>NC_081826.1:268882750-273882750 GCF_030867095.1 Alligator mississippiensis | reverse complement strand
TAAATGAGGCAGGGGCAGACCTTATTATCAAGGAACTTTATTTTCTGGCCCAACTTTTGATTGAAGTAGTAGTGGCTGCAATATCCAACTTATTTCTGCTTTCAGGTAGCTAACTTGAGATTCACCTTTTCTTAAAAAGCCTCTTCCTTTTTGTATTTGCAGTGAGAAATGCAATTTAAGTGTCAGAGGTTGGACCAGTGTTAATTTTAAAAATGTATTTTGTCAGGAAACATCAGAGTATTAAAACAAGCCAATAAAAGTATGTCTTTTTCCTTTTTAATCATCTTGTTTTATCCTCACTACTATAATGTTACGTAAAGAGAAAAGTAGCTTGGTATTTTCTTTTTAAGGGAGTGATAGAATCAACATTATAGCGCAGGGAAGAAGAGGTAGAATATATGCTCCTAATAGCAAAATCTTCTTGTAGGTTTATATTGCTCTACTAATGAATATCTGTGCTGATACTTGTTGGGCCTGTGTTGTGTTGCTGAGCGCTGCACTAAAATTTGAATCAAACCAATTGTAGGTTTGGGGGCTTTCTTTTTCTTTTTTTTAGTTCTTAATTTAAAGTGTCATGTTTTTGTAGTATTTTATTACAGATTTGCCCTTTTAAATAGCAGGTTTGGATTAAGTTGACTGTTATCACGGTACCAGTAGACTAGCAATACTGAACCAGGGTGCCATGAGATCCTTTCAGGAGTACAACAGTGTCACACAATGTTAAATCATGTTTCACAAAGTAAACTGAGATATTTTCAAATAGGAATCCATAGTTTTAAAAACATTTTGACGTGTTGCCTCCGAGTTCTTTGCAACAGAAGAATTGCTCTATTTTACCATGGTCAAAAAAAAAAAAAGCATGAAAACTAAGAACTGGCATTTTTTAAGGAGGGTCTCAAGTCTGAGGGGTGTCTCAAGTCCCAAAAGGGCTCAGAACCACTGCACTGGATGAAGCTTATTACACACTAGTTTAGTTGATATCAGTCTCCCCAGATAAAAGTGAAGTGGTTCTCTTCAAGTTTGGGTCCGGGTCAAGGCCCCTTAGAGGTCCCAACCCAAAGCAGCAATCAAAGACGTTGATTCAGCAGATGGCTGCTTCTTCTTCCTGACTCGGCACTTCTGCTGTAAAGGTAGGAGAACCTTTTGAGATGCTGTAATTTTGACCAATTTTATAAGAGTGCCCACATCTGCTCAAAGAATGGAATTTCCATGCTACTTTTATTTAAATAAATGGCATCAAAACCACTGTGCAGGCTACATTCAGTAACTGAATTCTGCCTTCCTAAATTTCATATTTTTTTTATCAAGAATACTGTTCACCTTCTGTCCTAAATTGTGTGTATACCTATATTTACATATACATAGTTTACACTGCTTCCCTAAAAAAAATCAGCCATCCAAAATTAGAGCACACGTCTTCAGTGGAGAAGCTGATTTTATTCACCGGAATAGAAACATAAAGTGCTGCCATTTTCTCTCAGCAAGCAAGCAGGACGACGGGTGGAGTCCAGTGTTGCCTTTCATAGCTGCTCTGAGCTTGTTATCCGAGAGAGAAGCTGGCAGCCATTTTGCAACATAGTCTGCCCACATGAGAGCGGGCAGACTAGGCCATAATGCTTAACAAATCCTGTTAAAGGAAAATATTGCCAAGAACTTTAGTATCAACCAGAATGAAAGCACTGTACAAAAGGATAACTTTTGTTTCATAGTCTGACTTGCATAGTTACAGAATGAAGTAAATTCATTAAAGTGGCTCTAAAATATAATCGATGAGGTTGTTTGATCAAGAACCCAGTTTTTGTTTTGTTCTGGTATTTGTAACAATCGGATAATGATCTAATGAATAATTCTTGTCCTGTATAATTTTTTCTATGAAGTGTGGGATGCAAACAAGTATTCAGAGAGACACCATAGACTGCAATTTAATCCTGCAGATTTACTCTTTGTAATGAGTTAATCAAAAACTTTATGCTTCAATACCATGTGTATACGTTGAGCAGACCTTCCAATCCACAAGAAAACTTCTGCATTAAAGCATCCAAGTACTGGGTAGGGTGCGCAGTCCTATTGCACATCCAGGGTGGTTCAAACATGTTCATGGGACCCAGCTTACTGGATATTGTTCCAACAACTGTGATTGTGTGCAAGACTGTGAAAAATGTCCTCTGTTTAAAATGGCAGTGACTTGCATGATCCAGCTGCTGTGCATTTCCTTTGTGCACTCAGAGGAAATGTATTTTATACTAATTAAGTTAGACTGTTCCTGTGTGATCTTTACTTTTTTATGAGGGAAGCATAACACTGCTATAGCTGGAGTTGGAAAGGTCTACATTTCTAAAAAATGTCTGCCTTGGTTTGAAAGCACAATATCCAAAAATACTGTTTTGAAAATTATGCATAAAATTAATTACAAATATGTAGAATTGTTTCTTCCAGGACAATGATTAGAGGTACTTTTTGATATGGGGATTTTCTTCTCCATTGGTATAGATACGAAACATCAGATGCTAGCAGAGGAAAAAAATACTGAGGAAGACTAAACTTTTAATTCAGTCATTCTGTTAATCTGTCTTTCCTTTTCTCTGAAATTTGGAACTTTCAGTTCACTAGTATAGACAACATCCATATAAAATAAGCCATCATCCGAAGTCCAGCCTGTTACTAAATTTTAAGTAACTGTTTGGGGACAGTTCCTTTGTTCTACATACCTAATTTTTAAAGCTGCTATACTAATCATCAACAATTTTCAAACAATCCTTGATACAACTTGTATTTCAGTCAGTGCAGGTGCCTTGCGAGTTCAGCAAAGACCGGTTAGTAATAAATCATATTTAACTGCTCAGCAGAGAAGCAAAAGGCTGTTATCTTTTGCTTCATGAAGAACATAGGGTTATAGGTGGATGAGTCGTAAACAAATCCACTGCTTGCTCATAGAAGAGAATAAGCTGTTTACAAACTTGAGATTTAGAGCAACAATGTAGTGACTGAAGAGATAACCATGCCCCATTTAAGATAGTATTAATGTCTTATACATCCCAGCTTTGTCAAAAGTAGAGGTGTTGCATGTAGGACAGAGCTCCAGTTTATGCAGTATGACTAAGGTGGCATTTGATGTGCTTTTATTAAATACCCTGTATGTGACAATTACCAAACAACCAGGATGTTTTGCAATCAGACTTTAGGCCAAGGCAGAAAAAGACCCTTGTGTGTCTGGCTACTTCTCCATGGCCTTGCTGACTAGACCTTGAGAACTGGTTCTTGTCCAAATCTCTGTCTAGTAAGAGGAGGAAACCACAGAAGAATTGAGAGAGAAAAGGGCTGAGGGGGCTTCCTATTCAATAAAGTGTGTCTTTAGAGAGGAGATGGTGGTTGAACTATAGTAACAGCATAACATTATTAAATTATTACATGGTCAGTCTAACCTATAATTTAAAAAATTCTCCAGAAATATGGCAACTAACATCTAGCGTACACAAAAAACCTCAGCAGAGGTTAAAGTAGTCTCATACAACAGCAACCAGCAGTTGCCCATTCTCCTCAATAAAACATTACAGATTTGGATAGGAAGAACTGTTTGGTTTCTGATTTTACATTTGTAGAAATGTATCTTCATTATACACTATGATTTTAGCGTGGCTTTATTAATAGGTAGACAACATGGGAAGTTGAATCTTCCTCGAACTCAGATGCACACCAACAGCTTGTTTTAACGTCATTCTATACTTGACATGTTAAACATGCAGACCTTAGATCAGTCTTCTTAGTCCACTACAGATTCACTGATGACTTCCCTATTTACTAGAAGACTTCCATCATCTTATTAAGGGGCTGATGCTGCTGCCACTAATTCACTTTCAGTATCATACCATTAGTAGTCCAGTGATGCATGCAATGTGAGAAGCTGTTGCTAATGTTTGTACACCTCTTTGAAACAAGAGAATCACTATATAAGTGCTAGGTAGTGCTATATAATTGTTGTGTTTTACAGTATGGGCTAGCAGGAACTACTCTCCATTCCCCTTTCTCTAGGGACTATTTATAGAGGTCTGTGGTCTTAGTCTTCTTGTTCTCTTCTTAATGCTTAGAGAGAAGGAAGTGCTTATGATAACTATTGGGTCTCTAGTAAGGGTTCATTTAGTCTTTCTTACTCGATTGGAAAGATTTAAGGTACTGCAGGAACAGTAGGCCAGAGCCACAAGACAGACTTGTGCCTTTCAAGCAACAAGAGAAAACAATGTGGCCATTATTGGGATTCAGGAGGAGCATGTCCCAGACTTCCTCAAGCATATCAACTCCATCTCCTTTTACATTGAGCTATGCTAATCACCAGTTGTGTCTTGTCCTAAGCATGCCTTAGTTCTGAAATATCAGGCACATAAATACCTCTGGTTCTGGGCTGTGGTGACCTCTCTCTTATGGAGAAGGTAAACAGGCAGACAAGAAAAACTGCTATGCTGTGCTTGGTTGTGCCATCCTTGGCTCGTATGAAAAAACAAACAAATAGAAAAACCCACAACTCCATCTATCCCCCTGAGCATCTGCAGTAAATTCAGCAGCTACATGGAAAATTGTGCTGAAATCTATTCACAAATCTAAAATAACTGGTATGAGCACTTACTTGACCTTTGCTTAATGTCAAGAAGACGGTTGACTAACAAAAGAAGATTGAAAGAATTGAGTATTTCCTTTTTAATAAACTATTGAAGGTTTTGTTCCTATAAACAAACATTTATATATGCCTACTCGTGAAGTAAAAAAAAATGAAGGTGGCTTTCATCAAAACAAAAAGAATTTGAATTTCTGTTTTATTTCTTGGTTATTTATATGGTTTTGTTTTGTTATCTGGAACCATGTATTGATGGCTTGGTCAGCACTTAATATAAGCAAGGTCTTTTGTAGGGTGTCAGTCTGAGCTCTCCTCACCAATGATTCATTTCTTCTTCCTCTGGATGTTTTTTTGGGGGGAAGAAGGAAAGATATCACTTGAGCTGGTGACAGCAGTATAAGGGACTGTGATGATTGCATTTCTTCCACACGTCTTTTGTTTTAGAATGATAATTTCCCATTTGCTCAGACTTACAGATGCCTGGTCCTGGCTTTGGGGCCAATTACATGAATCCAGGCATTCCAGATACTCGGTAGGTGTGTCTACATGAGACATTTACTGTGGAGTAGACTAACTCCGCAGTAAATGCCTTGTGTTTATGCGTGTAGCCCTATTAGGCTGCAGCTCAATGTGCTGTGGTCCCGGATACATGTTCAAACTGCACTCAAGAGTAATAAACTGGTGCAATATGTGCCAGAGTTTATTTCTACATACTAATAGCATGAGTAGATCCACCCAGTGCGTTCCACTTCTTGTGCAGGGAACAACCTCAAGTCCTATAACCTTCTCAGTGTGTAGAAGTTTTCACCCAGTAAACCTGCTGATGCCAGGTCTGGTAGATTTTTCTGGTCAGAAGTACAGCAGAAGTTCAGCAACCTGATAGTCGAAGGGAAGCTGGGAGATGGTGACCATTAGCTGATCACTTTCACTATCCACCACAAAGCTGGTAAGTCAGCAATGCAGAAGTCCTCGACATCAGGAAAGCTGACTTTGACAAGCTCAGGAAGCTTGTTGGTGAGGCCCTAAGGGAGCATGACTTGATGGGGAGGGGAGTTCATGATGCCTGGTTGCTCCTCAAGGGAGTGATCCTGAAAGCACAAGCAATGTTCATCCCATCTCGGAGGAAAGGTAGCAAAAGGGCACAGCAGACCTCCTGTGTCTAAAAAGAGAGACCTATAAAGGATGGAAGTCTGGAATCACCGCAAAGGAGGATTATTCTGCACTGGTCCGGGCGAACCAGGAAAGCCAAGGCTGCGACCAAACTCCAATTGGCTGCTCATATCAGGGACAATAAAAAGTCCTTTTTTTAGATATGTGGGGAGTCAGAAGAAAAGCAAGGGTAACATTGGACCCCTGCTAAACCAAATGGGACAACTGACAACCAACACCCAGGAGAAAGTTTTGTGTCAGTTTGTCACCGGCTCAAAGGGACCACCCTGCTTAACACGGTATCCTACATCACTGTAGACTATGTAAAGTAACACCTTGAGAGGCTGGAAGCTGTCAAGTCAGCTGGTCCTGACAGTTTGCACCTCAGGGTACTTAAGGAGCTGGCAGGCATCATAGCTCAGCCCCTGGCATGGATCTTCGAGAACTCCTGGTGCTCAGGTAAAGTGCGCAAAGATTGGAAGAAGGCCAATGTGATGCCTATCTTCAAGAAAGGGAGCAAAGTAGATCAGAGCAACTATAGGCCTATCAGCCTGACCTCTATCCCTGGGAAGATCTTGGAAAAAATTATCAAAGAGACCATTCTTGGCAAACTAGCTGATGGTAACATCCTGAGGGACAGCCAGCACAGGTTTCTTGCGGGTAGGTCTTGCCTGACTAATCTCATCTCCTTCTATGACCAGGTGACCTATCACCTGGACAAGGGAGAAGAGATTGACATCATATATCTGGACTTCAAAAAAGCCTTTGATCTGGTGTCCCATGATCTCATGGAAAAATTGGTTAACTGAGGCCTTGGCTACATCACAGTCTGATGGCTGGGGAATTGGCTCTGAAGTTGGACCCAGAGAGTGGTAATCGATGGAAGTAAATCATCATGGTGCGCTGAGTGGGGTCCCCTGAGGCTCCGTTCTTGGACCTATACTCTTTAACATCTTTATTAACCATGTGGGCATTGGTGTCAGAAGTGGACTGGCCAAGTTTGCCAATGACACCAAACTTTGGGGTAAAGCGTCCATACCTGAGGATAGGCTGGTGACCCAGGCTGACCTTGACAGGCTCAGAAAATGGGTGGATAAAAATCTGATGATATTCAATGCTGAAAAATGCAAGGTACTCCACCTCAGGGGAAAAAAAAACCCTACATCACACTTACAGGCTCAGCAGTGCTATGCTTGCTAGCACCATGGCTGAAGGGCACTTGGGGGGTGTCATACTGACCACAAGATGAACGTCGCAGCTGGTAAAGCAAGCAAAACGCTGGCTTGCATCCATAGAGGCTGCTCAAGCAAATCTTAGGATGTAATCCTCTCGCTGTACTCGGCCTTGGTGAAGGCACAGCTGGAGTACTGCATCCGGTTCTGGGCTCCACAATTTAAGAAGGATGTGGAAAAGCTTGAGAGAGTCCAGAGGAGAGCCACGCACATGATCAGAGGGCAGAAGAACAGGCCCTATGATGAGAGGCTGAGAGCTATGGGACCCTTCCGCCTGGAAAAGCGCAGGCTGAGGGATGACTTAGTGGCTGCCTATAAGTATATAAGGGATGTACATCAGGATCTGGGGGAACACCTGTTCACCAGAGCACCCCACTAACAACATTCTGTCTATTACTGCAGTCTCCTCAAGGCAGTTTCTTTTGTTAACATTTCTTAATATGTTCTGTATCTTTAACTGGCAAAGGATTGGGAAACTTACCTGTGCTGGCAGCTTAATCTTATGGCTGCTTTTATGTGTTATCAAAATACATTCTGCTTATAATTCAAATTTGCCGCAGTCCTAACAAAATCTGGACCCAGGTTCCTCACATGAGCAGAGGGTGTTCTGGCTTGAAATAGTTTGTACATGCCTTTTATAATGATGACATCTTTTTAATTTAAAAACAAATTTAAGTATTGAGAAGGAGCTTGTTTTCTGCATGTGGGTGGGGAGGTGTTTATTAGAAGCATTGCTATGGTGCACCTTCAAACACGTTCATTCTTAAGTTGCAAAAAACTGCATTTAAGACTTGTATTTTAGGCCTGGGATTTTCTCATTTTGCAGAACTCCTCAATTTGAGTTGTGGCCAAAACTTATGTAATTTGTTGGTAGGGTAATGGGAGCAGCATGCGATTTGATCACTTAGACTTCAAGTTAACCACTCTGGAGCATCACGCTCTTTGCAGCAAATACTTCAAATATTTGCCAGGGTTTAAGATAATTGCTTTTTTTTTTTTCACTTCCAGGCAGAGGCCAGCTCATCAATCTGTGGCCTGTTTAATTTCAAGATTTGCTTCCCACACAGCTTGTCTCTTTTAGAGCAACTTTACTATCTGGTTTGGGAAAATTCTGATGAACCTAGAATAGAATTTTTATAGGGCTCATTTTGTGGGTGACAATTACTTTCAAATGCTTGGTTAATCATCTGGACTTTGCTTTGGAAGACGTAGATGAGAATGACTAAATACTGTTACAGAGAAAGAACATGCTAACTTTTTTTTCTTACATTTTGCAGACACTAAATTGTGAAGAAACCAAACTAATCTAGTATGGGGAATATGGGGGCTAATTGACTTTTACTGGGAGGTGGGCATCTAGTAACCCTCCCAAAAGTCTTTGAAAAACTTTTTGCTATAACTTTGCTGCATACACGTGATCCAATCTGGATACTGCGTCCATAATTTACGTTACTACTAATAGGAATTGTGCATGGGATGAGCTCACAAGTGTGGTTCTCAGGCAGCCAAAGCTGAAATAAAAGACACCAAGTGTAAAGTAAAGAACATAAAAATAATTCCCTAGACTAGAGAGTTTTTGTATAGGAGAGGTGAACTGGGCCTACACTTAGGAACAGCTGAAAGGTAGGTCTGCAAGGTCTTTTGGCAGAAGGTTGCAATCTAGGTTTAAGTGATATTAGGTGTAACAGGGCAGCTGGGTTCCTGGGGCAGTGGTGACCCACAGGGACAGTGGAAAGTTCTGGCTGCTGGTGCTACCAGAGCAGTTGTGCAGCTGCAGCAGCATCTGTTTTTCTTCCTGCCCTTCTCCCCAAGGTGGTGCCTGGGGCTGCTGCTCTGGTTGCCCCACCTTAGTTACACTACTGAGTGACAAAGGGAAGATTTTATGATGATACCTTGCTTGCCACATGGCTACCTTGAAGAAAGTATCTGTGTATTTGGAATTGGGACTGAAACTCCCACTAAACCAATGTCACCAGAGCCCAAATGAACAGTTTTTATATAGACTACTTAAGTTCTAGGCACCAACATTTATTCATCTGTACCATTTCCTCTTTGCTCCAGTAGTAAAATCTACATGTTTTACTGTTATTTTGCAGTGTTAGCATCATCTGTGTTAGTTTTTGAAGGTTTGGTGTAGGATGCCCTGCTGAGATGATTAAATGCCACCTCTCCTAGGGAGGAAATCCAGGACAGTCATCCGGGATGCTGGCCCCCATCCTTGGCACTCATAAGTTAGCAGGGGTAGGGCGGCGTGCTGGACAGGTACCCGTGCCTGCCTGCCTGCAAGGTGCTCCATGCCTCTGACACCCTGGTAGACCGCATCCTGCTCCCATGTGTTTCCGAGACACCCGTTATAATTCTCAACAGCCTGCTCGGACTGGCCTCCGAAGTCCAGGACTGTCCAGCTAAACCAGGACATCTGGTCACCCTACTCCTAGGTGTAAAAGGAGAGACGTTACTAGTAAATAATCCCATTTTAACTTCTTGCCTTCCAAACCTATTTGCAGAACACGTATGATAAAATCTTTTTGTAAAGGACCTTTCCCTGAAGACCTCTTCAAACTTCACTGCCTTTCAGCAGTGTTCTCAGACAAAGGTGGCTTTAAGTTTATTTTTCTACTGAGACGCTGTATGTATGGGGTGGGGGCTGGAATTTTCCCCTTTCTGAATCCTACATCTAGCATCAAAACTTGCTGGTCACATTCTTGGCATCAACACCTTTCTATCTGTGGGGAGGGTTTTTTTTCTTCAGTGGCAATGGTGTTTTTAACCTTCCTATTTTAAACCTGCAGGTGAATTTTTTATGAATGTTAAACATAATACAGCAGAAAGTAAAACACTTGAAAACATAAGGTACAGCAATAATATGGAAAGCGTGTGTCGGCACGTATGGCATTTTTAAATGTGGAATAAAGCAGAAATTATTTTTCAGAAGATGTATAAAACACTTTCTAAATTTACTTAAAATGTGATGCCTTTGGGCAAGAGAAATGGATTTGAAACCAGCCCATGGCAGTAATACACAAGTTTACTTCCCTACATGCCTGTATGATGTAAGTGTACTTGACAACTTTCATTGACAGTGAGTCTCTGTTGTCTGAGTAGAGAGTTTCAGCTCTGGTGTTGGAGCTCCTAGCTCAGGTATGAAGCATGTGGACAGTGTAGTGTGGAAAACTTCCCTCTTGCTAGTCATTTCCTTGTCTTTGTAAGAGCAGCTATACTGCAATATTTTCACCAGGGCTAAGTTGAGATACACACGACATTAAAGACATGCACTGAAATCAATTTGAATTACAGTGCTGTTTACGGTGGTTTTGTCAAGGAGAACCTGAATAGAACAGACACTCAACAAAATGGTGAAGCTCTCAGCTTATTTGCTTCTTTACAGCACTAACTCAAACTGATTTCTAGTGAGATCTCAGTGTGATATGGATCACACATGGATCAGTATAAAAAGGATAAATTCAGCTCCCCGCAACCTTGTCCTATTCCTGAGTCTACTCTAGATCTTCCCCTCACACTTATTCCAGAGTACTCACATCTTGTACATGGGATGGGGTTTAGTTCTCAGGGTTTTATTTTATTTAATTGAAACCCACTATTTCAATTTTTCCATCACATTTTGGTGAGGGGCCTGATCTTTTTTCATTTTCTTTTGTCAGAGCTGGAGCCTGCCCATGGTGGGGGGTGATCTGCTAGCAGACTGAGTAGTTGTGGGAGGCCCCAGTCCTTCCCTCTGCGGTGGCAGCTCCCCCAGGGCTCGCCGGGTGGGCTGCCAGTGGGCTGGGTGATGCTTCAGCTTGGAGGCAGTGCCCAGCTCAATCCCACCGTTCCCTGAGCCCACCCAGGGAGCAGCACCTGCCAGGCTCACAGCGGGCAGGCTCAGGGAACAGTTGGATTGGGTTGGGTGCTGCCTCCAAGCTGAGGCAGCACCTGGCCCGCTGACAGCCCACTTGGGCAGCCCTGGGGGGTGCTGCCACCATGGAGGGAAGGATCGGGGCTCCCTGCAGTTCAGGGGCCCCTAGGGGCATCAGTACCTTGTCCCCCGACCATGGGAGAGGCAGGCAGGCAGGCTCCACCAAAAAAAAAAAAAAGTATTGGGGCCCTTGCTGCTTATGCCTTCAACATTCGCCTGCTGAAAGCAGAAGTGGCGAGGGACCCGGTAATTTTTTTTTTTTGAGGAGCCTGCCCACCTCTCCTGTGGCCGAGGGGTGAACTGACAGCTGCAAAACATCATTGCTACATCTGGATATAGTTTAGTTGGCAATGATGCAAACTCATCAAAAGCCCCCAAAACTGGTGCATGTGTAATGTGTGATGCAATTAAGCCCCACAAAAGACATTTATGTCACATATATATCATAATGACTGTCACGTGTAAAAGCACCTATAGAGATCTGCCAAATACTGTTACATCTGGTTCAAGCAACCTCTCCAGGCACACTCTGACTAAGCAGAAAATGATATCCCTACTTTGATAGGTGGCTACTACACTTTGCAGAGCCAGCCATTACAGAAATGACTGATTTATGGGGCTCAGAATGGGGACTTTCTGTTTATTTGCACTCTATTTCAAGCTGTCCAGCCTACAACCCTTTCTGCAAGGTCTCAATTGCTGTTACTTCCCTTTAATTATTTATTGAAAAAGTGCCATACTGCACCCCTGGTAAATGGGGTTTCTCTTGGGCTTTAGGAAAGCATACAACCAAAACAACCAACCTTTAGTATTTCTTAAGGACTCAAACAGGGCTCAACTATGATTGGTTTGGTAGTCAAAGAGCAGAGCTGAAGTCAGGGCTCCAGGCTAAACAACATCTTCATGTCTGTCTACCCCTTAATCTTCCTGCTGCTGTTCAGCATGACTGAAAGGATCCTGAAGAAGGGCTCAAGCTGTCTTTAGCCAGAATGGCAGGTTACAGGCCTTTGGACTGGGCAGGAGGCAGGTGAAGGAAAGGCTGATCTCTATAACACCTGGCTCGGAAAGTGAAGGCTTGAAAAATAGAGTAATTAACCCTACTCCCCACTAGATGTCACTTGTTTCACACAAATACACCGGAAAACTTGGCAGCAGAGAAAATGTGTTGTCCTAGAGTCTGTTTAAGTTCTGAAGGTGATATCTAGAAGCAAAGTCATCTGAGTGAATACTCTTCCCTTTTGACGGGCTCTTGAATAGGGATGGATTGTTTTGAACTGTCAGCTCACGATGCCAATGTGAGGTGTCTACAGCAAATTCTGTAACCACAGTTCTGTGATGCCCCCTCGCATGACACAAACCTGTGCTTCAGTGTTTACTTTTCCAAGATTGTGTCCCAGAAACAACCAGCAGTGGTAGCTGCAGGGAAGTAGGGATGGGAGTGGGCGGACTAGCTTTGTCTGTCAGCATGAGTATGTCTGCTGCAAGAGTGAAAGTGCCAGGTTCATATTCTGAGTCTTTGTGCAGCTACAGACCTATTTCAAACTGAAGGGTGATATTGAACAATACTGACATTGAGACAGAAGCCGCAGAGTACAGATGGGCAGGATGAGAAGAGGAAAATTGAAGGAGAGATGACACGAATAGAAAAGATAAAAAAGAATTAAAAGGAGAAGCGACTGCCATGCCAACTGGTAACCAGTCACTGCAACAGACTTATCTGCCTACCCACCCCAACTTGGATGCCTGCACATCTGTATGGGTCAAATTTTTATGTCACCCACATTTGTTTAACTGTATGGATTTCCATAGAGACATAGCTCTACACCTTAGCATGAGTGGGATCACGCTCACCATATGTACAGTTTGCAAGTTTCCACATTTGTGACTGAACTGTATGTCAGCAGCTCTCTTAGATGGCCTAAAAAGCTCTTGTCTAAGCTGTGTTAAGTCTTTGGGTGAAGTTGCACATTGTCCATAGACCATAATAAATCTGTGCAATGTTAAATTGTGTTAAAATGAGAGGTCCTGTGAGCTGTTGTGTGTTAGGGGTTCATTCTGTTTTTTGCCTGCACAGCTCTGACTTGTCAATAGAGGGCTGGTGGGCAGGGGCATGGCTAGGAGCCAGGATACCTGGGTTCTATCCCTGCTCTTAGTGGGCCAGGGCCAGGAGCAGTGCCTGAGATGCTGGAAGAGTCCAATTTCCTCATTTTATCGCTGTGGAGCAGACTGAAGTTACCCTAACATTGAGCTAGGTATCGCAGACCAGAGTTAATCCTTGCCTGAAGTGGCATAACTTTGAGATGCTTAGAGGGCTCTTTGCATGAGTTAACGAACTTTAATGTGCAGACGCTTGTGTTTTAAGTCTCCTGAGTATGGTCTAAGTGTAACATGTGACGTCACCCTCTGTCAGGTAGAAGTCACTGGCTGTGTCTACACGTTCATTAATACACCATAATTACTGCTCACTAAGTTTAGTACTTGCATAACCAAGTAGTAAAGGCACAGCAACTGGCGCTACTGCACAGGAATTGTGCATGGGATGAGCTCACAAGTGTGGTTCTCAGGCTGCCAAAGCTGAAATAAAAGATACCAAGTATAAAGTAAAGAACACAAAAATAATTCCCTAGACTAGAGAATTTTTATATATGAGAAGTGAACTGGGGCTACACTTAGGAACTACTGAAAGGTAGGTCTGCAAGATCTTTTGACAAGGGTTTTACACATGCTAACTGCACAGTAGCCTAATTCTACTGTGCAGTAGTTGTAATAGCACAGGTTTTGCCTGGCATGCTGCTGCACAGTGTTATTAGGCTACTGCGCAGTTAGTGTCTCGTGTAGATACACTCACTATGTGCATATTTGACTTGCCCATTGATGTCTATTGGCTCAGCCTATTTCAACTTCCAACATCAGGGTATCATGCTTTCAGTTTTCTACCTCTGGAGATAAATAGTTTAACACCTAATCATGACCAAGATACTGGGATTGACATACCCGTCTTAATAAGATGAAGCAATACAGATATCTAGCTTGACTGAACTACAGCAAGATTTAAGTTGGAGGTTAGGAGGGACTTGAGTTTTGAGAGAAATTGAGCAATGGAAAAGATTAACTAGAAAGGTAATGGAGTCTCCACTATTAGATCTTTTAAAATACAGATTAGGCCAACATTTGATGTAGTTTAAATAGAAGATACGATGTTTTAATCAGGGGATTAGAGTAGCCGACCTCCCATGGTCCGTTCCAACCTTATTTTTCTAGGCTTCCGATATTTAGTATGGTTAAAAATGACCATCTAGCCTTTTAGTGCTGAAGAAGAATTAATATTTTTCTTAAATTGTAGCTCACTGGAATTCAAGAGGTATAGTTGGTGTGTCTTCCTACCAGAGGTACAGCAAAAAGGGAATGACAACACCTGTGTCATCTAGTAAATGACCTTTACCATCTTCTCGATATCATCAAGATCGGGCTTTCCATTTGTCTTTGCCATTTTATTTAAAGGATTCCTGTCTACTAGCCAGCGTTTTTAAATGTCTGTTGTCATTGACATATGTAAAAGGGTAAAGTGTGGCTTCATTGGAGCCAGTAGAAATGCTTCCACTGACTTCAACTGTAAAGGTTTGATTTCTCTAGGATTTTACATTTATTTAATAAAATAGCGAAATTAGGAAACAAAATAGAAATGGATTTTTTTTCTGTCAGATAGTTATTTATTTGTACAGCAAAATCTTATGTATTTGATCTATTCTGCTATCTGCAGTTTCTTAGTGGTAGACCCCATTCAGCAAGCAGTAATTACTGTGCACATCTTTTTTTCTTGTATGTGATCTTCTCCTATTGAAATTCATAGCACAAACATTTGTAGAACAATTATTTTGCAGAATCTAATCTTGTAACTCTCTAATTTAGTTGTATTTTTGAAAAATACTTGTCAAATGTCCCGCGTTTAGAATATTTTGATGTCTATAGGAATATTTATAAGCTGTTTTGAAAATTTTAAAAGTTATTGGAGTAATATTATCTTGTAAGCAGGTAGTTTAATGGAAAATAAACTTTAGTAACTTTTTAATATTTTGTTCCTTGTAGGAGATGACTTTTTCTATGTTATACCTTAGAAGACCAAGGCTTAAACCCTTGGCATATTCATGAATCAAAGTTGTTATGTAACCAACATTAGAAAAGTAGCTAAACCAGGGATAGGCAACCTCTGGCACATGTGCCACACGAGGCCATTTTCTTCATCACACCACAGCTGGCTTGGGCTCTGGGCAGCTGCCACCAGCCACAGAGCCCAGGCTGCTCACAGCAGATGGCTGGGAAGCTGAAAGCAGTCTGGGCTCTGGCAGGCAGAAGCTGCCCATTGCCCAGGCCGGCTGCATCTGGGAGGCTACAAACAGCTGTGCCATGCTCAATAGCCTTGGCACCGGCTCTGTGGCTCCAGCATCTGTGCATGCATCTCCAGCACATGGCTGGGAAGGGATCAACGGGCAGTGCAACCCTGGCCCCACCCCTGCTGTCTGCCTGGAAGCACATGTGTAGCTGCTGCTGCCTCAGCGGGTGCTGGGTGATGCAGAGTCCAGTCCAGTGCAGCTGCAGCTTCCCAGAGCCTGGGCTGCCTGCACTGGGTTTCCTGACCCAGCTTCATGGTGGCGGCAGCTGCACGTGCACCTGGGGATGGACAGCAGGGGAGGAACCAGGGTTGTACTGCCCCAGACCCCAGCCAAAAATGTTGCCGACCCCTAAGCTCTAAACAGTAATGTTCTCTTTTAGTCACTGCAAATATGTCATATCTGCTGTTTTACTGCAGAGGCTCATATTCCTTGCCAAAAAAGAAAAAAAAGAAAAGAAAAAAGTTTCTCCAATTTTGTTGTAGCACAACCATCCAGCCAGCTTTCTGTCCCTATGTACCATTACATTATATTACATTATATATTATTTATTATCCTCTAGCAAAATGTGCTTCTCTGTACTAATTATAAAAACATTAGATACCAACAGGCACCAGAGATCTCACTCACTCTTAATTGTATATTGGTCAAACTTGGTAAACAATGCCCTAAAGGAGTTAGCAACAGATTACAAGAATTAAAGCCATTCTTTTGAAATGTAGTGAGTTTCTGCTACATTCATTCTTCTACTTAATAAATGTAAGTAGAAATATGTTAGGCACCTATTTTAGAGTGGTAGAAATGCTAAAAAATTAAAGGTTCATATTTTACTTATTTTATACACTTTTCTTCTTCAACTCCATTTCTTCTTGTACCAAATACACTGACATTTCAGATTAAACTGTACTCTTTGCCCCACCCCTAGAACTAGGGGAGGAGAAAAAGAGGTCCATTCCCCACCAGGTATGCTCATGGAAGGACCCTTTCATGTACAAACCTCAGTTTTCTTTTTTTCAGTGGGAGCTACCTTCTCAGCCATGGCCTACTTTATACTCTGGATTTGGGAGGGACCCTTTGTGGATCTTTTGTCCCATACATGCAGAACAGATTGTGGAGGGAGGACATTACTTCATCTTCTGTCCCTCTCCCAAGCAGTCAATGAAAATTAAAGCAAAAAAGCAGCTCCATGACATAGACAGTGCTCCCTTTGGGGAATCTCCTTTCTTATTCCTTATGGGAGTGTGGGGCCACTGCTCAATGCCTCAGGATACCTGGTCACTACCACTCAGGAAGAAACAGAACTCCTAAATGACTACTTTGCCTCGGTCTTTCACAAGACCAAGGGGAACAACACGCCAGGTAGGGCACAGAACAAGCAGGGCGGGATTGACACTGTTCCCACCACTGCCATAGAACTGGTGTACGATCAATTAAACAAATTAGACGTATATAAGTCGGCAGGACCGGATGAATTCCACCCAAGAGTGCTGCAAGAGTTGGCTGAAGTAATTGCAGAGCCCCTGGCAAAGGTCTTTCAAAAATCATCGGCCTCTGGAGAAATCCTAGAGGACTGGAAGAGGGCCAATGTTGTGCCCATCTTCAAGAAGGGGAAGCGTGAGGACCTGGGAAACTACAGGCCAATTAGCTTAACTTCTATTCTAGGGAAAATCCTAGAAACATTCATTAAAGAGCTTATATGTGACAAACTTGCAGAAGGCACGATACCGAATGCATGTCAGCATAGCTTTGTCATGGGCAGGTCTTGTCTGACCAACTTCATTTCTTTCTATGATCAGGTGACTCGTCACCTGGATGAGAGAAAAGCAGTTGACATCATATACCTCAACTTTCAGAAAGCCTTTGACCTGGTATCCCATGAGGTACTGATCAGAAAACTGGAAGATATTGGGATCAACTGCAGGAACAAGTGGGTGAGAAACTGATTGCGGGGAAGGATGCAGAGAGTCCAAATGAATGCATCGGTGTCATCATGGCGAGATGTAGGCAGCGGCGTACCCCAGGGGTTGGTACCAGTGCTGTTCAACATCTTCATCAGTGACCTGGATGAGGGGGTGAAAAGCCCATTAGCCAAGTTCACAGATGACACCAAGATATTTGGGGTTGTGTGGACACACCCGCAGATAGGCTGCAGATACAAGCAGACCTAGACAGGCTGGCATGGTGGGCAGAACGGAACCAGATGAGGTTCAACATAGAGAAATGCAAGGTGCTGCCATCTGGGAAGGAAGAACCCCCAGCAGAGGCTGGGCAATGCTATCCTGACCAGCACTACAAATGAAAGGGATCTGGGGGTAACAATAGACCCCAGCATGAATATAAGCTGGCAATGTGACGCAGTAGCCGCTAGGGCCAATAAAACTCTGGCATGCATCAATCGATGCATCTCCAGTAAAACCAAAGAAGTGATTCTCCCACTTGACTCAACATTGGTGTGGCCGCAGCTGGAGTATTGTGTCCAGTTCTGGGCACCACACTTCAACAAGGATGTGTTAAAGCTCGACAGGGTCTAGGGAAGGGCCACCCCTATGATCACGGACTTGCATGGCAAGCCATATGAGGAAAGGCTGAGGGATCTCGGACTCTTCAGCCTAAAGAAAAGAAGGCTGAGAGGGAACCTGATTGCGGCTTACTGCTATACCAGAGGCGTACATCAGGGGCTCAGTGAACAACTGTTCACCAGGGCACCCTGGGGGAAAACTAGAAACAACAGCCACAAACTCCTGGAAGAAAGTTTCAGGCTGAACTTCAGGAAAAACGTCTTCACAACTAAGGTGTCCAGACTATGGAATAATCTCCCCCAGAGATGGTGCAATCATCTACCCTACAGGTCTTCAAGAGAAGACTGGACGGTCACCTGGCTGGGGTTACCTGACCCCAGATGTCTTTGCTGCTCATGCAGGGGGCTGGACCCGATGATCCTTTGGGGTCCCTTCCAGCCCTATGATTCTCTGATCAATAGTTGGGGATTCTGAGGGTCACAACAGATGGGAGACCTGGGGAAACTCAGAATCAAAGTGGAGCAAACCTCATCCTCCACAATCCAATGACTGAAAGGGGTACTGTATAAGGGGAATCTGGTGAACTGTTTCTCCCTTCAGGATATCCTCATGTGCCTCATTCTGTGGTGGGGATGAATCTAACCTTTTATTACTGAGACACAGATAAAGCAAGCCAAGATTACAGTTATAGGCAACTGGTGCCTCCCAAGTCTGGTGGGGCACCAATGGGGCACAACCCAGAGGGGTCCCCCAGCTGCCAGCTGGTGACCGGGGGGTGGTGGTCTCCCAGCGGTCAGCTGGCAACCAGAGCTGGGGGGGGGTCCCTAGCAGCCAGCTGGTGACTGGGGGCAGGAGTCCACCAGTGGAGCCAATTTTAGGGGTGCATAAGCACTCTCTGTGCCCCCCTTCCAGCTGGAGCTCTCGCAGTCAGGGGGGACATATGCCGCCCCCACGCATTGCCTATGATTACAGTAATCCTGGCTGACTTAACTGCTGTCCAAAGAGCTCTTCTGACAATTCCACAAGGCGACACTCGCCCAGTGCTTGGATATTTGTGTTAGTGATGCCTCAGTGAACCTTACGGCAGCTTCAGTTCATGACTCATGAAGCTGCAAACACTGGTATCCAACAGAAAGTTATGGAACTGTGCAAGCGTATATAATGGACCCTTAGGTCAGAAATATATTAATCACATAGAAACCAATTCTTCTAGTTAACTATACTGTTTACTCTTTTTTGTGCTGGCAGTCAAAATGTATTGTAGACATAAATTCTAATATAATACAGTGAATGTACTAGGACTTCCTTCTGCCCAGCTTTACAAACAAATCTAGGCAACATCTAGTGTTCAACATCTAGTGTTACCCATTTATTTGGTTTTCTTTTTTTTTAATTCTTTGAAAAAAGAACCTATCAGCCATTTATGCAACTAACTCAATGATACAGAAACATCCCATCTGAAACCCTGCTCAACAATATTCTGAGGTTAGGAAAGTGGCCAAGCTATTGGAGAATAAGGGTCTGAGCTATTGGAGAATAAGGGTCATTCTGTCATGAGACCAAATAAGGCCTATTCAGTGAGAAAGACATTGAATGTTAGAATGGATGACTGGAGAGTGAGTGAGTTTCCTTTTGGTCCTTCCTTTAGAAGTTTCATTTGCATTGTTCATAGCAGGTCCTTGAAAACTAGAAATTCAAATATTTTACTTTACTGAAGATAGTTCCTCTCATAGATAAAATATTAATTTTGTTACTGAAAGGTATCTCACGCTGACACTTTACGAATAAGAATCAAGGAAAAAATTGATGTAGATAATAGTGACACTGTTAACTTTTTCAGTAACTGGGACCTTATCCAAATTTGAAGATTTTTTCAATTTTGGCCCCAAAATGGAGGGTATAATAAATAATTTTAAATAAATAGTTAAAACTAATAGTTTTAAAATTAGCTCTTATAAAGAGCTATTATGTCTTGTTAATGGCATAAAGCTCTAAGCATTTGGAAAGATTTCTTAGAATATGTTGGTAACTAAGTTATTACTCCTTACATGTTTGTTTTCCTCTTCTATCCCTTCCACTTCTTTCCTTCCTTCCTTTTGTTTTATTTTCTTTCTTTTCCCCTTTATGGGTTACTGACATTTATGTAGTGCAGTTTATTATGTGTTGTTGATACATATGTATTTCTGATTTTTGTGTTGGATTTAAAATCTAGTAGATAACAACAATCACAACAACAATGATAAAAATAATAAGATACAGACAACAGCTAAATTGGCAATATTGGGGCACTAAACCTAGGAGTAGCTGCTCCAAAAGCACAAGCTTCCAATGACTTAAGTTCAGGAGGAATTTCTGAGATAGCTGTACTGCTTCAAAGGGCTTCCATTCTTCTGCAGGTTAACCAGTAGAACTGAATGTCACTGTGTAGAGTTTGCAAAGGGCAGGCATTCCATGTAACTGAGCAGTCACACTAGAGTGTTACAACTGGGAAAGTTATGAGTGTAGTACTTTCCGTAATTAGAAACTGTTTATATGACTAATCTCTTAGGAAATTGGGGAAAAATGGTCAATTTTCCCTCAGCTTGAACTCCAGCATACAGTCTTAGCAAAGTTATCTCTGCCAACATATTTTTGCATGAACAATTTTCTTTGGCTTGACATTTGACCCTTTTTTTGCTGATCAATAAAATCAAATAGCTGAGGTCAAAAGTGGCAGTAAAGACCAACTCATCCCTGTTTCTAAAGGGAGGGTAAATGCACATGGGGAGAAGATAGAGAGAGATGGATCTTTATTTTTTTTAAAGGAAAAAAACCCAGTTTCTTTGCTTAAAGTTTTACCAAAATAAGATATTGTTTACACAACGGGCAAATGTGTTTTGTTTATCTGCCAAGATACTTCTTGTACCATAATAATTCCTGCTAGAGAAACAAATGGCCCCTTTCATGTTACAGCTATGTAGAGTTTACATGAATTTTTCCAGGTCTCTACTTTAGAATAGTTGAAGCAACACGTGAATGTTTTCCCTTTCCATGTGTGCAAGCTATGAAGTCTTCATCAAGGACTCCATGACCATGCAAGCCAAAAACCCTATGTGTGATTATAACCTGGAGGTGGTATGCAAAGTACACTTTTAAACAGGAGCACTGCAAGCTTCTTTAGAAGAAATGCCATAAATTCTACTTTGTCATTCCAGCTCTCCTGTTCTACAAATATTGAGATGGTAAAGTTTGATATGCAGAAGGATCAGCTGCTTCATAGAGCAAAGACTTCTACAAGCACATTCTTATCTTTAGTGTGTGCAGGTCTTGCATTAGCACTGAAATAAGTCACTTGAAGCTTGTAATACTTATAATTTATTGTTGCATACATAAATCAGTGCACCACCCTATACTCCAAACAGAACCCTGTATTTCTTTAAAAAACACAAGCAAAAGGGACCAAATTGGTGCATTATTTTCTAGCCGGAGGTTGCAATTGGTCCTTCATCGCACTGCATTATCTTGGTGACAGACTACTCAAAGGCTATCAATAATGCTGTGAGAGGTGACTAAAGGGGTCCATTCAAGTGTGAGGTAATAACTGAGGCTATTCCTGCCTCTTTGTCTCAACAAAATCATATTGGTTGTATTAAAAAATATCTGTGGGTGGCTCATAGGTGTATTGCATAAATATTTTGATACAGTTCTCGGACCTTCCTAGTCTTCTGGTGGTATACTTTGGAAATGATTGGTTGGAGGTCTTTACTCAGAGTCTACTTTATATTATGGTATAACAGGGAGCCTCAGCCTCCTGTTACTTTAAGGAGAGCAGCTGCAACAGATAGACCCCAACAATTGAACAGAGGCTAGCTGCAAGTCAGTAAAGAAAGACTACTGCCTAGACAGGCAGGGAGGTGCCCATTAAAGGGAAGGGGTGCACCTGCATCCAGTCAGGAGAACTCTGCCTGAGATAAGTTGACTGAAAAGGAATAGGTAGCTAAGGACAAAGGCCATGACTGCCTATTGCAGAGCAAACTGCATGACCCTGCATGCCATAAAGGATGAGCTTCTGGACTTGGAGACTTCAGAAAGATGCCTGGCTGACTCTGGAGCTACCCTGGGACTGCTAGTAAGATGCTGATGGCACAGAAGAATGCAATCTGGGATGAGGGGAAATCTTGCTGCACAGACAGTAAGCAACTATTTATGCTTGGACTTAATGAGAATTTAGTGGGCTTGGGAGTCTTTAGTTCTAGCTAGTGAACTTATTCCTTTATTGAAGTTTATATAGGTGGAATGGGATTAATAGGAGTGGCACAGAGGTCCCACTACTGCCTGAGAGCATGAGAGTGTCTTAAGCTCTACCAGGTGCTTGGGGCTTGAGTCATGGACAGGGCTTGAGCCTTATAGGGCGGCAGTCTATGGTACGATTGTAGCCTAGTGTGACTCAAGCCAGATAGGGCCAGGGGCCCAGACAGAGCTGAAGCAGGCTTATTGCCCAAGGTAGGGCAGTGACAGGGCCAGTGAGCACAAGCAAGATAAAGCTGAGGGAGCCAAAGCAAGCTCATTGCTCAAGACAGGGCCAGAGGGCCTGGACAGAGCTAGAGCAGGGTGGAGACAGAGTCAAGGGGCCCAGATGGAGCCAAAACAGACTCCGAGCCCAAAGCTGGGTAGAGATAACAAATGGTGCCCAGACTCCAGGTCCAACACAAAAGGTCCAGGCTAGAAGGCTCAGATAGAGAGAAAGGGCAGAGGCCAGGAAGGCCAAGGTCCCAACAAGGGAGAGATTGTACCATAACACCTGTAAGGCATGGATATGGCTGTAGGGGAGGTTGGAGGCTGTGAATAGCCCTTAAGGCTTCAGGTGCCCTAGGGAGCATGGATGGGCTGGTGGAATCTTAGCATGAAGGCAAGGTCGAAGCCAGTGGAGTCTGGGAGAGACCTCCTGACAGCTGGGAATTTGAGAGCAAGTTGCTGTTTCTATTAGACGGACTTCCTTCTGATCAATTAAATACATCAAAGCATGGCAGGTGAGTGAGAAGAGGAGAGTACTGTAGAGCTAGAGCAGGGCAAGGGTTGTTTGGTCACCAGGAGATGTCATGCCCACCCCTGGAGCCCAAACTTGTTACAGATGGCTTTTCTATTTCCATTACTAAAATGACAAAAGCAGTCTTGTAAAATCACCCAATTCCCTGATCCTTTTCACATATCACAGATACTATTACCAGTTGTAAGTCTCATTCATAACTCACAGCTGTAAATATAAATGTAAATATATGATATGTATAAAGGACACAAACGACCCATGAGCTTGTAAATGATTGAGATACACCCTGCTGCCAGCACATGTGAGCTAATGGCCCAGCCCCGGCCAGGACCCAGCTGTTTCTTGGCCCAGTGCTCCCTGCCATCTTCTGGGCTAGCACCCAGGGGGAGCTCCCCCCTAGTGGTGGCAGGGGCCCATTGCAGGGCTTCAGAAAGTGGGAGCAATTTGCTGCCATTAGCACCAAATCTGCTTCTACTTCCCTGCATGTGTAGATGCTTGCCTGGGGGCACTTGCTCGCAGGTAGTTTACTCATGAGTAAACTGATCCTGGATCAAATGCATGTGGTGTAGGCACGCCCTGTATTTCTTCCTTTTGGATTTGGGGCAGGGGGGGAGGGATTTTTTTTTGAGGCAGAATGAAATCAAATGCCAAAAGCTCAATATTTGTTGAGGAACTGCGTTCTTGTTTTCCAGCTAGATCAATTCTCTTTATCAATAAGGTCTTAATTACCAAAGTGGCTGGGTATATTTCACACAGTCATGTATTCTTACAGATTTTCTCTGAGGTTCATCTTATAGATGAGAAATGAGACCAAGGGCCAAATCCAAAGAAGAGCTTAGACCTCTCAAACTTGGGCCCTATAGCCTTTAAATGCCTGTCTCCATGAACAGATTCCATAAGCCTTCATTAGGTAACTGTGTTTCTTATACAGCACATGGGGAAGCATCAGGTGCCTAAAGATTTGATTCAAAATAACCACTGGACTGAGCATGGAACCATTTTTTAAAATACTGGAGCTAGCCAATAGGAAACATGTAGAGAGATGTCTGAGAACCCATTCCTCTCTGGGACTTAGATCCATGAGTCAATGCCACAGAAAGCGCCTCCATCCATAATCTAGAATGCTTTTGTGAGCAGGGATAAATACTTTGTCCGTCTGTCTGTCTCTCTTTCTCTCTCTCGGAAGGGAAGCACAAAAATTGTCCAGGGTGCAGTGCTGCCCTGTTATGTCTCTCTAGCCTCCCAGAGGAATGCCCCAGCCACAGCAGTATGGCTTATTATGGTGAAGCTGTGCCACAGGGCAACCAAGCATCCGGAATTCACTGGGCCAGAGATGGCAAACAGAAGGGAGCATAATTCATATCTCAGCTGGGAGAGGAGACTCCTCAGGATTATTCAGTGGCTGTCTAAAGTAAAATATAAGCAGTCTTAGGAGCAGAGGCTGGAAATCTTCATCCCATGCAAGTCCTCTAACCACCACTGCCTTTTCCTGTGGCCACTTTTGAAAAGAATACTGCCAAAACGTTGCTACAGGAGGGTGCTGATCTTCTGGCTGTGCATTAGGCATACTTAGAGAATGCCTTCTGAATCATAGTCCTTGGGTAACTAGGATGCAAGAATGTCTCGTTTCTGGATCCTAGGCAGAAGAGAGATGCTAAGCTATTCAGTTGGGTATATGGAGAAGTAGATTTTTAGGTGATCTAGAGCTCTACTTTTTCATCAAACAGGGAAGCATCTAAACACTTAAATGTCTTTGGGGTTAGGCAGCAGCTGAGCAGGGGTTATTTGGATTGCAATTTTCAACATCTCAGTTATACTTAGGATCTGCTTTAAGTGCCTAAGTGCTTTATTGGATCTAGCCCTAAGCAACTTGCCCATGGTTGTGCAGGAGGTACATAGCTCAATAGGGAATGGACCCTTATTCTTCAATAGTTTGGCCACTTTCCTAACCTTAGAATATGGTTGGGCAGGGTTTCAGATGGGATGTTTCTGCATCATTGAGTTAGTTGCATAAATGGCTAATGCTCATTTCCTGTTACAGGAACAGAGAGCACTGATGCAAATTTGAATTGATGCAATCTACACTGGAGGCAGTTATCTGAGGATGTAGCTTATGACTAAGAAAAGCCCTTTGGAATCTCTTGCTACCCATCCCTCTCTGAAGCAAAGAGCAGTGTGCTTCACAACAATGGACTGGAATAATCTTTTATTGCTGGACCAACATCAGAAGGTGCAGCTCCTCCATCAAGAATGCTCAAATAAAACTCAGAACAAAGTTTGTAGAATTCGTAATGAATCAGATATTCTTAATCAAAAAACCTTTAAAATACCTATCATATCACTGGGATTAAGCATTATTTGCTTTCAGTCCTCTATGCCTTTGAAGTTATCAGCTGCAGATTTGCTCTTAACCCTCAGCATTTCCTCACTTTATTGAATGTTTGTCCCTGCTTTGTTCCTAGCAGGTTCTTCTTCAGTTGGAATTGTTTCCTATGAGATGTCATTCATGTATCTGAATTGTATCAGCCTAGAGAATAGTACCTTCTTAAAGGTGGTATTTTTCATTTTCTTGTGATACCAAAATAAAACAGGTTAAAATGCTATCTCTCTCAAATGTGAGCCAATATGACAAGTTCTATAACTCATGTTCCATAAAATAAATTTCCAACTGAGATAATATCTGTAACAAATGTCATTTTCTTCAGAAAGATATTCCCTTCTGACTTGAGAACTTGGTCACTGTTTCTTGTCTTAATGATCATGAATATGCAGGAGTATCAATCAGATAAACAACATGCTAGACTTTTGACTAGTCATAAGAAGGGAATATATCAATTGATTTTGACTACTCATAGACTTAAGTGTTATGACAAACGCAATTTTTTGGAAAGGGAGGCTTTTTGTATAAATGTCATATAAGTGTCACTTATTTGATAGCCACTTTCATCATGTCATCAATAAAACCTGAGATTATTAAAACTGAAAATTCTAAAAAGAGTTTACTGTTAGCCAGCAAGGCTATTTGTTTCCTTGTTTCATTTCTCTCTGCTTAGAAAAAGAAAATGGATTTAACTGTTTCACTTCTCTTTCAGGTCAGTCCCACTTTTCTCTTTTTTAATAAAGGGGCAGAAGGTGACAATACTTGGAATCACAAATACTATAGGGACTTCTTTTAAATACAAAATCCAATTATCAGTGGCACATTTCTAAAAACTGTGCTAATTTAAAAAATAATTTTTAAATGTTATAAAAGCTCAGGCATAAAATATAGATTTTTTAAAATATTAAATAGACCTGAGACTTTCCATTTAAGGAAATGGCAGTGTAACTGAGCTTTCTGGGTATGCTTCACATTTTATTAGTGAAGTGTTCTAGGAGGTTGAAGAACTCGCAGCAAAGGATAAAGCCTAACAAACTTTTGGATAGTTTCCAATTCCTGAGCTAAGCCATGAACTCCGTATTTGGCTTAAAACAAGGAATTTTCTCCCCAACAGCTGTCCCTGGAGTCAGTATAAACTATTCTAGAATATTTCGTATCCAACAGTGATAGAATAGAAAGGACTAAAATATACTTAGGAAGTATTGAACATCACTTGATTTATGTACTAGAGAACATAACATGTATTCATATCACATGCTTTCATATGTAAAGTTATAATAGTGCTCATTTGTGGTGTTATCCTGCTGCCCAAACTACACAACAGCCCTTTATGACTACCCCTATTGAGATCAATAAAATTGTGAGACTAAATTATAGGTCCAAAAATAGTGCTGGATACTGAAATCTGTCATGTATTACACTCCTCTGTGCTCCTAAACAAAGGCTTCTAAATGGAGACTTCTTTTGTTTTTACTTTATGCATAACAAAAACAAGAGGTTTTTTTTATTACTCTCCTTTAAAAGCCTCAGTTACTGAACTGACATTCTATACTGATATAGCATAAAGAACTGAATAATGGAACAGGACTGTAGTCACCTGCTCTAGGTGTCTGATATTTATACTATTATACAAGCACCAACCCTACTGTATATTTAAACACTGCATTAAAAAGAGTGTGTAGAATAAGGGATGTCAGCTCGATATAAGCCAGACTCAGGGGGCTGTGGTGCTGTATCTTCTCTTATGGAACTCCCCCTTTTTTTCTTTTTTTCTTTAATGCCATCTACTAAAACCACTGTATCCCTTATTTTCATAGAACAAGACCACTGTTGACATCCACACTATTGACTTGATCTGTATTGCAAAAATGCAAAATAGGGGTGGGTGGGTGGGGAGAATATCCCTGGGATTCCTCCCTTTCATGGGTAGATTTAAAAAAAATGCAATAAAAATCAGTTTCCTTTTGTACAGAAATGCAACAAGATATTAGGGCTGTCTCTCAAACAAGATTCATACTGGGGCATATGGTACAATGTAAGAACATGTAACATGATGTCTTCTGCTTGCATAGCTATTATCATGTGTATTAGAAAGATCACCTCAATGGTATCAGTAAAGGCAATACATGTGTGGACTGATGCTGTTCAAATATGGGGAACGTTTATCCACTTGATATAAAACTTAGAAGAATCCATGAAAGTGCAGTTGGGGAAATCAAGTGTGAAAGAGCTCATCACTTGTTTTTTCTGGACAGATCACTTTGGAACATTTTATATGGTACATTTGGTATGAATTGTGATTTTTATTATTTAAAATTTTCATTGAAAAAATTCAGCTTGTATTCCTTGCTGGGGTGAGGCAGAGGAGGCATATAGATTTCATAGATTTCATAGACATTAGGGCTGGAAGGGACCTCGGAAGATTGTTGAGTCCAGCCCCCTGCCCCAGGGGAAGGAAGTCAGCAAGGGTCATAGGATCCCAGCAAGATTAACATCCAAATTTCTCTTGAAGGTGTTCAAAGTAGGTGCTTGAACCACCTTCGGCAGCAGTCTATTCTAGACCTTGGGGGCTCGGACTGTAAAGTTCTTCCTTATGTCCAGCCTGAAATGGTCCTGAAGGAGTTTATGACCATTTGAACTTGTCATCCCCTGGGGCGCTTTGGTGAACAGACTTTCCCCCAGATACTGGTGGTCACCCCTGATAAACTTATAGGTGGCCATCAGATCACCCCTGAGCCTGCGCTTTTCCAGTCTGAAGAGTCCTATAGCTCTCAGCCACTCATCATACGGTCTGTTTTCCTGACCCCTGATCACGTGTGTGGCTCTCCTCTGCACTCTCTCAAGCTTCTCCACATCCTTTTTGAATTGCAGAGCCCAAAACTGGACACAGTACTCCAGCTGCGGCCTCACTAAGGCCGAGTACAATGGGAGAATGACTTCCTGGGATTTGCTTGAGAAGCATCTATGGATGCAAGCCAGTGTTTTGCTCGCTTTACTGGCCACAGCATCACATTGAAGTCTCATGTTCATCTTGTGGTCAGTCATGACCCCCAAGTCATTTTCATCTGTAGTGCTAGCCAGTGTAGCACTGCTGAGCCTATAAGGATGCTGCAGGTTTTTCCTCCCAAGGTGGAGAACCTTGCATTTTTCGGTGTTAAACACCATCAGATTCTTGTCCGTCCATTTGCTGAGCCTGTCAAGGTCAGCCTGGATTGCCCTCCTGTCCTCAGGTGTGGATGCTTTACTCCAGAGTTTGGTATCATCAGTGAACTTGGCCAGTCTGCTTCTGATACCAATGTCCACATCATTAATGAAGATGTAGAACAATATAGGTCCAAGGACAGAGCCTTGGGGGACCCCAGTGGTCACAGGGCACCATGACAATTGACTTCCATCAACCACCACCCTCTGGGTCCGACCACAGAGCGAATTCCCCAGCCAGCAGATTGTGGTGAACCCAAGGCTGTAGTTAGCCAGTTTTGCCAAGAGGTGATCATGGGATACCAGATTGAAGGCTTTTTTGAAGTCAAGATATATGACATCAATCTCCTCTCCCTTGTCCAGGTGATCGGTTCCTGGTCATAAAAGGAAATAAGATTGATCAAGCAAGATCTACCTGTAACATGTGAATTCATGAATCAGTAGTGCTAGTTGACCTGAACTGGGAACACAGCATAGTAAAGTGTAAGATTTCAGCTATTCTAAACTTTTTACTACTTGGCTTTGTAAATGGCCTGGTAAGTAAGGCTTTTGCACTTAGTAAATTAGTGAGTTGATAAACATTTCATTGGGATTTTTCATGTCATTAGAATAAACACTTGTAACTAATAATACAATAAATAGACTTGCTAGTTATCAATATGCTTATCATCCATTAGTCAAAACTGGATTAAGTGAGGGACTGGGATTTAGGTCCTGCAAGGAACACAGGCCATGCTTAAAAAAAGTGTATGGTGCACTTTCAGGACTATAGGGTAACTGTTTTCTTTTTATAAATAAAAAATAAATTTCAAAAACCTCTTCCAAATATTACAGACTTTGGAGTTTTTCCATCACAGATATTTCCAAAATTTTGTTAAATCACACACAATCTTTGAATGTGTGTAGTTATGTTTTCATTTAAATCTTCTGAGCCTGTTTCAGTGCCCCACAGCCCTAATAATGTGTGTTGCATTATGTCCCTATGTTTCTCTCTGAGCGAGAATGCCCCTGCATGTGTTCTATGGGATGTGGCAAGCTGCCCTGGGTGGGATAAGGGAAGCTGGGACGAGCATCTGGGCAGGCTCCAGCAGCCTTACCTGGTGATCTGGGAGCCTCCAATGGGAGAAAAGTGATGAGGTTGTAAGAACGTCATATACCTCACGTTTTGTGGCAAAGCCTAGAGAATGCTGTCAATGAGAAAAGTTGTATAGAAAAGGTTCTTTAGATGTCTAGCTGGCCTGTATGATAGTTGCACTGACTTCTAACAAAATTAATCAAAACCTACCTCATATATTTCATAGACATTAGGGGCTGGAAGGGACCTCATGAGATCATTGAGTCCAGCCCCTGCCCCACCATAGGCAGGAAGTCAGATGGGATTGAGTGACCCCAGTAAGAAATACATCCATATGTTTTTTGAAAGAGTCCAGAGTAGGTGCTTGCAGCATCTCTGTGGGAGTTTGTTCCAGACCCTGGATACTCGCACTGTAAAGAAATTTTTTCTTATGTCTAGTCTCAATGCATGTAGCCAGTTGCTTAGCCATTGGACTATAAGACGATTAAGGTCACAGTTCCCCAGCTTAACCTTGAGGACATCATGGAGAACTAGGTCAAAGGCTTTTTTGAAATTCAGATATATGACATGCATGTCATCTCCCTTGTCCAGGCCACATGTTATCTGGTCATAGGAGATGAGGTTGGTCAGGCAAGACCTGCCAGTCACAAAGCCATGTTGGTTATCGTTCAGATGCTTGCCTTCCGTTAAACTGGTGTTGATGGAACCCTTGGCAATTTTTTCCAGGATTTTTCCAGGGATGGACATCAGACTGATTGGTCTATAATTCCCCAGGTCATCCCTCCTCCCTTTCTTGAAGATTGGCTCTTTTCCAATCTTCCAGTCTTCCAGGGCCTCTCCTGAGAGCCACAAATTTTCAAATATCTCTGCCAAGGGCAGAGGGATGCAATGATGTCTGCCAGTTCCTTCAAGACTCTTGGATGCATTCTGTCTGGGCCCACGGACTTGTGAATGTCATTTCTCAAGGTGTTCCCTCACCTGATCCACATCAATTTTGGGCCCATCACCCACTCCCAGGATGGTTTGTGCCCTTTCTGACAATGCGATCCCCTTGGGAGGGTGAAAAGCTGATGCAAAAAAGTCATTTAGGAGATTGGCCCTTTCTTGGGAGTTGAATGTCAGTTGTCCCATTAGATCTTGCAGGGGCTCAATGCTACCTTTGTTCTTTTTTGACTTCCCACATATCTGAAGGACTTTTTGTTGTCCTTGATTCCCGTAGCTAGCCTGAGTTCAGTTTGTGCCTTTGGCTTTTCTGGACCACTTTCTACAGGTCTGGGTGAGTGCTGAGTAGTCCTCTTTGGTGATGCTCCCTGTTTTCTAACTGGTATAGGCTTCTCTTTTGAGTTTGAGGTTCAACAGTTCCTTGTTCAGCCAAGGGGGCTTCCTTGCCCATTGACTGCATTTCTTGTGAGATGGAATAGCTTTCGCTTGTGCTTCAAGGATTGTTTTTCAGAGATGACCGTTCCTCGTGTACTCCCTTTTCTAGGGGGGTATGGCCTCTAATTGCTGACCAATTATCTGAGTTTGCAGAAGTCAGCCTTCCCAAAGTTAAGGACTTCTATTTTACTGAGGGGTTGGTTTGCCTGCTCTTCAGTGAACTAAGAAGGTGACCAATTCATGGTCGCTGTCACCAAGCTTCCCTTTGATCCTCACATTGCTCACCAGGTCCTCCCCTGTGGCCAGGACCAGATCAAGCAATGCCTTTTCCCTAGTTGGCCCATAGATCTCCTGCGTTAGGTAGAGGTCATCAATGCAAGTGAGAAAGCTATGTGACCTGTCAAATTTGGCCATGCCTTCATCCCAAGAGATGTCAGGGAAGCTGAGGTCCTCCATGACTATCATGCATTGGGAGTGTACGGCTTTGACCAGTTCCCTGTTGAATTCCTGATCTAGTTCTTCCTCTTGGTGGGGACGTCTATAGTAGACTTCTACAAGTACGTCACCCTCCACATGTTCCCTCTGAATTTTGACCCAGAAGGTCTCAAATGCCCTTCCTGAACCTTGTGAGCACAAATTCATTAAGGGCCTGATTTATGGAGCTCTCTTTCACTTGGTTAGTATTTACCCACCGGCTATATTTAGATTATTGGAGGGAGTAAATGCTTAACCAATGAGCAAGGAGTGGCCAGTTTACTCTATATGATGTGACAATGTATACTCAATCATGGTCCTATTAAATGCAACTTGAGGCCTTCGATACGGTATCCCACCCCATACTGGTGAACAAGTTAAGAGGCTGTGACTTGGATGACTACACAGTCCAGTGGGTGGCGAATTGGCTGGAGGGTCGCACCCAGAGAGTCGTGTTCGACCTGGAAGGGTGTGGGCAGTGGGGTTCCGCAGGGCTCGGTTCTTGGACCGATACTCTTTAATGTCTTCATCAGTGACTTGGACGAGGGAGTGAAATGTACTCTGTCCAAGTTTGCAGATGACACAAAGCTATGGGGAGAAGTGGACACACCAGAGGGCAGGGAACAGCTGCAAGCAGACCTGGACAGGTTGGACAAGTGGGCAGAAAACAACAGAATGCAGTTCAACAAGGAGAAATGCAAAGTGCTGCACCTAGGGAGGAAAAATGTTCAGCACACCTACAGCCTAGGGAATGACCTGCTGGGTGGCACGGAGGTGGAAAGGGATCTTGGAGTCTTAGTGGGTCTAGGACATGAGTCGGCAGTGTGATGAAGCCATCAAAAAAGCCAATGGCACTTTATCGTGCATCAGCAGATGCATGACGAATAGGTCCAAGGAGGTGATACTTCCCCTCTATCAGGCGCTGGTCAGACCGCATTTGGAGTACTGCATGCAATTCTGGGTGCCACACTTCAAGAAGGATGCGGATAACCTGGAGAGGGTCCAGAGAAGGGCCACTCATATGGTTAAGGGCCTACAGACCAAGCCCTACGAGGAGAGACTAGAGAAACTGGACCTTTTCAGCCTCCTCAAGAGAAGGTTGAGAGGCGACCTTGTGGCTGCCTATAAGTTCATCACGGGGGCACAGAAGGGAATTGGTGAGTATTTATTCACCAAGGCGCCCCCAGGGGTTACAAGAAATAATGGCCACAAGCTAGCAGAGAGCAGATTTAGATTGGACATTAGGAAGAACTTCTTCACAGTTCGAGTGGCCAAGGTCTGGAACGGGCTCCCAAGGGAGGTGGTGCTCTCCCCTACCCTGGGGGTCTTCAAGAGGAGGTTAGATGAGTATCTAGCTGGGGTCATCTAGACCCAGCATTCTTTCTTGCTTATGCAGGGGGTCGGACTCGATGATCTATTGAGGTCCCTTCTGACCCTAACATCTATGAATCTATGAATCTATGAGGTTTGCCGATATCTCCCCTGTGCATTTAATACAAATGTGTATGTAAACAAATTCCACTTTTTCTTATACTGAAGAAGCCATTACCAAATGATAAAGATGTAAAAGGATGATGTAATAAGGAAGCTTTTTCTACAATGCTGGGGGTCTGTAGAAGTCTGGGTACCATGTGAACCACACTGTACAAATCTCTAAGCCTCCTGGCAGTGAACCCAACTCTGAAGGAAAGATCTTTGCCAAATGCACCCTGTCATGTTTTCCATCAGAAGATCTGGCTATTTGTGTATTATTCCTGTGGGATAGGAGGATGTAATGTATACACACAGAAAAAGTTCAATTTCAAGTAGCTGCTAACATCCAGTAAACAGTATGTTCCAAATTCCTTTCAAGACCCATAGCACACTATGAATTCTTTTCTAAACACTGCAATTCTTGCTGTTTTCCAAGACTTCTGGTGGGAAGGCTTTATAACTATAAAAAGAAAAGAATGAGATAAAATATTTAGCATTGAAATTGAAAGAGACAAAAAGCTCAGCTCCCAGCTATAAACCATATAGTCCTGGTGTGCCTATCACTGTGGGAATTAAGCAAAAAAGCATTCTAGTGAAGGAAATAAAGTCACTTTAAAATAGGGTGCATCTTCAGGGTTCTTCCATAACATCACCAGCTGTACTTGCTACATTTAAAAATGGATGCACAGCCAGTAACTTTGCCAATGATGTTGAGAGAGCAAAGAATCCCATATGATCCTGGGCACCTCACCAAATGCCTTCCCTCAGCAGCTGATTTTCTCCCTTGCCTCCACTATTGTGGCCAATAAGCTTCTAAACATTCCCTCCTTTTCTCTTTTTTCTATATCTTGAGTTCTCCACACTCCTCCGAAGTGCTTGTTTCCCTCAAGCATCTCCTCCTTCCCCATGGACATTTCCCCCCATAAATAGCTCTTCTTCCTGAGAAAACATTTCATATACCTCTATCTCCTCCGTTAAAGTTGCTCCCATGCTTGTGCACCCAAGACCAGATTTCCCACAAGGCTGGACTTTTCTTTTGTCTTCTTTCCTCTTTTCACTCCACAGACTTCCTCTCCCCAAGGTTCTTCCCCCAAGTCTTCATTCCTTCATTCAAATACATCCCATATAAGACCATCCCAACACAGTGTCCTTGAGCCTGCATTCTCTCTGCACAAGGCCCATTGCTGTCACAGGGTACATCTACACATCACTGTTGCTGCGCAGCAACTGAAAAGTACTGTGCGGTACAAGTGCTCATCTACCACTTGTTCGCCCACACTTCACAGTAACTATGGCACCGTATGTAGACTTGGGAGGATGCCAGTAGCAAATTTACTCCTGAGTAGTTATTTTGCAGTAAGGCACATGTAGACGCCTTACTGCACAGTAACCCTGTTTGTGTGAACTGACTTTGGATTAACTTTACTCCCAAGTCAGTGCACACATGGCATTACTGAGCTGTAATGCCTACACATGTAGACACCAGTCTAAAAACTTCTTACTGCACAGTAAATGTGTGTGTAGATATGCCCACAACCACCTTGCGCACAAGTTATCCCAGCAGTGTAGCTGAGCTGAGGTGAGGGTGACCAGGGCACTAACCCCAGACACAGGCTTGGGGAGGGGCATGCAAAAATTGCAGCTGCAGTGCTCTTGGCTTGGCTGCTGCTGCCAACAGCAGCCCAGCTGCAACTGGTGCCCTGTTATACCTTGGAGCTAGCCCTCTGTGACTGTGTCCCCCTAAGTTCCTGAGTGTTGGGACACAAAAGTAGTTATAAGACTAGGTGATCAGTGTCTATAAAAGCTGTCTGGTTACAATTGGATATTGGAAATATTGAATATTTTATTTGAATTGATATTGTATAGCTGAGACCATTCCACACTACATTTGAAAAGTCACTGAAATTCTAGAGGGAGAGAAAATTCTTTCTTCAGTTGCGTTCCCAAAAAAGGCATCTATATGTGTGTGTACATGCATGTGCTCACAGTTATAACAGATCAGCCACATGGCAGCATTACAGTCTACATAATCAGCACTGAAGCTGAAACAGAAAATTCCTTTGGGTTGAAGCCACAGTTTGTTTTTCACACAGCATACACCACAGCCATCAACCACTGAAGCACATCCAAACACACTAAGTTCTTCCCCAGCATAGAAGCTCAAACGGTACACACACACATACATGTCCCTATTTATAAAAACCCTCTCAAGCAGCTTCACTTTCTGACTTACCGCAGCAGTAGTTAGGTGAAGGCAGCTGCCTAAACTTCCCTTAAAACTATCAAAACTTCACAGACATGGCATCTCATGGAAGACACTATACAGCATTGCCAAGCATTCAGTAACTATGAATCAGCCATCAAAAATTAGGAGATTGGCTTAAAGAAATCACAGGATTTAAACATAATATAATACAGTGTGTTCTTTGACTTCTAGGGCTGAACCTTTATGGTATACTTGGGTTGTGTTTTCAAGCTATCCTTTGCAAGTATGGGGGCTTAAACCATAAAACATTTATTTTTGATAAAATGAAAGCCGAGTTTTTAATTAATCATTTGACTCCATGAGGTAAGGCGTTATGAAAAGGAACAGAGTGAGTTTCGTGACAAAAATCACAAATGGGCAACACTTAATATAAATAGGTATCTGTAATAAAGTACTTTAAATTAGGGTCACAGTGGGGGCATCTACATGAGATGTTTACTGTGGAATTGCCTAATTAGCTCTTCAGTAAAGCATCACCATCTACACGTGAGGAGCTATTAGGCTGGAGAAAACTAATAAACTCTGCCATAAGTTGGTACTGCCTGACACAAGTACTATTTGACTGTGGAGTTATTTACTCCACTGAAACACACATGTAGATGGTGATGGGGCTGGCTGTGGCATGAGGGTGCTACAGTACAGGGGCTACCTGCTGGCTAGCTCCTACACTGTAGCACCATTGTTTCCCAGCCAGCTCCTCCACAGCATGTTGAGCTGGGGTGGAGCAGCCCCAGGCTGGCAGGCTGACCCCCAGGCTGCCACCAGTCAGGGCTCTACTGCCACAGCACAATGTGCTACTGTCCTGGGCGCACATGTAAACATTGCTCCCAGAAGCAATAAACTCTGGAACAAACTGCTTCAGAATGTATTGTGTCGCCCTAATTTCACATGTAGATGTGCCCAGTAAGACCAATACATTAACAAAAGGTTAGATTATAGCAGGGTACACAATTCTTCTGCATTTACCTTTTCCGAGTGCAACCCTTTTGTTGTTGGAAGTAGGTACACAGTACTCACAGAATGGGTAAACCCTGGTCTCCATCCCTCATGTAGAACAATAGATCCTGAGGAGTGCACTGCAGCCTTCTCACCAGGGAGCGTGACAAGGCCAGATTGATCACCTGAGCAAAATCTTCATTTATTTATGACAGGAGTCAGCTTTAAACTCCAAAATGACTATAAACATTGTTAATGAAAAAAACCTCACACAGTCAGATGACAGAACAAGGGGCAATAGTCTCAAGTTGCAGCAAGAGACATTTAGGTTGGATATTAGGAAAAACTCTCACTAGGAGGCTGGTGAAGCAATGGAATGGGTTACCTAGACAAGTGGTAGAATCTGGCTTTTAAGGTCTGGTTTGACAAAGCCCTGGCTGGGATATTCGAGCTGTGGATGGTCCTGTTTTGAGCAGAGGGTTGGACTAGATGACCTCCTGAGGTCTCTTCCAACCTTACTTTTCTATGATTATGCTCACTAGAAGAGTCTTGAGGTAGATTCTGTGGTAAACTTTTTAGAGATTCACAACAACCACTACCACCCTTCAATCAAATTCTTTCTGGAATACTCCTACACTAACATCAACTTTTTAGATACCATGATCTACATCAGGGATGGCACCCTTCAATCCACTATATAAAAAATTCTCCACAGACCATCATAGTTACAGTCACAACACCAGCAATCATTCAAAACACACTAACAAAAGCTGTGATCTACAGTCAGGCCCTCTCATACTGCTTTATCTGCTCTGAGAATAGTACTTGTAACATCCAGTTTGACAAACCAGAAAACTGCTCCAGCAAGGCCACTGCAGTAGAGAAATGTAGTAGTTTGTTGCAAGGTGTTTGGGTGGCTCTTTCAAGGTTACAGTCTAAGAAGCAAGCCCTCACTGACTGCTTTCCTTTGGTTGTTACATATTCACCTCGCACTGGGAGTATCTAAATGTGTGCTTTATTGAGGAGTTGACTAATTAGCTCTTCAGTAAAGCATCACTGTCTATATATATGCCCACATTAGGGTAAATGTAAATTAATAAACTCTGTCATAGGATAGAACTGTCTGGGACAAGTACTATCCAATGGTGGAGTAATTTACACTGCCACATTGCACATGTAGACGGTGACTGGGGACGTCTATTGGCCAGCCCCACACTATAGCACCCTGTAGCATGTCAGGGTCCCACATGTGGTTGTGGTGGCCCCTGATGGCTCAGAGACCATATTCCACTCCACCCCTAGGGTGCTTTCCCTTCTTTCCCACCATGCCTTGATGTAATAATAATAATAATAATACTGAGGCTGCCCATGGGCCTTTGCATGGGCCACAGTCCAGCTGGATCCCTACTGGGGTGCCCCAGCACCCTACTGGCCTCTCTAGTCCCAGGCTCCTCACTGGGTTTCTTTATGACTATGATGCTGCAGGGCACCTAAAGCCTTAGGGGCTAATTGCGTGGCTCCAATCCTGCCCTACACCCAAGTCTCACAGGTGTTACAGTATCATTGTTCTTTTGCTGGGGCTTCAGCCTTGTCAACCTCCAGCCCTTTACTCTCAGCTAGACCTTCTATCCTGGGCCCACCATATTGTACCTGGCTTTGAGGCACTAGCTCTGGTCTAGCCCTTTCTGGCACTGAGCCCCTGGCCCCTGGCTGGCTGTGCCCCTCTTGGGTGCTGGGCCTCTAGCCCCTGTCTGGCTCTGTGGCCTCACTCTCTGCCCACTCCAGGCTCAACAGCCACTTGAGCCTTGAGCCTGCCCCAGCAGGGCTCTAGGTGATCATGTGCTCCTTGGGCACTAATGGGACCTCCATGTACTGCCCCTACAGTCCCAACACAAATTGACAGTGCAAAACTAATTCAAACCATAAGCCCCTGGGCTATAACATAAACATCAAAAGGGGAAGAAGCTCTCTTCTCCTTTCAAATGGGGAAACTTTTCCTCACCTCATACCTCCTAGCTGGGGTCCTTGTGAGCTCCCTGAGCCCCACTGTTCCTACAGGCAGCAAAGCAGTCAGTCTTGCATCCCTGAATAACTTTCCTTGGCAGGATCTCCTAACCCTGCAGTTGGCAGGGCTAAATTAGCTTGCAGCCCATGGGCTTATATCCTCCCAGGACCCTTCCCCCTTCCAGTCAGCAGACTGCTTGGGCTGCCTGCAGGTGGCTGCTAATTGGTCCCGTTGCCTTGCTGCCATGGTGACTGGCAGTTGCTGCACCCTGCATGGCCTGCAGTGCCCCTCGCTGGGCTGTTTCTGCCTTAAAGGAACAGAGAGCCTCAGACTCTCATGCTCCAGCCAGCCCCTCTGCCACCCAGCACTGTCACCTGGAGTGTGGGGCTGACCCCTCTGGGCTCTCTGCCAGCTGGGACTATTCTGCTCCAGCATAATGTGCTGCTGACCTGGATGCACATGTAAATGCGGTGCTTGGGATAAATAAACTCTGGTACAAACTGTGCTGGAGTTTATTTTTTTGCTCTAATTGAACACATAGGTGCACCCATTTGAACCAATAAAAAAGATCAAACAATTACAGAATATACTTGAAAAGAACCAGATTTTGAGAGAAATATTCCCAGCCCCTCCCCGCCACTGCTGGCCATCAGACATCCTTGAACCTTGCCCAACTCATCATCAGAAGCAAACTCCCAACTAATCAACAGGTGCCTAATGAGACCCAACCCTGCCTTAATAAATGCAAGACCAGTGAACTCGTGTCTACTGTCAAAACAAGCAAACCTACCCACAATAAAACCCTCAGAATCCACAAATCATATACCTGTATATACTGAAAGTGATATATGTCATTCAGTACATAAATGTCCTCTTGGTTTACTATATGGGTAAAACAAAAAAAAAATACTATGTATCAAAATGAATAATCACTGAAAAAAACAAAGAACATAGACACTAGAACACAGGTAAGAGAATATTTTTTACAAAATAATTACTCCATGTTTGATCTCACAGTTTTTGTGCTCAAGTAAAATTCACAAAGTACCTTGAAAAGATTGAGCCTGGGGGGAAAAATCATCCTATTGGACACAAAGAATGAGGGACTTAAAATAGATAATGACTTCATGATCTGTTATGATCTACTTGATATTGACTCATCTCTATACTTCACAGGTGATAACAACCTTCCTGAATGATCTTTCTTTCTACTCCTCTGGTTTTTACATTTCTGTTGTCCATTGGCTCCTGATATTCTTTTATTTCCTCATATATCCTGTTTTTATTTACACATGGAGTTTTACACAAGCCTTTGTTCCATCTGCTATTTAGCTCTCCTCTGCCTGCTTTTCTTCCAGAGACCCAAGGAAACTTGTCTAAATCTATCCCAACTATGCAGTTGGTCCAATAAAAGATATCAGCCACAAAAAATCTTGCTTCTCGTATAATTGTCATCTTATTTTTATTGGATTGAAAACTCCTGGCATTAGGCATTGTGATTCTAGTAAGGTAATTTGATGATTCATGTGGTTATTTCCACAGAAAAATAAACAAACTAAAAAAACTAGAAATTTCACAAAATCCACCCTTACATTCTTGCAAATGTGATTGGTTGGGCATGATGTTACAATTTCTACACTGCAGTGTTGACTGAATGTCTGATGATTTTATTGCTCAATATATGGCAGACTTGTTTTGAGTTCCCACTTTATGTGCAGAAGGGCATGGTGTGATCATCAGCATAGATACTACTGGGTTATAAATTCCTGAATTAGTCAAGTTTCACAAATGTATGACCCTCTAGACACATCTGAATAAGTACCAGGTTATCCACTGTGATAAGTGCAAGTAATACCCACCATGCTTTTTTGGATAAATAATACAAGTTCTATAGTGACTACTCTGCTTATCATTTTGGGCTTTGACAGCTTGAAAATATGCCTAAGTTACCTGAACAATACATGTATTTAATTATTTGTTTGTTTGTTTTTATTGAAATATCTCTAGACCCTCCAATTTGACATGACTTCAGCTCACAGTTTGGGAATCTACATCATTTTATGAAGTAAAATCCTACAATCATTTCTTTATCTTAGAAGGTTAGGTCATTTCATGATCACTTAACTCCTTTCTTACCTTTTTTGTGAATACGATACCTGTGAAAGATGCTATAATCATAGCACCATTTGGCCAAAGAATAGTGGCAGAATATTCTTCACATTGCCATGCCAATCTCTCTCAGTCCTAACTGAAAGGGACCAAATTCTAAGAGCGTGAGGGTAAATCATTCTTCATTTGCATTTTATCAGGATTGCACAGTTCCCATAGTTGTTCTCATTGTGACGTGCACATTTGAAACTTCAGCCAGCCAAGCATGGTGCATTATTGACTTCTAGTTACTGTCTGAAATGCATTTTAGCCAAAGATCTAGAAGGACAGGGCAAGGACACACATTGTTATCCTCTCAAGTATCATAGAGACAAATGGTATTATCTTTGAGCTAAAGCTTCTCCATGAGAGTATAGTTTTATGTGATATGCCATGGGTTAGCTGTATTGGTGAGATCAGATAATGCAATGTCTAGGAAATGTTCTCAACATAGCTGATGTCAAGTCGAAATTTCCTCAGTTGGTGGTTTTGAATAGAACGTTGCTTGAAACAGATGGAAGCAGCAATAACAGATTTGATAACACATTGTATTTCAACAGGGCCTGTCATCCAAAAATCCTAAAACACTTACAAACATTAATTAAACTTCATGAAATCCTTATGAGATAGGTATGGTAAATATAACTATATCACTGTTCGGAGAGGAATCACTGAATGTTAAGTGACTTGCCAAAAGTCATGTAGTAACCTACAGCCTAAACTAGGAATAGAACTCTCCAACCTCTGCTTTAAATCATTACACTGCATTAGGTCATAAGTCAATGGAACTGTAAATGAACTCACAGCAACCCTAGCACAAATTGAAATGCTGCCTTAACATCTTTGTCAGCATATCAAGAGCCAACAATGTCAACCCCATTGAAACTTACCAGAGGATTTGATGTTGGAGCAGTTGGACTCAATAAGGCAAATAATTTATACTTGATGTGGCTTTATCGGAATGGGGTCTCCAGCTGGTGGAGTCCCAAATAGACATTTATAACACATTTGTTTAGAGAGTGGGAGAATCGCCTCTTGGAGAAGTCAGCTGAGTATTCAGGGTTGACTTTGATGCTTTTCATGAGACTGGCATGTCTAGTTCATAAACACATGCACTACTGTTGATATATGACAGCCATATTTATGCTCTGCTGGTTGTATTTGACCAATTATTTTAATTTCTTCAGAGACACTAGCGATGAAAGAGAAACATGAATGCAGGATGTTGCAAATACCAAAAATTCCTTTTGCAGGCCATGCAAAAGCATTACAGATGTACAGTAACATATGCAACACAATAAGATCATGTGTCAGGAAACCTTATGCATAAGACAGTTCTTTCTGATGAAAATCTGACATTTTAGGAAGGAGATAAATGCAGCATAGCAAAGATATCCTGTCAGCGTATCAGTGAGGACCATATGCCACTGTTCTTATTCACACTATTAATCCCTTCCATGGAAATCAATAATCTGAATTCTGATCCATTCTTGTTTTATGCCACGGTACATGTAATGCAAAGCAGGAGTCAAGTTTGCTAAACTACCAAGTTAGGAATTCTTGCAGAAGAAGGAATCTCTGGTTAGTATCAGACACACTATAGCAACAGCAGGGAATGGCCAAAAACAAGGATTGAAGCTGACATGTTACTATATTCTAGTTGTTTTTGGCTGCCCCAACACCATCTTGTAATCATGTCCAGTTCAGACAAAAGTCAGAGTAGTCTACAGGCTGCTTAAAGCTTACACCAAAGACTGCCCTGTTCCCTGGCTCCATTGAATGCAGATATAGTCTTCATTTTTATGGCACTAATATTGTGAAAACACTTTGCAGGCACAGGCTTTAGCAACAACCTGCATAGGACTCTATAATATTCCCTAATATGGTGGGTGCAATATGTCTTTTCTCTACTACAAGACTGGGTAATTTCACAGAGGTCCCAGTATAACATTTCATATCAGTGATCCTCTCTCATCTTTAGAATCACAAAGTTTGGTTCCTGGTTTATTTTCCCTTCCTTTATAAAAATGCAATAAAAACAGTTTTCAAATGTTTAATCTCTTTGTTCATAAACAAAAAAGTCATATCAGTATTAAATAGAAAATATGGCAGCCCATTAATCTTTATAGCAGACCGTCCTTGGCTAGCTCAGGGAGTATGAACATTACACAGTCTTTTCTAATGTAATGAGCTCTCCTCCGTCACAGGTTTAGCATCATTAGCCTTGGAGGAGTAGTGTGCTCTGGATAATAGGGAATTGTGGAGCTCTGAAGAACTGGGTTTTATTTCCAGGTGTGCCACTGATTTGTTAGGTTTCCTAAGGGGAGTGACTTCCCCTCTGTGTATGATTTCTCTCCTGCCCCTTGTCCTTTAGACTCTCTCCTTGGGATAGGGACTGCCTCTCCACATATAAATATCTACATCTATACCTATGTATGTGTGTATGGGGGTCCCAGTTTTCTTTGATAATACCTATAATTCCTAATACAACTAATCATTATATCTTCATGTAACAGGGAACCCTAGCCCTTCTGGGCCTGGAGAACTGGTGCAGAAGAGGTTAATAGCTGGGCCAGGCCAACTAGTAAGCTGACTGGAAGGGGCAGGACTATAAGAACCCAGGGCAGAACAGCAGTAGGGAAGCAGGCAGCTGAAGAGGAGGGAGTGCATCCCAAAGCTCCAGGGAGAGGCTTGGCAAGTGGTCCAAAAGTTGGAAGAGGGGACTGTGGAAACCCTGAGAGGCAGCAGATACCCCAGAAGCCAACGGATGGGATCCGAAACACGAACCTGGCATAAACGTAAGATGACATGATCACATGTTTTTTTTATTATTATTTTATTGAGGGCTGTTATTGCACCTGGATGGGACTGTCCATATTTCTTTTGGTTGTGGAGAACTGGAGGTTTGGGAAAGGCTATTAAGGGACAGAGGCGGCCTCATTTTGGGGACCTTCTATGGAGTGGGTACCCCAGTGCCAGTGAGGGTGTGGCTTTTGGGGGCACAGACCCTGGCACCAGTGAGGGCCCAGCTTTTGGGGGGACACAAACCCTGGTACTTGAAGGACTGTCTTAAAAAGGCCAGGGAGGTCTAGTGCACCAGAGTGCAGTTGTATTTTGTCTCTTGTTTATTTTTTTCACTTGGACTAGCAGAGGCAGGCCTAGGTTTTGAACCCACAACCCTCTGGTTGTGGGGCCAAGCTGCCATGCCTCTGGGCCAGGGACCGTGAGACTCTGTAAAGGAGCAGGAAAGGGGGCCACGAGCCTCCAGGTACTGGAAGGAAAAAAAAAAGCTAGAGCCTCGGAGTCAAGCCCTGTTTAGTGGGTTCAGACGGGGAGGTCTAGCCAGAGAAAACAGGGGTCAAGCCTTAATAGGAGAGACCCCAACATACCCAAAATAATAGGCAGTCTCTCGGTCAAAAAAACCAACAAAACCTCCATCAAGACGTGGCAGACGATATTAGGGCAGGACTGAAGAATTACAAAGCAGGCCCCAAGGGCGCCCCACGTAAGGCGCGGATAACCAGAAAGATGGCGCTGGGGAAGGTGACCTGTTAGAGTGGTGCATTGGCCAGGAAAATTCTCAAGGTAATGTGTACCTTGCGACGATGGTTTACCCCAATAAGAGAAAGAACCCTTGGGTCCAAGATGGAACAGACCCACAGCTCGGACGGAAGGGCACAACAACTGAGGCAGGAGCTCAGGTGCCAGGTGGTCCAGGGCCAGCAGACACAGTCAGAAAGACAACCGGCATTGAGAGAGAAGATGGTGAGGGACAGACAGACAAACACAGCTGCCCCCGTGGGCACCTGTGGGTATGGTGCAAGGGTTTATCCAGAACCTGGAGAGGAACTGACGGTGCTGATGGTAGATGTTAAGCTTGAGGGACGGAAAATACAAGCTATGTTAGACTCTGGTTCGTTGCATACGATAGTGTGGAGAAACGTCTTACTAAGAGGAGACAGAGAAGTGACAGGCCCACTCATCATTCGATGTTTGTGCGGGGAGGCGCAAATACGAGACCGAGTGTGGGTCACCCTGCAAGTAGGTGAGAAAGTGCGCTGAATGCTGGTTGGGGTGGTGGAGCACTTACCCTACCCAATGATACTGGGATGGGACTGGCCTGAACTCCTGGCAGTCATAGATCAGGCATAAAGCTGGAGAGAGATAAAGAGAAATGAAGGCACCCCACGGCATTACCCTAGTCACCCAAGGGGGAAAGCCTCAGGGGAGAGCCCAGGGGCAAGAAAAGGACCCAATGGGAAACCACCTGGAGCAGGGAAAAGATGGTGTGAGGCCATGAGGTCTGAGGTGGCCCTTGGGGATGATCTTATAAAGGAAGCATTCGCCAGTAAGCCTGAGCTACCGCCCTCCAAAGAGGAAGCATAGCAGGAGGTGGACGGGACACATGTGTGGGAGGATGGACATTTCCACCTGGAACAGAGCAGAGAGGAAGGATTTCGATATGCCTTCCAGGAGCACCTAGCTCAATGGAATGGGGAAGTGCTGAGACCTGAGCTGATGCAGACCACCCCGAGATCTGAGGTGAGGAACGATTTGTTATATGGAGTGGAGCGAGGCAAACATGGGGAAGAGGAGGTGGTACAACTACTGGTGCCTCAGCGATACCAAAAGGCTCTACTGAAAGTGGCACATGAACTTCCTATGGGTGGATATCTGGGGTGAGACAAGACCGAGGCTCACATTAGGGGAAGGTTCTTTTGGCCAGGGTTAGTACAGGAAGTGGCCAAATACTGAGCTTCTTGCCCTGTGTGCCAAAAAGTAAACCCTAGTTGCCCTCCAAGGGCCCCATTAGTACCACTACCATTGGTGGAAGTTCCCTTTGAGTGGGTGACCCTAGATATTGTGGGGCCATTGCCAAAAAGCAGTGCAGGACATCAATTTATTTTGGTCCTCTGGACTACGCAACAAGGTATCCAGAGGCGGTACCTATGCGGATGGTATCCACCACTAAGGTGGTAGAAGAATTATTAAAGATATTCTCCAGAACAGGGCTCCTGAAAGAAGTGTTGACAGACCAAGGGACTAACTTTACATCGCGTGTGTTTGGGGGGGTAAGAAAAACTCTGGGAATCAGACACGTAAGGACCGTGGTATATCACCCCCAAATGGACAGACTAGTTGAGCAGTTCAACCGGACCTTGAAACAAATGCTGAAAAAATTCATGGTAGAGAGCCCCCAGAAGTGGGACCAGATGCTGCCGCCCTTCTTGTTCGCAATACGGGAGGTACCCCAGGACTCGACCAGCTTTTCCCCCTTCGAACTGTTGTATGGATGACAACCAAGGGGAATCCTTGATTTGGTTAAAGAAAGCTGGGAAGAACAACAAAGCAAAGACCAGAACCTAGTTCAATATGTGTTGCAACTGAGAGAACATCTGGAATCAGCATGAAGGGAAGCTCTGGGAAATCTGAGGGAGGCCCAAGAGCGACAAGCAACCCAGTACAATCGAGGGGCTCGAGAGAGGAAATTCGAATTAGTAGACTGCGTACTGGTTCTTTTACCGGATCAGGAAAGTAAGCTTCTAGCACACTGGCAAGGCCCTTATAAAATAATATGCCAAACAGGGCCTGTGGATTATGAGGTATATCAACCTGATAAGCAAAAGAAAAAACGGATTCATCATATTAACATGCTGAAGCCATGGCAAGAACGAGAATGCCTGTACTTGGCCCCCCCACCAGATGAACCCGAACTGGGACCCTCCCTGCGGGAAATAAAAGGGGGTAGTGAAGTGGAAGTAGCTTCCAGACTCTCAGAAGAACAGAGATGGCAGGCAAGGGAGCTAGTGAGGGACTATAGAGATGTGTTCCAAGAAGTCCCCGGGGAGGCTCGGGTTGCGATACATAGAATAAGGACCCCTCCGGGCCAAGCGATCAGCAAGAACTGGAGGTGAATCCCTCAACAACTCCAAGGCCCAATAAAAGAGGAACTTAAGATGATGCTAGAGAAGGGCATAATATAAGAATCCCATAGTGAGTGGTGCAACCCCATTGTGGCAGTGCCAAAGGCAGATGGGCAGATTAGGCTTTGTATTGATTTCCGAAAAGTAAATGCGGTGGCCAAGTTCGATACATATCCAATGCCAAGGGTCGATGAAATGGTGGAGAACATAGGGCAAGCCAGCTATATCTCCATGTTGGATCTAACAAAGGGCTACTGGCAGATCGCCTTAGCACCCAAGGGCCAAGAAAAGACCGCCTTTGCCACCCCATGGGGCCTATTTCATTTTCGACGTATGCCATTCAGTTTACATGGAGCTGCCGCAACATTTCAATGGTTAATGGACAGAGTCCTGGCTCTGCATATGGGGTACGCTGCAGCATACATAGATGACATTATTGTGTATACCCCAGATTGGCCAGGGCACTTAACAGCACTGTAGGCAGTATTATGGGACTTAAGAAAGGTTGGATTGACCACCAACCCAAAAAAATGTATAATTGGAAAAGAAGAAACATGGTATCTGGGTTTCCAGGTAGGCAGTAGGAAAGTACGACCATTGTTGGGTAAGGTGGAGGCAATAAGGGAGTATTGAACTCTGCGGACAAAGAGGCAAGTGAGGGCCTTTTTGGGGATGGCGAATTATTATAGGAAATTCATCCCTCATTTTGCAGAGTTAGTAGTGCCTTTAACCAAAATGGTAAGGGTAGCAGCACCAAACAAAGTGAGATGGACACCAGAAGCAGAAGCAGCATTTCAAAAGGTGAGGGATGCGCTGTGTACACAGCCCCTGCTATATACACCAGACTTCACTAAATCATTTGTGGTGTTGACCGATGCTTTCAACCAGGTTATCGGTGCAGTGTTCAGCCAAATGGAGGGAGGAGAAGAACGGCCAATAACATATGTCAGTAGAAAGTTACACCCTCCAGAATGAAATTATGCTACCTTACAAAAGAAATGCTTGGCGATCAAGTGGGCCATAGAGACGCTCCTATGTTATTTGTTAGGTCAGAAATTCACATTAATCACAGACCATGGTCCGCTGCAATGGCTACAGAGTATGGAAACCGACAACGCTAGGCTGATGAGATGGGCCCTCAGTCTTCAGCCATGCTGCTTTGAAGTGGCACATCATCCTGGGACTAAGAATGTATATGCGGATTTTTTGTCAAGACAGTATAAAGAGGACAAGGATCCTGAACAAAAAGGAAGACCCCAGACAAAGGAGAAGTGAGGGGGTGTAACAGGAAACCCTAGCCCTGTCACTAGAAAGCCGGCCTGCCCCTTTAAGGCCTGAACCTTCTGGGCCTGGAGAACTGGTGCGGAAGAGGTTAATAGCTGGGCTGGGCCAACTAGTCAGCTGACTGGAAGGGGCAGGACTATAAGAACCCAGGACCAGGGAGTGTTGGGCTCCATAAGGGAGTAGGAAAGGGGGCCACGAGCCTCCAGGTACTGGAAGGAAAAAAAAGCTAGAGCCTCTCAGTCAAGCCCTGCTTAGTGGGTTCAGATGGGGAGGTCTAGCCAGAGAAAACAGGGGTCAAGCCTTAATAGGAGAGACCCCAACATACCCAAAATTATAGGCAGTCTCCTGGTCAAAAAACCCCCCAAAAACAAAAAAACCCCCAAAACTCCATCAAGACGTGGCAGATGAGATTAGGGCGGGACCGAAGAATTACAAAGCAGGCCCCAAAGGCACCCCATGTAAGGTGCAGATAACTAGAAAGATGGTGCCAGGGATGGCAACCTGTTACACTTCATAAATAAAAAATAAGGTAACAGGCTTGATTCTATTTCTGAATGCAGCCACTCTGTGCTGCACTAGTGGTGTAAGAGGACTATAAAAAGTACAATGGTTATGCATACACATTCTCCTCCCTCTACTGACTGCAGTGGGAACATTTTAAGTGCTTAAGATATTTGAAAATTAAGTAGACAGCTGGGTATGCATTTGAAAGTCTAATATCAGACTCATATTATTGAAAAAATAGGGTTTGTCCCCCTAGTGTTTTATATCAAGAAATTAAGGAACAAGATTCCCTTTTGATACAGAAACATACAGAACATACAGAAAACCATCGCCTGTGATGTCAGCAGAAACAGAGGTTAGTAGCCCCTTTTCATGCCTACATTCCCATGATTGCTTAAACATACATGTGGACACCTATTTTTTAAATATTTATATTTATAAATTATTTATAAATATATTTATGTTTATAATTTGTTGTCCATGTAACTATCCTCAGTAGTACAGTCCAGTACAATTATCTCACGAAGTTCAACAAAGCTCTCCCATTTTAAAATAGCAGGAAAGGAATAAAATGCTTCCATAAGCTTGCCTTCAATCAATAGATCAGTGTAGTAGATTACTTATGATGATTTTTACATACATTTCTTATTAGACAAAAGACCTTTTTATATTCTTGTAGTATGCACTACAGTCACAGCCAGGAAAAAAAATGCTGTCTTGCATATGGATTAGTTAATATTCTTGTGATCCTTTTGTATTGTTTCACTCACCTATTTAGGGGCTTACATGCATGGTCTGGTCCTAATGATGTGTAAGGCACTGAGATGCAGATGTCCTCATATACACTTTATAAGTCTCCATGTTGCCTTAACATCTATCATTCCTTTAGCAAGATATTTAGTCCACTTCTTCATTCCATCTCATTTCTCTGCTGTGTAAAGAAGTCAGGTAGAAAAAAAAATCCCGCACTAGGAAGTCAAGTGGAAAAAACAGCTTGTCAAGTTTCTTATTGCTGATGCTCTTATCAGTTAGTTACCTTTGATGCAGGGGCTTATTAATGCACAGGCTCACAGGGCCTGGGCCAAGGGGGCCCTGCTATTCAGTGGCCTCCTGGGAAAAATCTCTAACAGCTCAGTGGTTCAGCACAGAGCTGTGTGGGTTGCTGTACAGGGCAACGGCAGTGGTGGCATCAGCAAGGCACATGGCAGAGGCTAGGGGTGCATCCTCCCGCCCAGCAACCACCAGCACCAGAGCAGGTCCCCAGGGTGGGGATAGGGGGTGATGGGTGGATGTGGGGGGCAGGTGGATGGGAAGCCTCCAGCATCTGCCTTCCTATCTCTTTGGGCAGCCACAGCTCTTGGCTATTCCTTGCTGGTCTCTCACCCCTCAGGGGAAGGAAAAAGAAAAAACCCTCTCCTGGAGGGTGCTAGGACTCTGCAGAGGGACGGCAGCAGGGCTGCATTTGCTCTCCCCGCACTTCCAAGATGACCTGGGTGGAATTTGTTGGCAAAGATGGAGCGGGGCTATGGCCTGGTCTAGCCCAGAGCTCAAAGGGGGCAAGAGGAGCCTTCAGGAAGGCAGAGGGAGGATGTTTTCATTAGGGCTGTATGAAATGGCACCGTTCCGTCTCGCCTTGAGGTCTGACAGAACAGCGTTCTGTTTCAAATTTCATTTTGGTTCAAAACAGCTGTTCTGTTTTGTTCCCTCAAAACAGAGAGGCTGTTTCGACACTGTTTCAATGTTTCGCTGGGGATGGGAAGTCAGCGCAGCTGGCTATTGTTATTGCTTTCCCTTTCTTTCTTATTGTTAAGAAATTCTTGTTTTCTATTTGACACCTCTATTATTTCATTATTGTTTTCTCCTAATACACTGGGAAAACCAAGTTAGGCATCCTAACCAGCACTGCTGGGCAATTTGGCTAACCTCACCCTTCTGTTCACCCCCTTTCTGGGCTGCAAGAAAGTGGGATTTAATGCCTTCTTAAATCTGGCCCTCAACAAAGGCTGCAACAGCAGAAGCTCTGACAAGCTCTCAGGAGCCTACGGGAGCACTGCCTTAAAGGGGAAGTGCTGAAGGAAAGCAAAGGCCCCAGGTGGGGCTGGTCTGGCTCGGCACATAAAGCTACCTGCGAGGCTACTCCCAGCCCCTGGGGCCTCTCCCCTAACAACAAAAAAACCTGTCAAAGTTGTGGTGGGTGAGAGACTGGAGGTGAGGTGGGACTGGGAAAGAGCTGGCAAGTGGGGCAGACCACAAAGCGGGACCAGGTGATGGGGTGGCTACATCCTCCCCACCCCCTGGGTCCTACATGTTCAACAGGGAAACAGCGCAGGCCTCTAATCAAAATAGCCACTAGCTTCCATCTCCAACAAAAGGCCTGGTAGCAGGTAAAATGGCCACCATCTTTCACGAACACCCTGGCTCCACAGTAACCAGAGCAATGCAGACTTATCATGGCTGGAGAGCCCTCCTTCCTTTAGCGAGATTTTTTTTCAGGAATGTGGCCCCAGGTCTGGTGTCTATACTAAGCTGCCTCTTTTTATGGCCAACAACTACTGTCACCTCTAAGCCCTAGAGGAGGTGTATACTTGAGGGGCACTACTGGCAGCTCTGCTCAGATCCACTACAGCAGCTATCAGAGTACAAAGCACTCCCTGGAAAACCATCAGCTGCTGAATGAACTTCTGCTGGTGGTTTTAGGCATTGGCTTATCTTCATACACCTTAAGCTACTATTAGGTGGTGGCAGAAGCCTTACTACACTTGGCAGAGGAGATATATCTTTGCCATCAGGGTGGAGTGTTCTGCTGTGGAAGATGGGCTTTGAGTGTGAATTCACCCAAAATTTTGCAGGAGGGGCTTGGGTTCTATTGATAATCCTCTGTAATGTAGAATAGGCTGCAGAAAAAAACCCATCTCATTTTCTCTTGTCACTCTTGCCTAAGAATTCTCCCATCTGCAATACAATCTGGCAACCCCCAACTCACAGTCAGTAGCCTGATAGAAAACCCATTGTTTTAGTAGGGAAATGTTTTTAACATTGATCATTCTTGAGGGCTCTGTCATTGTAGAGAACAGAATACCCTTGCAAGATTAAATTTTGTCTTGGTTATTTTAGTTCCACGTGGAAATTACAATACAGATTTAAGGTCATAAAAGTTATAAATCAATGTAGCATTCACAAAATATAGATGTGAGTCACCATAAATCTAGGAAGATTGCTCTGTAGTTGTCCAATTTACCTTATCCAGTGATATTCAGGTAGCAACTATAAGGGGCAATTCAGCTCTTTACAGAAAATGTTAAAAAATATTTTTTTACTTCACAGATCAGGTATGTCTTGAAATCATGACTAATACACTCCAGTTCACACAAAAAAAGAAAGAATGGAGTTGCATGTGTTGTATCTGCCAAAATCCATCTTGGGGATGTATATGTTATTGTGGCTCTTGGGTTAACACTGATTGCTCGCGTGTGGCATCTGAGTCAGCCAGGATTGAGTGTCACTGACCTGATCTGTATATTATGAAAGGGAAACTAGATTTTACTGCTGCAAACATCATAATCTTTTCCAGCACAGACTTTCCCCCACATGACCCACCTGCTCAACTTTCTAGTCCCATAAAATTAGAGGTCAGAAAATCACAACTTGTAGATGTATTTACAAATTGTTTGTGTTAGTCAGCCATTAACCTTTTCAAGTGAATACCAACTGTTTCCAACAACTCAGGGAGGTTGATACAAACTCAGGTTCTTCACATTCTTTCCCCATTTTATCTTTTCCCCCAATCAAAGCCTGTGTGTGTTAATTTGGTGGTTGATATGAAATCAGATCCTAGTTTAGATATATTTACATCACAAATAATGCTGCTACTATGTTTGGCCTTAGCTGGAAACCACGCTGGCAGTCTAAGCAGACAGCCCAAAGATTTAATGGGCCTGAAGATTAAAGTTTCCCTTTACTTCCCCCAAGGTTTTCTCTCTCCTTAGCAGATAAGTAGAGGCATATATATATATATATATATATATATATATATATATATATATATATATTAATGATCTCTTCCTATATAAATACAAGACAACACAGTGCTTACTGCAGGGGCAGGCAATTATTTTGGGCAGAGGGCCACTTACTGAGTTTCAGCAAGCCATTGAGGGCTACATGACAGGCAGCCCAGGGCAAATTAATATTAATTTTCTAAATTTTCAGGGGCCCCGTGGGCCAGACAGAATGGCCTGGTGGGCCGCATCTGGCCCCTGGGCCACATTTTGCTCACCCCTGGCTTACTGCAATGTCTTAAATGCTACCTTTTGCAACAGGAATCAAAACTCATGGAAGAGGTGATGTCTTTTTTATTAGAACAACTAGATATATATGGAAATGAAAAGTTCATAATTTTACAGTAAGGAAGCCTGAAATTCTGACTTCTACAAGGAAGCATTTTACCACCTGATATGCTAACACCAGGCTCCTGCCATTGTTTCAGCAAATTTACATCTTGGAGCACAGGGACACACAGATACCTTATCACAAAAGAAATACCTGCCCAAAAGAGCTTTCAATTAATGCTGTGTGAGGCTTTGGATCATGTTTCAGATCCGGGGCCACTTTGGATGCTTCGGTGTCCAAAGCAGCTTGCCCAGAGCAAAGCATGGGCTCATTTAAGCTGTCTGAAGCAGTTAGGAGCTGCCGAAGCAAGCACTTAGGATGCTTCAGACACTTCAAGTGAAAGTTAAAAGAGGGAGGGGGAATGTGGGGGGGTGCAGGGGGGAGAAGACTTACATTTGTAGGTGGCCAGTGAGAAGGATTTCTCTCTGGCTGCCTTTCCAATGACAGAGTCTGGGGGGAGGGACCTAGAAACAGCATAAAAGCCTCTGTTTGGAGGTGTGCTGTTCCATTTGCTAGCTTGTTCCCTCTCAGGAACTGCGTGAGAAAGGTACCCTAGCAGACTCAAGCATCTCAGCTTGGTTACTTTACTTAGTAGTTGAACTTGCCTATTCCTTTTTCTTGTTAGAAAGGATTGGGTAGGATTTAGCTTATCTCTTAGTACTATTCAATTAATTTCTTTCAATTTATATTTGCTCTTTTTTTTGTTGTTGCCAACTTTGAAAAAAGAAAGCTGTGTTTTCCCTGCCAGTGTGATCCATCTCTGTACAGTGAGGCACAGATTGCACACATGCACACACATAAACAATATAAAGAAGAAAATCAGATATTCATAGGAGAAGAAGACAGAAAGACAGATAGCACACAATTTTTACATAGCTCTTAACACTGAAGCAAACAATCAAAGAAGAGTCCAGTGCATGCATGCAACAGAGGGAATAAAACACACAGCACAAAAGGAGTGACACACACACAGACCTTTTGCAGCACAGGAAAGATCAATATGAAGTGTGCTGGAAAGGCAGGTGCCAGGTCCTCTGGCAGGGGAGGGAGAAGGGGTAGGGGGAGAGCTAGAGCTGCAAGCTCCCCCTGCCCCCCCAAACACAGAGGCATTCTTTTCCCAAGCAGCCATGATATCAGTGCTGCCAGTGGAAGCAAGGAGGTGGGAGCAGTGTCGGCACCTGATGTCCCTGCACCCGCACCACCGCCCCAGAAGTGGGCAACAGCAGTGAAATCACTGTCTCCTCCACCACAATCATCAGCACTGTCTCCTCCATCACAAGCATCTCTTAGTGTGAGCCTCCCACTGCCAGAGGAGGAGCTGGAGTTGGAACCAGGGTTGCTGAGCACGCTGGCTCAAGCAGTTCTGGGGACTGAGGGGGAATCAGAGTTTGTGCTCCACACTCCTCAAATTTCCCCTAGACCCAGGTCTCCTCTGGAAAGCAGGACCTCAGAGGAGGCTGAGGTTGTGGAGGCAAGTGGCTCAGCTGAGGCAGCTCCTCCTGCTGTTGAGCCTCAGCCTGCTGAGGAGTGGGATAAGGCAGGATCCTCACCCTCAACCCAGAAGCAGGGGAGTAGTGTAGTGTGGGAGCATTTTGAGGTGGCAGATGGTCCCATGTTTGCCATCTGCCAGCACTGCTGAAGGCACATGAGCTGTGGCAAGGATGTGAGACACTTTTCTACCACGGCGATGCTGCTGCATCCGAGGAGGAAGCATCCCCTTGCCCTTCTTCCTGCTCAGCCTGGCACCAGTGCAAGTGTGCTGAAAGAGAAGTCCCCCACTCACTCTAAAGCCCCCTTCCCCCTAAAGCAGAGGCAGGCCACCCTGGACCAGTGGAGGAAAGGTGGACAGAAAGGGGGGCGTGTTTCCAAGGTGAGCAAGATCACCCAGAGCATTGGGAAAATACTTGCTCTGGATAGCCAGCCCTTCTCTCTAGCTGAGAGTTCAGGTGGTTTGTAGCACTTCTGGCCCCATTTTACAAACTGTCCACATGCACCACCTTTTAGGACAGTGGTGCCCTCCCTGTATGAGGCATGCAGGGAGTACTTGAGGGAGGAGCTGTGCAAGGCAGGGCCACAGGTAGCCTTGCACTTTACCTCCAACATCTGGAGCAGCCGGGGTGGCAATCACGCCTACCTCTCCCTCACAGGGCACTGGTGAAATCAGTCAGGTCATTGATGGGCTGTACTGCAAGCCGAGGTGCTGGATGAGTCCCACACAGCAAGGGAGATCATGGGGGCCATGAATCACATGGTGCAGGGGTGGCTCGTTGGGCAGGCTGAGCTCACCTGTGGGTTCATGGTCACTGACAACAGGGCCAATATGGTGAAGGCTGTCCATGGTGCCAACTTTGTTGGCATCCGCTGTGTTGCACACAGGCTGCACCTAATAGTGAAGGATGCCTTGGAGGGGGACAGGGCTGCCGGTGATGGCACCACCACCAGTACTGCTACAAGCCCCAAAACCCTCAATCACTGGACGCAAGTGCTGGTCAGCAAAGTCAGGGAGGCTGAAGTGCAGAGGTGAGGGGATGTGGAAGAGGGGGATCCACTTTCTCGTGCCAGCATTCCCAGCACCAGCCAGTCTCTTCCACGCCATCTACTGCCAATGTGGACCATGGGCATGGCTTCAATGCAGCTCTGAAAAGTGGTTTGCATTGTAATTTGTTCCCTCTCAAGATCAGGCCTGAGAGACTGGAGGCAGAGTGTTTTTTTGGTGAGGAATGTGTCCCCACAGGTAGTTGGGTTTTGTTGTCTTTGATAGATTCTGGTGTGAAGTTTGTGGGAGTACTGGAGATAGTTGGCAGGTTTTGTATTTTGAGCTGTAGGAAGTTGGCTTCAGTTCTGGTGATGAGGTTGGGTGCTTGTTTGAATGTACAAACCACTTTTCAGAGGCGGGCCTATGAACTGCACTTCATCAGCCTCCTGGATAGTAGGTACAGAAACTCATGGACTCCATATGCACAGTGGAATTCTGGCACACTGCGACTTGCTGGACATCTGACACCCCAGGCACCTCTGCACTTCTACCTGCGGTGCTACATCCCCCTTTCCCCCCTACCCCACACCCCAGCCTGTCCCTCACCCTCTGACGCCTTCATTTCCTTTTCACTGACTGGCTTTCTTGCCTGCATTGTGGGCCAGGCCAGCCTCTGGCTTCTTTTCTATTCCTTCCATCCAGGACCAACTGCAGGTACTTCCTCAGCCTGACAAAGGGGTTATCAACCCTAAAGCTTCCAAAGATACATTTTTTTTAAGTACTCTTTTTTTTTTCATAATACACATATAGACATAAAAACACAAGATAAGCCATCACACACCATGACTAACATCATATGTCCAACACAACACAACATCTTTACTTCTTGCTGTCAATTTCTTTATAAAAAGAAAGGCTCTGTGACAGTTCCTTTTGGGTACCTTTGCTGCTGCTGCTGCTACTGGTGTTGAGCCAGCTAAGTTATTTTACCTGTTGTCATGTAAAGTGGTGGATCGGATGTGAGACTGTAGGGGAGGAGGAGGCCTCACTGGGGCCCCAGTGCCAGGAAGGGTGCACCTTAACACACACAGTGTCACCCACCCACCCACATCACGAGTTTTGCCTGTCAGCAGCTTGAGGTGCAGGGCCCCAGAAGACAGACTCCCCCAGCAAGAGACACACACACACACACAGCTGGCAGGCTTCATGACCTGGCAGGGCCCAGCACCCAGGCCTGCACTAGATTGGTGGCATTGCCTTGTGCATAACAATATGTTCACGTCAGACTGTATAGTTCCTTAATTTCATATGAACCCTGAGTAACATAAACTTCCTATTATACATGCTTCACTCATCTCAAACAGATGACATCATGTAGCAGGGAAGAGTGGTGGTGATTGGTGATTCCCTTCTGCAGGGGACAAAAGGTCCAATTTCTTGTCCAGATTTAGAGTTTGTGGAGGTGTGCTGTCTGCCTAGAGTCCATATTTGAGTATCAAAGAAATATTGCCAGAGCTCATCCATCCCTCAAGACCACTACTCTTTCCTGCTTGTCCACATAAGCACTGATGATACTGTCAGGAATGACATCGAGCAGATCAGAGGAGACTGAGGCTTTTGGCAGGAGGATTAAGGAATCTGAAGCAAAAATGGTGTCCTCAGCAGTGCTCCCTGTGAAAGGTAAGAGCCCTAACAGGGACCATTCTATCATGGAAGTATATGCATGGCTGAGACAGTGGTGTCATCACAGGACTTTGGATTCTTTGACAACCGGCAGATTTTATGGGGAGGAGAACTGCTATCAAGAGATGGAATCCATCTGACTAGAATGAGAGAGTACCTTTGGGAGTTGTCTGACTCACTTAGTAAGGAAAGCTTTAAATTAGATTCCCACAGGGGATGGCGAACAAAACCCTCCAACAACAGAGCAAACAATCCAGAGGGGAAAGGGTCAGAAGCAATAGCTCAGCTGTGGGAAATGGCCAGAAAGCCACAGGACAGTAACAAGTGGTGCAAAAGGGAAATGCGTAAGTCAAAATGCAAAATATGTCTGATATACTTCTTGCATTTGTATATGTATAGGGAACAAACAAGATGAGCTGCAAGTCACAGACTATGAAAGGAACTATGATCTGATTAGTATCACAGAGACATGGTGGGACAGCTTTTATGACTGGAATATCAACATTGAGGGCAACAGTCTGTTTTGGATGGAGAGGGTTGGGAGAAAAGGTGGAGGCATTGCCTTGTACTTAAAAAATACGTATGCTTTTTCCCTGGTTCAGGAGGAGGAAGGTAGCAGATCAGAATGTATCTGGATGAAGATTAAAGATAAAAGATACAGCACTAATGTAATAGTAGGGATTTATTATATACCAGTGGGTCAGGAAGAAGAGATGGATGAGGCTCTTTTGAAGGAGGTGACAAAATTATTCAAAAGTTATAATGTGGTATTGATGGAAGGTTTCAAATTTTCAGATATCTTGTCAAAGAATATACAGCTAAACATAAAATGTCAAGCAAGTTCCTAACTCACGTAGAGGACAAACTTCTGCTCCAGAAAGTTGAGTATACAACTAGGGGATCATTGACCAACAGGGAAGAACTAGTGGAGGATGTGAAGGTGGTGGGAAATTTGGGAGGAAGTGATCACAATATGATAGAATATATGGTCCTGACACTGGGAAAGCATGAGGACAGCAGAATTAAGACACCAGATTTCAAAAAGCCAGATTTCAACTGATTTAAAGATATGGTAGGCACAGTGCCATGGGAAGATAAACTGAAGGATAAAGACACTTGGAAGGGCTAGGGGCTTCTAAAAGGCACAGTATTGGGAGCCCAACAAGAAGCCGTTGTGATGCAATTGAAGCTGAAGAAGAATGGAAGAGACCAGTGTGGTTGCAGAAGGAAGTTCTAGGATGCCTCAAATGTAAAAGGAAAGTATCCAGGCAAAAAAAGAAAAAAAGAACTTTACTTCATGAGGCAAGTTAAGGACATGAAGAAGAGGTTTTACAACTATGCTGTCCGGAAAAGAAAGACCGAGGAAACTGTGGATCCATTATAACAAGTGTAAATTCCTATTGGAAGATTCAAAGAAGATGGAGCTGCTCAATAACAACTCAAATCCTCACGATTTTGCCTCAATCCTCACAAAAAAAGGCTGCAGTGAGAGGGATAACAAGCATTATTTGGGTAAGGAAGGGGACAAGCTGAGGGAGAGATATCAAAAGAAGCAGTCGGAGAGCTTTTGATGTGTCTGAATGAATTCAAGTCAGCAGGGCCTGATGAACTTCATCCCAGGTTACTGAAGGAACTTGGCAGAAGAGATCTTGGAGCCTTGGCAATAATATTTGTGAAGTAGTGGGAGACAGGTGAGGTGGCAGAGGATTAGAAAAGGGCCAACATATTGCCCCTTTTTTTAAAAAAAGGCAAAAAGGGGATGTGGGAACTATAGATGGGTTATCCTCCTCTTAGTACGCAGGAAGTTACTGGAGCATATCATAAGGATGTCTACTTGCAAGCATCTGGAGAAGGAAAAGTTGATTACAAGCATCCAGCATGGATTTACTATGAAAAAATAATCCCACACTGAGGGCCTAGTTTTGGTATGGCTCTTCCCCTCTGTAGTTACGCACATGCAGTTGGTTACACTGGTCAGAGAGTTCCAGAATAGTGTGAACTCCTTGAACTAATGTGGTCATTTGCTTACTTTCAGGGTACAGGCACGCACAAGTGCTTGAGTGGTTTGGGCAGGAAGAATGCATCCTCCTGCTGAGGTAAAACTCGAGGGGAATAGAGAGTGACAAGTAGGATGCCGTGTGCAATAGAATGGTGTGGTATGCAATGGAATGGTAGTGTGTGTGCAGGCACGTGATTGGTCAGTGCGAGGAGGATGCCTGTTGCTGGGCTATCAGTGCATAAAAGCCCACCGGAGAGAAGGTTCCTTGTTCCTTGGGCACGTACTGCTGAGGAGAGCAGTGAGTTCTTCACATTCCTGTGTGAGCAAGTAAATTGTTCCAGAACCAGTTGGCCCTTGGGTCCCAGGAACTCGATCCTAAGTTTTTGTGGGTTCTCTTGGAATTTGCTTCTCCTCCTTGTCCCTCCTCTCCTGAGAAACAGGGTGAGTCTGAGAGGAGTTTGTGCTTGAGTTGAGTTGCGATGAGGGAGTGAGCCTGGTGGATTGAGTGAATAACTAGCATGTGAAATGCCTAGGGACTGGGATGCTTTGATTCCTGGAAGGTCCTGAGAGCTCTGGCAGCTAAAGGATCTTTAGCATCTGTGGACTGGGTCTCCAGAGAAAGCCAATACCCTGCACGCAGTAAGGGTGGAAGCAGTCAAGGATGGCACTCCCCGTAGTCCAGCAGTGAGTGGCTCTTGGAGATCTGAAGCATTCAAACCGGGGAGCTGGGGGCCAGCTTGAAGGTGCAGGTATGTGTTTGTGAAGGGTTTGTGTGAGGACTGAGTGTCTGTTCCCATAGGTGAAGCTAGAGGGCAGTGTGTCTTCCTCCCTTGGAGACAGTCTGAGAGACAGGGATTGAGAGCTGGAGGTTGTGGGAGGCTGATAGCTCATCCTGAGTATAACCAGAATAGTTTTGTTTGCAGTGGTGGTTGTTGCTGGTATTGTTACTTTGCTTGTTGTCCCTCTTAATCAATATCTCTTTCCCCCATTAGTGTGTGGAAGTGGGTTTTTTGTTTAGGGATTCAGCCAACTATTATAGGGTCTGATGGCCTGTGCCCATACCTGCTCTAACTATACATTTTAATTGTTGACTGTATTTTCAGTCAACAGATTGCCAATCTAGGCGGGACCCAATTTGCGGGACCCAATTTGCATGCTGTGGGTGAGCTGCTAAACAACATGACCTTCTTATAAACAAATTGGAGAAATGTTGTCTAGACAAAACTACTATAAAGTGGATAGACAAATGACTTGATAGATGCAAGCAAAGGGTAATTATAAATGGATCTATGTCAGAATGGAAGGGAGTTTTGATTCTGGGCCTTGCTAGTTGCTCCATGGGACTAGGAAGGAATTTTTTGTCCCCTCCTGTTGCTACATGTGCCAGAGCTGCTGCTGCTTTTTTTTGTCTCTCCCCCCCCCCTCCTTCAGAAGTACTGGGTGTTGGCTGTGGCCAAGGTTAGGGATTCTGACTGGGGTGTTCTAGTGCTTCTGCTGGGATTAAAACCTGGAGGTTACTAGCTAGAGGGCCTTGACCCTCTGCTCAGGGCCAGACTGATTGGCATGTTTGGGGTCAGGAAGGAATTTTACAGTATAGTCAGATTGGTACAGACTGTGAGAATTTTTGCCTTCATCTGTAGTGGGGGTATGGCTCTTTTCCTTGCATCCCTTAAGCATATGTTCACAGTCTTTGCAGCAGGAGCACATCCATAAACCAAGGGGACAATGGTAGCCAGTGGCAGCTTAGGATGCTATGCATTGTGGTTGTACGGTAGTTTGCCCATGTAGTTTTAGTAATAGGGATGATCCTGAGCAGACAGGGGGTTGGGCTAGATGACCCCTGGAGGTCCCTTCTGGAGGTTCTACTTTTCTATGATTCTGTGATACAGTGGCTGTGTCTACATGAGACACTGGCTGTGCAGTAGCGCCAGACTACTGTGCAGTAGCATTGCACGGTAGAAACCATGATGTGATGCTACTGCACAGTAATCTCGGGCTACTGCATAGTCAGTGTCACAAAACAGCTGTTTCTCAGTGCTAGTGTAACACAGGTGACTGTGCACAGTTTATACAAGTACTAAAATGAGTGTGCAGTCAGTGTCTTGTGTAGACACAGCCAGTGTTAGTGTATAGCCTTAGATTTTCATAGATTTCATAGACATTAGGGCTGGAAGGGACCTTGGAAGATCATCGAGTCCAGCCCCCTGCCCCAGGGGCAGGAAGTCATCTGAGGTCATAGGATCCCAGCAAGATAAGCATCCAAATTTCTCTTGCAGATGTTCAATGTGGGTGCTTCAACCACCTCCGACGGCAGGCTATTTCAGACCTTGGGGGTTCAGACAGTAAAGAAATTCTTCCTTATGTCCAGCCTGAAACGGTCTTGCTAGAGTTTATAACCGTTCGACCTCATCATCCCTTTGGGCGCTCTGCTCTGGTGAACAATCGTTCCCCCAGATCCTGGTGAACACCCCTGATAAACTTATAGGTGGCCATCAGATCGCACCTGAGGCTGCGCTTTTCCAGGCTAAAGAGCCCCATAACTCTCAGCCTGTCGTCATAAGGTCTGCTTTCCCGACCTCTGATCATGCGCGTGCCTCTTTTGACTAGCAAACATAAAAATCCACTGACGTATCCTGTAAGAGGTATTGTAGGTCACAGGACTATTGTTTCAGTCCGGATCCAAGTCTTCTTTTCTCCTCATTAATTCAAAAAGAGATGAATGCAGTTAATAAATTCTGCCCTCTATGTGCACCATAACAGCCTTTTCTGATTGGGATGGGTAGATATTGATGTTCCATTGTGGGCAGATGGCCTTAGTACAGATCTGATTCACAGACAGAGGCAATTAGAAGTTTGTTTGTAGCTGCACTTGATTAAGGAGAAGTAACTGTCAGGCAAAGCACAAAATTGTATGGTGAAAAAGTGGAGGGTCACCACTGAAAAAGGTTTGTTAGAAACGGGAAAATTTAGAGAAGAATCTGAGATGATAAACAAGGGAAAACACAAGAAATTGAACTATTAAATTAAAAAGAGGATGCTTTCAATTACATGATGTGAAAGGGTTTATAGGGTCCAGAGTAGCTGAAATTAAAAAAAATAAATAAAGACACTGAACCTAGAGGCAGTTAGCTGTGTTAGTCTGAAATCAAGCAGATGGTGTAGTGAGCTTATGCCTGCCTGAACCAGTTAGTCTCTAAGGTGCCACCCTACCCTGCTTTATACCTGACACTGGGTATGTCTACATGTGCAATTAATGCATAGAAAGCTTACTGTGAGAGCATGTGTACAGTTCAGGGCAAGGACATTGGGATCAGGCCTGGGCTCTGGGGGGCGGGGGGGCAAATCTTTCCCAGCCCCCTGCCCCAGTCATCCAGTGAGGCAGCTAGCAGTGAGCCCCCAGCTGGACAGGGATTCCCACTCAGCTAGGGGTGGCAAGAAGCTGTCCCTCCAGTGGGGCAGCTAGCAGCTGTCAGCACTGATGGGACAGCTGCCGCCAAGCCCTTGGCAGACTGGGGAAGGAAGAATTCCCCAGTCCTGGTGCTGCTCAGTTCCCTGCTCCTGTGGGGAGCTGGGAGTCCCACAGCACCAGGATGTGGCAGGGGGGGAAGAGGAACCTGGTTCCCATGCTGATTGGCTCCCAGCTCCTGGGGGAAACTTGGAGCTAAGCAGTACCAGGACTGGGTCCCTTGGTGTGGCTGACCCAGAGTGTATTTGCTCCTGGTCAGCATCTACATGAGCCCTATTGCTCAGTATCTACTGCGCAGTTAGTTTAGTACCCGTATTTACAGGTACTAGCTAATTGTGTAGTTGACTGCAGTAGTTTATGTGCACAGTTACATGTTGATGCTTTACTGTGCAGTAGATTAGTCTACTGCACAGTAAAGTGACCCACTTAGTATCAACTTCAAATGTGATCCATTATTTATATGTTAGTAATATATATGGAGAGGCATACAGGAGTGCTGCTAGGAGAAGGGTATTTTTTTTCTTGGTCCCAGCCATAAGCATGGGTCAGGAGTATAATAGGTAATAGCTGTGTCCTTTGACAATGAGGGGTCAGTATTCAGGACACTATACATGACAAAAGTGTATACATATGATATCAAAATAGTAGTGTTTTTAGTTTCTTAATTTTCTTTTATTCTTTTAGTATATTTTTTCTCTACTCCAGTGTTGTCCACTTTATATGACTTCTGATACTATCTAGGTAGTATATTGATATTTGGACATCATTTCCTATTTATTGCTACCACTAGCACTCGACTGCACTACTTCACACACCAATTTATTCTTGCAGCTTGCAGAGCTGTAGTCCATTCCTTAAAACTAGGTTACACTGGTGGTGTGGGTGTGAAAGAAATAGAAAACCATATGCCTTTAAACAAAGGAAATATGTAGCAAAAAGCAGAACCCAATTGCTCAGATGAGAGCTTTTGACCCAAAGCTCTTTGAACAGGCAGTTTCCAAAGAACAGTTCCTCCATCTCTGTTACAGCTAGTTCCAGGACTAAAAGATACTGTGAAACATTTTAAAATCAGTAAGGTATCAACAAAAAATATGAAGTGGAAAGAAGATTGTGCTAAATTCTTTCATTTATGAGTTTCCTCATGTCTTACACATTTATTTTATGCCATTTTCAAATTACCACTGGTTTTTCTGTAGAGGGAATGAAGCCAGTGCATTTTCACCATGTCTATTCTCTGGCTTTAAACAATCAATAATTTCTGAGCTAGGGAATGTATGTTCCTCTTTCTTGTCTATGTTACCATACTTTGCTTTATCATCTACTGAGTGCATTGCAACATGTTATGTACTACAATATACAAAGGAATTTTGTAGGATTTCCTCTTCCTATAAGCACTTGAAAATAAATCATCAACCCTAATATTTGACAACTCTAGACTTCTAAGTTTCCTTAATTACTTGTGTTCTTTTGCTTCAAGAATCCTCCTAGCTTTTGCACTGATGCTTTATGCAGTATCCCTCATGTGTAGAATGATTCCAACCCCTTTCACCTGACTCCATTTCAGACAGCATTTATTTTGTTTGGGAAGTAAAATAATTCTAAAGAAGGGAACAATAGGTGTAAAGCAGAGGGAAAGAAAATACATAGACAGTGGCACAGAGCTAGAACTGCAAAGTGAAGGTGCTGGAAAGAAGTTGTTTTGATAAGAAAAATAAATTAGACATTGCTTTAAATCCAACAGATTAGAAATTTCAATAAAGCTTTGTGAGAAAGTAAGAGGATACATGAAAACAGGGAAACTAAGAGAAACTCTTTCCATTCTGAGATAAAACCATTGGGGCCGAAATGAAGAATCTGCAGTCCATAGGATAAATATTGGGCAAAAATCTCATGACTTGTTCTCTTCCTCCTGAGAGCCAAATCCCAGAAGCCTTTATTTGGTAGTGTGTCCGCTAAGGCACACAGTTAACAGCCCAGAGGTTGCAAGGTCAAGGCCATAGCAGAAGTGCTCATGGTAGAGCCCTGTCAGATTCAAATGAATCTGCAAATTCTGTTAAATACCTTGTCACAAGAACATGAAAAGGAAGGAGGGATTCCTATAAAAATAATCATTCCCATTGCATTTCGTGGGACAAGTCAGGTGAGTAAGGGCTTTCAAGATCAGGCCTCATAAATGGAGCTATGTGAAATATTTCTTTATGGAATGTCAGTTAAAAATATGCAAGCTGTAATAAACTCAAGGAAGTGCACACTTGCTTTTCATTTGTTTCTCATGATGTCAGTAGCAATATCTCTATTGACTTCTATGGGCATGGAATTGGGCCATAATGAGAAAAGAAACTTATCAACAATAATAGAGAAGCTACAGCCTTAAGTCCTTTTGGATAGATTCTGCTTTATCCTTGATAGATTTTAGGTCCCTGATTTTGTTGGGCTATTCTGGAACTATGGCTACAGAACTGCAGAGACAGGCTTTATGGGCATTTATACACATGCTCCGGGAGTGGGAGGGAAGGGGGTCGGAGTGCTTTAATTAGAGCACCTCTGAGAGCCGCTCTAATTAAACTGCCCAGAGCGTCACATATATCCCTGTCCTGAAAAATGGCAGCTCATCAAATAAGCTTTAGTTAAAGTGCCCCTGCTGCCATTTTTTAGCATGGGGATGTTACTGATACACGGGATGCTGGAGTCTGCTGGAGTGCGGTAATTACCACGCTCCAGCAGACTTGATTAATCGAATCTGCTCTGATACACTGTAATTACAGAACATCAGAGCAGGCTCGCTGCACGTGTATAGGCACCCAAAGTGCTGGATAATAGAGTTAAAAACAAGTTCCTAGATACGAATCTATTTTAGTGCTTCTCTCTTAAGAAAAGTTAACAGGGGGTGCATTTCTACATACTATTAATTGGCAACAGGCTTACTGCACAGTAAAATACTGCACTGTAAGTCTTGCTAGGAATGAGTCTCCTGCTGGGCAGCGGGGCATGGGGCTCACCAGCAGTTTCCCTATTTGTCACAGAGCTGGTTGCTCTCCATGCAGTCCCCATGCAGTGGGGAGCTGTTCCAGGGGACAGGTGAGGGTTGGATTCCCAGCCCTGCTCACTCTCTGGAGCTGCCAGCTTCATGCTACAAGCTGGGACACAGGGCAGAGAGCTCCTTCAAATTTGCTCCTGGCCAGCATCTAAATGAGTGTTACTGCACAGTAGGGCTATGCAAAATTTCACCAGCCGTTTTGTTTCGGAGGTGTTTCGGTGCCCAAAACACCGAATCCAAAATGAAATGGAAGGCTCCGCAACCAAACCAAGCTATCTGAAACATTTCTGAGCTGGGCTTGCAGGGAAACAGAAACTAAGAAGAGGGAAGAGGAAGAGGGGCAGAAGAAATGCTCTAATATGTAGCTGGCCAGTGTCTGTGATCTGTCTCTGAGGTCCCTTCCAATCCCAGTGTTCTGGGGGAGGGATGGCAGCCTGCTGTCATCCCACGTGGAGATCCAGGTGCCCGTGTCCCCGGAAGGAGTCTGGCACAGCTCTGCAGCCTTCCTGGGAGGCGTGGGCCCCCAGAACTGTATGTGGGATGACAGCATGCTGTTGCTACCAGCTAGGGCCAGCATCAGTGCCAGCACCCGAGTCTGCTTGGTCCAGCCTGCACTGAGCACAGCTGGAGGAGCCATGGGAGAAGCCCCCATGACTGCCCTGCCCAGCCCCAGCCTCCTGGCACTTTAAAAAAAAAAAAAAAGCCCCATACTCACTGGCTGTAGCAGTGGTGACCAGGGCCTCTGAGGGCTCATGGTAGAGCCCCCCTGTGCAGTGGGGGGCAGCAGGGATTGCCCCCCCATCTGACACCTGTGCAGCAGCTTTCACATTGCACGGGTGCAGTGCGGCTTGGCAAAGTGCTGTGCACTGTCTGGGAGCTGGGGCTGATGGGGCTGAGTAGTGTCAGGCTCTGGCTGACTGCTGGAGCTACCCCAGCTCCTAGACAGTGCGCAGTGCCCTGCTGAGCTACGCTGTACTTGTGAGATGTGACAGCTGCTGTGCAGGTGTCAGATGCGGGGGGTGATCCCCACTGCCCCCCGCTGCATGTGAGGTGGGGGGGCTCTGCCACGAGCCCTCAGAGGCCCTGATCACCACTGCTACAGCCAGTGAGTGTGGGGCTTTTTTTTTTTAAGTGCTGGGAGGCTGGGGCCCGAGCAGGGCAGCTATGGGGGCTTCTCCTGCAGCTCCCACTGCCGGAGAGAGGCAGGCACAGCTGGAGGAACCACGGGAGAACCTGTGGCTGCTCGGCTGTGCCTGCCTCTCGCTGGCCAATCTGAATCAGTGTCAAAACTCCAAAATGAATCATTGCCCCTCTGAAATGGTCAAATCGAAAACCAAAATGACACATAGCCATTTTGCCCAGCCCTACTGCACAGTAGACTACATGTTTACTGTGGAGTAATTTAGACAGTGATGCTTTCCAGTGCAGTAGATTAGTTTACTGCACAGTAAAACATCTTGTTTAGACACACCCAGTGTGACTTTCCTAGTACCCTTAACAGTCTAATGCAATTATATTCTCAGTAATTTAAGAGGAATAGAATGCATGCAGAGTGGGATTTATTAGACCCCAATCCCAGCATGCCTTTCATGCTGGGAACCAAACTGCAAATTACATATCATGCAGACCTGAAGGGTTAGAAGAAAGGACAAAGAGATTACAGTTTAAGGTTTTGAGCCTGAGAAGTACTGAGTTCTTACCCTACAACTGCTACTGAAAACTACAGTGCCAACAAGTTCACAGGCTTCTCGGCCAAAATCAGGTTTTGCCTCAACTTTCATAGAGCTTCAAGAAGTGAAGTTGAGCAACAAACGTAATGAATGGAATAGAAAGTATGCTAAACCTCATAAGGCTACCAGTTAAAACTCTAGTCCAGGCTGACAGTGATCTAAAATTTTTGCCTTCTATGTGAAATGAGTTTGGTCTCAGTCTAAGAACCACTGCTACAGCTGGCACTCATTGGCTATCTTCACTGAGATGCCAAGATAGGGATTAGATTAGTTTTTCATCTCTGATGTTTGGTCTCTGAGTCTGAGCTAAGGAGGTTGGCTGGGTAATGTATGGGATCCAGCAACGATGCTGCTTGTATTGAGCTTGTTTCCTTGAGAGAGATTTCAGTCTGTAAGCCAATACCTCTCATATATTTTAGAGGATTTTTGAAACATGAATTGTATCTTAATAGCTTTATTGTACAATCACATCCTTTTTGTCCTTTACAAACTTAACTCATTTCTCTCTCTACTGGAATGATTTTATTCACCACTGAATGGTGTCTCTGCCAAAAGAAGCCATGGCCATGGCTTAAAAGTGCACAGTCTATTTAGAAGTGGATTAGTAGAAGTGAAGAATGTTAATATATTATCACAGCATTCTTAGCTAGAATGTGGTTAACTGACTTGGAATATTCCCAGGAAATTGGAGTTCACAGTCATCACCCATGCATATAAAAACTACCAGGAGATATAATGGCTGCATGTCAAGACCTTGCCTTTTGATTTTATAAGTCTCTGAAGTGTTGGTGCCTCCAGCAGCACAGTGCCACTAAACTATTTAAATACAGGTCTGAAATAAAAGCTCAGATCCATGTCCCTTTGGAATTTTGCATTGATTGTAGGTTTGGGTTTGAACTCTACACCTGGTTCTTCTAATGGGGCCAATACAGAAGTTCAGATCTCGACCGCCTCAAACTCTGGAGGTCAGGGTGAGACCTGGATCCAATTTTTCTATCCCCACCCATGCTTAATTACTGGCTCTGTACAGATTCAAAGGGAATGCCACTTGTTAAGGCATCTAGGTATTTCTAGGAGGTCCCCCACCCTCTTACCTTATTTTCCACTTACTGAGTATTAAATCACTACAAAAAGAAGTGGGCACCAAAATTACAATTTTAACTTTGCTCCCTCCACAGTAATAAGCCATGTGCTATATGCATGCCCAGGAGATATCAGTGAACTAAGCTTTCTCCCTCTTTTCAGTTACCCTTATGTTACAGTAAACTAATGGGTGTCATGCCAAATACATCCTGGGAATCTTTCATGTTCATTATTAGATAATGATCAATTCAGCTCCCCTCACTGTTTCCAAAAGTATTCTCCCAGGAACATTGATGTGAAGCACTGAAAAAATAGATCTGTTTCTCTATTTTATTATTTCACATATGTGATTATGAAAAACAAGTTAGCAAATACGAGTCTGATTCTATTTTGCACACATCAGGACATTTGTAATATGAACAACATTTTTGGATAACCTGGCTGGATTTTATACAAGGCTTTAAACAAGAGGTAATGGTTCAATGTTTAATAATCAGTTAAGCATCAGGATAATTGCTGCTTAGGTACTGTATAAGCCTTAAGCTCAGATGGAATTGGCTCGGGCTTCTAGAACCATCTCATTTTCTCTGAATGTGTTCAGTGGCCTAATGCAGGTATCAGCACAGCTACTGCCATACTTATATTACCTCATTATCTCAGTTTTGTAGTCCTGACAGTAAAGTAATATCTAGCTTATGTTGGGCATGATAAAAATAATTTCTTAAAACCCACTTCCAGTTTTCCAGCAATTTTGATTTTTGGCCAGTTTGAAATGTTAGGAATATGTAATTGGGAATGAGTGGTTAAGATTATAGGATGATTGTGCTTTCAGTGCAGCAGTGCATTCAGTGAATTAGCCTCAATGTTTACTTCCCAGGCAAACAAGAGACTTGCAGAGTTAAACCTACAAAGCTTTAAAGTGAATTGTACCATTTGTATAACTCTCCGAGGAGGAAAATGTTTTTGCAAGCTTCTTGGCATGACTTTCTTTGAAATTGTTAGAGCCTTTTATTTACCAAACAGTGCACATTGTTAAAAGTAAAACTTCCTCTGTGCTCTAAATTTTGGCCCAGTTAATCTTTCAGGAGTGTTGAAAACAGGGCTTTAATTAGCAATTTTATCAGTTAACCCAGTCACTCATCCCTGGTGCTTATCTGATACCATGTCCGTGCAGGCACTTAGGGACATCAGAAAAAGGCCGACTTGTCAGCAGGACAGTTGAGAGAACTTCTGTGGGAGGGGAAAAAAGAGACCTCAGAAATGGCTGGCATTAAATGGAATTTGATACAAATCCAGAAGGAATTAGCTCACCAAAGTAACCTAGAGTAGGAGTGGGTTTCTCTTATATTCCTCCCTGATCTCCTGTGGTATGTCACCCACAGTAATACAGAGGAAGTCAGTAGTCCTTTACAGTGTGGAAGTAGGGCTTGGAATGAGTAAAGCCCTTACCTAGTGTGGTGCTGACTGAGTTGAAAATAAATTCTGATATTTTTCTTCACAAGAAGGACTGAGTCAAGCCAATGTAGGCCTCCCTTCCAAAGGATTAATGAACCCCTCCTGTCTCCGATACCCAAGTTTTCATAGGAAGTCTTCTCTTCCCGTTTGGCCTTTGCCATCCATTTGAGACAAGAAGAGGGTGAGGGGACAGGGCTAGATGTGCAATAGAGTATTCGTGTGCTTGCACATGGAGAGGGAGGAGAGGAGATGGGTGGAGGCTTCCTGCTAAATATTTGTAGTAAGGAAACTTGCACCGACTTGTCTCAGCCAGGGCTGGAAGTAAGAGAAGAGACACCTAGATTCCATAGGGCACTCCTGCTATCACAGAGCTCTGCCATCACACAGCTCTCAGTCATTAGCTATAATCACCAGGCTAGAAATGTTAACTTTTGCCTGGTAGGCTGCATCACTAGTCATCCAGAGTCTCATCCTGTGGCTGCAGCTCCAGAAGCACTGTTTGGCTCAGTCCATTGCCCAATTATATGTAAAAACTGAGGGGACCATGTGAAAAAGAAATGATGACAGTTGTTTTGGTTTACAGTGCTAAGAGAAAACAAATGTGTAAATAGTAATTACAGTGAAGGGAATGAAGGCTATTTAACAAATGTATTGGTAAGAACTGGCTTTTTGTAATGCTATTCACCTTGCTTCACTTGCAATGCTAAAGAGGTCTGTAACTTTTTCTGGGTTCAATTTATTCATCCACGCTATGTCATTTGCAGTTGAGAGCTCTTGCTCACTTCATTTAAAAAAAAAAAAAATCTGTACAGTACATGTAGTTCTGAAACTGTATTGTCAGCTAAAATCTCATCCATCCAAGGAGGCCTGATATTAAAAACATGCATTGCTTCACTATCTTGGGATGAACCCATTAGCATGCAGTTTAAGAGTAAGCCAGAGAGAAAAATCTCTTTGAGAGGATGGAGTAACTACCTGGTGCCAAGAATATATTTTATGCTTGCTCAAGCAGTTCTGATGAGTTGATAGCTGAAATGTTTATGCTTTTCTTCACATAGATAACATACTTAAGATGTCTCTTTTAAACAACAGATAATCTAAGTGGTGCATTTAGTTTGTGATGTAACTAGGGCTGGTGTTCTAGGGCCTGCTCCTGTTGACTTTAACTGGGATCAGCAAAGGAGCTTACCAGCGTGAGGCACCAAGATTGTTTGGAAAGCTAAGCATTCAGTGCCAGAGGGTTGGGCTCTTAAAACAAAGTGAGAGAAGGGAAAGAAGACAGTCCTGGCTGGTTAGCTTGTATTCCCAGTTGTAATGCAGACTAATAAAAATCATTGTACCTGGCTTTTACTCACTATAAAGGTAATATACTAAAAGGCTAATAGACCACTGTATATTTAGAATGCTGGGGTCTTATTTCTATTTGTTGAGATGCACACCATTTCTTTAAAGCCATTTCCAATTGGTAGTTTGAGTTAACATAAGAATTTATCTCCCACGCATGAGCTTAGCATGAATGTTAAGCCCCTCTCAGATCTAATTTCTTACCAGAAGGTCAGTCACTGCTCTTAGATGATCAGAAAGCCCAGCATTAGCAGTAGACAGTTAATAGCACTTTTATTGCTTCTCTCATGCTGCTTCCACTGGGGTGCTTCTAGCAACCCATGCTCTGTTAGGATGGTTACAGGTCATTAATCTCAGGCCAGGGTAGGTCTAAGGCAGTCACCTGTGACAATTCTGACTAGTTTACTTGGCATACCCAGCTATAACATCCCACCTGTTAATTGTTTTTTCCATTTGTTGCTTTGCTCATTTGTAGTGCCTATGTACAAAGGGGTGCTAACTCTTTTGCCTGGGGATTCATGGCATCCTTGAAGTACTAATCAAGGCTTATTGGGTGCATCTACATGTGTGCTTTACTGTGGAGTTGACTAATTAGCTCTGCAGTAAAGTGTCATTGTCTACATATGTGTTGGTATTAGGATGCAGTAAATTAACTAACTCTGATGTAAGATTGTTGTGGACAGTACTATCTTACAGTGGAGTCATTACTCAACAGTCAGCAGCACAGTTATGGCCTACTCCAGTTATGGCCAGTCCCCTCCACCCAAAGGAGGGACAGTATTTCTAAGAGCCTCTGTTTGTCACACTTTTCAGTAGAGTACATGATTAGGCTTACTCAGCTTCTCAACTTGCAGAGTTTGAATGTTGGTAGCTACCTATCTGTAGGCTGTAGGATTTAACACCTTTGTGACAGGCCTGGTATCTCATCTAACAACTTCTCCCAGCTGCTATTCTGGGTCTTGTGGTAACTGTTACAGGACTCTTCAGAGGCTGGCTGTGTCACTCTTTTGAGGTGAAACTAATTCTATCCCACTTACTCTCACCTGGTCGCACTGGAGTACCCTTCTGATCCTACCTGCTACACATTGCTGGGCTATTAATGTATATTAAGGAGGCTGCCCTCAGAGACGAGGTCTTCAGTGCCTCACTCCACCATGCTCATTGTGGGCTGGCCTATGTCCGGCCTGATCTTTTGACTCTGTCCCCACACAGTGAGCATCTCCCTCCCCTTGGCTCCAGCTAGACCCCTGTTTGTTCTCTCTTTCTGCTCTGCCTGCCCTGCCCCTGCCCTGCAGCACCAGACCCCAAAGCCTGAAGCTAAGCATGGGATGCCTTTCCTGGCACCCACCAGGGCCAATCTCCACTGGTTCCCCTCAAGTTCTCTCTACCCCTTATCCAGTAGTGTGACCCAAGGCCCACTTAGACACCCAGTGTCTCACCAGCACCCACTATAGCATTACAAGGCTGCCAGCCTCTAAACCAAAACCATCAGCAACACCTCCTAGGTCACCCCTTCATGGCCTCCTACCTTTCCTTTAGTTACTTCCAAGCCTTGCAGATGTAAACCAGTCAATAAGAACAAAATAATCTAAAACAACCTTAAACCCCACTCCAGGTCACAATAGCACAGCAACTCCTAGCTTTCTCCTTCTAGCTCCCCAGGGTATCTTTTGCTGGCTAGAAATCTCCCACTAGCAGCATCATTCCGAAAAGCTCCTGTCCCTGCATTGCTCAGAGCCAGACGGACTTCTCTGGCTCAGGAGCTGGGTTTATATTCCCTTCAGCTCTACCCATTCTGGTCATCGGATCTCTTTTTTCAGAACCAGGCACTGGGAATTTTCCCTTTGCTCACTGATAAGCTTGCTTCCCTCTGCTGTGGCCTACCCAGCTGCTCTGCAGTTTGTCCCCTCATGGTGAAAGGTCAGATAAGCCTTTATCAAGTGTCTGACGCAACCTATTCTCCAGGATCCTGCCTGCTGTGGAACAGTTGACCCTGGATAAGACCTTCACTCCTGAACAGCAGTGAATAGCTCTACTGCTTTTGCTCTACTCTCATAGTAGCCAATGATTAACATGACTACAGGTAGTACAGTTTGGGCAAACAACATTAGGAGTGATTGTATATTGTTGTATCTGCCCTCTCCAGACCTCAAACTTGAGATATTTTGCGTATACAAAATCTATTCCTTTCTTTTGTTTTTATTTTAATTCAACCTGATCCTCTTTTGGTGGGGGCAGGATATATACATCTAAAGCATAAATAAAAAAAATATATAGCTGCTTTCACTTGGCTGGCAAAGACCCAGCAATTCCATTTCCAGTTTAGCCTAGGCATCATATGAACACTAAATGGATAGGTGAGAAGAAGCTACGAGCAAGTGCAGATATAGGTAAAAGAAGGAACTGAAAATAAGACACAAGTCAAAATTATGAGGCTAGTGCTGTAATAATCCCAGATAATATTTATTTTTCCAAGAAAGATTCTGAAGGGGAGTTGCAGGAAGATGATGTTTCCCTTTCAGAGACAGTAGCAACGTCAGTTGGTTGAAGGGTGAATGGTCTCCAAGGAGTTCCACAAGCCAGCCATAGTAACGACTTGATTTTGGCAGTCTCTAACTCTTAGAGCTTTGGCCAAATGTGCAATTTTGAAGTTTTATCTGCTTTTGATGCCATATTTATTCGTGCAGTTTTCACAGATGTAGAGCAATGCCCGTGCAGGTTTCATCAGCAGTGATGAATTCTTCTAAGCTTTGCTGCCTTACCACACAGAGGTTATCACCCTTGTGTTCTCTAGCTTTGCATTCTTCTGTGCCTGACGTGTGTACCCCCAAAAGCTTGCAAATAATTTTTTTTTTTTCAAATATCTAGTTCAGGGGTAGGCAACATTTTTTGGCAGGAGTGCCAAAAAACCCACAATGTCTACCTTGGAAGGTGCTGGAGTGCCAACATGCCAGACCCCAGAGAAGCTGTTTGCAGCCTTCTGGCTGCAAACATCATCTTCCTGCCCTGAGTGCCATGCTTGGCACGCATGCCAGGGGTTGCTGGCCCCTGATCTAGTTGGTTTAATAAAAGAGATCACCTTTGCCATGAGTTCTGATTCCATTTTGTCAGGCTGCCATCTGAGAAATGAGTGGATCCACAATCCTCAAAGATCCTCTCTAGTCCTGGTCTCCTCTCCTTGAGCAGCAAGATGTCATTTGAACTCTGAGTTAGGACTTTTGAAATTTGGTGTTTGAGCATTACTTGTGCATGGAGGCTTATCTAGGAGTGAAAAAAGCTCCTAAATTATCCTTAGCCCTCCTTAACAATCTTGATTTGTACAATAGTAACTTTTAATAGTAGCTTGCTCCATTTATAAAGATCTGTATTTGTAAAAGCCTCCCCTTCTATTACTTCCCATTCCCCTCATCAGCTTTTTCTTTGTGTTTTACTAAAGTGCCTTGTTGAAAGGGGAGGTACACACGGGGTCACTGTGTCGCATATTACATTGCACCATAGACTGTATGTAGCACCTTTCTGATCATTGCTTTTATCAGCAATGGTGGAAGAAAAAGGAACCCCCACAATTTCTGTATCTCCTTGATAGGTAAATAATTAAAAATGTCTTCTACATTTCTTACACAAATCATATCAGGTTTTAGGAGTGAAACTCCAGCTCTTTTCCCTTATCATCAGCATTCAGCACAAAATAAGGCAATTGAATTACATGTGCTGACGATATAGAACATCTAAGAGATACAGGAATACTGTCTTTGGCAGCCTATTTGTGTTTGATGAACTCAAAATCCTTAGTCTACTGTTTGGTTGTGTATACACTCCCCCTTCAGATCCTGGCACAAGGTTAATGGCTCCCTCCATATCTATACTGGACTACCTTGTAAAATTGTGCTATTAATCAAGGAGGTTACTGTTAAAAGCAAATTCTGCTTCCAATGGACATAGCTTATTGTGATTAGAGCTCAGCTACTGATGTAAAACTTTTTTTAACTATGTTGGTTTGAAATTGTACATGCGAATACCTCAGCCCTGCTTCTAGTTCTATTCTTGTGCTCAACTCCTGTGAACTTTTAAATAATTCTGAGTTTTTCTGGGAGAAACATTAAAATTTGCACACAATAATATTTATACTGGAAAATGAGTGCACTTTCAATCAGAGAAGAGAAACAATATTTTCTTACTCGTTTCATTAATTGCAACTAAGCAATTTAATTCAAAGTTAAAATATTTATAACCACCTCAGAGACTACGTATATAATTGATTTGTTTAAATTAATATTAAATAAGATCAAGGGAACTAATGTATTCCTGGATATGATATAAGCAGGAAAAGGCTACTGAATTATCTGTCCCTATGAAATCAATCACCTCAATTAGTTTTGACTTAATTCCAGCCATGCTGAACGATACCTTTGGAATAGGCACCATTTTGACATGCGTATTTGTTTTATTTCTATTTCTTTAAAAAATGAGTTCTTGGCAATTTCTGTACTTTTTGAACTTCCTTTTTTTCCCTATTACCAAACAAGTACCAGTATAGAGCATAGAAGACAACTTAATCTATTCTGTTCAAATTGTTAGAGCACAGAAAAGATAACTGGATTTATAACCTTTAAGAAATAGTTATAACACATGACATGTTAGTCAGAAAAGTAATTATTAAATGTTGACCTAAAAAAGCATTCATGTTACTTTATCCAGCATTGAGGCAAGAGTTTTTCTGTGATATTTTTTATTGGAGCAACTGTATAATTGGGAGTGAAGTTTGACCATCTTTCAGGCACTTTTCTTCAGGTAAAGGGACTCATAAATAAACCTGTGTTAAACGCATTTAAGTTTCTTAGCCCACCATACAAAAAAATATTGAAAATGTTTTCCATATAATACATAGTATGCTTGGCACATTAAGAATTCTTTGTTTTAATGCTAGTACCTAATAGTCATTTGAAGTCAGAGAATGACTTCAATAGACTTTATAGGTATACAAATTGATTAATACAATAAAAATAAATTGATCAATTTGTTCAGCTAATAGATTTTGTGTGACATTTTGGTTCAATGGAACAAGCAGTTGTCTTGTTTATCAACATGGCAAACATGAGTTCCAGTGTGATATGATCTACATGTTCTTTTATATATTATATAAATATTATATATTCTTTTATATATGTGTTCTTTTATATATTAGGTATTGATAAAAGCAATCTTCAATAAGCAAGAAGCTACTTCATTCTGTAGTAGCTGAGCGGCAAGTATTTTAATAATCAAAGAAATTTTCTTGGATGCAAACTATACACAAATGCCAGGAGCCTGGGGAATAAACAGGAGGAACTTGTTCTCCTGCTAAATGCAAATAACTATGATGTCATTGGGATAACGGAGACCTGGTGGGACTCCACCCATGACTGGTACCCATGACTGGACCATGGGTATAGACGGCTATACCCTGTACAGGAGGGATCGAGTGGATAAAAGGGGCGGGGGCGTGGCTCTCTATGTCAAGGAAAGCTACGTGTCCCTGCAAGCTGACATTGGCACCCATAGTGGACGACTTGAGACCCTCTGGGTTAAAATCCGTGGGGAACATGGCACAGGGATACTGTGGTGGAGGTCTACTACAGACCCCCTACCCAGAGTCAAGACCTTGACCAGGAGTTCACCAGGGAATTGGCTGAGGCAGCACGATCCCAGTGTATAGTTGTCATGGGAGACTTTAACTACCCAGACATCTCATGGGAGGAACGCTTGGCCAAATCCAAGTGGTTGCAAAGCTTTCTCTCGTGTATGGATGACCTCTATCTGATGCAGGAAGTCTATGGGCCGACAAGAGGTAAAGCACTGCTTGACCTCGTATTGGCAACTGGGGATGACCTAATCAGTGACCTAACGATCAAAGGGAAGCTGGGTGATAATGACCATGAGCTGATCACCTTCACCATCTGCCATAAAGCTGGAAAATCAGTCAGTAATACAGAAGTCCTCGACGTCAGGAAACCTGACTTTGACAAGCTAAGGAGGATTGTCAGAGAGGCCCTAAAAGGCCACAACCCAATGGAGAGGAGTGGTTGTTCCTCAAGGGAGCAATCCTGGATGCGCATGCAAAGTCCATCCCGTCTCAGACGAAAGGCAGCAAAAGGGCACAGCAGCCCCCTTGGCTCTCCAGGGAACTGGCGGACCTCCTGCAACATAAAAGGAAGACCTACAAAGGATGGAGGACTGGAACCGCCACCAAGGAGGAATACTTTGCTCTGGTCTGGACCTGCAGAGAGCAAATCAGGAAAGCCAAGGCTGTGATGGAACTTCAGCTAGCTACAAATATCAAGGAAAATAAAAAGTCCTTTTTTAGATATGTGGGGAGCCGGAGGAAAAGCAAGGGCAACACTGGACCCCTGCTAAACCAGATGGGGCAACTGACAACTGACGCCCAGGAAAAAGCGAACTTGCTAAATGGGTACTTTGCGTCAATTTTTCACCAGACCCATGGGACAGCCCTGCCCACTATGGGTCAGGGAAGCCCAGGTGAGGGAGATTCCTTGCCCTCCTTGACTTCATGAAGGAACACCTTGACAGGCTGGATACCTTCAAGACAGCTGGCTCTGATGGGTTACACCCAAAGGTACTCAGGGAGCTGGCTAGCTTCATAGCTCAGCCCCTGGCATGGATCTTTGAGAGCTCCTGGTGCTCTGGTGTAGTGCCCAATGATTGGAAGAAGGCCAGTGTCGTGTCTATCTTCAAGAAAGGGAGGAAAGTAGATCTGGCAAACTACAGGCCCATCAGCCTGACCTCTATTCTGGGGAAGGTCTTAGAAAAGATTATGAAAGACGTCATTCTTAACAGACTGGCCAATGGCAGCATACTAAGGGATAGCCAGCACGGGTTTGTTGCAGGTAGGTCTTGCTTGACCAATCTCATTTCCTTTTATGACCAGGTGACTTATCACCTGGACAAGGGGGAAGAGATCTATGTTGTATATCTTGACTTTAAAAAAGCCTTCGATCTGGTATCCCACAATCACCTCTTGGCTAAACTGGCTAACTGCGGCCTCAACCTCACCATGATCTGCTGGCTGAGGAATTGGCTCCGCGTTAGGACCCAGAGGGTGGTGGTCGACAGGAGCAAATCGTCTTGGTGCGCAGTGACCAGTGGGGTCCCTCAAGGCTCTGTCCTTGGGCCTATACTATTTAACATCTTCATTAATGATGTGGACATCGGTGTCAGAAGCGGACTGGCCAAGTTTGCCGACAACACGAAACTCTGGGGTAAAGCATCCACACCTCAGGACAGGAGGGTGATCCAGGCAGATCTTGACAGGATCAGGAAATGGGTGGACGAGAACCTGATGGTGTTCAACACTGAAAAATACAAGGTTCTCCACCTTGGGTGGAAAAACCTGCACCATGCATATAGGCTCGGCAGTGCTACGCTGGCTAGCACTATGGATGAAAGGGACTTGGGGGTCATGGTTGACCACGAGATTAACATTAGCCTTCAGTGCGATGCTGCGGCTAGTAAAGCGAGCAAAATGCTGGCTTGCATCCGTAGATGCTCCTCAAGCAAATCCCGGGACATCATTCTCCCACTGTACTCAGCCTTGGTGAGGCTGCAGCTGGAGTACTGCGTCTAGTTTTGGGTTCCACAATTCAAGAAGGATGTGAAGAAGCTTGAGAGAGTCCAGAGAAGAGCCACGTGCATGATCAGAGGTCAGGAAAACAGACCTTATGATGAGAGACTGAGAGCCATGGGGCTCTTCAGCCTGGAAAAGTGCAGGCTCAGGGGTGATCTAATGGCCACCTATAAATTTATCAGGGGTGCTCATCAGGATCTGGGGGAAAGTCTGTTCACCAGAGCTCCCCAAGGGATGACAAGATCGAGTGGTTAGAAACTCCTGCAAGACTGTTTCAGGTTGGGCATAAGAAAGAACTTCTTCACTGTACGAGCCCCCAAGGTTTGGAATTGACTGCCACCGGAGGCGGTTCAAGCACCCACTTTGAACGCCTTCAGGACACATTTGGATGCTTATCTTGCTGGGATCCTATGATCCCTGCTGACTTCCTTCCCCTGGGGCAGGGGGCTGGACTTGATGATCCTCCACGGTCTCTTCCATCCCAAATGTCTACGAAATCTGTGAAACTAGTCAAAATTTTTACTTGCTTATAACCCAGTCACTTAACATTTGGAACAGGTTAATCCAAATTACTTATCTCAAGCTGACAATGTCATCACTATAAGAATAAAACTGGGAGAGCCCTTTTTGAATTCTACTCTGCCTGAGACTCTAAATAAATCTATTAGTGTGTCCTATTCTGCTTAGCCTCAGTACTGGAACCAAAATTGAGTCCACAAAATTGAGTCCACAAAATCTGTGCATATTGGGGGTGGGGGTGAGGGAAGGGGTATAAAATCTTAATTTGCACCTGTAGGTGGCTTATACCTTGCGGAAAACTGGTATGTTGAGTTTGCAATTTGATCATTTTTCTTGCAAACCCTACAACAGGTCTGGGTGAAACTGTTTGTCTGCATATGCAAATACAGGCATTGCATGAGTAACAGTTGTGTGTTAATATGCTGTAGCTTCTGCCTAAAGAGTGGTATTTAAAAATGTATTTTTCAAAGTCCTTACTGTTAGAGATTTTATTTTAACGGTCTTTTTGTGTTTCTGCTTAATATAAAACTAATGATTTAAGGGAGACTTCGGAATGCTGGAACTTGATCAAAGTGATATTTTAGCAAAAAGCTGAGTTGTGCTCTACTGAACAGTGAGAGGTAGTCAGCTGTGTTAGTCTGTAGTCAGGCAGAAGTCAGGGCATTGCAGCACCTAACTGCTTTCTGGTTAGAACCCCTCCTTCCTGCAGGCCCAGTCATAGTATCAGACAAAGCAGGTGTTGCATACAAGAGCTTGTGCCTTTCTAACTTAATCTATAAGGTGTCACTCTGCCCTGAATTCTATAATGTACTATACAAGACTAATGAAGAGAAACATAGAAACTTTTTATATAGTGATCTTAGGGCATAAGGAACAAATAAAATAATGATTTGAAAGAGCAAGCAAGAGATTCTTCGTGTATGTATAACTTCAAATTTCCCAGCCCTGTCATTGCTGAAGTTGTAGTGTTACAGTTCAGAAATGAGCTGCCTACTGTAGTGGGTGACTCAGTACAGTAGAACCAGTCTCACCTACTTACAGGCAGAACGTATGTGAGGCAAAGAAAGCCCTCTCTTCCACTTCTGTAATTATAAAAATAGCCTATGTAGCAATTTCATGAGGGAGTCACATGGCACCTAATTCACAAATGTTAAAAATGTGTAGAAGTTCAGAGAATGGAGAAAGCTTTTAGGAGCAGAAAGCAGCAAAGACAGATCACATAACAGCCTCACTATGTGACATATCCTTAGATAAAACTAAAGCTGCAGCCAACAACTGCTGTTGCAGTCTGCCAAGGAGTAGGTGCCATGACTAGCAAATATACTTCCTCCGCTTTCTATCTTGGTAGAGATACTGGGGAGATCAGTAGTGCTAGAGAAGGTCAGGAGGAAGGACTTGATACAGCCAGTAGGACTAGCTCCTCACCCTTCTATTGTGGCTTCATTTGTACTAATCATCAATGAATATGTTCTTGAGGACAATTTAATTTTAAGTGGGCTTCCAGTTGTACAAATAGAAATGAGTCTGACCATAGCCTCAGTTCAGCAAACCACCTAGGCAGATGCTTCACTAAGTAGATTCTTAGCTGCAATTGGATTCAATGGGACTTAAGCACACAGGTAAGTCATTTACTGAGCTCGGACACACACATGTAAATTTGCAGTTATTTGTGTATGGTTTTCAATTGTGTAGAGGATGAAATCCTGACTACAGGCACAACTAGGGACTTAGAGATGCACAATAAACTGGTCTGAATTCCAAACATAATGCATAAGTACCAATGCTTGTGTTTGGGATTTTGTTATTGTAACAAATGAACCACTGTCTGAGGGGAAAAATACAGGTCCAAATATTCTTTTTGTAAACAAACTCTTGGTGCCTCTGGAAAATGTTATAAAACTAGTACTTCTAGAAATAGTTGCTGCCCTCCTTATTTATTTCTTTGTAAGAAGACATGATGGAACAATACAGAAATAGACTTGTTAAATAAGTACTGTGATAATATTACTTTGGGGTCACACTTCAAAAATATACTTAAAAACAATGTCATTTTATATGGATTCCTCATAAAGTTACAGATGGAGATGGCATTATTTGTTCACTTCTTTCCCTATGTAACAGTTTAAGTTTTAAACAGTTGCTGAGTTCTTTGTGGAATATCTGTTTTTTTGGCCAATAGAATGTTTTAAAGATTGCTTTAAACCAAAAAAAATAAATCTTTGCAAACATCCTCAAAAGACAGACTATACCAATTACTAATGTTATACTCAGGCCATTAATGACACTAGAATTGTGTTATTGTTGTATAAACATATTTATATTTCGAATACAGTGCTGGACATAAATAACACTTTAATCAGGAATCGCTAAATGCATGAATCCAGCCTCAGACATTCCTTTGAGTTTATGCAAATAGTGTTAGTTTTACTGATGAGAAAAATAATGCTGAGGCAGATGAAATGTCCCTCACTTGCTTTGTGTTTTTTGAGCAGGACAAGGACTGGGAGCTATATTGTACCTCCTTGTATCAGCTCAGTAACAATAATGGAGTTCAATAAAATCTTCCAAGCCGTTCATTTGCTTTGGCTTGTATCTATAGTCCCTTGGATTCCAAGGCTGTCTCTCATTCTAAAACTAACTAGGTCCAGGACTGCTTAGATTCTAAGATTTGACAAGGTCAAATCCCATTTAGTTCGGCATGGCCACAGCCATACTGTGCCATGTTTCATTTACTTCTATCACAGAACCCCACAGTACTAGTATTTACATTCAATGGGCAAAAGTCATGTTAATGTGCAGTAGAATTAATCTGTTAAACTGAGTCTCCATCTCATCTACTAAACAATGGGGGCACCTACACGTGCAATTAATGGAATGTGATAAACTCCAGAGCAGTTTGCACCAGTCAGCTACTCCTGGGCACAGTGTCTATACAGGCGCCCAGGACAGCAGCAGGCTCAGGGTGGTGGTGTCAGGTGGCAGAGGGACTGGCTGGGGCATGAGTGTGCTAAAATACGGTGCTGTGCACAAGACAATCCCCACACTTTAGCACTCTCGTGTCCCAGCCAGCCCCTGTCACTGTCTATACATGCATTTCATAGCACTTAATTACTCCATTGTCAGAGACAGTACTATCTTATGGCAGAGTTAATTAATTTACTGCGCCCTAATACCAGTGCACATGTAGACAGTGATGCTTTACTGTGGAACTAACTAGTCACCTCTGCAGTAAAGCACATGTGTAGATGCACCCAATGGGTGTGTCTCCATATGCAGGGGCGTGCGTTTGCAGTGCCAGAAAGGTAGCAGTAACAGATTTTGCCCCTGTGCTGCAAATTTGTAGTGCAGGGCACATTTTTAATGTACCAGACATGTGGTTTGTGGTACTGCAAAGAGGTCTGCAGTGCCACAAACCACACGTGCCTGCACATCTGGATCTGGCCAATATATTTAACAAACAGATAAGAACACAGAATAAAAGGACAGCTCCTGCCTTGAGGAGTTGTGAAAGTATCTTTCTATTATGCTCTGATATTTTATAAACTTTTAAAACAGACTATTTTGAACCAAATGAGGCTTATGTGGGCAATATGTCATAATATGCATGAATTATATTTGCAGGGTGCCTTATCTGTGTATAATCCCCCTTCATTTTTCTTACAGTACCAGGACACCATCACCCACAAGAAATGTGCCTTGCTCCATTCATTCTTTTGTTTAACAAAGAGAAGTTTCCATCATCTGCAAGGTAAACTATAAAAACTCCCCGTTAATGCTCTCTGAAGCAGCATGAAAAGTGAGCTGCAATATTTCAGCAAAGGGCCCTTGCTTTGTACATTTCTATCATGGAGTCCTGAGGCACTAATGGTATCTTTACAAGGAAAAAAATAGTAGCTGACAACTCAAAGACATGCCTTATCTGAATGGTGTTATTGTAAAGAGAATAGACTTGTGAACAAAAGATGGAAATTACAGAAACGGGAATCGGATATCACAGGTCCAGAATAAGAATGGCTAATAGAATATGGGGCAAAAGACTCAAAGCCTGACTGACAGCTCAAAGGCAAGATGGGATTTCATACATTTTCTAAACATTGCTTCTGTGCTTTCTTCAAAGAAATTTTCAAATCCCAGCTGGTTTCTCTAATTAAAGGATAGTGAATGTTCTACATATGTGATGTGTGTGTTTTATAGGTAGCAGATTGGTAAGACTGTATGCAATTTTTAAATAGATCTGATTGAAGTGAGAAAGTTTGAGACTCTTTAGGTATATCTCTATATATTAGGTTGAAATTGAATGGTTAAGCGGTAAAGAAGTTATTTGGGGGGATGGAAGGAAATGTGCATGAAAACAGATGGAAGTCTTAAAATCTGATAAGTAATCCTGCATAGTAGTTTAGGTTAACAAAGGTACTTTGCAACATCGTTTCTTCTATTGCTTTCCTTCAAGGCTCAGCCTCTCAGAATAATGTTTTAGTATTCAGAGGTCCCAAAATTATTCTAACTACATATATGCTCATAGTGGGGAATTCCTGTTTTGAGTATTCTTATTCCTGTTGTATACCTCTAATGAGCAATAGCAGAGGATGTGAGAGCCGCTATAATTGTCTGAGCAGGCACAAATGCATGGGAGGCAATATTTTACATGTCTGTTACTACAAATGAATAAGCTTGGTTGTAATTTTTAAATTACAAGTCACTTTAAACTTTCTGGAGAGTCCATTAAATGAAGTGTGGCTTTTGCACTGGCCATGTTGTGTTTTGAAATCATAGTGGCTTTGTGCTATTCTAGCACCTAATTGCTGCTCAAACTCCCTGGCAATTCTGTTGACTAGGTTTCTTCACTGGAAGTGAGAATGAGGACTATATATGGAGATGAACTATAGCAATAACAAACATGAAATGTAGAGCCCATAAGCTACCACAGCATGATATGATCTATGTAGCAAGTGCCACCTTCTGGTGTCATGGTTAAGATTTACTTCATGTGCCATGGTGTTTTATTAGTATGGATCATATACTATCTCATTCTAGAAGACTTCAGGAACAATGCAACTGTAGGTATAGTATCCTTTATGCCACAAGAACTCACCCAAGAAAGTTTTATAGAGTTGAAAAGAAGAGTAAATAATGATATAGAGAAAAAGGAAAATAGGGGATAAAAGCAAAGCAAGCAAAATAGGGGTGATAAGTCAGCAAGGTAGAGAGATACAGATGGGCTGTACAAGATGGCAGGTAGTTGTGTGATTGGTGGGAGGACTATACAGATTGAGAGATAAGAATACAGTCCTAGGAAGTGAGGAAGCAGAAGATGGGGAGAAATGAATACTGGCAATGCTCATGATTAGTACAGAACAAGTCCCTAAAAGCCAGTGTTTGAAAGGTCTGTATTAATTGGGGGAGTTATTGGAACTGTGTGAAAATGGGAGGTGGAGTTACATATTTCTTTGTCATTGCCTGTTTTCATACAGTGACAATCTGCACATGCTGCAATCTGAGATCTAGGACTTTGGGAGAGCACTGGGAAGGATTTTGCAATAGCAAAGGTGAGAGGAGATGAATGCTTTGATGGGGAATCCAGAAGAACTGGTGTTGAAGCTGTGAGCACAAGCACAGTGATATAGCAGTGGTGAAGGGAAAACTTAGAGGAGAAGTAGAGGTCCACATCAAGAGTGATGAAAGATCATGGACAGCAGGGAGAAAAGAAAGCGCACCCTGATACCATAGTAATAGCTGATTTAGAAGAACCTATATGGATACAGATAGAAAGAAAGTGAAAACAGACAAGGAAGGAACTGTCTCTTTGCCATATTGAATAGCCACCTATTTTTCATGTGAAATCATCTCCCTTGTTTATAGTTATTTTTTTTAATTTGCCTCTCTTGGCTAATTCTGAAATTTGCCATTCTACTATGTAACTTGTGACTCATTGGGGGATAGTTTTTATACAGCCTATAGAAAAGGAACACGTGGTGCATTTTTAGAACCCTTCAAAGTCATAGGGCCAACTTTAAGCAGGTTGTCTGCAGGTAGAGCCCCCGATGATTTACATAATATTTGCATACACCTATGGCAGGAGGTGATTTAGTCCATCATATCTAACCTATGCCTTTCTCATGTGAAACTAGTTCCTCATGTGAATCCAGTTCATATGATTAAACCAGTGCCTTTTTGGTTGTTCTGATGATAATATGAAATTCTGCAAAACCTCTTGGGACCACAAATAAACCATATAGCGTAATAAAACCCAACTTCCAGGCAAACCCTCTTGTATATAAAATTGAAGAGTACAAAGTGCCAAGGGCTTGTATTAGTACCATCCATTTTGTTAGCATTTTTCCAATTTATCTTGCGTTACTAACCCTCAGAGTACTATGCCTATTGTAAATATTTAAGCATTACTGTTGACATAAAGATAATACTGACAAATTGAGTTAACATTTCTGCTGAGGATTACTGACCATGTGTAGTACAGGACAACTTTAACACCCACACCAAACCCTAGGCTCATGCCAAACTATGTTTAGTCTACAATACGCCAGCGTCCCTCAAATGAATTTTTAGCTTTGATTTACACAGAACATAAAACAACCTTTTTTGGATCAATTAATTGTTTGACTTTCTTAATACATTTCCATTTTAACTAGATTATGTTATCAAAGGAATAGTAATGGGGGCAAGATGTCAGTATCTGTGTGTGTGTTTGCACACATGCACAGTGCCATAGCTCCTGCTTCATGTTAATGCCCTGTTTGTTTTGATTTTAAGCACCTAAGATAGGTAGTTATTCATCTCTGCCTGCATCTGCTGTACAGCTAGGGGACTTATTTCAACTCTGTGAGGCTTTACAAAGTGTTTCTTTGTTTTCCAAGTATAGAACTCCCACAGCATTTTTTTTCTTTTGAGAAGCCACGTACATAATAAAGATAACTAATTGAGGCTTAGGAAGGTTGGATTTACTCTGACATTTACATACTGCATTTGGCATTTGCACTTGCAGTCAAGCTCTCCCAAAATTAAAGATGGTTAGTCTCTTTCCTTACCTTTAGCGTATCTGCCTTAGCATACTTTTTACAATATATATATGTTACTGATATAAACTGAAGGGGGTTCTATTGTATTACTATACATCCCCCATTTTCAGTTTTGCTAAAATTAAGAAGTGTCCAATGAATATCCTTAGTTGTCTTGATTGAGACTATAGAAGGATTTATTTATGCTAAAAGATAGCCAGAGTCCTAAATACAAGTTAATTCCTGTTTCTTCTTTTCTAGTTCACCCCCTATGGAGACAACAGCAACAAAAAGGGCTTGTCAGGACACAGTTATTACAGTTTGATTAAAAACATCATTTTTATTTACCTCTCTATCAAATTCCCCACATGGCTTCAATATGTTGATACAGTGCTGAAGTATGTCTTAGTGGGTGTGTCTACATGAGACGTTTATTGCTCAGTAGCCTAATAACACTGTGCTCTAGTGTGCTGGTCAAATACTGTGCTAATTCAGTGCTGTGCAGTAAGCATCACAAAAAAAATGTGCACTGGTGCTACTGTGCAGTTAACCAAGTACTAAACTTAATCTGCAGTAACTAGGGTGCATTAATGAATGTGTAGATGTGCCCACTATGAAGCAATCAGAGCAACCTATGTCTAGTAGTTTCTCTTCTGGTTTTGGTAGAACATATCTTCTACACAAACAGCACAGTCATTTATATGTTAATATCATTAATTCTAATATCCAGTTATTTATCACTAGTATGTCTTTGAGATTTACAAAAGTCAACATCATTATCCCTGTTTTACAGATGAGGAAACTAAGGTACAGAGAGATGAAGCAACTTGTCAAAGGTAACTCAGCAGGCCAGAGACAGAGTAGGAAGAGAACACAGGTCTGAGTCTAAGTTGGTGCCCCATCTCCAAGGCCATCCCCTGAATAAAATAAATTTTGACATGCAAAACCAGTGAGGAGTCCATGGTAGGGACTGGGCTACATCCTGTATGTGTTCATCAGGTTTTTTTTCTGCAGTTTCTTTGCAGATCAGATGATGATGAAGTGGTGGGCAGAGATGATGTCTGCAACATTCAAAAGTAATTACGTATGTTTGCAAAAATGGATTTTTAAGTAGAAGCTGTGTTTTATACTGCCTCTAGAGTGATGGTTGATCCAAAGATTATTACTCTCTTCTTCAATAGTCATGCAAAACTTGGTTATTTCTGAGCTAGACCATTGTACTGCACTCCACTTAGGTTGTCCCCAGGAGATTACCTGGAAGCTTATATTAAAATGCAGTTGACCACTTTTAAGCTAACTGAATAGTTACTGGCACATAATGCTAATAGTTAAGGCTTATTATGAGCTTTAAAGTGCAGTTTCACACAAAGCTGCTAATTTATAGTCATGAATAGTCTGGGACTCATGTAGCTGAAATATCTCCTTTCACGTTTTAGAGCAATTACCATCAGGTTTGATGCCTTTACCATCCCTTCATAAACATGAGTTCTCTAGGATCCACAGTAGATTTTTCCAGTAGATTGTCTGATGTTTGAAACTGGTTTTCCCTGGCTGGCCACTGGCATCTGAGTTTGGCAGTTTTCAGAAAGTTATGTAAAGGCATGTTGACATAGTCTGACATTTGATTAGGATGTTCTGTTATTCCTCAATTGCATATACACTAGACTTCTTTACTGTCCAGGGTTGTTTTTCCTTTGTTTTATTTGTACTACAACAGTTGATATCCAAGTTTCATTGCAATAAAAGCTTTATTTGCATATAGAACATTTGTTAAAATTATTAAGGTATAATAGCTTGGGGTTCAGGCTCAAACACAGCATGGGGTGAAGAGAGATCAGGGAGAGCAGAAAAAGCTCAGGTATCTGTTAAGGCCAAGGAGAGCTGTAGTGTGTCTTTGGAGAGCTTGCAGCAGATTAGTGAAAGAATGAGATATAAATCATAGCCCTCCAGAGTTCTGGCCCAGTTCCTTAACTGGTAGATCATTACATTAGGATTGGTATTAATAGTATAAAATATTGTTCCTGTATTTTTAACTCTGAATTCCTACCAAATAAATGCTTTCAAAATAAGCTGTCATGCATCTCTGTGGATATCCTAGGCATTGCTATTTCCAGGTGGACAGGGACTGGGGGGGCAGCTAGCCTTGATTTATTATGAGTGGATCAGCTACATTTAACAAGAGCAGAAGCCTACCTGGGCTTTATAGAGCTGACCCAGGCTGCAGCGCAAGAACCTTCCAAATGCCCTTGTGGACAAGTTCAAGCCATGTCCCACATTGTTGACTTTTGTCCATTTACTGTGCTACCTGGTAGCCTTCAAGCTCTTTGCACTGGTGATGACATCACCTTAAGATGGCTGAAACAATATGTCAAAACAGCATCTGCTAAATAAATAAATACTGAGTCTGTGCTTACCATCGCTGCAGAGGAGTTGGGGATCACCAGTGAGGGTAAGTGTAGGCAGAAGGCAGCTCTAGGAGGGGCAGATTTGCTGCCTGTGGCAGGAGGCTGGTTTGCAAAGTGCAGCCCCTGATGCAGACAGTGATTACTCCATTTGCTAGATATGAGATTCTGCTAAGATATAAAATATGACTAAAATAGAGCTCTCTCAGGACATTTCTCAAGAATTTGCAACATTCTTCCAGTTTGTGTTGTAAACCAATCATTCATTACTATTTCTAAAAATGCAAAAAGCTTATATGTATTTTTATACAGTAGTAAATGAAAATTCCAAGTACCCCTGCCCTTTTTTTCTGCATACATGTTTAGGTATGGTCATCTGGAGTGCACCACGATTTGATTCTTCATCCAACACAAATATTTAGATTTTTTTTGTATTGTCTTAGTTTTTCCTCAAAATAATCACATATTTACAATGTAGGTTGTGATATGAACTGTTTATGGTCACTTTCAATTTATGGCAAACAGAGGAAGGATGAAAATTAATTGGGAAGGAAATAATTCTTCTAACATTTGAGAGAATCCAAAGAGTAACTCAGTTGCACATCTTTAGCTTAAAGTAAGCAAATGATCTTTTCTGTTAACCTTAGAATAATTCTATCTCCTTAATTCAGATTGTAAATGCCTATAATTTTAAAGCAATGCTTGGAGATAAAGAGAAATGAGACCCCATGATAAACCATACATTTTAATATTAGTGAGCATACTACCAGTTCAGGAGCCAACAAAAGATTGCCAGCAGGTATAAACCAGGCCCTACTCCTGAATGTCAATAGTACATGTTTGGTAGGTATAGTGCATGACAAACAACTTAGGATCATGTCCTGGATTAAGATGGGCAGCTGTGTCTGTGCATTTACCATAGGAGATGCATAGGGGGTGCATGTAGGTGTACATGTACCTGCCGAGATTGGCGATGCACCTCCTGTGATTGGCCGCTGCTGATGCTGCTGGTGGTGCCTGCGGGTGGTCGCCACTTGCCACTCCCCCCATTACTGCTAACACCGCCAGTGGCATCTGTGGGTGGTTGCTGACCACTAGTTGGCACTCACAACCCCCCTACCACCACACCCCCGCCACCGCCTGTAGCCAGTCGCCATGCTCCCCCAGCATCCTGGGGCACATGTCATTCATGCACATTACAAAGGTATCAAATTTTGTTTCCAGCTGAATATGTAACTAAAAGTAGAGAAATGAGCAAAACACAGGTGGAATAGGAAGTTTGTGCAGAATGAATAGAAAATTAAAAAGCAGATGCTGTACTATGTGGCTTGCCAAACACATACATTATTACTCTTGCCTGTAGTGGTGGAGTTGATGTGTAGACCCACCCAGAGCTCACAAATGCTATTAATGCGATATAGGCTTACTGCGCAGTAAGCCTTCCTCAGGAGTATGTCTACACATGCACTCTGTGGGGAGTAGGGAGCTGCACAGTGCTGGGATGAGGACGAGGCAGAGAGTGGCCTACTCAGCTCCTGGCTCCTGTGGGGAGCTGAGAGCCAAGCAGCACCAGGACCAGGGACAGAGAACTCCCCCATCCCCTGTGGCTCCCTGTTGGTGTGGCTGGCCAGGAGAAAATTTGCTCCTGGTCAGCATCTATAAGAGTGCTACTATGCAGTAACTACTACACAGTTAATCTAGTATCTCTATGTACAGGTACTAGGTAACTGCACAATAGACTAATTTACTGCATAGTAAATGCCATTCATGTGTAGACAGTGACACTTCATTGTGTAGTATATTAGTCTACTGCACAGTAAAGTGTCTCATGTAGATGCGACGTCTGATTTCTGCTCTAGGACTAAGGGACACAGTTCTAGATTATGAAGTCTATAAAACTCTGACATTTTTTTCCCCCACTGTTTGCTTGCTGTTGGATGTAGTACAAATAATAAACAAGAAAATAGATTGCTCATGAATTGCATGTGCTGCATCCCGGGTTTACTGAAAACAAATGTCCTGAATAGAGAAGTCATAAACTTCACAGAACAAAAGAAGCTCTTTTGACTAGACAATTGCCTGGGATTTCACCCTTTGAGATGTGGTTTCAATAAAACCTAATTCTAGTGTATGAGATGTGGTCCCTGGAGTGTTCTTCTTCCTTGCATTTAATTTTCTGGTCTGGTTTCAGTCTGGGTCAAGCAGTAGTGGCATCCTCCTAGTATTTTTTCAGAATAGTATTTTTATAGTGGCTACATACCATCTTCTTCTTTTTTTGTACCTGCTTATTTATTATTTTAAGTAAAATGCCCATTCCTTGCTCCCCCCAAACTGTACTGTTCTTTTACTTGGTCTTTCCCATCCATCCAGGGGTGGAATGTTTTGCCAATGGATTTAGAAGTTCTCAGGCCACTTTTCAAGGTTTACAAATATTGAAAGGTTTACAAATGCTTGAAACAATGGAGGGCTAAACTGAAAAAAAATGAAATTACAGATCTTCTAGGAGCAGGGAAGAGGAGCTGTAGTGAGAGTGTAGGGTCAGATTTTAGAATCAGTTCTCATTGTGACAGTTGTAGCCAATTCTTTGAAGGAAGACAGAGCTGACTGGTGTTGCAAAAACTCAGCCAGTAAACTGGATTCCTAACTGGGAGCTGAACTCTTTCGAGAATATGGGCTAGTTGTGGGGACAGACCTTTTATAAAAATATGGGCCATACTACCCTGCAAGAGACATTACCTTGTGGAACTTTTGCCATAGACATTTTATCATGATGTCATCTAGTTGATGGATAATCTGTACCCTGTATGTACCAATGATATCTGTTTTCCAACTCTTGGCTTCACATGCACTGCTGAGGACAACATTTTGTTGTGCCTAGAGCTCTGCAAAATAAAAAAAAAATTCTGACTAGGGCCCCTGCCAGATGTTACACTTAAGGTGTGATTAATCAGTTAATCATCTCTTAAGTTGTGATCTGGCCACATGTTGAGTCAATTAATGGTGTGACATGTAAAAGAATAAGCCACAAAGTTATTCCACAAAAAAGGGTAACAACTTTGTGGCTGGTTCCTATCATGTCATTACTTGAACATATGGTCAGGTGTGACTCTATGGCTGGGACCCCCATCAGCTGAGGGAACTTCCAGCCATGGGAGAACACCATGTGTTCACACACACTGTGATGGGCCAGCATCAGGGATGATGCTCAAGGGCAACCAGCATGGTTTCATTAGGGGCAGGTCATGTCAGACCAACCTGATTGACTTTTACGATCAGGTCACAAAAGCATTGGATGCAGGTGTCGTCGTGGATGTAGTCTTTCTGGACTTCAGCAAGGCCTTTGACACTGTCTCCCACCCCATCCTCATTAAAATACTAGGCGACTGTGGCGTCGATGCCTACACAGTCAGATGGATTGCTAATTGGCTGAAGGGTCATACTCAGAGGGTGGTGGTGGACGGGTCATATTTGACCTGGGGGGAAGTGGGCAGCGGAGTCCCCCAGGGCTCGGTCCTTGGGCCTGCACTGTTCAGTTTCTTTATCAGAGATTTGGATGATGGGGTGAAAAACAACCTGTTCAAATTTGCTGATGATACCAAAATTTGGGGTGAGGTGGGCACGCTAGTAGGGAGGGAAAGACTGTAGAAAGACCTGGATAGGTTGCAAGGGTGGGTTAACAAAAACAGGATGCGTTTCAATGCGGACAAGTGCAGGGTGCTGCACTTGGGCAGTAGTAACCGGCAGCACACTTATAAGATGGGAAACTTCCTTCTTGAGAGCACGGAGGCAGAAAGGGATCTTGGAGTCATCATTGACTCCAAGATGAAAATGGGCCGATAATGCGAGGTCACGGTTGGCAGTGCTAACTGGACCCTATTGTACATCCACAGATGCATCTCAAGTAGGTCCAAGGAGGTGATCCTCCCCCTCTACGAGACACTGGCCTGGCCACAGCTGGAGTACTGTGTTCAGTTCTGGCCACCCCACTTCAAAAGGGAGGTGGACAACATTGAGAGGGTCCAGAGGAGGGCCACCTGCATGATCCAGGAACAGCAGGGCAGACCCTACTATGAGAGGCTACGGGACCTGAACCTGTTCAACCTTCACAAGAGAAGGCTGAGGGGGGACCTTGTGACCATCTATAAACTTACTAGGGGGGACCAGAAGGGTTTGGGGGAGACCTTGTTTCCCCTAGTGCCCCCCAGGATAACAAGGAATAACGGCCACAAGTTGCTGGAGAGTAGGCTTTGATTAGACATCAGTAAGAACTACTTCACAGTTAGGGCAGCTAGGATCTGGAACCAACTTCCAAGGGAAGTGGTGCTGGCTCCTACCCTGGGGGTCTTTAAGAAGCGGCTCGATGCCTACCTGACTGGGGTCATTTGAGCCCAGTTTTCCTCCTGCCCAGGCAGGGGGTCGGACTTGAAGATCTACAAGGTCCCTTCCGAACCTACTTCTATGATTCTATGACACCCAGGAGCCCCATCAGCTGATCTGGGCTGCCAGCTTTGGAAGTGCATGGTATGCCCATGTGGCTAGGAGCCCAGATCAGCTGATGGGGCTCTGAGCTGTAGGGGTGCCTGATGCACCCCCACAGCTAAGAGTTCCATCAGCTGCCAGCTCCCACTCTCAGGGACACTTGTGTACTCCTGTGGCTGGCTGCCAGGATCAGCTCCCAGCCAGGATGGGGCTCCCAGTTACAGGAGTTCATGGTGTGCCCCCATGGCTGGGAGCCCTGTTAGCTGAGGGAGCTCCCAGCTGCAGGAGCTTTCTATCTGCCTGTTCAGGGGGAGTGTGGGATCCCTCTGTACTGGCAATGAAGTGTGATGGATGTGACAACCATGATCCAACAATCATCCCTCCTGTCATGCATGTGTAGCATGGCAGGAAGTATGATTGTATGGCTCATGCATGAAATTTCATTGTACCTTTACCTGCACATCTGGCAGGGGCCTAAATGTCAGATAACATTGATTCCATTCTGTGAAATGTTCTAAATGAGGCAGAAATCATCATTCTTTTATCTTTTTTTGGATGAGCACAAAGATCACTGAGAGGACATGATAACTTGAGAAATTAGAATGCAAGAAGGGGACTTGACAAATAGAGGGAGAACAGAAAAAGAGATGGAGAGGAAAGAATAAAGGGCAAATAAGAGAGAAGAAGAGTTAAATGGTCTAAAGGAGAGAGAGGAAAAATCAAAATAAAAAAAATTGCAGAAGAAGATGGATATTATAAAAAAATTCTGCCAAAATATTGGGGAACTATACATGCATTTCATAATAAAATAAATGTAGACATTGCTATAAAACACAGTAGAAACCAAAAACTTAATAAAATACATCCTAAAAAAGTTAACTATACATAGAAAATATTTTTATAGAAGGAAAAGAGCCTATAAGGAAGCTATGGTTATCATAGGAAGGATCCTGGGAATAAGAGAAAAGGGAGTTGCCTTAACCGTGATGTGCCCCTTTACTGTATTGCTACCTGCACTATGGGTAGCAGCAAAGGGAGCAGGGGAGAATCTGTGGAATCACTGTCCCCTTCTGTGCATGTGTATGGGATGTGGTGGGCATGAATGAGAACAGATGGAGTGTTGGTTCTATCTTAAATAACCCAGTAGCACCACTTCTCAAACGGGTGTGGTGGCAGGGTGGTGGTCTCACTATGGATTCAGAGGCATAAGACTGAATCTTCCTCAAGATTTCCATTGGAGGCTGCCTAGGGTCAACTCCACAGCAAATGGGTACCTTGTCATTCAAATAACTGGACACGATATTAATCCTGTCACTTGTTGTCTGTGTAGCACACAAACTGATGTGCCTTAACTGTACTATCTCTAAAGGACACTGGCTCATCTAGCTACCCAGTCCTAGATGACCTAGATCTAGGTGGACCTTTAACATTTTTCTTTAACATTTTTCTGTCATCTTCCTGGTTTGCTCTTGGGGCTATGTAGTTATGTGCTGCATCTCTTGCAGAGCTTGTGACAAAGCCACAGTTAAGCCTAGATGTCTTAGCAGAGGTGTTGTTTAAAAATGCTGAGGCTGGGTGGGCTTGAGTGGATGTCAAATTAGGAATGACCTCAACACTTCAGGGATTACTAAATGAAAGAGCACAGTCATCCACTGACTTAAGATGCAGGGTGTGTGGTGTTAAAATATAAAGTGGAAAATAAAGAAAAATAAAAGGACAGACTAGAAAAACATGAATGGAAGGGAGCATGAGAAACTGGGGGAAATCAGATGCAAGAAATAAAAAAGGGAATCAAGAAACAAAAGCCAGGATTATAAGGGTAGGTGGGTGAATAATAAAAAAAAAAATGATTCCATTAATATGCATTTGAATTGTAAATGAAGTAATTTTAGCAATACTTGTGTAATATACTGTGCTGTGTGTTATGGGCTTTCATCTGAGCTTGATTCACCAAGGAGATCAGTTTTCTTCTCTTTTCCTTTAAGCTTAAATTGTAGAATCATAGAAAATGAGGATTGGAAGGGACCTCAGGACATCATCTAGTCCCACCCCCTACTCGAAGCAGGACTAACTAGATAATTTCAGCCAGGGCTTTGTTGAGCCGGGCCTTAAAAACCTCCAAGGATAGAGACAACCACTTCTCTACGTAACCTGTTCCAGTGCTTCACCACCCTACTAATGAGAGAGTTTTTCCTAATATTCACCCTAAACCTCCCTTGTTGCAACTTGAGACCATTGCTCCTTGTTCTGTCATCTGCTACCACTGAGAACAGTCTAGCTCCATCCTCTTTGGAACCACCCTTCAGGTAGTTAAAGGCTGCTATCAAATCATCCTCTTTCTTTTCTTCTCAAGACTAAATAAGCTCAGTTCTCTCAGCCTTTCCTTATAAGTCATGTGCCCCAGCTCCTGAACCATTTTTGTTGCCCTCCGCTGGACTCTCTTCAACTTGTCCACATCCTTTCTATAGTGGGGGACCCAAAACTGGACACACTACTCCAGATGTGGCCTCACCACTGCTGAATAGAGCAGAAGAATGACTTCCCTTGATCTGCTGGCAACACTCCTACTAATGCAGCCCAGTATTAGGGCTGTGCGACATTTCACCGGCTGTTTCATTTTGACTCATTTTGATCTTGAAACAATAAAATCAAAATGAAACAAAGGGCTTTGAAACACCTTGGACATGAAATGAGGGCAGTCGAAACATTTGAAAGTTTCAAAACATTTCAAGTTTTGAAGCTCAAGCTGGACTTGCCTTCAGGGAAACAGAAAGTAAGGAGAGGGAGGGGGAAAAGCGGGGAAGGACTGCTTTGGTATTGACATGTGTAGCTGGCCAGTGACTGTGATCCTTCCCTGAGGTCCCTTCCAATCACAGTGCTTTGGGGAGGGATGGAAAAACAGCATAAAAAGCATTGTTTGAACTGAGCTTTCTCTGTGCCTTCACACTTACAAGTGACACAAGTTTTTGCTCTGAACAGTTTGAGGTGCAGTTTCACAGAAACTCCTGCACCTATCTCCTTGAAATTTGGTAGACTTCGTGGCCTCAGAAGTGGCTACCATCCCATCAAAATTCATCTGAATCAGGCTAGAAATGACAAAGTTATAGGCAGTTGTGTACTTCCCCATTACAGCCTACATGCAAAACGTCGAAACAGCGAAACAGTTTCGATGAAACGAAATGGAACAGTACCCTGACGACACATTCCCTGTGCAAAGAGCAGCAGCAGGGATGGCAGCATGGGGTTGTTCCCCTTACTGCAGCTGCATGCACAGGGGGCATGTTGCCAAGGCAGCATGGAGCTCACAGCAGCAAGCAGCTCTCCTGCACTGCTCCACTCTGCCCTGCAGTGCTAGGTTGCTGCTTCTGGGCTGCAGAGGGCCCAGGGAAGGGCAGCAGGGTAAGCCCACAGTCCAACCCTACCCTGCACACAGATCTTGAGGGCACGAGTCCCCTCTGCCCCCCAGGGAGTTCACGCAGCAGTGGGGAGCCAGCTTCACCTCCTCCTGCCCTCTAGATGAGCTGCCTGCTTTCCCGACTAGGGCCCTGTGGCTGCACATTGTGTTCCTAGGCCCCAAGCCTCATACACTCTCCAGCTGGGCAGCAGACCCAGCCTTAGTCCTGCCAAACTCTCTCCCAGTCCTCCTAAATCCCGCCCCCTACCCCAACTTACCTGCCGGAGCTGCTGTCCAGGCTGCCTGGTGGCTATGTGTATATACATGCACTTGGTGCCCCCTGCCTGACCACCCTCCTCCTGCTCCCTCCCAGTCCCTTACAGGCTGGAACTCTGCCAATTTGCAGAGAGCTATTAGCAAAAATGCAAAATTTGTGGGCTTCTCTGCCACAGTGGGATATTTCTGTTTTCCTCCGGTAAAGGGGAAAATCCATGTTTCTCAGTTTTCCGTTGGAAACAGGAAACCTGGATCCCTGCTAATCATCTCCTCCTCCAAGTGCTTAAAAATGGATTCTCTGAAGACCTGCAGTATTATTTTTCTGGGGACTGAGGTGAAGCTGACTGGTCTGTAGTTCCTCGTTCTTCTTACTTTTCTTAAAGATGGCCACTATATTTGGACTATATTTGTCCTTTTCCAGTTGTCTGGGACGTCCCCCAATTGCCATGAATTTTCAAAGATAATGGCCAGTGGCTCTGCAATCACATTAGCCAGCTCCCTTAACACCCTTGGATGCATTGCATCTGGCCCCATGGACTTAAACACATTCAGCTTTTCTAAATAGTCCTTAACCTGTTTTTTTTCACCACCGAGTGCTGCTCACCTTCTCTCCAAACTGTGCTGCCCAGTGCAGAAGTCTGGGAGCTGACCTTGCCTATGAAGACTGAGGTAAGAAAGGCATTGAGTACTTCAGCTTTTTCCTCACCATTTGTCACTACGTTGCTTCTGCCATTCAGTAAGGGACATGCATGTTTCCCAACCTCCCTCTTGTTGCTAACATAGTTGTAGAAACCCTCCTTGTTACCCTTCATGTCCCTTGCTAACTCTAACTCCAACTGCACTTTAGCTTTCTGGACTTCATCCTCGCATGCTTGAGCAATATTCTTATCCTCCTCCCAAGTTTTTTGTCCAAGATTCCACTTCTTGTAAGCTTCCTTTTTGTGTTTTTGCTCGCTGAAGAGTTCTCTACTAAGCCAAGCTGGTTGCTTGCCACATTTGCTATTCTTCCTTCACGTTGGGATGCTTTGTTCCTGCACCCACAGTAAGGTTTCTTTAAAGTACAACCTGCCCTCCTGGATTCCTTTCCCCCTCAGACTGACCTCCCAAGGGATTCTGCCCGTCAGTTCCCTGAGTGAGTCAAAGTCTGCTTTTCTGAAGTCCAGGGTCCTTTGTCTGGTGCTCTCCTTTCTTCCTTTCCTCAGGATCCTGAACTTTGATCATCTTATGGTCACTGCTGCCCAACTTGCCATCCACTTCTACATCCCTCACCAATTCTTCCCTGTTTGTGAGCAGTAGGTCAGGAAGAGCATGGTCTCTTTAACACTTGCAACAGGAAGTTGTTTCCAACACTCTCCAAAAACTTCATGGATTGCCCATGCAATGCTGTATTGCCCTCCCAATAGATGTCAGGGTGATTGAAGTCCCCCATGAGAACCAGGGCCTGCAATCTGGACACTTCTGCTAGTTGTTTGAAGAAAGCCTCATCTACCTCATCCTCCTGGTCTGGTGGTCTATAGCAGACATCCACCATGACATCGCCCTTGTTGCTCTCCCCTCTAACCTTAACCCAGAGACTATCTACAGGCCTATCTTCAGTTTCATACTGAACTCTGAGCAATCATACCACTGTTTTACATAAAGTGCAACTCCTCCTCTTCTTCTCCCTGCCTGTCCTTCCTTAACAGTCTGTACCCATCCATGACAGTGCTCCAGTGAGGCGAGCTATCCTACCAGGTCTCTGTTATTCTGATCACATCCCTGTTCCTTGACTGTGTGAGGACTTCCAGGTCTTTGTGCTTGTTTCCCAGGCTCTGTGCGTTCATGTACAGACAACTGAGATGACTATTTAGTGCCCTACTTTCTCAGGGAGAATGAGATTTCCCCTGTTGCCCCCTCCTGCTTTTGCTTCCCCATTTACCTCAGGGCTTTGTTCTTCACCTCCCATGTGAGCCTAGTTTAAAGCCCTCCTCATTAGGTTAGCACGCCTGTCTGCAAAGTAGCTCTTTCCTCTCTTTGTCAGGTGGATATAATTTCTTCCTATCAATCCTTTTTCTTGGAACAACATTCCATGGTTGAGGACAGCCGAATGTCTGCTGGTGACACCATCTGTGTAGCCATGCACTGATATGTCCACTCCTGCCAGGGCCTTTCCCTTTAACTGGAAAGATTGAGGAGAAAACCACCTGTGCCCCTGTTCCCTTCACCCTTGCACCCAGAGCCCTGTAGTCACTCTTGATCTGCTCAGGGTCAATCCTGGCAGTGTCATTGGCACCCACATGGATGAACAGCATGGGGTAGTCATCAGAGGGTCAGATGAGCCTTGGTAATCCTTCTGTGATATCTTGGATCTGGGCTCCAGGCAAGCAGCAGATCTCCTGGAACAACAGGTCAGGCCGGCAGATGGGGATCCCTGTCCCCCATAGAAGGGAGTCCCCCATAGAAGAGAGTCCCATAGATCCCTGTCCCCCATAGAAGAGAGTCTCCAGCCACCACCATCCATCGCTTCCTCTTTGTGGCAGTGGTCTTGATCCTCCCCACATTGGGGGTTCCTGGACTGGCCTCTTCCACCAATGGAACGTGCTCCTTCTCCTCTGTTGCTAGTGCTCCATATCTATTCACTAGGCAAACCACGGCACATGGGGATGACAACTTTTTTTTGCTGCCAGAAGATACAAGCTTTCAGATTCCATCTTCCTGGAAGTCCCTTTTCCTTTTCTAGCACTACCTCTGGCAGCCCTTCCTCCACAGTCCTAGAGGATTCCTCCAGCGTGGAATCAATGAAGTCCTCATGGCCAAAGATGCTTTGGAGCCTTGCTACCTTCTCCTGTAGCTCTCTTGTCTTTTTCCTGAAAGACACCACCAGAAGGCACCACTTACATTGCAGGTACTCCCCCACCTGGCTGACACTGGAAGGAATCTGCAAGCTACAGTCTGCACAACACCAAACCAGGACCTGGGTGGAAGCCTCAATGGTGTGTGGTCCTGCCTGGACAGACCTCACAGGTGGAGGCAGAGGAAGAGCTGGAATTGGCAGTGGCTCTGAAAGTGCGACTTCCTCCAGCCATGTCTCTGGGTCTTCTAATATGCTGCTTATCACTTTTTGCCTCGCTTTCTGAGCAGGTCTTCCCTAGAAAATTTCATCATAGCTGGCCTTTTTACTCTTCCTTGATCTGAAGGGTTTCCGTTTCCCTGCAACCTGTTTCCTCTCAGCAAGCTTATAGTGAAGGAATGTGAGAGCGAGTTTCCAAGTGAACTCCCCCTCGCTCTGGACTCTAGTAAAACAAGGAGTTTAAATCTTGGTCTAGCTGTTGAGTTTCAGCTGCTAAAATTGAACTATTTAGGTGAGTCAGTCCTAACTGCATACATATAAAAAAAGAACCTTACTTTCAGGCTCCCTTTCAAAGGGGGGCAGCGGAGGAGGGGGGGGGGCAGAGGGCAGCAAACTGACTAGTGAACTGCTTGCAAACTGTCATAGTTTCATAGTTGGTAGGGTCAGAAGGGACCTGAGCAGCTCATCAAGTCTGACTCCCTGCCATGGGCAGGAAAGAGCACTGGGGTCAAATGACCCCAGCTAGGTGATTATCCAGCCTCCTTTTGAAGACCCCCAGGGTAGGAGCAAGGACCACTTCCCTTGGAAGTTGGTTCCAGATCCTAGCCGCCCTGACTGTAAAGTAGTGCTTCCTGATGTCTAGCCTGAATCTACTCTCAGTCAACTTGTGGCTGTTATTCCTTGTTACTCCTGGTAGTTCTTGGGGGAACAGGGACCCTCCCATTCCCTGCTGGTCCCCCCGATAAGTTTATAGACAGCCACTAAATCCCCTCTCAGACTTCTATTGGGGAGGCTGAACAGGTTCAGGTTCCATAGCCTCTCTTCGTAGGGCCTGCCCTGCTGCCCCCTGACCATGTGAGTGGCCCTCCTCTGGACCCTCTCGATGCTGGCCACATCCCTCCTGAAGTGTGGCACCCAGAACTGGATGCAGTACTCCAACTGTGGTCTGACCAGTGTCGCATAGAGGGGGAGGATCACCTCCTTGGACCTGCTCGTGATGCATCTGTGGATGCATGACAAGGTGCAGTTAGCCTGTCCTTTTCACTGCTTCCCTGGTCACTTGGGCTGTATTCTTATATACCTCTCCTGGGCCTGGACTGGCTAGGCCCCTTTGTCACACCTAGGCAGCATTCAGTCAGCAATCAGTCCACTCAGCTGCTCAGAGCACACACCCAAGCACACAAACACACCAAACAGCCCTCAGCAAGCTAAAAATATAGGCAACCCTGGTTCAGTTACCTTCCCAGAGCCTCATGCTGTTAGCTTGGGAAATTTCAATGTGTTATAAATAAGTGTTTCAAAATCTAATACTTTCTTTTGCTTCTACAGGTGACTGTGCTGGGAGTGCTAGTGCTTTCAACCAGTCAGGGAAAAGAGATACTACCATGGCACTTAACTTCCCTGAGAGGACCAGTCACAATGAAATTATACTGAAATTGTAACTTGCTAAACATCATTTCATGAGAAAATTTAAGAGCAAAATTTCTTGGATAAATGATTTGTTTTAAATAATTCAAACAGTTCCTTATATTCATACATGAATCATCATCATTGGCAATCCCTCACAGGTGAGGATGATTGTTTTCCATAATTGCCTTATCTGTGGGTCTGCAGATGGCTAACAAGGTCAATCTGGGATCAACAGGCTCTATTGCAATTTGGGCATATATCTCCATGAGGAGTGAATGGCTCTGGTTTCTTGATTCGGGCCACAACACACTGTTTCTGTTTACTCGTTAGAGTTACCCTTGCATATTTTGCAGCTAACCTTCCCTGAAGGTCCTTCCATTATCTGCCACCTGCAGACATGCTGGGAAGGAGCATAACTCTGCTGCTAGCACATGAGTGATAGTACTGTGAAAAACACAGAAAGATAGAAGTAAGAGAAACCAGAAATAGAAACACATGCTGGCTTTTACCTTCTCAGCTGCCTCGGGAACTAAAAAAGCCTAAGTTTTTTTGTGATATGTTTTATTGGACCATCTGTTGGGAGAGATGGTAAACAAGGTTTGGGGCATAAAATGCCCTTCCTCAGTGTTTGGAAAGAAGCCACTACAGCTTAAGTTAAAAAACAGATGAAACAATGGCTTGTGTTTATCTTCATATTTAAATGAATCCAGTCACTTAATATAATGGAGAAGAGCTATAAACTAGGAGTAAAGAAAGAAGTTATCAGAAGTAGCTTCAAAACAAGTAAAGTGCAGTTGAATAGATAATCTAATTATGTAGAAGAACAGAATCTTTCAAAAGAGGAAATGGGTCATTATTACCCACAGAGTACAGAGAAGTTAGCAGATAATTGGTAAATTGTAATGAGCTATAAATCCATTTTTCTGTGTTTAATCCATTATTTGTTGGTGTTCAGTAAGATTATGAATTTTTGTTCCCTGGCCCATCTTCTGCAGGTTGTTTTGTAGATTTCCCTTGAGGGTTATGAGGTCAGAAAGGGAATAGCTGTTGTGTGAAATGTGTTCTATTGGTGACTGTATTCAACTGGGCTGTGCTCTGCTTGATGTCTGTTGATCAGCAGGGAATTTCTTCTGATGATGTGGGAAAAGTTTGGAGGTTGTTTGAAAATGAAGATCAGGGGTTTAGGAATAGATCTGATTATCTTTGAGTATAAGCTATAATTCTTTGATGATCTTCTTGCAGGTCCCATTGTAGGAGAGTATGTGACAATGAGGAATGTGCGGTCATTGGGGGCTTCTTTTTGTATTGTAGAAGGTTGCTGCAGCAAATTTTGGAGACTCATCAAAAGGTAGAGTCTATTTCTCTACTGGAGTGTGTGGGTAAAAGGCAGATTTGACACCTACCTCACCAACCTAAAAAGCGTTCTTAGAGCAGATGTGGTGATATCAGAGAACCTGGCTATAGAATCCCACTTTCTTGATGTATTTGGGATTATTGCTGCTTTTGTGGATGTAAGTGATCCACAGGTCTTTTGTATATAGTGGTTTGTAAGATGCCATCTCAGATGTAGAGAGCTGATGTTAATATAGGAGTATTCCAGAGAGCACTAGATAGAAGGGTGGTAGTTGTTGAAGCTATGGAAGTCAATAAGTGAGTCAATTTAATGTCTCTCATCTCTAAACATCGAGGAAGAACTTAAAGGAAATACAGATGAACTCATTGAAGAATGAGGGTGGGTGAGGCAGTTTTATTTAAAGTAATTTGTTTAGTTCTGAACTCTGAAGGAGAAACTTTGTCTAATTTTTGTTAAAAAGTAACTGCATAGTTACTGGAAGTTGGATCACATGATGTATTTGAATGGTAAACCAAAGTGTTGAAAGGCAGTTGGAAGACCCACTTGATGCTTCACGTATGACTAATGAAGAAAAGATTGCATCCAAAATGCTAACACATGTGACAAATGGCAGAGTTAAAAAAAATGTCTATTCATCCTTCCCCCAAATAAACTGCTGTGTAGAGATACACAAGTGAGCTCTGAATGAACTAGCTTGGGTTCCAGAAGGAACATAGCTATGTTAGTCTGGCCAAGACATCATGCTAACTTTTGCAGCAGATCTAATCATCTTGGGCAGGTTTCCAAGTTAACATGGCAATACTGTTTCTAATAGTCAAGCTAGGCTATTTGGAGCTAGCCCAGGTATCTGTCTGCAGAACTGGGCTTTGCCACATTGACATACCTTGTACAAGGCCTTAAAAAAGTCTTTCTTTTGCTTTTGAGAAGCTGTACCTTCCCATTATGACTCTCCAACACTGCTGTCAGGGCCAACCAGGTTGGCATTATGGTAAACACTATAAAAACAGTGCCAGACTGTCCCCTACTCCTGTCTGTGGATATTATAATCTAAATAACAGGAGAGACATGGGGTTGGGCCCAGGGGGATTGGTAGTATGTACAAGCAGGATGAACAATACGACGGTGGCAGTCAGGTATTTTTGTTGGGGGCGGGAGATGGGTCAGGTAGGCAGGGAAAAGTGAAGTTGGTTTACAAGATGGGGAGGAAAGAAGAAAGCCAGAAGAGAAGGTGTGGAATGAAGCTGAGGTAAAGAGACTACAAGGGAATAAGATGAAAAGAGAAGGGGAGCAAACAGCTAATCAGCACAGGGAAGGGAAAGTCCAGTCAGGTCTGCAAAAGTTCTCTGGGGCTAGGGACAGAAGGTGCACGTAAGTCTGTTTAAGTGATTGGAAACTGGTTTAAGCCTGTGACAGCACAGAAGCTCAGTGCACATAAACCAGTTTAAGATAAACCTGGTTGGGTGTAATGTTAGACTGAGGCTAAACTAGTTTATGGAACTTCCATCCCAGATCCCTTACTGGTTCAGTTTAATTCACAGTCCTCTAGCATCCCAGGACGCTTTGCAGCCCTGGGCTATGCTGTCTGCTTCAGTGGGGTAGGGGCTGCCTTGCTCTCTGCTCCTTAGTCTGCTTCCTTCCTGCATCCATCATCCCATAGGGAATGAGGGGGGTGCAAGGGAACAGACCCCCAAACTCCCTAGCCAGGGTCTACACAGTGGTGGGGAAGCCCCTGTGGTGGGGGCTTTTTGACCCTTCGCAGCCCTCCACTCTCCTCCCTCCCAGCTGCTGATTGCTTCATTGGCAGCCACAGGAGGGAGGGTGCCTGCCCATGCAATCCAGCATGGGGACACTGGGGAGCCCCCGCCCTGGGGGGCTTCCTTTAACTTCAGCTCATGGCAGCCCCAGGGAGCTGAGGGGAATTCTTTCCTTCCCAAACCCCAGAGCTGCTTGCCTTAGTCCCTGTGAGTCTCAGGCAGCCTCAGGGAGCAGCGGGAAATTCTCCTGCTCCTCTGCAACCAGTTTTGCCTTATCTGCTGTGAGTCTGAGGCAAAATTAGTTGCACGGGAGCAGAAAAATTTCTCTCTGCTCCCTGAGGCTTCTCAGGGCTATCCCTGAGAATTGCAGCAGCTAAAGCAAGCATCCCTGCCTACTGGCCTGGGTCAGTGCAGGCCTCCCCTTGCCTTTCCCAAATGAAAACTGAATGTCAGTTCAGTTGGTTATCAGTTCAACCTATGCAGCTTAGAGGAGGCTGCCTAGATTGCATCAATTTTGCCTCCGGCTTTTTGACTGTCTGTACTTAGCCTGAATGTCCAAAAGGTTGACTTTGGTTGCCTCCTCAGCTGGAGCCTTTGGCTAGTTCCTCCTGCTGGGGGACTTTGTTGGACTCTTAGTGTATCTCACAAGACAGGACCCTGTCCTGGATAAACGAAACCTTCCCCTTCCAGCAAACTCTATTAAAAAACCCAAATCTAACTATATTTTCAGATCTATATTCTTGGTTTCTCATATCTGCTTTTCCTTGCTACCTAAGACAAAGTTATACTAACAGAGGTCTCTTCCATTATAACAATTTTAATTTGGTATATGAGACTAGCTGTTGCAAAATAGAGTAGCTTCTACAGTGCTTTCACTTATATTGAACTTGGGAAAGACATCTTGAGAATCAGGGCACTATACATTCTGTCCTGCCATCCCATCCCCCTTCTCTTGCTGAGTGTATCTTGGTGTAGGAGACCATCTGGCCTGCAAAAGAAAATAATTTGTGGTTAAATCTGAACCTAAATTTAAGAATCTATGCATGTCTGTAATAATCAGCAGAACAAAATGCAGATCACACAAACTGGCCTGTATTCTCTCTTTGCAAATGCCAGGGAGATATTTTTTTCCTTTGCAGATACGAAGTCTGCAAACTATTTGCATATTTAAAGAGAAAACAAGTGGAGTAACTGGAAAAAGCAGTTAAATTAGTTGTGACCTAAATCTTGAATCCTTTTAAACTTCTACCTTTAAAAAATATAAATTCACATGCTCCATTTAAACTATAAGCACAAACCTATCTATCTATCTATCTATCTATCTATCTATCTATCTATCTATCAGTCCTGAGACCACACTGACCATTGGGGCACCTTTGATGTAGCAATAATTTTCCTCCATTCTTTCCAATCTTTTGCAATCCTTGTACAATCAGTCCATTTTAATCCCTACAGTTTTTTATGTTGGTGCTCCAGCTTGTCTTGGGTCTTCCTTTTCTTCTTTGCCCATGCACAGCTACCTGCTATACTTATATTTGTGCTTACCTATATATATTTTGTATTTAAAACTTAGTTATATTCAGCATGTTCATGACTGTTCAAGTAAAGAATGTAAAGACTTTAAAATAAAGAAAATTCATTTTTTAAAATAAATATAATAGTGACACCTCAGTTTATATACTTCCTTCTCCAGTTCCCTTTTCCTTTCCTGTCATTATACTTACCATTTTCCAAACTCTTTCTCATTATATTTTTCTAAGATCAATTTTTTATTTATAGAATTTATGACACCTTTTTTCTATTTATAAACAGAATTGTAAGAATGTGGTATGGGGTAAAAGAAAATACAACACTTGGCATTTAATCTGGTGTTATACATTATTTATCACTGTCTCTGGGTTTGAGAATCTGTTACTGCTATAAAAATAGATCCAGGTGGGTCTTCTCCAACTACCACTTTCAAAACATATTGACTTGAAATTAGAGTTGTTTTTTCCCCCTTACTGCCACTCCTTCATATTCAAGCTGGAACCTGAAAATTAGGGTGCTTCCTATATACTCAAAGGTAATAAATGTTCTGTATTTGCAAATTAGGTGGCATTATTGTTGATGATGCATAGGATTGGCTAGCATCCAGCTCCCTTTCTGCATTGCTAACAGAAGTGAAACGTTCCTTTTGTCAGGAAAAGCAGGGGCTACTTCTCAGAAACAGGAGTAGACACATTGAGCAGGAATGTGGCATTTGTACAGAGTTGCTTTACAGATCAGAAATCTGTAGAGCAACTAAACTGTGCCCACATATACCAGGACTGCATTTAGCCCACAATTTATGTGATTGAAGATTAGGGGGAACATATTATTTATCGCTGCTTCTGCAATAGGAAACGTGATCAACTTCACCAAAGCTTCTTAAGTAATTCACTGTCTCTTCAGCCTTCTCATTCAGTTTTTGTGTGTGTGACAAGAATTTGCTAATCCTGCACAAGACAGGCAGGAAGTAAAGAGTGGTATGGATTTGATTAGCCTTGCATGTCATATCTGCAAGGACTGTAGGAATAGTTAAGAAGGAAATCCAGTGCTGTAGGAGGCAGCTCTGGGAGGAAGATCACCTTGAATTTCCAGCTCTCTGTAGAGGCCTTCTGGGAAGTTGAGCTGAAGCTGTTCCCAATGAGACTCTCTGAATTCCCTAAGGCCCTGGCAGGCTGGAATGTGAACAATTCCCTAAAGACACTTTCTAGTTCTTGGTCAAAGGGCCCTGGACTAGCCTTAACTTTATCTAAGGCCAGTCAGTGGCTCTTTTTGGGACTGGTGGATTGTTTTGTTTCCCTTACTTCTTTTGGAACCCAGGCAGTGGATAGAGTCCAGAGGAAATCTGCTGGAAGTTTTGTTTCTTTCCTTGGACTGGTGATGACAGTTGCTTTGGCCTGGATGACAAGAGCCCGAATGAGTACATGATCCCATCACATCCCATAGCGGTCCTGTCCATAGTAGACTAACTCTTCAACAAATTAGTCATGAGTTCAGACAGTGTTCCAGACCTGTTAAAGAACATGACTACAAAATACAAACAAAAGGAAAGAATCAATATTATTTTCATTCTTTCTGGGCCATGCTGGCTGAAGCTCCAAGTGCAGCATGGATTTAGAGAGGCTGCTGAAATGTTTGACTCAGAACCACCAACCAGCAAGCCATGTAGCAACAGCAGCAACACTACAACTTACATTTTTCACACAATGACACTTCTGAAAGCACTCTATAGTTGTGACATAACACACGTTCATGACTGCAGAGCACTTTTAAAATGGCGGAGCGCCTCAGGGAACCCTGTGAGAGTTAAGTACAGAAGTTTCCTCCCACATCCCATGCATTTTTGCAGGGCTAAGCGGGTGCTTGCACTAGTGAAGATCAGCCCAGCCCTGCCCCCAGTTCTGTCACAGAGAAGAGTCTCCTATCGGTGCGGGGGGGGGGGGGGGGGCGGGGGATGGAGTCTTGGGTGGAGTTGGCTCTGGGTCTGCTAGCAGAGGAGGGTCTGTTCCCCACTTCCCCGCCTCCCCCTGCAGATCACAGAGGTTTGACTTAATATTTATTTCACAGTATATTAAAAAATAGAATTTTCTTACCTGTATTAAAATAGCATAAAATGCTATAACTCTAATCAAACACTCTTGGAACTTATATACAGTTATCTGATGGGGAAGCATAATACAGTTTCACTGTCTCATACAAAAATAATAATAGCAGCTAGTAACAATGCATACGTTAATGGAGTGCTGCCAGAATTCAAATGGAAAAAATCGCTACCAAATTTTCAAAATTATATGATGATATTGATCATTACATTTTTTAAATAGGTAGTATGCAAGAGTAGCTAAGTGTTCAATGTTTTTGTGTAGTGGGTATAGTCAGGTACAGTAGGTGTGATGCTGGGCTGCCAGGTTCACTAACTGTCAACATATGTTCAGAATATAAATTCAATGAGATAGTTGTCTGTGTGCAGTGTAATTAACTTAATATAAACATAATATCTTTATATTGTGCAAGTTGCTATATTCTGGCTATTTAAATACAATATGTTACTATATTTTTTGTGATAAAATATTACTTCCATTTGATTTGGTGTGCTCCATGTCAGGGCAACCAGTGCCAGGCCACTGTTGGCATTGCTCTTGCTATTGTCTTGCATGATAGTTACCCACAATTGTACAATAAGTGATTCTGAAAGCCTGTAGTCCACTAGTCTGGCAACCATCAGGTGAGAGATCATGAACAGGGATTGGGGTTTTCTGTTCGTCACAGAAAAATGAGGAAAACCCTGGATTTTCTCCTTTAAAGGAGAAAATTGCAGAAAAAGGTGGGTTTCCCTTTGCAGGCTGGCAGAGTTCCAGCCTGCAAGGGGCTGGGGGAAGTGAGAGAAGGGTGATCAGCAGGGAGCGCCATGTGCACGTACACATGCACATCGCTGCCAGGCAGCCTGCAGAGCAGCTCCTTGCAGGTAAGTCTGGAAGTGGAGGGGGAATTGAGGTCCCCATAGTGAAGGAGGGAGGGAGTTGGGTAGGGGCTGGGTCCAAGCTGGGGTGGTGCATGGGACTTGGGGCCCAAAACTGGAATGCATGGCCACAGGGGAGCAGGGAGTGGGATGGGGCTGTAGGTGGCATGTCTGGGGTGGGATGGGGCTGGCTCCCTGCCACTGTGCATACTCCTGGAGGGAACATGAGGGGGCACATGCCCCCCAGAGTTGTGCTTAGGGTAGGTGCAGGCTGACTGCTGTGGGCTTGGGCTCCCCACCCTGCTGCCCTTCCCCCTGGGGCCTCTGCAGCCCAGTGGGCAGGATCTGGCATGGCAGGCCAGAGTGGGATAGGAAACAGGGATCTGAAAGGTCTGCACCACCATGACAAGGCACCTTCTGCCCTCCCAGCAGCAGCAAGGGTGGTAGTGCAGAGTTGTGCCCCTTGCTGCTGCTGGGTGGGCAGGGGGCACCTTGCCATGGCAGTGTGGAGGTCTCAGTGATGGCAATGAGCTTCTCTGCCTGGCACTACTCTGTCCTGCTGTTCTGGGTCTCACCTGCTGGGCTGCAGAGGCCCTGGGGGGAGAGTAGAAGGCTGGGGATCCCTGAGCCTGCACTGGGCAGACTGCATCCACCCCCCTGTGACAGGCTATGCTCCAGCTGTGCTGCCCAAGGGGGAGGGGCAGCCAGGCTCTGCACTTTGCTCTGCAGCAGCAGCCACTGCCTTCCATGAGCCGCAGTCAGGGCTTGGGGCCTGCTGCGGGGGGCAGGGGGCTGTGCACCCAGGTCTCTGGCCCTGTAGCACTAGCAGCTGGGGGTGCCCTCTGGCAGGGCTGGGGAAGTGAGGGGCTGTAGGTGGGGAGTGAGGGGCACTGGCAAGGGCAGAGGGCTGTGGGTGGGAAGTAAGGGGCACAAGCAGGGCCAGGAGGCTGTGGTTGGGGAATGAGAGGCACCAGCAGGGCTGGTGGGGCTGTGGGTTGGGAGTGAGGGGCAATGGCATGGACAGGGCTACTCAGCACCACAAAGCAGTGGTGGGGGAACAGTCACTGCTGGACCCACATCCTGGTGAGCGAAGGGGGCTGGGCGGGCTCTGATTATCCATGATAAAAAACCCAAAATCAAATGCCAAAATTTAGGTATTTAGAATTTATTTTATTACTGTGATTGAGGCACTGGTAGGCTTCCTAACTGCTTTAAAATTGTAAATATATCAGTAAAATATTGTGTTCAACTGATACCTATATATATATAGTGACATTTCATTTTAATCATGGAAAAATAAGGATTTGGGGGCTTTTAATCAGAGATGTTGCGATTTTTATCACAGAATTTGTAGTTTTTAAACAGAAAACCAGGATCCCTGGTCATGAAGCAATTTGCCTGTCTTGGACAATATTCCATGAAGCCACTCAGCTGCTTGTCTAGAAAATGTGGGAAGTAGTTTATCAGGAGCTGAAAGCCATGTTAGACCTAGGAGGAGTAAGAGAGTCACCTAGTGAGGAGAGGAGACCCCTTGTAGTGATGCTGGAGCCTGATGGATGATGTGCTTCATCACTGAGTTTTTTGAAAAATCAGTAGTATATTACACATGACTTCTATTTAATACCAAAGATTGATGAGTTAGTAGAACAGCAGGGGTGTGGGGGCAAGAGGGGAGGAGAGATAGGATCACTATTCATTTCACAAATCTTTCTCACATGCAAACATTGGCAGATTTCTTTGAAACTAGTCCTTGGTGGAGGGGGGAAACTGATTTGCTGGACTTCAAACCGGGTTCTTTAACCATATGACCAGTATGCTGCAGCCTATGTGGATGATACAGGACTTTCCAGGCATGACTGCAGCCTCCATTCACTAGCAAACATGCATTTAAGAGAAGATTTCACTAAACATAAGCTGGAACCAGGATTTCATTTACCTTGGATAAACTGTGAGAAAAAGCCAACCACAACCACTGGCCAATAAAGTCTAGTCTTTCCTATCCCAGTTATTCCCAATGAAAGAACAATTTCTTGTGATATTTCTAGGAGCTAGGTATTAGAAACTATGCCAGGGCTTTGCACTGTTGCACCGTCCTCATAAATATTATACAGGATGGCAGCCCAAAAGATGTTCACAGATCCAAAGCCTAGGGCAAGGCCAATAGAACACTTAAGGTTACCTTTGTTGGACAGCCAGGTCTTTTCAGCTGTGACTTTTGAAAGAAACTTTTTCTGCTAGCGGGTGCTTTTGCAGGAAGATGGTAGAGAAAAGCACCCTGCCCTTTAAACAGCAAACTCTTTCCCAGTGGGAACGACATACAAAAACACGTTACTCATCCCTTGCAAAGCTATAAGTACCCTGGTTATTTTTTGAGGGGAAGGTTTTGTGATATGGTATACAAATCCTACACCAGATGAAAAGGGATTAGAGGGCTGTTATGGGTTTGAGAAACCTCATTTTGCCGCCCCAGCAAACGGTGTCAGGACTTGATAAATTGTTCAGCAGGGGAGACACTCAGGCCAGTAGGAGGTGGGTCTTGGGGGAGGATAGACCTCTTGTGCCCATTTTTTGAGAGTGACTCAATGGAGGACAGAACCTGCCCCCACTACTAAAAACCATAAACTTCCTGAGAGTAATGCATGCCAGAGCATAAATAATGCCTTACAAAAACTGTCTGATTTTTAACCAGAGGATATTCATCTAGATTGCATAAGAACCTTGAAAGGACACAACTTGGTAGCTTGTGTGAGTTTTCTTTTTTATGGTTGATATTTCATAGGTCTACATATTTTAAGAGTAGGAGGAACCATTAGATTATTGAGGATTACACAACTTTAAACTTTACTTAAGTATCTCTCTGTACAGTCTAGCAATTTCTATTTGACTAAATCAAAATGTGGTTTTGGCTAAAGCCTGTCTTCTTGAAAGCCATCCAATGTCAATGTTAAATAAATCAGGAGATGGAGAATCTACCACTTCCCTTAGAAGTTAATTCTAGTCACCCTCCCTTTTGTGCCTTACTTCTAGTATATTTGTCTGGGATCCGCTTAGATGCCAAGAACCATCCCATTGGTTCTTGTTTATGCTTTTTACTGCCAAATATTTTCTCCACTGGAAAGTATGTAGATGCTACAATCAATGTACTTCCAAATCTTTTCAATAAGATTAAAAATCTTTAACTTTCTCACTTAAGGCACCATCTCTTTGGATCATATTTGTAATTCTCTTCTGTAGACTCCAATTTTTTAATAGTTTTTTTTAAAACATGCTCATATTTCAGTGTTGGTGTCCCAGATTATGTATACTGAGATAAAATCACCACCTTACTCCTATTCCTTGAATACTCGAACGCCAGCATTTCTTTTTTGGATACCATGATCAATATCCAAAATGGTAAAATTCAAACCATCATATATAAGAAACCCACAGACCAACATACATATCTACACAGAACTAGCAATCACCCTAAACACACCAAGGAAACTGTAATTTACAGCCAACCTCTCTGATGCCACTGAATTTGCAATGAGGAGAATACCTGTGATTGCCACCTCAAAAATCTCAAAAGGGCCTTCTGCCAGCAAGGACACTCCTCCATAGAAAGAGATCACACTTTTGAAAGAGCCAGCCAGATACCATGTAAAGAATTCCTGCAGTACAAAAAGAAAATCCCCACAAATCACACATCATTGGTTATGACACATCACCCTTCCCTGGAACCTACATGGAAAATCCTCAAACAACTGCAACCCATACTAGAAGGAGACCCAGTTTTTAAAGAGATCTTCCCAGAACCATCCATCCTAGCTTTTAAAGAAGCACTGAACTTCACTAACTACATCACCAGAAGCAAACTCTCTATGACCCAAACCATACCTACTGGATTCAGACCATGCCAGGACAAGAAATGCAAAACCTGTCAACATATCTCTACCCCTCCTTCTCCCCGCCACTATAACTACACCCCACAACAGAACCATCAGCATTCCTGGATCTTTCACTTGCACCTCCGGAAATGTAATATATCTCAAACAGAGCACCAAATCCCCTGCTGGAAAATATGTAGGAGAAACCAAACAACATCTGCGCACCAGAATGAACACACACCGAAAATCTATCAATGACAAGATTACCCAATTACCTGTGGGGGGCACACTTCTCACAGGACAATCACTCCCACTCCGATCTCTCAGTTCTAATCAAAGGAAATTTACAAAACACCTTTCATAGACAAGCCTACGAACATCACTTCATAAATCTACTGGATACAAAAAATCTTGGACTCAATATAGACATTGGATTTATGATGCATTACAACCTGCCTGACATCTGATTCACCAGGTACCTGCCAGACCTGACCTTTTACACTTTTCTGCCCTTTGTCTTCCTAATTTCCAGCTATTTCCTTTTTCACAGACTGCTTCTTTTCCACCCTGAATTACCACCACTGTAGAGTCTCCCTTACTCACCTTTGGCTTTCTTTCCCCTCTGCTTTTTTCTCCCCTCCCTTCCCTGCTTTACTTTTTGCTTTACTAATTTCTACCTATTTACATTCTCACTGACATCCTGTCACACTTTTAGCTTCTCTCATTCCTTGGGGTGTCAGAACAGCAGAGACTTCCTATGCCTGAAGAAGGGTGATTGTGCCCAAAAGCTTGCAAAGAGCTTTTTCCCCAATTACTCAGCTGGTCTAAAAAGAGAGATCACAGCTACTCAAAGAACCTTGCTCACTTTACTCCTATGTATTAGTTCCCTGTTTAAACATCCAGGAACTACATTAGACACAACCTTGCCCTGGGAGTTCTTACTGGTGTGTGCTTCATTGTATAGTGCTAATTTTTAATCAGAATATTGAATGATACAGACTTTTAAATGCCCTACAGTCCATTACAGTACATCTATACTACACCTGTCATTTACAAAGTTGCAATCTCATCAAATGAAATCAAATGTAGAACCTTAGAAAACTAGGGATGGATAGGACCTCAGGAGGTCATCTAGTCCAACCACCTGTTCAAAGCAGAACCATCCCCAGCTAGATCATCCCAGCCAAGACTTTTTCTTGCCAGGTCTTAAAAACCTCCAAGGACAGAGATTCTACAACCTCCTTGGTCTATGCTCTGGTCTGTCCTAACATCAGGACTTTAGGAAGGCCTTCGACACAGTTTCGCACCCTATCCTCATTGGGAAGCTAGCGGACTGTGGAGTGGATGCCTACACGGTCAGGTGGGTGGCCAACTGGCTTAGGAACTGCACCCAGAGAGTGGTGGTGGATGGTTTCTTCTCGGCCTGGAGGGAGGTGGGCAGTAGGGTCCCACAGGGTTCGGTCCTCGGACTGATATTATTCAATATCTTCATCAGTGATTTGGACGAGGATGTGGAGAGCACCCTCTCCAAGTTTGCTGATGATACCAAGTTATGGGGCAAAGTTAGTACACCGGAGGGCAGGGAGCAGATTCAGGCTGACCTGGACAGGTTGGATCAATAGGCAGAGAGAAAAAGGATGCAATTTAATAAAGATAAATGTAAGGTACTCTACTTGGGAAGGAGGAACCCTCAGCACGCCTACAGGTTGGGGAGTGTCCTTCTCAGCAGCTTGGAGGCAGAGAGGGATCTTGGAGTCATAATTGACTCCAAAATGAACATGAGCCAGCAGTGTAACGAGGCCATCAACAAGGCCAATCGCACCTTGTTGTGCATTACCAGGTGCATGAATAATAGAACAAAGGAGGTGATGCTCCCCCTCTATGCGGCACTGGTCAGGCCACAGTTGGAGTACTGTGTCCAGTTTTGGGCGCCGCACTCCAAGAGGGACACGATGAATCTCGAGAGGGTCCAGAGGAGGGCCACTCGCGTGATTAGTGGCCTTCGTGATAGACCCTACGGGGGAGGTTGAGAGAGCTGAATCTCTTCAGCCTTCACAAGAGACAGCTGAGGGGAGATCTTGTGGCTGCCTATACATTTATTAGGGGAGGTCAATGGGGAATAGGGGAAGCGCTGTTTACTAAGGTGCCCCAGGGAGTGACTAGGAATAAACAGGTGTAAACTAGTTGAGAGTGGATTTAGGTTAGATATTAGGAAGAAATTTTTCACAGTAAGGGTGGCCAGGACCTGGAATGGGCTTCCAAGAGAGGTGGTGCTATCACCTAGCTTGGAGGTCTTCAAGAGGAGGCTAGATAGTCACCTGGCTTGGGTCATCTGACCTCGGTCCTCTTTCCTGCCAGGGGCAGGGGGTCGGACACGATGATCCATTGTGGTCCCTTCCGACTCTACAATCTATAAATCTATGAATCAGTCTTCTGGAATTTCCCCAATATTTGAAGATTTATTAAAAGTAAACATGACTGTGCCAGAGATCTTATCAGTCAGCTCTTTTAAGACTCTGGTGTAAGTTATGTAGGCCTCTGGATTTAAAAAAAAAAAGATAGTCAATGTTGTTTAACATCTTCCTTAGTCAGTAATTGACTGGAAAATACTCGGTCTTTATTTGATCTGAATACTTCCTTCTCCTTTCTATAAACAGAATCAAAATATTTATTAAATACTTTTGTCTATTCTGAATCATTATTAACAATTTTGCTGTTTCTATCTCAGAAAAAGTTTATGCCACTTCTAGGACTTTTTCTGTTCTGGATTTGAAAACCTTATAATCCTTCATTTTGTTCATAGTTGTGTAAGTCATGGAGTTTGTCTGCGTCTTTCACTTTTCTTATCAAATGTATTTCATAACTTATACTTTTATTGATTGCTATAATTTTTCCTTTTTGTTTGATATATCTATATATTGCCAACTTTATTTCATAATTGAATCAGGTGAACATTTAGCCACATTTATCTTTATTTTTTTTGGTTGCTATTAGCCTTCAGCCTTTTAGAGCACTCTTTGTAAAGAATCCCCATTCTGTGAATATGTTTCAATTTTTTAAATATTTCTCTCTAATCTATTTTTTTCTCAAAATTTTTCCTTAGCTTTGGAAACTGGCTTGTTTGTAGCACCACAGATATATGTTATTAGAAGGGACTCATCTCTGTTTGCTCATATATAATCTATCCAGATCACTTACCCCTTGGTAATCACCAATTCACTATGATTAATTATCTCTATCTATTGTAACGAGGTCTGAAGTAAAGTATACTTATATGGGGTACAGTAGCTTTTATGTTGGAAAATTATCAATAAAATATAGAAATTCTGATGATGCTTTACTACTAAATTGACTCCCTGATTGAAGCCCCTGCCATAGTTTTTTCTTACTCCTTTGGTAGGTTCAGAAAGACTATATCAAGGCAGGTTCTCTGCCTTGATTATCAGTAACATAACTCTGTCAGCATCCCTTTCTGGCAGGTTGAATCATTGGAATTTGAGCTATCATAGTTCTTAGTTATCAGTAACTCTGTAACAGATGTCTTTAACCTACAGTTCCATCTAATCCAAACCTCTCTTACTCTCTCCTTCCTAAACAGGCTATACCCAGTGATCTTCAATATTTCAATCATGCCAATTGTACCACCATGTTTAGTAATGCCAATATTAAATTTCTACTTGGCAATATGAATTTCTATTTCTAATTTATTGGAATACATTGGTATACAAAAATATAGCTGTTTTTATTTTCACATATTTGCCCTATTTAATTTATTCAAAATACAGCAAATTTTAACTTGTACTGCTTTTGCCTTCTTAGTATTCTCTCCTTGCATTGCTAGTTTTAATGTCCTCCTAACTGATCCAGGTGGTCTCCAGCTGAGAAGATTAGGCACCCTGGATGTGAGATGCAAGCTGTCGCACTCACAGACTCTTCCTTTCTACAAGACACCCACTGTGCAGTTGTTACTGTGCAGTCATTTAGTACTTGCATAATCAAGTACTAAATGACTTCACAGTAACCAGCATTAATGCGCAGTAGCATTCCATCATGGTTGCCAGGGGATGCTTACTGTGCAGTAGCTCGTTACTACTGTATAGTAGCGTCATGTCATGGTTCATGCCCAGTGATGCTACTGCTCAGTAGTAATGAGCTACTGCACAGGAAGCATCCCATCTAGATGCACCCACTGGAATATAAACCCAATGTTCTACAAAACCAAACACTTCTGCTTCACACCAGTTATACCAGTAGCCAGTTATAGCCAATGGGTTACCTGTAGTATTTTCTTTATTTAATTAGTATTTTACCGCTAGTATTTTAGTCTTATATTTAGGGACTTCAGAAGGATCTTTTAGAAGATCACTTGAATTTATCTCCTCCTCACCTCTCTTCAAACATTCCATGAAGTCTTCAGTAACCTATGTAGTTCCACCTAACGCCATGTAATTGCTTCCAAAAAAAAAAAATAAAAATCAGTGGAGATTTGCCAGATTCAGAATCTTGCATTTCCATCTTCTATGCTAGCTCTAGAGATACAGCTCTAGAGACACATTCTCATCTTTGTGTCCCATGGTGACTGCGCTGCCCTCACTTCCCCCTGCTGCTAGTTGCTTGGGTGCCAGGCCACAGCTCTTCCTTGCTGGCATGGCTCAGCTCTACCCCAGATGGCAGGTAGGTTGGTGGGCAGTGAGGGTGGCCTGACTGGAGCAGCAGTGGTGGCAATGGCTGTGACTTGCTGATGGGGTAGAGCTATGGCCCAGTGCCTGAGCAGCTGGTGGCAGGAAGAGGTGAGGGCAGTGTGCTTCCCTCTCCCCCCCTCCCTTGCGCTGCTGCCAGCATGGCTGGCATGGGGATCCAGCTGGCGGCAGCAATGAGTCTCACCACCCCTGCTCTGTCCTCTTGCGCTGGGTCCTGCCTGTTGGGCCATGGCTACAGCTGCGTGCACTGTGGGTGCACAAATCATGCCCCACACACTCCCCTCCCTGCCCCACACACTCACCACCTACCCCACACAGTAGAGGGCTGGGGCCCAGGGGTGGGGAGCAGTGGGTTGGGAGTTAAGGGCACCAGCAGGGCTGGGGTGCTCTTTTCTACTTAAACTATTTACTGGATCAGGACTGGCCGTCAATGTTTACAAATGGGTCCTGGTACAAAAACAAAAGGTGGCGAACCACTGCCATACGGGTCTTTGGCTTCATGAATCTTGGCGTTATGAATCTTGAAGCTGTGCCACTGCCAGAAAGTAATGTAAAATAAAGGGGCCCAGAGAAGGAGAGGGACCAAGCAGGACTAGTCCTGGGATGAGAGTTTTTCCCTGGGAGTAGGGAAACCTGGGTTTTGTGTTTTGTTTATGCATTTTGCATTAAAGATAAAATTCATAAATGATACTGTGAGGAGGGACTGGAATCCAGGACTCCTCTCCCAGCGGACTATCCTCATTGCTTGGCTATAAAGTCATATTCTCTGTTGTTTACTCTCTCTGGCCCCTTGAAACTTGCATTCCTTTTCTGGAGGAAAACAGGAGGAGGAGTGGATAGTCCTTTTCCCCAGTTTAGCCTGTTAGTTAGAGCACTTTCCTGCAAGGGGTCATATGGAGTTTAAACCCTGATATGGAATTTAAGCCCAGAACTCAGGTCCTTGACTTCCAGAGTATGTTCCCTAACCACTAAGTTATCATATAAGAAGTGAATGGCAGCACCACCTACTCCTGCAGCAATTATGTCCTTCAAGAAAAAAGTGAGCCAGTTCCATATGTGTAAAGTGATGATTTAGACACCTAGTTCTAGTAGGGAGTTTCAGGCTATGAATCTCACTCTCATATAGATACCTAGCTGCTGGTCAGAGTTGGGTACCTAAATCTAGCAGTATTTCTTTAGAGTTTCTTAGGCTCCTTCCTGCTAGCTTCTGTGAACCCTGTGCCTAGGAGTTTATCTCCCCATGCACTGTAGAGGAGAGTTAGGAGCATCTATTTTGGGTTTGTGAATTCTGCTGACAGAGCTGAGCACCCAAAAATCAGGTTCACAAAGTGGAGGTCCTAGGACAGGACTAGGGAAAGGAATATGAAGGTATGGAACTTTTCCTATAGTTTGACTTTGTTCTTTTTTGAACAATAATGGGACAGCTGTATAGCTCCTTATCTAATATGGCTGGTTATATATTGGGATCAAAAAATGATTTCTTCTTTCTTCCTGTTCTTTGTTTCCTTTATGCTTAATCTTTTACTCACTATAATAAAGTATAAAGAAATATTTGGAGATCAAAGATATTAACAGCTTGAGATAGCAGTCCTGATTCTAGTCTCATGATGATTTCTACCTGGAATACTTCCACTGGAGTCAATGCAGCTACACTGGGATAAAAATGATGTGGAAAAATGATGAGGAAACGCTCGCCATTAGCGATTCATGGTTTCTCCCCATACATTCTCTCCCCTCACGCTCTAACCATGCTCCCCTTGCCGCCGACAGCGCCAGTAGTGTCTGCAGGAGCTTTGCGCTTGCCGCTCCCAAGCTCCTGTCACTGCCAGTGCAGCCGTGCCCCCCCAGCTGCCGAGGGCACGTGCTGTTCATGACATATTTGTGGATTTTGCCATTTGCAGGGATCTCTGGAACGTATCCCCCACGAATGGTGAGGGTCTCCTGTATGTGAGAAGAATAAAGCCTCCAGAGTTTGAAGTGATAGCTGTAGAACATGTACTTTCATTTTATCTCTTTTACTGAGAATAATTTGCTCCACTACACTAGTTTGTTTCTTTTTGGACAGGAATAGATTGTTAATATAGGAGATAATGGGTGCTTGCAGATGTAGAAGAAACCCCCCCAAACGGTGCTTTACTTTAAACTTGGTGCGCTCCTGTGCCAAGCACTGCACATGCCTAGAAGAAGCAGTGTGTTATTTCAACTCGTCTTGCCCAACATCTGTAAAGACTGGGCTTTTTGGTACTTTTATCTAATAGCTGATTGAACCAGCCTTAGCTAAAAGCTCCAAAAAGCCCCACTGAAGCGCCCGATCTATACAGATGCTGCGGAGCCGGGTTGCAGTAGTGCTCTGTTTTTTTCTGGTAAAGCGCAGTTTGTTTGGTTTTTTTAACTTCTGCAAGCAGCCATTGATTACAAGCTGGAGTACACAGAGTGCAGCACCATTAAGAAAGTTTGACTATAGAAACTTTCAGCCTTTCTAACAACATGGATGAATATCTAGGAATTATCATTACTCAGACCCTGGAAAATTTCTGATGGAGAAATTACAGGCCTCTTTGTAGAGGTAACTCCCTTTATGTTTCTAATTGGAACAATCTGGCATTTTCTCTCACCCACTCTCTTCTGAGTCTAATCTGTTTCCCTTACTTACAAGAATAATTATAATTACAGTTAATGTATTGAACAAAATGCATTGCTTGGGGCAGATCCTGTGTCCTGCCTAGCATTGAGCATATTGACGCTACTTAATTTGTTTGCAGCTATTACTTTGTTAATCCTAATAGGCTCTGCATAATCCAAACACATGGCTGCACAAAGTAGCTTTCTCACAGGAAGGGTAACAAATCTATTGTATATAAATCCATAAAGATGCCTTCTTGCTCATCTCTATGAGAAATCTGGAAGGAAAAGGGAAGAAAAGGGTAATGCTCTGCCCTTAGGGTAGAAGAGGATGACATAAAAAGATAGCTGTTATCCCCGCTGCTGGGTGCAGGGCTCTGCAGAGTGGCCATCTTCCCCAATTACATGCTTCCTGAGCTTTCACAAATAGTTCTTTACACCTACATAGTTCGGGCCATGCTTGCTTGCAGCCTTGAGCGCAGCTTCATGGATTTATATTCCTCCAGTGTGAGGGTGTCAGTACAGAGAGGGCTTCCAGAGCCCTTCACATGAGGTGAGTTGATCTCCAAAATATACTGAGCACTGTTTGTGTCACAGCTGATGATTACAAAGATGCAGATAAACAAATAGAAGAAACAAGATGTCATGTCCCAACACAACATAAGAAAAGCTCTTGTCATTCACGGCTGTGATAGCATCACTATGATTTTTGTTTACCACAGGATGTTACATGAAATATTCCTCAATGATTCTGCAGCACATCCAAGATGCTAACAGGCCTCAGCAGGTGTTCACCACATGCTGTAGCTATTGCCCAGGATTAGTTGAGTAACAGTGAACAAACATCTGTTTTGTATTATTTATACAGACATTGTTGCTATCCGTATCAATGTTCCTATCAGTGTGTGATGGTTGATTTCGTTGTCCAAAGTTCAGGACTAAGCCTGATAGCAATGCATTTAATAACTATATCCTGCTATGCTGGGATGTAGTTTCCCCTCCCTGGTGAAGACCTGGACTATTCAGATCATCTGAACAATAACAAAGGGATACTTTTTCCCCAATCAGCGTGAGTGAGCAGATTAAAGTAACAGCTTTTATTCTGATTCCACAGGAAGAATTAATTTCCACAACATGTTTTGACCCGAAAGCAAATTTTATCACAATATCCTTCAAAGGAAATGAAATCTGCCAGCGGAAAAAAAAAAATCTTACTTCCCAATGTTTTTCTAGGAGTAGAACAGGGACTGGCAAATCTCCTGCATGTGCGCCAGAGCATGGCATGTGAGGCCATTTTGCTCGGCACACCACAGCTGGCACGGGCTCTGGGCAGCTGGCCACAGAGTCCGGCTGCCTGCATCAGGTAGCAGGGAGGCTGCAAGCCCTGCTGCAAGCCGCCTCGGCTCTGTGGCAGGCAGCAGCTGCCCAGAGCCCGGGAGGGATGTGGCAGGCGACTAGGAGGCTGCAACTGGTGTGCTGGGGTCTGGAGCCCCAGCCTGGCTCTGGCTGGTGGTGGTTGAACGTGCACTTTGTGGTGCATGGTGGGGAAGGGGCCTGTGGCAGTGCAATCCTGGCCCCTTCCCTGCCATGTGTCCTGAGGCATGCATGCAGTCGCCACCGCTATGGAGCTGGGCCAGGTCAGGGCTCTGGATCCCAGTGCAGTTATTTGCAGCCTGCATGCCACCTGCTGTGAGCAGCCCAGGCTCTGTGGTGGTGGTGGCTGCACATGCACCTTGGGGCACATGGCTAGGAAGTGGCCAGGGCTGAGCTGCCATGACAAAGATCAGGCCCCTTGCGGCTCCCCTGCCATCCGCCCTGACACACCAACATCTTCAAAGTCCAGGTTGCAGAGTTTTTTTGGCACTTGGCCCAAAAACATTGCAGACCCCTGGTGTAGTATGCAGTCCAATGTGTGGAATACACTTGACCTGCTTGGTTGTTTCCTCTGTAATAGCCTCCTGTCTCTTGCTGTCCATTAGTCTTGTCACCATTCTTTTTCAGCATATTCATTCTCCTCAAAATCACAGGCTGATAAACAGAAACCCAGTCAAGGAAAATATGCAGTATATTTCCCAATGTTTCCTCAGCCATTAGCAAAGGAAAAACTGATTGAGGTTACAAGTAATGTAAGCTGGTATTTATGCAGTAAACTACAGTGGGCTGGTGAAAGATAATTAGCTTTGAGGAGTTTCCATATGGGAGCAAAGGGAATTGCAAAGCTCTCTTATGTTTTTACAAGCTTTCTTTTTTTGCTTATAGATTACTCCTGTCCTTTTATAGAAAATCTCTGTAGAATTTAATGGAAAATTATAATAATGTTATGCAACCTCTAAGGTAGCTAATTAAACTTTCTACTAGGTTGGGATAGGGACACTTGAGAGCAGAGGTGCAGGTGAAATAGTCTTTCTGCACAGGGATAGCTTTTAGGGACTTTTAGTTTATAATTTGGAAAGTAATTTTGATCTGAAAAAACCCTGGAATATTTTGTTTAGAAAATGCCAAAGTGGAGTATTTCAACAATATTGAATATTTTCTTCTGAATGTTTTTCCCCCCCAGAATGAAAAAATAATTCAAACTAAGCCTCTCCCACAAAGTTTTGGCTTTGATGAATCGCTTTTTCCAAGTAAAAAATAAAAATTGTATCCTCCCCAAAAAATTGCAAATAGATCTATTATAGAGTGACCTTAAGTCCAATATGGTCATGGTGAGATCAGTAGCTGCATGGATATTGGAATACATTTGACACAAAGAAAAGGATGATATTGGTAAAATGCTTTCACTAAGGTTTCCTCGCATGGGACTTTTTTCCTTCTATTCTTGTTCTGCAAGACTAAGTACAGACATTCAAAAAGCCTGAGCCTGAATTGAGTCAATCTTTGCAAGTTAGTCTAACCTGTGTAGATCTGGGGGGTGCTAAAGCAAGCCCTCCCTCCCCTTCAGGCTGGAGGAAAGCTGATCCTGGGGTGGGGGTGTGTGTGCGGGCAGGCTGAGTATGGGTGGAGAGGGGTTTCAACCCCCACCCTGGCCTGCAGGGACCTCAGCTGGGGTCTGCCTGGCTTTTTCCCCCTGCTCATGGCTCAGCAAGGCCTGGGACTTCCAGGGTCACCCTTCCAGTCAGGGGGTGATCCTGCTGCACCTTCCTAGCTGCCAGGGACTCACTTGGGCAGCCCAGACACAAAGGCCAGATGTGGGGTGAGAGGTGAACAAAATGACCCCAAACCCAGGTGGGGACACGTACAGAGAGATTGTGGCAGCAGCAGCTCCATCCTGGATGTCAGTCCCACTGAGCAGAGGAACTGAGGCTGGTAGGGGGCAAGGAAGGGGCTTGAGTATGTGTGTGCGCTAGCCCAGGGCAGAGCCAAGCTGAGCCAAGCTTGCAGCTGGCATACCTGGCGACCCCTTCTACTCACTGGAGAGCAATGCCTGGGCTGGCCCTGGGCCCCACAGTGGTGCACATAGCCTGGGCTTGCCCCCTTAGTCCTAAGTGCTATTACCTGCATCCCTCAGGGCACTGAGCTGGGTGCGCACTGCTCACTTTTCCCCTACCTGCTGGTGGCATCAGTGCAGCACAGCCCTGTATACAAGGTGACAGCATGGGGTGCTACCCCTATGGCTTCTCTGCTGCCACCATTGTCTGCCCGCTCGGCGACCAACTGCAGTTTTATGACATGGGCAGTGCCTACCAGTGTGGTCAGGGTGGGCCACCCTGATGGTGGCGGCAGCAGGGAAGCCATACAGGGAGTGCCCTGCACCTAGTACACAGGGCTGAGCTGCTCCGCCGCTGCCACTGGGTAGGGGAAACGCAAGGCATATGTACCCAGCTTGGCACCTGGCAGCTTGGAGAACTCAGGTACTAGTGTTTGGGGCTGAGGGGGTGAGCCCATGCCATGCGTGCCATCAGAGGCAACCTGAGAAGGGGGCAGGGCCTGGGGCAAATCAGCCCATGTGGGGCCCCGTTCCCACTCCAATCCCAGACCTGAAGAAGCTGCCACTGCCATTGGGGGTGGGGGCGGGGGGGGAATGCAGCAAGCGGCTGGATGCGGAGCCACTGCTCCGCCCAGCTCCGCTCCACCCAGCTCTGTGGGGCCCAGGGCGGTTGCCCGGATTTGCCCCCCCCCACCAGAGATGGCCCTGCGTGCCATGGCAGAGACCTGAGTGCCACTTTCCAGTGGGTACAAGAGCTACCAGGCAGGAGCTGTTCCTCCAGCTGCATGCTCAGCCCAGCTTGGCTCTGCCTCAAGCTATTGCAGACACACTGAAGCCCCTTTCTCTCCCTCTCGCCCCGCCCCCCCGGGTCCCTCCCCCCAGCCTGGGTCCCTCTGCTCAGTGGGGCTCAAGTCCAGGATAGAGCCACCACCACTGTGATCCCCCTGTGCTTGTCCCCACCTGGGTTTAGGGTTGTTTTGCTCCCTTCCCTCCTCCCAATCTGGCCTTTGTTCCTGGGCTGTCCCAAGTGAAACCCTGGCCTTGGTGGCTGGGAAAGTGCAGTGGGATCAGCCTCTGTCTGGGAAGGGGTTTCTGGGGGTCCCAGGCCATGCTGAGCCATGAGACGGGGGGAAAGCTGGGCCGACTCTGGCTGGGGTCCCTGCTGGTGGGAGAATGGAGGTGGGGCAGGGGCTAATCCCCCTCTGCCTGAGCCTGCTGTCCCCCGCCCCCACCCCTCTACTCCGCATACCCACCCCCTTGACAGCCAGCCATCACTGCTTCAGCTAGAGATCAGAGGGGCGTGGCCAACTCTGCTCTGCTCCAGCTTATAGCGCAGCCCATCCCAGGCCTGCAGAGCATGCTGGGACGCTGGGTGACTGTGATTTAACTTGAACCAGGAAGGGATCTGTGGCAGAAGTTCTATAAACTGGTTAAATCAGTTAAGTCTGATACGACATTCAACCAGGTTTATCTTAAACTAGTTTTGGTCATTTTGAAACTGGTTTATGTGCACTGGATTTATGTTCTGTTACAGTTTTAAACCATTTTCTGATCTCTTAAACTCGCTTATGTGTAACTTCTGTCCCTAGCCCAAAAGCTCAAATTTGTTAACTTCCCATTTGTGGCACAAAATCATACTTGTCTCTTTTCCTTTTCTAGCACAGAGGGAGATGACTGAAAGCTGGGGTGTTTATGTTACTGGCAGTTTTGTATTATCATATAGGATTATAATCTATGAGGCAGCTAGTCAGATAATAGGAGGATATTAATAATACCTATTTATTTTGTAAATTTGAGGAGTTAAAAATAACTGATTTTGTCCCTGCTGTATAATTTGATAGTAACCCATAGTTAGGAAATCATTCTATTTAGAGTAATTTCTACAGAATTCATTTTATTTAATTCCTATTAAATTTTAGGGGGGGAATTTTTCTGAAGAAAATTTGATATTTCTGAATATTCTTTGACAGTGCAGGACTATATCCTTTAGGACACTGTTAGATACTTTTTCCAAAGCAAGACATAAGCATAAAGTAGTTGTTGTTCATGAAGTGAGTAGCTATAGTGACAGATTATTACTGCAGCCATCTGCTTTTCTTCTATGTCCAAAACCAAAGAAAAATAAAAGTAACAAAGTATTACAGTAAATGAAATTTTTGACGTAATCAGTGTTTCTGGAAATGATCTAGCTTATGAGTTGTTACAGATACAGTTCATGTAGTCTGAAATTTTCAGAACCCTCACCTCATCAGCTACTGTTTACAGAGGTTAGATCCTTTGATAAAAATAGACGTTAAGAACCATGCATGATATTTCCTTTTCCTACTAAACATCTATATGTAGAAATAGGAGACTTTATCTATAAGACTACAAGAGATTGAAGGATGTTATCAGAGGCCTGAAAATGGTAATAGAAATTGTTTTGACATGAATGAGCAGTAGATCTGATGCATAAACATTTTCAAGATTCTGTTACAATCTCCTTCTTGAAAATGTATGCCAAGGAATTATTTCTGTCATGTCACAGAGGGCATGAGACCCTGACTCAGGTGGCAGAAAGTCTGATGACGCACAGCATTGAGAGAATAAATTAGGATAACGTAATCAGGACTGTAGACATTTGATTTGTCTGAAGTATACATAGGTCAATCATTCAACAACTCTGTATTTGAAAGTTGATTCTATTCAAACAGAACCAGATATTAAAAAGGAGGGCACATTATCAGCTTTCCAATTAATTGGGCCTGATCCTGCTATCAGTGAAATTGATACTAAAGTTCCTGATGTTATCAGTGTAAGTCATGTGTACTAATGTCCAGGGATCCTAGTTTTCTCTGATAAAATTGCAAAATCTCTGATAAAACCCCCCAAATCTGTGATTAAAATTAAAGGCCTCCCACAGACCCCCAGCCCTGTTGGTGCCCCTCACCCCACACCTACAGCCCCTGTTCCCCCCAGCCCTGCTCCAGGGGGCCCCCAGCTGCCAGGGCTATGGGACCAGGGACCCGGGTCTGTAGCCCCCCACCCCTGACAGAAGGCAGCGGCTGCTGTAGCTAGGTTGGCCATCATAGAGGACAGTCCAGTTGTCTTCTTTCCTCTATTGATATGAAACCAGATGACTTTATGTCCTCTATTTTTCTCTTGGCCCCCAGATCCATTCATGGGGCAGGGGTGGAGCTGGTGTGAGCTGTAGGCTCTGGCTGCCACCCTGCTGTCCTCCCTTGGGGTCTCCAGAGCCTGGTGGGTATGATCTGGTGGTGCAGCACAGAGCGCGGCTACGCAGCTAAGCTGTTTGCAGCTGTGAGCTCCACACGCCTGGTGATGTGTCTCTTGCATGTGCGGCAGCAGTGAGGGGCACAACCACATGCGGCAGCCTGTGCTGCCCCCACACCCAGGAGATGCATCGCCAGGGGAGCGCGGAGCTTGCAGCAGCAAGCAGCTTCCTGCATGCCTGCACTCTGCCCTGCAGCACTGGGTCACAGCTGCTGGGCTGCAGAGGCCCTGAGGGAGGGCAGCTAGGCAGGAGCTCAAGCCCACAGCAGGCAGTCTGCCCTGCCCCCGCCCCATGCACAGATCTGGGGGTGAGACACCCATGTCCCTGTCCTGGAGCTGTGCATTGTGGCCCTGGGCCCAAGCCCCCCACACTGCCTGGCTGGGCAGCAGCCCCAGCCCCAGCCCTGCCCAACTCCCTCCTTCCCTCCTATGGGGGCCCCCAACTTACCTGCAGGACTTTTCTTCAGGCTGCCTGACCGCCCTCCTCCTACTCTCTGCTAGCCTGCAGAGGGCTTGTTGCAAAACTGCAAAATTCGCCAGTTTCTCTGCTAAAATGAGAAATCCATGTTTTATTCCAGTAAGGGGGGAAATCTTCATTTTACTCCATTTTTTCTGTGGGAAATGGGAAAACCCAGATCCCTGCTGATGACTCAATACTTATACAAGCAGGAGAAAAACTGGCCTGTGATTCATGTATATCAAACAGAATTGCTCTTAAATTTAGCAGCTTATTACTAGCCCCTGGAAAAATCTAGTTTTTGTTTAATGCTCTGCAGTTTTTGAAAATTCCTTTTGAAAGCAACTGAGACAGCATATTGTTCCTATTGCTTTCATTTCTTTACATTATTCTCCTTATTTTGCATGTATATCATAACCATATATTTTCCTTTGGCAAGACTATTTTTGGTAATATCTTTTATTGGACCAACTGTATAATTTTGAGCAGGAGCAGATCCAGAGGTGATGTGGTGCTATGGTCACTCCCCCCTTCGGCTGTGCGCTGCCGGCGGAGTGAGCTCTCAACTCATGGGTATGTCAGTAGAGCTCATGTGGGGCACTCCGTGTATGCTACGAGGCCACCCGGTGGTCTGCCCAGAGTCCCTGCTTTTAGGCAGCTTTGAAGCCTGCTGCTGTTTGTGCTTCCCCTCTTATTCATAGATTCATAGATGCTAGGGTCAGAAGGGACCTCAATAGATCATCAAGTCCGACCCCCTGCATAGGCAGGAAAGAGTGCTGGGTCTAGATGACCCCAGCTAGATGCCTATCTAACCTTCTCTTGAAGACCCCCAGGGTAGGGGAGAGCACCACCTCCCTTGGGAGCCCATTCCAGACCTTGGCCACTCTAACTGTGAAGAAGTTCTTCCTAATGTTTAGTCTAAATCTGCTCTCTGCTAGCTTGTGGCCATTATTTCTTGTAACCCCTGGGGGCGCCTTGGTGAATAAAACCTCACCAATTCCCTTCTGTGCCCCTGTGATGAACTTATAGGCAGCCACAAGGTCACCTCTTAACCTTCTCTTGCGGAGGCTGAAGAGGCCCAGGTGCCCCAGTCTCTCATAGGGCTTGGCCTGCAAGCCCTTAACCATACGAGTGGCCCTCCTCTGGACCCTCTCCAGGTTATCCACATCTCTCTTGAAGTGTGGCGCCCAAAACTGAATGCAGTACTCCAACTGCGGTCTGACCAGCGCCCGATAGAGGGGAAGTATCACCTCCTTGGCTCTGTTCGTCATGCATCTGCTGATGCACGATAAAGTGCCATTAGCTTTTCTGATGGCTTTGTCACACTGATGACTCATGTTCATCTTGGAGTCCACTAGGACTTGTTGCTTTTTGCCTGAAAGTTTAGCTAACACCTCTCCTGGCTATACAGTTGGCTCATTAAAAGATAATCACCAAAAAAAAAAAAAAAAAATTCCTGATCTCATATATTTCCTGCACCACCATGGCTACAACAACACTCCAACCCTATTTTCCTGAAAACATATTTAACTCTTTGCCTTTGAATAAAGATGAAATTCATTTAATCTTCCGTATCTGTTTTCCCATATTAGTGTCCAAATGCTTTTCCTGTCAATATTGCTGTATTATTTAATATTTTAAAAAATATTATATCAACATAGTAGGTTCTTCTGTTTCTCTAACTGCATAGTTGTTTCTAGAATCTGATGAATAGTTGTCTGAGAACACCTGCTCAAGGCATTCATATTATTTCTTACAAGGTCCTTATTTTGGATTATTAACTGAAAGACCAGTTGGATTTAAGACTTTGAAACAAAATGTAACTCCTAATTCCTGAGAAACAGAATGCCATAAATGTTAGCAAGGTTTTTATGAGACATGAAGGAATGGGTGAGGTTAATGTGTAAAACAATTGTGTTTGTGTATCTCTTTTTCATGCAACATCTGATGTGTGAAAAGATACAATAATTCAGAAATTCTAAACTGCAGCCCTGATTTATATCTAACTTACTAGAACCCTATAATACAATTAAACACAATGCAACATATCTTTTAAAATTCTACTGTGCCATATCTACAAAAAACTTGGACAATGACTGATTGCTGATGGGTCGAGACCACTGCCTAATACTACTAGCAATGTGATACAAGTTAAGTCAGGTATGATTCCACTGAAGCCAAAAGGAATGACTAGTGAAAAATTGCAGTAAGTGAAGAATCAGGTGCAACGTATGTCCTGTAAGATTTGTATTTACATGCTTCTTTTTTTGTGGACACTTAAAATATTAAGTACATTTTAAAGTTTTTTCTTTTCCTCTAGATAAGCGAAAACTATTCTTCCAATAGGGTTGTCACAAAAAATTGCCTGTTAGCTCAGGCCAAAAGTTCATGAATCAGCCCTCCAGAAGAATTAGCAGCCAATTGAACTTTATGTAATAAAATACATTAATGGATATGTATTGGCTATAACAGTCAATTTAATTGTCTTCTGTCTTCCAGGGAAACATGTTAGCTTGAGATATTATCATTGTGGTTATTGTTGCATGTTAGCATGTTCCTGAATTGATGTTGTAAAGTGATTTCTTTTTATTTTTGGTGACTCGGGTTTAATCTCTGAGCAGATGTGCAGTTTCTAGGAAAGCACTTTCCATTCATTACATTTATTACACTCTCCCCCCCTGCCATCTACTGCATGCTTCCATCCAAATTATGGAGAAATGCAATCTTGGGTGAAAACCCACCCCCACCAAGCCATCAGTCTCTGGACACTGTACCCAAGGGATGTTTTTTCTGTGAAATTTGTATTCCCCACAATTTCAATACTAGATGTTTTACCTTTTAATTTTGTAGACTAAGGTTATATAACGTTCCATAACTACAGCCTGAGGTTTTCTCGTAAACTCATACCAGGCAAATATCAAGTTGAACTTCCCTTCTTTGCTTGGCAAATAGGCAACATGGATGTTTTAAGTACCTTTTCTCAAAACCAGAATGGTCATGTATTAAAGCCAATTGATAAGGTCGAATGAGATAGGTAGTTACATTTTCTCTTTTGCCTCACTTAGCCTATTAGAGCATGCCTACTTTGTAGTCTTAGCAATGCTTTGGAACAATACGTGGCCAAAAACAGATACGATTTGAAATAGTTTCACCTTTCCTGGCTCTGTATGAGAACTTACTGCAAAATCACAAGACAGCTCTTTTCTTTTTGTAATCATTTACACTAAGAGTTAGTAGTAGGTGCTTCAGGTTAGAAATCCATTTAACGGCAATTACTACTGAACTTCTGTATGAAACAAGGAATGCATCAGAATTTGACTGTTTGCTTGTTTTCCCTGGAAAATAAAAAAAGTTTCATTCATTTGTTATTTACAGCACTTGTAGCACACAATGGCTCTTTTTATCTCCTCTATAGTCTTTTGAGAAACCTCCTTTTGGTAATAAAATAGCTGAGAATAAAGCAGTTCAACTTCAGTTATTACTAATATCATATTATGCTGGTTTGAATCAGGCACTGTGCATGCATTCCTCTCCAGCCACGGAGTATTTATGGTTCATTTTCTAACTTTTGCCAGCTTACATGGCTCTCAACTAGCTTCCTTAAATAATACATCTTTATAACCCTGATTTCTAATTGAAGATTAAGACAGAGGATTTACAAAACTGTTAGAAGGACTTTTAGAAGAAACAGTTCTGTGTCCTCCCTTTTGGTCTTGTTCTGAATAATACTCTATTGATATAATAACCTGGCCTCCATTTCTTAATGCAGTCTCTCTCATGGGAGCTAATAATTTCATGATTCATCACATCAGTGAAAATAAAGAATCTAGGTATACAGAAGCACCAGATCCTCCACTCCTCCTTTCTCCCTTTTGTTATTGCTCCTGTAGTTCAAAAGGGAAAGAGAACTGGGCTCATGGGACAGCTGGGGATTCCCCAGTGCTTGAATCCTGGCTGGTGCACAGCTCTAGCTGGAATGTCACTGGACTGTTTTCAGTTATTTCAGGATGTGGGCTGGGCCCTCACAGGACTGAAGATGAGGCTAACAGAAAGGCATCCTAAAGCCACCTTTTTCCACAGCCTAGGTCCTCTGCCAAGTGCAGCTAAATTGGATCTGAGGGCCTGGATCACAGATTCTGGAATGGTGTTAGTCATTAAACAGAATCTTGTGTGTTAGCGCCAAGACTTCTGCCAATGTTAAGAAACCTGGGTGCTTGAGATATATATATTTATTGCTTATTTTCTGCTTCTCTTTTTCCATGGTAAGCAGTTATAGACTTCCTTATCAGACCTTAGACCGCTAGTAGTAATACTGAGTTTCACTGGGTGTGTCTACCCAAAATGCTACGATGCTGCAACGATGAGCTACAGTGACATATCATTGGCAGGCACTAACTGATGCCACCGCTACTATGCAGTAGGGCAGTAGGGTTGGAAACAACCTGTGCACCCCTGGGACTTTTCAGTACCAGTGGGTAGTGCGCAGTGGTGTGAATGTGTAGACATGCCCGTTGAGTAGATAAGAACATAAGGATGCAAGAACTGCCACTTACTGGGTCAGACCAAGGTCCATCTTGCCCAGTATCCTGCACCACACAGGATGCTCCTTAGTCCATTACTGTCTTATTATCTGCAAAAATAGAATGTCTTTTCTTCTCTGTAGTAGTGCTGATTTTGCACCTTAAAAAAAAAAAGTAAGAAAAATCTTCCATGTCCGTAACTGTTTATCATCACAGGATTTGGACCTGAAGTGTCACTGAGGTGCAGGCATCTCTGGTTTAATGTTCATGTATTTCCAAAGAAAAGAAAAGATTTTTGTGTGTGATCACAGCATTACTGTCTGAAGCTGTACATCCTCCTAATCACAACAGGTATGCTGAAGCTCTGAGTTGTGTTTGCATTTGAAAAAATGCATCTGTGCATGCAAAAGGTAGAAATTTGAGTAAGTGTCCACTTACTTGACTGTGCAATCTGATCTGCATGTACATACCTGTACACACAAGCTTTACAGGCTTCTTCTAGTTGCTGCTTTTTGAAAATGCTTCATGCTGATTGCTGTTTACTTTTTCAATGTTTCTTCTATTTTTTCCCACTTACACTCCAGATTGCTTGCCAGTGAAGCAAAGCATAATGGGGACATCCAGTTGTATAACTAGGGGTGGGTTAGTGGGGCATGAGCCCAGGGTGCTGCCACAATGTAGCCAGAGGGGTGCCTCATCCTACTGCCCCCTCCATCGTGTACCTTCCATGCAGTGGATCTGGCAGCTGGGTGCAACACTTGGTGTGAGATGGGCAGAGAGGGCAGAGGTTTGCTCCCAGGAGAAGCCACTGCCAAGTGCAGAGGTGTTGGTTAATCCTCTTGCCTCCTCTTTATTTCTGAAGCATAAATTTAGCTTTTAAATTGCCTCATTTCTGTAGCAGCTTCTATGTTAATCCCTGCAACAGTGGCTTGCCCTGTGATGCCTCTCCCTGATGCTGCCCCTGTCCTGTAAACTGCCACTGCTCAGGGTACAGATCAGTCCAGTTATGCTTCTGGGCTAGGGATGGATGTTACACATAAACTGGTTTAAGTGATCAGAAATTGGTTTAAACCTGTAAGAGAACAGATGTTCAGTGCACATAAACCAGTTTGAAAATGGCTGAAGCCAGTTTGAGATAAACCTGGTTGAATGTAGTATCAGACTTAACTGATTTGACTCAAACCAGTTTATGCAATGTCTGCCCCAGACTCCTTGCTAGTTTAAGATAAATCAGTCTTCCAGCATCCCTGAATGCTCTCTGGCTGGGCAGGGCTCTCTACTCCACAGCAGGGCTGGCCCTTCCCCTCTGCTGTCTCGCTGGAGCTCAGCAGTCTCTGCAGGCATCTGTCTGGCTTCTGCTCCCCACTCCCCTCCTCTCCCCTCCCCACTCTGTGCTAAGCAGGTACTCCCTTGTCCCTCACAGACACCTCAGCATTAGCTAGCAGACCACATGCTGGCTACAGTTCGTGCTGTGGGAGACGACAGAGGCAGACAGGCTTTTTGGAGCTATTCAACAGGTAGCTTAATGTCTTTCCTTGGAAAAGCTGTTTAAGAGCTGTTTGCTCCCCCTCTTCCCCTCACCACTCCCTGGTAAGCCGGTACCCCCCCCTCCCCTCTGCCTTGCAGAGAAGATATCTGTGTATTAGCTAGCAGACCACATGCTGGGTCCATGCTGAATCAACAGGCAGAATCAACAGGTAGCTGGTAATGTCCCTCTGTTTTATTAATGGGGTGATAAACACTGAGATAGGGGTGACCCTGTTATCAGCCCCCCACCCCTGGCTTGCTTGCCTGTCAGTTTGCTGCAGACAGTATACATAAGCAGGGAGGGAGATTGAAAAGCTCTGTATCACCAACAGATGCATGCACTGCACTCCTCTCCCCCTTTGCCTCAGTGCTAGATGGGGGCTGGGAGCTGGCAACACTCCTGCCCCTTGAGCAGTGAGCCTGGAAAAGCCTGGGACTACAGGCAGGCTGGGGGTTTAAACCCCACCCTAATAAGAGCCTCCTGCTGGGACCTGGCCACCCCCCTCAACTCAGCTCTGCAAGGGAAGGGAGGGCTGCTCTAGCACCCCCCAGCTTCCAGCCTGAGCCACTGTAGGTATGTGCCTGAATTCCCTCAGTCTGGAGGGATTGTCTGTATGGTTGGAAACTGGTTCAGCCTAACCTGCAAAGTTTGAATCAGTTCAGGCTTTACGAATGTCTGTCCCAAGCCCTGAGGACAGCACCACTAGAACTCCTCAGTATCAACTTGAAGATGAATCAACAACAAGAAGCTAATGAAATGATTTTTTTTTTAAATCACCTGTACTAGCAAATTCTCTGACCATAAATGAGGCTTGACCTTGAACATACACCTTGGCTTCACTTCTGTGCTTAAATCATGTCTAAAGACTGTGCCATGCATCCTCTCTACCCTGCATGCATTTCCTTTCATCTTAGTATTCAGGTTCTGGACACACTTTTGGCTGGAAATATTTCTGTCAGTAAGCCGGGGGTCTGTAGTGCTGAAGAATTTAGTCATAGCTTGGTCCAACTTCTGAACAATGATTAAACTTATGATTTCTGAAATGTTTATGTTAGCTGTGTCTTGTATTGTTTATTGCTGTTGTTGACACTAACACTGTATCGTCCAGATGACAGAATAAGATTTGCAACTGAGATTGTGGAATATTGTAAACTCAATTTGCAGATGTAGTCCTGACTAATTAAAGACAGAATATCTCCTTTGAGTCACATGTTGGAAAGTTAATAGGCATGTTTAATTCAACATTCACGTTTCCAAGTTGGAGAATTTGACAGAGACAAATAACTGGAGGCTTAGTGAGATTTTTCTGAAGCTACTAAATGGCTCCTTTCTCATAGAAACCTTGAGTGCAGCTGAGTAAGAAGAGCTTCTAGAGGTTATGTTCTGTTCATAATAATACTTATTAATAATTAGTACCTAACAAAAGGAGCAAACTTAGGACAATGATAAGCCTTTTGAAAATTCTGTTTTATATTTTTGAGGTGTTTTATAATAGCTAACCAGTTAATTCCCTACAGCAGTCCTATGCAATTTGGTAGATCTGAGTGGCCCTAAAAATGTTGCTGGGTTTTTGATTGTAGCCATGTTCATCTAAGGACATAGGCATGCAAGGTTCTCACAAGACAGTCATTCCCTCTCTGATCTCTCAGGTCTAATCCTCAAAGGGAATGTACAAAATGCCTTTCATAGATGAACTTTATAAATCTACTGGATACAAAAAATCACAGACTCAATATAGACATTGGATTATGACACATTACAACCTGCCTGACATCTGTTTCACCAGGCCTGTTTCATCTGTTGCCAGACCTGACCTTTTACACTTTTCTTTCTCCCACTTTCTCCCCTTCCCTCCCTTTCTACCCTTTGTCTTCTAATTTTCAGCTATTTACTTTTTCACAGGCTGACTCTTTTCTACCTTGGAAAACTACTACAGTAGAGTCTCCTTTACTTACCTTTGGATTCTCCCTCCTTCATTTCCCCCTCCCATCCCTTCTTTACCTTTTGTTTTCCTAATTTCCATCTATTTACATTCTCACTGACATCCAGTCACACTTTTAGCTTTTCTCATTTCTTGGAATCTCAGAACAGCAGAGACTTCCTATGCCTGAAGAAGGGTGAAAGCTTGCACCCAAAAGCTTGCACCCTAAAGCTTGCAAAGAACTTTTTTCCAACTATTCAGTTGGTCTAATAAAAGATATCACATCTACCCAAGGAATCTTGCCTAAACAATGTAGCTTTCTTTGGGCCTATTCCCAAAAAACAATGAGAACTTTCAGCCCCCACTTACTTTTGAGAGGTCAGTGGTCTAAGCTGCTGAGGTGTTGCTGAGCTTCTATGATTTTTTTTAAGAGAACAGAAACTCTGTATTCTTAGCGCTCTTGAAAATCAACTTATTTAGTTGCTTAAAGTTGCATTTACAAGCTCATTTAAGGCCATCAATTTTGATTTTGGGAGTTCCAGGCTTCTAACACTGTGTTTCAACAGTTAGGCCAGCTTTGTGTAGGTGATGAAATTGGAAAATCTTGAATTGCAAATAATTCTCCTGTTGTACAGTGTTGAAGCAAGTACCCATTTCTGTAAGAATTGTGTTTTTGTTTTCAGTATTTGCTTTTAATACTTTCATTTATTTTAATTAAATGTTATGAATATGTCAGTACAAGGCTGTCCAACTTCTGAACAGCTGGAGGCCTCAAGACACCGATCCATATATCATGTGGGCTGTACACCCTTGGGCCACGAGTCCTTAATGAACCACGAGTCCTCAATGAACCTCCCTTGCTGCACCACTGTACCACATAGCCTCCCAACATGTGGACTTGTCATGTCATGGAGGCATCCTTCAAGCATGGATGCATGGGTGATTCCTGTTGCACCACCCCCGCCTAGACACCTTGTGCAGCCCCCAGAGCCCTCAGCCGCTTTACCCAATGAGGCCCTCCCAGGGGTGGAGACAGGCAGTAGAAGCTGGAGGAAAGAGGAAGAGCCTATATGGCAGCAACAAAAAGCAAAGTGGGAATTGTGCCCAGACCAGGAGCCCAGAGGCCACAGTTTAACCCTTCAGGAGCTGCATGGCAATTGGTTAGCCCTGTGTTAATATAATAATTGAGTTGTTGCCTACTGACTGCATCTCATGTCATTTGGGTCCATAGCTGTTTAACATCATCATGCTACTATTTCAGCAGTACCTTTAAACATATTTCCCAATAATCTTTCAGACTTGGAATCTTTCAAATAAACCCATGTCTATTTCTGTTTTTATTTATGGTTTTACTTGGTCTGAGTAGCTCAGCTAGTAATAAATAGAAGGACAGGGAGTCTTTTCCAGAATGGAAAAGCTTGACTAAATGAGAAAAGGCAATGGAGTGACTATATGAGTATATTTAAACTGAACAATAGACTTCCATGTCTGATATGCTGCACCTCCTGCCTTTCATTTTCTTCACTTCTTGCTATCCTGAAGTAATGGGATGATGCAGCATGTGCTCTGTACACAGAATGCATGTTCCCCATTCTGTGGGTTCCTCCCCAGAGAAGTATATAGGCAGATGACCATATCATTTTTTTTTCTGCCATACTGAGTTGGATGCAGTACACATTAAGGTATCACTAAGATCTCTTTATTTTTATTGTCCTCTGGAAAATAAATTATTATCTATGGTAAAATCTTCTGCTCTTTAATGCAAGGAATATTGCATATTAATTATAGAAATATTTTATCACTTTGGTTCCCCTACAGGTATTACAGAGGACAAACTTTTCCTGTTTTCTAGTTATCTTTCCACTCCATTTTAATGTAGATATATTCTTCACTGGAATACTTTTTTAATGGGAAACTACTCTTCCACCATTCGTGTGTACGTGTGGTGCACTGATGGTTTTTTGACAATGTCAAATAATGTGAGTAGGTTTTGTTTATGAACCATGTTTATAATTAATTGAAAAACAATATAGTTTACACAGAAAGAAACCACAATCTATTTACCCACAAATGTGGTGCAACTTTATTTCTTATGGTTTTTGTTATTACTACTATATTGATAATCCATTAAGCAACAAAAGAGAAACTGTTTTTTCTTAATAGTTAACACAAGTTTTACATGTAGGTATAAAAATGTGTTATCAATAATACAAAGGATTCTCAGTAGATTAAGCCCAAAAGGGCCAAATACATAATTTCATCCTAGTTCCAATATTTTGATTAAGAATGTTTAAAATTGTTATGCAGATATTACCAACCGTCTTTAGGTGCCAATGAATTTACTAAATTTAGCTTCACTGAAATAAACAGAGTAAATGGAATATAATTTACACTCTGAATTGTTTGAAATAGGACCGTACAATACTGCATCACATTTCACTCTTTGTATTTATATATTTTCCTTTGAATGTACAATTTAATTACAATCAATGTATGTGAAATATGTATTAGTACGAATTCTTATATTTGGTTTTAAAAAATGTTGCTGTTTTAGCATGATGACTTTTTGTAAATATTTATGAGCTTGCCCTTAAAAGCAAGAATTTTAAAGGAGGTAGGGAAGAAAAACAAAAGAAAAGTAACAAATCAGGAACATGTTTTTCTTGGCTAAGCAAAAGTTGGACTTAGAGACTAACATCAACATTTGACCAAGAAATCAACAAAACAACATTAACAGAGTAGTTCTAATGAGGTATGGGCTTCCCCTAATATCCCTTCCCCCAAGAAATAATACTTTACTTATAATTTTTTGTGGTTATTTTTGTGATGACAGTCCATTTATTTTTAATTAACCATGCAGTTTTTTTCTGAGTGAGTAGAAACAACAATGCATATAAAATTTCCTGAACCATTCTTCATTCTCCTTTATCCTTCTAGTCATCTCCTCAATCCTTCCAGTCAAGGGGAGGGGCCTGGGCAGGAGTGGTTGTATTCTTCAGATCAATGCATGGCTGCACATATGGTGTTGCCAGTAGGACTTTGGCTTCTTCAGCCATTTGATGTTTTGCCAAGAAGAAGAATTGCTAGGAAGAGATGGGATCTACCTGATAGAGAGAAGAGCATCTTCACAGGCTCACTAATTTAGCGAGGAGGGTTTCAAACTAATTTCTCTGGGGGATGGAGACCAAAGCCCTAAGGTAAGTGTGGAAGTGGGTGACCTAGAGGAAGCAGAGGATGGAAGTGGTAATGGGGGGGCATACTCATTCTTCCTAACAAAGTAGGGCAATCAGCTAGTTACCTCAGGTATCTGCACATGAATATGTAGAGTCTGGGAAACAAGCAGGAGAAACTAGAAGTTCTCAAACATTCCCAGAACTATGATGTGATTGAAACAACAGAGACATGGTGGGAAAGCTAGCATGACTGATGTATTGTCATGGATGGGTAAAAACTGTTCAGGAAGGACAGGTATGGGAGAAGAGGAGTTATGCTTTATGTAAAACAGCTGTATGATTATTCAGAACTGTATGAAAATGGAAACAGGCCATTTGAAAGTCTCTGGGTTAGGTTCAGAGGGAACAACAACAAGGGTGATGTTATGGTTGGCTTCTTCTGTAGACCACCAGACCAGAAGGATGAGGTGGATGAGGCTTGCTTCAAATAACCAGTGGAAGTTTCCCCATCATAGGCCCTGGTTCTCATGGGAGACTTCAATCACCTTGACATCTGCTGGGAAGGCAATACAGCAGCGTGCAGGCAATCCAGGAAGTTTTTGGAGGGTGCAGGGGATAACTTCCTGGTGCAAGTGTTGGAAGGCAAACTAGGGTTGTACTCTTCTTGGACTGCTACTCACAAACAGGGAAGAACTGGTGGGGGATGCAAAAGTGGATGGCAACTGAGGCAGCAGTGGTCACGAGGTAATTGAGTTCAGGTTTCTGAGGAAAGTAGGGAAGGAGAGCAGCAGAATAAGAACCCTGTACTTCAGAAAAGCAGACTTTGACTCACTCAGGGAACTGATGGGCAAGATCCCCTGGGAGGCCAGTCTGCAGGGGAAAGGAGTCCAGGAGAGGGGTTGTACTTTAAAGTAACCTTACTGTAGGTGCAGGAATGAACCATCCTGATGCACTGAAAGACTAGCAAGTATGGCAGGAAACCCGCTTGTCTTAGCAGGGAACTCTTCAGTGAGCAAGAACACAAAAAGGAAGTTTACAAGAAGTGGAAGCTTGGACAAACAACTTGGGAGAAGGATAGGAATAGTGATCAGACATGTGAGGATGAAATCCAGAAGGCTGAAGTGCATTTGGAGTTACAGCTAGTCGTGGATGTGAAGGGTAACAAGATGGGTTTCTACAAGTATATCAGCAACAAGAGAAAGATGAGGGAAAGTGGGGGGAAATTTCTGCATCCTCTGTCACTAGGTTAAGGCTGAAGTACTTAATGCCTTTTTCAACTTAGCTTTCACAGGCAAGGTCAGCTCCCAGACTACTGCACCTGGCAGTGCAGTTTGGGGAGGAGATGAGCAGTTAACAATGGAGAAAGAACAGGTTAGCGACCTTTTAGAAAAGCTGGACATGGACATGTCCATGCTGTCAGACTAGATGCACCCAAGTGTATTGAGGGAGTTGGCCAATGTGTTTACAGAGCCACTGGCCATTATCTTTGAAAACTTATGGCAATTTGGAGAGGTCCCAGATGACTGGAAAAGGACAAATATAATGGCAATCTTTAAGAAAAGGAAGAAGAAGGATCCAGGGAACTACAGGTTGGTTAGCCTCACCTCAGTCCCTTGCAAAATCATGGAGCAGGTCCTTAAGGAATCCATTTCTAAGCACTTGGAGAAGGTGATTAGGAATAATGCCCATGGTGAATCCATGCTAAAGTCATACCTGACCAACCCGACTGCCTTCTATGACAAGATGACTGGCTTGGTGGATATAGGGAGATTGGTGGATGTGATATATCTTGACTTTTCAAGGCTTTTGATACAGTCTCCCACAACATTCTTGCAAGCAAGTTAAGGAAGTCTGGTTTGGATGAATGGACTGTAAGGCGGATAGAAAACTGGCTGGATCATCAGGTTCAGAGGGTGGTAGTCAATGGCTTGATGCCTGCTCAGCAGCCAGTATCAAGTGGAGTGCTCCAGGGGCTGGTCCTGGAGCTGGTTTTGTTCAATATCTTCATCAATGACCTGGAAAATGGGATGGAATACAACCTCAGCAAGTTTTCAGGTGATACTAAGCTGGGGGAAGTAGTAAATACACTGGAAGACAGGGCTAGGATTCAAAGAAATCTCACTAAATTGGAGGATTGGAACAAAAGAAATCTCATGAGTTTCAGTAAGGACAAGTGCGAACTCCTGCACTTAAGACGGAACAATCCCATGCACCGGTACAGGCTGAGGACTAACTGGCTAAGCAGCATCTCTGCAGAAAAGGACCTGGGGGTTACAGTGGACAATAAGCAGAATATGAGCCAACAGTATGTCCTTGTTGCCAAGAAGGCTAATGGCATATTAGGTTGCCTTAGTAGGAGCGTTGCCAGGAGATCAAGGGAAGTGATTCTTCCCCTCTATTCAGCACTGGTGAGGCCACATCTGGAGTACCATGTTCTGTTTTGGGCCCCCACTACAGAAAGGATGTGGACAAATTGGAGAGAGTCCAGTGGAGGGCAACAAAAATGGTTAGGAGGCTGGGGAACATGACTTATGAGGAGAGGCTGAGAGAACTGGGTTTATTTAGTGTGGAGAAGAGAAGATTGAGAGGGAACTTAATAGCAGCCTTCAACTACTTGAATGGTGGTTCCAAAGGGGATGGAGCTAGACTGTTCTCAGCAGTGGCAGATGACAGAACAAGAAGCAATGGGTTCAAGTTGTAGCCATCAAAGTTTAACTTAGATATTTGGAAAAACTCAATCACAAGGAGGGTATAAAGCACTGGAACAGGTTACCCAGAGAGGTTGTGGAATCTCCATTTTCTGAGGTTTTTAAGACCTGGGTAGACAAAGCCTTGGCTGGGATTAGTTGGGAATGGTCCTGCTCTGATCAGAGGGTTGGACTAGATTACCTCTTGAGGTCCCTTTCAGTTCTCATTTTCTATGATTTTATTATTCAATTCAGTTTTAACGCAAACAATTAACTCTTTGCAGAGTAGCCTTGATTTTTTTGAATTAGGACTTTTTTTTAAAGGATAGGAACATGTTTACTTTTACATTGAATTTAATCAGTTTATATTTAAGTCACAAATCACAACTTTAAAGAGACTGAATTTCAAGCAAAAGTTATGGTAATGTTAGAGTGATGTAGCTGTGATGACCCAGGAGTTATGTGAGTGGCAAATATTTTTTTAGTATAATATCTTTTACTCAAAAAAACCCCTGTGGACATGAATGCCGCATGCCCCCAGAAGCTGGGGGGTGGGGCATGACAAGCTCCAGCAGGTGGCAGCAGCGCTGGCAGTGGCAGGAGAGTGGTTGTGGTAAGCGTGGAGCTACGCAGGCAGCCACAGTGCGGCGCCTTCTCGTAGGAGGTGCACTGCCACGCTCAGAGGGTGCACATGTACCCACATGCACCTCCTATGTGTTGCCAATGTACGTGGACCAACTTCATAGTTGGGATAGAGTTAGAGAAGTTTTCAAATGGAAGACTTGACCTGATGAAGAATGTCTAGCATTTGAAAGTTTGTCTAAGTCTATCCCAACCATGCAGATGGTTCAATAAAAATATAATAAAAAATCCTTGCCTCAAGCAAAAGATATTCATTCTGCTGAAAATACTAGGCAGGAAAGTTCTACTGATACTTTTTATAAGTAGAATAATGATATTGCATAGGAGAATCTTACCTATACCATTCCTCCCAAAGGGCATGAATAGGCTTCAGTTAAGTCAATGAAAAGACTTCCATTGCCTTAATGGGAGTTGGATCAGAGAACTGGATGAAAATGAGCTGGCTGTGACTTAGCCTGAATAAGACTGATGCCAAGCATGTTTGTAACAGAAATCATATATAGAACTGGATAAAGACAGGGTAGTGTTCTCTATTGGTTATCACTAAAATGGTGGTGCTGTTGGTCAGAACTAGATGAATACTGCAAAACTGTTCTTAAACATTTGTTTGGATAAGAGATGCAGAATCACTTTCAGGGCCTGAATATTGCCAGGGATTTCTTTTTCGCAAGCATCGATGTGAGAGGAATTTTGTTTGCAAGACTCTTTCTGGAAAGGGAAAACACTGTGAGTGTTTATATGAAGATATATTGGCACAAGTTTCTGATTAAGAACCATTTGTATAGCTTTTTTGAGAACTCTTTTTGAGTTTGGGAGTCAAGGAACAGTCAGGGAACAAAAGCCATGCCATGAGATGTAGTAAGTGACAAATTCACTAGTTTTGCAATGTGAATTTACATAGTGAATATTCAATGTACTAATCATAGTAAGTAATTAATGAGACCTCCCTAGGTTTCTCACATAGCGGCAACAGTGACTTCCAGTTGCTGCCGAGCTGCTCGTCTAGCCATGGCACTGTGCTTCGCTCAGTCATTCTTATTGTCCCTGTAGTGCAGAATATAGCTGCTTTCCTCTTCAAGGACCAGAACTGTTATTAGAACATTGCTTTTGCATTTTATGATTGTTCTAGCAGCCCTTCCTCAATCTTTAAAGTCCTAAAGGATCTGGGAGCCACAGAAGTTACAGTGCTTGATCCCATTGTGATAATTAAGATCAGCAGAGTAACTCTTGCTTTTGTTTCCTGAGACCGAACCCTTGAAGTCTGGCAACATGGCTTTTTCAGTTGAGGGTCTCTGTCTATGGAATTTCTTCCCCTTGATAGTCTGCCAGAATTTGTGTCTAGGGCACAACATTCAACTTGTGTGTTTAGTTCTAGTTTTCTTTTTTTTCTCCTGATGTATGTTACATAGATATTTCTTTTTCTGAAAAACTGACAAGATAGTTGCTAAATTTTCTGGATTCAGGGACAACAGGTCTTTGAAGCTATACTTTGTCTGTTACTTTATGCAATTTGCAGTGTATAACTTTGTAAATATGTTCCCAGCTGCTCCAATATAAGGCACAATGAGAATTAAATTACTTATCTCTTGTTTTAAGTGTATAGAGAGTGACAACCCAAAAACTGTTAAATGAACAAATAAATCTGTTTATGCTAAACAAAAATATATCTAAATTGACATAATTTCAACGGTACAAAGACTTTCCTTTCATTTCACCACTAATAGCAACTCCATCTTCTCCAGCCCCTCTCCTCACCCAAATATGAAAAAAAAAAAATCTCCATGATATGCTTCAGTGAACAGAGAGGCATTCTGACATACCCAGGAAATGAACACACTCAATCACCGTTGGATCAAATAGAGATGGGGGTTCCAACTCCATGCTCCTGGCACCTAGAAACACAAATGTAGAGAACTGCAGCCAAAGAACATCAGACTGGGTTCTCCTGCTGGAGAGTCATGGTCCTGCTTCCTTGCAATCTTTGTTGCCAGAGGAATCTTGCACTGTTGGCTGCCCTGTGGGTCAGCTTCAATAGGAAGGGTGAAGAGTTCTCCATCAGTTTAGCCCTGGGCTGTCTAGCTGGCAGCCTGGGAGCTGCATGAAGCCTGTAATGGGTTCCAGGCTCCTACTGGGCCACTGGTCCCCCTGTTGCTCTGGCTGCAGCTGCAGCCAGGGTCTCAGGCTTTCCCTTCCCCAGCTTCTGTTTCCTGCCCCTCACCCCAAGTAGGGTAGTGCAGCCATGGTGCCAGAACAGCCCGTGGGAAGCTGTGGAAATAAGAGAGATCCAGATGTAGTCTGTGACAAGCAATGAAGATGATGTGCATTGGATGAACAAGGGTGGAAGGTGAGACTAGGAAAACTGAAGTGGGGTGAGGGATGGCTAAAGCAATCAAGATGGGATACAAGAAGAGTGTGGATGTAAGTTTAAGCTCTAGGTAGAAACAAAAGGATCTACATGAGAAACGTAATGGAGGAAAGAGCAGCCTGAAGGAGCCAGAGAAATTAGAAGGATAGCTTTGCAGATAGGGAACATAGGGGTGGTGTCATAATGATTTTGAGTAGGCTCTGTAGACAGGGTTTTAGAACAGCGCTGCCCAATTGATGACCCAAGAGGGGTTGAACTGTGGCCCCTGGGGTGCAGACAGAAGTGTGGCTCCTCACTGTAACTGAGAACACTTTGCAGGAGGAGTTCTGAGTTACAACGATCCCCTGAAACATACGGAAGTTCACTATTGGTTTCAGGGGAAAGGGAATCTAGCTGCTTGCTGGAAGCCTGCAGCCAGTTTCCCCTAACAGTCCCATCTCTCTCCCAGCCTGTCCCCGATTCAGAATGGGAGGGGGGAAAGGGAGCAGAGGGAACTCAGTCTAGGGCAGTAGTCACCAACCAGTCGATTGCAATTGACTGGTCAATCGTGGAGCCTCTGACAATCAATCTCAATGTGGGAGGGCTGAGCGCATGCACGTGTGTGCTCAGCCCCCGCAGACTGAGATTGACTGTCAGAAGCTCCATGTCCTGCCACCGGGTGGGCAGGGGCTGCAGCTTAGCCCAGTGGCGGGATGCACATGATGTTGTGCTGCTCCCAGGGCAGCTGCAGCAGGGCTTGGCATGCAAAACCCAGCACACAGTGGCATGCACTTCTGCCCTGCACACAGATTTGGGGGGGGGCACATGCCCCCTGAGCTGTGGTGCATGCAGTGGCAGGGGCTCCCCTACGCCTGGACATCATCCCACCACCCGGCCAGGCAGGAGCAGTGCCAGACCTCAGGGTCCAATCCTGGTATACAGGACCTTATTCCAGTGTGTGGGGATGGGTGGGGAAGGGGGAGGCACAGGGCCTCAGGGTTTGATCCCAGTGCTTAGGGGTCCAGGGCACAATCCCAGCACATAGAGCCAGTGTAGGTCCCTCCCAGTCTGCAGAGGCCATCACCTGGCCCGGCTGGGGCCCCACCACCTGGCCTAGCCAGATTCCACTCACCCCAGCCTCTGTCCCTGCCTCTGCCCCACTCCCTCCCTCACAGTGGGAGCCTCAATCTGCCCCCTCCCACCCCTTCCCTCCCCCACAGACTGACCTGCTGGGCAGGGGGTGGTGGGTGGTTGATCCTGGGTTGCAGTTTAATTGAAAAAGTGATCTTATACTTAAAAAGGTTGGAGACCACTGGTTTAGGGGTTCCCCAGCCAGCACTGGAGAGTGAGGTGGGTGAATTGGAGCTCCTTCAGTGAGGGCTGAAAAATTCCCAGACCAAACTCCTTCCATTCCCTTTCTCCCTCCCATTCTGAAAACAGCAACAGGCTGGCAGGCAGGCAGACAGAAGTTACAGAAGATGCTCCATTTTGAAACATCTCCATCTGACTCTTCACCTCCTGGGTGCTTCGCCCCTGAACCCTCCACTTCATCTGCTGTTGCTGCCAGAGCCTTTAGGTTCTCCATCAAAACTCTGGCTTGCACCTCCTGTCCCCACCTATGGGAGCTGGATGGCAATTCTTGGGGACCCTAGGGCTCTAGATCCAGGTGGCTCCTGGATCAGGATGTGCCTGTGTGGTGGTGGGAGCTCTAGGTGGCTCACACCAAAGGGAAGTGGAAGTGAGGCAAGAGAGGCATGGTGGGACATATGCAGCATAGAGAGTGCAGGGGAGACAGCATGGTTCTGGTGGTGGCTTGTGGTGTAAAAGGTTGGGGTGTAGTCAGTCTTGCCTAATGGTTAGACCACTGAGGGAAAGCAGGGGTCTGGGGCTAGGTCAGAGGGTAGAAGCCATATATCAAAGCCAGAGGGAAAACCAAAAGCAGAGCCCACAACACAGTCCAGGATTAGGATCAGAATCTAGGGATCAGATGCTAAGTACCAATCTGAGGGACAATTCACAGGACAAAATTAAAAAACAAAGCCAAACCAGGGTCAGGAGCCAGGAAACAGATCTGCAGGGAAATCAAAAGCCAAAGTCCAGAAATACATCAAAAACCAGGGTCAGGAACCAAGAAAACCAGAGTGGAAGAACCAGAAAGCTTGCTACAGCAGAACTCCTGACTGCTGGTGTTAAATGAATAGGTGGCACATGTAGCAGTCAATTAGTATGCCTTCTGCTCTTAAATTGGGGCAGAGTTGATTAGCTGAGGCTTACTGCAGGTTTGGAGGCTGAGGTACTTGGCTCAGGCTAACCTGCTGGCTCAGAATCCCTGACTGTACTTGGCCTGGGCTGGTCTGCCTGATCAGGAGCACAGGGGACACCATCAGGCAGCAGGGAGCTCATATGTTGGGTGGGGTTTGGGAGCCCGCACAGTGTGTGGCTCAGGGATCCTGTAGCCCATGCAAGATGTAGCCTCTGCACCATGTGTCCACTGGCTGCTGAGTTGGACAGCTGTGCTTTAGAGCAGTGGTTCTCAACCTTTTTTATACCAGAACCCATTTGCAAACATCAGTGGCCAGTCTCGACACTGGACCCATCACTCCTGACCTGCAGCTCCCACACCTATGCCTCAGCCCCCCAGTGTATGAGACAGTGGAGGAGTGTGGGACATGGGGGGCCCCTCAAGCACTCTTGCAGGCTGGAACTCAGTCAGCCTACAAGGGAAAAGCTATGGTTTCTAATGTTTTTTCCTTTAAAGGAAAATCCATTTTTAAAGTTTGTTGATTCATTTTTAAAGTTTAAAGTTTGCGACTATCAGGATACGGCTTCCCCAGGGTTGGCTGTGATGTCTCTAGGGCACCGTGACCATGCCAGCTCTGCCCTGTGGGCTCCTACTAATCTTGTCTGCCATGTCTTGCTGGTTTAAATGATGAATCCGGAGGCTGCCCTCAAATTGCTGCATGGTCACAGTCCTGACAGACTCCTCTAAACCTTATGGGTTGTTGGATCCCTTACTTGGTCTCACACTCAGGGGTGCCTTACAATATCCACCAAACTTTATGGGCTAGATGTGTGGCTCCAAAACCTACCTCCCCTTTACCACACCCCATGCCTCACAGATGGCATTTAGACCTTGTCTTTTGTGATGAGGCCTCAGTATAGTTTGGCCTCTTGTTGTCACTGGACCCTTAGCCTCAGTAACCGTGCCCTCTGGTGCCGGGCTCTCTGTAGTCCCTGTCACTGTACCCTCTGGCGCTGGGCTCTCCACACTGTAGTGTGCCCGAATAAGGCCTCCTCCTCCTCAATAGCCTCAGCCCGGTCCACTGGTATAAATAACAACAGAAAACACAAGCCCCTGGGCTACAACGCAACAATAACCTGGGGTCCACACTCTATCCCTTTTACAAAGGCAAACTTCTCTCTCAGTATAATGTGCCTTCTACCCCACAAACACTTATGAGCTCCTACAGCCTAACCCTCAATCCTACCAGCAGCAAAACAGGCAGTCAAGCATTTCCCAGTAGCTTTCTCTACAACAGCTCCTTCCTCCTTGGCTGCTGCCTGAGAACTAACCCCTGCTGGCCTCAGCCCTGAGGCTTATATGTGCCCAGGCCCTGACTCCTTCCGGTCACCTGATCAGGTGCAGGTGCAGGCTAATTCCCTCCATTAGCCTGCTGCCCAGGCAACCTGCAGCTGTGGAGCTCTGTCTAGCTCCTCAGGCTCTCTAGCTAAGCAGTTCCTGTTCTTAAAGGAGCAGGTACACCTTAGTGCCCTGCAACAGTGACCCTTTCATATATTCTTATAACCCACTTTTGGGTTGTGACCCATAGGTTGAGAAACACTGTTTTAGAGGCAGGACCAGAAGTTCAGTGCTGGCTATGTTAAATTTATTTTATTAGATGCCCTCACTTAAATGGCATAGTTTCATAGTTTCATGGTTGGTAGGGTCTGAAGGGACCTGAGCAGATCATCAAGTCCGACCCCCTGCCATGGCAGGAAAGAATGCTGGGGTCAAACAACCCCGGCTAGGTGTCTATCTAGCCTCCCTTTGAAGACCCCCAGGGTAGGAGTGAGTACCACTTCCCTTGGAAGTTGGTTCCAGATCTTAGCTGCCCTGACTGTGAAGTAGTGCCTCCTGATATCTAGCCTGAATCTACTCTCCATCAACTTATGGCCATTATTCCTTGTTACTCCCAGTAGTCCTCAGGGGAACAGGGACTCTCCCATTGCCTGCTGGTCTTCCTTGGCCAGTTTATAGATGGTCACCAGATCCCCTCTCAGCCTTCTCTTATGGAGGCGGAACAGGTTCAGGTCTCGTAGCCTCTTCTTGTAGGGCCTGCTCTGCTGCCCCCTGATCATGTGAGTGGCCCTCCTCTGAACCCTTTTGATGCTGTCCACATCCCTCCTGAAGTGCAGTGCCCAGAACTGGATGCAGTACTCTAACTGCGGCCTGACCAATGTCGCATAGAGCGGGAGGATCACCTCCTTGGACCTGCTCATGATGCATCTGTGGATGCATGACAAGGTGCAGTTAGCCTTCCTGACTGCGTCCCCACATTGGCGGCCCATGTTCATCTTGGAGTCCATAATGACTCCAAGATCCTTTTCTTCCTCTGTGCTGATGAGAAGGGAGTTCCCCAGCCTGTAGGTATACTGCTACAGACCCCCACACCAAGGGGAAGAAATAGATGCAGAGCTCCTGAGGCAGCTCTCGGAGACCATAAAAGCTAAAGAGGCGATAGTTATGGGAGACCTAAACTACCCAGACATCTGCTGGGAGACGCAGACGGCAAAGTCCCACCGTTCACGCAGGTTTCTAACCTGTGTACAGGACCTCCACCTGACACAGGAGGTACATGGTCCCACTAGGGGGAATGCCATACTGGATCTGGTATTGGCAACAGGGGATGACATGGTAGGGGACCTCCAGATCGGTAGCCATCTGGGGGACAGTGATCACCTAATAATAGAATTCACCATAAGACGTCGAGTGGGTAAGGTAACTAGTAGGGTGAAACTGCTAGACTTTAGGAAAGCTGATTTCAATGAACTCAGGCAATTAGTCAAGGACGCACTGCAGAGTAGGAGTTTTCAAGTGATGGGAGACCAAGAAGGGTGACTGTGCCTTAAGGAAACGATCCTTCGGGCACAAAGCGAGACGATCCCGATGTGAGGAAAAAGAGGGAAAGGGGCCAGGAGGCTTCCTTGGCTGACCAGAGAAATCCAGGGCAGCCTAAGGGCCAAAAGGGGAGCACATAAAAAGTGGAAACAGGGAGAGATCACCAAAGACAAATATACCTCCTCTGCTCGCGCTTGTAGGGAGGCAGTTAGACGGGCCAAAGCTACCATGGAGCTGAGGATGGCAACCGAAGTAAAGGACAACAAGAAATTGTTTTTTAGATATATGGGGAGTAAAAGGAAGGCCCAGGGAGGAATAGGACCCCTGCTAAATGGGCAGAAACAATTGGTGACAGACAGGGGGGCAAGGCTAAACTCAACGAGTTCTTTGCCTCAGTGTTCCTAAGCGAGGGGCACGACAAGTCTATCCCTGGGGTTGTAGAGAGGCAGCAGCAAGGTGCCAGACTTCCATGCGTAGACCCTGAGATGGTGCAGAGTCACTTGGAAGAACTGGATGCCTTTAAGTCGGCAGGCCCGGATGAGCTCCATCCGAGGGTGCTGAAGGCACTGGCTGACATCATTGCACAGCCACTGGCAGGAATATTTGAACGTTCGTGGCGCATGGGCAAAGTCCCGGAGGACTGGAAAAGGGCCAATGTGGTCCGCATTTTCAAGAAGGGGAGGAAGGAGGACGGGCAACTATAGGCCAGTCAGTCTCACCTCCATCCTTGGCAAAATCTTGAAAAAATTATCAAGGCTCACATTTGCGAGAGCCTGGCAGGACAAATTATGCTGAGGGGAAACCAGCACGGGTTCGTAGCAGGCAGATTGTGCCTGACTAATCTAGTCTCTTTTTATGACCAGGTTACGAAACGCCTGGACACAGGAGGAGGGGTGGATGTCGTATACTTAGACTTCAGGAAGGCCTTCGATATGGTATCCCACCCCATACTGGTGAACAAGTTAAGAGGCTGTGGCTTGGATGACTACACAGTCCGGTGGGTGGTGAATTGGCTAGAGGGTCGCACCCAGAGAGTCGTGGTGGATGGGTCGGTCTCGACTTGGAAGGGTGTGGGCAGTGGGGTCCCGCAGGGCTCGGTCCTTGGACCGATACTTTTTAATCTCTTCATCAGCGACCTGGACAAGGAAGTGAAGTGTACTCTGTCCAAGTTTGCGGATGACACAAAGCTGTGGGGAGAAGTGGACACGCCGGAGGGCAGGGAACAACTACAAGCAGACCTGGACAGGTTGGACAAGTGGGCAGAAAACAACAGAATGCAGTTCAACAAGGAGAAATGCAAAGTGCTGCACCTAGGGAGGAAAAATGTCCAGCACACCTACAGCCTAGGGAATGACCTGCTGGGTGGCACAGAAGGGAATTGGTGAGTTTTTATTCACCAAGGCGCCCCCGGGGGTTACAAGAAATAATGGCCACAAGCTAGCAGAGAGCAGATTTAGACTAGACATTAGGAAGAACTTCTTCACAGTTCGAGTGGCCAAGGTCTGGAACGGGCTCCCAAGGGAGGTGGTGCTCTCCCCTACCCTGGGGGTCTTCATGAGGAGGTTAGATAAGCATCTAGCTGGGGTCATCTAGACCCAGCACTCTTTCCTGCCTATGCAGGGGGTCGGACTCGATGATCTATTGAGGTCCCTTCTGACCCTAACATCTATGAATCTATGAATCTATGATGGTTCTTTCTCCCTAGGTGCAGCACCTTGCACTTGTGAGTGTTGAAACCCATCCTGTTCTCATCCGCCCACCCCTGTAACCTATCCAGATCCAATTGCAGCCTATTCCTCCCTTCTAGCATGCCCACATCCCCCCACATCTTAGTGTCATCTGCAAATTTGAACAAGGTGCTTTTCACCCCCTCGTCCAAGTCGCTGATGAAGATGTTGAACAGTGCGGGCCCGAGGACCGAGAGCTGGGGGACCCCACTGCCCACATCCCTCCAGGTTGAAAATGTCCTGTCCACCAGCACTCTCTGGGTGCGGCCCTCCAGCCAATTGGTGACCCGTCTGCGTAGGCATTGACACCACAATCTCCTAATTTTTTAGGAGACAGTGTCGAAGGCCTTCCTAAAGTCCAGAAAGACTACGTCCACCGCAACACCTGCGTCCAAGGATTTTGTGACCTGGTCATAGAAGGTCACCAGATTGGTCTGACAGGACCTGCCTCTAATGAACCCATGTTGGTTGCCCCTAAACATACACTCACCTGCTTGCCCCTCGCAGATGTGCACCTGCATAATTTTCTCAAAGAGGTTCCCCATGACCGAGGTATGACTAACAGGCCTATAATTTCCTGCGTCCTCCTTCCTCTCTTTTTTTAAAATGGGGACCACATTGGCCCTTTTCCAGTCCTCTGGTACCACACCAGAGCACCACGAATGCTCGTAAAGCTGTGCCAGGGGTCCTGCAATGACCTCTGCTAATTCCCTCAGCACTCTGGGGTGGAGATCATCAGGACCTGCTGATTTGGACACATCCAATCCCACTAGAATTTCCCTGACTAGGTCCTCTCTGACCCTGGGCCTGGCTGTGCCTCCCCTGGGACAATTGGGGGATCCCGGTGGGGGGGATGACCTGGTCCCTCCTCAGAAAAATACAATTTTAGACCCTTTATTTTCAGAGAGTGTCTATACACATGCTCTGGGGTGGAGGGTGCAGAAGTGCTTTAATTAGAGCATCTCCAAGAGCTGCTTAAATTAAAATGTCCGCAGTGTCACATGTATTCAGTGTTCTTTGCTTCAAAATGATCGTGGGGGCACTTGAGCTAAAGCTCATTCAGTGAGCTTTAGTTCAAGCACCCCTGCCACCATTTTGAAGTGTGGGGATGCTGAATACACATTACACAGAGGCTGCTGGAGTGTGTTAACATACTCCAGCAGACTGAACTAATCTAGTCTGCTCCAGGGTGTGCTAATTAGCATGCATCGGAACAGATGTCTGGCACATGTATAGGTGCCCAGAGATGCCAAAACAGAGGGCGTTGGATTAAGTGATGAGGTTTAAAGCAGTGGTTCTCAACTTTTCTGGACTCAAGGTCCCCCTGACTCCTGATCTGCACCCTCCAGCCCTTCTGGTGCCTGTCACTCCTGACTTGCAGCTCCCCAGCCCTGCCAGTGCCCTTCACTCCCAACCTGCTGCCCCCTGCCCCCAGATTCTGGCCCCCAGTGTGTGGAGTTGGGGGTGGGAATGCACATGCCCTCCACTCCAATTTCTGTGTCCACAGCAGGCATGGGGCTGCTGCCTGGCTGGACTGAGCAAGAGCTGTCTCCACTCCCTTCAGGCTACCTGCATTGGCCTTCCCCCACTCTTCCGTTCTGTGGTAGAGTCACGGTGTGAAGGGAGTGGTGGTGGTGGATGGGCCATGGTGGTGGGGTAGAGCTGTAGCCCAGCACATGACTGGCTAGCAGTGGGAGGAGGTGAGGGCAGTGCACCCCCCTGCTTTCCCATTATTCCTCACACTGCTGGCGGCGTGGTTGGTGTGAAGGTCCCAGCAGCAGTGGCAGCAGCAGCCAGTCTTGCCACCCCATTCTGCCCTCTTGTACTAGGTCCCACATGCTGGGTTGGTCAGGCTGCAGTCCCTGCCCATTGTGGGCACAGAAATCAGGGGAGGGCATGTGCCCTGCTGATGCATCACCTATGCCCTCCCACCCAACTTACCTGCAGGGAGCAGCAGAAGCTGCTCTCCACCACTGCCTGGCTGCCATGTTCATGTGTGCATGCATACACATGCACATGACACCCCCTGCTGGCCTCCTGCAGCTCCCCCCAGCCCCAAGCATTTTTAAAATTTGTTCACGACACTTTGATATGTTGTTGCCACCTATTTTTGGATCGTGACCCATGGGTTCGAAACACTGGTTTAAAGAACCTGATTCTGCCCTTCTGACAGGCAACCTGCACCCTTGTTCAGGTCTGCAGCACAATGTGCACGGGTCAGACACATCCTTGGATGGACGTTTTGCCTAAGTGAAGATTGTAATTTCAGGCCCAATAACTACTCTGTGTTTGAGCTGCAATACTTACTCCAGCTATTATGGGGAATAGCAGTAAAGCCCATCCATCTAGTCTGAATATGACTGCTCTTCAAACCAACAGGAAAGTGGAAGAATTTATTTGAGTTCTATGAACAACTCTGCATGCTAGTCTGAAAGAGTGGAGCTGGGTCCTATGACTGCTGGGGCAACAGAAAAAGCCGTAGTATTTATTGTTTTGCTTATTGCCTTCATCATTTTTTCTTGCTGAAATGAAATCATGCTTTTTGCCCTGCTGAGCAGATCCACACTGACATCCCGCTCTCCTGCTACCGTCTCTGCCGTTCACAAGCCTGTGGACTCTTGTTGCCTATTTGTGGAAGAACAGTAACAAAGATGAGATTCATGTGGCCAGGGAAGGGCAGAATGTTGCAATGATAGAGGAGTGTGGTCTTGGGGGTTACTACAAGGATATTTTCATATTTCACAGTCAATATGAAAGGAAAAAATGTTACAGCTTTGTTTAGGCATAAACAGTTCTTTTGTTGAAATAAATAAAATTATCCCATTTCTGTGGGGAAGATTAGTATTGTTCTTATGCATCCTCTCTAAACAAACAGCAGACTGTTCCCATTCAGAGGTGAAATCATAAACTGTTTTCTTCCATAAATTGTCCCTAGACTTTTTGAAATGACATCACCTGTGCATTCATCAAAGCTCTATATTTGGCATATTTTTTCTGTTTTGGCAAAAATTAAGTGATGAACTGAATATTGTCCAATTTGTAGAAGATTACTTAAAAAATACACGTGTTTTAAATTTATTTGGGAGGCTTAGTAGCACAAAAGATTTTATGCCAATATTTCAATGCTCTATTTTTTTCTCAGTGTTTTGGAACTTGGGATCAGAAATGTTTTCTTATTGAGCAACACATAAAGCAGAAGAATAAACTGCTTAGAAATGTCAGTGTTTTCCCGATAACACTGTGTGAGGTTGAGAATGGTCTCTGGTGCCTGGGTGTACTTATTGAGTAAGAGGAGTCAAGAACCTCTTCCCCCTAACTCCCATGAAACACAAGGACAGGATACTTTTTAAGAGGCCTGTGTAGCCCCCACTGACATTAATAGGAATTATTTCAGTACTCACTGTCCAATTAAAAAAGGACACATACATTTACATTCTAGGTTTGGGCTTATTCCCAGCTGTATTCAGAAGGCATGCAAGTATGGCTTCATCTGCAGTAAGAAGCATGATGTGAAGCCTGCTGAAGTTAAAAGAAAGATTTTTGTTAATTTTAGGAGGCTTTGGATTGGGTTCTCAGTGTAAACTGAAAAAAACTAAACATGTTCTTAAGTGTTTAGAAGGATTGGGGTTTAAGTGCAACCCATGGAGCAGAAGGTGTAATGACTCACAACTCTCCACTTTTCAGGGCAGGCAAGGCAGGACCTGGGGCTTTGAATATTCAACACATGTACTAACATAAATGCAGAGATTAACTTTTGGGTGCCAATATGCCTTCATCTGTGAGAAATCCAAACTGTACAGATCAGTATCTGTATGTAATTAGGTAATAAACATGATAATTTATTTGTGCCCACAATTTTTTTCAGTTTAAATAACATGATGTGGGAAATGGAGAAAGACTGTGGGCAAGTAACCCGCTAATATTAAATTAATTAAGGAGGCCAGGGTGGAATTATGCAATCCTCATTCCTCTAAACTGAGAGCTTCATAAAATAATTCTTTTCATAGCTATAATAGATTGGATACAGAAGGTCGGTTTATGGCTAGAATTAATAAAAACAACAAGAGTACTTTGTCTTCAAGTTGAATTCAGAAGGCTCTGAAATGCAAGCAGTGTAAATGCATTGGGTTCTCTTCTCACTGGCTGCATCTACATGAGATGCTCTCTGTGGAGTTGTTAATGAACAGTCATTTCGTATTTGCATACACAAATACTAATTGACTGCACAGTAACTGGAGTTACTGCACAGTAGCATCGGCGAACGACTTTTTGGTGATGCTAACTGCACAGTAGTAATGAGCTACTGTGCAGTTAACATCTCATGTAGACAAAGTCACATATCTGTCATTACATCTTTGTAACTCCATAGACATTGATGTATTTACTGCTGGTTTTCAGTGGTGCAAGAGTAAGTATGTTGAAACTGCAGTCACAGCTAGTCTGACAGACTAGAGCTAGCTTTAACTAGCTGGCTCTGATTCTGGTAATGGTCTTACTGTGACAGCATGAAGTCAGCTGGGAATAAATATCCTGCCTCACTAGTAGAAGAAATCATCTCTTGCTGAAACCCATGCTGCTGTGGCTAGACTCCTACCAGTACCCATATTAGCTATGCTTTGGCTGCAGGGTAGACACTCACTGAAATGAGATATAGGATGCCATTTTGAAAGTATTTAAGTAATTCAGCAGTTTAGGTCTTTTATTCAATAGTGACAAGAGGGTTGTCACTCTAAGCCAGCTACACTAAATAATTTCCAGGCTTTGAAGCATGCTGACTGGAAGCCTGTGGGAGGGGAAGGCTTCTCCTTGAAAGTCATGGGCTTGGCATGGAGATGGAATAGACATGGCTTTAGGCACATAGGGCTCAAAAGACTCTGTTTTCAATGTTCCTGTTTAAGGCCCTACATTCATGTGAATCTGAAAAAGTATGGGAGGGACATATATACACTTCCTCTTCATCCCCCCATTCCCCCAAACACACGCACATACCAGTACTCACACATAGAATATATATATGCCATCTACAGCAATTACTCTAGATTTCTGCTTTTGATTAATTTTTTCTTGTGTGCTGTAGCCATAGTGGATAATAAAGTTTATCCAAACACTGTGTGTTGCCTTCTCCCTTTCTTTAATTCAAATCACACAGGGCAATTATATTATACAACCATAAAGAAAATTAGGATTCTATCTATACAGGGAAGCTAAATACAGAAATCATATGGAAGTGACTGTCATTTCTGGTAGAACGTTAATTGTATTCTGGATAGAAGGCATGTGTGCACAATGCATGGCTCTTTTCCTTCTCTCTCCCTCCACTCTCCATGTACTAAAATGCTCAGAGAGGATTTGGAATTGTCAATAAACTGCTTATAAATATAGCTGGGAAAAGTTAAATGTCCACTAGCTAAGGCCGTGTGTGCATATCTGTAATCATAAGTAAAAGTGGGATTGTTATTGTAGGGGTGAACATACCGTTGTTTGTTTAGTTTGTTGTTTTTTTTCAAAAGAGGTACATTCCTCATTTTAAACCTGCACAGAAAACCCCTGATACATTTGGCACAGATTACTATAGTTTTAAAGAGGCAGTTTGTCAAATTTTTAATGTACTAATTTTGACCACATTCCTTAAAACAAACAAAACTATAGCTCTTGTACCGTGGTAAACAGTAAGAAGAAAACAACTGAGGCAGCCAATGCCAATGAGTTTTGAAACCCAAAATTCAATTTAAAAAATGAGAAGCACAAGGGAAACATAAGAAAAAGAGTGTAAAAGGAACACAATGACAGAGACAGATAATTTGTAGCTGGCACTTCAGTTGCTGTGAAATGTGGGCCAAGAGAGATCACCCAAAGCCAAAGGCCTTGGAAGAACTAAAAGAAGTTGTTTAGGAAATGTGAACTTCATAGGGCAAAGTCATGTAGCATGCAGCAGCTGAGTTATTTAATTAAGTTTGAGTAGGAGAAAGAATGTGAAAAAACACAACAAGCATGTGCAGAGAAAAATGAATGATGTGGAGGAGGACAGGTTTTTTTGGTGGGATGTGGTATAATGTGGATCTGGCCTAGGCAGTGAAGTCTGTTGAGGATATGGTATTGTGATTGTGGTGACAGGATAGTTATACTTCCACAGGTCTGAGTTCAAGCCTTGTTCTAGACTTGTGCTGATAGTTGCTCCCATTGACCCAGCTGCAAATGGGTACTTGGTCATTCAGACTAGAGAGCTGAAGACACCCAGATGTGATGCTAAACAATGCTCTCCTGTATGCTATTGACTGCAAAGTGGTGAGCCTGAACCATACTAACTCAATGGGTCTCTGACCTTTGACTTTTTGACAGTAGACCTGAGCCCTGCAGAAGAGAAAAAGTGGAATTAGTTCTCCTCTTTTCTTTCAGGGTTATTTTCTCTTTCTTTTACACACTAGGCTTTTTAATCAGTGCAGTACTCTAATGTTTTTTTTTCTTTTTTTTTGAAAAAATGTAAAAGTAATAATTAGTGGTAACTGCAATACTGTTGCACCTTACATAGATACTATATGGCACTCTTAAGAGCGCGTCTACACATCACCCTATGTTGCTGTAGCCATGCACTATGTAACTGTATGACGCGCTATGACGACGTAGTGATTACACGAATTGACATATGACTGGCAGGTACTTTGCCGTAGCAACATGCTCCCATGTTTTAGCAAGTCAGTATGGCGAAGTAGTGGCTAAAACTAACCATGAGCCGTGTGCACGGTGCAGTACGGGTCATTGCTGCGCTGTGCTGCACCTTTTGGAAGTACTAAAGCATGGCGCAATAACAATGTCACCATAGGGTGATGTGTAGACATACCCTGAACAACCAGGCCTACAGACCATATTAGGTGTCACAGATTTACTGTGCACGTTGCTTAAAAAAGCAGCTTAGATCCCGTCCGGGACACCTCTTGTTTACTTGTTGTGTATTGCCATTTACAGAGGTGTCTTCTTGTACTGGGACCTGTGGTTTCCTGCCCTGATTCATTCCATGCCATATCCTTGGCGGTCTTTTATTCTGTATCTTTTGTACACAGCATCTGCATACCTGCCATTAGGGCTGGTAAAGTTCAGAAAATTTGGGGGAACACTTCATGCTTCTTTAGGACTTAATTTTTTTTCCAGTGGAGTTGTAGGTTTGCACAATAACAAAACCAAAAACAGCTGCAGTCAGCAACATCTCTTCCATAAAGCAAAATACCAAAATAAATTAACATAAAAATGTAATTTGCAGATGACACCAAGCTGCGGGGAGTAGTAGATATGCTGGAGGGTAGGGCTAGGATTCAGAGAAACCTTGACAAATTGTAGAATTGGAATAAAAGAAATCTCATGAAGTTTAATAAGGACAAATGTGAAGTCCTGCACTTAGGATGGAACAATCCCATGCACCGGTACAGACTGGGGACTGAATGGCTAAGCAGCATCTCTGCAGAAAAGGGGTTACAGTGGACAATAAGCTGAATATGAGCCAACAGTATACCATTGTTGCCAAGAAGGCTAATGGCATTATGGGCTGCATTAGCAGGAACATTGCCAGCAGATTGAGGAAAGTGATTATTCCCCTCTGTTCGGCAGCGGTGAGGCCACATCTGTGTCCAGTTCTGGTCTCCCCCGCTACAGAAAGGCTGTAGACAAATTGGAGAGAGTCCAGCAGAGGGCAATGAAAATGGTTAGAGGGCTGGGGCATGTGACTTATGAAGAGAGGCTGAAGGACCTGGGCTTATTTAGACTGGAGAAGAGAAGACTGAGAGGGGATTTAATAGCAGCCTGCAACTACCTGAAGGGGGCTTTCAAAGAGAATAGTGCTAGACTGTTCTCAACAGTGGCAGGGGACAGAACAAGGAGCAATGCAATTTGCAGCAAGGGAAGTTTAGGTTGGATATTAGGAAAAACTTTTTCACTAGGAGTTTTTCACTTATCTTACTAGACATTAGGAAAAACTCAGTCACAAGGCTGGTATGAAGTCCTGGAATAGGTTACCAGGAGAAGTTGTGGAATCTTTGTCCTTGGAGGTTTTTAAGACCCAGCTAGACAAAGCCTTGGGTGGGATGATATAATTGGGATGGCTCTGCTTTGAGCACAAAGTTAGGCTAAAAGCCCTTCTGAAGTCCCTTCCAATCCTAATTTTCTATGATTCTATGATCCTACTCCCCACCCCCCAACCTTCTCTATCTCTCTCTGCAAATAAGGAAACTTTCCAGTTTGAAACTCATTCCAATTTGGTGAACCACCCTGGCAGAGAGCTCTGGCTTCTCTTTTTTCTGCTTCCAAAGTAGCTACCTCCCAACCCCCTTCGATTTCTCTGAGTACCTTTACAAAGAAAAGAGGAAGAAACCTTTTGTTTATTAACTGGGTATTGTTATTATATCCTAGTAAACTTAATGTGCTGTACCATACCAACTTTCCAGGCCTCAGGTCATATAAGAGAGGATAAATGCCTAATGGGATTTCTGTGTGGTGTGAAGTCCCAGTGGAATTCATGGAAGCCATTTCTTATTCAGTGGTTTGTACAACTGATAACTGTATATATCTGACATACAAAAAATCAAGACACAAGAACATTTTTCTAAAATTCAGCTCCTGGAGATCGGGGTGCACATTATAATTGAGGAAATATGGTACAGGCAAAGTAAAGTTCTATATGCTGCATGCAGTGTTCCCTGGTTGCTGTTTTTGATGTTTCTCCCCTCACGCTAGTAGAGGCTCTCAAGGAAAGATATTTTTTCTTCATTCAGCATTTCAAAATTAAGGTACATATTTTATTCAAGTGTTATTCATTAAAAAAATACAGCATAGCACTGGAAGTCCAGTCTGGCTTCCCATTTCAACCCACCTCCAATCTCTACTGCTTATAATTAGAGTCATAGACACTCAGGAGGAGAGACAAGGGGCATGATTCCTAGAAGGGGTCTACTTGAGTTTCTTGTTCTTCTAGGAATCCACCTCTCCACTACTTGTTACCCATCCTGTGCTTCCTATATGATGACACAGTTAAATGATATAGGCAGAGGGAAGTATGAGCCTCCAAATGCTCCAAAACTGAGAAGACACCCACAGATACCTTTAAAACTCCAAACCAAAGTCTATCCCTAGTGTAGCCTATCTAGTTATTTTATTGATTCTCAGTAGTCTAACTCTGATGCCCTAATTTGGCAAATTTATCTTTGCAATGATGAGGTTTGTTCCTGAGTAGCATCTTGAAGATATTTGTATCATAGTTATTTGTATATATGCATTTTCTGATTCTCATCATTAGTCCGGCAACTAAGAAAGCAGAGCAGAAGCAGTAACTCTCTATAGTAACTTGAGAAGGCACCAAAGCTGCCCAGTAGCTAGCAACCAAGGGAACATCATTAAATGTAACCACAGTAGCTAACAACTGAGACTATGCCAATTATGTAACCACAGCATCCACAGTAGCGAGCAAGCTAGAGAACACCAAAAATGCAGTCTCAATTCAAGTTTTGAAATAATGTGCTGATGGTTTTTATTTTTGATTGGCTGTTGACACGAAATACAAGAAAAATAAAGAGATTTTTGGGCTATGAAAGATCCTGTTACCCATATGTACAATGCGCTTGTGTCATTTCATGTAATTTCAACTTGAAACACTGCACAATGATATTTCCACTCTGTATGGCCTGAGGTAATGAGCATAATGGAGTTTTTCAACAACATGATGTTGTTATTGTTTTAATCTCATTTTAATATATTTAATATCATACAGTTACTTAATCCTTGTTACTTACAATAAAGTTACTTAATCCTTGTTAAATTAAACTGGTAATATTATTACTGTTACAAAATGTAATGTATTTAGTATTTTTCCTGTGATAGATGCCATAAAGGAATTCACTCCTATAACCAATTCATATGGATGTGAATTCTGTAGTACAGTGGTGCTCAACCGCCGGCCTGCAGGTTGAATCTGGACCACAGGGACCATGCCATCCAACCCATGAACCCACAGGTCTGGATATTTGGTGGTGAAGAAGTGGTGGCAGCATGAATTGCTGCAGCTTCTAAAGCTGTGCCACCTAACACGGCTACTGCTCCCCTGCCACCAAATTTCTGGACCTGTGGGGAGCCCTGAGGACCAAATGACATGGCCCTGGTGCACTGGAATGGCTAAAGTAATCAAGATGGGATACAAGAAGAGTGTGGATGTAAGTTTTAGCTCTGGATAGAAAGAAAAGGACCTATATGAGAAATGTAATGGAGGAATGGATAGTCTGAAGGACCGAGAGAAATGAGGATAGCTTTTCAGATAGGGAACATAGGGGTGGTGTCATAATGATGATGAATAGGCTCTCTAGACAGGGTTTTAGAACAAGGCTGTCCAACTGGTGGCCCAAGAGGGGTTGAACTATGGCCCCTGGGGTGCAGACAGAAGTGTGGCTCCCCATTGTAGCTGAGAACACTTTGCAGGAAGAGTTCTGAGTTACAACGATCTGTGATGGGCCGGCATTGGGGATGATGCTCAAGGGCAACCAGCACGGTTTCATTAGGGGCAGGTCATGTCAGACCAACCTGATTGCCTTTTACGATCAGGTCACAAAAGCATTGGATGCAGGTGTCGCCATGGATGTAGTCTTTCTGGACTTCAGCAAGGCCTTTGACACTGTCTCCCACCCCATCCTCGTTAAAAAAACTAGGTGACTGTGGCATCGATGCCTACATGGTCAGATGGATTGCGAATTGGCTCAAGGGTCGTACTCAGAGGGTGGTGGTGGACGGGTCATATTCAACCTGGGGGGAAGTGGGCAGCGGAGTCCCCCAGGGCTCAGTCCTTGGGCCCGTGCTGTTCAATTTCTTTATCAGTGATTTGGACGATGGGGTGAAAAGCAACCTGTTCAAATTTGCTGATGATACCAAAATTTGGGGTGAGGTGGGCACGTTAGCAGGGAGGGAAAGACTGCAGAAAGACCTGGATAGGTTGCAAGGGTGGGCTAACAAAAACAGGATGCGTTTCAATATGGACAAGTGCAGGGTGCTGCACTTGGGCAGTAGTAACCAGCAGCACACTTATAAGATGGGAAACTCCCTTCTTGAGAGCACGGAGGCAGAAAGGGATCTTGGAGTCATCATTGATTCCAAGATGAACATGGGCCGACAATGCGAGGTCACGGTTGGCAGGACTAACCGGACCTTATCGTGTATCCACAGGTGCATCTCAAGTAGGTCCAAGGAGGTGATCCTCCCCTTCTACGCGCCACTGGTCAGGCCGCAGCTGGAGTACTGTGTTCAGTTGTGGGCACCCCACTTCAAGAGGGATGCGGACAACATTGAGAGGGTCCAGAGGAGGGCCACCTGCATGATCCGAGGACAGCAGGGCAGACCCTACAATGAGAGGCTACGGGACCTGAACCTGTTTAACCTTCACAAGAGAAGGCTGAGGGGGGACCTGGTGGCCGTCTATAAACTCACTAGGGGGGACCAGAAGAGTTTGGGGGAGACCTTGTTTCCCCTAGCGCCCCCCAGGATAACAAGGAATAACGGCCACAAGTTGCTGGAGAGGAGGTTTAGATTAGACATCCATAGGAACTACTTCACAGTTAGGGCGGCTAGGATATGGAACCAACTTCCAAGGGAAGTGGTGCTGGCTCCTACCCTGGGGGTTTTTAAGAAGCGGCTTGATGCCTACCTGACTGGGGTCATTTGAGCCCAGTTTTCTTCCTGCCCAGGCAGGGTATCGGACCTGAAGATCTGCAAGGTCCCTTCCGACCCTACTTCTATGATTCTATGATCCCCTGAAACATACAGAAGTTCACTATTGGTTTCAGGGGAAAGGGAATCTAGCTGCTTGCTGGGAGCCTGCGGCCAGTTTCCCCTAACAGCCCCATCTCTCTCCCAGCCTGTCCCTGATTCAGAATGGGAGGGGGGAAAGGGAGCAGAGGGAACTCAGTCTAGAGCAGTAGTCACCATCCAGTCAATTGCGATTGACTGGTCGATTGTGGAGCCTCTGACAGTCAATCTCAATTGGGGGTGGATGGGGGGGCTTAGCATGTGTATGCATGTACGTGTATGCTTAGCCCTCCCAGACTGAGATGTACTGTCAGAGGCTCCACATCCTGCCGGACAGGCAGGGGCATGGCTTAGCTCAGTGGTGGGATGCACGTGGCATTGCGTTGCTCACCAAATGACATGGCCCTGGTGCAATGAGTCACTCTGTGGCTGGATTTGGCATACCTGGTTGGGCTAGAGTGCCAGATAACATGGATACAGCTTATGGACGGACTCTGCCTATAGTATTTGGCTGGTGGACTGGCCTTACACCACTCATCTGACCCATGCAGCCATATGGTTGAGTAGCACCGCTCTAGTAGGAAGATATCTTTTATGTTGCTTTCATACCATATTGCAGCTATATTCAGTCATAAAAAGGGATAATACTGCATAACAATGGCACAGTACAGAGTACATCCACATCATCATTTGATTTCCAAGTTTGAAGGCTAATTGGCCTAGGTTAAAAAACAGCTAAAAGTAAGATCCAGGGAAATAAAGCCCAGAATTAGAAACTAACCTATTTATTAACAGGCATCTTTAGTTTCCTATACACATGAACATGCTTATATATGACAATGAAAATAATGCTGATCATACTTTTAACTTCAGTTGAAATGAAACATAAGCAGCTTGACCAATTTCATTCACTTTGGGTGTTAGGTGAAACAAAAGCTATATTTTGGTTTGTTTTAATAAGCAAATCAAACATAACACCAAAATGGATGTTTTTTTTCTGTGGGAATTTGGAGGCTTGAGAAAACATTTTCCCTACCATAGGCAGGTGGATGGGGAAAATGGCTTACAAACGAAGATGGGTGAGTTTTTGAGGGTTAAATATTTTATTCCTCTCTCTCTCAATACAGATTCAGGTAAACTGGAAACATTTATATATTCATGTCATATCCAGTGAGTAGTTTGGGAAAAATCAAATGTTTTTTCTTTTGACATTTTTAAAAAATGTTTTGAATTTTCATTTTGACAAGACATTTATGTCTAAAATTTAGCTATGTTTAATTTAACAACTAAACATGAAACATAACAAATGTTTTTTAAGGTTTTTATTCTGTGTTAAAACCTGAAAAAATGTTTTTTTGATGACCTGAAAAAGGTTTTTTGGTCTTGGTCTGGTCATCAATCTGAAAATCACTTGTTTGTACTGTACAGTTTTACTTACATGCTGTCTAGAATGAATATGAAAATATACTATGCAGCATCAGTACAAGGGAAAAATAATAAAATGCTAATCCAGCTGTATTGTTTTTCAGTTAGTTTTGTAGGAAAATGGACCGTTGCTTCCAGTGGTTGTGTTTTGCATTCCTGCAAGTACTGACAGAAGGTACCCCTCTTCTTACATAAGAGTGTTACGTCTCATTAAATGTGCATGCTATACAAAATAGCTTATAATGAAATCTGCCAAGACTGATTGAAAAAGCAACAGTTCAAAATGAGGTTGAGAAAGTAACTCTGACCAGGATGTCCTATTTTGCTGGTTTGGCTGCTCTGATTGAAACCGTCTGTGAAGCAACAGCCTTTGCGTGATAGGCCCAGACACAAATTAATAAGTCGACAGTGTGTTGACCTACTAAACAAAAAGCACAACAGCCCGATAACTACAAACAGACGCAGTTACTTTACTGCTTAGTTAAAAACTTCCCCCCCCAGAGCTTTTATGCAGTGGCTTCTTCTGGTTTTATGTAATTTTCCCTATGGAAATTTACAAAACTATGGTCAATCCCACCTGTGAAAGATTGTATCATTTAACCCAGAGGTTACGTCTCCTGATACTAGTTCAGGAAAAGGCACCTTTTTAACAGTTTTATATAAGGCAAATTCAGTCCAGTGAATTTGAATATGTATGGCCAGATTTTCATCCTCAGTGGAAAAACATCAACTTTCATCAGCTAAAGATCTCTGATCATTCTTTTTCTAAACTGGAATTCCATAGTGGAAAGTGATTAATGTTAACACAGTAACCCTACAATATAATAGTCTGATCTTTTGCTTTATTTAAGAAGTTTTAAGGACTCTGTATCCTCAAGGAGTGAGTCAGATATATTTTTGTATGTGACTACCATTCTCCGAGTAGCCATGAATATCTTTCAGGGTGGCCTTTGATAGAAGAATCCAAATATTGCCTTTGTTTTTCTGCATGAGACATTATATGCAAGCCGCTGGTTGTAAGGACACTCTGGCATTCTGCAGGTCACATGTTTAGCGATTTATTCCAGCAAACTCAAACAATGTTTTTTTCATTATCCTCATGTTTTTACCAAAGTTTTGTATAACACTGCATAATTGGTCTCTTAATGATATTTACAGCAGAAAGGGTGTATCTCAAATGCCTACTTCCAAGCTATCCAAACACCTGGTTAAGATAAATCTTTTAATAGCACTTCAGTTTTTGTTAACTCTTCTGTTACTGAATCTTTTTAAAACCTAATTGCCAAAATCAGGAGAATTAGACTAACACGTAAACCAGCCATAAGAATTTCCGAGAAACATTTTCATTAGTTATGTGTGTACTATACAGTGAAGCAAATCAAATTGTTTCATGGTTTCAAGCATTAATCTCATTGTCAAATAGTCAATTCAATTTATGACTTCTTTTTTCAATTTCTAAATTCCAAATTCAATTGGACTAATAGTTTCCATATTGAAGATAGTTTCACAGCCTGAGTAAAGCAGGGATTTTCCCATGAAAATAACAGATTGAAAAAGTGAACAATATTCATCACGATATAAGGGGAAAAGAAACATTGCCCAGCTGTAACATCTATGTCACTGTATATGTGGATTGTCTTTGTCTTGCCAGTAAATAGGATTTTCTGATGTTGAATTAAAGCTTCTGCGTTGTTAAAACACTGACACAAGAACAGACAAGAGGATTTGCACTTATCCTGAATACCTGCATGCTTCAAGTGCACTGGGAGAGAAGGGGCTGAGAGCCAACTGTCTTTAGTCTGGTCTATGGGAAAATGCAGATCCAGGGTAAGATCATAGCGGAACATATATTCTTGTTTTTACAAAATGTGTGGGTTTAAACCATTTTAAATTAAAGGCTTACCAAAGTATTTTTAAAAGCATTTGCAAGGGCACTTCTTAGCTGCTGGTTACCCATGACCTTTCCAGTCCTGATTTTTGTGGCATTGTGGTTGGATCAGAAAAAGAAGGTCCTTTAGTTTTTAAAAGTATTGTATAACCCTTCCATTATTTTCCCAGACTACTTCTAGGTCCAGTTCATCTGGTTCTATTGCAACAAATGTCAGGTGGGGGAAAGCAAGGTAAGAATTTTAAGTAATCACTTTAGGCAAACTTTATTTTACTTCTGTTGCTGTTTGGCTTTCCATTGGGCTCTTTTCTTCAATCTCAGAAATGACTGAAGTTCTGGATACTGTTGTTGTTATTATTATTAGATTATTGTGAATGACCTTAAAGCACAGGGGTGTAGGTTGTAGCTGTGACATAGGCAGACAAGGTTCTTTGGGTGAATCTGATAGCTTTTATTAGACCAACTAAATAGTTGGAGAACAATTTTTAAGCAAGCTTCCGGGTTCAAAAACCCTTCATCAGGTCTAAGAAAGGGTTTTTGAACCTGAACGCTTGCTTAAAAATTGTTCTCCAACTATTTAGTTGGTCTAATAAAAAATATCAGATTCACCCAAAGAACCTTGTCTGCCTACGACCTTAAAGTAGGTACTTTTACTGACATGGTGGCCAGGTCCACATGAGCAGGGGCATGCCTTTGCAGCAGCATAAATAGTAGCAGCACAAATGTGTGCCTCTACTTTGTGTAGCAGTGCACACCCCTGCACGTGTGTTTTGCAGTAGCACATATTGTTCTGCTGCTCCATGTGCTGTGGCGGGTGGGAGGAGGGGGGGTTAGAGGGGAAGGGGGTCTTGCTGGGGCACAGGGTGCCTGAGCAGGGGCTAGCCATCCCATGTGCTGAGGCACCCTGTGCTGCAACCAGTTGGGGAGCAGCATTGCGAAGCCCTCATACTGAGGCACCCTGCGCTCCAGCCAGCCAGCTCCCTTCTTGACTGGGGCATAGCATGCTTGGAGACAGGGGAGCAGACAGCCCTGCTCCCCTGTCTCCTTGTGCCTCAGTGCAGGGCATGTAGAGCCCCCATGCTAAGGCACAGTGTGCCTTGAGATGGGGGAGTAGGCAGCTCTGCGGCTGGCTGGGGCACAGTATGGGGGCTTCACAGTGCATAGAGACAGGAGAGGAGGCAGCCTAGGTCTACCTGCTTCCCCGTCTCTGCGTTTGTCCTGGTGCCTGCCACTTTAGTATGGTTTCCACTGTTTTTTTTCCAGGGTTTTTTTTTGCTACCAGGAAATCCAAGTAGCAAATTTTGTGCCAGCTTTGCAAATTAGCAGTACTACACACTGATTAACATGCAACTTGTGCAGTTTGTGGTGTTGCAAAGAGGTTTGCAGCACCATGAACCACACGTCTGCTTGTCTACATGAGACGCTACTGTGCAGTTGTTACTGAGCACAGAAAGGGAGAAGGAAAGGGATCTTGTTACCAGAGGCGGAAGGGATCTTGGAGTCATTATTGACTCCAAGATGATCATGAGCCGCCAATGCCAGGCCGCAGCCAGCAAGGCAGCCATACCTTGTCATGCATCCAAAGGTGCATCTCAGGCTGGTTAAGAGAGGTGATACTCCCCCTCTATGCAACTTTGGTCAGGCTGCAGTTGGAGTACTGTGTCCAGTACTGGGCGCCGCACTTCAAAAGGGACGTGGCCAGCCTGGAGAGGGTTCAGAGGAGGGCCACCCGCTTGGCGAGAGGGCAGCAGGACAGGCCCTATGAGGAGAGACTGAGGGACCTGAACCTGTTCAGGCTCTGCAAGAGGAGGCTGAGGGGGGACCTGGTGGCTGCCTACAAACTCATCAGGAGAGATCATCATCAAATAGGTAGAGCCCTTTTCTCCCCAGCACCACCTGGGGTGACAAGGAACAATGGTAATAAGCTGATGGAGAATAGGTTTAGGTTGGAGATCAGAAGGCAATATTTTAGTTAGGGTAGCCAAAATCTGGAACCAACTTCCCAGGGGAGTGGTCCTCGTCCCTACCTTTGGCAAATTCAAGAGGAGGTTGGATGATCACCTGTCTGGGGTCTTGTGAAACCAGTATTCATTCCTGCCTGTGGCAGGGGGTCAGGCTAGATGATCTGTTCAGGTCCCTCCTGACCCTAGCTACTATGAAACTATGAGCATTTGTATAGTACTTGTATTAGCAAGCACTAAATAAGTGCTGCACCGACGAATGTCTTTTAGGTAATGCTACTGCACAGAAGCCTAATAATGCCATGCAGCAGTGTATTAGCACTGTCTGTTCTGTGATGCTCTACTGCACAGTATTTTTTGGCTACTGCGCAGTCAGCATCTTGTGTAGATGCTCCCAAAGATGCCTGACTATTACGTCAGCTACCTAAGCTGAAAATGTAGATCCCGAAAACCCAGATGTACTCAAATTCTGTATGTGCATAACCTTTTGCCATTGGTCTTGTGCATAACTATTCAAGTCATGAGGATACCAGGCAGTGTAGTGCCTAAACCCGAATAAAATCACAGACTAAGCATCACATATCTATCTTACCTGTAGAATCTGAATATACTTCCTAGACAGGACCATATACAGAGGACAAGGCAACGTTTTCCTGATTATACCAGTAACTCAGAGGTTACAGCTGTTACTGGAGATGTGGGATGTCCACATTTAAACCCTCTACCTGATTTGATTAAAGGCAATGTACTAATTACTGGATTCACTGCTATAACTGATGGGGCAGGGGGGTTTGGGCAGCCAGCCAGCAGCCCTGGGAGCTACATTTATAAAGAGCTCAAAAATAGTCATCACTGCAGGGGCAGCTGACTATGTCCCCACAGTTGACATCACAGCAGCCAGTGCTACCCCATGCATTATGGCTACTTTAGGCAAAGAGCTGCCCTGCCACACTTCTGACTGAATTATACAGTGTTTTGAGAAAAGAATCTTCTTCAGTCACTACAGTTGGAGCTGTTCCACTTTGTATAAATTCCTTAAATATGAATTTGGTTAGAGTGCTTGTGTAAATGCTTTTATAGATGGTAATCTCAGCTCTATCCTAGGAGCTGTAAGATCTTGGTTCAAGTCTTCACTCCTCTGCCTGATTTGGAGCAATTTCCACTTGTGCCTTTAACATCCCAGATGACTATACAAACTATACATCTTCTTCAGCAATCCCTCACAGTCAAGGATGACTGTCTTCCATGATTGTCTTATTTGTGGATCCAAAGGTGGCTGATGAGGCTGATCCAGGATTGACAGACCATGTTGCAGTTCAGGCATATGTTTCTGTGTGGAGGGGTTGACTCTGGAGTCCTGATTTGGGTCTCGGTATGCTGTGTCTGCTACTCTAGCTTTTCCATCTCCTGCTGTCATTGTAATGTTTCAAAGTACTGAGATCCTTGCAGCAGACTTTTCTTCCATTTTGGGCAGTTCTGGGCAATAGTCTCCCATGAGTTGATGTTGATGTTGCATTTTTTCAAGCTGGCTTTGAGGATGTCCTTGAAGTGCTTTCTCTGCCATTCTCTTGAGCGTATACCTGGACTGAGCTGGGAGAATGCAACTTGCTTTTGGAATCAGACATCTAGATGATGTGGCTGGCCCCGCCAAGTTGATGTTGGATGATCATTGCCCTGATGCACATTGGGTCTGCTTGCAGGATGATCATAATGTTGGTGCAACTATTTTCTTACTGAATTCAAAGGATCTTCCACAGGCAGTATTGATGATACTTCTCCAACAACTTGAGGCATCTCCTGTATGTTGTCCATGTCTCAGCTCCATCCAATAAGGTGGCAATCACAACCACTTCATAAACCATGAACTTGGTTTTGGATCTGATGTCATGATCTTCGAACGCCCATTTCCTCAGGCACCTGAAGTATTTACTTGCACATTTGAAGTGATGCTGGATTTCTTCATCAATGTCAGCCTTCTGTGAGAGATGGCTCCTGGGGTACAGGAAAAATTCAACCATCTCCAAGGTGTTTATGATTGCTTGAAGGTGTGCTTCTGAGTGAGCACACACTACAGCATCATCAGTGTACTGGAGCTTAGTAGCTGAAGTCGGGGTGGTTTTGGTTTTGGTTTTGGTTCAAAGGAACTGAGATTAAACAGCTTACTATCCATTAGGGCTGTGCAAAGCTTCGAGTGGTGATTTGATTCGGAGGAGATTCGGTCTGATTTGGTGGATGAATCTCTGAATCCAAATTGAATCAGGGAACCAATTTAAAGGTCCAAATTGACTCAAAGCTCTTCGAATCTTCGGCAAAGATTTGGAGAGCTTTGACAATTTGGGCAGTCCCCAGTTTGGGCACTCTGAGCTGGTAAATACTAGGGGCAGAGGAGGGGAGGCTGGGGGAGGGGACCATGGGGGGGGACCCCTGCCAGGCCCTCTGACTCTCCCACTCCTCCAGCCAAACTGGGACCCTTGCCTGCTCCCCCATGGATGCCCCTGCCCACCCCAGCTCCTGGTACTTTAAAAAACAGCCGCAGTGCTCACCGGGTGCTGCCAGGCAGGGGGTGATCTCCACTGCCCCATGCTGCATGGGAGGCACTGCATGAGACCCCTTGACCCCCCCCCGCTCCCCTGGTCCCCCCATGGCTGCCCTGCTGGCCAGGGCTCCGGCCCCTTAAGAAAAAAAAAAGCCAAGAAAAGCCCCAGGACTCACTGCACCTGGTGCAGCCTTGGGGTTTTGGGGGCTTGTGCAGATCCCCCACATGGTGTGGGGCAGCGGGGATCACCCCCCTGCCAGCAGGAGTGGTGAGTCCCGGGGTTTCTTCAGGTTTTTTTTTTCTTAATGGGCTGGAGCTGGCCTGTGCGTGGCACCCATGAGGGGGCTGGGGGAGTGGTGGGAGGGGAGAACCCCCATGCAGCGGGGGGCAGCGGGGATCGCCCCCTGCCTGGCAGCACCTGCTGAGCCAGGGCTTTTATTTCCCCAAGTGCTGGGAGCTGGCGAAGGCGAGGAAGCCATTGCTGGGCTGGGAGAGGGGTGAAGGATGAGCTTTGCCTGGCTGATTCGGATATTCAGAGATTTGGCTGCTGCCAAATCTCTGAATCAGATTTGGCCAAATCGAATCAGGACAGTGATTCAAATCACTGAATTGAATCACTGTCCCCCAAATTGGCTGAATCTAAATCCAAAACAAATACTAGTTGTTTCACAAAGGCCTACTACTATCCATTCAGTAGTTTAGTTCCACTCTGACTGGAAGTTTGTTTGTGGTCAGATGTAGCTTCATGGTAAAAAAATATCAGGAAGAGTGTTGGAACAATGATGCAGCCTCACTTAACTCCCATCTTACCCTCAAAGGGACCTGTAATAGATTCATTACTGAGGACCACTGCTCACATACCATCATGGAGCAGGCAAAAATGGTGACAAATTTTGGTGGGCATCTATACTTCAGAAGGATCCTTCACAGTGCTTCTCAGTTGACAGAGTTGAAGGCTTGTGTGAGGTCCAAGAAGGCCATGTGGAGGGGATTATGTTGTCCCTGATATTTTTCTGCAGCTGGTGAGCAGTGAAGATCATGTTGGTTGTGCCTTTCAATACCCTAAACCCACACAGAGATTCCAGGAGGAGTTCTTCAGCAAGTGGAAGGAGATGATTCAAGAGGGCTTTTGCAATGATCTTTCATTTGGTGGACAGCAAGGCATCTGTGATTTCCACAGTTGGACATGTCTTTTTCTTGAAGATTATCACAATCATGACATCCCCCTGAGGTCATCTGGGATTTCCTTATCATTCCCAATCCTTAAAATGAGGGCATGGAGCTGTGATGTCAGCTCCAGTTCCCCCTGCTTGAAGTTTTTGGTGGGGATTTCATTAGCTCCAGATGCCTTGTCATTCTTGATTTGCTTGATGCCTTTTCTCGCCTCATTAAGGGTTGGAGGGATTCCGAGATCATCTCTGACTGGGTGGTATGGAATGGAGTTGAGAACACTCTCATCAACAAAAGTGACTTGATTGAGGTCTTCAAAATGCTCTTTCTAAAGGGCATTGATGGCTCCCCTTTCCTTGATCAGGTCTCCTTTATCCCTAAGTCTCAAGGGGTTGGTCCCTCTGTTCTCAGACAGTAGATGGCTTTGGTGGCACTGAAAAAATGGCACATATTATAGATGTCAGTGAGAATGTCCTTTGCCTTGTTTTCCCATCATCTGTTCTTCACATCGTGGGTCCTTCTCTGGACCTCTGCCTTGGCTTGCTGGAGATTCAATTTCTTTTGCTTGGAGTTGATGTAATTCTGCCAAGCACAAAAGGCCTTGCACTTGCAGTTGATCAACTCCTGGATCTCCTGGTCATGCTCATCAAGCCAGTCTTGATGCTTCTGGGTAGAGAATCCAAGTGTCTCATCTCAGGTGCTAATGATTGCAGACTTGAAGGCACCCCAAGCACTACTGATAATCTCCCATTGTTGTTGATTGGAATTTGCCAGTTTTTCATTGACCGTGTCCCCACAGTTGACATCACAGCATCCAGTGCTACCCTATGCATTATGGCCACTTCAGGTAAAGAGCTGCCCTGTCACACTTCTGACTGAATTATACAGTGTTTTGAGAAAATAATCTCCCTCATATGGAAGAGGCACTGTTGGAAGAGGTCTCACTTGATTGGGCCCTTGAGTCCTTTGATGTTGATCTTCCACTGACATTGCTTATGCTGTAGCTATCATTTGGGAGCCACTTTGAGTGACAGAATGAAGCAGATGAGTCAGTGATCGGTCCTCAGCTCCTAAGCAATCACCATCTCCTGGCATAGCTACAGTGATGCTGACATCTTTTGATGCTGGGATGAAAAATGACACAATTAATCAGATGCCAATGCTTATATTGGGGTGTTGCCAGGATGTCTTTTGCCTGTTTTTCTGGTGGAACAGGATGTTGGTGATGGTGAGTCATAGAATCATAGAATCGTAGAAAGTTAGGGTTGGAAGGGACCTCAGGGGGTCATCTAGTCCAACCCCCTGCTCAAAGCAGGACCATTCTCAACTAGATCATCCCAGCCAAAGCTTTGTCTAGCCAAGTTTTGAAAACCTCCAAGGATGAAGCTTCCACCACTTTTCTGGTGCATGTTCTGTGCATTTGGTCAAGAGGAGGATGCTGTTGGAGTTGACCTTTCCTGCTCCTTCCTTGCTGATGGTTCCATTTCAGAAGGTCAAGTCCCTTCTGACTCTGGCATTGAAACTGCTGACCCCTCCAGAATGTCAGAAAGGACTTGATCAAGGTTGGCATAGACTTCCTTTTTGGTTTCATTCGTGCCATCAAGTGTAGGGGCATACATGCTGTTGACAGTGGCATATTGGCTCTCCACCAGTTTAAGATGGGGAGTCATGAGGTGCTCATTAATTCCAGTGCAGAACTCGTTGGGCTGGTTTATGAGTTCAGTCTTGTTGGCAAAATCAAAGCTGGCATTGTCCTTCCTGTTTACCCTTCCAGAAGAATGTAGAGCGGCTTCCATGGTTTTTGATCTGCTCATCTCCCACTCACCAGGTCTCCTTCAGTGCAGCAACATCAATGTCGTGTTGCTTGAGTTCTCGAGACATGGTTGCAGTGCAGTGCTCTGGGTGTTCAGTATTAGGTTTGTGAATAAGGGTGTCATTCCCTCCTTATGAGAAAGAACCTATCTGCTTTAGATGCTTTGCACTGGGAGAAGGTTCACCTCTGAAAATAAGTGGGCTAAGTCCTCTCCTCTCCTTGATATGTTTTACTGGCTAGTCTAGGCAGATCCCCATGCAGTCTGTGAATTCCATTTGTAGGTGCCTAACTTTTCCCTGTGTATTGCATATGGAATATCGGCACTCAGCTCAGGGCTAAAGATTCTACTATGCAGTACTGTGATAATATATTAAGTTGAATATATTAATTAACTTCACAGTTTCCATATCATCAATTACCATTTTATAAAGGTGGAAAGTACGGTACAGAATACTTACTTGGGTAGCTCACGTCACATTGGGAATCTATATTAAAGTTTAAATTAGCACTATACAGGCCTAAGCTCCTATTTTCAGTGCTGTGTTTTGGCACATTAAAAGGTATGCTATACATAGTCAACCAGAACATTAATTTATGGATTTTCATGATGCAAAGCCTGATGTTTTTTGACAAAGCAATTTCACAGGGCCTTGTCACATATTCATTTGCAACAGTTGCAAAACACTGCAATGCAGTGGCCTATTACAGTTAGTGTTGAAAAGAGAATCCTCACCTGAAAGGGAACAACTTTGCAATGCCATGAGGACCCTTAATATGTGCTAAACTGCTTGAATGTGCATCTGGTTGCATTTTAACTGTCTGTTTTGGGGGCTTTCATTTAAAGTGCTTCTTGTTTTTAGTTTCTTTTAACATCTATGTATCATGGTAATGTATGTGTATAGCTCATGAAACTCAAATATGTAAGAATACCATATCCAGCAGAAAATACAGGGAGATTCTTAACAAAACAGATTGTGACTGTCTCTGCTGAGATTTGGCCGAAACATCAGAACTAACACTTTACTCTTAACAAGAACAATGACATGGGATATTTCATGAACACAAATAAGTAGGATTTGGCTTTATAACACATTTGGAACATCATGCTTCCAACAATCCAAGGCTTGTGATTCAGGCAATAATTTGATATTAACTCAGAGGAAAGAATACCAACTTCCAGGTGCACTTTTAATCCAAATTCTGATGTTGCATAAATCCATGACTTACTGACTTCTGGCAGGTTCACAACCTCAAAAAGCATAAGAACAAATATTACACGCAGATTCTTATCCTGGACAATTGGAAAAGGTCAAAAATAGTGTTGCCCTTTAAGAAAGGGAAGAAGGAGGATCTGGGAAATTACAGACCAGTCAGTTTGACCTCAATACCTGGAAAGGTCATGAAGTAGGTCATCCAGGAATCTATTTTGAAGCCTCCTGGAGGAGACAAAGTTATCAGGACCAGCCATCATGGATTCACCAAAAGGTAGTTATGCCTGACCAGCCTGATTTCCTTGGTGATAAGGTGAAAGTTTCTGTGGATGGGGGAGAGGCAGTGGATGTGATATACACTGATTTTAGCAAAACTTCTGACACTGTTTCACATGACATTCTCATTAAAAAGCTAAGGAAATAGAGACTAGATGAAATTACTGTAAACCAGATACAAAACTGGCTGGATCATCTTGCTCAGTGAGTAGTCAGCCAGAACTGTCTCAGTATCTATCTGGCAGGAGTTAATCAGTAGGGTTCCCCAAGGGTCTGTCCTGGGAGATTGTTTAACATCTTCATTAAGGATATGGAGGATGGAATTGAGTGAACGCTTAGCAAGCTTGCAGATTACACCAATTTTCAGACACCCTGGAAGGTAGGGCTAGGATACAGAATGATTTGGATAAACTGGAGAAATCATTCAAATTCAATCAGGGCAAATACAAAGTCTTACACTTTGGATGGAATAATTGCATGCACAAAGGAATGACGGGCTAGGCTGCATTACTGCAGAGAAGAACTTGTGGGTTACAGTGGACCATAAGCTGAGCCAACAGTATGCTTGTCTTGAAAAAAAAAGCCACCTGCATACAGGGTTGTAGTAACAGGAGTGTCACTTGCAAAGCAACAGAAGTGATTTGCCACTCTATTTGGCACTGGTGAGGCCTCATTTGGAGTACGGTGTCCACATTAGGGCCCCAAACTTCAAGAAAGATGTGGACAGATTAGAAACAGACCAGTAGAAAGCAACAAAAATGATTAGAGGCCTTGGAATCATGATTTATGAGGAATGGCTGAAAGAACTAGAATTATTTAGTCTGGAGAAGACAAGATTGAAGGGAGACTTGATAATAGTCTTGCCAAGTCTTAACACCTGAAGAGGATTAACAAAAACTATTCTCTGTGGCTGTAGAGGATAGGGCTAGGAGCAATGACCTCAGACTAGAGCAGAGGAAATTTACATAGGCTATTTGGAAGAACTTTCTCACCCTGAGGCTGGTATTGAAAGTATTGGAACAAATTACCTAGAGAGGTCATGGAACCTCGATCCCTGGACATTTTCAAAAGCAGGTTAGACAGATACTTGCCTGGGGTGGTTTAGTCAGGGGTGATCCTGCCTTGAGAAGAGGGCTATACTAGATGACCTTATGAGGTCCCTTCTAGCCCTACTTTCCTATGATCCGATCTTATTTGGTACTACTTTTGTAACTTGCTGTGATCACATAAACTTTGGATGGTAATGCAGTAGAATTATTTATTTTAATTCAGAGTCAATCACTATTTGATACCATTCTCTTTGGGGACATTCACCCATGAAAACTTTCAATCTTACCAGCTGGGCAAAAATAAGTGTAAGTTGATCTTTTTATATTGTTTACATTACAGGCTTTTCCCTCATGTACCTTCAGTAGTTAATCAAATATATTTTATAATGTTAATAAAATGTAAATGGAGAGTAGCTGCTGACAGGAGTACAGCTTTCATAAAATATAAGCAAAATGTTGATATCATTACCTTTGGTATATACTTTAGGATACAGCTACAACATGCTTTTTCCATTTTCATGCCAAGCACAGAATACTCTTTCCCCCCTTATTATTAAAAAAAGATCCTATTTTAAACTGTATTCTAGGCAGTTCATTTTTAATTACCTGAGGGATCTATTAATCTACAGCATTAGGGTTTTTCTGGGTTAGCTGAGAAAACCATTCTAAATCAGTGTGTCTCAAGCACTAAGGTTGTAACTTCTCCAGGGAAATGCTGAATTTGTGTAATAGGGGCTCAAGCAAGCCATAGGAAAATGAAAAAAAATAAACATTTGTCTTTCTTATTAGACCTTTTTCTCTTGGGACTCAGGAAAAGCAGAACCATTTATTGAATATTCTCTAAGCAATTTGGCTGCTAAGTCCCAAGTGCTACAGAACAACTGACTGGCTGCTAAGTTTACAAATGTAACATATTCTTATGAAATTCATAAAAAGGATTTTTTTTTGTGTTTTTCTAGAGATATAGGAATTGCAGTGTTGGATGAAATCAGAGGTAGGTTTTTTCAATATTATAGTCTCTACCAGCTACTTCAAAAGAAGGTACAAGAAACCTTGGAATAAAGCAGGTAAAATTCATGATGTGCTGCCAAATATTTAGCAAGGCTCTCTTGGATACTTTCCACCTCTCCTAGGTATACAGGTGACATGCCATGGATGCAGTTCATCAGTCCTTCCAAAACCTCAAAGTACCCCACCTCCACTTGAACCAGTAGCATGTAGGTACCCTGCATCCTTTGCTTGTGGAGGTAATGAAAGACTCATTTTACCATGGCTTCTATAGTTGCAAGATGGTCAGTTAGGTAATGTTCAGGTGGGATCCCCCTTTAGATCTAGATTTGGACAGGTTTCTCTTGACAACTAGTAGTTTTCCACGCTTGTATGGCAGAAGGAAGGGAGAGTGGGGGCAAGAGGCAACTGCACGAGTAGGGCTCCTCTGGAGAATATTGGAAGGCCTGGACTGGAGCAGAGGTCTAGGTACTTCCTAGTTCCAGGGAAGTACTTGTATTCTTAGATGGAGCAGACTATTTTGCCACCTTTCCTCATTCTCTTCCTCTTCTTGGTCAGCTGGTAAAGCAGCTAGCATGGAGGTTGTTGGTGGCAAGGGAAGGGATGGCCCAGTGCATTCCCCTTTGTGTTCCTGATGGCGAACGCTGGAGGGACTTTCTGTTTGCAACAAGGCTGTGACTATTGTAATCCAAGCCTGGGCATTCATGTGTACAAATAGTTTAAACTGCTTCTTCCAGTGTTATTAGTATGCAAATGTTAGCACTAAATTTCATTGCTATTTAGCTACCCACTTACCTTCTGGATTAAGCCACACAGTCTGCTCAAGATAGTCTGCCTAAATTTCCTTCTGCATCTTCTGTTTATAATTAGAGAAGGTGGAGTTCTTGGGGAAGGGGTTATAACAGGGAACCCTTGCTCTGTTACTAGGGGAGGGCTACGAAGCCAGCAGAGCTGGTGAAGCCCCTTTAAGAGAAGGGGTTTTGTGGCCCAGACAAAGGCAGCTGGCAGGGTGGAACTAATGAGTAGCCCTTATAGATTCATAGATTCATAGATTCATAGATGTTAGGATCGGAAGGGACCTCAATAGATCATCGAGTCCGACCCCCTGCATAAGCAGGAAAGAATGTTGGGTCTAGATGACCCCAGCTAGATGCTCATCTAACCTCCTCTTGAAGACCCCCAGGGTAGGGGAGAGCACCACCTCCCTTGGGAGCCCGTTCCAGACCTTGGCCACTTGAACTGTGAAGAAGTTCTTCCTAATGTCCAATCTAAATCTTCTCTCTGCTAGCTTGTGGCCATTATTTCTTGTAACCCCCGGGGGCGCCTTGGTGAATAAATACTCACCAATTCCCTTCTGTGCCCCTGTGATGAACTTATAGGCAGCCACAAGGTTGCCTCTCAACCTTCTCTTGCGGAGGCTGAAAAGGTCCAGTTTCTCTAGTCTCTCCTCGTAGGGCTTGGACTGCAGGCCCTTAACCATACGAGTGGCCCTTCCCTGGACCCTCTCCAGGTTATCCGCATCCCTCTTGAAGTGCGGTGCCCAGAATTGCACTCAGTACTCCAACTGCGGTCTGACCAGCGCCCGATAGAGGGGAAGTATCACCTCTTTGAATCTATTCGTCATGCATCTGCTGATGCACGATAAAGTGCCATTGGCTTTTCTGATGGTTTCGTCACACTGCCGACTCATGTTCATCTTGGAGTCCACTAGGACTCCAAGATCCCTTTCCACCTCTGTGCCACCCAGCAGGTCATTCCCTAGGCTGTAGGTGTGCTGGACATTTTTCCTCCCTAGGTGCAGCACTTTGCATTTCTCCTTGTTGAACTGCATTCTGTTGTTTTCTGCCCACTTGTCCAACCTGTCCAGGTCTGCTTGCAGCTGTTCCCTGCCCTCCGGCGTGTCTACATCTCCCCATAGCTTTGTGTCATCTGCAAACTTGGACAGAGTACATTTCACTCCCTCGTCCAAGTCACTGATGAAGACATTAAAGAGTATCGGTCCAAGGACCGAACCCTGCGGGACCCCACTGCCCACACCCTTCCAGGTCGAAACCGACCAATCCACCACGACTCTCTGGGTGCGACCCTCCAGCCAATTCGCCACCCACCGGACTGTGTAGTCATCCAAGTCACAGCCTCTTAACTTGTTCACCAGTATGGGGTGGGATACCGTATCGAAGGCCTTCCTGAAGTCTAAGTATACGACATCCATCCCTCCTCCTGTGTCCAGGCGTTTTGTAACCTGGTCATAAAAAGAAACTAGATTGGTCAGGCACGATCTGCCTGCCACGAACCCGTGCTGATTTCCCCTCAGCATAATTTGTCCTGCCGGGCTCTCACAAATGTGAGCCTTGATAATTTTTTCAAAGACTTTGCCAAGGATGAAGGTGAGACTGACTGGCCTATAGTTGCCCAGGTCCTCCTTCCTCCCTTGTCTCAGACCTGCTAATTGGTCAGGCTGGCCAGAAGGAGTGGGGCTCAGGGGTTATATAGGCTTGCCCTCAGGCTGGAGGGGTAGTCTTGCCCTAGACTGGGGAAGGGGCAGAATGCCCAGGCAGGCTGGAATGAGGCCTGGGAGCAATAAGGGAAACCCTGGTGAGCAAGGGCTGAGAGGAGGTTTCTCTTTGTGGCTTTTCCCTGCACAGGGCCCAGAAGGGATAAAGGATTGTTGCTTAGGGATTGCTTGTTTGTGAGTGCCCAGAAAGGTGGTAATTTCTGGCTGAAAGTGGACCAAGAACAACTATGAGAGGAGGTGGAGTTTGCATTGAAGGTGCCCTAAAGCACCCTGTGAGATTCATCCCTTGTGGGCAATGGGTCACACAATGAGAGAGGTGATTTAACCCCTTTTAGGGCTGGGGAACCAGAAGGGCCCACAGCCCCATTGTGGAGCCTAATCTCTGTGCCACTGCTACTGCAGAGCCCAAGCTGGACTAAGTGGGTCTAGGGATGCAGGAAGCACTTAGAGCAAAATAAATCCTGGCCAAGAAGGTCAGGGCCTGGACAAGTATAAAAAGGGGAAACCATGTGACCCAAAGGAAGCCCCCCACTCTAAGGCCCAGGATACATCCCACATAACTGGGTCCATGATTGGCAAGATATAGTGTAGCAGTTCAGAAGGGCTGGGGATAGGAGTAGGTAGGGGTGGGGGGAGGCAGGCCAGCTGGTTGCTGGAGTTTATGACCTCCCAGCAGGGCTAGGCTTGTCACAGGAGTCTTTGCAGCTTAAGAAAGATTTAAGAAGCACTGGGCTGAACCAGCAGAGCTTCAAGTTTCTTTTCAAAACTGTAACAGAGAACAGTCAGCCTTGTTGAGAGATCCTTGCTGCAGGGTTTTTAGATAGGCAGGGGGTGTCCTGCTAGGAGCTTTAAAAAGATCCCAGAGAAGGAAGCAAGCTGTGATTACAACTGCTTGCTACACGAAAGGGTCCAAGTTACTGTGCTGGGAGCCAGAGCCAAATAGGTTCTTCTTGAGTTCCCAGGACAGGACAGAAGGGTTTTTTTGTTTATTTGTTGGCTTGTTTCTTGCCTACAGATTGTGTTACCTGAGAAGACTGGCTGAGATGCTCTTTAAAGAGCAAGAGCCCACATGCAGAAGCCAGAAGGCTAGGTAACATGCTCACAGATGATAGTCACCTGCAACTAGAATGGATACCGAGGCCATGCTAAAATGGTTGGAGGGGCTGCATCGGCAGCAGCAATAATTGTTCCAGAAGCTCCACCTTCAGTAACAGCAGGTACAGTAGAGGTGCAGGAGGAGCTGCAACACTCCATGTTCTGGCTACTGGACTAGAGGCGACCAGTGTGCAGGTAGATGCTACTACCCTAGCTCAACCCAAAGAAAGTGGAAGGGGGTGGGACCCTCATGAAGATGGGATCAGAAGACAAGCCTGAGGCTTTTCTGGAGACTTTTGTGTCAATGGGCAGGGTGTACCAATAGCTCTGGGATCATTTGAGGGTTCTTTCCTATTTGCTACTCATAACAGATCTACAATTGTAGGATCAGTCTCCTACTCAAGGAAAGGCCTGATGAATAACTTTATTTTATGCCAAAAACATTCTTTTAAGATTTTTTGTGATTTTGTTTGGGCTGAGTAAACTACCAGGGATCTTAGCAGAGGTGGAAGCCTTCATTACCCTGTAGTCAGACAGTAAGGGAAAAATGTTCAGGCATCTGACATTCAAAAATAAAAGGAAAGCAAGGACTGAAGTGCTCAATGAATCACTGGTAGCAGCATGTTCTACAAGGGAAAGGGAAAAATAATTGCATCAATGTAATTAAAATAGATTAAACAGACAGGGAATGTATTAGTCATGGAAAAAACCTGACTCGCAGCACTTGAGAATAAATTTCTGGAAGACTGTTTCCATGATATGATGAAAATCATAAAAGAAAATATACAGACCTAAAAGAATCAAATAAAGGTGAGATCAGAAAATGAGCCTAATTGTGTGTGAAAATATTGGGACTAATAAGTTGTAAAAGTGCTTCTAAAATTGATCTTAAAAACAGACTAAGAACCAAATGTTTCCTCTCATTTCACAGGCAAGTAAAGACATAGATGTCATGCTTTTCTTTTTCTACCTGTTTGAGAAGAGGCTGCAGAGAGGTCATGCGAGAAGGGGATGGAAGGCAGTGGAAGTGTTTAAATATCTAAACTGTGGAGAAGCAAGTGGAGTAGCAGGTAGGTCAGGATCCTATGTGGATACATAGGATCATAGGAAAAGTAGGGCTGGAGGGGCCCCACACTGTCATCTAGTCCCCTTGCTCAAGACAGAATGACCTCTGACTAAACCTTCCCAGCCAAATGTCTGTCTCACCTGCTTGACAGTTTCTGTAGGTAGCCTATGCCAATGCTTGACCACCTCATAGTCAGGAAATTCCTCCTAATTTCCAACCTAAATATCCTCTGCTACAGCTTGAGGCCATTGCTCCTAATCCTGCCCACTATAGCCACAAAGAAAAACCCATCTCCATCCTCTCTATAATCTTCTTTCAGGTTTTTGTTAAATCCCCCCTTAGTCTTCTCTTATACAGACTAAATAACTTAAGATCTTTCAGCCTTTTCTCATATGTCACGCCTCCTAGATCTCTAATAATTTTTGTTGCTCAAAAAAAAAAAAGAAAGAAAAAAGAGGAGGCCACAAATATCCTTGAATTCGTACCCTCTCACCTCCCAGGCCAATGCCCAGGTGCTATTCAGATTCATGGGGCAGAAGATGTATAGAAGATCTAGCTACTACTTTTGACCTTGTGTTAAGTTCCTGGACTGGGTTAGAGGGTCCTTTTTCCTTCAAGTGACTTCTTATAACCTCTTCACAAAAGCTTGTAGGTCTGGGTTGAAGTAGGCCTTAGGCCACATTTGTCCACTGGGAAGTACTGTACTCATCTATGTGTGGAAACCGGTTTTACTTTTCACAAGAATAGTATTTGTAGAAGAAAAGCCTTGCTTTTTCTCTTTTCTAATTGCAAAGTTTCACGCTCATCAGAGCTTTGAGAAATTTTATAACCTGTTCTATGTGTTGTGGTTTATAACCAGAGTTTATGTTTAATGATTACATGATACAGGGCAACAGATGTGTTTTATAAACAATTTTAACACTTTTGAAGACAGCAAAGTACTTTGAACCACATGATGAATACATCAGCCATTACAGAACCAAGCTCATGGAAGAAATTGTTCTCTGTGTTAGAAACTGATTCTCAATTGGCTCATACCCATTTTGCGCCAGTGCAATTCTTCTGGTCTCTACATCTGATTTATATCAGAGGTACTGCGTGCTTTAACATTTTCACGCTTCCAAAGAAAAAAGGTTGAGGAAAGAGCCCTCTATTTGATGTTGATACATTTTTCAGTCATCTTAGGACAGGCAGCAAGCTTTAAAAGCAGTCATGTTTATTATAATATTTCCAAACTTAAGTAGTAGGGTCTCACCAAAAGGCTTTGAAACTATCAACATGGCCCCTTATAAGTTTATTACTCGCCTGTGAACTGGCATGTGTTTTATATTTGTTAGAGGAAGTTTTCTAATGTACACTTTCAGTGTTCCTTTACTGTAAACAACTTTGAAAGTCAGAACGTTGTACCATGAGCTAAGCTGGACTTTTACTGGTCACCAGGGTCAACTGCAGAACCGAGACTGACCTTCAATCTCTGACTCCAGTTAGTCAGAGAACTAATCTATTTTTCATTTTCAAGGCCATTTGTCTTCCTGAAAACCACAGCGATTTATATGATTCCAAAATTTGCACTTGGAAAAAATTATTGCAGTCTTTGTCTGTATTTATTTTTACCATGTGTTCATACTAGTGATTTAAACATTACAAAAGGTGCAGGTTTATTTAAATTAGAGGACTCAGTGGCTGTGTTAGTGTTCAAGGTTTGTATAGGTTCTTTCCATTCTAAATGGGATTTGATACCAATGAATCAAGTGATAAGTATATGGTTATGATTTTTTTACATTTTGCTAAATAATAGGAGCTATTACCCACAGTATATGTCAGGTTGTCATATTTTGGATATTGGACCAACTGCTGCCTTGCTGTGTTACACCTCAAACAATCCCACTCAGTACAAGTGCATGATCTCTGTGGATTTGCACTGAAGTTAAATGTGGTTGTTGTTGAGCCCAACATTTGTCCTTTGAGCTTACTAGAGTTACAATAGCCTTATGATTTCCAGAACTTAGCAAATCATAGGCTGTGGTATACCAGCACTATCTTTTCACCACTGAAGAAGAATTACATTTCCTTTGTGGTATAGTATTTTGTACACACAATTACTCTGAACAATAACTAGAGTTAGACACATCACTCATCATGAAGTAGGACAAATGATCAGCTCTCAATGTATATTGGGGAAAGGGAGAAACTAAAGTTACAATAGAAATGTAGGCACTAAGAACTAAGTAGAAGAGAAAAAATCTTGTAAAAGACAAGGATATTGCTAAAAAGATAGTCTCCTTGTATTTAAAATACCAGTGCAGAAATGTAATATATTTCTAACTTGGTCATACTTTTTAAAAGTTTTGGGTACCTGACTCCTATTGGGAGCTATAGGCATTCTAGCTCAGGAACGTCACATGTAGGTAAAGCATTGATCCCAGAATTTTGGTGCTGATTAAGATAGCTTTGTACTAATGCCTTCATATCTATATTACTATGCTTTGGAACAAAAGGATGGAATGATTTAAATTGCATGTATAACACCAAGGGGACCATTACCTCAGGAACGTACAATTTCAGTTTCTTAACAGGAAGATTCCTTGCATTCTCTCAGGAGGGAATCAAGAGAGAGCAATTTTGAGAAGGATGTGAAAGTGATACTTATTTTTTGAGGGGATAACTTGAAGAAAATCAGAGATGGGGGATGGTCCTGTATGTATGTATGTAAATCCCTCTGACAAAATGTAGGATGTCATAGATACTTCACACATATGTTGTTTGAAAATGTATATGGTATTTGTAATTGGTATTCATAGGGAGCCAACATCAATATGTTACAATTTTAACTCAATAATACCTATAGCTTTTGGCTTTGGTATCTAATGAAATTTTCCCTTACTGCATTGGTACTCACCTACCTACATGCTAGAGAGTTGGTACAGAATTTGTGAACCCTAAGTAATATGTAGATTTAGAACAGAGGCGGCAAATATTTTGGGTGGAGGGCTGCTTAATGAGTTTTGGTGAGCTGTTGAGGCTGCAAGGGTAGCTCTGCCCCCTGACAGGTGCTCCCTGATAGCATGCTATCTTGGGACTGGAACCCCTGAACTTTGCCACTGGAAGTCCCTCCCCTTGTCCCCAAAAGTACTCCTTTTGGGAAGGGGGTTTGCCATCTTAGAAGTGGAAAAAAAATGAATTGTATACTAAAAATCAAACATTGACAATAATATATTTTAATTTTATTTAAAAAAATATGTTTCTCCTCATTTATGTGTGTTTGTGTGGTATATATAGAAGTGGCTGCATAATAGCCCAAAACAAAGTCTTATTCTAGTATATTGTAGACGAGTATGGAGGGGTGGGTATACCCACAGTTTGTGGGGGGCTGGGAGTGTGTGTATATGGATATATGTTTCGCACATGTGCGAGAGCCCGGCAGGACAAATTATGCTAAGGGGAAACCAGCACGGGTTCGTAGCAGGCAGATCATGCCTGACTAATCTAGTCTCTTTTTATGACCAGGTTACGAAATACCTGGACACAGGAGGAGGGGTGGATGTCATATACTTAGACTTCAGGAAGGCCTTTGATACGGTATCCCACCCCATACTGGTGAACAAGTTAAGAGGCTGTGGCTTGGATGACTACACAGTCTGGTGGGTGGCGAATTGGCTAGAGGGTTGCACCCAGAGAGTCGTAGTGGATGGGTCGGTATTGACTGGGAAGGGTGTGGGCAGTGGGGTCCCGCAGGGCTCAGTCCTTGGACCGATACTCTTTAATGTCTTCATCAGTGACTTGGATGAGGGAGTGAAGTGTACTCTGTCCAAGTTTGCGGATGACACAAAACTGTGGGGAGAAGTGGACACGCAGGAGGGCAGGGAGCAGCTGCAAGCAGACCTGGATAAGTTGGACAAGTGGGCAGAAAACAACAGAATGCAATTCAACAAGGAGAAATGCAAAGTGCTGCACCTAGGGAGGAAAAATGTCCAGCATACCTACTGCCTAGGGAATGACCTGCTGGGTGGCACGGAATTGGAAAGGGATCTTGGAGTCCTAGTGGACTCCAAGATGAACATGAGTCGACAGTGTGACGAAGCCATTAGAAAAGCTAATGGCACTTTATCGTGCATCAGCAGATGCATGACGAATAGATTCAAAGAGGTGATACTTCCCCTCTATCAGGTGCTGGTCAGACCGCAGTTGGAGTACTGCGTGCAATTCTGGGCACCACACTTCAAGAGGGATGTGGATAACCTGGAGAGGGTCCAGAGAAGGGCCACTCGTATGGTTAAGGACTTGCAGGCCAAGCCCTATGAGGAGAGACTAGAGAACCTGGACCTTTTCAGCCTCTGCAAGAGAAGGTTGAGAGGCAACCTTGTGGCTGCCTATAAGTTCATCACGGGGGCACAGAAGGGAATTGGTGAGGTTTTATTCACCAAGGCACCCCGGGGGTTACAAGAAATAATGGCCACAAGCTAGCAGAGAGCAGATTTAGAGTAGACATTAGGAAGAACTTCTTCACAGTTCGAGTGGCCAAGGTCTGGAATGGGCTCCCAAGGGAGGTGGTGCTCTCCCCTACCCTGGGGGTCTTCAAGAGGAGGTTGGATATGCATCTAGCTGGGGTCATCTAGACCCAGCACTCTTTCCTGCCTATGCAGGGGGTCGGACTTGATGATCTATTGAGGTCCCTTCCGACCCTAACATCTACAAATCTATGGGTATGTCAGGTGTGGGGGAGGTTGTGGCAGTGTGTGTGGATGTGGGTGGGTGAGTATATGGGGTTTTTGGGGGAAGTGTTTGTGGGGATGTGTGGGTGTATGTGGCTGGGTATGGGGTTGTTGGGTGCATGGAGGGGGAGGGTAACTGGGAGCGTGTGTGGGTGGGTAGGGCATATGAGTGTGTGTGTGTGTGTGTGTGTGTGTGTATTTGTGGTAAGGTGTGTGCATGTAGCAGTGAGCTGGGCTCCCCCCAGAAGCACATGGGTGTGTGCATGCGGGGGGAGTATGAGTGGGGGAGGGTGTGGGGTTTGTGGGGGAAGATAGGGGAGGGTGTGGGTGTGGTGTGTGATTACGTGTAGGGGGGTGAGTGTGGTTGTGGGGTTTGTGAGGGAGGGTTTGTCAGTTGGTGGGGTGTGCATGGGAGTCCCCCCCATGTGCCCCTCTGAGCACCCGACCCTGCCCCATGACAGCCTGCAGTCCTGTGGCGCCTTCCCACTACCACCAGCAGCACACAGCCCATCCCTATGCCACATCCACTCCAGACTCAGCCTCAGTCAGAGCAGATCACTGCACCACCTGGCTGTGGTGCATCCTGCCTCCCCTTGGGCATGCAGCAGGGCTGAGGTGGCTCCGTGTTAGGACTGCCTCTGCTGCTTCCCATGCCCACACCTGCTGCTTCCTGCTGCCACCCCCCCGCCCCTGCTGCTCCCTATGCCCGCTGCCACTTCCCATTGCACACTGCCACCACCACTCTCCCTGCTGGCCCCTGCCCTGCCTGCTGGCTGCTCTGATTCTAGGCAGCCCTGGCCAGCACCACGTGGTTTGCAGCTGCGTGGGCTGATCATTTTAGTTTCCCCCCTCCCTCTGTCCAATCTTTTCTGATTTTGCACTTGGACAGAGGGAGGGGCGGGGAACAGCCAAAGGGTCTCCAGGCCAGAAGCTGCAGAGGCTTCTGGATGGGGGCTGGGGCTGGGTCCTGAGGTTGGGGGGCAGTGCGGAGCTGGGAGGACCTTGCTGATCAGTTGCTGGGTCCTGCTGCTGGCTCCCCACTGGCACCTTGTCTTCTTTGACAAGCAGCCATGTGCAGATAAAAATAATTTTCTAAAATTTTTAGGGGCCCCAAGGGCCAGATCAAATGGCTGGGTCAGTCAGATTCAGCCCACAGGCTGTATTTTACCCAACCCTGACTTAGAAGGTGACTTTTTAGCCTCTCACTTTCTGCATAATTTAAGCTCTTATTTAATTTTTAGAAATCCAAACCTCATAAATAGAAGAAAAATCTTCCACATATGAAACAATATAGAATTGTCTTCCTGAATTTGTTATCAAATGGAAAAGAACAATAGCTGTAGGAAGCCTATTATATCAAATGAATTCAGGCCATGCTGGGGCTGCTGAGCAAGAAGATACAATTGTGTTAAAGCTGATGACTGCGTGGATAAGGATGGTTATAATGCTGGAATAGAAATGGATTTTGGCTAAGTGTGGAGGCACAGATTACAAAAAGTTTGAATTTGAGAATATGGTATATACATAATGACAGGAAACCAGTAGAGGGACTGAAAGTTAGAAGTAATGTGATCAAACCAATCTGGTGTAAAGAGGATATTAGATGCAATGTATTATATGGAGTGGAAGGTAGAGATGCGAATACCCGGGTCCTGAAAAAGACTAAGAGTGGAAATGAAGCATCCTGTAATGCTTAATAAGCATTCAGATGTCATGTTTATCGGGAATAGCAGAGGCCCTGCATTATTATGAAATGCATACTTGAATTTCATGAATAATCTTGAATTTGCTTATGGTTCAGAACATTTTCATAGGCTATCAGCAGCACTATCATAGTTACTTCAATGATCTCATTCCTATGCTTTCATCCATATTAAATGTATCCAATATAGCTTTTGACACTTCTTTTTGTCTACAACGGCTTTGTAGTACCAATTTATATCCACTGTACCATCCTCTAAGGCTGCCAGATACTTCACTGTGGAACCAAAATACTGCCAAGTCATTATATTCAGTATTATATTTGGATCTTTCATTTGTCATCCCTCAGGTTTGCATCGGCTTTGAATGCAAAGAGCAATATTCTCCTGCCATCCACTGAGTAGATGTGATTTGTGGGAAGAAAGGTTAGCACAACAGAAGTGGGTAAAATGGCATAAATCTGCACATTTGAAAAATAAAAGATGGATCAAGAAAGAACTAGAACCGGGGGATGAGGGAGATACTTTGGTAATATGCATTATTTTTCTCTGTTGATAGCACAATATTTGCAGTTCTTGCTGGCTTACCGTAGATTTTTTAAATGCATTACTGAGAATTCTGACAAACATTCCCAGTAAAAAAATATTCCGGGTTTGGACCATGTGAATATGGGGATAACAAGGAATAACGGCCACAAGTTGTTGGAGAGTAGGTTTAGATTAGACATCCATAAGAACTACTTCACAGTTAGGGCAGCTAGGATCTGGAACCAACTTGCAAGGGAAGTGGTGCGGGCTCCTACCCTGGGGGTCTTTAAGAAGTGGCTTGATGCCTACCTGGCTGGGGTCATTTGAGCCCAGTTTTCTTCCTGCCCAGGGCAGGGGGTCGGACCTGAAGATCTGCAAGGTCCCTTCTGACCCTGCTTCTATGATTCTATGATTTCTTAAAAATGTCTGGCATCTCCCTGTATTGCCACCTGGGATCTTAGTTCCAGGTATGCTGGAACAAAGGATTACTACTTTTCTATTAACCATGTTTCAGTTGGCTCCCCAGTCTTCCATGTACCACAGCCGAACCAGTTCAAGGGATGGGGTGAGCAGTCTGATATTGGCCTTCACTAGACACAAGAAAAAAACTGAGGATATCCTGCCTTCTGAGGCACAGTTTCTTTCCTTTCTCTCTCTCAGAACTGTGCAGGATAATGTGCCAACCTTTATATGTGTCAAATTTAGAAATGCACCAAACAATCCTTTCTGGGCGCATCTGCATGAGACATTTCCTGTAGTTGCCTAATTAGCAGTAAAGTCTCAGCGTCTGCATGTGGGGCCCTATTAGGGTGCAGTAAACTAATAAACACCACTGTACGATAATACTTGTCAACCCAAATACTATCGTATGACAGCGTTATTTAGTGCACCTCAATGCACATGTAGATGCTGAGGGGGCTGGCTGGGGCATGAGGGTGTTTCAGTGCAGGGGCTGCCTGCTGGCTAGCCCCACACTGGAGCACCCTCAAATCCCAGCCAGTCCCTCTGTAGCACACTGAGCTGGGGGAGGAGCAGCTCTGGGCTGGCAGGCTGATGCCCCCAGGTCCTTTGCCAGCTGGGGCTCTTCAGCTCTGGCTCAGTGTGCTGCGGTCCGGGACGCACGTGTAAATGCTGTGCCCAGGAGCAATAAATTCCAGTGCAAACTTGCCAGAGTTTATTGCACCGCATTAATAACACTTGTAGATGCACCCACAGAAACAAACAGGAGTTGTATAGATTGATTTATGAAAGAATCTTGCAGTATTTACAGTGTCTTTCATAGTTTCCATGGGATTACTTCAGAAGCAGTATGGAATGCACTTTATGCAGATTTTCAGTGAAAAAAATCTGTGGTTTGGTAATTCATTAATCCCTTACATTCTGCTTGGATTAGTAGCCAATCCTCATCTTTAGTTGATGTTTTAAGCAACCTAGAGCTTCAGTTACATAGGCACAGATGATGTATTGTTCTGCAGTGTTTTTATTAACTTTGGCAGAAGTTATGAGGAAAACACGTGTATGCTTTTCTGATACAAGAAGTACAAGAAAAATAAAGATTACTTATTGTTGACTCCCAGAGGTGTTCTGGGGACTAAGGAAGGATTGGGATGCCTGTCCCACCAGAGCCAAGTACTCAAGAGGATACATTTCAATACATTTTAAAAGTGAGATTAATATTGAAATACAAGTGGTACACAAATGACAAGACAACTTAGGTAAAGCATTTTAAACCAAATTATCTAACGTTGTTCATGAAGGAATTTTTAATAATTGAAATAAAGAGACTAATTTTAAATATACTAAATACTAAAGTCTTAAAAGCCTCTAACAGATAACATGGTTCTTTGGGTAAATGTGATATTTTTTATTAGACCAAATAAATAGTTGGAAAAATTATTCTTTGCAAGCTTTCAGGCACAAACGCCCATATTCATGCATAGGGAGAGTCTGCTGTCATTCTGTGTTCTCCTGGATGGAATAGAAGCCAATATGTAAAACTAGTGAATTTAGTGAATTGCTTGTCAAGAATGATGGAGTGGGGGGGAGGTGGGACAGAGCAGGGAAAGCTTGCTAACCCTAACTGCACCCCCCGTGCCGCCACTGCCTCCCAGGAGTGTGTGTGTGGGGGGGGGGGGAAGCTTGCCCGCTGTTTCCCCCCCGCACCTTCTGCCAGAACCCCACACCACCGCTGCCTCCAGGGAGTGTGCGGGGGGAGGGAACTCTGTTCCCGCTGTCACGGCGGTGCTATGCTGCCTCTGAGGAGCAGGGCTGGTGGGAGGCAAGACCAAGTGGTACTGGCCTCATCCCCACTGTTCCATCCCTGATCCACTGCCTCCAAGTAGCAGAGGGGGGTGCCCCTTTGCCCCCAGTGCCATGGTGGTGCTCTGCCGTGCCACCGCATCCTGTCCGTAATACTCTTGGAGCACTCTGATTGGTTGTTTCAGTAACCAGTTGGCATGCTCCAAGAGCATTACGGACAGACAGACAGACTAAGCTCTTTATTATATTACAATTCAGGTCTGTGGAAATGCAGATACATGGCAGTGAGGACCAGAGGCCATGGGAGACATTAGGTGTGAGACAGGTATGTGCAAGGGAGTGGGGGGTGTAGGGGGGAGTGTTGACCTGGTGACAGAATGTAGCTGGTAACATGTGGAGAGGTTGCCTGGGATTATCAGATGTCAGGCAGGTTATAATATGCCATAAATCCAATGTCTATATTTAGTCCATGATTTTTTGTATACAGTAGATTTATGAAGTGAAGTTCATAGGTTCATCTATGAAAGGTGTTTTTTAAACTCTCTTTTAGGATTAGAACCTAGAGACTGGAGAGAGAGTGGTTGATTGGAGAGAGAAATGTGCACCCACAGGTATTTGGGTATTTTTAACTTTGATAGATTTTTGGTGTGCATTCATTCTGGTACATGGTTGTTGTTTGGTTTTTCCTACATATTTTCCATCAGGGCATTTAGTGCACTGGGTAAGAGAGATAACATTTCTGGAGGTGCAGGTGTAAGATCCAGGAATGGTGATGGTTCTGTTGTGGGGGGTAGTAATAGTGGGGGTGGTGATGTGTTGGCAGATTTTACATTTCTTGTCCCAGCATGGTCTGGATCCATTTGGTGTGCTTTGGGCCATAGGAAGCTTGCTTTTGGTGATGAGATTCATGAGGTACAGTGCTTGGTTAAAGGCTAGGATGAATGGTTCTGGAAAGATCTCTTTAAGAATTGGGTCTTCTTCGAGTATGGGTTGCAATTGTTTGAGGATTTTCAATATTGGTCCCAGAAGCTCCTGAGAGCTAGTAGCCCTGAGCTACTTGCCAGGGCAGCTTTTTATACTGCTGGGGCCAGAATAGGGCAGCTTTTTATACTGCTGGAGACAGCACAGGTGCTGGCCCTGGGCTCTAGCTCCCCCTGGCTGCAGATCTGGGAGGAGCCAGGCAGGGTTATTTTGCCCCAAGTAGCACAATTTGCTCCACAGCAAAGTGCATGTCCAAGCACGTGCACTGAGGCAAAAAGCCCTGGCTTAAATTTGCACTGCTTCTATTTGAGCTGCTGCAAGTGCACATGCTTGCATGTGTCGATGCACCCTAGGAGGGTATTGCTGGGAAGGTGGTCTATGTTTTTAAGTTTTCATAGAAAGTCTGTTGTGTCTTTAACAAAACACAACCTTTCTCTGAGCCTAATCTGCACATAAAATAAACTGTTCCAAACAGGAGATTTTACCACACCTTCACTTCTCCTATGAAATATGAGCTTTCATTTCTACCCAGGAGAACTTTTACAGTCTTTTCTCCTATGCCTGAAGAAGGGTATTTGTACCCAAAAGCTTGCAATTAAAGAATTTTTTGTAAAAATCTAGTTGGTCTAATAAAAGATATCACCTCTACCATGAGCCCTCATTGCTTTTGCCTCTAGACCAATATGGCTATAACCTGGATACCTGACATATGGAATATATCAAATTTTAGCCGATTTTTTTTTAAATGACACGTTTATAATTTTACAAGGAGGAAGAAAGATTGACCACTTGAAACCTTAGATCCTGCTCCAGCCTTTGTTTGAGATAATTTGCATCATCACAGAGCCTCATCACCAGGGATCCTGTTTTTCTCTGATTAAAAACTGCCAATTCTCTGATTAAAAACCCAAAATCAGTGATAAAAAGTGAAGGCCCCTCACAGCCCCTCCCAGTGCTGCTGGCGCCCTGCACTCACCACAACAGTCTCAACAGCCCTCCTGATGCCCCTTGCAACAGTCCCCCAGACACAAACATGCAGACACAGACACTGACCCCCACCCCATCAAGTAAGTGTGTGTGGGGGAAGGGGCGAGGCAGGGTGAGGGAAAGGGAAGGTGCTGGGGGGTAGATCAAGAAGGGGGGGGAGTGTGCCCCTGTGCCCACTCCAGGAGTGGGGCCAGGGGGTGAGGGCAAGGGTGTCACTGTGGGCCACACACATGCCAGCCAACCTAACAGGAGGTTCGCACATGGAGGCTGCCATCGCAACTCTGCCACTGCACCCTGTGCTGCCATCCGACGGCCACCTGCACGACTTTGTGGGCAAGCGGTGCAGGGCACGGCAGCAGCAGTGCGGTAGCAACCACTGTGTGTGGGCCATATATGTGCCACCCGGGTGGGGGGGGTGAAATAGGGGACTTGCATGCAATGGCATACCTTGCAACCAGCTGCATGGTTCTGCGGTGGTGCAGGGTGGTGGCAGCTTTGCATGCAGGCTGGGGGGGCTTTGTGGGCAAATGCTGCCAGTGTGGAGCCATGCCCTTCCTTCCTGGATCCTAGAGGTAAGTGGGGCTTGGGGGCTGTGGGGCAGGGCTGGGGAAGATGGTTGGGGGCTGAGGGAGTAGGGGGGGGCTGCCAGCCCAAGGCGGCATGTTGCAGCTGGGAGCAGGGCCAGGGGGTGAGGGCAGGGGTGCTCCTCTGCAGGGGGGCTTTGTGGGCAAGCAATGCAGGGTGCAGTTTGGTGGTGCCCGCCATGTGCAGGCTGCACACATGCCACGTGGCCGCCTGCCAAGGTGAGCAGGAGAGGGAGGCTGGCATGTGGCCGGAGCATAGCTCCGTGGCCAGCTCTGTAGCCACAGTGAGGGATGGGGGCAGGGGGGCTGCTTACCTGGACCGCCATGATGGCAGTGATGGCCACTGCCTATAAAACCTCTCACTGCAGCTGTGGAGCCATGCCCGGAGCTATGTGGCCAGTTGCTGGGTGGCAGCAGCAGCATGGTGGTGGCCAGGTGGCATGCAGCCATCCCCACCACCACCCCACACTGTGCTGTTGCCGCCGGGGCTGGGGGTTTCCCACCCTTTTTGCAATCAGCTCTTGCAGGCTGGAGCTGTGCCCCTGTATTTACAAACCCTGTATTTCTCTGGTACAGGCACCATGGAAATTAACTCTAAGGCTGTTTCTGGAGGACAGCATCACAAACTCTGACAAAAGGAGCCTGTTGGATTGGAGCTGGGATCAGGAAGCGTGGTAGTGCAGTGAATTTCCATGTAACGCTGTGGACTATAGGGAACTCAGGGTACATGCCTATAATTCCAGTACTTTTTGAGACACCAGAACAAGAGAGGAAAGCACAAAAATGACCTTAAATTACTTTAGCTCCTCTTATATTGAGGCTTTGAGTTGTGTTAAAAGTCCCACTTTGCATGCACACCTCAGTTTAAGTATTAAAGGGTTTATTTTAAGACTAAAGATGAATATTTTATCTTTTATCTTTGAACATCTTGTGTCTTCGGAATTTCACCAGTCCAACATGTGGTTAACAGACTAGATAGAGTGCAGAATTTGGACCTGGTAGACCCCATCTGCAAATGAAGACCAAAATAGGAACAATGACATTGGACAGGTACAACTGGGCAGAATTTGGGTCTTAAGATATTTATTTTTTCTTTCTCACATATCATCTGAAATAGGATGAGTCTCTGCTACTGACATGGAATTAAGATGAGGCCTTGGGTTCTCAGCAATTTTATGATGTCTGCCAAATCACTGATTTTAATTCTGGACATTTCCCACACTGCTCGAGTCAGCTTGAGCTTGTTTACACTGTATCTGTGCTTAGCTTGGGAGAAACATGCCACACTCGCTCACTCCTGCTCCATGCATGCCAAATCCTGGAAAGGGCTGCTGCAAAATATCTATGCTGCCTAACTGTGGGCTTTTAGCATTCATGGAGGGAAGTGAATGAGGTGCAAGCTTCTCAGTTGTACTCTTCAATCAGTTTTGTGATAGGGTAGACATGCCATCACTCACCAGTGATGGAAAGAGCATGGTAGCTTAGCTGATCTCTGATTCTCTCTCTCTGTCTCTCTCTCTCTCTCTTCTTTCTTTCCCTAAGACAAAGAAAAAGGCAAAACAATGGGCAGTGGAAAAATACAATAGGACCAAAACAAACAAAATCAACAGGGAGAAAGAAAATAAAGGAATCTGAAACCTTGGCTGAGGGGAGGGGGCTTGCTAAGAACCTGTCCTCAGAAGGAAGGAGATTGTAGAGAAGAAGGGATTGTTTTGTACAGAATATGGAAATATATGCTAGGCAGAGGTACAACTTAGGTTTAACTGCAGGAGCCTCAGGCCTCACTCACTGCTGGATTCAGATACCTCCCATATTGCTCAAAATCAGACCCTGAAAATTTACTAGCTCAATCTGCATTTAATATTTAGCGATCGAGACTGCAACAATGAATTCTCTTATTCTCAAACCAGACGCAGAACGGTGGAAGACAGCTCTGTTACCACTTAGTACAGAGCGTTCAGTCATGGGTCCAGCTGAAATACACACAGAGATGGGATCAAGTCATCAAGCCTGGAACCACCTTTCAACCCCTCTGTTCTCTCAAGCCTTGGAGTATTTGAATCCTGGCTTTTGGTTTAGATCCTTCTCCTGCCACCCCTACCCCGGCCTTGCCTTCCTACATTGGGTCCCTGTCATCTCTTCAGTTAGGGATGTTTAGACCTGGGATTTTGATTTGGGTCCCATGTCTGCATCCTTGCTTACTTCCATTATTGGCAGGTCCTTAATCCTGGATCTCCTGCAGCAGACATTATTATTTATTACCACCCTGTGATAGGGAAGTTTCCAAAAAATAAATGCCACTCTGGAGAGTAGAACACAAGCCTGTGCCAATAGGATGACAAGTAGAGACTGTCAAATGAAAAACATTTCATGTAGCTTCCATAAAGGGAAATCATAATAAAACTCCATTATGAGCATGTGGATGTGCACATGTGTGTGTAGGGGAGAGGGGATAGGGCCTCAGAGAGAGGTTTCCCACTTTTAACAAATCTCGTTTCCTTTGTCTAGAGTTTTCATTCAGGACTTCATCTTTACCCACACAGTCCCTTGTGCTTCTTCCTCCTGTGCACTTCCCCCTTCCAACCCTTCTTTAAAACCCTGATTTTTAAAGCTAGCATTGGGTGAAAGGCATACACAAGAGGGAAACTAAGCTTCAGGAAAAATGCATCTGCGGGACTGCTGATACTGCCTGTTCAACTATAGTTTGTGGGGAGAGCTGTTCTTATTGCAATTTTTCTTATGAAAAAAGAGTCCATTTGGGGTTGAGTAGACCATTTTGCTTAGATTCAGAAGAGTTACTAAATTAGTTCTGTTCCTCTGTAACAAAGAAGCATCCACAGATATATTGCTGGAATAGTCTTGGAACTGGCAGAGAAGAACTGAGGTGGGTTTGTTGTGGAGAATGGTTGAGCCCAAGTAATTAGCAGGGATCATAGTTTTCCATGATAAAAACCACAAAATTCCCTGTTAAAAAACAAAAATCTGTGTTTTTCTGTGATTAAAATGAAATACTGAACTTTAGTTTCACTAGTCACTATATCTAGATATCTATATCTATGTAGATGTAGATATAGGTATCGGTTGAACACAATGTTTTATTGATGTATTTACATTTTTAAGCAAGTTTGAAGCCTACCATTGTGATCAATCATCACAATAAAACAAAATGTATAGAATTTCCTTTTGTATTTCTTACAGATACCAAATACTTCTATGTCTGTATTCTATATTTTCAAAAAATGTTTTTTTAAATGCACAAAAATAAAGCGAAATTGCTTTTATATTAACATTACTCACTTTCTGAGTTAGTCCTGGTTGTTAAAATAGAGTTGCAGCATTCCAGCTACATTTTTGTCTTTCAGATGTTGGCGCTGAGCACAGAAAAGAACCAAAAGTTTGATGAAACTTCTTTCCACGTCAGCTGAATTTACAGTCAGTTGGAGGAGAACCATTGTGTGTTTTGCCAGGTTGGGAACGTGATCTTCAACAGCCATCCAGAAGTGAATGGGATCCTCAACGTCTCCAGACGCATCTTTGGCAAACTTTAAATACACTGGTCATTTCATATTTCATTCATCAGACAGCTTTAATTGTAGTTTCACAGTTTCATAATCTGTACAAACAGCACCTATTTGTTTAGAATCGACTGCATGAACAGCATGGAGAAAATCAATTGCTGGTTGTTTATTTTTTACGTTCTACTGTGTCATTTTTTCAGTAGCACTTCGAGCAGCTGCAGATCCATTTACATTATCAGGTGATGATGCAAGGTGCTCCAACCATGAAATTAAATCCAGGACAACACTGTACACTTTGTGTATTTGGTGTTTTTGGTACTGTAAAACATCCAGTACTGTCACCAGGTGTCTGCAGTTCTCTGCAATGTATTGTAGGTCAATGTGCACATTTTCAACTGTTAACAGGCTGGCTAGTGCCTGCAAAACAGGTATAGCCCCATGTTCCATTCATTCATGCTCCATGAGCCCATGGTAGAATTGGCAGTACTATGCATGGTACTTTACAGAATTGAACCATGTATTTCACCTGGTCACAACTGGTTCAGGTGGAAGCATTGGGGAATCAACACTTTCATAGTTGTTAGGGTTGGAAGGGACCTATTAGATCATCGAGTCCAACCCCCCTGCCCTGGGTAGGAAAGAGTGCTGGGGTCAGATGACCCCAGCCAGGTGTTTGTCCAATCTCCTTTTAAACACAAGGAAGGGGACTTTGTTCATTCAGTTCTCAAGAATGGTGCACAGCAAGCTGGAGCTTTTTACTAAAAGTGACTTCATCAAAGCAACAAATTGATCCACTTACTTAAAGGTATCTCAGCAAGTATTTCCTGCCAGAGTGACTATATGTGCATAGCAATAATTATGTACACCATTTGACCACAGATTGAGAAGCACATCATTCCAAGCCTTTACTATTGTAGCCTGGGTGTACACGGGTTTGTACTCCCCTCTCCAATTGAGGGAATTATTGGCAGGGCAGTGTGGTGTGGAGGGACACAACAGCCCAGCAGCCACCTCCGTCCCATATAGAGTCAGGCTCAGTCAATCAATTACTTAACTATATACAAATTTATTATTACAACAAAACCATTAAAGGGTAAGGACATAAATTACACACACACACACAATCAATTATTATTTAAAAATACAGATGAACAACCCAGAACAAAGGATATTGATCAGGCAACCTTATAACTCTATTAATATACAAACTATTGCTTCAACTTACCCATGCAAATTATAAGGCACAGTCTATATATATAACCAGCAGTCCTTAGACTACCTGGGTGCCCTCCAGGGCAAGGGCCCCACTCCCAAGGTACCACTACAGGAAAGGAGGCGGGGGGGAAGAAAAGGAGAGGGAGACCCCAAAGACTCCTGAGCTCCCCCTGCTATCATTCAGGAGCAGCCCACGCAGTGCCCCTTTGCAACCCTGGGGGGGGTCCCTCTCTCCAGGGTAACTTATTACTTCACAGTCCCAGAGGGTTGCCTCCCATTCTCCAGATCAAGGTCTGTTCCCTGCTGGGCTTTCCTGCTACCTAACTCTGCTGCCACTGGCCTGGCTTAGGGCCACATGCACTGCTGTGTGTAGTGGGTGCTTTGCTTTGTGCTAGGGGTTGGAGGCCTGGACAGCCTTGTGCAGCACTGGGGCTTGGTCTGCTTCTGGACCCTCTGGGCAGCATCGTCTGCACTGAGCTGGTGTCCCAGGGCCACCTTGAGCAGCTCCCAGGGTCTCTCACCCACCATGCAGTGCCTACTGCACTAAGCTCCCAGCCTCGTGCTAGAGGTTGTGGACCTGAGCCGCCCAAGGGGCTCCAAAGATCCTGCTCCATACACCGTGTCTCTGGCTGCATGTCAGAGGTTGCAGACCCGAGCTGCCTCATGCAGCTCCCAGGGTCTGGACACTGTGCGCCATGCTGCACACCGAGAGCCTGACCACTGGAGCTGTCCACCGCTCCCTGCTGATAGAAGTCTTCAGGGGCTCTTCCTGGGCTACTACTTTGCCCTGCTGAGCAGCTCTCCTCAGCTCTTCTCAGCCCTGCTCTTCTCTCTTCTCTGTCCCTCACGCATCTCTCTTGTGCTGGGCACGCAGCTCCTTTTATATGCTCTAGGGCTCTGCCCCTGAAGTCTACTGGACCTGACAGTTTGAAGTCTTCAATCAGATCTGGGTAAGTTCCTCTCTCCCTCCCCTCAGGAAAGGGTTGTGACTTTATTTCCCTTGCTGCCTCCTGATTGGTGGATGGGCTTCACCAATCAAAACAGCAGGATCTCAAGCCTGGGACTCAACCCAAGCTCTGAAAGGGAAGCCTGCTACACTATGTAGCTCACACTGTCTGTTACAAATGCTAATATTTGATCAAGTGGGACGCTGAACTCCAACATACAAGAAATCCAGGCTTGTGAAACGGTGGCGTGATTTAATTTTCCGAGGTACACTGTTTTTACACGCTGTGGTGTGGCAATGTCAGCATGCTTAGGAGGATCTACCCTGAGCACCTGAAATAAAATGTTGAAAACTGGTCTATTTTGGAAGTCAATTGTTTTGTTGGAGATCACAGCAATGGAGTTTCCTTCAGGTCATTGAGAAGACACCGTTTTTCCTCTTCAAAAAGAGTTGGTAAGTAATGGGAATACAATTCATCTGACTTGGGAAAGGCACAGCCTCTCTTAACATGCTTGCTCAAAAAACCAAGAAACAGATAAATCATTTGTGAGTCGGCAGTGTGACGAAGTCATCAGAAAAGCCAATGGCACTTTATCGTGCATCAGCAGATGCATGACGAACAGATCCAAGGAGGTGATACTTCCCCTCTATCGGGCGCTGGTCAGACTGCAGTTGGAGTACTGTGTGCAATTCTGGGCGCCACACTTCAAGAGGGATGCGGATAACCTGGAGAGGCCCCAGAGAAGGGCCACTCGTATGGTTAAGGGCTTGCAGGCCCATCCCTATGAGGAGAGACTGGGGCACCTGGACCTCTTCAGCCTCCGCAAGAGAAGGTTGAGAGGCGACCTTGTGGCTGCCTATAAGTTCATCACAGTGGCACAGAAGGGAATTGGTGAGGTTTTATTCACCAAGGTGCCCCCGGGGGTTACAAGAAATAATGGCCACAAGCTAGCAGAGAGCAGATTTAGATTGGACATTAAGACGAACTTCTTCACAGTTCGAGTGGCCAAGGTCTGGAATGGGCTCCCAAGGGAGGTGGTGCTCTCCCCTACCCTGGGAGTCTTCAAGAGGAGGTTAGATAAGCATCTAGCTGGGGTCATCTAGACCCAACACTCTTTCCTGCCTATGCAGGGTGTTGGACTCGATGATCTATTGAGGTCCCTTCTGACCCTAGCATCTATGAATCTATATGAATCTATGAATTTGACAACAGGCAAATCATTTTATGTTGAGAAATGTTTGCTTTTACACACCTTCAAACAAAATCGGAAGTGACAGTTTCACGCTGTTCTTTGGCAGTTGTAAAACACTGGACCGATCCAGTCACGGTGCATTGTTTCTTTACTGTTGTCAATGGCCCTGCTGCTTCAGCCTTTTGTTTTCATTTCTTTTCAGTCATTTGGTGTTTAGTGCTTTCCTTGTGCTCTACAATAGTTTGCCTTCAAATGTAATCTACAGTCTTGCTGCATATAGTATAGAACAGCACATTACCATCTATGTGAAATTTGTCCTTGCCAAACTCAGTGACATGGTCTTTAGGGGTGATTTTTTAAAGTTTTCAGTATCTTTTCATAACTTTAATCATGTCTGGAGGCTGAAGTGAAATTTGAGATGGATTAAAAAAGAAACCCTTATATGCCATTGAGTAACCTCTATACATTGGAAGCAGTTTATTGGAGTATGTTTAGCTATGTAATTTAAAATGCATGGAAAAATCAGTCACAAGAGGGGGAGGCTGTGCACAGTGAATAAGTGACACTGGTATTTTCAGTAAAATTTAGTTAATAGTTAATGTATGTTTTAATTTTTTCACAAAATGTAAAAGCTAAAGATTCTCTGTAAAAATGGAAATTTGGCATTTTTCCGTGTTTTTTCCATAGCAAACGGATTTCTAGGATCCTTGGTAGTTAGATACCAGGAAGTCTAGGTTCCTAGATGACTTGTGTTGTGTTAGTTTATTTGAAAGTAATTCACCAGTTATTCTGTTTTTGGTTAACTCTGAGTGAAATATTTTCCTCTTTCAGAGCAAAGGAGCCCTTTGTATTTGTTACCAGCTTCCAAAATAGAACAATTCCAGTTACTTACTATTGCTGCTGTTGCTGGGAAGCTACTTTTACAAGCCATACATGTATGTATAGTACAAATGTCTTTCTTCCTGAAGGTTGTTATTCAGAAGAACTTTTTTTTAATACTGGAGCACTGCCAAATGAGACCACCCAATTTTGGAAATATAAAGCAGCAGTGCAAACTGGAAGAATGTTGAATCGCTATGTGGAAAAAATATTCATTTCCAATTACTGACAGATATAGCTTTGGCGATCGGCATAGAATGAGGCCCTCATACCCTATCTCAGATCATAATTTATGAGAGCATCTCCATGCTGAAACATGGTGCTTAAAATGTGTGCTAATATATAAACATTAATTTAAGCAACAGTTTGATTTCAATGGCGTTTAATGCACTTAAGTACTTCCTTGAACTAAACTTGTAGGTACTTCCTTTCTTTGAGAAGGTTCATGCAAATCAAGTGACCCTGTCTCAGCCTTTCCCAGTTGCTTAGGTAAAGTTCCTTTCCTTACCTAGACACAAGATCTGTACCACTTCAACTTGGGTACAAGTCAGCCGGCCCGGATGACCTCCATCCATGGGTGCTGAAGGAATTGGCCAGTGTCATAGCTGAGCCTCTCGCACAGCTGTTCGAGCACTCATGGCGCTCCAGCTAGGTCCCTGAGGATTGGAAAAGGACCAATGTGGTGCCCATTTTTAAGAAGGGGAGAAGGGATGAGCCTGGTAACTTTAGGCCAGTCAGTCTTACCTCTATCCTTGGGAAAATACTGGAAAAAATGATCAAAGAGAACATTTGTGAAGGCCCAGCAGGGGAAACAATGCTGAATGAAAACTAGCACAGGTTCATCGCAGGTAGATCCTGCCTGACAAACCTTATAGCCTTTTATGACCAGGTCACATGCTGCCTTGACAGAGGAGCTGAGGCTGATGTCATCTACTTGGACTTTAAGAAGGCCTTTGGCACAGTTTCGCATCCTATTCTCATAGGGAAGCTAGCAGGCTGCAGGGTGGATGCTTATACAGTCAGGTGGGTGGCCAACTGGCTTAGGGACCGCACCCAGAGAGTGGTGGTGGATGGGTCATTTTTGGCCTGGAAGGAGGTAGGCAGTGGGGTCCCACAGGGTTCAGTTTTTGGACAGGTGTTATTTAATATCTTCATCAGAGATTTGGACAAGGGTGTGGAGAGCACCCTCTCCAAGTTCGCTGAGTTATGGGGCAAAGTTAACACACCAGAGGGCAGGGAGCAGATACAGGCCTATTTGGACAGGTTGGATCAATGGGAAGAACAAAATAGGATGCAGTTCAACAAAGATAAATGCAAGGTGCTCCACCTTGGGAGGAGGAATCCCCAGCACACCTATAGGCTGGGGTATGACCTTCTCACCAGCTCAGTGGCTGAGAGGGATCTTGGAGTCATAGCTGATTCCAAGATGAACATGAGCTGGCAGTGTAATGATGCCATCAACAAGGTCAATCGCACCTTGTCGTGCATTAGCAGATGCATGACCAACAGATCGAGGGAGGTGATGCTCCCCCTCTATGTGACATCGGTCAGGCCGCAGTTGGAGTACTGTGTCCAGTTTTGGAGAATCTGGAAAGGGTTCAGGAGGGCCACTTGCATGATTAGTGGCCTCCATGAAAGAACCTAAGAGGGGAGGTTGAGGGATCTGGAACTCTTCAGCCTTCACAAGAGACGTCTGAGAGGAGACCTTGTAGCCGCATATAAGTTTATCAAAGGGAGGACAACAGGGAATTGGAGATGCACTATTTACCAGAGCACCCCTAGGAGTAACTAGGAATAATGGGTGCAAACTAGAGGAGAGTAGATTTAGGTTAGACATTAGGAAGAAATTTTTTTACAGTAAGGGTGGCCAGAATCTGGAATGGGCTTCCAAGAGAGGTGATGCTATCACCTAACTTGGAGGTCTTCAAGAGGAGGCTTGATAGTCATCTGGCTTCAGTTATCTGACCTCAGTCCTCTTTCCTGCCAGGGGCAGGGGGTTGGACACGATGATCCTTTGTGGTCCCTTCCGACCCTACAATCTGTGAATCTATGAAACTATACTTTTACAGCAACACAAATCCCACACCAGTTGATAAATTTATTAAAGTGTTTATAACTTCATGGCTTATTCCTGTATAGAAAAGAAAATACTGGTATAAAGGATCTTTTTGACTAGTATCATTACATCTGCACTGGGAGTATCCTGGTATAATTATTTTGGTTAAAAAATAACCCTAACAAAAATAGGTACCTTTAGTTAAAAAACTGCATGTAGAGAAAATCTTAATATCAATGTCTTTGGTTATAGAGTTGCTTAATTGGCTTTGTAGACCTTTCTCTCCTGCTGAGAGGGTAATAGAAAGCACCCTTGCTGGTGGAAGCTTTTGAGATTTTTTTTTCTTTTAATAGGCTCCAGCCCTAGGATAAATAACAACTCTCATATTACTTAACAGCTATCAGGGCTTAAAGCTACTGATTATTTTGTCTATAAAAGCAAACCTGTTTATCTGGGTTTTTTCATCTGGTCCATTATGAAGGTATGTGTACTAAACAAATACTACATGGTGAAATACCATATAAATGGGTTCATATCAGTATCCATTTCATATGGAAAACTATTTGGGGTTATTTAATATTTTAGGAGCATTTAGGAGTCATGCTGTAGCCATGGTAGTCCAGAAAATATGAAAGAGGCAAGGACTTTTGTAGGTATTATCTTTTATTCTATCCTTCAATTTTGTTCTTTACTGAAAATGAAAAAATAAAATAAAAATAAAGACATCCTCAAAACATATGCCAACTGAGTTAACCTTGTAGCTCTCCTACTTGGATGTTCAGGACTTTTAAAAAAGGAGTGTTTTAAAACTTGGCTGTTTACTTCTAAGCAGCTGGGGCCCCGCACTGTGTGGGCAGCATCAGTGATGGCCACACCAGTGGGAGCCACAGGTCCCCAGGCTGCATGCCATGTGGGCAACCCTCCTCCCCTCACCCCCCGCTGCTGTACCAAACACATGAGTGGCCACCCTCTGTAGCTCCCCATCCCACCCACAGCTCACTATGGTGAGGGCTCCCTCAACACTGTGGACTGCTCTGTGCTTCCCCCTGGGTGGAGAAGGATGGAGAACCTAGAGACCCCAGCTGCTGCTGCAAGTGAAGTGATAAGAGGAGTGACAGCCAGGTGGGAGCTCAGGGGCTGCCAGTTGCCAGCCCCATTTTAAAAGAATGCTTTAAGAGAGAGGATGATTTTTTTTGGTGTATGGCAGCAACCCTGCATTCAGGCTGGGAAGGGAAGCAACCTTCATAGATATGAACCTGTTCTACACTCATCCTTCTACACCTCTCTGCCTATAAAGAGCACTGAAGTGGATAAAATCGGTAATCTATGCGGGGGTCTTTTTGGGCTGGTATGTATCAAATACAAACCCCTGTCTTCTTCCCATTTGCTGATATAAAGGATATCGGGATTTTGGCCGGAGAGAATCATGGGGAAACGAGGCAGCCTTGAAAGATAATTTTTCTTCGTGTCACTTCCAAACATTAAAAAACCTGCATGTTTGTTGCATCCAGGATTTGCCTATGGGAATTTTATCGGCTTTCTTTTTATAGCTGCATTCAACCATGTAAATCAACTTTCCTAAAATAACTGGGCACGAGACAAATGGTCTGTGCGAGGGCTGTTTAAGTAGCCCTGTGAATGGTTAACATGCAGCCTGTGGACCCTGGCAGCTGCCTCTTGGTCTGCTGCACAGTATGGGAGGGCCCAGGGGTCTGCATGCTGCCTGCACAGGCCACGTGGTGGGGGTCTGCATGCCACCTGAGTAACCCATGCAGTGGAGATGTGGTCTGTTAGCATAGCCCATGTGGCACAGGGGATTATTGGGAGGAGGAGGTCACTGCCACAATGTTCAGCCTATGCAGGCTCTACCCACCAACACCACATGTGGTCCCCAGCCATGCCAAAGCTGGATGGCCCTGATCTGTCATTGATCTCTTGGTACCTTTGCCTATGTCCTCTATTTCCAGAGGAACTTCTCATGTGGAACAAACATGTGCAAAGAACAAAGACTCCACATAAAAGGGTACTGAGCATCCTGTTTTTAACCAGTTGTTATGTAGCTCCTGGTTGCTAGCATCCAGTAATGATTTGTATTTTGGACACCATTTGTTTGGCTTGTTTGTGACTGGCCTTAATCCCAGGGATCAATGATCTGCCAAAAGGAGATGATTTGGAGTCTTTCAAATGGAACGACGCTTGAACTGTTTGACTAGCTAGTATACTCCTCTTGATTTATCCCTTGGATCAAATATACTAATCAATGTAATTCAATATTTGTGAGTAGGCACGTGGGATCCAAGCCTAGAGAGAGCAGGTAGAAGAGAGACCAGAAGACATCACTGATAAAGTTCAAAGTTGGGTGCTGAGAGCAGTAACCACAGCTAGAAAGATCCAAACCTCTGTTTAAAATATTTTAGTAGCTTTAATCAAAAGAAGTTAAGGAGCAAGCGGTTCACTTCACTAAAATGAAGCAAACTGTCCCTATATGGTATAGCGGGATGAGAGAAGTCTGGTTAAGTGGAAGTGTCACTGGTAATTTAGGTTGAAAAACAATGAAGTTCTGATTGTTTGCATGAGGCCTCTGCTTAACTGGCCAAAAATAGTTACACGCATTACCAAGTTTTCAGCTGAATAATTTGGCAGGGCTCTGAAACATGTGCAGAGGCTTTCCATCGCCTCATGTGGTCTTTGTGCTTGCGAAGGGTGAGAAACACTTAAGCTGAAACAGAGTCCTGACGTGCGGGTTTCTCTGCCGGGCTAGTATTTTCAACTCCATTTCAAGAAACCAACTACTTTGGAGCTGGGAAATGTTGCTAATTAATTCCTAACCAGCAAGGCTTCTCAACTTAAAAAACAAGCAAACAAAACAGCACCACCAACAATAATTTTTAAAAAAGATGTGCTACAAATTAAAAACAACCCAACCCTTTAGAGTTATTCCCTCATAAAGTTCTTTTTTTTGGGTAAGGAAAAGGCCCTGGATAGAACTAATTCCAAACATGCAACCTAGTAACAGCGTATATCTATCATTGAACTCTCCGTGACCCATACATAACCGACCCAGAATATAGTACCAAGCAAACAAACCTAAAAATAACATACCTAGTACTTATAATCCATTTTAATCTTGATCTGGAAATGTGTAGAAAAAAAGGACCTTTGCTGCTTTTTAAAAAAAAAACCCCATGGATCATATAAGAATTCCTTAAAGTTGAAAATTACTGTTTTAAAGGCTTCAAGATGTTTCTGTAGGTTTTAATCTGGCAGTAAGCCAATCAACAGGAGTGGTTCTGTTTTTAAAGTGTATATAACCTCCAGTTCCTTAGGCTTTTCAATTCCCACCCCCCCCTTATTTTTAAGCAAGATGCATACATACTACAAAAATATTAGTTTTCTTTCCTGACCCCAAAATAATTTTGAAAAAAAATACAGGTCCAGATATTTTGGCTTGGCTTCCTATTAAACTTAAATAAATGTTTATACAAGAGTTGTAGTATAGCATCATTATTCTCAGATCAGTTTCTAGGCTGGATGTAAACTGATGTGTGCATGTGTGTGGTTTCTCTGACCAATTGTAGTGGTTAAAAGCATCTGCATGGCATGTATTTTAAATGTCTTTGAATTCTCCTTCCATAAGCCACTGATATACCACATAATGGGAAACGTCTCAAACTCCGTTCCTTAGCCTAGAGCTGTGAATCCCATTGTATGTGGAGCTAGACACAGCAAGATCTGATTTTGCCTGGAATTCAGACACGGACAAATTTTATCAGAAAGACCAATTTACAAAAACTTTATATGAAGGGCTAATTTTAAGAGTATTTTTAAATTCCCACTCTTTTTGTGTCTTTACTAAAGAACAGTGCTAAAAAGGCTCATTTTTTTTATTGAGATCGTCAAGTCCTCCAAGCAGTTTTAACAAGGTCCTTTTTATTGTTAAGATTACCCCCCAAAATTAATAATTTTTGGAAGAAGTAGGTTCTTTCAGCTGTTCACAAATAAAAACTATTGCTGGGAGAACTCGGACAATTCTACCTGGCAAGCAGTGATGTTTAAAAACAGTTACTTTCCCTATTATGTGTTTGCTTAAAGAAAAGAGAGCATCTAAAAGCAAAGGGAAAATTTAGAGCAATATATTTTAGAGAAGTCACAGGGCCATGGGTTTCACACCCAAACTTTCCATGTAGAGAAAGCTGAGGGCTTCCAGCAGTTGGCATGAAGACCTTAGCATTGTGGAAGATGAGGGTCTATGGCTACATGTATATTAGTGCATTTACTTGCCTGCCACATGTACCTTGCCCTCCAAAACGAGAGGTGTGACATCAATGAGAAAGCTGACTTTCTGCCCAGAACAGAAGCAGTGACATTTCTATTCAGACAATGCTGAGGGAGTCAATTGACTTCACGGCTCATTAGAATTGACTCAATTCCTATTAATTGCTCTTTACTTAACAGGTGTTAATGACTTACACTTCTTTTGAATTGTCTTGATGTTCCACTAATCATGCTAGCCTTTCTTTGGTGATTTTGCTGAAGAATTTGGAAATCAGCTACTCCTAGTCTCTCTTTTCCTATTTTACAGACTTCAGGCTATTTTTAGCTCTTTTCAAAATCTTAGATCTATCCATGGAGCCTGGCCTTCAGCAGCAGTTGCAGTTTCAGTTTTTGGCAGAGCAGCCATGACCTGCTGACAATTCAAATCACAGTTGTTGCTGTTGTCTAAGCAAGAAAGGGAGGGCAAATGAGCTGAAGATTAGGGTCTATCCCTGCTGTATACAGCCATAACTCTGAAAAAATCTATTTTTCTTCATACTGCCTTCCTCAGAAAGGTGTGGGGTATATGAGAAAATACAAATTTTACTACAGTCATTGACCAGTACAGTGCAATCAAATAAAGTCAGTGTCTTCCCTGATTTAACTTCATGCATACAAGTACCATAATATTAATAGTATAAAAACTGAATTTAGAATGGCAACAGATGATGCTGGAAAGCATAATCAGTTTTGGAAAGCTGAGCAAAACCAATGTGTTTTCAGCAGGATTTTGAAAGATTTGATAGATGCAGAAAAAGGGTTGGTCAGATTTTTTTTAAACAAAGTTTTTCATAAAGAATGGCTTTAGCGGAACATTTTTTTTTCCCTTATAAAAGGTGATTAGTTTTACCATTTAAAAAAGTTTGAAGTGAAAACTGGCACATATTGAGGTTTTAAAAAATTAAAAATATATTTTTGACCAAATAGAAAACCAATTCTAGCCCTGCCCACTTTTTTTTTTTTTTTTTTTTTACCAGTTCCCTGCTCTTTTTCCCTAATGGAGAGTGAGGAAAAGCAAAAAGTGAAAGGATTTTCCCTGATTTCTCTTTTTCTATCTTTTTTATCTTGGAAGAAGTAAAATATTTGAAAGCTCAAAATAAAATCTACAAATCAAAATGAAAATGTTATTTGAAAGGTCTTTCTTTTTATTAGAAATAAAATAAAAATGTTCAAATCAAACAAACTACTTGTTTAATTAAACAACCCTCTTATACACACATATGCAATTTAGGCAGTTCTCTTGATTTAATCTCTATTTCTTTGTGCAAATAGCTTATTTTTTCAAGTTAATAGGAAGTGCCAAATACTACTGTCTTTTAAATAATGAATTGACAGAAAAAAAAATAACTATTTAATTTTTTAATGTCTTTTTTATTTTGACTGAAGAAGACCATGACAACAATACATACTATCTCAATATTTTGTTAAACCCAAATCTGCATTAAAAAACAGAAAAAGCAAAAGGTTTAGCGCAAGACATTTTGTTCAATATTAGGCAGTTACCCTTGAAGTACTATTTGAGGACTCTGTCCACAGGTTCCTTCTTTCTTGGTTTCTTCTTTTTATTTTTTTTTATTTAGCTTTTACAAGCCTGTTCTCTCCTACACAACCACATTCAGATACCCCATTTCTTTGCATTTTCAATAACTTCTGAGAGTCTTGAACTAGGAACTATTTGAATTTCCTGATGGCTCAGTGGTATAATGTTTCAATGTTTTATAAGCCTGATTTGTTTTATTGAAGGCCTAACAAGCACTTTCAGACTCATAATTATGAGCATCTTGAATAGCCGAAAGGCAATTAATTACCTTAAGACGAGACGGGCTTTTTCACAAGCATTCAAAAATTTAGCAAACAGAGCTAATTAACTTTCATCTTGTTGTCAGACCATTCAAACCTGGGCACTAATTTAGCCTCTTAAATCAAATAATTGTACTTGGAGGTTGTTTCTGTCTATTCAGAGAAACAAGGGGTAAATTCTGAAAGTTGTTATGCTCACGGCGGGCTAGATTCTGAGATTCGGATCCATATTGGGTGCCCCTACGCAAGATGTGTTAATGAACATTAGTCCAACTTACTGTGTAGTACAAATGTGTGCAGTGGTTGTGTAGGGGGTGCACATGCACCCCCTGAGAGCTCCAGTGCACCCCCTGAGAGCTCCAGTGCTCTCTGCTTAGGCTATGGGCAGGGAGCGCTGGCGGGAGTGCCAGTGCCCCCTGCGAGTGCTGGCTGGGGAGTGAAGCACCCTTGTACTCCCAAAAGCAGCCGCAGCGATTGGGCACAGTGATTGGCCGTCTTGCGATTGGCCACGGGGGGGACCCGATCCCACTCCCCTCTGGTCGGCAGGATCGGCTGCGGCACCAGTTGCTCATGCATGTGTGTCTACACGTGCGTGCCCTTACTTCACAATAAAAATGGTTGATTGCGACTAAATTTGATACCTGCAAATGCAAGTATCAAATTTAGGGGTGATTAGTTAATGTGCAGTAGTGCATGTATAGACTCAAACTGGCACTAACTTTAGTGCTGGGTGGGTCTGCCCAGCCATTAGGGGAGCAGCCTAAGCCCAGCCCCAGGGCTCCTGACTGGCTACCTCTCCTGCTCCAGGGCTGGGCTGCTTTCTGGCAGCCCCTAGCTTCAGAGTATAAAAGCCTACAGCCATTTTGTGCCTTGGGGCACACACAACAGGGAACCTGTTTGTTGTCCACAAGCCCAGCAGGCGGGGAGGCCCACGCCAAGCCAGCAGCCTTGCCAGCCCCAGGCACATGGTAAGTCTTGCAATGGGGGAAGAGACCTTCCAGTCCCTGCCCCAGCTTCCTGGTCTGGCCTGCCTGCACTCCCCTGGCCCTGGGTTAATTTGAAATAGGCTTACTGCACAGTAAAAATACTGCACAGTAAGCCTACTGGGGAGCAAGTCACACCTGCTCCCTCCTGGAAGCAGATCTGTTCCCAATTGGAGCAGTCCAGAGAGGGCTGCTTCCACCTTGCTCTGCCATCCTGCAGCAGCCAGGGGGAACTCAAGGCTCCCCCTGTGCTAGCCCAGGGGATGGCAGGGAGCACAGGGCTGGTCCCCATGTGCATGGGATCAGGAGACAGTGTACACATCAGGAGGTGTCCTGGACAGGGGGCTGGGAAGAGCCTCCTCCCCTGTGCCCCCATTGGCCAATTGAGGCATGGGGCTGGGAAACAGCTGTGGGGGAGGGCAAGTCCCATCCCCCTGCCCTGATCTACTGATGGGGCAGCTAGCAGTGTGGCCCAGCGGGGCAGGGATTCCCCAACCAGCTGGGGGCTGGCTGCTAGCTGCCCTACTGGTAGCTCTTCAGTCCTGGCACTGCTCAGCTCCCTGCTCCTGTGAGGAGCCAGGAGCCCCACAGTGCTGCAACAGGATTGGGGAGAGAGGGACCTGGTCCCCACGCTAATCAGCTCCTGGCTTCTGGGGGAGCCAAGAGCTGAGCAGCACCAGGACTGGGTCCCTTGCTGGTGTGGCTGACTGGAAGCAAGTTAGCTCTCAGTCTGTGTCTACATGATCCCTATGGTGCAGTATCTACTGCACAGTTAGTATCTGTATTTACAGGTACTAGCTGCACAGTAGACTACTGATGCTACAGTGGGAAAGAAGATAAAATGAACTAGTTTATATAAAAGCAAGGGTGTTTTAATTGTTAAAGTGGCTATACACTTCAAATTTGATTCTGCTGAAAGAGATGGAAGATAAAATTAATAGAAGATGGTTGAATTCTGATGTATGAAAATGATTTTTGTCCCCAAATCCATACAGCATGATCTGTGTTTACAACTGCACAGCAAACTCAACTGTTCAATAGCAATTTTTTTTATTTTTATAAAAAAGACCTGCAGATGATGGTACTGCTGTAACTAGAGGTGTCTCTTACCTCATTCTCATCCAGTACCCTCACTTACTGTACCACACCCCAAATTAGAGCCTGATTCTGTAAACGCTTATTACTGTGTAACAGCTGCAAAGGCTTGCTTGGCTGCATCTGAGTGGGTGAGCTGTGCCTAAGAACTTTGCAAGGAAGGCATCAAAAAGTTTGCAGAGGGTGCAATAGCTTTTTCAGATGGAAAGTATGCTGTGCACAATGCATGCTTTTTACTGGAGGCATGAACGCCGCATGCCCCTGGAAGCTGGGGGGGCATGGTGAGCTCCCACAGATGGTGGTGGTGCTGTTGGTGGTTGGAGCGTGGTGGTTGTGAGTGGTGAGCTCCCGCAGACAGCCATGGCACTGTTAGCGGTGGAGGGCGTGGGTGGGGAGTGCTGACCAGCGGTTGGCAACCACCCACAGATGCCTCCGGCAGTAGACCTGTCTGAGGGGGTTCCCAGGGCTACTGGCACCCTGAGGATCCAGAATCCAGCATATTGCCCAGCCTAGCATGCCGCAGAGGGTTACATTTATAAAGGAGGTGAGGTCATTTGATGGACAGGCATTACACGGGGAATCAAGAGACCTGTGCTCTATGCACACTCTGCTGCCCACTCTTGCATAGATCACTTTACCTCTCTGAACCCTTGTTTCTCCTCTCATACTGTCAATGTATTTAACTTCAGTTTTAAGCTTCTGGAGAAAGGGACTGTGTTTCACTATATCTAGTATGGTTTCTGTTACAATAGAGCCTACTTCGTGATAGAAGCCTTTAGATGCAACAGCAGCAGTGGCAATAATAATGTGAATAACCGCACTGTTCATGGTGATAATGACTGCACTTGGACCCTAAGCTCCTGGTCCTTTACACTTAAGTGACATGAAAACCTTTATGCATGCAAATAACAACTCTGAGTTCACTGGGACTCCTTAGGCAGACAAGGTTCCTTGGGTGAATTTGATATCTTTTATTAGACCAACCCAAATGGTTGGAGAATAGTTATTAAGCAAGCTTTCGGGTTCAAAAACCCTTCATCAGGCTAAGGAAGCTTCAGCAGTTGGTGTGTGCTCTTCCTGGATGGAATGACAAGTAAAGAAGCCAGGGGCTGGGCTGGGCTGGGGAGTCAGTTGCCAGGCAGATTATAATGTATCAAAAATCCAATGTCTATGTTTAGTCCATGATCTCTAGTATCCAGCAGGTTGATGAAATGGAGCTCATAGGCTCGTCTCTGGGAAGTGTTGTGTAAGTTTCCCTTGAGGATCAGGACTGAGAGATTGGAGAGAGAGTGGCCCTCCTGTGAGAAATGTGCCCCCACCGGTAATTGGGTGTTTCTGTCTTTGATGGATTTCCGGTGTGCGTTCATTCTGGTGCGCAGTTGTTGTTTGGTCTCTCCTACATATCTTCCATCAGGGCATTTGGTGCATTGGATGAGGTATATTGCATTTCTGGAGGTGCAGCTGTAAGATCCAGGGATGCTGATGGCTCTGTTGTGGGGTGTAGTAATAGTGGGGGGTGGTGGAGATGTGGGGGCAGGTTTTGCATCTCTTGTCCTGGCACGGTCTGGATCCTTTTGGTGTGTTCTAGGCTTGAGGAAGTTTGCTTCTGGTGATGAGGTTGGCGAGGTTTGGTGCTTGTCTGAAGGCTAGGATGGGTGGCTCTGGGAAGATCTTTTTAAGAATAGGGTCTCTTTCTAATATGGGTTGCAATTTTTTGAGGATTTTCTGTACAGGTTCAAGGGATGGGTGATAGGTCATAACCAGCGGTGTGCGATTTGTGGGGAGTTTTCTTCTGTACTGCAGCAGTTCTTCACGTGGTATCCAGGTGGCTCTTTCAAAGGTGCGATCTACCTCTCTGGAGGAGTGTCCTTGCTGGGTGAAAGCCTTTTTAAGATTGGTGAGGTGGCAATCCTGGGTGTTCTCTTCAGTACAGATGCGGTGGTATCTGAGGGCTTGGCTGTATATCACAGCTTTTTTGGTGTGTTTAGGGTGATTGCTGGTTCTGTGCAGATATGTATGTTGGTCTGTGGGTTTCTTGTATACTGTGGTCTGTATTTTACCCTTCTGCATACTGATCCTTGTGTCTAAAAAGGGGATGTTGGTGCTGGAGTATTCTAAAGAAAATCAGATGGAGGGATGGTGACTGTTGAATTTCTGGTGGAACTCAATCAGAGATTCCAGGTTCTCACTCCAAATGATGAAGATGTCATCGATGTATCGTAAGTACAGCAAGGGTTTGCTGGTGCAGTTCTTGAGGAAGTCTTCTTCCAGGTGGCTTATAAAAAGGTTGGCATACTATGGGGCCATTTTAGTGCCCATAGCTGTTCCCATCATTTGGAGGAAGTGTTGATTATTAAAAGTGAAATTGTTGTGTGTGAGGATGAAGTGTATAAGCTCAGTGATATCTTTGGGTCTGTATTCTGGGTTGTAATCTTGTTCCTGTAGATATGTAAGGCAGGCTTGGATGCCATCCTGGTGTGGGATGTTGGTATATAGGCTGGTAACGTCCATGGTGGCTAGGAGTGTGTTGCTGGGAAGGTGGTCTATGTTTTTAAGTTTCCGTAGCAGGTCTGTAGTGTCTGGGACTCCTTAGACTCCTTAGACATTTGTGCAAGCAAGCAGGGCTGTAGGTCGTAATGTATTTCTATTTGTATCACAAAATACCTAGAACACATTCGGACACATTAAAACAAACAAAACTAAGAGAGCGTATCTAAAAAAAGTTTGCAACTATTACTTATGTAACTGATGGTTTAAAATTTAATTTAATCATTTTATACTTCTGCACACCAGAAATAGGGAAAGTAGATACCATGTGGCCAAGAGCAGATGATTAATTAAAACAAAGATTTGCCATAGATTCATGAACATACTCTTGTCAGGCACTTTATTATTATTTTAATCCTTTTTGTTTCAAAGATTGTTTGTGCTAATCTTCTCCTGCCCTTTTTTACTGTTCCAGAAAATTTTGTGGCAGAATTGGAAGTCGGGGAGGCTGAGACAAGCAGCATGAGGTATGGCAGTCACTTGAGTTCTTCCAGTCTGCACAAGGTTTTATGTGCTTCTAATTATCAATGTGTGGGAGTTTTGTCAAAAAAGCTGGGCGTGTGGTTCCTTTTGTTCTTCTGTGTCTATTGTGGTTTATGCTTTAAATGGGACACAAATGTGATTTATAGTGCGTGGCATGGTGCAGTTAGAGAAAACTGGGCTTCTCAAGTCAACACAAACATGAGCAGGGGAAGGAGTGCACTTGAACAGCATGTTCCTGTCGGGGAAGAAGTGTAGCTGAGAGGGATGCAGGACAGTAAACAACACATGAAAAGTTATTCTTCCCAAAATAATGGCTTCTTTCCATGCAGTCTAAAAATATACAGCATTGAAAGACAGAACTGGAGGAGATCAAAGATAACCGTCTCGAAGCAGAATCACACTGAAGTGTGAAAAGTGTGAAGCATGGCAGCATGGGAAGTGCTATATAGTTACAAGGGAAGCATGAACAGTAATAGAGAAGTAATTCTCTTCTGTCCAACACCGGCCTGGCTAACAGAGCTCAAAAGAATCCCACTTGGGCCTTTGGGTACAAACAAGGGGCCCAATTTGTATTGTCTTGTAAGCAGTAGCGCAACCAGGGCTGGGCCACCAGGGCAGAAACCCCTGGTGCTGACTGGGGGCAGGGAAGCGGGGAGGAATGGAGGTGGAGTGGGACACGCAGAGTTGCAGGCTGCTCCAGAGACACAAACATGCTATTACATAAGTATACAAAGCTGTATCCATACAAACTCATGATGTTCATCAATTAAGTACTGAATATACTATATTTTACATTGGAAAAAAACAAATCTAGGAGACTGTACTTAAAAAGATTGCTGTTTAATATATGCTGTTTTTGCCTTCCTCTCTAGCAGGGGCCATTGCCCTCTACCTGGGATCTTTTAACAACCTTTCACACAAGCAGGGTGTTGGTTGCTGTGGTCACCTGTGGCGATTAGGGTATTATGTCTTGTGTTTTGTCAGGGTTGATGGTAGTTTTACTAAAAGGTTAGATTTGGGGTTTCTATAGGATGGTTTGGATAGGGATGATCCTGTCTCAGGCAGAGGGTTGGACTAGATGACCTGTGGAGGTCCCTTCCAGTCCTACTTCTCTATGATTTTATGATATTCTATAGAAGAATTTGAGAAATAATAACATCAGGGGAAAATGCCTAAATAGTTTCCTTTAGTTTAACAAAAGGATCCATTGCCAGATTGGGGCTCAGCTTCTGAAAAAATAAGATATTTTGGGGAAGATATGTGTAAAAAGGATGGAATAGTCTTCTCTTGCTTATAATGACACAAAGTGACTGTAAACTCCTTCCTGGAGACTTAGCTACGGCTATCCATTCTACTACTGGTAATTAAGGTAATAGACAACATATGAACCTGAAATTAACCACAGAGATGAACCGTGAAAAAAACAGATGCATGAATGTGTAGTCCAAAAAGACACAGATAGGAGCAAAAGATTTAATTGAAAGCAGTTCTTCTGAAGATGGTACTATGCAGCAAACGACTTATGTCTGTACAACGTATAGGCAATAGTTTAGTGGGTTCTCTTGGAGGCTGATCTGGTGAGTTGTGGAAAACCTGCAACTGCTGCCGAGTCCAGTAGACCTTCTGTGAATCCAACAGTTAGATTGGATACTCAGGTACCTTCTCCATCTAGAATACTGGGTTAGCCATGAACCGTTCAGTTATGCAATAGTTGTTGAGGTCGACTGTTTTATGAGAAAGGATAGTCAATAAAATTAGCTGCAACAGAAGTGTTTCAAAACTCTAGGATGGCACCACATGGCAATAAAGAAGAAACAAATTGCTATTAAAGTAGAAACATAAAGGGCTGACCCATTTTAAACAAAGAAGGTTTGAATCCAAGATACATATGCATATTGACAAAGGCAGCAGAGGAGCTTGAGAGAATTCTTTCCTAGACAAGAGTGATTACATGATAGGAATACATATCATGGAAATGTTTTTCATGGGATTAAAGGTAATTTTTTCAAGATGTTGTAGGACATTGACTGTGGTCCTTGTAGTGGAAAGGAAACATACTTTCTAGCACAAGAAGCACTTGCAAAGATAATTTAGGATTGTCCTCACTTCCCTACTTCCCAAGTGTCCCTCACCTCATTCAGTGAACACACGCATACACCACAACACACTGTAGTATGATAGAGAAAACTAAAAGAACTTATGCCTTAGGGTATGTATGTTTTTACTGTACTAGATTATATTGTTTCATTCCTGAAGTCTCGTCCACTTACTTAAAATGGCTCACAAAACATTTGATTCATGTGCAGTAATTCAAAACATACTCCTCCACTGGAAGTCGCACACATTTTTACTCTCTCACTGTTTCAGGTATTTACTGTTTACAGCTGTGGAAATTCTACATTTTGGCACCTTTTGAGTCAGAGGGCTAATGCTGTGTAGATTTTAAAGTGACAGCACACAGATTCATTGCATCTTTTTAGGCCATGAACAGGAGTGCTACTTATGTGAGTTCTAGGATGAGGTTGGTTTCAGAAGCTATCCTGTTCAAAGTAGTGACCAGTGAGAAATAGAAAGTCTGTTTCTGAGCTGAAAACCTATAGTTCTTACCAATAATTCTTTAGAGTAGAAAGTAATTCTAAATCCATTTGTCTTTCATTAAGGAGAGTGCCTAACCCAAGCTGAAATTATTCAAGCAAAATTGAAATTCCTGGTGCTTTGTATCATGCTCTGGTCTTCCATTTTATAAAACTATTAGATCTGAAAGTTAATCTTCTCCCCAAATACATCCTTCTCCTTTTTACTTTTCTGCAGAGTTTCTATCTAGAATCTTCCTGAGCCTTCTTGTTACATTTGTAAAGTAACATTATACATATCATCATATGCCTTATTAACATTTGTGATGGCTTGATGGTAGAGCATTGACTGACAGAACTAATGCTATGCAGATTTTAGTGATGGGACATAGATTCACTGTATCTTGCTAGGCAATAAACTATATAGGAAGGCTACATATATTAGGATGACAGATTCTAGTAGAACAGGGATGGAAGGTTCTTGATTGTGTCATTCTGATATCAGATGTCAGGTGCTTGAACCTTACTAATTAATTATGATCAGGTTATTAGAGGGTTTAGATTGCCTGCCTCAGGCAGATGAAATTAGAGATCTCACAGATGAGGTGCTGTAGGAAAATCAAATTTAGACAGAGAAAGCTTAGCTTATGTTTTCAAAGATTCATTCAGTTTAAGGCTGGAAGGGAACTTTTAATCTAGACAATCTCCTATATATTATGGCCCTTTAAATTTCACTCAGGCTTATATTGTGAATATTTTGTGAATTAATAACATATAACTCATTTATTTTGCTGCTACTAATTAAAATCAATAACAAGGGTTCCCTTGAGTTAATGATAAGGGAAGGAAGTAAGTTTGGACTGGATCTAATGGGTGGGTATTTTCAGTTTAAGACAGGGTGGAAGTTGCACCATTTTATAGATCCATTATCTTCCAACAAGTTTTACTGATTTCCTCAGAGGATACCCAGTCTTCCTTTCTTTTCTATGGGTTCTGGAAGAAGTTGTTTTGTCCTCAAAATAGGCCACGCAGTAGGTACAAGATGTTGTCCATTATCAACATTTTAGAAACTGGCTAATCTTTAGTAATCTAGGCTAAGTGGAAGCACTCTAAATATCGCACTTTATTCAAAGTGCTCTAGACTAACATGGGAGCAAACAGAACCGATGTTCATGTTTGCAAGGGGCATGAAAGTAGCCTGCACTGGCTGAGGCCAGCAGCCTGGAGCTGCTCTTGCATGTATCCCAGGAAGCTGCTGGAGAAGCCCCTCTCCCCAGCCCTGCACCCCCTGCCATGGCTGGGGTGTAATAATGGGGGGGACAGAGGCCCCTGCCATACAGCCTCTGCCACAGCTTGCTGGCTTGGGTCTTGTTGGGGGCCAGGTAGGGTCCGTGTAGCAGGAAAGCTCCACTTCCCCAGCTGCAGCCTCTCTGTTGCTGTCCAGGAGTGGGGCTAGGCTGGTGCTCACCCAGAGCAGATGGGCACTGGCCAAGGCTAGCATTCTGTCCTGTGCCAGCTTTTCATTGTGCCAGGAACTGGGCATGGGGGACTGGGAGAATGGAACAGACCCACCCCCACATAGCGAGGACTCTACCTGGCCCTCGCCAAGGCCCAAGTCAGTAAGCTGGGGTGGGACCACATAGGAGGGGGCTCCATTCCCCCCATCCTCCTCAAACCTGGTTCCATTCGTGGCTTCTGGCTGCAGCTCTTAGGAGGTGGTGGTAGTGGGGGGGAACAGTCCCCCTGCCATGTGGGCTCCCCCCAGTTTGCTGGCTCAGGTCCTGGGGGTGGCCAGGCTGAGTCTCCATGGCAGGGGGGATCCATTCCGCACCCCAGCCCAGCTCCCTGACAGCTGCAGCTAGGAGCTGCAGCTCGGAGCTGTGTGCAGCTTTTCACCATGACAGGAACTGGGGATGGGGGTGGTGGGAGAATGGAGCCTTCTTGCTGTGTGGACACAGCCCAGCCCCCCATAAAACCTGGGCCAGCAAGCTGGGGGGGTGGTGCATGCAGAAGGGGGGTTCTGTTCCCCCAACTGTCCTGCCCAGCAACCAAGAAAAGAGACACCCTTTTCTGTCTCCTCTCTGTGACAACCTGGGTGGAGGGCAAGGCTGGTGCTTACCCAGAGCAGACAAGCACTGGCTGAGGCTAGCATGCTGCCTGTGAAGGGCACCTGGAATGCCAGGGGACTGCAACCTGAGTCACAATGAGATTTGGTACAGACATTTGATAAAGCACTCTAACCTAAAGTGCTCTAGTCTGATACCACATTCATTCAGGGTTGTCTTAGATTGGGATCTGCCATTTTTAAAGTGCTCTATGTGTGGTGAATATTTGTTTGGTTATTTCTTTGTTTTATGCATGCACTTAAAAAAGAATAAAACCATTTCCTGTTTCTGTTTTAGGTCAGTTGACTGAGGCACAGATAAATCTGCATCATCTCCTTTGCTGCTGTATAGTTGCAAATAACAATATTTAATTATAGAATCATAGATAATTAGGGTTGGAAGGGACCTCAGGAGGTCATCTAGTCCAACCCCCTGCTCAAAGGAGGACCATCCTGGAATTGGTTCATTCCAGCCAGGGATTTGTCAAACCAGGCCTTAAAAACCTCCAAGGATGGAGATTCCACCACCTCTCTAGGTAACCCCTTCCAGTGCTTCACCATCCTCCTGGTGAGAGAGTTTTTCCTAATATCCAACTTAAACCTCCTTTGTTGCAAGTTCAGACCATTGGCCTTTTTCTGTCATCTGCCATCACTGAGGAAAAGTCTCTTTCCTCTTTGGAACCACCCTTCAGGGTGTTGAAGGCTGCTTTTCAATCCCCCCTCAGTCTTCTCTTCTGCAGACTAAATTAGCCCAGTTCCCTCAGCCTCACCTCATAAGTCATGTGCCCCAGCCCCCTAACCACTTTTGTTGCCCTCCATTGGACTCTCTCCAATTTGTACACATCCTTTCTGTAGTGGGGGGTTCAAAACTGGACACAGTACTCCAGATGTGGCCTGAACAGAACAGAACAGAACAGAACAGAACAGAACAGAACAGAACAGAACAGAGGGGAATAATCCTTTCCCTTGATTTACTGGAAATACTACTACAAATGCAGCCCAGGATGCTGTTCGCCTTCTTGGCAACAAGGATACATTGTTGGCTCATATCCAATTTATTATCCACTGTAATCCATAGGTCCTTTCCTCCTGGAGCTACTGTTTATCCAGTTGGTTCCAAGCCTGAACTGGTGCATGGGATTATTCTGTCCTAAATACATGACTTTGTATTTGTCCTTGTTGAATCTCATGACAATTCTCTTGGCCCAATCCTCTAATTTGTCCAGGTCACTCTGAATTCTAGCCCTACCTTCCAAGGTATCTATTATACCCCCCAGGTTGGTGTCATCTGCAAACTTGCTTAGAGTGCCATCTTCCAGATCGTTAATGAAGATATTGAACAAAACCAGTCCCAGGACCAACCCCTGGGATACTCCATTTGACATTGGCTGCCAACTAGACCCTGAACTATTGGTCACTGCCTGTTAAGCCTGACGAACCAGCCAGCTTTCTGTCCACCTTACAATTCATTCATCTAACCCATACTTCATCAGCTTGCTTGCAAGAGTGCTGGAGGAGATTGTACCAAAAGCCTTGCTAAAGTCAAGATATACCACATCCACTGCTTGTGCCACATCCGCAGAGCCAGTCATCTCATCATAGAAAGCAATCAGTTTGGTCAGACATAACTTGCCCTTGTTGAATCCATGCTGGCTGTTCCTGATCAGTTTGTTTTCCTCTAAGTGCTTAGAAATGGATTCCTTGAGGACCTTATCTTCCCTCTTTATGCTTCCCTTATTTACTTTTTTGTTGGGAGATGGATTTGATCTTTCTTACAGAAGTCCTCCTGTTTCAGTGGCTGTTGATGGAACCCGTTCTCCTCAACAGGAACTGTACTAAGACCACTCAACTTGCTTAAAACAACTCAGCATTAAACCATTTAATAGTGACACTTTTTGGTTATTACTTATTTATGTTCCTACTTTTGAAATATACCACTTATAATTGTTTTTAGGTAGTCTAACGGTCTCACAAGGCTCCAAGAAGTATTAAGTGTGAAATTCTCTTTGTGCCATTGACTTAGAGTATATCTTTGTGAAAATTACTTGGTTTCATGGTAGCACAGTTTATTAACTTGCTATCATTTGTATTACGTTACCACTGCAGGGCCTCAAATGGGATAGAACCTGGTTGTGACAGGTGCTATGCAAACATATAGAAAACAAGATATCTGCTTGTAGAGCTTACAATATTTTATTTAAGATGAGACAAAAACTATTGAAAAGAGAGAGGGGAAGGAAAATCAGAGTAACAGAAACAAGGCATACAGACAGTTAGATTAGCTATATGCACAATCAGGTGCTCTCATTTTGACAATTAGTAATAATAAAATAATAAAATCCCCAGTAATCCCTAATTAAAATTTGTTATCTTCCTTTTACAGAACTGATACATTTTCATTCCAGTTTGTATGGTCCTTTAAGATTCCTCAGTAAAGGATGTTCCTCAGTAAACATCTGAGGAATCTTAAGAAGAATAGCTCGTAATTTGATATGACTATTATTCATTATGTGATAACAACCATTTCTATAGAATCCTATATCATCAGTCATATACTCTAGATTCAATCTTAATTAACTGGTATAAACATATTTGCTCTTTGGATGAAAGTGTTTATTAGGACCATGGTTGTTTGCTTTCCGAAATACACTTTGCAAAAGTGAGGGAAAAAATTTGCCAAGGAGTATACTGATGAGAAATCGATGGTTGTATTTGAAAGATTAACTGGTATACTTTAAAAACAAACAGAAAGTTTATTGCATGCTCTCTTGTGACTGCTTGTATTGACCAACTTAAAAGGCAATGTGTTGTAGTGCAGTAGGCATGGAGTTGAGTCAGCAACCCAAGTTCCAGTCCCAGCTGTCACTCACTGTGTGGCTCCGTTTTCTTACTATATACAGAACATACTGCTTCATGTATCTCTGTCCTGCTTTCTACGGTTGTGTTCCTAAAGCTGGGTGAGAAGAGGAGGGTAACATTCCGCAGGCAGCCCTAAATCTCTCTCCATCCTCACCAGAAAGTCTCTAGGTACATTTATGGTCCTCAGTGCTGTAGTATTGCAGCACTTCATAATCATTATTGGACATTAATGGATCTTCTCAACACCCCATGAGATGGTAAAGTAGGGCCAATATTTCACTAAGGCAAAATATGTATTTGGTGGCTTACCCATGGTCAAAGAGGAAGTGTGGTTAAGCTGGAAATCCCCAGTTCAGTGCCTTATCCATAGCACCTACCGGGTTTGGTGCCGCCAGCCATCACTATTCATTGTGATTACAAGTGTAGCTGAGCACACAAAACACTCTAGCCTTTTCATGAAGTTCAGCTTTGCCTTGGGGAAAAAGCCTCCTTTAACTGGCAGCCAATCAGGGATTTTTTAGGTAGTGTGGGTGTGCACACTCTGTTCTTCCCAATAACCTGTCTCCATTCTCAGGGACTGGCAGGGCAGAACAGGGAGGTGGGGGTGTGTAGATCAAGCCCAGCAGCACAGGTGGCTCCATTCCCTCCTGTGACAGCTGGGTGGCTTCTCTGTTCCTCCAAGACCTGTTCCTGGGAAGGGGATGAGGATATGAACTACTCACCAGAGCTGCCTGCCACTGTCTGAGAGAGGGTGAAGGAGCTGCTACTACTTCCGCACTAGAGCTGGGAGAGAGATGGGATGGTGGTTGGTGTAGGAGAGGCAGAGGTGAGGCTGGAGACAGCACAACTCTTATGGGGTAGACCAGATGGTGTGTTATGGAGGTGGGGAAGGGGCTTGAGGGCAAAGCAGTAGACTGGGATGAAACCATTTCTACAAGAAGAGGAAGAAGATAGAGCAGAAGCAGCTCTACCCAACTGGGCCACAGCTGTTCCTTCTTCCCCTCCTCTCTTCACAGCCTTGAGAAAAATGGTGAGACTCGGCCTCCTTGCATTCTTCACTATAGCAGTACTCCTGCTAGCCAGATCTATTTTTTCTTTTCCAGGCCTCTGCTTCTTGATGGTAGCACCAAGTCTAGGGCTCCACAAGGCCTATTCAGGCCATGGAGAAGCAGAAGAGCCTGAAGGTAGGGGCAGCTTTCACTAATTACTTTCAGGGAAGACTATTTAATTGCAAGGTAGAGACTCCTTTAATCAAACTGAAGATGGGGAACTGCACCAATTGTATTTGTACTTGAGAGGATGGAGGAATCATTATGTAAAATGTAAACACTCTTTCCTGTTGTGGCCACAAGAAACCTTACCTCACATCTCCCATCCCAGGGAACAGCTATGCAGTTCTTCCCCATGGTAATATACTCAGGCATAGCTAGGTAAGTAGTCATACACCCTTTAAGAAAGGTGGAGGAAGTGAATGGAAATACTGCCTCTGGCTATCTCTCTGAATGCATTCTGAGCTGATCTGCTGAGAGCAGAGAGTGTGTTTGAAAAACCTTAATCATAAAATTTTGTTTAATCTATCCTGCCTGTGTGGCTCTCTTGTGGTGTGAGCACTCCATCACTGCAAGGTGTTAGAAGAAAGTGGGAGGAGTTTATGACACTGATTTTTGTAAAGCATCAGGCAGGTAAGAGGTTTGCAGCCCATAACCATTATTAAAACAATAAACAATAAACAAAAAAAGAGGAATTTGGCTGTCTAGCAGCAAGATCTTTGAAGCCAAAAGGAAAAAAATTGGGCAGCTTGCTTAGGCCATATACAATTTATTGCTTTTGAGAGCAAAATCTAAATAAAGAAAACATGTTTATAGCAAAAATCAAGACCCACTGAGGCAACTGATGAGTGAGTAACTCTGCTACAGTTGATAAAAGACTGCTTTTACATGAAACGTGTATCAGACAATAAGATATACAAAAAGGGTAATGGAGAACAATTAAACATTTAGTAGAAGGCCATAAGATTACTTAGAACACATGAAAATACTAGGTAATTAGTACTGGTCACAAAATGTACTTGATAAATAGAGGCACGATGGGCAGTCAGACATACATAGAAGGAGATAAGTGTGCAACAACGTTTTGGATGTATGCAGCATCAGAGAAGTCTGTAACAAAGATGCAGACTGCATCATACAAAGTATAAAGAATGTCATTTCTTTGATGTGCACAAAAAGTGCCACAAAACAAACCAATTCTTGTCTTGGTAAGAAACATGCACATACATGTACGCGCATAAGTAGAAAATGGTGTTACATTTATATGACATACCAGAGATGGAACCAGTGATTTTTCATGATATATTTATAGCCTGGCAATAATTGGCAGCCAATCAATTTGTACACTAAGGAAACCAGAACCTGCTGATCAGTGATTATTACAAAGAGAAACAGAACATCTTAAAAGGGCAACTAACATAAAGAAAACAAAATGACAAAATGAGACAACGTAAAACTGAGATCCACTAAACAACTTCTTGGACTAGCTCCCAGAGATAGCTGGATGAGTTAACTTCAGATAATGGAGCACAATACACATCTGAGGCATGCTGGAGGATTATAAAGGTTGGGTATTTCACAAAGTGGTGTTACAGGTTACATTAAAAACTTCAGGAAGGCACTTCAAATGGGAGCATTCACCCATTAAAGGGTGTTAACCTGTGCTAAGTACTCTCTAAACATTTAAATATTATGCTACTTCAGGTGAGGGTTATCTCTGATCCATGTTACCCAGATCGTTTCAGGTATTGTTAGTCCTCTCTGGGAAGATACAGCATTCTATTTTCATTCCTCCAGCATCCCAGAATGCACCATTCCTAGCTCTTCCCACTCCTTTGCTCCACAGGCAAACTTTCAACATTCCTGAACTCTACTACCCAGTGGGGTGTGGTTAGCCCCAATCCAAAACCTTCTTCTGCCTCCAGGGAGTGCCACCCTAGCACACCCTGACTAATCTGAGCACCCAGATGCAGCTGACCTGTTTGCTCTAGCACCCCCATGCATTCAGCTGGCTGGTCACTTGTGCAAGGGGAACAGTTAAAAAGCCAATTAACCACTAATGAGAATAGGTAATTGGCTTTTAGTGTTTCTCTCTCTCTGCACTCAGCAGGAGCCAGCTAGAGCTATGGTAGGAAGGGAAAAGTCTCCAAACCCTGCCCCCCAACCTGTTTTAAGTAAAGAGAAAGGGGTAAAAAAAGAATTAAAAAAATGAAGGGCCAATGTGGTCCCCATTTTCAAGAAGGGGAGGAAGGAGGACCCGGGCAACTATAGGCCAGTCAGTCTCACCTCCATCCTTGGCAAAGTCTTTGAAAAAATTATCAAGGCTCACATATGCGAGAGCCTGGCGGGACAAATTATGCTGAGGGGAAACCAGCACGGGTTCGTGGCAGGCAGATCGTGCCTGACCAATCTAGTCTCTTTTTATGACCAGGTTACGAAACTCCTGGACACAGGAGGAGGGGTGGATGTCGTATACTTAGACTTCAGGAAGGCCTTCGATACGGTATCCCACCCCATACTGGTGAACAAGTTAAGAGGCTGTGACTTGGATGACTACACGGTCCGGTGGGTGGTGAATTGGCTAGAGGGTCGCACCCAGAGAGTCGTGGTGGATGGGTCGGTTTTGACCTGGAAGGGTGTGGGCAGTGGGGTCCCGCAGGGCTTGGTCCTTGGACTGATACTCTTTAATGTCTTCATCAGCGACTTGGACGAGGGAGTGAAATGTACTCTGTCCAGGTTTGCAGATGACACAAAGCTATGGGGGGAAGTAGACATGCTGGAGGGCAGGGAACAGCTGCAAGCAGACCTGGACAGGTTGGACAAGTGGGCAGAAAACAACAGAATGCAGTTCAACAAGGAGAAATGCAAAGTGCTGCACCTAGGGAGGAAAAATGTCCAGCACACCTACAGCCTAGGGAATGACCTGCTGGGTGGCACGGAATTGGAAAGGGATCTTGGAGTCCTAGTGGACTCTAAGATGAACATGAGTCGGCAGTGTGACGAAGCCATCAGAAAAGCCAATGGCACTTTATCGTGCATCAGCAGATGCATGATGAATAGGTCCAAGGAGGTGATACTTCCACTCTATCGGGCGCTGGTCAGACTGCAGTTGGAATACTGCGTGCAATTCTGGGCACCGCACTTCAAGAGGGATGCGGATAACCTGGAGAGGGTCCAGAGAAGGGCCACTCGTATGGTTAAGGGCCTGCAGACCAAGCCCTACGAGGAGAGACTAGAGAAACTGGACCTTTTCAGCCTCCGCAGGAGAAGGTTGAGAGGCGACCTTGTGGCTGCCTATAAGTTCATCACGGGGGCACAGAAGGGAATTGGTGAGGTTTTATTCACCAAGGTGCCCCCAGGGGTTACAAGAAATAATGGCCACAAGCTAGCAGAGAGCAGATTTAGATTGGACATTAGGAGGAACTTCTTCACAGTTCAAGTGGCCAAGGTCTGGAACAGGCTCCCAAGGGAGGTGGTGCTCTCCCCTACCCTGGGGGTCTTCAAGAGGAGGTTAGATAAGCATCTAGGTGGGGTCATCTACACCCAGCACTCTTTCCTGCCTATGCAGGGGGTCGGACTCGATGATCTATTGAGGTCCCTTCCGACCCTAACATCTATGAATCTATGAATCTATGAAGGACAAAGGCCATGTGTAGACATGCATTCAAAAACTGAATTGGGATTGGATCGGCGGGGGGGGGAAGTTGGGTTAGCACTCACACCAGGACAGAGCTGAGACCCAGCAGACTTGCTGCTTGACACGCTGGGGCAGAACTGAGACTCAGTAGACTCACTGCATGCATGGCACACCTGGGCAAAGTTGAGACTCATTAAGCTCATTATATTGGTTGAGTAAGGGGGCTGCTGACAGAGCCATTTCAAATGAATAGCGGTTCAGTTCAAACTAATGTCCTTCCTTTTTAAAATTTTTTTTTTTACTTCTTTCTTTTTACTTCTTCCCCCCTGTCCATTCACTTAAAACAGGTGGGGTTTTTTTTAGAGACTTTTCCCTTCCTAGCATGGCTCCAGCTGGCTCCTGCTGGCTACAGAGTGAGGGAAGCCATAGCCCCCATGATGGTTTCTCTGCTTCTGAGCTACTTGCCAATCTCTTCCCTCTTCTCCCACCCCAGAGGAAGGGTGGAGTCCTGGCTCCTGTTCATGCCTCTGCTTGCAAGGCCTGAGATGGCATTTAGCTATAACCTGTGACTGCTCTAAAAAATTTCACTTTGACAGCATAACATTCTACAGATTTAAAATGTTTTAAAAGTACCCCATAACAGCAGCCATACACATGACTAGCAGTCTGTGCTACCCACCATCCAAAGGACCAGCTAACATATATGTAGAAACAGCAGTTTTTAACCAATTTGGGACTCTTATCTCAGTTTATTAAATTATTGGAACAAAACCATGGAATTAGGAGCTTCACTCACACAGATGCTAAGGAGCAAAAATAATACCAGCAAAAGTGCTTCTTTAATGCATTTAATGGACTTCAGTCATGACAAAATAATTCAGAGCTGAATGGAAAGAAGACGACTGAAATCCTACTGGGTTAAAATGGCAGAACATCGCAACCTTTCACAGGAAACTCAAGTATAACAATGAAAACCCAAGTTATCAGCGAAACTTTGACACACAATATCAGATCCAACTGAATATCCCAGGACTTATATAATACAAATGGAGAATGGAAAGTTATTTAGCCAAAATCAGATACTTGAGGGTGTTCCTATTTGTACAACTACTTCTGATGATGAAAATACAGCCTGTGAAACAGTGAGGAGAACACTGATTTTAACAAGCCTTTAAAACTGCCCACAAGTTAATGCTATTACTAAGAGGGAACATTAGCAGTGGCATATTAAATGTTGTTTTGTTTACAAGAGGACTTTATTATTTTCATGCCCAGTTAGGTAACGGGTCCACTGTCACTTTTCAGAAAGGCATAGGAAGTGTCTTGACAAGACTGCTTAGTTTCTCTGCATGTATGCTGAACTGAGCTCCTGTGAGCAGACACAGTTTGTAATACAGATGCCACAATTGAAAACATCACTGACATCTAAATTAATAAAAACAATTTGGGGAATGTAGCTCCTGGCAGTGTCTTAGATGTTTCAATCACAATGTCAGGAACTCTTTGAGGGAAAACACTGATCTCTGTACCTGGGTCATGGCAGGTAATGTTTATTTTTAAGGTTTGTGTACTGTGTGTGCATGGGCTGAGTTTTGTAGTCCAGGTAACTTCATTGGGAATATGACTCTTATTGATTTGGAATCTTAAACATAATTTTTCTTTATGCTAAATGAAGGCTTTTTAACATTTTTTTCTAACAGGCTCAACAAGGGGAAGGTAGTAGAGATGCTATGTAAATCAACAAGGCTAGGTACAGACAGTCAAAAATCCCAAAGCAAAATCAATCTAAGTTACGTTGTTTTCTGTAAGCAGTATAGTTTAGATCGGTAGTGAAGAGAACGCACGTTCACCCTTTGGTTTTGGGAGTGGGGAAGGGAAAATCTTAGACTGGGTTCTGCCATTTTTAAATCAGTCTGTGCGCCGAACTTCTGTTACAGGTATAGTAGACTGGGTTTGTGTGCTGGACTTCTGGTCTGTTATGGTTAAAGACCAGTTTCTGATCATTTATACCAGTAAGTGTAATTTCTGTACCTGGCCACAATGTCTATAAGGGTGTTTGTAGTGGCAAGTTGGATAGAAAAAAATCTGCAAGGATCCCATACAAAAAATCTTTAGGATGCACCAGAAAACAGGTCATTGTCAAAGGAGGTATATCAATAGCAGATTCCAACATGTGACGTGTTGGTCGAACATTTTCTTTAGTAGTTCTCCTAAGGAGTTAAACTGGAAAGTTTGTTCCCTCTGAATACCTTGTCCATATTAATGAAGCCCATTGTTTGGAAACTGAAATATAACGCAAATGGTTTTGAGGCACACCCTGTTCTTTAGGAACCAGCAGATCTTCTGTAAGCCTTGGCAGCATTTCATCTAATTTTGTGTCTCTCCATAGCTTCCTACACCACAAGACTGAAATGTGGTCAAATGTTTGTTTTTTTAATTTCCAGCCTCCAGTTCTTTCTCATACTATTGGAGTCATTTTTATTAGAGTGAAGTTAGACTGCACTCCAGAAAATGATAGCTATTTTGCCCACAAGAAACTTTCAGATGACATGCTTATTTAAACTAGATTTGTCTCTATTCCAAAATACTTGATTCTCTTGAACAATTGAACTCACTGAACGGAAACCCAATTCTTTGCTCTTCATAGCTCAGTTTCACCAACAGAAAATGGCTGTTACACTCCATAAAATTCTAGGAAAAACCTATTTGTAGGTTAGGAAATATATCATGTTTTAAAACTGATTTCTTAGAATGTATTCACTAATAAGATTTTATACAGGGCATTGCACCTAATGTACATGGGGGCACGTCTGCACGAGATGCTTAATGCCTATTGGATTAATTCTACTGTGCATTATCATGGCTGGCAAAAACCATGCTAATGCATAGTAGATTTGTCCTATAAGCATTAAGTGTCACAAAAACAAGCGTTCATTTGCGCTAATGTGCATTAGACTTAGTCCAGTGAGCATTAAGTGTCACAAAAATAGTGTTAGTTTGTGCTAATGTGCAGTAGCACTGATTATAGCACATGAATACCTGTTATTACAGGTAATAAACTTAATACGCCATAATTATCGCACATTAATGAACAAGTAGATGTGCCCACGGCAAGTAGTATTAAATAACACAGTAGTGGTTGTTTTGAGTATTATTCAGGTAGGGCATGGTATAATGTTAAAGAGATTTTTCTTATCAGTACGGTCATCTAGCTGCTAGGAACAGGTCATATCTTACTATTAAGATGTAGCATTGTGATTTCATATGAGACCATACAGCATTGTGGCATATTTCATATGAGACCAATGGCCCACCCAGTCTTAAAACATGTCTCTAATACTGGCTAGTACTGATGCTATGAGAGAAGGCCAAAAACAATTTAAAGAATACATTTATGGAGTAACTTGGCCATATAGGCAGTTTCTTCCAGATTCCCTGGACATGGTAGTTGGCTTCTACTACACAGTGGCTGCATCTACACGAGATGCTGACTGCACAATTGTAACTGCACAGTCATTTAGTACTTGCATACACAAATACTAAATGACTGCACAGTAGGCAGTGTTACTTGGCAGTAGCATCCCCACACGACTTCCTGGTGATGCTGACTATTGTAATACCTCATTACTACTGGGCAGAAGCGTCATGTCATGGTGCGGAGTAAATGAGAGTTTATATTAAATCTAAGTGTTACAACTCCCAATATAACTGTACTAATTCATATCACTATGTAAATACTTACTAAGTCCTCAGCATCAGATGCAGTGCATACACCTGTTCTTTGTTAATAAAGGTAAATGTCCAAAAGCAGTCATAGAATCATAGCAAATTAGGGTTGGAAGGGACCTCAGGAGGTCATCTAGTCCAACCCCTGCTCAAAGCAGGACCATCCCCAATTAGATCATCTCAGCCAAAGCTTTTTCTAGCCAGGTTTTAAAAACCTCCGAGGATGGAGCTTCCACGCCCTCTCTGGGTAACCTGTTCCAGTGTTTTACTACCCTCCTAGTGAGAAAATTCTTCCTAATATCTAATCTTAAATTCCCTTGCTGCAACTTGAGACCATTGCTCCTTGATCTATCATCTGCCAACACTGAGAACAGTCTAGCTGTATCCTCTTCTGAGCCCCCCTTCAGGTAGTTGAAGGCTGCTATTAAATCCCCTCTCAGTCTTCTCTTCTCTAGACTAAATAAGCCCAGTTCCTTCAGTCTTCCTCATAAGCCATGTCCCCCAGTCCCCAAACCATTTTTGTTGCCCTCCACTGGACTCTCTCCAATTTGTCCACATCCTATCTGTAGTACTCAGAACATAGATGTGGCCTCACCAGTGCTGAATAGAGAGGAATAATTACTTCCCTAGACTTACTAGCAACACACCTACCAATGCAGCCCAGTATGCCCTTAGCCTAACAAGGGTACATTGCTGACTCATATTTAGCTTATAATCCACTGTAACCCCCAGTCCATTTCTGTAGAGCTGCTGCCCAGCTAGTCAGACCTCAGCCTGTACTGGTGCATGGGACTGTTCCATCCTAAGTACACTTGTCCTTTGCACTTGCCCTTGCTGAACCTCATGAGATTCCTTTTTGACCAATCCTCCAATTTGTCTAGGTCACTCTGAATCCTAACCCTACCCTCTAGTGTATCTACTATACTGCCCAGCTTGGTGTCAGCTGCAAACTTGCTGAGAGTGCACTCTATGCCATCTTCCAGGATGTTGATGAAGACACTGAACAAAACCAGCCCAAGGACTGACCCCTGGGACACTCCACTTGATACCAGCTGCCAAGCAGACATCGAGCCATTGACTACCCTTTGAGCCTGATGCTCCAGCCAGTTTTCTGTGCACCTTACAGTCCATTCCTCCAGCTTGTAATTCCTTAGCTTGCCTGAGAGAATGTTGGGGCAGACTGTATCAAAAGCCTGGCTAAAATCAAGGTACACCACATCCTCTGGTCTCCCTGCATCCACAGAGCCAGTCATCTCATTATGGAAGGCAATCGGGTTGGTCAGGCATGACTTGCCCGTGATGAATCCATGCTGACTGTTCCTAATCAATGTCTTCTTTTCCAAGTGCCTAGAAGTGGATTCCTTGAGGATCTGCTCCATGATTTTTCAGGGGACTGAGGTGAGGCTTCCTGGTCTGTAGTTCCCTGGATCCTCTTTTTCCCCTTTCTTAAATATGGGCACCATGTTTTGTCCTTTTTCAATCATCCAGGACCTCTCCTGATCACCATAAGTTTTCGAAAATGATGGCCAGTGGCTCTGCAGTCACATCAGCCAACTCCTTCATCACCCTTAGGTGCATCCCATTTGTTTCCATGGATTTGTATAGGTCCAGCTTTTCTAAATATTCTGTAACTTGTTCTTTTGCCACTGTTGGCTGCTTCCCTCCTCCCCAAACTGTGCTGCCTGGTGCAGTAGTCTGGGAGCTGACCTTGCCTGTGAAAACTGAGGCAAGATAGGTATTGAGTCTATCAGCCTTTTCTGCATCCTCTGTCACAAGTTTGCCTCCCCAATTCAGTAAGGGACCTGCACTTTCCCTGATCCTCCTCTTGCTACCTACATACTTGTAGAAACCCTTCTTGTTACCTTTCACATCCCTTGCTAGCTGCAACTCCAGTTGCACTTTGGCCTTCCTGACTTCATTCCTGCATGCCCAAGCAATGCTCTTATATTCTTCCCTAGTTAGTTGTCCATGTTTCCACTTCTTATAAGCTTCCTTTTTGTGATTTATGTTACTGAAGAGTTCCCTGCTAAGCCAAACTGGTCTTCTGCCATACTTGCTAGTCTTCCTGCACATCAAGATGGTTTGTTCCTGCACTCTCAGTAAGGCTTCTTTAAAGTACCAGCAGCTCTCCTGGACTCCTCTCCCCCTCAGTCTGGCTTCCCAGGAGATTCTGCCCATGAGTTCCCTGAACGAGTTTAAGTCTGCTTTCCTGAACTCCAGTGTCCTTACTCTGCTGCTCTCCATCCTTCCTTTTCTCAGGATCCTGAACTCAATCATCTTGTGGTCACTGCTGCCCAAGCTGCCATCCACTACTACATTCCCCACCAATTCTTCCCTCTTTATGTGCAGCAGGTCAAGAAGAGCATGGTCTCTAGTTGGCCGCTCCAGCACTTGCACCAGGAAGTTGTGTCCAAAATTCTTCAAAAACTTCCTTGATTGGCTGCACTCTGATACATTTCCCTTCCACCACATGTCAGGGTGATTGAAGTCCCCCATGAGAACTAGGGCCTTGTGATTGGGAAACTTCCACTAGCTATTTGAAGAAAGCCTCATTCACCTCTTCCTCCTGGCCTGATGGTCTATAGCAGACCCCCACCATGACATCACCTCTCCTCTCTGACCCTAACCCAGATAGTTTTAACAGGCCTATCTCCAGTTGAATACTGGAGCTCTGAGCAACCATATGGCTCTTTTACATACAGCACAACTCCTCCTCCTCTTCTTCCCTGCCTGTCCTTCCTGAACAGTTTATACCCATTCATGACAGTGTTCCAGTCATGCAAGCTATCAGGGCTTTGGTCTCCATCCCCTGGTGAACCTAGTTTAAAGTCCTCTTCACTAGGTTAGCAAGCCTGTCTGCAAAGACACTCTTATCTCTCTTTGTCAGGTGGATCCCATCTCTTTCCAGCAATCCTTCTTCTTGGAACAACATCTCATGGTCAAAGAAGCCAAAGCCCTGCTGGCAGTACCACCTGTGCAGCCAGGTGTTAATCTGCAGGATGCACCTGTTCCTTCCTGGGCCCTTTTTCTTGACCAGAAGGGTCAACAAGAACACAACCTGAGTCCCAGACCCCCTCACCCTTATATTCAGAATCCTGTAGTCACTTTTGATTATACTCAAGGTCTCCCCTAGCAGTATTATTGGTGCCCACATGGATGAGCAGCATTGGGTATTAACCAGAGGGCCAGATGAGCCTCAGTAATCCCTCTGTGACATCTTGGATCTGGGCTCTGTGCAAGCAGCAGACTTCCTGAGGCAACAGGTTAGATTGGCAGATGGCAATCTCTGTCCCCCACAAAAGGGAGTTTCCAACCCCCCCCCCACCCCACCCATTGCTTCTTCTTGGTGGTGGTCACCTCAATGCTTCCCACCTTGGGGAGGCCTGTCCTGTCCTCCTCAACCAATGGAATGTGCTCCTCCCTCTCTGTAGCTAGGACTGCATATCTGTTCTCCTGATGAACAACTGCAGGTGGAGTTGAAGATCTTTGCTTGCTGCCAGAGGTCACAAATCTCCAGCTTCCATCCTTTTGGGAGTCCATGTCCCTTCTCTTCTCTAATGCTGGCTCTGGCATTTCTTCCTCCACAGTCCTGGAGGTCTCCTCCAGCATCGAACTGATGAATTCCTCATTGTGAAGGATGCTTCAGAGCCTTTCCATCTCCTCCTGTAGTTCTCTTGCCTGTTCCCTGAGAGAGACTGCCAGGAGGCACCACTTACACTACAGGCACTCCTCAACCTGGCCATCACTAGAAGGAACCTGCAAGCTGCAGTCCCCACAATGCCAAACCTGGACCTGGGTGAAAGCATCGATGGTGAGTGGTCCTCACCACGATGGTGAGAAATCTCACAGGTGCAAGGGGAGGCAGTGGCAGTGGCTCTGGCATTGTGGTGTCCTCCAGCCATTTCCCTAGGTCTCTTAATCTGCTTTCTCTCTCTTACTGCTCTTCTTCCAAGCACACCTTCCCTCATGACTTGCCTGGAAGCTGGCCTGTTTATTACTCCTTGGCTAAAAAGGGTTCCTTTTTTTCCCCTGCTTCTGTATGCCAAGCTGCAAGTTTCTCCCCTCAAAAAGGGGTGGGGAGCAGCGAACTGGCCTGTGAACTAGACTGTGAACTGCCTGCAAACTGCTTGTCCTGTTGCACATTAAACAAGAACATCCAATATTTTCTGTAGATGGCAAGAAACTTCCAAATGGCATAAACTCTCCTGTTCTGAGAGCCACAGAAAAGGCCCAACAATTTCAGTAAGTGATTCTGGTTCTGGTTCTGGTTCTCTTATCACTTATTCTAGGAGTGTCTTCATGGCAGAATGCAGCTCTGTGCAGAGATACTTGAGGTTCATAGATTCATAGATGCTAGGGTCGGACGAGACCTCAATAGATCATCGAGTCTGACCCCCTGCATAGGCAGGAAAGAGCACTGGGTCTAGATGACCCCAGCTAGATGCCTATCTAACCTCCTCTTGAAGACCCCCAGGGTAGGGGAGAGCACCACCTCTCTTGGGAGCCCGTTCCAGACCTTGGCCACTCTAACTGTGAAGAAGTTCTTCCTAATGTCCAATCTAAATCTGCTCTCTGCTAGCTTGTGTCCATTATTTCTTGTAACCCCCAGGGGCGCCCTGGTGAATAAAACCTCACCAATTCCCTTCTGTGCCCCCGTGATGAACTTATAGGCAGCCACAAGGTTGCCTCTCAACCTTCTCTTGCGGAGGCTGAAGAGGTCCAGGTGCCCCAGTCTCTCCTCATAGGGCTTGGCCTGCAAGCCCTTAACCATACGAATGGCCCTTCTCTGGACCCTCTCCAGGTTATCCACATCTCTCTTGAAGTGTGGCGCCCAAAATTGCACGCAGTACTCCAACTGCGGTCTGACCAGCGCCTGATAGAGGGGAAGTATCACCTCCTTGGATCTGTTCGTCATGCCTCTGCTGATGCACGATAAAGTGCCATTAGCTTTTCTGATGGCTTCGTCACACTGATGACTCATGTTCATCTTGGAGTCCACTAGAACTCCAAGATCCCTTTCCGATTCTGTGCCACCCAGCAGGTCATTCCCTAGGCAGTAGGTATGCTGGACATTTTTCCTCCCTAGGTGCAGCACTTTGCACTTCTCCTTGTTGAATTGCATTCTGTTGTTTTCTTCCCATTTGTCCAACCTGTCCAGGTCTGCTTGTAGTTGTTGTTGTTGTTGTTGTTGGGGTGGGTCATTCTGACAGCTAATTCTCACTGGGTGATGCATCACACTAATGTGTCTGCTTCAGTCACCTGAGATATGTGGGAAATCTCTACATAAGACTGCCTTTGCCAAGCAGACATAGGCTAGGGTTATTTATGTAAGTACTCTGATTTAAAGGGAGTTGCACCTCAACAGAATCAGCCCCTCAGAATTCTAATTTCCTCAAGTCGGGTTACGATACAATATGGCCCATACTGTAAATATTTCATCTTTAGAGTGTCCTCAATCCCTTTGTAGTCTCAGTCTAGAACCCTTCAATTCTTACAGCTTCTTTTAAGCCACAGACTCTAAATGCTTCATACCTTCTGTATGCAGATAAAGAAATACATAACTGATGGTTTTAATTTGCTGAATATCAATAGTTCTCCTTAAAGTTTTCTTTCTCAGTTCCTGCACTTTCCTCTGACCAAAATGCTGGTTTATGTTACATACTTTTTAATCAGTTAGATAAAAAAAATGAAACCCTCAACCTTTTAAAACCCCCCCCTGTTATATTGCAAATACACTAACCTTAACATAATACCACTGATTGATCTTTCAGTAACCTAAAGGAAAATGACTTTTCAGTACCATCTATAATGACTGAGAGGAGTATGTGAATAAGCATCTGTAACCCTTTCTGGCTGGAGTAAATACAAGCAGAAATGTGACTGACTGGAACATATATGCTTTGACTGTAGTGTCTGAACCATGCTGAAAGGGTAGAATTGAAACCATACGTTGATGGAATGAGGATATAGATGACAGGAAGGATGTTCTCATTAATGAAATATTGGAAGCCATATCTTCATCCTCCCTCTGCTTGTTTCCATGTGCTGGCCAAGTACATCCCATGATTCAGTCTGCATTAGTTACTGGAAATAAGCTTAAGAGTTCAGTGAACCACAGGAAAGGTAACTGCTAAGCATTAAGACCAGCAGCAAAAGAAGAGGTGAATAAAGCCAAGCACAGCATAGATCTCTTCAGTATCAGTGAGGACCTCCATTGTGAAGATAAAAAATTGCTTGATGCCAGAAGAGACATTTTTCTGCTGTGACATTTAGTTACTGGCAATAACTGTATGACAAAATATCTCATGTCAAGCAGTTAATCCGTCTTCATAGAGATGGAAGAAAATCTGTATAATGTATGTTTGACTGGCTCAAGACAAGCGTCATCTGGAAATGAGAATCCGGTGTCTGTAAGATGAGCACTGAGAGAGAAATTACTGTCTTCTGCTTCAGTTGATCATTAAAACACTAAAACTGTGAAAAATCTCCTCTGACCTTTCACAATTATCACAGTATAAACATATGATTTTGCAAAATGTAGTTACATTCTGGTGGCATACAAAAATGAAATCAGCATTGATTTTGCTTGAAATTTTGGCATTGCAGCAATGGCAACATTTTATGTCAAACCTCACATCAATCAGACTGTACAATATTAATGTATAAATATATTAAAAATAAAGTCTTCAACATTATATTAGTCTTCCATGGAAAATTTTTCATCCATGATTTCTCTGATCCTGATTCATTGATAAGTCATTAGGTCTTATATAATGGTGATAGTATTCTGGAACTTTTCCAGACAGAGTGATATGACCTACCCTAGGTCTCTCTCAGTGTTTTCTGCAGTTTAAATGAACCTTAATAAATAATAGGGATTTCATTTTTCATTTAAAAAAAAATATATATAAAGATAATCAGTAGGACAAGATTTCCACTGGAACACTGTCATTCAATGTGCAAGGTAGTTTGTGCTTTGGAGATGAATCCAGGTTTGCAGCAAAAGAGGGTACTGCTTAAAAGATAGGCCAAAGTTGCAAAGAAGCAGGGACCTGTAGAAGGAGAAATGAAAGTTCCATGTCTAGAGCAGTTGAATGATGCCCTAGAGAGCTTGGTTCTTTCTTCCAGATACTACAAAACTCTTGTGTGATGTGAGGAACTGGATATAAGCCAAACTTTTCACAAATGGTTGCTAACTGCGTGTTCCTCATTTTCTGGGGTGCCCATGTGAGACCTGCATGAGGCCCACTGATTTACAGATGTGCTGGGCACTCATTGCTGAAGCATTAATGTATAATGCTAAATATGCTGAAAAATCAGATCTTGAGTATATCTGGTTTGGGCACTGGTAATAAGCAGACACTTTTGACCTTTTGTACCTTACTTTTCACTGGAGGTAATAATACCTATTCACTCATGTTTTTGAAACGCTCAGATTAAGTGGTAAATGCCTTTGTAAAGCCCATGAGGAAATTAGTATTTCTGTTTCCAAGGCTGGGATTGTATAGTGCACAGCAAATAAAGCATAAACCTCACTGAACATTGAGGAGAAAACAAAATATTAAAACACTATTCATTCAATGAACACTGTCCATTCTGTGACACAAGAGGGGGTGGAATCAAGCAGACTTAATTTTGGGCATTTTCTGATTATTGAGTCCTGTAATATTATTACAATTTTGATATTTTTAAAAGTGCTTTCTTCGAGGTAATAAATACACCTTTTACTTTTTTTTTAATAAGTTCTGGCTTATTCTGCCCATTAAAGTCATCCTTAAAAGACTGATTTCTTCTGGACATCCAAACAGTGGTGCGTCTAATGGAGACAACTGAAGGAAGAGAAGATATTGGTGAAGGGAACTGTTCCATGCATGATGCTTAAAGGTGTATTTGTGTGAGAAACTGATAAATAAGAAGATGAAACTGGCATAGCTGGTAGAATAGAGATGTGACAAAAAGGTAACTGTTTTGATGGGAAATGAGTTTAATGTTGATTTACAAGTAAAGTGGTATGAGAAAGAAGACTTGGGTACATGGAGCTCATAGTACCAGGTTACCAAAGCCCTGCTGACTTCAGTAGCCAGCTAGAGCTTGTATTGAATCTAAGATTTTCTTTTGTGTGATGGTCCTGCTGACTGCAGACTCTACAGTCAATGGGAAGAAAAAGGCTTAAAGATAGAACTTCAGTCATTTGTGTGAAGATCAGCAAGAGCAAACGTCTGCAGTGCCTAGCCATACTTCTGCACCTTCCTGATGATGACTTTCACAAGCTCAGCAAATGTCTAGATAACTGGAAGCACTACCTTAGAATAAATACCCTTGTAGAACAAGGTGGAGCTTGGCTATATGCCCTTCACCTCTGGCCTAAAAGGGAAGCTGTGAAGCTCATCCCACCCACAGGTGCTTGCTCTTCACACTTTGGCACTTGAAAATATGCCAATACCTGGGAGTAGTGCAATAGCTTTTCCCAGGCCCATTATTAATTCTATGTCTTGGCTATGCTAATTGGCATGTGCTCAGGGACACTTTAAGGCAACCGCATTGCCTCGTTTCTGAGCTTTGGCGTCATGAAAGTGTGAGACAGTGGGGTATTCTTCATAGTAGTGTTTAAGGCAGCGGAGACAGTGTAGAGTCACTTTGTGTTTCTCTATAGAAAAGAATTACTTCATACAACTTCTTATGCTCATGACCTCAAGGAAAAATTGGGTGAAATAATGCAAGTGTTGGAACTAACAAAAGTAACCTTGCAGCCACCATGCAAGACAGAGGTTGTACTGAGCTGAAGGGACCAGACAGGGTGTAAACTGGAAAAAAAAATATGTAGACAAATCCATGAGAAGCTGCAAGAGTAGGATAACATGATAATGGCAAACTGCTTGATGCAATTTAAATGCTTCATTGAGCACAAGAACGTAAATCTGACAGTCCGTTTGCTGAATTTGAAAGTGGAATTGTTCTAGTTGCTGGTATCCTTCGTCCATCTCTTAAACACAAACACAATTTCAGTTAATTTGTAAACATGAATGCAGAGGAGCCAGCTGTTGGAGGAAATGACTAATAAGGAATGCATGACAACTTGACTTGCTGTTGACTTCTTGAATGACCAGTTCAAATAGCCAGGGGATGTGTTAACTAAACCAACAACCAGATTCCAGTGGGTGGAGGTTATGACAACATTTGTCTTTCTGATTTCATGCCTGTCAACATAGACAGAAGCACATTTCTGTTGTCTCTGAAGCCTCTCTAGCTGTACTGCAGTCTGTGGAGTTCTGCTTAGCTGATTTCAACCTTTGGTTGTAGCAGCCAGTGAGAGGGAATGAGTAGACAAGTATCTAGTGTTAAAATGGTGCTGATTTGACCTAGTTTGTTATGACTGAGAATGAGTTGTGCCCTTTGACATTTGTCTGAGGATCTGGAAAGATAAGGCTTAACTCAGATGTAGAATTTTCACAAACAGAAAAAATGTGAGTAAAGAGAAAATTGTCCAGTTAATTCTCCTCTTGTACAATAAAATTATGGTCTAAAACCATTTGGTATGATAGAGTAAATGGAAATACAGTGATCACTCTTCACGGTACTTTTAAAGAAGAGTCAAAGCATTTTGTTTCCACTTTATACTCCTAGGGACATAAGACTCCATGTCATTTTGTACAATATAAGAACTGTGACATGTTTCATGACAACTTCTGTTGTATCAAGGTTTAATATTTATTAAATTGATCTGTAAGTTCTAACCAATGCATTAGTTAAAAATATTTTGTTGGCATTTAATTTTTTTATCTTAAGGAGAAATTCAGGTAATAGTGTTGTGATTTGTATGAGGTAGATAAATCAGTGCCATAGACAGAATATTGTAACTAAAAATTATAAGCCAAGACTATGGTGCAAGGAAATCCTTAAATTTTAGGCAATGTTTTGACAGTGTAGACACTCCTCTTTTATCCACTTGTTTCTCACCTGCCAGATGGGAAAAGTGTTTGGCAGAAAATGCTTGTGACCAACATGTTGTGGGCTGTATCCTGCTTCAGTTTGTGCCTAAATGGCAGTTACCCAGCCATAGAAGTTCCATTTTTGGTGCTTATATTGGTGCTTATACACAGTTGGCAACTCCTTTTTGTCCTCTGGTGAAATACTAGCCCTTGCACACCTACCCGCTAGAAACAGACTGGATAGTAGGAAGATCTTCCTAAATTTTAGCATGCTATCCTAATGGTTAGGCCACTCAGAGGGGTGGGGCCAGCCCAGATTTCTGGAGCCCTTCCCAGGGCTGCAAAGCCTCTGGGATGCTGGGGGACTCTGGTTTAAGTTAAGCCAGGAAGGGGTCTGGGACAAACATTGCACAAACCCATTTGACCCAAATCAGTGAAGTCTGATACTACATTCAACCCAGGTTTATCTCAAACCAGTTTTAGCCATTTTCAAACTGATTTATGTGCACTGAACATCTGTTCTGTTACAAGTTTAAACCAGTTTCTGATTGCTTAAATCAGTTTATGTATAATATCTGGCCCTAGCCCTAGTGACTGGAGCACTGTGCTGGGAAGCAGAAAATACAGGTTAAAACCACTTTTGGATAAAGGGTCCTAGAACAACAGGCTCCCACTTTCTCAATGAGTGCCTGCACCACTAGGCTATTCAGCTAAAATATAGGAGGGTCTTCCTCTTTCCATGTCTAATTTCAAATAGTCATGAGTTTGTGCCCACCTACAATTTCAGGACTTACTTGACCTTATGTGTGTACTTGGGTGAGTATATGGCACTGCGTATCTGCCTGGCCAGAGCATAGCCCTACTAAGCATGAGCAGTAGTAATGTGGACACTGTGCCTGGAATAAATTGCAACCAATGTGTAAATACTAAAAATGGCACTTAATTGGTTGGGTAAGAAATACTTAGGTGCATAAATTAAAAATATGATTTAGCCTATTGTGTTTGACCCCCCTGTTTTGTTGATCTTCAGCCACTGTTTTACACCCATTCAGTGGACAAAGGATTTGGTAAGTACACTGGTGACTTTTGCATCTCTCCCAACAATATGGCGATAGCCAAGCATTGAGGCCAAGCAGTATGTCATCATAATGACTGATATAAAGAAATGTTGATGTTTTTGTAGTTGTGTGTTATAACTCTCATTTCAGTGTATGAGCACCTAACATCAATAATAGGTTTTATCCTCACAGCACCCCTGTGATGGGGAATAATATTCCAGTTTATAAGTGGCGAAATTAGGCACACATAGGACAAGTGAATTGTTCAATGTCATGGAGAAAGTCTGTGCTAGGAATTCAGCCCAGCTCACCTGGTTTCCAAACCAGTGGAAAGCCTTCTTTCTATTTGCTTTACCCTTTGCAAGTGTCATGCAAAATTATTTAAAACCTGTGGTACAAGCTATAATGTGCATGATCTTAAAAATTAGAGGTGAGTGAATCAATCTTGATAAAATTAACCCTGGTCTATACCTTTGATAGAAAATTGTATGGAATGGAACAGGGCTTTTCATTCACATTTAAAAAAAAATATAATGTGTGGGAACCAAGTTAAGACAGAACAATCCCATGCACTGGCACAGCCTGGGGCTGACTGGCTGGGCATCAGCTCTGCAGAAAAGGACCTGAGGTTATAGTGGACAACGAGCTGAATATGAGCCAGCAGTGTGCTTTTCTTAGCCCAAGAAGGCTAAGGTCATACTGGGCTTCATTGGTAGGTGTGTTGCCCGCAGACCAAGGGAAGTGATTATTCCCTTCTGTTCAGCACTGGTGAGGCCACACCTGGAGTACTGTGTCCAGTTTTGCACCCCCGCCCTTGTTAGAGACAGGATGTGGACAAATTGGAGAGAATTCAGCAGATGGGAAACAAAAATAATTTGGGGGCTGGACAGGCTGAAGGAACTGGGCATATTTAGTCTTGAGAAGAAAAAACTGAGAGGGGATTTAATAGCAGCCTTCAACCATCTGAGGGTGGTTCCAAAGAGGACAGAGCTAGACTTTTCTCTGTGGTGGCAGATGACAGAACAGGAGCAATGGTCTCAAGCTGAAGCAAGGGAAGTTTAGGTTAGATCTCAGGAAGAATTTTCTCACTAGGAGGGTAGTAAAATACTGCAACGGGTTACTAAGAGACGTGGTGGAAGCTCCATCACTGGAGGTTTTTAATACCTGGCTAGACAAAGCTTTGGCTGGGATGATCTAGTTGGGGATGATCCTGCTTTGAGCAGGGCGTTGGACTAAATAATCTCCTAAGGTCCCTTCCAACCCTATTTTTCTATGATTCTATGAAAAAAGCTGTGTCTGTGTGCCCTTGAATTTCCTGATTGTTGAAGAGGTTGAAAACTGAACTGCTTAAATATTGTAAAGCAGTCAATTCTTAGTGCTTTTTGACTCATACTGGAGATTAAAAGAGTTTAGCAAAAGCTTGGTTAAATGCCCAAAAACATGGATACTTATCACAGCTTAACATCAGAGGCTTTTGATGTTTTCCCACTCTCAGTAGAAGTCAGGAAAAGTGTTTATCACAGATCTGTGAGTACTCTTTAAAACTCTGTTGAGTGTATTCACTTATTTTTCACAAGACAGAAAATGACACAGGTCCTCAGTTTATAAAATATGGTGAGGATCCAGGCCATTTTACCCCTTCTGAGTATATAAAGAGAGAGAGAGAGAGACTCTCACTGTAGTGGTTGAAATTGGATAAAAATGGATCAGGGAATATTAGGTTGGAATAAACATTGCTATCGTTCAGCTTGAACTTCTGTCTTGCTTATTATCACCTCCTAAAAGGGGTTGATGATATAACGAATGAGATGTACAAGATTGCTGCCAAACCCTAGGTGAGGCTCCCAAAATTATAAGATTGGATTAAAAATAGTACATCTGGGTCCTTTTAATTTGTCTTCTTATATTAGAGGTTTTACAGTTTACATTTAATCTCTCCAGTCACGAAGGACTGTAAATTTGTGTTATTATGCTGCTGCCCTTACTGCAGCCCCATGCGCAGGAGGCATGTCACTGGGGCAGTGGGGGTGGGGGGTGAGCAGCAGCAAGGAGGTTTTCTGTGAGGCTCCTTTGCTCCCTGCTCCAGTATGAGTCAGAAAAAGCTGACTCTTCATTGAACTCCAAGAAGTGCAATCAAACTGATCGTTTACACTCTGGATCTAGCATGGCACTTCAACACTCATGACCTTATTGTAAAAGCAGCCTCAAAACTACATACAAAAATGCAAGGAACAACTGTATTTGTTGCTTAGGTAGTTAGGTGTTGATGAAAGCACAGATTGAATTACAGTTCTGTAACATAGTTATTACATTGGAATTAAATGCAATTACTGAGAGGCATGTAATGGCTGAGAGGCATGAGACTCACGAGCCTGGAGAAGTGTAGGCTCAGGGGGCACTTGGTGGCAGCCTGTAAGTACATCAGGAGTGTGCATCAGGACCTGGGGAAACATCTGTTCACCAGGGCACCCCACGGGAAGACCAAGGTCAAATGGTCACAAACTGCTGGAAGACTGTTTTAGACTGGACATAAGAAAAAAATTCTTTACCATCTGAGTCTCCACAATCTGGAATAGACTTCCCCCAGAAGTGGTGCATCTGCTCTGGACACGTTCAAGTGTTTTTGGATGATTATCTTACTGGGGTCATCTGACCCCAGCTGACTTCCTGCCCTTTGGGCAGGGGGCTGGACCTGATGATCTCGCAAGGTCCCTTCCAGCCCGAATGTCTATGAAATCTATGAATCTATGAAAACAGTCTAGGATGAATTATAAATCTAGAGCCCTATTAGATAATTTTCTACCATATCTTAGCACCCACATGCATCAGCCATTAGAGCAGCATTGTGTGCATACAATAAACCAGGTGAAAAATGTACCTTTTTTAAGTCATAGGATTCATGTAGTTGTGGGCATTTCTAACCAGTTTTTGTGTCTCTCTCAAGCAAATAATATCTTTAGCCAAAGAAGTTGCCTCTATCTAAAATGTCTATTGATTCTGGTGATGTATGAACATACCATATATTTGTTACTACTACAGTCTTGGGAATACAAACTTCAGTTGGAACTAGCATTCAAATCTACTCTTGCCTCTGTTTGTTCATGTAATAGTGTTTTGCCTCTCCACTAATGAAGATTAGAAATGATTAGACATCTGACACATGAACAACTTAAATCACCCTATGCCAACCTTAATTTAACTGCCCCCATCTCTGATAGTGAGTTTGACACAGCTATTAAAATGATCAAGATGGGCAAGGATGCTGGACCAGATAAGATATTCCCAGAATTTGTTATCAAGCACGGAACCACAATGAAAAGGTGGCTTCAGAAATTCATGTATAAATGTCTAGAAAGTAATAGACTTCCAAAAATCTGGAGAAAAGCTGCCATTATTGCTATCCAGAAACCCAATAAACTGCCAGAGGATTCAAAGAGCTACAGACCCATCTCACTACTCTGCATTACATACAAACTCATGGAGCACATAATCCTGAATAGAATAGAGAACATCCCCATCTCCCAAAAGAACAAGCTGGCTTTTGGAAAATGCAGTGTATTGCTGACCAAGTTACATTAACTTTATCTAACATAGAAGGCAGATTTTAAATGAGGCAGGAAACAGGAATTGTCTTTATGTACCACACAGCTGCCTATAACACTATAGGGCATCAAGGCTTCAAATATAAACTGCACTCCATGATACTTGCCCACAAGCTGTGTGCTTTTATGATGAACATAATCTCCAGAAGATAGTTCAAACTCACTGCCAGCCAAGAAGAAAAAAGCAAAGTATGAACTCTGAAGAATGGAGTCTCCCAAGGGTCAGTGCTAGCACCAACTCTTTTCAATGTATGTACCTCATACAACATCTAAGCCAGGGATGGGGAACATCCAGCCCGCAGGCTGGATGCAGTCAGCCAGTGTTGTGTCTTATTGTGTTTTTCTTGTACTGACCCTTGAAGGCCAAACCTCAGCACTGCTGGGTTCACTTTACTTTGTGGCAGTTTTGCAGCTCTGGGGACTCCATGTTCTCTGCTATGAGGAGCCGGAGGCAGTCTTGGTTCCTCTCCCTCCACAGGACTGGACTGGGTCAAGTCAGAGGCAGAGCAGGTATAAGATCTGCATACATATACTGATGCAATTGTTAAGATCCACCCTGGAGATGAGTCCAGAGAGTTATAATAATAAATGACTGTTAGTTCAACACAGCAGTGCCCAGGGTGTTGTTGCTGAACCCACAACATATCATCTGGTGACATTGCTGAGAAGACACCCCTAGATTGTGGGACGACATTCTGAGGCCAGGCTGTGTTTCTGATCAGAGGGAAGTTTTTTTCCCCTTCTTCTTCTCTCTCTAATACGACTCATGTTAGTTAAAATGGCTACATTGGGTCACACAGAAGAATTTGATGTGAGCCAGCCAGCTTCTTGGGACTCTTATGCGGAAAGGTATCCTATTACCTGGAAACCAACAAAGTGGAAAACCCAGCACAGAAGTGTGAGATCCTTCTGACAATCTGTAGTGCCAAAACATTTTCCATTGTTCGTTCCCTCACAGCACCTGCCTTACCAAACACTAAGTCTTATGCTGAACTAATTGCCCTGCTAAAGGCACATTTTTGCCCAAAGCCATTTGTTACCCTGCAGAGATTTCATTTTTTTAAATGGAACCAAAAGGTCAATGAAGGCATAGCAGATTACCTGGCTAAGCTCCATTGCCTTGCCGAATTTTGAGAGTTTAGGGATCTCCTGGATGGCTCACTTTACGACCGTCTTATCTGTGGGGTTCAAGATGAAGCAATCCAACATCACCTGCTCTCTGAACCAAATTTGACCTTGGCTACTGCACAAAAAAAAGCATTGGCAGCTGAAGCAGCATCCCATAATATGAGAGAAATTTGCCAGGCATTCTCTAGCAATGTCCACTTACTCCAAAAAGATCAAGAATCTGATCATTACCAGCAAATTCAGTGGATTATACCCTCACCAACAGCACCACATAAGCCAATTAATCCACAGACATGTTTGAGTTGTGGCGGCCAACATAGATGACGGGAGCGCAGGTTTAGGAAGGCGGAGTGTCATGCCTGCAAGGAGAAGGGCCACATAGAGAGGGTTTGCCACTCAAAGCCCAGTTCTGGGAGACAAAAAGACTGTGGCAAATGTATTCATTCTGTCGCAGAGCACTGAGGTGCCCTGCTCCTAGAGAGGGGAAACTGCCAGGGAGAAAGCCCTGGCAGGGAATAAGGAGCACAGCTGTGGGTTGCCTGGGGCAACCAGGAGGTCAGCTGACAGGAAGGGGCAGGGCCTAGCCCTCATAAGGCCCAGGGGCTGAGACCAGGCTAGCAGTTCCCTGTCAGCAGCCAGAGGGGCAGGAGCTCCTGGAGTTAAGATGTGAGAACTGCAGGTACTCCTCAAGCAGAATAAAGGATGGCAGCTCAAAGATGTCCGAGCAATGTTGTTATAGCCAGGCGGCTTATGGTTAAGTTGTAGCCAAGAGGCTTGTGTTTTGCTTTGTTGTTAATTATTACACTGGTGGTTTGGGTGAGGCTATTAGGGGTTGGAGGAGGCCTCATAGGGAACCCACAGTGGTGTGGGGGCCCCAGCACCAGTAAGAGCGCGGCGTATGGGGTGTATAGACCCCAGCCTCAGAGAGGGGGCACTACTGAGAAGCCCCAGTGCGGGTGTGGCAAGCCCCAGAGGGGGTACGACTGAAAAGCCCAGTGCGGGCATGGTGAGCCCCTGAGGAAGGGCATAGCATTGCGGTAAACCCTGGAGAAGGGCGGAGCATTGCGGTAAACCCTGGAGTGAGGGGGTAGTAGTGCAGTGAGCCCTGGAGAAAGTGGGTAGCAGGGCGGTGGGCCCAAGAGACAGGCGGCTTGACCAAGAAGTCCCAGAGTGGGCACAGAAGTCCCCAGGAGAGGGGCGGCGTTACAGAGAAGGCCCCAGAGAGGGGCAGCTTTACAGAGAAGGCCCAAGAGAAGGGCAGCTCGACCAAGAAGGCCCAGGGTGGGCACCGAGAACCCCAGGAGAGGGGCGACATTACAGAGAAGGCCCAGTGTTGGCACAGAGAGCCCCAGGAAAGGGGCGGTATTAGAGAGAGAGCCCCAAGAGACGGGTGGTATTATTGAGAAGGCCCAGAGTGGGCACGGAGAGCCCAAGAGAGAGGGCGGCAGTACAGAGAAGGCCCCGGAGAGAGGGGCGTGGGAGTAGACCAAGAGACTGAACAACGTCTAGTCCAACTGCGAGGCTTGGGGCGTGGTATAAGGCGTGGTTGGAGCCACGCATTGCCCATAAGGCTAGGGTGCCCGGGAAGCACCCATCATACAGGGTGACCCCCGGAGAATCCGGGAAACCATGGGGATGGAGGTCCCAACAAACCGTGTCCAAGAGGGTGTAAGGCAGCCTCCCAAACTTATATAAACATCAAAGACGTGGCGGGCGAGAATCGGAGGGTGCCCTTGGACCAGCTTGGCACGGGGTGAAGGGGCCTTAAGGAGATCACGGCCCTCCTGGAGGACCCCCGCCCGTGACACATTCCCAATCCACTCAGATTAGAGTCCAAAAACCATATTTGATTCAAAATGTTGGCGTTGTTGAAACTCAAGGTTCTGAGATGATTGCAACTGTAGTAATAAACGGAAAGAAGTGCAAAATGGAAGTGAACTCTGGTTCGGGAATATCCCTTATAGATGAAAACACATTCTTCCAGTTTTTTCGGCACCCTCTCCCCAAATTAATGAAACCTGAGTGTCGCTTGCATGACTACAATGGACAGATTGTGGAAACTTTGGGTAGCTGCAGTGTTGACGTCCAGTATGGATCTGTTAGACAGTGTCTACTCCTCATTGTCACTAAGGGTTCCCACAAAAGTCTTCTGGGGAGAAATTGGTTCTCAACATTGGGAATCAGTATTCAAGGCATACACAGTCTCTGCACAGAAAGTCTGGAAAGGCTTGCACGGGAGTTTCCCCAGGTATTCTCCGAGGAATTCGAATTTACTCTGGTCCACCTGTGATGTTTCAAATGGATCCTGTGCTAGACCCTATTTTATGAAGGCTCAGCATGTACCTTTTGCACTGTGGCTGAAAATTGATGCAAATTAGATCAGCTTATCACGCAAGGGGTCCTTGAGCTAATTGTACGTACAAGCTGTGCCACACCAGTCGTTCCTGTTTTAAAACCTAATGGCAGTGTTTGCATCTGTGGGGATTATAAGTGTACTGTTAATAAAGCACTTAAGCAGGACCTGCACTCAGTGCCTGCCATTAACCAGTTACTGTCTGTTCTTGCAGAAGGGAAGGTTTTTGCCAAACTTGACCTTGCTCAAGCCTGTCAGCAATTGATAGTGGATGACAAGGCTGCTGAGGCCCAAACAATAATTGCACACCGGGGAGCCTTCCGTGTTAAGCGCCTCCAGTTTAGAATTTCGGTGGCACCAGGAATTTTCCAGCGGTTCATGGAGAGAATGCTAGCAGGAATTCCCGGGATTGTTCCATACTTTGATGGTGTGTTGATCATGGGGCTGTCACTGAGAGACTCAGAGAAGTTTTATAGAGATTAGATAAAGCAGGTATCAGAGTAAAAAGAGAGGAATGTCAACTGGGAGTTTCTAGTATCAACTTTCTGGGATATCAGATTGGTGCTTCTGGCATTCACCCAGTTGAAGACAAGGTAAAAGCAATACATAATGCCCCTATACCAAAATGCAAACAGGATCTGTGTCCTTAGATCAACACGGCTACAGCCTACACCCCTGTAACAGGATCTTCAAGCATTCTTAGGACTTCTCAACTTTTATCACATCCTCTTGAAATACAGAGCCACCATAGCAGAGCCCCTTCGTTGCTTACTGGATAAAGGAGCTCAGTAAAGTGGACTTGCCAGCACAATGAAGCCTTCCAGGGCGTCAAGAAGTTGCTGACATCAGGCTGTGTCCTTGTTCACTATGATGAGCAGAAGCCACTGTCCATTACTTGTGATGCCTCACTGTTTGGTGTTGGTGCTGTCCTCAGTCACAAATTGCCTGATGGCACGGATGCACCCATTGCTTTTTACTCGAGAACAATGACTTCAACAGAGAGGAATGCACAGATTGATAAAGAAGCATTGGCATTCATTGCAAGAGTAAAAAAAAATTACAGTTATGTTTATGGCCACAAATCCAAAATCTGAACGAACCACAAACCCCTTCTTGGAATTTTTACTGTGGACAAACCAACTTCTGTATTGTCTCCTCGTATGCGACGCTGCAGCATCATGCTAAATGCATATGACTATATACTCATGTGCAAACCTTGGAAAACGATTGCAAATGCTGATGTATTGAGCTACCTACCACTACAAATACCTGATAGTGCTACTCCTCTATCAGCAAAAGTCTTCACGCTGGAATCCATGTCAGAAGCCCCTCTTCAAGCTGATCAGATAGCAAGGATGACTACAAAAGACCTTATCCTTGCCCGTGTCCTCAGCTGGGTGTGGAGAGGCTGGCCTGCAGACAAATTACCTGAGGAATTCAGGCTATTTTCATCATGCCAACATGAGCCATCTGCACACAAGGGTTGCCTCTTGTGGAGAAATAGTGTTGTAATTCCAGAAGCAGGATGCCAAATCATACTGACAATGCTGTGTGCAGTACACCCAGGCATTATGGGGATGAAAGCGCTGGCTAGAAGTTATGTATGGTGGCCAGGTATGGACAATGTCATAGAAAGGACTGAGAGGGAGTGCAGCATTTGTCAAGCAACCTGTCATAATCCACCAAAGGCACCAGTAGTCCCTTGGGAAATGACAAAGGGACCCTGGTCATGCATCCACATTGATTTTGCTGGCTCTTTTCAAGGTAAGAATTTCTTAATTGCTGTTGATTCGTACTCAAAATGGCTTGAAGTAATTACCGTCTCAACTCTTACATCAACTGCCACTATAACGTCTCTCTATCAGCTCTTTGCAACCTGTGGGGTGCCTGACACTATCATTTCTGATAATGGCAGTGCATTCACCTCAGCAGAGTTCCAAGATTTTGCCAGCCGCAGCCTCATTCGAACTGTTACCATTGCACCTTGCAGGCCACAGACCAATAGGCAAGCTGAGCGAATGGTGCAGACTACAAAAGATGCGCTGAAAAGGATTGTTGTAGGAGACTGGCCTACCAGACTGGCCATATTTCTGTTTGCTCAACATGTAATTCCTTGCCCTACAGGAGGGTCCAGTCTATCAGAGCTTCTTATGGGTCATCGTCTCAAGACATGCCTTGACTGTGTTAACCCAGACCTTGTGAGAGACATGCAGTTTAGGAAAGAAAAGGAGTTGGACTCTGTATTGGCATCTGATACCTTGTGTCTTTTTGTTCCACAAGAGACTGTGTTTGCTTGGACCTACAGGACAGGCCCACAGCGAGTTCAATCTAAAATTGTAAGCGCCGCAGGACCTGCATCATATACAGTCCAGGCTGATAATGGACAAGTTTGGAGATATCACGTGGACCAGCTGCGTGGGCGATCTCCTACTGATAACCCTTTACCTGAGCAATCTCTAAGCACCAATCCACCACTGAGAGACATGGATGCAGTGGGGAAGTGCTTACTTGTTTCCACCAATGCAAACCCCTTTCTATCACTGTCAGAAGGAAGTGTTGCTGTTGAGTCTCCAGATAGGCTGACAGGGCCATCATCCACTGAACCCCTCACTGAGTCCGGTTCTATGGGAAGACCACACCGGAAGCAGAGTCCTCCCAAATGCTTGACTGACTGGAGCATGCATGCTACAGATTGTGGCTCTGCCCTGGCCCTGGAGCAAGGCACCCCCACCACAAGATCCCAGCAGCTCTAGAGCAGCCCCCTGTGCTGCTCTGCTGTGCATGCTGCTGGTGTGGATGAAGCTGGGGTCTCCATAGAGACTGGCACAAGGCATGTGGGCAGGGGTGGCTGGGAAATGGAGCCCCCGGCTGACTGCATCCAGCCAGCAGCTCAGAGGTTCCCATCCCTGATCTAAGCAATACATGTACAATGACAATGTTGCCATAGTAGCCCAAGGAATAGATATGACAGAACTGGAAAAGACACAGTACTGACATGGAACTCATAGCTGACTATCTCTACAACTTAAACATCAATAAATGCGCCTAAACTTGAGCATCAATAAATCAGTATCTTCACTCTTCAACCTGGACAACGGTCAAGCCACAAACATGCTGAATATCAGAGTAGGCAATCATCTGTCCCCGTGAGCTCACCCCAGCCTACTTAGGAGTAACATTAGATGATTCCCTCACCTATAAACAGCACATTCAGCAGATCAGCAGGAAAGTCTTAAGATGTTTAGTCAACACAACATGGGGTGCCAACTTCAAAGTGCTCAGAACTACCACACTTGTAGTGCATATGCCCCAACTGAATTGTGTGCTCCTGTATGGTCCAGAAGTTGTCAATCTTAAAAGCTTAACAGTGTGCTGCAACTCATAACAATCTGCACAACTTACACACAGATGTACTTCCTGTACTCTTAGGCATTAGACCAGGGGTGGCCAACCTGCAGCTCTGGAGCCACATGTGGCTCTTCACATGTTAATACGCATTTCCTTGAATTGTTGCCCAAGCACACAACGTGACGTAACGGCTATGGAAGCTGGTCACCGTGTGCTTGGGCAGAGATTCAAGTAGACACATATTAACTTCTGAAGAGCTGCATGTGGCTCCGGAGCTGCAGGTTGCCTGCCCCTGCATTAAACCAAGTGATATAAGAAGATAGACCCTAACATCATTACTGGCAATAGAGGCAAGAGATGACAAAAATCACCTGCTCCATCAGCTGTTAACTGAAGATCCAAACAGATGGAGGCTTTAGAAGTTTAAAGTTGTAACCTGTTTGTGCATGAAGCCCATGGATTCCTGGTGGAGACTGGGGGTGCTAAACCAAACCTCTGGGCAGCAACAGAGTGGGACAACCTCTGGGAAAGGTAAACGCTATTCCTACAGTGTTTTATACCAACACCACATGAATCCCCCTTTGGGCATGACACTGGGTCAAGCTGAAGAGACAGATCTGGATACAAATACTTCAGACGAACACATCACAAGATGAACATCTTGGACAGCCCTCTGTGTGAACATGATGTCTAACAAACAGCACAACACTTAATCAGAAGCTCCAATCTTTACAAATGCCCAGATGGGATCTGCACATTGAGCGAAAATACCAGACAGTGGCTCAGACATTTAGGATTTGATATCTGACACCATATGAAAGAAGAAGAAACCTTTCCATTACAATAAATAAATACATCCTGCTCATCTACTCAAATAAGTATTTCTTTCAGCCCTTTCTTGTCATGTAGTTTTTAGTTATTAAGTTTCAAATGCTCATACTTACACAGTTATTCATATTACTGTTTATTTTCTACAGCAACTTTGTACTACATCTGATTTTTATGGACCACAGTTTAAGGGCTGCTTTAAACTGTCGGAGTAAAGGATCTAGCCCATAGTTTATTATAACCTGTTTTTTCTGGGACCTATTATAGCAGTTTCCTTAATAAATATGTCAAAAACTGATCCAATGGTAGATTGGAAGGCCAGATTCTGACATTATGCCATTGGTTTTACACTGGTAAAAATCTGGACATTGTACTGGACCTAATGGATTTACACCTAATTCACAGTGTAATTTAATAAAGAATCTTCCCTTATCTATATCTAATCCTGCTCTCCCACCTCCATTTTATACACTGGCCTAGTGAACAAACTATTAAGCAAACTAGGAGGTGAATATTTATAGCTTCATTTCCGAAGGGAGAAAAACACAAAGGCATGGTTCTTTGCCATAAATTGTCACTGTCTCTTACAAGTCCTTTCATCCTTCCTTTCCATTACATTGCCTTTTTTTTTAAGTGCATTATTACTGGTTCCCATTTGGGCCTCACAGGAAAACTCCCTTTTCAACTTCCAAGCTAAGCATGAAAACTATCCATCAACATTAAGAACACAGGAAAGAAGAAATTACAGCTACAATCTGACCTCCTACATAAGGTAGACTGGGCATGAATATCTAGAGAAAAATAAGTAATGCTTTGCAAATTAACCACAACGTTTTTGAAGGACTCAAACATATACTAAAAATCCACGTAGCTATTTAGGGCTTTAGTAGTGACCATAACTGGACTGAAAGGAGTATACCTTGTTGTAAATTTTGTTGCCTGAGTCCAGGGCCAGTGTCCTCTTGTGGGGCTGCACCTGGCACCTCCGATTGCTTGGGTGCATAGGCTTGGGGCAAGCAGTGGGGCTGGGCCCAGGCAGGTAGCAGGGGACCTGGGATGGGGACTGGACCAGGGGCTCTAGTGGGTGGGAGGTACCAGAGTACCTCCTCCCAGGGCCAGGCAGAGGCCTGCTATGGGGTGGCAAGTGGGACCCAGGGGTCTTGGGGGCCAGCAGTGGGGGACATGGACATGACTGCCAGGCTCAGGATGAGGTCCAGGGTCTGGTGGTTGGTGTCTGTGGCCTCCACTACCTGGGCCTTGAGGGCCATCTGCTGCTGGAGGAGCTCAATGAACTCCCACACCAGGGCATCCATCCATGCCCTGCTGCACCCGGTCCCACTCCTCCTCTCGGACGGTCTTCTGGGTGATGTCCTCTGCCTACCAGGCCTATGCTCATGCCTCCTGCTCCTCTACCACTTCCATAAGCCACTGGAGCAGGATGGTCCTATCCAGTGTGCACCACTGAAACATCCATAGATTTCATAGACACTAGGGCTGGAAGGGACCTCGGAAGATCATTGAGTCCAGCCTCCTGCTCCAGGGGAAGGAAGTCAGCTGGGGTCAAAGGATGCCAGAAAGATAAAGATCCAAATGTCTCTTCAAGGAGTCCAGAGTAGGTGCTTGCACCACCTCTGGCAGCAGTTTGTTCCAGACCTTTGGAGCTCGGACAGTAAAGAAGTTCTTCCTTATGTCCTGCCTGAAACGGTCTTGGAGGAGTTTGTGACAGTTTAACCTTGTCATGTCTTGGGGTGCTCTGGTGAACAGGCATTCCCCCAGATCCCCTTATATACTTATAGACAGCCACCAGGTACCCCCTGAGCCTGCGCTTTTCCAGGCTGAAAAGCCCATAGCTCTCAGACTCTCATCATAAGGCCTGTTCTCTTGCCCTCTGATCATGTGCATGGCTCTCCTCTGGACTCTCTCAAGCTTCTCCACATCCTCCTTGAATTGTGGAGTCCAGAACTGGATGCAGTACTCCAGCTGCAGCCTCACCAAGGCTGATACAGCAGGGGGAGGACATACTGGGATTTGCTTGAGAAGCATCTAGAGATGCAAGCCAGAGTTTTGCTCACTTTACCAGCTGAAACAACACATTGGTGGCTCATATTCATCTTGTGGGCAATCATGACCCCCAAGTCCCTTTCAGCTGTGGTGCTAGCAAGCATAGCACTGCCGAGTCTATAGGTGTGCTGCAGGGTTTTTTTCCCCAAGGTGGAGTACCTTGCATTTTTCAGTGTTGAACGCCATCAGGTTTTCATCTGCCCATTTTCTGAGCTTGTCAAGGTCAGCCTGGATCACCAGCCTATCCTCAGGTATGGACGCTTTATCCCAAAGTTTGGTGTCATCAGCAAACTTAGTCAGTCCGCTTCTGGCACTAATATCTATATTGTTAATAAACATGTTAAAGAGTATATGCCCAAGGAAGGAGCCTTGGGGGACTGCACTGGTCATAGCACACCAAGATGATTGACTTCTGTCAACTACCAGTCTCTGGGTCCAACCTCAGAGCCAATTCCCTAGCCAGTGGACTGTGATGTAGTCAAGGCTGCAGTTGGCCAGTTTTTCTATGAGATGATCATGGGATATCAGGTTGAAGGATTTTTGAAAATCAAGATATATGACTTCAATCTCTTCTCCGTTGTCCAGGTGTCACCTGGTCATAGAAGGAGATGAGATTGGTCAGGCAAGACCTACCCACAACAAACCTGTGCTGTCTGTCCCTCAGGATGTTGCCATCAGCTAGCTACTTTGTCAAGAATGATCTCTTTGATAATTTTTTCCAAGATCTTCCCAGGGATAGGGGTCAAGCTGATGGGCCTGTAGTTCTCCAGATCTACTTTTCTCCTTTTCTCGAAGATAGGCCTCACATTGGCCTTCTTCCAATCTTCGGGCACTTCACCAGAGCGCCGAGAGTTCTCAAAGATCCATGCCAGTGGCTGAGCTATGATGCCTGCCAGCTCCTTAAGTACCCCGGGGTGTAAACTGTCTGGGCCAGCTGACTTGAAGGTGTCCAGGCTCTCAAGGTATTTCTTCACATGGTCTACATTGATGAAGGGTAATTCTCCCACACCCTAACCTTCCCATACCATATTGAGCATGCTGTCCCTTGGGACTGGTGAAAACCTGACACAAAATACCCATTAAGCAGGTTGGCTTTTTCCTGGGTGTCAGTTGTCAGTTGTCCCATATGGTTTAGCCATATCCGGATGGCTTTATCACTGGGTGGCAGGAACTCGGAGCCTGCATCCCCACTGGGGCTGGTGGGGTCTCTGCCATATCCAGATTTTGGCCCTGCAGAGGCAAGAGACAGAAGCCTTTTCTGAGAGTTTGCAACATTTCATAGATAAAATATTCTACACCAGGGGCTGTGTGCTGCCCGGCCTCAGATTGGGGGTCGGCCATGCATGGGTGCCCAGGAACCATTGTAAGCTGGCCAGGCAGGCCTGGGCTGAGGTGGCTAGTGGCCAAGCACCCCATCCCTGCTGATCCTCCTGGTGATCCTGTGGCTCATGGGCTGCTGGGTGCTGGCTGCAGGCAGCTTACTTACTTTGCCTCCTTCCCAGAGCAGAGCAGGCTAGGCTGCTGGTAGCACCTACTGCTGTGGCTCCAGTCCCCACTCCCCCACTCTGCCTCTGCCTCTGCAGGCCACCTGCTCCGCTGTGCTGCTGCCCAGCCCATGGCACCTGGGCTCGGGACATGGGGGGCTCCTTGACAACTGGGACAAGGAGCTGACTGTGCCCTCCCCCCTCCCCCCACTGGGGGCTTCTCCAGGGAGAAACCCTGGGGCCAGTCCCCCACTGCACCACTGCTGTGCCTCAAGCATGCCCCTGCTGTGTGTGTCCCAGGTGGTGTGCGATGAGCTGTTTGTGCAGGTTGAGGGGTGCCCAAGCCAGTATGCCCTGCTGTTGCTGATCCTCCTGGTGCCCTGGGCACACCTGCAGTCCTTGTTTAGGATTCTGAGCTTCAGTGGCATGGGGGGCAAGCCCAGGCTCCCCTGCAACCTCTCCTGCTACCTGGAGGGCTACCTGTGGCTGTGCTGCACATCCCAGCCCCTCACTCCTGAGGAGGACATTGCTGCCAGTATCAGTGACCTCCTTGGTGTGTAAGAGGCCTGTGGCCACCCAGCTTCAGGGACATGGACTGTTTAATAAAGTTTTGAACCATATCCTGCCTCTCTGCATGCTGTGGAGGGGGAACCAAAGACCAAGGGAGTGTGGGCAGGCTGATTTGGGAGGGGAGCAGGGGTCGGGGCAGGGGTGGCTAGGGCTGTCTCCTCAGTGAGAGAGCTGGGGCTGGCGAGGCAGGTGGCTCAGTGCAGGCTTCCCCATTGCCAATGTCTTCTGGCTGTGCCCAGTGTCCTCAGCCCTCAGTGTGCTGTGGGCTGGCGCTCAGCTTGGCCCCTCTGCCCCCCCCTCCCCCCCACCCGCAGAAGAAGCTGGTACTTCTGGAGTCTGGTGGTGTCATGACCGGCTGCTCCTTGTGGTGGGGTCTGGGGATGCTGAGCTCATAAGGCAGCTGCTGGCCAGGACACCCCAAGCTGGTAGTGGGTGCAGCAGCTGTGCAGGTGGGTGGGGTGGGGTGCTGAACACCTGAGGGCCCCTCCATCAGGAAGGTTTCACCACTAGAGGGGTCAGGGCAGGGTGGGGGCTTGGGCAGGCAGTCCCTGCTGGTGTTAACTGCAGGGTTGTGGCCTGGGTGAGGTGCCAAAATGTTGGTCAGCTGCCACATAAAGGGCATGGTCTTGTGGGCATGACCAGTCTGGCAATTTTTGTTGATCATGGCCATCCTGTGTGCCCACAAGGCCTTGATCTTTATGTGGCACTGCTGCACCATCTGGGAGTGCTCTAGCTCCCACATGCCGCCCAGCAAGGCCTCATAAATATAGGTTTTCGAGCGCCCACCATGCGTGAACTGTCTCTGAACCGCTGCATTTTTCCAGAGGGCCATGAGGTCACCAATCTCAAGGCTGGGCAGGGGATACAGCAGGCTGCAGCCCTTTATAACATTCATCTGTGGCCAAGCAGCAGCTCTGCCTAGGGGACAGGATTGGCAGAGACAGCCCAGGTCCTAGGCAGAGCTGGCAGTGCTCCAAGGTCCGTGTGTGTGTGTCTCAGAGCACAAAATAGCCACAGGCTTTTATATCCTGCAGCTAGGGGCTACCACAGAGCAGCCCAGCCCTGGGGCAGGACAGGTGGCTAGCCAGGATCCCTGGGGCTGTGCTCAAGGTGGCCCCCTAGTGGCTGGGCAGACCCAGCACTAAAGTTTGTGTTGGGTCAGGTCTACATGCACATTACTGCACTTTAACTAATTATGTTTAAATTTGATACCTGCATTTGCAGGTATCAGTTTTTGTCAGGATAAGCCATTTTTACTGTGCAGTAAGGGCATGCACATGTAGATGTGTGCCTGTACTGTGCAGTAAACTAGGCTTAGGTGTAGTAAAGCATCTTGTGTAGACATGACCAATAGGGTGAAGTTCAGTCTGACTTGTCACCTCAATTGTCTCTGTAGTTCCTGATTTTCCCTGAGATAAAAATGGGAAAATACTAAAATTGTAATTCTGAGAAGGTAAGAAGGATTGAAATTGTTTTGTATGTTTGTCCAGAACCAAAAAATGTAAAAAAACCTCAGGAGAAAGCCTGTTTTACATGATTTGTATCCCCTGAGGTTAGAAGCAGACAATAGAAGGAAATAAAATTTAAAGGCATGTGAAAATGAAAAATAAATATGCAGGCTAGTTAACCAAACTAGTTAAAAGTACTAAAAAAGTTCAAATTTTAGGTTGCAATTCAATCTTGTTAACCTATCCAGTCTGACTCATTCTTAAAGAGCTTTTGAACTTACATATTTGGATCAGTCTTTCTGTTTCCAAAATGTCTTGCATAGCTATTTCAGTCTTTGATAGTGAAGCAAAATGTTTAGATGTGCAAATATGGGCCTGTTCATACACTTTTGTGTTGAAAGTTCAGTGTCACGTATTGCCTGCAATGCACTCATTGCGATCCCTCTTCTTTTCCTTTTCATTTCCAGGTGTCTTCCTCTTGTGATGAAGATCTAGTTTTATTGTCTTGTATAATTTAAGTAAAAGTTTCATCCTTATCATTTCAGCATTATTACCCCAAATGCTGCACACTTGCTTAACATTAGAAAAAAAGAGTAAAACTACTGAAATCATCGGAGATTCTCTTGTGTGTAGATTTCCTTTTGGCTGAACTACAGCAATACTGTATACCTGGACACAAACCCTTTAGCATTTAGCAAGCTCCAGCTACTGCTGATGGTGGTTGTACATCTCCTTATCAGCTCTGTGTACTGCAAACACACAGAAATTGAAACCTCAGTCCTTAGCTTCCAAATGCTTAGTGCCCTGGTTCCATAATAGCTAAAGACACTTGTTGATGAAGGGCATTTAAACACATGCTCTGGGAGTGGGGGCGGGAGGGTGTGCTATATTTACAGCATGTCAGAGCAGCCTTGTTGCACATGTATAGGTGCCTGAAGATTGTAATCAACAGCTTTCTTCTATGACACAATGGGAAAAAGCGTCTCTGTACAGGAGAGGAGGAACCCAACTTGTCCAGAAACTAGAAACCATCACAAACTTCACCTCTGACCTAAGTTTAAGACACATTTCTTTGGCCTTCACTTTTCTAAGAAACACACAGACTTTTCTAAGTTACATATGTAAATATATATGCTGCACCAAAAAATTCCAAAAAAGACTCCATTGCACCTACTTTTCCTCTGGAGAGGGTATTGGAGAAAAAAAACATGGCAGTTATTACTCAAGTTGCTTAAAGTCACTCAAATACTGCAGTGATGAGCATGGTATAAAAACCTAGACAGATTAGACTAGACCCAGTTGGGTACTCACCAGATGTAATTTTTTGGCTTGTGTGTGGGTGTATCTACATGTGCAAATAATCTGGGACCATTTTATTCTCAAGTAAGCAAATCAAGAATAAATTTCCCTGGGCATGTGTGTACACATGTGGGGATGCAGGAGCAGATTTGTTGCTTTTAGCAGCAGATTGCTCCTGCTCCCTACAGCCATGCAACAGGTCCCTGCAGCAGCCAGTGGGAGCTCTAGGCTTCTCTTGGGTACTAGCCCAGGGGCCAGAGCCCAGGGGCCTGTCTCCTGGTAGGGGCTGGAACATTGCTCCCAGGGTGGGCTCCGCCACTGGAACTCAGCCAGGAACAATGTCCCTCTGCTCCAGCATCAGGGAACTCCCAGCCCCTTCTCTGCGATCATGGGGCCAGGAGATCCTTATCTTTTGTATCAGCCCTGCAGTCATGGGGCCAGCATATGGAGATTATTTTCTCCCAGCTCGAGCCCCATAGTCACAAAGCTGGGATGGGTGAGCCTTCTCTCCCAGTGGCAGCTCTGCAGTCACAGGGCTGGTGCTGGGAGACCCTGGGAGAGAAGAATGTCCCAGTGCCGGCCCCATGACCACAAAGCTGGTGCTGGGAGAGAAGGATCTCTAAGCTGGGTCCCGTGATTGCACAGTAAGGGCTGGGAGCTTCCTGCTGCCAGGGCAGGGAGACATTGACCCCTCGGGGGCTTCAGTGGTGGAGCTCACCCTGGCAGCAGGCATCTCCTAGGGGCAGGAAGCAATCTCCTGCTCCCTGCTGCCAGGCTGAACAGGAGCACATTTGCTCCTGGCCAGGTGTCTACTGTGCTACATATGCTACTGTGCAGTAAGTAATCTTGAGTAAACTTGCTACTTGCATTTGCAGGGAACAAATTTACTCATAATTAGAACCAATTACTGTGCAGAAAACATCTGCATGTGTTGGCGTGGATGCTTACTGCACAATAATTAGCTCTGTTGCTCAGTAAAGCATCTCATGTAGATGCTCCCAGTATGTCTTCTCATACAGGGGGAGATTTTTTTATATTTAATCTCAAATAGTAAATAAGTACAATGTACTTTTTTGTGATTTAGCTGATGTTATAAATGCTATAGAAAACAATTCATGTACTTTAAAAAGACACAGTGCTCAAATGTTTCAAATTAATTTCTTCATCAAAATTTACCTTTCCAAAATAAATTTTTCTAAAGGCTTCTAGGTTACCATGTTAGCTGAACAAGAAGACAAATCATAGCATGTAGAGTCTAGCTGGGAAGCTTGGTCCATAGAGAGAAATAGAGACAAGATATATCCAAGCAACAACTCTCAGGAGGCATTTCCATACTGAATATTTTGCCATTTATATATATAGAGAGAAATCCAGGTAGATATTGATGATACTGAGAGAGTGTGGTCATTTGAGGTGATAGGTTGTTGGATCAGGCCTGGGGCCTCTGCCCCATGGATCATCAGAAGAATAGAAGAAGGATAAGATACCATGTGAAACAGAAATGTAGAAAAATACATAGTCTATGCCTGGGGTGGGCAATTATTTCAGGCGGAGGGCCTCATACCCAGTTTTGGCAGGCTGTCGAGGGCTGCATGGGTAGCCCCACCCCTTGACAGGTGCTCCGCCCCCTGGTCACCGTCTTGGGACCAATGTCTCAGGGCCAGCACCTGTGGGGCCCAGACCAGGGCGCAGGCTGGGAGGGGTCTGTGGAGCCGGGCTGGGGAGGAGCTGGCCTGGCTCCATAGAGCCCCTGCCGGCTGGGACCCTGCGCTCCTGCCGCCCTGCTCTGGGCCCCACTGGCACTGACCGGGGGACACTGGTATGGGCCCCGAGCTCCCCACCCACTCACTCCCAGTACTCCCCAGCCCTGTGGTACAGGTGGGGGGTAGCGTGCAGCCCCGACCTCCAGCAGGGAAAAAGCTGGTGCTGAGCACGGGGAAAAGCAGCCTCTCACCCGCCCCTTGGCTGGCGCTCCCTGTTGCAGCTGCTCACAGCCCACGCGGGGCTGTTTGGAGTAGGCACAGGAAGCCCCATGTGCACTGCAAGTGACTGCAGTGTGGGGTGCCAGCCATGGGGTGCCAGCCATGGGGCGAGCTTGTAAGCCACCTCCTCTGCCAGCCTGGGCCCCATGCTGGCTCAGAGCTCACCCATTGGGGCTGCATGAGGTGGCAGCAGCTGCAGCCCCCTGCTTGCCATGCCAGGCAATGTTGGCTGCTGCTGCCCACCCGGAACTCGTGTGCTGGGCAGCACACAGGCGGCAGTGGCAAACACTGCCCAGCGTGGCAAGTGGGGGGGCCACAGCTGCTGTCGATGGGTGAGGCTGGAGCTGGTGTGGGGCCCAGGCTGGCAGCAGGGCCAGGTTAGAAGCTGATGCTGAGCCCGGGGGGGTGGGGAAAGTGGCCCCTCGCCTACCTCGTGCCTGGTGTCCTGTGCTGCAGCCACTTTCAGCCCACCTGGGGCTGCCTGTACCTGCTCCAGACAGACCTGCATGGGCTGCGAGTGGCTGCAGCAGGGAGCACTAGCCATGGGGTGGGCGAGGGGCCGCTTTCCTCCATGCTAGGAAGGAGCAGGGAAGGACCCAGGGAAAAGCTGAGCACAGGGGATATAGGAGGACAAACAAGATATGGTCTGTCTTCTTTTATGTTATGAATGCAAGCCAGTGGTTAACAAAACATGCACCATGCCAGATTTGATTAGGGAAGCCCCAAAGTTTACATGTGTGACTGTGACTTAGATGTTTGATACTGCAAGAACAGTTCTGTCTCACCACCTTCAACAGCATATTCTGTTAATAAATAATGGGTGTTTATACACATACTTTTGTCTGCTTTGACATATCAGAAATCTAGATCATGCCAGATTAATCGAGTCTGCTCTGCACGTGAGCTGACGTGCCTGGCGCTATGTCACATATGCATGGCGGTGCATGTGCATTTGAACATGCGGTGGTGTACATTTGAACTAAAACACCTTTGATGTGTTTTAGTTCAAAAGTGAACCGCTGCCATTTTCTTAGCTCAGACGTGAATTTTGCTGTGAATACAAATGTATGCACCACAGTCCCCGAGCACTTTGAAAAATGCTTGGCGCTGCGGCGGAAGCATGTGTACAAAAATCCAAGGAAAGTTATTTGAAAAGATGGTATAACTTGACATCAAGAAATCTACCCTAAAAAGGTATGGTAATTTATCTCCCTTTGGTTTTTGAGTCTGGGATAGAGTTAAGAATGGGTGAGTTCTTGTATATGAACTGTCCTTGTGCATCACAGGTCCCAACATGAACTGAAAACTTTCCTCACTAGAATTCAATAGAATTCTCTGAGGCTGGGAACAACTTAAGAATCTACGCACGTGCTTGAGTTCACTTGGTAGTCTCCACCGTGTCCCCAGATTACCTCCTACCTATTCACAGTTTTTTTGTAGCTCTCACTGAATTTGTTTATGATTCATGAGATAGGTAGGTGTCAGGAAAATCTTTAGCTATTAGCCAACTGCAGATTCTCTCTCTACCAGCTGGAAGATATTGGACAGGTGTCACAGAGCAGCCTCTGAAGGAGCTGCTTGCTTTGGCCTTGTCTGGCCTCTGCAGGTACCCCTTAAAACCAGCCCAGGCATGGGTTCTAGTGCAGGTGGGTAGCCCAGGCTTTCTCCCACCCCCAGATCCTGGCCTTTTGGTTTCTCACTTTCCCTGGTACTCCATGACTGACTCAATTAGCGAGCATCTGGTTTTGCTTCTGAGTGAAGGGATTTACCTCCTGTTGGGGAGACCCAGTGCAACCTTAAGTTTTCAGCAGCAAAACAAACAATCTCTTCAGTAAAGGGGTTTAATGGGGCCAATGCCACCCAGCCTCTGCCCCTACTACCAATGGGTTTAAGCAGTCCCTCTGTCTCCAGTCCAGCCCACACAGTGTTGAGCACCCCAAAGTTACACAGCTGTTCCCCTTTCAGACTTTCTAGGTCCCGAGCTCCAAATATCCAGAGCTGTTCACTCATCTCAATCTCCAGGCTCTCTCTGGAGCCTATTTGTTCAGCCTGCACCGCCCGCTTCCCTCATTGTCATGTTTATCTCCATCTCCTCTAGACATATCACTTTTAATTGATATGCCCACAAAGCTATTCAATACTATATCAGTGCTAAAGGACCCCCTTGTCTTATTCCTTAGGTAGGCAGATCTTTTTCTTCACTGTTTCTTCAATCCATTCCTTCCTACTGTATATATTAGCCAGGGGGAAACCAAGGCATACAACATCATTGCAAAAAACATAGTTTACACAGAAATATATTACAATAAAACCTGTAGTACATCACAGCAGGTCACTAGCTCAGGAAGGTATAGTGGCTACAAAGGTTTAGAAGGCACCTTCTGAGTCTTCTGGAAGGTCAATAGAGAGAAGTGAGATAGGTGTAGAACGGCCAGAAGTAAAATGATGGGAAAGAAGTGAATGACATCCTGAACCCCAATCTTGCAGTGTATAAGTCCTCCCCAACTACACTGTGAGAAGATGGGAGGCCCAGAAATGTGCTGAAACAGCTTTGTGCTTAGACTCACCACAAGGGCCTTCCAAAAATGTGAGGTGAGGATAGTGGGCAGTAGGGCCGTGCGAAGCTTCAGTAGCTGATTTAATTTGGTGGAGATTTGGCCTGAGTCAGTGGCCGAATCTCTGAATCTGAATTGAATCAGGAGACTTTTTAATCTCTGAATCAAATCAGAACCCTTCAAATCGATTCGGAGAGATTTGACAATTTAGACATAGACACAGCTTTCAAAGTTTTTTCTACATACCTCAAGGTACAAGGCAGCTTGTGAATGCTGCGATGGTGGGGCGGATGGAGCATCCCACAGGAGCATGGGGGGCGAGGGGTACCCAACACGCTCGGCAGCAAACCCGGAAGTGGACCAGAAGCACTTCCGGTTCACTTCCGGGTCTGCTGGGGAGTGCGCAGGCCCGCTGCCCCTGCGCTCCCCTGGCACCAGCGACTGGTGCCTCCTGGGTCTGGGGAGGTACCTGCGGTCCCCCCATGGCAGATTGCTGAGCCAGAGGATGTGCGGGGGCGGGGGTGGTGGGGCCCAGCATGCTCAGTGGTGGACCCGGAAGGGGACTGGAAGTAGTTCCAGTCTGCTTCCAGGTTCGCCACTGAGCATGCAGCACCCCCGCCCCCCCACATGCTCCTGTGGGACGCTCCATTTGCCCCAGCATCACAGCTTTCACAAGCCATGCCTGGTACCTCGAGGTATGTAGAAAAAACATTTAAAGCTGTGTCTATGCCCGAATTGCTGAGTCTCCAAATCAGCATCAAATTTTCAGATTCGGATTCAGCCGAATTGAATTGGGACAGTGATCTGAATCAACAAATCAAATCATTGTCCCCAATTTGGGCTGAATCTGAATTGAATACAGCCTATTTCTCATACCCCTAGTAGGCAGGTCTGAGACAGAAGATTTCTGGGACCTGTCTATATTGTCAATGTCAACTGAAGATTTTACAATAACAATGAGGAACATCTTAGGTGGATGTAGTCTGTAATTTTCTTAAACAAGACTCTTTTTGGGTGACTCTGGGTGCATCTACACATGCAATTAATGCAACACAATAAATCCTGGACCTATTTGAGCTAGAGGAAACTGCTACCAGGCACAGCATCTACACGTGTGCCCAGAATGGCAGTAGTTTGAGCCAGGGTGGAGCAGCCCCAGGTTGGCAGGGAGCTTGGGAGTTCCCCGGGCTCTGGGTAGTGAAGCCAGGCTGGGGCATGAGTGCGATGAGAGGGTGGAGCTGTGTAGCTATGTGACAGGGAGCCCCTGACCTTTAGGAGTCTTGTCCCAAGCAATCCCTGTCACCATCTACATGTGCGTTTCAGCACAGTTACTTACTCTGCCGTAAGATAGTACTGTCCCCGACTACCTTATGACCGAGTTAATGAGTTTATTGTGCCCTAATACTGGTGCATGTGTAGATGGTGATGCTTTACTGCAGAACTAATTAGTCTATTCCACAGTGAAGTGCACATGTAGATGCACCTATAGATTTAATCCCTGTATTCAGTTATGCTTTGGGTTTGATGGTGAAATTAAGATTGTAGATTAGAAAGATGAATATTTTATTCATATTGTGAGCTAGTTGCAATTATCTGAAATTTGTAGCTATGACCAATATCTCCTATGTTGATGAATCTCTTGTGGTGATCTACCAGTGGGAAACTTCTGTATTCTTGACTGATCACTCTACTGATGCCTAAGTAGGACTTTAACATTTTTGACTTCAACTGTCTTTATTTCATTGGGTTTATTTAAATCTACAAATGCCCAACAATGTGAGCTCTGTATTTTATCTTTCACTGAAAAAAAAGTAGTTAAAAAAATCACTTGCAATTGCATAGCAGTTATATAAGCTTTCAAGGAGATTTAAGCTTTGTGGGATGTTTGAAAGGTATTAACAAATAATTTTTCTGAGCTAAAGGAAGAGAAAAATAATAGATAAAAATCAACATTTCAAATGGCTAACTTAATGGCCTATAATTCAAAACTAGATTTATAGATTTTCTTCAGATTTTGTGGGCACAACTACATGAGACATATACTATGCATTGATTAATTGGCTGCACAGAAAACATCTTGGCATTTACATGTGCTCTCCTATTAGCCTGGAGTAAGCTAATTTAAAAAACTCCGCAGCAGCGCGCATGTAGATGCTTCCCTGGCTGGCTGGGGCATGAGCGTGTGGGGGCTACCTGATGGCTAGCCCAGCAGTGAAGCACCCTTGTGCCCCAGCCAGCCCCTCCACAGCATGTTGGGCTAGGGGGAGCAGCCTGGGGCTGGCAGGCTGACCCCTGGGCCACCCTGCCACCTGGAACTGCTCCGACCTGGCTCAACATGCTGTACTTCTAGGCGCACATTCAAACGGCAATAAATGCTGGAGTTTATTGCTCCAGAATTTATTGCTCCCAGGCACACATTTAAACAGTGTGCTTGGGAGCAATAAACTCCAGCAAATAAACTCCGGAGTTTAGTGCTTCACATTAATTGCACATGTAGATGTGTCCTGTGAAGATATTCTTCATATACTTAAGAATATGGAAAATTTCAGATAACTGATCTCTATGTCAAAATTACCGGGAAATTTGTGAGGAAGGCATTACAAGAGGGCTTTGTAATTGAAGGTATTTGCAACCTTGACAGAGGCTACTGTATCTGCTTAATAATAAGGATCTTCTTACAAATATTCTACTGATAATCTAGAACATCAATATTAATTTCTTCCTTTAAAGAAGGACAAAAAAAAAAATCTAGGATGGTGATCCCATTGGAGTTTTGTGTTTTGTGAACCTCTCACATTATTTTGGGGTTTACAGACCTAATCTGACCATGTTGACTTTCAACCTCTAATTTAAACCACTTGCTTTCCAAGAGTGATCTGGGGCAAGAGTTAGAAATGACCAGGTACATAAACTGATACTTGTGTGATCCCTGAGAATGTTAATCTAGGATGGTATATACATCCTTGTGAAAGTCTGGTCATCAGGTTATTAATAAAAACATGTATTTTTATCTAAATAAAATTATAGACCCTTTATTAGGGAAAAGGGACAGGATTTTATGTTAAAGTCAGCACTTGGTACCATTAAAGTTCTGTTCAAGTTGGTCACTATATTTTTTCACTCTATATGCTCTCTGTGGGCATGTCCAGATGAGTGCGATTGTGTGGTATGTGGTGCTGCAAACATGTCTGCAGCACCATATACTGCAGAGTCTGGTGTTCTCCATGCTGCAAGGGCACACTGCCCAAGTGCGTGCTGTGCCAGGTTTTTTTTCCATGGGTTTTTTTGACCCCTGGATATCCAGGGGTAAAAAAAAAATGCAGAAAGGAAAACTGGAGCAACGCCCGCTCAGGCAGCGCACGCTGCTAAAAAACAGAGCCAGGCCATGCGGAGCCACACTCTGCTGCCAGCCAGGCTCTGCTCGGCAAAGTTGGCATGGCTGCAGCCCTGGGAAGCCCCATGACCCCAGGTAAGGCTGATGGGACCAGCTCAGTGCTGGCCCCAGCCTTCCCTACCCCATCTGGGGCAACTTGCTGCATGGCAAAGCGTGTGTGGCACGGGCATTCCCTGGGGACAAGTAGTGGTGGTGCAGGGTGCACTGCTGCTACTTGTGCGTGGACAAGTTTGGTTCCCTGGGGTTGTCTGGACACACCCTATGAGCCATTTTTACTTTCCTGTTCAGTGGATTTTCCCCCTGCTTATTTTCAGTCTCTCTTGAAAAGAGATTAATAAATTTGAAGTCAGGCTTCCAAACCTACATTGTTTGGGTGAGCTCAGAATTAAAAAATAAATCCATCTTTCCTTAGAAAAAACACAAAGTACTGGACCCACTGATTTAGTTCATGCAGTGTTGTCTGCAAGATCAAGACTTGTCAGTGAGCACTGAACACAGGCTGTTTCCAGATGCAATAATGGTTACCAACTTAATTTGTTTAGGTCTTAACCTTTTCCATTCCCATCTGGGCTAAGTTATCTTTCAGGTTTAGACCTTTTTCAAGTTGTTTTTTTCCATTCTCAGTCTGTGGCTTTTTCTTGTCTGGGAGGTAGGACATACAGTAATAGAAACAAATCCTTAATTAGAGATTACAGCTAATGATATCTTCAGTGCAAGAAAGGGATGCATGGAAATAATGGGCCAGTGCTTTCATGTACTATTATACTAATAGTTTCTTATTAGTTAAAACCTTAAATACTGTGTGTTGGTTTCTCATAAACTTGAAAACAATTTCTTACTTTAATGTTAGATTGCTGTGTAAGCTGATGACCCATTAAAACCATTTACTGATATACAGTTTTTAATTTAGCCAAACCCAAATGGTTAAATTATTGAGTGTGTTTTCAGCTCATGAAAGAATCAACCAGCAATTTGACTGAAGCCGCAATATGCCTCATCATTCAAAAGCAGAGAGGACAAGAGTACCAATTAGCCCTGTTGTTACTGAGACACTGAATAACAATCTAACCTCAGGTAGACGTCTTGCAAACTTTGGGCCTAGACAGCACACTTTTCCTGGCCTCTTCATATCAGGACAGTGTTATTTTTTGCAAGCTCAGAAAACAGCCTATATTTCCCATCTGTTTTTTACAATTAGTTTTGAAATGATCAAAAATAAAAAAGATGGGAGTGTTGTGCTCCACCCTGTTATATCTGGAACAGCAATGTAAATATTGTTTAAATAATTACTCGTTTAAACTCCTGTAATGATATTGGTTAAATGGCTAACCAATAACACATATCTAGCACCTTTGTCTTGAGACTAGTCCCCTCTCCACTCTCTCCTCATTCACCCTTCCTCCCTCCCTCCTAAGTCAGCAGTGCAGTGAAGGCAGAGATGCATGCTGCGACTAGCTGCCTTCCTGGGGCACTGCTGCTTCTTCCCTTCCCTCCCCTTCCCTTCCCTTCTGGACTGTGTCTGGCACTAAACATTAACTGCAATGCATTGATGATATAAATATACTTACCATTGAATCATTTAACCATTTAAACTTTCACATCTCTAATCTGGAACCAGATCACTTTGGCATTATAGCCATATTGCCTCCATATATTCTGAAAGCAGTTTTGAGAGAAGAATAAGACAGAAAGAATAAACAGAAATGTATGTAGTTATTCAGCAAGCTGGTGCATCCAGTATACCAGCAATCTACTTCTCCTACATACCAGGCTATTTTGAAAATTACTCCATGGCCAACAAGTGTTGTCAGAGGAAACAGTAGCCAATTTATTATTTTAATCAGAATAATATACTTTATCTTTAAACCGGAGCTGTCCAACTGGTGGCCTATGGGTTCATGTGGTCCATGAGGGGTTAAGTTGTGGCCACTAGGGTCCTACTCAGTCCCCTTCGTTACTTCAGCAGCAACAGCAGCTGAGGGCTCTGGGCTCCCCCACGCCTCCTCTGACTGCTGCTTCCTGCTCTGCCCCAGGGAGAAAGGTAGTGCCATGCTGCGTGGGGAATGTAATGTGGATGCAAGACTGTGTGGTTGGGGGAGGAAAGGTGGGAGGAAGAAGATACTTGCACATCCCAGGGGCCTATGGCTTGCTCTGGTATGGCCTGTGTGGTGTGCAGCCCTTGCTAGTGCAGGCCATGGGGGGGTGTGGCCCCTGGCTGCTTGGAAGTTGGACAGCACTGTTTTTAAACAATTATTTATGGCATAGTTCAGTAGAGGTATATAGAAAGTATAAAGGTTTTATAGAAATTAGTCTTAAAGGTGATAAAAATTAGTAGAATTTTTGAATCGTCCCAGAGTCTATAACAGGGATAATATTTTGTATTAAATTGTATATATTGGATCATAAATACTATGTACAGATAATTATTTTATATTTGATTTTATAGGAATTTTCCATAAATTATTCAAGACTTTCATATATGTGTTTCCATTCCCAACACATTTTTTTATTTAGGGTGCTTATTTCCAGATGCTCCGTCCGAACAGTCTACAACAGATATGTCAATCTGATTTCAGTTTATGTAGTCACTTGCCTGAATCATAGTTCCAGGTGATTTTGCTACCTCCTACTGATGCCTGCCTTTTAGCATTGACCCTCTTGTTAACAAAATAGGCAGATTATTTTGCAGTTCATTTGGAACAGAAGACATTAGACCAAATGTTACCCTTTAGGCAATGCTTCATTTCCAACATTTAACGTAACTACAGCTAACAGCTATTTATGACATCAAACAAGAGCCTTTGTTACCTGTGTACTACTTTTTATTTACTGTTTTAGATAAATTAAATGCACATACCTTTCAGATATTTTTCTTAAAACTTTCTAATACAGTCTTGATTTCAGAAATTATTTTTTTTAAATCAAGAACTGCTAAAGTGTACAACACTTGTTTTTACTATTTATTTGTAGAGAAGGCATGCTCATTGGACTATATTCTCAACTGGTGTACATCAGCATAGCTCTATTAAAGTCAGTGTTGCTGTATTAATGTATATGTATTATTTCACCATTACACTCTGGACTCTGACACCTTATTTACTCCAAGCTGCTTAAGATTGTAACCTTTTCAAGCCTGGGTTTGCCTATTCAGGATGTTTGTATTGCATTTGGTGCAATGGGACTCTGGCCTCTGGGCCCTATCGATTTATAAAGAACTAGTATTTACTTGAACCAGGTATTTTTTTCTTAGTACATATTCTCGTATATGGTCCTCTCTAACATATATATTCTACTTCAACCTGTTATTAGCTTTAACTACTGGATGAATTCCAGTGGGCTGTTATGCAGGCAGTTAGACTAGATAATGTTTATTATTACAGTTCAGGGGTGAGTTGTACTTTTGTCTTCTCCTTTCTAGCCTTACATTCTGTACATATGTGAATTTATCCAGGTTGCTAGAGCAAGATTTTAGAATACCCGTGGAGTCCAGATCCCAGATTCAAAAGCAGGGTTAGTAAAATTTTTCTGTTTAAACTTTTCTCAGAAAACTAAATTATTTTTTTCACAAGAAGTGTCTGCTTTCTTCAACATTCTTCTCTTCTTTGGCCGCAGATGTTTTTGGTACCAAATATTTTTGGTTTTAGGATGACTATTACTTACCTGAGGTGGACGATAAAAAAAAAAAAAAATGTGAAAAAAAATCCCATTTTCCAACATGCTCTCTCCACAAAGTAATTTCATAGTAAATCAAAAAATGGCAATGCCAAGTTTTATTACAGCATGTTTGATGCAATGCTGAGGCTGAAATCTCGCACCCCATCATGAAATACCCCACAATGTAAACACGTACCTGGCACTGAGCCCAGGAGAGTCTCGCACTCGGGCACAGTCCCAAGGAGCCCAACTGTGGCTGATGCACATTTAGCCAGGGTTCCTCATGCCCTATGTTTTGGCACAGCCCCATGGATCCTGACCTTGGCTCCCACATACCCAGCCAGGGACTCCCATGCCCCCATGCTAAGTTACAGCCCCAGAGAGCCCAACCCTGGCTCTGGGACACCTAGCCAGGGATCCCCATACCCACGTGATTGGACACAGTCCCATGGAGCCTGACCCTGGCTCCTGCACACCACATCTCAGTGGCCAGAGCCAGGTACCCTGCCACCCAGACCCCAGCATGGATTCCCCCCGCCTCAAGCTAGAGTTGGTGTGGGCAGCTTGCCTCTCTGGTGGGTTGAGATGGCAGGGACACAACATGGGGACTTTGTCTGTATGGAATCAACCCTGTGACCTCTGCAGCTTGACTACTGCTGGCAGGTACCCAGACCATATGCACCTGGGGTGCTGCAAGGCTTTTTGTCTTGCAGCTACAGGGTCCTGGACTACTATTGGGGTGGGGGATGTGTATGTTGGAACATGCTTGCCTGTGCCTGGCAGCAAATTTGGGGTGGCCTGGGGGCTCCAGCAGTCTGGGGAGCCCACAGAGAATACTGGGAAGCATGCAGGAGGTCCCTTAACCTGTAGGCCTTGGCCAGTGAAGGCAACCTACTTGCTTCCCTCACCAAGGGGTGAATGTATATACTGTTGCTACCCATCTTACCTAGGTCACTTACAGAAAACCATGTAACTTAGATTGATTCCACTTCAGGGTTTTTTTAATGTCTGTATGTAGCCTTGTAGAGTGTTATCATGTTTCTTTTAGATCTCCTCTTTGCTAGACTAAACTAACACTATTCTTTCAACTTTCACTCAAAGGTTATATTTTCTAAATCTATTATTGTTCTTGTAGCTCTTTTCTGGACCCGCTATCTTAAAGAGTAGTACCCCAATGAGGCTTGACCAGTACTAATTAATTACCTCCAGTGTGTTTCTTGCTGGACTTCTCCTAAAAAACAATCTAGAATGACATTAACCTTTTTTTTTTGTACATCTGTCACTTTGTTGACTCATATTCAGCTGTGGTTCACTGTAACTTCTAACTTTTCAATGGTATTGTCTAAATTCACTATTTTGTTTTTATGCATTTGATTTCTCCTTCCTTAGGGCAGTCCTCTGAAATTGCTTTTCCCCCTGAATTTCATCTTCCTGATTTCAGACCATTTTATCACTTTCCCAAGATTATTTTGAAAGCTAAATCTATCCTCCACAATGCTTGCAATCCCTTTGGACTTTGTATAATTTGCAAGTTTTACTGTACTCATTATCCAAGTCATAAATAAAAATAATAATACTAGAATAGAAAAGATCCCTCTGTCACCCCACAAGATACATTCTCCCAGTTTGACAGCAAAGTATGAACAGCTATTCTTAGAGAACAATTTTCAGTAAGTTACTAGTATCAAAATATGTAAGAGACAATTTTTTTGTGGGTGATATCCTTTATTAGACCAACTGAAATATGCTTTGGGTATCACAGTACCCTTCCTCAGGGCAAGTACCATGATAATCGGAAGCTTGTTTAAGTCTATCCCAACCACGCAGGTGGTCCAATAAACTATATCACCCACAAAAATCCTTGCCTTTTGCATATTTTCTGGACAGTCATAGCTACAGTGCCACTTTAATACTAGTGTCAAAATGGTATTCTCATCTATATATTTTATCAGGTTGCTTATAAGAATGTTATGTGGGATTGTGTTGAAAGATTTGCTTAAGTGAAGACTTATTGTGAACTGTTATATCCCCGTTATCTGATAGGCTGATTTGTCAGGCATTTAAGTCCTTTAGAGTTTGACTATAGTTAATGTTGCAGAAGGCAGGGTAGACATGCACTTTATAGACTAACTAAATAAGATACATAGGGAGTGAAAGCTTTTGAGAACTCGACCACTTTATCATGCTCATATAGTTAATATTTTATATGTATACACACACACACAGTTAATATTGTCATTGTTTCTACTCTAAATCCCTGTTTTCAGGGAATTATGATATTCTGAAAAATATGGTCTCCAGCTGACAGCACAGAAACAGTCAAACCAGCGGTACAATTGTTTTAATTGTATTTGAAAAGAAAAACCTACTTAATTTTCTTTTTTAAATTACAGAGTCCAAAAAAAGGAGGGAGGAGAGGAGGAAGAAGTTACTGCTTTCAGATGTTCTTCTACACTTTTGTAACTCAAACATTGCTATCTTCCTCAGACTAAAATATTGTAGCATTCCCAGCCCTGTGCAGTTGTTGTAGACTTGTACTTTCAGGGACGTTGGAAATAAACATTTCAAATAACTAAATGGATCGTTTTGGAAAAGTTGCTCCTGAATATGTTTAGTCACAATTTATGCAACCAAAAATATAGACAGTTTTAAAACTATAATGTGGAATTTTGTACTAACTCATATAATAATAAACTGCAAATAGGGTATGCATTAGAAGATTGCTAGTATACTGCTTCAGTGTGTTGGGAGACTTAAGACTGAATACTTTCCTCTGCTGCCAAAGTATTTTAATAACATTCTGTTGCACACAGTAGCATGACCAACTGCATCTAGAGTTGCAGTTCAGAAACTAGGAGTTGCAACTTCAGGTGGCATCAAGGCACATACAAGTGAGTTTGCAAGCTCCTTAGAAATTCAATTTCTAGTGGAGGTCACAATCTTAAAATGAAGCCATGATCCCAGAAAGTTTGGGACCCAGTTACATGGAGTTTGACTGGACATGAACAATTTCATTAAAAAAACACAAAACATTTTTTTGGGAGTTTCATATAATGGATCCCTCAGCACTCTGCAAGCATATGGTATTTTCTTACATACATTATTCAGCTTTCCCCTCAAAATCAGCCTGGCCAAAATTCAGTACATGTATCAAACAGGGAAGCCAATTTCCTGACTGAGATAAAAGCACCCTGCTTTGCTTCCTGCTGCACAGTGAAGCAGTTGTTGCATTGCATTGAGGCAGCTGAGGGAGTCAGTTGTCTAAATAGCCCATTGCTCTTCACTCCAGAAGCAGGAACAATTGCATTTCCTTTTTAAAGGCCTTGATGGTCTCGTAACCAAGCTAACTTTTCTTAGGGCAATTTTCTGTTTGCTAGGTTTTCCTGGTCTCTCCTTATTTTACAGCCTTGGAGACTTTTTAACTCTTTTCAAAACCATTGATCCACCTGTTGGGTACCTGTACATGAGCACAGAGGCTGCTCTGATGCACTGGAACAGACCCAATTAATCGAGTCTGCTGGAGTATGGCAGTGCCATGCTCCAGCAGCCTCCTGTGTTTCATGTATCACCGTCCCCGCTCCTAAAATTGGTTGCGGGACTCTTGAACTAAAGCTTGTTGAGCGAGCTTTAATTCAAGTGCCCCTGCCACCATGTTTAAGCATGGGGATGCTGATACAGGAGACACAGCAGTGCTTTAATTAGAGTGGCTCTCAGAGCCGCTCTAATTAAAGCGCTGCCTCCCCACCCCCAGAGCACACGTAAAAGTGCCCATTCAAATTAGTCTTCAGCAGCAGCTAGGTTTTTAGTATTAGTTAAGCAGAAAGGGGAGGGTGAAACAATTGAAGATTAGGCTCTTTTCATGCCCTATGCTACGTACCTCTGGAAAAATCCTTTTTTTCCCTTCATTGTGCCTTTTACAAACAAGCTGCATGTATTCTAGGATGTATTCTAGGATTCTAGGATGTATGTGAGCAAATATGGTAGTTACTGGTAGAAGAATAAGAAAAAAAGGTTCTTCATTACTTTGAATATATCCATTCATTTTTCTGTTCTCTTCTTCATTGAAACTTTCCTGGATTATTTTGACTCTAATTCCTTTCATGGCCTGTGTTTTAAAAAGCAGTTTGTGCCATAGCAGCCTTTTACAATATAATAAAAACTGGTTTGGGCTCCTTCAAGTATTTACCACAGGCTTTACTTCATGCAAATAAGCAATCCCAGTGAACACTGCATGTCTATTCACAGGCATAGGAAAAAGAATGCACAGGAAGGATCAGGGTCTTGATTTTCACAATAGGAATATTCTTAGAAATGGCTAGATGTCCAGAAACTGGTTAAAGGTTACCATGGTACTTTGGAAGGTGATTTATAATGGTCCTCTTGGAACTGTTTGTCTCCTTATATTTATAGTCAGCTAAATCTGGTAAATTTTTCAGCTAAAGCATATATATATAAAAAATCTGGTAAGTTTTTCAGCTAAAGCATATATATATATAGAGAGAGAGAGAGAGAGAGAAACTTTTAATCTTTATTCTCCAAATAATTGTTTCCTGTTTGTGCCTGCTTTTTCAAAAGTATTGAGTAATCTGAAATTTCCAGTGATGGGCTTGAATGTTCATCACTTTTCAAAATTAGGCTACTTATATATGCACATCAATGGGAATGAAGAAGCTACATTAATGGAATCCTTTTTAAAAAAAAGCTTCAAAATTTTCTTGATCTGGTTCTTCATTACCTTGTGGGTCAGACTGAGGCATAGGCATTCAAGCTGGAGATCTATCTAGCGGAGACATTTTGGCTAGGTACAGACATTCAAAAAGCTCAAGGCAGAATTGATCCAAGTTACGTGGTTTTCAAGAAGCACTGTAGTTTCTATTGGTAGCAAACAGCATACATGGTTATCCTTTGGTAGTGGGGAAGCTATTCTTAGACTTGCGTTCTGCCATTTTTAAACCAGTCTATGTGTGCCAAACTTCTGCTCTATTATGGGTGTAGACCAGCTGTGTGTGCTGAACTTCAGTTCTGTTATGGGGACAGACTGATTTCCAATCACTTATACAGGTAAAAGTATAATGTCTGTACCTGGCCCTTCATGGTTGTGCCTGGTTATACTGTTTATACTGTTTGCTGTGAACACATTATTCACCCTAGGGAAAGTTAAAAATAATGAGCAGTTTTTAACGTGCAACAAACCAACTTCTGGATAACAAAGGAAAGATTTATCTCCTGGTCTACCTAACCACAATCTTTTTTTGTAAAATACGTAACTCACACGTGCTGCTTACTTTGAGGGTAGTGAATGCCCAGTAGCATAACATTTTATTTTAATATGAAGAAGCTGTAGAATAAAAAGCTAGATTTAGTACTCGGAGCTCTGTTCTGCCATAACTACAAACATTCTTCAATCATTTTATGCTAATATAAATCATGTCAGAATTGTATTTTGCACCCCTGAATTTTTAAAATGCAAGATTATCTGACAGGGACTCTTCAGTAATTTATTGTGGAAACCTGTGGAAATCTCAAGGAAAGATCAGTTTATGCAGCTATACAGTTGTGATGTCTCTGGTTTCCGTGTAGAGCATCTTTAAGTTTTCAAGACAATTTTGTGTGTGCAAAACTGACAGACTTTTTAATGTTAGGGTAAACGCAAGAGACAGAAACACAAGCACACAGTTCTCTGACCTGGAGACTTCTTTTTTGTTTGCTGATTTTATTGTATTCCTTCATGTAAGGTAAGTCAGTTTAGGTGATCAGTTCAGATCATTACCTTGTATACATCGGCAGATTTATCAGTGAAGTGAATAGAGCTGTGACTTATATTGTTGAGGATCTGGCTGACAGCATGTAGTTTCACTGTTACAACTTTCAGATCCTAAACAAAACCAACTTTTGGATTTTAAGCAAAAGGCAGTTTAATAAAAAAGACCCGTTATTGTATTAGTAATATGAAAAGTATGAATACAAAAGCTGGAACAAGTGTTTTCCAAACTATTTGCCACAAATGTAGTTTGTTTAGTTTGTAATTTTATGCCTAGCTAACAAAACAAAAAAGCTGTTATAAGAACAAAGCCATGACAGAACATTTTTTTAGGAGTTCAGCATGGAGCTGCGAAAAAAAAATCTTGAATGCATTTTCCAACTGTGACTCAAAAGTTAACATTATTGAATGCAATAACCCCAGAGCAGCAACAAAAACAGTACTCACTAAATGTAAAAAGAATAATTTTAATATATACAAAATATAATTTCAGTTAGAAGGTAGTAATAGCCATAAACATGTTTTATGGCGTTAGGAATAAAATATTTTCTAGTAATCTCTTTTTACTATTTTAATCCTTAGAGGTCTGGTCTAAAGTTTATTGGAGTTAATGGGAATCTTTCTGATGGCTTCTTCAACAGGCTGTGGTTGAGGACAAAATAATAGCATAATTCATATTGCCAGTGAAAGCTTAAATGAATACCTTCTATTTACATAAGCATGACATTTCTAATCTCTGAAAGGTATTATTCAAACAAACTTATCTAATACACACAGAAACCCAGGACCCTCAGTATAGAAGTATTCTACTTGAACTAACATAGTTGTCAGTGGGTGTGCCTACATGAAACATTTACTGCAAGTTGACTAATTAGCTCCACAGTAAAACGTTACCATCTATACATCCAGTGGCATTAGGATGGAGTAAACTAATTCACTCTGCCATAGGATAGTACTGTCAGACACAAGTACTATCTTACGATGTAGTTATTTACTCAGCTGCAATGCAAATATAGACACTGATGGGGCTGGCTAGGGCACAAATGTGCTTCAGTGCGGGGGCTCCCTGCCACCTTGCTCCTACACTGAAGCACTCTCATGCCCCAGCCAGCCTCTCCACAGCCTGTTGAACAGGGTCATAGCAGCCCTGGGCTGGCAGGCTGACCCCTGTGGCTTCCTGCCATCTGGGGCTGCTCTGCCCTGGCTCAATGTGTTTTAATCCTGGGCGCATGTACAAACACAGTGCCTGGGAGCAGCAAAATCTGGTGTAAATTGTGCCAGAGTTTATTCAGCTGCTTTAATTACACATGTAGATGCTCCCAGTAGGTAGCATGCTTTCATGCTTGTTGGGTTCACTGTTAGAGGGAGACATGAGCATACGTACCAAACCAGTGTTTTATGTCCTCTAGGGCCATTTTTGTGGGCTATGAAAAATGACTTATGTTTTTGTCAGAATAATTTAGCTAATGCTGGGTGTGTCTGCGTGTTGCCCTACAGCAACATTGTTGCTCCTCTTGGAAGTACTAAAGCACGGCACAGTAACTGCACAAACTGTGCCATATGTCTAGCTCAGTTATTTTTAGCAGCTATTTTGCTGTAGCAGCCCAGTATAATGGGAGAGTGCGTTGCTATGGCAAAGTAGCTGCCGGTCATGTGTAGACACCCGTGGACACTACGTTGCCGTAGTGAGTTGCTATGGCCATGTAGCGTCAGGTGTAGACATGCTGATTGGGTTGATAAGGATAAATCACAAAAGGAAAAGATACATCTTTAAGTAGAAGACAGAAGGATTTCACTAACAAAGGAACAGGTGGCAGTCCCGGGATATCACTGTGGGCAGTTGTATCTGAGTTCCATTTGAATCATTACTCTTTCAAGGCAGCTCTTAATGCAGTATTTCCAGAAATGTTTCACTCCAGGGACTGATGCCAGTGTGCCACTGGCTTAAATGTCCTACTGTTAACATCCCTGTGGCCTGTCTTGCATGTTTATAGGGCTTATTTCCATGACTGCATTTACTTTCCAGAACTAGATATTCTGCAGTCCAGCAGGAAACTCTCCAACTTTGGTGTTGTTTAAAACTTACAAGCCCAAAACCAACATGGTAAATAAATTGGAATTACATCTGTCTGGAGTTATTTTTTATGTGTCTCAAATGAAACCACTTTCCATCCAATTAATAATTGGAAATGATTTAAAGTAAACAAAGAGTATAAACAGGGAAGAATAATTGTATTAGTGAAATCAGAACAACATCTTGAAATTGTAATCTAAGAAGCAACATTTGAACCCCTGAAAATCAGTCTCCAAGAGTAACTATAGAAAATAAGTGTTTTGTGGCTTTGTATTCTTTGAGATGTATTTTAAGAAAACAGGGGTACCATTATTAAGTACCACTTGCCAATATTTTCCAGTGCTGTGTAAAGTTAACTACACATATAAAACATATTGTCTCCTGCTGTTGACTTTTTATTGTCCTGTGTCTAGTAAATGCTGGACTGTTATGCTTAAGGATGTAATTTTGTGCAGGAAACCGCAATAAGGTCTGGGAATAATTGCAGCAAAAGACCAAGATTAAAAGATAGAATTTACAAAAATCTTGTGACATTTCTATCAAAAGAAATCCTCTCAGAACAGTAATTCTTATGATCCATTCCTATGTAAAGATAAATGCTAGCCAAGATAATTGACATTTAAGGTCACTACACACCCAGTGATAAAATATTTGATTAATGTATGAAGTTACCTTGTCATCTGGCTGAATTTTCTCTTATAATACTTTACAATTCTTTTAGCCACAAACAGTTCAACTTAAAAAAGATGTGTGTTAGATATGGAATTCACCTCAGTGTTCCAGCTGTATTTTAAGGCTTTTCTCAAAAATAACTGCCAGCCCACAACAGTATGCAAGAGTGTTCAAAATACACTATTAATGTGTGTTTCATTTAAAATTTTTTCACTGAAATAAATTTTTCTGATACACAAGGAAGAAAGACTAAAAAAGAGTTGATTTAAGGTTAAAAAGCTAAAGCTTTAATTTTTAAACACGCAAATGAAACTGAGTTCAAAGCAATAGGAGTTACAGTATAAAAATATCGTGATCCATACAGTTATGTCCCAACTACAGAGGCAGTAATTGCAAAATAAAGAGCTATGGTATATAAAGAATGATCTGTTGCTTGAAGAATATGCAATCAAAATACGTTTATAGATTGAGGCTACAATTACCTTCTAGCTACTTTTAACTACAAAAAACTTATGATAGCATGCAGAGATGTATATACTGTATTTATTAGATTTATAAGAAGGCCTTCCCAACAATGGTTCAGATAGCTTACAGAAGAAAGCAAAAAACACCATAAAAAACAAGTGAATAAGAAAAACAAAACAGAAGAAACAAAATAACTTAAACCAATAGAATATTAGAATAAAAGATAGCCTCCATGCTCCCCTGCACAACAATATCCCACCTTTGCCTTGACTGCTAAATGCTGATGAAATAGGAATGTGTTATAAGGCACATGTACTCTGGGGGCTGGGGGGATGGCATTTTAATTAGAGCAGCTCCAAGAGACAGTCTAATTAAAGTGCCTCAGTGTCTCATGATGAATTAGCATCCCTGTGCTTCAAAATGGTGGTGGGGGCACTTGAACTAAAGCTTGCTTGATGAGATTTAGTTCAAGAGCCCCCACTGCATTTTGAAGCATGGGAACACTACTACATGAGACTTAAAGGCTGGCTGGGATGTGGTAAGTATCATGCTCTGACAGACTTGATTAATCGAGTCTGCTCCAATGTACTGTAATTACTGTGCATTGGAGCAGCCCCACAGCATGTCTGCAGCCACCCAGAAGGAAGAAGGTGGCCAGGGTTGGGCTCTGGTGGACCTAAGGATGAGGGAGTCTCAGAGCTGAAAGGCAACTACTAAGAATGACTTCCCACATGTTTTTACCAAGTAAACTTGATGGTCTTTGCAGGAAGTTGCTCTTGTTTGACCTTAGATATTGTATTGGGGCATAAGGGATAAGGTACATAGGCACCCTTAAGTACCTAAGGCCCAGGCCATTCAGAGCCTTGTAGGTTAAAGCCAATTGTGAATTGTGCCTGGAATGCTATAGGGGTTAAAGCAGACTCTGTAACATTGCAGTTATGCGTGCTTGGTGATCCACCCCTATTAGAAGGCATGCTGCCATGTTCTGCACCAGCTGCAGCTTCTGAACAGTCTTCAAGTGCAGCCGAAAATAGAGTACATTGTCTAGCCTTGAGGTTACAGTGCCATGGATGTTAGTGGCCAGATGCAAATCTGAAAGAAAGGGTCACAGCCTTGTCATCAGATGAAGCTGGTAAAAGGTGCTCCTTATTTGTTACTACAAAGGTGGGAGGAGAGAAATATGATTATACTCATTTTACAGCTGAAGAACTGTGACAGAGAGTAGAGGGGTCTGATTCAGTGAAGGATTTAGGTGCCTATTTGACAGGACAATACCTAGCTTTGAGGTCCTTGGCCTTCAGAGGGATATTCAGAACTCTGTGCTCAGGGAAAGTTGTGCACCTCAGGATAGGCTCCACAAAAGCCAGCATACTGAGCAGGGAAGTAGCCTAAAGTACTCAGCAGTTATGAGAGTTCCCCCTCCCAAACACTTAAGTGTCTTAGCCTCAATTTTGCAGTGTCCAAGTTAAGGAAAGGTAAAGTTTCAGAAAGTGCTATGCAAAGTATTCTGAAATTACTAGGTTTTTGGTTGTAGCTGTGCTGGTCTAAGGACATAGGCAGGCAAGGTTCTTTCAGTAGATGTGATATCTTTTATTAGACCAACTGAGTAGTTGGAAAAAAGTTCTTAGCAAGCTTTCAGGAGCAGTCACCATTCTTCAGGCATAGGGTGTCTCTGCTGTTCTCAGACTCCAAGAAATGAGAGAAGCTAAAAGTGTGGCAGGGTGTCAGTGAGAATGTAAACAGGTAGAAATTAGAAAGACAAAAGGTAAAGCAGAGGCGGGGTGGGGAAGAGAGCAGGGGAAAAAAGGCTAAAGGGAGACCTTATAGAATACAGGGCGGAAAAGAGGCTGTCAGTGAAAAAAATAGAATAGAAGCTCAAAGTGTGAGAGGATGTAGTGTAAATATAAAAAGGTAGAAAGGAGAAACAAAAGGTAAAGTGGAAGAGGGAGGGGGAAGAAAGCAGGGGGGGAAAAAGACCAAAGGGAACCATTACAGAGGTAAATATACAGGGTAAGAAAGAGGCTGTCAGTGAAGAAGGAAATAGTAGGAAATCATGGAGATAAAAGGCAGAAAAGTAGGGGAGGGGAGAAAAGAAAAGGTTGGGGAAAAGAAGAATGTAAGAAGCCAGGTTAGGTAGGTACCTGTTGAATCAGATATCAGGCAGGTTGGAATGTGTCATAAAACCAATGTCTATATTGAGTCCATGATTTTTTGTATCCGGTAGATTTATAAAGTGAAGTTTGTAGGCTTGTCTTTGAAAGGTATTTTGTAAGTTCCCTTTGAGGATTAGAACTGAGAGCATGGAGAGGGAGTAATTGTCCTGTGAGAAGTGCGCTCCCACAGGTAGATGGGCATTCTTTTCATTGATAGATTTCTGGTGTGCTTTCATTCTTGTGTGCAGTTGTTGTTTGGTTTCTCCAACATATTTTCCATCAGGGCATTTGGTGTACTGGATGAAATATATAACTTTTCTGGAGGTGCAGCTGTAAGATCCAAGAATGTTGATAGTTCTGTTGTAGGATGTAGTTATAGTGGGGGTGGTGGAGATATGTTGGCAGGTTTTGCATTTATTGTCCTGGCATGGTCTGGATCCATTCAGTGTGGCTTAGGTCATAGGGAGTTTCCTTCTGGTGATGTGTTTAGCAAGGTTCAGTGCTTGTTTGAAGGCTAGGATGGGTGCTTCTGGAACTTGGTCTTCTTCTAGTATGGGTTGCAATTATTTGAGGATTTTCCATGTAGGTTCCAGGAAAGGGTGATATGTCATAACTAATGATGTGTAGTTTGTGTTTGTAATCTCCTGTCCTGTTCACCAGTGTGCCTTGTTTGTATGGGTTTTTCAGACTTCGCCTTCACTTGCTGCTGGGTTAGATTTCTTGGAAGGTCCTCAGGGGCTCTCATCTTTCACGTTTTGCTGAAATAAACTTCTTTAATTGGCAGGAAGATGGTATGTCCCGCCTTTCCTGGCACCCTCCTTCAATCTTCTCTTCCATCCTCCTGTTTTGGGGATCAGCCTCCCCTACACCCCACCTAGCATCAACCAAGGATGTTATTTCCCAATTCTCTAGGGCTGGGTATGGTATAGGTTTTTTTATCTTGGCCTTTCAAGTTATAATAGTCACATTCGGACAGTGTCTCGTCTCACTTCTTTTAGGCCGTATTGGAACTGGCCTAGACTCTTTCCTGACCCCAGGTTACCTTGCTTCCGGGTGTATTTTTCCCTCTCTCTGGTTTGTACTTGCTGGGGTCCAAGTGTCCATCCCTTCTTCTTTCCTTAGGTTTCTGGTTGGTCCCCTTCTGTCTGGAGTTGACTGGAAACCATGGCATCATCTCAGGTAAGTAGTTTAGCCCTCTTGGGCTTAGCTTATTTTCAGAGGCTGCTTCCTGGGGCTGCCACCACTTGCCCTCAGTGGGGCTATGTTCTTGTTGTTCCCAAAGGACAGTGAGTTCGTGCCTGGTGCGCTTGTGCCAATAAACACACAGGGGTGCAGGATCCAACTTAATCTTTATTTCTGCGCTGAAAGCGGTGCTTGGCAATCGTTCGCAAAGCAAGCACCCCCACCCAAGTGGGCATTAGCCTTATATAGCCTCTGCTAGCCTTACACGCTATGCAGTTACTATAGGTTGCCCCTTTTGGTCCATGCACACTTCACCCTAGCTACAGACCCCTCCCTAGTCAGTTTAAACTTGCCTTTGTGACAGTGTAATTTGCTGATGTGGCACCTGTTATTCAGCAAGCTCAGCCAGTAACCCCCCTTTCTAACCCCTTAGGGACCTTGCTGATATGGCTTTCCCTCTAGCAAGGCCAGCAATTAAGCAACTAGGCAACAAGCGATCTCCCCCGGCCTAAACAACCTACTCTATGCCCTTGGTTAGATAAAATACTTTTTCAAAACATACAAAGCTGTTACCAAAGTATAAAAAAACTTATAAAAGTTTCAGGGGTACTCATCACTCTGCTCCAGGCCACTCTGGGCCCACTGGGGAACCCACTTCTGGTTCTCCCTGCCTCTGGTCTGTCAGGGTTTTTATCCCTTTTTCCGAGGGCTGGTGAATCAGCACCAGCATGCCACCATAAAGCATGTCCACGCTGGCGTGGGAGCCAGTTCTGTCTTCTCCCAGACCCATTGCCCTTTTTTTTCTTCATTTTCTAGCACGGCATTTTTCCTTGCCGTGGCTCCGCTTCTGCCACACTTCTGGCTCAGCACGGCATCCTGCTGGCTCTGTTTGTCTCCCTCTTCAGGTGCATTCTTCTCCGTGGTCTCATCCCTGCCACACAGGAGATTTTCTTTTTGTACTGTAGCAAATCTTCACATGGCTCTTTCAAAAGTGAGATCTATCTCTCTGGAGGAGTGTCCTTGTTGGCTGAAGGCCCTTTTGAGATTTGTGAGATGGCAATCGTGGGTATCCTCCTTGCTGCAAATTTGGTGGTATTCGAGAGCTTGGCTGTATATTACAGCTTCTTTGGTGTGTTTAGGGTGATTGCTGGTTCTTTGTACATATGTATGTTGGTCCATGGGTTTCTTATATATGGTAGTTTAAATCTTACTATCTTTGATATTGATCATGGTGTCCAAAAAGGAAATCCTTGTGTTAGAGTATTGAAGTGATAGTCTGATGGAGGGGTGATGATTGTTGAATTTTTGGTGGAAATGAATCAGAGATAGCAAGGTTCCAGTCCAAATGATTAAATATCTTTTAAAAAAATTAAAAATAAGATAGTAAAAATGAAAAAAAGATTGAATTTGAATAGGAAAATCATTAAAATTAGAAATAATTAGATTTTAATTTTTTTTTTTATTCCTGTAACCTTTATAAATAGTCACCATGCTTTGATTGTCCATATAATACAACTGATCTTACCCAGTACAGGCCTGTGAGTGTTGGTGTTTGAGTCCAATGTAAAAAGTAGAAAGTGGGTCTTCAAGGACACATGAGCTTTCATGAATAAAAATAACTGTTGAGCAGCCACTAAAGGCTAGATCCAGAGAGATTTATGTTCTTTGATGCTGAATAGTCCAGTGCCTATGTTCTAGGTGTCTGGTTCATGTAACAGAATCCACAGTCTTGAATTAGGCACATAGGTCCCTTGTAAAATGTCTGAGAAGAGTTACGTGCCTAATATTTGGATTCACAATTAACAGCTGGTTCCTCCCTCAACTTGGCGCACACTTATTATTGCCTGATGGTATGTGTCTACAGAGCAGAGGTCACTCCTTTCCTTTAAAATGCCACTACTGTCCACTACCTTCTATATCATAATTTCATAATTAGTGCATTTACCCAAGATGTAGGAAAACTGCATGCAGTTTCCTTGTTTGTACAGATGGGGTTGAGATGGCATTCAGGGCTCTATCTTCCATCCCATACATAAAAACCAGATTATGGAAGGGACACTCAATTCCACTCTTCTCACAGCTCCACTTTGCTTAAAAGGGTTAACGATTCATTGGACCATAGAGGCAGGGAGAAAGAGGGAGTGAGCATTTCTGTTCAGCCTAGTAACTGAGAGAGATGCTTGCAAGGGGTAAAACCTTGATTCTAATCCTGATGTAATGATATTTATTGGATGAAATACCTAAACAGTTAATGGAATAGAGATTGGAACACAGGACTACTTCCCAGATGAGTGCACTAGCCATTAGATTAGTGAGTTGTGTTTACTGCCTCTCTTGTACATACTTTCTTCTTGACTCAATGAATCATTCATTTTTTTGAAAAATGATGATGAAGGAAGGGTTGAAACTGTTGCTGCATAGCACAACCTCTGCCACTTGACCTAAGAGTAATCAAGAGCACTAGCAATCAGGAGGCAGCTGAACGAGGTTTTTGAGGTACTGAATTTTGAAATTTGAAGCCTAAAACTGTTAGTCCTATTGTGGATCTAGCCCCAAGTCATTCTACCTAGCAGCAAGGATAAAAACTGTAGAATGACTGATTGTTAAGTGCAGCATTAGCAAGATGACTGCATCTAACATGAGGTGTCAGGATTATAAGAGTCAGAGGGTATGCAGGGGTGGTTCTAATGAGGTGGACTGGTGCACTTGCACCTCTCTTTGATTCTTGCTCCACCCAAAGTTTAAAACCAGTTGCCAGGCAGTGGCAGCAGCATGTCTAGCCAGACTGCTCTGAGGGAGTCACCTGACTTCGTAGCTCATTTGAATCTACCTGAGTCTTTCTAAACTCTTCAATTCACAAGTGTTAATGACCCTCTTGTCTTTTTTATGGTCTTGATGTTGCACGAATCAAGCTATATTTTGTTTAGCAATTCTGCTGCTTGTTAGCTCTTCCTGGTAATAAAGCGCCTATTTCTGCAGATTGTTTTTGACTCATTGCAATAAAATTACATTTATTTTTGCTTCAATCTTAAATTGAATAATATAGCCCTAGGCCCCTAGTGTATTAGTAATAGTTCTAGTTTATTTTTAACAGGACAAAAATATGTGTTCACACATTTCATAGACATTAGGGCTAGAAGGGACCTCGGAAGATCATTGAGTCCAGCCCCCTGCTCCAGGGGAACGAAGTCAGCTGGGGTCAAAGGAGCCCAGAAAGGTAAACATCCAAATGTGTCTTAAAGGAGTCCAGAGTAGGTGCTTGCACCACCTCTGGCAGCAGTCTGTTCCAGGCCTTTGGGGCTCGGACAGTAAAGAAGTTCTTCCTTATGCCCAGCCTGAAACGGTCTTGGAGGAGTTTATGACTGTTTGACCTTGCCATCCCTGGGGGCACTCTGGTGAACAGGTGTTCCCCCAGATCCTGATGTACACACCTTATATACTTATAGGTGGCCACCAGGTCTCCCCTGAGCCTGCGCTTTTCCAGAATGAAGAGTCCCATGGCTCTCAGCCTCTCATCATAGGGCCTGTTTTCCTGCCCTCTGATCATGCATGTGGCTCTCCTCTGGACTCTCTCAAGCTTCTCCACATCCTTTTTAAATTGTGGAGCCCAGAATTGGATGCAGTACTCCAAGTGCAGCCTCACCAAGGGTGAGTACAGCGGGAGGATGACATCCTGGGATTTGCATGAGAATCATGTATGTATGCAAGCCAGAGGTTTGCTCACTTTACCAGCTGCAACATCTCATTGGTGGCTCATATTCATCTTATGGTAAATCATGACCCCCAAGTCCCTTTCTGCCATGGTACTAGCAAGCATAGCACTGCCAAGTCTATAAGCGTGCTGCAGGGTTTTTTTTCCCCAAGCCGGAGTACCTTGCATTTTTCAGTGTTGAACACCATCAGGTTTTCATCTGCCCATTTTCTGACCCTGTCTAGGTCAGCTTGGATCACCATCCTATCATTAGGTGTGGATGCTCTACCCCAAAGTTTGGTGTCATGGGTGAACTTTGCCAGTCCACTTCTGATATCAATGTCTATATCATTAATAAAGATATTAAAGAAAGGACGGAGCCTTGGGGGACCCCACTGGTCACAGTGCACCATGATGATTTACTTCTGTCTACTACCACTCTCTGGATCCAACCTATTCCCCAGCCATTGGACTGTGATGTAGCCGAGGCTACAGTTGGCCAATTTTTCTATGAGACGATCATGGGATACCAGATTGAAGGCTTTTTGAAAATCAAGATATATGAACAGATTGACGTGTTGCTTTATATGTGATGATGCACCTTACTATGTGCACCCCCCTTTTCAAAATTCTAGATCCATCTATGAGGATATGTGAATAGAAACAAATTGTCACAAGGAAAGTAAGGGTACAGACTTACTGGGTCCATCTATATGTGTAATTAATGCAAAGCAATAAACTCTGGAGCTGTTTGAGCTAGAATAAACTACTACCAGGTGCAGCATCTACATCTGCAGCTGGGACAGCAGCAATCTGAGACAGGGCGGAGCAGGCACAGGATGGCGGGTGTTACAGGGGGTCAGCCCCAGGCTGTGGGTGGTGGCAGGGCTGCCTGGGACATGAGGGTGCTGCAAGCGCAGAGCCGTGTGGCTAGGTGGCAGCAAGAATCTGTCCCTGGCTGGCTGGGCTGACTTGGCACAATTTATGCCTGCAGTCAGCATCTACACATGCTTTTAATTGTAGTAAATTATGCCTGCATAAGGTTGTACTGTCCCTGACAGTACTATCTTACTGTGGCATTTATTAGTTTACTGTGGCCTAATAACATTGCATGTGTAGTAGGGCTGTGTGAAGCTCTGGTCCCTGATTCAATTCAGTGGAGATTTGGCCTGATTTGTTGGCCGAATCTCCAAATCTGAATAGAATCAGAGGACCCTTTAATCTCTCCAAATTGAATCGGAACCCTCCAAATTGAATCAGACAGATTCAGCAATTCGGACATAGACATAGCTTTAAATGTTTTTTCTACATACCTCGAGGTAGCAGGGGCTCATGATCGCTGCGGTGCTCAAGCCAATGGATTGAATCACTGTCCCTGATTCAAGCCAAATCCAAATCTGAAGCGAATAGGGGCATTTTGCACACCCCTAATGCATAGCATGTTTATCAAATGAGGAGGTGTTTAATATCTTATTTGATTGCCTTTCTTTGTTTAACGTGTGGTACCACACAATATTTATGTTGCATGTTATTCAGCTGAGGCAAAGAGATATGTCAAAAGCATCCAATAGTTGCATGCACCCAAATTGAGATATCTATGCACTGTTTTCTTCTGAAAGCTTAACTCCTTTTATAGTTATTTTTATGTTCACAATAGATACCAGCTGGTGGCAATTTGGCTAGCCTATTGCCCAGGCCCCTAACAGTTTATATTCCTATCGGGACTGAGGGGCTGTGGCCAGCAGTCCGGGCACGTGGGCCGGGGAAAAGGTCGGCACGATGAACTAGAATTAGGCACTGACGCGTAGAGGTTGATTAAAGATTGTTTTACTTACACCGTAGGTGGTCACGGTGCAGGCAGGAAAAACTTTCTTGAGTTGCAGTTACAAAAAGACACAAGTGGAGTTTGCTAGGCTCCACAAAACAAACATGAACAGAGCTCTGGATACACACTCACGGAGTTTGCTAGGCTCCGTGGAACGACCGAAATGAGAGTCTGAAAGGTGACTCTCGACGAGCGCACAGGGTAGGGTACGTCGAGGGATCGTGTGGCAATGGGGAGAGAGTCTTGGTAGCTGATCAAACCACCGGTGGGCTCCGAGACATGCGCAGAGTTTGCTAGGCTCTACCACGTGGCTCAGAGTTCTCCACGAGATGGATGCGGAGTCCCCCTAAATGAGGTCCTCCCCGGAGATCTCCGACTTGGGCAGAAACTGCTCAAGCCTCTTATACGGCTAGCAAGCCAATCGCTAGCTGCCACGTGGGAACAATTTAGAAACAGCCAATAGTGGGGTACGAATTTGCATGTGAGCGGCGGGAACTCCTTTGCACCGGGGTTTTCTCTCTGCAGCTGAGAATTGCACCATGCAAAGAAAGCTCCTTGTGGCGGGAAATAATTCTGCAGTGCTGAAGCACACACAAAATCATTGGGTCATGACAATTCCCAGTTCTCCTGAACTGTTGTATAGTAGAGATGCTTGTGATCCTTCTTCTTGTCAAGACTGACCCTTCCTTAGGCTTCCTGCATTGTATCCTTGCCCCGGTCCTCCCTCATCTCTGTCTTGTCTCAGCTTCCCCTTTGTCTCTTCATCCTAGTTCTATCCATTTAGCAACTTTTCCTGATTCCAGTCTCCTTCACTCCCAGCTGGCATTATAACACATTCTCCTTGGCTCCATTTCATGATCTCACTCCCTTCTGGTCCTCCAGCCCATATTCCAGGAGTGTCCCCACCCCTCAATTCCCTGGCCCAAACTTCCTCCTTGCCACACTGCCAGGACTGGCTTCCCATGTATCTCCTTCAAACAGTCTCTTCCTCTTCCTGTTGCCTACATGCCAACATAAGAAGCATTGAGAATATGGGACAGATGGTATCTCTTTTTCAGTTACTGTTTGATGCTACAGTGGTCCTGTAATTGCAGTAGAGATCCTGATTATTATTTGCTCCATCAGAGATTTTCTTGTGAAATCTGCAGAAAATTCAGCAAACGCTTTATAACAGGCCTGAACTGAGCAGGAATGTCCTATGGGTTATTTGGCTTCCTAGCATCATTCTCTGATGGAGGCTGTTTTCTCAGTATAATGAGAGAAAACAGGTTCCTTTATTTTTTGACAAGCAAATAGAGGAAATTACATATATCATCAATAAGAGGAAAGAAATACCCTGGAATAAGATTTCAGCATAGTGTTCCACTTGGAACCAAATAGCTTCTGATGAGATTAGTATGGAGCCATTTACTGGGTCCTCTGGTCCCTCTGATCTGCCCTTCTGTACTGAATGTAAGACTAACTGTGGATACACTGTAGAACTTTATGGGGTCTTGTGGACCGCATTCTGACTACTTTTGTCCTAAGGCATTGAGGAAAAATCTAAAGCAATAGGCTTTCCTGCTCCTGAACAGAGAGTTAACAAGGCACTCATAACTTTAACAGATGTTCTTGCTTTCTTAGACTGCAGTGTTGGAGGGTAATTATCAGAAAATAGCTTATTATTGAAGACATCTAACCTAGTTATTTTCAGCTATTTAAAATACAGTGTTTGGGGTATGTGAGATTGTTGCAGATTTCTATAGACTACGGCCTTGCCCTACTTGTTAGAGACTTAAGATCTGGTGAACTAATCCTGGTAGGTATACATGAAAAACATTGATTTACCCTAACCTCTTGCCTATTAGATTTGCATCCAAACATGATGGATACATCTGGCATTAGAAGTCTTGATTAGATGAGACTCTGAAACCTCAAGTTCAAATTGAAAAAAACCCCATGTTTTTAGCTATGGGGCTGTGATCCCACAAGATTCTGTAAGAAAATCACTCCAGCTGGTCATTATAGGTTCAATCCAGCTGGACAGTTTAGGCTTACTCTGACCTCCTGGGCCATGAGAAACAAACCTGTTAAATCATCACTCAGAGAAGATTCGGGAGTTTGCCAGTAGCTGGCAGAGAGAAAGGATTTTAGTTCAGATATTTTTTTGGCTCTGCATAGAAGTTTGGGATAACAGTATATGTATTGGAGGCTGTTGACACAGTCCCACATTAAATTCTTATAAATAAACTAGTAAAATACAGCACATATGAAATTACTATAAGGTAGTTGTACAACCATTTGAAAATGATGAGAGGTTATCAGAAGTTCTCCATCATATTGTGAGGACATATCAACTGGTACTCTGCATGGGTCTCTCCTGGATCTGTTATTGAGTCCTGGATCACTTTTATTCATGACTTGTATAATGGAAGACTAGTTACACTTATAACATTTGCAAAGGAGGCCAATCTCAGGGGGGTTTCAAAACACTAGGTTGTCAGAAGGTTGCTATTCCAATTGAAAATGATAAATTGGAGACATGGAATCAAGAAGATGAAATTCAGTAAAGATAAATGCAGATGTCTAGACTTAAAGGAGAAATAAGAAGCATTAATACTCAATGAGCAAAACTGGAAAGGTAGTACTGCAACAAAACCAAACCAAAAAACAGATATACAGGACTAGGTACAGACATTCAAAAAGCCCAAGGTGGAATTGGTCTAAGTTAAACGGTTTTCTGTAAGTCATGTAGTTTAGCTCAGTAGTGGACAGAATACATATCTGCCTTTTCATGAGGGAAGGAGAGAGACAAATCTTAGACTGGTTCCTCCATTTTTAAACCAGTTTGTGCATGCCTAATTTCTGTTCTGTTATGGGTATAGACTGGTTTTATGTGCTGAACTTTGGTTCTGTTATAGGTATAGATCAGTTTCCGATTGCTTATATTGGTAAAAGTGTATTGTCTGTACCAGGCTTAGTGGATCACAAAGTTAATTTGAGTCAACAAGGTGAATCAAAAAGGCAAATATTTTTCTGGGATAGCAGTGTTGTGTGTAAGATGTGGCAGATAATTATTGCTTTCTGTTTAGCATTGATAAGACCTCAGCACTTTGTCCATTTTTAGGTACCACACTTTAAGAAAGATCTAGACAAGCAGGAGGAAAACTCAAATAAAGCTATCAAAACCATCAGAAATTTATGAAATTTGCAAATTTACAAAAACATGAAATCTGAGCAGAGAATGAAAGTAATATGAATGTTTTCCATATTCATCCAGGGTAGGAGAAGAGATAGTAACTTACTTTGCAGCAAGGAAGATTTACATCAATATAGAAAAAGCTAAGCAGTACCTAGGTAGGTTGTGGAATATCCATCACTGAAGGGTTTTAAGAACAGGCGAGATAGACCTCGATCAGGGATTGTATAGGCACTTGATCCTGCCTAAGAGAAGTGACATGGGTTAGGTCAGAGGTGTCAAATACACCTGCTTCTTGGGGACTTTTTATATCAAGACTGGTTGCCTTTCTATAATATATGCTTTAGTTTAATATAAGTTACTGGGCTTGATATAGATGTAGCTGCATATATGCATAGATGTAACTGTGGTATCTGTTGTAGCCATGTTGGTCTAAGGACATAGGCAGACAAGGTTCTTTGGGTATATCTAATATCTTGTATTAGACCAGCTCAAATACTTGGAAAAATTATTCTTGGCAAGCTTTTGGGTATAAATACCCTTTGTCAGGCTGAGGAAGCATCTGCAATAATGGTATTATGTATATATAGATGTAACTGTAAAGTCAAGCTAGATAAAGAATACAATCATAGATCCAAATATGTTCTTCAGTGTTGGTCAAATAATTATGCAACAGGAAAGTTATATTAATCACAATGACATGTGAACAATGCTTGGATTATTTGCACTGAATAATTTAGTCATTTTTAGTCAGTAGAGACAGGATCTAAGCTCAAATTCTGCACCCTTTTGTATTGTACAAAGATAGAACTGCCTGACCAATTGCAATGTCCTTCCTGCACTTCTCTCTGCCATTTCACCCATTGTGTCTCACTTTCATTTATTCTTTTTGTTTGTTTTTTTGGTTTTGTTCCTTCAGTCTCTTTTTCCCCTCCCCGTACTAGCTAAAAATAATGTTTATAGCACAAAGTGTTCTTCACCAAAATGTGTCCCATGAAGCACTGGTTGCTTCCTGCCTCCATCATATCCTGTAAAATACCATTATTCTACTTGTACTTTGTCATTCTTCTAAAAGAGCAAGGACAATTGTTATATTATCCACAAAAACTCCTGAAAGTAAAATGCTTCTTTCCATGTGGAATTTTCCAAAACATATATACAAGTATAAGGGGGAAGGAAAAGGAGAGAATTGTATCTCATTCAATTCTACCTAGGTGGCAAGAGATCTGTTATGTATTTCATGGTCAATAAAGAAAAAAAAATAGGAAACCTCTCAAGTTTTCTATGTATTGCAAGAGGTTTGCCATCTGTCCTCCATTTAATTAGGGCTGCTTAGTTATACAGTGCACTATTAAATGCTATCTGGCTCAAGTTGAAAACTCTCCATATTTACACAAAGCACAGTAATGTTACAAGTGAAACGTTAACAACATGGAGAATCTGGGAGGAATTGAAGCAAACAAAGATGATGTAAATAATTAAAACCAAATAGGCACTTGCTTTTATGGATAGGTTGAATGGTTTAGGGAAAATTAAGTCTTCTGCCATGTTGGGTTCTGCCTCATAACTAAATGAAGCCTTTTTGATGTTCAGAAAATTTAATTTAACTCTTCCCCATCACATTTTATGTCTACATGTTTATGGGTTCTCACTGAGTCTTAAATGATACAGGTAAGAAAGGCTTATTTTGTGGTATAAATAGTGTACTTGTCAAATATGCAAAAAGTACATAATATTAGTACATTGGCTCCCAAGTAGCTTCTGAGTTCAATTTAGAGTCCTGATTCGATCTATAAAAGCTGACTTGGGCCTTGTTTATATCAGAAACCTTCTCCTACATAGAAATATTGGCAAGAAGGATGATTTGAGGATTTCTTGTGACAATGGGTAATAAAAGTTGGTTCTTAGTCACTGAAAGGGGTGTTTGTTGTAGTGTTGATTTATTTTATATTAAGTTGTATTTTTAATGGTTTTACAGATTCTAAGCACCTTGCACAGATGATGTTTTTAATAAATCAGAAATAAATATAAATATATTTAAACTTTTCAAAAGTTATTATGAGTTCTCTTTGACAGAAAATGTTTTAAAAAGGAAAATATTTAAGAAACACTACAACAACTGTGGTTATTCAACTGACAGGCTTATTCCATTAGTCTTTTTGGTGTCTAGACTGAGTAATATTGCAGAGACATTAGCAACACTGTTTCTCTACTTACATATGAATCTAGTATCATTTCTCTGCAGGTTTTGGAAATAAATCTGTTCAATCCATTAACTGTACACTTTTGCTTAGCTGTTTCTTTCTCCCCCAAGGAAGGTATGGACGAGATGCTAAAATTTGAGCTGTTCTTCAGAGGGCCTGTCACCCAACTACAAGCTGGTTTACTTGCATCATGCGCCTCTCATAACTGGAGGTAAATGTCTCCTGAAGCAGTCTAACCTGTTATCAAGACAACACTTTTCAAGTGAAGCAGACTCAGCCTTCTCTTTTCACCTTACCGCCAAGCCCATTATTCAGGCCCTTATGATGTACCTCAACTGCTGTAATTTTTTTTTCCTTTCTCACTTGATACAAGTCACATTGTGCCCCTCTAAGATTTGAAACCCTCCTACTAGGATCATTTTTCTGACTCACCTCATCTTTACATCCCACCACTTAGTTCCTTTCCTCAAGCTCACAAGTCTTTGTCCTTTAGGCTCTTCATTATTTTGCCCTACACCGTTTATATCAAGCTTGTCCAACATGCGGCCTGTGGGCCACCATGCGGCCCGCCAAGCCGTTTTCTGTGGCCTGCAGTGCTGTGATGGGAAATGAAGGTAAACACAGCTTACTTTTGTTCCCATCCCTTGTCCCTCCCTCAGCCCCTCAGCAGCTTCCTAATGACTGGTGAAGGGCTGGAGAAGGGACAAGGTTCCCAGACACACCTCGTCAGCTTGACGTTGCCAACGCGGTGCGTGTGGGAAGAGGAGTAGCCATGTGCTGCTTGGGACAGGATGAGCCTGGCCGGAGCAGCAGGGGGCTCAGCTGCTCTTTCCCCCTACCTGCGCTGGTCAGTCCTGAGTGGCACATGTCTCCGCCACCGCTTTTGCTGGCTGGTGCTGACCCAGGTGGGTCTGTCCCATCTGGAGTAGCATGGAGCTGAAGCCGGATTCCCATGTGCTGTTGTGGAGGGGAGGAGCCCTGCTGGGTCAGCACCGGCCAGCAGAAGTGGCGGCGGAGCTGTGCGCCACTCGGGACTCACTGGCGCAGGCACGGGGACAGTGCAGCTCAGCCCCTGCTGCTCCGGCCAGGCTCATCCCATCCCGAGTGGCACATGGCTCTGCCACTGCTTCTGGCTGGTGCTGACCCGGCCGGGCTCCTCCCATCCCCGGTAGCTCATGAGAAGCCAGCTTCAGCTGCATGCTGCTCCAGATAGGATGGACCCAGCCGGGTCAGCACCGGCCAGGAGAAGTGGCATGCAGCTGAAGCTGGCTTCCCATGTGCTGCTGGGGATGGGAGGAGCCCAGCCGGGTCTGCACTGGCCAGCAGATTGGTATAATGTGACAAGGCTATGGCTGGGGAGGGGTCAGGCTCCCTAGATCTGAGACCTAATGTAGGCTATGGCACAGAGACTCACTCTGGAACAACGTGCTAATAAACTTGCATCTATACCTGCTAGGAACCCAAGTAGCAGGTGGCTGATACCTGTTAAGCTCATGTGAGTAAAGACTGCTTATTGCTTTCTATATGGCCTTCAAAATGTTTGTATCCCACTAAAATACGCCATACTTTGTGAGAGTCATTGCCCTGTATGAGAAAGCAGAATCATAGCCACTGAGCTAAATTCATGCCCTGTGGTAATAATCACTATTCAGCAAAATGGGTGGGAAGGAAAAGCCAGAGTTTTAAGTGTGCACCCTAAAAGAGGCCATAAAAGAGTCAGAAGCACAACCTTAGAACCAGGACAGCTATCCGGTGACGGCAGTCCAGGAGGCATGATGGGAATCCTCTACTCTCATGAGATTTAGGAAAGCAAGAGGACATGAGAATGACATGTAGGCAGAGACAGTGTAGGGCCTTGGAGCCATGTTAATAAGCGAGGACAACTGTGTTCCCACTCTGGTCAGTGACTAATTGTGGGTACATCTTTGTTTGTTTCAGGCCACTCAAACCTGCTGCCAAAAAATAAGCCCTTCCTACCCACTTACACTTTACTTGCTCTGAACTGGAAATGAGGCAGTAAGGGTCCTTCTAGGGTGGTCCAAGGACAGTAGAAGCAGATCACACACACAGTGAGAGATGTTCTCAGAATGTCCTCACCACCACATCTCTTCTGAAAAATAGGGATGTCCTGAGGTTCATTTAATGTTTATAAAATGCTTGGAGAGCCCCACATAGATGCACGGCACAGAAATGCAAACTATATTTTTACTTATTTGGTTGGCACCTTGGGCTGAGATTTTCAAAGCTGAGTTCAAAGGCCAACTTCCATTAAAATGAATGGGATTTAGAGGGCTCCAAATCTTTTATGACAACTTTGTAACATGCCTATCTACCCCGTTTTGCAAATCTCAGCCATAGTTTGGAAGCTCAGCCAAAGAACATAAGAGCATAAAAAGTGCCATGCTTGGTCAGCCCGATGGTCCATCTAGCTTAGTATCCTGTCCTGAACATTGGCAGAGGTAGATGCTATAGAGGGAGAGTTTTGAACTGGTTAGACCCATTTCATTGTCACTTCCTGCAACTTCATTGGTGTCAAGGGTCACGTGACATCACTTCCTGATGTGATACCACTTCCTGTGAGGTCTTTGAATGTAGCCCGCTGGCCCACTGGGTGATAAAAAGTTCATGATCCGGCCCTGCATTCAAAAAGGTTGGACACCCCGATCTAGTGAATTACTGAGCCAATGATTCCAGCTTTAATTGTTTGCCCCTCCCCATCACATGCTGATGCTTTCTCCATACTTATCCCACTGCATGAGGTGGAAAAAGCTGCCACATCAAAACTTGTAAAGCTGCTACTTTATCCATTTTTAAGTGGCTTGTTAAAATCTACTCCTGCTTTGATTCCTACAGTTTCCCTCTAACTGGTACTGATTATTAGGGAAGCTGAGGACCTGGACACAAGATACATTTACACAGGTATAAGTGGCAGCAGGCCAGCAGGACATTTCATTCTTCTGGAATGCTAATGCACATTTCAAGAAGATCTGGAGTCCGTAGACATCTAGCACCTTGGGCACATCTACACATGCTATTAATGCTCTGTAAGCTTGCTGTGCAGTAAAATAAGGTGCAGTAAACTTTCCTCAGGAGCATGTCTACATGTGCACCCATCTGGTACAAATTTGCTCCAGACAGGAGCAGTTTAGTGCAGGGCTAATTCTGCCCTGCTCTGCCCCGCTACAGCAACCAGAGGAAGGTCCAGGCTCCCCTGGGTGTCAGCCCTGGGCTGGCACAGGACACCAGGGTCAGGCCCGGGCTCTGGAGGGTGAGGGAAGCCATTCTGCCTTCGGGGAAGCTGTCCTGCTTCCAGGGCAGCTGCCTCACAGCCCCATGCCCCAATTGTCAGATTGTGGCATGGGGCTGGGAAACTGTTCCCTCCTCCAAGCAGCTGCTTCCTAGCCCCATGCCCTGATCAGCCCTCTGCTGTCTGGGATGACTGGGAATAATTTGCTCCTGATCTGCTATCTACATGTACACTACTGCGTAGTAGTTACTGAGCAGTTAATGTACTATCTGTATCCACAGGAAGTAGCCAACTGTGCAGTAGACTCATTTACTGTGCAGTAAATGCTGAATACATGTACATGATGATGCTTTACTGCTTAGTAGATTAGTCTACTGTGCAGTAAAGAGCCTCATGTAGATGTGCCCCTTGGGTAGCTTTATGTAGTCAGTGCTATTATGGTGTTGTAGTAGGTAAGAACCTGCCCACCTTTAGCAGGGGACTTTGGGTTATGTAGTTTTTTTTCCCAATTTCCCTTAATTTTCCAGTGAATTCTATATTGGATTTGAGTGAGTTACATCAGTGTAAAGTTCTATGTCTATCTGCTTCTTTTGTGATGGTGTAAAGACAATTTACACAGTTGTCATACACCAAAGGCTTTTGACTTATATTTTTATGCTACACTCAGTCCATGACAATATAAATTTATCCCACCGTGCCTCCCTCAGCGTGTTTTGGGTATACATTGCATGCTATCTAGGATATAGATTGTAAATTCATTAGGGCAAATTTTTTTTTTTTAATTTGTGTGTATGGTTCAAATGCAACAGAACCCTCTTGGTTAGTAACAACAGTATCTCAGGCTAAGCACTACTATTTGACTATTTCCACTACTAATAATCACCGAGGTATAGAATCATAGAAAGTTAGGGTTGGAAGGGACCTCAGGAGTCCATCTAGTCCAGCACCCTGCTCAAAGCAGGACCATTCATCCACCTGGGTCTTAAAAACCTGTAAGGAAGGAGATCCCACAACCTCTCTGAGTAGCTTGTGTTGGCACAGGATTCACAACCTAGCCCTGGTACCTTTGTTCTGGGCAAGCACAACCCTCAGATTGACCACAACCCCTGCCGGTTGATAATAGGTGAGTTTACTGATACACAGTGATAGGAAATAAAAACAACGCAGGCAAAGCAAGTACAGCATACGTTATCCAAATTCCCCAGCCCCAGAACTTACACAAGGCAAGCGATCCATCCGTCTGGTATGTAAACACCACCTCGAGGTCTTTTGCTTGGGTGTCCAACGTCAGCAGCCTTGGAGATCAGGGGCTGATGGTATCTGTTTCCCCCTTCTCTGTTTTGAAAACTCTTTGTTTTGTATCTTTCTTTTCTCTGTGACTTCTGATGACTCTTGATCTGTGGCTGTCACTGGTTGGTAACACAGTGACATGTCCCTTGTTGTTAGCCAAAACCCTATTTTCACAAACCTATCACATGCCCACCTCCTAATTTGGGGCTTTACTGGTGTCCTCCTAATTTGGTTTGTCTCCCCAAAGTCGGAAAGCTTAAAGCTTTTTGCAAGCAAGCACTATGGCCCTGAAGCCAGGCCTATCTCTATTATGAAAATAAAGTTTGGATGTTTTCATTTATCCTGAGTAACTGAAAACATCCAAACTTTATTTTCATACGAGAGATATTGCTGTTTTCCTTGCTGTTTTTCTGCCTGGGTTAGACACTCTGTCTGCTTCTGAAGGCTGGGAAACCTGTGTGACTTTGAGACCCAAACCCTTTAGAAATCAATTAACCTTTGCTGCTACAACCATTATTCTATTGCATATATATATCTATAAGCCAATTTTCAAAAGCCAACCTTTAAATGCCATTTCCAAGCCAACAGCCTATTCCAGTGCTTTTCTGTCCTCCCAGTGAGTTTTTCCTAATATCTAATCTAGAATGTCCTTGCTGTAACTTGAGATCATTGCTCCTTGTTCTGTCATCTGCCACTGCTGAGAACAGTCTAGCTCCATCCTGTTTGGAACCACCCTGCAGGTAGTGGAAGGCAACTATTAAATCCCACCCTCAGTCTTCTCTTTTCCAGACTCAAGCAGACTAGTTCCCTCAACCTCTCTTCATAGGTCATGTTCCCCAGCCACCTAATCATTTTCATTGCCTGCCACTGGACTTTCTCCAACTTGTCTACATCCTCTGTCCTCTGTCTTGAGGGGTCAAAACTGGGCAAAGTACTCCAGATGTGGCCTCACCAGTGCTGAGTAGAGGGGAATAAGCACTTCCCTTGATCTGTTGGCAGCACTCCTACTAATGCAGCCCAGTATGCTGTTAGCCTTCTTGGCAACAGGGACACACTGTTGGCTCATATTCAGCTTCTCGTCCACTAAATCCCCAGGTCCTTGTCTTCAGAGATGTTGGTTACCCAGTCAGTCCTTGCCTGTATGGGTGGATGGGATTGTTCTGTCATACCGCACAGGACCTTGCACTTGTCCTTATTGAGTTTGGTATGCGGTTTGATCCTTCCCAATTAGCAAGGGCCCCAGCCAGGTGGCCCAAGTGGTACTGTCCCAGGTGAGCACTTATGTGGTTCTCTCAAAATTTTAAAATAAAAACTTCGGGGTCATCCCCTCCTGTCATTTTCTTTGGGGCAAATCCTTACAGACTTTCCAGTTGTTTTCCTCTGCCCTTCTGCTGCTGTTGCAGTACCCATGCCAACTGCTCAACCAGGGCCTGCTGCCACGCAAGCATTGCCTTTTGTTCTTTAGCCTGCTGAATGCTGTGACAAATCATCTTTTCAATTTGCCTTTGTTGCCCTTGGACTATCTGTGTCAGTATGTTCTACATTTCTGTGCCTCTTGTTGATGAGCAAAATGCTTCAGCACTTTGTCACTGCTGGTGGGTCCACAGGAACCTCCCCTCCTGTCACAACTATCTGTGGGAAGCTTCCTAGTCAATGCATCAAATTGTAACAGGGTGAGCATCTAAGGGTGGTCATGGTACCCCCAAGTGGCTGTGTGGCACCTATATGCCTGCTCTTGTTCCCTAATATGCCCCCTCCCTCTTGTCTGCCATGTCTTGATATTATAGTTAGCATGTTGGTTAAGACTTTAGGTAACCGGAGTCTAGCCAAGGGAGCATTGCCCTGCCTCTTTCTTCCCTGGCTACTGACCTTCCTGGGTAGTGGGGGAATGTCCTTCTCTCCCCTGCTCTGCCCCTTTATCTTTGGCTGGGGCTTCAACCTGGTTGGGTTGCAGCCTGCCTCACTCCAGTCAGGACTTCTGGCCCCTCTGGGGCTTCAACACCCTCTTAGGCCTCTGCCTGGTACCTTCCTCTCTGAGACCACCACAAATTATTAGGAAAGGATTAACCCTAAAAACCACAGGGGAAAATTTTCAGGGTACTGAGCACTCTGTTGTGGCCTCTCTACCTATATTCATAGCCACCCCAGTCCGCTAGGTATTACCAATACCTGAATAGAGGAAAGATGAAAAAAAAAAGTAAAACAGGCCCTCAATGGGTTAAAATAAATTGCCCCAGCTCACCACATGCATCCACTTCACTGGGCTCTTCCTGGGCCCATCTGAACCATCTTTAGTCCCCTGGATGCACACAGTCCACAAGGCCCCTCCAGGGTTTGAACAATCCCCCACACTGCATTCCTTTGGTTCCTCCTCCCAGGGTCATTTCTGAGTCAATCTATAATAATAATAGGTTTATTTTGTCTGTCCAGAACACTCTGATTAGTTGTCTTGGCAGCCAATAACAATGCTTACTGAAACAACCAGAGTGCTCTGTTACAGACAGAATAAGGGTGTCATAATTATAGATCCTGCGGCATTTCAAATAGATATGCAGGCAAGTCAGAGCTAGAATGAACCACCAGGTGCCACCGCCATGGAGTGGGCAGGCTCCATGGAAGGAAAAAAAAGAAAGAAAAAGTGGTGAGGGGCCTGATCCTCTTTTTTTCCTGGAGCCTGCCTCTCTCATGGCCAGGGTGGCAGGCTACCAGTGGGAGCTGTGGGAGGCCCCAGTGCTTCCCCCCATGGCAGCAGCAGCTCCCGGGAACACCCAGGCACCAACAGATGGGTGCTGCCTGGGGGGCACTGCTGCAGAGGAAAGCACTAGGGTCTCCCATAGCTCAGGGGCTGTGTGATCCATTAGCAGCTTGTTCCCTGGCCATGGGAGATGCAGGCAGGCTCCAGGAGAGAGAGAGAAAAAAGATCAGACCCCTCGCCACTTTTTTTTTTCCTTGGCGGATCCTGCCTGCATGAGCTGCTGCTAGGTCACGTAGCCCTTTAACAGCAGGGGATCCTGATGCTTTCTTCTGCTGTGGTGGTGTCTCCCTGGGCCACCTGGGCATGGTGCTAGCTGTGCAGGTGCAGCCCCAGCTTATAGGCAGCACCTGCCAGATCCAATGGTGCATGGGCACTGGAAGCCCCGGTGTGCTCAGGGAAGCTCATGCTTGGCAGGGTTCCAGCACCCTGTGCACCTTCCTGGCCACCTTCCTGCTGCCTGGGACTGCCTAGGAATGGGCTGTCTGCTCCAGGAAGGCAGCAGTAGGGTGGTTGGATTCAGTGGCAGCATGTAGGGGGTGCACAGGGGTGCATGTGCAGCTCCTGAGAGCGCTGATGCACCCCATCAGGCCACACTCCCTGTTTAGCTGGTAGGCAGGGTGTAGTTGGGAGCACCAGTGCCCCCCCTGCAAGCTGTGCGGGCCGGGAGCAGTCCGAGGCTTTCGGGGGCGCGCGGTGGGCTGTGGCCAGTAGTCCTGGCACGTGGGTCGGGGAATGCAGGACGGCAGACTAGAATTAGGCACGGACGCGTAGCGGTTGATTAAAGATTATTTTACTTACACCGTAGATGGTCGCGGTGCAGGCAGGAAAACTTGCTTGCGTTGCAGTTACAGATAGGAAAGAAGAGCGGACAAGAGTTCCTTCCACGCGAACTCTAGTCCAAGGCCGGCTGAAAGCTCTAGAATTGCGAGCCCGTCGAATCAACCGGAGAAAACAACTCGAAGAGCTCTGGATACACACACACACGGAGTTTGCTAGGCTCTGTGGAACGAGCGCGCAGGGAAGGGTATGTCGAGGGATCAGGTGGCGACGGGGAGAGGCTAGAGGTTGATCAGGCCCCTATATCCTTCTTAAGGCACACGCTGGGTTTGTTAGGCTCCGCAGCGCTTAGAGTTCTTCACAAGATGTGAAGTCCTCCTTCTCCTCCTCCAGATGGTTGTGGAGTCCTCCAACTTGGGCGGAAACCGCTCAAGCCTCTTATACGGCTAGCAAGCCAATTGCTAGCCGCCACGTGGGAATAATTTAGAAACAGCCAATACTGGGAAACAAATTTGCATGTGGGTGGCGGAAACTCCTTTGCACCGGGGTTTTCTCTTTGCAACTGAGAATTGCACCGTGCAAAGAAAGCTCCTCGTGGCGGGAAATAATTCTGCAGTGCCAAAGCACACACAAAATCATACCCTTGGGTCATGACACAAGCAAACCCCACCCAGGTCTCTGACTGGTGTCAGGGGGGGCACGTGCTTCCCCTCCAACTCAAGAAGCACTGGACACCTGTGACTGGATGTGGTAGCAGCTGGAGAAGATGGCGAGGATTGTGCATGGGGCATGGGAAGCCTGCTGAATCTGAGCTTCCCTGAGCACGCCTGGGCTTCCAGCACCCCACACACAATCTCTGCCACCTTCTCTGTATAGGGCCCTTGTACACATGAGAAATATCGCTGTAATTTGTTATGTAGCAAACTAAAAGACATGGGATGTATTTTAGTTTGCTACGCAGAAAAATCATTTAAATCGAAATAAACTGCCAAATGTGTACACCATTAAGAAATTTAATCATAACATGCTGCCGAATGTATACACTTTTATGTAATTAAATCATTAAAAAAGGCAATTAAACCACTAAGAGAGGCAATATCCTCACATGTGCAGTGGCCTTCTTATTTTATGACTATAAACAAGTCAGAAGGTCAGACTTTTGACAAAATATGTATTTATATTCCTAAGTCTGTATTTACACATGGACAGCATTATGTGGCCTTTTCAAGGGTGAGAAGTTTTGTTTCCATTAAAGTATTTGGTCAAAGGATAACAAAAAATCCTGTATTTAAAGAAATACTTTTGCAATAAAAGTTTAATCACAAATGTTTTGTGGGTTTCAGCTAGCACAACAGAAAAAGTCTTAATCCTCTGCACCCCCTGAGGTCCCACTCAATCTCTGCCAGTAGAGGCTTCTCCTCCAGAGCAAAGGGTCTTCTAGCAGGGCTTGCCCAGGCCCTTGTGCCTCAGATAGCTCCATCCTGTTCCACTGCTGGGACCATTCCCTCTGTCTCTGTCTTGAGGAAGGATTTATATCCCATTAACTCCTCCCCCTTGGTCAGCTGACTAGGCCTCCTGCTTACTTGGCCCAGGTGCTGCCAACCACAAGCTTTCCCTTCGTTTTGTTGTCTTTTACAGCCAGCTAGCTGCAAGAGTCTATGCACTGATTCTCTATTTGAAATCTTCTGTACCCGGGTAAGATTGTACAGTCTCAGCAGTGATTGAATGGGCATGAGAATTGGCTCCCCCTATTGTCCAGCTGTGTCTTTCAAATCTGGATTTATACACTGTGATGATGTGGGGTTGGTGTCCCTCACACTACTGTAGTCTATGCTGCCCCTAGTCTGTGGATCAATAGAAAACTACAATCTAGGTTCTGGCTATTGCTATGAACTACTGCATTCACTTTGGAAATAACAAAACAAAACAAACAAGACACAAGCACAAGTACTTATTAAACTGTCATCAGATCAAAGACTAGCCTTAATTGGAATAAACTGATTTACTGGATAATTTATAATGCTGTTAATACTAGTTCAAATGAAAAAAGATTCTTGGATAGTATCCACTAGCCATCAGACACTGGGGCATAGCACATTTTTGAGGAGGAGTAGGTTACTCTTGAAGTTTACTTCTTGTGGCATTATCCATTTGAGGTCCACTAAAGATAACAATTATCTATGGAAATTCTCTGTTGTTTTTCATGCAAGTTACCAAACGTCAGAAGGAGGTGGATATTGACCTTTCCATGTCCTAACTGACTAGGGGTCCGTCTCATTTCCTGCAATCAGTGTACAATGGAAGCTTGAGTCAGACACATATTTCATCTTTCTCAGATATTGTTTAGCAAAAACAGCCTAAAAAGTATCAGCTCACTGAAGTTTCCTGGCAGAGCTTGTGTTGTGCTGAAAAATCTGCACTTAGGCAGTTTCTTGTGTTTTTAGCTGTTCCAACATCTTTTAGTTACGGAGTTTTACACCACTTATGTTTCCTTTCTGTTCTGCAGTACAACACATTTATATATCTAATTATCAGGGATTGGCTAGCACAGGGGATTTGTAATGGGATATAGAGCATTTCCTCTACAAGTTGCTGGTTTGAATTTGACTCGGTTTGGTGGTGATTGAAAGTTACCACCAGAAATGGCTGCAGTGTTCTATGGAGAATGAGTAGGTGGTCTTAGATTAGTTGCAAGTGGACAGGTATCCAAGTAACCACTGTTAGCCTGGACTGGAAGTCTGAACAGATGGCAAGGACTACACAGGACTGGAAACAGAATCACTCTTTCAAACCTACTTGCTATACTTCTAGCTCAGGTGGTGCACATTGGTCTCAGCTGGGGGCAGTGTGGAGAGCTGAAATTATTGCTGCTGCTTATGGTTAACATGTTCTATAGTTAATAAAGAATTTCAGTTTCTGAGATTATCAATCCAGACTCAGTTTACACGAAATCATTGCCGATTTGCCAAAAAGCCTAATTTTTGAAGTTCAAGTCAGCAAATAAATGTATGTTTTCTGTTGAAAACGAATGTTAAGTCTTGTGAAAGGAATTATAACATGCTAGCTTTATCACTTTCCTCTTTAGTGACTGGTGCAAATAGTTGATTCTTGCTGTGGAATTTATGTTTGTAGACCCAGATTTGCAAAAGCACTTATATACCTTTGTTCAAGTAAAAGATCTAAAAAAAATAAAAATTAGATAATGACTTAGATGTCTGAGAATCCATAGTTATCCTTGTTTTTACTATTAGAGAAGTGAGTTTGAAACTCTCTAAGACAGAGAAGAGCACTGAAGCCATAAGAAGATAGGACTGGAAGGCATCTTCTGTTCCATCAAGTCTGTCCCTTGCCATTCCAGGCAACCGTTTACTGAATGACTCCTAAAAATCTTCCACTTCTAGTCCTCACATATCACAATTTACAAGGCACAAAACTAGGAACACCAAAAACACCCAAGCATATGCCATGGGTAAAGCAAAGATACAAGGGCACTGCCAATGCCCAGCTAGTGCAATAGCAGAGAAGTAATTGGTTAATATATGTTTAGAGGATCCTAAGAAGAGGACCATGCTCCATGCTGCTGAAGAAGGCCCAAGTCCTCACAGATCTTGCCAAGCTGATAGGGTGGAAAAAATCCTTTCTAGTCCCAAATTTAGTTATTGGTTTCACTCTGAGAAGAGACTCAGGGCTCTCTAGCTAGGACTTAGGACTTTTTCAAGTCCTGGTAGGAGCACAGTACATCTCAGTCAAAACTCCCAGCTTTAACTGCAGCCAGTATCCAGTGTTTGAGAGGATGACAACCCCTCCAATCCCTTCTTTTTCTCCAAAACAAAACCCAAGAAATAAATAAACCATAAGCTAAAAACTGCAACAACAAAATATTCATGAGGGGAAAAAATCCCTACTTACTTCTGCCTGTGACCAGCAAACCCCCTGAAGCACAGGATTACTAGGGATCTGCCACAGTGCAAAAGAGTTCTCTCTACATGGGATTACAAATAATTGGATCCACATACTGTGCTTGCTGGTTGCTGAACCAAAGTTAGGTCTTCTACTTCCACATTAAAGATGGGCTACCACGGCAGCACTATCACCACCACACTTAAGAAAAAAAGAGAGTCAGTCATCCATCTGTGAAAGAATGATGTAGGTGGTTAAGTCTGGGAAAGAGTTCTGGGCTGTGAAACCCTGTCTCACGTGGATGTCTATCTCAGGGCTGCAGTTACCTGTGCTTAGCAAGCTAGCAATTGAGAATGTCATTTGTTTGTGCTGACTTCTCCTCCTGTTTGCACAACACTAGGCCTGGGGCTTTAGATTGCTAACTCAAGTCTGTGAATTCCACACCTGGCGATACTGAGGGGCACTAAGGCTAAATCATTTTGTAGACCCAAGTCTAACTCCTTCGTGCCATGTGAATCTTATGCTCCTATTTTCCACTTGTAATCAGGATTTGGAGGGCTGTTACAGGAAAACTGGTATTCTGTTTTGTGTTTGATATTTGTCTTTGTTTTTTAAAAGGGCATGCATGGCATGGGGTGTGTTTTTTCTTTTCTTAAGGTACACATAACTTGTTCCTTCAGTGCTGTAGATGTTTAAAAAAAATAAAAGTAAGGTATGCCAGAAACAAAGTTTTTATGGTAATTAAATTGAACAAACTCTGGGATTTCCATGGGAGAATAATTGTGTTGGATGCCTAACTCCTAAAGAAACTCCCCTAGGCTCTTTCAAAATTCCAAGCTGAGAAAAGGAAAGAATAGGAGGCACAATATTGAATCAACTTGGTGGGCCAGTGCAGAAGTATTTGGAAGTGGGAAGATGGAATGTAATGAAAGAAAAAAAGAATGCATTGGTAAGACAGAGGTACATTCCATGTCATTAATAAGACAAGATCCTGAAAATACTTGAAGAATTTGACACAAGCTGTAAAATTGTCAGGTGATCATTTATCCAACACACTGAGCTCAAGATAATAGATAAAAATGGAGATGTAAGGATTTACCAAGGGAGTTCATGGTAGAGGCTCTGAGAACGGACAACTCAGTCTTTCTGTTGTATGTCCATGTTCCAGGTTTGAAGAAAGTTGGCAAGTAAAAACCTTACTGGCTTGGGATGGAAAGTCTTTGTTTCAGTGGGAAGATAAAAAAGCGAATAAATCATTTAATTACCCATCTTTTGTTTTATGAGATTTGAAGTGACATCTGGATGCAGTCATGTTTTGTACAATTGAGTCTTGCTACACTTTTATATGAGAATTTCCACTTCTGTTAATGAAAGAGGGACATGGGGTTGGGACACTAAAATTACTTCAAATAGAGTAATAAAGGACTAGGCTAGATAATGGTGGCTAAGATTTTGTACAAGAAAGCAGGGGAAAATATAGCACAAGTGATGGAAAGAAACATGAAGTTAAATGCTAAAAATATGACATCAAAGGCCAATTGCTCTCTTTCTTCAGTTCTGAATAAAGAGTTGCCTTTGTTCCTCCCTCAAGCTTTACTTCCCTCAAACAAAGTCAAAGGTGCGAACCAAACCCAGTGACCCATAGAAAAAGCATGGTTAAGATACAGCAGCCTATAAGGCACTGAGGGTAGAAACAGACATTTACTGACATCATATTTGTACCTCCATAAAAAAGTATGGTGGCACAAATGGCTAACAGAGAGACAACTCTATCTGTTGTCATGCTACATTGACAAAGGGCATTGAAAAATAGCGTTGCTTTATTTCATCAGAGGTCTATTTGATGCCAGAGGTAACTGGAGAATGTGAGCAGCAGAGGTCCAGTCCTGCAGGAATTCCTGCACAGGATCAGGCTCCTTAAACCCTGGGGGGCACCTGTCAGGTTTTGCCCGCTTACAGAGACATCCCTAGGGAATCTCAGGGTACCTTTCTGTAAGCAGTGGAAGTTGAGGTTCCCCAGCTACAGAGACCAACCCTAGGATTCTCTGGGTCTCATGCCAAGACACACACAGCCCCATGCCTCAGTGCTGGGACTCACACTGATCTGTGCTTCTGCATGAAGCATGAGTTGAAACAGATTGGAGCAGAACCTGACGTGGGTCTGAGGGAGGAGGTGAGCAGTGAAAGATGTGGGCAGTCCCTGGGTAAGTGGAACATGTTGCCCATTATCCCTCAGGATGATGGACAACGCATGATATGTGTTTCACCACATAAAGCAGAGAGATGATCCGCTTCATTTGGCAACATCTGTTTTTACTCTGATGCAGCTAGCATTATGCCTAGTCACCTTTGACATCTTCAGTCCAAAGAACAAGGTACCCATTTTATAGTTGGGTTGACTGGGAGTGTCCTTCAACACAAGTCTGGACCAAACTGCTAATTCACTCATGTGAAATCTGTAGCTAGACAGATTCTATTATGTCCCTCCAAAATAATAATCATCATCAATATTATTACCTGAACTTTTGCTTTCATCTGAGACTCTTAAAGCCTTTTGCAAACAATTATTAGATAAACTTTCACATCTGTCCTGTAAAGGATGTTGTAGTAATTTTTATCGGATTTCAGAGGCATCTCTTGTTCTCCATTTAAACTTGAATTCTTTCATTGAATATTACCAAACTGGAAGAAGAGATTGCTGTTTTTTCTAGTGTCACTCTGACATGGACTAGGAAAAGAAAGCTTCTATAAAGAGAGTTTAGTGTCAGTCCTGGCTGCCAGTTGAGAGAAGCACTTAAGATCTTGAGCACCAATAATGACATGGTGTGATTTCCCTCTTTCAACCTCAAATCAATCAAGAAAAGGAGAATTGGAGTTATAGTACAGGTGACAGACACTAAATGACTCATATAATCATAGAAAATTAGGGTTGGGGGGGACCTTAGGAAATTACCTAGGTCAGCCCCCTGCTCAAAACAGGACCATCCGCGACTATATCATTCCACCCAAGGCTTTGTATACCTGGGTCTTAAAAACCTCTTAAGGATGAAGCTTCCACAACCTCTCTGGGTAACCTGTTCCAACCCAGTGAGAAAGTTTTTCCTAATATCTAACCTAAACTTTCCTTGGTGCAATGTGAAACCATTGCTCCTTGTTTTTTTATCTGCCACCACTGAGAACAGTTTAGCTCCACAATCTTTGGAACCACCATTCAGGTAGTTGAAAGCTGCTGTTAAATCCTCCCTCAGTCTTCTCTTCTCAAAACTAAATAAGTCCAGTTCCCTCAGCTTCTCTTCATAAGTTATGTTCCCCAGTCCCCTCACCATTTTTGTTGTCCTCTGCTGGACTTTCTCAAATTTGTCCACATCCTTTCTGTAGTGGGGAGAGGGGGACAGAACTAGACACAGTACTCCAGATGTGGCCTCACCAGTGCTGAATAGAGGGGAATAATCACTTCACTCAATCTGCTTGCAATACTCCTACTAATGCAGTCCAATATGCTGTTAGCCTTCTTCACAACAAGGGCACACTGTCATATTCAGCTTTTCATCCACTGTAACCCTTTTCTGCAGGTCTTTTTCTGAAGAGATGCTGCTTAGCTAGTCAGTCCCCGACTTCATTCCCAGCCCCGTGGGTGCATTTCATATCAGCCAACTCCTTCAACACTCTTGGGTACATTGTGTCTGGCCCCATGGACTTGTTCATGTCCAGTTTTTCTAAATAGTCCTCAACCTGTTCTTTCACCACTGTTGTCTGCTCACTTTCTCTTCAATCTATGCTGCCAGGTGCCATTGGCAACACATAGGGGGTGCACCCAGGTACACATGCACCACCTAAGATCGGCCGTGCACCCCCTGGGAGTGCCAGCTGCAAAACTGGAAGTGCACTTCCGGTTTTGCCACTGACTTGGCGATCGGCTGCTGGGGGACCTCCCCCCCAGACTCAGGAGGCACCAGTCACCCATGCAGTAGTTTGGTAACACCTTGCCAGTGAAGATTCAGGTGCAAAAGGCATTCAGCCTTTTCCTCATCATCTAGGTTGTCACTAGGTTGCCTCCTCCTGTTCAGTAAGGGACCCATAATTTCCCTGATCTTCCTCTTGTTGCTGATATACTTGTAGAAACCCTTCTTGTCACCCTTGATAGCTGTAACTCCAGTTGCATTTTGGCTTTCCTGATTTCAGCCCTACATGCCACAGCAATACTCTTATAATCCTCCTTAGTCTTTTATTCAAGTTTCCACTTCTTGTAAGCTTCCTTTTTGTATTTTAGCTCACTGAAGAGTTCTCTGCTAAGCCATGTGGATCTTCTGCCATACTTGCTAGTCTGCCTGTGTGTTGGGATGATTTGCTTCTGTTAACCTCAGTAAGGTTTCTTTAAAATACAGCCAGCTCTCCTGGCCTCCCAGAGGATCCTGCCTATCAGCTCCCTGAGTGAGTCAAAGTGCTTTTCTGAAGTTCAGGCTCCTTTGTCTGCTGCTATCCTTCCTTCCTTTCCTCAGGATCCTTAACCCAATCATTTCATGGTCACTGCTGCCCAAGTTGCCATCCACTACTACATTTCCCGCCAATTCTTCCCTGTCCGTGAGGAGCAGATCAAGAAGAGCATGTCCCCTGGTTGCCCTCCCCAAAACCTGTACCAGGATGTTGTTCCTAGCAAAAACTTCCTGGATCACCTGTGCACTGCTGTATTGTCCTCCTGGCAGATGTCAGGGTGACTGAAGTCTGTCATGAGAACCAGGGCCTGTGATTGGGAAACTTCCGCTAGCTGTTTGAAGAAAGCCTCATCTACCTCATCCTCCTGGTCTGGCGGTCTGTACTAGACCCCCACCATGACATCACCCTTATTGCTCTCTCCTCTGACCCTAACCCAGAGATTTTCAACACACCTATCTCCAGTTTCATACTGTATTTCTGAGTAATTATACAGCAATTTTTCATAAAGAGAAACTACTCCTCCTCTTCTGTCCTTTTTGAACATTTTATACTCATCCATGAAAGTGTTCCTGTCATGCGAGCTATCCCATCAAGTCTCTGTTATACCAACACATCACAGTTTCATGACTGTGCAAGGACTTCCAATTCGGTAACTATGCAATTGCCCTACTTTCTCAGGAACAATGAGAAGGCCTCCCCCGTTGTCCCCTCCTGCCTGTACTTCCCCCAGGTTACCTGCTTTATCACTTACCTCAGGGCTTTAGATTCCATCCCCTGGCAAACCTAGTTTAAAGCCCCATGGTCAATGATGCTGAAACCCTGATGGTGACACCATCTGTGCAAGCATGCATTGATCTGCAGGATGCATCTGTTCCTGCCCGGGCCTTTCCTTATGATCAGAAGGACCAAGGAGAACACTACCTGAGCCACTGTCCCCTTCACCCTTGCACCCAGAGCCATGCAGTCACTTTTGATCTGCTCAGTTTCACCTTTGGCAGTATCATTGGTGCCCATATATATGAGCAGCATGGGGTAGTAGTCATAGGGCCAGATGAGTCTCAGTAATCCTTCCATGACAGCTCACATCTAGGCTTCAGGCAAGCAGCAAACCTCCTGACACAACAGGTCAGGCTGTCAGGCTGTCTCTGTCCCCCATAGAAGGGAGTCTCCAACTATCACCACCTACCGCTTCCTCTTGGCAGCAGTGGTCTCAATCCTCCCAACCTTGGGGAGGCCTGGCCTGGTCTCTTCCGCTGAAGAACCGTGCTCCTTCTTCTCTGTTCCTAGGGCTCCGTATCTGTTTCCCAGGCAAACTGCTGCAGATGGGGATGAAGACTTCTGTTTGCTGCCAGAGGTCACAAGCTTCCAGCTTCCATCTACCTGGGAATCCATGTCCTCTTTCTTTTCCAGTGCTGCCTCTGACAGTCCTTCCTCCACAGTCCTAGAGGTCTCTTTCATTAAATTGATGAACTTTTCATGGCTGAGGATGTATCAGAGCCTCACCACCTCCCCCTAGCAAACTCTCTTGTAAGCTGTCCTATTCACTGCTCCTCGGTCCTGAAAGGTTCCCTTTTTTCCTGCTAACCTACCTCCTCTCACCAAATTTACAGTGAAAGAAGGTGAAGGAGAGTTTCTGGGCAAACTTCAGCATATCTTATTACAAGAGCATCATTATCAGCACAGTCTAAATTTACACTTTGATTCCACAAGCAATTATACTCCTGCTTAACTTTAATGAAATGAATTATCCCCTCCAAGTCAGTGGGAGTCAAACAATAAATAATATTTGTTTGTGCTCATCGTGTTTTGCTTGTCAATAACAGCCCACGTGGAATCAGAAAGCTAACAATTGTATTTTTTAGCACTTGTAGCACTTTAGCAATTGTATTATTCTGCCACTCAGTATAATCATCAGCCAAGTGTTAAATATAAGCTAGGAGAGTCTTCTCCTAAATATATTCAGAGCCTCAGTGATTTTCCCTGTCCCTCATCTCCTGTAAGGGCCTTTTCCAGAACTGGACTGTTTCATTACATTGATGGTTAGCAGTATTCAAGTGGTAGCTAATACCATAGTCCCAGTTTAATTTGATATTTTGAATAGATTATTTTAAATGTAATTTGAATAAAAAAGTACTTACAACTGGGCATGTCTACACACTTTAATGCATAATAGCCTATTTTACTGCACCACATTAAAGTGTCACATAAAAAACCATGCTATTACACTAACTCACATTAAGCATCACTTAAAAACTGTGCACATTCACTACTGTGCATTAAGGCAGCATAATGCACATTTGTTTAGTACCTCAGGGTGTTTATACATGTGCTCAGGGAGTGCGTGTGTGTGGGGCAGGGAGCGGGGGGTGGGGTGGGGAGCACTTTAATTACAGTGTCTCTAAGAATTATGAGCCACTGTAATTAAAGTGCTTGGAACGCCTCATGTATCAGAGGCACTGTGCATTAAAATGATGCACTTTAGATAAAGTTCATTGAATGAGTTTTAGTTAAAGCACCCCCATTGCCATTTTTATGTGCAGACACACTGATACATGAGATGCTGAAGTCTGCTCTGACGTGCTGTAATTACAGTGTGTCAGTGCAGCCTTGCTGCTTGTGTATAGGTGCCTTCACATTGGAGGTACTAAATTTAATGTATATTAGGAAAAGTGCCCTAATGCACGTGTAGATGTGCCCACTATGGAACTCCTTTACTGAACTGATTCAGATTGTTCAAGAAACAAGGTTCATTAAGTAAAAGGCAGGGATAGAAGTATTTTTGAAGGTTCTAGGTCAACAATATATGCCAACATGTGAAAAATTAACTGCAAGTATTGAAAGTAGTGGCTATATGGATCATTGGCTATATACATCTTGGAATTTTTCATTTCTTTCCATTCAGATATATACAAAAGATTCCTAGAACCTTAGGGTATACTTTATTTTGTATTTCATAGTTACAGATAGATGGAAGGTGCAAATTTTAGTCTAAATCTGGATCTTAATTTGGCCTTTTTTCCATTGTTTGGGAACATACATGTCTGGAGCTCTGGTTTGTCCTATTATAGAGAAATGCTACCTATAGCATTATAGGTTCTTATTCCTCTCTCTGCTCCACAAGTTCCAGAAGTTTCAGATATAGGATTTTGGTTAAATTCTCATATATGTATATCTGTTCCATAATTTTTAAAGATATGCAATTTGATAATAGTCCAGTCATAAACAGAAGAAGGTTTATTATATATATATATTTTCAATGATCCTTTTCATCTTTTGTTTCAGCATGCCTTCTTGGTGAAAGATAAATTGCTGTATATATCTTAATTTTCACGTAAGCAACTACTGTTGTCTTAGTTTATAATGTTACTGCCTTTTCCACCAACTATCAGATGTTTTTTATGATATTTCTTCCAGGAATTCTCTATAATCAGCTTGATACCTTTAGAATTGGTAATATTTATTTTGTAATCTTAATGTAACCTTATCAATCTGGTTATATAGAACCATGCTATTATTAGCTTCCTAATAATCTGTAAATCATTAGAATCTGTTGAGGAACAGACAATCCAGTTAGGGTCATAGGATCATAGTAAAACAGGACTGGATGGGATCTCATGAGTCCAGTCCAGCCCTATCCTTAAGACAGGACCAACCTTGACTATACCATCCCAGCCAAGTGCCTACCTTGATAGTTGCAGCACGTCTTCCAAAAAATACAAAATTTTCAGAAATGATTAGCTAACAGAATCTGCATTAGTAGTCCAGTAGCATAACAACATACCTTTTTGGCCAGGCCACTCCTCCTTAGGCTGAGAAAATCCCTATGGTCTTGTCTACATGTGTGCATTTAATATTCATTAGCCTTATTTAAGGTGCATTAGAGGCATGGATCTACATGTGCGCACCCTTAATACGCCTTAAAAATGCCAATTTAAGGCCATTCTATCCTAAATTTGATACCTGCATAAAGGAGATATCAAATTTATGTGCAAATAGCTAAATCCCATTAGCAAACGTATAGGCGCACTAATATGCATTCATGCGTCCATTCACTTGAGACTAACTTTAGTCCCAAGTTGGTCCACACCCCTGTGTTAATGCGCATTAGCATGTACATGTGTATATGCACACCTAACTTGCCTTAACACGCATTAGGCTAATGCACATTAAGTATGTAGGTGCATGTGAAAGCACACATAGACACACCCTATTTGTAGTATAGCATCAGGAAATCCCACATTTCTGAGATAAGTTGACTTATGTCATATATCCTCCTCATGGATTTTGTGGAAGGGTATATTGGCCTTTAACTTTCAGAGTTTATTCTTCCTTATCCTTTCATGTAATACTGGTTGTGTGTTAAATTCTGATAAGACAGTCCATCTGACTGTACGCTAGACTACTGTTTAAGGGCAGTTCTATCTGGGTGCCAAACATTCCAGCCTATATTTCAGAATTATGGTTAATAACTTGATTATCCTGGAGAGATTCTGCAGTACTTGTAGATATTTTGTAATTGCTATTGTAATTGGGTACTTTGGCTTTGGTGCCTCCTAAACCTAAGATCTCTGACTGAGATATTTATACAGGCAATAAACTGAGTCTGTTATACCTGTTACATTCTAAATGACTGTACTTTTGGCATTAGGAACATGTTCCTTTCTTGCTAAACACTTTAACTAAATGTTATACTTTAGTTTTCTCTTCTATACTCATGAACAGCACGTGTTATCTACTTTACGCAGTGTGTAACACTGGCACTATTTTTGTACTCAAAACAAGGCAATACTGTGAGGAGTGTTAATAGACAAAAGACTTATAGAAATAACAGCTAAGTACTTTATACATTACTAAAGCAATTTTGCCATCTAAAATTAATATGAGGTAAATAAACCAAAGCTGTAGACTATTTTAGATTTGAAGCTGGATTATGCTGTCAAGAGATATGCTGCAGAAATGTATACGGACCCTTTCAACAGTAATGAAAAACAAGGAATGTTTTGATTCTTCATTTATTAGTTCATATCAAAAGAATCCTGAATTATAAGCCTTAGAATATAGGCTCTTTTGCTTCCTTGAAGGATACTGTCTATGGTAATATATGCCACATGCCCTATCTTTAGATATTTGATGCTTTTTCCTTCACATAATTGAATGCTGATATTCTAGTATTTTGACACTGAACTAAATGATCAAATATGTGCCTTTTATTTCACCTTCAGAATATCATTTTATTCATCGTATATCTTTATATTTCTCACATGTCCACAATTTCTCAGTGTCCACAATTTCCTTGCATATGCTAGCAAAGAACTTGCACAGTACAGATTTGTGTTTGCATGCTCACAGCCTCTAGAGGAACCAGTCAAGGATCAAGCACCAATATTCTAAGTGCTTTATGAGAAAATGACATCCCCAAGTCCCAAAATAAAGTTCCAAAGAGCTTCTATTAAATTAAATATTGGGTTCAGATCTTTTGACTAGGCATATGTCAATATAGACTGTCCAACAGATTATAAATATTGTTTTTTCATGTTTACTGTCTTGGCCATACAAGGTAATTTCCCAGATACTGTATTTACTCACATACCACACACACCTTTCTCACCAAAATCAGCTCTCCAAAACTAGAGTGTTTAACTTAAACAGGGAAGCTAATTTTTCTTCACTGGAATAGATGGAATAGACTTTTCTGGAATAGATTTTTCTTCATTGTGGCAGGCTGTAATAGTGCAAGCAGGCACTGTGACTCCTGGCTACCAAGATGGCTGCCACTTCTCCCTGGACCTGCAAACAGTGGTGGGTGTGGGAAAGTCCAGTGTTATGTTTCTCAAGAGTCACTAGTGGTGTAGTAGCTTTTAGCTGAAGAGCCACTGAGCTGGCTGAAGATGAGCGAACTGCTGCATGCAGTCTAAAGTAACTCGATGAGACTTGTGATGTGGAAATTCTTTATTATTTACTTATATAATAAGTACTTATATAAAGAACTATTAGCAGTAAAGAAATAACTGTCTTCTTAACTGCCCTTGTAAGGAACTAGGACATAGGTTTGTTGCTGTCCTGCCATAACAGGAGGCTCCAGACTGTCTCCTGGGGTGCCACCCTTCCTGGACACTATGGGTGCTGACAGATGTGCAGCTCCCCACTGTAACTCATGGTGCTTCACAGAACATACCATGAGTTACAGCAAACCCCTGATCATGTGACAAACAACTTCTGTCTGTGCTCTATGTTTCCAGGAGGACTTACTCTGCCACACAGTTGGCCATGGCTCTGAATTTTTTTTTCTACATTCTGTCTTCCAGAAACAAATTGTGTGTTTTATCTGGGGGTTTTATCTGAGGATGTGTGGTATGCAAGAAAATGCAGTGTATTTATAAGTTTCTCGCTGGCAGTTCCTCTGAAATTGTTTTTACAGTGCAGTTTTCTTGAAAATACTGCTAGTGTTCATACTTGATGGAGTTTCAGCAGAAAAGGTCTCTGTGTGGTTTGTGTTACTTTTGTCTTTTATTATATAAAAAGATAGCAAGAGAAAAAGGTCTTTAATTTAAGAGACCAAAAGCATAACATCAAAATATGGGGCTTGGTCCCATTGATCTTACTGACTTGAGGATCAGTCACAGAACTGCTATGACTAATTCAATAGAGAGCTTCACCCACTCAGCTGCTTAAAGCTTCAAGTCTACCTCTATCCATCAATATTTTTCATGTGTTACCATCCCTTTGTGTACCTTAGAAATTTGAGTCTCAGATGAAGCAGTCTGCAAAGTGTAGGCTATTTATCTAACGTATGCTTATGAATGTGAGTTCATGGTCTTCCTAAAGCCCCTCATTCTTTTCATCAAATGTGCTTGCTTTAAATTCATTGCTTTTTCCACTGTATAAACTAGGTAGATCTGAATACTTACACAAAGAATCTAAAGCATTTGGTTGTTATTAGAGTGAAGATAGCTGACTCACACATGCAAAAAATTAAAGAAACCTTACAAATGTTAGAGTGATTTTTGTTTTGTTTTGGGGCTATGGAGTACCAAACCACATCCTGTAGTAAAACAGATCTTTCCCCTTTTGTGTTTTTCTTATGTAGTATCATGTCAGGCCAATAAAACAAACAAGGACAATTCTTTTATTCTCTATATTCCCAGCATTTTATTATTTTTATTTAAATATAACATAGTGTACATTGTTGCTCAGCCTTTTTTTTTAAATAACCAATTTTTGCTCTTGTTCAGGAGTCCCCTCTTTGGTGGGGGTCACACAGATAAACACTTTTGGTTAAAGATCTCTAATACTCTGGGAAGACCATCTGTGGCACAATCCTGCCACAGTAGATATCACAGCATGCCAGTCAGTCATGCAGGGCCATTGTTTTTCTTCAGTGGTCTTCAAGGGCTTTTTATTTTCATTAATTCTCAGGAATCAAACATTTATTCCACAGAACTGCTCCTGTCCCTATCTTAACTTCCTTTGGAAAACTGACATTTTTGGGGGCCTCTGAACAGTGATATGTTTTGCTAGAAGCAATTTTAATGTTTTGAATCCTATAATTATGAATGTTTACATACAACCCCTCCCCCCCTAAATAATTCTGTGAAATGAGAACCTGGTTTGTAACATGGATGTTGTTAAAGTGGTCATCCAATACTGTATTTGTCCAAGGAAACATTTAATTGTTGTTGTGGGTGGTCCATTATGCCTTGTCATATGCAATTAGTACTTAAAGAATTAAAAAGAAAAAAACTCCCTCTTGTAACAACAACAAGTTTTGCTGTTCAGTCTTAATTACCAGTTACTTTAAAAATCTGAAATTCTACTGTTGATAGATTTTTTTTTTAAAAGAAGCTCATTAGTCAAGAAGTAGGTTGGAAATAAACTGTCATGAAATACAATGTTATCTAGCAGCCAAAATGCTGTGCCTCAAATGACATTTTTATTTTAAAACAGCCAACGTTATTTAAGGAACAGGAAATGCAAAATGACCATTTTGTACTTTATCGGAAAGCTTCTGTTTTTACACCTAATACTTAAATAACACATAAACATTGGAAGTGCTGGTTAAGCATTGACTCAAATAAGTTATAGAAGATCACAACACCAGCCTTTCTAGAGGTTTAACTTTGTTAAAAAGAATGTTAAGCAAGACTCTCCGTGTACCAAAATACAGTTTCCAAACAATAAAAATAAAACCAACTTTTTTCACAACAGGAAGTATTGAAGATAAAACTGCAGCATCAATATAATCTCATAGGTATCACTTAAAGTATTTAGAACAAAATAATATTATACTACTTTTTGTTTCTCACTACAGACACTGCAAAGAAGGCTTATTTATTTAGTGGAATACAATGTGAAGACAGTGGTACATGTTGGTTGATGTATTGTTCTCTATTTACCTGCTCTAACAAAATGAATCTCAATATGGTTATACTGATGAGCTATCCAGAGCTCTCTAAAATCACAGAGAAAAGTTAAATAAAAACAAACCTTATGTACCTTTTAAGAAGAACAGTCTTCATAGTATGTTCAACTTAGCTATATTGTATTTGTTCAAATTAAGCTGTGGGAGTAATTAACACTTTCCAAAAAGTGTTGAATAGTTTTGTTTTCTGAGTCACTTTTTATTATGATGTATACGAAAGGCATTCTAAATCTGGACACTAATGTTGCTTTAGGGTTGGCTCTCCTGTCACATGCATGAGAATAATATACTTTAGCATGTGTTAGATCCTATTCTTTACTCCAATACCACTCTCAGTGAACATACATGACGGTAGGAGCTTGTAACATGGATAATAGTGTTGAATAGGTGTGTTAACTATAAGGAATGCAAAATTATGCTCTTCTTTACCTACCACTTTAGGGCCAAATTTTCTCATAGGATTTTCTGACCTCAAACGTTCTTATAGGATAATTCTGTTCTTTCTTCAATTTATGCAATCTCATTGATTTTAATGGGGGTAGGGTGGGGTCCACGTTCAGGACTTGATTCAAAACCCACTGAAATCAGCAGAAAGATTTCATCTGATTGCACTGGATTTAGGATCAGACCCAAGGTTCTAATTGAGTTCCAAATAGAAATCAATGAAAGCTGAATACACTTATACTCGCACACATTTGTATACTCACACACATTTGTGTACACGCACACATGCACATACATACACACAAACACAGATTTACCTCTCTCTGTCCATTTCATAACAGCAGCGTGACCCTTCATACAACATATTTCTTGAAGTTTGTTCGTGAGTGATGGCAGGTAGGAGGTCTCACAGACATAAACACACCCAAGGCATGCCAAAAATCCAAACACTACATGTTGGGTCTTTTTGCTTAAGTGCAAACCAGGTTAGAAGAAAACAGATTAAACACATTAACTGCTGCCTTTAAAACCTTGTCCATTTACTAGTCTCAGTTCATGAGGTTTTGAAATTTTTTTCCATCAACCTCTGTATGAAAAGCTGAGAAAAGGAAAAAAAAACAAGGAATCAAATGAGAAAAAACATTTAAACCCAAAAAGGATATTTAACATCCTATTAAATAAATAACTTAGAGAGAAATAAAAAGAACTGAAGTTAGAATATACAGACAGACCATACTATTCGTTTTGTTAGAACAGTTTTACTCTAATGTGCTTATATTTCTTAATCCTATTCATTCTTCCATGAGGCTACTCCAGAAACTTCTTTTGTGCATATGACCCAAGTGCTTCCAGTAAATGCTTGCGTGTCTAACTGTTCATTGGATCATTAGGCTTGAATGAGCAATGAAGGTCTTTGATATGAGTTAGTATTCCATAAATAACTTTCCCCGAAGATCATTCAACAGATTGTCTCACGTCCTTTAAATTCTATCGCAGAGATAAAAAACAAAACAAAAAACATTGTTCACACTGGGAATAACTCCTATCCCATTTGATCCAGCTTGTATCTTGATTATAAGACATGACACAGAACTGATTAAAAGTACTTCATGTGCCAGCAGTGAGTACAAAACCTTCAAAGGCTTCCCCCCACCCCCTGCTTTTCAAACAAGCAGACGTCTGCACTGTTTCTTTGCATTTACCCTTCAAGAGGATTACCCAGAATACTTGACAAAAAGGGCCTTTGGTTCAACTGCATTAATAAACAGTTCCTTCTCTATGACATTACTACCATTGGAAGAAAGTGGGCTGAGGTGTTTTTTCTCCTTGTTTTCTGTCCTCTCTTTGTAGCTCCCTTTCCATTCAAGGCCACAAACATTTGTCTTCCATTGTGCTTCCAATTTAAGGATGCATATGTGTTATATCCGTTTTCTTCTATTCTTTCCTTCAGTTTACAATCACTGTTAAACTCTTTCTGTTAAAAGAGGAAAATAAACAGGCAAATTCAAAATGTAAACATCTTTGCACAGCATATTGAGGAAAAAAATAGTTCTAAAATAATTATATTCTAAAGAATTCTAATGTACTTTATACTATTTCCACCTAATCTAGAACATCATTTTATAATTATACAATTTTCTTATTAAATGATAAAACTTCATGTATAACTCCCCCCCCCATCAAATAGGTTACAAAATAAAAATGCAATCATTTGGGTAAAAAATAGTTCATATATAATGATGAGTATATAATTCAGTCACTATTGAAATGCAGTTACTTCTAGAACAGAATGTGGTAGATAATAAATCTTTTGGTTACAGAAATTATGGACTCCTTCACTATATTTCAATTCCAGCAAATGCAAACCTTGAGGTGTTTTGCTCCAGATTATTAGTTGCATATGTTAAATAAATCTATAGAGCCTTACTCTCATTTAACTCCAGTTCTTTTTACACCACAAAAATAACACAAAGGGCCCTTTTAGTGGAAATGAATCACTCTTCCACATAAATTTGCTTCATGTGGCTGTGAGGCTCCTTTAATCTGCTAGAACATCGTCAAAGGACTTAGTATAAATGAGAATCAGGCTCTCAAAGACTTGAGTGTTTGGCCCAATATTCATATTGTTAGATTTTTTGCAGAGAACCAAACAAGCTTCTGCATACACCCTCCCAAAGATGAATGTACTGATTTTTTAAAGAAGAGGTACCATTTTGCTTAAAGAGGTTGTAAAATATAAAAGCTATTTTTTCTGTAATGTTTAATATACACAGACAATATTCACAGACACATATTTGTATTTCAGTAGTGATGAGAAGATATAGTTTCCAGATTTGGGAGAAAAAAAGGAGAGAAGCACTTTCAATTAAACCACAAAGCACAAATTGGAAGACTTCTGCAAAGTCATTTGAAACTATAATCAGCAATAAGAAATAAAGCACTGGATGTGTCTACATGTGCAAGTAATTCAAACCAATAAACTCTGGAGCAGTTTGGACGCAGTGTCTACACGTACACCCAGGACAGCAGCAATTTGAGCCAGGGTGGAACAGTTTATGCCAGGGCCAGGAGCACAGTGGGGGGTCAGCCCTGGACTCCAGGTGGTGGCATCAGGTGGTGGAGGGGTTGGCTGGGACACAAGGGTGCTGAAAGTGCAGAGCTGTATGGCTAGGTGGCAGGCATGAGTCTGGCCCCACATTAGCTGGGCTGACCGAGCATAATTTATGTCTGCAATCTGCATCTACATATATATTTAATCACAGTTAATTATCCTGGCATAAGATAGTACCGTCCCTAATGGTACTATCTTACTACAGCATTAATTAGTTTACAGCGGCCTAATAGTGTCGCATATGTAGATTGTGATGCTTTACTGTGCAGCTAATTAGTCTACTCTGCAGTTAAGTGCATGTGTAGATGTTATCATTATGTATTTCTGTAAGTCCTGCATTTTAGAAAGCAAGTTATTGCTTCAGAGGAAATGTGCAGGATCATCACAGTGGAATAGAGCACTGCTTCTCAACATTTTTAGACTCAAGACACCCTTCATTAAGACTCAAGGCCACCCTTCAGAACTGCCAGATCTTAGCTTTCATTCATTTCTGACTACAGAAAAATAACAGAGCAATTCTCCTATTTCAAAGAACTCAGAAAGACTGCAACAGGTCAGACTATTTTTGACAACATGGATTCCTATTTGAAAGCCCTGGGTTTTTATCCTGTGAATCATGTGTAAGTGTTTGCACACTTAACAGTGCTAATATTGTGCAGCACCCTTAAAGGTATCTTGCAGCACCTGAGAGTGGAGAATTAGTGGTGAATAAACATGGAGATGGCCTATAAATAGATGGTATATCTAAGCTGTTTATTCATATGCTACTAAGACAAATCAAGTGTTAAAATTATAAAATGTTCATCATGGTATGAATAGAATTATTTGGGCTGATTCAGACATTTTAATTTGTTGTTTATATTGAATGTTATTAGATGCCTTGACAATTAAATAAATAGAAAACACCTACATTAAATAAAAACAGATCCATTCTTTAGGTTTTCCCTTAAAATAATTACAGAAACACAGAAGCAATGTGTAAGACCCTACTCCTTTTTAAAGAGTATATCTTCATTTCCTATTCATGAAGATTTGAATTTAAAAAGTGAGTAAGAGGTTATATTTGGACACAGCTATGTTTTAGAGCCTTACTTTCACTTATTCTCAGGTAAAACTATAGCAATTGTACTTCTGTGTGAAGAGCAAATTCCCACAGTTCTGGATTTTGCTGGTTGCCCCTACCCCACCTTTCTGCTACATGTCAGGGTGCTTTTAAGTCTCCCTCAGAGGCACTGGGTGTTGGGATTCTGGCTAGAGGATCTTGCCCCTCCACTCAGGGTTAGACCAATAACCATATTTATGGTCAGGAAGGAAGTTCACCCCATGGTCAGATAGTTATGGACTATGGGGGTTTTTGCTTTCCTCTGTAGTTGGGGGAAGGGACACAGGGGAGGTGTGACCCTCTACCAGGGATCTCTTCAGCATATATTGACAATGTTTTATTGAAGCAGAATATTGGCTGCCATGGTTTCCTTGCTTTACCTGTGGCAAGTTAGTGTGTTATGTCCGTGTTGTGTTGTGTCTGAGTTGATGGTAGTCTTAGACAGAATTTAGATTATGGATTGTATAGGATAATTTGGAAAGGGATGGTTCTGCCTCAGGCAGGAGATTGGAGGTCCCTTCCAGTCCTATTTCTCTATATCATAATTGATTGATACATGTGACTCTAAGAAAGATCATTTTACAGCAGTAACTTAAGCACAACTATGCAAGTTTGGGGAAGCATTTTCCAAAAATACTCTCCATTTCCAAGATAACCCTCATACTTATCACTTTCATAAACATCAGGGCACTGACCTTATTTTATTTGCTTTAACATGCCAACTTCTTCCTCAATGCAGTAAAAAGGTAGCTGGCATCTAATCTACTCTACAGTTCTAAATTACATAAATTCTGACCTGCTCCTAACTGAACAGTTCAAATAATTAAAAAACAAATAAAACAAATGAGTCTTCCTTTTGCCCTCTCATCCTAACTGGTCAGTAATAGTGACTGGAACATATCTGATAAAATAAGTCTTATCTGAGTTCTTTTTTTTCCCAGATACAGAACTCCACTATGGTCCAAACCTTCCTCCCAAATTATAGATGAGAGAGTTAAGAAATTTCATTAGCAGGAATTTTGGCACAAAGCCATGAATAATCTGTACAGATCATTCCAAACAATTTTCAGTATTGTCCCACACCTGCATATATCTTGTGTATGGTTTTTCTCATATCCAGGAGGGCTGTTTTTCACATCCATCAGTCTGTAAAGAAAAGCTGCCATTCTAGAGCATCATGAGTCAGGAGAGGGACAGAGAAAAACCTGATGGGTTTTAGAAACTTCTGAAATATTATAGAACAGTGAGCTTGTCAGGATAGAGGCCAGTTTACCAGAGGCTGAAATTCTAATGAACAGCTCATTGCAGCTCTAATGACTATTAATCGACAGATAACTGGGCTATTCAGTAGATAGGGGTTGTGGAGGGAATCATATTGTTGCCTACTACCATCCACTTTGAAAACAAAAGTAGTATACTTACAGAGCCATAGACTTTTCCTTTCTTGTTCATGGCTAAATAATAGTTGCTGTTAATGGACTTAACTGCAACAACTCCAATTTCCACAGATGTTATCTCCAATATGCCTAAAATACAAAAAAAAAAAAAAAGAAAAAAAAATAGAAAGGCTCAGCTTGATGACTTAATCACTTCATTAAATAAAGGGAGGACGTGTCAATCATAAAATATGGGTGAAATTTAAAATGGGTCCTACCAAATCATGCTAAAATTCTATTAATATTTTAAATCAACTAGTCAAAAGGCCTCAGAAACATTATTCTCCAAATACCGGCAAGAGTATACATATACACTGTTTCAATTAACATGTTTCATTTGCTAACCCTGCATTTAAAACCTCATAAATATTGAAACGGCTCTACTTTTCTTAGCATAGATTTAACTAAAATTTATCAGAAGAGACATCTGACCCACAGCATTAAATTAAATCTATAGCATATGTCAATAGAATGTCAGATTTACCTCAATCTTCAAAAACAGTGGTAAACTATTTATTTTTATAGGGTATTTAGATAAACTAAATCTCTTGGCTGTACAGATCTGATAAATTCATTTTTGGCAAGTGTGCTGACATTCTGGGATATAGTAAGACTAACCCTGACGTCCACATTATCTTTGTCTTTCAGATATCAGAAACACTCTGTTCTGTTTATAATAAATGTGATTATCCTTTTTTGCTTTTCGGATGAACTCTTTCTGGAGTACTGAATGGTTCAAGGGACCAGTGATGGGATACAGAGCCTTTCATCTTTAGGTCATCTGTCTGAATTCATATTTACTTGGGAGTACTGAAAGCAACTACCACTTACATGAGTTAGAGATTTCTGTTCAGCTAGTATTGGACAAAGGTCAGCATCAAGCAAAGTACCAGCAGAACTGCCAATCTACAGTTGTAACAAGGAGTCAATGAAGACTGAACTGTCCTTTGTGCACATCCACATTGGGATTCTTATCTTCTTTAGGAACCATTTTTAAATTGGACCAAGCTTAAGTGGAATAGCTGTCTAGTCAATGTGATGGGCCAACCCTTTCTCACTGGGTTATAAATGGAAGAGGTCCATATGACATGGTAGTTAAGAGTAGTCTGTCTATATTGATTTTCATAAAGCTGTTACCACTGGAGGAGCTGCAGCAGCCTAAAGAACCAGATTTCAGCAAACTTTCTTCAGCTGACAACATTTTAATCAAGGAATATCTGTAATAACTTCCCATTGTGTGAAGGCACAATGCATGTCTTTTGCCAGGCAAGATGAAGGAATGGAGTAAATGGTAGCTGCAAGGATCCCTTTGGTATCTGGAACTGCTTGACTAACTCCAGTCAGGAAATATATGAGCCATTAGATAAATGAAAGCGTATGACAGCTCAGTTTATGACATATTGGCATACATGTGCATTACTCATTTAGGGCTTGTCTACTTTGCAGTGTTGGCTCAAGACCATTAACCTAACTTCCAGCTGAATGTGAAGACTTGAAGCTAGAATTATATGGTATTTTAAATGGTAGCTACCTCAGCTGTACTTAGGCTCATTGAGAATATGGCTTGGAACCCTAATGATGCTGCTGATGTTTGAGCTACAACTGCAGTGGGATTGCATCTGTTCTATGATGCTAATCCATTTGTGCTGTGCAGGCAGTCCAGTCACAATGATGTTACTTAGCCACATAGCAGATCTCACTCAAGCTAGGCTAACTTCAAATGACTTAGGTGTGTAGCTAGAGATTAGATTATGAAAATGGAAGGTTTCAGGGTAGTATAGGGAATGAGGTAAAATGAAGAGCTAGAAGCGGAAGTCTAATCTCAGCAATATTGCTACTGAGTTGTAAATGACCCTGTGGTAACTCTTCACTTTATCTTTCTGTGTCACATTTTCCCCATTTGTGAAATGGGACAGTAACCTCAGAGAAGAGTTTTGATGATTGATTACTTAGAGCCATACAATCAGTTGTGTAAAATATTATATTTCCATTGTTTTAAGCAGATTAAGTCAGTTTATACACATTTTGGTTCTGGTCCACATGGATACTGCTCCTTTAAGATTTATTGCTACATTCACTTTTACAAATCTCTTGCAGGATATGCTGCAGGATCATTTAATTGCTATATTCCTCCAGCCTCCTGTTGGCCCTCCTCAAAGTATCTGTGTTTAAAGCCAAGCACTGTTAAGTATCATGGCTGTTGATAACAGCCTGTTGGAGGGGAGAAATTGTCATGTGAGCACTACCCTCTTTGCCAGCTGACCCCTTTTTTCTGTGTTTGATTGACATGTTTTTGCTTCTTTCCATGTCAGACAATGATGATAAGAATGCAGGCCATTAATTATATGGAAATTTTAATTTGCTGAAACTGCTAGTATAGCAGTAAAACCAGACCAGATTCATTTCTAACAACCACAGGGAAAAAATACTACATGAGTATTTCAAGGGACATCATTAATTATTTTATGTTGAAATAGATTAAATTGAATTAAATGTTATCATGTTATCTTTGCAAGAATAATATTAAAATAACATGTTATTTTATTGACCAACATATTTGTGAAATTTTCAAGAACAGTATGAAAGTGGATAGTATATTGTTCAAGTATGAAATTGGCATTGGATTGAATATTTCTGGTTTGTGCTTGAATGGTCCAGAAACATCATACTTTGATACAGTACTTCAGTCAGTGCTGTGCAATGGAAAATATTTAGCGTAACACATCAAAATACAACAGAATTTTCTAGTAAATAGTAGTCACACTGCATCACATTCTCGCTGATAAAGCTGAAAAGTGCTCATCCAGATGAAAGTTACTGCATTTACATTGTATACTACAACAATTTGACTGTGCTCAGTGATGGTTGTCCAGCTGGTCCGAAGGTGGTTGAATGCTTCCAGAGTATTATTAACTTCATCTCATTCCCTTGGATTTATTCTCCCTGAGTAAGCATTCTTTACAAACTTGGAAGTGCAGATGGAAAACATTATTGAAGTCTCAAATTATAACTTTATGGACTCCCACCTCTGGAGTCTTTCTTGAGATTTCAGTGGGAGTTTGTGTTCGAAATGAATCTGGTATTCTTAATCTACCAGGGAGTTCATGTACAGTATGGGTCAAATTCCTTATTCACTTTTGCCCCTTCTGTCTGTACAACCCTAGACACTTCAGTAGAGGTGCATGCTAAGTCTATACAGAATTTGGCTCCATCTAGATCACGTAGCCTCTCTCCCTGTGCTTGGCATAATTTATAGACTCTGGATCCACAGCTGTCTTAAGAAAATGGGGCCGTGTCTACATGAGACACTAGCTGTGTAGTAGCTCATTACTACTGCGGAATAGTGTCACATGGCATGAAGCGTGATGTGACACTACTGTGCAGTAGTAATGAGCTACTGCACAGTCAGCATCACCTGAAAACCATTCAAAGTTACAACTGCGCAGTCAGCATCTCATGTAGATGTGGCCAGGGAGTCTTAAACTAACTTCAACAATGTTGACATATACGTAGTAGAATTTGGAACGAGATCACTAACTCATTTGACATATATCACCCAACAACAAATTGTATTTTATTTCAGAATCTATAAGCTGGCCTGGATTCAATCCAATGTCCTTTGGTATGAAGGTGAAAATACCTGTGTTCATAATCCTTGAGTTGCTGTGTCATCAAGTGCTCCAGGAAAGTATCTAAAGAAAAAAATGAGTCCTACAATAGAACAACCTAAAATTGTAATAAATATTTTCATCATCTAATTAAAATAATTTTTTGCCTGAAAAAGAAAATGCTGTCCGATTGCATTATGGGTCACCTTCTTATCTAATTCAGTTAGACTGTCATACATCCATATAGTGCATAATGCTGTAACACAGTCATAAGCCATGACTGTGGCTCCTCAGTATTTCTGGAATAAGAATAAAAATATGGATATAATAAAGATTTTCAAAATTAGATCTTTTAAGTTGCCTTGATAATCACCACCATACAAAACAAATAAAACAGTTTGGGGGATTCTCATTAGCATTTGCTCATTTGTTTGATTTTTTTTTAGGATTTTGGAAAGAAAAAGGCAGGGGGGGATATCCTTTGTGGCCTCTATTATGGTTTTAAAACATATAGCACACTATTATTTTACAGTCATAACTCTATAAACTGCTACAATTACAACTAATCCCATTTCACCACATCCACTGTAAAAGCATGGTTTTCAATACCCAAATCATTTCCAACTCATTATAATTAGAAACATTTGAAATATCAACTTGAGATGTGCCCTGTAGCTGTGCCTCTATTTGTGCTTTACAGGTCCCAAACGCTAGAAACATATTCCCCACAGGAACCGAGTATATTTATCTTATATAAACTATATTTTTATAGTTTATAAAAATGTTCATTATGTAAATAAGAAGGCAATAGAAAAATGACTGGTGATCTTGCATCACACAGAGGAATTGTAAAAAAGAGGCTTATATTGTTCGTATGCTATTTGTAAACTTGGATTCTTATAAAAGTGCTGGAAATATGAACATAAAACATATACAGAAAATTATGTGGCTAATGCGGCATTCTACTGAGCAATTTATCATGGGACAGACAGCTTGGTATTGGTGATGCTACTGAATACTTTATTGAGATATCACCATAACAATAAATGAATGCTGTTATGAGAGGCCAAAAGAATTGGTAACTGTAGATCACCTGATTCCAGGACCAAACCTTGCTTCTTTGTGATGTGGGGCATTCAATCATTCTTCTGTTGTCTTATAATTTATATACTAAACACCTGTATACTTTCTAAAAATGCCTGTGACCCCAGACATCTCATGCATTAGCTAATAATGCCACCTTCCCTCCATTCCATCTATCGTTTAGCTGGTGATCTGTTATGCTTCTAACCTGGTTTCTTCCCACAGGCATTGCCTCCATGCATAAAATATCACAGATGAAGAATGAGTTCAACTCAGTGGAATGTGATAATGCTAGAAAGCTGCTGAAATGCAAATTTTCCTACTGGTCAGATGCCTGCAGACAACAGGCTGCTGGGTGTATAGAAATGGTTGCTGCTCAGTTGGGTGAAGTGGGTTGTGGAGTGACTTTTGGTAGCATTTTTCAAAATTAGGTTATTGGAACATTTAATCCATTTTTGTGGTGGGTTTAAAGGATCTGCAGGTATGAAATGGGTAGTCTGGGCTGCCTGGGTCAGGGCCAAATTTGAGTGGTGGTGAGGAATGCATTAAGCCATAACATGAGGCATTTGCTATTTTAAGGGGTTGCTGTTGATTGGTGCCTTAGGATTTGGGCAGCTTGAAGAAAGGTGGGGCAATCAGCTGTGTATGCTTTGTTAGAGGAGTAGGCAGCCATTTGGTCTGCCTTTGCTGGAGTAATGGAAAAAGAGGGATGAAAGCATGAAAAGGATGAAGACACGGAACTTACTTCTCCACTGCCTTAAAACTTACTGTCACTTACACCTGTATAAAGCAAATGCAAAATGACAACAGATAAGAACCAGATAAGAACATGACTTCTGTTATGCTCACTTTGCATAAGTATTGGTGGGGGGGAGATGCGTCTATACGAGATGCTAACTATGCAGTAGCCTAATTCTACTGCGCACTAGCATGCATGGGAAAAACCATGCTAATACACTAATGCACAGTAGTTTTAGTCTACTGTGCAGTTAATGTCACTAAAAAGCTGTGTGCTGGGGTTACCGTGCAGTAGCGCCAGTTACTGAGCATTGATTTAGTACTGGTTAGATTGGTTATACAACTGGTTATACAACTACTAGTGGGTAGCCAATGAACGTGTAGACATGCCCAGGGTGTACTTAAATTGCATCTTTGTGGATTTAATGGAAACTGCAAAATCTGGGACTGTTTGCAAAATCAACAACAACAATAAAATAAAATGGAGGCGCCCCAGTGGGAACCAGTGGTCCTTGCTGCCACTGTGGCCCAGCTTTGCAACCTGCCCCAGAAAGGAAGACGCTGCCTGGTGGGGCAGCATGAAAGGCAGCAGAAAAGATGGTCACTACTCCCTCGTCTGTCTTCCTCTCCAGGGCCTCTCTGCCAATCAGTGTTGAGGAGTGGGGTTGCATGAAGGACAGCCAGCAGTCAAGATGGTGGCTGCCCCCTCGTCCCTCCTGCACCCCAGGCCTCTCAGCCAATCAGTGCTGAGGGGTGGGGCCATTGGAGCACATCTGTGAGATGTCTGCAGAATTTGCTCGTTATGCTTCCACCAACCTGTAAAAAGTGGTAAGTCTAACTGCGGTTTAAGCAGACTCCTAAGTATTGGTAACCGGGTCTAAGGCAATGGAAAATCAGATATGATGTGCCTTGGAATTTAGTTTTGGGTGAAGAACATGACTTGGAGAAGCACTTGCTTTTAAACAAACTGATTTCAGGAAATAATCATCAAAGGTTCAATGTAACCTGTGAAGGGAAATTTACAATCTAGGGATCACGGCAAAATTATTTTCTTACAAGTCCAGCAAAAAATAACCTCTTTAAATTAGGATAAAATAGCCATATGAATAAGAACCACCTTGAACCACATCCCAGATCTAGACCCATGCCTGAACTTTTATTGTAGTTAGGAAAAAAATCAGAAGCTAGTAGTAGTAGTAGCAGCAGCAGCACAGCCTTCCAAGCTTCCTGCTTTAAATCCAAAGTGGAAGGACTGAAATACCCTAAAGATGTTAACATGTCATGCTTAGTTCAACTGGCCTAGGCTTACACATAAACCAGTTTAAGTAATCAGAAGGTTAAACCTGTAACAGAACAGAAATTCAGTGGACATAAACCCGTTTTGATATGCCTGAAAGATAAGCCTGGTTGAATGTAGTATCAGACTTAACTGGTCAAACCTGTTTATGAAACTTCTGTCCAGACCCCTTCCTGGTTCAAGTTAAATCAGAGTTCGCTAGCATCCTGTGCTGTGCTGTTTGCTCCAGCAGAGGAGGGTTGGGTGGGCAGAGGGGAGGGGGAGAGACAGGGACTGCCCTTCCTCCTCCCCTCCACCCCAGCAAACCCTGGCTAGGGTCTGGGACCAGGGAGAGGGGTTAAACCCTTCTTCCCCCAAGTACAGAGCTGTTCTGACCTGCTAAATGTACTGAAAGTTACTGCTGGCTGCTACTGTAGACTACAAATCCCAGAGGCACCTGGAAGCAGGAAAAGGAAGTGATGAGCAACCCTGCAGAGTGCTGCTTCTGAGATGCTGGATGGCAAATCCCAGAGACCTTAGGGGCAGCAGGAAGAGGAAATGCCAGAGAGCCCTGCTGTAGTGTCCCCCTGGCTTCTGGCCTGACCCACTGCAGGCATGCGGCTGTATTTCCTGAATCAAAGGTAAATGTGTGTTCAGTTGTTTCTCAGTTTAATCTTTGCATCTTAGACTAGCCTGCAAAGACTGAATTGATTCAGCCTCAGGTTTTTTGATTGTCTGCACTCAGCCCTTAAGTCGGAATGTGATGCGATGGAAATCGTGCAAGAAACCTGTCTATGTGAGATTTGCAGTCCAATTCTCACATTTGAAGCATTTGGATAAGTTTGAATAAACATATGAGCTTTTGGAAGGCTATGGGGACAGAACCTTTGAACCTTGTTACATTATCATAATGTCAACAGACAGTATGAAATTACAGTAGGAGCACAGAAATCATATAAAGGACCAGACTGTCACAGACTAGCTCCAACACACAAGGGATGTCTACACAAGATGCTTAACTGCACAGTAACCTAGTTTCCTGTGCAGGAAAACCCGCAAATCATGATTAGTTACTGTGCAGTTACGCACGTGTAGATGTGATCCAGGAGCAAGTTTAGTCCCAGGTCAGCCCTGCCACTAGGGGGCTGGCCTGAGGTTAGCCCCAGGGCTCCTGGCTGGGAGCCTCTCCTGCCTCTATGACAGCCCTGCTTCAAGCTTTAAAAGCCTGCATGCATTTTGAGCCCTGGGGCACACCAGCAGGGAGCCTGAGGCCACTCTAGGCTCATGTCCCCCGGGCAGGTCTGCACCCCTATGCGGTTGCCAGGCCAACATTGTCCATGTCTGCAGGGTGCTGCAGGCTCCTGCCAGGCCTGTCAGCCCCCAGGCCCAGCTTTAGGGAGCTTCTGGCTGGCAGGGCCAGCTCCACTTGCGTGTAGTACATCCTGAGCAACCTACCTGGAGCCTGCAGGTGCTGCAAGACATTGCCTCTGGTGTGCAGCTGCCAGTCCTATGCCACGTCCCTGCACTGGGTGCTGCAGGCAGTTTTCCAGGGCCAGCAGCATAGGGACAGCCATGCAGGGGCCCAGAGATCCAGAGGAGGATCCTCAATGGCCCATGCCTATGCCCATGCCCGCCACCCAGGGCCCCAACTGGTCCAAGGAGGAGACTGTGACCGTGTGGTGCTGTGGGGTGAGGCAGAGGTGCAGCACCATTTTGAGTGGGGTGGGTGCTCTAACACCAACATCTTTGAGGCACTGTCAGGCTGGATGTGGAAGCATGGGTACAACTGGTTGGCGCAGCAGTGCTGCATAAAGGTCAAGGCCCTGTAGGCACAGTGGGTCACAGTGACTGGTCACAACTGCCAGTCTGGCAGTGCCCACAAGTCCATGCCCTTTATGCAGCAGCTGATTGACATCCTGGCACCCCAGTACCCAGGCCATAGCCATGCTGTTTACAGTAGAATGGGCAGCCTGCCCAAGTCCTTGCCCCAGACTGGCACCCTCAGGACATGTCACTGGAGAAGGGCCCCCCAGTTGTCCAGTGGCCTGTCTTGCCAAGCTCCCTGGCTACACTCTCCATCAGCAGCTCGGGGATCCCAGGCTAGTGCCTGCCTTGCCACCTCTGCAGCCCCAGGGCCAGCTACGAGGTGCAGCCAGCCATGGCACTGTTGGCCACCAGCAGTGCCAGCTTCTCCCAGGGGGAGCCCTGGGTGGGTGCCTGCAAACCGATGCCTGTCATCCGAGGACACCACCCAGAGCTGCACGCTGTTGCTGCCACCCAGGACCAAGTGGAGCCATCAGACAATCCAGCTCCATCCATGTGGTAAGCCCTGCTGTGGGGGGAGGCACCTGCCCGCCCCTGCCCATGTCCCTGCCCCTACCCCCACTCCCCACCTGGCCTGCCCATACTCCCCTGGCCCCAGTTCCCCTTCACACAGCATGCAGGGAGGTGGGAGGCAATGAAGAACTTTATTAAGCAGCCTGCTATTATAGCTGGCAGGCACTGGCTTCTCACACACCGAGGAATGTGTTGATGTCAGTGGCGATGTCCTCCTCAGCTGTGGCGGGGGATATGTAGTGCAGCCACAGGTAGCCCTCCAGGTGGTGTTGGAAGTTGTGGGGTAGCCTGGGCTTGCTCCCCACTCTGTTGAAGCTCAGGGTCCCATGCCAGGTGTGCAGGTGTGCCCGGGGCACCATGGCAATCATCATCAGCAGGGTGTAGTGGGTCAGGCACTGCTTGGTCCACAGAAACAGCTCCTCATGCACTGCCTGCAACACGCGCAGCAGGGGCACGCTCAGGATGCAGCACCGGCATGCTGGGGGGCTGGCTCCATGGCACTTCCCTGGAGAGCCCCCCTCTGGGGAGGACGGGGGCATGGGCAGCTCCTCATCCCAGTCATCTGGGAGCCCCACACCCCCTAAGCCCTGCCACCATGAGCTGGGCAGCAGCAGGAGCAGGTAGCCTGCCGACGTGGGGGTGTGGAGCAGGGTCTTATGCCACCTCCAGCAGCCAGAAGCTGCTGGCCCAGCCCCCGCCCAGGATACCTCACCACCAGCCCCCTCATCTAGACCCAGCCCCGCCACTCACCCTGGCTCTACACGGGTTCAGAGCCAGAGCTGCCTACAGCAGCGCCTGCTGGCTCTGGCCACTGGCTGCTGAAGGAGGAGCTGCCTGCACCGCAGGACCAACAGCCACTGTCACCCCCCGGCAAGCCCCCTGCCCACCACACTTGCCACAGTGTCCACATCCGCAGGGGAAAAACCAGAGGCCGGGGTGCTGGGCACCTGTCCTTTGGTTCTGCCCTGTGGCCCTCCACCCTGGGATACCACACAAAGCACTTTGTAAATAGTTTGCACAGGGAAGAGGGTGTTTTATTGTTGGTGAGTGGGGTGCATGATGGACGGAGCTCTGTTTGGTGTGAGAGAAATAAAAACTTGTTCTTCTGAGATGTGTCTGCAGTGAGCATGATGGTGAGGATGAGCGGGGGCATCCATGGGTGGCGATGCAGGTGGGCTGCTTACTAAATACTTAGGTTCCAGTCATTTGGACCAAACAAACTGCATCTAGGAGTGAATGACTGCTCTAAAGCAATAGTACTTTGAAGGACTGTTATTTATAACTTGAGTCTGCCACCGTCAACTCAATGAGCACAGCCATTTTATTCCACAGGGGCTCCTTTTCTGTCTGGAATGGCACATGGAAGACAACAGAACACTGGAAAAGTGTTGGACTTACTGGTAAGGATGAAAGTATCTGGCTCAGGATAAGTTTAAAAGGGAGAATATCCTGGAAGTAATGCCTACCGGTGCAGATAGGATTTATGGTGTTGCATACAAACTACTTACCTAGTTGTTATGGCATATAGAGCTATTCCCCTTACTTTGTTGGAAATATTTCAAAGAAAGTTTGATTCTGCCTTTCAGAGTGGGAAGATTTTTCATATTTTAAAATTTTCATACATTTTTATATATTTGCCAATGACTAACATTTTTCAAAATGCTTTTTAGAATTTCAGTATAGAAAACTTCCATTTTCAAGAAGTCCTACCATATGATGATTTGTCAGCCTGCTGAAAAGAAACTGAAAATAAATGAAGGAGGAGAAATGATCAGGGAAAGCTAGAGCTGGAAAGGATCTCAAGTAAACATGGAGTTCATTGCCTTGCACTAAGGCAAGATAAAGTAGATCTACACTGTCACCAAAAGATGCACCTTGCCGATTCCTGATAAACCACATTAAAGGGGATTCCCAGGTAGGCTCCTCTGGTGATTCAGTACACATATGGTTAGAAAGTTTTCCTAATATCCAGCCTGTCATCTTTGTTGCAAATTAAGCTGTTTCCTTTTTTGCCCTTCCCTTATCGAAATGGTGGCTAATTGATCACTGTCCTGTTTATAATAACCTCTCACACATTGGTGGACTGTTATCATGTCCCTCTTTAGTCTTCTCTTTTCTAGACTAAACAAACCCAATTCCTTCAACCTTTCATTAGAGGTCATGTTTTCTAAGCCTTTTCTCATTCTTGTTACTCTCCTCTGGACACTCACTGAAAATGATAAATGAAGGAAGTAACTGTACTGGTTTGGCAATCCCAATGTTTGTGAAAATTTATTTTTGAAAAAACACTGGCCAAATTTAATGGAAAAATTAAAAATTTAGAACAGCTTATACTGTTTTCTCATTCAGGATTATGACATCATATTGCTGAAGTCAAATAGTGTCCAGGAAAAAGAAGCATGTATTCTTTCTGAAAATAAAACAATCACCCAGCACATTAAGAAGCTGATATATATTAATAGACAGACACATCCTTCCCATCTGCTGCAGTTAATTAAATGTTCTTGTCTTTAATAAGTTTGAGGAAGTAGTAGTTTGTTCATTTTAAAAACGACCAACAAATTCATATTGCCCATTGAGCAGGCATATGGGCTATTCACTGAATATAGCACATTGTTGTACTAAATAACCCCTTAAAGACTCAAAGGGGTACATTTTATGTATTGTACAGCAGCACAAAACAAGGGAAACTGCAGATGCTTCAAGCTATGAGTAAAAGCTGTGCTGACAATCAGACCAGTACTCTTGCCAGACAATCATCAGTCATCTGTGCGATGCCAAGGTGTTCAGGGGTTCAGTGAAACACTGGCAAATCTAAAGTCATGAAAGGATTATGCCCACTCAGCTTCTACTGCCAGCCTGCTACTGCTAGGCTTGTCTGCAGGGAGTTTGACCTTACTTAGCATGTGAATCAGGTCTTGCCAAATACATTAAGCCCTGATGTTAACTAGTTGTTCTTCTAATGGGTTGTGTCTGTCACAGTGAAAGAAACAGATGGTATTTTGAAATATGGAATCCACATGTTTTCAATACAATACTTATTGCTACTGTACATGCTGCAATAATTACGTGAACAAGAGTAATTATTTCAGGTGACAGTTACCCGTCATCCTTCATATTTTTTCTGCAATGCTAAACCTTCTTCACCACTTCCCTGGTCCTTCTTGCTCACAGTGGTAATTTTTTCCAGTAAAAGAGGTTTTATAATGGTTGTAAGGGACAGGATTAACATTGCAACTAGAGGCGTAATAGCCATGGTCTGTGCCGTTGGTAGTGGCAGCAGCAGTAGCAGCCGGGGCTGTGTTGGCTGTGTTGGCTGTCAGGCTAGGCGTCCCCTCAGTGGATGTCCATGGTTGGTGTTGCTCATTATTGTTCTGTTTGCACTCAAAAGACACTATCAGTAGGTACGGGATACAACTGGGAAAACACGAGTGTTTTAATACACTATAAAATTCCCTGACCCTACCTATCTCCTGCATGCTCTTTCCCCTAAAATGTCCCCTTATCTATACCCACCCAGTCCTGATAAAATCCGAGATATTTTGATTTTATTTAGACTCTCTTGTTAATAAAGGCTCTATCATCCAACAAAGGATCAGAAACAATATAGAGTGAGATTTAGTAGAATAACTGTGCTATATGAATTGCTAAGAATCATGCTGGGCAATTTACAAACCAGCTATAGGCTAGAATTTGTTCAGCCAAATGACTAGTCAAGCAATTGGGAAGAGACGATTAGCATTGTGACTTGTTATTGGACAATTAAGAGCAGAGAAAAAGGTAACACTTGTTGACCAAACTATTATTTGCAAATTGTTCACAGTCCTCCTTCATTCCTAAGTCTCTCCTGTACTAGTTACTGTGTGTAACTTAATTTGTCCTACACCCTGGCAGACTGATCACAAATATGGCATTCTAGCATTGTGTGTAATGCTCTAATTGCATTACTGTACAATTAGCTTTTGATTTTCTACAGCAGATATTTGCATCTAACCACACATTCAATATGTTGCCTTCATTATCAGAGGTATGCAGCAGTGTGAAAGCAAGTAATAAGGTCTGTCCTCTTGCACACATGTAAACAATTGCCTGGTATACGGCAAGCACCTGACATATATCTTTCACAGTGTTTCCATCTTTAATACCTCCTAACCTGGTTGGATCTGGTATCTTCAAGTGCTCTAGTACAAACACATTTTTTTAAACACTGATGAACAGTGATAAGTGCCATCCTGTTAAATATTCATTCAACACCTCATCAAAAAGCAGGCAGGCAAAGTCGTCAATCTTGCCCAGAAACTTAAAAGGCCTATCTGAAGAGCACAATCACTTTACACCCTTCTGCTCTCATTATTCTTCAGTCTACTTTTTATTGTTTTCCCATCTTGTCTGCTGACATCCTCAGAGAGTGGCCAATGATTCTGTTTTGTGCATTGGGCTACATAATCTAATTGCACAAGCTTGTGCCTCAAGTCTGGTCCATTTATACAGATTTTGATTCCAGAACTGAGCTGTTGCAGACTTTTCTTTGCTTAAAATATTGGCCCTCCTGCACACAGGCACTCAGAACTTTGCCTACTGCACAGTCAAATGACAATACTTGAATTGTGATTGCATGAGCTCTTTCATAAGTATCTCCTACATTCAACCTATTAGTTTTTGGCAGCCATGTTCATCATGGAGCCTCTGCTCAGTAGAATTTGATGGAAACAAGGTAGCCAAGAGTTACAAGAAGTGAAATTAATGAAGTGATGTAGGAAAAGACAGCAGAAATATGCATGGGAGAGAGCAAATGGAGGGAACAGCCATGCTGAGAATCCCATGCTACCCAGTGGTTACTTCACACTGGCAACCACAGAGTGCAGGGATGTGGCTACTAGGCCTGTATTCATGAATTCAGTACCCCTTGCGAAGTGTGCCCAGAGTTCATGGTTAGGCTGCGCTGCTCTGTTACATCCTGCTTCCTGGTTGTGAATTTCAATGTATGATGTCATAGTTACTACAATGTTCCTATCACAAAGCACTTTTAGTTGGGTTCCATGTGTGCACTCATAAAATTGCACCTTTGTGACTAATCACACTAAGGACCATCTTTTATTAGAGTATTTGCAGATAACAATAATAAGATGTGGGTTGTTTTACCTGAATCTGAAGTGCTGACACTTAAAATAATAAATATTGTACAATTTTCAGCAGAACTGGGTCCCTGTAATTCTTACTAAAGTTATGGGTGTTTAATAACTTTGAAAATCTGACTTGCATCTAATTTCTTCCAAGGTGTTATGAGATTTCAGTTCTAAAAAGGTAGGTTCATAGGTGTCCTAAGCTGGGTTCTACAAATGAAGTCATGCAGACTGAAGAAACGCTCTTGAAAACATGATTCACAGTGCCCATATTTTCCTCCTCTCAAGTTACCATGGTGGAATCAGAGAATCATAGAAAATTAGGGTTGGAAGGAACCTCAGGCAGTCATTTCATCCAATCCTCTGCTCAAAACAAGACCATCGCCAATTTGATCATTCCAGCTAGGGCTTTGTTGAGCTGGGCCTTAAAAACCTCCAGGGATCGAGATTCCACTACCTCTCTAGATAACCTGTTCCAGCGTATCACCATCCTCCTAGTGAGAAGGTTTTCTTGATTTTCAACCTAAACTTCCCTTGCTGCAACTTGAGACCATTGCTCCTTTTTCTGTCACATTATTTTCTCCCTCTCGCCCTGGCATCCAAGGCATTTAATTTGCCCCCACCCACCCTTCTGCCATCTTCAAAATCTTGAAAAGGGAAATATAGGGAAGAAGAAGGATCCAGGGAAGTACAGACCACTCAATCTGACCTCAGTACCCAAAAGATCATGGAGCAGGTCATCAAGGAATCAATCTATGAAACACCTGGAGGAGATCAAGGTATAAGGAACAGCCAGCATGGATTCTCCAAGACCAAGTCATGCCTGACCAGCTTGATTTGCTTCAATGATAAGGTGACAGGCTCTGTGGATGGGGCAGGAGAGCAGTGGATACTGACTTAAGCAAGGTTTTTGATACCATTCCCCAAAACATTTTCATTAAAAAGCTAAGAAAATATGGACTATATGAAAGTACTGTAAGGTAGATACATAACTGGTGGACAATCTTATGTCTGAATCTTACATGAACCAAATGGGCCTCACTCAATCAGATGAAATTCAACAAGGGCAAATGCAAAGTCCTGCACTTGGGATGAAATAACTGCAAACACAAATACAAACTGAGGAATGAGCTAAGAAAGACCTGGGGATTACCGTAGACCATAGACTGAATATGAGCCAACAGTGTGCCCTTGTTGCAAAAAAGGTCAACAATATACTGGAGTTGTATTAACGGGAATGGCATTTGCAAATCAAGGGAAGTGATTTTACCACTCTATTCAGTACTGACAAAGCATCACCTGGAGTACTGCATTCAGTTTTGGGCCCCACACTTCAAGAAGGATGTGGCCAAATTGGAAAGAGTTCAGAGAAGAGCAACAAAAATGATTAGGGGCCTGGGAAGCATGACTGATGAGGAAAGTCTAAAAGAACTAAGCTTATTTATTCTAGAGAAGAGAAGGATGAATGGGTATTTGATAATAGTTTGTTAATAATTTTTAAATACCTGAAGGCTGATTATAGAGAGGATGAAAATTAGTTTTTCTTTGTGGCCATAGGGAAAAAACCTAGGAGCAATGGATTCAAGTTGCAGCAGAGGAAATTTAGACTGGAGATTAAGAGTAACTAACTGTCTGACTGTGAGAGTGGTCAAATCTTGGAATAGGCTCCATAGAGACATAGAATCTCTATCCCTGGACATTTTCAAGAACAGGTTGGACAGATATTTGGCTGGGATGGTTTTTAGTCAGGAATGATCCTGTCTTGAGTGTGGGGATGGACTAGATGACCTCGTGAGGATGCTTCCAGCATGACTTTCCTATGATCCTATGGATCCTGGTATTTACTAACAAACAGGCTCAGCAAAAAGGAGTAGGTTGAAACTAGGGCTGTGCGAGGCTTCAGACCGTGCTTCAGATCCAGAGAAGCTTTGGACGCTCTGCCGTCTGAAGCAGCATGTCCAGATCGAAGCTCTGGCTACTTTAGGCTTTCTGAAGTGGTGCGGAGCTTCTGAACCACTTCGGAAAAGCTTCAGAGCTGCCTCAGAGATCCAGCCATAGGCTTCAATGGGGAATCAATTAAATATCTATAACTGTGTTGTTTTTTGTCTGAGTTGGATGAAACCTGCAGAGATGGTGGCCCCTGATGAGGCCATGAAGTCTGCCAAGCTTCAAGAAGATCGGTTCAGGGGCTTGGGGGGAACTGCACCCCACATTCTTGAAAGCAAAACTCATGTCATGTGTACGTGTTACACCACAGTGGGGTGAAAACTGGAGGGCTGGTCACCCTTGTTAAGGCCATGAAGCCTGCCAAGTTTCAAGGTGATAGGTGCAGGGGTTTGGGGGGAACTTCACCTCAAGCTGCTGACAGGCAAAACTCATGATACAGATGATTCTGTGTGTGTTAAGGCACAGCAGGATGAAAGCTCCTGCTGCAACCACAAAGCCGGCCAGCTGTCAAGGAGACAGGTGCAGGGCTTCTGGGTTCTGGGGCCTTGCACCTCTGGCTGTTGACAGGCAACACTTGTGACATGGGTGCTTGTGGGACTGACTTTTCTCACCATGAAACTTGGCAGGCTTCATGGCCTCAACAGGGGCTACCACCCCTGCAGTTTTCACCCCAGTGTGGTGTAGCACATATGTGTGACATGAGTTTTGCTTTCAAGAATTTGGGGTGCAGTTCCCCCTGAACCCCTAGAATGATCTTCTTGAAACTTGGTAAGCTTCATGGTCGCAGCAGGGGCTACCATCCCTGCAAGTTTCATCCAAATCACACAAAAAACAACAAAGTTATAGATATTTCATTGATTCCCCATTATACCCTATGGCCGGTTCTCCGAGGCGGAGCCGCTTTGGCCGGGTTGAAGCGGGAACCCAGTCCGGAGCTCCAGATCGGAATGTTGCCATCCAAAGTGGCTGGATCTGAAGCCGGATTGAATAGCTGCCTACTCGCACAGGCCTAGTTGAAACATGTGAGTACAATCATATTGGTTGACTTTGAACAGCAAAAGTCTATTTATTTCCTTTTTTATTTTACTATTTTGAAGCATGCATGAAGGGTAGATTAAGAGGGTGAACTTCCTCCCCCTAGGAGTCCCATAATTAGGTTAGAGGGTGAGGGAACCAGCCCTGGGAGAGGAAGGGGGCAGCTTCAGCAGTCCTCACTGTCAGCCACGTTGGTTCCAGGGAATGCCAGAAAATGTATTTAGGTTTCTTTTTCTTTAGACCTCTCCCTCCTGTGATTGGCTGCATGGCTGACTGGGGCTTAGTCTCTCTTCCCAAGCCAGGTGGGCATCTGTTGTCTGTCCCGAGGCCAAGGGCCCGATCCTGAATGCACCCATTTTCAGAATCCTAGATCCACCCCTGCATGCAAGTGCCAGTAACGGCACAAACAGTTTTGAAGAACTTCTAATCCACCAAAATGTGTATGTACAATCAAAATTTACTCTCATGCCAAAATTAGATCTTTGCATTCTGGGGAAAAGCATAATAAGTCAGGCCCTTGGCAGACTAGGGGGAAGATAAGTCAAGGAATACCTCACAGCATAGACTTCTATCAGCTTCCTTTTTTCAACAGTGAAGCACCCACATACTGCAGATTTGGTAAGGAATATTTCCTTAAAAGCCATTAGTAAACTTCAGTGGTGTAGAAGCTTCATGTATACATGGAACAAGAAGCTAGAAAACTGCAGTCTCTCATGAGTTGCACTAGATTTGCATAACCTGTCACCCAAAGTCATCCTTTGGCTTCTCTGCAATAAAAAAGAGCAATGTCTTTTCCAAGCTACTCCATCCACCTCTCACAAGATCCTCAGATCTGAAAAATACTTTGTGGTGGTATGTATGAAAAGCATCACACACCAAAATGAACATGTTATTTTTAACAGTTGTTAGGAGATCAGTGAATAATGTTATTAGTGCTATTTCAGTCCCAAACTTAGATCTAAAATGAGACTGACCAGAATCATGAAAATCAGAAGATTGCAAATACTGACCTAGCATTTGTCAGCCAGCTTTTTTTATATACCTCAAAATAGGTTATGTGAGACTAGGTTATAACTGAAAAGTATGTCAGCATCAGGTGTTTTTTTGGTAGCTCATTGTTGCTGACAGAAAACACATGACATCTTATGTGCAGAAAGAGAAGCATTAACTAGTTCCTGCAGCTATAGGACCTGTGTCATTAAGGCTCATTTGTCTCTCTCTGTCCCAGTTACTGAGTGGTATTTCTAGAGACTGTAATCCATTCTGTCCCAAAGTCTATTACAAACACCAGCTGTTTTATGTAACTTCTTACTGTTATGCTACAGCAACTACCACTGACTATGCTGCACAGTGTCCATGGTACTTGAAACACAGAGTAAAATCTCTTACCACAAAGAATCCCAAAGGGAGACCATAGTTAGGCACTAGTTTATACTGTCCTTCTAAATCAAAGAAACTTAGTTAATTAACATCTTGAAGGGTTGTTCTAAGATAATGTTTGTCCTTGTTGACTGTTAACAGAAAACCACGGAACATTTCTATTCCCTAACTGCAAAGTATATACAACAACATTCCTTAAAAGGAGCATGGTGTCCTGCAGGTCTCCAGCTGAGAAGTGCAGTTCTTAGAGTCTTTGTGACCAGGGTCTCCTATTGGGAAGTCTTGATGCTTTAGGAAGTTGAGAATTTGACAATGGTTCACAGTTACTACCTAGCCTACTCTTTACCAGGAGGTTTCAAAGGGTTGTACATCATCCTCATTTTTATAGATGGGGAAACTGAGGCATGGAGAATGGAAGTGACTTTCCCAATAGTAACTCAGCAGGCAAGCGACAATATTAAGAATGTCAAAACTGGGAAATTCAGGTTGTATGAGTTGCATTTTATCCATTAAGCCACGCTGCCTCTTAATAGCAGTCTTTTCTAATTGCTATGTTAAACCAGCTAAAATCAATCTTTTATTCCCATCTTAACAATGGCCATGCCATTGGAATATATTTTGGAGTCATTATGTTTTTCAGTATGTGTTCGTTTTTCATGAAGCTATTCCTGAAAGGTGCTGAGTGGCTCCTGTAATTGTTGAGGGGAGGGCAAGACAGTTAAGGATGCTCAATATCTTCCCAGACTTGGTCTGTCATGTTCTGACTGAAGTCAGCAGGGTGCAGATGATGCTAATGGAGGCCGGAGCAGACCCTGAATCTGTAATATCGAGTGTTTAGAAGATCACTGACTTTTGACAAGGTGGTTAACAGGGTGCCATAAATCATGTGGAAAGAGACAGTGGCAGCTGATTCTTATTCTCTTCCAACATGTGGATTACGTTACATCTACACAAGCAGTAACCTTTCATCTCCCGCAGTTGTGAAGGTGAAGGCTTCTGGGGGTCTCGTTCCCTAATTAAGCCTGACTTAGAATTCACCTAAGTTAGACTAACATGGATAGGAAGTCAGGTTCTGTTAGCTGTTCCACCTTTCACCTTACAACACATCTGGGAAATATTCAGTTCAAGATCATAACCATGAATTTTGGCATTAACTACCAAAAAAAAAATTAAGATATCACCAACAATTTGCCTTTGACTGGGAAAATTAGAAGCATATTTGAGATGTAAACACTGATGTGTCACTAATATTGCTGGTAATGATTAAAGCCTGCTACTTTTATTATAATGGAATAAAGCAAAGTTGACAGTCTCAGTTCATGCCCATTTTTAGTTAAAACAAGATAAGGAAATTCCAATGGGCATATCATATTCTAAAGGGGAAAAAGGCTGGGAATATTTAGAGGGGAAGAGCATTTTTGGTAAGCTCTACAAATGAAAAGCAGTATGTGTAAAGTACTGTAACAAATTTGTGGTTATAAAGCAGAAGTGGGGATAGAACCCAGAACCTCCTCCTCCAAGACTGCAAACAGATGTCACCCTAGTGCCGCTATAAAAATGTTTATGGTGGTACAAAACACAAGCAAGCAGACTTTGGTGCTTTGATGGTGTTGTGCCATAAATGCCCTAAGTTGAGAGTGCTAGAATTCCAATTAATAGTTTCTTCTGCTCTTTCATGGCACAAGTGTGTGGGTAGCCCTGGGCAGGCAATCTTAGGACTTCAGGCACCTGACCTTGCAGGACAGTGGTCCTGGGTGCACAGCCCATGCCTGAGATGTGGACTTGCAAGTGCCGAGCAGGGAACCCTTTTGGCTTCTACACTCTGTGCTTGCAGATGCACACCCTAGGTCAGGGCTAAGCACGGAGAGCTGTTGTCCCACAGAATCAGGCCTGTGAAGCCCCAGGAACAGTAGAGGCACAATCCTGGAAGACAACAGCCCCAGGTGACATTTGTCTTTTCCCATCCTGGCACAGTTGATCCTGCCACAAATACAGTGTCTGTTTGTACCCCAACAGTCCTCCTACTTCTTGAGCTAAAGGAGAATTGCTTAAGTGTAAACAGCATAGAGCCTAGGCACACACTGGAGACCATTGAGATCCAACCCTTTTCAACCAGGTTGCCTTGCAATCCTTTTGGGGGTGCCACACAGTATTAACATGTTAGATATATTCATAAGATAAACTCAGAGATTTCAAATAGGAATCTGCAGTTTCCAAACCATTCTGACCTGTTGCAAGTTTTCTGAGTTCCTTGCAACAGGTCAGAATGGTTTGGAAACTGCAGATTCCTATTTGAAATCTCTGAGTTTATCTTATCTTATTATTTTTCTGTAGTAAAAAATTGAATGAAAACTAAACTGACATTTTGATGGATGCCTTGAGTCTCAAAAGTTTGCAAACCAGTGCATTAGATGAAGATGATCTCTATCACCAATGTGATGTTCTTACATCAAGAAAATTACTGTGCATCAATGACCACACACATTTGTAATCAGAATAATGTAGAGATGGGTTTCAACATGGAGTGTATTTGCTAACAAGTGCCCAGAATTTCACTATTGTGCCATTCTTCACTGCAGGGCTCCCTAACACAGGCTATTGACCGCCCAGACTTGCCTCTAGTGTAGATGCAGCTTACATCAGTGCTTTTGCCAATATAACTGTTCAGGGTTAAGCTAATCATTCCGCTAATGGAAATTACTATATTTGCAAAGGTTCTTGTATAGATCTGATCTTAGCAATCTTTACAAGGAAAATGTCACAGTTCTCTCTTCCCTACCATAGAAGGAAGGGATCTCAAACTGCTTTATCAAATAAGGTAAAAATCAGCACCCCCCATTACAGATGCAGAAACAGGCACAGAAAAATTAAGCAATTTAAGGTTACACAGTGAGTCATTAAACCCTATTTTCCTATTGTCCACTGCCAGGTTAGCCTCCTAATTAACCAACATTTTTGGCACATTTACCAGAAAGATCATGATTAATCAATGCATGGAGGGGAGCACCAATAACAGACCCAGTAGAAAAAAAGCGATCAACTATGAGTTAGAAAAAATGTGAAGCAGACAGAAAAGTGAGGGAACAGAAATTTACCAGCTGAAATAAAACAGGAAAAAGTTTGATGACTGTGTTTTTGACCAAGTCACTTAGGCCAGATTTGCAGAAGAAAAACTCTACATCCACACTTGTGGTTATAGTTTAAAAAAGACTCATTTAGCTCCCAATCTAAGGAGCTAAGAGAATGTGAGCATTTTTGAAACTCTGTCTCTTGTGGGGCTGAGTAGTTTTGGTAGTCTGGCCCCTATGGACCTGGAAGGCAGTCTGGCCCTTAGTTACCTAAGTGGTGATGGAACTGTTTTGAAAATCTGGCCCTTGAATTTTGATGTATCATTCCTTGTAAAATGACGCTAATAAAATTCCTTTCTCTTACTCTTGTATTGCTTTAAGCAGTTTGGAACTGGCACTTTCTCTTACTATCCTTAGTTATTCCTCAGGGTAGCATTTTCTGTGTAATTATTTACCCCTTCCTTCAAAGCTTTGCTCTCAGATTAGAATGTGCTTTTTAAAAATGAGAGAATGCCCTCCCTCCAATTTACTAGTGTTTCCTACTGTATCAGATTCACATAGGAGAAAAAGCAAAATAATGACTTTCTCCCAAATCACAATGCTATACATGCTATTAAAGATGAGGAAACAAGATACAGTTCAGGTTAACGAAAGCATTTATCTTGCATGTTTAGTTTCTTAAGCCTTTGATGTGTTTAAAATATCGGTAGAGTCTTTTCCTCATCTTCCCCCACTACAGTGTGAGTTCAAAGAAACATATATTATGAAAAAGCTAAATTGTAACAAAAGCTTTCTAACAGCTTTGAACTGAGATATATGTGTAGCTTGAGTATAACTTTATTTATCAGAAATGCCCTAACATCTTAGACAAAGTACCCTATTAATTTTTGTTGGTGGGTTAGTGATCAGTGTATTCTGTTTCATCTACTACAGATAAAATAAATGGGGGGGTGGGGTGGGAAATATAGCTCAGAATTTTGCTGTATAAAAGGGAGACTGGGAATATGTATTTAGCTGCTTAAAACACATTAGAAAATGTATTGCAAAAAATTCAGCTAGATCTCTCTAAACCAAGTAAAACTAGTGAGTTTACCTAGCAAAAGAAGACAAAGAACCAAAACAGAAAACTTACAAAATCCTCTTTTGCAGATGCAATTTCAAGAATTTGTCATAAAATGTCAAACAAACCTGCCTTGAGTTAGATTTGAATACAATTATTTCTCAAAGAGGTATATGGACACCAACTCAAAAAGGAAATCACTACTTCATGTGAGTAGTGCATTATCTCTATCTCCTAGAAAAGCAGAAAGAAAGGTAAATGTTGGGAGCACATTGCAAAATATTTGAGAAATGTAACCAAGTAGATAGTGAAAGATGCAGCCCCCCCGCCAGAAGCTCTCTCCTAGTCTCTTCAGTTCCCCACACCATCTGCCATCCATACCCTTCCTCTTTTTTTATTCTTTCTTCTCTGCCTCTTCTCTATTCTAGTTCTCCTTGCCTCCTCCCTACAGTCTCATCTCTTCCTTCATTTTCCAATTTAGCCAATCTCTAAAAAAATCTGCACCTCTCAAAAATAAATACGATGTTTGTTATTATCATATTGCTCATTCTGCTTGTTCATGATGTTCCTTTCCTTTATCCTTTCTTTCGTCTTTCCAGAATGTAAGAGCAGGGCAGGACCTGCCTCTTCTTTCCCGTTTGTACACTGTACGCTACAAGGCAGTTCTGCTCTCAGTTTTGTTCTTAGTGTTACCGCAATACTAGCAAGTAATAATCCGTATCCAAGTTATTTCTTAAATGCATTATCGTATTAGTAGCTTAGCCCAGGTAAGTATCCCAGTTACATAGATGAGATAAAGGGGACACAGGATTTATCCAAAGGGATGGAACACAAACTATTTACCTATGGGAGGGCTAAGGCATGAATTTGGAATGTGCCAATTAATCTGCTGTGGCTGCCTGTGTGCATTGTCTTACACTGAAGTAAACCTGAGGTAGTTTACCCAGGGCTGGATTAACACTTTAGTGGGCCCTAGGCAAACAAACTCATGGGCCCCAGGCTGGTCAAGACCCCCCTCCCTACTCTGGCACTGCCACCCATGGGGACTGGGGCTTAGAGCCGCCGCTAGGAAGCAGTTGCTGCAGCGGCAAGGCTGGTGGAGGGAAGGGAAGGGAAGGGAAGGGAAGGGAAGGGAAGGGAAGGGAGGCAGATGGGGCCATTTGTACTGCCACCATGGAGGGAAGGACTGGGGCCCCCCGCAGCTCAGGGCCCTAGGCATGTGTCTAGTTTGCCTATGCATTAATCCAGCCCTGAGTTTACTCTTAAGGTAAAATGGATAAACTACCTTGCCTTCATTTCATGGCTGTAGTGTGCACATGGACACATGAATGCCAAGTGCTCCTGGAGGCTGGAGAGGCTGGGCAGGAGAGGGCTGGAGCTGGGCCTGATGCCCAGCTGGGGAAGTGTGCAGGGCTTGGGGCCTGGGGCCAGAATGCATGGCCGCAAAGCCTGGATGGGGAGCGGGACAGAGCCACAGACAGGTCATCCAGGGGGCAGAAGGGTGGGTTACGCACTCCCAGGGAGGGGGATAGGGGGCACTTTCCCTTCAGATTTATGAATGGGGCAGGGGTGGGCTGCCTGCTGTGAGCTCAAGGCTCCCCACCCTGTTGCCCTCCTCCCAGGGCCTCCACAACCCAGTGGGCAGGACCTAGCATGGCAGGGCAGAGTGGGACCAAGTGGGGAAGCTCATTGCTGCTGCTGCAAGTTCCATGCCACCAAGGCAAGGTGCTCCTTGCTCACACAGCAGCAGTGGGAGGCACAACCCCATGCCAACACCCCACTGCTGCCAGGTGAGCAGGGGGCACCTCCCTATGGCAGCACAGAGTTTGTGACAGTGGCACCAAGCTTCCCCACCCCACTTTGCCCTGCCACACCAGATCCCACCTGCTGGGCTGCAGAGGCCCCCAAGGGGAGGGCAGCTGGGCAGGTAGTTTGAGTCCGCAGCAGGCAGCCCACCCCTGCCCTGTTTCATGGGCACTACTATGGCCATGCTGCCCAGGGTGGAGGGGGAGCCAGGCTCCACACTCTGCTCTGCTTTAGCAGCTGCCACCTCCCGTGGGTGGCAGCCAGGACACGGGTGCTTCTGTAGGGGGCCTGGGTCTCTGGTCCCATCGCCCTGGCAGCTGGGGGCCCCCTCTGGCAGGGGTGAGGGGAGCAGGTGGCCATGGGTGGGGAGGGAGGGGGACCAGCAGGTGTGGGGGGGCTATGGGTGGGGATTGAGGGGCACCAGCAGGGCCAGGGGACTGTGGGTGGGGAGTGAGGGGCAATTGCATGGGCACTGGCATATTAGGGTTGCTCAGGAACACAAAGCAGCAGGGGCACAGCCTCAGCTGGACCCCTGTCTTGGTGAGCAAAGGAGGTAGGGGGAGCTCTGATTTTCCATAATAAATCCCCCCAAATCAAATACCAAAATGTACAGGTATTTGAAATTTTATTATAGTGACTCAGGTACTGGTAGGCTTCCAAATTGCTTTAAAATTGTAATTATAGCAATAAAACATTGTGCTCAACTGATACCTATATATATATATATATATATAGAATTGTTTCATTTTAATTGTGGCAAAACATGAATTGTGGCATTTTTAATCAGAGAATTTGTGATTTTTTAATGACCAATTAGCTCCGCAGTAAAGTATCATCATCTACTCGTGTACCCTATCAGGCTGGAGTAAAGTAATTAACTTTGCTGTCGGATAGTACTGCCTGACACAGATACTATCCTATGGCAGAGTTCTCTACCCTGCTGCAATGTACATGTAGATGGTGACTGGGGCTGGCTAGGGCAAGAGGGTGCTAGAGTGTAGGGGGTTGCTTGCTGGCTAGCTCTACATTGTAGCACCCTCGTGCCCCAGCCAGTCCCTCTGCTACATGTTGAGCCAGAGGGAAGCAGCTCTGGGCTGGTAGGCTGTCCCTCAGGGCCCCCTGCCAGCTGGGCTGTGCCACCTCAGCTCAATATGCTGTGGTCCCAGGCGCGCATATAAATACTGCACCTGGGAGCAATAAACTCCAGCATGAACTGCACTGGAGTTTATTGCATCACATTAGGATCACATGTAGATGCACCCACTGAAAGGTATTTTTGTTAACTTAGGAAAAACAAAACAATGTGGAATATTCCTGATCATATTTTGTTGTCTCTGCCTAGGCAAAAATAAGACCAGAAATGTGAGTCCAACTGTATCAAACTCTATCATTATACAGAATGATTAAATGCTCTTGAGTTTTAGTTATTTTGAATATTTGGAACTGCATTTTTTGGAAGTGGCATTGTCTTCTGCATCTCTACTTCTCAAAAGTGTTCTCTGAAATATTATACTTCTGGTACAGAATCGTGTCAAGAAAAAGATTATGATAGGCTCATGCTACATGGGCAGAACAACAGTAGGCTCTTCTAAATACATCATGAAGTCCAGGGACGTACAATGAACATCCTTCTTCTAAAATTGCATATAATTCAGCACAGTCATGGAGCAGCATTCATCTTCCTTTCTCATATTTCTGCCCATGAGACAGCAGTCAGTGTTGTCAAATGGCTAGATCTAGCCTAAGGTATTTCCTATTTGGAGGCTGATGTAGGTCAAGAGAAGCAAGTAACTGCTCTAAGTAGAGGTGGCTTACCAATGAGAAAAAGTATTTGAAATTGTCACTAATTTTGAATGTCTTTTCAGTTCAGCCATGTTCACATTACTTTTTATTCATTTAAAGCAAACATCCTTTCAGATGGGTTTTGTTTGTAATAGTGCTGGAAAATGACTGGTTTCTGTACATGTCCATATTCATATGGTAAGAAGGCTATCCACATATTAATAAAGGATTTGTTTCAGTGTCCTTGACATAACACTTTGCTATTCTTCACATCTTAGGTTATATAGATTTTTAGTTGCCTAGTCAGTGAGCAGATATACAATCATGTGATTTAAGTAATAAATGAATAAAAAATTGAGGTTAATTGGCTATAGTTAGAAGAAGCCTGTTGAAAACAATCTCTGAGCTGAAATATGTTAATGTATAAACCTATAACAATTACAGATATTTCACAGGTATATTATAAAAAATCAGTCTATGTACAGAAACTTCACAAAGAGAGATAAAGCGTCTGATAACGTGCTCTTGGCAAATATATGGCCAGTTCTACCTAAATGCATTTCAGAATGTGTGAAAATTAGCTTTATAAAGCAGAAATAATGGGATTCTTAGTTAGGGCCATAGGAAAATAGAGCTGGAAGGGACCTCATAAGGACTAGTTATTCTGTCTTGGAAAAAAATATGGATGGTGCCGGGTGCTTTTAATTAGCAGGCTGTGCTAATTAAAAGCACCCGGTGCTACATCAGGAGCATGTGCATCAGTGGCGCAATGTGCCTCTGTGTGAGAAAATGGTGGCGGTGCACTTTGAACTAAAGCACATTGAATGTGTTTTAGCATAAAGTGCGCTGCTGCCATTTTCTCAGAGCAGAGGTGCACTGTGCTGCTGATGCACCTGATATGTGAGGTTGCCAGAGCGCGTCCATTTACATGCTCCAGCAGACCTCATTAATTGAGTCTGCTCCGATGCACTGGATTTCCATCATGTCGGAGCAGGCTCCCTGCTTGTGTGTAAGTGGTCAAAGGCAATTTTCACAGAATTGTCTTAAAGCAGTACTGCTGTTGTCATGCTAACTGCAGTAGTATTTTCTTTTTGTCAGTATGGCAAGCAAATAAGACATGCACATACAATGGAACTTTTAAAAGCACTCAGCATTGGAACTGAAGGGTTTCAATGCTGATTTCAATGGGTACAGAATTTGAATAACACTGGGTATGTCTATATGAGATGCTCTACTGTGCTTTACTGTGCATTGGACTAATGAACAGTAAAGCGTCAGCATGTACACATGTGCACCAATTACTGTGCAGTAGATTAGTCTAATGTGCCATTTTTAGTACCTGTAGAAAGGTACTAGAAATTGGAGCATTAAACTTATGCGCTGAATTGCACATGTAGATGCTGACAGGGAGCAAATTGCTCCTGGTCAGCCTAGGCAGCAGGGGACCACAAGGGGCAGGGAGAGCTATTTCAGCTTGGTGGGATGCTGCCTCTCAGCCACATGGAGACTGGCATATGTCCTGATCTCCACAGGGCAAAGAGGAAGCTGCCTAGCAGCTGGGAGGGTCTCCATGTGGCTGGGAAGCAGATTCCTGGCAGCCAGGATAGGTTTCCTCTACCCAGCAGAGATCAGGACTAGGTCCCATGCCCCTTCCAGCCCAGGGCTGGCACCCAGGGGAGCCTGGAGCTCCCCCTGGCTGCTGAAGGTGGGCAGAGCAGGGCAGGAGCAGCTCTAAACTGAACTGCTCTTGTTGGGAGCAAATTTGCTCCTAACAGGCACACTTTTGGATAGTTGCAGGGAGCCAGTTTAATTCACCTGAATTTCCTGGGCAGAAAATTCAAGAGCATTAATTGAAAGTATAGATGTGCCCCCTAAGCACTTTTAAAAATCCAACCCACAATTGATATCAGCTACATCAATTTATGACCACAGGTGACCTGGCCTATATGGCTGGAAGCTGTTGGAAACATGCACAAATCCCCGCATGACTTCTAAAGCTAGAATTGGTTCTTAAATCATGTAAACTGTGTAAACAATAGTGACATAATTCTCTTGCTACTATAGAGAAATATATATAAGATAATTTATCTCTCACTTTTAAATAAATACAGCATATTACATTATGGTTAATTTATTACAGGCATGGCTAGCAGTTTCACCTATTATTAAAGTTGCCTGATAATTACTGACAATGCTTGTCACTTACTTTTAACAAAGTTGAATATATTTTAATTTTAAAAATCTTTTACCTTTATTATGGATATTTTTCTTTAAACAGCCTTTTAAATACCTTTCCCCTTTTAAAATAATCTCTTTTAGAAAAAAATTAATGTGTTGACAATTTATGTAAAGTCCTAAATTCCATGTAATTTATTAAAATCATTTAATTAATTAAAAATAATATTCAAGCAGTTTGTATTTACTGCTGTAGTTTTTAAGGAAGTCAAACTGCCAAACAGGTGGAAATCAGAAAGTAAGCACCTGACATCAGATTGAGAGCAGCTGGCTCTTCTGCAGGTGCACAGAGAATAAATTCCTGATTTCAGTTTACTCAAATTACTTCAAACTGGTTGAATGAATCATCCATTCAACGTTGAGAAAATGATTAGGAGCTGAGAGAACAGAAATGTTTGTTTTCTCCTTCAATTTATGAGTAAAAAAGAGCTGTGAGAGGCTAAGTTCTACTAGTTTTAAAATCTTTGAGGACATGGTGACCAGAACAGTCGGTTCAATTCATTGACTGTATGTATTTCCTCTACTTAATCAATGAGTTAGTTTTAAATGTAAAAACAGCTTTGGATTGTTTATGTCAGCGCTATCCAACTTTGGAGTGGCTATGGCTGCACACTACATGGGCCATATACTGCAAAAAATCCCCCTCAAATTCCTCCAATGTGCTGGCTGCGAGGGTGGCTATGCCGTGGCCCCCCTGCTCCTTGCAATGTAGAGTTGTCGGTGATATTGTAATTAACTCCTACACTGAGAACTTTTACTTCCTCTGTTGTTTCCAACTGATGTGTTAGAGTGTATTGTTTTGAGTGCCTAGGTACATAAAGTTACATTTTGCATTTTGAATGTTATGCTGCTGTAGTCAAAATTATCCAATACTTCTTTCATGACAGTTGTAGCTTCTTCTATGTTAAAGAGGCCTCCCAATTTTGTATTCTTACCAATTGCACTAGTACATTCCTACTTTTTCTGCTCAGGACATTAATGAAAATATTAACTGAAATCTGTCTCAGGACTGATCCTTAAGGAACTCAACTAGTACCCAGAACAATAGTTCCTCTTTTACCGTAACCCATTGTGCTCTCCACTGGTGCCAGGTTTTACCACCTTACAGTCCTTGTATAATAACTAACATGTTCCCATATAGAGACATATCAAATGCTCTACTGAAGTCCAGATAGATTAGATCCCTTGTCCAGAAAATCACTTGTTTTATTAAAGAAAGATAGCAAATTTATCCTGCATAATCTATCCCTAGTAAACTCATTTCATTCAGTTTTCCATTTACTCCTTGTATTTTAAAATATATTTTGAAAGAAGAATTAAAATTGGTGATTTTAAATCTCTTTGATTAAAATCAGTTCACCCTTTATTAAATAACCAACTGGCCTGAATTTTTTCATGGTGAGTGCCTGTACCAAGTGAACAGGGACTGTAAGTGAGACTTAAGTTGACTTGAGGCTGGTGGGTGGAAACGAAGTGGCAGGTGAAGATTAAGTAAGGAGATGTTCCAGGTGGGGGGGTGGAAAGACAGTGGACAGCTGGGAAGGGACAGGGCAGAAGGATAAAGTTTGGAGAGAATGGGCAAAAGAATGTGGCCTCACTAAAGTATCCTTCCTCCAGAATTTGAAATGGCACAAAATTCTGGCACCTCATTATTCCTTTGCTATATACAGAATATATACAAGCAATGGCAAGGTGTCCTTTCCCTTTCTAGAGTTTGTGCTCATAGAAGACACTACTTACTACTTCTATCAGCTACTTTGTTAGCTCAAGTGGAAGAGGTTTGTGAAAGGCAACAACCCTACAGGTGACCACTGTTAGTGCCACTACACATATCTATATAGCACAATGAAGTGTGTAGAGGTACTTGACTTAGCTGTGAACAAGCTGGAGACGGGTGGGATCCAGAAACATTTCAGGTATATGTAATACTGAGTTCTAGCTATGTTAATAGACCTCACTTCAGTGCAGGGCACCATAATAATGCAGCTATTTTACTTCTGGTACCCAAACTACTTCATTCGTAGTGAGCTCGGGTATCTCCACAAGCAACTGAATGGTGTCAAAGGTGCCGGATAGAATTTCAACTTATTTTAACATTTTTTTAAAATAGTAAAAGGCACATGCATCTCTACATTTTATATATGCAATAAAAGAGATTTAGGACTTATCCAGTATCACACAACCACAAGCTCTTGTCTTAACAGTCCTTTAATAGGATTTGACAGTATACAGAGGCAGGGGCAGCTGGCCAAGTGGCCAAGTAAGGAGGACTTACTAGAGCTTAAAGTCTTTAAGACAGGAGTATATATATTTCTAAAAGATATGCATTAATCCAGCTCTAGGAAGAATTCTATGGCCTGTGCATTCAGGGTTACAGAATCATAGTTTTCCTTTCTTATTTCTACATATATGAAAGTGAAATGCTCTATGTGAGGGAGCAGTACACCTCTCTGGAGGCTGACATTTGCTCCAAAGATAAGCAGCTTGGGTGTTTACTAACAGGCCACCGAACCAAGGGAAGGAGCTTGGTTTGGAGTTCTCTCAACAACTGACAGAGACAAGGGTCCTGATTGTCATGGGTGACTTCAATTACCTGGACATAGATTGGGAGGAACACTTGGCTACGTTGGATCGATCACGTAGCTTCTTAACTGTAATCGAGGAGCTCTTTCTGACCCAGGAAGTGCAAGGACCAAACAGAGGTACTGCGCTCCTAAACTTAGTCTTGGCCAAAGGGATGATCTGGTGTTGCTGGATGTGGTCCATAATATGAGATCCCACCTGAGCATGTGCGCATTGATTAGAGGTGGGAAGGTTCTAATATAGCTGACCTTTCCACCTTGATGATGTCAGTGACCCACTTACATCTGGGAGCCTGCGCAGTAGCTTGTATGGTCCATTTGAGTGCCGTGTGCTACATCTGTGCCAGTCCCTGGGCATGCTTCATTTGGAGTTTCCCCATCCCCCAGCAAAGTCAGTTTTGCAAGGAGTTGAGTCACATTATTTTTTTTTAAATAAATTAGATCTCTTAAGCCATTTGAAACAATAATTCTAATATTATTATTAATAAGTTTGCACTGTGGTAGTATCTAGTGGCCTCCCTTGAGAAGTAGATGACCATTGTGTCTGGGGATTCTGTATGCCCATTTTAAAGGCCCTTCCTTTTGTTCATCATCTAAACACATAGCACCTACAGACATAAGCAACAACCAGTGATCAAGCACAAGGTAGCAAAGTGACTATTATAATTGATATCAAAATTAGCAGTCACAGAATTGCAGTGTTTCATTGGCATTGTGACAGGTGAGTCTTGATACAGACATTTGAAGGGGGCAGTGTGATTTTTTTACATAGTCCTTCTCCTATGTGAGAGAGGAAGAAAATGCGAAAACATGAAGTCATGTACAAGAAAATTGGACTAATGAGAGATAAAGACTGGCTTGAGCTACTGACAGCATCCTAAGTGCTTTCTAAATTTGCGTTGCTGGATTTGCATTAAATAACTTGTAGCTTCATGGTAAGTGCACCATCAACAGTTTTGTTTCACCACACAAAATATTTCTACAGATAGAGCCTTGGTCTCAGTGCAAAAGATGGAAGTTGTTTTGTGAGTGGGGACTGCTGAGAGTTGACAGAGTCATCATGGTGAGATAATCTCCAGATGTCAGCAAGACCTGAGTCTTCGAAGGCAACAGTGTTGCCAGGACAGACTTCTGAGGTAGATGGAAATGCTGTCAAAGACACATTCAAAGTCATGTTGAAATTATCATCCAGGCTCATTTTTCATTCAGGTGCTTGCTAGCTTCTGAGTCAGTGTGTAAGATTTGTTTCATATTCCTTCGTTATCCATCCCACACTAACAGTATTTTACATGGATCACTAGAGTCTGGAAAGTTAGAGTGGGAATCTTCTGGATGACTGTGAAAGTGTAAATTTTAACCTTCCCACCCTGTTTATCTAAGCTAAAGCATAATTATTTCTTTCCTTTATTCAAACACATTTTAAGTTCAAACTTCTAATAAATATTCATTATGCCTGGACAACTACATTAGAAGCCGATTTGTCTGGAATAGGTGTTTAAACATAGCTCATAAACTCCTTCTAAAGGCAAACAGAAGTTCTGGGTACATTTTTGTGCTTATTTCAGATGATTATTTCTGGTATTACAGGCTACAAGTAGATACAAGGAAGTTCCAGTCCTCCCCATTCAATCCAGTAAGATATATCAAGCATTGTATAAACAAGCCAACACTTTGAGCAATGCTGCTAAATTCTGGGTTTTGTTTTGTTTTGTTCATTATTATATACCTTATTTGGGTGGAGTTAGTATTTTGTACTATCAAAAGGAGAGAAATTGTTCCATAACAAATATCATCACATTCACTTCAACGCACTTCATCACAGGTCTTTATTAGAGGCAGATCTAACCTTTAGCATTTGTACAACATTCACAAGTACATTCATTTACAATTATAGTTTTTCTTTGGAAAAAAATATCTGTATTCACCATATATGTTAAGCATGACCTCATAAGGAGTAACTGACATATGAAAAGCTAAACTCATGAATTGAAATTAATTTCTGTTCCCTCCCAGCATAATACAAAGATACAGCCCACTCTCTACAAGTGATCTAAGGAAAGCAGGAAGCTTTAATTTGCCATTAATTTAGGACTTGCTTGAAATCTATAAATCAATAAATCTATAAAATGAGAGAAAACTCCACTGTTAACTTCATTAACTTTGGTCCAGGTCTCTTGATTGCACTTATCCCAGTGGACCCAATGTGACCGTAATACAACCTTAACTCTGATTCAAAATAAATATTTAAATGTATATAATATTTTTTATTTTGTGGTAGTGATGTTGGAGCCATCATGGCCCAGGAAATATGTGAGAGGCAAGGACTTTTGTTGGTTATATATTTTATTGGACAAACTCCAAGGTTGGGAGAGATTTTAACAAGCTTTTGGATACAAGGGACTATTCTTCAGGTCTGAGCTAAACAAGGCTCAGTTCAACCACACAGCTGATTTAATAAAAGATACCCTTAAAAATCCTTGTCTCTTGCACTTTTTATTTTAATATTTCATCTAAATATATGTACAGCAAATACTTTCGAAAAGGAAGACATCCCAGAATTGTACTAGTGACTATTTCTGATCAACTACCCACATACATATAAAATCAATAATTTCATTTAATTTTCCTATTAATCTACAATTCAAACATCATTCTTTAAAATTAGTACTGTGCTTACTTGAATAGAAGTTGACCCTGATTATTGGATGGACCTCCCCCCCCAATAATTGGAGTTTATATATGGAAATTTTATAAATTTGTTATAATTTTCCAGGAGTAGCATCTAATCTAATCATTGGAGGGTTTGCCTTGAATTTGTCCCCTTCCTACTGCTACATCACAAAAATAAATAAATAAAAAAATAAAAAAAAATCTGGGGGAACTAGGTAGCCCTTTGCTTTCTGCTTCCCTGCAACTTTTCCCTTCGCAGCCCCTTCCCTTCTCCTTACTGTCAGACCCTGCTCTCCCTGGGCACATGGAAGTGAGGAGGAAAGTTGAGAACAACAATCTTGAAATTAAGTGTGGCTATAGCAATTTGGATATAGTACACATACACTTAGTTTATCCAGAATTGATGCATATTAACCTTTTTTTTTTTATAATCTCTGCAAATTTTAGCACAGGTACTCCACAAAAATACTTTTGAGCAGCACTTTGTCAGCTACATGTATGTAGTATATACTGGGCGCATCTACACAAGACATTTACTGAGGAGCTTCATAATTAGCTCTACGGTAAAGTCTCAAGGGCTATGCATGCAGCCCTATTAGGCCACTGGAAACTAATTAACTCTTCTGCAGAATAGTGTGCAACAGAGTTAATTAATCCTTCCTGCCCAGCGAAGGGGGCTGGATGTGATGATCTCATGAGACCTCTTCCAGCTCTAAACATCTGTGAATCTGTGAAATGTAGATGCTCGTGGGGCTGGCTGGGGCACGAGGGTGCTTCAGTGCCGGGGCTGCCTGCCAGCTAGCTCTGCACTAGTGCACCCTCATACCACAGCCAGCCCCTGAGCAGCAGGCTGAGTCAAGTCAGAGCAGCCTCCAGCTGGCAGGCTGACTATCAGGAACCTGCCAGCTGGGGCGGCTCTGACCTGGCTCAATATGCTGCAGTCCTAGGTGCATGTGAAGATGTGGCACCTAAAAGCAATAAACTTATTGGACTAATATTATACATAATGGGTACATCTACATGTGCAATTAATGCAAACAATAAACTCCAGCACATACGATACACTACATCTCAGCACCTCTTAGCATGTGTGTGCACTCCAGATACCCCTCACAAAGGATCCATGTGCTAATTAGCTCCCATTCATGACTGGACCAGGTGTTCTTGTCACAAGTCTTGGGTTGCTCCTAAATTTATATGCAGATGAGGCAACCTGGTCCAGCTTCACCTCATGGCAGGTGGGGCCACATTAATCATATTGAGCAGAAGGTTGGACTAGATGACCTCATGAGGTTCTTTCCAACCCTAATTTTCTATGATTTTATGTGCAGAAGGCTGAGAGGGGATGACAGAAGGATTCTGGGTGAACTGTATACAATGTTGAGGCTCACCATGGCTTGAATGAGTCAGGAGTGAAGGGGACTGGGCTTAATGGGCATTATCATATGCCTCATTCAGATGGGCTGCACTAATTTATTCTTGTAATAGGTTCTCATCAGCATGTTTGTGCAACGTGGGCCATGTGTTTAATTGTCACGCTCAGTGCTGCCTGCATTTAATCAAGTTCATAGTTGGTTTCTATTGCTAAGCACATGCTGTTTTTGGCAGCAGTTTAATGATAGATAGTGTATTTAGTGAGACTTCCTATTGTACAATTATAAGACAAGGAGCTTTTTCTCCCTAAGGCAATTGGGGAGAAAGCCTCATCTTGTATTGGAGTAAATATGGTAGTTAGACTGTAATAAACATTCTCAATTGATAAACATACTTAGCTGTCATTTTTCATTCAAGTGTAGCCCTTGAAAGATAATCAGAAATCAGCATTTAAGCAAGAAAAACAATATGAAAACATAAATAATAGGTGTGTTGTCATTATGTTGCTTTTCTCCATACTTGATAAGACTAATGGGCCAGACCTTCAGATGTCATAAATCAAAGTTGCTCCAGTGAAACAAATATGAATATGCAGATTAACAGCAGTTGAAGACCCATAGCAATGTGTTCATGCTGATTATTTGTACCATTTTTAAAAGTGGTACCATTTTTAAAAGATTTAAAAAAGTATTTTCTGGATACTAAGTGTTGGGATTTTCTATGTGAAATGACAGATGAGTTCATGGGTGTTTCTTAATTGGTATTTGTAATGTAGTGCTTGTTTTATGAATTTCTGTTACTTCAGTGATTCTTCACAGATCTGTTGTGACCCATGAACACCCGACAGGAGCCTGCATAGAAATGTCTGGCCATATGATGCTTCTATTTATTTCCATCAGTAAAACCCCATTAAAAGGTGACAAAAAATACACAATGCTAGATACTCGGATGTAAATCAGAGAAGGAATACTGGATTTACTTCAAGAGAGTTACAGTGATTTGTATCAGCTAAAGATCTGGCCCCAAAACTTTGTTAGAAGTACTTCTCCATGCAACTGCTGTGCTTCACGTGATAGGAGAGGGAGGGATGGAGGTCTGCACAGTGTGACTGAGGAGATACAGCCCACAAAACATTCATGTGTTCACACTCTCACCGTTGAGAATCCCTGTATAAGTGAACTCTAGTGCAGCACTTTTTCAACATTTTTTTTTTGTGACAGAGAAACAATTTAAATGAAATCTGTGAGATATTTGTAACACTTAAAAACTGTGCAGCCACTTCAGTGGTTCCTCTAGAAATGCCCTTCTTTTTAGAAATCAATGGTTTACATTCCAGTGAAATACAACCCATATTCCTGGCCCTGCTCCCATAAAGTCAAGGGCAAAACTACCATTGACTTCAAGGAGAGCAAACTTGAGTCCTATAATTCCAGCTGTTCTTTTCTTACTACGGTGTAATACATTAAACAGATGCACAAAATCCCTTCAAGACATAAGGCAGATTTTGTCTCTGTCGGTTTTCTGACAGAAGATTAGCTTCAGTCAACCTTGGTACAGAAAATGAAAGTAACATATTTTGTTACCATACACCTGTCACAGATAACAGACTGAGACAAGACGTCATGTGCTGGATAAGAGAGACAGTTAATTTTGATATATAGTACTAAGGATACATTTACTTTGGATTTAAGCACTGGTGTCTTTCCAACAGAAAAAAAGGTCTGAAGTCAAGGAAGTCTATATTCAAAGTCTCTCTAATTACTAAGGAACACCTGGGATAATTTTCCTTGTAAATGAATAGGTATAAGTGTGTGTATAGCTCTTACCTTTTCAAAATGGAGATAAACTATTATATGTCTTATTGCCCCATAGCAGACTGTCTCTAAGCCATCCATATAATTGGAAGGGCAGGTGGGATAGTTCCTTCTGGAGCCAACATAAATATTGCTCAATGGTTTCAACAAAAATAGTCTGCATGCATCCATCTCTGCTACTGCTCCCTGCAAATGTACTCAGAATGAAGTTCACTTCAGAGCACTGTACCTATGCACTACTTAACCTCCTCTCAAGCTAAGGGCATAAGTGTTGCTTCCGGCTGTTTAGGGCCCATTGCCTCTGTAATTTTGTCTACACAATACCTCACATTGAGTTTTGCAATCCCATATGTTATTATTCTTTGCATCCAGCTTTCTCTTCTATCTTACTGTTTGATAGTGTCTTACCTTAAACAAGGTCTTTTGAAGGTGGGACAATGCTCTCCTATATCCCTAACAAAATGGAGCCTTCGGTACAATTGTTTTACAAATCATCAATAAAAGAAAAATGTAGAGTCTTCTAGACAGTAAGGCCCTATCAGCATTTCTTTCTTTTTTTTCCCCTGAGGGAGTCAATCTCAGGATGATTGTAAAAGAAGACATATAGGAGTGTCCTTAAAAATGTATACATACAGATGTTCTCTTACTCAAATGAAAACCAAGTGACTTTAATGATGGTTTTATTCATGGAAATGGAATTGTCTGCACACAAATGTGCCCCTAAATTAAAACTATAAATGGTTTTAATTGACACCCTGTTTTATTCTGGTACAAGTTTGTGCATGTATATTCTTGCAAACTTTTACCAAAATACGAGCTCTGAATTATGATAGATTCACTGAGTCGTCCCCTTAAGTTTTGTTTTCATTATAGCTATGCATGGCAATAGCTACTGGGACTACCTACATGACAGTATATGGTGGGATGACATATACTTCCATTTAAAAGAAAAAGAAAAAACAAAGCATTTCTAACATTTAAATACTGATCCAAAACACATGTACAGACTGCAAAGCTATTCAGAGCTGTCAAACAGAAATACACACAGCTGGGTTTTGTGCTTAGTGTGTAATTAAGTGAAAGAAGTGGGGAAGGGGGGGTAGGTGGGGCTCTGGGAAGGACTTCAACTCAAAATTCCCTGAGCAGTCTGGAGTGAGAGTGGAGTATGGCCACAATATGATCTTTCTGGATGGTCCAATCTCACAGATCTGCCTGTTCCTTATTCCTGTCCCCCTCTGATTAGTATTGCATGAACCCCCAGGAATGCTGGGACACACTCGTGCCTGCCCATCATATGAATGCCAGCTGTACCCATTCCCTACAAAGAGGGGATACCTTCCTTTTGCATCCCATTTCCCATTCTGAGAAGTGGACATATGGTAGAATGCAGCAATTATTTTCTTCTCAAATAGAACAAGAACAATCTTTCTTCAAAGACAACAAGTGATGTTTTGCCAAAGAAGTATCCTCTAACAAGTCAAGATTCATGGCTACTGGACTTGGACCAAGTAGCTTTTCAACACTACAGAACATAGTTGTAGATAGAGATAGGTACAAAACACAACTTTCTGGATTCAAATTTTACTAACATTAAAGGGATGGGGAACAATGAGGTTTGATGCCAACATATCTTTATGTATTAGAAAAGCTCTTCATATTATATTTATCAGTTTCAATGTGACCCAGCTGCTTTTGGGCTATGAGTTTGTGAGGAGAGAGAAACAGATTTGGCAGGTGGTGAAGCTGGCAAATGTTGAATAGCATCTGCCACCTACTGAGTAAACAGAGCACCAAACACACTAATTTACAAAGTCAGCCAGGGAGCTTTTGCTTTTGCTGGCTCCTCTTCTCCTCCCATATGGTAGAGGCATGCAATCCTGAGAGATTCACCTATTTTTGCCTCGCAGGCTGGAGTTGGTATGGAAAGTTTAGTTAGGATTTTGCACCATCTACTCTGGTTCTAATAAGATCAACAAGAGTTTCAAAATTATTAGTGATTTTTAGAGATAAAAAATGACAGGAGGCCAGGCAAGGAGCCATGGGGTTCAGTGTGTGCTATATTCTTCCAAATGGTTAATACTGGTAAGCTCAGGTGTGAACTTTCACTACATCAGCTACTCGGCAGAATTATCTACAGACACATTTCTACCCCATCACAAAGGTTAGACAGCTTGCTCTGAAGAGTAAGTTACCTCATCTTTAAATACAAGCTAAGAATGTGCATAGGGGCAGTTACCACAGGGTAGATGATGCACTGCAATTTCATCCTCTAAGTTACTTGGTAAGTTTTTTGTGCGCCTATGTTTTTTCATATTGTTGCCCAGTGGACAGTGAGGAGTGGAGAGGAAGAGCACTGACAAAGGCCATGGAAACACGTACACTATATACACTGGGGTGGCATGGGATACAGTCTGGGCTTGGAAGGCAGTACAGCGGGATGACACGAAGTACTTATTTTGGTCTATGTCTGGGTAAACAATGTATTACTCCAGAGTCTTGGTTCCAGAAGCAGCATGAGACCTACTCTAGCAACAGCCATGTCAACTGTCAGTTGCTAGCAGGCTTGCTATCTTGAATACAATGCCTAGCATTATGCCTAGCACTCTGTGGGTGCCTCTACACATGCAATTAATGTGCCTGAATTTTCTGTGAAGTGCTCCCAGCTGCACTTCTATACATGGGAGCAGTTCAGTCCAGGGCAGCTCCTACCCCCCTGCCCTGCTCTGCCTCCCTGCAGAAGCCAGCTATACGGTGCTTGGGATCACAGACCAGCTTGGCAACGCTGGCTTGGGGCGATACCCCATGCCCAAGTGCTGGGGTAAGCAGTGCCAGGGCTGGGGGGGAGACATGAGGAGGAAGCAGTGCTGAGGCTGGTGGGGGAGATGTAAGGGGGAAGCAGTGCCAGGAACTGGGGGAGAAATGTGAGGGGTAAGTAATGCCGGGACCAGGGGGGAGATGTAGGGGGAGAGCAGTGCTGGGGATTGGGGGAGGGCGGGGGGGGGGGGGGAGATGCAGGGGATAAACAGCGCCGGGGACTGGTGGTATAATGCTCCTCATGTCTCCCCCCATGGCACTGCTTGCCCCCTACATCTCCCTCCTGGTCCTGGCACTGTTGTCCCCTTGCACCCTCCGCAGTCCTCAGTGCTGCTTACCCCCCACATCCTGTGACTCTTCCCCAGTCCTGGCACTGCTTCCCACCTGCATCTTCCCTTAGTAATAGCATTGTTCAGCTCCTGGCTCCCACTGGGCACAGACAGGGAGTGGGAGCTGACTGGGACATGTGTTGTGTGGCCAGCAGCAGGGCTGAGGGAACAGTGAGCTGAGCTGGGAGCTAAGCGGTGCTGGAGCTGGGGACATCTCTCCTGCCCCCCTGCCTTCTCACCGCCCCCGCTCCTTGTGGCCCCCTGTTGTCTACGCTGATGGGAAGTAAATTGCTCCTGGTCAGTGGCTACACATGCACTGTTGCACAGTAGCTAATGAGTCATTTAACTAGTACCTGCATTTGTTGGTACTAGCGAACAGTGCATTAGCCTAATTTACTATGCAGTAAGTCCCGCACACATGAGATGTTGACATTTTATTGCACATTAGATTAGTCTAATGTCCGATAAAGTGTCTTGTGTAGATGCAACCTGTATGTGTGCAATTTATATCCTAAACTGTTTTCAAACAGGTTTGTTACAGTGGAGTCTATGGTCCTAGAGATCTCAGACATCCAATATGTAGAGCAGTTGCACCTCCTGCTGTTTCTACCAGGACAACTGTTTTTCTCCTGAGTTCCTTGAAGCTTGTCTATATATATCACCTTAAAGAATATAAGCTAAAATTTATCTGTGGCATATGCTGCTGCACCTGTCCTGGCCTTCAGAATGATGCTGTACCTCTGACTCAATGCAGGCTGAGCAAAGCTTGTCTACCACTGAAGAGCTCTCTCAATCTTTTCCTTTTTTTTTTTAAAGGGTAAATCTTTAGCATGGTAGCATGCTGTCATTGGCTAGTTTAAGACACTATTAGCTGGATATCAGCGGTATGTATGATGCTGAATCCCAGCAAATGCTGTTCATGGAACCTTCTGAAATTTAGAAATTAAAAAAAATATATGATACTCAAGAACTGTATAGCACTCCAATGTATTTAAAGTGTTTTGTTCCCTAATGCAAATGCAGTTTCTCATGTAAATCTACATGCTGTGCTTGGGTGCCATCTGGTAGCCCCCGAGATAATTTTTGAATTATTGAGGTAAATAATTTTTGACCTATCAATATAAGAATTTAGCTTTATAAAATCCAGCTACTGCTGTAGTGTCAGAACATTTAGTACTGTTGAGCAACTGGGATGTATGCCAAGGCTTTTCTCCTTGCTCCTGCTTACAGTAGAGGTGAATTAAATACCTATACAATCACCATCACACTCACACATACACATGCAGACACACATGCATACAGACATGCACATTATGTGTATGCAAAATTCCCTTCTTGTCCTCCCACACAGAAAAAAAACAGACTTCTGTACTTGTAGGAATCAATTCTGAGTCATATTTCTTAAATTAATTAGAAACAGGCTGGAACCCTCTGACCACTTAATTATTGAGAGTGTATTTCATAGATATTTTCCCTTAAACTGACTACTGACATGCTAAGAGCAAATTCTCTCCTAAATTATCCGGTGTAATCCAATGGACATCCATGGAGTAATTGAGAAAATTTTGTTCCAAGGAACCCCAGAAGGAGAATAAAATGTGAATTGAGAATGACAGAAATCATAATAATAATGTTATTTAGGTGAATTCTTTCCAGATTTCTTTAAACTGGTGAGTGAAGAAATTTAAGACTAGGCATGTTCTGTTGCAACTGCTTTGCTTCTATGCTATTAGTACAACTAATATTCATTCATTCCTCACCAGTCATATAAACTGATTAAGATTATATTGCTCCATCACATGCTAAACCCTACTAAACTTTTATGGCTTCCTGTGCTTCTGGAACATTAATTAGTTTATGTTTCTGCAGCTTTGAAAATGTAAAGTTCAAGTGCTAAATATTATTCTGCTAAGCCATAGTGAGTTAGCATTATAATCAGTTTTACAGCTTAGATGCTTAGAAAAAGACATCTGTAATGATGAGAGAAAAAGGTTTATCTGGTCAGGGAAATGGACCTGTTTCTAGTTTCCACTAACACATTTTGTCTAGAAAAAAAAAATCAGCTCATACTCATTAGCATCTGAGACTCTTTGTATCAACAGAACAGGAAACACAGATTGTCAGTCTTATTTAGTGCCTGTAGACAGTGGAATGTTGCATTGGAAGGAAATAAAGCAATATCATCTCAATAAAATGGCCTTCCACTGAATATAGGAAAAGTTTATCAAAGCACATTAATGAACTTAACTACCGCACAGTGTTTTATGTGGACCATGCAAATATTTTTCTAGCAGCAAAATATTGTCCAGCTGTCTCATCCAAACTTTCCATCCTGCTCAGCAGAAAGCCAAATGGTCCTAAGCTCTCTGCATAAATTTGGTGACATCTGAAAGAAGTGGTGTGGTTGGTCCTATGAAAAAGATCTGCATGGCAATATATTATATCAGACAAGTTATAAAGCAGCTGGAGATTTAATACCAAATCTGTGATGGATAAAATCCAGGGCTACTGGCTCTGCTACTGCCTGTCCTTAGTTATATTATCTCCTCTCAGCCAACACATGTAACAAATTAACAATCCAATAATTAGTACACATTCCTGTCTGCTACTTAAAACTTCACTCCCAGATGCTGCTTTGGTCTGATCTCAATTTTATTACCTTTGATGATTCACTGCACTTTGTAATACCAGTCTCCAATGTTATTCATTAGACTGAACAGTGGTTAGGCAGACACTACTTGAAGTCATGTTTCTAACAGGAATGCCCATGCTCTTATTTCATGTGGCTAGCTTCTATAAATTATTATGAATCTTTGTTCAAAAGCCACTGCAACATATGTTGGTGTACCTAGGCAAAATAGCTGCTACCATTGAAGCAAATTCACGCAGATAGATAATGAGCCAAATGGCTAAGTAAAATAAGAAAGGTGGTTTTACTGCAAAGCCACCTTGGCTTAAAAAGTCATGTTTATTATTTTATCTATTCTTTTCCTAGATGTGCAAACACCCATCTCCAAACACTATAGCTGCTGTATCAATGCCATTCTCCAGACAGCTAACATCAACAACCTTCCAGAAGTAGTATGCCAAGGCCTCTACTCTTTTCTGGTTGAAATCCCACAAAATGTGAGTTAATAATGACATTATTATGTTTACAGTTATTAAACAACTAAGTCAACTATTTTATACACATCTGTTATCTGATGCCAGTAGCCCCTCTCTCCCCTCTCCCATTTGTTCCCTGATGTTTGATGCACCTGAAATCAGATGGCATGTTCTTCAGGATAGTGAACACAACACTGTGACATCTTTTTAATGTGGAGATACTTACATTTAGACACCGTGGATGCCTGTACATGTGCGGGGAGGCTGCTCCAATGCACTATATTTACGGAGCCTGCTGGAGCATGTTAATTAGTGTGCTCCAGCCAGCTTCTGTATCTTGCATATCAGCATCTGCACACTTCAGAATGGTGGCAGGGATGCTTTAACTAAAGATCGTTCGACAAGCTTTAGTTAACGCACCTCTGTTGCCATTTTGAAGTGTGGGATGCTGATACGCAAGACGCTGCATGCGCTTTAATTAGAGCTGCTCTCAGAACCTCTCTAATTAAAGCACCTCCCCCTCAGCCCCTGGAACATGTAAAATGCCCTGTAAAAATAATTGCGGACATCCGAAGTCTTGGTCTGTTCCATGAAAGACTTTTTAAAGTAATTTTTATTTGAAATATATAGGAATAAGATTTCATGTAAACATTGCCATTCGAGTCTGGGTTAAATTGAGTTTGAGGTCAAGGAAGCTTAGTTTTGTCTGATTTATAGGGATCATTTTAAATTTCCATTGCCCACTGATGCAGAGGACATGCTTGCAACCAGTTGTGAACCAGACCCATGTCCATCCTGGCTCATAAAAGCCAGACTGAGGAGACTGGGGCCACTGCCAGCGGCGGTTATCAACACCTCCCTTCAGAAGGACAGGCTAACAGACATTCTTAAGTCTGTGATGATCCTTACTTAAGAAATCATCACTTGATGCTGACTCCTGGGCCAGGTATCACTGTGTCTCCAACCTCCTCTTTTTGGGAAAGGTCACTGAGTGGGTGGTTGGCCCAACAGTTCCAGGCTCATCTGGGTTCCACTGTTTTTCTAGACCTCTGTCAGTCTGGCTTTCATCCTGGATATTGCACAGAAACTGTGCTTGTGGCACTGGTCAATGTTTTTCACCTGGAGATTGACAGGAGAAATTGTGCCCTGCTGATCTTACTAGATCGTTCAGTAGCCTTTGCTACAGTTGACCATGATGTACTCATAGGGCATGTCCACACATGCAGGCACATGCACTTGCAACAGCTTAAATAGAAGCAGTGAAAATTTGAGCTGGGTTTTTTTGCCTCAGTGCACATGTCTGGACATGTTCTTTGGTGTGGTACAAGTTGTGCCACTTGGGGCAAAATAACCCTGCCTAACTTCTCCTGGATATGCAGCCAGGGGGAGCTAGAGCCTGGGGCCAGCACCTGTGTTGGCCACAGCAGTGTAAAAATCTGCCCTGTCCTGGCCCTTTCAGTACAAAAAGCTGCCTTGGCAAGTAGTTCAGGGCCGCTTGCTCTGAGGAGCTTCTGGGGCCCGGCCAATTGGTACCTGGGAAGAGGTACCAAAGGGCTATGAGACGCTGCAAGAGGCACATGTGCGCTCGTCTGGACGTGACCATAAAGTGTTTATATGACTTGGCCGATATTTGTGACACTACTTTAAACTGGTTCTGCTCTTTCCTAGCAGTGAGGTCCAAGAAGGTACTGATGAGCAAGCGTTCATCATCTAATTAGGACCTTTTCTGTGGTGTCCCCGAGGGCCTTGTCTCATTGCTCCTCTTATTCAATGTATACATGAAGCTGCTGGGCAAGATCGTGCTAAATTTTGCAATGAGGTGCCATCAATACGTTGACTACAAGTAGCGCTACATCTTTTTTTCATCCTACCCTGGCCCTGCAGCCTCAGTCCTTTCCCAGTACTAGCCTGTTGCAGAGGACTGAATGTAGGTGAACCAATGAAAACTGAATCCAAACAAGACAGAGGTGATGGTGGTGGGCAGGCTGCATAATGTAAGGTGGCGTGGGGGAACTGACACTTGAAACTGATGGGCTTTAGTCCAACCTTGTCACTCAGATTTGCATTCTGGGAGTGCTTCTAGATAAGGGGTGGGCAAAATGGCAGATCCGGCTGGTGGCCCGCCTCCATTTCCCAACAGTCCCTGCCCATGTTGCTGCAGCTGGTTTCCATGGAGACCCCAGCAGCGGCAGGTCCATGACAGCACAGGGCCAGGGTTTCCATGGAGACTGGCCCCAGCAACAGTGGCAGGGCGATGAACTACTTTGGGGCTGGGATTTTGTGGTGGTGACAGCATGCTCTGGAGCTGAGATAGAAACATGATCCACTGCTTGCATGCCCCTGCCTGCATGAACAATGCATGTCCCCAGAGGCCGGGGGGCATGGCGGCTGCCTGCAGGTGGCACCGGTGGCCAGCAGGGAGCTCTCGCAGGTGGCCATGGTGTTGTTGGTGGTGGGGGAGAGGGGACGGCGAGTGCTGACTGGTGGTTGGCAACCACCCGCAGATGCCATTGGCTGCGTTGGCAGCGGCCAGCAGCAATCAGTGACCGCTCGCAGATGCTAGCAGCATTGTTGGTGGTGGTGGGGGTGGCGAACAGTGACTGCCCACAGATGCTGCCAGAAGCAGTGGCGGCGGCCAATCACAAGTGGTGCATCGCCAATCTTAGTGGGTGCATGCACACCTGTGTGCACCCCCTACCCATCACCATTGCCTGCCTGGGTGGGCAGGCAGTGAGTTGCAATCCTATCCTGGCTCCGGACCATGCTGTCACCACCGCAGGATTCTAGCCCCGGCCCTGGAGCTGTTCCCTGCCCAGCCATGTACACTGCTAGCACTGCTGGGGCCTGTCTCCATGGAAGCCTTGGCCCCGTGCTGTCATGGCCTCACTGCTGCTGGGGTCTCCATGGAACCTGTCCACAGAGATGCCGGGACGGGCTGCTAGGAAATGAAATGTGCCACGGGCCCAATCCAACCTGTGGACTAGACTTTGCCTGCCTCTGTCCTAAATCCTCTGCTGCACTTCAATCTTTGGATGGCAGCAGTGGTTAGAAGCATCTTTTACTTCCATCTGGTGAGAAGTCTATGACCCTTTCTTTTAGATTCACATCTGGCCACTATTATCCATTCCCTCAGAATCCTAATGCTAGATTACCACAAGATGATCTATGTAGGACTTATCTTGAAGACCTTCTGGAAACTGCAGCTGGTGCAGAACACAGAAGCTCATCTTCTGACAGGACTGGGTTGCCAGGAGAACATAACCCCAGTGCTTCACTGTCTGCTTTGACTTCCAATAGTTTTCTGGGCACAATTCAAGGCGCTAGCTTTGAGTTATATAGCTCTAAACAGCCCGAGCCCAATGTAAAGAACTGCTTTCTCCTTTATGACACACTGTGGACTTTAAGGTCAGCTGAGAACAAATTCCTACAAGTACAATCAATAAGTCAAGTCTGGTTGGAGAAAACAAATAGAAGGTTGTTCACTGCAATTGCTCTTCAGCTCTGGAACTCCCTACCTCTTAAGGTCTGTCAAAGCCTGAACTTGGTCATCTTTTGGAAGCACTATAAGACCTTCCTGTTTGGGCTGGCAGTTAGCCAACAAAACTATGCTGACATATTATTTGGTGAGGAAGGTCTCTGCTTTCTGTTGATATTTTAGGTCCCTGTTACATTGTTTTGTTCTTTTGTCACTCTCCTATTTTCTAAGCTATTCTGTTCTCTTATTGTAAGCTGCCCTGAACTTTGTTGGGAAGGTGGTATATACATTAAATAGCTAACTAACTAGCTAGCTAGCTAACTGACTAACTAGCTAAAGCCAAGGAATACCTAAAGGCTGAAGTGCTGTTCTTCACCTGCCTTCTTGTCTGTAGATACAACAAAATACTTGCTACAGTAAGTAAAAGGAAGGGGAAAAAAATCACCCACTTTTTGCTGCTGCTATAAATATTCATGAGGAAACCAGAAACAAGCCATTTAGCTTTGAGTTTGTGATAAACTAAGTCCTCATGTGTGGCTGGTTACAAAAAATATACAAAACCTTAATATAAGCTTTAGCTGGTAATTTGTTTTGGGTAGAAATCATGTCAAATTCATAATTTTGGCACAAACTCCAGGCTGAATTTTGCTTTTTGGGCTTGAGATGAATGAAACTCCAAAAAAACAAACCAAACCAAACCAAATCCAAACACTTGGAAGAAGAGGAAATATACATTCTGACTGATATCACCAAAAAATATTTGCAGGAAATTCTGGTAACTGCAGCTCACAAATTTCAGAGAATTTATTTGAAGTTTCCCTAAGTATAACTTTCCTTAAGATTTTGGTCACTTTTTTTTCTCCTAGAAAATATACAGTTTTGCATTGAAAATTCAGACATATTCTTTTCTTTTGGTTCAGTCTACCTCTGATACTCTAATATTTAATTTTGTGTAATTTAATTTATGAGATTTTGTTTTTGGTTTAGTTTTAGTCAGTTTCATAATCTGCATTAATTTAATTATATGTGAAACTGCTTTAATTTTATTACACATTATGAATAAGTTTTTAATATGGACATTTCACATTATGTTCCATCTGGAAACGTGTGTTAAATTCTTCTATTTAATAGTGAACTAGAACAAACAAAAACAACAAGCTACTCAAACGTCCTGAGCTCAGACAATGAGTAATTAAGGGCTAACATCCAAGAGGGTGTCATACCAAAAAAGAAGAAGGAATGGATCCTGTTTGTCACAGTCTTAACGCAAAAAAAAAAGAAAAGAAAGGGAAAGAAAAAAGTGTTACTTAAGAAATACTTGCCTAGCTATCTTGATAAAGACAAAATTGACAACAAACAAGAAGCTGGGGTGCCCAGAAGTTATCCAACTGAGAGCCCCTTAGTCGTTTGCAAAGAGCTGAAACCTGATCCTACAAATTCCTCCATCTAGGTGCTTTAATCTATATTTATAAACATTGTACAATGGCATAGGTGGGAACCCGTCATGTATATTAAGTTTGTAGATCGGCACCAACTGGAATGGACTGTACCCATTGCCAGGGCCAGGGCCTCCTCCGTTCATGCAAATTCACACAGCTCCAGTCTGTGAAACTCTGTCAACCTACACCACTAAACACCTCACTCTTGATCTTTAATGTTAACAAGAGTCTGACCAACATCCAGCTTTCCTTATTGATTTGAGCTGCCTTTTTGAGGCAACCAGCCCTAAAATGAGGGGTGCAACAGTAGTATTACTGATTGGCGATCTGTGGGTACCTCTGTGAAGCAAATGCTTTGCAAGGTGTTTTCTTAAACAATTCAACCATAATAAAGCAGTACACTGACTAGTATCAATAGATATTATTCTTATATCAACAGTGGTTCTTATATGAACAGTGGGACCGGTTCAGTTAATGTGAAATAGAATTTTTTTCCTGTGAAAGTGGTATCAAATATAGATTGAGGTTAAATACCACACTGGCCAAATTCAATAATTTCATTAGCTGAACTACTTCACACTCCTTTATTACACAACACATCCAATATTGTAAGCATAATTTTTGGCATATGTAGATTTTTAGTTCAAGAATTGACTTGGACAGCACATTTGGCTAATGACAGCCTTATTTTGGCTTTTGCAATAATAAGGTATAAACAAAAGCTGACATTTACTGGCAGCAGCAACAGCAGAACGTATGCCTTTTCCTTTTCACAATTCACAGTATCATGCTGGCATTTGTTATACATTTCTAAGCACATTTTGACAGCTAAAAATGTCTCACATCATATCTTACTGTAATGGCCTTTTTACATTATATTTTTTGTTTCTAACTCAGTTTTTAAAAAATTCAATGAATCCATTATTTTTGGTGTAAAAGAATGTCTTGCAAATTGTATTACTTAATTATAAAAAACCACAGAGTTGCTTGAGTGTTCTCTGATTTTTTTTGCTGTGCTCTTATATTGGCAAATTCAAGGAAAATTCGCTGCAAGCAATGTCCAAGTTGGTTCAAGCATGTGAGCCATATCAAACAGATTTAAAAGATTATTGTGCTGCTGCTCTAAAGGAGCAGGCATGAGGTGAGACAGAAGTATATCGCCACAGTTTAAACTCCCTCACTGACCTTGCAACCCTGCCTCAACTTACTCCTTTCTCAGAAGCAAACGTTGCCCCCACATTGTTAAAAAAGCAAATTGTGTTAGTCTGCTAGAAAGTGATTGGTAAAAGGCATGGGATAATATCTACTGGGCAGGAGGGAGGTGGCATGCATCTCTCTGTTCCTCACAAGGCAGAAAACAACAGATTTCAATGGAATTTGGAACTCAAGTCAAAACAGCCTTTCAAAATTGTTCCCTCTGAATGAAAACATACCTTCAATTGTTACAACTGACTCCTGGAATGACAATAAGTGGTGAAAAGTGTATGACTGACCATTTTGTTTGTTTTGCACACCTGACAACAGTTCACTACCCCCCTCCATGCAGGCAGTCGCCCTCTGTGTGCAGATCTTTTATAGAACGACAGATACAAAGCAGCATTTTTAAGGAATAGGAAAATGCTATTATAAAATCTCAAAAACTGTCAAAGGGGCACCATTGCAGACATAGTATTCAAAACTGGCTACATTACAAATTGGCAATGTGCCTTTAAATGAAGGGAATGGCTTTTAGGGTAGACTTGTGTAGGTTTTAAATATTTTGACAGACAATTGAGATTCTTTCTGCACATCCTTGCCAAAGAGATTCCGTTACCAACTCACAAAGAGAGCGCCCAGCTGACTGACAAACTTGTCTGAATACATACAAACTCATTTTCGAAGTACAAAGCCATGTGAGAAAGAAGCTTTAAAACCAAGGAAAGAGTACAGGGAACAGACAACTGGCTGCTTTCCTGCTTTGCTAATGATAGCTTCTCCCCAGACTGTTTATGTAGTATGCTGAGAGTGTCAACTGATGTGGATAGTACTGGAAACTTTCAGGCATAATTAACCTTTGTAGCCTCTTAATGCAGTTTCACCTATAATCCTCAGTCTCAAAGCCTGGAAGAGCATAACAGCTCACTCAAACAATGATTGCAACATTTCATGAAAAAGTCTGTGATTAAAGCCAGATATATAGACAGAAGAAGAGAAGTGAAGTGAAGCGAAGTGAAGCAAAGCAAAGTGAAGCACATGGTGTCCATTATCTCTATACAACAGCTGCAATGGTCCACGCTATCCATGATCTCTTTAATAGTCAGTGTGTTGAGAATACCTCCTTTTAATACATATCTATCTCAAAAAGTTATGAAATGAAAATACACCTACTGGCCTCAGGAAATGCTATATTGAAAAAAGCTGCCACAATATAAAAAGTTATATATTTGTCAGCCATTTCTCCCCCAAACCTGCAGTTAGATATTGGTATAGACTACATCAAATAGCATCAAGGTTGCAGGTTCCATCCCCAGTTGCACTAGATGAGCTCTTAAGGTCCCTTCCAGCCCTACTTCTCTATGAATTTCTATGAGATAGGTAGCAACCTTTAGAACAGTGGTGTGAAAAGAGTAATTAATATTTTTGCACTGGTAGAAGTCCATTATAATCTTTATTTTCCATCAGCAGCTTTATAAAATGAAGGACTAGATCGTCAGTTTGCAGTATGCTCAGACTGAGGGGCAGTGGGTGTGCTGCCTCTGGAATAATTTTACTTCTCCAGGAAAGGAGTATACCAGAGACAACTGGCTAGTACTGTGTCCTAGACAGTCCCTCATCACCCTTGACCCCCTTCACCCTGCAGCAGCTCCACCTCTGTCTCCTGGCAGTGGAGAGGGCAGAGCAGTAGCAGCGAGTGGTGGAGTGGTGACCAGAGGTTTTTCTGCTGCTGGAGATACTACCTACTTTTTAGCCACTGCCATGTGTCTGCAGACCAGAAAAAAGGCTTGTTTTCAGCAGCAGAAAAAGGAGGGGATATCACCCAGCAACAGAAAACCTCTGTATAGAACTATATTTCCCAAAATGCCCTTCATTGAAGCCTCACCTACTCTCACACATACTCCTGTACTGCTGCTAGTCCATCTGCCCTGCTGCTGCAACCAGAGCCAGAGCCGCTGCAAGGAAAGTACTGGGGGATGGGTACAGGAGGGCGAGGTGCTCTGCTAACTCCCTTCTAGTGCCAGCATCCCCCAGGCAGCACCCAGGGCCCATGCCCACAAGTCCACCCATTGATATGCTACTAAACTGCAGCAGATCTATATCCAGTGCTGTGTACTCTTCCTCCTGCACAAGTAACCCATGGTCAAATTGGGGGCATAAAATGGCTTTGGCCAGTCTCACCCTTGTGTGTCAAGTAGGGATGTAGCAGCCCTATGAGGTCTTTACTCCATACCAGGGACTGAGCAGTTGTATAAAAATATATAAAAATAAAAATATCTTGGGATTGGCATATGCACACATCATCCTACTAATAAGGGTTTAGACTTAGAGAGTGGCTGAATGCACTGCTGCTTTTCTGCCATTGATTCAATGATAAAATCCCATGATAACTGTATAGATATACTTTGCAATATCCCAGAATAAAATCTTATCAGGAAAATATAAGACTTACAATACAAACTATTGTGTAGGCCATGTATGTGGGAGCAATATCCATGTGACAAAATTGCAGAATCACACAAAAAATTGTCCTGAACCGTTGACTACCTTACCTGCACATTACCTACTAATTATCTCAGCCTGTACTACTTCTATCATTCCCATAGCCTGAATGGCTCTAATTTACTTACTATATTTTAAAACAACTACTGGAATTCTTTTCCAGATGTAAACTTCTCTCTCTTAATAATACTAAAGTCTTAATTGCACAATGAGAAATGTTCAGTCCTTGACTAGTAATGTTTAAGGTCTGTTTTTGGGAACTAACAGGACTATTAATGAGACCTTGTAGTCAGGTATGATGCAGGTCACTTAGGGACTAATAAAACTTTGTATTACAAATCTGTTGTCTCATCATTGGAAACAGTAAAAGAAGTGAAAGTTCTTCCTGTATGAGCTTATTATAGGATCTATGCATCAGCCACAAATGTGACGTGGCAATGAAAAAAGAAAATGCAATCCTAGGATGTTTCAAGTGAGGTATCTCCAGGAGAGGTAGGGGATTATTAATGACAGCACAAGGCACTGGTATGATGTCACTTGAAATACGCCATGCAAGTGACTTGTACAAAAACTATTTAAGTTCATAGAATTGCTCTGAGGAGCATCAGGAGACTGGAGAGCCTATCTTATGAGAAGAGACTAAAAGAACTTGGCATGTTTAGCTTAGTGAAACAAAGGAGGATGGGGAATGCAATTGTTCTCTATAAATATAACAGGGATAAACACTAGGGAGGGAGAAAAAGCTATTTAAGCTAAAGGACAATGTTGGCACAAGAACAGATGGCTGCAATCTGGCCATGAATAAATCTAAGGCTGAAAATTAGAACAGCATTTCTAAGCATCAGAGCAGTGAGGTTCTGGAACAGCCCAATGTAGATAGCTGTTTAGTCTCAAATCAAGCAGACGGTTGGGTAGTTGCACCTTATAGACTAAGTTATTTTAGTTAGTCTATATCCTACCCTGCCTTCTTGTGGAACAGACCTCTAATAAGATTAGTGGCAGAAAGCAGCCTACCTAGTTTAAAATGGAGCCTGATCAGTTCATAAAACCATTTGACATGGTTGCAGGTAGCAGCAGGATACTGGACTTTGACCCACAAGGTCTCTTGCAGTGCTATGTTCCTATGACCTGGCCCAATCTATGGGTTAAATTAATGAGAATCATTGAATAAATTAAGTAGCAGAAATTGATATCCATGGGTGAGCTTTCCACACAGCAGGACTCTGTGGGCATTAGGTCCCTGGCAGACATTACACTTAAGACATGATTAACCAGTTAATCATGTCTTAAGTAGTAACCTGGCCACACATGCATGCAATTAATGGTGTGATAAAACAAGGAAAAGCCACAAGAGTATTATACATATGTAACAATTATTACAGGTTTCCCTCACCAACCATGGTTTGCCAACCACAGTTTTAAGTATCCATGGTTACTTAATCATCAGCTCACCAACCTCCTGGCCCTGCTTGTGCCTCTCCTTTCCCCCCTCCCCTCATAGCCCCTGTTCCCCCAGCCAGAGGTGGCCTCCAGCCCTGCCAGAGATGGGCGCTGTGGTGGGGAGCTGCCCTACCCGTGGTGGCAGCTTGTTGCCCGCTTGCTGCTGTTCCCTGCTGCCCTGATTCCTTCCCCCATGACCTGGCATGGCAGGGAGCAGAGAAGTCACACAGGGATCTCCTCACCTGCAGCTGTTTGCCATGCACTGCCCCAGCGACACGCATCCAGTGCCTGCTGCTGGTTTGAGGGGCGCAGCCCTGTGCTGCTGCCCTCAGTGCAGCCCCGCGTGCAGGAGGCATGTCACCAGGGCAATGTGGGGCGAGCAGTGGTGGGTGAGGAGATCCCCGTGTGGCTTCTCTGCTCCCTTGCCATGCTGGGTCATGGGGGAGGGAACCAGGGCAGCAGGGAACAGCAGCCCTGGCTGGGCCGGGTCGTGGGACAATCTGAGCCCGGCAGCTTATGCAGGGATGCGGGCGGGCAGCTTCCACTGCTGTTGGGCTTGGATTGTCCCATGACCCGGCCCAGGCAAGGTCCCATTCCTGGTGAATGGAGCCCCGGCTGGGCCGGGTCATGGGACAATCCGAGCCCGGTGGCTTGTCCACAGGTGTGGGCGGGTAGCTCCCGCTGTCATCCGGTTCGGATTGTCCCATGACCTGACCTGGCCAGGGCCCCATCCGTGGGCTGCTGACTGGCCAATTGCGTGCTGCCGGAGGCAGGCACAAAACACCCCCACCCCACCATTTAGATGGGTGGGGGTGGGGAAGCGCTGCAGTGTGCTGCATGGGACTGGCTGGCACATCCCTCCCCTCCCCTCCCCCTCTCCCAGGTAAGAGGTGAATGTACCCAGGGAGATGCTGCTACCACACCCTGGTCATGCTCTGTCCGCTTCTGCTGACACATATGCCCTATAACCTAAGTACCCCCTAGGGCTATGCCTATGCCCGGTTGACCACCCCATGTATTAAGGGTAAGTAAAAATTATTTTTATGCACTATACTGTACAGCATTCAAGTCCCTAACCCCATTTTCCCCATAAACCTATAAAACTACAGTTTTGCCAGCAACGGGAACTTTCTGGAATCTCACCCCCGTGGTTGGCAAGGGAAACCTGTATAACTTTTATGTAATAAGTGTTGTGGCTAATTCCCATTACACCTTAAACTGAAGGTGTGGCCAATGCTCTCCTGAGGCTGGGAGGGTCAATCAGCTGATTGTCCCAGCCTTGGGAGCCCACCCGAGCCTTGAAGGACTCTCATGTAGTCCTGCAGCTGGAAGCACCAAGCAGCCCCCCAGCCTCTGGAGCCCCAGTCCACTGATTAGTGCTCCCAGTCTTGGGAGCACATAGAAGCCCTTCAAGACTCCACTGTGCTCCCAGCCTTGGGAGCACTAGTCCGCTGTTCAGCACTCCCAGCCCTAGGACCTCCCTAGAGCCCTTCAACAATGGTGTGCTCCTGAGGCCAGGAGCACCAATCATCTGGGCAGTGTTCCCAGCCATTGATGCACTGAGCATCTTGTTTGCTCCTTCCCATCGATAGGGCATGATTTGGATTTGATCCCTGATCCCAAGCGGCACGGCAGGACTGTTCAGATCAGGGATCAGATCCTATTGCACCTTTAAATGGATGTCTGTCAAGGCCTTACAGACTACACACCAGCAATCACTGCATCTTGATGATGAAAAAGCTGCATGAACCATCTGGACACATTAAATCTAATTTTCCAAAAACTGATGGAAAAAGGAAGCCAGAATAAGAACAACTGACCTTTTACCATTCAGCCTTCTCTGTAGATTTTTTCGTTTCATATTATATGACCTTGCAGGACTGCTGCATCTGATGTAAAAACTGCAGATCACTACAATTTGTGTAAGTGTTGTTAACTGTGTGTTGCAGCACTTCCACAAAGTTTGTTTGAAACAATACATTATTTATTTGAAACAATACAATAGAGGCTATTCTAACATTTGGTCTTTGAGGATTTTTGAGAGTTGTAGAGCTCGTGCAAAAAGGTAGTGATATGTAGCTGCACAGCACACTAAAGAATTAACAACAAATTTACACAGCTTCCCACAACACAGGCTACTCTCCATTTGCCAGCACAAAAGCATTTATTTTGCCATCTTTTTCTGTCTACCCCAAACAAATCTTTCTCTAGTTATTTCAACTTGCTTCAAAGCTGGCATCTGCAGTCTTGTCCGGGTTGGCACAGACCATAAAAATCAAGGGTGTTTTCTGTTGGACTGGATCTTAAGTGTATTACTGTTCTTTAAAAAGTGCTGAAAAGACATCTTCAATAGTAACTGGAATCACAACATGAGCATTTGGCTACTTTGGTTTGCCAAGTTCAAAGGAAAAATAAATATGAACAATGAAAAACTGAGATTCTGGGCTGTAACTTTTACTAACAGTGCCAAATCCATCCTTTCTCTTCAAAGCCTGAGTAAAATCTAGAACTTCAAACCTAACAGTTGCTCCTTTAATACTATTCATATTTCCCTCTCCTAAGTGACCCCCAATCTCTGTTTTGAGCCATGATTAGGGAACACAAAAATTGTCATACCAAATCTAACAAGTCATCTGTATGGCTTAGCATCCTGCATCTAAAAGCCAACTGCTTCACTGATCATAGGGAAAAGTTTCTTCCTACCCCATGTATTAGAGGTTCGTTTAGGCCTAGAAGCATGAATGATTTTATTCATCTCAAATTTGTGCTTAAACTTTCCTACTATAGCTTTGGGTGTTCTCAGTTTCTGTATAATTCTTCTGAAAGAAACAGTCTGGTAATTCTTCACTCTAGTGAATTCTTGTGGCAGTGAGTTCCATGTAATAATGACATGGAAAGATACTTTGCGAGAAAAATATTTGCTTTTAATTATTTTATACATGTTGCTTTTCAGTTTCACTGAATGTCACTTTGTTTTAGAATTATTAGAGAACAAAGAGACTTCTCTCTCTACTTTGTACCATTTATTGTTTTGTATACTTTTATCACATCCCCTTTTATTTATTCTTTCTGTTCTAAATATTTCCAATTTTTCTTCACTAACATGCCTAAAAATAACTCCCTTCAACATTCTCCCTCAGACCAAAGACATATCTCAACCTTTTCATGGCATCATTTTACCAGTGTGAAGTTTTATTCAGATACTCCCCAGCCCTTCTAAGCCCTGCTAATTCATCCAGCATGTTTACAACGTAAATATATTTTCTCTCTTGGTCATTCTACCCCAACCCGAGATTTTATTCCTAGGTCCTCATTTGAGTCATGATTAATACATATGTTTAAAATAAAAAACTGCTTTCTCTGGGTGAGAATCTGTTGAAATGAAAAGGCATTGTTCTTTTTTCCAGTTCTCAAGCACAGAAACATTTTACACATAAAGCCAAACTCTTCTCCTGTTCCAAGTGACATCAGATCAGAACTCCATAAGGGATTATGGGCAACCACTTTCTAACAGATGTAATTCTTATGTCAGCTATGTCTGTTTTCTGAGCTGTCAAAAAAACTCAGCAGGAAAGATTAAATCCCCATCTTCAAGGACCTGCACAAGTTTCCCCACAAGATAACATCTTATCTCAGGTTTCCCTGTTTAACTTAATCCCCTCTTGATTTCTTTAATTTTCAAAACTTCTTCCATGCTGCCCCTCTGTGGGCAATGATCTTCTTATCCCAGAACATTCTCTCCCTCCTGTAATTTAAACCTCTCATATGGGAAGGCTGCAAGCAGGAAAACATAATATACAAATACAAGGATGGATGACAAAAATGTGACTATGATAACTATTTCTTGTGGACCTCCCAATCTATCTGTGCCTCCCTTCAAGATTGTGTCTTGTGTAGAATACAACTTTGATTTAATATTTTAATTTTAGTGTTAAATATTTTTTATTCTTATTGTGCTTTAGTTTTTTTTTCTGCCACCACACACGAAAAATTAACTCATAGGGTTCATCTTTAATTGCCCAAAGTACAGTAATATCACTATTATTTTTAAACAATATTTTGACTATTACTGTAGGAAAATGCAACACTTTCTTTTCATGAAGGTCTGTAATCCACTTGAAAAGTCTATCTTACCCTATCAGTTAAAATATTTCTAAACAAAAATAAGTTTTTCTTCCAATGGAAGCCAATTAGAATAATGAGGCCAAAAGGTTAGACATGCATCTGGTCTCTCCATTTAACATCCAGGTTTATCTTTTACCCATTGTTGAGTATAATTTAAGGGGGGAAACTTCCCCAAACATTTGTATATTTTTCCATTGCAAAAACTGTAGCCTCCATTTTTCACATATGACATCTGAAATAGCTCAGACATAAAAAACATTAAGAAAACCCCTGGTTCTTAGCTTCATGTTTAATTGCTGGAGCCAAAAAAGGAGGTGAAGAAATAAGGCAGGTCTTGTATGGGCTGACACTGTTTAGAAAGTATAGTATAGCAGGCATGGCTCTCATTATATTTAAGTGAATTAGTCTGTTTCCTTTAAAAACTGAGAGATTAACAAGCCACCAAGGGCCTGCTGTAAATTTCTGACATTTTTAGTGGCTTGTGACATACGACTTGCAAACATCAGCTCTCCTTCAAACTAGAAAACAAATCTACCATTAGTATGAAGAATGCCAAAAAACTGATACAAGGTCATGTTAGCTAAAACTGACTAGCAAGGTATTTATTGGAACAGGAAAATGACACAAAGTCTTTATCTGAATCAATTTAGGGATTATTAAACTATCCTGTAATCTTGGTAACATCTGTCATCCTTTGCCTGACATCTGAAGGCAGAAGCACCTTGGTGCAGCAGAAGAAAAACAATAAATGCTCCTTTTAAGAAATTCAGTTCCTGGATTTAAATAATGGAAGGACAACGTATAGGGCCTTTTACTTCAAGATGCTAGGGGCTAGGGATAGACATTCAAAAAGCCTGAACCTGAATTGATTCAATCTTTGCAGGTTAGTCTAACCTGGCTAGGCTAAATCACTTTGTAACTGCACAGACATTCAAGACATGTAGGCACATGCCTGCAAGGGCTCAGGCTAGAAAGCTGGGGGGTGCTAGAGCAGCCCTCCCTTCCCTTGTACAGAGATGAGCTGGGAGGGTGGGGGTTGCCAGGCCCTGGCACATCACTAATTAGGGAGGGGTCCCCCCACTTGATAACAGAGCATTTATCAGCTCTGTTATCAGCATTTAGCACCCCATCAGAAAACAAAGCCTTGTGCATTAGTTCAAGCTCTTCTTAAACAGCTTTTTCCAAAGGAAGGAATGCAGGGGCATTCCCAGCTGAGCTGTTGATTAGCTCTAGAAACTCCTAAATGGACACTGTCCTATCTGCCTTACACAGCATTAGTTAGCATACCAGGTGCTGGCTAGGTCCATGCTATGGGAGAGAGGAGGGAAGGATCTCTGCTTAAGCAGTGAGTGGTGAGCAAGGGGAGGGGATCATGGGGAAGACAGAAGACCTTGCTGTGCCTGCAAGTCTCTGCCAAGCTAGGAAGCAGAGGGGAGGGGCCAGTTCTGCTGTGGAGCAGAGAGCCCCGCCCAGCCCAAAGAGCATGCCAGGATGCTGGGGGAGTCTGGTTTATCTTAAACCAGCAAAGGGTCTGGGACAGACATTGCATAAACCAGTTTGACCCAGATCAGCCAAGTCTGATAGTACATTCAACCAGGTTTATCTCAAACCAGTTTCAGCCATTTTCAAACTGGTTTATGTGCACTGAATGTCTGTTCTGTTACAGGTTTAAACCAGTTTCTGATCACTTAAACTGGTTTATGTGTAATGTCTGTCCCTAGTCTTACGGACTATGAGCCCAGTCTGGCAAGGCTTTGAAATGGACCTTTAACAGCTGCAGTGCAAGAAACACACATAAAATATGCAAGAATGTCCATAAACAGTTATGGTTCCTGTGGGTTCCTTTGAATAACGCATTCCTACATATATTGTGCCATTGAAGCAGTTTCACTATGCTTCTGCCAGACTGTGATGGGAGTGCCAGGTACATAAAAACAAGCTCTTGGTTTGTATACCACTAAAATTTTGTCTCTTCTGAGTGGAAAGTTGCATCCAACCAGAATAGAAGTAGGAAAAAATGAAGGGGAAAACTGGCAAATGACAATGGACAAAAAGCAACAAATAACCTCTAATTTTACTTTAGTGGTTCTCAACCCTTGTAGACACAAGGCACCCCTGGTTAGACTCAAGACACACCCCCTTGGGAAAATGCCATCTTGTACTTTTCACTCATTTCTTGAGTACGGAAAAAATAATATAGAACAAAACCTTTGTTGCAAAGAACTTAGAAAGACCACAGCAAGTCAGAATATTTTTAACACTGTGAATTCTGTTTTGAAATCTGTTGGTTTATATCATGAATCTGTGCGGGCCGGGGGCAGTCCGAGGCCCTTTTTTTCGCGCGGTGGGCTGTGGCCAGCAGCCCGGACACACCGGGTCGGGGAAGGCAGGCAGCACGCTAGAATTAGGCACGGACGCTTAATGGTTGATTTAAGATTGTTTACTTACGGTGTAGATGGTCGCCGTGCAGGCTGGAAAACTTCCAGGAATACTTCGCTTAAGTCCCAGTTTAAGGACTCGGACAGAGCTCTGGATTCACTCACAATTTACTCACACGAAGTTTGCTAGGCTCCGTGGAACTTTGCGTGCAGGGAAGGGTACGTCGAGGGACCGTTCGGCGATGGGGAGAGGCGAGAGGCTGATCAGACCCCTGTAGCCTTCTTGATATTCATGCTGGGTCCAATAGGCTCCGCAGCGCTTAGAGATCTTCACGAGACATGAAGTCTCCTCCTCCTGATGTTCGTGGAGTCCTCCAACTTGGGCGGAAACCACTCAAGCCTCTTACATGGCTAGCAAGCCAATCGCTAGCCGCCACGTAGGAATAATTTAGAACTAGCCAATAGTGGGGCACAAATTTAAATACAAATGGCGGGAACTCCTTGCAACGTGCATTTCTGTGTTGCAACCAAGAAATGCACCCTGCAAAGAATGCTACAAATGGCGGGAAAATAATTCAGCAGTGCCGAAGCACACACAAACAAAAATCACACCCTTGGGTTGTGACAGAATCATGTTTGCACACTGAGGCCGTGTCCAGATGTGAAGAGGAGTGCGCTTACGGTGGCAAAAATACTGGTGGCACAAATGTCATATTTGTATTGTTACTTTTTTCCCTGCAGTACATGTGGGGCAAATTGTCTCACTTTGGGCAAACTGCCTTTGCTTGGTTCCTCCTGGCTCGCGAAGTGCTGGAGGTACTGGGGCAAAACTGCAGGAGTGGAGACACTCTGGACAGGAGCCAGAGTCTCCCTGAAGGACCAAGCCTCTGTGTCTTCTGTGCTACACTACTTTTTTCCCTAGTGTTTCTTTTTGCTACCAAGATTTCCTGCTAGCACATTTTTGCCCTGGGCTGCAAATCTGAAGTGTGTGGCGCATTTTAACATTCCCTGCACATGGCTTTTGGCATTGCAAAGAAGTTTGAAGTGCCACAAATCACATGAGCCTGCATGTCTGGACGTGGCCCAACGGTACTAACATGGCGTGGCACCCTGCAGCACCCCTGAAAAGTTCTGAAAAACCACCACAGGGTACTGCAGTACCCTACTAAGACTCACTGTTTTACACAATATCAAACAGTGTTATATGAGTAATTTGATTTCTTAACATTAGAGTTCTTAATTAGGTTTCTTTAAAGACTTGTATTTCTAAATTGCTTAACAGGTGGCTGATTCTTTTAACTACTATAGTAATACAAAATGCTTGTTATGAAACACACACTTAAGAAGAAAACCTAAAATCTCTCCTATGCAAGAGGGTGTGATATTTTAGAGCAATATTAGGTATATGATCAAGTACAGTTTTGTGCGATTAGATTTTCTACATTTAATTCCTGGTGAGTCTGGCGTTGGCCACTGTCAATGACAATACATCAAACTATATATAGAGACTGTTGGTTTAGTCTGGAAATTCTTATGTTGTATTTTTATATGATATTGAATGAAAGGTAATAAAATGACTGACATGTATTACAGTACTTGACTGGCTTTTACATGAAAATAAATTCTCTGATGGAAAATTCCCATGTCTTATGAATATTTGATATTAGGAAAGAACAGAGAATGGCAGCATGTTGAGGAATCATGCCAAGTACAGGCTGAGATGTGGTTCAATAGGATATAAAAATTGTCATCTAAAACCCTGTGTAGATGATCACATTTCTGTAATTCCAGTCACACTGTGTTAGAATGATCGGCACAGTGGTCTTGCCACATCTCTAATACGCTACAGACTGTGGTTAATGTCAATTGGTGCATATTGCCAATTGGAGTTGAACACACTCTGATTAATCTGGTTGCATGGTTTGGCACCAAAAGAAAGCATTCTTAGGACCAAGTACTGTGTTTCTTAGTCATACAAAACTTCCTCTGAGGTCAGCTGGCATTGTGTGCGCACAAGGCAGACAGGAAACGACCATAAAGCTACAAGCTACAGTACAGTAGATGTGGTCCTAAGTGGCTAATGTAATGATTAATGTAGTGATGGTTAATAATAAATAGAGTTGATGGACCCCAAGCACAAGGCCTTTGCTGCTTGGCAGAATGACATCAACTCTAAGCAAAAGAAACTGAATCTTCAAACAAGCCAAGGCAGAGGTCCTAAGAAAGATCCATGATATGAAGAACAGATGATGGCAAGACAAGGCAAAGATATTCAACATCTTGCTGATATCCACAGTATATGCAGTTTTTTTTCAATGCCACCAAAGCCATCTATGGTCTGAGCACTTAGCGATCAACCCCCTTGAGACCTAAGGATAGAGGAGACCTGATCAAGGAAAGGGGATCCATCAACACCTGTTGGAAGGAGCATTTTGAAGACCTTCTCAAATGAGACTGTTTCTAATGAGAATGTTCTCAACTCCATCCTGCACCACCCAATGAGAGATGATCTTAGAATCCCCACAACCCTTGATGAAGTGAGGAAAGCCATCAAGCAGATGAGGAACAAGAAGGCATCTGGAGCTGATGGCATCCCCAGCGAAATCTTCAAGCAGGAGGAATTGGGACTCACATCACAGCTTCATGCCCTCATCTTAAAGATCTGGAAAGATGAGGAAATCTCAAATGACTTCAGGGACTCTATGACGGTGACAATCTTCAAGAAAGGAGACAAGTCTGATCAGGGAAATTACAGAGCGATCGCCTTGCTGTCCACCACAGGAAATATCATTGTGAGAACCCTCCTGAACCGTCTCTTCCACTGGCTGAAGAGCTTCTGGAAATTCTGTGTTGGTTTAGGGCATCAAGAGACACAACTGATAAGATCTTCATAGCTTCCCAGCTGCAGAAAAAATGCCAGGAACAACATAAACCTCTCTACATGGCCTTCTTTCACCTCATGAAAGCCTTTGACTCTGTCAACTGAGAAGCGAGGTAGAGTATCCTTCTGAAGTTTTCTTCTAGGTTGGCGGATCTCCTCCGGCAGGCTTTAAACTAGGCTCATCGGGGGGAGGGGAAGATGAGGGTGGGGGAAGCTGTGGATCACCAAACCATGTGGCACCCACAAGGACAGCCCAGCCTGAAGAAGGAGAACATTGGGAACCTGCAAGCCATGGGGGGCCAGCACTACAGCACAGGTAAGCAACGAGAAGGTAAGAAATAAGGGGCCCCTTGGGATTTGAAGCGGGGGGGCAGCAAAGGCACCAGTCGCAGGGCTCAAGTGCCTATATACTAATGCTAGGAGCATGGGGAACAAGCAGGATGAACTAGCGCTCCTGCTTGCACTAAACACCTATGACTTAGTAGGGCTAACGGAAACCTGGTGGGATTCGTCCCATGACTGGGCGGTACATATTGAGGGTTATAGATTGTACAGAAAGGACAGGGTGGGGAAAAAAGGGGGAGGGGTTGCGCTCCATGTCAATGAGCAATACGCATCAACCCTCATGAAGATGGAATTGAAGGATGCGGAAGTAGAAGGATTGTGGGTTAGGCTACATGGGGGGCAAGGAGAAAGGGATTTGGTGGTAGGGGTCTGCTACAGACCCCCACACCAAGGGGAAGAAATAGATTCGGGGCTCCTGAGGCTTCATGATGGTATGCAAGTGGTGGCTTTCAGTAATGGATCTATCACAGATCCCTTTGAGATTAAGATGGGAGTTAAACAAGACTGCATCATTGCTCCAACACTCTTCTTGATATTCCTTACCATGATGCTACATCTGACCACCAACAAATTTCTAGTTAGAGTGGAACTAAACTACCGAATGGATGGTAAACTGTTTAAACTCAGTTAACTTCAAGCCAAAACCAAGACCACCCTGACCTCAATCATCAAACTTCAGTATGCTGATGATGCTGTATTATAGCCTGATTTGGAAGCAGACCTTCAGGCAATCATCAATGTCTTTACTGAGGCATACAAGAAAATGGGACTGGCTTAACATTCAGAAGACTATGGTCCTCCATAAACAAGCCTTTAATGAGCAGTTCCCAGTTCTAGTAATTCAGAGCTGAATTACTCTGGAGAATGTTGAGAGTCTGGAGAATGTTGAGTATTTCCTGTAACTCAGAAACCATCTTTCACAGAAGGCTGACATCAACAAGGAAATCCAACATCGAAGCAAATGTGAAAATACAGTCTTTGGACACTTGAGGAAATGGATGTTCAAAGATCATGACATCAGATCCAAAACCAAGCTCATGGTTTATCAAGCAGTTATGATCCTCACCTTACTGTACAGAGCTGAGACATGGACAATATACAGGAGATCCTTTTCATTTGCGGGGGATACATTCTCATATCCCCTGCAAATGGCAAAATCCGTGAATAAGGCACTGTGTTCATGAACACCGCCTGCATTCATGAATGCAGTGCCCCCAGCAGCTGGGGGGAGGCGGGGGGGGCATGGCTGTGCTGGTGACGGCGGGAGCACGGCAGTGGCGGGAGCTCCTTTAAGTGTATTTAAGATGCGAGTTTGGCGTTTGCTAATATTTAAAACCGTAAATGCCAAACCCACAAATAGCGAGGGTTTCCTGCACAGGAGACACCTCAAGTCACTGGAGAAGTGCCATCAATGCTGCCTATGGAAGATTTTTTGAATCCAGTAGGAAGATAGACACACCAACTTTTGGAGGGACTGGACATATTTAAATCAGCTCGTCCTGATGATCTCCTCCCCAGAGTGCTGAGGGAATTAGCAGAGGTCATTGTGGGACCCCTGGCACAGCTTTATGAGCATTTGTGGAGCTCTGGTGTGGTACCAGAGGACTGGAAAAGGGCCAATGTGGTTCCCATTTTCAAAAAAGGGAGGAAGGAGGACCCAGGAGGAGGACCCATAAGCCAGTTAGTCTTACCTCGATCCTGGGTAAGCTTTTTGAGAGAATTATCCTGGCTCATGTCCACGAGGGGCCAGCAGGGGAGGTTATGCTTAAGGGCAACCAACATGGGTTCATTAGAGGCAGGTCCTGTCAGACCAACCTGGTGGCCTTCTATGACCAGGTCACAAAATCCTTCGATGCAGGGGTAACAGTGGACGTAGTCTTTCTGGGCTTCAGGAAGGCCTTCGACACTGTCTCTCACTCCATTCTCATTAAAAAACTAGGGGACTGTGGCATCAACACCTACACAGTTAAATGGGTCACTAACTGGCTGGAGGGCCGCACCCAGAGAGTGGTGGTGGATGGGTCATTTTTGACCTGGAGGGATGTGGGCAGTGGGGTCCCCCAGGGCCCGGTCCTCAGACCCGTGCTATTCAACATTTTCACCAGTGACTTGGACGAGGGGGTAAAAAGCACCCTGTTCAAATTTGCTGGTGTCACTAAGATGTGGGGGGATGTGGGCACACTAGAAGGGAGGAATAGGCTTCAATTGGACTTAGACAGGTTACAGGGGTGGGCAGATGAGAACAGGATGGGTTTCCACGCTGACAAGTGCAAGGTGCTGCACCTGGGGAGGAAGAACCAGCAGCATACCTACAGGCTGGGGAACTCCCTTCTTGTCAGTGCAGAGGCAGAAAAGGATCTTGGAGTCATTATTGATGCCAAAATTAACATGAGCCGACAGTGTGTAGACGCGGTCAGGAAGGCCAACCACACTTTGTCATGCATCCACAGATGCATCTCAGGCAGGTCCAAGGAGGTGATCCTCCCCTTCTATGTGGCACTGGTCATGCCGCATTTGGAGTACTGTGTCCAGTTCTGGGCGTCACACTTCAGGAGGGATGTGCACATCATTGAGAGGGTCCAGAGGAGGGCCACCCGCATGATCAGGGGTCAGCAGGGCAGGCCCTATGAGGACAGGCTAAGGGACCTGAACCTGTTCAGCCTCCACAAGAGAAGGCTGAGGGGGGATCTAGTGACCATTTACAAACTAGTCAGGGGGGACCAGCACGCATTGGGGGAGTCCCTGTTCCCCCAAGCACTACCAGGAGTGACTAGAAATAACGGTCACAAGCTGGCAGAGGGTAGATGCAAACTAGACATCAGGAGGCGCTACTTCACAGTCAGGGCAGCTAGGACCCGGAACCAACTTCCAAGCGAAGTGGTGCTGGCTCCTACCCTGGGGGTCTTTAAGAAGAGTTTAGACGAATACCTTGCTGGGGTCATTTGACCCCAGTGCTCTTTCCTGTCATGGCAGGGGGTCGGACTTGATGATCTGCTCAGGTCCCTTCTGACCCTACCCTACCAACTATGAAACATTAGCATTCTTTGTCAAGCAAACACCATGAGCATTTAGGTTATGATCATCTGACATCAACTTTGCTAGGTTGGCAATGTTGTCTGGATGTCTAACTCCAGTCTCCCAAAGCACATTTTATTCTCCTAGATAAATCAATGTATACACTCAAGAGGAGGGTGGAGAAAGCTCTTCAAGGATGTCCTCAAGGCCAACTTTAAAAAATGCAACATCAACATCAAATCATGGGAAACTATTGCCTAGGACTGCCTCAAATGGAAGAAAAGTCTGCTGCAAGGATTTCAGTACTTTGAAAAATTATGACGACAACAGGAGATGGAAAAGTGGGAGTGGCAGAAATGGTGCATCACAGACCAAATCAGGAATCTGGAGCTGCCCACTCCTCACAGAAACATGTGCCCAAGTTGCAACAGATTTTGTCAATCCTGAATCATCCTCACCTGCCATCTTTGGACACACAGATAAGACAATCATGGAAGACAATTATCCTCAACTGCAAGGGACTGTCAAAGAAGAATATAAAGGATGCCTATGCATGATTTCTTTTACTGTGGATAAGCTGCTGTACATCAGCTTCCATATGGTTCTTGGCAAGGAGACCAAGACAACTGGAGATGTCATTTCGCTGCAGCCTTCATCTGTCTTTGCAGCTGTTGAGATTCTAACATCTTCTCCCACCTGCACTGAGGACTTGTAGACCCATGGCTGGGGGCAAGACAGGCTTATTATAGTCATGACCTGTACTTGTCATGTCACAGCACTGTCAAAGGATATACGTGACTTATCAAAGGAAAAGCATTGCCATCTGCTGTTCCCACCACAGCCTGGAACTGGTGCCACTTCTTGGTCTGCATCCGCTTATTCATCAGAGTTACCCTGGCTTATTTCATAGCTAACCTTCCCTGAAGGTCATTTCTGTATCTACCACCTGTGGACATGCTGGGAAGCAGTACAGTTCTACCTCCAAAGAACATATAATATGCTCAAAAGAAATAATCAAAATTCAGGTCCATAAAAAGTAGTATGAACTTTCATGTGCTTTTTCTAACTATTCTTTGTGTGTATAATCAGCTTTATGTAATGTATTAGAATATCAGATAGGATAGTTAATATCTGATGACAACTACAGCATAAGCAGAAACTGCTGGGTTGGGAGGATTTTGCCCAAGTCTCATCTGAGAAGCAACTTTTGTCAGTCAGCAGTGGAAACATGATACTTAGTATAACGAATGTATTGACTGGTTGTCTGGCTGACTACCATGAAAAGGCAGAAAACATGGCTCTTAGGAACAAGGGTGCTGTAACAGAAGGAAATGAAGAATAAGGCTGACTCCACTGGTGGTAGTATGTTACCTCAGCATATTAACTAACATTTAAGTTTCAAAGTAAAAACTCCAAAAGTTAGGAAACACCAGACTTCAGGGTGATTTTATGTACTGTTTTTCTTGCTTGCTACTCAAGTTATGTCAAGACTTTTTTTTTCTGAATACGTCTCTCTCACCTGTGGCTTCTCTTCAAGAATCTAAGGATACAACAAACTGGCAACAAATGGGAGATTGTCAGAGAAGTGGTCTATAATCACTCTCTTCAGTTAGTGAAACAGCAGTCTTGTACTAGTTTATTTCAAGTGACACTGAAAGATCCATAGGGACATATGCACGATGCCTTTCTTCTTTGACACACACATCTCCATTATGAAATATTTATTAAAAACACTGGAACAGGTTTTGTTATGGCAATAGCAGAGCAGAAAACAAACATTTGCCACCCTTGGTGACCCTTCTGGTCTGTTGCATATGCTCACAACACCAGCCAAGCTAAAGAGATCCACAGAAATTGGTACAGATATTTTACAATGGCATTTATCTCCAAAATCCTTGTTGGAGCAGAACGTTTCCTGTTTCATAAGCAGAATCAGCTGTATGCAGAGTCCACAAGCGCATGTGTGGCAGAACTGAAGAATTAAGCCAGCATGGTGAATTTGGAGCAAATCTGGATAACACTTTGAGGGATTGTTTGATGTGTGGTCTGAGGCAAGAAGCCATAGAGTAACAGAAGTTGATCTTACATGTACCTCAGCAGTGGATGTTTCTTTTTCAAAGCAGATTTCAGCAAAAGACATGGAAGATATGACCAAGAGATGAGATTAATGCCACATTAGCCAACTGTCAGACCAAACAGGCTCATTTTAACTGTTTGTTTTCATTGTGGTTGATCAAATCATAAACTTAAATGACTCTCATTTCAAAGACAGATTGTTCCAGAAGTGCCAGATGACATGACACATACAGGTTAGGTATAAAAGTGAATTCAGATGAAAGAATGATGTGTATAGATGTCATAGGGATAATACCAATAATGATAAGAGATAGGAAAATATTCAATTCTGATATCCCAACTCTAAGAGCTATTCAAGCCCTTCAAGGAGATGAAAAGAGTCTTGAACTAGCTCAATCCTGGTAAAGCTTTAATGGATTAGAGGAGATCATGCTAAAATTCCTAGGACTGAAAAATATAGGGGCACAGAAAAGGAAAATACAAAGAATCTGTCTTTGTGGTACATTTTGTAAAGTATCACCTACTTTTACAAGTTATGTGTTTTTTAATACTAAAGGAAGGTACAACCCACAGAATTCCAATCTAGGCTAGCATTTCAACATTCAGCCCTCTACAATAATTTTTTTTTTTATATCTGTCATGGATGTAAAAAGTCATACTGTACAATGACTATTATACAAACCTAGGTTTCGGGTTCGACTGATTATAAGCGGGACCCATTTGCATCTGTGGCCATAGTGTAGCATTTTATAGTGCTTAATATATTCCCATTGACTTTAGTTACAACTCAATACTTCTGAAAATCAGATCCAATTCTCAACTCATCTACCTTAACCATCAGACTATCCTCTTTCTTCCTGAACTCTTGTTTCACTCACTAGACATATTCGGATTTCTGCAACAAATGAATCGAGGGTCATACGGACAAATCTCCTTAACAACCCAATCCTGAGTGATCCTAGTAACAGGTCTATCCTGTACACAGAATGAGGCTGAGATTCTGTGTAAAAATAGTATACTATCATATAGTTAAAAACTCTGATATGCATATGCATATGCACAAGGGGTGAATTAAAATTGTGCACAGAACCTTATTTTTTGCCTTTTCTAACTTCTGGGTCCCAGTCTTCTATATGCTTGTTGACTCAGAGGGTGTGTCTACATGAAACACTTTACTGTGCAGTTGACTGCATGGTAAAATGTCACTGTCTACATAGGTAGACACTTACTGCACAGTTAATTAGTCAACTGCGGGGTTAATTTGCTACCTGTTGTAGTGACTGTGCAGTAGCTCACATGTAGACAGCTGACCAGAAACAAATTTGTTCCTGGTCAGCCTGGGCAACCGGGGTTGGGAGAACAAACCCCTTCCCCAGGAGCTGCCTGCTGCCAGGGTGGGCTTTGAGCTTGGATCCTAGCCAGGACAATGCCCCCTTGTCCTGGTAGCAGGCAGCCCGGTTCCAACTCCTCCATTAGAGCAGGGGCCTGGGGATTGCTTCCTGCCCCTAGGAGCCGCCTGCTGACAGGGAGAGCTCTGAGCCCATCTGGGACAATGTCCCTTTCCCTCAGCAGCAGGCAGCTTCTGGGGGCAGGAAGTAATCTCTCAGACCCCAACCCCACTCTGATTGCAGAGCTGGGGCCGGGAGCTGCCTCTTGCTGGAGCACAGGGACATTGTCCCAGCCGGGCTCCATTGTCAGAGCCCACCTAGGCAGCAGGCAGCTGCTGGACACAGGAAGCAATGTCCCAGCTCCTCGCTTTAATTGGCAAGTTGGGGAAAGGAGCTCCCTGCACCTGGAATTCCCTGCCCAGCCTGGAGCTGGCTGGGACCTGCCCTAGAACAGGACATGTTGCGGCCAGCCCTGGGCTGTGTGGGGAAGCCCCAGTGGGCACAGGGCTTGTCCTAATGTGTGCAGGGTGGGAGAGCTCTGCATTAGCAGCTCTCCTGCCCCATGCACATCAGGACCCCTCCCAATATGTACAGGGCCAGGTGACAACTGTCTGCTGGCCCCGTGCTTCCTGCCAGTCACTTGGCTAGCACCCACGGGGAGACTGGATGTGTAGACACACTCCTTCGGTAGGCTTACTGTGCAGTACTTTTACTGCATAGTAAGCCTACTTCAAATAAATAGCACATGTAGATATGCCAGTTTCTCTCTCCATACACTGGCCTTGAGGTTCAGTCTGTTGCCCAGCCAGTTCCTCATCCTAGCTTATTCTTCCCTCTGCCCATCTTAACCCCTCTGAATTTCAATCATTCAGCCTAAGCTGCCTAAGCATCAGCAGGGAAAACATTTTTATATTTCCTTTGTTCTCAGTCTCCCTGCCACGAAGCTTGTCCAGAATCCTTCTCAAAAGCTCAGATTAACTCAACACCAAAAATTATATATCAACCTGCGTAAAATCATTGTCTTACACTGATTTAGTTGCACAACTGCAAACCCCAATGTAGACACAGATAAATTTTCTTACAACTGACCTATACCGACTTAATTGACTTAGCATGAAGGTAACTGTCCCAATACCTCTGCCTTATTTTCAGGGAAGCTGCATCTGGATTGCTTATTGAACCATCCATGCCTTGTCCTTTCCATACACTCCTTTATAGCTGCATAGATTTGCACTAATGAAAATGTTATCTTTCTATTTTTTCTATATCATCTTTTTAATGTCTCCCATTCAGTCCAGGGACAGTAAGCGCCCTCCCCCATAGGAAGTTTAGAGAACTGTAAGTTTAAGTTTAAATTATGACAGCTTCTGGTTTTGTGTAGCATTTCCCTATGGAAAGTCAAGTCAAGTAGTCTTGACTACTTTGCTAAATCAAGGTAAAAGGGAAAGTCCATTCTAGGCAGCTAGATTTCATTTGGACACTTGCATTTTCAGTCTCTACAAGCAGGAAGAACAAATGCTGCATGGAAAGTTTGGAGAAAAACATTTTTTTTCCCAGCATTTCTTTTTACAGACCCAGTCTGTGAAAATTATTTTTTAACCATAGAAAATATACATTATTGACAGATTATTTAGAGGTAAATGTGGAAGGAGATAGGCTAAAGAATTATTAGCTTAACTATAAAATATCTTTACTGTTGACACTATGAATCTATCAAGCAGTAATTGGATGCACGTGTTAGTAGCAGTAAAAAGGCACTGTCCAGTTGTCCACCTTACATGGGAATCTACTTTGAGTGTCTTCTTTGATTTACTGTTCCAATTAGAACAGAATGTTCAAAGAAAGAACACAAATGACCTGATTTAAAAGCAAAGAGTACCTTTAAAGCCATTATTTAGAATGTCACTAGCTCACTTTTAAATGTTCTTTTTCCCTTGAAGCTTTCAGTTGTGTAAGACAGTACCCATCACAGAACTGATTCTGTTTAATAATCCATTTAATTAAGTACAAACAATATGTTTCTTCTGTAAAGATTTAGATTTTTATGGAAACCTAGGTCTTTCTAGACAGATGTGTTTTTAAAACTTAGGGACATTTTTTATGTTCTATAAGGTAACATATCTCTTCAAGTTACACTGGGTTGGCAGAAGCAATAACAACTAGTTCTGTAAGAAAAACTACTTTTCCAGTTCCCAAAACCAAGCAATAAAAGCAGAAATACTATTTCCAAATAAAAGGAAAAGCATCTGAACAATAAAGCCTTAAGGCATCAAACAATAATTTGAATCCAAAGAAGACTAATCAGTTTGCTATCCATGTACAGCATAACTTGTAAGACCAGTGCATATGCCAGTCAAAAAACTGAAATATACTTAGTTATATTCCAGTTGTAAATCTTCTCTGTATTACACATCACATAGTTAGTTTGTCTTATCTTGGAACGAGCAATGAGATTTTCTTTTAATTCAATCAACACTGGTTATGCATGCTGTCAAATTCAGGGGCTATATGAACACGGTTTGTAGTTGTACTGTTTTAAAATGTAAAAAGTAGGGTGTAAAGTTCATTAGAAGTATGATATAAATAACCTTAAGCTACATGCGGTTAATGGTCCACTTTTTATGGCAGCTGCACATAATAAACTGATTGCATTAGATTTGTGTAAATTGTAATTTTAACTCAGTACAATGTTCAGAGGTACAACTGATTCTTTGTCAAACACAACAGAAAAGACTCTTAGAAATAATCCCATAGTGACTCCATCACCTTTCTGCTGACTTAGTTGGCTATTTCTAGTTCTCCATGTGTAAAACTGTTGAAGAAAAATACAATGTTGTTCACAGATTTACAGAAGTTTAGGGCTGGAAGGGACCTCATGAGATCACTGGGTCCAGCCCCCCTGCTCTGGGCAGGAAAGACAACTGGGGTCAAATAACCCCAGCAGTGTGTGCATCCAGTCTCACTGTGAAGATCTCCAGGGTATGCCTGCAACATCCCTCTGGGAGTCTATTCCAGAGTCTGGTCACATGAACTGTAAAGAAGTTTTTCCTTCCATCCAGTCTGAAACCTTCTTCTAGGAGTTTATAATCATTGCTCCTGGTTTTCCCTTGGGGTGCTTTGGTGAATAGTTTTTCGCCTAGCCCCTGATGCTCTCCCTTGATATATTTGTAAGCTGCCACCAAATCTTCCCAAAATCTTCTCTTTAGCAGCCTAAACAGTCCCGTATCTGTCAGCCTTTCCTCATAGGGCTTGCTCTCCAGGCCTCTAATCATACGAGTGGCTCTTCTCTGGACTCTCTGAAGCTTCTCCACATCCTTTTTGAAGTGTGGCACCCAGAATTGAACACAGTACTCCAACTGCGGCCTCACCAATGCCGAGTAGAGCGGGAGAATAACTTCCTTAGTTTTGCTTGAGATGCGTTGGTTGAAGCATGCCAGCATATTTCTTGCTCTGCTAAATGTAGCATAATGTAGCACACTGGTGGCTCATATTCATTTTATGGTCAATTATGACCCCCAGGTCCCTTTTGGCCATGGTGCTAGCTAGCACAGCATCACCGAGCCTGTGAATTTGTTGCAGATTTTCCCTCCTCAGATGGAGCACTTTACACTTCTCTGTGTTGAACTGCATCTGGTTGTGGTCTGCCCATCTAACTAATCTGTCTAGGTCTGCCTGGACCATCAGCCTACCCTGATGCATGGCCTCACTTTCCCACAGCTTAGTGTCATTGACGAACTTTGCAGGTGTGCTTTTCATCCCCACATCCAGATCATTGACAAAGATGTTGAAAAGCACTGGCCCAAGTACTGAACCCTGGGGGCCTCACTGGCTACCTTCTGCCAGGTCAACACAGATCCGTCTATTAGTACTCTCTGGGTCCGACCCCACAGCCAGTTTCTCACCCATCTGACTATTGAATGATTGAGCGCATAGTCCTCTGGTTTTGCCCTAAGAGTCTCAGAGAAGAAGCACGAGAGGAACTCTACCATATTTGTTTTTAACCTTCAAGAATCCTCAGTGCAATGAGCTATTGTTCTGTATGCATGGATGGACTTTATTATACTTGAGAAGACAAAATGAGTGGGAAAAATCTCAAACTGCAAAGTTTTCTCTCAAAATGAGAAACAGAAAACAAGAAATTTTTCTTTTTCCAGGGCCTAAACAAGCTCACAATTAAATGAATGGAGAGACGCTTAGTTACATAAAACTGGAGACTCAAAAAGGATATCTGAAAGACACCTTAAAGGGTCTTCCTATAAAACAAAGTTCTTATCCTATGTAATGTATCTCAGATGTTTCACTCCCCTTGGACACGTACAGTTGAAAGGTTCCATTGTCTTCAATGAAAAATTTGAATAAGCCAAGATTTGTTAGGCCGAGCAGGGTATAAAAGGAGGTGCCCCGAGTGATGAGGGAGCAAGCAAACAGGGGCAGCAACGAGGGCAGTTTGCAAGTAAGTTCACAGGTCAGTTTGTTGTCCCCTTGTTTTAAGGGCAGCCTTTAAGGTAAGCTCTCCTTTTAATTAAGAGTAGCTAACCTTCATATATTTCATGTGGGTAGCTAAAACTCAGTAATTAGATCAATGCTTAGGCCCCTTGCTTAACTAGAGTCCCGGGAGAGGGGGGAGTTCTCTAGTGAGTTTGCCTGGAAACACTCAGCTTCCTTCACTGTAAGCTTGGTGAGACAAAACAGGGGAAAGGGAACCTTTCAGGACCAAGGAGCAGTGAGCAGGCCAGTTTACAGAGGAGTTTGGTAGGGAAGAACTGCTTGGAAAGAGGGGCAGGAATAGAAAGATGGCAGATTAAGAGAGACAGAGAAATGGCTGGAGGATGTTGCAATACTAGAGTCACTTTGATTGCCAGCACTTCCTCTGCTTTCACCTGTGAGATTTCTGGTCAGGCAAGACTGTTTACTGTAGAGGTTTTCACCCAGGTCCTGGTTTGGTGCTGTGGAGACAGCTAGATCCCTTCCAGTTGCAGCCAGGTTGGGAAGTACCTGTGATGTGACCGGTGCCTTCTGGTTGTGTCCCTCCAGGAGCAGGCAAGAGAGCTACAGGATGAGATGGCAAGGCTCCAAAGCATCCGCTCCCAGGAGGACTTCATTGATTCAATGCTGGAGGAGACCTCTAGGACTGTGGAAGGACTGCTAGGGGCAGTGCTAGAAAAGGAAGAGGACATGGACTCCCAGGAAGGTGGAAGCTTCACCAATGGAGCATGCTCTTTCTCCTCTGTTCCTAGGGCTGTATATCTTCCACAGTCCTAGAGGTCTCCTTCAGCATTGAATCAATGAAGTCCTCCTGGCAAAGGATGCTTTGGAACCAACCTCCATTGGTGAAGAAGGCCAAGCCAGGCATTCCCAAGATTGGAAGGACTGAGACCACTGTCATCAAGAAGAAATGACAGGTAGTAATGGTTGGACACTCCCTTTGGCATGGGGTGGAGGCAACATTTGCCCGCTTGACCTGTTGTCTTGGGAGGTCTGCTACTTGCCCAGAGTCTGGATCCAAGATGTTACAGAAGGATTACTGAGAGTCATTTGGCCCTATGGCTACTACCCCATGCTGCTCATCCCTGTGGGTACTGATGATACTACTGGGGGGACCCTGAGCAGATAAAAAGTGACCACAGGGCTCTGGATGCAAGGGTGAAGGAGACAGGGGATAGGGGCTCAAGCAGTGTTCTCCTTGATCCTTTTGGTCAAAGGGAAGGGCCTGGGTAGGAGCAGATGCATCCTGAAGATCAATGTGTGGCTATGCCGATGGTGTCACCAGCAAGGCTTTGGCATCTGTGACCATAGGATGTTGTTCCAAGAAGAAGGATTTTTAAGAAGAGATGGGATCCACCTGACAAAGAGAGAGAGAAGAGCATCTTTGCAGGCAGACTCATAACCTAGTGAGGAGGGCTTTAAACTAGGTTCAGCAGGGAATGGAGACCAAAGCCCTGAATTAAGTGGGGAAGTGGGTGACCTAGAGGAAGCACAAGTAGGAGGGGCAAAAGGGGAGGCCTTCTTATTCTTCCTGAGAAAACAGGACAACTGGCTAGTCATCTCAGGTACCTATATATGAATGCATGCAGCCTAAGAAACAAGAAGGAAGAATTGCAAGTCCTTGGGCAGTCACAGAACTATGATGTGATTGGAATAACAAAGACTTGGTGGGATAGCTTGCACAACTAGCAAGTATGGCAGAAGACCAGCTTAACTTAGCAGAGAACACTTTAGTGAGATAAAATACAAGAAGGAAGCTTATAAGAAGTGGAAACTTACACAGACAACTAGGGAGGAGTATAAGAGTATCGCTTGGGCATGCAGGGATGAAATCACAAGGCCAAAGCGCAACTGGAGTTGCAGTTAGCAAGATGTGTGAAGCATAACTAGAAGGGTTTCTACAAGTATGTTAGCAACAAGAGGAGGATCAGGGAGAGTGTCGGTCCTTTACTACACGGGGGAGGGAACCTAGTGACAGAGGATGCAGAAAAGGCTCAAGTACTATGTCGCAGGGCACCTCGGTGCCCCTGCTCCTGGAAAGGAGAAACTGCCAGGGAGCGAGTGAGCGCGCCCTGGCCTGACATAACGAGCCCAGCTGAGGCTTGCTCAGGTAATGAGCACAGCTGCGGGTTGCCGGAGCAACCAAGGGGAACCAGCTGCCTGTAGGAGGCAGGGCCTGGCCCTTATAAAGCTCAGGGCTGAGGCCAGGCTGGCAGTTTGCTGCCAGCAGTTGGAGAGGCAGGAGCTCACTCAGCCAAGCTATGGGGAGAAGTCTGAGGTGCAAGTATAGCTCATGATAGCCCTGGAGGCTCGAGCCACGATACTACGTTATGGCCATGCGGCTTGTGGTTATGTTATAGCCTAGAGGCTTGTGCTTTGGGTTTATGTTTGGCTCTGTATATTACACCCGGAGGGTTGGGTGAGGCTGTAGGGGTTGGAGGAGGCCTCAATCATAGGGACTCCACAGAGTGTGGGGTGCCCTAGTGCCAAGAGGGCGCATTAATTTTCACAGCGCCAGTGAAGGCGCAGCTTGCACACCAGTGCAGGAGCGACTGGCAGCGAGGAGCGCGGCCAGTGGGTTGCGGGCGCAACCAGTAGGTTGCAGACGGGGGGACATAGACCCCGGATTGCGTGTGGGGTACATAGACCCCAGCCCCAGAATGAGGGGCGATTTCACTGAGAAGCCCCGTGGGGGCACGGCGAGCCCCAAAGAGGGAGAGCGCCACATTGTATTATTGAGCAGCCCTGTGGGGGCACAGGGAGTGCCACATCATATTATTGAGCAGCCCTGTGGGGGCACAGCGAGCCCCAAAGAGGGGGAGCGCCATACTGAGCAGCCCTGGAGAGGGGCAATTACTGAGCGGCCCTAGAGAGGGACAATAGTGAGGCGCCCGAGGCGGGCATGCCCTAGAGCGGGGCGATATTCAGGAGCCCGAGAGGGGCCATATTGAGGAGCCTGAGACGGGCATAGCGAGCCCGGCCGTAGGCTAGTGCGGCAACACCCCTCAGACCGAGACAGGGCGCTGCGGTTGCCCCCGAGAAGACAGGGAGTAGCAGCGCAGTGAGCCGGGGTCAGAGAGGGTACCCATGTGGTTGGCTGGAAGGGCCGAGGCCCGCTAGAGAGTCCCGGAGCGGGACCGCACTGGCAGGGAAGTCCCAGAGTGGGCTAGAAGAGAGTCCCAGCAAGAGGCGGGGCACGAGAGAGAAAGCCCAGAGTGGGCTACACTATAGAGGAGGCCCAGGAAGTGGGCGTACAGACCGAACAACGTCCATTACATCTGCGAGGCTTGGGGCGTGGTATTAGGGGCTGGTAGGAGCCACGCATAGCCCACAAGGCTAGGGTGTCCGGGGAACACCCACCATATCGGGAGACTCCCAGGGGGTCCGGAAGAACCGCAGGGACAGAGGTCCTGAGTAGCCGTGCCCAGGGAAGACACAAGGCAGCCTCCCAACATTATATTTACCATCAAAGACGTGGCGGGCGAGAATTAGAGTGTCTTGGGCTGGCCTGACACTGAGCGAGGGACCTTAAGGAGATCACGGCCCTCCGCGAGGACCCCGCCGAGACATACTAAATTACCTTTTTCACCTCAGTCTTCACAGGCAAGGTCAGTTCCCAGACTAATGCACCTGGCAGCACAGTTTGCGCAGGAGGGGAGCAGCCAACAGTGGCAAAAGAACAAGTTACAGAATATTTAGAAAGCTGGACATGTACAAGTTCATGGGGCCAGATGGGATGCGCCTGAGGGTGCTGAGAGACTTGGCTGATGTGAATGTAGAGCCACTGGCCATTATCTTTGAAAATTCATGGCAGTCGGCAGAGGTCCCAAATGATAGGAAGACAGCAAATATAGTGAACACAGAAAGAAGGAGGATCCAGGAAACTGTAGACCAGTCTGCCTTTCTTCAGTCCCTGGAAAAATCATGGAGGAGGTCCTCAAGGTATCCATTTCTAAGCACTCGGAGGAGAAGAAGGTGATCAGCAGAGATACTGGTTTTCTCTGATTAAAAAAATCCCTAATTTGGGGTGAAAAGTCACCCCAAATCCACATTTTTCCATGATTAAAATGAAACACCACTAATATATTAGCTGGAGTTGCTCAGCTATAGATAGATAAATAGATTGATTGATCGATCGATCTATAGCTGCTAGCTGCAAATCCAGTTGCTCATATATATATTTCATGTTTCATTTTAATCATGGAAAAATGTGGATTTGGGGTGACTTTTCACCCCAAATTAGGGATTTTTTATCAGAGAGAACCAGAATTCCTGGTGATCAGGACCAGTCAGCAAGGATTCGCCAAGGGAAAGTCATTCCTGACCAAACTGATTGCCTTCTACAATGAGATGACTGGCTCTGTAAATATGGGGAGACCAGCAGATGTGATATCTTGACTTTAGTAAGGCTTTTGATCCAGGCTCCCACAAAATTCTTACAAGCAAGCTAAGGAAGTATGGGTTGGATGAATGGACTGTAAGGTGGAGAGAGAACTGACTGGATCCTTGGGTTGAAAGGGTAGTAACCAATGGCTCGCTATCCAGTTGGCAGCTATTATCAAGTGGAGTTCCCAGGAGTCAGTCCTGGGGCTGGATTTGTTCAATATCTTAAGCGACCTCAAATATGGGATGAAGTGCACCCTCAGCAAGTTTCCAGATGACACCAAGCTGGGGGGAGTAGTAGATATGTGGGAGGGTAAGGCTAGGATTCAGAGAAATCTAGGCAAGTTGGAGAATTGGACCAAAAGAAATCTCATGAGGTTCAACAAGCACAAGTGCAAAGTCCTGCATTTAGGACGGAACAAATGGTACAGGTTGGGGACCGACTGGCTAAGCAGCAGAAAAGGACCTGAGGGTTACAGTGGACAAGAAACTGAATATAAGCCAACAGTGTGCCCTTATTGTGAAGAAGGCTACCAACATAATGAGCTGCATTTGGCGTGTTGCCAGCAGATTGATGGAAGTGATTATTCCTTTTTATTTGGTACTGGTGAAGCCACATTTGGAGTAGTGTGTCCAGTTCTGGGCCCCCCACTACAGAAAGGATTTGGACAAATTGGAGAGAATCCAGTGGAGAGTAATAAAAATGGAGAGGGGGCTGGGGAACATGACTTATGAGGAGAGGCTGAGGGAACTGGGCATAATCAGTTTAGAGAAGAGATGACTGAGAGGGGATTTAATAGCAGCCTTCAACTACCCAGAGGGTGGTTACAAGGAGGATGGACCTAGTGTTCTTAGTGGTGGCAGATGACAGAACAAGGAGCAACAGTCTCAAGTTGCAGTAAGGGACGTTTAGGTTAAATACTGGGAAAAAAACTTTTTCACAATGACAGTAGTAGTAAAGCACTGGAACATGTTACCCAGAGAGGTTGTGGACTCTCCAACCCTGGAGGTCTACCTGGGTAGACAAAGCCCTGGCTGGGATAAACCAGTGGGGGTTGGTCTTGCTTTGAGCAAGTGGTTGAACTAGATGACCTCATGAGGTCCTGTCCAACCCAAATTTTCTGAGTCCATGATTCAGTTCACCATGCTAAATAGCAATGTGTTTTATGTAATTTCGCTATTCCGTGGCCTCATCTTCCTTGAGTGCAAAGGTGATCACTAAATGTTCTCTTAGCCTTGTTTTGCAGGTGGCTATAAATTACATTTATGAAAAAAAGTCTCCTTAGAATGGTATATAGATTTAATAGATTTATAATAGAACTACAATGTTAGTGTGAAAGGTGCACATGGAAGAAATGCAGTGAAAGTAACAGAAAAGTTAAATAATACAATTCCTTTCATAGTCATTAAATGTCTGTGACTCTACACTCTATAAGTGAGCTCCACAGTAAAAAAAAAAAAAAAAAAGCTTAAATGAGAAAGCAATTCAAGTAGTGGTAATAAAAAGGTATAGATTTTCTACCCCCCTCCTCCCCCACAAAGTACAGGAAATATTTATTAGGAGGCAGGTTGTGATTTCCTGTTTTCCTTATGTCTTTTTACAACTGTCAACATGTGTCAACCCTTTGTAAAAAGTTTAAAAAGTAACGTGAGCTTGGGAAATGTACTCTTTCACTTATAAAGAAGAAAAATCCCATGTTATTATTTAAAACCAATTATGAAACAGTTGCTGTGATATCACATACACTGTTTCAATAGTAACCAGTATTAAGGCAGCATATTTGCCCAATATTCTATTCTTCTTTATTGCTGCCATCTGGTTATTATATATCATTCAATGAAATGACTTCATTACACCTGAGATAAATTAAACATTGGCTTGTTAGCTGTAAATTATTAGAGAGTAGAATTATCTTAGTCATTACCCTTGATCTAAGGTAGCACTGGTGTTAACAAACATTATTGATATAAATATGGGGGGCATGTGGGACCCATACACATTTATTTTCAAAGGCTGTAGAATCAGAGAGCAATAGTACAACTTAGCCAGAAAAGTAATTAATATATGCTCATGCATATACACACATACTCTCCTAGTAGCTGTTAATGCCCCTCAGAGCATCCAAACAGGTATTTATGGTATTTAGAATGAAGTAATTCTAAGTTTTAAGCCTTCTTCTACTTACCCTGTGAGGCAGTATATGATCCAAAATTCCTTAAAGCTAATGGAAAACCTACTATTAACTTCAATAAGACTAATGGATGTGTATCTGAAAGGTTTGTCTGAACCAGGGAAAAAAGTCTGGAACAGCTAGTGTAGACTTAGCTCCCCTTGTGGCCATTTTTACTCTGTACTCAAGTGCCTTTCTGTGGTGTCCCTTTAGATTCTCTCAAAAATGTATTAGTAGATTTTCAGCCACTGTACAAACTAATACAATGCAATGGACTTCTCTGAATGCTGGATTCCTGAGAATCTATTGCTACACTGCCCAGCTAATTTGAGTGTAAAATCCTTGGGATAGTGAGTATGCCAACAGGTACTGCATCTTTTGTATAGCACTGTGCAAACAGAACTTGAACATCAATCAGCTGATTCTTTCTATTAATTTTAATGAAGTTTGTATCAAGCATCTTAGGTTCAATAAATAGATCTATAAATAATGGGTCTAATCCTGCAATCCTCACTCAAGCAAATTTTTCACCAAAGCCTGCAATCTGGAGCCTGATAATTTTACAGTTCATATTATATTGTTATTCCTATGTTATTAAGAGCCCTGTTAACATGCACAACTTGCATGGTATAACTTGCGTAAAGTTGCCTTTATATACAACCTGTTTTTGACTGTGTGCCATTCTAAAAAATTAAGACAAGATTTTTCCAGCCATGTCATCATAGATGGGCCCAAGTCTATTGTTTATTAAACTTGTTCAATCCCCAGTTTTTAAAGGATTTCACGGGTGCAACTAAGGTCAGAATTTGGTTGTACTTCTCCATGCTGCAATTTCTCTATCTTCACAGATGCTGAAAGTTCAAAATCTTCTAAGTCATCTCAGATGTCAAATTATAGTTGACACTTTTGTAATTACTCTTGGTTTTTTGTTTCTCACATGCTGATAGTCACTGGAGAGCATTACAGCTGTTTTATTCACTCCTAGACATGCACTTACCAGAAACTGTAGCAAAGGAACTTTGCAGCTGTAACATTGAGGTAAGCACTAGTGCTGAGTGGTAGAGTTTCATGGGCAAAACTCTAGATGTAAAGAATAATAAAACAAAACCTAAGCTATCCTACATATATCTACTGACAGATATACTCCAGCTATGCTAAATTATGCAGCTTCCCCCAGGCTTCTGACAGAACAGTCATAATTCACCTCAGTTCCCAACATCTCATAGGTATCTAAAGGCTGAGGTAATAGTTCTGTGTAATCAAGTTGGAAAACATCTGCCAAAGTAAACCTTTATTTAGTGCATACTATACAATATTTATAGAGCAAAGCTATGAACACTGCCTGAGACATTTTAAGGACTGAGAACTGAACTGTGCTTTCTGGATGTTTATTCTGACTTTTTCCGACTGTTCCTCTTACTTGACAGCATTTAATTGGCACTCAGCCACAAAAGCTGTTGTCTAATTACACTGCATATCATGATCTTGCAGCCCCAGAGATAAGATTTTTACTGCAGCATAAATGGATTTTAAATAGTTTTGTAATCTAAGAAAACGAATCCCCAAATTAAAATATTTAAAAGAACAAAGTGTTGTGTGTCAATAGTAATTATTATTTGTTTAGGAAAATGTGGTTTTGGATGAGGAACTGATTTCAGAGGTTAAATACCTTAATATTTAACAAGCTACAATTTAGTGGGCTGGCTGGCTGGCTGGCTATCCCTTTAGGCACAGCATGAATTTATTCACATGTAATTATATATTTAGACAATATCTTAATGATACTACATGCTTGCACTGAATCAGTCCAGCTGGGGATCATGGCAGTGTCCTGATTACTTAGCCACATGTGAAACAGGACCTATGCTTTTCACTTGATGTGTTGCCAGAGATGCTTTGAAATACAAAACATGGTAGGTTGAAATAATTTAATACAAGATGGGCTTTCATGAAGCCATTTACAATTTGCATCATTAAGAAATGAGCAATACTAAAGAAAAGTATAAAAAAGTTTCCCCTTTTCATCAAAGGCTATATATTTAAGGTGTTTTGCTTTAAAAAAAAAATGTATACTGTACTTCGGATACCTTCTTAGTGAGTTAAAGAAGCTGCTATTTTTAGATTTTGCTTTCCTTTACCTCACACAAACCTTGCTAACAAAGTATTTCTAGATCTAATTTTAATCTGGCTTGAATTAATATGCCAAAGTTTACCCACTTATCTTGTATTTATATTTGCTGTTTAAATATTAACATTCATCAAATCTGAAAGCAGCTGTGACATACGTTTGAATATGAATAATCCTTTAATATGCTCATACACTGAGTGTAAAACAAGGAGATACACACACACACACACACACACACACACACACACACACACACACACACACACACACACACACACACACACACACACACACACACACACACCACCAGAACCTGTAGGTTGCAAAAAAGAGCTGTCCCTGAGCAAGCACTTGGGGGGGGGAGAGGGGGTGTTAGGTACTGAACATGTGTATGTATGTCAGTTTATGCCCTCTTCTCAGTTATGAATGCTACTGCAGATATTTATGCAACTGAGTAACTTTACTCATAAGAACAGTCACACTGGATAATTAGGATGTTTGTAGGAGTAAAACCACCTTTTTACCTAAATTGCCCTAAATGTTTACAGGATCAAATTCTTATCATTCCCTTTCTGCCCCAGTACATTAACACAAACCCCATTTTATTGTTCATATGAGGTGCACACAAACATTCAGAACCACATTGCTGGGAAACATAATAGTCTGCTCTATTAAAAAAAAGGTCAGATTAATAATATCAACAGCCAGTCTTCTTCAGAAAGACTTCCGTGTATGATGGTATCTCATAAAAATATTCTCCATGAAACATGATAGTATTACATGGTAAATACATTCTGCTTTGACACCTACAGCATTTACAAACATAGGTTGAACACTGCCAACTGTGATAATTTAAATAAAGATCATGAACATAAGATGCTAAGTGGACCCAGTAAGAACCATAACAGAGGAATTCAAGAAAAAATATGCATACTATGACCATTTAACAAATAATGCAATAAAGGAGAACTAACTAATCTTACTTTAACATGCCACACTACATCCTGCCAGATCACGCTCTATACTTACTAGTTCAAGCAGTCCCCTATAAGCTATCCAGTTGTTTTACTTTAGTAGAGGGTGTTCCCCCTATGTATATTTGGATTTACAAGCAACCAACCTGAAACCAACTAGTTGCTCTTTACCAGTAAAATCAATTAAAGGAGCTTTACTCAAATGTTTGTATGGTAGGGTTCCTCCCCCTGCAACATGCTATTACACAAGGATGTAGTCGTTTAAAGTTACAATGCAATATATTGTGATTTACTACAGTTCCCCTAACTTGAGACTGTGCAGGCAAGAAAGTGAATAGAGGTTGCATTTCTCAAGCTTGACTACCAAAAAATATATTACCAGAGGCAGAGGCACTTTATTACTAGAATCCTAATTAGGACTAGAGAAAAAGTTCACTCTATGGGTTCACTGTAAGCTACAACTACAGAAATAGCCCTCTGACTTTTACTTTGAAATTATTTCTTTGGGGGAAAAAATGACAATGAAATGTGTGTGAGGTCTGTGTGAATTCAGCCCCAGATGTTTACAATGCAATACCAGTGCAGCAGCGCTGCAATCCGAGAGCTCGCCGAAGAAAAGGAGTACAAGGGGACACCACAAAGCGGCACATATGCTATTGACAAGGCAGACATGAGCATCATGTTACCAGCGAGGAGGCAAGGCAAAGACACATAGCAGCAGTGGTGCCTCGGAAAGTTAACTTCGTGGGCTGCGATCGCTCCAAACCAACAACATGCGGGGACAGAAATCAAAACCAGAGAAACACTTTTCAGCGTGTGCGTGTGGACAGGCCAAGAAGGGGAGGGAAGGACTGGGTCTCGGGGAGCTGAGAGGGAGGTGGGAAATCAAGGTATTGTTTTCAAACACAGCCCCCCACTATTTTAGTGGCAGGAGAGCCTTCTTTCCAGACTCAGGAGACAAGGTCCATTCCTTCCCTCACCTGCCTTTACAAATCTTTCTAATTTGCTTGCCCCCCGCCAGCCATGGAAACAAACTGTGATCGCTCAGCCCATTTGCAAACCAAATTTGCGGAGGGAGAGGGAGATCAGGAGATAGGCAGGCAGAGGATGCCCAGGGCAGAGCCAAAGCAGCCACCACCTCTCCTCTCTGTGCGGAGGTGTCACCTTCCCGAGCAAGTGGCTTGGAGAAGGCAAGGACCCGGGAGCAGGGGGGTGAGGGGGGACAGGGTCCCCGGGCTCGGTGGGGAGGGGGCAGAGCCCCGGGGGCAGGGGCAGCGAGGGGTGGGCACTTACTGTAGGGGCAGTTCTCCTTCTTGGTCCCGCTGACCTTGCCGTTCTTCTCGATCTTGAGAAAGTATTTGTTGTAGGAGTAGAGCTTCCTCCAGCGCACGTCTCCCTGGAGGTGGTTGTAGCTCCGCACGTGTCTCCCCGCACTGGGAGGCGAGGAGAAGGACGAGGAAGAGGAAGAGGAGGAGGAGGAGGAGGAAGAAGAAGAAGAAGAAGAGTTGGTGGCCGCCGGGTACCGCATGTCCTGGCCGAGGTCATGGCAGGTGACAGCCACGGAAGACACGAGGAGCAGCAGCAGGAGGCAGCAGCGGCGGCGGCAGCGGCGAGGCAGGTGGGAACAGGCGGAGGCACCATTTGTCAGCATCCATTTGCACATTGTACTGGACCTCTGGGCGCTGGAGAGAGGCTCATCAACAGAAACATGCTGGAAGGGGAAAGCCTGGGAAAGGGCAAGCGGAGAGCTGGTGCTGCCTGCTCCTGCTTAGATCCCTCTCCGCTCTGATCTGGCCTGAAGTAAGTGCACCAACATCCATAACTCAGGGGACAAAATCGCCTCCGAAGTCGCTGCCTTTTAATCCTTCGGGTCCTCCCTCAGAGAAAGAGTTTGCTGGTTTCTTGGGGGGGGGGGGGGGGGGTGCTGTGGTTAATCCGCTTTCCTTTTGGTCTCTTCCCCCCCTCCCCAACCTGGGTTGAGGCGTCCCAGTGGTTATTTTGTTCTCGTCCTCACTCCTTTCTTCACCATCTTAAGAGGCAGAAAGGTCTGCAAAATAGATGACAGCAGCGTGAGCAACAGGAAAAGCAGTGAGTAGCGGGCAGGCGGGGGTCGCGGCGAGGAGGCCGGGCACCCCCTCCCCGGGCTCCGCACCCTCCGCAGCTGCCACCCCCTCTCCTGCGGCTCGCACGACTCCCCCTGACAGCCCAGGGGGAGGCAGTTTCTTTGCTGGGCTTGGAGTGGTCCAAAAAAGTAATTAAAAGAAAAAAAAATCCAGGGGCGGTGGGGAACAAAAGGAATAAAAAAGAAAAGAAAAGAAAATCACAACTTGTCTCCCTCCCTTTGGTTGTAAACAGGTTGGAGGCTGGAGGCTAAATGTCAGCGATCCCAAGCCAGAGGTGGGATGTGCCTCTGGTGGTCAACCCTTATTTGCAGGGGGTCAGGCAGCGGTGGGACATCTGAAACCCTTTTGCAGTTGGAGGGAGCAAATGCCTGCTGTGGAGGGAGCCTGGGGAGCTGCCCTCGCTTCCTCCCCGGCTGCAGCAGGAGCAGGAGCAGGAGCAGCCGCAGCTCTCTGCTAATTGCTCCTCAAGCTCTTCTCCTCTGAGCGCTGGCCACCAGCATGGCTTGGAGACTCATGCTTTACTAATTTCCCTGTCTTCCAGGCTGAACCAATCCCCTCTAGGGAGCCCCCCCACCCCCCTTCTTCTTTTTTAACTTGTTTTCTAGAGCAGGGTTTTATTTTATTTTTTTGGCAGAGAAGTACTTGAGCAAACCACCTGGAGCTTGTTGCTCTGCTAGCTCCCCACCACCCCCCTCCCGGCCCGCTGCTTGGAGGAGGGGTTGGGTGGAGAGGTTGGAAAGAAGAATATACTGCAGACAGCCCCTGAAAAAAGCAGATTATATGCTGGTCAGGGAGAGTAAAAAGGAAGAGACATAATTAGCTCCCTTTCCTTCCCCTCTGCCAGCTTCCATGGAGGTCTCTCTGCTCCTTTAATGAATCATTGATTTCTCGCTTCCGTTGCTGAAATAAAAAGTTCACACTTGAGCCTGCTCTTCCTTTTAAGCCTCTCAAGATTTATCGTGTCTCTCCCTCCTTCGCCCTCCTTGTCTCTCATGAAATCAGGGACCTAAATGACCATTTTCTAATTGCTAACATGAGTCATTTACTGAATCATGAGTCTGACATCAAAGCAAAAGGGGCTTTTATTGGGATTGCAAAGGTTTCCCCATAAAATCTGGCTGAAATTTGTGCCGTCTCCCCCGCCCCCCCCTCCCTTTTCTGAATAAGGCAATTTCCTTGGCCAGAAAGAGGCATATTTTCTATTTTCAAAACTATTCAAAAGCAATTTTTCAAACTGTTCTCCTTGGCCGGGGGTGCCTGGTGTTCTTGTTTTCTGACTGCAGAAGTTGGAGTCCTGGCCAAAGCTCCCAATGGACCTGCCATGTCGCGGTGACTGTCCTGACAGATGCAAACACCGCTCTTGTCCCAAGTTATGGCATTTACTAACAGTGACCAGGCTCCTTTGTGACGTATTGAATGTATAGACTGTAATAAGGCCTCTGAGATTCTCTCTGCTCAGACAAGGGAAGGACAGTGTGCATCCTTTTGCATGCTTGTAAAACAATCAAAGGCAATGCAATGGTTATGATTAATAAGCCAGGAGGAGAGTGGAGAAGGAAACGGACTTTATATGAAAACAAATTATGTGGTTTGCTCGGGATAGGTGTACTGGAAGGGGAATAACGTCGAGTATAGTACGCCAGTATAGTGTGCATTTAGAATTACTCTGGCTCCCAACAGAAGAATACAGAAAAGACAAATAATTCTAAGGGTAGATTGACTTATTAGGTTGGGTTCTTAAGTATGTTGTTAACTTCCTGGCAGAAAATTAGAAATGATTTTCTCCAGTTATGCTGTATACTCTGTTTGGATAGAGTCCGCTTTTAAATTTATGTTCTTGTTTTTAGGGGGTGACATTTAAACCGCCTTAAAATGAAACCAGTGAATCAATATGTTTTAAGGCATTGTTTATGCTACTTTAGAATATTTATTCTTCATATTTGGACCCTGTGGTAAACACTTCAGAAAATTCTTGGGTTTAATTTGATTTAGGAGTTATTTTGTAACTTTGCTAAATTGAAAGAAGGAAACAAAAAGAGAATGAAAAGCATAAGCCTGCCCCAAAATGAATGTTTGACAACTCTTTTAATGTGGCCCACAGTCCTAATTTCAATTTTCACAGTTTACACCTGCTGTCATGAATCCTGAAAGATATGCCATAAAGTTTTCTGAGGGATTTCAGCAAGAGATGTTCAGCTGATTGCTGAAATTTTAAATGACACATAATTAAAAATCCATGTCTTTTACATGGTATATTTTGTGAAGCAGTCAAATAACTGCCCTTTTTGCTGTCAGATGTCACAAAATGCAGCAACTTGATATTTTAATTTTTCTGAGCTGGCAAGGAAAAGTATCAGTGAATTTGCAAAAGGATGGTCTTTTTTCCTACTTTTTTAAAAAACAGTCTCATTCTTTTGAAGCCACACTACAGAACTTTCTGTTCAAGTGAGAAATTCTGCTTAGACCTATTTCTAATTTGTGCAAAAATAAAACTGCATGTCCAGAATTCCATGTTAAATCTGACTCTGGCAGGTGCAATACTCAGTGCAATACTTAAAACGACTACAACACATAGAGTCCTTTTCTATACTGTGTGATGACAGGGAGGGCATTTACAAAACAGAACCCAAATGAAAAGCTGACATAGCTTTTTAGATTATATCTCATTCTTTTTTCTACTTGCTGTATAGCCTTTCTTTTATAGCACAGTTGAATCCCTAAATACCCCACTACTTTGTATTGTTAGGTCACCTCTTAGGTTAGCCTGAGAAAGCCTGAGAAAAGTTCCACAGGAAAGATGCACTATTTAACGGAATTCAATCTGTCCCAATAGATTTGAATCACTAACATAAATGTATGAATGTAGATTATATCTCTGTAATGAGGCCTGAATCATTCTCAGTTACTTCAAAGGACTGAAATTCAACCTTCCTTTTTAGCAGCAACAATCAGACCTTAATGGGTTCCTTTATTAATTGTTCCACTGCTAAGTTTGAAAAGGAACTACCTTCATTCCAGGTCCTAGAGTAGAATGGTACCTACTACCTCTAAAACTGTTTCTTTTTGCCTACAAGGTCTTTAAGATTCTTATATAGCTTTATGTCCCTATGTTTTTCTAAATGTTAAGTAACATTGTCTCATCAGCTGTAAAACACACAAAGCTCTTTTCAAAAACATGTGCAGAGTAGAAAACATTTTTAAGGATGCTTTTTGATTGATCAGTTTTTCTAGGAGTGTTGGAAAATGAAGCACATACATAATTTAATGGGAAATAGTCATAAGAGGTGTTAACCACACATGCTTAAAACAGATGCTTGTCTTTTTTATTTTTGATCAATGGAGAGATTCCCCCAGTTTAAAATGAAGGTGTCCCTGGTGTTAGATTCACTTTTATTCTTGAATATCAGGAGTATCTCAAGGTGAGAAGACTGTATTTGCCTACTGTGATTTCCCCCACAGTAGTATCTTTATTTGGTGTTTTAAGTCATTTCTGCATAAGTCATGGTGTAGCATTTTAGTCAATTCACTCACTGAAGTCACCAGGCTCCTCTATTCATTTTGGAATGCTGGATAGCACTTGTGACCATATGCTGCACACAGTGTAATTAGAGGTATGTATACCCCTTGCAGTCAAGGGATCCAGTCCTGTTTCTTTGCTAGTTGATAGGAATTTTGCCAGTGACTTGAATGAGAGTAGATTTGGGCCAGATAGTCATTCTCAGAAACAATGCTTCTGAAGCAACTCAAGGAATGCTGAATGACAGTGATGGTACAAGGATTGCAATCTATAGCTCAAATGCAAGCTATAGAGCTGCTTTGCAATATGGTACAAGACCAATTGAAACTGTAAAAAGAATGTTATGACATGTAAGAGTTAGAAGTCCCAGAATGTAATGCATTCTTAATATGAACATTTTGATCAAGATGGGCCATTGTGTGCTGAATGGAATATTTACAACATGGGATGCACTCCCCTTAATGAGAAATGCTGCTATCTGCTGCATTTTATACAAATTAAGTTTGATTTAACCTTGTGGCTAGTCAGTATTATGGTTCCTATTTTAGTAATTTAAAATATAATAGTAATAACCATAATCTTTATCATTAGGCTTTTCCGTACATCTAAAGGTACTTTAAAAAGATGGGCAAATACAATTATTTGCATTTTAGATAAAGGTTAAAGGATCAAGAAATTAAGGATGTTGCTTAAGATGATGCAGGCTGAAATTCATCCTTATGTTGAAGGTCATTCACCATTTAGGATCCACTGTAATTGGATTTTAGTAGGACTTGTTCAGATGTATGAATTTCAATCATACTAAGTCGCAGAGATGGAAAAAGAACCCAGGATGCATTTTCAATCCCTAGCAGTACTTTACGGTATTTCCCATTGCAAAATGTATTTCTTGTATACAACACATATTCCTCCCCAAAAAACCCAGTTATTTGCAACTTTAGCGTGCATTATGTGAATACACTAAGAACAGTTTCTGCTGGCTATGGGCAAAAGTAAAAGTAAAATTTGTACAGGACTCATAGGGAGCAGAGCAATAGCAGGCTCTGCTCCCTGGCTGCTGATACTCTGTTGTTTACTACAAGGAAATATTTTTTTTGGTCTTCATTCTGCGTTTCAAAAACAATGTTATATTCTGGGGAGTGTTGTATCCAAGAAAATACAGTACATCTATAAGGATAAAATACTTCCTTGTTGCTCACCCTCAGAATCTAGCTGAGTACTAACACCATTCCATTTGTATAAGCAAGACTTTTACCAGGGATCATCCGTGTTTGTGTTTTGCTATCAAAATACTTTGCATTCCCAGTTCAGTTTTAACCAGGAAAAGTGTACCAAAAAAGTCTGAAATAAACAAATTGAATTTAACCAAGGCCTAACTCCACCCTGCACACACCTCTAGTATTGATGGCAGTGGGTAATCAACTTGACGAGGAACTAAATCTCAAATAGTTTGAATTACCATTAGTCTTTTGTTTGTGAAGGAGGAGGATGTACAAAGAAATGTGAGGAGTAAGTTCTGGAGCCACCTCTGATATGTAATATTGATCTGGCATAAATCAGTGCTTCATACTTTTATAAGAGATCCAAATGTAAGATTTGAGTCTCTTATAAAAATAAGAATAAATAAAATGTAGCACTTAAGGCAGCAATGCCAAATACAACCCATCATCAGTACAAGTAGACATACTGAATTCAATGGGACCCACACAGATTTGGCAACAAGGATTTGTTCCATTACACAGTACTTGGAAATTTCCTGGAGAACTCTCACTGTAAAAATCAAGGAATGGATTGTATTGATCCATAAATATATTTTTCAGGATAAGCCAATATAGTGTTAAACTCTGTATCCTTAATTACTTCCAGACACTGAGGTTCAGAGGATGGAACAGGAAAGAACTGCTTAAACAAAATGTCAGAAAAGTGCTTGTGGTGGCTTTTTGTGTCACACCTGTTAGGGTGTGGACAGATGTAACACTTAGAACACTTGAAATACGCTCTAGACCAGTGGGTTTCAACCTTTGGCCCACAGACCCCAGGGGGTCTGCAGACTATGTCTAAGGGGTTCGCAAAAGATGACTGTGATCAGTCAAAAGCATGTGAACACCCACGCTTACAATTCAAAGGGATCTGTCCACACCTCCATTCAACATTTTTTAGGGGTCCAAAAATGAAACAAAGTTCAAAACCACTGCTCTAGACCCTAAGCCTCTAGATGTACATGCCACTTAGTATATCTTTTAACTTCCTGGAACTTTTCAAAAGCACACCAGGAAAATCAGGTACTGTTTTCAGCCAAACCTCCATGAACTGGATTAACGTTATGTGGGGATATAGAATGTTCCCTTCCTAGTATCTGGTCAGGCCTTCAGGCATCCCAAACTGCTCCTCATCCCACCCGCTAAACATATGCAAGACAAGGCACTGCAGGAATCTATGGTGCAAACTCCTGCTCTCAGTTTCGCTTCCCACCGGAGTAGAGCAGAAGCAGAGACTGGTTTTAAGTCCCCAAATCGAGTAAGCATCACACCCCACTCTGCACCCTCTCCCTTTCCCTCCATCCTGAGCAGTATGTTTCCTCCCCTCCCATTCCTCCACTTGCCTGCCTACCACTGCTGCTGTTTCTGGCTGATCTGGGGGCAAGGGAACTGGAGTGGGCACTCTATAGCTACTCCTGGCCTGCCCTAGCCAGGAACAACAGCGGCAGTGACAATAATGGGCAGGTTCCTTCTCTCTGTCCGGTTCCCCTGGGTGTTTCCTGCCAGCCGGGGAGCAAGGGCAGAGAGTGGGAGCCCACCTATCACTGCTGTTTCTGGCTGAGCCCAACTGGAAATGTGCAGGAGCAGCTCTAGACCCCCCCCCCCCCCCTTTTAGTGGGGGATAGTGGGTAAAGTGGGAGCAGTGGGTGGGGGAGGGGAGACTAGGAAGGGAAAGGATGTGTGCTGATGACGGAGGGGAAGAGAGGGAGAGATTCTTACCTGCTTTGGGGACTGCTGCTCCGATTGTGTGGTCTAAAAGCAAGGTGTGGCCATTGTATCCCCTCTGGATCTGCTTGTGCCAGGTGCTGGGATGCTTGTGTCTCTCTGCTTGTAGTTATCAGGGAGGCTGCATGCTCTGGGGGCTCCCCAAGATCACAGCAGCTTTTCAACCCCTGCCTTGAAGCCACACTGCCAATTTCACTTCCTTGCTTAAAACTCTGTGCTCTAGGGTTCCCAATCAGTGATATTCTTGGAATGGTTCCAGTGTTATGTCTGTCCACACTACTAGTGAACATGAAGAAGAACACACTTTGCCAACGTTTGGTCATTTGTTTCACTGAGTGGACTGACCTATACTATAAAGTGTTATGATCTAGAGTTCATTAGAAATTTAAATGTCATTTTCATGGGTAATTTTGACTTTCTGAAATTTGTTTTCCGATATTGAATCAGAACAGTGCAAGGTTTTTAGAAATTTACCATGAAAGGGAGTCCAAAAATATTTACAGAACATTTTTGTTTAATTTAAAATGTCATGTTGAATTTAAAATGCCATATTGAATTTTAAAATTCATATTAAACTTATTCCATGTTTATTTTCACATAACTTCATGATATAGCAATAGTGTTTGTGTGTGTTAAAACATACTTAAAATAGTCTATAATTTTAATTTCATTTTAAAAAACATTAAGGGCAGCTGCTACTTATTACTGATTGAAACACTTCATTTTCTTTTCTAGAGCAGTGTCTCGTTTCTATATTGGAATAAAATAGTTTGATACTTCAGATCAATTTATTTTAACAATAAAAAATAAAAATGGAATATTTCAATGCATGTCATATAGTGTCAGTAGCTTGCAGTTTGAATGCTAAAATGACATGTAATGTATAATCAATATCAATACAATAATGAAAAAGTATATGCTGGAGGCTGCAAGTGGGAGAGGAACAGCAGAAAAAACCCTAGTTATACCCTCTGTTCACTCCTTTCAGCATCCACTCTGTCCCTGTGTGACATAGGATTCTGGGCAAGATGATTACCTATGGTCTGACCCAGTAAATGACAGTTCATATAGTCATACAGTAAACGAATTTCTGAAACTAAATATCAGAATTTCAAAACTAAATTTTGAAGTTGTCTTACATAAAAATTCATTGAAATGGAAAGTTTCTTATTTCAAAATACAGTTTTCTGTGGGAATTTTTGTTAAAATGTATGTGATTTTGCTGGTAACTTGGCATAATAAAAAAGTCTTTTCTGATTAAAAAAAAAATTCCAAAGAACATTTTCCAAAACAGCTATACTGAAAATTAATTTATATAAAAATGCTGTCTAAGGACTGTTGAAAAAAAATGAAATTCAAATTAAAATGCTGCAATATTTGCAGGACATCTATATTGCATCTTCTCTGTTTCTGCTATGCATTGGCTAAGTGGTTAGGACGTTGCACTTTAAGCAAACAATTAGGAAATTTGTTTATTCTTCATAAGATGCTAATTATGGTTACTTTCCTAGACTATGTTTATGGTTATGTTACATCTGGTAAAGAAATTATGAGAAACTTTGTAAATAACATGTGTATGCCAAATATAAAAGATAACTATGTAATTTTTCTTGATAAATAAAACTATTAAAAAAATGAGTAGGAAATGCATTCTGGAGAGGTTAGCTAAACTGAATGGCAGGGCACTTAGCTAGAGTGCTGTAAGAGACTATGTGCTTGGGTTGAATGCTGACCATGTTTAGTAAGTGTCTAACTCTAGAAATGCTCATCCCAGTTATGGTTGCATATTCTAGCCAAGTGGTGCTCAGCCTTTTGGCCCCATGGGTCCACAGGCTGGAGTAGACCCCATGCCCCAGAATTGAGCCTGCACACCTGTATCCAGACTATGCTGCCACTGCTCGGCCACATGCTGTGATTGGGTCCTGGGACCATATACCACCCCTGTCTGGCCCCTCAGGCTGGGAATGGGACTCCAGATCCTGCACTGCCTCCACCTGGTCTTGCATATAGGGATTTGGCTCTGTGCCTCTGCCCAGCGCCCCACAGTGCCCAGCACCCCACAGTGCCCAGCGCCACATGCTGGGATTGGGCCCTACACCATTCTGCACACCAGAACTGGTATGTAGGGCCATGACCTGTGGGGCTCCCTACAGATGCATAGAGGCCTACAGACCAGATGACAAGGTGTCAAGGTCCAGATCTGGTCTGTAGGCTGGGGGCTGAGCACTGGTGTCTCGTCTGCAAAATCTAATTTAAAGACTAGCTTCTCCAGCACTTTCATTCTAAAGATGATAAAATTCCCAAAAAATATAGGCTACTCCAGTCCTTTACCGTAATATGAACAGATGGATACACAACTGGTAGATAGTGGACACAATAGATAAAAGAGAACAATAGAGACCCTGCAGAGTGCTCTCTTCAAATCTTTTCTAAGCCCATTCACTCCTTTTCTTCAGAACCTGAGATGTGATGCCTGGGAAAATGCGTTACAGCTGAGGGTAGATCCTCCATGTGGTTATACCCCTATACACACACAGAAATTAGTTCCTATGGTAGATAATTCCTCTCTGAGAGACTGAGCCTCTATTCTTCATGCCTCCTTCTTATCTCAAGTTCTATGTGATTTTGCCAGATATCTTGGGAAACCACTGGTTTGTTGAGTCTTATCGTTAAACATTTCCAGAAACTAGACTTGTTAGTTGGAATGCTCTCATGAATATTTAGTGACAAACCTACAGAGTTTCCTAGTTACAGTTGTTTTTTCCTTGAAGAGGGGGGCGGGGAGGTACAGCTGGCACCCTGCTGCTGCACGTGCTCCTGGGGAGGGTGCAGGGGGGGGAGGAGGGGAGGGGGCATTTGCTCCCCAGATCGGTGCATGGGGTGCTGGTAGGGGTGGGCTGCCCACTGCAGGCGTGGGTTTCCTGCCCTGATACCTTCCCCACAGGGCCTCCACAGCCCAGCAGGTGGCACCCGGTGCAGGAGGGCAAAACAGAGCTGGGCGGGGAAGCGCAAGCCCGGTGCTGCCCTGGCGAAGTACTCCCTGCCCACCTGGGAGCAGCGAGGGTAGTGGTGCAGAGTTGTGCCCCTTGCTGCTGCTGGGCAGGGAGGGGGCACTTTGACTTGGTGGCCCAGCAGTGGCAATGAGCTTCCTCACCTGGCTTAACTCTGTGCTGCCTTGCCAGGTCTCACCCACTGGGCTGTAGAGGCCCTGGAGGGAGGGCAGTAGGGCAGAGAGCCCACCCCTACCACAACTCCCACCCCTCCATGGGGTCTGCTCTGGCTGTGCCACTCATGGGGGAGGGGGAGCCAGGGTCTGTGCTCCACTTTGCTGCAGCACTCTCCACTTCTTATGGGCAGCAGCTGAGGCTTGAGTGCTGCAGCAGGGTGGGAGGGAAGGGAGCTGCAGACCTGGGGCCCTGGCCCCATAGCCCTGGCAGCTGGGGGTTCCCTCTGGCAGGGCTGGGGGGGGATTCAGGGGTGTGGGGGGGGGTTCAGGGCACTGGCAGGGCTGGCGGCCAGTGGGAGGGGAGTGAGGGGCACCAACAGGGCTGGGTGGGCTGTGGCTTGGGAGTGAGGGGCCTGGACCTGTGTCCTGGTGAGTGATTTTCCGTAATAAAAAACTGAGAACCAAATGCCAAAATTGATAGGTATTTAGAATTAATTTTATTATAGTGATTGAGGCACTGGTAGGCTGTCAAATTGCTTTAAAATTGTAAATATATCAATAAAACATTGTGTTCAATTGATACCTATATATATAGTGGTGTTTCATTTTACTCACAGATTTTGGGTTTTTTAAGGAGTTGGGTTTTTTTTAAATCAGAGAATCCCTGGTAATTACTGCTTACAGACATGAAAAATAACAAAACAGCGCTTTAAACTTGGTGTACCCTGCACCAAGTACAGTGCATGCCCAGAAAAAGCATTGTGTTAATTTGATCCAGCTCGCCCAACATTTGTATATATTGGGTGCTTCAGCAGGGCTTTTTGGTGCTTTTATCTAATAGCTGAATCAGCTATTAGATAAAAGCACAAAAAAGGCCTACTGAAGAGCCTGATCTATACAGATGTTGGGGAGCTGGGTCAAACTAATGTGCTTCCTCTTCAGGTAAAGCACTGTTTTTTTTCCCCATGTCTGTCAGCAATCTTAATGCTATCACACATGAAAACCAGTAGAAGCCAGTTCAGGCCATTTAGTGGGTTATCATCTATGCTATGCTCTTTAACAGACACATAAGACACTCTGTTCCTGGTACACTATATTGAATATTTCTGGATAGAGCAGGATATAAATCTAAATAACAGAATATGCACATAAATATTAGGCAGCTGAACTCCCCCCAACCTTTGAACTCCCCCCCAAGGCTTTTCAGAGGCATGTGAAGCATGTACATTTTATCTAATACATTTTGAAGAATACTGGTATAGTACTAAATTTCAGTGGAGTTTGCTCAAACATATCAGTTTTTGTCCTTCTGGGCCCTCTCCATATGAGGCCAGCATTGCACCCCAGAATCTATTTAACTGAAAAAAGTCATGATTTAGATCAGAGTGTCAAACAAATGGCCCATGGAGCCCAACTTACTGGCTACAGGGGGCTTGCAGTCCAGGACCCCTGTTGCTCTAGATGCAGTATACAGAGCTATATAGGGTTTCTGCTTCACAAAGGTTTTTATCTCATTATGATCATTTGTTAAGATGCTTTTGTTTGGTTAGAAGGCCCTGTCCACCTGTCAATTAAATCTCGGAAATTTAATTTGAATATGATTTATATTTAGAATTTGTTTTGCTGTTTGTTAGATCAAACTGAAGAAAAGAATAATAATATGGCATCTTCCTTCAAATGTTATTTAAAATGTATACAATGTGTTAAAACTGAAAAAAACTATCTGAAGAGCAGTCATTCATCCTGCCAGCCTGAAAAACTTTTTTTTTTCCTTGATAGTATATAATTCAGCACTGGCCACACAGATTTAGATGAACCAGCTTTTAATCACATTGCAAGCCATAGTTGATGATTAACTCTAGAATGCTAGATTCATGAAATTGGACATAACTTTTGATCTACTCTTCATCCAATAAAAAGCAAGGAATTTGCAAGCTAAAAATGACTCATTGTTTATTGCATGCTAAAAACTGGCAAAGATGTCTTCTTCCTTGGATATTCTCTAAGTATTAGAAACTACTGAAGGCAAATTTCCAACCTCCTCTGTGCAGCTCAAGGATGTGTGGCCTCTAAAGCAAGAAGAGTCTGCCAACACAAGAGGCATTCCCAACTATAGGAAGCACTTGAGGCATATTTATAAAATAAAGGCTAATTCTGACCATTTCCCAGAAATATGTTAAGAGTACATCACACCCAAATAGGGGCAGCTTAGGAAAAATTAAAAGTCAGATCTGTCTCCTCCTCTGCATCATGCATGTACTTTCAATGCTTCCCTACATCATTTACACTTTCATTATAATTTTACCAACCTCAATTTACCTGAACTGTGTTACTTACATGATGACTCACAGTCAAAAGGCTTTGCAGGATCAGGCCTTTCATTTTGGTATGCATGAGTATATACAATATGAACAGCAAATAGAAACCTATTCATTCACTTCCAGTAGTGGCAGTCAGTGCTGAAAGAGCACCATCCCATTTATAAAGTAAAAGCAAAGAGAATAATGAAAGGCTAATTTATTAAGTTGCAACTTGCATTTCCATAGATGATGTGGGAATAAAATTAGTTATAGGCCTGATTTTCTGAGGAGCTAATTCCTTGAAGCTGCTATTATAGTTATTCTTACTGCAATAAGATTTACAAGACCCATGCAGAGACTGAGTTTCTCTTGTGCTAGGTTCATAACAAAGCCATACTGAACCCTGCCCTAAATAGCTTCTATTGACTTCCAGTTGACTTGTAGATGTCGTAGATCTGTACAATGCCATGTTATGATGGGGCTAAGCTAAAAGTTAATGAAATTCTTTAAGAAATTAACAATATTTTAAATTATTTATTTGATTATTTTAAATAATAAGACATCTCTACAGTAAGCTCTAACAGTTAATTGGATCCACAGTCACATAATGATGACCACCCAGAAAAAAAGACATAAATAATATATTAACTTAGCAAGTTCATGCATCAGCCCAACAGAGAACCACTCTGGCTCCCCAGGGACATAGTCTCAAACTTCCTACCAAAATGGTATTAGACATAAAATCTACTTGCCTATTTCAACCTCTGTTTTCTGAGTGGCAAGTTCAGCCCTGCAGTGTTCAGAGGGCCTCCTGGAGCTCTTGGATACCTGCTCTCTGCACTGAAGGGACCTTCCACAAGAACCATGAAAACAGTCATAAACCACTTTGCTCCATTAGCCACCATCCTCCCTGGTGGTGCTGCCACAAGAGAGACATTTTACCACTGCTGGGGGTTCCTCTTATAGATGTTCAACATCCACAGATGGAATTCACACTGCCTCCAGCAACAGAAACCTTTCCCAGAATATCTGTTTGGATACCCTGAGGGTTAGCCAGGAATGGTGCTAAACCTCATGACGGTCCTTTTCCAGTACCTCTTAGCTGTGCCCTGCTCTACATGGAGCACCCATGCAATGCTAGAGAGACTGAGGGATGAGGTTATCAAGGAGACAGTCCTCCTTCGCCATTTTGCTTGATAAGGGGAAGTCCTTATTGAGGATATCCTCTATAAATGGGCTGTAAGGAAGTGACCTGGACCCAGGAACATGCATCCATCCAGGAGTTGTGACAAAAAACATAGAAGATCAATTAATATGCCACAAAAAGGAGCTGTATTCTTCTTCAGGAAGGGTAGCCAGTTTGCTTAAAAAAACAGTTAAGGTGTTAGAGGCATAAGCAATCCTAAGGAAAACAATGGGGAATTCTATTTCAGTCATTATAAAGTATCTTGTTGAATACAACATGACAGAGATAAATCATCATATTGTCCAGGAACTGGGCTTCTCTAATCCATTAGAATTCTTGGAACAGAGTTAGAAAAACGGGACTTGATCCTGCAAGGTGTTGAAGCCCCTGGCTCAGAACCCGTTGAGTGCTCGAACACAAATTTAACTTTTAGCACCAGAGGATTCCCATTAATTTCCCATTATTGTTCACATGCTTAAAATTAAACATATATTTAAGACGTTGGTTATGTTCAGAGCATCCAGCACTGAATATAATGTATTTAGACTTTCTATTGGCTTTTAAACACATTTTCTCAATTATTTTCTTCATATGGAAGCATGGAGACCAGGAGTGAGAATTAAAGTTCTTTCATATGTAAAAGAAGAAGTGGTTCAGATAGAAGAAGCAAAAAAGTCCTGCTTATGGCAAATTTTTAGACTAGAAGGAACATTTAGATTGTAATACGACAAGAAATGATGTATGACAGCTAAGTTTAATATGCCAGTCAATCACCTGGAAGAGAGAATGATTTTGGATTTGCAAGATTTGCTGGTGATACAAAATTATTTGGTGAGGATAAGGAAAAAATCCAGAAAGATCTAATAAACATGAAGCCAAACAACATAACAGAAAAGGAAAGCCAATATAAGAAATTACAAATTAATAAATATTGGAAGAAAAAGCTGTTCAAACACACAGATGGATTTTGAATTAATTGTCAACCTCCCTGGAAAAAGATCTAGGTGTAATTATAGAAAGATCAATGAAGGCATCTGCTCAGTAGGGAGGTAAATGAAAACAAAGAAGATGTTAGGAAGCATTGCACTGGGAATAGGGAATAATAATGAAATCCATTATATAAATCAATGGTACCATGTGCCCTTGCATTTGACACTGAATTCAATATAAAAAAGAGATGATAGAAAAGGAATCCTAGAAAAAATACTAAAACAATATCAGAAGCTCGCTGGAAAATAGTCAACATACAGAAAGGCAAATTTTCAGACAAGAGATATTTAATAGATTAGGACTTTATTCGTAAATGGATAGTATAGGAGGATATAAGAGAGGGATAAAAATATTCAATATAGAGAAAGCTAATCTCAGCTTTCTCATAATAAAATGGGGCCATTAATAATACTAATTCAAAATTGATAAAAAAAATATATGGTTTGAGGTAATATACCATTATACAGAGAATTTACTGCCACATGAAATCATATTCTGGGTTAACTCAGGCAACACCTTAACTACTGTTGCAGGGGTATTTCACTTAATATGACCTATAAATATCTAAGCACTAATCATTTAATTTTCTGCAGAAAAGGACCTGGGGGTTACAGTGAAGAATTAGATGGACATGAGTCAACAGTGAGCTCTTGTTGCCAAGAAGGCGAACAGCATACTGGGCTGCATTAGTAGGTGTGTTGCCAGCAAATCAAGGGAAGTAATTTTTCTGCTCTATTCTGCATTTGTGAGGCCACATCTGGAGTACTGTGTCCAGTTTTCGGCCCCTCACTATAGAAAGGATGTGGACAAGTTGGAGAGAATTTGGCTGAGAGCAATGAAAATGGTTTGGGGGCTGGGGCACATGATTTATGAGGAGAGGCTGGGGAAACTGGGTTTATTTCATCTGAAAATGAGAAGGCTGAGGGGGATTTAATAGTAGCCTTTAACTATCTGAAGGGGGTTCCAAAGAGGATGGAGCTAGACTGTTGTGAGTAGTGGCAGATGACAGAACGAGGAACAAGGTCTTAGGTTACACCAAGGGAGGTTTGTGTTGTATATTGGGGAAAACTTTCTCACTAGGAGAGTGGTGAAACAATGGAACAGGTTACCTACAGAGGTGGTGGAATCTCCATCCTTGGATGTTTTTAAGACCTGGCTTGAGAAAGCCTTGGCTGGAATGATCTAGTTGGGGGTGGTCCTACTTTGACCAGGGCATTGGACTAGAGGATCTGCTGAGGTCCCTCCCAACCTTAATTTTTTATGATTCTATGATATAAACAGTTCTCTGTGATGCTCTTCTAGATCTCTGTGATCATCTTCTAGCATGGCAGTGCCTGTATTTGCAGGGCAATTTTATGCTGTTATATCAAGGTTGCATTAATGATATTAGTAGATCTCAAAGAAACAAAACAAACCACAGTGCTATCCAAGAAGGTTGTGAAATCTTTCTCACTGAAAGTTTTCTACAGCAGTTCAGACAATGTCTGTCAGTAAGGGTCCAGGTATATTTAACCGGACTCATTTTAGTGGGGTTTGACTAGATGAAGTCCTGAAGTTGCTTCCATGATTTCCATTTCCATGACTTTGTTGAAATGAATTAAACTCTAATGCAAATTTTACAGGTGGCTGAACTGGAAGGGATATTTTAATGAAAGTACAGCATAAGCAGTGATAGTGAAGTCTTCCTTGCTGTATCACTTACACTGATTTTTTTTCACCTTCTCTAACAACTTAGGCTTGCAATGATACAATCACAGGGCTTGAAGGGGCCTCAAGAGTTATCTAATTCTACTACATGTACAAATGTAGGATACACTATTATTATATCACTCCATTGGAAAATGTCCATTGAAGAAGCTTCCATAACTTCCCTGCCAAATGGCTCCATTGTTCTACTGTCCATTGTCCTACTGTTCTTACACTTAGGAAGTATTTTTTTTCCTGGGATTTAACCTAAATCTGCTTTGCTGCAGTTTAAATCTGCTGCCTTGGGTCCTGCCTTCTGTGGCAGCGGAGAGTAGTGGGTGGGATTCCGTTTCCCTTTGGTCATGTGAATGCCAACTTTTTAATTGTTGAAGTGGCAATTCTGGCAATTACATGCAGGCAGGGATTCTGTTTCCCAGTAGCAAGTTTCCCTCTAAGCTGCGCATGTTTGCGGCTGCACACAATAAAAAATCTTGCTGTGCAGTAACTTTTTAATTCCGTGCACCTGCCCAGAGAGGAGCTGGGCTGTGGCTTCCTATAAACTTTGGGGGTGGAGTACGGTGAAGGCACCAGAGCCGGCGCGGGACACTTACCAGTGGTAAGTTACCGCTCAGCTGCACATGGGCCACCCCACTCTGCTCCTCATTCCTCTGCTCTGCTCCACGTCTTACTCCTCACCATGCTGGCATCCCCGCAGGAAAGGAGAGCAGCATGGGGCAGGCAGCGGCTCCTCTCTGAGGCTAAGTGGGGGCAGGAACGGGGGCTGGGGCACAGCTGGGCACCATGTGGGCTCTGTCAGCTCTGGGGAACTGCTCCGTTCCCCAGCCCCTTAGGGCGAGTTTCACCCTGAGCCCTGACACCATGTGCCTCCCCAGCCCGGGGTGCTTGGAAGAATGGAGAGCCTGCCTTGTGAATGGAGGAATGGAGAACCTGCTGATCACCTGAAGGAGCAAGGAAGAGCTTGCCCCTCTCAGCTTTAAGCCCTGGACGTTAGCCACAGCCAGAGGTGGGAGAAAGGCTGGGAGAGGGGGTGCTGGTTCCCCCAGAGGTATTGAGACACCTCCCAGGTGCAAGGACTGTGAGGGTTTTGCCTGCCTCTAGCATGGTGCGTGGTCAGCTGTCTAGGTCTGTTTGAACACATCTTGCCCTGCCCCTGCCATGGCAAAGGTCTCAGTGCTCCTGTTGTGTGTCCCACTCCCATCCTGTGGCCCACAGTGGGCCAGTGGTATGGATATATATGTGGGTACACACACTATGAATGTAGACTGACCATGGGCAATAGCCTATGCACTTGCCATATGACCACATGTGTGCATCCCTTGTGAATGCATACCAGTGACTAAGGCCCACTATTGCTAGCAGGTGTTAGGCCCAGGAAAGAGGGCCCTCCCAGATTTTAGTCCAAACAGCTGAGTGGATAAGGCAGTAGCCTGGAAAACTAGAGAACCAGGTTCTGGGTCGCTTTTACTTAAATAAGGTTTGAATTTGTATCTCTGTGACTTCCCAACCCAGCGCTCTAAGTCCAGAACTACACATAATGATGGTTTAGCTAAGCCCTTCTCTGATGCTCCTTTTGAAAGTGGCCCACTGGGCAGCCAAGAGAAGGAGATACGTGGAACTAAGAGGAGACAAACAGGACATGGGGGAGAGAGGAGGGGGCTGGTTTCTAGTTTAGTTTTGCTCCCAGTGAGGCAGAAATGTACCCCACAGCCCTTTATTTCTTTCTTTCCAATGACTATTAAATGCAAGGGGCAGTAGCTCAGCTTCAAAAGTGTAAATGCCAAAACATGTTACTTAGAAAAAAAAAATCATTTAGGAGACTAAAGTGAAATCAAATGCCACCAAATTCTTCTCCATCTTCTTTACGATATCCTTTCAAATATTTGAAAATTGTTATCATGTCTCCTTAATCTGTTGCTTGCATTCCACCCTCTTTATCATCTTTGTTACTCATCTTTGGACCCTTCCCAATTTTTCTTCATTCTTATTATAATGAAATACTCAAAACTGAGCACAGTACTCTATACAAGGCCTAGCCAGAAATGAACAGACTGCTAGTCAGAGGTGGAAATGAACAGACTGCTAGTCAGAGGTGGATTTGTGGGGTGGGGTGGGGGGGTGCAGTGGTGAGTTGCACCCTTCCCCCTTTGATTCCTGGTTCACCCAAAGTTTAAAACCAACTGCCTAGCAGGAGCAGCGGAATTTCTATTGAAGCAGTGAGAGAGGCAATTGATTCCATGGCTCATTGTAATCTACCTAATTCCTTTTAAAATCTTTGTTCTACAGGTATTAACGACCATCTCTCCTTTCAAATGGTCTTGATCAACTACAGGTATGGAATGAGAGGCTAAAAAAAATATGAAAGTAAATAGAAATGGATATTCCAGTGGCCAAATCCTTACCTTACCATAAAGGGCTGACACACCATGGCAAAGGCGGCAGTCTCAATCACCTATGCAGTGAAGTTGGATGCTCCAAGGAACTAATGAAAAAGTGGGGCTAAACCATTGGTTCAACTGCCTGTGACTGCAGCGCAGAGCCTCAGACTATGCAATACCTGCTGCAATCCCCACTGTTTGAAGGCACATGTACAATGAAAGATCTCACAAAGTACAATAAATGAGCACACAAGAATGCATAACAAAATGGTCAAATGTGGTGTAGAAACATGAGAAGAAGAAGAAGAATGGTCTAGATATTTCACCAAGCCAGCTAACCTTCTTCTGCAATTTTGCTATCTAGTAGCTGTTCCTCTTAATGTAGCTTCTATTTCACAGGCCTGCAGACTATTTTTTACTCTATCTAAAAGCATTAACTCAGGTGTGGAAAGCATTGGATGCACTGTCAAAATACTGAAGAAGGCTAGATTTGGTTTATGAATCTTCAAATATTCTTGTAACTGTAGTTCTATCTAGCCCACATTTCCCAATGCTGCATAGGCAGTACTGCATGAAACCCAGCATACTTTTGTAGGTTCTAGTTCAACAAACATCAGGAAATATGTCAGAACCTAAGGTTTTATCCATGTTGGGAACTGGGGACACATGGGTTAGAAATTTAATCTAAACTGAGAGAACATATTCAAGAAGAGTATACATTTAGTGACCATGTTCATTTTGTTCTTAAAATTACAAAAGTTTTTTTTCAGTTTAGCATTTTTATGTTATATATGAATATTCATTAGGCACTTGAATATGACTACATCTTATTTCTCTTTCCTCCCCAAGCCATTTTCAGATGGTAACAATGCTTTGCTGCTATTTACTTTATTAGGTCTAAAATCAATACCATGGTTGCAAAAAACATTTTTCTATTATTAATTTGTTACTTTTCTCTCACATTATTTTAACATGAGGCCTGAGTATGTGGTTCACAGGCCACAATCTACAGAATACATGTCTTCCAAAATCTGCTTTGTGAACAGAACTTAATTTGGCATCTAATCTATTGAAGTGAATGAATATTCTAAGGTAGCGATCTGACTGTTCCCATCTACTTCCATGAGTAGATCAGAGCCTCAACCAACACTTTGTAAGATTAAAAAAATATTTTAATTATGTTTTTGTATGTATTTCCCAGTTATTCTTTGCTGAGAGGTCTTTATTATCATTTTAGACTCCACACTGCTGCTCAGGGAAATTGGGTTCTGTGTTCCATTAAAAAAAATTGTCCCATGTTGGAGTAAAATTATATTTCCTGTCGATTAAACAGTTTAGTTCCTTTGAATCCTATAATCAATTTTTTGGAGCCAGAAAGAACCATTGGGCACTTTTATGCGTGCTCTGGGGGGTGGAGGAGGCAACGCTTTAATTAGAGTGGCTTGGAGAGCTGCTGTAATTAAAGCACTGCAGCACCTCATGTATCAGTGTCCCCACACTTAAAGTGGTAATGGGAGTGCTTAAACTAAAGCTTATTCAACAAGCTTTAGTCCAAGTGCCCCCACAACCATTTTTAAGCATGGGGATGCTGATACATGAGAGCCAGGAGGCTACTGGAGTGTGGTAATTACTATGCTGTAGCAGATTTGATTGATCAAGTCTGCCCTGACATACTGTAACTACAGCGCATTGGAGCAGGCTCCATGCTCGTGTACAGGCACCCGTCATGTCTATCTAGTTTGATCATCTAACTTTTATAACAATGGACCAAGAATGTCCTCAAATCTTCCTGCATCTAACCCAGTTACCTGTGGTTGAAAAAGTTTTCAGAGGTCATCTGTAGCAGCCTCCAATTTACAGAAGCCTCTAGATACAGTCAGTATTGCAAAGATAATTAGCTCAGAAGAAGACAACTGATTTATGGATTTGAAATTCAAAATCCATGTAACAGACTTGCTATAGAAAGCCCAAACCACAATAATATATAGGGATTTCAGTTCAATTCACTTAAAAATGAAGTAATTGGATTCTAACTTCCGAGGTCTTCTTTTGCATGAAAAATGAAAATAAGAGCCATGTTTTTGCTAATCTCATTGAAAAGTTGTAATTTAGAACTCTTCCAATTATAGGTAAAAGCCCATTATTTGGATTAAATTACATTTATAAAAGATGGGTACATTAAAAAAAAAGAGTTATTCCTTCTCTTGTTCTATTTTATTTCATGGTGAATTGCCTTGCAGGTATGAAGAGACAGAAATGAACTTTCATATATTTTGTAGAAATGCCAACAATTCCTTTCCCCCACCCCCAGAGCAGGCTAAAGATTGCATAAGTGATTATTTCAAAGTTGTATTTTCAAATATTACAGTTGTGTAAAATATTATAGTTGGGTAAATGAGGGTTGGATTTTGGATTAGTCAGAACATTCCTTCTCCCAAGCCCAGCAGCCCATAAAATTAAACTGGTTATGGTTGACAGTTTCTGTTGCCAGGAAGCACACATTGGAGTCACGTGGGTAGCATCACATCTGGCCCCCTTTGACACCACAGCCCAAATGACCAACTACACATTTAGAACTGAAGCAAAAGGAGGCTGCCCTTGGCATGAGTCTCAGGTGAAACTTGGAACCATAGAAAGACAGCTTAATCACTGCCACCAGACTTCACATTTCTGTAGAACAGAAGATTAAAACATCAACATGAGTATAGTGCTGTAGCACCAAATTTATCCATGTGCCATTTCCTTCAGAAAGAAAATACATGAATTTCTGTTTGATTTTGATTAGGAAACGAAAGACAAGTTGCCTGAAAACATGTAGGAGTTTTAGAACCTTGGTCACAATGTTTGTGGTGTTATAGGTTTGGAAACCTGGAATTCTTTTCTCCCCAAAGACATGTGAGAGAATACCCACCTCTCCAAATGAGCAAGATAAAACCCACCATTCAGCTCTCTTTCTGTTAAGTTTTATGGCAGAATATAAACAAACATGGGTTGTAGAAACAAACAGAATAGTTGCGGAAAAGCTTGGCACTTCCCCATCATTTTTGTATTTTGACTGCCATATCCCACCACAGCTCAAGTTGCTGCTGTCATCTTAGGTTCCAATCCTGCAAAGACATGCAAACAATAAAATTTGCATACCACAAATAGTTCCATTGAAGTCAATGGGGCTATTGACAAGACTTGATCTAAAACATATGAAGTCAGTATCCTTTGGATCGCTCACAGCATGTAAACTGTAACAACATGTATAAGTCTGCGTAGGGCTGGGACCTTATATTCAGTATTGTATTGTTCTTGGAATTATATGATTTCATTGGTCAATCTGATTTATTGACTTCTTTCTGTACTGACCTTATGATGTACAGTAAGACAATTTCTCCTATATTACTGTAGACTGGATCCCCCTGCAGCTGGAAAGACACTTCTGGGAAATCTGTAGTAAGGGAATAGGCTGTGGGTGGCTGTTTCTCGGCTCCACTCAACCGTGGGACAATTTAGAATTAGCATCCTATTCTGGTTTCGGTAGGAAAGGAGAGAATATGGTCATGATCTTTTAAATTTCCCTACGGAACAAAATTAATTTGTGTGAACTTTACATTTTGAATTGTAGCTACATGGAAAACTTATTGAATGTTAGACAGCTCAGACTAATATTTTATGGGAATAATGGACACATTTTCATTTACATGATCAAATCTTAATAGTGTCCCTACAGGTCTCATCTGGGTCAAAGCCCCTTGTGCCGGACATTGCATAAACACATTAAATAAATGATTTTGCTCCAGAGTCTAAAAGAAAGGACACCCCACATGGATGAAACAAGCAATATTTTTCCTCCTACCACACACTGTCCTCAAATCAAAGTCATGATTCTGTGAAAGTATGTGAAACTAGACTGTAAACACTAGATTCTTCCCAGTGGCAGTATCAGGAACAAAAGCATGCCCCTAATAAGGACTGCTGTCTGGCAGGCTGGCCTTCACCTCATTCCTAAGAGCTGCCCTAATATGTGCTGCTGATACACTGCTCCCAGTAGTTCGTAGTAGAGGTGTAGAAATATCAGGGCATAAGAACATCCCACATATGGTAGCTCATCCAAAATTTACGTCACCCTCTGTCTCAGAAATAGACACTTTCTAGAGCAACTGAAATATAGTCATTTTCTTGAAATGATGCCCATCACCCTGTACCATACCACCACAGCTCGGATCAACAGAGTCACCCAAGTTTAACTTGCCTGTATATATGACAGGAGAAAGATGTTCCTTGTTATGATACCTCTGACACACAGCTTTTCAAATGGCCCCTGGACTTGCAAACTGAATTGTGTGGGACAGAGCTGCAGCGTATATTTTAAAAAACAATTTACTAATCATACTTGTTTAGGGTGAAAACATTATGTACCAAATTCTGATACTTCTACTGAAGGTCAGTAACATTCCACATCTACGAATCTTCTTTGCAGAGTTACCCCTATAACTTTAATAGGATTACTGCTGGACATGAAGCAGGAGACCCAAATCTGGGAATATTTAAACATAAACTATAGGAAAGCTTGTCTGAACTTCACCCGTCTGCATTACAAATTGCATCAGTTTAATTTAACTTGCTTTTTTAAAAAGTTTATTTAAATTAATGCCACTTTCATTTGTTTTTAAGTTATTTTTTACCCATTTATCTTAAATCAGGAAGCAAATGATTTATGCTAAATTAAACGAAGCCAGATATAAATTGATTTAAGAATATTCAGACAAGTAGTCTGCTCCGATTTTTTAACTAAATCGGTTTTAGAAATACACCTGCAGCTGAATTAGTGGGGCTCGTTATACAGTCAAGAAACTTATTTCAGGCTGCTTTACCTTTAGAATCTATTTCTAAAATGAAGAGGTAACTAGCTTTGTATATAGTAGTGGGCTATCCCAGGCAGTCTTGCTTCTGAATGAGACAAGCTTTTCGAAGAAGAGATAAACAAAGAGTGCCAGTGCACAAAGCTTTTGAAAAGCATCAGATACATGAAATATTCAAACTTTCTGAACAACAGTTAGTCCTTTTTGATCTTTTATCGTGGACTTCTGAACCCAAGAAAATAAACATCCCAGATTGTGTCCTAATTGATTGTAGGGAGCAGAGCTGTAGCACCTGGGTGTGTGGTTTCCCTTTATAAATTAAAAGGTCAACCTAACCCCTCCTCCATTAAGGAAAACATCCTGTTCTTGTGCTTTCAATGGCCTTAGGCAGCTAATCAGCATCATGTTAGGGGGTTGTTGTGTGTGGGAGTCTAGTTTGAAGATATTATTTTCTCCTTCATTAGGTAGGAAGTTCTACCCTCTGCTGCCACGGTCTGGGGAAATACCTCTCTTTTTTTTAAGCATCAAAAGATGGGAGATACTCATTAAATGAGAGAAGTCTCTGAGCAGGCAGTAAACCATTGCACAGTGAAGCCTGAGCTGTGTATTAGAAGATTCTTCAAATGAACTGATGTGATCCTTCTAAATATAATATGAATGGTAATGCTGCAAAGATGCCCTCCCTAGATTCTGGGTCTCATTCATGTTCCTGCTCTAAGCAACCTGCCAACCCAAAATGGAAGGAAAATAAAATAAAGGAAGAAAAAGTTTGGGTTTGGCAACTAGAACAGAAAAAAAAAAGTAAGAATCATGTTTGTATTAGAACACAGGATGAAAGCTAGGTTTAAAGAACCCTGGACTTCCCTTGCACAGGCTATAAGCAATTACAAGGCAAAAATAAACTGTTAGGAGGGTTCCTTTGACTCTGCTATCTTTAAAACTTGCTTTAGATTCTCTGTAAAAGAGCATTCAGATGCTCTCTCTTTTTATTCTTAGTTTGGAAACTGAGTCTGTGTCACACTTAAAATGTGCTGAGTCACCAAAATGTGGCCCAAAAATGTTGCTGATACTGGTTAATAACTGTTAGTGTAGCTATTAAGGGGACAGCATTTCAAAGCTGGAAAAGAGGTGGCTTGAGAAACAGAAGTACAATTAATTTCAGCATTATCAAGGAACAGCCCATAAATTCACACTGGAAATCAGAACTTGTTTTGTGAATAGGTTACTTAAGTTACTTAGCACAACGGAATCTTGATCCATAACTAGACAAGGCTACAATACCAACAATAGGGAAGAGATAATAAGGAAGTTAATGGTGTCAAAGTAATTGAGACAGCCTCTAGATACAGGAAGGCAAACTCATTTCCACGTGTAAGTAGTTGTTTGCTTCTCTGCTCAGACTACCAACTGGGTGCCGGTATTATGATGTGGACAACTATCCATTAGGAATTAGACTGATTCCACAGACTCATTTCATGTTTTCCATAAAAAGCCCTGTGAAACCTTTTGGTTACTGATAGGTTTGGGTTTCATACTAAGCACTCTGCATTGTGCATAGTCTCACTATTTGGCAAATGTGTTTGCTATATAAAATGGTTTAATGTTCTATGCAAACAAACCTCTGTTAGTGCCTTTGTCACAGACTTATGTGACTATCTGAGCTGTGTGATTGGTCATTTTGGCTAAGTACAGACATTACATTTTTACAGATATAAGTGATCAGAAACTGGTCTATACCCATGACAGAACAGAAGTTTGGCACACAAAAGCGGCTTATAACTGTAATAGAACAGATGTTTGGCATAGGTTGGTTTAAAAATGGTGGAAGCCAGTCTAAGTTTTGCCCGCCCCCACCAATGGGCTAGTGTGTGTTCTGTTTACTACTGATATCAACTATGCTGCTTATAGAAAAGCACATAACTTAAATCAATTCCACCTCAGGCTTTTTGAATGTCTGTACCTAGCCTTAGACTCCAAGGCCACGTCCACATGAGTTTGCACATGTCTGTTGCAGCATCTCAAAGCAGTTTGACATGCCGCAGAAGGCACCCTACAAACTAAAAAATATTCACCACACTATATATTTTCAGTGCAGACTCTAAGTTTGATACGGGTGAATTCTGGTATCAAAAGAAAACACTCTTGGAAAAAGTAGCACAGAGCACAGCCCTGGAACATGCCTGGAAGCAACTGGAGGCTGGGTCCTCCAAGGAAACTCTCTAGCACCTGGCCTGAGGGTCTCTATGCTTGCTGCATGGCCCTGCTGCTCCAGCATGCTGCCATAGCATGCTGGAGAAAAAAAAGTGGGGCATGACTGGCAGCAGTGGGTCTGGAGCTGGCTGGGACCCAGGCTCTGTCCCGGGTTGCTCCAGAGCCTGCCTGGCATCCCAGGTTTTCCCTGGAGCCAGGCAGCAGCAGCAGGACCAGGCAGGCTGCCTTTTAGCTGTGTGCAGGGGCCAGCTATGCCCGTGTTCTGGAGGCTGGGGGACCCAGGTTTCAGGTCCAGGCCAGCAGCAGAGTCAAGAGGACCTGGAGGTCATAGCAGGGACCACGGGCAATCCAGGTAAGCAGGGTTGTGGGTTTTCTTTTTCCTATGGAAAAACACAGAATGTTTTCTTTTAAAGGGAAAACTGTGGGTTTCCCCATTTGCAGACAGCTTTCTTCAGGCTGGTAGAGTTCCAGCCTGCAAGAGCTACTTGCTCACAGGTGGGAAACTGGAAGTCAGGGGCAGCCATGGAGCCCGCCCAGCCCAGTGATGTGTATATGCATGAGTGTGGGGACTGTGTGGGTGTGGGGACTACGTGGGGGGCTGCCCCCCTGCCCTGCTCCATGGTGCACAGCCCCTGCTGCTGGCAGCAGCAGCCAGCAGCAGGCCCTTGGGGCGCTCATGGCTGACTGCATGCAGAGCCCCTGGCCGTTCATGGCTCTGCCTAAATCCAGGGTGCTACATGTGGCACATGGAGCTGGCCCATCTCATGGGTCCAGGCTGGTTTCTGCTTCCACAAGGGGCTCCCACCACTCCAGCGGGACCCCACACATGGAGGCATGGAGCCCAACTGGCCCAATGGCAAGTGAATCCCTCAGTACACATGCTATCAAGCCAGGTGGGCTCTGTGCCTCCACATAGGGGTTTCTGCTGTAGTGCTGGGAGCCCCGTGTGGAGGCAGGAAACAGCCCAATCCTGACTGAGGGTGTGCACCAGCATGCTGGGCTGGCTCCATGTGCCACACTTAGTACCCAGGACTTAGATGGGGCTGCACACTGCCAATGGGCTCTGTGTGCAGCTGGCCATGAGCACACCAAGGGACCTCTGCTGCTGCCAGAGGCAGGGGATGTATGCCATGGTGGGGGGTGGGTGGGTGTGTGTCAGGCCCCCCACCCACAAACCCACACAGACTCCCACACCTACCATGAACCCCACACCGACCAACACCCCACCTTCCCTAAACTCTACACACCCGCCCACAAAACCACCCCCAACAAACCCCACCCCCATGAACCCCACACAGCCACCCTCCCAACCCTTCCCCACAAGCCCCACACTTACAAACCCCACACGCCCACCCATAAACCCCACCCCACCCCACACACCCCTTCCTCCCCCACAAATCTCATGTCCCCCCCATAAATCTCACACTCTGCGTGCCCAGCTACCTGATGGGATGGGACCTGCTGGTGGGAGCTATGGTTGCATGGACAGCTGCCACACAGCAGCTGCACCCACTCTGGTGCTGGGACAAGCAGCCCTAGGCTTGGCGGGGGGGTGGGGGGGGCTCCTGGTCCCAGGAATTACTTCAGGAGTATGATGGGATAGGGGGAGGGGTGAAGGTGGCAGCAGCGGTTGGTGATGGGTGAGGGGATTGATGTAGCAGTGGCATTTATGAGTGTATGTGATGAGCCAGGGGTGGAAGCAAGGGTGTGTGAGAGAGAGACTGGGGGAGCATTCTGGGTAAAAGCAGCTTCCAGAGTCTGACTTGGAGCCCCCCTGCCCCCTAGAGCAGTCTGTGCAGGGGGAAGCCAGCCTGGAAGGAAAGGACCTTGCCTAGCCAAGTCCCTGAGCTGCAGTCAAGGGCTTCCCAGGAAGGGCCTGGGCACAGGTTCAGGGAACAGAACAGCAAGGGCTGGCACTGCTCAGAGCCACAAAGCCCTGGGTGGGACAGGTGCACCTGGACTTATGTACTGGTGCAAGGAGGGAGCTGCTGTCAGGAGGGAATAAGTGTGAGGCAGCCAGGGGCTGTGGCTCAGGAGTGAGGGGCAAGGCCATGGCCATGGGCAGGGGCAGGGGTAGGGGCAGGGGCAGGGCACTGGCATATCAGTGCTGTTCAGCACCACAAAGCAGCTGTGAGGACAGCTGCAGCTGGACCTTCATCCTGGTGAGTCAAGGGGCCAGGGGGAGCTCTGATTTTCTATGATAAACAAACCAAAAGGAAATGCCAAAGTATATAGATATTTTTAATGTATTTTTATTATAATGATTAAGGCACTGGTAGGCTTCCACATTCCTTTAAAATTGTAAATATATCAATAAAACATTGCCCAAATGATACCTATATATATAGTGGCATTTCATTTTAATTGTGGAAAAAACACAGACTTTGGGTATTTTAATCAGAGAAGCTGGGATTTTTATCAAAGAACTTGCAATTTTTAACCAGAGAAACCAGGATCCCTGCTGGTGAGGCAAGTGATGGGACCTGGGCAGAGAAGCCTGCCTAGGGCTGGCACCAGGGACCCAGCTGGAGGGCAGATGATGTGGCTCACCTCCTGGCCTTTTGGGGCCAGGAGGACACACTTTGACAGTTTAAAGTGGGCCACCACAATGAGCACATCTTCCGGGCGATAGCTGCCCAGATGTCAGACTAGGGGCACCGGAAGACATGACAGCAGTGCTGCACAAAGGCCAACTCTTCAGCCATGGCCCAGTAGCAGCTGGCCCAGAGGTGCAGGTGGCTCTTGTGCAGTGCCCATACCACAGCCCAGGGAGCTATGTTGCCCCTGGCTGGGTCTGGCAGGTTCACAGCCATGGGGCCGCAGGTCCAAGGGGGTGGATGCTATCACAGGTGGTAGCAGGTCACAGCCAAGCAGCAGCCCCCATTGCCAGACTGCTGCCGTGGTTGGAGGGTTCAGGGGCCAGTCTCAGTCAGGGATGCTGCATCAGTCCAGCTGGCACAAGGGACTAGTGTCAGATACCAACTGGCTGGGTCTCAGAAGCTCCTGAGGGCAAATAGCACTGGGCTGCTTGCCAAGGCAGCTTTCTTTACTGCTGAGACCAGCACAGGTGCTGGCAGGGGTGCTGGCCCCAGCCTTTAGCTCCCCCTGGCTGAAGATCTGGGAGGAGATGGCCAGGGTCAGCTTGCCCCAAACGGCACAACGTGCCCCACACGAAAGCATATGTTCAGGCATGTGTGCTAAAGCACAAATTCACAAGTGTACATGCCTGCATGTGTGAACTCACCCCAAAAGGTTAACTTAATTCTACAGTGACTGTGTTTACATGATCATGGATGTTTTTTACCCATGCACAAGAAGCAGTGGGACACCTTGTGCCACTTCTACTTGTCTCTGGAGAATGCCTGTGCTATGTGCCCTCTGATGCACAGTAGGTTACCCAGTGTGGGGTAGGGGAGGCTGGGACTAGCACTGGCCTGTCCCCAGCAGCCTTACCTGGGGTCTAGGGGCCTCTTTGGGCTGTAGCAGCAGGGATCCTGCTTCTTGGAGCCTGGTCAGCAGCTGGGTGTGGCTCCAGCAAGCCAGGCTCCCATTTTGGGTGGCACATACTTCCCCTGTGTGTGCCGCTCTGCTTTTTTTTTTTTGCATGGGTTTTTTTGACCTTGAGATCTCCTAGGGTCAACCCCCACCCCACGCTGCTAGCTTGCAGCATGGACAACAACTAAATGTGCAGTATGTGGCACTGCAGATGTGTCCGTGGCGCCAAATGCTGCATGGCCGCACTCATCTGGATGCGGCCAATGAGGTGACCTAACCTTTCTAAGCTATTCCTTCATTTTCCCCAAGGGATTGTTTTTCTAGTTGTGGAGAAAATTATTTTTTTACCCAAATAACTCCATTGTGGCCACTAGTGCAAAATGTATGTAAACTGTCTGTTGGAGATATAAAATATTGCTTCATGAATGTCCATATGAAAGTGAATGAGAAGGGGCAAATATGGTTGAAGCAAAAATCTATTAAAAGTCACTAAGGTTTCTTGTTTATTAATGTATCTCCTGCAATGACACAGAAATTAAGTATTTCTTTTCTGTTCCATTAGCTGTCTCACCATTTCAACCCCAAAACACTGGTACAGCTGCTGTTTGCATTTACTATGTACCTATCTCTATATTTATTTTTCCACAGTTACATGCCAAGGCATTAAGGCTGTTTTCTTGGGAGTTGCACTGTTTTCTTCTTTCACATCTATCTCTTGCATGTAACAATTTATACTAGAAATATCCTCTGCTCCTGGTTTGCCATAGCACCCTCTTCTTTGTATTCAAATTCCTCTGAAGGGCTTACTATTTTCATGATAACTGCAAGATTTGAGCATCTGATGATGATAAATAATGAATATATTATATGGCTTCCTAGTGTATGCTGTCTTTTTGGTTCCTGGTGGATTGTAAGGTTTTCAGGGCAGGGGTTGTCATCGTGTTTGATCTAGTGCAACATCAATCAATTTGTGTGTGACATACAATAAGAGAATGAGTGAAACTATTTTCTTTATGCTTCTGTAAATCTGGAGACTGATTGTTAATATTTTTGCTTGACCCACATATATATCGATGTGTATATAAAATAAAGATAAGCACTTTCAGTTTCTACATGGGAAGCTCATTTATCAAGCCACGTACATCAGATGTATATCATTACTGCATATGCAAAACTTATTTTTCCTTGTTAATCTAGTGCATCATATGTGTTCTTCTGCCCTCTGTAATCAAATTAAAGAATTTCTTAAGGAGATAAATGTTTACTGTTGCTTCTTTCTTTTTCTTTGCAACTTTACTGTATTACTAATCTATTATGACACAATATGAAGTGACTAAATGTAACCCCTTCCCCCTCCCCCCGCTCTAATTTCAGCTCTTTTAAAGGATACTTCAAAGTCCTGTCTCTGACACTTTTATTGTCCATATGGTCTGTGACATGTACAGATGTTACATTTGCTAATACACTGATTATCAAAACATGTCCTGTTGTTCACTTGAGGACTACATCTTGCTAGTTCCATTGCATAGATTGATAGTTTTCATAAGTACATAATGCACTAATTCTGTAGCTACGCAGATTTTTTTTTAGAGATGCTAGATGGCACTGCTAGTCAATGCTTTATTTTGAACAGCTGGATTTCATAAAGCTAATTCTTCAAGTTACAAAAGGGCATGTAAGGTATTATTTAAACTTGACAGCAAATGCATTTAGAGAATATATTATGATGCACTCACAATAATGTTTCCACTATAAGAGGACTCAAGTTCTGGCTCATAAAGAATAACACTGTTCTCTACATTGTTTGAATTGACATGAATGTGCATGTGTACATGCTACACATACAATGAGTTATCTGGAAGGGCCAATTATCATGTATTTTGGGACTGCACAACAAATTCTTATTAAATAATTTAGGTCCTGTCATTTTAAAATATTTTTTATTTAAGAAATGGAGACACAAGGGTATAACAATATTACCTGTTTTCCAGCAGAAACTTCATTTTGGCAAACATGCTGCTACATTATTGAGGAACACAAAATAAGTCATTTGGAGTTCCAAACAACATTTTCATATCCCTCCTTAATGGTAATTCCTTTTCTACAAATGTAATTTCCCTCCCATCTATTTTGAATGTTAATTTAATCTATGGCTTTCTTTTCTGTAATTTGTAATTCCCATTATCTGTCACAAGTTGTGGTTTTCATTTTAGAAAAATAAACCTTACACCTAACATGAAACTGTGAGAAACCAAAACAAAAATGCCTGTGCGGAGAAAAATTCTAGCAATATATAAAGCCCCTCCTGCCACATAAAGATTTGTGACTTGAAAAAAGTTTATACAACGTTATTGACTATTCAGTCTCTGTTTAGTGGGTATCAAATTCCCTTCTTTTGTTTATTGTGCAGTAAGCTTACAAAGAAACTGCAAATTCTCAGCCTTCTGTGCAGACAGTTGGATACCATGTCTAAGCGTTTGGAGCAACCAAACGGAACCTGCATCATTCTGACCATTGGCTGGGTCACTGGCTGGGGCTTAAAGACTCACCTGAGTAACTCGAGAAATCCCTTCAATCTCCCCCTTTTGATTCGGCTTTCACAGGCCAGTACTTTTTATTTCTTCTCATCTGTCTGCTATCATGTTAACAAGCAAAGGAGAATCTCAGCAGTTCATTGACAGCATAATAAAATGGGATTTGGATTTCAGTGTCCAAAGAATGGCTTGCTTTTAGGGCTTTAAGCTTCAGTCTCGTATTGCCTCAGTGATCAACCCCCTCCCCCCCAACCCCAAAACATAAATAGCTGACCAGAAGAACTGCTTACATAGATTGTCTAGCCATGACTGACAAAATGTAATATAATAAACTTCATGTAAAACATCAAAAATGTATTTCACGATAATGTTACATTATTAACAGAGAACGTTCTTTTGTGTGGGTTTTTGCAGTCAATTACTTTCCTCTAAAGCAAACTTCAAGATCCAAAACCTAATTTGAGACAAACTCACTGGACAATAAGCCAAAATCATTATAGGTGTAATTTCATGACACTGATGGGATGAATTCAGCCTGGTATGTCTGTATAGGAAAACTCCTGCTTCCTCTCGGAAACCCAATGCAAATGTAACCCAAGATTATTGCTTCGAAAATCTGTGCTAAGTGATGCTCTCAGGTGAATATTGCGCTAAATATTTTATGACTACTGAGAGATGTCCCTTGACAACATCTAAGGAATTCCTTGAGTAAAATAAACTCTGCTTTGTAAAAACAGACAAGGAGTGTGTGTATATGTAGAACAATATTGTTTATTGTGGACAACCTAGTACAGTGTAACGCAATATTGTGACATAGACCCACAAGGTTACATGGATTCTGAAGCACATGCAAACCCTCCAACCTTTTAAAAAAGCTCACCCAAAATGTCTAAATTAAATTACATGTATGCTTTCAAACTACATATTCTATATATATATATATGTATACAAGATTATTGAAATATTGTTTTTATCTAAGTAAAGTATTTGCTTTTAATTTTAAAGGGACTTGATTTTATTTAATAAGCTTTTTTTGCCTGGAAGGCTCTCTAATATTGTTTTTAATAACAAAATTACATTAGTTTTGCTGTGAAACAAAATCTAATATATGTCTCACTAAATTGCTGGTCATCAAGTACCCTTACAACAAATGTTACAACTTCCAGTAGGACAAACATAATCTTCTGGATTAGTCAGCTGTTCCTTATTCTGCATAATTTAGATGCTGTGAACTGGAGAGGTGTGCATTATTTATAAATAATGTATGTGTGGATTAGTTTCATGTAAGGGAAAGATGAGTAAATAAAACCACTCTAATGTGCTCTATTTATTATTAATCAGTGCAACAGAATAACTCTTAACCTGTCCCATGGATACCCATAACAAAGAATTCTAAAAATCTAAGGGCTTAATGAAACCTAACATTTAATGGAGGAGTCTCCACAGAAATCAGTGAAAAGTTATGTCTAAAAATTAACTCAGGTACATTGAATTCTGTGGGGAAAACATACTTTCAAGAAGGAATGACAAGCTCTAATCCGTATGAGTGCTGGAGGGTTTCAAATTAAGACTTCATTCTTCACAGTGAGTCACATGGGCAGATCACAGTACCCATGCAGAGCTTCACTGACTTCAGTGAGGCTCCATTTAAGTGCAGGGGTCTAGTCAAATGGGCTGTATTAGGATCTAAGTAAGTAAACAGTGATGCGGCTTCCTGTGGTGAAATCATGTCCTCTTTCCCCCTCATTTAGGCAAGACTTTCAGTCTGCAGCTTTGAGACCCTTTTCGCTGCGCTAACAGAAATGATTAAGGACCAGATTAAGACTGGGAGAGTAGCAGTCCCCTCTCCTCGCTTGCTCAGCCAATGTTAAGGGAGGCTAGGCTCATTTTAAATCACTGTACTCTGTAGAGCAGATGAATGGCTCCCTGAGACAGAATGCCCCCAAAGGGGCAGGAAATGTTCAGGTACTTCCATCTCTCTTCCCCATGGCACTGCCACACAAGGCTGAACAGTTTCCATCTCTCAAAGGATATATATAACATTGAGGTGCTTCCTCTTCCTGCCTGGTGCATGCATCTTTGCAGCACCTAAATACCGTAGAGCATAATCCAGCTTGTTCGATGTCCAAAAAGGATGCTGCAGTGCTGAGGCACCTCATGCACTGAGAGGAATTCAGCATCCTTTCTTGGCTGCTGATACACCGATTCAGTGACTAGGGATTGAAAACACCCAGTACACAAGGAACCATCAAAACTAGCCAATAGGGAAATGAACAGGACAAGGTCTGCTTAACTCCCACCTTTCTCCAGGGTTTAAGTGGTTTATTTCAGATGGCAAGGAGAACCTGAGGATAGGAACCTACAACTATTCTTCTAAAAAGGAGCTGCCCAAGATCATGCAATAGTTCGGAGAAGTGGTGCCCAACCTTCTGGGCCTGTGTACAGGATGAGTGGTGTGGGTAGGTCTATGGGCCAGATCCAGTGTGGGAGCAGTCCACAACTGCAATCTGAGGTGTCAGCCCAGCCCCCCTTCCCCCACTGGCATGATCCAGTATTCAGGGTCATGTCATATGGCCCACTGGACTCCCTATGTGTTTGGAAATGTGATGGTGAGGGAGTGGTGGCAGTGTTAATGCTGAAGCTCTGGAAACCAACTCATTCTATCACAGCTCCTGATGCCCAAGTTCTTGACTCATGAGGAGCCCTGCAGGCTGGATTTGGCTGGTGGTTGAACACCACTAGTCTCCAGGTTAGAAGACTTGTCCAGGAAGTAGAAAACTCAGGTTTAATTCTCTCTTCTACCTGAGGACAGTCCAACAAATATCTCTCATGGAGCAGGAAAGAGCCCTACCTATCAGGCTGTAGGCTATTCTGGGGGAAGGAGACACTTCTCATCTCTGTTTTTAAAGGTGTTTCTTGACACAGGAACAGGGACTTTGTTTCTTTCTCAGGTAAGCATGCTAACCACCAGGTTACAGAATCATGCTCCTTGTTTCTTTGGCCCAATTTATCTTTAATTCTCCTGCATATGAGAATAATTTCCCCATGGGGAGGGCGGGGGGGCGAATCGGGGCGACTGCCCTGGGTCCCGTGCTTTGGGGGGCCACACGGAGCTGGGCAGTGGCCACGGTGACTCCATGCTGCTGCTCCTGGTTGTGTGTCCAGTCATTCGCTACTCACCTCCCACTCACTGAGCTGTTCAGCCCTGTCAAGTTTGAGCTTCAGCTATGTATTTGACCATACACAGAAGCAGAAATATAAGGTAAAAAAATACAACGCTCATCAAGGTTAGGCTTCAAATGCCTCCGTCTTTTTCCCCCTGTCCTTTGGGATCTGACTGACCCAGTTTGCAAACCTCACTGTGGTTACATTCATGTAACCAAGAGCAGAACCTGGTCCATTGATATATAAGGCTTTTTAAATTAAAGATCAACATGACATTTTAAATTGATTGACATCAATCATGACTGTAAACAATATTTTCTTATTTCTTTTTACACTTAACACTACATCTGTAAGCCTGATCTTACCTCCACAGAAGTCAATGGGAATGTTGCTGTTCCTTTGACAGGAGCAGGTTTGGCTTTCATTTGTGTGTGTGCACTTAGTAAATCTGAGGTAACACCAAGCCCTGCCTGGCACTACAGTTCTTTGTTTTAATAAAACTGTTTCATTTTTAACCAAGTTAATTAGTGTCCAAGTGAGTAAGATGCTTTTATACCCTCTTAATACTCTCATTGCAGAGTGATAGTTGCCTGGGGTTGAAGTGTTTTTGATTAACTCTATGTGGTAATGAAAACCATGAGAACAACCTTTTGTAGGAGTTCCCTCTTTCTGATGTTACATATAAAACTGCGGAAGTCTTACAATATTTAACACGCAGACCTTTCCCCTGTTTCCCTCCCCTACCAAAGCCAGAGCTCAAACTAATTATGAATGTTTTTTAAATGATTTTAACCTAAGACAGTGTTTCGTAAGTTTTGCTAAGTGAAGAACAACCATTTTTACTGGGGTGAAAGGAGAGCACAGCCTCACTATGCTCACTGCCTAGCTCTCCTATGCTCTTGTACTGTGTTATCAAGGATGGCAGTCAGCTGGGTAAAAGTGCATGTAAGATTAGCTAAAAGAGCAAACAAGAGACTTTGTTTCACTTGCACTTATTCAGTAAGGTTTTTAAAACTAAATATTGTTGAACATTGGACTTTTCTTGCATTCTGGAGCCTAAGAAAGAAAACACAACTAGCCTGTTGGGACTGAACAAGGCAGCCAAATGTTTGGGGTTAAGAAAACAATATTAACTGTCTGCTCAGGATACTGTACAGTGTTATGGTTACTTCAAGACATCATTTTTCATGTTATTCCCATTGAAAAAGTACTTTTTGGACAGAGATCATTATCCTGTAAAAACACACACAGTATTCTGTAGCGACTGTCAGGGACCTGAAAGGGCCTGATTCTGTCAACAGAAGTCAACAACAGAACAAGGAAGACATGACAAAGTGCAAATTTGCTCTGTCACGCTGATGTACATCTGGAAAATATCTTTTCATTTCAGTGGAGTTCAAATTTATCCCAGTACACCTGAGGCCAGCCTATATGAACATTCAGGGCCAGCACACTGAGGCATCACTGCTTTTTTTTTTTTTGTCTCACCAGTAGAGTTACCAGTCATAGGTGAAATCCTGACTCATTTGAAGTCACTGGCAAAACTCCCATTTCACCCTGTAACTGATTTTTGAAGTCTTAGTCTCAGAAAAAAAGCAGCGTTTTATATGGGAAAGGCCTGTGGGTTTGTGAAAGCCGTAGACTGAACTACAGGTGGTCTGGAAGAGATACACATGTCTGTAAAGAACTGTGTCACAGTTATTAGAAATATATTACATTGTTATAAAGTCAGTGACAAAAGGCTAATGCACAGCTGGACTTTGTACCCATTGAAGTCAACGGGAATTTTACCACAGAGAACACAGTATGATCAGTCCCTACATAACATTATTTGGCGTTTACTGGATAAACACAGCTGGACAGATACAGTATTTCTTTACCATTTGCTTCATCAGGAATCGAATTGAGCCCAGTGTGATTAAGGAAGGGTTCCAATTTTGCTATTGTTATTCCTGCTAACCAAAATAACAAAAGCATTAATCCTTCACAGTTAAAACCTATTTAAAATTTAACTAATTTTGGTAATACTAATATTATAAATGAAAGCTGATACATGTTTTAAGGAGCAGAGGAGCAATTCTTCAATGACTGAAATTACTGTGTAGAGTCCTGTTCTGGTATCACTTTTGGGGCTCTGTAAGGCAGCCACGTATTGTGCTAAGAACTTGTCTCAGGTTGACGTATCCATTGAAGCCTGGTCATTGGCATATATTCATTAATTAAATCAGTTTCACATAGAACACATCAGCTGCCTAATGTGTTAGCGTTACAGCGTAGGACTATGCCTGGCTACCTTCCACATAGCAAAAGTCAAGAGGGCATTAAATAAAGCTGAAGTAACCCTTGTCAACACCAACAGTATAAAGCAGCTGGGACAACAAAACTGTTAAATTAGATAAAACTAGTGCCATCCTAAAGAAACACATTCTGTCTCATTAAAGTCTTGCATCTGAAACCACTATGTTATCTGTTCCTTTATAATGCTATACTATAAAGGTGCTAAAATATAGGGATCAAATTAACTCTCTATGCATTCAAATTAAGGTTGCTCTGAAATAACCACTGCCTAAATGTTCAAAGTAGAGTATTTGCTTTGAAAAGGTGTTTTGGATAACTATAATATTCATTTTTAGCACAGCAGTACTCTGATAGCAAACAGACACATCATGGCATGTCACCTTTTGACAGATACATATAGATATAGATATAGATATATTAGGCCATGTTCTGCAGCGCTGTCCACTTTACTGGGGAGACCAGACAGTGTAAATCTGGGTGAAATTTGTCCAGTTGTTTCCAAAGTATACGATTGTGAAACATAATAGAAATTGCAATGATACTGTTCACTGTTCAGAAGCAAAATCATAAATCTTTCCAATCATAGCTAAAATCAATCAGCAATTTCTGTTCAAATTTCAGTAACCTGGCAAGGCTTGAATTTTTTATTGCTTTAAAATTCAAACACAACATCTTGACAGACTTGATAAGGATGTTTCAGCTTCCCATTAAATATTAATAAATTAGGGAAATCAACATTTTAGGAATATCTGTGACATCATTTTAATGAAAATGGGGTCTATTAGGTTTTGTTAAATGACTTTTAAATACAGAAATCAATTATTTTACCAATATCTAGCTTTTCAGTAAAGCCATAGTCAAATAACAACCAAATGATAAGAAACATCTGTAATTCTTTGAGCTTTGTCTACTGCACATTTCAGATCCCCATAATATTATCTCTTCTTTGTTTTGAAAGTGCTATTTTTTAAATCAAATTTAGGATCAACTGTGCGGCAATTAATAAAGGACCCAATCCTTCAATGCTAATCCTGTATGTAGCCCCTGGTAATAAAGCATTATATTATTAAAGTCAAAGCCAAAATATGAATAACAATTTTTAATTTATAATAGTATTATTACTCTATGTAGCCATTGGACACTATAAGAAAGACAAGCATTATGGAACTAGGAAAAAAATCACATAGATGTTATAACAGTATAGTTTAGCGTAATAGCCTTGTAGTCATAACAAACAACACTGCCCACTTTTTCAACAGATGTTATTTTGAAACTGGACAGTTAATAAGGTTTATAAGAAAAGTAGAAAACATAAATAAATGCCTCTGGTTTTGAATCTACTAATAATCCAGAGAAGTACATTGCTGGAAAAAGTTGAGTTAAAAAGGGTTAGGCATGTTTAAGATTCAATTGATTTAAACCTTTCTATTTCCTTATTCATGTTAGCACCTGCTCTTACTATAGATAATTATATATTTGAACATAACCAATAGAGGCTATTAAAAGCAGGAGTATTTTTCTTGTTTCACCTGTTTAAGCAAGCTTTAAGAAACAAAACTGAAAGGTTAAGTGAGATGAAAGGTATATGTCTCCTGACAACAATAAACATAGTTCAAAAGGGCTTTTCTGATCCATCTGATGTGGTTTGTAGTCTAGTTGTTAAAGCTTAGAGTAAACATCTGTTGTCTGTACGGATTTCCCTTGAAGGCTTGATGTCAGGTGCACAGATTATGTCCCAATTCTGCAAACTTTGCTTACATGAGTAACCCCTCTGAGATCACTTACATGGGGAAGGATTTGCTGGATTGGGTCCTTACTCTTTTCTTTTCCCTGAATATTTAGCTTGAATAGTTTACCCCTTCAGATACCTGCACGTAGGTGAATATTTTACAATACGCAGCTGTTTGATTCCATTGTTCCTGTCAGGGATGGGAGAAACTTTGAAAAGATGAAACTATGAAAACAAAAACTAGGAATAATGCGTTTTGTTTTCTAGATACTTTGGGCATGGTTATATATAACCCTTATCTATCTATCTATCTATCTATCTATCTATCTATCTATCTATCTAGATAAACAAAAGTGCTTCAGGAGGAATCACAATGATATTGTTTCGCTCAGTACACCTTTTTAACTATAACTCACAGGTAAGAAATGCATTTTCAATTAAAAACAATATTAGGGTTCAAAATCATTTTCATAAAATATGTCAGAGTTTGCAGCAGCTCTTGATCTTGTTGCTATGTTTTGTGCTTTCAGACCCCTTACCTTATCTCAGAAACTCCCGTGTCAGACTCCTTACATACACATTTATCTTTTCCTCCTTGTTTAAAAGAAGCTTCTGCTCCTGTGTTTCTAATCAAAGTATCTGTTACTCTGTCAGTGAGGTAATTGTTTTGTTACCTTTGTAGCAGTCCCTCTTAGCTTTATCTATTCACTGGTGGTTTACAAATTCTTGCTAATACAAAATTAGAAGTAATTTCTGACTGCTTCTTCTGTTATTTTCCCCTTCCCCTCAGTGCTGGAGTGGGGAGGGGAATGCTATAAGGGGGATGAAAACATTTAACATACTCACCCTGTAGGGCAGAGGATAAGGAAGATCACAGCTGTCTACTTCTTGGATCTGGTTCTTATTAATGTCATCGAGCAGTGAATCCTCTGTAGCTGTAGGCTGGACTCTTCCTGCCGTTGACAGGCCTCAGAATGAACTGAAGTTCACTAAACTTTTTGCACTAAGTAAACTCAGTGTTACTCAAAAGTTTTCTCCAGAGCATAAGTGTTCAGTAAATGGGATAGTGTTAGTACAACAACCCCATGGAATCGTTTGATGTCTGCAAATTGACTCAAGTGTTAAAGTATATCATTTGGGGGCTGCCCCTCCTCCCAGCCGTAACCTGCTCTCCTAAATAGAGCATAAAGTCGTGCAGCCTGCAGTGCAGTTGAGATGAGACATGGCTGTAGTCTCTTATTGTCCTGTAATCCTTCATGCTATCTGAACCATATCAAGCTCTGCCTTTGCTACCTAGCCTGTAGTCATTATATTTCAAGTGAAAAGAACAAGTCACTGAGAATTTAAGAGGAGTGTTAAATAGCATCCCTGCAGGGTATAATATAAGAAGGCTTTTGAACTATTTGTCATTGTTGCACTTCAGATATTAAAAAAAAAGGAAAGGTCTCTCCCTAAAATGTGATGATAAATCTGATACTTTTTCTTGTAGAAAATATGCTGTTTTACGACAAACTAAACCCAGGGATGGTTCTTCAATACGTATCATCTTACAATTGTACATAATGAGTTGGAGCAAAAAGCTTCCTAGAAAATATAGTTTTCAATGTCTAGATAATTGTGTGGCTTCTATGGCTTAAACTTGGAAATTGCTTAAGCCTAGCATTAGAAAGGCCAGACTTTTCAGTACTATGCATTACTGAAGGACATTGCTGTTAATCGGTTTAATCACATCACTTGTGAAATACCTGATCAAATTACCTGAAACTTAAAGACAAGTGATAAATGTGAAATGACTTCCATTTTTCTGGGGATCTCCTGCCTCAATATTTTTTGTCTGTGGACCCTAATAAAAGATTAAGTTAGAGAAAGTATTAGTATGCTCAAAGCATGACTTGGGAGAGATGAACGCTATGAGGGACTGAAATTGGAGTTAGAAATCAAGTGTCATCTGAATATTTAGTATAGGATTGCAACTGCAGTCCTAGGCTGCTTGTACATACCACGGGGGTTTAATTTGGTTTAGTTCTCCCTAAATTGAAGTGGTGGGTTTTTACAAACACCACTTCAGTTTAGGGAGAATTAAACCAAATTAAACCCCCATGGCATGTACACAAGGTTGGGGGCATGATCCTTACCTGCCTCTTCGGTGGCGGGGGGGAAGGGGGAGGAGGCAAGCAGTCCCTGAGCTAAGAAGGGCCTCCCAGGTGGCACCCACCTACTGGCACCTGGCCTGGGCAGTCCTGGGGGGTGCTGAAGCTGCAGAGGGAAGCACCGCCCCGCCGCAGCCATGGCGGGAAGCACCGGGCCCTCGCATAGCTCAGGCAGGCAGGCAAGCTCTGGCAAGAAAAAAAAAAGAGATGAGACTCGCTGCTTTTTTTTTCTTCGGTGGAGCCTTCCTGCACGGGCTGCCACCAAGTCCCACAGCCCCTGAACTGCATGGGGCCCACCAAGCCCCAAGCATGTCAGCTTCCAGTGCTCAGAGGTGTTTTATCTTGCTACGTATCAGAGTCATTTAAAGCAGAAGATGCTGCTGAGCATGCAAACAGCAACACCGTTAAAGTGGTGCAAAAGGGCATTTAAGCCACTTTAAAGGCCAATTTTGTGGCATGTACAAAGGCCCCTAATAAACTGAATAACTTTTGTAAGTGCATGGAATACAAGTAATTGTTTTATCTCATATGTTCTTTAAATTTCTTGAGTAGTAAATATATTTTCCTATGCTGAAAATCATGCTGAACCATGAAATATAAGGGTAATCATATCACATACTTACATAATGCTTTTCATCTGCTGATATCAGGGCAATTCATAAAAGTGGATAAGTATCATTATTCTACTCTCAGAAGGGAAAACTGAATCATAATTGGGTTAAAATTACCCCTAAATTGTACAACAAGGTAATGGCAGAATTAGCAGTAGTGTCTTGGTTGCCTATCTGATTCTCTATATCCTCTACAATGCTACTTTTCTAAACTGTACTTAGATTCTTGTGTACCTTTTACGTCATTGTACAAATTACTAGTTTAATGTCTCAGTCCTGCAAACCTTCACTCACGCAAACAGTGCAGTTGACACACCCATGCATTTAAGCGTGACTAAATTTAATGCACATTAAGACATTTTTGGCAGGTGTCTACATGAGCAGGAACTTGGCACTAAAGTCAGTGTACTTGGGACTAAAGTTAGGACCAAGTCCCTTCAGCCCTGCCATGTGCTCCTAGTGGCTGGGCAGACCTAGCACTGAAGTTAGTGCCGGGTCGAATCTACATGTGAGTTAATGAGCTTTAACTAATCACACCTAAATTTGATACCTGTATTTTCAGGTATCAAATTTAGATTACATTAGCGTAATTTTGCCATTTTTAATGTACATTAAGGACATGCACATGTAGATGCATGCCCATAATGCGCATTAAATTAGGCTAATGCAAATTAATGTGTCCAGTGTACACACGCCCACAGAGTAAAGACTACTTGTGAACAATAAAAAGCAGAATCCAGTCACAATTTGGTAACCCAGATAAGTTTTACTAGTCCTTTTCACTAGTTCTCAAATGATCTAACAACAACAGATTGTAAAACAGCAAAGAAAACAAACCTGTGAATAACGTGTATGATCTCTACCTAGTTTAAATGATGTATGATAAAATAAAGGAATTCACTTCTCTTTGTTATTCAGATTCCTGTTTAGTGATGCATTTAGTGACAGCAGGTGGTGATTAGGATTCTGAGAACTGATTTTGAGAAAGTAAGAGTCAGCATTTTGTTCCTAAACTAAAGCCAAACCAAGCTAATGACTTTAGAGATTTAAGGACATCTGGTTAATTTAGTGTGTATGTGTACCTCTGTACTTCCTTTGTGTGATTGTAGCCTGGCAACTGGCCAAAAGAGAGTGGGTGAGAGAGTGAGCAAGAGAGTATGTGCACACAGAAAGAACTCTGATTCTATCCTTCCTACATAACATTCTTCAGCAGCATATTGACTATGTTTGAGAATGGGCGTAGAGATGCCAGGCACCATAAAAGGATGTTACAAACGTCCCTTTCCTTTGGTACAGCCTCCCTAAGACCCTCACAGCAAACACATTATGAGAGTGACTTAATCTTTGCCACAATTAACATCTTATATGTATATAGCATTTTCTTTATCCAAAGGACCCTAAAGAAGCTTTACAAACAACAGGCATAATTCTGTTGCTAAATATTTTTAGGGGCTTCTGTTGTTTGCCCACAGGAATGATTATATTCACAATGAATAATAGCTGTAGTGCACATTGTTTAGAACAAAAAGTAAATCAGAATGGTGTTATCTATTTGAAAGTGCTAGGGAACTACGGTAGACACAATATAATTATATAATTGTACCAATGGAGTGGCTTTAGGTTATCATTTCCATTTTGAGAGGGGGATAGTGGGATATTAAATGAACAAGAGTTACATCTTACTGGGACAGACTTGTTCCACAGCACTAGGCCCCAAGCATTATCCTGGGACATTATTTTGTTGCTGATTAGGTAGAATGTAAGTTAGGGTGCCTACAGACATTTAGGGCCCCGCTCTAACTCATAGCACTTTACATAAAGCGCTTTACATAAAACACCATGAGTTAAAGCTCTCCCTTGCCCCCAACAGATGTTCACATTAGGGCAGGTGAGGAGGGGAGGAGCGGGGCACAGGAGTGGAGCATGCCTGCACCAGACCAGGCCAGCAGGTGGGGGCTCTCCAGCAGTACTTGGTAGAGAAATCACAGTTTACTAATCTAACTTGATAAATCATGACCCTGGGCATTTCTCAGTCATATAACTCTTCGCTCAAACTGGAAGGTGTTATGTTTTCCAAGGGATTCAAAAATAAATTATTCTAGCCACAATTGTGGGAAAGAGTCATAGCAAGCTGAAAAGCACAGAATGTATTGTAAACATAAAGTAAAACTATACATGCATTCACATTAGCAAATTCAACACAAAGTAATTTAAGATTCACAGATGCAGATTCAAGACATTCACATATCTCACACCTTGTCCCCCACACCTTTTGAAATGGTAGTGGCATAATGCACAGACTACTGTCCTCTCAGGTGGTTTGTGGTAATGCTGATAACCTTCTTGACTGCTTCCCTGGGAATAGGCTACACAGAGTACTATGTCAGCTTCATGTTTATATTTCCTTCCTGCCTGGTGGCTACAACTCCCTTGAACATGGTCCTGAGGATATGGGCCTCCTTCATCTATGTCCAATTCAGATGTCTCTTCATCAGATTTAAGTAATTCAATGTTATCAGGTTCTGATTCGTCAGCATTGCTACTGTCTGGTGTAGCATTTGGTTGTTGCTGTAGGTTGCAAAGCTGATGGCCCTGCAACAGGTGGAGTGCCAACTGTTGCTGCTGTTCTCTGTTTAGTGGTCATACCTGTATCTAGTAGTTGGCCAATGTGGCATTGGCAGACAATATTAGGAGCCACTTGCATTGCATAAGATAAAGGACCTGTTTGTGCACTGCCAACCACAGGCTGTCATTTCTTAAGTGTCCAGTAATCACGGGCCAACATCTTTGGCCAAGGGGTTTCTGTTCCCTTGCTTCCATTGTTATGGCATGACATACTTGGTGATTTCTAACAAGTTGCTGCCAGTCCAGTTTCAATAAGTCCAACTGTGACCCGAGATTCTGACCCATAAACAGCATTGCTGGTGTCTCATTTGTTGAAGCATGCATTGCATTCCAGTATGCTTACAAAAAGCAGGCCATTCTTCTGCTGTACTGACCCTGGCTCTTCTTTCATGGAGAGCAAAATGTTTTGAAAGACTGGAAATCAGTCATCCAGCCCATTTGTGGCTGAGTTACATGGTACTGGTTTGGGCATCTTTGGTACCTGTTCGAATCCCAAGGTGTTTTATTTGTTGATCAATACTTGGTCACCATACAAAACTTCTGATTAATGCCTTCATTTTTACAACTCCTAGGTGCTTCATTAAGTAGCTCAGACAAATCTGTCTCTGAGGGGCACATTAAGTCCATCCTTAAAATTGCACTGTTCTGATAATTTCCATAACTCTTTTGCAAAAGCAGAAATAGATTCACTTTCAAAGTGATTTCTCTTATAGAACCTGAACCTTTCTGCAGTAAACAGTGGCATAGATGCCAGATGCTCTGGGACAATTGTCACTAATTCCTTAAAGGTTTTGCTTCCTGTCTTTCCTGGGGTAAGAAGGCTGCACAATAACCCATATGTTTTTCCTCCCATCAAAGTAATGCAGCTACATGTTTCTGTTTATTTACTTCAAAAAACTTTAGCAGCCATTCTATATACATAGGCCAGTCCTCCAGGGTGCTATCATGTGCCCCAATTGTTCCAATTTAAGTAGTCACTTTGGGTTCCAACAGATTTCTCACAAGTTAGTTTTTCCAGTTAATTTAATGCATGCCCCACGCATGGGATCCCATTCTTGATGCCAGTTGTTATGTTTGTCCCAGAATTTCAGAAATAAATGAATCCAGCCACAAAAGCAGGGAAGAGTGCTGCCAGATTGGCAGGCACAGAATATATTGTAAACATAAAGTAAAACTATGCATGTATTGGTATTAGCAGATTCAACACAAACATGCAGATTCTACACATTCACATCTCTCACAAAAGTCAGTTTAGTAGATGAGTTCTAAAGCTTCCAAGTTTCAAAGATAAGTCCATTTATTATATATTCAAAATTGCACGAAACTTTTCCAACAGACTTGTCTTTTTCAGTAAAAATACTGTATTATTGGCAGTCTTTTGGATCTCTTTTGTTCTTATCTTCCCACCCCTTGTTCTTTTACTCTCAAATCTTCCTCTGGGTCTCAGCTTTAATGTGGCAATAACTGTATACCTCTTGTTTGGAGCTAATGTCATTCTGCCAAGCTTTGAAGGCTCTTTTTTTTTCTTGTCAATGAGAGCTTCAATCTTCATATAGATTTTACATAGATTTCATAGACGTTAGGGCTGGAAGGGACTTTGAAGATCATCAAGTCCAGCCCCCTACCCCAGGGGCAGGAAATCAGCTAGGGTCAAAGGACCCCAGCAAGATAAACATTCAAACATTTCTTGAATAAATCCAGAGTAGGTGCCTGCACCACCTCTGGAGGGAGCCTATTCCCGGTCTTGGGGGCTCAGACACTAAAGACATTTTTTCTTATGCCCAGCCTAAAATGGTCTTGGAGGAATTTATGACCATTGGTCCTTATTTTTCCTTGGGGTGCTCTGGTGAACAGACGCTCTCCCAGATCCTGATGAACCCCCCTTGTGTACTTATAGGTAACCACCAGGTCCCCCCTGAGCCTGCGCTTTTCCAGAATGAAGAGTCCCATGACTCTCAGCCTCTCTTCATAGGGCCTACTCTCCTGCCCTCTGATCATGCACATGGCTCTCCTCTGGACTTTCTCAAGCTTCTCCACATCCTTCTTGAATTGTGGGGCCCAGAACTGGATGCAGTACTCCAGCTGCGGCCTCACCAAGGCTAAGTATAGCGGGAGGATGACATCCTGAGATTTACTTGAGAACCATCTATAGATGCAAGCCAGGGTTTTGTTTGGTTTACCAGCTGCGACATCACATTGGTGGCTCATATTCATCTTGTGGTCAATCAGGACCCCCAAGTCTTTTTCAACAGTGGTGCTAGCAAGCATAGCACTGATGATCCTGTATGCCATGGGTTTTTTCCCGTGGTGGAGTACCCTGCATTTATCAGTATTGAATGTCATCAGGTTTGCGTCCACCCACTTACTAAGCTTATCCAAGTCAGTCTGGATCACTAGCCTGTCCTCAGGTGTGGACGCTAGGCCCCAAAATTTAGTGTCATGGGCAAATTTAGCCAGTGTGCTTCTGACACCAATGTCCACATCGTTGATAAAGATGTTGAAGAGAACTGGTCCAAGGACAGAGCCTTGGGGGACACCACTGGTTACGGAGCGCCATAATGATTCGCTGCCATCAACCACTACTCTCTGGGTCCGAACTCGGAACCAATTTCCCAGCCATCAGACTGTGGTGTAGCTGAGGCCACAGTTGGCCAATTTTTCCATGAGAAGGTCATGGGACACCAGATCAAAGGCTTTTTTAAAGTCCAGGTATATGACATCAATCTCTTCTCCCTTGTCCAGGTGATACGTCACCTGGTCATAGAAGGAGATGAGATTGGTCAAGCAAGACCTACCCGCAAGAAACCCATGCTGGCTATCCCTCAGGATGTTGCCCTCAACTAGCTTGTTCAGAAGGGTCTCCTTGATAATTTTTTCGAGAATCTTACCAAGGATTGAGGTACTTCCAGTCTTCAGATACTTCACCCGAGTGCCATGAATTTTCAAATATTTTTGCCAATGGTTGAGCTATGACACCTGCCAGCTCCTGGAGTACCTTAGGGTGTAATCTGTCAGACCAGCTGACTTGAAGGTGTTCAGCCTCTCAAGGTGATCCTTTACTAGATCAACACTGATGCTGGGTATAAATACGCCCTCACCCCGGCTGTCCCTCGTCTTGCCCATTGGGCTGGTGAAAGACCAATGTGAATTACCCATTAAGCAGGTTGGCCTTTTCTTGGGTGTTGGTTATCAGCTGTCCCGTTTGGTTCAGCAGGGGTCCAATGTTATCCTTGCTTTTTTTCTGACTCTCTACATATATGAAGAAGGACTTTTTATTATCCTTGATATGTGAAGCCAGATAGAGCTTGGTTGCAGCCTTGGCTTTCACGATCCGCTCCCTGAAGGTATGGATCAGTGCTGAGTACTCCTTCTTGGTGGTACTTCTAAACTTCCATCTGTTATATGTCTCTCTTTTGAGGCGTAGGAGGTCCTTGAGTTCCCTGCTGAGCCAAGGGGGTTGCTGTACCCTTTTCCTACCCTTCCTCCAAGATCGGATGGCCATCCCTTGTGCTGTCAGGATTGCTCCCTTGAGGAGCAACCACTCCTATTGGACTCCTCTTCCAGTTGAGTTGTGGTCCCTTAGGGCCTTGACAACTAGCCTCCTGAGCTTGTCAAAGTCAGCTTTCCTGAAGTCAAGGACTTTTGCTTTGCTGACTGAGTTGCCAGTTTTTCAATGGATAGTAAAGGTGATCAGCTTGTGGTCACTATCACCCAGCTTTCCATCCATTCTTAGGTCGCTGATTATGTCATCCCCTTTGGCCAGTACCAGGTCCAACAATGCTTTGCCTTTTGTTGGCCCATAGACTTCTTAAGTCAGGTAGAGCTCATCCACACATGTGAGGAAGCTTTGTGACCAATTGGATTTGTCCAAATGCTCTTCCCATGAGATGTCCAGGTAGTTGAAGTCTTCCATGACAACCATGCACTGAGAGCATGCAGCCTCAGCCAGTTCCCTGCTGAATTCCTGGTCCAGCTCTTGTTTCTGGTTAGGAGGTCTGTAGTAGACTCATTTTCATATCATATATCATTTTCAGCAGATCAGTCTTGATGTTTCTTTGTGAAGAAGCCTAGGGATTCTTTGCATGCCTTTGTGTATGCCTTTCTGGAGACTGTCCCAGTGATCAGTGGTGTCAAGATCATCAGGGAAGTTGAAGAGTTTCTCACTGAGGCAATGCTGGAGATGATCACTTTTACCAGGGTTTTTCAATCATTCAAACTTGAACCTTTTTCTCATTAGCTTCTTTTGTTTACATTGTTTGGAGGTGATGTGAATAAACATGACAGACCATATAGGATAATGATCCATCCAGCAGCCAGTTGTCTGCACTGGTTATAGCTCTAGTAATATGGACATGGTGAAGGTCCTGGGCATACACTATGACATAATCAATCCATGTTTTGCATGGGGGTGCATCCATGGTCCTTTTGATCTGTTGCTTTGGTGAAATGAGGAGTTTGTGAAGATAATGTCATTTTCTGAACATTTGGTCAGGAGAAAAATTTCATTTGAGTTGACTTTCCCTACCCCTTCCTTTCCAAATGTTTTATTTCATAGCTCAGAGTCCCTTCCCACTCTAGTATTAAAATCACCAAGAAGAATTATCTGATTTTCTTTTGGGACACATAACAGGACTTGGATTAATTTAGAATAGAATTCTTCTTTTGTTTTATCATCTCTTTCAAGCATTGGGGCATATGCACTGACGACTATTGCATATTGTCTGTTGGCTAGTGGAAGACAAAGGATCGTGAGATGCTCATTGAAGCTCATTGCATGTTTTTTTCTACTAAAAGTATAGTATAGTCTGTGGTTCATAAAGAAATAAATATTTTCCCCATTTGCAGTTGATTTCCTAGACAATTTTTCATGTGGCCAGCGACAGTGCAGAGGATAGTAAGTGCTAAGCACCAAGTGTCAGAGTGAGCTGATGATCAGAAGCAGTTGAAAGGCAAGATTTCCTATCTTATAGAAAATATCTCTAGTTTAAGGGGTCTTATTTAGAATTCAGTTCTGCTCTCATTTCAGTGTAATGTGTGAATATAGAAGTAATGAGGTTATGGGGCTGTAACACGAAGACCTGTTGGCTGATTGAGTAATTAACTTCCTAAGATACTTAACTAGTAATCTCTGTTAGAACATAATGTTTTTCTCTAAGCTATTCATGTTATATAATAATGAGTTTTAATTATCTGCTGACAATGAAAAAGAAAATGGTCCAAGACTTTCAAACTGAATTTATGCTCTTAATTTTCTTTTCTGTCTTTAAATTCTTTGAAATCCTACGCTCCAAGTAATTGCTCCTTGGTCTTTATTTAGGAGCTTAAATGGATGGCCAGGCAGCAGCTCCAGTTTATTTAAATGGCAATATTAGAGGTGGTGAGAAACCATTTTTTCTGGAATTATTATTTTTTTTAAATCACACTGAAGAATTATTACTCAAAGCATAACAGGAAATTGTGGGGCAATTAAAAAATAATTTTAAGTCAAATCACTGCTTTGAAACTTTGTTTCATTTTAAACTGAAATGACATTTTATTAGTTTAAACAACTATTTTGTTTTGAAACTTCCCACTGAGAAAGCAACCCTTTGCATTGGAATCAATGTTATCCTACCAAAAAACACATTTTTGACCAGTTCCCAACAAATACCCTTTATAGCAGTGATTCCCAACTAGGGCGCTGGGGCATCTTGGGGTGAGATGGGGGGATATAAACTAAGCCTGAGGAGAGAAGCAGACAAGCAGACAGGAGCAGGCTCAAGCTTTCCCTGGCTGGCTGCTCCTCTGCCCCCACTGCTTGCCCCCACTGCAAGGAGGTGAGTATTTTAAAAAAAACAGGTTTTTAAATGGGGTGCTGCTCCACTGAAAAAAGTTATCAAGGGGTACCTTGAGTTTTAAAAGGCTGAGAACCACTGCTTTATATGGATGTCTTTAACATGGCAATATAGTAAATGAAGACCAAAGGGGTAGCAGTCATGAGACTTGGTTCTAATTCCTGGATCTCCTGCTGAAATAACTTTGGCAAGTTAAGTGAGCTAGACTATTTAGACTTAGGTTGTCTGAATAAATTAACTTATTTAGCCTCATCTGAAAGCCATTAAAATAATTATGAGGTGTTTCCATTTACTTCAGTAGGCTGTGGATTTGCTGAGCAGCTGAATCTCCTACTGAAAGCTATGGATGGTCAGCATTCCTGAAAATAAAGTGTGGGCGCTTCAAGTCAGGTATACGCATCTAAAAAGGTTGGTCTTGATTGTCTCTCTCCTTCAAGTTTCTCACTATATAAAATGAGGATGGTGGTAGTATTTGCCTTTTTACAGATACCTTTACCTATCACCTGGACAAGGGGGAAGAGATTGATTTCATATATCTTGACTTTAAAAAAGCCGTCGATCTGGTATCCCATGATCACTTCTTGGCAAAACTGGTGAACTGCGGCCTCGACCTCACCACGATCCGCTGTCTGGGGAATGGACTCCGCAGTAGGACCCAGAAGGTGGTGGTTGACAGAAGTCAATCGTCGTGGTACACAGTGACCAGTACGGTCCCTCAAGGCTCTGTTCTAGGGCCTATACTTTTTAACATCTTCATCAATGATGTAGACATTGGTTTCAGAAGCGGGCTGGCCAAGTTCGCCAACAACACCAAACTCTGGGGTAAAGCATCCACACCTGAGGACAGGAGGGTGATCCAGGCAGATCTAGACAGGCTCAGGAAATGGGTGGACGAGAACCTGATGGTGTTCAACATTGAAAAATACAAGGTTCTCCACCTTGGGAGGAAAAACCTGCAGCATGCTTATAGGCTCGTCAGTGCTACGCTGGTTAGCACTACAGATGAAAGGGATTTGGGGGTCATGATTGACCACAAGATGAACATGAGCCTTCAAAGTGATGCTGCGGCTAGTAAAGTGAGCAAAATGCTGGCTTGCATCCATAGATGCTTCTCAAGCAAATCCCGGGACGTCATTCTCCCATTGTACTCGGCCTTGGTGAGGCTGCAGCTGGAGTACTGCATCCAGTTTTGGGCTCCACAATTCAAAAAGGATGTGGAGAAGCTTGAGAGAGTGCAGAGGAGAGTCATGCACATGATCAGAGGGCAGGAAAACAGACCATATGATAAGAGGCTGAGAGCCATGGGACTCTCCAGTCTGGAAAAGCGCAGGCTCAGGGGTGATCTGGTGGCCACCTATAAGTTTATCAGGGGTGCTCATCAGGATCTGGGGGAACGTCTGTTCACCAGAGTGCCCCAAGGGATGACAAGAGCGAACAGTCACAAACTCCGCCATGACCGATTCAGGCTGGACATAAGGAAGAACTTCTTTATTGCCTGAGCCCCAAAGGCCTGGAACAGACTGCTGCCAGAGGTGGTGCAAGCACCCACTTTGAATACCTTCAAGACATGTTTGGATGTTTATCTTGCTGGGATCCTATGATCTCTGCTGACTTCCTGCCCCTGGGGCAGGAGGCTGGACTCGAAGATCCCCCGGGGTCCCTTCCAGCCTGAATGTCTATGAAATCTATGACATCTGAGATATCAATATATACAGACAAAAGGACTAGACAAATTTGTGGGTGATAGATCCACTAATACTTATTAAACAGAACAGTCAGGGATTCATAGATTCATAGATGTTAGGGTCGGAAGGGACCTCAGTAGGTCATCAAGTCTGACCCCCTGCTCTGCGCAGAAAAGAGCGCAGTGGTCAGACAACCCCAGCTAGGTGCTTGTCCAGTCTCCTCTTGAAGACCCCCAAGGTAGGGGAGAGCACCACCTTCCTTGGAAGCCCATTTCAGATTCTGGCATGCCCTTACTGTGAAGAAGTTCTTTCTAACGCCCAACCTAAATCTGCTCTATGTCAATTTGTGGCCATTGTTCCTAGTTACTACAGGGGGTGCCCTAGTAAATAGGGCATCTCCTATTCCCTCCTGCCTGCCCTCCCCTGATGAATTTATAGGCAGCCACAAGATCACCTCTCAGCCTTCTCTTGTGAAGGCTGAAGAGATCTAGGTCCCGAAGTCTCTCCTTGTAGGACCATGCCTGCAGGCCTCTGACCATATGAGAAGCCCTCCTCTGAACCCTCTCAAGATTCTCCTCATCCCTCTTGAAGTACAGTGCCCAAAACTGGACGCAGTACTCCATCTGCAGCCTGACCAGTGCTGCATAGAGGGGAAACGTCACCTCCCTGGGCCTGTTCATCATGCATCTGCTAATGCATGATAAAGTGTGGTTTGCCTTGCTGATTGCTCCATCACATTGATGACATGTTCATCTTGGAGTCAACCATGACTCCAAGATCCCTTTCCACGGCTGTGTTGCTAAGGTCATTCCCCAGCCTGTAAGTGTGTCAGTGGTTCTTTGTGCCAAAGTGCAGCACTTTGCACTTGTCTTTGTTGAACTGCATCCTATTTTGTTCTGCCCATTTTTCCAACCCGTCCAGATCCACCTGGATCCATTCCCTAGCATCTGGTGTTTTAATTTTGCCCCATAATTTGGTATCATCTGTGAACTTGGACAAGGTGCTGTCTACATCCTCATCCAAGTCACTGACGAAGACATTGAATAGCACCAGCCCAAGAACTGAGCCTTGTGAGACTCCACTGCCCACATCTTTCCAGGTTGATATTGATCCATCTACCACCACTCTCTGGGTGCGATTCCTAAGCCAATTTGCCACCCATCTGACCATGTAATCATCTACATCACAACCTATCAGTTTATTTACGAGAACAGAATGCAACACCATATCAAAGGCCTTCTTAAAGTCTAGGTTGATGACATTTACCTCGACTCCTGAGTCTAAGCATTTTGTGACCTGGTCATAAAAAGAAACAAGGTTAGTCAGGCAGGACCTACCTGCAATGAATCTGTGCTGATTTCCTTTCAGCATTATTTCTCCTGTTGGGCTCTCACAAATGTGATCCTTAATGATTTTTTCCAGAGTTTTCTCAAGGATAGAGGTGAGACTACCTAGTCTATAGTTTCCCAGTTCCTCCCTCCTCCCCTTCTTGAAAATAGGCCCACATTGGCCCTTTTCCAGTCCTCTGGGACCTGACCAGAGCACCATGAGTGCTTGAACAGCTGTGCCAGCACCTCTGCTATGACACTGGCCAATTCCTTCAGCACCCTTGGATGAAGTTCATTTGTGCCCGCTGATTTTAACACATCCAGCCCCTTTAAGTGCCCCTTCACTAAGTCTGCACTAACAGTTGGTGGGCTGATGTTCCTCTTGTGTCTATGATCCAACTGGGAGATTTGTCTTGGTCTGTGTCTAGGAATATAGATGCAAAGGACTCACTGAAGGGCTCAGCTTTGTCCCCCCTCTCTGTCACCAATTGCTCTAGTTTGTCCTGTAGGGGTCATATGCTACCCTGTGCCTTCCTTTTGCTCCCTATATACCTGAAAAAGGACACATGTTGTTGTCTTTTAGGGGATCTCATTCCATAAGCATCTTTTAACATAGAGCTGGTATGTTTAGAAGTTAGAGATGGAAATAAATATTGGTTACATTTTCAAAGAGGTTGCTAAGTATGTGGGCACAACTTCCTATCTGAGTGCAACTTCAGTGGCAGGGCTGTCCAAATTCTTAAGGGCAGGGGCAGCATATAATGAGGGCCACACCAGTAGGGGCCATGGATGGGTATTTTATTTTTAAAGATGTATTCACTTGCTGTAGGTTCAATGTAAGTGTATGTACTCTAGCTTTAAGTGTAAGTGATATGTCTATAAAATGCACTGGCATAGTTTAAAATGTGTAGTCTAAAATGATTAATATTGGAATCTTAATTACATGAGAGTAGTATGTTTTTTATTATTAATAGTTACTTATCACCCTGTAGTGATAATTTGGTTTGTGGTTGTGTACCTTATTCTATTTTTCACAAATATCTGTACTATCTCTTGTCTATTATGCATATTATGTAAGCACATTTGCCATCTTTTATTTTAATCTAAAATCAAGTACCTTTGTTGCTTTCAAATCAGGTGGGGGTGATTAAAGGATCGCTTGTATCTTCTGGAAAAAAATTTAGATTTTTCAGATTTAAATTCTCAATATTACTTACTTTATTAAAAACCAGCTTCATTTGCAAGTTTGTGTGTTTCAGTATTTCACAGAATGAGACTGGTTCTCACTTTGTTCTTTAAAAACTGAACAGCTTAAAATGATGTATCTTCAAATTAATAAGGACCTTGTACAAACACTTCAGAAAATTAAATAACAAAATAATCATGATAAAATGTTCCTCAATAGTATCTGGATCCTATAGGCTAAATATTGATTAGAAGTTGTGACCAAAATGCCACAGAAGTGAACATAGTTCCATTAATGCGTGCCAAAAGGTTGTGGATTCAAGTGCCCATCAGGACTGTCACTGAGAGCTTGGACTAGTTGAAAAATGTTATTATTTTAGACCCACCTTCAAAAAATGAAATACTTTGACTTAGAAATTTTGCATTGGTGTGTCTTCCAATGGCTAACATGGCTAACATTTGATTGGCTAACATTTGATTGTCTCTTGTTTCTGCTTTTGTCTTGAGATAGGGCTTGCCAACGAGACTACCTCTCTCATAAGGTACTGCAACCTTTTGCAAGAGGGGATAATTGTCACAGAAATGACAATTTTAGCCCAATCTGGCCCCAGAAAGTGGTTTATAGTTGTGACCAAACACAAGTGCATGGCTGAAGACTGCTTAAAAAATGGCTGATGGTGTGAAAATCTGAACCCTCATTGAATGAGGGGTCAGATGAAGACTTTCAAAACAGAGCATGTTTTATAACTTCTGTCTGCACTGCCTCCTAGCCTGTCACTGTTTTAAGAATGGGAGGGCAGAAAGGGAGAAGAGAAAATTCAGTCTGGGTTTTTTTCAGCTGCAACTGGAGGCTAGGATGGGTGTATTGGAGCTCCTCTCCCCCCGAGGGATCTGGATCAGGACCTATACTGCCTTGGTTCAGCCCCATGTGTCTGGATTGGGATTCACGCTGCCTTAGCTTGGCCCTATACATTGGGATTGGCCCTGTAACACTGTCATCTGTCCCAAGTGCCTAATCTAGCACCAGGACCATGCTATCTAGCCCACTAGGCTCCAAGTAGGTCCAGAAATTTGGCAGTGGGACAGTGACAATTAACATTGCCACCACTCCCCCAATCCCACAGTTTTTGGATCTGGAAGTGCTATGTTGGCCAACACTATGCAAGAAAGAGACTTGGGGGTCATCACTGACCACAAGATGAACATGAGCCTGCAATGCGATGCTGTGGCTAGTAAAGCGACCAAAACGCTGGCTTGCATCCATAGATGCTTCTCAAGCAAATCCGGGGACATCATTTTCCCCTTGTACTCAGCCTTAGTGAGGCCGCAGCTGGAGTACTGCATCCAGTTTTGGGCTCCACAATTCAAAAAGGATGTGGAGAAGCTTGAGAGAGTCCAGAGAAGAGCCACGTGCATGATCAGAGGTCAGGGAAGCAGACCCTACAATGACAGGCTGAGAGCCCTGGGGCTCTTTAGCCTGGAAAAGCGCAGGCTCAGGGGTGATCTGATGGCCACCTACAAGTTTATCAGGGGTGACCACCAGTATCTGGGGGAACGTTTGTTCACCAGAGCGCCCCAAGGGATGATGACTAGGTCGAATGGTCATAAACTACTACAAGACCGTTTCAGGCTGGACATAAGGAAGAATTTCTTTACTGTCCGAGCCCCCCAAGGTCTGGAACAGCCTGCCACCAGAGGTGCTTCAAGTGCCCACATTGAACACCTTCAAGAGCAAACTGGATGCTCATCTTGCTGGGATCCTATGAACCCGGCTGACTTCCTGCCCTTTGGGCAGGGGACTGGACTCGAGGATCTTCCGAGGTCCCTTCCAGCCCTAATGTCTATGAAATGCAATCTATGAAGGAGCCTGGTGGACTGGATGATACACAGCTCCAGCTCCACAGGGTGGATCTGGTGTGCTAGGGACTGAACAGCCCTAAACTAGACTGGTTCTCCTTAATTAGCTTTGAATGTGTGAAGGGGACAGGGCATCATGGAAGGTGCCTTCATAGCAGCCACTTTTTTCTCCTTTCTTTTCTCATTTCCATAGGTCATTAGGGAGGTTGCTCTGGGAGTTGTAGAATACAACTGATAAGAATAGGCATAGCAGGTGAGGCCACAGGAGAAACATTTTCTCCTTCTGGCAATATGGAGCACAGTGCAGCAAAATAATAGTCCTAGATGGTTATGCCTTTCTGCATCTCAGCCATCCTGAAATGAAGCTACTCTTTAAAGAAGGGTTTTCAGGATCGCTATCAGTGTGGCTAAAAGTAGTTGCTTTGTTGGAGGAAAGTCAGGCAGAGACATATCCCACTATTCCAGTGGGTCTAAGGATGGCCATTGGTCCTCCACAATTTGTAGGGTTCAAAGATTGATCCTGTCATATCTTCTATGGGTGAAGCCCCATCGATCCCTACATTTGATTGACCAGAAATTTCTATGAGATAGAAGTGATCCATATAAATTTAAAAACATTCAATGACAGAGCAAGTTGGGTTATGTAAGTGGACATTGTGTCATCTGGGAGCCCCATTTCTTCCTTGATCACTTCCTTAGTAGTCTTTCATGTAAAGTACTTCCACCATGGAAGGTGCTATTTCAAACAATATTCTGTTTTGCATTTCTTCCCCATTTGTTTGTTTGTAGGTATAACTGGGTTAGTCTGATACAGTATAATAGTGGTTTAATTTTGTCTCTATCTTACTGAAGAGTTATTGGTAATAATAAGCTTTATACAAACTTATCTGAACTGATCTTTGTCTGTTTCTGAGAATTGACACTGATCCTTAATCTCATGAATAATTCTGCAAGGGTAATAAATGTTTAAACTATAATACAGCTACAGAGTTGCCTGTTTAAAGATTGCATGTCTGTATCTGGTATCACAGGAAAAGAGAGAATTTATCTTTGTAAAATTATATTATTAAAAAAAAATCCATGAATCACAACCAGTTAAAATAGTTAAAATACCTCTTAAAAAAAGTAATGCTGGGAAGGGAAGAATTAAAAAAAATATTTTTAAAGAAACTCTTATGATTATTAGGAATCATTGTTGAAAACTGAGATGCAGATATCCTAGAATTTTGGGGGATGTTGGTTTCCAGATCTGAATTTCACAATGGACTTTCCTATAATGGGTCAAACCAAAACCCCCAATGCCTCTATCTCTGAAATGCCTCCATTTTGGTGTGTCCAGGGCTAAGCAGAATAGGATCCTTATGATGTTTGGGTGCATCTGTGCATTAGGCTCTGTTTACTTTTTTACATTATACAAATCAAGTCTAAGTTTATTCTTTACATTATAGCTATGACTATCTGTGGCAGGGTGCAGAGCCAGGAAGAGAACCACAGGGGACTATGTCTTAAGTTGGCATGCTTTCTTTTGGGGTTGCTCCTGGCACATGCTTGTATGTGCATACAATTTGCCTTGTTCCCTAGCAGCTTTTTTTCCACCTGGTTTACTGGCCCCTCATTGTTAGTGTGTGTGGTTCAGGGCCTTCCCCATTCCCTTTTCACATTGTTAACTCACCAGGGATGTAGATTGCTGTTCTGAGTGCCCCTTTGAAAAAGCACAAAGGGGGAGGAGGCTCCTTGCATGTCCTCTTTCTACTGTGGAGCCATGCAGTAGCAGCCTAAACCTTATCCTAAACACCTTCCTTAGATTGATTAAGCTTTAAACCTCAGTTCTGTGGCTCAGGTGCGTGTCTTATAAAAATGACAGCTGATTTAAGGATCAGCAGCTTGTATTGCTTTATAACCCCAACTAAATCACAACTCTGATTAAGTGAGCTTGAGATCATGAAAACTTATGCCCCTCTGATGTAGTTAGCTTATAAAGGGGATCTTTACCCTGCCTTAATCACAAATGCTAGTTCCTCCTGTTTTGGTATGCTAACTACATTTGATTGAGCTGAGTTTGGCCCAAAGGAAATCAGCCTGATAAGTGCCCTCCTTCTAAATAAAAAAAAAAATTACAGTTCACCTGATTGTACAGTCCATCTACAGTCCATCTGATCAGCTCCAACTAAGTCTCTGTGGGCATGTCTACACATGTGGCACGCTGCATAGTTGTTACTGAGCAGGCATTTAATACTTGCTTAAGTAACTGGTGACACTATGTAGTCCTGTGCCCACATGGTTATTTTGAGTTGCTACTATGCAATGAGCTACTGTGCAGTAACATCGCCATCACGGTTCATGCCTGGCGACATACTGTCTTGTGTAGACGCACCCTCCAGGTTCTTTAGAACCCATGACATAATTATGTTTTTAGTTTTATAGCTCTTCCTGGTAGTATTCTTCTTAATGCTGTTCTGAAAGTGAAATATCTGTCTCACAAGATTATCATATTTTACACATTGGGTACTTTTAAATGCAACAAGCATATTTAGATGATGTTTATAACAGAATGAGTAATATAGACTTTCCTCTATGTGCTCCAATCAGGCCCACAGTGCACTACATGTGACCTGTTGGAGAGCTGATTGATTAGCTTTCATGCACATCTATTCTGTAGTGCTCAGTAAAATCAAAAGATCAGCTGTAAGATGAATATATGAGAGTGTATTTATTGTGTTCCTCAAAAGTATTTTGGTTTTTCAGATTGAGAGACTAATTAGAAACACAGATTACAGAGTAGGCACCCTGAAAGCGGAAAATTTTGGGTCTCTGACAGAAATGACCTAGAGGTTGGATTAAGCACCCCTAAATTCAGAAACACGAGGATTATTCAAGACTCAGAGATAAGGTTTAGATGTATTGACCCTCACTAAAAACCACGGACATATAAGGGAAACTCTAGGAATAAGGTATGTTATATACAGGAATATAAGAACTGTCATGCTGGATCAGACCAGGTCCATCCATTGTCGTTTCTGTCCTTGTTAGCAGCCATCACTCTATAGAAAAGAAAAAAATATTAGGTTTTCATTTTTCTTGCTCTGTTGATTTTTTGGGAGTGGAACTAAACAAAAATAAATGTTATGTGCAGACCTTGCAAACCTCTGGGTGGGGAAATGATAGCAGCACAAGGAATGGCCACTCTGTAGAGAATTATCAACATTTATTATTGTTATTAGCTATACGCTGAACATAAAGTAGCATCTTTTAGTTGACCTTGGTCTACACTTCAGTAGAAGTATATTCTGGCTTTGGGGTTCCTGAGCACTCTCTGCCTACCTATTCCTGTGCTTATGGTCCAAACCCAGAAGTATACTGGAGAAGATGTTCTAGGACAGTCTCTCAAAAGCAGTTACTGTTCATGACCCTGGAGTGACTTCATTCATGAACTTCTGGGTTTGGCTCATGCCTGTAGGAACATCCCAGCTGGGACTTATTTTTAGTGTGATGTAGATGTGCCCTAAGTATCCTCTTGAAAGAAGTAGCTTGGGCATCCTTTTCATTGTTTACAGAGATTATGAGATTATAACTGGGGATTTTGTAGTGTACATCTTTTGCAGGTGTAGCAGGAATTACTAGAGTTTCCAAATGTTCTCTAATTTCTTCTCAAGGGTTCAGTTAGCCCCTTCATGGTCAGTGTGGATTATGCGACAGAAGTGATTGTAGCATGAATGATCAGAAGCTTGGTAGCATGCAGATGTCAGCGCATGAGCTTTAGCACCCAGAGTACGTGTTCACCAGATACCCTAGGGGTGTTTGCTCACTGATAACATTTGCTGAAGCCCAAACAATTGTATCTTCATTGCTATATCCATGTTGGCTAGAGTAACTTGGCACAGGGATGTTAGGACACAATATCATTAGACCTTCCTGATGCAGTGTAGATATGCACTGAAAGGAGTATTGTAAACCTAAGGGCATAGACAAAAATCAAATTAGAGCAAGTAAATATGGGGCTGGGACTTATCTCAGAACAGATTATATATATTAATAAAATGCATACCTTCAATTACCCTGAAAAAAATCTAAACTGAGTAAACATTCTCAGTTTAGCTTCATCTTATTGCAGTATGTGAAAGCTCTACCCACTGATTTCAAAATGTCTTGTTCATTTTTACCCATTTACCAAAATGAGGGGCATCTCAGATTTGCTTGGATTGCAAGAGCTGCCAGTCATTACTCTAGTGATGATTAAATCTAGACTACCTTTGCTATGTACTAGCATGAAGATTTAAGGCAGACAATGACTGACGGTAATGACAGAATCATCAGCTAATGTCTATATTGATGTGGTAGATATTCTACAGCAGCCAGGGAGTTTACAACACAGTGGTAATTGTAGATACACAAACAGTTACCATCTGCCAGTTGTTAGCATAAAGTCCCCAGTCACTGCTAACTTGCTGTAATTTGATTATTTTTAGTGTTTTGCAATTTCGGTTTTTATTTTCAAAAAAAAATTCTGGGAATTTTTGGGGGTTTATCTTCCAAACATAAAAAACATAAAAAAAAAAAAATCTGTTTAAATTGGGGAAAATAATACATTTTGTGGGGGGGGGAAGGGAGGGGGGAGGGGTCCTGAGTGCACGCACACATGTGCGCATGCCCCCTTGGGCAGGAAATTTTCCGGGGGAGGGGGAACCTATTGTCCCCCAGCCAACATCTATGAATCTATGAATTTATGAATCTAAGCCCAACACTGGCCCCAGCTGCCTCCCTGCACCAGCCTCAACCATGACCCTGCACTGCCTGGGGGGCCTGGAGCAGGGGGCCAGGACGGGGCCAGCTCTAGCTCTGCTGCTGGGCCAGAGGGGATGGAGCCCCCAGGACCCCTGCACCTGCCCAGCAGGTGCTGCCCAGCCAGGGCAGCATGGGGCACAGGACAAAGTCGTGGCTTGTCTGGGGGTATGGGAAGGGGGTGATGGCTCCTGCTGCTGCACAGGTCCGAGGAGGCATGGGGGGTGCATGAAAAACAGGTGTAAATCAGTAAAAAAAAATAACTTCAATAAAAAAATCAGGTAATTTATTGGTGAAATTCAGTAAAACTAAAAATGTGGAACAGTAATTATTCTGTCCAAATTCTCAGGCTAGATCGGGGTAGGCAATTGCTGAAAAAACCACACTGTCTACCTTGGAAGGTGCCAGAGTGCCAGCATGCCAGAAAAACAAAATGAGGGTGGGGGAAAGAGACTTGAGGGTCATGATTGACCGCAAGATGAATATGAGCCACCAATGCAATGTTGCAGCTGGTAAAGTGAGTAAACTCTGGCTTGCATCCATAGATGCTTTTCAAGCAAATCCTAGGATGCCATCCTTTCAGTGTACTCGACTTTGGTGAGGCCACAGCTGGTGTACTATATCCAATTCTGGGCTCCACAATTTAAAAAGGATGTGGAGAAGCTTGAGAGAGTCCAGAGGAGAGCCATGCTCATGATCAGAGGGCAGAACAGGCCCTATGATGAAAGGCTGAGAGCCATGAGACTCTTCAGTCTGCAAAAGTGCAGGCTCAGGGGTGACTTAGTGGCTGCCTATAAGTATGTAAGGGGTGTCCATCAGGATCTGGGGGAATGCCTGTTCACCAGAGTGCCCCAAGGGATGACAAGGTCAACAAGTCACAAACTCCTCCAAGACTGTTTCAGGCTGGGCATAAGGAAAAATTTCTTTACTGTCAGAGTCCCCAGGGCCTGGAATAGACTGCCTTCAGAGGTGGTGCAAGTACCTACTCTGGACTCTTTAATGAAACATTTGGACATATATCTTGCTGGTATCCCTTGACCCCAGCTGAATTCCTGCCCCTGGGGCAGGGGGCTGGACTCAAAGATCTTCCGAGGTTCCTTCCAACCCTAATGTCTATGAAATCTGTGAAGACCTTTAGGTTAATGAAACCTAAGCTTCTGGCTTGTCCATTGAATTTCTTACAAACAGGGACAGATCCAGAGGGGGTGCAGCAGTGGAGCTGCACCTCCCTTCCTGACCCCACAGCAGGAACAGCTCTGGGGACTAGTGCACCTGTTGTATGGTCTGCCTGCCCCAGGTGGGGAGGAGGGAATGGAGGTTGAGAGTGGGGGTGGAACCAACCCAACAGCATTGGTCGTTAATCCTGCTTGCTCCTTTGAAAAATCCTGGATGTGCTTCTGCTTACAGAGGTAAAACTATTGAAACAAAGTACAGGATATATCAAACCTTTTTTAAGGGGAAAACCACTAACACACTAAGGGCCAAACCCTCAGAGAATGACAGCTTTTAGTTTTACTCATTTTTTGATTACAGGAAAATACTAAAGGAATTATTCTGTTGCGAAGAACTCCGAAAAGACCCCAACAAGTAAGAATGCTTTTAATGCTATGGATTCCTATTTGCAATCTCTGGGTTTATCTTGAAAATCATGTTTGCATACCTAACAGTGCATGGCAACCCAGTCGCCCTTAATAGGATCTCAAAGGGCCTTGGTTGAGAATCACTGATCTACATCTTCACTGAAAACAACAGGCTGTGATTAAATTATTACTCAGCAGTGGGAAAGTGTTTTTATTAGATTCAGTGCTCCATTTCAGAAAGCCTTTTAAGGAATGAAGCTGCTAGCTTCTATTTTTCTACCTCTGAATGCCAAGCTTTGCATGTCAATACACCTGCTTGAGTGGTCCACCAAGGAAGACCAAAACCAAGTGGTTAAACTAGAGATGTTCCATGCAATACATACTCATATTTTTGTTGTAAAACTAAAGGAAATTTATGAGTCATTGCAATCTTAGAATGTAATGCCAAACAAATGAGAACCAGACCACAAACAATAGAGCCAAGTACATCATTATAGGGTGAGTAATGTGAATGACTTACATAAACTATGACTGAAACTCAGTTTTTAGCAGAAGACCATAATCTTTGATTGCATCAACAACAGTTAAAAGCAGTTTAACATGTATGTTGTCCTTCAGGACAGAGAATCTCATGAATTCAAATTTTTAACACTTTCAGTATTTCTTTTTGATTTAACTCTACATTTCCTCTTATTTATTTCTTTTGGATTGTTGCTTATGAAATATTTTCTATTTAGCTATTGTCTTTCAAAAAAGAGAATAGGTGAATAGTTATTTCCTTAAGTGATGCCTTCAATCTCTGACTTGCCACTTTTTTGCACAATATACCACATCATTAAATCCCATCTCCTAAATATTATCTAATTTGTCTTTTAATAGTATCTCTCACTCCAAAGTATGTTCCTAATAAGTACGATCCAGATGTATCTTAATAATCAACTATTTTTCATAATCTCTTGAATTGTCTTCATAAGATAACTGCTCTAATAGTCACCATAGCTTTTGAGTGTGTGTGTGGAATGACTTAGCTCCAGTAAAATAAGTTATTTAGTGGAAGTGGCACCATTGGAAACCACTGATGGAAACCAAGTTCAGCAGAAATTTTACTCCAGTGTCCTTGCTGTCTTTACTCTAGACACTACCTGATCTCAGATATAAGGAGGTGTTTCTACCCACAATTTATTCTTTGACATAAAGCAGGAGCTCTTGTTTGACTAAGTTAGACTGAGAGAAAAGGTAGAATAATCACTAGTCTAGTGCAACAAATATGCATACTAACTACTAGTAAATAGCAGAGTGAGAATTCAGGCTGTTGCTACTGATGATGATGGCAAATGTCATTCAATGATTGTATTTTTTATATTATCTGAGAGGAATTAAAAATCCTCGGAGAAGCTGGCTTCAGACTGCTTAAGCACATCCTGCTAGTTTATCTATTAGCATAAACTGTTGGATATACCACTGAGCGCTACCAATTTCCAGTCAGTTCTGACAAACAAAGCACTTTCTCTGCTCCAGCAGCTGGTAAATGGTAACATCTGGAGCATTCTCTCATTTGGGTTCTTACAGGGAGAATCTCATACTTTTTCTTCATTGCCAGGTTGCAGAGATAATAAAGACTGAAAAACACAATGTCAGAAAATGAAAAATAAGCTAATTCACTATTTTGAGGTTGGGATGGCAAACATTTTCTCTTCTGCAACAAGTGTTCCTGAATTATTCTTAAGTACAGCATGTTCTTCCATTTGGGTTCTTATAGAGAGATTTAGCTGTACCATAGCTTCATCAGCAAGTTACAGACCTAACGTATTATTTAAGGTTTGGGTTGTAAATGAATTTCTGTTCTGAAGGAAATATTCCTGAATTATTCTAAGGACCAAACATTGCTTAGAACCTGCCTCAAATCAGTATCAATTGCAACTGTTGTCAAATTTTAATGTAAGCCTATTGATTCTAAAATGTCTTATCCAGTTTCACACATTTTGTAAAGTTAGGGGTGTATCAAATTTGTCTGCATATCACTTAAGTGCCAGCCACTAATCTAGTGATGGACTATCGTGGCCAGCACTGGGCACTGAAGTGAAGGGGTGCCAACAGGCACTGCCCAGCCAGGGTGGGCTGCAGGACAGAGCAGTGAGCAGCTCGTTTGGGGGGGAGCAGGGATGGAGGTGGTGGCTCTCACTGCTGCGTGCACGTCTGGGCAAGCATGGTGGGGTGTGTGTCCCCCGGATCTGTGCATGGGGTGAGGGCGGGCTCCTGCTGTGGGATTGGCCCCAGGCGCCAAACTTCCTTGCTACGGCACTGATTGTGGTTATGTAACTACATGCAGACACAATGCAGCCAACCACTAATGTTCATGATAGTATCATCAACCAATATTTGCTAGACATTATATACCAACCAGGGAGCTGGCAACATATAGATATCAGCATCTCTGTTGACTGGCTTTTTATTTCTGTTTGATAATTACCTAGTTTCACAGGCATAGTGCCTCAGCTGTGTCTTCAAAACCTACATTAGCATGCAGGGTTTGTATGATCAATAAAGTATACATTGGATTGTTTTAGTAGGTGCCAAAATGTGGCCATAACTGCAATATACTGCAACTTCATCAATTGACTGTAGATCTTAGGAGCCAGATATTCTAAAGAGTTCATGCCAAAGCTTTCCAATGCTCATCACCAAAAATAGGCCTGGATTTTCAAACATATTAGCCGCCAAACTCCCGCTGAATTTCTTGTGTGCTAATTGCTCTTTACAATTTCACTTCTGCTTTTGGTGCCTAAATGGGAACCAGGCTCTTTTCAAAATCTGGCTCTGATTGTGGGTGCTGACTAGAGCTGTGTGAAATAATTTTGATGAACAGTAAGTCCACTGAAAAAATTGTGGATTTGGTTGCTGCCAAACTATTTGCAACATTTGGCTCGAATGTCTAGACTGTTTTCAGATGGAAACATTTTGTGGGATGGTGGCTGCTGTTGGTGTTCTCCCTTTATATGCTAGCTCAATGATTAGAGTGTTCACCCATGATACAGAAAACAATGGCATTTGTCTCCAAACGCTGGGAAAACAGAAGTGTCTACATTTCACTTGGACAATAAACAAGCTAATTATCAACCCATTATTGTTTTCAGAAATCAGCTCCTACATTATAATGGTACTCTTAAATATATAGGAATTATCCTAGATAGAATACTGTCCTACAGAAATCATTTAACTGTGACAGCAGCTAAGTTAAAATAATTTACTCCAGAAACTCACTGGGACTTCATGGGGAGCTGATGCTGATGCACTGGGAACAACAGTCTTAGCACCAGTTTACTGTTTCATGGAATACTGTGCCCCAACCTGGTTAAACAGTGCTCAGACTGATAAAATGGACATATAACTCAACCAAGCAATGTGGGATCATCACGAGAACAATCCAATCCACTCCTCTTCAGTAGCTACTTATTCTTAGTAATGTACATCCTCCCCCATTAATAAGAAAAAATGCCTTAACTAGATTATAGATTAAAAAAAAAAAATCCACCTGCCTATGCATGAAGTTCTCTTATAAACCTACTATGTCTGAGATTAAAATCTAGATATTCCTCTTGGAGAACAGCAATTCAGTTTGAGCAAGAGTCATTTAACATCCAAGATGCCTGGATGCAAGAGTGGCTCAGTTCACCCCCTAATACAGAAATTATTATTACGAATCCCACCATTAGACCAGCTGGCTTTGATCTCCCTAAACAGCTTTGGTCTTCTTTAAACCGAATCAGGACAGGACACTGCAGATGTGGATTTTTTTTACATTGATGTGGCTGGACTAGCTCACTGAACTGCAACTGTGGTGCCCTTTTTCAAACATTGAAACCTATCATCTCTGAATGCTCTCTTCATGTATTTAATGGAACATTATTGGGTTTGCACAATACTAGTGTACATCTGAGGCAATCAGTTGGCTGCAAAAATTGGACATAAAATTGTGAATTTGTTTCTCTTTGCTTCGTGATCTCTGTATCATCATACACTAAAGGAAAACCACCTGGCTGTAAAGCATTTCTGGAGCTGGGGTCAGAATACTGTCTGTTGTACTTTGTATACACAGTTGATGTATGTTGACTGGTGCAGAGACTGGAACACGTTTCTCACAGCACAGATGAGTGCCTAACCACCAGGGTACAGAGTTAAGGTTGCTTTCAATATCAGCGATGACTTAAATAGTATCTAAAATAGAACATCATATGCAGGAGAGAGTGAGGCAGACCCCTCAGAGTATCTGGTAGGCTGATTGTGAGGGCATGGTGTTACAAACACGGGAAACCTGGGGTCCAGCTCCTGCCTTTAATCATGCAGGAATTTAAATGTGATGTTCTACCTCTCAGGTGAGTACTTACTCATATATTATAGGATATTTGTAGGTGGCTTTCCTCAGACATTCTTGACTGAAATGTGCCATTCTACCTTGTACAAACCATATAAAAAGCCATTGAGATAGTGTCAGCATGACTCTCTAATCTACCTGTTAAGGCAGTCTCATATAGGAACTTGGACACTTGGGGCACTTGTACATGTACTCCAGGGGTAGGGGTGTGGGGAGCACACTTTAGTTAGAGTGACTCTGAGAGCTGCTCTAATTAAAGTGCCACTGTATGTTGTGTATTAGTGTCTCTGCACTTAAAAATGGTGGTGGGGCACTTGAACTAAAGCTAGATTGATGAGCTTTAGTTCATTCACCTCCACCACCATTTTTAAGCGCAGGGCTGCTGATACAGGAGGCTGCTGGAGCATGGCAATTGCCACGTTCCAGCAGACTTAATTAATCGAGTCTGCGCCAATGCACTGGGATTCCAGCGCATCAGCGCAGCCTCCGTGCTTGTGTATAGGCACCCCTGGGTTCCAGTTTCTGTATCAGTCAATGTTTAGACAAAGTAGAATCATGTCAGTGGCGAAGACTGAGATCTACCTGCACCTTCCACCTTTCTTCTAAACCCAGAATGCCCTATAATCTGGTGTTTAAGGTATTCTTATGGGATATGCAAGTCCCTGGACAGGGAGGGGACTGAACCAAAGTTTCCATGTCCTGGGTGAGTTCTCTAGTTCCCGTGCTATAGGGTAAAGGGGAAAATACTTATTTTCCCATAGTTTTGTGGCTACAGTCTTTCATTTCCTTTTCCAGTTTCTTCAGAATTTTGACCTGTATGATTTGGGCTCCTGGGCTTTACATCCAGCTTGGATGTGGTATTCACATTCCCATGTCTTTTTCCTCATGAAAAACATCATTCTGACAGAAAATCAAGGCAAGATTTATATATTACCTAAAAAATAAATACTCTCTTTAATCTCTCTTCCATTCTTTCTGCATCATGGCCCAACTTCTTTCCTTGTTCTCTTTCTGTATGGTCATAGGAACTTATACTTTTTGTTTTAATATACATTATGTAGTCTAACTCAGCTTGTCTCTTGGCAGCTCTCTCTCTATTCCTGACCCCTGAAACAGTCCTTTTCTTATTCCCTGAAAGGCTGATCCTTTTCCCTAATAGGTTGGGCTTTGGGGGAAGGGTTGTTATTTTTTAGGTGGCTTTTCATTCATTTCTGTCTTGAGTCGTTCTTTGTAAAATTTTTGCCTTTGGTTGCGATACAAGTTCCAAATAGCCTTTTACCTTTGACTTAAAAAAAATCTAGGCCTCCTTTATATTCAAGGCCCAAGATCTTCAGTCCAGTTGCATTAAGTAACTACTTCCCTTCATTTCTTAAAGTTTGTCCTTTTGAAATTGAGAACCTCAGCTGGAGACCTACTTTTGTGTATCCTTCCATTTCACTTAAAGTAAATCAACTTGTGGTCACTTGATCCAAGGTTATTTTGTATGACCAGCTCTTCTATGATATCCTCACTACTTACAAAACAAAGTCTAAAATAGCATCACCTCTTGTTGGTTTCATTGCTATCTGATGAAGAAATCTGTCGGCTATCACATCTAGGAATAACTGGGTTCTACATTATTAATAGATTGGTGAACAAATGCTACATCTCCTTTAATGATACAATTCCCAGTAGAATATACCTTTTTAATAACATCACAGGGGCCTCAAATCCAACCTTAAGGCACTGTAGCATACTTCTACCACCACACAACCCTATTCTTCCTTAAGGTAATTTTGGTCCAAACAGGTTCTGTTTTATCCCTGCTAGCCCTTCCTAGATCTTTACATTCTATCATTGTGCAACATACAATTCAACACCACCTTCTTTACCTTTATTTCTCTCTTTCCTAGACAGCATATATGCTTTACTAGCTGTGCCCCATCATGGTTGCTATTTCACCATGTTTCTGTTACGCCATAATATCCAGGTTCACATGCTGCACCAGTAGTTCTAGCTTATCCATTTTTTTACCTAGGTTTCTTGCATTAGTATATTAAATATTTTTAATATACACATTATATATTATAATAGAATATATGTTAAAATATATATAATTTGTATGTTTTAATATATATCATATACATAATAAATTGTACAGTCTACCTGTCTCCTGAAGGAGTAAAGTCAAAATGTCCCTCAATGAACTTTTAGTGTTTGGATTCAGTTTTAGTTAAGACCCATTCCTAGTATTAGTCATAAAAATATGGTTTTGTACCTTTTTTCAAATACAGTCACCACCACAGATGAACATTAATATTTTGTGCTTATGTCCTTATGTCCAGCCTGAAACGGTCTTGCAGTAGTTTATAACCATTCGACCTCATCATCCCTTGTGGCGCTCTGGTGAACAAACGTTCCCCCAGATCTTGATGTTCACCCCTGATAAACTTATAGGTAGCCATCAGATCACCCCTGAGCCTGCGCTTTTCCAGGCTAAAGAGCCTCATAGATCTCAGCCTGTCGTTGTAAGGTCTGTTTTCCTGACTTTGGCTCTTCTCTGGACTCTCTCAAGCTTTGTCACATCGTTTTTGAATTGTGGGGCCCAAAACTGGACGCAGTACTCCAGCTGCGGCCTCACCAAGGCCGAATACAACGGGAGAATGACGTCCCAGGATTTGCTTGAGAAGCATCTATGGATGCAAGCCAGCATTTTGGTCGCTTTACTAGCTGCAGCATTGCATTGCAGGCTCATGTTCATCCTGTGGTCAATGATGACCCCCAAGTCTCTTTCTTCCATAATACTAGCCAGCGTAGCACTGCCGAGCATATAAGGATGCTACAGATTTTTCCTCCCAAGGTGCAGAACCTTGCATTTTTCAGTGTTAAACACCATCAGGTTCTTGTCCACCCATTTGCTGAGCCTGTCCAGGTCAGTCTGGATCACCCTCCTCTCTTCAGGTATGGATGCTTTGCCCCAAAGTTTGGTGTCATCGGCAAACTTGGCCAGTCCACTTCTGACTCCAGTGTCCACATCATTAATGAACATGTTAAACAATATCGGTCCAAGGACAGAGCCTTAGGGGACCCCACTGGTCACAGGGCACCATGACAATTGACTTCCATCAACCACCACCCTCTGGGTCCGACCACGGAGCCAATTTCCCATCCAGTGGATTGTGGTGGACCCAAGGTCACAATTGGCCAGTTTCACCAAGAGGTGATCATGGGATACCAGATCGAAGGCTTTTTTGAAGTCAAGATATATGACATCAACCTCTTCTCCCTTGTCCAGGTGATAGGTCACCTGGTCATAAAAGGAAATGAGATTGGTCAAGCGAGACCTACCCACAACAAACCCGTGCTGGCTATCCCTCAGGATGTTGGCATCAGCCAGTCCATTAAGGATGGCCTCTTTAATGCACTTTTCTAAGATCTTCCCTGGGATAGAAGTCAGGCTGATGGACCTATAGTTTGCTGGATCCACTTTCCTCCCTTTCTTGAAGATAGGCACCACATTGGCCTTCTTCCAATCATCGAGCACCAGAGCACCAGGAGTTCTCACAGATCTGTGCTAGAGGCTGGGCTATGATACTCGCCAGCTCATTGAGTACCCTGGGGTGTAGATTGTCAGGGCCAGCTGACTTGAAGGTATCCAGCCTCTCAAGGTGTTCCTTTACGAGGTCTGATGATAATATACCAGTAAATTTCAGGGGCCTTTGGCTGAATTATGAAAGAAATACTATTAAACTGACATATTCAGAAGCAAGACAAAAATACTGTTTCCTTTTAGTATTAATTAAAATTAGAGTTGGCTGGGTTCATTTCAGTTCAATAAAAAATGTGAAAGACATAGAAATCACTTTTCATCCTAAATTATGTCAATGTCCCCAAGACTGTATATTGTGTGGAACTGAAATCCCACAATATTTTGTTTCAGAAAAAGCAAATTGATTCATTAAGGTTTTATTTCCAAAATGCAATTGAATCTTCAGGATCCTGGCTGCCTGCTGGGAAAAGGAGGTTCTGTCCTGAAGCTTGGGCATTTAGAAGCTGAGGGCATGGTAGAGTGTGTGAAAGAACCTGGTTGTAGAGGCAGCTCACCTGGTGGCTGACTGAGCTCCAGAAAGACTGGGTGAATGTGTTCCCCGATGATGTGCCAGGTGAGCTTCCACAAGCCATGAAGCTAGGAACAATCTTCTAACAGAAAATGTCAGTTCCCCTGTAGAAAATTTTCATTTTCTGCAAAATTAATTTTCTGCCAATGGGAAAATCCTAGCTCTAATTAGAATTCTATCCAAGGATATTTTGTTTCTGTGAAAACTCATAAGCATGTACTGGTAAACTGCTTCTCTTCTGTAACTGATCTTTTGGTCATAGCTTTTGTGACAGGGACCATTATTGCTACTGAAATTCATTTAACTTGCATCAGTTTAAGTTTATGACTCTGTAAAGCTCTGTAACTAATTTTTTGTTTTTTTTAACTTAACAGTTTAATTCTATGGAGTTAGATCCTCAGCTATTGTAAACAAGTGCACCTCCACTGATTTTTCTCTTGTATGCTATTTTGAATGCTAAAAATCATTTGATAAGCAAAGTTTAACTGGTTTCATTTATCCTAACAATGTCCAAAGAATAACTTCAGATGGAGAATTTCAGGACCTTTGGGGGAGTGAACATAAGGTCTAGTGGAGGTCCCATTTTACAAAAGGGTAATAATTTGGGGGCGGGGGGAGGGGGGTTGGATAATGAAATGGTGTGTATAGAAGTCAGCCTCCAAATTCTTAAGCAGTATTATGAAGGGGCCCTTCTAAATAATTAACCAACATATTATTCAATGGCAATTCAAAATATCCCATGATATGTTTTTAGTTACATTGACTAAAGGGAAGAAAGGATAACAAGTAAGCTAATAATTGCTAAGAACTATTCCAGTAAAAAATACTGTATAAATGTAAATTCCAACCTATCATGTGAAGATAACTATTATGCATATATCTGTGAAACTGTAAACATGTGTTTATTATTGAATATAAACAAATTGCACATTACAGTATAAATTGCTTCCAAAACTGTAGGTTATGAAACTATAATATTTCATAGAATCATAAAATCATAGAATCCTAGAAGCAGGGTCGGAAGGGACCTTGCAGATCTTCAGGTCTGACCCCCTGCCTGGGCAGGAAGAAAACTGGGCTCAAATGACCCCAGCCAGGTAGGCATCAAGCCGCTTCTTAAAGACCCCCAGGGTAGGAGCCAGCACCACTTCCCTTGCAAGTTGGTTCCAGATCCTAGCCGCCCTAACTGTGAAGTAGTTCCTATGGATGTCTAATCTAAACCCATTCTCCAACAACTTGTTGCCATTATTCCTTGTTATCCCGGGGGGCGCTAGGGGAAACAAGGTCTCCCACAAACCCTTCTGGTCCCCCCTAGTGAGTTTATAGATAGTCACCAGGTCCCCCCTCAGCCTTCTCTTTTGAAGGCTGAACAGGTTCAGGTCCCACAACCTCTCGTTGTAGGGTCTGCCCTGCAGTCCCCGGATCATGCAGGTGGCCCTCCTCTGGACCCTCTCAATGTTGTCCACATCCCTCTTGAAGTTGGGTGCCCAGAACTGGACAAAGTACTCCAGCTGTGGCCTGACCAGTGTCACGTAGAGGGGGAGGATCACCTCCTTGGACCTACTTGAGATGCACCTGTGGATCCATGATAAGGTCCGGTTAGCCCTGCCGACCATGACCTTGCATTGTTGGCCCATGTTCATCTTGGAGTCAATGATGACTCCAAGATTCCTTTCTGCCTCCGTGCTCTCAAGAAGGGAATTTCCCATCTTATAAGTGTGCTGCCAGTTACTACTGCCCAAGTGCAGCACCCTGCACTTGTCAGTATAGAAACACATCCTGTTTTTGTTAGCCCACCCTTGCAACCTATCCAGGTCTTTCTGCAGTCTCTCCCTCCCTGCTAATGTGCCCACCTCTCCCCAAATTTTGGTATCATCAGCAAATTTGAACAGGTTGCTTTTCACCCCATTGTCCAAATCGCTGATAAAGAAATTGAACAGCGCGGGCCCAAGGACCGAGCCCTGGAGGACTCCGCTGCCCACTTCCCCCAGGTTGAATATGACCCGTCCACCACCACCCTGTGAGTACGACCCTTCAGCAAATTCGCAATCCATCTGACTGTGTAGGCATCGATGCCACAGTCACCTAGTTTTTTAATGAGGATGGGGTGGTCGACAGTGTCAAAGGCCTTGCTGAAGTCCAGAAAGACTACATCCACAGCGACACCTGCATCCAATGCTTTTGTGACCTGATCATAAAAGGCGATCAGGTTGGTCTGACATGACCTGCCCCTAATGAAACCGTGCTGGTTGCCCTTGAGCATCATCCCTGATGCCGGCCCATCACAGATGTGCTCCTTGATGATCTTCTCAAAGAGTTTCCCCAGGATTGAGGTAAGACTGACGGGCCTATAGTTGCCCAGGTCCTCCCTCCTCCCTTTTTTAAAGATGGGGACCACATTGGCTATCTTCCAATCATCTGGCACCTGGCCTGAGCACCATGAGCGCTCGTAAAGCCATGCCAAGGGCCCTGCAATAACCCCTGCTAACTCCCTCAACACCCTGGGGTGGAGAGCATCTGGACCTGCTGATTTGAACAAGTCCAGCCCCTCCAGTAGCACTCTAACTCAGTCCTCCTCAACCTTAGGTCTTGAGGCATTCCCCTCGAGTCCATCTTGAATCACGGTGGGGGAGTCCCTGTCCCTGCACAAGAAAACGGAAGTGAAGAATTTGTTAAAGAGGTCTGCCTTCTCCTCTGGTGCGACCACCAGATTGCCCAGCGTATCTTGCAGGCGCCCCACATTTCCTGGCGCCTTCTTCATCCTCCCTATATACTTGAAAAAGGACTTTTTATTATCTTTGATCTTGGGCGCTAGTCCTAGCTCTATGTCCACCTTAGCTTTCCTAACAGCCCCACAGGCCCGAGCAGTGGAGGTATACTCTTCTTTGGAGATTGCCCCCACTTTCCACCGGGTGTACACTGACTTTTTGGCAACCAAGGAAATCCTGGACATCCTTGGTGAGCCAGGGAGGCTTTTGGGCACTCTTGCCCCCCTTGCTTCTAGTTGGGATCATCACCTCTTGGGCCCTGAGTATCGTCTCCTTAAGGAACGACCACTCATCTTGGGCACTGAATTCCCCTGCCCTCGAAAACCCCAGCACCTCTCCCACCAATCTTCTCAACTCCTTGAAGCTGGCCCTCTTGAAATCTAGGACTACTGCCTTACTGCAGGCCCTTGCCACCCTGCGCTGGATGATGAATTCCAGCAAGTGATGATCGCTATCACCCAGGTGGTCAAGGACCTGGAGGCCCCTTACCAGATCATCGCCTGTGGCCAGGACCTGGGCACACCAGGGCATTTCCTCTGATGGGACTGTGCACCTCCTGGGTTAAGTGGAGGTCCTTTATCTCGGCCAGGAACCTCCTGGATCAGTCTGACCTGGCTGACTGCTCCTCCTAGCAGATGTCGGGGTAATTTAGAACACCCATGACAACTACATCCCTTGCCTTAAATGCCTCTGCAAGCTGGCCCGAAAATTCCCGGTCCAGCTCCTCCCCTTGGTTGGGGGGTCTATAGTAGACCCCCACCATTACATCCCTCTCCCCACGACCCCCTTGTATCTTGACCCAAAGCACTTCAGCTTGCCCCTCCTCTGACCCCATTTGGCTGGCAGAGGATGTGAATTGCTCTTTGGCATAGAGCACCACACCCCCTCCCTTCTTTCCTTCTCTATCCCACCTGTAGAACCTATAGCCCCTAATGCTCACTGCCCAGTCGTGGGATGAATCCCACCACATTTCTATGATCCCTACTATGTCTGGGTTTGAACTGGCTATTCTGAGGGTGAGTTCCTCCTGTTTATTCCCCATACTCCGAGAATTAGTGTAGAGGCACCTGAGGCCTCCTGAGGATGCTTGTGCCTTCCTCCCACTCCCAGGACAGTTGTGGCCCCCTGCTCCTCAGACATTTATACTTACCTGTGCTTCCCTTCCTCTTGTCACCCTGCGTGATGGTGAAGCATCCTCTCCGCTTGAAGCGGTCCCTTCCCCTGGTGAAGCTAGTTTAAAGCCCGCCGTACGAGATTAGCCAACCTAGAGGAAAAGATACGTCTGCCGTTAGGGGAGAGGTGAAACCCATCCCGCCCCAGCATGCCCTCCTTACAAAAACCTGGGTCGTTGTCAAAAAACCCAAAGCCTGCCTCGTGGCACCAGCTCCGAAGCCGCCGGTTAACCATGTCAATGCAGGCCTCATGACGCCTACTCCATCCACTTACCGGGAGAATGGAGGAAAATACCACCTGAGCTCCCATCCTGTTCAGTTGGTGTCCCAAGGTCTTGTAGTCCTCCATGATGTTATCCAGCTTGCCCTTGGATGCATCATTTGTACCCACATGGACCACAACCAGTGGGTAGTAGTCAGAGGGCTTGATGATTTTAGGAATGGTCTCTGTGACATTACGAATCCTCGCTCCAGGCATGCAGCAGACCTGCCATGTCCAGGGCTCTGGGCGACAGATCGGATCATCGGTTCCCCTCAGGATGGAGTCCCCGATGACCAGAACTTTGCATCTCTTTGTTCTATGACTTGATATTTAAAAAATATCAAGTCATAGTGGCAATTTTCTGTCTCCAAAACCTCCTAATTTCTCATTTATTTGTTTAGGTGTATTTAGAAACACCCATATTAAAATATATCAGGCTTGATAGCCATAATGCAAAGGACCTGCACATCTCTCCAAAGTTAACAGTTTCACTCTAAACTATTTCTCCAAAACCCAGTTAACACTATACTATATTAAAAAAATATGTTGTCAGCCAGTCATTTGTATCCCCCAATCCACTCCTTCCCTAGTAAGCTAAAATAGAAATGAACCACACATTACATTCTGAAAGTCAACAAACAAGGGCAACCCATCACGGAAAATTCCTTACAAGCGTCCCATGCATTTTAAACATGGGGGATGTCCCTTGAGCACCTCTGTAAATGACAATTGCAGTGCTTTTTCCATGAGGATAAGAGGTGATCTCTCAGGTAACCAGATCCTAAGCCATTTAGGGATAGATTGTCTCTAGTCTAAACATAGTTGTACAAGGGAGTAGAGGTTAAGGACATTGACCCCTGCCTGCCTCTATGTGGATGAGCTAGGCCTGTCTAGATTGCAGTTTCAGGTGATGGGGGATAAGAGGCAGAGATCAGGAATGGGGCATTTGGTGTGGCATATAGATGATGGCCAAGCTATGGATTCTGCTCTTCCCCCTCAATATAGAAACTAGTGGAGTTGCCCAGATATGAGAAGGGGAGTAACTTGTATCCTGAAGAGGAGTGTTAGGTGACTTGAAGCCCTTCCTTCCCATCCCTCATGGGAAAAGAGGAGCAATGGGATAACTGTGCCATTCCCAAGGCATTTCAGCTATGCATCACTTTAGGAATAAACTAAAGGCTGAGGTTAAACCTTAGGGATTTGCAACCCATACAGTTAAATTGAGTACATCAATATTTACCATATATGAGCTAAGTGGTGCTAGTATTTGTTGCGATTCCTGACTAATCTTTAAAGGGTTTCTCAGCCAATCTTCTTTCAATACAGCTTCACTACCAAACCTGAGCAATATTATTTACTGAACATTTCATGGAGGTGACAAACTGGAAACCTTTGTTTTATCCATTGAGGATGGGTACTTGAATGAAAAGTGTCATTTTTGCTGTGCAGTGGAAAGTTGATGACAAGTTCATTTGTTGTTAGCCATTTGTAATTAAAAAAAACCCAGAAAAAAAACCTGAGATTGCAATTGTGAGCTTTCTCTTTTGAAGTTAATAATGGTTTTGGAGAAGGCCTAAAAAAAAGACAGCAAGCTAAGATTCTTCATGAACAGATGGTCTTCCATTTATTTATTTAGTTATATATTCCAGGGTTTTACATAAACTAGTGAAAAACAAAGTGAGCTCCATTGTTTAATTGTCAAAGTATTGCAAAATATATTAGGCCTAATAACAAATGCTTATTCTTCAGCTAAAATATCTATTTCATCCAAGGTTTCTCTATGTTTCTGACTTATAAAGTTGTTTTATTCTGTTATTCATTCTCGTGTTTAAAAGCTATTTTGTTCTTATCGTAAGGTGCCCTGAGACTTTATTGGGAAGGGCGGCATAGATAAGTGCTGCTATGATAACACTTTGTTACATTGTGATAACTCCTCATTGAAATAAATTTTTAATTTGAAATCTCTTTGATTTCATTGGAGATTTCTGCTTAATAATCAGTTATAATATGACCTCAGCATAATGAACTCAGCAGAAATGGGATGGCAGAGGCAAAACATGCTTTTATTGTTAAGGTAGTAATTTTAAAAGGAACGTTAGAATCAGGGCTGGATTAACACATAGGCAAACCAGACACATATCTAGGGGCCCAGTCCTTGGGGGGCCCGGTCCTTCCCTCTGCGGAGGCAGCATGAATAACCCCATCCACCTCCCTTCCCTTCTCTTCCCCATAGGTGGATTAACAGATGGGCCAGATGGGCCAGGCCCAGGGACCACTACCAGTCAAGGGCCTCCCAGATCCTCATCAGCCAGGAAGTGAAAACTGCAGTTTTAAACTTGGCGCTGTTTTTGTCTCCTCACCCCTCAGCCAATCAGTGAGGGGGAGAGACAAAAATAGCACCAACTTTAAAACTGCAACTTTAGCTTTCACTTCCCTGTGAGACAGAAATGGGGCCCCTCCACCAGTGGGGCAGAGGAGGCAGGGCTGGGGCCAGGCTGAGCCGGGAGAGCTGCACCATACCTTTTGGGGGGGGGGGGGTCGGGGAACAGGCCAGGATGGGAGTGCTGCACCTCTGTGGGCACTGGAAGGGTTGGCTACAGGGAGGCTAAGGTGAATTTGGGGGGCTGTAGCCCACCCCAAGTGCTGCCCTGTGCATCTGTGTGGCATGTGACACAGCCAGGCAGCAGCTCCCTGCAGGGAAGCCTAGTAGGGGGCAGGGGTGTGGGGGAGGGAAGGGGCATTGCGGGGACAGATCGAGGTCCCCATGGTGAGAGAGGGAGTGGGGCAGGGGCTGGGGCTTGGCCAGGGAGCTAGATGGAGCCACGGGCAGCTTGTGGTGCAGAGGGCATGGGGGGTGGCCTCAAAGTGATCGAGAGTAGGGGAGAGGGGAGGTCCTGTGAGGGGAAAGTGTGTGTCCGTGTGTGAGTCTCTCTCTGTCCACCTCTGTGTGTCTGTGTGTATCTGTCTGTGTCTCTGTCTCTGTGCCTGTGTGTGTGTGTGTGTGTGTGTGTCTAGCACTGCAGGGAGGAGTCAGGCCAGCCCAGAAAGCTCCTGCAGGGGGAGGGGGCCTCTAATTTTCTCTTTGCCCAGGGCCCCCAAAATCCTTAAACTGCCTCTGCCCCTCCTCTCCCCTCCATGGGCCTCGCTGCCGCCATGGTTGCTTTCTAGCGGTGGCTCCAAGCCCTGCTCCCTGCAGGCAGCAGTGTCGGGGTGGGGAAGGGGTCTTGACTGGTCCAGGTTGTTTGCCTTGGGCCCAATAAAGTGTTAATCTGGCCCTAGGCAGAATTTATAGTGGAAGTTATATTATGAAAATTATGTTCACTGTTTACTGGTTAGCAAGGCTTTAATATTTACGGTTCCAAACCTAGTACTGTTATAATCCTGTCTTCACATTCTAGTTATAACTAGTTAAATGCGATGAAAAATATCCTTGGATAGTATTCTAATTAGAGCTGGCATTTCCTCTTTGGCAGAAAATTAATTTTACAGAAAATCAATTTTTTCTACAGGGAAACTTCCATTTTCTGTTGGAAGTTGTTCCTAGGTTCATGGCTTCCTCTGTTGGTATCTCTGGAAAAGGATTTTAAATTAATTTGTGTACTATTTCTTCAGTGCTTTTAAGTTAGACAAGGGTAGGGCAGGAAAAAAAAATCCTATCATGGAAAAAAGAAATCTTAATTTTTTTTTGTGAAATCACATCAGAAATTAAAATCTGCAACTCTTTGCATGCTGTTCTAAATGACTAACCAATCACTTTTGAATATATCTTAGATGCTGCCAGATTTCTGCCTTGTTTGTGACATCACCTTGTGGGTGGAAAAAACGAGTTTTGCTTTTTTTAACCTGAATGACCATTGCATTCTCAGAATTCTTTTGGGACAGGCGCAAGAGCAAGATTATATATAAAATAATCAGCAAAATCATGCAAAAAGCTTTGTGAATACTAATGTGAAAACTGTAATCATGAAAAACCTGTTAATTCCTCCCAATTATGAGAAATGGATTTTATTCACGATGGTCATTCCATTCTGCAAATATATTTCGGGGGAAAAAAGTTTTGTGTTTCAGTTGCGAAGTTACAGCTAATAAAATGTAAACTGAAAATCTGCTAAACTGACCCTGAGGAAGGGAATTCATCTGTTCCAAATACCATTTACCTCACCTCACTAATCTTTAAACTTCTGAGCCTTACTGGAAAATTAATAATATTCTCAAGTGAAAACTTTAACATGACATTTTAAAATTAAGCATAGTTAATTTCACTTCTTTTATAGTAAAAAAGGAAATTAAATAAAAATGCATATTGCAGCCTTGAAGTTACTAATAAACATGAATAATGGTTCTTCTATGTTGCAAATAAATTTAAACAAGTAATTAAAAAGCTGTATCTGAAACAGGGGGGAATCAATTTTCCTACCAGCAACATAGTTTTAACTCCTGACTTTATAACTGTATTACTGCATTAACATGCTCATGTTGTATTTTTGCTGTGTTGTAGAAACTTTATCATGTGCTACTTTCTGTAACCTCTGGGAACATATCATAAACCAGTAATATTGTTGAATGCTTTTCACTGCAAAGGCCCTATCCTGCAAGTGACTTCAGCAGGCTATATTCAGACTTACATGTATGTCCATATGAAACTGATATATCAGATAGTCCTGTAAATGACAGCCAGAAAAACAGGATTCTTGTTGTAAGTTAACAGTCTGAATGAATACTTTATGTAACTACATTAAAAACAAGGTATATTTCAATATATAAAATGTTTGAATCAATGCCATCCTTTTAAAAGACAAGATTAAAGTGCTGAACTATCACAAATGTGTGTTCGAGGGAGAATATATTATAAAATGCGGTGCCAGTGTAATGAGGCAGAAGAAGGCTGAGGCAATATTATATTAACTATTACAGGACCTTTCTTCTTGTACCTCAGCTTGATTCTTTTCTGAAGCACAGACCAGAACTCTGTTTTCCAAGGCTTTCCAGAAAGTATTACACAGCTAAACCTCAAGGCTATTGCACATAAAATCTGAATAAATAGGTGTTTACAAAAACTGACTGGGAATCATTGAGACAAGACCATATAGTTTCTAAGGGTGTACTTCTGCCTTTGTACAGATGTACCCACATCAGAAGCTGAGCTGAGCTCCATGCTGCAACAGCTAAACTGTCACTGGTATTTGTGCTAGCTAGGCTGACCCAGTGCCCCTTTGCTCCCTCCTTTCTTGATTTGGAGACTGTTACCTGTTTTTCTCAAATATGTATCTATCTGGGGCCAAAATCTCATCTGCTTTGTGATATCACTGGTGTCTGCAACACAGGCATAACTAGTAGCTTTTTTGCCTTGGGAAAAACCCTGCATAAGGAGGGGGGCTAGCTCTGGGCAAAAACCATGGTGCAGGAGAGGGGATGTATCTGATATATCAGTTTCATGTAGACATCCATCTAAGTCAGAGCACAGCCTCCTGAAGTCACCTGCAGGATAGGGCACTGACACTATTTTCCACCAACTCATTGGACTGGGAAAAATAGAGAATAGTGACAATTTATCTGAAACCATACTTTATTACAAATAGCTCAAACCCATGCTCACTGTGACATGGTGCTCTAGTCCATATACTTGGCTACTGAAAATGGATTCAGTATACATGGCCACCTGTCTAGCAGAAGTATCTTGGCAGTTTGTCTGACGAATGAGTGAATACTGACCTAGGACAGTGGAGCCACTGTAAGCAGATTAATGCCTCCTTTGTATCACCTACTGATTTTTATTCTGCAACCAATGTGGAAACTTTCCTTTGACCTGGTATATATTTTTAGTGTATGGATCATCCTTAAACATTTTTTTCAATGTCACCATTAATTGAGGCCAGTATAAAGCATCTCTGAGCCTTCTCTATGATTTTTTGTTTCCTAAATGAACTTCATGAACCCTTTCTACCACACATTTTGTTAATATTGCAACAATTTAATCCTGGTGCTGCTAAATAAAATCCCATCTGGACCTGAGAGCTCTTACTTGCATTGATTTTAGCGGCTGGGAATGTGCTGGCCACTCTGTGCTAATATTATATACTGAAAGATCTCATCCTCAGATCTCATCCCATAGGCCATATTTCTTCTCCTCATTACTACAAACTGTATCTCCTTTCCCTTGCTTTGCTCCGTTCTTGTAGGCCAGAGTCAAATGCTGCAATGTAAAGCCTATGGGTTATACCAGTTATTAATAGTAACAAAACACGATTCTTATCCAATGCTTCCATTTTGTATATTGTAATATTTTTAATTTTTCTTATCTCATCCTTTGCTAGAATCTCTACATACAGTTATTTTCTTTAATGATATGGTTTATGTGTTACAGGTAGAGCCCTCATGTTCAAAAAGGGTATTGGACAAGAAAAAGAGATGACCTGATCTAATAGAAATATTTTGTTTCCCAAAATGTTATGAAATCTTGGGTAAAATATTTAAAAAAAACTAGAACTCTTGGTTCCAAAATGATACCTTTTATTAGACTGACTAGGTAAAACTTTTGTACTTGAGGTATGTCAAAGCCACACTTAGGAAACATTAGCTTTCATGACCAACACTTAGTCATCAAATCTCACTGACTTTGGCAGTCTGACAAAGGTTATATTTTTATATGGCCAAACTGTTTTGGAACAGAAACCTCTGGAGGTATTTACTGTCTACAAAAAAGAATTTAAGTGAGTTTGTAATACTAAATCCCAATGAGGTATGCTCTTGAAAAATGCAAAAGGATAAAAAACCAGTAACTTGACCACAAATGTTTGTGAAAATAAATAAAGGAACCAATAACCACCTGGAATATCAGGCTAGATCAGGAAAGAGGAAGAAGATAAAATATCTTCTGTTGGGAGGATATAGAGTATGCATGTGCATACACCCAGTGGGAGGTAAGGTCCCTGGTAGGGCTATGCAAAGCTTTCGGTGCTGATTCAATTCGGAGGAGATTCAGCTCAATTTGGCAGCCGAATCTCCAAATCTGAATCAAATCAGGAAACCAATAAAAAGGTCTGAATTGATTTGAAGCTCCCCAAATGGATTCGGAAAAGATTTGGAGAGCTTCAGAGATATGGGCCTCCCCATTTGCTGCTGCAGGGAGTTGGATCCAGACTCCATGCTGGTAAGTAAGAGGCAGGGGAGAAGGGACTGGAGGAGGGGGGCAGGGACCATGGGGGGACCTCTACCAGGTCCCATCTCCTGCCTGCTCCCCCAGTCCCCCTGAGCACTCCCCGAACCTCACCCACTCTCACAGCCCCTGCCACCTGGCTGCCCCACCTGGCCCCAGCTCCCAGCTCATTTCATAGACATTAGGCATTAGGGCTGGAAGGGACCTCAGAAGATCATTGAGTCCAGCCCCCACATCGAGTCCAGCCCCCCCCAAAAAGCCCCCACTCACTGGCTGCTGCCAGCCAGGGTGGGGGGGGCAATCCTCACTGCCTCCCACTGCCTCCCACTGCCCCCTGATGCGCGGGGGTTTCTGCCACAAGCTCCCATCCCCTGCCCACTCTCCTAGCCCTGCCTCAACCCCCTGGCCCCAGCTCCCTTTTCTTTAACCCCCCCAAAAAAACCCCTCCCATGCACCAACTGCTGCAGTGGCCTCAGGGCTTCTGGGGCCCATGGGGGGCAGCAGGGATTGCCCTCTCATCTGACAGCAGCTGGTGATCCTGGGGCTTTTTTTTTTTTTTAATTGCTGGGAGCTGGGGCTCAGACAGTGGGCAATGGATGGGGGCTCGTGACAGAGCCCCCCCACGCAGTGAGGGGCAGTGGGGGGCAGTGCGGATTGGCCCCCCCACCTGGCAGCAGCTGGTGAGTCTGGGGCTTTGCTTTTTTATTTGTTTTCAAAGAGCTGGGAGCTGGGGCCAGGCAGGGCAGCCATTGATGGAGCTGGGAGAGCGGGCAGGGGATGGGGCCTGTCCAATTTGGAGATTCAGTCAATTCAGCAGCAGCTGAATCTCTGAATCAGATTCAGGACAGTGATTCAAATCACCAAATCAAATCACTGTCCCCTGAATCGGCCAAATCTGAATCTGAAGCAAATACTAGCTGCTTTGCACAGGCCTAGTCCCTGGACCTTTGATAGGGTGAAGTGATACAATTCATTCATTTCCTTAATTAATTTGAAAGGTACCTGTGTTCCCAGTAAATTTCTCACAAAAAAAAGATCCAAGTGGACTTTGAGGTGAAAATGTTCTTGGTTTTGCACAACAGTGATTCCTAACCTCATGGACAGCTGGCCAAACCCCTCCCCGTTCCCTTCAAAATAAACACAACTGATCACAACTTCCATTTTGTGTCATTACATTATTCAAGAGAGGTTGCTGGCCATGTTAGTCTGGAATCCGGCAGAAGGCAGGGTGAACTAATCACTACTTGCTGTTTAGCAGCTCTGCTACCTGCAGTCCTTTCACAGCATCTGATGAAGTAGGCTTCTGCTTTTGTAAGAAAGCTTATGCTATACATATCTGATTTAGTCAGGCAATAGAGATACACATCAGCTCTGCCTTCTGCATTATGTTATTCTACATCAATAACCTTTCATTACCTTTTAAAACTCCTATTCCATAAGGCAACTGCAATACCCCATGGCCTTCAGCAGCCTTGAATGGCTGGGTGTTAAGGCTCTTTTTGTAAATTTGAATACCCTTTGGGTGTTCATATCAATGATTAATTACTAAATGTCATTAATGGTTCTTAAGTTAGAATGGCAGAATGTAGGCTTAAAGCCTTAAATTAGACACTTCTGTTTCAGAAGTAGCCTGAAACAGCTGCCATTTCCTTATTGGGCACTAGTAGCTGAAACGGATATCCATATTTGCTCATATACCAGATGTACCTCTTTCCCAAAAATTAGCTCTCCAAAATTGGGGTGTGTGTCTTTAGTGGGAAAGCTGATTTCTGCACTGAAATAGAAGCATAGAGAGGCTGTGATGGCTGCTGGGATTCTTCTTCTCTCCATCATCATGGAGAGGGAGGGGCAGAATTGCAGCATTACAGTTAGTTTTAACCCGTTCATAGCTACTGCCAAATAGTAACTTGGGGTGAGCAGTCAAGAGTTTCTGTCAATTTGGCAGCATCTATGAAAGGGTTGAAACTGGAGCTTTTGGCTGAACAGCAATGGTTAGAATTCCAGCCATGCGGTCAGGATCCCTGGTGGTCAGGATTCAGCCATAACTCTAGAAAAATCTTTTTTTTTTCTTTATTCTGTCTTTCCCCTGGAAAGCACGTCTCACTTGAGGGCACGTGGTATACAAAAATAGGGACTAGAAAAGTGGCCTTGCTCCACTCTTTACTGTTCTCCTTGGAGATACAAAGTGTAAACCAAGGTAGCTGAAGAGTTACTTGGAAATGATGTATAGGTGGGATATATCTTATAAAATGGGAAATATTGTTTTATTCCATACTACTTGTAGAAGAAATTGTATTACATTCTTATCAAAAGAGCTTTACCTAGCAGCAGTGATGTCTGTGGTAAAGTATAAGTGGATTTGCCAAAATGTAGCATTCAAAATATATGACTACTAAGTAAATGAAAATGTTTTCCTCCAGCATTAAACCCCACAAAACAACACCCCCCCGGATGCCTTGTTCTAAAGTTTTACTGCATCTGAATATGTTCAGGAAAAATCATTCAAGCTTTTTAATTTGATTCATTCATCTAAGTTTTCCATTGCACTAAAGTAAATAATGGGGGGAAAGTAGCAAAGTTTAGTCATGATCATTGATTTCTGGGGAACAGACTCAAAAACTATGGTGCAGATAATCAGTGTTAGTACATTCCGTGCTAAATACTAGTGTGTTATATGAAACAAAAGAAAGTGATCACTTTCCATTTTAACCTCTCAGTTTCCTTTCAGCTTAACAGTAATTATTCTGGAAACCTGTCTGAGCCCTTGCACAGTGACAATGTTTGCAAGATTTCTAATTTCAAATAAAACAGACATACCCAATTATTCGCCTTCATAGATTACATGGCAGGGCCAGAAAAGATTTTGTTAGGATTAATTCAATGGTAATTTGTGAGTTGCCATGTCATATTACAATTATATTATCTTTTCTCTCTTACATGTGGATTTATCCCATCACATGGGAGCTGTATTGATACGAAGCAAAGCAAAAAACTGAGATTAATTTCTGGGATTAGGAACTTTATGTTTTTATTTAATTCAATACAGAATTACTTCCATACCTGCTAGGGCATGATAAAGTTTGGATTTCCCTGGGTGAAAGGACCATGGAACCATGCTGGTAGACTGTATATTACCTTCTGAGTGGCAATTATCTTAGTTATCAACAACATTCCAGCAGGAGATTAAACTCAGGTACGTATTTTTATCCTTACAAAACTCCCATAGGGTTGTTTAGCCTCATCGTTTGAATCTCTTTTGGAAAAGTCTGCCAAGCATATACCAGACTGTGTCTATTTCCTGTTTTTATTCATGCATATAATTCAGCTGTGACCTTCAGGCAGAAAGCCATAAAAATGGGATTATGGTTGAAAGTTCATATCTGTAAATTAAGGGTAATAAAGAAATCACAAGAATTACATCATTCTTCCAACAGCAATCATTAGAGATGCAGGAAATCCAGCACTAAGGTTCGATTTAATGGAAATTGTAATGTACTAAGTTGCAGAAATACATAGTGAAGGTGTCCAGACAACTTCAACTCTGTGCTGTAGCTACTTCATGAAAAATACTCTTTACAGATCAGTTGTGACTAATCTGAAACTCCTCACACATGCATTAGAACATCTCAGCCATAATTATACAGTTATTGTTTAGCATTTGAAAGTATCTGTACAAATTAATATGTGAATATTGAACCTGTTCCTGGCTTCCAGCTCTGTCCCTCTTGAGATACATGCTAACAGAGCAGGTGGGGATTTCCTGACAAAGGTATATCCCTGGACTAGGCATCAGAGGAAGGAGTCAGAGCATTCCAGGGATATGTAATTCCAGGCTTAGCAAGGCAGTATATTTGAGTGTGGCCTACAGGCTGCTTTACTTTAGGCAGGGTTTATGGTCCAGTTCCAAGGCCAACAGGCAAAGAGAAAAATAGTATAATAATTATTATAATTATAATATAGTTATAATCATTAACTTATTTTGAGAGTGTTAGATTAAATCTGGGATGTCAAACTCAAATCAATTGGCAGGCCATAAATCCTGGCAGTAGCTAGAGGGTTAATGCCACTGCTGCTCAGCTCCATCACCAACTGTTGCTTATTTTCATCAGCAGCAGTTGCTGAAAATGATAAATTTGATGGCAGGGAAAGGGAGGTGAGTAAGGAACAGTGGTGGTGGCAATGCTAATCTCCTGGGTGCTGGCAGGGCATATGGATTGCCAAATGACTTGAGAACTCTATGCCTAGGAACTCACTCTGCTCACACAGAAATGCCTGTCCTGCTGGCTCCTCCAGGAGGGAACATGCTCCCCTACAGCCAGCCCAGCACAGCCCAGTCTGTGGCAATAAGTCCTGTGATCCATCTGTTTGAATGGAAGTTCAGTGCACATAAACCTCTTTCAAAATGGTTCAAAATGGTTTAAGATAAATTTGAAGGATGTAGTGTCAGATTTAACTGATTTAGGTTAAATCAGTTTATTAAACTTCTGTCCCAGATCCTTCCAGATTCAAGTTAACTCACAGTCCCCCAGCATCCCAGGATACTTTACACCTCCCCAACAAGCCCCCCTTGCATGGTAGGCGGGCTAGACTTGGCCTAAGCTGTCTGCTCCCCCTGAGCAGGGAGGCATGCTCTATTGTCCCCTAGATTCTGGCATGGGCCACTGCAGGCATGTAGCTGCATTTCCAGAATAAAAAATGAATGTCTGTTCTCTTGCTTATCAGTTCAATCTATGTAGCTTAAACTAACCCACGAAGATTGAATCCATTCAGCCTCCATTCTGACTGTCTGTAATTAAACCTTGAGTCTTCATGTGACTTTCATTGGGTGTCCTTGGAACCTGTGGTAGGAAGGAGTTACCAAGACAAGTGATGGAAAGTTATAGGCAGGCACTCACCATTTCTCCATTCTCCCTCACATCACCCTGGGTAGGGCATTCTGAAGGTGAGCTGGGTCAATGAAGAACTTCTTGCTCCCTAATCTGTACAGGTAAATTTCTGCTTCACCAATTTCACTGATACCCAGAACTCTCTTCTGATATGTGCAGCAGGAAAAAGACTGAAAACTTTCTCACTCAGTTAATCTTCCCTATTACTATTACAGTGGTATACTGGGAAATGGCAGTGTCAGTATTCATGGTATGGTAAGTTGTAAAAATGTGCTGATGCTGATTAAGTATTTTTTGTATTGGAAAACTTATATAGCTCTATCTCATCTATACAGTTGGTCTAATACAAGATATTATCCTAAGAAATCCTTGCTTTACATAATTCCTGGACCATCACAATTACACCAACGCTCTAACACTATCAGTACTATTATTATGCTGGCTTTTCTTCAAATCTTGCTTATGTAGATATATAATATATTCCTGTAGCAGCCACATGTGGGTTATATGTATTTGGTTATTTGTTTTTATCTGAGACCATATGGATGTTCACTTAGCCACAAAGAGATCTAGTCTTTATCATCTCATAGCTGGAAATTAATTCTTTCCCTTTCCTAGGAAGTGCATGTATTTTTCAGAGAATATTTCTTATTTGGCTAGTATTAGAAAGGTTACTTGTTTAGTATGTGTCAAATTTAGCTCAGTTTTGTATTTTATTATCACGAGCTTCTAAAGACAAGTGATTGGTATGGATACATTTATATGCAGCTGTATAACACTCCCAAAGTATAATGCTAGACTCTTTCAAAATTACAACTTCACACTCATTCGGAGGTGTACATTTCACAAACTCGAACTAAGTTCCAGAAAAGATAATGGTGTTGTAGTCAGATAGAACCAGAGCTTACTGCAGTAGCTTTCTGCTGTGATAACTGGGTATGGCAGAACAGCCATTCCTTGTCAAACAGACAAGCTGGGCTGTTAGGGGTCAGGGTTGCATACCATGTAATCTAAAGCCTGATCTTGATTTCATTTAAACTAGTGTAAACCTGAAGTAGCTTGCTTAAAGTCCAGGAAGTTAGATAGGTGTAATATCATGCAAATCAGATCAATATCAGGTGCTAAAACTACAACTTACTGCAATTTCCTTTGTTTACATACGCATATCACAGAAAGCCCAGGTAGCACTTGCTGTACTCAGGATGAGTTCCAACTTCTGTCTTAACCTCCTCTCATTCCTTTTTCATACAGTTATATTTTTTTCAAACAAATCACTTTGGGGCTAGAATGTCTCATAACTGGACTCAACCCAAAGGTGGGACTTCATCAAAAGTCTGAGAGAACTCAATTGAGCTGTGTGAGTTATATAAATATAAAAATATATTTATCCCATAGGCTTAGATCTGAGCAGGACCCAAATTTGATCTTTTGAGCCCAGATATGGATCTAAAATATCCTCAAACCATTCTGACTCAGGAAACCCTAGAATTTAAGATTACTCCCACTGTCTTAACTTGGCCACGTTGTACCAGTGTTACTTTCCATTTCTATTTTCCTTAATAAGCCTAAGTCTTAACATATTATTTTGTTGTTAATGGTCTACCATAAAATATATAGGATACATAATTTGAGATAATAAAAGCGGTGGGAGTTAAAGCGTAATATCTGGATTTCTTGATTCCTGAGTGCTCTATTTCTCAACCTTATTACTGCATTGTTGACATTAGCTCTTACACATTTTATTGATTTTACTTGTTTTATAGGAACTATAGACTCAAAAAATCCTCTTTGTCCCTCACCACAAATTTGAAATAAGCTCATGAATGTTTGCAATGCATGCTTCATTTGTGTTCTTCAGTACAGTACAAAATGTACTGGTTTATTCTGATTAACTATTTACAAAGCAAAGGGGATTTTTTTTAAAGTTATTTGGATTTTCAAGTAGTTTAAGTCTAATATTTAATATCATAATATGTTAGGAAATGTCTTTTGGATTTAGTCAGTTTATTTCTTTTTATCTTGGTCATTTCACTTAATGCCTATTATTTTAGACCCCACAGAAACAGTGCTGAGTTTTCCCTCCACTGGTTTTGAAGCAGCAGCTAACAATTACTAGGCCTGTGAGAATAGGCAACTATTTGATTTGGATTTGGTCTATTCAATTCAGAGATTCAATTCGGCCGAATTGATTTGGAAAAGATTCGGAAAAGCTTCAGTGATTCGGTCATATGGTATAATGGGCAGGCAAAACTCAGGACATGGGTGCTTGTGGGACTCTGTGTGTGTTCAGGTGCACCCTTCCTGGTGCTGGGGCCTCTGCACAACATGGCGGTGTGACCCCATGAGGACTCCTCCCCCACAAACTTATGGACTCCATATACACAGTGGAATTCTGACACGCTACAACCTGCCGGACATCTGACTCCCCAGGTACCTCTCCACTTTTACCCGTGCTGCTGCATCCCCTTCCCCACCCCCCTCCAGCCTGTCCTTTACCCCCTGACGCCTCCATTTCCATTTTCTCTGACTGGCTTTCTTTCATGCAATGCGTGCCAGGCCAGCCTCTGGCTTCTTTACTATTCCTTCCATCCAGGACCAGGAGACACACCAACTGCACATACTTCCTCAGCCTGACAAAGTGTTTTCCAACCCAAAATCTTCCTAAGATACATTTGTCTAACTAGTCCATTTTTTTCATAATAAACTTATAAACATAAAAACACAAGATAAGCCATCACACACCACGAGTAATATATATCCAACACAACATCTTTACTTCCTGCTGTCAATTCCTTTATAAAAAGAAAGGCTCTGTGATCGTTCCATCTGGGTACCTGTGATGCTGCTGGTGTTATTGGTGTTGAGCCAGCCAAGTTATTTTGACCTGCCATCGTTTACAGTGGTGGACTGGATGAGGCTGTAGGGGAGAAGGAGACCTCATGGGGGCACACTGCTGTGCTGTGCAGCGGCCCCAGAGCCAAGAAGGGCACACCTGAACACACACACAGTCCTATAAGCACCTATGTCATGAGTTTTGCCTGCCTGCAGCCCCAGAACCCAGACTCCCCCTGCACATATGTCCTTGACAGCTGTCAGGCTTTGCAGTTTTCACCTCCCTATGCCTTAACACACACACAGTATCACCCATGTAATGAGTTTTGCTTGTCAGCAGTTTGAGGTGCAGTTTCCCAGAAGCCCCTGTACTTATCTCCTTGAAACTTGGCAGGATTTTTGGCCTCAGAAAGTTACAATCCCTGCAGTTTTCACCTCACTATGGCTTAACACACACACATGACATGAGATTTGCTTTCAGAATTTTGAGGTGCAGTTTCCCAGAAACGCCTGCATCTCTCACATTGAAGATTGGCAAGCATTATGCCTGCAGCATAGACTTCCATCCCTGCAAGTTTCATTTGAACCAGCCAAAAAACAACAAAGTTATAGATATTTAATTGATTCCTCATTATGCCCTATGGCCGAATCTCCGAATTGTTGAATCTTTTCCTAATTGATTCAGGAGCTCTGAACCGATTCAGAAAGCCTAAAGCTTCTAGCAATTTGATTAAGATTTGTAGATTTGGCCTCTGAATTGTCTGAATCATCTCTGAATCCGAATCACGATCCAAAGTTTTGCACAGCCCTAACAATTACTATTTGGAAATGTCTGCTGACATCAGTAATAATTTTCTGATGCAAAAAGTTGCATATATCTTGATAATTACTGTTGAAATACAACAAAGAAGATAAACCAATTTAAATTTATCCCAAACAAGTAGCAGGAAAAAAGGCACTTTCCAGGGAGAAATTAACAAAATGTAGGTAGATTTCAATTTGTTAGAACAATCATTGAAAATAATTAAAATGTAAATTAGGAGTAATCTTTAATTAGAAAGTCTATTACAGACAGCAGTATCTTTAGCATTAATGATTGCAGATTCCAAATGAAATGTCTACTTTATATGTCTTGAATATCTAAAAATAAAATAGTCCTATCCACTTGTCAATGAAGAGTTCCCATTTGGGGATACTATTGCAGTATGTTAGAGCAAATCAGACAGAAACAAGTTAGAGGATTGGGTAAGGAAACCTTAGGAAAAATTCACTGTTCATAACTGCTCATACAGGAGAAGGGGTGGATGTCGTATACTTAGACTTCAGGAAGGCCTTCGATACGGTATCCCACCCCATACTGGTGAACAAGTTAAGAAGCTGTGATGTGGATGACTGCACAGTCCGGTGGGTGGCGAATTGGCTAGAGGGTCGCACCCAAAGAGTCGTGGTAGATGGGTCGGTCTCGACCTGGAAGGGTGTGGGCAGTGGGGTCCCGCAGGGTTCGGTCCTTGGACCGATACTCTTTAATGTCTTCATCAGTGACTTGGACGAGGGAGTGAAATGTACTCTGTCCAAATTTGCAGATGACACAAAGCTATGGGGAGAAGTGGACATGCCAGAGGGCAGGGAACAGCTGCAGGCACCTGGATAGGTTGGACAAGTGGGCAGAAAACAACAGGATGCAGTTCAATATGGAGAAATGCAAGGTGCTGCACCTAGGGAGGAAAAACGTCCAGCTCACCTACAGCCTAGGGAATGACCTGCTGGGTGGCACAGAGGTGGAAAGGGATCTTGGAGTCCTAGTGGACTCCAAGATGAACATGAGCCGGCAGTGTGACGAAGCCATCAAAAAAGCCAATGGCACTTTATCGTGCATCAGCAGATGCAGGACGAATAGGTCCAAGGAGGTGATACTTCCCCTCTATCGGGCGCTGGTCAGACCTCAGTTGGAGTACTGCGTGCAATTCTGGGCGCCGCAATTCAAGAAGGATGCGGATAACCTGGAGAGGGTCCAGAGAAGGGCCACTCATATGGTTAAGGGCCTGCAGACCAAGCCCTACGAGGAGAGACTAGAGAAACTGGACCTTTTCAGCCTCCGCAAGAGAAGGTTGAGAGGCGACCTTGTGGCTGCCTATAAGTTCATCACGGGGGCACAGAAGGGAATTGGTGAGTATTTATTCACCAAGGCGCCCCCTGGGGTTACAAGAAACAATGGCCACAAGGTAGCAGACAGCAGATTTAGATTGGACATTAGGAAGAACTTCTTCACAGTTCGAGTGGCCAAGGTCTGGAATGGGCTCCCAAGGGAGGTGGTGCTCTCCCCTACCCTGGGAGTTTTCAAGAGGAGGTTGGATGAGTATCTAGCTGGGGTCATCTAGACCCAGCACTCTTTCCTGCTTATGCAGGGGGTCGGACTCGATGATCTATTGAGGTCCCTTCCAACCCTAACATCTATGAATCTATGAATCTATGCTTTTAACTCAGACCATTTTTAGACAAGATCCCAACATCCAACATCCCTTCAGTTTTACACTTCTTTTTTTCTTTTCCTCTATTTCTCTGCTTCTCTCCTATCCGTTGTTTGCTCCTTCTGCCCTCCTCTACATTCATTTTCACTGGTTTCTTCCTCCTCAAATGATACCTCTCACTGTTTCCCTGGCCCCCTTTTTCTGTGCCCAGCTGACCATTATTCCTTGTTACCCCAAGAGGTGCCCTGGTGACCAGAGCATCTCTGATTCTTTTCTGCGCCCCCCTAATGAATGTGTAGGTGGCCACAAGATTCCCTCTCCGCCTTCTCTTGCAAAGGATGAACAGATCCAGGTCCCTTAGCCTATCCTCATAGGGCTTGACCTGCAAACCCTTAACTGTATGAGTGGCTCTCCTATGTACCCTCTCGAGGTTATTCACATCTTTCTTAAAGTATGGCACCCAAAACTGGACGCAGTACTCCAACTGTGGTCTGACCAATGTCTCAAAGAGGGGAAATATCACCTCCTTGGTTCTATTTGTCATGCATCTGCTGATGCACGATGAAGTGCGGTTAGCTTTGCTGATGATTTCATCACACTGATGACCCATGTTCATCTTGGAGTCCACTATGACACTGAGATCCCTTTCCGCTTCTGTGTTGTTGAGAGGGTCACTTCCCAGCCAGTAGATGTGCTGGATATTTTTGCGCCCTAGGTGCAGCACTCTGCACTTGTCCTTGTTGTACTGCATCCTATTGTGTACTTCCCGCTTTTCCAAACTGTACAGGTTTGCTTCAATCGTTCCCTACCCTCCGGTGTGCTCACTTCACCCTACAATTTAGTATCATCTGCAAACTTGGACAGAGTACACTTCACGCCCACATCCAAGTCACTGAAGATATTGAAGAGGGCACAGGTCCAAGGACTGAGCCCTGCGGGACCCCGCTACCCACATCCTTCCAGGTCGATACCAATCTGTCCACCATCACTCTCTGGGTGCAACCCCCAAGCTAATTTGCCACCCACTGGACTGTGTAATTAGCTAAGTCACAGCCTTTTAATTTATTTATGAGAATGGGATAAGATGCCGTATCAAAGACCTTCTTAAAATCCAAGTAAATGACATCCACCTCTACTCCTGTGTCTAAGCATTTTGTGACCTGGTCATAAAAAGAAACCAGATTAGTCAGGCATGATCTACCTGCTATGAATCCATGCCAGTTGCCCTGCTGCATTATTTTTCCTGCTGGACTCACACAAATATGATCCTTAATAATTTTTTCAAAGACTTTTCAAGGATAGAGGTGAGACTGACTGGCCTATAATTACTCAGATCCTCCTTCGTCCCCTTCTTGGAAACAGGGACCACATTGGACCTTTTCTAAACCTCTGGGACCTGACCTGAGTGCCATGAGCACTCAAACAGTTGTGCCAGTTGTTTTGCTATGACACCGGCCATATCAAAAACTATTTTAAAAATCAATAAGGTGTTTCCACAGCAGAACATGAACAGAAAGTAGGAGGACAGAAAAGGAAGGTTGGTGGAATGAAACAAGAATTCCCTGAAAAAACAGACATGAATAACTATACTGAAAAAGGTATGTCATAGCATTTCTTACTTTAAAGTGATTCATGCCTGTTTTTCTGTTTTCAGTGCAGCCTGACAAATTGAAGCATACATGGCACATCTACATGTTCATTAATTCTCAGTAGTTACTACACATTTTATTTAGTACTTGCTTAATGAAGTTCTAAGAAACTGTGTAGTAACTACAGTTACTGCACAGTAGCACCAGCACATGGTTTATTTTTGTGATGCTTACTGCACAGTAGCCTCATAACACTATGCAGTAGCTTATTAACATGGTTTTTGACTGGCAGGCTACTGCAGTATTATTAGGCTACTGCACTGGCACAGTAAATGTCTTATGTACATGTATCCACAGTGAGGGTTTTTTTGAACCAACTCACTGTTGCTTACCTGGACAATATCCTCATCTTTGCAGAGAACCCTGACCAACACCAGCTGCATATCTAAGCAGTACTGGAGAGGCTACATCAAGATGTTCTCTTTGCAAAGCTGGAGAAACATGTCTTTGATGAAACTTCCACCAAATTCCTTGGTTTATTTTGTCCCCAGAGGGCTTTAAAATAGACCCCCAGTCTGCTGAAGCCCAGTGAGCTTTTGAATGTCTAAAATAGACTTTCACTGTTGCCCCATGTTAGCCCACCAAGTTCCAGCTTTGCTTTTGGTAGTTGAAATGGATGCTGCCAGTACTGCTATAAGTACTGCCACTACTACCATAGGCATGGCAGGACCTAAAACAGGCCCTGCACCTGCCTTTCCTTCTCCTGTGAATTCATCCAGGAAGAATAAAATGATCATACTTTGGACTGTGAGCTCTTGACCATCAGAGCAGCTTTTGGAGCAGTGGCATTACCTTAAAGAGGTGCATCACAGGGTGCAGGTTCTCATCAGTCATTAGAACCTGGACTATTTCCAAATGGCTAATGCCAGAGGCAATTTCAGAGACTCTTCTTCTGATTTGTTTTTCAAATAACTTATCAACCCAAACTAAGTATGACACAGACTCATCACAAGAACCACTTGAATCCAGCCCTGTTCTAAAGCCCCATAACTTCATGCTGACAGATCTGCTCTCCCTGCTCTGCACTGCCACCAGAGAGAAAATACCCCCAGAAGAGCAGACCATTCTCATTCAGCAACCACACTGGAACCAACTCACTAAAATGGGCTTTGCCCAGTTGAGGCATGCTCTGAATTACTGGATGTGAATTCTGCAAATGTTAGAAATAAGAACCAGTTATTTTGTTGAAAATTAAGGTAACAACAGACATATTGCTCTCATCCTGGTCATTTGTTTGGAGATGGTAAGCTTGGATAAGGACCCCTAGGAGACACAGGGCATTGTGCCAGAACTGGGAGGTAGACTGGGACCCACAGTCTCATATAATGAAATCTGGAAGGTATAGAGGCATACCATGTGATCCAACCATAGCTGGGTTGTGTCTTTCGCTGAGGGAATGGGATGCATGGGATGAAGTGGCTTATTTTATTGAGTTGGTCCATTGAAGTCAGGATTATAGAACAAAGGGCTGAGTCTGGAAGCCACATTATGAAGGCCAAGGTTGCAGACCGTAGCTGAAGCAGGGTTGCTAAGGAGTGTTAAGGAGTTGTTAAGATTTTGGGGGGTTGTCTCTTGGTGTGGAAGAAACATCACTGAAATGGATGAAGGCCTAAACCATCTTATAGGGTCATAGTCACCAAAAGTAGCAGGAGATGAGATAGTAAGTCTTCTTAATTCCAGCAGCTACACATACAGTGACTCTGAGTATGCCTCAGCTGGGGAAAACCCATTCTTTGCAAACTGTGAGTTCCATCCTCAATTGCAGCCCACCTTACCCACAGACTCCAACAACGCCCGTGGCTACAGGATGGGTATACCACATTCATAAGGTCTATGAGGAACTAAAAAATAGGGCTCTGTGAAATTTCAATGGGTGTTTTGTTTTGAAGCTGTTTCAATGCGTTTTGAGCTCAAAACAGTGAAATCAAAATGAAACGAAAGACTTCAAAACAGGTTTGAAATGAAATGAGGGCACTCCAAATGTTTCAAAACTTTTGAAATGTTTCAGGTTTCGAAGCTGGGCTTCCTTGCAGCTAAACAGAAACTAAGGAGAGGGAGAGGGAAGTGGGGGGAAAGGACTGCTCTGATTTTGACATGTGTACCTGGCCAGTGACTGTGATCCTTCCCTGAGGTCTCTTCTAATTCCAGTGCTCTGGGGGAGGGACAGAAAAACAGCATAAAAAGTCACACATGTCATGAGTTTTGCTTCTCAGAACCTTGAAGTGCAGTTTCACAGAAACCCTTGAATCTATCTCCTTGATTTTATGGCCTCAGCAGGGGCTACCGTGCCTGCTGTTTTCACTCCCATGTGCATTCACACTTACAAGTGACATGAGTTTTGCTCTGAACAGTTTGAGGTGAAGTTTCCCAGAAACCCCTGCACCTATCTCCTTGAATCTTGACAAACTTTGTGGCCTCCATAGGGGATACCATCTCTGCTGTTTTCATTTGAATCAGGAAAGAAATGACAAAGTTATAGACATTTTTGTGATTTCCCATTATAGGCTATGGGCAAAAGGTCAAAACGTGTTGAAACATGTCGATACAGTGTCAAAACAGCGAAACGGTGTCAATAAAATGAAATGAAACAGCGCTCTGAAACAGTTAAATGAAACACTGTCCCTTGTAAACAGCAAAACGGAAGTCGAAATGAAATGGTGCTGTTTCGTATAGCCCTTCTAAAAAAACATCTGAAAAGGGCAAAAGAGGCATGTAAGCAGCAAACAGACCCACAGCACCAGCCAGGATCTGTTCACTCTGTGGGCGCATCCACACGTACATTTGATGCAGCACCAGTTTGCTCATGAGTAAATTACTTGTGAGTAAATGGTGCCAGGGAAGCATCTACATGTGCAGGAAAGTGGGAGCAGATTTGCTGCCAATCTGTTCCCGCTTCTCTGGGCCCTGCAATGGGCCCCTGGCACCACTGGAGGAAGCTCCAGGCTCTGGCTGCAGCTGTCAGCAGCCAGCAGCCCTCTTCAAAAGGCAGCCCTGCATGCTGCTGTCTGGCCAGACAATTCCCTGGCCAGGAGCAGCAGGCCCAGCACAGGGTCAGCACGTGGCAGTGCTCTCCTCCCCACCTGTGCCTCCCTCCACTCTGCTTGCTCTAACCCCTGCCTCTAGAAGTGATGACCAGTGCCCCATGCTCCTGCTGACTGCTGAGCTGGCCCTGCTGACCCACTGTACCAACTGCTACCAGGCCCACAGCTGTCTGGGCCCTCTCAGCCCCCCACATGCAGCGACTCTCTGTCCATCCACCGTGTGGCATCCCAGCACTGCTGCCATGCACCTGCACAATAAAACACCTTTCCCATGAAAACTTTGTTCAATGCCCTTTGTGTGTTGTCCGGAGGCGGGGAGGGGGAGCTGTGGGATGAGGGTGACTAGGGGCAGAGCCCAGGGACAAGCAGCCAGCACCCTGGTCTCTGGCCACTCCTTCATGAGTGAACATGCTGTGGGGGGCTTGCCCAGCAGTGATAGTGCTCCCCTGGTGTGGGAAGCTCCCCCTCCAGCAGCTGGTGTCTAAGGCCAGCAGGGCCAGTGTGTGGTCCTGGCCCTGCTGCAGGCAGCTCCAGCTCACTGCCTGCATGGAGCCGGGGTGAGCGGTGGGGCTGGGTGGCTCTGGACCCAGGGCAGGGTCCAGGGCAAGGCTTCTGACTGCTGAAGGTGGTGCAGGACCTCCTCCCAGGCCCAGGCATGGGCCTGCTGCTGGGCGGTGGGTGGCTGCCAGGAAGCAGGCAGGGCTAAGGTCAGGGGCCGGGCATCAGGCAAAAGCCAGGGCCAGAACAGTGTCCAGCATCTGGTGGTCATCATCCATGGCCTGCACTGGCCAGGCCAGGATGGCATTCTGTTCCTGCAGGGCCTTCACCCGTTTATGATCCAGGACCAGGAACTGCACACAGAACTCCCGGTCTCCTGGAATAAATGTGCCTTTGATGAAACTTCCACCAAGTTCCTTGGCTTTATTTTGTCCCCAGAGGGCTTAAAAATGGACCCCCAGTCTGCTGAAGCCCAGTGAGCTTTTGAGTGTCTAAAATAGGCTTTCACTTTTGCCATGCTAGCCCACCCAGTTCCAGCCTTGCTTTTGGTAGTGGAAATGGATGCTGCCTAGTCCTACGCCTTCTCGTGTTGGTCCCATGCCTCCTGATGGGCAACCTCCTCCACCTGCCACCTGTCCTTGCAGGCCTCATCTTCTGCCAGCCAGCCATGAGTGTCCCCCAGCTGGTCCTCCAATACGGTGAGCAGGTGGACCAGGAGGAGGGTCCTGACCAAGGCCCTCCTCTGGTGGAGCCAGCACAACCACAGGGTCCTGGCTGTGGGCAGCAGCAACTCTGAGGCCACATCCTGGATGCCAAGGGTGGTCTCTTCCCCACATGCAGCCACAGGCCCTGTAGAGCTATGAGAAAGAAGCTGTTTGTGAGAGTATGCAATGTTTCAGAGATAAGATACTTTGTACCATGGGCCATGCACTGTCTAGCCTCAGATTGGGAGTTGGGCATGCACGAATGGCCAGGGACCATGGTAAGTCAGTCTGGCAGGTGAATGCTGGCTGAACTCCTATCCCCACTTTCTCCCCTGGGGCTAACTGGCTGCTGGGTGCTGGTCACAGGCAGCCTTCCTCTCTCATCTCATTCCCAGGCAGGTCAGACCAGGCACCTGGCAGCACCTGCTGCTGTGGCTCCAGACCCTGCTGCACCCCCTCTCCTTCTGTAGGCTCACCTCTTGGCTGCTTTGCCACCCAGCCCATGGTGTCCAAACTTGGGGGGCACAGGGCTCCCAGATGACTGGGACAAGGAGCTGTCCACACCTGCACTCTCCATGCAGGGGGCCTTTACAGAGGTGTCCCAGAACCAGCCCTGTGCTGCACCACTGCTGTGCCCCAAGCATGCCCCTGTTGTGCATGCCCTGGGTGGTGCATGAAGAGCTGTTTGCACAGACCAAGGGGAGCCTGACTCACTATGTCCTCTTACTGCTGATGGCCATGGTGCCCCAGATGCATCTGCACACCTGGTATGGGACCCTCAGCTATGACAGTGTGGGGGGCAAGCCAGGCTGCCCCACAATCTCTGCCACCACCTGGAGGGCCACCTGTGGCTGAGGTACACATCCCTGCCCCCTGCATCTGGGAAGAACATCACCGCTGGCATCAACGCATTCCTTGGCGTGTGAGAGACCTGTGCCCACCCAGCTGTGGCTGCTCAATAAAGTTTGGCACCGTCTCTCACCTCCCTGCTGAGGTGGGGGAGGGGCCAGGAGCCAGGGGAGTGTGGGCAGTCTGGGCAGGAGGTGGACAGGGGCCGGGGCAGGGGCAGGGAGGTCCCTCCCCCCAGAGCAGGGCTTACCATGTGGCTGGGGCTGGTGTGGCTGGTGGTTCCATGTGGTCACAGCTGTTGGCAATGGTGTGCAGCTCTGGGCAGTGTCCTCAAATGTTGGGGTGTGGTGGGTGGGTGCCCAGCTGGGGGACCCCCTCTGGGGAGGACCTGGCATTGCTGGCACCTGGAAGTGTTAAGACCAGCTGTGCAGAGCTGGCGCTACTGGTGCTGGCCCAGGATCCATGAGCTGCTGGTGAAGGGTGCATCCAGGGAGCTCCATGGGATGCCAGGCCAGGGTGGGAGCCTGGGCAGGCTGCTTGTGCTGATATAGACAGCATGGCTGCAGCCTGGGTCCCAGCTGAAGTATGTCTGTCAGTTCCCGTATAAAGGGCATGAACTTACAGGCATTCCCTAACTGGAGATAGTGGTTAGTGATGGAATCCCACTGTGCCTGCAAGGCCTTGACCTTTATCTGGCACTGCTGTGTCTACCAGTTGTGCCCATGCTCTGTCATCTGGGCTCACAGCCCCTCATAGACATGGGCATTGGAAAACATGTTCCTCTTGAACTGGTGCTGCACCTCCACCTCACCCCACAATGCCACAAGATCACCAGTCTCCTCCATGTACAAGTTGGGGCCCCAAGTGATGGGCACAGGCATTGGCATAAATGTGGCTGAGGAGGACACCATTGTGGGTCCTGTGCAAGCTCTCTGGGCCCCTGTGTGGCTGTCCCTGTGCTGCTGGGCCTGGGAAGATGCCTTCAGCACTTAGCACAGGGGACTGGTAAGGGATTGTTAGCCAAGTGGCAGAGGCAATGCCTGTGAGTTCAGGTCAGGCTGCTGGGGGTAGGATCCAGGTAGGTGGAGCTGGCCCTGAAAGCCAGAAGCTGGGCCTGGGGACTGGCAGGCCAGGCTGGAGCAGTCTGCAGGCCTGGGCAGTGTGGTCCTGGCAGGTGTGTGGCAGTGAGGGGCCAGACAGTGGTGCTGGAGTACAAGCAGGCTAGGGCATCTGGCCTTCGGCCTGCCCAGGGGCCACAGAGACCTGGAGTTGCCTCAGACTCCCTGTTGGTGTGCCCCAGGGCTCTGAGTACCTGCAGGTTTTTAAAGGCAGCCTAGCCCTGGGTCAGGAGAGACTCCCAGCCCAGAGCCCTGGGGCTAGCCTCAGGACAGCCCCCTACCTAATGACAGGGCTGACCCGGCAACAAATTTGCTTCCGAGTCATATCTACATGTATGTAACTGCACAGTAACTAATCACAAATAAATTTGCTACCTGGCGATAGGTAACAAATTTGCACATGTAGACGTGCACTCTTTCTGCACAGTAAAGTATGCTAATGTGCAGTTAAGCATCTTGTGTAGACACACCCTCTGGGATGCAAAGTGTAGTTGTTAGCCATATGCCTCCAAGTGGACTGGCTGTCATGGAAACTGGACCACCACTTCCACATAATAACACTAAATCAAGTGGTAGACCTCAAGCTACAATTCCCCTGGTATTGAAGATTTTCTTGGTATTCCATGTGTTACTACTTAAGCTGAATACAGAGAATTCTTTCCCAGACTGTACCCAACCTCCACCCCCTGCCTCCCCCTCCTTCCCTCACCCCCCCCCCACACCATAGCAGTCCAGGGACAGGATGAGTATCTAATTTATGAGATTTTAGATTCATAGTGGAGACAGGGGAAGTTGCATTACTTAGTAATTTGGAAGGTATATGAGCACAAAGACCGCATGTAGAAACCAGCAGAAAACATCAAAGCCCCCGACCTGCTCAAAAAATTCCATAAAGACCACCTGGAGAAACCAGGACAAGTGCCCCCCCAGGGGCTGCATTAAGGGGGAAGCATTTCTACTCAACTCAGCCTGCCACCCTATGGCTGATTCCCAGTCTGGTCAAGGCTTACCTGAAGTCTCTAGCAGGGCCTAACCACGTGCCCACTCCATGTCATTGGAGTGACTGGCTGGGGTGAGCTGCCCCCATCCCCACTTCCCACACATAAATTCCTGAACAGAAACAGGAAGTTTTGGGGCAACATGGCTTTACTAGACTTAGTAAGTCTTACAACTGTAACTTACTTATACTCCCTTCCTAAACTCTGCTTTTGGTTTGATGTTCTGGCTTCCTGACTCAGTTTGTTGATAACCTCATTTTCCATCTACTTCTCTGGTGCTCTTGAATTGGCATGCTTTTGGACTCTACTCTCTGACTGACCTCCTGGCTCCCTGACTCAATTTGTGCCTCACAGATTCTGCTTATTTTTCTTGACTCAGGTTGTTGCCTTGATCCCTATTTATTTAACATATGCAGTTTTGGCATGTTGTTTCAGCCATTTTACAGTTATGTCATCACCAGTGTGAAGAGCTTGAGGTCACCAGGTAGCATAGTAATCCCTGAGTGGCCCCAGAATCAACCACCCACCCCTGCGACACCTGAGCTTGTTTCATTTTGACCCACTGCTGGCAAATGATGCCAACTGCTGCACTAGCTTATCCTCATTAACTTCACACCTTTGATTCAGCTTATGTTTCTGGAGTGTTCCGATGCAGACAAGACCTTAGTGATGCTTAGTACATGCATTCATAAAACATATCTTTAGTGAAAAGGCTTACATTTTGCCTTGCTTCTGAATCATTAGTTAGTAACCCAGTGAGTAGTATAATGGGTATATCTCTTGTTAAACTTTAAGCCCCATCCCCTGACAGACACTCTACCTTTTGCCCCACCCCCTTGGCTGCCATCTTGGGACCAGAATTCCTGCTCCATCACATAGTTTATGGCATCATAAGTCCCATACCTGGCCATCATGTTGGCTGCCATGATAGTCCCTGCTGCTCCATCACATGATCTGTGACATCCGAAGCCCCACCCCCTGGCCACCATGTTGGCCACCATATTGGCTGCCATGATGGTCCCATAATACTCTGCCACCCTGTTACATGATCTGTAACATTAGAAATCTCACCCCCTGGTTGCCATCTTAACCACCATGTTGGCTACCATGATGGCCCTAGAATCCCCTGCTGCCCTGTCTCATGCCCCATGACATCAGAAGTTCAACCCCCTGTCTACCATGTTGGCCCCAGAATCCCCTGCCTCATCACATGCCCCATGACATCAGAAATGGGGCAATTATCAGAAATGCCCCGTGACATCACCTACACAAGTCAGTGAGAAAACATTTTAAAAGAAACAAGACTGTTGTTTCAGATGTGGATGCACAATGGCAGGCAGATTTGCTGGATAGGCAACAGTTCTCCGAACACATCAGTGGTTTTAAGTATATCTTAACAATGATAGACATATTATCAAAGCATGCCTGGGCCTTGGGCCTAAAAATCAAATTGGCAGGTGAAATATCCAAGGCCTTAAAAGCATTTTCTCAATGGGTTGTATGCCTCAAAAACTACAGACTGACTGCAGGAAAGAATTTTTAAATAAGCCTTTTAGGAAACTGCTAAAGCAGTATAATATCCACTGTTTTGTTATGAATAATGAAGTGAAAGCGGCAGCTTTAGAGCAGCTTAACAGAATGTTAAAATCAAAGATGTGGAGGTATTTTACAGCCCACAGCACCTTTCTCTGTGTTGCTGTGTTACCAGAGTTTATAAAGAGATATAACCACAGAACTATCCATGCCAGGCCTGTTGATGTGAACTCAGCCTCTCCCCAGGTGTGTAAAACAGTATACAAAGACTACTTTAAAACAAAAGCAGCAATACTCCAGTTCAGAAAAGGAGACCACGTGAGGGTGTCCAGAGCCAAAGGGAGATTTGAAAAAGGGTATGAACAAACATTCACCGATGAGATTTTCATAATGGATGAAGTCATTAGGTGAGCACAGACCATCCCTCTACCGCCTAAAAGATTACAAAGACAAACCTATTGAGGGTGCTTTTCATCCTGAAGAACTACAGAAAGTGAATCCCAAACAGGATAGAGTTTACAGGATTGAAAAAGTATTATCAGAGAAAGGAAAGGGAAGAAAGAAGCAGTTTCTGGTGAAATGGTTGGGGTGACCAGCCAAATTTAATAGCTGGATAGAAGCTTCCCGAGTCTGTAACATTTAAAGTGAAAGAAAAAATATTACCTCCACTTGAAGGGCAAGATGTGCATTGGTGGTTTTTACATCACTTTACCCAGCAATACCTGCACTAGGACTTTCCCACAGAACACCAGTTCAAACTTTACCATACAGATGCTTAAACCTCCAGATCTCCTGGGGAGCTGGGAGGTAGGGTTAGTAGAAATACAATACCTGCACAACTGGAACAGCATCAGTGAAGACACCCCCTTTGAAATTGCTTCTGGGGTGAAAAAATGGGGGTACATCTTGCATCGGGGGTATTAGTCATTCATTGCAGAGTTGCTGGATCTTATGAACAATATTGCCACCCACCTTACCTCACCTGGATTAACTATGATCTATGATCAAGTGGGCAGAAAAATGAGCCTTAAAGCCAGCAATAGCTCTTATGCTTTTTCTACCTGTGGTGAACTAGCCTATATTTTGGTATTGCTACCTGGGCCCACTGTTAAAAAAATGCCCTTTACAGATGATATTACTGGAGGATTTAATTAATTGTATCTCTACACGGATGCTGTAGAATATAAGTTTGTCAGGGATTTTTCAGTTCCCTTACTACATTGCATACCTATCCAAGGAAGAAACAATGAGTTTGTCACTATCATATATGACAAGCCACATTATATCCCCATGAGTCCCAGGAGGACTTTGGGGTTTTAAAATAAGAAAAAGCACAATGGTGATGGTAAAAAATTATGTACATATAAAAAATTATGTACCTTGTACAGAAATTATTACAAAGCCCAGGCAGGGTATGGTCTCCCCAGTTATCAGCGGATGCCCATGATGTATGGGGCTGGTGTAGGGGGCATATTCCACAGCCTTTTTAGAAAAGACATCCCACTTTTGGAAAGCATTCTGGTGATTATTAAATCCCACATTAAAAATGCAGCTTAAAACATAGCCAAAGATGTCATTGGTCATGTCTCCCAAACTGCTCTGGATAAGTTGGGCAAGTCAGCAAAGCAGGAGGGGTCCAGCCTTATGTATATTAAAAGAAAGAGCCTTAAAAGAAAGAGAGATGAGTCATGTCCCCACATAGAGGCCCGTCCCAACCCCTTAAAAGAAAGAAGGTAAGTCAGAAGGTCAGGCATACATGAAAGACCAAGAAGCAGCTACCTGGGAGAAAGAAGGTTTGCTCTTCTGGAAGAAAAAGAAATATATTTTAACCAACATGGCTTTTGTTCACTGTGGGTCTGAAGAGTGTACCAAATCTGGACTGAATTTGTTTCAAGTAGCCCCTACACAGACCAGCATTCAGAAAGGTCTGTACATTGAGATTCCCCTGCTATCGGCTATTACAGTATCTGCCCCGCTTAATTTTTTCATTGCCAGGAATGGTGAAGATTATATAGATTTGTACAACATGCGGCTGTACCTTCGCTGCAAGATTGTAAAAGGTAACACAACTGATTTTGATGATGGGACCACAGTGGGCCTGATGAATTACCTACTGGCCTCTATTTTCAGCCAGTTGGATGTCACTGGGAGATCATCTCATAAGCCAGAGCAACAACTGTTACCCTTACCAAGCCTTCATCGAATTGGTGCTCAGCTACAGTGATGACATCCTTGCCACCTAATTTTCTACCAGCCTGTTTTATGAAGACACCCCCAGGCAGTGTGAAGAGGTCACTCTGGATGGTAGTAATCACAGGTGTAGGAGATGTGCAAACCTGACTGTCCAGAGCAGAAAGACAGAGCTGCTAGACCACCTCCACAGTGATTTGTTTTTTCAAGAAAAGCTTTTGTTGAACGGTGTGGACATGAAAATTAAACTGACTTGCAGTGAAGATTCCTTTTGTTTGATGGGCTGGACAGTGTAAACTACACATTACATACACCTCGCTTTTTGTGAAAAAACTTCAACTTTAAGCAATATTAATTTTGTTGCCATGTATGTTGATGGAGAACAAATCCCAGTGAAACCACTACAACCAGATTTTTAGAATGGTAACTGTGTGAGCAAATATATGCATTTGGTGCAGATAGCTGTGGTAAACATATGAAAGACCAGTCCTTATTGATCAAACATGAGGAGTTTGCCTGGGGGTACACCTTGTTTGCCTTGGACCTGTCTCCTGATCAGAAATGTGCTGACCATTATTACCTAATTAAAACTGGGAACCTGAGAGCAGAAATATGCTTTGCTGGGGCTTTGCTAACCACTGTCAACATAATTGTGTATGGGGTCTTTGGCAATGTTATAGAGATAAACCAGCAGAGAAATGTCCTGTTCAACTACATGTGAATATGGACAGCAAACACTTGTCTTGGGTTTTATTCACAGACCTTTACACCAAAGAGACTGGCTCCCTAAGGCTCAGCTGTCTTGAAGGCCCCTGAGACTAGTGGTCAACATGCATTTGCATAATCAGCCTGGAGAACACTGGCTGGCAATTTATCTGGCAGATCAAAACCATGGGGAGTTTTTTGATTTGTATGGTCACCTCCCAAACAGCACTCTATTTCCTCAAAGTATTGTTTTTAAAAAATAAGAATGCTATCAGCAATGCTTTTCAGATAAAACAATTACAAGACCCCAGCTCTGTTGCCTTTGGATACCACTGTATGTTTTTCCTGCACCACCGTTACAAGGGGCTATCATCTGAACACATTTTCAACTTGTATTCTGATGATTTAGTCCAAAATGACCAAATGGTAATACAGTTTGTAGAAAATAAATACAAATCTTTCCACATGATTGGACCAGCTCAAAACATGTTTCAACATTTCCAGACCTATGTCTCTTGCAAGGATTTCCACAAAAGTGTTATTTAAATAAAGAACCACACTGTTGGGTTTTTTAAAAAAAAAGAAAAATCTGTGTGTGTGTGTGTGTGCGTGTTTCTTTTACCTCATACCACTTTAAAAAAACACTCCATAGACAAAAATTTGAAGCAGTATAGAATAATTTATTGCAAGTGTAAAACTTTACATGGTGCTCCACTTGCTTTTAGAGACAATCTTTTGCTTCTTTGGTGGTGAGGCTGGTGTTTATTGGTCTGCAGCAGATGCTTTCAGGGGTTCCAGATGATCCTGATTCACACCATTGCCCATAACAGAAGATGGTACATTCAGCTCAGCCATGGCTTTCATAAAGATGTCCTAACATTTAGTTGGACTTTTACTAGAAGCAGTGTGAGTCTGAAGGACCCCTGGGACTAAGTCAAGCATGTTAGAGCCCTTGATGAGCATTCCTTTGTATACAAACCTCCCTTGATCATCCCAAGAAGAAATATGCTTGTGCTGACTCAGTTTGCTTAGCAACACTTTAGCATTTTTCCTGTATCCCGCCGGCACGTTGTCCAACACTTCCGGGGTCAGGGTGTGTTGGTGTTTCTAGGGGTTTTGCCATTTCTAGGGGGTTCTGGCATAAACAGGATTAATTTCCCTCTGTCCAGGTCATCCTGCTTCACATGTGTCAGATATTTTTGAAGCATGGCAGCATACAGTTCAGCGTTAGCATATTTGGCTTAAACATGTCTTTGGAGAATGTCCCTCACTTCAGCATCCAATAAGTGTGTCACCTTACTTCTAAAATTTACCTGAGTTTGGGGGGAGCTCTTAGTTGCTCCAGTTGGTGACTGGGCACCAGGTGTATTTTTTCCGCATACTCCATCACTGATTAGTAAAAAGTCCTGTGATCAGAGGGACAGCAAAACTTAACAGGGGTCTGATAAATCTCTCAGACTGTTTCACTAGCTGTTTCTTTCTTAGTTTTTTTAAGAGACAGTCTTTTGTTACTTAGGCTTTTTATGATTCCACATCTCTTTTTCAGCACATGGACTTGGTGGGGTGTCAAAGGGTTCAGAGCAATTTCTGAAATGGCTGCTACTAAATCATCAGAGACCGGGCAGAGCATAGCTTTCCTCTGCTGTGGTGGGGAGGACTGAATAAGAAGTTTTAAGAGAGCCAAATTTCTCTTTGTGCAGTTATACATGTTCCCCTTTTGCAGGCTTGGGGGCTAAAAAAAGAGCCTGCTGCTACATTATCTCTTTTTATTTCTGTCCATTGCTTTTTTGAAAGCTTCTGATTTTAATATTTATGAGACCTTTCTCTCTGGTTGGTACAGTCATCGGACATGTCATCAAAGATGGCCCTGGTTTTTGCATACTGGTCTTTGATTTGTCCCTGTAGAGCCAGTGTGATGGAATCAAAGCCATTCAATTTAGGGATGATACCACCCTGCCAGGTTCTTTGTAATATTTTTTAAGTGTAAACAAACCATCCTGTTGTAGCCATCAGGCCTGGATAATTTAGGGTGGTTACCCATCACAATTTTTCTGTTTTGCTAGCTTTTTCCTCAGTCATGTCTCAACATGTCTTGTTGAGGGGTGGTCATCACACCCTCGTCTTTTTGCTATGTTCATAGGTGTAAACAAACCACCCTGTTGTAGTCAATAGGTTTGATTACTCGAGAGTAATTACCTCAATTGCTCCACAGATTTTTCTCCAGGCATGTTCCAACATGTTCTTTAGCGGGGACCCCACCCCTTTACATTTATATGTATAAATATATAAAAATATATTAAGCAGGAAAGGGATAGTACCTTTGGGGTGCTCACCACTTTAGGGCTCTCACAGGCTCTGAGGGGAACCTGCGTGGAGAAGCAACAGGGGAAACATCCCCCATGTACCATTTAAAGGGGGATGGTGTATGGCAGGGCACTGTTTGTGCCTGCCACTTTAAGACTGGGGCCAAGCAGCCAGCAGGTGCTTAATTGTGGCGGCCATTTTAGAGCTCTGGCTGCCCATATAAACAGGGCAGTTCGCTACTGGTGGCCCAGGCAGCAGCGTTGACTGGCTGCAAGGCTTCATGTCTCATCCTGGAGGTAAGGGCAGGAGCTGTAGGGGTGGTTTGGAGGCTCCTGGTCCTGGGTACGACCAAAAACTGCACCCTGCCACGACTGGGTGGCCTGGTGGGGCTCTCAGTGGCATGGGAGCCCTCTGGAAATGCCAGGAGAGTTATCACCTCAGTGAAAGGTGGTTAGGGGCACCTTAATCCTAGCCCTCATCTTTGGGTGAGTTTGTGTAACGCCGGAGGCAGTTGGAGCCAGGCACGGCTATGGCTATCTGAGCCCTATGGGGTGAGAGACCCTGAGGAGGGAGAGTTGGGGCCAGGCATGGATACAGCCACCTGAGCCCTGTGGGGTGCAAGACTCTAAAGGGAGAGAGTTGGGGCCAGGCACAGCTGTGGCCACCTGAGCCCACTGGGGAGTGAAGCCCCGTGGCCCTGAGTGAGTGGGGGCAGAGGTGTGGAGTCCCGAGTGAAGGGGGGGTGGAAATGAGGAGCCCCAGTGAGGGGTGATGATCTGGAGCCCTGAGTGAGGGGAGTAGGCCTAAGATATGTCTCCAGATGCCTGAGGTGGTAGTTTGGGCCGCAGACTGAGTAAGGGGGCTCAGTCCAAAGGAGAGGGGTGAGTCCTGACCCCAGTAAGTCCTCCACTGCTGGGAGGCTGAGTGTGGGTTGAAAGTAATAGCTAGAGGAAGAACCAGAGGGCTAAGCGCCCAGTATTTTTATTTGTATAGAGTTGCCCTCGGAAGGGGCCAGAGTAAGCTTAGACCTGGTTGGGTAATTGGCTGGCCACTACCCCGGTGAGGGTCGCAGGAGAGGCACAACAGACGATATGTCTTCCACTCAAGAAATGGACTAGCTAAGCCTATGGCCTAAGGGGCCTACTCCAAGAGGGAGCAAGGCAGCATAAGTTGGTGATGCATGAAAGAGGGTGAGAGAGGGTGGAGTGTGAGAGGCCCTAGTGAGAGGAGGGCAGTATGAATGTATGTGTGACTGAGGTCTGATGGTGTGGCCTAAGCTAGGTCCAGCTGTAGGCCAGGAGAACTGTAACATCTGGATGCCATCTGCAAGGCATGGGCTGTGGAGTAGGGAAGGTACGGATCAGCAGATAGTGCCCCTTGGCATTGGGGCAAGAAATGGGCAGCCTCCTGCCTAATTAAGATCATTAATTAATTAACAGCATAGCAGGCGAGTCAGGTGGGGGGTGTGCTTAAAGGCAAGTGGGGAACCTAGCACTGTGGCTGGTCAGGGAGTCCCACTTTGCCACACCTCCCCCTAACATTTTGTAATGTTTCTTAGGTTAAGAAACCTAAGAACCCCACACCCATTTTTTCCCTCCAAGGTTTGAGTCAAAGCATCCCCACACCCCTTTCCCCAAAGATGACAAGATGACATCAATTAGAAAGCATTTTTCTTAAAATTTATTTCCATCCAAATCTGTATAAAATTTACAGCTTTTGCTAGTTTTATACTATATCTTGGCTAAACTTTTCTCTGGAGCAGGAATTTATAATTGGGAATTTATCATTCCCAATTAAGAGTTCAACGTAGGGTGCCAGATGCGTATCCTTTTCATGGATTACTCCCATGTAAGGCAGAATTTGGGTCTTCAGCCAAATGAATATGTTTATAATTGCCATGTCCTGAGCTAAATGTTTCTCAGTGAGGCGTAGACAATCCATAGAGTACCCTAATGCAATAACTGAATTTAGAACACTTTCCATACACAGCTCAATACAAAGTCAGAATTGTCCAGTTTATATTCTCATCTGTCCAGTCCATATACTCATGGTTTTCTTGTACTGGTGCAGCTAGGAGAGAGAGAATTTTTAAAGACTGCATGAGATTTCTCAAACAGTATTTCAGTATGCCATAACAAAAAAAATGGATAAGACATTTTCATGAGGCTTTTATGTTCCTGCCATGAGACGGGTCCTATTCGTTCAATCCCTAGTTGTCTTCTAGAGGCCACAGCATCTTCTTCTTAAACACCAGACCTCTGCATGTCATAAAACAGTTTCTCTTTTCCAATACAGGGGTTACAGGTCTGTTGATGAGTTATCCTTCTGGTGTCATTAGAAAGGCTTCATCAAGCTGCAGAGGGATTTCAAAGCAAAAATTCTAATTAGCGTCTGTTTAAGGAGTTCATAGCTAATTCTTGCCCCACAAGAGTGCCCCAAAACCCCTACTACCAACTCCCCTAAGGGCCCCCACACACACAGCTCAAGTCACTCATCGGTACATCTGCTCCCTTGGAAACATCTTCTTCTCCCTCAGCATCTAGCATGAGGCACCCCTCTTCCCCAGAATCTGCAGTGTCTGCTCTGGGTGTCTGGGCATCTCAGGCAACCCTTGGATTAGGGGGCTACTCTCCTTAACCTCCCTTTATGGTAGCATTTTCTTGGTAGGCATCTGGCATGCCATGGTGATAAGGCAGGAACAAAGGGCATTACCAGTGCAAGAATCCTTATTTGATTCCTGCAAAGCTATTATATAATTAACACAGACCCTTCTTATTACCATAGAAAGCTATGTTACCACAGAAAGCTGTTCCCTTCAAAACATCTAGATTAGTTACCTCAGCAGAGCCCTGGGGGTTTAGCTTGTCCGCCACTTCAATGCTTTCTGCCACTGGCTCTGATACAGGCTGTTGCAGGTCTGCCAGGGGCCCTAGACCTGTTTTGGGAATCCTAGAATCTGTCTCAACCACTGAGCTCTCACCCATAATGCTGCTGAGAGACGTTTGAGCATTGTCTGAGGCTTTCACAGAATAAGAATTCATGTTTGCTTCTGTCTGCATCAGCATGGTCTCTGAAAACACGTGGCCTGGTTTGGAGCATTTCCCAACAGGATTTAGAAAAGAGGCAGGGCAGGGACTTCAAGCCTAGGTCTCACCCCTATACTTGCTCTGATTGGTTTAGTGCCATTCTTGGGGGAGGTCCTATGCCCCTGAATCCCTCACCCTACAGATTGGTCAAAGAGGGTAGGGCAAGTTGTTAGTGGGGTCACAACCCCTCACTACCTGGTAGCCCATGCCTGTACCTCACAGCCTAGGGAGGCTGAACTTCTGGGGTCCCAGGGTGGGCTGTGCAGTTTAAGAGACAGTGTTTTCCAGTTAAGGAGTGAATCTTCTGATGTCACAAGGGCATATGACAGGGCAGCAGGAGTTTCTGGGACCAAGATGGCACCCAACATGGCTGCCAGGAGGGTGGGACTGATGTCATGGGGCATGTGACAGGGCAGCAGGGAATTCTGGTGCCAACATGATGGCCAACATGACAGCCACCATGGCAGTTTGGGGGTGGGACTTCTGATGTCACAAACCATGTGATAGGGGCAGGGGATTCTGAGACCATCATAGCAACCATCATAGCAAACAACATGGAGGCCAACATGGTGACCAGGGGCTGGGATTTCTGATGTCACAGAACATGTGACAGGGCACTCTGGGATTTTCATTTCCTTGGACCAAAGAATAGGAATTCCTAGCTAGATTTTTTTCAATCCCAAAGTACTTCTGCCATTGCCAGCCTTTTGCTAAAAATGGTAAACAGCTGCAAATGGCATTTCCCTCCATTTCCTTTTGTTGAAGTGCTGTCCCTCTATACACACATTGGGTGGATAGGGTAGGTGAAGGGATATGCCCTCCACTTGAGGGTAGGCTTTTTGTACACTGTTAAATCCTGACAACTTACTGTTCTAAATTTGTGCCTGATCTAAAAAAAATTGACTTTCAGGGAGCTTTTGAGAGGCCCAGATGAGGCTTAGTAAGTAATAATCTTCTTGCTGATATATATTAAAAGTGACGCTAATTTATGTCAGCTAAATATTATATTGTGTCAAGATCCTTTGAATCGGATTTATGTTTTGTTTTTCATTAAAATCTTCCATTCTCAGAATAGTAAGGAAATCACTCTGCTCTTCAGTGATGTCACATGACTGGAGAGGTTAAAAATTCAAGGGCAGGGTCAAAAGTAATGGCCTGTGCATCAAGGAAAAGCAGGAGTGAAACAAGAGTTTGCTTTGCTTTACGTTCAAATGTTGAGTCCTTTTTTTCCCCAAAGTATTTTAAATACTCATCTGTTGTTAATTATGTTCAGTTTACCTGGAGAGTCCGAGGCACTTTATGTAAAAAAAGGAGGAGATAGTATCCTTACCCTGAGGAATTCTAAGAGTAAATGGATTAGAAGGAGCACATGGGTGATGGCCTGATATGCGGCATTACCAAACAAACCAAAGACCAGAAACTTGAGCTCTTCCTCCCAGGGTTTTCTGTCGACACACAAATCTGCACTGATACAAACCTGTAGGTATGGCTTGGTGAACCCAGAAGCAGTGCTAAAAAGTTTACCCATTCACGTGTGTTTTTCATGTAATTGTGCCTGGAAAATTAGACAATGTAGACAGCTTGGAAGAGCTCTGAGCCATTCTCTCAGAAAATTCAAGTTCTGAGAGGTTAAGTATATGTTTCGGGCCATGCACTTAGAGCATTCTTGAGCTGCTCAGCATGACACCTCAACTATCTCTGCTGCCCAGTTTGTGGGTGGTGTTCTTTGGTTTAAAATGGTTTATTCCAATTTAATTTATGGGCTTAATGGGCTTAATTCATAATGAGTTTAATTTAAACTAAAGTAACCCAGATCCACCCTGATTTGTTGCATTGGCACATAACTAAATAGGTTTGAAATCATACCTCAAGTTAAATGGGAACATCCCTATCTCTGCATACTACTTCATCGTCTGATTTCCCTAGAGTGACTTGTTGCAATATTCAAACAAAATAAACTTCTCCCAGGAGTCTGACTCTAATTACATGCAGATCCAAAGGCAGGAATTATCTCTTTAATTAGGCCTTCCCTCTATCAGAAAGGAGAAATTAGGAGTAAAGGAAGTACTGTGAGAAGCAGGGGAGAGGACAAAGTAGATGTTTTTGTAAAAGGGAATGAAGAAGATTGTGAGAACTCAAGCCCTTATGGACTCAGCCCTTTAATGTTGTCTTGTGTTTAGCTACCTCGTGGTAAAATTCTGAGAAACGAGAGAGAGAGTGATGGAGATTGTACAAAAATGGAGACACCAGGCCATGATAGCAATTTCCTGGGCTCCTGTGTGTAACTAAATATATTAAAAAGTGCTGTAACTCTGAATAACCAAACCCTCAAAATGCCAACATTAACTTTAAAATGATAGGTATGGCTTTTCACAGCTGAGAACTCACTGTGGAGTCCATGCTGTGAAACACCAGCATCATTGTTACCTCACGAATGGCAAGTGCACAAATGAAGCAGTTCAAATTGAAGGGATCCTAAGGAAGTTAAAAACAAACCCTCAAGATAGCTAGAAAATGTTGGTGCAAGAAGTACGGGGTGGGTATTCTTTTTGTTTACTTATCTAACTGATGAAAGAATGGGAAAGTAATACATTTGACAATACCCTTTGTTAGGTATTGGTTTTTATATTTATTTTAGTATGTGTTGATATTTTTATAATTGTGAATAAGCTGACAGTGAAATCTGTTCCATGATAACTAAGTGAAATAAATATTAGCAGGTAGAAAATTAATGGTCCCTAAAACCTAGTAAGAAGAGAGAGGATAATTCAGTGATTAGCATGCTAGCCATGAACTTAAGAGAAGCAAGCCCAGTTTCCTGCTCCGCCACAGATTTTTGTATGACTTTCAAGAATCTGGGGTGCAGTTTCCCCTGAATTCTTGCACTGATTTTCTTAAAACTTGCTGGGCTTCATGTTCTCAGCAAAGGCTACAACCTCTGCAAATTTTATCCAAATCAGACAAAAAACAAAGTTATAGATAGTTCATTGTTTCCCCATTATACCCTATGCCCGCTCTGAAGCATTTCCGAAGTGCTTCGGAAGCTCTGAACCACTTCAGAAAGCCTAATGAAGCCAGCATTTTGATCCAGACATGCTGCTTCAGATGCCAAAGCATCCAAAGGTTCTCCAAATCCAAAGCACGGTTGGAAGCCTCACACAGCCCTATATTTAGATGGATATTGATATACAGTATATGACTGCTTCTCAGTAACTCAAATTCCTAATTGTCTTTGATATTTCTAGACAACTGAGTGCTCCGAAATAATAGGAGCATTAAAATACTGTACAATTATCTTGGCAGTATGTTTATAAATAGTTTAGAAATGATTAAACAGTGAGTAATAGTGGTTTGATTTAGTACATTGCTGCACATCTTTTTGGTCTAACATGTTGGCTATAAGCACATATAGCTGCTTTTACTGATGTACTTATTAGTAATCTGTAACGTATACAAGCATGTTACATGCTGTATCAGTATAGGTACTACAGTGTGTGTGGAAAGGAGGGACTGCATGACAGAATATCTGTCTCCTGTCTCATTGTCCAAGCTACTTGCATTACCATGTCCTTGCTTAGTGAAACATGAGCTGGGCTAACTCCTATATCCTTACATCATGACATTGTCTAGCAGTTTTATTAATGCAACCATTGCTAAGTACCACTGAGATCTCTTCTAATAAATGAAAAACCAAATGTGTGCAAGGCTTAAGCTTTACAGAATACAGATGTATCTGCAGTTAGAGCTTCTTTTTGACAAATGTAGTATCGATACTTAAAAGCTTTGGTAGAAGAAACTGTAAATGAGGTAGGTGGAAATTAATTATGCAATTGTACCCTAAAAACTAATTGTATCAGAGAAAAAATTCTACCTGAAGCTGATTGATGAGCAAGTTTAATTGTGGAAAGAAGAATAATTATATTATTTTAAAAAGAAACTCACTGCTTGAAAACATACATTACCCATTTATTTGTTTCATCTGTTTACTCTTACCTGCAGTAAGTCATGCTAAACCATAGTGGCATACTTTTATTTCTTTTGGAGGAGAAGCTGATCAAGTTTTAACTGCCACTTACTATAGAATAAGGGTAGACAGATGACATAGTTACAGTGAATTCAGCTGAATCTTGGAAAATCCCCTCTCTTTTAAAATGATATAAATATTTATCTGTCTATACCACATTTGTTAAAAAAAATAAATCTATTTTTGTTTATTTACAAACTTAAAATTTGAAATGCCAATATGTATTTATTGCAGTTCAGTCGAGTGTTCCTGGTGCACTTGACTAAACTGGTGTTCCACAGTCAGAAAGGCTTGTCATTTCTTAAAGTAATAATTAGGAATTTTCTCAAGCATGGATATTAACAGTAAATTCTTGATTTCTTGAGAAATGGGCCTTTGCTTTGGTAATTTTCACTGACATGATTTGCTTTCCAATGTTTGTCTCTAACTATGGAATATGGAAAAGTTACAGTATTTCTAGGTGAATTTTCATTTTGGGTCTCATTCATTGCCATTTAAATGAAACGAAAGCAAAGTTTTTAAGGCTTTGAGCTCAAATAAAAGACTTTAGTTGTTAAAACAATTGATACCACCTTTGCACTGAATACCAATTGTCTCTGAAATACATAATAGACCAAAAAAGCTCAATTAGAATTGAATTAGATATATTCTTGCAAAAAAATGTGATCTATTCCTGAAACAATTGTATCTATTATTCCTAAGCACCATAAAATCTTTTAGTAGGTCTGTTTACAGGATATGAATTTCAGTTAGGCATCAGACAACACATTGCCTATTAATGCATCTTATGAACATTTGCAAGTGAATCATTCTTTAGATATGGTATTTCCATGGTGCTGTCTACAAAGCTACCTGTTTTTTGCATGAAACATCCATGTTTTCTTCCTCATCTCTGTTTTCCCTTGGAAAGATTATGAATATGGCCTGTTTTGTAAAATGCTTTGATGGTCTCACACTGCTTCTTCTGCTTTCCTTGTTCAAAAGTCCTTGTTTTAACTTTAGCCTCTCATGTTTCACTCAGAATAAGCTGTAATTGTACAAAACTCTTTGGAATCAATGGGTTTTTCAATAGGATACTCATTCCTGATTCCATTGCCATAAACCGAGATCCTTGACGTAGAGCTCAGGAGCAGGCTTGACTTAGCCCCCTCCTAATTAGAATGTCAGGATCTAGTCACTTTTGACCTAAGTGTAATATCACCAGATGCTGAAGAAACCAAGTAGTTGCCAACAGGACATTGACAGAGGTTCCAGCATTACTTTTAGGGTCAAATTGTGTGAAGCTCTTAAACTCTTTCTGTTTGCAGTTGAAGTGCGTCAGTAGAAGCTTTTCCATTTGATGAATAGGGTGTAAAGAATGCTTTCCACATGAGGGTGTGCACAATAGGCAATCAAAAAAACAAAACAAAACCCCTCTCTTACGCCAGTATTTCAACACTGAAATACTTATTGAGCTACACTCCACCCATTGGTACATGTCTTCATAGTCTCAGATTTCTTAGTAATTAATTCTGTGCAGACAATGCACCCTTCTGGTCATGTGAAGGATTTTCTTTAAATACATATATTAAAAATGTAAATACTCTCCCATAAGTAAGACTTGCAAGGGCTTTATTCCTAACATATCCTGCAGGTGTACAGTGTTAGGAAGGTAAGGAATTATTGTCAGATGGCAAATAGCAAGCATATTATTAATATATATTGCTGTACAATCTAAAATGCCAGTCATGAACCAGAACCCTACATGTTTGCTCCCAGAAGCTTAAGCCTCTAAACAGAATGTGATGAGTGCATCACCTCACCTTCATGTGTAGTTGGCTCATTATCTTTCCCTAAGCTGCCTGCTTCCAGCCTCCTATTATAGACCAGGAAATAGATCTACTCTTTTTAGCAGGAGGAACTAAACTCTTTTGCACACAGTAAAAAAACCAAAGTTGTCATTTTTGGCTTTGGAGTCACTAACAAACAATTGCAATGAACACAGAGTATTTTACCCACCCACACTTTAAAGCCAAATGATATTATATAATAGTTATAGTACTGGGCACCTAAAATATAAGACCTAGATATTCTTCTCACTCTGTCAGTGACTCAATTCTTAATTTATCTTTAGCTCCATTTTTAAAATGGAGATGGGACAAAGGCCCAGATCCACAAAAGTACTTAGGTATGGCACTCAGAATGGGATTCACAACAGCCAGCATGCTGAAAACAGAATAAGGATGGTGAACATGCCAAAGCTACCCAATGGAAAACCTAGAGGCAGTTGGTGCATTAGTCTCAGATGGCAGAAGGTATATCAGGGTGGCACCTTTCGAGACTAACTGGTTCAGAGAGGCATGAGCTTTGTAGGCAACAACATACTTTGTTGGGTATTTGAAATGAACCCAATAGGTAATGCTGAAGAGAAGGGATTATCTTAAATCCTGTCTCTCCTGGGCATAGGTACTTAACTGAAATTCAGAGTTGGGGGGGGAAGGGGGAGGGAATATTTTATTAGATTAAATATAGAATTATATTTATAATATATCTATAACTTTTATATATATCAAATAAATAAAAAGCTGGGATTCAGAGCCCTAAACTCTTGCTTTGACTTTGGTTCCTAAGTCATCCTTTTTGGGTAGGGATGACTAGCTCACTTTTCTTTTAAAACACAACTACTGCTCTTGCTGTTCATTCCTTATCTTTTAAACAAGAATTTAGTGGATAAGGGACTTGACCAAGAAAGGACAGACCTGGGATCTAAATCATCCTCAGCCTGAAGAGGCAAACACTGGTATTTTGCATTTCCCAGGAAAATAATGAGCAGACTAAAGATTTGGTAGAAGTGAAGCACTTTGCCCTCTTATTGCTGAAGCTGGCTGCTAGTTAGCAAAGAATTCTGGATTCATGGAACCAGGAGCTAGCACAAGCAGGAGCATGCTTCAGTGTCCCAGTGATTACAACATTCATCTCCACAGCCCCTAGACTGAGGAAGTGAGGTCCTGGTCTCTGCTCCAAGACATTTTATTAATCTTTAATGAGACAGTCATTGGATAAAATGCATAAACAATGGAATATGTAGGTTTGAATCTCAGCTGGCTGAGGGAATTGAACTCATATTCCCCACTTGTCCTGGGCAAGTGTTCTAAACATTAGACTATTACATAATGGTGGGCAACACTGCCCCTGCCCCCCTCCTACCAGCTATGTTTTTGAATCAGTATCTCTAGCTGTTATACTTTCAGCAGAACTCAATGTTGCCTGTATGGTGGTCTGCTCTGAGCCCAGCTGGATCTAGCTTTTCAGGGGACTTATGTGCAGAGATGTTTGGTACATGGAAAAAAGGTGCAGGTGGGAGTTAGGCACTGAGATGCTTAGTGGTGGCATCTCTGGCCACATGCAATAGCTATTTTAGATGCTTAAACAATTTCACTAACAGAAACGTGATATGTATGAACCCCTAGGCATCTAAGAAGTTATGATGACACGGACTCAAGTTCACAAAAGCTTATGCTCTATATGCATCTTACTTACTTAGTCTATAAAGTGAATATCTACCCTGCCTTCTGTTTGACTTTAGACTGACATGACTAACTGCCTCCCTACTTACAGGGTTAGGCAGAGGCTTTGGGGATTGCTCACTTGTAAAACGTTTCACCTAAATTGCATGCTGGGTACATAAGAGCCTTCTTTGGGTGGATGGTGGTGGGAAGATGATTTGGCCCTTATTTCAGAGGTATGTTGGATGTCTTAATTCATAGGTGCCTGTAAAGTGCTATGGGACACATGGAACGTTAGAACAGAAGTTCATTGTATTGTTTTGATATATTTGCTTCCCATTTCACTTTATATGTATATATGTCTTGATTCCATTATATCATTACATATAATGTTACTGCAAATGACCAGTTTCTCAACAGTCATATTGATCCTGCATCAGTAAACTAGGTACTATCTGATACTAAATGGTACAGAGAGTGTTTATTTACCAGATGCAAAGGATAAGGGAGCCTGGATCAAATAACAGACCTGACATGAATAGTGTGCGCTGTGCCCTTTTCCTTTGGTAATTCAACAGCTCCTAAATCCTGCTGTGCTTCCTATTACTGGCTGACAAGGAACAGACATGTTTCTGTCTTCAGATCAATGGAGACAGATGGATGAACCCACTAAATAGCCACTGCCTTGACTTTCATCTGTTTGTTTGAAATGCTCCATATCTGCAGTTTCACACCATGTCCCATGTTAGACGCTAACTCTTTATCAGCCCAACAGAATATATATCTGTGAACATTTTTAGAAATGTAAACTATGCTCTTAATCCAAACCAAGAACCTTTATACTGCTAAAACAAAAAAAATAAAAATTGCTTCCAAAAATATACACTAAAGGAAAAATCACTTAATTAAAACAAAATAATATAAATCTAGAGATGAATGGATGCATCCAAATAGTGGAATAAAATTGCATTCGATTGTAAACCCTTTGAGCAAGGAATTGTGTTTTCACTGTATAGCTGTGAAATGCCGAGCACAGTACCACTCTGTAGTTGCATAACAAGGAGTAGGCATAAGAAAGGCAGCTGCCACAGGTCTACAGCCAGTTCAGTCACTGCCATCCAGGGCATAGATCCTAGTAGTTACATCTCTGCAGCCCTAAGGCCTAGTTAGGACCTCTAAATGCTAACTTGGTTCAAATAATTATGATAATAACAACACTCCTAGACCATGTCCTACCACAAAATTGACCAGACATCATTGTGGTGGATAAGATGGTCAGGATAGCCCTCCTCATTGATGTTGCCATTCTACTAGATGACAGTTTCCAGCATACTATTGGAGAGAAGATAAGAAGATAACAAGATCTAGTCACAGAAGTGAAGGTGATTGCAGCCTTCAAGAAGATGAGCATGGTGCCAGAAATGCTGTAAATGGAGAGAGTTCTGAGGATTGCCCAGTAGGTTCCTTCTTGTTGGGCAAGCATGCATGACTTCACCAAGTATTGCCTGCTCTGCATATATAACAGCACATGCTTGGAACCATTGGCATCATATTCTATGAAGACCTATTATAATTTGCATCTGTTTGCATGAAACAAAATTTGGCTCAAAATAGCCAGACTGTGAAAAGACAGGCCATAGTTTCATGAACATTAACAGGGATTTTGTGATATTTGGGAAAGCTTCTTTATCTGCACTGAACTTACTATTATTGAAAGAATGATATGGGCAAAACAAAGGAAGAATGACAGAAGTTAGAGATATGAAACACCCTTTATTCATTCACGCATCAGTGCTGGGTTTCTCTCTGCAACATGTTTTCTAGAATATATTGGCTTCTTTATAAGCTACATGGTAAACAACTGTCTATTTTAAAAAATAAAGTTAGAAGCTAGGGCAAGGTGGCACCTTACAGATAACTGGTTCAGAGAGGCATGAGTTTTCATAGGTGACAACCTGCTTTGTCAGATGATCAGAAGACAAGCCAGGTTGTTGCCTATGAAATCTCATGCCACTTTGAATCAGTCTCTAAGGTGCCACTTTGCTCTACCTATTGTCTCACTTTAGGCTAACTACTTCTCTTTTAAAAAATGGTACAATTTAGTATAACGAACGAGGAGAAAAGTACATTTAAAAAACAGTATTCTCTATAACAGAGCTATAATTTGCTGCTTTACAATGAAAAAAAATCAATTCCTTCTGTTAGCATTGTTAAAAATGAGGCTTTGTTATAAACAAGGTTAGTTTCAAAGAGGTTTTACTATACCTGTAAAATCATTATAAACCACAGAGGACTGTCTTAAACAAAGACACCTCTTTAACATGAAAAGGAAAGTACCAACAGTATGCTACTTTTGATCTAGCTTTACTTAAGGATATGGTCTTGAAGCACCACTGAAAGGAGCCTGGAGATTTGGCCCATCTTTTCCTAATAACTTTCAAACAAAGGAACTGAATTTCCAAACATAAATAGAAAAATATTGTTTTGCTTTATATCCCAAATCCAAAAGGCAAATTATATAATGTTTATGAAGGTTTCCTAGAAGTAGACATAGGATGTGGACAAAACATAATTGCTATGGAGTAATTTAAGATTAATTTTACTGCATGGTAAATGTAATTAGTGACATGTAGGGGGTGCACATAGGTGCACGTGCACCCCATGAGATGGCCGTGTACCCCCTGGAAGCACCAGCCGTGAAACTAGTAGTGCAAGTGGAAGTGCGCTTCCTGTTTCGCCACTGGCTCAATGATTGGTCGCTACCCCCCCTCCCTGGTCAGTGATCGGCTGCTGGCAGGGTTTGGGACCCCCTAGTCAGTGATCTGGTGCTCCTCCAGACTCAGGAGGCACCAGTTCCCCAAGCTAGTTGCCTTCAGTAGGTGGTGGTATAGAGCCTTGCTGCTAGGTGGTGGGCTGGCCAGCAAATGGCTCTAAGGATGAAACTGATGAGGGGAGTCAACATATTATAGGTACATGAGTATGGCTTAGACCAGGTACATAATTACTCCTCACTTTCTAAGGGGTAACTCTGAAGTAGACTGACTTAAGTTGGTGTAAGGTGACATTAACTATGAAACAAAGTCAGTTTACAAATGTGTCATATCTCTGCACCTACAGTTTATCTGCTGCTTCTGTAAATATGTGACACCCTATTTAATCAAAAGCCATAAAGCAGGCATTTCTGCCTGATATTTTTGTACCTATTCTACTTATAGCTAAACACAGAAGATTATTATGACTGAAACAAAATGTCTTCTAAAAGTTTAGTTTTATTGCTCAATGCCTTGACAGCTCTTTGAAACTAGTCAATGGCCCTTGTCACACTCTGACTTCATGCAGAAGATCTGAATCAATTTATATATATATATATTCCCTGTTGCATATCCATAAACTTCAATGTCAGTCAATTTCTCCTTTGCTGAAATTTGTTGGGAAGCAAAGAACCCTTAAAAAACATTTTGCAAAAATATTCAGGATATACAATTTATAAGGTACCCTATCAGAAAATGTAATTCATTTTAAATTAGTCAATATTTTTTAAGTTACATTAACTGTATCCCTTTAAATTGAAGTGGATGAAAGAATGTGAGCAGCTCAAAGTGAAAAACATGAATTTTAATCTTGCATTTTGCTACAAAATGGCATCAAGCATGTTTAAATATTGTCAACTACTCTATCCTTGGAATCATAGGTGATCAGTTAGAGGTTAATTACAAAAAATCATTTCTAACAAGTGAAAGCCCCCAACTCAGTCATTCAGTGACACTTATGAGGTACCTAGGACCTTTGAAAGGACCTCTGGGAATAGTAATGTTATGCAGCTCCGCACTTTGTCACCATCTTCCATTCATAATTTTTTTTGTTGGGGCTTTTAGCTTGTTTGCATTTTTGAGAAATATCATTTTACATTGTTGTTTTAAACACCAGTTGTCATAAAGTGTATTATAAATGAAAAGACAACAGGGGAATTGTTACACTGAAAAGTGGTCTCAGATTTCTTAGTCTTGAATCATGCTTGTTATTCATCTGTAGATGAATAATAATATGAGCAGCTACTCCCCTGTTATTGCAATGGTCAGGGCTTGTCTCCCCAGCTGTATGCATTGCATGTTATACTGCTCTTGGTATTTCCAATATTGTTTTTTGTGGCTTTGAAGTGTTAATTTGAGGATTCCCTAGGGATTCCTTAGGAGGTCCATTCCAGTCCTACCATAGATTCATAGAAGTAGGGTCGGAAGGGACCTTGTAGATCATCAAGTCCAACCCCCTGCCCTGGGCAGGAGAGAGAACCAGGCTCAAATGACCCCAGCCAGGTAGACATCAAGCCTTCTCTTAAAGACCCCCAGGGTAGGAGCCAGCACCACTTCCCTTGGAAGTTGGTTCAGATCCTAGCCACCCTGACTGTGAAGTAGTGCCTTTGGATGTCTAGTCTAAACCTACTCTCTAGCAGCTTATGGCCGTTATTCCTTGTTACTCTGGGGGGTGCTAGGGGGAACAGGGTCTCTTCTAAACCCTGCTGGACCCCACTGGTGAGTTTATAGATGGCCACCAGGTCCCCCCTCAGCCTTCTCTTGTGAAGGCTGAATAGGGTAAGGTTCCATAGCCTCTCTTCATAGGGTCTTCCCTGCTGTCCCTGGATCATGTGGGTAGCCCTCCTCTGGACCCTCTTAATGCTGTCCATATCCCTCCTGAAGTGCAGCGCCCAGAACTGAACACAGTACTTCAGCTGCAGACTGACCAGTGTTGCATAGAGGGGGAGGATGACCTCCTTGGCCCTGCTTGAGTTGCGTCTGTGGATGCACGACAAGGTACAGTGCCCTACTGACCGTGAACTCACATTGCCGGCCCATGTTCATCTTGGAGTCAATAATGACTCCAAGATCTCTTTCTGCCACCGTGCTCTCAAGAAGGGAGTTTCCCAGATTATAAGTGTGCTGCTGGTTCCTACTGCCTAAATGCAGCACCTTGCACTTGTCAGTATTGAAACCCATCCTATTTTTGTTAGCTCACCCCTGTAACCTGTCCAGATTCATAGATGCAGAGATGTTAGGGTCGGAAGGGACCTCAATAGATCATTGAGTCCGACCCCCTGCATAGGCAGGAAAGAGTGCTGGGTCTAGATGACCCCAGCTAGATGGTTATCTAACCTCCTCTTGAAGACCCCCAGGGTAGGGGAGAGCACCACCTCCCTTGGGAGCCCGTTCCAGACCTTGGCCACTCGAACTGTGAAGAAGTTCTTCCTAATGTCCAGTCTAAATCTGCTCTCTGCTAGCTTGTGGCCATTGTTTCTTGTAACCCCAGGGGGTGCCTTGGTGAATAAATACTCACCAATTCCCTTCTGTGCCCCCGTGATGAACTTATAGGCAGCCACAAGGTCACCTCTCAACCTTCTCTTGCGGAGGCTGAAAAGGTCCAGTTTCTCTAGTCTCTCCTCGTAGGGCTTGGTCTGTAGGCCCTTAACCATACGAGTGGCCCTTCTCTGGACCCTCTCCAGGTTATCTGCATCCTTCTTGAAGTGTGGCGCCCAGAATTGCAGGCAGTACTCCAACTGCGGTCTGACCAGCACCCGATAGAGGGGAAGTATCACCTCCTTGGACCTATTCGTCCTGCATCTGCTGATGCACGATAAAGTGCCATTGGCTTTTTTGATGGCTTCGTCACACTGCCGGCTCATGTTCATCTTGGAGTCCACTAGGACTCCAAGATCCCTTTCCACCTCTGTGCCACCCAGCAGGTCATTCCCTAGGCTGTAGGTATGCTGGACATTTTTCCTCCCTAGGTGCAGCACTTTGCATTTCTCCTTGTTGAACTGCATTCTGTTGTTTTCTGCCCACTTGTCCAACCTATCCAGGTCTGCCTGCAGCTGTTCCCTGCTCTCCGGCGTGTCCACTTCTCCCCATAGCTTTGTGGCATCTGCAAACTTGGACAGAGTACATTTGACTCCCTCGTCCAAGTCACTGATGAAGACATTAAAGAGTATCGGTCCAAGGACTGAGCCCTGCGGGACCCCACTGCCCACACCCTTCCAGGTCGAGACCGACCCATCCACCACGACTCTCTGGGTGCGACCCTCTAGCCAATTCGCCACCCACTGGACTGTGTAGTCATCCACATCACAGCCTCTTAACTTGTTCACCAGTATGGGGTGGGATACCGTATCGAAGGCCTTCCTGAAGTCTAAGTATACGACATCCACCCCTCCTCCTGCATGAGCAGTTATGAACAGTGAATTTTTCCTAAGATTTCCTTACCCAATCCTCTAACTTGTTTCTGTCTGATTTGCTCTAACATACTGCAATAGTATCCCCAAATGGGAACTCTTCATTGACAAGTGGATAGGACTATTTTATTTTTAGATATTCAAGACATATAAAGTAGACATTTCATTTGGAATCTGCAATCATTAATGCTAAAGATACTGCTGTCTGTAATAGACTTTCTAATTAAAGATTACTCCTAATTTACATTTTAATTATTTTCAATGATTGTTCTAACAAATTGAAATCTACCTACATTTTGTTAATTTCTCCCTGGAAAGTGCCTTTTTTCCTGCTACGTGTTTGGGATAAATTTAAATTGGTTTATCTTCTTTGTTGTATTTCAACAGTAATTATCAAGATATATGCAACTTTTTGCATCAGAAAATTATTACTGATGTCAGCAGACATTTCCAAATAGTAATTGTTAGGGCTGTGCAAAGCTATGGATCGTGATTCGGATTCAGAGATAATTCAGACAATTCAGAGGCCGAATCTACAAATCTTAATCAAATTGCTAGAAGCTTTAGGCTTTCTGAATTGGTTCAGAGGTCCTGAATCAATTAGGAAAAGATTCAGCAATTCGGAGATTCGGCCATAGGGTATAATGAGGAATCAATTAAATATCTATAACTTTGTTGTTTTTTGGCTGGTTCAAATGAAACTTGCAGGGATGGAAGTCTATGCTGCAGGCATAATGCTTGCCAATCTTCAATGTGAGAGATGCAGGCGTTTCTGGGAAACTGCACCTCAAAATTCTGAAAGCAAAACTCATGTCATGTGTGTGTGTTAAGCCATAGTGAGGTGAAAACTGCAGGGATTGTAACTCTTTCTGAGGCCAAAAATCCTGCCAAGTTTCAAGGAGATAAGTACAGGGGTTTCTGGGAAACTGCACCTCAAACTGCTGACAAGCAAAACTCATGACCTATTCATCATGCATCTGCTGATGCACGATAAAGTGCCATTGGCTTTTTTGATGGCTTCGTCACACTGCTGGCTCATGTTCATCTTGGAGTCCATTAGGACTCCAAGATCCCTTTCCACCTCTGTGCCACCCAGCAGGTCATTCCCTAGGCTGTAGGTGTGCTGGACGTTTTTCCTCCCTAGGTGCAGCACTTTGCATTTCTCCTTGTTGAACTGCATTTTGTTGTTTGCTGCCCACTTGTCTAACCTGTCCAGGTCTGCTTGCAGCTGTTCCCTGCCCTCCGGCGTGTCCACTTCTCCCCATAGCTTTGTGGCATCTGCAAACTTGGACAGAGTACATTTCACTCCCTCGTCCAAGTCGCTGATGAAGACATTAAAGAGTATCGGTCCAAGGACTGAGCCCTGCGGGACACCACTCCCCACACCCTTCCAGGTCGAAACCGACCCATCCACCACGACTCTCTGGGTGCGAACCTCCAGCCAATTTGCCACCCACTGGACTGTGTAGTCATCCACATCACAGCCTCTTAGCTTGTTCACCAGTATGGGGTGGGATACCGTATCGAAGGCCTTCCTGAAGTCTAAGTATATGACATCCACCCCTCCTCCTGTGTCCGGGCATTTTGTAACCTGGTCATAAAATGAGACTAGATTGGTCAGGCACGATCTGCCTGCCACGAACCTGTGCTGGTTTCCCCTCAGCATAATTTGTCCTGCCGGGCTCTTGCATATGTGAGCCTTGATAATTTTTTCAAAGACTTTGCCAAGGATGGAGGTGAGACTGACTGGCCTATAGTTGCCCGGGTCCTCCTTCCTCCCCTTCTTGAAAATGGGGACCACATTGGCCCTTTTCCAGTCCTCCGGGACTTGGCTTGTGCACCACGAGTGTTTGAATATTCCCGCCAGTGGCTCTGCAATGATGTCGGCCAGTGCCTTCAGCACCTCGGATGGAGCTCATCCGGGCCTGCCGACTTAAAGGCATCCAGTTCTTCCAAGTGACTCTGCACCATCTCAGGGTCTACGCATGGAAGTCTGGTGCCTTGCTGCTGCCTCTCTACAATCCCAGTGAGAGACTTGTCCTGCCCCTCGCTTAAGAACACTGAGGCAAAGAAGTCGTTGAGGAGTACAGCCTTGTCCCCCCTGTCCGTCACCAATTGTTTCTGCCCATTTAGCAGGGGTCCTATTCCTCCCTGGGCCTTCCTTTTACTCCCTATATATCTAAAAAACAATTTCTTGTTGTCCTTTACTTGGGAAGCCATCCTCAGCTCCATGGTAGCTTTGGCCCGTCTAACTGCCTCCCTACAAGCACGAGCAGAGGAGGTATATTCGTCTTTGGTGATCTCTCCTTGTTTCCACTTTTTGTGTGCTCCCCTTTTGGCCCTTAGGCTGCCCTGGATTTCTGCGGTCAGCCAGGGAAGCCTCCTGGCCCCTTTCCCTCTTTTACCCCACGTCCTGCTGTAATCTGTCCTTCCCTACTAGTGTGCCTACCTCACCCCAAATCTTGATATCATCAGCAAATTTAAACAGGCTGCTTTTTACCCCGTTGTCCAAGTCGTCAATAAGAAATTGAACAGTGTGGGCCCAAGGACCAAGCCCTGGGGGACTCCACTGCCCACTTCCCTCCATGTTAAAAGACCCATTCACCACTACCCTCTGAGTATGATCCTTCAGCCAATTTGCAATCCAGCTGACTGTGTAGGCATCAATGCCACAGTCACCTAGTTTTTTGATGAGAATGGGGTGGGAGACAGTGTCAAAGGCCTTGCTGAAGTCCAGAAAGACTACATCCACCACAACACCTGCTTCCAATGTTTTTGTGACCTGATTGTAGGCAATCGGGTTGGTCTGACAGGACCTGCCCCTAATGAAACCGAGGTGGTTGCCCTTGAGCATCATCCCTGCTGCTGGCCCATCACAGATGTGCTCCTTGATGATCTTCTCAAAGTTTCCCCAGGACTGAAGTAAGACTAATGGGCCTATAGTTACTCACATACCACAAACACCTTTTTCCCAAAAAGAAGTCCTCCAAAATTAGGGTGCATATTTTAAGCAGGGAAGTTGACCTTTGCCAGAATTTCACTGAATGGAGGTGCAGAAGGAGAAAGACACAAGATGTATTGCAATGTTATTGCCATCTTCTCTCTTCCTGTCAAGAAGATGAGAGGGGGTCAGGGGCACAGTTTAGTGTTAACCCTTTCACAGCTTCTCTCAAATTGGCACCAATTTTTGGCAAATTTTATCCCATAACAAGGATATGGGGGATATTTAGGACTGAAGTGGTGCCATAAAAGGATAGCCATAGGCCATAACTCTGGGAAAACAGTTATTTCTATACTAGCCAATTGCCCATCATGACTGATGGATTTAAAATAATGAAAGAGTGTTTACATTGTCTCCCCCCCCCCCCCCCCCGCTTTGGGACTGGCCACAAACACTCCCTGCTACTGCCTCCTCCTCCAGCCACCAGGGTGGGGACTCCCTCCCTCCCTCCCCCCACCTGCCTCCACCTCCTTCCCTGAGCAGCAGGGTTTCTACCCACCTCCCCTCCTCACTCCCTTCTGTCCCCGCTGCTTCCCCCTCCCTGCTGGCTGTTTGGTGCATATGCACCTACTTCTACCCCCTGCCTGTCTCCGCCTCCCTCCCACCTCCACCTCCTCCACTGAGCAGTGGGACTACCCCTCCCACCTTCCTCCCTGTCAGCTGTTGGGTGCGTGTGTGCCTGCCTCTGGCCCTGCCCACCTTCTCCTTCTCCCCACCCAGGCCCGCGCAGACAATCACCACCCGCCCCCTCAGTGGTGTATGTGCAGTTGACCAAAAGCATTATGGACAGGCAGACAGACTAAGCCCTTTATTATATTAGAATCTTCTAAAATAAGGTGCGTTTCTTGGGGACATGCAGCATGCCAAAAAGTCCATTGAGTTCCTATAAATTTGCAAATTGGTTCCAATTTGTAAATCCAGCCTTATTATTCATTCTCCCGAATATTTTATAGATGAAGCATGATCTTCTTTGGACTACAATTCCCTTTCATTCTCGAGTGGTGGTGGCTACCAGTTAGAAAGTATCTTGGGAGGAATCTGATTAAAAATGGAGTGATTGCTAATGTCCATGTAATAATTCTCATGAAGTGTTGCCTCAGTAGGAACAGACCTTTGTAAAAGCAAGAGGATAGTTCAATAGATGAAAAAACTATACAGTATTATACTTTACTCAGTATGCATAAGAAGGATCAGTTTTATCTGCTGACTTTTATTTAGGAAATGAGTGCATGCTAGTGCATAAGCATGACCTAGACTAGACATTGAAAGTCAAAGGCAGATGTCTAGGATACATTCATTCTTGAGTTACAATGTAGCTGGTAAGATTCAGTTCACTGGACCCTCAGCCTTGCAATCAGCTGAGCACTCTAGCACAGTAAAGTACTTAAGCATTACTTAAGGCAGACAAGGCATTACTTAAGGCATTACTTAAGTGTGCTGTGAATATCTGAGGTGGTATAGAGCCTTCTAGCAGACTAGAAACACCAAAAACTATTACTTGTGGATGTCACTATATCTGGATTTAACATTTTAATGAATCCAAGACCACTTCTAAGTTCTGGACTCAGCTGACCAGTGAACAACAACATACTTGAAATTACTGGAACAAATTTATGTAGACTACATGCTCCCTTTGAAACAGATATAAGAACTCTTACTCTCTCTCCTCCCCCCCTTCCCTCCTTCACCCTCACCCTAAACAAGACAAAAATGTTTCCTCACATTTTATTGTTCAGGGTCCTGTTGTCTTGTCCTTATGATCATCCTGCTTTTCAGGATATTCCAACTTCCTGCTTCTTCCCTTCCATGAAAAGAATTATCTGGCTTGAAGATTCAAGCTTCAAAGGGAGCATGATGTATTTTTCTGAATCTAGGCCCAAACCACAGGAATTAAGATGAAGGGAGCACTTAAACTGCAGTCTTAAGCGGAGCACTCCAAGAACCAAGATCTTTTGTTGCTGCTAAGCGAACTGGTTCAGAAAACCTTAATTTATACATCAAAAGTGGACTATGTTATTGGATACCCCGTATTCCAATGGATAGTGCAGATGATCCCTGATTCTCTTCTTCCAGAAGATCCCCCTTGAAGTATTTTATCCAGTACTGCATATCCCATTTTCCACCTCATTTTCAAGGCATCTCCCTGCCTTGATTTGAATCTTTGGTCAATTTATACAGACAAAAGAAAAGTAGACATGACGAGGGTGAGTCTTGCTATGCATAATACATGCTATGGAACACACCAATAATGAATGAGGGCCTTGAGCCAAAAAGTCACATACATTATATTGTTTGCCCTAATTGTATGGTAATTTAAAATGACAATAAATGTCCCATGACATATTTGTCAAATATGAATGCATATGAAAGCAATTTAATATGTACCAGAAAATAAAACCAAGGGGGAAATGTAATTGTGTCAAAAGTAACACAATGTAACTGGCTAAGTTTAATTAAGCCTGAAATGTATCTATTCTACCACTGTACATGTGTTCTTCAGGAAATAGTCAAGCATTTGTTCTGTACAATATTCTATATTTACCTTTGTGAACTTCAGATATATGCAAATATGCCACTTAGACCCAAAGCAGAAAATACTTGTCATACCAAAATCAATTCCTAAAAGGTAAGTTTCAATATAATATTCAAAGGACTCTGTACACCTACAGAATTTTTGGGTATAATAGAGTAAAACAAGAATAGTTAATCAAGTTTATCACCTTGTTTCCATGTAGACATGAGTATATAAATACCCCTTTAGATTCAGGGATTCTCCTAATTTGTATTTTTGATAAATCAGGTATAGCTAATAATAATAATCACTAACAGGTCTTTGATATCTATTCATGAGAGTACTGAGGTAAAGGATGATGGATCTCCACTCTCTCCCTTTCTCTTTGAATTCTGCTGTGTTCCGTTATTTTCAAGAGTGTAGGTTGTAGCCATGTTGGTTTAAGGACATTGGCAGACAAGGTTCTTTGGGTGAATCTGATATCTTTTATTAGACAACTTAAATAGTTGGAAAAAAATTTAGCAAGCTTTTGGGTTATGCTAAATCCCATTAATGCTAAATGCCATTATTTCAAAGCATTCATATTTAACATTATCCATTTAAGAAAGTGTATTGGATATGAGTTTCAAAATGGGGATCCTAATATTTGGACCTAAAGATCACATTACCACAATTCAATATGTGGCCACATTTTCAAAACTGTGGAGTTGCATAAGAGAGGCCAAGTTCTCAATATTGTGGAAAATAAGATGTGGTATTCACTAGTTTCCTGAATATGGCCATAGAAGCCAAAATTTGAGCATAATGACCAATTCTGATCATTATGATTTTTAATATTTTTGTTGTTACAAGTTTGTTAGGCTATGATTCTTGGCTTTACAATTTTTTGGAAATGTTAATAAACACACAAATCTTGTACTATTGGATTTGTAATGACACACACTCACAAAAAGAATGGAATTGTTTTGTGTCTTGGGATATTACTCATCTTTTCAGAGAAAAGCATCATTTTTGGCAACAATTTGTTCCTTGTTTGTGAAGTTGTTTATTGTTTGAGGTCATATACACATGCCAAGCGTGTACGGTTGGAGACCTCTGACTTTATTGTTTGTGTTTTGTGTGTGTGAATTGAACAGAATTCGTACTGAATGGATTTAATCAGTTTCTTTTTTTCTCTTAGGATTTTTTTTTTTTATCCCTACAAACACATTTATCTAAATTGAGTGCTGTCTTAGTTACAAGTTTGAGCTCAAAACAGGCTACAGAGTAGAAGATACTTGATTTGTCATTTATGAAACTCTGTATATTCTTTACTCTTTCATTTAGGGTAGGATAGAAGATTGCTATTTAAAGATTATGATATAGTACCTGTTAAATTTGACATGTTAAATTCTGTTCTTTTAATAGAAGAAAACTGAGGAGAACTGAGGTTCTGAAACTGAAATTGCTGCTTTAGGGGTAGCATTTTAGGCTTCCACATGATTCTGATGTATGTATGAAAATTAGTATTGTTTTCTTATTCTTTAGGAAGCTGAATTAAGATCCTCATTCCATTTAAAAGTCCTTCCATTTAGATCTGCCTGAGGGCAGAGCTTTCTCCAAAAAATTAGAATGTATTGAATATTAAGAAGAATAAATAAAAAGTCTGGTCTTTTGGTAAGGATGTTGAAAAGAGTCTTTAGCTGGAAATGAGATAGTAGAAGTGGAAAAAAAGGTCAATTACAGCAGACCTTCTACTGGGAACATAGTAAGTATATGCAGACATTGCATTTAGATAGACCTAACTAGGGTTAGGTTGATCTTAGTGCTGATTTGTGCAGAGGCTAAATTGGGAAAAAAATGGCAAGTTTGATCTAAAGTAGTTCACCTGAGGAGGTGCCAAGTGCTCTTTACATTGCCAGCAACCTGGAAGAAGTTTATGCATATGCATATCCATAACATCTCCTTTCACTTCTCTGCTGCCCATCCTAAGGAGTAGTACATGTGCAGCTCCTACATACCAGATAACTGAGCTGACGAATCAAACTCCTTCCCAAATCATCCCCCATAACTCTCTACTGTGACTGCCGAGGCCTGTTAGACACAATTAGATTTTCCTTAGAATACAGCTTTTATCAAAGACCTGCCTGAACATTTTACAGAAACCGGTTTAATGCACACTTGAAAGAAACGTAATATATAATATAATCCAGCTTGGCATCTTTTATAATGCCTTGTATTCAAAATACTTCTGGTACCTCCCATACTGTAAAGTTTTTTTTTCTGTTACTATTGTCATCAAATATTACTTGGCACTTTCTGACATATAACTAACCAATACTAAGGTAACTTTTAAACAGAATGTTTACTCCGCCTCACATTTCTCATATTGTTTTTTATATGAAAACACTTTTATAGCCTGAAATGTTATAGTAAAGCTTTATACATGGTACTTATCTTCAGCCATACAAATTTTAACACACTGTTGCGTCTCTTTCTTCATCCAGACTCTTTCAAGATTGGCTATGTGAGACACTGATTTAAACCAGAAGTGTAAAGTATTTCAGCAAAGAGCAGTCTATTCTATGAAAATAGCTATTCCCTTTAGAGTGAGGTAGAGTATGTGTGATATGCTCTTACTATTTTCCATATTCCAAAGGAATTAGGTGCCATTTGCAAACAGTCATGAATACCAGATGAATAACCAGAGTACCAATTTCAGGCCTCTGGCACAAGGTCATTTAAAGGTGCCAGGAGATCAGATGGTATGCATAGCAGACAGCATGCTTTTGGGATTGGGGGTCAGATCCCTATCACATTCTTTCTATTTGCCAGTGCAGGGGGAGCCTGGGGCCTGCAGGACCAGGTCTGCAGGCCTACAGTCAGCTAATTGTTGGCCCTGGCCCCGGACCTGCCCCACATTCATAACACACCAGACAAACCAGTGACAAAAATGTTTTATGTTATATGTGGAACATTTTTATGGCTGCTTTGCCATTTTATGATGCTTTGAGTAACACATTAATTGCAACAGAAATGTAATGTGTAGAGGGAAATGTGGAAGTATGAAACTAGGCTCTGATCCTGCACTTTGTTCCATCCTACCTTCTCCTTGTTCCAGTATTTTTACTGTGAGGGGTGTGGACGTGGACTGGAAACTGTTCATGGTAGGGACTATTACTATATGTGTGTTTTTTACATGCAGAGAACAGGCACTACCAAAAATATATTAGCACATGGCACCTATATTTTTTATTAATAATGAATGATTCATGCACCTGCGTAATCCTTTATAAGAGCATCCTCACTGCAGTGTTTGTATTGTCTGAGAATACCAAGGAAATCTTATATGCATTCATATAATTTGACAAATAAATCACATAAAGAAAGCATATTTTGAGGCATGTATATATGGGAGACAATTACTGTTGAGTGTCATCAGTAACTGGCTGCATAGCCCCTGTGTAAATTAAATCTCAGATGTCTTAAACCGGGTATCCAAATTTAAGGGTATCGGAAGTCATTCTTGAAAATGACCAAAAAATGATTGACCTAGCCAATGCAGAGTCAGCTGGAAAGCAGGGAAGAGAATCCACAAGGAATTCTGCTCAGTGTGCAAACATTCCACAGGAAAACCTGAATCCATGTAAAATGCAATTAGTTTGACATGCCAACAGGGAAACAAATATGGATAAGTTTTATTGTGAAACTTTTGTGGTCCCTGCAGACCTTTCAGCCAAAGTCAAAGCAAAGCAAAAATTATCACCATTTTTGGATAGTTCCTCTTTAAAACCAGAGGTTTGTCTTATTTTTGTAATAAAAATTGGCCTTTCAGTTTAACAAAACCTCCGGAGTCCCAGTCCTGCCAAAACTGGAATGTCTTGAATTCTGTCAAAACTAACTAGTTTTACTTTATATCTGTATCTACTTTATATCAACATTGGCCGCCTCCAGACAAATGCAGATGTTTGGTTCCCTGGGGACAAGTAGCAGTGGTGCACCTTTGACCACAGTTACTTGTCCCCAGGAATGCCCGTGCCATACATGCTTTGGCACCCAGCAAATTACCCCTGGGGCAGTAGGGGAGGCTGGGGCCAGCACTGGCCCCAGCAGCCTTACCTGGGGTCCTGTGGGGCCTTCTGGGGCTGCAGCAGTGGTGATCCTGCTGGGCTGAGCCTGGCTCGCAATGGCAGCATGGCTCCAGGCAGCCTGGCTCCACTTTTCAGTGACATGCGCTGCCTGTGTGTGTGCTGCTCCATTTTTTTTCTGTTGGTTTTTGACTCCTGGATATCCTGGAGTAAAAAAACCCCTCAGGAAACAAACAAACAAACAAACAAACAAACAAACAGAGCAGCGCATGCATGGGCAGTATGCCCTTGCAGTGTGGAGAACATCTGATTGTGCGGTATGTGATGCTGCAGATGTGTTTGTGGCTCCATATACCACATGGCTGTGCTCAGCTGGATGCACCTTTTGGGGTCAAGGAAACAAAATTTTTATCAAAAGACAGCAGGGGTTGTGTCCCACAGTTTTGAAGGACTTAAGACTTTGGTCCTAAAGTTTTAAGGGACCAAAATGAATCCAGCACAGATCTTTTGTCTTGACTTCCAGTCACCTGCTTTGACCCCGATACCACTTTCCTTTGAAAAAAGGATGGAGTATCTTCAGATACAGAATGTTAAGACAGTCAGCTACAACATGAAAAGCCTGAGAGGCTATCTCCTTTGGAAATTCCCATTGTCTTAGTCAATTATATTATTACAAGTTAATTATTGTGAATGCCAGGGTGGGATACAGAAATTGCCTTTGACAGCTCTGAAAAAGGATACTGGAACATTTCAAAAGCAAAGGAAAATATGCTTTGACAGATTAAAGAGCACAGTGGCATGCTTTACCTTCCTCAAACTACCCTTTATCAGATGGATTAATGTGTTACTACCATTTGAAAAGATAAAGCAGTCCATGTGACAGAAACAAAATAACTCACTGAATCTGGTTTGACTTTAGTAGGTAAAGAAGGGGAAATGTTTATTTCCCTTGTCAGTCAGCTAAAAGAAATAGACAGCTATTGGCATGTGGCTTATCTTAAATGAACTTCATTAACACAAGGATCAAGTGAGAAAGTTACAAAATAGATACTGTCACAGGATGCTGTGCAGGCAAGTGGTCTGTGGGCAGATTGTATCATTTCAATCCCTCTCTCTTTTGAATGCAAGTGTGAGCTAGATAATGATATTTCCTTTCCAGTAGGAGTTGAATTCAAGTTAGTTCCTCTTTTAATTGACTTAATTGCACTGAACTTCATTAGTGCATATCTCCTAGGTTACTTTAAATGCCACAGGAATCTGAATGATGCTTCTAGACTTTTCATGTGTCTAAGAAACTTTACATCTAAATATAAAGAGCCACTACCTCAAATACACTGTATTGTAAATCCAGTCAATATAACCTTATTGGTTCAAAGGTGGGAGTAGGTAGAGCAATTCAGATAAATTGTATGGTAACATGGAATTGCATCTTTCAACCCTGCCCTTCCCCCCCCCCTCGTTATAATTGAAATATACACACAAAGGGACAGCTAATTACATGGCATGCTCATACTTATAGATAAGGACCTACTTAAATCACAGTTCACAAATGTTGAGGAAAACACAACACATGGTGACCTCTATAACTGCCATGAAAAATGGCATTGGCTACAATTTCCCAGGAAATCAATAAAAAAAGACCCTTAATAAATATAAAATGCTGGCTCCCCAGCCACCACTGCCGCAGTGTCCAGTTATTTGGGCTGCAATAATGCCATGAAAATTGCTTTCTTTCACCGTGAGTTAGGTAGGTCCCTACTTACAGGCCTAGTTTCTATCATTCTTGATCTGATAATCAAAAATACTTCTAAGATTTTTATGTCTTGATTTCTCTGATCTGTAGAATCGTTAATGGGGTTTCAACCTATCTCCTTCCAAAGTAAAATATGTAGCCTAGAAAAACAGATACATTTGAAAGAAGTTCATTTAAAATAATTCTTCTTTGTCTCAAGGTGTTTTTCACAGGTATCAGGTCAAATGAATGGAAACCTGATTGTTCAGAATTATACAGTGTATAACCAATTGCCACTCAGACCTATCGGGGAGTGGAAAATAAATTGTAGTTCATTTGAATCCCTGGTAGCACACAATAATTTAGAGCTAAGACCTTGAACTTTCAAATCCAGCTCTTACATCCTAAAATGGCCTGCAAACTGCATAAGATATTTAATTGCAAATGAATAATCTTATATTATATTCTAAGGAAGTATGCATCCACTGGGTGATCTATGCCATGAAAATGCCACTGCTACCAGCTCTGTTTGCTTTCTCTGATGACCAGTGGAAAGTTATTGATCAATAATTAGCTTTAGAAATGCCACCTATTAAATTCTGCTACCATGGACACCTGTCAGATAATCCATAGGACAAGACAGTCTTGATCATAAGAAATGTTCCCTGCTCTAAATAATTTACTAACTAAATAGGAAAGGGGTGTGATGTAAATAAAGGCACAGACAGGGGAAGTAATTTGCCCAGGCATAGCCATCAGACTCCCAGTCTAGTGCTACACCCACGTACCAATGCTGTCTCATTTTGAGGCATCTAAGCTCTTAAAAGCACTTTAAGATCTGTGGGTAAAAAGTCTCATGTAAGTGTTAAGTAGTTTGTGGTCATGTTAAATATGCAAGTCGTCTTTTTTTCTGGACATGCTCACCAGAAGGATTGAATAGGAATCTGTGGGAGAGTGCAGCAAGATATGTGTTGAGATTACAAGCCAAATACAGATCATTCTTTCAAGCATAACTGAAGAGCACTCTGAAGACAACTCTTCTAAAACACAATATAGGATAGAGAGGAAAGGGGGAAGGGCTCTGGGGATGGATTGAGAGAGAGTAAACTGTGATCTCTGTACAGTGCAGTTTAACTCACTGGGTATATCAACGTTGATTGTTGGCCTGAGGAAAGTGATGGTGTGTGCATGGTAAAACTAGCCCTAAATGTTATTAAAGGAGTTACAGAGAGATTCTTGTTGAAACACAACATAGGTCAGCAGGGGTAATTGGCAACATTCCCATGTAGCCTGAAATATTCAATATTGTTCTGTTTCTCTCCTGAACTTCCCATACTTTAACAAGAAAACAAGTGAATAGGAACCTCTAGGGACATGCCTTATGTTCTCTTTTGCATGTTAAAAGCACTTTTGTTGATCATTTACTTTAACCTATATGCAGACAAACGAAAATATGATCTTCCTCCCATTACCCAACTAGCACCATTCATACAACCAGTATGTAGACTCTAGCTTCATAAGCTGTGAGGCCTGGCTTCTGTGTTTCTTTTAAATATAAATTGCCCGGTATGTATATATTTTTTTTGAGTTCTGTAAATGATTTTAAGGGTCCTATTCTCAACATAGTACAAAATAGGTCATTTGTAGATGGTTGCCTCACTTCGCCTCTTTGGGAAACTTGTATTCTTATTGAATTTATCACAGTCTATGGTGTGATTTTTAATTTAATATTCTTTCCCCCCTGGTGTTTGATGCTGCTGACTTCTGATTTTTTTGTTTAATGCACAGAGATTTTAGCAGCCCCATTAAGTGATGCTGAGGTTTACAATAGTTAAGACATTTTGATTGCCTATGGCATGTATGCAAGATACTCACCTCACAAATCAGCAGCCTCTGTTGCTTAAGACAGGTTAGCCAGGAAGGTTACTTTATAGTCCTCTTCTTGGACTGAGGATCTGGCATTCTTCCTAAATGTGAATGGTTTTTGCTCTCTCTTACATACTCTTCTCAACGTATCTTTATAGGGTAAAGATGTGAGAGGATTGAATGGCACAGGAGATACTGGTATCAGAAGATGAAGTGTTTCATCTTTTAAGTCAGGGGTTGAAGTCCATTGTAGATTTGTACAGCTTTATCCAAAGGCAAGTCATTGCAAACCTTGTCTAACAGGCTTATGCAAATACACATTGCTGCTTAACCCCTATTTCATGGGTAAGAGACCCCAAGCATAGTAGTGTTCATAGACAAGGCCTCATGCCTCATGACTTCCTGCTAATCCTGAGAGAGACCTCCAATCACAAGTGACATCTGGATAGAAGACCTGTATCTGTGCTGCCACTAAACTGATGAAATGAATAAAGCAATTCCATTATCCTCTTTGGTGATCTATATACAATAGGTTGCTAGTCTCAGTGTAATTCCTAGGCTAGCAACGGACATTCAAAAAGCCAGAGACTGAATTGATTCAATCTTTGCAGGTTAGTCTAACTTGTGTAGATTGACCCAATTTGCAAGTGAACAGACATTCACATTTGATTCCAGAAATGCAGGCACATGCCTACAGTGGCTCAGGCCAGAAGCCAGGGGGTGCTAGAGCAAGCCCTTGGCTGGGGGGAAACTAAACAGGGGGGGGTGGGTGGGAGGGGAGGGTGTGTGTGGCCAGGCCAAGGCAGGCCTGAGTATGACTGGGAAAGGGTTTAAATCCCCACCCGCCTGTAGGGACCATAGCTGGTGTCTGCCTGGAGGGGCAGGGTGGAAGCAGCCCTTGTCAGGGATATCTAGCACCCCACCCCTGCTTGTTCACTAGTTGACCACAGGAGTGGGGGTAAGGCTAGACCCCAGTAGCCTGAGAGGAAGTGGGGATTTAATTCCCCCATTTCAGGGGGGTGCAGTGTGGGCACCAATAGTCTCCACTCATGCACCCAGGGCTGTGCACCTGAGACTGCAGGGGCCAGATGCCAGTAGATTGAAAAGTGGGGATTTAATCCCCCCCTTGCAGGCAGCCGTTGAGGGGGCACTGACAGGGCACCCTGGGCCAAGTCCCTCTGACCTTGGGAGCTGGCCATAGGGAGGGGGTGGAAAGGGGGTATGTGACCTGGCTGCAGGGAGGGGAGGATCCATGCTAAGTAGGGAGCCTGACTCACTAGTGCCTCCCTCTGTGGCAGTGTGGCCTGGGGGGCAGGGGTAAGTGCCCACCACCTCCCGCCTCCCACCTCCAGCCCCAAGCAGGGACCATGGTTTACAGGTGGGTTTCAGCTGCAGCATGGCTCTTGGCTCCTTACCTCTCCTGGCAGGGGCAGTGGTGGTGGAGTGGACTATCATGGTGGGTGCAGGTGAAGCAACTGTCACCTGCCACCTACTCTCAGTGGAGCCAGGCTCTTGGGGCAGGATGCTGTGGACCAGAGGTGTCGGCAGTGGTGGGGGGAGGCAATGGATGGCCACAGCCTGGTCCAGCTCAGCTCAGCCCCACGGCTGGGCCTAGGCAGTGACTGGCCTATGGCAACCTGCCCTGAGTGCCCAGCACCACTGCAGGCAGGTGGTGGGTGACAGGTGCCTCACCTCCACCCACCGTGATGATTCCCTCTGCTGCTGCCACCTCTGGGAGGTGGGGGGCAGCGTTCCATGGGCCAGTCACTGACTATGCCCCTGGATCATGTGGCCAGGCTAGACTGTGCTATGGCAGTCTATTGCCTCCCCGCACCAATGTCCACACCCGTGGCCCACAGAAGTCCACCCTGAGAGCCTGGGTCTGCAGCCCAGGAGTTCAGCCTGGTCCATCCTAGACTTGCAGCCCAGGAATGTAGACAGGAACTAGCCCATGGCAGCCTACCCTTTCCTTTCCTGGCAGCGCTGCTGGTGCAGGGAACCATTGCAGTGGGCAGAGGTGAGACACCTGTCATTTGCTACCTGCTCACCGTGGCACTGGATGCTCAAGGCAGACAGCCACAGCCCAGGCCATACTGCTGCAGATGGAGTCAGGTCCTGTACCTAGCCTCGGCTACCCCCTCCCTGTGGCCTGCTGGCTGCTCCTCAGAGAGACTTGGCCCAGGGTGCCCTGTCAGTGCTTTCCCCACCACTGCTGCTTATAATGAGGGGATTAACCCCCACTTCCCCTCAGGCTACTGACATCTGTCCCCTGCAGCCCCAGGAGCATGGCCCTGGGTGCATAAGCAGAGCCTATTGGTACCTGCCCCCCCCCATAATGGGGGGATTAAACCCCTGCTTCCCTTCAGACTACTGGGGTCTGGACCCACCCCTGCTCCTGCCACTAGAGCAGAGATGGGGGCTGGGGGGGCTGAAGATGCCTGACAAGGGCTGCTGCCCCCAGTTATAGTGCTCTGGCTAGGGAGGACAGGGGCAGGACCATCCTTGCTTGGCTAGAACAGGCAGCCTATTGTAGCCCAGCCCAGGGCTGCAGAGCATGGTGGGATGCTGGTGGACACTGAGTTAATTTAAAACAGGACGGGGTCTAGGATAGAAGTTGCATAAACCAGTTTGACCCAAAGCAGTTAAGTCTGATGCAACAGTCAACCATGTTTAGCTTAAACCAGTTTGGGCCATTTTGAAACTGGTTTAGATGCACTGAACTTATGTTCTGTTGCAGGTTTAAACCAGTTTCTGATCACTTAAACCAGTTTATGTGTAACTTCTGTCCCTAGCCCTAGTGGCTTGACATCCTTGGCACAAAAATCACAACCATGGTTGGAATCTGCTAGGAGAATTTCAGTGGCCAGGCCAAGGGTCAAAATTCATTCTCAGTTATCCTATGAATCACTACAGAACTCAGAATTGAATGAGGAATAGAACTGGTCCCAGGAGTTGAATGGGCACTTGAATCATTCTCTTCCCTAAGGAAAAAATCATTTAAAGATAGTACCTCCTCTGGAATTCTATAACATGGTTTCAACAACAGCAACATCAATGAAACACTTCAGACAGAATATTATACACATGATTCCTGGTCTATATATTCCAGTTGGCTTTATTGTTATTGCATGTGCTGTATGAGTCTGCTTAGGTAGCAGTAGATAAAATGAAGACCCACATATATGGGCTCTTGAGAATTTCCATTCAGCCTATTTATATCTCCTGAATTCTACCTGATGGATAGACCCAGGGTGTTTTAAAAATATAGAGCATTGCAGGTGGGGTTGTTTTATACAGCCTGTGGATTCTGGGAAGAGTGTTTAGAGCCTGTGAAATGGAAACTGATCAATTGCATTTATACTTGGAGATAAGAAAGGCTAAAGAAGCATATGGAATGGTTCCAGGTTCTAAAGCCTCTTCTTATATAATTCCCAAAGCTGCTGATACAAAGTTTTGCTTTTATTGGTCTTGTGCTATGAATATCTTTTTAAAAAAAGGACATTTTTCCTAGTGATTCCTTGCTATAAAGAAAAGAAATATATATGTATATGTATATAGGTATCTTTTCATAAAGGCTTTACTGCCAGACTTCATTTATATTTAGAACGAATATATCACAAATGGGATACATATATACTTGGCCGGGTAGAGGTTATGAAGCATGATATAATTGTGAGTGTGAATAAATCTGCTTTCTCTGTCATTATGCCCTTGATTTAATGAAAATGAAACTTGCTACAGAGGTCAAATTTCTGTGCCATCCATCTTGAATTTTAGTAAGTCTTGTATCTCTTTGCCAAAATGGAGCCAGAGTTCTGAAGAATTCTTACACAGTTTGGTGGTTTTGCCTAAATCTTAATGGATTTGGAAAATAAGCAAGTGATTATATCTTAGAAATAACTTAAAAACCTCTAGTAATGTGTCCTGGAATTTACTAATTGGCTATTTTCTTACCAGGTCATTTATCTAATTATTAAACTGAAAATAAATGCACAGCCGCTGTTAGCAGCTTATTGTGGAATAGTACTGCTCTGGGGCAGAGGCAAGACTTCTCTTATATATGTTAATGTTCTTAGAAAAACAACGCAAAAATTCAAAGATCTCAATAGAAATAGTGTTGCAGGAGCTTAAGGTCAGTTTGGTAATCATGTCAAGGTCAGTTTGGGTAACTATGTCACAATAAGGTTGATAATTTATTATTTCTTCTGTCCCTTCTAATCCTATCACGTTTTTATGATGAGGTTGTTTGAGTAATTTTAACTGGTTCTACATTTCTGCAAGTTGGGTGGTATGTTTATATTCTGTATTCCATGGAACGTTGTTGTATTGACGTGTTCAGTGATATTTTGTTGTGGGGACTCAGTTTCTGGGATGGCCTGACGTAGTTTAGTTTTGTGTCGCACACTGCTTGATGTTAATAATGAGGGATGACCTTTTGATGTTGGAGGAGAGAGGGCTGCCAGTTCATTCAAGGTCTGAGTATAAGAGTATCTGGGAGATGCTATTACTGAGAAAGAGAAAATGGTCTCAAAGAAATATTAAGGACCATATTCAAGGAAGCTCACTGTGCTTATATTAGCATGTGGGCACTATGGCAAAGTGGGGCTCCCCACCTAGCCACAGTGCTAGGTTCCCCACTTGCCTCTGAGCATGCCCTCCACCTGACTCTCCTGCCATGCCTTGTTCTTAATTAATTAAGATGTTGATTAAGGTGGGAGGCTGCCCATTTACTGCCCTGATTCCAGGGGGTGCTATCTGCAGCTCCGTACCTCCCTAAAACCACAGCCCATGCCTCGCAGATGGCATCCAGCTGTTAGTCACACCAGCCCCACACTGGGCTCCAGAATCCTTCTATCAGGACCCTGCTTTGATCCTTCCACTCAGGCAGCCTTGTCGCGGTGCACCTTGCTGCCCCGCTCCTAGAGAGGGGAAAGCTGCTGGGGAAAAGCCCCAGCAGCCATAATGAGTACAGCTGCGGGTTGCCGGAGCAACTAAGGGGAGCCAGGGAGAGAGAGTACGGGTGTGCTGCCCGTGTTGCTGGCTCTCGCACGGAACGGAGAGGACCCAGCCTGTGGGTCTCAAGCAGGCAGCTTAGACAAGAGCTGGAAGCCTTTCACAAACAGCAGAGCGAGAGGCAGTCAGAGAGTGCAAGCCGAGGCACTCTCTCTGCATCCTGAAGCAGCTGACGCTCAGGAGGCAGGGGAGCGCTCTGCTGACGGTAGGAGAGGGGAGACAGCGGAGGCTCCAGGAGGGGGCTGGAACCAGGGGGAGCACCCACCAGCCCCCCCTGATTCAGAGGAATATTTTCTGTAAGAGAGGAGTTCTCTGCCAGCAGCCTGGGAGGCAGGAGCTCTGGGAGTGAGGATGTGGAAAGGAGCCTAGCAGCAAGCACCATGGTCATATGGAGCAATGTTGTTATGGCCATAGGGCTTCGGGTTTGAGTTACAGCCAGACGGCTTGAGCTTGCATTTGTGTTACAGCCTAGGGGCTTGTGATTTTGCTTTGATGTTGTGTATTTTACACCGGAGGCTTGGGTGAGGCTGTAGGGGTTGGAGGAGGCCTCATAGGGACCCCAAAGGGGCGGGGTGCCCTAGCGCCAGGGAAGGCGCAGCTTGCGCACCAGTGGAGGCGCAATTGAGTGCAACCAGCAGGTTGCGGGCGGGGAACTGAGACCCCGGGTTGTGTGCGGGGTGCATAGACCCCAGCCCCAGAGAGGGGCGTTTTGAGAAGGCCCAGTGTGGGCACAACAGGTCCCAGAGTGAGGGACGATTTTATTAGGGAGCCCAGCGTGGGCACAGTGAGCCCCAAAGAGGGGCGGCACTACTAGGAAGCCCAAGGCGGGCACAAGGAGCCCGAGAGGGGCAATATGTGAGAGGCCCAAGAGGGGCCAGATTGAGAAGCCCAGGACGGGTGTAACGAGCCCGGTAATTGGCTAGCGCTGCAGGGAAAAACCCAGGACAGGGGCAGGGTGCTGCGGTGGACCCAGACAGAAAGAAGGGTTAGCAGCACAGTGCCCCAAGAGAAGGACAGGGTGTTGCGGTGGTCCCCAAGGAAAGGGGATAGCAGCACAGCGTCCTGCAAGAGGGGAAGCAGCACGGTGGGCCTGAAAGACCGGAGGCTCGAGGTAAGAGTCCCAAAGTGGACTAGGGTCCCTGAGTGGGACAGAGCTTTGAGAAGAGGCCCCAGAGAAGGGGGGCAGTGTTAGAGAAGGCCCCAGGGAAGGGGGGCAGCATTTTAGGAAGCCCAAGGAGGGCACGGTGAGCCCCGAAGAGGGGAGTGCCTTGTGAGAGAAGACCCCAGAGAGGGGGCAGACTATATAGAGAAGGACACACCAACGTCAGGTACATCAGCGAGGCTTGGGGCGTGGTATTAGGGGTGGTAGGAGCCACGCGTAGCCCACAAGGCTAGGGTGCTGGAGTAGCACCCATTGTATGGGGAGACCTACGAGGGGTCCAGGAGTTTACGTGCCCGAGGAAACGCAAAGCAGCCTCCCTATTACATTTTCCTTAAGAGCAAAGACGTGGCGGGTGAGAATGGAGGATGCCCTTGGGCCGAATTAGCGCGGAGAGAGGGCCTTGAGGAGATCACGGCCCTCCTGAAGGACCCCGCCGTGACAAGCCTAATTTGCCATCATTCAGGCTGCTGAGCTCCTTGTAGCTATCTCCCGTCTTGGGCATGGTCCCCCCCACGAGACCTTTGGCCACACAGGCCCTGGCCTCACCTCCAAGGCCAGGTGAGGCCCCAGGCCCTCAGCTCTGGGCACACCTTGCAGTGGGAGCATGGCCCTTTTGCCCTTCCTGGTCCTGGCCCCAGCATTGATCAGTTAAGGGGGTACTCTACCTCTGGCCTCTCTTACTAGCCCCACACTTTCTCTCAGGTCTGCCTTCCTGGATGTCGGAGCTGGGGTACCTCACACTACGACTGGTGCTCCAGGGTCTCACCAGGGACTTTCACTCCCCGCCCTGGAGCAGTGGGTCATGGTGCTACTTAAGATCTTGCCTTCGACTCACTCAGTCTCCCAGCAATGGAGGGCTTACCAGGGTCAGGACTTGCATCTCTCTGTGGGGCTGAGCCCCCCCTTTACTTAGCCTCTGGCCCAAACTATGGCCTTAGGCATCTGAAGACCTACCTTGGCCTACTCCCCTTACTCGGGGCTCCATACTGGCCCCCTAACTTGGGACTTCAGATCTCCGCTCCCCCTCACTTGGGGCTCCACACTGCCCCCTTCAGTCGGGGCTGCAGAACTCCACCCCCTCCAGTCGGGGCTACCCCCTCACTGGAGTCCTCATTTCCACCCCCCTCACTGGGGCTCCACACTGCCCTCCTCACTGGGGCCCCTTATCTCTGCCCCCATACACTGGGGGCTCCACACCACCCCCTAGTGGGCTCAGGTGGCCGTAGCCATGCCTGGCCCCATTCTCCCTCCTCAGGGTCTCTCGGGGTCTTGTACCCCACAAAGGGCTCAGGTGCCTGCAGCCATGCCTGGCCCCAACTCTTCTCCTTGGGGCTTGCACCCAGATAGGGCTCAGGTGGCTGCAGCCATGTGTGGCCCCCACTCTCCTTCCTCGGGGTCTTACACCCCTCAGGACTCAGGTCGCTGTAGCCGTGCCTGGCCCCAACTGCCTCCAGTGTCATGCAACCCACCTGAAGATGAGGGCTAGGGTTAAGGCATCCCTACCCGCTTTTTACCAGGGTGATAACTGGCCTGGCATTTCTTGGGGGCTCCCACACCACTGGGAGCCCCACCAGGCCACCCACTCCTGGCAGGGTGCAGTTTTAGGTCATGCCCAGGACCAGGAGCCTCCTAGCTATCCCCTACAGTTCCTGCCTTACCTCCAGAATGTTATGGAGCCTCACAGCCAAGCAATGTTGCTGCCTGAACTGCCAGCAGCGAACTGCCCCTGTTTATATGGGTGGTCAGAGTTCTAAAATGGCCACCACAGCTAAGCACCTGCTGGCTGCTTGGCCCCAGGTCTTAAAGTTGCAGGCACAAACAGTGCCCTGCCACATACTATCCCCCTTTAAATGGTACATGGGGATGTTTCCCCTGCTGCTCCTCCAATCAGGCTCCCTTCAGAGCCTGTGGGAGCCCTAAAGTGGTGAGTACCCCAAAGGTGCTTCGCCACAGGCACCAATTTGGACTTACATAAACAGGGTGAGCTAGATCAGTACTCAAGGAATTGGTAGCTTACACTTGGTCACTGTGAGATCTAGCTGAACAGAGCTTATTGTGGGAACTGCAGTTTACTGTGACAGGTGCATTCATACCCTACTTACTGGAAAACCTTTCTATGATAGGAGGTAGGGTGTTTGGGTAGACTCCTCTGGATGAAGTGGAAAAGTAAACCCATTTTTCTCATGGATTTTTTGTAACTTTCTTTGCAACGGTTTTGTAGCAGATGGTACCAACACTCATGCTGTGGTTTAGTACTCTTTAGGAAGGTTGGGATATTTCTGTTAGCATGTTTCATTACAAGTGGCATAATCATCAGGATTGCGAATCCTCCTTTGCCTAGAAGGTCAAACAGAAATGTTGATGAAACTTGTGACAACAGCAAACCCAAGCACAAATGGGTTGAAGTTGACAATAAATAAACTTAGGTTGGAAATTAGAAGATGGTTCCTAACCATTATAGCAATCAAATCATAGAACAGCCTTCCAATGGGAATGATGGGGGGGAGGGGACCCTCCTATTATCAGGGAATCAGATACATTTATTAGATACATTATTTGACATGATGCCTGTGGTATCAGGGGGACTTGACTTGACTTGATCCAGAACTTCTGGATCTTATGTATGCCAATGGTTTCTGATGGAATACATTGGCAGATAATGCAAATTATACTGAGAATGCTGAGATATGGCTAAAAATTACTGCGTGAAGTTTGTTTCAATTGGCCACAAAACAATTAGAAGCTAAAACATTTAATTAATTAATACAAGTATTGCCTATCAGTGTAGATTCTTTGAAAACAGGTCTTTTAAGCTATTTTATTCTTTTGAGAGATTACAAGTTTCAGTTGGGAAGGCCAGCAACAGGACTGGATGCTCCTGCCTGCTTTAGGTTTATTAACAAACCCTAATACAGGCAAAAGTGAAAGCTCATGGTACAGTCCTTCCTGCTTTGGCTGTGCATAAGATATGCAGGGCAGTTCCACCTCGCTGCAATTGCAGCAATGGTAATGTCTGTGCCATGGTACTCCTGAATGGATCTCGCAGCACTCAGTTGAACAACTGAGCTAGTAAATAAAAACAAAGGCCACTGATACAGAATGATCCAAGTTGCCCAATTTAAATGGTTACAATACAACAAGACATCTCTGAACTAAGGATACAGGTAACAGTGACGGAATAGAAAGCAGGAACTCATAAGAAGACCCGAGAGTCATCACTGATAGCTGCCTCAACATAAGCTGTCTGTGCAATGCTGTGGCAAAAAAACAAACAAACAACCAACCCCCAAAAACCCTAATGCAATCCTTGTGTATATATAAACAAGGAAATATCCAGCAGAAGAAGGGAAATGAACTTGCACCTGTATATAGCATTGTTAAAACTACTACTAGAAAGAGTCTGTGAATCCATTACTGCATCCAGATCTAGTGTCTGTTTCAAGATTGATATGGAAATAGTAGAGAGAGAGTTCAGAAATAATCCAGGTACAGGGAAACTAATCTTGTGACCTGAGGCTTAAGGTGTGTAATCTATTTAATTGATCAAAGAGAAGGTTGAAAGGTGACTTGACTACTGTGTATAAGTACTTACACATGGAAAAAAAAATCTGATAGTGGGGTTTTTTTCCTCAATGTTGCTGACAACAGAATAACGAGATCTAATGGCTGGAAGCTGATGCTGGATATGGAGAGAGGACTCGCCATCATTCCCACACTTTAAAATGTGATTAGATATATCTTTCTAGAAGATATACTTTAATCCAGTTTTTACTGGATTTCTGTGACTTGCATTTGCAGAGGGCTTGTCAGGGGTTTGAAAGTGATGATTATTAGGGCTGTATGAAGCTTTGGGTGCTGATTCAATTCAGAGGAGATTCAGCCCGATTCGGTGGCTGAATCTCTGAATCCCAATTGAATCAGGAGACCAATAGAAAGGTCTGAATTGATTAAAACTCTCTAAATCAATTCAGAAAAGATTTGGAGAGCATCGGAGATTCAGGCAGTCCCCAATTGCCGCTGCAGGGAGCTGGACCTGAACTCTGTGCCAGTAACTGGGGACAGGGGCTAGAGGAGGAGGGAGGGGACCATGGGGGAACCCCTGCCAGATCCCATCCCCTGCCTGCTCTCCCAGCCCCCTGAGCACCCTTCAACCTCCACCCACTCTCCCAGCCCCGTCAATGGCTGCCCCTCCCAGCCCCAGCTCCCAGTTCTTCAAAAAAAAGAAAAAGCCCCACATTCACCAGCTGCTGTAGTGGCCATCAGGGTTTCTGGGGGCCTGTGGCAGAGGTCCCCATGTAGCATGGGGCAGTGGGGGCAGCCGGTACCCCCACCTCCCCCCACCTAGCATAGCTGGTGAACGCAGGGCTTTAAAAAAAAAAAAGAGCTGGGATGATGGGGCTGGGCAGCCATTGATATGTTGGGAGAGTGGGTGGGACCCATCTGTCGCTCCATCCTGAGAGGTACGGAAGGACCCATCTGTCGCCAGGACCCCTCGGCACGAGAGGTATGCTGCCTCCCTGGAGCAAAGATTCGGGATGTGACGGAGGTAATCCAGGCCAGGATCAAGCCCACCGATTATTACCCCATGGTCCTAGTCCATGTGGGTACTAATGATGCGGCCAGGAGAACCCCCGATCACTTGATGGCGGACTACTGTGCTCTGGGCGGCGTGCTGAAGGAGTTCGGTGCCCAGGTGGTTTTCTCTTCCATCCTACCAGTGACCGGACGAGGAAGACGGCAGGAGAACTGCATCCGAGAGACCAACTGGCGGCTTCGGCAGTGGTGTCTCAAGGCAGGCTTCGGCTTCCTGGACCATGACCCGCACATCACGACGAGGGACATGCTCAGCTGGGATGGGCTTCACCTGTCCCCCAAAGGTAAGCGTGTGTTTTCTTCTAGGTTGGCGGATCTCCTCCGGCGGGCTTTAAACTAGGCTCGTCGGGGGGAGGGGAGTACGAGGGAAGGGGAAGCTGTGGACCACCAAACCATGTGGCACCCACAAGGACAGCCCAGCCTGAAGAAGGAGAACATTGGGAACCTGAAAGCCATGGGGAGGCCAGCACAACAGAACAGGTAAGGAACAAGAAGGTAAGAAACAATGGGCCCCATGGGACTGGGAGCGGGGGGGCAGCAAAGGCACCAGTCGCAGGGCTCAAGTGCCTATATACTAATGCTAGGAGCATGGGGAACAAGCAGGATGAACTAGCGCTCCTGCTTGCACTAAACACCTATGACTTAGTGGGGCTAACAGAGACCTGGTGGGATTCATCCCATGACTGGGCGGTACATATTGAGGGCTATAGATTGTACAGAAAGGACAGGTCGGGGAAGAAAGGGGGGGGGGGGGTTGCACTTTATGTCAGTGAGCAATATACATCAACCCTCATCAAGACAGAATCCAAGGCTGAGGAAGTAGAAGGATTGTGGGTTAGGCTACATGGGGGGCAAGGAGAAAGGGATTTGGTGGTAGGGGTCTGTTACAGACCCCCACACCAAGGGGAAGAAATAGATGCGGGGCTCCTGAGGCAACTCTCGGAGACCATAAAAGCTAAAGAGGCGGTAGTCATGGGGGACCTAAACTACCCGGACATCTGCTGGGAGACGCAGACAACAAGGTCCCATCGCTCACTCAGGTTTCTAACTTGTGTACAGGACCTCCACCTGACACAGGAGGTGTATGGTCCCACTAGGGGGAATGCCATACTGGATCTGGTATTGGCAACGGGAGATGACATGATAGGGGACCTCCAAATCGGTAGCTATCTGGGAGACAGTGATCACCTTATGATAGAATTCAACATAAGACGGCGAGTGGGTAAGGTAACTAGTAGGGTGAAAGTGCTAGACTTTAGGAAAGCTGATCTCATTGCACTCAGGCGATTAGTCAAGGAAGCACTGCAGAGTAGGAGTTTTGATGGGATGGGTGCCCAAGAAGGGTGGCTGTGCCTAAAGGAAACGATCCTTTGGGCACAAAGCAAGACGATCCCCGAGCGAGGCAAAAGAGGGAAAGGGGCCAGGAGGCTTCCATGGCTGACCAGAGAAATCCAGGGCAGCCTAAGGGCCAAAAGGGGAGCACATAAAAAGTGGAAACAGGGTGAGATCACTAAAGATGAATATACCTCCTCTGCTCGTGCTTGTAGGGAGGCAGTTAGGCGGGCCAAAGCTACCATGGAGCTGAGGATGGCAACCCAAGTAAAGGACAACAAGAAATTGTTTTTTAGATACATAGGGAGTAAAAGGAAGGCCCAGGGAGGAATAGGACCCCTGCTAAATGGGCAGAAGCAATTGGTGACAGATAGAGGGGACAAGGCTGAACTCCTCAATGAGTTCTTTGCCTCAGTGTTCCTAAGCGAGGGGCACGACAAGTCTCTCACTGGGGTTGTAGAGAGGCAGCAGCAAGGCGCCAGACTTCCATGCGTAGATCCTGAGGTGGTGCAGAGTCATTTGGAAGAACTGGATGCCTTTAAGTCGGCAGGCCTGGATGGGCTCCATCCGAGGGTGCTGAAGGCACTGGCCGACGTCATTGCAGAGCCACTGGCGGCAATATTCGAATGCTCGTGGCGCACGGGCCAAGTCCCGGAGGACTGGAAAAGGGCTAACGTGGTCCCCATTTTCAAAAAGGGGAGGAAGGAGGACCCAGGCAACTATAGGCCGGTCAGTCTCACCTCCATCCTTGGAAAAAGTATTTGAAAAAATTATCAAGGCTCACATTTGTGAGAGCCCGGCAGGGCAAATTATGCTGAGGGGAAACCAGCATGGGTTTGTGGCGGGCAGATCGTGCCTGACCAACCTAGTCTCTTTCTATGACCAGGTTACGAAACGCCTGGACACAGGAGGAGGGGTGGATGTCGTATACCTGGACTTCAGGAAGGCCTTCGATACGGTATCCCACCCCATACTGATGAACAAATTAAGAGGCTGTGATGTGGATGACTGCACAGTTTGGTGGGTGGCGAATTGGCTAGAGGGTCGCACCCAAAGAGTCGTAGTAGATGGGTCGGTCTCGACCTGGAAGGGTGTGGGCAGTGGGGTCCCGCAGGGTTCGGTCCTTGGACCGATACTCTTTAATGTCTTCATCAGCGACTTGGACGTGGGAGTGAAATGTACTCTGTCCAAGTTTGCAGATGACACAAAGCTATGGGGAGAAGTGGACACGGCGGAGGGCAGGGAACAGCTGCAGGCAGACCTGGATAGGCTGGACAAGTGGGCAGAAAACAACAGGATGCAGTTCAACAAGGAGAAATGCAAAGTGCTGCACCTAGGGAGGAAAAATGTCCAGCACACCTACAGCCTAGGGAATGACCTGCTGGGTGGCACGGAGGTGGAAAGGGATCTTGGAGTCCTAGTGGACTCCAAGTTGAACATGAGCCGGCAGTGTGACGAAGCCATCAGAAAAGCCAATGGCACTTTATCGTGCATCAGCAGATGCATGACAAATAGGTCCAGGGAGGTGATACTTCCCCTCTATAGGGCGTTGGTCAGACCGCAGTTGGAGTACTGCGTGCAATTCTGGGCGCCGCACTTCAAGAAGGATGCGGATAACCTGGAGAGGGTACAGTGAAGGGCAACTCGTATGGTCAAGGGCCTGCAGACCAAGCCCTACGAGGAGAGACTAGAGAAACTGGACCTTTTCAGCCTCCGCAAGAGAAGGTTGAGAGGCGACCTTGTGGCTGCCTATAAGTTCATCACGGGGGCACAGAAGGGAATTGGTGAGTATTTATTCACCAAGGCGCCCCCGGGGGTTACAAGAAACAATGGCCACAAGCTAGCAGAGAGCAGATTTAGACTGGACATTAGGAAGAACTTCTTCACAGTTCGAGTGGCCATGGTCTGGAACGGGCTCCCAAGGGAGGTGGTGCTCTCCCCTACCCTGGGGGTCTTCAAGAGGAGGTTAGACGAGTATCTAGCTGGGGTCATTCAGACCCAGCACTCTTTCCTGCTTATGCAGGGGGTCGGACTTGATGATCTATTGATGTCCCTTCCGACCCTAACATCTATGAAATGGGGCTTGTTTGATTTGGAGATTTGGCCTATTTGGCGGCAGCCAAATTTCTGAATCAGATTCATAGATTCATAGATGTTAGGGTCGGAAGGGACCTCAATAGATCATCGAGTCTGACCCCCTGCATAAGCAGGAAAGAGTGCTGGGTCTAGATGACCCCAGCTAGATGCTCATCTAACCTCCTCGTGAAGACCCCCAGGGTAGGGGAGAGCACCACCTCCCTTGGGAGCCCGTTCCAGACCCTGGCCACTCGAACTGTGAAGAAGTTCTTCCCAATGTCCAATCTAAATCTGCTCTCTGCTAGCTTGTGGCCATTATTTCTTGTAACCCCCGGGGGCGCCTTGGTGAATAAATACTCACCAATTCCCTTCTGTGCCCCCGTGATGAACTTATAGGCAGCCACAAGGTCGCCTCTCAACCTTCTCTTGCGGAGGCTGAAAAGGTCCAGTTTCTCTAGTATCTCCTCGTAGGGCTTGGTCTGCAGGCCCTTGACCATACGAGTTGCCCTTCTCTGGACCCTCTCCAGGTTATCCGCATCCCTCTTGAATTGCGGCGCCCAGAATTGCACGCAGTACTCCAACTGCGGTCTGACCAGCGCCCGATAGAGGGGAAGTATCACCTCCTTGGACCTATTCGTCATGCATCTGCTGATGCACGATAAAGTGCCATTGGCTTTTTTGATGGCTTTGTCACACTGCCGGCTCATGTTCATCTTGGAGTCCACTAGGACTCCAAGATCCCTTTTCACCTCTGTGCCACCCAGCAGGTCATTCCCTAGGCTGTAGGTGTGCTGGACATTTTTCCTCCCTAGGTGCAGCACTTTGCATTTCTCCTTGTTGAACTGCATTCTGTTGTTTTCTGCCCACTTGTCCAACCTATCCAGGTCTGCCTGCAGCTGTTCCCTGCTCTCCGGCGTGTCCACTTCTCCCCATAGCTTTGTGGCATCTGCAAACTTGGACAGAGTACATTTGACTCCCTCGTCCAAGTCACTGATGAAGACATTAAAGAGTATCGGTCCAAGGACTGAGCCCTGCGGGACCCCACTGCCCACACCCTTCCGGGTCGAAACCGACCCATCCACCACGACTCTCTGGGTGCGACCCTCCAGCCAATTCGCTACCCACCGGACTGTGCAGTCATCCACATCACAGCCTCTTAGCTTGTTCACCAGTATGGGGTGGGATACCGTATCGAAGGCCTTCCTGAAGTCTAAGTATACGACATCCACCCCTCCTCCTGTGTCCAGGCGTTTTGTAACCTGGTCATAAAAAGAGACTAGATTGGTCAGGCATGATCTGCCTGCCACGAACTTGTGCTGATTTCCCCTCAGCATAATTTGTCCTGCTGGGCTCTCACAAATGTGAGCCTTGATAATTTTTTCAAAGACTTTGCCAAGTATGGAGGTGAGACTGACTGGCCTATAGTTGCCTGGGTCCTCCTTCCTCCCCTTTTTGAAAATGGGGACCACATTGGCCCTTTTCCAGTCCTCCGGGACTTGGCCCGTGCGCCACGAGCGTTCGAATATTCCCGCCAGTGGCTCTGCAGTGATGTCGGCCAGTGCCTTCAGCACCCTTGGATGGAGCTCATCCAGGCCTGCCGACTTAAAGGCATCCAGTTCTTCCAAGTGACTCTGCACCATCTCAGGGTCTACGCATGGAAGTCTGGCGCCTTGCTGCTGCCTCTCTACAACCCCAGTGAGAGACTTGTCGTGACCCTTGCTTAGGAACACTGAGGCAAAGAACTCGTTGAGGAGTTCAGCCTTGTCCCCCCTGTCTGTCACCAATTATTTCTGCCCATTAACAGGGGTCCTATTCCTCCCTGGGCCTTCCTTTTACTCCCTATATATCTAAAAATCAATTTCTTGTTGTCCTTTACTTGGGATGCCATCCTCAGCTCCATGGTAGCTTTGGCCCGTCTAACTGCCTCCCTACAAGCACGAGCAGAGGAGGTATATTCATCTTTGGTGATCTCTCCTTGTTTCCACTTTTTATGTGCTCCCCTTTTGTCCCTTAGGCTGCCCTGGATTTCACTGGTCAGCCAGGGAAGCCTCCTGGCCCCTTTCCCTCTTTTGCCTCGCTCGGGGATCATCTTGCATTGTGCCCGAAGGATCGTTTCCTTAAGGCACAGCCACCCTTCTTGGGCTTCCATTTCTTCAAATCTCCTACTCTGCAGTACGTCCTTGACTAATCCCCTGAGTTCATTGAAATCAGCTTTCCTAAAGTCTAGTACTTTCTCCTAGTTACCTTACCCACTCGACGTCTTATGGTGTATTCTATTATTAGGTGATCACTGTCCCCCAGATGGCTACCAATCTGGAGGTCCGCTACCATGTCATCTCCCGTTGCCAATACCAGATCCAGTATGGCATTCCCCCTAGTGGGACCATGTACCTCCTGTGTCAGGTGGAGGTCCTGTACACAGGTTAGAAACCTGCGTGAGCGATGGGACCTTGCTGTCTGCGTCTCCCAGCAGATGTCCAGGTAGTTTAGGTCCCCCATGACTACCGCCTCTTTAGCTTTTATGGTCTCTGAGAGTTGCCTCAGGAGTCCCGAATCTCTTTCTTCCCCTTGATGTGGGGGTCTGTAGCAGACCCCTACCACCAAATCCCTTTCTCCTTGCCCCCCATGTAGCCTAACCCACAATCCTTCTACTTCCTCATCCTCGGATTCCGTCTTGATGAGGGTTGATGTATATTGCTCACTGACATAGAGCGCAACCCCTCCCCCTTTCTTCCCCACCCTGTCCTTTCTGTACAATCTATAGCCCTCAATATGTACCGCCCAGTCATGGGATGAATCCTACCAGGTTTCCGTTAGCCCCACTAAGTCATAGGTGTTTAGTGCAAGCAGGAGCGCTAGTTCATCCTGCTTGTTTCCCATGCTCCTAGCATTAGTATATAGGCACTTGAGCCCTGTGACTGGTGCCTTTGCTGCTCCCCTGCTCTGAGTCCCAAGGGGCCCTTTGATTCTTACCTTCTCATTTCTTACCTGTGCCGTAGTGCTGGCCTCCCCATGGCTTTCAGGTTCCCAATGCTCTCTTTCTTCAGGCTGGGCTGTCCTTGTGGGTACCACATGGTTTGGTGGTCCACAGCTTCCCCCGCCCTCATCTTCCCTTCCCCCCGACGAGCCTAGTTTAAAGCCTGCCGGAGGAGATCCGCCAACCTAGAATAAAACACACGCTTACCTTTGGGGGACAGGTGAAGCCCATCCCAGCTGAGCATGTCCCTCGTCGTGATGTGCGGGTCGTTGTCCAGGAAGCCGAAGCCTGCCTCGAGACACCACTGCTGAAGCCGCCAGTTGGTCTCTCGGATGCAGTTCTCATGCCGTCTTCCGCGTCCGTTCACTGGTAGGATGGAAGAGAATACCACCTGTGCACCGAACTCCTTCAGCACGCCGCCCAGAGCACTGTAGTCCGCCATCAGGTGATCGGGGGTTCTCCTGGCCGCATCATTAGTACCCACGTGGACTAGGACCATGGGGTAGTAATCGGTGGGCTTGATCCTGGCCTGGATTACCTCCGTCACATCCCGAATCTTTGCTCCAGGGAGGCAGCATACCTCTCGTGCTGAGGGGTCCTGGCGGCAGATGGGCCCTTCCATGCCTCTCAGGATGGAGTCGCCTATGACGAACACTCGTCACCTCCTCCTCTGGGTCCTCTTGGATCTCTTGATATGTTTGGAGTGTGAAGAATCAGATTCAGCTGAATCGATTTGGGACAGTGATTTGAATCACCGAATCAAATCACTGTCCCCCAAATCGACTGAATCTGAATCCAAAGCAAATACAAGACACTTCGCACAGGCCTAACGATTATTTCCTTTGTTTTTCTGATTCTTTTATCGGCCATGGAAAGTACAGGTATCCTTATATTTTCCTCAACATGATCATAACCTTTGTAGCTCTTCTGTATGATCAGCTTTCCAGATAATTCTCATTTCTTAGGACTTTGGGGACTTCCCTGGTTGTTGGCAGGGCTCAGGAAGGATTTGTTTTGAAGCTCAATTGAGCAATGTACTCAGGGTTTTTTTTCCGCCTTCCTCTGAAGCATCAAGGATTGGCCACAGTATTCCTGGATAATTTAATCTGCTGAACCAGATGGGGCAACTGACAACTGACGCCCAGGAAAAAGCCAACCTATTAAAGAGGTACTTTGCGTCAGTCTTTCATCAGCCCCACGGGACGCCCATGCCCACTACAGGGCCAGGAAGTCTGAATGCGGGTGATCCCCTGCCCTCCATTAATGCTGACTTTCTGAAGGAACATCTTGAGAAGCTGGATACCTTCAAGTCAGCCGGCCCTGACAATCTTCATCCCAGGGTACTCAAGGAGCTGGTGAGCATCATAGCCCAGCCTCTAGCACGGATCTTTGAAAACTCTTGGCGCTCTGGTGTAGTGCCCGAAGACTGGAAGAAGGCCAATGTGGTGCCTATCTTCAAGAAAGGGAGGAAAGTGGATCCGGCTAACTATAGGCCCATCAGCCTGACTTCTATCCCGGGGAAGATCTTCGAAAAGTTTATTAAAGAGGCCATCCTTAATGGACTGGCCGACGCCAACATCTTAAGGGATAGCCAGCATGGGTTTGTTGCGGGTAGGTCTTGCTTGACCAATCTCATTTCCTTCTATGACCAGGTGACCTATCACCTGGACAAGGGAGAAGAGATTTATGTCATATATCTTGACTTCAAAAAAGCCTTCGATCTGGTGTCCCATAATCGCCTCTTGGAGAAACTGGCCAATTGTCGCCTTGGGTCCTCCACGATCCACTGGCTGGAAAATTGGCTCCGGGGTCGGACCCAGAGGGTAGTAATTTGTGGAAGTCACTCATCGTGGTGTCCTGTGACCAGTGGGGTCCCCCAAGGCTCTGTCCTTGGACCCATACTGTTCAACATCTTCATTAATGATGTGGACACTGGAGTCAGAAGCGGACTGGCCAAGTTCGCCAACGACACCAAACTTTGGGGCAAAGCATCCACACCAGAAGACAGGCGGGTGATCCAGGCTGACCTGGACAGGCTCAGCAAGTGGGCAGACGAGAATCTGATGGTGTTCAACGCCGATAAATGCAAGGTTCTCCACCTTGGGAAGAAAAAACCCGCAGCATCCTTATAGGCTCGGCAGTGCTATGTTGGCTAGCACTATGGAAGAAAGAGACTTGGGGGTCATCATTGACCACAAGATGAACATGAGCCTTCAATGTGATGCGGCGGCTAGTAAAGCGAGCAAAACGCTGGCTTGCATCCATAGATGCTTCTCAAGCAAATCCCGGGACGTCATTCTCCCCCTGTACTCGGCCTTAGTGAGGCCGCAGCTGGAATACTGCTTGAGAGAGTCCAGAGAAGAGCCACGCGCATGATCAGAGGTCAGGGAAGCAGACCCTACGATGACAGGCTGAGAGCCCTGGGGCTCTTTAGCCTGGAAAAGCGCAAGCTCAGGGGTGATCTGATGGCCACCTACAAGTTTATCAGGGGTGACCACCAGTATCTGGGGGAACGTTTGTTCACCAGAGCACCCCAAGGGATGACGAGGTTGAATGGTCACAAACTACTTCAAGATCGTTTCAGGCTGGACATAAGGAAGAATTTCTTTACTGTCCGAGCCCCCAAGGTCTGGAACAGCCTGCCACCGGAGGTGGTTCAAGCGCCTTCACTGAACACCTTCAAGATGAAACCGGATGCTTATCTTGCTGGGATCCTATGACCCCAGCTGACTTCCTGCCCTTTGGGCAGGGGGCTGGACTCGATGATTTTCCGAGGTCCCTTCCAGCCCTAATGTCTATGAAATCTATGAAATCTATGAAAATCTACTTTTGTTTTATTATAAGTTAACGGGCACAAGACTACATTCCAACATTGTACTACCTGGGTAGTGGCCATCCAGGAAGTTTCTGGAGAGTGTTGGGAATAACTTCCTAGTGTAAGTGGTAGAGCAGCCAACTATGGTCCATGCTCTTCTTTACCTACTGTTTACAAACAGGGGAAAATTGCTGGGGAATATATTAGTGGATGGCAACTTGGGCAACAGTGACCATGAGATGATAGAGTTCAGGATTCTGAGGAAAGGAAAAATGGAGTGCAGCAGAGTAAGGACCCTCAATTTCAAAAAAGCAGACTTTGACTTGCTCAGGGAACTCATGGGCAGGATCCCCTGGGAAGCCAGACTGAGGGGGAGAGGAGTCCAGGAGAGCTGGCTGTACTTTAAAGAACCCTTGCTGAGAGTGCAGGACGAAACCATCCTAAAATGCAGGAAGACTAGTGAGTCTGGCAGAAGACCAGCTTGGCTTAGCAGGGAACTCATCAGTAAACTATATCACAAAAAGGAAGCTTATAAGAAGTGGAAACTTGGACAAATAACTGGGGAAGAGTATAAGAGCATTGCTTGGGCATGTAAGGATGAATTTAGGAAGGCCAAAGCCCAAATAGAGGTGCAGCTAGCAACAGATGTGATGGGTGACAAGAAGGGTTTCTACAAGTATGTTGGTAGCAAGAGGAGGATGTGAAAAGTGTGAGTCCCTTACTGAATGGGGGAGACAACCGAGTGTCAGAGAATGCAGAAAAGGCTGAAGTACTTGATGCCTATTTCACCTCAGTCTTCACAGGCAAGGTCACCTCCCAGACTACTGTACTAGGCAGCACTGTTTGGGGAGGAGGTGAGCAGCTAATAGTAGCAAAAACCCCCCAACAAAACAGGTTAGGGACTATTTAGACCAGGGAGACTGGTGGATGTGGTGTACCTTTATTTTAGCAAGGCTTTTGATATGGACTCCCACAACATTCTCAGCAGCCAGCTAATGAAGTATGGGTTGGATGAATGGACTGTAAGGTGGACAGAAAACTGTCTGGAGCATCAGGCTTAGAGAGTAGTAATCAATGACTCGATGTCTAGTTGGCAGCTGATATCTAGTGGAGTGTCCCATGGGTTGTTCCTGGGGCCATTTTTGTTCAATGTCTTCATCAACAACTTGGAAGATGGCACAGAGTGCATCCTCAGCAAGTTTGCAGATGACACCAAGCTGGGGGGAGTAGTAGATATGCTGGAGGGTAGGGCTAGGATTCAGAGTGACCTAGACAAATTGGAGGATTGAGCCAAAAGGAATCTCATTAGGTTCAACAAGGACAAGTGCAAAGTCCTGCATTTAGGACGGAACAATCCCATGCATCAGTCCAGGCTGGGGCTGACTGGCTGGGCAGCAGCTCTGCAGAAAAGGACCTGGGGGTTACAGTGAACAGTAAGCTGAATATGAGCCAGCAGCATGCCCTTGTTGCCAGGAAGGCTAACAGCATACTGGGCTGCATTGGTAGGTGTGTTGCCAGTACATCAAGGGAAGTGATGACTCCCCTCTATTCATCTCTGGTGAGACCACATTTGGAGTACTGCGTTCAATTTTGGGCGCCCCACTACAGAAAGGATGTAGACAAATTGGAGAGAGTCCAGTAGAGGGCAACAAAAATGGTGAGGGGGCAGGGGCACATGACTTATGAGGAAAGACTGAAGGAATTGGGTTTATTTAGTCTAGAGAAGAGAAGACTGAGTGGGGATTTAATAGCAGTCTTCAACTACATGAAGTGGGGTTTGAAAGTGGATGGAACTACACTGTTTTAAGTGGTGTCAGGTGACAGAAAAAGCAGCAATGGTCTCAAGTTGCATAAAGGGAAGTTTAGGTTAGATATTAAGAAGAATTTTCTCACTAGGAGGGTAGTAAAACACTAGAACTGGTTAACCAGAGAGGTGGTGGAAGCTCTATCCTTAGAGGTTTTTAAGACTTGGCTAGACAAAGCGTTGGCTGGGATGATCTAGTTGGGGCTGGTCCTGCTTTGAGCAGGGGGTTGGACTAGATGACCTCTTGAGGTCCCTTCCAACCTTAATTTTCTATGATTCTATGATACCGTCTATTGTTTAGACAGCATTGTAATGACGCAAAATATCTGCAGTAAGATGTACCATGGAATTGAGGTGAAGGCTTGGGAAACAGTGTGCGCATGTGTATGTGTGTGCGCACACACCATATGTCTGTACTTATGTACAAAACTTTAGTGGGTTTCAGAGCTAGCATGCCAAGTTAATCCATTTACATTTTAGGGCCTGGGACCAGACCACACTTGTCTGGACACCTTTAGTGTTTTTTGTTGCTCTTTTAGGTGTGTGCTACTGTGCTGAGCTGTTGTCTCTGGAGGCCACAAGCAAGAATTTTTTCCTTTGGTTCAGAGAGATGGATTCTTTTCCTGTGCTGTCTGCTAATGTGTCTCTTTGAGATTTTTAGACTCTTGTCCTTATCTCTAATCCTCAGGTCCCGTAGAGATGTCTAAAAGAACTGTTCTATTTGTTCAGAGAGTGTCTGCTGCTGCATCTTTTCAACTGCGTAGGAACAGCTCCTCTCTGAGAAATCAAGGAGAGATGCCTACAGTGGACTGGTGATCTAGTGTGGCTGGCTGAGGACTGACATAGGTGAGGGCATGAATAATGGGTAGCTAAAGAAGCAAATGGAGACAAAAGAAGAGAGAGGTGGCAGGAAAGCAAACAAGGGATTGGTGAGAATTGAAGAGCAGAAAAGAAATATGAGCCACATCACTCATATACTGAATGGATCATTGCAACCTTCTGCTAATTAAAAAAAAAAACAAACCCTTTAGCTCAAGACATTCATCAACATAATTATTCAACTATGTATGTATTATTGCAGCAGTGCATAATCTCACAAGCCCCATATTACTAGGCACTAGGCAAACAGAAGAAAAAGACTGTACTTGATCCCAAAATCTAATAGTCTAGATAATGCCATTATACTGAGTATACATAGGGTCCTACACACAGGAGCATCTCAGTAAATGTTGCTTGGAGTACACAAGTCTGCAAGTCTATCTCTTCATAAATGATAAAATGATTAATGAGAGTTAAAGTTCCCCATACATGCAAATATAAATAGTTTCTCTTGGGCAGATAAGGACATAGTATGTACTGTTTCTGTAGTAGCAAAGATCTTGAGGGTTGACCATTCATAGTGAAACTATCATTAGCACCAAGGTTAATGTTCCAAAATTGTATATAGGTTAAATTAGGTAAAAGATGAATAAGTTGTTTGAAATAAATTAATCATTTAATTGACTATTGCTAGGCATCTGGTAGTGGGGTGGTGCAGGTGCTAAGGTGCATGATTGACAGCCAAGAGGTCACAAGTTTGAGGCCATAGAAGAAGTGCTCACAGCATGGCCATGTCAGATTCCAATGAATCTTCAAATTCTGCTCTATACCCTGTCATAAGGACACGAGAAGGAAAGAAGATTAGGGGTCTCTATTGCCTTGTCCTCCAAGTTACTGTATAACCTGGAGTGGAGAAAATGGCGGCTCCTGCTGGTGGCTGGACTCCATTTCCCAGTAGCCCCTGCCCATGTGGCTGGGGCCAGTTTTCATGGAGACCCCAGCAGCTGTGATAGTGCGAGGCCACGGTTTTCATGGAGACGAGCCCCAGCAGCACTGGCAGGGTGTACCCCAGGGTGCAGAGCTGCTCCAGAGCCTGGCTGGGATCTTGTAGCAGTGACAGCATGTTCCATAGCTAGGGCAGAGCTGCAATCTGCAGCTACATGCCCTGGGCATGGACGTGCAGGCAGCAGACTGTGGCTCTGCCCTGGCTCCTTGCAACAGTGATAGCATGGTCCAGAGCTATGGCAGAGCTATGAACCACTGCCTGCATGTCCCTGCTCAGGGCATGCAGGCTGCAGATCACAGCTCTGCCCTGGCTCTGGACCATGTTGTCACCACTGCAAGATTCCCAGCCGGGCTCCGGAGCAGCTTCTCACCCTGCTGTGTGCTGTGCCAGCAGGGGCAGCACTAGGGGAGAGCTTAGGGAGGCTATAACCCCACCCCCAAATTCCCTGTAGCCTTCCATAGCCACCCTTCCCAATGGTGCCACTGCTACCACTGCTGCCTGCTTTGCACAGGTGGTGGCACCTGAGCCTGCCTGCAACACAGCCCCTCCCTCAGTCCCCCCATCAGGAAGAGGCTGATGCTGCTGCTGCCTGCCAGCACCGGTCTCCATGGAAACCCAGGCCCTGTGCTATGCTGCTGGGTTCTCTATGGAAACGAGCCCCAGCCATGCAGGCAGGGGCTGCTGGGAAATGGAGTTCACTGCTGGCCAGATCTGGCCTATGGGCCAGACTTTGCCTACCCCTGGTATAAACTGTGTGTGAAGCTGCACAATGTTATTGTTTGACTTTTTCACAAATGACTCAATATGTTGTTTTTGTTTGCATCAAGCTTTAAGCCTCAAATCCCAATGTTGATGGGCCGTATTCATTCAGAATGCCACGAGGATTAGTTTTTGGTGCTGGCATAGTAAATTACTGCAGCCTGCCCATGTCAACTCCTAGTTTTTAATGCCTTTTCCTAAAGGGCAAAGAAAATCTAAAAGGAATGTGGAGTGGCAGTCAATGTTTGTAACCTCCATATTAATCCTATTCCTTCTCTTTCCTTTAGTTCAATTCTTTACAAACTCAGAACACATTAAAAGAGGTGAAAAGAGCAGATGACATCACCAAACCGTAGGAATTTTTACAATAACGAATCTATAAAAGCCATAAACAGTTGCTCTCACGTTTTATTTATACTCTTGTAAAACATGTGCCAAATTAAAGCTTGGAAGCTTTTATTTACAAAGGGAAAAAGAAAGCTGAATCACAATCCCCATGGCTGATGAGCTTAATACGTTGAACCCAGGATTAAAATTACCTAATCAGAGGACAAAAGCCAAGTTCAAAGCCTCGATGAGTGGTGATACTGTAGGTTTATATTTCCATCTTGCTAATGGAACACCATTAAGTGCTTGTTACAAGATACCCATATTTGGACCAGCAGACAATGTGGAGGAAAGAATTTCTCTAAGAATCCTGCCTTTGAAGATATTAGTTTTACATCAAGAAAAAGAAAATGTAAATTTAAGTAGCCAGGGATTGTGTTTCATGAAGGAGATTTTCATTAGAAAATGTTGATTTGTTGAAAATAAAAAAACCTTCCTTATGAATGAGCAAGTTTGGATGAATTTCTCATCAAGAAATAATTTCTTATGTGCAAGTTGGACTTCTGGTCAGAAATAGCAAGTAGTGTCACAGAACAGCCAGTAGCCTTGTAGACAGGGCACTCACTTGTACTCTAGTCCCAAGTCCTTGCTCTTTTGCCATTCTCCCTTATGAGTAATTTAACAACTAGTATTTACTCTGTGTTTAATAGGTTTCAAGAGACCTCAAGGGTCATCTACTCCAACCTGTTGGGGTTGCGGAAATGGAGTGGTTCCACTTTGTATACACACATAATCCTTGTGTCAAAGAAGGTAAGAGGATGACACTATATCTGAGGAGTGAGGGTACCCGCTTTCTTGAATATGGGGCAACTAGGTTCAAGCTCCTGTGCTAATAGTTAATTGTACAAAGTACACAGCTATGACAACAGAGACTGAGAGAAACACATCAAAGAAAAAGGTCAATAAACTGGTGATTAGAGCATTTACTTCATATCTGGGAAAATATCAGGTCAGAAACTTGAATCTGGGTCTTCTACATTGCAGGTGAGCATCCTCACACCGGGATATTGGCTTTTTGTGGGGTGGGGAGGAGGGTGGAGATGGGATCTTATTTTTCTAAGAACGTCATAGTTTAATTTTGATGCAGACTAGGAAGTGTTCAGAAATCACAGAAAGTTTCTTGGGATGTGTAAACTGTTTCCTGACCAGATCTAATTACTAGGAAGAAATGCTCACATTTTCTATCTAAAAATAGATGTACATCAGACCACTGGTCATATTTGAAAACGTAGGTTAAATTTATACTCCTATGCTCATCCATTTGATTCAGCAAGTATGGCAAAGGAATGTCAAGTAGAAGAAGAAAGTTATGTCCAACACCTAGAACAATCTCCTAGTAAAGGACTTCTCAGGGGATAGATTTTCTGAATTAACTCAGTCCTTTTTCTTGCCTCCAGTAGACTGCTCTAGTCAGGACCGTCTGAGGGGCAGCCCAGTGGTATTATTCATCTCTAGTGACACCAACTCTACTCTACTGAGAGTTTTTGGGAAGTGATGGAGGCGGTGCTAGCTCCTAGATCACCTCCATCACAAATTGTTGGGTTGGATTTCCTAGAAATGGTTGGGCCTGTCCATCCCCTACACCTTTCTGGATAGGCTTTTCCAATCCTGCTGCTGCTTTGCATGACAATGTTTTCCATCTGATATTGAATGTGATTTTTTTTGTCCTTAACTTCATCTTATTATTCCCATTAATGCTCACTCAGACCACCCAAAACAGTCCATTCTTTCCTGGGTATTTATGCCCTATGAATCTTAATAAACAGTTAGCAAGTCCTCACTAGTCATTTTTTGGCCTAGCAACAGCATACGTACTTAATTTTAAACTTGGCAGACAGTCTCTTTACTCCTTTTGGCAGGAAGCCAAGAGCAGGAAGATTTCAGACAATAAGGAGAGGTAATAATTAGTCTGATATATGCTATTTAATTAAGGTAATTGTAATTGTAATGATCAGTAAGGTTCCCATGATACAGGATTAATGATTTGTATAAATGATGGGGACACTGTCCCATTAAGCTGCATTTGCTAAACCATGACTAGTGAGGGCTTGTACAGCAATGCCATAATTCTTTTATAGCCTAAGAGCACAGAGGAGTGCCAAAAATGACCATTTGGGTGGGCTTTGTCTCCTTTGGGTGGTCACTGCATTTTCAGAAAGGCAGTAGAAATGAAAATAAAATGCCATCAGCACCTAACTAGTGTCAGGGAAGAAAAGAGAGGAATAAAATGCAGTGAAATGCATGGCCACTCCTCTGGGATTTTCAAGTGTCCAGTGAAGCATATCCAACATCTTCCCTTTTTATCTGTAGAAGGTGTCTGAGATAATTATGCCTATGTTAGAAGTGACTCAAGAGATCAACGTGAGATCCCTCTGGCTGTCATAACTTCCATCCCTTCAAAGCAAGCCTGTGAACAGATAAGACTGTATGCACATGGTCCACTCCGGTTACCAACTGAAATTCATGTGCAGATCAAAGTATCCTTGAAATGTTTTGATAACTTTATCTAGTAGTTTGCAGTACCATTCAGTCTCTTACTTACTCATTTTAATCATCTGAACTCACCTTGGCATTTAATTAAGTGGGTTTTGTATATCTGTTTGTTTTAATATATAAAGGGCATGTCTACATGAGCCCTGACTACACATTTGGTACTGCACAGTGCTGTTGGTGCATGATTATTTTGAGATGCTACGATGACATAGTGTCTGTGTCATGGTTTGTGCCCACCAACACCATATCTCTATAGTGTCTTGTGTAGACATGCCTAAAGAAAAGTAATACAATTTTTATTATAAATAGTGAGTTTTCAAGGGGGACACAAGAGCCTGATCCAAAGCCTACTGAAGTAAAGAGAGAGATGATCGTAGATTACAATACATTTTTGGATCATTCCATAAATTAGAAATGTGGTGTTGGACTAGACTAGGTAATACCAACAAAAAAAAAAAAGACTTGGAGATGTGTATTATAGGACAAGCAAACAAATAGGGCTTGGAAGCTGGAAACCTAAGCATAGTGGCAATAAGATGCTAAGGGACAAGCTTACATAGCTAGTAAAAATAATTTTTACCTCTTTCATTTTTGCATGTTTTATATAGTCTTGATATGAACATATTAGAGCTAACCTAGATTGGAAAGACATGAAAACTCACAGCTGCTCCAGCAAGTATAAGTTATATTTTGCTATCAATCTTCTAATATTATAAAAGCCTGTCTGTCTGTCTGTCTGTCTGTAACACTGTATTCATGCTCTGACTGGCTGACAAACAGCCAATCAGAGTGTGAACAAGCATTCCAACAGGAGCTGGCAGCCAGTGGAGTGCCACCATGATGGTGGGGACACAAGGAATGGAGGGGAGGGGTGAGGCCAGCTGTGCTGGCCTTTCCCCCACCACCCTGCTCCCTGGAGGCAGTGGCAATGGAGTGGACAGAACGCTGGCCTCACCTCCCCTGCCCTGTTCCTTGCAGGTGGCAAGGATGAAGGGGGTGGGGGGGACAAGGCCACCAGAGCTGGCCTCAACCCCCCCTTACTCCTTGCAGGTGATGGTGGTGGCAGCACAGGGGGGTACTGGGGTTGCGACCTCAGCCCACCCCTCCCCCTTCTGTTATCACTGCTTGCAGGACCTGATGCGGGATGACATGGCAGTGGGGTGGGGGAGGAGTGGGCCTGATGTGGGTTGGGGGAATAGCAGGTGCACTGCAGTGGCAACGGTGGGGGAAAGAGGAGGAGTGGGCCTGGGCCCCACATGGAGGGGGAGGAGGACCGAGCCCGAGCTGGGGCAGCAGCAGGCCTGGGTTGACCCAGCGGCGGTGGGGGAATGGGAGGAGCGGGTTTGGAGCCAAGGGGGGGAGGAGGGGAGTGGTGGAGGAGTCAGCCCAGGCCCGAGGGGGGAAAGAGGCTCGCTCCTCCCCTCCCCCAGCTGCTGCCACATTGGGCCATGCCCACTGCTCCCCTCCCCCACTACAGGCTGGCTTCTCTGCCAACTTGGGCTTGGGCCTCCTTCCACCCCTTGGGCCCAGGTCCCCTCCCACCTGTTGGCTCTGAGTCCACTCCTCCTTTTCCCCCACTGCTGCTGGGTTGACTTGGGCCCGCTGCTCCCTCCGCCACAGCAGACCGCTTTCTCCACACCCTAGGGCTTGGTCCTCCCTCGCATCCTCCTGGGCCCTCTCCTCCACTCCCTCTGCTAATGCAGTAGGGATGAGGGGAGTGGGCCTGGACCCCAAGTAGCAGTAGGTAAAGGGGGACCGGGTCCAGACGAGGATGGGGGGAGCATGGGGCTCTCTCCCTGCACGCTTCCCACCCTCCGTCATTCCTGATGGACAATTGACTAGTAACTTAAGAATAGTGTTAAGTTGTTATCTTTGTATTTGACTGTATGTAAGTCTCTTCATTTTCAAACATATGTGTCTTTGAAATGAAGTGACTTCCCATCATATGTGAAATCTAAGGTCCTGTAAGGGCAATATCCACACTTGGGACATGAGGACATTACAAGTCCTCTAATGTAAGGCAAGTTTCTTACTTACAAAGAGAAGCAAACCATTTAAAATAAAGATACCACTTAACTTTTAAGATCAGCCCTGTCACGAATACTAGGGCCAAATGAACCAGGTATTGTGCTTGATTTTGCTACCTGTTGTCCTTGTAGTATTTCTCAAAAGTGTTGGATTTGCAGAGGAGTTGAGAACCCTGCACATTCAACCAAATAAGTTCAGCACTTTTGAAAAATCAAACCATTTACCTGGATGCCTAAAACAAGTGCTCTATAGACGTATCTAGTCACTCAGTGGGCACATGTCTACACGTGCTTTCACCGTGACATGCTAATGTGCAGTAGAATTAATCTACTGTGCTTCTAGTGTCTTGTGTAGTCTCTTCCAGTTTTGACAAACTTGGCCTAGGTCATCTGATTTTCTGCCCTAAGTCTTAACCACAACATCATTTTTTATTTATTTTTTTTTTTTTTTAACATCAGCTTTTTTCAAATCAGTGGAAAGGCAAAAAGGTAGAAGGCAATGATTAATATCACGGCATATATAAACAGCTGGGGCTGAGAACATAACAATAGCTTTGCTGCTGCTATCAGCAAGCTGAGCCAATTAAATGCCACACTTCAGTATAAACCCTTGCCAGTATTATATTTGCTTTATTAAAGTTTCTGACAAGTCTTTAATGTTGCTACAACAGGATATTACTTTTCTTCAGATAAAATGTAAATGTTCTGTTAAAAAGGAGTAAAAATATGCTATGAGGTTATATGTTCAACAATTCTGCAAGCTTCCAAGGTCTAAAAGTAAATCTTATCTTACCCTAGTCGGGGCACAGGTTTGCTATGGAGCAGGATGTGAAATGTTTATACAATCCACAGTTAAAAGAATTTCTAGGCTCAGTTCAAGAGTTTATACTTTCAAAGTCATTCCACTGGTGCATTCATCATGACCCATACAATTGCTTTGTCTGAGTCCTTTAATTCATTCACCCTTTTGAATTTGTGTACTTAAAAGCATATAAGAAGATTTCTAAATAGATGAGGTCAACTAGGTGTTGTAATAGCATCTCTTAGAAAGCAATCTGTAATCAGCTGAGCTCTATCTCCAAAAGTCTGTAAACCCACAGAATTGTATAGGTATTGATAGGAAGAGTCAAAGCTTTCTGCAGTGTCTGCTGTCATAGAAATAAAAAGATATAAGAATTATGTCTCAGCCCTAGTGCACATAACAAAGATGACACCTTCACACAAATGCATTTCTAACTATGGCTTGCTAATAATATCCTACAAGATTTCACCCCTCCACTACTACCCATGAATGTCAATATTTTAAGCTCTTACATGTATATGAGTTTTGCTGTAAACACTTCTATATGTACTCTGAAATATGTATCACTTTAAAATATTTAGCATCTGGGGGAACAATTGTTTATACATGATTGCAATATTTTTTTCCTTCTTTTCCTGTTGTCCAAGTCAGAGAAGATAGAAAATTTAGTATGTGTGGCCAGCTGATGTCTGAAACTTAGGCTTCAAGAACGTGGGGAATATGAGGGTGAATATATATATATTTTATATCTAATAGACTGATGCATTATCATGAATAGACATTGTTAAAAGCAAGCACACTGCTTTGGGACAGAACCAGAGCACAACATTTATTTTTTATTCATATTTATTATATTTAAGTCTGTGTTTAAAACAAATCTTTTTAGCTTTTGAGCCCAAAATGAGTAGAAATAAGAAACATTTGGTCTCGTAATCCTTATGACATTTGTTACTTAAATCAATAGCTTATTGAAAACAAATCAGTGGTCTTCTTTTGATGAAATTTCATCTGTTCACACAATCTTCTTTTACAATACTGATTTACCTTTTTGGGAGGGACAAAAAAGTTGTGCCAGCTCTACCCTTTATTCTCTTAAAAGGTAGACAATGGACAAAGTTGTTTTACTACTTCCACTGAAATGTGAAAGCCAACTGATCCCTCTTGTAAGGCACAAATCTGAAGGTAAAAAGTCCTATGATGAGGCCTTGATACAACTAATTGTAATGGCTCCAAAAGGGATTGTGGATTTCAGATAACATGGGTCAGATCCTAGTCCACCTATTAGGTGTGCAAATGGATTTAGGTGCCAAAGTGCAATTTTATTCCACACTGCTTGAGTCTGTAAAAAAACATCCATGTGTAAAATGCCATCACCTCATTCTTTAGACTAAGTTAGACCAATCTTAATTTTGTTTTAATGTTTTTCAAGGATTCATACAGGATGGAATAGGATCATACTCGAGTACCTTCCACCACTTAGGTTATGTCTACACTGCATCCCTGGTCTTCTCAGGGAAGGGAGCTCTCAAGCATTCCCTTCCCATCTTATCTCCTAGTACTTAGAAATGTGGCAGTGAAGAGCGAGAACCCTTGGAGTGGTTTCAATGATTTTTTTCCTGGGTTTGGCATATGCAAGCAGGATTAGATGGGTAAGGCATGTTCCCTGAGCATGTTGGGCATTCAGTGTAGATGTACCATGAGGCATCTAGTAAATTGGACAAGATGTGGCCTGATGGGTCTTTAACATACTAAATAATTATAAATTAATGCAAGAACTAATAGCTGATGCTAAAGGGCCCTTATTATGTTAACTCACTTCAAACTGATACAAGTCAATTAAAACATAAAACCTCTCAGTTTTGAAATGCAGTTCCCAAACTCATGTGTCTTGTATTTTTTTAATGAGTTAAAGGGAGTTAAAGACTAATGGTTAATTCTACTCTTTCTAATACCAATACAAATTCAGGATAAACCATACAGGCAGTCCTCAACTTACAACCTTTGTAAGTTGAAATGTTGTAAGTGCAAAACGTTGTAAGTTGACACCCTGTTTCAACTTTATGGTGTCAGTTTTGACTTTACAATGTTTGATCTGATGCGATGCCACACCAGCAAACAAGTTCGCTGCATCGCTTATCTCACTGGAGAACATCTGTTCAAACTTCCTTGGACACTTTCTTTAAGAAAGCAGACAATACTCCAGAAAAACCTTAATCCAAGACTCTTGAGAAGACTCCAGCCAAGAACCCTTCAAAAAGTCCAGCCAAGTCACCTCAAAGAAGTCCTTCCAAATCAATGATTGCTATTTACAATATGAATACATTAAGGTAGCTATATTACTCATCTATAACTTGATAGAGTACAAAATTCTGGGGTATTTTTAGTGAAAATACTGTATTGGGTCTTGGTCCAGGAACCAATCCTGCACTTATAACATTGCTTCTTATGAAAAAAATTGATTCTGAGTTACAATATTTCGACTTAAGATGCGGTTTTCAGGAACCAATTGCGCTGTAAGTCCAAGGACTGCCTGTACTGATGTTATCTATACTTTCTTACGAGGGGGCCACATTCTTCATAGTTCCTGGTGCCATGTCCTAGGAGCATACAGTGCCCAGGAGATAACTTACTGTGCGTCACACAGTTAGTCATGACTCTAGCAAATTCTTTCTTTCTACATTTTGTCTAAGAACAATGAAGTGTGTTACATGCATTTAAATATGGTGTATGATTTTTTAGCTTATCCTGCTACAGGAAGAAATTGTTTTTAAGATTGCTCCTGGCATGTGAGGATTAGCGATTAATATCTATGGGGCACATCTACATGTGCAATTAATGCAACTGAATATACTTTAGCTCAATTTGAACTGGAGTAAACTAATCCTGATCTTGCCATCTATGTGTGTATTTAAGTGCAGTAATTTACTGCCCTGCCAAATACCACTTGTATCTGATGGAACTATCTGGCAGTGTAGCAAATTAGTCTACTGTACCTTAATTGCTGTGCACATGTAGACAATGATGCTTTACTGTACAGCAAATTAGTCTGCTAAGCAGTAAAGTGTCTCATGTAGTTGTGCTCAGAGTGGAATTATATTTAGTTTCTGAGTACTCTGTTCCAAATAATAAATGCTGTCTGAGTTGTATTTTCTCTCATAGGAGGAGATTTATTCTCCAAAAACTGATAACCTAACATGATAAAATTCCTAAGATAGTTTCAAACCTCCTTAAAATTAGAAAGAAACAAAATATCTTTTGAATCCAGAGTTATCTTGGATAAGTTGTAATGGTCATGGATAAAATATTTTTGTGACCAATATTTCAGGGAGCTTACTGCTATATGGGGACACTCCTGAAGTTCTTTTCTGTTATACTGCTTAAATAGTTTGAAAAATTTAATCTAGGTGAGCAAGGAGACTAAAATTCACTGTCAAAAGTGTCTCAGTAACTTAGGACTAGATATTCAAAGGGACTTAGACACTGAACGCAGACTACTGCTTAGCTGTATTTACAAAACCAAATAAATCAGTTTTGAAAGTGTAGCTGTTAAATGATTTTGGTCCAGATTCACAGAAAATATTTAGGTACCCAATGCCTCGTTACTTGCCTAACTCCCATTGATTTTATTGCAGTCAGTGGGAGCAAGGTACCCACAATATGAATTTAAGACTAAAATTTTTTGGTAATTCTCTTTCATAGACAGCATTCTATAGTCTCCCACAGCATTTCTGCAGGCTAGCTAAGGAATTATGGGTTGGATGAATTAACTGTAAGGTGGATAGAAAGCTAGCTGAATCGTAAGTCTCTCAAAGTGTAGTGATCAATGGCTTAAAGTCTAGTTGGCAGCTGATATCAAGTGGAGTGCCCCAGGGGTCAGTCCTTGAATCAGTTTTGTTCAATATCTACATTAATGATCTGGAAGATAGGATGGATTGCACCCTTAGCAAGTTCATGGATGACACCAAGCTGGAGAGAGTAATGGATATGCTGGAGGGTAAGGCTAGGATTCAGAGTGACCTAGACAAATTGGAGGGTTAGGCCAAAAGTTATTACACAAGGTTCGACAAGGACAAGTTGCACTTAGGACAGAAGAATCCCAAGTTGCACTGGCTTGAGATCAACTGGCTAAGTAGTAGGGGTGTGCAAAATGGGCCCTATTTGATTCAGATTTGGCCCGAACCAGGAACAGTGATTCAATTCATTGATTCGGATCACTGTCCCTGACTCGATTTGGCCGAATCCAAAAATTAAGATTCAATGCTGATTCAGAGAATCGGTGATTTGGACATAGATACAGCTTTAAATGTTTTTTTCTCTACATACCTCGAGGTACCAGGTGTGGCTTGTGAATACTGTAATGCTGGGGTGGATGGAGTGTCCCACAGGAGTGTGTGTGTGTGTGTGTGGGGGGGGTGCTCATGTGCTTGGCAGTGAACACAGAAGTGGACTGGAAGTACTTCCACATCTGATGGGGGGCAGGGAAGGGGGTGTGCAGGGGGGCCTCTGTGCCCCCCTGGCTTGGCAATCAGCCATGGGGGGACCCTGGGTGCCTCCCCAGATCCAGGAGGGAAGGGAGCTTATTTAGTCTGCAGAAGACAAGACTTGGGGGGGGGGGGGGGGAGGAAAGGGATTTGATAACAACCTTTAACTACCTGAAGCATTGTTGCAAAGAAGATGGACCTAGACTGTTCTTAGTGGTGACAGATGACAGAACAAGAAACAAATGGTCTCAAGTTGCAGCAAGGGAAGTTTAGGTTGGATATTAAGAAAAAAAACAACTCACTAAGAAGGTGATGAAGCACTGGAATGGGTAACCTAGTCCTAGGGAGGTGGTGAAATCTCCATCCTTGGAGGATTTTAAGGCCCAGCTTGACAAAGCCTTGGATGGAATAGTCTACTTGGGGATGGTCCTATTCTGAGCAGGGGACTAGATGTCCTCCTAAGGTCCCTTCCAGCCCTAATTTTCTATGATTCTATGAAGGAAAGAGTAGTTCCAGGGAGGACGGACAGCTGAAAAAGAGAGGAGTCTCATGGAAGACAGAGTACAGAGAAAGGAATAGTCCCAGGAACAACAGAGTGGAGACTGAGGAAGGACAGAGGGAATTGTGGTAGTACAATAAAGACTGGGTTTTTTTAAGCTGTTTCAGACATTGACACTCTAGACGTCCCATCCTCTGAAGAAGAAAACATCTCTTTTCCTAGGAGCTCATCAGAAAGGAGCTGCCCGAGGCAAAGGGGATGGAGTGCTGGGGAAAGTCAAGGACAAAGAGAAGCTAGGGTCTCAAGCTGGAGGCCTGCCCCTCAAAAAGCCATGCAGTGGTTCTCCTTTAAGGACAGGGAGACCAGCCAAGGCTTCTTCCCAAGGCCAAGCTTTCTCTCAAAATAAGTTTGATCCTCTGACACCTTTACGCAATGACACTTATGGCATCCATTCGTTAGCGAGTGATGGTGGATGACATATACACAATGACATATAAATATATAAATTAGTAGAAAATCCAGCTACAGCACTGGCAGATGCTGTAAGTGACAACAAAACAAGAATAAGTGTTGAAGAATGCCACGTTCTTATAATAGTAGATTTCTTTTAAGCAATTTTAGGGATTCAAGATGTTATTAATTAAATTGCATTTGACTGAGTTATAGGGTAAAGGGTTATTTGAGGCACTGTCCTAGGATAAATTATGGGAACATTTCCCAGTGTAATCTTAATGTGTTAATTAAAATCCAACTTCTTTTTTTCAGGCTGACAGATGAATACTCTTTCATTATGTGGAAGTTAGTTTTTCATTTCCTTTTTTCTTTTTCTTTCCTTTTTAAAATTTCTTTAAAATTAAAGGGATGACTGCTGATCTTACAGCTATCCAACCATGCTGGAATAGGTGTGGTTGCACAGATACAAGTGAGAAAAGTATTTGGCTGAATTACTCTCACTGGATCTTTAGGATTTGTAGACAGATATCCTCAATTAAATATATTGGGCCAAGATCTACGCTGATTTACATCATGCTTTCTGCCATAAACCTTCAGAGGGATTTTACAGACTGTAAATCAGCAGAAATTTGGTCCCGTTTCTTTTCATTAGATGAATGAGTGAAGGTTTTATTTTATTATTATTTTTGTTTGCCCTTCTCACAGCCAAAATTCAGAATTTTTACTCAGTATAAAATGATAGGCTTGCCTAAGTGCACAATTTCTTGCCAATTGTGTATATGCTAGGAATATGCCTTCATGTCAATTAAACTGATGAAATATGCACTATTAATAGGTTCAGTGTGTACAATATATACCATAATTTAAATAAGTTATTGCTTTGCTCTGAAATAATGGATCTAAAGGGCATACATGAACACTCTAGGGATAGTATCTAACCACAGAAACATCCAGAGTTTGTTCCCAAGCATCTGGATGCTGATGATGTTATTTCTGAAGATTACACTCTACAACTTGGATGTTTCTTTGTTTGTTGTACCTTCCAGAATTTTCTAATGACCTTTTTTATCATCAGCTTCTATGAGTCTTCTCATGCTTGTAGCTTGCAAATTAACATCCTCCTGGGAGGAGACAATTATATTAGTATTATATATACACACTAGGGGTAGGCACGGGTGCCAGAGTGTGGCACTCAAAGACATTTTGGTTGGCATGCATGCCTCTGGGTGAATGGTGGGGAAGGGCCCGGGACTATATGGCCACAACAAGGATCAGGGAATTCATGGCTCCCCCGCCATCTGCCCCTAGCACGCCAACATCCTTCAAGTTGAAGTTGCAGGTGTTTTTGGCACTCTGCCCAAAAATATTGCTGACCCCCTGACATCTACTTTATAAAAAATTTCAGGGCCTAATCTATTGGTCAGCAGCTAGATTTTACAGGTGCTGTCCCTGGCCCTCGCTCAATTAATTCTACAGGCAAAGTCAAGTCAAGGGAATATTTGCAAGCATGTGAAATTAAACTCACTGGGCCAAATTCACTATTTATGTGAGTAGATGGAACTGTACTGTCCCATTGCACTTTATTTGCATAGTTTGATGGATTGTTTCTATCCTTGAAAAAATTTTTTTTTTTTTAATCCAGGAATATTTTAAAATGCATCTTCCTGAAACATTTTACCTTTAAGCATCCCAAACTACCAAAACCAGTCTTCCTCAGTTGCAAATCTGTTTAATATCTTGAGGTTACTCTTGTGTTCACACTGTGAAAGTATTATTGGTTTCTGTATATCCTCTTATTTTCAGAAGATGCCTTCCTGGAAATATAAATGTAGTCAGTCACTCTCCTGCTGATGGCAAGCCAGTGGTTGTGGGAAGGGATTTTTCTCTTATGAAAGGAATGAATGAGATAGACTCTTTAGTATCATACATTTTAGGCAACTACTGTTGCTGGTGAAGAATATTGGAAAAAGAGTTAAGGCATCTCACTACATTTCCAGAAATTGGAGTTTGAGTCTTATTCTAGACTGTGCTGAGGGAGGCCTCCTCTAGCCACCTCAGCTGTAAATGGGCATGTCATTGCTCAGGCTGGGGAAACAAAGATGGCTGAATGTGATGCTATCCCTAGTACTCCCTCATGTGCTGTTGGCTATGGAAGCTGGTGTTCTTTAACTATGACGACAGGCTAGTTGGACAAACATTTGACCTTTCTTTATGACCACTGCTAATACAGTTTCTTTTAAAGCTGATCTAGTCTCTTTTGTCCCTTTTGTACTTCTGGTTTCCACAGAAATTAGCTCAAAATCTTTTAATATTTTCTTTAAAAAGTAAAAAGAAAAAACTAACAAACAAACAAACAAGAAACAACCAAACCAAAGCTCAAATACACTCAAAACTGAATTTTGTGGGGTGTTCATTTATGAAACCTACTTTGACTTGTGTGCTTATTAGGATATGGCTCTTTAGTGCCAAGTAGTTAGCCAACCTCCTACAATACTTTGTTAGGTAAGGCAATATTTGTATGACATTTAGCTTCATTAAATACTTAAAAATGACTTAGTAGAAGTCTTCTCCCTTTCTAATTGGGTTGTATAAGTTATGTATGCATTGTATTTTATGTTACCTCTTTTAAGAACAGTTACCAGTAAGAATACTCTCTCTATATGGTACTGGGCTACTATTAGCTATTTCTCTTTTTCAGATAGTCACATGTGAATGAGATAAATGGGGCCACCTAAGTTAAAATAGGAGCCCCTCTGCTGGTACTGGCACCTCCTCAAAGCTCTGGTTTAGTAGGTCCCTCCACCCCTTTCTCACCCACGTTAAATTAAATCAATTAAGCTTTGAAATTAAATTAGTACCTCAGCTGGTTCCAGCACAGCAGCAACCCCTTCACAGTAGCTGCCACCACCTCAAGTCATCAGTGTGGGGTACCTACTCCAAGAGCTTCCAGCTCAGTGGCTCCCTCTGCACCAACTCCACACACACACACACACACACACACACACCCCCAATCAAGTAAGCACTGCAATTAATTTGTGCTGGGGCCACCTAAGATAAAGCAACAGGCCCTCCATGGTAACTGCCACCACCTCAAGCCATCAGTTAAGTGTGCTTACTGCAAAAGCCACTGGTTCAGTGGCTCCCTCTGTGCCACCTCCACAAAAATCAATCAAGCTTTGCCATTAAGTAGTGTTGGGGCCAGAACAGAAAAAACAGCAGGCCCTCCACGTTAACCGCCACCACCTCAAGCTGTCAGTGTGTCATGCCTACTACAGGAGCCTCCAGTGCAGCAGCTCCCACTGCACCACCACCACCACCACCACACAAAATAAATCAATTAGGCTTTGAAATTAATTAGTGCTGAGCCCCACTAAGAAAAAACACCAGCCCCTCCATGTTACCTGCCACCTCCTCAAGCCATAGGTGCAACAAATCCTTCCACCCCTTTTCCACACCTGAGAAATAAATCATTTGGGACTAGCAATTTATTAGCAGTGGGACCACCTGAGGAAAAGCAGGAGCCAAGTTCCTGGCTATTGTGAGAATACTGCAATAGAACAATTGGATGTTCAACACCTTCCAAGAAGTTGACACAAACTCTGCAAGTACAGCAAAAGCTGTGTTAACCAGCACTTATTAGCTGGAAAACTCTATTAACCGGCATCCGAGGGATGTGACAAAAGCAAGACCAGAAGTACCACTTCCGGGGGACTTCCTGCTTTGCTGCCATGAGCTTTTTTCTTTGCCACTTTTTTGGCCCACAGCCCAGGGCAAAGCAGCCTGTGAGGGGCAAAGCAGCCTGTGCAGGGCCCCCCTTCCCTGTCCCCCAGTATACTGATGCCGGGGAGCACACCAGACGGTACACATTTGATTAACTGGCATCCCCCATTCTAGGGGGATGCCAGATAACAGAGCTTTTACTGTACTTTACTATGGGATGCTAATGTCATGCTGAGAGAAAACATCACAATAAGGAGTGTCAACAACATTGGACACAGAGTCACATTCTAGAACAATCTGCTGAACAACGACAATTAGATGCAAGTAGAAAAAAAAAGATGTGCATGTGACAATGAATCTGAGGACATAGCTACACAAAGAAGGTGATTGGACTTGCAACAATATCAAGACAGCCATGCAGATAACTCCTGACCACAGGCCACTGTGTGAAGACAATTAGGTGTACAATGCCATCAAGAATGCCATGCTACTGCATCACAAAAGTAGGCTACTAAATGAAGACAAGGAGATGGACAACACCATCAAAAATGCCATGCTAACAAGTTGAAAGGCGAGGCAGCTATGCGCAGACAATCAAATATGCAACACCATAAAGGAAGTCATGCAAGTGAGTCTCATGAAAAAGGTGCTATACAAAGACATTTAGATGCCACATGACATCAAGCAAGTCAGGCAACTAAGTCCTAAGAATGTGGTGTGGTGAGAAGACAGTTGAACTCTGTTTGCTCTGCAAAGACAATTCCTAATAAGAGGCAGTCATTTCTTAAGACAGTCAGAAGTAGAAAGGCATTACTGCAGTAAAATGAATGTCATTAGCCAATTTTGCCATTCTTTAAACTTCACAGCTGAGCAGCCATCAGATGGAAAGTTTAGAAATTGCTGTCACAAAGGAAAATAAGTGAGGTTACCTTACCGCCATGAATTTCCCTCATTACTTAAAGAGTTCATGAGCAACCCACAACATATATTTTATGAGAACTTCTAGACCAACATTTGGTCATTTAATAGTTCTTTAAGCTTTGCACCTTTAGGAGCAAAAATTGCACCCATTCCTGGACAGGACCCATATTGCTTTTGTGTCAATGGACAATTCTATCACCCAACATCTCATTTATAGCCTATAGATGGAGATGCAAGATCCTATGGCCAGCTTTATGTTTTGGATCACAAAGAAGCAGTTGAAGAATGGTTAAATCATCCCCCTCCCCCCCAAAAAAAAAATCACCAATGTGATCCTGCTTTAATGCAAGACATGGATGCTTTCCTGAGAAACATCAGTCCATTTTTAACCCCTTACAAAATGTTAAAGTGAAGTTGTAAAAGAAGAAGAACAAAGAGTGGCTGAGGAAATTCATTCAATTGCAAATGTTAGCATGGTATTCCATCATGACCAAGAATCTGACAGAAAAGATATGATTTGCCAAACAATTATGAAATTGCCATGATTTTCCAGAATGACGACGGAGAACCCCCTTTCCATAGGGATATAAGAATTTATGCAAGATCCCAAGGCTTTGAAAATATAAGTATTTTGAATGCTAACTTAGATCCCATGACATATGTTGTGTTTTATTCATGTAGTGAACTGGGTTGGCATGAAGCTTTGCAACTTCCTGGATATGAGAATTTTTTTTTTTTTTTTTTTTTAATTTTTGAAGACTCCATGTTACAATTCAAAGTTGCTCAAACAGCATTTCATCAAAATGAATTTAATTCAATTTTATGTGGAGGACAATTGACTCAACAGTGGACTGTATATTCACAATTACAAGTTGAGGCAAACAATTTAAATTACCTTAGGCAACAGCAAGGAAAGCTTAGAGTAGCACAATACAGTGGTCTTATGGACTTCTTAACAGAAACTGCTGAAACCTCTGGTATGCAAGTAAGAAATACTGTCATTTTACCATCATCATTCCAAGGAGGACCAAGAAATATGCGAGAATGAGATCATGGTACTATGGCAATAGTGAGCAAATATGGACACTCAGATCTATTTATTACATTCACTGCAAATCCAAAATGGCCTGCTATTCAAGAAAATTTGTTTCTGGGACAAAATCCCTCAGACTTAGGTGCAAGAGTATTCCAAATTAAGCTGGTAACTTTACTGGATGATGTTATAAAACAAACTCCATCCTTCCAGTTGGCAACAGCTGAAGGTGCCAGGATGCCCACATCAGGGAAGTCAACCAGCAGCTCTAGAGATGGTGTCTTCAGGAGGGATTCGGATTCTACAACCACGACCAACACTTCCAGGAAGAAGGCTTACTAGGATGGGATGATCTTCATCTCTCTCCTAGAGGCAAGCATCTGTTCTCCCGCAGGTTGGCTGATCTCGGAAGAGCTTTAAGCTAGGTTCAACAGGGGACGGGGAACTGGTGGTTGATGAGAACCTAAGGTTGGAAAGCCACAATCAAGGCACCTTACCTAACCAGGTAAGCACTAAGGGGAACACATGCTATCAAGGCAAAGGGACACCAAGAGCACCCACTGGGGGGCCAAAATGTCTTTACACAAATGTCAGGAGTATGGGGAACAAACAGGAGGAGCTCACACTCCTACTTGCTAGCACACAGTATGACCTAGTCGGCTTAACTGAAACATGGTGAGATTCTATGCATGACTGGTGGTGGGTATTGAGGGATACAGGTTGTATAGACAAGATAGAGTGGGGAGAAAAGGCGGGGGTGTAGCTCTCTATGTTAAGGACAAGTACACATCTTCTGTCATCAAGGCAGGAGTGGAGGAAGGGGAATACGGAGGCATTGTGCGTCAGGATCCAGGGAAAAAGGACTTGGTAGTGGGGGTCTACTACAGACTTCTTCACCAGGATGATGAGCTAGATGAAGTATTTTCTAAGCAGCTCTCAGATGCCATACAGGCGAGGGAGGCAGTGGTCATGGGGGCCCTAAATTACCCGGACATCTGCTGGGAGGAACAGGCGGGCAAAATAAGCTGCTCATGGAGGTTCTTACATTGTGTGCAGGACCTCCACCTAATCCAGATGGTGTCTAGTCCCACCAGAGGTAGCGCCTTGCTGGACCTGGTCTTACCAACAGGGGATGATCTCGTGGGGGGACCTGCGAGTATACAGTAACCTGGGTGATAGTGACCATCACTTGGTAGAGTTCACTATCCAGTGAACAGTGAGAAAAATATCCAGTGATTCTAAACTTTTAGACTTCAGAAGGGCCAACTTTAGTAAACTTAGAAACCTAGTTAGTAAGGCGGTGGAACTCAAGAGCATTGAGCTAATGGGGGTCCAAGAGGGTTGGAAGTTTCTCATGGGAGTGATCCTTGGGGCACAAAAGGAGTCTATCCCCTTACTCAGGAAAGGGGATAAGGGGATTAAAAAGCTCCCTTGGATAAACAGGGAGCTCTAGGAAAGACTGGGCAAAGAAAGAGATTTATAGGCAGTGGAAGCAGGGGGCAGCCACCAAGGAGGCATACACCACCCTGGCATGCTATTGCAGGGAGTCAGTTAGGCAGGCCAAGGCAGGACTGGAGCTTAGCTTAGGCTGGCTACAACAATTAAGGACAATAAAATGTCCTTCTACAGATACATAGTGAGCAAAAGGAAAGCGCAGAGTAACATAGGGCCCCTGCAGGATAAATCAGGTCAGTTGGTGGTTGACACAGAGAAAAAGGCAGAACTTTTAATGAGTTCTCTGCTTTCTAAGTACTGACTAAGACAATTCCCCCACCTTGAGCATAGACAGATGTCCAAAAGGCACCAAACCACCACTGGTCAATGCTGGGGCCAGGACTGGAAGGGTCAAAGGACCAGGGCCCCACTGCAAGGAACATCCAAGAGCTGAGGGCCTGGGGTTCTGACTGGCCTGGAGGTGGGTCCAGACTCGATATAAGTCCTTACCTTTCACCGGGGTGATTGTGGACAGGTTGTTCTCAGTCTGGAAGGAGGTGGGCACCTGTTTATATGGGCAGCCCTGAATCTAAAATGGCTGCCCTAATCAGGCACCTGCCAGCTGCTGCCTTCTGGCCCCTTAAAGTGGCAGGCACAAACAGTGCCCTGCCACAGGTTCCTATATTATACCCACACTATTTTTGGATACATCTCACCCCCATTACCAATAAAAGTATACTTTTACTTTCATTAGCAGTCTCTGCCTTGCAACACAGGCACAAAGCAAACACACAACACTGTTTTGCACAAACACCTCAACACTCTTTGCAATCTCTTGGCTTTACTTGTGTTACAAACATTCACAGTTTCTAGCACAGAACTTAGTCTTCTCTGCTACTGACTTCTTATTGGACCAGCGATATAAGTTGTTTTACTTAACCCAATCAGACCACAGCATGACCTCTGGCACTCTGAAATCAGGACATAACTTTTTCTTAAAGCAACTACATCTTTTCCCTGCTCTAGAGCAAACGTTCCTAAAATTTCGTTCTTACTCTTTCCTCCTACCTGCTCTAGCATTCAAACTCTGTTAATCTCTTATTCCCTCCTCTCTTTCTAAAGTGTTTACTTTCTAAACACTTTCCACATCTCTTTCTATAACAGCTGCCTCACAGCCTGTTTTTCCCCCTTCCCTCTATCTTTTTCCTTTCCCTCTTTCTATCACAGCTCTTTGATTTCTGAATCTCTCTTTGTAAGGAAACAAACCTTGAATGAGCGAACCATGCAACTTTCCTAGTGAAATTTTCTTTAACTCCCCCACATAGGGTTATAACAATACAGGCACCAGCTGTGGGGGGCAGTTTCAATCATAATGGTTTTCAACCAGTACCGACCCAGCTCCTTTCAAGAACTGGATCTTCCTTATGTCCCAAATCTGGCAGAAAAGAGGGGAACTCAGAGAATCAGGTTGCTACCCTTTCTACTCAGGTCTAAATACTGGGCTATACTAGCTCTTTGCAGCAAACAAAAACCAGTGTCTTGCACTAAACACTAGCTTACAACCAGCAATAAACTCAAAACTCAAAATCTCAGAAACCTCAAAGCTCAAGACACAAAATCTCAAAAGCCTCAAGACAAAACAATCTTACAAGCATTTCTGCTGGAGAGGACCTGCCTCCTCCTTTTTTACCCACTTAGCTCTATGATCACTTATGCCTGGTTTGGGGGTCTTCTGTCTGAACATACTGGTTCCTGGACTTCTGTGCCCTACAACCAGAACAACAACAACAACAACAATAACAACAACCACAATTATAACAACAAAGGAAGTGCTTTGGGTACTCAAGCCCCTGTCCTGCAGGAGTTCTCCTTAACAATGCTGATCCTTCACTGGGTATGCCCAGCCTTCACTGGGGCAAGTTCTGTAATGCCAACCCTTCACCGGGTATGCCCATCCCTCTCTGGGGCAAGTGCTGTAATGCTGACTCTTCACCGGGTATGCCCTTCCCTCTCTGGGGTGAATTCTGTAATGCTGACCCTTCACCGGGTATGCCCACCCCTCACTGGGGCAAGTTCTGTAATCACAATAACAGTAACAGTGTTGGAATTCCTACAGTAACAGCAATACTTCAAATACAACACAAACACACACAGAGAATACACAAGTACACTAGCTCACCTAACCCACACTTCTCACTCATGCTCACTCACACTAACACCTGCAATATGCCCGCATTCTCCACCATAAAATGTTGCCCTGTGGGGTCAGGCCAGCTCTCAGGATCTCAATATTGCACTGTTAGACAGGAGAGTGTGACACAATTGCATATATACAAACACACAAATCAATTAGGTGCATACACACATACACTATCAACTAAGGCACATACACATCCAAACTAGCCTAGGCACATGCATACCTGTCACCAATTCAAGCACATAGACTATACACCCCAAAAGTTAGACAAAAAACAATTGTCCATACCCACACACTCAGTGCACATACACAGATCACTAATTCGTATATCATGTACACAATGACATATATATATATACACGCACACACTCACCAGTTCACACATATACAACCCACCTACACATACACAGAGGTAAGTTCCTAACTTGGATGGTACGGTATGTATGTGTGTGCTTGGGGTACCTGGGATACTTGGAGGAAGGTTAAGGTGAGAGAGTTAAAGGTAGGGAGTGAAAGTTGCCAGAACTGGGATTAGAAACTGGCTGAGGAACTGAGGGTTGGGTTAACTTAAGATCAAGTGGCCCCAGGTTACTCGAGGTCACTGGTGCAAGGGAAAAAGCCTGGTGGCAAGGAGAAGACAGTCAGAAAAGAAACTGAGGCAGAAACCTGGGAGCTCAGGGAAAAAGGCAGTGAGGACAAGGCAATAACAGTTGCAGAGATCAGGAGAAAAGGCAGTGGAGACAAAGCAAGAGATCTGGGGAAAAGACCATGGGGATAAAATAGTGGCAAAGAAACAGGGGGTTTGCAGGCAGAGAGGAGCTCAGGACAGGTGTTGGAGGTGGCGGTGAGCAAGAAGCAGGAGAGGGAGAAATGAGACAGAAGTTAGAGGGGTGAGGAGCAGAGATTGGAGCAGGGCCAGAACCGTGGCAAAGCAAAACCCATCTCAGGGGTTCAAATAACAGGTCTATTAAACACACTACACAGCCCCATGAAGTTACTGGTTCACACACACGTGCACACACATACAAGCACTCACAATGGCAGCAGGAGAAAGAGACTCAGTGGAAGGGTTGGAGTCCAGGTAGGGAAGAGTAGCAGAGTCCAAGTCCTTGGTTGAAGAGGGTGTAGGAGGTGATAGCTACCTATCTAGGCTGGAGAAGGGTCCTTGTCCAGTAGGTGTTGTCCAGAGGAGGATCGCCAGCAGGGCGTCCAGGTGGATAGGTGGTGTGGCATGGTGCTGGTTCAGATGAAGAGGGCATCCCAAGGAGTCAGTCTTCACTACCCCTTTTTATGGGGCAGACTACCTCTAATCTCCTATGGGGAGGGCCTGTCCAGGCAATGTCAGTCCTGTTCCAGAGGGTTCCAGGTGTTCTTACTGAGCATGTGCAGCCTTGGCACAATGGTGGGTTTCCTCATCTTTTGTTTCTTGAATGCTGAGGGTGGTTCCAATGGCTGGATCATTGGTCCCTGTATTGGTGTTGATGGTTCGGTTATTCAGAGGGAGCTATTTTTAGACCTACTGCCATTGTCTCTCAAGTACCCACATTCATCCCCATTCATTCAGGAACCAAGTTACATAGGAGGGGTAGGTATGAGTTATAGGTCAGGGGACACAAGTTGGAGGTTTGACATTACAAGATGGCAACTTGACATACTTATGCTAATTTACATATGTAGGCCTAAAACAGTAATCACACAATATAAAAGCAGTAAAAAATAATCAATACAAACATAATAATTATCACTTATAAAACAGTGGATATCTGTATCAAAATAGCAGGGCACTTATTTGCAAAGAGGGGAGAGAAAAATAAAACTTACTACCTAAAATAAAATGTTAAAGCTTATCCTACATCTTAGCTTACTTATACTTATCTACAGGGAATAGAGAGGGAGAGAAAAAGTCAGAAATGGTTGGGGAAGGGGAGGGAATGCATTTTAAAAGAAAAAAAAAAGAAGAAAAACTGGGGATTTTGCTACACCAGATGACGGAGAAACTGGTCTGGGGAATACGTCATTAAGGGTCAGTGGGGCCACAGACACTGGGGTCGTGAGTGGGGGTGGGCTGAGACCCCTCCCTTCTTCTTTGTTGCAGTTAATTGTTTCCATTCCTTTGATTTTCCCTGAGCCCTAGGGCAGGAAAAAGCCTGAGAGACATTCTCACAAGACTGAGTGAGCCAGGGCAGTGTTGAGGATGGCAGCCCAGCAGAAAGGGCCAAGCATATCACCAGGGACCATCCTACATCCCGAAGGTAACTAGGCAGGGAAAGAACACCAGGAGCCAAGTAGGCAGGGAGGAGCCAGGAGGTAACATTGGAGGAAGAGCTGGTCGACCATCCTGAGAGGCTGGCACATGGCTGGGGTTTAGGGGAGGCAGAGCCCCAAGCATCCCCACTAGGAGTAACACCCAACCTGTAAGGAACAACCAGAGGGAGCCCCACCACTGAACGGAAGATCCAAGTCATAACAGGTGAGTGTCGGGGTTTCCCTTGGGGAGAACACGACTTGGCGTTGAGGTTACAGGAGCAGAATCCATGGCTGGTCCTGGGTGCATGCTCCAAGGTGGCCAGGAAACAGCTACACGAAACCAGGCAGGTACAGGTACCCTTTATATAAAAGAAGCCAAACACGTACCATCCAAGTAGGCAAAGACACAGCAGACAGTCGTTATGTCATTCCATACAATAAATATGTTTTGTTACAATAGAACACTCATATCAATGCTGAAGTTTCCACATAGATTAAATCCATCAAATATATCTTTAAATATATTTAAAAAGGATACGACTGTGCCAATATTAAAATAGTAAACAATCAATAACTACAACATGACAGATAGCCAATTACCTTGATGCACGGTATGTGACATCACCAGAGGCTATGTGGAGACTGCTGGAAAACCAAATACGTGATAGATCTTATGGAATCATTAGATTAGCCATTCATTTGCCACTCCAACAGTCAGTATATTTTCAACCAGGGCATGAACTTGAGGCCATTGATCATGCAGATATTTAAAAAACAACTTTAAATGCTTGGTTTTCAGTAAATCACAATTGCCCTAAAGCACGACAGTATTTATATTGTGAAATTCCATACCATTATGTATTTCAGAAAGGTGTTTGGCAAAGAAGACAAAGAGGTGGAGACAGCATTCTCCCTAGGATATATTCAGTAAGTCCAAATGATATAAAAAGATTATGTTCAAGAGTTCTACTGCTGCATGTCCATGGAGTAACCAGTTTTGAAGAATTACATACTGTTAACAATGTCCTCTGTGATACGTTTCAAGAAGCAGCAAAAATACATAATTTGATAGCCAGTGATGAAGAATGGAGCCACTGTCTAGAGGAAGCAGCTGGAATTCAAATGCCCAGACAGTTGAGGCACACTTTTGCATTCATCTGCATATTTTGTAAGCCATCTAATGCATTTCAGCTATGGGAACAATTTTAGGATGACAGAAGACCATAAGAGACATCACAATGGTGACATTGCAGTACAAAAGGCATTGCTGGATATACAAGAATCGTTGATGGTCCATGGATGAAACTGTAGTTCTTTTGGTCTCCCTGATTCAGGCATCATTGTTGAACAAAGTAATGACATCCTTTCCAACATTGCTGAAGAATTCACAGAGGCAGAACAATGAATTAGAAACCTCAACACACAACAGAAATACGCCTTTGATCAAATTCTTACTGCTATAAATGGAGAGAGTGCAAATTGCTGCTTTTATTTAGATGGACCTGGAGGATCTGGGAAAAATTACTATATAACACTTTAATGTGTTTAAAGGAATTGGACAAATTGTTCTCCCTTTTGCAACAATGGGAATAGCTGCTCCTCTTCTAAAACAAAGAACAATACACATCGACTTCAAATTACCCATCCCAATACTTGAAACATCTACTTCACGTATGAGCTTACAGTCACCTGAAGCTGCCACAATGAACACTTTAATGTGTTTAAAGGAATTGGACAAATTGTTCTCCCTTTTGCAACAATGGGAATAGCTGCTCCTCTTCTAAAACAAAGAAGAACAATACACATCGACTTCAAATTACCCATCCCAATACTTGAAACATCTACTTCACGTATGAGCTTACAGTCACCTGAAGCTGCACTTAGATGCATTGATTTATTACTCAAAGAGATTATGAAAAGTGAAATGTCATTTGGCGGGAGACTGCTTTTGTTATGTGGAGACTTCAGACAAGCATTACCAGTCATAGTATGCTCTACAAGAACAGAGACGATTAAGGCATGCATAAAAAGTAATCATCTGTGGTCAAATTTCACCAAAATCAAATTATCACAAAACACGCACACTGAAGGACAACATCAATTCGATGACTGGACTCTCAATGTTGGTGAAGGAACTATGTCAAATGATTATAGGTTGCCACCAGATCTAATTGAAATACCAGAACCTTTACTGAAATGGAGTCCATTAGCATACCAGTTTATGGGAACCACATTGAAGTAGAAGTGTCAGAGTCCCTTGCAAAGAAAATTATTGTAACTCCCAAAAATAAACATGCCATGAAATTGAATACTAAAACTATAACTTTGCTACCTGGTGAAATGAAAAAGGACTGCAGCGCAGATTCTATGATCATGGATGACTCTAAAATTCAAACTATTTATCCCATTTAATTTTTAAATGTGCACACACCATCAGGACTCCCACTACATGAATTTCACCTGAAAATTGGTGCTATTGATGTTACTCAGAAATATGAATCCTAAAATGTGACTATGCAATGGAAGTCGACTGATAAGAGGATTACACCACAATTTCATACATGCTGAAATAATTACCGGTACTACCGTAGGAGAATGTGTAATCATTCCTTGGATTCATTTGGCTCCATCAGACACACAACTACCTTTCATTCTGAAAAGGAGACAATTTCCCATAATGACAGCATTTGCAATAACAATTAGTAAATCACAAGGACACACCTTTGAGTGACTCTGTTGGCTTCTACTTACCAGAACCAGTGTTTTCCCATGGACAACTGTATGTAGCCCTAATGAGAACCAGGAATGAAAAAAACTTAAGAATACATTTCACCAATGGTAAATAAAGAAGTAAATCTAAATGGTGATGAGAAAATATTCACAGAAAACATAGTCTTTAAGGAGATATTTGATGATAGTTGATTCCTCACACACCATCTGGATGCTTAACTGACCCGTAAGCAACCCAAAGGATTATTGGGGAGCCAACCCCAATGGCATATCGAATCACAGGAAAAGGAAGCAATTCATACTTTTACACGTCCAGCCTGCTTAATTTAAGTTTTTAACATATTGTCCTTAAAGTACAATACATATAAAAAGTAAAACCTACCTATTCATTCCTCTTATTTGTAAGTCAGCTGTCATTCTGCTCCTTGGAGAAAGGCAATGGATGGCGTGGAAAGATTGGCATGGTGGAGCAGGAATAGAGGGGACACGGCGGGAGGGCAAGACCAGCAGAGGATGGGGGTGGGGGGGGGAGGAGGAGGGGGTGGCGGGGGATGCACACGGAGCCAAACAAGGTGGGGTGGCAGAGGCAGAGCAGTGGCAGCACGGGGCAATAGATGGCAGCACTTCATCCCAGCCTCCTGCCCCCCACATCATTCTTGACGGGCAATTGGCTAGTTTACATAGAAATGTTTACACCTGGAGGGCTGATTAGCTACTAGGCACATGCACACACACAACCTTACACAAAAATATGTACATACATAAAGAGGAGCAATTTGAAAAGGACAAAAGAAAGGTATCCAAATACCAAAGACTTTCAATGGGAACTGCATGCATAATGCATGTCTGTTTCTTTTGAAACACCACTAACATTTCATTGGAAGGATTGTAACAAGACAAAGTTGCATGTAAATTCTTCTAGGCAGCCAACACAGCTGGCTTTTATATCATGCTTTTTCTTGTGCATTTTCTTCAGCTGCAGGGGACAGGGCAAGAAATAATTGTTTTAAATTGAAAAAACGGAAATTTAGGTTAGATATTAGAAATGTCTTCCTAACAACAAAGTGCTTAAGCATCAGAAAATATTACCCCAGACCCCAGAGGCTGTGGAATTCTATCTTTGGAAAGCTTTAAGAGCAGGTTAGACAAAGACTTGTCTGGGGTGGTTTAAACAGGGATGTTCCTGCCTTGAGCGGAGGGTGGGCTAAAAGACCTCTTTAGGTTCCTTTCAAGTATTTTTTTCTGTGATTTTCATAGTAAAACTAACTGACATTTTTATACATTCACCTTTTGCCACATTTCTCTCTCTAAAATGCTCCCACTCCTTTCCTTTCCTGAGGCATTCAATCCTACAAGAATTGTTCCAGTTACTATTCCTGTTTGTGGAAATCAGGTTAACTGATCATGGAGCTGATTCTACACAATGTAATTTAGATCAGTGTTTCCTTTTTTGTACCAGGACCCATTTGTAAACATCAATGGCTAGTCCTGACCCCTGCCCCTCACTCCCAACCCACTGCTTCCTGCCCCCAGGCCCTAGCTCCCCAGTATGTGGGGATGGGGATGGGTGGTGGGGTGGGGTGCGGTGGAAGAGAGGGTCTGCATGGGGCATGAGGGGCCTCAAGGGGTCCCAAGCAGCACCTTGCAGTCTGGAACTCTGACAGCCTGCAAGGGGGAAGCCATGGTTTCCCATGTTTTTCTCATTTAAAGGATAATCCATTTTTAAAGTTTGTGACCCTTTCATATATTCTTGTGACCCACTTTTGGGTCACGACTCATGGGTTGAGAAAAGCGGATTCAGATGACCAATCACAGAGACTCAGAATCAGATATTAATAACATGCCCCTGTAACCAGCAGGACAACAATGTGGCCAGGTGCTTGGGGCACAAGGGTAGCATCAACCTCCAGTTGTTAGCATGATTGCAACTGCAACTCCTGGGAGCAACTGGATTTTTTGCCTCCTCCCCCACTCAATTCAGCACCTAGGGGGCAGTTGCCAGGGTTGCCCCTCCCTAGTTAGGCCACTGCTTGTAACAATAAGTAAATGAGATTCCATAGGCACAATTGTGTTCATAAAACAATTAATTGAAAAGTGACAAATAACAAAGGAGAAATGAAAAGGAGACCAACCTGATTTCTAAATTTGTGAATAATGATTCATTTGACAGGCTGTGGTCAGAGGGCTCAGAAATGAGGACAGAGGGCTCAGAAATGTGGACAGAGGGCTCAGAAATGAATCAAGGAGGGTGATTCAGCAGTGAATTTATTTGAGAATCACAATATTTATGGGAAATTTATGAACAGGAGAAAGTCAAATTCTTGTAATAAATTATTAATTATGTAATGGAATTTCTCTCCCTGTACCTGAGGCTTTCCTGTCCCATTGCTTTTGCTCACCTCTTCAGTGAAGCGGGGGAGGGGGAAGTGGAGGGGGGGTGGGGAAGACCCCCACATGGGAAGCAGGTTTTCTGGCTCCCAGTTCAGCTGTGCTGCTCTCAGCAGCCCCAGGAAAAAGAGAGAGAAAACTTCCTTGAGTTTTTCTTATATACCTGGTATGACGTCACTCAAACCTTGGCTAATTAGGTAATGCCACAGTTCAGCCTCTCTCTTACTCATGTGCCTGGGGATCTTCTGCTTCCTCTGGCCAATGAGGCCAGAGGGTTTTACACATTTTGTCCTGATACAAGCCCCATCTTGCCATATGCTGAGCAGATGGCCAGAACAATGGGGGCCATCTTGCCCACATAAAACACACACAAAACCCTCCCCACCACCCAATACACAACCCAGGGTGTGTGTGGGTGTTAGAATTACAACAAAAAAGTTAATTACAAAGACTCACAGACCCTGTTGATGGTTTAAGACAGTAGAGCCCAACCTTTTTGGCAGGAGTGTCACAAATTAGTCCTGCAACCTCCCCAAGTGCCACTCCAATCCCCTTCCCCCACCTGATCTGCTGCTCTGCTTTATGTTCCCTATCCTATCTGTCTCTGTGCTGCCTGTCCCCTCTCCAACCTGTTGCATGCCACACATAGAGGCTGCCCATGCCACTTGTGGTACTTTTGCCACAATTTACCCACCCCTAGTTTAACCACATCTTTCCCTGAGGACTTCCACATTATATCCATTGGACCTTGAGGTGCTGATGTCAGCGAGATGCCAGCACCAGTACTTTCTGCATCTCCCACAGTGACTATTTTAATGTGCTAAAGAAAACCTATCAAATTGACTATTAGATTACAGATATGGGCAATCAAAACATCATTCTACAAATCTGGGACCTGCTAACGTGGAATGTTCACTTTTGTTCATTGCATTATTAAAATATGTTATCGGAGCATTTATATTTGAAACTGAATTTAAAACTTTTAATCTATGTAAGTACTGGTGGAGGTCTGAGCCAAATTTGATACAAAATGTAAAAAAGCAGTTCTGGGGCCAAATAAATCTGTAATGAAATGAAGTTAGTGTGGACAGTTGAGAAATATACTTTAAGGGGTTGTTGTGTTCTGGTTTTTAAGGGCATATTTGGTAACATATCAAAACCTTGTATTTTCCAGATATTATATGCATTATAAAATGAGATTCCAGGGGACAAATATAATTTCCATATTAATAGCCTACTTTTCTATGATACACTTAAAATAAATAATATTACTGTAAAATATCCACAACCATGAGACTCCCACTGAAGAGATTTATCAAGGTATATTTTAGGTCCCCCCTCCTCCGCTTTTTAGCTGGACTGGATTTCTGGCATCTGGATTCCAACGTCATATATATCCTTGGCCTCTTTTCTATCTGCTCGCTGGCCCTTGTGGACCATAGAGAGCAAATACTCGAATTCTGCATTGTTTATTTATTTCTCCTTTTCATGCTGTGGTGAGCAGTAGAGCACATGTACCCTAGTATATTATGATGAAACCTTTTGAAGTGTGTAACATAACAAGTCTGAACAACTGCTTTTTAACCAAGTCAAAGTCCATGGAATATCACCTCCTTTAATTAGCAGCTGTATTAATCAGAAATGAAGCAACCCAGCACCTACACTTTGAGATTCAGAAGGAAGTTTCAAAGCATTGCGTTTATCCAAGAAGATGCCAAAGAAGATGCCAGTTGACACAAAAGTATATATATAAATAAAATAAACTCTCTGTATTTAATAAAAAGGGCTTTGTTCTTAGAGGAATTTAGAATGAAATTCCACATTTTTAACAGCTGAGACAGACTATATTGTGGATAAAGACAGTTTAAAGGTCTTTATATCCACAATGACAAACTACAGTGCCTTGTACACCTCTTTCCATTGTCATCCAGCTGAGAAGCTTGTTCCATACAAGCAATAAACAAATTCACCTTGACACATGATTTGTCATGGGAGATAAAGATTGTACTTTGTTTGGATCAGGTTTAAGAACTCAGCTAGAGAGAATGTTTGTTATATCTCTTTTTTTCTGTCTTTTTTTTTTTTTTTTTGCTTACAAAAGTGTTCTGCACTATAGTCCTTTGAATAATGATGATGGCACATGAAAGCAATCCCTAACAAACCTGACCAGCCCATATTACACGAAGGAATTTCTTTGATGCTACATCAGGTTGTGAGATTCTGGCAGAGGTTAAAAACACATGAAATACTTAAGACAATTGTTGCCTAAGTGATTTTACATTTAGCAACCATAACATTGTACATGAAAAGTAGGATTGATATAAAAATCAAAGAACTAAAACTTTGGCTTAATATTCTTCATTAAGAATGTCAGTCATTGAGTTTAAAGAAAGTATGTTAGATGCTGACATGTTGCTTAACTTAAATTGACTTAGTTAAGTCACTTTATTTTAAGTTGATTTAATACATGTGTATGCTTCTAGTTTTAATGGACACCTATACCCGTGCCCAGTGCCAGCTCCAATGCACACTGATTAGCATGCTCCAGCAGCCTCAGTGTCTTGTATATTCAGTGTCCCCCTGCTTCAAAATGGTGGTGGGGGCACTTCAACTAAAGTTCTTTCAACGAGCTTTAGGTAAAGTGTCCCATCACCGTTTTGAAGTGTGGGATGCTGAATATATAAGATGCTGCTCTAATTAAAGTGCCCCCTGCACCCTGGAGCATGTGTAAAGATGCCCAGTGATATTAGGTCAAATTTGCTTGCATTCATTTTCAATTTATAGTATGCCTTCATTTTCTTTAAAAACATGAAAATGCCACATTTTTCAAAGCTTATCTTTATGAAAAGATCTTGCAGAATCCTATAAGGAATTTTTAATAAAGAAGAACTAATTTACACCCCTGCACATCCAAAGTAGCTGTACTGACTCCAATGTAATTCCATATTTCATGATGTGGATAGCCGCATTTGAGGTCCTGAGCAACCTCAGCTCACACTGAAGTGGGAGTTATCTTCAAATTCAGTGCATTGGAACTGAACATTAAATGCCTTTCAGCAGATAAAACTTTATGTCAGACAGGAGAATAAATTATGCTCAGGGCATATAAAATAGCCAGAACCAGAACTGGTATATATACTTGTGTATGTGTGTCTGTGACTGGTTTCAGGACTGATCCAAACTTATGATTAGAGCCCTTGCGTGGTAAGAGTTCAGATACTTCTTCAGTGTGACTTTGAAATTTGGACAAACTAAAAGTCCCTGACGAGCTTTTTCAAGGGAAAGTGCTGGTGTTCCAGATGCTTGCTCAGAGTAAATTAGTGGTTTTATTTTGTCTGTTTACAGTTGAAAGTATTGTCCTGATATAGCAACCTATTTTGTTTACAGTGTAATATTATGTCTATGGTTTATCTTTAAGACAAGCTGCATTATGCTTTAGGATACATTGGCATCTTTTAGCATCCTTTGGCAATATTATTATTCTAAAGAGGTATGAAACACACATTAATTTTTATAAAATTATGCTCAATTAAAAATGTAAAAGATTAAATAATATAAGACAGAGCATAGCATACAGATGCTATCTGTGTTGAGGTTTCATGTATCTCATTTTTAAAAGGTAAGAAAATTCAGCAAGGAACTCTCCTCCCATCTGTTCATCCAAAAAAAAAAAAATCCCCCCAAACTTGCCAACCAGAGCAACAAAATTAATTCATTCTGGTAATAATAATAACAACAATAATGATGTATGCATGAAGAAATTCATAATTAAGATTCCACAAGACCCCTGAAACCTACCCCCATATTTTAAATTTAACCTTTAGATTAGAAACCTTTTAATTTTCTTCACACATATTTTCTACATGAGCCTCAAATCCTCATAAACCACCATTTGCATACCACTTAAAGATCATTGTCATTTAGGTTAGCTGCTATAGCTCAGGGACCACTACCTATCCCCTTCCTCTTAAAAACATAGCAACTCAGGTACAGGCCAGAAATTCAACCCTAACCCATCTTTCCATAGATTTTTCCTATTTATGCCAAGAGATCATTGCCATAATGTCACCTCATTCTCCACATATAGTCCAATACCTACATCATTCTCTGTATACAATTTTAATTAATCAGAGACAGGCACGTCTACACGTGCATTACAGTGCTTTTTCTAATGCACGTTACATTTAGTACCTCCAATGTGAGGTACTAAAGCAGGGGTGGGCAATTATTTCAGTTGGAGGGCCACTCAATGAGTTTTGATGAGTTGTCGAGGGCTGCATGGGTAGCTCCACCACCTCCATACCCCACCCCCTGATTGCCATCTTGGGGTGGGAGGTCCTGCCCCCTAACCCCTGACCTTTGCAACTGGAATCCCTCCCCTTACCCTCAGAAGTACTCCTTTTGGGAAGGCAGTTTGCCATCTTGGAACTGGGAAAAAAAAAATTATGTACTAAAAATCAAACATTCAAAATAACATATTTTAATTTTATTTTTAAAAATATTTTTGTCCTATTTTGTGTGTATTTGCATGGTGCATATAGAGGTGATTGCACAATAGCTCAAAATGAAGTCTTACTTTTACATATTGTAGGGCAGTGTTTCTCAACCCATGGTATGCGTACCTCTGGGGGTATGCAAGACACGGGCAGGGGGTACGCGGGTGCTGCATTTTGGTCTTTGCCTGCTCAGGCCAGAAGTTCTGGCCGTCATCCCTTCCGCCCTCTCCGGTGCACCAGGGCTTTCACTCCCCAGTGTCAGCGTGCCGGGGAATAGGGAAGGAGGCCCTGCACATGTTGCTTTGCCCCAGGCTGCAGTGGAAAAAGTGAGACTTGCCTCACAGCAGCAAAATCACAAGTGCCATGGTGGGACTTCTGGTTTTGCTTTTGTCTCATCAGCCAGCAGGGGGTACAAAAGGTACCAAAGGTTGAGAATCGCTGTTGTAGGGGAGTGTGGAGAGGTATCAAGGGGTATGGGGGTGGGCATGTGGTTTGTGGGGGCTGTGAGTGTGGATGTGTGTGTATGTGGGATATGGGGCAGGGTGTGGGGGTGTGTGGCAATGTAAGTGGGTGATATTCTGGGCTTGTGGGGGGGAGTGCTTGTGGGTGTGTGTGTTGGTGAGTATGGGGCTTGTAGGGTGTGTGGAGGGGGAGGCTGGATGGGGCAGTGTGTGGAAGGATGGGTGTGGTGTGTGCATGGGGTGTGTCTCTGGTGGGATGTGTGCATATACAAGTGAGTAGGGATCCCCCCCAGAGGCACACCTGTGTGTGTGTGGCGGGGGGGTTGTGTGGGGAGAGGGTGTGGGTGGTGCAGTGTTTGTGGGATGTGTGATTGTGTGTGCGGGAGGGTGTGGTAGTGTGGTTTGTGGGAGAGGGTTTGTGGGTATGGTGGGGTATGCATGGGACCCATGGTATGTGCTCCCTTGAGCTGGTCAGCACCTGCCTCTGCCCTGCAACAACCCACAGCCCGTGTGCCCTGTAGCACCTCCCTACCACTGCCAGTAGTGCTCAGCTCTAGTGTGCCCTGCGCCCTGTCTGGACTCACCCCCACTGGAGCAGATCATTTGGAACCCAGACAGCCCTGACCCACCCTGCCCTGAACCTGCTCTGCACCACTCCCCCAGTGGCATGTCTTGCTGGCCCCAGGGCATGCAGCAGGGCTGGGGCAGCTCTGCAGCTGGACTGCCTTTCTATGCAGCCCAGGTGGTGGTGGCTCCTTCCAGGTGGTGCCACCGCTGGCCCGAGACCCGTGGTACCAGTGGGAACCTGCACTAAACAGCCTAAACCCCACATGCCTGGCACCTGATCTGGGCTCACCTGCCTAGCCCTGCTGTGTACCCAAGGGGCAGCAGAACGCACCACGGCTGTACTCTGCCTGGGTCAGAGGACCGAGGGACCTGCCACAGGCCAGACAAAGGCCTGCTGTGGGCCAGATGCAGCCTGTGGCCCATATTTTGCCCACTCCTATACCAAAGAAATGCACATTAAACTGCCTTAATGTGAATGGTTTTTAAGTGATGCTTAATGCAATGTCGTCTATTTTACTATGCAGTAGTGTGATTGCACAGTTTTTTACGTGATGCTTTAATGTGAAGTAAAATAGGCTACTGCTCATTAACACACATGTGTAGATGCACCCACAGTGTATTTGGCCCCATTCATTTTCCTCTAGAAAGATCTATCTAGAATATGGTATATAAATCAGGATTTGATTTGCAATGTGTTACATAATTTCTAATGTACATATAATGTGTTAGTGTCCCTGCTTTATATCCCATATGCCATATTGACCTTTTTGCTGTGACTCAGAACTCCCACCCTCAGTATGTAGACCACAGTCCTATTCTGGTTAGTGACACTACAGAAGTTACGTAAGATTCCACTGCAGTCAAAAGGTTGACATGAACATAGCATTAAAGAGAGAAATATCAGGCCACAACATCTCTATTACACTTTTTATTCAGCATTAGTGTTTGGTAATTATTTGGATAAATAGTTTATTTGCTGAAAAATACAGATTTGGAGCAACCAAAACTATTCACAAATGTATATTAAATTTAGCAACGATATTTAGGAAAAAATAAATGAAAAAAGGCCAGGTATGAAATATTTCAATTTTCCACATTTGAATTGATATTTCCTTTGGAAATCTTACCTAAGTATAATGATAAACATATGGTAAAAGTCCCTTGGATATGAGACATGCTTTTGTTAAGTTTTCTTTTTCAGTTCCTTATTTTGTCAAGAAAACTGAAAAATACTTATTTTGGATATACTCCCACATATTTCCCCCCCCCAAATTTGCAGTTTAGCCAATATACTGGAATTCAGTTATTCACAGCTCTACTTTGCATCTTCGGAACACAGACCTCTGACTACCCCATTCCTGTCACTCAAATGTATAATTTGTTTCTCATAGGGTGCATCTATATGAGACACGTAATGCACAGTGCCCTAACAACACTGCAGAGTAGTGTGCTGGGCAAAAACTGTGCTAATTGGTTACTGCTCAGTAAGCATCACAAAGAAACTGTGTGCCAGCACTATTGGACAGTAGCACTAGTTACTGTGAACTTAGTACTTCGTTAAGCAAGTACTAAATTAAATGCACAGTAACTACTGTGCATTAATGAACGTGTAGACACCTCCGCAAAGGAATGAAGCAGCTGACATGGCTGTAATAGAGGTGGTCTGGATTTTTTAAAACTGTTTTATTGGAATATGACAGTTACTTCCAAAGGATTCAACTGCTTCCCAGCTTCTAGTCAAAATATGAAAGAGCGAGATCTTAGTTTTACCCAGTTTTGTCCCCAAGTGTTATAAAACAAATGTCCAAATTTTGAAAAGTTTTCTAGTCAGCCCTAGTCTATTGGTCTCAGACACCATTAGGCTATGCTGAAATGCCTGCAATTGATAAACTAATATCAGACTGCAGTTACATGCTGATTTGTTGGGCCCCATGACTCCAAAAATTTTTTATGCACTGATGAAAAGAATGGGCTCATTTAATGGGGAGGAGACAGAATGAAAACTGGTTGATAAACTTGACTAGTTCTTCATTTTGAAATACTTGTAAATAGTTACTACTGGCTGATCATAATTTTGCTTTAATGTAATACATGGCTATTTACAACTTTATTTCTTCATAAACAAGCTTTATTAATATGGAAGTCTACTTGGTACTCATGAATCAAGTAGTCACTTCACTGCCTGCCTGCCCATTCATTCCAGCTATTAAATAGTTCAATCAAATGCTGAAAAATAGTTCCTGAGCTCTGAACTTGTTTATAGAGAGAGACTGCTGAAACAAAGTCTGCTTTCTTTAGGAAATGATAAGTATGACCTGACTTGATTAAAGTGTACTGAATTTGGAAGGAAATAGCAAAAAAACTCATGCTGAACTCTGGCTGGAATTCTGTTACCCTTTCTGTGCCTGCCTGGCATTTTTCTAGCTGCACAAGGACTTTTCTCTTTTGGCACTTAAGTAATTTTTTATTCTGTTACCCTCTATTACTCAAGTTGTGTGGATGTGTTAGCATGATGCATATATTGAGCAGGCACAGTAGGTTGTGCACTGGCTAGGCAGGTGCACAGCTACTTGTGTATGCTTAATATACATGCATAAAATCACAAAGTAGTAGCCAGACTAAAGCCCCAAGAATAATGAATATTGGATACCAGAAGAGATGGATTCTCCCATGTTTAAGCCCAGTAACTGAGTGGTTAGGGCACTTCCCTAACTAGGAGAATCCAGGTTCTAGGTTTCCCCTCAAGCAGGTGTAAAATGAAATTGTGTCTCTGCAACGCCTCAGCAGTGTTCTGATCACCAAGATGCAGGCTAAGCATTACCCAGTGCTTCTTTTCAAGCTGGCCTTCTGAGAAGCTAAGAGAGGAAGCTATGTGGGACCATGAAGAAAAAGTTAGGTTCAGTGAGTGCTTGTACACAGGATGGGGGTTCAGTCTTCAGTGTTTTACTGTATGCCCCCTAAATTTAAATCCACCGTGTCAATTTTTCCATCACTTTACGGTAAGGAGTCTAATTCTTTTTTTTTGTCGGAGCCAGAGCCTGCCTGCAGCCAGGGGGTGAGCTGCTGGTGAGTCAAACAGCCCTGGAGCTGTCGGGGGCCCTGGTCCTTCCCTCTATGATGATGGCACCTCCTGGGTGTGCCTGGGCAGGCTGCTAGCGAGCTGGGTGCTTCCCTAGCTTGGAGGCAGCACCTGGCCTGATCTAACTGTTCCCTGAGCCTGCCCGGGTAGCAGTGCCCAGCAGGTTTCCAGTGGGTGGGCTCGGGGAACAGTTGGATCAGGCTGGGTGCTGCCTCCAAGCTGGGGCAACACCCAGCCCACCAGCAGCCTACTCGGGGGGCAAACTGACAGCTACATCATTGCAATTTACAACATTACAAACTAAACTACATAAGGATGTAGTTTAGTTTGCAATGATGCAAATTCATCTAAACCCCCCCAAACTGGCGCACATGTAATGTGTGATGCCATTAAGCCACACAAATTACATTTTTGTCATGCATTCATTGTGATGACCATCACATTTACAAGCACCCAGTGAGATGGATACTGCTCTGGAAGAGACCAGGCCCTGGGCTCTAGCCTGTACTCTTGCTCCCGAAGAGGCAGATACTTCTCCACTGTTTTCTGTCAAATGCAATGTTCAGTGTCTCATCTCCAAAAAGGAGTACTGGAGAAGTTCTTGGATAATGCCCAACCAACATCATGGGAAATTGTGCTGGGAAATTGAAGATATAAAAGTTCAAGTACCCCCTGGGTAATAGGACCCTTTTCCTGGGCTAAAGCCTATCCCTCAGCTACTGGGGATAAAACAGAGAAAAGCCCTCCTCCTGCTGCCTTTTTTCTGGGACTTACACTAGTGTGTGAGCATATATAACCATATAACCGCCTGGTCAGTGCATAGCCTACTGAGTGTGCATGTAGCAGGGGACCTAGCTCGGTTCCTGCTATGCTTGCTCCTCTGAGTGAGCCTAATATGTGGAAACCTGGCTATGCATGAAAGCCAAGCCAGTGGTGGGGGAATTAAAGCTGGCACGCTGCAGTCCGGCATGTCTAGGATTGGCTCTCAGACCTCATGAGTTCTGGTTCTCTTTAAAAGAAAGTCAGCCAGGAGGACCAGTAGCTCACTTTTCCCCTGGAAATGGTAAAACAAGAAGACTTAACTTGGATACCATGTGGAAGCATGGGCAAGCTGCTCTGAGAGCCACTCTAATTAAAGCACCTGCAGCATCTCGTGTATTAGCATCCCCATACTTCAAATGGTGGCAACTTTAGTTAAAGTGCCCTTGCCACCATTTTGAAATGTGTGGATGTTGATACATGAGACACAGAAGCTGGCTGGAGCACATTAATTAGCATGCTCCAGCAGACTTGATTAACTCAGTACAAACTGAGTGTCTGGTACCAGTACAAACACAGTGTCACACTGACACTCAGTACAAACTCAGTACAAACTGAATGTCTGTACATGGGCAGAGACTACATGGCTCAGCACAGACTAATTAGTTTTGCTGACAGCAGTTTAACTATTCTCAAATTCAGCTGAGCTTCACCCAGCTGATTTAGCACTCTCACTCTCTCTCTCTCTCTCTCTCGGGCTAATGAGCCTTCCTACAGCCATGCATTAAGATTGAATTTTATTAGTAGATGTTTAGGATTGTGAATTCAAAAAGATGACAAAGCCAGTAGGGAAATACAAATCACCTGAGCAAGGGACTAACATTAGAGGGATGGGGGTGAGGAGGGGAATACAAGTAGGTTACAGAAATACAATGTTTGCCAACTAAGCCTGGGGGTCGGGGAAAGGAGGTGGGGAAGGGGAAAGAAGGGGTTCGCAACACTGAGAGAGAAAGAAGATAGATACACACAAACCCATACAATGGTCTGCAATCGTGGAGGGAGTAGGTTGAAGAAAGTGTCTTGGTCCAAATAGAGTCTTATCGCAGGGGTCCTCTTCAGGTGGAGCGGGGGGGGGTCCGTTGCTGAAGATTCCTTCTGAAGTGAAGTCCATCAGCTGCAGAGCGGGGTTCAGGCAGTCTCCTCTGGGTCTGGTCTGGCGGTGTGGTCCGTCTGGTGGAGTCGGGGTACTAGCGGTGGCCTGTGATGTCCTCTACGTAGATACTGCAGGACCAGCAGATAACTACACTATTAATAAGGAACCAGCAGTGGTTAAGCTACTTCTGTTTCTGGAAGTCTCTAGTGTACCTTGGATCTGTGCAGCTGCCTGTACTGTTTTCCAGATGTTGGTACCTTAAATCTGGTTTCTTTAATTAGAAAAATCAATGGGCAGTAGCCTACCAAGCAGCAGACTGCCATGAAATCTCTTGTATGAGATGTCTGCCAATTGCTTGAAGTAATTAAAAGAATAAACTAAACAACTGAACCAAATTTGTCCCAGGTGCAACTTTGGCTTAAAGGAATAAATTTGGCTTGCAATATCTTTGTGATTTCTTGCAAAATCCTTAATTTAATTTAATAAAACAAAAACAACAGAACCTCAGAATCATTTCTTTTATAACACTGAGTTTTGGTTTTGTTGTTTTTCTAAATAAGTTTTTCAAGGAGTGATATCTGTGCCAACATAAAGAAGTGATTCCAGTGCAGGTGCTACATGATGTCATTATTAGCTTCTCACCCACTTTCAAGAAAAAATTAATGAAGTGTTTCCACTCTATATTATGTTGAGGAAAACTTCATATCCAGCTGCTATGAAGAGCTGTATTTATCCATAAGAAATGTTTTGTAACTGTGCAGCAGATAAAATGGTATATATAGTTCTCTGTTAGATATAATATTTAGACCCTGTGGCTGCCTATAAGTTCATCACGGGGGCACAGAAGGGAATTGGTGAGTATTTATTCACCAAGGCGCCCCCGGGGGTTACAAGAAATAATGGCCACAAGCTAGCAGAGAGCAGATTTAGATTGGACATTAGGAAGAACTTCTTCACAGTTCAAGTGGCCATGGTCTGGAACGGGCTCCCAAGGGAGGTGGTGCTCTCCCCTACCCTGGGGGTCTTCAAGAGGAGGTTAGATGAGTATCTAGCTGGGGTCATCTAGACCCAGCACTCTTTCCTGCCTATGCAGGGGGTCGGACTTGATGATCTATTGAGGTCCCTTCTGACCCTAACATCTATGAATCTATAATACCTGATAATTAATATCTATTTCAGGCATTTATTAGTAAGCAGAGTACAAGAGCAACTTTGGGACACACTGGGCATGTCTACATGTACAATTAATGCTATATGGGTTTACTGCACAGTAAACCCACCCCGGGCAGGCATCTACATGTGCAGACATTCGGGAGCAGATTTGCTCTTCATGGTACTAGCCTGCTCCCGGCCTCCTCCAGCCCTGTGCCACCCCCCCTGCAGCAGCCAGGGGGAGCTGGAGCCTCTGGCCACAGCTGCCAGTGACTAGGGGCCAACTTTAAAAGCCAGCTTCATGTGGTACTCCCTGGCCATCTGCGTTTCTGACCCAGAGCAGGCTGCAGCATGCTGGCACAGTCCTCTGTGACTCTGTCCATCATGCAATGGCTGCTCCACCCCCAAGCCCTGGGAGTGATGACTCATGCCTCTGGCTGATTGCTTTCTGACCCAGGACAGTCTTGGCTCAATCTGCCTTCCCATGCTGCATGGACATGTCGCCAGGCTCACCATGGCTTTTAAGGCCTCAGCCACCATGCCGCTGCTGCCCAACCCCTGGGCTGCCACCTGGACCCCAGCAGGGGTGCCAACAATGCATATGTGGACACTGCCACTGGTGCCATCCACAAGCTCCTAGGGCTCCAGACCTGCCACCTGTGGGCCTGCTAGGCCAGCCAGGACTGGTGGCTGCACATAATCTAGCACATCTGGGACAACAAGCAGTGGCTGGAGTCCTTTTAGATGACCTGGGTCACCTTCCAGGAGCTCCTCATCAGCTCTGGCCACACCTGAAGTGGCAGGCCACCGCCATGTGGCAGTCCTTCTCTGTGGACACTCAGCTGGCCATTGCCCTGCTCAAGCTGGCCATGCCTGCCAGCCCGCACTATGTTGTGCAAGGTGACTTCTGGGCAGGCCATCCTGGAGGTCTGTGGTGCCCTCCAAAATGTGCTGGGGCACACCGTGCTCTGCCTGCACAACCCCCTGGAGGTGGTGGCATTGTTCCGTGCCCTGGGCTTCCCCCAGGGAATCGGAGCCCTGGGTGGGACCCAAATCCCCATGGTGAGTGTCCTTAGTACAACTGGTGGTGCTTTCACTCCATTGTGCTACAGTCTGCTGTCAACCACCACGGTGTCTTCACCAACATGAACATTGGCTGGCCAGGCAGAGCCCATGATGCCCATGTATTCTGCAATTCCACCCTGCCAGCCCTGGTGGAGAGTAGGCACTTCACTCCAGGGGTGCTGGATCTCCAGCTGGGTGAAGTGACAATCCTGCCTCTCCTCACTGGGGACCCAGCCTATCCACTCCTTCCCACACTCATGCACCCCTACAGCTGAACCCCCACCAGGCATATTTCAATAGGTGTCTGTTTCAGACCTCTGTGCTGATGGAGTGTGCCTTCGGCCACCTGAAGGAATGCTGGCACGTTCTCACTGCCTGCCTTGAGGTTGCAGAGGCCAACATCCCCCAGATCATCATTGCAGCCTGTATGCTCCATAACATCTGTGAAGCCTGTGGGGGAGGGGGGATTCTTCCATGAGGTGTGGGCAGAGAAGGCACAGCAGGCAGAGGGTACCTGACACCAGGAGTGCCAGCTGAGGCAGCAGCAACAGTGACAGTGACAGTGAAGCCCCCCGCCTGACCCACTGAGGCCCTTGGCAAGCTGCACATCCAGCAGTGGGGGCCAGGCAGAGCTATTCCTAGGGGTGTGTAGGGCCTGGGGGTAGGCAGGTGGAAAGCAGATGGAGGGACTAAAAAAATTTGGGGTGGTCATGTACATGCCCCACCCTGCCCCAGGTGGGAGAGTCTATGGGGGAAGAGGTGGGGGGAGGGGAAAGGGCAAGGGGTGTGGGGCTATGGCAGCAAGGCACAAGCACAGGGAGCAGAGGCTGAGCCCAGCTGCAGTTTGCCCCTGCTCTGTGTTAAGATTGGGGGCCCACATGCCCCCCCCCCCTTGGCTCCCCAGCACCATGCCAGCTCTGGAGGAGCCACTGGGCTGCGCTGGGTTTGGGATCAGGGCTTACTGCAGCTGTGAGGCCACCTTTCCCCCATGCCTGGGGTTCTTGTCTTGCACAAGTGGCCCCCACAAATCACTGCCCTGCATCTGCCCCAGCCCTGAATCACCCAGTGGGACCTGGACTGGGGCCAGCCTCAGCTGCACTACTGAGCCAGAGAGGATGGAGCATCCAGGTCATCCCTGGGAAGAACTTGGTACAGCCCAGCAGCTCCTCCAGGGATGTGGGCAGGTGGTTTATGCTGCTGCATGCACCATGGGAAAGCCAGGGGAGGCAGGCATGTATCCCCTACCTTGTCTCTCTCGTACCATGCCACTGGATGAGCCACTGGCCTCTGATTGCACCATGACTTGGCCTGGCTGGTGACCCATTCATGGTGAATTGGGCCCTGACTGGGCTGTGTTGTGGGACAATCAGAGCCCAGCGGCTGCTACAGAGCCAGCACGGCGCTATGGAGCAAAGTGGGGAGCACATGGGCCCCTTGTCGTTGCACAGGGCAGGGGCAGGCCACAGACTGGCTCAGTCTTTGCTTCCTGCACCCATGCCTCACTGCTGCTGCTGCTTTGAAAGTGGTGTACCAGCATGTGCGTCCTGCCACTGGGCAGGCCTGGCAGCGAGACACATGGTGCCACGTCTCGCCACTGCATTGGCTTTGGAGGAGCCACTGGGCTCCAACTGCCTCACAACCCAGCCTGGTCAGGGCCCAATTCACTGTGAACTGGGCCCCGGCCAGGCCAGGTCATGGGACACTCACCACACTGCAGAAGGGAGCGGGGTTGGGGTGGATGATTCACCCTGCCCGTACCTTACTCTAGATCTGCCCCTCCCCCCAGCCCGATTAAAAGGAACTTACCTGCCTGCAGCTGGGCCTGTTGTGATCCTGGCTGAGAGCATGCAGGTATCTGAGTGCATGTGCACCTCCCCCCTGCAGCCAAGCTGCCCTGTGGGCCTCTGGCTATATCTGCTGCCCTGCACTTGGGGGGGGGGGGGTTTGAGTCCCATTAGCTCCCCTTTCTAACACCTATGGGTGGGGCCTATACAGCACTGACTGCAGGGGCCCCCGAAGTGTGGGGCCTAGCGTGGTTGACCCGATCCACACCCTCTGGGGATGGCCCTGGGGCCAGGGCACCAGGTGTGAGAAGCTGGCAGACCACCTCCTCCTGCACTCCCTGTGGTAGGCCGCCTGGAAGACTGGCCTTGGACCCCAACCTCACTGTGGACAGATTTCAGGAAAGCACTTTATTCCCCTCCACAAACAGACTCTTGTCCCCCCTTTTCTTCCCCATGACAGAATCTCTCCCACAACCCACAGAGCCCATCCACCAACTACCCCACCCACCACCAATAAAGTACCCTTTTCCCTGTGCAGAGGATGCACATTGTGCTCTGTATGCCTTCCTAGGGTGGGGGCAGGGGGGTGGGAGTACTTAGGGGGCAGAGCCCAGGAACAGGCACCCATCATCCCAACCTCTGGCTGCACCACTGCAGGTGCACATGTCATGGTGATGTCAGCAGGTGGGGGGGCTTGCTCAGGGCCAATGGTGGCTGCTGCTCTGCTGGCATGGGTGGCTCTCCCTCCTGAAGCCAGTGGCCAGGGTCAGCAGGTCCTGTTCATGGTGCTGGCCCTGATGTGGGCAGCTCCTGCTCTGGTGCCACATGGAGCTGGGGTGACTGGTAGGGGCGGGCCTGGGTTGGGGGCTGGCTAGTGGGGGCCCTGGGGTGGGTGGGAGGGCAGAAGAACTTGGACTCTGGAGGTTCTGTTGCACCTCCGCCCCAACCCACTCTGGGGTTTGCAGCTAGATGGCAGGCAGCTGCCAGGGGGCAGGTGAGGCTAGGGCTGGGGTCAGTGCAGCAGGTGGCATGAAGGTGACTGCCAGGGCCAGGATGTTGTCTAGCATCTGGCAGTCCTCCTCCGTGGCCTCCACTGCCCTGGCCACGACAGCAGCCCTGGCTGCTCAATAAAGTTTTCCTCTGCCTCTTACCTCTCTGCATGCTGTGGTGAGGGGAACTCTGGAAGCCAGAGGGAGCTTGGGCAGGCAAGGTGGGGAGGGTAACCAGGGGCAAGGGTGGGCAGGGTTAGGCAAGGCCCTCCCCGCAGTGTGGGGCTTACTGGGTGGGAATGGCAGTCATGCCAGGTGGCCTGAGTCTATCCCTGCTGGTGGTGATGATATGCAGTTCCTGGTGGTGTCCTGCGGTGCAGGGGCACAGTGCCTGGCTGGCCAGGCAGAGGCTTCCTTCAGGGAGCTGGTGAGGGCAGGTGGTGGACTGGCCTTCTGGACAGGGCTGTGCACCCAGAGCTGGTGGGGCAGGTGCTGGCCCAGGCTACCAGAGCTGCTGAACAATGCCTAGGGTGGGGGTCATGGAAGGATGGGCTCCTGACACCCCGGGGGACCCCCCCTCCCACTCATGAACTCCTCGTGTCTCCTGATGCTGGGGAGGGGGGAGGGGGGTGCACGGCGACCGCCTGCAGGTGGTGGTGGCAGCAGGGACATGGTAGCAGGGAGCAGGGACCACCCGCAGGCAGCCACAGTGATGTCAGCAGCAAGGACAGGCTGAGCACGGACTGTCCATAGGCCACCACGGCAATGTTGGCGGCAGAGGTGGCGAGTGCTGAGTGGTGATTGGTAACCACCCACAGATGCCTCCTGCAGCGTTGGCAACAGCCAAACTCAGGGAGTGCACACGCATTCACATGCATCCCCTACACATCGTCAATGCCTGCACTGATGGCTCATTGCCACTGCAGGCCGCAGTGGAGGCTTTCATAGATTCATAGATTCATAGATGTTAGGGTCAGAAGGAACCTCAATAGATCATCGAGTCCGACCCCCTACATAGGCCGGAAAGAGTGCTGGGTCTAGATGACCCCAGCTAGATGCTTATCTAACCTTCTCTTGAAGACCCCCAGGGTAGGGGAGAGCACCACCTCCCTTGAGAGCCCGTTCCAGACCTTGGCCACTCTACTGTGAAGAAGTTCTTCCAAATGTCCAGTCTAAATCTGCTCTCTGCTAGCTTGTGGCCATTATTTCTTGTAACCCCTGGGGGCGTCTTGGTGAATATAAACCTCACCAATTCCCTTCTGTGCCCCCGTGATGAACTTATAGGCAGCCACAAGGTTGCCTCTCAACCTTCTCTTGCGGAGGCTGAAAATGTCCAGTTTCTCTAGTCTCTCCTCATAGGGCTTGGTCTGCAGGCCCTTAACCATACGAGTGGCCCTTCTCTGGACCCTCTCCAGGTTATCCGCATCCTTCTTGAAGTGCAGTGCCCAGAATTGCACGCAGTACTCCAACTGCGGTCTGACCAGCGCCCGATAGAGGGGAAGTATCACCTCCTTGGATCTATTCGTCATGCATCTACTGATGCATGATAAAGTGCCATTGGCTTTTCTGATGGCTTCGTCACACTGCTGACTCATGTTCATCTTGGAGTCCACTAGGACTCCAAGATCCCTTTCCACCTCTGTGCCACCCAGCAGGTCATTCCCTAGGCTGTAGGTGTGCTGGACATTTTTCCTCCCTAGGTGCAGCACTTTGCATTTCTCCTTGTTGAATTGCATTCTCTTGTTTTCTGCCCACTTGTCCAACCTGTCCAGGTCTGCTTGTAGTTGTTCCCTGCCCTCCGGCATGTCCACTTCTCCCCACAGCTTTGTGTCATCCGCAAACTTGGACAGAGTACACTTCACTTCCTTGTCCAGGTCGCTGATGAAGAGATTAAAAAGTATCGGTCCAAGGACCGAGCCCTGCGGGACCCCACTGCCCACACCCTTCCAAGTCGAGACCGACCCATCCACCACGACTCTCTGGGTGCGACCCTCTAGCCAATTCACCACCCACCGGACTGTGTAGTCATCCAAGTCACAGCCTCTTAACTTGTTCACCAGTATGGGGTGGGATACCGTATCGAAGGCCTTCCTGAAGTCTAAGTATACGACATCCACCCCTCCTCCTGTGTCCAGGCGTTTCGTAACCTGGTCATAAAAAGAGACTAGATTAGTCAGGCACAATCTGCCTGCTACGAACCCGTGCTGGTTTCCCCTCAGCATAATTTGTCCTGCCAGGCTTTCGCATATGTGAGCCTTGATAATTTTTTCAAAGATTTTGCCAAGGATGGAGGTGAGATTGACTGACCTATAGCTGCCCGTGTCCTCCTTCCTTCCCTTTTTGAAAATGGGGACCACTTTGGCCCTTTTCCAGTCCTCCGGGACTTTGCCTGTGCACCACGAGCATTCAAATATTCCCGCCAGTGGCTCTGCAATGATGTCGGCCAGTGCCTTCAGCACCCTCGGATGGAGCTCATCTGGGCCTGCCGACTTAAAGGCATCCAGTTCTTCCAAGTGACTCTGCACCATCTCAGGGTCTACGCATGGAAGTCTGGCACCTTGCTGCTGCCTCTCTACAACCCCAGCGAGAGACTTGTCGTGCCCCTCGCTTAGGAACACTGAGGCAAAGAACTCATTGAGGAGTTCAGCCTTGTCCCCCCTTTCCGTCACCAATTGTTTCTGCCCATTTAGCAGGGGTCCTATTCCTCCCTGGGCCTTCCTTTTACTCCCTATATATCTAAAAAACAATTTCTTGTTGTCCTTTACTTGGGATGCCATCCTCAGCTCCATGGTAGCTTTGGCCCGTCTAACTGCCTCCCTACAAGCGCGAGCAGAGGAGGTATATTCGTCTTTGGTGATTTCTCCCTGTTTCCACTTTTTATGTGCTCCCCTTTTGGCCCTTAGGCTGCCCTGGATTTCTCTGGTCAGCCAGGGAAGCCTCCTGGCCCCTTTCCCTCTTTTTCCTCACATCGGGATCGTCTCGTTTTGTGCCCGAAGGATCGTTTCCTTAAGGCACAGCCACCCTTCTTGGTCTCCCATCACTTCAAAACTCCTACTCTGCAGTGCGTCCTTGACTAATCGCCTGAGTTCATTGAAATCAGCTTTCCTAAAGTCTAGCACTTTCACCCTACTAGTTACCTTACCCACTCTTTAGCAGGCTGCCCATGCTGGAATACACAGCACGGCTCTGACCAGGGTATCAGGGCACAAGGACGTGGTCCAGCTGATGCATAAAGGGCATGGACCTGCGAGCAGCCCCTGACCAGCAGTTGTAGTAATTGACACTGACCTACTGTGCCCACAGAACCTTGACATTTATGCAGCACTGGTGCACCAACTACTTGTTCCTGTGCCACTGCATGTGGCCCAACAGGCCCTCATAGATGTTGGCATTGATTGCCTGCTCTGAGCAAACTCTCAGGACCTTGGCTTTGCTCCACAGCACCATGAGGTCCACAGTCTCCTCCTAGGACCAATTCTCCCCCAGAAGGCAGGGATAATGCCAGCATGGCTCCCTCAATGGCCTTCAGGGGCTGTGCATGAGTCTGGGATTGATATGCTGGGACAGGTGCTGTGCTGCAGCGCCCAGCACAAGGGCATGGCATGACATGGCATGGCATGGGAGAAGGCAGGCAGGCAGGAAGTGGGGCTGGGCCAGGCACCAGCACCAGGGTCTGGGCAGGTTGCTGCAGGACCCAGTGGCCAGAGGCTGGCTGCAGGTAGCACAGGCCCCCAGGATTATCACAGCATTTTAAGGGGAGGCTGGGGCAGGCAAAAAGCCACCCCAGCCCTGGGGCTAGAGAAGCTTCAAGTCTTGTGGTCCTGGGGCTAGGCCAAGAGTGGTCCCCTGATAGTGGGGCTGACCACAAGCAAATTTGCTCCCAGTTGACATTTACACATGTGCTACTGTGCAGTAACTATGGCATGGTTAATTTAGTGCATTGCAGGTAGGAAATTAACTGTGCAGTTTACTCATTGACTGAGCAGTAAGTGTCTGTACATGTAGATGGTGATGGTTTACTGCACAGTCAGTGAGTATGGTAAGGTGTCTGTAGACATGCCCACTAACAATCAACTGGCTTACTAAGACTTTGAACCACAGAGAAACATTTCCAAAAGTCTTGTTATATTTATTACCTATTAGGATAACATTTTCTTTTGCATTATTTGTCTGAACATTGTAGTAAAGAATATAACGTCTCTTCTTACTTGTGTATACCACTCATATTAGGCACCACAGTACACAAGGAAGAGCAGGTAGAGCAATATCACTATACATAAACCCCCTACAAGTGAGCAGAAATGGTATTTTTCCTTTTCTCCTATCATTATCAGAATACAGTGATCTTTCAATCTAAATAAGCATAAGATTTAGTCATTTAGAGCTAGTAAATTCTGCCAACAAGCAGTTTCTTAGTAGGGATTTAATGCAGTGCTCGAAGATTAAAATTAGATGAGCGACATTGTTCACTGTTCTGAGGATTCTAATTCTGTGGTCCTGGAAATGGCACAGAGCAGTAGCAGATTATGTTTCATATGTAGCAATGAAGAAAGCAGATGGAGAATCATGAATCTGAATGACAGTTTGTTTCCTGGTCTGCTTCAGAAGCAGTGCAGCTGTGTCACCTATTAAAAGGATAGATTATAAAACAATCTAGGCCAACATTTGTAAGATTTAAGGTAGTGCCAAAGAGCATTAAATGTTCCATTGAACCAGCTTCACTGTGTATAGCAGCAGCAGTTGAGTAGTTTATACTCTTTTGAATATAGTAAATTGTTCATTTTAATTCCAGCGTTGCTTAGGTTGAATCATCAATGCAGTGATTAATGGTTCTCCTCTAACTTTAGTTTTACAGCTCCTCATGAAGACTATGAGACTGAAAGTCAAAAGAGCAATGTCAGTTTACCAAAAAGGCAAACTGTACAGTCTAATCCAGGTTCATAGAGCATAAAGCATTTTGGTGGTAGTGGACCAGATGTTACGCTTGTGCCTCTTAGAAGGTGCAGTCCAGGGAGGCAAAGGTAGCTTTCCAGATTCTGGGTTGCTCTATTATATAAATTATCAGAAACTGCTATAATTTATGTCAGCTTCCTCCTATTTGACAACAGGCTGCTCTGGAGGACAGAGTAGCAGGAGTGCAGAACAACAACTTCAGTGGCAGCATCTATACAAGATGCTACTGTGCAGTGGATACTGCACACTTATTTAGTATTTGTATAAACTCAGGTTACTGTGCATTTATTTAGTACTTGTATAAACTGTTACTTCCAGTTACTATGCAGTACTGCTGACGAATGCTTTTGTTGTGACACTACTGTGCAGTAACCTAATACTATTGTGCAGTAGCATCATGTCACAGTTTTTGCCATGTGATGCTACTGCACAGTAATATTGGACTACCGCTCAGTCAGTGTCTCATGTAGAGGCTATCGCTAGCTAACAGGGGCTAGTCTAATTCAGGATCCACTGAAAGATGCATTGTCATGCACTTTTAAACCTATCCCTAACACTGGGTCCAGTTAAAGTAAATGTCATGGAAGTTTATGGTCATTTTTGTTTTTGTTTTTTTGAAAGGAGGATGAACAAACATTTTCTTTTTCTCTTTCCAATTTTTAAATACAGAAAATTTTTCAATGTAGTATTTTGGGGCTAGATCTAAACCAAGTTAATATTACTCCTGTTAATAGTATTTCTTATGGATATTACCAATTTTTTAAGTCCTCGACATCTGTATTCATTTTTAATATATGCACTATCCCATTAGAACTATTACCTTATTATTAACAGAATTTTCTTTTAGTTTTTTTTCTAGCAGTACCCATTTTTTCAGGCACTCATGATCTGAGAGCATCTGAGGGATTTTTTCGGCATGATCACAGATCACTTATATTTTACCTTTAATCTATACTAGAATCATCATTCAACTAAATTAAAAACTGATCCATTTAAATGGGTGCTCCATTTTAGATTATCTTAACTAGATTTAAGTCTTGTTCAAATCTATTTGGTCATCAATAAATTACCCAATTAAACTAACCAGAATAAAACAGGCATTCATCTGTGCAAACATGTCCACCTTATGGGTTTGACACAATATAACAAGATTAGTTTCTAACTGATTAAGTATAAATCAGTACAATTATTGTAGTGTATACAATATAGATGACATTGACATGCATGGTTGCTTTGTTATGAATTTACCTCCTGATTTTAGCATATACCACTGTTTATAACACCATAGAATTTAGTCTGTTGTGGACCATGGACACACTGTAGCATGCTCTCATCCATTTATGAAAATGTATTGTCAAATCTCTGCTTTCCTTGAAATGTTGCCCAGTTCATACAGACATTAAAAGCATATGTTGCTAATGTGGAGGTGTTCTGAAAGAATCAGCTGTGTTGCAGAGGTGCTTAACAAATGAATTCTAGTTTTAGACACAGTGGGAGCTATACTTGCTTAAGCAAGTACTAAATGACTGCACAGGGACTGGCATTACTGCACAGTCCCAACACCACACAGGTTTTTTCATGCTTCTGCACAGTAGTGTTGGCATCACAGTTTGTGCCTGCCAATGCTACGCTGCCATAGCAATGGGCTATGGTGACATATTGTCTCGTGTAGACGTACCCAGTATCAATTCCATTATTATTCCCTGTTTTAAGTACAGGAAACACCACTGGAATTTATAATATATCTATGACTGTATTAACTATTTAAATATGCCTGCTGCACTACTTGAGCCTGGCTCAGAGCCTAAAATGCTTGTGTATGAAAAGAAACTCATATTCTCAAAGATATTTAGGCAACTAACACCCATTGCAATAGGAGATGGGCACCTAATACTTTTGAGGACGGGGCCTTAGATATAAAGCGCAACTGCAAACAATTAATATAACCTTAAAATGTTGATATAACTTCATTTTTGTCTTGCAGTAGCACAGTTACTAAACCTCACACTAATAGCAGTGTTTTTGGCAAACTGTACCATTAGTGCAAATTAAATTAGACTGCGTGACATTAAGCCACTTGGGAGATTTCCAGAGCATCAATTTAGCAACATATGCTTTTAATCACTATAAGTTCTGTCCCCTTGGAAACTAAGAAATACATAAAAATTAAACATAAGTTGGAGGGTTTTTTATGGAGAAGTAACAACTCATTTTCTTTTGATAATCAAGAGCTCTGCTGTAATTTTAGCACATTTTTATTTTTCGGAATGACAGCCAGTGTCATCAAAAGTCTGTAAACAGTTCTGAGCCTTTTACTCTGCCCATTTCTTTCAACTTGTCACTTTTTTTTCTCTTTTCTGCCTCCATACATGCTCATATCACCCCTTTCACTCTGCAGAATCCTTTTAGTCTATCACAGTTTTCTAAAGTATGGATATTTCCCTTTCTTAGGAGAGTAACTCACAAAGGCTCAGCACCAAAAATGGATTTTAGTCTAATATGTGAATTAGGCACAAATTAGTTCCCGAAGTCAATATTTGTGTACCTGAGCCTTTTCTTCTCTTCCTAAAGCTGCCTCCTAAGCCTAGATAGAGGTGCCTAAATTTTGTAGACAGCTCACTTTTGACATTAAAGTTTCTCAGGCACTTAAACCTGCATCTATACATAGAAGTGCTGCAATCCTGACTGTTCTGAGTGTCTCAGAAACTAGCTCATATCTAAGTATAGTGGAGATCCAGAAACCAGACGTTCTTTTGTCCTTCTCCACAAAGGAATTAATCAGTTAGGTATTTTCAGAGCATACCTAAGGGTGAAGTTAAGCATCACATTTAGCCTGTACTACATCTGTGGACAGGTAAGCAGTGCAGGTAAGGGTGCTCTGTGAGCAGTCTCATGTTAAGGGTTACCAGTAATACCATTTCTTGTCTGAACTGCTCTGACATGCCACTAGAGAGCTAGTAAGAAGAGGCATGGCTAGGAGCCAGGATACCTGGGCTTTATCCTTGCTTTGAGGATGGGTGGAGGGGGGGGAAGGGCTGTGCTACCAGTGCAGAGCCTCCAGGAGTAAGGAAGCATGCTTCATCGTGGCTCTGTGCTGCTGCTGCACTAAACCCTGGGGGCTCTGTGCTGGTAGCACAACCCTCACCCAACCCCCACAAACCCGGGGCAGAAATGGGGCACATGGAGGGAAGCCACAGCCTCTCTTAAGCCACCTGACCAAGGGAGAGCCGTCAGTGGTGCTTGGGGGAAATGGAAAAATTTCAGTTAACCTCAAAGAAAGGTTAATTAAACTTTTCCATGGTTGTTATGCAGCTCCAGGCAAAGGGTTCAGCCCTCTCTGGGGAAGGTTGTGGAGGGTGCTGAGAGTTGCCTGGGATCAGATTGGCAGGGGCCAGTGGAGGACTCCCAGTAACACAGCACTCTCCCAGTGCCCCTCCCCTGCCAGGATGGGAATGTAGAGGGCAGCAAAGAGAAGCCACAGTCCCCATGTTTCCATGCCTCTTTGTACCTCCCAGCTCCATGCTCCCACCACTGCAACCATCCTCCGGGCACTGGCAGGGCTCCACCTGCTCCAGGACAGTAGCACTCCCTAGGCAGTAGAATTTGGGAGGGTAGAAAGTTTGTCCATGGAACAGATGTGGGAGGAGATGACAAGGCAGTACATACTGGAGGACTGCAAATCACTCATTTTATCTCCATGGAGCAGACTGAAGTTACCCAGAAATAAGCTGAGTAGCACAGCCCAGAGTTAACCCTTCCCTGAAGTTGTGTAACTTTCAGATGCTCAGAGGGCACTTAGCATGAGTGAACAAGCTTTAATATGCAGACACTTGCATTTTAAGTGCCCTAGTTTGATCCAAATATAACGTGTAACTTCATCCTAAGAGGTTAGCCTCCACACAGCATTCAATAACAGCCACTGTTTTCCTTTAAAGTACTGCTTAAGGAGGTGCTTGGGTGAAGCTGCACCCTTTTATATAATAGTTGAGTGGTTAGAGTACTCATCATCAAAGATATGGAAGACTGTAGTTCCCTTTCTTCTTTTGTCTGAGGAGACTTGACCCAGCCTCTCCCACCTCAGAGATGGCTGCCCTAAGCAACAAGTTGAAGGCCATTCTTGGTTAGGAGATAAGGCTGTTCCTCTCTGTAGAAAAGAATTCCAAATTCATTGGGAGAGAGAGATGGAGAAAGACTCTCAAGGTCAAAGCATAGCATGCTCACATGGGAGGTGGGGAACTTAATTTCTAGTCCCTGAAGGAAGGGTATCCCACCTCTAAAGTAGACTGTAGCTTGGTGGCCTAAGAAGGTGGAGATGTAGGTTTGAATAATGGTCAGGAATTGAATTTGGGTCTTCCATATTTTGGGTAAGTGCTCTACCACTCTTACCTAGTCTATATAAGGTGACCACCACTGCTGCTTTGAGAGAAAAGAATGACCTCTGCTTCATTTTTTAACTTTCAGGAGCAGGCTCTTTCTTCCAGGGCTAAGGCAGGGACCTGAGCTCCAGAGAAGGAGAAGAGAAGGATTAAAAACAATTTCCTATCCCCTGCATTTCCTTTCTAGTTAGGTCTTGGCAATTCCCTGCTTAGAAAGCCTATGTTGTGGTCCTGTTCTCAGGTGCCTAATTCATTACATTCAGTGCCATGGGGGTCTAGGCACCTAATCCAGGGCTTTTGATTCCACTGCCTAAATAATGGGAATGACATCAAAAGGGGTATGAGTGAAGGGAATAAAGGGTCAAATAATAAGGTGGGTTTAGTATGAATAGTCTTAGAATGCAGTACCTGCTTGGCTGCTCTGTAAGGTGCAAATCTAGTTACGGTAATTGTTTTGCCATTATTACTATTTCTAACATCCAGTAAAAATACTCTGTGTTTTATTACAATAGAAATGGACCCCATCCCTATCCAAAGCAATTTACATATCCTGTAAACCAGGTATGTTAAATTTATCTGGCCGAGCAGTTAAGCCAGACTACAGCCCTGGGTACTGGACCATCTGGAGGAGGTGCCAGGTGCAGCTCAGTCCCAGGGTGGGTGCTGCATGTGTAGCAGTCTGTGCCATGCAGCTACTGCTTTGGCTTGGCTGTGCCCCACATGGCATTGATTCCAGCCATTTCAGGATCCACGCTGCATGTTGCACAGGTCCCAGACTGGCTGGAACAGGTGCCGGATCAAGTATTCTGGAGAAGGAGGAGGGAGAAAGAGAGGGGGTTGGTGGGATCTGGCCCATGCATGAGCGACTGGTGCCTCCTGAGCTTGGGGGGCACTATCAGGGCATGACCAGGGGGGTCCCCCAGCAGCCAGCCAGCGACCAGTGGAGGGGGTGTTCCCCAGTGGCCAGTTGCCAAGCACACCGGTGACACGACAGCAGCAGAAGTGCCAGCACTTCCACATGTGGCATGGTCAATTTTAGGGGAGGCACAAGCGCTCTCCGTGCCCCTCTACCAGTTGGAGTGCTCGTTGTCAGAGGGGCACTAGCCCATGGGTCATATATTTGACATCTCTGTTGTAAATCTTACTCATACCATTCCTTCTTACTCCCTTCTGATGTCGAGTTATTGATCTAAGAGGAATACATCTATTAATCCAGGGCTGCCCAGCTTCTGATTGGCCAAAGGTTGCACCCGAGCAGGACACATGCTATTCAGGCTGCATGCCTCCTGGGCCACGCACCACATGACATAGTTCCCCCACATACACTGTACCAGGCTGTTTGAGGGCCTTGGCCCCCTGGGCCATGGACTCACTTGGTCCCAATGGCTGTGCCACCCCATCCCTGCCCTTACAGGGTTATCAGGAAGTAGAAGCTGGAGGGGCAAGAAGGAGCCCAGAGGCTTGGGTAGTAGCAGGAAGAGAGTGATGGGGGGAAATGGCACCCAGCCCTGGAGCCTAGTTGCCATGAATTAACTATTTATTAACTCTCTTTTTTTACAGAGTATTTTGCAAAAAGGTTGCTGCGTCACATCCTTATGCCTGATTTAGGAGTGATTTAGGTGCTTCATGAAGTGGCAACACAACCTCCAAATATGTCCCTAATATTTGAATGGGAAAGAAAGAATATACTGATGGATATTATCTCAAAGCCCCACCACTGCCATTCTCTACGTGGGCCAGTTATTTTCCTTTGGAAGACCTGAGAGGTAATTCAAAAACAGCAGTTTATATATTATTTGAGGAAGTATTTTTGTTTACACATTTTGGTTTATTAGTTTATAGGAGCATAGGACTGCTTAGCAGTGTCTATAAATTTAGATCTAGGAATTTTATTCTTATTAATCAGATTCATCTGTTGGGCTTACATACTGTTTTCTTTGCAGAATTGTTTTTGGAAGCACATGCAGGGTAGTGTAATTCCAGGGAAGATTCTGGCCCTCTGTTTTAGAAAATGAGTCTGCAAGGGGATTTAAGTAGCTCCTGGGAGGAAATAACTATGCAGCCAAGTTGTAATGCTTTATAGGGATTCAGGCTCTTATTTACCACACCTCCTTAGTGAGCAAAACACATGCTGAAGACCCTTTAATTTGAAAAGCTTAGTGGCTTTGCTGACTTGGGGTCTTCAAAGCATGGCAGTCCACCACTGCACCCTCAGGCCGCATACAGATGAGCAAGCATGTGCCTGTTGTGGCATTTCAAAACAGTTTGAGACACTGCAGAAGGCATACCATGAATGAAAAAATGTTCCCTGTGTTGAATATTTGCAGCACAGGCTCTAAATTTGATACTGGGAAATCCTGGTATCAAAAGAAAACACCCTGTAAAAAAAGTGACACGGGGCGCACTCCTTGAGCATGCCCAGAGGCAACCGGAGGCTGGGTCCTCCAAGGAGACACTCCAGCACCCAGCCAGATTATCTCTATACCTGCTGCATGCCCCTGCTGCTCCAAGATGCTGCCTCAGGGTAGTGCAGCAAACAGAAGCAGGGCAAGGCTGGCAGCAGTAGCCTGGACCCAGATTCTTTCTTCACTAAGCAGGGACATGGGGGTGGGGGGACTGTAGAGGTGGGGGGACTGTATGGGAGTGGGGGTACTGAAGGGTTTGAGGGGGGGCCACCACATGCCTGCCCCACACCCCCTGTGGTGTGCAACCTGATGGCCTGGATGGCTGCTGCCGCCAGTGCCAGGGGCTGTATGGGGGTTGGGAGGTGGGCATGAGGCGGCACCCCCTCAAAATCCTCCTACAAACCCCACACCCACAAACCCTCCCACACCCCCCTGCACTCCACATCCCCACCCCTACACCCTCCACACCCACCCACAAACCCCACATCCCTTCACACCCCCCACCCCCAAGCTCCCCCAAACACCCCCAGACATAAACACTCAAGAAACCCACACCCACCCCTGCACACCCCTTCCCAACCTCCACTCACAAACCCCACATCCCACTCACATCTCACACCCTGCATGCTCAGCCACTAGATAGGATTGCAGCTGTGGCTGCAGGGGCAGCTGTCCCCACATCCTGGTTAGCAAAGGAGGCAAGGGGAACTCTGATTTTTCTCATAAAAAAACAAAAGCAAATACCAAAGCGTATAGATATTTAGAATTTATTTTGTTATGATGATAGAGGCAATGGTAGGCTTCCAAATTTCTAAAAATTGTAACTATATCAATAAAACATTGCCTGACTGATCTCTCTGTCTCTCTCTCTCTATATATAGTGGTATTTCATTTTAATCATGGAAGAACACATATTTTTGACTATTTTAATGAAGGAATTTGGGCTTTTTTATCAGAGAATTTGCAATTTTTAAACAGGGAATACCAGGATTCCTGCTAGCATGGCAAGTACCAGGACCCGTGCAGAGGAGCCTGCCCAGGGCTGGCACCAGGGACCCAGCTGGAGGGCAGATGAGGTGGTTGACCTCCTGGCCATTTGGGATCAGGAGGACATGCTTCCACAGTCCGAAGCAGGCCATTACAATGAGCACATCTTCCATCCCGGCGATAGAGGCCCAGATGGCAGGGTGGGGGGGCACACATGGCAGCAGTGCCACACGGAGGCCAACTGTGCAGCCACGGCCCACTGGCAGCTGACCCAGAGATACAGGTGGCACTTCAGCAGTGCCTGTACCAGAGTCCAGGCACGCATTAGTGGACCAGGCCAGCGCCAGGCACCACTTGGAGCCCTTGAGTCTTAGGCGGTGCCACACGCCACTGGGGGTCTCCAGCAGCAGGCCATGAGTGCCCCAATGTCCCGCAGCTGGCTGGTGCTGCTTTGGGGGGAGGGCTGTGCACCATGCAGGGGGTCAGGCAGGGGACCCATCCCTCCCACACAGTTCCCCCCACCCACACACAGTCCCCCCAACCCCCACACAGTCTTCCTGACCCCCACAATCCCCACCACCCACAGTTCCCCTAACTCCTATGTCCCTACTTACCAGCAGGGTTAGAATTACACTTTGATCCTTTGGGGGGCGGGGGGGGGGGCTTAAAAAAATTAAACTTATTAACAAGTTCACCTAAGTGAAGGAGCAATACAATTGGACACCCCCTCAGGTTATGATTTTCAAATCTTTGGGGGGGGGGGGGGCTTTCATCTCCTTGGGGGGGGGGGGACTCAGCCCCCCTGAAATCCTCTTTAATTTGCACCCTGCTTACTGGGAACAGACCCTTGGTCTGGGCCACTGCTTCCAGCCTTGCCCCACTCCTATTTGCTCCAGAGCAGCAGGAGCACACAGCAGGCATAGAGATGCTCTGGCTGAGTGCTAGAGTGTCTATCTGGAGGACCCAGGCTCCAGTTGCTTTAGGGAATGCTCCAGGAGTGTGACCTGCACCACTTTTTTCAGCATGCTTTTTTTTGATACCAGGATTTCCTGGTATCAAACTTAGAGTCTGTGCTGCTCGTATGCAGCATAGGGAACATTTTTTTCATTCCTAGCATGCCTCCTGCAGGTTCTCAAACTGCTTTCAACATGCTCAACAAGCTCACTCGTCTGGATGCAGCCATGCTGTCCATTGGTTTCAGTGGGCTTTGGATCTGACCCTAATGTATTAGATAATGTAGGGTTAAAGTCAAATGAATGACTAGATGTCTGTTCTGACTTAAAAGACTACATAATACAGGTTTTCCTTGCTTTATGCTGTATATGCATTCCTGGAAAAAGGGGCATAACTTGAATTCGCATAAAGGGAACCCACTTTACAATGTAACAAATAGGGATATGTTCCAAGACTTCAACTGTACTGACCCCCAAACCCATTTCTACCACTTTTACAAGACAATTTTGGTACTCACCAACAGCAGACAGTACACAGAAGCACAGGGTGGTGGTGAATGTTACCATAATGGTGATGGCAACTACAGAAACACGTCACAGACAATGAGCAAGGAACACAGATCCACACAGGAGACTATATTTTGGTGCACATTACTCCCACAATGCACCGGACAAAGCAGCTGACTACGAGCTTCCACCATTCCTATCGCATAAGAGTTAATTTACCTCACATATAACAATTTTTTTGGTATAAAAAGGGTCATCGCATAAGAGTGAATTCGCACATACAAACCCACATAAAGCAAGGGAAACCCACATAAAGCAAGGGAAACCTGTAATAAATTTTCTACTAACTTTATAAATATGTAAAGTAAAAATAGTAAAGGTTTCTGGGGCTAAAAATATAAGCACAACCCCAATAGATCTCAATCAGATACTCTTGACCATCCCTAAGTGTTCATAATGAGATATATTCTCATGAGGTACACATTTCGTATACTTCATTTCCATCCAAGACCTTGTCTGTGTTTTGATAAATGGTATGATGTGGAGAAACGGGCATGGATTTCACAAGCAGACTTCAGTTTATATTGCTTGCACAAAATAAACCTATGGAAAATGGTGACCAAACTGCACTGATGATGTGATGGACATGAACTGTACTTTTACCTCTGTCTTCCACTTGCCATTTTAATGGAGCATTTTGAACTTGATATTATGGTAAGCACTGCATTTACCCCACAATGAATATCTATGCAATAAGATTTACCTAAGATGGGGTGTTTCCCACATGAATTCTTCTTCTCTTTGCCAATATTATTTTCATATTCACCTAAACTTTTACAAACTTTCACTTATCTAGAAACAATAGCAAACAAGGTGAGGTGGGGGAAGGAGGAGGACATGGGGAAGGCAGAGGGGGGAAGCAAAATCTCATTAGCTAGCTATCCATAACTTGGACTAATACAATTATATGGAAATATGAACCAGGTTATATTAAACTCAACTTTCTAGCAGCATTTTGAATCTCCTCAAGTATCTCTACATTTTAGTCTGTCTAGACTGCTGATACATAATGATTTAAAAATATAGGATTACTTCATTTATGTTTATAAAATGTATATTTCTGGAAGGCTGGTTACCCAGCTTTCTGGTTACCCAGTATATCATTCATATAACAGCTACTTTTCTACCAATCATGTATCATATTTCTAGAAGGTTTTTGACCCCATTCAGGAAATGGAGATACATTTCATTCATTACCCAGACTTCATGGTAAAATAACTCTAAATATGGATGAACTGCAGGATTTTTAACTCTTCAGAGCTTTTGACCAGACCATGTACCAGAACTCATTGGAATTTTGCATTGGTTCTCTTATTTAATAGACAAGTAGCAGTGTGTTACCACCTGAACTTAGATCTCCTATAAGTAATATATGGTATTTCTGAAAAGCCTATTGTAAATCATTATTCAATCTTTTATATGCTAAAGACTTTGAATTCCTTCATTGCTCTGAAACCACAAAGCTATAGACATTTTCATTTGCAAAACTGTTTCTATTTCTGCAATGTCTACTAGAACTACATAGCATATAGTTCTGGTAAATTAGTTACTTGAAGTCCTGGATATTAATTATTCGAAGCCAAGTTAGTGTGAAAGCAAATGTATAGTGATTGCTTTTCTCCCAATCCAACTTTAGCTATGTGGCTTTCTTTGAGGAAAGCTTCATTCAATACTAATTGTCCCAAATTACTCTGAAATACTCCTATAAGTTTGTATTGCACAGGCAGGATGATACAGACAACCCCTCCCCCCACCCTTTCAATTAAAAACAATCGACAACTTCATTTAAATGACTAACTGCCCTAGACACACCAAACCAAGTTCATCTTTTGTATAATTCAATTGACGTTAGTGACCAATACCAAGGCTCACCCAAGTTATGCGCGTTGTTAAATAAACCCACAGGGTAATCGGGTCCATTTTCCAACACTTTCAAAATAGCCCTGAAGTTGTGGGTTAGGCATGTGTATAAGAACACAATAAAACCAAAACTGGAACATAAGTAATTTATTCTTGGCCACTTCCTAATGTATAATATTAAAAACATGTCTGTGATAAACCATGCAACTGGAATTGGGAGTCAATTTACAGGACCAATGTTCTAAATTAAGTAGTAAAAGACCTTACGAACATTTGTTATTTGTGCTCCACAATCCCCCTGCTTCCTTCTACCCTTAAGGATCATTCTAAGATGAACAGTTTACATAGGACGATACCAACAACCATTCTGTGTTGTCATTTATCAAGTTGACAAGATTAAGAAAAATGTTTGGCACTATCTTAGGTTTGCGAAACATCTTGATGGACATTAGTGTATCTGGGCCTCCCAACATTTAAATGTGTAATCTGGCACAATCACAGTCCATGTAAGGGTTGGTGGTTTGTGAATTTTCTCTTATAGGGAGCGTTTTGCATCATTTGTGTTCTGTTGTGTTTTTCATATTAGCCACTTTTTTATTATTTTTGTTTTTTATGGTAGGGAGCACAACCATACTAAGAAGTGGAGACACCAAATGCTCTAAAAATGTTTCCACCTCTGATTCCTCAAAACCAGATAATATACCTTAATCAACACATAAAGGAAATCCTCCCTACATGAATTTTGTCTCTGCTGTGTAGAAGGGGTTATGGTCTGCATGGCCCTATTCTGGGATTGGCACCTATGCAATCATTTAAATAGGAAGTGGCAGGTGTGCCCTGGGTTGTTTATTTTTTGGCTAGAGGTTCATATTTGGTTGGGGAGACACCTCACCTGCTTACAAGCTACACAGGACAGAATTTTCAGTCAAACAGATTATGTAGCCAGAGGCTAGATTATTTAGTGTGTTACTCTTTATTTATTTGGGGGGGGGAGGGGGGTTAGGAGAGCTGTGACTAGGAAGAGGGCTTGGTAGCATGCCTTAAATGGTGTTGCCAGAGAGTAGAAGCATATTTCACAAGAACAGGCATGGAATCACTGGCTGCACCCATACAAGCAAGCATGTGCCTGTTGCAGCATCTCAAAGCAGTTTGAGATGCTGCAGGAAGCATGCCACAAATTAAAAAATGTGTCCCGTGCTGCATGTTTGCACCCTGGAAAAAAGCAGTGCTGAGCGCACTTCTGAGCATGCCCTGAAGCAACCAGAGGCTGGATCCTACAAAGGTACACCCACCAGAGCATCTCTATACCTGTCATGTACCCATGCTGCTCCGCATGCTGCCTCAGCATGCTGAAGCAAATATTAGTGGGGCAGGGCTACAGCAGCGGCTTGGACCCTGGCTCTTTTCCTGGTGGGCAGGAATTGTGGGGGTGGGGGGACTGTGGAGTTGGTGGTAGGGTTTGTGGGTATGGGGTTTTTTGGGGGGTGTATGGGATTTGTGGGGGGGTTGTGGGTGTGTGTGTGAGGGATGTGGGGGGATGTGGGATTTATTGAAGGGTGTATGGGGTTTGTGGGGGAGTTGTGAATGTGGGGTTTGTGGAGGGGGTTGAGGGGGACCGCTACATACCCATCCCCTACCCCACTGCAGAGCAAAGTCCCTGGTGCTGGCAGCAGTAGCCAGGTGGGCCGTTGGGGTACTCACAGCCTGCTGCAGGCACAGCCCTCCTGTGGTGCAGTGCTGGGAGCTGCAGGTGGTGGCAGGAGCCATCCTGGTCCTGTCAAAGTCATATGCCAGTGAGATGGGCTGGCTCTGTTCACCATGTGCAGCCCCCAGGTCTCAGGCAGCTCCACACCACCAGGGAGCTGTGCCTGCAGTGGGCCATGAGTGCCCTCATGGTCCGGCTGCCTGGTGTTGCCAGCACCAGGGGCTGTGCACCAGAGGAGGGTGGGGGGGACAGGCATGTGGAATCCCCCCTCAAAACCACACCCACAACCCCCTCACAAACTCCATACACCCATCCACAAACACCACATCCCCCCATATCCACATTCCCACATCCAACCACAAACTCCACATCCCCCATACCTACATGCACCACACACCTACCCACAAACCCCACACCCCCACCCACAAACCCCACATATCACCATACCAACATCCCCCATACATCACCATACCAACATCCCCCACACAACCACCCACAAATCCTGCTTCCCACTATACCCACACCCCCACACACCCCACAAACCACACATTTCCCCATACCCACACCCACCCAAGAACCCCATCCCCACTCTCCACATCCTTTTGCACCCTACTCCTGCAAGTCCACATTCCCGCCACATCTCACACCCTGAATGCCCAGCTACCAGACAGGATGGGACCTGCTGCCAGGAGCTGTAGCCACAGGGGCAGCTGTCCCCACATCCTGGCTAGCAAAGGGATCAGGGGGTGCTCTGTTTTTATTATGATAAAAATCCCAAAAGCAAACACCAAAGCATATAGATATTTAGATATTTACGATGATTATAGAGGTACTGGTAGGCTTCCAAATTGCTTTAAAATTGTAAATATATCAATAAAACATTGCCCGACTGATCTCTCTCTGTCTGTCTCTATATAGTGGCACAGGTGCTGGCCCCAGCCTTCAGCCCCCTTGGGCTCCAGATCTGGGAGGAACTTGGCATGGTCAATTTTCCCCCAGTGGTATAGTTTGCCCCAAACCAAAGTGCATGTTCAGGCATGTGTGCTGAGGCACAAATCTCCAGCACAAATTTGTGCCACTGCTATTTGAACTTTTGCAAGTGCACATTCCTGCATGTGTGGAACAAAGTCTCCACACAAGTAGCTTTGGCTTTCTTGGTGATCTGTATCCTTAGGGTGCTGGATATGTCATATCCTATGTGGAAAGGAGGAAATCCTTGATGGAAAGATTAGGAGAGAAAGACTATGAGAGACTAAGATTAGTTCTTTGGATATCCTTATTATAGTGCCAGCTCTGGGATCAGGCAGATACACCAGACCACCAGGGAGCTCTGGTGGATGATGCTTTTAAAAAAGTAATTAATAGAATCACTCAAATACAGGAGTTGGTGAAAATTGAGAAGAAGTGGACTTTGAAGGGCCTTCAACTGTTGTTGACATGATAGGACCATAATACAGCAGGACACATACTCACCAGCAAATTTTTGGAATTTGATATAGAAAGTGAAACGAATTAGAAGGAAGATTCTTCTTTTTGATTAATTCTAGATGACAGTGGGAATGAGGATATTACTGAATGTAAAGACAGGAGGCTTGAGTAACAGTGATCATGAAAGGCTAGAGTTTGTGATTCATAGGAAGGAGGAAAAGCAAAGTAAAGAAAATGAACTTCCAGAAAGACTTTTGCAAATTAGCTGAATTGCTAGAGGAAGAAAATCTAAGAGAAAAAGATGTTCAAAGGAGCTGGCAATTTCTTGAAGAAACTATATTAAAGGCACAAATGCAAACCATCTGAATGTGAAGGAAATATAGGAAGTGTATTAATAGATCAACTTGGCTAAAGCATTAACTTTTCATTGACCTTCAATTCAAGAAGATATACAAAAATGGAAATTAGGGAAAATTACTATAGATCAGCATAAGAGGATAGAATACACATGCTCTGTAAAAATACAGTAAAAGTATTTGTTCACTTAGTGAAGGGGAAAACTAATAACAGATAATTCTGACAGAGTCAAAGTGTTTAATGTTTTTGCTTATTTTCACTAAAATTAAAATTGTGATTTGAGTGCTTGTATAATTAGTATCAGTAACAAACAGATAAGAACTTGAGTTACATTTGGGAAAGAATAAATGAGACATTATTGTTTTTAGATTAACTGGGCCTCATGGAATTTACCCTAAAGTACATAGGAAACTGACTGAAGTGATCTCAGAGTTGTCAGCTATTAACCTAAATGAGTGATTCTCAATCTGGTGCTGCACCCTCAGCCACAGTACTGCAGGGGTAACTGAATAATAACCTTTGAAGGGTGCTGTCCAGAGGGAGAGTGGCAGAAAGAACCCTAAACTACAAATGGGGACTCCCGGGGATGAGAACCCCCCGAGGAAAAGAAAATGAAAACAGAAAATAAACAAGGAAAGTACTTACCTGCAGCAGGACTCACGACACAGTGTAAACAAGAGAAGAAACCTGCACGAATCGTGAGCCATGCTTTTATACAGCTGAGACCGGCTGGTGATGTCATCAGCAATCACCGGCCAGCAGGAACAAAACGAACCACCAGTGAAGCTGGAGGAGGAGGGAGACAAGAGCTGGTGAATGCACCAACAGTGGGTGCCTCCTGGGAGTCCCTTCAGGGAAAAAAACCTGTAGAGGCTGCACCTTACGCCAGCAGCAGCGACAGAGGGAGCAGGGAGCCAGAAGCGGATCCTTACTCCAGCAGCAGCAGCAGAGGGAGCAAGGAGCTAGAAGCTGCTCCTGACACCGGCGACAGTGGCAGAGGGAATGTGGAGCCCAAAGGAGACCCCTATGCCAGCACCAGCAACAAAAGGACCAGAGAGCCGGACGTGGCTCTCTACACCATAACAGGTAGGAGCGTTGAGGGCACCAGGGAGGCGGAAGAGACATTCCTTCCAGAAGACGCCAGACAGGGACAGCATGAAGAGAGGTGAAGCAAAGTCATGAGAGACGGAGTGCCGACTCTGGGTGTGAGAAGTGACCAGGCATCCCCGGAGGTGCTATGAGGCTCCTGAAGGGGGACACTACTGATGGGAGAAACAAGGAGTGGGGCTATAATCCATAGAAGGTTGGGTAAAGGGGGAGACGATCCGGGCGAGAGACCATGGGTTACCCCACCCACACATAGGTTTTAGCCTCTGACAGACCCTTAGAGAGTCAGGTACTGGTACCCTGGCGGAAGGGCCCGGGAGGGGACAGCGCAGGTCCCTTGAAACAATAGTGGGTTTTTTTGGTTGGTCTTTGTGTTTCCCCCTTTTGGAGGGGTTAAGGAGTAGAACCAGGTGACACATGTGGGATAACAGTAGCAGAGCTCTTTTGAACCCTATCTTGGCTTGGGACCTGGGTCCAGCTTTGTGCCCTGGGGGAAGGGGAGTCGGCACTGTGACCCAGGTTAAATACCATGGGCAATCCAGGATTCTTCAAGCAGGTCACCCTTCAGGAGCTAATATTCCAGACGAGGGAGGGCTATCCAGACCACCGTAACCGGGGGCAAAACCGTGTCAGGAGTATGGCCAGAAAAACCCAGTGATCCGCTGAGGCTTGGTGTGAGGGATGTAGGGGAAGTGGAGCTCCGAAAACAACTGCCAGATGGACCACAAGCCGCTGAGGGACCCCAAGTGGTCGAACCCCACCACTGATAAAACATTTAAAGTCGTGGCAGGTGAGATTGGGGAAGACCGCTACGGGAGCAAACACCTACTCGACGGCCTGCAGGAAATGGTAAGGCGAACATCACCGGCCATCCGGGCCAAAGCCGCACATGACCGGATGTTCGAGGCCAGGCGGACACAGGTGCTACCAGGGGAGACGAAGTGAAAGCATTCTCAGATGAGGAAATAAATGCAGGCTCTTCCTTTCCAGCGGCTTGTCCTACTCCTGCTGTAAGCAGCAAAAGCTCTTTCTTGCCATCTGCTCCTCCTCCTTCTCAGCCCCTCTTCAAACAGGTGAGCATTATGCTAAATAAATTTGCTTTTGAAATGGGGTGCCACTCAATTCACAACAGTTATGGAAGGGAGCCTCCAAGCTAAAAAGGTTGCAAACCACTGACCTAGAAGATAACAAGTGATATACCCAACCTGGATTTGTTAAGAAAAATCATGTCAAATCAACTTAATTTCCTTCTATGACAATGTATTAGGCCTTGAGAGCATAGGAAAAGGAGAAGATGTGTTACGTTTTTACTTAAGTAAGGCGTTGGACACAGTCTTACACAATGTTCTCATAAGCAGGCTAGGGAAACAGGATCTAGTGGAAACTGCTGTAAGATAGGTGAACAGCTGGTTGGAAAACTGCATTCAGAGGGTGCGTCTACACGAGATGCTACTGAGCAGTAGCAACATGCAGTAGCATTGCTGGGAACTAGCTGTAATGTGACACTACTGCACAGGAGTAATGGGCTACTGTGCAGTAGCTGATTGCTACTGCACGGCAGCGTTGGAAAAAAACTGTGCAGAGACAGTAGTGCACAGCAATGCTGGTTACTGTGCGGTCATTTAGTACTTGCTTATGCAAATACTAAATGACTGCACAGTAACACTTGTGCAGTCTGCTGCTCATGTAAATGCAGCCAGAGAGTAGTTTTCTATGGTTCACTGTCTAGTGCTATTTAATATTTTCATTAACAACTTGAATGATCATTGGACTTGCAGATGATACCAGGCTGGAAGGGGTTGCAACCACTTTGAAGGACAGAATTAGAATTCAGATTGATTTTGACAAATTGGAGAAATAGTCTGGGATAAATTGAATGAAATTCAATGAGGACAAGCACAGAATACTACACTAAGGTGTGAATAATCAGGAGCACAGATACAAAATAGGGAACAACTGAATCTGGAAGTTAGAGTGGATCACAAACTGAACATGAGTCAGCAATGTCATACTATTGCAGAAAAAAGCAAACATGACACTAGTATGTATAATCAGAAATGTTATTTGTAAGACATGTGAAGTAATCTTTCAGCTGTACTCAGCACAGATAAGGCTTGAGCTAGTATGCTGTGTTCAAATGTAGACTAACTGGAATGAGTCCAGAGAAGAGCAACAAAAATTATCACAGGTCTAAAAATATGACCTATGAGAAAGGACTGAAAGGATTGGATTTGTTTAGTCTGGAGAAGAAAGGACTAAAGAGAGACCCAATAGTTGTCTTTAGGTATATAAATATATAAAAAGCATCTTAAAAAAAAGGAACACAATAAATTGTTCTCCATGGGTGTTTCTACATGTTCACTAATGCACCATAGTTTCTACATGTTCATTGTTCTCCATGGGTGTTTCTACATGTTCATTAATGCACCATAGTTATGGTGCATTAAGTTTAGTACTTGGATAACCAAGTACTAAATCAATGCGCAGTAACTGGCACTACTGTGCAGTAGCATCGGCGCATGGGGTTTTACAGATGCTAACTGCACAGTAGCCTAATACTACTGTGCAGTGTTATTAGGATACTGCACAGTTAGCATCTTGTGTAGATGCACCCCATGCCCATTTAATATATGAAAAATAATAGGTTTAGAGTATGGCAAATTTGAAAGAACTTTGTAAGGTGTTGTAGAATCAATGCAGGTTGTTAAGAGCAGGTAAAATAATTATCTGGCAGGAATGGTTTAGGTATATTTGATCTTGTGTTGGGGTAGGGGATGGATTAGATTGGAGATGTCAAACTCCACAGCCAGATCTGACTCACAGAGTAATGCTGCATGGCTCACAGGGATGGCAGAAAGGTTTGGAATTCAGGGGCTGCACTAGCTGCTGCTGCAGCTTACCCCACCACTGCATCCAGACCTGGCCTGTGAAGAGCCCTGCGGCCTATATCCAGCCAGAGAGCAGGGTGAGTTTGATACCTTTAGATTAAATGATCTCTTGTTGTCCCTTCCAACCATATTTTCTCTGATCCTGCACAGTACAATGACAAACCCTGTGGGTGAGAGCTTGATATAATGTGCAGTATAATCAAATCCCAATGGAAGATTTTGATGAGGTAACTGGCTATATGGATTAACCCTATAGCAGATTTCCCAGGGCAGGAAAGGATTGATAGATGATCCTAGAGATAGGTTTGCTTCTGTATACTGTATACTTAGCGATGAGGTTTCTTCTGGTAAATGACTTGGAAAAATACAACTGAAAATGTGTTTCCTTAGATTTAGTGAATCCTTGTTTATACAACTCCTAAATCTCGCTTGAAAGATCCCATTTAAAAGTTATTAGAAATGCTGTCACCATAAACAAATGCCACCTTATGCTTTTAACATAAATTACAAAACAATAGACTTCTGCAAGCTCTGAGCAAGGCTGCATATCAAGCTGAACCAATAATATAAAACATATCCAGAAACAACTGGGGCTGTGAGTACATTTTTAGTAGTGAGAGAGTGACACCTAGCGGAAACGCTTTCCACATATTTTCTTTATATTTCTTTGTGGGAAAGCCTCCTGGCAATGGTTCAAAAAGATTTTTATTTTTTATATACAGTTTCTTTTATTTTTTACCTTAATTCTGTTACACATTTGATTTAACTTTTTACAGTACCAGTTTTATACTATACCAAATACATTATCTTTTGAATTTACCATACTTGTCTTTTTCATGTTCCATCAAAAAGCAGAAGTTATTATAGTAGATGATTTATAGTTTGCAAACTATGCTGTATCATAAAAATATTACAATGAAAACTGAAGAATTCTCTCCATCATGGGCGACTGGTGCCTCCTGAGTCTGTGGGGGCACCAGTGGGGCACTCCTGAGTCTGGGGGGGTGGGCAGCGGCTGGTCACAGAGCACACTGGAGCTAGAGTCAACTTCAGGGGGGGCACAAGCACTCTCTGTGCCCTCCTACCAGCCAAAGCGCTCACTGTCAGGGGAGGCAGCAGTGCTCTCGGGGGGGGGGGGCACATGCCCCCCACCCCCACCTTCCCTGCACATTGCCTATGCTCTCCATAAATCTGTTCCTTGCATCAAAAATCAGTAATTAGTAAAATTTCCATAAGCACCCAAACATTTTGTAGCTTTACATTCAATTAACTTAGGCTCCTAAGTCACTAAGGACTTTTGAAAGTGTTATCTAATGCCTTGTGGGTAGTTCAGATATTAGGGATTATAGAATGATTAAAAGAAGTTAAATTGCTTCATCCTAATGTGAGATATAAGAATAAGACTTAATCAAAACCCAGTAGTGACAAACCTTGAAAACAATTATAAACTTTATTATGCATCTAGAAAACATGAGCATTCTTACTGAAGCAGTAGTCCTGAAAATCTCAAGTGCTTCCTAACTCTCTCAAATATTACTGAAAAATGCTGTTTGTATGATATTAATACAATAAAACTTGTATTAGGTATTATTCTTATTACTACTATCACTATTACATCAGGTGCAGGAGGTGCAGTATGCTGTAATTAATATTAAGTAAAATATATGTATGGCAAATCAAATTTCCATATGGCACTAAGTATTTTGCCACTTAGCAGTTATTCCTCTTTTAATAGTTATAACATATCACGCTTTAGTTAATGCACTATCAGATCCTTAACCTGTTTTGGTAGCTTATTTTTTTTGTAATGTTAGGAGAACAATTGTATGCCTGAAAATGCATCAGCAGTATTGGAAGCTGAAAGGAGGCCAGGCTCAAAGTCAGGGGCTTAATATTTAAGATATGAAAGAAGGAAAAAGAAAATCAGGACTGTGTATCATTATCTCTCTTTCTAAGGCTACAGGTTTAGTAAGTTAACATGTCAGTTGTGAAGTATTAGTCTGATAATGTGTCATAATGTAGTCATTCTCTAGCTTTAATTACCAGGGATAAATATAATTTGACTTGCTTGTACAACATGTTAAATTAAAACTATGAAACAGGATCTGAGTGCTTCTGGATCCCATCTGTATGGTATCTAAGCAGGGAGGATTCATTTTGCTGTGTAGAAACATACAGTGGATTTTTTATTACCAAATAAACTATTCTTGACTTTTATGTAGCTGGATACTACTTGAAGTGTGGGGTCATTCTGGTTGGAAGAAACATGAGTGTGTTTGTTTGTTCATTTTTGGAGAATTGAATAATATATCAAATCCAGACAGAGACCAAAACTAATCAAACATTCAGCCGCAACATGCTAAGTAGCCATTCGTTTCACAAGCATACTGGGGCTGTATGAAACAGCACTATTTCATTTCAATTTCTGTTTTGCTGTTTTGAAGGGGCAGTGTTTCATTTCATCATTTCATTTTGTTTCGAAGCACTGTTCCATTTCGTTTTGTTGAAACTGTTTCGCTGTTTTAATGCATTTCAACGTTTTGCCCATAGGCTATAATGGGGAATCATGAAAATGCCTATAACGATTCAGATGAAAACTGCAGGGATGGTAGCCCCTTCTGAGGGCATAAAGCTTGCTACATGTCAAGGAGATAGGTGTAGGGATTTCTGGGAAACTGCACCACAAACTGCTAAAAGCAAAACTTGTGTCACTTGCTGGCAGTGACAGCCTCCTGTCATCCCGTGCACAGATCTGGGGGCCTGTGCACCCGGGAGGGCTGTGGGACTGTGCCAGACTCCTCCTGGGAGTGCAGACCCCTGGATCTGTGTGCAGGATAATAGAAGGCTGCTGCCGCCTCCTGGGACCAGTGGTGGGCATAGCCTATGCACAGTGCTGGGATGACTGGTGCTGCTGCTGCTGGCCCCACCAGAAGCCTCCTGTCATCCGGCACACAGAACTGGGGGCTCGCACCCCTGGGAGGAGTCTGGCAGCACTGGGAGGGCAGGTTGAGCTTTGTGGGGCTGGCGGAGCTGCTTGGAGTGTGGCCTGATGGTGGGAGGACGTGGGAGAGCCAGTGGCGGAGCCGCTCAGAGTGCAGCCCTGGCGAGCACAGCCCAGCGGCAGGAGGCTCCACAGCCCCACAGAACTGAGCTTGGCAGTGAGAGGTGTGGGACAACCACTGGCCAGGCCTGTGCTTGGAGTCCAGGCTGTGCTCTGAGTGGCTCTGCCACCGGCTCTCTGCTGCCTCCCACCTCCAGACTCAGCCCTGTGGGGCTGTGGAGCCTCCAGCTGCCAAGCTGTGCTCACCAGGGCTGCACTCTGAGCAGCTCCGCCACTGGCTCTCCTGCCACTTCCCACTGCTGGGCTGATCTCCTTGGGGCTCACAGAGCCACTTGGAGTGCAGGCTGGGGGAGCACAGCCTGGCAGCTGGAGGCTCCACAGCCCCACGTAGCTGAGCCTGGTGGTGGGAAGTGGCAGAGAACCAGTGGCAGAGCTGCTCAGAACTCAGCCCTGGCTTCGAGCACAGCCCTGGCCAGTGGCTTTCCTCCACCTCCCGCCACCAGGCTCAGCTCCATTGGCCTGCAGAGCCTCCACTGCCAGGCTGTGCTCACCAGGGCTGTGCTTGGAGCCAGGGCTGCACTCTGAGTGGATCCGCCAGCCCCATGGAGCTCAGCCTGGTGGCAGGAGGCAGCAGGAGAGCCAGTGGTGGAGCTACGCAGAGCACAGCTATGGCAAGCACAGCCTGGTGCCTGGAGGCTCTGCAGCCCCATGGAGCTGAGCCTGGTGGTGGGAGGTGGCAGAGAGCCACTGGCCAAGGCTGTGCTCAGAGCCAGGGCTGAGCTTGGAGTGGCTCCGCCACTGACTTTCCGATGCCTCCTGCCACCAGGCTCAGCTCCCTGGGGCTGTGGAGCCTCCAGCTGCTGGGCTGTGCTTGTCAGGGCTGCACTCGGAGCCAGGGTTGCACTCAGAGCAGCTCTGCCACTGGCTCTCCCTCTGCCTCCCGCTGCTGGGCTGAGCTCCACAGGGCTGGTGGAGCCACTCAGAGCACAGCTTTGTTTCTCCCCTGACTCCCACCACTGGGCTGCTTCGAAACTCAAAACGTTTCAAGTGCCCTCATTTCATTTTGAAAGCCTTTTGTTTCATTTTGATTTCACTGTTTTGAGCTCAAAATGCATCAAAACAGCTTTGAAACAAAACACCTGTCAACATTTTGTGCAGCCCTAATGCATACCACTTATATGCTTTGATCTGCACCATGAATGTCCAGGTCGATTTTCAGGTGTTCATTTTAATCTATTAAACCTTAAATGGTCATTAACCTAGCTATAGGAGGGTGAGGATACACAACACACTTACATCAGAATAATTAGCATAACTCTTGTACATCCCTGTCAATGACACCAAGATCCAGAGGGGATGGTAAGGATTCCTGCTTGCAGTAAGTGAGCTCTAGTGAAGGGGTGGGCAGAATGTGGCCCGTGGGCTTGATGCAGCCCACCAGGCCATTCTATCCGGCTCGTGGGGCCCTGAAAAAATGAGAAAATTTATATTTATCTGCCCTGGGCTGCCTGTCATGTGGCCCTTGATGGCTTGCCAAAACTTAGTAAGCGGCCCTCTGCCCGAAATAATTGCCCACCCCTGTTAGTGCCTCACCACTACTTGGTGGGGTAATAGATAATAGCCTATTTGCCTGCAAGAGAAAGTTACTCTGAGATCTATGTGGACACATGACAAACTGGTTTAACTTAGATCGGTACAGTTTTACTCCTAAATATTCTAGACTGATTAAAGTAACTTCCATAAGCAGAACAGTATGTCATGTGATTTCTCTTTTCTTTCACTGGCTTAAAGGTTGATTGAACCAATATAAATCTGTCATGTGTCCATATCCTAAAAGTTTGCCTCTCTCCTCATTAGCTGTTGCGTTTTGTCAGAGTGTCAGATTTGGAGCCCCAGTGGTATAAAAAAGGGCTGGCATTCTCCATTAGGATGGAGAATGTTCATACTTTTGGCATCTATACCCCCTCTTGGTTTGTAACATACTGATTGTATTATCCTCCAAATATATACTGTAAGAAGCAGGGAGATTTGTGAGACTGGACAAATGTGAGAGGATTTTTATAGATGCATGATTGGAAGATTTAGACTCTTGTTTGAACTCTGATTGGGGTATTGGAGCAATTGGCAGAGTCTGTTTGTCACTTATAGTTTTCATTTTTAAAAGAGTATAAAGTGTGCCCAGGCCTTGGTTCAGAACTTTTTTGTTGTCAGTATAAATTTAAATTAATATAGAAAATGGCACAATAGAACAAAAACATTCTAATTCAGTGAGAGGAATGTTTATGAGTAGCAGCTGGAAAATATTTTGTTGCAGGGAGACCATGTGCCAAAATAAGGTCAAGGGTTAGTAGTGGGAGTTGAAGGGAGATGTCCAAGTCTCAAGAAAACACTCAAGTAATCAGTAGCTGGATTTATATTCCAGTTATTTCTAATTTGTTTGCTGTGAAGCAGTTTGGTGTTCTCATGGAAGAAAAGAAAAGTAAAAAAAAAATCAGTGGAATCTTATTGCTACTGAAAATCAGTTTCCACAATGCTTTGAATATAAACTTCCCACTGCTTTGTACCTGCCTGACTGTGATGTTTAGTTTGCACATCCAAAAAGAATCTGTTCTTTCCTATTATTTTTTTCTTGTTCTTCTGGCCACATTCATTTCCTGCCAGTATTCTCAGGCTCCCCAAAGGTACTACTGTATTTCTGGAGCAACTACCTCATAAGGGGAAGAGACACATATTGCTTTTAAGAGAAATCTGAGGTGTCTCTCCTGCCCATGCTCTTGGCTGACTTGACTACTTTACTCAAAAAATTTCCAAAGCTGAATATTTCCACATCTATAACTGATAGAATTACTTAAATACAAGCATCTGAATCATAGAATATCAAAACAAAATTCCATCTGAATCTAAATACCTAGCAGCCTCTTTCTTGTAACAATTTCCTTTGGAAATAACAGTATATTTGTGCGCCCAGCATATGGACTTTTGTTTCTTTAAGAAACAGAACTATTACCCCAATAAAGATTTTAATATAGCTATACGGTTTCCTGAAGGAAAGGAGTTAAAAGATAAAATACAGATTTTTCAATCCCCTGCATTCAATCCCATGTGTCAAACTGCACGCGTGTTTTGGTAAAACTGATCTTAAGTGAATGCATTTACTGGAGGATGTTATGTTCATATAAGTGCATTTGAGAGTTTGAAAAGATGAGTCAATTTTCAATCATTGTTATAAAACTGCAAGTCTATGTGATACTATACTAAATAGACTAAGAAATATTCTTTTCCCTGAGGTCTTCCAAATATTTTAGCTGGTAGTCTGAAGCTAAGCTTTCATTTAAATCAAGATAAGTTAAACTGCAATACCAATTAAACTACAAGATAAGTTTTCTATCTCAAATGCACTAAGAAGCTAAACTACAGTCAACAACCAAAGCTGCTCTGCTTTAACAACCTCTAAAAATAGAGAATGAAGAAGTCCATGATATACTTATGGAATTCCTGATTTAAAGACTCCTAACTCTGAAACTGTGCAACTGATTTCTTGAAAGTTAGCTTGATTATGAGATCACATCAGATCTAAAAATCAGGCCAATCTTGAAATTTATACCATTGACACTTTTTTTTTTAGTTTAAGCATGAGTTTTGATTGAAACTCATCTTTTCTTCATTCCTATATAATCCCAAAATAGCTCAGCTGATTTTGCTTAAACAGAAAAATGCAATTTTGAAATAAAGCCAAGCATAGACTATTTCAGCCTAAAAGGAATTTGTTTGTAAAAGTAACTAAAAAAAGTAGACTAGAATGGAAGTTGGAACTTGAAACAAATGTAATTATAATGTGTGCTACTTGGAGCCTGCTATTATCTAGTATTATCTGGAAAGCATTTTTTAGTTTTGGGGGCTATACAATATGCAAGCACTGTATGTTACATGTATTTTATATTCCTATGTAGACATTTGGACAAGTGTATGAAAAATATGGTTTTTCCACATGGGTTTCAGCTGGTAAAGCCACTTCTTGACTTGATAATGACTTTTCCTTGCTGCAAGCAGATACATTATATGTTGTTTTAATTTATTATCTGGGAGTTGTCACTATATCATTTAATACACTATAACACAATTTAAGAACACAGCAAACTGAAATGATAAAATAATGGAAATCAGCCAAAAATGTAAATTGCTTCTGTTGTTGAACACAAGTTTAGGAGGAAAATTCAGCCCTGTTTTGTTGATTTTATTAAGCTAGTAAAAGATTTATATAGAATATATAACCTATCGAGGACATAGGTAAATATATGACACCCCTGGACACCATAACTAAGAAACCTTGGAAGCAGCAGGAGCCTCCCACCACTTCCTTCCCTTCCCTGTGGAGAAGAGTAGTTGGAGTGCATAAATTGAAGCCAGTTCATGCCTCTCCCCTATGGCACCAAGCTCTGTGAGCTCTTGTAAACAATAAGGGGTTTAATCCTCATTAAATTAAATAGGTTTATTAAAATTTAAATGATTTATTTTAAATTGGTGCATCAACATTTACAGTTGACAGCCTTTAAATCAAATTAAGATGTATTCAATTCAGAGTAAATTACAGCAGGGGGAGCCACAAAACAATCCACCTTGTCGATCTCTTTTGTACCCAATTACAGCAGGGGTTGCTGGTAAACAAGTAATCCCCCCACTCCCAAAACACAGCCTCCCCACAAAGACGGGTTTTGGCCCATACTCCCAAAACCTCCTTCTTGGCTTCTCTGTTACAGGCTACAAAATCTTCTGTGGGAGATTTCTGTCCTTACCTATTACCCTGGATGCTGTGTAGCCCAAGGGGCAGGTCTGGCATGCAGCATCTGCCATGTGAGGGGTTTCTGGAAGGCAATAATCAGAAACACACAAAAGTTACCCCAAAATATTAAAGTATTAAGAACAGGTGCCAAGGCACACCCCATGCAATTGCAAACTTACCATTTGCTGCTGCTGCAGCACCTCTCCATAATTGGTAGCAGCTGCTTATCCAGCACCCTGGTCCAGGGTGAAGGGCACAAGGGGTGGTGGGACCATGTAAATTATTGTAGGTGGTGTATAGACCACTAGGACCGTGGGGTAGGTCCATACAGTTGGCACAAGGGGGAACAGTGGGGAGAATTTGGGCTTTGTCTCTTCATGTTTTTTCTTTCGTTCATGGACTACATTTCCCAGCAGCCTCTGCCATTGTGTCTTGGGTCAGTTTCCATGGAGACTCCTGCAGCAGTTGCACTGTGATAGCATGGTCCAGGGGTTTCTATGGATACTGGCCCAGATGTACAGATCTGTTCATGCAGCTATGTGCAATTTTGGGGTGGCTATAGCCCCCCACCTTAGTGCTGGCCCTGTTGGCAGGGTGTGTGGCATGGTACGGGGTTGCATCTTTCAGAAATCATTAAAAAACATGAATCATGTAAAACCCACATTGACAGTGCGCTTAAGCTTGCAATGCTGGGTGTGTAAACATAGCTACACAGTTGGATGAAAGGTACTGTGTAAGAATACGAAAACACAATGCTAAAGTAGATAAAAATAGATACATCCTCTCAAAGTTGATTGACTGTGTGTGATTTTGTGGTGTTTTTGAACTGGCCTTGCACGAGCATGATGAAATGGAAACGTCAATGAACCCGGAAGCATTTTGAGGCCTAATGGATTTTGTGGCTTATATAGATAGTGTTATAGAAGAGCATTTGAAAACAGAGACTGTGTTTAAAGGGATCTTCAAAGCAGTACAAAATGAGCTTCTAGACGGCATGCTTGATGTAACCAGGGAGTTCACTGTACAGTAATTGACAAGTATGGAGTTTGTGGCTATTTAAGTTGATGACACCACTGATATAACCACAAAGTGCTAATCCGTACTCGTGTACTCTTATATAGATGGAAACGGTAAAATTATGGAAAGAAAGTGCAGGACAGCTACCCCAATGTACACTGTATCCACTGCTATGGTCATCAGCTCAATTTCATCATGCAACAAGTTGTGAGGAAAATTGCTCAAGTGAAGGTTTTCTTTTCTGATTTGTCCAGTTTTCCATCTTTTTTTTCATGTTCCCCAAAAAGATCTCAAGCTCTGGATGATATAGTGGCGAGGAGACTTTCGAGAGCACTGGTGACACGGTGGAATTTTAACACTCGCATCATCAACATAATATATGAACACAGAGAAGACCTAGCTGAGTGTTTTAAAATGATTGAGACCTCTGGGGATTTTGAGGGCACAGTGATTCATGAAGTCCAAGGATTATCAAGAATGCTTGAAGACAGAGAGTTCCTTTTCTTTCTTTTTCTATTTCACAAAATAATGCCACATGTTGATATGCTGTACAATCAGCTCCAGAAGTGAGATATTGACATGGTGTATGTTGAAAAGGTTACCACAAACATTATCAGCAGCATTGATAAAGTGTGTGACTCGGTCAGTAACCTCAACTCTAAACTGCCTCCTCTGTCTGAGCCGTCATGGCAAAGCACTGACATGGAGGAAAATGAGAGAATAGCTTGCGAAAGTGTGTCACATCATTAACCTGAATGCCAGAGAATGATTTGCATTCATTGAACACCTTGTGAGTGCCAAGTTGCTGTAAACTGAATTGTTTGAAAAGTACAGTAAATGTTTTCCACTGGAAGCATTGACTGACACAGTGCAGGGATACCCGATGCTCAACAGAGGACAGTTGCAAATTGAGCTTTGTGTTACGAGAGGCCTGAATTTTGTTCTACAAGTGGCGCAGTGGCATTTTTCAAGTTATTCACTGAAAACAACCTTCTGGACACATTTTCAGAAACAATGGCATTGTCGTGTATCCTCATCACAACACCCATGGCAACAGCAGAATCCAAAAGATGTTTCTCCATGTTGAAGAGAATTAAAAATTTTTTAAGGAACACAATGCCACGTGATAGACTCAATGTGCTTGCGATGCTGTCTATGAATAAACACTTAATTGAAGAGATACTGGAATTCAACAAGTGAACAACTGAAAAAATTACTATGCTCAAGGATCAGAGAGCAAAGTTCCTGTATAAATGGGTGAGTACAGTATTAAGCTATTTGATTTGATAGCCATACACAGATTTATTCAGTTAGTGCTAGATTAAAAATTATATTACAATGTTGTTTAAGTATTTAGAAAAACTGTCTTTGTTGCACGAGTCATATTGTTTATGTGTAACTTTGGTTGGCCTGCAGTGTAGAGTAGTTGTTAAGGTTCTGGACTAAGGTTGTGGGTTCAAATCCTGGGTGGAATGCTGCCATTGGCCCATATATCCTGTAAATTGCTTTGTATTAAAGTGTCTGCTAAATGACTTGTGGGTCTTGCAGGTTTTGGTTTTGCTGCTTAGCATGACTAACAGAGCTTTACAAGTGCTTAAAGAAGATGTTTTATGTTCACACAAATGAAATTCTACAAAACTGACTTTCATATGCAGTGAGGTAAAGTGTTCTGACTTACAAATAAAAATAATATTTAATAATAATGATGTGTAGCAGGTGTAGTTCTGTGTCCATTACTCGGGTATTAGAGAGCAGAGCAGATGTGGTTTGAACCCACTTACTACATAGCTGGTTATGGTTGCTTTCAAAAGCAAAACTTTGGTACTTGGCAAAATGTTATAGTTTATACACCATAGTTCTGGTAAACATAAAAAATTACATTTTATGTTTTATAGCATTGTTTTCAAAAACAAACAAAAATTGAATTAAAAAAAATTTTAAAAGACTTGAAACTGGATGGTACAGTGTGACATTCCACCTGCCGCACCTGTCTCAGAGTTCACCAGCCACGCCTGGCCTAGAGAGAAATGACTCCATCGGCACTGTCCATAATATATGTTTTGAGGCAATCCGGCATAATGGTCACCAGCCAATGTCTCCATGCTGATGTTGTGGGGTGCTGTGCACTGCCTGCCCACTTCCTCCTGCACTTCCTCAGCCCATGACTTGCAAAAAACCTCTCCCATGGTTTCACAAATATTGTGGAGCATGCAGGCTGCCACTATAAAAGCCATTATGTTTCCTGGCTCTAACTTGAGCCCTGGGGTGAAGATACTGGATCAATGAATAGGCACACCCAAGAAGTATCTCCCTACAAATGAACCCTGCCCTGCAGTAACTCAGGTTTGAAACATGGGGGACTGAGGGACAGCACTATGTCTCAATAGCTCCCATTAGCACATCAACACCTATGCCAGGCATCGAGTCACCAGAACCATCAAGTCCTCTCCCACTCACTATGGTCCTAATTGGAACCTACCTGGTTTTGGAATAGGACTGCATTAACACCCATGCTACATTTGTACTGCTGAGCATAGCAGTCCCCTGTGCCCCAGCCACCTACCTTAACTTGCCTCCTCCCCCCTCCCAATCTCCCAGAAAGAATTCAGTCATTCATTGGTTAAAAAATGGGTTCTGGCAGTCAAAGTTGCAGTGTACTACAAACAGAGAATTATCCTTCCATTCAGACAAGATAAAACCCCAGTACAGTTGAGAGCTTGACAGGTGGCATAGTGAGGGTAGAGGAAGAGGTGCCAGCCACAGATGCTAGGGTGTGATCAGTAGTGGGACATTATGATCTATCCTTATATACAACGGGGGAAGATTTGGGCCAGGCTATGCCTATTACTATTGCTTTGGTCAGTAATGTTACTTGATCTGATTGCTCTGACTGCTGGTATTGAGACACAGTTCATACCTTTGTAGGTATGAATATGTTGAATTTTCAAAAACGTTCATTCAACACATGTCTATATAACAGCCCCAAAACTTTGCCAGAAAGCATTTCATGACACTGTTGTCAGGATAGCTAGGTCTTGACTACTTTTTGGGCACAAAAAAATTCTCAGTGTCTCCAAAGAACAAGTCCAGTATGCAGGTGATGGAGCAGGAGCCTGATACATCTATAAACGGTGGCCCCAGTGGGACCTGGGAAGAACTTTGATGTTTGGTCAGAGGAAAAGATCATTGAGCAGCTTAAAAGTAGAAGGAATAAGCCAGTGTATACAGCAATAGCCAAGGAAATGAAAGTGCGTGGGCACAACTGGGACTGGACACAATGCCACAGAAAGATCAAGGTCCTGAAATGTGCTTTTCATCAGGCCAAGGATGAAAACTCTTGTTCTGGGGCAGCATCCACAATTGCTTCATTCTATGACCAACTGTCTGTCATTCTCTCCAGTGATGCCGGCAAGGTTTCTTGTCTCCGGTCATCTGGGACTGGTGTTCTGTTGGAACCTAACATCTAACAAAGAGATCACAGAGTGTCCTGAGACTCAAACAGGAAACATGTCAGAGCCATGGGGCAACTGCTCGCTGCTGCTGGATGATGGGGAAGGTTAAGAAGAAGTAATCCTGACCCTGCACCCAGTCTTCCTGTTAGCATCACCGGTGAGCACAGATGAGGCGGACAACACATCAGATGCAACTGTGCTTCCCCCTTCCTCCCCCCAACACACTTGACACTTCAGAAGTTCCTGAGACCCAAAGATCAGTTTCTATTTTGGAGACACAAGAAGACCCATGGCTGGGGAACTTGTAAATATTGGGGAATGGGCATTATATCCATTTGTGGCACTATGGCAGGCACTGTTTTGGTGCCATTGAGTTGGATGTCCTGGGGGGGTCTGCATGTAGTGTTGGCAGTGGTTAACCTTCTTTTTACCAGTTGGGGATATCTTATATGACCATAAACACTTTGTTTTCATATTTCTGTTACTAGCTACTGCACCTGATGGAAGCTGGGGATGTGCTTTTGAACCTCAGACCTCAGCTTGCACAGGAGCAATGCAAATGTGGGAATTCCGCCGCAGGCAGCTAAGCTCCAAAGAGAGCATGATGGAGGCTTTGGTGGAGGCCACACAATTCTAAGTGACTGCCGCAGATGACTGGTGGGATGAAGTCCAGAGGTGCTTCAGGCAGCTGATCAGCAGGAGATGCAAAGCATGGCCAATACCGGTGAATTCCAAAAGTGGCTCCTAGACTGCATAAACCAGTTTCTCGACCTGGCCATGTAGTGCCATGTGAATCTGCAAGAGACACACGCATTGATTAAGGATCATGTCCTTAAGTGCATGAACAAGCCCTCTACTCATAAGCGGGTACCACTCCCCATCTGCCTTCCTTATTGGGAAGAGTTGATAATAGCTGGATCTGGATTTTGGGTGATGTAAGAAAAGCCAACCATTCCCTGGCTTGCCTCAGACACAGAGTGGTAGTGAGAGAAACAAAAGACTAATTCCCCACGAGTGGATGGCGGGTGGGAGTGGAGTTGAGGGTGAGGGGGTGAAAAACAGGGGCATCTCAGTAACTCGCACTGAGGTGAAATGGAATCGGGGGGAGGGGGGGGAGGAATGCAGGTCCAGCAACAGCTGCCCACATGAGCTGGCTGCCCACATGAGCTGCCTGCCCATAATATCATAGCACCAAGCATTTCCACATGTCTGTGGCCAGGGTGACATCCCATGCCGTGGTGACCCCTAATTATCTCCTGGTTTCTTTAAGGAATTAAGAAATGCTTGGGTACTACTGTGGGCACTGGGAGGTACTTTTGGTTGACCTTATCAGTAAATGGGGCCCTGCTGGACCCGTGCCCAACATACATTGCATGGCCAGGTTGCCAACCTGGCTACCAGAAATTCTTTTGGACCCCCTCTGCCCCACATGAAGCCAAATTGCAATTTTACCATGTTTACTTATTGTAAAATTTTAACAAGCCCCTCTATCAACTGCTCCTGTTGTTGCAGCAGAAGAGCAAAGCCAGGGAGCCTGGCCTGAGTATGTGATAATTGCCCTCTTAGAAATGTAAAGTGGCTGGATAATAACCTGCATTGAAAAGGAAAGAGCCTGCCCATAAAGGCAATCAGGACTTATAGTAGACATGATATCTTTTATTAGACCAACAAGATTTTTGCCAAAAAAAATTCTTTAATTGCCCATAAAGGTTATGCAAGTGGCAAACTTTGGCCAGGACACTCATGGAAGCTGAAGTCAGACACATAGAAACTTAGATTTTCATATTTAAACATAATTTATATATTAGACATGTGACCTAGAGGTGATCTGTACCCAGAGCTGGATTCTTCCCCCATGAACAGACGTTGGCTCTGCAGAGCTAAGAGACAGAAGCCCTTTGTGAAACGTTGCAACATTTCACAGATAAGATGCTCAGCACCAATTGCTGTCCCCTGCCTTTCCTCAGATTGCAGCTTGGCCATGCACGATGGCGCACAGTGAGAATGGTAAATCAACTGGTCAGACATGGTGGCCAGGAGGCTGCTGGATGCCCTCCACACCTCTGCCCATCTAGGTCCACTGTGGCTCATGTCCTATCAGGTGATGGCCGCAGATAACTGCTGCTATTGCTCCAAACCCTATTCCCCACTGTCTGCCCAACCACTGGACAACCACTGCTCCATTGCTGCACAGCCTTTGGTGCCTGGGGTCATGTTGTGCAGGGCTGCAGGACAACTATTGCAAGGGCCTTGCCATGCAGCTGCCATCCCCCCTAGAGCGCCCCAGGGACAGCCACTCCCTGGGCTGTGTGCAATGAGATCTTTGTGCAGGCTGAAGGTTGCCTGAGCCACTATTCCCTGCTGCTGCTGATCCTGCTGGTGCCCCGTGCACACCTGTGCTCCTGATTCTGGACACTTAGCTACGATGGTGTAGGGGAGGGTGGGGGGAAGCTTGGTCTGCCATGCAACCTTTGCTAACGGCTGGATAGATACCTGTCACAGCACTATATGACCCTGTACCCCAATACCATGGATGACATTGCCGTAGGAATCAACACCTTTCTTGGCGTGTGAGCGGTGTGCTCCTGCCCAGTACTGGGGAAAGGAAAAGGAAAGATAAATAAAATTGTGTGTGAACCTTATCATGCCTGTGCATATGCTGTGCTGTGGTGGTGGGAACAAAGGGCCAGGGTGGTGCTGTCATGCTATTCTACCCTAATAGTAATCCTAATAGTAATCCTTTAATTAGTCAGATCCTCAGTGAGTGCTCTCATGCCCATTGGGGAAAGAAATGACTTGATATTCACAAAGCAGGCAGCTGCACTTAACAGTCCTGCAGAACATGGAATGCCATTTGTTGAGTTTTCTGTACGAACGCCAAGTGATTATGTGGTTTCGGGGAACAGGGATTTGGAAATTCAACCACAGCATGATAAAAAGGTATCTTTCAGTGGCGGTAAGGGGGTAGCAGTAGTTCCTCAAGGCTGCTGCCTTCGTGCAGTCTTGGGAGCACTGCTCTGCCAACATATTTTCTGCAGTGCAACAGTAGCAGTTTTTACTGATGCCTGTGAACACCATGCTCAGAATTGCCTGTTGCTACTGATGGGGAGGGGGTGGTTCTGGGGAGTCAAACTGAAGATAAGAACCTTTGCCAATCTCAATGACCCAGACACTGTGACCCATTGATCCAGACACCGGTATTGAAGACCTCTGCCCAACCGCTTCCCCTCGTGCCCCCATTGACCATGATCACGGATGCCCCTTCCTTGGCATTGGCACAGACAGAAGCCTTGAGTGTGGCCTCTGTATGACCCAGTCACAGCCCACGGAGAAAGGGGTGATTAACATGGGGCAAAGTAGTTCCCTGATGAGTGCAGCCATGGAATCAGAGAACCATATGATAGTTTAATGGGCAAATGAGAGCGCTCAAAATGAAGAAGCGGTTATTAATTTTGTGCTAGTGTCAAATTAATAGATGGGCACAAGGGGGCTGAGAGCCGGTGGACCCTGGGTAATCATGATGCGCCTGGACTTGACAGAGGGAGCACAGATCTGGTGTGGATGCTGGCTGCTGTCATCCCTTGCCATCCATGGTGGACAACGTGCAAGCGAGTTTGCTTCAGCGTTCAGTGGACATGCTTCATAAGTAGTGGGTTAGGAATCATGGAATCATGGATTCATAGAAATTAAGGGCTGGAAGGGACCTGGAAAGATCCTCCAGTCCAAAACACCCTACTCTGGGCAGGAATACCGCTGAGATCCAATGATCCCAGGAAGGCATCTGTCCATTTTCCTATTGAAGACTTCCAAGGTTGGGGACTGCACAACCACCTTGGAAAGTCTATTTCAGATTTTGGTCACCTTTACCGTAAAGCATTTCTTGCTTACATCCAACCTGAAACCATCCTCTAACAGTTTATGGGCATTCCTCCTGGTCCTCCCCTGTGGGGGCATGCCATATACTGAACATTTTTTCTCCCAGGTACAGGTATTCACCCCTTATGTACTTATACAAAGCCACCCAGACCATGTAGGAAGCTTGTTAATGATGCCCGGACAGATAGGATCATCAGTGCCATGACTATCTGCACAATGTGGTTGCGGGAGATAGCAAGACAGGCACGTCATATCTGTGGCTGACTGTCATCCAGGCAACATGGCTGGTGGCATTCATGAGAAAGGGAGAGAGAAGGGCAGTCCAGCTTGGAAATATACAAAAAACAGTATTGCTTATGTACAGTGATAGTCTCTGATTATTGCTTATTGCTTGTTTGTTGATTTAAGCAAAAACAATGCCTATGGTTATTGTTTGCTGGTATAAAAGTTGTAATAAAACTCATTACATATTGCCTCAGTTTTAAAATGTTGAAGAGTTCTGCTTCCTGATAATGGTTACTTAGTAAATGCTGTGACATTTGGTTATTTATGTAAATTATGCTTAATAAATCAGTAAAGGCTAATTATGTAAAAAAAGTTTCTATCTTCTTTTCTTTCAATGTGGGCCATTAGGATATCATCAGGCCAAGCTTCCAGGCTTAGTTCCTGGCTTTGTTGTCATCACTGCCAAATCAACAGCTTTTTGCAACATTAGGGCAGGTTGTTTAACTTGAAAATGGGAAAAAAAAACAGTAAATATCCAAGTGGCACCAGCATGGCACAAGGGGGCAGGATACTATGGGTTGGGAGTGAGAAGAACTGGCAGGGCTGGGGGTGCCCAGGTCATGAGTGAGGGGCAGCAGGAGGGCTCAGGGGGCTGTGGTGTGGAATAAGAGACAACAGAATGGGCTGGACCAGGGCTGGTCCAGTTCTTTTTTGAACTAGAAATATGGTAACCCTAATGATGGTGATGTTGTCAGTAAGGGTTGCCTCCTACCATTGCAAGAGCACCCATGGGTCTGATTGTGGGGTAAGGCTGTACAATTGTGACTGGCATGGCAGCCTGGACAAGAGAAAAAATTAAATTTATGAAGCATGGCAGCTATGGGCTACACTCAGTGCTATGAGAGGGTGGGTGCCAGTTACCCTAAGGGCATTTGTAAGTAGTCCAGGGCATGGCAGATTAGGCGGTGATGGTGCTGTTCTCATTAAGGACTGCCTGCTGCTATGGGTCTGACTGTGGGGTCACCTTGTGCATGGAGGCTACAGGCTAAAATCCTGTGATCAGGAGGGAGCTCTGAAAGCAAATGAAAGTGAGGGTGATTGCGCCCACAAGCTTGCAAATAAAGATTCTTTTTTTGCAAATATCCAGTTGGTGTACTAAAAGATGTCACTTCTACCATGAGTTCTGATTCCTTTTGCCTGTACACCAATATGGGTATCAATCAACCTGTACTCCTTACTCCTTTAGGCAGCCAAGCGATTCTTCATTCCTGGATGGAACCAGGGGCAGATTATGGGGTGACGGTGCTGTTGTTACCCTGGCCAGAGCGTGGCTTGGGGGGAGGGGACGGGGAGGATGGATTTTTGTGCAGGAGAATAAGGGCTGATTCAGGTTGGGCTGGGTGGATCACATCTGGCATGCAACAACTGGCATCCGAAGAAATGCAGAAGAAAAATCCGAAGAAATTAACTAAAAATTGTAGATATCCTCTTCCCTTCCTATCTGCAATTCAAAGTGAAATCTGGTGGACAAAAGGGCTCACTACATAATAGTTGCAGCGGCATCTGGTGGACAAAGTGCTCATTGCAGGTCATTTAGTGCATTTCTCCTTTCATGTGATGGATCCATGGGCACATTGGTTTAATTCCTGGTGATCCAAACTAAAATACATCAGGATGTGTTTTACTTTGAATCACCAAAAACATTTAAATTGCCAGAAAACCCTGTATGTGAAAACTGTAATGCAGTTAAATCGCAAAAAAGGGCAATTTTCATCACATGTACAAGCACCCTATATGAAAAAAAGAACTTTCCACCATATCCCTTTATCTGTCTTTAGATGGGGGTGGCTACAGAAGGAGAAAAGGAAGGGAAGCCATGCGTTTTGTATGAAGCCGAATCTGGTAGATATGTTCAAAGAATATCTACCAGACCAGGATCTGGTGGTGAGACAGGGGAATCCTTAATTTGTAGATCCTTATAGGGTTTACTCAACTCAGCAATATCAAGATTTATATGTTTATGGTTATGCTCAGAAGCAAGCATTTAAGCCCCTATAGCCAGGCAACGAGACGATTCACTTTGTGGTGAAAACCTAAGAGGCATTGTAAGGATCTGAATACTGGATGTAGAATTATTAAACAGGATTTAGGACTGTAAGGAACCTTTTAATGGTTCTTACCCTAAGTGATTTGCCCAAATTCACTGAACTGAACCTAGATTATTCTGAGGCCAAGCGTAATATACTGACTGATCATCCTTTCTGTTACAGGAAAATGTCAAGATATGCGTTCTAATATTACAACATCATAACAAGAGTAAATAGGAAATATGCTCAGAGCAAGTTTGTTTTTTTATTTCTCTGTGATTGTGGCATCCTTGAGGTATTTGTAAATATGTATGTGTTTATAAATGTGGGTATTAGCATTCTTTAAAATTTCAATCCTATATTCTTTGTGTACCTGTACTCCCACTTAGTTAAACGAGACACAAGGATTGACCCTTTATGGATACATCTCAGTTTGCCAAGCTCTGATTAAAAGAATATAAACACTCCCATATAGCTGAAATATGGTTATAACCCAATGTGTTGAAATGTACTCTTCTTATTACAATGACTTTTGCAGCCCTATTATAGGAAAAGAAAAGCATAAAGCAATATAATTCTTTATTATTAAATGTATGCTGAAATCAGAAGAGAAAATAAGACTGTATTAGTCAACCATAATTTCTTAAATATATAAAAACAGTAATTAAGGCTTGGACTTACAAACCAATCTAACAGAAGTAACAGTGGACTACTCAGTGGCTGCATTGACACAACACACTACTGCACAGCGGTTACTGTGCACTTATTTAGTACTTGCATAAACAAGTAATAACTGAATGTGCAGTGATCCGAGTTACTGGGCCCATCTAAATGAAATGCTATGGCAATGTAGTGTTGGGTAACACAAACTGTGATGCCGCTACTATTGAGCAGTAGGGTTGGAAATGACCTATGTGATGCTGGGACTGCACAGTACCGGCGGTTATTGTGCAGTCATTTAGTATTCCCTTTAGCAAGTACTAAATGACTGCGCAGTAACAATTGTGCAGTTGGGCACATGTGTAGATGCACCCACAGTGCAGTAGTACCAGCGAACACCTTTTTGTGATGCTATTGTGCAGTAGTGTCATATCATGGTTTTTGCCATGCAAAGCTACTGTGCAGTAGTATTGGACTACTGCAAGTCAGCACCTTGTGTAGACATGCCCAATGATAGGTATTCTTCAAAAATTTTTCTCCTGGTTTTGCCAGTATAAACATATAGTTTTATTAGGAAAACTGTCTGAGATTTTGCATTGAATTTGTCTTTCCTTATCTGTTTTCTTTCAGTTCTCCTACCTACTTTGGCAATTCACTGAATAGGTTTATATCCCATTTCCTCTTGGTTTAATTCTCTTTGGTAATTTCACCAGAGAAGACTTGTAAGCTGAGCCTGTTATCTTTACAGTGACAGTAGGAAAGAGTTATTGGACTGCACATTTACCCACAAACTCTAGAAGAGATGGAAAATTTCACCAGATGGAACAGCTCTACAGCTGCCTATAATTCCTATTATAAAAGGTGTTCCACATATGGAATAGTGCCTAGTAACTTTCAAAACACACTAGTACTCTAGGGTTAGGACAACAAGGATACAATAACTGATTCAACTTAACCAGGAATGTTTTAACAAAAATATCTTACATAGAACTCTTCATCTATGGGAAATGTTATATTTAGCTTTTAAGTAGTATTAGGTCAGAAACATCATCCTCCATGAAAAGAATGTGACTGTTTAAAAAAAGAAAAGGAAAGAAGCATTTGTATCTTTTTAGAGGTCAGATCCATAAAGGGGATTTGGTACTGCAGTACCTAATTCTTCAGTGGAGAGGATGCAGGACCTAATTCTCCATAGTGGAATCTACTGCCCTGAGTGTGACCCTAGGCTCTGTATAAAATACCCAGCGAGAGTACGGTGCATAAGAATGGAACTGACTAATAACAGCACACTGAAAGGGAGTAACCAAAGTACCTTTTAAAAATTGCCAAGGATGGGGGTGTTTCTTAAGCTGAGCCACTCTCCAAGACTAACACACCATACTCAAAGATTCATAGATGTTAGGGTTGGAAGGGATCTCAATAGGTCATCAAGTTTGACCCCCTGCCCTGGGCAGGAAAGAGCACTGGGGTCAGACAACCCCAGCTAGGTGCTTGTCCAGTCTCCTCTTGAAGACCCCCAAGGTAGAAGAGAGAATCACCTTCCTTAGAAGCCCATTCCAGATTCTGGCAACTTACTGTGAAGAAGCTCTTTCTAATGTCCAACCTAAATCTGCTCTCTGTCAATTTGTGGCCATTGTTCCTAGTTACTCCAGGAGGTGCCCTAGTAAATAGAGCATCTCCTATTCCCTGCTGCCCTCCCCTGATGAATTTATAGGCAGTGACAAGATCACTTCTCAGCCTTACCTTGCGAAGGCTGAAGAGATCTAGGTCCCTCAGTCTCTCTTTGAGACGATATGAGTGTCCTCCTCTGAGCTCTCTCAAGATTCTCTGCATCCCTCTTGAAGTCCGGCACCCAAAACTGGATGCAGTACTCCAACAGCAGTCTGACCAATGCCACATAGATGGGAAGCATCACCTCCCTTGACCTATTTATCATGCATCTGCTAATGCATGATAAAGTGCGGTTAGGCTTGTTGATCACTTCATCACACTGATGACTAATATTTATCTTGGAGTCAGCTATGACTCCAAGATCCCTTTCCACTGCTGTGCTGCTGAGAAGGTCTTCCCAGAGCCTGTAAGTGTGTTGGTGGTTCATTTTGCCCAGGTGCAGCACTTTGCACTTGTCTTTGTTGAACTGCATCCTATTTCATTCTGCCCATTTTTCCAACCTGTCCAGATCCACCTGGATCCATTCCCTACCTTCTGCTGTGTTAACTTTGCCCCATAGATTCATAGATGTTAGGGTCGGAAGGGACCTCAGTAGATCATCAAGTCCGACCCCCTGCATAAGCAGGAAAGAGTGCTGGGTCTAAATGACCCCAGCTAGATACTCGTCTAACCTCCTCTTGAAGACCCCCAGGGTAGGGGAGAGCACCACCTCCCTTGGGAGCCCGTTCCAGACCTTGGCCACTCGAACTGTGAAGAAGTTCTTCCTAATGTCCAGTCTAAATCTGCTCTCTGCTAGCTTGTGGCCATTGTTTCTTGTAACCCCCGGGGGCGCCTTGGTGAATAAATCCTCACCAATTCCCTTCTGTGCCCCCGTGATGAACTTATAGGCAGCCACAAGGTTGCCTCTCAACCTTCTCTTGTGGAGGCTGAAAAGGTCCAGTTTCTCTAGTCTCTCCTCGTAGGGCTTGGTCTGCAGGCCCTTGACCATACGAGTTGCCCTTCGCTGTACCCTCTCCAGGTTATCCGCATCCTTCTTGAAGTGTGGCACCCAGAATTGCACGCAGTACTCCAACTGCGGTCTGACCAACGCCCTATAGAGGGGAAGTATCACCTCCCTGGACCTATTTGTCATGCATCTGCTGATGCACGATAAAGTGCCATTGGCTTTTCTGATGGCTTCGTCACACTGCCGGCTCATGTTCAACTTGGAGTCCACTAGGACTCCAAGATCCCTTTCCACCTCCGTGCCACCCAGCAGGTCATTCCCTAGGCTGTAGGTGTGCTGGACATTTTTCCTCCCTAGGTGCAGCACTTTGCATTTCTCCTTGTTGAACTGCATCCTGTTGTTTTCTGCCCACTTGTCCAGCCTATCCAGGTCTGCCTGCAGCTGTTCCCTGCCCTCCGGCGTGTCCACTTCTCCCCATAGCTTTGTGTCATCTGCAAACTTGGACAGAGTACATTTCACTCCCACGTCCAAGTCGCTGATGAAGACATTAAAGAGTATCGGTCCAAGGACCGAACCCTGCGGGACCCCACTGCCCACACCCTTCCAGGTCGAGACCGACCCATCTACTACGACTCTTTGGGTGCGACCCTCTAGACAATTCGCCACCCACCGGACTGTGTAGTCATCCACATCACAGCCTCTTAATTTGTTCATCAGTATGGGGTGGGATACCGTATCGAAGGCCTTCCTGAAGTCCAGGTATACGACATCCACCCCGCCTCCTGTGTCCAGGCGTTTCATAACCTGGTCATAGAAAGAGACTAGGTTGGTCAGGCACGATCTGCCCGCCACAAACCCATGCTGGTTTCCCCTCAGCATAATTTGTCCTGCCGGGCTCTCACAAATATGAGCCTTGATAATTTTTTCAAATACTTTACCAAGGATGGAGGTGAGACTGACCGGCCTATAGTTGCCCGGGTCCTCCTTCCTCCCCTTTTTGAAAATGGGGACCACGTTAGCCCTTTTCCAGTCCTCCGGGACTTGGCCTGTGCGCCACGAGCATTCGAATATTCCCGCCAGTGGCTCTGCAATGACGTCGGCCAGTGCCTTCAGCACCCTGGGATGGAGCCCATCAGGGCCTGCCGACTTAAAGGCATCCAGTTCTTCCAAGTGACTCTGCACCACCTCAGGATCTACGCATGGAAGTCTGGCGCCTTGCTGCTGCCTCTCTACAACCCCAGTGAGAGACTTGTCGTGCCCCTCGCTTAGGAACACTGAGGCAAAGAACTCGTTGAGGAGTTCAGCCTTGTCCCCTCTATCTGTCACCAATTGCTTCTGCCCATTTAGCAGGGGTCCTATTCCTCCCTGGGCCTTCCTTTTACTCCCTATGTATCTAAAAAACAATTTCTTGTTGTCCTTTACTTGGGTTGCCATCCTCAGCTCCATGGTAGCTTTGGCCCGCCTAACTGCCTCCCTACAAGCACGAGCAGAGGAGGTATATTCATCTTTAGTGATCTCACCCTGTTTCCACTTTTTATGTGCTCCCCTTTTGGCCCTTAGGCTGCCCTGGATTTCTCTGGTCAGCCATGGAAGCCTCCTGGCCCCTTTCCCTCTTTTGCCTCGCTCGGGGATCGTCTTGCTTTGTGCCCAAAGGATCGTTTCCTTTAGGCACAGCCACCCTTCTTGGGCACCCATCCCATCAAAACTCCTACTCTGCAGTGCTTCCTTGACTAATCGCCTGAGTGCAATGAGATCAGCTTTCCTAAAGTCTAGCACTTTCACCCTACTAGTTACCTTACCCACTCGCCGTCTTATGTTGAATTCTATCATAAGGTGATCACTGTCTCCCAGATAGCTACCGATAGCATAATTTGGTATCATCTGCAAACTTGGACAGGGTGCTCTCCATGCCCTTGTCTAAGTCACTGATGAAGACATTGAATGGCACTGGTCCAAGGACCGAGCCTTGAGGGACTCCACTGCCCACATCTTTCCAGGTCGATATTGACTCATCCACCACCACTTTCTGGGTGCAACCCCTAAGCCAATCTGCCACCCACCTGACTTCTATAATCATCTACATCGCAGCCTATCTGTTTATTTATGAGAACAAAATGAGATACTTTATTGAAGGCCTTCTTAAAGTCCAGGTAGACTTTAGCTTGACTCCTGCATCTAAGCATTTTGTGACCTGGTGATAAAAAGAAACAAGATTAGTCAGGCAGGATCTACCTGCAATGAATCTGTACTGATTTCCTTTCAGTGTTATTTTCTCTGTTGGGCTCCCACAAATGTGATCCTTAATGATTTTTTCCAGAGTTTTCCCAAGGATAGAGGTGAGACTAACTGGCCTATAGTTCCCCAGTTCTTCTCTCCTGCTCTTCTTGAAAATAGGGGCCACATTGGCCCTTTTCCAGTCCTCTGGGACCTGACTGGAGCACCATGAGTACTCAAACAGCCATGCTAGTGGCTCTGCTATGACACTGGCCAATTCCTTCAACACCTTCATCTGGGCCTGCTGATATGAACACATCCAGTCCCTCCAAGTGCCCCTTCTACATACTGTAGATGTCTCCCATTAGACTTCACATCCATGTACTTTCACCTGCAGTTAGGCACCTATGCCAGGCCTTTCTCACCAAACAACTGGAGGAGCAGGAGGAGGTACTGCTCCAACTTTTACCCAATTGCTCAGTGCTTAAAGCACTCAGGACATGGGAAACTTTACTTAATTTCACTCCTCTACTTGAAGAGACTTGGATCAATATCACCTACCTGTAACCCGGGCAGTACTTCAAGAGGTACCCCCTCTCCAATTGAAGGGATCAAAGCAGGTGCACAAGCACTGTGGGAGGTGTAGGGACTCTCCTCCCCCTATAGAGCAGAGCCAGACCACCAATGGGGACTTAACCATATACCTTTTAATAAGAGAACAATACTGGGAACATAACTAGTATAAACCAGGGGGTATATGGGACACTACAATGCCCCAAGGGGGCAGGATTCAACAAAGGTTAGACATTTACAATCATAGACACATTCATCCAGTTGACAAAAGATAGGGTTAACCACAGTGTAAAACACAAACAGCAGAACAAACAATACTGATTGATAAAAGGCACAAAATACAAAATGTCAAATGACAAGGAATATAGGGCCTAGGTACCTGGAGGGGGAGAAAGAGGGAAAACACAATGGCCCCTTTCCATTGCAATAAGAATTTCTTCCTGTTAGCTTACTCACCCCAACTGGGACTTAAACTCTGATCTCCCATGTGGTAGGCAAAGACTATCCCACACAGCCACCAGTGCTAACATTACTTCACCCTGTTAGGGGTCTTAACCTTCCCAGAGCCCCAGCCTCACATCAAGCTGCCTGGCCTCTTATTGGAGGAGATGGAAGCACAGCTGGGAACCTCTCAGGTCACTGCTCAGATCCTTGCTGGATTTGGGGAGCCTCTCCTGCTGGCTGCAGGCTGTCATGGGCAATCCTGGAGCCCAGTGAGGAGCCTCTGCTGCTGGCCACACGCCTCACTGCTGAGGGTCCAACTACTGCCTGCAGGTCCCACTCCTTCAGGTGCTTCTGGGGCAACTACTCCTGCCCTGCTGGCCCAGCTCCTGCCAGCTCTTTGAAGCTCCTTCCTTGTGGTCCCTCACTGGTCTCTCCTGAGTCACCCCTGCTGCCCCTTTTATGCCCCTCCAGGTGACCCAAGGGGCCAATCAGGGGACACAGAGGGTAAGTCTCTGGGGCCTGATTGGTGAGTAAAAGGAATCCCAAGTCCTCCAATCATCTTTTACCCCTTCAAAACCCCTGGGCTAAGTCACTGCCAGCTAGCCCATCACATACCTGTCAGGCAAGTTTTCTTACCTCCAGGTTATAGGGTGTGTGTGTGTGTGTGTGTGTGTGTGTGTGTGTGCGCGTGTGTGAGAGTGAGAGTGAGAGTGAGAGTGAGAGAGAGAGAGAGAAAACAAGCATGATTCTCTAGGCTAGTGGTTAGGCCTCCCTATATGAGGTCTGGGCTACCTGAATATTTTAGAGATATACAGCAATCATTTTATGGTATTTTGGTTTCTGGGATCACATATATTGTATTGTATAGACATTCTAGAGGAAGTTTAAGTAGTAACTACAACAGAGAAAGAGAAAACAGAGATTTTTTATCTATAAATGAAGCAAACAGGTTACATAAGTTTTAAGTAAAAGTGATCTTCTAACTCAGTTATATTTTTTAAATTAGGAAACACATTTCCCTAAAAAAAGAATTTAACTAATGATAAATTTAAACCTAAATTAAAAAAAAATTAGCTTGAGCATTTTGCTTAATACTTAGAAAATGGATTTTATTTCTCCTAGCTTATTCAAAAGTTTGAAAAGTTGCCTACACCCTGATACTGAACGTAACATTAGATAAGAAGTGTCATGGACCAGCCCTTAAAACCTACTAACTATCTATTGATACTCTGGGTATAGGTCATCTTTATTTGCTCAATGTGTATTGTTATTTCACTTGTCTTGATTTAAGAACTGTAAGGGCTTAGATAAAAGGGCTTAAAAGACAGTCTTGTTAAAGACACTGATATCCTTTGCTGAAAGGCTCTTTTGTAAGAATTAACAACAATATTTTATCATAACAAATATCTCTACACTCTGTAGAGTACAGTGACAAGTTTCAGTAAGGACAATTTTTCTTCCTCCTTTAGCAGAAGAATTTCTCTGTTGTATCTAATACCAAGTCCTAAACATAGAGCATTTTTGCATTGTTCTGTTTAAAAGTGCCTGGATCTGCAAATACGTTACAGTGAAAATTTGACCTCTTGGAATTTAGGTTGTCAGGGTGAGAAGGTCAAGCCCTAGAGGTGATGGATTTTACCATAATTTCCCAGATAGGCAATTCAAGTGGATAGGACATTGGTGGTGTTCGAGTTTTGATTCAGGTGAAGAGTTTGATTCTTATTTGCATATCTGTCACTCCATCAATTCAGTGGCTGTTCCTGATTGATACAGATATAAAAGAACCTGGTTAAGAATATCTAGATTTGATCAGGCAGTGACTAGAAATATGAGTCAGGTGCTGTCTGAGAGACTGTCAATGGCTGAAAAGACTCCAAGACCAGATTTCCTCCTTCTGTTAAAGAAATAGCATTTGAGTATATACTGAGGGACAGTTTAGAGTTGTTTCCAGTTCTGATTACAAAACAAAACAAAACAAAACAACACCTGGGATGCACATTTTAGACAACAGAACACACTGGAATTATCTCAGAGAAAGTTCAGAGTAGCATCTAGGCAGGAGAAAGAAGTGTTAAGTTGTTCATTAATATTATTTATGTTTGTTGTGGTATGATTTAGATGCTACAATTGGGGATCTAGGCTGCATTGGATTAGGCACTATACACACATCCTTCAAAAATATTGATCCTACATCACAGACCTCATTTTAAGTTCTGTAGTAGTTATACAACATATATTTATTCTAGTAAGTCTATAAACAGATTTAGAGGTTTAAAAAAGCAGCTGGACACCTGGATCAGTGGGATGTAAGGGACAGCAGCGACTTCCGACTACAGCTCTTTTGCTGGCAGCCATGACAATTGTGCATCTGTGGAAGCAGCTATTTTTCCATATGGTGCAACTTGCCCCAGAATGAAAAAGTTTCAGGATTATCATGCCTGCATATCACCACTGCTTTTTTGCCAGCAGGTGGTCAGAGAAAGCATGTATCCCAGTAAGCCTGGTGCTGGTCAAGTGTCCCTAGTTTCCCCTAATTCTGCCAGCACTGAGGAAATCATATATTCATTCTTCAAATTGTGGGTGGCAAGATTTCTGTGGGAGGGATTTTAGTGTGAACCACCACACAGCTCGTGCCCCTGACTCATGCCTATATTTTTGCTTTATTTGTGCTGCCATCACTGTAAACTCGTGAGACTGAGCAGAAAAGATGACATAGGTAGGCCCTGATGGCTGCCCTGACTACTTTTTTTCCTGTCAAGAGTGAGAAAACATTAGTTGCAGGAGAGAAGTTTATGCATGTGCTCACTGCCAAAAGTGGTGGTCTATGGCTATGTCTGTCTCCTAATCATGGCAGCAGCTGCCAGTCTGAAGATGTTTTGGCTGCAGGTCAGCACATTGTGGCCAGGCAGATGTTGGAGTAGCTTCAAACTATGAAGCAGCATTTCTGGGCCAGGAGATAAGCAGTGATTGGTGGGAGCAGATTGTCATGGCCACCTCAGATGGCAAGCAGTGGTGTGCAAACTTCTGCATGCCCAACGACATCTTCATGGAGATTTGTGCTGAGCTTGTCCCACGCATACAGCAGCAGACAAAGGTGATGTGGCATCCTTGTCTGTGGAGAACAGTGTTTCCATCACTCTATGGAAGCTCATCATCCTACGTGGCCACCAGTCTGTGGCAAACCACTTTGGCACTGGCTGGAGATGCGGAGTGGGAGGCATGTCTTGCTATCCAAAAAGTGAAAGCCCCATGCATCATATGCCTTGCTTACCCACAGGAGGTTGCGGATGGGTTTGCCAGGCTGGGGTTCCCCAAGTGTGCTGGGGCTGTTGATGGCACAGACAATAGCACCCACTCCCTTGTTCACCATGGCTGTGAAAGGCTATTTCTGGATTGTGCTTCAGAGAGTTGTGCACCACCATCGCTGTTTCATATATGTAAATGCTGGCTGGTCAGGTAGGATGCACAACACCAGGATAGTTAGGAGCTGCCTCTTCCCTGAACTGATGGAGTGGAAACAGTTTGCCCCTGGGGTAGCTTACATGCACAGAGTGACAGCACTCCCTGCTACTAATTGGGGTCCCCATCTACCCCTAGCTGATGAAGCATTTCACTGGATGTCTGGATGCACAGAAGAACCTGTTTAGCTACCAGTTAACTTGCAGAATGGCTGCAGAGTGTGCTTTGGGGAGTCTCAAGGCTTGTTGGAGGTGCCTGAGAAAACATGTAGATGCCAGTGAGCTAAACATGCCATGGTTTGTGGTCTCTGAATGCATGCTGCACATCTGTGATGCCAAGGGGGAGGCCCTGAAGTCAAGGTGGAGGATCCCAAGCTCTTACAGGCACTGTGGCTGTGAATTCTGAAATGGAGACCACTTACCTGGCACTGCACTTGGAAGATGTGCTTACTCTGCCAGATGCTGGCCTGAGGGTCAGAATGATTAATTGCAGAATGATGCCGCATATCTTATTTAAACACTGTCAACTGAGATTATGCTCTTGTGTCTCTAGTGTGGGCAGGGGGCCACCAGGGTGGGGGGCAGAGCAGGAAGGATGTGCAGGAAGTGCATGTTAGGGTGGGAAAATGTTCAGCCAGGTGCTAATCTGGCTCCTGAGGATGTGGAAAGGGAGAGAGGCAAGGAAGGTAGCGAAAGCATGGGCTGTGAGAGGCTGTGGGCCCCTCTGGACCTGAAGGGAGGGAGAGAGAAGGGAGCTTGACAGGGAAGGAGGAGCAACTTCTGCTTGCTATGCATGGCTGCTCCCCACGCTTTTTGGATCAGCAGCAAGCTGCCAAAGCAAAGTCCCAGATGGGAGGGAGAGGAGGAAGAGAGACACATCTGGTGCTGGGGCAGGCAGACAATGTATTGAGCAACTTTTTCTCAAAGCTTTTCATGACCTTGACCACTCCTGCCTCATAAATATGGTGGACACCATGCCAATAGTTTTGACAACAGGTGAAGCTTCTACTAAACAGCACAACAGAAATGTGAAAAAGGAGGTCAATGGAACAAGTAAACAAACACAGTATAACTCCCCCCAGTAACCCTATAAACCTACACAGGTGAAACCTATCACTCCCTTATGAATGCAAGCATGCTGTGGGCCAGGCACAGCTCCAGCACATGTGTACAGCATATCCCCAGATGGTGGCAGCTACTGGCGGGTGACTTCTCAGGCTATGGGGTATGCTTGCTGCAGCTTCTGCCACAAGGGACCCCTATGGGGTAATGAATCCTGGTGGCAGCATGTGCCCATAAGGCCACTGGATGGTCCCACTTCTGCATTAAATTCCTGGGCAATGCAGAGAGTACCAAGCATGCTCTCTGTCTGCAGGTTCAAGGTAGACACAAAGCAATCCAGGGACACCTATTCAACCCTCACAGACTCTCTGAGTGTCTTGTCTGTACACTCAGCAATGGCTACATAGCACCCCTTGGCTTCTGCATGCTGCTTGGGAAGCCACATAGTGGTATGCTACAACTCCTTGACCCCATGCCTGACCACAGCCAGGCACTGACAATAATACAACTGCTCTTCCTCCCTCCATTGCCTAGTCTCTCACCCAGGAGTGGCTGGCCTCCACCAGACAGCAACATCCCTCTCTCTGTGTGAGTGCAGGGTCTCCCTCTGCCTGGTAGGTCTTTGGGTACTAGTCTCTGGCTGTATCCTTGGCCCATTATGTGGTCCCAAGGTGCAATTACTGCCATTTGCAGGTATCAGGCCTGAAAGTAGAAGAGGATGAACAGGAGTTCATTGTTTTCCTTGTTGCTGCCTGATAGCATGAAAAACTACTCAGCAAAAGTTGTGACTTGCAAGGCCATTCAGCCAATGGGCATATGTAGTCTGGATATAGTCTGCATGGTCTGGATCCATTCAGTGTGCTTTAGGCTATATATAGCCATTGGATTTATGGTACATTATAACCTGCCTTCCATCTGATAATCCCAGGTAGCCTATCTGCATTTTACCACCTACTTCTTTCACCAGTTCAACTTTCCCCCTCCCCTCGCACCTACCTGTTTCACACCTATTGTCTCCAATTCCTTCTGATCCTCACTGTCATGCATTTGCATTTTCACAGACTTGTATTTTGCATCTTGGCTTCTATTCTACCCAGGAGAGCACACAAACACTACCAGACTCTCCCTATGCCTGAAGAAGGGTGTTTGTGCCTGAATGTTTGCAAAGAACAAGTTTTCCAACTATTTAGTTGGTTTAGATTCATAGATTCATAGATGCTAGGGTCGGAAGGGACCTCAATAGATAATCGAGTCCGACCCCCTGCATAGGCAGGAAAGAGTGCTGGGTCTAGATGACCCCAGCTAGATGGTTATCTAACCTCCTCTTGAAGACCCCCAGGGTAGGGGAGAGCACCACCTCCCTTGGGAGCCCGTTCCAGACCTTGGCCACTCGAACTGTGAAGAAGTTCTTCCTAATGTCCAGTCTAAATCTGCTCTCTGCTAGCTTGTGGCCATTGTTTCTTGTAACCCCAGGGGGTGCCTTGGTGAATAAATACTCACCAATTCCCTTCTGTGCCCCCGTGATGAACTTATAGGCAGCCACAAGGTCACCTCTCAACCTTCTCTTGCGGAGGCTGAAAAGGTCCAGTTTCTCTAGTCTCTCCTCGTAGGGCTTGGTCTGTAGGCCCTTAACCATACGAGTGGCCCTTCTCTGGACCCTCTCCAGGTTATCTGCATCCTTCTTGAAGTGTGGCGCCCAGAATTGCAGGCAGTACTCCAACTGCGGTCTGACCAGCACCCGATAGAGGGGAAGTATCACCTCCTTGGACCTATTCGTCCTGCATCTGCTGATGCACGATAAAGTGCCATTGGCTTTTTTGATGGCTTCGTCACACTGCCGGCTCATGTTCATCTTGGAGTCCACTAGGACTCCAAGATCCCTTTCCACCTCTGTGCCACCCAGCAGGTCATTCCCTAGGCTGTAGGTATGCTGGACATTTTTCCTCCCTAGGTGCAGCACTTTGCATTTCTCCTTGTTGAACTGCATTCTGTTGTTTTCTGCCCACTTGTCCAACCTATCCAGGTCTGCCTGCAGCTGTTCCCTGCCCTCCGGCGTGTCCACTTCTCCCCATAGCTTTGTGGCATCTGCAAACTTGGACAGAGTACATTTCACTCCCACGTCCAAGTCGCTGATGAAGACATTAAAGAGTATCGGTCCAAGGACCGAACCCTGCGGGACCCCACTGCCCACACCCTTCCAGGTCGAGACCGACCCATCTACTACGACTCTTTGGGTGCGACCCTCTAGACAATTCGCCACCCACCGGACTGTGTAGTCATCCACATCACAGCCTCTTAATTTGTTCATCAGTATGGGGTGGGATACCGTATCGAAGGCCTTCCTGAAGTCCAGGTATACGACATCCACCCCGCCTCCTGTGTCCAGGCGTTTCATAACCTGGTCATAGAAAGAGACTAGGTTGGTCAGGCACGATCTGCCCGCCACAAACCCATGCTGGTTTCCCCTCAGCATAATTTGTCCTGCCGGGCTCTCACAAATATGAGCCTTGATAATTTTTTCAAATACTTTACCAAGGATGGAGGTGAGACTGACCGGCCTATAGTTGCCCGGGTCCTCCTTCCTCCCCTTTTTGAAAATGGGGACCACGTTAGCCCTTTTCCAGTCCTCCGGGACTTGGCCTGTGCGCCACGAGCATTCGAATATTCCCGCCAGTGGCTCTGCAATGACGTCGGCCAGTGCCTTCAGCACCCTGGGATGGAGCCCATCAGGGCCTGCCGACTTAAAGGCATCCAGTTCTTCCAAGTGACTCTGCACCACCTCAGGATCTACGCATGGAAGTCTGGCGCCTTGCTGCTGCCTCTCTACAACCCCAGTGAGAGACTTGTCGTGCCCCTCGCTTAGGAACACTGAGGCAAAGAACTCGTTGAGGAGTTCAGCCTTGTCCCCTCTATCTGTCACCAATTGCTTCTGCCCATTTAGCAGGGGTCCTATTCCTCCCTGGGCCTTCCTTTTACTCCCTATGTATCTAAAAAACAATTTCTTGTTGTCCTTTACTTGGGTTGCCATCCTCAGCTCCATGGTAGCTTTGGCCCGCCTAACTGCCTCCCTACAAGCACGAGCAGAGGAGGTATATTCATCTTTAGTGATCTCACCCTGTTTCCACTTTTTATGTGCTCCCCTTTTGGCCCTTAGGCTGCCCTGGATTTCTCTGGTCAGCCATGGAAGCCTCCTGGCCCCTTTCCCTCTTTTGCCTCGCTCGGGGATCGTCTTGCTTTGTGCCCAAAGGATCGTTTCCTTTAGGCACAGCCACCCTTCTTGGGCACCCATCCCATCAAAACTCCTACTCTGCAGTGCTTCCTTGACTAATCGCCTGAGTGCAATGAGATCAGCTTTCCTAAAGTCTAGCACTTTCACCCTACTAGTTACCTTACCCACTCGCCGTCTTATGTTGAATTCTATCATAAGGTGATCACTGTCTCCCAGATAGCTACCGATAGCATAATTTGGTATCATCTGCAAACTTGGACAGGGTGCTCTCCATGCCCTTGTCTAAGTCACTGATGAAGACATTGAATGGCACTGGTCCAAGGACCGAGCCTTGAGGGACTCCACTGCCCACATCTTTCCAGGTCGATATTGACTCATCCACCACCACTTTCTGGGTGCAACCCCTAAGCCAATCTGCCACCCACCTGACTTCTATAATCATCTACATCGCAGCCTATCTGTTTATTTATGAGAACAAAATGAGATACTTTATTGAAGGCCTTCTTAAAGTCCAGGTAGACTTTAGCTTGACTCCTGCATCTAAGCATTTTGTGACCTGGTGATAAAAAGAAACAAGATTAGTCAGGCAGGATCTACCTGCAATGAATCTGTACTGATTTCCTTTCAGTGTTATTTTCTCTGTTGGGCTCCCACAAATGTGATCCTTAATGATTTTTTCCAGAGTTTTCCCAAGGATAGAGGTGAGACTAACTGGCCTATAGTTCCCCAGTTCTTCTCTCCTGCTCTTCTTGAAAATAGGGGCCACATTGGCCCTTTTCCAGTCCTCTGGGACCTGACTGGAGCACCATGAGTACTCAAACAGCCATGCTAGTGGCTCTGCTATGACACTGGCCAATTCCTTCAACACCTTCATCTGGGCCTGCTGATATGAACACATCCAGTCCCTCCAAGTGCCCCTTCTACATACTGTAGATGTCTCCCATTAGACTTCACATCCATGTACTTTCACCTGCAGTTAGGCACCTATGCCAGGCCTTTCTCACCAAACAACTGGAGGAGCAGGAGGAGGTACTGCTCCAACTTTTACCCAATTGCTCAGTGCTTAAAGCACTCAGGACATGGGAAACTTTACTTAATTTCACTCCTCTACTTGAAGAGACTTGGATCAATATCACCTACCTGTAACCCGGGCAGTACTTCAAGAGGTACCCCCTCTCCAATTGAAGGGATCAAAGCAGGTGCACAAGCACTGTGGGAGGTGTAGGGACTCTCCTCCCCCTATAGAGCAGAGCCAGACCACCAATGGGGACTTAACCATATACCTTTTAATAAGAGAACAATACTGGGAACATAACTAGTATAAACCAGGGGGTATATGGGACACTACAATGCCCCAAGGGGGCAGGATTCAACAAAGGTTAGACATTTACAATCATAGACACATTCATCCAGTTGACAAAAGATAGGGTTAACCACAGTGTAAAACACAAACAGCAGAACAAACAATACTGATTGATAAAAGGCACAAAATACAAAATGTCAAATGACAAGGAATATAGGGCCTAGGTACCTGGAGGGGGAGAAAGAGGGAAAACACAATGGCCCCTTTCCATTGCAATAAGAATTTCTTCCTGTTAGCTTACTCACCCCAACTGGGACTTAAACTCTGATCTCCCATGTGGTAGGCAAAGACTATCCCACACAGCCACCAGTGCTAACATTACTTCACCCTGTTAGGGGTCTTAACCTTCCCAGAGCCCCAGCCTCACATCAAGCTGCCTGGCCTCTTATTGGAGGAGATGGAAGCACAGCTGGGAACCTCTCAGGTCACTGCTCAGATCCTTGCTGGATTTGGGGAGCCTCTCCTGCTGGCTGCAGGCTGTCATGGGCAATCCTGGAGCCCAGTGAGGAGCCTCTGCTGCTGGCCACACGCCTCACTGCTGAGGGTCCAACTACTGCCTGCAGGTCCCACTCCTTCAGGTGCTTCTGGGGCAACTACTCCTGCCCTGCTGGCCCAGCTCCTGCCAGCTCTTTGAAGCTCCTTCCTTGTGGTCCCTCACTGGTCTCTCCTGAGTCACCCCTGCTGCCCCTTTTATGCCCCTCCAGGTGACCCAAGGGGCCAATCAGGGGACACAGAGGGTAAGTCTCTGGGGCCTGATTGGTGAGTAAAAGGAATCCCAAGTCCTCCAATCATCTTTTACCCCTTCAAAACCCCTGGGCTAAGTCACTGCCAGCTAGCCCATCACATACCTGTCAGGCAAGTTTTCTTACCTCCAGGTTATAGGGTGTGTGTGTGTGTGTGTGTGTGTGTGTGTGTGCGCGTGTGTGAGAGTGAGAGTGAGAGTGAGAGTGAGAGAGAGAGAGAGAAAACAAGCATGATTCTCTAGGCTAGTGGTTAGGCCTCCCTATATGAGGTCTGGGCTACCTGAATATTTTAGAGATATACAGCAATCATTTTATGGTATTTTGGTTTCTGGGATCACATATATTGTATTGTATAGACATTCTAGAGGAAGTTTAAGTAGTAACTACAACAGAGAAAGAGAAAACAGAGATTTTTTACCTATAAATGAAGCAAACAGGTTACATAAGTTTTAAGTAAAAGTGATCTTCTAACTCAGTTATATTTTTTAAATTAGGAAACACATTTCCCTAAAAAAAGAATTTAACTAATGATAAATTTAAACCTAAATTAAAAAAAAATTAGCTTGAGCATTTTGCTTAATACTTAGAAAATGGATTTTATTTCTCCTAGCTTATTCAAAAGTTTGAAAAGTTGCCTACACCCTGATACTGAACGTAACATTAGATAAGAAGTGTCATGGACCAGCCCTTAAAACCTACTAACTATCTATTGATACTCTGGGTATAGGTCATCTTTATTTGCTCAATGTGTATTGTTATTTCACTTGTCTTGATTTAAGAACTGTAAGGGCTTAGATAAAAGGGCTTAAAAGACAGTCTTGTTAAAGACACTGATATCCTTTGCTGAAAGGCTCTTTTGTAAGAATTAACAACAATATTTTATCATAACAAATATCTCTACACTCTGTAGAGTACAGTGACAAGTTTCAGTAAGGACAATTTTTCTTCCTCCTTTAGCAGAAGAATTTCTCTGTTGTATCTAATACCAAGTCCTAAACATAGAGCATTTTTGCATTGTTCTGTTTAAAAGTGCCTGGATCTGCAAATACGTTACAGTGAAAATTTGACCTCTTGGAATTTAGGTTGTCAGGGTGAGAAGGTCAAGCCCTAGAGGTGATGGATTTTACCATAATTTCCCAGATAGGCAATTCAAGTGGATAGGACATTGGTGGTGTTCGAGTTTTGATTCAGGTGAAGAGTTTGATTCTTATTTGCATATCTGTCACTCCATCAATTCAGTGGCTGTTCCTGATTGATACAGATATAAAAGAACCTGGTTAAGAATATCTAGATTTGATCAGGCAGTGACTAGAAATATGAGTCAGGTGCTGTCTGAGAGACTGTCAATGGCTGAAAAGACTCCAAGACCAGATTTCCTCCTTCTGTTAAAGAAATAGCATTTGAGTATATACTGAGGGACAGTTTAGAGTTGTTTCCAGTTCTGATTACAAAACAAAACAAAACAAAACAACACCTGGGATGCACATTTTAGACAACAGAACACACTGGAATTATCTCAGAGAAAGTTCAGAGTAGCATCTAGGCAGGAGAAAGAAGTGTTAAGTTGTTCATTAATATTATTTATGTTTGTTGTGGTATGATTTAGATGCTACAATTGGGGATCTAGGCTGCATTGGATTAGGCACTATACACACATCCTTCAAAAATATTGATCCTACATCACAGACCTCATTTTAAGTTCTGTAGTAGTTATACAACATATATTTATTCTAGTAAGTCTATAAACAGATTTAGAGGTTTAAAAAAGCAGCTGGACACCTGGATCAGTGGGATGTAAGGGACAGCAGCGACTTCCGACTACAGCTCTTTTGCTGGCAGCCATGACAATTGTGCATCTGTGGAAGCAGCTATTTTTCCATATGGTGCAACTTGCCCCAGAATGAAAAAGTTTCAGGATTATCATGCCTGCATATCACCACTGCTTTTTTGCCAGCAGGTGGTCAGAGAAAGCATGTATCCCAGTAAGCCTGGTGCTGGTCAAGTGTCCCTAGTTTCCCCTAATTCTGCCAGCACTGAGGAAATCATATATTCATTCTTCAAATTGTGGGTGGCAAGATTTCTGTGGGAGGGATTTTAGTGTGAACCACCACACAGCTCGTGCCCCTGACTCATGCCTATATTTTTGCTTTATTTGTGCTGCCATCACTGTAAACTCGTGAGACTGAGCAGAAAAGATGACATAGGTAGGCCCTGATGGCTGCCCTGACTACTTTTTTTCCTGTCAAGAGTGAGAAAACATTAGTTGCAGGAGAGAAGTTTATGCATGTGCTCACTGCCAAAAGTGGTGGTCTATGGCTATGTCTGTCTCCTAATCATGGCAGCAGCTGCCAGTCTGAAGATGTTTTGGCTGCAGGTCAGCACATTGTGGCCAGGCAGATGTTGGAGTAGCTTCAAACTATGAAGCAGCATTTCTGGGCCAGGAGATAAGCAGTGATTGGTGGGAGCAGATTGTCATGGCCACCTCAGATGGCAAGCAGTGGTGTGCAAACTTCTGCATGCCCAACGACATCTTCATGGAGATTTGTGCTGAGCTTGTCCCACGCATACAGCAGCAGACAAAGGTGATGTGGCATCCTTGTCTGTGGAGAACAGTGTTTCCATCACTCTATGGAAGCTCATCATCCTACGTGGCCACCAGTCTGTGGCAAACCACTTTGGCACTGGCTGGAGATGCGGAGTGGGAGGCATGTCTTGCTATCCAAAAAGTGAAAGCCCCATGCATCATATGCCTTGCTTACCCACAGGAGGTTGCGGATGGGTTTGCCAGGCTGGGGTTCCCCAAGTGTGCTGGGGCTGTTGATGGCACAGACAATAGCACCCACTCCCTTGTTCACCATGGCTGTGAAAGGCTATTTCTGGATTGTGCTTCAGAGAGTTGTGCACCACCATCGCTGTTTCATATATGTAAATGCTGGCTGGTCAGGTAGGATGCACAACACCAGGATAGTTAGGAGCTGCCTCTTCCCTGAACTGATGGAGTGGAAACAGTTTGCCCCTGGGGTAGCTTACATGCACAGAGTGACAGCACTCCCTGCTACTAATTGGGGTCCCCATCTACCCCTAGCTGATGAAGCATTTCACTGGATGTCTGGATGCACAGAAGAACCTGTTTAGCTACCAGTTAACTTGCAGAATGGCTGCAGAGTGTGCTTTGGGGAGTCTCAAGGCTTGTTGGAGGTGCCTGAGAAAACATGTAGATGCCAGTGAGCTAAACATGCCATGGTTTGTGGTCTCTGAATGCATGCTGCACATCTGTGATGCCAAGGGGGAGGCCCTGAAGTCAAGGTGGAGGATCCCAAGCTCTTACAGGCACTGTGGCTGTGAATTCTGAAATGGAGACCACTTACCTGGCACTGCACTTGGAAGATGTGCTTACTCTGCCAGATGCTGGCCTGAGGGTCAGAATGATTAATTGCAGAATGATGCCGCATATCTTATTTAAACACTGTCAACTGAGATTATGCTCTTGTGTCTCTAGTGTGGGCAGGGGGCCACCAGGGTGGGGGGCAGAGCAGGAAGGATGTGCAGGAAGTGCATGTTAGGGTGGGAAAATGTTCAGCCAGGTGCTAATCTGGCTCCTGAGGATGTGGAAAGGGAGAGAGGCAAGGAAGGTAGCGAAAGCATGGGCTGTGAGAGGCTGTGGGCCCCTCTGGACCTGAAGGGAGGGAGAGAGAAGGGAGCTTGACAGGGAAGGAGGAGCAACTTCTGCTTGCTATGCATGGCTGCTCCCCACGCTTTTTGGATCAGCAGCAAGCTGCCAAAGCAAAGTCCCAGATGGGAGGGAGAGGAGGAAGAGAGACACATCTGGTGCTGGGGCAGGCAGACAATGTATTGAGCAACTTTTTCTCAAAGCTTTTCATGACCTTGACCACTCCTGCCTCATAAATATGGTGGACACCATGCCAATAGTTTTGACAACAGGTGAAGCTTCTACTAAACAGCACAACAGAAATGTGAAAAAGGAGGTCAATGGAACAAGTAAACAAACACAGTATAACTCCCCCCAGTAACCCTATAAACCTACACAGGTGAAACCTATCACTCCCTTATGAATGCAAGCATGCTGTGGGCCAGGCACAGCTCCAGCACATGTGTACAGCATATCCCCAGATGGTGGCAGCTACTGGCGGGTGACTTCTCAGGCTATGGGGTATGCTTGCTGCAGCTTCTGCCACAAGGGACCCCTATGGGGTAATGAATCCTGGTGGCAGCATGTGCCCATAAGGCCACTGGATGGTCCCACTTCTGCATTAAATTCCTGGGCAATGCAGAGAGTACCAAGCATGCTCTCTGTCTGCAGGTTCAAGGTAGACACAAAGCAATCCAGGGACACCTATTCAACCCTCACAGACTCTCTGAGTGTCTTGTCTGTACACTCAGCAATGGCTACATAGCACCCCTTGGCTTCTGCATGCTGCTTGGGAAGCCACATAGTGGTATGCTACAACTCCTTGACCCCATGCCTGACCACAGCCAGGCACTGACAATAATACAACTGCTCTTCCTCCCTCCATTGCCTAGTCTCTCACCCAGGAGTGGCTGGCCTCCACCAGACAGCAACATCCCTCTCTCTGTGTGAGTGCAGGGTCTCCCTCTGCCTGGTAGGTCTTTGGGTACTAGTCTCTGGCTGTATCCTTGGCCCATTATGTGGTCCCAAGGTGCAATTACTGCCATTTGCAGGTATCAGGCCTGAAAGTAGAAGAGGATGAACAGGAGTTCATTGTTTTCCTTGTTGCTGCCTGATAGCATGAAAAACTACTCAGCAAAAGTTGTGACTTGCAAGGCCATTCAGCCAATGGGCATATGTAGTCTGGATATAGTCTGCATGGTCTGGATCCATTCAGTGTGCTTTAGGCTATATATAGCCATTGGATTTATGGTACATTATAACCTGCCTTCCATCTGATAATCCCAGGTAGCCTATCTGCATTTTACCACCTACTTCTTTCACCAGTTCAACTTTCCCCCTCCCCTCGCACCTACCTGTTTCACACCTATTGTCTCCAATTCCTTCTGATCCTCACTGTCATGCATTTGCATTTTCACAGACTTGTATTTTGCATCTTGGCTTCTATTCTACCCAGGAGAGCACACAAACACTACCAGACTCTCCCTATGCCTGAAGAAGGGTGTTTGTGCCTGAATGTTTGCAAAGAACAAGTTTTCCAACTATTTAGTTGGTTTAGATTCATAGATTCATAGATGCTAGGGTCGGAAGGGACCTCAATAGATAATCGAGTCCGACCCCCTGCATAGGCAGGAAAGAGTGCTGGGTCTAGATGACCCCAGCTAGATGGTTATCTAACCTCCTCTTGAAGACCCCCAGGGTAGGGGAGAGCACCACCTCCCTTGGGAGCCCGTTCCAGACCTTGGCCACTCGAACTGTGAAGAAGTTCTTCCTAATGTCCAGTCTAAATCTGCTCTCTGCTAGCTTGTGGCCATTGTTTCTTGTAACCCCAGGGGGTGCCTTGGTGAATAAATACTCACCAATTCCCTTCTGTGCCCCCGTGATGAACTTATAGGCAGCCACAAGGTCACCTCTCAACCTTCTCTTGCGGAGGCTGAAAAGGTCCAGTTTCTCTAGTCTCTCCTCGTAGGGCTTGGTCTGTAGGCCCTTAACCATACGAGTGGCCCTTCTCTGGACCCTCTCCAGGTTATCTGCATCCTTCTTGAAGTGTGGCGCCCAGAATTGCAGGCAGTACTCCAACTGCGGTCTGACCAGCACCCGATAGAGGGGAAGTATCACCTCCTTGGACCTATTCGTCCTGCATCTGCTGATGCACGATAAAGTGCCATTGGCTTTTTTGATGGCTTCGTCACACTGCCGGCTCATGTTCATCTTGGAGTCCACTAGGACTCCAAGATCCCTTTCCACCTCTGTGCCACCCAGCAGGTCATTCCCTAGGCTGTAGGTATGCTGGACATTTTTCCTCCCTAGGTGCAGCACTTTGCATTTCTCCTTGTTGAACTGCATTCTGTTGTTTTCTGCCCACTTGTCCAACCTATCCAGGTCTGCCTGCAGCTGTTCCCTGCCCTCCGGCGTGTCCACTTCTCCCCATAGCTTTGTGGCATCTGCAAACTTGGACAGAGTACATTTCACTCCCACGTCCAAGTCGCTGATGAAGACATTAAAGAGTATCGGTCCAAGGACCGAACCCTGCGGGACCCCACTGCCCACACCCTTCCAGGTCGAGACCGACCCATCTACTACGACTCTTTGGGTGCGACCCTCTAGACAATTCGCCACCCACCGGACTGTGTAGTCATCCACATCACAGCCTCTTAATTTGTTCATCAGTATGGGGTGGGATACCGTATCGAAGGCCTTCCTGAAGTCCAGGTATACGACATCCACCCCGCCTCCTGTGTCCAGGCGTTTCATAACCTGGTCATAGAAAGAGACTAGGTTGGTCAGGCACGATCTGCCCGCCACAAACCCATGCTGGTTTCCCCTCAGCATAATTTGTCCTGCCGGGCTCTCACAAATATGAGCCTTGATAATTTTTTCAAATACTTTACCAAGGATGGAGGTGAGACTGACCGGCCTATAGTTGCCCGGGTCCTCCTTCCTCCCCTTTTTGAAAATGGGGACCACGTTAGCCCTTTTCCAGTCCTCCGGGACTTGGCCTGTGCGCCACGAGCATTCGAATATTCCCGCCAGTGGCTCTGCAATGACGTCGGCCAGTGCCTTCAGCACCCTGGGATGGAGCCCATCAGGGCCTGCCGACTTAAAGGCATCCAGTTCTTCCAAGTGACTCTGCACCACCTCAGGATCTACGCATGGAAGTCTGGCGCCTTGCTGCTGCCTCTCTACAACCCCAGTGAGAGACTTGTCGTGCCCCTCGCTTAGGAACACTGAGGCAAAGAACTCGTTGAGGAGTTCAGCCTTGTCCCCTCTATCTGTCACCAATTGCTTCTGCCCATTTAGCAGGGGTCCTATTCCTCCCTGGGCCTTCCTTTTACTCCCTATGTATCTAAAAAACAATTTCTTGTTGTCCTTTACTTGGGTTGCCATCCTCAGCTCCATGGTAGCTTTGGCCCGCCTAACTGCCTCCCTACAAGCACGAGCAGAGGAGGTATATTCATCTTTAGTGATCTCACCCTGTTTCCACTTTTTATGTGCTCCCCTTTTGGCCCTTAGGCTGCCCTGGATTTCTCTGGTCAGCCATGGAAGCCTCCTGGCCCCTTTCCCTCTTTTGCCTCGCTCGGGGATCGTCTTGCTTTGTGCCCAAAGGATCGTTTCCTTTAGGCACAGCCACCCTTCTTGGGCACCCATCCCATCAAAACTCCTACTCTGCAGTGCTTCCTTGACTAATCGCCTGAGTGCAATGAGATCAGCTTTCCTAAAGTCTAGCACTTTCACCCTACTAGTTACCTTACCCACTCGCCGTCTTATGTTGAATTCTATCATAAGGTGATCACTGTCTCCCAGATAGCTACCGATAGCATAATTTGGTATCATCTGCAAACTTGGACAGGGTGCTCTCCATGCCCTTGTCTAAGTCACTGATGAAGACATTGAATGGCACTGGTCCAAGGACCGAGCCTTGAGGGACTCCACTGCCCACATCTTTCCAGGTCGATATTGACTCATCCACCACCACTTTCTGGGTGCAACCCCTAAGCCAATCTGCCACCCACCTGACTTCTATAATCATCTACATCGCAGCCTATCTGTTTATTTATGAGAACAAAATGAGATACTTTATTGAAGGCCTTCTTAAAGTCCAGGTAGACTTTAGCTTGACTCCTGCATCTAAGCATTTTGTGACCTGGTGATAAAAAGAAACAAGATTAGTCAGGCAGGATCTACCTGCAATGAATCTGTACTGATTTCCTTTCAGTGTTATTTTCTCTGTTGGGCTCCCACAAATGTGATCCTTAATGATTTTTTCCAGAGTTTTCCCAAGGATAGAGGTGAGACTAACTGGCCTATAGTTCCCCAGTTCTTCTCTCCTGCTCTTCTTGAAAATAGGGGCCACATTGGCCCTTTTCCAGTCCTCTGGGACCTGACTGGAGCACCATGAGTACTCAAACAGCCATGCTAGTGGCTCTGCTATGACACTGGCCAATTCCTTCAACACCTTCATCTGGGCCTGCTGATATGAACACATCCAGTCCCTCCAAGTGCCCCTTCTACATACTGTAGATGTCTCCCATTAGACTTCACATCCATGTACTTTCACCTGCAGTTAGGCACCTATGCCAGGCCTTTCTCACCAAACAACTGGAGGAGCAGGAGGAGGTACTGCTCCAACTTTTACCCAATTGCTCAGTGCTTAAAGCACTCAGGACATGGGAAACTTTACTTAATTTCACTCCTCTACTTGAAGAGACTTGGATCAATATCACCTACCTGTAACCCGGGCAGTACTTCAAGAGGTACCCCCTCTCCAATTGAAGGGATCAAAGCAGGTGCACAAGCACTGTGGGAGGTGTAGGGACTCTCCTCCCCCTATAGAGCAGAGCCAGACCACCAATGGGGACTTAACCATATACCTTTTAATAAGAGAACAATACTGGGAACATAACTAGTATAAACCAGGGGGTATATGGGACACTACAATGCCCCAAGGGGGCAGGATTCAACAAAGGTTAGACATTTACAATCATAGACACATTCATCCAGTTGACAAAAGATAGGGTTAACCACAGTGTAAAACACAAACAGCAGAACAAACAATACTGATTGATAAAAGGCACAAAATACAAAATGTCAAATGACAAGGAATATAGGGCCTAGGTACCTGGAGGGGGAGAAAGAGGGAAAACACAATGGCCCCTTTCCATTGCAATAAGAATTTCTTCCTGTTAGCTTACTCACCCCAACTGGGACTTAAACTCTGATCTCCCATGTGGTAGGCAAAGACTATCCCACACAGCCACCAGTGCTAACATTACTTCACCCTGTTAGGGGTCTTAACCTTCCCAGAGCCCCAGCCTCACATCAAGCTGCCTGGCCTCTTATTGGAGGAGATGGAAGCACAGCTGGGAACCTCTCAGGTCACTGCTCAGATCCTTGCTGGATTTGGGGAGCCTCTCCTGCTGGCTGCAGGCTGTCATGGGCAATCCTGGAGCCCAGTGAGGAGCCTCTGCTGCTGGCCACACGCCTCACTGCTGAGGGTCCAACTACTGCCTGCAGGTCCCACTCCTTCAGGTGCTTCTGGGGCAACTACTCCTGCCCTGCTGGCCCAGCTCCTGCCAGCTCTTTGAAGCTCCTTCCTTGTGGTCCCTCACTGGTCTCTCCTGAGTCACCCCTGCTGCCCCTTTTATGCCCCTCCAGGTGACCCAAGGGGCCAATCAGGGGACACAGAGGGTAAGTCTCTGGGGCCTGATTGGTGAGTAAAAGGAATCCCAAGTCCTCCAATCATCTTTTACCCCTTCAAAACCCCTGGGCTAAGTCACTGCCAGCTAGCCCATCACATACCTGTCAGGCAAGTTTTCTTACCTCCAGGTTATAGGGTGTGTGTGTGTGTGTGTGTGTGTGTGTGTGTGCGCGTGTGTGAGAGTGAGAGTGAGAGTGAGAGTGAGAGAGAGAGAGAGAAAACAAGCATGATTCTCTAGGCTAGTGGTTAGGCCTCCCTATATGAGGTCTGGGCTACCTGAATATTTTAGAGATATACAGCAATCATTTTATGGTATTTTGGTTTCTGGGATCACATATATTGTATTGTATAGACATTCTAGAGGAAGTTTAAGTAGTAACTACAACAGAGAAAGAGAAAACAGAGATTTTTTACCTATAAATGAAGCAAACAGGTTACATAAGTTTTAAGTAAAAGTGATCTTCTAACTCAGTTATATTTTTTAAATTAGGAAACACATTTCCCTAAAAAAAGAATTTAACTAATGATAAATTTAAACCTAAATTAAAAAAAAATTAGCTTGAGCATTTTGCTTAATACTTAGAAAATGGATTTTATTTCTCCTAGCTTATTCAAAAGTTTGAAAAGTTGCCTACACCCTGATACTGAACGTAACATTAGATAAGAAGTGTCATGGACCAGCCCTTAAAACCTACTAACTATCTATTGATACTCTGGGTATAGGTCATCTTTATTTGCTCAATGTGTATTGTTATTTCACTTGTCTTGATTTAAGAACTGTAAGGGCTTAGATAAAAGGGCTTAAAAGACAGTCTTGTTAAAGACACTGATATCCTTTGCTGAAAGGCTCTTTTGTAAGAATTAACAACAATATTTTATCATAACAAATATCTCTACACTCTGTAGAGTACAGTGACAAGTTTCAGTAAGGACAATTTTTCTTCCTCCTTTAGCAGAAGAATTTCTCTGTTGTATCTAATACCAAGTCCTAAACATAGAGCATTTTTGCATTGTTCTGTTTAAAAGTGCCTGGATCTGCAAATACGTTACAGTGAAAATTTGACCTCTTGGAATTTAGGTTGTCAGGGTGAGAAGGTCAAGCCCTAGAGGTGATGGATTTTACCATAATTTCCCAGATAGGCAATTCAAGTGGATAGGACATTGGTGGTGTTCGAGTTTTGATTCAGGTGAAGAGTTTGATTCTTATTTGCATATCTGTCACTCCATCAATTCAGTGGCTGTTCCTGATTGATACAGATATAAAAGAACCTGGTTAAGAATATCTAGATTTGATCAGGCAGTGACTAGAAATATGAGTCAGGTGCTGTCTGAGAGACTGTCAATGGCTGAAAAGACTCCAAGACCAGATTTCCTCCTTCTGTTAAAGAAATAGCATTTGAGTATATACTGAGGGACAGTTTAGAGTTGTTTCCAGTTCTGATTACAAAACAAAACAAAACAAAACAACACCTGGGATGCACATTTTAGACAACAGAACACACTGGAATTATCTCAGAGAAAGTTCAGAGTAGCATCTAGGCAGGAGAAAGAAGTGTTAAGTTGTTCATTAATATTATTTATGTTTGTTGTGGTATGATTTAGATGCTACAATTGGGGATCTAGGCTGCATTGGATTAGGCACTATACACACATCCTTCAAAAATATTGATCCTACATCACAGACCTCATTTTAAGTTCTGTAGTAGTTATACAACATATATTTATTCTAGTAAGTCTATAAACAGATTTAGAGGTTTAAAAAAGCAGCTGGACACCTGGATCAGTGGGATGTAAGGGACAGCAGCGACTTCCGACTACAGCTCTTTTGCTGGCAGCCATGACAATTGTGCATCTGTGGAAGCAGCTATTTTTCCATATGGTGCAACTTGCCCCAGAATGAAAAAGTTTCAGGATTATCATGCCTGCATATCACCACTGCTTTTTTGCCAGCAGGTGGTCAGAGAAAGCATGTATCCCAGTAAGCCTGGTGCTGGTCAAGTGTCCCTAGTTTCCCCTAATTCTGCCAGCACTGAGGAAATCATATATTCATTCTTCAAATTGTGGGTGGCAAGATTTCTGTGGGAGGGATTTTAGTGTGAACCACCACACAGCTCGTGCCCCTGACTCATGCCTATATTTTTGCTTTATTTGTGCTGCCATCACTGTAAACTCGTGAGACTGAGCAGAAAAGATGACATAGGTAGGCCCTGATGGCTGCCCTGACTACTTTTTTTCCTGTCAAGAGTGAGAAAACATTAGTTGCAGGAGAGAAGTTTATGCATGTGCTCACTGCCAAAAGTGGTGGTCTATGGCTATGTCTGTCTCCTAATCATGGCAGCAGCTGCCAGTCTGAAGATGTTTTGGCTGCAGGTCAGCACATTGTGGCCAGGCAGATGTTGGAGTAGCTTCAAACTATGAAGCAGCATTTCTGGGCCAGGAGATAAGCAGTGATTGGTGGGAGCAGATTGTCATGGCCACCTCAGATGGCAAGCAGTGGTGTGCAAACTTCTGCATGCCCAACGACATCTTCATGGAGATTTGTGCTGAGCTTGTCCCACGCATACAGCAGCAGACAAAGGTGATGTGGCATCCTTGTCTGTGGAGAACAGTGTTTCCATCACTCTATGGAAGCTCATCATCCTACGTGGCCACCAGTCTGTGGCAAACCACTTTGGCACTGGCTGGAGATGCGGAGTGGGAGGCATGTCTTGCTATCCAAAAAGTGAAAGCCCCATGCATCATATGCCTTGCTTACCCACAGGAGGTTGCGGATGGGTTTGCCAGGCTGGGGTTCCCCAAGTGTGCTGGGGCTGTTGATGGCACAGACAATAGCACCCACTCCCTTGTTCACCATGGCTGTGAAAGGCTATTTCTGGATTGTGCTTCAGAGAGTTGTGCACCACCATCGCTGTTTCATATATGTAAATGCTGGCTGGTCAGGTAGGATGCACAACACCAGGATAGTTAGGAGCTGCCTCTTCCCTGAACTGATGGAGTGGAAACAGTTTGCCCCTGGGGTAGCTTACATGCACAGAGTGACAGCACTCCCTGCTACTAATTGGGGTCCCCATCTACCCCTAGCTGATGAAGCATTTCACTGGATGTCTGGATGCACAGAAGAACCTGTTTAGCTACCAGTTAACTTGCAGAATGGCTGCAGAGTGTGCTTTGGGGAGTCTCAAGGCTTGTTGGAGGTGCCTGAGAAAACATGTAGATGCCAGTGAGCTAAACATGCCATGGTTTGTGGTCTCTGAATGCATGCTGCACATCTGTGATGCCAAGGGGGAGGCCCTGAAGTCAAGGTGGAGGATCCCAAGCTCTTACAGGCACTGTGGCTGTGAATTCTGAAATGGAGACCACTTACCTGGCACTGCACTTGGAAGATGTGCTTACTCTGCCAGATGCTGGCCTGAGGGTCAGAATGATTAATTGCAGAATGATGCCGCATATCTTATTTAAACACTGTCAACTGAGATTATGCTCTTGTGTCTCTAGTGTGGGCAGGGGGCCACCAGGGTGGGGGGCAGAGCAGGAAGGATGTGCAGGAAGTGCATGTTAGGGTGGGAAAATGTTCAGCCAGGTGCTAATCTGGCTCCTGAGGATGTGGAAAGGGAGAGAGGCAAGGAAGGTAGCGAAAGCATGGGCTGTGAGAGGCTGTGGGCCCCTCTGGACCTGAAGGGAGGGAGAGAGAAGGGAGCTTGACAGGGAAGGAGGAGCAACTTCTGCTTGCTATGCATGGCTGCTCCCCACGCTTTTTGGATCAGCAGCAAGCTGCCAAAGCAAAGTCCCAGATGGGAGGGAGAGGAGGAAGAGAGACACATCTGGTGCTGGGGCAGGCAGACAATGTATTGAGCAACTTTTTCTCAAAGCTTTTCATGACCTTGACCACTCCTGCCTCATAAATATGGTGGACACCATGCCAATAGTTTTGACAACAGGTGAAGCTTCTACTAAACAGCACAACAGAAATGTGAAAAAGGAGGTCAATGGAACAAGTAAACAAACACAGTATAACTCCCCCCAGTAACCCTATAAACCTACACAGGTGAAACCTATCACTCCCTTATGAATGCAAGCATGCTGTGGGCCAGGCACAGCTCCAGCACATGTGTACAGCATATCCCCAGATGGTGGCAGCTACTGGCGGGTGACTTCTCAGGCTATGGGGTATGCTTGCTGCAGCTTCTGCCACAAGGGACCCCTATGGGGTAATGAATCCTGGTGGCAGCATGTGCCCATAAGGCCACTGGATGGTCCCACTTCTGCATTAAATTCCTGGGCAATGCAGAGAGTACCAAGCATGCTCTCTGTCTGCAGGTTCAAGGTAGACACAAAGCAATCCAGGGACACCTATTCAACCCTCACAGACTCTCTGAGTGTCTTGTCTGTACACTCAGCAATGGCTACATAGCACCCCTTGGCTTCTGCATGCTGCTTGGGAAGCCACATAGTGGTATGCTACAACTCCTTGACCCCATGCCTGACCACAGCCAGGCACTGACAATAATACAACTGCTCTTCCTCCCTCCATTGCCTAGTCTCTCACCCAGGAGTGGCTGGCCTCCACCAGACAGCAACATCCCTCTCTCTGTGTGAGTGCAGGGTCTCCCTCTGCCTGGTAGGTCTTTGGGTACTAGTCTCTGGCTGTATCCTTGGCCCATTATGTGGTCCCAAGGTGCAATTACTGCCATTTGCAGGTATCAGGCCTGAAAGTAGAAGAGGATGAACAGGAGTTCATTGTTTTCCTTGTTGCTGCCTGATAGCATGAAAAACTACTCAGCAAAAGTTGTGACTTGCAAGGCCATTCAGCCAATGGGCATATGTAGTCTGGATATAGTCTGCATGGTCTGGATCCATTCAGTGTGCTTTAGGCTATATATAGCCATTGGATTTATGGTACATTATAACCTGCCTTCCATCTGATAATCCCAGGTAGCCTATCTGCATTTTACCACCTACTTCTTTCACCAGTTCAACTTTCCCCCTCCCCTCGCACCTACCTGTTTCACACCTATTGTCTCCAATTCCTTCTGATCCTCACTGTCATGCATTTGCATTTTCACAGACTTGTATTTTGCATCTTGGCTTCTATTCTACCCAGGAGAGCACACAAACACTACCAGACTCTCCCTATGCCTGAAGAAGGGTGTTTGTGCCTGAATGTTTGCAAAGAACAAGTTTTCCAACTATTTAGTTGGTTTAGATTCATAGATTCATAGATGCTAGGGTCGGAAGGGACCTCAATAGATAATCGAGTCCGACCCCCTGCATAGGCAGGAAAGAGTGCTGGGTCTAGATGACCCCAGCTAGATGCCTATCTAACCTTCTCTTGAAGACTCCCAGGGTAGGGGAGAGCACCACCTCCCTTGGGAGCCCGTTCCAGACCTTGGCCACTCGAACTGTCAAGAAGTTCTTCCTAATGCCTAGTCTGCTCTCTGCTAGCTTGTGGCCATTATTTCTTGTAACCCCCGGGGGCACCTTGGTGAATAAAACCTCACCAATTCCCTTCTGTGCCCCCGTGATGAACTTATAGGCAGCTACAAGGTCACCTCTCAACCTTCTCTTGCAGAGGCTGAAGAGGTCCAGGTGCCCCAGTCTCTCCTCATAGGGCTTGGCCTGCAAGCCCTTAACCATACAAGTGGCCCTTCTCTGGACCCTCTCCAGGTTATCCACATCTCTCTTGAAGTCTGGCGCCCAAAATTGAATGCAGTATTCCAACTGCGGTCTGACCAGCACCCGATAGAGGGGAAGTATCACCTCCTTGGATCTGTTCGTCATGCATCTGCTGATGCACGATAAAGTACCATTAGCTTTTCTGATGGCTTTGTCACACTGACGACTCATGTTCATCTTGGAGTCCACTAGGACTCCAAGATCCCTTTCTGCTTCCATTCCACCAAGCCGGTCATTTCCTAGGCAGTAGGTATGCTGGACGTTTTTCCTCCCTAGGTGCAGCACTTTGCACTTCTCCTTGTTGAATTACATTCTGTTGTTTTCTGTCCATTTGTCCAACCTGTTCAGGTCTGCTTGTAGTTGTTCCCTGCCCTCTGCCATGTCTACTTCTCCCCACATTTTTGTGTCACTCGCAAACTTGGACAGAGTACACTTCACTCCCTCGTCCAAGTCGCTGATGAAGACATTGAAGAGTATCAGTCCTAAGACCGAGCCCTGCGGGACTCCATTGCCCATACCCTTCCAGGTCGATACCGACCCATCCACTACGACTCTCTGGGTGTGACCCTCTAGCCAATTCGCCACCCACCGGACTGTGTAGTCATCCAAGTCACAGCCTCTTAACTTGTTCACCAGTATGGTGTGGGATACCGTATCGAAGGCCTTCCTGAAGTCTTAGTATATGACATCAACCCCTACTCCTGTGTCCAGGCGTTTTGTAACCTGGTCATAAAAAGAGACTAGATTAGTCAGGCATGATTTACCTGCTACGAACCCGTGATGGTTTCCCCTCGGCATAATTTGTCCTGCCGGGCTCTCACAAATGTGAGCCTTGATAATTTTTTCAAAGACTTTGCCTAGGATGGAGGTGAGACTGACTGGCCTATAGTTGCCTGGGTCCTCCTTCCTCCCCTTCTTGAAAATGGGGACCACATTGGCCCTTTTCCAGTCCTCCGGGACCTGGCCTGTGCGCCATGAGTGTTCATTGGTGTAATAAAAGATATCACATCTACCCAAAGAACTTTGTCTGTTTACAACACTGCATTCAAAACTGAGGGGCCGTGATGGAAGGAGACTGAATGGTCTCTCAACCTTAGTGCTTCATTAATTTAAATCAGGGGTGTCAGACATACGGATACGGGCCAGATCTGGCTCACAGAGGTGGGTTATCTGGACTGTGGGGCTTCTTGCTGTGACTCCCATAGTTGCTGTGTCAGCATGCCCAATATCCACTGCGTTAACACTGAGTTTATGGTATTTGATCACTCTGAGAATGATAATTAGTAGCAGTCAGGGAGAGAAAACAGGGGTAAGCAGCAGTAACCAGGTTCTGCTTACCCTGGGCTGGATTTCTGCACCCTCTTGATGCTGGCAAGGAATATGGCCCACCAACTGATTTCACTTTGACAGCCCTGACTAAAACTACTGCACCAATCTTTTAGATCCTTAGTCTGTATGCTTTCCCTTCCTGTGATTTTCCTTCTTTTGTGATTTCCCTTCCTGTGATTCAGGAAGAAACTAAGGTAAAGTTCAAGAAAGGGAGTAGGACATACTCATAATGTACTACTCACAACTGCCTTTGACTTTGTCAATGAGGTGAAACTCACGTATTATAAATGTTCCAGAAATATTAGGCTGCATATAGACTGTTGGCACTGGACGACCCAGACACCTTGCTCCAGGAGGCCCCAACCCCTCAGACCAACCATTACTTTTCCATTTGATAATAGGCAAATTTTATTGATACACAGTGACAGCAGATAAGAATAATGAAGTCAAGACATACAAAATAACCTTCCTAATTCTATATCTACAAGACCTAGGCTGCCACAGAGGGAAGGTACATCTGTCCAGCTTCATCCTATGGTTCACCCTGGTACAAGCTTCACCCTATGGTTCTTTCTTGAATGTCAGATGTTAGCAGCCTGGAGGTCAAAAGCCAAGGCCTATCCTCCCAGAGTGGAGTGGGTTGCTGGTGTGTCTTCTGGACATGGTGGCCTCAGGTTCCCTTCTTGGGGACCCTTTGCTGCTCTGAAATAAATCCCTCCTTTTCTATTCTTTCTCCCCTCGGATGACTCTTAATTCCTGGTCATTGTTGGTTGGTTTCCCTGTGGTCATCATGCTGTCCATGTTGTATCCTGTCAGCATACTCCTTTGTTCTAACAAACCCATCAGATGCATACATCTTAATTTGGCCATTTACTGGTGTCTCCTAATTTGGTCTGTCCACCAAAACTGGAAATCCCAAGGGCTTTGCAGTTGGGTACTGTGACCTAATGCCACCTTCTTTCATGTTATTGAACAGTGTCATACATGTCTTCAATTTCCCAGCTTGTGTGTCTGCTGGCTTCATTCACAGTAGTTTTTAGAAATCAATTAACCCTTGTCGTTGCCCTGGAACATTATTCTAATGCATATCTACTTTACTTACAAGCCAATTCCTAAAAGCAAACTTCTAAATGTCATTTTCTAGCTATCATACACCACAGAAAAGTTAAAAATATTTTTCTCTTATCAAATATTGAAAGTGACAAGTAAAAAATACACATTGAAAAGAAGGAAGCCTGGGAAGATATGGAGATTATTACAATGTATCCTATTCAAAATATAAAATATAGATAATGTTAAACTGAAGGAGAAATACAGTCATCTTTTATAATAATCTTGAAGATTACATTGGGGACAGGTGAAAAAAGTGATAAATCATATTTTCCCTTGAAGTGTCAGCATGCTATTTTTAGCTTGTGTGCAGTTTTATTAACAAATGTCACAATGAATCAGACTGGGATAATTGAGTTCCTGTCATTAAATCAACATTCTCAGAGTCTGTAGTTTCTGACAGGCCATTACTTCACTATTGTGGTTATTGTCTATGTCATAACAATCAATCTTTTGGCAGCAACCACAGTCCTATAAAAAGCCTTTTCTATGATGACAAAGAATATGGATAACTACCTACACAAACCAAAATCATCTTTGCCTTTACACATATATCTAAATATAAATTGTTTTACTGTTGTGCCTTATTGATTCCAGAATGAATAATACACATCTGAGCCAACCTGGAGCATGTCAATAAATAATTAACTCTCCCTTGGTTCCAGGATAACTTTTATGATAAAAGTAGGATTCTTTGATTCCAATGAATTTGATATAAACAGCCTTAGTTCGTAAGCCCCAGACCTCAATAGGATTTCTACAGAAGAGGAATTGAAGGATCATGCCCATTATCTTTTGATGCAATGCTCTCTCTTTCAAATCTAACAACATAAGAATATAAAGGCTAGGGACAGATATTACATATAAACCAGTTTAAGTGATCAGAAACTGGTTTAAACCTGTAACAAAACAGACATTCAGTGAACATAAACCAGTTTCAAAATGGCAAAAACAGGTTTAAGATAAACCTGGTTGAATGTAGTATCAGACTTAACTGATTTGGCTCAAACCAGTTTATACAATGTCTGACCCAGACCTCTTGCTGGTTTAAGATAAACCAGACACCCCAGCATCCCGGCATGCTCTCTGGGCTGGGCGGGGCAGGGCTCTCTGGTCTAGCTGCGGGGCTGACCCCATCCCTCTGTTCTCTAGCCAGAGCAGGGACTGGCCCTAGCAGAGACACTGGCCAGCATGGCCCCGTTAAGGCAAAGTGGGCAGGGAGAGGGCTAATTCTTCCTTCCTTACCCCACCACAGCTGGGGTCAGCCTATCTGCTGGGGAGCAGAGGGGAGGGGGCTGCAACGGTGCTCCCTGGAGCTGGCAGACCCCGGCTGCAGGGAAGGGAGGGAGGGCCCTTAATGAGGCCATGCTGGGTAGGTTGTCCTGCAGGGTTGGGAAGGGGGCTCTGTTCCATCCTGGGGGGGGCTCTTCCTCCCCAGGGTGGGGAGGGGGCTCTTCCTCTTCCTCCCCTTCCCCCCTTGCCACTGGGAGGGGGGGACTCCATGTGATGCTTTCCAGCCCCAGAGCAGGGGCAGGGGGCAGGGGAAGGCTCTGTTCCATGCTGGGGGAGTTCTTCCTCCTCCTCCTTCTCTCCCCAGAGAGGCAGTGGGAGGACGGAGCTCAGCAGGACAGGGTGTAGGTGTGTGGGGTGTGGGGAGGTTGGGGGACCCCCACACATTCCCCCCCATGGAATGCAGCCCCTGCTGCCTGGCAGCAGCAACAGACGGAGAGCTCTGAGCACTCATGCCTGGTGCAGATGTGGCTCCAACTATGCTGCAAGTGGGGAGGGAGTGGAGCCTGCCTTAACCCTGTGGCTCTGCTCCCTGATCCTGATCCTGCAGCTCCAGCCCTTTCAGTGGTGGAAGCCCTGTGCTGGAACCAGCTGCTTCTCCCAGTCCCTGCTGTGAGTGGAGGGAGCTCCACCCCCTGCTTTCCCACAGAGTCCTGCGCAGGGCTTCCTCATGTGAGTGCAGAGCTGCTGGCATGGCGCAGAGCTGCAATAGAGGCAGCCAGCACTGCACTTGGGGCAAGGAGCACAGCCCTGTGCAGTCTTCCCAGTCACTTCTATCCCCGTGGCTCTGTGTCATGCCTGCAGCTCTGAGGAATTTTTGAGGAAGCTTGATGGAAATGATAGTGACAATTTTGTGTCTATGCACGGAATGAACACGGTAATAGATGAAGGTGCTAGGAGTATGTTTGATAACGATTGAAGCATATGTGACGGGCTAGCTGGTAGTGATTTGGCCCAGGGTGAAAGATGATTGGAGGGCTTGGGATTCCCTTTCCTCACCAATTGGGCCCCAGAAACTCACCCTCCATGTCCCCTGATTGGCCCCTTGGGTCACCTGCTGACTCGGAGGAGACCTGCGAGGGACAACGAGGAAGGAGTTTCAAAGAGCTGGCAAGAGCTGGGCCAGGGGGAGCAGATGCCCCAGAAGAGCCTAAAGGAGCAGGACCCACAGGCAGTGCAGCACGGCTGGCAGGAGAGGCTCCCTGCTGGACTCCAGGATCCCCAGCAAGACAGCAGGAGAGGTTCCCCACCTGGCTCCAGCAGAAAGCTGTGCAGTGACCCGAGAGGCTCCCAGCTCTCTTCAAGTTTCTCCAGCAAGAGGCAGGGCAGCTTGATGTGAGGCAGGGGCTTCCAGACAGTCAAAAGCCCTAGCCATCCAAAATAGGCCTAGCTGTGTGGTAGAGTTACTACCTATCATGTGGGAGACCTGAGTTCAAGCTCTGGTTGTGCCAAATAGGGGTGAGTGAAATGACAAAGGAAAAATTCTTGTTGGAGTGGAGGTAGTCACTGTGGTTTTCCCCCTCCAGGTACCTATGCCCTATATTATATGGTGTTTTGTATTTTGTGCATTTTATATTTTGTTAATCAGTATTGTTTGTTGTGTTGTTTGTGCTTTATATTTTGTTAAACCTGTCTTTGGTTAGCTAGATGAATATGTCTACAAATGTGAATGCCTAACCTTTATTGAATACTATCCCCTCGGGGTATTATAGTGTCCCCTATACCCCCTGGTTTATATGTTATGTTCCCACCACAGTTTCTCTCATTAAAAAGTGTGTTTAAGTCCCCATTGGCGATCTGGCTCTGCTCAATAGGGAAGAAGGGTCCCTACACCTTGCACAGAGCTAGTGCACCTGCTCTGATCCCTTCAATTGGAGAGGGGATACATCTTGGAGTACCACTCACGTTACATAGATAACAGTGTTGAAACTGATAGGTATATAAGTTTGTTTTGGATTGATGTTAAGAGTACCATGAAGTTCTATAACATCAATGACCAGACCCATGTAAGACCATTTGCAACAAATTAATGTCCATCTGTCCCACACCATAACCTAACATGCGGTTGCCATAATGCTGGGGGACGGTGATCTTGACGGAAAATGTAAAGCCATAACCCAGCCCCTCATGTTAACACGGTGATACCTCCAATGTTATACATCTATGTGAGGTATCAAGGAGGGGACTGTTGCTGTCGAAATTCAGGTCTGTGTCTGAGAGAGGGAGATCATGGCACCCAGCCTGACTCTCTATGTAGGTCACAGTGCAAGTTGCGGTTGACCTTACCCCTGCTAAGATGATGTCAGCCAACTGAAAGTAGTGTTGTGTGCACATTTTAGTAGTGAGTGCAGAACGAGAGATTGCCACGTGCACATTTTGTATAAAAGGGTATGTGTGTGTGGAGCTCGGGGGGAGGGGCTGAGAATGCTTGAGGCGCGTGTGTGGGACTGCCTGGTGGGGGTTTGATGTGTGCATGACTGAGAGTTTGGTGGAGATTAACCAATGGTGTCCGACTGAGAGATAGTGAGAGTGTGAGGGTGTAATTGGAGTCAGTGTGGGCCTTAGTGCCTAAGCTGGTTGAAGGTGAAGAGCGGGAAGGAGTGTGTGGTGCTCTGTGGAAGCGTGCTGTCTAACACTCCAGTAACTCGAGGGTCTCCAGCATCTTGCTCCCTTTCAGCGGACTCCACAGCAGAGGCAATTAGGGTCAGCTCCCCCAAACCTTTCTTCCTCCGGGTGTGTTTTACACTTGCAGCAACCCTTTGTCCCATTGTTGTAAGTATCACCCTGCTCTGCCTCCCTCCTCTCCATCCATTCTGTATAAGTGACCCCTGTTTAAGGAGTGGAAGGTAAGCCACTGCCAGCTCGGAGTGGACTTGTGAGTTGGATAGCCCTCAGGATCTCAGAGGCTGCAGCGGTCAGCGTTTTATAAAGATCCACCTTCCCTTTCTTAATAAAGTTTACGCCAGTCTGTATCTTGATAATAATAGTGTAAGGAATGGACAGATAGTTATACATAGATATATTATACTTAGATAGATATAGACAGAATAGTAGTTAGGTGTAAAGGGTATTATTGATAAGAGCATGTGAGTAATGTGTTTAGTGTCAATATTGTCATAACCCAAGGGCGTGATTTTTGTTTTGTGTGTACTTTGGCACCACTGAATTATTTTCCCGCCAATTTGTAGCTTTCTTTGCAGTGTGCATTTCTTCTTTGCAGCTAGGAAATGCTCGTTGCAAAGAGTTCCCGCCATTTGTATGATAATTCGAGCCCCATTATTGGCTTGCATGAAATTATTCACATGTGGTGGCTAGTGATTGGCTTGCTAGCCGTATAAAAAGCTTGAGTGGTTTCCGCCCAGGTTGGAGGACTCCACGAACACCAGGAGGAGGAGACTTCACGCTGTGTGAAGATCTCTAAGCGCTGCGGAGCCTATCGGACCCAGCACATTTCAAGCAGGCAACAGAGGTCTGATTAGCCTCTAGCCTCTCCCCGTCGCCGTTCGCAATCCTCGACGTATCCCCTTCCCTGCGTGCAAAAGGATCCACGGAGCCTCAACAACTCCGTGGGAGAGACCCGAGCTTGTCGTAGTCCTCAAACGAGGATTTAAGCAGAGCTGTGCCTGGGAAACTGTCCAGCCTACACCGCGACCATCTTCGGTGTAAGTAAACAATCTTGAATCAACCACTATGCATCCGTGACTAATTCTAGCGTGCCGCCTGTTTTCTCCGACCCGGCGTGCCCGGGCTGCTGGCCATAGCCCACATGGCACGAAAAAGGGCCCGGATCGCTCCCGGCCCGCACATGGCGACGAGGATGGGATCAGGAGAAAACACGCTAGAGCTAGAATTGGTTAAGAACTGCCCTTGGCACGATAACAAACGCCAAATGAAAAGTTTTGAGGAGCTGGAGGCGCATATTGCTTACCACCAGGCGGGCGGAATGGGTGAGAGATTTGTCAGTGGACGCCTTTCGCTGAAGCGAAAAGAGGAAATCTCCGAAGACGGAGCCCCGAGAGAGAGAGAAGTGTATTTGCTCCCTGCGGCGTTCGGGTGTATAATGAGTGATGAGCGGGTCCTGTTCAGGCCCCTCGACACTGTGTCCCTCGCCAGAGTCAACCCGGCGGGCGCAGTGAACCCGACCCTCACCTGGGAGTGTGCCCAATGCCTACGATATGCTTGGGAGAGTGAAGAGCCGGTGCTGATCGGCCGGTTCCCTCCCCTCATGACATCTAGATTAAGGGGTCACGAGCTTCCATCCGAGCTCCGCAAAGATCTGGAGACAGAGGAACGTGCCGCAGATGAGAGAGTGGCCCCGCGGTACGACAAGGGGGAAGAGTTAAGTGCAACATTCCGTACAATTGCTGATTTAATGAATAAGAATTTAAGTTTAAAGGCCCAGCTGTGAATGGCTGTTCAAGCGGTCAAAGAAGCGGCTGAGAGAAGGGATCCTGAAACGCCAGCCCAAGATGGCGCCAAGCAAGAGGGAGACCGCGTGGAAGAACCGGAAGAGAAGGGTGGAGCTTCGGAGGAACCCGCGAGAGTTCGGTCAGCGACTTCACCCATCGACGCAGCGTCGTCTCCGGCAACCCCGCCTAGCGATGCGGAGATGCCTCTACCAACCACGCCTTCCTGCCGACGAAAGAAAGAGTCAAGCGGAGGAGTGCATCCGCCCCTCCTGCCTGAAACAGTAACAGCAACAGTGACTCCCGCAGCGGCAGTTCAGCCTATAACAACATCAACTCCCGAAAGAGCAGCTTGCCCTACAACCACGATCAGTCAAGTAACAGATGAGCGAGATGTCGTCACCAGTCGCATTCGTGCTTGGACGGAATTACAACAGCTACACAAAGAATCTGAAATGGAGTCTGACGAGGCTATAGTCTCATGGCTGGAAGTCATGTCCATGGAAGTTTAAGCATGACTAACTAGCATCTTCTTCGTCAATTGTCACGACTGCGTATCCTGATGGAGCCAAGATTATCTATTGATCGGGACCGTCGACACCCGACCGAGATTCAAGGCACAAAACACTGTGAATCCGATCTTCCATCATTGCCACAGAGAACACCAGAAGAGCGATACATGTTTGGATTTCTCCTACAGCGTTCTGGACTCAATAAGCGGCAACTTTGGATTTTAGGGGATGCAGGTCAATGGCAACTGGCCTATGAGTTAGGTTTCCGTTATCTAGAAGAGCTAGACGACGACTCCTTGACAACTTCATCTAGTTGAGCGTACAAGAGAGGGTAGTTTAGGGTGATCAATACTTGTATTATAGTAGAGTTCCATGGAAACTTTGTAAATATGTTGAGATGCGTTAACCTATTTTTTTTGAGAATTTTTTGTTTATAGATCCGGAATTCAGAATGCGTGGTGAAGAGAGGCCCTGAGAAGGATAACATCATCGGAAGAAGTGAGGGCCTGACGTACGACTTCGCCATGATGCCCACTGAAGCCCTGATCGTGTAGTTTTGTTATGAATCTGATTATGTGTATTTGTATTGGTTATTGTGCAACTCAATCCCAGGAGAGCGAATCTTATGTTGGGGAATTTTATGTTTGTTTGTTTGTTCGTTTGACGACTCGTGATAAAGCTCTGGATCACTCGAATGACAAGCGTGCAGCATAATTCAGCTGTCCCTTCAGCAAGGGGGGATGTCACAACCCAAGGGTGTGATTTTTGTTTTGTGTGCGCTTTGGCAGCACTGAATTATTTTCCCGCCAATTTGTAGCTTTCTTTGCAGTGTGCATTTCTTCTTTGCAGCTAGGAAATGCTCGTTGCAGAGTTCCTGCCATTTGTATGATAATTCGAGCCCCATTATTGGCTTGCATGAAATTATTCACATGTGGTGGCTAGTGATTGGCTTGCTAGCCGTATAAAAAGCTTGAGTGGTTTCCGCCCAGGTTGGAGGACTCCACGAACACCAGGAGGAGGAGACTTCACGCTGTGTGAAGATCTCTAAGCGCTGCGGAGCCTATCGGACCCAGCACATTTCAAGCAGGCAACAGAGGTCTGATTAGCCTCTAGCCTCTCCCCGTCACCGTTCGCAATCCTTGACGTATCCCTTTCCTTGCGCGCAAAAGGATCCACGGAGCCTCAACAACTCCGTGGGAGAGACCCGAGCTTGTCGTAGTCCTCAAACGAGGATTTAAGCAGAGCTGTGCCTGGGAAACTGTCCAGCCTACACCGCGACCATCTTCGGTGTAAGTAAACAAACTTGAATCAACCACTACGCGTCCGTGACTAATTCTAGTGTGCCGCCTGTTTTCTCCGACCCGGCGTGCCCGGGCTGCTGGCCACAGCCCGCGCGGCGCGAAAAAGGGCCCGGATTGCTCCTGGCCCGCACAAATATTACTTACCTCTTGTTGCTATATATGTATTTAATACACCATTATCATTTAATTGATTATCCATGTGTGGGTCCTAATCAATCAACTCTCAGACTAATTGCCGGGTGGGCTGGCAGTGACAGATAGTTTGTGTCCTATTCGTTAACGGGTCCAGGGCCAAAAGACCACCCCCTATTATGAGTCAGACTGAGGAATCAGCCACTTTATGAGCAACCCTAATTAGGAGTTAATTGTTTCCCCTCCCAACAGGGGGAAGAGTCCACCTCTGGGGCTGGGCAGAGGTGGGCATAGACCCCCCCTTCCCCACCTCACAGCATTGGGGGAGAAACAGGGGAAAGAGCCCACTCTGGGGCAACACAGCCTCACAGAGGCCCCCTCCCCACCCCACGGTGGCAGTTAAGAGGGAGAAGGGGGAAGAGTTCCTCGCTGGGGATGGGCAGCCCTGTGTGTCAGGATTGCTCCTGGCTGTCAGGGAGATGCTGGGTCAGGTCTGCTGGGCCCTGGACATGCCCCCCACCCCTCCTCAGCTCAGCTTCCCTGGGGAAAGGAGGGCTGCTCTAGCACCCCTGGGCTTCTGGCTTGAGCCACTGCAGGCATGTGCCAAATGTCTATCCACCTGCAAATTGGTTCACTCTCTGCAGGTTAGACTAACCTGCAAACACTGAACTAATTCAGGCTCAGGCTTTTTGAATGTCCCTAGCCAAGAAGTGCCATTTACTTGGTTAGATCATAGATCCATCTTGCCCAGTCTCCTGTGTGTCACAAAATGACACAGGCTGGATGCTGAGAGGGAGAGTGAACTGAGAATGACGTGTTTTTTCCATGGTTCATCTCTCACTTGCAGCCTCCAGCATTATAGGCCTAGGAAGTTCTAATTCAGAGATTGTACCCCCTAGCTCCCATGCTCAATATGCCCCTTTACTCTAAAAATTTGTCCAATCCTGTTTTGACTAAACTGTCAGCTTCCACAACATCTGGTAACAGTGAATTCCACGCTTGAATTACACTGAGTCAAAAAGCATCTTTCTTTTGTTGGTTTTAAACTTAGAATCCTAGAAAATTAGGGTTGAAAGGAACCTCATGAGGTCATCTAGTCCAACCCCCTGCTCAAAGCAGGACCCTCCCCAACTAGATCATCCCAGCCAAGGCTTCGTCTAGCCAGGTCTTAAAAACTTTCAAGGATGGAGAGTTCACAACCTCTCTGGGCAACCTGTCCCAGTGCTTTACTACTCTCCTTGTGAGAAAATTTTTCCTAATATCTAACCTAAACTTCCCATGCTGCAACTTGAGACCCCTGCTCCTTGTTCTGTCATCTGTCACCTCTGAGAACAGCCTAGCTTCATCTTCTTTGGAACCACCCTTCACACAGTTGAAGGCTGCTAATAAATTCCAGCTCAGTCTTCTCTTTTCCAGACTAAGCCCAATTCCCTCAGCCTCTCCTCAGAAGTCATGCTCCACAGCCGCCTAACCATTGTCATTGCCCTCCACTGGACTCTTTCCAACTTGTCTACATTCTTTCTGTGCTGGGGGACCCAAAATTGGACCCAGTATTCCAGATGTGGCTGAATAAAGGAGAAGAATCACTTCTGCTGGCAACACTCCTACAAATGCAGCCCAGTATGCCCTTAGCCTTTTCACAAGAGCACACTATTTGCTCACTTTCACCTTCTTGTCCACTGCAACTGCCAGGTCCTTTCTACAGAGCTGCTGCCCAGCCAGCAGTGGTGCATGGGATTGTTCTGTCCTGACTGCAGGACTCTGCCCTTGTTCTTGTTGAACCTCATGAGATTTCTTTTGGTCCAATCCTCCAATTTGCTAAGGTCTCTGAACCCTAGCTCTACCCTGCAGCATATCTATCACTCCCCCAACTTGGTATCCTTCCTACCTGCTAGCTTAATTTTGTGACCCCTAATTCTTACCTTGTGAGACACAGTAAGCGACAAAGCCCAATTGAACTTTCTCTTTGCCATTTAGTATATTGTAAGCCATTATCATGATACATGCGCAGTGCCGTACCGAGACTCCTGGCAGCCCTGGGTGAACTTTATGTACCAGGCCCCGCTTTGCCAGAGATCATGATCTTTTTGTTGCAAAAGTCTATGACGCCTGTGGCATTGATATCTTTAACTAATTCATTCTCAATTGGTAACATTGCCCAGTTCTGTCTATATTACAATCTTTTTTGGGAATTGTAATTTTTTTTTTATTTTCGGGCCTGCGGCAGGCGCCTCCTTTGTCCATGCCTGTGTCTGGGTCTGTTCATGCTTTCCCTCAAGCCTGTCTTTTTGGAAGCTGAACTGGCCTAGGCTCTGTAGTCTCTCCCCATATGGGTGATACTCTCAGATCTCTGTACATTTTTATTCTGCTCTTTCAAGATCAGAGTATGGGGAAGAGACCTCACCTGTGCTGCACGACCACCTCTCCCCCCTCGGGCAGACCCCCTGCGAGCAGCCACAGCACTGAAGAGAGGCCGAGCTCCAGCTCTGCGGAAGCCGCCGCCTGAAGAACGCAGCCCCAGGGACAAGGCAGCGCCCGCCACGCGACCAACACTGGGAATGGGAGCAAGACCCCATCCCGCGCTGGGCATCACGGGAAGTGTAGTTCCGCCGTGTAACCCCCCCCCCACACGGAGCATGCGCAGTCAAAGGGAGGTGAGCGCCTCTAGTTGGGGCCCCGCCTCTTCCCCTTGCCTCTTTCGCATTGGTCCGGCTGTGTCTCACGTGACCCGCAGCGGCCAATCCTCGTGCTACAGGGCAGGCGCCGGCCCGCTGGCGGCCAGCACAAGATGGCGGCGTTCCGCAAAAAGTGGTTCGATCTGTGCCGGCTGGTGCAGGCGGAGTCCGCGGCTGCGGCCGCGGCCGGGGCCGGACTTGGGCCGTGCTATCCGCCTGTGGTCGCGTCCGTTACGGCCAAGAGCAAGGCGGCGCAGCAGCGGCGCCAGGGGCTGTTCCACCGGCTGCTGCACGAGGCGGACTCCATCGAGAAGAAGCTGCAGCTGTACGGGCAGCGCCAGCGCCGCAAGTTCGTGGTGTACCCGCAGACCTTCGCGCTGTGGGCCGACCGTAGCTACCAGAGCTTCACCAAGACCGCCTTCGTGCCCAGCCTGCCGCCCGCCCGCCGGGCCCCCGCCGACCTCGCCCTCGACCTCGACCTCGGCGCCCTGCGCGGCCTGGCCTGCGACGCGCTGCTGCAGGAGCACTTCTACCTGCAGCGCCCAGCCGTGCGCGGCCCCCGCCCCCACGAGCCCCTGCACGGGCCTTTCCTCACGCAGCTCGTCACCTCCCTCAGCGGCCGGTTGGCCGCGCACAACCCGCTGCTCGCCACCTCCACCCTCGGTAGGGGCCGGCGGTACAGCTGCTACGGCCACCCTGTTTTCAGTATCAAAAAAGATGCCTGGGGGGAGGGAGAGGACAAGGGGGAGGGGTGAATGGATGTATCCTGGCTCTGCCCCTCATTCCTAAGCCACAGTTCCCCTCTTCCCCCCCCCCCCCAATACTGCCTCTCACTCCTGACCCACTCTACCCCACCTTGGTGGTGCCACTCACTGCCAGCCCTGCTGGTGTCCCTTGCAGCCACTTGCCCTGCTAGTGCCCCTTATTCTTGGCTTACAGCCCCCTATCGTCAGCCCACAGCCCTGCCAGTGTCCCTAACTCATGGCCCTGAGCCCTGCAAGTGCCTCATATTCCCAACCCACAGCCCCCTGGCTTCCTAGCCCTGCCAGTGCCCCTCATTCCTGACCCAAAGCCTCCTGTCCCACCCCCCAGCCCTGCTAGTGTCCCTTATGACCCCGAGCCCTGCCAGTGTCTCTCACTCCCAACCCACAGCCCCTTGCCCCTCCAGCCCTGCCAGTGTCCCTCATTCCTGACCCAAAGCCCCCTGCTGCCATGCAGTTGTCATGTGTGCGCCCATGCAAGCGTGCTCTTGTTCACCTGTGAGCAGTTGCCAAGTTATGGCGGAGCGGGGGGGAAGGAAGCAGAAATAGAGCTCAAACCTGGACATTTGCTTGCTTTTTAAAAAAAAACTGCCTGGACAGTGCGCAGAGGTCCCAAAAAAAAGGATGTGTCTGGGAAAACCCGGATGTATGGTAACCCTAATGTCTGTGACAGCCCTACTGTGCTGCACCTGACCAGAGGCCCGGGGCATCATGGGGGAGGGGAAACATTGCCAGGTAATATGAAATTATCATATTGGAAGCTCCAAATTATCGTATTTGCAGAAAAAAACTATCGCACACTGAAAAGTATGCAAGTAAGCTGTCATCTTATTTGCTCTGTATTGCTTGCTGTAAGTCACAAGTGAGGGAGAGCTCACTGAGCCATCAAAGTTGAATCATTTATTTATTTCAAGGCAAGCAGAGCTGGTGGCAAGCCCAAAAGGTAGTTGACTTCCCAAGCGTGATTTGGGTTTTGTGTATGCTGCATCAGTTAGTTGCCTTGAAAATTACTGTACAACACTTGGGAGGTGTGATAACTGGGGGGATAATCCTTGCAGGCAGGGGAGGGAAGAGACTTCCCTTCCTGGACTACTGCTGTAGTGGCTTCCTTGTGGGGCTCCTCAGGAGCTGACTGTGGTGCCTGTTTGCTTCCCCTCCCTCCAGTTGCCTATTGGTTGCAGGGCAGTGCCTGCTCTTCCAAGGCTTGCCCTTTCCTTGCCCCCTCCAGATGTGCTGCTAAGTGGGAAGCTGCCTTGGGGGGCCTAAGGTTGGGTAGGGCAAGGCTGCACCTGCCATGGCAGAGTCCTGGGGGCAATTGTGACACCCGCTCCTAATCAGCACCCAGAGCTTGTGCCTCTTTCACCCCCCCCCCCCAGTTATGTTACTGTAAGTATTTTATCATAAGTGCAGTAGGGCCCATGTGGGGCAGGTTAAAACCAAGGTGTGCCTCTTTTCAGACTTGCAGCCGCAGGTGAACTTCTATTGGATGCGAGGGGAAGAGGTCGTTCGTCATGGACACCGAAGCGGAAGAGTTGATCCAGTGCGATTTCAGATAGATGACAAGCCACTTCTTCAGATTCGTGTGCCAAAGCAGCTTCCGGAGGCATGCTTTTATTATTTGTTATTTGAAATTCCTTTTGTTTTAGTACTGGGCATGGACCCATCCTAGGTTGTACTGAGCCGTATAGAAAGACACTGGAGGAGAAGACCCAAGCTCAAGAGTGCCTCCATCTTAAATATTCAAGAAACATAGCATTAATATAAATAAGTAACCTTAATGTTACTTCTGACTTAACCAGAATGTTTCTCATGGAACAGTTTACTGGGGAAACCTTACCTTTCTATATGAAGGCATCATTAACATGTGTAACATATTTGTTAATGAACTTGGTTAAACTATGTTATGTTCGTATATTAGCATTACAACATGTCAGGGGGCTTCCAAGCATAGAGGAGGACATTGGACCAGAACCAGGCTGACTTCATGGGTACCTATATCTCCCTTCCTACCCCTCCCTGAGAGGATTATCTGTGTCAGCAAAGTTGGATGCCCAGGTTTTTTATACAGTAAATGAGAGGGCCTAAGTGCTCTTCAAGGATCGGCCAGATAGCATAGCGGCTCAGAAGTGAAGTGCCTAGCACTGATCTGTAGGAAATGGTAGGGCTAGGGGTGGGTCGTCTTTGAGAACAAACTCCTCCTCGGTATGTGGAAGGAGCTTACATCGTGGTGGTATCCAGTTTGCTTAGAAGGATGGCATTAGCTTGATGCAGGATGCCTAACTGATAATAGCATTAACTTCAATGTAAAGCCTGACTCTCCATGTTTACTCCACGCCAGCTGTGGGGATGGTATTGCCTACCATTCTCCTAATAGCAAAAGGGTTAGCAATTAACTGAGGTCTAAGTTGAGGTTCTGCTTCTTTTCTATAAGCCTGGAAGGCATAAGCCAGCATGGTGTGTGTACCCTATTAACTTGTCCTCATTGTACCTTGTCTGCTGGGCAGCAAAGAAGGCAAGGTTCATGGGATCAAAAGGTGAGCATACAAGAAAGCAGTCAATAGACTATTGAGAGGGGAGACTTGTATTTCCCCCTGCCTTCTCCCCTGGCAAAGTTTTATATTTCTCTATCAGACCAGGAATCAGATTGTTATTTCTGGGTTGCAGAATAATTTTCTTACTTGCTCTCTAGAAAACTCTGGTTACAGGGACTGGAACCCAGGTTCCCCCCTTTCCCAGGGAATAATCTAGATCCCCTGTTCTACTTCCTGGGCATGTGCTTTGTTCATACCCGTGGAATACGAGTTGGAATAGGTGAGTGGCAGTGATATCGTGTGAGATGCATGTGTGCTGTTAGTGTCAGTCTCTGGATGTGCTTTCTTGATATAAAAATGAGTTCTGTTTGAATTCTGAGGAGACGCAAAGACGTGGGATGCAATATAAATGAGCAACAGATGGAGCTATTGGTAGAGGCATGACAGAACACATGAGGTAATCGAATCATGAGAAACAAAAAAAAAAAAAGTACTTTGCCAAAGTGTACAGTGTTTGGGTTAAGTAAAGACAAGTTTGGCTCAAGCCTAACTTGAAGTTATATGTTGGGGAGTTGAGAAGATGCAGCACTTACCAGCTAGACCAGGGGTGTCAAACATGCATCCAACAGGCCAGGTTATCAGATTCAGAGTCTTGATGGGGGACCTTCCCCTAGTGGCAGCTAAGTGCCTGGGCAAGACCTGTGGTGCTGGAAGCCCAGGAGCACCATGTCTTACTCCTGTGGTGGCAGCCAGGGGACTGTCTCTTCCTGCAGTACTGCTGGGACTCCAGTACTACTGCCCTTGCCCAGGTGCTTGGCAACCAAGCCTGTGAGAGCCTCAGAGCTGGAGCCCCAGTAGCACCATGGCAAACGGTAGGTATCGCAGGTGCTTTGTGGACATATCAGGAAGAAAGTTCATGGTCAGGCTTGTTCTAATGGTGCTGTTGGGATTGCAGAGCTGTAGTTTTTGCTTAGGCACTTGGCTGCTGTGGGAAGAAGCTGCTGTGCTGCTGGAGCTCCAGTGCCAGCTTGGTTGCCAAGCACCCAGGTAAGAGCAGTGGCGCGGGAGCCCCAGCAGCACTATGGGAGAAGCCCAAGACTGTGGCTTGTTCTCATGGCAACACCCAAGTGTCCAAGATGCCAGGCCTGTTCCCCCCAGATCCCAGACTGGCTGGAGCAAGTGCCGTGTGCTGGATATGGCATGGGGGTGGGGAGGTCCACAGGTATGATCTGGCCTGTGGGCCAGCCCTGCACTAAGAGCAAGATGAGTTTGACACCTGAGGTAGACAGTGGAGCTTCATAAATCCTATAAAATGAATATTTTTTTTAACTGTTAGCCTTAATCTTTCCTATGAAGAATTTTTCTTCTAAAGTTTGAGGTGAGTTTAGCCAGTTTATGGATAAGTAATGGGTGAAAAGAAGTCTAGCAAAATATGACTTAAATGTCTAAGAATGACTTTAAATAGTGGCACTCACAGTACTTTTAAGTCTGTAAGGCTAACATTCTGTATAGTGACTTTGCTCCAGTCTTTCAGAAAACTTCTAGAGAGCTTTTAACAATAGCTTTGCTTAACCTGCACTTACAGTTTCTATGAAACATGCAAACTATTTTGTAGAACAAGGTTTTCAAAATCATATTACTCGACAAAAAGTTTTTACCTGTCCTCCTTCCCCCTTTCTTCCCTTCTCTCCCCCCTTCCCCCTCCCCTGAAAAAAGATAGATGGATGACTAGTTGCGCTAGTCATCCATCATAACCTTGGGGGCTGGGGATAAAGAGAAACTATTTTAGGTTCTTAAGAGTGTGGCTAGGTGGTACAATGTAACAATATGCTGAGGTATCCAAGCTTGCTCTGCAGTTTGCCAAAGAGATAAAATGCACACCAAGGATTTCAAAAGTAACTACTAGTTTTGGTTGGTTTGTTGGTTATTTAGTTTCTTTGCCCTCCCCCTCATAATTGTCCAACACTTGACCCACTTCAGGTCAGGGAGGAAGTCAGCATTATCAAGATGGGGTGTCCAATGTGAGATTTCTTGAAGAGACCAAAGTTACTAATCGCTTTTTAAACCTGTGATTCTTATATCTTATGTTTTGAGTTGTATTATGATGAGGCTAGAAGTCAAATGCAAAATAACTGTCAAGTGGTTTTGCTCTGCCTTGTTCCTCACTTACAAATGTGGGAATGCTAATTTTATTTGATTGGAAGTGAAGTCCATTTCCAGAGCTTAATGCTTGTTAGCACTACAGTTATTCAGAGAACGGCAATTGAATCACTTCTATTTTACCCAAGTAAAAAGTTTACAGTTATATTTCTAACAAAAGGCTGAGACTTGTGGATGTTGGTTCCCCAGCATTTTCTAGTTGTGATTCTAATTGCAGTCAGACATGTAATCCTGTCAGTAGTTGCTGCTATTTGTGTGCCCAGAATTAACAGGAGGTGGGGACTTTCCTTCACCTCAGATATGTAACTGTCTGTGCTCTTAATTATTCCACACTTTAGTGGGAACCAAACGGGGGCAATTTAGGCCAGTTTCGTTTAAGGATAAGCTCTTCCAGTTTAGCAATTGCAACACAGTAATTGAGGGTGCAGGAATGGTTACAGTGTCTAAGCTGTTTCATGGTAAAGTCTTTTGCTAACTAAAGAGACTTACTAGAACAGCTTGTTTGCTAACAAGTAGGCATGACAGACTTAACCATGTCAGCTGCTCCATAATAACTGCCTGCTCCCTTTCTCTCCTTGAGGAGAGCTAAAGCAAGAGTAAGCTCAGCTTACTCATGAATGAAATGGGGCTAGGATGCTCTTGTTTAGTGTTCACATAGTGCAGAGTAACTGGGCCCCAGAATAGTGAGAGAAGAACTGTCCAGATACTGTAGGCCGCATTCCTCATTAAAGGCACGCTGGGTAACTATTGCATCAAAGGAATTAAGGTGTCTGTGGAGTTACCGTCTTCCCCAAGTTGAAGAGCTGCTGCTCTAGGACAAATGTGCCATTTTGTCCCATTTTTTTCTCTTGAAACAGGGCAAAAATTTTGTTCACCAGTACAAAATAAAATTATAAATTCAGCAAAAGGGGTGGGTGAGCATGTATGTTTATGGACTGATACCTTTTACTTTTTAAGCAAAAATTGATGTCGTCTATCAGTTTTCTGAGACAATTAATTATGTTGTTAATAATTATTTTTCCTTACATTTTTTTTTATCAAGTTTGTACCTTTGGATCATTTAGTCACTGAAGAAATTCCTGTTATTAATCACACACCAGACAAACTTCCAATGTTCAAAAGACAATATGAAAACAAGGTATTTATAGGTAAGTTTGTTTTTTTTTTCCCCACTGTGTAAAAACATAGTGAAGAATTTGATTTTTTTTTTGTTTTTTGTTTTTTTTTACCGTGTGTGTGTCTGTATTCACTTTAATTATTTAATTGGAAGGAAATGGCCTGTTGTGAGAACCAGTACCAACTGTAAATCTGCTATCAGTTGTCACTGTTACTGTACTGTGAATGCTGGGCATGCTTTAAGGGAAAAAAAAAAAAAAAGGCAAGGCTTCTTGTATCCCACTCTTAACAGATGTGATGGTGAAATAATGTTAGATGCATCAGATTTTAGAAAGGAGCCATTTAAACCTTCATCTTCAAAATGCCAATTTTGTTACTAGGTCATTGAGAGTCTTATGACTCTTTCCTCCCCCCCTCCCCCCCCCCCCCCCCCCCTTTTTGCTATTTTGTTATGGGAGGATTTAGGCAGCTTTTGTTTTAAGGAAACTACAGCTAGTCCCTAATAAACGAAATGCCTGCAGAATTGGGTTAGAGCCTAGCTTTAACCCTTTACTATGCCAAAAGCCTATTTGCTATCAGAAGACAAATTGCATGTCAGTGTTATAAGGCCATGGGTGTCATTTCTAAAGGACATCTAGTCAGTAGAGAGTAGCATAACCATATACACACAGAGATCCCAGTTCTACCTATTAAGACCTAAAGGTGACCTTAATACACTAGAGCAGGGTTGCTGAACCCCTGGCCTGAGTACAGTTATGGGATTCATTTTATTTTATTTTTTTCTTGAGGAAACAAGGTAGAGGAAGTCAGAGTTTTGGAGTAACTTGTGATCTATGATGTACAGACACTTCAATATAGAAAAATGTTTTCCCTTGAATCTGTGTGTATAACTTTTTTTTTTTTTTTTTTTTTTAAGTATTTCTCATTCTTTTTGTGGCCTTAGGATCAAAGGTAGCAGATCCCTGCAGATACGGACACACACAATTTCATTTGATTCCTGATCGATTGAAAAGGGAGAACTTAATAAAAAAAAATCTTGCTCATCAAATTGAAGTTGTTAACCGAGCTAATGGTATTGCAAGTCTCTTTGCTTGGACAGCAGCACAAGCTATGTATCAAGGTGAAACGAAAATATATAGTTTGATTGTCCTAGGTTGTGTAACTTGTTTTCATTTTCCACTTTCACTTTCTTTTTCTACATAACATGCTTTAATTTTCATAATAATTACCCCAGTTCTCCCTGTAGAAGTCTTAAGCACCTACAACCTGGGTTTTTTTTTCTAAACAAGATATTATTAACACAGGCTTTTGAAACTGACCAGAGAAGAGCAGCACTATATAGTTCAGTAGCACCAAACACTGATGAATACAAAGTGGATGGCTTCTTTCATTTTAATAAAAGGACATCAGCCTAAATGGCTCTGGCCTTAAATGTAAATAAGATGCTCTTGATTATGAACATTACTTAAGTGAAAGTGGATCACAATTTCCTTTTTGCTGCTAGGAAACCTGATGCTATTATGGAAGTTAATGAAATTGTGGTTACTTAGCAAACATCTGGATTTCTGTCCTTTACTGATCCCTGCTATTTGCGAACTTTCTCTTGTGAATGTGAAATCAATGAAATGACTAGTCCATTTTGTTTACTGCCTCCATAATTGTGCCCAAAACTTATGACATGGCACTTGAGTAATCTGAACTTGCATATTATGTTAGTTGATGTGTTGGTTCTGAGACACTTCTCATAAACCTAACCTTCTAAAGGGTCTGTGCTGAAGACTGGCCTGCTTGTCAAATAATTGACATTTTAAAGTCAGTATAATGGGCAGAATATCAGTTTCTGAAAGTCTAAAATGTTCATATATTGATATATTTGCTAGTCAATTTGATATATCCACTCCTTAATTCTGAAACTCAGAAACATTTTAAAAAAGAACAATCCCCAGTTTTTGGATTTGTTAGGACAATTCTGCATGAAAGTTAATCTTCCTTTCTTCCTTAAACTTGTCTGAAATAAAGGGTTGGGGGGGGGGGGTGAGAGAGCATAGCTTTTAAAGCAAAGAGAATATCCATGATGTTTAGATGTCAAAACAGCTTCAAAACTAAACACGTGTTGAAATTTCGCACAGCCCTACTGACCACCTTTATTACTGCCATGGATAAAGCAGCAGCTATTCCTGTAATACAGACAAAGCCTCAGGAAAATAAATTTCTGAACCTCTTGCTAGGAATTCTGCATCATTTTCAAAACTTTTTTTTTTACTTTCTTCATATCGGAAGAACCAAAGGAAACCTGTGCTTGTGTTGCATGCCAAAAATAAGGTTTTCTGATGAGTAGCTGGAACTGACAATTTCTTTTCATGTTCGCTTCATCCCACAAGAAAATGTTGCATTGTTCAAGTATGCTATCTTTTGAGATGCTGTTCCTGCTAGAGTATCTAGTGATGATCAAACTGCATATGCTATACCATAGTTAAAGCAGCAGCAGTTGTTGAATTTGAGGTACTTGGCTTGTCCACTGTAATCTCATTGCTGTTGTAATGATCTATGTTTTTAGGAGCGAGATGTTATACCGTACAAAGACCTGTTATAAAGAAACTCTAGCATTTGTAAACTTAATGTTTTGAAAATAAATTCCCGTTCTCTTAAACCAGTCCAACTTCCTTTTGGACTATAGTATGGTAATATATTTGGATCTTAAGCTGTTTGTATAACTAGAGTCAAAATGAAGTAAAGTACAATCTTGTTTTAGGTTCTTGGAGTAGGTATCTGACAGCTTCAAGTAAAAAGTCTTTGGAGGAAAAACAGTATTTCTGAGTTGGTTTGTAGGCCCTTCATATTTCGCTTTCCATTCTTTACTGGAAATCCATGACAGCCATATTTGCAAAGGGCTGAGCCCAGTCTTCTCAGAGACAGATGGTGTTCTTCTCCAGGATAAAGAGATGGATCAGAGCTGAGTTTTAATAGCTGGCATCATTCTGAAAATGAGGATAACATCATTATGGAGACAAATTGGCTTCAGCAAGAGCAGTCTTTTTTTTCCTTTGGCTTTACAGTATTTGCCTGGCTACAGTCTACTAGATCTTGATGCTGAGTTAACTCACTTTGTAGCAAAAAGAAAGGCCCTAAATTTTAATATGTAGTGCTTTCTAAGTAACAAAACTGAAGAAAAACATTACTTAATGTACAATAGATTAGAATGGCAAACAGAATAGCATAAACATGGTACAAACAATCTGGCTTTCTAAAACACGGTGCGTAGCAAGCTCTTGCAAGCAAGGCAAAATCTTTTCAGAGCATCTGATATTTTGAGCCTATCAGTAGAATAAGCTACTAGAACCCAATCCTATGAGCTTGTGCTATATGTACAATGAAACATGAGAGGCGTTGATATGCGAATGAAACTAGGCCCTCTTAAACCTTAATACAGAGCTGCTTGTTACTGTTAATGCTTGGCCTTTCTAACGTGTCTTGTACTAAATTCTAAGTGTATAGATAAACATGCTAATATACTTCTAATGGATTAAAGAGTTTACTTCCCAAGGTGCATAGATTGCAACTGACCCTTTATTACCACTAGTACACTTCTTATCTGCACTCAGTTGATTTAAAAAAATGTTAATTGAGAGATCCTGTGGGGACCTAAGCTAGCTATCTCATTCACAAATCTTGACTCTTAATTGCATTATTGAAGTCTCTGTAAGAGTTCCCTAAGATTTCAACCTTAAAGACAAGCCAAGGTTCAAGTGAACTTTAGGGGCACTTTTATACATGCATGTGCTGCAGTACCAGGTGCTTCTGAAAAGTGCCTGGTGCTGCAACTCATGCAGTTGTAAAAGCGGTGAAATGCATGTCTGCACTCAGAAAATAGTGGCAGTCTGCTTTTTAAACTAAAAAACATTGAAGATGTATTAATTCAAAAGCGCACTGTTGCTACTTTCTCTGTGCTGATGCGTATGTCACCCCTTGTACAACTGCAAGTGACACAGCGTAGTGTGTGTCGGCTCACGTGCAGAGCAGGCTTGATTAATCAAGTCTGTTCTGACATGCTGGAGATCAGTGCATCACAGAATGAAAAAGTATATGTATAAATGCCCTAATTTTGGTATAAATAGCACAAGGTAATTGATGGCATTAGCTAGTTGCCAGTTTCTAGTGCCAGAAGCTAATAACTTGGAAGTAATAGCACCCTGTCCTAGGTTACAGTGATGAAAATACCTAATTATACATCTTTGTAAAGCAATATGTTGATTCTATATCAAATTGTGCATATGTAATGATATCTACTTCTCTCAAATGCCCCTAAAACTTAATATCTGTGTAAATAGCTCTTAAAAGATTTCAGTAATACTCACTGATACTTGAATTCAGCCTTACTGGGCATTCATACATGTGATGGAGTTCTTCTCCAACATGTACCAATTAGCGTGAGTCAGAGCAGACTCAATTAATTGAGTCTGCTGCAAGTTTGCTGGAGTGTGTTTAAATAGCATGCTTCAGCAGCCTCTGTGTTGCATGTTTTCAGTGTCCCTGCATTTCAAAATGGTGCGGGGGATGTTAACTAAAGCTCCTCTAAAGAGCTTTAGTTAAAGTGCCTGCATTGCCATTTTGAAGCATAGGATGCTGAATACACGTCACTGTGAGCACTTTAATTAGAGCAGCTGTTAGCATATCTGTTAGCTGCTCTAATTAAGGCGCCCCCCTTTCCTCCACCCTGAAGCACATGTATAGATGCAATTGGCATCATATACTAGTGCTGGTAATATAATTCTATACTGTGAGGCTTTACCTAGCTGCCTTAAATTTTATTTCTAGATGTAAACACTGTTGAAGGAAATGTAGGTGCCTGTGTTAAGTGTTGTACACTGCATATGTTACTGTACTTGCATAACGGCATAAATATTAATGCCAAACTATCTCATATCGACTACGAGGTAGTATATCAAAGCCCATAGACGATGCTTAATGTGATCTGGTGAATCCATTGTTCATAAAAAATCTCGCTACATAAATAGTTGTATAAAATTTCATTGCTTCATAAATGGAAGAGGCTGTCAAAGTTTTGATTTGATTTTACTTTTCTAGTAAAACGTACAGAAATTCATGCATTAGTTATCTAACTTTTAAATGTGCAGTTTCGTACAAGAGAGAAATTTGGCAGGTTTATTAACAATCCATGCATGTGTGGTGATTATGTTCCCTTTTAATGTGAACTGTGCACATAAACGTGAGAATTCTGCATCCCTATCTTTAAAAGAAGTCTCTTAAAATTTTACACAACTTTTATAATTTTGTGCATGTGGTCACTTTCCAAGCAGTTGTAAGATTACACACCGTAGTCTTAATTTTTTTTTTGTTCCTCCTTAAAAAAGTGTGTAGCTGTTTCTATAAGTAACACCTGGTTTTGACTTGTGTATGCTTATTGGAATGCTTTTTATTTCTTGTATAACTAAGCTGTACTTTCATTTTGCAGGCTTCTGGAGTGAGGCTGATGTAACCCATCCCTTTGTATCACAGGCTGTGGTCACTGATGGACAATATTTTGCTTTCTTTTGTTACCAGCTGAATACCTTAGCGCTTACAGTTGAAGCTGATAAAAATAACCCTCGGAAGAATATCTGTTGGGGAACAGATAGTAAGCCATTATATGAAGCAGTGGAAGAAAATAATATAAAAGGCTTTAATGATGAAGTTCTGCTTCAATTAGTTCAGTTTCTGCTAAACAGATCTGAGGATTTGCAAACTGATAGACTACCACTTGCCTCAGCCTAGGATTGATCTAAAATTGAATGGAAACACTTTGCAGGAGGAGAAAACCTTTCAAAGTTATTTCTACAAACTTATGTGCATATTATATTGTATTAAAGAAAAGTGTTCTGAAATCCTTGTCAGTCTTATTCCATCACAAGTCAAATATGTGGTACTATATGTTGGAAATAAATAATTAGAATAATTTTACTGCCTTACAGTATATTCTTGCAAATACGTTATACATTACTTTAATATTAACAAAACTAATCTATTTTTTTTTAACTTCTTTTAGTCAAGGTTTTTCCATAACAACTCGGCACTGGATAGTTTCATTTAGACTGCAAACACTTAGTGATAGACTGTCTTTATGATGCAGTAACTTTAGTAGTTGTGGAAATAGGTAGCATTTCAGTATAATGTTTTCTGATTTTGATATCAAAGAAATTGAGAATATCCAGTGTTCAATATGATAAAATAAGTGGAGGGGAGAGAGAGAGAGAAACACCGTATACAGGTTAAGTTTGTTTGTTGGGTTTTTTTAATGTATCAAGTGTGTGGAGAACCTTTAATTAAAAGTTGTATAATCCTGTATCTCTTTATTGCTGAATACCTCCCTTAACTCAGTTCTGTTCAGCAAGTGTGTTACAGTTGAATCTTTAACCAACTTTATACAAGTTTCAAATCATTACTTCACCCTCAGACTAATTTTTTTTTATTTTTTTTTACTTACGTATAGTAAGCATCTTATACTGCCATATAGTATAAGCAGGCAGCCTAGTCTAAATAGTTGACTGCTCCTTGCTGCATCCCTTCTCTGTTAATCTGAGACTTCATTTTTTCCTGACTTTGCATGCTTAAAGCCATTAGATTAATAGCAAGTACCCACTGATTTCAGACAAAATGAGAAGTATAATGTATTCAATATGTCGTGATTCAATTTTAATAGAGGAAAAGGTAAGGGGGGGTTTAAATCCCCTGTGGATAACAGAGGAGGTCCTTGGTTACTTGCCCAGCATAAGAGCTTGTGTGTGTGTGTGCACACATGCACACACTTTGGCCCAGATTTAATTTAAATAGAACTACATATTCACTGCATGGAACTACTTGGATGCATCCAACCAAAGAGGTTTTCAGAATTATACTTGATGCTGCTGCTTGTATGAATGAGAAGCTAACAACAAGCAAAGTAAAACTGCACAGCGCTTTCCCTTTGCCTTAGGAAAGGGTATTTAGACATCAAGTTTTGGCATTGATTTCAGTGGGACTCTGATTTCATACCAATGTGTGTTGAGATGGGGGTGGGGGGTGTGTTGGGATTCATAGGTTTCATAGGCATTAGGGCTGGAAGGGACCTCGGAAGATCATCGAGTCCAGCCCCCCGCCCAAAGGGCAGGATGTCAGCTGGGGTCATAGGATCCCAGCAAGATAAGCATCCAGTTTCATCTTGAAGTTGTTCAATGAAGGCGCTTGAACAACCTCCGGTGGCAGGCTGTTCCAGACCTTGGGGGCTCGGACAGTAAAGAAATTCTTCCTTATGTCCAGCCTGAAACGATCTTGTAGTAGTTTGTGACCATTCGTCCTCATCATCCCTTGGGGCGCTCTGGTGAACAAACGTTCCCCTAGATACTGGTGGTCACCCCTGATAAACTTGTAGGTGGCCATCAGATCACCCCTGAGCCTGCGCTTTTCCAGGCTAAAGAGCCCCAGGGCTCTCAGCCTGTCATCGTAGGGTCTGCTTCCCTGACCTCTTATCATGCGCGTGGCTCTTCTCTGGACTCTCTCAAGCTTCTCCACATCCTTTTTGAATTGTGGAGCCCAAAACTGGACGCAGTACTCCAGCTGTGGCCTCACTAAGGCCGAGTACAGGGGGAGAATGATGTCTCGGGATTTGCTTGAGAAGCATCTATGGATGCAAGCCAGCGTTTTGGTCGCTTTACTAGCCGCAGCATCGCATTGCAGGCTCATGTTCATCTTGTGGTCAATGATGACCCCCAAGTCTCTTTCTTCCATAGCGCTAACCAACATAGCACTGCCGAGCCTATAAGGATGCTGCGGGTTTTTTTTCCCAAGGTGGAGAACCTTGTATTTATTGGTGTTGAACACCATCAGATTCTCATCTGCCCACTTGCTGAGCCTGTCCAGGTCAGCCTGGATCATCCGCCTGTCTTCTGGTGTGGATGCTTTGCCCCAAAGTTTGGTGTCATCGGCGAACTTGGCCAGTCCGCTTCTGACTCCAGTGTCCACATCATTAATGAAGATGTTGAACAGTATGGGTCCAAGGACAGAGCCCTGGGGGACCCCACTGGTCACAGGACACCACGATGAGTGACTTCCATCAATTACTACCCTCTGGGTCCGACCCCGGAGCCAATTTTCCAGCCAGCGGATCGTGGGGGACCCAAGGCGACAATTGGCCAGTTTCTCCAAGAGACGATCATGGGACACCAGATGGAAGGCTTTTTTGAAGTCAAGATATATGACATCAATCTCATCTCCCTTGTCCAGGTGATAGGTCACCTGGTTGTAGAAGGAAATGAGATTGGTCAAGCAAGACCTACCCGCAACAAACCCGTGCTGGCTATCCCTTAAGATGTTGGCATCGGCCAGTCCATTAAGGATGGCCTCCTTAATAAACTTTTCGAAGATCTTCCCCGGGGTTGAAGTCAGGCTGATGGGCCTATAGTTAGCCGGATCCACTTTCCTCCCTTTCTTGAAGATAGGCACCACGTTGGCCTTCTTCCACTCTTCAGGCACTACACCAGAGCGCCAAGAGTTTTCAAAGATCCGCGCTAGAGGCTGGGCTATGATGCTCGCCAGCTCCTTGAGTACCCTGGGGTGAAGATTGTCAGGGCCGGCTGACTTGAAGGTATCCAGCTTCTCAAGATGTTCCTTCACAAAGTCAGCATTAATGGAGGGCAGGGGATCACCCTCACCCGGACTTCCCGGCCCTGTAGCAGGCACAGGCGTCCCATGGGGCTGATGAAAGACCGATGCAAAGTACCTATTTAATAGGTTGGCTTTTTCCTGGGCGTCAGTTGTCAGTTGCCCCATCTGGTTCAGCAGGGGTCCAACGTTGCCCCTGCTTTTCCTCTGGCTCCCCACATATCTGAAAAAGGACTTTTTATTGTCCTTGATGCTCAAAGCTAGCTGGAGTTCAGTTGCAGCCTTGGCTTTCCTGGTCTGCTCCCTACAGGACTGGACCAGTGCAGAATAATCCTCCTTGGAGGTGACTCCCATCCTCCATCCTTTGTAGGCCTTTCTTTTTAGCCTCAGGAGGTCTGCTAGGTCCCTGGAGAGCCAGGGGGGCTGCTGTGTCCTCTTGCTGCCTTTCCTCCGAGATGGAATAGACTTAGTTTGTGCATTGAGGATCGCTCCCTTGAGGAGCAGCCACTCTTCTTGAACTCCCCTCTCCCTGTGGTCACAGTCCCTTAGGGCCTCACTGACAAGCCTCCTGAGCTTGTCAAAGTCGGCTTTCCTGAAGTCAAGGACTTCCGTGTTGCTGACTGACTTGCCAGCTTTTCGGCGGATGGTGAAGGTGATCAGCTCGTGGTCGCTGTCACCCAGCTTCCCATCGATCACTAGGTCGCCGACTAGGTCCTCCCCAGTAGCCAGCACCAGGTCGAGCAGCGCTTTGCCTCTCGTTGGCCCATAGACTTCTTGAGTCAGGTAGAGGTCATCCACGCACGAGAGGAAGCTCTGCGACCGCTCAGATTTTGCTGAGCGATCCTCCCACGAGATGTCTGGGTAATTGAAGTCACCCATGACAACCATGGTCCTGGAGCAAGCTGCCTCAGCCAGTTCCTGGGCAAACTCCTGGTCTAGCTCAGGACTTTGGGTCACCTTCCCCTTAAACATTTGGCAACTTCAAGCTGTTATTAATATATGTTTTCCTGTGAATAGTTCCCTGCAAGCATTTTCTTGTACAATAGTAGGCCCAATGATACTTTGGTTTTTGCTCTGCCATGCACTGCGAAGACTAAACTTTAGTTGGTTAGTAAAAACTGTCAGATGGTCCAGGCATAGGTACATTTGGCAATTCCAGTTGTTTGGATGTTCTTACTTAATTCATCCTTTTAGCAAACTAGAATGTACAAATTTGGACACTGGCTCTGTCTTCAGCAGTCTGTCTGTCACTCTTCTTCCCCCCCCCCCCCCCCCCCCCCCCGTTTAAAAAAAAACTAGCCTTTAATTTTCATAATCTGGCCAAGTTTTTTCTTTATTTTGAGGACAATATTTTTCAAGGGTTCAAAGTATTTTTATCTCCATCTTAAAGATGTGTGGCATGTGGAGATGCTTTACTTTGAATACTGTAAGCTTATCTGCTTATTGGTCTGTTGAGTGGAGAAATGTTTCAATGGTCTGCCATTAGAGTAAAGCAGGAGTATTAGACAATGCTTTGAGAATCTATCATTGGAATTGTCAGAATCTTTCAGTAGGGTTGGAAGGGACCTCCAGAGGTCATCTAGTCCAACACCCTGCCTGAGGCAAGATCCTCCTTATCCATTTAGATCAAAGGGCTTCTGAGGGAAGGACAAACCTTTAGTATGAAATGAGATGGGGACTACTGTTAACTGAAGACTCTACCTCCAGATTTCAGCTAAATTACAAAGCTTTTTTTTTTTCTCTTTTTTTGCCAAGTGATGGGAGCAGCAGCTTGTAAGGACTCCTTATTGCTTGAAGGTCAACGCAATTGTGGAGAGTCTTGTTAGATCAGCAGTTGGCAACCTTTTTTTTTTTTTTTTTTTAGGCTGTGGGCTAAAGTGACCCAATTAGGGTGAGAAGCAGGTTGGTGATAGGACCCAGTCATAGCTGACACTTCTACCTGCTGCCAAATGTCACCTGAAGCCCAGGGGCCATTAGTTGATATGACCCTTGTTTAGACTGACATCTCAGGGAATGTCTGAAGACAATGATGCCTTCCTAAGTTTCCATCAGAGAATGTTAAGCCTTTAGGTCAGACATACAGTGATATAATTCTTGTATTCAAGTGGTGACTGCTTCCTGCTTTATGAAGAATTGCATACGGCTGGTGATAGATGGTAGAACTATTGCACCCCATTCTGAAAGGCAAAGGGGAGACTTGATGCTAGCAAAAAAAAAACAATCTGTCAGTGACCATGAAAGCTAAATGAGTAGTGCAGTTAAACACATTCCCAAACACTATGTTTAAGTTATTAAAGAAGAAAAACTGATGAACATTGGGTGGTGCTGTTTACCATTTTATTAAGGAGGAAGAAATTGCATCAGCTTTGCTTTACTGGTTTCTCACTGACTAACAAAGCTGAGAGAAGAAGTCATAAATATGTACCAATCTCTAGAGCACACTCTTTTTGTTTCAGTAACTTAAAAGTAAAATGGTATTAAAATCTCTCATCTTGCAGTTGTATTGTGCTCAGACAATGAAGAGAAAAAGTCCCCCTCCCCCCCTCTTTTTTCATGCTTAATATATAATTGCTAAATATTCAGTGCTAGGAATCTTGCAGTTTCTGATGGTTTCTGTTCTTTAGTTCCATTCAGCAGAAACTTGACTTGATTCTGCTGCTTTAAATCCTGTGGGACCAATGTTCTCACTTTGGTATCCTATTCTGCGGGTATCTGGCAGAATAAAAAAAAGGCAAAGAGAGGCAAAAGGGATGGAAACTTACAAAGTAAGTTTGGTTTACATTTATTAATTCAAACCCAGGTCCAGTGGGGTGTTGTGTGAGGGAGTGTAAAAGAGAATATGTTTATAATAATGAGGGAATTGTTTGGTTTGGTTTTTTTTAAGTATTTTATAATCCTTAAATGCTGAACTATTTTACTTAAACCTTGAATTATACTCAAACAGATGAGTGGTTTTGGAAATGCAAGATTTCCACTGCCTTAAGTTCAAAGATTGGAAGCCTTGCCCAAAAACTAACCATGAATGCAAGGAGAGAAAAAGATTTGTTGTAGTTCCCTTATTTTTATTTTTTTATTTTTTGGCACCAAGTACAATCTAATCTTGAATTACAGGAACCCATGGAATCTTCCATTCAAGATATATGGTGTTAATGTTTAATATCTGCTTAACCCATTTCCTGGTTCAGGAATCTGCACTCCTTTTTAGTGCATGTCTCATTTTGACTTGTTTCTGCTACAAATGAGGCTTCAGTTAAGTAAAATATTCTTTGCATGTGAGTATTCAGTATTTCTTTAAGTTCTTTTATTCCTTGAACGTTAGCTTATTGGGGTAGGTTTTTTCCCCTGCTTTTGAAGAGGTAAAGGAGGAGAGACTTTGGTTTCTATTAGCCTTTAACAAGGCAAATGGGTTCTAACTCCTCTCCTGTCTAAAGAGGAAACAGTCACTGCCCAGTGCATTTTCTTTAAAAGGGCTCTTCTTTCCAGTTCTGTTCATCCTCAGCACTTTACCTGTGATCACTAGTATGTAAATATACTTCTCTTGCTTCTGATTGCCCCCTAAGAAATAGAATAATAGCCCAATAACGTTCTAAGAGTAGAGTTCCCAAAGGGTTGTCCTTCCCTCAAACCCCTTTGATCTAAATGGTGTCCCAGGCATGATGAAGGAGAAGATTATATATTTTTTAAGGAGAAATATAGCAGCTTGGATAGATTTCCTCACTACATTTGTCTAGGTCCATGCTCCTATGTATTCTATAGCTGTGCCGTTAGGCAATCTAGTCCTTCCTTAGGACACAGGACAGGACACTAAGCAAAGCCAGACAATAGAATTCTCAAAATATTGCATGGAGTACCTAAGTTTTCTGCAGGGCTGGAGAACAATAATGTCTTCCATAGGACCAGCATCGGTACTATGCAGCCATTCCCCGCTCCTCCCTTCCTCTCTGCTCATACCCTGCAGAACCCCATGTACTTCATGCAGCAGAGCTCCCCCCCCCCTGCCCCCCGGCTCATTAAAGGTGATTTACCTTTGATCCTTTTTCTGTTTGTATGCATGCCTATAATGTTTTATGCACAGAACTGCTATGTGGCTAGATTGGTGATTCTTAACTAGGGAGCTGCAGCACCCTGTGGTGCCTTGAGATCCTTTCAGGTGTGCCAAGGATTGCTACACATCATTAACACTATTCGGTGTCAAACATAATTCACAAGATTAAACCCAGAGATTTCAAATAGGAAACCACGGTGTGGGGGTTGGCAATGTTTTTGGCAAGTTCCAAAAATACCCCAACCTCAACCCATGCCTTGACTTGGCATGCCAGGGGCAGGCAGGGGTGGAGGGGAGCTGTGAGGTGTCCAATCCTAGGGGCTGGGGTTGTGCTGCCCTGTCCCTTTCCCCGCCATGCACCCTAAGGTGCACGTGCAGCCCAGGCTCACAGCGGGCAGCAGCCAGGCTGCAAACAACTGTGCTGGGGTCCAGAGCCCTAGCCCTGGTCTATGGCTGGAGGCAGCATCTTCGGTGAGCGGGTGGGAGGGACGAGGACTGCACTGCCCCAGCCTCTTCCCTGCTGTTGTTTGCAACCTCTCAGCTGCCTGTCAGAGCTCTGTGCAGTTGCTGCCTGCCATGGAGCCCATGCAGCTTGCAGCAGGGTGTGCAGCCTCTCAGCCCCCTGCTGTGAGCAGTCTGGGCCCCGTGGCCAGCAGCAGCTGCCCAGAGCCTGGGCCGGCTGTAGCATGCCAAGCAAAATGGCTCCACATGTCGTATTCTAGCACGCGTGCCAGGGGTTGCCGATCCCTGCCATAGTTTAAAATGTCCTGACCTGTTGTGGTCTTTCTGAGTGTTTTGGGGTTTTTTTTGTAACAGAAGAGTTGTTTCATTAGTTTTCACTCGCTTTTTGAACTAAATAACGGGTGGCATTTTCTGAGGGATCCCTGAGTCTAATGAGGGGTGCCTTAAATTAAAAAAGATGGAGAGGCAGTGGACTAGATGTCAATATCTTCAGTTCAGTTTCAGCTTATTTTATTTTATATCAAATCAGTACAACTTCACTGCAGTAAGCCCAACTGTACTGCTTGACAGAGTAAGAATCACTTGTGGGATTCGGCCTCTGTTCTAGATCAGAGGTTGGCAATATTTTTGGGCAAAATTCCAAAAATACCCTCAACCCTGACAGACTTATAAGATATTGGCATGCCAGGGGCAGGTGCTGGGGGAGCTGTGAGGGGCCCAATCCTTGTGGCAGTGTAGCCCTAGCCCCTTCCCTGCCATCCACCCTGGGCAAGTGTGCCAAACAAAATGCCTTCATGTGCCACACTCTGGCACTTTTGCTGGGGATTGTCTACCCCTGTTCTAAATTATTTCATAGACATTAGGGCTGGAAGGGACCTCGAAGATCATCGAGTTCAGCCCCCTGCCCGAAGGGCAGGAAGTCAGCTGGGGTCATAGGATCCCAGCAAGACAAGCATCCAATTTACTCTTGAAGGTGTTCAATGTAGGTGCTTGAACCACCTCTGATGGCAGGTTATATATCTTTTTAAGGCATTAGTAATGGATGGACAGGTATTCAAACAGTGTTTGATATTGGCAAGTAATGCAGCAGTTCACATTGGTACACCTGAGACAGAAAAATAGCTTAAAGGCCAAGCTGAGATTCTGTTTGCTGTCAGTCCTTGCACAAGTGTCATTACCCAATGATTGTGTGTGCGCTTCGGCACTGCAGAATTATTTCCCGCCACATGGAGCTTTCTTTGCACGGTGCAATTCTCAGCTGCAGAGAGAGAACCCCGGTGCAAAGGAGTTCCCGCTGCTCGCATGCAAATTTGTGTCCCATTATTGGCTGTTTCTAAATTATTCCCACGTGGCGGCTAGCGATTGGCTTGCTAGCCGTATAAGAGACTTGAGCAGTTTCCGCCCAAGTCGGAGATCTCCGGGGAGGACCTCATTTAGGGGGACTCCGCATCCATCTCGTGGAGAACTCTGGGCCACGTGGTAGAGCCTAGCAAACTCTGCGCATGTCTCGGAGCCCACCGGTGGTTTGATCACCCATCAAGAGTCTCTCCCTGTCACCGGACGATCCTTGATGTACCCCAGCCCTGCGTGCTCGTTGAGAGTCACAGCACGGACTCTTTTATCGGTTAAAGAGCTCTCATCGTTTGAGTTTTCTTTTCTTCTATCTACAACTGTAACCAAACAAGTTTTCCTGCCTGCACCGCGACCATCTACGGTGTAAGTAAAATAATCTTTAATCGACCTCTACGCGTCAGTGCCTAATTCTAGTCCGCCGTGCCGACTTCCCCGGCCCACGTGCCCAGGCTGCTGGCCGCAGCCCCTCGGTCCCGACAAATAGAACATGCGTGATTTTGCTTTTCTGTTCCTGTTGCTATAGAAATGGAAAAAACGTAGTCAGCAGTCATGCACCTGCACAGGACTAATATCTCAGCCCATAGGGAAATGTGAACAGAAGCAAAAATCACCTAGCCCATTCTTCTGTTTTTCCTAAAAGCAATTTGAATGAGCAATGCTCCCAGCCACAGCTTCCCCTATGAAAATATAGTATGTAAACTTTAGACAGGTTTTAAAAATTTTTTTCCTTTAATATATTTTGTGGGAGGTGCTCTTGGAAACATACTTATGTCCTTTGTAGTGTTTGCACAAACAAGTCATGGAGTGGCAATAGCTGTGAAATAAATTGTTTGACGAAGGTTTTTCCAAACCACACTTGTGCTTTGCCCACCATTCTGTCCTCTAGGACACTCAAATACCAATCCCAGCTCCTCTTTGCTTAAAATCTACTTATGTTGCATAGAATATTGCTGGCCAGATGAATTTAAACCTATCCAGTCACAAGTTCAGGGTCTGATTCAAAACAGTAAGGCGAGTTCTGAGTTCTACATGTTTGCAAACATTTCCAGTGTTCCTAGGGATGCTGCTCTTGCTATTAGCCTTGGAAGGCCCATAGAGTTCTTATTTTAAATTCTTGATTTTTATTTTTTTTATTTTTGTTGTTGTTGCTGTTGTTTTTGTTTTGTTTAATGAGTGTAATTTTGGTAACTTTATTTTTTAAATTCCTTCACCTGACAGGTGTAGGGCTAGACTCAGAGTAGCTAAGGGAGCCTAAGAGCATGGGTGTTACTGTGGTATAGTATAGAAGAGTACTGCTCAAACCCTTTCCCCCCCCCCCCCCCCCAAGTGGGCCAAACTTCCAAATCAGAATAGTTCAAGAGCTGCATAGAAAAGCAGTATTACCCTTTGGAATATCCTAATAAGAATTTTAAATAATATTGAAACAAAACATTTTAGCAACTTTTGGGTTATCAATACACAGTAGAAAGTTCAATGTTCTGTAGTATTAGTTTAAATTTTATTAAAATAGTTAAACTTTAAACTTCTAAAATAAACTAGAGCCCTGTGCATCAGCAGAGATTGATGGGCCACGGGCTTGCATTAGCAGGTAAGGAGCAAGCTGGCTTCCAGCTTCTTGGTGTTGGTGGGGAATTACCCATAGGAGGGGACAACAGCTGGAGATTGCTCAGCTGGCAGCACTGTACCCTACCTCAACTACTGGTGCTTTCTAGTGCCCTACCAGTGTCTCCTGAAGGGAGAACCATGTGCTTTAAGAACATAGTAAGAGTGGGATATCATGTTCTGGCTCAGAGTTGTGGGGCTTTTTTTTGAGAGAATTGCTGTTTTTCAGGACTGTAGCCAGCCCCATGGGCATGTATGGGCCCCCCAAAGGTGGGTCTTCGCTTCCCTTCCCTTCCAGCTGCCAAGGTTTTTATGAGGCTCCAAAGCCCAGGAAATGAGTTTCATTGCTCTTTGCCTCCCCTCTCACTGAAATCAGTGGCAGGGAAAAGAGGGGCCAAATGGCAGCATCAGTGCTCATCTCCTGGACTTCAGACTGCTCAAAAGTTCTGAGTTCACTGGTATGCCAGTGTGGACTCCGGCTGGAGCCACAGCTTATATGGAGCGTCAGAGCCCAGGAGGTGAGCTCTACCACTGCTACTTGGCCCCTCTTTTCTCTGCCACTGAATTCTTATTTACATAGATGCTAGGGCTAGAAGGGACCTCAACAGATCATCAAGTCCAACCCCCTGCCTAGGCAGGAAAGAGTGCTGGGGTCAGATGACCCCAGCCAGATGCCTATCCAGCCTTCTCTTAAAGACCCTCCCCCACTTCCCTTGGAAGCCCATTCCAAATTTTGGCCACCTTTACTGTGAAGTTTTTCCTGATATCTAGCCTAAATCTGCTCTTGGTCAGTTTGTGACCATTGTTCCCTGTTACTTAAACAAGTAAATTGTTGTTTAAAATACTTAACATTAGGCTGTGCCAAGGTATAGAACTATTCTACTTTTCCACGTGGCCCTTGGCTCATGTCTAATTTCTGCTTGTAAAAATGATTGTGCGCCACTGAATTAAAGTACTATTGAAAGCGGATAAGGTGCTCAGAGCTACTCTCCCTGACCACTCCTATTGGGAGAAAGCAAGGGATTGGTGTGTTTGACTGTGGACAACCTCAGCTAGTGATCCTCTGTTTCAAAAAGCTCTACCAATATGGAATACCCGCAGGAAAGGTACACTTACAGGATGCTGTAAGCCTAAGAAAGCTAGTAACCTATAATTGTACTACTGCTTTCTAATGTTTGGAATTGTGATTTTTTTTTTTCTTGCAAGTAATGAAGATTCTCATCTGACACAGCTGAGGGCTCCTCACTTAGTAATAGAATCCAGATTCTTCTTCCACAAAGTGTGAATGGCCAAGGTGTGCAGAATATTGGCCTAGAGTTAGTTAAGGACTTGTTATATTATTTTTTGTAAACAGAGTATTGGTTTACAAAGGAGAGAAATCTACTGAATGAACCTTCAGTTAAATGCATAAATACTAGATTCTGTTTGATAGTGCCCTACTATTTGCAAAGATATGAGTAATTCTAAGTTAACTATAGTCATTACATATTTCCTACAGTTTTTCTTAAGAAAGTGCTCATTGTAAGATATCCATCTTGGATGCACCTCATATCTGAAAGTGAACTTGGGCTGGATGCTGAATGACTATAAATTACTAAAGCCAAGGCAGAGACAGCAGGTAGAGGGTAGGAGAACAAAACAAAAAATATGATAATGAAACGGGTACCTTTTTGATATAAATGGAAACCCAGTTTGCCTTTATGCCTTGAGTCTGTCTTTTCAGGTCTTGAACAAGTCTTGAGTCTGTCTTTTCAGGAGAAAACTGATGTGAAATAGAATGTGATAATTTTTATATTTGGGCATGCCCTGTTGTTTGGGGCTGAGGTGTTCAGCCAATGTGAAGCTATGTTTCTATTGTATCTGGCTGAGTAACTTTTCAAATCTGTTTTAAGTATGTGAAGTCAGCCATTTTATGGGAAAAGGTCGCTGAGTTCTTGTTTCTGCTCTTTTATATGGCAAGATATAGATTAAGGAGAGGAGGAAGGATCTTTTCTCACTTTGGATCCCTTCTGGTGACACTTCAGTGGCTGCTGACATTTACTGCTGTCTAAGTTAAAATATTTTCTGCCATTTGAAGAATATTCTCCTTGAAGTTTTGCTTGTGTCCACACTAACAGAAGTAAGGTTGCAAGAGTACAAAGGAGGGCTGAATTTAGCTCAAGTTGTAGATACCTCAACCACCACTAGATAGAATGTTTCATGTAATAACTAGAACTGGTCAGAAACCTCAAAATAATCTATGTAGCTAAAAGACTTCCTTCTCCCCTATGCCGTATCTTGATTTGCTAAGAACAGTTAGGAGCAACTTCCTAAAAGTACCATTAGTATACCAAGTTCACTTAGTGCAAATGTGTGGAAAGTTATTTTTAGTAGTCATTCCTCAGCTTTGGAGCCCCCCTCCCCTTGAGGCCTGCCTAGACATCTTCTGGAAGTGCTGTAAGGCCTTGCTATTTGGCCAGGCATTTAGCAAGCAAGGCCAAACTGAGATATTGTTTAGGGAGATCTTGCTGCACATCTCACTGTAATATCCTACCTGCTTTTATAAGTTATTTTGTCTCTTACTGTAAGCTGCCTTGAGCCTTTGCTGGGAAAAGCAGCTTATAAATCTAATAAATAAAGTACAATGTTTTGATCTGCTGCAGTGGTGTAAAGACAGATATATATAGAAGGCAACATAAAAAGAGACATAAACTTATGTATATAAGGTAGGAAAAGGAAAAGTAGCTAATGATGAAGATTATTTTCTAATATATTTTGCCTGTTGCTCTCTGTCACTTCTATTTGTATTGCGTTCCCTTGCATTCATTGAAAGCAAGTATTTTAGTTCACAATTACTGCTACCATTTCAAATAAAAGACCCTACCCTAGGGCTTCTTTGTACAATGCCAATGACTCAACATGAACTAAATATTCTGAAGGATGTGCAGGAAGCAATGAGCCCATGGGCACACACCAGAGACCAGCTATAGAACTGCCAGGGGTCATGGGATGATGTCATAGGAAGTGATATGTTAGCTCTGCATCCCACTTGAGGAACCTATCCTGCATGTGAGGTCCTTCTGGGGGTCTACATTTGCTCTAGTGTTTGCAGAGAATTTAGCGATACAGAATTTTATGCATATTTATTCTGTTATTTCAGAATTCTGCATGACATCATGCACCCCTGCATGAAGTGTCTTATGAACAGACATAAGGGTAGAGGCTTTTATCCTTTGCTTTTGGAGCAGAGAAGCAGAAAAATGCCAATGCAGTACTGAAAGATAATGGCACAGTAACCATAATAAAAGTAGTTTTAATGTTGGCTTTGATTTTTATTTAATTTTTATCCAATTATTTAAATAGCAGCAGAAGATTGTTTCCTTTATAAGGTAATAAATATATCAGCAATAATATCAAAACAGCAGGCACGTCAGGACACAATAGTCCCTCTTCCTTTTTCTTTAAGATCTGTTGCAAGTAAACACAAGATGGTCCTAGAATATAAGAGTAAGTCAGAGGATTTGATCAAAAGCCATATGTTGAGAGTCAGGTAAGTAGAATATGTTGGGTCTTGTTTTTTCTCACACTTTTTGAATTTTTTGTAGTCCTCCACATTTGTGCAAAATGAGATGTAAAATGCTGTCAATTCAGCATGATAGGATTTTGCATTCCATTTTGCACCGCTTCATATGATTACAATAAAGAACCAGTATTGGGGGGAAGAGGAGTCTCCTACAAACTGGTGATTAATTTTTTATTTTTTCCTGATATTGTATAGGCAATTACAATTGACTGGATTATTTATTGCATTCATTTCAAACCACTTTCAGGGCCAAATTCTGAATGGTACCAGTGATGCTTGGACTTTTGCTAGAAATACATGCCAAGTACCAACTCTGAACTATTGAGAGCCTTTAACTTTTATTGGTTTCTTTACTGAAGCCAATGAGATCAGTGGGAATGCAGCAGCTTTGAACAACGAATGTAGAAACTTAATTTTAGGTTTAAACATTTTGTCCCAAATATTTGCATCTGTTTTGAAATAGTGTATGAAAGTGGTGAGAGGCCCTAGGAATCATTGAGATGAAGTGTTTTTACCAGCTCCTTAGTTCATTTTTGTTTAGGAGACTGGGACTAAATGACAACAGTGATGATGGTGTCAAGGGTCCCTAAAGGAAATGATGAGAGAGTCCAAGGTCTGAATTGCTTCTAAATAGCTGGGCAAAGTGGAGGAGACAAGAAGAAAGAACTATGATTGCTTTTACAAGTGAGGATCCTGACGCTCAGACCAACTAGGGGTGCAGACAGACATGACAATTTTTGCCTAATCTGGCCCCAAAAAGTGGTCTACAGCTATGACCAAACACAAGTGCGAGGCTGCAAACTGCTTTAAATGGGCCCAATCCCATGACAGTCTGAACCCTCATTGCATGAAGGTTCAGATGAAGGCACTCCAAAACAGAGTGCTTTCAATTCATTTCTATCTGAGCATGCCAGGAGCAGGGCTTGGCTGAGGCAGTCCACCTTTGCTCTCCACACAACTGGTGCCTCCCAAGTCTTGTGGGGGAGGGGAGGCACCAGATTGCCAATATGGGGGGAGGTCCCCCAGCAGCTGAGCCAGCAGCAAAACCATAAATGCACTTCTGGTTTGGTGGCTGGCGCTTCCAGGGGGTGCATGTGCACCCCCTATGCATTGACAATGCTCCATGCTGTTTTCAGAATGGGAGAGAAAGGGAGGGAGCCCATTCTGGGGGTTGCCCAGCTAGCACTGGAGGGTGGGGAAGGGGAAAAGGAGCTCCCTCAAGGTGGGGGGGGGGGGCTCCAATCCACCCCCCCCACTCTAATGCAGCTGGGGAACCCCCAGAATGAGCTCCCTCCCCTGCCTTTTCTCTCCCATTCAGACAGATCACCAGAGCTGCAAGAGGGGCATGGACCTAGAAAAGAGATGCAGCTTCTCACCCTGAATCAGCTCCAAGTTGAAGCCAATCCTCCACCCTCCTGACCCGACAGCTAACATCTGTTGGCTCGAGAGGAATCTAGCTCATGGTGCTTTCATGAATCCTAAGTTGATGCCTAAATCCATTCTCCATGACTGTTCTTCGTCTGCAGTTGTATGGATCATATAAGTCACCTAAAAAGGGATTTCTAGGGTGAAGAACAGTTTCTATTTCCTACTTTCTGATTCTTTCAATTTTTTTTTATCATTGATAATTTAGATATTGATCTTACACAAAAGGAGTATAAATACTTGTTCCTGCTTCTTCCCAATCCAAAAATATTTTTTCTCTCTTTTATTCCTTTCTATAGACAGTAGTAAACCGGATATATTTACATTATCTCTGCACTCTACACATTTTCTCTACACTATATCATTCAACCATACCAGTAATAATAATAGCTTCAAACCAATATAGTTAATGAAACAAAATCTGTGGGTAGATAAGCTTTTAACAGTATGTGTGTGTGTGCGTGCGTGTCTTCCCTTGATGGTGATCATTTCAGGCCAGATATTTAAGGGTCTTTATGTGCCTAATGCTCAAATAAATGCCAAGTAGGGTTTTCATAAGCATCTCTCTGGGTCAAGCACCTGAATCATATTGATTTAAATGGAATTTAAGTGCCTAACCTGCTTACATTTATTTTGAAAAGCCCATTAGGCACATTTTTGAATATATGGGCTTCTTTGCCTAGTAACATTCACTGAGATTTACGTGTCATAAAAATGTACTAAATATAGTATTTATTTTACTTCTCTGCATAGATTGGGCAATGTGCTGCTCCTAAAATAGTTTCTTAGTTTGTAATATTATTATTCTGACTATCAGCTGAACTAGCATTACGCTGGTATTAAACAAGATCAATGACAGTAATAACAGTATTTTGGGACATTCACACTCCTCAGAGATACCTCCTGGGCCTCTCTCTTCCCTCTCAAATGTCATAATGTGTATGATGAATTGTGGATCAGATTGTATTTTTGTTGCATTCCTCCTGACTCAGAGTCCTACTTTCCCCATAATTTTCAGATAGCTAGAAACTGCTAGAACTAAACTTTTAAATGTCAAAATATAAAGTTTCCATTTTGTTTAATGCATTAAACGATGACTGTGAAAGCCCAGGGTAGACTAATATACCTCAATGAGTACCCTCCAGCAAAAAATAATGCAAGGAAACAATGGAGGGAGAGAGAGAAGCCAAGATTATTTTTTTCATAAGAAGAAACCCGTGTATAAGAGTATGTATTAAATAAATTAATTTTATCTTTAAAAAATAGTCTTTGCAGAGCTGCTGGGTTGTTTGTAAGTGCTAACAATAATTACTTACCAAAGTAACAGACCACGACTTTAAAAAACCAAACAAAATATTAATGTGCCTGGCATGACTATATTAATAAGTAACCAGTAACCAAGAGGAGTGCCTCACGACAGAGTGTGGTGCACACAGGCATTTTGCTTGGTGCACATGCCTCAGGGCAGACCACAGGGAAGTGGCCAGAGCTGCACTGTCACAACAAGGACCAGGCCCCTTGTAGCTTCCCTGCCGTTTGTCCCTGGCACACCACCATCTTATAAGTCAGGGTTGTGAGTGTTTTGGCAGTCTGCCCAAAAACATTGCCGACCCCTGGGCTAGGCATTACGTGTGCACTGAGAGAGCGTTTTTATCTCGGGCAGCTACAACTTTCAATCCTGATAACTCACAGTAATGTACAAGCAGACTAATACACTTGAATGGAGCACAACTGACTTCAGTTCGGATTCACACAAGTGCTACAGGCATTCTGCACCTGTGCTTTTCAAGATTAGGGCTTGCTGAACAACGGGTGAGAAGAGGCCTGCCCAATATCACACAGCAGGCAGAGCTGGATGTAGAATCCAAGTGGCATGATTCCTAGTCCTGTGTCCTTTTCACTAGACTTTGCTTTCTCAAGTACAGTAATACATTTTATTAACAAAGCCATGACATTATAGAAATAATTTAAGAATTTCCTTAGTAAATGCTAAATATAAAAGATACTTACAGTGCATTTGCTAATTACTAGGAAATAATTTTCTTATTTGGCAGATGGTAAGAAAATATATGATAGTCCATAGATCTGGGGGAGGCTGTTGGAATTCACAAACTATCAAGATAACTTCCCAAGGATGGATTCTCCACCACTGGCATTTTTAAAGTCCAGATTACACGTTTTCCCTTAGAAGGTAGGGCTTTCTCAGTCTTTATTGTTAAAGTGTAAGAGGGGACATAACTTCCTCCTTGCTGTGTTTCATGTAGGATTAGCAGTGTTCAGAACATGTGTATTGAATATGAGCATGAGAAGCCAGCATATGTATACCTTTTGTACATACTCTGCTAGGTTTAGACTAGTTTTTGCTGTTTAAACAGGGCCAAAATGCTAAGTACCAAAGGTTCTGGGCATGCACACCTGCACAACATCAAGGAAGTAAAAACTAGGGTGCCTAGGGGTTGCAGACATCAGGATTAGGAGACAGCTGAGAGAGATTGCTTTTTGCCTTGGTGATGTATTAAATTTAAGGGGGACTTAATCAAACAGGTAAGTGCCCATGGGTAGTCATAAAATCTGTTTGCAGGACATTTGCAAAGATAAACAGAAGTGAAATGCATGGAATAAATTATTCATTGTACATTATTTGCTTATCTTTAGATATTTTTAATGTATTTTAGAATGGGACTTCTCAAATAATATAATCTTGCAGTGATCCATAATTTCAAATGTTCAAAATTATAAACAATGGTAAATTGAAAAGCAAAAAGCAATCAGTAAAGGAAAAAAATCTCTGCTTTGTAGGGTACCTATTACTTTACTTGAAAAACACTTGAGTATAATTTTAAAATAGAAATACATCTCTCAGAGGCTGATTTCACATGTCTGTGAAATCAATGGAGAGCATGGCATTGATTTCATTGGGCTTGGGTTATGCCTTCAGGCTGATTAGCTCCTTTGGGGTTTTCTGTTTGCTTGTTTTGTATTTGTGTCTGTGCGGCAGGGGTGTGTCATGGCTGTGAAGAAATTAATGTCTTGATTTTTCTTTGTTCCACAGGCGCTTGACAACATTTGGAGGCATGGAAATATAATATCATAGAAGGCTGAAACCTAAACCTGGTAGGAAGGGGGTCTTGAATTAGGAAAGTGGGAGAATTTTAAAATACCATCAGCACTGCATACTCACAGCAAATATCTTTATTTTTTGCCTAATGTAAATATGACATTTAATTTCACAACATTTTAAAAGTTATTTAAAAGCATCCTTTATTCCTATAATAATTGTTGTCCATAGAGGGCAGAGGAGTAATTGTGATATATGACCTGACTGTCAGAATGGGAGGAGTCCTCACAAATAGAGAATGAACAAACAGAGTACAGAGCTGGAGCTGAAATCTAGGGGGATGCAATGTTTATGTCAAAGAGAGAAGATTTAGAAAAGCCTAACAATACTTCTGTGGTGGTTTTACTGCTATATTTGCCACTGCTTCATAATTACTTTTCTTGGTGTCACTTAAAGCTGACTTCAAAGCTTGCTTCCTGTTGCTTAAATCTGATGCAAGTTCCTCATTACATAGTGCATCAAGAGAAGGGAATGCCTTTTAAATTCAGATACCTTCCTTAATGTGATGCAGAAAGGATAAGATTTTAGGGGGGAAAAGTGTTTATGGTGTGACTCTGAGGTCTGCACATAAAGGAAACAAAGCCATTGCCTGGGTAAGAAGACTGATTTCCTGTCAGTAGCCGAATGCGGAGGAGGAGTGAGGTAGGGTGACCAGGGTACCAGGCCCAGGTGTCAATTTAGAGAGGGATTCAGAATGGCAGCTCCCAGGGAGTCAGTGCCACTGGTGCAGCCTGTGCTGGGGGAGTTTGAACAAGACAGCGGTAGCTTGCATAAGGTAAGCTCACCCCCTTTCCCCCATCCCATACCACCCTAAGTCTAAGTCATAACCTCTAGATCACAATGCTTTCCCATCTCCTATTGGTGGTAGTTCAAAACATGGTGCATCTTATTATGGTTTCCTTTGTATTTGAATATCAAACTTTAATGCATATAAACAAAGCAGGGAAAATGTTTAACTCCGTGCAAGTTATTTAATGCCTTAACATATCTATGCACCAATGCGAAGGTTATGAATTTGCATACTTTTACTCAGGATCATTTATTAACATAGCTCAATGAGGTGTGTGTGTGTGCATTATTGGGGCCTACAATTCAGTGTACCCAGGAACTGTACTGTATGTATCACATTTTTGGGGTGAGAAGCACAGGGTTAAATAGAAACTCTTTGACTATAGGATTTGAAAAGAAATTGGAACCTTTGCTGGCATACAGACTGCTATGATAATGGCTGCCAGGTCATGAAAAAATAATTTGAATAATAAATGAAACATGAACAAAACAATGGGAAAGGACCCACTGTCATCAATTTATGCTCGAGGAAACTAACAACTGCAGCACTTTGAATAGTTTTGGATATCAGTAGAGACAGCAGGAAGTTGTGCATATTTGACAAATCTCTTGTATGGTAATGATTTATCCAGTTACATTTTGGACTCTTCCTAGTTCTTGAGGTAACCAAGAGGTTCAGACCACAAACCTCTGTATAATTTGATGCCAAGTGAATGAATACAGTTAACACAGAATATTCTATCATACATTTATAGAAATAGCTATATGTTATTCCAACTTCCCTATTATAGTAGGTATGCAAAGTTTGGAAGGCATTCTAGGATTGAAAGAAGAGTCCTGAGGGCTCTCTGTCTTACAGTTGGATTTACCCATAAAGCCTCATGCAGAACCTTTAGACACAGGGGTTAGGGCAGGTATAGGTGGCCATATCCCACTAAATCCAATTGGAGGTTCTGAATCTTTAGACTTTTCAGAATTACAGGTAGTTCAAAGTGGGGTTGGTCTGGGGCTTGGAGACTTTTCTGAGAATTAGCTTGAAGTTACAGAATATGCTGAGGATTGTTTATTTACTTAATACTTGTCAATTAGGTAATTTGGACTTGAAGATTGGTTGTAGAGAAAGTTGTTTTGTTTTTAGATGCCTTTGGAGGGAGACTTAAAACAATGGTCATTTATTACATTACATTTAGGGAAATGTCTAAAGATAGTAAGTTATAGAATCATAGAAAGTTAGGGTTGAAAGGGACCTCAGGAGATCAAAGCAGGACCATCCCCAACTAGGTCATCCCAGCCAAAGTTTTGACTAGCCAGGTCTTGAAAACCTCCAAGGACGAAGCTTCCACCACCTCTCTGGGTAACCTGTTCTAGTGTTTTACTACCCTCCTACTGATAAAATTCTTCCTAATATCTAACCTAAATTTCCCTTGCTGCAACTTGAGACTTTCTCCTTGTTCTGTCAGTTATATAAGTATGTAAAAAAAAAAAATAAATCATTGCTTTAGCCACTTCCGCACACTAGAAAGCAGGGGGCTGTCCATATGCTCTACTCATGAAGAGGAAAAAAAAATTGGAGGAGTACAATAACTTAGACTTAGGGAAGGGTTGATATGAATTTACATTTTTTCCTATTCATCTTGAAATTCCTTTTCCTGTGTTACAGGGTGATCTAAAGGAGACACTATAATTAAAACTGATGGAATAAATTAAGAAAAGATAAATGTAGGTTAATAGACCAAACTGAGATCTTTTTGACCATATCTCCCAAAGAAAGTGGTGGAAGTCCCTCCCATGACTTTGAGTCATTTAAATCTAAATTGGATACAGTATTAGAAAATATACTTTAAGTGATAGTATGTGTAAGTATAGTAAGTGTTTTTTTTTTTTTCTATATGCCTCATTGGATTATCACTGTAGATACTGTAATGTGATTTCCTGGTGTACTTATTTTATGGCATATCTGCTATGCAGATTGCTAAGAATTGGTCAGAGAATTCCGTACATGGAGCAAATATTTCATGATACTTGTGCTGTTATCTGTGTTCTTGATACAAATGTTTCATGAACATTCATAGTAACATTAATTTATTCATGAAAATATTAGTGAGTCTCAATTTTTTTGATTTTTGCACAAATAATGATTCACCCAAAAACTTATAGTGGATGCAGTTTGTACACTAGTTACTAGTAGTTATTCTCCTGTTTTAAAAGGTTTTAGTAATCCAGTGGTAGGAAAAATACATTCTGTTTTAGAGGATGAATAGCATTGCAAAGAGTAAACACGCCACAACACCGTCAAACTGGACTTGTGAGCCATCCCATATGCAGAAACTTATTCACATACACTACTTGTCAAATAGTACAATTTAGGGTCAGGTTTCAAACATTTTACAAACAGGAACGAGAGAAATTCACCAGCGAGCTGATTTGCATAATACAGCTGTAATTTCCATTTGCTCAGTTGCTTTATATCCCATTCTTTTGAATCAAGGTTTATTGTGGTGTGAGATAAGCTTAACTTTACAAATATGGAATGTATAGTGAAACTATCCCCTTTGTGAAATTAGAAGGAATGAGCTTCTGAGTTTATGTACTGTGCTAAAAGATTATAAGAGATTAAAAGGAAATTTTAATGAGGTGAAAAACAGCCCTTGTAGCCTCTAAACCTCATGATTAGAGGAGCAGAAGCAAAGAGCTTTAGGGGGCTTAGCAGGATGTGTTGGGGAAGGGAGATTACTACTGGCAGTTGGAAAGAGTTGTTTGTCTAATGTGTCTCCTTAGCTAATACATAGCTGGGGGCTCTGGTTTGTTTAAGAATATGAAGGGCAACAAAAGCAAAAGAAATGCAAGCTATTATGGGAGTAACTTCATGTCAGTTTATCAAATGAACAATTGAACCACAAGATGGCAGCGATATGCATCTACATGTCTTTGGTGCCACAAGATGGTAACATTAGGTTCAAAAGAGAAATGGATGAACTCATCAAGATAGGTCCATCAGTAGGTATTAAACACAATAGTTACAGGTGACGTTCTAGACATTTGAATGAGCTCCTACACATTTGAATGCTGGAAGCTGTTGTGGGGAGGGAAGTGTTCATTCAGGGTATACCACACTAAAGTATTCTTCTCATTAGCATCTATTCTCTGCCACTGAGAGACAGGATGCAAAACTAGACAGACCTGTGTCCTGGCCCAGTATGCCACGTCTTAGGTTCATACATATTAGAAACATTTTCTGTATTTCTTATATATAACAGCTAATGGGTTTCTTTTTCTTTATACAATTCTTGGGATATAGAACTCAAATGCTTAACTATATCCCTTGAGGTATCAGCAGATATTCTGATATAAGAGAAGTATAATTCAGTATGTAGCCCAAATGATTCAAAAGATGCTTTTTATAGAGCATAAGTTATTTTAAAACACTCCAATTTTTTTGCCACAGGCAGTCCTTTAGATGATGCAGGAGAATGTAAAAATTGTAAGTTTGGAAACATATAGTGAAAACACAAAAGTTTCAGCAATGGGCAGCATTAATGCTTGGCAGTGAAGAATCACAAGGCATAAAAGTAAATTCTACCATGAACAGAGAATAGCTGACACAGGGCCTTTTGTGTGGGTGCTCAGCACAAGAAATAGTCTTGCTTATGCCAATGACATTAATGGTGGAACACTCTGAACTATACTTTTCTCACTTCCAGGAAAATGACATAATTTTTCAAGTGAACTCATTCACTACAACTGTGCAATGCTAGTTATAGCAAAGCACATAACGATGTGAGTAATTTAACTGACATCAATGGAACAACCTTTTTAAGTGCATGCTTTTGTGATTTGTTGGACTGAGCTATAATACTCCTTAAGCATTCTACTTCACCGTTTCATCACCCCACAATTTTGGGAGAAAATCCGTTTGAATCTATGAATCTATCTTGAATCCATGAATATGAATTTCCTTGCAAGGGAATAAAATGATTCGTCTAAGGCTCAAAGCAGAATCCAGTTTTAGAATATATAATTGATATGAAAATACTTATTGATTGCAAGCTGGGGCTTTATGCTCATCCGCGTTTTCTATTTTGCCTGATTCATGCCTCGGGCCTGACTTCTGGCCCTACAAGGTTGATTCTGAGATCCATCTCCAGGTATATGGTTGATACTTTAGAGGCATCCACTGGTAAAAATGAATATATGCACAATTATTTAAAGAAGGAAAGAAAATGACTTTTCAAAGAACTTCAGTTAGATGTGTATGTATCATGCACATGCAGCATCCAGCAGTTAAGATGTGTAAGTGAGAGAGTAAGAGTGGAAAAAACTCTGGTTGTATCCTGTTCACTCTCTCTTTCAACATCCATTCTCTGCCACTGAAACACAGGATACTAGGCAAGACGGTCTGACCCAGTAAGCGCAGTTCTTATGTTCTTAATTCTCTTCTCTTTCCCCTCACCCTTGGAGTAAACTTCAGCTTCAGAATCCTATCTTAAAGGAAACCCATTGGCAGGAAGTGCTTCTTATCCTTGATCCTCAGGGTGGGGAGCAGAGGAGGGACAGAACTATACCACAGTCTATAGGTACTACTAAGGCAATGTCCAGTTGAAGCTTAGGACATAAGATGTAGCCATTAGTGAGAATGTGCATATAAGTAATGCATCTAGAAGAACTTCAGTTACTGGTAAATAACTTCTCTTTCAAGCCTTCTCCATCTGAATAAAAATGTAACTGGAATTTTGTCAGTTGCCCCCTCTGTAATTTTACAGCATCAAACTTATCATATATGAGAGTATGGCACTGAGAGGCACACGATTAACTAATGAAAGTTTTTGAGAAATGCTGCATTTAATTTCTCTGATCAAACTCAAGGGGCTGAACCAGGAGTCTATCAAAACTGGGAATACATATTAAAAGCTGATCAACCTTTTTTGTGTTGTTTGTTTGCTTGTATATCTTGTACAAGTCTTCATATTTCCCTATTCAAATAAGAGCTTCATGACTTGCTTGTTTTTTCCCCTCTAATAATTTTAGAAGTCTGTATTAACATATCCTTCTTTGGAATAAATTCAAGAAATTATTAAAAACTCTTCTTTCAGTTGTTTTTCATAACTATTCATAGTGATTGTTTGCATCCCTGTTTCATACACAAATCCTTTTTTGTCTACCTGTGGCAGTGTTTTGGTAGAAAATGCTTGCTTTCTCTAAGAAGGGATTTGTCATTCAAAAACACTGTACAAAATACCCCTGGAAGATTTGCTAGCAGCCTTATATATATTGGCATTAGTTATGTTTGCTTATAAGACATTTTCAGTATTTTTCAGGTTCTTGTTTTGTATACGCTTGGAATATATTTTGGGCACAAAAGGCAAATATAGTTGAGAATAATGTTTAATATATGGGGGGAAATGTCTTAATTTAAAAGCACAAAGAATTGTCAGAAAATCTGGTTAGCACGAGAACACTAAGCTCTTACACATCAAGGGAAGACAGGAATAGCTTGAATATTGATTTTATGACTGGGAAGTGAATAAATGTCTTGATTAATTTCACAAACATTCTGGATTGCTCTTGGAACTTGAACTAATTTATAAATGTTGGAATTGCCTAACAGATACCAAATGCTTTGTGCAGACTGCCTAGTATGGGGGATGGTAACCCCTGCTTGCCAAAACCAAATAGCTGTGTATATTCCTTGTTGCAGTCTGCAATATATTTATTTCTGTAACATCAGGTATTTTACCCAATAAAATACCTGAAGTTCACATTTCATTCCCAACAAGGGGTACTTGTCACAGAATGACTTTTGAATTTACATGGCCCAAATCTACTAAACTAATTCCAGTCACTGCATCTGACGATAACACATCTGACAATAGAATTTGGCACAATATCTTTAAACTTGGGTATAGTCAGGATGAGGAGTGCAACCATCCTCCTCAAGGCAGCAGTAAAAACAATTTTCAGCCCTGTCTGCTTAGCATGAAGACCAAGTTACACATCTTAGTCAACTTCTCTCCTGTTAGACAGATACATTTATAATGGTAACAGCCATCCTTTAGGATAAGACACTGGAGCATTATTTTGAGCAAGTTCTCTGCTCAGTAAGTTAACTGAACTGTGTGAAACTCGGCAGTTTCACTTGTGGGGATCCACACAAATATTTTGTCCCCATTTTGATCTGCTTAGATTCATTCTCTGCTGAGTTAGTTTGGAATTTCCATATTGGGCAAAATCTTGAAATAAAATTCAGTTCAAGACATTATCACATGGTTTTGGATGTGAAAACTATTTTTATTTTTCTCGTTACCTTTTTACTGAACTAGGTAAGATTCTATTCTTCTGCACTGTGATGTTTTTATGTAACTCCATAACTGACAATAAACTGCTTGGATATTTCTACTTAACTGTTTTATCAATATAAAGACTTCAAATGCATTCTCCTTTTATATTAATGCTACAAATATTAAGCCTTCATTTCTTCCTTATGTGTTTCAAGAGGCTGCCACTTTAGGAGGACTTGAATGAGGAAGTGATATTGGGTTGTATAGTGAGGCAAGCCTTCTGTCCTTGCATGAAGGATGAATCTGAAGCGGAGTCCTGTAACTATAACGCACACGAATGAAGATGGGAAGACAACTTTATGCTTCATTCCCTTTACATGTTTAATAGCAGGTTGGATGCTGGGAAATGGTGCTGCTGCTGAGTCAGAGAAGCTGATTCTGCTTCTCTTTGTGGAGATTTGCTAGTGGTGTATGGGCCAGTCAGGACAGCAGAACTGAAAGGAGTAGCAGCATTTATTTATTTCTCAGCCATGAATGGCCACTTGAGTGACCTGATGATCATTTCAGCACAAGTGCTAGAGCCAGATAATGCTGCTCGCCTTGTATAAATCTCTGCTCGTCCCCTCATACGTTGCCTATACTACCTCATATTTCTCGTTTTGTTTGCTCTTTTCACACATCTTCTGTGCAAAGGTATAGAAATTAGCATACAAACAGGAAATGCACTGGCTTGATTGTCTACTAGGTAGTTAATAGCAAAGTCCAGGTAGTGCTGGAGGTTTAGACTATGATTTGTGCTACAAAGATTTATGGAATGGTTTTAAAAGACTGCTGCAGGAAGTATTAAAATATGTGGAGATGGGGCCAAGGCACTGAAGTCACATGTGCATCTTGAAAAACACACACAGACATTTCAATTTTGTTAGTTGGGTGTTTACTCCATGGTGGTAGACAGGCTGCAAAATCTTGTTCTGGGTTCAGATTATGAATCTCCCCCCACAGAGTTTATTGTTTAGGATGATTTGGTCTGCATGCATGCATTATTTTGGGGTTGTCTCCTGTTTATACAAATGCAATAGTTTAAAAGCCCTACAATAACCTGTTAAAATGGAAAAGTTTAGTAACAGTTCATATACTTTTGTCCATCTTTTCAAATCTCTACTATCTCTTTTAATTGACAGTTCTTAGCCCTCACCCTATATTGCCATCATTCATTAAAGCCAGGTCTGTAATGGAGACTTGTTCCAGTTACTATAAGTGATCAGTTGTAAGGGCCAATGAACCTTATGACACGTGGAGCCTGGCTTTAGGATAGACATCCTTTGTAAGTTTAAATTTGAAATCTGTATATATGCAGTTCAAAATCTAGTCTGGGCCAAAAGGGGAGCACATAAAAAGTGGAAACAGGGTGAGATCACTAAAGATGAATATACCTCCTCTGCTCGTGCTTGTAGGGAGGCAGTTAAACGGGCCAAAGCTACCATGGAGCTGAGGATGGCAACCCAAGTAAAAGACAACAAGAAATTGTTTTTTAGATATATTGGGAGTAAAAGGAAGGCCCAGGGAGGAATAGGACCCCTGCTAAATGGGCAGAAACAATTGGTGACGGACAGGGGGGACAAGGCTGAACTCCTCAACGAGTTCTTTGCCTCAGTGTTCCTAAGCGAGGGACACGACAAGTCTCTCACTGGGGTTGTAGAGAGGCAGCAGCAAGGCGCCAGACTTCCATGCATAGATCCTGAGGTGGTGCAGAGTCACTTGGAAGAACTGGATGCCTTTAAGTCAGCAGGCCCGGATGAGCTCCATCTGAGGGTGCTGAAGGCACTGGCCGACATCACTGCAGAGCCACTGGCAGGAATATTCGAACGCTCGTGGTGCACGGGCCAAGTCCCAGAGGACTGGAAAAGGGCTAACGTGGTCCCCATTTTCAAAAAGGGGAGGAAGGAGGACCCAGGCAACTATAGGCCAGTCAGTCTCACCTCCATCCTTGGTAAAGTCTTTGAAAAAATTATCAAGGCTCACATTTGTGAGAGCCCGGCAGGGCAAATTATGCTGAGGGGAAACCAGCACAGGTTCGTGGCAGGCAGATCGTGCCTGACCAATCTAGTCTCTTTCTATGACCAGGTTACGAAACGCCTGGACACAGGAGGAGGGGTGGATGTCGTATACTTAGACTTCAGGAAGGCCTTCGATACGGTATCCCACCCCATATTGGTGAACAAGTTAAGAGGCTGTGATGTGGATGACTACACAGTCCGGTGGGTGGCAAATTGGCTAGAGGGTCGCACCTAGAGAGTCGTGGTGGATGGGTCGGTCTCGACCTGGAAGGGTGTGGGCAGTGGGGTCCCGCAGGGTTCGGTCCTTGGACCGATACTCTTTAATGTCTTCATCAGTGACTTGGACGAGGGAGTCAAATGTACTCTGTCCAAGTTTGCAGATGACACAAAGCTATGGGGAGAAGTGGACACGCCGGAGGGCAGGGAACAGCTGCAGGCAGACCTGGATAAGTTGGACAAATGGGCAGAAAACAACAGGATGCAGTTCAACAAGGAGAAATGCAAAATGCTGCACTTAGGGAGGAAAAATGTCCAGCACACCTACAGCCTAGGGAATGACCTGCTGGGTGGCACAGAGGTGGAAAGGGATCTTGGAGTCCTAGTGGACTCCAAGATGAACATGAGCCGGCAGTGTGACGAAGCCATCAGAAAAGCCAATGGCACTTTATCGTGCATCAGCAGATGCATGACGAATAGGTCCAAGGAGGTGATACTTCCCCTCTATCGGGCGCTGGTCAGACCGCAGTTGGAGTACTGCGTGCAATTCTGGGCGCCACACTTCAAGAAGGATGCGGATAACCTGGAGAGGGTCCAGAGAAGGGCAACTCATATGGTCAAGGGCCTGCAGACCAAGCCCTACGAGGAGAGACTAGAGAAACTGGACCTTTTCAGCCTCCGCAAGAGAAGGTTGAGAGGCGACCTTGTGGCTGCCTATAAGTTCATCACGGGGGCACAGAAGGGAATTGGTGAGGATTTATTCACCAAGGTGCCCCCGGGGGTTACAAGAAACAATGGCCACAAGCTAGCAGACAGCAGATTTAGATTGGACATTAGGAAGAACTTCTTCACAGTTCGAGTGGCCAAGGTCTGGAACGGGCTCCCAAGGGAGGTGGTGCTCTCCCCTACCCTGGGGGTCTTCAAGAGGAGGTTAGATGAGTATCTAGCTGGGGTCATCTAGACCCAGCACTCTTTCCTGCTTATGCAGGGGGTCGGACTCGATGATCTATTGAGGTCCCTTCCGACCCTAACATCTTTGAATCTATGGATCTAAAGTTTTTCACAAAATTTAAAGGGTGGCTGGTTTTGGCAGTCAAATTCTGAATTTTCATGCGGAAGTGTCAGGGCTAATGTATAGGTGAGCTACACACATGCATAGGGCCCTAAGAGAAGAAGGGGCCTAGGTGTGCTTATTTTGCTGCGGCAGTGTTGCTGCTGTGCCACTGCACTGCCACCCAGCTCCTTTTCCCTTCAAGGGCTGCATGCTGCAGCTCCAAGCCCCAGTGGTGGCTGCTGCTGCTGCCCTATGCAAAGCAACTAGGTGCATAGTTTGGTTGCTTAGGGCCCACTAAAGGTTTCATCTGGTCGTGGGAAGCGTTTGTGACTCATGAACAGAGTCTGGTTTAGAATCAGAGCTAGCCAGAAACTAGAATTCTGGCTCTAGAAAAAGCTAACATTTAAAAAAATAAAATGATTCTGAAATGGAACAAAAACATAAAATAAATCCTGTAGAACAGGAATTTTGAAGAGGCTGGAATACTGTCTTGTGACCTTTCCTAAACATGTTCAAAGCTCCCTCTGCTTCCTAGGACTCCAACAGTTTATGAGGCAGAAAGCAACTATTTAGTAGAATCTGAGTTGTGGAAAGAATCAGATCAGATTCTGATCTCATGTGAGTTGTAACATTTCAACTGTCTTTCAAAGAAGAAAGAAGGGAACTGTACTTGTAAAGTGACTTTACCTTTAGGTACAGTACTTGGCTGTTTAGCTTTATCTGCAAGCTGAGGGTGTCTTGTCTGACTTATCAGAGTGAGGACATTGGCATCAGGCTGACATAAAAAGTCTGAGCTCCAATCTGCCGATAACAGGGAATCAATATTTCTTTGCCTGTTTTTAAAAAAAATCTTTGCCAGTGTTTATTTAGTGGAAATTGATTAACAATTTTTCAGCTTCGTAAAGTGGACTGAAAGTATTTAGCTTGCAACCTATTTAACTTTAGTATCATATCCACTTTGCTACTGCCATTAGGATCTTGGCAATTATGCCATCCAAACTTAGGGAAGGCGTAACAAACAAGCTGTTTTGCAAGGTAGAGTTTCCTAGTAGCATGTGGCTAATAAAGCAGATGATTATTACAATATGTGGTTAATGAAAGATAAAGTTTCTCATCATGGGGGAAATAAAGCTCTCACACATGGCTAAAATGTGAAATCTGAAGTATAACTATAACCAGGACATAGGGGGGCCCAAGGCCCATTCCAAGTTTGAGAGGGACTGAATCCATTGCTCTTGTCCAGGCCACTTCAACAGGTAGCAGTGAAAAATTAAAAACAAACAAGCAAGCAAACAAGCTCATTTTAAAATAAGGTCTCAGTAAAAAACTGGGTATGGGTATATCATTTTTTTTTCCTAGTTTGTGCCATGGCTAAGCATCTTAGAATGAAACAAGCAAGGAAAAGGGGTCTTGCACAACCCTCAGAAAATAGATTTAGACCAGTGATTCTTGACTAGGGTGCCAGGGCATCCTGGGGTCCCACCAGATCCTTTGAAGAGTGTCCCAAGGTGTGAGGCGATAGGGTGTCAGACAATCAGTTAGGCGAAGCTAAGGCTTGTCCTTTCCTGGATGATCCACCCACTACCCAGTTCCTGTGTAAGAAGGTAAACCCCTTAATATATTAATTAATGCTTTGAATTGGGTACAACTCGGTTCAGAAGTTATAGAGGGTTGCCTTGAGGCCAGTGAGGGGTTCATCAATTCCAAAAATGTTGAGAGCCACAGACCTAGACAGGTCCAGAACTTTCTATTAATTGAAGAAAGAAAAAGAAATTTTAAAAAGAACGTACATGCATAAGAATTTGTGATCAGCTCTAGCCCTCTAACATGCTGACAAATAATCCATTGAAGATTTTCAAATAGTGAATAAAAAAATCAGAGACTATAACCTTCTTATACACTCTCCATAAGCACAAAATGAGGCTACAGTTCATCATTTAAATGTTTCTAAATGAATTATTTGCTCAGGTATTGTTATGCAGTTGTGAACTATGCTGGGTGTCACAAATGCAGCAATAAACTAGTCACATGGCTTGAATGACTTTGTGCAAAGTCATTATAGTTTAATGTGAAGATTATTCAAAGGATGTCCAAAATCGCTGTGCAGATTCATTAAATAAAGGAAAAAAAGAAATCTGGGTTTCATTTTAGTGGGAGATAAACAACATTTACTTTTCACCACCAGGGGTCTTCACAGAACATGGTACAGCCAGCTTTTTTAGCAACAGGAGGAGAGGGACATCTTACAACCACAGCTGACAGAAATGGTTAGGAAGTAATTTACTCAAGTATTTCAAGTAATTATTGGGGCTGTGGAAATTTGAGATGAAACATTTGTGCCAGATGGAACTCCTGCTAGAAAATTGGAAGAGCTCTAGTAGCTCTGCTTTTATAGTCTAGCAAGAGTGTTCTCTATTATCCCCTTGGTGATGCAATGGGTTTGTTTATTTTTTTTAGAGTTGACACCTTAACAATGACTTTGCAATTGCTTGTCAATTTTGGGAGAAGGGAAAGTGAGCAGCTAAAGGCCCAAAGGACTGGGGAAATCATGAGAAACAGTGAATCAGCAGGCTTTCAGTGAGCTGGTACAATAGTTGGGGCTGTCCTGCAGTTGCAAGGCAAGATAGCTTGAGGCAGTCCACTCCCATACACTGCTGATGTTGTTTACTTCTTCTCTAGCACTTGGTTTGTCATTCCTTGCTCAGTATAACCTTCATGATAATCAGCTGGGGCCACAGACATGACCTCTAACTGAGAGACTGGATTGTAATGCATATGCTTGTATGCTGCCTGTGCTTTCTTGAGCAACAGGCAAGCATTCTTTCCTGATGCTAGCAAAAGACATTAGTCTAGACTCCTTCCCTTGCTTAGGGAGGGATTTAACACCATGGTTTATTATTGTATAATTTTTTATTAGTTTTGTATAGAAAGGATAGATTTTCACATGACCATAATACAAGAGAGAGTGAGAGTTATGACTCTATTATGAAATAAATCTCCCTTGAAAGTATTTCTCTTAGCCCTGTTTTAAATGGGATAAATACATTCTTGCATTTTATTGTTTCTAAAGACAGACAGCAGGAGAAGATGTAAAGGACAGTATTTTTTCAGGCTTAATGACTGTCCTAAAATATATATATATTTTTAATTCTTATTTTCATTAATGTAGACAAAGAGAAAAAATAAACATATGGGCTCTTTATTTTTTCTTAGCTTTTTCATTCTGAAAAATAAAGGGGAAGCAATGGTTAAGAACAGAGGGATGGTAACATCTTAGATCTCTCTACCCAACTGCATATCTATGAATGAACATTGTACAATACTGTGAATGTGACAAGGGGGGCATGTCTGCATGTGCAGTTAATGTGACTGAATAAACTGGTGCAATTTGAGCTTGAGTAAACTAATCTGGACGTCACCGACTGTGTTTAAGCGTATTGATTTACTCCGCCATCGGATACTTGTGTCTGATGGGACTGTCTGACAGCACAGCAAATTAGTCTAGACCAGCCCAACTGCCGTGCACATGTAGACGGTGATACTTTACTGCAAATTAGTATACTGCACAGTAAAGCACACGTGTAGATGCATCCAGTAGGATTATTTGATAAACCTAACAGTGGGAAATTAAGAGGCAGAGAGGGGGGACTGTTGGATTTTAGATATGTCAGTGTGTTGAGTGCTATGGAAATCTTCAAGATAAAGGTAGTCACAAAGTTGGACTCAGAATCTTTAAACTGCCACAACTAGAGAAACTGTTTTGCCTATGCAGAGGTCCCTTGAAGCTAAGGAGGACTCTCATGGGTGGGAGTGCCCACAGACATGGAGCTGCTTTCTGATTGGAGCATCTCACGTAATATTTAAAAAGGAACACTTGCATTCCTGTCCATTTTAGAGCTACCACAATCCACTGCACATTTGTAATATTATAGGTAGAATTTGTACTGTCTGCTGTCTGGGAATTGTTTATCTTGTCTGGGCATAGAGCAAGCAAGTTTCTAAATATTCTCTAAAGGCCTTTTCCTTTTAATCTTGTTAGAGATGTGTGTTTCTAAGCTGACACTTTCATTTCTTAACTAGATATGATTGCTTTGCTTTAGGGCCTCACACCTCTACTAGGAGGTAATGATTTTAGTGGCTGCTTTTTACAGGGAAAAACTTTTATATTTTCAAAGCACTAAGAGTTGACATGTTTCTGGGGTTTGCCAGTTGCCACATGGGGCTGGGAAGGAATTTCCTCCCCTCCTTTTCCTACACATGTGGGATGAAAGAGGGGGGAGGGAGGGTTCATATTCCTCAGAAGAATTGGGTGTTGACTGCAGCCAAGACTGGGGACTTTGGGTGAGCCAATAAAACCCAGAGGTTTCTGGTTAGAGCATCTTTCCCTCTGCTCAGGGTCAGACTGATCACCTTATTTCAGATCAGGCAGGACTTTTATCAGACTAATACAGACTGTGGGGTGTTTTGTCTTCCTCTGTACCAGGGGGCATGGCCCTCTTCTTTTCATCTCTGGCGTGTATTTTAACAACCCTTGTGGCATCAGGATGTTGGCCTCCACTGTTCCCCTATTTTACCTGCGGCCGGTTAGGTTGTTATGGATCGTAGTTGTGTGTCTGGGCTGACTGCATAGTATAACTAATAGGCTAGACAGTGGAATTTATATAGGATGGTTTGGATAGGGGTAATTCTGCCTCTGGCTGGAGGGTAGACTAGATGACCTCTGGGTTTTCTGTGATTTCTATGAGGAACTGTGGAGTTCCTTATATTTTGGATGCAATGCCAGAGAGAGAGAAGCTGTGCAGTTAATGTAGAGTTACTGGAATTCTTGGGAGCAGTTTTCAGTCCAAGTCCTGGGAGAGTTACTCACACAGTAGATAGTTTGTGAAAATACCAAGTCAGCTTCAACATATTTCATCTCATCCATCAATGACTCCCCGGAGGGAGTAAAGCTTTAGAAAACTGACACTATTTAGTGGCCTATTGACTACTGTAACAGAGTTGATAAATGTAGTGCTGATTGATTTTGTTTTAATTCAACAACAATATTCCAGCATAGCTGGTGGAAAGGAAGAATACTCCAGCAGTTGGTACCTACCCCATAGTATTTTATAAACTTAGCTCCACTTTTTGTTTTGAGAGCGAAGTCATCAGAACGTAGTAATTAGCAGCCCGACTGAGACTTTTGTATTGTTTAAAGCCTCATCTTGAACTCAGGGGTTGTCTTTATATTATGGAATATATTTTGAATTTGTTTAGGAAGGTCACTCCATATAAAAGACATTAGTTGCACTGCCAAGAATTAGGCGGCTATCTAAACGGAGAAGAAGTAGTGCAGCATTTCAGCCATTGGGTGAAATCCCAGATCCACTGAAGTCAATTAACCAGACCTTCACTAACCTTACAGAGAGCAAAGTTAAGCCAAATTCCACTGTTACGTGGGCAAAAGCACCTATGGAGAACTTAACACATGAATAGTTTTCTATAGCAGCTATTTTTGACTGTACCATAACAGTCAAAATTACTAGCATTTATAGTGGCTTTTTAATTGCCTCTGTACTGCCACATTGTAAAAGAACATCGGTTCTGCCTTCTGGCCCCAGCATTAGCCATGAGCACTCCAGCCACTAGTGCTTTTTTGTTGTTGTTGTTGATGATTTCCCAGGTGAAATTACACAAATCACCAACAACAACATGTAAAGGGGACGCTAAACTTAGGGTCAAAGAATGCTTGAAAATAATTGGAAAGTCTATTTAAAGGAAGGTTAGTACAATACTAGCTATCAGAAATTGTGGTGGGTTGTATAGAGATTCTTAGAGAACACTTGTGGCCTACAGATGACAATACAGTTCTCAATACTTTTTCAACAAAAGTTTCCCAAAATTATGGAAGTGTTTTTTAAAAGGGAATGCTTTAAAGTATTTTGAAAAGCTTTTTCCACTCAGAGGCAATTAAATGGTGTCTTAAGTACTCATCTGACCCAAAACTGGTCAGTCAGTTTTGTCAGAAATGCTAAGCACAACGAGTTCCCAAAGATTTCAGTGGAAGCAGCAAATCCCCAGCAACTCTGAAAAACAGCCAGTCACCCTCATAGTTGAAATGTAACATGTTATATAGTCAGATGATGGAGACCAAATGACAAAGCAGATGCCCATTCTTCCTGCCCATTCTCATTGCTCCAAGTTCAGTCCAACAATCCAGTGTTGCAATCATTTGCCCTTTCTCTGTCCTTGAAGGGTAAACATGAGGCTGCTTTTCTCCAGATTTTATCACTTGTGGTATTATCCAGGTAAAAATCATTATATTAGTTTGTCAGCTTGGTGGCTCTTTGTTTCTACTTTAAAAAGCATGTAAGCTATAGATGCAAGTTATGTGCAGTACTATGGCTGAAAGTATTTGGCCAAACCAGTGCTCACTTTTGCAAAACTTGGATCTCCTTGGTTTTATAAAAGTTGGCATATAATAAAAAAAAAAAAAAAAGTTGGCATATAAATAAAAAAAAATGACAAGCAACTGAACTTTAGTTTCTAATTTTTTGTTTTACTTCTAACTGTTAAAAGCATTCAGAGAACCTCGTTTGAAAGTATTAGTATATACAAAAGGTCAAATTTATTTTCAAATAAGGTAACAAATAAAGAAATAATCATTTGTAGACCTGCAACAAACCCTTACAAATGGCAAAGGGCAGGTAAAATTGTAGTAATAACACTAACACAGTTTTACTGCTGCCTATTAAATATATGGCCTGGCAGGAATCTCCTGGGTCATGAAGTCCCTTATTTTGTTATTGAAGAAAATCGGGCCTTATATTACCTTTCATAAATGGATGAAGGTCCTTCATAAAACTACTTAGGGATTTTTGTCCCAAATGTGATCTAGTTGTTCCATTTATTTCTTCCTTTGCTGAGTGTTTTATTCTCATCTTTAATTTGAATGGAAAAATTTCTCCTATATACAAGTATTTTGAATCATGCCAGAATTCAACATCTCAGTTTTCTGCAAAGCACTGGTCACAACATTTAAAAAATATCAACAATAGGAAGAATAACTGTCTAAAAGGTCATTGTTTGATGAGAAAAGGTTTTGTTCAAAATAGGTCAGCCAGCTCTCTATATATGTGGAGATAAATTAATGCGTAAGCACTTCCATCGTGCAGATGAATACTAGGAATAGGTGATTTCAACCATTTTTGACTGTCAGCAGTATGTTTTTAAAAAAAAAGTAAGTGCAAGATTTCCAAGCCCATATTTAAGTATTAATCACTTTATTTTCAAAAGTGATCAGCCTTAGCGAAAGCCCATGTGAATGCTGATGTGATCAGCATTTTTTTCAAAATTAGGCCATTTAGTTTAGTACCTTATATGAGGAGTTCAGAAATCTAATTTTAGATGCCTACTTGCAGGGGAAAAAATCTCATCAAGGAAGCAAAAGATTCAGAATACTTACTGCACTAATAAAGGTTATACAGCACTTTGTCTTTGAAGTATCTACTAACAAACTGGTGTTAATATGTATTTTAGCAGAGCTTGGTTAGAACAATTCAAACATGCCCCTGCTAAAATATGTATTGATTAGGTTTATTGATATATAATATTCTTCTGTGTGCCTATACATTAATATGTTGCTCAAATGCATCTATATAATCTTTACAGGTTGCTGATTAATCATCACTTTCTAAGGTCAGAAGGCTTGTGGTATAGGATCACAATTCCTGGAGGACAGCAGAAATGCATTTGTTTAATGCCACATGCATTCAATAGAAAGTCAAAAACGAGAAAATGGAAACATCAGCATCATAATTCCATAATGGAGAGTCTAGTTTCCTCTGTGACCTAATACCAGTGAAACATCTGCTAATTTAAGTTTGTGCTTGATGTTACATAAACTAGGTCACAAATGTTGTTTTAGTAAATTTGGACTGGAAAGAACTCTTGAAATTATAAATGACCAACAAATGTAAAGTTAAACAACAACAATAATAAAACCTCCTGTACTTTGAGAGGCAGCATAGTATGAAATAATTCCATAATTAAATATTAAAGGTGAACATGTATTTAACCACTTCAGCCTTTCAGGTTACTGGATGTTATCAGAATAAATGCAAATAATTCACTAACCTGTTCCCAGAAAAGTGCAGATCAACTGTTGGGAGGAATTAATGGAGAAATAATTGTTCACAGATTGTAATATGCATTATGCTCAGTTTGCCAACATTCAGATTAGCTGACATGGTGAAGGACAAAAAACCCCACAAGGTAAAATGTGAGTAAAAGTCAATTGACCTCTTCTTTATTGTCACCCTGATCAATCAACCACCTCCTTTCAATAAAAATACTCCCCCCATCTTCCAGCGTGCTCCATTTCCCTTGATCTTTTGGTGAGTCTGTTCTATTAGTTCTAATAGGTTCCTTTTTACCTCTCTGCTGCTTTAAAATCTCCTTTAATGGCTGCTCCTTTTCCCCATACCAGCTCTCTGACCACATCATTTAGGGGGTTGCCCTTGATCCACTTTTTCTTCTTATTCTTTATGTATTCCCCTTATCAAACCTACTCTTTACAGATTGTAAATCAGTTTGAGTACATTGACTGACATATCTTAGCAAACAACTCATGACTCTATATTCCTTCACCCCATTCTGTCAGTCTCTATCTGGTTTCACATCTCAAAATGTCTTTCTGGATGTCCCACTCTATTCAATCCCAGTATGGTGAAAGTGAACAACCTCTGTTTCTTCAAACTGTTACTTCTGCTAAATTCTTTATTGTAGCTGGTAGTTTTGCTATCCTTCTTTGACTTACTTATATAACCTCCAATGTCTCATTAGCACCATTTTGAGGTGGGATTTTTTTTTCTCTGTATTCCAAATGCTATGAATCTAGACTGTTATCTCTAATTTATTAACAATCCCATGGAATTGGAAACAGGGGATAATCCTCCCACAAATGATGCATGCTTTACCACAGGGGCGGGCAATTATTTTGGGCAGAGGGCTGCTTAACAAATTTTGGCGAGCTGTCGGGGGCTGCATAGGTAGCCCCACCCCTTGACAGTTGCCCTGCCCCCTAGTAGCCACATTGGGACCAGCAGTCTTGCCCCCTAACCCCATACCATTGCCATCAGAATCCCTCCCCTTGCCCCCAAGAAATACTCTTTTTGGGAGGGGGTTGCTATCTTAGAACCAGAAAAAGAATAAATCATACACTAGAAGTCAAACACCTACTATAATATATTTTAATTTTATTACAAAAAATATTTGTCATGATTTGTGTTTGTGTACTGTATATAGAAGGGATTGCATAATAATTTAAAAATAAAATGTCACTCATATTGTGTGGATGGATGTGGGTTGTGTGTATGGTGGGGTGTGGGGGGGCACAGGGTATGTTGGGTGTGTGTATATGTTGATGGGGGCAGATTGTGGGTGTGTTAGATTTGTGGGTTGCAGGGATTCCCCCCCCCATACTCCCCCACATGGCATATAGCCTCCGTTGCCAGCAACAGCAGCATGTGGAAGGGGGATGGGAGGGGGCTCAGGGAGCTCATGCCCAGCGCAGACACTGGTCCCCGGTGGGGCGCAGCTCTGGGTGGTGCTGCACACAGGGGTGAGGAGCGTAGCCTGCCCGGCTGCTGCTTTCACAGGGGCTCTGTGCTGCATGCCTGCAGCTCTCATTCTCGCACGGGGAAGCTCTGTACTAGACTCTGCAGGGAAGTGGGGGACAGGGCTCCCTCCACTCCAGGCAGAGTCTTGGGATGCATGCAGCAGGGAGCGGGGAAGACAGTGGACTCCAGCACGGGGCTTTCCCTGCTGCAAGTGCGGGAGCTGCAGGCACATCATGGTAGAGGTGGCAGCAGGAGCCACCAGGAAGCCACGGAGACTGGGCTGGACCCTGCTGCGTTCTGTGATCCTGGCATTGCAGCTGGGAACCAAGTGGTGCAGCACTGCATGGCTGGGCACCTCCTGGCAGCACGCTGCTCCTGGCTGCAATGCCGGAACTGCAGAACGCAGCAGGATCCAGCTCAGCGCCACAGTTCCTGACCCTCCTGCTGCCACTGGCCCTGAGCCCTGGGGCCCTGCACTCCTGCCCGCTGCCACTCCCCCCCCCCCCACCTGCCCCCACTGCCTTTCCCTTGCCACTTTCCTTCCCTCCCCACAGCTCCTGCACCACTCAGTTCCGGTTGCAGAGCCAGGACTACGCAAGAGCAGGAGAACCATACGGTTGCCAGCTGGGAACCATGTAGTGCCAGCTCAGCCCAGCTGGCTCTTCTTGTGCCAGTGATCTTCTCCACCCGTTCTTACCTGAATTTCCCTCTCCAGTGGAGGGAACAGTTCCAGGCCAGAAGCTTCTGCTAAGGCAGGAGCTTCTGGCTGGGGTCTGGGGGTGGGGCAGGGACAGTGGGCCTTGCTACTGCTGCCACTGGTCCTGCTGCCAGCTTCCTCTGGTTCCTGCTGCCACTGGCTCCTGTCATCTTTGACAGGCAGCCAGGGGCAGATAATTTTTTTTTTAATTAATATTTTTAGAAGCCCTGTGGGCTGGATAGGATGGCCTGGTGGGTCACACTTTGCCCACCCCTGCTTTACCACCACATGGGAACTCATAACAAGCAGGATGAACTAGCACTCCTGCTTGCACTAAACACCTATGACTTAGTGGGGCTAACAGAGACCTGGTGGGATTCATCCCATGACTGGGCGGTACATATTGAGGGCTATAGATTGTATAGAAAGGACAGGTCGGGGAAGAAAGCGGGGGGGTTGCACTTTATGTCAGTGAGCAATATACATCAACCCTCATCAAGACAGAATCCGAGGCTGAGGAAGTAGAGGGATTGTGGGTTAGGCTACATGGGGGGCAAAGAGAAAGGGATTTGGTGGTAGGGGTCTGTTACAGACCCCCACACCAAGGGGAAGAAATAGATGCGGGGCTCCTGAGGCAACTCTCGGAGACCATAAAAGCTAAAGAGGCGGTAGTCATGGGGGACCTAAACTACCCAGACATCTGCTGGGAGACGCAGACAGCAAGGTCCCATCGCTCACGCAGGTTTCTAACTTGTGTACAGGACCTCCACCTGACACAGGAGGTGCATGGTCCCACTAGGGGGAATGCCATACTGGATCTGGTATTGGCAACGGGAGATGACATGATAGGGGACCTCCAGATTGGTAGCTATCTGGGAGACAGTGATCACCTTATAATAGAATTCAACATAAGATGGCGAGTGGGTAAGGTAACTAGCAGGGTAAAAGTGCTAGACTTTAGGAAAGCTGATCTCATTGCACTCAGGCGATTAGTCAAGGACGCACTGCAGAGTAGGAGTTTTGATGGGATGGGTGCCCAAGAAGAGTGGCTGTGCCTAAAGGAAATGATCCTTTGGGCACAAAGCAAGACGATCCCCGAGCGAGGCAAAAGAGGGAAAGGGGCCAGGAGGCTTCCATGGCTGACCAGAGAAATCCAGGGCAGCCTAAGGGCCAAAAGGGGAGCACATAAAAAGTGGAAACAGGGTGAGATCACTAAAGATGAATATACCTCCTCTGCTCGTGCTTGTAGGGAGGCAGTTAGGCGGGCCAAAGCTACCATGGAGCTGAGGATGGCAACCCAAGTAAAGGACAACAAGAAATTGTTTTTTAGATATATAGGGAGTAAAAGGAAGGCCCAGGGAGGAATAGGACCCCTGCTAAATGGGCAGATGCAATTGGTGACAGACAGGGGGGACAAGGCTGAACTCCTCAACGAGTTCTTTGCCTCAGTGTTCCTAAGCGAGGGGCACGACAAGTCTCTCACTGGGGTTGTAGAGAGGCAGCAGCAAGGCGCCAGACTTCCATGCGTAGACCCTGAGGTGGTGCGGAGTCACTTGGAAGAACTGGATGCCTTTAAGTCAGCAGGCCCGGATGAGCTCCATCCGAGGGTGCTGAAGGCACTGGCCGACATCATTGCAGAGCCACTGGCAGGAATATTCGAACGCTCGTGGTGCACAGGCCAAGTCCTGGAGGACTGGAAAAGGGCTAACGTGGTCCCCATTTTCAAAAAGGGGAGGAAGGAGGACCCGGGCAACTATAGGCCGGTCAGTCTCACCTCCATCCTTGGTAAAGTATTTGAAAAAATTATCAAGGCTCACATTTGTGAGAGCCCGGCAGGGCAAATTATGCTGAGGGGAAACCAGCATGGGTTTGTGGCGGGCAGATCGTGCCTGACCAACCTAGTCTCTTTCTATGACCAGGTTATGAAACGCCTGGACACAGGAGGAGGGGTGGATGTCGTATACTTGGACTTCAGGAAGGCCTTCGATACGGTATCCCACCCCATACTGGTGAACAAGTTAAGAGGCTGTGATGTGGATGACTGCACAGTCCGGTGGGTGGCGAATTGGCTAGAGGGTCGCACCCAAAGAGTCGTGGTAGATGGGTCGGTCTCGACCTGGAAGGTTGTGGGCAGTGGGGTCCCGCAGGGTTCGGTCCTTGGACCGATACTCTTTAATGTCTTCATCAGCGACTTGGACGTGGGAGTGAAATGTACTCTGTCCAAGTTTGCAGATGACACAAAGCTATGGGGAGAAGTGGACACGCCGGAGGGCAGGGAACAGCTGCAGGCAGACCTGGATAGGCTGGACAAGTGGGCAGAAAACAACAGGATGCAGTTCAACAAGGAGAAATGCAAAGTGCTGCACCTAGGGAGGAAAAATGTCCAGCACACCTACAGCCTAAGGAATGACCTGCTGGGTGGCACAGAGGTGAAAAGGGATCTTGGAGTCCTAGTGGACTCCAAGTTGAACATGAGCCGGCAGTGTGACGAAGCCATCAGAAAAGCCAATGGCACTTTATCGTGCATGAGCAGATGCATGACAAATAGGTCCAGGGAGGTGATACTTCCCCTCTATAGGGCGTTGGTCAGACCGCAGTTGGAGTACTGCGTGCAATTCTGGGCGCCACACTTCAAGAAGGATGCGGATAACCTGGAGAGGGTACAGCGAAGGGCAACTCGTATGGTCAAGGGCCTGCAGACCAAGCCCTACGAGGAGAGTCTAGAGAAACTGGACCTTTTCAGCCTCCCCAAGAGAAGGTTGAGAGGCGACCTTGTGGCTGCCTATAAGTTCATCACGGGGGCACAGAAGGGAATTGGTGAGGATTTATTCACCAAGGTGCCCCTGGGGGTTACAAGAAACAATGGCCACAAGCTAGTAGAGAGCAGATTTAGACTGGACACAAGGAAGAACTTCTTCACAGTTCGAGTGGCCAAGGTCTGGAACGGGCTCCCAAGGGAGGTGGTGCTCTCCCCTACCCTGGGGGTCTTCAAGAGGAGGTTAGACGAGTATCTAGCTGGGGTCATCTAGACCCAGCACTCTTTCCTGCTTATGCAGGGGGTCGGACTTGATGATCTATTGATGTCCCTTCCGACCCTAACATCTATGAATCTATGAATCTATAACCCAGAATTAGGTTCATACACTCCTTTTGCAATATATAGGAAGGGATGAGTAACTAAGAATGGGATTCAGAACAAACAGCATTCTGATGGGGAGCTGTGTAAGCTAGCAAATAGGAAATGCTGCAGAGTTGGGTTTTTCTTTAAATCCTCCCAGCTACCACTGCCATTATCTCAGACTCTAGTAGAAGTTAAGTGGGGAAAAAAGTCTTTTTGTGGTTCTAGCTGTATGTATTCCTTTATGGCGTGTACAGTGACAAGTGTCCTGACAGCACTTGGTGGATAAGGAAGAAGAGATTACTAGACAGCCCACCAAAGATTTCTTTCTCCTGTGTATGATCTCTGCCAGTTCTGTCCAGAGTCAAGGAACTAGTGTTTTATGTGTTCTGTAGATTGAGCAGAAGAATTGTTATACTGGATCATGCAATTGTTGAGCTCTAGCATTTTGTTTTAACAGTATGGTGGCTAATAATATGAGAGTTATTGAATAAACTTTAAATGCTTAATGTCTCCCCAAACTCTTTGGTTAATGTCTCATGTATACCTTGAACCACAAGTGATTTTTTTTTAATGATGTCTTACATTATATCAAATAACTATAAATGTTCTCATCTACATATGTTTCAAATCTTTTTGTGAATCCTGTTAAGTTCTTGTCCTTGTGATATCATAGGGCAAAGAGTTACAGGATAAATATGTTCTGGGTAAAAGGTATCTTGATTTTGGATGTGGTGTATTTCAGTTTCATTGAATGGGTTTTCTTGTTCTTTACTTATAGAAAAAATGTAGCTAAGTGCTTTATCTTTCCTAGCATCATTTATAGATCTGTAATTCCACCTTTACTTATCTCCTCTCTGAACTAAATATATCCCAGGCTTTCCAAGTTTTCTTCATTCAGGACTTTTTCAATGCTACTAGTAACTTCCATTTTGTGTCTCTGAACATGCCTTGGTAGACTGAATTTGTTTAAAGATATGTAGTGTGACGAAAACTGCATGATATATTCCAAGTAAGCACACAGCATTGCTTTATGCATGGTATTTTCAGACACAGAAGTACAAACTGTTTTTATATTTCATTTTACCTGATAATGTTCCATAAAATAGACACTCATTGCTTGAGGGGGATGAATTAAAGGATAGACACAGAAATAGAGATGGCAGTCTATTAACCCTGCTTCTCTACAGGATGTTCAATGTTCACTAGGCCTGCGCGAAGCGGCTAGTATTCACTTTGGATTCGGATTCAGCCAATTCAGGGGACAGTGATTTGATTTGGTGATTCAAATCACTGTCCTGAATCAATTTGGCTGAATCTGATTCAAAGATTCAGCTGCTGCCAAATCTCCAAATCACCCACCCGCTCTCCCAGCCCAGCAATGGCTGCCCTGCCCATCCCAGCTCCTGGCACTTGTTATTAAAAAAAAGCCCTAACTCAGCAGGTGCTGCCAGGGGGGCAGGGAAGGGCAATCCCCACTGCCCCCACTGCCCCATGCCACATGTGGGGCTCTACACGAGCCCCAAGGCTGCTGCAGGAGTGGTGAGTCCCGGGGCTCTTGTTTTTTGTTTTTTTTTCTTAAAGGGCTGGAGCTGCAGCAGGTGGGGCAGCCATGGGGGGGGCTAGGGGAGTGGTAGGATATTGGGGGGCTCATGCAGAGCCCCCAGTGCAGTGTAGGACAGTGGGGGGCAATGGTGATCGCCCCCCCCCCACCTGGCAGCACCTGGTGAGCACTGGAGCTTTTCTTTAAAGGGCCGGGAGCTGGCCTGGGTAGGGCAGCCATGGCGGGGCTGGGGTCCTCCCATGGTCCCCTCCCCCCAGACTACCTCCTTCGCCCCTAGTACTTACCAGCTAGGAGTTGGTTTCTGCTCTGTGCTGCAGCCACCGGGGACTGCCTAAATCATCAAAGTTCTCCGAATCTTAAAAGATTCGGAGAGCTTTGACTTGATTCGGACCTTCTATGGTCCCCTGATTCAATTAGGATTCAGAGATTCAGCCACCAAATTGGGCCAAATCTCCTCTGAATCGAATCACTACCCAATGCTTCGCATGGCCCTAATGTTCACATCCTCCAGCCATTTATTTATGCTCCCCTTCACCTGACTCTTAAGTTGTCTGAGTCTATTTCCACTCTCCTGTACAGGTGGGCAGTACATTACTTAGCCTTGATTTAGATGGCCAAAGGTAGATATGGAGAAGGAAAAGAGATTGGGGGAATGGGCAGCAGGATCGTGCCAGGCGAGCAGCACTTCCGGAGCAGCTGCTCTTTGAAGCTGGGAGGAGGTGGCAGCACAGCGGGGGCATGGCACACTGGGAGAGGTGATAAAAACAGCAGTCGTGGGGAGGATGAGCCGTGGAGAAGATGCTGGGGCAGAGGGGTCCCGGAAGTTGGTTCTGGTGAGAGAACTGGGAACTCAACTGGGAGGAGAACCTGGGATTCTCAGAAGAAGGGAAGATAGGCGACTTGCCTAGATGAGGTGAGGGAAGCAGCAGAGACCACAAGAAAAAACAAACGAACCAAAAATCAAAGGAGAACAATGGTGGATGGTGAATTCCCAACAGGACAAGCTCAGGTCCAGTTCATTTTTGTTTTTTTGTTTTGTTCCCCAGTATCGTTTGGGGATCCTGATCGGGACAGTTGGTGTTCTGGGAGCCAAAAAAGAGGAAGGGAGAAAAGAAACAAGAGGCTGAAGGAAGTTGCTTTGTAGTTTAATGAACGAAAGATAAAAACAGTTAAAAGTGTTGACGTTACCTACGTTCATACATGTCATTTTACGTTAAATAAATCCAATGAAGTGTCCTGGAAAATTGAAAAATAAAAACAATTTAAAAAGAGCATTTTGTGTTACAATAAAGCAAATTGATTGACCGCATAAAGAAACAAGTGGATTCTTTTTAGTGGTAAAGTGTCTGGGGGTTTTGTCAGGAAGAGCGGGAAGCAAGATACCAATTGACAAGAAAAAGGTTCCATCCATACAGCCGGGGTCATTCTGCATCCGTAACACCTCCCGACTGATAACTTCAAATAATATCAAGACGTGCCGGGCAAGAGTCAGTTTTAAAATGTGGAAGTACTTCAGCTGAGCTTCCCGAGAAGTAAGAAGAAACCAAGGGAACACCACCCCCCTCACAGTAGAACATAGCATTTATTCCTCTTGACCTTGATACTTGAGTAGCTGGCTCCTTTTTTCTAAAAATTGTTTGCCAACAATATTTTGGAGTAGACTGTGTTAGTGTCATCAAGAGCTCTTGGCTTGCATGACTCATAACTACTGTATTTTAATAAAGTAAGCAGCTCTAGTTAATTATCACATAGAATATGCCATACTTCCATAAAGGAAGTCCATGAAAAATGGAGAGGAAAGGAAATGCCTTGTCACCTGAAGTAGCTGCTATCATGATACTGATGACCTATCTAGGCCAAGGACAAGTATTTGTGGAAGTTTAATCATAAACGGTATGAGAATTTTCAAATAAACATCATCCTACAGCAAGTATATGGGCCCAGTCCTGCAATGTTTTTCTGTCCCACACTTCAGCTGTTAATAAATGGAATTTAGATCATTCCAAAAACACAAAAAGGAGGTTCTCTGACAGCTCTTCATGACTAGATCCCCCCCCCAAAAAAGATATGCCTGAAGTGAGATACAAGCACTTAAATTTTGCCCAGCTCCAAAACAGCAATATTCAAAACTCTTCTGCTCAACAGGCACTTAATCTTGGAAGTGCTTAGATCCTGGACCCATGTTGACCTGTCTTTTGTGGCCTTTGTCAACAATATTCACCTGGAGATTGACAGGGGAAATTGCAACCTGTTGATCCTATTAGATCTTTTAACAGCCTTTGATACAGTTAACCATGAGGTATTACATCTATATCACTTGTGGATATTCATGAAACCTTCCTTAATTATTCTTAACTACCTAATAGGGAGATCTCACAGGATGGTGATGAGTGCAGGTTTATCTTCCCCTTGGGACCTTTCCTGTATGGTCCCTTGGTTTCCATCTTGTTGTTTCTCCTGTTCAACATTGTATCCAAGGCACTGGGTGAGAAAATGTAGATTTTGGAGTGAGGTGCCATCACATCAGTATACTGATCACACTGAGTGCTCTCTCTCCTTTTCATCCAACTTATGTCCTGCAGTCTCTGTCCTTACATGCTGCCTGGCAAATTCAGGAATTGGATACAGGTGAACCAACCACAGCTGAATCCAGTCAAGACAGTGATAATGGTGGTGGGCAGCCATGGTGACCTCACGACTTGGGGGAGATAGAGAAACCCATTATTTTGGGGGTTCAACCTCCCATTATTTCTCAGGTTCACAGTTTTGGGGTGTTCCTGAATCCCTTGTTGCATTTGGATTCTCAGGTTGTGGAATTGGCTAGGAGTACCATTCACCAATTCTATCTGATGCAGGGACTGACCTTGAGGGGTGCCTTTCAGGACTGTCTAGAGACTGAAGCTGGTGCAGAATATGGTGACCTGCCTTCTGTGGTAGCAGCATTCTCCAGCAAGTGCCACCTGTATGCCAAATTCACTTAGAACACATGGGAAGTCATTTTCAGTTGTTGTTCCTCAGCTCTGGAGCTCCCTCCTCCTTGAGAACTGCCAGAGCCTGAGACTGGTTGTCTTGCAGACGTGATCTAAGACCTTTTTTATATGGACAGGTGGGGGTCACATTCTGGGTATTCTCTGAAGCACTTTTTGTTTCATTATTTTATCTGTTTTTAATGTAGGCTGCTCTAAGCCATTTTGGAAAAGTAGCATACAAATTAAATAAATACATCTAGTTTCATGTATTGAGCACCTGAGCACATTCCTATTCTATGTGGCTTGAGTTCCTAAAAAAAAAAATGTTAATACAAAAAAGAGGACTTTCCACTTCTCACTACTTTTCTGTAACTTAGTCTGAAGGCTGCATGTTAAAAAAACAATAGCTCTATCCATGGCATTTCAGAAGTTCAAACAGCATAACATGGGATCACATTTAGGTGTCAAAGTGCGAAACTTAGATGTCACACTTAGGTGTCCACTTAAGTGCCAATAGGTTGACTAGGATCTGGCCTTACTGGTGCAGTACTCTTTGATGTTAAAGTTCCTGAGGTGCTTAGGAAGTTCTGCTATAGCGCAGGGTGCATCTTGGTGCCTTGTTTAAGCTTAAACCTGTTTGGGTTCCAGAAACTTTAAGTTTAAGTTCACTGAAGAGCTGAATCTGGTAGAACCTTCTTGGAGCATATATAATATTCAGGGAACTCACTGGGAAGGAAAGGTCATGAGTTCCCTGCTCAAAGGCCTCTTAAAAGGATAAAATGTACAAACAATCTTTTGGAATAGTGACTGGAAAGCAGTGCTCCCCATGCTGATTAATGTCCTAACTACTAGGTATGCCAAGTTAAGCTAATTAGTTATGGGTGTCATGCTAACATGACTATACTGCTTCCAATATCTAAGATAGCTTATTTAGAGGTAGCTCAGATCTCTGCACTGCTCTGCTTTGTGTTATGAAAACATAACCTTAGTGTAAACTCAATAACTGTAGTGTAAGATAAATCCAATAGAAGGTTAGATTGAATTTTATTAGTAGATGTTTATAATTGTGAATCCAAAAAGATGACAAAGCCAGTAGGGAAATACAGATCACCTGAGCGAGGGACTAACATAAGAGGGATAGGGATGAGGAGGGGAATGCAACTAGGTTACAGAAAATACAATGTTAGCCAACTAAGCCCGGGGGGTGGGGGTGGGGGAAGGGGAGGGAGGAGGTTCATGACGCTGAGAGAGAAAGAAGATAGATGCACACAAACCCCACACAATGGTCCACAGTGGTGAAGGAAGTAGGTCAATGAAAGTGTCTCAGTTCATATAGAGTCTTATTGTGGGGGTCTTCTTCAGGTGGATTGGGATGGTACATAAATGCCTTAGCCAGTGCATTACAGATGCTGGGTAGTGTAAAGATACCAAAGTAGCTGGAATTGCCCAAGAAGCAGGGTAATACCCAACAGAATATATTAGCCATGATAGTACAGAGCTCTGCATAGGCTAGACTCCTTCAAGCATTCATTGCAAACCAGTTCAGGTATAGCTATATTACACTGTAGATTACAGGGATAAGCATAGCACTAATAACATTAACTGAAGCATATGGGAATTTAATGCTAATTCAGCTAATACAGAGCATGCATAAAGAAATGAATGTTCTGTATAGACCCTAAGGGCATTGATAAGCACCATTAGTAACACTAAAACAATAATTTTTCTTTACATTTACTTTGTGACATCTAAGCAAAATGATTTTTGGTAATGATAGAAAAAGAAAACCATAAAAATCCCCAGGCAAAGTAAAATGAAAAGAACTACAACAATCAAAATACTCTCTTTTTTATAACAGGTAGACACTTATATTACCATTTAATTTCATTTACAGCTTGCACAGATTTCACAACAGAAGACCTGCCTATTAGTGAGTGGGTTTTGATATATTTGTCTAAATAGCCAGACTTCTAATCTGCCAGTGATCCACTCTGATAGATGAACACAAATCCCATTAGATTTAATAAAATTAATTGTTTAAATCTTCAGTACTCTATTAGAGGTCAGACCCAACATAACATTCAGCTATGGCTGAGCTAGAAAATGGATCAACTGCATGTTAAGCCCTAGAATAACCTCTTTTGAAAAGTTTGCCAAATCTGGAAACTAAATCGATCTCTTATGTAACACTTTTATTTGTGCCCACTTACACCACTGCTGAAAAGGATCTTTATATTTTTTAAGAGTTTTTTCAAAATGCAGCTGTATTTTCACATGTAGGAGCCTCATTCTGTTAAGTGTGGGTTGAAAATGGTCATGAACTTTTGCTACCTTCCATTTAAGTGTAAAATGTTCCCACAAGACTGAGCAAAGTATAAAGTGTCTGAATCTCCAGCACTGAAGGCTTTAGGAGCAGGTTAGACAAATGCCTGTCAGGAATGGTTACATATGTTTGATCCTATCTTGGGATAGGGAGATATGCTGAAAGATTTCTCAAGGTCTCCTCCATCCCTGTTTTCTGTGATTCTACTGCATATAAAAGGGTTGAAAGTAAATTAAACTGCAGATCAGAATGGACTGAATATTCCTCTACATGTTACATTTATGCCATGATTAATGATTAAGTGTGGCATAAATGGCAAGGGTACTACAGGTTCTTCTAATTTAAGGTGCTATAAAATAGCAAGCTAGCCATAAAAATGTTGTATGTATAATATTCTACATTTTTATAGTTTGTTTGCATGATGTCTTAAATTGAATGTGTGGCAGGTCCAGGGCTGGGGCTAACCAGTAGGTCTGTGCAAAGCTTCGGGTGCTGATTTGACGCGGAGGAGATTCAGCCCAATTTGGCAGCTGAATCTTCAAATCCGAATTGAATCAGAAAACCAATTAAAAAGTCTGAAAGCTCTCTGAATCAATTTGGAAAAGATTCGGAGAGCTTCGGAGATTCGGGGAATCCCTGCTTGCTGCTGCAGGGAGCTGGACCCAGACTGTGCTGGTAAGAAGGAGGCTGGAGGAGGGCAAAGGGGACCATAGGGGGACCCCCACCAGGCCCCATCCCCTGCCTGCTTCCCCAGCCCTCCTGAGTGCCCCCGACCTCTGCCTGCTCTCCCAGGCTCCCCCATGGCTGCCCCGCCTGGCCCCAGCTCCCAGATCTTTAAAAAAAAAGCCCCCACTCATCAGCTGCTGCTAGGTGGGGGGGCCATGCCCACTGCCCCCCCACTGCCCCATGCTGCATGGGGGCTCTGCCATGAGCCCCCACCCCCCACCCACTCTCCCAGCCCTTCCCATGGCTGCCTTGCCCGGCCCCAGCTCCCTGTTCCTTAAAAAAACAAAAAACCCCAAGCACTCAGCAGGGCAGTGGAGGGCAGCGGGGATCTTCCCCCCGCCTGGCAGCAGCCGGTGAGTTCAGGGCTTTTTTTTTCAAAAAGCCAGAAGCTGGCATGGGGTGGAGCAGGCATGAGCAGGGTGGGGGTCTGGGGGCTAGTGGCAGAGCTCCCCACACAGTGGGGGACAGCGGGGATCACCTCTTTACCCTCCCCCCCCCTCCGGCCTGGCAGCAGCTGGTGAATGCTGGGCTTTTTTTTCCAAAGAGCCCGAAGCTGGGTCGGGCGGGGCAGCCATTGACAGAGCTGGGAGTGCAGGCAGGGGATGAGGACAATTCAGATGTTCAGCCTATGCGGTGGTGGCCGAATCTCCGAATCTGATGCAGCCGAATTGTTTTGGGACAGTGATTCAAATCACTGAATCTAATCACTGTCCCCCTGAATCAGCCAAATTCAAATCTGAATCAAAGACTAGTTGCTTCGCGCAGGCCTACTAACCAGCAATCAACTGATTGTCAGCTTTGACCAGGGACCACATAGGGGTCTCAAATAAGCCCTGGTTTGGCTGGGACCTGGGGCTCACAGTTAGCTAATTGTCAGCTCTGGCTTTGTGACTGCACTGGACCTGGTTCAGTGGGAAGGCCCCGGACTTGCCGGCACCTAGCTTTCAACTTGCTGGTGCAGGCAGAGCCTGGGATCATGATTCTTGGCTCCCCCTACACTGGCAAATATAAAGGGTACAATTTGGATCTAATCTCCGATTCCACAAATCATGCCTTCTGCCATACGCATGCGATATGGCAGGAAACATGATTGTTGAGATGGGGAATCAGATCCCATGGCACCTTTAAATGAGCATGTGGCAGGGGCCTTAGTGCTGCAAGTGGGGGGAAACCTGTAGTTGTCTGATGATAATTCAGCTATACGCTGAAATATTCATGGTCTACTGCAAGATAGTAGTAAAAAAAAGAAAAAGATCCTAATATACACTTCAATGAGAAGGGATTCCGTTATGCATTTTCCTAACTTGTACAACATTAATCATTTGGATGATTCTGTCCACTAGCAGATTATACTTACAAACTAGTGTCTGGAATGAATTATAGCGACAGATGCTGTTGTTACATAGCACTTTCAGGCTATTAACAAGCACCTGACAGATGCTATAACCTTGGGGCTGGCAAAGCAGTAATTTAAAAATGTTATTTTATTTTATTTTATCTGCTTCATCATCCCAGACTAAATCCTTTAAAGAGGGTGATTCCTTGTGCTTTATAGGCCATGCTTCTCTTCCTGTCCCTGGGACAATCTCCAACTAAATAATACCTTCCCACTCATTTCCACTCTGGTACACCACAGACCTGCAATTAAGCAGGATAGATGGCTCAGGACTGGCCCTGAGCAGCTCAGAGCGAGTGATATCCTTTTTCTTCCTTCTCCCTAGACTGCTCTATGCCATCTATTCTGTCTCTGATATGCTATGCAATATTATTCTTATGCTCTGTTATGTTATGCTATGCTATGTTATGTTATTCACAGCATCTGACAAAGTAAGCTCTTGGTTACCAAAGCTTGTATTTCTCTGAATTAGTTAAGTCTGTAACAGCCTCTCTCAGCCAGGGTGTTGCAAGGCCTTGGAATGCCATGATATCCTTTAAAGGGTGCTGTGGGTTGCTGCACAACGTCTGCACTGTTCAGTGTGCAAACACCTACACATGATTTACAAGATAAATCCAGAGATTTCAAATTAGAATCCTTAGTGCCAGAACCACTCTGCTCTGTTGTGGTCCTTCTGAGTTGTTTGCAACATAAGAATTGGTCTATTATTTTTCCATAGTCAAAAAACAAGTGAAAGCAAAGAGCTGGCATTTTTCCTGAGGTGCCTTGAGTGTAACCAGGTTGAGAACCACCAAGATATAAGGTGCCACTCCACTCTATCTTCTGTTTGTGCATGCAGGAGAAAGTGAATGCAGCGTATGCTGCCTAGGGTCAGAGTGAAATCATGTATATGTGCCAGTAGGATCCCTTGAAAATGTGGTTAATCTCCAGTTACCCTGCTTTGCATGGGAGATATGGGGGAAGTAGGATCATCAGCTTATGTCCCAGTTTATCGCAGTACTTGAATGTGGGACTGCAAACTATATTGCAATTATAAATCTGTTTATCTTACACCATGCTGGTTACAATTTTCTTCATAAAATGAGAGCTTGCGTTGCTGTCTCTTGGAACTGTGCGATGTGGTTGTCTGCCAAAAATACCTCAAGCTGACTGGTGTAGGACTGATGTATAGATTGCAGGGAACAGTACTGAGCAGTCTTCAGGCTGCAGCAATACAGAGCCTAAATACTCCAGTGCATTTCTAGGGAGCATTATGACTCTGGCATATTAAGCATTGTGCTTTATGCCTTCTACTATGAGGTTTCATTCAGATGAAAGTTGCCAAAAAAAATCCAAACCAAAATACTGCTATTGAGTAATCAATGATTGATTTTCAGGCAAACGTGTCCATGTTAAATTTAATTTAGGTTTAGCCAACAGTAACTCTGAGACAATCAGATAGTTAATATACTGTAGTGTTTGGGTTACAGGTCAACCTTCTTCCCTCTCCAAAAAAGACCATAAAATCACAATTGTCTTATGTGGATTTAGCTTGTAATATATGGATGATATGGAATGATATAGTATTGTTGAACAGAGCAGATGACTCCATATGGCACCTTTAAGAAACACTACAGTGAAAATGAAATGTATGTGGATTAACTAAGGCAACCAGTATGGTATGTTTAAGAAATTCAACCGATAGGCATTTGTTAAATATTCTTGACTTCTGCACTTGCAGTATTTTCATGCATACAGTAAAAGTACCAAATTAAATATTTTTTCAGTGCAGTTTTTGTTTTAGTATTTTTAGAACATTGAACCCTTGGGGTCCTGTCTTTCACTATTTGATTCTCCCATGGGATTCTGTAAGGACAATAACAGTTCATGCACTGTATCTATAGTTATTGGCTTATATTTGGGCGGGGGAAGAATCTTTGTTTCCTAGAACTGAACCCGAACGTGCAAGGTTTACTTATAATCAAGAGCAGATTATAATAGAGACCATATAGTAGTTACTTAATTCAGTAAAAATAAACTCTTAGCAATATGAAACTTACTGCATATACTTGCATCCTTCCATGAAGAAGAGGAGAGGAAGGGCACACCCTAGCTAGGTCATTGCAGTGATGTAGAAATGATAAACAAACCCCAGAAATAACAAATGTACATTCATTCCCCCAAGGGCTGTACTTCAAGTTAAATGTACTGATTGTGGATTGCCTACTCATTTTTGACCTATTCATCAGTGCATCATGCAGAGGACAAATGATACCATTGCTCAGGATTCTGTATCAGTACATTTATACTGGATTGAAGAATGTTGATTTTAACTTTAAAAGCCCCAAACTGTTTTACACTTGTTTTTTTTTAGGGTTTTTTTTAGCAATCTCTTCTTTCCATATGATATTTCAACATTTGTGATATCTGAGATGTTTGTGCTGAAGTCTCTTTCATTTAAAGGGGAAGGAGAGATGAAAGGGGAATTCTTGAAAGGTTATTTACTTTCTTGTTCCTGTCATTCAGTAAACTCTGTATTGGTTAACTTCCTGTGTTCACTGGGAAGCAGGTTTGTGGACTAAAGACAGATCAGGGGAGCTGGCCATGTCTTTAATGTGTCTTTATATGATATACGTTATGGGTGTGCGAGGTGGGCTGTATTTGATTTGGATTTGGATTCGGTCTGATTCGGGGGGACAGTGATTCAATTAGTTGATTCAGATCACTGTCCCGATTTGATTTGGCCGAATCTGAAGTTTCGATGCTGATTCAGAGACTCAGCGATTTGGCCATAGACATAGCTTTAAATGTTTTTTCTACATACCTCGAGGTACCAAGCATGGCTTATGAACACCAAGATGGTGGGGCAGATGGAGAGTCCCACAAGAGCGATGGGGGGGGAGGGGGCGGGCGCATGCTTGGCAGTGGACCCCTCCCCTGTACCTCCTCCCAGCTTGGCAGTCGGCTGTGGGTGGACCCTGGGTGCCCCCCCCCCCAGACCCAGGAAATGCCAGTCGACAAGCCAGGGGCCGCCAAGCGCACCTTCTGGTCCATTTCCATGTCTGCTGCCAAGCATATTGCCCCCCCCATGCTTCCATGGGACACTGCATCCACCCCACCATCTCAGCATTCACACACAAGCTGCCTGGTACCTTGAGGTATGTAGAAAAAACATTTAAAGCTGTGTTTATGTCCGAATCATTGAATCTCTCTGAATCGATTTGGAGGGTTCCAATTTGATTTGGAGAGATGAAAGGGTCTCCTGATTCAATTCGGATTTGGAGATTTGGCCACCGAATCGGGCTGAATCTCTGCCAAATCAAATCAGCAACTGAAGCTTCGCACAATCCTAATACACATTATGGCACCCATCTGAACACCTCATAATCTTTAATGTAGTTTGTCCTCATAAACCCGGTGAGAGACATATTGTTGTTTTTGTTCATTTAAAGATGGGAACTGAGTAACAGAGAATAGGGCTCAGATCCTCAAAGGTGTCTGGTTGCCAGTGCAATTAATGATCTAAAGAATGTCAGACAGAAGGTTGGGAGAAGAATAGTGCCCTAACCTGTGGATTCTCCTTCCTTTCATAGGATGACTGCTAGGCACCGATCAGATCTAGAATGTTGCTATACATTTTGTATGTGAAAAAATAATGTAAGATCATGGTTGGGTTTAATCTTTCCATTCAGTTTTTTTGTTTTTTTGTTTTTTGTGGGGTTTTTTGGGTGTTGTGATGGTGAGCACTTTAAATTGTGTGTTGAGATGCATATAAAAAAATGTAAATGTGAGCACATGAATAAATCAAATCAATCTGAATGCAGTTACCATAAATGAAGTAAGCAATAAACAAAAGTTTGTTAAACTGCATGGAATATATCAAATAATTATGAAACAATAGAATCAGGATAGTGGATTAAATTTATGCTCAAGTCAATTTTTTTTTGTAGTGTCTTTCCTGAATTTTGATGCTGTTTTTGGAGGTTATGAAGGATTTAGCGTGTTGAATATTTTCTGCATAGTACAATTCTGCTATTCTAGTTTCTTTTACTAGTCAGCAATTTCAGTGAAATAAGCAAATATATTCAGGACTGTCTTTATTTCCATTATTATTGAAAATCTTTTCTATACTCCATTCCACTTCTTTGGATATATCTATAGTACATTCACTTATAGCAGGTTTAAATGAATAACTTATTGTTAGCTGTCTAGCTGTGGCTGGCACAGAGCTAGAGCTCAATTCAGACTGGAAACCTTGCCAAGAAGCCCTGCACAGGTGATTAGCCTATACAGAGCTCCATTGTGCTGTGAATAGACATTTACCAGCCCCTGATATAGCTGGTATAAAGCCACCAACCAATGACTACAGTATAGAAAGACCTTTTGATACTATATGGAAAGGTGAGCAAAGCAACCTGGTTGTAGAAGCTATTAGTGAAAGTAGTCAGCAGTGCTTCCTGGATCAGCCTCACGTAGCATTTCATTTTATAAAGTGTATTTTTAAAAAAAAGTAGGGATTTTCCATCTGAATGTGTGTGTGTGTGTGTGTGTATATATATATATAAAATTAAATTAAATTGCAGATCAGAATAGACTGAATGTCCCTCTACATGTTACATTTATACCATGATTTGTAGCATATATATATTTGAGTGATGAGGCATAAATAATCCACACAAAGAAAAACAGCACTTACCAGCATGCATGAAAAGAGCTGCGTACAGATCCCCTGAAGTGACAGAAAAAGTTAATAAGAAAAAATTAACAGTTAAACTAAATAATGTATGAATATTCTTATTTTATATCATTATATTATTATAATAGTAAATACAGTTTATTTATATTCATACAATTTTTTTCTTTTAAGAGTTAAATTTTCTTACGAACTTTTCATGAGCACTGTACAAAGATCTTTTCATGCATGCTGGTAAGTGCTGTTTTGTGTGTGTGTGTGTGTGTGTGTGTGTGTGTGTGTATTACTTATGCCTTATCACTCAAATTAAACAGTTTTTAACCTTTTTTCTGTTTGCAGTCACTTCTGTATCCTTTACATTTAAATGATGTAGAGTATCAAAGGGTCATGGCTCCAGAGAGCACCCTGAGAGAATGGTGTCTGAATTACTGAACTAAGCTGATCCCTTGCTGACAGAACTCAGGGATTAAGCCTTAATGCAACCTCTGACCTGCACAACTGTGACTTACTACCATGAACGTTGCATGCCTCCAAGGCTGATGGGGCACAGCAACCGCCTGCTGGTGGCAGTGGCGGTGGCGTGGTGTTGGTGGTGAGCGGGGAGCTTTTTCAGGCACCCACGGCGGTGTCGGTGGTGGGGGCATGCTGGTGCAGGTGGCCGTGGTGGTGTTGGCAGCAAGGGGGAGGGCGACCACCCACAGATGCTGCCGGCAGCATTGGTGGCAGCCAGAGGCAATCAACAACTACCAGCAGATACCACCAGTGGTGTTGGTGGGGGGGGCAGGGGTGTCGAGCAGTAACCACCTGCAGGCGCTGCCAGCAGTGTCAACAGCTGCCAATCTAAGGGGGTGCACGTGACCCCCTAAGTGTCACCAGTGCTTGCCACTAGAGAGCCTGGACAGGAGTCTATCCCCTCTGGGGTGGGAGAGGAGCATGAAGGCTAGCATGTAGCTCGGAGGATGGAGAAATGGGTTCCCTCACTTCCAACAAGCAGGAGCCAGCTGGAGTTGGGGGTAGAATGGGAAAAATCTTGGGGGGAGATGGGGAGAAATAAAACTTTTGTGTGAAACAAAGAATAAAATAAATAAAGGGTGAAAATCCTGAATATGTTTCACTGAACTGGGATTGGGTCAGGAGGGGAGTTAGTTCTCACACCAGGGCAGACCTGAGACCAACTGAGCTCATTGCATGCCACCAGGGCAGAACTGAGACCTAGTTAGCAGCCTGCCTGGTGGTTTCTGTTCTCTGGCTCATTCTCCTCACAGAGATAGGTACTAGGATTGCTGTTGCTAGTTGCAGAGAAGCGCTAGAGCAAGCGGCAAACTGGTGCTGTACCTCGGTGCTCCAAGTAGTCGCAGTGTGCTGAGGTCACACTCTCTGTGGGCAGGGGAGCTTGTGGCTTGGGGCCAGCACCACCTCCCTGGACAGTAGAGTTTAGGAGGGTTTTGAAGTTGTTCATAGAGCAGAAGAGTGGGAAGAGCTGGGGACAGTGCATCCTGTGATGCTGGAGGAATGAAAATAGATAATTTTATGTCTCTGGAGCAGACTAACAATATCCTGGAATGATCTGGATAAAGTGGATCAAAGATACTTGAAGTGGAATAACTTTAGAGGGTACTTAGCATGGGTTAGCATTCTTTAATTCATAGATTCATAGATGTTAGGGTCGGAAGGGACCTCAATAGATCATCAAGTCTTACCCCCTGCATAGGCAGGAAAGAGTGCTGGGTTTAGATGACCCCAGCTAGATTCCTATCTAGTTGGAAGATGTGCTTACTCTGCCAGATGCTGGGCTGAGGGTCAGAATGATTAATTGCAGAATGATGCCACATATCTCATTTAAACACTGTCAACTGAGATTATGCTCTTGTGTCTCTAGTGTGGGCAGGGGGCCACCAGGGTGGGGGGCAGAGCAGGAAGGATGTGCAGGAAGTGCATGTTAGGGTGGGAAAATGTTCAGCCAGGTGCTAATCTGGCTTCTGAGGATGTGGAAAGGGAGAGAGGCAAGGAAGGTAACGAAAGCATGGGCTGTGAGAGGCTGTGGGCCCCTCTGGACCTGAAGGGAGGGAGAGAGAAGGGAGCTTGACAGGGAAGGAGGAGCAACTTCTGTTTGCTATTCATGGCTCCTCCCCACGCTTTTTGGATCAGCAGCAGGCTGCCAAAGCAAAGTCCCAGATGGGAGGGAGAGGAGGAAGAAAGACACATCTGGTGCTGGGGCAGGCAGACAATGTATTGAGCAACTTTTTCTCAAAGCTTTTCATGACCTTGACCACTCCTGCCTCATAAATATGGTGGACACCATGCCAATAGTTTTGACAACAGGTGAAGCTTCTACTAAACAGCACAACGGAAATGTGAAAAAGGAGGTCAATGGAACAAGTAAACAAACACAGTATAACTCCCCCCAGTAACCCTATAAACCTACACAGGTGAAACCTATCACTCCCTTATGAATGCAAGCATGCTGTGGGCCAGGCACAGCTCCAGCACATGTGTACAGCATATCCCCAGATGGTGGCAGCTACTGGCGGGTGACTTCTCAGGCTATGGGGTATGCTTGCTGCAGCTTCTGCCACAAGGGACCCCTATGGGGTAATGAATCCTGGTGGCAGCATGTGCCCATAAGGCCACTGGATGGTCCCACTTCTGCATTAAATTCCTGGGCAATGCAGAGAGTACCAAGCATGCTCTCTGTCTGCAGGTTCAAGGTAGACACAAAGCAATCCAGGGACACCTATTCAACCCTCACAGACTCTCTGAGTGTCTTGTCTGTACACTCAGCAATGGCTACATAGCACCCCTTGGCTTCTGCATGCTGCTTGGGAAGCCACATAGTGGTATGCTACAACTCCTTGACCCCATGCCTGACCACAGCCAGGCACTGACAATAATACAACTGCTCTTCCTCCCTCCATTGCCTAGTCTCTCACCCAGGAGTGGCTGGCCTCCACCAGACAGCAACATCCCTCTCTCTGTGTGAGTGCAGGGTCTCCCTCTGCCTGGTAGGTCTTTGGGTACTAGTCTCTGGCTGTATCCTTGGCCCATTATGTGGTCCCAAGGTGCAATTACTGCCATTTGCAGGTATCAGGCCTGAAAGTAGAAGAGGATGAACAGGAGTTCATTGTTTTCCTTGTTGCTGCCTGATAGCATGAAAAACTACTCAGCAAAAGTTGTGACTTGCAAGGCCATTCAGCCAATGGGCATATGTAGTCTGGATATAGTCTGCATGGTCTGGATCCATTCAGTGTGCTTTAGGCTATATATAGCCATTGGATTTATGGTACATTATAACCTGCCTTCCATCTGATAATCCCAGGTAGCCTATCTGCATTTTACCACCTACTTCTTTCACCAGTTCAACTTTCCCCCTCCCCTCGCACCTACCTGTTTCACACCTATTGTCTCCAATTCCTTCTGATCCTCACTGCCATGCATTTGCATTTTCACAGACTTGTATTTTGCATCTTGGCTTCTATTCTACCCAGGAGAGCACACAAACACTACCAGACTCTCCCTATGCCTGAAGAAGGGTGTGTGCCTGAATGTTTGCAAAGAACAAGTTTTCCAACTATTTAGTTGGTTTAGATTCATAGATTCATAGATGCTAGGGTCGGAAGGGACCTCAATAGATCATTGAGTCCGACCCCCTGCATAGGCAGGAAAGAGTGCTTGGTCTAGATGACCCCAGCTAGATGGTTATCTAACCTCCTCTTGAAGACCCCCAGGGTAGGGGAGAGCACCACCTCCCTTGGGAGCCCATTCCAGACCTTGGCCATTCTAACTGTGAAGAAGTTCTTCCTAATGTCTAGTCTAAATCTGCTCTCTGCTAGCTTGTGGCCATTATTTCTTGTAACTCCCAGGGGCGCCTTGGTGAGTAAAGCCTCACCAATTCTCTTCTGTGCCCCCGTGATGAACTTATAGGCAGCTACAAGGTCGCCTCTCAACCTTCTCTTGCGGAGGCTGAAGAGGTCCAGGTGCCCCAGTCTCTCCTCATAGGGCTTGGTCTGCAAGCCCTTAACCATATGTGTGGCCCTTCTCTGGACCCTCTCCAGGTTATCCACGTCCCTCTTGAAGTGCGGTGCCCAAAGTTGAACACAGTACTCCAACTGCGGTCTGACCAGCGCCCGATAGAGGGGAATTATCACCTCCTTGGTTCTGTGGATGAATGAATGGATGGATACTTCAATTTTAAGTGCCTTTATTATTGTTTAAAAGTAACCTGTTACACCACTCTCAGAGTTAGTTTATTTCCTGGTTTACTTATGTGATAGAAGAGTTACAGGATTTTTAAAAAGTGTTTGTTTTCATTACAGACAGCTAAAAGTAAAACTATAAAAATACAGCTTTTAAAGTTACTGGATTATCTTTGTAAAAACTATGATCTAAGATAAATATTTGAAAGGTTTTGCCTTTCTTTTTATTAGCCTTCATTTTTACATGATTCAGCAGCTTTTGAATATTCTGGGTATAGAAACCAAAGTGTTATAATATTAAGTTTATTCTTTTGACTTTACCAACTTGATCAGAAGTATTTGGAAATCTCATGAAAGAGAAAGATTTTTATGAATATGGACAAATGGACAACTAGCAGTGGGTAAAAAGTGGACAGAGACTTACCATTTATCAGTTCTTCTGTAGTACCTGTCCCTTAGCCTGCTTCCTGACTCCCAAAATTTCATGTTAAACACACAGAAACTCTAAGTCCATTTTCAAAAGTGAGTTAGCACAGATGTTTAAAGGTATTCAAATACCTAATTTCCCCTGAAAACACTGGGAGCTATGCACCTAAATGCCTTTAAAAATCCAATACTTAGAAAACTAATGGCTTAGGAGCCACCTGTGAGAGCATGAAATTCTTGCATCATCTCTTGCTCAAGCTTGAGCTAAAGGCAAAACCTAGCCATTATGCATTTAGGTTGAAATTGCAAGCTATGATCTATAACAAAGGTGAGAGAAGGCTACAATGTGGTTACTGGACACCCAGTTTTACTCTGTGCTAACAAAAAATTGGCAATATGAAACTGCTGATTTTTGCTGGATAGCCCTGAGCTTTTCTGTGAATATGCTACTTTCATAAATAAAATAATTGGATTCACTGCATTTTACATATAATTTCCAGTAAAGAAGAGACCATCCAAAGGGTAAAATCTTAAAGTAATTTGTCTTTTGCTTTGATTTATGTGCAAAAATTTCATCTCAGGGGACAATAGAGAAAGGAATTATACCTCAGCAAGGAGAAATGCAAAGTGCTGCACCTAGGGAGGAAAAATGGCACACCTACAGCCTAGGGAATGACCTGCTGGGTGGCACGGAAGTGGAAAGGGATCTTGGAATCCTAGTGGACTCCAAGATGAACATGAGTCGGCAGTGTGACGAAGCCATCAGAAAAGCCAATGGCACTTTATCGTGCATCAGCAGATGCATGATGAATAGATTCAAGGAGGTGATACTTCTCCTCTATCGGGCTCTGGTCAGACCGCAGTTGGAGTACTGCGTGCAATTCTGGGCGCCACACTTCAAGAAGGATGCGGAGAACCTGGAGAGGGTCCAGAGAAGGGCCACTCGTATGGTTAAGGGCCTGCAGACCAAGCCCTACGAGGAGAGACTAGAGAAACTGGACCTTTTCAGCCTCCGCAAGAGAAGGTTGAGAGGCGACCTTGTGGCTGCCTTTAAGTTCATCACGGGGGCACAGAAGGGAATTGGTGAGGATTTATTCACCAAGGCGCCCCCGGGGGTTACAAGAAATAACGGCCACAAGCTAGCAGAGAGCAGATTTAGATTGGACATTAGGAAGAACTTCTTCACAGTTCGAGTGGCCAAGGTCTGGAATGGGTTCCCAAGGGAGGTGGTGCTCTCCCCTACCCTGGGGGTCTTCAAGGGGAGGTTAGATAACCATCTAGCTGAGGTCATTTAGTCCCAGCACTCTTTCCTGCCTATGCAGGGGGTCAGACTCGATGATCTGTTGGGGTCCCTTCCAACCCTGACACCTATGAATCTATGGATCTCCCCCTCACAGAGAAGGAAGAATTTCACAAAGAATTTCTTCAAATAGATCATCTATATTCATACAGGGTTCTGAACATAACTAGATTTGTCAGGGCACTTCTGTTTTTAAAGGGATGGCCCAAACCATGCTATGTTCACTGAAATGGGTCTAATTTGACAACATTCCCTTTAGAAAAAAATGAAATTTACACATTTTCAGCAAGGTTCTTCACAGCAGGCACAACTGTCAAGCGGTGCTGATGTCATTGCGTTTGCTAATAGATGGGTAATACGACAACCTCTTAAACATTCTTAAAAAACAATCATATACATGCTTTTTCTGTCCACTCTGGTTTTGGTTTTTCTTTATATCCCACAGAATTACAAGATAGTAGAAGTGGTGTTAGCAACCATTTTCTCTGGGACTGGACTACAGACCTTAAAGCCAAATTCTGATTGCTTTACACAGTAAAAACAGAGTTGTGTAATCAGCAAGAGCAAGCTGAAACCCAGGGGTACAGCCAGTACACAATTGTATAATCCAATGTGTATGAGCACAATGTAAATTTAATGTTGCCTCTTGTTAGTAAAAGGAGGGCACTCCATGTTTCTAAATATTTCTGGTGCTTTTTAAAGGCATCTGTCTAAGGTGGTTCTAACTGCAACCAGCACTTTTTAGCTACTTGCACATGGACTTCCTTCCTGGGGTCTTCCCCAATCCTTCATCTCTGTGTTTCATCTCGTATTTCATACAAGTTGTTCCATCTTTCCTTTTAACTGGCCACATCTACACGAATCACTGACTGCACAGCACAGTCATTTAGTACTTGCACTCACAAGTACTTAAATGGCTGCAACCAGAGTTACGGTGCAGTAGCATCCCTGAACAGCTTTCTGGTGATGCTGACTGTTCAGTAGCTCGTTACTACTGCACAATAGTGTCATGTCTCGCAGGGGTTACTGCGCAGTAGTAAAGTAGTAATGCACTACTGTGCAGTCAGTGTCTCGTGTAGACACAGCAACAGTTATTGATGTGTTATTTGTGTGTGTGTGCATGCAATATTTGCTAACTTGTTGGAAGTAGAGGTTATTAATAAATAGCCCATATTATGAACATGACCTTTAATGCCAGTCTATTGCAACCTGGTAGACCTCATTCCTTCTTTGACCCAGTCTTACTTTTCTTATTGGCATTATTACTGCCAGTGAGGAGACTTCCTTCCACATTGTGGTTGTCTTCATTTTGCTGGCTGGTGTTCTCTCTGTTGATTATATACTCCATTTCCTTCATTTGGATAGCTGACAGCTGGCATTCTTTTGAAGTCCTCTGTGAATGGCCTGGGGTGCTGCAGCTATTCCACAATTATCTTTAGTTTTGTCCTCATCACTGACCCTTGTCTCATTGCAGATTAGATTAGTGCCTTTTGCCATTGCTTTACGTGACTATTTGGTGGCTGGAACCAGATCTAGATTTCCCTGCACTCTGTGCCCTCAGTCTTTCATTTCTTTGCTGTAGCAGGCTGACTGTTTAGCTTGATCTTCTCTTAACTCTTCTTGTGTTATCTGTCATTCCTTCATTAGACTGAAGCAAACTAACACTAATGGAGAACAGTCATGGTTTTGGTGGACAGGGCTGGGAACATCTCCTCCCTTAAAAGGTGCATTTTGCAGCTCTTACGTTGGCTGATATGGATTCCTTTTAGCCCGTTTTTCATTTGTAATCAGTATCCTGGCTGTCGTTACTGTTGTTACTGTTTTTCCTTCCATTGTTCTCAGATCCTCACTTTTTTCCAATTCTGCTGTATGGTTCCAATGGTGGCTCATTGTCAGGTATGTTATACCTTACAAAATAAACCTTGAAGTTCTTCATCACAATTTTTGCTTGAATATCTTTCAGTTTGCTTGCCAAGAAATGGAGTAGCAAACTACTGTAAAGATGTCATTTCAGATGTTAAAAGTGAGGAGGACTTAGCTGACCTCTTCCCAGGGTAGTGCTGATATTTTATGAGGCTGTAGATTCTTTCTGCTGTAAGCACTATAGGTTTTGCTCACTTTGTACTGTTGCATGTATGTTCTTAACTGGGCATTCTTGTGTAATCTGGGTACACCCAAGGGTGTACCCCATTTTCAGTTGGATGGGATGGGTAGGCAGGAAGGGGTGCTCTGAGTGGGATGCCAGAATTTCGAGCCGATCCCTCTTTCCTCTATAGAGTTAGCCCAAGCCCAAAGTTCTTAACTATATACAATTTATTGAGTTATAATATACATAATCATAAAACTAGATATCATATACATATATTTGCACAGTGAACATTAACCAATAACCAAGGTCAAACCCGAAATAACACTATTTACCCATCACAGTTAAACAATTTCAGCAGCATCAACACAATATAACATCACGATACAACATTTCAATTACAAAATATAAAGCGCAAACAGGAGCAATCTTAATAACACCTATTCCTTAACATAGTCCCTGACCCATGGCAAGAGATAGTCCTCCTTCCAATGCCTCTGCCACACCCCTGTGCTCCTCCCCACCCTGTGCCCTGCTCCGGGCACTGAGGGCTCAGCTCTTCTCAGCTGCTGCACTACTGCTACTGGCTCCTGGGTGCTGGGCCTCACGCTGCAGTACTACTATTTCCACGTGCTAATGATGCCTGAGCTGCCCTGCCATGGCTCCCAAGGCCTGAGCCCATGCGTCACCCAGTGCACCATGGGACCTGGCCGCTTGCTGGGAGATGGGACCTGAGCCGCCTCACTGTGGTCCCCAAGGCCCTTGCTCTGTGCGCTGCCCCACGCACCGTGTGGCCCGCTGGCCCTCCAGGGTTGCAGGCTTGAGTCACCACTTGTGGCTCCCAAAGCCTGGGCTTCGTGCACCAAACCATGCACAGCTCTCAAAATGGCTGAGGTTAATGCTTTGTCCTTAATAATATCTTGTTTTATGCATACTACTTACTCATCCTTTATGTAGTGGTAGGAGGGTAATCTACTCTGGCATGTATTCTTTCAAATACTTGCCTTGGGTGTTAGACCATTCCCATGTTGTATCAGTGTATCTGCTAACAGGCACAATGGTTCCCAGGCCACTTCTATGAGCTGCTTCTTCTTTGGCTATCCTTTGATACAAGGATGATGTCTGCCTGGGTGGGTGGGGGAGGTTGAATTATTGGTGAGTTTTGATATAGCTGAGAAGTCTGATCCATGCTCTGCAAGTTTTTCCAGAGATATGACAGGTGGTGCCTTGAAGGGGTACAAAACTGTTGGCCAGGATGTTGTGTGCTTTCCTTTCTCCTCTGCCATTTCTTGGTTTCCTGAGCAAGATGGTTCTTTTTGAAGTGGGCTCTGGTTTGATGTATATTGCAGCACCATTGAGACCTGTTACCAGCCAGCACTTCCAAGTTTGTAAGTTTGATGCCACCCTTAAGGTATGCTTTCAGAGTGTTCTTGTAGTGCTTCCTCTGTCCTCTGTGGGTCCTCTTACCAAGACTGAGTTGAGAGAAGAAGACTTGCTTTGGGAGACAAGTATCAGCCATCCACACATAGTGGCCAGCCCAGTAGGGTTGATGTTTCCTGATCTTTGCCTCAGTGCTGATTATATTAGCTGCAAACAGGATGCTTCCGTTGGTGCAGTGGTCTTCCCATCTAATTCAAAGGATCTTCCTGAGGCAACACTGATGGAACCATTCCAGATGTTTAAGATAGCTTTGATATGTCATCCACGTCTCACAACCATAGAGGAGTTTGGGGATAACCACTGCATTATAGACCAGGATCTTAGTTTCCGTCCACAGATGTTGGTCAGAAAATACATGGTGAAGCGCCTTTCTGAAGGATATGATGTCACAGTGAATCCTATTGTAACAGAACACAGGGTGCTCTGTTACTAGCAGAGGCCTGAGTGGGAGATAGCCAGCCTGCAGCTGCCTGCAATGCCAATTAGGCAGAATTGCCTGATTGGGAGCAGGGCCCAGCTGTGTTCTATAAGAGCTGAGCCCTGAACTGCAAAGAGGCAGCAGTTTTCTGCCAGCCGGGGAGAACACCTCTCAGCTGGGATGCCGCTCAGAGCAACTTCTCAGAAGTAAGGGCTGGGGCTATGGGGAAGGAGGAGGCCACATGGTTTTGGGTATTACTAGAAACTGCACCCTGCTGGGGACAGGTGGCCTTATGGGATTGTCTGTGGTGGGACAGTTCCCTAGAAATGCCAGGCCAGTTACTCCCCCACTGAAAGACGAGTATGGGGTGCCTCCTAACCCCAGCCCCGCATCCCTGATGGGTGAAATTAAGCAGGGAGAGCCCAGACTCACTGATAGTACTGAGGCAGGGCCCAGGTTGGTGAAGGAACCTGTGGCAGTGTCCAGACTCTTCAGTGGAGGTCTGAGACTACATATAGGTGCCAGCATGAAGTTCCGGCGCGGGGGGCCCTGAACCTTGGGGAGCTCTTAAGGAAGCTCCTGGGGCCAGGGATAAGGGGATATCCCAGGGAGGGTTTGGGGAAATGGCTCAAAGCCCTGATTCCATTGAAGGGGCTGCAGTCCTGAGGTGTGGGCTTGGAGCCCAGTGTGTGGGGCCTGGGGCCCAGTGTGTATGTAAAGAGAGAACCCAGTGTGAGGGCACTGGGACTGTGAATTCTGGTGGGGAGTGTGTCCCACATGAGACTCCGAAGCTTGGGTCCCAGTGCTAACTAGCTGGAAGAAACATTTATGAGGCATGGGATATGATAAGGGAAGGTCGAGTCATATATATTGGCCCTTGTCATCACGGCAGATAAATGGGCAGCCTCCTGCCTGATTAGCATTGGATAATTATTAATATTAAGGTATGGCAGATGAGGAGGTGGGTGGCTGGCTCTAAGACAAGTGGGTGGGCCTGTGTTTAGACCAGCCCTGGCCCACTTGTTATACCTATGTTCAATTTTTACATCAAGACTGATTGACTGAGAGAGTTGGTTGCCATGGTATGGGAAATGCTCAATGTTTTCCAGGGGATCTCCACCAGTGGTAATTTATGTGGGCACAGGGACAACCTGTGCTGAGGAAGGCTGATGGAGCACCTTGGTTTTCCCAATATTAAGGGAGAGTCCCAGGCTATGATAGGCACCTGAAAAAAGGTTAAGGGTGGACTGAAGATTGGTTTCAGTGTGCATGAAGATAACACAGTTATCAACATACTGAAGGTCAGTGATGCTGTGAAGATGCTACAGGTTGAAAATCTGACTGTCCATTTGATACTCAACCTCAATTTTGGGCAGAAGGTGGTCACGAATGAGAATCAAGATCATATCAAGATAGATGGAGAAAAGGGTTGGGGCGATGATAGCCCTGCTTGACACCAGAACAGATGGTAAATGGATCTGTCTCTGATCCATTGCAGAGGACTGGGGCTGTCTTTCCATCATGGAGTAGCCTAAGGATGCTGATAAATGTCAGTGGACAATCAAACCTAGCCAGCACCTTCCATAAGGCTTCATGAGTGATGGAGTTGATGGCCTTGCTTAGGTCAAGAAATGTCATAAACAGCTCCTGGTATTGCTCACTACACTTCTTCTGGTTATGTTGTACAATAAAACTCATGTTGATTGTACCCTGTGATGGTCTAAAGCCACACTGGAATTCTGGAAGGACATCTTTGGCAAGGGGGAGGAGGTAATTCAGTAGGATGTGAGAAAAAATCTTCTCAGCAACAAAGAGGGGGGCAATACCTTGGTAATTCCCACACATTGACTTGTCCTCTTTCTTGAAGACGGTCACAATTTTGACATTCTTTAAGTAAGGTGGAACTTCCTCATTAACCCATATTTTGATGAGAAGTTGGTGAAGTTTTTGCACTAGTACTGTTCCACCAACTTTGAAGACCTCTCTGGGAATGCCATCTGGCCCTGGTGCTTCATTGGTCTCATCAGAGTGATGGCCAGACTTCTTTGAAAGATGGGGGATCACCGAGAGATTCTATTACTGGGTGTTGAGGAATGGACTTGATGATGGCAGCTGAGACCTCAGATTTACAGTTGAGTAGAATCTTGGAAGTGCTCCTTCCAGCATTGCTTGATGGATACATTATCCATGAGAAGGGTGGAGCCATCCTGGGATTGCAGTGGGGTTGGGCCATTGAAATGCAGCCTCTGGATCTCCATGGCCTTTGCTTGCCACCACTGGTTCTTGATGTCCTGTAGCCTCCTCTGAACTACAGCTTTAAGCCAGTGGTAAGCCTCTTATTTTTGCTGGCTGGAGGGTCCATTTTGTCAGCTTCAGAACACAGTTCTCTTCTGATGGAAAACTGCTAGGACTTCCTCATTATTTTTATCAAACCAATCTTGGTGACGGTAAGGGGAGTATCCAGTTGATTCAGTGCATGCCTTGTGAATAATGTTCTAAGTTCCTCCCAATGTGTCTGGATGTCCAGGTAGGTCTGAGAGCCTCTCAATAAGGTGTCAGTGAAGACCCTCATATATAGCTTGGTCTTGGAATGCCTTGATGTTAAATCTCTTCTGCATTCCCTTTGGTTGTTTATGGTGCAAGCTGCATGTCTATGATTGATCTGATTAAATGGTGGTCTGCCTAAAAGTCATCTGCACCCCTCAGGACTCAGGTGATACAGAAATTAGTAAGATCACAGGTTCTGCCAATAATATAGTTAAGAACGTGCCAATGATTGGAGCGTGGATGTTTTCAAATGGTCTTATATTTGTCACAGTGTATGAAGATAGTATTTGTGATGAACAAGTCGTACTCTGCACATTTGCTGAGGAGGAGGTTACCATTGGAATTGACTTTCCCCACCTCCTTGTTCCTAATGGTGCCACTCCAAAATTCAGAGTGTCACCCAGCTCTTGCATTAAAGTCACCCATGAGGATGAGCTTGTCTTCCTTGGCAGTGACAGTCAGGACTGTGTCAAGAGCCCAGTAGAACTATTCCTTAGGGGTGTGCGAAGCGGTCCCTATTCGATTTGGATTCAGCCCGAATCAGGGACAGTGATTTGATTCACTGATTTGGATCACTATCCCTGATTTGATTTGGCTGAATCCAAATCTGAAGATTCGATGCTGATTTGGAGAATCCCCAATCCGGACACAGAAACAGCTTTAAAAGATTTTCTACATACCTTGAGGTAGCAGGCATGGCTCGTGAATGCTGCAATGCTGGGGCACCCCACAGGAGTGCAGGGGGGCCCTCCATGTGCTTGATGGCAAACCCGGAAGTGGACCAGAAGTACATCCTGCACCCTTCCAGCTCAGCGATTAGCTGAAGGAGGACCCCCGGGTGCCCCCCCAGACCCAGGAGGCACCAGTCACCAAGCCGGGGGGGGGGGCAGGGTGCAGAGGGGCCCCCCCAGTGTGCTCTCCAGCAGACCCTGGTGGAAGTGCTTCTGGTCCACTTCTGGGTCTGCTGCTGAGTATGCTGGGAAGCCCCCTGTGCTTCTGCGGGACACTCAATGCACCCCAGCATTACAGAACTCACGAGCCCCTGCTGCCTATGTAGAAAAAACATTTAAAGCTGTCTCTATGTCCAAATCTCCGAATTTTTCTGAATCTCTCCGAATCAATTCTGAGGGTTCTGATTTGATTTGGAGAGATTAAAGGGTCTCCTGATTCAATTGGGATTCGGAGATTTGGCCACTGAATCGGGCCACATCTCCACCGAATTGAATCAGGGGCTGAAGCTTCGCATAGCCCTACTATTCTTTGTTGACTTCTTCATCGTCAGTTGTGGGGGCATATGCACTGATGACCATAGCATACAGGTTGTTACTGAGCTTGATGTGGAGAGTCATAAGGCATTCATTAATGCCCACAGCACGTTCTGAAAGCTCATTGACAATCCCTGTGAATGCACCTCTTTTCAGGTGACTTTCCTTTCCAGAAAAAGATATAGCCACCTCCTTCTTCCAGAGACTTCCACCCCACTGCAGCTCTCATCCACCTTCATAGCAGAGAAACAGCAGATCCTCAAGTATGCCCCTTCTGCTGTTGGGGTCTTCTGGAGTTTGGACCTTGCTTAGCTGGGACCTCACCCTACACCTGTTCACCAGGGGAGAGTTGTATGGAATGATTTCAACAGAACTTCAAATCAGACACTCTTTGCCTGTTTTATGATTTATAATCAACAGAAAAAAATCATGCCTCTTCTTTCTACGTGTTTCCTAAAACACATGACTGGACTAAAGGATCCATTGTTTGTTTATGGTGTGGCATCCTTATCATGCAAAATGACAGTGTTGCCTAGGAATCCTGATGTAAAACCAAAAGAAATTGGGTGGCTTTAAAAGAGTTATTCTTGCAGATATTGAAATTAGCTTAAATCCCAAACCCAAATCAACAGCTCGGGGCAGAGAATGCAAATCCTCATGATTGAAAAAGAAAAGAAATGCCATCAAAGCAAAACCGATGAGTTTTCTACCAGGCCATGCTCCGTGCAGCTCAGTCATTCTGTGAGACAAAACTTTGGGGGTGGAACAAAAATCTACTTAGAGCAGTATTCAGCAATCTTCTGCCCAAAACCTGTTGTTTGTTAGATGAAGTTAAAGAATCAGGAGGGTTTCAGAGACCTTATTGGTGATTTGCAGACCAATGTTCTTAGGAAAAAGGGGAAAAAAATCCTACTTTTGTTATTTTTAACTTCAGAGCAGCTAAAATAGTCCTGTTCAAAAAGGAAACAAAAGGAGGTAATCTCACCCTCATTCTCACTTTCTTGCTCTCTCTATTTTAGTTGAGATGAACATGAAATATATTCATTCATTTGAAATTAAAAAGCAGGCTGGCACAGCGCCCAATATTTAATAGCTTGAAACTAAGCCAAATGGTTTGCTTCTCTCTATCTGTCTCCTGCTTGCTTTTTATATTGTGTCTTGGTTGGATCAGAGCCAAAAGACTATTATTAAAAAATTTCCAGCTAGTCATATAATGGAAAACACCTTCCATGACTGATAAAGGAACCTGTGGCAGTTGTTGTGGGAATCCTGCTTTGCACTTAAAGGTGAAATATGGAAACAGAGTTATGAAATCAACAAACTGAATCTTGCAGGAGTTGCATATCATTAAGATAAATGATTAGTTTTATGAATGACATCAATGGAGGGGAGAAATTTGGGGTTTGTTTTATTGGTTTTTTTGTGGTTGGGGGATGGGAGAGCATTTGGGGCTTTTTTAAAAACTAAGTTCAGCTCTCTGTTTCTTTGTTTATTTAAAACTCTGAATGTGTTTCCAGTAACAATACCCATTCTTTTGTACACACTTGATCACATTCTAGCCTCAGACGTGCATACATCTGTCCAATTGATCTCAGTGGCAGTCTACAAATTACTGTATGCAGTAACATCTGTGACATTCCTTGTGATCCACCTTAACTGATTTCCTAAATACCTCTTCCAAACAATACCTAGGGAATACTTTTTCAGGGAACACATGTAGCGTTTTAAGAAGGGCTATACAGAGAAAGGGACCAAATCCAGTCTATTAAAAACAGACATTTTTTTTTACACCAAGGTAACATGTATAGGGAATACTAACAACCTGCTCCTCTACTTTTAGTATTATTTTGTCCCTTCTGGAAGTTGCAGCTACTGTTATGAAGCAAGGGTGACAGAAGTTGGAGCAATGTGAATTAGCTCTACTTTTACCTGTCTAATAATGGAAAATTAATCACAGCAAGAATCGTTTTACTTCATTACCCACAACAAGGCAGTCAAGCTTATCCAAGTGGTCCACAAACAGAGCAGTTCCACCAGTCTGGATTTCATATATTCTATGCTCTTTCTTCATCTCAAGTGCAAGGGAAATTCTCAGGTATTATGTGTGTGGCACAGAAGCTCTCGGCTGCTCCCCTTAGTGCTGGGCAGAGCTGCAAGTTGTGAGGCTTGGTCACAATTAAATTAATTCCAGCTGTGGTTCAGAATGAAAATAATGGTTTCATCATAGTAGACCACCATTACTCGATTTCCTGCACATGTCAGTGTTGGCGTTCAGAATGACAATGAAAAGCTCCCTGCCTATAAAAACAGATGCAGACACTACAGAGGTTCTTTGATAAAGAATGTACAGATCTGGCTAGACAAGAAATTAGGCCATGACTGGACAGAAAAGTAGATTACTGTGGTTAAAGTTACCAGCCGGCAGCTCTGTGTCTTCAATGGTCCAGAACAGAAGAGACCTAATCTTTTCTCAGTGCAGCCACATGTGTCAGTTCAGCATTTAAATGGTCTGTTTTGTGGTTTTACGTTTGAAAAAGGGAACAAGTAGTTGAGATGTTTTCATTGACTCAAATTGTTTTGAAGAGAGATCACCTACTCAGATTTCAGTAGGGGAGAATTCTAATTGGGGGAGCAATCCTTAAAATACTGCCTATTACTTGGTGATCAAATGGCTGTGACATTTATTTAGGTCAAGATTATTTGATGAGATGATAAACAGGCATACTAGTGTCATATGGCTGTCATTCTGGGAATAGCATCCTTTTGAAGTTGACTGGAAGTACATGCTCAACTCCCAGGTAAAGTATAATTACAGGTAAATCAAGTATTCTTGTCATCTAAACAGTGTCAGCACAAATGACTTCTCAATCATTTTCTGTACCAGAATCTCTTGGCAATAAGTCTCTGTTCTCAGTCAAACTGCACCAGCTAACTCTAGATAAGAAAGTAAATTATAATACTAATACAAGTCACCCATATCACAGTCATTTTATGTTAATAGAGAATCCTCCTAATTCAAAGCCAGAGCTACTATAAAGTACTTCCTAAAATAAATTAGCTGACACTGCTCTGTGACGTCTCACTCTACTGACTGTATATCATCTAGGAGCACCTTTGACATCCACACCAGCTTTCCATACAACTGAAATATATGTACTACTTACTCAGAGGATCTTTCAGTACTATCCTTTTCCATGCACATCACCTACCAACATCTGCCTACTTCCCTGCCAACATCTTCTCTTCTTCCCTTTTCACCCCCACCTATGCCCAACTTTATAATCCTCCTACCTCGGTATACTCACAGAAACCTTAGCACACATGTGTATGCTCACTCCCATCATTCTCCTTTACCTATCTTTGCAGATAAATGCCATCTAGCCATGTGGCTGTCCTGTAAAACTGACACAAGCACTAGCTTCCCCTAAATACTGACATCTCTAGAGCCACTCTGAATTCCACTAACATCGATGAATAACAAGACTGACATGAAATAACAGATACCCATTTTTCACTTTTCATCGGTAGATATTGAAGCTAAGTGTTACTGTTCCCATTTTACAGGTCAGGAAACTGAGCTATGAAAATGTTAAGTGACTTGCACAAGGTCACTCCAGCCAACACTCGTCTCCTGAGTCTCATTCCTTTATGTAGTACCAGGGCTTTACCTTTTACACCAGGGCTGTTAAACTAATTTGCTTCTCCTCTCCCCCCAACCTTGGCTAGGTCCAAACCACAGATCTTCTAGAAGAATGGATAAAGACCCAGCTGTAATGGTGTGAATGCCTATGGGTGCCTGACCTCTGTGTCATTTCAGAGAGCTGCAGGGCTTAACACCACTGTCACTCACCCAAAATTAATCCCCCATGTAACTGTGTACTTCAGAATTCCCCAGTCAGGCTAGTGATGGTGGCATTAACCCCTGTGGCTCTCTGAACCTGTGTGTCAGATCAGAGAGCTGTAGGGGTTAACACTACACCTGTTCACCCCACCACTGAATTCCTAGTCCCTTCAGGAGCCATGCAGGCCAGGTGACACTGCTCTGGGGGTCAGATCCAGCCTGAAGGTATGTGTTTGACATTCCCACTTTATTCCATTGGAGGATCTGCTCATACAATTCTGAATTATTGCATGGGTTGTTATGGGAAATTTATAGAGAGATGCTGCAGATGAGTATTGGGGTGTATGTGGCAATACACAAAGTTGCGACAGGAGAGTATTGGATCCATTCTATCAGTCACACCAACCACACTCACTTTCTATAAAAGTTAAAAAGAGATAATATGCAGTCACTTTTCCTGAAAGGCAATGCATTAACTTTAGCCTTGCTGTCAGAAGAATGGGGAATTATTTGGTCCACATGTGCTTAAAACCTGGGGATTAAGGGGGAGAAAATGGTAACAGGAATTTCTCATCACTGTACATGCTCTACTGGGACTAGGGCAGTATTGTTGATACTGCAGGCACTGCCACTGGGTCGCAGGACTTCCATACGCTACTGTTTTCAATTCAGTTACTCTGCAAGTAGGACAGACTGGCATTCAGATCCTTGAATATAATAGAGTGCATTTGATATGTTCAGGGCCTTCACTTCTTTTGTAACTCACGTTCCCTAGTAGGAAGACCATATAGTCTGGTCATTTTCAGCTTTCAGTCATTCTACCTTGAAGTTACCAACCTGAAGCAATGAGGCACCCTTCATCTCTCTCCCACATTTGTTAAAAACTTCAGGAAAGGAAAGTTCCTTATTTCCCTAGGCCTCAGTTTATAGATAGCACAGTATATTATAATTGGTTTTGAGGGGCATGTGAAGTATATGAATGACAAGACTCATCCAAGCAAACCTGCCACTGAACAGTGAGTAATATGCCCTTTATTGCTAGAAAATAATTCAGACCCATGGGAACAAATCTTCTTTAACTTAATTTGTAGGATTTTACAGCCAGGTAGTGTAACCAGTGTTGTCAACTGGGTAGTGTAATCATTTTTAATCAGAGTTCTTATAAATCATAAGGGTAAAGCTATGGAACATCCTAATTCCAAATGCCTCTTCCTGTAAAGCTTAAAACCTTTTTTATTAAATTGTACCAAATCCTGTACTCACACATGCTGTATTCAAAACCACCTCCAGTCCTAGGACAGAGAATTAGAATTTGAAGATTGCATACACTCAGTAACAGAAAACAAAACATTGTTCTCAATGGTGGTAAGCTCAGAAAGTTATGTGCATGGACTGTTTTGTTTTTGTGGTTGTTGTTTTGGGAGGTTTTTTTTTTTTAATATCTTCTCTGAAATGCTTTATTCTAAATAAACGATGCCTTGCCTTAAGGATGCTGATCACTGATAAGCACTGACATTTTCCTAGAGGGAACTGAGCAGAGCTTAATACAGTTGTACTGAAACAGTTGCACTTACTACTTAGTGATTGCAAGCTAAGGCCTGTTCCAAGAATGGCAGTTATGTTGTTCCAACCCTGTTCAGATATATAACAATGCAGAACTGCACAGAGATACCCCTGATTAAGCTAGTTATGGGACCAAAAGCAGTGTGGCTGCATAAGCTCAGCACTTCAGCAGGGCTAATTAGTATATAAGGACCATGCTTAACATACCTACATTGATTCCAGGACCAACACTAGTATCTCTGCTTGAACTGCAGTGTACAGCCCAGATGTCTACATAATACTGTATTACACAAGGGAGAAAAAAATCAAAAGTCTGATTTCCTTAGGTAGTGATTTTTAGTTTTGCTTTACAGCTAGTCACTGGAGGCACCGCGAGAAGGTAGTTACTGTCATCCCCAACACAGCACAGCACTTAATTGAAAGCTGCAATCTTTACAAATGCCCAGATGCGAGAGATGGAATCCACACATTGAGCGATAATACCAGACAGTGACTCATAGATTTGGAAGTTGATATCTGATGCTATATAAAAGAGAGAGACATATACAATGGAGAATTATCTCTAGAGGACTTATACCTAAAGAGTTGCACTCAATGAAACCAGGAAGACTGAGAGGTACAATTTATAGTCCACTGAATTCAATTCCTCTTCATCCCTTTCAAGGCTCTGTTCATGCTCCAGTGACTATACTATTGAAAGCAAAACCACTTTATGTCGTATTCTAACCTGGGAAGAAAAAAATAGCAGGATATGTACTGATTGAGGATTTAGAGATTTCCAGTAAAAAGAATGCTTGCAGTATGACTTTAGTTGATCCAAAGACTTCCAGTTTCTATGCCTTGAAGAACAAAGCTGCCAATCATTCATCTCCCATGTTTGCAGCTATGCTCGTAGAGCAACGAACAATGAAATTCCAGATGGACTGTGGTACCAGCTGCAATATCATTCCAGCAACACTAATAAGCATTTATATTAGACGAGGAAAATGTGACCAAGTGCTTGTGATGTACAGTAAAACTATTCCAGGCAAACACAGGCCTAGTATGAGGTGATAGATAATCCACAGATAATAAATAATCCACAGAACAAGAGACATTACTCCTTGAAGATTACAGTAGTTGATACAGAGGACTTTGGGGCAGAAGAGCAATTCAAGCAATAGATTAGATTGCAGCACAATATCAGACTATCCTCAAGACAAAAAACAAAAGACAGCAGTCATTGTGTTTCCTATCCAGTATTTTATTTTGAGATCAACACCTAATGAACACTGAAGTTTAGAACAGCCCTTCATATGCAGGCTGAGTTTACTGTAACAGAGTTTGTTAGCTCTGGTAGAGTTACTGGAAAAAAAAAAAGAACTATCACTACACTAAAACTGCTTGTGATGGCAAGAATGGGTTCTCACATAGTGTGACAAATGAGACATTCTCACACAGTATGAAAAATAGTGTGACAGTGTGACAAATGAGTAATTCTCACACAGCATGGCAAATAGTGATGCATGTGTGACAAATGAGACACCTAATGTCCTTTGCTGTACCACTGGTAGCTTTTGCTGGGTACAAATGATCATGGGCTTTAATCTAGCCCCAGAAGTGTTTCATTGTGCACTAAAAAAGACACCCATGCAACAAGACAATAACTGAGGGCATTCATACTGGAGGAGATGGTTGAGAAGAATGAATCAAAGGAGATGTAATCTAGGAACGTGACACCAATCTGTGACAACTCCTAAACAGATGCTAGAGATTGAATATTAAGGTGAATGGAGGAAGTTAGAAGTTGAAGACAACTAAGATCCCTACATTGGGCAAGTCCTGACCTTGAGAAACTGAGACACATTATTGACAGTATGTAAGAGACTGAGAGCCTTTAATGAACTGTCCCAATCAAAGAATGTGGAGGGAGTCTAGCAATTACTGAGTTAATTATCCTTCCAGATACCGTGCACTCCTAGAACCTCTCCTTGGACCATAACTTTGTCGTAGTGGAGAGGCTTGTGTGTTCCAATGACCCTCAGAGCTATGTCATCTGGAGTCTTGTCTTGGTAGGAATGAATGGAAACCTTCCGTACAATTGGCCAGCCATTGATCGGGGGGGGGGGGGGGGAGGAGAGGAAGGGTTGGAGAGAAATGACTGAATAACACTACTTTGTATTTAAAACAAAGTGAATTGGCAATTTTTGTGTGAAGCCCTCAGGTCTAATATGGCAGGTTTGCACCCAGTGCTGAGGACTAAGTTGGGAGATGTCTGTCTGGTTACAAACCAGTTCAGCCTAGCCAGGTTAGACTAACCTGCAAAGATTGAATCAATTCAGGCTCAGGCTTTTTGAATGTCTGTGATGTTCACCTTGCAAAAACATTAAAAAAAAGATGAATCATACTCTAAATTCACTTTATCAATTAGCTCTGAGGATACAGCTCAACTATCTTGTGCTTTAATCGAACTTAACAACTCTGTTAATACCTTACAAATATTCCTTATTTCTGGAGATAACCAAGGAAGAGTTCTTCACAGATTTCTGAAATTAATCTAGGGTTTTGATGACATTAGAATTTTGTGGTGTTTCCTAAATTTACTTAGAAGCCTATATTTATCATGATATTTGATCTTTTAAATCTCCAAAAACAAATGTTTCTTAATACTCATAATAGAGACATTTCTTAACAACTGCATTTTTGCTGTTAATAAGCAGAAGAATATTTTATACCCTTTGTGAAGATTAGTTCATAATGTCAACTTAAAATGAGCTAAGAAGTTAATGACCTGTTCCAGAGTCTATTGAAATCTATGGAAAGATTCCCAATGACTTCAGTAATCTTTGGATCCTCTTTTAAGGGACTAATCTTGCTCTAAATTAAGTCAACAGAGCCCTTCCATTTATTTCAAAGGGGACAGGATCGGGTTGTAAGGATGACATTCTTTCCAGGATCAGGTCAAGGCCTATGAATCATCAAATAGGCAGACAAGGTTCCTTGGGTGAATATCAAATACATATCAAATTCACCCAAGGAACCTTGTCTGCCTATATCCTTAGACCAACACGGCTACAACCTAAACCCCTGCATAGTTAAAATAGGGCATTCAGTTAATACAGTGATGAGTAAATTAAGAAACTACGTAGAATACAGTAGGTTAGAACAGTGGTACCCAACCTTTCTGGCCCTGCAGGCCAGGTAGAGAGTGTGGGATTAGTTGATAAACTGGATTCTGAGCACAAAATCTGTCTGCAGGGCAGATCTAGCCTGGGGTCACTGCAGAAGCATAATCCAGCCCATGGCCATAGCCCCACATATTGTATGAGACTCCAACACTGCGTGCCAAATCAGGTCCTTGTTCCATGTGCCAGATCAGGTCCGCTGCCCTGGCCCTCATGCTGGCCCTGTCTCACACACAAGGCCATGTAATCTGGCCTGCAAAGCTTGCAACTTTGATGCTGGGTGGAGGGTGGCAGTGCTAATTGCTGCTGCTCCACTGCTGCCAAATTTCTGGACTTATGGGAAGCCTTATGGGCCAGATCTAGCTTGTGAGCCATAGGTTGAGAACGCTTGGGCTAAAACAGTGATTCTCAAGCAGTGTGCTATGGCAGCTTGAAGTACCTTCAGATCCTTTCAAGGGTGCTGTGTGATGCCACTCAGTGTCTGCAGGGTTAAGTGAACAAACATGATTCACAAGATAAATCCAGAGATTTCAAATTGGAATCCATGGTGTCAATAACATTCTGACCTGTTGTGACCTTTCTAAGTTCTTTGCAACAGGAGAATTGCTATATTATTTTTCTGTAGTAAAAAAAAAAAAAGAATGAAAACTAAGAGCTGGCATTTTCCAAAGGTACTTTAAGTTTAACAAGGGTTTCCTTGAGTTTGTCTAGGGGTGCCTGGAGCCTTGAAAAGGTTGAGAACCACTGGGCTGGCAAGACCTAAATAATTCACAGACCTTGTGCTGCTGAGCTCCACAAGGAATTTCATTCGAAACAAATAACTAAATACTGTTGTTACCAATTAGGTGGGCATCACATAAGACATTCTTTGTATGATAACAGTTACTATGATAAAGGGACTCCACACTACATTTTCAGACTGCCAAAGTAATTGTAGAATGTCACAATATTTCAGGGTAGAGTTTTTGTTTATTTATTTATTATTTTTTGCAAGAAGAATAATAGTAGCTACATATTTCGTGTGCCTCAGGATAATAGTCCGAGAACACATAGTGGCTCCCTAATCAACCTACTCTGCCATGAACAAGGATATCTGCATTTGGAAAACCTCTCTTTTTTTTATTGTAGTGTCAATCTGAGGGGAATCAATGGTCTTTTTTTTTCATGTAGTTACCTCAAGGGCCTTAAAGGTACTAGCAGACAGTTGGCAAACTTCAAAGAAATAATGAAGCATTTTAGATTGGCGCTGTTGCACTGTTTGAAATATCTTTTCTAGGCCAAGTATAGCACATAAAATTTAAATGACAATACTGATGCTAGTTGTCATTTTCATAGCACATACTGCTTTTTTATTTCATAACACATACTATTGACTAAGGAAGATGCAGCATCTCTTCTGGTTCTGCATAGACTCTTGGCACTTGAAAAGGATTTTTATATCATGGACTTGTGGCAGGCTTGCTGGCAGCAGCCTGGCTCATCAGCTTTACAGGAGCTCAGAGTGATTGGTGGGGCATTTCCCCCTCCCCAACAATCAGGTAAGGGAAGGTGAGAGACTTGCCCTACCCTTACCCAGGGGTGAGGCGAAAAGGCGGATCAGAGGAGGAACTAACCCTGCCTCTTTCTAACTCAATCTGGGGGTGGAGCCTCCAGAGAGGTTTAAAAGTCAGTGTGCCCGGCACACGTGTGACTTATGAGGGACAGTGAAGAGGGCTGAGAAGAGCTGGTTGAGCTGACCAGTGGGGTGGAGCAGTTGTCCCAGAAGTGCCCAGAAGATACCTCACTGGATGGGGAACAGCAAGTGGCTGTGTCCCCAGCCCCACCGTGAAGGGAGCACAGCAATGGTGTATAGGTCAGTGCACAGAGGGTCCCGGAGTGGATGGGACCCCAGCCTCTGTGCAAGGCAGCACAGGTCCCCAATCCTGCACGAGGCAGGGACAGGGCCATCGGTACACAGGATGGTGCCCAGGGCCATAGAGCTGCAGGGCTGCTCTGCTCAGGGCTGCAGTGGCTGCATGAACAGCGTGGGTCTCCAATTCCGCACGAAGCAGGGACAGGGCCGTCAGTGCACAGGATGGTGCACAGGGCTGAGAGCAGGCTGACATGCCAGGAGAGCCCCCCCAAGGCAGCTGAGGGCCCCCCACAGAGGGGGGAGATGCCTCGCCCCTGGAGACGAGTGCAGCCTTGGCGAGTCCTAGGGAGTTGGGAGTTACCTGGGAAGGGAATTCCCACAGGGGAGGAGGGCCCTCTCCTCTGTGGTGGGCAGCAGAGGAGAAGTCCCTGATGGAAAGGGGATTCCTGGGTTGAGGCCCAGCCAGGTGTGTAATAATTTAAGCAGGATTAAAGGGTGCCCTTTGGGGTATTGGGGTATTCTTTTTCTTCCCCCCTCCAGGGTCATTTCTTCCTGGGGTGCAGCGGTTGTACCACTGCAGCGTTCTGTTCCTTTCCTTCCTCTATGAATCCATGTTGTAAACCCTGCACCTTATTGTTTGTAAACCCTGTGCCATATTATTGTATTTGAATGCATTGTGCTTGATGAAAACCCTGTTATGAATATTTAATCATGGTTTTACCACTGCGAGCCCTATTATTATCAATTCCTAAACCAACCCCTATGTTATACTTTAAGGCCACTCCGCTCAGGCCTGGAGGGCACTCAGTAGGAAGGTGGGGCTTGCAGTCCAATCCAAGAGGGCCCCAGGGGGACCAGCTTAAGTGTGGGATCAGGGGCTACTGGAGTGTGTTTGAATATATATGTATACATAAGTTAATTCTGTAAACACTTATATCATATTCAACTGTACATAGTTAAGGCTCGCCAAGTGTCCTGGCTCAGCTCTGTAGGGAGAGGAGGGGAGCTGCACACAGCCAGCCAGCTACACCTCCCACAGTGCACCTGCTAACATCCCTTCATTTGAAGAGGGGGTACCTATCTGAGTACCACCTGGGCTACAGACTGATCAGTGGTCTCAAGAAGATGTTATCTATAGACAGTGGAAGAGAAAGGCCTGGGTAGTGGCTGGAAAATAAATGTTTACCCATCATTATTCTGGTTCATTGAAGTTTATACCTGAAAAGAATTAATATGATATTTCTATGGCTAAAGACAACAGATTATTTAAAAGCATATCTACAAGGAATGTATTGGTTCAGATAATGGTTCTCTCAAATGTAACAGCTAACTTGGAGGTAAATCACTTTTTTATCCAGTTTAATCTTTTTGTTAAAAAATATCATAACAAAAATCCATGCTGACAAAAGAAAATGTTCTTTTAATGGATATAGGCATAAAACTAATAAAAAAGCAGAGGACTTTTAGGAATCAGGAATCCAGAAAAGGGCAATTAGAAATAAGAATGATATATACTGAATCTCTGGTGCCTTTTTCTTGAGATACACAGAGTTTATTACAATGGGTGTTATACATATATTACATTTATGAGTTTAAAAGTAAGTTTAAAAAATATGTCTCTTTCCTGTACAAAGTACAATGTTGCTATTTCGGATGCAGTAATTGACTTGTCAAGCTAGTTCATCCTGACAGATATTTAAAAAAACCTGTTAGGTCTATCTCCCTCTGCACACCTAAGGAAGTTGGGGTTTTAGTAATTTGTCTATTTGAGGGCTGTTGCTACAGGCAGCATCAAATAAAAGGCAGTTGTGACAGAAATTAGCATTTGATGTTTGAAAGAACATGCTAATAAAATATTAAGATGTAGTTAGGTTCACTTTGTGAGGCCCCTTGACTCTGATAGAAGAGGGTGAGTAATAAGCACAAGTTGAGACCTGTTCACAAATGCCTGCTAATTTCTTCTGGGAAGGTGCTATGTCCTGTAGTAAGTGCATGATGGGGCTTCTCTCCTGATGGGACTTTGGCTACCACCACAATACAAACAGTGCTCAGAGCAATGATATATTTTATAAGCTGGACTTTAAGGAATCTGTTCTCAAGTGAATGTATAGACTCCCAGTTTGGATTGCTAGGTGGGTAGCAAAGAAAGCATCGGCCATGATAAAATTGTTTACAACTGCATTACAAATGCATCTGATTCTTCAGAAAGGTGAATGAGAAAGCTTGCATTGTTTTTATATCTATTCCTCCATTTTGACAACTGACTCTTGGAAACACAAGAAGTCTAAAATCTGGAGCATTTAAGCTAGATGCCTTTATTTTGGGATGTAAATATACACTCTAGAACATCCCATGTGTTTTTCCTCACAGAAAACAAGGCAGATTTACACTGTGTTTGAAAGGTGTTAGAGAGTACTGCCAAGAAGCCATGCCCCACTTGCTTGTTTGGCCTGTGCTACATGTCCAAAAATGTCACATAGCTGCTTTGTGGTTCATGTCTAGCAGTGCTCCCAGGGTTGGACATGTTCATGAGAGCAGCTAGGAGCATGCTCAGTGTCCTTCTAATGGTAGCTCCATGACATTTTTTTGGTATATTGCATATGCAAATAGGATAGAAAGGGAGGAGTGTGTTTTTGTGTCAGGGTCCCCTGGCACTATCCATTTGGCATAGCTGTGCTTTGATTTCTATTGGAAAATGTGGGAAGTTCTAGAATTTAGGTACTTGGCCAATATAAACTGGTGTGATACCCACTGACTTAAATGAAACAGTGTTCCTTTATTATAAGTTCTAGGTCAATGCTTTCATTTTCTTGTTACTGTATCTTCCTACCTGTCAGTACCATATGGATCTGTTTCTTCCATCTATTGCATTGTGTAATCAATGGCATATTATTATCCTCAGGCTTGGGTTTTTTAAAAAGATAAAATAGGCTTAGAGAACTCAAACTATTGAAAAATAAGAAAAGAATGAAAAGGGAAAAACTGGTTACACTGTGAATTAGATTGTCTGCTGTATTTAATTTTCATGTTTAGGAATGGAGGCACGTGCATTTGTGAAGTAAAGAAGTGATAGCTTGAATACTACAATGGAGCAATCAGAAAAGGAATTGGCATAAGTATTTGTTTTATGTGAAAAAGAAGAATGAGGCACCAAATTCAATAGCATACAGATGATGATGTTATTCAAAACGTAAGCTGGTCCAAAATGGGAGAAAGGACAAAGTTGTGCAGCTTGCACTACACTGGCATAGAAAAATATTCAGCAAATTGAAAAAGGTAGTAACTTATTCTAGACAGACTGAGAAAACTGGGGAAAATATTCCTTTTTTTTGTTTGTTTGATCTAGATATGAATTTAAAGTGCAACCTAGAATTTTAAAACTCATCAGATTTCAGGGGCCTTAAAACCAAGCTCTTCCCTTTCTGTGATGAGACCCCCCACAAAAAAAGAGAACTGGAGGAAGATTCTTAAGGATCTCCTTGTGATGATTCATCCCCTTGAGGGAACATGAAATGGGAAAGGAAGCAGAGGAGAAAAAGGCTGTAGCTTTAATAGGCCAAGAGCTTTCTGTGTCTGTGAATGATTCTGCAGCAAGGAATTCTTCAATGGGATGCTTGTTTCATTAATAATTTTGTAGGGGGAGCTACCATCAATCAAACAACCAAACAGGTAAACTGATTGATGATTGCAATTCTTCCATGCAGAATGAGGTCACGCTCTGCCACCTTTGATGTCAGTCATCTGACCTTGAAGTAATTTTTCTGGTCCCTGAGGAGGACTAAAGTCTGTAGTACAGTAGCAATTCAGCTGGTTCTAAAAGAGAAGTTAAATTGTTAATTATATTATGTATGCTCAAATAATCACTCACTGCACAATCTGACCAAGAAGGAAACCCTTCAGGCACCTTGGGTATTTCAAATAAAGTAGATGATCCCTTTAAATCCCAAGATTTGTAGTCAAAAGCTTTGGTTCTGGAGCAGTTTTAATAGGCTTGCTGTTTCAATGTTAATATTGCTTCTGTAGGTAAGAAGTGGTGTGGTATTTGAAAAGATCCAAAGAAAGGGTTCAGATTTGAGCATTTTAAAGGTCAGAAAATTGTATTTAAAATTTTTAGATATCTCTAATTCCCAGTGGCTGTGTCCTCTGAGAAAAGATAAGCCTTAGGTCCTTGTTTGGGAAGTGCAGTTGAAAATACGATTCTTTCTAGATTTTTCTTGTCTACAGAATGTTACCGCTGGGCGGCATGACAGAGTTCCTGTATTAACAGTTTTCAAAACACTGAATGCCTTTGGCTGACTTCTAAAGTCCAAAAAATAGCAAAGGAGCATTAAGGGCCGGCACTTACAAATTCAGGAAACATATTGCCAAATTATCTTGTTCAGCAAATTATTGCCAAAATAGTGGGACTTAGAGATGTTTCAAAGCCATAGGCTAAGGAGTTGTATCTGGTTTTCTGCACATGAGTAGCATTCAGATCAAATTTTGAAGATCGGGCACCATAGCATTTTACCTGCCATGCTGCTGGGATGCCTCTATGATGGCAGTAAGGAATGGAAATAGCAGAAGCATTTCTTGTGCTTCATATTAAAGGGACTGAAGCTTGCCTTTATCAGTGCCTTGCCTCTGACATGAAGGTCAGGGAATATTTTTACTCCTTTTACTCCATCAGATGTTCCACTGCTCAGAGGAAGTTCTGGTTTCTGCCTTTGCTAGTGGATCCTGATGAGAGAAGGCACTGAATCATGCTACTCCCTTCCTGCCCTGCACTTTCAACTGCAGCAGCCTTTCCTTAGTGGAGATGCCAAAACTGAAAGCAATGGCATAAATCAGACATAAATCTGTCCCCAGAACTCTCAAAGGTTACAAGCCAGCGACTCCTGGAATAGACAGTTTATGCTGAAAGTGAGGGCTATAGAAACTTGACAGGCTGAAACAGTGAGTTCATTCACAATGATTTGCTTTTTGAACTGCCACCTCAAAAATGTTCTTCTGGGAGGGGAGTTATGACGTATTCATTACACCAGGAGTGTCAAACTATAGCACATAGGCCGAATCTGGCCTGTGGAACCATTCCAGCTGGACCACTGGTAATCGGGACGACTATTGGAAGTTGAGGGGTATGGCCAGTGGAGCACGGCCTGCCTCAGAATTTAACATGGCCATTGTTGGCAGGGGGTGAGTAAGGACCTGCTCTGAAGCCCGATTCCCCCACCCACTCTGCTGCCCATAGACTTATGCTGCTGCACAATTCCTGATCTGTGCCACCACCTAAATGTGGACCTGCCCCACTGGACATGGGATACAGCCTGAGAGGAGCACATGTGGTCCAGATCCAACCCGAGTCTCAGGGTGAGTTTGACCACATGAACCTTTAATAACATATGACTTACAGTGGTGTGAAGAACATGACTAATATAACTGTGTCCACATTGTGGGTTATAATTAGGGACCTATGGAATTCATGGCGGAAGTGGGCACCGCGGCAGCTCCTTTAATCTTGCAGGCTCGGCCATGCACCCTCCACATTGCTGATTGGTTGAGGGGCCCCGGTGGCCCTGCTGTTTGCTGCTGACCAGCTGGGTGGCAAATATGGTACCATATTTAAAACTGCAGTTTTCACCTCCCTGCCAATCAGGAGCCAATCGACAGAGGGGAGGGGACAGGGATGTGTGGTGGAACCTGCAAGATTAAAGGAGCTGCCACGCAGTACACTTCTGCTGTGAATTGGGTAGGTCCCAAGTTTTTTATAGGACTTTTGGCTTACAAACAGTAATCTGAGGTAAGTCTTGGTCAACCCACATTTTTTGTAATTGTGCAACTAGTTTGGTAAGGCGCATGTTTTTACCATTATAACCAGGGATCCTGGTTGTCTCTGAAAAAAAAAAATCCCCAAATTTGGGATGAAAAAAAGTAACCCAAAATCCGTATTTTTCCATGCTTAAAATGAAACGCCACTACATATAGATATCTATATATTAAGGGCATTTCATTTTAAGCATGGAAAAATATGGATTTTGGGGTTTTTTCATCCGAAAAGGGGATTTATTTTTTTTTTATCAGAGACAACCATGATCCCTAGTTATAATGGTAAAAACATGCTCCTTTCCAAACTAGTTGCACTGTTACAAAAATTGTGGGTTGACCAAGACTTGCCTCACAGCTTACCCCTGTACAATAAATTAGAAATTATTATGGGTGAGTTGGTCCTTTGTAGCCAATAGACAGGTGACCATCTGTCCCAGTGTAGGCAATATTACAGCATTTCCTAACTTGACAGGGGGCAGTTGGTAATGGTCTGTTTGCAATGAGCAGACATCTACCCCCAGAATTTAACTGGCTAGAGCTGTGAACACAAGACCTGTACACTGATGTAACTCAACACCACTGTATAGTTATTCTGACTTTGAGGAGTAATTTTATCCTTGAATAGAGTGACTTACATGGGTGTGTGGCTGTACATTGTGCATCCATTCCATATTTACATCAGTTTAAATGTGTCTGTGTGTCTAACACCCTTGGCAGATATGCCACTAGAGGCATGATAGGATCTGATGCATAATCCCAACAATTGTGCTTCCTACCACGCCACATGAGCATGGCAGGAGGCATGATTGTGGGATCCACCATCAGATCCCATCATGATCCTGGGCTCCCCCCTGCAGTGGCAGGTTGAGTGCCTGACAATTGCCTTATCATTGGCTAGCTCTGGGGACCCGTAGAGCCATTCAAGCCCCCTTGTGGTTCCCAGAGCTAGTCAATGATCAGTTGATCATTGGCAGATCGGGATTGCCCCAGGGCTCAAGTTGTGGAGCAGTCCTGATTTGTAATTGGTTGGCAGGAATTGCTCTGGGGTTCCAGTCCTGGGGAAGTCCCTGCTAGATGATGATCAGCTGATTGTCACAGCACAGGGAATCAAGCCCTGGGGGCATTCTGTTCTCCCATTAATTCTAGTCTCAGGGAAGTCCCTGCCAGCTGACATCAGGATCAGGGTAGCCCGAGGACTTGAACCTTGGGGCCATCCCAATCAGCTGATCATTGGCTGAAAGGGGCCACCCAGAGTTTGAGGTCCTGGGCAGTCCCTGCCAGCTGAGACCTGATAGGGTCCACTCTGAGGTTCATGGCTGATAGGGACAGTCCCAGGGAGGGAATCCCAGAGTGGTCCCTGCCAGCTAATGATCAGCTGATCAGGACATCTTGGGGATTTGAGCCCTGGGGCCACCCCAATCATCCATCAGCTGGCAGGGACTTCCCTAAGGCTCAGGCACTTTGGTGGTACCTGTCAGCTGATAGCAGATTAGGACCACTTTGGTGCTCCAGCTCTGCAGCAGTCCCTGCATAGCATGGTAGATGTTCAAGTTATGGTGACATACAAACCAGCCCCAAAGATATTACTTGAAAAATATATAATTACACCATATATAACACCTTAATTGTACCAGAAAAATAATGTGTACTGGGGGCCTTAGCATGTCACATCTATAAATTGTAAATTGTTCAGAGTAAGGGTCACGCATTTGTTCTACAAAGCACCTAGCACAGGTCTGTAAGCATCATCACCAGCAAACCTGCATTGTTTGCATGTTTTGAGGAAATACAGAGCTGAGAGTCATGTATATATTGATGGCATCATTGTACAGTACTAACTGATAAAAAAGTGACATGATTAATCCCTGCAGAACTTTGTGGGTGGAGATCCTAGCCAACATTACCATCAATGATCTATGAGAGAGAAACAAGCTATCTTAAAGCAATTCACCCAGTCTGTGAATTAATAGATTTCTCTTAATGAAGTACAGTCTGTGAATTAATAGATTTCTCTTAATGAAGTACATTGACGTGGATGCAGTACTACAGGTGTATTCACAGGACACCTGTATAGGGAGCTGTCATAACACCACCTCCCTGCTGCTTAATGCAATTCCTCTGTAGTGGTAGTGCATAATTGCTTTAGCCTTTTTCATGGCCATATGAGAGTTCAAATATGTTTTTAATTTGTTTTCCATCATCAGTATTTCTCTTTCCTAGAATCCCGTCAGTTGACTCTCAGTGTTAGACATTTTTTTTTCCTTATCTTACATATTTCTAAACTGAGTTATTTTTGTTTCCATTTCTTTTCCTGATTACTGTTTCAAATCCCTTTGGCCTCTCTGACCTCACTGGTGTTTCAGGTCCTATCAAGTTAGGCTGACTTTTTTTTTTTTCATTTTCATTGAAAATGTATTTTTTTTCATTCATATTCCAGATCGTTGTTAATAACAGATTTGTAAACATTGATCTTACTATGGTGCTGTTTTTCATTTATCTTTGTAGGGATCATAACTGCAGTATTTTTAAGATACACATCTTAGAGATGGATATACCACAACAAACAGGTTAAATAACCTGTCCAAGGTCACATGGAAACTAACTGATAATGTCATTTGTCTTGACTTACAGCCTGAGTGTTCTGAATTGAAACTTTCCATGCTATGATAGATCTACCAAGTACATACTCAATTTTCTCAAGCAGCAGTATTGTTTCAAAAACAACAGAGGCTAATATGAACAGTGCTGGATTTATTTCAGGACCACCAGGCTCAGTGAAGTAGCCTAAATACAGGGCATGAAGAATAAATGAATGTATCCCCTTACCTTGGACAGCTGAACCTCGGCACTGAGTGTAGGTGTGCGTACTGCAATCCCTGTTCTGAACTATGGAAATCATGCTGTGCCTTGTTTGCTCTGAACTGAAATATACCTGCAACCAACCAAACAGTGACCTGTTGGCAGAGTCAAGAGAATAAAAAGGCAAGTTGGAGAGGGCAAAAAGACCAGACAGTTCATTTGGGGCTCTCATATTTTACTTCACTTGAGCTTGACATTTTATTACAGGAAAAAAAAAATGTCCTAAAACAGTGCTGTCCACCTCGCAGTCCATGGGCCAAGGGGTTAACTTATGGTCCCTGGGCTCCTGCCCAGCTCGAGGAATGGTCCAGTGCTGCACAAGACAGCCTTTAGTACCAGAAACTCAGGAGCTTTATTGCCAGGATTCTTCAGTACCTGCAGCTCAGGGTTTAAGGGTGAGTCAGGGCACCCAGGCACATGGTGTAACATGGAGGCATCCTGCTGGTATGGTCTCTGCTAATGTGGCCCACAGGGCATGCAGCCCCCAGCCACTTACAGTAATGATACAGCCCTATATCATAGTGCCCCTTCACCCCCTTCCCTAGACCCCAGTCCTGGGCTCCATGCTCTGCAACCTGACTAGTTGGCATATGATCTGCAGGCTGCTTTCACAGGATTACATCCCTGGGGTGGGAGGGTCATACCCCCAGGGTGGGGGAGCAGGGGAGTGTGCAGTAGAGTTCAAGAGATAAAAAGCTGGTTGACACAGAACATGAAGGTGCAGGAGGGACACTGCATCCTGGGATGCTGAAGGATAGCAACTTGGGTGCTCACCTGTTGGGAGTGCCCACATGTTAACTGAATACAAGCTGGATAACATGGATAGAAAATTAACTTGCCCTGGAGTGGTGTAACTTTAAGCCACCTAAAGTGTGCTCAAAACTAGTTTCAGGTGTTAATGTGTGGACAATTCAGGGGTTAAGAGCTCCTGGAGCCACCTAAATTAATGTGAAACAAGACCCTTGTGAAGTGGGGAAGGAGTAGCAGATCAAGTAGCGGAAAAAATCCAGGTAAGAAAGAGAGAAGGTTTATGTAAAAGGATCTGGTTGAAAAATAATCTTGCAGCAGGCTGCCATTCCACACTGACTACACAGAGCAGAGGATCAGAACTTCAGAACTGGGTTTAACAGAGCACCTCCATTCTCAGGTAGCCAGGTCTACCTGCGAGTTATGTTGTACTTCAGTTGTTTTGTAACTCTGTGCTGCTATTCTCTTGTACCTGGTCACTGTGCTGTGCAAGGTATCTCTATACCTAGACATAATTACCTTTTAAAAACGATACACCTTATTTACTTGCAGCATGTGCAGTGCTAGATATATGTGCTCATAGTTAACTAAAGATATATCTTCCCTTTTTAAAGCACAAATATATGCACAGCTATCTTATTAGTGCACCTTTGCATGCACAAGGAGACGATAAAACCCCTGAATTTGTGGTGTGGGAACACATTCACTAATGAGACAGATTCTTAATTGTTGTAGAACAGCATTGCCTTCATGTAATGGATCTGTGCTGAGGATCTGGCCTGTTTGCATTACTAGGATGTTGTGTAACTTGTGGTTTTTCATAAACTGTTTATATTGGATTTGTTTTGTTCTCTTGGTTGATGCTTTACTATTTAAAATATTAATAGAGATGTAACAATACAAATAATTTTAAAGTTGTTTTATACCAGAGGACAATCTGTGTTATCACATCTACAAGGTGCAGGCCTAGGAAATGGCCAGGCTTGAAATAAGCAGAAGGGAATCACATTTCCCACTGTTCTCCTTCATCACAAAACACCTGAAAAACCTCCCTCCCTTCCCCTGTTTTTTTGAGCAAAACCATTTTCTTTGTAGAAGAACCAGCTTTTGCACCAGGAAGTCATAGAAAACTGACTTTTTCGTGTAACTTACGGAAGTAAAAGTCACTACCACTTTGTCCAAGCACAGTCAAGTGGAGACAGAGAGATTCAGAGGCTGCAAAGAAGCAGGGAGAGAAATGGAGGTGTGGGATTAATAGTTCAAACTGACAAAAAGCTGAGAGCTCAGCTGTTCTGGTTGTGATCTTAAATTCCTGAAACATTATCTTTGTATTACAGGTTCTGGATTCCACTATAGTATTTCTGAGGTGAGTGGAAAATTTAGTTTTCACTGCAAAATTCAGTAACTCTATGAAAGGATACTTTGAGCACAGATGGCATATGTTTCATATTCTTGTGACCGGATACGTTGCAATCCTAGGAGATTTCAGTCCTAGGATATTACAGAAAATAGCTGACATTGATTGTTAATACATATTTTCCTGTGCTGGTCAGTTGTCCTTAAAGTGACTCCTGCAGATACCATCTGGCCATCATTACATGACATTGAAAATGACAGTACCATTTTGACTACCTTAAACGTTGTCTAATTGCTGATTTCACTGCAGTCCTGTGATGGACTTTCTGTTTATTATATTATTTTCCTCCATTTCCTAATACATACCTCCATTTCCCTGGAATGCTACTATACAGGGAAAGCAGAATTAGGCCCTTGTTACATGGTAAGTTTAGACAGCTTCTGGAGCCCTTAACCTCTGGGCAAGCTGCACTTTTTAAGTGGCTTAAAGCACTCATTTAGCTTAAAGTTATGACACTCCAGGTCAGGATTATCTCCAATCTGCCTTTACTGTGTGGTTACCCCAGACAGCTGTTCTGCCCAGGTTGAAGTCCTCAAGTATCCCAGAATGCGGTGACCCCTCCTGGGGCAAGGCAAGCAGTGATGCTAGGGTACAGTGGGGCCAGGTGTGGTACTTCATCCCCTGGGGATGTCGGGCAGAGAGAGTGCCCAGCAGCTGTGGCGCCTCTCACTGCTGCCTGGACCAGCTCTACTCCTGCCAGTGGTAGTGTAGGGTGTGGGCACCGCCTGAACTCCAGGGAAAAAAAGGATCAGGCCTCTTGGACCTCAGACAGCTCCCAGCTGGCTAGCAGCACACTGGTCCCAGTAAAGCCCTGGAACAAACACCACCAGAAACAAGGCCAAAGCAGCACCCTTGTCTCAGCTGGGCTGAGTGAGGCAATCAAGGTAGCCAATCCCCTGAAGCTACAGGCAACAGGTCTCATCTGCTTCAGCCCTTAAAAGCCAGGTCCAACCCACTGTCTCTTTGTGTGGGTAAAGGTAAAGGTTCTTGCTCCTGAACTTCTGTGTGCTTCCTTGCTGGTTTTCTAGTTTGGACTCCAGCTCTGGCTTCCAGCCCTGGCATTCCCAAATTCTGGGTCTCTGCTCTTGATTTTGGTTCAATCGCCAGCTCTGGCTTTTGGCTCTGACCATGGTTAATCCTTGGTTTATAGCTTATGACTTTGGTCTGTCCTGACTTCAGCTATAGCTTCTGAATCCTGTTCTGGCACCAGACCCTTCTGGACCCCCAGCTCCCTGGGAATTAACCTGACTGCACCCATGCTTCAGGTGTCTAACCACTACACTAGATCACTCATGCTGTAGTGCATAGCAGATCCTAGCAGCTGTAGTCTAGTCACCCAGGTTGAATGTTATGCACTAAACACCTGAAACAATGTTTCCTTCAAGTGAAATAACTATCATTTTTTTGTGTTATTTTGTCATAAAAGCTGATTTCAATTTTTTAAGTGAATATTTGGTAATTTAGATGTATGTAATATACTTAATGAATATCTCTAATGCAGGAGGGTGGGGAGGGTGGATATTGCTAACTGAGGGGGAGGGGAGGGATGAATAAGACTGTATAACAACTTAATTCAACTCCTAGGGTGCACAAACCAAAAAAAAAAAAGTTATACTCCTGATCTAAAGAGTCACCTGTATGCAGAAGAACAGATGTTTTTTGATTTCTGTAATTGTGGAATGAAGGCTCCAAGGCTTTCTTCATTCCATAGACTGAAGATGCAAGCTGTGACTTTTGTATGAAGCATGGTCCCAAAATGAGTATTTCTAAAAAGATAGGGTAACATAATCCCCAAAATATAAATTATTTGACTCTGGACTAATGAGAGCCATTTGGTGCCTTCTTTATGGCTTCTCTAGTAATTATACTATGCTATATTCAATCCATCATTACCTTTTCAATTAAACTCTGTAATTAAAAAATTGCCCTCATTATCTAGTAGATGACTTAACCAACTTCTTCATTATCTTTTTTTCTAAGGTAAATGTCTCTGCTATATATTTTTTTTAATCAGGCTGGAATGGAGCTGTATATTTTCCTAAATGCATTCTGTTAACCATCAGTGTCATATTTTAGTAATCTTGTCCAGCCAGAACTGAATTGAAGTTGATCTGTGTATTTCACAGAAGATTGGCAGGATTATAAGCAGCATCCTGTACTAACTGAATTCAGATATTGAAGCAATACTAAATAACTCATGCAGTTTATTTGGAAAATCCCAGAAACTTTCAGATGCCCCCTTTCTCTTTTACTAAAGGACTGTATAGCATTTAGAAGATTTGCTGTAGCTTTACCAGAAATTACTATTTTCTAGTTGCTGAAATTCTTTGGTCTCAGTTGGATAAGATGGTAACAATGGCCCCTTCTGGCATTATTGTCTGTGGATCTATGAAGCATGTGCTTAGTCATCACTTTTCACCAAGTGCTTAATTATGTGCATCTTTATGGAAACATAAAATTAAAATGAATTGCCAATTTTTTTATATAAAAATAGCAAATTCTTATGCAGAAGTGTGGTGGACAGGAAGAGTAGGGTTAAATCACTGAGCTGGAAGTGAGTAGAGTTAGGTTCGGATCCTAGCACAGTCCCAGATTTCCTGTGCCCCTGGGAAAGGTACTTAATTTGTTCTGTGTCTCAGTTCCCCAGTTGTAAAACATGAATTTCAGACTACATGTCATTCCCCTGCTCTTTGTTTGTTTTGGGGTGCATACAAACATTGCATTTAGATTGCCTTAACCAAGCTAAGTGTGATCTAAAAGCCTGGGCATGCAAGCATAGCAAGAATATTTCAAACTGACTGAAATGTTCTTGAAAAATTTGCAACGAGAAAGAGAAGTGAAATCCATGAAGTAAATCATAATCACATCTGGAAGTGACATTGAGAGGACACCTGGTACATTCTCTTGTGGTGAGGCAAGCACACAAATACCTAAACCATCCCTGGCAGAAGTCTGTCTATCCTTTCCTTAAAAGTCTCCAATGACCAGATTTTAAAACTGCCCTTAGGTGCCCTGCTACAGTACTTAACTACTTATAGTTAAAAAAAGCTTCCATAATACCTAACCCAAATTTTATCTGCTTTTAATTGAGCTGATTAACTTTTGGCTCATGTTTGGTGATGTAAGCAGTTGCTTAGCCCGCTGACATCTGCAGGCTGGTTCTCTCCCCAAGGAACTTCTCAGCCAGTACTCCTAAGAAAAATACAAACTTTTAAACAAACTAAAAAAACAAATCTTTCTGTCTTCTCCCAGACATGAAGAGTGGGACCCCCTTTTTTTCTGGCCCTGCTTAGCAACCTGGCACCTCCTTCCAACATACTGTTGCACTAACTATTGCTTCCTCTGCTTGCTTTTCTGGGCAGCTTTTTCAAGCTGCTTACCCAAATGCCTTGCAGCTTGGATTCCTCAATGGGGCTGACTGTTCCTTCTTAAAAGGACAGACCACCCTGTTACAAGTGGTCATGGACTACAGTTTATTTCCACCTTCTTTATAATTACTTTTTACATATTTAAAGATTATTATTATAACCCCCCCCTAGTCTTCTCAATCCTTTCAGCCTTTACCATAAATCATGTTTTCTAAATTTCCTGTTACTTCTGTTGTTCTCCTTTGGACTCTTTTTTTAAGTCTGTAGGCATCTTTCTTAAAGCATGGCATCCAAAACTGGCTACAGTTTGCAAGGTACTCCAGCTCACAATGCCCATAACTCACAAGTGCTGAGTTGAACAATGGTCAATATAATGGTCTTATAACACAGGTTAATATACCTGAAGATGAGCTTTGCCTCTAGATCATCACACATTCACTTGAACAATTTATTACGGAGTATTCTTCAAGCACTAATTGCAAATGCATTCAGCACCGAAGAAGACAGACAAACAGACTTTTGACTGTTTATAAACATTTATTAGGGGGAAAACAGGTGACAATACAACAAGACAAAAAGACATTCCACACAGGGGCCCAAGTGCAGAAGACCGAGCTTGGGGCTAACTCTCAAACTCTGCCCTCACAGTTGAAAACAAAAGCAAAAACATTCAGTACCACAGCAATCTACTAGGGCCCTTGCTGGTATCCTGGGAGAAGAGGGGGGAGCAGCAGGGTCACAGCATAAGGACTAAACAGCCACTCTCAGCACTGCAGAGCACATCTGAAATGGTCCAACATGTCTGGAAGGCAGGTATTGTCTGCTTGAGAACCACAGGTTAGAATCACAGTGACAGGTGTGCCTGGACCAAACACTGAAACAGTCATAGAGCAGTATCGGAGCCGGCCTCAGTGAGCTGACTCCTGCAGCTCTGGAGGGTAGCCATCTTTGCAGATGACACTCCTTTTAGATGCCCAGCATAGAAAAGAAACCAAATAGGCAATATCTGAGATGTCCAAGTCTAGTGCTGCAAGCAAGACACTGAGGGTTGATGTCGCTAGGTACCACCATCACAGAGTTCAGGATGAGTGCAAAAGATGATGGTGTGGTGGACATGAACCGCCCACATGTACAAGGCCCCCCGGGGGAGTGTGTCAAGGCAAACCCTGGTATTGCTGGCAGAAGGCATGGGAAGAGTCAAGAAAGTACTGGGCCCACCACCTAGGTCACTATCCATGGACTGTGACCCCAGAGTCTAGATGAAATAAATGCATCCACCCTGCAGGGTGGGCAGGCAGTGCTTAGCAATGCACAAGCACCCATGGCGTACCATGGCAATTCCACCAGCGGTCACCAGCAGCCAAGTGCACTGTCTTGTGTCAGCATGGAAATGGCACCAGACAGCAACAAAATCCACTGCCTCTGAAGCAGTCTGCAGTTGCTGGGCTGAGGATGCATGGGGTTCTGGCCCATATCAGTCAAACTGCTTGTCAATTGTGTGAATTAAATTCCCCATCCGGGAGGAGAAGGTCGTTGCTATCAGCTGTGCTCCATAAAAAAAACAATTAGAGTCTCAAAGAGGGCAAGCTGTTCCCACCCAATAGCAGGCGTATAGGTGGTAATGAGGCGGCGGTGATGTAGCATGAACAAAATTCGATCAGCAGGTGGTCAGGGATGACCTCTTGGTGAACTGCTGAGTCAGGTATCAGCTGTGGCGATTAGAGGACTGTGACCCCTGCACTGCGGGAGGTGCCATGACCCAAGAATATATGGTCCCAGTAGATGACATGCCAGTTGGCTTGATTAGCTGTGTCAGTGTATGTGTTATATAGAAAGGTGACATCTAGCTGGCTCTGGCACAGGAAATTAAAGGGAGCCCTCTGAAGCACAGGAGCTGTTGGCATTGAGAAAGCCAAAGGCCATATCAGGCATGCATGAGGAGTGTAGGAAAGGGGACAGGCAAAGCCAAAAGGTAAGACAAGGATACTAGAGAGGAATAAGCACACAGGACAGGGAACAAAAGGGGCCTACAACCAGCACGTCATGCAGCCAGCACCCAACATCGCCTGCGAGCTTGCTCAGGTGGAAACTATAACGCTGCATCTGTGGAGTGGAGTACAGTGCCGCTGCTGTGGCCTTGGTGGAAAGCACGAACATCTCAGGTTCTGGGAACCATTTATGAATGCTCTTTGCAACCTTCTGGTGCTGCTTGGTGTGGTCAAGAAACTCAGTAAGGTGCTTAACAGCGTAACCAGTACAGGGAGGTTTCACAGAAGCAGGAACAGGCTCTGCCTCTGGTGTGGGGACTTTCCTCATGGAAGGGGACACTGGAGCTGAATTGGGGGATGCTGTCTCCCAAGGCATGACTTCTGTCAACTCATCCTCAGAGGCAGAATCAAAATCTGACCTTGAGGAGGAGAAGCCATACACATCCTGCACCGAGAGCCACCGAGGCTTGGGGGCAGTATTCACCCCCTCACCAAGAATCTCAGCATTAGGTCCTGTGGGAGTGGTGCCCTCAGAGGAGTTGTGGGGGAGGGACACGCATCAAGCCCTGATTTCTTGGGAGGGGCACTCTCTTGGGCAGGGCACTCTTGCTCCTGGAGCTGCTTCCAGCTCCCAGAGGGCCCAACCTCCATATTGACCTCATCAGGCCCAGGGAGCTGAAAGGAAGGGGGAGGGCCAGCAGATCCCTCCACTACCTCCCCTGGCCCCAGGTCAACCCTAAACAGTACTGGGCCTGTGGGGGGGTGGTGCTGAGGAGGCAGGCAGAATTGGGGGTTCCCACTCATTAACCTTAGCTTTCCTTGAATAATCTTTAGGGGATGACGGGGCCTTTTTGGAAGACCTCTTCTGTTTCTGGGACTTGCCTTTCCCAGCAGGAGGAGCCAAAACCTCCCCTGTGGGAGAAGAAAAGGGTGGGGGGCCTGGGTCCACCACCATGGAGCTAGTTGACTCTGACAAAGCAGGGAGCAGCTGGGAGGAAGGCCTATCCCCAGCACCCAACAGGGCTGCTGCACCAGAGGCAGATAAGCCACCATCAGGTGCAGCCCAGAAGTGCAGGTGACTTCTTCAGGCACTGGGTAGCCACGTGGGACCTGCTACCACAGCAAAAGCATGAAGTGTCCCCAGAGGTGAGGTACATCTCATACCACTGCCCATCGATCAGGAAGGACATGGAGTGGGACAAACCCCGACCATCCCTGTCAAGAAGCATGAACATCTGCCATTTAAAGGGTAGGACATGTTGCCAAGCAGTAGTCTATGGTCCGGCCCTGTAACCATGCTATAAGGGTGCAGGTGGTTAGAGAGAAATGGAAGTATGTTCAAGCCTACTACATTAACAGACAGTGTGTTTAGGGGCATTGCAAGGCAAAAAACACATCCAACAGACACACCTACTACCACAACCTCAAGCACTAAAGCAGGGGAGTTGAGGAAAATAATAGGAACCAAACTCACCAGAGCAGCATAGAGGGCATGTTTGCAGCCTACCAGCACCACCACAGCAGCAGCACACTCCTCCACTTTGATGGAAGGAGGGGCATGGGGCCATGGACCAAAGCTCTGGTCCAGAGGGAAAGAAGCCCCTCTGTGGGCTGCTGGGAGATGCCTTCAGCCATTCCAGCAAACAAAAGGGTTAACCCTGCAAGGAATCAGAGGACTGGGGGATGGGCAGCTCTCTGCCAGCAGGGAACAAAGCAGCTGGAAAACAAACAAACACTAGAGGAGGGGAGAAAGATGAGCAATATTCTTGGCAGGACAAGGGAAAAGAATAAGTAGCAGAGCAGCTGCAGTGAGAGGGAAGAGAAACAAAATAAACCCAGAGGGAAAGGGAGGGGGCGTGGGTTACTGCAGAAGAAAGGACTTTAAAAAGGTGAAAAAAGGCAGGAAAAAGTAATGAAGAGTGGGGAGCTGCAGTGAGAAAGGGGTCAGACTGTTTGGGGGAGGAAAAACAAAGCAAGAGAAGGAGAAAGACTTCACAAAACAGGGAGAAGCTCTCAGAGCTCTGAACAAACATACGTCAGTGGCCATTTTGAAAGAAAGAAAGAAAAAGGCTTTGCAAACTCAACCTGGCTTAGTCCAGTTTGTTTTCCTCTTGTGAGCTCACAAAAGGGTCAGCCACTGTAAGTTATAATATTATAAGGGGTAAGTATAATGATGTCTTTCATGTATAGATTCACCTTCATGTACCTCTAAGCACTCTAGCAATAATAACTGATTTTTCAAACCCTTCACATAAAGAACTAGTGAAGTCAGTAAGAGTTCATAAAAATGTAACAGTCATAAAAATGTATAGTACTTGGGAAGCCCCATAGGGGGTACGTGGCAGCGGTATGGAGAAGCAGAGGGTACTTGTGGTTTCACTGGCAGCACTTGTGGTTTCACCACTGATGCTTTTGGGTTTGCCGCTGGCACTTCTGGTTTCGCCGCAGGGAGCGCCCCCCCCCCCCCCAATTGATCTCTTGCTAGAGGACCCCCCTCCCTGCTCATTGATCAGCCACCGGGGGACCATCCCCCAGCTCATTGACTAGCCAGGGGGCTCCCTGTTTCTGGCCTGGCTGCTGGGGTTCACCAACCAAAAAAGATTGAAAACCCCTGCTTTAAACCTACCCGTTCTAGCCTGTACCATTCTAGGTCTTATAAAATTTGCTAAAAGCCCTCTAATTTTCTGAGTTCTAATTACAGGTAAAGTCATTGAAGTTTAAACTTAAATTCCTTAATCAATAATTCAGTGTCTTACTACCTATGATACATTACCTCTTTCTCCTTTTCATTGGGTCAAGTATCTTTATTCAGGGAACAAGAAATGTGGCAGTCTCTTATAAGGATTCTAAGACTCGAGTTACTGAAGAGTTTTAAACAGAATGGTTAGTGTTTTAGGACATGGAAGATCTAGGTAACCAGCACCATTTGAATGGGATCTCTCATAAGATTATGAGTGCCAGTTGTACAGATCCTCACTATTTTTTTTGCAGTGGAGTTGGTCCACATAGACCATGCTTGCAGGAGGACTTCACAAAGAGTTTGACAATCGGCAGCATCAGTGCATGGTGCTGTATCTCCTGTGGACAAGCAGTGCAGAAAACAGTAGGTGCATTTATATGAGACCCTTAATGTGCAGTAGCCTAATAACACTGCGCAGTAGAGCTTCACAGCATGGACAATGCTAACACACTACCGCACAGTATTATCAGGAAGGATACTGGTTTTCTCTGTTTAAAAATAGCAAATTCTCTGATAAAACTCCCCAAATCCACAATTAAAATGAAATGCTACTATGTATATGTATCAATTGAACACAATGTATTATTGATATATTTCCAATTTTAAAGCCATTTGGAGCCCTACCAGTGCCTCAATTACTATAATAAAATACATTCAAAATACCTACAAATTTTGGTATTTGATTTTGTGTTTTTTATCATGGAAAATTGGAGCTTCCCCTGCCCCCTTCACTCACCAGGATGCAGGCCAGACCCCTCACTCTCCACCCACAGCTCCCAGCCCCACTGGTGTCTGTTTCTTCCCACCCACAGCCCCAGCCCCTTCCACTCCAGCCCTGCCAGAGGTGGCCCCCAGCTGCCAGGGCTATTGGGCCAGGGACCCAGGTCTGCAGCCCTCTGCTCCCTCAGCAACACCTGAGCCCCAGCTGGTACCCATGAGAGATGGCAGCTTCTCTGGTTAAGTGGAGCATGTAGCCCAGCTTTCCCTCCTCCATGGGCAAAAGAAGATCACTATTCCTTCAAAAGAAGATCCCTATTTATCAGTTGATACATACCCAGACCTTCTCTTCACTGTGAAGAAAAAGGTGTCATTTTTGGTTTTAGGCTAACTAATGAGTATGAGCTATCTCAGGGTAAAAATAATGGAGACCAGGCTATTTAATTTTACCATGTGGTCAGCTTTCCAAAATCAACCCCTGATTGGAACACAATGCTGACTTTAATAAATGTGCCTTACAGTAAACATATAGTGCCTGTGCTTCAGTTTTTTTTGTCTTGGGATAGCTCATGTTCCTTAAATAGGGTTAAAAATCAACCTTTTTGCAGCAAAGAGAACTGGTCAGATATAAATGCAATGCCTCATGTGACTATAGAGTATTTTAAGCCTTCTCCTGTGATTGTTGGCTGTTCATAATATGCATAATAATGAGCACCTTCAACCACTCTCTGGGTATTTTGAATAGAACGATAGATACTGCAGGTTGAAGAATGTGAACAGAAGGGATGCCAAAACACACATATTGGGACTGAACAATTCCAAAATTCCTTGGCTGTAGTAAGTCTGACTGTTCAGTTCATTAGTTTTCAAAAAGAAAAAGAATGTTATTTGTTTTAATTTATTTGTAGATACTTTATGATATAGATACCCCATGGTTCTGCCACTCTGGATCTGGTCAAAAACACCCTTTATTGAGAAGGTGTCAAAGTGGATTAATGGCGTGTTTAGGGGAGGTAGGCATACGAAAGGTGTGGAAGGAGGTTAGTATAGTAAATATGGGGGTTTAAGTACCTCAGCTGGCAAAGGATTCCAGAGTATATGACCCAAACTGTCATCCAAAAATGCCTGTTCAGCCTAATAATGGCACCATTTAACTCTAACATTCTCTCAGCACCTCAGTTCCACTTCTGCACAAGCTCAAATCTACCGTAGTCTGAGAAATTATGCATCTAACTCCTGTGTAAGCCTTACTTTCAGAACAATGTAGAGCTATGTAAAATTCGTTGAGAAGCCCAAGTTGGTAGGCCTGCTCTGAGAACTCCTTACACAAACTAACAGGATGAAGCTCTTCACAAACTGCTGTTACAGCAGCTTCTTAAAACATGGCTAAAGAAAGAGATGATGCCCCCCTTTTTCACTGCCTAGTGCCTACCAAAATAGGAAATATAGGTTCAATACCCTGTTTATGCAGGGTACAACCCACAACTTCCTGTAGGGTACCCTAACCACTAAGCTGTTAGCTATTTGGGGTGTGTGGAAGGGACTCACTTATCCTACATGCTTTTATTCTGACTCGTTGACTTCAATAAACTTGCATACACAGTGGCTCAACTTCACCAGGAGGACTGGAAAATGCTTTCCCCATGGTGCCCTTTTACTCTCTGGCCTGTGGTTGGAGCATTTACTTAGGATGTGGAAGATATGTATATGAACATATCCCCAGCATGAGGAAAGCATTGAAGCAAGGTTTTCCACTTCCTGGGAGAGGGTTCTAATCAGTAAGATATGATATAGTACTGGATGATGTATCCTTTTCCTTTCATGGCTGTGCTTCAAAAGAACAGTCTTCCTCAGTTGTTTGAAAGTTTGAACATTGGCATGTACCTTCTGGGGTTGAAGGGATCCTCTTATAGGTAAGTGGTATTAAATAAATACACAGCAGATACCAGTATAATCCAACTATATTAAGTGACTGGATGCCTATACCATTATTTAATACAAGACCAGTTTTATAGTTTATGTCATTCTCTAACTACAGCTTCCAGGAGTATATCTTCTAAATCTTTTATTTATATCCCTAAAACATAAGTTCAGATGCTTCTGATGGAAAGTAATCCCCTATGGGTTCTTTCTTGCTGGCCAAATTTAATTTTCAGATTTTTTCTCCTTCTTGTAGACACAAGTCACACCTGGAAAACATTTATCCACATATTTGAATCTGCAATTGAATTGTGTCTCTAACTACCTGGATAAGTCCAGAGAGTCAAAACCCCTGAGGGTGAATCAATTCAATCTTCATAGATTAGTCTAAGCTGCATAGATTGAACCGATAATCAAATGAACAGACATTCACTTTTGATTCTTGAAATGTAGTCACATGCCTGCAGTGGCCTAGGCCAGAAGCCAGGGGGTGCTAGAGCATGCCTCCCTGCTCCACTGGAGCAGATAGCTTGTGCCAAGGCTAGCCCACCAACCCTGCAAGGGAGCCAGGATTTGAAGGGTGGTGCAAAGCATCCTGAGATGATGGGGGACTGAGTTAACTTGAATCTGGAGAGGATCTGGGACAGAAGTTCAGTAAACTGATTTGACCTAAATCAGTTAAGTCTGATACTTACTACATCCATCCAGGTTCATCTTAACTAGGTTTTGGCCATTTTGAAAGTGTTTTGAAGCACACTGAACTTCCATTGTGTTACAGATATTAACTGGTTTCTGATCACTTATACCAGTTTATATGTAATTTTTGTCCCTAGCCCCTGAGCGGAAGTGAAAAAGATGACTGGAACCTTACCTGCTTTAAGTGCTCCCTGTTTTTAAAGATGCAACTTTGTCATGAATCCTGATAACCTGTTCTTTTTCAGCCTTTATAGGTTTCACAGCATCCCCATCATACACAAAACATTATATAATAATTCTGTGTGTGTGTGTGTGTGTGTACATTTTCCAAATTCTTTAAGCCTTTTAGGAATACTTCCATTTTATATGGGAAATTACAGCAATTAATAAAGCCACTGTATCCACTGAGAGATTGTATATAAAAATCTTTAATTTGAAATGGTGGATATTGTAATTACACCTTACCTGATGAGAGACTTCACTTTGGAATATTTCTGATTTTAGCCTCAAACTATTTTCCTCAGTTTACTTGGATACAGACCTTAGTTACTGAATTCTTCATTACCGCACTAAATATATTTTATGTTGTCAGATATTTAAATTATAATGAATTACTTTCTACTATGAAAGGTCAGTTTCTGACATCCAAATTCAGTTTATCAGCCAAACCAGTGAACTGATGGCTCTGGTCAGCAGAGTAGGATAATAAAACCAGCTTTGAAGTATATAATCCTCTTATTAGTTATATAAGGCATGCTAGCAAGAAATTCCACAAATGAGGACTTAAACTGTTTTGTACCCTGGTCATTCAAAACCATCTTTAGAATTACCATCACAATAATACAAACATTTCCATAGGTGGGGAGGTTTTATTACAATTGTTGCCAGCGTTTTCAGTTGTTTTTGGATAACTCTCCACTAAATAATTCCTCAATTTGAGGACCTTGAAGAAGTAAGCTCTATCCCTGCCCCCTGCCCTCCCCCCCTGCTATCAGTAAGTTTTTCACTGGGAAAAGGGCTCAAGAAATTACGAAAAATACCCCCTGCCCCCACAGCTTTATTCTACCCTTAACTTTAGAATTTACTTCAAAGTCAGAACATGAGATAGTAGTATATTGGGTAGGATGTTGTGAATGTGCTTTATAAAAAATGATTTGGAAGTAGACGTTTTCAATCTTGCTTTGCTTGCTTATTGTTTTACATCATCTATAGATATAATTCAGAGAAGGACTATGCTGCCTTCACTGGTGCTAATGCTTTCTATTAATTCCACAGGCTGCACCAATTAAAGTCAGTACATGTAGCTTAAAAACTATTTTGGGTGAGTGGAAAACAGGAGGTTAAGCACACACATACCATTCTTTAGAATGTAGTTTTATTCTACACATTGCACTGGGTGGAGAGAGGGGTTTCTCTTTTTACAATGTCTCACTGAATCCTTATCAAATATATTCAGTTCACAATAAAAGAAATATTTTATTTCCTTAATTACCATGCTTGACAACTTGAACCAGCCTGTCAGAGTTAGACTGGGATCTTTCCATCACACATTGCATTCCCAGGAACAAAGATTCTTCAGGCCAAAATCTGTCCTCAACTGAACTTTTACAGTCCCACTGCCTTGATACAATGTCTTCAGTGTCACTCATGATAATCAATTATATTTGTAGAACAATCAAAATAGAATGGAAATGTTGTTTGAAAAATTCTGTTGAAATGTTTTTATTGAAAGATTTCAACATTTTTAAATGTTCAGCCAGCCCTTTTGCATGGTTTGAACTGATTGATGGTTAGTAAGTCTTTTTTATGATTCATGAGCCAGCTCAGTTTCTTATTTTCTATTGTTTAGCAGTGTTTGCATTCTGAGTGTTTCAGGAATGGAAAAAATGAATTTATTTTAAGTTTTAATTTTCAGCAATAGATTCTGTTCCCCCAAGTTTTAGGCTTCATTTATAAACACACACACACACACACACACACACACACACACACACACACACAAAAATCTTCAATATATTGGGGGGGGGGGGAGGAAAGGGGATTGATCCCAATAAGCACTATATATATAAATATTTTTCAACCCATAAACAGACAAGGTTCTTTGGGTAAATGTGATACCTTTTATTAGACCAACTAAATAGTTGGAAAAATTTTTCTTTGCAAGCTTTTGGATACAAACACCCTTCTTCAGGCACAGGGAGAGTATATTGTTGTTTGCGTGCTCTCCTGGGTGTTGTTTCCACCCAGGAACGAGTACACTCCTCACTTCACTGACACTCTTACTCTATAGCTGCTTGGAATCTAGCTCTTGGTTTAATTTTTATGCCCTGACTAATTGATTAGTATTTTTAAACTTACAAGGAAGAGATAATATGCTACATTTATTATTTCTGACACATTGTTTGATCCAGTATGTATTTTAATTATTTTATTTAAATTACTTTTAGAAGTTAGTACATAATACCTGGCAAAATAGGTTGTTGTCTACTAAAACTTACACCTCTCTGAATGAGTTAGCCTATAAAGACAGCTTGCTTTAAACTGCCAACACCAAGATGGGGAGTGGATGCTACAGCAGTTCACCACTCCTGGGAGCTGTGTGTACATGCATCGATCCCTCTTGGGAGCCACATGGAGAAACTGAAGTAAGTAGGCTAAAGATAGCTCAACCAGGGCCTGGGGGGGGGGGGGATTAGCACAGCACTGGGGCTTGGGTGAGTGGTTTGGCTTTCCTAGCCCTGGGGCTATGCTGCAAATATGTACAGGCATTCACAGAATTGGGTAAACCCTTTCCTAGACTGGGTTATCTTGATCTCAGTCTAAGTTAGTGCACCTACTCAGGTGAACTGAGGGCATGCCATTTTCTTTGCCTGATCTAACCTCTCTAAATGCCCATCTGTGTAGGCATTCAGAGTGACCTAACAACAGATAACCTAAGGTGCCTCTTTCTCAAATAATGAGGAGTGGTCCTTATGATTAAAAATGACTGACATCATTAATCATAGCAAAAATGGTCAGGGTAAAAAAAATTAAATAGATTACAGATCAGATTTTTTTAACAGTTTGGAAAAACTTTGGTCATAATGGGTGCAGATGGAAGTGCAGCTCCCCGCTGTAACTGAGAATGCTTTTCAGGAAACTTTCTGAGTTACAGTGATCCCCCGGACCAAACAGAAGTTTACTGTTGGTCAAAGGGGGGAGAGGAATCTAGCTGCTGGCTGCCAGCCTGCAGCCAGTTTCCCCTAGCAACAGCTCCTCCTGTCCCCATTTCAGAATGGGAGCAGAGAAAGGGAGCTCCTTCTAGGGGTTCCCCAGCCTGTGCTGGAGGGTGGGGTGAGTGAATTGGACCCCCCTCCCCACTCCTCAGGAGGCCTCCAATACACTTGCCTCAACCCCCAGCAGCAGCTGAAAAAAACCCAGACTGAGCTCCCTGTGCTCCCTTTTCCCCCCTCCCATTCTGAAAACAGCTCAAGGCTGGGAGGCAGTGCAGACAGAAGTTACAGAAGATGCTTTGTTTTTAAATGTCTTGATCTGACCTTTCATGCAATGAGGGCTCAGATTTTTGCCCAATTGGCCATTTTTTAAGCTGTCTGCAGCTGTGCACCTGTGTTTGGGCATGGCTGTAGACCACTTTCTGTGGCCAGATGGCACAAAAGTTGTCACTTCTGTCTGCGCCCTATATGAAAAGAGGGAGCTCTGGGCCAAATAATATTAAATAGAATTGCCTAAATGAACATAGCATTTTGACATCACTGAACACTAGTATTTCATAAAATAATTGAAATATATATTTTATATACCTATATATCTATATAGATAGATAAATGAGATAAAATTATTTGTTATAAGCTTCAACAAAGGAATAATATTGCAAAAAAATTTGTTCAGGCACGTATTCATTTTTTCAGAAAAAAAAAATGTGAGTAATTTTAAGGTAACAAGAGTTTTTCACTTAGAGTGAGACCCTTAGATATATTATGCTCTGAAGGAGTTATTCGTTTCTCTGTAAGTTGCAAGAGACATAAATCCATTGGTGACAGATAGATTAACAGAATTCACTTTTGAAAGGGGATATTACTACTATAAAACCTATTTGATAGGTGGAACTGCAGTTTCAAGAGAAGATTGAATTCAAGAAAAATTCAATCAACTTTCCTTTAGCTCATCCTTTAAATCAATAGAAGGAACAGCAAAGATGGTCATACAGAAAATTTAAATCACAGACTCCCTGGCTGTGGGTATTATCTACAGGTCATAAAATACCAACAAGTCTGGCACAGGTATCTACTCCCTTATTGTCAATTCATGGGGTATCATAGAAGGTAAACTATTATTTACAGTGAACTAGCAAGACTTGTGAAACAGTGTCAATAGAGGCTTGAATTCCAGAGTTCATCTAACCTTATCACTAGCTGGTTAATTGTTTGAGGTGAACATTTCCTAGTATTTGAATGTTTATAATATACTGCTAGTGTCCTCTAGACTTGATTTTTGCTTTCTTGTGTTTAAAAACTGTTGCCAGAAGAGCTGTTGAATTAATTTTTTTTGTATTTTGCAGAACAGGAGACTGATTCTGCTCCCAATGAAAACATTAGTAAATCTCCTATTGGCTTCAATTGTGCATAGCTGAGTCTTTGAGAGTTTTACTAGCTCTTATAAAACAAACTCCACTATTGTTTATTTTTACAAGGATTAGGAAAGCCCTAAACACTATGTAAAACTTGCAAAAATTAAAATGAATAAAAATGCATAAAGTTGTGGGAACACTACAGTTTGAAGTTTATTCATCAAGTCCTTTTGCTAGGAATGGTTTCACATCACTTACCATAGGATTCACTATTCAAGTTGAGAAATTATTAGTTCAAGTGGAGATAATGGTGGTTAATATAAGAATTATAAGGTGGCTAAAGAACTGGCTAAAGGGGAAATGATAATGTGTTATACTAAGAAAGTTTCCTAATGGATTTGTTGCAGTGGTAAAGCATTCATATATTTTTAATCCACAAACAGAATATTTTTTTTCTTAATGTCCCAGTCTGAAAGAAACATTTTGGATTGTCTTCAGGTTGGTAAACTACGCAATACAACAGCATGTAGTAATTCTGTAATTTAGGTGCATATATCACAGAAAGTGATTTAGAGTATCTTTGCTCCAGGGGCCTCAAAACACCTTGTATGCCTACATTCATTTAGCAACTACATTTTGGAGTTCAAAGACTCACTCAGGCACCTAAACTTAATTTTTGGTTATGCACAGAAGTGATCCTGTCCAAGTAACTCCCACCTATGGTATAATACATTTCTTGAATGGTGGTGGGACACAGCAAGTGGTAAGGATGGAGGTTCCCAAGATAAATCTGATCCAGTAGGCATATTCAGAAGACATCTAGGGCACCTATATCCAAGTGCCAAGGCTGCTCCAATACTTTGGAATTCCAGCGCATTGGAGCAGACTCATTCAGAGGCTGCTGGAGCGTGGCAATTGCCACGCTCCAGCAGCCTCCTGTGTCTTGTGTATCAGTGTCCCTGGGTTTAAAAGTGTCAGCAGGGCCACTTGAATTAAAGCTTGTTGAATGAGCTTTAGTTAAAGCATGCCCCCCACCATTTTTAAGTGTGGGGATGCTGTTACTTGAGACACGGCAGCACTTCAATTAGAGTGGCTTGTGGCAGAGCTCTAATTAAAGCGCTGCTCCCCTCCTCCCCCTTGGAGCACATGTAAGTGTGCTCCTAATGTACGCCAACAGCACTGGGTTCATTACGAAGCACTACAACTTTCATTCAGAAATGATTGTCACGTTAGAGGGAACAGAACCTAGCCTTCAAAATCCCAGCGGAGTCCCAAACAGTCAGGCTTGCAAGTAAAAGGTTGTCAACTATACTCTGCTCAGTTATGCTCCTGCCTTGATAAAAGGACTCAGCCCTCCAGGTATTGAATGGACAGAAAACTTTGAGTTAGACATTTAACCTGCAAAGAAGGATGGGAATTCAGAAATATGCTGTGTACAGGGTTTCCTATTGCTTTGCTCTAGGCTGTTACCTTTTCTTTGTCTGGGGTTTCTGAATTGCCCTTCAAAAGCATATACCATTTTCCTTTGATGATATTTGGAACTAGCAGCCTAACCCCAACTCCTTTGAGTTGCCCTGTTGGGATCAGGCATCTAATTTTAATGCCTAAGTTGTGTTATAATGCCCAAGTTGCTGGTACCTGTGCGGGCTGACCGGGGGTGAGCCGGGGCCCGTTTTTGCACGCGCGGGCTGTGGCCAGCAGCCCGGGCACGCGGGGCCAGAGAAGACCGCGGCGAGCTAGAATTGATTACGGACGCGTAGTGGTTGATTAAAAGATTGTTTACTTACACCAAAAGGTGGTAGTGGTGTAGGCTGGACAGCTTTCCAGGCACAGCTTCGCTTAAATCCCCGTTGGAGGATTACGAAAAGTCAGCTCTTTTCCCCGGAGTTGTCGAGGCTCCGTGGATTCAGTTCCCCCGGAGTTGTTAAGGCTCCACGGGCTCGGTTCCCTCTAGAGTGGCTGAATCTCTGTGGGTTCGCACAGCACTAATCTTCCCCGGAGTTATTAAAGCTCCACGGGCTTGGTTCGGTTCCCTCTACCATGGAGTTGTTAATGCTCTGAGGATCCGGCTTGGGTTTATAGGATAGGGATACGTCTAGGATTGCGCTCGGCGACGGGGAGAGGCCAAAGGCTATTTAGACCTCTGTTGCCTGCTTAAGAGAGGCGCGTTGGGTCTGTAAGGGTCCACATCGCTTAGAGATCTTCACACAGCACGAAGTCTCCTCCTCCTGGCGAGTTCTCTCTCTCTCCAGTTTTCCTCTCTCTCCGGTTTGGGCGTAAACCACCCAAGCCTTTTGTATGGCTAGCAAGCCAATAGCTAGCTGCCACGTGTGCCTTTACTCAGAGTTGGCCAATAATGTGGCGCGAACTCCCATACAAATGGCAGGAACTCCTTTGCACCGTGCATCTCTGAGATGCAAAAGAAGTGCACCATGCAAAGAAGCTGCAAATTTGGTGGGAAATTCCCCGTTGCACCAGAGTTCTCTCCCGCAGCAGAGAACTCCGCTGTGCAAGGAAGCTCTAATTTTAGCGGGAACATAATTTAGCGTTGCCGAAGTACACACAAACAAAACTCACAACTTTGGGTTGTGACAGTACCTAAGGGTGTTTATAAATGTGCTCTGGTGTCTATAAATATGCTCTCTGGAGCCACTCTAATTAAAATGCCCATAGTGCCTTCTGTATTCAGCATCCTGCATTTCAAAATGGCAGTGGGGGCACCTTAACTAAAGTTCCTTGAATGAGCTTTAGTTAAAGCACCCTGGCTGCCATTTTGAAATGTGGGATGCTGAATACATGAGGCACTGCAGCATGCAAAAGTGTTCGGACTACAACACTCCAGCAGATCAATGGAGTCTGCTCCAGCACATTTTAATCCGAACATGCTGGAGCATGTTTAAAAGTGCCCTAACAAGCATTATATTTAGATCAACCTAACCCAGGCTTGAGTTGATTAAACATTCAATTGTACAGGGATGCAGAAGGCTTAAATCACCCAAAAATGGTGTGCCTGATCTAAATTAGTTCACCTGAGTAGGTGTGTTAACTTAGATTGAGATCTGGTTAACCTGATCTACAAAGGGGCAAGCACAAACTTGCAAATGCTTGTACACATTTTCAGTGTAGCCCTGGGGCTGCATTGTTCCCCCCATTCCTCCCCTTCTCTTCCCTAGACCCTGACTAGGCTATTTGTAGAAACACCCTGCTCACCAGGTACCAACCCTCCCACCACCCTGAGTTACTTACACTAGTTTTTCTGATCAGTTGCTGGAACTGGCAAATAGCTGCATGCACTACACCCAGTCTATGTTCATGTGACTTAAAGTCAGCCACATGAATGTAGACTGGGTGTGGTGAATGACTGTATGCACCCCAAGAGTGTGATGTAGATTTTGCCCTTGGTCTCTATATACTTTTGCCAGTAACATTCTTTTGCTTATCTCCTGCAGTATCTGATTGCTTGCTTTGCACTTGTAATCTCAGGGAAAAGTCTTACAGGATTTAACTGTAATACTGGCACTATCAGTGCAACTACACTGACAGACTGATGTATCACCAGTCAAGCCTCAAATCCATATATAAAAGCACAGAATTCATCTTGGGATTTATTACCTTTCAGTTTATATGGATATAAAATTTGTATCTGGTCCTCTTAGAAATGTCCTCATAATACATTTAAGTGGCATGCAGAGATATCTGATTTAAGTGTCAATGAGCTACCTAAGGTACAAGCCACATGGATGGATTAGAATAGTACCCTACCTAGGCTAATTAGCCCTGCTAAGAACACTTCCAGTACTTGAGCTAGGTTTTTTCAGTACTGCTAGCCCATGTCTCTCCGCATATTACTGCCTTGTTCCATAGATACATACCGTACTTGTGACTTGACTCAGGTGATGGTCTCAGTGTAGGAAGATCCAGAACCACTGAAGTAGCTGAAGATTTTGCTATAGACTTCAGCAAGCACAATATATATTTCCACCATGCTTTGATGTTAGAGACTTATTACACTCCTTTATAGAGAAACTCATGACTCCCCAAGAAAAAGCCATATTCACTTTCCCTCTCCTGAAGGACTCCCTGAAGCAAGCCTTGGAATGGCTTCACAAAGGATGAACATCTGGCTTTGAGACCCTGGCTCTTCTCTGTCCCTGGCTTTCCTGGAGATCCATAGCACCCTTGCTCTGCATTTGATACAAGTCTACTCTTTGTACTCTGTTGCATTAACAACAGTGATAACTAGGCCTGTATGAAGTGGCAAGTATTCGATTTGGATTCAGATTTAGTCAATTTGGAGGGACAGTGATTCAAGTCACTGTCCCGATTCAATTTGGCTGAATCGGATTTGAAAATTTGGCACCGATTTGGTGATTCGGCCATAGACTATAATGGGGAAATCACTAAAATACCTATATCTTTGTCATTTTTTTCCAGATTTGGATGCAAATATAGCAGCGATGGTAGCCCCTTCTGAGGGCATAAAGCCTGACAAATTTCAAGGAGATGGGTGCAGGAGTTTCTGTGAAAGTGCTCGTCAAACTGTTGCAAGCAAAACTTGTATCAATTGTGTGTGTTAAGGGGTATAGGTTGTAGCCATGTTGATCTAAGGACATAGGCAGACAAGGTTCTTTGGGTCAATGTAAATTGAGGAATCAGGGGTGAGAGACAGGCTGGGGTTGAGGAAGGGGGATGTAGCAAGTAAAAGTGGAAAGGTTCCTGGGGCATCCGATGTTAGGCAGGTTACAGTGTGTCCTAAATCCAATATCTATATTGAGACCATGAGTTTTTGTATCTAGCAGGTTGATGAAGTGAAGTTCATAGGCTGACTGGCTTTCTTGCATACATAACAGGCAGTGGCTTCTTTACTATTCATTCCATCCAGGAAGAGCACACACACCAGCTACAGATGCTTCCTCAGCCTGATGAAGGGTTTTTAAACCTCAAAGCTTACAAAGAATATTTCTTCAAGTATTTAGTTGGTCTAATAAAAGATATCAGATTGACTCAAAGAACCTTGTTTCATAGTAGTTTGGGGTCAGAAGGGACCTGAACAGATCATCTAGTCTGACCCTGCGCCACTGGCAGGAGCACACGCTGGGATCACATGACCCCAGACAGGTGTTCATCCAACTTCTTGAATTTACCCTAGTCTGCCTTGTGTGTGTTAAGGCAGAGTGGGATGAATGCAGCAGGGATGGTAGCTTGAAACAGCTAGATCTCGACCTGCCCAGCTGTTCTGGGCCAGCCACCTGCCCGTCTTTCTTCTGCCATGTCTTGATGGAAAATTGATTCAGATGTTACCCAGGTAGCAAGCTGTCTAGGGGTGACATCCATTCCACAGCTCTGTACCTCCCCCACACTGTGGCTCATGCCTCGCATATTGCATCCTTTACCCCCTCCAGCTGTGGTCCCCCTCTCTAGGATCTTTGACTCCCCCTTAGGCCCTGTGCCCCACCTTCAGGCCAGTCAGAATCCCAAGCCTATTGCTGTGGGCATTCTCGTAGTGTGCCCCTGGCCCTTCGACCCCACTTTGGGTGCTGGCCCCAGCACAGACCAGTCAAGTGCACCTCAGGTCAGATCTGAGCTGCCTGCCTGTTCTCACCCTCACAACTCCACTGCATCCAGTAAGCCTCAGGCCTCTCAAAGACCTTACAGGTCTGGGCTTTCCCCAGCCAGCACTGTGCATGTATGTGGTGGCTGGAGGTTATCAGGCACCCCCAGCCTGCCTTCCACTAGAGAGGTTCATGGTCCTGGAATTTCCTGGGGCTTCCGCACCACTGACAGTCCTACCAGGCCTCCTTACTATGGCAGGGTGCAGTTTTAGGTCATGCCTAGGACCTGGGGCCCCCTCCTTCCCCATAGCTCCAGCTCATACCTCCTAGTTCTTCCTGGCATGGGAGCTCAGGAGGGAGACGTTATTTCTCTGCTGGCTAATGATAAATTAAACTGCCCCCTCCAGCTCTGACAGCCAGGAATTAAATGGTTCTGAAAGCAACTAAAAAAAGCAAATAGGTATGGAATGAGGAGGGTGGAGCTTGAGGAATCCCAGCAGTGGGAGGTTCACCTTCAGGAACACCAACTGCTCCACCATACCAGGATCCAAGGAGGTGGGGTGGGGTGTCCCAACATCACCAGCAATGCTGAACACCCTGTTGCTTGGAACACTGGTTGGTGGACAGGTGTGACAGGTGGTCACTTCTGGGCCGCCCTTAATGCGGCCCACCCACCTGTCTCTGGGGCAACTGCCCACCTACTCGCCTGCCATGCCTTGTTGTTAATTAATTAATTGGTATTAATTAGCAAGAGGCTGCCCTTATTCTGCCCCGCCCCTAGGGGGCGCTATCTGCAGCTCCGTTTCCTCCCCCTACACCGCAGTCCACACCTCGCTGATGGAATAGATGTTATGTCTCAATTTAAGCACTGGCCCCCTCTTTTGCTCTCTCGGGGCCTTCCCCAGTAGTGCTGCCCCGTCTCTGGGGCTCACCACGCCCGCATTGGGGCTTCTCTGTAACTGCCCCCCTCCTCTGGGGCTTTCACTCCCTCACCGGGCGTTCTCTGTCAACTGCCCCCTCTCTGGGGCTCCCCAGAGAGGATCACCACACCCGCACTGGGACTTCTCTGTAAGTGCCCCCTTTTCTGGGGCTTTCGCTCCACTCAGGGCACTCCACCCTGTCTCAGGACCTTCCCTGTCACCTGCCCCCTTTCCGGGGCTCACCATGCCCGCATGGGAGCTTCTCAATAACACCCCCTCTCTGGGGCTGGGGTCTATGTACCCCCTATGCTGCACCCACACTGGTGCTGGGGTCCTCACACTCCACTGTGGGTTCCCCTTGAGTATGCTGCTCCCTCACTGGCACTGGGGCCCCCACACCACTGTGAGTCCCTTTATGAGGCCTCCTCCAACCCCTTATAGCCCCACCCAAACCACCAGTGTAACAACATGACAACAACAATGCAAAACAAGCCCCTAGGCTATAACTTAACATAAGCCACCTGCCTATAACTTAACATCATTGCTTAAGCCTCCAGAGCTGCTTCCCTTACTCTGCTTGAGGAGTCCCTGCGGTTCTCACCTCTTAACTCCAAGAGCTTCTGCCCCTCCGGCTGCTGGCAGCAAACTGCCTGTGGCCCCAGCCCCTAGGGTTTATAAGGGCCAGGCCCTGCCCCTTCTGGTCAGCTGACCTTCCCTGGTTGCCCCGGCAACCCACAGCTGGGCTTATGTCCTGCTAGGGCTTCCTCCCCAGCAGTTTTCCCTTCTCTGGGAGCAGGGCACCTCAGTGCTCTGTGACAACAGGAAAGGTGTTCCTGAGCAACCGTGGCCAGATCCTGCCACACCTGGCTTTGGGTTGCCCAGTAGGCCAAGGGGTCACAGTGTAGCGGCTCCATGTCCTTGGCAAGATAGGTAGCCACTGAGGCCTCCGCACTTCCTGCTGGATGGTGGGGTCTGGTGCCTCTGGACTCCAGCATTGAAGCCATGCCCTTGGCCCACATTGGCAGTGGCTGTGGTGGAGGAGATTGGCTGGTGGTTGAAGTGCTGGCACGGGAAAGTGGATCCCCTTCTTCCACATCTCCCTGTCTCTGCCCTTCTGCCTCTCTGATTCTGCCTACCAATCGAGGGTTTTGCTGCTGGGAAAGCCCAAACCTTCACCCTCAGGTCACACATGCCTGCCAGCACGTGGCCTGTACTGAACTGCAATGGATCCAGCTGTTTTTTGATGCCCTCCTTCAGCCACTTCACCTCACCAGTGCTTGCACCTCTGGTGAAAGTGGCTTACCCCAGACAGGAACATTGATCCCCTGGAACTTCTCCATTTGATTCTCAAGCTCCTTAACTATGGTGATCACCTGGCTAAGGAGGGCATTGCCAGCGCTGAGACTCTTGGTGGCCTCGAGGAATAGCTTGAGGACCATCAAGATCTGGGAGATGCTATCCCATGCCATTTTGTTAAAGGGGACCGCTGATCCCAATCTCTCCAACCAAGGCCATCTGTTGCTTGAATACCCTTTCAAGCATCAGTTATGTGTAGTTCTACTGAGTCTCCACATCCTGTATGATTTTGCGCTGCAGGATGCTCAGCTCTGCCTGTTTGTCCTGCAGCATCTTGCCCCCCTTGATGCTCCAGTGGAAGTAGCCCACCACGTTTCTCTGCATATTGAAATGAGCTGACTGGTAGTGGGGCTAGCCACCTGGACTGCAGCCCTGGCTCCACCTGCCACATAGAGTGCAGTCCAGGAGTGGGGGCTTGCCCCCTGGAGCACAGCCTTGGCGAGGGAGAGGGTGGGGCGGCTCATGCCACTGAACACCACTGGTCCAGGAGCTACTTGTGTGGTGGCTTCTCCAGTGGCTCTCACCACTGCTCCTGCCACTGGTCTAGAAGAGCATTGGGTGGGAGCATGTGCCCTATGATCTGCACAGAGAGGGCAAGGCCGGGGTGGCACTGGGCAGAAGGCACTGGGAGCAGGGGCTATTCACCCCCACTGCTAGCCCACTCAACATGGGGCTGGCATGAGACTGAGCCCCTGTGCTTCCTCTGGACAAGTGGAGCACAGCAGCAGGAGCTGGCCCAGTCTCCCCCTGCCTCATGGACAAGCAACGGCTTTGCCCCGGCAGGGGAAGAGGCAGCAGGGCATGGGGAGGGGGCATGTGCCACCCAAAAACTTGCTGCAGTCCCTCCGTAGCCCCCACTCCACCAGCCACCTCACTCCAATCCAGAGGCACATGCCCGCCTATCCCTGCATGCCCTGCCTCTGCTCGCCCAGCCAGGGCAAAGCTGCCGCTCGTTCAGGGAGTGTGGGGAGGCCGAGCCAGCTCCTGCCACTGTGCACTGCTTGTCCAGAGGCAGGTCAGTGGCTCAGTCTTGCACCAGCCCCGCACTGGCTGGGTGAGTGGCAGAGCGCCATAGCCCCCACTCCCAGCACCTTCCACCTTCTGCCCCGGCCCCACCCATGCCACGCAGATCCTGGGCCACACACCCCATGCCCTCCTGGACCAGTGGTGAGAGCAGCAGTGACAGCTGCTGGACAAACCACTGTACAAGCACCTTCTGTCACTGTGGGGGTGTTGATCTGCACCCCCATGCCACTTCCCTCCCCTCTCCACTCACCACAACAGGCTTACCAGCTGGAGCCAGCTGCCTCCAGTGTTCTTTAGGACTGCTGCCTATTTAGTCTATGGCCGAATCTCCAAATCAGTGCCAAATCTTTTCCGATTTGATTCAGACCTTTTAATGGGTCTCCCAATTCAATTCAGATTTGGAGGCTTGGCTGCTGTATCAGGCTGAATCTCCTCTGAATCGAATCAGCTACTGAAGCTTTGCACAGCCCTATTGACCAGGGTATACAAAACAAGAAATTTCAGGTTCTGGAATTTTCAAAAATAATTTTCCTCTGGATCCCTATTCCAGTGTTTACAGGGGATGAGTTCCAGATATGTCTATAAAGTTTTCAGTGTTTTGATAAAGATTGCTTATGCTAAGAGGGCACTGTCAATATTATACGACATATTCCACCCATTGCCAAAGTTGATATTTTTTATTGCTTTAGTTCTAAACAGGAAATTAGACTTTGAAACTGTGCCCAATAGTTTAGACTCTCCTGTTCAGACACTGTATAAATGCATATGTATTGCCACTGAATGAGTCAAGTTATTTAAATTTCAAATCAGATTGAGGGTGTTGCAAATGAGATAGTTCCATAGTCCTGTAACCATCTGTCACTAGGGATCTGTTCAAAACTGTACTCTCAGTTAGAAGAACAGCTTGATACTATAATCTGTCTGTCACTATTGTTGAGCAAAGACTGGGCATGATGACTGTTAAGAACTGTTTTGAATTAAATGTTCATAAAGATTGTGACAGACTTTATGGACACTTGGAATATTTAAAGCCTATTATATGAATTTTATAAATGATATATGTATTTAAATGCCTCAGGTAAAGGAATGCAAAACTCTAGAACTCTTGGTTCAGAGATACCTTTTATTAGGCCAACTAAGAAATCACAAAAAAATAATGTTTTTCTGCAAACTTTTGGATGCACAATATTTTCCACAGGAACCAAATTCCCAATTACCAACAAGTAATTACCTTTGGGTGGCAATTAATGCAACTCACCAGGGCAGGTGATTAGTCAGTACAGGTGACTGGTTTTCTTAAGTGTCACACCTGCTGGGAAAGTCTAAAGACAGAAGAAGCTGGAAGAATGTGAAGTGATAGCCTAGACCTAGGAAGGGGGTCATTCTAATTCAAGCTAAGTGACATGAGAGTGTCACCAAGGGAAGGGGGCCTTGGGAGAAGTTCTGGTATACTTTGGACTACCATCATCTTTGTTTAGAAGTTTGACTGCCTGGGAAGAGGCATACATAGTAGTTTATGATAGGTTTTCCATCTCATGGATTTTTGCACTGGGTGAATAGTAACTTGCTTTTTGAAGGCTGGATGAATATAGGTACCCCTTGCCTTTACTCCTGAGAGACAGCAAAGTCTGGTTGACCCAGACTAAATTAGTCAGTCCTGTCCAAGCAGATCTGAGTGAATTGTAGATCCTGACTCAAGAAAGGTGATAGCTAGAGGCCTCAAGACTCCAGTGGGAAGTCTTCAGAGGCCCTAGCTGGGTCATGGTACACTTAACTGCAGACAGTGAACCTGAAAATTGTGACAGCTACTTGAATAAAACACTTCCAGTAACCGAAGACTGAATGCCTTTTAAGAAAAGGAAAAGGAAATGGCTTATAAAGAAAAAAACACCATATGGTTTTTTCTTAGCTGACTTCCTGAGAACGACCATGATACCTTCTCTCCTTATGTATACATATTTTTGTTAGATATGTAGCATTACTTATGTCTGGTAAAAGACAGCATGTTCTAGCTGACAAGACACAGGATTAAGACTCAAGAGATGAGATACAGCCCCATCTTTGCACCTGTTCTTCAGTGATCATCACTTCCTTTTTTACTTCTCACCTTTTGTCTGTGTTGTTTATGTAGTTTATCAAGTCTCAGGGTATGGGCTATCTCTTGCTAATGGTACAGAGCCTACTGTGACGAGACTTTAGTCATATCTGCAATAATACTTTTGTTTCACCTATTGAGCTCTTAGCTTCCTATAAATAGCTGGGAGTGGAAAGGGACCTTTGAAAAAAACGTGCATTAGCCTGTGAGCTTTTCTATGCCAATATGCCTTCAACACACAAAGCTCTCTGGATTGTTTAGATTTGTTGTAGCTTCTACTATCCTAAGTAGTACTGCCAGTCATCCTCTTACCAGTTTGTTGAGTATAAGTAGACATACTTTACCTAGAGATATTTGTAGGCTATCATACAAGACATAAGGCCATTTGAAAGGCAGAATAATAAGAAACAGCACCCATAACATTCATTAAACATATAATGATATTAATTGATAAAGGGATATTTTTACTGTATTTCTGTTATAACCTGTAGTTATCATAATGATAGATAAAACAGAGAATTAGGGAGGAAACCTAGAGTTGTCTACCTTATTCTTCTGCTTAAGTTTAAAAGGGAGACTTGGTTCTTTCATAGTTTCATAGTTGGTAGGGTCGGAAGGGACCTGAGCAGATCATTAAGTCCGACACCCTGTCATGGCAGAAAAGAGTACTGGGGTCAAATGACCCTGGCCAGATGTTCACCCAGCCTCCTTTTAGAGACCCCCAGGGTAGGAGCCAGCACCACTTCTCTTGGAAGTTGATTCCAGGTTCTAGCTGCCCTGACTGTGAAGTAGCGCCTCCTGATATCTAGCCTGAATCTACCCTCTGCCAGCTTGTGACCATTATTTCTTGTCACTCCTGGGAGTGCTCAGGGGAACGGGGACTCTCCCAATGCCTGCTGGTCCCCCTGACTAGTTTGTATATGGCCATTGGATCTCCCCTCAGCCTTCTCTTGTGGAGGCTGAACAGGTTCAGGTCCCTTAGCCTCTCCTCATAGGGCCTGCCCTGCTGACCCCTAATCATGCGAGTGGCCCTCCTCTGGACCCTCTCCATGCTGTCCACATCCCTTCTGAAGTGTGGCGCCCAGAACTGGATGCAGTCCTCCAACTGTGGCCTGACCAGTGTCACATAAAGGGGGAGGATCACCTCCTTGGACCTGCTTGAGATGCATCTGTGGATGCGTGACAAACTACGGTTGGCCGTTTTGAATGCATCCCCACTCTGTTGGCCCATGTTCATACTGGCCTCAATAATGACACCAAGATTCTTCTCTGCCTCTGCACTGATGAGAAGGGAGTTCCCCAGCATGTAGGTCTGCTGCTGGGTCTTCCCCAGCATGTAGGTCTGCTGTTGAAACCCATCCTGTTCTCATTCACCCACCCCTGTAACCTGTCTAGGTCCAATTGCAGCCAATTCCTTCCTTCTAGCATGCCCACTTCACCCCACATCTTAGTGTCATCTGTGAATTTGAACAGAGGGTGCATTTTACCCCTTTGTCCAAGTCACTGATGAAGATGTTGAACAGCGTGGGCCCGAGGACTGAGCCCTGGGGGACCCCACTGCCCACATCCCTCCAGGTCAAATAAGACCCATCCACCACCACTCTCTGGGTATAGCCCTCTAGCCAGTTAGTGACCCATCTGACTGTGTAGGAATCGACACCACAGTCTCCTATTTTTTTAATGAGACTGGGGTGAGAGACAGTGTCGAAGGCCTTCCCAAAGTCTAGAAAGACTATATCCACCGTGGCACCTGCATCCAGGGATTTGGTGACCTGGTCATAGAAGGCCACCAGGTTGGTCTGACAGGACCTGCCTCTAATGAACCCATGTTGGTTGCCCCTAAACACAATCTCCCCTGCTGGCCCCTCGTGGAAATGTGCCAGGATAATTTTCTCAAAAAGCTTTTCCAGGACTGAGGTAAGACTAACGGGCCTATAGTTTCCTAGGTCCTCCTTCCTTCCTTTTTTGAAAATGGGAACCACATTGGCCCTTTTTCTGTCTCCTATTTTTCAAACTCCTCCATACCATGATTAATTAATAAAATTAGAAAAGTCTCTTCTACTTCTACTATTGCTAATTGCTGCTATGACATGAATTTAGGAATTCTATTCTAGATATTTGGTATTTGTTAACTTTTCTCTTATTAAAACAAGCTTGAACCGTTGAAAGAGAAAATCCCTATACATTCCTAACACCTTCAGCTCCTTTCATCCTTGAGGGGATATTCTCCCCTGCATAGTGAATTAGCTAAATAATATTGACTTTTTGTCACAAAGACATTTCCTTCCAGAACAAGTTGAACTTCAGAATTGTAATTCAATACAACTCACCAATCGAGTGATTTTTAGAACTATCATTAAAACAAGAGTATTTAACTACTCCTTTAACAATTGTGCTTAGTTTTAAGACAAATGGCTTAATAACATGTCTTTTTCAGCCTTATAGGCATAGGATAAACAATGTATTATACCCCCTTATTAATTTAAATTAGAGAACATTTATCAGCAGGGATCCAGGTTTTTTATTCACCATGGAAAAACATGGTAAAACCCAGATTTTTTCATTATAAGGAGAAAAATCTGCATTTACTCCTTTAAAGGAGAAAAACCTGGAAAATGGTGGGTTTTCCCTTCCAGGCTGGCAGAGTTCTAGCCTTCAAGGGGCTGGGGGGGAGCGGGAGGAGGGCTATTAGGCAGGGAGCACCATGTGCATGTGCACATGTACATGGTCACCAGGCAGTTTGGAGAGCAGCTTCTTCAGGTAAGTCTGGTGGGGGGTGGGGATTGAGGACCCCATAGTGAAAAAGGGAGGAAGTAAGATGGGCAGGGCTGGGCTGGGGCTCGAGCTACTGCTGGGTCCTATCCACTGGGCCATGGAGGCCCCCATAGGGAGGACAGCAGGGCAGGGAGCCTGAGCTAGCATTCCACCTCCACGATGAGCTCCACTGTGGTCATGCCGCCCATGGGGGAGGGGGAGCCTGGCTCCGTTCCACCGCAGCAGCTGCCACCTCCCACATGTGGCAGCCAGGGCTTGGGTGCTGCTGCAGGGGGCGGGGGACTGTGGACCCAGATACCTGGCCCCATAGCCCTGATAACTGGGGGCCCCCTCCAGCAGGGCTGGGGGGGGGGTTGTGGTTGGGGAGTGAGTGGCACTGGCGGGGTAAGGTGCTGTGTTTGGGGAATGAGGGCACCAGCAGGTCCAGGGGGCTGTGGTTGGGGAGTGAGGGGCACCAGTAGAGTCAGGGGGTGGTAGTGGGGGCTGAGGGGCACTGGCGTGGCTGGGGCCTGTTGTTGAGGAACGAGGAGTACCAGCAGGGCTGTGGGGCTGTGGATAGGGACTGATGGGCACCATCAGGGCTGAGGGGCTATGGCCTAGGAGTGAGGGGCAATGGCATGGGCAGGGCACCAGCATATCAGGGCTGCTCGGTGCCACAAAGCAGTGGGGGAGGGGGGCGGGGAAGCTACACCTGGACCCATGTCCTGGTGACTGAACGGGGAAGGGGAGCTCTGATTTTCCATGATAAAAAACCTCAAATCAAATGCCAAAATATACAGGTATTTAGAATTTATTTTATTATAGTGATTGAGGCACTTACAGGCTTCCAGATTGCTTTTAAATTGTGAATGTATCAGTAAAACATTGTGTTCAACTGATACCTATATATACAGTTCCATTTCATTTTAATAAAGGAAAAATGCAGATTTTGAGGTTTTAATCAGAGAATTTGTGATTTTTTTTTATCAGAGAAAACCAGGTTCTCCACAGATTATATTTTGGCCTAGGGTGTTGCTATGCAAAAAGCTCTTACTGATGGCTCTGAATTAAATTCCTGAAAAACAGATTTTTATGATACTGTTTAGTTCTTCAATTTAACTTCAATTTAACTTCAATTTAACTTGATTGATTCAAGCTGTGTTTCTTTTCTTTGATGAATGAACACTTATCTTGAGGTGCTTAGCATGCTTCTTTAGGCACTGAAATTTCAATTTTACATAAAATAAAGCGTCTTTATCACAGTTTGCTGTGACATTTTCTTCTAATAATATTTATATTTTAAAATTTAAATCAGACTACGTTTATGGCTCTTTATGTAGTAGCCTCTGTACCAGCATACACCACCACATAGATCTACAATGATAGTGAAATAAGAGATTAATTTAAGTTTTTATGCAAAGACCTCATCACCATCTCTGTAACACATATCAGAACTGACTGGATGATACAGATTCTACTTCCACCTCAATTTTTTCTCCATGGCCACCAACATTCATAAAATCATAGAATCACAGGGCTGGAAGGGACCCTGAAGGATCATCCTTGCATGAGCAGGAAGGACATCTGGGGTCAGGTGACCCCAGCCAGGTGACTGTCTAGTCTTCTTTTGAAGACCTCTAGGGCAGATGACTGCACCACCTGTGGGTGAAGCTTATTCCATAGTCTTGATACCCTACTTGGGAAGAAGTTTTTCCTAATGTTCAGCTAGAAACTACCTTCCAGGAGTTTGTGGCCATTCTTTCTAGTTTTCCCCCAGGGCACCCTGGTGAACAGTTGTTCACCAAGCTCCTGATGTACCTCTCTGACATAATGGTTAGCCACAATCAGGTCCCCTCTCAGACTTCTTTTCTTTAGGCTGAAGAGTCCGAGATCCCTCAGCCTCTCCTTGTATGGCTTGCCTTGCCAGTCCCTGATCATACGGGTGGCCCTTCTCTGGACCCTCTCGAACTTTAGCACGTACTTGCTGAAGTGCGGTGCCCAAAACTGGACACAATACTCCAGCTGCTGTCACACCAATGTTGAGTAAAACGGGAGAATCACTACTTTGGTTTTATTGAAGATGCATTGATTAATGAGTGCCAGAGTTTTATCAGTCCTAGCAGCTACTGCGTTGAATTGCTGGCTCATATTCAGGCTGGGGTCTATTGTTACCCCCAGATCCCTTTCATTTGTAGTGCTGGTCAGGTTAATGATGCCCAGCCTGTAGGTGTACTGGGAGTTTGTTCCCAGATGCAGCACTTTGCATTTCTCTTTGTTGAACCTCATCTGGTTCCATTCTGCCCAACATGCCAGTCTGTCTACATCTGCTTGGTGTGTCTGTGCAACCCCATATCTTGCTTTCTCTCAAGCAAGCTAAGGAAGTAAGGTTTGGATGAATGGATTGTAAGGTGGATAGAAAAGTTACTGGATCTTCAGGCTCAGAGGGTAGAAATAAATGGCTATATGTCTAATTTGAAGCTGACATCAAGTGGAGTGCCCCAGCATTTGGCCCTGGGGCTGACTTTCCATCAGTGACCTGGCAGATGGGATGGAGGGCACCATCAGCAAGTTTTCAGATGTCACCAAGCTTGGGGGGGAGTAGTAGATAGATATACACTGGAGGGTAGGACTAGGTTTCAGAGAGACCTTGACAGATTGGAGGATTGGACCTAAGGAAATCTCAGGGTTTCAATAAGAGCAAGTACAAAGTCATAGATTCATAGATGTTAGGGTCAGAAGGGACCTCAATAGATCATCGAGTCCGACCCCCTGCATAGGCAGGAAAGAGTGCTGGGTCTAGATGACACCAGCTAGATGCATATCCAACCTCCTCTTGAAGACCCCCAGGGTAGGGGAGAGCACCACCTCCCTTGGGAGCCTGTTCCAGACCTTGGCCACTCGAACTGTGAAGAAGTTCTTCCTAATGTCTAGTCTAAATCTGCTCTCTGCTGGCTTGTGGCCATTATTTCTTGTAACCCCCGGGGGTGCCTTGGTGAATAAAACCTCACCAATTCCCTTTTGTGCCCCCGTGATGAACTTAGTCCTGTACTTAGATGGAACAATCCCATGCACAGGTACAGGCTGGGGACTGATTGGCTAAGAAGCATCTCCGCAGAAAAGGATCTGGGGGTTACAGTGGACAAGAAGCTGAATATGAGCCAACAGTGTGTGTGGCTAACAGCATGCAGGGCTGCATTACTAGGAGTGTTGCCAGCAGATCAGGGGAAGTAATTCTTCCCCTCTACTTGGCACTTTTGTGGTCACATCTGGAGTACTATGTCCAGTTCCCCACCTCCCAACACGTGCACACACACAAAAGGCTGTAGATAAATTGGAGAGAGTCCAGCGGAGGGCCATGAAAATGGTTAGGGGGCTGGGGTGCGTGGCTTCAGAGGAGAGGTTGAGGGAACTGGGCTTATTTAGCCTGGAGAAGAGATGACTGAGGGGGGATTTAATAGTAGCTTTCAAGTACCTGAAGGGTGGTTCCAAAGAGGATGGAGCTAGACTGTTCTCAGTGTTGGCAGATGACAAAACAAGGAGCAATGGGTTCAAGCTGCAGCAGGGGATGTTATGTTAGATGCAAGGAAAAGGTAATAAAGAAGAGGGTAATAAAGCACTGGAACAGGCTACTCAAACAAGCTGTGGAATCTCCATCCTTGGAGGTTTTTAAGACCTGGGTAGAAAAAGTGTTGGTGGGGATGATCTAGTTGGGGATGATCCTGCTTTGAGCTGGGGGTTGGACTAGATGACCTCCTGAAATCCCTTCCGACCCCAATTTTATATGATTCTCTGATTCTAATATACTGAATGGATTGTAGTTTTCTTTTCATTTTAAAGTATTTTTTTTATTTTACTTGAGCTTGCCACACAATTTCTTGTTGCAGAATGCAGTAAGGAAGAGCTACAGAAACCAGGAAACATCACTGTTAGTTTCTGGTGGGACTTGTTGCAGGGTGCATGAGGCCCCAATTATACAGAATGAACAAGACAAAAATGCAGGCTGCAAGGAAAGTGAATGATAGGACTGGCATAATATAATATGTACAGTGAGGTTTAGATGATGTGCAACATATGACAGAAACTCCAGGAATAAATTAAAACATTTAAGTGGCACAGGAAGAGATCTCCATATCAACCACACTTCACTGGAGAATGAGAAAGGAAGAAAGAGAGCAGTTATTGCTAAGCCCACGTGTTTGGGTGAATAATGTAGCCTGCTTGCTCCCCCAGGCAGTAGAAAATTGCAGATTTTCAATGACTCATAAAAATGTCATTGGTCCCAATGCCACCTGCTGTGACAGACATCTGCACTTTGGGAATCAGTGGCTGCTCTGTTATGAAAAGTCAGATCAACAATATTGTCAAGAGTCAGCTCCTCCACTGCAATAGATACACCACTGCTTTCAAAATTCATGTTTTGAGATCAGCATTATGCAAGGAACGTTGCTTAATAGGTTATCTACATTTAAAAAAATTATAGGGCTGATCACAGATGTGACTGCAGAGGTATGGGTGGAGTGATTCTTGGTCTGCATCAGGTCCCTTGCCAAAACCAGATCCTAGCAGCAAAGATCGTACAGACATTCAAAAAGCCTGAGGCAGAACTAATCTAAGTTACGTGGCTTCCTGTAAATGGCGTAGTTTAGATTGGCAGTGAACAGAACACACATTCACCCTTTGGCGAGGGCTGCAAATCTTAGACTGGGTTCCACCATTTTTTAAACCAGTCTGTGTGTGCTGAACTTCTGTTCTGTTATCGGTATAGACTGGTTTCTGATCATTTACATTGGTACAAGTGTAATGTCTGTACCTGGCCATAATGAACAACGATATGATGATGCTGTTATGAGAAGCAATGCCTTTGCAACTGACAGAATCAGTAACATATGGCCTCTGCCTGTGAAGATGCAAAAATCTTTGTACTGCAATTATTCTGCTCTTAGAAAATTATCACTTAGCTCTGTGCATTATTAAAAACCTGTGCACGCATTAATTTAATAATCCTCACAATATTCTTTTTAGCAAGTATAATTATTTCCATTTTAAGGGATAGGGAGAGGAAGGCACAGAAAAACTACAGTCTCTGAGAAAAGATTATAAAACTCTGGCACTTTCTTGGTCAACAGACCCATTCACTGTATTTATTTTGAGATGGATCTGCTTGCTTCAGTAACAGAAATATTTTCAATCCTATTCACATCTCTTAAAGTTGCAGAATTGACATGGATATGAGAGAGCAAGCTTTGGCCTCTACTTCTCCTTGTGTGCCATTAACAGAATTTTTATTAAGGTCTGTAACACCATTCCACAAACACTGAAGGCAACAGAATTCCACCAGTGTCCAATAGGACCCATTTTGTCCTTCAGAATATATTTTAAGGGCAGATGATGCACAACAAAGACAAATCCCAGCTTGACTTTCAGAGTTCAGTTTAAGGTTGAAAAATCAGAAAAAAAACAAACCCTTAACAATCAGAAAAGAAAAAAAAAACATACCTGTAAAATGAACATGTCTGGCCTAAGTCACTGAGAGGCAAATATGGATGTCCATGGCAAACTGATGCTCACTTTTCACATCCCCACTCTATTTTAATTAGTAAATTTTATTTCTGACAAACAGGTGTAAATTCATTTCTTTCCTCAGTATTAAAAGAGATGGTGTCAGATGAAAGATGAAGGGATACAGAAGAGTATCCCAGCATTTGCCAGTGACCATATAGCACATCAGCAAAGATAGGAAGTGAAGAACCTGGCTCCTAGCACTAGACGTAGTCCACTGAAACATGCTTTTTCCTATTAACAGCTATACCCTCAGCATACAACATCATTGTACAGATTTAAGGGAATATTTTGGTGCCCCAAGACTGTGCTATTCAGGGTAGGGACAGACATTCAGGAAGGTTAGGAGGCCAGATCCCATTAAAAATAGCCACATGATTTGAGATAAGTCAGGATAGGAGGGTTAGTTGTGGGGGGGGGAGGGGGAGGGGAGTTGGGTGAATCAGGTGGGCAGGTGGCATTCATGGGGAGGTTGCTGGGATCTGGGAGGGTTTGGCAGGATCGGGGGGATTTTGGCATCTGTGGAGGGGTTTAGGGGGGTGGGGCTCCTCTCTCCCTCACCCCCTGGACCTGGGGTTATTTTTAGCCCCACAACCCCTCCCACCCCCAGCCAACACCTCTGCAAACCTAGCCCCCATCCCTCCCATTCTTCCCTCTACCCTGCCTTACTCGCTCAAATCCTGGCTCTGGTGAATGCCAGTAAAAGTGGCCCTGGGAGAAGCTTGTGGGATGGGGGATTTAGTGTGATGGAGTGGGGTAGACCTGGCTAGTCCGTGGGAGGGGTTGTCTATCTGGTGATGGCAGGCAGGGTCCAGGGCATTAAAAATAGTCTTGTGCCAGGGAGGGGCTAGGAAAAACACAGACATGTAATACTATACCCAAGGGCTTTTTCTGGCTACCAGTTGGAACCAAGAAAACTGTTTTTATTTCTCCACACAAATGCTATTTACTTCTGGGATTATTATTTTTTCTTCTTCCTCCAAGGCACTGGGATGCTAGCCAAAGCCAGCTGGGTTCTTTTTTATTAAAGTATTCTGATGTTCCAGTCAATTTTTAGAAGACCCAGAATTTCTTGGTTCTTGATCTGATCACTAGTATGTCTTTATTCAGCAGCATCACCATAATGGAGGCCATGAAGGCTGCCTGGCTGGAGGGGCACTATAGTGCTCGTCTCTGAACCTCACAGACAGAGCTGGTTGAAAATTTACTGTAAAAATAGTTTTGATTTGGGGTTCTTTATCTTTCTTTAGGAAATAATTTTTTCAAAACCAACACATTTAGTTCAAATGTTTCAATTTTGATGACATTTTATTTTAAAACAATGGAAAGGAGTATTTGGAATGTTTTAGAAAAGAATGGGTTGATCTTCTATTTTCAAACTACTTGTTATTTCAGGTCTTGAAATTATGTTACCCATTTAATAAAACAGGTTGAAATGATAGCTATAATGAATGTGATGTGAAATATATATATATTTTAAATTTTGTTTTGTGGGAAATTTTGATTTTTTTCAGTCTTGTTTGGAACTGTCCTGTCTGGAACAAAATGTCAGAATTTCCTGTGGAACAGTCATTCTGAGATCTGGCTATCTGTAAGCAAGGGTCTTCTCTGAGTCAGAAAATAATCCTGAGGTTCTTGCTCAGAGCCAAGAACTCCTCAGGGATTCAATAGGCAGTGCCATGAAGAGTGGAAGAAAATAAAGGTGAAAGAAGAGAACTGGAAGAGAGAAACTCTAGGTTCAAGGACAGAAAAAGAAAAGCAATATTTTATACTGAGATGAAAGCAAAGGAAGCAGAGAACAGTCAAAACGGTTTCATGGCAAACAGAATGTATTGGTGAAGGGGATGTTGATTTAATCATCATGTCTAGAAAGGTTGTTCTGTAAACAACCCATATGATGAGTTTGATTAGTCTGTTCCTGTGAGGGTTCCTGGGATCTGACAGAAAGTCTTTCATTCTTCAACAGAAAGTGAAACAAGGACAAGTTTTCTGTCTTGCCTTTGCCTACAATTGTGCTTTCTCTGTGGGACGATACATGGGACCAGCTGGCATTGTGTGTCCCTGGAAACAAGCAAATACATTGCAGGTGAATGGAGAATGGTGTAGTTTGTGCTCCCTTCTTGTGCATTGGTTACTGAGGCCATGATCATGTTTTTTGAAGCTTTAACCAATCATAATCCTTCTTGGAGCCTTTTCTGCAACAGTGGTAAATCATACAGTGTATGTCTACATGAGATGCTTATCTGTGCAGTAGCATAGTTTACTGAGCAGTAAGCGCACTTGTCTACATGTGCACACACTTACTGCATAGAAAAATTCTTAGTCACAAGTAAATTTGCTACCTGCAAATGGAAGTAGCAACTTTAGTCATGACCAGGGATCCTGGTTTTCTCTGATAAAAAAAAAAAATCTCTAGTTTGGGGATGAAAAATAGTAACCCTAAATCCATATTTTCCATGATTAAAATGAAACACCACTAATATATACATATATACAATGGTGTTTCATTTTAATCATGGAAAAATGTAGTGCCCAACTCACTACTCCCTGTTGTGTAGCAGAAAGCCCCCTTTTCCTCTTGCCTGCATTTGCTTTCCCCTCTTTGGATATGTTTCTCCTCTTCTACCTTTTCTTCATTCCTCTTTCTTTCACTATGAGGAATTGTGTTTTCAAGTTTGTATGTGTACATTTTGTATCTTCCCTTGTATTTTGGTATTTTTATCTATTTGTGTGCCATGGCATTACTCTTGTATTTTATACTCTTCACCTTTTAACTAAATGTGTTTTAGTTTTAGAAGTAAGTTATACACTGTAACAATGTTAACAAGGGCAGGAATCAAACCCCGGCTTCCCTGTATCAGGCGGGCCCCTGAAAGAGCCAGTGAATCAGTGATTGAATGTGTAACACAGTAGCAGGCTTCAGTAACAAGTGGCAGTTAACACCTACGGAAACCACAGATCAACCAGCAGAAGAAATCAATAGGAGACAATGTAGCAACTGGGAACTCTCTAAACTTCACTGTTCAAGGGCTAGAAGCCCCAGTCTGAGTTAATCAACGCCAGGGACCAACTTTTGGGGCTGAATATCTCCAGATCGACCACTCCCAGAGCCCTATTCTAAATTCATCAACGGACTCCCAAACCTGCACGTACATGCGGACGACCCCTGGGGCTGACAGATGCCATCCAGTAGCCACCGAGGGGGAAGTCCCACAAGGGTCAACGACCCCTGGATTGGGCAAACCTGAAAACTGAGGAGTCACCAAAGTCTGCCAAGGACAGATAAAAAGCAGTGAAAAGTGACCCTCAGCGGCACCCTCTTGATCTCCAAGTTGACCAGCACCTGACTTGTCCAGCCAGAAGGACCAGCCAGCGACCCCCTTCTGGAGGATAACACCACGCTGGAAGAAGCCTCAACTGGCCATCGATGGCAGACTCCAGCGCTTGTGGGATAGGTATACCCAACGCTGCTGTGTGTGTGCATGTGTGTGTGTGTGTGTGTGTGAAGGGACCAGCCCCAAGGTTTATGATTTGACTTCATTCCAATGTTTCAATCCACCTAATAAACCAAACTTTTAATGATCCTGAGTTGGACATTTGTAGCCAACAGTTGCTGCTGATGGCCAAGGTACCCCGGACACACCTGCATACCTGGCATGGGACCCTGAGCTTTGACGATACCGGGGGGTAAGCCTGGGCTTCCTTGAAACTTCCACTACTGCCTGGAGGGCTACCTGTGCCTATGCTACAAGTCCTCCCTCCCTCCCCCACAGTCAAGGAAGATATCACCACCGACATCAATACATTCCTCAGCATATGAGAGGCCCATGCCTGCCTAGCTGTGGGGGGGCACAGGCTGCTCAGTAAAGTTTTGCACTGTCTCCTGCCTCCTTGCATGCTGTGGGGTGGAACCTGGGGGCCAGAGGAGTACAGCCAGGCCAGATGTGAAGGGGCTGCAAGGGCAGGGGCCAGGGCAGAGAGGGCCCTCCCTGCAGGGCAGGGCATACCATATGGGTTGGCATGCCTGGCAGCTCTGGTTGGTCCCAGCTGGTGGGGATGGCATGTGGCTCTCAGAGGACTCATCAGTTGGAGGGGCATAGTATATGGGTGCCTAGGCAGGGCCCATGCCCCCCAGGAAGGAGCTGGTGCTGCTGGTGGCTGGCAGTGACATGGCTGGTCACACTTTGTGGCTGGGGCTGAGGTGTCAGAGCTGCTTTATATTTCATTCACTTAGGATGGGACAATCCCATGCACCACTACAACCTAGGGTCTGACTGGATAAGCAGCAGCTCTGCAGAAAAGGACCTGGGGTTTACGGTGGGCAATAAGATAGATATGAGTCAACAGTGTGCTCTTGTTGCCAAGAAGACTAACAGCATACTGGGCTGCATTAGTAGGTGAGTTGCCAGAATAATAAGGGAAGTGATTAGTACTCTCTATTCTGCACCGGTGAGGATACATCTGGAGTACTGTGTCCAGTTTTGGGCTCCCCACTACAGAAAGCATGTAGACAAGTTGGAGACAGTCCAGTGGAGAGCAACAAAAATGGTTCGGGGGCTGGGGCATATGACTTCTGAGGGGAGGCTGAAGGAACTGGGTTTATTCAGTCTGCAGAAGAGAAGACTGAGTGGGAATTTGATACCAGCCTTTAACTACCTGAAGGGTGGTTCCAAAGAGGATGGAGCTAGACTGTTCTCAGTGTTGACAGATGACAGAACAAGGAGTAATGGTCTCAAGTTTTAGCAAGTGAGGTTTAAGCTGGATATTAGGAAAAACTTTCTCACTAGGAGGGTGATGATGTACTGGAAAAAGTCACTTAGAGAGGTGGTGGAATCTCCATCCTTGGAGGCTTTTTAAGACCCAGCTTGACAAAGCCCTGGTTGGAATTATCTAGTTGGGGATGGTCCTGCTTTGAGCAGGGGGTTGGACTAGATGGTCTCCCAATGTCCCTTTCAACCCAGACTTTCTATGATTCTATGATTCTGTTGACACTAATTAAGGGCTGTAGCTTTACAGCACCATTCCTGATGTTTTGATGTGGAGGCTGAAATTTTCGAAGCTACCTAAAGGATTTGGATCCCCACTTATTCCTATATTTGATTTGGCAGACAAGGTTCTTTGAGCAAATCTGATATCTTTTATTAGACCAACTCAAAAAGTTAGAAAAGTTCTGAATTAATTCCATTCAGGAACAGCACATACCAACTGCAGATGCTTCCTCAGCCTGATGAAGGGTATTTAAACCCGAAAGCTTGCTAAGAAGAATGTTTCCAACTGTTTGAATTGGTGTAATAAAATATATCAGATTTACCCAAAGAACTTGTCTGCCTATGTACTTAGACTAACACAGCTAAAACCTACACCCCTGTATATTTGAGAAGGGCATCCAGATCCCTTATATGGCTTTGCAAAATCTGAGCTTAAGTCTCCAGAGTATGCTAGTAAGACAGCAATCATATAGCAGCCACACTGAAGAATAACCTCAGTGCTATCAGTTTACTAAAAGCTGCCATTATATTTCATCGTATTCACTCATCTCTTGTCCTAAAATCTAGGTTCTCCTATTTGCTTATCAGGGACAGATTTGGTCCATATCTGTTGTAAAGAATGTTTCTTTCAAGGACATTTGGGAAAAAAGGAGTTGTATATACAGGGTCTATCAAAGAATCACAAAATTCAATATATAGTGTCACAATGATATATGGAAATTCCAAAATAACAATGCCAAACTTTGTACATGAGTAACAAACTAAAGAGCAAATCAATCATACAGTGCACCACATGCAATTGTTTCCCATAAGAACTTTCTGCTTAATGAATTCAGATGTTCCCAGCACCTGGAAATAACATAGTCTAAAACACAGGGGTGCTTGAGACAGCAGTCTTCACAGAATCTTCACTGCAATGAATAAGGGGACCCAATTACTTTTTCTGTGGCTATTGCACATGCTCCCATGACAAGCGCAGGAAAAATATGTCCAGCAGGCTGGATCTAGAATTCCAAGTGATTATATCCAGCCCACAGTGGGTCCCTCAGCTCCGTCTGGGCCAGGCACAGGGGGCAACCTGGGCTGTGGCACATGCAGCTGGTCTCATCGCATGGAGGTGCCACCTGTAGCATAGTGCAGTCTGCTCTATCCCTGCACATGGCTCTTAAGGATCCTGGGAGCTGTAGTCTGTATGGCATGGTGGTGGGGCAAAGGCAGTACAGTGGCCAGATTCAGCTTCCCAGAAACCCCCACAGTGATAGCTAGCCCTCACACTCTGGCTGCTGCTGCCAGTGTCTGCCGCTGCCACCAGAGACAGCCTCTTTGCCTGGGCATCCTACCTCATCTGCCCTGAACCCACTGCCAGCAGCACTGGACAAAGCAGGCAGGTGGATGGGCAGGGTCTCCGTGGAGAACAGCCCAGGACCCCCATGGACAGGGTGTGCTCAGCTGGTCTGATGGGATGGGGCTGTGGGCAGCTGGGTAGGTGGGCAGGGAGTGGTGTACAGGAGTGGGCTGGGGTGGGGCCAGTGACAGGGCCAGGATCATGGGCCAGTGACAGTGTGGGGCTGGGGCCTGGGGCAGAGCCGGGATCCACACCCTACACATCCCTGTGATGGGCTTCAGTACCATATGGCAGGATCTAGGCAACTCCCTGGTGTCCTTCTACCCTACCACCCCTACTGGGCTGGGCAGTGTAAACAGAAGTGATGAGGGCCAAGGCCAGGTCAGTACCCCTCCCCCACAACCCTCCAAATAATTAACCATCCTTGCCATATGAGAATTCCTGTGCTGTACAGAGCAGCACAAAGATCATGTACAGCTAGCTTGGGTACTGGAAGCAGAATAGACTCATTGGTCCAGGGCTCCAGGAGGTTTAATTTAGTAGGCTCTCAGAACGGCACATTGCATAGTGTAGGCTTAGCTTGCAAGTCAGCGAACAAAAAGTCCTACCTACTCACTTTAAGGCTACTCTTAACATAGACAATCTTTTAGCATTTTGTTAAACATAGAAACATTATATGTCTGCTGCAATCCTATTTATTATCAAACTTTCAGAACAAAGCTACAGTGAGCAACTTTCACTTGCAAAGTAAAAACCCATCAGATAGGTTTTTCAAAAACAAAGCAATAGCTCCTGAACCATTTCTGCTATTCAAATAAACATCCTGTCATATTCTGTATAGCAATAAGAGCCATTGAAAAGAGAAATGTATCACTAGATTCTTGTTGTTCTCGCTCTGTATTTATTTCACTAATTTAAAATAATCCAGGTAAGTTTTTCTTGAAACTTAATTTCTCTCAATTTTTTTTTCACCTTAACATTTTCTTGCAGGCTGCATGTTTCCTTCAAGCTACATCAAGTTGCAGACTGTACATTTCACACTAGTTCATTTAATTTTAGCTTCTTTGACCTGTTTGAGTTTTGTTTATACTCAAAGTGCTAGGCAAGATCTTCAGCTGGTACAAATTAATGTATTATTAGTGAATTATTTGGAGACACTTTAATTTACACCAGCCATCACCATGGCCTTCTGTTACTGAGATACACTTCAGCTGCTACTTTCTTACAACTACTAAGCTTCTTTTACAGAGGCACCTAATGGGGATCCCATATCCAAACTCCTGCCAAACCTTTGAGGAAAGCGAGGCTTTAGATCATAGAATCATAGAAAAGTAGGGTTGGAAGGTACCTTAGGAAATTATCTAATCCAACCCCTCAGTAAAGGCACAATTAGCCTTATCTAAACTATTCTATACAAGTGTCTGTCTAATTTATTCTTAAATAACCCTGTCACAACTGCTACAAGACACCAAAAATGTTGCCAAACATATTTGAGGAATGGTTAAGGGTTCATCACAACATCCTCACCATCTCTGACCTGGTCTTTTGCCTCAACATTCCCTAACCCAGCAACTGAGTTCTAGACTATCAAGTTCAAGCAGGCTTCCCATACTGGGACCAGGGAATGTGCAGCCCAAGATGCCTATTAAACCTTTTATTCAGCACTCCACGTATCATTCCACTCAGCAATCAGCACCTTATCTGATTGCCAAGATGGTTGTCTAGACCAGAGGAACATCCCATGGTCAGAATCTGTGGGGACCAGACTTGTCCCTGACAATTTTACCCCTCCTGTACAATGGGTTATGCTTTGCTTGGCATCCTAACCAGACCAATTATGATTGCTTAGTGCCATTGTAACACCACCAGTGGCTCTCATTCTGTAAGAGGCTGGAGAAATGCCAAGGGTCAGGCTTCCTATGCAAACAGCATGCCTGGTCTCTATTCGGATGCCACCATTTTACTTCTTGTTGTAGATCTTTTCACAAATTCTGGGAATTAATGAAGCTACATTGCATTACTATTCTTACTATAAAAAACTTAAAATACATATCTAGTGGAAACAAAGCAAATCGAATAAAAAGATGACAATAAAAACAAATGGTCAATCCAGCCTTCTCAGTCTTTGGCCTGGCTGAACTCTTTGAGGCCCTAAAAGTGATGCTTCATATGATGCAACATTTTCCATAGCCACTCTACAGATATTCCATAGTCTGTCATGAAGTTCTGCTTTATATTTCATTGTCTAGCACATTTAATATCACAACTACTTACAGCAATAACATTATACAACCACAGCCAAATAAGCAACACAATTACTACGTATATCTCAACCAAGATTGACTTGTCTCTGTACCAAGTGAATTTCCTGATGCTTCAGCAGTGGTCCACATCTGGCAAAACACAAAGACAAAAGAAGGAGAGGCTCAACCCCCTTTAGGTACATTTAGGTCATGGAATCACTTTTGATTTTCAGCTGATATACTGTGGCTGGCTTTGTGGGCCCTGACATCTAAGCCTAATCCTTTCTTCAGTGGTACAGTACATCATCTTATCTTCTTCTTTCCATGTTTGAGGATGCAGTACAGGCCCCAATTGTCCATCCATTTATCTGTTAACAACACTCTAGGCTGGAGCTCATCCAGAGATTCCCCTCCTAGCTATTTGAAGAAGCTGCTTCTGCAGCAGTCTTTTCTTCTTAAAGTGATAAATGCTTCTATCACCCTGCAACACATCTTCCCTCCTTGGTCTCCACCAAAGGTTTTTCTGTTGGGATATGCTCCCCCTAGACTTCTACTATCAAAAGGTAGCCCAGAAGGCAGTGGGAGCTAGGGTTTTCAGGTGCCATACACTCACCTCTCCATGGGGTGGCAACATGTGACATTTTTCAGAGACTACCCCACCACAAATAGCTCCACCACATTAACCAGTCCTAGGAGGGTGTAATTTCAGATCTTACCCAGGATCAGTTTCCAGGCTCTCCTGACCTGGTCATCTTCACTCCTCATGGGCACTGTCTCTCACTTCTGGGCTCTCTGGCCACTTTAAGCTCAGGCTGTGGTCTTGGAGGTTGAGGGCTAAGGCCCACTCCCCCAATGGGTTGGGTGAGATAGACTGGTGGTATGTTCTCTATCCATGGTGGCCTCCAGATCCCCCCTCGGGGATCTTTTTCTGCTCTGAAATTTCTCCTTTTGTATTCTTTTTCCTCTGATGACTCTTCATTTCCAGGTACCATTGACTGGTTTCCCTGTGGCTGCCGTAATGCCCATATTCTGTTCTGCCAGAGTATTTCTTTGTTTCCACAAACCCATCGCATGCACACGTTTTAATTTGGTCATTTACCAGTGTCTTAATTTGAACATTTCTAGTCTCCTAATTTGGTCATTTCACCAAATCCAGAAATCCCAGGGCTTTTGCAGCTGGTCACTATGACCTAATGCCTGCTAGTTCCAGACACAGTGGACCATGAAAGCAGAGAATGTGAAACTTTGTCACAAACAGGCTTTTAGAAATCAATTAACCCTTGCCATCCCCCTGGACCATTGTTTTAATGCAGTATCTACTTTCCCCACAAACCAATTGCTAAAAGCAAGTCTCTAAATATCATTTTTTAGCCATCAGTATTGACCCCCCAGTCCCCAAAATATTTCCACAAAACACCAAGAACACCCTAGCCTGCCACAGGTAAAGCAGGGGCATGAGGGCACTGTCTAAGTCCTGCCTCTGGCAAGGACAGGAAGGGTTGCTGAAATACACTTGAGAGATTTGAACGTCATGGCTTGGATCTCCCTTGTAATCAACCCTAGCTAGAAACACTGCCAGTTTATTGCTGCTACAACCCCAATTATCAACATGCACAATCTGTTTTAATTAGATTTTTATCACCTTTGCGATTTTATTATTTCCTCAGGACTCCTGTAAACCTCATTTGCTTTATAGCAGTCTTTTACCAGATGTTTCTTTTTCTCTAATATATGGTACTTTGCTTGTCTGCCACTTACTCAAATGGCACTTTACTTGGAATATTTAGCAATCAGAGTTACAAAGCTTATACTATAGACTGTGATCTTCCTCTGCACTTTATATGGTGTTCATGCAAATTGGCTAAACAATTAGTTTTTATACCCAAATTAAAGCAGAAGTTGAGAGTTTTTATTTAAGGCAATGCTATGCTATTGCTTTGGTAAGGGCAAAAGAACAAATTATATTAATCTTACTGAATGCTTGAATCAATGGATCAGTTTGTAAATTAGATGAAACTTGACCTTAGAGCCTGACCTATCATAGGTGTTTCTGCATCTCATTACCACATTGTCTTATGTATTTATAGAATACTTATCTCTAAAATATCTGAAAACAGTAACTTAGATTCACAGAGAGTTATTAACAGAGAACATTATAATGGTCCTTTTGCTTTTACTGTCCCTGGCTTTGCTGGATATTTTTAATGAGTTACATTTAAGAGTTCACTTTAGCCTTCATGGAAAAGCTATATCAAATAGGTGGGCTTTGAAGAGAGCTAGAAGGTTTTGGAAGTCCATTAAGTCAGTGCCCTTTACTGAGAATGTTTTCAAATGCTTCATCCAAGGCAGTTAGATACATGGTCCCAGTGGAACATCCTCTGGATGGAGGCTAATGGAATTTCTCACAGCATCTTTCCAGCTGATTTTGTTCCTGGGAGGGAGATAAACTGTATTTCTCACTAGCCACATACATATGCTTTTTGAATCTTCAGAGAATTTTAACCAAGTTGAGAAGTGAGAAACCCAACTGCCACCTGTCTATTGTCATTATGAATTTACTCAGTGTGCTCTCCTGTTAGCTGGTGGTAGTTAATTCTGGCAGGTTTTAAAATAAAAAGTTAATGTTGAATGAGGCTGTTACTAAGGAGAGGGAGTCTGTTATCTCTGTACTTGAAAGTTTCGGCTTTGTGTACAAGGTATTTATGAGATCCCCATTATTGTCATGTCTGGGCACCTCACAAACATTTTTCCTCATAACATTCTTGTGAAATAGGAAGTGCGATTATTCTCATTTTGCACAGGGGGCAGTGAGATGCAGAAAGACTAAAAATGCAAGTACTAAATAAATGTACAGTAACCACCTGCACAATAGTGTTTCATGTAGACACTCCCACTGTTGACCTTTCTGGGGCCTGGCCCAATAAACTATATAGTAAACCATGAGCTTTTGGGCTATGGACTAATATCATGCATAATTTGTACTATATTTAAGTAGGTACAAAAGTGTTGCTAAAACATGTGTTTATGTGATACATATACTAAAGCTTGCAGTAGTTTCCAAAAAGGTAAAATGCATGAATTCTGGATGAACTAAGCCTATGGGTACTATATGCAAATTACTACAGGTAAGTTTATTTCCAGGTCAGTGTTTTCAAATTTGCTTCTCACTTCCATATGTTTAGGTAGATTAGGATCTGAGACTAAGGAGGAGGAATAATAAAAGAATAAAAGAATGCCCTCTTCCTAGCTTTGATTGTGCCCTAGTTAGAAAAGTCAATACTCTTAAGTGCTACTACATCTGTGCCAGAGGGTTCATAATCTGAGGATTCCTTTTGACTTTACACCCACTCATCTTGAACTGCCATTACACACAACTCATCACTGTCAGTGTCAGAAGCTACAGCATATCAGCATCTGTCGTAATAGCAGCATCTGGCATGGAGTTTCTCCACGATTATCTATAAAAATGTCAATCGTTGTGCATTCTCACTATTCAGCCTTTCATATCATTCAACAGCAGTTCTCTCAACCACAGTGAAAATGTGTTCTGCAGTGCTACTGACTAGCAGACAACTTAAATAGTCAACAAGAATATTAGAGAAAACTGGTCCTACTTTTCTGAAATTAGTTGGTGGGGGAAGCTCCCTTGTGCTTTCAGCATGCCACTTAGTATTTAAGTTGACTTCTAACATGAAAGAGTTATATTAACTTTAATTATTGATTTTGTTTGGTCATAAGAAACAAATGATTTTTAAAAATGTGCTAGTTGATGAGTTGTTTTTACTTGCGTGTTGTGATAGGAATGGTTAATCTTTACTGGACATTCCCAGATTAGAACATTATGAAATTTAATTATAATTCATATAGGCACCCCCAAACAATGTGACTTGAAGTTTATTCTTAAATGGTCAGTCAGCTATGGCACGTTGGAGTCAACAGGAGAAATCTCTTCAATTGGAAAACAACTGCCTGTCTTAGATTTTCCATGTATCTATTTCTGAGTCTGCTTTCTGGTACTGAAGTTTTCAGTGTGCTTCCCAGAATGTGGGTCATTGTAATTATTTAAAGAAACAAGCCAGGTTGTCACTAATGTGATGCATGGCATTCTCCAGAGTTCTCACAATCTGCACAAGAGTAAGTAGCTTCAATTGGCATAACTGAGCATCCTCTAATTGTTTACAGGTGCTATGCTAAGTAGTCCTATTTAAGACTTGTCACAATGAAGCAACTAAGGAATAAAATATCCTTCTCAGTTTTGCTGCTGAATGTAATTTTTCTGGTATATTCCCATTTTTATAATTTTTCCTAATTTTTCTTTGATAACTTTGGGCATTTGTTTGTCTAAAGCATACATTGTTTTCCAGAGAATTTAATATCCTCCCTCTCACCACATAAAAACCCCAAACACCCTTGCTATTTTTAAAACTGAACTCGAAAGGAATCCATTATAAAAAGGATTATACAACATCATTCCCTGTGATTTGATGATTCAGAAGAGGCCCTTTCTAGTCCTACATTCATAATAGAGTAAAATAGGAAAATGCCATCATCGTATTTTCTCCATTGCAAATAAAATTTGACACCAATCAATCAAGGGCTGAAAGTGCCTCAGGAGGACATGGGCTTTTTCATGACTGACTTACTATACAGTCCTTTCAAGCTGTTTGCAAAATAAAGCAATATTGTAGTGGAATCAATACCTGCTTTATAGCCAATAATTAAGCTTCTTTTTTGGAGTAATACTTTGTGTTGGTAATAGTGTACACTGATTTTACCTAGTCTAGGACTGTCAGTTTTAAAAATATTGGTAAATAATAAATATGTCTAGAGTGGATCAAGCTTGGAAATTATACTAGTATCTGAATAAAACCTAATGTCAGTGAAGTCTCCTACCATGCTGCAGAAAAAATAGTTTTCAAGGGACTAGAAGGAAATACAAAAATTAAGGAATGATTTTACAAAGGTGGCAGGATAGATATGTACCTTATAGTTTAACTAAATAAGGTATACATAGAATATAGATTTTGTGAACTCGAGCTCATTCAATGAGATGCTGTGAAAGGGCAAGCTTAAAGCAGTGTATTAAAGTGGAGTGAGTGATTTGAATACAAAGGGTGGGAAGGCAGAAGGGAGAGGAAGGGGCCAAGGTGGGACAGAGGCAGTGTTAGGAGATGCAAGTGAGCAAAGACTGTATAGGAACAAAGGGGTCACAAAAGATAACCCAGGAAATAGGATATGAATCTGTAGTCCCTGTTTAAACCATACTTAATGCAATCCAGTCTGTGGATGATTTCTTGTTCTGCAGTTTCTCTTTCAAACTGGTTTTAAAAATTTTGCTGCCTGATAACAGCAGTCCTGAGGTAAGTGATGGAACATCCAAGGAGGTGGACATATATTTTATATTATTTAATTAGATTATAAGGTGTTGTAATCAGGTGCATGGCTCAGCAGTGGGAGTATAGCTGGAGGCAGTTAAAAGTGATAACCTGCCTGCTCAGGGTAAGGCCAGCTGAGATCAATGAATATATGGCCCAAAGGAAGTTAAAAGTTCTCAGGGAGCAGAGCTAGAGGAGAGAGGAAGGAAAGCAGTGCCAAAAGTAGGAGAATATTGATTGTGTGGTGGTTTGTTAAGTACTGGCTTTGTTATGGGCATTGTTTTCTATGTGGGAGTGAGTTTACCCCCAGAAAAAAGAAAGAGCTTAGTAAAAACCCTCTACAGGTATATCTACCCTGCCTTCTGCCTGAATTCAGACTAACACATCTCTCTGCTCATGATTTTATAAGACACGCCTGTTGGACTGAATTTGGACCCAGCCACCTATACCTTTGTTCCAAGTGAGCACAACCCTCAGAGTGACCACAACACCTGGCAGTTGATAATAGCCAAATTTATTGATACAGAGTAAGAACAAAAAAGCAACAATACAAACAATACAACAATTCTATATCTACCAATCCTAGGGCTCTAATCCGAGTCAAGGTACATCTGATCAAGATGCAGGCTCCACTCTGAGGCTCTCTATCTTAGGTGTCAGTAGTCTGGAGGTGGGATGCCAAGGCCCACAGCTCCCCTCCAGTGGGGTGTATGATACAGGCTGTTGGTGTGTCCCCTCTGTCCATGGCAGCCTCACAGACCCTTCCCAGGGGACAGGGATGGGGATGGGGACCTCTTTCGGGGAGTAAAATGGGGACGGATGGGACAAAGGGGGGGATGGGAGGGATGGACAAGACAAAGGGAGGGATGCTTGTTAATCTCAAGTCTCTGCTTTTGTATTCTCCTTTCCCCTTGATGACTCCTGAGGACTCTTCATTTGTGGCTATTTCTGGTTGGTTGTCTCTCTGTGGTCACATGTCCATGTAGCATTCCGGGCCTTCTTCTAATCTGGTCTGTTCCCCCAAAACTGGGATTTAGGGCCCCCTGCTCTCTGAGGCCTTGTTTGTTGCTGGTGTCACTTATCTTGTGTTATGGTACATACTTCTTTGGTTCCTATGCTGTTTCCTAGACTACGTATTCTTGTTGTGTTAGACAACCCATCTGCTTTGAAGGCTGCGATGTCGTGTTATGGCATGTCCCCCTTCATTCTCAGGCTGTGTCCATCCGTTGGCCTTGTTGTACCAGACAGCCTGTCTACTTCCAGGGCCATGAGAAGCTGTGTGTGTGTGTGTCTCCCAAGTTCTTTAGAAATCCATTTAACCCCTGCTGCTCATCTTGACCTCTTATAATGCATATACCTATAAGCCAATTCTATACCTTTAAGACAATTTCCCAAAAAACAGACCTTTAAATACCATTTCTAAGCCAACAACACCCTACACATGAGTTGTCAGTAACATTTCCTTAAGTCACTATCCCTTCCTCTTGGGGAGAATCCTGGCTCCATGGGAAGTAATGGGAACATTACTATTGACTTCAGTGTGATCAGGATTTAATTTTTTTCTCTGCATTTTGTTTATTAAGGGCTATCTTTTGATTTATGCCTTTACATAAAGAGTGGTGTTTAAGCTGCACCACTTCAAGACATATTGTGACTCAGTGGCTTATCTCTGTGTCACCATTTTTATTGTGTTTTGTCCTTGCTCTCAGTGGGGAAGGTAATAATTTCCTGCTGATTTATACTAGTAATACATTTCTGTCCTTTATGACTCATCTGAGTCACTGTCTGTCTCTGAGATTGCAGTGTCTTTGAGGAAGGAACCATGCCTTATACTCTGTAAAGCATGCAGCATACTGTCAGCATTGGACAAACAAACAAGAATAATAGCTCCTAGAGAAGATAAGGCTTATGATGGATGTACTACTTGAAGATCACATCTGAAAGGCACTGTATTTTAATCAATATTGGTTTGCACAGAAGCCACAGATAAAATTATCTTGTTGTTTGCCATTGGTTACATTGGTTTAACAATGGAGACATGAGGTATGGATGTAGGCCTGGTTTAAGAACTCACAACTTGATATTGTGTTTAGTAATGACCAGTGAACACCTCTGCACCAATAGAGCCTTAATCAACAGCATGCTTCCTAAAATCAACTTATTTATGGCATTTTATCCATGCAAGATTATTGGGGGGTTAATCAACTATATTCCTCTCAGGCACCCTCTCTGTAAGCCACAAGTACAAATTTGCATGAGCTAAATTAACCACAGAAAGAACACTAGAGAGTACTGAGCATTTATTGGAAAGAAGAGAGTAGCAAATGAAATCAGAAAAAAGAAAAATTAAACATAACAGAGTTCAATAAATGTGTATACATTATGTTGTGGGAATTCCATTTGCATGAAATAGTTCATTAAATTTTAATTTACTATATTCAATTGTATCACCTCAAAACAGACAATAATGGGGCAGAAATTATGACACTTCTACTTTATGATTCTATTTATACCAAAAAATATCCAGTATATCATCTGCTATATACTAAACAAAGCTACAGGAGAACATAAATGTGATATTGTGCCATAATAAAGGGGTGATCTTTCTACAAACTAATTACACATAGCCAATTTACAGAGAGAGAGAAGTTCACCAGTATAAATTTAAGTGGGGAGGGATATAATCCCTCTCCTGATGGTAATCTAATTATACCATAAGATAAGAAATTGAGTTATCTATATTACTTGATGTATCAAAGACTAAAAAAAATATATAAAAATACATCCATACGATACTACAAAAATTAAAAGATAACTATAATATAATGCAAGATATCAAAATGGCAACACTAAACAAAACACACTGAATAAAACACAGAAGTAACAAACTCAGAAATATAACTCAGAAAGTCAGCAAGGCACTTAATGTTGCAGCCTGCCATTCTTATGGAGACACAACTATCATTCATTTTGTCTTACTAAGATAGCAAGAAAGTCTTTGGATCTGGCCCTCTTCTGTCTGATACCCACCAGCAGAAAATTTCTCTTACTAAAGAGAGCTCCAGCTGGTGGCCATTTCCTGTGCCAAACACCATCCTAATCTCTATGCTGAGCTCCCACAGGTATAACTTCCTTTATGGATCCCAAGGCTGGTCTAATTGCAGTTTGGAAGCTGAGCCGCCCTAATTAAAATGTCTCCTCCTCCACCACCTCCTGGAGCATGTGTATAAACATCCAAAAATGCATATGCTTTGCTGAATAACAAAAAAACGAGTGATTTAACAGACAATGCTTTTATCGCTCATTATGACTTATCTTCTCCCTCTGCTAACCTCTCTCCATGGTTAAAAACAACTGGTTCTAACTGGTATTTATCTCAAGCTGTATTTACTTCCTTCCAAGATGGAAGGGCAATTTTGTGTCTGAAAGCTTATTTAATGTCTCTCTCAACTGTAAAATTGCTCCAATATATTACCAACAAATCTGGCTATTTGCATAACTTAAATAACCACAAAGTGAAAACAAACAAAGATTTTCACAGGAGATAAAGTTAAATAGGAATAACATGACACAGAAACAACAAGAAAACATTTGTGTTAGTGAATAAAGTGGCAATCATTTTGCACTTTCTGAAAAATAGCACAGAAAATGGAAAAATACAGAAAGAGGTATAACTATTCAAATTCCCTGCAACATTTTCTATGAAGGTAAAAAAAAATTGCAATTCTGTAAATTTGGTAGCCATGTCATTTAAAAAACATTTCTGTTTTTTAGGTTTTGAGGGGAAAAAAAGACCACTTCAGCGAGAATGTTAAAAGAAAAAGTAAGGGTTTCTTTTTTTTTTTCCTTAGCTGAATGTTCAAGCTCAAATAAAAGCATCAAAATGTATTTTTGCAACAAGTTACTTATTATCAAAAAATTGAAATGTTGGAGACATGAAATTACCCAGCACAAAATATGATTTTTTTCCCCCTTAAACGTTGAGAAAACAAGATTCATCTTTGGACAGTATTAGTAAAAATGAATTACAAGGTAACCAATAGTTAGATGAGGAGAGAAACTCCTTACTGAACTGCACAAGAGTCAGAGGTGATTCTCATTTCAAATACATTATCTGTCTAAATTACTCGCAGTGAATTCTAAAAATAGGCTTGTGTCTACAGCTGGGGCTTTCAAACGGTGGAAAGCAGCCAACCTGTTATGGATGTTTCACACCTTTTAGGCTTTGTCCTATTATCTGGAAATGCCAATTTTCAGAAATTTATTTTTACATATTGATATCATAGACCATCTAACTCTCGGCAAATAGCAGCTATGGAAATATAGAGAAAAAAACATATTTTAATATACTGTACTTTAATCTGCAACCTTCTATGGACTTTATTAAAAAATATTCCAGGGAGTACCACCTCATGAATGAATGCTTATGCATTTTGCATTTCTCTCTGAATTCTTGGACACCCTTTTGCTGCATCATCATCTTGTATCACATTGAAAATAGATCACGTCCATCATTCAAAACCTGTATTTTTGAGCTGAACAAAAGCTGTTTCTCTTTCAGAGAGCAGAGAATCTTATATACTTTTCCTGAGAGCACTGGTTCTCAACATTTTTAGATTTAAAGGCACTCCTTGAAAAATGTTAGATCTTTCTTTTCATTCATTTTTTGACTATGGAAAAATAACAGAGCCAATCTCCTGTTGCAAAGAACTCAGAAACTGTGTCCAAATGAGTGTGGCTGTGGTGTATGTAGTACCGCAAACACGTCTCTGGCACCACATACTGCACATTTAGATATTCTGTGTGCTGCAGGGGTATACTGTGCATGTTGCTCCACTTTTTTTTTCCTATAGGTTTTTTTGACCCCTGAATATCCAGGGGTCAAAAAAAACCATGGAAAAAAATGGAGCACTGTATGCATAGGCAGCATGTGCTGGTCAAAAGCAGAGCCAGGTTGTCCAGAGCCGCACTGAGGCCGCTGGCCAAGCTCCATGTGGTAGAATCACTGCTTCTGAAGTCTGGGGAGGCCCCCAGGAACTCAGGTAAGGCTGCTGGGGCCAGTCCAGTGCTGGTGGCCTCTCCTACCCCACCTGTAGTAACTTGCATTCATAGCACAGGCATTCCTTGGGGACATGTAGGGGCAGTGCAAGATGTACCACAGCTACTTGTCCCCAGGGAGTTCAAAATCCACACTTGTCTGGACACAGCCAGATGGACCATAACAGGTCAGAATATTTTTGACATTATGGATTCCTACTGAAACCTCTGGGTGTATCTTGTGAATTATGTGTAGGTATTTGCACTCCGAACAGTGCCAATATTGCATTACCCTGGTTGAGAATCATTGTCCTGCAGGATAACATGGGTGTGTATGTTGTGAACTTCATCTTAATTTTAAATGAATTAAACTTATTTAAGTTAAGCTCACTTAACTTCAGTTTAAATGAATGATGTGCTAGCAATTTCACCCAACTATACTTGCTACATTGGCCACACAGTTATAGATGGTATAACAGAAGAAAGGCCATGAAAGATAAGTAAAACATTGATTTAGCAGGCTATAACTACTATGTAATCTTTGTTAAATACAGACATGAAAAATATACCTCAGTTTGATAAGTTAGTGGCTTAGCTATATATTTAATCAATGAAAGCAAGAGGTGAGCAATAGGGCAGCAATTCATTTTTTGAAATCTGATGTCTTTTTAAATATAACCTGGTTTTCCATTATCCAAATTTCATTTTTCTATATTTGTGCTTTTATTTGGATTTTGGATGCACTCAATATGATGTAATAAAATGTCATGCTACAAGGAGTCTTATAACTAACAGAGTAAAATAGTTTTCTAGGGTGTGGATGTACATAAAAATTGGAAATTACTAAGTTTTCCCCAAATCCTCGTTAACTTGAATTTCATTCATCTGTATTTGCACCTTAATTTTTAGAGTCCATCAGGTTTTTTCACATACAAATTTGCAGGGTTTTTTTAAGTATTTGTCATTTGAACACTTATCTGTGCGTCTATTGTCATAGCTTGCTCTCATGTCTGTGTTCCTTCTGACTCAGGATGCTTTATTCAGTTATGCTGATCAGTTTATGTACCTACTTGTACACATACTTGTATCCATCTGGGCATACTGGGTCTATTCAAATTAATGAGACAAAACTACATATTCTTGGAATTCAGTAAATGTTAATCGAACAAGAGCTGTCACATAGTAATATCAGTCTTCAGTAGTGAGGTAGCTACATAAAGCATAAAGCAGGGGTGGCTAACCTGCGACACACATGCTGGAAGTGTTACAGGTAACCTCTATGTATGGCATGTGGCAGACTGGGCAGGGAGTACAGGACAAGGAGAAGAAAGGCTGTAGAAGAAGAAAGAAAGAAGAAAGCAGAGGAAAGTGGGACTCAGGGATGGTGCAGGATTAATTTGTGGCATGACTGACAAAAACTTTGTCCCTCACTGCTACATTCCATTCCTCCAACCTGTCAAATCATATATAACTGCAGCCCACCAAGGAGTGGGTTCAAACCCATTACAGAATTAAACCTGAATCCAGTGATCTCCTCTCCACTTCCAAAAGAATTTGGCGATTAGTTACAATGAGGACAATCTTTCAAGGTTTCTTGATCTCCAGGTTACTTTACACAGACAATAACAAACAATTTAAAAAATACAGCAGTCTGGAAAGTTGTACAATTTTTGTGTTATTTACTGGCTATTTTTATATGTCCAGCTTTGTTAAATGAATTGTTTTAAGAGAAAAATACCCCCAACATTTTAAATTCTCTGGTTCTGATCCACCCACATGATCCCACATCTCTCCCTCCTATAGTTTCATAAATGTGCCCTAGGATTGGGAGCTAGAGGAAATACTCAAGTGCTTCTTGAAGACCTCTGGACTTCAGCCTTGAAAACACTTTAACCCTCTTTACTGAGAATACTTAGATGCAGTGAAACACCTGATAAGCAACTACGGGTGTGCAATGTGACTATCCACTTGTGAACTTGTTTAGTTTTTCCTCCATTTAATGATGGTCAAGTCTAAACTGTTTTGATTTTAATGCATTTCACCTCTAATTACATTAAGTAACAAAGGACTTTTAGTGATCTTTTCATTCTTTGCAACATTAATGCATCTGTAACTGACGATTAAAGTAGTATATGATAACCTTTTCCTATTTTAGATCTCAGAAGGCCTCCATGCACCAAGTGATAGAGATTATAGCTGAAAACTCAACGTTAGAGCAGCAGTAAAATCAAATAGCTGAAATCTAGAAAAGCAGCTGCTTGAGCAACCTACTTTCTGCCCCCTTATTGTCCACTAGTGGACTGTGATTGTGTAATTAAAGACAGTATTACAGTGGATATACAAAGGGAGCCAGGATTACACAGGTAGCCAAACTAACTTTTGTTTTATGTGATATTTTGGGTGTGGGGAGATGGTTAAACAAAAAAGATAAAAACTTCTATTCTATGCATTTACAACAACCTCTCCATTAGACCTTTAGATCCTTGAATCTTCAGTTGTGCAACAAAGACTCCAGTCCCTCCAGTTGTGTAACCAACTACATTAGCAGGACAAAGCTTTTGTCCTAGAGAGGACAAGGGAATCACTGCTGGGGGAAGGTTCTGGGATCAAGGAAACTAACTTGCTCTTCACAGACATAGTTTGCAAGAGCCATGGGGTGGATCAAAGGAAGAGTAGGGAGAAGCCCAAGCTGGCTCCCTCAGCTCCAAGGTATTCTATTGCCCTGTGTGATGCTGCTGCAGCTGGGCAGTAGTCAGGGCTTGCGCATTTACAAGCTTAGGTTCTCAAAATACTCTTGAAAGAAACAAGCAAATGACAGGGAAAGGACCATTACAACTATTTAGCACTTGATGAATAATATGGAATTTCTTGGATCAAAAAAGGCACTTTGCTATTCTAAGGGTTTCAGCCTGCTGATCTTCAAAGGTTTTCTGACAACTGTTGAAATATTAGACCCTCTCAAAGGAACAGGTGCAGGAAAATTAAGTAATCGAGTTAGGAAACTAAATATTGGGGTTGCTTCCTCAGCCTATAATAAAATTAAGCATTAAAATTCAATTGGGAAGACAGAATAGCAATTCTCAGACATCAATGGAAGTTTTGTAAACTGAGGTCTGGAAGTGTTAAGCCCTTACTTAGAAAAGTTTGCTGAGTCTTTTGAAGATCAAAAGTCTTATAAAAGTTCTGAGTATTATTATCATCATTAACTTGTGATGCTTCTACCAGTAATTTAACTGAGACATGGTATGAATTGGAGTTCTGATTTTATATCTGCCGTCTCAATTTTACATACAAACACACTGAAAACCCAGGAAAGAATACATATTGTTGATGTATTTGTACTGCTGTGGCACCGAGAGGCCCTTGTCATGGGGCAAGGTTCTATTCTGCTAGGTGCTGCATAAACCAAAAACAAACTAGGCTGTTGCTACTCAAACATAGTTTCAATGTTTATTTTACTTCATATAGGTTTTTCTACTATGCTAAAGACTATAACATTTGAGTATTAAGTAATAAGATAAACCTCTTATTGTGTGTGCACGTGTGTGTATTCTACTCTCAGCCCTTCCTCAGCGGGAGATCTGTATAGTGCAGTGTTTTGTTGGGAATTATTAGATATAGATACAAATGAGTAGCTTTATGCTTATACTAGAAAAGGCCAGGCCAAATCCTTAAGAGACATAAACGAAAATGGACAAAAGAGGCAACAAAGGCACGGGAAAGTCCAAAACTATCCCCCACCCTCACTGCTCCTAATTATGACTTTCCCTTTTCAAAATAACCCAGCATACAAATTTTTTGTATTGTAACCATGATTACTCAAGATACTGTAGTAGAGGAGTGCCCTATAGCTTACTACAGTTGGTCATTAACAGCCCTAGAGAGTAAAATAGGAGTCTACAAACAAATTGCCCTAGCAGCTTACTGGACATTACAGAAGGCACAAGCTATTGTAGGGGTTAGTTCAGTGTTGATTAGAAGTCACTATGCATTAAAACAATTATTAAGTCAAGAACACCTGTCTAAAAAACCTATGTGAGTGGATAAGGCGATACTTTAGGTTTTGCTTTCATGACTGATGATGTGTGCAATTAGTCACTAAAATAATCTAAAGTATCCATATACGGCCTCATTCTGACTGGTCAAAAACATGTTTGTGAACAAACATGGGAGGGAGGGAAAAGCATACCCTATTTTTAAAGTTAGATCCACAAAACAAGCTATTAGGTTTATAAATGGCAGTTCATAATACCATGAGGAGAAACAAGTAACTAAATTTACTGGTATGTGTACCACTTATGACACACAGAACTGCTTTCAGTACAAACTAGATAAGAAAAAAACTCAAATGGCTGAAGTGGCTGAAGTAATACACAGTGGCTGAAGTAGTATTGGAAATGATGAAGGAAAAAAACCAAAATAATTATTAAAATTAAGTCAGATTATATTTATAAAGGCCTCACCATCTACCTTCCCTGATGAATGACCATGAATTTTACAGGAACAGATAGGCATAAAATTAAACACAAGTCACCGTAGCAAAATCTAGAACACTTCTCAGCTAGTTTGCTTCCATCCTCTGGAAGGACCACCAGAAGTGGTGCTACACAAGGAAGAGAACATGGACTCTCAGGAAGGTGGAAGCTGGAAGCTTGTGACCTCTGGAAGCAATCAGAGGTCACCTTCATCTCCCCCTGTAATCGTTTGCCTAGAGAACAGATATGGAGCCCTAGTGACAGAGAAGGAGGAGCATATTCTGTCCTATATGGGGGATGGTCCTGCATTGACCAGGGGATTGGATGTCCTCCTGAGGTCCTTTCCAACCCTAATTTTCTATAATTCTATTATTCTAGTTCTCAGAAAATAAAGGACTTTATAATCAAAATGCATAAAAAAGAAGTCCACTAGAGTGGTGAAATGAACTGGCTAAAGAACTAGCATAAGAAGTAATTCTGGAAGCCAGCACCACTTGGGCTCAAGTGAAGAAAAAAACCCTGAACTTAAATTAGAAAGATATACAAAAATTATAAAAGATACAGGTTAAAAATTACTTTCTTAAACTATGAATTATGAAACGTCCTTCATAGTGGGATAGTGCTCCAATCTAACAAAAAGAAGGTTTACTGTTAGGGAAACCAGATCATTAATAGATCTTTATAATCCCTGAACAAATAAAACATAATATTAAACTAATTTCATGTACAGACACACACATTCACAGATGTCTAACACGTGCATAACAAGACTTGGCATGCAAAACCATTCCAAAGACTACAGGTGAATTTTGTGGAACCTTTACCTACTACATCTAAGAGAAATCGATTTTTGTTTTTGATTATAGAGAGCTTCAGTAAATGGGTAGAGGAGTTTCCTACATTAAAAAGAGATAATGGCACAGCTGCTAAAATACTTGTTGCAATACTTCTTTCCTAGAAGGTCTACCCCACAGTATTGATTCTGATAATGGAACTGCCTTTATCAGGCAAGTGTACCAAAACACGGGCACTTGGACTGGTCTTCCACTCCCACTGCCCATCCTTTACCATCCCCAGGCTGAAGGATGTCTCAGGAAGTCTCAGAAACTGTGGTGCTGGCAAAAGGTGCAGCCAGGAGATCTTTACATCAATCTTGTTTTACAGAATGACCAGGTTCAGTTCAGTGGCAAAGGCCAGATTTATTATTTACAAGACATGGCCCTAACACACTTGTGATCTGGCAGACAAGGTGTTAATGCCTGTGTCAAGATATTAGACATAACACCATGTAGGTGTCCCTAGGCCAATACAAAGCTCCTTTAATTTCCAATTCTCCTTCTATACAGTGGTCAAAACAAATTACATATTACATTCTACCTGTATTTTGAATATCTTAAACTGTTCTGTACCATGGGTTTGTTTCACATCCTAATCTGGGTGTTCCCATTCTAGCTTTATCATCTTGGTAGGTACTGGACTATCCTGTACCTCGTACAGCCATCTCCACCGCCTATCTTTTGGCAAGAGTGAACATCTGCCTCACATGCTAGGTTTTGTGTACATAAGGAATTCATGCATTGATCAGGCCTATTTGGCCAATGCTTTAGCAAAGCTTTTGTGTGAATAGTATACATCATAGAGAAGTAGCACTAGAAGGGACCTCCAGAGACCATCTAGTCTAACCCTCAGCATGAAGCAGAATTATCTTGATCCAAACCATCCCATACAAAACACAATCTAAACTCTTCATCAGACTACCCTCAACCCTGACATAACACAGACCTAACCCCCTAACCTACTACAGGTAGAGCAGGAGAACCATGACAGCCAATGTCCTGCTTCTATGAAATGCTGTCAATATATGCTCAAGAAATCCCACGTAGAGGGTCACACCCCCTCCTACAGAGGAAGGCAAAATCCCCCACAGTCTGTACCAGTCTGACCATGGGATAAAATTCCTTCCTGACCATAAATATGGTGATCAGTGTGACCCTGGGCAGAGGGGCAAGACCCTCTAGCCAGGAACCTCTGGCTTTGGTCCTTGCAGGAGCATTGGCACACCCCAGTCCAAGTCCCCAGCCTTGATTAATTAATATATTGGTCAATGTTCCAGTGAGACCTATAGTCATGTGACAACAATTTCATTTTAATGTTCTGATTTATACCATGGGGTTTGAATCTTCTGTTTACACTCCATTCTTCTGTGTGGCATATGGACAATAAGTTCTCTCCAATGAATGGGGTGGGGCTGCACCCTTGGCACTGCAATCCTGGATCTGCCCATGCAAATCGTATCGCTGCTTCCAGAACCTGGAGTCAGTTACAAAAAATAATCATGTAATTCCTGAAATGAAACAAGGAATAAATCATTAGTCACCTTCTGAAATGGAGTAGAAGGGAGATAACTGGCAGAAAGGATAGAGCAGTCTACCAATATGGTGAACAAATTGCTTAAAGTTTAATTCATTTTTTCTATGGCTCAGATTCTTTTTTTAACAAACAAAATCTACTGTATTAATGCTGTAAACTTTCTCTCATATACTTGACACTCATGCTCTGGAGTAGATCATCAAAATCATCTTAACTATTTCATACTGAATCAAGGAAGTGACATTAAGAAATCCAGAAAAAGAGAACACTGGTACATGGTAGACATTAGCATGGTAGACATAGTTAGTTAAAATTTTTCAAAGGAATTTCCTAAAAGGTCACTGAAAAATATTAAGATAAATTACTTGCAATTTTCCCCCAAAATCAGGATGTGTTGTAATCATACAATCTCTTTTTCATCTTTTTTCTAAGTGATGGGGTCCCTATCAGTTAAACACTGTTCCTTTGTAGTCATTTTTATCTCTCAAAAGCTTTTTCATACTGTTTGCAAATTTGATAAGCTGTAGCCTGTAGACAATAATTCTATGTGAACCTTTTTTCCTTTAAATTGATTACTAAGGAGTTTTTCTAGCAAAAACTGATGATTCACTCACCCTCAATACTTTTGGAATCTAGCAACTCTAATGAGGCCCCTGCCAGATGTTCAAATAGTGGTGCCATTGGGATCTGAGGAATGTTATGCTCCATCCCAAACATTGTGCATCCTGCCATACCTCAGTGGCTTATTGCCAGTACTGGCCCCAAACAGCCCCAGGATAGATTTGAGACCCAGAGATTTCCCCAGCTAATGCTGACAATTAGGCGATTGTTAGCATGGATTGGGGCAGCTCTGGTCCTAAACATAACACATGACACATGTTCAATTTAAGTCACCATGGGCATTTATACACATACCTTCTTCTCTCACAATGTGCTGGAGATCTGCCACTTCGGAGCAAACTCAACCAATCAAGTTTGCTCCACACATAAGTGAATGTTAACTGCACTGCACTGAGTGCAGTTGTGTAAGTGATGAAATGTGTGTCAGCATGAAGGAAATGGAAGCGGTTTGCTTTTGAACTAAAGCACCTCTGATGTGTTTTAGTTCAAAAGTGCGCCACTGCCATTTTCTCAGCACTGACACGCATTTTGCCACTTATATAACTGCAAGTATTGCAGCACCCGGCACTTTGAAAAGTGCCTGGCACTGTGGTGCTTGCATGTGTAAAAATGCCCCACATGAATCAGTCACAACGATGTTCTACATCATATGCGGTACATCTTTGTGGCTGATTTTCCACTTTATGGCATCATAAATTTGTCAGATGCTTGATAGGGCTGTGGGAAGCTTCGGTCCCTGATTTGATTCGGCGGAGAATCAGCCCAGTTCAGTGGCTGAATCTCTAAATCCAAATTGAAACAGGGGACCCTTTAATCTCTCTGAATCAAATCGTAACCCTCTGAATTGATTCGGAAATATTTGGAAAGATTCAGAGATTCGGACATAGGCACAGCTTTAAATGTTTTTTCTATATACCTCGAGGTACCAGGGGGCTCATGAATGCTGCGATGCTGGGGTGGATGGAGTGTCCCACAGGAGCACGGGGGGCTCCCCAGTGTGCTCAGCGGCAGACTCGGAAGTGGACCAGAAGCACTTCCAGTCCACTTCTGGGTCCACTGAGGAGCATGTGGGGGCCCCCTGTGCCCCCTGGCTCAGTGACTGGTGGCTCCTGGCCCCCGGGGGGGAAGGCAGCAGTGCGTTTGTTACCAGATTTGCCCGTCACTTTGGGGTGTGCTCATTTATTAGGGATACATTTTTAGGGTCTTTGTAATTCTATCAATGTGCTGCTTGTGTTACTTGTGTTTCTATATGGAGCTGTATATCTCCCTTCTGCAAGTCCTCACCCCCAATGGAGCTATCTTGCAGGACTCAGTTTCAATGGGGCTGGGTTCCTCCGGTCACCAAATCAGTCATACACACAAACACACACTGATTAACATGACACGCCTGACCCGGCTGGGTTGATTAGCATGGACAGGTTGACACCCTCATATGCCAGGAATCTGTTCATTAAGGTAACAATAAAATGCAGTCAGACACAAGCATACAGGTGAACAGAATACCTCTGAATCCAGCTGGGTGTCCAGCTGACACCCTCATGGGCCAGTGTTCAGTTCATTTCATTAGGGCACATCTGAGCCAAACTGGGTCAATCAGCCTGTACAAGCTAATCCCCTTATGTGTTTCAAACACAGCACGCCCCAATCTTTTGCCCTAACTGTCTTAGTAGTGGTAGTGTCTGGATGAGCAGACCCCACAGTATTTCTGGGCTTCACAGGGATCTTTAACTTAGGTAAAAGAAGTGTTGCTGCAGAGCAAGTGGGGAAGGAAAAGTAGAGAAGGAAAAATATACCCAGTTACTATCATTTTGACTATAATATTATTTATTACTAAATATATGAAATATATAATGGTACTAATAGTAATAGACATGCAAAGGAAAACAAATACAAACAATTACAGAGCGAGCGAGAGCTGGGATCTTACCAGTTCAAGGCACTCGGGTTCCAATGCTGACAGGTAAAGTTCTTAGCACAATCCTTGAAGGGAGACTATCTGTTTCTTCCAGCTTCTCGGGAACAACAGTGAATGGTGTCAGAGAGATTTCTCCTCTTGAAGCACACTTGCTTGCTGATTTTACAGATTTTTATACCTTTAATTCAGCTTCTTCAAAGCATTCTTTTAATAGTGTAAATAATTGTCTTTTCTATTGACAAGGGGTTATCTGGTTTGGAACATCTGAAGAAACTGATTAACAACTAGGAAAAACATAAGTTTTTAAGGACTAACCAGACACTTAGGAGCCAGCTTGAAATTTTTATGGATAGCAGATATACTGGATGGGATACCTCATTGTTTCTTCAGAAACAATAGATAGCTCATCAGGGTTTTGTGTTTTACCTGTTGAGAATAGGCCTCAGCTTAGCATGACTTTTCCAGATCTTACTATAGTCTTTTTACAGACTTAAGGGAATTATTGGAGTGTTCATAAATTTTTGTGGGGAGGACTTCCATCAGTCATCCCTGGAAAAGTATGACAGCATTTGTGGTCAGGACTCCAACAGGCTGGATGCTGTGATGAACCCTTTACCATTGTTCAAATGTTGCCCATACCCCCTCTGACTTGGCCTCTTACCTCAGCATTCCCCTAACCCGGCAACCGAGTTTTAGTCAATCAAGTTTAAATAGGCCTCCCATAGTGGGTCCGGGGAATGTACGACCCAAGATGCCTTTTAAACTTTACTTCTGCTTAATTCCAGTTATATGAGGGTGGGGGGGGGGGGGGGGGGGCAGGGAATGACAAAGTCCTTTGTAAATCCAGATTAGAATTGGTTTGATAAATGTTGAGCTGGGTGTGTGTAAATGTGAGTTAATTAGCATTTGGAGCACAGATTCCCCATCATGCAGTGCTCCCCTGCTTTTCTGATCCCAGAATTCAGTGTGGTCCTTGCCTTGGAATCTCTGTTCTCCATCCTGAATGCTAATGAAGGTGCATGCCTGTCCCATCTCACATTTAAATGAGTTGTCATCTGGTTCCACCTCGGATGCAAATGAGACTAGGGGAGTTGCTCCCTTATCTGGAGGGCTTTAGGTGTGTCTCCCACTGCATCTTCATTGTCTTTCATAATCAGTTCTTGTTCAGGTAGAGTAAAGGAGGGGGGAAGGGGAATTCTTTGTGAGTCAGACAGGCTGTATCCTGTGCCAGGGTTCCTCAAGAACACAGAGCTGAGAAGTAGCAGACCCAGAAGCAGTGCAGAAGTCTACTTCTGGGTTCACTAGCAAGCATGCAGGGGGCCCCCTTGCACTCCTGTGGGATGCTCCATCTGCCCCAGCATTGCAGTGTTCACAAGCTGCTCCTGGTACTAGAGGTACGTAGAAAAATCATTTAAAGCTGTGTCTATGGCTGAATCGCTGATTCTCCGAATCAGCATCAGATCTTTAGATTTGGATTCAGCCAAATCGAATTGGGGACAGTGATCCAAATCAACAATCAAATCACTGTCCCCAATTCAGGCCGAATCTGAATCAAATACAGCCTGTTTCGCACATCCATAATACTTGCATGTAATGTCTGCCAGTGGCCTGAGTATACTGGTCAGTGCAGGATATCATGATTCTATCCCCAATTATCCCAGAAAATCTCTGCATGATCTTGAATGTGTCACTGTAGCTCTCAGAACTCATTTTATTTGTCTGTTTATGAAATAGGCTATCATAATTAGCAGGGATCCTGGCTTTTTCTGTTTAAAAACCCCAAAAATGCTGATTAAAAAAACCCAAATCTGCCTTCTTTTGTGATTAAAATGAAACACCACTATATATGAGGTATTAGTTGAACACGATGTTTTATTGATCTATTTACTGTTTTAAAGTAATTTGGAAGCCTACCAGTGCCCCAATCATTATAAGAAAATAAATTCTAAAAACCTGTATATTTTGGCATTTGATTTTGTTTTTTTATCATAGAAAATCAGAGCTCCCTCTGTCCCCTTTGCTCACCAGGATGTGCGTTCAGCTGCAGCCTCATGCTGCTTTGTGGCACTGAGCAGCCCCAATATGGTGGTGCCCCTCGCTCCCAAGTCACAGCCCCCACAGATCTGACAGTGCCCCTCACTTTGAACCCGCAGCCCCTTGACCTTGCAGGTGCCCCTCACCCCTGACCCACAGCCCCCCCTCCCAAGCCCTGCTGTTGCCTCTCACTCCCAGACTGCTGCTTCCCAACCCCAAGTCCCCAGACCCCCAGTATGTGGAGTAGGGGGTGGGTGCGTAGGGCAGAAACCGTGTGTGGGGCAGGGGGAGGTTTTCTTTAAAGAGAATATCTGCATTTTTCCATGCTAAACAGAAAACTCGGATCCCTGATAACTAGCATATGAACATAGGAACATATGCTTCAGGGTACAGGATGGCTTTCATTAAGCTGCTACAGACTAGATTCCTCTTATAACCGTGTGAAAACATATATGTGGCAAAGAACATAGGAAGTGCCCATCAGTAAAATGATACATATTGGGTATGTATACACATGCATTAATGCACCATGGTTACAGCACATTATGTTTAGTATCTGTAATAACAGGTACTAACTCAATGCACAGTAACCAGCACTACTGTGCAGTAGCACCGGCACTTGAATTTTTAGTGATACTAATGTGCAGTAGAATTAGTCTACTGCACATTAAGCATCTTGGATAGACATGCCCAGTAATTTGTTTGTGTCCACACACTTACCTCTCTGGAAAGAGAACCCTAATATTTCATTTAAGCATTGTATACTGTTAAGCCATTTGGCATTAGACAGAAGTGTAAGGTCATAATAAACTTTGACAGACTTTGAGAGATCTAATACATTTGGAATGATTGTAGGATGTCGTTTTTGCTACTGGTGAAGGTGAACTACAATCTCCTTGTTCAAAACTCTGGCTTTTTTTTTTTTTTTTTTTGGTGTCTGCAGTATACTCTATGTTCTGAGCCTGCAATTTGCAAATCAACACAAAGCCAGCTCATATTTTGCAAGAGTGGCAATACAGGCCATTTGTGAGCTCTTGTACTTAGTGATGGAAAAGCTGTAAAAAAGTAAAAAGAGTTTTCCTCAGCTTCAGCATATGCAATAGGTTGCAAGATTCATAGTTAATTACATTAACTGAATCCCAATAGCTTCCAGGGACTGTGGGGGAAAATTTTAAATTTTTTAGCTTGAAATGTGTCTATATCTTTGAGGTACTGCTTTACTTTCCTGTGGGTGCATATACACATGTGCTTTAATGTGCAGTATAATATTTTACACTAATGCATTAGGGCAATGTTTTCCACTACTGCAGTAGGGCAACCTAATGTATATTTATTTAGTACCTCACATTAGAGGTATTAAATTTAATATGCAGTAGCAAAAACACATTAATGAATGTGTAGATGCGCCCTGGGCAATCAGATTACTGATTTTCTTCAAAACTGAAGACTGTGTTTCATAATTATATTCTTAAACAAATGACAGTAGGCTACCAGAATATTTTTAGGGTAGGTGAACAGTCTTTGAACTCTTTTTTATTCTCTTACATGTGACCGCTATGGATTTTTACAGAAAGCTTTAGCATTTATGCTGTGCTTCATGTTCTTGTCAAAATGTCTGTCATGGTGCTAATAGATTCTGGTCCCCACCCTCTAATTGACCCTGATACATTTGGAAATGGCAATTTAAGGTTTATCTAGATAAATGCATGTTCTACATAATAAGCCAAGCAAAGGTCTTCATATACACCAGAGAAATCAACACTTTTCCTCTGACCTGTGTTCCAGCATTTGACCTGTTTATTCCATTTACTAACACAGTGTAATGGGCACCTTGTGTGCATCTACATGTGCAAATGCTCTGGGGTGGTTTACTTTAGAGTTAGAGTAATTCACTCTAGAGTAATTTACTAGAATAAACCCACCACGGGCATGCATCTACATGTGCAGAGAAGCAGAAGCAGATTTGCTGCTCATGGCAGCAGTCTGCTTGCACCCCCAGCAGCCCTGCACTGGCCTGCTGCAGCAGGTAGTGGGGCAGTGCTTCCCCTGGGTGCTAGCCCAGGGGCTGATAGAGAGCACGGAGCTAGCATCCAGTTTCCTGCTGTCAGGACAGGCTTTGCCACCAGAGTCTGGGCAAGGACAATATCTCCCTGCCCTGGCAGACAGGAGCTCCCAGCCCCCAGCTCTGTGACTAGGGAGCCGGGGCTAGGAGTGCCCTGCTGTTGAGACAGTGGGCTGTTGTCTCCACTGGGCTCCGGTGACAGAGCCCACCCCAGCATCAGGCAGCTCCTAAGGGCAGGGAACAATCTCCCGCCTCCTGCTGCCTGGCTGACCTGGAGCACATTTGCTCCCAGTCAGCTGTCTACATGCACTGCACTGCGCAGTAATTACTCCCAAGTAAATTTGTTCCTTGTATTTACAGGTAGCAAATTTACTTAAGATTAATGCAAATTACTGTGCAATAAGCATCTGTACGTGTAGACAGTGACACTTACTGCACAGTAATTTCCTCTAATCTCTAGTAAAGCATCTCATGTAGATGTGTCCCTTGGGTACTAGATTCCAAAAAGGAATTGCAAGCAGCAGCCTTTTGTATTCTTAACATATTCTTTCAAATAATCATTTCATACTTTCCAAAGTACCTTTTTGAGTCTAGACCCTGAATTGGAATATATACAAAAGTAGACTGCGCAGTCTGAGTGTCCTCTCACTTTAAGATTAGCAGTTTTTCCACAGATGGCAATGGGCTTTACATCAGACTAAGTCCTTTAAACAGACATTTCTGAATCCTAACAGAGAGACCTCAGTAGAAATAAGAGCACCCATGATATCTCACGCATTCCAGTATCATTTCTTTACTATATGATTGGTACAGAGACTATTTTCCTCCCACAGATCAAAAGTAATCTAAAAGTGATCTAAAACTTGTATGCATTATAATTAGTGTGGAAATTTTAAAACTGAACATTATAATTCTTATATAAAGGGAAGATTACAAAGCCTGTGCATTCTACTTGGTGGATTTCTGAGATTTAGGCTGGGCAACATAAATGCTAGGGAACTATTGCAAATGAACATATTCCTTAATGTGATCAAAGGTTCCATATCAGCTACGTCAAAAATATTTTTCAACAATCCAGGATGTTCTTCAACCATAAAATCACATCACCTTTTTCAGTATTTAAAAAAAATACAGATACAAACCATGAGGTGTATTCTGAAAAAAATTCTAGAGAGAAATGTTAGCTAAATCTTTAGGTATGTGAATTGAATCTAGATACTACTAATTCCAGCAGAAATGGAACATCTTTATTCATATAAAAGTATTATCAAAATGCTGAAATGATACTGGAAGTCATGTTATTTCCAACATAAGACGTGGCTTTCTTTTGAAATGAATGTAAAACTTCTCAAATAGGATTACATTTATGAGGATATTTTTCAGACAGAAGGCAAGCCAATTAGGGATTTCTTTATGATGATCCATTACAGTTTAGTCTAAATAAGCTATAAATATTACCAAATAGTTCCATTTAATTTCTTATCTGCTACTGTCCCTTTAGGTCTTTGATAGACTTTTATGAGAATAAAAAGCTAAGGCCTTTTTTTTATTACTTAACTACAGTAGTTGAGGTTATAGTCTATAATTTTCAGTGTCTTCTCATATTCTTAGTATCTATCAGATGAAGACTGGTATTTAATTCATCTGACACTTTAATTAATTTAGCACTTTTAAACATCTTACATGGTTTGATGTTCTTCTAAATAAAACAAGACAAAATAGCCCAGGCAGCCAAACAAGTCTTATTTAAAAAGGACTGTTTTCACCAGTACTACTATGGGTATGGCACTATGTATGTTAAAAAGAAATATGTGATGCCTTACAGATGGAGTGGAGAAGTGAATAACCAGCAAGGTACTGCATTAGGTTTGTTAAAGAGATTGCACTTATAACCAGATAGAAAAATTCAAGTAAGAGCCCGCAAACACTTAAGTGTTAGTAAGCACAAGGTCAGACCACATAAATGGATCTTTTCTGTATTTTTCAGAGTGACTCATAGCTCAAAGGGGAAATAACCAAAACTCTTTCTCCCAGTTTATGCTGAATCTTATCTTCCAGATTAAGGAATGATATTATTTGCTCCAATCTCATTTTAGAGGCTCCTTTTCACTAGGCAAAGAACAGACAGGGAAGCTATGTTATTATATAGGCATTCATATCTTTGTTTACTGCCAGTTAACCGTAAGCATCAGCATACAATCAAACTTAGGCACCAACTCATTCTGAGAAAAAGAAAATGCTTTAAGAGACTCTGTTCCAGGGGTTGCTGTTTGCAAAATGGGGGAAGGATGGTACAGAGCTCAGGGGACTAGCCTGGGATTTGGGAAAACCAGATTCAGTCCCCGCAAGCTTCCTCTGTGAGCTTGGACTTCATTTCTCTGTTTCATTTTCTTTGCAAGAAAAGAAATAAGGGTACATTTCTTACCTCAGAGAGAGGCTGTGAAGATGAATACATTGATTACAGTAACAGGGACCATACATATTGTTAGCAGAGTCTTGTCTCAGTAACTTAAGGCCAGATGCTCAGCTGTTATAAGTCAAGCTCATTCCATCAAAGGCAGCCCAGCCTGCAGCAGCTGAGGCTTGGCCCCTCATTCTTTTTCAAGACTGTTTTTTAATTTTGTAGGCTTGGATTTGAAGGTGTTACAGTATCTGGAACCTTTTGCCTCTGAAGTAGTTACGATGAAATCTTATATTGATTAGTATATATTTAACAACATATATACATATAAGACAATATTTAGCAGTGAAAATATCGATGATGGTAAAATGGTTATGCCTAGTAACTTTAAATAAAAAAACGCACATTTAATAAGCCAAAATATAGTCTGTGCATTAGATTTTGCTACAGCCTTTCAATGAGTCAGTCTTCAAACCTCAGAAATTAGGCATTTATTTCTTAGGAAGAGCTAAAAAAACCAATAATATTGCCAAAAGGAGCCAATTTAAAAAGCATACAAGGAAGGAACAGATTTATTGCACCTTTAAAAAAAAAAAGTTTGTACTATGAGAGCAAGGGCTACAAATAAACAAATTGCATGATAGAAATTGAAAAGGTTGAATTCCTGGCTTTGAGTAAAAATTTCAATACAACCTAAACTGTAGAAGGACTGTAATACAGTTTAATTACCTACTGGAAGAGCAAATCTCAGTACAACCTTAACTGTAGAGGCACCATGATGTTGTATCATCATAATATAGCCACTGGATACTAACAGTCTGTTTTCAGGAGCCAGGTGCTGGGCAATCAACCAACATTTTGTTTTCCTTTTGCTGTTCAGCTAAGTCCAAGTCCCCCCATACTGAATAAAAGCCCTGTTTTTCATTCTAGGGTAGAGAAGTAATTCAGTTCCCAGGGCTATTCCTTATTGGACAGGTTATTGCTAGAGCCGGCCATCAATGCTGCAATACATGGGGTGGTTTCAGGAAGATAACAGTCTTTTCTATGTGCTAATTTATATATGCTAGTACAACTTTGTTGCAGCTGCCTTTGAGGTAGTTGTTGCACTGGGTTCTTTTTGTGAACCCAATGGCTCAAAACAGTTCACAAAAATTTTTGCCTCAAAATTTTACCACTTTTGTTCTCTGAACAATCACTGGAGAGTGAATAGAACTTATTTGAATGGTCCTTGAGCAATAATTTTAAATTATGCATATATAGCTGTAGTACAGCCAAAAAAATTGTCAATAAACATCAACATCTGGGAGATCCAGGTATAGTTCATGTCATTCTACATTTACTGGAAAAAGTACACTATTCATAATCAAATCTGCAATGATATATGAATAAGATTTAGAAATCCTAAATCCAGTTAGAGAAGAGGTTAATTAGTAATGAAGTAAATTAGGAGAACTTAGATAATAGCAAACAGAACAAGTTGACATGGAAACTTTTCAGAAGAGTGGCAGCAAAAGTGCTCAGAGGGAAATGCTGAATTAGTCAACACACACACACACACACACACACACACACACACACACACACACACACACACACACACACACACACTCTTGCAGTGAAGAACCATTAGCTTAGAAAGCAGGGAGTGTTTTCCACTAATGGCTGTCAGAGCTTGGCTGAGAAAGTATCTTAAGGTATTATTTTTTACAGCTGTCTTTCATTAAAAAATGTCCTAGCACTAGAACCCTGAAACCGAAGCAGTTGGGGAAAGGCAGGCTCCAAACGTAGATAAGAATCCCATGTCTTAAGCTCATTTCCACTTCTATGGGCTGGGCCAACACCCTGCAATTCACTGCATATAGGAGGCAGCATTCAGTCACATTGCTTCAGGAGTAAGTCAGGGATGGAACTTCCATGGTCAGAGTCACAAACTGGTTTTTGGTTTCTCCTTTCTCTGAAATTTTTCCTGGTGCTGTTCACTACCCCTTCTGTTGCAGGTCTGCTATCTTGGTTACCCTTGCACAAAGTTCTTCCTGTTCCCTCTTTACTTCCAGAGGACACTGAGGCAGTCTGCTGGGGATTATTTTTCCCTTCATTCAGGATCTTGGCAATATAGATGGTGCTCATAGCAGACATCTTATATCTCATTGAGATATGTACAGGCATGACTGAACCCTGTATATTGAAGACAGATGAAAGGCTTTCAGCTAAGTAGTACAGACCATAGCAACAACTGCAGTTCTTCAGATGTTCTGAGCAAACACTGCATGACTGAGCCACGTTGTTTTTATTAAAGTAGGGAAGCCAGTCACCTTCTCAAGGAGACAGAAATCAAAACATGTCAGAGATTTGTACTTTGATGGATTACTCATCTGATTGGTTTCTGAGAATCTGAACAGTATTTTTTTCCAGGTCATCCGAATACCTCTGGACTGTATATTTAGATACCTACCCTTAAAATCTTGGGGGATGTGACAGTTTGAAACTTGACCTGGTAACTATATTATATATGTTATTCTGTATTTTATCAGATCTAACATTAAGTAGCTTATATAGAAATTTACAACTCCTTGGTCACGTCTACACAAGATGCTGACTGCGCAGTAGCCCGTGACTACTGCACAATAGCATTGTGTGGCAGAAAGTGTGGCGTGGTGCTACTGCACACTAGTCTCGGGCTACTGCACAGTCAGCATCACGAAAAAGCCATTCAGTGATGCTACTGCACAGTAACTCCAGTTATGGTGCATTCATTTAGTAGTTATTTATACTGTGCAGTAACAACTTGTGTAGACATGGCCTTTGGGATGTACCAGATTTAGGTCCAGGTTTCTGAGATGCTTTAGGCAGTAGAATGACTGCAGATTCACTTCACTTACAGTTTCTTAACCCTAATAGAAGAAAAAAAGTGTATATGAAAATCTTTCTGTATATCTTTAGGAAAAATACAAGTCAGAGGCACAAAATTGAAACTTTATTTCTGACAAGCCCATGCATTTTGCTCACCTTTCTACACGTCATTGAATTTCTTCATCTTGATGCATCCTTCTCATTCACAGAATGAGTGATTAGAGTGGATTGAAACAGGTGAGGGAGCTCTCATGACACTGGCCAAGGAGACACTGGCTGTCAGGGAACACCAAATGACAGTGCCATAGGGAGATAAGGAATTGTACTTATCTTTAAAGTGTTGGACACACCCATAGTAAATTGGGAAAGGTGAGTAGCATGGTGGTAAGTATAAAGTAAGAGAACTAGTATGAGGCAGTGTTGGAGGGAACAATAGACAAAAGTTACCTTTTCAAAAGCAAAGTTAATGTGATTTGTGTTTGTAAGTCATTTCTATGAAAATCTGGCCCCTGGATTTTTATTCAGTACCTAACTTGAATACAGGATACAAGTCAGCAGAAATCAGAGAGCTTACCTCCGCAGCAGTATTTCCAAATATTGAAAGAAAGGCAGTCACTTGATATATCTGGGACAAGCCTGCTGGAAAACACGGTAAGAAATGCAGCTTTATAGTGTTCTATATAATGAGATGGTGCTGAAAACTGTTCAGTGCTATTCAAGGAGGGAGCTGCAAAAGGAGGGCACTGGTAATGTGAAAGATGAATCTGTCTCTCCATCACTGGATTACTGTTTCTCCCCCTGATTTCTGCAGCTACCTAACACATTTATTTGTACTTGTGCTTGGACCAAACCTCTAAACCTTTTTCAATTTGTTTATCAGAAGTGATAATACGCAGGCAGGTTTGTACTAGAGCTGTGTCAAACACAGCAGTTCTATTCCATTTCATAGGGGTTTATGCCATTTCTTTGATTTTCATTCACATAAGCTTATATTTCCTGAGTGTCTCTCTAGAATTTGGTTTCAAGTCTTTCATATTTTCAATTCAAAACGACCAAATAATTCAGGTTCTCCCAAGCTTAGAGCCTTTCAAAAAGGTTCTGAGTCATTGAATCATAGAAAAGTAGGGCTAGAAGAGACCTCTGATAATTTAACCCCCCTGCCTGAGGCAGGATCATCCTTATCCAAAGCATTCCATACAAATCCTTGTCTAACTGATTAATAAATTACACAATTAACCATCATATAGCTACAAGACATAACACCTTAACCAGGTAAAGCAGGGGGGCAGTGATGGTCAGTGTCCTGCTGCTGCAAGAGTTGTTTAAAATATGGTTGAGAGAACCAAGGATCCATGCTCCCTGCTTACAGAGGAAGGTAACCCCTGCCCACAATCTGTAGCAATCTGACCGTAAAGTAAAATGCCTTCCTGAGCCCAGTTGTGGCAAATGGACCCTGAGCAAAGGGCTGAGACTCTCTAGCCAGGAACCTCTGAGTTTACTCCCAGCAGAATCATTGGCACACTCCAGTCAAAATCCCCAGCCTTGGCTGTATCCAATAACCAGTGCTTCTGAGGAAGGCAAGTCCCTTCCCTCCCAGCCCCTCTCACACCAGAGGTAGCAACAGGAGGGGAAGAAAGTTCCTTCCTGGCTCTATGTGGCAACCAGAAAAGCTCAGAAACATGGGAAATACTGAACACCTCTGCTACCTGTCCACATGATTCTACCTTTTATGCCCTCTTACTGGACAGACAGAACTCCCCTTTCTATATACACTTCATAAATATTATTCCAGGTCCTTTGATCTTCTTTCAGCTTATAGAGCTCAGCTTCATTCTCCTGCTGCTGAGTACGGTCCTCTCCAATATGCACCAGCTTCAGGGTGCAGAGCTCTTTTCATTATCTCCCAGTAATGTGTATGTCAGTGGGGAGATGCTTCTCCTCTGTTGCTCTTTACAGAACACTTCAGACGTAGCCTGCTCTTAGATCACCCCTGACTAATTCTTATTCAGCCTCTTCTTGAACACCTCCAATGACAGGAATCCCACAGGTTCCCTAGGCAGTCTATTCCACTGCCTCACTGTTCTAACAGTGAAAAAGGTTTTCCTGGGCTCACTTACATGTGCATATTAATGTGAAGCAATAAACTCTGGTGCAGATCATGCTGGAGTTTATTGCTCTGGACACACGTTTACATGTGCACACATGTGCACGTTTACATGTTGAGATACGTTGGAACAGCCCCAGGTGGCAGGGGTCCAGGGGATCAGCCTGCCAGCCCAGAGCTGCTCTGACCCACCTCTACCTGCTATGGAGAGGCTGGCTGGGGCATGAGGGTGCTTCAGTGCAGGGCTAACCGTCAGGCAACCCCCACACCGAAGCTCCCTTGTGCCCCAGCCATCCCTGTCAGCATGTACATGCGTGTTGCTGCGCCTGAAAAAACTCTGCAGAATGATAGAACTGATATTTACATGTACTAACCTGCTGCAGAGTTTATTAGTTTCCTGCGGCCTAATAGGGCCACACATGTAGACACCAAGACATTTACAGCAGAGCTAATTAGGCAACTGCAGTAAACATCTCGTGTAGACATGCCCCCTGATATCCAATTTAAGCCTACTTTGCTGCATCCCCATAACACTCAGTTTTCTCTTACCTCTTCCATCTTCTTCCTACTTTGACAGAAGAACTCACCTCCCTGTGGCTGTTCCCAGCCCCAAGGGGGACTGCTAATCATAAGGAAGGGCAACATATGCAATCAGGCTGGTCACAGGATTCTAGAATATTTAAGTACAGCCTAGCTGATTAGTATTAGGCATTACTATTCCTGATTATATTTATAATGTGGATGTGACTGAGATACTTGTCTTGGATGCCAAGTTGGGTGTTTGTGTGCAAAAATAGAAGGCACTACTGCTGCTGTCCTGGGTATTGCCAGCAGCCCAGTTACAGCCACTTCTACATGCATTGCTGCTGCCCAGGTACCCTCTCTCTTGGTGTGTCTACATGTGCATTTAAGTGCAACTGAATTTACTGTGCATTAAGCCGATGCGCAGTAAGCGATTTTTGGCAGGTGTCTACAAATACAGGGATTTGGCACTAAATCTAATGCCAAGCCCCTCCAGCTCTGCCATGTGCCCTTGTGGCCACTGGGGGCAGCTCCAAACTCTGGTCCCATAACTGCCAGCACTTGGCAGCCATGTTGAAGCCACAGCCAACTACCAGCACTTGGCAGTCATATTGGAAACACTCCCCTGCCTCCTGACCCCTAGACAGCCCATTCCCTGCCCAGGAGCCATGTAGCCAGCACAGAAGCAGCATGCAGCAGCTCCTTCCTTGCCCACCTCGACCTCCCTGTGCTATGGCTGCTCCAGCCTCTGCCCCTGACAGTAATGCCCAGTGCCCCACTGCTCCCGCACACCACTGGCAGTGACAGCCAGCACCCCATGCTCCTGCTGGCCATGGTGCTGGCCCTACTAGCCCTAGCAGGACTCCCTTGCCCAGGCCCCATTAGAGCTGTGCACCTACCAGTGGAGGCCAGGGCACTGGGTGCAGAAGGCCCTGGCCAACCCCCTTCTTCTGCACTGCCCACTCCAACCTGCCTGCCCCACTGCCCTCAGCACCACTCTCAGGGCACACACATGGTTGAAAGAAAAAAATGTTATTTCCAGAACAACACCCACCTCCATCCCTCACCCTTAAGAAACAGAGCCCCCTCCTCACTACCTTCCCAATCCATAGTGCCCCCCTCCCCCTCATCCAACAGAGCCTGTCCACCACCCTTCCCACCCACCTGATAAAAACCTGATTACGCTGTGAAAGCTATTTACAAAGTGAAAACTATTTACAATGTCTCTCATTTTTGGGCTCAAAGTGAGGGGTTGTGGGGGGGGGGCAGGCTAGGGGGCAGAGCTTGAGGGCAGTGCCCAGCACCTCAGCCTTAGTCATTCCTTCATGGATCTGGGGGCCACAGTGACCCCAGCAGGTATCAGTCTCCTTCTGTGGTATTCCATGAGGGTGGGCAGCTCCTCCTTTGGCTGCCCCAGTGCAGCCCCAGCATTCCTGTGTGGCATGGCTGGGTCCTTGGGCATGTCGTGTTGGGGAGAATGGCAGGGTTGGGCCCAGGCTGGTGTCAGCAGGTCTGGGGTAAGGGCTAGGCCAGGCAGGCAGGAGGTGCCATGCCCCCAGGCCAAGGTGGGGGCCCGCTGCAGGACAACAAACAGGATCCAGTGGCCTTGTGGAGCCATGGGCAAGGGCTCAGCTCTGGGGGCATGGATGGAACCACCAGGGCCAGGAGGGTGTCCAGGGCCTGGTGGTTGGCATTCTCAGCCTCCAATGCCTGGGCCTAGATGACCACCTGCTGCTGGAGCAGCTTCACATGCTCCTGCTCCAAAGCCCCTATTCATGTCCAATGGTCACACTGTGCCCAGTCCCATGCCTTCTCCTGGGCAGTCTCTTGGGCAATATCTTCTGCCCACCAGGCCTGTGCCCACACCTTCTGTGCCTGTGCATGTGCCTGTGCCTCCCACTTCTCTGCTGCCACCACCAGCCACTGGAGCAGGAGGGTCTGGCCCATTGTGCATTGCTGGCACAGATGGGGCATCCAGATGGCTTCAGTACTGGGTGGTGGTGACCCAGATCCTGCATCCCCGCTGGGGCTGGTGGGCTCTCTCCTGTATCCAGATGTCAGCCCTGCAGATGCAAGAGACAGAAGCCTTTTGTGTGAGTTTGCAAGATTTCGGAGTTAAGATGTTCTGCACCAGGATCCATGCACTGCCTAGCCTCAGATCAGGGGCCAGCTGAGCACGGGTACTCAGGGACCATGGTAAGTCAGCTGGGCAGGCCTGGGCCCAGGCAGCTGCCTGCTGATCCCCTCATCCCTGCTTGCTTCCCTGGGGCTGGCAAACCATGGGTGCTAGCTGCAGACAGCCTGCCCCCCTGCCCTCTTCCCTTCCCAGGGCAGGACAGGCCAGGCTGCTGGCAGCACCTGCTGCTGCAGCTCCAGACCCAGCTCCCTCCCCCCCAACCCCTGCAGGCCAACCACTCTGCTGCGCTGCTGCCCAGCCCATGGTGACTGGGCTCAGGGTGCACAGGACTCTCGGACAACTGGGGTGAGAGGCTGCCCCCCACTACTGAGAAGGACATCGCCACTAGCATTGATGCATTCTTTAGTGTGTGAGAGGCCCATACCTACCTACCTGTGGGGGCATGAGATGCTCAATAAAAGTTTGCACTGTCTCCCACATCTCTGCATGCTGTAGGGGGAACCCAGGGAAAGGGGAGTGTAGATGGGCTGGGCAAGGAGCAGAGGCAGGGACAGGGGCTGTGGCCAGGGGCCCAGATGGGGAGGGCACTCCCCCCAGTGTGGGCCTTACCATGTGGTCAAGGCTGGTGTGGTTGGTGGCTCAATGTGGTCATAGCTGTCAGTGATGGCATGCAGCTCTGGGTGGTGTCCTTGGATGGTGGGGCAGGGCACAGTGGCAAGGTGCCTGGCCAGGGCCAACACCCAGGAAGGAGTTGTTGCTGCTGGTAGCCAGTGATGTCATGGCCGGCAGTGCTTCATGGCAGAGGCTGGGGCTGCGCAGTTGTTGCGGCAGGTGCTGGCCTGGGCTCCCCAAGCTGCTGGTGGAGGGTGTAGCTGGGGACCTCAGTGGGATGGGCAGCTGGAGGTCCAAGGGGCCCTCCCCAGTAATTTGTCACTCTTGGTACCAGGCCAGGGCAGAGGCTCAGGAAGACTGCCCATGCTGCTGTACACGGCATGGCGGTGACCTGGGTCTCCGTTAGGGTGGCCATCATAAAGGACAGCCTGGTTGTCCTCTGTCTTCTATTGATATGAAACTGGACACCTTTATGTCCCCTATTTGTCTCTTGAAGTGGAAACTATGTTTTCTCTTCAAGAGAAAAATAGAGGACATAAAGGCATTGGGTTTCATATCAGTAGGGGACAGTGTACAGAGTAGCAGAAAACTGGAATGTCCTCTATGATGACCACCCTAGTTTCTGGGTTACCCATCACTCATCAGTTACTGCATAAAGGGGATGCACTTATGGGTACTCCCTGATCAAAGATTGTGGTCAGTGATGAAAATCCACTGTGCCCGCAAGGCCTTGATATTTATACAGCACTGACATGCCTATCAGTTGTGCCTGTGATCCCGCATCTAGCTTGCTAGCCCCTCATAGACTCAGGAGTTGAAGTGCTTGCCCCACTCAAACTGGCGCTGCACCTCTGCCTCACCCCACAGTGCCATGACATTTCCAGTCTTGTCTTGTAACCAGTTGGAGCTGAGGGTGGCAGCCAAGGGGGTGGGTACGGGATGAGGATTTCACCACTGGGTGTCCCACACCAGCTCTCTGGGTCTCCATGTGGCTGTCCCTGTGCTTCCTGGCCTGGGCACTGCCTCCAGTAGCCAGCGCAGGGGCCCAGCATGGGACTGACATCTACACAGCTGAGGCAATGCCCCAAAGCACCTGCAGGCTTAGGACAGGCTGCTGGGGGTGGGCTGTGAACATCTGGAGCTAGCCCCAGAAGCCAGAAGCTGTCTGCAGCTGGATCTGGGTGCTGGCAGGCCTGGCTGGAGCCTGCAGAAGCCTGCAACACCCTGCAGGCCTGGACAGTGCAGGCCTGGTAGGTGCACAGCACTGTGGTGCCAGGGTGCAGGCAGGCTGGCACAGCTAGGCTACAGCCTGCCCAGGAGGACACAGGTTTGGAGTGGCCTCAGGCTGCCTTCTGGTGTGCCCCAGGGATCAAAATGCCTGTAGACTTTTAAGGGCCTGAGGCAGGGGCTGACATAGAGGCAGGCCAGCCCTGGGCCTGGAGAGGCTCCCAGCCCAGAGCCCTGAGGGTAACCTCAGCCTGGTCCCCTAGAGGCAGGGCTGACCTGGAAGCAGATTTGTTCCTGGGTCATGTATACACATGCATAGTAACTAATCATGAATAAATTTGCTACCTGCATTTGCAGGTATTAAATATACTCATGATTTGGGGTTTTTTACTGTGCAGTAAGCGTGCGCGACTATAGATGCATGTGCTCACTGCACAGTAAACTATGCTACTACACAGTTAAGCATCTCATGTTGACATGCCCATAGTAAAGTATTAGAGGCATTGTCAAGACACTCTGGAAGGCTGGATTTTGTTTTATGAATACGAATAACAGGTGTACATTTAACTATAATGACTACAGGACTAATAATACAATTTCCTTGACAATTTTTTGCCTAGTCTGTTGTGTTTTTTTCAAACTTTATATATGGCCCAGCCAATTAGTGCACATTCCAATAGTTGTGTTTGTTTTTGGCTTCGATCTTATACTGAATAATATAGAGTTAGCCCCCTACCTTATCAGTAAAGCTTTTAATATCTCTTTAACTGCAGAAAAAATATGCTGTGTTATATGTGATGGGCCAAACCATCTATGCCCCTCCTTTTCAAAATCCCAAATCCCATGCATAAAACCCCCCAAAAACAGAGAAATAAAGAGATAATAATTGAGCAACTTTTGATTTCCCATCAGAATTGCCAGCATTGTCTTCTTTTGTTCTTAAATCTGCTTTTCACCATGAATATAAATTCCCTCCAAAGCCAAAGAAGCTGGCTTTCCTTTCAGTTGTATAGCTGAACTGATTTTATGCATCTCCTATGCATCACTTTAGTCATTTTACTTATTGTGTTAGGGTATAACTAACTATACCTTCATCTGTCATGTCTGTTTTTATTATATAGTTCCAAATTCTGCTATAAACAGCACTGGTGCAGTTCTAGGAGAATTTCACAGAACCTGAGGGAGTTACACTGGAGTTAACAGCACTCAAACCAATTTTAAAATGTGCCCCTCCATCTTTGTGTAACCAAAGCAATGTAATCAAAGATCCTATACTTTTTGATATGCTAATTATGATCAGAGATGTGAGACTTGTCCACCTGAATGCAAAGCTTTCAGGTTTGAATTGGATGCAGGAGGATACATAGGCATGAAATAGCTTTTTATCATGCATCTATGTGTTTCTGCTGAAAGGAAAGAATAGAGAGAAAAGGAAATGAAAGGTAAAAGAATTGCTACAAAAGAGATTTCCTTTTACTGAACCTGGCCACCTGCTCTGTGGCCACAGAGGAACCCTTTGGCAATGGCACCGGGATGATTTTGTGTCACGAAAACTAAGTGGGAGGCTGGATGCAGGCATCTGTGGGAGTGAGAAGAGGCATATTCTGCTACTGTGACTTCTGTGAAGCATAATGGGTTTGCACAAATGCCCATAGGGTCTTTTTCATACTTTGGCCTGGAATAATCCCTATGAAGCAGCTTCAGATCCACTCTGCAACCTGAGGATCTCTGTATAGAAAAATATGATGGCATTTAATAGAGTATAATGTTCCATAAGGTGTTTTGGACTATCCTAGGGAACTTAACATTATACCCATGCTATACAATTCTAAAGGATAGTCCAAAAAACCTGAAAAAAATGTGTCATTATAAAGGTGCCTATAGCAGTTTCCAATTTATATGGAGTCCCTCTTAAATTTCATATAGATCCCACTAATAAAATAGGTTGTAGAGCAAAGAGCTGGACTGTGATGGTACTAACTTGGACCACAAAAAAAGGAAGCTTTTCTTTCTGTGCTTGATCTGGTTCAGCTGGTATCAGACTCTGTTGGAGACAGCAGGAGCTACTTATTAGGACTGTGTAAAGCTTCGGTTGCTGATTCGATTTGGCAGAGATTTGGCCTGATTCGGCAGCCAAATCTCTGAATCTGAATCGAATCAGGAGACCCTTTAATCTCTCCAAATCGAATCAGAACCCTCTGAACTGATTCAGGTAGATTTGGGGAGATTCGATGATTCGGACATAGACACAGCTTTAAATGTTTTTTCTACATACCTCAAGGTACCAGGTGGCTCAAGAATACTGAGATGGTGGGGGCAGATGGAGCTTTCCACAGGAGCACAGGGGGGTCCCCTGTGCACTTGACGGTGGACCCAGAAGTGGACTGGACGTATTTCCGGGTCCGCTGCTGAGCATGCAGGGGGCCTCCCCCCATGATCCTGTCAGATGTGTCATCCACCCCACCCTCTCAGCATTCATGAGCCATGCCTGGTATGTAGAAAAAACATTTAAAGCTGCGTCTATGGTTGAATTGCTGATTCTCGGCTGAATCAAATAGGGACAGTGATCTGAATCAATTAATCGAATCACTGTCCCCTGATTCAGGCTGAATCCAAATCTGAATTGAATATGGCCCATTTTGCACACCCCTACTACTTATCCAGTGAGAGCAAACACACATGAAGATGGTAGAGAGGAGAGCTCCTTCATCTCTACTCTCAGGCTGGAGTGGTTAGCTGGACTCACTGAGTACAGTAAGCTCTTCTATAGGAACTTTTCTTTGTACCTGGAGCACTCTTCCCAGCTCTTATGTGATTATGAACTGGGAGGAGTGTTAATTGTCAAAGTCAAAATATTATGTCTAGTTTATTCCTAGGACAGTGTGGTTACATGCCACCATTCAGAGCAGAATGTAATGACAATCTAGGACCACAATGAAGAATTTACTTTGCACTAAGTGGAAGATGCATATTCTTCCCTTCTTCGTTGTAGCTGCCAAGCTCTGAGTTCTTTGGCATTCTCAGGTATCTTCTACTCCCTTTTAAAAATGTTATTTATTTATAAGGCTACTAAACAAACAATACAATTAGTAGCTGCCATTTTGGTTGTTGATCAGAAGTAGCCCTGGTAGATTTAAAATGGTTTTTAGTTATTATTTGCAATAACTTTGCTGCAGTCAAAAATCACTATCGCACTGAAAAAATAAAATCAGACCATCTTCACAAGTTATCAAAAGAAAAATGCTAGCAATCCGCAGTGTCTATTTTCACCCGTTGCCTTAGGGCAGGCAACATAGTTTGAAACTGAGGATAATTTAATGGCCTGGATATGTTCACCTTCTATCTGACCTACTCTCCCCAGAGTCATTTCTTACTGTAAATGAATCTTCACAATGTCAGAATCTCAATATCATCAGCGTCACTAATACATCTTTCCCAGCAGCAGCACGGTCAGAGTTTTTGCTGAAACTGCTGCTGCATCAGGAGGCTCTTCTGACTCATTGTTTGAAATGTACTAATAACTGAATGACTGTATTGTGCCAGAAAAGTCATCCAGGGAGCAAACAAGACCCAGTCCACCTTGACAAGTGATGGCCCCTAGTGTCGGTGAATATACCACTGCTTCAGGGGTGCAGTTATATGAAGGGCATAGGCACTTGAACAGGTTGCTGTGAAGTAGGGTAGAATGTAAATTTAGAGCACAGAAGCTACTCCACAGTAACTGTATGCAAGTTCCTATCCGTATGCTCTTGTCTGTATGCATGTTCTGGGATGGTTTCATCAGGAATGATCCTGCTTGAGCAGGGGGCTGAACTGGATGATCTCATGAAGACCCTTCCAGACCTGCTGTAGATGCAAGATACCACTCCCCACTTACTTTGAGGGGTAAGATGCTTTGCATGTGCCTCAATCAAAGCATGCATATGAGCAGTTTCTTCAGAGCAAATGGCAGGATCTAAATAATTCTTCTAGTTTACCTCATGGTAGCTTGTTTTTATGCCCTTACCTTAAGTTAGCTACTTTTTCTGCAGTTCAGTAGGAGCATAGCATCGGAAGGGACATCCTAGATCACTGAGCTATTGCAGGCATGCGTGTTCCAAAATCTTTTTCTTAATCTTATCAAATCCATCTACAGTTAAGATTCATAGATTCATAGATGTTAGGGTCGGAAGGGACCTCAATAGATCATCGAGTCCGACCCTCTGCATAAGCAGGAAAGAGTGCTGGGTCTAGATGACCCCATCTAGATGCTTATCTAACCTCCTCTTGAAGACCCCCAGGGTAGGGGAGAGCACCACCTCCCTTGGGAGCCCGTTCCAGACCTTGGCCACTCGAACTGTGAAGAAGTTCTTCCTAATGTCCAATCTAAATCTGCTCTCTGCTAGCTTGTGGCCATTATTTCTTGTAACCCCCGGGGCGCCTTGGTGAATAAATCCTCACCAATTCCCTTCTGTGCCCCTGTGATGAACTTATAGGCAGCCACAAGGTCGCCTCTCAACCTTCTCTTGTGGAGGCTGAAAAGGTCCAGTTTCTCTAGTCTCTCCTCGTAGGGCTTGGTCTGTAGGCCCTTAACCATATGAGTGGCCCTTCTCTGGACCCTCTCCAGGTTATCCGCATCCTTCTTGAACTGTGGCGCCCAGAATTGCATGCAGTACTCCAACTGCGGTCTGACCAGTGCCTGATAGAGGGGAAGTATCACCTCCTTGGACCTATTCGTCATGCATCTGCTGATGCACGATAAAGTGCCATTGGCTTTTTTGATGGCTTCGTCACACTGCCGACTCATGTTCATCTTGGAGTCCACTAGGACTCCAAGATCCCTTTCCACCTCTGTGCCACCCAGCAGATCATTTCCTAGGCTGTAGGTGTGCTGGACATTTTTCCTCCCTAGGTGCAGCACTTTGCATTTCTCCTTGTTGGACTGCATCCTGTTGTTTTCTGCCCACTTGTCCAAACTATCCAGGTCTGCCTGCAGCTGTTCCCTGCCCTCCGGCGTGTCCACATCTCCCCGTAGCTTTGTGTCATCTGCAAACTTGGACAGAGTACATTTGACACCCTCGTCCAAGTCACTGATGAAGACATTAAAGAGTATCGGTCCAAGGACCGAGCCCTGCGGGACCCCACTGCCCATACCCTTCCAGGTCGAAACCGACCCATCTATCACGACTCTCTGGGTGAGACCCTCTAACCAATTCACCACCCACTGGACTGTGTAGTCATCCAAGTCACAGCCTCTTAACTTATTCACCAGTATGGGGTGGGATACCGTATCGAAGGCCTTCCTGAAGTCTAAGTATACGACATCCACCCCTCCTCCTGTGTCCAGGTGTTTTGTAACCTGGTCATAAAAAGAGACTAGATTGGTCAGGCATGATCTGCCCGCCACGAACCCGTGCTGGTTTCCCCTCAGCATAATTTGTCCTGCTGGGCTCTCACAAATGTGAGCCTTGATAATTTTTTCAAAGACTTTACCAAGGATGGAGGTGAGACTGACTGGCCTATAGTTGCCTGGGTCCTCCTTCCTCCCCTTTTTGAAAATGGGGACCACGTTGGCCCTTTTCCAGTCCTCTGGGACTTGGCCCGTGCACCACGAGCGTTCGAATATTCCCACCAGTGGCTCTGCAATGATGTCAGCCAGTGCCTTCAGCACCCTCGGATGGAGCTCATCTGGGCCTGCCGACTTAAAAGCATCCGGTTCTTCCAAGTGACTCTGCACTATCTCAGGATCTATGCGTGGAAGTCTGGCACCTTGCTGCTGCCTCTCTACAACCCCAGTGAGAGACTTGTCTTGCCCCTCGCTTAGGAACACTGAGGCAAACAACTTGTTGAGGAGTTCAGCCTTGTCCCCCCTGTCCGTCACCAATTGTTTCTGCCCATTTAGCAGGGGTCCTATTCCTCCTTGGGTCTTCCTTTTACTCCCTATATATCTAAAAAACAATTTCTTGTTGTCTTTTACTTGGGTTGCCATTCTCAGCTCCATGGTAGCTTAGGCCCGTCTAACTGCCTCCCTATAAGCAGGAGCAGAGGAGGTATATTCGTCTTTGGTGATCTCACCCTGTTTCCACTTTTTATGTGCTCCCCTTTTGGCCCTTAGGCTGCCCTGGATTTCTCTGGTCAGCCAGGGAAGCCTCCTGGCCCTTTTCCCTCTTTTGCCTCGCTCGGGGATCATCTTGCTTTGTGCCTGAAGGATCGTTTCCTTAAGGCACAGCCACCCTTCTTGGGCTCCTATCCCTTCAAAACTCCTACTCTGCAGTGCGTCCTTGACTAATCGCCTGAGTTCATTGAGATCAGCTTTCCTAAAGTCTAGCACTTTCACCCTACTAGTTACCTTACCCACTTGACATCTTATGGTGAATTCTATTATTAGGTGATCACTGTCCCCAAGATGGCTACCGATCTGGAGGTCCCCTACCATGTCATCCCCCGTTGCCAATACCAGATCCAGTATGGCATTCCCCCTAGTGGGACCGTGTACCTCCTGTGTCAGGTGGAGGTCCTGTACACAGGTTAGAAACCTTCGTGAGCGGTGGGACTTTGCTGTGTGTGACTCCCAGCAGATGTCCGGGTAGTTTAGGTCCCCCATGACTACCGCCTCTTTAGCTTTTATGGTCTCTGAGAGTTGCCTTAGGAGCCCCAAATCTCTTTCTTCCCCTTGATGTGGGGGTCTGTAGCAGACCCCTACCACCAAATCCCTTTCTCCTTGCCCCGCATGTAGCCTAACCCACAATCCTTCTACTTCCTCATCCTTGGAGTCTGTCTTGATGAGGGTTGATGTATATTGCTCACTGACATAGAGCGCAACCCCTCCCACTTTCTTCCCCACCCTGTCCTTTCTGTACAATCTATAACCCTCAATATGTACCGCCCAGTCGTGGGATGAATCCCACCAGGTTTCTGTTAGCCCCACTAAGTCATAGGTGTTTAGTGCAAGCAGAAGCGCTAGTTCATCCTGCTTGTTTCCCATGCTCCTAGCATTAGTATATAGGCACTTGAGCCCTGCGACTGGTGCCTTTGCAGCACCCCGCTCCGAGTCCCAAGGGGCCCATTGTTTCTTACCTTCTCGTTTCTTACCTGTGCCGTAGTGCTGGCCTCCCCATGGCTTTCAGGTTCCCAATGCTCTCTTTCTTCAGGCTGGGCTGTCCTTGTGGGTGCCACATGGTTTGGTGGTCCACAGCTTCCCCCGCCCTCATATTCCCCTCCCCCCGATGAGCCTAGTTTAAAGCCCGCCGGAGGAGATCCGCCAACCTAGAAGAAAACACACACTTACCTTTGGGGGACAGGTGAAGCCCATCCCAGCTGAGCATGTCCCTCATCGTAATGTGCGGGTCGTTGTCCAGGAAGCCGAAGCCTGCCTCGAGACACCACTGCCGAAGCTGCCAGTTGGTCTCTCGGATGCAGTTCTCATGCCGTATTCCGCGTCCGTTCACTGGTAGGATGGAAGAGAATACTACCTGTGCACCTAACTCCTTCAGCACACCGCCCAGAGCACTGTAGTCCGCCATCAGGTGATCGGGGGTTCTCCTGGCCGCATCATTAGTACCCAATAATAGTTAAGTTACTTGCTCCTACAACTCATGGTGAAAGGCTTCTTCAGAACCTCATTCTCCTGATGGTTAGGCACATTTGATAAATTCCAGTCTAAATTTGTCACAACCAGTATATAATCATCTTTACCCCCCTGGGCTAATGTTACCTTTTAATTTGAATACTTTTTCTTCCACAATGCATTAGCTAGTTTACAAGCCAATACCATTACTTCTTTTTATTGGATAACAAATTAGCTTAGTTTTGGGCCCCAGAACTGGACGAATAGACCATTTAACGTATGGAAATATGGAACACCTGAACTTTCCTACCCTGTTACTAGTTGCACCAATTTCAGCAAGGCAAATCACGGAATAAGACACTATTCAGGGGTAGTAAAGGCAGAAGAATCTGGCCCATGGTATAATGTGCTTGCTAAAAAGTTATTTCATATGCCATGCTGTAAAATATACATTAGCTAAAATATTCTAACTGCTAACACTTTGATGTGGAAATCTCTACTTTTTATGGTGTACTATACATTTTTAGATTATTATTTCTGAATGAAAACAGAGAAAAAGCCTAATTAGGTTAGGTTTTACAGCTGAGCTTCTTATCATATGAAAGATTATTTTTAGATGTTACTGTTTTACTTAGGAGTTTTACCAGTGGGATTAACATGCAGTACTACAACTCTTTAATATAGCACAAACTCCTGGTGATGTGCCCATATTATCTGAACTAGAAGTTTAACTGCATGCCAAGGAAGGGAACTAATGGGCCAATTTTTACTCATAATAAGGAGGAGAGAAATATAGGAGTTTTGAGTACCTTAATTACAGAGCTATTTGTCATTGCAATCAACAAACCATGAGGGTCAGATCTTTGGCTGGCTGAATCAGCATAACTTTATTCAAGCCAATCAAACTATGACAATTTACCCCACCTTTTCTTGTTTGATTTTAAGTAAAAAGGCTTTGTTTTACAGAGAAAAGGTGCTTCCCCCTTCTGGAAGGTAATATGAGAGGGTGAAGTTTGAGTCAGGCAGGAGAAAAATATATGTAAAGTTGGTTTTGATTCTTCAAAACAGTGTTTTTCTATTAGAAGTAATGAGATATCAAAACAAACTGTTCACAGGAAAGGAATAAGTTCCACAAGAAATTTTCCTCATGCTTAAAAAACACAGTTGTTCAAAAGTTTTTTAAATTATTGAATTATCTTCAATATTTTTTAAACAAAAAAATGTTCAGGAGATTTTAGTTTAATATATTTTATTATAATAAAAATATATGACAAATTATAGCATTTTATTTTTAAAAAGTCAAAATTGAAACAAAATGTTTTGCCTAACCCAAATCAAGGTATCTTCTTGTTCTTTGGACTATTTGGGTGCAAAAACATTCAAGGTGCCACAAACTGGACAGAGTACATGGGTACTACGCTGCTTATTTGCAGTATGGCAGGGTTTTTTGACACCAGAACCCAGTGTAAAAAAAAGTAGCACTAAAAAAAGCAGCATGGGACACGTGGCAATAGTGTGTATTACCAGAAACCAGAGCCTCGCCTGCCAGAGGCACGCTTTGGCTGCCAGGCAGGCTCCAAGTGGCTGGCTTGGCACCACTGCTGCCCTGGGAGTCCCCTAGGACTCCAGATAAGCCTGTTGGGGCCAGTAAAGGTGATGGCCCAGCCTTCCCTACCTCACCTGGGTCCCTTTTCTGCTTGCCAGAGAGTGCATGCAGGGGTATGTCCATTGCTATTTCTCCCTTGGAAAACATGAGCCCCTACATGTGCACATTCTAGAGGATGTGGCCCTTGTTCATACAGTTTGAGATTAAGGTTTTTATCTTGGAATAGGGAAGTTTTCAAAAATTGCATATATTTTGCCTGTTTGGGAAAACTGTTACCTACCCAGTACTATAAACGTCACTTGGGAATATGTAGTTTTGATAAAGAAACTCTAATGAGGATTTTTCTTGCATACTTCCAATACAGATTTAGATTTATATTGTACTTTGCTTTAGTTCTTACAGTTACCATCCACAGACAAATTGTATTTGTATAGATCAGAAAAAATTACCAAAGAGATCAGAGGTAAACACAATAATGATACACTGCCCTATTTGCAATACAGAGGAAAAGTAATCTTTAAAAACAAATTGACCTTCAGATCTCAGATATAGAAAAACTCAAGACCTACTTAGAATTCCTGTTATTGCTTTTCCAAAGCATCACTGAATTTTAAGTTCTCCAAATATCCTGTATGGTTTAAAAAACATAACTATTTTTGCAAAATTACAGTATATAGTTTTAATATTCCTGAGTGTTTGTATGAATGTACATTTTGGCAACATATTTCTTAGGATATATACTTTATACAGAAAGATACATACTATGTACAGAAAGAGAGGCCTGCAGTATTGATATGAGCATACTGCTGAGAAGTTCTAATCAGGTTGCTCTTATTAACATTACTCTTCTCTATCAGAGCTGCTCTATATTAATTCCTACAAGACTTACCAGTCTTCTGAAGCAAAAAAAAAGGAAAAAAAAAAAGATTAATTAGACTACAGCACAAACTATTTCACATTTAAGAGACAGGTTATAATAATTCACCTAAATAAAAATGTAATAATATTGGTTACAGAGAGTACAGTGATCTCCTTGTGTATAATTTGGAAGGCAATCAAATATAACAGTGATTAACATCGTAAAAATATCAAGAGTAATGGTCTTAGGATATGGATACTTGAAGCTATGGAAGTTGCATATAGCAGTTAATATCACATGTTTTTTATATTTTGTTTTGACAAACTTATTTTTAAAAGACCCACTGATTTGGATCGTTACTCTTTAAAATATGTAGATTCAGGCTGCTGTGGCAGGTACTGAACAGTGGGTGACTTCATGTTCCCCAAAGGCTGCCTCAGATTATGCTGAGGAAACGTTTTATGCAGTGAAAAAGAATTTTAATGGGCTTTGTGTTTCTGTAAGGAGACAAGAAGCTAGAAAGAGGTTTCCTAATTAAATAGTCTTAATGGGCAGTCCAAACTTTTGGTCACCTACAGGCACTGACTTTTCATAACCAACAAATAATAGTCTATAAACATGACGCTAATTGTCCTTCAAGCTAATCCTGTGTGACCTCAGTACAGTTTACCAATTTGCTGCCATTTTTAATATTAATTTAAATTAGATGCTTTTATGCATATGTTCCTAATTTTCAGTCATTCAGCACTCCCAGTACACTGAAGGGCTCATCTAGTTCAGTTATTATCAATTCTCAAGTGAAACAGAGTACATATAATCTTATTATTTTTCTTTGCCTTTCTTCCCAGTCTTTGAACATGTAGTTATTGAGGGTTTTTTTCCTCTCCATTCATTTCTGTGCAAGCATTTAAATTCATTCTGCAGCTTTATAATTCTGGCATGTGTTCAAGTTAGGCAGGCAAACAGACTGCTGTGGGTACAAATCTACAGATGATGGATTTTTGCATCTTAGAAATATAGAGAAGTAGGGCTGGAAGGGACATCCAGAGGTCATCTAGTTCAACACCCTACCTGAGGCAGGATCAACCCTATTCAAATTATCCTATACAATCCATAATCTAAACTCTACATAAGGCTGCCTTCAATGCTGACACAACACTGACCTAACAATGTAACCTGTCACAAGTAAAGCAGAGGAACTACAGCAGCCAATGCCTTGATTCTATGAAATGTTATCAGCAGGGATCCTGGTTTTCTCTGATTTAAAAAAATCCCCAATTTTCAGATTAAAAAAGAAACCCAAATTCACATTTTTCCGTAATCTAAATGAAACACCACTAATATATAGATAGATATATAGTAGTGTTTCATTTTAATTATGGAAAAATGAAGATCTGGGGTTACTTTTTTTAAATCGGAGAAAACCAGGATCCCTGGTTATCAGTATGGGTGTCTTCACTTAGGCTCTGGGGTGGAGGCAGGGAGGAGAGCTGCTCTAATTAAAGCACCCACAGCATCACATGTATTCAATGTCCTGCACTTCAAAATGGTGGTAGAGGTGCTTTATCTATAGCTTGTTCGATGAACTTTAGTTAAAGCGCCCCGCCACCATTTTGAAGCATGGGGACACTGAATATACGTGACATGGAGGCTGCTGGAGTGCACTAATTAGCATGTTCCAGCAGACTCAATTAATCCAGACTGCTCTGATGCATGCTAATTAGCATGCATCAGAGCAGATATCCAGTACATGTATAGGTACCCTATATATTAAACAGAGGAAGCCCCCCTTCCCCCCAGTCTGTGCCAATCTGGCCATGTCGTAAAATTCCTTCCTGACCCCAAATACAGCAATTCTGAGCAGATGGGGAAGACCCTCTAGTCAGGAGCCTCTGGCTTTGGTCCCAGCAGGAGCATTGGCACACCCCAGTCAAAGTCATCAGTCTTGACTATAGCCAACATATAATGCAGTGGTCACCAACCAGTTGATCTCGATTGACTGGTCAATTATGGATCATCTGACAGTTGATTTCAGTCTGTCAGAGCCTCCATGATTGGAAGCAGCAAAATGCACATTGCTGGGCTGAGCCATGGTCCCCACTGCCCGGGCTGGCCTGGGTGAGTGGGATCAGAGCCCAGGTGGCTTGTCTGGGAAATGGGGGGGCAGAGCATGGGGTGGAGTAGGTGCTACGGAGGTGGGGGGGAGCAAGGACCGGGGCAGGGGAAGTGGCAGGAGCCAGGGGGGTGGTAGATCCTGGAGTGCCCTTTAATTACAAAAAGTAATCTTCACCATACAAAAATTGGAGACCACTGATCTAATGCCTCTGATGGAGGCTTAAAAACACCCTGACATATATAGCAGAAAGCAGGGGCAAGGGCAACACTCCAAGCCCAGAAGCATGGGAAATACCCATAGTAAAACATAAGCATAGCTATGCCTAGATCATTCCTGACCATTGACTGTCCAACTTCTTGAAAATCCCCAGTGATGGAGAGTCTACAACTTCCCTAAGCAATGTATTTCACTGCCTTACTATTCTAACAGTGAAGAAGTTTTTCTGGATATCCAATCTAAATTTACTTTGCTGTAACTTTAAGTCATTGTTCTACATCCTCCTCTCTGCAGCAAGAGAGAAACGACATTTTCCCTCTTATTTATGGCAGCCCTTCAAGTATTTGAAGACTGCTATCATGTCCCCTCTTAAGCACCTTTTCCATAAACTATACATGCCTAGCTCCTGCAGCTTCTCCTCATATGACTTGCCTTCCAAGCCCTTAATCATCTTTTTGCCTGCTTCTGGACCTTCTCTAACTTCCACGTGTCCTTTTTAAAATGTGGGGCCCAGAACTGCACACAATACTCTAGATGTTGAATAGAGAGGCATGCTCACCTCCCTTTCATCTAATGCTTCTATTAATGCATCCCAAAACCATATTCTCTTGTGGTATGCAGACTCATATCAATCTACCAAGATTCCCTAATCCTTTTCCATAGTTCCCTGTTGCTGGTAGGTGTTGTAGGGCCTAGACCCCTGCTTGACCAGTGCCTTGTCTCCCAGGGGTGTCAAGGTGAGACCCCTTATTTACACCACCTTGCCATGACTTTGATGTTCCTCTTGGGAGATGGCTTCTGGCAGGTGGTCTGTGGGATCTCGCATCTGGGTTTCTTCATGGGGCTCCAACCTCCCCTTTACCCCTCCCCACCTTACCACATCCCCTGCCAAGGTGGACTCCATTCTCTGAAGGTCTCACTCGCGAATGATCCCGTCTCATTTGTGCTGTCCCAATTCTGAGGGCTGGCAACCTTCTGGCCGTCAGCTCTCCAGAGGCCATCCTTTGTTTATGGACTGTGACATTTGCTACTAAATATGCTCCACTCTTGGGATAACAGCAAACTTATGAACACTATGAACAGAAAAGGTCAGTGTCTGCTGATGGGCTCTTTGGATCTTGTTTCCCAGACCCGCAGGTCCCCATTTGGGGCCTCTTGGATCCCTCTTAAGAGCTGCCTGGGTGGTGCAGCAGCACCCCACCATGCCCCTGGCAGTCCTCTTGTGGATGTGTTTGCCATCCTTCCCAGTTTCATGTTGTCTACAAACTTGCTTTGGCTTTTAGTGTTCTTATGAATTCAATTTTCTATTCTAGCGAAGAGTAAACATCTGTTACTATTCAGCTGTCTCCTGCTAAGTTTCTTAACCCAAATTCTCATGGTATCATGGTTCTATTCAGAGGTATAACAGAACAGCTATGGCACCCAGGGTAGTGCCAGCTGCCACAGTGCTGGTGGTGGCATGGCAGCTGCAGCTATTTTTAGACCACCATAGAAAGGTGGCACATGGGCTATGGCCCTGGTTGCTCCCCCTGAGTTACACTACTAGTGCCATTAACTTCACAGGAGCCATATTGATTTATACCATCTGAGGATCTGGACCATTTCATAGTTAGTTATTACTGCCATATTAAATATGTACATTTAACAACTAATTTAATAAAATAATCAAATTTCCAGCACTCAACTCTAGCATTACTCTTTGGCCAGGTTTTCAACTTCATAGTTTATTTCTGGCTCTCTATATGGGACAAGGGGCAAAGTTAGGGCAATGGTGTCACCATTAGCAAAAAAAAAAAAAAAAAAAAAAAATGGATTTAAGCCCCAGAGAACTCCAGCTGGAAGTCTGTTTCAACAAATAAGGATAGTTCTAAATGAGTAGGTGAATGAAAAAGTGATGCAAGCTGGAATGAGTCTTTGCTTTAAAAGCCCTGTAAGAGTAATTTTGAACTGGTCCTAAAATGGCTAAGGCCCAGAAAGATTTATCAGTGACAATCAGTGGAATGAGGTGCCCAAAGACCTTTGAGGATCTGGCTTGAAATGTTCAATCTAATTCCTAACAAATGCAATAGGAGCCACAGCTTCAAATGGAATTTGGAACAGGTCCTATGTCACTTCAGCACAATTGTTTTATATCATATTGATTTAAAGCATTTATTAGTATTTCTATTGTTTAACAGAAGTTGTTCTTTTTTTTTTCTATCCTGATATATTTCCAGAATGTGTTTAAGATTCATTAGGCTAAATATCTTCTAAGAGATAAGTCTATTACCCTTAAAGACACAAACAAGATGTAATGTAGCAAAACATTTTATCTAATTATTTGATGTTCTAAAGCTGTTAGTGAAATAAAGGATCATTAGTACTGAACAAGCTGACATTTCTGACAAGCATTACCAAAGGAAGAAAACAAAAATATTTCTTTTATCTGGCATTTAGCTTAGGCAGTATCTTCTTCTTTCCCGGACCTGAGGAAAGGCATTTGGGGTCTGGAAGCTTGTCTAACATTTTTCCCAATGATATAGTCAGCCCAGTAACAGCTATAACTTAATAGTTCTTACTTCTTACATGTTCCCTGGGCCATCATAGCTTCAGCAACACTACAGCAAGGCCATAAGCATTATTGAGACTGATGATCATTTGTCATCCTAAGGTATAAGATATTACACTGAGGGATTGCAGAAAATACAGGAATTGAGCAAGTATGGAACAGATCCTCAGCATTAATATTGGAATGAAGTGAGGTCTAAATTGCTGGAAGCTTGCCAGACAGCTCACTTCAGCTAGACACCTCCATTAATTAATAGATTGTAATGAATTCCTGTAAAACTATAGAGAGTTACTGTACTGAATCATGCACAACTTCGGCAAAAAAATTGGTTCCTTTCCCCTCTTTGTATAAAATATGGGTATATCATTGTTTAGTCCTGCAATGTACCCATCCGTCCATTCATCCATCCATATGGTATTACAGGGCCCTTATCTGAGGGCCAGATCCTCAAAGGATACTTTGGATTTGTTTTTCAATACCTAAATTTCAGATGTCTTACTGCCTCGTGGAATCTGAAGTCCTGAATTTAAGTAACTATAAAATACATAGGAGAGTTAAGTGCCAAAAAATGGGATGCATAGAAGATAACACGCTGGATAGGGGATTGCCCAAGCCAATCAATAGGAAATGCTGGAGACAGGGGTGCCTCTTAAGCCTGATCCTTTCTGGGACAATTCACAATCTTATGTCTTTCCTTGGAGTTAAGCACCTATGCTGTCCTATCTCAAAGAACAACTGCTGCTATTTATTTATCCAAAAACCCAGGCATTAGAGTATTTCCCTCTGCTGTGAGAGAGACAGATGCCTAGCTATGCCACTCTTCTAAGATTTAGGAATGTAGGGCTGTGAGTGTTCAGCTCCCCTGCCCCTCCCCGCAATGTGGCACATTCAAAGTGGGTACCTGCTGGCTTTTAAATTGCCATCCTGTGACTCTCCTGTGTGGCAACATGAAGCAGGGGTACAAAGAAACAGGGAAGCCAGAGGTGAGGGGAAGAAAGCTTGAGCAGTGGGGAGAGATTCCTGACCCACTTCCCTATCCCTCCAGCTTCACATTGCTGTCCCCACCACCCAGCTGTGGTGATGATTTCAAAGCTGATGGCTGGGCTTGGGGAGAATCTTTCCAAAACCAACTCCTGGCCCCACCATGGCAGCCCCTGTCATCCAGCTAGCATTCCCCATTTTGGGAAAGAGGCTGAGGAGCAACAGGACCAGACCAGGAAGGGAGTGTGCAAGCATTCATTCTTCTCTCTCAAGGGAGATGTTCCAGACAGACACCTTGAAGATCTCTCTCCCTGAGGAGGCATGCTTTCCCTGGGAAAAATTGAATGAACACTTATTCACTTGTAGTTTCTACTGGGAGAACAGCAATTCTATCAGTAGAAATGTAAGGCCTGTACATGGTCATTGATTTGTTTACATTGACTAGAAAAATGCTGCACTTATCCTACTCTATTCATCTTCTTGAAACAGACTTATTACTAAATATTGTTACTAAATATGGGATTTTGTGCATGAAATCAATTTTGCTAGAGATGTAGTTAAGTCTGACAAGTCAGTTGCAGTTTAGTGGTTGAGTTTAAGCAGTTTCCAGTGAATCATAGCTTTGGACACATCACCATTGATTGCCATTATCTCCAACCCAACATGTTTGTGGAAACAATGTCAAGATAACAAAATGCACAGTACCAAAAGGCTGCGGAGTCAGATTTTAATCCAAATTTAGTACTGTTAAATGAAACATGGGGTTATCACCTGCTGACATTGTCTTCAAAGCATAACTATAAAAAAGATTGCCTGTACTGTCAGACTCACTGGGGACTTGCAGATGTATAAAGAGGCAGACAGAGCAAAACAAAAAACTTGATTGATACAGGGTCTTGGTAGCTCACTCCATGAAAAGGATGCTGCATATATTTTTGAAGGGAAATAATGGTCACACACAGCTCTTGTCACACAAAGTTATACTTGGGTTGTATGAGATTGTCATCCCAGAGGTATATTCTAGAGCAAAAGACAGCAACTGCTCAAAGTCCCAGAAGAGACAGAGATAAAGAGCATTCAGCTGATCATTTCTGCTGAGAAGGTCTCAAATAGGGGAGAGAAGAGCTCTAGGACATGATGCATCTGAAATTTGAATTTCCAGTGCCTGACAACTGCTGTCATGATGTTTGAGCAGAGACTTCTGAAAGTGCCAGGGCATTTCATGGACTAACTGAACATAGATAGTAGATTACTTATATGTGTTTACCATTAATTGTTGTCAGATTTAGAGGAGTAGGTAAGAGGTAGGAAACTGCATCTCTAGGACACTGTTGCAAGAACCAGTAAGAGAAGCTCATGGCAAACATGGTTGAGAACTTTAAACTCAGTCACTGCATGCGGCAGCTCCCTTTTAGATGCTTTGGTTTTCGGAGTGATTACTGATGGGAAGTGACTTACCCTGCCTCTATTGTGACTGATGTTCCAAGTGTTCTCTGGCTCTTCAACTATGGGAGATGGGACTACAGAAATGGTTTAGGAGCAGTCGACTTGATTCACATTGGAAAAAGGGGGCTGGTGCATAGGTGTTGCCTTCTGCATTTGATGGGAAGCGTGTGGGTGTGTAAAGTATGGTTCAGTTCTGTATTTTTAGCTCCTGCACTGTTCTCAGTATATCACCCATCAATTAAAATTTTATGTCTCACAACTTTGATCATATCTGATTATCTATTGCTTTCATGATGTGTGTTATTCATTACTGAGAGTCCATGCTGCTGACAATATAACACATGACACTTCTAGTAGTGGTAGACCCAATCCCTTTTCTATGCCTACTGATTAAAATTAGTAGAAAATATCTGCAAATCAGAGCAGCTGGTGTCATTGTAATGTGATTTCACATGCTTATGGTTAGTGACTTAATACAATCCTTTTGCTGTTGCCAGAAATGGTATACAAAGTGGTACAATGAAGGCAACATACAAAACCTAGAGCAGTAACTGCTGGTATCTAGCAGATTGACAACTTTCTCAATGAGGAATATAAAGCACTAGAGTGAAGTGTGTGGCCATGGCCTCTTTAAACTACCAAGCACAGGGGGACTGGAGCACTGGTCCTCCCCAACTCTGCTTCCTGCCCTTGTGAACTTTTACATTCATAGATTCATAGATGTTAGGGTCGGAAGGGACCTCAATAGATCATTGAGTCCGACCCCCTGCATAGGCAGGAAAGAGTGCTGGGTCTAGATGACCCCAGCTAGATGCTTATCTAACCTCCTCTTGAAGACCCCTAGGGTAGGGATCTTTGCTCCCCCTGACTCCCTCGCCCACTACCCAGCTGGGTGGCAATGTGAAGCTGGGGGCATGGGAGAGCTCTCTGTTCACCCCCCACACCAGTGGTCCCTGGGATCAACCTGGTCTGGGGAAGGAACAGAGAGCAAGGGGCCAGGGGAGGAAGGAGTAGAGATGGACACAAGAGCTTTGGGCTGAATGCCTCTACTGTTCTTTGTCCTGGAAAGATTTCTAGAGGTAGACATTTCTCAGAAATTTCCACTGCTAAAAATGAATGCCTAGTCAAGGTCTTTGTCTTCTTTAGTCACATTTTCTATGCCACCAACATGGATAGTTTCACTTCTCTTGGCCTATATTTTTGGCATATGCAACAAGCCTAAACAGCTTCTTCAAACTCAGTTTAACTTGAGGGTGGCCCAAAACATCTATGGTTATCCTGATAACTTAAAAAAAAATAAATCCAAAAATCTCATTTTGAATGGACTTTAATGTATTCTTTAAAATGTTTATACTGCTTAAAGAATCACCCATCCTAACAGACTTAAATAAAATTTCATCTTATATTGAGAACTCCCTCTTCATTAATAGGGGCTGGGAATATATATTCTAGGCCATCCAATGATAGTATTAATTATCCCATAAAGTCTCATCCTCAACAGTACCTCTCACATTCACAATCTACATATCATCTGATATAAACTAATGTCTGGCATTGCTCTAGACTGTGCACCTTTGAGTGCCAAATCTCTCCCTTGTTATTGTTAGACCCTGACTCCATACGGCACCCAACAACTAGGGAGATGATGATCCAATTGCTCATGGATCCTGTTACTTAATAGCCAGAGCAAGCAGGGAGCAAACACCAGCACACATTGCTCACAACAGTTTTATTCAAAATGGAGACAGCTTTGGACTAGCTCCCAAAAAACAACAAACCGGGGAGCCGCCCTGAACAATAGTTCTTTCCCACATTTATACACTTTAGTTGAGGTTCGTTAACATTCACTCCACCTATGTCTCTCCTCGGGTTCCAACCATTTCTCCTCCCCAGTTTACTGTTTACTTCATTAGCATGGAATTGCCTATGTATTTCCTTCATTTACATGTCTCTCTGCTAAGAGCGCATATGTAAGGCCATGAACTTGGGTACTCTTGGTCAGTCACTGGTTCTTTCTGGCTTTTCGCTGACTCCTTCAGCTCCAAGGTCTTGCTTCCGCTTTATCTCCTGATGATAGCTGGTGGGTTGCATCTCCTTACACAATGGGCTCTAACACTACTTTGTTTAGAAAACTGTTTGCCTAAGCATTTGCAAGGTTATTTTTAATACATCTTTTTGCCTTGAGACCAGCAGCTCTGCTGATTAAAGCCTTGTATTCAGCTGAAAATCCAGTGCTCCCCAAAATCCAAATTATTGTCACCCTAACAGTTATTTTTTTTTAAGTTATAATGTTGTGATTTGCAAACTGACTACAATATCTGTGTTCTTGGGGGATTCACAGAAGTTTAGGGATGGAAGGGGCCTCATGAGATTATCGTGAAAAGACTGCTGGGGTTAAATGTCCCCAGCAAGGTGTACATCCAGTCTCCTTTTAAAGACCTCCAGGGAAGGTGCCTGCACCACGCCTGCTGGGAGTCTATTCTAGAATCTGGTCACACGAACCATGAAGTAGTTTTTCCTTATATCCAGTCTGAAACCTACTTCTAGGAGTTTATGACTGTTGCTCCTGGTTTTCCTCTGGGATGCTTTGTTAAATAGTTGTTCACCTAGCCCCTGTTGCTCACCCCTGATTTATTTGTAAACTGCCACCAAATCTCTCCAAGTCTTCTCTTTCCTAGGCTGAACAGTCCTACATCTGGCAGCTTTTCCTTGTAGGGCTTGCTCTTCAGGCATCTAATCATATGAGTGGCTCTTCTCTGCACTCTCTCAAGCTTGTCATATCCCTTTAACAATAGGCATTTTGCATTCAAAACCAGAAACACGCACAGTAGGATTTTTCCCCCCCTTTGTTATTGTTTTTCAACTTTAAGCACATATGAACTAAGGCCAAAATCACTCTCTTTATTTGAGCATGTTAACATTAACCATGCTGCAAAAAAAAAAGCCTTCTTGTCTCCAGAGACCGTGTAAAGATTATGATGATATTGTGTTTAGAAGCACCCCCACACAAGTTTGATCAGTTCTTACTGTCACAGTACTTCAGGACCATGGCCTTCTTAAACTAAGCTTCTTCAGTTTCACAAACCTGTTATTAAGATTTTGTCCATCAGCATCTTTGTACAGCAGCACTCTCAGGAGGCAGGTTTGGTACAGATTTTCCCACATAATTCAACCTTCTAAGGAACCTTCGGGTGCCTGCAGATGTGCGAGACGCCTGCTCCGATGCACTGTAATTACAGCATGGTGGAACAGATTAATTGAGTCTGCTGGAGCATGCTAATTAGCATGCTTGAGCAGCCTTGGTGTCTCATGTATTCAGCATCCCCATGCTTCAAAATGGCAGTGGGGGTGCTTTAACTAAAACTCGTCAAATGATCTTTAGTTAAAACACCCCGGCAGAGATTTTGAAGCATGGGGCACTGAATACACGAGACACTGCAGGTGTTTTAATTAGAAAGGCTCCGAAGGGCTGCTCTGCCTAAAGCACACTCACCCCCAGAGCATATGTAAAGACCCTTTATTTTCTTTCTTTCTCTGCTGGAGCAATGTCAACGGGCCTCATCAGCAGATGCAACAACCCTCATGGTGTGGTCTAACATGATGTTCCTTCTACTATTTGTCACCTTTCCTGTCTATATAACATAGGAGCTCAGTCCTCTCCGTGTAGCAGAAAATTTTAGGGCACACACCAGAGTTCAGAGGGTTTAATGCTCCCCTATGCTGCTCCCCACTCCGGGGCTCACTGATATTTTGTTTCATTGTCCCCTGAGGCTTCTCTTTCCTTTGTTCAAGGATGAGGAGACATGAAAAACCAGGCCCATTCTGTCTTCTGGGTTCCAGCCAGGGACTCTGTGGTAAGCTGATATAGCCATTTTCCCCTTTATCCCGGAGTTACTCCCTACCCTTCCCCATTTAGCTGGCTTTCCCTTCACACTACTCTCACCATAGCTTCCTAGGACTGCTTTTGTCATCCTCTTTATTCATTTTGGATGTACGTTGCTGGTCATTGCATACTTTTGCAGAGATGTAATCCACTGCAGGTTTTTTTAAAAATTATTTTGCAAATGCCAGACATTGTCTTTATTTGTTTGCTATAGAGTGCGCAGCTTCATGTGTTGGTTTTTTGTAGACTCCAGTTTTGAAATTCATGTAGCGTTCTGCCTCAGGCCTCTTTACTTATGGTGTTTTGGATTCTATCCAGCCCCCATAAGCTTCAGTCAGGATTCAGTGACTTCCCTTCTTTGGCATGCAAGTGAACTTGAAAGTCAAAGGTGGATGTGTCTGGTGAGTTCAGGTGCCTTTAGGGTTGAGTGACTGCTGAACAGGATTTCTTGAATCTACATTCCTATATTCAATCTAAATCCTATTTTAGGCATTTTGGGCATTTATACATGTGCTCTGGGGGTGGGCAGGGGTGTGCTTTAATTAGAGCACCTCTAAAAGCCACTCTAATTAACGCACCCGAGCTTCTCGTGTATCAATGTCCCTGTGCTGAAAAATGCTGGCGGGGGCGCTTTAAGTAAAGCTTGTTGAACAAGCTTTAGTCAAAGTGCCCCACCACCATTTTTTTACCATGGAGATGCCAATACATGAGATCCTAGAGTCTGCTGGAGTGTGCTAATTACCACGCTCCAGCAGACCTGATTAATTGAGACTGCTCCAACACACTGTAAGTACAGAATGTCAAAGCAACCTCACTGCACATATATAGGTACTCTTTGGTCCTGTTTTTGGATTTGCCCTTATGTGTCTTGACTGCCCTTCCCTGGGCATCTGCAGCTCAGTGTGAATCCCCTAATGGAGACATGGAGTTTAGAATTCCTTGACGTTTATTTAAAGTTAGTCACCGAATTGATTGAGGTCTTCTGTAATAATTTTTATCTTTCCTTACCTAAGGTTGTCAGGCCTATGAATATCAATACTGACTAGAACCATCCAGCTGGCTAAGCATACATTTTTACTTTCCACTTCAGACCAGAAGAGACATGGAAGATTGGTCTTGACAGCTGAAGCTGGAGTTGAAGTCATTCTGGCAGCTGATGTCAACAGAAATGTTATTTTCTCTCTCTTTTGGTTAAGCTTACTTATTAATGGTCCTTTCTAGTGTGAGGGCCTTCATTCCAAAGGGGGCCTTCCCCGTTAAGAGGCTGTGTAACGTTTTATGTAGCAATTTTATGATCCAGCCTTGCCCAAATGCCATCCAAGACAACAGGGACTCTTCAGATAGCATTAACAAAACCTTTGAGCTGGAAATGAGTTGTCAGCTAGAAGATAGGCTTACATAAACCTCAAACAATGCCTCTGTAAATGACAACTTCTGATCCATGCAGGGAGATGCAGAGAATCCTACTAAATAAAAATCCAACTCTAATTTCATCCATACAAGAACAAAGCAGAGCAAAACAAAATAAAACAAAACAGAGTCAATGGGAGGGGATGGCAGGTATCTACTCTACTGCAGAAGTAGGATGGGTCATCACCACCAACACCATGTCCAACTTAGTGACAGAAGACTCTGTCCAAGTTTGCAGATGACACAAAGCTATGGGGAGAAGTGGACACGGCGGAGGGCAGGGAACAGCTGCAGGCAGACCTGGATAGGTTGGACAAGTGGGCAGAAAACAACAGGATGCAGTTCAACAAGGAGAAATGCAAAGTGCTGCACCTAGGGAGGAAAAATGTCCAGCACACCTACTGCCTAGGGAATGACCTGCTGGGTGGCACAGAGGTGGAAAGGGATCTTGGAGTCCTAGTGGACTCCAAGATGAACATGAGCCGGCAGTGTGACGAAGTCATCAGAAAAGCCAGTGGCACTTTATCGTGCATCAGCAGATGCATGACGAATAGGTCCAGGGAGGTGATACTTCCTCTCTATCGGGTGCTGGTCAGACCGCAGTTGGAGTACTGCATGCAATTCTGGGCACTGCACTTCAAGAAGGATGCGGATAACCTGGAGAGGGTCCAGAGAAGGGCAACTCGTATGGTCAAGGGCCTGCAGACCAAGCCCTACGAGGAGAGACTAGAGAAACTGGACCTTTTCAGCCTCCACAAGAGAAGGTTGAGAGGCGACCTTGTGGCTGCCTATAAGTTCATCATGGGGGCACAGAAGGGAATTGGTGAGGATTTATTCACCAAGGTGCCCCCGGGGGTTACAAGAAACAATGGCCACAAGCTAGCAGAGAGCAGATTTAGATTGGACATTAGGAAGAACTTCTTCACAGTTTGAGTGGCCAAGGTCTGGAACGGGCTCCCAAGGGAGGTGGTGCTCTCCCCTACCCTGGGGGTCTTCAAGAGGAGGTTAGATGAGTATCTAGCTGGGGTCATCTAGACCCAGCACTCTTTCCTGCTTATGCAGGGGGTCGGACTCGATGATCTACTGAGGTCCCTTCCGACCCTAACATCTATGAATCTATGACTGATCCTTTATATTTCCTGGGTATAATAAGAGGATTAAAGCCACAAATTAAAGTCTAAAAATGGTAAAGGTGTCTCTATTCCCTATCTGTAACAAATGAAAGTGTGGATAGGGGTGTGTATGGAGGAGAGGCAGGGAGTAGTGATCTGAACATAAAGTGGGGAATTAAGAATTACAGTATTTAGATCATTCTGCTTCCCATATATAGTTTTAGGTAAATTACTAAAGCTATTTTGTGCAATTTCCTTATCTGCCATACAGAAACAATAATTGCTTCTCAGTTCTAAGGTTTATTTACTGTGGTTTTTACAAAAATGATTAGCGAAGGTTGCACCAATAATGGTATTAACAGTGAGGAAGAGCAGGTGGTGGAACTGCCATTGCCCTTGTAACCATGGAAGGTGGTCTGCCAAAATACAGAGAAATTTTGAACACAAAATCTCTACTACTGGAAACTTCTCTTGGACCAGATGTCTTGAATTAGTAGGTCACCTTTTGATTACCTTGGCCTCCATCCATTTTTACTAGCTGTCTCCAAGACTTATCAGCAACATGGGGTTTGAAGCAGCTGCACTTCCATGAACCCATTCTGGGGTCCCTCACTTCAAGAAAAAGGGGAACAGATTAAAAGAGGTTAGAGGAGAGAAAAAAAATATGACATAAGGAACAGTTGAAAGTGCTAGGGTTATTCAGTTTGGAGAAGAGCAGACAGAGGCATAATTTGATAACAGCCTTGAAAACCTGAAGGCTGGTTATAAAGAACGTGGAGCTAGACTATTTTATGTGGCTGTAGGGGACAGGCCTAGGACCAGCGCTCACAAGTTGCAGCAGACAAAATTTAGGTTGGATATCGGGAAGAACTTTCTCAATGAGAATGATTAAGCATTGGAACAGGCTACCTAGAACGGTTGTGGACTCTCCATCCTTTGAAAGTTTCAATAATAGCTAGACAGAGACTTGGCAGGGGGTTGGAATAGGTAACCTCATAAGGACCTTTCCAGCTTCATTTTCCTATGGCTCTATGTTTTGGAGGCTGGAACTCAAACAGGCAGTCCATTCAACACAAATGGGTTGGTAAACCCCTCATTTCTACTAATAATATTCATAAGTTAGTGGTAGAAAATGTCTATGCTGCACAATAAAACCAACATTATCAATAGCCTCATCCATGTTATAAGAAAATAAAAATAAAATGACTTTCGGGAATACGATTTTCCTTCTGCCTGTTCTTAATGCATTCATATCATCAGAGAAAGATGCATAAAACTTCACAATCCTTTTTTTTTTTTTTTTTAGAGTTTTAAGGGTTATACATTGGGGATGCTGTAGAGATGCCATACCTTAGCAGGAGTTCCAAGATGAATCATGCTTCCTTCAGGCACAAGGGATTACCTCTCAGAATTAAGCATCATGTCCCTTTGTGGGGAGCCATAATTACTAGCCAGTTTGGGGAAGGTTTTCAGATATGACTTGCCTCTTCTTTTAATGCTGTCATGGGATCAAAGGTCACAAGGACACTCTTCTTATATAACAGTACAAAGGAGGAAGGGTATTTATATGCATTTCCATATGGTGCACTCTTGCAGAACTAAGTCTAAACATAACTGACTGAGAAATCCAGGGCAGCCTAAGGGCCAAAAGGGGAGCACATAAAAAGTGGAAACAGGGTGAGATCACTAAAGATGAATATACCTCCTCTGCTCGTGCTTGTAGGGAGGCAGTTAGACGGGCCAAAGCTACCATGGAGCTGAGGATGGCAACCCAAGTAAAGGACAACAAGAAATTGTTTTTTAGATACATAGGGAGTAAAAGGAAGGCCCAGGGAGGAATAGGACCCCTGCTAAATGGGCAGAAGCAATTGGTGACAGATAGAGGGGACAAGGCTGAACTCCTCAACGAGTTCTTTGCCTCAGTGTTCCTAAGCGAGGGGCACGACAAGTCTCTCACTGGGGTTGTAGAGAGGCAGCAGCAAGGCGCCAGACTTCCATGCGTAGATCCTGAGGTGGTGCAGAGTCACTTGGAAGAACTGGATGCCTTTAAGTCGGCAGGCCCGGATGGGCTCCATCCGAGGGTGCTGAAGGCACTGGCCGACGTCATTGCAGAGCCACTGGCGGGAATATTCGAATGCTCGTGGCGCACAGGCCAAGTCCCGGAGGACTGGAAAAGGGCTAACGTGGTCCCCATTTTCAAAAAGGGGAGGAAGGAGGACCCGGGCAACTATAGGCCGGTCAGTCTCACCTCCATCCTTGGTAAAGTCTTTGAAAAAATTATCAAGGCTCACATTTGTGAGAGCCCGGCAGGACAAATTATGCTGAGGGGAAACCAGCATGGGTTTGTGGCGGGCAGATCGTGCCTGACCAACCTAGTCTCTTTCTATGGCCAGGTTACGAAACGCCTGGACACAGGAGGAGGGGTGGATGTCGTATACCTGGACTTCAGGAAGGCCTTCGATATGGTATCCCACCCCATACTGGTGAACAAATTAAGAGGCTGTGATGTGGATGACTGCACAGTCCGGTGGGTGGCGAATTGGCTAGAGGGTCGCACCCAAAGAGTCATGGTAGATGGGTCGGTCTCGACCTGGAAGGGTGTGGGCAGTGGGGTCCCGCAGGGTTCGGTCCTTGGACCGATACTCTTTAATGTCTTCATCAGCGACTTGGACGTGGGAGTGAAATGTACTCTGTCCAAGTTTGCAGATGACACAAAGCTATGGGGAGAAGTGGACACGCCGGAGGGCAGGGAACAGCTGCAGGCAGACCTGGATAGGCTGGACAAGTGGGCAGAAAACAACAGGATGCAGTTCAACAAGGACAAATGCAAAGTGCTGCACCTAGGGAGGAAAAATGTCCAGCACACCTACAGCCTAGGGAATGACCTGCTGGGTGGCACAGAGGTGGAAAGGGATCTTGGAGTCCTAGTGGACTCCAAGTTGAACATGAGCCGGCAGTGTGACGAAGCCATCAGAAAAGCCAATGGCACTTTATCGTGCATCAGCAGATGCATGACGAATAGGTCCAGGGAGGTGATACTTCCCCTCTATAGGGCGTTGGTCAGACCGCAGTTGGAGTACTGCGTGCAATTCTGGGCGCCACACTTCAAGAAGGATGCGGATAACCTGGAGAGGGTACAGCGAAGGGCAACTCGTATGGTCAAGGGCCTGCAGACCAAGCCCTACGAGGAGAGACTAGAGAAACTGGACCTTTTCAGCCTCCGCAAGAGAAGGTTGAGAGGCGACCTTGTGGCTGCCTATAAGTTCATCACGGGGGCACAGAAGGGAATTGGTGAGGATTTATTCACCAAGGTGCCCCCGGGGGTTACAAGAAACAATGGCCACAAGCTAGCAGAGAGCAGATTCAGACTGGACATTAGGAAGAACTTCTTCACAGTTCGAGTGGCCCAGGTCTGGAACGGGCTCCCAAGGGAGGTGGTGCTCTCCCCTACCCTGGGGGTCTTCAAGAGGAGGTTAGACGAGTATCTAGCTGGGGTCATTTAGACCCAGCACTCTTTCCTGCTTATGCAGGGGGTCGGACTCGATGATCTATTGAGGTCCCTTCCGACCCTAACATCTATGAATCTATGAATCTATGAATAACGTATAGGACTGAAAAGCTACCTTTCAGTTATATGCTCTTCCATATGTCCAAGGGCATGTCTGAGCTAGTGAATCCCAGAATTTGCTGAAGAGGTATACTGCTGGAATCTTTACCAATGCAATGAAAATGTTCTGAAATGTCTTTCCTGTTAGTTCTGGGATTACCACTGATATGGGCCCTTTGTGGAAGTAGGTTTACAGATGTTACAAGTTATAGGAAAGTTGTCTCAGAATTGTAATGCTTTCTACTGTATTTCATTGCTGTTTTATTTGGAGGTGGAGGTGAGCTGTCGGATGGTTTCTTTGGCAAGTCCTCTTTAACCTAGACACAATCAAATCACCTGGAAAGAAAGCATGTCATTATGCAACATTCAGGAGTGCTGCCCCCTTCTATTAAGAACTAAGGCTGCAACCAGATGTCGCCTTTGTGCCACCATAAATCCTGGCATAGTTGATCTGTTTCTTTTGGTGATGTCCATTTATAGCCTGAGAAAGCTCCTAATCCCAACAAATCTTTTAGTAAAATGAGAGAAGACTCAAACCTTCTGGATTTTTATTTGCAGGCAACCATCAATCCTCTGAATCATAGTGTACATGGAGGTCTAGTCAGGTGCCTGATTAATCCATTTGTATCTGACAAAACCAATTTGAGAGCAACACAGCTTGTTACTAGTTTCACAGATCCATATGTTGTCGGAGTTGGAGTCCAAGTTTACAGCACACTTGCTTTCTTTTTTCTCGCTTTGCTTTCATCCTCTGGATCAAAGCCACTTCATTTTGAGCTGCACCCAGTTCCAGATGTTCCCACTAGGTCAGATGGGATTCTGCATGCTCCTTCCAGCTTTCTACATTTATATTAAATAACTTCATATAATTTTTATACACATCATGATACTGCAATAGAGGGTGACCCTACTCTCTAGAGCTGTCTTAAATCTCACTATACAAAATATTCTTGGGGACACAGTCTTTACCCATTCTTCTGACATGGCTGATCCATCACAATCTCCTCTTCTTGATAGTGGTTTCTAAGTGTGTCAGTCCTGCATGCTTCACTACCTCTGTGTTCGGTATTCTGTCTTCCCACTTTATTGTCAGGATCTTACATAGGCATCTCATGTGGAAGCTGTTCAGTTTCTTGATGTGCCTAGCATATGTGGTCCACATTTCTGAACTGTAAAGCAGGGATGACAGCACAAGCCTTGTAGTTTCTCATCTTTACCTTAGCCGATAGTTTTCTGTTATTCCATGCACATTTCTGTAATAGCCCAATAACCTTAACCTTTGTTTCTGATTCTGTTAATCAGTTCAGTCTGAAGGTCAAGGTTCTTGCTGATCACAGAACCCAAGTAGGAAAACCTGTCAATGACACAAAGAGATTTATCTTCTAGAGTGATGTCAGGTACTGGTTCTTTCATCCCTTGGTACAAGATCTGCCTTTTTGAGACTAATTGCCATCTCAAACTCTTGCATGATTCAGAAAACCTGACCAAGAGATTTTGCAGGGAAGATTGATTGTGGGAAACCAAGGCTGCATCATCCAAAAATAGGAAATCTCTCAGAACCAGTTCTTTTACTTTGGCTTTCACTCTAAACCTTGCAATGTTGAACAAGTCTCCGTCTAGTATGGTTCAAAGATAAATGTCATCAGTGCTGTTCTTGAATGTGTGAAGAAGTAATTTTTTCTGTGATCAAAATAAATGTGAACTTATAAACAAATAGGCACTATAAAGAAGCAACATAAGGCATAAATCCAGATAATTTAAATCTCTCTTTCTTTTATAACAGGAACATTTTGGTAGTGGGTAATTTAAATCAATTGTTGTTGATATTACAAGTTTATAATAGATAGGTGTCTATTGTGCATGATGAAGCTGATACTGTGCGTGATGAAGCTGAAGTGATTAAATTTAGGGGAAAATATGGCATTTATGAAAAAATAGTTGTAATTCTTAGTTTTCATGGCAATTTCCAAACCTGTAACAATAACTTCATATACTCAATGTTGTAGCATTATTTAAAAGTTACAATACTACGCGGGAATTGAAATACTTGTAACTCTGCCTTATCCCATACCATACACAGCCATCCTGTGGTGCACTCTTGCCTACCCTTTAATGAAAGTCTTGACAAAAGCAGTCAGAATTATATAGAATGTTACTAACTTGAACTAGCTCTGTGATTGCATTTTCTTACTAGTGCCTGTTCAAGGATAGTGCCTGTTTACTGCTGTTCTTCCAGTACTCAGCCCTTTAAAAGTGTTATTTTTGTATAAATTCAACCTTGGCCTTTTAAAAAGAGCCCTTATTTAGTAACATCATTTTTTCCTTGAGAATCCTTCCTTCACCTCACCTTGTGAATCACACTCCCTTCTCAAAGTTGAAACTCCTATTTAGTAGAAAAGTACCATCCCATGAACATTTTCAGCCAATGGGCAGGGTTCATCTCATCTCAAACAAGTGTGTCCCCTCTGTCCTGTCACTTGAGGGGAAGAAGTAAAGATGTACAGAAATGAGACAGACCAAACACTGAAGTTTGCAGGCCACATCAAAGGGACATAGTGAGCTGGATCCTTACCTGATTGAAGTGGATGTAGCTTATTTGACTAAAGTAGGCTAATGCCAATTTACACTACTACAGAACCTACCACAGAAGATCAAGGTGATGTCTTCATTTAAATCGAATGTATTCACCCGTCTATGATATATGCAGTTGTCTTCCAGCCAAATTATTTTCTTAAACTATTTTTTTATGCACAGAGATATTCAGGATTTCAGTTACCATTCAATGTCACAGCTATGTTGTCATTTAGGGACATCTGTTTGGCCCTCATCCTCTTGCTTTTCACTACACTTTTGAGCATCTGTTTATTCTTCCTCTGTCTTGAGTACACAACTGAACCTTATTTCTTTGAATCTCTAGATTAGTGTTGAATAAATATAATTCTACTGAAAAAATAGAAACATCTGTTCCAATCTCCTCTTTTCTTTTTTGTCACAGCAATAATGACCCCTCTATAAGTGAGATTTCAGACTTTTAAGTTAATACACTTCCAGCAACAGTATGCATGAACATCTGTCCTCTTGATTCCTGCGTTGGATAGGTCAGTATGACCCCAATAGAGTTCTTCTGCTGGGTGCAAATAAGTTCAAGGCAAAGTAAATAAAAAAAAAACAACCCTTTTGCTGTTTGCCTCTGGAGTGTTTATATTTTATTTCTTTGTTTAGTGTTATCAACAGTCCCAATACTGCACAAAATATGCAGCAAAATACAGCCTACATCTTAAAGAGCCTACAATCTATTGGCACAGTTCTACAAATAGGACTTGATACCTGTGGGCTTCAGCTGGCATTAATGACACTCAGCTCGTCCCAAGAGGTGCTCAGCACCTAATGTTATGAGATGTGGTTACAGTTAAAGGAAAGTCACAAGTGAGGGTAGAGCTGTAGTAACTGTTTTAACTGTATCTATACAGTCCTTTATTTTGAAGAAATAATATAGTTTGATCCTAGTTCTACCTATAAAACTCTTACCATCTTATGTGGTAGCCAGATAACTTCATTCTTCATGACTTTTAGATACAATGACCATGTAGCTGGGAACATCATAGTTTAGACTAGGAAAGAAGGGTAAATCCCATGGGATAAAACTCCACAGAAGAAGAAAATAGATCAATCTTTCACATATTCAGGGCTACAGTGAGATGAGAGAGATATGATCCTGCAAACCTTTGCTTAGCTGGTGACTTATACTTTTCTGAGTAATTCCACTGGCCTGGTACTCAGCACCATGCATGAAAAGATCCAGAAAACTCAAGAATGGAACTTCTGTCCCTTCTATCATGCTGGTGAAATACATCCTTAGCAGCTGTGGGAAGCACATAAGTTCTGGAGCAAGTTTAAATGAAATCTGTGTCAAATATGTTTTTGGTTATCTGTGGGATGGTGAAATAATACCTTAGTTAGAAAGTGGAAATGGTAGCAATAAACTACAGACTTTGTGGGATACTGAAATCCTTGAAAACACATCAAAAACCAGAAAAAATGTATTAGGTTTATGAATGAATTCTGCTCTATGTTCAAAAGTGTAACATACAGGGTCCGTCTATACGTGCAATTAATTCAATGCAATCAACTCCGGTGTATATCACACCGGAGTTTATTGCTCCCAGGCACCACATTTGAATGTGTATCCAGGACTGCAGAACATTGAAATGGGTTGGGGCAGCCCCAGCTGGTCCAGGACCCAGGTGGTCAAACTGCCAACCCCAGGGGTGCTCTGACCCAGCTCAGTGTGCTATGGAGAAGCTGGCTGGGGCACGAGGGTGGTTCAGTGTGGGGCTAGCTGGCAGGCAGCATCCACACTGATGTACCCTTATGACCCAGCCAGCTGGGTCAGTGCCTACACATGAGATGCTGCAGAGTAAAAAATTCCACCGTAGTGTTTACTTGTGTTTAAAAGTACTAACCTGTAGCGGAGTTTATTAATTTACTCCAGCCTAATAGCCCTGCACATGTAGATGCTGAGACATTTACTGTGGAGCTAATTAGGCAACTCTGAAGTGAAAATTTCATGTAGCCATGTCCACAGGTACTTTTACTGTTTTTTTGGCCTGCAATTACATTTACTGTGTATCAAGAATTCAACCATAAAAATATCTATAGAGCTATTTTATTTTCCATGTGGCCTGATCTTTAATAGAACTGAAAATTGTATTTCTTAGAAAGGTTGCAATCTAAATCTTATGCCTGAAATGTAACTAGAAAAACTGAGGTGGCTAAATAACAGTATTCTTAATATAAGTTTCTTTTTCACTGCTTAGTTGTTGTGGTCATGTTTTAGTTTGTTCCCAGAAGATAAGCAGACAGCTCAATTTAGTCTGATATCAAGCTGACTGGATAATATCCATGTAAACTGAGGGAGAGATCTGCTGCCCTGACCCTCTGGCCCATGAGGGCTACTGCCTCCCAGGAGCCCGTATGCAGGACGTGGCAGAGATGATTCCTAAACATGTCCAGCCATCTGACCACTACCTCATTCTCCTCATCCATGTAGGCATGAATGCCAAAGCTTGGAGCAATCCTGGCTGGGTCATGAGTGACTACAGGGCTCTGGGGGATGGGCTCAGAGAGTTAGGGGTGCAGTTAGTTTTCTCCTCGATCCTTCCAGTTACGGGTCATGGGTACAGGAGGGAGAGATGTATTGAAGAAGTCAGCAGAAGACTCTGGCATTGGTGCCATCATGAAGGCTTCGGTTTCTTTGATCACAGTCCACACTTCAAAGAGAGAGTCAGCACTTTGTTGGGAAGGGACAGGCTCCACCTCACTCTGAGGGGAAAAAAGCTCTTCTCAGACAGAATGGCTGACCTGCTTGACAGGGCTTTAAAGAAAGCTCACCAGGGGATGGGCGGGCAACCACAAGTGCAAGGTGACAACCACAGAATCAATGGGTCAGGTAACACAAGGGAACTCACTCCTACCCCAGCCCAAGAATGGGGCTCTTCTAAGAAGACAGGGAAGCCCAAAGCTTCCAATGGCAGGCTTAGCTGCCTGTAAACAAATGCCAGAAGCATGGGAACAAACAGGAGGAACTGGCCATCCTGCCAAGTAAAAATAAATATGATCTCATAGGGATAATGGAGACCTGGTGAGACCTGGACCACAGGTATTGTGGCTATACTTTGTGCAGGAGGGATCGTATTGCAAGGAAGGGCAGGAGTGTAGCTCGCTATGTGAAGTAATATACTTCCTTACAAGCAGAGATTGTCACCCAAGGAAGGCAACTCGAGACCCTCTGGGTTAGAATACGGGGAGAATGTGATGTAGGGAATATAACTGCTGAAGTCTATTACAGACCTCCTAATCAGGAGGAAGAGCTTGACCATGGATTCTGTAGGGAAATGGCAGAGGCTGGATGCTCTCGGTACATGGTTGTCATGGGCAAATTCAACCACCCTGACATCTCATGGGAAGAACATTCAGCCAAATCTGATGGGTCACAAAGCTTCCTCATTGCATTGGTCATGAAGCTTCCACTTGCAAGCTCTATTTGAGTCAAGAAGTCTATGGGCTTACAAGTGGCAAGGCGCTGCTGGATCTGGTACTGGCCAAAGGGGATGATCTAGCCAGCGATCTGAGGATCAAAGGGAAGCTCGATGACAGTGATCACTTTCTCTATCCATTACAAAGCCGGCAAATCAGTCAGCAATGCAGAAATCCTCAACTTTAGGAAAGCTGACATTCACAAGCTCAGGAGGTTAGTTTTTGAGGCATTGAGAAACCATGATCTGGCAGGGAGGGGAGTTCATGATGAGTGGTTGATCCTTAAGGATATGATCCTAAAAGTACAAGGGAAGTCCATTCTGGCCTATAGGAAAGGTAGCAAAAGGGATGGGAGACCCCCTTGGCTTAGGGAATTCATGGATCTTCAGCATATGAAAAAAGAAACTTATATGGGATGTAAGTCAGGAACTACCACTAAGGAGGTTTATGCAGCACTCGCCAACACCTGTAGGGAGTGGACCAGAAAAGCCAAGGCTGAAACTGAACTCAAACTGGCTACAGGAATCAAGGACACTAAAAATTCCTTCTTCAAATACATGGGAAGTCAGAAAAAAAAACAAGGACAGCATCAGACCTTTGCTGAACCAAATGGGGCAGCTGACAACTGACTCAGGAAAAAGCTAATCTCAGCGATTACTTTGTGTCAGTTTTCCACCAGCCCAAGGGGATCACTCTGCCTGACAGGACACAGGACTACCAGGGTAACGGCAATCATACAGCTATAATTGGCAAAGGCCTCATGAAAGAACAGCTTGAGAGGCTGGACTTCCATAAGTCAGCTGCCTTGGATGGAATGCACCCAAGAGTGCTTAAGGAGTTGGCTGACATCTGGATTTGGGTGTCAGAAGCAGACTGGCTAAATTTACAGATTGCATCAAATTATAGGGAAGTGCAGTCATGCTAGATGATAGGCTGGGAATGTGGACAAGAAAAAACCCACATCAGACTTATAGGCTTGGCAGTGCTACACTCACAAGCACCATGACCGAAAGAGACTTGAGGGTCAAGACTGACAACAAGATGAACATGAGCCACCAATGCAATGCCACAGCCAGCAGAGCAAATAAAACTCTGGCTTGCATCTGCAGATTCATCTCAAGCAAGACCCAAGAAGTCATCCCAGCTGCCAGTCACTCAGCCTTGGTGAAGCCGCAGCTGGAGTACTGCATCCATTTCTGGGCTCTGCACTTTAGCAAGGATGTGGAGAAGCTTGAGAGAGTCTGGAGAAGAGCCACGCACATGATTAGAGGTCAAGAGAACAGGCTTATGAGGAGAGGCTGAGGCATGGGACTCTTCAGTCTGGAGAACTGAGAGAACATCTGTTTACCAGGGAACCCCAAGGGAAGGCAAGGTCTAACAGTCACAAACTCCTGGAAGACCATTTTAGACTGGATATAAGGAAAACATTCTTTACTGTCTTGAGTCTCCAGAGTATGGAATAGACTCCCGTCCAGAAGTGGTACAAGCACCTACTTTGGATACCTTTAAGAAATGCTTGGATGCTTATCTTGCTGGGATGATCTGACCCTAGCTGACTTCCTGCCCCCTGGGCAGGGGGATGGACCCGGTGATCTTGCGAGGTCCCTTCCAGCCCCAATGTCTATGAAATTTATGAAATGGTATCTGCTGGTTTCAGGTACTAAGTTTCCTGTTACTCTAAACTTTTTTAAAAAGCAGTTTGTATCTGTTAACCTACAATGTTTGGTCATGCATTTTAGAAAGCATTATACCAAGATCAATTTGGTTCCATGCTATGATACCTAGAAGCCCATGGTTTAACTACTGGATACATATACAAAACTTCACAGTGCACTTAAGGTTGAGGACTTATTTTTGCATTTTGATTGCATATAACCTTTCAAAAACAGTAGTTTAAAAAAAGAAGGATAAACCTTGTCAAATCAGCAGTGGCATTAGTTAACTTGAAGGTGTAATATTGTATTCTTGTTGGGGTTGACATTAGGTACCTGGAAGTTTTCCAAGGTTAAATGACTGATTCAAGTCAATAACAATATTTTACTTCTGGAAATACTTCTATGGGCATTGAATTCTGTGTTTGGAGCTGGGCATGATGAGTGCATCTTCACAAGACACTAACTGTGCAATAGCCAAATAATACTGCACAGTAGCACGTCACTGCATGGACTGTGCTAATACGCTTCTGTGCAGAATTATTAGGCTACTGCATAATAGTGTCACTAAAAAGGCATTTGCCGATGCAACTGCACAGTAACGCTGGTTACTGTGCATTTATTTAGTACTTGATTATACAATACTAAATAAATGTGCAGTAACCTCTGCACATTAATGAATGTGTAGACATGCATAATAAGGAAAAGTGGTTTCCTGTCTCTACATTTTGAGTACAGTAATTCCATACTACAAAGGGTTGTTTGATTATATATTCATGGAAAAAAACGTATCTTTCTCTTTATTCAAGTGCATTTTTCATCTTGCATAATACATTGTACAATATTAATATTTCAGTATATAATTCTGGTTATACCTGTTTCTTCACAGATGTGATTCACACTGGAGTGCTATTTTAAATAATCTTGTATGTTGCAGCCTGTCTTAATTTATTATACCAAACTTTTGGCACTTTGGTAACGCTCTTATGCAACTTTATCAGATTATCTAATAATCTTACAAGAAACTGACTAAAATTACCTGCTTATACTATAGGAAAATATTGTGTGTGAAAAAAACCCCATAATATTCCTCCACTTCTATTAATATCTTCAGCATTTGCTTGCCTAAAAAAATTAACATAGTATATCTAACGTAGATCAACAAAAAGGGGCTTCTAGTTTCTGTAATGATAGTATATGCAGTATAGCTTTAGAAGTTCTACTAGAATAAGCACTAATAAACCATCAGTTTTGTTAATAATAATTACATATTAAATCAAAAAGATTGTTTTTTCCTGAGTTAGTACTGAAGTGAAAATTCGATTCAAGACTATAGAACGTTCCAAGTCCGTTTCAGGATAGCCATGGAATTCTGCTGCAGAAAATCATAGGGTTTGTATCAGTGCTCCAATTCTGTGTCTGTTTACTATATTCAACATTAGATTTTCCATTAGTAGAGCATAGTCATGCCCTAGCTCTGCCAATGTGAGCAGGGAGACTGGGAGAAGAATAGTAGTAATGGGTATGTAAGTCCAGCACATTATCTGCAAGTAAAGGGCAAGATCTCTGATTATGGGTCTAGGGATAACATCCTATGGTTCACCTTACAACTACCACTGATACAGAGGTGGGGGAAGAATATGCTCCTGTGCCTTCTATCTCCAATGCATCCTGTCAGCACTGAAAAGAATATTACCATTAAATTGCACAAGTGAGCAGAAAGGGAGTATGCAGTTTTGATGAAATGAAGGGGAGATTTTCAAAAGCAGTTAGAAGTACAAGTTATACAGGCTTTCAGTTATACAGGCTTTCAGTGTAACCCCTTATTCTAAGTTTCTTCAGCCACAGATGGGCATTCATTTCTACTACTGTAGTATGAATTTCTCAGAAATTCTTACCAGCAGAAAAATAGCCAAGGGAGCTGAAGCATACATGCATTCTAGCTCCCAGGCTGGAAAGATATGTAGATGACCTCTCCAGTCTGGGAACCGCTCTATGGGCCACTTCCATCCCTAGGGGAGGTCTTTACTTGACAGCCTACCCCTTTTCCAGAGGGGGAAAAGGATAGGCTGTCAATAGGCAGTCCTTTGGCTTTTAAACTTTCTCATGTGCAGTCAAAATGACCCTGGGTCACAGGTCCCCAGATCTTACGAAGGTCTCTTGTACATGTGATGGGGTGTAATCCTCACTAAATTAAACAGGTTTATTAAAATTGTCACTGTTTGTTTTAATTTGTTATGCCATTGTTAATAAGTGACAGCTTTTAAATCAAATTAAGCTCAGTGCCCAATTCACAGTAAATTACAGCAGTGGGAACTGCATAACAATCCACCCCACTGATCTCTTTGGTACTCAATTACAGCAGGGGCCACCAGCAAACCAGTAATCCTCTCACTCCCACTCCTGAAACACATCCCCCCTGAAGCCGTAGCTGCCTGCAGGGAGCCCCACGCCAAGTCGCAGACAGTTGCCTGCATGGTCATCCCCCCATCCCACCCGTCATGGCCCTGGCACGAATGCCTCTCTGTGCCTTGCTGCTGGTGTCTCCCCAAAGGGTGTGGTTACTGACACAATTGCTGTGTTCCACCCAGCAGGGAAGCACATGCAGTATTTAAAGCCTATGGGACAGGCCACTTGGGTGGGGACTTGTGCTACTCAACTGGACAGATGGAGCAGTATTTAAAGCTCATGGGTCCAAGAACTGAGGCAGGGGCCATTCTCATAGAGATGGACTCTGCCTAGGATTCTGGGAAACTTTTGGTCTCAGGTGCACCTATCTCCCCTTGCTGCACTCTTCTGGGTTAAACTGGAGAAGTGCTCAGAGTGGGGGGAAGGGGGTCTTCCTCCATGTGGAGGAGCCCCTCCTGGGGCTCTAGGATGGTTCCAGCAGCAGCAGAATGCCTATCCCATCTATCCTGCCAGTTAGCTGATTGGTGGGACTGGCAGGGGGGACATTCATCTGGAGCTGGAACCATCCTGACCCACAGACCAGAAAAGTTGGGTACCACTGCTCTAGGGCAGAGGTTCCCAACTACCGGGCTGCAGCCCAGTACCGGGCCATGGCACAAGCTTTAAGCAGCAGTGGCTTGGCTCTCGCTCGCTCAGCTCAGCTCCTCCCTGTTGCTGCCCCTCATTGCTTGCTTAGCTCGGCTCCTCAGGTGCGTACCACCCCTGGCTGCACCCCCTGCCTGGCTCGGCTTGGCCTGGCCCCAGAGCCCCTCACTCCCACCCAGCTCCCCTGTCGGTCCATGGGAACCACTGATCTAGGGCAAAAGTCCAAAGTGTCCCTCAGCCATGAGGTGCACAATGTTTTTGATGTTCTTTAGGAAGTGACTGAAAATGTATCAGGGGGATGTATCTGGGGCCTGTATGACTATTGAAACTGTGGAAACAGAGAAGAACTATGAACGACTGCCATCTGTCCTGTTGCAGTTCCCTTTTCTGCCTGAGCTGCTACTCCAGACTCCCTACTGGCTGCATGTCCTTGCTCTGTGTCTCAGAGATGTTTTCAACTTATCTGCAGTGAAATCTGCCCATGTGCCTGGAGTCTGGGGATATGTTCTAATCAAATGCCTTCTTTGCACTGGTAGGGGACAGATATAAGGTTCCTGAGGGGGTGATGGATGTGCCTCTGTGTCCTTATTTGCAATTTCAGTTAAAAGTGAGCATCCTCCTACTTTCTCCAGAGGCAGTTCCCTTGATTTTCAAAGGAATGTTTCTGAATTGCTTCCTTTGGTCACTGGTATGCGTACGTCGCTCCTGAGAGTCTCATTACCAAGAAGTACTCTTGACTTCCCTTCAGCCTGTTTCCTCTTTGATGATGCATAAACCTGCTCTCTGACTGGATATCACTCAAAGGTTGATTACAACCTCTGTCAGTGCACAAACTGCCCATTGACAGAATAGGATACCTAGCAGTCTGCCTTGGTTATTCTGATCATGCTCCTTAGGCAAGATGCCTATTTTTGGCCATGCAGCTGTTTAGGAGTCATCACCTTAGAGGTTGTTTAGCATCTGCTCCCCTTGTCCCCATATTGGATCAAACAGTATTCTATCCAACATAAAATATATCACTTCTGCTATAAGTGTTTGAGCATGCTTCTTTACTTTTGGACTTGGATGAATGAATTTTGATCATTTAAATATTTTCTGAACATCAATACAACAAGCGTGTGTGACCAAAGCAAATTCCCTACTTAATTGAAATTAATTTCTGTGGGAAGTCTTATGCAGTATTCACCCTAATCTAAATGATACTCTAAAGCTTTATTTTCTAAGTAGCCAATTGCCCATCAAGAATGCCTGCTGCCTCCCCCTCCCTGCTGGCTCTTCTGTGGGGGAGTCAGGGATGGGCAAGGCGGGGGGCACCACCATGACTCCCCCCCTTCACCCTCAGGCAGGGAGGTGTGGGGAAGCCCTGCTTCTCGGGTGGCTGGGGCATGTTCGCTGACACCATAAGCTTCTCCAGCAGCAACTCAAACTTGGGCATGTGCAGCCCAGGCCCATGCAGCCAATCACCACTCGCCCTCTAAGTGGCGCACACGCAGTTAGCCAAAAGTGTTATGGACAGAGACACACAGACAGACAGACTAAGCCCTTTACTATATTAGATGGAGTAGAATAGTATATAGGGTGAGATTTGAACCAACACAGAAAACCAATCAGCTAACTCCAATGGCAAGGAGTGACAGATGATGAGTTCTAAAGACAAAACAATTGTTCTCAAAACATCTTACTCTGATGAATAGAATATATTTGTCACAAGTCAAATATATTTTATTCTGGTGACAGAATTAATTTCCTCAACATTTTATTTTCCTTCTGTCAAAAAAAAAATTTTTTTTGTTAAGCTTCTTATTTCTTTCAGTGGATAATGTGTTCCTGCAAACTTCTGTCAACCAAATGCTTCCATCATTCTACCAACAAAAAGAAACTAACACAATATTATTTTGTTAATAAAGATGCAGATGTTCATTTTTTTAGGGATAATACAAAAAACACCCCAACAACCCAGCTTTGCCCTGCATATATAATGCAACCCCATACATCCACAGCATTGTGACAACTGCATCACTTTCTGCCATCTATTTCATATGGTCTTTAAGAACAGTACTTGCCTAGTCAAAAATATTTGATCAAGACATTTTGGACAGATAGTTGAGTTTTCAATTACATGGAAATGTTCATGGAAAATATCTACTTTCCTTTATTATAATTATCATTTTGTCAGAAACCTGAAAAAGGAACATTTGGGCATTTTCCTCTCTATTTCTCCAGTTTTGGCTGCAAATGTTTTAAGCTTTGTCAAAAAATTACTAATTCTCAGTTGCTGAAAATGGAAAAGATTGTACCCTTTTCATCTTTTATGTGCTGCAGGATGATATAGGTCTCAGAATCTCTGAAAACCAAGAACAAGAAGCCAGACTTTGAATGTAGGTGCCTAATTGCCACTGAAACCAATGTTCTCAAAGAGGACCCACAAAACCTATGAATACTGAATAGTTCATTGTATGTGATTACCCACATGCTGAAACATATCTACAGTGCAGCAGGAGTGGCATGCTGCAGCCAAAGAAAGCACCCTTTGCACGACTGCTTCTACCATTACACTCCAAACCCACACATTCACTGGTGAAGATACTGCAGGTCGTTCCAGTGTGTCTTTTCTCATGACTAGTTTTCAGCATGATTGAGCAGCAACTGCAGATGGTCCCAAAGTGGTCTCATTATATACTTCCAGGCTTGGAGTATACAAGTGGGAATAAGTACAGGGCAAGTTTGAGGTTTTCCTAGATGAGAGAGACTGCTGACACAGTGCAGAAGTTCCCTCTTTGTCAGAAGCAGGAGAAGAAGACCATTTTCTTGACTTACAGATACTTACTCTGCCTATTAGACTGTGATAATCCCCACATGCTTTCATGAGTTCTCAAACATTTCCTACTGGCACATGTGCAAGGCTCGATTGATGGAATCAGGGATAGATTTGAATGCTTATCAGATTAATTCAAAGCTCTTTAATCTCCCAAACAAAATTTCTCCTGAGAAACGCACTAACTTTTCTTTTGGCAGAATGCAACAAGAATGCACAGTCTTTGTCCCAGTTTCACCAGAAAGTGCAAGGCTATAATAGGTAGACTTTTTAGGATCTCTGAAAAGGGCCTGTTTTGGTTGAGCTGGCCTTTTCAACTCCGAATTTATTTTAACACGCTCACCATTCCTAACTCGATGCTAGTAAGGACAAATAAATCTGTTCCTGATGATATAGATGCTATTGTGCCTGCAAGTAAGCCTTGCACAGTGAGAATTCTCAGCTTTCTAACTCCATAATCTCTACACAAAGCTGCTGTCTCATGAGTTTTTGCAAGAGCAATATGATGAATAATGACATTTCTAGATTATAGTCGATCCCATGACACATGAAGACATCCTTTACACATTAACATATAAGAAATATAGATATAGATATTGTTTTCTCTTTTGACCTCAGTAGTTAACCCAATTTTGGGATCTGTGCCTATTGGACAGAGAAACTGTTGATGAAGTCAAGTATATCTGCATGTAATCCTATTTACAAAAAAATATGCATTATTCCTCTTTCTTCTAATCCAGTGAGAATCACACAGCAAGAAACATGAAGCTCGTAGCCCAAGCCTCTTTCCAGCTACTCCTTTACCCAAAAAATGCTCCCTTGCTCTCAGCTTTTCTTAAGGTCATGTTACAAATGCACCTCCATAATATAAATGGCTGTGTCTGCTTCTTCCCTGCCTTTTCTTTCTACTTCCCAGCACCAGCAGCAGGGAAGCTCCTAGAAAAATCTTTTAAGCACAATGGCTCAGCTTCTGGCCAGGCTTAGATGTCACTCATAGTTTCATAGTTTCACAGTTGTTAGGGTCGGAAGGGACCTGAGCAGATCATCAAGTCCGACCCCCTGCCATGGGCAGGAAAGAATGCTGGTGTCAAACGACCCCGGCTAGGTGATTATCTAGCCTCCTTTTGAAGATGCCCAGGGTAGAAATGAGCACCACTTCCCTTGGAAGTTGGTTCCAGATCCTAGCCGCCCTAACTGTGAATTGGGTGCATCTACATGAGATGTTTACTGAACTTGCCTTATTAGCTCTAAAGTAAAGTCTCAGCATCTACATGTGTGACCCTACTAGGCTGCAGTAAACTAATAAACACCACCATAGGATTGTACTTATAAACACAAATACTATCCTGCAGCAGCATTATTTACTCCACTGCAATGTACATGTAGATGCTGACGGGGCTGGCTGGGGCACAAGGGTGATTCAGCATAGGTGCTGCCTGCTGGCTAGCTCCGCACTGAAGCACCCTCATGCTCCAGGCAGCCCCTCTGCTGCACGTTGAGCCTAGATGAAGCAGCCCCAGGCTGGCAGGCTGACCCCACCCTGGATTCCCTGCTAGCTGGGGCTGCGCCATCCCAGCTCAACATGCTGCAGTCCCAGGAGCATGTGTAAATGCAGTCCTTAGGAGCAATAAACTCTGGCACGAACTGTGCTGGAGTTTATTCAGTCAAATTAATAGCACGTGTAGACATACCCGTTTAGCCCTAAACTGGTGCTTTTCCACTGTTTCAACTATTGATTGGGGCTTTAATTATTCTCTTGTTTAGACTGAATGGAAGGTGTCCATCAAGCCCAGCTGCTTCAGCAAGGTGGTGTGATTGCCCAACCACCAGCATAACAGTATTTGTATTGAGTGACTATATAAAAAAGTCCATACTAGAAGGACAGCTAGGCCACGTACAGACGAGCATGGCCATGTGGTATGTGGCACCACAGACATGTCTGCGGCATCATATACCACACACTCAGCTGGTCTCTGTGCTGCAAGGTAGCAGTGTGAGGGTATTTTGACCCCAGGAGATGCCAGGGTTAAAAAAACCCACACACAAAAAAGTGCAGCAGCCCACATAAGGGCAGTGCACACCACCCAAAACTGGAGCCTGGCCACCTGGAGCCACACTCTGGCTGCTGGCCAGGCTCCAAGCATTAGGATTGCTGCTGTTGCAGTCCCAGAAGGCCCCCAGGACCCCAGGTTAGGGTGTTGAGGCCAGCACAGTGCTGGCACCAGCCTCCCCTACCCCACCTGGGATAATACTGCTTTTCAAATGATACATATAAGCAAAACAACTTTGGATATGTCTGCAGGATTTCTATAGATTAAGGAGCTAGAGAACCTTAGAGAATCTTATGTCAGCAGTACTCAAGTATGTTTGCTGAAGAGTAATAGATATAAAAATTCCCTCATTTTTCTGCTAAATGTAAGAGGGGTAATTCTTTTCTATTTATTATGGGCAATGGGGTTTTTTTCTACATTATATAGCTCATTTTTGTTTCTCTTTAGTTTGTATCATCATGACATCTAAGCACTTACATAAGTACTAATCATATTTTTATTTACACGTTAATCATTTATTATCTTTCAGAACATCCCTGTAAACTACGTGTAATTGTTCTCATTTACACTGCTAGGTTTCATCCAGATGTGCAGGCACATGCGGGTTGTGGAGCTGAAAACCTCTTTGTGCTGCCACAAACCCCACACCCAGAATGTTAAAATATGATGCCCTGTGCTACAAATTTGCAACGGTGGGGCTTGCAGGTGGGGGGGGGGGGGGGTGGAGGGGGCAGGAGGGTGAGTAGAAATTTGCTACTGGGATATCCTGGGAGCAAAAAACCAAAACCAAACAAAAAACAAAAACAGTGTGGCACATATGTCCATAGTGTGCACTGGAACACATGGAGGGCTGGCCGTCTAGAACAATGATCTGACTGCCAGCCAGGCTCTGTGATCCTGGATCTGCCCCCTGCTGCACCAGGTAATATTGCTGGGACTAGAACAGGTGCTGGCCTCAACTTCCTCTACCCATACCTGGGACAATTTGCTGCACATGGAAGCTCATGTGCAGTGACGTGCCATGGGCAACAAGGCAGTGGCACAAGTTTGGGACATTGCTACTTGTGCCACTACAAGCACATGCCCCTGTGTGTGGGGACGTGACTCTTAGTTATGTTTATTGTTTAAGATGTTTTTTATACCTTCCCTGAGAAAACCCCCTCATGATTGTTTTCCTAATCCCTCCATTTTAGGTAGCAAGTACACTTCATGGCTATGCCATTATTGGAAGTCACCTGTTGAAACAATTACACATGAGTTTGCAAGCTGTATTTAATTGACTGTATAGGTCATTATAACTTTTACAATATTTATTATTATTTGTGGAGTAAATTCTCTGCAGAAATTGTGGAAAACACCAGTAGATGATCCTGCTGAAGCTGTGCCACTGAGCACCTCTCTTCCTCCCAGAGAGCCCATAGTTGATTAGTCTTATGCAGTCCTAACCAAAGAGGCCTTGGAATACAGCTATTCTATTTCCTGGATAAGTACTCTAAGTGCTAGTCTATTTCGCCATCATCTGGTTTGGCAGCTCCATTTTAGATAAGAAAGTACCTATGATCGAATTTTGTAAGGACTCCAATCCTGTGTGGCTGTAAAAATGTGCTCAGAGGAAAGCTACTGGACGTGGATCCTCTCTGGACTTGGGTGGTGCGCTGCTAGGGTTCAGAATTCCAACAGAACGCAGGCGGACATTATGCACCTAGCTGCTCACGTTGCAATGGATTTCCTATAACAAGGTTCTTACCCTATTCACTCACTCGCAGCATGCAACTTAAAAAAAAAAGCTGCTGGAAGTTGAGGTGTAAGTCTTAAATGAGAAAATGAGGGGAGCAAAAGGCCCCATCCTGTCCAAAAACTGAACTGCCCAGCTCCTATCTAAGTCATGTGGGCAGCCAGTTCCACCTGCCAAGTCAGCTGAGAGCCCACCCAGCTTGAAAAGCAAGGTTATGCATTTTGGTTCAGCCAGTGGGGTCAACTGAGGGCCTGATCCTGATGAAGCTGAACTACCCAAGCCTGCTTCTTGGGCCAAGTGGGCGCTGCATCCTGTAGCTAAGGTATTAACAGAGAAACCGCAGGCTTTTGCTCCCCTCATACAACAGCTGCCTGTGTTTTCTCTGCAAAAATATTGTACTTACCAATATTGGCAAGGAAATATCCTTTTTTCTTCATTTTGCCTTCCAGAATCAAGCTGTGTATCTTATTCAGGGGCATATGGAAATTATGGTATTTTCCTATTAAAGGGGGGAAAACATTTATTAACACAGTATTTCAATTGTTTTATTTCATTAGACTATAACATCATCTAAACAAAAAAGCCTCAGACTGTTCATCCACTGGTATCTCTCAAATAACTTACTAGACACCTCTTATTAAAATAAAAATAGGATGTTGCATGTAGTGACATGTCTAGTGAACAAATTTACTGTTACTGTTTTTCTTGGTAAAGCTTTTAATTTTTTTATATAAAATATAATTTAAAAGAAAAATAACACTCTCCTTTTTAATATTTATGAGGTCATTTTCTTCATGTTCTTCTTATAATAAAGTACTTTTATCATATGTTTAGGCAATACTAAAAATTGCTCTACAGCAGCTTGTTGAGTTTATTATCACTTGCAGACTTCACAAGAATACCTTATCACCTTACAAAGACATATGTCCTAAATGCCTAAAAGAAAATTCCAGCATCTTGACCAGTATAAGGCATTTCCTTAAGTGGGCTGTACCATAAAGGTTTAGTCAATACAACCAAATAAATTAATTTCACGAGTAAAATGGACCTACAAACTATAACATATTTTCTCTCATCCTCTTCCTGAAGATTGGGACCCAAATTATGAAATGTATTGAACAATGAGAGGCTGTCTGTATTACTAATGGAAATAGATGTTCAAATTTATGGAGTGCCAAAGTTTGGGATGTGATCTGAAAAGCTGGATCCAGATCTGAATGTGAATTTGTAACATGGAGTCATCTCTATTTAGTGGCTGATCAAACTCCTACTATTGTATCCTGGAAGATGATACTTTATAAAAACGTATATAAACCAAACCATCTGAATAATAATCGTAAGAGTTTAACAAAGGTCCTGATGAAGATCTTGCATTCAAAAGCCGAACTATCCCAATTATACAGTTGGTCCAAAAATATATATATATATATCACCCTAAAAATTTCTTGCCTCTCACTTTTTTACTTTAACATTTTGCAAATTTCAGAGGCTCTCACATAGTTTGGAGAAGTAATCAGTTTCAGGGTACCAGGAAGAACCAGATCTGCTGTTTTTTGTTATGTTTCCCAGCTACTGATCTGTTTTTAAAATAAAGAATATTTATCTTGTACTCATTTCTTAGCTGGGATCTATATTCCTATTATTGTTGGCCTGGTCTTCTGTCACATTGGGCTCCTGTGCACATGCATGGGCCTGCTCCAATGTGCTGGAAATCCACAAGACTCGATCAATCAAGTCTGCTGAAGCATGGAAGTTGACGCAGTCCAGCAGCCAGTGATGTTTTTCGTGTCTGTGCATTCTTGCACTGAAAAAATGGTGGCAGTGCACTTTGAAATAAAGCATGTTCTAGGAGCTTTAATTCAAAATGCCCTGCCACCATGTTTTCAGTGTAGGAATGTGTGGTGGCACTGATACATACGATGCATGAATGCTTTTAATTAGTGTGGTTTGCTAATTAAAGCACCCAGCACTGCATCCCACAGCACATGCCTCACTTTGTTGCATCTCATTTTACTTATCCTATAAACATTTACTTGTGTGAGTAATTTTAATCCCATAGGAAAGCTACCTTTACATAACTCTTGCAGGGTTTAGCTATTACTTTGTAAACTCTTTGAGGGTTTTTTTCTTTACTACATATTTTTGCAGAGCTCATTTCAACTGGAATGCCTAGCCCACAAGCAATACATACAAACAATAAACATAATACTGTCATAAAATGAAGACAATATCTTGGTAATAGTGCAAGTAGCATTGAGGTGTAAGCAATTTTGTAAGCTTAAATCATTTATCTAATCTTAAACATTTCTGACAATAACATTCAATAGCAGAAGTGAGAGAATGCCGTGTCTAGTAATAAGCATTGGTCTTATAAGAAAACCATCCATCATGAGGGAGGTTCCTGAGGGCCATTTAATTACTCTTTATCTATTTACTGCTGTTGATGTATTCTTCTACTTTACCCTCCTGCAAACAATAAGTAGAAATGGCATTGTTATACCTGGAATTAATGGGGAAAATGTATGCAAAATTCATTCTCTTAGAACCAAATAAAAATAGATTGTCCCCTAGAATCTCAGTTCATACAAAGCAATCTGATAATACTGTTCTGATAGCCAGTAGAGATTGTTTCCTTTGTGTGATTTACAGGCTGTCTTGTACATTGTCTCATTCTTCTTGTGTGTGGCTAGAAAATGAAGAACACAGAAATAGTAAAGTTTTATGTTGTCTAGAGAGCTTTTATTTGGCCTGTGCACAGTGGCTAGTATTTGCTTTGGATTAAGATTTGGCCAATTTGGGGGACACTGATTCAATTCAGTTATTTGAATTACTGTCCCAAATCGATTTGGCTGAATCTGATTCAGAGATTCAGCAGGAGCTGAATCAGTTGAATCTTTGAATTTGGCCCCATGGCTGCCCCGCCCGGCCCTAGCTCCCAGCTCTTTAAAAAAAAATAAAATAAAAAGCCCCAACTCACTGGCTCCTGCCAGGTGGGAGGGTGATCCCCGCTGCCCCCCCACTGCCCAATGCTTCATAGGGGGCTCTGTCATGAGCCCCAGAAGCCCCGACAGCTGATGCAGCAGCTGATGAGTGCAGGGCTTTTTTTTTTCTTAAAGAGCCGGGAGCTGGGGTGGGCAGGGCAGCCATGGGGGGCTGGGAGAAAGGTCAGGGGTCAGAGGGCTCATGGCAGAGCCCCCCATGCAGCATGGGGCAGTGGGGGGCAGTGGGGATCACTCCCCCACCTGTCAGCAGCTGTTGAGGGGAGGCTTTTTTTTAAAGAGCTGGGAGCTGGGGCCAGGCCGGGCAGCCATGGGGTGGGGTGGGGGGGGAGGGACTGGGACAGCAGGCGGGGGTTGGGGAGTGTTTAGGGGGGCTGGAGAAGCAGGCAGGGAATGGGGCCTGGCAGGGGTCCTCCCATGGTCCTCTCCCCCTTTCTTCACCCCCCCACCCCCTACTTACCAGCTCGGAGTCTGGGTCCAGCTCCCTATGGCAGTGAGCAGGGACTGCCTGAATCTCCAAAGCTCTCCAAATCTTTTCTGTATAGATTTGGAGAGCTTCTAATTGATTCAGACTTTTTAGTTGGTCTCCTGATTCAATTTGGATTCAGAGATTTGGTAGCCAAATTGGGCCGAATCTCCTCCGAATTGAATCAGCACCCGAAGCTTTGCACAGCCGTAGTTTTTATCAGATAAACACAAAGGTTGTACAGCAGCAGGCTCTTATAAATCAGTCTTCATTGTCTCAGCCACAACAGTTCAGTTCCTATGCAGCTTGTACCATAGTATTATAATTTATTTGACAAAATGTTTTCTACAGAAAAATGCAGCTTTGTTAAAATCAACACTTTTTTTGCAGGAGGGGTCAATTTTGGTGAATGGCTTGACTTGAAAAATATTAAGAAAAGATGCCAAAATATTTGCTTATTTTGACATTTTCAAAATTAAAAATTCCAGTTCTTCAGTTTGAAAAATCTTTATGTCCTGATATACAAGTATAATATAAAATATTAAATATTCCAGTTGACGCAAACCAATTTTTTAATTTCATATTTTTACCTTATATATTTTAGGGTTTTTTTGAGTTTTCACATTTCATCCTAATTCAGGATGGGAATTATTAGCTAAAATAAGTATTTACTTAATTATTATTCAAGGTTTAACTTGAATATTTTAATAAAATAAGAAAAACATTTCTCATCCTGCTCTAATTCACAATGCAAAATATCAGTCTTTTGGGATAAGAGTGGGAATCCAATAATGGCAAATGCAGTTACTCCTTGTACTACATGGACATGAAGAATGAACACTACTTACAGTGGTGATTACAACCTTAGATCCTGAAAAGTAGACCTGCCACACCTTCATATTTCGGTATGCAATCTGTGGAATATTTAGCAAACGGGAACTTATATTGTACTCTCAGGAGACACATTCTTTGCCAGAAAATGTTGTCAGCATCTGCTGTTGAAGTTTTTCTTTCCTTCCTCATCTAAATGGAGCACTATAACTGAAGAATCCGTCAAATAAATTATGGAATGTCAATAGAGTAGCATATCTTGAAGTCCAAATTTAAACAAATAGCACATTTATTGTTTATTAATTACAAAGTGTACAGCTTGACAACCCATTTGGGGCAGGGGAAATTGTTCAACAAACTTAGTCCAGAATCAGTTGAGCTGATGGGCACATCTACATATGTCACTATGGTGACATTATTACTGCACTGTGATTTAATACTTCCATTTGGAAGTACTAAATCACAGCGCAGTAACAGCCTATACTGCGCTGTACGTATGGCACATGGTTATTTTTAGCACCTACTTCTCTGTAGCAGCATGCTATACCAGGGGAGCGTGTTGTTATAGTGAAGTAGCTGCTGGTCACATGTAGATCCCATGGATGCTATATTGCCAGAGCACATTTCTACATCACTGTATCATCATGTGTAGATGTGCCCAAAGGGTCTTTACCTCCATATTGCTGGTAAGAATGCAGTTTGGGTCTGTAGTGACTGAAAACTATTACCACTGATGGCTCCATAGTGGCCTGTAGTATGTGACTTACATGCACTATTTTAGCTATTGGACATGTAAGCACTATAACAACAAGCAAAGAGAAGGAATGTCTCCCCCCACCTCCCCTCCCAAATTCCCAGATGTACAGAACCATCTCTGTAGTGCATTTTCTTTGGGGAAGGATAGGGCTTGGGCAGAGTTAGAGGAAAAGGTTTTTTTCTCCACAGCTGCATATGCAACCTGACTATTTAGGCAGGGCAACAGTTAAAAGATTTGTCCTCAAAAGAATAATCAGTTTTGTAACTGTAAATCATCTGACTGTAAACTGCACTGAAGCATTTTTTATTCATATTGGCCCTATTGGAGATGACTTTTTTTTAAAGCAGATCTCAGTGAGATCAGAATTTTAATTTAGATAGCACAGTGATAGGTGTTATTACAGAAAACATGAAGATAGATAAATCAGTCATTTGGAAAAAAAATTGTAGTTTTTTTTCTATAATATGGTTAGATTTTCATTTATATTTTCACCAAGTTTTAACTTAAGAGTGATTTGTTTTTATTGGTAGCAGAATTGTAGCCATCTGAATACTAGGACAGATAATGAAATTGTATGGCAGCACAAATGATTTCACTTCTAAGGTTTGTAACTCTCTATAAGGTTACCTTTCAGTGAAAGAAAAGAATCTTTAGGAGTCATTCTAACCTGGGATATTTGGCTACAAAGCCAAGCAGAAAAGTTTTATATTGATGGGTGAGACATGAATAAGCAATCTTTTAATTCCAATAAAAGTAATTTTCAAAGGATATTTGAATGCACTTAAAAATACGATTTGAAAAGAAAGCAGTCTGTTGTTAACAGTTCCTCTAACTTAAAAAATGTTTCTTTCTCTTATGGAGTTGTAATGGAAGAAGTGAGGCTTTCAGGAGCTCTTTCATTGTGTGATGTATTCTTTATGCAAAATTATCAGTTTAGAAAAGTTCAGCCTATATGAAACAACCTGGGATAGGATTTTAGAGCACCAGACTACAAGTTCATTCAGGAATGACAAAACTGAGAAATAATAAAGCTGTACTCAGTTTCAAGTAATACACTGAATTGACATGGCAGTATGGCTGAGAGTCCCAAGATGTTATATAATTCAAAAGCACTTAAACGCCACCTCAGTTGTACATCTGCTGGGATGCCTTTACAATGGGAAATGAGTCAGCTCTCCAATAGGTCGGTATTACCTTTGCCCAAGAAAAAATGCATAGGAAGAGAAAAGAGTGCTTAGCAGTATGAAATAACTAAGGAGTTTCAAGAGCATTTTTTCTTATACAAAGAGATTTACAGTCACAAGAAGGGAAACATGGGGAATTATCTTCAAACCTGTGAAACTTTATTGATAGCAGGGGTTTCCTTACACCAGCAGAACTGTTCCCATTCCAAGGGATTAATGACATCACTACTATGGCTGTGCAAAACAGTACCATTTTGTTTCTACTCCCGTTTCACCGTTTCAATGGGTCAGTGTTTTGTTTTGAGTTTCATTTAGTTTTGAAAGCACTGTTCTATTTTGTTTCATCGAAACTGTTCGTTGTTTCGAAGTTTTGCCCATAGGCTATAATGGGGAAGCACAAAACTGCCCATAACTTTGTCATTTCTTGCCTGATTCAGATGAAACTTTCAGGAATGGTAGCCCCTTCTGAGGCTATGAAGTCTACCAAGCTTCTAGAAGATAGGTGCAGTGCTTTCTGGGAAACTGTATCTCAAGTTGCTGACAAGCAAAACTCTTGTCGTGTCTGTGTTTTAAGGCACAGCATGGTGAAAACTGCAAACGTGGTAGGCCCTGCTGAGACCATGAAGCCTACCAAGTGACAAGGAGATAGGTGCAGGGGTTTTAGGGAAACTGCACCTCAGGCTGCTGATAAGCAAAACTCTTGACATAGGTGACATTGTGTGTGTGTTAAGGTGCAGTGGGGTGAAAACTGCAGGCAAGATAGGCCCTGCTGAGGCCATGGAGCCTGCCAGCTTTCAAGGATATAGGTACAGGGGTTTCTGGAAACTGCATCTCAGGCTGTTGACAAGCAAAACTCATGACAAGGGTGACCCTGTGTATGTGTTAAAGTGTGCCCCCACTGGCTCTGGGGTGTCTACACAACATGGTAATATGCCCCAATGAGGTCTCCTCCTGCCCAACAGCCTCAGCCTGATCCACCACTTTAAATGACAAGAGGTAAAATAATAACTTACTGAGCACAAGCAACATCTTATAGCACCAGCAGCATCTCAGCCAAACTGTGACAGAACCTTTCTTTCCTCTCCTGCAGGAGATTCTTCTCTAGCAGGTGCCAGAGAACTCCCTGCCAGGCCCAGCCCTGTGGCTTAGATGTGCCCAGGGCCCTGCCTCCTTCCGGTCAGGTGCTAGGGGTGTTGGTCCAAGGTCATGGCACTGGCAGACAAGGTCTTTTCCTTTGGGTCAATCTAATCTGGTATATTTTAGCAGACCAAACAAATAGTTACAGAAATATACCTTAGCATGCTTTCCAGTTGAAAAACCCTTCGTCAGGCTGAGGAAGGACCTGCAATTGGTGTGTGTGTGTGCTGTTCCTGGATGGAAGGAATAGTAAAGAAGCCAGAGGCATGCAATGCAGGCAAGAAAGCCAGTCATTGAAAATGGAAATGGAGGCATCAGGGGGTGAGGGACAGGCTGGGGTGGGGGCGGGGGAAGAGGGATGTAGCAGCACAGGTAAAAGTGCAGAGGTACCTGAGGAGTCAGATGTCCGGCAGGCTACAGTGTGTCAGAATTCCACTGATATTCCACTGATAGAGTCCATGAGTTTCTGTACTTAGGAGGTTGATCCTTGGTTCTGGCATTTCCTGGTGCTGCTATGCTACCGGCAGTCCCACCAGGCCTCCCAACCCTATCAGAGTGCAGTTTTAGTGATCATGCCCAGGACCTGGGGCCTCCTCCTTCCCCATAGCCCCAGCTCATACCTCCAAGTTCATTCTGGCATGGGAACTCAGCAGAGACATGTTCTTCTCCTGCTGGCTGGTGATGCAATGACTGCCACCTCCAGCTCTGAGAGTGGGGTATTAAATGGTTGTAAAAAATGAAAAAAGGAAATAGGTGCAGATGGAGTGAGGAGGGTGGCATTCACTCCATTTGCACCTGGAGCTCAGGGAACCCCAGCAGCAAGAGATTCACCTTGGGGAACAACAGTTGCTCTACCAAACCAGGATCCAAGGAAGTGTGCTGGGGTGTCACTACATCACCAGCAATGCTGAACACCCCTTACTTGGAACACTGGTTGGTGGACAGGAAGGGTGTTCCTGGGAAACCGTGGCCAGATCTGGCCAGCCTGGCTGTGGCTTGCCCAGAAGACCAAGGGGTCGCACTGCAGCGGCTCCATGTTCTCAGCGAGATAGCCAGCCACCAAGGCCTGAGCACTACTTGTCTGATGGTGGGTTCTGGTGCCTCTGGACCTTCCATGGAAGCCATGCCCTTGGCCCACATTGGCAGCACCTGTGGTGGAGGAGGAGACTGGCTGCTGGATGGCGTGCTGGCATGGGACAATGGATCCCCCTCTTCCACATCCCTCCGCCTCCACCGTTCTGCCTCCTTGACTCTCTTCACCAGCACCTCCGTCCACTGATCCAGGCTTTGGCTGCCTCATATGCTCCCCTTCATCCTCGGGTCACACATGGCAGCCAGCACATGGACCATACTAGACCACAAGGGATCAAGCTGTTTCATGATGCCGTCCTTCAGCCACGTCACCAGCGCCTGCACGTCTGATGACAGCTGCTTGGCCCAGCCGGGAACATTGATCCCCTGGAAGCTCTCCATTTGGCTCTGAAGTTCCCTCACTATAGGGATCACCTGGATAAGGAGGGCATCACCAGCACTGAGGGTCTCAGTGGCCTCAAGGAAGGGCTTGAGGACCACCAAGATCTGGGAGAGGGTATCCCATTCATCTCTGTTAAGGGGGCCACTGATCCCAATCTCCCCAAGCAAGGCCATCTCATGGATGGCCTTCTGTTGCTCCACCAGTCTCTCGAGCATCAGGTATGTGGCGTTGTACTGAGTCTCCACATCCTTCATAATTTCATGCTGTGGGATGTTCAGTTCTGCTTGTTTGTCCCACAGCATCTCACTCGCCTTGATGCTCCGGTGGAAGTAGCCTGTCACCTTCCTGCATATGGAAATGAGTTTGCTGGTGGTGCTGGTGCCATCATCATCAGCTCTGTCCCTCTCCAAGGCATCCCTGACTATGAGGTAGAACTTTTGTGCCACACAGCGGATGCCAACAAAGTTGGCATCATGCACCACCTTGACCATATTGGCCTCATTGTTGATGACCACAAACCCGTATAATTATGAAATTAAAAAGAATAAATCAATGAATATAATAAAATAAAAGGGTCTAAAAGAAAGCAAAAGGTATTGTGGAATCCCACCTGCTCAGCTAGCAAGTAGGAAAACATTCAAATCAATTGTAGTAGTAGCCTTTGTTGTCTAACACTCCTTAGCTGCTGGAGGATAGCTCAGTAACTGTCAGACCCCAAGGCAGAAAGCAGGCCAGTTCAAACAATGCTGCCTTTTATGCTGTTTTTTCATCCCTCCCCCAGAGCACTGGGGTTGGAAGAGACCTCAGGGAAAGATCTCAGTCACTGGCCAGCTACACAGTCAATATGAGAGCGGTCCTTTCTGCCTCTTCCTCCTCCCTCTCCTTACATTGTGTTTCCCTGCAGGCAAATCCAGCTTGAGCTTTGAAACTTGAAATGTTTCAAAACTTTCAAAACATTTCCACTGCCCTCATTTCATTTTGAGGCTGTTTTGAAGCCCTTTGTTTCATTTCAATTTTAGTTTTGAGCTTGAAACGAGTCAAAACAGCATCAAAATGAAACAACCAGTGAAATTTTGCACAGCCCTAATAGCTACACAGTCTTCAGGATTTCACATATCTGACCAATGTTGGAATGCAAAGAAGGGCAAATTCGTCACTGCCTGACACCTTGCATAATATACACAGGGTAAGTCTACATAAGACATTTACTGTGGATTTGACTAATTAGCTCTGCAGTCTATGTCTCGGTATCTACACATGCAGTGCTATTAGGCTGGAGTAAACTAATAAACTAGTAAATACAAGTACTACCCTGCTGCAGTTTTTTACTCTGCAGCACTCTATGTGTAGATGCTGACATGCCTGGCTGGGGCATGAGGGTGTTTCAGTGCAACTGCTGCCTGCCAGCTAGCCCCACACTAGAGAACCCTTGTGCCCCAACCAGCCATTCCACAGTAGGTTGAGCCACATTAGAAGAACCCTATGCTGCCAGCCCGGGCTGCTGTGACCTGGCTCAATGTGCTGCAGTCTCAGGCACACATTCAAGCATCATGCCTGGGAGTAATAAATTGCATTGCCATAATCACTGGAGTTTATTGCTCCGCATTAATTGCATGTGTGATTGTACCTACAGAGTGGGTGCACATTAGAATGGAAGAAAGTATTTTAGGTTTCACTTTGTAATGGCATAGGTTAGGTAAAAGTACATGGAGAATCAAGATGTGTTTTAAAGATTTATTCCAAACGGAAATTCTCTATTTGGAATGGGTTTGGCTGTATTTGTAGGTTCAGATCATCAGCTCATATAAAACAGTGAATTTACTGAATTCCAGGTAGCTATGCTAATTTATCCCAGATGACAAACTGGCATCAGTGTTCAGTTGCTTGCTGCAGAGCTGCTTAGGCACCACAGTTACAAATTTTGGCAATATGAAAGTGGCACTATAAATATAGATTCTCCAACTCTCTGAACTAGTTAGTCTCTCAGTGGCCATTGTGGTCTGCTTTCTGGCTAATTATTCTAATATGTGTAATCATACATATGTGAATTTTTTATCTAAACAAATTAAATTGCCAGTTTCTACCATAGCAGACATGGACTTTTGGAAGAATAATACTCTTAGAATTCTAGATAAATCTTTAAAAACACATCCAGTCTTTTTTTTTTTTTAATTAATAATTCTAGACCCAACAGTAAATAAGTTGAGGCTTTAACATTTTTTCCTTTTCTTAGAGTAATATAAATTGATGTAGAAACCAGCAATAGACATTACTCTCTAAAGGTGCAACATGACAGCTTCATTCAATGATCAACTTTCATGTTATGTTTTTCTCTGAAAATCAGAGGATCTTGTCAATTTTAATGATACTGTTCAAGTCACATGCCATGACAAATGATTGCATTCTCTCACGTATAAAGAGTGACATTCTCAAACTCTGAGAACATCTGAGTATCTGCCTTACAATGTAGAAAATTATATTTTTTTTTTTTATTTTGAGGAGGGATTCCCATTCTGAATCCAATTCAATGCTCAAATGGGAAAAAGGGTGGATCTTGATTTTCTATACAGTAGTAAAAGGAGTCACTGAGGAGAGCACTGCAGAGAAGGTAAATCCATTTTTACACAAATAAATGTCATGTTTGTGTCTCTAGGAATTCAGGACAAGAATCACACTTAAAAAGGGGATCTGTATTCTGAAAAGCAGCGATTCTGAGGAAAACTAGTCAAGGTGTAATTCCACAAAGGGATATAGGCATTGCAGTGCAATCCCTACTGTGACGGTGATATACCCTTAGTTGGAATGCTCTCAAGCATGGCCTGCCCACTGCTCTCCACCTGCCTGTTCTATATTCAGAAATATGCCAATGAGGCTGCTCCAGGCTTGTTGCCAGGCTTAAGAATAGATAGATTCTCTAGAGCAGCCTCAGCAATGCATTCATGGGTTTGGGATGTGCAGGAAGGACTGAGTAGATGGGGTGTACTTGGAGGCATCCAGCTGAGGTACAATCTTTCATAGATTAGACCTACATGAGTGAACTCTGCAGTCAAGCAATCTACATGCTGCATTGGAAGTTAAGCAAATGGCCATACAGCTGGTCAATGACTGAACCAGGAATGGAAGCCAGGTCTCCTGATTCTCAAGCCAGTGCCTTATCTACCAGATTGCAATGACCCATGCAAAGATATAAATTGAAGGCATAATTCAGATAGGATATCAGCAACATTTCCATGAACATTTTATCACTAACAGCTGAATTCAGATGGAGACAGCAGAAATATGCAACTTTGCCTCCCAGAGATAGTAGTCCTAAACTTAACTCTTGGTTTACTGAGCAACATTTTAGACTGTATTCAGGAGGAAGTAAAATCTGTCAAGGGCATCTTCTCCCACAAATGACTGGTGTTTCAGAACTGGCACCAGGTTGTGCCCAAAACATTTTCCTACAGAAAAAATTGTGAAATGTTGGTATTCATTTGGGTTCCAATATCATAATGTCATTTCCAGAAGCCTTTGATCTTTAGTAGATTAATAATCTGGCAAGAACCAATGTAAAGTTTATATAAACATATAGTTCCTATATAAAATTTTAATTTGCATAATACAGCAGTAATGTTTGATCTGAGATACTAAATAGATAAGAATGTGTGATTTGCTTACATTTAAAAAAAACTGTAACTAAAATGATTATAGCTGGCTCCAAATATGTGAGATTGAGATACTTAATGAAGCAATATTTTTATAAGGCTTTGAAGCATGCCAAAATATTTAAATACTATATTAAGTAAATTTTAATTAGAATGGAAAGCATTATAATCCTGGAATAGCTAATATCTGTTGCTTCCCTGGCGTTCATTTCTACAAGTATCTTATAGTGCTATATTTTTATCTTGACATTATTTTGCATAATTTTCTTTTTGTTCATCTTACTGCCAGTATTAAGATGGCATGCGACCATATAAAAGAGTTATTGTGGGATAGCAAATGTGCAGCTAGTCCTCCCTACTTTGATGTACTGTAATTGGTTCATCTGTCCACACCCTTATTCACCTTTCACAGAGACATGTCTTGTCCACAGGAGCAAGTAATATTCAACATGACTGTGACAGGGGGCACTTCCAGGGCCAGTCATGACATCAGCACACCAACCTGTCTAGGGCGCTCCTCCCACCTGACTTGCTTGCAACACCTTTGTTGCAACTAGAAAAGTTGTTTAATAGCCTGATGCTAAGGGCATAATACATGACTCCGAACCTCCTCTTATACCATGTCCCATGCCTTGCAGATGGCATCCAAATCCACTATTGCTCCCCCAGCCCCTTAGCTAGACTACACTCGGCCTCCAGCCCAAACATGGTCTTGGGCATCCTCAGACATGCCTTGGTCATATGTTCCCCCACTGGGGCCTCTACTTCTGGCCGACCTATGCACAGTCCTTTAGACACCCATGGACCCTACTCTATGCAGCTTCTGGCTACACACAGTCCTTCAGCTCCCCACAGACCCTACTCTACATGGCCTCTGGCTCTCTGTCCCACACCAGACCGAACTTGGCCTCTGGCCCCAATCTGGACCACTACTCCACCCCTCACTGGGCTTCTGGGCCTTATACCCCTTGGGCCTCAGGGGTCTATCAATGTGCCTGGACCCCTAACTCGGCCTACACCCGCTTCAGGCCTCAGGTGTCTGTCAACATGCCTGGACTCCAAGCCTGTCCCCTCTATGGGGTATCCCATCAGGTCGTGGGGGCTGAGGCTATATGGTGACCCATACTCGCCTTTCACTAGGAAGGCACAGGTGTGACATTTCCTGAGGGCTGTCCCACCACAGGCAGCCCCACCACACCATCCAACCCCATCAGAGTGCAGTTTCAGGTCTTACCCAGGACCAGGAACCTCCTCCATGCCCATAGTTTCTACCCTAACCTCCAGATGTTCCAGGAGCAGTAGCTGTCCAGCTGGGTGATGCTATTTCAGCAGCAGCCCTGCAGCAACCGTCGGCTCTGCTCTCAAGGCCTGTTCTTATATCCAGGCTGCCAGGTCTCCATCAATCAGGCAGCCTTCTGACTGTCATGTGACTGCCTGATTGGGTCTGCTGTCACCTGCAGGCTGGCCTGCAGCCTGCTCAAGCCCTTAAAGTGGCAGGCACCCACAGGTGCTCTGTCACGATGACTAATAACTGCAGGATCAAGTCCTGGATTTTCCAACTTTCCTATGCCTTCTGGGTGTAATATTAGAAGAAATGTACCATGTTGTTATCAGTCCCATTAGTGGCAATTTACTCCTAGGAGAGTGTAAGAAAGTGACCTTCCTAATGTGCTACCTCCCTTTTGTTTTATTTTAGAATGAGAAGTACTATTTTAATCATAAATGTCAGCAGAGTAATTCAGGAGAAAAATGCCACACTTCCTGATATTCTGATAGTTTTTTTAAGTAGTTGACAGTACTTTTCATAAATGATATTGTCTGAATCAGTGTTTTCACTCTGACCTGTTCTCCAAAGGTTCCCCAACCCTGTATCTATTTATTACATTTTAGATTCAAATTTTGTCTGAACCTATCTGTAGTTTGGAGAATCTTCAACATGTCAAGGCACTGTAATATTTTATTTAAAGCATTCTTATGTTAACTGCTTATGCCCTGTGAATTCTGAGCTATCCTACTTTAGTAGCATAAGAGAACATTTTGGTCAAAGGATCATCCTGAACCTAGCAGCCCATCAGCCTACTGAGTTGTAAAGTATTTAATTTAAAGTGGCACTGATGAGGTCCCTTCCAACTATTTTTGTTTGATTCCATGAATTTCTGTAGTCAGTGGCTCACAAAAAAGTGATATGTTTAGCATTATGCCTGGGAGATCCTGTGTATGTCTAAGTCACCTCCAGAATAAGGTGCACTACTAAGAAAAAGCCCTTCCAATTGACACCTGCTCAAATTATACAAATGAGACACAGCATATAGCTCAAATGACTCTGAGTGCATGTCTCAGTACTACACTCAGACCCTGTCCCAGGAGAGATGAATGTGGTGTTGAGGTACGTGCTCAGGGCAGTCCTGAATTATCAACTCCACCTAATTTGTAGGCCTAGATGCTACAGAGCTGATGGATTTTTTCATGGCAGCACATCCAGGCTCACTCATTTTGACATGGCCAATTCAAATGGCCAGGTATACATTCACAGCTGAGTTAGATGGGGGTAGCTTTCGACAGGAGTCCAGACTGAGGCTCAAACTCACATTTCCAAAGACACAGTGAGATATTTTAACTATCTTACTATCACATCCTCTTAGAAAGTATCTTTAAGTGGGTATAAATCACAGTTTTTCCACTTTAAGGACTTCTTACATTTCCAGAGCAGTGTAACAAGGTCTTGGCATAACTGAGAATCTGAACCACTGCATACAGCCAGCTAGATAAAATGGCTACCTTACTATATTTACTCTTCAAGAGTTCTGAAACTTCTTTTGTCATAGATAACCAGATTCTACCCACCTCATCTGCAGGTGGAAATGTGGGGAGGATAGAAGGAAACTACACCCTCACTATTTATACAGATTGAATGAGCACCAGGCAGAGTTGCAGTCTCTGCCCTGCAGGCGATATCTAGTAGGGCTATGTGAAGCTTTGGGTGCTCATTCAATTCAGAGGAGATTCAGCCCACGTTGCTGGCTGAATCCCCAAATCCAAATCAAATCAGGGGACCAATTAAAAGGTCCAAATCAATTTTAAGCTCTCTGAATTGATTTGGAAAAGATTCAGAGAGCTTTGGTGATTCAGGCAGTCCCCACCCACTGCAGCAGGGAGCTGGACCCAGACTCCAAGCTGGTAAGTAGGGGGTGGAGGAATGGGGGCTGGATGAGGGGGAGGGCACCATGGGGGGATCCTTGCCAGGCCCTATCCCCTGCCTGCTCCCCCAGATCCCCCCCCACCATGGCTGCCCCACCTGGCCCCAGCTCCCAGCCCTTTAAAAAAAAGTCTCTACTCATTGGGTGCTGCCAGGTGGGGGGGCAATCCCTGCTGCCCCCCGCTGCCCCATGTGGGGGGGGGGGCTCTGTCATGAGCCCCCTGACCCCCGCTCACTGTCCCAGTCCCCCCATGGCTGCCCGGCCCCCTCCAGCTCTGGTCCTTTAAGAAAAATACCCAAACCAAAAACCCCAGACTCAACAGCTGCTGCAGCAGCCTTGGGGCTTCTGGGGGCTCATGCAGAGCCCCACATGCAGCACAGGTGAGAGGGGGGCAGTGGGGATTGCCCCCCCCACCAGGCAACACCCAATGGGATTGGGCTTTTTTGTTTGTTTGTTTTTAAAGGGCTGGGAGCTGTGTGGGTGGGTCAGCCATGGGGGTGCTGGCAGAACAGGCAGGGGTTGGAGGGCTCATGGCAGAGACTCCCCCACATGGTGTGGGGCAGTGGGGGCAGCAGGGATTGCCCCCCGCCTAGCAGCAGCTGGTGAGTGGGGGCTTTTTTTTTTCCAAAGAACCCGGAGCTGGGGTGGGCAGGGCAGCCATTGAGAGCGGGTGGGGGGTGGGGCCTGTGTGATTCAGAGATTTGGGTGATTCGGCAGCAGCCAAATCTCTGAATCAGATTTGGCTGAATTGATTTGGGACAGTGATTCGAATCACCAAATTGAATCACTGTCCCCCGAATCGGCCGAATCTGAAGCAAATAATGGCTGCTTTGCACAGGCCTAATATCTAGGCTTGGGTACCGGGTAACAAGCAGTTTGGTCTAATGCATATTTAAAATGTCAAACATATACTGGTTGCATAAATCATGTGTCTTCTGCCAAGGGAAGATAACGTCTTACTCACTGCTTGAGTTGGAAGAGGAAGCTGTCCACAGGCAAGTTTTCTCTGCTACTCAACTTAAAAACAGAAGAAACCGAAAGAAATGAGTCACAAATCACAATATCTTAAATCCAGTCCTTCCACACAAAGGATTGCCCTGTCTTCATTAGGAGGCATTAGTGGCCCCTCTTCTATCCCTCCCTGGTTTGAGCAGTCTCCTTCTGGTATACTGTTTCACCTTGTTTAAATTACTTGAGGTGGGGTTTCACCTTTTCCTTTGTGAGTCTGATCAACATCCAAATAGGCCTCACTATCCAGAAATAACTTCCTGATACTTGTTTTTAGATTTTTATTTGCCATGTTTCAATCCATTGCTCTTAGTTTTATTCCTTTAGATAAGAGTAAGCATTTTTGCTCCTCCCTGCAACCTTCAAATCTCTTTGCCAATGGCTTTATGGGAGTTTTAATTGCCAGTGATGGTGTCAGCATAACCAATATGCAGCTCATCACATTGTGGAATAGAGGGCCAAGGGCAGAAGTTATGCAAACAATTATATAAATGTTCCACAAAATAAGGATAATAAGGATACAGAAGATTCTCAATGATATTCACTTTACCAGCATGCACACTGAATAATATTCACACATACAAATAATAATTACCTAACAGTTCTTCCCCCAGATTTCATAGAGCACAGACAATAGTGAGGTCTGAGATTTCATTACCTTAATATAAAATAGATCTTAATGTGCACTACTAGACAACATTAAAAATAACTGACTGTCAAATAAATGAAAATAGTGTATTTTGTAAAGCAATATCCTGCCATATTCTATTTCATTTGTTATTTATTAATTGATAACAGTGAGCATTAATAAATAACATATTTCATTTGTTATTTATTAATTACCAACAGTGAGCATTGCTAACAGTGAGCTATCAGGAAATAAAGACAGTTTCTGTACTGAAAAACATTCATAAAATGCTATTGGCTTTCTACTCGCTAGCGTAAAGATGTCCTGGGATCTATAATGATAATAATAATAAATTGTAAATGCCAGCCTTTGCCTACAACATTAGCAAGTGCTCCTCCTCCTGAGAAATCAGGTGAGTTCCAATGGGTCATTGTAGCAGGTGATTCATTATGGAAATGGGAATACTTCACTAGGAAAAAAGATGATCTACAGGAGTAGGTGAACAATTTAGAGGAAAGAAACTTAGAGGAAAATCAAACTAGGGGAAAGCTGATCTGTGTTATCTTATTGTCATTCTCTCAGTAATGCTAAAACCCAGGAAGAGGAATAGTAGTTGGCCTTTGCATACCATGTGAATGGTAGAGCAGGAAAAAAAGACACCTCTGCCTGCAAAAGTTTTTTCAATATAAATGCACTTCTTCTATTAAAGAAGAAGGGTTTACATGGTAATTGGGACCACAAAAGAATAAAATTGCAAAGCCCTTTACAGAGAATACTGGGGAGATATATACTCTGTGGAGGTCACATATTAGGAAGGTGGAGTAAAGGTGTAATTATTAGAAGAGAAAATAAATAACATGTAATGAATTGAATTATAAATGAGTCAAAGATGTAATGAAGTTTGAATTTTGTAATGAAATGAAATTAAAACACTACTTCTGTAAGAATCTGTACAATGTCTATACAAGCCAGGCATCAGGGAGCCCTAATCCTATTACAGCTAATCACCATAGTGTAAATTTCTGCATGCATAATGAGTTTGCACACAGGAGAATAAATGAAAACACACTACAGTGCTTCATACTTTTCCCAGTACAACAGAAGAGGACAAATTTTGCCTTCAGAGGTGCATGCACAAGCACAATTTCTGAGATGAAAGAACACGATATAATTGAATCACTGGCCTGGGACCCAAGAATCCAGGACTTACTTCCTGGCACTGCCACTGAGATCTGCATAAACTTGGTCAAGTCCTGCAATAATTCTGTGCTCCATTTTCCTACCTGTTAAATGATAATATCACTTCCTTCCTCCCAAGCTTTATCTTTATTTACTATGTAGGGCCTAACCCAAAGCCATGTGAATGGAAACAATGCCATTTGCTTTAGTTGTCTTTGGATCAGGGACTTAGATTGAATGCTTTTGAAGAAGAGATACTTGCACTAGATAAGAACAATGTTTAGCCCAATGGGCCCTGATCTTGACTTGAATCCCAAGGTATTACTTCAGTGTAAATAATATGAGCTTTCTTTGTACATGTCAGAACTGTGCACATATGTTCTTAAAGGCAGGATTTGGCTAACAATCTAAATGTAAATGGAATGGGAGTAGATGTTATGAATGCCAAACAGGAAAATTAAGAGTACATAAGGAAATCCAAACTGGAAACCACCATCTATGCCAAAATGGACCTTCGTTAGTGGGTGCCACAAAGAAGTAAAAAAAAGACCACTCTAATCCCTGAAATAGGAGACAAGTAGAAAGACAAAAAAAAAGGAGAAAAATATATTTAGAGTTTTTGGAGAGTAGGCATTTTGATTGTAGGAAAAAGAGTTAGATAAAATTGATGCTTTTAATCCATATCCAATTGTAACAGTGAAGGCTTTGGGGGAAATTACCAAGTGTTGTTAATTATCACAGTGGACGCTGGCTTCTTCTTTTAAAGAAATCTAAAACAGGATTTAAATCTTTTCAATCACATTCTTTTTCCTTAACTGGTTGCATTGCACTTTTCAGATACAGCCTTGTCAGCTGCCTGACACCGCGTTCTTTGTATGACAGCATCCAAATATGACTCTTTCCTGTACAGGCAAAACTTCATGAACATGACTTGTTTCATTCAATATGATCAAATTTCATGCTTCTAGATGCAAACAAATTACTTGTCAAGGTCAGGAAAGAGTTCTTCAAATAGTTGGCTATATTATGTGTTTTAATTTTATTTTTGCCCTTTCTCCAAAGCATTAGGAAATGGCTCCCGCTAGCAGCTGGTTTCTACATTTACTGTAAACGCCCAATGTCCTGATCTAGTGTGACAAATCCTGTGTTCTTACAAGGGTGACGTTTCATTTATCTTTTTTCTTTGAACGTTTCTCTTCTGTTCCTCAACTGGTGCTGACTGAGTCATATAGGAAGTAGGGCTAAGAAAGACATCACTAGAGTAATTGCATGTCAGCTCTCACTGCATGAACTGTTAAGGCTGGTGTTTGTGCAGAAGGAAAAAGAACATTTAGCAGGAGGATTTCTTTAGTAGAAAAGCTTATTATGAATAAGAAATATCTAGAGGTCTAGATCATAAATATAATTCCTCTTACTTCTTTTCCCCCTTGTGTGTATGTATGTGGCACATCTTACTGCTGTCATGTAACCCCAGCTTTAGAGTGTCATTTAGTTTCTTCAAAACTTTTCAGAAGTTCCTAAGTACTAAGCTATAATGAACGTGGAATTCTACTTTCTTAAAGGAAATTTCAGAAAGAGGTTGCTGGCTGAAAGAGAATCTGACCTCTCTGGGGACGAATACCCTATCTGGTACAGAGAGACATAATTTACTAGTAAATGTGACAGACTGGGCTATGTCTGAATCAATCTGTGAACTCCACTTTGTGTTTCCCCAAAGTAGATAATACCAAACTAAGCTGACAACTTTGATAGGATAACTGCCTTTTTAGACAAGGGAAACTCATTAGATCTAATCTATCTGGACTCAAGTGAACATTTGCTATGGTGCCACTTGGGAAATCTTTTTTAAAATAGAGAAGATGGGGATTAGTGTAAGAATTGGAAGGAAACAGGGAGCTAGCCAAAAGAGACATGACAACTGACTGTGGTGAAAGGGAAAGCATCATGCTGTAGGCAAGTCACTTGTGGAGCTCCTCTAGAACTGAATTCGAGATGTGTCCTAACTAATGCTTTCACTGATAACTTTTGCACAATAGGTAGGTATGTGTTGAGAAAAAGTTAAGAGGTATTATCAACACAATGGAAAATTTGAATAACATGCAGGAAAAACTGGGGGACCATGAGGACTAGAAGAATAGAAATGGGATGAATTTCAATAACACTTATAGAACAACAGCAAGGATTTCTATGCTAATCTAGGGGCTCCATGTTTCTAACTCAGGAGATACATTAGTCAATCACAGGATGAATATGATCCATCAATGTGCTGTGGTGATGAAAAAGGCAAATTTGATTCTAGGATGTATCAAGCAAGGTATTTCCAATAAGAATAGAACATATTAATTTAATTGTAGAAGGCACTGTTTAGACCTCATTAGAAATATTATGTAGAAACCAATCATATTCAAGAAAGATTAATTCACACTGCACCAGGTACCAGGATGATCAAATAGATGGAGAGCTTATTGTATAAGAAGAAACAATGCTGATGCTTATGTAGGCTGCTTCCAAAATTGGAAGAAATGTAGCCACTGCTATATAGTTCTTCAGGCACATTAATTAGCACTGATGAATTACAGTAGCAAATACTTTGCCTCCACAGTGCTAATTTGCTAATTTTTATGGCCATGACTACATTACTTTCAGTTTAGGAGACAGTGTAACTGGATCAGCAAAGTCTGCTAGAGGCTGCTGTTGGGCCAAGTTTTGTCAATGTCTCCATCAATGACCTGGAAGATGGCATAGAGTGCACCCTCAGCAAGTATGAAGATGACACCAAGCTGGGGGGAGTAGTAGATATGCTGGAGGGTAGGACTGGGATTAAGAGTGACCTAAACAAATTGGAGGATTGGGCCAAAAGAAATCTCATGAGGTCCAGCAAGGACAAGTGCAAAATCCTTCAATTAGGACAGAACAATGCACCAGTACAAGCTGGGTGGCTGACTGGCTGGGTAGCAGCTCTGAAGAAAAGGACCTGGGGGTTACAGTGGATAATAAGATGAATATGAGCCAACAGTGTGCCCTTGTTGCCAAGAAAACTAAGGACATACTGGGCCTGATTGGTAGGTGTGTTGCCAGTAGGTCAAGGCAAGTGATTATTCCTCTCTATTCAGCACTGGTGAGGCCACATCTGGAGTACTGTGTTCAGTTTTGGGTCCTCCACTACAGAAGGGATGTGGACAAATTGGAGAGAGTCCAGCGAAGGGCGCCAGAAATGGTGAGGGAACTGCGAGACATGACTTATGAGGAAAGACTGGGGGAACTTGGTTTACTTAGTCTAGAGAAGAGGAGACTGAGAGGAGACTTAATAGCAATCTTCAACTACCTGAAGTGGGGTTACAAAGAGGATAGAGCTAGGCTATTCTCAGTGGTGGAAGATGACAGAACAAGGAGCAATGGTCTCAAGTTGCAGCAAGGGAAGTTTAGGTTAGATATTAGGAATAATTTTCTCACTAGGAGGGTAATAAAACATGGAAACAGGTTACCCAGAGAGGTGGTAGAAGCTCTATCCATGAGGGTTTTCAAAACCTGGCTAGACAAAGCTTTGGCTGGGATGGTCTAGTTGGTGATGGTTGAGCAGGGGGTTGAACTACATGACCTTCTTAGGGCCCTCCCAACCCTAACTTTCTATATGATTCTATGATTCTAATTTTACTGGATAGACATAGCCTAAAACAGCTTTATTTGCATAAGAAAAAGAGGGGATATGATTGTTCTCTATAAATACAAAGAGATAAACACCAGGGAAGAAAGAAATGGATTTTAACTAAAGGAAAATGTTGGCACACTGATACACCATGGAAGAAATGGCTAAAAATTGACAATTAATATAGCATCAAAATTATAAGGTTTTTAATGAAGAAATGTATAAGAGGTTTTAGAACAGCCTGTCAATAGCAGCAGTGACAGCAAAAAATATAAGAATTACAGATGGAGGTTGTTCAGTTTGTTGATCTGAGGCACTTGGGGAAGGGTTCCCAACCTGCATCCTGCTTGCTGTCACTATTCAGATTCAGGCTGCTTGGGTCAGAGTGCTCTCAAAGGCCTGCAGCCAGTCTACTGGAGCTTGGGTGTAATGCAGAAAGAGGAACTCAAATTTATGCTTGGTGGTGAACACCATTAGGTCAGTACATTAGCAGGTGTGGTAGCGCACCTTTGGGTGCTTGTCACTTTAAGGGCTGGAGCAGGCAGCTGGCAGGTGCCTAATTAAGGCAGCCATTTTCAAAAAAAATTCAGCCTCACAGAGACAGCAGTTAGTTGCTTGCAGCAGAGGCAGCAGCACCATCTGGCTCCCTTGCAGTGTGGAACACCCTAGAGGTAAGGGCAGGAACTAAGGGGATGGCTTGGAGGCTCCTGGTCCTGGGCATGAGCTAAAACTGCATCCTGCCAGAGTTGGGTAGCCTGCTGGGGCTGTTCATGGCAGGACCGCCCCCAAGAAATGCCAGGCCAGTTATCCTCCCAGTGAAAGGCGAGGAGGGGTGCCTCAAAACCCTAGCCCCCACAGCTGGGTGGATAATCCTGTAGTGGGGCCCTGTAGAAGGCAGATTTTGACTGATTCATGCTGGGGCCAAGACCTGGATGGTTGAAGAGCCAGGGGTCCACTGCGAGGGATACCCAGAGCTGGGGGCCTGGGTTTCCAACTGTCTCAGATGGCCGGAGCCAACTTGAGGTGATCTACAAATTGCTCGGCCGTTGGGTGGGCTGGTGAATGGAGAGGCAGACAAAATGTATTGGTTGCAAAAAGGCTTTACTTACGCCACTAGTAGCCTCAACTCAGGTGGTCCGATCGCTTAAATAATTATACGAGTTGCTCCAGCTGGCAAAACCCGGGCCAGCGAATCCGTAAATGAACTAGGCATGCAGGAAAAGGGGTACGTCGAGGGATAGCATTCAGTGACGGGGAGAAAAATCGATAGTTGATCAGGCTATCAATTCGCTCTGCCACGAGTCAGGAATTCTCTTAAGTCACTCTGCAGCGTGCTCAAAGTTCTCCGACTTGGGTGGAAGCCGCACAGAATTTTATACAGCTAACAAGCCAGTCCCTAGCCGCCACGTAGGAATAATTTAGAATTGGCCAATGATAGGACACAAATTTGCATACGAATGGTGGGAACTCTCTTGCACCGGAGTTTTCTATTGCAACAGAAAACTTTTGCTGTGCACAGAGACTCTCATGTGGTGGGAAAATTCCATCGTGCTGAGGCACTTAAAATCATTGCGTTATGACACTGACTGGCCTTGGAGGTAAGGCCAGGGCCTGTGTGGCCAAAGGTCCCGGAGGGTCACACCTGAGCGGGAGGAGTCAGAGAGCTTGATGTCTGATGAAGGCAAAGTAGACTGCCTGACTAGGAGGGATCTAGTTGGGGTCCAGACTGGAGTGTTATGAGGCCCAGTGTGGGGCCGGAGATGTTAAGAACTTAGGATGCCATCTGTGAGGCATGGGCCATGGTGTAGAGATGGTATGGAGCCACAGATAGTGCCCCCTGGCACCGGGCATGTAATGGGTAGTCTCCCACATTCTCCACCAGTTCATTGATACAGCAAAGTCATGGCAGGAAAGACTGGGCGGGCTGCCTCATAGACAGGTGGGAGGGTGGGCCAATTTGAGACTTGGCACCAAGTGTGCCCCCTGTCACATCAGTTTTGTATAGCAATCCGCCCAGCTCAGCAAAACTGCCCAGGCAATGGTGAGTGACACCTTATTCATAGATTCATAGATGTTAGGGTTGGAAGGGACCTCAATAGATCATCTAGTCCGCCCCCCTGCATAGGCAGGAAACAGTGCTGGGTTTAGATGACCCCAGCTAGATACTCATCTAACCTCCTCTTGAAGACCCCCAGGGTAGGGTAGAGCACCACCTCCCTTGGGAGCCTGTTCCAGACCTTGGCCACTCGAACTGTGAAGAAGTTCTTCCTAATGTCCAATCTAAATCTGCTCTCTGCTAGCTTGTGGCCATTATTTCTTGTAACCCCCGGGGGTGCCTTGGTGAATAAAACCTCACCAATTCCCTTCTGTGCCCCCGTGATGAACTTATAGGCAGCCACAAGGTCGCCTCTCAATCTACTCTTGCGGAGGCTAAAAAGGTCCAGGTTCTCTAGTGTCTCCTCATAGGGCTTGGCCTGCAAGCCCTTAACCATACGAGTGGCCCTTCTCTGGACCCTCTCCAGGTTATCCGCATCCCTCTTGAAGTGCGGCGCCCAGAATTGCATGCAGTACTCCAACTGCGGTCTGACCAGCGCTCGATAAAGGGGAAGTATCACCTCCTTGGATCTATTCGTCATGCATCTGCTGATGCATGATAAAGTGCCATTAGCTTTTCTTATGGCTTCATCACACTGCCGACTCATGTTCATCTTGGAGTTCACTAGGACTCCAAGATCCCTTTCCGCTTCTGTGCCACCAAGCAGGTCATTCCCTAGGCAGTAGGTATGCTGGACATTTTTCCTCCCTAGGTGCAGCACTTTGCATTTCTCCTTGTTGAACTGCATTCTGTTGTTTTCTGCCCACTTGTCCAACCTGTCCAGGTCTGCTTGTAGTTGTTCCCTGCCCTCCGGCGTGTCCACTTCTCCCCACAGTTTTGTGTCATCTGCAGACTTGGACAGAGTACACTTCACTCCCTCGTCCAAGTCGCTGATGAAGATATTGAAGAGTATCGGTCCAAGGACCAAGCCCTGCGGGGCCCCGCTGCCCACACCCTTCCAGGTCGATACCGACCCATCCACTACGACTCTCCTGGTGTGACCCTCTAGCCAATTCGCCACCCACCGGACTGTGTAGTCATGCAAGTCACAGCCTCTTAACTTGTTCACCAGTATGAGGTGGGATACCGTATCGAAGGCCTTCCTGAAGTCTAAGGATATGACATCCACCCCTACACCTGCAACCAGGCGTTTCGTAACCTGGTCATAGAAAGAGACTAGATTGGTCAGGCACGAGCTGCCTGCTATGAACCCATGCTGGTTTCCCCTCAGCATAATTTGTCCTGCCAGGCTCTCGCAAATGTGAGCCTTGATAATTTTTTCAAAGACTTTGCCAAGGATGGAGGTGAGTCTGACTGGCCTATAGTTGCCCGTATCCTCCTTCCTCCCCTTCTTGAAAATGGGGACCACATTGGCCCTTTTCCAGTCCTCCGGGACTTGGCCCATGCGCCACGAGCGTTCAAATATTCCCACCAGTGGCTCTGCAATGACGTCAGCCAGTGCCTTCAGCACCCTCGGATGGAGCTCATCCGGGCCTGCCGACTTAAAGGCATCCAGTTCTTCCAAGTGACTCCGCACCATCTCAGGATCTACGTATGGAAGTCTGGCGCCTTGCTGCTGCCTCTCTACAACCCCAGTGAGAGACTTGTTGTGCCCCTCACTTAGAAACACTGAGGCAAAGAACTCGTTGAGGAGTTCAGCCTTGTCTCCCCTGTCTGTCACCAATTGTTTCTGCCCATTTAGTAGGGCTCCTATTCCTCCCTGGGCCTTCCTTTTACTCCCTATATATCTAAAAAACATTTTTTTGTTATCTTTTAACAATTTTTTGTTATACTTTAACAATTTGATTTGACTTATGTGCACAGATACCCCCTAAGTCACTACAAAAGTGTGAATCTCACAACCCCTGTATTTATAGCTCCACCCAATGCTAATTCTAATTTTTTTCTCACTCATGAAGTCCCTTTTCTTTTTTTTTTACTTGGCTTTTTGCCAAATACAGACACCTGCAGAGCATTCCTTGTCAACTTCAGCTCCCAAGCTACCAAGTTTGAGTATTTCCAGCATTTTGGCTCACTGTGTCTTTTATCAGGTTATCTGGTGGTCAGTGAAAGCTGCTGCTCCCAAGGTTCTTTTCAGTGCCTTACCTTAACTATAGCTTAGCATAACTAAGGCCTAGCAGGACCACAAATCCTACACAGTTTATGAATATGATTATATGACATGCTTGCCTACAATAATAGAGGACTGGACTTCATGGCCCAAAAAGTGCCTTTCAGTACTATATCCCATGTGGTGGACTTCCATTTTCTATTAAGGTATCATTGTAATGTTATGTGCCCAACACATGCTGCTCTGACATAATCCAACTACTCTGCCTGAGAAAGAGGCTGAATTCTCCTTAGGATCATAGGAAAGTAGGGATGGAAGAGACCTCGTTTGGTTATCTGGTCCAGCCCCTTGCTGTAGGCTGAATCATTGCTGACTAAACCATCCTTGACTAAACCCTCAAGTGTCTGTCCAATCTGCTCTTGAAAATTTCCAGGCATGGAGATACACAACTTCTCTATGTAGCTTGTTCCAATGCTTAACAATTCTCATAGTGAGAATTTTTTTTTCCTGAAATCCAACTTAAATTTCCCTTGCTGCAATTTGAGACCATTGTTCCTGGTCCTGTCCACTACAGCCACAGTTTATTTCCATCCCCTGTAAAATCCCTCCAGGTTTTCTAAGACTGTTTTCAAATGCCTCTCAGTCTTTGTCCTCTAAACTAAATTACCCGAGTACTTTCAGCTTTCCTGAAGAGATGCCTTTCCCAGGCCTCTAATAATTTTTATTGGTCCATTAGACTCTTTTCAATCTGTTGACATCCTACTTGAAGTGTGGGGCCCAAAACCGATCAGATCATTAATGAAGATGTTAAATAATACCAGATTCAGGACAGATCCCTCAAGAACCCACTTGATACCCACTCCTAACGTAACCAATGGTAAGCCATTGATGACTACTAATTGAGTGTGATGATCCAACCAGTTATGTATCTACCTTATAGTACTTTTGTCTAGTCTGTATTTTCTTAGCCTGTTCATGAAAATGTCATGAAGACAAATATCAAAAGCCTAACTAAATCTATCACATCCACTGCTCTCCTCCCTTCCACCGAGCCTGTCACCTTATTATAGAAGCAAATCAAGTTGTTCAGGCATGACTTACTTTCAGTGAATTCACACTGGTGGTTCCTGATCACCTTGCTCTCTTCTAGGTACTTCAGTAGATTCCTTGAGGACCTGCTCCATGATCTTTTCAAGCAGCAAGGTCAGACTGAGTCATCTGTAGTTCCCTGGATTCTCTTTTTTCTTTCTTCAAAATGGGTACTTTATTTGTCCTTTTCCCAGTCATCTGGGACCTGACCTGATCTCCATGAGTTTTCAAAGAGGAGAGTCAATGGCTCCAAAATTACACCAGACAATTCCTTCAGTACTCTAGGTGCATCTCATCCTGAACTACCAACTTGAAAGCATCTAGTTTCTCTAAATAATCCCTAATCCAGAGGTTCCCAAACTGTGAGTAGTGACCCCAAATGGGGTTGAAACCTCAGCGAATGGGATCGTGGGAGTGGGGGGCCGTGGGTTAGGAGTGATGGGCCATGCTGAGGAAATGAGGCCATAAATGGGGCTGTGCTGAGGAAAAGTTTGTGAAGCACTTCCCTAATCTGTTCTTCCGCTACTCTCATCTGTTTGTCTCCTTCCCTGTCTTTGCTGCCAACCGCACTTAGCATCTGGTAGCTAAGTCATCCCTAACTAGATTGCCTTTGGTCTTCCTATTTCTTTTGACATACTTGTAGACTTCCTTTTTTATTTACTTTTATGCTCCTTGCCAGTTATTTCTCAAATTGTGCTGTGGCCTTCCTAATTTTCTCCTTGAATGCCCATACGATACTCTAACCTTACTATTATTATTCTTCCCTAATAATATGATCAGGTTTCCACTTTTGTAGAATTCCTTTTTGAATTTCATCTCATTGAAGAGATTGTTGTCTAGCCAGGCTGGTCTCATATTGCTCTTGCAATTCTTCCATCACATTTGAATAGCTTGCTCCTGTGCCCTAATTATGGCCTCCTTAAAGTACCATCAGCCTTCCTAGATTGTTTTCCTCTCAGACTTGCTTCCCAGGGTACCCTGAACATCAGTTCCCTGAGTGTTGAATTCTATGTTTCTGAAATCCATTGTTTTTATTTTGCTTCCCTCTTCCTCCCTCCTTTTAGAATCTTGAATTCTTGTCATTTTGAGGTTACTGTCATGATCTTTACTGACTTTTACCCAGAAGCTTTCAATAGGCCTACCTTTCACTTTGTACTGCACTTCAGAACACATGTATATCTCCTTTATATAAGTAACACATCTTCCTTTTTTCTCCTGCCTGTCCTTCCTGAAGTATTCCACCATATCTCTATAATCCAATTACATCATAATTCCTCAATTTTACTAGGACCTCCATTTTGTCTTTTGTATTCCCTATTCGTTTTGCATTAGTATATAAACATTTCAGGTATCTGATTTCTTCCCTTTACTAAGATTTTATCCAGGTCCCCTGTCTCTTTGCTTGCCACTGGGATTTTTCTTCATCCCCCAGTGAACCTACTTTAAAGCCCCCTCACTAAGTTAGCAAGCCTATATGCAAAGACTATCTCCCTTCTTTTTGTCAGGTGGACCCCATCTCTTCCCAGAATTTTTTTCTTAGAACACCAATATCCCACTGTCAAAGAAGCCAAAGTCCTTCTGATGATACCATTTATGCACCCATGTATTGATCTCTGGGATGCAACTGAAGGGAACACCACCTGGATTCTCATTTCCTTCACCCTTGTACCTGGAGTCATGTAGTCATTTTTGATCTATTCAAGGGTGCTCTTGGCAGTAACACTAGTGCCTGCATGGATGAGTTGTGTAGGATGGTAGTCAGAGGACTGAATGAGACTCAACAACTTTTCTGTGATATCTTGTATGTAGGGACCTATAGGTCAGACCAGCAGATAGATGCCTCCATGCCCTGCAGGAAGGAGGCACCAGCAACTACCATTCATCATTTCCTTCTGGCAGGATTGGTCCTGGCCTTCAACCCTAGAGCTTCATGGAGTGGCCTCTCCTGCCACTGTGGTAAGATCCTTCTCATTCAATGCCAAGGCTTCATACCTGTTCTCCAGCTGTGCAGCCACAGGTTCAGAAGAGGAATGCTGTCTGCTACCAGAGATGACCAGCTGTCAGAAGACAGCTGACCTAAGTATCTGCATCTTCTGTATCTTCCATTGTCTTCTCTGGCTGTCCCTCTTCCATGATGTTAGAAGTTTCTGTGCATCGAGCTGATGAAGACCCCGGGCTCATGGATGCATCTGAGACTATCCTTCTCCTCCTACACATCTTTTATCTGATTCCTGAAAGCCAGAGCAGAATCTGGATAGAAAGGACCTGATCAGAGCCTGAACAGGTATAGGCAAAGGAAGAGCTGGCAGTGACACGGCCTTTGACATTGTGATGTCTTTCAGACATCCTGTAGATTCTCCTGCTTCCTCTTCCTTCACCTTCTGCTGCTACTTCCTAGAAAATGTCTCTTTTCTTCTTTTACCTGCAAACTTCATTTAGCAAACTTGAAATGAAGAAAGGGTAAGAAAGCGGCTGGAAAAAGTCCTCAGGGAAGTTCTCACTCAAACTCCCCTGTTTGTTGGCCTTTTCCCTGTTTCTTGAGTCTTTGGCTCCCTTGTCAATGGATATTCTTTCTACTGCTGTTAGATGGCCTTTCAGGATAGCTGCAATGAAGGATATAATTCTTCAATGAAAGATAAATAACCATGACAATCACTTAGGACCATTGACTCTTCGTATCTGCTACTGGCCTATTCCTCTGAATTAAGGAGAATTATATTTATGTGCTACCCAAGGCTGGGAGAGGTAAAGGGTAATCTATATGTCAATGGAGAAAACAAGAAGAAAGAGAGACTGCATTTCAGAAAGGGGGATGGTTTGTGGGATGGGCTACCCAGTGCCACAGTCAAGATGACAGGACTTTAACGCTAGAATGCAGAAGGGACTTTGCCCAATATAAAATACTGATAAGACCTCTAGGATTCAAAAAGATAGCCAAAAGAAATATATTTTATTATTTTGCAAAGGTCAGTGATGTTTTTACTTCAAGAGTAAAGTGACTATACTTAAGGAAATCTTTTACCAAAAAACTATGTTTTGTGATTTCTTATCATGTTGTCTCAGCAATGTTTAATTCACCAGAGTGACCACAGCTAGAAGAAACAAGAGGTCCAAGCCTGGGAATGTGCTGTATGCTGGGCTCAGCTCATATCCAGCTGGCTTAGAAGCATATAGGACAAAGCAATTAGGGGTAAGTGTATGGAAAGGCATAAGATCAGCTTGTAACACAATTATTTAAGAATGATTCATTTACCAGAAATGCTATAATAAACAACACATATCTAGAGTAGTAGCACATAAATATAAGTCTCCTTAATTCATTTCCCCCCTTGTGTGTATATGATACACCCTATTAATGGCAGGTAATCTCAGCATTTAGGCTGCAAGTGGTGTTTTATGTGCCTTAAATGAGAATTTACTAAGAACCTAAGCTATAATGAACCTTGACTTCTACCTCCCTAAAAGTAGCCCAACATGGTATAATCAAAACATTAAAAAAAAATCTAAATATTAAAAGCAGCATAATTTAAAATGAAAGATCTGAAAAGCAATAATAGATCCTGCAATTTAAAAACTGCACTGTTCAACTCAGTAGTCTCAGAATGCATTTTAGGATTTTTGATTCCTCACACAAAGGTTAGTTCAGTTTCTTACCAACAGTAGTACAGTGGTAGTTACTAAGTAGACAAAGGTTTCTTATTCTTTTCCATATTTCCTGTGTAAAAAGGTGGTACATAAATGCAAATCTATATCACTACACTGAGTTACAAAGACAGTAACTAATAGGGGTCAGTGCAGATCAGAGCTTGATCAGAGCTTGAGATCAGCATGTTCCCATTCCAGATGGTGCGGTAAGGCACATCCAAAAATAAGCATTACACACTTGACTCAATTCAGCTTTCCTGCTAAATGACATAAATCCAGAGGAAATTTTAACTTTCATGTGTGAGCCTGATTCTTGCTAACCTCAAAGTCCAATTCTTGTTAAAGAAGGCACTTATTTAGGAATGGGGTCATTGATGGGTTATTGGGTTATTGGCTTTGTTTATTTGCTTTTCCATCTGTACTGTTAAAAATGAGGCTGATGTGAACCAAGTAAATTTTGTTTAAAGCTAGTGATCTAGCTCTTCAGCTGCTGTCCACCTGGGTAATCTTCAATGGGGCTACATAGTGGCTAAGCATTTTGGTGCAGTGAATCTGGGCAAAGATTTTCAGGTGATGATTGAATTTGTGTGCCACTGTTTTTCAATACTACACCACAAATAACTTTAAGGGCCTCAATCTTTCTGAAAGTATTTTTCCCATACAGCTAAACTAGATATTTGAAGGAGCTCAGCTTCCTAACAGAAGATATGTAATTGGTCTCAACCAGATTTAAATGACTCTAGCAATGCAACTTCTACTCCATTACATGGAAGCTTTCAATAAATCCCTCTATCTTAGATGTTGTAGTTATGCCATTTTTCCTAGTATTTAACTGTAGCAAAACCCCCAGTTTTTCTTTTTTTCTCTTAAAAATACATTCCCTCCCCTTCCCCAACCATTTCTGACTTTCTCTCTGCCTTCTCTATCCCTAATAAGTAATTATGATAAGCTACAGTTAAGTTAAAACATAGGATAAACTCTTGTATGCCATTACTGTAACAAGCCCCTATTATATTGTCCATATATCAAAATAGTGCCATGTTATTTTGGTATTGATTTCTATTGTTTAATACTGTATTCCTATTATATTGGTATTGCTTTTTACTGTTTTATATTAATATTGTATGATTTAGGCCTGTTTCTGTAAGTTAGCCAAAGTAATGTCAAGTCTCCATCTTGTCTTGTCAAGTCTTCATCTCGTGTCCACTGTCTGGGCATACCCTATTGTAATTGTATTGTAACTATGACTCATACCTACCCCTCCCATGTAAATTGGTTCCTGGATGAATGAAAGTGAATAAGAGTGCTTGAGGTATAATGGTAGCAGGCCTAAAAATAGCTCCTACTAAATGACTGGACCACCAGCTTAATGACCGGACCATCAGCTTAACGACCCTACCACTTCCTTGCATTGACTCTCCCTGAAACCACAGACCTACTCCCTGAACCAGAGACAAAACCCCGCATTTGAAAGATAAAGACCCTCCAAGAACCTAGCAACATGGAAACAAAGAACAGAATAGAAACCAGCAACTCTACCATTGTATTCCACTGGACAATGAGGACACCTGAAACTGCTTGTCCTCATCTGAGCAGGACTGGCCCTTTCCTGGGCATTTCCTTTCCATTGGAGACACAGGTATCCCACCTCTATAAAAGGGGTGATAGAGTGTGACCTCCTAGGGATGCCCTCTCCATCTGGACCAGCACTGCAACATGCCACCTATTCACCCAGAGGCCCTGCTGGTAACCCCTTCTGGACAACACCTCACTAGAGAAGACCGTGCCTGGCCATTGAGGATCAACTCTCAGCCTGGGAAAGGTAGCTATCACCCACTTCTTCCCTCCAAGCAAGGGACCTGAGTTCTATTTCTATATACCTTGACTTCAATCCCTCTATTAAGTCTTTCTTCCCTTGCTATCATTGTGTGAGAGTGTGTGTGTGTGAACCAATAACTTTGTGGTCTGTGTAGTGCATTGCCTGTCTAATAAAACTGTTGTTTGGATCCTTGAGTTGGGTTTTGTCTTACTTCGGTCCTGGTCCTGCTCCAGTCTCTAACCCCCCACCACTCTGACCTTCGTCCCTTTGCTCTCTACTCTGTCTCTGTCATCCCGGCTCCTTTCTGATCCAGCATCTCTCTACCCCACCTGCAGCCTCTCAGCTTCTATGTCTCCCGGCTCAAACCCTCGCCACCTCCCAGCTTCTCTTTGCCTCCCAGCTCCTCTCTGACCCCCTGCAGCCTCCCAGCTTCTCTTTGTCTCTTGACTCCAACCCCTGCTACCTCCCAGCTTATTTCCATCTCCTGGCTCTTCCCCATGCAGCCTCCCGGCTTCTCTGCCTCCCAGCTCTAGCTCCTGGCTTGCCTTCCTGGCTCTGCTTCCTGTGGCCTCCCGGTGCTCCCCGCTGCCTCCTTCACCTGGACCCCCAAGTACCCCCAAGTAAGCCCCCTAGTCACCAAGCACCCCCTAGTGTTAGCACACAGCCACCACCAAAGTGTGTGTTTGTGTATGTGTATGAACCCATAGTTTTGTATGTGCAGTGTGTGTGTGTGTGTGTATCATTTTGTGTCACGCCCTCCTACCTTACAGCATGATATTGAGATCTGGTGCATGTCAAGTTAACATAACTGGCATTTTCCTTTTGCTCTGTTTTGTTTCATTCCTCTTAAAAAGCTTTCTTATATTCACACTTAATATAAATATGGTGCATGACTTTATAGTTTTCTTTGTCTTATACATATAAATTGCATGTAATATCTAAGAAAGCTTTCTCTTTAGAAAAAATAAATATCAGAACAATGAAATGATGACTGCACCAATTTTTCTTTTTCAGTCATTTCTCATATGAGAATTAAGTTGAAATAAAATTAAACCAAATTATTTTCTTCCCCTTTAATTGCTTTTTTAAATGCAGTCTGTATACTCTAAATCGGGAGTGCTCAACTCCCATCTGCAAGCCAGATCTGGCCTATGGAGCCTTGTAATCCAGCCTGTGAGTCTTCCTACAAGTCCAGAAATTTGGTGGTGAGGGAATGGGGGCAATTTTCCAAGCCCCATAAAGCTGAATCAGCCCTGGATAGTCCTGCACAGAGGATTGGGTCCTGTCCTTGAGTGGTTTGGTTGAGCTGGGGCCTGATGTAGCTGTGCAGAAAAATCCTGGTCAGTGCCCAGTGCAACCACACAGGGCCAGGGCTCCAGTGGAGCTACCTGGAATGGCCTGGCTAGTGTCTGATTTAGCCATATGGTGCAGGCCAGCACCTAGCCCCATGCAGCTGGCCAGGCCCTGGCCAGGCCATTCCCTTGAGGCTGCATCTAAACCTCATCCTGGCTTGGCCATTTCTGCACAGCTGCATTGGGCCCCGGGTGGATCAGCACCATGAGCCAAATCAGGCCCACAGACAGGATCCAACCCAAGGGCCAAAAAGGTGTGTGAATACTGCTGGAAATGGTAATTTGACTGCATATTAACAGTTGATATCCATTGTCTCAATTGTGCTCCACTAAGTAACTGACATTAAAATAGCCATTTTCACTCTTTTGCCAAAAACTGATAATTGCATAGGTCTAATCTCTATCTTTCTTGCCTTGAACCACTCTGAAAAATTAATTGAAACTACTTTTCCTATCATAAAATTTCTTTTCTGGCAATCTTAAGCTCTAATATTTATCAAAAAACTAACATTCATTGAATGCGGGTTTAAAATTTTACACATACGTGCATGTTTTTAGATATTCTATTTTTAAGGGTAGATAGAACTGGTATTTATCAAAGGATACAGGGTCTACTAATAATTTAGATTTCATAGCTAGCAAAAATTGATAAAAAGGTTTGATAAGAGGCCTCGAAACATTGAAGACAACCCAACTAACCATTCTGTAAAAGAATGTACCTTGGTTCAATAGTTACGCATTTGAAAGACAATTATGCAGAAGTAAGTATCATCTTTACCTCAGGGCTGCATCTTTTAGAGAATACCTCTATTCTCCAGCACATACAATGTTGTCTGTATAAAGCCAGAGAAAAACTGGTTTGGCAAGTGGGGGTAGCAACCTGCAGAGCAGGGCATAATAAGCAGATCCAGAAGGGAAGAGAGATTGTTGTCACTGGATTTAGGACAGCATGAATCTCTGAGTCTGAGTAGAAGGATTAGAGGTATGCTTGCTTTTTTAGAGATGAAGGATGTGCCTTTCTTGTCTATAACTGAGCTACGTCAGCCAACTCTGCAAGTTATCCATGTGCCTGCCATATCTTTTGATGTAATCTCTCTGTTTATAATAAATCACATTTTAAAGGAGCTACTATTGTGTGGGTGTTTCATGAATACCAGTTCTGAAAAGATCAAAACCTTTAGTCTTTAAGAAGACATATGGTTGAAAGAAAAAAAAAAATGTCCTGGACCTGATGTCCCACTCATGGACTTGATCAAAAGGGCAAAAACAGGTGTTCTCTCCTAGTGTTGCAAAAGCCTTAGACAGGTACACATATAGGCAGCATCCGAAAAAAAACAAGAAAGAAGCTTGATTAGGAGTAGCAGGACATGATATTCAGGGTATCTGTGATGTGTAACACAACCACTGAAAAGCTTTCTTAATTAAACATCATTTAGGGGACTTCCAAAATGAGTGTCACTGTGGTTGGAGTCCTGAGAGTGAGACACGCTTACACTTCCATTCTCTCCCTCTCCCATCTTTCCTATATTGTTCCTTATTCTTCCTTTGTGATGCTTCTGTCTTCTGTTGTCCCTTTTCTGCCTCAGTCTTCCTATGATGGACTGGTGGGGACAGATCACTTCTGAGGGAAGAACATGTAGCAGAGTCTGAAAGTAGGCCCAAAAAACTTAGACTCAGGCTAATCTGGAGAGGGAGGCATGGGGTGAAAAGTGGAGACTGCTGTCTAATTCCATCCTCCTTATCAAGCATAGTTGGTTTAATAGGTTATGGACAAGATCTACTCCTAGTTTACTGAGCACTATACAGAGTCACTGCACATGTATTACTCCCTTTTCATCAATTATAGCCATGCCAGGCTACCCAGTTCTAAGCAAGTTTGCACACCTGAAAACCACCACATCTGCAGGTGGTTACATGATCTCTACAACATTGTTAACACATCAGTGTATAAGTGCAGTCCCCTGTGGTTTAGTGGTAGAATCCTTATCTACCACACAAGAAACTTGGGTTCAAATTGCAGACACTTATACAGCTATAGTCATGGAGGCACCAAATGTCTGGACTCAGTCTGGTCTTTGGATTCTGTCTCAGTGGCCTAACAGGAGGATAGAAAGTCTAGACAGCCTCCACTCCTCCAAAAATTCCTGCCCAGGCATATGCATCAAAGGTCTGGGTGGCCCTCATGCATACACCATGAGCCAGGAGGATTGTTGGTTGCTAATGTATAAGCAGGTGATGGGACAGAGATTATCTATAGCAAACCTTGCACACTGTTATACAACTGAGTCTATTATCTTTACAAATAATCTAATTTCTTTATGGAGAGATTTAATAATAAAGTACATTATAATAAATATGGTATTTTCTGGATCAACTAGTGCATCTAATTATAATATGCCATGTAAATCTGCTTCCAAAATGTCACTACAGCATGAGTTGGCATAATCTAAAATCAGTGGAGCTGCACCAATTAACAGCAGCGCAGGGTCTGTCCCTTAATTTAAGAAAGTACATTAGCCATGAAAATAAGAGTTAGCAAAGATCAGCTGAACACTGGCAACATGCCTAACATGTATATGGAGAAGTTTCTGGAATCCTGTCCCCTCCAGCTGTGAATATTTCACTCTACAGTTTTTGTTTATCAAAGTTAAAAAACAAGAGAGGACCTCAAGATCTGACTGCTTGAAAGAGGAAGAGATCTGAGAATACAAATTCAGAATGGACAACTGCTAGATGTATTCTTCACCTTCGTGTTTTCTTGAATCTTTTCATCTTTATTTTGCTGTAATTTTGCTTATGTTCTTCTGCATCCATCTCTGGCAAATCAAGGTGAGAGCAGTGTGGGAGACCTGGCTACATTCTAGCCTGCAGTGAGGTCATTCTTCTTTAATAAAAGCTGTTTTGCTTGTTTCTTTCTTTTCAGTCAATCGAATCCACCAATGCCGTGAAGAAGAGAAGTCCAAAGACTACTGTTGTCTTTTTCAAAACAGAAACTGATATGCATTAACCACAATAAAAATGATACAAAATAAAGTCATCAGACAGAGTAAACCCTGCTGTGCTAATATTGACTGATGAGCATTTTAAGATCTTATTTGTTACATAGCACTTGATTAGGGAGATGGCCAATAGTGCTAGGAAATGGAGGCCTTTCCTTTAACCAAGGGGAGATGCCTGAATGATTATACTTTTTTACACACAGTCCTTACAGGTGCTCTGCTGGGGTGCTACAATGTGAGAGAATCAACAGTGTAGGTCAGAAGTTATATATCACAATCCAGTTCCTTTGGGGTGTCCATAGAGGAGGGAACAAACTAGGGACAGAACATTATTTGGATATGAACAAATAGGAACAGAACATTATTTCATATTTTTCCCTGCTACTTTGATCATGCTGACAGCAAGGACTTGGATCCACTCTGTTTGGACGGCTGTGAAGGAGGCACAAAAAGAAGGAAGTACCCAGATGTGAGAAGGTAATTTCCTAATTTAGAACATAGATATTTTTCAGCCTGGCCTCTTCAATTTACTCCCTAGCATAACTGAGAAAAAATCCCCTGTCTTTTCAGTTTAATTCCCATATGAACTCATTAAAGAGTCTCAGGGAATATATGTTATTCCCCATATGACCCCATGACTTAGCAGAAATCCTGGCACAATGTCTTTAAACTGTAGATCAAAAAATTTATCAGGCACTTTTCTGAGCATTTGAAATAACAAACGTAAGCATAACCTTGTAGCATTTCTATGAGCTGCCCACCATCTGCCCTGTAGTGGCAAACTGCTGCTCATTCAGTACACAATGTTGCTACTGGAGGCAGAGAAAAGAGATATACATTTTCATAAGGTCTCACTATGGGCTCTTTTCTTCCATTCTTCCTCCATCTTGGCAATACCACCAGGATAGGCTAGTGCAAGCTGACTTACTTTTTCCACCCCAGCGTGCTGTTATAGGCTCTTGTCTATTAAAGTGAGAATTTGTTTCTCATGAAAAATACATTTTTGTTTAACTCTCTTTTTTTTTCTCCAAGTGGTCAGACCCTGGGGTCACTTACCTTTGTAATCAGGCAACAAGCTTTTGAATGACCAGATCTTTGGTACATTAAGTCCTGATTTGTTAAACCAGAAAGCCAGGGATTTTTGAATTATGGAAAAGGAAATAAAAATCAGGAACTAGTTTAATGAGCTGCCTTGATTTCTCTGCAATGCTTTTCTAAGCTCCACATACTGTATTGAACTTCATTTGCCAACAGCCTCTGGTTAGTCTTTTCCTCCATAAGAAAATGAAATCTGTCTCTGTAAGGAAAAGGAAAGTCATGATGGCATTGTACAATCAGTATATCGTTGGTGAAGAAGCTCAAAATGTGCTATGTAAAATATACCAATAAATCTTTACTAGCCCTGGCATGTACATCCTAAAATGGTGCTAATGTCCATTTCCACTGCTGAACACTCATCATAATGAGTGGCTGGACACCTATCATATTCGATGACACAGATGATGTAAGCAGTTCTATCCCAAAACTATTTTACCTCTGCTTGTAAAAAGGATTCATAACCAAGCCCCCTTTATTTTTGATAGATATGTCATCTTGCAGTTTAGATGAAGGTACTTACTGAGATAAGGCAAAATCTACTCAGGGGGTACATCTACACAGGCAATTAATGCACATGAATAAACTCTGGTGCTTATTGCTCTGGAATTTATTGCTCCCAAGTACCACGTCTTCACAGAGGGGCTGGGAGGGGCTAGTGGGGGTACCCTCATGCCCCAGCCAGCTGGGGCAGCATCTATACAGCTGTGGGTTAAAAAACTCTGCAGAAGGATATTCCTTGTGCTTGCAAAGACTATCCTGCTGCAGAGTAAATTAGTTGAGCCCAGCCTAAAAGGGGTGCACGTGTAGATACACAATGTTTACTGCACAGCTAATTAGTCTACTATACAATAAAAGTCTTGTGTAGACATGCCCAAGGGTACATCAAATCTTACCAGTCTAAAAACCAGTTTATCCAACCTGTTACTACAGGGCATTTAAACACATACTTTTCTGTCTTGTGACATGCCGGAGATCCACCGCTTTGGAGTAGACTCAATTAATAAGCGTGCCACTATCATTTTCTCAGTGCTGATGAGCATTTTGCTGCTTATACAACTGTAACCAATGCACCACCAGGCACTTTGTGCTGTGGCACTTGCATGTATAAAAACGCCCATCGTCTCCACTCTTATAGCAGAGGCAAGCAATGTTCCCTTTAAGATGTAAGGAGATGTATATATTTCTTCTTTTGATTAATCATTTATTTTCTGTATATAGCTGTGTAAACTAAAGAATCCCATTTGTTTATTGGACTTAGAATAAATTCTTGGGCAGTCAGGGTGAGGGACACACCTCTCCATGGGACACCTCAGTCAGCAGAGCTGCCTGAGTGGGTTCCCAGGGCTACTGGCACCCTGAGGATCCGGAGTCCGGCATATTGCCTGGCCTAGCATGCTGGTGAGGGTTGCGCTATAGAACTCAGATTCTTTTTCAGATGGAAAAATTCCATCCCAGACATATCTAAGCACTGGCACTCGTTGAATATTTTCTATTTAACAAATGTTTGCTGGTTTCCTTTAATATGTAATTAATTCTACATGTATGCTGGCCAAAGGGTTTTTCTACACAGGGGCAATTAGGAAAATTAATTGAATTAATGAAAGGTGTAAATTTAAGAGGGGTTAGTTAAGCAATTAGTTTACAAGACAACTGTTCACCACATGTGTTCTCCAGTAAGCAATCTACAGAAATTAATCTTGTAAATTATTTCTACAGAGACCAAATAGCCAGAATACAAACAACTTACTAATGCCAGAGAATCCTCTAACAGCATATTGCAAGCTACCCATAATAGTAATGTTCATTTGGAAACTACTATTACCCATTCTGTAAAAAACAAAAACAAAAACAAAAAAACCCTATATTTTGTGCATTGTGCCCACTGAAATACCCTATGAATTAGTATTGAGGTATTTTGTATATTTCCTTCTGGTTTCCACTTAGGAGATAAACCAAAATATACACAGAGGCAGGTGGGATGTGATTGCACTATGCTTTGTTAATATTTATGGTTAAAGAATTGGAACTTGCTCGACATCTCAATTTTATTATTTTTCCTATACGGCACATTAATGTGCAGACACTCTGGATGACTTGTAAAATCAACAAGTAATAAGGCCGTTGGGTAGTCATCATTATATTTTTTTTTTCATTTTTAATATGCAAGGTCAGTTTCACTTCTTTGCTAGGAACCCTGGGTGGGGGGTCCAAGCCTTATTTGGGAGTTAGGGGGGTAGCTGGATTTAGGGTGGGGGGAAGTGGTGTGACACACATGACTGCAGCATGTCACCAGAAACTGGAACCTGGCCAGTCAGAGCCATGCTCTGGCTGCTGGCCGGGCTCTGTTCACTCAGATTGTTCCTGCTACAGCCCTGGGAGACACCCAGGACCCCAGGAAAGGCTGCTGGGGCCAGCCCAGGTGCCCCACCTGGGGCAATCTGCCATGCACCAGAGTGCAGGTGCAGGAGAATGCCTGGGGACAACTAGCAGTAGCACAAATATGTGCCGCTGCTATTTGTCCCCAGGGGAGCACATGTTCCTACTCCTGGGAATGTGCCCCAAGAGTCTAGACATGCGAGACACTTTAGACCAGTTTAAACTTCCTTGAACATTTCTAAAGCACATCAGAAAAATCAAATACTATTGTTAGCTGGTCCCCCTTGAACTAATTCAATGTTATGTGTGGACACAGAGCATTCTGCACCTAGTATCTGGTCAGTTTTCCAGGCATCCCAAACTGCATCTCTTCTCATCCCCACAGATCTATACAGGTCAATGGGGAAGCTCTGGGATACAACCAGGACTCTATAATCTGCAGAGATCAAAGTCTTTAGGGCTGGGAAAGCAGAAAAACTCTGTGTCAGTTTCAGTTCTCTCCTAGGGATCCTGGGTGGGGGGTCCAAGCCTTATTTGGGGGTTGTGGGTAACTGGGTTTAGGGCTAGGAGAGGGTAGGGGGTTTTGTATCATCCTGGCTGTAGTGAGTGGGTGGTTATGCCTATAAGAGTAAAAACCTGTCAATTCCTGGATGGTGGTAGGGGTGAAACAGAGCTGTTGCACAACAGGTACTTAATAGAATAGAACAGCTGTCAATTCCATGCTTTTCATGCTCAGTGTGAAGTGGATTAGCCCATTAAATGTTAATTGTTCCTCCCCCTCTGCGCTGCATTCTTGCAGCCAGCTCTGCCCTGCACACACATCTCTATGCAGTTACTGGTACTGAAAGGTACTTGAGTGGTTGGAAAAGCTAGGGAGTTCTTAGGGGGTGTGGAGAGCACCTAGCTCTCTGGGAACCGTGATCAGAGGTCCACAGGGCCCCCCAGCACCTGGCAACCCCTCCACTCCAACCCCCTGCCCAGGTTTCTTTCCCACTATAGAGTAATCCTGGGGAAACTATGGGTACTGACCTCTGGAAGGCTGAAGGTCTGGGTATTTTACCACTCCCCGGTGGTATTTTGGTAGGAATGCAAACCCTAAAAGATAAGGATTCTACTTAGAAGCCTCAGCAGTGTACATGTGGACACGTCTGTCCAGGGACAATTCTGAACCAGTTCCCAGTCAGTGACATTTTTGGAATGGTTTCCATGTTATGTCTGTCTGCACCCTAAAAAGTATCTCCCATACTACATCCTAATCCAGTCAGGAGGAAGGCTGACATTCAATTGGATAGTAAATTACTTTTCCAGGTCATAAATTGGACCTGGGAACTGCACAGTAACTCAGGTTACTGTACATTTATTTTGTACTTGTTTATAGAAGAACTAAATAAATGCATAGTAACCACTGCACAGTAGTGCCTCGTGTAGACAGAGCCACTATTTAACATGTAGTAATATTATATTTAAGTTATTACCAGTATTTTTTAAAACATCAACGGATAACCTAGTTGTTCTCATCATTGCAATTGAACAATAATTTTATTAGAGTTAGGAGAGATTACGCTTCCAAGTCGTTTTATAGGTTGTTCTTTTATTTGTGTATTAAATAAGGCCTGATGAAGATCATAGAAGTACTCACATGCTAATAGGCAGACAGATGCTTAATTATCTTGCTGAATTAGGCCTATATGCTAATAAAAGCAGCCTGAATAAAAAATAAACAAATTACTATTTACCAACTAAATAGTTCCATAAAATAAGAAATGAACAGCATGTTGAAACACCTGAAACTAATGAAACTCAGCCTATTCAATGGTATACAACATTTTTTCTTTATTCCCTATCCTCTTATCTGCTTGCCCTGCCATGAAACTATAATAGCTATAATGGTTATATCCATATTTGTTGCAAATTTGCAGAATCAATAGCCTTTCCGGACTTCTGGAGAAATGACATTTTTTAAAATTTTCATGCAAGTTCACTGGAGCAGTAAGTGGAATAGAAAACAAGGCTTCCTAAGTAACAATTTCAATATTTTGTTTGGGCTGCATTGGTAGGAGCATTGCCAGAAGATCAAGGGAAATGATTATTCCCATCTATTCAGCACTGATGAGGCCACAGTTGGAGTACCATATCCAGTTTAGGGTCCCCACTACAGAAAGGATTTGGACAAATTGGAGACAGTCCAGTGGAGGGCAACAAAAATGTTTAGGGGGCTAGGGCACGTGGTTTATGAGGAGAGACTGAGGGAACTGGGCTTATTTAATCTATAGAAGAGAAGACTAAGAGGGGATTTTATAGCAACCTTCAGCTACATGAAGGGTGTTTCCAAAGTGGATCCTGTTTTGAGCAGGGGGTTGGACTAGATGGTCTCCTGAGGTCCCTAATTTTCTATGATTCTATGGTTTAAGGTGCAGAGTTCAAGACAATGTTGGCCATTTTCATTCATTTTTCCAATGCCATGATATCCTAGGTAGGTTAGCCAAGAGTCATGATCTGCACCTACTCGAGCCTTAAGGTCCATAGGAGGAGAATCCTCTCATTTGATTGTAGGTGCTCCATGACTTGATGCAGAGCATCATAGAAATTATCTTTATCATCTGAACTTGCCTGTAAAGTTGGTACAGAGGCACTAATGATGTGAACAAAACTGTCAGTTGACTGTAGTCAAGGTGAAATGATGCAATCTGAAGTTCCAGTGGGGGTCTTGGCGGTTTTGACCAACCTGTTGCAAACTGCAAATTCAACCCCATGTAGGTAAGTATTTTGTACACTTCTGCCTTCTCAGAAAAAGGTGTAGTTGGCTTCACAAATGGAGCTTGATTTTGCCAATCTTGTCTCCTGCAAGGCTGAAATGTCAATGTAAGTTTTTGCATCTCTCAATTAATCAATGCAATCTTCCAGACATTATCCACCATCTATAAATTGTCATTCATGCCAGGACACATGACCCTGAGATTCCAGCTTTTGGAAGGTTTTACATTTTATTTTCTTGTTTTTCAACTTTTGATCTAGCCCCAATCACCAAATGAGGCAGACAGACCATAGCAGGTCAGCACCTTACTGGCTGGGGGATGCCCAGCATAAGATGGGCAGTATCTGACCAGTGGAACACAACTGTTTCCTTCTACAGATGAAAGTGACTTGTGCCACTCAACTGTATGCTAAATGAGTTGAGCTTATAACCTGTGACTGCCCCCTCCCATGATATGCTCATGCAAGTAGCAAAGATGAAGTGTCCTCTCCATTCAGTTTTTGCTGCAAGGAGAGTCAAAAAGTATCATAGAGATACCCACAATCTAGCCACTGGAATCAATTAGACCTCATGAGCACCAGGAAAGAGCTACGCAGTGTACTACACACCTGCATTTATCACACTGCAGATTGTAACACAGACCACTCCCTTATTGTCAGCAAAATGAAAGTGATACCAAAGAAACCACACAAAGCCAAGCATAAGAGTCAGCCAAGAATGAATATATACAGCAGAAAAGTCCAAAGCAAGTTCCTCAACTTTCCTCAAGGACCATTGAGATAGCTGTGTCTGCAAAAGCAACAACTGCAAATGTTGAAGGAACTTGGAGTGGACTAACTGCAGTCAAGCAGGAAACAGCCATAGAAATATTTGGGAAAAAGGAATTGTCAAATAAAGACTGATTTGAGGCACACTTGGAAGAGAAGCTACCACTTGTTGAAGCCAAGAACACAGCCTACCTGAAACACAACCAGAATCCAACAGAAAGATCCAAGGCTAAGCTGAAGCATGCCAGGGCAATGGTACATAAAACAGGCAGTGCTGCACAAACCAGTGCTGGACTGATGTATATCAAGAGATACAGTTTGCCACAGACACAGGAAACCTGTGAATTATGTATGATGGCCTGAAGAAAGTTCTTGGCCCAACTGTCACTAAAGTCACCCCCCACTCAAGTCTCAAGATGGCAACGTAAAAGTCAGTGACAAGAACAAGCAGATGTTACGCTGGGTCGAACTTTACTTAGAGCTGTATTCCCATGAAACAGACATCTCAGAAGAAGCAGTGGATCAACTTCCAACTCTAAATGTACTAGCACAGCTAGATAAAGAACCTATAGCCAAAGAACTTAGCAAGGCCATAGACTCTCTAGCAAGTGGAAAAGCACCAGGGAAGTTTTGGCAACTCAGATGAGGTTCTCAAGTGTGGGAAGGCTAGCCTGCTACCACATCTTCACCAACTCCTGTTGGGCTGCAGGAAGGAAGTTCAAGTACCCTGGGACATGCACAACACTATCATCATTCTCTACAAGAACAAGGAGGACAAGGGGGGCTGCAACAAATATAGGGGCATCTCTGTCCTCAGCATCACAGACAAGGCTTTTGCCAGAATCATCTTGAAACACTTGCAACAACTTGCCTACCGCATCCTCCTAGAATCATAGTATGGATCCAGAGCAGGGAGATAACATGATATTCTACTTACACCAACTGAAGAAAGAGAACAAATGCAGAGAACAAAATAAACCACTGTACATAACATTTTTTGACCTGACAAAAGCCTTCAACACTATCAGCAGAGCAGGTTTGTTCAAGGTCCTGGTAAAGATTGGATGTCCCCCAAAGTTACTCAGCATGATACACTCCTTTCATGAAAACATGCAGGTCACAGTTCAGCTTGATGGATCAACCTCTGACAGGTTTGAAATGAAGAGTGGAATGAAGCATGGTTCTTTTCTGGTGCTCACACTCTTTGGGATCTTCTTTTCTATGCTGCTGCAATATGCTTTTGATGGCTTGGAGGAAGCCATATACCTTTACACAAGATCAGATGGCAAGCTCTACAATCTATCATGTCTAAAGGCCAAGACAAAAGTAAGGCACATAGTTATTTGGGAGCTCCTTTTTGCTGACAATGATGCACTCACCGCTCATGAAGAAGGCCAACTACAAATGATCATGAATTGCCTCTCCCATGCTTGCAGGATGTTTGCATTGACCATCAGTATCAAGGAGACTGTGGTCCTAGGAAGGGGCATTCACCAGTCACCATTTATCAGCCTTCACAACAAACCTCTTGAGGCAGTGAACAAGTTCTGCTACCTTGAATCCACAGTGAGCAACGACCTATCCCTGGATGAAGAGCTAAATGTGCACATTGGAAAATCAGCTACCACTTTCAGTAAGCTCTCCAAATGAGTATGGAACAATACAAAACTCACAATCAAAGCTAAACTCCTTGTGTACAAAGCCTGTGTCCTTAGTGTCCTTAGGTATAGCAGTGGGACATGGTCAATACATGCATATCAAGAAAAGAAGCTGAACAGCTTCTACCTGTGCTGTTTATGGCACATTCTTGACATCAAGTGGCAAGACAAAATCACTAACATGGAGGTCATTGCCAAAGCCAACCTGCCAACCATTGATAACACTCTCCTAGACTTGGTCTTGGCCACAGGAGACAATTTGGTGAGTGACTTGAATATAGAAGGTGGCCTGGGTGACAGTGACCGTGAAACCATCACATTCACTGTCCATCACGAGGTAGGCAAATCTGGTAGCAGGGTTGAAGTTTTGGACTTCAAAAAAGTGAATTTCAAAAGGCTCAGGGCAACAGTAGGGGAAGTACTGTGGGACCAAGGACCAAAGGTGAAAGGAATACATGAAGGGTGGTCATTCCTTCATTACACAATCTTTGAAGCACAAAAGAAGTCCATTCCCCTGCAGACGAAAGGTAGCAGAAGGGCTGGTAAACCCTCTTGGCTTAATAGGGGTATCATGGTCCTCTTGAAAAAGAAGAAAGAGGCATACAGACAATGGAATCTTGGGACAGTCCCCAAGCAGGACTATACAACAACAGCCCGCACTTGTAGGGAGCAGATTAGAAAAGCTAAGGTGGCTAAAGTGGTTAAACTATCAACAAAAATCAAGGACAATAAGAAGTCTTTCTTTAGGTATGCAGAGAACAGAAGGAAAACAAATGGAAGTGTGGAGCCATTGCTTAACAACTCAGGACACCTGGTTACTGTCACTAAGAAGAAAACTGAACTGAATGACTACTTTGCTTTGGTATTTCACTGGACTACAGGAAAAATCATACAGATAAGGTTCAGAATGGGCATGGTGGGAATGACCACCTTCCTACTGTTGACTGTATGACCAGTTAGAAAAGTTAGACATTTATAGACTGGGTGAACTTCATCTGAGAGTGCTGAAGGAGTTGGCCAAAGTCATTGTGGGACCTCTGGTGAAACTTTTCCAAAACTTGTGGCACTTGGGGGAAGTAATAATTGACCACAGTATGAACATGAGCTGGCAGTGTGATGCTGTAGCCAGCAGGGCCAACAAAACCATGGCATGCATCAATTGATGCATCTCCAACAAAGCCATTGAAAAGAAGTGATTCTCCTGCTCTACTCCACCCTACTTGGCATTGGTGAGACCACAGCTGGAGTACTGAATCCAGTTCTGGGCTCCGCACTTCAACAAGGACGTGGTACAGCTTCAGAGAGTCCAGAGAACGGCTACCCATATGATCAGAGACTTGCACAGAAAGCCATATGAGGAAAGGCTGAGGGACCTGGGACTCTTCAGGTTGAAAAATAGAAGGCTGAGACGGGACTTTGTAGCAGCTTACTGCTACATCAGAAGCATACTTCTAGGGCTCAGTAAGCAAGTGTTCACCAGGACACCCTTGGGGAAAAGTAGGAGTAATGGCCACAGTCTGGACAACCTAGTTGTGAAGTAGTTTTTCCTAATGTTGAGCCTGAAAGGAGCCTGAAGCAATCTTCCAGGAGTTTGTGACCATTACTAATAGTTTTCCCCAAGGGTTCCCTGGTGAACACACAGTCATGAGTTTTGCTTGTCTGCAGTTTGAGATACAGTTTCCCCCAAATCCCTGCACGGGCTAGCAGGCTTGCAGTTTTGACCCCACTGTGGTGTAACACATACATGTGACATGAGTTTTGCTTTCAAGACTTTGGGGTGCAGTTTCCCAAAACACCTTGCACCTATCTCCTTGAAACTTAGCAGACTTCGTGGACTCAGCAAGGGATATCATTTCTTCAAGTTTCACTTAAATCAGGCCAGAAATGACAAAGTTATAGGCTGTTTCAACCTTCTTGATCATAGCTATGGGCAAAACTTCAAAACAGTGTCGAAACGGCAAAACATTTTGACTTGCCTCATTTTGTTTTGCGGCTGTTCTGACTATATCTGTTTTGTTTTGATTTTTCTGTTTCAACCTTGAAATGAATAGAGACAGTGTCAAAACAAAACTGGCTGCGAAATTTCGTACAGCCCTAGATAAGAGAGAGAAGGTCGATATTGTATATCTAAACTTCCAACAGCCTTTGATCAGGTATCCCATGATGTTCTCATGGGGAAATTGGAGTATTGCAGGCTTAACTGCTCAACAGTTAGGTGGGTAGGAAGCTGCCTTTGGGGTAGAACCCAGACTGTTCTAATGAATGGATCTGTGTCATCCTGGCGAGAAGTGGCCAGTGGTCTCCTTCAGGGGTCTGTGCTTGGTCCAGTTCTTTTCAACATTTTTATCAATTATTTGGATGTGGGGGTGAAGAGCTCACTGGCCAGGTCTGAGGATGACACCAAGTTATGGGGGAGTGTGGTCACGTTTGAAAATAGGTTGGAGATACAGGTGGACCTAGACAGGCTGGCAAGTTTGGCAGATCAGAACTAGATGAAGTTCAATATTGAGAAGTGTAAAGTGCCCCACCTGCGGACAAACAATCTCCAACATACTTACAGGCTTGATTGTGCCAAACTGACTAGCACCATGACTGAAAGGGACCTAGGGGTAATAATAGACCATAGTGTGAACATGAGCTGTCAGTGCGATTCTGTAGCCAGCAGGGCAAACAATACACTGGCATGAATCAACTGATGCATCTTAAGCAAAACCAAGGAAGTGATTCTTCCACTTTACTCAGCATTGGTGAGACCACAGCTGGAATACTACATCCAGTTCTGGGCGCCACACTTCAACAAGGATGTGGAAAAGCTTGATAGAGTCCAAAGAAGAGCCAACAGTATGATTAGAGACTTGCAAGGCAAGCCATACGGGGAAAAGCTGAGGGAGTTGGGTCTCTTCAGCCTAAAAAAGAGAAGGCTGAGAGGGGACTTGGTAGCAGCTTACTGCTATATCAGGGGAATACATCAAGGGCTCGGTGAACTACTGTTCACCAGGGCAGCCTTGGGTAAAACCAGGAGTAATGACCACAAACTGCTGGAAGACCATTTCAGGTTTAACACTAGGAAAAACTTCTTCACAGTTAGAGTGTCCAGACTGTGGAATAAACCCCCTCCAGAGGTGGTGCAATCACCTACCTTGGAAATCTTCAAAAGGAGACTGGATGGTCACCTCGCTGGGGTCACCTGACCCCAGTTGTCTTTCCTACCTAGTGCAGGGCGGCTGGACCCGATGATCTTGCAAGGTCCCTTCCAGCCCCTTACAATCTTTACAGCCACAAGAGAAAATGCACCACCAGTCAGTAGTATAGCTGCAATATCCACCATCACTCACTGATGAATGATGCCATAAAATGATTCTATGATCTTTATGAGCTGGCAAAGAAAGATTTTTTTTTTCTGATTTCTTAGTTGGTCTAATAAAAGTTATAATCTCTGAACCAAGAGTTTTAGAGTTTGGGTCTTTTTGTCTCAGACCAACACAGCTCCTAATACACCCCTCTATGACCTTTAGGCACTTGAATTTCCATTGTTAAATGTTCCTTTGTACCTAAATCTTTATAGCTCAATGGTTAGGGGGACTCACCTGTGAAGTGGGAGAGTCAGGTTCATGAATGAGAGTAATAGGCCATTTGGGTATACTTATAGTATGGGACGATATTCAAAATGCATGATATGAAATTAGGTAGATGGAGAAAGTTTTTTACCATAATTTATCTTATCCCACCCCATATTTTTGCAGCTGCAGTAATATTTTTATGAGCTGCAGAAATAAGTCAGAAGTCATGCTTTAGTCATATCTAGAGATGGAGTGAACTCTGTCAGAGACAAGAAAATCATTCCAATTCTCCCTTTTGTTTTGGCAGTTTTATACCATCAAAGGTATACTTACATTTCATAGCAATAAAAATCTGAAATTCATTTCTGAGATTCTTATATTGCCCAGATAATCAATATGTAGTAGTGAACCAAGTTCATATATCCAGAATTTTATAGGTTAATAGTATTCAAGATATTTTATCTGTTTCCTTCCATTCAAGATCTAATGGAGGAAGTTCAACATTTGCTCTAACTTTTAAAACTGCCATGAAAAACATCTAAGAAGATAAACTATCTTTATATCAGAAAAAAATCTTTTTTTTTCTGCTGTCTTATCAAACACCACCACAAAGTTCTACAAAATGTCTGCCTGCCAGATGAATTTTTAATAGGAAGATGTTTATAGTTCAGACTGAAAGTTGTGAGACCTGGCACGGATGCACAACTTGAAGACTGATAAAGGGGCCCAATGAAGAGTTAAAATGTGGTTACATAGCACAGTTTAGTTCTCATAGCTTTTGGGGAAAACAGGCCCTTGAGTTGAACACCCATAATTTTAAGTACACTAAATGTTGAGTTACTTTTGAAAATCTTGATCTGAATTTTAAAATATACATTGCAGTAATGGAGTATCTAAAGGATGGAATCCCAGCACTAGTATGTGACTGTTGGCAAAAATATGTGAATTCAAAGTGTCATTGTCAAAAATTAGGAGAACTCACCTGCAGAAGATACAGAGACCCATCAGCGTCTCACTGGCATGGAGTGTACTAACCAGATGTGTACATAACCTGTTAATATTGCTGCTCTCTCTCTAGAGGTCTTTTTTTTTAATTCAGCAATTAGGAGTGTAACACTGGATGGAACAGCTTGGGTCATCAAGTCCAGTTTCTTGTTATTACAGGCAACTATGGCATATAATCTTATTAATAAATTTACCAAGCTCCATACTGAACTAGTTAGGTTTTTCTCGCTGCCACTCCTGGTTAAAGGCTTTTCTAAAACTTAACTGCTCTGATGGCTAAAGACCTTCTATTTTATGGCTTTTTTTTTTTGTGGACTGTTTAAACTGCTATACACATTTGGTTTTGTGTAAACACTATTCCTTTAAACAGTTCTTCACCCTGATGTTGATAACACTGATGTAGTTATAGAGAACAATTATATCTCCTCTCAGCCTTTGTTTCACTAGGCTAAACAAGTCAAGCTCTTTCGGGTCTAGTGCCTATTGTTTATACTGTTTTTGTTCACTCAGAGTCTTTGTAACCATATACAGGAACTCTCAGTGTGCAATAAAAGTGGCCACACAGAGCATGTCTACATGGCATGCTTACTGGGGAGTTGCCTACTTAGGTCTACAGTAAAAGTCTCAGCATCTATACCTGCAGTGGTATTAGGATGGAGTAAACTAATTAATTCCCCTGCAGGTTAGTGCTTGTAAATAGAAGTACTGTCCTGTGGTGGAGTTTTTTGCTATCCAGCAACACATTTGTAGATGCTGATGTGACTGGTTGGGGCATGAGGGTGCTTCAGGGCAGGGGCTGCCTGCTGGCTAGCCCTACACTGAAGCACCCTCGTGCCCCAGCCAGCCCCTCTGCAGCACTTTGAGCTGGGACAGAGCAGCCCTAGGCTGGCAGGCTGAACCCCTGGGCACCCTGCCAGCTGGGGCTGCTCTGTTCCAACTCAATGTACTATGGTCAAATGTGACATCTGGGAGCAATAAACTCCAATGCAATATGCACCGGAGTTTATTGCTGCACATTAATTGCATGCGTAGATGCGTCCACAAAGAGTTAGTGCATAGCATCTGTTACACTTCATATCTACATCCTTCCTGATTCTAAAACTGCTTTCCTATGTACACAAGCCCTTAGTGTCCTTTTGTAAAATGGCATCTCTGTTCTTTTATTTATCACTTTAGCCCTGTTGTGCATCAGTTCCAACTTGAACTCCTTTTTTTTGAGTATCACTATCCAGAATGCTACATGATATTGTAGACAAGGTATTTTCATAGCCCTGTATAATGGATTTAATATTCCTCTCTGTGGGTGTTGGTAGGAGAAAGTTCCTATCCTGAAGACCTCACAGTCTACGACAAGATGCATCTTGGATTCACCTCCAACCCCTCCTAGGTCTTGTGCTAACAAAGATCCCAAATTTACAAAAGAAGTTCTAGGTTGCAAAGTTCCTTTTAATTCTATATCAAAATCATCACAAGAGCTTTTGAATGTTTTAATGAAAAGAATAAGTGATAGAGCCCACCTGGCAGCAACCAGTGAGCTAACAAAAGAGAGAAGCTTTAAGTACCTGGGTTCCAGCACAAGTCTCTCTCCCTCTCTCCCTCCTCTTCCCCTCTCTCATATGGCTTCAATGTAATAGCTGGGAGGATAGAATATAAGAAAGGGCATAGCCTCTCTTGTCCATATGAGATATGTTTCTGGCAATGCCTGAGGTATTTTAAAACCTATTTCCCAGAAATGTTACAGTGTTTTTTTGGAAGAATCCAAAACACCTCTTGCATGGAATCTACTTGACAAAAAAAAAACAACCGAAAAACAGCATGGCCAAATGTTATAGAAAAAAATTGCTCTGACTTACATTAACCAGATATGCTGGTCACTTAAAGAATGCTATCCAGGTAAAATGCAACACAACTGAGAACCGGACTGTCACCAACCAGAAACAGAGTAATGCAGGGTATATATTCGGGAGAGGTTGCCTAGCAATATTAAACCAGGGTTACAGGAGATTGAGGATGCAGTTTCAGAATGGATGGATTTCACACTTTGCATAGAAATACATCATTCAAAAACATGAAGAAAAAGAAAGCAGGAAGGTAGCAGGAAACTGTCATGGTAGTCCCCCCCACCCCATATCTTTTTATTTTATTTTCCTTTTTTTTAATGAATATGAAGAACTTTGCTAAGAATCATTGAGGAAGAAGCTAAGAAATGGAAGCAGTGTAATAAATGCTGTCTTTTAAAAATTTAATAATTACCATTATAAGTAATTATTATAACTGGAGGTCTGGCATTCCTTGTCCAAAGTACCTGCTCTCCACCAGGGCTGGCAGGGAGGAATTGCAGAATACACGGGTATCCTGGGTGCTGCCCACCTTGCCAGAGCTCATATTAGTGAAGGTGCTATGGTGGTCAACAATGGCTTGGAGCATGACAGAGTGGAAGCCCTGCCAGCTGTAGTAGGGGCAATCAGCATGTGTTGGATAGGTGACAAGAATGTGGGTCTGATAGGGGGCAAGCTTGGGGCTGAGCCTCAAGTTGGCCCTCCCACCTGTCTATGGGGCAGTCTGCCCAGTCTCACCTGCCATGACTTTGATGTATCATTGTAACTGATGGTAGTAAATGTGGGAGGCTCCCCATTCTATGCCCCAATGTCAGGGGGGCACTATTCTCAGCTCCGAACCTTCCCTACATGGCAGCCCATGCCTCACAGATGGCATCTAGGATCATAAAACACACCCAGCATGAAGCTGGACCAAACTCAGTCCCCTTGTCCTGTTGCATACCCACATTCATACCACCTCTTCTCACTGGAGCCTCATGCACTCCACCCCCTCTCACAGGGTCTGTTGCTCACTGCACCATACTGTGCCACCTCCACTCTGCCCTGCTCTCTCTTGGAGTGACCCCATAGGCCTTGGGGCTTATCCAACTCATTCCTTGTGTGGCAGATGTACAGTCTTTGGGGTCTCTCCTGTGACCCTCACCTGGGTAGTGGCCAGCCAATAACTTGACCTGGGCTAAGTTTGCCCTGGCTCCTCCCAGGGCAACTCTACACACTTACTACATGTTGTCATGGGGGGTTGGCCTATGTGTTGTCTTTCAGGCCTACTCCAGTTCAACCCTACTCAACACACCCCTTGGGGCTTCCCTTTAGACTGTCCTACAGCCCTACTCAACCCTGAGTTACGCCCAGTCCTTCAGGCAGTAAAGACATACTCTACTCTGGGTGGGCTCACCTACATTTCAATGCTCTCAGGGTCTTCACAACTGCCCCATCTCTAGGGCTACCTGACTGACCTCTCTCTGGGGCCTCTGGGGTCTTACTCCCCTCTGGGGCTCAGGTGGCCATGGCCATGCCTGACCCCTTGCCTCTGCTGGGGTGTTACACCCCTTAGGGCTCAGGTGGTCATAGCCTTTGCCTGACCATTGTATTTATAGTGTTGTGGTGGCTAGGCATTATCAGGGTGCCCTGACCTGCCTTTCACCAGGGAGGTGAACAGTCCTTGTATTTGAATGGGGCTGCCACGTCACTGGCAGTTCCACCAGGCCTCCCTTCCCTGACAGGGTGCAGTTTTAAGTCATGCCCAGGACCAGGAACCTCCAAGGCATCCCCCTAGCTCCTGCCCTTACCTCCAGCTTGTTGTGAGCCTCAGTTCAGCCAGGTGGTGTTGCTCCCTCGGCTGCAAGCAACACACTGCTGGCTCCACCTGGCTGACCTTAGATTTAAAATGGCTGCCCAAATCAGGCACCTGCTGGTTGCCTGCTCCAGCCCTTAAAGTGGCAAGCACCCAAAGGTGCGCTGCCAAAGGATCCTGTCTAGGACTCTGATGCACTGTGGGAATCCCAGGGCATGGAATCCTCTACCACCTCCAGGGAGTTGTGCACCCAGAACATGGTGTGCCGTAGTGTGTCTTGGATGGTGCCACACACCTCCTGAATGTACATCCCAGTGTTTGCCTTGTTTATGACAAAGAGATGGATGATGTAGCATAGGCTGGCCAGCATAGCCAACATAAGCAGAGCAATGGCTAGCAGAGTATCTGCAGGGAGGAGCCACCACATGGCGGTGACCTGCCACTCCATGTGTAGGTTAAGCTTCTCATGGAGCTCCTGGATGGTGGCCTGGGTCATCCAGAATGACTCCAGCCACTGCTTGTCATCCCAGGTGGTCTGGATGACATGCAGTCATCAGTTCTGTCTCTCCAAGTGGGTCCATAGCTGATGTGGCTGAGGGCCCAGGAGTGCATGTGCAGCCCCAGTGGTGGCATCCAGGAGTGTGTCAACATCCCTGCTGGGGTACAGGCCACAGCATCAGGTTTGGGCCACAGCAGCATGGTGGCAGGGGGCCTGCAAGTGGTCGCACCATGTGGGGGGGCCACCAGGGCCAAGACTAACCAGGGCCAGGTGGTGGTTGCTATGGCAGGCCACCACAGTGAGCAGGGTAGCCAGCAGGGTAAAAGTTAAAGGAGGTTATTCTTCTACTTTATTCAGCAATGGTGAGGCCTCACTTGCATGTCCAGTTTTGGGCACAACACTTCAAGAACAATGTAAACATATTAGGAATACAGTGGGGAACACCAAAGTTAATTGATGTCAAAGAAATATGACTTACAAGAAAAGTTTAGAAGAAATGGGATTATTTAGTCTGTGGATGAGAAGACTGAAGAGAGACTGGATAACAGTCTTCAAATATCTGAAGGGTGGTTATAAAGAGGATAAATAAACTATTCTCCCAGGCAGTAAGGGAAATGTTAAGGAGTAATGATCTTAAATTGAAACAAGGAAAATTTAATTTAGATATTAGGAAGAACTTTCTGAGTATGATGTGGTTAAGCCTTGAAACAGATATTTTAGAGGTTGAGGAATCTCCATCCACAATGTTAAGGAGCAACCAGCATGGATTTATAGCAGGCAGATCCTGCCTGACTAACCTGGTGTCTTTTTATGACCAGGTCACAAAGTGCTTAGATGCAGGAGTAGAGGTGGATATTATTTACTTGGATTTTAAAAAGGCTTTTGGCACAGTGTCCCACCCAATTCTTACAAATAAACTAAGTAGCTGTGATTTGGATTTTTTCACAGTCAGATGGGTGGACACCTGGCTTATGGGACACACCCAGAGAGTGGTGGTGGATGGGTTGGTATCTACCTGGAGAGATGTGGACGGTGGTGTCCCCCAAGGCTCTGTCCTTGGACCAGTATTGTTTAATATCTTCATCAATGATTTGGATGAGGTTGTAGAAAGCACTCTGTCCAAATTCACATATGACACCAAACTATGGGGTATAGTAAACACACTAGAGGGTAAGGAGTGAATTCGGGCATATTTAGATAGATTGGGGAAGTGGGCGGATCAGAATAGGATGCAATTTAACAAAGATAAGTGCAAAGTGTGCACCTGGGGAGAAAGAATCACCAGTACACCTATAGAGTGGGAAGTACCATTCTAAGCAGCACAGCAGTGGAAAGGGATCTCAGAGTCATAGTCAATGAAAAAATGAACATGAGTCGCCAATGTGACGAGGTAATAAGTAAGGTTCACCACACTCTTTCCTGCATTAGGAGGTGCATCACGAGCAGGTCTAGGGAGGTGATGTTACCCCTCTATATGGTATTGGTCAGGCTGCAGCTGGATTACTGTGTCCAGTTTTGGGCACCACACTTCAAGAGGGATCTGGATAACCTGGAAAGGGTTCAGAGGAGGGCTACTTATGTGGTTGAGGGCCTGCGGGTAAGATCCTATGAAGGCAGACTGAGGGACTTGAATTTCTTCAGCCTCTGCAAGAGAAGTCTGAGAGGTGATCTCGTGACTATCTACAAACTCATTGGGGGGGGGGGGGGGTCATCAGGGAATAGGAGATACTCTGTTTACCAGGGTAATCCCTTCCTTATGTAGGGGTTGGACTAGATCAGTGATTTTCTTCTGGTGTGCCACAGCATAAGAGCTCCCTGGTATGCTGCAAGAATTTTGCAATAATTAGAAGAAAGTACTCCAGCTGCCTACCGCTAATGAATAAGCCATGTCTATAAGATATTCACAACAGACCTGCACATGCATTGGCTGTGGGAGAGATTGAGAACCAGCCAAGCAGAAGTAAATTCATCTACTCTGCAGCATGTGTTGGCTGTGGGGGATATGCAGTCTGTGAGTGTCTGAACAGCTGTGCAGTGGAATTTTCCTGCGGCAATGAGCTCATAAGTATGGGGATGGGGAATGCCTTAACAGGTGTGCAACAGAAACATTTTATTGTAAGTGTGCTATGGGCTGGAAAAAGTTGAGAAACACTGGACTAGATGATCTCCTGATGTCCCTTTCAGACCTATTTTTCTATGACTTTCTGATTCTGAAATATGTATTATATTTTGTGTTATTCTTATTTGGATTATTATGGATTAAAGATTAGATTTGCTGCTGTTAAACATAAGCAACTGTTATAAAACATATAAAACATATGTGCTAAATAATCTCATTTTACAATGGGTAGGGATACAAATTAAAAGGAAAAATGTCTTCTATTTGCAAGCTATATGTGCTCATTGAAATCTATTTATAAATGTGCACTACTCAATAAAAAGGCTTCTGGCTAAATTAAATAATAGGGGCATCCTTGTCTGGGAAAATCATGCATCAAATAAAAAGTAAAAATAGCCCCAGCCTTTGATACATTTTCTCCCTAAATTTAAACTATGACTCTTCTAGGATTATTGCATGCAGATATGTAATTTGTTCATCCATTTTCAAGAAAACAATAAGAACCATTTGCTAAGAGCAGGTGCAATGTGAGTCTACAGGTGGCTCAGAGCTAAGGATCTTAGCTCTCCTAGAGCATTGTATAGAGAGCTTAGGTCCCTCATTCTGGGTTCTGGAACCCATTCTAGAACCCAGACTGGGCTGGGTGCTCACCCCCACTCCCTGTTGTTGGATGTCATATTGAATGTGATATCTGAATGTTTGTAATAGTTGCCCATTAGCCAGTTTAGAAAAAGACAAGGTTCATCTTCTTATCTATGGTCTACGTGCGGAAGGCCCTGACTTTGCTCAAAGTTTTAACTCTTGAATTTTATCTCTAGAGGCCTTTAACAAAGTTAACCTAAAAATGACCCTTAAGCAAACATCCCACATTCCGAGAGATCAAACCCTAGGGCCTTTGAAAAGATTGGAAAGAAAGGAAATTCCCCAAAGTAATTAAAATGATGAACAAAAGAAACTGAACCCAGCAGAATCTATTGAGTAAGATCCAAGCCCAAATTTGGGAGTAGTGACAGGTTTGGGTAGGAGGGGCCCAAGACGGCAACTCACTCAATAAAAACTGTAACCTCCTGTCCCAATTTGGAGGTAACCTCACTTGCAGAACAACGAAGGAAGAATCGCAAGTGTAGGCCGGATCAGACTGATCACCTGAACCACCCTCTCTGTGAACACGAATCTCTTAGTTCACGCTGAAGCCACGGAGCGCCCAAAAGGGACTGAAGGAAGGAGACTTAGTCCTATCAGTATTGAGGCCAGCCCATTGAACCGTACTGCTGAGGCCAGCCCATTAAATTGTACTACTGAAGAATGAAACCATATTTAGGTGTTTGGCTTCTCGGAATTCTAGGATTGTAAGTATATTATAAAAATAATAGTATTGATTCAAATTTAACTTTGAATTGTAATTGTTTTAAGGAAGTGCATTTGGAGAATTGTTTCTGATATATGTAATTATTGTGTTCTTAATGTTTGTGGTATTTCTTAAAGCTAAGCAGTGTTATATGCATAGCAAAGAATTTTAAAATAAAATTGTGTTGTATGAATCAAGTGTGCAATCATTGTGAAATCGTGCAATCAACTAACTACTCCCCCAGCCAGTGCATTAAACGAATCAGTAAGTTGTGTGGGATCTTCTCTATTCCATAACCCACTAGAGACATTGGAGTTACAGCAGTTTCACGTCTAAAGGAAATATTGTTCTACTTGAAATGCAAGGGCACTCTACATGTGGATACCTATGACTGGACAATTGTGAATGGGTTCCGAATCAGTTTGGGAATGGTTCAATTGTCATGTGTGTACATGCCCTTCATTATTGCCTATACATTCAGAAGCTTAATAAAAATAACTATTCAGTTCAAACAGCAGCCAATTTTAAATGGAAGGCAGGGTAGATTTGCACCTTGTAGGCTAACCAAATAATCTAACTGTTGTCACAGTCATAGCTTTGACTTGAATAATATAATTGGCAATGTACAATGTAAGCAGTATTATGTATGTGTAGATTTTAGTATGTATTTGTCAAGAATTCATTTTTAATAAGTTTAATATTTTTTACACTTATGTTCAGATTACTGAATGTTACTACTTCTTTTCTTAATTCTAGACACGGTTCACTTTTTTTACATTCACTAAGCTAAATGCTTGTATCATTTATAAAATGTGGCTAAGGAGAGTCATTGATAAAAGAGGGGGCTCATAATACCTGGTATTCGCAGATATTGTACTGGAGCTACTCATGAGCTGAAAACCAATTTGATAGGTAACTCCCCACTTAAAAATGGTATGCTTTGACTTCTTGAATAAAGTGACACAGCATAAGAGCAGTGTGACATAATGTGATTTGACACACCCCTGACCCAAGATTATATCAAGTGTAATGTAATATAACAGAATACATTTATTAGAAACCCAATTAGCTAATGCTTTAAGATAAAATGACAGCCAGTGGTAACTGACAAGGGGAAAAAGTATAAAGGCTGTAAGAAAAAAAGTACTACAATGAGCTTTAAAAAAAAAAAAATTCTTGCTTACAAGAACTGTATTGACTATACATCACCTCATCTGAAGGAAAGAATAATGCAATCTGTCACTGATTTCTAAGCACAAAAGGTGTTTCAACAGTATGAACAGAATGCTCCTCTGCCCAGTGAGTGAAAAGAAGGAAAGTCTTTTAATAGAAAGTGATTCCAATGATTTGTGTTCATCTTACCTGAACACTGAGAGTAGATCAATATCAGTTTTAAGATCACTGCTTGCTCTAAACAACTCTCAACAGTGTGTACTTTCCTTTAATTTCTCCACATATATCCTCCTAAAGTGCTTTACTTCTTCCCTGCAAAGATAACCTTGAAAACATACACTGATACAAAACAGCACAAGCCAATGACTGCTGACAGTGTAAACAACAGCAGTAAGCAACAATGTTCTAAATTCAGCAGCAGGAGCCCAGGGATCAAAATGGGAATTGGTAATCTTTCCTCCTCTTTCCATTCACATGGCATTTTAGTACACAAAATGAGCGATTTCAGCTGGGGATGCATCCCAAAGAATTCCCTTGCCAGCTCTCCCCCAAGATCCTCAAAATGGATTTGTGAATGGGGGCACTGCTGGTTGATAAAAATAGTTTGCCGTTTTTCTAAGACTAGCTATGGTGACCAAAGGAAAATTTCATTGGCCTGCCCGAAAATGCTCAAGTTGATGACACTTTTCAACATTAGCCTGAGTATAGTGGGATGTTATTCACTCAGGTTAAGTGAATTTCACAAACTATGATGGCAACTGCTGCAAAGGGAAATCTGATCTTGTTCTCTCATCCAGCAGTGCTACAAGAATGCAACAAATGGTCCATGGCATGCTGGCAGCTGCTCCAACAAGAGCACCAGGAACAAGAGAAGGAAGCAGACCTAAAATGCTGTTACACTGAGCTGAAACCTCCAGACCAGTGACTGACCAGTCATGTCAGGGGTAAGCAGCCTTTTGACAGTGTAGACCCAAGCTTCTGATCCAGCCAGGATTGTGGGTCAGAAGTCTCTGCCCCTGGATTACCCAGCTCCCTTTGTTCAACCTTGCAGATACCTGACTCCTCTGTAGTGAGGAAAGTGCATATTGCAGCAAATCAGCAGGCTCCACAGCAGAGGGAAGCACTGAGGAAAGGACTGGCAGCACAGCACAGCTCTGTGCACTGATACCCCATGCCACATTTCACCTGAATTAACTGAATTGAACCTCTCTGCAGGCTGGATCTGGGGGCCATAGGATGCAGACCCCTGCTGTAATGAACCACTCATCTACAGCAAAGGACAGGAACTTTAGAACAGCTACCTGTGATTATTGCCAGAGCTGTGAGCAACAGCTACCAGAGTAGACAACCATGTAAATGAGTGCCCATGAGGCAACATGGTGTTGGAAACATGGCAGAAGAAGAAATTGATATTGTTTTACATGGCAAGAGAGTTATAATTTTGTGAAGGAAAGGGGTGGGGGAAGTTTTGTCCATTGAGTTAGAACAGTTTGAGGAAGTGCCTTGTTAAAATTTTGCTGACACATCACTACCTATTGGAGATACAGAATCCTTAGACAATTATACCTTTCAGTATTTGATTAAATACACTTGTCAATGAAAATCTGCCTTTGAAGAATCAAACAGATAGCTTAGCAGGATGATGTCTGAATATCAACTCCACGGTCAATTGAAGCATCAGAAGCAGAAGCAGGGATGCCCAAGATAGTGCTCCAAACTATTCACTGTTCTCCAGTTTATATATCCAAGGATTGCATTAGTGCTTTTCACCACAGAATCACATTGGGAACATTGCTTGTTCACTGTGAACCCTAAGCCCTTTCAGGAATGCTTTTTTTTTATTGTCTACCTAATGCGTACTACACATAATAGTAGCATAGGTGTTTTGAGTCTGACATGGGTGTCTGGTGCCTCTTGAGTTGGCGGGGCACATGGCCTCCCTGATGCCAGTCAGCGACTGGGCGGGGGTCCCCCGGCGGTCGATCGTGCTGAACAAGGGGGGCAGTCCCTTGGTGGTTGATTGTGCTGACTGGGATGGGGGGCTTCTGCAGCCCATCTCACTCACTGTAAGAGGAAGTCGCATGGCCACTTTAGCTGGCAGGCCCGCTCCCCAGCTAGTGCTCACACAGGGAGCACTGGCACTCCTGCCTGCCCGCCAGCTAAACAGGGAGCGCGGCCTGACGGGGTACACCAGTGCTCTCGGTGGGTGCATATGCATCCCTGTGTACCCCCTACGCATCACCCCTGGATTGAGAGGATGAGATCTTTCTAAGTGCTCCAGTTATAATTCTGAAGATTGTATATTTAAAAACTATGACATTTAAAACTGTCTGCAGTTGGCTATTCATCAATTCTTGTATTTATGAATTCATACAAGAGCAGATGTTAGTTGACATTTTTCATCTGATTTTACAAAAAGGCTGAAATAACCCATGAAGATTTGGTTATATATTTGAGTATGAAGTGCCACAGCATTGTTAAGAATTCGAGAAAAATAAGAAAATAAATAATATTATCTTTAAAGAAGTAAACTGCTTGAATGGGAGGAGGATTGCTGTTTTCATAAACAATTTGCTGATTTTCTATGATATGTTCCAAGCACCAGTCCAGAACAATATATATATGTGTGTAGGAATTGTCATATTGTATAAAACCAGTGGCTCATTCAGTTTGCTAGTCTATCCAGCCACAGCTGCTTCAGAGCAAACCAGTTCAGATGTAACAAGCAAACATTCCTTTTCTCTATTTATTTTGCACAAAACCAATTACAGGGCCCACATAAAGAAATGATTTTATACCTTCTTTATATATGGAAAAGCTTTTATAAGTAAATATAAGGTCCTATACCCACTTCATTAAAAAACACACATTTAAAAAAAATCCTAAAATTTTATATATATAGCTTTTGGTATGAAATAAGAAATTCAGTTTGTTGCTTTTTTTTTAACTGCAACTTTTCTATGGTATTTATTAAAACTAAGAATAGGTTCCTATTGCTTTCATGGAACAATTTGAATGCCAGGTAAAAGCCTGAAATATGCTTTTAAATCCACCCATCTGTCAAGTAAATATAGTTTTTGAAATCTTATTTTTATGTTGGGAGTTGGAAGGCTCAACAAACAATGCCAACCATAGGAAAGTAGAATTATTTGTAAAGGGAAGTGTTTGGTCATGAATATATAACGCTTATGTAATAGGGAGTCAGAGAGCTCCTATTACTTTACAAGGGAGTTGCAGCAAACTGAGCTGGCCCTGGGCAAGCTGGTAGCTAATACACAGACTAACTGCTTGTTACTAACAGACTAAACCAGCTGCCAAGTAGCAGGCAGACCTGTAGCTTCATGGATAGTGGCTGCCCTGGGTGGGGAGTAGACATGAGTGATGACCAGTAACACCTGCAAGACATGGGCATATAGTGTTAAGTATGGACTGAACAGAGACTCTGAATTCTTATCCCATTACCTGAGCTAGCTTTTATAACCCCTATGTCCCTCAATGAATTGGTCTATATGGTGACACACTGCCCTACCTTTTGCTTATACATATACCACATAGACTGCTTACAGGCATTTGGGGAGGTTAGACTGAGTTAAAAATGGCCACCCAATCTAAGGTAAGTTGGGATGGGGGGATAGCAGAGGAGGTTGGGGAGCAAGCAGGCTCAGGGGAAATCAGGGATGGGTAGGAAAAGTACAGCCCCAGGGCTGGGACTAGCAGCTGGGCTTTCCCTGCCCTGGGGCTATGCTGGGAACAGCACAGAAGTTCAGAACGCTTAGATCAGTCTTAAAATAGCTAGCTCAATCTAAGTTGTAGGGTTAACTTAGGATGCAGACAGAAGTACCTCCCAACTGTAAGTCACAACAATTTCTGCAAAGTTACAGCATCTGTTGGTTCCAGGGGGGACAGGAATCTATCTGCTGCCTCCAAGTCTGCAGTCAGGTTCCCATAGCCACAGCCATGGCTCTCTGCCAGGGTTCACTGTTTTCAGAATGGGAAGGCAGCAGAAGGAGCTCATTCTTGGGACTCCTCAGCTGGTGCTGAAGGGGGGGGGGGTGTGAATTGGAGACCGCCCCCCCCCCACCTCAGGAAGCCTCCAATACAGCTGCTCCACCCTGTGGTGGGGGCTGAAAAACCCCCAGAATGAACTCCCTGCATTCCCTTTCCCCACTCCCATTCACCCATTCACCCATTTTTTTAATGTTGTCTGCAGACATGTACTTGTGTTTGATCATAGCTATAAACTGCTTTCTATGGCCAGATGAGGCAAAAATTGTCACTTCTATCTGCAATTGGGTTGGCCATTTTTAGACCAAACTAACCTTCCTGGAACTTCTGTACAGTTCATACTTAGATTGACCTAACTAGGGATCTAAGTGTAAGGTCCACTCTTGGCAGACTAAGTTAGATCAAGTGGCCATTTTTAATGCATTCTAACCTCTTCCTAACCTCCTTGAAAGTCTATATGCAGCCACAGTTTTGTTCAATACTACATATGGAACACCTCAGCAGTAGCGAGTCCTGACCAGAATTTTCCTATGCATGTCCCACTCACTTATTACATCTAGGTACTCTCTACATTCAGAAATACACTATTAAGGTTACTCTGTAATTGTGTCAGCAGCCACTCAAAAGGATGCAGAAACTGCCTTGACAGTGACTGCAGGGAGATGTCCAAGAGAGGTTTTATCAGCATGTTTCTGGGTTTTGGAGCATATAAGTTAGAGCGGGTTAGTGTGGAGTGCTTGGGAGCATCCCAACTGTTGCATACTACCACTTTTCTTTTTTTAGTGTATGATGATACAATGATCACAAAGCAAGGAAAAACATATTCACAATGTCATGTCCAATTCTGTAGCCAGCTGATTGCTTCAGGTGTAGTACTGTATTGTGCAAATCCAATAGAGTTGCATTAAATTCATACAGATGGCATTCAGAAGTTATGTGGTTCAAAGTTTGAAAAGGGGCACCACAGTTGCAGTTCAGTGAGCTAGTCCAGCCCCATCAGTGTAACAGAAATCCACATCTACCATGTCCTGTCCTGATTCTAAAGTAGACCACAAATGTCTAGATGCTGACATTGCAATATGTACATACCTAGAAGATTCCACCAGAAGCCTCACAAACTGTTTCAAGGGACATGTCACAGGACTATACCCTGCAGAACTTCCAAAGCAGGCTCAAATTTGTGAGGAACAAAATTGCCTTGTTTTTGTTTTCCATTATCTACTTTGAGGGCTCAACATACTCTCTCTTCTTGTCCCATAAAGACCTGGTCTCATACTCTTTCTCCTCTGCTTCAGTTGTCATTCCTATCACTACTTTTTTTCTTTATACCATCTCTTACCCTATGACATTAATTTTGGAAAAGTACTTCATGGTTTCATTGTTTTTCTTGGGAGTTTTTTTGTTTTGTTTTTTAATCTTTTGGGTCACTAAGGACAATAATAATATGATTCAGTCACTACTTATATATATTATGTGGAATTTTTCACTATTGAATTTGGGAAAAGGGTATGGCTGCCATACCTCATACCATGGCAGAATGCACACAACATAAAAATTATGATTCTTCTCTAGGATAATCCCTTATTCTGGAATGATTTGAGACAGCTCATTTATTCTTCCAATAGTCAGCTGGGAACCTTGAACCAGTCAATGAAGGCCACTAGAATTATACCTGCTCTGGGCCCAAACTTTCAGGCACAATACCTGATGAAATATTTAAACATCTTTTGAACTTACTGAGAGTTTTTTCCAAAGTAAACACAGCTGGAATCAGTCTACTAATAGTTAAATTTATCTGCCTTCATTATTTCTGTGCATGAGAGAGAGAGAATCTGTTTAGTATGCTGTGTCTGGGCATATAGCCAACCGGCTAAGGGCACTTTGTGGATCTGAATTTGGGTCGACTTTACTCACTGGGCATCATGGCAAACAGTTTGTTGTTAATGGGAATGTTATACTCAAGGCCTATATCTCTTTTGACCCCTGGGAAGAGTTCCAGGGACTTCTGTTTCCCTTTGCCTCTCCAGAGGGATAACTTGTTAGCAACAGCAAAAATCATTTGCTGTACGAGGTATAAAGCTTATTTTCAGCCCACAAATGGGAATTCTCACATTAAATAAAGTTTGTTACTGGGCAAGGAGGCCCTGTAACTGTTGGAGTACATCCAAGATTGTGGAAATTATATTTTGGCTACTGGCACAAGGTTGGTTTCAAACCTAACTAAGTAATATGGATAGACCAAGATTGTAAATTCTGGTTTGTACCCTATCTTTAATTCTAGTTTGGTTATGAAATGATTTAAAGTTTTCTTATATAAAATCCTGGGAGAGAAATATGCTACCTGTACAATGGCTTACTGGAAGTTTCTTCTCCCTGTGGCAGGGGTGGGGTCCTGGCCCTTCCACGCTCCCGCAGAAGTAGCCCTGCGGGTGGGGGAACTCCCAGGTCTGGACATGTGGTGTGGCTCAGGCAGCCAGGGGAGCACAATACTGGGAATGTGAGAACTCATGCTCTAGGGAGCCAGCCACATTTGGCCCACAGCAGACAGCGGGCAGTTTAAAGGAAGCCAAGGAAAGTTCAGTGTTCCCAAGAAGAAACCTATTTGGTGGCAGCAGGAAGGGGAAGGAACCCAGAGGAGCATCCCAGCACACTGGACCCTCAGCATCTGTGGAGAATGAGACAAGCCCTGAGGAGAGAGATTGTTCCTTATGCCTGAAAGAGATAAGTAACTGAGGAAGAGGGGAAAGACGGAGACCCTGTCCTCACAGAAGCCCGGGCTGGTTATCTAGGCAAAGAATCCCCATGGGGAGAGGTTGGGCCAGCCCACCAGGGAAGGAGAAAAAGGGAGTGAACCAAAGCAGACTGCTTTGCTGTGGCAAGCAGGAACAGAGGTGACCCTGGGGCTGCCAGCACAAGGAGTAAAGTATAAGTGTCTTGCTGGTGGGCAAAAAAACGAGCAGGGACATGGTGCTGATGGCAGAATAGACTGAAAAGGGGGAGAGGGGAGAAGAGACCCAAGGGAGGTAACAGTTAATTTTCAGTGGGAAAAGAATAGAGTGAGAAAGGACCCAGCTATGGGGCCTACCTTTGATCTAAGGAGGAGTAATAGCAATAGAAGGGGAGGGGAAGAACCCTTCACCCATCAATTTGATCTGAGTTGTAAAGAAAAAGGGGGAAGAAACCTACAAGCCCCAAAGAGGATAACTGAAGAAGGCTGAGGCAGAGGCCGCAGGATCTCCACGGGATATCTGAGAGATAATGCTTCTTTGATTTGAGTAGAATATTCATAGAACAAGGAAACTGAGGAGGAACTAGGACAAGCTTCCATGAGCTGAAGATCTGAGAGAGAGAGAAAGGTCCAGACAGTCTCTGCTTCCCATCCATGTAGAACAGTGAACATCCATTGGAGAGGAAAGGGGCAGGGTATAGGGGAGGTTGGAGCACCGAAGAAGATCCATGATGAGATCAGACAGACATGCAAGCCAGAACATCCATCCTCCCAGCCATAAATTCCATCAAGACATGGCAGGAAAGTCTAGGGGGATACCTTGTGGTCCAAATAACTCAGCGTGGCTCCAAGGCAAGAGAATATGGCTCACTCACACTCATGCTCCCCATTTTAATAAAAAAGTTATTGCTGATCCAAACTCTAAATCTGATTAGAGGGCAAAAGCTCAGACAGATATTTTTCCAAGTCGAATAGTGTATATATCTGAAAGCCAATCCAAGAAAGAAATGATAGTAGAAAGTTGCCTTAACAGCCTAGTTGCAAGCATTAAGGATTGAATATTTTATGAAATAAGTAGTGAGACTTTATCACATTCTTATTGTAAAAACATTTTTGAACAGTGAGTGAAACTCAAGTCCGCTTAATTAACACAACTTCATAGAATTTCTCCAAGTTGGAATTTGGAGCCACTGATGTAATAGAAATCTTCTGTAGAAATGTATCTAAAATTCCTCCCATTTCTGAGAATAATTTGACTGCTCTAAGAACTGGTCTGTTCTTCTTGTCAATCTGCTTTCCACAAGAACTGAAAGTTTCTTTATTTTCAGAATAGTGCTCCTTTGTTTTCTCTGAGCTGTATTTAATACTCTGGTACTCCAGTCATAGAGAATAGAGTTACAGCATAGCAGAGAGTGTTTAAGTGTTTTTCATATGTCATTGATCTAGTCAATCATGTAGTTAATCCTTTCTATATCAGCATATTTTTGGTTATAGACTATTACAGGAGAAAGTCCTAAATATTCATTCTGATTAATTAATCCTGCAGAACTAACAGATCAATGCCTGTGCTTACATGTCTGTCACTATTTTTGTCAGCTGAGTGAAAATAAACATCTCTTGAATACTGTAAAAAATAAAACCAAGGCCCCCTCAACTCATGCAGGTAAAGATGTGATGGGATCTAATGCACGACACACACAATCATGCCTCCTGCCATGGCAAAAGACGCAACTCTGGGATTGTACATTAGATCCCATTACACTTTATTGCTAATGCAGGGAGAGCCTGATCCCAGGTTTCCCCTGTACCAGCAAGGTCCTGTGTCTGGGACCTCCTTAAACTGAGGGACTCCTAGCTACAGGGGTGCCCCACTCAGGGCTCCCAGCTGCTAAAAAGGTCTTGCTACATGTGCAAATTAAAGCTTGATAGTAATCAGCTATAAAGTTAGTACACGTTTTCCAAAACTTAACTTTATAGCAGGTTGGAGCTTTTTGTTGTGTGATAGCTACTTTGCATGTGTAGCTGTTCCTAATGTAATTGGGCAATTGACTAGTTAATTATGCAATACCTGTAACATGTAGAGGGGACCTAAGGTGCTATAATATAACTAGAATCACAGCATTCTTCCTCTGGTCTCTACAGCTCTCAGGTGCAAAATAATGTAGCTTAGGTCCCAGAACATTATCCATATTGCAAGTTAGTTTCCCTAAGGATTACATTCTTTAAGTTTCTAAAGTTTCCAATAATTGAATAGTGAGATTACCTTATCTTTCTAAAACCATGTCCATAATTATGGGTTCAATCTGGGGCTGACACAGATGTGTAAAGCGCTGCCAAAATTATTAGGCCTCTATGGATTTATGCCAGCTCATGATATGTCTCTGTCTTAATACTTTTCTATTCAGGTAAACCAAGTAATCTCTTTTTAACCTAGGTTTTGAGCTTTTGGGCACTGAGCCTTACCACGTTCAAAAAGACCTTCACTGTGGAAAAGTTCCAGCTTGTCCTGAAGGTTTGCTGAGAGGAGAAATGTACAAAAAGCAGCATATTTATAGCTTACTTCTTACAGCTTGCTTCTTCAAACTTCCATTTGTTAATCATATACTAATTAACTGACATGCCAAGGAGTTCTCTCTTGACTATCACTCTGCAAATGACAAACTGAGGTTAAAGTTGCCAGCAGCAGAACCTACTTAACATTTCCCAAAACACTCATGTAAAGCTGTACACATCACCTTTTGAGCTGTTCCATCATTAGAAAACTAGATGGACTTAGATAAACTGATAAATTCATTCTCCAATGAATTGTTCCTTGTATTGGTGAAAGGTACTTAATAGCCTTTCACCAGTACAAGGCTACAGGTACTTAATAGCCTCCTTACAGTATCAGCACATTTCCATCAGTTAAAAATCTCCTCTTGAGGAACAACTGAGACATTCAAACTATCAAACACAGTTGAAACCCTTAAGGGTACTTAGGGGTCTATTATTTACTCCTTTAGAAGCCAAGTCTACTATGTAGGTACTGATGCTTAACCTCACAGATACCTATGTAAAGCTTTTCAAGCAGAGGTGATAGTTGGTAACAACCTTAACTTTTTGAACTTTTGAACTTTTAGGAATTTTCCTACCTATCTTGTTAGCAGGTCTCAGTCCCATAGCCGGGGTGTGCCTAAGTCAGCTGCAACTCACAGAAAAGACAGTCGGGGGATAAAATGTTCCCATGACCTGTGTGGTTAGGGCACTCAGCTATCAGGTGGGGGACTTCTGTTTGGTTTAGTTGGAAGAAGGTATTAAGTGAAGTTCCCTATGGCTCTGTCCTGGGATCTGGTATTGTTTAATATATTCATTAATGATTTGGACTATGGTATTGAGTGCACACTTTGCAATATGAAAATCAACAAGGACAAGTGAAAAGTCTTGTACTTGGGATGGAATGATTACATCCCAAATGCAGAATAGGGAATGACTGGCAAAAGTGCAATGATTACATCCCAAATGCAGAATAGGGAATTGACTGCTGAAGTGCAATGAAGGACCTGGGAGTTATGGTGGACCACAAGCTAAATATGAGGCAAAAGTGTGCTCCTGTTGCAACAAAAGCCAAATGGCATACTAAGTATATTAACAGGAGTGTCATTTGCAAATCAAGGGAATTGGTTCTCTTACTCCATTTAGCACTGGTGAGGTCTTACCTGGAGTACTTGTTCAGTTTTGGGCACCACACATCAAGAAGGATGTGGGGAGATTGAAGAGAGGCCTGGATTAGATGAATTTGTGAGGTACCTTCTGTTACTACTTTCATCTGATCTTTTACATGCAGTGTGATTGCCTTATGGTTGGGAATATTGCAAGGTAAGAGTCTCTTTTTTTTTTTTTTTTTTTTTGCTGAAAGTTTCCTCTTTTCATAAATAAATACTCATTGAGACAGAGAGAGAAGAGGAACTGATGGCATACCTCATAAGTCCCCTTTCAAATAAATATTTAATTATTTATGTACTACAGAACATCTCCAATGGGAGAGACTGAAGGAGAGACAGCCAAGAATACCCAGTTATCTGATGCCATTATAATTTAGAGCTTGGCTGTTATTACTCATTACACTTGGAATAGGAGAGACCTGTTTGCAAATCTACTCTCTGCCTGATTTTAAATAGTTACTTAAACTAACCTTTGAGGTGTATACCCTGGCCTAACCACAGAGGTAGTGGCCATAAAAGGAGTGGCAGACTCTCTCCATTTCTTTATGAAGAATAAAACCTGATTTTCGTGCCTCATTCTAGAAGAGGGTTCACATCTGCAGAGCAAGGGACTTGAATGACCTAACTCTTTCCCTTTCCCCTTCATTTTATTTTCACTAATTTAGGAAACTTTTCCCCATATTAACTTAGATCCCTTTTTGAGATTCCCTTTGTTAGGCACCCCAGTCTCCCTATGCACTCTGGGGGAAGCCTGGATACATAACATGCTGAGGATTCCAGAAGGTGGCAGGGCACCTAGGGGTTAGGCACTACACTGCCAAAGTATCTGCAAGGATTTAGCCTTCACTTTATTTGCTAACTGATCTGGTTTGGAAACCAGTTCAGGACCAGCAAATTATATTTTTCCTTCTCAACACATCTAGCCTAATTGATTGGGGGAAAAAAAACATTCTGCACTTGTCATGTCCTCATTCTTATTCAAGAATCAATTGGTTTAAGACTGGCTCCCAGTGATTGAAGATTTTAAATGCTGGTACTATATATTGTCCCCTCTCTTGTGTTTATTACTAGAATAGGAAAGTTGAAAGTATTTTGTACTCATGCATCCCAGCTGTGCATCCCAGCTGCCAGTCATCTTGGTCTCTGAGAAAAGTAGTTGCAAGATATTATTATAGCTTCCTATTGTAAAGAAAACATTGGGTTTAAATTATCTAAGAATCAAAAGGTTTTTGCATATATTTTTTGTGAATGGGGTCTTTTTAAATTCAACTTTCCTTTAAGTGAGAAGCCAGTTTCTCTGAAAAAATACTGACAGAACTGCTCTATAGATTTGCTGTTGCATAGATCTCTGTTAGTTGTGACTGAGAGTCATGTGAGTGCTCTGAGTAAAAGCAGGTGTAGCAAGACCAGGTACTGGGAAGGCCTACATCCTTTCCTCTCAAGCAGAGCAGAGAAAGAGAAGGAGGTGACAGTTCTCTGAAATGCAACATTTTTGGTGTATCCATCAAAGGATAATTGCTGAATTCCAAGAGAATTAGAATAGTAGCTTGCTAGTGGAACATAATTAATTGATCAAGGTATATACAATCCCATATCAGTTTTGGACAGTCATTCTGCTCTGCAGTGCTTGGATTCTATCATGCTGGGGCAGAGCGGTTAGGATATCACCCTGTGGCTACAGTCATGAGCTTTTCCCTGGGTTTGTACTGAAACAAATAAGGCCCTGTAAAGGCATCCCTGCTTATTCAGGCTTGTGAGTCAAAAATGAACACACTCTAGTTATACCACTCTCTCATGTGCTGTTGCCTAGAGAAACTGATTTATCTTAACCCATTAGTGTTATGGGTCAGTGGACTCAGGTGAACATTTGACTATGATTAGCTTCCAATGCAGTGTGTACAGATCACAACGTTTTAACACTTAAAGGTCCATCTCTTATCATTTGTTTTAAATTAGGTACACTATACCTTTATAAATCCAGCATGCTCAGGACTGAGCAGCTGCTGGAAATGTGAAAATTCTGGAGTTTTCAAATTAGAGCAGCAGCAGCCAGTCCCGGAGCAGTGACGCAGGGTTGTGGATGGCTGCAGCAGCCACCGCATGTGAGCTTCCCCCTCCACTGCTCCAGGACTGGCTGCCACTACTCCCCGATGTAGCACATTTTTATAAAATGCTGCATTTTCAAGAATTTCAGATTTTTAATACCCAGATTTATGAGGTTATACTGTAGCATCTTAGAGGTATAACTAGGAAAACCATAAATTCTATTTTAATGGGCTGCATAAATTGCCAGTGAAATCCTGTGTATATTGCATAACTTCTCAATGTGATGCCAACATGTCTTCCTACCTCCAAATTGCTTTGTTCATCTAGTATCTCTGTTTAAAGTAATGGTCTCCCTAAAGGCTTCCAAATAATTAATTTTAATTTTTATAAAACATCTCTAATGCAATTATCTATTTCCACAATAATGAGGTTTTTTGCTTTGGCAGATCTGTATCTCTTCCAGCTCTCACTCCCCTGTTGTTTGTTAAAGTGAGAAAACACATAAACCAAGTAACAACAAATGCCCTTCTTCTCTCTTTCCTCAGCAAAAAAGAAAAATACAAATTAAATGTTATCGTTTTGGGAGACAATTCACCTGCACAAATGATAACGTACATTATAATCAATCAATGCATGATAAAGACTGGTGACATTTAAAATCAAGCCACTAGCTTTCTCTTCTCTCTCCACATACAGGCAGATTATTTGTTCAGGCAGAAATCCCCTTCCAAGGATTCCCTCATGTCATTTAGAACATACGCAGCTGGTTCCATCTCCTTCTCTCACACACATTTCCATGCTACAACATGCGCTGTGCTCTAGGTATACGCTGCTGCGAGAGGGCTTCTTTGGCTCAATAGCCATGCTTTCAAATTTACAGCAGGCCTACATTGCTTTAATTTACACTGTATTGAACAAAGAAGTGGTTGTAGAGAAGTTGCAACCAGCTTCTTTCCTGGTTCTGTTCTCATGGCATCCAGGATCAAAGTGTTTTGGAAATTAGAAAGCAGAAAAAAAGTTCCCTCCTTTTCTTTTTGGGGGGAAAAACTGAAACAAATACAAAACTGCTTCATTTCAGTTACTTTCAATGCTGTAGTTCCTCCGCAGCCAAAGAAACGCATTGTTATGATTCTGTCCTGGTTCTTCTCTTCTCTATGCATTCCTCCCCAGCCCCCTTTTTCACTCTTCATTCATTCTTATCTTTATTCTTCTTCTAGCAAGTGCATTATCTTCCCTAATCTCCTCCCTTCATAATAGTAGATTTCTAGCTAGTGTAGAACTAGCCCATTAACAAACGGAAAGAACATCTGATCTCTAGAAGTGTTCTGGACACAGGACCAGTGGAGGGTAGGGTGGAAAGTTGGAGGATCAGTAGAGAGGAGTTGAATGGGAATAAGACTTATTCATATAGTGCCTTGGAAGTACATTTTCAGCTGAGGAAAAAGGGGAAAATGTGTATAATAAAGGCAGAAGAACATGAGTATATAGCAATTGCATAAAACAGACTCTCACAAGAATCAATTTTTATTTCATCCCAAACTGTAAGTAATTGGCAGTGTCCTCTTGGTGAGGGGACATTCAGATATTCTGTAATATAATGACCAAAGCAAAACAAAGTAGAATACATCCTCTTTATCTTAAATTCTGTTTCTTCTAGTTTGCTATCTTCAAACTCTTTACTATTGGTGATGTGGTCTGCTATCTTCTTGTTTCGGTTGCTTCAGAAAACCAAACTACTGAGAACAAGGGAAGAGTGAGAACAACCCACCATGATATTTTAGACAAAAGAGATAGAAGAAAGGATCACTCAGATTTCATTTCTTCTAAGACTCTGCTTCTTCCAGCAAGTCTCTGGATGGTTTAGAGTGTTCGTTCTATCTGAATACTCTCTCCTCGTATGTACAATAGCATATATAATGAAGAACTGAAAGGGAATTCATTTTATTTTCCAGTTAGATTAAGTCTAAGTGTTATTTCCTGGCTTGTTCTAACCAAGTAGGGGGGGAAAATCTATCAAGTATTTGGAAAGATCATAAACTAGTAAGTATATAAACATTAATATAATTAACTTAGTTTTAAGCCACTATACAATCCATGTTTATTCTCAGATCATAAACAATTTTCACTCATTAACTAAGGCAATTAATGGTGGCCAAATTACTATTTAATTTACTATATAGAAATAAATAATAAATACTGATAAACCATATAGAAATAAATTACATATCTATAGACTAAATGATAAGATTGAAAAAAATTATATGCCATATTTTCTCACATAAAATATGCACCTTTAGCCGCAAAATTAGCCCCATAAAATTTGGATGTGTGTGTCAGGGAGCTGATTTTCTGTCCAGGTGATTTCAATAGGGTGACCATAAAAAAAATCTGGGACAACTGGGAAATTCAGGACACTGCCCACCCACCATCCCCAGTCGGTGGCACTACTGCAGGCAGTGGCAAAGGCTGGCAGGTAGGGTGCAGTCCAGTGGGGAGGCAGAGCTGCCTGGTGCAGCATGCCACTCCACCTCCCTGCTGGACTGCACCCCATGCCCCTGCCATTTTGGGACTCATTTTAATTTTTACCGACTGGCAGGGACTGGCCTTCAAAATCTGGGACTGTCCCAGCTGAACCAGGGTATATGGTCACCCTTGATTTGATCCACACTCTGCAGTGCAGCAGCTATGGTATTAGTGTTCACACAGCTGGGGGAGTCAATTGACTTAATGGCTTATTATTCTTCACTGTACGGGTGTTAGCAATTGTCTCTTCTTTTCAGTGCTCTTGATGTTCCATCAACCAAGCTAACCTGATCTCTCTATTTTGCAGCCTCTTTAGCTGTTTAGCAGAGACTCTTTAACTCTTCAGAATCATAGAACCAACCATGAAGATCTTCAGCAGCAGCAGCTAGGGATTCATCTTTAATTATGCAGGAAAGGGAGGGTGAATCAGATGCAGATTAGACTCTGCTTTGCAGCCATAACTCTGGAAAAATCTTTGTTCTTCATTCTGTCTTTCAAAAACAAGGCACATATATTTGTGGGTGGGTTGCATAAAAGAAAATAAGGTATATTAAACTTGTTAGTTTCTTCATGACAAGATCGTGTTGTGTTGAACCAACATCACAGCATGGGCTTTGCCAGCTGCTTGCCAACAGAAGGCCTGGGAGCTGTCAGCAAGACAAAAAAAAGGGATCTAGAGATTTATTGTTACATCTCAATCTTGTGGTGGTCGGGTTAAGATCAAAAGCAAGACCTTTTATTTTTGTAAATGTAACTTTTTTTAAAAGAGCATACTAGCAAACTTTTGAGAAAGTAAGAAAGTCTACAATAAATATAAAAAATTATTACATCTTTCAATTTAATTTAGTCCTTAAATATACTTATTTCCCCTCTTCTTTTGTAATGCAGGAACTGAAGCATTTTACACATTAAACAAAACCTGATAGGCAGTAAGTTAAAAATGAAATGTGCAGAAGCAGCTCTTGTTTCCTTCATCATTCTCAGGACATGCCTACAATACAGAAAAAAGGAGAGACTAGCATGAGTAGGATATTTTTCATCTAGTCAGTAAAGGTCAGCAATAGCGATGAAGATATGATGGCATGAGGCTCAGCAATGCATAGCCAATGGAGGACAAACTTTCTATGAAGGGCTTGTACTCACTCCTCTTCGTAGTTCACACTACAGCTTTGTCCATCACATCTTCATTGCCACCTATGCTATGTGAAAAATATGATCACCCAAATCTATGGAAGATTAGCCTATGTCCGTGGGTCTGAGCTAAAGTAATTCAGTTCATTGCAATATGTAATCTACTTTAACAGTTACAAAGGAATGTGATAGTACAAAGAACCAAAACACAGAAGCTCTGAATTAGATAGAGGTATTAATGAGGATTCCTTACCATTGCTGTCCATGTAAGAAAAGCAGTTGCCCTTTTGCCTGTTGTAATGTCAGTCTTAAAACAGATTTTCCTTTTACACTGAATGTAGTTTTTAAAGGAACTTAAAAATTTGTAATAGGCCCTTTCTCCAATTAAAGATAAAAAGAGATAGATAACAGAAATGTATTTGGTTCAGTATATTCCAAAAGCAAAAAAGTAATTTCCAAAACTTTGTGGAAGACATACACTTAAAATACAAGGCTACATCTTGACATCTGCCAGAAATTTAAGGGCCCCAAGTACATGACATGATGAGTACCTCTCAGAAACCGCTAATATGCTATGCGAGAAAGAAATACCTTGGTTTCATACGACAGCTTTGTCAGGTGAAAAATGGCACCTGACTATCAAGACAGTAAATAATTTAGTACCTGCCTAATACTGATGAGAGAACTGGCAAGATTTACTGAAATTTCGATTACAGAAAACCATTCAAGCAACCTCTAGTAATAATTATTTCCTGTAATATCTGTTAATGATTTCAAGCAGCAGGAAATTGGAGGCAGCACATATCCCTATACTAGACTGCAATTAGGTAACATCTAATAAACAATCCAAGTGAAAAAAGTTACTCTTGTCTGGTGATTGCCCCTAAACCTCAGAAACAAGGATAAACATTGTCAGATTTTATTCCACCTCCTGTATGTCTAAGAAAATGTAAGAGCCTAAAGGTGACTCTACCTTAACTTGTTCAAGTCCTGAAAAATCCATTAATGCACCCACTTTTGTTATATGCCATCATCACACCCTTAAGACTGAGTCACAAAAAAGCAAAGTGTAGGAAGAGGACCTACCCAACTCTTGCATTTACTGTCTTACAGAAACTTGAGCAGGGTAGAGTCACACCCAGGTGCCTAAGTCAAATTACATGCTTAGTAAATAGAATAGAATTTGGCCCTGAGTACCTATTTTCATACATAGTAAATGAAAAAGCTCCTAAAAATCTAGAAACATTTAGACACTTTAATAAGTCCCTGGGTTCCAGTATTTCTCATCATTATGGTCTCAGTAGGTATAGGATTTTGCTTCCTACTCTGTCATTATGGCATCATTCCAACGTTTTAATGTTTAAATGAATCTTTATCTTTCTGTCCCAGATACCCAGCTAGTTAATGGTTGAATAATAATTCTAATAAATGTGTTGAACAAAGTAGATGATGATGATGATCATCATTTAAAATCACCCCATAAATGCTTTATCACTATAGTGCAATGATGTCGTTTAAAGTGAGTTTTGGCAAAGCTTGAACTTCCAATCCATTGTTATCCTGGCCTCAAAGCCAGATTCTCATTGAGAAATTGCTTAACTGTTTTATCTGGTAGTTAATATACAGAATCTAAAATTGCTTGTTGCTGTATTGTTGCAGCAGCAAGCATGTCAGAATAATGGGCTAAACAGGAAGTTTTATGTGGTCAGAATCTGTTGATGGGAAGAGGACAGATACAGGATGATTTTAAATCCAATAGGCAACGGGGCATCACTAAGGGAAGGAAGAGCCTAGAGGGGAAGGATTAGGTAACAAAAGTGGTACTGGGCTTCTGGCAGAAATTATAAAGGCCGTTTGGGGATTTACTGAAACCAGCCTAATGAAAGCTGGATATGCTCAGAGCACGTATCTGCTATAAGTGCCAATAAATGAAGGGAAATTATTCAGCCAGCAATGCAAGGAAGTAACCCACCATTAGAAGAAGGGTGGCTTGGAATCATAAAATACACTCCAAAAAAATTAATGTTTTGCTATAAAAGACTTGCATAAACATAGGCATATCCCAGCTCCTTGGCTTCTGACAAAAAGCCCTAATCGGTAGTGTAACTAGGGAAAGGCAAGCAGGGCACCAGCTGTGTCTGCCAACTAGGAGTGGGTGTCAGAATCAATCCCCCAGGAGTCTTTGCCATAGGAGCCAGGCAGGGCACCACCACACCAATTAGTGTAGCGGGCGGGGAGGGGGGGGAGGCAGGGGCAAGTGAAGAGAGTAGAATGGTGCTCTCTCCACCCCCTTTGAGAGCCTTTGCCATGGGAGACACAATCCAGGAACCAATATGTATGTGTTGTGGGGAGGAGGATGGGGAGAGAGGTAATGGGGCACCAGGGTCAGCTCCCAGGGAGCCCAAACTAAATAGGCTCTTCTGTTCCCCAGACTAAATACATACAGTTCCCTTAGCCTCTCCTTATAAGTCATGTGCCCCAGCCCTCTAACCATTTTCATTGCCCTCTGCTGGACTCTCTCTAATTTGTCCACATCCTTTCTGTAGTGGGGGGCCCAAAACTGGACACAGTACTCCAGATGTGGCCTCACCAATGCTGAACAGAGGGGAATAATGACTTCCCTCCATCTGATGGCAACGCTCCTACAAATGCAGCCCAGTATGCTGTTAGCCTTCTTCACAACAAAGGTACACTGTTGGCTAACATTCAGCTTCCCATCCTCTGTAACCCCCAGTTCCTTTTCTGCAGAGCTGCTGCCCAGCCAGTCAGTGCCCAGTCTGTACCTGTGCATGGGATTGTCTGTCTTAAGTGCAGGACATTGCACTTGTCTGTTGAACCTCATGAGATTTCTTTTGGTCCAATCTTCCAATTTGTTAAGGCCTCTCTGAATCCTAGCCCTACCCTCCAGTGAATCTACTACTCCCCTCAGCTTCATGTCATCTGCAGACTTGCTGAGGGTGCACTCCCATCTTCTAGATTGTTGATGAAGACATTGAACATTGTTTTTATACTGTTCCCAGAAGCACATTGGCTCATGCATGAGTATGCTACTTAAAATTAATAAATGTCCTATCTCTTTTTCACTGCCAAAATTGATAGTCTACGTGTCTTCTAGTACAATGTTGTCCTTTGCTCAATGTCCGTTACTCTCATGGAAATGTTCTATGAGCTAATGGCATAGTTGCCATCACTTTTAACCACATTATGGACTTTTAACCACATCACTACTTTAACCACATTATGGACATTCCACTGATCTTTTCTTTTGCTTTCAATGATGCAATCCAAATTCTTGCATTTTTTAAAATAAATGATGGCCATTGACATCCCCGTGTCTTGTTCTTCGGTCAGGAAAAGAAGGGAGTTGTCACAGTGTGCAAAGTTTCATGTGCAACTCTTTCTTGTGCTTTCTGGCTTTGAGCTCTGTGCACATTTCTGCCCAGGTCTCTCCTCTTGAAGTATTTTGGGTTCTCCATTCTGTTTTCAGTGTGAAACCAATGTCCACAGTATGGATTCAGTAACTTACTTTGCTTGCAAATTCTACTTGCTTTGGAAAGGGTTAATACTAGGTCTTCCAGGTGTTTCTATCATAGCATTTCATCCTAGATCTCAAACATGATCTGCTTGTCTAATCAGGGATGTAGTTAGCCCCCAACTGGATAATAGGATTTGGTCAGTGTTTTGGGGGGCCAAGGCCAAAGGGTTGCACCTGGGTGGAGCCTGGGTGCCACACTCTCAATGGGTATTGAGCCCCGTTATCTATATCCCACCTGCCATGACTTGCTGTTAATGAAAAGGATATCAGGAGGTAGTACCTGACTGCAGTGTGGTAGGTTGAGATGGGCGCAGATCTAGGAGTCCAGGCGTCTTTTGTGGGGCTCCAGTTTCCCTACACACCACCCCTTTCCACTCAGGTGTTCCACTCATGTGTCATGGTATCGGGGTAGATGCCCGCCTTCACATGATTGAAGAAAGGTCCAACATGGGAAGGAAAAGAGAGTGATCTGGGACCATGAGCTGGCCAAGCCCTGTTACTCTGGCAGGGGTCTATCACCAACAATGTCCATACCACATAGAAATTAATAAAGCAATATAACATAAATAGTCATTCCTGTTGTTTGTTCACAGGCCTAGCTTTGGCCTTACAGTGTTCATTCACCTTCTCCATAGGCAGCTAAGGCTCTTAGAGGTTTGCCCCCAATCATGAGCTTGATTTACAGGGCAAGCCTGTAGCAGGCCAACCTAGGTGGGCAGTTTGGGGCCACAGGTACTATGAACCCCCATGAGGCCCTTGCAGGGACCTAGCATCCAGCATTTGCAGAGTGGTCAAGTTCCTGACATGGGAGCAAGGATCAGGCTAGTCTCTGATGACATGTCATTGGCTCCGGTGGAGGGAAGTCTGCTGCCTGTGCCACCACCTCCCTCTTCCAGGGGCTGGCACTGCCCTGTGAGGGAAGTTCTGGGTTGACCTGAGCCAACCCGAACTCCTGCAGGCCTTCGCATGCCAGGTGCTAAGAGCCCCTGCAGGGCTCATCGTTGCCTGCAGCTGCAGCTTCTTGGCTCTAGGTGGTGCTGGACAGGCCAGTCACTTTCTCTTGGCCCTACCTGGGGTCTGAGCCCAGGTGAAGCAAGGCTTCCAGCTCTCAGCTTTGCCTGCGGGGATGGGAGTGCCCCACACACCATTTCCTTGCCCTGCCTCGGGGGTGAGCATGTGGGTGGGCTTCCGCTTGTGGCCCCATTGCCTAATGTCAGGATGGCCTGGGATCCTGCGGACTGTGGGGCATCCTGGTGGTCCTTGCCCCAGTAAGTGCAGGGCTGGGCTGGGTCCTTGCTACAGTCAGTCACAAACTCTTCTATCTTTTCTTGTTTTTGTACAGAGAAAAAAAATGGTCTCATGCCCTGAGAGTGCTTAGTATGCATTTAATGTTATATTTGTGGATTTCCACTGAGATAAAAGTACTGCTCATACCCACAAATGTAAGCACCAACAAAATTTGTTTATGGGATCAGCATGTGATGCAGAGGTAAGGAAATGCCAAATATGCCTTCCAAATCTCTAATATGGGTAATATTTTAAATAACTTTGCATAAGTATCTGCCTTTTTGTTTGATTCTTCAGACTGAACCTAATGTTATGAATGATTAATGGAGACAGTGTTGCCAGTGAGTGTCTCATATGTAATAAAAAATGCTGGTGTCATAAAGAAATCAAAGTAGTAATGTGCGAATCAGGTACTTGAGTCTCAACTGTATTGCTTCAGTTATACATTGTTATACCTGCACTGAGGCGTAAAGAATTGCATGGTAGTTTACTACTGCATCAGTGCAGTGGTGATTGACATCCCAGATCAGTCACATCTACATCTATATCTACATGTACATCTACATATACAAGTTAGATCACGGAAATAGAATAGGTTTTGGAAAATTCTTTACTGTCTGAAGCTGTCATTATATAAGTCAGCATTCTTTATGTTCCAAAATGAACTACATTTTTAGTTATAATTCCATAAGACCATGTCTAGACTGCAAATTTACTGTGCCAAGCAGTGCCATACTCAAATATGCTGCATTGCTCCATGATTGCTACCTTACAGGCTAAAAGCAGTGTAGCCATGCCTCCAGAGCACCAAGGACAGGCATGTGCATCTCAGCACAGTAACCCACCCACAGCACCATGCGTACCCAGCTACACTGTTTCTTATCTGGATAATGGAAGATGCAGTAGAACCACACAACATAGGTAAAGGCAATGCTGGCTAGCCCAATACATTTTCAGTTTAGACTTGGCCTTGCTTTATGCTTGCCTCTTAGTTAAGGATTTCTGGGTACATATTCCAAAATACATTAAGGAACCTGTGCTCCATGACCTTAATCTACCCTTGCCTCTGGTGGTTCTCAAAACAGCCTTCTTGCCCACAGGCATAGGTGCTAATCTTAAACACAGACTAAAATAATCTTCCACAAAGATTCAAGCTAATTGGCACAATTTTTTAAAGATCAATAAGAACATTGGGCTGAATGTTGAGTGCATGACCTATGAATGATAAAAAGATTCCAGGAACCAAAATAGGCAAGAAAGGGTCTTTGAGATGCAGTCCACAATTTCAGAATATTTTTAGCAATTACTAACTTTTCTGTCATACTTTTCCTGCTCAAAACTCAAAGCCACAAGCTTCTTGTCTTTGGTATTATGTCTTATGACACCATATTGTTATTGTTTCCAAATTCCTTTCCTACTTACTCACAGGTGTTAGTTTGGTTTATTCTTTCTTTTCCTTCCTTTAAGCTATATAAACCTCATATGCAAAATTAAACTAGCTAAAATGGAGACGGACTGCATTCATTTAGAATGTCCTTTCATGCTCTCTTTCCTTTGATTTTCTGTATATGTTTTCAGCTTATTTCATTTTTGTCTATTTGAAAAGTGGAGTTTTGCAAGCAAAAAATGGCCTTTGATCTTAGTTTTTACACTGCATTTTCTAAGGTCAGTTCTCATGGGAATTCTGCTCTTCAATCATAGATGTCAGTTTTATGAGACTGACAGAACAATTCTTCCAGAAAAATCAAAGATTCTGTAAGGACAGTTCTGGCTCTTTTTTTCTACAACAACAACAAAATGAAATTAAGTTTAGAGATAGATAAGACTTTAAAACATTTCAAATTAAAGATACTTTTTAAATATACCCAAAATATATTTCTTATATTTTTGGGAGGAGGTAAAAAGATGCAAACTCAACTCTTTCTCCATTACTCCCAACCTGGGAAGGATCAGTAGTACCATACTGGAATTCCTGTGGGTAGGTGCCATTGTGTATTTGCAGCGGATTATGCTTGTTAGGTTTTGAAGGCGTGGTTAGAAACTTTGCTTGATAAAGCTTTAAAAAGTGTCTCAAGTACTTTGTGTGCCAGAGCCAGACAGATACCCTTTGGCAACAGATAGCACTGGTGCCAAACCTTTGTTGCCAACCACAACTGTGGTTGTGTTAACCAGCTCTGCTTCCCTGAGTAGTGAGTACCACAGAACTGGAAGGCTAATTATGGAAGTATTCTGCATACTCATTCAGCCATGCAGAGGCAAGTATTATATTTGTAATCACTGTATCCAGTATTTTTTTTGTTAGGGTAGAATCTGTATTAATTTGTCATTGAAGCCTGGATGTATCCAACAAAGTATAACAGATGTGCTGTGGGACACTATCGCTGTCATGAAAAGCTCCTACCTAAAGGTGCAAGTGGGTCTAATACAATAAAACACTAAACAGTGTATCAGGAAATATCATGATAGGAGAATGGCCAGGACATGTTCCATGAAACAACAGGCATGTCTACACATCACACCATGCCAGTCTACTGTTGCTTTAATAATGGCTTTCACATTTTTGTCATGCAGCATGTTTGGAGCAGGAGGTGTGTTTTCACAGCAGTACTCCCTAGCAGGAATGTAACTAGGGGTAAGGGAGCAAAGTACCAGCACTGGGTAACAACTTAAATGGGAACATGAGAACGTCTGCTGCTCACCTGGCCACTATCACCCCTTCTCCTTGCATGGTCTGACCACGAGAAGCCATGCCTTGGGTGAAAATATTATATCATTCACACCTATTAGTAGATAATGTAGTAGTAAAGGTTAACTCCTTTCCTGAGGGGTAACACAATGACATCAACAGGAAGTTGCCAGCTATCTTCGTGTGTGTATCAGCAATTGAAATAAAGCCCTTTTGGGAGCAGCAAGCCTCCCTGCCTTTTCCTGAGCTATGAGATAGCACAGATAAAAGAACATGCGCTACACTAATTTGAAATATTTTCAGATATAATTTGAAATAATGTGAAATATACACATTTGAAAGACCTTTTCCAGTTGCATCTTATCCCCTCCCCCCCCCCCCCAAATAAAAATACTCTTAAGGCAATACATACTTGTTAAAAATGGGAACTATGTGGAAAGATTTAGAACTGGGCAGAGAAAAACTACAAATGACAATCATTCTAGAGCAGTGAGCTGTACTAAAGCTGAGAACAAGTACAAATCTAGGAAAGACAGTAATAAAGAATGAAAGAGACTCTACATCTTGTTATCTTCCATAGCAGATGTCTACAAATCAATAACAAGCAACTGAAAGAGCTGGAACTATAGAACTATGAGTGTAATAAGTGCAGAAGGCTGTCAAAAGCCCCTGAATATTAATTTTGTATGAAATATCACTTTTGTTATTGAAATGTAAATAGCTTTTTTGTGTGTGTATGTTCTGGTGTAAAACAGCTTACCTGAAGGGCACATGACATAATCCAAACAGTAAACTGCCATGCACAACCCATTTTTATTCTGTACATTATTTGAAAAATCTGTCTGCTGTTTTTCCAACTTGGTGTTTCTTATGAAGAGGAACTGTATCCATGTAAATGTATGTAGGTACATCCACATAGGTGGATGGGGATTAGTATTAGTAATATTTAATTTTTTTTAACAAAACTTTTTGGGTTAAAAATGCAGATTTTTTACAGAAGCCTCTGTTGATTTCACTGAGGTTTCATTTACTAAAACACTAATCAGTCTGAAAAAATTGAATTTGCTGGGTTGGCCATTTTCGAATTAAAACCTTTTGGGCACATCCAGATGAGTGCGCACATGCAATCTGCAGCACCTCAAACAGCTTTGAGGTGCTGCAAACTTCACACAGCATATGTGCACCCATATGGCATGCTGCTAATTTGCAGCACTGGGCCAAAGTTTGACACCAGGAGATAGAGAAACAGAGCCTGGCCATCTAGAGTCATGTTCTGGCTGCCAGCCAGGCTCTGTGCAGCTGGATTGGCACCATTGCTACTCCAGGAGACCCCCCAGGACCTCAGGTAAGGCTGCTAGGTATAGCACAGGTGCTGTCCCCAGCCTCCTTTACCTGACCTGGGTCAATTTGCTGCATGCTGGAGCAGGTGTGCAGCGGTGTGCCTTGGGACTAAAAGCAGTGGCACAAATATGTGCTGCTGCTATTTTTTGCTATGGGAGACGTGTGCTCTTGCACGTGCATGCTCATTTGAACACCCCCATTGATTTTTCAGTCTAAAATGACTTTTATCCAAAATTTCCTGTTTAAAAATATTTTCAAGATGTTCAAAATCCCAATATTTTAATTTTGTCACAGACTATTTTGATTAGCCCATTTAAAAAAAAATGATTGGATAAAAAAATGAAAAGGTGTTTTTGTTCCAAACTGGCATTATTTCACTTTTAATTTAAAAATTTCCAGCAAGGGGAAAACTCCTTTCTTCCCTATCTCTAGTAAGGAGATCATCTGGCCTTTATACTGCGTGCATGTACTGTGCATATGATACTTATATTTGCAATCTAGCAGCCTCCTTAGATTTTCAGCTGCTAATGATTCCCATATATTAGGAAAAGAAAGAATGACTTTCTCCACCACTTTTAAATATGACCAGGTATTTGCAACGGATCCCTTTATATGTAGATCTTGCTGCTGTCATCCATGCTTTTGTCTCATTTGCATTTGCCTACTGTGATATGCTATTTTATACGTATAGTTGCAGACTGAAGTTGGTGCAGAATTCAGCTGCCCATACCGAGGTGTACGTTACTGGCACTGTTAGATTTGGACTAGTTATCTGTTAAGGCATTGAATACTTCCAGTCAAACCCCGAGTGCTTGATTCTTACCTGCCTGTATCCCTGTTCATCTGTGATATTTGAGGTAAGTGAAGGAGCTCAAAATTGGAATTCTTGTTGTTCCAAAAAGGGGAATGTTTGCAAGCTAATCTATTTGGATCTACTTGGAACTTCTTTCCCTACTCCTGGGCTGAAAGTACTAATGAACTGACCTTGAGACATACTGCAAAGCCCATCTCATTCCTAACTTTTGATGAGGCAGGAGACTTGGGTAAATAGAGGGGAGATTTCATGTCTATTCCATTTTGTTCTTTTCAGCTTTATTGGTTAAAATATGTTTATGGGATTTGGTTCCTTTAGAATTTTCAACAGCACCTAGAAATACATATAATTTATATGAAGAGGGATACATAAAATAAAATAAACTGCCACAAAACATCAGCAGATCATTAAATACATTTCCTTGCATTGTAATTCATCATGTAGCAATAAATAATTACTTGGCTCGGTAAAAATAGGGCCTGCAAACATCCTGTATTAGGATTGTTGACATGATTCTGATGCACTAGATGATAGAAGCCTTAAATTTTACAGTTACGTTGAAAGGTTTTCTAGCCAGCTGTTGCTTTTGATATGGCCTTGTAAAGAGATTTTTGACAATTTAAAATGTATCTCTCTCTCTTTAAAGTAGCTCAGGATTATTCTATCAGGTTCCAAAGGCACCCCACTATTATGAATGTACAATCACATTTTAAAATATATCACTTTCTTGTTGCTTTATAAAAATGCACAAATGGGAAGAATGGGAAACCTGGCTCACAGAGCAAACTGGAGACAAAATCGTAAACACTGCCAAAAGTGCTCCCAGTTATAGTGTCAGCTTTCCAGGTAGTAGCCATATTGGTCTAGAGGAAAAGGCAATCAGGACTCATGGTAGAGATAATATCTTTTATTAGACCAACAAGATTTTTTGCAAAAAAACCTCTGTAATTGCAAGATTTTGGGCACAAATACCCTTCATCAGGCATTGGAGAAAAGGTTGTAAAAGTTCTCCTGGGTAGAAATGAAAGTTCATATTTCATAGGATTTCACAGAAGAGTAAATAGATGGAAAACTCCTCTGGGCAGTCATCTATTGAACTTTCATTTCTACCCAGGAGAACTTTTGCAATCTTTTCTCCAATGCCTGATGAAGAGTGTTTGTGCCCAAAAGCTTGCAATTAAAGAGGGTTTTTTTGAGAAAAATCTTGTTGGTCTAACAAAAGATATCATCTCCACCACGAGTCCTGATTGCCTAGTTATAGTGACATTATGTAGCATTTGCAGCAGCAGTATGCTAAAAAGATTCAGAAACAAGTGCAAGTCCTTCTTAAGTATCTACTTTACAATCAGCATTTCAGGACATCAGTTCATCCAATACATTAAGATTCAAGGGTGTAATACACCTCATTTTATTTAGCATGGGGCGTATTGCATGAACAAGTGAGTAGGATTCTGACCTTGGTCTAACAGCTTAGTCTTGTCTCATTTCCTAACCAAATAAGCTTATCCATACTAATCAGTTCTGAACTTGACCCAGATAGTCTTCCTCAAATGTTTATATTATTATTTTATAGAGGCCTCAGTTTGAGGCAAAGAAATTTAAGTCTCCTTAAAACATGTATGACTTTGATCCAAAATAACCCTAAAGCTGGTGCATACACAGTAGCCCAAGTTTGCATGCAAAATACCGAAGTTATTAGTATGCTGCAGCAATTTTTACCATAGGTTATCTGCATGTGGTTTCTGTTCTAGTATAGAGTCTGTGCTGCCCTATAGCTGAGTTTGACTTAATTGTCTTTCTTCATTTCATCTTCCCTTTTTTGTGATGCGTCAGTGAAAGCATCTACACATGTAATTAATGCACACAAATAAACTCCAGAGCTTATTGCTCTGGAGTTTTTTCACGTGCACCAGTGCACCTGTAGATGGTGCCCTTGCTGGCTGGGGCACAGAGTGCTTCAATGTAGGGCTACTGAAGCACCCTGTGCCCCAGGCAGCCACTTGGCAGCACATGGAGATGGGAGTAGCAGCTGCTCCTTGCTGTGCATTATAGCCCTTGCTGTAAATCTTTTTATTGGAGGCTGACAGCATCAAAATTATTTAATAGATAAAAGCCACAAGTGCTCTGACATGATGGGTGGGCTTGTACTTGCAGCCAGTTTGAACACTGAATAGAGTTATGGTATTGGGAGGAGATAAAACAACATGAATTACTTAAATCAGTAGCTTGCAATCTTTAGAAGCTGTGGTCCAATGCAGCACAGGGGCTCCTGTGGTGTGTTAGCAGCAGGGGGCTTTGCCTACATTCTCACAGGGGCCAGGTAGCTGCCACTTCTCCCCATGCAAATGCAGCTATCAGCTGCCTGGCCCCAACACAGCTCCTCACTGCCGAGTCCTGGTGCAGGTGTGGGCATAGGCAAAGTCTTCTGGGGCCACCGGCCCCGTGGGGTCCATTAGTGGCTCTGTGGGATTCCAACCTACATATGTTGTCAAGCCCTGGTTTAAGCTGAAAATGCTAGTGTCTAAAGTTAGTCTTGGAAAGGGGACCTTTATCTGGAAAAATAAAATAGCAGGTTTCTCAAGTCTATTAGAAGCCTCCAGGTACAAAGGAAGTTGAACAGAAATCTGAAAAGTTTCACCAGATCTAAAAGTGAAGGTCTAAAAGAAGGGGAAAAGGTATCTTTAGGACTGTCTGGACTCAGTCCAGGATGCTCCTAGGACTAAGAAGTTGAGCTGCTATAACAGTGATGCACTGATAGCCTGATCCAGTGTCCAGTGAGATTAATGATGTCTTTGCACTGACATGAATGGACACTTGATCAAGTGCTGAATGTTAACTTAAGACTTGTGGGCTAGGAATTTATCCATAAATCCTGGGGACTCAAAGAACTATTATTATAGAGAAACATAGCCTATTCCTTCATTTCTTCTACTACAACCTGAATACCTTTATTCTACTATGGAACACTAGTAGCAGCTAATGACCAGAGGGACAGTTTATATTGCGTGTTAGATTAACAGTCCAATGACTGCTCCACTGAGAATGGGAAAGCATTAAGAGGCTTACATTTTCAATGAATTAGCTAAATCCTCCCTGTTATTTTTTAGATCCTCCTCCTATGCCAGTTGGGAATCTATAGGAGTACAGGCACTTCTTCACACAAACTTGCATAGGAGATAATATGACCCTTAGTCTCCTTTATCCCTTAAAGTGCAGTCTCACTTCTAGTATACCCCTGCAGCTGTAAGGAATTTCACTAAGTCTGTCTTATGTAGAAAACGGGATAATGTTATTAGCCTTTTCTACTGGGCCAGCCCTGAGCAGTTAGCTGATATCTGTGATTTTCCAAATTGCTTCTGGTTGCAGTGAAGCAGTCAAGTATCCCTTTGATACAATTCTGTTAGTTTGCAAGACATATATGCAACACACAATCTCCCAGAATTCATTAGGAATACATAATGTAACTTTAACAAACATTTTTCTGACTGTACCTGCTCTTCTAGAAACTTAAAGAAGTGCTATAAAATAAACAGAAAAGTTTCAATTTTTCCCCTCCAAAACCATGCACATTTCACCTGTTTAATTTCCTCATTGTGGTCCCCTTGCAAAGCATGAAAAAGCAATAGGAAATAAACAGCATCTATCCTCAGTTACATTATGGCAGAACTAATACAAGAGAGAAGGAGATGGGAAATTAGATGAATGACTTATTAAGGAAGTGCAGTAAGTTTCATTTCTGGTTCAACTGTCCAGCTTGACTCACAGACCAAAACTGGATCAGCATCAGGTATAAGAATCTCCCAGTTTTTCCTTCAAGAATAAAATTTGGCATGACCTCAGCCAAAATCAATTAGTTAATGCTGGGATGTTATAGCTGATGACATTTTATAATGGTGGCAGTTAACAGGTTCTGATCTTGAGATCCACGATATTAGCTCCTTTTATGATTCATGAAAATCATGCGGCATTATTTCCAATGGACATAAAGTCATGCAGGCAGTATCCTAAGACAGGGTCCTAAGAAGCGTATGGAAATTCCATAGAAATTCCACATAGAACCAAGGTAGATGGTCACCTATATCTTCTAAAGGCTAGAATGTAGTATCAAAATCTGGTAAGGGGTAGAACATAGCTCCATCCTCCCACCAACAGACTGGAAAGTCATTGCAGGACACTTTCCCATTCCTTGTTTTGCTTCCCCTTTCTCAGGGCAAGAAGCAAATTATTTTATCCTTTCTAATGGAACAATTTATTCCCACCTTTTTCTACCATCTAGCATCTCATTTATCTATATGCTTATTTTCCTCTCTGCCACTTACATATTGTTTTATTTTAAGAGAATTGTTTCCCTAGCCAATGGAGAACAGTTTATAATACAGCATAGTTCACAAGATGCAACATAGTTTGGCTCCATACTTGGACAGAGACAATGTTTATGCCATTTGCAGGGTTATTTCTATATCACTTTAGAAAAATATTAATGAAGGTTTAATTTGGAAAAACAATAAATAATAAACAAGTGCACAGTCACTGACAGATTCCTGTTGACCCTCCAAGATATGCAAAAGCTAGAAACTCATAAATTGAACTGTAATAAGTGTCAGCTTGAGGATGTGGTTCCAGCTCACTGGAAATCCATTTATTATTGCAAGATTTTAAATTACTTATAGACTACATTAAACCAATGTTGCAGTGACCTCTGCTCAAATGAAATATAATAAATTTGTGCTTTCCTGTCTACAACAGTTACAAATGTATCTGGATAGATGCCAGTAACACATCTTAAACCAGGTACTGCTCTACCAAATCGATTTTAAAAATCCCTCACCATTCTCCTTTGGCTCTAGAAAAATAATTTTAATTATGTATAAACCCACAGCAAAGCCAAGCCAAAATGAATACCCATAGTTATCCTTATGGCTCTGCCAATCTGGAATTAATGTGATTTTCTTTGTCTCGGGTACATTTGTCATTTTAAAAGACTTGCCGATAGGTTTGCTTCTGGATATGAGAGGCTGAACTGTACTAACAGGTTCTAGAAAAGGGGAAATTACCTCAGCCAATTCTTTTAGTACCGTAGGGTGCATCCTTTCCAGCCCTGCTGACTTGGAAGCATCTGGCTTCTCTAAGGAATTCCTAACCTATTCTTCTACTATGCTAACCTGCTTGTCTCCCTCTCTATCTTTGCTGTCTACTGCATTTATCATTTGCTGTCAATGCAACAAAAACAGCTGACTCTATTTGTGAAGATTTGAAGTAAAAAAGGCACCAAATATTTCAGCCTTCTCTACATCATCATTAACTAGGTTGCCTTCTGAATTCTAAGGGGCTTATGATTTTTTTGGTCTCCCTCTAACTTTTGACACACTTGTAGAATCCCTTTTTATTGCTTTTTATGTCCCTTGCCAGTTGCATCTTAAACTGTGCTTTGGACTTCTTTATTTTCTCCCTGCGTGCTCATGAGATACTCTTAAACTGTTCCCTGGTACTATGATGAAATTCCTACTTTTTGTAGAATTTCTTTGTCGGTTTAATTCATCAAAGAGATTGCTGTCTAGCCAGGCTAGTCTCCTTTAGCACTTCTTATTCTTCTGTTGCAAAGGGCTAGCTTACTTCTTTGCCCTTAAAGGAGCTTCCTTAAAGTACAGACCCTCTCCTGGATTTCTTTTCCTCTCCTCAGACTTTCTTCCCAGGGGATCCTGCCCACCTGTTCTCTGAGTTTGCGAAAGTCTGTTTTTCTGAAGTCATGTGTCTTTATTCTGTTGGTCTCCTTTCTCCCAGTAGGTCATTGTCACCCAATTTACCTTGTACCTTCACGTTCTCAACCAATTCCTGCCTGCTTATGAGTAGTAAGTTGAAAAGAGCTTCTCCCCCAGTTGGCCTGTCTACCATATGTATCAAAAAGCTACCCACAAAACATGCCAAGAATTTGCTGGGCTGCTTGTGAATTGCTGTGTTTCCTTGCTAGAAGATGTCCTAATGATTAAAGTCCTCTCATGAGACCCAGGTTCCATCTCATGGAAGCTTCTGTCAGTTGTTTAAAGAAGGCCTCATCAACCATCTCATCCTGGTTTGCTGCCCTGTAGCAGATGCCCACCATGACATCACTTACCATGAGCTCATCCAGAGGCTTTCAACAGGCCTACCTTCCACTTCATACCAGACCTCAGAACACATGGATCATTACCTTTATATATATATATAAAGGTAATGATCCATGTGTTCTGAGGTCTGGTATGAAGTGGAAGGTAGGCCTGTTGAAAGCCTCTGGATATATATATAAATATAGGGCAACACCTCCTACTCTTTTCCCCTGTTCTGAACAATCTATACCCATCCATGACTTCTCCAGCCATGTAAACTATTCTACCCCATCTCCACAATCCCAATTATGCCATAATTCTGTGACTGTACTAGGACCTTTGCTAGCATTTGCATCATGTTCTGTAGACAAGATCCTTTGTTCAGTAATGAGGATGGTCACAGAGTAGTTCTGTGAAAGGATAAGGAGGGGCTCCCAATGGAAGAATTTCCTCTTAATGTGAGAGCACAGTCAACCATGCTGCTTTTGCTTCTGCACTAAAACTGACTAGTTCCCTGTGATCATACTGTATATGCTATACAAGATCCAAGGGACTATAGGAGGGAAGATCACCATCGGTGTTGCCAGCAGATCAAGGGAAGTGATTATTCCCCTTTATTCAGCATTGGTGAAGCTACATCTGGAGTACTGTGTCCAGTTTTGGGCTCCCCACTACAGCAAGGATGTGGACAAATTGGAGACAGTCCAGCTGAGGGCAAGAAAAATGTCTAGGGGCTGGGGCACATGACTTACAATGAAGGGCTAAGGGAACTGGGTTTATTTAGTCTAGAAAAGAGGAGACTGAGAGGGGATTTAATAGCAGCCTTCAACTACCTGCAGGGTGGTTCCAAAGAGGATGGAGATGGACTATTCTCACTGGTGGCAGATGACAGAACAAGGAGCAATGGTCTCAAGTTGCTGCAAAGGAAGTTTAGGTTAGATATTAGGAAACACTTTCTCCCTAGGAGGGAAGTAAAACACTGAAACAGGTTATCCAGAGAGGTTGTGGAATCTCCACCCTTGGAGGTTTTTAAGACCTGGCTAGACAAAGCGTTGGCCGGGATGATTTTGTTGGGGATGGTCCTGCTTTGAATAGGAGGTTGGACTAGATGACCTCATGAGGTCCTTTCCAACCCTAATTTTCTATTATTCTTTGATAACAGCAAACTGGAGTGTCCTGACACTACCCTGACCTTGATGATTTCCTGCTCACTTGTTTCAGGAGTCCTTCTTCAGATAAAAACACTACTGAGCAGGCAACTCTCATCCTTCTCCCCTCCCATTTGGACAGCTATCCATTTTGCTTCTTGGGAATCCTTCCCATCCTTCACATTTTGCCCTGGTCTTCTAAAATTAAAGCTACTCATTAATCAGCATTTTTGCTGAGTATACTGTACACTTTGTTAACATGTGTCTAAGCAGCAGGAATCTTTCCCTACATCTGTGCATATATTTTCGATTAATTAGAAGCAGTGTTATTGCTAGCTGGATTATGTAAGGATTAAAAATATGGCACAACCTCTATCCAGAAGGGTTGATTTTTTTTCACTTCCATGCTACATCATTTAATAACTGAGCATTTTCTCTATGATGTATAGCATCTGACCAGCACAGGGTCACATACACAAGGCTTTAAATCACTCATTGTGATTTAGGGGGAATCATTTTGACTTATGAATTGCAAAGGCAACCACACTTTGATTAATTGTATCCTGCTGAGTACAACCCTCTTCTTAGTGACAAAAGACCAATTCATTCCCAGAAATGCAGGCGAAAGCTTAATGAATCCGCTTAACAAGCATGATAAACTAATGAATAAGTGCTCAGTGAGCAAAAAAGTAAATTTCCCCTATACGTGTAACTATTTTAGGAGTATTCCTTTGCTCTTTAACGATCACGGCCCATTTCTATTCCTAGTTTTGCAAATGCTGCTATTTGGGAGTCTCACGGCATTTGACACAGTAGACTGGTATGCACTGTCCCAGATGTGTCTTGGTTTAAGTGCTAAAATATATTTGCAGTGTTGCAGTTTTTACTGCTGACTATTAGTACAATATCCAAAGCAGGTGCATGCAAAAGTGAGATAAGGTTGTTATTAACTACTGTATAACATTTTCCTGTCATTAATAAATGGTATATTTTTTTCAACATGCAAATGTTTTGATATTGCACAGGCAAATTGTCTAGATTTTTGAAAGGCACCCAGTCTGATGGCTTTAACTAGGGTACATATTAACTAGATTTGTTGTTGCTAGAGCCACAGGATAAGCTTGCTCAAATACATTTAGGCATTTGAAAGTCTGTGGATGAATTTGATGCTTATGAAAATGTTAGACTGAGGACTATTTTTAAATGTTGATAGTTCTATGAAAACTGGCATGTAATCTAATATTTGTTTATTAACATCTGCCACCATAGTATGTGATTGATGACACTCTAACACTGAAAGCCATGTAAATTGCTGTATAAAGTGATAATGCTTACTATTAAACCAGTCCTAGTCTGCAGCATTATTACTGTTTCAACTCTGGCTCTTCTTTGACCATCGATAGTCAGTTATACTATGGAAAATAGGGACTTCGGCCCACTTATGCATATATATGGTTCCAATGAAGTCACACATGGGTTTCAGTACTTTGTTGAATCAGAACTTAGACTAACCAGGTAATTAAATGTATGATGACAGATGACAACTTAACTTCCCCAAAGATATATTAGTTTATACCAAATGAAAATATGATCCTTGTTTCTAGAATTAACCAACTCTATGAGGTTTCCCATATCCTCCTGCAACAGTGGGCAATCGAAGCCTAGGACTCTTTACTGCTCTTAAAGGTCAACCTCTGTCTGCCTGCCATCCCAGTCACCTGGATGTCAAGTGTATTGACCAGCCATGCCAAGACATTATGTTTTAGGATAAGCATTCAATTCGGTCAGACGGAAATCATTCTGGGTGCCTCTCTCCCATTACATCACAGGGCCCTTGGCCCTCACTAGCTTCTGTCTTCTCACTAGGGTTTCATCCACACTCCAAATAGTTCAATAGGCTTGCCATCCTGAATAATCTGAACGACATGTCGGCTAAAGGAGCCCAGCTGGCTAGCTTGCCTACAATAGTCCAAGAAGGCTCGCTCCCTTGCAGTATAACAGGCTAACTCCTCTAAATATGGAAAATATTTTATAAAGTTCACATGCCCCAAGCTGTACCAAAATACCCCAGAATTTCCTGTGTGTAACTTCCTTGCTCCCTTTGTAGCCACTCCTTTTCCTCTTAGCTTAGACACCTGTTAACAGGTTGCAGTAGTGTAACTGCTGTAGACTGCACCATGACCAGCATCCCCTATTCGTAGATTCATAGATGTTAGGGTCGGAAGGGACCTCAATAGATCATCAAGTCCGACCCCCTGCATAGGCAGAAAAGAGTGGTGGGTTTAGATGACCCCAGCTAGATGCCTATCTAACCTCCTCTTGAAGACCCCTAGGGCAGGGGAGAGCATCACCTCCCTTGGGAGCCCATTCCAGACTTTGGCCACTCGAACTGTGAAGAAGTTCTTCCTAATGTCCAGTCTAATTCTGCTCCCTGCTAGCTTGTGGCTATTATTTCTTGTAACCCCCAGGGGCGCCTTGGTGAGTAAAGCCTCACCAATTCCCTTCTGTGCCCCCATGATGAACTTATAGGCAGCCACAAGGTCGCCTCTCAACCTTCTCTTGCAGAGGCTGAAGAGGTCCAGGTGCCCTAGTCTCTCCTCATAGGGCTTGGCCTGCAAGCCCTTAACCATACGAGTGGCCCTTCTCTGGACCCTCTTCAGGTTATCCACATCCCTCTTGAAGTGCGGTGCCCAAAATTGCACACAGTACTCCAACTGCGGTCTAACCAGCGCCCGATAGAGGGGAATTATCTTGCTTCTGTTGCCTCAGGTTCCAAGCGACCCTGTTACATCTCTATCAGGTTGCCTCCAAATTCAAGTCAGCCTTTGCTGGATATATTCCAGTTCTGGCCTTTATTCAGGTCTCCTATAGTTGCTGGACTTTCCCCAACTGTGACCTTTCCCCAGACCTACTCATTTCTGCAGTATCCAGGGTTACCTTGCCTCAGCTTTAGCCAGCAAGAGCACCTCCCCCTCTCTCCTTGCAGGAGCTAGGAGTATATAGCTCCAGTGTCTGCTCTTTCTGACCAGAGAAGCTTTTATAGGCCCACAACCCTTTTCCTCTACTCTTTCTAATGGGACTAGGGGTCTCCCACTATATCTCCACCATTTTAGGGCACTGTCATAACAGCTTACTTATGACCTCTCTCTGCTCCATCGACATTCTTTAATCAAGTAAAGAAATTCTGGTTTGATTTTTATGGTGCATTCAGTAATGTTACCTAATCAGTTCGCTCAAGATGACAAATCCTTTTTGTCTACATCTATAAAATAGCTTTTAAAGTAATGAAAACTGAAGATAGAGGGCAGCCATAATTTAGAAATATCCTTTGGGACCAATATGGCAAATCTCCTTCAAATTACTACTTCCAGTCAAATAAAATGTTCTTGTTTATTTAAAATAAGTGTATTCCATGCTTCAATGCTTAAACAGATCCCTTGGGAGGCTCTTTTTCCCCCAAAAAATAAATATTTGGCACAGATTCACCTTAATTCTCTTAAACAGTGAATGCCTGATAGCTTACCAAGGTCACAAAATACAAGTGATGAAACAAGAACAACTGAGAAGAGGAAAGCTCAAAACAAATCATAATCAGAACTGAATCAAACTGTTTCAAACTCTGGTGAACTCTTGTAGAAGATGCCCCTTAGAAGTGGTGTAGCCAATTTACTCATCTTTTCTTATTAAAGGCCTGCAGGTACATGTTAGCTTCTCAGTGGTGAACATGCTAATACAAGAAGTGTGAGGACTGCACCTCTATCAGAAGATGAAAACTTTGTCAGCAGTGAAGGCAAGGGAACAGATATGTAACCAAGATTTCAGGGCCTACTCTGCCTGCCTCTGTATCAGTGATTGGGTACCACAAGTCTTGCTGGTTACAGACCAGGATGCCACATCCTACTTGGGTGACTTGGTGTAAGGGTAGCTCCCACCTCCATTGTGCTTGGCTCTCTCTTGCTTGGCTCTCCTCTTCCACACACAGCCTCACTTCTCTCCTAGCCTCACCTTACTCCTGGCCAGGTATATTACATAGGCAGCCTCCTCCCTCTCTCCCCCCTCCTCTGATACCATACACAGCATAGAGAGTCCTGCTCTACCGCCATGCTTTCAGCATGGGTAGCTCAGCTCCCTGTACTGTGCACAGTGGTAGTAGCCCAGCCCTCGTCCACACTGGGCATGCAACACCGACACCATGTGCACTGTAGGAAGTAGAAGCTGGAGAAGAAAGGGAAGCTCAGAAATGCTGGCTTCCACTACCTGAAAAGCAAGGGAGGGGTGTGGTGACCAGGCAGGAGCCCACAAGCCACATGTTAGCTCCTCACATGTGGCCCACAGATTGCCTGTTGGATAGCCCTGTTCTATAGCATTTAGGAAGAGCAATAATGACTTCTTGACAGTCCTTACATATCAGTGAGATATGTTCTTTCATTCATTCTATGCATAACAATCATTTTATGCATTATTTGTTCTTCACAGTATTGTTTTCTATTCAAGTCATTTGTGCCTTTATAAAGCAAGCCCTTTACAGCATAGATAATTTGTTATACACCATAGTTCATCTATTGGGAAGCATTGAGCATCTTTATGCTTCTTTATAAATTATCTATCTATTAAGAGATGTATGCTCTTTCAACAATCAGACAGTACAACAGTACAGAATAGGAAGACTCAATGATGTATCCAGTTATTTACTAATTAAATCCAGAAGTTTATCCCTGTGAAATAAGGATAGCATGGGAATGAATTCAACATGGAAAAGAAAACAAAAAGGTAATATAAATGATATTTAAAAAATATCAAAGTCAGAATGAGAATCACACTGAAACAGAAAATCAGAGAACATTAAGCACTATATATTTCTTATTTTACACATAATAGGAAAATAATGAAACTAAAGTGTGAAAATGTAGTGTTTCTGTTTTTATGAGGTTAAAACTAAAGGTGGTTACAGAATCTATTAACCAGCTGATCTTACTACAATAGCAGTAAATTGTTGAACAAATAAGGATGATGTCTAAAGAGAAATGTAATCAGTAAAGGCCAACTCTATTCTCCGGTTGCACTGGTTTAAGAAGGATTTGACACATTTTATTAAAGGAATACACACTACAATATGAGGAAGGTATAACCCAACAGATTATGAGACCTGACAAATCTATGAACTACCTTTTCACTTTATTTTTTAACTCACAGGCGGGCAATTATTTTGGGTGGAGGGCTGCTTACCGAGTTCTGGCAGGCCATCAAGGCCCACGTGAGTAGCCCCGCACCTTGATAGGTGCCTAACCCCTGGTTGCCATTTTGGGACTGGAAGTCCCACCCTCCAACCCCTGGAGCCAGTCTGGCCTTGCTGCTGCGGCTGTTTAGCTCTGCCACCAGCTCCCCTTGAGTCCTACTGCCCCTGGCTCCTGTCATCTTTGACAGGTAGCCAGAGGCAGATAAATATTAATTTTCTAAATTTTTTAGGGACCCCATGGGCTGGATAGATTGGCCTGGTGGGCCAGATCCAGCCTGTGGGCTGTATGTTCCCCACCCCTGTTTTAGCTCAACGTAGTTTGGAAACTTGTTGAACTTACATATAAGAAAGAAAAACTATTTAATGCATGCATTTCCTCCAATCTTATTAAATTTTTACTACAAATACAGTTCATAGGTTACTGAGGTCCAAACATCTCATATACAATGAATATATGAGAGATAGAGAGCCTGCAAAAAAGAAAGCTCAATTGTTTAGAGCAAGTGCTTTAAAACTCTAAGAAGTTTGATAAGAGGGAGAGAGTGGTCTCAGATTTGCTCTTCTTCCTTGCTTTCCTTGGAAACACTATTAATGGTTTCCCCTAAGAATTTTACTTGAAAGATTCTGTAGCCTGTGCCATTACACCTTAATGCTCCACCTATAGAAAGAAGAACTGATCTCTCAAATGTTATCTTTAGACTGAAAGGATGTTTCTGTCTTAGCTTAGATTTAGATTGGGCTAAATTAACACCAGAACTTTGTCTTTGTCTTCTAAGCAATTTGTATTAATTAACTCATAGAAAGTAACATGACATAGTGAAGAAATTACCACTTTTAGATAAACTGCCCAAAAGTTTTATGATCACCTGCTAACCTATATGAAAGATAAAATTGCCTTGTATTTACTACCAGATGTAAGTTACCAAGTGGTAACATAAGTTAACATTTCCTGCTGAAGCTATATACAATTCCTGTTCTCAGTTTTCATGTACCCTCTTAGTCTCCAAAATGAATGTTACAGATTAGGTAGACCATTTATGATTCTATAAAACATTCCCTTCCCAATCTCCTATCTGAGACTCTCTGAAAATAATTAATGGGAAGGGTGGGGACATGTTTTTCCCTTGTATTGATGGAGCTTCCCAAGGACATTCCAAGATGCATAGCAGGACTGTGAGCCACTTGAATAGCAGCAAATTTCATTGCAAGCATAAACACCAGTTTTAATGCCTATTCAAAGGAGTGTTTGAAAGAAAGGAGTGCTAGATGGTTTTATTTTATCCTGTCTCAGGAAGAGCATTGGATTAGATAGCCTCTGGAGGCCCATCCCTTTCATCTATGCTTCCTTGTGATTCTACGATTGCAAATATTTCTTTATTAACTTTCTGGTTACACTATGGTATAACCAAATATGGTACCTTTATTCCTGGGTGTTCTGTTGTTATTGCTACTATTTCAATCGGTGTGGGGCAATGAGACAAGCTGGTTCATGGTTGCCAGTGGGTACATGGGTTATTTGTGTCAGAGAGAGAATTAGAACTAAAATTGGAATTAGAGAATTAGAACTAAAATACTAAAAATCTCATTGCTACTGCACAGTAGGGTCAAAAATTACTCCTGTACCGATGGGACTGTGCAGTGCCAGGGGGTACTGTACAGTCATTTAGTTACTTGCTTATCTTGTACTTATGCTTTAGTGCTTGCTAAAGCAAGTACTAAATGACTGCACCGTACCAACTGCAGAGTCAGGAGCACATGTAGATACTCCTACTATACCCTAAACTATACAGTATTACTTCTGCTTCTCAATAGATGATCAAAGATCATATCAATAGAAGAATGAAAAATAAAAACTGAAGATGATTGGGCAAAACATTGTGCAAGCACAGATCCATGTGAGTATTTGTATAATTTCCATGTTCTGTGGCATTCTTGCAGAAAGAAAAGTTCCTTGTATAAATGTCAGATCTAAAAGCTGCATGAATGTGAGATTATCATTCAAATGAATATTCCAAAGTATACGTATATAATTAAATATTACCATGCTCATATACTGAGAGAACAACATGTTCCATCACAATGGTAATAAAAAAAAAGAAAAAAAGAAGCAAGTATGTTCCAAAACATTATAGCTTATGAAAAGGTTGCCATATGTTAGTACACGGAAGGTGAAAAATAAGTAAGATAAAAATCAAGGCAACAGAAAATGGCTATAAATTAGGACATACTTTTTGAAGACAATATGGTTATCCTTTCCCTCAAATATAAACACAGGCTTTTGAAAGCCACATAGAAGTTTATCATATGCACAAGGGAAGAGTTCAAGACCGAAGTGACAGATCAAAATTTCACACTTAGGGAGGCTCTACAGAATGCCTGCCATTCCTGCATGGCAGGCTCATTAGTGACTCCTTCTCCCCCCGCAAATACAGCTGATGGGTTTAAACAGCCATCTTGAGGTACCCATAGAGCAAAGGAAATTTCAGGTGGTACGAGAGAGAGACAACTGATAAGCCAGGTCAGGAACTGAGGACCATTGCATTTGCAAGGTAGTTTAGAGATGTTGTGTATTGTCTGTAAGATAAATAGGCCTTTGGCTGTAATTGCTGATTCTCTAGCTTGGCACTGCCAGACAGAAATTATTTGCAGTTGAGGACATCCCTTTTATGCCTAATTTTAAAAAATATTTGCACCTTTAGAAGTCTTTTGAGTCTAACTTGAATAGTGGTAGCTATGCTGTGATACATACATGCCACCTAAAAGTCATTTTTTCTAGGTAGCACATATTGTGTATGCATATTCCAATGTGATACTGGTATGTACTGGGTGTGTCTACACATGCATTTGATGCAGGACCAGATTACTTGAGAGTAAACTACTCGCAAGTAAATGCTCCCAGGCAGGCAGCTATAGGTGCAGGGACATGGGAGCAGATTTGCTTCTCCTAGCAGTAAATTGTTCCTGCTTCCCAGAGGCTTCAAAGGGCCCCTGCTGCCACCAGGGGGAACTGGAGGCTCTAGCCATAGCTACCTGTGGCCAGACACCATCTTTAAAAGACAGACCTGCTCCCTGCTCCCAGCTCCCTGGCTCCATGGCCAGCTGTGATTCTGGCCCAGAGAAGCATGCATAGCATGGAGGCAGCATGAGGCAGCTCTAACAATATAGCCTCCGCCTCCCCGCCACCAGGGCTGCTTCAGTCCCTGGCCCTGGCGGTGATGACCAGTGCTCTGTGCTCCTCCTGGTCACCATGCTGGGTTTGCTGGGCCGCCCTGCTAGCCACCAGCTAGCCCATGGCCATTTGGGCCCTGCTGGCTCCTCCACAAGCAGTGACCACGTGCCCAGCCCCACTGCACCATCCCAGGGCCACTGCAACTATGTACCTGCTGCCTGGACCCCATCCTGCTGGCTGAACCCTGGCAGGGACACTGATAATGGGCTCCAGGATGCCACAACCAGGATCATCCTCACCCTCCTGGGTCTCCAGCCCTGGGACCTCTGGACCCACTGGGCCAGCCATAACTGGTGGCTGCATGTCATCCAGCACACTGAAATGATGAGCAGTGGCTGGAGGTGTTCCACATGACCTGGGCCACCTTTCTGAACCACCTGGAGCAGAAGTGCTCACACCTGAAGTAGTAGAACACCATCATGTGGCAGCCCCTCCCCACAGATATCTGGCTGGTGATCACCCTGCTGAAGCTGATCATGCCCACCAGCCTCTGTTATGTGAGCCACCTTTTGGTGTGGGCAAGGCAAATGCCAGGAAGGCCATCCTGGGGGTGTGTGGCACACTCCAGGATCTGATGGGGCACACCGTGCTCTATGTGTATGAGCCCCTGGAGGTGGTGGCGGGGTTCTGTGCCCTGGGATTCCCCCAGAGCATCAGGGCCCTGGATGGGATGCACATCACCATCACCTGCATGCTCCATGGTGACCACCCCACTACAGGTGGAGGGGCCTTAACTCTATTGTGCTCCAGGCTGTCGTCAACCACTAGGCCATCTTCACCAACATGAATGCTAGCAGAGCAAGCAGTGCCCATGATGCCCACATCTGCCAGAACTCTGTCCTGCCAGACCTCGTTCAGAGTGGGTGCTGTGCACTGGGGGTGTGAGATCTCCAGCTGGGCACTATGGTGGTCCCGCCCCATCTCATTGGGGACCCCACCTACCAGCTCCTCCCCTGGCTCATGTGGCCTATACCAGCCACCTGGACTCCTGCCAGACCTACCTCAACTGGATCCAGACCCTGGTGGAGTCCACCTTCAGCTGCCTCAAGGGATGCTGGTGTACCCTAACTGCCTGCCTCAAGGTCATCAAGGAGAATGTCCCCCAGGTCATCATCACAGCCTATGTGCTGCATAACATCTACAAGGCCTGGGGGGAGCTGATTTGTAAGGCCGAGGTGGAGGAGGTGCAGTGGGTGGAGGATGCCTGGCAGCGGGAGCACCAACTCTATAGACAGCAACAGTAGAGGGGCCCCCAGGCCAAGCTGCACACCTGCCAGAGTACCAGGGCACCAGCTGTGAGAGGTGCTGGCTGAACACCTTCTCCTGCACTCCTTGCCTTAGACTGCCTGGACAGCTACCCACAGATCCCCCTACCCTAGTGCCATGCTCACTTCAGACAATTCTCAGAAAAACAGTTCATTGTCCTCACAACAAACAGACCTCCCATTCCCCAACCATAACAGAGACTGTCCCCCTTCCCTCCCCAACAACAGAGCTCTTCCACCACCCACCCCACCCACCATTAATAAAACACCCTCTTCCCCATGCAAACTATTTACAATGTGGTTTGTGTATGTGTCTTCCTAGGGTGGGTAGCTGTGGGGTGGAGGAGCCTAGGGGGTGGAGTCTGGGGCCAGGTAGCCAGCATCCCAGCAGGTGGCCATTCCCCAATGGTTGTGTATACTGCAGTGAGGCTGGCGGATGGGGGCCTCAGCCACGGTGACAATGACCGCTGGTCTTCAGGCACAGGCAGCTTCCCTTCTGGTGGCCAAGGCCAGCAGGGCTGGTGCATGGTCCTGGCTCAACTGAAGGAAGCTCTGGATCTGCACCCATGTGGAGACAGGGTGAGTGGTAGCACTGGGGCCAGGCAGCGGGGGGGAGGGGGGTGCTGGGTGGTGGGCAACAGAGGTGGGAGCCAGGGAAGGGTCTCCTGGCTGGAGGAGGTGGTGCTGGACCTACACCCAGGCCCACTAGGGGGCCTTCTACTGGGTGGTGGGTGGCTGCTAGGGGGCATGTGGGGCTATGGGTGGGACAGGGCAGCGGGCAACACAAAGGCAACCACCAGTGCCAGGAAAGTGTCCAGCACCTAGTGGTCATCCTCCATGACCTGCACTTCTTTGGCTATGACTGCACCCTGCTTCTGCAGGGCTTCCATGTGCTCATACTCCAGGGCCTGGTGCTGTGCCCTGAACTCCTGGTCCACTCAGTCCTGCACCTCCTCACTCTGGTCCCACACATCCTCATGGATCATGTCTTCGGCTTGCCACCTGTCCTGATGTCCAACATCCTCTGCCTACCACATTTTGTCGTCCACCTGCCAGTTCTTCGTGGCCATCAACAGCTGGTCCAGGAGAAGGGTCCAATCCTGTGTCCTCCTTTTGCACAGATGGCATATCCCCAAGGCCCTACCTGTGGGTAGCAGTGATCTTGAGGCTGCATCCCAGCTGCCAACTCTGGATTCTCCCCAACATTCAGCTGCAAGGCATGCAGAGCCATGAGAAAGAAGCTATTTGTGAGAATTTGCAACATTTCTGAGATAAGATGCTCCGTACCGAGGCCACATGCTACCCAGCCTCAGATCAGGGGTTAGGCATGCACAGGTGCCCAGGGACCATGGTAAGTCAGCTGGGTAGGCCCAGGCCCAGATGGCCACTTGCCAACCCCCCATTCTCACTGACTCCCAAGAGGCTGTAGGGGCAACAGAGGCCTAGGGTCCCCCCAGGCTCCTTGCTATTGTGCCCTTGGTCGCAAAATGCCTGCAGGCTTTTAAAGGGCCTGTAGCTGGGGCTGCCATAGAGGTGGCCCAGCCCTAGGGCAGGATAGGATCTCAGCCCTGGGGCCTAGGGCTGAGCTCAGGTTGGCCCCCTAGTGGCAAGCCTGACCAGGAGCAAATATTCTCCCAGTTGGCATTTACACGTGTTACTGTGCAGTAAGTACTCATGAGTAAATTTGCTACCTGCATTTGTGGGCACCCCACAATGGGGTGTTAAGTGTGTGCATAGTACTGCATGGTAAGTATGTGTCCATGTAGATATGCATGCTTAGTGTACAGTAAACTACACTACTACACAGTAAAGTATCTCATGTAGATGCACCCACTTTGTACTTACTGTAGCAGGGCATTTGTAGACAACACAGAGATTTAATTCTCCCTAAATTGAAGTGGTGTTTTTTAAAAAACACCGCTTCAATTTAGGGTGAAGTAAACCCCTGTGTTATGCATACCCAGGTCCTTATCTGCCTCTCTGGCAGCAGGGAGGGAAGAGCGAGCTGCCGGTGCATCAAGCAATCCCTGAGCTACAGTGGGGGAGGGGGGTAAGGCTGGTGCCTCCCACAGGCGGCACCCACCTGCAGGTACCTGGCTCAGGTGGTCCCAGGGGGCCCTGCAGCTGCGGAGGGAAGCACTGCCTGCACAGTGCAGGCAGTCAGGCTGGCTCTGGGAAAGAAAAAAAAAAAAAAAGATCAGGCTCACTGCTTTTTTTTCCCTTCAGTGTAGCCTGCCTTCCTGGGCTGCTGCCAGGCTGCCTGCTGAGGCTGCCTGCAGAGCCCCTGAGCTTCACACAGCCCAGTGCTTCCCTCTGCAGCTGTAAGGCAGCAAACTAAAACTTCTCAGAGGTGTTTTACGTTGTAGAGCCCCAAAGTAATTTGCTGTGCCCCAAAGTCATTTAAGGCACATTACACCACTGAATTTGCTACAGCAGCTGGAATTAATGTGCAATACTCCACTGTATTTGCAAAGTCATGTAAACAGCAACACCATTAAAGCAGTGCAAAAGGGCATTTAACCTACTTTAATGTGTTATCTACAAATGCCCACAGTCTCTCTCACCAGGTACAACAAAAATCTAATGAAATGGCCTTCCTTGTGAGATTTCTGGCTAATTTCTTAGTGAAAGAAAGATGTTTGGATATACTTGTTGAAGCACTGTATTTTCAAATGATTTTCTGAATCTAAGTTTCAAACATGACCACTAACAGACCTTGCTTTCATGTGCTCTTGAAATCAATCCACTTTTCAAATGGTAAGGAAACCAGCAGCTCTGATTGTGATGTAAACTTTGCAGAGAGAAGTCCAGTGTTATAGATATGTATTTATGCAATGTAATCATGTACATTCTATCAAACACCATTCTTCTTCATAAAGGCCTATATTCTACTTTCAGTTCCATTGATGAAACCTCATTGTCTTCAATAGATTATAAAATGCTATAGTTTACTTGTTTTGGTAGGGTTGCATCCATGATTAAAGAATGGGATAAAATAGGGAGTTCTCATCATGCCAGTAATATAAAAAAAGAGATGGTGGAAAAATTCTTCCCCAAGCAAGGGAGAAGTAAGCTGCCTTATTTTGAGCCCTTATAGTAACTGAAAATGTAGTCCACAGCTCAATTAATTTACAACTAAAAGATATGAAAACAGTCTATAAGTATTTGAGATGCACACATTTTAAATGAGAAGTAGCAATATTTAGGATAGGTTTAGGGGAGCTGACTATACTTAATGAAACAGAGCTAAAGATTATTAAAGCTGAAAAGTAGGAAAGCAAAGTTAAATACGGAGGTTATATAGGGAGCTAGAATTCAAAGACAAACTAGTCAAAAAGCTCTGAAAAAATTAGAGAAGAACCTGTATGAAATAGTCTTGCTCTGGCAGGGAACAGACAAGATTCTTATAGGTTGTGTTACAAGAGCACCTTCCAGGCCCAGTGCTACTATGGCCCTGCCCTTGTCTCTTGGCAAACTGCCCACCATGTTCATCTGCCATGTCTTGTTGATAAATTACTGTGATGTTAAATAGGCGGGAGGCTGCCCTTCATGCACCCAAATTACTGTGTGCGATAAGTACATGCTCCTCCCACCTCTACATGTGTATTAGGAAGAAAAAAGTGATGTTATGAACTACATCTGTTCTAAGAGTTATCTTGCTTATTTACAAATACATACATGCAACTCTATGTCCCTGAACATAGTAGAAACCAGCTCACAGCTCCCTGGCTCAGAAATCCTGAAGTCTGCTCTAAAAGCTGTCTCTTTGCTTTTTCTCAGGCTTACACACAATCCTCTGCACCCAACACACATGACCATTAACCCATATCTTGACCATTACCCAGTTCATGAGTTAGTTTTGAAACTTAGTACTCCACCTGGGATAGCTGTGGTCTACCACATGGTCTGTTGGCTTGATTATCACCTATATTATCAGAGAGTTTTTTTCCTCCATAAAGTGGCATGACTGTGTCTTAGGTCTGTGGTTCGCTCTGTGGCATTAGGTCTATGGTTGGATTTCAATCCAAGATTCACCTTATGGCAGCTTTTAATATCTTTCAGCATAAAAATATTTTTGAATAAGATCTATTACTATGTACAGAAGCACATACCCACATGGATGGACAATAAATATGCAATGATTGTATGTACAACAGGGAGACAGACAGACTTCATCCAGTCATTCTGAAAGTATGCATGCACTTATGCATTATTCATTTGGAGTTTTAAATGCGAGTTGAATTTTCTTCAAATACAGTGATTTCCTAAATACACAATTGCATGAAGAATACAGGATAAAGTTAATTTTAAGGGACCTGCATACAGTTCTACTGGTTTCACACAATCATAGCTGGTGCAAATAGTGCATTTGTTCAAGACTGATTTTTTTTCTGGAAAAAAAAAGCCAGAAATATAGGGCACTGACAGATGTGACCCTCCACCCCTCCCACCCAAAAAAAACTCCTCAGTACTTTACCAGAAGAGGCAACACATTAGTTTGACCTGGCTCCCCAGTGTTTTTATAGAGTGAGAACTTCAGTGGTGCTCTTCGGTACTTTTATCTAAAGCTGATTCAATCACCTGTTAGATAAAAATGCCAAAAAGCCCTGTTGAAACACCCAATCTATACAGACATTTGATGAGCTAGGTCAACTAATCTGATGACCCTTCTGGGCATCATTGCACAGCAGTTGGTGCAGAGGTGCACCGAGCTGAAAGTAAAGTGCTGGGTTTTTTCTTTTTCATGTCTGCAAGCCATAGTGTCTTGAAAAAAGATATTAGAAACTCAACCAGAAAAAATAAGGGACAGGTGTGCAACATAAAGGGGGCTATTTGTGACCTATTCATAATCTGTTAATGAGCAAGCTGCAAGAAGATGTGATTTCACAGCTCAGACTTTGACAGACATTAAAGGAAACAGTCTGAGACAGCATCGTGCAGGTGGCATATAAACAAATAAAATGATTGGATGCTGGTATAGTACAGTGAATGACTGCAAGGGCTGCCAGGAAATCATACATAAATTCATAGAACTTAGACTGAATTGTGAAATGAGATTGGCTTGTTCAAAGGTGATTAGTTCACTCTGAAAACCATAGCAGCCCATCCCCAATAGACTATAAAAAGCCTAAGCTTCTGAAGTAAGTTGGAATCATCAGAAATTCACATCATAGTACCCATTTAAGTATGGTGAAGTATTCCCCAGGATATCCCAGATGCCTGACCAGCAGAAACTGGGAATCCTAGAACTGAAGTCTTCCTATCCTACTTGCAGCTGTACTTGCATGGTATGTGACATTATTAACTGGGCAAATTTGTAATTTGTTAATAAAACCAAGCCAACTACTGGAATGGTTCCTTGGTCTTAAACACTTCTCCACCCACCAATCCCAAAGTTATTTGTACTATCCCTAACAGGTGTTCACCATGCCCTCAGGTATTAACTAATGAAAATATCTGAGTGTACAGGCATTACATTTAGGTCAACCTAACCTTGGCTAGATCTAAAGGCTCAATTGTGAAGGTGTTAAGAGGGCCAAAAAAATGGTGTACCTAATTTAAGTGGGTTCACTCAAGGAGGTATGCTAATTTAGACTGGGATTAGGTTAACACAATCTCCCAAAATCTACCCACATTTGCAGCACAGCCCCAAGGCTGAGAAAGCCCAGCTGCTAGCCCCAGGAGTGTACTATTCCCACAGATCCCCAACCTGCACTGGGTTATTCTTAGGCCTCTGACCAACCCCTCTTCCCCCCACCCCAATCCCACCAAACCCCACCCCAATGGATCTGCTATCCCCCTCCGAATCCCCTGCCCCTCTCTCCACTGTTCAAATGTTGGCAATATTTTGTATCTTTTTCTACAAGCTTTTCATAGAATGGAATTCTGGCACCACACAAGTCAGTGGCCTTATTTCCACTGATTTTAAGGGGACAAATTTTCACATACACAATCTGCATGTAGGTATATTTTAGAAGCTCTTACATATTACTACATTGAGCAGGCATATAACCTTGATAATGAATTTATAACAATTATAACTAGATGCCATCTGTGCATATATTCATGCATTGGCGATGTGTAGGGGCACCCCCTGAGCGTGGCGGTGCACCCCCTGCAAAAAGCCATTGCTGACACTGTCAGTGGCGCCTGCAGATGGTCGGCACTTGCCCCCGCCCCCTCTGCTGCTGACAGCACCATGGCTGCCTGCAGGAGCTCCCCACTGGCTGCTGCCATGCTCCCACCACTGACAGAGCTGCCACCACCTGCAGGAGCTCACCACGCCCCTCCCCCCCACAGCCTCCGGGGGCACGCGGCATTCATGTATTCATGTAAGTACTATGAAAGTTAGTTTAAGGGAATGGTAGCAAATGGGAGATTCCATATGATTTATAATTATTTTCCACAAGACGTATTTAATAATGGAAATTGGAAGGTCCTGTAGTCTTGGCAGCATATGTAAAGGTATTCCCAGATTCTCTGTGATTTGCCTTTACTAATGCCTTGTTATTCTATTCCAATTTAATTGGTTTAATCTAATTTCACAGTGGAATTCATAATATAATTCTTGAGCTTTATGACTGGTTGTCTGATTGTTATAAGCTATAAAAAACCACAAACCATATGTGCCTGCACGTCTGGATCCCACAGAGGAATGCTTAAACATATCCTGACATATATAGCAGCTGGAGGCAAGGGGAAATTCCTGCCCAGCTCTATGTAGTAATAGCAAATCTCAGAAGCAAGGTAAATACCCATAGTAGAACATAGGCATAGCTAAGTCCAGATCATCCCTGACCAGTGCCTGTTCAACTCTTCTTGAATAACTCTAGTAATGGAGAGTTCACAACTTCCTTAGGCAGTCTATTCCACTTCCTCATTATTCTAACAGTGAAAAAGGTTTTCCTGATATCCATTTTAAACCTACTTTGCTGCAACTTCAAGTCACTGGTTCATTTCCTAGTCTCTGCAGCAAGAGAGAAATAGCGTGTTCCCTCTTGTTTATGGCAGCCCTCCAGTTATTTGGGGACTGATACCATGTCCCTTCTTACGTGCCTTTTGTGCAAGCTAAATATGCCTAGGTCTTTCAACCTATCCTTATATAGTTTACCTTCCAAGCCCTTTGTTGCCCACCTCTGGTCCCTCTCTTACTTCTCCACATCCTTTTTAAAATGGAGTCTTAAACTGCACACAATACTCTAGAAATGGCCTAACCAGTACTGATTAGAGAGGCACCATCATCACTTTCTGTGTCTTGCACCTAATACTTCTATTGATTCATCCCAAAACTGCATTCATCTTCTGTGCAGCTGCGTCACACTGCAGACTCATACTGAGTCTGTGATCTACCAAGATTCCCAGATACTTCTCCACAGTGTTACCATCCATCCAAGTGTCATCTATTTTGTATTTGTATTTAAGGTTATTCTTCCTGAGTGGCAGTACCTTGCATTTGTCGGCATTGAACTTCATCCTGTTAGATTCAGTCCAGCTTTCCAGTCTGTTGATATCTTTTTGAATTGTATTCCCATCCTCCAATGTGTTCACAATCCTTCCCAGGTTTGTGTCATCTGCAATCCCTTGCTCAATAAGCTTCTTATGCCAACGTCCAGATCATTAATAAACACGTTGAACAACACAGGGCCTAAGACAGACCCCTGTGGGACTCCACCCAAAAACCTTCTGCCATTCTGACATGGATCCTTTTATAATTACCTTTTTCTTATAGTTATTAAGCTAGTATAGTACTTTTGTCCAGCCCACATTTCTCTAATTAGTTTATGAGAAGGTCATGCAGGACCTTGTCAAAAGCTTTGTTGAATTCCAGGCACACTATATCCATTGTATTCCCTTCATCCAGTCAAGTAGTTACTTTGTCAAAGAAGGAGATCACATTTGTTTGACGTGATTTGTTTTCAGTAAATCCATGATGGATATCTATGATCGGCCTTTCTTTCTCCAGATGTTTGCTTGCAGAGGCAACAAGAAGAAACAAAAGGCATCTTTAAAAAACTGGAAATCAATTCCTGATCAGGAAAATAAAAAAGAACATAAACTCTTTCAAATCAAATGTAAAACTGTAATAATACAAGCTAAGAAAGAACTGAAGGAGAAATTTTCTAGATGTAAAAGGCAACAATAACAAGTTCTTTAAGCATATTAGAAGCCGAAGTCCTGCCAGAGAGTTGGATGATCAGAGTGTAAAGGAGTGATAAAGGATGACAGGGCCATTGCTGAGTAACTAAATGCATTCTCTGCATCTGTTTTCACTGTGGAAGATGTTAGGGAAATTCCATCACCAGATCCACTTCTCTCTAAGGACAAGTCAGTGGAGCTGACCCAAACTGAAGTTTCAATAGATGAGGTCATAGAAGAAATTGATGAACTAAGAAGTAGCAAATCATTAGGACCTGATGGTATCTAGGGTCCTAATGGAGCCCAGATCAAAAATTGGCAAGCTCCTAAGTGTAGTATGCAACCTGTCACTAAAAACAGCCTTGGTACCAGGGGACTGGAGCACTGCCATTTGACTTACTGAAAAGGCTCTAGAGGGTAAGCAGGGAACTAGAGGCCAGTAAGCCTGTTCCTAGGAAACTGGTAGAAATAGTAATATAAGAAAGAATTATTCAGCACATGAATTAACATGAATTGCTGGGGAGGAATTAATAAGGCTTTGTCAAAGGGAAATCATGCCTCACCAACCTACTACAGTTTTTTGAGGGTGTCAATAAGCAGGGCTATCCAACCGACATAGTATATTTGGACTTCCAAAACGACTGTCCACTTATGGATTAGAAATTGGCTTAAAGATAGAAAGCACAGAGTGAGTATAAATGGTCACTTTTCAAGATGGAAAGAAATAACACACAGGGACCAACTCTGTTTAATGTATTTATAAACGATCTGGAAAAGGGGCTGAGTTGTCAGGTGGCCTAATCTGCAGGTGACCCAACATTATTCAAAGTGGTAAAGACCAAGGCAAACTGTGAGGAACTACAGAAGGATCTGGCATGATTGAGTGAAAGGGCAATTAAATGGCAGATTAAATTCAGTGTAGAAAACTGTAAAGTGATGCACCTGGGCAAAAATAACCAAACTCTACCTATACTATGATGGGCTCTACATTAGCTGTTGCCACACAGGAAAGTGATCTTGCCATCACTCTGGGCAATTAACTAAAAATATCAGCTCTAGGATCAGCAGCGATCAAAAAGCAAACAAAAAGTTAGAGATTATTAAGAAGGGAATTGTTAACAAAACTGAAAATATAATCATTTCCCTTTTTAAATCCATGGTGCATCCACACCTTGAATACTGTGCCCAGTTCTGGTGCTGTCACTCAAAAAGGAACAGAAGAATGAGGTAAGGTACAGAGAAGGGCAACAAGGATGATAAGTGGTATGGAGGGACTTTCATATGAGGAGAGACTAAAGATTTTCCCTGGACTTCAGGGCTTATCTAGCAATGTACCTGCTTGGCCAGTGCACAGTACAGGCAATAAAGTTTCAAACTGTGAATCGAGTGGGGAAAAGAATCCCAAAATTCTGAAGTTAGAAAACTGCCATTTGGGTGCATAAAAGGTATTGGCCCTTAGCCTATCAGTTATATTGATCTTTCCCACCCCTCTTGAATTTGCACATGCTGTATTCACATGTTGTGCACTATGAAATCCCAGTTTGGATGTATCCCATAAAACATGAGCAGTGTGTGTGAGAGAACTTAATTTACATCCTGTTAGCACCTACACTGCAGAATTATGTCACTTATATTTCCATTTTTTCCCCTGTCCTGAGACATGCCTATGGCAAGGCATCTGAAAACCACTACCCAAAGTAAAGATGGAACAAAAACTTTGTGCATATGAAAACCTGAGAGAGACTCGGGTGCATGTGCAGTCTGGACAATGAATATGTCCTAAAAACATAAGTAGCTTTAAGCAAAAATGGTGTGTCATGCATCTGTGAACTAGGTAGTGTTTGAAATAATGCAAATGACAGGATTTTTATAAGTTAAGTGGAAGCACAGATGTTCAGTGCCTCTGAAGACTGGGTTGTAAGTGTATAACGGAGCTTCTGAAAAATCCCTGGATCCAATTCTGTAAGGCACTGGAGTCAGCCCTGGAAGAAGCATGCAACATCTTGTTGGGTCATGCTGTCTAAGCTATTAATACTGCAGCACTTTCTCACAAGGCAGCTATAAGCAAAAGGAAATCTATGCATTTTCACCTTCAGCAAGAAACTGAAGGAATTAGAAAAGCCATAGAGCCATCTGAACTTTTATGCAGGTCTTTGCTAAAGTACAAAGGCAATGTTTTCATTGTGGCAGGTCACTCCTTCTCTGAGGATATAATGGATTTTTTTGTGTGTGTGTTTGGAAGGGACAGCACAGTAATACTTTCTCTCTGTCTCTTTCCACTTCAGCTACAGTCCAAGTTGAGAGCCACCCTCCCTGTTGTCCCTTTCAGCTCCACTGAGTTAGGGGATCATGAACATATTTCAGTAAATCTTTGTGAGCAACGGAGAGAATTTAGAGAGACAGGCTTATAATACTAAGCTAGTAGGCTGCATACTGCTTGTGATTCTGACCCAGAAAGGAAAGTAAATGTGGCCTTGTGGAGTCTCAGTGTTGTCCCCATGTGATTGCTAACACTCATCCCACAAAATGGTCAAAGTCCAATGACAGATTTTTCTTTACTACCAGCCCTGATTTCTTACCTTGCAATCTGAGTCTAGTTAGGTCCTTGTTACGTGTTACACTTAGCATGTGCTAACTGCACTTACAGTGCTAGGGCACTTATACACATGATTTAGTTCCCTAAATTGAAATGGTAGGTTTTTAATTGTGATGCTTAAAAACCCACCATTTCAATTGAGGGGCTTCCATCACTGTTACTGCAAGGGGCCCAATTCTCTTTTTTTTTTTCACAAAGCCTGCCCACCTCTCCTGCAGCTGGGTTGGAGCAGGGGGTGAGCTGCGGGCAGGCCGAGTGGCCCCGGTCCTTCCCTCCATGGTGTTGGTGCACCCCAGCGGTGCCCAGGTGGGCTGTTAGCAAGCCAGAGGCTGCCCCAGCTCAGGCTCGGGAAACAGTTGGATTGGGCTAAGTGCTACCTCCAAGCTGGGGCAGCCCCTGGCCCACTACCAGCCTGTCTGGGCAGCCCCTGGGGTGGGAGCTGCTACCACAGAGCGGGGGGCTGAAGCCCCCTGCAGCTCTGGGTTCATTGGCAGCTCATACCTGACCATAGACAGGATCCATGAAAAAAAATAAGGGTCAGGTCCTTTGCTGCTTTTTTTCCCCAGTGGTGCCTGCCTGCGTGAGCTACTGGTAGGCTGAGTGGCCCCAGAGGTGAGGGGAGCCCTGGTCCTTTGCCCCATGGTGGCAGCATCCCCTGGGTGGGCACCTAGTGGCCTGGATGCTGACCCACTTGGAGGCAGCACCTGGCTGGATCCAACGCTTCCCCGAGCCTGCCTGGGGAGCAGAGGCCTGTGTACATCCCTGCTGCCTTCCCACTGCCAGGGAAGGGCTGGGGCCCCCATAGCTGCCTGGGGAGATGTCAGATTAAAGGCTGCAATGTTATAAGTAGCTATATTGCAAACTAAATTACATGGGGATATGTTTTAGTCTGCAACATAACAAACTCATTTAAATCACAAACAACCATCATACGTGTAAATTGTGATGCAATTAAACAGCAAAAACAGGCAATTTTCATCACATGTAGAAGTACCCCTAGTGTCTGAGTGTTCAAGCAGTGAAGCACATATTAAGTGCCATGATAGCATCCTTAAGTTAGGTCTTTTGTTAAGCTAATGTGACCAGGTGACTTCAATGTGATGTTGGGGGGGAGGGGGTGGCTTTGACACACTTGCTTGTTGGGCTCCCACTCCCCATGGCACAGGAGCCTTGTCAGCTCAAGGCCTCAGTACAGGAAGGAAGCTGGGAGCCCAACAAACAACTTTGTCATGCTCCCACCCCCTCACCTCACAGGAGCCTGGCCAGTTCAAGGCTCTCATATTGTGTAGAGGCTGGGACCAGCTCCTATGCTGGCATCACTCCCAGCCCTTGCGTTGCAGCAATGCCTTGAACTGGTTTCAGTGCAATTGCATGGTTGAGACCAGCTGATTTGCAGTCTCAGCCCTGAGACTGCACCATGTTGGTTCAAGACTCTGATGCTGTACTTTGATCTATAGATAATAATAAGCATTAACATGCAGGTGCTCAGAACACTTTCTCAGACATATTAATGTTTACCAAGACCTAAATGTAACATGTCATAAGGCCCTTAGATTTCACAGCCTTACTGATAAAGATTCTACAAGAGGAACTTAAGGAACTAGTTCTGCCCAAGTATTGAAGTCATTAAAGAATGACTAGTTTACAAACTAGTCGGGGGGACCAGCAGGCATTGGGAGAGTCCCTGTTCCCCCAAGCACTACCAGGAGTGACAAGAAATAACAGTCACAAGCTGGCAGAGGGTAGATTCAGGCTAGACATCAGGAGGAGCTACTTCACAGTCAGGGCAGCTAGGATCTGGAACCAACTTCCAAGAGAAGTGGTGCTGGCTCCTACCCTGGGGGTCTTTAAAAGGAGGCTGGATGAACACCTTTCCGGGGTCGTTTGACCCCAGTACTTTTTCCTGCCATGGCAGGGGGTCGGACTAGATGATCTGCTCAGGTCTCTTCCAACCCTACCTATTATGAAACTATGAAAATATGAATCTCTTCCATGTGACTACTAACATGAGCCATGCTGTGGGAGCAGGAGGATAAGGGAAGGCTTTGCCTCTCAGACTCATGATCGATATCAATGCTTAAAATTATGGTACTACTCAGGATAAATAAAGGATAGGGGGTGGATCTAGCCTTCAAACTAGTCCTCTTGAATGTTCCCTATAAGGATAAAAAACTATGGAAAGGAGAGTGGAAGAATGCTGTCAAACTAGAAAGGTGAAATCCTGGAGGCCATGGGAAGAGCAAAGCTCTGAATCACCAGCATCTTAGCTCCTGCTTCATGGATCAAGTGAAAAAGTAAAGAGCACAGGTTCCTGAGACACCTGAAGAGGAAAGGAAAAATAAGAGGTATAGTGAAGGGGGGTGCGTGTGTGTGTGTGTGTGTGTGTGTGTGTGTGTGTGTGTGTGTGTTGTAAAACACGCTGTTCTCCTTCCCAGCACTTCCAGCAAGGAAGAAAATGTACATGCTACACTTTCTTCCTACTGTGCTTTAGGTCAAGTCTGCTGCTGACAATAGCAGATAGCAACTGTTTAGGGCTAGAATTGGAGTGTACATGCAATCATGATAAATGCCCACACCTCACTGATGCAGGCTGAAAAGGGGTTTGGAGGGAATTGATAGAAGGGAAAAAACTGAATCAAAGATGGAACATCCCATCATTTTTTGTGAGATAGAGCGCGGAAGTGAAAAACAGAATTTTATCCATTCCAGCTGGGCACCAAAGTTGTCCCAACCCATATTTTTAATAGAACACAAACCCCAAAAGTTCTGAGTCCTGCTTTAAACTTAAGATGCACAATGCTTTAGTGGGTATCAAATGCAGCTACATGTCTTAGATCATCTTTGACACTAGCTCAGGGATGAATCTAGCCTTCTGTATTCCTACATTAATCCATGTATACATTAATCAGCCTTTCCAATGATTTCACTGGGCAGTGGAATAGACCCATATGTTTAAATAAAGCAGAGCTTTCAGAAGTTCAGCATTCCCTGCATACATTCTTAGAACTTGAATATCAATAAAGATTAACATTTACAAGACAAAAAAATATTGCACAGCTAGAAGAAATTGTACAGCTAGAAGAAACTGGAAAATAGCGAGTCTTACATCTGTGAACAATTTTAAAAATATTTTAATCTCTAGACTAGTCTTTCTGTTAAAAAAAACTTTAATAAGTCAGTGGCCTTAAGAATGTTTTCATTTATATTACCAAAAAGTAAATGCAAACAAAAGGTATTCATTGGATAACATTAAAAGTAATTTTAGCCTTCACACATTCTTTTGAGTTTTAAGGGGATATGAATTTAAAATGTGACAGAAATTAAAATGTTATGTTTTATGTATGTGTGTGTATATATGTATATCTGTATTTATATAGATATTGATATCTATATATCTATACCTATATCTATATATTAGTGTGTGTGTGTGTGTGTGTGTGTGTGTGTATTAGTAAGCATTTCTGAAGTTTTTCTGCCATTCATGAATAATGTATTGCAGCTTGCACTAATATACATTTTGCCAAATTAATGCAGCAGTAGCAACTGGAGTAAGTGGGCACTGGGCACATCTACAAATGCAATTAGTGCTATATGGGTTTACTGTGCAGTAATTTATTGCACAGTAAACCCATCCTGGACAAATGTCTACATGTGCAGCCATTTGGGAGCAGATTTTTTTCCTCATTGCACAAGCCTGCGCCCAGCTCCCTTGGCCCTGCACCGCCGCCCTGTAGCAGCCAGGAGGAGCTGAAGGCTCTAGCCACAGCTGCTGACAGCCATGGGCTCTCTTTAAAAGCCAGTCCCATCCTTTGCTCCCTGGCCACCTGTGTTTCTAGCCCAGAGGAGTCTGCAGCATACTGGCACAGCCCTCTGTGACTGTCACCAGAGCCTGTTCCCACAGTGCTAGGGCTACTCCATCCTCAGGCCCTGGCACCAATAACCTGTGCCCTGGGCTTGTGCTTACCACCCTGTGTGCCGTTCTTCACTGCTGTGGTGACTGCTGTCTGGCCCAGGTCAGTCTCAGCCCTGCCTGTCCCCTCATGCTTTGTGTCTGTGACCAGGCTCACCACAGTGCCTGAGGCCCTCTGCCATCATGCTGCTGCCACCCAGCCCCTGGGCTGCCATCCAGACCCTGGGCAGGATGCCAATAATGCACCTGGATGCCACCACTGGTGCCATCCATGAGCTTCTGGGGAGCCAGCTCTGCCACCTGTGGGCCCACCTGGCCAGCCAGGACTGGTGGTTGCACATTATTTGGAGCACCTGTGACAATGAGCAGTGGTTAGAGTCCTTCCAGAGGAGCTGAGCCACCTTCCAGGAGCTCCTTGATCAGCTTCAGCTGCACCTGGAGTGGCAGGCCACCACCATGTGGCTGCCACTCCCTCTGGAGACCTGGCTGGCCGTTGCCTTACTCAAGTTGGCCATGGCAGCTAGCCTGCAGTATGTCAGCCACCTCTTCAATGTGGGCAAGGAGAACACCAGGGAGGCCATCCTGCAGGTCTGTGGTGGCCTTCAGGACATGCTGGGGCACATCGTGCTCCAGGTCCATGACCCCCCAGAGGTGGTGGCAGGGTTCCATGCCTTGGGCAGGTGGCGCCTTCACCAACATGATGCTGGCTGGGCAGGCAGTGCCCATGATGCCTGCATCTTCTGCAACTCTGCCCTGCCAGTCCTGGTGGAGAGCAGGTGCTCAACACCAGGGGTACCAGACCTCCAACTGGTTGAGGTGACGGTCCCTTCCCTCCTGATTAGGGGCCCACCTACCCACTTATCTCCTGGATCTTGCAGTCCTACCCTGGCCAGTTGGACCCCTGCCAGGCACATTTCAACAGGTGTCTGGGCTGGACCTGTGTGGTGGTGGAGTGTGTCTTTGGCCTCCTGAAGGGATGCTGGTGCACGCCTTCTGCCCACACCTTGAGATCACAGAAGCCAATATCCCCTGGGTCATCATCACAGCCCATGTGCTGCATATTATGTGAGGCCCGGGGGAAGCTCTTCTGTGAGGCCTGGGTGGAGGAAGTGTGGCAGCAGGAGTACCAGCTGTGGTGGCAGCAACAGCAATGCCCCCACCCTCCCAACAAGGCCCTGGATGAGGTGCACACCAAGTAGTGGGGACAAGGGCACCAGATGCAAGAGGCACTGGCAGACCACATGCTGCTCTACTCCCTGCTATAGGCCACCTGGATGGCTGGCCATGGACTAAAGCCCCACTGTGCACCCCCAGCACCATGCTCACTGTGGACAGTTTTCTTGAAAGCACTGTATTCCCCTCCACAGGCACAGACCCTGTCCTCCTGCTCCTTCCCCAACAACAGACCACCCTCCTCCCTCCCTCCTGAACCTCAGAGCCCCTTCCCATTCCCCCTGACACACATAGCCCCTCCAGCAACCACCCCACCCACCATCAATGAAACACCCTCTTCCCCATTCAGACTATGTACAGTGTGCTCTGTGTGCCCTCTTGAGGTGGGGGGCAGTGTGGTGGGGGAGCCAGAGACAGGTGCCCATAACCCGAGTCTCTGGCTGCACGACTGTAGATGTGCATGCCATGGTAAGGCTAGAAGGCAGAGGCTCACCTTGGGTTGAGGGCAGCCACTGCTCTGCCAGCCATTCCCCCTCCTGCAGCCAGTGGCCAGGGCCAGCAGGGCCCACTTGTGGTGCTGGTCCTGCTGCAGTCAGCTCCTGCCTCATAGAGCCAAGGTAAGTGGTGGGGGTGGACTCAGGTGCAGGCGGGTAGGGGGCTGGTAGAGGACCCGGGGTGGGTGCCAGGGCAGGGGGGCCTGGCCTCTGGAAGCACTGCTGCACCTAAGCCCAAGTCTACTAGTGGGCCTGCAGCTGGGTGGTGGTTGGCTGCCAGGCAGCAGGAAGGCCTATGCCCAGAAGCAGGACAGGGGGTGGCACAAAGGTGATCACCAAGGCCAGGATGCTGCCCAACACCCAGCAGTTCTCCTCCATGGTCTCCACTGTCTTGGTCAGCATGGTGGCCTGCTGCTCTTCGGTCTCCACCATCCTGTCAAGGAGGGTGAGGTGCCTCTTCTGAGGGCAGGAGTCTGTCCCAGAATTCCTGATCTACCTGGTCCCTCTCTCAGTTCCTCTCCCACTTGCACACAATGTCCTCTGCATGCCAGGCACATGAGTGTGCCAGCTGTTCCTCCACCACAGTAACCAGCCAGTCCAGCATCAGGGTCTGGCCCTGGGTGCACCACTGCCAGAGGTGACACATACAGCGGGCCCCAGCTGAGGCTGATAGTGACCTTGATCACATATCCCCATTTGCAGCTGATGCCTCCCCTCCATATGCAGCTTCTGGACCTGTAGAGCCAGGAGAAAGAGGTTGCTTCTGTGAGTTTGCAACATTTCTGAGATAACATGCACTATACCAGGGAGCTGTGTACTGCAAAGCCTCAGATCAGGCGTCATGTGCACACAGATGCCCAGGGTGCTCAGAGACCATGGTAAGTTGGCCAGATAGACCCTAGCACAGGCAGCCACCAGCCAAGCCCAGAGCTGGTGGCAACCCTACCCTCTCCCCAGGGGTCCTCTCCAAGGAGGTGCTCCAGGGCCGCCCCCCCGACACCCCGGTGCATGCCCTGCGCCCTGAGAGTGGCCCTGGTGAGACTGTCCTGGGCATGCTGCAACAAGCTGTTTGAGCAGACCAAGGGGTGCCCAACTCACTATGCCCTACTGATGATGATTGCCATGGTGCCCCATGCGCAGCTGAAAACCTGGCATGGGACTTTGAGTTTTGATGGTGCAGCAGGCATGTCCACACTTCCTCACAACATTCACTACCTGGAGTGGGTACTTGTGTCTATGCTGTGTGTCCCTGCCCCCCACACTTGAGGACAGCATTGCCATAAGCATTGCCGCATTTCTTCATGTGTGAGAGACCCAGGCATGCCTAGCTAAAGGGGCACAGGTTGGTCAATAAAAATTTGCACTGCCTCCCACCTCCCTGTGGACTGTGGAGGGGACTGGGGGGACTCCAGGGTTCAGGGAGTGTTTAGCTAGGTTGGACGGGGAGGGGAGCAGGGGCAGGGGAACAGGTGGGGAGGGGAGGGCCCTCCTCCCAACAAAGACCTTACTGGGTAGACATGGAAGGTGTGCCCAGTGGCCTGAGTTTGTCTCCACTGGCGGCAATCATTTGTGGCTCCAGTGGCATCCTGGGGTGCAGGGGCACAGTAGCTGGCTTGCCAGGCAGTGACCCTATCTGGGGAATAGCTGGAGCTCATGAGGGCAGGTGGTGCCACCCCAGGCTGGCCTCCTGGGTGGGGCTGCACACCTGGAGCTGCCAGAGATGCTGGGGATGGGGAGTAGGTGGGATAGGCTCCTAATGCTCTGAGGTGCCCTCCCCCACTGATGGCTCATCACTGCTGCCAGGTTGTGATGGAGGCTCCGGCAGGCTGCCCATGCTGCAATACACAGCACAGCTCTGGCCAGGGTCCGGGGTGTGAGTATGTGATCTAGCATAAAGGTCCTGCATGCTGCTTCTGATCAGCGGTTATGGTTGGTGATGCTGACACACTATGTCCACAGGGCCTTGACCTTTATGTAGCACTGGCACACTGACTGGTCATGCCCTCACTCCCACACGCAGACTGCCAGGCCCTCATAAATGTGGGCATTGAAGCATCTGCTTTGAGCAAACTGGCTCTGGACTGCAGCCTCACCCCACAGAATTATGAGGTCACCCTACCCCTGGGGCTGTAGAAGCTTCAAGCCCTCCGGCCCTGGGGCTATCCCTAGCAAATTTGCTTCAGGTTGGCATCTACATGTGCACTACTATGCAGTAACTACAGCAGGTAGCAAATTAACTGCACAGTAGACTAATTAAATTAGTTTACTGCACAGTAAAGCATGTCATGTAGACACACTCTCTGACTACTTCAATAAAATAAAGATATAACTTGTTAGCCGACCCATATCAAATGATGGTAGGCAAGAAATGAAGAAATGCATCATATCAGCACTTCTATGAATCCCATTACTTTTCAGTGATGACAATTTTCAGACTTTGCTCCTACCAATATTCTATACAGTCTTTACTGCTTAAACTGCAAAGTATCTATTTACTTGTTGAAATATCATTCCCTCTCTTCATCCTCTCCAAAATGCCACATGAATTCCACTTAAAACAGGGGTGGGCAAAATACTTTCACGAGCTGGATCCAGCCCACCAACTGTTTGTATCAGGCCCATGGGGGGACACCCACCAATTGATTGGATCTAGCCCATGCCTGCCCCCACAGCACTCTTCATGAGGCCAAACCCCACCTGGGGAAGCCTGCTCTGTGCTCCAGTCCATGCCCACTGGCCAAGTGCAACCCAACATGTATGGCTTGAAGTTGGGGCTGCTCCCAGTGTGGCTGCAGCCACCCAGGCAGTGCTCAGCTCCCCTCACCTCCAAGTTAGCTCCTCCTCCTGCTGTGCCACAGCCAAATGGGTAGAAGGTGGATGGAAGCTGGACCCAGAGCCCTATGCACTGGGGCAGGAGCTACCCAACTTCAGCTTCAGCATATCCTGGGGGCAGCCATGGACCACACTGCCCAGGTGAGCTCTGTCGCATGTGCCACCTGCCCCATCAACCCTCATCTCAACCTTGGCCAACTCCCAGGACCTAGGACCCAGAAAGCCCAGCTCCCCCTCCTCATGCATGCAGACGCCTGCCTCACTTCCCCTACCCCCCCACCTCTCACAGGGGAGGGTTTGCCCTGTGAACCCACCCCTTGATCCCAGCCTCGCCTGCCCATATTGCTCCCAAACACTGCTCCCCACCTTTTCGCATCCCAATCCCACATACAGAGTTTTGTTGAATTGTAGCAGGGGGTGGGGGTGCTGACATGACAACTCATCAGCTCATGACAACTTATGACAACTTCCCATGTGGCTTCCAGGCCCAAATAATGTCTGCCCCTGACATAAAATGAAAACTGTGCATCTTTGAACAAGGGGGTGAATATAGTGTTTGATATGCTTGGTAGCTGTGACCTATCATTCTTATCCTGCTGATGATTCCTGTTCCTTCATGTTCTTGGTGGGTTGCTTCACAAGATGATTGACATGGCATTGACAAGGAATGACAGTGGTATAAAACTGAGAGTTGCTGCTCAGAGATCAGGAAGACCAAAGCTTTAACTTGAGCCCTACTTGCTTATTTTCTTTGTATGTTATTATGTTTCTAAAGAGATGATTTATTATTTCCTGTAGAACATCAGAGATAAGTGCTGGCAAAGCAAATTATTGTTTGCACAGCCAATTAGGCACATTAATAAAAACGACATAAGGCAAGACCTAGAGAAGCACTATAGGCATTTCTAACTTCAGCAGTGCAAAACCTTAGACCTCAGGCCCAGAAGGGTGATTCAAAGAAACAGTTGGGCATCTTGGCTCCCGATATGGTCAGAACCCTCCAAAAGGCAATTCTGAAACTTCTGACCCTGAGCAAGGAGCTGTCTAAAGCCCGTCAATAAGAAGCTCTAAGCAGTGGTTCGATCTAAACTCCCTTATCTCTTCTAAACTTAGTAGCTGCCATCCACTCATGATCTGGAATGATCTGGAATCTTTTTCTGAGGATAGGCATTATGATAACTTGTGGGCCCACCTTATTCGTAATATTCCAGCTGCTAGTTCACTAAAGTACCTTATAGATCAAAGACCATGTTATTTTGGCTTTGTTAATTACTCATCAGAAATAGCCTAAAAAAAAACCCTCTGAAAAATTTACACAAGTGAAAATGGGAAGAAATTAACACAATGTATCTCACCCCTTGAAAAGCGTTCTTAGGTTAGATAAAATGAAAGACTAGTCTAGCAAAATCCCAATCAACCTGGTTTCCCCATCATAAAAAATAAAACTAATACACCCAAAAATGTATTGAGATAAAAATGAGATGATGAGATCATTCACATATGTTTAGGCTTTTTTCAAATTTTTGGGAAATCACAAATCAAAGAGCCTGCTTGGCCTGTCACTAGACCCAATGCTTCCACTTTCTGCTTTAGAAGACTTTAATGATGTTACAAACATCACTGAAGATATGATCTATCTACAAGGTGCATAGAGGGCAATTAGGACAAAGGACAGCAATTTTTATTAAAGCTACTCATACCTAATGTCTCAGTTTCCATCACACAAACAGGTCTTTGCTCACATTGCCATTTCAGCATTGAACTATTATTTCACTGGTATGTGCCTGATATATAATTAATTTGCTACATGACTTCTATTCCACCTACTGTGTCATTGACACAGACACCTTCACCACCACCTTGAATTTGCTTTAAATCACTTTTTCCCTCTGTACATGGTGTGACAAAATTGTAGACTGTTTCTACAGCAAAAATTCCCAAGAAGACACAAAGTAATGAATCTGATGGATGACTTTCTGGAGACAAACAATGCATAACAACCTCACTTCAGAGACTAGCTCAGAAATTGTAACTTCCTGGCGAATTTGTACAGGTGGGCAATTCTCGGGGGAATTGCTTGAATGCAGTATTTCTTTTCTGAGACTGAGTTCTTCTGGCACAGCTATATTACTTCAGGATGTGAAGAAGTATGACCCTGGACTGATATAACTAATGGAGCAAACGCTATACAAACACAACTATGTTCTTTTGTGAATGGGGAGTGTATTATGTGTTAAGTATTGTGGTTTGCCAGGGTAGTGTGTGCAAACTAGGAGCACTTTACCTCTGTAGTATACCCATATTACTATAGTCATACAGGACATCTCCCATCCAGGTCTTAACACTGATCTTTGTCTTATTATGTCAAGATCAAGAACACAGTCTAACATCAATGGCAAGGATACTGGAAGAAATGGATTTAAAATCATCAGACTCTGCACTGTCTAAACTGCTGAGGCAGCTCTGTCAATGGTCTGATTGCTTACTTCTGGACCAGCAGTCTATTAAGACCTATGCATTTTAACATCACAGTAGTGATGGTTTATTTAAAGCTAAGCAGAGGCAGCAGACTACAGAAGTGACAGCAAAGGACAAGGGTAGAGATTATTTGGAAACATGTTTAGACCTATTTCAGTGAAGTTGGTAGGAGCTGTGAAGCATAATTACAGGAGAAAGGTCAGGTGCAAATAAAACAAGAAAACAAAGAGTGGCTAATTAAAGGCACCTTAATAGCCAGTGTTGGGTGCTTACCCTAAAATGAAACTACTAGAAACAAAAGAAAAGAAAATCATTGATAAATAGATGAAACAAGAATTGGGAAAGGAAAAACAATATTAGGACAATGGGTATACCTGAGGGGTCAGCAAATAGAAATAGGGAATATGGAGTAGAAAAGGCAGCTACTCTCATTCTTAGCATAGCAACAATCCCACCAAAATATAACCGAACTAATGGATATAGATGTTGCAAAAGAAGATGTCTTTAGTCCTGTTATCTAATGCATAAAACTCAATATCCAGCATTTCTGATTAAAATTTCAGATGAAATCTTTCAGTTTCACAGTTAAAAGCCCCCTGCCTCCGCACCCCCGATCATTTTGGTATTTATTTTTCCATTACTGAAAAAAGGTGATGTTACTGCTGTGGGCTGTAAATGACACACAAAATGAAAAATTCCCACTTAGTGCTATGAGACTTACTGTAGTGTCATGAAATGACTGATGTGCTGTAATAAACACAGATCCACTCGGTCAGAAATGTAACTAGGCAACCCCATTATTCCTGGAAAATAATTCCACTCTGAAAAGTGACTCTGTAAAAGTGGTACTGTGAGGAACGGTGTGTAATATGGCTCAGTGACTTTTAATCACATTTGTTCAGGGTACAAGAGATTTTTTCTAACTGCCAGGCCTGAAAATTCACCTTTATCTGAAATTTTTGCTGTATTCTCTTGGGCTTATGCATCAGTCTCAGAAATGATGATTCTGTGGACCAAATCAAGAGACAAAAATATAGGACATCTATGTATTCCTATAAACAGAGATGCTCAAAGCCTCCTTTGCTAAGAAGAGTCTACCCTGCCAGGAGGAATCATGTCATAAGCCAGACAGTGTAAAAGAAAAACCATTGCTTGATGCTAGAAACCTTGCAAACTACCAATCAATACTTCCCTTTTCTTAGCGAACTACACTAAAAACTGCCAAAATTAGTGATCAACTCTACTAGATAGCTGTCAGTATTCAGGAGATCTTGTTGTCAGCCTTGGACATTTTCAAGGGGCCTAGGCTAAGCTGCAGAAGTGCTGCTAAGCAGAAGGCCCAAAGCCTGTTACTGAGTGACCGTAGTGTGAACTTTTGCAGATGTGACAACTGACTTGGTCAGCAAGTAAAGGAAACCATCAAACACAATTAAACAAAGCACAAGGCCTAAAAGGAGATAAGAGAAGACCATACAATAAGCAATCCACATATGTTATATGATAGCCTTATCTTAAAATAGTAATAGTAGTGATTGATGTAACCAAATTCATTAGCTGTTATTTGGGTATAGGTTGTAGCTGTGTTGGTCTAAGAACATAGGCAGACAAGGTTCTTTGGGTGAATCGGATATCTTTTATTATATCAACTTAAATAGTTGGGGGAAAAAATTAAGCAAGTTTTTGGGTTTAAAAACTCTTCGTTAGGCTGAGGACGTTTCTGCAGTTGGTTCTCCAGTTCTGGCTTCTTTACTTTTCATTCCATCCAGGAAGAGCACACACCAACTGCAGAAACTTCCTCAGCCTGACGAAGGGTTTTGAACCTGAAAGCTTGCTTAATTTTTTTTTTCCAACTATTTAATTTGGTATAAGAAAAGATATCAGGTTCACCCAAAGAACCTTGTCTTAGCTGTTATTTTGCTATAGTAGATATATTTCTGTTAAAATGCTTAGATAATTTGTAAAAACAAAAACAGCCTGTAAGAAAGGCCATAAAGTGAGGTAAAGAAGAAACAGAAACAATATTCCACAATGGGGAAGGAAAGGAGATAAGAAGCCCACCATCTTTCCCAAGGATATAAATCCCAAATAATTGACACCTTCCAAGTCCACAAAAGATCTGGTTCAGGCTAGTTATAAAAGTTTCAGTGAAACAAAGAAATTTAAATAAAACCAATAAGAGGTCATTTATTAGAGTATCAAAGCCAGCCATCTATAAATATTGGGCATAGGTTGAAGGGAGATTTGGAAAACTGCAAGTTCAAAAGACCTGCTGCCAATCTGTGTGACACCCTTCTCCCACCTCTCGAGTCTCCCAAGCTGAGATAGGTGAGAATCTATATTGTGTTGTTGCAGGTAGCTAGACAGACTTTAGGATACATGTTTGTTCTCATGCTTTAACGTGCAAGCAAATAAAAAGTTGGGCTGTAGACCTGTTTCTGCCTCTTTCATCAGTAGTCTACCCAGAAGGTTACGTGTAATCTAGGGTAATAATCTCTTGATATTGTTGTTTACCAGCTGTTTCTGTTCTGCCTTCAAAGGCAATTTGAATGGCAAGTTTCTGAAATGTTGCATGTCCTTCCTTTGAAACCAGAACCATAAAGTAACTTTTGGCTACTCTTCCTCCATATAGAAATACCTAAGAAGTAACTGAGAACTGATAAAGGAACAAAGATTGAAGTACCCAGCAGTGCATCGCTACAGAACATGTAACTAAACCATCCCCCAGCCTACTTGGTGGAAACAGTATCCAAAGGAAAAGAAGCTGGCAGAAGCAGAATCTAGGCAAGACTAAAGTGATGCTGGCATGAAGTATGCAAAGCTTAAACAATCTCATCTTCTCATAACCTATTATGGAGATCCTCCTTCAAACTGTTATGTCACTTCACCTTTAGACTCTTGAGATGTAAAGGATGCAGCTCATTTGAACTTACAGAAGCAACTTCTTCTATACTATGAGTGTAGCATAAGAACCTATGTAGAAAAGATACAGAAAGATGACTACACCAGAGCCAGTTTTGCCCATTGGTTTTGTACAGCTGGAATGAGTAAAAGTGAAGTTTTGGCTTCAAAACTAAGAGCCAAATACTATTTCACCTTTACATGTGTAAGTACCACTTACACAGCTACACAGGTACACTTGCTCAGAGTTTAGATCCTAAACTTTACTTGAATAGTCATACTTGCCCTTTGCTTTCCTTTCAAGCATGCTCAGAAGATTGCACTATTTCCACATTGTAGCAAGAAACCTTTTTTGCCTGCCCCCTCCCCCTCCATTGTGAAGCCCCTCCATATGGCAAAAAGCCCCTTTTGCCCCCTTTTGGGGATGATTTCTCTTTTCTACCTTTTCTTCATTCCTCCCTCTTCTTCTTTTATTATATTATTATTTGTATAGAATATAAGGTATACTTGTAATAAAAATATAGTTTGTAGATGCTTTTATAGGTATAACATATTATTTTGCATCAGTATGTCCACACCTCCCCCATAATGTATTTGGTCTATTTGTTGTATGTGCCATGGCATTTCATCCTTTTAGATTTTATAGTCTATGCTTTTTAACTTTGTAACAAATGTACTTTAAGTGTAAAAGTAAGTTGTACCATGTAACAATGTTACCAAGGGTAGGAATGCAGCTTGTCTGTATGGAGCAGGTCCCTGAATGAATCTTGATTGATTGCATAACACAGTAGCTAGACAGGATAACAAGCTAATGAGTGGCAATTAACATCTACAAAACCACAGACTAAGGAGAGAAAAGTATCAATAGGAGCCAGGAACTCCCTGAAACTTCACTGTTCAAGGTACAGAAGCCCTGGTTTGAACTAATCACAGCAGTGAATTAATCAAACTTCATCAACAGACTCCCAAGACTGCATGTATCTGCGGACATGACCCCAAGGTTTATGATCTGACTTTTGCATCTGTCTAATAAACTAGAATTTTATGATGATCCTGTGAGTTGGTCCTTTGTAGCCAACAACATAGGCTCTTGGACAGAAGAGAATTATTCATACAACTGTGCATCAGTCAACAAAACTTTTGTTGGTAAAACAATACCTAGTAACTCTGACAGGAAAGAGGAGGGAGGATGCCTTTCTACCTTTTACCTTACTAGCCTAGTGGAAGGGAATCTGCACATCGCCCCTTCAACCAGCTGTGGATTAAGCCTGTATGCCCCACTTCTGAGAAAAGTGCTCTAACCACCAGGCATGGGGTAGACATTAATCAGTGTATCCCCTAGCCCTTCTCTTGAAGCTGATACACTGAGCAGTCATGAAAAGAGGTTAAATGGAATGATGACAAGAGCAAACCACAGGAAATGTGGTTTAGTGAGATAAACACTGTCCTGGAAGGAGGGGAAGAAACCTATCCCATTGTTTGTAGGCCATTTTATTTAACAACTATTAAACTCAAGATACAGAAAAATCCATTGGAGGAAGGGCCAGAACTTAGAGGCCTACCATTCCAGAGAAATACCAACCTCCCAAACTCTTTAGGACTGTAAATATGGTGGAGACCACCCAAGGTCAGAAATCATCTAAGTTTGGCCAGATGATTTGTCCTTTCTCCAGTCAACCCTAAGCAGTCCAAAATCCAGTCAAGCTTCCAGAATTCAGGGGAGTCATTTATAAACCATGAGAGTTTCAAAATAGCACAACTTCAGAATTTTTTTCTTTTTAAATTTTCCTTCTGGTTTTAAATATTTAGGGTTCATATTTTGAAGCTTTTTCTTTGCTGCTTTGAAGCTAGACAATGAAAAACAAATCTGAAACAGAAACAAGACACCTCACCTTTTATTCCCTGATGAATTCACATGACTCCAGGACCTGGAGCTGTAAGAAAAACAGCACATGTGTGAGACTTACAATAAAACTGCCAGGGTGGGTAACGCTATACAACCTGTAAAGTTATTTCAAGACACGGACAACATCAAAAATCAAGCTAAACTTGGGCTACGATTCATGAGGTATGTGTGAGCTAATATTGAAGATAAGCATTTGTACTGCTGACTTCTGAGACTGCATTAGAAAGTTCAGTGCTAAGTTGTAGGCATTAGTCACTCAAATATTCTTAAAATGGGAACTTGCTGCCTCCTTTTCTGAGTTCAAGAAGACCATTTCTGCACTGAAAACACTGTGGTAGTGCTTTTTGAAGAAGAGGCAATTTGCCGCCTGGGATCTGCGGTGAGATTAGAGGAAGAGGTAGATAAATTACTTCATATATTATAGTAGATGATCCCATGCTGGGGAAAAAAATTGTAAGCTAGTGCAAGAATGGGCTATGAAGGTGAATGCTGTATCCCATCATTTGGGTTAATGATTTTTCCTGACAGAAAATACTGTCTTGTGTTAATAGGAAAAACAAGAAAGAAAATCAGTAATCAAACATAAGGTCTCCATAGTATCTGGAGTTTTAATTGTAGTATATGGGATAAAGAATAGGGGATTAATTCTATTAGATGAAGAATCTTAAGAGAAATATCAAATATGCTTAAAATAGTAGATTTATTTATAAGTGCTGATAATTCCAGATGGTCACACAGTTTGGAATAAAACTGATCTGGCCATTTTCCCAGGGCCAGGAACAGAAAGAAGTTATTTTGATTCCTAGTATTCTGCTGTCTAGCAAGTAGTCATGTGGTCACTGGAGAAGATGTGTTCTATCCCTTTATAGTGACTGGCATATATCGACAGAAAAAGCAAAGTTAGCTAAAGTTTTCTAGCTTAAATTCAAGCTAAAGTGTGCCACAGATGATAACGTTCTGCAGCTCAAACACTGCTGATAGGAAGTCTAGTTGTACATGATTCAATTTGTTTTGATTTTAAAAATAGATCTTATTTCAGGGTGAAAACAACTGGATTAACTTTTATTTTAATTTCACTTTTTCCACAAAATTTATTTCCCCTGGTTTTGCCAAGAGTGTTCTAGTAGCAAAACCTTACCTGCAACTTTACTGTAAGAAGAGCAATTCATTCGATCTGCATAATGATTTTAAGGATAAGACCATTTTGTCAATATGCACAGTGTATCAATATTCTTTGCTATGAAGAAAGACTTGAGTGAATTTCATATTACCTACTACTACGTGGTTGTAGGGGTAAACTTATTTGCTGGTTACCATGTTTACTTATAATAAGTAAATGCCTCAAACTGTGACTTTATAGGACTTCTGTGAATATGATAACATCAGAATCAAGAATGTATAAATAAATGACTTTATAAATCACATACATTCTTTTTTAGACTGTGCATTGGAAATAATGCTCTCAACCTTTACCTCTTGGGGTTTTTGGTTGTGGTATATTGAGCTATCAAAGGCAATAACCTGTTTTATGTTCTCTGGGTGCCAAGGTCCCTGAAGAAAAATACTTTCTTGCTGAAAAATAATACTGGTTAATGGATCAGTGGGACAATGTCATGATTTCTTATCCGCCATCGTTGATATAAGAATTCTTTGGCTTCATTCTCACCAGGCAACATGTAATGCAGTTTACATGAAAATAAAGAAATAAGAGAAAAATAAGCTGTAGAAGCAGTAAATTAGATCATCTGGAGAAGAAAAGCTATTTCAAAACTTATGTCATAATCTTAACAGGAAACAAAATTTTATACTGAGTTATAAGCCACTACAGCTTACAAAATTTATAAAGGAACTTTTGATATGTGGTTAACTTATTCTGGGGGATTTCACACACATATCAACATGTCTACAGATGCAAAATCCCAAAACGCATTACTTCATTTGCCTCCTTATGACTTTCACAGGTCATCTCTGGTTCAGCCATATAGGTTTCCATATCCTAACCTGATCTTTAGGCCTAGATAGCAAGATTAAAGATGTCACAACCAGTCAGTCTCTTGGCTGAGCCATTGCATCATTAAGGTAGCAGTCAGAGCCCTCCAGTTTTGAGGCAATAAGAAAGAACAATTATCCTCATCGAACCAGTAAAACTCCAACTTTAAAATTAGTCTCAAGAGCACTTCAGCCACAGGATGAAGAATCAGGGACTTAATGAACCATTATTATTGCGTACACAGAAACACCAGCACACTGGCATCTATATGGTCCCCTTTCCATCTTTGCCTAAACAGACCTAATTTTTTCACACCAGATGATGAGAAAGGGGTGGGAGTTTGAATTACAGTGACAGAAAACAAAGGCATGATAAACCATTACAAAATTCCCCAGATTCCTCAAAGCCTATTTCTGAGGTTGTATTACAGCCTCAACCAGTACAGAAGCTGGTGCCACTCTTGAATTTAATGAAGGAGTATTCCCCTCCTACTTTAACACATGGTCAGTTCTAGCCAACTAATGTTCATGTCAACCATCCCATTTTTGAGACGGCCTAGGGCTTTAGTCCCAGCAATATATCAATCAAAGACAGCATTACCTGGCCTTCATAGGATCATAGGATTGTGACCATAAAATCATAGGTTGGGGCTTCACAAAGTTATCTAGTCCAGATCCCTGCTCAAGACAGAATCATCCCTGCCTACACCATCCCAACCAAATGTCTGTCCAACTTCCTCTTGAAAACTTCCAGGGATGGAGATTCCACAACTTCTCTAGGTAGCCTGTTCAAATGCTTAACACCCTCATAGTCAAAAACATCTTCCTAATCTCCAACCTAAATATCCTCTCCTGCAACTTGAAGCCATTAAACCTACTCTTGTCTCCTACAGCCACAGAGAAAGTCCCATCTCCATTCTTTCTATAATCACCCCTTGGGTATTTGAAGACCATCAGCAAATCCCCACTCAGTTTTCTCTGATCCAGACTAAATAACCTTAGCTTTTCAGTCTTTCCTGATTAGAAGCATTTCAGCCTTCCTATTAGAAGCTTCCTAGGCTTCCAATAATGTTCTTACTTTTCAATGGACTCTTTAAAAACATGTCTACATTTTTCTTAAGGTATGGAGCTCAAAACTGGACACAGTAGTCCAGGTGAGGCCTCACTATTGCTGAGTAGATTGGAAAAAGCACTCCTCTTGATTTGCAAGTGAGAGTCCTGTTATACAAGTCAGTATACTTTTGTCCTTTCTTGGAACACCTTTTTTTTTCTTTTTACCATAAACCATCACACTCTTACTGCAATGATAGCTCAGTGTTTGGAAAGTAAGATCAGATCATGGATGAAACTGAATGAAGAAAGACAGGGGTGATGCTGGGATGGGCAGAGGAAAGCATTTTGAAGACTTCACAGATGTGGTTGCATCTCCTTTGGTTGAAGGTACATACTACAATTTGTCAATTCGTTCAATAGTTCAGAAATAGCCCTGGATTTCTTGCTCTCACAAAGTGACATTTCTATCATTTCCAGTTGCCTTGGAAACTCCATCCTCTTGTAGTAGATGAGAACCTGACCTTATGTTCTCCTTTGGTATTTTTTTCTCCTAACCTCCTTTTCGATCTGTAAATACACCAGAGAGACTCAGATCCCAAGGTTAGGGAAGCCTTTCTATACATGAACTGATTAATAGAAATTTAGTTAATATCCCTGTGCTTTGTTAGGTCCTGAAATATCCTTCAGAACTCACATTCCATGTAATAAGACTGGAAACAAAGGGGCAAAGTATGTCCTGTTTTATATACCTGTGAATGGCCAATGGTGCTGAACAAGGTATAAAGCAGGACAAATATTGCCGGACAGTCAATAGATTATAGGTGATTCCCTGGATTTTACTGAAATCAATAGGTTTTTTTTTTCCAGTGATTACAGCTTAACCAGAATTTTCCTTAGGAATGTGAAATACAAAATCATTGAAATATCAATGAATGAAAATGTGTTCTGTGAAATACAGAATCATCGTTTACTTTAGGGCATAATTTGCAAGTACTCATTCATCTCTAAAATTACAGTTTACCAGGGCTAGAATTATTTAGTGTCAGTCAGCATACTGCTCCTTTCAAATCAATGGGATAATACTACCAACTGAAATGGAACAAGCCTCTAGGTTCCAATCAGTTAAATTAAAATATGCTCATTTGAAATAAGTATAAAAAATTATGTAGCAGTTGAATGTATATTAAAAAGGACATTGAAAAATATGATGAAATGCAATTTGTCATAAAATATATATTTTTGGACTGAATGCCAGAATTTGCCAGCTTTTATCAACAAGGAAATATCAGTTTCCAATTGTGTATTTCAAGAACTGAGATATATTAAAGTTTATAGTTCATTAGTTTAAAAGCTATAGCAACGGAGAAATTTCTGAGTAAAGATTGCTCTATCTTGCACAGTAAATATCTGGTGCACATCTAGACAATGTTCACACTATATAAGAAGCTCCTTTCCTTTCTGAAGTTATTGTGTGTCATTAAATATTCACATTTTCCTAATATCTACTGCATGTTAAATCAATGACTAAATGATGAAAATGTAAGACATCCGCTTTCTATTTCATTGTAAAACAAAACATGCTTGTTGATAGACATTTCAGATCCAATAAAATATACATGGTTTTATTTTCATATTTTGTTCAATTTATTAATAACCTTTTATATATATTTATGGCTTTGAGCAAAGACAAAAGAAAAATTCTAACTCATCCCTGATCATACAGTTATTGTAAGAATCAGTTAATCTATTGTCTTCCCAGCAGCAGTAAGATCCAACTTTTTCATTAACACATTTCATTCTGTACAGATGTGAGATTCCATAGTTATGGGCTTACTTATGTACAGAGAAAATAGGTCAATTCTGGAACTAGCAATGGACCTTTATATTACAGGAATGTGTGTAATTTGTTTCTTAACCTAAGTATATATACATTCATACATACATATATATATGTATATAATTTATACCCTGTACCATTTTTATTGAATTTGAACATACAAATCCTAGATATTGTCCACTCTATTACAAAGTCATTAAAAAGTATTTTTATGGTTTCACTGAAAGACCATGTGAGTTAATGTTTCTTCATAGTGCTTAAAATAAAATAAGAATATATATAAAAATATTTCACTACCAACCCCATTACTCCTATCAAATGTAAACCTTAAACAATTTCAAGGATCAGAATAGTATCATAATAAATTGGACAGGAATTATGAGTAGTATTAAAATAAAATAAGAGCCATTTTATCGATAAATAAATGGTCTTGCAGCGTATCCATAATGTTTCAATCATTTTTAGAAATCTCTTCCTTATACACTATTCTTGGCCATTTGTTTTAATGATGTCAGCAACACGATAATGGGATAATTACACTGATCTGTGTTAGTGACTGGGAATTGACATAAGTTGTAAAATGATCATTTGTTTGTATCTGATGTACCATTTGAGTAAAAGGCATAACAGGCAGCATGGGTTCAAGCTGTGTTAGCTTTAGAAATTTACTTGGCTCTCAAGTATATCTGGACGCACTGCTTTGGGTAGTTTATGATGTTATTTAATTTTTCCCATACAACATAAAGCCAGCATCAATGGGAAAAGAAGACTGCCTTTGAAAGCATTTCCTTAGCATGGCTAGTATATTGTTTTAGAGAATATAATATATGCTTGGTATTTAAGTCCATAGTGCTGTTTTATCAATAATAGTTGAATTATGACATGTTCAGTTTCAATCTCTATTTAATGTGACACATCAGGCACAAACGATAACTAATGGACTTCCTTTGTGGAGAAGCTAAATAATTACAAGGTAATGTAAGATCTGAGCAAACAAAATAAAATGTTCACAAAACAGTATGCTTTAACCCTGCTTTCTGTCACCATTTCCTTTCTGTTTTGAAGACATTAAAAAAAATAAACCTCATATCTATGGGCTATGTTTGATGCTACATGCCTTAGGATAAACTATCCATTTTATTACAATATACACAGAGCAAATCGTGCATTCCCAGACAGACTTGATGCTATATTATATTTATTTTGTTTAAATTAACACCACAGTCAGCTACAAAACTACAGTGAGGACACAGAAAGCAGCTGAAATTCTAAATCAAGCTGTGGTTTACAAATAATTCTTTAAATGAAAAAAATTCACTTCTAGACTCAAATCAATGATTCAAAGTCAGCATTATAGGAATTTTAAGGTAGCCACAATTAATGAATGTTTATTATTTTCTAAGATACCCTAAAGCCTTTCCCTACAATGGCTGACTGAACCTATTTATTGTTGCTCTTGTTTTTAAAAAAAGCATGCATGGGATATTTTCAGACACTGTTTAGGCCAAGGAAGAAGAAAAGTGATTGGTGAAATACAAGCAGTTTGCAGGATCAAGCGTACAATTTTGCATAAAAATGTTGCATGTAAAAGTAACATTGTAGGTTTTAAGCCACTGCATTACAATTTAACAGTTGTGTTGCACTTAGATTGAATAAATTTTAAAACTTTAATTTTTGAAGTGAAGAGCTGAACCTAAATTCCTAAACAAAGAATTTGCAATGGTACACCACACAGCAGCTATTTGTGTTTGGGTCTAAAAAGTTATTTACAATGACAATATTTATAGTCTTCATAAAAGTCTTTTGCAATATGAAGATTAATGTCCTCCCAGTTTTCTGAAACAACAGAATGATTTATATGTTTTGAGGTTAGAATTATCCAGAGCAGTGGTAATCTTGTCCTCTGACTGTAGATGGTTGCAGTATATCTGTTATTCAATCTAGTTCTGAATGAAAAGCACCAAAATGGAAAAAGCAATGGGAGACTATGACTGGATTCTCTGTAATAAATAATTCACAATTTGTATACAGAACTTATATTAGTGAAAGTTAAAAATATTATTGAATAGTTGCTATTTCCTAGTTAGGTTGAGGGTTTTCTTTCTGTTCTGTTAAGTTTAGTTCCTGGAATAAATAATATTTTCATTTCATGAAGTTATCACTGGGTTAAGTTTCCCCACCCCCCCCGCCATTAAAATAGGAGACCTCTTCATAAATAGAGAAATCCGTTAGATTAAAGTCAACACAGATTAAAAATAAATAATATTACAACAAAATTTAGACTCCTTTGCTGATTATAAGAAAGGAAGACATGAACTCTAAACAGGTTTTTAAACTCCTTTTTTAGGATATATGTGTACACACATATTTTACATTCGTTATGTAGGGCAAAACTAGCTAAAGTTTTGTTTGTTTGTTTTCATAACAGACTACCAGGGTCTATTAGGAAATAGGCTAAAATATTCCTGGGATGATGCTCAGTTTATTACAATGTCTCTGCTTTTCACAGTTAGCAGGGATCATAAGTTTGAAGCAAATCGTGGTTTGTCTCCTTCAAGGTCTGTGCTTAAGACTGTGGAAGAGTCCCTTTTTAGAGCTGCTGATGGTGCCGTGGCCCCTCGGTTAGGAGGAATTGCTCCTGAAGACATCTGTCTGAAGAGAGCAACTCTCTGTGGGACAGTGCCCCTGTTCCCAGCCTGCATACCTGACCCTTGGACACTGGAGACAGGTTGTGGAATGGAGGCTAGGGACTCTCCAACTGTTGGATGAGGTCTGGCGATAAGAGTAGAAATCTCATGGGGCAAAGAAGGCTGTGAGGCAGAGAGAGGTCTCACCTCTCTTGTCAGGTTAGTGTTGTGAAGAGCTTGTGTACTCTTGTGAACTTCATTTTTCTGTGATGAAGTAGGTGCCTTCTGCTGCTTCTGCTGCTGTTGCTGTTGTTGCTGCTGTTGTTGTTGCTGCTGCTGCTGCTGCATTAATGACAACTGTGAAGCAGTTGGTGATGCATACTGAAAAGTTCGACCTGCCAGGGGGCTCTGTACTGGTGGACTACAGATTGCAGTAGTGTAGGAGCAAGGAGAGAGAATGACAGCTTGCTGAGGTGTCTGTGTGCCTGGTGTTGGAGAATGCAGGTTTCCATGAGACAGGCTGGTCGCAGTATAAACAGGAGGCGACTGTGTCCTGATGCGGGATGAAGTACTGCTAGAATTCAGTGCTGACATTTGCTGTAGGCTAACTGGGGCAATAGCCTGAACTGTCTCTCTGTCATGTTTCACTATCTGCTTCAAGATCTCATTCTCCTGATTGTTGAAAACTCCAGTATTGAGGTCTTTCTGGAACTTTTGCAGGAGAATTGAGTTCTTCTTCCCTTTAAAAAGAAAGAGGTATGAGATCAGATGTGTTACCAAGTCTGAAGCTCAGTGACAGTTTGTCACTCTTTTAGAATTGTAACTCCTGATATTAAAGTACATGCTGGTGTCTTAAAATAGTGGTAAAAGACAAAGTCCCTCATTTGTCTTCCATCATAGCAGAAGTTTTAGGCTCTGCCTTGAACTAGTGATTGTCACAGGCTGTGAGAGATGACAACGTACTTTTTCCCTAGCTGTAAAGCAGTACAGCTGCTTTGGGGGGTTATTTCTTCAGTAGCTCTCATACTGCTCATGCAACCCATAAATCCTGCTGTCTTTCTAGCTGAGCTGCCCACCTTAAAAATGTTCTTGAACACAAGGATACCTGAGCTTTCTGCAGCAGACTGACTATTATTAAAATCATTCAGAAAAATATAACTTTCACAATTTACTAAACAACAGAGGTAGAAAAAACAAGACTGCAAGTTTAAAATATAGATCTCTCTTGTTATCAAGCTGTCCTAATTTCCTGAATGTTGAACCATTCTGAAGTTATGAATACATGCATTATTTAGCACATTTTCTGAAATAATTATTAGGCATCTGTAAGCAATGACCACCATGTTGAGAAAAGTCATCTGTTTAAATGTCTGTGAACAAATATATAAACTCACTGCTCATGTACTACCTGGCTGTACAATAATGACCACTGTACATTTTATCTCTGTTCTCTCAACAGTTTCAAGGTTTGCCTAAAGACTTTCAGCTGTAAAGATGCAGGCAACATGCTTTTTTCCTGTGTTGGAAGTGAAGATGTAGGGCAACGAGTCCAATGGAATTGTTCTTATTTTGAGTAAAAGAATTGGTTCTTCTTTCTTTGTCATGCTTGGAGTCCCTAAACGATTTCAGACTGGAAATTCTATTAATTAGTTACTATAATAAATAATAATAAGTGCTTCAATTCCCTATATCTCCACTTGTAACACACTGCTAAAACCAACCCCACTTTGGTTTAGTTTAAGTGTTTAAGTCCCAATGGCAGCATCCTACTAGTAAATTCTGTCTTATTTTTTCTAGTAGTTCCAGGCCCAACCTCTGTAGAACCCCATTAGAAAACTTCTGCCATTCTGACAGTATTCCATTTATAATGTTTGCAGCTATTGAGCTAATTATCTAACCACATTTGTCTAATTTGCTTATGATTTAAAGCAAACTAAAGCAGCTAAGACAGTCTACTACATCATATTGCATTCTACTTGGGCTTGTTGAACCTGATTTTCTGAGTGCCAGCATGTCCTAGCGACCTAAGTGGCAGGTGTCCACACCTTTGAAAATCAGGCTGTACTGCCCATCTTGTGATGGAGGGAATGGCCTTCTACTAACCATGGAGTAGCTTCAATTCCTGTTGGCTTCTGTTGGTGTTGAAAAAAGTCAGCTTCTTCCAGAACCAGGTCTTTGTCTATGACTTTTGGACAGGGAAACGTCATCTATTTGTCACTAAAGTATATAGCTCTGAGCTGTGTGTATTACAGCACTAAACATTATAAATAAATAATAATAATGATAATTAAGGTGTACAAAATAAATCTCAGAGGAGTATGTGACCGCTTTCTAAGAGGCATAGTAATGTTTTTTTATTATTTAAAAGCAGCCCTGATAAAAATTCTTTTCTTAAAGCATTTTTTATTTATAAGTCAACAAAACATTTAATGTAGAGGAGCAGTAATGCAATCTTATCCTTCTGCTCCAAAAAAAGTTAAGTTTAATAATCATATCGAGTATCAAAGACAATAATACCTATCCTATCTAGCCTGTCGATGGCCACTGTTTCAAAGGCCCTTCTCATCATGGGGTACTCCTCCAGAACCTCATTGAAATTGTCCACAGAGAGGGAATACAGGCGACAGTATGTGTCGGCTCGTACGCTGGCAGTTCGGCGGCCCTTAGTCAAAAGGCAAATCTCTGGAGAGAGAAAAAACACAAACACACACATACACAGAGGAAATGAAAACGTCAGTGAACCATGTGAAACTTGACAGCTAGGAAGTGACTTGGTGCTAACAAATAATAATTCAGTACACAGCAGCAATTTCCCTTTTGCTGTACGTACAAGATTCCAAGGGCAATCCTGAAGGAGCAAAGCTCACTAGTCACTGAACTGAAGGGAACCATTTTTGTTTAAGAGCTATCTTTTTCAGCCTTTATTTTTTGTTCATTTTTCTAAACTGAAAATCAAGAACATTGAAATTTGAAATGATTCTTCTGAAGACATTGTGAACTAAGTTGGTCACCTTTTCAGACTGCAGCTCAGAATCACCTGGTCGGACAGAGGTGAGAAGGTAAGAGCTGGGACCCAGCTGCTGCCACCACATTATGGTGGGGAGCTCCCCTGTTACCCCATTTCTCCAGCCATGGCATGGGATAAATCCCCTACTAGAGGACACTGCCAAAGCCCCTTGCTGCCAAAGCCCCATACCTGCAGACCAGATCCAATGGTTGTAGGTTGCCGCCCCCTGAACCCAGGCCATTAGATTCAAACATATCCAGCAAATGTGATGCCCCCCACACCCCCAGTAGTTCTACTGATTCCAGTTAAGGATATTCAGGTGAGCTGAGCGATAAGCCCAATAGTGACCAAGTCTGATAATAGAATGTAATACTTATAATAAAAACACTGGCATAAGAAAAGAATGGCATCAGTTAAGAGAAAAAAAAATCTATATTAATCTTTCCTTCAGGCTGCATAGAAAAACTTAAAATTTACTCATGACAGCTTTGTATTGAGGCCAGAAACACCTCTGAGAACCACATTGCTCCTTGGCTTATACTCCCAATGTCTCAAATGGCAGAAATGAGTCAACATTGCTGCCTACATGGCCATCACTGGCTGCTAATAAGCACACCTGAGACAGGAAACACTCCAATGTGGTTACAGTGACTCATTTTGGGGATTTGGTGTACTTAGAGTGAGAATAAAGGGTGAAGGCATGATTCATGGCAGGGCTCTTGGGCTCACTATGATGACAGTGACTAGGGACAGAAGTTACACATAAACTGGTTTCACTGATCAGAAACTGGTTTAAACCTGCAACAGAACATAAGTTCAGCGCACATAAAACAGTTTCAAAATGGCCAAAACTAGTTTAAGATAAACCTGACTGAATGTAGTATCAGATTTAACCGATTTGGGTCAAACTGGTTTATGCAAAGTCTGTCCCAGACCCCTTCCTGGTTCAAGTTAAATTATAGTCCTCCAGCATCCCAGCATATTTGGTGGTCTGGGCTGTGCTCTGTGCTCCAGGTAGCAGGACTGGACATGCGCCTTTGCTCTCTAGCCCAAGTAGGGACAGGGACAGATGTGAGGAAACACCAGCAGGCATGGCCCCATCAAGGCAAAGTGGGCAGGGAGGGGGTTAATTCTTCCCTCCTTCCCCTCCCCACCACTGCAGCTGGGGTCTGCCTGTTGCCTGCAAGCAGCGGAGGGAACGGGCAGCTAGAAGACCCCAGCTGCAGTCCCTGGGGGCAGAAGGGATGGAGGGAGGAATGAATGCCCTCCCTACCATTCACCTTAATGGGGCCATGCTGGAACAGCATCTCGCCAGGTCCCACAACTGGAGCAGTCTGGGGAAGAAGAAAGAAGAGGGGCAGCAGCCTCTGTATCAGGGTTCCCAGGAGGGGTTTTATTCCCCATCTCCATTCCCTGTCCTACAAGCAGGGACTGGAGCCATCCCAACATGGCCCTAATTAAAGCTAAGGGGGCAACGAGGAGGTTAATTGCCCCCGCCTCTCCCACCGAGGCACTGCGCTGGAATGGAGCAGCATCCCTCCTTGCTGCCACCCCCCTGCCACAGGGCGTATGGGTGGAGGAGGAGGGGGCTCTATGCATGGCTGCCCAGCCCCAGAGGGGTACTGCTCCCCTTGCTCCTCCCCCGCCCCAGGCAGGTCAGGGAGGTGGACTCTGTGCACAGCTGCCCAGCTCTCAAGGGGAACTCTCTGCCCTCCTCCTCCTCCTCCTCTAGAAGGGGGGCTCTGTTTGGTGCTGGAGGAGGACTCTCCCCCCTCCTTCTCCTTCCCCACCCTACACTGCCACTAGGCTGGGAGGAGGGGCTCTGTGCATGGCTGCCCAGCCTGGCCGATCCTGGGCTGTCACTGAGCTGCCACTGTCAGGGATGGTTCCATCCCCGCAGCCCAGGCCAGCCCTGGCTGAGGCAGCTGCATGGCAGGGCTGGCCCAGGCCAGGCTGCGGGGGCGGGGTTGTTCCTGGTGGCTTCAGCTTAGTGATGGGGAGGCTGAGACCTGTCAGCAGTGCAGCCTGTCCAGCATGCGCAGTGGCAGCTGGCTGGGCAGCAGCCTACCCTGGCTGGGTTGGAGGTGCCAAAGGTGCCGAAGGACCTAGAGCCCAGCAGCCACCCACTGAGGGGGCTCGCTGTGGACTCATGATTCCCTGAGTCACCTCTGGGCCGGCTTGGGCAAGCCACTGCCCACATGTGCCAGAGGGGATGAGGGTGGGAGGAGGGGAAAGAGTCCCCCTCTTGGGTTGGGCAGGGCTGTGTGCCTGGATGGAGCTTCTGTGGTGGCAGAGTTCTCCCCTCCTCCTGCTCCACTGCTACAGCGGGCTGGCCATGCTCACTCTTCCCTCACCCTTGGAACCGTGCAGGCCAAGGTGCGGGTTTAAACCTCTCCTTACTCTTACTCATGCCTGCCAGGGCCTGGACATGCCCTTCCCCCCACCCTTAGCTCAGCTTCCCTGTGGAAGGGAAGGGAAGGGAAGGGAGGGGTGCTGTAAGGCTCCCACAATTCTAGTCACCAGCTGCAAACGAAGACCCTGATTTGGTGGTGGGCAAGAGGTTGGGGGGTGGGGGGAAGTGAGCAGCAGTATTCTGGAGCAGCACCAACACAGTTTAGCCCCATGCAACCTATCCTCCCCCACTCTACATGTGGTTCATGGGCAACCACTGAGACCACCCCCATTCTATATTAATCAAGCTTTTTAAATTAGTTAGCGTTTTTCACTCTTATTTTTATTGGAAGCCCAGTAGCCTCACTCCTCTAATAGTAAGAAACATTCTTCTTATTTTCACCTGATATTTACTTATATTCAGTTTATTTCTATTTGTTCTTGTGCCAACTTTTCCTTTTAACTTAAATGGCTTTATTCTCTCCTGAGTGTTTATCTCCTCATGTATTTTTTAAGAGTAAACTTATGAAGACCAGTAAAACAAATTCTGAGAAGAGATAAGATAAATACTTTCTTTCCTAATAACCTTAACAGACCCTCTCTGCATCTACTTCAGCTTGAATGTTTTTCTTGACCACAGGTGACCAGATTTTTATATAATATTCCAAAAAAAAGAGTCCCAATCCTGCAACTGACTTCATATGGATCCCTGAATTTAACTGAAGCCAGTTGCCAAACAAAAATCGACGTTAGCTTTGGACGCATAAATGGGCAAAACCTAAAACATCCTCCTTTGGAATGAGACATATGGAATGGGACAAATCACTGGAAGACAGTATAAAAGAATTTAAAATATCCAATATGCATCTGATATAAATATTAATTTTCATATATTTTAAAACTTGAAATAGACATTATATCAGAATATTGTTAGTTAGCTAAAATACTTGCTCTATAATCCCACTCCTGACTTCCCAGAAAAAATAACAGCTGCCATTGCTGCCACACAGCATGATCACACTGGCGGCATGGTGGTACGTGGAAGTTGCAGGTGCTGCCATGCATTCTACTACCCAGCTGCCTTGTTATGCCTCTGCTCATAGCTCTGTTTGAGCTATAGCATATTTTAGGACATCTGATTCTGCTTTAAAGTCCTTAAGTGATGTAGGATAATAATAAATATATAACAACATCATCTAAAGGTTGAATAACCCTTAGAATTTGGAAGATGTTCAGGGAGAATCACTAAAGATGATCAAAGCTGTATTATAGGCACATGTGTCCCTTGATATGCAATAGGCATTTTTTTGGTAACATCTCTCAATGGGTACACATTTTTATTCCAATATTAATTACATTGTATATGTTGTCCGGGTACCAACATCACTAAATATCAGTTGCTACCTGGCTGTGACAGTCTATTGTTTGTTTTTTCATGTGTGTTTGTTTTTTGTTGGTTTGGGTTTTTCTTTTACTTTTTTTTTTTCTGGTCTCATTTGTATAAGTCTTATCCTATCAGCTACTGGCTGTGAACAAGCTCATAAGCATAATGAAAAAGAGAACATATGCATCTCGTTAAGTTGGAGTTTGCATGCGGGAGAGGAATTGAACTCAGCAGTTTAAACTATCCTATCAAAGACTATCCTATCCTATTGTAACCTTTTTGCTTTATTTCACACAAATAAACAGACCAACATATTTTATGATGAAAACACAGTAAACTACAATGTCACATTTTAAATGAATCTTAATGTATCAGACATCTCAAGCACCCTCAACAGTTATGCACTTCCTGATGTTCAATGGATTTAAAAGGATTATTAAATATGAAAAAATAACACAGGAATGTGCTAAATAATACCAAGGGAAAATATTTTAAACAGCTTGGATAAGCAGTATTTTCCTTTGGCATGAATAGGAAACAACTATGGCAGACCACTCATTGATATCTGGCAGGGCTGGTATACCGCTTTCATTCTGATACTTTAAAGTGTCAAACACTTTTATGCTTCCTCCCCAAGCTTAAGAATGTTATCAGTTCCCATTAGTGATTATACATTAGACCACAATGAATTAGTAATTCAACTCTCTTGCAGGTATACTTCAATTACACAGTCCTTTTGGACAATTGTTTCTTGGAACATTATAAAACAAGTGCTAATCTCTGTCCTTATGAGAAATGGACACTTGAAAGCACTAAAAATTACTAAAAAAAATCAGTTTACCTCCATAGCTCATATTTTACATAAATATAATTAACTTAATGATTTAAAAAGGAAAGTCCCGATTTGTGTTCTACTATCATGGGACTGTTTCGCAGATGGCACAGTATAGCACAAAAGAATATGGAAAGTGGATTACCTACAATGCGCGCACTGCTTTCAAGAAGCGTATGTGATTAACACAATAATAAAAACTTTATCTGGAGGATTACGACTCTTTGTAATAGTTAATCTGTGTAGCTACACAAGCAAAGGACTAGATATGCATTGTTGTTCATCTGCATGCTTGCATTTAAATTAACAGAACAATTTTCAGACTTCTTCCCAGTGTGAATTTTTCTGGGAAGAAACTGAAATTCTGAAGAACTAAAAGTATTTCTTTAGCATAATAACATAAAATCGGTGTGGATTTACAAAACTAGGTGAACAAGCAATTTAGTATGCAACATGCATGAGTCAACAGAGGCTGTGTGTAGATGAAAAAAGATGTGTGTGCGCACAACACTTTAAAGCGGGCTAAATGCTTTTGCATTGTTTTAACTGTTTGCATACCACAATGGTGTACTGCACATTAAATCCAGCCTGAGCCATGTGGAAGCACCAGGCACCGTGCCCCACCCAGCCTCCCAGGGACCGCTCCTCCCACTGGCAGCTCACCTTCACCTCCCCACTGGAGAGGCAGGTAAGTCAGTGGGGTGTGTGCATAACACAGGGGTTTAATCAGCCCTAATTTGAAATGGTGTTTTTTTAAACCCACTGCTTCAATTTAGGGCCCCTGTTTCATCTACACACAAAATTCTGGACTGACACTTCTAGATTCCTAGAAGAAACATTGATTTGCTAAAAATTAGGGACAGCATAGATGACATGAGCTGTAGTTCAGATTAACACAGGGAGGACTTTTTCAATGTCTAGAAAGTAAGTAAGCAGTAAAGACAGCAGTGGGTAAACTGATTCATAGGAATATAAAGTACTGGTTAGCAGTGGCTAATTCACTTAGGTCTTTGCATAGGTAGGCACATAAGCCCTGATCTTGCGCCACTGAAATCAATGGGAATTTTGTTACTAATGAAGAGCTGTACAATTGCACTCAGAAACAGTGCTGATGTGCCACCTTTGATGCAAACATTTTGCTATGCAAGTCCTAAACAATTCTCAGGAAAAATCATTGGCAAGAATGATTCAACTCTTACTTTATCTGAAATGGGGTTAAGGTAGACTTTAGGTCCATGGGTCACAGGAAGCCATCCTGAATGCCCCTGCTCCAGCAGTCACATTCAGTACCCAAATTTTGGATTGCAAACATCTCAGTGGGTGAACGACATGTACCATTAAGGTGATGTGATAAACTCTGGCTCAGTTTAGTGTCTACACATGCACCCAGGATTGCAGCAGTTGGAGCTGGTGTGGAGCAGCCCCAGGCTGGCAGGGGGCCTGGGAAGGGTCAGCCCTGGGCTCTGGATGGCAACATCAGGCAGCAGAGGGGCTAGCTGGGGCACAAGGGTGTTAAAGTGCCAGGCTAGGTGGCAGGCAACCCCCACACCTTAGCAGCCTCATGCTCTAGCCAGCCCCTGTCACTATCTACACATGCATTTTAGTGCATGCAATTACTCCACCATAGGATAGAACTGTCTCTCACAGCACTATCCTACAGCAGAATTTGTTGGCAATGCATAGGGGGTGCATGCGGGTACATGTGCAATCCTGCAAAAATGCGCTGCCGGTGGTGCCTGTGGGTTATCACCGCTCACCACTTCCTCTCCCCCCACTCCTAACAGCACTGCAGCCACATACAGGAGCTCACCGCTTGCTGCCACCATGCTCCTGCCACCGACGGTGCCGTCACCACTTGTGGGAGCTCACCATGCCCCCTGGCCTTCAAGGGCACGTGGTATTCATGGCAGAATTAATTTATTGCATCCTAATACTGGCACATGTGTAGACAGTGATGCTTTATTGCAGAGGTAATTAGTCAACTCCACAGTAAAGGGCACATATAGATGCACGCAGTGGCTGCGTCCACATGAGTGCAAATGTGCTGTTTGTGGCGTCTCAAAGCCTTATGAGGCACCATGAAAAACACGCAGTGCATGTGCATTCATTTGCTGCACTGCATATTTGCAGTGTGGTGGGAAAATTAGATAACAGGAAATCCTGATATCTAAAAAAACTGCAGAAAAAAACACACCTGAAACTGGAGCCTGGCCAGCCAGAGCCACACTCTGGCAGCTGGGCAGACTCCATGTGCCTGGATCACATGCTGCAGCCCCAAGAGCCCCCAAGTACCCCAGGTAAGGCTGCTGGGGGTGAGCCCAGGTACTGGCTCCAGCTTCCCCTACTGCACCCAGTGCAATTTGCTGTGCACCATAGTGTGTGCGCAGAGGCCTTCTCTGGGGACAAGTAGCAGCAATACAACTATGTACCACTGCTATTTGTCCCCAGGAAAACACACACGCACTCAACTGGATGATCCAGCATGTCTAAACTTAGGCTTCAACGGAAGCATGAAAGATGTCCCCATTCTGAACAGCTAGATTTCCACTGAGGTCCAGATAAGTGACAGACTAGCATCTACACCTCATCTAAGTTTACATAAGGCACTAACAAAGAGTTCAATACAAAGTCAGAATCATAGCTGGAGAAGGAAGAGGAGGAGCATATGGTAGTCATAGTGGACTAGGTGCCTTTGTAGGGCTTTTTGTCTCTAATTTCTGTATTCCTATAAAACCAGAGAAGTCATTCTCTCTGCAAGAAGCAGTGAAGCCTAACTAATATCGTGGCACCTTTCTAGTTAGTGTTGCTTCATTTCCCATATAAATGACACCCAGACTGTAATTACCTAACTTGCAGTGCCACATTAACATTTGTTGAAAGTTTGAAAATAAATTCAGATTGTCAACACAACAATGTACCATCGCCTTGCAGCAATTTTAGGTGACAAAGAAATGGAGGGTACAGGTAGAGCTGGCCTTAGGAAAAATGGCACCCTGGATGAACTTTTGGCACCCCTCCCAGTGTTCCCCCCATGCCCAAGTCAGTGGCACTGCTGCAGTCAGAGGTAGGCATAGAGGTAAAGGGGAGGGGAGAGGGAAAAGGGGGGAGCATGGCTGCACAGACAGGTGGCCCCATTCCTAGCTCACCTCTGTCCCTGGCCACTGTGCTGCAGCCAGAAGCTGTCAGCCCAGCCCACTGCTGCCTGAGAGCCCTCATGGAGCTGCTGCTAAGGACAGAAGTGGTTGCAACATCCATGATGCAGCTGCATGTCCCCAGCCATATGGTGTGGCGTGGGGGAGAGAGGAAGAGGGAGCAAAGCATGGCTGCATGGGCAGATGGTTTTGTCCCCAGCTCATCCCTATCCCCACCTGCCATGCTGCAACCACACAACAGATGTCAGCCTGGCTTGCCCGTGCACCCATGTGGAGCTGCCACTGAGGTCAGGAACAATCTTGACACCCGTGGCACAGATGTGTAGCCAGCTCTGGCTAGGCAGGGTGGGGAGAAGGGGTGGGAGAAGCGCAGCTACTTAGGCAGGGGGCCACATCCCCCAGCTCCAACCCCAGTGCTGTGGGCATCTCCCCGGCCCCATCACAGGGAGTGGGGAACATGCCCCTGCAGCCCCCTGCACTGCCTGGCCCAGCTCCTTCTGATCAGTGGTTGGAGGCAAGGGGTCAGAAATCAGCTGGGGTGGGGTAGGGCAGTGGTAGAGGGTATGCTGTGTGTGTGTGTGTGTGTGTGTGTGTGTGAGGGTATGCTCTGTATGTGTGTGTGTGTGTGTGTGTGCGCGCACGCGCATGCGCACATGAGTGAGTGTGTGCATCTGTGTGCCCTCCCTAATGCCCCCCTGGTACCCTGGGTGGTTGCCCACTTCGCCCACCCCTAAGCCCAGCTCCAAGTACAAGAAACGGAGAGGAATCGATGGTTAGCTGGCATGTTTGTGGATTGTTAGCTGCCCCACACCAACATTCAAGACATCTTCCCTGTTTAAGGCCAAGCAAGAGCAAAATGGAAAAAATATCCAGACATACCAAAACAGCAGAAACAAATTTGGTACACAAGCACATTTCAGAAATGTCTGTGAACAAATCTGGTTTGTGGCACAGTCCAAAGATGAGAAATTTTAGAAGAGTTAGGGGCAGATGTTTGCTTCACTGGTGAACAACTAAAGTGGATGCTGGTTTATTCCAAACCTGCCCTATATCTTAAGTAAAGAAAAAGTTCTTGGAAGATTATATATGGCTTTCCAAATCTTAAACACATTTGTGAGCTAAAGCACCTTTCTAAAAGCCTGCCCCATTCCACAACTGTGCCAAGACTCAGTATAGAATACCAATTACAGGATGTAATGAAAAGTGTCCTTCCAGCTAAGGACAGCTGGTTACTGTTTCGATTTCTTTGCAGGAAGATAGAGTTTCATCAGGTACCAGGCATATTATCTTGCTGTGTATATGGGTACACCACTATTTTAAGCCATGTGGCAGCTTTCACCAACAGGAGGAAAAGAGAGAAATAGCAATTATAAAAGTTTAGAACAGCTAATTTTGGATCCATGACACGGACGGGGGATTAACATGTTATAATTTGTTTTTCATATTATAAATGCAAAAAATATTAAACTATTACCAATAGTATTTAACGATAAAGAGTATCTATAAACCAAGGTTTTTCCACAGTAAAAGGTTGGACAAAAGATTAAATCTATATCTTTCATGATGCACCCTTTTCTTCAGAAATGGAGGAGATTTCATACTGTGGAGGTCATTTCAACTTTATCTACTTTTTTTCCCCTTGTAGTTCAGAAGCCAATAGTAATCAGATTCACACTTAGCAAGGCAAAAAATAAATAAATAAAAGAAAGGAGAGAAAGAAACTGTAAAAAACGTTTTATATTATATAGTTTATTGTCTTGAATGTTACATCTTACTATTTTCCCCCTCCTTTTTTATAATCCCTACAATGTGTCATGTATGGTATATCTGACTCAAACCTGAGCAAATTTATCACTGGGGCACAGACTATAAAAGCCAGATAGTTACTGTACATATCTTTAGGTCTTGTTATATATAGGGTATGTGCACATATTCGTGGGACCTGCTCTATGATCACACAGCTAACTATAAGATGCCTGATTGTAGATCAGGTTTGTTTCTACAGACATTCACTGGGAGCTGCACTGGGAAAATGATATAAGTAAATCAGCAGGGGGGAAGAGGCAGGTGGGATTTGGGAGAGGGGAAGAAGTGAGTCTGCAGGAGGGTTTGCAGGGGGGTGTTGTCTGTCTAGGAGTGGAGTGACAGGGGGCTAAACACAGCCTGACTGGGGGTATGTGGGGTTTGGAAGAGCACAGTCCCAGGGCTGGGGCAATCAGCTGGGTTTTTCCAGCCCTGGGGTTGCTTTCTGATAGGGCTGTCCAAAGCTGCGGTCCCTGATTTGATTCAGTGGAGATTTGGCCTGATTTGGTGGCCAAATCTCTGAATCTGAATTGAATCAGGACACCTTTTAATCTCTCCGAATCAAGTAGGAATCCTCCGAATCAATTTGGAGAGATTCAGAAAGATTTGGAGATGCAGACATAGACACAGTTTTAAATGTTTTGTATACATACCTCAAGACACCAGGCAGACCATCAATGCTGCATTACTGGGGCGGATGGAGTGTTCCACAGGAGCATGTGGGGCTCCCCAGTGCACTCAGGAGCAGACCCGGAAATGGACAAGAAGCACCTCTGGTCCGCTTCTGGATCCAACAGGGAGCATGCAGGGGGGCCCCCCTGTACCTCCGGCTCAGCAACTGGTGCCTCCCAGGTCTACGGGGACACCCGGGGTCCCCCTGTGACCGATCACTTAGCTGGGGGTGTGTGGGGGGGCCTCCTTGCGTGGTCCCTGGCAGACCCAGAAACGGACTAGAAATACTTCTGGTCCACTTCTAAGTTCGTGGTCGAGCACATGGAGGGCCCCCCTGCACTCCTGTGGGACGTTCCATTCACCCCAGCATTGCAACTATCACGAGCCACACCTGGTATCTTGAGATATGCAGAAAAAACATTTAAAGCTGTGTCTATGGCCGAATCGCTGATTCTCCAAATCAGCATCGAATCTTCAGATTTGGATTCAGCTGAATCAAATTGGGGACAGTGATCCAAATCAATTAATTGAATCACTGTCCCTGATTTGGGCCAAATCCAAATCTGAGTCGAATACAGCCCGTTTCGCACACCCCTTCTCTCTGAATGTGTGCAGACATTCGGTAGATTGGGCTAACCTACTCCTGATCTAACTTAATTCACCTCCTCAGGTGAACAAATTTAGATAAGGCTGGTTATTTTTTGCCTGCTCTAATCTCCCCAAACATCTATACAGAGTAGCACTTAGATCCATCTAACCCTAGTTAGGTCAATCTAAGTGTAATATCTGAACATACCCTATATCTGACATGAATCTCCAGATTACAACCAGAAGGTGGCAGAGAGAGATTAAATGAATACTGGTTTCCATTTTCTCCCAAACAATGTCTAAATGTTGTGTTATGTAGCTATGCAGATTCTTGACTGCAGAACTGCTAGAAGAACAACTGAAATTGGTTTTGCCTAACCATCTTGACATTCTGTTGTGAAAGAGGATAAATGATACTCCTTCCCTGATCCATATGGAGTGGGAAGAGATGAAAAGCATCACACAATGCTCGACTAAATCAATCTTGGTAGTGTCAACCAAATTTCGAATGCAAATACAACTTACAGAGAAGATGCCATATTATAGCAAAGCATTAAACAGTAAGGAAGAAGAAAACTGGCTGGCTGTAATTGTATATAACCCATCAGGCTGCTTTCAAGTATATGAAGTGAACTGAGGAAGGGAACTTTGTACCACAAAGCATTTCCCACATCTCCCAATTATAAAATCGGCCCAATAAAAGATATGAAAAGAGGAAAAAAAATCCTTGCCCTCAGATATACGGAAACATCTGTTGAAGGCAGAGGAAGTCTGAAATATATTTAGTGTTCCACATTATTATGGTATTATTGAGAAACATGGGCAATGAGCAATTATTTTTAAAGATCAAAAACAATTTCCGTTCTAGCCTCAATTTTAGTCACCTATGACTTTCTGAATCTTTCACCTAAATCTAATCAACAATTCACTATTTATGGTGCCTGTTTCCCTCTATTTAAACAATTCATAGATTCATAGATTCATAGATGTTAGGGTCGGAAGGGACCTCAATAGATCATCGAGTCCAACCCCCTGCATAAGCAGGAAAGAGTGCTGGGTCTAGATGACCCCAGCTAGATAATCATCTAACCTCCTTTTGAAGACCCCCAGGGTAGGGGAGAGCACCACCTCCCCTGGGAGCCCGTTCCAGACCTTGGCCACTCGAACTGTGAAGAAGTTCTTCCTAATGTCCAATCTAAATCTGCTCTCTGCTAGCTTGTGGCCATTATTTCTTGTAACCCCCGGGGGCGCCTTGGTGAATAAATACTCACCAATTCCCTTCTGTGCCCCCGTGATGAACTTATAGGTGGCCACAAGGTCGCCTCTCAACCTTCTCTTGCGGAGGCTGAAAAGATCCAGTTTCTCTAGTCTCTCCTCGTAGGGCTTGGTCTGCAGGCCCTTGACCATACGAGCTGCCCTTCTCTGGACCCTCTCCAGGTTATCAGCATCTTTCTTGAAGTGTGGCTCCCAGAATTGCACGCAGTACTCCAATGAAATAGGCCAATCATTTTCATTTTGGCTTACCTTTTCTAGTCACCTGCACTATCTTGTTGTGGTTCCCTTGAATCTCCTACTTCATTGACTGATTTCTTTTTTTGGTCTTCTGAAGCCAGAAGTGTAAAAATTAGGTGCAAAAAGGTAAGTACTTAAAATCATATTTAGGCACCTCTGTAAATGGCCTGAAATTTCAGAAATGCAGTTTTAGAAAACATCCCAGTGTATCTCAGTTCAAACCTATACTGTCGGCATTAATTGGTATGAAGATAGAGATCCTGATCCAGTAAGATTTAATTATACATTTACCTTTAAGAATGCAGGAACTCCAATTTACTTCAGGCAGTAGACTAATATGCCTAAAGTTAAATATTAATTTTCCTAGATTGGAGAACAAATTTTAAGAACCCTTATTTGTTACTGCATTGGAAATTTGTATAATCATTTACAAATAAGGAAACATTGGATATAAAAACCTATTACATCATACAGTACAAGTCAAAATAAGGTGCAAAACAAAGGATAATCATTAGTCTTTCTCAGCATTTTTTCTGGGTTTCTCAGTAATACAGTATTATGTTACAATTTCTTAAAAGTCCCTCAGTAAAAAAGTTTTACCTATAGTACACCCAGAAAAAAAGTAGAAGTGACAAAATATAATCCAAACTGACTCAACATTTCCCTGGGTATTATTTTCCACTGCAGTGGCCTAAAATATACTGACAGTTATTCTTCTGAAATGGGGAAGAACTCCATAAATAATAGGTAGCTCAAAGTAGTTTTGCCTAATTGGCCTTCACCAAGCTGAAGCAAAGGTGAAGTGTAATTTAATAGAATTTCAAGTAAGGTAGGTTTATTGTTAAAGGATATTTGATAATTTAAACAAAATAAAATATTAAAAATGCACAATATGCTGTCAGATACATGGAAATGATATTCAAGTAAATAAACAGGAAAAAGAGGTAATGCCATAATATATTACTGAGTAGTCTATTTGAGGAGGATTAAAATGTCAGTAGGGCCAAAATGTATTTAATTTATAAAGGTGCTATGCCAATGCAGTTATCCAAAAGTGTTGGTGGCATTTCCCTGACTTTCAACAAATTTGCACTGAGGGTGGAAACAAAAGTCACCTTTGTGTCTCCAGAAAACAGTTTTATGGTGGCACAAAGTGAAAGCAAACAGATGGCCATATCTCCTGTTATGCCATAAATGTTCAAATTTGTGGCTATAGCAGAAGATAGGAATGAATTAGGTTGCTTTATTGTGGCCCTTGTCTGTTTGCTAGAGGCAGAAGAGCTCAGGCAGCATGAAGCTGCTCAGGCTGTCCAGCGTCTCTGGGGCAAAGGCTCCTCAGGCTTGAGGGGCCCAGTCCTGCACAGCACAGGGATTCCTGGGAAGGACTGGCCCTCTCAAGCCTTGAGAGTCACTTTCCCTGCTTACCCAGACTCATCCCTCCAGGGATGCAACTGAGTGAGTGGGGAAAGTCAGGGCCTTAGAGTGCCTGTCTGCAAGTGGGGCTTCTCTGCTTGCATACAAGCACCCTGTGTATCCCACGGCAGAGGGCGGGTGGGGGACGGGTATCTTTCTGCAGGGGATTTCCCCAGGTATGTCTACAAGTGTGGAGTGTGCATCTTCCCCCCTCTGTATTTGCAAATGCAAATGCAGATTTGTCTGCTTGTGCCTGCATGCACAGGAGTAGGGACTCCCACTCCCCCCTGCACTTGCATACACATGTGGGGAAATCCCTCTGCAAGAGATTTCCCTGTGCAGGTATCTATAAGTACAGGGGGCAGCAGGGACAGGGAAAGTTGAAGTGGAGCCAGTAGGGACACCATAGATGTCCCTGGAGCATGATTAGTTGTGCCATGGTATGCTGCAGCACAGCTGATTGTGTATACCGCTAATGATATCTGTTTCTAGCTTCAATGTATTCTGTCATCTGTCACAAAAGGAAGAACCTATTAAATGTATAGCCAAACTATTGAACAATCTCTATATAGGTAACACACATATACACGAAGATGTTCAGAAATTTTGAAATAAATTGCAATTTCAAAATAAAACCATTTTATGTGCAAAGAGTGGGAAAACACATGGCAGCAGAGAATACCAATGGCAGCACTGGTGAACTTTACCCATTGCTTACGACTTTGTAAAGAACTGCTATTTAGAAATAAAGCTATTTCATGTACAATGATCACTTACTATACCACATAGTAAATGATCATTGCGTATGAAATGGCTTTACTTCTGAATCGCTTTTACTTTCTGAAACGCCTGTGTTTGGTGGAGGGGTGTGTGTGTGTGTGTGTGTGTGTGTGTGTGTATTTGTACTTATTGTATATATATATATATATATATATATATATATATATATACACACACATATATTATATTGTATATACTTACACTATATTATATATCATATATTGCACTGCAATAATATGTAATGCATATGAAATTTTATATATGGTATATATTATATATTACTATAATACAGTACATGATATATAATAATGCATTATTATATGAATACATATAATCAAGTGGACATAATTCTGTTCAGTTCATATCTGTCTCCTGGAAATTTTCAGAATAAAATACTCTGTGAGGAACCTTAGATTTTGTGCTAGTCTGGGTGCGTCTACACAAGTGGCTAACTTCACAGTAGCCTAACTGTGCAGTAGCATGCCAGGCAAAACCCATGCTAATATGCTAGTGCACAGCAGTATTAGGCTACTGCACAGTTAGCATCTGAAAAATCCCATGTGCCGGTGCTACTGTGCATGAGTTACTGCGCATTGATTTAGTTCTTGATTATCTAAGGGCTAAACTTAATGCATAGTAACTACGGTACATTAATGAACATGTAGATGCACCCTCTGTGAACCAAAGAAAGGCAAATTTTGTCATCCAGGATATGTGGGCAAAGGGGAGCTGCAAAAAGATAGGTGAAAGGGTAACACCAGAAAGAGAATTGGGCACCCAACATTAATGGGCCCATAATGAACATAAATAGAGGAAGGCATTATGAGCCCTAAGGAGTCAAGACAAGTATTCAATAAAGAAATCATTAAAGAATGAAATGTAGAAAACTTTGCTTTGAGTTTTTATAGCCATTAGACCATATTTGGATCCCTTGGGGATCCAAAAGCATATTTTTAATATGCTTCCCGGAAGCTGAACAAATGTATATAAACACAGGTGTGGAACCAGATGGAGAGGAGATAAGTTAGAGGCAGTTCATTTTCAGAATTAAGGCTTTATCCTGCTTTCATTCAGGTCAATGGGAGTTTTGCCAGTGACTTGAAAGATCAGGGACCAGAGTAGAAAAATAGCCATCTGTGCATCAACAAGAAAGCATTTCAAATAACAACAGGGTACTAACCAGGTTCCCAGAAGATCCTGTTCTATTAAGTACTGTTTAAGATTTGCTGACTTAAAACGTACTATATCTGTATATATATTTTTTATCTTGAAACAGAAGATCAACTGAGTATATTTGAAGCACAAAGGTAATTAATCACATGCTGAAATGCCACTCTAGATTTTAGAAGTTCCACTCTAGTTTTTTGGGGGCTTCTATATTTTTGGTACACCAAGGTGAGGATGATGTGAGCATCAGGAAGCAGATTATGCCAACTCACATTTAGGCCAACTCAGAGTATCAATATCTTTCAGAGAAAGCCCCTGTAATGCCATTTATGCCAGGGATCACATAGGTAGATGGTGTGGGTGCTGATCAGACCATTTTATACCCTTACAAGGAAGTACAGGCAACCCCAGTTTAGCACCCTTAATTGGTTCCTGAAAGACCAAGCGTTAAGCGAAATATGCATTAAGTGAAACCAAAAGTATTTGATGATCCAAGATGGTGACCACAATTGTTTTTAATGACCCAAGGTGGTGACCACAAGCGTTTTAGCAAAATTCACTGAGTGCTAAGTTAAACCAGGTATCAATTTAAAATGACCTTTATAGCGAAATAGCACTAAGTGAAACAGTGTTAAGTAGGGGTTGCCTGTAATTCTCAGATACCTTTCTAGAGTTTGATTCTGTCACTGTAGGTCATTTACAGTGCATCTACACATCGTTGTGCTTTAGTATTTCTTATTGGAAGTACTAAAGCAAAGCACAGGAACCGCCTGTACTGCACCGTGTATGCAGCGCACGGTTAGATTTTGCCGCTATGTCACTGTAGCGGCATCCTATAACAGGGGAGTGTGCTGCTAAGGTGACACAGCTGCCACTTGTGTGCACACTCACGTGATCGCTACATCACTGCAGTGTGCCATATGGTGATGTAGAGCATTGCTATGTCTCTGTAGGGCAATGAGTAGACACGTCCTTAAACTATGTGGCTGGTTTAGAAGGAGAGAATCTTATCAGGGGGTTGGAAGAAGCACCAAAAGCCCTTTTGTAAACTAACACAATGGATAAGAGGAAAGAACCTACTAGAATAAGAGGACAGTTAATCAATTTAGCTTATATTTAATATATAAAAAGTACTTTCTTCGGCTGGCACTTAATGACCCAATAAGATATATTTTTAATTAAAAGAACACAACTGAAATAATTATGTACTGATTCTTCTATTATTTACATATATCAGAACTAACAGGTATAAATGGTTTTATACCAGTTTTGCACCAGTAAGCATAAATGAGATTAGTATTAGGCTCATTAAATGCATTAAGATATTATTTCTGCTCTATGAATTTGCAGTAAATGGCATTGTGTACATTTCCCCATAAAAAGACATACATTTGTAATGTATTCATAAAGAACTTAAATCTTTTCTCCTTCCCATTTTATGTGCATCTAACAACTTTCTAGGCACTTCCTCTAGCACAAAAATATTACAAGCAATTTAATAATATAAACCATCTGCTATTCAAGACACTGTGATATTAAGAATGAATGAAAGGCAACTCATTACCATTTTCTGCCACTGCTGTAGCACAAAGGAGTGTGAAACAGAGAAATTACAGATAACAGATTAGACAAAAAGACCAAAACAAAACAAAATCACACACATACAAGGCGGGCTGGGCCTGATTCACCTGATTCTGAGACAGCCAGTGGGCAAGAAAATATACAGCTCAAATGGCCGAACCTAAAAGCAGACTCTTACAATGGCAACTGCCCGGCAGCCTTAATTATAGACAGCTCTTTCAGTCCCTATATAATTTCAGCCTATATAATTTCCATGGACATGTTTTAGAAAGGACAGTATTTTGGGTTTCTTTTATTAAATTTTATGTCATAATTTTGTAATGTGCTATATTTTGAGAGGAAGCAACACAGGCATTTTTCTCTTAAGGTCTGAGAGACATTCTGGATATTTGCTATCATAACAATATGATTTTTTTTTGCTTCCATTATTCAACACAACATATTTATACTCACTTCTGCTGTTTTGCTATCTCAAATGCTTTTTTTTTTCTTTGTACAATAGATTAAATTGTGATGGTTAGAGAAAAAGCATGAAAAGCTAAGGAGTTACTTGTGCCACTACAGACATTCAGTCATCAGAATACAGTTTTCATATTGGAATCTCATTGGACCTAAATATAAAAGTGCTATGGCCAGTTTCAGAACCTAGGTCCTTACTCATCTACAAATCTGTATGCCATCGAAATATTACTGAACTGGAGATGCATAAGTTTTCAGGAGATTAGCTCAATTTATCAGCTGCACCTCGATAAGGTGCATCTCTATCTTGCCTTCTACCTGATTTCAAGCTGGCAAGGCAACCTATCACTAAATATCACTGGTTAGGCTTTACATACAACAAATTCTGAAAGACTCTTGAAACAATTCTGCAGCACTTCATGAGTTTTAATGAAAATGAATGGGCTTTAATGAAAATTAATACAAAAACTAAGGGTGTGTCAACACAGCATTAACGTGCTGTAGTTAATGCGTATTAAATCTAGTACCTCCATTGTGAGATACTAAGAAAATGTGCATTAGGCAGTCTTAATGAGCCTTAACTAAATAGCACAAGGTTCCTTTATACATGCAGGGTGGCTGCTCTGACACTGTAATGGTGAACCTGCTAGATTGTGGTAATTACTGTCTTCCAGCAGATTCCAGCGTCACTTGTATCAGTGTACCCACTCTGAAAAATGGTGGTGAGGCACTTTAAAATTAGTTCAAAGCACCCTGCCACCATTTTTCTGCGCAGGGACACTGATGCGTATGACACTCTCGGAGCTGCGCTAAATAAAGTGTCTCCCCCCACCGAGCACATCTATAAATACCCATGGTTTTTAGTGATGCTTTAATGCAAATTAAAATGGGATAATGTGCATTAAACACATGTGTAGATGCACCCTCAGTATCTATGAGCCAATTCTGTAACAGTAGTTGATGTAAGTGATAAGTGTATATGCTCAAAACAACTTTTGCAAAATATGCCATTTGTAACCCTAAGTAGATACTCTTCAATTGAACTAAAATATCCTATAATCACAGCCAGTATCTTTTTCATGTTGGTTGGTTAGTATGTATGAAAAGTATACCTACATCCATATTTAAATAGTATAACTCCCTTCAATTAAATGGAAATCTATTTTTCATTAGCATTATGAGAATTAAATTGGACTAAAATTAATATTTAGTTCTTATTAACATACATCTGTCAGAGAATTGTCTAGTTAATTAGAAAGGCTAGACTATCACAGCATACACTGGAAGTCTAATTAATGCTGCATGCTAAAAATTAGTGAAAGTACACAAAAACAGCCTGAATCTCCACTGGCAATACTTGAAAATCACAAGAAATAATGCTTTTTTTTAATCCACTGTTTAACTTCCTTTTTATTTTTATTTTTGTACAATGGATTCTTTTTCATTGGTATACTTTCACACTGAGGACTAAAAACTTGCAATCCATTTTGAAGGTGATTTCTGCATATTTTATCTTTAAAATATTCTTCGCTTTTAAATCTACTATGCAAATTCGCATGTATCCTTAATAAAATATAACACATTATCTAAGAATGCTTTTAATATTAAGCCAAATTTAGCTTATATAATTATTATAGGCAATATCTGAGAAAGGACATCCTTTATATTTAGTAGTAAGCAATCACTCAATACATTATTTAAAAATATTTCAGGCACCATTTTGTGCATTAGAGTTCTCCAGGCAACAAATGCTCAGCAGACACATTCTGATATCTGTTTATGTCTGGCATCTGAACACGTTTTGTTCTAGTGCATTCGCCCCAACCTTATCGTGCACTTCTTTCCCACTCACCTCCAAAATAAGAGCCATCTGTCAGCTTCAGCTCCTTATTGGACTTGGTGATGACACCAGCGACCCCATGCTGAATAAAATACATCTTTTTACCCACAGCACCTTCTCGGATAATGTAATCACCAGGCTGGAACACCTCAAAACGCAGTTTGCTCAGCATGGCAGTCACAAAATTTGGGTCTGCATTGGCAAAAAGAGGCATTGTGGCAACAAGCTTCCGACAGTTGAAGTTGACTATCTCCTAAAAGAGAAGGAAACATGATAGCAATAGTTAGCCAACAGAAATAGTACAATGTAGTAGTATGAGTAGATAGACAAAACTCCCCCACCCCACAAAAAATCCACCATGTACTTACTGAATAATTAATTTATCGTGCACCTTATTTCTAATAATTTTAATTTTCATCCCTGTTTCTGATTAAAAAGGTAAAGAGAATAGAAACACAAAAAACACCAAGCAGTTTTATATAATTAAGGTGAAAAATAGTCTCTTCACAGCATTCTGCATGTTAGGTACTCTTGTTGATCTTTCAAGAAGGAAAGAAAGATCAAGAATTATAGCTACTGAGAGACTAGTTGCAAAAGAAGACAGGTCACATTTTCTGCTGCCATTGCTCCAATACATTGATTTTAAGTTACATCAGCAGAAAAACTGGCCTACCATTCTACATGACAGTGGGAGCACAATGCACACCATGGGCTTGACCCAAAGCTTGATGAATTAAGGAAAAGAGTTATTAAATCAGCCCTTGTTTTGTATTGGTTAACTCAGTTGGCTGACCTACACGAGATGCTACCGTGGAGTGGTTACTGTGCATTTATTAACAAGTACTAAATAAATGTGCAATAACCAGAGTTACTGCACAGTAGCACTGGCATAGTATTTCCATGCTGTGACACACTACTGTGCAGTATTATTTGGCTACTACACAGTCAGTGGTCTCATGTAGATGTGCCCAGTGTTTCCTAAACATGTGACACCTGGAACATATTTTTTTCTGGATTTAAATTGGTAGCACACATTACTCTTAAACTCCAAAAGAGAGTGAGAGAGAGAGACTTTCAAAATATGTAACATATTTCATTCCCCTGCCAGAGAAACCATGCAAGTTCTGAGATGTATTGTTAAAAGCTTGACAACAAATAATCTTTTTTTAACCAAAGGATTAGTCTTATACTAGTGGTTCTCGATTTCCATAACTTTTCTGAATTTCATGGCACAGCAATTGAAAATCACTCAGCTAAGTCTAAATTTAGAAAAGATATCGGGGGGGGGGGGGAAGCTGAAGTTAAAAAAATTGAGAATCACTGTTCTAGCTGGTGCCACTTTAGGGTGGGAGGGTCAGGATTTCACCTGGCTATACCCTGCACTTTCCACTCTCTCTCCTCCTGCCCCCTGGTCTGTACTTCAGGGGGAAGGGCAGCCCCAGCCACTGAGGCTGCTCCTGAAGATCTAACACCAACAACCAATCCCATAGCCCCTTGTGGAGGGAATAAGCCAGGCAGCAAAGAAATTCATAAAAGCAGACCCTTGCATCAGAAGTGTTGCTAACTTTGTGGGACTTTGTGGAAGGTTCAAGTGGAGATTATCATTGTTTTATTTGCTTCTAATGTTATATTAAAAGTATGATGAGAAAATAGATTATATATTCATTTGTTCATAAATGCACATAACATAAAGATGAAAACAAAGGTCACTTTTAAATTCTGCCAATTACCATTCAAAACTAAATATTACCTGAGCAATAGCAATCAATGTATGCTAGAAATTAATTATAGCAAACAGGGGGAAGTTTTTATAATGCTGGAAACACACGACTAGAAAAAATCTTGGGATCATCAAATCCAATCCCTACTACCACTTCATTAAGAAGATGAAAATTACCATTCATTAAGATTGCTTTAGCCTTTACTATTAGATTTTTGTTGCACAATGAATTATGCTCATGACACAAGAGAAATAACCGTACTGTAATGGATCCGTCATTCTAAAATAAAAAAGGAAAAATCGGAGCGTACCAGGGGAAAAGCATTGCCTGTGAAGAAGCAAGATGTTATCTTCAGCAAAATCTTACTCCCCATTAAAAGCTCATTCCAAATTTATGCTTGTACTATTTTTAGGATAGACTTACAACACCTCATAACCTTCCCCCAAGAGAATGTCACTCCATAAGAACAAGGTGGAAATAGTAGTAAAATTAGAGAAAGTAAAGGAGAAATGTAGCAATTCCCTTTGGTTTCAGACTTCACAGTTTCATCTCTATAGTTAGGGTGTGGACACATGAATGCTTGGAGCCCTTTCAAAAGGGGAACCTTTCAAAAGGGCAGCAGCTGTACTTCTAATTGTAATGTGTGAACAAACTGAGAATGATTCAAATGCAGAAAAATTCTCCAACTTTAACCCTGGATGAAGGAGTGTTAAAATTGAAGAGGGTTTTGCTGCTTTCAAATTATTCTCAGCTCATTCACACATGACAGTCAGAACATACCAGCTGCTGCCCTTTTGAATTATTTCCCTTCTGAAAGGGCACCAAACCTTCCTGTGTCCATACCCTTAGATATGTACTAAATGCACTTTACTCCTGCTTCTTTTGATAGAATGAGTCAAGGGTATAAGAAATTGTGCAGTTTCATATAATTACTGTATAATGAAATTTCACTTTAAGAACTGAGGAGCTAGAGACAGAAGGAGTGGAAAATAAGACATGACTCAGTATACGTAGGGTAATGGGCGCAGAAAGCAGAAGATATAATCCTGACCTCAGGCTGAAGTCAATGAGAGCACCTCACTAAGTCAGAGACACAACTCCCACTGACTTCAACAGGGCCAGGATTTCACCTGATATTTGAAAGGTCTTCTAAGAGCTCTGGAAACAAAACAGAATTCTCACCATCAATCACTCTCCCCCCCCCCCCCCGCCCCCCTTCCTGCCTGCTCCACACTTTCTTTTATTTGTTTAGCCCCACGCCTTTGAGCTAAGCTCCTTTAAAAGGCCTGGGATTCCTGCATTCCTGCATGGGGAAAGGTGTGGTGGCTCTTGCTGAGTGGGACTGCATGGCTCCTGGGACAAAGGCAGCAGGGCGTAGAGCCCTAGCCTGCATCTGGTCTCTGCCCTGCACACGAATCTGGGGGGCATGTGCCCACCATGCCTCCCCTGGGGGTGCTTGCAATGGCAGGAAGCCATGCCCCCCCAACCCCTGGACGAGCTGTCCATGGCACTGTTGCACAACCTGCCCCATTCACCCTAGCCTCTGCCCCACTTCCTCCCTAACCAGGGGGGCCTCAATCTGCCCCCCTGCCCCTTCCCTTTCCCTCCACCCCACAGACTTACTGGCACAACACTGCTTTACAGGCACCAGAAGAAAAAAAATCCTGAGATTTGATCTCTCTTATTGGAGATCATGAGTCAGAGTTAATTTGACTTGGAAATCGTGACTCTCACAATTTTTTGGCAAGAGTTGGCATTATTAGCTTCCTTTCACTTCAAGCACAAAAACACTGCTTAACTTTTGGTTCAAGCTGTGACTGGATTAAGGTACAAAGCCAAAGGCCCAATCCTAGGGCCTTAGCTCCCTGACTGATATGATATGTGTATAGATGGATCGAAGTTTGGAAAGGGGGTGCAGGAGCAGCAACCTTCACTGCAGGGGGGACTGCACCCCAGCTCGCAGACTCTGTCTCCATACCAAGGTGTGCAGATCACACCAGAGGAGCAGCAACCTTTTTAAAAGTCCCTGGAGCAGGTAAGGAATCTTCCCTGCAGCCTCCCTTCCCCTCCCTGCTCAGTGGAGTGTTCACTGCCTTCCCCTGCCCATTGCTGCTGCTCTCCCCAACTGCGCTGGAGACAGAATCATAGAATCAATGGAGCGGAAGGGACCTGTAAGATCAAGTCCCGGCCTGTGCCATAGGCAAGAGATTAATGAGCTCAAACTAGCTCAATGAGGTGCTTATCCAGCCTCCTCTTGAGCGCCTCCAAGGATGGCGAATGCACCACCTCTGCTGGGAGTGTGTTCCATGTTTTAGTTACCCTTATGGAGAAGAAGTCCTTCCTTATGTCCAGCCTAAATCTTCCCTCTATTAGTTTGCGCTCATTGGTCCTCAACCTCCCATGGGGTGCGTTCCTTAAGAGTTGCTCCCCTAGATCTTAGTGCTCCCTCCCGACATACTTGTAGGCAGCCACCAATTCACCTCTCAGTCTCCTTTTACTAAGACTGAACAAGCCCAGCTCCCAGAGTCTCTCCTTATAGGTCCTATCCTCCAGGTCCCTAATCATGTGGGTGGCCCTTTTCTGCACCCTCTCAAGCTTATCCACATCCTTCTTGAAGTTCAGTCCCCAAAACTGGGCATAGTACTCTGGCTGTGGCCTCACCAATGCTGAGTAGAGAGGGAGAAGCACCTCCCTGGATCTGCTAGCAGCACATCGGCTGATGCATGCTAGCGTTCTATTTGCCGTGCTGGCGATTTCAGCGCACTGTTGGCTTATATTTATCTTCTGGTCGATTGTAACCCTGAGGCCCCATTCAGATGCTGTACCACCCAGGGGGCTACTGCTTACCCTATAGTTATGTTGAAGGTTTTTCCTACCCAGATGAAGGACCCAACACTTTTCCCTGTTGAACATCATCTGATTCTGAATAGCCCATTGAACCAGTGTGTCAGGGTCATCCTGGATCCTTACCCTCTCCTCTGGTGTTCCCATATTTCCCCACACTTGGTATCATCCGCAAACTTAATCATAGAGCATTCCACACTTCAATCCAAGTCATTAATAAATATGTTAAAAAGCATGGGTTGAACCAAAGATCCCTTGGGGACACCATTGGAGATGGCTCTCCAGGATGAGGTCATCCCATGGATTACAACTCTCTGGCATTGGCTTCTAAGGTAGTTGTCTACCCACCTCACTGTAGACTGGTCCAGGCCAGTACCCTCCAGTTTAATTCTTGGGAAATAAAATTAAAGGTTTTACTGAAGTCTAAGTAGATGATGTCCACCTCACTCCACTGGGAAAGAAGCCCTTCTCAGCCAGAATGGCTAACCTGCTCAACCGGGCTTTAAACTAAGGTCATTGGGGAATGGGTGGACAAGCTCACCAAGCATCAACTGCAAAATCAGCAGGTTAGGATGCTCAAGGGAACCCACTCCTACCCCACCCAAGGATCAAAGCTTCTTCATGAGTACAAGAAAGCCTAGGGCCTTCAACAACTGCTTTAGAGGGTCTTGCTAATGCTGCTCATTATACAACCAGGTATGCCAGACAGAGAACAGTGCAGTAGCACCAGGCCTCCCACTCAGAAGATAAATGTCATATCACGAGGTTATGTATCATAAAGAAATTTCTTCAGTTTCCCTTGTTCCTCTAAAAGAGAGGTCTGTTCCCTCTCTTAATGTCATACATTGGTCCCATGTTGCTGGCACTATATCACTGGTAAGGGGAAATAGCCTCCTGCCACCTTCACTCACAGAGGGGAAAGAGCCATAGAAGGGAGCCATGGGTAAAACTATAAACCTCCTGTTCCTACAGCTCCTACCTATATAAATTGTGTAATGGAAAAAGAGTTAAAAATACCTCCTCCTACTATTCACAAAAATAAATGTGGGAGGAGACAGGACAAGAAACAAAGAGAAAATAAGAAAACCAACAGAAAGGATGCAGTGCGAGAGACAACAGTGGTAGATGTGATATTGCAAGGACTTTAGGATACGGTATGCAACTCTCACATTCAGAGAGTGCAGAGAATTCTTCAACTTCAAAAGGAAGGGAGCCAGATATTTTTTGGGAAATGCAAATATTTTTATATATTTTATACATAAGCATGAATAGAATTGAAATGTGTACTCAATTATTCATACTTTTTCTTCTATTTTGAACCTTTATTTCTATCCCATTTATTTACTCCACCCACCTCTCCCTCTTACTATATATAACCTATATTTTTCTATCTAATCTATATCTATACATGAACAGATGCGCACACATATATTTTCTAAGTTTATCTAATGAATGCCTCAGTTTTCCCAGCCACACTGCTGTGATAATTTTAGATATTATTGTTGTTCTGGTAAATACATTCATTTTATGGCTTAGCTTTTACTTTTGTTAGGAGTTTATGCTAAAGTACAAAATTTCCTGATTTAAATGTCAAAAGGTATAAAATTACTAAGAGGGGAAAGAGAAATGTGACACTTTAAAGTGCTTTGTTTTTCTTTAAAGTGTTCTTTTATTCAGATGTGAGATCACGCTAGGTGAGCAAAAGACACTTCTGTGAGTCACAAGTAATGAAACAGTTTCAAGTTCTTTTCTATTGCTTTAAATTTAAACAGGGAGGCAAAAAGCAGTAAAATACGGATGTGCTTTCATGTAATCGGTAAAGCACCAAGAAAAAATAACATTTTGGGTTCCATATATGCACAAAAGAATAAGGGCAGACTTCAGAAACAAGTTTCAATCCTGAAATCTTCAGATATTTTTCACTAATTTTGTTCCTGAGTAGTTTCTACAGGATTGGACCTCCATGATGCAGACACACAGCTTTATATATATAAAACTCAGTGGTTAAAATAAAAGGAATATTCCTAATATAAGACTTAAAAGGAAGGGTAATTGATTTAGTTCAAACAATTGATTTGATTTTATTCAGAATTAATTCCCTATTATTCCCCATTATTTACAGTTCTCCCTGACAGCTATTTTCAGCCTGAGGTTAGTCATCACATCTCACTGTTTTGCATTACTTCAGTATGCAGGCAGATGATTGATGACTCTGCCAAGGTGGCTTAAGATGCCATTACTATAACTTCTATAGGACTGTTGCTGTTTCTGCTCGCTCATATTGGCTATACTTTGTCTCTGTTGTTGATTTAGGGTTACAGAGAGATGCACATCCTTGTTACTTGGGTTACTTGGGATGACACCCAAGACATAAGGTATTGTGTGGCTCATGTGGCGTCCAGCTTGCACAGAAGTTTTACATCATCCATTCCCCCTCTTGTGGAAGTAGGAGGTCTTGGGGGAGGAAGGGACTGAAGAAGGAGAGAATGGGATGAGACACCAGGGCCTGGAACTAAAGCATGGTATGACTTGGCAATGATCAGCTAATGGAGGGGTCCCTAGGAAATCATAAGCTGGAAGAATTTAAACCAACCTTTTACTACTTTAAAGTAGGTGAATGGTCAATTCAATTTCTGGTTAACTCCAGGATCAGGGTAGCAGAACAGTGCTTAGAACAAGTTTTCCCCTTTATTCTTTAAGTTTTATGCATGGCACAACTCTTATGGACTCCTTTTAAGCTGTAAACTGCTAAACTCTGATATGAGAAAATGGGAAGAAGCAGATCAATTCTGGAAAAGGGCCAGAGAGTCCCAGGATAGCAACAAATGATATAAAAGGGAAGCAAGTAAGTCAAACCGTAAAATATATCTGATGTATGTATACAGATGTGAGAAGTATGGGAAATAAACAAGATGAGCTGAAAGCTACAACCTGTGAAAGAAATTATGACCTGATTGGTATCACAGAGATCCAGTGGAACAGCTTTTATGAGCGGGACATCAACACTGAAGGCTACACTCTGTTTTGGAAGCACAGGATTGAGAGAAAAGTGGTGGTGTCACTTTGTGTGTCAAAAATACATAAATTTGTTCCCTGGTTCAAGAGAACACGGTAACACAGCAGAATGCATTTGGATAAAGATAAAAAGTGAAAGATATAGAACTGATATAATGGTGGGGATTCATTATGGGCCACCCAGTAAGGAAGAGGAGGTGGATGAGGCAAACTTCAAGGAGGTGAAAAAATTATCTAAACTCTATGAGATGGTACTGATGGAAGATTTCAATTTTTTTTGACATCTGCTGGAAGAACAATACAGCCAAAAAAACTGCTGAGTCAGTTTCTACATTGTGTGGAGGACAACTTTCAGTACCCAAAGTTTGAAGATACAGCTTCGGAATGATCTACCTTGGATCTTCTCCTAACCAATAGGCAAGAATGAGTGGAGGATATGAAGCTGATAGGCAACATGGGAGGAAGCGGTCACAATATGATAGAATTCCAGACCCTAAGACAGGGAAAGCATGAGGTAAGCAAAATTAGGGCACTAGATTTCAAAAAGACTGATTTCATTCAAGGATTAAATAGACACGATGCCATGGAAAGACAGATTGAAGGTAAACGCTCCCAACAAGAAAGTGTTCTGACACAATGGAAGCATAAGAAGACTAGCTAGAGACCGATATGGCTGCTGCACAAGCAGCTTTTAGGATGCCTCAAATGCAAAAGGAAACCATACAGACAAAGGAAAATTGGGCAGGTCTCCTCCTGATTTGTCTCCACTTTTGCTTCTTCGTCAACCAACCCTTCCCTCCATTTCTGACTCATAGCTATCTCCTCGGAGTACCTGCATACTGCAGTTCTAATGGCTGAAATGAAACGCAAAGGAAGATGTTCTCAAAGGATGTACACTATCTGAATCCTCCATATAAAGTTCAACAGACATAATAAGAACAAAAACCAGAAAAAAGTTATTTAAAAATCATTTGTGACTTGTGCACCAAGTTATTTTAAAGCTCTCCAAGAGCTTCTGGTTCATAAATGCTTTTATCTCATTAATTGGTAGGTTAACAGTTCCTGCCTATTATGAATTAAAAGTCTATTGTTTCAAAGTGTCTCTGTATAAAATGATTACGTGGCTTAAATTAAATCTAACTGATAATTCTGGATAAATCAAAGTTAGCTGAGCTTTGAAATATCCACATTCAAATTATGTTTAGAGTGTTTTAGTTAATTTCTGATTGCATTTAATTTGATTTCTAACCATTCAATGAAGTTCAAATTTAATACTCTGAATTAAACAGATTAAACCAGGAGTTAACTTTTTCCTGACAAAGATATCTCAAAGCACTGCCACTCCTGAACACAGTGGACATGCTACAGAAGAGAAAAAACAGCATCTTAAAGAAATGTAGAAGTAAGGCAATTAAAAACTTCAGAGAAGTATTTTGAGTTTTTAGCCGGATAAACAGAAGAATAAATCATAATTTTCTGTGCACATAGCATGACTTTTTCAGATAAATATGTGGGTCTATAAATCTCCCACGGGAATTAAGAGAAAGGCAATAACAGTAGGAAGTGCATGACATATGGAATTAAGACTGAGCTCCCACCTTTGTCACTAGTTTACTGTGACAGGTTATTTAGGCTGGTTATGTAGGACAGACTTTGTTGGGGAGGAACATTGGAGCGTTGCTCTTCTGGGTGGTAGATGGGAATGTGAGTGCTCTCACTGATCATTTCTAACATATTATCAAGCTCCAAGGCAGTACAGTCAGCCATTATGTGGCTAGGGTGTGGCAAAGCCTGTCCCCCAAACTGAGCTACTTCAGTTATCACAACTACATTTTAGGTCTTTTGAATTTTTCAGAATACAACATTGCAAGATTGAGAGTGTGAATCAATGACCCATTTAAAAGCATTTAGAACTAGATTCTGGAGCAAATTTTGCAGCAGGGCACAAAGGAAAGAAGTCAGCTGGTTATAGAGGCTAATAGAATTGTGACTAGGAGAGAATGACTGGTCATTAGCTCCACCAGTGAAACCCAGTGGAAAGGCAGCAGTGCAAACACAGCTGCGGCTAGAAGATGCTGAGGAGTAGCTACCTGGGCTAGACACAGGAAATTCTGGAGCCAACTGGACACATACGTGGGACAGGTGGCACGCAGTAACTACTGGAAACACAAGCAGTAACAGATGCCTGAAAGAATAACCATAGTAGAGCATCAAGATCAGAAGCAGTGATGGAACAGAAAAATCAGACCAGTAGAAATAGAAGAGGCCATTTGAACAAATGATAGGTGGCTGATAGAATAAGGCGGTAAACTAAAAGCAATTCTTCAGGCTTCTACAGAAACACTTTGGGAGTCAGCCAGGTTTAAAAGGGCAAAACTTGGAATGGCTAACTGAACCTCAAGAAAAGATATCTAATAGAGGGATTTTGCTAGCTGAAGAACTGGTCTTCCAGCAAAGAACTGTAAGACCAGGGTGAGAGACTAACCAAAAAGCACAAATACAGAACGAGAGATAACTACCTAGGTAGTTATTTCCCTGAGAAAGATATGGGGGTTTTGGAGGCTCACAGATTTAATAAGTCAGCAATGCATTACAGTGCATACAGCTGCAGAAATTATTTTACTAATCCAGTAACTGGCAATCTTGTATTCTGTCACTTGCAAAAGAAGAAGCCATTAAGCAAAGATATACTACAACAGAGCTGTCTAACTTCTAAGCAGCCAGGGCTTGCATGCTCCACAAGCGGCACTAGCAAGGTTGGGATAGATTTAAACAAGCTTTCAAGTATCACAGAATCCTTTCTTGGTCTGAGACCCAGTCTGAGACCCAAGGAAGGGAAATGTGATACATGAAAACTTGTCTAAAACTATCCCAACCATGTAGTCGGTCCAATAAAAGGTATTACCTAAAAAGGTTCTTACCTTTCACATTTCCTGGATCATCATTGCTACACTATCATGAGAAATAATAGTAACTTTATACTCTTCTACTGGACTCTTCCCTAGTGACAAGTTTAGGAATTATGCTGTACTTTTTTCTGTAACATTTGTGTTCCTTCTTTTAGTACTAGGTACACCCCTGAGTGGTATAAAGCCTAGTAACTGTAACACTTCCCTTGGGCTTGTGCTAGCACATATTTTAAATAGATTGGACTGTCATGACACTCCTAGTGACACTGGGAAGGGGCAGTACAATATGACACACTTTTTTTCCTTCAGTTAAATATTCTTTTTAAAAACAACCTCTGTTCATTTGCACACCTGAAATCTTACATTTACTAACTGTTAATAGCATTTAAGTTATGAACCCATTACCAACCTTATGAATTAAACAGAGCCAAAGGATTACTTCTCTAAGAAATGGGCTCCCATGACTTATTCAAAGTGAGTTTCAATTATCTTAAACAAGGCTATATCTTAATCTTTATCTCTATGAATACATTTAAACTCTATTGATTTTATTTCACAGATCACTTGAATGTCCTTCTATTGCAGTTCAGAGAAACTTAATGTATTATAACTGTAGATTGGTGGTACAGATACAGGGTATCAGTGATATACTATAACAATGAAACATGCAATTACTTACACTGTGGAGTACAGAACACTGTAAATTATCATACAGGGAATATATATGGCTTACTGTGAATTATTAGCCCAAAAATTGTATGTAAGTGCTTTGTTAGCCAAAGTCAGTGTACTTTTGAATTTTCAAATCTGAATTAGTTTTTGAAATAATGTGTCAAGCTGCAACTATATTTGCAATAAATCTAAGTTATAGATTTTAGAGGAAGTTAGCATAACTCATGTAAAGTATATGCTTGTATAAGGAAAGTATATAATCCACACACAAAAAGGTTAGAGGAAAGGAGATTCTGCTTTTAGTCCCAATTATGTTCTCTGGAAATGAAATGTCCCAGTGTTCTATAATCTGCAAGGACACATGATCTGTATCTATTTTCAGCCAACATCTTCTCACACTGTGGCCTAAAAATAGTCTAGCTATGAACTTTAAATAATGGCTCAGGAAAGGGTATTAACCTCTTTCTCACATTCTGAGTTTGTCACGTTGCTATAAGTATCAATATAATAAAAATGTGCCTGGGGTTAGAGAATGACAAGGCATATTGTAAATCCATCCAGTTCTGTTCAACAGCTAGGCAGATGCCAAAGTCTTTTCTGATCTTTCTAGATTTTGTCATATTTTAAATGCATTTATTTATAATAATGAAAACATTTATCTCTCTCTCTCTTTAGGGAATTATTTTGTTCCAGATGCCAATAAATACAACCTCCTTTATTTCTACCTACTGTTTATGGAAGGCTTTTTATCCTAGGTGCAAAGTTGTGTATTATGATAATGGGTGTTAATTTTTTTACACAATGATGCCACTGCATAGTTGTTGTGTAGTTGCTAGGACTGAGAGCGCATATCAAATTCTAAGTTGTCTATTTTTGAAAGCACACTGTTCAGTTGTGATCAGAGACAGGTGAAGCTTGATTATTAAAAGCTTGGTTATAGTCCTATTTATTTTCTTGTATATGTTTTGGATTTTTTTAGTATCGAGTGATATGGCTGCTACAATGGCTTTGATTTAGGGGGAAGAAGAGAAAACAGTTCCCTGTGTCAATGTTAAAATAATGGGTTTAAGATCATAAAATCAGAAAGACAGGAATGTACAACAATATATAATCCCTGGCTCTGCCCACAATTCAGATGGAAAGCTTGCTAGTTCCTGATACCCACTGGTCCATAAGCCCACTATATATTGAGATGTTCATGTAATGTCATGCATGTTTTCCTGAGTTTATTTTACTGATATGGTGCATGTAGTCTCTGCGTATACATATCGTTTAATTTTTTTGTAAGCTCTGGATAAATTGTGGTTTTTCATGTGAGTGTAACTTTCATGTTACATATTTTGGCCAAGACTATTTGAAGGGACAATGATTAGCTTAAGCATTCTTCACCTATTCGCATTTGAGAGAAGTAATCACAGGGCACATCTACATGAGATGCTAACTGTGCAGTAGCCTTATAACACTGTGCAGTAGTATGCTGGGTAAAAATCAGACAAGTTACTAAAAATGCATGCACCAGAGCTACTGCACAGTAGTGTGAGTCACTGTGCATTGATTTAGTACTTGGTTAACCAAATACTAAACTTAATGCACAGTAACTACCGTGCATTAATTAATGTGTAGGCACGTCCACTGAGAATTGGCATCTGACATGGGTATGCCTGATGCCAATCTAACAGCCCCTTGCGGATGTAATCTGAAGTACTTAAGCCAGGACGCTCAAGACAATTAATTTACATTTTAAAGGAGAGGCCTGTGGCAAGGACAACATCTTTCAGGCTATTCAGGAAATAACTATTACAGTAGGGAAAAAAGTGAGAGACAGTATCTTTAGGATATTGGAATAGTAAACTTTATGTTTGAAAGAATGCAAATATTCTTCTGGTTATAACAGAAGCAGGAAAGATTTGTGGACTGGTGAATGAATACATCTTGGGGGTAGAAAGTTATATGCATACCATGGGCCCCTCAAGAATCCAGTGGATAATGTATGTAAATGGCCAGATAAGAAACCATTCTAATGCCTTGCCATAGGAGCAGGTGTTCATCTTTAGCTTGTTCCCGGGCACAGGGAATGACTTAAGGCATTCAGCTAGTGGGCTGAGTGAAACAGGCTAACAGTAGATCTTGCAGGGGATCCTGAAGGCGTAGACAAAAGTGATAATTTTTGCCTGATCACTGGTCATTAATTAGGACATGATTTGGATGTGGTCATTTCAGCCATGGCCAAACAGAAGTGCATGGCTGCAGATTGCTCTAGAAGGGCCTGATACCACAAAAATCTAAACCCTCACTCATTGCATGGGGCTCCAAAACAATGGTTTCAGTACTTTGTATCTGTGCCATCTCCTAGCACTAGCACTGTTTTCAGAATGGGAGTGGGGAAAGGGAGTGGAGGGAATTCAGTCTAAGGTTTTTTCAGCTGGTTCTGGAGAGTGAGGTCCGTAGATTGAAGCTTCCCCAACCCACTCACCCCTGACCCCACCCTCCAGAGCTGACTGGGGAACCTCCAGAATGAGTTCTCCCCATTCTCCTTCCCTTTCCCATTCTGAAAATAGTGCTGAGGCTGGCAGGGTGAAGGGGCATTGCTAGGGGAGATCAGCTGCAGCTGCACTAAACATCAGCTGGATTCCCCAACCCTTGGGACCCAAATGCAAACATCTTTTGGGTCTGGGGGGTTGCTGTAACTCATGGCGCTTCCTGCAAAGTGCCATGAGTTATAACAGGGAGCTGCTATTCTATCTGTGCCTTGAGAGGGAGGTCTGAAGTAGGAGCTGCTTTTGAACCTGTGGGCTTCATAGAAGCTGTATTCTTAGGTTTAAGATGGAGGGTAACATCAGATTATTGTTTTGATATTTCCTTTTCTTGTTTATTTATACAGTATAACCTCATAAATCCAGATAACAAAAATCTGGAATTATTGAAAATTTGGCACTTCTTAAAACTCCACTCCACTGGGGAGTAGTGGCAGCCGGTCCTGGAGCAGCAGAGGGGGATGTTTGCATGCGGTGGCTACTGCCGCTATCCACCAATCCACCACACTGCGTTGCTGCTCCACGTGTGGCTGCGCTCCCCACCCCCCACCCCCGGCTGCCACTCTAGTTTCAAAAATCCAGAATTTTCACATTTCTGGCAGGTGCTCACTCGCCAGCATGCCAGATTCATGAGCTTACGATATATATCTCTGTATTGTAACATATGGTTCTGATTTTCCTATGTTTTCTCTTGTTTATATAATAAACCTTTTTGTTATTTTATATACCATACTTATTTACAGTAATAACTGATTTCAGAGCATTCTTAAGGCAGGCCTCTTTGAAGGAAATGGTGATCTAACATTTTTGAGTGCATGATTGAACGGGTGCAATTATTTTAGCTGACTGGATTTCCTTTGCTAAGAGCTGGTGAAACCTAGGTTAGGCAGGTAAAGCTGAGACACCATTGGTTAGGGAGGTGACTACCTATAGTGCAATGCAGTATTCTAGACTCAAACTGATAATGCATTTTAGCTAATCATCAGAACTCGACAACAGAGCCCTGTACCTTCTACAGAGCTAGGTATATCTCAGGATGAATCAGTACCATTCACCCCCTTATTAGGCCAATGTTCTCCTTCATTTTCACATCTAAGCATCTATAAATCCCCTCTAAGCTATTGAACGAAACAATGAAACACATATTGAAGACACGTAAAGGTAAAACACAAAATGAATGTATTATGAGAGAAAACAATGATGGGTCCTTTCTATGTTACAATTTTAGCTCTTAAATAAGAATTAGCAGCAAAAATAAGTTTATTTAAATACTGTTCTTTGGTACTGAAAAGAAGACCCTTTTTCAACCATGAATAACTGCAGACACTAAGAAGAGTTGGTATTCTAATCCCAATTCACCTAAAAGTGATAAAATTCTGCCCCAAAAATGTTGTAATTCCTGTATTTTGCTTACTGCTAAATGGCAGCAATGCTCCAAGATACTTCAGCTGAAATTAGTCATTGTGCTATATTTTGTACTGATATTATATAATACTATATCATTTTTTATATGCATGATTGAAGGGAAAGACATTATGGGTAAGAGATCTTTACTGATACGTAAAGGATTAACTAAAGTATTAACTAAAATCAGGGCAGGCCTGCTAATATTATGGCAGGCCTGCCACAGGCAGCCTTTGTTGTGGCATGAGGCTAATTGGGGAGAGAGCAGGAAGCAGAAAGCAGAGCAGCAGACCAGGCAAGGGAAGGGACTCAGAGTGGCAATCAGGGAGAACATGGAGCTAATTTGCAGCATGCCTGCCAAAAAGTTGCCCCTACTGTCTTGGATAATACCAACAGCCTTACGGAATTTATTGTCTAAAATCACCAGTAAATCTAGTGAAAAATAGGTGCATATAGATGCAGTCATGTTAACTTTGTTTTCTTTCTTCCTGCACTGTAGCCCCAATTTCAAATTGGAACCTCAAATGTTATCATGGAAAGAACACATGCAGGTTTTGTTTTTTTTATATATAAGTATCATAATTTCAAATACAATTTGGGGGACTACATGCACATCTGTTTTCTTCAGTACCAGAGTTCATGTTGTGTTGTTTACTTCTCTGTGGTGAAGAACGGCCATCTATGCTTATAGCGGACAAATTTATAGAGATAGATCCAAAACTGGCTAAAGTAAATGGAAAGTCTAATTGACTTCTATAGACTCTGGACAAGGCTCATAAGATCTCATAGTCTGAAAATGTTGCCAGACACATAAATATGAATGTTTTACAGGTATCCACTGTACATAGTATTTTGTATACCAATTGATCCCAGAAGTATTTAACAATTACAAGCCAGTACAGTAAAGAGGGATTTATACCCTGCTCTTGTACCTATTCAATTAGTTGAATCAGTATTTTTCAATAGTTAAGAAAGCCTCTTTAAATTCCACACACGAACAAAATTAACATGTTGAAAGAGACAAACCACATAACACTCATTGCTTTCACTACAGTTTTGTGTTCCTATACTTGGGAGAGAGTTCTTTTTTCTTTTTCTTCAAAAAAACAGTACAGACAAGGAAAGGGAAGAAGGAGAGGTGATACATGACTTGTGCTGTTGTTGGCTGGTTGCATTATACCTCTTTTCAATGTACAGGCTATGCTCTGCAGCACCTAGGATAACATTATCAACATATGAAATTTCTAGGCATCAAGTGAAGAGATGTTTAAAATTTCACAAATCGTTTTCTTAAAGTTTTTGGAGAAACATTTGTTAATGTGCTCTACTTTTCAACTAAAGGAAACGTATTTATAAGATAGGAGTTAGGGAGGACTGTCATTCAGTATTAATGCAAACACACACAGTGGGACAGAGGGAGACAGAAACTATCAAAGAAAAGCAAATGCGTTGTTAAAAGAGAATGTATTTATCAGTTGTTGTAGAAGAGATTGGCTCAGCAGGCACATCTGGAATATGTAGTTATTATGTTTGACACCAGGAATTGAGCTATTGCATACAACAGTAATTTTATATATGCAAGGAATGATCATGCTGTGGTAAGCATTGTTTATTGTATATTAACTTCTCTTAGCTTTCAGCAGAAGCTACAACAGCCATATGAAAGAAGCTTGTACCATGAATCATAGCAGCCAGGGAGAACAGTCTTTCACTTTATTGAAAGCTGAAAGTGACGGGAATTTGGAAGTGTGATCTTAGACTGGGTTAGGAAATGGTGAGAAGTACTTCTCTGCTGGGCAGCACCCCTGTTGCAATGTTTGCTATTCTCCTAAAGAAGCAAAAAATATTGCCAAAAAAAGTTATTTGAGTGGTGTGATTTATTCTGATTCTTCTCTGAAGATGCTCGAATAACAGATTATAAAGCAGAAGATACAGATTACATTTACATTGCTATAGATGACACCCAATTCCTCTTTCCTTTTATTTAGTTTGCTGTATTTGACTAGTTTTTGTATTTAAATTCTCCAGTATTTTATCAGATTTTATCTTTTTACTTAGATCAGACTTGTCCAACATAAGGCCGGCAGGCTGTGTGGCGGCCCCCCAAGGCATTTTCTGAGGCCACCGGTGCTGTGACGGGAAATGAAAGTAAACACTGTTTACTTTCGTTCCCACCCCTTGTCCCTCCCCCAGCTCCTCAGCAGCTTCCTAACGGCTGCTGAAGGGCTGGAGAAGGGACAAGGTTCCCACATGCACCGTGTCAGCTTGACATTGCTGACCAGTGTGTGTGGGAAGAGGAGCAGCCATGTGCTGCTCGGGACAGGATGAGCCTGGCCGGAGCAGGAGGGGGCTCAGCTGCACTTTCCCCCTACCTGCGCTGGTCAGTCCTGAGTGGCACATGTCTCTGCCACCGCTTTTGCTGGCTGGTGCTGACCCAGGTGGGTCTGTCCCATCTGGAGCAGCATGCAGCTGAAGCCAGATTCCCACATGCTGCTGGGGATGGGTGGAGGCCAGCCAGGTCAGCACCAGCCAGCAGAAGTGGCGGTGGAGCCATGTGCCTCTTGGGACTGACCGGTGCAGGTGGCAGGAAAATGCAGCTGAGCCCCTGCTGCTCCGGCCGGGCTTGTCCCGACCTGAGTGGCACATGGCTCCACTGCCGCTTCTGCTGGCCGGTGCAGACCCAGCCAGGCTCCTCCCATCCCCAGCAGTATGTGGGAAGCCGGCTTCAGCCACATGCTGCTCTGGATGGGATGGACCCAGCCGGGTCAGCACCCGCCAGAAAAAGCGGCATGCAGCTGAAGCTGGCTTCCCACATGCTGCTGGGGATGGGAGGAGGGTGGCTGGGTCTGCAGTAGAAGCAGCAGAGGAGCTGTGTGCCGCTCAGGACAGGACGAGCCCGGCCAGAGTGGCAGGGGCTCAGCTGCATTTTCCCCCTGCCTGCACCGGTCAGTCCCGAGCGGCATATAGCTCCACTGCCGCTTCTGCTGACCGGTGCTGACCTGGCCAGTCCTCCCATCCCCAGCAGCATTTGGGAAGCTGGCTTCAGCTGCATGTTGCTTTTCCTGGCCGGTGCTGACCCAGCTGGGCCCATCCCATCCGGGGCAGCATGTGGCTGAAGCTGGCTTCCCACGTGTTGCGGGGGGTGCCCGGCTGGGTTGGCACTGACCAGAAGAAGCAGCGGTGAAGCCTCCTGCCTTTTTGGACCAGCTGGCACAGGTAGGAGGAAAGTGCAGCAGCACGTGGGGAAGTCACTGCTTGATAGGGGATGGGCTGGGCTGGCCGGGCTGCACCAGGGAGGGAAAGCTGTGGCTGAAATCCCTGCAGCTGTGCTGTATGCTCCTTTAAGACTGAACAATATGCTCAAGAATAGAGCATGAATGATCTGGTCTCCAACGTAAATTTGGAGCAGGTAAAAATCTTTGTAAAAATACTGTCCAGTGTTTGGATTGTGTTTGCTTCTCTTTCTCTTTAAGCGGGATTGGGGGTTCAACTTGTTATTACTTGTTAAAGATGTGTTACTAACAAATTATTAATTCAATAAAAGTAAATCTTCTTGAAGATTATTCTCAAAAATGCCCATATTTTGTTGCTTTGATTAGTTTCCTCTCTGGCTGATATCTTTTCCACATTTGATCTGTTGACTTGCATTATGCTTCTTTCATTCATTGAGAAGTGAGTAGAAGCGAAAGTGTTTATTTTAGTCAAGTGTTTGGTATTATTTCATTCTTGCTTTTATATTGTTTTTATTTTGGATTTTAAATCACATTTCATTTTCACTTCCTGCAACTTCATTGGTGTCAAAGGTCGTGTGACATCACCTCCTGATGTGATACCACTTCCTGTGAGGTCTTTGAATATGGCTTACCTGCCCACTGGGTGATAAAAAGTTCATGATCTGGCCCCACATTAAAAAAGGTTGGACACCCCTGACTTAGATCGATCTATTTATTGAATTAGGATTTGCATCACATAGTACATTACTAAAAAGTTAGAGAGGGCAGTCCTATTACAAATTTTTCATAATTTATCAAAGGAATCATATGTTGCAATAACATGAAAACAACATAGTAAGACCTCATGCGTCTACATTGCTTAGATTCCTAAAGCCTATCCAATGCTTATAGTTAATCAATGGGTGTGTCTACACGAGATGTTTACTGCAAGCTGCCTAATTAGGTCTGCAGTAAACATCTTGGTGTTTACATGTGTGGTCCTATCAGGCTGCAGGAAACAAATAGGCTGCTAGCAGATGTGTAACAAAACCCACCAAATAGTACTTTACTTTAAAATCAGCGTGCTCCTGTGCCCAGCCCAGCGAATGCCCAGAAGAGGCAGTGCCTTAGTTGCCCCCAGCCTTCCCAATGTCTGTAGACACGGGGCACTTTCATGGAGCTTTTTTGGTGCTTTTATCTAATAGTTGAATCAGCTTTAGCTAAAAGTACCAAAAAGCCCCGCTGAAGTGACTGATCTATACAGACACTGTGGAACTGGGTCAAAGTAATGCATTGCTGCTTTCGGTAGAGTGCTTGTTTTTCCTATTCCCACATCTGTCAGCACCCATAAACTGTGCAGCAGGGTAATATTTATAAATACAAGACTACCTTCCTGTGGAGTTTTTTCCTCCACACCTCCACAACAAAGCACATGTAGATGCTGATGTGGCTGGCTGAGGCACAAGGGTGCTTCAGTACGGGGGCTACTTGACAACTAGTTCTGCACTGGAGCATCCTTATGCCCCAGCCAGCCCTTACACAGTACATTGAGCGGGGCTGCAGCAACACTGGGCTGGCAGGCTCACCCCCTGGGTCCCCTGCCAGCCAGGGCTGCTCCCACTCAGCTTAACATGCTGCAGTTCCAGGAGCACATTCAAACAGTGTACCTGGGAGCAATAAATTCTAGTGCAAGAAGCATTTGAATTTATTGCTGAGCCTTAATTGCACATGTAGATGCATCCAATATGGTCATACCAGTGCCTGACACTGGATCACGGATTTATATCCTAAGGCTGTTCAAACCCTGAAAGGTATTGAAGATTAGCTTAGAATTTATGGGGGATTCATTAATAAAAATTGGGAGTATGTGGGAGGAACTACTGGGGAAGTTTTTTGGGACATGTCAGTGGTGGGATAGCAGAAAGCTGTGTGTAAGCTGGTCAGACTATGGATAAAAGTGAGTGCATCTACATGTACAATTAATTTGAAGCTACAAACTCCAGAGCAGCTTGAGTCTGAGTAAACTGCTACCAGGCAAAACATCTTCATGTGCACCTGGGACAGCAGCAATTTAAGCCGAGATGGAGCAGTTTACATCAGGGCCACTCCTGCCCTGCTCTGCCCTGGGCTCTGGATGCAGGGCCAGGTGGTAGAGGGGCTGGCTGGGAAATGAGGGTGCTGAAAGTGCGGAGCTGTACAGCTATGTAGAGGTTGGCCCCCTGCTGCCAGGCCCAATTTATGCCTGCAGTCAGTGTCTACACATGCATTTAATATCAGTTAATTACTCTGGCATAAAATAGTACTGTTCACAACAGTACTATCTTACAGCAGTGTTAATTAGTTTGCTGTAGCCTAATACCATCACATGTATAGACAGTTATGCTTTACTTTGCAGTTAATCAATCTACTCCACAGTAAAGTACATGTGTAGATACGACCAATTACTAGCTCCACATTACTAGCTCCAATTTGGCATTCTTAGAATTAATAAAATAAGTGTGATTTACATGTCAGGGAAACAGAAGAAAAGTATAGTAGGGAGACCAGGCAGACAACAAATAATGAAACGTTCTCCTTACACCCGATTTCCTTTGAGTTAACACAAGCACACCTAGGTCTACAATGGACTTGTCTCTACGATAGAATTACAGTGTAATAATGAGAATAAAATCATTAAATTGGTTCCCCTCTGGACCCAAAATTTCTTATCTAGGTGTGAGTATGCTCTTAACTTTAGCTATATAACTTAAGCAAGCATAACTTGTTAACTTCTAATATGATCACTTTGCAGAATGAGTGCAGATTATCATCTTCTGGCCTAGTACAGACATTATACTTTTACTGGTACAAGTGATCGGAAACCGGTACTCATAGCAGAACAGAAGTTTGGCGCGTAGCCTGGTTTAAAAATGGCAGAACCTGGCTTAAGATTTACCCCCATACTGGTCCACAGACAGCAAATGTGTGCTCTGTTCGCTACCAGTCTAAACTATGCCACTTACAGAAAACTGCATAACTTAGATCGATTCTGCCTTGGGCTTTTTGAACCTAGCCTTTGAGTACCTTGGTCATTCTTTGACATTCCAGTTTCCCTACAGTACCCAGAAATGACACATACTTCCTCCTGCAATTCACTGAAAGGAAATCCTAGAGTGACACACATTAATACAGCGCTCCAAGTGTTCAGCTGTTAAACACAGCGGTCTTAGTATCCGCTAAGGAATATTTACTTTTTACCTAATATGGAATTCTTACAAAACCATCAGTCTTGAAACAGTTTTCTAGCCTGTAAATATAATGAACTTCATCTAAGGTTTGAAACGGTTGTATGTTATTGTTTCAAAAGGACTACATTCCCAGCATCCCAAAGGAAACCAGCACTTGTCTGTTACCATGAAAAGGCCGAAGCTACCAGGTGAATGTAGGCTAGCTATATAAAATATTTCTTACATACTCTCTTATAGTTCTGTTGCAGTCTTGAATAGTCAGTCCAATGGTAACTCAGTCATACTTACAGAGAACTATGAAAAATTGTCCCTCAACCTATCTTTAAATAACCTGTAAAAGATTTATATTATATTAATGTTTGGTGGACGATGTCCATTAAGATATAATAGAAAGTTTATATGATATAATAACACACTTCATTTGCCTGCCATTAACTCTGGACATGTTTCATTACCTGGCTATTGTATATACCCTAAGGTCTCAATTAAAACATTAAATTGGTAATTTCTAAGGATAAATATGAAGTATAAAGAAAGAACTGAAGAAAGTATTTGGAAAAAAGAACATTCTCTCATCTAATACTTATATTGAGGAAAATGATTATTAAATTAGTCACTGGGCAAAATTTATGAAGTGAATGAATCCATCTTTTTCAAAGTTGAATACTGATTTGAAATATTTTAAATACGTGGAAGAATTTACCCAGAATGCTGGCTTAGCTTTATGGACTGATGCTGGGGCTACACTGCAGTTTCCTTGCATTTTTAAATGATTGTCTCATCATAATTAGTTTACATTATTCAGAACATTAACAAGTACAGGTTGTTTGTGATACTATAGAATTGTGAAACATCTTCAATTTGTTTAAAATGCACTGGACCCCAGTGGACATTATAATCCATTTTCATCTTGTAATGTGAATAGTTTACAAATCCAATTACTGATCTTGTGCACACAAGTATAATCATTGTATACTTATATACAATCTGGTATGTGCAATTACCTCATTTGCAAGAGCATTCACTATAATTGCTTCTGTAGAACATAGGTGCATATCATTTTGAATAGCTGCACTTACATGTTTGTGAAAATGAAATAAACATACCCATCTTAGCTAGATGGGTATGTTTAGTTCATCATCGTTAGTATTTGTTATTGGCTGCGCTAGTATCAGAGGCATTAGTTAGGGTTCAGTGATGCCAGATTATGTGCTAGTATGTAGGAAAGCAAAATTTCTGCCCCAAGGAGCTTAAAATCTTGGGAAAAAAGCTTCATTATTTTTGTCTATGCAAGAATCAGATACCATGAGGAAAAAGGTGATAACTGCTGAACTAAAGAGAGTAAGGAGGAAGAAAAAGGGGAGTCATTTGAGTAACCCAGCTGAGCACTTTTAAATTATCCCATCTGTGCACAACAAGCAGCTGCCAAAAATCTCTTGGCTATTTGAATCTCAATGCCACTAGGAGGGCAATCACCAGAGAAGTGGGCTTGTCAAAAAAAAAGGATATGCACATTCCCTGATGGGACTGAAGCTTCTAAAGTCTAAAAAACTCAAGTCCAATCAAAAAACTTTCTCATTCTAACTTTCTTTTGTACAAGCCATAGCATTACTTTAAAGCACTGCTACAGTGAAATAGCAAGGCACATATGGTGAAGTCTCCTTCATGAGATGGAGTCATTTTGAAAACACAGGTCTGGTGGTGCTCCATTAATCACATCATCATGAGACCAATTTAGTCAAATACAGTCCCTACAAATATGGTCCCTACATCCCCTTTGTAATATACTGTATCCATTCTGTATGTGTTAATTAGGTGATTATGTACTACCTAGAGAATTTGTGAACTTCCTAAACCCTAAGGTGCATCAAAGAGGGTTCTATCATTGGACATCTGCTCAGAACTTCTTTTCCTATCAATTCACAGCAATATTTATTGCTTCATTTTTCAGGTAAGTCAGCTGCTCACATAAGTGTAATGACTCCTTTCTTAATGGCATGTATTATTAGTTTAGAAAACAGGTCTACTGTGAATATTTGGCATACTCAGGTATCATGGTGATGAGTCTGTTAAAGAACCTGAATTCAATACCAAACAGAAATCAATACCAATTCCCACCTCTGGTCCTTAAACATTTTAGCAGCAAAAATGATTTAAGCCATTGCAAAAATTTATAACAAAGCATTTCTTTTCCCACTTTCCTAATACTCCAAAATTAAATCTTTTTTTTTTTGCAGAGAAATCAACCAAAAGGTAAAAGTTTAAGCAAATGAAAGATAAAGAAAAATGATACCATTATACAACTCTGACATATATTATTAGTTATAATGTATATTGTTATACATCACCATGATATCTGAGTGTATGTGCTAAGGAGAAATGCCTTTATTTTTACAGTGGAGAGGTTGGTTTTCACTTGACTGAGCCTTTTAAAACTGTATGCCAAACATTCACAGTAGACCTGTTATCTAAATTAATAATATTGCTGATATTCCTTCTGTAATTATGCTATATTTGGTGTGCTCTTTTGTTCTGCTTACTATACACGAGGAATTCATGGTTTTAGCTTAATGTCTTTATCAGAATCCACATTAATCTTGATACACATACTCTTAAAATTCTGAACATTTAATTCTTACGCTACATTTAAATTCAAGGGATGTCACAGAAATGCCAAATTCAATAAAAACTTCATAAATTATATAAATATTTAGTTTTGAATGTTTAAATAGAATATGCATGCTATCATTTATTTGTTAAACTCATTGGTAGACATACTAAGGCATTTTCTTAAACAGCTAGAAGAGCTCTTAGGTTTAATAACTGAGGAACCAATTTGTCATTGAATAGACACACTAAAAAATAATAGCTTGAGTACAAAACTGCCTGAAATAATGTTAATACAACCTCTGAAAAACTGTCATAGAAACTGTCCGGTGTTTTAAGGCATTTTGAGAGGGCTACTGCTAAAATTCTGTTGTGGGTGTGGGATATGAGAAACCTGCTTCTATCACCACATCTCTGCTTCTCTGGTTCTGCACATTTTTTAAATTTTATATTGGCTTTTTTCCAGGAACAGCTGCTGCATTGTCATTAGGACATTGTACAATCCCAAAAATGAATGTAACTTTTGATAGAGACATTCTGCTGAAATAACTCATCCATATGCAATATGGAGAACAAAAAATATCACAGAAAGTACAGCATGATTATAAATGTAGCCATAGCAGCAACTTATACAGTTATATTTCATTGTTTTCCTATAGTTTCAGTTGTCCATAACTTTCACCTTTTGAATTTTTCTATAAAAATTTACCCATAACTGATTCTGCTTTTTAAGCTTGTTTCTCAGTTCTTTCAGTAACTGAAGAGTATAAGAGACATACTTGATACAATATAAATATACTCTTGGGGGAAAATATTACCACTCTGTAACTGCAAAATCTTGGTAGGTATGAAAAATGCCTATATTATTTCCAAATGAAAATAATCCAGATTAAATCTGGTTTTCATTTAATTGGACATATGCAATTACAAAATAATCCCAAACAATAGAAGAAGGTAAGTCACTTAGGGGAAAAAGCATTGAGTGCTTAAGGAATTCAACTACATATTGCTTTAGTGAACAGGGGATGTTAATGAGAATGTGAGAATTTATGTTCTGATATAAATAAATAATGATGTTACAGGGTGAAAACAATGCTATTCATGCATCTTGCTGGTACTTGACATTTCTATGACTTCGAGTGGAAGGAATATCTTGCAGCCTCTTGTGAGTGATTTTGGGAAATTGTAGAGGATTTCATAACGAATACAGAAAACAGTGTTTGACTTGAAGCAAACTTGAATTTCAGGGACCCAGAAGTTATTTATATCAGAGTGCACCATACATTACTTACAAGTTGCTGTGTCTACAACTGGCAAACCAGGATAATATATTCTCCCTGTGGCAAAACACTGGAATTTCTAGGAAAGTTACTGGAAGTTTTATATGAACGCTGGAAGTACATAAAACATAGGATCTTCCCTAAATTAAGCTAGATCTGAATAACTCATTTTCTTTTATGGGGAAAAATAGAAATAGGAATCCCTTTGTTAAACAGATTGTAAATCTTTTTTTAAAAAACTGTGGCAAGTGACAATGCTACAGTGGCAGGATGGTGGATCAGTTTATGAAAGGATTATAATATGTGGTTGCCTGAAACAGCAGGTGAGTGGACTCGGCAACCAAGGAGGTCCTATCCAGTCCAATCCTTCTAGTACTGTGCAACTGTTACTAAGCACATGTCCTGACACATAGCTCTAAATTGTACAGCTGTCATGTTGTTTCCTCCAGTGAGTTATGAACTGTTGTATTCATCATGCTACCTGTCATGGCAGGAGTTTTAAAAGTGCTGTCCCACAGGTTGATGGGATCACCACATGACAGATAACTCTCTCTTTCTTTCCATGTTTCTTCTATTCTCTTCTTTTCTCCTTTCCCCTATTCCTCTTCTACTTTCTCCTTCTCTTTTTCTCTTAACCTTCCCTTTTTCATTTTTCCTCCTATTCCTTCTAAGTCCTTGTAAATTGTCTCATGTAGAGAGCAGTACTAGCACAGTGGTTCTCAACCTTTTTAAACTCAAGGCACTCCTCAGAAAATGCTAGCTCTCAGCTTTAATTATTTCTTGACCACAGAAAAATAGTAGAGCAATTCTTCAGTTGCAAAGAGCTCCAACCACAACCCATCAGAATGCTTTTAATGCTATGGAATCCTATTTGAAATCTCTGGGTTTATCTTGTGAATCAGGTGTAGGTGCTTGCACACCTAACAGTGTTAATATTGCATGACACTATACAGCACCCTTATAAGGACTGCATGTTACCCGCAGCTGCCATGGCATGCTGGTTGAGAATCACTGTACTAGAAAGTGTTTCAATCTCACATGCACATGTTGATAGGTCTGGCATAAATTATCCAGTAAAAATACACAAATCTTATTACTGTAAAATACAGGGTGCAGATATTGCTTGTGGAACCTTTTTGTCTACTCATTCAACACCCAATCTTTTGTATTCAATACAAAATTTACACCCCACCCCCCCAAAAGAAACGGGAGTATGTGCTTTTTCTCTAAAAAGGGCATGTCTACACATGCATATTAATGTGCTACAATGAACTCTGGTGATTATCAAACTGGAGTTTTTTGCTCCCAAGCATGCATTTATACAAATGCCTGGGATTGCTGCATGTTGAGCTGAGTCGATGTAGCCCTGGCTAGCAGGTGGCCTGGGGGAGTCAGCTTGCCAGCCTAGGGCTGCTCCCCCACGGACTCAACATGCTAAGTAAGGGCTTGCTAGCCAGCGTGCTGCCCCCTCACTGAAGCACCCTCATGCCCCAGCCAGCAGAGGCAGCATCTATACGTGCACTACTGTGGAGTTTTTTACTATCCTGCTGTGGTGTAAATTAGTTTACTTCAGCCTAACGGGGCACACATGTATACACACAACATTTACTGCACAGCTAACTAGTATACTGCACAGTAAATGTCCTGCGTAGATGCACTCAAAAAGAACTATGCCTTTTTGCAATAATAGTGGGCTCTGCTTTTTTGTCCCAAAGGAGACCTGCTTAGCTCCAGAAACTGCTGCACAAAGAGAGATGAAGCAACTTACTCCACCCTTTCACTCCTGTTTGGAGGAGTTCACTTATCCTGAGCAGTTATTCTAGTCCACAAGTAGGGAGTTAGTTATTCTAGCCACCAAGGGATCTCCCATACCCACTCAATTCCATCTTATTTCAATTAGCATTCATGAGGAGAGATTTATCAGATTTATCTCTCCATTATGTTTGTAGCTGAAATATGAATACACTTTCAGCCCTTACTCCACTGACTAGGTGCATAGAGCAGTCTCTCATATACGCTTATGTCCTTCCATGGCCAAATAATGGCTCTGACAATCTAGGCTAGAATGGATTAGATCAATGGCCACTTCAAGTTTACTAATTTTTACTTTCACAGTCTATGCAGCAACCTAATATAGGGTATCTGACACTGTTAATGGATTGCTGTTTATAGATAATGTGATATCTTGGCAGCAAGTATGAGAGATTATAATGCAATTATAAACAGAATTAGTATTTTTACTGAAACCAATGGAAGAAAACCCAACCAAAGCACATGGGACTTTTTGTTTTGTCTTACCTCTCGAAGGGGATCATTGAGCTCACTAAGAATATTTTCCTCATCAAAGATTTTGCCTTGGTAACGGTGCTCATAGTAATCATGGATCTTCTGGCGCATGTCAGCAGGTAATTTGTGGAATGACATGTACTGCTCCACTTGTTTATACTGTAAGAAAAAATAAAAGCAAAGTCTGTAAAAGATTACTATCACTGTTTCACAATCTAAAGTGTTTATAAAATAGACCCTAAATCAGGTGGTTGCTTAACAAATGCAAACAATATATGCAGGAACTTAATATGTCCATGGAAAACAGAGAATGCCAGAAACAAGCTTCTTGACTTTAAACTAGAACAATTAGAATTAACATTATAAAACTGATAGGACATAACTGTTAAAAGATACCCTAAGTACATTGAAGAAAAGGCAGAAAAAAGTAGTTGAAACATAAGAAAAGAGCATAGATATAACAGCAGTCACGCGACAAAGGAATTAAGTTAAACAAATATCAATTACTGCCACCTAAACATGCACAGTGTAAATAACAAATGCAGTATAGCCATTTAGTGACTCATATTTAGTGAGGTTTGTTTTCAAAAGGGATTAAAACAATGGTCATTATAAAGGAAATCATTAGTTAGTCCTTGACAACAGGCATTAAGTATGCAGCATATATACAGCATCATGACATTGTGTTTGCTATTGCCAGTATGTGAGCTTCACCATGTGGTTCTTTCTTGAATATCAGCAGTCAGCAGCCTGGAGGCTGAGAGCCAAGGCCTCCCCTGCCCCAAGTGGGGTGGGTTAGATAGGCTGGTGGTGTGTCCTCTGTCCATGGTGGCCTTGGGTTGCCCTGTCAGGAACCCTTTGCTGCTCTGAAATCCCTCCTTTTGTATCCTTTCTCTCCTCTGATGATTCTCATCTCCAGGCAGCACTGATTGGTTTCCCTGTGGTCGTCATACTATCCACATTCTGTTCTGTCATATATTCCTTTGTTTCAACAAAGACATCACATGCACACACCTTAATTTGGTCATTTATTGGTGTCTTTATTTCATCTGTCCACCAAAACCAGAAATCCCAAGGACTCTGTAGCTGGTCACTGTGACTTAGTCAATGTGACAGAGCCCCACATCTCATGTTATGGAACAGTGTTCATGTTTCCCAGCCTGTTTATGCCCTCACCAGACACAGTGGGCCTTGAAGGCTGAGACTGTGAAACTTTGGCACAAACAGGCTTTTAGAAATAAATTAACCCTTACCATTCCCTTGGGCCATTGTTCTAATGCAATATCTACTTTACCTACAAGCCAATTCCCAAAAGCAAACCTCTAAATATCATTTTCTAGCCATTGGTTTGTATTAAGTGCTGCATGAAAATTGCTAAGACAAGCCTTTTATTTTTAATAACTATTGTCACTTGAGCTGACCCTAGACCTGTTTGTTGTGTGGGTGTCTAGACAGTTATTAAAAATAAAGGAAATCAACAACAACAGTAATACTAATATCAACATGCACCTCAAAACCTTAGTATCCAAACACCACAAATTCCAAATGCACTCAAGCTCCTTGCCCCTCCTCTAAATTTGCTCTTTAATTTCCAGTGTATACACAAACTTCAGTATACACACACACACACACACATGTTCCTCAAACTTTCACAAAATTATTCTACTTTAACTTTAAAATTTATACACTGTATACTGGAAAAATGCACAATGTGTTATTACTATCTCTCTGACACTGAGGTTAGAAGTTGAAATCTTCCCAAGATAGAAACTGGAAATGTTTCATTATGGGTGATTTTAAATTCAGTAAAAATAAATTAAAATCAATGTATATATTAATGTAAAATTATGGTAAAATAAGAAAGCATTTTCCTATGAAAATGCAACCTATAGGAGGGCCAGAGGTTGAGGCTTGGAATGGGAAGTTAGGTTTGGTATTCTGGAAGCAGGGCTAGAAAAGAGGGAGATCTCACATCCTTTCCTAGGTGTATCTTGTCTCCTTATTTGTCCAGGCTTTCTGCTCTGCCTACTTCCCTGAATATTATTCAGTCAGTTCCTTCCCCTAACTGCCTGTGAAGCCCTCTTGAACATAAAATTCCCAGAAGAGAACGTCCCAATCTGAAAGACTTCATACAATGCAAGGAACATTAAAAAGCAAATTAAGTTTACAAGATGAAGAAGCAAACAGTGTTGCCTGACTAGTGATTTTGCCTGCATTCTTCTCTTTCAACTTGCCCTCTCTGTAACACTAGTTGGTGGAGGTTGAGCCACTGTAGGAGGGTACAAAAGATGAGAAAGATTCCAGGCTGGTGGAAAAGTGAAAACTCCCCAGAATATTATTGTAATTATTCAAAAAGTCTACATTTATTGCAACAGAGTTAGATCAGGATGTCTTACACCCTGGTCTCTCTCCGGTTGGGCTTATGCTTTCACCTGTTGCAACAAGGAAAGTTTGGTATGATTGTACCATTCAACCCAAACTTCTGATTGGACTAGCCATGATCCATGGATGTGGCTAAAGGTGACTGGAGAATTCATTCCAAATTCCTGATTGAATGAGCTGCTATCTAGGGGCATGGCCTCCTGAGAGGATAAAAGAAGGCATGTGCTGCAGCCAGTGGGAGGTAAAGCATGTGGTTATCAAAGATATTGAGGAAGCTGATCCAGTGGGGCGGTCAAACAAGCCCCAAAAGAGCCTGAAATCAGTGGGATGAGGCTGGAGTGAGAGTGGGATGGCAGAGACTGAGGCATTGCTCCGAGAGCCAGCAGGTTTTGGGAGACAGAGCAAGATGACACCTGTCAAGTCTGGATGGGGCTGCCAGCATATCCTTTGTTATAGGGGAGGGAACTGTAGTCCCAGAGGAGCCTTCCCCAGGTGCTCGCAGCCTGCCCATGAGGGAGGAGGTGAGGAGGGTCACCTGTCCCATGCAGGGGAGAGTGCCTCATTGAATTTTGAGTGCTAGAGAAAGATATTGTAGGTGGGGATCACAAAACCATGGGTTTTCACTGAGCTATAGAACGGAACATAAAACCCCTCTCCAAGGTACAGGAGCCCTGGTAGTAAGCAGCACAGTGCTTGCCAGAGACCCTGATGAGGGGGAGGAGTCAGGTTCTGGCTGAAGGAGGTTGGCTCCACTGACCCTGCAGAAGTGTGACTGGTATGAGACTGATCCAGGGAGGATCTATGACTGCTACACTGTAGAGTATAAGACCCTGAAGGGGCTTACACATTAGGGCTGTGCAAAATTTCACTGACCATTTTGTTCCGACACTATTTTGACCAATTTTGCGGTCAAAACAGCAAAACTGGAGTGAAACAAAGGCTGTCGAAATATCCTTGAAACAAAACGAGGTTGGTCAAAACATTTTGAAAGTTGGTCTTTTCTACCACCCCTTTTTCTCCCTATGAAAATAAATTGTATACAAGTAAGTACTGAGTATTGTCTGATTAAAGGTTTTGAGGATCCAGGTATCCTTCTGTAGGGAGACTCCCCGCACTTTAGGAAGTGGGGCTCCAAAGCAGAGACCCTAGGGACCCATAATTCGCTGCAGCTGACAGATAGCTACGTCACCCAGGTTACATTATTATTTTTATTTTTTTTGTACTATCATGCCAAGTGAGATATTTTTAACATCCTTAAACATTTGCTTAAAATTAAAAGTCCCAAATAGCCTTAAATATGGTGCAGCGACTCCATAAGGCAATTCAAAGAATGTATAAGTCAGATGTACTTCCATATATATATTATAATACCTACACATGCAATTAAATATGAGCTAAGCTTGTTAAATCCAGTGTGTTCCCCCTAGTACTGGAGCCAATTTTTGCTCTGCAGAATTTAAGCATCTGTGCAGTGTTTATTTCCTATATAGTGTACTAAGGCCTTGGTATGAGGCTAACAGATGGTGCATCTACACGTGTGCTTTACTGCAGAGTTAAAGGGGATAGTACTATCTTACGACGAAGTACTTAACTCCTGCAAAATGCACATGTAGATGGTAACAGGGGCTGGCTGGGGCATGAAGTTGCTAAAGTGCGGGGGTTGCTTACTGCCAGCCATATACTTTAGCAATCTCGTGCCCCAGCCAGTCCCTCCATTGCCCAACAACACCACCCAGAGCCCAGGGCTGGTCCTCCATACTCCCTGTCAGCCCAGGGCTGCTCCACCCTGACTCAAACTGCTTTGCTCCTGGGTGCACATGTAGATGCTACGCTAGGAGGAGCAGGCTCCAGCACAAAGTGTTCCACAGTTTATCAGGTCACCTTAATGGCACGTGTACCTGTGCTCAGTTTATAGCTTAGGGGGCTAACAGTTTATAAGCATGTGGAGAACATATTAGTCCAGATGTGTCCTAACATCACCATTTTGTAAGTTAAGACAAAAGTCTCCTTTGACTTTAAACTTCTCAAATTACCAGATCCCAGATAAGAAACTTGGACTCTGTATTCATGACTGGTTTACCCCATCATGAGTAAAGCTTCAGCAGTGTATTTTGTATACAGCCACTGAAAAAAATTCTTTCAAAGTATTTTGATAATTATCTTACAAATCACTTAAGATTTATGTGTCCTGGGATGCTTGTGGAACACTAAGAAAGAATAAAATCTCAGAACTCTTCTACTAGTTAAAAGTGGACCTTAGCATGAGAACAACTCAGCAGTAACTTTGAAGAGAACAATTATACTAAAGATTTTGTTTTGCTAGTAATTTATGCTGTTCACTTTCTTTAGTTCAATATTTTGTATTTGAATAGGAGTTTTCTCGTACACAAATCAGCTCATCTTCCTACCTGGTTCATTGCTTTACACAGTAATTTTAGACAGACAAATAATAAACCTAATAAAGTATATACTACTTTTTATTCATTAGGTCTAAAAGTGATTTAAATGCATAAATGGATTAAATCTGACAATACTACAAGTGATTTAGGTATTATTATGCCCTATTTATAAATAGTAATCTGAGATAAAAAGAGATTAAGGGCTAGGTCCAAATTGGAAAACTAGGAGTCTAAATAGGATTTAGACAGAAGTGAGAATCCTAAGGGTGCTGTTGCACATTAACTTAATACATGTCATGGGCACGTCAAGCAGGAAAACGTGTTAAGGGCCCTCTGAGTGGCTCAGAGATAATCCTCTTCCATCAAGGATTATCTCTAACTGGTTTTGGGCAGCTTGTGTTGCAAGCTCTACAGGCCCCAAACCAGTCAGGAGTGGTCCTGCAGCATTCCAGGAGGCACCGCTCCCAGCCGCTCTAATTTCCCCCACAGTAACAGCACCTAAACATAAGAATCCCCCCTCCCATTCCAGGCTCATCCTGGCCCCCGGGACTCCTCCCCTACCCCTCATGACTTCCCTCTTCTAACCTCTCTGCCACTTAGGATTCCCCCTCTGCCCCATCCCCCTGCCCCTTGGGACTGTCTTCCTTCCCCCTTCCCCCACCCCAGGGATCCTCCTCTGACCCTCCAACCTCTTCCCCCTGTGTCCCTCATCTCACCTGTGGTTGCTGGTACTGTCCTGAAGAAGCAGGCAAGAGGGAGAACCCACCTGTTCAGCCACTGTCACTGCTGCCACCACTGCCCTCCAGGCTAATCCCAGCTCAGAGAACAGTGACGGTGGAGGGTGGGTTCCCCTTCCCTTCTTGCTCCACTGGAACAGTGCCAGAAGCTGCAGACAAGCTAGGAGCTGCTGGGGGGGCAGTGAGTGGGGATCTGGAGTGCAGGGGGGGGTAGGGGTGCAGACAGAGCTGACCTGAGCAGTGTGTGGGGCCCAAGGTAAATCAACCCATGCAGGGCCCTGCCCCCACTCTGATCTGGGCTCTGGGCCTGAAGAAGCTGCCACCTCCAATGGCGGTGGCAGCATCAGCGGCTCAGGGAGGGGGTAGCAAGTGGCTGGACATGGAGCAGCCACTCTACCCGGCTTCACACTGCCATTGCTCTGCCCCACTCTACAGGGCCATTCAAAGTGCAGAGCCCCCCAAAGCATGGAGCCCAGGGTGGTTACCCCAATTCATCCCCCCCTAGGAATGGCCCTGGGTGCAGGGGGTGTGGCATGCAGTGTGGTGGGACTGACAGGTGAGGGCCCACCACCCCCTAGAACCCCAAATCCCTCCTTGCCACCCCTCTGGCAGCTACTAGTGCTGTAGCAGCAGAGCAGTCAGGGAAGAGGAACTTGCTGCCATAGCCACTGCTTTCTAGCCTTGGCTCAGTGCAGAGAGCAGTAGCATCCTGGAAGCAGTGGCGGTGGCCAGGTAGGCAGGTACCCCTTCTTTGCCTGCTCCTCTGGGGCAGTGTCAGCAGCCGGAAGTAAACTGGGGGAGGACGGGGCGTGGAGGTGATCCATAAAGGCTGGGGTGGGCAGAGGGGGAGGCCCAGGTGTGAGGAGGTAGGAGGGCCAGTGACAAGCTGATCCAAGTGGGCAGAGGGGGCAGAGGGTGCTGAAAACCCACTCATAGCAGGCAGGGGCTGGCAGGCCTGATGGGACCTGCCAGCCCCTGGCTGCCTGAACTGGGAGAACATCTGTTCACCAATGCACCCTACAGGAAGACAAGGTCTAATGGTCACAAACTGCTGGAAGACCATTTTAGACTGGACATAAGGAAAAACTTCTTTACCGTCTCAGTCTTCAGAGTCTGGAATAGACTCCCCCCAGAAGTGGTGCAAGCACCTACTCTCGATACCTTTAAGAAAGGCTTGGATGCTTATCTTGCTGGGGTGATCTGACCCCAGCTGACGTCCCACCCCTTGGGTAGGGGGCTGGACCCGAAGATCTCACGAGGTCCCTTCCAGTCCTAATGCCTATGAAATATGGACCACCTACCCTGCCCTTGAGAGCAGGAAAGCTGAGCATGCAACCCGTTCACAAGCCCTATAATGGTGGGTCAGAGCAGTGCATGTTGCAAGGCGTATTAATTATTAATATGCAACTGTTCAAAGCATGTGCTAATTTTAACATCAATTAAAATGAATACATGCTAATCATAAGGTGTTACTACAATCAGTCACAAAAGACAGCTCAGGTTGCCCTGTTCCAGCTTTATGTGCCTAAATCCATGCACCATCTACAGTCTGTCCTGCAAGAATTGGAAGTGCCTAAACACAGGTGCCTGTATATGTGCACAGAACCTCCCATTTTGAGCAGATAGGTGCCTCAGTCTCATGCAAGTTCTGTTGTGATTTAGAGATAAATCAACTTAAACCCTAAATTCCTGGGGCTAGGCCTAAAGCAGTAGGCATGCTCTGAGCATGCCTAAAGCACACTGACAATATCAAGTTTGAAACAATGTTCAGCAAGCATAAAGTACAAGCTAGCATGGGCATGCCTTAGCCCACACATTTTGTATAACAGTCTGATGGTTAAAGCACTAGTGATTAAAGCACTAGTCCAGGATATTCAGGACCTAGATTTTAGGCTGTCCTTAACTTGAGCTCCCAGAACTAAGAAGAACAGGAAAAAAATAAATATAGTCTAAATAGCTTTATTAGTCTCTTTAGCATTCAGGCTTCATATTCATCTCTAATTGAAACTAAACAGCATTCATCTTTGCACTGCCACTGAAGATAAATGGCACTGTATACCACTGTTCATTCTATTGATATGTCTTTGAAAGTTAGGAGCCCAAAAGTGAATTCAGTGTTACAGATATATGTGAGTTTTATTCTTTACATACACACAACCTATGATGCAGTGCAATGTTTTTATGACTAATTTCCAGCCATTCTTTAAATACTCTGACATTTTATTTGCTTTGTAATCACTACTTTCTTGAAATGAAAAGCTGTGTGATTTTTTGGGGCATTTAACAATAAAAATTAGAAAATGTAGGTGAAAGCTAAATGGAATTAAAGATTAAGTAAAATTTAAAAATTTTATTGTAAAACATTTTCTGCTTCTTGCCAGTCCTGCCAATTTCTTCTTAGGTTGTTGCAAGTGGAATATGTTTGTGCCATTGTTATCAGGAGTCTGTTTAACGTTTCTGCTGCACTGGAACAAAACTGCATGTAAAAGTGGAAAAAAAATAATCAAAAAGCTCCTAAATGTCTGGGGTTTAGAACACTGGAAGACCCAGATGCCAGCCCTGCTCCAAATGAGCCAAAGACATACTTGAAACTAGACCTCCCACATTACACACAAATACCTTTTCATTTCTGAAAGCTACTAAGTTTTTGATCTCAATGATACCTTATGTATTGAAGCTGGAAAACTGGTATTTCTACAACAACGATAAAAAAAAAAAAACAAATCCCAAAATGCTGTAGGGTGCAGACAGAAGAGCAGTTCCCTGTTGCAATTTATAGTTATTTGCAGGAAGTGGTATGAGTTGTAATGATCCCTGGGACCCAACAAAAGTTTGCTGTTGGGTCCAGGACTTGGGGATTCCAGCTGCTTGTAGCAATGCCACTCCCTCCTCCCAACCTGAACGCTAATTTTCAAAACGGGAGTAGGCAAAGGAAGCAGAGGGAGCTCGGTCTTAGGGCCCCCCTACCTCAGCGGGGCTCCAATCCACCTGCTCTACCCCCCAGCACTGGCTGGCTGACAAAAACCCAGACCATATTCCCTCCATAGTCTTTCCCCCATCGCATTCTGAAAACAGCGACAGATTGGGAGCTCCACAGACACAAATTACAGAATGTGTATGTTTTGGAGTGTATTCATATGAACCCTCATGTAATGAGGGTTCAGATTTTCACATAATTGGGTCCTTTTAAAGCAGTCTGCAGCCATTCACTTCTGTTTGGCCATAGCTGTAGGCTGCTTTCTGGGGCCAGATCAGACAAAACCTGACACTTCTGTTTGAACCCCTAGTGCCAATTACTCTACCTCTGATCCATCAAATGACATGATTAGCTTGAATTACATGAATAGCATTTACTGAAATCTATGAAACTACTGATATAGGATCATAGAAAATTAAGCACATACATGTTTAAAGTTAAATACATACATCACTCAGCATCTTGCAGGACTGAATGCTAACATTCAGATTTTTCAAAATATTACCTAGTTAGGTTTCCAAGAACATCCAGCTTCTCCTTATGCGCATTACTCTTGTACTATAAGCAAATTCCATTAATGGACTCCTACTTTTTCTTCTGAGTTCATTACTAATTAACTTCCCTGATAATTTGGAAAATACCTTGCTCATGAACGTTTGAGACCCTATAAATGAGGTCTTTTAGAAAAATTGTATACATTTCTCTTTTTTTCTGTCACTAAAATAATTCTGAAAATGCAAGCAGACAACTAGGATTGAAACTTTGTTGAGGTGACATTTTGTGGGGGGGAGTTAATCATGTTTACCTAAGAGTCCTGGGTTTGCTGCTGGTTAAACTCAAAGCCCCGAAGTCCTGAGTGTCTAGGAATGTCCTGGGTAACTACATCTGGAAGCTGATCCATATACACTGATCCTTATATATGAAAAATTGATTCCTAAAATAAGTTTTATTAATGTATTTTCTTCTTTTTTCATATATGATACACCCATGAATATGATACACAACTTTGTTCTGAAAGGCAGAATGAATGACAACAAAAAAGACTTTTCTGGAGTTATGGCTGTAGAGAACAGAGATGGAGCCTTATCTTCACCTTATTCACTATCCCTTACCTGCTGAAGTAAAAACTTATCTGCTGCTGAAGACTGGTCTTCATGGGTGGACCCTATGATTTTGAAAACCCTATGATTTTGAAATTATATTTTATCCAACTCCTGAGAGAAGAAAGGTCAGAATGACTCTGCTCCCTTTTGATAGGCCTTTATTTCTTAGTAATCAAGTTCTTTTCTTCAGGTAATTGTTTATTTGCTACCCCTGAGAATTTGTCTCATCCCCTCCCCTTTGTTGTTTTTTCACTATGCTGTGCCTGGCTTCCTATGATCATGGACCTGATGAAGAATATCTTGCATTGAAAACCTTGTCTAACTGTATCTCAACTACATGGTTGGTCTCATGAGTGACTGGTGCCTCCTGAGTCTGGGGGGGACCCGAGATTGCCAATGGGGGGGGGGGTCCCCTGTGGCCAACTGCCAACTGGGGGAGAGGTCCCCCAGTGACCAATTGCTGAGCCCAGAACCACCAACAGTGAGACGAGAAGTGCACTTCTGCTGTCACTTCTGGTTTTGTTGCTGGCGCTTTCAGGGGGTGCATGTGTACCCGTGTGCACTCCCTATATGTCGCCAATGGTTGGTCCAATTAAAGATATCACACTAAGAAATCCTTGACTTTCCAATAATTTCTGGACCATCACAAGATCACTCTTACACTATGATTTGCAAAGAACTAAAGAGCTTTGAAATAGGAAAAGAGCCCTAGCAGACAAGATTGCTATCTTCCCAGAGCCCTGGCAGACAATGATGTTTCCATAAGAAAGGTTAGCTTGGTTAGCGGAACATGGAGACCACTGAGAAGGAGATATGTTTATTAACACTTGTGGATGAAGAACAATGAATCCTTAAGTCAACTGATTCCCTCAGCTGCCTGAATAGCAATACTAGAGCTGTTAACCCATGGAGTGGAATCAAAGCAGGGTACTTGTATCTAGGGCAGAAAATCAGTTTCCCTGCTTAATATACACACCCCAATTTTGGGGGGCAGAGGGGGATTTTTAGGGAAAACATGTGTGATATATGTGAGACAATATGGCTATCTTTTCTGTTTATATGAATATATATGTTGGAAGTTTAGATGCATTTGATCCCCTGACATTTCAGAATGTAAATTTGTGTTACTTTATTTTGTTTAACACTATTAAAATAATATGAGTGCCCATATGTATGTGTATAAAGCTCCTAGTCCTATGGGTCTCACCATTTTTCTCTTGCATAGCATGAAGAATATGAATAGCTCTTGAATTGTAAATATAATAACTGTAGCGGACAAGGAACCTCTTATGCACAACTTAAGAACACCTCTAATATGTCAATGGCACAGAAAGAGCATTGGTGGGCATTTATACATTTTAAAATTTAGAATATTTGCATGTGTAGCACAAGCAATAGAAAATAATAATAATAATCTAGCAGGAAATTAAAAGAACTATTCAATTGTACCAAGATGAGGGATTACATTAAAAGTTATATAATTTTACCAGTTATGTTTTTGAAGTTCACATAACTTGCTAGAATTAAATACATTTTAAAAAGAAGCTATATAATACAGAAAATGTGGAAAAAGGGGCAAATGTGGAAAAACACTCTTGAGGGTTTTAGTTGTCAAATGTAAGGCCAAGATCACTATTATCATTTACCAAACTCCTTAGTGGTTTATAATAGAAATGCAGAAAACTACCTTAACCTTGGTGTAGTAATAGGCTTTCAGTTCCAGATTTTGCTAATGCAAATGTAGTCAATGTGATGAAGATCATTTAAATGATAATGGCTAAGATTTATTAAACTACAGAAATACTCAGCTCATATATTGCTTTATTTTTAATACATTAGCATAAATAACAGCATTTTCCTTTGCTTAATTTTCCAAGTGTTACAACCTAAACACACATGGCTATCCTGGATAACAATTCAAGGAACTGGTCATTTCAAAATACAAATTTTTTATATTTATATAACACAATATTTTTTGGAACATATTATAATAAAATTTTATTAAAATCCATGGTAAAATATTTACAGTATCTACTATTCCAAACAGCATGTTTTACATTAGGAGCATATTTTATGACAAATTATATTCATATTGTAATACTTACTAATTTTAACAACCTTCTGCTGTTAATATAAGAGATTTGTTTGCTAATTTGGGCAAATCTGAACTGGTAACTCAGAGATGAAAAGTTCTATACACTTTTAACAGTATCCTGAGTAATAAACCACTTTAGCTCTGATAAATTAGTTATCTACTATCTTTGGAACATAATTGCTTCCTAACTTTTGGAAAGATTTGATTCCACAGATGATGAAAAGTCTTTTGGTAAAAATAAATAAATACATACACAAATAAATAACATGGGGTATACAAAAGCTAAATTTGTAAAGATATTTATAGAGTAATGGAAGTAGGGGTATTTCATCTTTAGGATAACTAAACCTTCAGAAAATTTCAACCTTAGGTAAATCAAAATCACATTCTTTTTTATAGCTCAGTTGAAACTTATTTGTAACTTTTACAATTTGTTTTTTTAAATTAAAACTTGATTTAATATTTTGTCTTTAGGAATTATATTGAGAATACATTTTAAAACTGCAAATAAATTATGAGGAATGGTCAGAAATAGAAAAATAATTTTTAAAGTAATATTTTTTCATTTGTTCAGCAGCAGCTATAGTAATTAAAACAACACAAGTGCACAAGCTGAAAATAAAGGAAATTATTTCTATCTTCTTCAATAAGGAATTTTTTTTTTTTTTGGTTAAAGCTAATACAACCAATTTAATTCAATAAAATATCCTCTTATCATTAAGGAATGTAAAGGTTAGAAAATAAGAATGTGGCTCACATTTCTATTAAGATCCTCCCTTGAATGGAAGCATTTTACATTTCAAAATAACAACGCTGTTGAAACGCTACCAATTCAATTAAAGTCCAAACTGTCTATTATTATTAGTCACTCAGACAGTATATTCCAACTAAAGCTGAGCAAAACAAAAAACCCCAAACCAACCCAAAACCCATGAGTAATTTTTTTAGATAGCGTATCTCTTTTTTTATAATTTAACATCATATTATGATTTGTATTAATGTTGGTTTTTTACTTGTACAACATAGCTTTGGGAAGATACATGTCAGCTAATGTATTGCACACAAACTATTAAATGTGACTATCAATGCAGATACTCAATAGCTGTGTGCTTGGTTGCATCAAGTTACCAGTATTATTTCTATTTCCTGTCTAAGTGATCTAATCCAGTGCAATATTTTAGGAGAAGCTGGTCAAATTAACAGAACTAAGTTCAGATATGAGCTGAGGGAAGATGGAGGGACAGACAGGACAGAGGGACAGAAAGACATGGCAACCCCCCAAAAATTTATGACATTTTATGTCATATATTTTCTTTTTCCTGTATGCAAGGACTATCCATTTAAAATACTAGGTCTACCTCTAATGGAGGGGGAAGAAAAACACTTGTTTTATTCTTTTGAAACTTCTTGGATTGCATAAGTGTTTTTCCTAATTTAGTGCTGCAAGGAACAGCATGCATGCCTGCATATACGTGAAAGAAAAAAAATACTTATTTTATTGATTTCAAGGTTTCTGGCTGGTTTGTTAGCCCAAATGGCATAAATACCTTTCTTTCCAGATTATACTGCAAACATTGCTGCTATAAATAAATATATATATATATATATATAAATCAGTTGCTTGGCTAGAAGCCCTCCACAGTTTCTTATCATTTCACTTCAATCATTATCGTTCACACAAACTATTTAGCAATTGTGCCTGTCTTGAGTCTCAGTTAGAAGTACAGCAGTCCTTTATTTGTCTATCTCAGTGATTCTCAACCAGGGTGGCAAGTCACCCTGGGGTGCCACATGATCCTTTGAATGGTGCATGTGTGAGGAGATAAACAGATAAGGGCAAGCTCAGGCTCTCTTTGCCTGGCTGCTCCCCTGGTGACAACTTCCAGCCCCTTGGCAAACAAGGGTCTTTGGGTAAATGAACCATTTACCCAAATGAACCATTTACCCAAAGAACCTTGCCTGCCTATGTCCTTAGACCAAAACAACAACAACCAACAACCCCTTTGCAAATATATATTTTTATAAATCGGGTGCCATTCAATTCACTGAAGTTATGAGTCTGCGAAGGTTAAGAACTACTTGTCTACCTCACTAGATAATGCCAAGCCTCTAGCCAGGAGGTCTAGGTGCAGGTCCCACTAGCAAACTGTAAACTACAATGAAATAACATGGAAAAAGTATGCCTTAACAAAGAACATTTTTCAATGGAATGCCCGACTAGTCCAGGACTGGAATCCTTTTCATTAAAAGATTATGTAAAATAAATTCATCTAGGCCCAAATTTGTCCATGATGCTTGAGTAAGTGGTTGTTTTCTACGGGCTTTTCTGGAGGAGATGGCAAGGAGAAAGGGTAAAAAGCTACTTTTCTGATTTACAAAACACTGAGTAATGTTTTCAGAAACACTTAAGTGCCTTAGAAGCCTAAATCACATTTACTTTCACTTTACTTTTTAAATATTACCTATGATAGCCACTACTCCAGATTTAAAGTTACCAAAATCTTATTGCCTGGTATAATCTGGGAATTCCCTGAAGAGCTGACTCCACAATGTGCCACATCCTAACACAGTGCTTCAAGTCCTCTTTCATTCTGTCCATCAGAATGACACCAATTCTGTAGGCAGAAACCTCTATACCTACAGGGGAGGGAAGAGGATATATCTCTAAGGGCATGTCTAGATGGCTTCCCTCATAACCCTTGGTCTACTACTCGCCTGTTTGCTCCTCTCTCTTCTCTCTGGTTTTGACCAGCAGGTCCATCCTCACTTTGAGAAATGATCTCCAAGAAGGGATTTGTTATAACTGCTAGAATTTCCACAAAATGCTTCTTTGTTGATGAACTGGTATTTTCCAAGAAAAAATAATGTCCAGAAAGTTCTTAGAAACATATATTTGGAATGTTTGAGATTAAATGCCTTGGTACATCCATCTGCCTCGAGATATATCTGGTATCCTTCTAGTAGCTTAGGGGGTTGGTATGCCCTGAGCAGCAAGCAGCTATAATATCAGCAGTCTTAATAAGCCATTAATTGGTGATTATAGTACAAGAATTTAACAGTAGGCAGAAAATAATTTAATTTTAATCTAAAGTAATGGTTCCCTTTTCTGTATTTGTATTATTTTAGGTTATTGCTTTTTGAGAGAAGCGGAGCTCTGTGCAAGATGTTAATCGATTTAGCATGTTAATGTTTGCTCAAGGCACTGTAGCAGGTGCTGAATATAGCTTCCATGCAATGTTTCTGAGCTGAATGTGCAAGAACAGAAATCAGAGAAAATACTATGGTAAATCTTTGCTTTCAATGAGCAAAAATAACTGAGATTTTAAAAAAAAAAAATTCTAACGTGTAGAGGTGATTTGTACCTGCCACCATTTCTTCAGAAGGCTGTGTCAAATGAGTTTATAATCTTAGTTCAGCTCCTAGAAAATGGGTGTCCATATCACAGCTATCAAAGATGACACCAAATGGCACTTTTGCTAGCAGCAGAAAGAGAGACTGAGTGGGCATGAAAATTAAACTGATTTCTTTTACCTAAATAGTTTCCTTGCCAAGGTAGGCACACTGATATGGAGAGAACACATATTCTAATCTCCATTCAAGCTAGACCTTTTCCCTCACAAGCAGTTGAAAATGACAATAAATCCCACTAAATAAAAAGAAAAAAGGAAATTAATTATCCATTTATAAAGTTTATTTTATGCCTAACCCATGTTTCCTTATAGTTCTGCTTTGTACAACCTATAAAGGAAACAAAAATGACACAGTTCAAATATTCATTAGAGCAGGGAGTGAAACCTAAGGGTTTCCTAATCCCAAACCTTTAGAATCTTTTTTCTCATCCATAATTTTTTAAAAATATATTACACAGCTTCAACAGTAGAGGTGGAGGGAGACCTACCCCAGAATACCTGACAACCCATTGTTAAAAGCAATCTCTTGTGAGGTAGAACACTTTAGCTGAAATCCATTCTCTAAATTCAGGAGAGAGTAGATCTGAACTTGGGTATCTCACATCTCAAGTGAAGGCCCTAATTAAAAAGGCAATGCTGGTGCTAGCACTTCCTCCTTGACTTTGTGAATAGTGCCCCCTTAGAGAAACTGGCTTGAAAAGTCAGACTATTTCAGTTCTGGTTTGTTTAAAATCTTTTACTTCACTGGAATATTTGTCAAATTTGATATGAACTGGCAAAATAGTTTTGGTTGACTCAAAAGTGCAATTTCTTGTGTACAAACTGTTTGTAAAGGAAGCACTGCCTTAGATCTGAAGATGGGTGATTTGAACTTTTAATTCCAAAAGACCTTGATCCTTTCCTTGTCTCACTAAGTTATTGACAATTACATTATTGCTGTTGTTAGGTTCAGTATTGAATCTATCTATCTATCTATCTATCTATCTATCTATCTATCTATCTATCTATCTATCTATCTATCTAATTTTTTAACTAAAAAACTTATTGTATGGGACATGGGAACAGGCCAAGAACATGCATCTTCTTCAGAAAATTCACTATAACTTAATTAATTTCTCAATCACTGTAATTGAAAAGAACATAATGAGAGGTTGTGTATTTTGTGGCAATTGAGAGGAAATGTTTAATTACTGCCTGTAAGTAAAATGACAGCACAAAGCATTCTTATAAGCTAGATAATTCTTTCGGGGGCAATTAGAGAAAAATAGATATCAAACAGATGATAGCTTTTAGGCTAAAAAGTTCATTTTGTTTCTACTATATGAGGAACTATAAAAGTGAACATTTTGTTCCCCTGTTAAGGAAACTGCACATTTTTACCTTGTTCTTTAGTTGATTATTAATTGTATTTTTGTGTCTTGTGTGCTAAGGATAAGGACAAGATACTCTGTTTTTTAACTTGAAATGAACATAGAAATACTTAGCAAAATGAGTGGGCTACTGGCTGTGTAATGGACAGTACAACTTTGAGACATAACCTAACCAAGACAGACAACCTAGTAGTTGATTAAAGGATTCACTGTTTGGTGCCTTTCTGAACACATCACAATCTTCTGAGATTTAAGCATTGAAAATTGTTGCTTCAGTAAGATTGGCCCAGTGCCCCAGCATAACTCATTCATTTTCTTTTTTATTACACAGATTAAAAAATGTAGGCAATAATAATCAGGTACAGTATAGGGTTTCACCATCTACAGTTATAAACATGATAGTATTTTAGTTCCATCAGTCCAGAATATTGCTTCAAATGAAACTTTCATAAAACAATAATTTGGGTGAGTTATAAGAGAATTCTAATATAATAAAAGCCCTAGTCTGTCTGTCTGTAATGCTTTATTCACACTCTGATTGGTTGTCTCAGAAGCTAAGCACAATGCTGACTGAAACAACCAATCAGAGTGCTCTGCACAAACAGACACATGGCGGAGTGCCACTGTGACAGCAGGGACTGAGGGGGTGGAGTTGGGGGGGTGAGGCCAGCATTGCTGGCCTTGCCCCCTCTCCCCTCCCCCGGCCTTGTTCCTTGGAGGCAGAGGGGGATGGCAGGGACGGACTAGGATGGTGGAGTGCCACCATGACAGCAGGGATGGAGGGGACGGTGAGGTGAAGTGGCAGCCAGGGGTGCTGGCAGTGCAGCACTAGCCTCACCCCCCACTCTCTCTGGCCTCAATGGTGCTACTGCTGGGCCCTGACAAAAGCTGGCAGGGAGGGGGTGGTGGCAGGGAGCAGGGGGTAAGGGAGCAGGAAGGGGAGGGGGGTACAGTGGTGGCACTCCATTGTTGCCGGGGCCTGGAAACAGCCAGGAGGGAGGAATGGGAATTAGAGGGGAAGGGGGTGGGTGCAGTTGGATGCGCAGCGGCAGTGGCAACAGCGTGGGGCAGTGGGTGGTGGTTGCGGCGACTGCATGCAAGCTTCCCCTCCACCCCCACGCCTGGGAGGCAGCGACGCCATGGGGTGTTGTGGTGGGGGGTGCGGGTGACGCACAGAGCCGGATGGGGGGGGTGCATGGGTCTGGAACAAGAGTGGCAGCAGTGCAGGCCAGTGGCTGGTGGCACTCTGTCCCTATCCCCCATCCCCCACATCATTCTTGGCAGGCAATTGGCTAATTACTTACAAAAACTTGAGGGTGCTAAACATTTAAGGGAGAGTACCTACCATGTTAAGCACATTATATAACAGAATCAGACAGTTACATACTGTCCTGACTTTTATCCCATAATAAAGATTTTGGCTATTTAAGTGAGTGAAGAATTTGGACTGAAAACACTGGAAATAGAAAATTAGGTTCTCTTATACATCTCTCCCCATAGCAGGATTGCCCCCTACTCCTTCACCAGTGAATTGTTCAGATTCAATCATCTCAGGGAATGGGGCTCCTAGGTCTAATGAATTTCATTGTTTTTTCTGTCTTTCACCTCATTACCCTTAGTAACATTGCTGCAATGTTCATGAAGATTTAATTTCCCCAAACTCCCTGATGTGCATGGGAGTGCAGCATCCTTAAAAATAGTAAAAAACATTTCTCCTCTTGTGCTGTGAAGACCGGCATGAGAGAAAGACATGGATTCAGAACACAACCTTAACTCCATGCTTAGTAGATGGTTTCTCCTTTCAGTAAAATAATTATTGCAAAAATTAACACATGGAGACAGACACATAAAGAATGCAATACAGCTCAATTCCTTCAGAATTAATTTTCTATAGTCATCATGAACATGGCTGTAAGAAATTAGCTTTCCTTACATTTTCACATGGAAAACTGTTAGAAAGAAAGAAGAAAGTACTTGGAAGACAGTGGCTGCTCAGCTTGAGAAAAGAGGCATGAGCAACTTTGTGACACACGACTAAAAGAAATAGGCAAAGTTTATACTACAAGAGATGTTTTAAGGCAAAAAGAGCTGTTGTATAGCTCCCAGAACATCAAAAAAAGGTTTTTAACTTGGGGAGAGTCAGGAGCAGTTTTCATATAGCCCCAATCATTTCTAAGTCTTAAATGTTTTGCAAAAGTTTTGACTGGCTCACACTGTTCTTGTCTGTGAGCTCCTGAGAGCACAGATCAAACTTTCTGAATGTTTAAAAAATGCCTAAAACAGAAGATGCTCCTAGGGACTCCCTAGCATATTTTCCTGGGAGAGCTCTCCCTACTGTCTCCATGGGATCACAGGCTGCCCTCAGCTTCTACCTCCTTGTCTATGGACTAGCTGTGCTTTTCTAGAATCTGCCAGGCTCCCCTCATCCACTTCTCCCTTACTGTTCTCCATAAAGGAGTAATACAAAAAGAAAAAAAAAGGGGGGAGAAGGGCAGGTGGAGTTGGGGGAAGAGAAACATCTGCAAAATGTGTTTGCTCAAGGCAGGATTTGATTAGTTGAATATACTAGTCCTATCTCTTATTGCCACCTGCTACTGAAAATGCCCACGTCTTCTTCTCCATTGCTTACACAGTGTTATGAATTTTTCTGCACCATATGTACACATGCATACATGTATTTTATTTAATTAAAACTTTGAAATAAGATGATTATACCAATACACATATACTAAATCTCTCTCCTTTTATTTGTAATAATGCTATTGGAACTTTTTTTAATGAAAAAAATGTCCTAACTAAAAACTAATTTTTAGGGGTGCACCGATAGAGATGTTTTGGGCTGATACTGATGGACAATTTTTAAGAAGCCATATTGGCCAATATCGATCGAATTCTGATATGCAGCCGGCCAGCTTGGAGACCAGCGTCAGGCTGGTAAGTCTGGTGCGGGGGAAGGGTATGGGGAGGGAAGGAGTGTAGGGGGGCAAATTGAGGCTCCCGTGGTGAGGGAGGGAGTGGGGCAGGAGCAGGTGCTGCTCAGCTGGGGTGGAGTAGGGCATGGGACAGCCATAAATGGCTTGTCTGAGGGGTACAGGGCAGCTCCTGCCCTGCATGCTCCCCAGGAGGGCATGCGGGGGGGGAGGCATGTGCCCCTGAATCTGGGTGGGGCAGGGTGGGTTGCTGCTGTGGGCTGGGGTTGAATTGAGCTCTTCCTGGTGGGGGCTGGGCCAGCTGCACTGCACTTGTGATGGGTGATGGAGGCTCTGGGAGTGGGGAGGGGGGGACTGCAGCCACCCCAAAATTCACTGTAGCCCCCCCATAGTCCCCTCCCAGTGCCACTGCTGTGCACCCTGAGTGCAGTGCAGCCCAGCCCAGCCCCCACCAGGCAGAGCCCCGCAAAGCCTCCAGCCCTAGTCCACAATGGCAGCCCATCCTATCCCATGGGCAAATCCAGGGGCACATGCCCCGCATGCCCTCCCAGGGTGCATGCAGTGGTGGGAGCCACTCCCTCCTGCCCCCCCATGCTCTCCCATAACCTCCAGTGAGTTTCCCCCCACCATGCCCTTTGGACAAGCAACTCACGGCTCCATCCCATGTCTCAGCCCACCCCAGCTGACTGGATGAGCAGTGCCTGCCCCAGCCCCACTCCCTCCTTCACCCCTGGGACCTCAATCTGTCTCCCCCCATGTCCCTTCCATCTCCCCACCCCTTCCCCAAAACCAGACTTACCAGCCAGATGCCGGTCTCCATGCTGATGGCCTGCATTCCTAGCCCCATGCATACTGTGACTCTGCACATGCTCAGAGTATTTATTGACCACACCAGGCAAAAAAGCTGATTTCTGATACTTTCAATTTTCCCTATATCAGTGCCAATTTGATATGGGACTGATGTATAGGTGGACCTCTACTAATTTTTCATGGTAAGTGTTTGTTTTCCATAAATAATTTAAAGTTATCTCTGAATGTCCTCCTAGGCCTCCCCCTCACCCCCTCCAAATATAGCATTTTAAACTTCTTCTTTTTCTTCTTTTTTTTTTTTTAGAAAACTTTAAAAATTCTGTGGGAAATTTTTTTTGATTTTTGGGGGGTATTTTCATCAAAATTTGCGGTGGGGGTGGGGAAAGTGTGTTAGCCAGCTCTCCCTGTAAAGTATAATTTAAATAATTAGGTAATTTATCAAATTAAAAAAACAAACCTTTTCTAGAAGTAGGTGATATGGGAAAATATGTGGAGATATATTTATCTGGAATTGCATTTTTGATAATGACTATCACTGCTCCATTTCTTATCAAATCATTAGAATTTAAAAATAATTTCAATGTTCATAAAAAGGATTTTAAGGGCGTTTTTCTCTGGAACTGAGAGGAAAGGAAATTAATTATGAAAAGGTCTGTCTATGGTGAACATTGTGTAAAAAATTAAGCTAGAAGGCATTGTACTTTAAAGGGCCTCAGAAGGACTCAGGTGCCCAAGCACTAATGCCAGGAGCACGGGGAACAAGGAGGAGGAGCTGGCCCTCTTGCTCTCCAGTGGGCATTATGATCAACTAGGGATTATGGAGACCTGGTGGGACTCTTCACATGTTTGGAGCATAGCCATGGAGGGCGATACTCTACATAGGAGGGACTGAGTATGGGAAGAAAGGTGGAACAGCAGCTCTCTATGTGAAGAAGCAATAAACCTCCGTGGAGGCCGACATCAGCTCCAAAGAAGGATGGCCTGAAACCCTCTGGGTCAAATTAAGGAGGTGGGGAGGGGGTGGAAAGCAGCGAGAGAGACCTAACTGTACGTATATATTACAGACCACCAAACCAAGGGGAGGAACTCAATCTAGAGTTCACCCGAGAACTGATAGAAGCTGCATGAGCACAGGATGTGGTCATCATGGGCGATTTCAAATATCTCTTCGGAGGAATGCTCAGCCAAGTCAGATCAATTGCAGTCCTTCCTGACCTGCACTGAAGAGCTTTTTCTGACTCAGGAAGGAAAGCACATGAACCAACCAGAGGTAACACTACTCTAGACTTTATCCTGGCCAAGGGAGATGACCTGTTGACTAACTTAAAAATAAAAGGTAGCCTAGGTGACAGTGACCATGAAATCATCATGTTCACTGTCGGTGACAAGGAAGACAACTTAGATAGCAGGACTGAAGTTTTGGACTTCAAAAATGCAAATTTCAACCATTTCAGGTCACTAGTAGGGAAAGGGCTGTGGGACCTGGGGCTAAAGGTAAAAGGAGTGCATGAAGAGTGGTCATTCCTTAAAGATACTATCCTCAAAGCACAAAGGAAGTTCATCCTCATGTGGAGGAAAGGTAACAAAAGAGCCGGGAAGCCCTCTTGGCTAAACAGGGATATCATGGTCTTCTTAAGAAAAAAGAAAGAGGCATACAAACAAGAAGCTTGTGGCATGCCCCAAGGAGGACTATATAACAATGGTCCTCACTTGTAGGGAAAAGAATTGGAAGGCTAAGGTGGCAACCAAACTAAAATGAGTGACAGGAATCAAGGACAACAAGAGGGCCTTCTTTAGGTATGTAGGGAACAGGAGGAAAACAAATGGGGGGGTGTGGCCACTGCTCAACAACTCAGGACAGCATTCAGGAAAAAACTGAACTCCTGAATGACTATTTTGTTTTGGTCTTTCACCGGGCCAAGGGCAAAATCATGCCAGAGTGGTTACAGAATGAGCAGGGTAGGAATTACTGCCTTCCTACTATTACTGGTATGTGGTCATTTGAAAATATTAGACATATATAAATCAGCAGGACCAGGTGAACTTCATCCGAGGGTGCTGAAAGAGCTGGCCAAAGTCACTGCTGCTGAAACTTTTCCAAGAATCATGGCGCCCAGGAGAGGTCCCTGAGGACTGGAAGAGAGCCAATGTTGTGCCCATCTTCAAGAAAGGGAGTGGGGAGGACCTGGGTAACTATAGGCCAATCAGCCTAACTTCTATCCCAGGAAAAAATTCATCAAGGAGTCTATATGCAATAGACTTGCTGAAGGTAGGATTCTGAATGACAGCCAGCATAGGTTCATCGCGGGCAGGTCTTCTCTTACCAACCTCATATTTTATGATCAGGTAACTCACCACCTGGATAAGAGATAGGAGGTTGACATTGTATACTTTGACTTCCAAAAAGCCTTTGATCTCGTATCTCACGATGTTCTCATGAGTAAATTGGACTGTGGACTCAACCATGAGACAGTTAGGGTAGGGTAGGGAGCTGGTTGCGGGATAGGACCCAGAGAGTTCTAACGAACAGATCTGTGTTATCTTGGCAAGAAGTGGCCAGTGCTGTCCCTCAAGGGTTGGTGCTGGGTCCAGTGCTTTTCAATATCTTTATCAATGATTTTGATGTCGGGGTGTAGAGCTTGCTGGCCAAGTTTGTGGACCACACCAAGTTATGGGGAAGTGCAGTCACGCTTGAAGATAGGCTGCAGATACAGGTGGACCTAGACAGGCTTGCAAGTTGGGTGGATTGGAATCAAATGAAGTTCCATGTTGAGAAATGTAATGTGCCCCATCTGGGGACAAAAAACCCTCTACACACCTATGGGCTTGGCAATGCTAAACTGACCAGCATCATGAATGAAGGGAACCTGGGGTAATAATAGACCACAGTATGAGTGTGAGCAGACAGGACAAATAATACCCTGGTATGCATCAATCAATGCATCTCCAGCAAAACTAGGGAAGTGATTCTTCCGCTCTACTTGGCATTGGTAAGACCGCAGCTAGAGTACTGCATCCAGTACTGGGCACCGCACTTCAATAAGGACATGGTAGGGCTTGAAAGATTCCAGAGGAGGGCCACACATATGATCAGAGACTTGCACAGCAAGCCATACGAGGAAAGGCTGAGGGACCTGGAACTCTTCAGCCTGAAAAAACGAAGGTAGTGACTTACCTCTACATCAGGGGCATACATCGAGGGCTCGGTGAACAACTGTTCACCAGGACACCCTTGGAGATAACCAGGATTAATGGCCATAAACTCCTGGAAGACTGTTTCAGGCTTAACATTAGGAACAACTTCTTCACAGCCAAGGTGTCCAGACTGTGGAATAGGCTCACTCCAGAGGTGGTGCAATCACCTACTCTGGAAATCTTCAAGAGGAGACTAGACAGTCACCTTGCTGGGGTCACCTGACCTCAGTTGTCTTTCCTGCTTGGTGCAGGGGGTGGACCCGATGATCTTCTGAGTTCCCTTCCAGCCTCACAATCTATGACTATGAGAATCTATGAAATTTAGCATAGACTATCTATTCTTATATACCATTGGTTTTTAACATTTGCATGAGAATATATTTTCTTGACTACTGAAAAATCACTTGAACTACAGTAATAGTTTGTAATCCAGTAGGAACCAATGCACAAGGCATTATGTAAAGCTGCGTATTGCTAGGAGAAGCTTGCAGTCCTATTAATTTTCTGTACATTCAATACCCCTTACAGATTTGTACTTTATGTCCTGGTTATACAAATTATTATGTTTTCAAGGCAGAGGTACCTGAGCTCTTAATTACTCAAACCCTAGGAAAGCAGATGAGGTCATGAAAAGATTAAGACAGTCCTAGAATCTGCACAGCTAGAATTATCTCCTTAGCCATGATATTATATTAGAAAATATTGAGTCTATTTCCTGCTATATAAAACATGATGCAATCAGGATTTCTCTGCTAAAACTGAGATAATTGTCAACTACATCCATCTGGCCAGAATCATACACTTGTCTCCCATTAGGAGGCAATATGCACCATATTCTAAGACTCATTTGAGAAACTAGAAGTTACTTCCTTGTTTATTTAAAATATCATGTAAACAACCCTATGATAATTACTGCATAAACTAACACAGAGACAGACACATAAAGAAAGCAAGATAGCTATAAAATCATTACAACTTGATTCTATCAGAGCTAATTTTATACAGTCATCATGAACATGGTGCAACTGTAATGAGCTTTTTCCACATTTCCATATGGAAAACTTTTAGAAACGTAATCCATAATGCAAGCCAGCAGAACGCTTTATAGGTAAATTACCCACAACACAGCAATAAATCAAAGAATGTCCCATCTGTCATTGTAGAAGCAGTGGGAGTTTATTACAGTTTGACACAAGTATGATACAGCTGGATAGATAGCACTTGGCTGCACAGCCCATGTTATCAGAAGAAATCTTTTTTAAAGATACAAGGTAAAAATAATCAACCCACACTAATGCTGGCTCAACAAAAGAGAATCAAGAACACAATAATGGAGATTTAGGATAAGAGAAACAACCAAGTGAACAATATAGTAAGAACATTCTGATTGATTTATATCTTGATGTAACAAGAGAAGATTAGGGTTCTAGATAGCGAGTACAATGGATGTATATTTGGAAAGAAAAAAGTGTACATTTCTTGTTACATTCTGATATTAAAAATGAATAACTACTGTAATTTTTAAATGCTTCCCCCACTACCTCTTCTTGGTAATATTTAACACTATTTTCCACTTTGAGTCCTGGAAAGACCAAAATACATGCTGCATACATGAGCAGCAAAAATCCAGACACTGCTATACTTATAATGAATGGAAATTACTCAAACAAAAGTATTAAGAGAAACTGAACAAGCCTTTAGAAAGGCCCAGTGCATCCACATCTCGCTCCATTCAAGAACTTTAATCATATTTTATGCATCACTGTCCATTATAAAGTGGACTGAGTTAAAGGTTGACCTCCAGTAGTTGACATTAAACATTAATTGATATGTCAAAGAGCTGAATCATGATGGATCAAGGAGCTTGATTTCACCCTAAAACTGTACTGAAAATATTTACAGAATGCTAAATAAAATAAAAAAGAAACACAGATCGATTCAATACCAGTAAATGCCTTCGTAACACAATATGTGAAAAAGGTTGCATTGATTTTTCATATAGGGCCATTTGCAATGCTACTGCTACCAAATATCTTTTAAGAATAATACTTCATACTGATAAAGCACACTTGTATTAAGGCTCTCAGAGCATTTTATGGGATTTAGGCTCACAGAACACATAGGAATACTATGTCCATTTAGGAGACTACTCTCTGATTCCAAAGCTTCCACATGATAATATAGTAAGTTTGCTACCAAAAGTTTAACTAATCCAGACAGAAATCAAGGCCCATCCCCTATTATAAACAGTGATCATGTGGCCAACCAAAGAAGATAATGAAACATAAAAATAATCATCAATGATTACACATCAGAAACAAGTTAATTATAGTGGACCAAAGGATGATACTCATATAATTACTTTTAAAGGAATTTATAGCAGTAAGCTTGCAACATTTCAGTGTTACAATGACTTTAATTTTTTGGTATAGAGTCATAACCAGGGATCCGGGTTTTCTGTTTCCCATGGGAAAAAAGGATTAAAAAACTGCAGATTTTCCCTTTTATCCAAGAAAAATGTGGAATTTTAATTTTTCATGGAGAAATGCACAGATTTTGCTCTTCTGCAAAGAGCTCTCTGCCAGCTGGCAGAGTTCCAGCCTGAAGGGGGCTGGGGAGGCAGGCGGTCAGGCAGGGGACGCCATGTGTACGTATATGCACATGGCCACCAGACAGCCTGGAGAGCAGGTAAGACACCCTTCTTAGTGTGTCTTGCCTCTGCTTGGGGCTTGTGGCAGAGTCCTGCATGCAGCGTGGAACAGTGCGGGGCAGCAGGGATCACCCCCTGCCAGGCAACACTCAGTGAGCACCAGGGCTTTTCTTTGAAATACGGAGCTGGGATGGGTGGGGCAGGCATGGAGGGGTCTGGGGTTGTGGGGGCTGTGGGAGCGGAGGCATTGGACGGGCTGGCAGAGGTCCCCCCATGGTCCCCTCCCCTCCTGCCCATGCCCCCTTCCCCTTCCCCTACTTACCAGCTCTGAGTTGGCTGCAGCTCTGTGCTGCAGCGGGTGGGGACTGCCCGAATCATCAAAGCTCTGAATGTTTTCTGAAGATTTGGAGAGCTTTGAATCAATTCGGACCTTTTTATTGGTCCCCTGATTTAATTTGGATTCAGAGATTCAGCCACCAAATGAGGCTGAATCTCTTCCGAATTGAATCACCACTCGAAGCTTCACACAGCCTTAGTTTTATGAATACTTGCAAAGCTACAGGCTAAAATGTTTCTCCAAAAATATGAAGAAATCTTATCCCTCTCTTAAATAAAATAGTATGGCCTTATACATAGTACAAATGTCAAGCATGCAAGGGTTTGAGGACACTAAGACCTTGATCAGACATCCATGATTCACACGCTTTGGAGATGCCATATGTTTGGATTAATTTCCCCATATATAACCCTAAATTTCAAAGCATTAGATCAGGTAGCTGTCCCTCACCAATCTGGTTGAGACTTGCTGGTCATCCTTTGCCAATCTTGGATTTATCAAATTATCAACAATTTCCCTGCTAATGTCAGTGAGACTAAGGAAGCCGTTTACAGAAGTCATCGCAGATCAGTGCAATATACCTCAGTTAGTCACATGAACCGAAGAAGAAAAATATTCTGAACACAGCTGTGTGAGTACAAATATCTGACATGTAACTTTGATATCCTGCACTAATTTTCTTGCCAGAATTGCCTTGTCTACTTATATCTGAGCTACTATACAAGTATAAAAATCATGTTACCCTTTAAACTTCTTAGGCCCCTGGGAGACGTTACACTTAGGACACAAATAACCTGTTAATTGTGCCATAAATACCATACCACATGTTCAGGGAATTAATAGCACACCAAAATGAGAAAATAGCTACAAAAATGTCCCACAAAATACTCCTGTGGGAACTGCAGGGCAAGACATGTTCAGGTGCTGGGTGGCAATGAGCTAAAGAAGTCATCCTGACCTGGCACCTGAAGATACCTTGCTCAGCAGCTCCTGAAGGATCTGTTGGGCATATCTATTCACAGCTGATGAGACACAGATGAGGGTTAAATTGCCTGCATGAAAATATTGCCAACCTGGGTTGCAAGTTCCAGTTAGAATAATGGTGTGACTGGAATCAGTCCTTGATTCCAACAATCGCATCCTGGCATGCACGTATGGCAGGACACACAATTGTTGGGATTTGGGGATCAAATCCTATTACACAATTGTTTTAATGTCTGCCAGGGTCCTTAATGTACACTCTTTTAAAAGAAATATGATATGTATATCAAAAATCTTGCTCTAAAAGTAGTAACATTTTGCAAAGATACAAATGTTGGTACATACATACACCTGTATGTGTATGACATTACATAATTTGCATGTGCGTTTTACATGCTGCATTGCATAACAAATGCTTCTGACCCTCATATCAGTTAATTACCTGTCACCAGCAAACCCTTCTTATGATCTACAAATTAGGTTTTACTTCACCAACATCTTTTGATCAAAAAACAAATTGGATCTTCCTATAAACCCAGGATTTTAGAGAGGGGGGTGCAAAAGCAGTGCTCAGCACTAAAAGATGACTGTATCTGACATCCCCCAGTCTCCCTACTACCCAGGGTAGGCAGAATGTGTCATGGAAATACCAGGCAGGTACTTTTTTAAGTCCACGAATGAAGTAAGAATCTCCTCCCAACCACCATTTTCCTTTCCCCTCTGTGCTCAGGAGCATTTCCCCCCTTCCCATCTAATTTTCCCAGGATCAAAAAAGAGAAGACCTGGCCTCCCACTGCTGCTTTACCTGCCCTGCTCCAGCCAGCACTGTGGAAAGTGGGTACTTAAGGGAGTAAGGTTCACTCAGGGACAGCAGCAGCTGGCATATTCCCTGTTCTTGCACTGCTTGCAGGCTGACTGGGAACACCTGCGGACCTAGATCTCTTCAGGGAGACCTAGAACTCTTCAGCCTCCATAGGAGAAAGCTGAGAGGAGATCTAGTGGCTGTCTACAAATTCATTGTGGGGGGGGGAAGGGGGGAGGCAGCAAGGTGTAGGACATACTCTGTTTACCAAGGGGCCCCTTGGAGTAACTAGAAACAACAGCCACAAACTGACAGAGAGAAGATTTATACTAGACATAATGAAGAACTTCTTTACAGTAAGGGTTAGCAGAATAGGCTTCCAAGGGAGGAGGTGCTCTCCCCTACTTTGGAGGTCTTTAAGAGGAGACTCGACAAACACTTGGCTGGGGTCATCTGACCCCAGCACTCTTTCCTGCCTGGGGTAGGGTGTTGGACTTAATGATCTACTAAGGTTTGCTGCAACCCTAAAAAATCTATTAAATCTATGAGGACTGAGCAGGGAGGGGGAATGCGCCCACTGTTGCCACTGCTGCTGTCCCTGGCTGGGTCTGGCTCTCCACAGGCAGAAGCAGGGCAGGAGTGGCTGTGGATCTTCTCCCACTCCTGAGTTAGCTGAGAAACAGTAGAAGCAGAAGATGTTGGGGAGAATGGGAGAGGAGGGAAGTGGCGGGGTTTCTGATAATGGAAGAAAGGGAGTGAGTGCCAAGAGGGTGGGATTTTTACTTACTTCAGGGACTCAAAATTCCCTGACTGCTGTACAGTCTGAAAAGGGGCTGCAACCATGCCACTGCATCCCCCTCTGGATCTTCCTTAAACTGTACTGCCCCAGGAACAATTCTGGCATCAAGCCAACTCCCCACTCCTGCCCCCAGGGGTGTGACCTTCCCCGACGAAGGGCGCAACCCTGTGCAAATAGCCTGCAGAGCACATTCCAGCCAGCTGGGTTGCAAGGCACAAATGAGTCCAGGAGTGGGGCCTAGGAAGAATGGGTGGGCGAGGGATGACAAGACAGGGGGGCAGATTGGGTCCCCATGAGCTGGGGCTTCTTTCCTGGGGCAGAGGCAGCAGCTCCCCCAGAAGCATCTTCCATCATAGTTCCCATCTCCTAGCTACCCTTGGAAGCACAACCAGCACTCCCCACATCCCAATTTCAAACCCCAATATATTCCTGTTCTGGCTCACATGCCCTGTAATGGCGAGTCAAAGCTGTGCAGGCAGGGGACAGCCAGAGAAAGTTTTTAGCTTTAAGATGTGACTACTCCAAACTTGAGCTAGTATTAACACTGGTCAAAAGCTGAGCAGCTCAAAATGCAATGTGTAACAAGGCCCTAACCCATGCCATTATCTATTTGTAGGCATATTTTAGATGCTCAAAATTGACACAAAAATTAACATAAACATTTCTAAAGCTTTAAATCACTAAATAACACCTGAATAGTGAACTGTAAGCAAGGAGCTAAATTTGTATAAACTTTGCTTCCAACTACTGGTTTTTCTCTATGCAATAGCATCTCATAAAAGTATTGTTCTTTGAATAAAATGAATTAGTTTGCTTGAAAAGAGCCTAAAGTACCATAAACTAATGGATAGCAAGGTATCAAAAGAAAGCGGGGTACCCATTGGGATACTTCAAGTCCATGTCAGACCCAATCTTATTTCACAACTTGGTCGATTAACTAAAGTAAAATAATAGCAGTGGTTCTATTTAGGAACATGGAGGTAAAATTAAGTTAGGAAAAGAGTAATCTCAATATAAGGAAAAAGTTCTTATAGTTCAACTTAACCTGTTTTGCAGAGATAATAATTGTTTGTCTTTATTGTCTTATTGTCATGCCTGAACTTGAGCTGTTTAATGCAATCTGGCTACATGGACATTCATAGACAAACCGACTGTTTCTTGAAAAAGAGTCCATAGCATAGTTTAATTAGAATAGGTTATTAACCATTTTATGAATGTACATTTCATTAAAAGAAATACACTGGCAATTCAATATTTTGGTCAATGTGTTATAATGGTACACATAGTCATCTTAACATATTAAGTAATAAATATTAAGTTTCAACAATAATAGGTTTCACTGGACTAGTGCTCAGAAACAAACTTGTTTATGATTTATATGAGAAATCAAGAAACAATATAAAAATGTGCATCTCCTCCAGATGTTTTAGTACTCTCTGCTGATCTATATAAATTGACTAGTTTAAATGTCAATACCAGTAACCACTTGGGAGCATTAAAAGCATAACTAAAAGAATTATAATTTCTCTTGAATATACCAATGTGATCAACTCAATCCAAGAACAGGACCAAGTACTTGACATTTCAATCAGAGGCAAAGTGATGGAGAGCTCCCCTAATGAAGTTCCTGTTCTAACTGAAACTTATCTATCTGCCTTTATCTAAGGGCCCCTCCAGGGCTAGGGACAGACTTTCAAAAAGCCTGAGCCTGAATTGATTCAATCTTTGCAGGCGAGTCTAACCTGGCTAGGCTGAACCAATTTGCAACCGAACATTCTCTCTGGACTCAGGAAATTCAGGCATATGCCTGCAGTGGCTCAGGCAAGAAGCCGTGGAGTATTAAAGCAGCCCTCCCTTCCCTTCTGCAGGGAGCTGAGCTGAGATGGAGCATGGCTAGGTCCCACAGGACCTCTGATTAGGGAGGTCTGCCTCAACCATCCCAAGTTCTTCCCTGCTGGCTGCTCAAGGGGTAGGAGTGTTGCCAGCCCCAGCCTCCTGCTAGCACTCTGAGGCAACCAGGGGGGGGCAATGTGTGCATCTGTTGATGAAACAGAGCTTTTCAATCTCCCTCCCTGCTTCTCCATACTGTCTGCAGCAAACTGACAGGCAAGCAAGGCAGCAGGGGGCTGATAACAGCGTTTATCACGCCATCAGCAAAACAATAACCTTTCTCCATTAGTTCAAACTCTTCTTAAACAGCTTACCAGCTGACCTATTGATTAGCACCAAAAAGCTCTAAGCGGACACTGTTCTGTCTTCCTGTCCCAGTAAAATTGGAGACACACAGACACCTCTCAGCATTAGCTAGCATACCACATGTCTAGGGTCCCTGGGGCTGGGATCTGTGCTGTGAGAGATGGGAGGCAAGGATTCCTGCTTGAGCAGCAAGCAGCAAGGGAAGCCAGGCAGACCCAGCTGTACCTGCAGTTTCTGCCAGAGCTCCAGCCAGGGAGAAGAGGGGAGGGCCAAGCTCTGCTGTGGAGCAGATAGCCCTGCCTAGCCCAGAGAGCATGCTTAGATGCTGGGGGAGTCTGGTTTATCTTAAACCAGCAAGAGGTTTGGGACAGACATTGCATAAACCACTTTGAGCCAAATCAGTTAAGTCTGATACTACATTCAACCAGGTTTATCTCAAACCAGTTTCAGCCATTTTCAAACTGGTTTATCTGTTCATTTGAACATCTCTTCTGTTACAGGTTTGAATATATAACCCCTATTCTGAAGGTTGATATAAAGGATACAAAGATGTTTTCTTTATACTGACATAACTTCTCTCTGTGTGTATGTATGTGTGTATGTCCATACAACTATACCTGAATAATTGTATCCCTACTCAGGAGATACAGTAAAGTTAAATCAGTACAATTTTGTGTCTTAACAAGGCTAATACTGCTTCAGTTAAGCAGCAGTCATTCTCATTCATTATCATTCAAAGTTCTTTTTTTCTAGTCTGCTCAGTTTCTACTGAGCAAGAGTGAATATCAGGAAGCACACTTCCTTATGTTCTGTTGAGGGAAGAGGGATCAAACATGTACAGCACTCTCCCCTGATACAGTGCACCCTGATGACTGAGCTTATTTTGTTGGCTACAGCTGTTGGGGTCAGGTGCTGTCTCCAGTGTTAAGCCTCATTTATTTTGCACCTGTAAGGGAATCTATATCTCTGAGTTTGCTATGATACAGTGGTTACATTTTTGTGGGAGTATTTTTGGTGATGGATGTAGGAAATATATGTCAATATCCTTTCCCATACTACTGAAATCTTGCCATATCTAAGTAAATACTCTGATCTTCCTTTCCATCTTGAGATGGTGTCCTTACTCAACATTTGAGACACCTCTATGAGTTCTCTAAACTTCTATTGCCAACCTTTTATTTAATCACTTTGCACTTGACATGGCTAATCTTTAATACTGAATTACCATTATGCCAAGGATTAGAAAATCTCTTTCCAGAACTGACATACCTCTTCCATCAAATCAAACATCTCTGTCTAAGATAGTTCTTCCAGTTGTCCTGCTGTGAGCTGCAACTTAACATAGCAAATACAAACTCACTTTCCTCCACAAAAACATCACCATCTCCACTTCTCTGTCTCTAGAGAAAACTCCATCATCATCTCCATTACTCTGATTATTTTTTATTTTTTCTTCTTGCTTGCCCAGCATATACAGGCCATTGACTCTTTGTCATCAACACTAGAAATTATTAGCTTCCTCCCCCCCCCCCCCCCGCCCCGTCGCTTTTCTGCCAAATTTTTGTTTAAATCCATATATTCCACATAGATAAAAGCAAGATTTTTCTATCTATTAGTTCCTTTAAAACATTTACTGTGCCCAAAATAAATCAATTGTAATTAACCTGTATCATAATAATGAATCAGTATTTGTTATTCCCTTTCCCCTGGATTTATCTATCTTCTTATTCTTTCATTAAGAACTGCTTGAGATATCCCTTGGAGTATGTTTCTACAGTCCAAAGACTCAAATACACATGCTCAAACCAGATTTAAATTAGTAGGCTTCAGTATCATCATGAAAGCATGAAGCTTTGTATAAACTAGACACCTGAATATATACAGAGGGTCCCAGTAGGTTGCACTGAACCCTGTGCTTCCTCAGGCATGTTATGATGAAGACCCAACCAAGTTAAAGTTTTCTTGGATTTGTCCTGGGATTGCAGTCTAGATATAGGCTTATAGACTTGCAGCACCCTATGTGGCACTGCAACTGAAAACCACTCGAAAGGGTCAGATCCTGCAGTCCTTATTCCCACCAGAACAATAACAGTATTACTGCAGTCTGTTGGAACACCAGGGTGTCTAGGGAAATAGCAATATTTTCTGAGTATTTCAGAAATTTGCAGAAACCATTACTGACACTGTAGCAACTTAATTTTCCATTTTTAGCAGTTGGTTAGTAATGGACTCAAGGATCAGTGATTCACATTACACTTTAAACCTCAAAACACAATTATTAACTTATGTTTCACATTTTTAGACCTGCATATTTACTGACTTTTATGGATTCACTCCAAGGATGATTTGGTCCACTGTTTTTCTGTATTTCTGCATACCCAATAAAGATCACTGCTAGGTTATATCATGGTAATATGTGAAGCTTTATTCTAAATTTAAAAATCTTGGTAATAACTTTTGGAAATAAAATAGTTATATTTAAAAACAATAATTACCTTCTCTTGGTATTGCCGTCTAGAGGAATCCAAAGACTGAATTAGGGCAGTGGCATGACCAACAAACATGGCATAACATGTAGCCCCCACAATCATACTCAACATGGTAATCCAAAGATCAGACATGCTGACAGGGGCCCGGGCTCCATAACCAATGCAAAGCATATGACTCATAGCTTTGAAGAGTGCATATGAGTACTGCTTTCCCCAGGAATCATTCTGCAAGAAAAGAGGAAAAGAGGAGTTAGCAAGGAGATGGACACAATATTTTTGATTGGTATAATAGGAACATAAATCACTATTCTGAAAGAATATGCTGGTAATGTGCCCTCTGTGAATAGGAAAAAAGATATTCCTTCTAAATTAACTGTTATAAAAAATGATGGAAAACCTGTCAGATACTGCTTAGTACACGGGTAGAAAAAAACCACATCCACACACATGCACACAGTTCACACCTGTTTTCTAGCTAGGGCTGTGCAAAACAGAACCATTTGTTTTAACTTTTGTTTCACCATTTTGACGGGACAGTGTTTCATTTTGAGTTTCATTTAGTTTTGAAGCAATGTTCTGTTTCATTTTGTTGAAACTGTTTCACTGTTTTGATGCTGTTTCAATGTTTCACCAGTAGGCTATAATGGGGAAGCATGAAACTGCCTATAACTTTGTCCTTTCTTGCCTGATTTGGATGCAAACATCAGAGATGAGGGGTGGCTTGCCTTGCAAGTTTCTGATCATATAGGTGGCTCTTCAAGCCTGCCAAGTTTCAAGGAGATAGGTGCAGGGGTTTCTGGGAAACAGCACCTCAAAGTCTTGAAAGCAAAACTAAGTGTGAAGGCATGGGGGGGGGGGGAGAGGGAAGGGTGAACAGCAGGCATAGTAGCCTCTGCTGAGGCCACAAAGTCTGCCAAGTTTCAAAGAGATAGGTGCAGGGGTTTCTGGGAAACTGCAACTCAAGCTGCTGACAAGCAAAACTCATGTCACGTGTGTGTGTTAAAGCACAGCAGGTTGAAAACTACAGGCAGTGTAGCCCCTGCTGAGGCCAAGAAGCCTGCCGTGTTTCAAGGACATAGGTGCAGAGGTTTCTGGGAAACTGCACCTCAAGCTACTGACAAGTAGAACTTGTGACATGTGTGACTGTGTGTGTGTGTGTTAAGGCATGCCCTCACTGGTGCTGGGGCCTCTACACGACATGGTAGTGTGCCTCAATGAAGTCTCCTCCTCCCCTACAGCCTCAGCTGGTCCACCACTTTACATGACAACAGGTAATAACTTAGTAAGCAGCACAGTAGCACCAGCAGCATCTCAGGCAGCCAAACTGTGACAGAGCCCTTCTTTCCTTTCCTGCAGGAGCTTCTTCTCCAGCAGCTACTACAGAACTCTCCCTGCCAGCTCCAGCTCTAAGGCTTAGATCTGCCCAGGGCCCTGCTTCCTTCTGTTCAGCTGGCCATGGACAGGTGCTCGGGGTGTTGGTCTAATGACATGGCACTGCCAGACAAGGTTATTTGAGTCAATTTAATCTGATATCTTTTAGTAGACCAACTGAATAGTTACAGAAACTCATGAACTCAATATAGACAGTGGAATTCTGACACATTGCAACCTGCTAGACATCCGACTCTCTAGGTACGTCTGCACTTTTACCTGTGCTGCTGCATCCCCCTCCCCCCCCACCCCAGCCTGTCCCTCATCCCCATATGCCTTCATTGCCATTTTCACTGACTGGATTTCTTGTCTGCACTGGATGCCAGGCTAGCCTCTGGGTTCTTTACTATTTGTTCCATCCAGGAACAGTATATACACCAAGTGCAGGTGCTTCCCTAGCCTGACAAAGGGTTTTTTGACCTGAAAGCTGGCATCCCAGGCAGCTAAGCTGAGCTTACCTGAAGCCCCACAAATCCACTGCAACCAGCAAGTCTCAGACCTATCAAAGATATGACAGGTCTGGGCTTTCCCCAGCCAAGACTGTGTGCATGCATGTGGCAGCTGGAGGTTATGGCGCCTCCTACTTGACTTTTACCAGGGGGATCCTCAGTCCTGGCATTTACAGGGCTGTTGTACTGCCATCAGTCCCACCAGGCCTCCCAGAGTGAAGTTTTAGTGATCATGCCCAGGACCTGGGGCCTCCTCTTTTCTCACAGCCCCAGTCCATGCCTCCAAGTTCATCCTGGCATCAGAGCTCAGCAGAGACATGTTCTTCCTCTGCTGGCTGGTGATGTAGTGAGTGCCCCCTCCAGGTTTGAGAGGGGGGCATTAAATGGTTTTTAAAAAATGAGAAAAGGAAATAGGTGCAGACAGAGTGAGGAAGGTAGCATTCACTCCATTTGCACCTGGAGCTTGGGGAACCCCAGCAGCAGGAGGTTCACCTTGAGGAACACCAGCTGCTCTACCAAACCAGGATCCAAAGAGATGTGGTGGGGTGTCACTACATCACCAGCAATGCTGAACACCCTCTCACCTTGGAACACTGGTTGGTGGACAGGAAGGGTGTTCCTGGGAAACTGTGGCCATATCTGGCCACATCTAGCTGTGACTTGCCCAGTAGGCCAAGGGGTTACACAGCAGCAGCTCCATGTGCTCAGCAAGATATACAGCCACCAAAGCATGAGCGCTACCTGCCTGATGGTGGAGTCTGGTGCTTCTGGACCCCACCATGGAAGCCAAGCCCTTGGCCCACATTGGCAGCACCTGTAGTAGAGAAGGAGACTGGCTGCTGGATGGCATGCTGGCATGGGACAGTAGAACCCCCTCTTCCACATCCCTCCAGCTCTGCCATTCTACCTTCCTGACTCTCTTCACCAGAACCTCCATCCACTGATTCAGGCTTGGACTGCTGCATATGCTGCCCTTCAGCCTCGGGCCATACATGGCAGCCAGCACACAAACCATACTGGACTGCAGGGGAGCAAGCCATTTCCTGATACCCTCCTTCAGCTGCCACACCATTGCCTCCACATCTCATAACAGCAGCTTGCCCCAGACAGGAACATTGATCCCCTGGAAGCTCGCCATTTGGCTCTGAAGTTCCCTCACTACAGGGATCACCTGGCTAAGGAGGGCATTGCCAGCACTGAGGGTCTCGGTGGCTTCAAGGAAGGGCTTGAGGACCACCAAGATCTGGGAGATGGTATCCCATTCAGCTCTGTTAAAGGGGCCGCTGATTCCAATCTCCCCGAGCAAGGCCATCTCATGGGTGGCCTTCTGTTGCTCCACCAGCCTCTCGAGTAACAGGTATGCGGAGTTGTACTGAGTCTCCACATCCTGCATGATTTTGTGCATTGGGATATTCAGCTCTGCTTGTTTGTTCCACAGCATCTTGCCCCCCTTGATGCTCTGGTGGAAGTAGCCTGCCACCTTCCTGCATTTTGAAATGAGCTTGCTGGCAGTGCTGGTGATGTCACTGGCAGCCACCCCCCTGCAAGGTGTACTTGACTATAAGGTGGAACTTGTGTGCCACACAGCAGATGCCAACAAAGTTGGCATCACGTGCCACCTTCCCTATATTGGCCCCATTGTTGGTGACTATAAACCCATGGGTGAGCTTGCCCTGCCCAATGAGCCACCCCTGCACCAAGCAGTTCATGGCCCCCACAATCTTTGTTGCTGTGTGGGACTCATCCAACTCCTCGTCTTGAAGGAGAGCCCACCGACATCCTGACTGATTACCCAGTGCCCTGTGAGGGAGAAGTATGCATGACTTCCACCCCAGCTTCTCCAGATGTCCAAGGTGAAGTGTTAAGGCCACCTGTGGACCTGCCTTGTGCAGCTCCTCTCTCAAGTACTCCCTGCATGCCTCATACAGGGAGGGCACCACCGTCCTGCTGAAGGTGGTACATGTGGGCACTGGGTAGGATGGGTCCACAAGCGCCATGAGCTGCCTGAATCCTGGCCGCTCAACTAAGGAAAATGCCACAGAAAGCACCTCTCCAATGCTCCAATGCTCTGGGTGATCTCGCTCGCCCTTGCAATGTGCCCCACTTTCTGTCTGCCTTTCCCCAACTGTTCCAGGGTGGCCTTCCTCTGCTTTGGTGGGATGGGGGCTTTGAAGCAAGAGTGGGACTTCCCTTTGGGTACTTTCTTCTGGTGCCAGGCTGAGGAGGAGCAAGGGCAAGGGGGTGGTGCCTGCATAGATGCATCATCATCCCCGTGGTGCTCATGTGTTTTGTTCCCTTGCCCGGGCTGGTTTTGGCTTGGCAGTTCAGGCAGATAGCATATGTGGGATCATCTGCCAGTGCGAAATGATCCCAGACCACACTGCCCACTCACTTCTGGGGTGCAGATGTATGTGTGGATGCTGCAGTTTCCCCCTCCTCAGCAGTCAGAGGCAGAGCAACAGGAGAAGCGAACTCAGCTGAGCCGCTTGCCTCCGCAACCTCTATCTCAGCCTTCTCTGAAGTATCTTCTGGGGTAGGAGACCTGGCTCTAGGGGAAACTTGAGGGGTGTGGAGCACAAGCTCAGATGATTCCCCCTCCTTACCCAGAATTTCCCTTGCTGGGGCACTCAGATCTAGATCCAGCTCCAGCTCTTCCTCTGGCACTAGAAGGCTCAGCATGGAAAGTGAAATGGGGATGGAGGAGACTGTCACACTGGTGCTGCTGCTTGTTGGTATGGTGATAGTGGGAGGTGGGCTATGGCTGGTGCTCTTGGAGGGGTGCAGACTCAGGCACAGGCAGTGGAACTGGCACTGCTCCCCTGTCTTTGCTGCCTGTACTAGTGGAAGCCTCATGCCTGTGTGTTGTAGTAAAAAGGCTGCGTCTCAGTTTGAGTGGGGTGGAGGAACTTACAGCTCTCCCTCTACTCACTCTTCCACCTCTCCCTGAAGGCTTGCCAGCTGCCTTTCCAGCCCGCTTCATAGTATGTTTCATAGTGTCTGGTCTTTGCCTTGGTGTGCTCGCAAATCTGTCTTTTCTTCTTCTGTAATGTTATCTATCAGATTTATGCAATATATGTAGATTTTAAGATAATTGTTTGTATGTGTATTTATGTAATGTATGTATGTATGTATTTATGTAATAAATAGAATAAATATATAAATGTATATGTGTTTTCTTATATAAATTCTATATTATAATATGTAATATAATTATGCTGTGCTTCCTGGCACTGTAAGAGAAAGCACAGATTTGAAAAGAATCAAAATAGACTAAACAAAAAGAGGATTTTGGCAGACGATTAAATTGAAAGGAATCAATCAATGAATATAATAATAAAATAAAAGGGTATATAAAGAAAGCAACAGGTATTGCTGAATCCCACTTGCTAGGCTAGGAAGTAGGAAATGGCTGGTATCCTTTGTTGTCTAAAGCTGCTGAGCTTCTGGAAGACAGCGCAGTAACTAACCCCAAGGCAGAAAGCGGCCCAGTTCGAACAATGCTGCTTTTTATGCTGTTTTTCCATCCCTCCCCCAGAGCACTGGGATTGGAAGGGACCTCAGGGAAGGACCACGGTCACTGGGCAGCTACACAGTCAATATCAGAGCAGTCTTTCCCCCCTCTTCCCCTCCCTCTCTTTACTTTCTGATTCCCTGCAGGCAAGCCCAACTTCAGCTTCAAAACTCAAAACGCTTCAAAATTTTCAAAACATTTTGACTGCCCTCATTTGGTTTCAAGGCTGTTTCAAAGTCCTTCATTTCATTTTGATTTGGCTGTTTTGAGCTCAAAATAAGTCAAAATAGCATCAAAACGAAACAGCCGGCGAAATTTTGCATGCTCCTAATCCTAGCCTAATTGAGATGAAGATAAAAAGTCAATTTCATTCCGTAGTACAGTGTTAGAAGGTTTAAAAAGAGCTGACCATAAAAAAAACTTATCCAATGTACTCTTGTTTGATACAGTCTTGATTTCTTCCTTTCCAAAACTGTTCATAGATTCATAGATTATAGAGCTGGAAAAGACCTTGGAAGATCATTGGGTCCAGCCCCCTGCACCAGGCAGGAAAGACAACTTGGGTCAGGTGACCCCAGGAAGGTGACCATCCAGTCTCCTCTTGAAGATTTCCAGGGTAGGAGATTGCACCACCTCTTTAGGGAGCTTATTCCACAGTCTGGGCACCCTAACTGTGAAGAAGTTTTTCCTAATGTTGAGCCTCAAGCAGTCTTCCAGGAGTTTGTGGCCATTACTCCTAGTTTTACCCAAGGGAGCCCTGGTGAACAGTTGTTCACTGAACCCTTGATATACTCCCCTAACATAGCAGTAAGATGCTACCAAGTCCCCTCTCAGCCATCTCTTTTTCCAGGCTGAAGAATCCCAGTTCCCTCTGCCTTTCCTCATATGGCTTGCCTTGCAAGTTTCTGATCTTATGGGTGGCTCTTCAAGCTTTACCATGTCCTTGCTGAAGTGCAACACCCAGTACTGGATACAGTACTCCAGCTGTGGTCTCACCAATGCTGAGCAGAGTGGAAGAATCACTTCCTTGGTTTTGCTGGAGATGCATCAATTGCTGCATGCCAGAGTATTATTTGCCCTGCTGGCTACAGCGTTGCACTATCAGCTCATATTCATGCTGTGGTCTGTTATTACCCCTAGGTCCCTTTCATTCGTGGTGCTGGTCAGTTTGACAGTGCCAAACCTGTAGGTGTGTAGGGGGTTGTTCATCTCCACATGGAGCACTTTACATTTCTCGATATTAAACTTAATCTGGTTCCGATCCATCCAACTTGCAAGACTGTCTAGGTCTGCCTGTATCTGTAGCCTGTTCTTATGCCTAATTGTTCATATTACCCATGTAGGAATGTAATGAGAAAATGCCCAAGGCTAATGGTTTATTTTTTCCTCCATTTTAGTAAAATGCTATGCAAATTGCTGTGAAATAAAAACAGCTTGTTCCTAACTGAACCTATCCTTTCTGCATCTGAAAAACCCAAACACATAGAACTTGTATGTTCAGTTCGAAGAAACAAATTAACTAAATCTTTCCAGAAATGGAAGGTTCCCTATACAGTGTTTTCCCTAGGCATCTTCCAGTTCACAGGCTGCTCTTGCATCCTGTGTTCTGCCTGAGATGAGGTTCTAATACAATGCACTATGGATGTCATCAATTACCATTGCCAAGCATTTTGCTTTAACAAGCTTAAGTTATTAAATATCATGCATTTCAACAGCATTGAATAGATATACCATTTATAATGCACACGATACAGAATTTGTGGTTTATATTTTTTCCAGCCATTAGCTATTGAACTTCCAAAGTAAAACAACTAATTCACATTGATGAGATTTTTACTTCTAGTTGTTGGGTTTTTGTGACAGAATTCTGACTTGATCGATAATATTTAATTAAAAGTCATGACAAAACAGCTAACACACCCACATATTCAGAATTACAATTATAAATGTGGGGTTAATGCTGTTATTACACTGTGTCCTCTCCCCTTCCCCCCAGCCCTGACTGAAATATTTTTACTACCCCTCCCCTGCAACCGGGTAGCCATCCCTTCCAACCCATTGATCTCTCCCTCCAAACTGCCTATTCCCCCTGGACCCACCTACACCCCACCAAACCTGTCAACCCCCCTGAACCCACTAATCCCCCCTACTGCAGACTTGCAAGTTTCCCCCCCATCTCTCATACTTGCGTCTGGTTGTCTATGCTTCCTTCCGGAAAGTGGCAAATGTTTGCTGGTGGTGCTCCTGACTCAGGTTTAGGTGGCTTAAACTAAGCTGCCTAAACCTGAGCTGAGTTCCACAAATGCTTGGCTGCACCCATAGTCTCTACTACAGAGAGTTAACAGTAGAATGTCAGCCTTCTGACATAGTGAAGGGACAAGGAAGAAGGAACAAGGATGATATCAGTAAGATTATACGGTGACTCAGCAAAGACATGTAAAAAACCAAAATCTTTATATACCTATGTTGCAAATATATTTTGAAAAGTCTCTTGTTGTGCCATCTGCTCCAAGTGTGCCAACCTTGATCATATCCTTATACCCTCCTTGAGATAATGGCTTCTAAGTATTTTTTTTTCTTTCCATTTTTCAACAATGCTTAAAACTACAAACTAACTACCTCTCCCCTCACCCCCTTCAAATCCCTTCTCAAAATGCATTTCTTCAGAGACATCTAGCCACAATTAATCAACTAATCTTTCAAGGCTAGGCAGAAGACCTAGGTACAGCTGAAATGTGTTCATTTTTGTAATTACCAAACAAAACTCTGTCTTCATCATCCTTCAAATTTAACTTGCCAAGACTCTCAACTGTTTAGATTAGTGAACTTTGTGTGTCTATATAGTTCTGATCCTTCATCTTGTGTGTGGGTACAGTAATAATTAATTCATTTTCACTTTGAATGACCAAAACAAGCGGGGGGGAAGCTAAAGTTTGATTTAAAAATAAACTGGTTAATATTTTGTTTTTTAAATTAGTAAATGCAAAGGGTTAGATTCACAAAATGAAGAGGTGGTATCTCCCTTGTAATCCAATAATTAGGATATTCATTGGAAATGTGGGAGAACCCAATTAAAATCCCCTGTCTGAATTACTGGAAGGATCTGAGTCAAAATCTCCTACCTCTCAAAGGAATACCTCCCAAATCACCTACCCCTCAAGGAAGGCAATAGAATATTATGGGGAGTCTCTCTCTGAAGCTTTCCTGAAGACAGTATACTTTGTATAAAAATTCCTTCATATTCACTAGGTCAGACAGACAATGAGAATGCTTTGATAGCTTGGTGCTTAAAACACTCTCTTACTGGGAAATGGGATATACAAATTCCAATCCCTGGTTTAATGGAGTATTTAAGTATTTTTGACTTTTCAGAAATGTTTCCAAATGGAAACTGATTGCCTTATGCAGCCCAAATTCTCAAATAATTTGGGGTTTACCTTACTTATATTTTTGTAAAATTAGGTACCTGGGGGAGGGATAGCCTTCCTGTTAAGTTCAAAGTGACCAGGAGCCTTTGTGTATACATATATCCAGACATATGTAGGAAGTTCGAAGATTGGACTGCTGCTTGTACACTGCCAAATATTATTGATCCTGAGCCTGACCTTGGTCTCTAAGCCCTACTCCACTATTAGACTGAACCACTCTTTACACTCCAGCCTGCAAGCCAGAAAACCAACTATTGCCTGAAGTCTCAGAACTGGTTCTCTACTCAGGCCAATAAGCTCATCAAAACTGCAGATGGCATGTGATCCACAACATGGATCTCCACCAGTGGAGCAAGCAATATGCTGCACAAGAACTGTGGCTAAAGAACTTCATCCCCAACACCAGCTTCTGCTCCTCAGGCTGACAGTTGCCCTGCAGGATCTGGACTGCTCTTAACCACCTCAGAACGGGTGTTGGATGGCTTATGGTGAGCATGCACTCTTGGGGTATCTTCAATGACAATGGCTGCAGCTGTAGTGCTAAAGCTCAGACAGCCAACCATATCATTTATGAGTGCCCTTACAGCCCTCCTTTGGGTTCCCAAGGTCTTATTGACATTGACCATTCTACTGTTGCTAGCTTTCTGGCCCTCATGCTTTTGACAAATGAGTGTGGCAATGCTTGCTTCATCATTACTCCATTATTAATACTAAATAAATAAATATGGTCATAAAGTACTTGTGTATAAATCTTTTCTACTATTTACAGTTTAATTAACATTTGTATTGTATACTTATACCCTCAGATTGGAGACCTTTTGTCAATACAAAGGCTGGATGATTTTATTTTGCTTAAAATTATACATATTACAAATTTTTAGGGTTGTAACTACAATGAGTGCATACAAACATTCAAAAGAACTGGTGTCAGTGCAAACATTTATCCATCTGGCTGCCTGCTCTCCAGATAGACAGCATGGCAGAAGGCATTCATCCAGGGGGCCCTAGAGCATGCAACCCAGCATGTCTTGCAGGCTCTGCAGTCTGCCTGGAGACAGAAGACAGTAAGGAAAGAACAGGTCAGGGCTAATTGGATGGCGGAGAGAAGGAAACATCCTCCCCCCCCCCCCCCCTTATCACCACCTGCTTCCTAACCTCTCAGCTGTCAGAGAGCAGACCCAGAGCAGGTCTTCTGCAACTGGAGCACTGGCTGGGGCTTAGGGAGCTTTGTCCAGGGTCAGCTGGGGGCTTTGCCTGGGGCTCCAGCTGGGGATGTGGGAAGGCTTTGCCCCTGCTCCTACAGTCACAACTATGGGTGGGGGGGTCCAGTCAGATGGGGCTATACGTCCACCACCAGCAGCTGGAGCCCCCCCACTAGGACTGTAACAGGGCACTGTAGTATGCCTACCACTTTAAGGGGAGAAGCTGCCTGAGAGGTAACTTCCAGATCATGTGGAGACTGATTGAAGGCTCACCTGACCCACAAAAGGGCCAGGGTAACAACTCCTGCAGTGTCAGGCACAGTCACTACAACCAATGAGGGGTTTACTTACTTTATTATATAGAGTGTCCTAGGGATTAGGGTCAAGAGGAAGAGACAAGTGCAGGTAAATAGGCAGTCACAGTATAATAACATACACTTAGAAAGCAAGTATACAGGTAGTGATCAGTACCACTGGGGTACATACATTCAGCACATACAGTCCCCTCCCTATGTCCAGAGGTTTCTCCAAGAACCAGCCTTTTGTCCAAAGTCACTCTGTGCAAATCTCTAGGTCAGGAATCTTGTGCAGTTGGTCTGTGGTTCATCTGTGCTGTACAGAGGTTTCCCTCTTCTCTAGTCATGCCCAGTCCCCATACCACAGGGGCCTTATGGCATGTAGCCAGCCTGGCTGTCCATTTACTTCTTCTTTTACTGCCCCCAAGGGCTTTTGGGGTGTGCAGTAGAGCAGCAGAACCCTGCACGGTTGTTTCTCATCACTTCCTCTTCCTGCTTCCAGGCGCCTCTGGGGTTTGCAGTCCATGGTCACAGTCAGCTGGACTCCACAGGGTTGCTCCCCTTCTGTAGCACACTCATATCATATTTTCAGTGCATGCAATGCATTACATTGCACAAGGCATGCATTATAACAGTCTGGGGCTAGAGAAGCCCAAGGAGACAGGAGCCTGGAGAAAGGCTCAAGGCCTGGAAACAGACTCAAGGCCTATAGAGAATTCCCCAGCCCAGAGAAAGGGCTGATTGGGGATACAGAGGGTCCCCCAGCCCAGAGAAAGGGCTGAGCAAAGGTACAGGGTCCCTCAGCCCAGAGACAGGTATGAACAGGGATACAGAGGATCCCCCCATCCCAGAGAAAGGACTGAGTGGGGTACATAGGACAAGGGAATAGAGCCCACAAACCCAAAGAAGGGGCTGAGTGGGGTACAGAGTGCTCACAGCCCAGAGAAGAGACTAAGCCTGGGAACAGAGCCCACCAACACAGAGAAGGGGCTGAGTCAGACAATAGATCTCCCTTCCTGCCCCCCCGAGAAGGGGCTGAGCAGGATACAGAGGGTTTTCCAACCCATATAAGGAGCTGAGCCCAGGAACAGAGGCCCCAGGCCAGGCCGGAAATCTGTGGTTTAAGGAGCAAGAGATTAGAGCATCTACAGTCCCCAACAGGGACTGTGTGAGGGGCCAGGTGTCTGAGGGCCCAGAGAAAGAAGGGAGAGAGAGCCAGAGGGTTTAAGAGTCCTGAGAGAGGCTACAAGAAATGAACATCTGAAGCGCTAACATTGGGGAGGCTTCGGGCATTGTATAGGGGAAGAATGAAGCCATGCAATTTGCCCTTAAGGCTATAGGTGCCCTGAAGGGGCACAGCCAGGCTGAGAGGGCCTATTTAGCATAAAGGCTGGATTGAAACCAGTGGGGTCTGGGAAGGACCCGCTGAGAAATTGATTGGACTCAGGTTCATTCTAAGGCCCATAGGCAGCTTCCCTTACTTAATCTCAATAACAGTAAGGTGTGGCAGAAAAGCAATTTAGTGAGGGACAGCCACCAGGGGGCATCACGGCTGCCTCTGTGGCTCAAACCTGCCACAAGGACCCTGATTGTGGGAGCTTTCTCTGCAGGCAGCTGGGGCTTCCCCCATAGGCAGCTGGGGTTTTGCCCCCACCCTCTTAGCCACAGCTAGGCTGCAGCTGCGGTGTGGGATGGCTGTTGCTGCTGGCACCTGCAGCTGCATCCCTATACTGGAGGCCAGAGCCCCAGCAGTGGCAGTGCTAGTGTAGACTTGGCCTGCTGGTGGCTGGGCAATGGAGGCAGTGTTGTGGAAAGAGACTGGGTTTTATCAGTCTCTAGGCTGACAAGGGGAGGGGTTTGCCCTGTGAATCAGCTGAAGCAACTGAGTTCAACCAAGTCACTGTGAGCAGCGGGGAGAGACACACAGGCTGAGATGCTGGCAGACAGTGGTCTAACTTAGATTGACAGGAGAACTGTACAAGCATTTCCTAAACCAGTCTAACCCCTATCAAATTAGAGTTAGACTTTATGGGACAAGGTCTACCTTTAGATCACAATAGCCAGTTTTAGACTAGATTAAGTCTTGTGAACTCTTGTACACGAAGAATTTCTACTGCTCTAAACAGGGATCCTATTTACCTAAGTGTAATGCTTATATGTATCCAATGTGTTTAGGAAAGACTGCAAAAAGAAGTGGTGAATAGACAAGAAAAGAAATATAATTGAAAATCTAGGGATGGATAGAGAGTAGAGATTAGGCAAAAAGATGTTACTTGTAAAATCCAGAGAGGTAGAGAGAGAAAAAAGGTGTTTAATGAAATAAATATAGTAGTGGGGGTTAATTAAAATTCAAATATCTCTATACTCTGGAAAGTCTGAATCCATAACCAAACTCCAGTCTAGGGCTTAGGGGCCATTTCCAATAAGCATAATGATAATAATAATTAGTTTGTTGTAGAGCCCATGATGGACTAGTCATGTTCTAGACATTAATGAGGAAATGACACAAGCTCTGAAGTGTTCAAAGTCTAAGGACAAACAGAGATAATTTAGAAAGAGGAGAAAACAAAGAGAGATTTTTTAAAACTTAGTGAAATCCACTGTAAACTGTATGAAATAAGTGAAAAGAACACTTGAATGTGGACTGTATCAATGTGGGACCCACCTGGATGAGTCCGGGGACTTTGTTGTTGAGAATACTCATTCTTTTTTTTCCCTTTAATAATTAATTGATCTGAAAAAAAAACACCATTATGTTTTAAGTGATGCTAATTCAATGTTGTTTTTGGAAGGGAAAGTTGAATCTCAGTACAATTCAAGGAGTTGCTGCTTCTGTTCATTGATCTGTCTCCAAATATAGTTGTACTTAAAATAAACGGTGCTGTTATCCATGTCAAGTTGAATATATCACACTGTTATCATTTTAATATAAAAAACTCAAGAATAATGATGATTTCAGTATTTTCAGGCTAAGCTTAATATGGCGCACTCAGCCAGAGTCAGAAGATGGAATTTTCCTCAATTGGATTTCAGGATGCTGTGTTTTGTTCTAGACAAAGTATTGGGCTCCTTGGGAATAGAATTCCATGTATGCAGAATCTTTGCATCACTTCCATAAGGCATTTTTAGTATAACACAGTTTGGGCTAAATGGCTGAATTACCAAAATCTATACTGCATAGGCAACAATAATTTGTTTACGTGTCCAATGTTCCTCTAAATGCTACTGTTTAAAAGTGCTTCCTTAAATGTCCCGTATTCTGTTCCTGACATGGACGGAGAAGCAAATCTCTATCCAGTCTTTCTAACCAATAAGTAAAAAGGGGTATTTAATTTCTTATTTGACAATGCTTTGATCAGTGGTTCCAGATCAGCAGTAATCGGTTTAAAAATTTTAAACTGAATGACATTAATTTGGAAAATCTATTAAACACAGTAATTGTGAGAAATACCAAAGCTGTTTATCCAAGGATTGCATTACATAATCTAGCCTGATGACACCAGGAAATCCTCACATGTGTAAAAGTAGTCATCACTGATCATTTGCAATTAGTTTTGGCAGTATAAGCATTAATTTGGAGCTGTTATCCTACAGAATACAGCACTGTATGTTTGCTCGGTATAGTCTATCCTGTGATCACAGGATGCTATCTTTAGCCATATCATTCTATATAACCTGTTATAAATATCTATTTTATAATGCTTTTAACTTCTTGGCTCACAAGTAGATAAGGAGATACATTTAGGGGACAGCTAGAAAAAGGTAAACTATTTTGCTCAATGGAACTAGGAAAGAGTTTCTGTTTACTGGACTCTGAAGAGGTTATTTCATGAGATTTTGTTGTCATTGGGCAAATCAGTTTTGCTCCCACATGGAAGCCCCTCCCTCATGCATGGCTTATCATCAGTCAGCCAAAACTCTGCATTGAGAGAAAAACTAATTTTGAAATCTTGCAGCAGGCAGGTCATTGCACACATCGTAGTAGGGTTTTCCCAAATTTTTTATTCAACATCTTTTTTCTTTCCAGATGATGGTAGTTAAAGTTTTCATGATAAAGCTGGTATTTATAAGGGTTTACTTAACACAGTGTGAATCAGATGTCTTTATTTTGCAGTAGCAGGGAGAAAATAAAGGCTTGTTTCCATAGAGACTGTGGATACAAGAACAGAAATTTCTCTCTTCCCTTCATATTACAGGAGCATTCAGAGACCCCGGTGTGCTAAAACATGGATAAAAATCATAGACATGGTCATTACCTTACCCTAAAGAGTTTGCCATCTAATCAACTGAACTTGTTCAGGATTAACCACTATGGTATTTGTGGTTTTCATGAAAAAGTGATTTTTTTTCCCCCATGAAAAATGGGAGATTTAAAGGAGACTAGGCAGACAATGATCCTAGGACAGAAAGGGTCTAGACTAGAGCCCTGGGGTTTGTACTTCAAACTCTCTCTTTTCTAAATCTGTTAAATAAAAAAAAACTATTACACTAGGGGTGCTCAACACCTGATCTGTGGGCCAGGCCATGGAGCCATGTCATTAGTCCCATGGGGTTCCTCACAGATCAAAACGTTTGGCAGCAGGTGTTAATTGCCACTCCTTGCTGCCAAATTTCTGGACCTGTATGAAACCCCACAGGTCAGATAGCATGGCCCTGCACACTAGATGGGTTCCCGGGCCCGATCTGGGTGGCAAGGGGCTGACCAGGACAGCACATCACTGACTGGGGTGTCACAGGGCCCAATCTGGGCACACAAGTTCAGGCACGCACTGATCCCAGTGCACTGGGGCCAGGTGGAGGTGGCACAGGCCCAGTCTTGATGTGCAGGGCCCAATCCAGCCTTCAGAACAACCTTGCACCACTCATTCAGCCTGTGAGGCCAAAAGGTTGAGCACCACTGAACTAAAGAACTGTAGGGATCAGCTTTAGGTCAAAAACTGTAAGGAGAACAAGTGTATATCAACATGCTTAGCATGACTCAGATGTAGTTGCAGCAAAGTGTCCTAGGAAAGTATTGAGGGCACACACAAAAGACCACTGAAATCAACCATAATCTTTTCAGTGACTTTGAAGGACATTTTGTTAACGTGTCCATTTTGCTGTTGTATAAGAGCATTTATACACGTGTTCTGAGAGCATGTGTGGGGGCGCTCTAATTAAAGTGCCAAAAGCATTACATGTATCAGTGTCCCCGTGCTGAAAAATGGTGGCGGGGACGCTTTAAAAGCACCCTTGCAGCCATATTTTCAGTATGACTCTGGAGTCTGCTAGAACATGGTAATTAATTACCACAGTCCAGCAGGCTCGATTAATCAAGTCTGCTCTGATGTGCTATAATTACAGCATGTTGGAGCAGCTTTGCTGCATGTGTATAGGTGCCCTGATATCCTAAGCATGGCTTTATTTTAATTTTTTTTTTTGTGTAAGGATGTTTTCTATGCAAGACAATCTCCTAAAACCCACTTTGAAAAATAAGATCTGAAAATTTAAATACAATTCAATTAATCAAGCATGCACAACACAAGTATTTGCATGATCTATTAAACACTCTTACAAAACTGAGTACTGACAGGAGACTGCATTTGTAAGTCTATAACTAATATGCCAAATGAGGTAAAAAAAGGAAAAAATAGTAGTCCCATACATTGTTTATCGAGCCCTGATTATCCATCCTGTTCAACTTTTTTCCAACCTATTATATTTTATTTTCTGCTATGTTTTTGAGTCCTCGGAAGGTTTTAGTGCTATGGATTTATTCCTAAAATGTACTCAAAGTCTGATTCTTCTTTTACACATTTCAGCAAAAATCAAGGTAACATTCCTTGGTCAAATGAGCTATACGTGTATAAAACTACAATGAGATCAGGGCCAGGCCATTAGTTTGTTATTATGTGTAGATCATTAATCTATATAGCCATGGTTAATGTAGAAATATTATCCATTGCTTTGTTGATCTCCAAATTACATAGTTTGCTATATCCTGCTTCATCACCAAACCCTAAAATGCCTTTTTAAAGAACATCACAGTAGGAAAATAGTAACAGTCTGAGGTAGCTAAACACTCAAATTTTCAGAGCAGCTGTTTGAATGCCACATCAGTCCACATAAGCACTCAACTGTGTTCATGCTTCAAAACAATGCAGGTGGCCAATACACTGGTATATTCTGTATTACAGTTATCATAATAAGAAACTTTTCTCTTCTAAAATAAAGAACTAAGAGTAAGGTGTAATTGGACTTGGAGGATTAAAAATTTATATTCTAGGAATTGGAAAAAAAATAGGAAGAAGGAAGTATTTTAAGAATGAATATATATAAAGTGTGTAAGAGATTTAAAATGAAAGAAGCAATATTATTTAGCATGGTGGAAATAAACAGATGCCCCATGGAGTCTTCAGCATTTCTCTAGGCTGATAGCAGATGGTGCAAATGACTCAGCATATACTTTAAAAACTATTAAGTGGGGGAGTATCTGACAATGCATTTCATTGCAAAAAAAGGTTTCAGTAGAGGAACACTGAGTGCATATTGTATATTTGTTCAAAGTTGCGGTACAAGTTTGCTGTGTCATATCTTGATGCTGCAATTTAGGTGCCAGGCGTAAAACAAAAAGTATCACCAACTTTATTTTATTTATTTTTTCCTTATGCAGAGAAAATGAAAGATATTGTTGAATGTATACCATACACACACACACACGGTATACATTCAATAATATCTTTCGTGTGTGTGTGTACACACATTACATATACTCTATTTTCTATGCCCTCAATTTTTGTGGAAAGAATAAATATTGATTAGGAGAATTCAGTGTAGCTGATTCTAGGAAGTAAAAGATTTTTACAGGTGCCCACATAATGATCTTGCAAATACTTTGGGTAATTACATTCATGCATGTAGGCCAACAGAACTCAATGGGACTAACTCAGGGAAAGGTGACTTGTGTGCTGAAATGTTCACAGGACAACCATTTTTATGTTACACAATACTGCCCTGTACCCTCAGACATAATTACAGATACAACCAGAAATTCACGTTTCAAAAACATCAAAAACAACAAAATTAGCCTAATGGGAAATACTTGTTTTCTTTCCCCTATCCCTCCCTCCATGATTCATTGGTTTGCACCTCTTATTTCAGCACTTAGTCCCTGGGAAGAATTACATGCAATCTAAGACCAGAAATAATCAAATTACCAGATATTTTAATAACAATATTTATATTTCAGGTACTGTAAACACCAAAACTATTGACTGCCTCTATAAATTGAACATCTAAGACTTTCTGATGTAATTTGTTGTTATTTGTACCTTATTTTTAGTTATATCTAAGTTTTTCAAAATAGATTTATAGAAGGTCTAATTTTCAATAACAAATAATAAGTTCACAAGGTGGATAGCATGACAGTGATATCCAGCTATGGATGGCTTGTCTTATAACATTAAAATAAAACCTTAACTTAGGTAGTCATAAAATTATGAATTTGACTATTGGAAACTGGTGGTATTATAATCGTATTGGCAACCAACATAAAATAAATTGAACCTTATTTCTTAAGATCTACTACTTCAACTTAATGGTAGAGAATTTTAATCCCACAAGAAATATTTTGGAGAAGGGAGTGAAAAGTACTGAAAAAGAGATTTTTAAAATCTGACTATGAGCACTAGAGAGACATCTATTTTCAGTTAATGAAAATTTGATAGTTATGATGTAGACATCCTGTTACTTGACAAGTCTATAGTAATGAATCAAACAATTTATTAAATGGCATTATAATGCAACCATTTAGAAAAGCACTAAGTTTGTAATAATGGTTATCTGATAGTCAAGAAAAAGCAGATGATACGTAAGCTTTATATAGCACTGCTCTTGGAGACAGTTGAAGGAGTGAAGTGATATAAACCTGATTAGCAATTCCACAGTCTGCTGTCTTACTAAGAACTGTATGAACTTGTTCTTATAAGTAGAACCTCTAGTACTACATATGTGATTTACAAATATTTAAAAAAATAAACCAAAAAATAACCCACAAAAATGAACAAAACCATAATAAAGCAAGCTAGGGAACTCAGCAGGCACACCTACACATGCAGTTAATGTGACTGAATAAACTGTGGCACAAACTAAATGCAACATCACCATCTATGCATGCATTTAAGTGCAGTAATTTATTCCGTCACCGAAAAGTACCTATATTTGATGGGAGCAGCTGATGGCACTGTAAATTAATGTACTGCACCATAATTGCAGTGCACATGTAGACAGTGACACTTTACTGTGGAGTAAATTAGTCTACTGCATAGTAAAGCACATGTGTAGATGTGCCTGATGAGAGCTAGAAATAGTACCTCTAAGGGTTCTGTCTGTCTGTCTGTCCGTTAACAGATTACTTAGACAACATATTTTATGGCATTTATAATCTGAACTGAGAATTTGTCTTAAAGAAATCATGGATATATATTTGGCTTTGGATCATGAATGAATGAAATAAAATATTCATTAAATAAATACAATGGCCTCATCCACACAAGTCCAGATGTTTGTTTCCCCCTCTGGCATGCAGCAGGTTACCCCAAGTGGAGTAGGGGAGACTGGGGTCAGCAACTGTCCTGGTCCTAGTCACCTTGCCTGGGATTCTGGGGGCCTCAGGGAGCTGCAACTACATTGCTCTTGCAGCTGGGAGCTTGGCCAGCAGTCCAGTCTCCAGTTTTGGTTGACACATGCTGCCACCAAGTGCACCATCCCACTATTTTTCTACACAGGTTTTTTTACAGCTCTGAAGGTATTGCACATGCTTTCCAAGCATTCTACACAGCTAAATGGCATTGCCATTGTCCCAGGGTAAAGCCCCCACCCCACCTTGTGCTGCAAGGTAGGAGCGTGGGGAACACCTGAATGTTCGGCATGTGGCACCATAGATAGGCTTGTCTGGATGTGGCCAATACATCTAACATGAACAAGACTATCAAGAAAAATGCAATTCTATACCAATAATTATTCAGAGCTTACTATATGTTTTCCCTGGGAATATTTTTTGGACTTGGTCTATATACACACACATAGGTATACTCTCATCCTTTGGCTGAGTAGTCTCCCTGTGTAAATATTTGCAGAATCAATCCCTTAATTAGAAATTCAGTGAAGGAAATATTTGACTGTAGATTACAGTCTTTAACAGTGGAATGGGAGTGACTCTCCCATGGTAAAATGAAGAGCTTGTCTGTACAAGGATATGGCAACAAGTTTACTTTAACAAAACTGGTTTAAATGCTTACCTAAACCTCTGCAAGCCCTATATTTCAGTTTAATAGTGGATGGTATTGGCACAGTCAATGTCAAATGTGAAAAGTTTTTAAATAGATCAATATATTCCATTGTTAGCTCTATACACATTCACATAGGAATTTGAATACATTTGAATTGAAGGACCTTAAAAAATGAATTAAGTTAAATGAGTGTAACGTTCTTGTTTAAACAAAGCCACCAAAGGCAGGTTGGAAGCTGAACCTGAAGAAAGTCCTAGCTTCCAACCTGGAATTAGAATTGATAAATTCCAGATTATTAAACCTGTGCTTCAAAACTAGCCCCTCCCTTTCTTTCAAAGGTTATATGCAGTTTTGTACAAATGAATGTGGAAAATAGCAAAAACTTTTGTCATTAGTCTTAAGATCCATTTCATGATGTGTCCTTTAGCTCTAGGATGCACAGTTGTTTCTGACACAAATGTAGTCCTGTTTCTAAAAGCTGAAGATTTTTTTCCCCAGAAAGTTGCTATTCAAGGCAGTCCTGTCAGTGCAATACTTTTTTTTTTTTTTCCACTACAAAATTTTAAATTTTATGTTCTAATTAGATGCCATTGAGAGCTCAGTCTATGCTTTGTCAGTACCTAAGGAAAATTACCTTACTACATATGAGCAAGACCTGCCCTTTTTTTTTTTTTTTTTTTTTTACCTAAACCACTGTCCTTGGTCAGATACTATATCTAACAAGAACGTGCACATTTGAATTTTATGAAATTACATCAGGGAGCAAGTTAGTATTGCACTATAATCTTATTTTAGTGACTCTTACTGGCCTCAAAATTAAGAAACTGGGCTTTGATCCATTAGTGATTTGCATTGCAAGATGAGTTCTTAAATTCAGACTCTAAAAACACAAGTGCTTACTATAATTCAGATAGGCTCCTAAATTAGTCACTTTTTAAGAATTTTATCCTGGACGACTTTCTCCCATTTGCCAAATTGATTGAAATACTTAAGGCAGTTACACATTTTGTTTGAAATCTAATCCAGCAGAATTGCTCTGAGGATGCTTACCGGGACAAACACTTAAAAGAATACCAACAAGAATATCTAGATTCCAGATTCCAATGGAAATTATTCAAATATTTCTATGTATGTACAGATGCAAAATTTACAGGAAAATCAAGAACTGAGGCACTGATGAAATTCAGGTATTTCCAAAGGTGAGATGATGCCAAGGAAGTGTGAGGATTGGAATTTTGGATCTATATACGTAAAACTCATTTAAGTCCCAGTACACGAGATGCTAACAGGATAGTAGATGTATTCTACTGATTATTAGCATAGAACAAAAAACCTGTGTTGATGGCAGTAGAATTAATCTACTGCACATTACCATCATTTAAAAAGGATGTGCCAGTGTTAATGCATAGTAGTCCTGATTATGGCATATTAAGTTAAACTGCGATTGCTAGTACTAAACTTAATGCGTCATAATTATGCTGCATTAATGAATGTGTAGTAATGGCCTGTATCTTTTTTGTAGATACAGACCTTAGGGGCACGTCCAGACAAGCGTGGACATTTGGTTCCCTGGGGACAAGTAGCAGTGACGTACCTTGCACCACCACTACTTGTCCCTGAGGAAAGTCCATGCCATGTGCACTTTGGCATGTGGCAAGTTACTCCAGGGGTGATAGGGGAAGTGTACTGGCCCCAGCAGCCTTACCTGGGGTTCTGGGGGTCCCCAAGGGCTACAGCCACAGTGACTCTGCCACACAGAGCCTGGCCAGCAGCCAGAGCATGGCTACAGGTGGCCCGGCTCCACTTTTGAGCAACACACACCGCCTATGCATGCGCTGCTCTACTTTTTTTTCCCCACGGGGTTTTTTGACCCCCAGAATATCCAAGTGTCAAAAAGACCGGTCAGAAAAAAAAGTGGAGCAGTGCACACATGGGCAGCATGCCCTTACAGTGGGGAGAACATTTAAATGTTCAGTATGTGGTGCCGCAGAACTGTGTGCAGCACCACTTACTACACGGCTGCACTCATCTGGATGCAGCCTAGGAGTGTAAATTTCAGTGAGAGTCAATGGGACTTGGGTTTCTAGGTAACTTATGAATTTAAAAAAACCAGGAGATTAAATAAAACTTACTATATGCATTTTTTAGTTTGGATGGTCCAGGTAATAGAATATAGTAAACGTCTACTTGAAGGATACTGCAAAAATTTTTTCTTTAAAGATTGAACAGTCAATGCTTTTTCCTTGCATAACCTGTTCTTCATTAACAAATGACATTTGAAGAGCTGGTGTCTATGAAAAAACATATTTCACTATACTTCAAACTAATAAGGCTTAATGAAAAATTAGTAATATTTACCTAATTAAGCTATTTACTTGGTCAGAACATATTTGTTTGCATACCATGTATATCAAAAGACAAGTTTCTAAAGCATCACAATCACTATTCAGTTAAGGAGTTGTAAAGTTTCCTTCAAGGCATCCATGGTAGAGTAGCAGATAAGCACAGTTTGGAGTTTGTGTACCTAGCTTGAGAAAAGCAGGCTTTATTTCTCAGATTTTTTTCTTCAATTTGACAGGGGTGGTTTCTGTTTCTTTGTTCTACTCCTCCCTAACTTCAGTGGTTTTATGAAAGGGAGGGTAAAGGGGGAAGAGGAGAAGGTCTGTGCCAATCTATATATGTTCTTTAGGTTCCATATTTAGTTTTCAAAGGCTGGTAAATGAAGTAACAGGCTCAATAATAGCAATACACTTCCTGTATCACTAAACTCTGTTCAGTCACTTCTTTGCTTATGACACCATAATAATTATTCATGAGACAGCTGTTCATTCATGAAACAATGGCAGTGCCATTTAGCTGTGTAGAATCCTTGGAAAGCATGTGCGATACCTTCAGAGCTGTAACAAAAAAGTCAGTATATTTAAAAATTAAAGTACAGTCTTTTGATTACAGGAAGACCTTCCAAATTATCCTGCAGAGCAATTATAGCATCCACCTGCCAGGTAATTTAGAAGACTCCAATTTGGTAACTCTAGAAGTTGAAGATGCAGATGTTATAAATTTAACAACCTGGGATAGCAACAAGGGAACAACAACAACAACAATAATAATAATAATAATATCTTGGTTTGATAAGCAAACAATGTGAAGAGATAGTTCCCTAGCCATACATTGCTAATTCTGAAGCCATGTGGAAGGGAAAGAAAGTTTTTGGTCATTAGCAATGAAAGATAAGGTTAATGAGTGGGAGAATATTTCAGTTAATGTTACATATTTACTTACACGTACAGTTACACAAGGCAATGATCAGTGGACTATTTAGTATTTTGTTAAGGAGAGTGCTCAGTAAAGAAAAGGATCCGCTGTCCTTTCTCTGAACGTTTTGGGGGGGTGGGATTTTGTTTTGTTTTTTAAAGAAAGTCTATGGCTCCCATTTGGAAGCACTCTAGCAAATATTTAGGTCCCATGATGTCAATGAAACTTCACTGGGGTGCAAGAGATGTGACCACCTACACTGAATTGCAACTTTGTGCTTCTTTTGGACACACTAGGGCGTGTCCAGATGAGCACACATGTTTCTCCAGGGACAAACAGCAGCTGCGCATAGTTGTGTTGCTGCTGCTTGTCTCCAAGGAATGCCCTTGCACTCATACCCTGGCACATGGCAAGTTGCCCTGGGTGACACAGGGGAGGCTGAGGCCAGTGCCTGGGCTGGCCCCAGTAGCCTTACTTGGGATCCTGGAGGCCTTCTAGGGTTCCAGCAGCAGCGATCTGGGCACATGGAGCCTGGTTGGCAGCTGGAGCATGGTTCCGGCCAGCCAGGCTTTGGTTTCAGGTGGCGCACAATAAATTAACTCCGCTGTAGGAAAGTGATGATCAGGACAAGTACTATTCTACAGTGGAGTAATTTATGCCACCTAAACGCACATGTAGATGGTGACCAGAGCTGGCTGGGGCACCAGGATGCAACAGTACAGGGGATGCCTCACAGCTAGCCCCTAACTGTAGCATCCTTGAAACAGCAATGGCTTAAAAAGAGCATTTTAAAAGAGATCAACCTCTGATATCTTACCTAGGTTATCACTTTGTAATATCCTTAACTCCATTTAATATCAGAATATTGGGGATTGTTTGATTGATTATTTTGTTATTTTGTGGTGTTGCCATTATTTTTACCTGTTAATTTAACTGGAAAAATAATCAAAACATCTACTTATCAGAAATAAAGTTTTGTTCAGCTAGAAATGGGTATTGTGTTATTGCTGAATTCTGTTATTAAATATATAATAAAACCATCCCCAGGAAGACAAAAGCATTAAATATGACACTAAATATCTATACTAACTATTGGAAAGTCTTTTGTTTTACTATCACCCAAGGTATTTTTTGCTAAACACCAAACAAACAAAAAACCTTTTACATTTCTGGTAAGGCTATATCTGTGATTAAGAATTAAAATGCATTCTGATTAAAATCCTGGCTTCATGGGTAACATTTAAAACACTAACTAGAATTTTATAGGACAGGGTTTCATTCTATATACCCAATTTGTTCCTAATCTTTACTTAGGAAATGCTCTTGTATTTTATTAAGAAACTATTTGTATTTTGTTTAAATATAACAGAAGCTAAGAACATATAAATATATAAGTAAACTGGATGTCATAAGAAACATTGCTTTCATGTTTTAATACATCCTATGGTGTATGTTTGAATACAAAACAGAATAGTGTCAGCTCTTTCTTCACAATGGAAACCATCAAGCTAAACTCATAAAATACAAAGATGACATTTCAGATAAAACAAAGAAACAAACATCTGCATACATTTTTCAACTTTAATCTTTAGGATTAATCCCAAGTCCCAAGAATAAAACTGCTATGGAAGTAGGGGCTCACAGTCTTCACTAAGACAAAAAGTTGTGCTTTTTCAGTACCTTTTTCCAAAAAGGCATGTTACTTAAACAGAGCTAGCTCTTGACTGTGAATATATCAATTATACTGTTTGTCCTTGGAATGTAAACATGAAGGGTTTGGTTCAGGAGAGGTTCTTTTAGTTATTATACATATTTCATTGCATTTCCACATTAACAAGGATGAATATTTTCCATTTACATTAGAAGAATTAGTAATAGTGCTATTGTAACTCAGACCATGAAAATTTAATGAAAAAAATAAAGTCTTTATTACTGTTAAATTCTGAAAATCCCTTAATATTTATTTATTTAGTCACACACATATTCCTGATCTATTTGTTTTGGTAATAGCAGAGCACTGGGACGCACCTTGTCCTTTAAGAGGACCTAATGAGGGACTCACCTGACTGGAAGAGGGTTCAGGCTTGAGTTATATAAGCCCACAGCCTGTACTGGTCAGTTTAGTCTCACTGGTAGCTATGGAGTTAGGAGCTCTTGAACTGGCAATGGCTCTGAATGAGGAACTCTGCAATGCAGGGAACAAGGGAAGGTACCTGTGGCAGAGAAGAGCTTGGTTATATGGCAAGGTGACCTGGTTTTATGTAAAGCCTAGGGAAGATCTGAGTGTCTGCCAGAGGGCAGGTATTCATTATATTAAGTTGGCCTAGAGCCCTGCAAGGGCAGGCTTACTTAGAGGGCCACCAGCTCATCAAGGACTGAAAGTGGGGTGCAGCTGGGGGTGCAAAGGCCTAGAGAGTAAGGTTTTGGGGATCCACAAGTCCCAGGGCTGGAAAAGGCTGGGAGTATGATCAGAGGTTCCAAGGCCAAGCAGAGCTGAGAGAGAGAGTGAGACCCAAGAAGGTCCAAAGACAGGATGAGTACCTGAGTGTGGAGGTTCAGGAGTCAGGGAGTGATGGACAGTTGGACCAGATGGTCCATGGGGCCAGGGCCAAGGCAAGGGTTGGATGAGGTTCCACAAGCCTGAGAGGGGCTATGCATGAGACTAGAAGTCTGGGAGACCAGAGAGAGGGGCTGCACATGAGATCAGGAGTCCGGGACCCCAGAGAGAGAGGCTGTGAGTTGGACTGGGCTTTGGGGAGCTCAGAGAAAGGGCTGTGAGCCAGACTGGGGGTCCAGGAGCCCCAAATGGCCCAAACATGGGACTACAGGGGTCCGAGGGCCAAAAGGGGTGTGAACTGAACATTGTAGTGATAATACCTTCAAGGCCTGGGGTATAGCGTAGAGAAGGGAAGGAGTCACACAATTTGCCCTTAAGGCTACAGGTGCCCTACATAGTCAGGCCAAGTGGGACCTATCAGGCCTGAGGGCTAGGCTGAGACTAGTGGGGGCTCAAGAAAGACCTGGTGGGGAATTGCTAGGATTAAAGTTCACTCTAAGGCCTGTAGGCAGTCTCCCTTAATTGATCTTTAATAAGAAGAACAAGGCATGCTGGGCAAGCAATCTAGGGACAGCAACATTATAATCTGAGCCAGCCAGGAGCTGGAAGGTCATTGGGGGTATCACATCTGCCCCGTGGCCACGAGCCTGTCACATTGGTCATATCAGTGTGAGAGAGACAACCATATTGGCTTAAAGAGACAAGATCTTTAATAATCAATTTTCAACATCAAACATTATCTTTTCTGAAAATTTTTGGTTTTTAAAAGGCTGACTGCCAAAGCCCAAGAGGCAATCACTCTTGAAGATTTATTTTACTCAGAAATGGGGCTGCCCTCATAAAATATTATTTTCTTATATTCAACTGGATATTATTTTACTTATAAATTAACTAATATACAGTAATGGAAAAATTAGGAGAAAAATAAATTTTACAAGTCTATATATGCATTTAAAATAAATAGAATAAAAATAGAAAAATGTGATATTTGACAGTATTACATTACTGCCATATATGAAATAAACATATATGGGTGAGCGTGCAAAAGCCTCAGGATAGTGAGCTCTATGACTTATGATAGCTGAAATTCCATAGACACATGTTCAAATAGGTGCAAAAACTATACCATTCAAATTCACACCTGACCCTTTAGAGTTGAGATGGCAGAAAGGCAGAAATGAATGATTTTCATGGTGGGTTCCAGATTAAATCACATTTTCGCTTCATAAATTTAAAATCTGTTTCCATTAGCACAATTTCTATTGTATTATACAACATAGGCTTCTTCAGAGAAGTTGACAAGAATAAAAATGAACCATACCCTCTGTCAATAGCAATGGTACAAGTAGGGTGGGGCATCTAGGACAGCTGCCCTAGGCACCAGTTTGGAGGGGGTGGAGGGACAGAATGAAAAAACTGGCTGCTACCCTGCAATCATACTGGTAGTGGTAGCAGCTGGAAGCTGTCACTGCCTCTGTGTGTGGCAGATGCCCTGAGTACTCAGTCTGGCTGTGTTGTTATGCCTCTGGTCAGTAGATTTTTCATCTAGGTATCTCACACACAACTTTTTAATTGAATTTGGGCTTGGAGGTTATTCTCTCAGTTTTACCTGTGAGAAGCTTATTATAGCGTTTTTACTTGTGTAGATGTATGCTTTTCCTAAGCCAAATAGCATCAAATATTTTTTACCTGATGGTTCATTCAGAGATGCTGTTTTCTGTAATAAATCTCCTGTCATCAACCAAACATATGTCTACTAGTTTACACAGCCTCTGCATGAAAAGACAACTACTGAAAAGAGATTATTTAAAAATTAATATTGCACATTCTGACTCTACTTGTACTACTATGAAAATGTAAAATATAATGAATAGAAACATTTGAAGTGCAGTAAGAAAGAAAAAGAAATAAAAGGGGCCATGTATTGTTCAGTCTGTAGAGAGTTGCATTAGAAAATGCTCATGGACCTGCTTACATGTGCTATATTTACTCTAAGATCAAGAAATACTCCACAGAGTTTTTTGGTTGTTTTTTTTTTTACATAAATCTTTTGAAACTTTTACTTTTCTCATTGAGTTGTTTCAAGCTTAGTCTCTAGCCAAAGATATGTTCTTTGTAACTACAGTTGATTTCCTACAGGAAATTCTGATTTTTCAGTATTTGGTTTTGTTCTGAATAGAGGTAAAAATAAATGTTATTTTTCCCTTCGTGAAATGAAAATGACAGAAAAAGGCAGATTGAGAGATACTCTGGCATTGAATTACATCGAACTTTGCTCCTATGATATCTCATGGAAGCTCCATTTTCCTCCATGGCCTGGATTCCCTGGACAGACCTTTTCCCATAATTCAGTTGAATCACAGAGGGAAGACTATGATGCATCATGGAAGAGGTACCTGTGAATCAGCCCATGCCCCAGACCCAAAGAAGCTGCTGCTATCATCGGCAGTGGCAGCATTGGCAGCAGGTGGGGAGGTAGTGAGCGGCTGGACGCGGAGATGCCTCTCCACCCCACCCTGCTGCTGCACTGCCTGGCTCTGTAGGGGCCCCCAAAGGGTGGGGCCCGGAGCAGTTGCCCCCATTTGCCTCCCACAGGGACAGCCCTGTCTAGTAAATACAGGTAAATGTTGAAATTCTGAAGTTAAACAAAACAACTCAAATGTTTGAAAAATAGAAGTATTTTAGTTCAGAATAACATCACCTAAAAACAAAACAAAGCAACAATGGAAAACAAGCCAAACAAGCAAAAAAAAGCTCCAATTATTCCCAGTAAAAATTGAATAATTTTCCTGTGGCAAATGTTGGTTTTGCAGCAATTGCAGTTTCAGTCAAAAATAGATCCATGCCCCCCGCCAAGTATTTCAACAGAGAATTACTGACTGGCTCAATTTGTGATTTTTTTTTAAATGATTACTGAAAGGGTTCATGATGGAAAGATCAAATTTGGCGTAGAAAATGCAAAATTTCTCACTAAGGGCAGCTACATTTAAGTGTTCTTTCAAAAAAACTCTAATTTTAATATCACTGATTTAAGACCCATTGGTACAGGTACTGTAACTGCAGGCTTGAACGATGACAGTTTCCTTTATATATTCTTAAAACATAAAATACCATACTTACTCAATAGAAGATGATCCTAATTATAAGATGATGCCCCAATAATTAGATTCTATATATGGAAAATTTATAAATTTATTATAATTTCTTAGGTACAGAAACTAATTATTGGAGGATTGCCTTGAATTTGTTCCCTACTCACTGCTACAGCAGAGAAAATAAATCTGAGGCGGGTCTGGGAGCCTTTGCTCTCTGCTTCTCTCCAACTTTTCCCCCTGGTAGCCTTTTCCCCCTCTCCTGTCAGACCCAGCTCTCTCTAAGCACATGGAAGTAAAGAGAAAATCTAAAAACAATAACTTTGAAATTAAACATGGCTGTACCAATTTGCATATATTGCCCATGCATTTAGTTTATCCAGGTTTGATGCATGTTACCTTTTTTGACACTGCTGCAAGCTTTACCACAAGTTCTCCATAAATACACTTTTAAGCAGCACTTTGGTATCTACTTATGTATAGTACAAAGTATGCATGATATCAGTCCAAAGCCAAAGGCTCATGACTTACCACATAGTTCATTGGACTACCCCCCCCCCCCCAAGTCAATAGCATTTCAAGCCACCAAGGCCTTCACAGTTCTGCACTACTCACTATGTGTGTGTCTCCAGATACCGTCCCCCACAAAGGATCCATGTGCACTTTAGAACTCACTCTGACTGGAACTGGATGATCTTGTCACAACTCCTGGGATGCTCCAAAAATGTATGTGCAGATAAGGTGCAAGGCAACCTGGTCTAGTTTCACCTCATGGAGGGCAAGGCCCCTATCTCAGTCTGCTGCTAATCATAGATGACAGGCTGAGACAGGGGTCAACAGGAATTCTAGGTGAACTATTGTGGATCATCATGACTTGGAAAAGAGTTGGTGGTGAGGGGGACTGTGTTTAATAGGCACTACCGTATATTTTGCTCAGATAAGCTTGAGGTAGATTTCCATCAACATATTTGCATAATGTGGCCAGTGTGTTTTATAGTCTTGCACAGTGTTGGCTGCATTTAATTAATTTCATAGTTGGTTTCCATTGCTAAGCATATGCAGCTTTTGGCAGCATTTTAAATACATTGTTCATCACTAATGAGATTTTGTTGTATATGGTTACAAGACAAGGGACTTCTTCCCCGTGCCAATTGTCTTGTATTCAAGTAAATATGGTACATAGCTGTGGAGTAAAAAAAAAAGAAAGTTTGTAGTGAAAGAGACAGTGATTCAGGGACTGTTATTCTAGAATAACGCCACATTTGGACATTATTTTCCAGAATACATATACACTTTTCAAAATTAGTTTAAAATACTTTGGAAATGGAAAGACACTCTACTTCTGAAAAAGTACATCAGAATATGAAGGTATTATTTTATTGTACTTTAACACCCTACTTTACCCTGGAATAACTTTTATAAGTATCTGTTAAGAAGCTATGTAGTTTTTACCTGATAAATAGACTGATTCAAATCTAAAAGAAGCGGACACACATCCATTGGCTGCAATGGAAGTAAAACTGGGCCCAAACTGTGCAGACACACCCTCCCCCTCCACACTGAGATGGTAACTATTGGGGGGGGGAGGCAGTTGCTATGAGGGTTTGAACTGCAAAGCACAATGCCAGTGATTTGCAAGTCTTCTGTGATGTAACAGGAAAAACACCCTTCCTCCAGCAGAATGGGGATGTGGGTCCTGGCAATGGCCCCCACACAGCTCAGGAACCCCAGCTGCTTAAACCCAGCAATCACTTCTTGTGATCCCCAAGCTGGAGCATCTGAGGACCCAGCTGCTGCAGAACTGCCTCACACACTTCGTGCCTGGCAAATGTTACCATTGTCTGCCCTACGCCAAAGTGGTTGGCCACTCAATAGAGGTTGTCAGGATATACCAGCTTCCAGATTACCATCGTGACCCATGTGTCCATGGGCAAGAGTGCTAAAGCCTGGTATCCTGGTGCCAGAGCAGGTGGGTGAGCTCAGAGCAAATGCTCATAAATGTGCCACAGGACATTCTGAAATTTTGTCTCGATTGCTTATTGTCCCAGTGTATTTTTCATTTCTTGGGTGCCCAACTTGAAATAGCTCATCTTAGTATTTGTGGCAGTGCCAGGTTGAAGATGTAGAGAATTTGAAGTAATTGAAGTTTCCAAGCTTTCTGCCTGGCTCTGGGGACAGAGAAGAAGGCAACATAGCCCCTGGAGAGTGGAGGAGAGTCCTACCCAGCTTCATAGAGCCCCCAGCCCTGGCCCCACTGTGCCAAACCCTGTGCACGGAGCTGGCAGACACCCTTGTCAGTTTAAGAACTACAGTTACAAGCAGTTAATTGAAATTTTTCCACAGTTGCCCCTGACAGTGTGGAGACTAGTCAGCCAGGTCACAGGGCATGGACTGGTCCAGGAGTGGAGGCTAAGGGGCCTGAGAGAACAAGGCAAGAGGCCACATTGGGCTTTCCCAACCCAGGCCACTCAGTAGAATAACAAGGACTCCAGCCACAGCTTTTTCTCCCAAGCCCCTAGGAGCGGAGGCAGGAGGCCAAATTGGGTCCCCATAAGCTGGGGCTTCCTTCCTCAGGCAGGGGCAGTAGCTCCCTCAAAAGTTTCTTCCCCCACTGCTCCCACCTCCCAGTCATGACCAACACCCTCTACACCTCAATCCCAAATCCCAATTTATTAAAACAAACAAACAAACAAAAAAACTTTAATTGACATATAGTTTACTTGTTTTTAAATTCTTTTCTTTCCCCTTTTTTTCTTTACTACAGTACAAGTCCTGTTTTCCAGCATGAGTGAGAAATGGAGGGTGCCAGAAATCTAAAAATGCCGGTTACCTAAGGCACAGGGGTTTCTGGCTGGACACAGAGCTGGGGGAGAGAGGGGTATTGGTTGCTGCACATGGAGCAGCAACAGTGCAGGGTGGCAGCTGCCGCATGCAAGCTTTCTTCCCCACGTCTGGCCAGCCAGATGGAAATTCCAGTTAATAGAAATGCTGGTTAGTAAAATGCTGGATAACAGGGTTTTTACTACACTAATGTTTTATTTTTCAATGGCTGACTTTATTCATTTCACCACACTTTCCCCACCCCCATTTCCCTTCTACCTCCTATTTCATTACCCACCCCCATCTGAATTAATTGTCCACCTCCCAGCTTCATATACCTGCCCCCCAGCCCATTTCTCCCCACACTCCCACCTAGAGCAGAAATAGAAACTTGTCCATGCTCACCAACCCTGTAGTGACAACTCACAGCTAAAGGTCCTAGCTCAGCCCCTATACACCAGCCCTCTAGTGGCAAGTCACAGCTGTGGAGGTGGGGGACAGTCAGAGAATCTTCTTAACCTTAACTGCTCCAAACTCAAGCTAGTACTAAAACAGATCAACATTTGCGCAGTACAAATGTTGTGTAACATGTAACAAGGCCATACTTTTCATGTCATACCTTATATCAGCTTAATTTTCTATCATTTTAAAACATGAGTTCAATATCTTGTAGCAATATGTGTTATATGTGTATAACAAAAAAAGAAGCCACTATCACATTTCAGTTTACAGTAAGTCCTGCAGTATTATCTAACAGTATATCATTTATCTGTATGCATGAATGGAACAAAATGCTGAAAACAATTTTTGATGAAAAATGACTAGCACTGCTAAAATTCTCTCCTGTTTTTCGAAATAATGCTAATCATAATTTGTTAAAGTATCAAAAATGTATTTGCATCTGTAAAGCACATCAGTAAATGGTTTCATTCTATTTATCACACTAAAGAAACTGTGTTCTGTTGTTTAAAGAGACAGTATAGAAGACTGGTAATTCTTAGGTGATTTTCATAAAGACACCTACAACACCTACCCAAATGTCTATCTCCACAAACAATAACACCAAGTGCTGTACAACTGAGTTTCATAGTTTTCATTTTTTGTGATAAGAAAGATGAAGACAATGATTTTTAAAGCTCTTCAGTTAATAATATTAATCAATGCAATTACATCCTAAAGTTGGTGGAATGCAAGCCATTGAATATATTGTTATTGTTAAATGATGCACATAATGGTCCAATGCTTTAGACAAACTGGTTATCTAGTTTTTCATCAGCTTTTGTACATTTCCTCACTTTACAATCTTTTGTATTTGAAACTTTTACCTTTGACAAGGATAAAACTCTAGACTTTTGCTTTCTAGCTCCTAATAAAATGCACCCACTCTATTATGGATTGAGTTTACATGTAATGAAACAATGTTAGGACACAGGACATACTGGCTGTCTTATGAGGTTAGCAATCTACTGAGAACTGGCTTTCATAGAAACTGAGATAGTAAAAATCAATGCAGCATTGTTGTATTTTAGAAAAGTAGGAAAAAGTATGGCCTGCACTGTATTTGTATGGCTTGGGTTGAGAGAGAAAGGTCCAATACCATAATCACTATGCTTAATTTCAAGCATTAATATTACTTATTTCCTCAAATAATTAAAGATATTTCTACTACTATCTAAAACAGGCAAGGTAAAAATAACTCTAGATGACTTCCCGAGGTCCCTTACAAGCCCTACTTTTCTACTATTCCATATTGCATTGATACTAGATGGAATCAGTCAATTCTGGGTGTCCATTTTCTGTTGGAAGCGAATAATACATATAACAAAAAGAGTTATAGAAAACTTAGCATTAAATAATAACTATAGAAAATATATTCTCTTCAGTTATCTGAGCATATCCCAAATTTCCTCTAAAATATACACAGGCTTACAAGTATGCACAACACGTCAGTAAAAATATAGGACTTCACACCAGAGGCAGAGAGAGAAGATCTAAAAGATATTATTTTCACGGAGTTCTAGCATTCCAAAGAAGATGACTTTATAACCCATCACAGAAGGGGGCAGTGTGGGGAGGAGGGGAGGCATATAAAGACATAACTTGTACAGTCTTGGTAAAACCCAAGTAACTGTTGTAAAACTGAGAACCAGTTTTGTTTTTCTCTTCATTGATCATGACACATTGAGTTAAATCTGCAGTGTCCTCACTTGCCCTATTCCTCCTTCACTTGCAAGCTTTGAATAAAACTTTGGCATTGTAATTAGCATGCATTTTCCTTTAACACTAGCCATTCCTGAACACAGTCCATAACTGCAATAAAGCAGAATCTTTCTAGATCTTGACACAACAGGAAATAGATTGAACCTTAACCAATAATGGCTGATTGAAGGAAAGAAGACTGAAGAAATTCATTCCGTGTAGTTTTATATGGTTACAGGAATAATAAACAGATAGAAGCTCCCAAGATTTTTACCTTAAAAATATCAATCACAACACTGTTATTATTGTATTTGGATATTCTGCTTTCATAGAGTCATACAAAATTAGGGTCAAAAGGGACCTCAGGAGGTCATGTAGTCCAACCCCCCCAAGAAACCAGGACCATCCCCACTAAGTCATCCCAGCAAGGTTTGTCTAGCTGGGTCTAGGATGGAGATTCCACAACCTCTCTGGGTAATCTGGGCCCTACTAGTGAGAAAGTTCTTTCCTAATATGTAACCTAAACTTCCCTTGCTGCAACTTGAGACCATTGCTCCTTGTTTGGTCATTTGACAGTCTCAATCCATCCTCTTTGGTACCACCCTTCAGGTAGTTGAAGGCTGCTATCAAATCCCCTCTCAGTCTTCTCTTTGTCAGACTAAAGAAGCCCCGTTCCCTCAGACTCTCCTGAGAAGTCATGCGCCCCAGCCCCTGAACCTGCTCTCTGCTGGATTCTTTCCAATTTGTCTACATCCTTTCTGTATTGGGGAACCCCAAACTGGACACAATACTCCAGATGTGGCCTCACCAGTGCAGAAGAGGAGAAGAATCACTTCCCTTGACCTACTGGCAACACACCTACCAGTGCAGCCCAGTATTCTGTTAGCCTTCTTCATAAGAAGGGCACACGGTGGGCTCATATTAGGCTTATTGTCCACTGCAACTGCCGGGTTCTTTTCTGCAGAGCTGGTGCTTAGCCAGTCAACCCCCAGCTGTACCCCTGCATGGGATTGTTCCATCCTAAGTACAGGACTTTGAATTTAGACAAACTTCATGAGATTACTTTTGGTTCATTCCTCCTATTTGTCAAGGTCTCTCTGAATCCTAGCCCTAACCTCTACTACTCGCTCCAGTTTGGTGTCATCCACAAACTTGCTGAGTGTGCCATCTATCCCATTTTCCAGGTCATTTATGAAGATATTGAACAAAATCAGCCGCCAGAACAACCCCTGGAGCACTCCACTTGATACTGGTTGCCAGCTAGACATTGAATAATTGATTTCTGGTTGCCAGTTTTCTGTCCACCTTATAGTCTATTCATCCAACTTGCCCATCCTTAGCTTGCTTGTGAGAATATTGTGGGAGACTGGATCAAAAGTTTTGCTAAAGGCAAGGTACATAACATCCACTGCTCTTCCCACATCCATACAGCCAGTCATCTCATCATAGAAGACAATCATTTTGATCAGGCATGACTTGCCCTGGTGAATCCATGCTGACTGCTCCTAATCACCTTCTTCCCCTCCAAGTACTCTTCTTGTTTCATTAGTGTCACAGTCAACCTCTGATAAGGGTATTATCACTGGCCTTTTTCTAGAAGTGTTTGCTCTTCATAAATGTGCTTGAAATTCCTTAATTTGAAAATTCAGAAGAAAAATCAGCAAAATTAGTTCCATATTTACTCATATATCATGCCCACTGTTGCCTCAAAAATTAGTCTTCCAAAAGTGGGGTGCATGTCTCAAGCAGGGAAGCTGATTTTTTCCACAAGAATAGAAGCACCCTGCTCCACCCAAAGTTTAAAACCAACTGCCCAGCAGCAGCATTTCTGCACAGCTGAGGGAGTCAATTGAATGAACAGCTCAGTGCTCTTCATGTCACACACGTTAACAATTGTTTTTCATGTTTAATTGTCTTGATGTTCCACTAATCAAACTAACTTTACTTTTGGCAATTTTGTGGTCTGATAGCTATACATGCTCTGTCTTCTCTTATTTCACAGAAGATTGTTTTCAGAATCATAGATCCACCCATGGAGATCAGTCTTCAACAGCAGCCAAAGTTTTAACTTTTGCTGAGCAGGAAAGAGAGGTTGACTGAGCAGATGATTAGGATCTGATGGTTCTTTAGGCAGCTATGCCTCTGAAAAAATCTTCTTCTACATTCTGCCTTCCAAAAACAAGGTGCTTGTCTTATCTGGGGCATGTGATACATGACAAAGCACTACAATTGCAGAAAGGGTCTCCAGTTCTGTATTATTCTAATATTATAAAAGCCTACATCTTTGTCTCTGTCTGTCCATAACTCTTTATTCACACGCTGATTGGCTGACAGAAGCAGGGGGAGTACTGAGGTGGGAGTACTGCCATGATTCCAAAACCATGCTGAGGACTGGACAGAGGGTGGCTCAGCTCTGCCACCCCACTCCCTGCAAAAGGCAAAACAGTGGCAGCATGGGGCGTTAAGTGGTGGTACTCCATCCCAGCCCCCTCCTTGACCCCCCCCACCCCATCATTCTTGATGGCCATTGGCTAGTATTATAATACACCTGCAAAATACAGACCCATGAGGAGCCCCTTGGCTGTAGATTCACACAGGTGTGGCCTGCTCGCTCAATCTTGAATCTATGAATTTGAATTCTTTTGGAAAATTTCAGCCAAAATTATTCAGCCTTTTGTAAGGAAAAAAAAGGAAATATACCTTATTTTGCTCCTGCTAAAAAATTCTGGCAACCTCTTTTTTGAAAAGCTGTACCTCTCTCAAGCCCTGCAGCAAGCACTTAAAATTTGGCAAGATGTACTTTTTGTGTTCCCTTTGCCATTCCTATGGCAATTTGGCCATATGTGAACAAATAATGAACCTCTGAAAAAGTCACTTTTTGCACATGTGCACTAAAAACTTACTGGAGTTGCATAGCTAAGTTCCCCAAAATTTTGCACTGGTCATGCTCCAGCCAAGAGCTGTGCAAAACTTTTTTTTTTTTTTTTATTTTATTTTTTTAACTACTGCTGGCCAGACTAGGGCTGGGCACACACAAAAAAAGGGAGCTAGAGAAGTCTAAACAACCAGCCTGCTAGAGAAGCTGCTTCATTTAAATGCAGAGGGATAAGCACAGGCAAAATTAATAGATTGGTACAAGGAGCCTCGTGTATTGGGAGCGAAAATTGGCAAAGGATTAGCAGAGGGAATGGGAGTTGGAACAAGGACTGGGGCTGGATAGGCAAGGATCTGTGGCTGACACAAGACCATTATTGGGTTCAAATGAGGATCCATGAGAGACTGGGACTGACTAGGAAAGAATTCTGGGATTGGTAAGCAGTAGACAGAGGAGGAGGTGCTGAGAAGAGGCAGATCTGACAAGGAGCTGGGTTCAAGAAGGAACAGGAAAGAGCTGGAAAAAGAAACTTACAGAAAGGGCCAGGGAGGGAAGAGAGAATGAGACAGTGGGAGGAAACAGAGATTGAACAACCAGCTGAGGGAAGGATAATGACAGCATGGGGGGGACAGGAAATATTGCCTACTATAGTTTGGAGTAGGGAGGGAAAAAAATAGAGGTTAAATGAGTGTCAGGGCAAGAGAACTGAGGGGGAAAAAAGGAGCTAGGCAGATGGGGGAGTGATTGAAAATTGATTGACAAGCAGACTTGGACTAAATGTCAAGATGGCGTCTCACTCAGTGCACAGGATAATGCTAGATAGGTCACTTAAACCAAATGTTTCCCTGGCAGCAATGACAAGTGTATTTTTCATTTCTTGGGTGCCCAACTTGAACTCTTGGGATCAGTACTACAATAAAAATCAGTGGCAGCTGCTTTAAACATATGGAGAACCATGTAATGCTAAGTATTTTTGAAAAAGTTAGGCATTGGGTGTCTCAAATTGGGCACCTAACATTACTATATATCTAAAATAGGTAGTATAATATTACCCATAGGATCATAAGAAAGTAGAGATTGGACTTTATGGGGTCATCTAATTCAGCCCCTCACTGAGGGCACATTCATCCCTGATGAAACTATCCAAGCCAAGTGTCTTTCCAACCTACTCTTGAAAATTTCCACAGGTGACAATTCCATAACTTCTCTAGGTAGTCTGTTCCAAACCTTGATCATGCTCAGTCAGAAAGTTCCTCCTGATCTCCAGCCTAAATTTCCTCAGCTGTAGCTTTGACTACTGTCCCCTATGTCTACAGAGAAAAACCCATCTTCACGCTCTCTAGGATCACCCTTCAGATATTTGAAGACTTATCTAATTCCCTCTCAGTCTTCTCTTCTTCAGATTAATTCACTTTACATTTTATAAGAACCCCATAATTCATTAATACTTGTGTAATATATGTGTCAGGCACTACACTGATGGCTGTCAAAGAAAAAGCTCATAAGGAAATTCTGTACACTGTACACTGTAAGAGTAAGTGGCTCCACAGAAAAAATAGTAAGTGACCAGGTAATTAAAAACCATATAATATGTCTGCATGAGGCACCAAATTATGGATGGCAAAATGTACATTTATTCTAGAATTTACTAACTTTTGAGTATTTGACTTTGCATTCTCATTTTCTTTTACTATAGTTTTTGTATATATTACTACATAAAAACAGTATCGATTCTAGATTATTATAATAATTGATTACCTACTACTTATGTTAACGTCAAACTTATCTGTAAATCACTCTTTCATTTTGTGTAATTTGAAACACTAATCTGGCACAATAAAACCCCCCAATTTCTGTTCCTTGCAGCAGGATCATTAGTTTTCTACAAGGCCCCTGTGACAGGACTAAGCCCCAGGGGTGGCCTTGATGCCACCTGGTGACCTCACACTTCCTGCCCTGTTCTGGCTCTCCAGTTACCCTCCCTTTTTGCCCTCTCTCCTGCCATGCCTTGTTATTATTTTATTAGGAAAAGGGAGGCTGCCCCAAGGTTCCAGAATGAGCCCTTGACCTACTACTCTGTGAATTCCTCTTGAACCCTGCAGATCCCTGTCCTGCCTTCAGTCATCTAGCGGGGCCTTCCCAGCCTATCTGTACTCTATCAGACTAAATAACTTAAGGACTAATTTTGTGGTCTCCAGCCTTCCCTACAGCCATGCCCATGACTCACGGGTGTTCTATCACTTTTCCTTGTTGGGGCCTAAGTCTTCCCAGCCTCCGTCCCTCTGCTCTTGCTGGGCCTCTTACATTGACCCACTGCACAAGACCTTAGTTTATTGGGCACTAGCCCTTGTCTTATCCTCCTTGGCTTTGGGCCTCTGGCCCTGTTCTTGCCCCTCTACGAATCTAGTCTCACCCCTCCAGGGCTGTGAACTTCTGGCCCTGTCTCCACTCTTCTTGGGCACTTGGACCTCTGGCCTAGGCTTCAGCCCTTTACAGTTCCCACTTCTTAGCACCTTAAGCCCAGCCCCTCAGACACTAATGGGACCTCCTGCCTCCCCCACTAGTCCCAATACAGACCACTGGTTAAACTCAAATGATAAGCATCAACATTCTGCTTACGGTGGCACTAAGACTCTCAGCACAGTGGCTGTAAAACAAAATCTAGTCATCCTGGGCCCTAACTCCCTGAAAGCCCTCAGCTCCTTACTTGCTGTTCCCAGGCATATCAGGAAACCCAGGCTTTATCTCAGCCACTGCCAAGTTGCTGCAGAGCCAGACTGACTGCTGTGGCTCAAGCTCTGGGTTTATATACCTCTCAAGCCCTACTACATCCAGTCAAGCGGCTCCCCAACCACCCCCAGGTGTTTCTAATTGGGCTTTCTGGCTGGCCTCCAAGGCGGCCTACAGCTGCTTGCCTAGCAGTTTTAGTGATGCCCCCATTGCCCAAGCAGGGCTCTGTGCTATTATACTATTGCAGAACTGCTAGCTCTCCAATAGGCACTCTGCTGAACAAGCAGGCTTTGCCCTATCATACTACTGCAGAGCAGATAGCTTGGCAATAGGCACTCATAGCCTATGGCCCCTGGCAGCCTGTTTCTCTGTGGGCAGCTCATCCAGGGTAGAATGGGAAAATACGTCAACTGAGAATGAGAAAACACCCCAAAATGGCACAACAGTACGACTGACCAAGAATAAGCAAATTGCAGCAGCTTAGGGTTTTTTGCTGAGCTATCAGTGACTACCAGCAGAAGTTCCAGTGAAGAAGTCCTCAGATGCTGAACAATCCCTTTTACCTTTTAAGGTTCCGGCTGTGGATTAAATTCTAAACTATAGAAATTCTATAGAGATTTATCTGACCCAGACACCATGCATGTGGAGGACATGGAAGATAGGATCATTTCAGATTAATGCCTTTCAGATTAATTAGTATCATGCAACTAATAAATACAAGTAAAATGGCTGGCTGTTGATCTTCAGATGGTATTACTTGCACAAGTGCGTACCTTTTCCATCTTTGTGATGTTAGCACACCAGAAGCAAAAGTAATTCTTCCAAAATAAAATTAATCTATAGCAAGGGATACTCTCAATACATGGCAGGTACTCATGCTTAGATGGAGCGGAAGCAACAATATCTGAAGTGCTGCCTCTTTCTTCCAGAAAAGACATGGGCACAATGATCCATACATACATCACCACTAGGATGAATTACTATACTTCTCTCTCTCCAATACTGTATGCAAAGACAATGGATAACTTCCAGTTGCTTTAGGTGGCACCTTCCCAATTGTTTGAGCTCCCTTGATCACATCAGACCTATGCTCAAGTGACTGTTAGGACTCAGGGCAGCAGGCAGGCTTCAGCCCCCAGCTGGCTATGATCACCAAAGTGGGACTGCCTGTCAGTTGCCTAACTGTCCCCAAGCTGGTCCCAGTTATCTGCCTGGATCAGCCTTCTCATGCTTTTCAACAGGACAGATGCATTTCTGCCTGCTGTATGGCTCCTGGGCCACCTCTAAATCTTTCTTCCTAGCTCCAGGCTAAATGTGTGTCAAGATCTAGGATTTCTTCCTACCTCCAGGCTAAATGTGTGTCCACCCAGGAAGATCACACACCAACTGCTGAAACTTCCTTAGCCTGACAAAGGGTTTTTGAACCCGAAAGCTTGCTTAATAAATATTGTCCAACTATTTGGGTTGGTCTAATAAAAGATATCAAATTCACCCAAGGAACCTTGTCTGCCTATGTCAAGATCTAGTTCATTGTTTCCTGACTGTTGGCTTCTTGCTCCTGACCCTTGTCCAGATCCCTATCTCCTGACAGTCATGTAGTAGCTCATAACTTTAGTTCAGTAATTGCCTTACAGGTACAGTTACCTGCTCTGGCCACCCTGGCTTTTCACTGTGTTCTAGATCTAGGGATGTGAATAGTTAAACAATTATTTGTTTCACCCACCAGCCCAATAATAACTGGTTCTAGCTTACCAGTTATCACTTAGCCTAGGGCCAGGCACAGTCTGGGAGGGAAGGCAAGGGAAGAGAAGCCCTGAGGTGCCCCAGCAGGAACCAGAGGGCAGGAAGGCAGGAGACAGAGAGGAGTGAGGAGGATGGAAGGGGTGACTAATACCTAATACCTAGGCTCTGTGGACCCTGGTGCAGCTACCTGCAGCCTTACCACTGCCTGCCACAAGTAGCCCAGGTTCCAGACAGGCCCCTACCACCACAGAGCCCAGGCTGCTGACAGCAAGGATCTGCACCTGGGTCTGTGGAGCTTAGCTATTAGGTACTAGTCAACCCTCCCCTTCCCTGCTCTGTCCTGTGCCCTTTCTGCCCCTCTGTCCTGTGCTTCTCCAGCGGGCCCCAGGAAGGTAAAGACCCTCACTGGCTGCTGCTGCCCACAGCTGCCTGCTAGTGTGCCTTGTCAATGCTTTGGCCCCCAGCACGCCATGCTTCTCTGGGAAGGTGCTCTACAGCAGGGTAGGGTGGGGAAGGCACCAGCCCAGGTTTCAGCACCCACCCACTGTCTGACTTTGCAGAGCTGTGGGGTGGAGCCCAGTGCCGCTGTGCCCATCCCATCCCTGCTCCCGGCTGGATGCTTTCTGTTGCTACAGCTCACGAAGGGTCTGGCAAGGGCAAGGTGGAAGTAAGTGAGTGCAGGGCAAATCCCTTGGGCCTATGACTCAGCCCCACACTGTGCTCCATCCTGTTTTCATTCAGACCTGAGCTCTGAGAGGATCCATGCACCCGGTTTGTCATGAAGTGCGGTTCTGGGGAGCTGCTGAGTGCCTGCCACACCTCAGAAGCCTAGAAGCACCCTGCTAGTGCTAGGTTGGGCAGGGATACCCTGTAGGTCAGGCTGGAGCAGCCTCACATGGGCCAAGCTGCAGGTTGCCATACTGATTAATCATTTAACCATTGTAATTACAACAGAATAAATGGATATTTTTTTAAATTAGTATTTACATCCCTACCTGGATCCTTGCTTCCTGCTCCTGACCTCATTGGCTCATAATGATAGCAAGGAGTGCAAAATTATAGATGCCTGTAGAAGAACATAAGGAGGTTTGCATGGAATACTTTACTACCAGTCACCTACCAGTTCTACCCTCTTCTTGACCCTTGCAGTAGTGGTAAAAACCATAGTAAGGATGGAAGTTGGTAACCAATATCTTTGAAGAATACTCAGTCAGATGGAGGCAGCAAGAGAGAATGAAAAAAGGCCAACCTCCACTTTCCAGGAGCTAACAAAGAAAGAAGTACAGATTGTGCAGCAGACTAGCGTCCCAGAGGTATACAATAGCCCATTCATCTCGGTAGTATTTTCTTAGATAAATCAGGGCACTGCATGCACATGAATATAAACACAAGATCTCTGAGAGGAATAAAATCACCTGTTCATCTCAATAAGTGTTCTCCTCCCTCCAGACCCAAAGTCTGACTTGGCTCCTGTTATGAAATACCAATTTTGGAATAATATTGCCATCCTTGTAGGTGTTAAAATAATTTAAACATTTAATATTAGCTACTTAGCTGGTGAAGGACTGTATTTCAGGAAACCCTTCTTCAAATTAATTTCTATTTTAGCACATGCATATGCAAAATAATCTCACTACTCTTCAAGATATTTGATCTTTTTGAAAAGTAAAACAAAATTTAGTTTAGTTTAGTGGGGAACTATATGTTGGGAATCCTTTGATCAACTGCTCTCATTTTAGCAATCCTCATTCTACCCATTGGCTTGATTTGGCAAAAAATTGTTAATGGGAAATAGCCCTATGATACTTTAAGTAAGATTCCCATTTGAACACAAAATGATAAATACCTGGTGGGAGTGGGCGGGGGGAGGATTGGTAAGAGTATCATTTTCTAAGGTTTTAGTTTGTAAACTGTTTGAATTGTCTAACCCAGTTTGTGCTGGGAATGTCACTTGGAGTTTGAAAACTATTCTGAAACAGGCTTCTACAAAAGTTTTTTCTAGGATCTGCTATTGATCTCCTTTTCACAGGAACTATAGGTCTCTGAGGGCAGACACAGATGTTACACTTTTACTGGTATTCGTGATCGGAAACTAGTCTATACCAATAACAGAACATAAGATCAACATACATAGACTGGTTTAAAAATGGCAGAACTCTGTCTAAGATTTACACCCCCCAATAAAGGGCGATTGTGTTTTCTGTTTGCTACCAGTCTAAACTACACTGCTTACACAAAACTGCATAACTTAGCTCAATTCCATCTTGGGCCTTTTGAATGTCTACACCTAGCCTGAGAGGTAACACCAATACATTTTTTTTTCTGCATAGCTTGGAATAACTAACTGTAGTAAGCTGAAATTTCTGTCCATGTTTATTTTTCATAATTCAACATTCTGATTTCCTGTGTTTACTTACAGCAATGGCCCAGTTCCTAATTACTCCAAATTAATCTTATGCCATTACTCAGAACTGGGGTTAATATATTATGTGTTGTGCTATATGTGCTTCCTGATACTCTACAACCATTTTTATCATACTTATACTGAGTTCAAGCTACTTGTTTTTCATTGATCATGCTCTATTCTATTGTTCTCTCAATCCTCAGTCATATTGTTCAGGAAAAGAGTGAAGAGAATAGAGCATGATTTCATTAACAAAATGCTGCTGCTTACCAAAAAAATTCCTTCTAGTTAACTAATGCTATTTTTCTTGACAATGCCTCCAAAGTACAATTTGAGCACGCTTGTAGAATTTAGAGCACTTTGAAATGCCAGCTCTTATAACTAATACTCTGCTTGCAGATGAAAACTTCCAGAATGGGTTTTTGCAGAATGCAGGCTGAGCACAACTAATGGGCAAACTACAGAGAAAGGAACTAAGGGCAGAAGAACTCATAGAGCATGGATAGTATAGCCCCTTTGGTATAGTGGCTACACCATGTACCCTTAAGTCATTTAGGGTATGTCTCTCCCTCTCTCTCTTTCTATATATTTTATATAGATATATATACACACACACACACACACATATTGGTCTGTGTGTGTATGTATGCAGACAAAGTTCCTTGGGTGAATTTGATATCTTTTATAGACCAACCCAAATAGTTGGAGAATAGTTATTAAGCAAGCTTTCGGGTTCAAAAACCCTTCGTCAGGCTAAGGAAGTTTCAGCAGTTGGTGTGTCCTGGATGGAATGAAAAGTAAAGAAGCCAGGGGCTGGGCTGGGCTGGGGAGTCAGTTGTCAGGCAGATTGTAATGTGTCAAAAATCCAATGTCTATATTTAGTCCATGACCTCTAGTATCCAGGAGGTTGATGAAATGGAGCTCATAGGCTCATCTCTGGGAAGTGTTGTGTAAATTTCCCTTGAGGATCAGGACTGAGAGATTGGAGAGAGAGTGGCCCTCCTGTGAGAAATGTGCCCCCACCGGTAATTGGGTGTTTCTGTCTTTGATGGATTTCCGGTGTGCGTTCATTCTGGTGCGCAGTTGTTGTTTGGTCTCTCCTACGTATTTTCCATCAAGGCATTTGGTGCATTGGATGAGATACATTACATTTCTGGAGGTGCAGCTGTAAGATCCAGGGATGCTGATGGCTCTGTTGTGGGGTGTAGTAATAGTGGGGGTGGTGGAGATGTGTTGGCAGGTTTTGCATTTCTTGTCCTGGCACGGTCTGGATCCTTTTGGTGTGTTCTGGGCTTGAGGAAGTTTGCTTCTGGTGATGAGGTTGGCAAGGTTCAGTGCTTGTTTGAAGGCTAGGATGGGTGACTCTGGGAAGATCTTTTTAAGAATAGGGTCTCTTTCTAGTATGGGTTGCAGTTGTTTGAGGATTTTTCATACAGGTTCAAGAGAGGGGTGATATGTCATAACCAGCGGTGTGCGATTTGTGGGTGTTTTTCTTCTGTACTGCAGCAGTTCTTCACGTGGTATCCAGGTGGCTCTTTCAAACGTGCGATCTACCTCTCTGGAGGAGTGTCCTTGCTGAGTGAAAGCCTTTTTAAGATTGGTGAGGTGGCAATCCTGGGTGTTCTCTTCAGTACAGATGCAGTAGTATCTGAGGGCTTGGCTGTATATCACAGCTTTTTTGGTGTGTTTAGGGTGATTGCTGATTCTGTGCAAATATGTATGTTGGTCTGTGGGTTTCTTGTATAACGTGGTCTGTATTTTATCATTTTGCATACTGATCATCGTGTCTATAAAGGAGATGCTGGTGCTGGAGTATTCTAGAGAAAGTTGGATGGAGGGATGGTGATTGTTGAATTTCTGATGGAACTCAATCAGACATTGTAGGTTTTCAGTCCAGATGATGAAGATGTCATCGATATATCTTAAGTATAGCAAGGGTTTGATGGTGCAGTTCTTGAGGAAGTCTTCTTTCAGGTGACTCATAAAAAGGTTGGCATACTGTGGGGCCATTTTGGTGCCCATAGCTGTTCCCATCATTTGGAGGAAGTATTGATTATTAAAAGTGAAATTGTTGTGTGTGAGGATGAAGTGTATAAGGTCAGTAATATCTTTGGGTCTGTAATCTGTGTTGTAATCTTGTTCCTGTAGATATGTAAGGCAGGCTTGGATGCCATCCTGGTGTGGGATGTTGGTATATAGGCTGGTAACGTCCATGGTGGCTAGGAGTGTATTGCTGGGAAGGTGGTCTATGTTTTTAAGTTTCCGTAGAAAGTCTGTGGTGTCTTGGACAAAACTTGCTTGGTGGGTGACAAGAGATTTTAGGATTGATTCAACGAAATCTGATATTTCCTCAGTTAGGGTCCCATGGTTGAATATGATAGGTCTGCCAGGGTTCCCTTGTTTGTGGATTTTAGGGAGCAGGTAAAAAGTCCCCAGGTTAGGTAGGGGGGGGGGGGGGAAATCAAGGTCTGTAGTTTTTATTGTAGTCTTGATGGAAATGATTTGATGGTATTGTTGAGTTTTTTGGTGAAAAGGGGAGTAGGATCTTCTTGTAGTTCTTTGTTGTAGGTGGTGTCAGAGAGGTGTCTGTTGGCTTCCTTTATGTAATCCACATGGTTTAGGATGACTATGGCTCCTCCTTTATATAGTGGTTTTATTACTATTTGGTGGTTACATCTTATATATGTATGCATGTGTATATATCTCTGTGTGTGTATGTATGTATATGTATATATAGAAGGTAGGACTGTACCAGAAGGTAGGACTGTACCTGAACTAGTTCATTAGCTAAGGAACCAGAAATAGTATAGCCACTTTGGTGGGATGCTGTGCCTGAGTTCATTAGCTCTGCTGAGTAAGAGGGATTACTAGTGCCATGGTTTAGTACTGTGCTGATATGGCTATATTGCTTCTAGTTTTGGAGCTACAGTTTTCTCTGCATGCACGATCTCATGCTTTGTAGAGTCTGGTATGCCAGTGCATTCACTGGTAACTTGGGGTAACTCTCCATGATACCAACATGTAGACATCCTTACTGTAACATTGAGTTATCTGCAAATGCTTTGGCTTGCAACTAGGAAGCTCAGTTCTGCCATTCATAACCAAATTATAATTGGTCTCATTAACTCATTAACACTGCAGAGTCATGTTCTCCCATTAAATCTTTGCCTTTAGATCACTCAAAATTGATTTTATGTTTTGTATGTAATCAGCACTTGACTTACTGAAAACTGGGATGCCATAATCATGTTTAGGTTTAACTTCTTGTGATTACAGAAACTTGTATCTAGCAGAATTTTCCAGATAAAGAGTTAAACCCCTGTGTTTGGCTTCCTATACATCACAGGAAGCTAAATTTTACATTCAGAGGATCCTAGCAGGCAATCCATATCCTATGCTGCAGAGGATGGGGAAAAAACCCAAAAAAACAAAACCAAAGTCCCAGCTGATCAAAGGTAAAGTTCCCTTACAGCTGAGAATCTGGCAACTGGTTTGAACCTGAGTACATGAGTATGGATTACTGATACCATCCTAGTCACTGCTTCAACTGTGGCTAGAGGAAAGTAAATATATATATATAATTCACCACTTTTTCCAATCGATATCGATAGGAAAAAAATGGTAAATGATACAAAACCGTCAAAATAAAATGTTGTCTGTTTTAGGACCAAAATGTTGACACGTACTCCAGATTCAATACTGCTCAGCTGTTTGAGGGAATGGCTACACTCTTTCTCTCAGCAGCAGCAGCTGTAGTTAAGTAAGAAATAATATTGAGAACTCTCTAGGAGACTATGTCTGTCTCTGTTCAGCTAGGAAGGAGCAGTGTCTCAATTCAGAGTTGAGTGCTAGCAGAAAGAAATGTCATGTTGTCCCCAGAGGGTATACAGTTCTTAGACAAAAGATCGCTAAAAGGAACCCCTTTTCCAATTCTAAAAATAACAAAACTAGGGATAGGTGGGTCTTAATCACTGCAGTGCTGGCCCATCCCCTTTTAATGAAACCTAGAAAAGGGTATTTTTAATTTTCCTCTCACTACATGATTGTACAGTACTTTTGTTTACCCAGCTATAATGAAAGCTTTTTGTGCAGGCCAGTTTAAAAATGCATGCTTTCCAATGTGTATAAAAGATGTCACATAGCAGAATCAAGAATACAGCAGAATGCAAAGACATGCCAGTCAGCATCCTGGTGACCTACTCCTATTATAGTAATTAGATTTTTGAAGATATGTCACTATTTTGTCAGGAGAGCCGCACAATAAGGTGTCAGCAAACAGGTTGCTTATCATTTAAGATGTTACTTGATGTCTGCAACTACTTGTCTACATGACTGACAGCTGGACTTCTGAAATGCACTGCAGTGACATATATATATATATATATAACCTTACAACCAAAAACAATACATACACAGTGATACATTTCTATAGTACTACACAATATTTAAGCAATTATTGAGATTCAGCATGCTTCAAAAGCCAGTTGTTTCATAGGATTCTTGGAGAGGGCTGAAAGTATGTTCTCTAGAATGATGAATAGTAGAATTTTTATTTAATTTTTTTGCAGGTGGGTAGCTTACATCATTCTTAGGAATAACTCTTTTAAAAATTAACAAACAGTCAAGAAGGTATGTTAAAGAAAAAAGGAGCACTCAGAAGTTTCACATTTATGCTCATTTCAAACTGAAATCTCTGAAATCTCATTTCAGTCTTCTTTTGATAATTTTGAAACGGAATTCTTCTGTTTCTTCAGGAACAGAATTTACTGGAAATTTTCCAATGAAGTGGGTTTTTGCTGGATGATTCTAATTTATCTAACCTGAATTATTTTGCTGGAAAGTTTCCTTTGTGGGCTTTTAAACCCAAATTCTAGAAATGGCATTCTTCTTCTGCTTCGCTGGATCTTTCCAGATCTTTCTATTCTGCCTTCCCTTCCCTTTCACAGAATGATGGTCTCAGTAAATGGTGAGTGACTCATTTTAGTTGTGCATCTATTGTTCTTTCTAATAAGAATGTGAGCTAGGAAAAAAGTCTTTAAAAGAACTGTATATCAAACCCAGAGGGACTGAGTTGACTGAAATACAGCCCAGAATGTTTACGCATTCTTACCATGCTTGAATGCATGTAATGGCCTTCACTGACCTTTGATTCAATCAGGAGAGAGGACCTTTGGAAGGTCCTGATAAGATTCAGATGCTCACCAAAATTTGTTACCATTATCATATTTCTTCATGATTTCTTCCAAATCCAAGATAACCAACACTTCATTTCTGATCTTCAATTCACTAACAACTGAGTTGTGTGTACCCAATCAGTTGAATTGCTCTAGGGCACTCTTATTTGCTTCTCTGAAGCGTATGAAATGCTTGGAATCGCTGTCAACTTCACAGAAACCCAGATACTTTACCAACCTGACCCAAATGAATGAGCTGCTCTTCCACATATTACAATTAGAAGGTAATCCTTGAAGAAGATTAAAAATGTCCCCCTCCTTTCTTAAAAAGTAAACATAGATGATGATACACAACACCAGATAAAATCTGTCAGTGCTGCTTTTGGACATCTCCAAAATCATGTCTTTGATGAGCATGACATCAAGATTCAAACCAAATTTCTTGTATACAGGCTGTTGTTATCCATACCCTGTTGTATGGGAGTGAAAATTGGATGCGATATTGGAAACACTTGAAAGCTTTGGATGTTACCTTCAACAATGTTTTCAGAAAATCCTCCATATCAATTGGAAAGATAGAAGAATGAACACCAGGGTACTGGTTCAAGCAAAAACCATACTAGCTCCATTGGAGGAGTAGCACAAATACAACCACATTTTATCCTTAAAGTAGCAGTTCACATGCACACAGTCACATACACACACACAACTTTTTCCTAATCCTCTAGGTTTTCTCACTGTTTTCTTAGAAAAATTCCAGTGGGAATATTCTTTGAGTAAAATCTGCAGAAGAGACTAGACAAGGTCTTCATGATTTAAGAGTAAAGGACTAGAAGGGATTTCCTGGGCTATACAGTCTAGACCCCTGAATTCACAGGAACCATTCATTCCAAACAGCCTAGAAGAACATGACCTTGTACCAATATTGCCCTTTAACTTAAATAGCTTTTATCCTTCTCTTATATATTCATCCTCAAATGTACTTATAAAGAGTAATCATATTCACTCTAACCTTGTTTTGCTAAACTAAACAAGCCAAGCTCCTAATTCATGCCAAAAGATTTTCATTTATGTAACTGAGGGCAAAACTGGGTTATATGTAGGTAAGAGGCCTTATCAACAACCCTCTGAAAATGCTTGCTAAATCTCACAGTATGGGCATGCATATTTTTTGAAAGGAGAACATTTCAGAAGGGCAGTAGCTTTTACGTTTTAATTATTATTTGTGGGAAGCTGGGAACAATACAAACATAGCAAAAGCACTCCAACTTTAACACAGCTACATCAGCTAAGCACGGAATGAAGCAGAGTTAAAGTTGAAGTGATTGTGCTATTTGTATAGTTCCCAGCTGGTCCACAAGAAACAATAAGCATAATAGCGTCTGCCTTTTGGAACATTCTCCTTTTGAAACAGCTCCAGCTATAAAGGCATCTATACCCTCAGTGAATTTTCTTTTTGGTGTCTTGCTAAGAAAATGAGGATTGATAGGTAAAGACAACCTTAAAACTGAAATATTTCTGGATTAGTTCAGACTTGGAAAATTACTATAATTGTGAATTGGTAGCTAGTCTTATAAAACATACTTCAAATTAGTAGTCAACCATCCAAAAAAAAAAGAGGAAACCTTGAATTTAAATGTATCACAATGCAGTGTGTTGCATTTACTGTTTCATTAAAGCTTTGAACTAACAGTTTACAAATAATCAAAAAGAACGTTTGGAAACACAATGAAAAATGAACAATACTTACAACCATACCATTTAGGGACACCCAGCAATCTGGTGGGAAATCCTGAAGTAAAGGTACTAAGAACTGAAGACAACCATCCCAGTGGCATAGTAGCAGCATCATTCCAATCAGGTTAAAGATTCTCACCACAGCACTTGCCAGATCGTATGTCATATGGAAAATCTGTATAAAAAAAATCAAAAGTGATTTATGTGATTAAAATCAGGTCATATAACTCATTTTCTTCTCATACAAACAGATCAAAGAAGAGTAAGCAGTCCTGTACACAATCATATCACCATATGTCTTATATACTTTGCACTCCTATAGTGCCTGAGGATCTAACAGTGCTTTACAAATAGTAAATAGTAATGCATGGGGAAAGACGATCCACAAAAACCAACATTTAAGTATAAAGGAGTCCTCTCAAGTGACAAGAAAACACTGAAGAAACTAATGAGGTGACTAAGTCAAATGCCTTAGTCACATGATGAAGAACATGTCTACATGCTAAACTAATGCTGTTCCATATGGTTTCCTCCTTAACTAGAAGCAGCAGAGCTGCATTAGATTTCAGGAGGCGTGTGTAGATGAAACAGGGGCCATAAATTGAAGCAATGGGTTTTTAGAAACACTGCTTCAATTTAGCCAAGTAAACCCCCATGACATGCACATACCTGTGCACTTGCCTGCCTCTGGCAGTGGGGAGGGGAGGGTGAGCTGCCAGTGGGAGGGGCAGTCCCTGGGCTGGGGGGGCGGCAGGTGGGGGGGCTGGTGCTTCCCCCCGCAGCAGCGGCGGCCCCCTTCCAGGCAGCACCCGCCTGCAGACACCTGGCTCGGGTAGTCCCAGGGGGTACCACAGCTGCGGAGGGAAGCACCAGGTGCTCCTGCAGCACAGGCAGGCAGGCAGGCTCCAGAAAAAACAACAAAAAAGATTTCTGCATTTTTTTCTTGGGTAGCCTGCCTTGCCAGGCTGCCTGCACAGGCTTCCTGCAGAGTGCTTGAGCTGCATGGAGCTTGGTGCTTCACTCCGCAGCTGTAGAGAAGCTGAGGAGTTTTAGTTTGCTGTGCCCCAAGTCATTTAAGGCGCATTACATCGCCAAATTTGTTACAGCGGCTGGAATTACTGCACAATATGCCACCAACATGTACAAACACCAACACCATTAAAGTCGTGCAAAAGCATTTAACCCGCTTTAAAGTGTCATGCACACATGCCCCTCATTTTATCTACACACAGCCAGGAAGCCTATCTGACTCTGCCAATCTGTGGTGCTTATTAGCCCACCCAAACCTCTCTGTGGATGTAGCTAGACTGCTATGAAGTCTGGGAGGCATCTCACCCAGAGCAGTATGGTGTATTTGATGGTACTGTTGCCAGGGATAGTATGCCATGTAGACTCAGTCACAGGGAGGTGCTTATGCCAGACTAATTCTCAGCCTAAAGCTATCTCCTGGACTAGGGACAGACATTACACATAAACTGGTATAAATGATCAGAAACCGGTTTATATCTGTAACACAACATAAGTTCAGTGCACGTAAACCATCTTCAAATGGCCCAAACCAGTTTAAGATAACCTGGATGGATATAGTATCAGATTTAAATGATTTAGTTTAAATTGGTTTATTGAACTTCTGTCTCAGATCCTGGAGTTAAACATGGTGTGAGCAGGAACAGGTAGAGGTTGTCCAAACTTACATCTCTCTCCTCCTAAGTGAGTTTTCTGACCATCTGACTACAGCATTTTCTGGGATAGGGAGGGCACTTTCCATGCCTCCTGATGAAGCTGGGACAGTATACAGACACAGAATTCAAGATTTACTGCACCACAGAGAGAGAGCATGACTTATCCATGCGGCAGAAAACCTGGATTTCAAACCCTTCTGCCAATATTTATTCTTGCCAAAAATCACAGGAAGAATAAGAAACAGACTTTAAAATCATATCCCTGCACTTTTTATTAATTAATTCAGTGTACAAACATCATCCCACTGTACTAGACTGCACAGATGGAAGTGTACATTTCTCAGTTATTAAACACTATCAGTGTTACTAATGTACTGCAATTTTTTAAACACCTGTAGCATTTCACTTTATGCCAACTCATTATAACTATAGTTTGCTCAATTAATCCCTTCACAAAAATGCCAGCATCCAAATGAAATTTCCATCCATCCATCCATCCATCCATCCATCCATCCACATGCCCCACATACATTTAACAGTTTATTGTGGATAAGTAGGTTGGCTATAATCAGCACATGCAGCAACATTTGATTAAACTGATGTACAGAATAACAAGAATGTTTTAGCTTTATCTAGCACTTTTTATGCAAAAAAATAATAAAGCATATTCCATACTATCAACATAAATATAGTTATTTGTGAATCATTCCATCCACTGCTAAAATGCAGCCAACTATACTGTAAAATGTGCTGTAATGAACCTCATTCAACAGTTAGGAGGTAAAAATGCCTTGTCCAATTGATATTTCAAAGCAGTTTTAGATAGAACAATTTTCTGTCAAAATTTATGTAGGAAACCAAAGCCCTTAAAGCCAAAAAAGGGTAACAGATTCCCGTGGGCATATAGAATGAACTTTTCTGCAGGTGGAGATAACAAAGAAAAAGAAGGAAAAAGCCACAAACAGCTCTGGACAGTGCCGGAGAGGTGTGGGGGGAGGAATCCTGAAAAAGAAAGTTCGTTCAGTACCCTGCCCACCCTACCCACTTCCCAAAGTAAGGAAGAAAGAGGAATAACAGAGTAATACTGAAAATAATGAACTATCTACATAATGAACCATGGTATGTGGACACATATTTAGAGCAACATTATAAATCCTGACAAGTAATAAATATTAGGTATTATGAGACTGGATTTACAAATATATTTGAAACTAAGATGAAGTACCAACTATGTTAACTAAGGCCCCGGTTCATTTTCACACACAAGGTACTGATTTTTGTCCTTAGATCATAACTTCGTATGTGATATAGTAAAAAGCATATTAGGAGGTCAGATCAGATTATCAAAATGGTGTCTTCTGCCTTTACAATCCATTCAATTTAAAAAATCCAAGACAGGTATTTCAAAACTATTTTTACATTTAGGTGAAGAGTTTGGTATTTGTGAACAACAAAACTCGTAAAGAAAGGCATTGTATGCAAACCATTAAATAGCCAAACTGAATGCAGAGGTTCTATTATTTATATGTTTAAACACATGTAAGTATAAGTGCTGAGGCCAGATTAAGGCATTTTTCATAACTCTGTTGGCCTTATTTTGTTATAATAAATATATAAATACGAAATTCAAAGACTATTTAATAGGGCATGGATACATAGCCAGATACTACATGTAAGTATAAAGCATTTTTTCCAGCTATGCCCTTTAGGAATATTAGTTCTATATTCCAGTTTGTATGGAATGCTTGTAATATTATTAAAAATGTCATGTCTTATCCAAATTCCATTTCCCTCCTGTAAAACTAAGGATGTTTTACTTTACTTATAGTTTATGGAACCTTTTCTTCAAAGACAAGATTTCCAGAAAAGCTCAGCTGCCATCTACTATATTTTCAAGAGAGTCCGTCAAAGTGGTCAGATTTTCAGAATTCAGTATGCTGGATACTGCGCAATACTGAAAATTGGATCCCAAGTGTGAGGATAGGATCTGGCTGGTGTTGAGCTCAAAAATTTCCTTTTCTTTGGATTCCTAGAGGAGAGCAGAGCTCTTCTGAAATAGAGTCCCCAATTGTTAATGATGAGCACCTGACAATTTGGGCCAATGTACCTTTCTGAATACATGGCATTACTTTCACTGAGCTGGTAACAAACCTGAGAACTCTAGACTCACATTGCCCTCTGTTCTAAACACTATTGTAAGCAAGATGAAATATTGTGTTGGTAGGCACAGATACTTAGAAACGGTTCATTCAGGGCTCTATGACTTGGGCAGGATCCAGTTTTCCCACAGTTTCAGACTGAGGAGGGTCCTGACAAGTAAAGCTCATATCTTGTTATATGCTATGCCAAAGTTTGGGTATATTTGGTTCTGGGGGCTTGGTATACACCCATTCTTATTGATCTTTATAACAGGATATGACTTCAATGGATGATATGCTTGCAAAGGAGCTTGTACAAAAGAGAGAACTATCAGGGCAATTTGTGGAGTAATATTAGAGCACATGAATAGTATAGTAGCGTTAGACAGTACCAGACCTGCTGCCCTATGAAACTTCATGATGAATCAATATGACCCCAATAGTAAGCTGTAAGAAGTATACAAAAGGAGCAATCAAAAGGAGCAATTCAAATTTAAGCTAAATAATTGGTGCAATATGCTCAAGCCCTAGAACCTCAGTATGAGTGGATACAGAAGTGGTGCACGGGGATGCAGCCACACATCATTTCCTACAACTATGCAATACATGTCCAGTGAGCTCCTTGAGCTCACCAACTTCTCAGCACAACTCCGAAGAGAGCTGCTGCTTTGGTGCAGCTCCAGAACCCATGGAATGAGACCCAGGGGGCTGCTTGCCCCCTTCTTCCTCTTCCATCAAATTTGGTAGTGGGTAGCAGGGTGGAAGGGGCAGCATTCACCCCCTGGGTTCATACCCTGGGCTAATGCCACACGGACAAGTCAGTGAGCTCAGAAAGCTCACTGTACAGGCACTAGGCCTCTGCAAAGTGGCTAGTATTCACTTTGGATTCCACTGATTTCGGGGACAGCGATTCAATTTGATGCTTCGAATCACTGTCCCGATTCAGTTTAGCCGAACCTCGGGATCAGCCAGGCCATGCCCATCCCCTGCCCGCCCCAGCTCCTGGCACTTATTAATAAAAAAGCCATGGCTCAGCAGGTGCTGCCGGGTGGGGAGCAATCCATGCTGCCCCCACTGCCCCACACTGCATGGGGGTCTCTGCATGAGCCCCCCAACTCCCCTCTTGCTCACCCAGCCCCCCTATGGGTGCCCCGGCCAGGCCAGCTCTGGCCCTTCAAGAAAAAAACAAACAACCCCTTCCCCAACTCACTGCTCCTGCCAGCAGGGGGCGATCCCTGCTGCCCCCCACTATCCCAAAGATTCAGAGAGCTTTGAATTGATTTGGATCTTTTAATTCATCCTCTTATTCAATTCAGATTCAGAGAGTCGGCTACTGAACTGAGCAGAATCTCCTCTAAATCAAATCACCACCCGAAGCTTTGCACAGCCCTAACAAGCACTACATAGCTGAAAAAGGTGCAATCACACTGCAGCCTCAGTGAGCAAACCAGTTTTGGCCAGGTCTGGGGCTGTGTGTACAAACTGAAAAACTATTCAAATGACCAGAATTTGAATGAACTACCCCAAGCCCTAAGCTGTTACATGGGTGGCTTGATTTGGAGTTTCTCTCCCCTCCCCCCACACCTTTCTTTAGCAATTTGCCTTTATAACTATGATTATGCATTATGACAGCAATGATGCAAGATGAACCAAACACAATAAGAGTAGTGAATAATCAGCATATGACATTGTAACCTTTCATTCTTTGTGGAGCCTTTCCTTCAAAGAATGACTTTATTTGTTAACAGTCAGGAGAATGAAATATTATAAAATGCTCTTGCTTTCCAGACATTATCTCGATATCTTAGTGTGACACATTATTTCATGAGTTCAATCACACTGTTCATTCATTTGTCAATTTTACCCCTTATTTTCAGAAATCTATTGTTTGTATATTATAAAATCTTCAGTGCCCATCCCTGATCTATTTCCTTTACAAAATAACCTTAAAGTACACATATCAAAACAATAATAAAAATACTTAAATCAGCACTACACATTTTACACAAAAAATACATTTTTGCTTTAAAATGAAAGCTTCCAGAGAAAATTTGTATTATTTTCAAATGTTCTGTGTACTTGTAATAAACAGCTAAGCACAAACAAAACATAAAAAAAAGCTATAAACAAATAAGTTTTCAGATGTTCAATGTTCCCCGCTTTCTCCATGTTTGCCTGTTTTCCTCCCTTTTCCAGCAGCAAAATGGTAACTGGTAAAAAGTAGGGAAAGGAAGGAGTGAAAACACCAACATTTTGTTTTCCCAGTTTTTCATTGAAAACTGAATTCTTCTAAAAACATTTTAAAAATACATGTTTTAATGTTTCCACATAGAAAAACTCTAAAAGCTCCCCATTGCTGAGAAGTCTTTTTAATTAGAATAGACTTTTTACCACATCAAAAAAGTCAATGAACTCTGAACAAGAGAAAAAGGGTTAGGTAGGAACTACAAGTTTGACAACCCTTAATTCAGGGGCAGGCAAAATATGGCCCATGGGCCAGATACAGCCCACCAAACAATTTCATCTGATACCCACCAATTGTACCCCATCCAGCCCACACACCTCCCAGTCTCATGTATGGGAGGGTCCTGGCCCAGCCAGCATGCACAGCTTCCAGGCAGGGCTGCTGCTGCCACTGCTACATCTGCTGGGGAACCTGCTTGGCTTCCCTGGTCTCCAGGGCTAGGGACAGACATTCAAAAAGCCGGAGCCTGAATTGATTCAATCTTTTCAGGTTAGTGTAACCCGGCTAGGCTAAATCACTTGGTAACTGTACAGATATCCCAGAGATGTAGGCACATGCCTGCGGTGAATCAGGCTAGAAGCTGGGGGGTGCTAAAGCAGTTCTCCCTTCCCTTGCACAGGGCTGAGCTGGGGGGGGGGGGGGGTGTGGCCAGTCCCAGACAGGATACTTTAATTAGGGAGGGGTTCCCCCCTTCTGATGAGCCCAGCATGGAATTGGTAACAGTGTTTTTCAGCCCTAACTCAGTGAAAACAACAGAGGAACATTACCAGCTACCTGTTGATTCTCCCTTTGTCCCATCCACCACATCATGGACCGTAGCCAGCATGTGGTCTGCTAGCTAATGCTGAGAGGTGTCTGTAAAGCAGTGGGAATGGGAAGAGGTGGTGGGGAGCAGGCATGCCTTAAGTCTGTGCTAAGCTGCAGACAGAGAGTGGAGGGGAGGGGCTAGATCTTCTGTGGAGCAGAGAGCCTCACCTAGCCCAAAGAGCATGCCAGGATGCTGGGGGTGTCTGATTTAACTTAAACCAGCAAGGGGTCTGGGATAGACATTGCATAAACTGGTTTGACCCAAATCAGTTAAGTCTGATACTACATTCAACCAGGTTTATGTCAAACTGGTTTCAGCCATTTTCAGACTGGTTTATGTGCACTGAACATCTGTTCTGTTAGGTTTAAACCAATTTCTGATCACTTAAACCAATTTATGTGTAATGTCTGTCCCTAGCCCAGAAGCTTCTCCTCCTGTTTGTGCTGCAGCACTTGCTCTGGGCATCAGGAAGAGAAGTAGTGGCAGGCAGGGTGGGAGATTGCAGTTGGGCAGGAGCATGGAGCATGGTGCTGGGGCTGGCAGGAGTGCAGAGCCTGGGGCCTGTGCGCAAGGGGACAGCAGAAGCATGAAGTTTGGGTGGGCAGGGTGTGGGTGTGCAGGGTTTGTGGCATGTGAGAGAGGGTGGGGGAGTGTGGGGACCCCCCTATACACTCTCCGCCATGTCACACAGCCCCTACCACTACCAGCAGCAGCAGTAGCAAGTGGCAGGACCCCAGGGTGTTTGTACAGCTGAACTTCAGCCAGTTCCAGCAGTTCCAGCAGTTCCAGCTGTACATGATGGCAAGGAGTGGAGCCAGGCTAGCCCAACTCTATTGCAGGGGGCTCACGTACACCCCTGGCACTCATGTGCCACGAGGGGAGAGTCCCGTGCAATGGAGCCAGCTGTCATTCCCACTCCCTAGTGCCACATGGAGCTGCTGGCACTCTGCTGGGAAGCAGGAATTGAGGTTCCCCACCACTTCTGGTGGAGTCTCGGGACCTGCAGGTGGTGGCAGGGAGCAAGAAAGGCTAGAAGTTAATCTCACTTATTTCACAAGTGATCTGCACAAAGGACAGCAAGAAATTCAGGCCATTTTTTTGAAAATCAGGCCACTTTTATTTAGCTTCTTAATTCTATAATTAACTAATAATATCTATTTGACTTGAAAAATTGGGCCAACATATTTTTAAAAATTGTACATATAAAAGTTCAAATTATAAAACAAGCAGAAAAAGTGTACTTTCCTTATTTTTTGCTTTTGTTTGCTGTTTGCATTTATCTGTGATTAGACCAAGATACTATCACTTACCTATTTGTGTGTTTTGGCTTATGGTTTCCAAGGACTAAAATAATAGAAAAAAATTACAGTTTGCAAAGAAAAAAAATCTTTGAATATCAAACTATTTTTCTGTTTTTAATCAAAATTATTTCTAATCACATTAATTTTTATAATCTTTTTTCAGTACTCTGAATCTCCAGGATTTGTGGTGCAACAAAAATGGCAATACCCTTTTAGGGTAATATAGTTGACATTTTAACTACAGAGTAAGTTCAGTTATGAATGTTTGGCATCACAATGGCTGTTTGGAATAGGAATAAGAATAAAATCTGCTCTAAAAGTCAGAGTTTACATAATTGTCTCAGTTTTCGGTTACACTTTTTAATGACTCTTTTCACTCCAATGTGTGAAGGAGGAAACAGATTGCTGCTTCCTAATATTTACAATGCAAGGCATATTCCAAAATGCAGGAGCTCTGATAAATGATTTTTCAGCTCAAGACAACTGTTCCAGTCCTAACTACCAGATCACTCACTTCCTTATTACTACTTGAGGTCTGTCTTACTATGTTAATAGTTTGCATATATTTTCACTTAAGAAATAACACAAGCTGTTGAACTCCATACCATGGAAATCAGTCAGTTATGCCTGCTGTTTTCTGACATGGTATTTTATATTTACTCAGTTCTGATTTGCAGGTAACCTTATGGATTATTATCTTTATCTTTAAATTTAATTCATATAGCATATAAAAATCTGAGGAATGTTTGGTAAATATTACTGTATAATCTTATAGAATTTATCCAGACACCTTTTTCCAAGCACCACTCTGCAGAGTAGACTTAGTGCTAAACCTTACCAGCGCTGCAAGGCTAGCTTAACTGGCAGCAGTATTTTACTTTTAATCCTCAAATTACAATTTGGACTTTACCTCAAGCAACTTAACATGATGCTTGAACTAAACAGAAATGTACACAATCAGAAATACTGAGCATCTTCTCTGTGCAGGTATGAGAACTTGCCCATGGACCGAAATTCCTGGAAACATCAAGTCTAACAATAGAACATTAAGATAGGCTGCATGGGAGAAATATTTGTAATAAAAATTATACGGGGGTTCATCAATCTCTCTAGCAGTCTGGAATTATTGTCTTTAACCCTCGGAGCCGCAGGTAGTGACAGATTAAAAACTGTCAGGTCCTGAGTCTTATATCACAGTTTAGCTTTCATTTAGTCACCAGCAGGGTAGCAGCTACATTTCTGCACAAAATATAGCAATGCACCATGAAGAAAAATAATAAACCGGGGGTGGAGGAGAATTAAACCTCTCTTTAGGACATAGTTTATATCTTTTTTTTTTCTTTTCTTAAAATGGGGCAAATAAGGGGCATCTAAACCAATAAGAGCTGTTTTAAAGTCTGTTTTGTTACTTCATAGTGACTACAATGCATATTTTAGATATGTATACCTTTATTCTACATACAGGTGTTAATGGAATTTTTTTGGATATATCTGTGGGAAATATAGGCCTGATCCATCTTGGTACTACAGTCTCTTCAGCTGGCCCCTTTGGGAATTTGATCCAGTCAATATAACGATCCAGCCAGTCTACATATTTTGACTGATCCAGCCAGCCTATGTGTTTTGTGACATATTACAGCATTCTAAACTGAAACTATTTTGGGAAAAGCAGCAAAAATACTTATTAATTCAAATACTTGGATATGCCTGCAGGGTAGAATTTTGTGTTCAACTGAATTGTGATGTGTATGACTATATAACAATGACATTTGTAACTGATCATTTGTTAGTGGGGAAAAGATATGCAACACTATATAATCTAGTTATATGTGTGACCTTAAGATGTGAAGTTCTGCATTCACTTCACCTGACTCTGGAGGAAAAACTACAGTGATTTAAAAACCAGAACAAAATATTTTTAATCAAACATACATGACAAAAAAGAGCTGAGGGCAGTCTATTTTATGTAACCTTTTAAAAATTAATGTTTCATAGATCTAGTCAATCTGACATCTATTTTTTTTTATGTAAGCATAATTTATTTCACTTGAAGGGATCTACACATAGAAGTGATGTTCTAGGTAGCAAGAGGAACTGCACATCAACATATAAATGTAATGAAGCCCTAAATCCATGTTAAGGCTGAAAGCTATAATACAACTTATTTGCAGGAGAAAAATACAGGTAGGTATTGGAAAGGTCTAATATAAGTAAGAAAGCAAAATTTGTTCATTTGCCATATACAGTATTTGTTTGCCACAAATAAACCAATGCCCTATCTTGTCTTCACTGTTAGGATGCATTTTTCACCTCAAGATACAACAAGTATGACCCATTATGAGGTAATAATAGAGTGAAAACTAGGAATTTACTTTAACCATAAGGAAAACTTACCAAAGTCACACCCACACTTCAACCATGGGTTGACCTAATGAATTTACTGGAAAATGAATAAATCTGCAGTAAGGTTTTGGTTTATGTGATAGAGTTTACTAAACAGGGTTAAATTACTCTTCTTGTGCTAGATCCATTGAATAAGAACACCTATATGGCAAAGCAATGCTGTGTTTCAGAGAGTGATTTCTTTAGCATCTCAGAGTGTTGGCTTGACAACTGATGTCAGCTCAAGTTTTAGCCTGCAGCTGCATCCCACTGGAGTTTTAGCACAACCATCAGCATCGTTTGAACTTGAATTCATAATCCCTGCTGGGTCAGGTTATGTCATCTTAAAACACCACTAGACCCATTAATTTGTACCCAAAGCTAATACAAAAAAAAGCCTAAATATAGAGTTAGCCTCTAGAGGTCCAGGAGTTCTGTCTGGTTTCAGTGGCTGAGTTACAGCCAGCACCTTCTCATACCCATACATAAGTACAGTAGAGAATGCAGGCATGGGTGCAACCATGCCTTCCTTCCCTCTCATTCAACAAAGGATCGGGAATATCATAGATCCCCATTTGGAACAGGAAGTGCAGGCTGGATAAAAGAAGGTGCAACACATGCCAAACGCAAAGTATATTGAATCCTATATTTTCTATGCATTCTGCATCAGTGATCTTAGGGAGAGATTAGGTTGTTATAAAGAGATGGTGATCAAAAATTCTCTGTCTCCCCAGCAATGTTATTAAATTAAAAACATGGGAAATGCAGACTGAATAGTAGGAAGAATTTCTAACTATGAGGTTTGGTAAGCATGGGGATGGATTACTCAGAAAAATGATGGAATTTCCATTACTGGAAATTTTTAAGTGTGGATTAGACAAATTCTTGGCTGGGATGCAACACAGGGATGATCCTGTCTTGACCCTCTAGGACTAGGTGAGCTTTTAGGACTAGGTGACCTCCTATGGACCTTCCAGTCCTGTTTGCTCAGACCTTGTGCCTCAAGGAACAATCCTACTTCTCCTTTCCACCAAAATTCTACCTCGAGTAATGAAATCTGCTTTAAATAAGGGTCCACCAAAAAGACCACATTATTGCAATTCCTGGAATTTGTACAATAAATCAACTATTGGCAATTAAAAAAAAATTAAAAATCATAACAGCACTTTCTATAATCTCAATATATCCTGGAGGGAAGATTTTCAATGCATGCTCCACACTTCAAATACAAATAGCTCATACCCATGACTTCTAAAATATTCATAAACATTATTATCAAAACTGTAACTCATAAATGCATAAAATCTAATGTAAAAAACCAAAAATGTGAGCTAATCAGCAGATCACATAATAAGTTAGATTTAAGAGTTAAACAGAGTTAGGAAGTCTCACTGATAATGGATTTGTTTTTCCAACTACCCTTCCTAATCACAGGGTAGAACAGGGAAGATCATTGTTTTAATAAACTGAGCATTCCAATAACCTCTGTGAAAGTAATGGAGTATTACTAATCCAAAATTGCTGTATAATATTTTACATTCAGATACAGAGGAAGAAACACAGATAGTATTGTCTTTTTATTTTGCACAAAATGTAGCAGACAAATTATTTACAACATTCATATGTAATGATCATATATTAGGCTGCTAGTATTCTACACTATTTTGTTTTCCAAAAGGTTATTAGAATACCCTACATAGAACAATGATCACATGTAAAATATCTTTTGTAATTTATACCATTCTATTGTGGAATTATATCTTCAGAATTGATTCCTCCCTTCCTCCACTTCTCCCTCTTATCTGTCTTACCTGCCTTCTCACCTATGGGCACATCTACATGTGAAATTAGTGTGCCTGAATAAACTTTGGCACAGTCTGCATTTACACATGCACCCAGGACTACAGCATGTTGGGGCAGGGCAGTGCAGCCCCAGCTGGCAGGGAGGCTCAGTCTGCCAATCTGGAACTGCTCCGCCCCAGCTCAACAAGCTGCAGAGGGGCTGGCTGAGTCACAAGAGTGCTACAGTGTAGGGGCTAGCCAGCAGGGAACCTCTGCACTATGGCACCCCTGTGCCCTAGCCAACCCCAGTCACTGTCCACAAGTGTGTTGCAGCAAAGTAAATAACTCTGCCATAGGATAGTACTTGTGTATCGTACGGCAGAGTTCATTAGTTTACTCTGGCCTAATAGGGCCACACGTATAGATGGTGACATTTTACTGAGGAGCTAATTAGTCAACTGTAAATTGCATGTGTAGATACCCCCCATTACTACTAAATAATGGAGGGAAATAAAGCAAATCAATTGTCTCTTTATATTACTATTCTGTGAACACCACTTTGTTGAGTAACGGACAGTTTTACCAAAAGGTAAGCGAGCAAGGCATGCAGGCAAAATAACAAGTGAACAAACAACAAAGCAGTTATTGAGCAATAACTAATTTGCATGTATTTGACTAAAAACATGTCTAACTTACCTGCCTAATAGTGGTTAGGTATTGTATTTGGCAGTTTACACACCAGTCACTGAGATGCGTTAGAGCTGATCTTTCTTCCCTTGGGCCATCTCTCATGAGGAGCTATCAAGCTACACTTTGTGCTATTTAACTTTACCTACCCAAAATAACACCTACCTAGCTGTGTAAATGCCATTTCTGACATTTTCACATTGTTGGCCCTGTGGACAAATAAAAATTGGCCAGGACATCAATGCACATATCTACCAGAAACAAAATGATGGAGGAGTGGGACCCTCCCATGTTTTAGACTAATAGTTTGGTGTACAGGGCATTCATCCAGGAAGTGGGATACCTAGGTTCTAGGTCTCTTCCTCAGTGAGGGTTTGACTATGAATGTTCTGCTTTCCAACAGAATATGGTCACTTGGTGTGCTTTCCAACACTTGGTCACACTACTGGGTCACAGTTTAGGTCAGAGGTGCTCAGCCTTTGACCCATAGGCCAAACCCAGCCTCTGGCACTGGGGCATCCAACCCATGGGGCTCCCCTATAGGCTGTGACCCTGTGAACTAGATTGACGTGAAAGGTGGCACAGGGCCTGATCCCAGTGTGCAGGGATGAGGTGGGGGCAGTGTGGGTGCTCCTGAAGCCCAGTTCTGGAAGGGTGGGAGCATGGCAGAGCTGCCAGAGACTAGTCTCATCCCAGACTAGCTCCCACACCATCCATCTGGTCCGTGGGGCCAAAACTGCGAGTACCATTGGTTTAGGCACTATCCAGAGCCTTCTCCAACCCTCCCTTTAATGTTGTCCCCCTGAACAGCTAACTGAAGGAGATATTTGGGGTCAAGAGGAAGAGAACAAGCTACAGATTGTATAGCTTAGCGAGATGGATGCTGACCTGGATGTGAAGGACCCCTGGGTTTGAGTGTGGACTCTTATTCCTGGTAAGGGAGAAATTTCCCCAGTGCTTTCAACCCATTTTATACAATATCTATTAAATACAGCTTCAAGATAAACACTGGAGAAGGGTATGCATAATGCTAGCCTGAATTTTGGTGGGGTAGTATGGCACCTTATACATTAACTCAGGAGTTCTCAAACTTCATGATACTGTAACCCTGAGTGCTGGAAGGCAACAGTGGGGGGATGGGGAGCTCACATGTGGCAGCCACCACTGCCATCCACCACTCCACACCACCATGTGAACCTCCTAGGAAGCTTGGGGCTCCCTTTTAAGATGCTCCACAGTTTGAGAACTCCTGGATTAACTCATAAAGGCATAAGCTGGTTAGACCACTTTGCTGGGAAGCAAAAGATATAGGTTGAAAACCCCTCTCAATGAGGGGGTCTAGAATTAGGTCTCTTACCACACACCTTCCTGGCTGAGTGTCCTAATCACTAAGCTATTTGCATACCACATGGGATAGAGTACTTTTGTATCATTGTCTAACACCTTGTTCATGTTTTTTTTGTGTGGCTACAATTTCAGGACTTTCTTTTTTGTGTCCTTGTGACAAGGTGTAACAGCACCCCTGCCCCATGACTGAGAAGGGAAAGGAGCCCAGGACCTGCTGGTTAACCCAGCCCCTTGAACAGACTTAAAAACAAAAAGGGACTTAAAATAAGATATCCACCTGCCCCAGGTGTAGGCAGTGATTGGCAGGCCTCAGGAGGAAGTAGGGGGGTCAGGTGATCCAGGGAGCGGCTCAAAAACCCAGGGCTTGGCCCAGAAGGGGAAGTCTGGCTATAGGAGCCACAGGAGGCAGAGCTCCAGGGATGAGCCAGTCTGGAATGCCTGCAAAAACATACTTTGTGCCACAGAAGGGTGGAAGAGCTCATGGACTGCAAGCAACACAAGATAAGTGCCTTGAACCTTTTGTACTGGGGCTACTGCAGGGTAAGTTTAACCCAGACAGGGGAGCTTGTGTTCTGTGAGCTTTATGTCTTGGCAGCATGCGATATTGAATGAAATAGTTTGAATGTTTGTAATATTTGCCCATTAGCCAGTTTAGGAAGAAGACAAGATTCATCTTCTTATCTAGGCCATTGTTTTGGTCTACGTGCGGAAGGTCCTGACTTTGCTCAAAGTCTTAACTCTTGAATTTTATCTTTAGAAGCTTTTAACAAAGTTAACCTAAAAATGACCTTTAAGCAAACATCCCACATTCCGAGAGATCAAACCCTAGGGCCTCTGACGAGATTGGAAATAAAAGTCAATTCAGTGATATGGAAATTCCCCAAAGTAATTAAAATTATCAATAAAAGAAACTGATTACCAAGCAAAATAATCTGTTGAGTAAGATCCGAGCCCAAATTTGGGAGTAGTGACAAGTTTGGGTAGGAGGGGCCCAAGACGGCAACTCACTCAATAAAAACTGTAACCTACTGTCCCAATTTGGAGGTAACCTCACTTGCAGAACAACGAAGGAAGAATTGCAAGTGTAGGCCGGATCAGACTGATCACTTGGACCACCCTCTCTGTGAACACGAATCTCTTAGTTCACGCTGAAGCCGTGGAGCGCCCGAAAGGGACTGAAGGAAGGGGACTTAGTCCTATCAGTACTGAGGCCAGCCCATTGAACCGTACTACTGAGGCCAGCCCATTAAATTGTACTACTGAGGAATGAAACCATATTTAGGTGTTTGGCTTCTCAGAATTCTAGGATTGTAAGTATATCATGAAAATAATAGTATTGATTCAAATTTAACTTTGAGTTGTAATTGTAGTTGTTTTTGTAATACTAATTCTTATAATATTGTTTGGGAAGGAAGTGCATTTGGAGCATTGTTTCTGATATATGTAGTTATTGTGTTCTTAATGTTTGTGGTATTTCTTAAAGCTAAGCAGTGTTATATGCATAGCAAAGAATTTTAAAATAAAATTGTGTTGTATGAATCAAGTGTGCAATCATTATGAAATCATGCAGTCAACTAACTACTCCCCCAGCCAGTGCATTAAACGAATCAGTAAGTTGTGTGGGATCTTCTCTGTTCCATAACCCACTAGAGACACAGCAGAGCACTCATAGGGTCCAGAACCCTGGGAGGTTGAGTATGGGCAGGAGTCCAAATGGATTCAGATGGATAATTGTGGCATGTCAGAGGACTGCATATCTGACAGAAAAGACTGGAAAGCATAACTCCCATGCTTGCATGGGGCATGCTTAGGGCTGAGTGTCCCAGAGCCTACACAGGTCTAGAGCTGGAGCCTCAGAACTTAGGGCCCTGGTGCAGTGGACTTTGGGCAGTGGGACCCAGCCAGATTAAAAGTTAGCTGAGGCCAGGAAGTGCCTGGGTTCAGACAAGGGCCTACCCCAAAACCTGCATCCGCATCCTGGGGGCAGCTTCCCTATGAAACTGTAACATCAAGTCATGGCAGGAAAGATAATCATGAAAAGGAAGGACCCAGAGAGTCTGGAAGCAAGGTGAGGAGGTCAGGGCTGGTGGTGAGCTAGGCTGGGAACCTTGTGATGCCAGCACCAAATATTTTGGTTACGCAAGGTATTTAGCAGAACTTGCAGATTTATTGAAATCTGGCAGGGCCATGCTGTCAGTGCTTTTGCTATGTCCTCTATGGTGAGACCTCTGGGCTGTCAACCATTTGCCTTAGCACTCACACCGCTCTACCCCCACAGCAGGTAACTATATGAGTGTGAAATGCACCTGCCTGACTAGAGTGCACCCCCTAAGTATGCTCACTTCAGACTTACAGATGCTTGTGGAGCTATGCTGTACCACAATTGCAGACTGTGTACCGTAAACGGCACTTATGCATTTAGGTAAGTGGTGCATGTAAGGTAAAACAGAATCTAGCTCCCTAAAAGCTTGGGTAACACAGTAGCCCTAATTAAGACTATGTGAAAGAGTTCACAGGAGGCAATATGAGTAGGGAAAATCCAACAAAGCCGATAGACTCCTATTAAAAAAAAAAAACAACAGGAAAACCTTAATGTAAAGCAAATGAACATATAAACAAAAGAAACCAAAAATAACACAACCACAGCAAGATTTAGAAATAGAGCTGGTTGGGAATTTTTTGTTGACACTTTTTGTTCCAAAACATAGTTCTTTAAAACCAAAACTATAAGTAGAAATTTACTCACAAGATTCCATGAGAATGGAATTTCTAGTGTCAGAAAGAGAAACCCTCACCAAATCCCAACATTTATGGTACTCCTTTAATCTAGATGACTAAGGTTCAAGTCCTTACTTTTCATAATGCAAAAAGGGAGCTGATCAGTGGTGGATCCACAATTAGGAAAAGCAGGGGTGCAGCAGAGACCATGTGGCATTGGTCAGACTGCAGTTGGAGTACTGCATTCAGTTTTGGGCACCATACTTCAAGAAGGATGTTGATAGACTGGAGAGGGTCCAGAGGAGGGCCACTTGTATGGTTAAGGGCTTATAGGACAAGCCCTATGAGGAGAGACTGAGAGCTGCAAGAGAAGGCTGAGAGGTGATCTTGTGGCCGTCTACAAATTCATTAGGGGGATACAGCAAGGGATCAGAGATGCTCTGTTCACCAAGGCTCTGTTACTCTTGGGGTAATAAGGAACAATGGTTACAAACTGATAAAGAGCAGAATTAGGCTAGATATCAGGAAAAACTTCTTCATGGTAAGGGTGGCCAAAATTTGGAATGGGCTTCTGAGGGAGGTGGTGCTCTCCCCTACCTTCAGGGTCTTTAAGAGAAAGCTGGATAGGCATCTGGCTGGGGTTATCTGACCCCAGCACTCTTTCCTGCCTGGGCAGGGGGTCAGACTCGATGATCCATTTAAGTCCATTCTGACCCTAGCATCTATGAATCTATGAACCACTGACCACATTTCAGAACATGGGAAGGATTGGGGCAAGGTGCAGCTAAAGCCCCTGGGTCAGCAGGGGAGTCCAGGAGGGAGCAGGGATGAAAAGGAGAGAGCGGGGGGCTGGAAAGGTAGACCAACCCAGTCCCTTCCACCACAGTCCTCTGCAGAGCATGCTGTGCTGCACACAGCCCCAGCTGGAGCAGGGCAAAGGCAGTTCTTGGGCTCCCCCATGCCTGAGGCAAAGAAGCAACTTCTTTCCTGCCCCTGCTCCCTGTCTGGTACCATCAGGTGTCCCTCACCAGCCTGGTGGCTCCAGTTATGGGGAACAGCTGCACAGGGTGCTGGGCTTGGCAGGGGACAACAGTAGTGGTAGATGGCTGTGTCTCCCCCCAGTCTTCTTCCTGGCCACCTCACCATGCCCCGGTTAAGCCCAGCACCCTGCACAGCTGCCCCCCTGCAGCTTCCGGCTGGAGTAGACAGAAGTGGCTGTGGGGCTCCGCCCACCCCTGCACCAAATATTAGCCCAGAACAGTGAGCAGGATTTGCATCTAACTATAATTTACAGATCTTTGCCTTAGAAACAAAAAATATCTAGTGAGAGGGAACAAATCATATAGGAAATGGTTTAAACTGAACCTACTGTCACTGCCTGCCATTTGCCAGAGCTCTGAGGGGTCCCATCCTTCTCTTGGCAGAGCCCTGCTGTTCCCACCATTCACAGTGAGCCTCTGGGGCTGTCAGATACTTTCTGCCTCTGGCTGCTACTGGTGCCAAACTCTGAGGGACCTGATCCTTCTCTTGCAAGAGCCCTCTGCCCCCACTGCCTCATGCAAGCCTCCTGGGCTGCTGGGCACATTCTGCCACCAGCTTCTGCTGGTGCTGGGGCCCATGGAGGGACACAGACCCGCTCCCCCCACACCTGACAGTTGGCCAGAGACCAGAAGTTGGGCTGGGGAGAGAGTCTGTGCTGCCTAAGTTCCATGACAGCCAGAAGGTGGAAAGACCTGGGGCCACAAAGGTGACTGGGATGCTGGCGGACAGCAACCTAACATGAATTGAAAGAAATTGTACAGAAGTTTGATGCACTAGTCTAACCTGAATCAATTTTGAGTGCACATAGATACAGGTCTATCTTCGAACAGGTTCTTCCATTTTTAAACCAGTCTATATGCACTAAACTTCTGCTTTGTTATAGGTATAGACTGGTCTTTGGTCACTTAGAGCAGTTTATGTGTAATGTCTGTACCTGGCTTAAATGAGTACTTTCCCTTGGTTTTCAAAAACCCTTCAATAACTCAATCAGTTAATGAAAACAATCATACAATATGTCAATATATTTTTTTGTGATACGAGGAGACAAGATTCAGTGAGCCAAGACATCATTTCCAGTTTGATGTTCCTACAATACTGACATTCACCTTGGTTGTGGGAGAGCACGATTCTAGTGTCTGTGCCAGTGAAGATTTAATTATTTGTACAAAGTAGAAACAGCTGCAAAATAGATACCCACCTCAGAATAGCCAGGTTTCTAGTGATTTGGGGAGCCATCTGGCAGCTGAGAAATTAAGGCTCAAAACTCTGGGATTGAATCAGGCAGAGCAGTGACCTGAACCTAATGATTGAGCTATTGATTGTTCTGGTGTTGTTGAGGGTCTCTTTTCTCTCGCTGTGCTCCAAAAAACCCCAAATACTGCCCCTTGGCCACTCTGGCTATGTGCTCTGTACTGGCGTTTCAATGCTGCATGTCACACAGTATGTCACATTTGTAAGATACAAATACATACAACTAATTAAAACTAAATACTTAAAATAACTTACAGAAGGTATTGTAAATATCTAAATTCTGTACTTTACGACTATGTTCCAGAAAGAAAAGTGAGCCTGGATATTTAAAATACCACAAATAATTTTGCAAGTGAAATATAAGTTCCTATAATACAGTGCCTGATGTTTTCATTTAATGATTTAGACATGAGAACTATATACAATTGTCCATTCATTCATTCCACTTGCATTTACCTCGGTAGGAGTTTCACCACAGATTGACAAGCAGCTCAGCCCACATTTCATCCCGTCGTACAATGCAATCAATCTTTCATTTCAAATACTAAATGTCACAGTATAATTTTAGTACTTGGTATTATAAGAGAAGTAAACACATTATCAATATATTCCCTTATATCTTTTTCCCCAGTAAATGGATATTTACTGGAACTGTACATTGTGACAGAAATTTGTGAATACATTAAAATGAAAAAAAAAGTTATGCCTGGAAAGAACATAGACCTAGAAGCCATTAAGAATAAAAGCTAAGTCATTTATTCAACTTGTGTCACAGTATAAGTGCATATATCTTCATGTACTTAGTGTCTACATACAAAAAGACCAATCTCTAAATGGTATTTTCTTTCTTTGTATTTTTGCATAAATCCATTACCATGGGAGTTTCTGAACAGAGGAAACTTGACAAGATGAAGGTATCATAAATACAGTGAAAATCTCTAAGCCAAGCGAACCCATTTATAAGTTAGTTTCAACAAATATGGGTTACATATACTTTGAATGATTAAAACAATCTTAGTAAATCATTCTGTAGTCTCATTCTTAAGCTTTCCTTAGACTAAAGTTGCTCTGAGTCAGTTCTGATGATGGAACCCAGTGGCAGATATTAGTGATATCAATTAACTGCTGCTGTCTCTCTACCAGAGGGTCCAAAAGCCAGAGGTCCTCCACCTCTGAAACCCTCTGCAGAAATTAACTGTGATTTCTGCAGATGGAATTTCTGAGGCATGGAAAGAGTGGTACAAAAAAGGTGAATTTCCCATTACTGGAAATATAGTCCCTATTTTAGAAAAGAGTTGTCTTTGTAAGTTAAAAATGTTTCTATTTGCCTCCTTGGCACTCAGCAACCAGGCAAAGAATATTTAATGGTGTTAACTAGATATATTTTTAAAAACAAATTCAACTAAGATAATTTTATGTGGACAATGCAAGATGCTGACTTTCCCAACTATTGGTATCTGAAGTCGGGAACCTAATTCTATTTTTGGCACCAAAATTAACAGATGAACGTTAAGCTCTCATGTTTGAAAATGTTATCATTAGCTTCTGGAACCCGCAAATGCTAAATTAAATGAAGAACAGAAACACAATAAGCCTTAACAATGCCCTTCAAATTTATACTTGTCTACTACAAACATAGTATAACTGTAAGGAAGGTTTTTTTCAGAATCCATATTTATCAACAAGATAAAAGTTGTCCTACATTATTTGTGCCTGTTTAACTTTCAGAAAACCATTGCAGACATTTTCATTGAGCTCACAAGCATCTGGGAATTGAAATTCCCACTCTTCATGTTTCCTCATCAGTACTTTCTAAAAAAAAGGCACACAGTTGGTCTTTTTTTTCTTTACCTTCTTTCTTTTTTTGGTTTAAGCTATGCTGCCTTGGAAACAGAGTGGTCTGTAAGACTACATGTGCTTCATGCTAATAATGAAACCAAGCAGTTAGAGGCCACAAACTGTTATGCTGTTCACTTTAATCTTTTACTGGTAGTGTATCCCTCAGGACAGGTGTGATAGATTCCATTAAGTTTTATGTATGTGCCACACTGGAGGAAGGAAAAGGAATATTTAAGACACTGGTTTTACCATCTTGCTTTACTGTGACGTACAGAATGGATCCCACCCAGTTTGGTGGAGATGGGGGTTAAAATTCTCACCAGGTAACAAATAGTCCCTGCACTCTGGTTACCAGGATTGGTAGATCAGCAGGTGTTCTTTGCAGCAGCGTTCATTAACATCATTGCCATTATGCACATGATTCCTTAGGGGGATAAAAGCCAGCAGTGAGTGATGCTAACTGAAACAATGTATATTGCATGCCATCTGCATTCAGTGTGGTTAAAGTGTATTTTGGCCTTCAGTTGCGTTTGAAGAAATTAGGGCCTTATAGGAACAAAAACAAAAAAATCAGTAGAGAAAAGATTTGTTTTTCATCTGAAAATTTTCAGGAGCTCATATTCCAAATCAATATGCCAAGGCCTTTGTCTAAACTCTCACTGATCTGTGCGTGCTTCACCTACCCAAAATATAGGAGTGGTGTAACATAATAAACTGTATTGCAGTTACAACAGGCCAATCTAAGATAATTGGAAACTTAGGGTAATTACTTTGATATGTCTCACAGTAAAACATAGCATAACTGTTTTTTCCAACATTTCCTCCAAATATTTTAGTTCTGCTTGTTAGCATGTGCTCTGCTTATCTCTAAAACCTAGTTGAATACATCTATGCTCACATGGTTTAAAATAAATAATCTACAACACTTGGGTAAAATGCTTACAAGATTTTAAAGTAAGCTGCATGAACACAGACCAGGAGCGGCATGTACAGTTGCTCACCTGTCCCAGGAGACATGCAAGGAAACTGGAGCAAGCAACTTGGGGTGGGAGGAGGGGCAAATGGGATTAGGTGGGTCCAGGGGCTGGAGATGAAGTTGGCAGGATTGGGGCTTGGCATTTCTACAGGGGGGGGGGGGGGGGGGCGTTGCTTGTCAGTGGTGTGGGAGTTGAGGGCCTAAAAATAGCCCAGTCAGGTCAGTGGTGGTAGGAAGAGAACAGCTTTGGGGCTGGGGTGAGCAATTAGACTTTCCTAGATCAGGGCTTCTCCTCAGATGAACTAACTTAGATTGGGCCCACCATTTTTTGCCTGATTTAACCCCCATGAATGCCCACTTAGATGGGCTTTAAGATTGACCTAACTCTACTTAGGTCAGTCTAAATGTAACACCTGTATGTGCTCCAAGAGAATCTCCAAAATAAGTAGTCTCTAGGATTACTGGAGCATTCACAAGTGTAGCTTATTACTGGCAATACACATTATTACATGACATTATTGCACATAATGCAGAATAAAGAAAAGTATTTCTACCTATCCCAGCATAAAATAAAGTTATAACTGATGTGCTGCCGGAGATATTTAAAAACATATGTTAACGGTGTATCATATAATTAATAATTGAGTTTGCCAAGTCAATATTGCAGAAATGGAACTAATATTTAAAACCAGAAATATTTTCACCCAAATACATTTATTAATATGCAATTTATGCTGGTTTTTAGCTTTACCCAACTTTTAATACACCACATGCATAAATAATTATTAGCTGAATCATAATGCATTAGCTGGAATCAAACACACTGTACACTTTAATAATGCCTGAAGCACAAAAACATTCACATCTTCACATCAGACTGAATATACATCTACAATTTTCATAAACGCCCAACTTAAACTTTTAGTTAAATCATTTATAAAACTTGGGTAAAATTCTTTCAAGATTTTGCCTTCTTGCTAGATTTACTGTATGTCCTGCCAGGCTAGAAATACTTCAAGAGTCATCTGCTTTTGTTTCCCAGCCAGCATCAATACTTCCAAGGCAAATGAGGATGAAAATAAAAGGGAAAGGAAAGACATTCTAAAAATCTTGAATCTTAAAAGGCTCAGTTTGAACTTTCAGGAAATTACTCATGATGGTTCAAGAAATGACTCATCCTTGGCAGTTCTTTTTGTAATATCTCTCTACCCTCAACTTCAAAATTCCTGAATTCTAAGATTCACATAAATACCATATTTTCTCATACACAACATGCCTCCCAAACAAGATATACACCTTATTTTGAACAGCAGGATGAAGCAAACAATGTTTTTCTTGAAAATGCTAGGATGTAGCAGGAAGTAATTGAATAGCAGCTTCTGCACAAAAGCCTCTGCTGGGGTTAAGGACAAAGTGTCCATAGCCAGCTGCTAGGGACTTCTGTGGGCACATGCAGCATTACTTCTGCTTTTGCGCCAACTGAGGCAGAAACTGCTATTACTGCATTTTCTCATTTATGACATGCATCCCAATTTTCAGATGCTGAGTTTTGGAAAAAAGGTGTGTGGTATGTGTGAGAAAATATTGTATTGCACCTAAATATAACACATCAGAATATAGATCTGATCCTAACTGTATGAAATCACAAGCAATGTTCCCTAAGGAAGATTTAAGAAGAGAGAGAGGTGATAGATGTATAGTTCAGTTTGAAGATGCTCAAAATAAAGTGTGTACTCAATGTGGGAGAAGTATTCAAGAGATGGATAAGACCAGCACTGCTGGTGCTGGAGAGAGCTGGTTAGGAATTTTCTGATAAAACTCCAATTGGAAAAAAACTGTTAAAAGCAAAATCTTCCTGTAGGAACAATTCCAACATTTTTACTAAAAATAAGGGTAGCACCTCCTAACATCAGTGATAGTCCAGTGGTCAGTCACCTCAAAAGGTGATGACCAAAGTTCAAGCCCCTGCTCTGCCACATGCCAAAAGAGTAACCTGTCCATCAGGCTATTTGGCTATTCTTGGTTTTTCCCAGGAAGCAGACCGTGCTACAGAGGATTGAGAAAAGCCCCAATGGTCCTTTCCAATATGACCTCAGGCGATTATTCCTTCTGGACCCCAAATCTGGCAGTTGGTTTAACTGTGAATATGTGGAGCAAGACACATGAGCCAGGCACAAGGCATCTGTCCGTTCCATTTGGAGTACCAGCACTCGCAAGTCAAATGCCTACTTGCAACTGCAGCTGAAGCCCAATTATTCAGAACAACAAAAAGCAAGTAGAAGCCAAATTATGTATTCAAGTGGTGAATTTTTTAAGCAGACAGCAGCACCATGAAGCATAGGGATTACCAGATACCTCTTATATATGCAAGTAATGTAAAAAGAAAACAAGTTTCCTTTCAAATAATTTGGTTATAAAACACTTGAACTCACATCCCTCATGCTTTGACCCCTACTACTCCAAGAACTCCCCTATTCTGTTATTCTAGCCCTTCTATAAATTTATCCACTTCCCTTCTGAAGGAATTAAAGTTCCTTGCTCCCAGCTACTTAGCTGGAAGGTTATTCCAGAACTTCACTCCTCTGATGTTTAAAAATGTTTTAATTCCCACTCTAAATCTGTTCATGACCAGTTTGTATCCATTTGATTTTGTACCACTATTATCCCTTAATTTTAATAGCTCTTCTTCAATGATATTCACCATCTTAATTATGTTTATATAATTATATTCCCTCTCAACCTTCATTTTGCAAAGTCAAGCCTCTTAAACTTTTCTCATAGGATTGGTTTTCCATTCCCCAAGCCATTATAGGAGCCTTGTACATATTGAAATTTAATTTTTTTTTTTAACATGACTAACCAGAATTGTACACAATAAATTAAGTTCTTACCAACACCTTGTACTGATACTTCCTTGTACATACTAAAAATACCATGGGTGTGGAAGGACTGTCTCGTTTTACATTAAGACTTCAGATGGTATTAGGACTGCCTCAGTAAAATATTTTGAACACTTAAATTGTGGAATAGGAAAACTGTTTGTTGCCAAGCTCTAAAGGTGGATTTATTATTTAAGATACAACAGAAGACAAACTAGGTGGGATAGAGTTATGAAAGGTATTACAAGTGAGCACAAGAAGAAAATTAATAAAATGTAATGTTATCAGAACCATCATGGAATCCCAGCCTTTTGAAGGGACTGGAGATTGGGTAACAGAAGAGGAAGATGCAGCAATCTGACAGATAATGAAGGATGGGCAAGTTTTTTTTTTTCTCTTTCTGCAAGGAAAGATAGAAAATGTACATATATGCTGGAGAAAAAGCTGTAAGATATAGCTGTAACCTGTAGATGTGAAGGTGAGGAAGGAATCCAGAAAAAATCCCAGGTTACCAGTCTTGATATATTCTGATGTTGCTCATGGACAGAGTTAATAAAAATAGGAAGCATCCTAGGTGATTATCATCAGATGCCAGAGACTTAGTAATAAAAGAACAATACAACAGAATTCAGGACCACTAGTACAATAAAACACCGGTGCTAATCTTTTCATCCTAAATTAAAAGTCAAAGCTGAACTTGTGAAATTTCTCAAGAATTCAGTTCAGAACCATCAAAATATTGTTTTATGGACTAATATTGAATATTTTTAACTAATATTAAATTCTTTCATTTTCATAGTGTTAATCTATTGTGTTAATGTGATATTAAACCATTTATTAAATCCCAACATAAGGAGAAGAAAAAAATACTTTGCAGTTAACATTGCAAAGAGCTAGTCAAAACTTGGGATTTATTTTGGGGAAAACTGACAATTCAATTTGTTTGGTTTTCAACTGAATTTAGAATGGAAAACATATTTTTGAAGTTTCTCACAAAATGGAAATTCTGAAAAAAATCAGCTTCAGAAAAAAATCATTTTGAAATGTCATTATATTGTATTTTGTGTCTCAACATTTTTTAAAGGTATAAAGTGATAGCCCAACCTTGCCAGCTATTGATCTCTGGTGTCTTTGTCTTTGCTATCAATCTCTTGACTCTCTGAACTGCTAACTTTGCTCTTCCTTGCTTTCTGGCTAAATGAAGGAAGATATATTTCCTTGAATTTCCATTTGGCACAGAATCATTTGAACTTTGCTGCCATGTACTGCAGCCCATTTTCTGAGCATAGAGCATCTAGTATGCCATGTCTTATAAAATACATTCTTCAATTTTCTGATCACAATTCTTGGCTGAGAGAATAAATAACCCATTTCTCATATATTAGAGTAGTTACTTATTATAACCATGTAATACCTTTAAACACACTACAAACCAGCAAGTCTGGTCTGATACTTCCTCAGGGTTAAGTTGAGATTTCATGAAAGTAAACAGTCTCCTTTCATTGTTGAATAATATGCTTTTTACACATCTTGCATTGTTGTGTGTGCGCTAAAATTATTGCTCAGTTCCCCCTTAAAATTATTACTCATTTCCCCCTTAAAAATAATTCAAACATATCTTTCCCTTGGTAGCAGTTGGAAACCTGCTGTGGCACTTTCTCCTTGCAATCCAGCCAGTCTCAGATTATGAATAATTTTATTGCCAAGAGCACCTCATCCTATTCAGTGCTTTGTTTGGATGCCCAGAAGCCTCCCATCAGAGAGGAACAGGTGTTGTAGCATGGTGACAAACTGTCTCTTGTTCCATAGTGTACTTGGGAAAGTGTGCCTTATTTATCTCAGTTTCTCACAAGGCAACCACTCTCTCTCCAGTCTCCCAGTTCTAATCCTTAAAGGGAATTTACAAAACACCTTTTGTAGATGATCCTATGAACTTCACTTCATAAACGTACTGGATACAAAAAATCATGGACTAAATATAGACATTGGCTATATGGTACATTATAATCCGTCTGCCATCCAATAACCCCAGATGACCTCTCTACATTTTACCAGTTACATTTTATAGCCGGTCAACATTCCCCACTTTTGTGTTTTTTTTCCCCCCACCCCCACCTACCTGCCTCACAACCATTAACTCCTACCCTTCTGATCTTCCCTGCCACACATTTACATTTTTACAGACCTCCATTTTGCACATTGGCTTAAGCTTCTGTTCCACCTGAGAGAATACACAAATGCCAGCAGACTCTTCCTGTGCCTGAAAAAGGGTGTTTGTGCCCAAAATCTTCTTGCCCAAAGTTCTTTGAGTAAATGTATTCTCTGGGTAAACTATTTAGTTGGTCTAATAAAAGATCACATTTACCCAAAGAACCTTGTCTGCCTATGTCCTTAGACCAACATGCTTATAACGAACACCCCCTTATTTATCTCCATATTCCTTGTTACTGTGGGTCACATTACATTGACTGCTTCCACCATTTTTTATGCACCATCTGCTCTGTAAAATAAAAGGAATCCATGTTTCTAAAACTAGCTCTTTATTAAGAGAATTACTTAACAAGTTACTGCAAATGTAGCTACCACCTGAGTCATAAATAAAAGCTGAGTTGTTTGTGCTTCCTCCAAACTTTTTCCTCCTATAACTGGTGTTCCATGCAGGTTGCTACAGACCCATTCCTGTCTTATTAGTTTTCTCCCTTTGACCATTCAAACTTATTTCCAAAAGATTATTTTAGAGAAATAAAGAAGGATGGAAAACTCATGGAGATTTTTTTTCTTAAGTGCCTTCAAAATAGGATATTAAAAGCCAGATTTTCAATGAGACTTCAGGTGCTTGGAAACCTTTGAAAAGTTTTGAAAATAGGTTTCCAAGTGCCCAAATTTGTGTCTTTAAAGTATCTTTAAAACCTGACTTTGGGTCTCTTTTGATAATTTTAGCTTTTGTAGAGAGCTGAAGTTTTGGGGGATGCAGACAGTTTCTTATATGGCAGTTAAGTAGAGAGTCAAGTTAATGATCAGCAAAACCCTCTGAATAGTATCAATGTTTTCAGTCCCCTTGTCAGTTGTGATGTGACCATTTTGAAACTATAGCATTCTTTCACTTCATTTTCACAACTTCCAAACCTGTACTACATTATCTTTGCCCTTAACTCTTATAGACACTGAAAAACTCTGTGCTATTTTAGAGGAAGTGAGATCAAGCTCTCAGAAGCGTATGCATCTCTGATTTAGTAAGTCTATAAGGTGCAGCTCTACCCTGACTTCAAACTTTTTAACCAAAGACTAAGTGGGTATAGTAACATAAATTGAATTTATGAGCTCTTGACTGAAAAAAAAACATAAACAAACCTCAATGATAACTAATATAGGTGCAAAGTTTCTGTTTAAGTTATACATATTGAATAAACTAGTCTTTTCTACTTCCCAATGATCTTGGAGAAGAAGCTTAATACTAAAACAGTGGTCACCAATCAGCCCATTGGGATCAACTGGTAGACCTCGGAGCCTCTTGAAGTCAATCCAGGGTTGTGAGGGCTGAGTGTGTGTACATGCACTTGCCACCCCCGTCAAGCCCAGCAAGTCAGTCAGTGGGGAAGGGAAGGGGTGGAGGCCCGGGGGGCATGTTCAGAGGAGCTCAGGGTGCGAAGCCCAGTCCACAGCTGCAGCTGGGGAAGGATGGGGGACAGAGCTGTGAGCAACTTTCCGGGGGGCAGGGGGAGGGATGTGCCCCCGGATGTGTACGCAGGGTGGGGGGCCATAGCCTTCCTAACCCCTGCTCCCAGTGCCACCACTGAGCACAGCACAAACCAGGACCAGCAGGAACAAGCTGGTGGAGTCTTTTGTTCCCCTCCCCCACACCCCGAGGACATGGCGGCTGGTAGGAGTGGGGGAGGGAAAGCTGCAGCTGCAAGCTGGACGGCTGTGCTGGGCTGTTCCTGCTGGGCCTGTCTCATGCTGCACTTAGTGGCAGTGCTGGGAGTGGGGGTTGGGGAGGCTACAGCCCACCCGTAGCCTAGCCAGGAACAGCCTGAGTGCAGCCCAGCTGGGAACAGTCCAGCCCTAGTCCCAGCCCTAGCCCCAGCCCACCCTGCCCCACCCCATGTGAAGATTTGGGGACATGAGGACCCACTGTGCCCTACTGGGCTGTGTGCCTCCCTCTCCCTGAGCCCCCTGGATTAGCCTCTCATGGCTCTGCCCTGCCATCCCCATGACCCATTCCCCTCCTTTTCCCTCCCTACAGACCTACCTGCGAGGGGGGGGGGGGGAAGGGGGCCTTGATCTTTGGTTCCTTTTAAATTACGAAAGTGATCTCTGACCTGAAAAGGTTGGAGACCAGTGCTCCAAAACATGAAAAGTATTATAGCACAATGTTTAAACAAGTATCACATGGGCACATGTATGGTATATTTATATCACTTCCTTAAATTTAGGATGAGTGAGTCTACACCTAAATTAGACATTAATGGCTTTATTTACTAGTACATTCCTTCTTCATTCTGTAATATTCTCTTTCTTTGCCTCTTATTGAATTAACTTTAATATTCCAATTGGATACAGAAAATTTGCACAATAAATTCCCACAAACTCAAAAAGCTTGAGATACAAATAGTATACTTGAGGAAGAAATTGCTCCCTCCTCCCCAATTAAGTTACTTTTATACTCCACTGTAAAATGTAATTATACACCATATAAAATGCACTATATGTACTGTATAAACCATATTTATTTTTTGAACTGTTTTATCTTCTAGTCTCAGTTTCTTCACTTATTCTACAAAAGATCTTTAGTTCATTTATAGTCATTGCTCCATTTTTAATGTATTTTTCCCCTTATGCTTTGACCTTTTCTCCTCCCCTTTTTGTATATCCTCCTACATGAAACAGAAACATGACATGCAAGTAAGATTTTTTTAAAAACATGTGGCCACTAGCATTCAGTGGCCTCAGAATGAAACAAGTACTTTGCCTATCTTTGGTTATAAAAACTGTATATATGATGGGTGCCATTAAAAGTTGGCATTTTCTAGCAGCTCCCACATAGTGACAGTATTGCTAACTGATCTAGTCAAAACCATAAACTGGACCTAAAAACCCCAATATTTTAAAGTAATTTTAGGTACTTGAGTTTACCTTCTGATTTTTTCAGCATTTAGTGTTCATTTTTTCCAAGTTTTCTCAGCAAGTATGTGGGCTAGAAGCTCATTCAAAAAGGTGAATAAATCTGAGATATTCAGATAACATAATTGCAGAATTGAAGCTTTTTTTTTTTTAAAAAAAACCAAGACTATTGAAAGACCTTTGACAAAATTGTTAGAGTCGGTACTGCAGTGGTAATAAGAGTCTCAGTTTTATCATTATTTGGAATCAGAAATATTAGTGATGACTGAATCATAAGAGTTATCAAACATTGGACTCCTATATCTGCTTAGCCTGTGTGCTCATAGTGCTGAATTTTTCATGATGGGATGGTTCCAATATGGAAATTAAGCAGTGTAGTAACTGCACAATTGCAAAATAACAGATATGAGATGGAAACTTATTTTTATCATTTATTTATGGAAGAATCCACAACTGCTAGGTGGTTTCAAGACATCTAAGGATGGAGAGCGGGAGAGCCCCTGCTCTATGAAGCTCACTAATGGGCAAAGAAATAAGCAAAAGAGAGCAGTAAGGGAAGAACTGTTGCCAATTTATATAAAAGTCAATACATTTTCCTGTCAGCACTGTGACAGAAAGAGGGTGTTAACAAGAGACCTGTGCACAAGTTCAGCTGAAACACGCCTAAACTAGAAACAAATGACATAGTAGCAGGTATTATGGCAACAGAGGTATTTCCTGGAAGCAAAAGTGAGCTGGTACAGTAAGCTTAGGATGGCCATATTATGATTAAGGAAATCTGGGATGGAATAAGGGAATCTGGGATAGGAGGTGCTGCCACCATGCATATGCACACACATGCGCACACACGCGCACACACACACACACGCGAAGACAAATACGTGCGCGCGCACACTCCAACCCCACAGCTCCCAGGAGCCTTGATGGCAGGGCAGAATGGGAGACTGCAGAGGCCCAGGGCTGGGCTCCATCTCCCACGTGCAGAGACTGGACCTGGCTGGAAGCAGCTCCACCCCCTCGCTCCAGCAGCCACCCAGGGTCACCACACATAGCCCAGGCCCTGGCAGCAGCCACAGCAGCATGGCACAAAGCTGCCAGTGGCATGTGACCACCCCAGCTCGCGCTGTGTAAGTGCCCAAGCCTCAGCCTCGGCACTTTCCTCCAGCCTGGCCAATCCCCACCCCAGGCAAGAGAAACGGTGCCCAACGCAGCCCACCTCCCCCTGCCCTGCCTCCAGCCGCTGTTCAGCAGGAGCCAGGCCCGGCTGTGCAAGTGGCAGCAGTTTCTGCCTCTGCCTAAAGCAGCGAATCTGAGACTTCTGTTTCAACTTACACCAACTAGCTGGGACACCAGGACACCCTATGAAATCCAAGACTGTTCTGGCCAATCCAAGATGTATAGTTACTGTAAGGAAGCTGCACATAAGACTAACTATTCTGAAAGTAGGGAGAAGTAGTTACCTGGGTTAGACTAAAGTTGGGCAGAAGAGAAGCACATTATACACAAACCAAATCAGAGATGTATAACAAAAGCTTTCATAAACAGATGGCTTACTTCATCAGAAGCTGTGAAGGGACTGCAAGAAGCAGAGAATATGACATAGCATAGCACTTGGGTCAGTTAGTCCCGACTGATGTAAGATTTGCCAGTATCCACATACCAGTTACTAGTTGCCATTTTGTTGCCTTCAACATTTGGTTGCCCATGGCTTTGCAATATATGGTATCTAAGATGTCCCTGGAATTAATGTGTATGTGTGGGAACAATGGCAACTTTTGTTACTGACAATTTTACTGTTCATTGGGGTAGAAAAACTAGGGTTTTAGTGCTCTAGATTGAATTTACTGCTGCACAGTGGAAGTGTCTCTCTCTTTCTGAATCTGGAATAGCTTTTTTACTTTTGTTCTTGCTTCTACTTATCTCCACCTACACAGATTTTATGCCCTTATAGTTAGGGAACACTGCCCATCGTGGTCCCATCCTCTGCTTAATACACAGAAAATGCCCCAGACATTACGGATTGACTTCAGACCTTGGGTTGTGAGACTGTTCTGACTGTGAAATAACATTTACTCTACTCTGCTAGGAAACATCATTTCAAGTGTAATTTTAAAATGACTGTGGACAATTTATCATATGCTTATATGACCCTGTCACTTGCTTGCTAGTCAGTCTCCCTGGGACTTGCTCTAGTATTCCCAACCCCTCAGCAGCTACAAACAGCTGCTATTATCTATAAATCAACCTGCCAAAGAAACTTTTTTCTTCCTCTGCTTTCAGCTTGCCCCTGCCAAAGCCCTAGGATGAACAAAATTCAAACTGGAATCATTAACAGCTATTCTTTTCTGGGTATTAAAAGGTCATGATTTTAAAGTTCACCACTCAAGAGTAATGTAATCACCTTCAACCATGTTGGTAAAACCTTCATCATCCATCATCAAGTACTTCATTTAAATAAAAATTTATAATACATTTCAAAAAAGGCTGTCCAAAAACCATTTTCCCCTAAATATTTTGCCTCATTTTTAAACGATAAAATTACATATATAAAATAATATATCACTGAAGTGATAAGGTGTGATTTTGGACTTTCATTTATGTTGTTTTTATATGATTACTTTTTATACTAATTGCTAAAAGAAAAAAAGATGCAGAATAAATAATATTGGGACAGATTATGCACCATCTTCTGAACCTACACAGCAGAATAATGGGGAGACTATATCCACAAGTCATATTGAAGTTAGGTTCATGGAAGCGATTATATGCTTCTGAGGTTTACTATCTTTTTCCCTGTGCTTGCTGCCATAAGAGAATGGGAATAACCAAAGAATGGGTGGTGTGTGATCTCCATTCACAGTTTGACCAGCATGCCAGGGATGTCCACTGCTCCAGGTATAGACTCCAAGTCACATTCTGTTCCCAGAAACGCCATATGAACATGTCCTCATTTACAGCGCTTGTGACACAGCCATGACTGAGCTCAGTCCTTTAGAAACCCTACTATATTGTACTTTATATATTATATTACACTCATTGCATCTCATTTTCATTTCCTGGAGTATAATTAGGCCGGGAGAGTGGGGAACAACTCTAGGCAATTCCATCTCCCACCAGGGAATCTGCGCTGCAGTAGGAGCAGCCCAGCACAGGGACACTGTACAGCTGTGGAAACTGCTGCTACAGCAGTATCTGCTAGGTTTGGGCAGACAGGGATGCTGCAACTGCAGCTTGGATCTTTGAGTCCCTGAGGCAGGTAAGACATGTCCTGACCATCCTCCACTCTGGTATTTAGCCTTTCCTCCTTTTCAGCAGGGCCCAGGGCACAAAACTTGTTACATTTGCCCCTTTAATCCTTCTAAATTAATGGAATGTTAGTTCATCATTTACTTACATTTCTTATAAAGTATCCAAAGTTCTTGAGAAATATAGTAAGTGATTATGTTAATTTGAATCCATTTGTTTTTCTTTTTCACTCCAGCAATTATAGTTTCTTTCTTTCTTAGGAAGCACTATCAGAAAACAGTGATCTAATTCTTAAGTATTCATGTCTGGAACAATAGTGACAAAGGTATAAATGGGATTGCTATTCTATTGGTAAACTGTTAGAATTCCACTTTGGGCAACTATAACCTCTAACATTGGAAAGCATTCTAAAGTTTGCATGCCAAGGCAAAAAAGCGTGGCATATATTAATTAATGTGCATGTGTGCCAGTCATATACAGCTACCAGAAGTCCAAATCTCTGATGCAATCATACCCCCTTCAGTGCCTGCATCTACACGTGCGGCAGACTGCAGTTCCATAAGCAACTAAATGACTGCACAGTACCTGGCATTACTGCACAGTATCATTGCCCCATGATTTTTTTCCTGACACTACTAAGCAGGTGCTTGTTACTACTGCACAGTAGCATCATATCCCAGTTAGTGCCCAGCAATGCAACGCTACTGCATGGTCGTAATGAGCTATGGCACAGTATCTCATTGCTACTGTGCCGTAACATCTTGTGTAGATGTGCCCAGTAGGGGGTGGTTTATGTTGAGTTCCAAGTGCAACCTAGTGCTCACATGGCAGCCAGGTCTGTGCACAAAAGGAAAAGCTATGCTCACTTAGGCATGCATGTTATTACTTCTATGGCAGATCTATGCTTGTTCCCCTCTTGTTTACAGAGCAATTCATGTTTTAAACTATCTAAAGTAGAAAAGAATAAAAAGAGATAGGACATGATAGGTGCAATCCTAACTCCATTAAAGCCAAAAAAAGTTTTGCCACTGACTTTAATGGGGTCAGATTTTCACCCAGTGTTTCCCATCTAAGTATGACATCATTAAATTATTTTTTTTTTAAATTAAAATATCTGCCCACCACTAGTAGAGGCAAAGATTTACTAGGGAATAGTCTCACAGAGAATATGAGAAGTGAGACAATGGGATAATCTAAAGCAGTGATTCTCAACCAGGGTGTTGCACCACACTGGGTGCCACGGGATCTTTTTAATGGTACCACAGGATGCTACACAGTTTTATCACTTTTAAGTGTACAAGCACCTAGACATGATTCACAAGATAAACCCAGAGTTTTCAAATAGGAATCTATAGTGTCAAAAACATTCTGACCTGGTATGGTCTTTCTGGCTAAGTACAGACAGTCAAAAAGCCTAAGACTGAATCAGTTCAAACTAGACAGCTTCTTCTAAGCTGCACAGGTTGACCTGATAACCAACTGAATTGACATTCAGTTTTTAATTGGGAAAGGCGGGGGGGGGGGGGGAAGTGTCTCTACTGGCCTAGGTCAGTAGGCAGGGGGTGCTAGAGCACCCTGCTCTAGCACCATTGCCAGCCCAGCCAAGTGCCCCCAGCCCCCTGCTGTCCCCCTTTCCAGGTGCTGGCTCATCTTGGGGGAGCCTCTACTTTGGAAGGTTTTCCCCAGCCTGGGTTCCCCAGCTCAGGCAGCCCTGGGGAGCTGAGGGGAGTCCCCACCACCCCTTCCCAGATGCTGATTGCTTCAGCAGCTGGCACAAAAGGGAGGGAGAAGTCCTTCTGGCTGGCTGCCTGCCCCTGCAGCCCTGGGCAGCCCCAGGGAGCTGAGGAAAATTCTTCCCAACCCCACCACCTTGCCTTTGGTGCTGGAGTCTCAGGGATAGCCCAGGGAGCAAAGGGAAATTCTTCTGCTTCCTTGCATTAGTTTTGCCTCTGACTCTGAGAAGTTAAGGCAAAATCAGCTCCAGAGGAGCGGGAGAATTCCCCTCTGCTCCCTGAAGCTGCCTGAGACTCTCTGGGGCTGAGGCAAAGCTTTAAGACACAGTTCCATTGGGGGAAGGCTGCCCCGGGCTGGGGAACCCCTGCAAGGCAGGGGCTCCCTGGTGCCCCCATGCTGGGCTGCAGGAGCAGGCACCTGGCCTGGAGGACTTCTCCTGCCTTTCTGTGGCATCCACTGAAGCAATCAGCAGCTGGGAAAAGGGAGGGGGAGGGGGAGAGGAGAGGGCTGCCAGGGTCTGAAAATCCCCCCACCATAGTGGTTTTCCCTCCCCCCTTGTGCTGTGTAGACCCTGGCTGGGTGGAGGGAGGGAGGCTTGGGGTCTGTTCCCCTGCCCCCCAATCCCTATGGGCTGACAGACACAGGCAGGAAGCAGGCTAAGGAGAAGAAGGGCAAAGCAGTCCCTGCTCCCCTGGAGCAGGCAGCATAGCCCAGGTCTGCAAGGCATCCTGGGATGCTGGGGGAGTGTGAGTTAACTCGAACATTGAAGGGATATGGGACAGAAGTTCTATAAACCAGTTTGACCTAAATCAGTTCATTCTGATACTACATTCAACCAGGTTTGTCTTAAACTGGTTTTGGACATTTTAAGAGCAGTTTATATGCGCTGAACTTCTGTTTGATTACAGGTTTAAATCAGTTTCCAATAACCTAAACTGTTTTATGTGTAACTTCTGTCCCTAGCCTCTGAGTTCTTTGCATCTGAAGAATTACTCTATTTGTTTTCTAAAGTCAAAAATGAGTGAAAGCTAAGAGCTGGCCTTTTTAAAGGGGTACCTTGATTCTAAAAACATTAAGAGCCACTAATCTATAGGTACGCCTATAGATAGTAAAAAGAAACAGATGGTGGAGATAGAGTTAATACTGCTTTGACTCCTGTTAAAGTTTTTTAACCTCTCAAGCCTTTACTTCATCCATCTCTGTTTATTTTATTTTCTGTATGCTAATGGTTTGGGGGAAACAATAATGTACATTACTTTGTAGTGGTATATGTCTTTATGACTCTCTATTTTTGAAACACAGAAAATGCCATTCAACTTTCTTCATACAAAACATGTCTTCCCTTTCAAAACACATGTAGGGCTCATGTTTTCTTTTAGCAGAAATATCATCTCATAGGACTCTAAAAATGTAGTCATTTGTTTTCACTGGAGAACAAAATTATAGCAGTCTTTATTCATTGTTCATTTTATGTTTAATTTTTAATAAGTTAGACTAGCCATGCTGTAAATGTCTTTGTTTCAGAAAGGCAGATAGGGCATAATTATTTGTTTCTGCTTATTTGCTTATTATTAAAATTAACAATGACATAAACTATTGATCATTTTCTTTATTTGGAGACTAATGGCTGCATTTATTAATCCTGTATTTATCTCATAGATTATAAGAAAACATACTGATATGGACACATGCATATTACACACACACACACACACACACACACACACACACAGAGCCAACTCGAGCAGGGTGCAGGCAGGGCCTGGAAAAAATCAGCTCATGCGGGGCCCCACCCCTGCCCCAATTCCGTGCACCTTGGATGGGAAGAAGCCACCACTGCCAATGGCACCAGCTGTGCGGGGAAGGATAAGAGCGAGCGGCCGGACATGAAGCTGGCGGCGGCAGCATAGAGTCATCACGGCCATTCTGCCTGGCTTTGCGGGGCTCCCCAAAGCATGGGGCCTGGGGCAGTCATCCCTATTCCCCCATGCTCCCCTAGGACAGCCCCGCACACACACATACACTATACACTACATATATGCACTAAATGAAGCCCTATTTGGTTAAATAAATATGAAATAAAAAGGCATTCTGTTGTCTGCTTATTGTGTGCAAAACCCTGTAGTTTTAAAGGCTAGTGCCTCTAAAATATCTCCTTTTCAGATGCTTATGAAAACAAGGGAGAATTATTGCAAAATTTTGTATGCAGATGTCTCTCCTCTTTTGCATAAATTTGAACTTCTAACCCAATCTACACCAACATGGATAAAGCCTATGCATGTGAAATATGGTGCTTAAGAAACTTTAACAAGATTGACCACAATTGTGAATGATAATGGGCAGGTGCCAGAATATCCAGGATTTGAAGGTATTCATGATATTTGGAGAAAGAAATGAAGTGGTTCTTATTTTAATGTGTACAGAATCTTGGAGTGTAGGGTGGCTTTGTTTTTTGCCCAGAGGAACACAATGGTATGAATTCATTGCATCCACAAAAATATACAATTAGGTCCATAACATTTGCCCAGTATAAACCCCTGCCCGCCCCTATAAAAGGAAGGTCATCCATATGTGTCTGAATCCTTGGCAGGTCCCCAACCACTATTTCTTTGCAATGCTTTTAATATACAGCCAAAGCCCTCATTCTGATCTGTACAGGCTGTACACTACATCCAGGCAGTAACAAAATTGCAGATAAACATAAGAATTTTTAATAAAATAACAGAAGGCAAGAATTACAGATCAGCTGTTCCCAGCTGGACACCAAAGATGATTCAGGGGAAAAACAAAGCAAGATTTGGTGACCAATTATATAGGAAAAAGATAATACTCCCACCTATCAATGCATACACTAAAAGCATTTTTGACTTGTGCACAACAGTGTTTCCATACAATGGCACATGTACATGCATACACAATAATCAAGTAATCACTAAGACACAGGCATATTAAAGGTTCAAGGTTTGTCTTGCCGTTCTTTGGAGTGACTACATCGAAAACCTATGTCCTCCTACACAACTTCCATACAGTCCTCACTTCTGACTAAAAGCTTCCTATAAGTACACCATACCTCTCCCCAACACAGCAACTTCAGTCCTTCCATAACTAATAATTTTCTTGCTTGCTGATTTTTGGATGGCCACATTCTTCATCTACCGACTTTTGGGGGTCTTATGTCTTACTTCAGACTGGCCCTGAGAATTTATGAAAATTGCCTTGATGAAGATGAAGGGTACAGTAAGCCAGTTAAAATCCTGAAAAAAATGTCATGCAATTTAAATGTTCAGTTTCTAGATTAAGATGGCCGAACATTCTGGTTTTCCAAAACATATCATTCTTCATCTGTACATTATTTTAAACCCTGCATTTGATAGTTTTAGTTTCATATAGAGAAAATTCACTTTTCTTTCAGCCTCTAGCTTTAAAAATTGAGCTGTTCCTCTACTTTTTTACCTATTCTGTTTTCAGTGAGACAATGGCCCTGCATAACAATATAGTGAAAAATTATGTTGCTTGAGAAAGTGCCTTGTGACTAATGTGCCTCTTTGTATTTTTGTCGGGGGCACAATTAAAACCATTTTATTTATTTCTCAGCTTTGGTTGCCTAAGTTTCTCTATAATAGATGTCAGAAAAAGATTTTACCTCAGGCTAAAAGGACTGAGTGTACAACCACCTCCTGCAGTGCTAATTCAACAGCAGCACAGGTATAACAGAGTAATAATGATTGCCAAGAAAAGCTGCCATAAGATTATTCATTGTTTTCACTAACAATTTTACTGCCAGCATTTTAAATTTTGAACTTTATTAGCATAACTGATTGTTCTGACCATATTTCAAAGCTCTCACACCGTTAATATACATTGTACCCGAGATCCATCTTTTATGTGAGAAATTAAAGTACAGTGATAATACCTATCTCAGTTATTCATATGGGACCACTACCTAAGTCTAAAAAAAGTAGGAAAGCTAGGAATAAGATCTGCCAGCCATATCTTTTGTGACTTCTCACATTCAGGCCAGTCCTCATGTCCTGAGTTAACTTGGATGGCAGTTGTGGCTTATGGTCGACAGAGGCCAATGTGGAGCCTGCTGAGAAGGCAGCTACATGACCACTGTTCTGCTATCCACCCTCTGCTGAATCAGAGACCAGAAAGAGAAAACTAGCTGGGAAATTATGTAAATGATGGGGACCTAGTGCTGATACCAAGTTGCAGTTCCCAGCCACTTGTCTTAACCCCTCCCCAGACACTGCCCCCCAGCCAACCCCTCTTACAAGGGTGCACCAATCTTAGGAAACTATCATGTTCATATGCAAACTATATACAAAATATTTAATGAGACAATTTGTATAGTTTCTAACAAATTCTAGAGAGTCTCACAAGTGATGCTGGACCAAATTTGTCAGTAGCTGGGGGAAGAAAATCTCTGAGTTTCCCTATATGGAATTTCTCCTAGATCAGTGATGCCAAAACGTTTTGCCACATGGGGTGGATGCGTGGTGCCAGATTCTTCCATGGATTGGATCTGGCCAGTGGGCCTGATCTAGCCCACATGGCAAGCACAGCAGTGGGTCAATTTGGTGCACAGGCAGGTGTAGCTGGGGCTCAATCTGGCCACACAGCAGGGGCAGCATGCGGGGCAGAAGCAGCCAATCCAGTCATGCAGTAATGGCCCACCCAAGCAGCGATCCAGCCAAGTGGTAACAGCCTGGACTTGGCCTGGGCCAATCTGGCTACATGGCAATGGCCCAGCCCCAATCCATCCCCACTGCAATGGCCTGAGTCTAATCTGGCCTTGTGGGTTTTGGCAATTTGGTGGCAGAGAAGCAGTGGCAGTGTTATTTGTCACTGTTTCCCTGCCACCAAATATCCCAAACCTTGTTGAGCAGGTCAGATGCATAATTATGTGGGCCAGATTTGGCCTGCAGTCTGGGAATTGAACACCCCTGCCCTAGATTATCCTACAAGGGTAACTAGTTTTTCCCCTTCCACCTACTCCAATCAAAGTCAAAACCAAAAGAGGCTGTCCAATGATTTAATCTACAGAACCCCAGACTTTCACAGCTGGTGATCCTGCTGCTCCTTCAAGAGCATCTCTGCCTCTGACCCCTAACAAAACAGTGGGTTCCACAGAACAGATTAGCTATCTCTGCTCATATGGAAATCTCTCCATCCGTTTAATAATTTTTGTTGCTCTTTCTGATTTTTTTTTTCTGTATGCTCTTTACTACATCAAGATGATCAGAAATGAACACAGTATTCAAGATGATAGTGTATTATTGATTTGTGATAATAGCATTACAATATTTACATTACCTGTTCCCCATTCTTCTTGTAAGTAGGGTAAATAGTGCTGTAAAAGCAATAATTTCCATATATAATAGATATTCCCTTTGAACTCAAAGCAATATTAAAACAAGCACCTTACCCAAATGAACATGAATGTTCACAAAGGGTGCATCTATACATTTATTAATGTGCCATAATTACTGCACATTAAGTTTAGTATTGGGATAACCAAGTACTAAATCAATGTGTAGTACCTGGTGCTACTGCACAGCAGCACTGGCACATGGCTTTTGAAGTGACACTAAATGTGCAGTAGCATATTAGCATGGGTTTTGCCCTGCACACTACTGAGCAGTAAAATTAGGCTACTGCACAGTTAGCATCTTGTGTAGATGCTCCCAACATGGAGATATTTGATTCTCAAGGATTTTTAAAGTTGTATAGGTAGGTAAAAAGTTATAAAATAAAGTAAAAACTTAGTGTTGTTCAAGAAAAAAGGCATTATTTCTTCACTAACCTTTAACAGCCTAGTCAAACCAAGAAACAACAGAATTGCTATCTGCAATTTGATTTATGTTTGAAATGTATAATTTAAGAGATACTTTGAATAAAAAAAAAACAGTAATTTTCAAGGGTATCTTTCAAACTTAACTTTTTCCACATGAGTTATTAATAACAAATGGCTGTGAAATTTTTTGGCATTTTATATTGTTCAAATAATTATCTATGGCAAGGCATCTTCATCTTCTTCTGCAAGTTCAAAAACACCCCCTATATAGTATCAAACAATCCTAGTGCTGGGGTGATCTTGTTAAAAGCAAGATGAAAGGACTTGCTAGAATCTTTTTACTGAAGAATATGTGAAATCTATTACACAACTGACATTTAAGAGTTCAATGGGTATATAAAGCTGTCCTGAATTTCCTTTTATATTGAGATAATTTATTTAATTTATTTTTAAATTTAAAAAGCATCTAGTGCCACCTAGGGGTATTTACCAGTTTGTGAATAAGTGCTCAGACACAATGAATTAAGTTTGTTTTGGCTTTTTCCCCCCTTAACAACATTCTCAGGAATAAAACATATGCCAAAGGAGATTTATTTAATTCTATATTGCCACTATAATAGTATTACATAAAGTAATTCTCAAATAGCATTTAATTGAGCTCCATCATATATATGTTTTAGCTCATACATCTAAAACCCCATATTCAGAAGTAAAATTGAAAAATGACTAGCTCATATTGCAATAGCAGTAATAACAATAAAGGAGGAAGGAATGGGAGAGAAAAGCCAAATTCACTGACATGTTGTAAAACAAAAATATTACATCATGTGTAAAGGAGGAAGAGCTAAACCATTGATGTTTTGGCTATACAGATTTTATTTTACTGAACTGAAAGTGAATGTTATGCCCATTTTCACATAGTAATTCCCATTTTAACATTAGTACTTTCTTTAAAAAAAAACAACTTTAGCTGCTTGAATTATATTTGTTTTTGTGATTTATATCTTTGGAAGATATGTTGCTTATTTTGTTTCATGATGAAATGACTACATATCCAATTTAAATTCAGTCTGAAAAGCACCACTAGTACTTTGTTAGAAGGACAATTTCCTAGCACAATACACTCTCCATACACAGTAGCTTGTCTTGAGAACAGACTATTCCTCGCGTCATCTCTTGCCACTCCACTCATAGAGCATGTGGATGGGGAGGTTTCCTAGACAATTAAGTGGCACTTGGGACTACAGGAGTCATGTAGCTTTTAATTCTTCTAGTATTCCTGGGTTGCTTTATTTTTTGTAAGAAAAGAGATATGCTGGAGTTATTTTGGAATGCTCAGCTGATCCATCACTCTGTGTTTGTGTACAAGGTGGGTGTAGACAGAAATATTTTCCGGCCTGGCTAAAAGTAACAAGGCTGCTTTCATGGACAGGTAATCGACAGTGATCAACAGTACCAACAGGGATACCAGTGGATTACCACAATTTTAAATATAGTCTCTACTGAAAACTCCTTGGGAAAATTAGAATCAAATCAGGAATTTCTTTTTCTTTTCTTGCTTTTACACCACAAATTCAAGAATGATCATAGTATTGAAAATATGCTGATTCTGATCATGTTGAACTAACATGTGCAGTGCTAATACCCCATGATACCAGGTAGGGTTTATGAACATATAATTAAACCAGCTAGAAGCCTCTCCTTTGGATCCACCCCCACAAAACACTCTGTTAGACTGTCATCATACTGCAACTTCAATACACTCATCTACTCAATAGTAAATTATTCATTTTCAGGTGCTGATCTATTAGCCATTTCTAACTTCTGTAACCTAGATATTAAGAGACTCCTGTATATTGATTGCTTAGGCAATTATTAGCCTATTACTTGTCTGCCATTGTTGTCAAAAATTTATGAAGGGACAGTTGCTCTGTTATCAGAACCCAGTTAACATCCTTACTGCATTTCAGGCACATTTCCATAAATATCATGGGAACAAGGCAAGCAGCTGTTACGACTCTGAATGACCTTACCACAAAATCAAATCTAACTCATTTCGACTTTACCTGGATCCCAGCATTGCACTTGATAGAAATGATCAAGACATTAATTTCTGTCCCTGAAATACTTTTTCTCTTTTCTATATTTTCCATTATGAAAACTTTAAATTTTAAGTAGGTGTTACTTCTCCTTTTTAAGGACAAACATGTAGCAGTCTCTTATGAGAAACAGATGGGTTATTCTCACAATTGGACACATCAAATAACTATTTAAATTCATTTTAAATGAAGGGGGCAAGACTGCATAATCCATCAGTGCAAACAGTAACAAAGAAGAAAATATGCAGGCAAATGACTCAGCACTTGATCTTCTCTCTATAAACTCGTACTCCTTTCTCAACCTCTGCTATGTTTGTTCTGTCACACACAAGTCTATACCCTCAGAAATGATATCAGAAAGTCAAGACTCCACAGACACATTATATGAACTTGAATTGTTTACTCTGCAAAAGTTAGTAATTATTTTTTCCTTAAAAATGCATCAGAACTAGACACTGAAGAGTAAGACAGATATTTCAGTCATGTTTTAAGTACAAATACCAGTGCAAACAAATTATGTAGCCATTTACAAGTGTCTCCATAATAGGTTTCTAAATGCTCAAATGATTCATCAACTTGACAAGATCCAATTAATCAGGACACCATGAAGAAAAGGAAAACATCTTGCTAAACTGATAATAATGTTGGATTTTTCACATATTGTACATGAGACTGAGCCTGCAAAATGTTGTGTATTGTGTCCCAATCCAGAAAAGCACTTAAGCAGCTGCCTTATCATAATCATATTGACTCACAACATGTGTAATCATATTGACTCTCTGAACAAAAAACAGAAAGATACATTTACCCATCACTTTAGCTTGGTTGAGTTAATGTGTCAGAAATGTCTTTTTAACACCCTCTTCAATACAGGTTAAATGGCAGAAGCAGTATTAGTTGACCCTACTGTATTCTGGTGGGAAATTTTTTTAATCTTAGCTCATAAATTAAACAACTGTCCCTTAATTAATTGTTTCTGTCCTCTGATATTCTTCTAATTTCTTACTGAAGTCACACTATCATAGTCGTGTGCCATGACATGAAACCCCCTGTATAAAATCCAACATAGCAATGACCTTTTTACTGCCACGTTGCATTTGATATTCAACTGATTTTCTGGTGCAGTTGGTTAATGATCTGTAACCACATTTATTGTTTCTAGTTTTTTGCTTACTTCCTGCTATTTTCCTCTGCACTGAAGAAATAACAGAAACATTAAAGCTTTAAAATTAAATGCAAAGCAACACATGAAGTCATACGTTTGAAAACTAGATAGGATTTTGATCTGCTTGCGTGACAGTTAAGAGCACCAAAACAGTGGAAAGCTCACACCTGGCCTCAGCATTTTGGAAATGTCTGTGAGGGCACATGTGCCATGCTGAGAAGCGTGCATGGAAGTGTGATGATCTCATATTTGGGCTTACAAATAAAATCCTATCCTCCCTAGTGATCTTATCACTGCCTCCCTCCATTGCTTCAAAGACTCATTGATTGTCATGATTCTTCCTCTCACATGATGATGTGATGATGAGAGGTCTGGAGAATGCCTTCATTGCTTCCCTATAGTCTAAGTAGCTCTGAATTTTCCAGATGTGTATGCATATGGTATTATATAACCGCAACTGTTATTTCAGTGTTATTGCAGTGTTTGCAGAGTGACTGTGAAAGATACAAAATGAAAGCAGAGATAGGCTGGCACAGAGTCTGAATCCAAATTGTCCTCGAATTCAACAGTGCTTGGCTGCAGAAGTCTGGAGCAGCTTCACCAGCACATTTCCAGGTTTAGTGTGTGCAAGCCAGAGCAGCTGTGGAGTACCCCTGCTGGAACGCTCAAGGAAAAAGGTGCTGCAAGCCCTACATCAATTTTTGAAATTGAAACTTGGTCAGTTTTGACAATTTTACCTCCAAACACTTAAAATAACGTTCATATCTATTTATAGATTGAACTCTGGTCAGTTTGGGCTGAAATGTCGATACATTAACACAATCTATAGTCAAATCTATACATATCAGACAGTAGCAGCAGAATCCTAGCACTAGACACAAATCACATAGCAAGGTATATCAAAATTAGCAAGTTAGAAAGTACAGATCTTTATAAGTAAAGGGGATAAAAACAGAAGAATTGGTTTCTTTTGATTCTTAGCTCATCTTTGAGTAGCTCATTACTGCCACTGTTAAATCTGCTTGTCATTACTTAAGAAATGCTGCTTGGAGACCCATACTGCATATACCTAAAAATGATTCAGAAAACCTAATCCATAAATTTCTTTCTTATGTCTTGGCTGGATGACTGTAATGCTCTCTCAGCAGGTCTACCAGAAAAGCCGATTAGTAGTCCAAGTATTTCAAAACCCAGCTGCTACATGCATAACTAAAATGAAAAACTGTAAGTACATTTCTCTGACTCTGCCCTCAATACACTGCTTTCACACAGAATTATAGTTTATATTTTAGAATTTTGAAAATATGTTAAGCAAAACACAAGATTTAAAATTATTATAAGCTGTAGTTCTTCAGGTACTTCCCTACATAGTACTATGTCCTCAGGCCCTGAGAAACTGCAATTCAGCCAAGGGAAATGTTTTCATCAATACAGAACGTTGTTATAATTTGGATTATGGTAGTACCCATAATGTGATGTGTGTTTGCTTTATATATTGAATAAGACAATTTACCTGATATAAAATGTTTATAATTTAATAGAACAAGCAACATATGAAAGTTGACATATACTACTGAATTGTCACTAGCTCGGTTACTAAGGCTAGGGACAGACATTCAAAAAGTCACAGCCAGTTGGAGCCTGAATTGAGTCAATCTTTGCAGGTTACGCTAATCTGTGTAGACTGAACTGATTTGCAACCGGACAGACATCCACTTTTGACTCTGGAAATGCAGGCAAATGCCTACAGTGGATCAGGCCATAAGTCAAGGGGTACTATAGTGAGCCCTCGGCTGGAGAAAAACTAAGCTGAGAGCAGGGGCATGGCCCAGACTGGGCAGGCCTGAGTGTGATTGGGGAGGGATTTAAACCCCCACTCTGGTCTGCAGGGACCCCAGCCTAGGTGTGCCTGGAGGGAGAGGGTGGAAGCAGGCCCTGTCAAGGGTCCCCAGCACCCCCACCCCCACTCACCCATTGGCTGGCAACAGGAGTGGGGGTGGGGCCAGACCCAGTAGCCTGAGGGGAAGTGGGTGTTTAATCCCCCCATTGTAGGGGAGGAGGTGCAGGCATTGACAGGCTCCGCTCATACACAATAGAGCCACGTACCTGGGGCCACAAGGGCCAGATGCCAGTAGCCTGAGGGAAGGGCTCATGGGTTAACCCCCCCCATTACAGGCAGCAGCAGTGGGGGCACCAATATGGCACCCTGGGCCAAGTCCCTCTGAGGAGCAGTCAGCTGACCATGGAGAGGGGGCAAGGAGGGGGAATGTGACCTGGCTGTGGGGAGTGGGGGAGCCCAACTCACCATTGCCTCCCATTGTGGTATCATGGCCTGGGCTGGGGTGACTCAAGGGGGTGAGGGTCAGCACCTGCCACTTCCCTCCTCCAGGCCCACATGCGCAGTTTGCAGGTGGGCTGAAGCATGGCTTCCCATCCCCTGCCTCTCCCAGCAGCAGCAGCAGAGTGAACTATCATGGTGGGCAGAGGTAAGTCATGTGTTACCCACTGCCTGCTCGCAGCAGCGCTGGGTGCTCAGGGTCAGCAGCTGAGGGCCAGTTGCTGCCTACACCCTGGGTCTGCGGGGCTAGGCTGGACCAGGCTGCAGCAGTCCATTGCCTCCCCTGCAGCTGCTCACCCCAGGTGCCTGGTGCCACCGCAACAGGAGGTGGGTGGCAGGTGTCTGGCCTCCACCCAGCTCCCGGCTTTGGATGCAAGCCAAGCTTTGTCCAGCACAGGGGGCAGGAAGGCCACAGTGGAGGCCATTTCTTCCCCCCACCACTACCTTCTCAGCCAGCCTGCCAGCTGGGGAGTGGGCATGGCTGGGAGATTGGCCCAGATGCCAGCTGTAGGGAAGCCTGCAGTAGGAGCTTTACTGCCCTGCCTGAGTTGAGAGCCAGGCCCATCACCCAGCCATGCCTTCTGCTTGGCTGGCAGGCCATCTGAGGAGAGAGTGTTGTGGGGGAAGGACCCACTGCCTGGCTTTGGATCCCAGCCAGACGGTACCCTGCACAGGGGGTGGGAAGCCTACAACGGGGGCTGTCCCCCCCCCCCCCAGCTGGCTGCCAGCCAAGCAGGGGGGCATAGCCAGTGGATCAGCCTGGCTCCCAGCTCAGGTCGGGACTATGGGATTCCCTGCAGCCAGGAGCCAGGAAAATCACCCTGTAACATGTTTTCCCTGGCCAGCAAGCCAGATGAGAAGGGAATGGGGAGGAAAAACAGCAGCTTCCCTGCAGACCCCTGCTGTCCCAGGAACAGTGGAGTGAGGATGGCCCCTGGTGCTCTCCCTTTGCTGGTGCCAGCCTGGGGGAGTCAGAGTCTTGGGGCTACCTGGGACCTCCTAGGCAGAGCTGCAGCCCAGTGCCTTGTCTCTGCCCCTGCTGGGGAGCTGGGCCTGCCCCGAGCTCCCTGCAGGCGAGTCCTCCCCCACTATATGGCCAGAGCCAGGCCCTGCTGTCTGTCAGCTCTGCCTGCCACAGCCTCTGCTGCTCCTGGCCTGCTACATCTGCCAGGCCATGGCAGGGCTGCAGTGCAGCTGACACCAGAGGAGGGAAGAAGCTTGCATCCTGGGCTGCAGCTCCTCTGCCCCAGACTATCCTTCAGCGTGGGGCAACCTGGTGAGTGCAGCCCACAGCCTGGCAGGTCCTGTGGGGCAACTGAGGAGGAAGTTGGTGGGGGGCAAAAAACACCCACCCCATGCCTGGTGGAGGAGGAAAGCCAGCAGGGGCTTTATTCCTCACTACAGTTGGGAACTGGGTTGATTTCCTAGCAGAGGAGGGAGTAAGACAGGGGAATCTGCCCCACTGCTGGGGATGGAAAAGTCCCTGCTGGCAGCTGGGGGCAAAGCCTTGCTTTGTTGGAGCAGAGAGTATAGCCCAGGGCTGAAAAACTTGCTGGGATGCTGGAGTCTCTGATTTAACTTAAACCAGGAAAGGGTCTGGGACAGAAGTTCCATAAACTGGTTTGACTCAAATCACTTAAATAAAAGATATCAAATTCACCCAAGAAACCTTGTCTGCTTAAATCTGATACTACATTCAACCAGGTTTAACTTAAACCAGTTTTGGCCATTTTTAAACTGGTTTACATGCACTAAACTTATGTTCTGTTACAGGTTTAAACTGGTTCCTGACCACTTAAACTGATTTATGTGTAACTTCCGTCCCTAGCCTCAAAGACTTCCCTTTTATCTATTTCCTCCACCATATTGATTCTGTCAAAAGTACCCATGACTTGAGTTAAGTGGAACAGGAAAGAGTGGAGAGGCACAGGGAACTATGAAGATGAGTTATCTAATTTAGCTCTGCTAAAAACTTTGTAAAGCCTCTGCCTATGCATATATTGTATATGCACAGGCTAAATTGAAGAACACTAAATAAACACTGCATTGGCAGGGAGACATACCATATGACTTTTGCAAACTGTTTGCTGTTTCTAATATCTATGATTCTACGAAATAGCCAAAGTTAATAGCTTTTAAACAAATTCAAATGTGCATGGAAAGTAAAGCAAATTAATTTGAAATGAGAATCAGATTAGTCAGTCATCATGCTCCAGGGAATCTATTAATAAATTCTATAAATCTTTTTTTCCTATTGCAGATGATACAATTCCAGGGCAAATTTCACCCCCAAGAGAAGATATACCCTAGCACAGAGATACTGAGATCTTTGTAAAAATGAGACACAAATCAAATTTGCTCCAGTGCAAATTATGCAATTATGCTGACACTGACTGCTATGACAATTAAGAAAGAAATATGTAAATAATCATTCACTAATATTTTATGTTCTGCAGTGCTTCAGATCCTGTCTCAAACTTGAATACAATGGCATTCATCATGTATCACTGTTCTGAATATGGGCCAACTGTCTAAAGGGCACCACATCCTTCTGCATGTGTGAGATAAGATGGCACTGGCATTTTATTTAATTTATTTGTGCTTTAAGGTAAGCCTGTGAATAATGGAGACTGCTTTTTCAGGAGCAAACCAGCAAAGATAAAAGTAATAGTCCACTGTTAGTCATTTGGGATATAATGTATTAATGTATTCAATGTGTGAAATAAAAAGTATGTTCTCTTAACGTGACATGTATATGATTAATCAAATATTATTCATTGTTAATTATTTTTGTATGTTTTTTAGGAGATATTTGGCATTTTCTGATTCAGTTGCAAAGCTACCTGTGTTCTTAGCAGCAACCCAAGTATTACTCCTTTTTCTTTTACACCCCACAGAAATAGGAAGAGAATACCACATTCAGTGTCAATCCACTAGTAGCATTGAGGATATGGCATAAAGACACATGACCATGACCTATCTCAATATAGGAAACACTTAACTCCAAGAGTCCTTCATATTCTTTCCCTCAGCCAAATGAAGGAAGGGGAAGTCCACATAACTTCATGGACAATAAGATCAATAAGGAGAAAAGTCTGACTCTTGTAATTTCATATAGCTTCCTCCTTCCATGGACCAATAAAGAAGAAAGGGGAAGTTCCCACCACAACTGCTGATACATGCTTTCTGCTACAACTCCCAGGTTTCTATGCACATCTAGACTGTCACTCTGTTAGAAGGCAGGAACCCTTTTTACCCCTCTGTAGTCTCTGAAATCCTATCTTGTATTTCAATGACTTTTGAGGAAAGTTGACTAGAATGTATTATTTTCTCCGTCTTTAAGTAGATTGACTGCCTAGACTCAGCCTCTGCTTCCACACAGGAAAATCCATACAGCAGTATATTCAAGGCAGAAATTAGAGGTATTCCCTTTGAAGCAGTCCACTGAAAAACATGTTTCTATAGACCAGAGACAGCTGCAAACATAGTGCATTGATTTTTCAGTGGACTGAACATGCTGTCCATTCTCCCACAGAACACCGGTAGGGTACAAACCACAGTAAGATACAAATCAATCTAAATGATTGCTCCCTTTCCCCATCACAGAAATGGGGGAGGGACAGAAAGGGGGGATGTGAACTATTAAAACTACTTTTGAACTATTACAGGAAGAAAATAAGAAAGAAAGGAAAAAGTCCTATGATGGACACAAGAGTGAGGGGATTTAAGGAGCTGCTTTACTTCCCCAGATAGACTACACAAATTGCCATAGCCTCTTTGGGAGCTGAGGAAAGTCAGCTACAATTACAAATGGTCATAAGTATGTAGGTAAGTGGGTAGCAGAGTGCAACTGACTACAGTTATAATAAACAGTAACCAAGGGTCCATCTGTAGTATTGTATTGCTGTAAACAATCCCTTAAACAATAAAGCATTCTGTTATTCTGTACATTACAAACACCCTCCCATCTATTTTCCTACCTACTTCTAACCATTTATAATTCTGCCCACCAATTCAACAGTCACAATATCTATGTGAGGGAAGAAAAAATGTCTTTGTATGTCTCTATCATCTTTTTGTACACTGAAATTTATATATTTTATAAATAATAAAAAAATCACAGAGTCCAAAGCTCAAGATACTTACTAAAGCTAAACAAAGCAGGGCTAGATTCTGAAATGATGTTCTAGACTGTGACATAGGCAAAAGGTGGCTCTGTTGACCCAGGAGCAGGACAGGAATGACGTTGGGCATGTCTCTATGAGACATTTACTGCCAAGTTGCCTAATTAGCTCCAGAGTAAATGTCTCAGAATCTACACATGCAGCCCTATTAGACTCCAGGGAACTAAACTCGGCAGCAAGTTAGTACTTGTAAAAACAAATACTATTCTGATGTGGAATTTTTTCATGTGCAGCAACTCATGTAGATACTGACAGGGCTGGCAGAGGCACAAGGGTGCTTCCATGCAGGGGCTGCCTGCCAGCTAGCCCTACACTACAGCACTCTCTTGCTCCAGAAAGCCCCTCTGTAGAATGCTGAGCCAGATCGCAACAGCCCCAGGCTGGCAGGATGACCCCTCAGGTCCCCTGTCAGCCAGGGCTGCTGTGACCCAGCTCAACGTGCTGCAGTCCCAGGCACATGTGTAAATGCAGTACCCAGAAGCAAACTCGAGTGCAATATGCACCAGAGTTTATTGCTGCACATTGATATGCACATGTAGATGTGCCCATTGTTACCTATATATACTTTTCTCCTAGCTTGGATATGTATAATCTGCATCAGCCAACTTGTTGGATTAAGGTAGGTTCCTGCCATCATTGGCCTGGTGTACTTCCTTATGCGCTTGTGGAAGGGGATTGAGACCAGTGGTCTTGCTCCTCCACCTAGCTGCATATGAAGGGAAATAGCACTGCTGGCAGCAACCCATATTAGTTTTGATACATTTTTGGACACGCAGTTGGAATTTACTCCATTTTTTTTAAATTAGTTCTCGCTGGATCATTAGTATGGATTCTAAGATCATAATAATAATGTGTAATACTTAAATTAGGACAATATGGCAAACATTTATATAATTGTTAAAATTAACAATGTCTTATGCAGAGAACTATTGCTTAAGTAGTCTATTACCATAATATAAATGTCTCCATGTTTCCAAGTAATGCTGTGCCTTTTTGTGTTTTGAGGCCAGTATTTTAGCTAAAGATGACAAGAATAAACCTAAGTACAGAAAAACTAAGCAGAGAGAGCAGTGATTTGAGAAGTCACAACAGAAATTGGTATTTATCTGGTTTGACGAGATAATACATAACAGTTATACATTCACATTAGCTATACTTTGGTCTAATGATACTTAAGAAAGTGCCACTTCTCATGAGTAGACTGAACTCATAAGATGATACATGTCACGTGAAAATACTGGAGAAGAATAGTGGTCCTGAAACAAAACTAACAGTTATAATTTAGGATTAGTAATGTGATTACAAACTGGGAAAGAAACATTGGTTAGATAGATCATATTAACTCTAGGGAAATTAGATGCTTGTAAAAGACAATGTAGGACATGAAGAAATAAAGCATTCTCTGAAACACATGGAATAAACAAAATGAAAAAGCTGGCATCTCCACAAAGTGACTTGCATTTATGGATCCTAGAAAAAGAAGCAATGCTGACTATTTCATAAGTTCTGTCTTCAGGGTTCAGGTAAGGTAAGAAACTATTCTGTTTTATCACATTGACTAGTGCTAAAGTTGTACATTTGTCAGCCTTGACATTGATAGGTGAAGTAATGAACATTAATCCTGGTCTGGTGAAATACAGAGGCCTATCTAAGAACTATTTTAACAGAACATCTCAGAAGTTGTGATACTTTCTCTTTTCTCAGTCAGCCTTGTTTTTCACTGCCTAATATTCAAGGTAACATCACAGCTCTTAAGTAAACCTGAGGTTGACTGGAAAAACACTGCCCCTGACTGTATTAGAATTTTGTTTACTGTCATGCCAGAATCTTTCTTACTTGACCTAATTGGATAAACTAATTAAATACAATAAAATATCTAACAGAGTGATATTATTATTATTGTTGTTGTTATTGTTATTATTATTATATTGTGAAGACTTAATGATTCCTGATTCAAATGCATCTCTGACCCCATCATACCATTTTCAAGGACACTCTGATTCATTTCTCAAACCTTTAACTGCAACTTTCTTTGGACACAGTTTCACCATCTACTAGAATCTTGAGCTGAAGACTCCTGTTCACATTGTTCACATGATGTCAGCACCTGCAGTTCTACTCTCTTTGAGGCAATGAGATTTACCAATGAAAGCTTGCACTAATAAAGCAAAGTGCTGTTTATTTAGAACAAAAATCTTTAAAAAAAAGTCTTATATTTTATGTACACATCTAGCTTAGTAGATGGACAGCCATCTCCCACATGGAGACCTTGAAAAATCCAGTGTACTTAAGTCTTCCTCAGAGGTGATCTCTGGTCTCCAGGGCCGGCCCACAATTTTTTAGGGCCCCCTGCAAGAAATAGTTTTGGGAGCCCCTGAAGTGGTGGGACGGGTGGTGAGCAGCTGAAGAAGCCAGCGGTTATAGTGACAGCTATAGGGGGGGGTGGCGAGCGGCCAGATGTGAAACCACTGGCAGTGGCGGCAGGAGGAGGAGGGGTGGCGAGTGGCTGGACGTGAAGCTGGGAGCAGTGGGGTGGGGGTGGCAAGTGGCCAGATGCAGGGAGGCCCTTAGTTATGGGGCCCCCTGCAGCCACAGGTTTCGCAGGATAGGATGTTGCGGCCCTGTTGGTCTCACATATTAGCTTATTAGATCTTAGACTGAACCTCTCTACAAACCAGGTTCAAGTAAGGTAGACTGCCTTTCATCTAACAATCTCACACCATTTTAAAAATATTTGTTAAATAATCCTCAAAACATTACTATAAATTTCAGCAAGTCTTTAATAATTGTTCCCATTATAACTGTCCCATCTGTTCTCATCCTTAGCCTCATATGTAACAGGGATGAGCATAGAGTAAAGGTCTAGAGCTAAGAGTTTCAAAATTGGGTACCATATTTAAGCACCTAAATAAATGGCCTGGTTTTAAAAAATGCTGAGCATACTGAAATTCTGAACAATTTAAAGAGATACTGGGGTTGACCACACCTTTCAAATCAAGATATTGCCTTTTAGTTGCCTTCATATGGATTTAACAGCACAACATTAAACAACATTTGAAAATTTGTGTCAAAAGTTTTACAGTGAAGTGTGTAAACAAACCACATAAAAAGAAAAGAGATGCATAGCAAATATCTGCATTATAATTCAGTCTCTTATCAAAAATGACTTGCTAAGAATTTTGCTAAGATCAACTTATTTTCAAAGCCTTTCCATGGACATTGTTTATTTATAAATAAAACTAGATAAGGATAAAAGTATCCACTCATTTTTCCCCTAAATAAAATAATCCACTTCTAAGTTTTCAGTTCACTATCTGATGCTATGAAAATAAAGATTATGCTAGTTATGTAACAAGCTTTTTGTAGCTGTAAAATAAGATAGTAGCAACAGGCAACAGGACAAAAAAGTTCCCATGATATTTTGGATTTATCTGCCTAATGAAAGCAGGTTGCAAATGAATACTTCATTGAGCTGGAAGAAATTTGCTTTCTTTAAAAAAAACCCTAAGAAGTTGAAAGGAAAAAAAAGAGCAAATTACACAAACAAAGTGGAAAGAAATTAATTAAAAAAAATATAACTGTGGGGAATTGCATAACACACAAATTAATTATATGCCTAGCCCTAAAGCCACTGAAACAAAAGAACAGAGCAACCTTATCATTTTTTGCAAAATGTCAGCATTGCTTTAAATGCCATAATTTAAATACTGAAAATGAAACAATGTACACTGGCCGCTCTTAAAAATCTTTCTAAGTTTGTCTTACATATTTTCACCTTAGTTTTTGCAGCACTCCCTAGATCTGCCATCTCAGATGCCACAAAGGGATGTGTATACTCCAAAAGAAAGGAATGACACATCAGCTATGCTAATTTTGGAAACAACAGTAAAGGCTAACTGAAAAAGCCTCTTGCTTCAGAGCTAGTTTCTAGACCACACTGTCTATTATTCCCACTTGATGAGAAGACCTTTAGCTTCCTTCCATCAAGAGAACGGATCAACTAGCAAGGAATTCCCAAACAGTTTAAACCATAAACTGGCAAACATTCTCATGAGGTAGACCAGAATAAGCCCAAGCCAGCCCAAGGTAGTGGGATACAAGTAGGCTTCATGACCCTGAAATAACCATTCTTATCTTCCCAAATAACAGATTGAAAGACAAGGGAGGGTAGGGAGTCCTCCACTGCTTTAATAGCCAGGCCTTCAATGCAGCCATATTGTTTGACAGCACTGACCGCAAAACAGCTAACCTGAGCTTCAACTGAATACCAGCTGGGCTTGCAGATGTATCTTGCAAGAACCATCCTTCCAACAATGTAATTGTAAATTTACTCAAATAGCCATGTACCCAACCATGACACCAACTTGAAAATACAGGGAATGCAAATATGTTAGTAAAATATATACAAAAAAGTAAAGCAAGCTTTATAAGTTACATAACCAACCAAAACAACCAGCTTTTTCCGTCTAAACCATGTGCTGGAATGGAAGATAATTTTGAAAAGAAGGAAAATACAATCAAATTATATCAATGTCTCCTCAATTTTCTGCCCAAAAGAAGGGGTATTTCAGGCTTAGCTTCCACGCCTTCCCTGTGCATCCTCTAATATGAAACTGACTGGAGGAAAAGGAAGGAGCCTTCTGGGAACTGGGAATCATGCATACATTTCCTTTGCTCAGCATATTCCCAATCACCTCAGTAATGTCTCTCTTTCCTTTGTCTGACAGTAGCTGCTGATACTAAAAATAGTTTAAGGCATACTACAGAAGTGTAGGAACTTTTAGGCCTTAATTTAACAGATATTTCTTTCAGGAGTAAAGTAAAAATAAATCCAACAACAAACAAGCTGCCAACCTGCTATATGGAAAGTGAAACTCTACACTGACTTTTTAAAAATGACCTTGGATAGCAGTAATTGGTACTTGTCACACCTTCTGTCCTTATCCAGACCTTGACACAAACTAAAGGAGAGTAGTTTCAGAAAAAAAATATCATTCCATCGGTGCCATCTCCTACTCAGCATGCTGATTACCTTGCACTATCTCTATCTCGCTGATCCTTGGCCATGAACACCATCACATCCTATTTTTTTCACAGGATAAAATGTTTGGCTTGAAGTATACAGGCACATGCTTTGCAATATTCATTGCACTTATGGCAAGTTCTCTGCTGTTGCTTATCTCTTCAACAGACTACAAGTTTGTAATGGTTTATTAAACAAACAAAGAAGGGGGTCAATAATGCGACTATTCTTTCAGGTTGGTAGTGAAAATGAACACTGCTGCTGTTTTTCTGAGGTGTTATTTTGATGAAGGTTACCTTGGTGACAGTGAACACAGAAGCAGTAGCAGTAAAAGTGGTTTTCTGACCCTTGAACTTGGTGTTGTCTGAAGAACCGGAGTGGCTGCCAAAGAATAATTGTGTGGCTGGCTATATGTCTTACCATTTACCATTTTTATTGTCTTTGAATCTTACGTTTAGCTTCACTAGAGATTTGCCTTCTATGCTGCTGAACTGTAAAGAAGAGTCTTCACTGAGACAGAACATGCTGTGCATGGGCACAAAAATCTAGTGTGTAAACAATTTAAATGTCAAGAAGGTTAGGGAAGTCGTAGCCTGGTTTGGTGTCTGTTGAAATAGCCTGCTAAGATATATTGAAGTGGAACTGAAATTGTATATATAACATACCTACAGATATCTGCAAAGAATAAAATGTTTATCTTAATATCTATAAAAATCTTGGCATCTTTACATTATCTTTGCATTTACAAATCTTTACTTTATACATTACATACTTTACTGGCTTGCTTTTTATTTTGCAAGATACAATTATTGGGGCTTGGGCAGATTTTTTTTTCTTGTTCCGTCTTAAAGAGGTCCCCTTCCTAACACTAATTGACCTCACTTTCTCATACCTCTGAAAAAGGGTTGTGGCATCACTTTTCTATTTGAGACTTCCTTACAACTTTAACTTGTACAAATTGTCATCTTTGCAGTTGTGCTACCTATACTTTCTGTGCTAGATATGTAGAAGAGCAAAAAACTCTCACAATCATAGTATTCCAAACTCCAGGATCAAATGAGAACAAGAGAGACTAACTACTGGAGGTAAGAACTATATTAAAACAGCCAATGGCTAAGAAAATAAATACCCGTGTAGCACATTAAATTGTAAGGTCTGCAGAAGGATCTAAAGCATTATCAGAATACCAAGATGAGTCTCACATAACAGCTTCTGTCCCATCATACACTATGTTCATGAGATAACTACAGGCAGAAAGAGGGAAATCTGTGAGCCTAAAGCTACAGATTAGCTAATACGGCTGTGCAACATTTCACTGAGTCTTTCATTTCGAAGCTGTTTCGACATGTTTTGAGCTTGAAACTGCAAAATTGAAATGAAACAAAAAGCATTGAAACAGCTTCGAAATGAAATGAATGCAGTTGAAACATTTTGCAAATTTTTAAACGTTTCGAGTTTTGAAGCAGCCCGGTGGAGGGAGGCAGGGGAGAGCCAGGGCTGGACTCTGAGTGGCTCCGCAGCCCCATGGAGCTCAGCCCAGCAGGAAGTGCAGCCCTGGCTCTCCCCCCCTCCTGCCTGTTCTCCATGGAGCTGACAGAGCCGATTGGAGCGCAGTCCAGTGGCGCAAGGTGGGTAGAGCCTGCGCTGTGCTCCAATCAGCTCCGCCAGCCCCATGGTGTGCAGCCCGTTGCCAAGAGATGGGCAGAGTCAATGCTGCACTCTGCCTCCCGCTGCCAGGCCAAGCTCCAGGGGGCTGGCAGAGCTGATTGGAGCACAGCCCAGTGGTGAGAGGCAGGCAGAACTGGGCCTGCGCTCTGCCTCCCACCACCAGGTTGAGCTCCATGGAGCCTGGCGCTAAGTGCAGGCTATGCCCAGCACCGGTCCCAAGTGCTAGCCTCCTGTCATCCAGCACTGATCCACGTGTCTGCAACCCCGGGAGGAGTCTGGCACAGCCCCACAGCCCTCCCAGGGGTGCAGACCCCACATCTGAGCCCAGATGATGGAAGGCTGCTCCTGCTGCCTGTGGCCAGTGGCAGCATCTGTCTTCCCTGGCACTGGCTGTGGGCTGTACCTAGCGCCAGTCTCAGGTGTCAGCAGCAGCCTCCTGTCATCCAGTACACATCCGGAGGGCTCCACCCCTGGGAGGAGTCCAGCACAGCCCTGTAGCCCTCCCAGGGGTGTGGGCCCCCCGATATGTGCCCAGATGACAGAAGGCTGCTACTCCTGCCTGGAGCCAGCAGCAGCCCAGAGCCTGTCCCAGGTGACAGTGGCAGCTTTCTGTCATCTGGCACAGATCCAGGGGCCCACACCCCCGGGAGGAGTCCAACACAGCCCCACAGCCCTCCTGGATGACAGGAGACTGCCACTGATACCTGAGGCCAGCAGCAGCCTCGGTCTTCCCTGGCACTGGGAGTGGGCTGCACCCATTGCTGGTCCCAGGTGGCAGTGGCATCCTCCTGTCATCCAGCGCAGATCCCGGGGCCCGCACCCCTGGGAGGAGTACAGCACAGCCCTGAAGCCCTCCTGGAGGTGTGATCCCCTGGATTTGCATGCCAGATGACAAGTGGCTGCCACTGCTGCTGCCAGGAAATATTGCTTTCAAGACTTTGAAGTGCAGTTTCTGAGAAACCTCTGCACCTATCTCCTTGAAACTTGGCAGATGTCATGCCCTCTGAAGGGGCTACCATCCCTGCAATTTGCATCTGAATCAGACAACAAATTACAATGTTCTAGGCATTTTCATGACTCCCCATTAGAGGCTATGGGCAAAATGTCAAAACGAGTCGAAACAGCGAAACAGTTTCAGCAAAATGAAATGGGACAGTACTTTGAAATGAAAAACAAAAGATAAAACGAAGCACTGTCCCTTCAAAATGGTGAAATGGACTTCAAAACAAAACAATGGTGTTTTGCACAGCCCTAATAGCTAATCATCATATCCCACTACACATCAGGGGAATACCAGGGTCCCTTCTTTCCACAGTTTTTGGGGAAAAAAGATTATTCCCTTAGCTAAACTAACAAACCTAACTGAGAACCCTTTTATAGTTTCTGTAGGTCCTTTGCTCCAGTTGCCTGACTCTGCAGTAAAGTACAGGTACCCTCTCTGAACTCCTGCTCTTTTGTTAAGATTCCTCCTTCTACAATCATACATTTGTAGACCCTTAGGCTAGGTACTGGCATTCATAAAGCCCAAGGCAGAATTGATCTAAGGTATGTGATTCTCTGTAAGAGGCATAGTTTAGATCAATAACAAACAGAACACACATTCACCCTTTGGTGGGGGGGAGGGGGAGGGGGAGAAAGGGGCAAATCTTAGACCAGGTTCTGCCATTTTTAAACCAGTCTATGTGCACCAAACTTCTGTTTTGTTATGGGTACAGACCAGTTTCTGATCACTTATACTGGTAAAAGTGTAAATGTCTGTACCTGGTCCTAGAGAAGATAAGACAATTGTGATCGCCTAATCAGATTTTCTGTATTCACAGACCATAAGGATTTTTCCCAATACTTGTATTAATACATGTATTTTAGGATTCATAAAAGTGCTACATTTCAACTGGTTGAATCACAGTTCTGCTGTTAGAAAGCCTAAGCAGACAAGCATTCACACAGTTTCTACTGAATCAAAATTGGCAGATCCAATCGAAACTTCTACCTTGTCTAATGAGGTAGAAGTCTAGACCGAAAGATATTCAACTGATTCAATGAAGGCTTGTATGCTTATCTTAACAACAGAAGCTCCCCTACTATCACCTCTGGCATCGCAGCCTGCATCATTTGATGCGCCCCCACTCCCCACCCATCCCCTTCGTAGTGGAAATCTGTGATTCAGTCAGACTCTACTGCCCTTGCTGAGTAGCACAGCAAACCCCAGCCTCTAGGCTGTGCAGCTGACAACTCCCCATTACCCCAGGTTTAAATGCTGCCCCCTATCACCAGTTGGGCAGCAGGGATGGTATTTAAAGCCCAGGCCAGTAACTTTCATCTGAAAGCTTCCACACACCATTTAAAAAGATCAGTCTTATTTAAAAGACTTTGTAAAGGGTATAAGCTCCTTCAATGGCATTTACTTTAACTGCTAGGAAATCATGTCTTTTTTTTTTTAAGGATGTATTTGTTTCAACTTTCAGCCAGTGGGTCTTGTGCAAAATTAACACCTCCCTCCACCATCACCCCCATTATCCAGTATCTGTTTCCTGTGTAGGAATGTATATATAGGGGAACAAGAAATCTTTCTACTTCTATTAGAGATTTCTTTTTCATACATCCAAAGAATGCCTTGCCATAACATGAGTTTTTACTAGAATGCTGAGACAGCTGTTTATCACAACTCTCAGTCTCTCTCCAAGTCACTGCTTTCCAAGATAAAGTCTTCTGCCCTGTAAGAGGGAAATATTCTTCATTTCCAATTGTGTGATCTTGGTTTTGTTGTACTGAAACTATTAAACCAAGAAATCTGGATGACCCCAATATGACTGTTCCTCCTCATTATGAACTACAACACTAAACTCTGTTTCATATATAAACTTTTACCAGCAAAGATTTTTATATTATCTACATCATTGATAAATATGTTAAGTGGTATCAGACCCATCAGCTGTCAACCCATTATCAACTAAGTTCTGAGCTGTATCTGTGAGCTGGATACCCCGTGGGCCTTGTTACACCTTACCCTGTAAGCCACACAAAAGTTAATTGGCTTAGTGTTGTTTGGCTTAGTGAAACAGTCATATCTTAAGGTGAAAAACCATCTGTGACTGTCCTTCACCTGCACAGCTGTGCCTTGCCATTAGATGCTTGGTGGGGGGCAGAACTAGGAGTATGGGAAGGACTAGGAGCTAAGCTGGCCCCATCAGGTGTGGTATCTCACAATGTTCCTTGCATTTTTCTGTGATTAAAAACTCTTTGAGCCCCTAAATCTAAACCTGTTCCAATCTTGGGGGGAGGGGGAAGGATAAAAGGTAGTGAAATATCCCAAGCAATCCCAGGTGATACCGGGATCTGATACACACAGTGGACCACTTGGGAAGCACTGTGGCCTTCAGGCACTCCAGAACTGCAGCACTGGCTCTGCCCAGTGGGAGTGAGTCAGTCCAAGTGGTGGCAATAGGCATCGTGGCCACCAGGAACTCTGTGGTTGTGGTGCTCACTCTGCCTGTCATGACCAGGGAGCCACCAACCAGACTAGCTCTCTGCTTCTAGCAGGCAGAGTTAGTGTCACAGCCCTGGGGTCCCCGGCAGTTGCAGTGCCTCCCACTGTTGCCGGACCCAGCTTGCTGTTCCCTCCAGGCAGAGCCAGCACCACAGCCCTGGAGCATACTGGAACACTGGAAGACTTCAACTTGGGCGGAATAGCCATGGGGACTGACCAAACCTTAATGGAACAGGAACAAAATTATGCAAATTAGAGATAATCCTGCCCTGAAGTGGAGTATCTTTGAGCTGACTAATGAGTGGTTTAAGTCACACAAAGGTGTTAACATACAGCCAATCTAGGGGTTAAGGGCCCCAGAAGCTGCCTAAAATTACCGTGTAACAAGGCCCCAGGATACCCTACGCTACTTATTTCATTTGCTGCAAACATGGTCTCCCCGAATCACTTTTTAAAAAAACATAGGTATTAACTCTTCTTTATCCAGTAGAATGAGGTCTAATATTGATTTCATCTATGGTTGGCTGAGGGCCTTCTGTGTTAAGATATTATCATTTGCTATTTTTAGAAAATCTAAGAAAGTTTTGTTACCAGCTGCATGAATTCCCTAAAGCATCTGTCACTGTATGAAAGTGCTTTATTCTGAAAGCACTGAACTATTAATTTACTGCTGTGAACTTGATTTATGGTGATTCACTTCCTGCTAATTAGATTTATTTGGTCATTTTTCTCAGTACAGCACAGTGCCCCAGCTTTTCAATGTCAAAAGTGCATTTAATCACCTTTTAAATTTTAGGGGGATCAAACCCTTAATGTGTAAATTGAAGTACCATTATCTAATCCTAGTGTTGATAATACTTTTGTCCCAGCAGGTACTTTTGTAAAATAATATTCAGTATATTCATTTATCTTTACAAATTTTCACCCTAAAACATATTGGACGCCACTCAGCCTTCATTTGTATATTTTCCAAAGTTTGTTGTGACCTTCTTTGAAATACCAGTTTTCCCTGTTGCCCTGTATGAATCTTTGGCTGTGTGTATCATCATCAGCAGTCCCTCACAGTTGAGGATGATTGCCTTCCTTAGTTGCCTTATTTGTTAGTCTGAAGATGGCTGACACAGCCAATCCAGGATTGATAGGTTCTATAGCAACTTGGGCATGTGTTTCCATGCAGGGTGGGCGAATCTGGATTCTTGGTTCATTCTACTCCTGCTTTTCCATCTCCTGTTGTCATCATGAGGTTTCAAAGTACTGAGATCCTTGCAGCAGATTCTTCCTCCATTTGAGGCAGTCCTGGGCAATATTCTCCCACAAGTTGATGTTCCTTTTTTTTCAATTTAGCCTTGAGGACATCCTTGAAGTACTTTATCTGTCCTCCTCTTGAGTGTACACTGTGACTAAGCTGGGAGAATAAAACTTGCTTTGGGAATCAGACATCCAGATGGTGTGGTTGGCATAGCAAAATTGATGTTGGATGATCATTGCCTCAGTGCTTGTGTTGTTAGCTTGTGGGGGGATGCTAATGTCAGTGCATCTGTATTCCCACTGGATTCAAAGGATCTTCCACAGGCAGTGTTGATGGTACTTCTCTAGAGACTTGAGGTGTCCCCTGTACACTGTTCAGGTCTCAGCTCCACACAGGATCATGACTGCTTGATAAACCGTGATTTTGGTTTTGAATCTGATGTCACAATCATCCATTTCCTCAGACATCTGAAGAACACTCACACATCTGAGGCAATGTTGAATTTCTTCATCACTGTCAGATTTCTGAGAGAGATGGCTTCTGAGGTATAGGAAGTATTTAATGTTCTCCAGAGTCCAGCTAAGGACCGCTCATTAATCACTCATTGATGGAGGACCTTAGTCTTCTGAATGTTAAGTACCAGTCCCTTTTTCTTGTTAGCATCTTTAATGAGGCATACAATTGCCTTGTGTCTGCTCACTTTGAAGATCTGCTTCCAAGTGAGCACACACTACAGCATCATTAGCATACTGGAGCTCAATGATTGTGATCAGGTTGGTCTTGGTTTTGGCTTGTAGTTGGCTGAAATTAAACAGTTTACCATCAATTCAGTAGTTCAGCTCCACTCCAACTGGAAGCTTGTTGGTGGTCAGATATAGCACTGTGTCAAGGAATATTGAGAAGAATATTGTTGAAGCAACGACACAGCCTTACTTAACTCCCATCTTAACCTCAAAGGGATCTGTGATAGAGCTGTTACTCAGAACCGCCATTCTCATGCCATCATGGAGCAGGCAAAGGATGGTGATGAATTGTGGTAGGCATCCATACTTCAGAAGGATCCTCAATGGCATTTCTCAGTTGACAGTGTTAAAGGGTTTTGTGAGGTCAAAGAAGGCCCTGTGGGGAGGTTTATATTATTCCTGGCATTTTACTTGCAGTTGGCAAACAGTGAGGATCGTGTCAGTTGTGCCTCTTGATGCCCTAAACCCACACTGAGATTCCAGGAGGAGCTTTTTAGCAAGCAGAAGGAGACCGTTCAGAAGGGTTCTCACAATAATTTTTCCTGTGGTGGAGAGCAAGGTGATCCCTCTGTAATTTCCATAGTCAGACCCATCTTCTTTCGTGAAGATTGTCACAATCATGACATCCTTGAGATCATCTGGGATTTCCTCATCATTCCAAATCCTCAAGAAGAGGACTTCGATCTGTGATGTAAGCTCCTCTTTCTTCTGGTTGAAGCTTTTGTAAGGGATTTAATTCGCTCCAGATACCTTTTCATCTGCTTGATGGCTTTCCTTATTTCATCAAGGGTTGGAGGGATTCTGAGACAGTCTCTGACTGGGTGTTGCAGGATGGAATTGAGAACATGCTCCTAAACAACAGAGTCTTCAAAATGCTATTTTAAAGAGCATTGATAGCCCCCACTTCCCTGATCAGGTCTTTTCCATCCTTAGGTCTCAAGGGGGTTGGTCCCTGAGCAGAGCTGTCCCTAGGGGTGTGCAGGTCATGGGGCATATCAGCCTGTGTGGGGCCTGGGAAGGGGTGGTGGTGAATGGCTGGGGGGGGGGGAAGGGGAGTGGCCAGAACCGGCAGTGGGTGGTGGCAGCACAGCCAGTGGTGCTTGGCAGCAGCGGCACATGGCAGTCATGGTGGGGCCTGTATGGGACTGTCTGCGGGGCCCCCAAAGTGTGGGACCCAGGGCAGTTGCCCTGATTTGTGCCCCACTAGGAACAGCCCTGTCCCTAAGAGCTCAGACCATAGAAGACTTACACTACAGAAACTGCACATTTTGTGGATGTCAGTGAGATATTGAATCTCTTTCACCTTGTCTTGCCACCATCTGTTCTTCATATCGCAGGTCCTCCTTTGGACCTCTACCTTGACTTGTTGGTTATTAAATTTCCTTTGTTTGGAGTTGGTGTTTTTCTGCCAAACACAAAAGGCCTTGTGCTTGTGGTTGATCAACTCTTGGATCTCCCAGTCATTATCATCACACCCGTCTTGGTGTTTCTTGGTAGAGAATCCAAGGGCACATCCCTGTGAGTGGAAACATGCATTGCTCCAGGGACAAAGAGCAGTGCTGCTGCTAGTTGTCCCTGGGCCTGCCCCTGCATGTGCACTCTGGCACATGGCAAATTGCCCTGGGTGGGGTAGGGGAGGCTGAGGCCAGCACTTAAGCTGGCCCCAGAACCCTTACCTGGGGTCCTGGAGGCCTCTCTGGGCTGTAGCAGTGGCAATCTCAGACTGCAGAGCCTGGCTGGCAGCTGGAGTGTGACTCTGGCCAGCCAGGCTCTGATTCTGGGTGGCAAACACTGCAGACATATGCACTGCTCCATGTTTTTTTGGTGCATTTTTTTTTTTTTTTTTTTACACTGGAATCTCCTGGTGTCAAAAAAGTACTGCCACACTGCAAATTAGCACCATTGCAAACACAGTCACATGATACTTGCAGTTTGTGGTGCTGCAAACTGCACATACGTGCTTGTGGGTATGTGCCCTAAGTCTCTTTGCAGACTCTGATGATGGTGGACTTGAAGGCACTTCAGGCACTACTGACATTCTCCCATTGTTGTTGATTGGAATTCACCAGTTTTTCATTGAGGTGCTGGTGGTGGATGTCTCATTCCCTTGGGTCTTTGAGTCCTTCAACACTGACCTTCTGTCAACACTGCTTGCCATCATTTGGGAGCCAATCTGAGTGACATAACTGGGTGGATGAGTTGGTGATCAGTCCAACAATCGTCAGGTCCTAGCATAGCTCAAGTAATGTGGACATCTTCGTGATCATAGGCATGGACTATGATGTAGTCAATCAGGTGCCTATGCTTAGATTGTGGGTATTACCAGGATGTCTTGTACCTTTTTTCTGGTGGAACAGGGTGTTGGTGATAGTGAGTCCATGTTCTGTGCATTTGGTCAAGAGGAGGATTCTGTTGGAGTTAAACTTTTCCATTCCTTCCTTACTGATGATTCCATTCCTGAAGTTAGAGTCTCTTCTGAGTCTGGTGTTGAAATCACTGAGAATAACCCTGTCTCCCTTGGGCATGTCAGAAAGGAGTTGGTGAAGGATGGCATAGAATTCCTCCTTTGTTTCATTGGCAGCGTCAAGTCAGGGCATATACGCTGATAACAGTGGTATACTGGTTCCCTGCCATTTTGAGACAGTCATGAGGTGCTCATTAATTCTCTCAGGGAACTCACTGAATTGGTTTATGAATTCATTCTTAATGACAAATGCCATGAAGTTAGTGTTTTCCTTCCTGTTTACCCTTCCAGAAGAGGATATACCTACCTCCTTATTCTTTGAGCTCCCCATCCCCCACTCACCAGGTCTGGTTCACTGCAGCAATGTTAATGTTATGTTGCCTGAGTTCTTGAACCACAATTGCAGTGCAGTGCTCTGGGTGTTCACTATTAGAATTGTCCATGAGGGTCCTGATGTTTCAGGTCCTGACACTGATTGTGTGTCTTCCTTGATTTCGAGGATTTCACAGTAATGGTGATCCCATTGGACATGGTTATCCAGTCAGGAAAAAGGTAGGCAGACTGGCTAGGGACAGAAGTTACACATAAACTGGTTTAAGTCTGCAGAAGCTGGCTTAAATCTGTAACAGAACAGAAGTTCAGTGCACATAAACTAGTTTTGAAATGGCTGAAGCTGCTTTAAGATAAACATTTTTGAATGTAATATCAGACTTAACTGTTTTGGGTTAAACTGGTTTATGCAATGTCTGTCCTTCCTGGTTTAAGTTAAAACAGTCTCCCAGCATGCTTTCCAGCCCTGGTCTGGGCTGTGCTGTCTGCTCCAGCAGAGAAGGGTTGGGGGGAGAGGGGGAGGCAGGGACTGCCTCCCGAGGCAAACCCTAGCTGGGGTCTGGGGCCAGGGAGGGAGGTTAAATACCCCTTCCACTGCTCAAACTCACAGCTGCCTGCAACTGTGGACTACACATCTGGAAGCAGGAAGAAAAAGTGATGAGCAACCCTGTAGCCCTGCTGCTGTAACTCTTGAGTAGAAATCCCAGAGATCTCAGGGGCAGCAGGAAGAGGAAGGAAACATAAAGCCCATGCTGGCTATATGCCAGAAAGCTGTGCTGTAGCACCCCCTGGCGTCTGGCCTGAGCCACTCCAGATATGTGGCTGCATTACCTGAATAAAAAGTGAATGTCTGTCCAGTTGGTTCTCAGTTTAATCTGTGCAGTTTAGACTAATCTGCAAAGACCAAATCAATTCAGGCTCAGGCTTTTTAACTATCTGTATATAGCCACTATCTTTAGGGCACCTTTTATCGCCCCCTCCCCATGTGGGGTGAGCAGAGTAGATCCTAAAGCGGGATGCCACCTCACCTGCCAAGTTACGCTCTTGCCTTGTCCAAGTGCTAGACAAACTTCTTGTAACTTCATGCCAGTTCATGACATGGGACTTCCAGGTCTCATAGTCCTGCTCCCATCATCACTAGCTGGTCACCAAAGAGCTTGAATAATGTGCTAACACCATTTCTATGGAAGACAAAGAAGTGTGCTTTCTTTTATAGTGGAGAAGCTGCTGCACATCAGCTTCCACACAATTCCTGACAGAACAGGACCTTGATCCCACTGTAATGGCAAGGAGGCCAATACAATTGGAGATCTTGTTCCACTGCAGCCTTCATCTGGCTTCACTGCCATTGAGATTCTAACAATGGCTGTATATATAAGTGCATATGTGCAGGCACAATGACTTAGATTTATTTGGAATATAAAAACAGATCCATTTTCACAAAAAGAAATATATGGTATAAGAACTATTGTTTTTTGAAGGTTTTAGCATTTTGCCCCCACTTAATTATTAGATTTCATATTTATGCCCAGTATTTCATCTTGTAGCACCTTAAAGTATTTCAGAAACTACTTATAGCATACATGAAATGCAGATACTTTTTTGTAGGGAGAGCAGCAGCTTAATTGTGCACATGCTGCAGCAGTTGACATCTTGTCTAAGGACACAAGGGGAAATAGCTAGACTTATGCTAAGTGGTTTGGGTATACCAAGTAGTATATAGCAACATAAGACAATGTTGAGATTTGAAACATCTGCCCTGTCTCACTAAATCTGGTATGCTACAGGCTCCAAAACTGAAGTTGTATTTGCTCTTCATCCATCTTGGAAGGATTAAGGGTCAAATGCATATTGTGGAAGTTGTTTTTTCAGGGCACATAGGTGTCAGTAACCTAAATATTTAGCCTCTCAGTGATTCACTGGGGGTGCAGGCCCCTGGATCTGCCCACAGGGTGGGGTGGGCTGAGACCAGGGCAGTGCTGGGCTGTTCCTAGCTGGGCTGTGCTCAGGCTGGGCAGCTGCAGTGGTGGCGCTGGGAATGAGGCTACAGGGGGGCTGCAGCCCCACCAACCCCTGCTCCCAGTGCCGCTGCCGAATGGGAACAGCCCGACACAGCCTTCCCTTCCTCCCACCCTTTCCCCCCATGAATGACATGGGGGGCAGGAGCTGGCAGGCACAGGGGAGGGCAGGCTGCAGCTGCAGGCTGGAAGGCTGTGCTGAGCTGTTCCCATTGGGCCTGACCCACATTGCACTCACTGCAGATGGTGGTGATGCTGGGAGCACAGGTTGGGGGAGCTACGCCTCCCCACCCCCATAGTCCCACTCCCAGTGCCGCCACCACAGCCACCCAGCCTAAGCACAGCCCAGCTGGGAACAGCCCAGCACTGCCCTGGCCTCAGCCCGCAGGCTGCAGCCCACCCTGCCCCAAGATCTGTGGGCAGATCTGGGGGCATGTGCCACCCCATGCCCTCCCAGGCTGCATGCCCCCCTTCCCACACCCCCCAGATGAGCCACTTGTGGCTCCATCCCCTGCCCTACACCACTGGGGGATGGCACAGATCAAGGCCCCAATGGTGAGTGAGTGAGGGAGTGGGGCTAGGGCTGGGGCCTCGATCTGCTTCGCCTCCCCCCAAGGACCTTTCCCTTCGCCCCTCCACAGACTTACCTGCTGGGGGGGCGGGGGGGGGGGAGCGGGGAGTAGATCTTCAGTTCCTTTTAAATTCCAAAAGTGATCTCCGACTTAAAAAGGTTGGAGACTGCTTAAGTACTTAATGGCTGCGCAGAAACCGATGTTGCCATGCACTAGCATCCTTGCACGGCTTCCAGGTAACACTGACTGCACAATAGCTCATTACTACTGCACAATAGCTCATTATTACTGTGCAATAGCATCACATCATGGTTTGTGCATCATGATGCTACTCATCAGTAGTAACAAACTACTGGGCAGTAACTGGTAGATGCAGCCAGTAGCTTTTAAAATACTCTCAAAACAAAAAGTTCCTCCCTTTTAAAGAAGGGTTGTAAATAAACCTCATACTTCTCCTTTCTTTAAAAATAAATTCATATTTATTCTTACTCTGGATAATGAGGAAACATTAAGACATATGCCCACAAGATGGCCTAATTACAAGCAGTAATAAATATTATCAATTATATGTTCTTTTGTACCATTCAGCCATTTTGAAGACATTTTAGTAAGTTACCAATTATGGATTTAAACAGTAAGAAAGAGTCCCCTTCAGGCAGACTCTGAAAAACTTGTAAAATAATGACTAATATTTTATTTGGAGAGTCACCAAGTTTCACCCTCCCACCCCCCTCCCCCCAATATTATAAATGCTTAGAAAAGGGTATATGGTTGTGAAGCAGGTGAAGTTGTTAGGGGGGAAATGAAATGGAAGAACCGATTATCAAATCAAATCAAAAGAGCACATTCATTATGTGTTTAATTCCCTTTTCCTTGACATTTCTCCCTCGATTTTAATTAGGCTCTCCTGAGGCTCACAGACTTTGAAGGGCTTTCTAGGCAAAAGAAAACTCACTCACCACCAAGGAAAATTTGTCCAAAACTGCCAGCTCTGCGTCACTGAGACTGGGATCTATAAATAACCTTTTCAGTAAAATCTATCACATTCTCAAGCTGCAAAGTCAAATAATTAAATTTGACATCTCCATTATGTCCAGCTATGGCACGTTCTGTCTTAAATAATTGAGTTCTGCTACTGTACATCATGGCAATGGAAGCAGTGCAATTACTAGTAACCAACAAATGCTCTGAAAGAGTGACAATGCTATGGCTAGGGACAGAGACTACACATAAAGTGATCAGAAACCAGCTCAAATCTGTAACTCAACAGAAGCTCAGTGTACTTAATCTGCTTTCAAAATGGCCAAAACGGTCTTAAAATAGACCTGAATGGATGTAGTATCAGACCTAACTGATTTAGGTTAAATCAGTTTATTGAAATTCTATCCCAGATCCCTTCTAGATTCAAGTTAACTCAGTCCCCCAGCATCCCAGGGTGGCTGGACTAGCCTTGGCCCAAGCTGTCTGCTGACCAGGGAGGCATACTCTAGTACCCTGGGCTTCTGGCCAGGGCTACTGCAGGCATGTGGCTGCATTTCCAGAATCAAAAGCAAATGTATGTTCACTTGTTTATCAGTTCAATCTATGCTGCTTAAACTAACCTGTGACAATTGAATCAATTCAACCTCAGGCCTTTTGTCTGTCTGTACCTAGCCTATAACACACCATAAAGTTTAATAGATCTAATAGGTTACAGAAGCCTGATACTTCTGCTTCCTACATAGGCTTTGTATTAAGGAAAAGGAAAACTGTTTGGAAATGTTTTACTTCATACAGCTCCAAAAATATTTATATTTATAATAATATTGCTAAATAAATGAGCTTTTTGTTACTCTGTAGTCAGTGAAGTCTTTCTTGAAATATGTCAAGCTAATCAAGAATCCAATCTTATTTACTTGTCTGCACATGAGTTTCTATCTGCTTTACTTCTCACCAATTCATTTCTAGTCTTATAGCAATTTCTATTTGTTGAAAAATCTGATCCCCTAAGGCAAGTGTTTGAGACATATCATTTAATAAAACGACTTTAACCCTTTGTGCTTATGGAGAAAAACTTGAACTTCAAAAGTTCAAAATATAGAAGTTTAAATTTTTTTCAGTCCAACCCCATGATTTTTTAACTTTTCATAACACTGCAGCTCCTCTTCACTCAAGTACTAATGACTTTAGTTAGGCCACATTCAGGCATTACATTTCTACTGGGAAAATTGCTGTTCTCCAGGTAGAAATGACAACCATACAAGCATTCAGTAAATTTCTCCCAAGGCTGACTTGCCCCTTCTGGGAGAAGATCTTCATTGTCTCAACCTGGAAGATCTCCTTTGTGAGAGAGTCTATCTTGCAAAGCTAACACTTGTATACACCCCAGTTTGTTTGGGGTGGGGATGGAAGCAGCAATAGTTGCTCCCTAGCTCTTCCCTAAAACAAGGGAGCAGTTGCAAATTTAACATCTATACTTCTACTTCTTCCAGAATCATTTATAGCAATGGAAATTTTCCACCATTAGAAATGAACTCCATTAAAGCACTTTCATGAGAAGGATTTATAAACTGAATCCAATAGTGTATATAACATCTAAGGTGGACCAGGACTGAGGTGGAAGATTTTCAGCCTGGGTGACGAAGTACATAATTTCATCATTGCCATTAAAACTGGGATGCTGCTTTTCTCACACAGGACCTGTTTCATTATAAGTTTCCCATACATGTTCTCATATACACATCTTCTGGAATTTAGCTGCATTACTGAAAGAAGAAACTTTTTTCTGATTTAATTATGTAGGACAGAATTTCTCTCTCTCTCTCTCTACTAAATAGCTTATATTTCTGATTAAACAAAACAGAGAACATCTAAGTGGTTAAAATGACAAACATGTATAACCCGGGTGGAGGCCCAGTAGTTGCCACCCCTGCCCAATATTAGGGATGGTGTGGTGAGAACGGGGCAGGGCTTCTGGCCAGCACCAATTTACTTTCCAGTTGGCCCCTGCTCCCCACAGAGCAGCCTGTGGTCCCAAGAAGGTCTAACACTTAACTGATTTAACTATTTACACTTTATTTACAAAACAAGAATAATAGGAAAGGTTATTTACAAGTGAACTTAAATGGCATAACCAGAATCACCAAACAAACCACAATGCATTAGTCAACCCTTGACTCAAGAGCCACAGGTAGGGTAACTGGCAGCTTTCAGCCATTGCTGAGATGCTACCACAAGGAAGCAAGGTGGACACTCCCTGCAGCTCCAGCAGGCTTCCCAATAAGCAACAAACTGCAACAGGTTAAACTCTTCTGGTCTGCAACAATCAAACTGTATCAAACCCCAACCCGGAAAGAGGCTGAAGCATGACCCTCTGTGGCAATGAAAAAGGCAAGCAATAAGCAACACAGTAGGCTCCTGCAGCAATCAGCATGACCCAAGAACAAAGCTCAGGGACTCCATTTGATGACAATCAGCTGCAGAATAAGGGACAAAACTGAGTCCCCTCTGGGGCAGTCAGTGGCAGAGGGTCAGCAGCACAGGCAGCTCCCATGGGTCGTTGCTCTAAACCCCTGCTCCAGATGTCTGGCTGGGCACCCCACATGCCTCGTGGCTTGCTAATCCCGCTCCAAGCGCTGACCTGTGCCCCAAGCTCCCAGGGACCCTCGTCCTGGCACTCTGCTGCTCCTCAGTATCCTAGTGCCTTGCCTGCTGCTGTCCTGCTTCCCCAGGGAAGGTGAGGGGTTTCCTCAACTCACCGGCCCAGCTCCCTGCTCTGGATAAGGACACTGCCTGTGCTCCTGGCCGCTGCTTCTTCTCCACAGTGGAGTGGGGGTCAACTGCCACCCCTAGCCTCCAGGATGCCCGGCACGTCCAGCACACTGCAATAGGGCCTTGGGGCACCAGCTCTCTGCCCCAAGCCCTGGCCGCGGCTCCCTGTCAGCTGCAGGGCTGGAGGCATGGCCGACTGCTGCTGCCTTCTTCTTCCAGGGCCTTTGAGGCTCTTCAGAAGGGTCTCTTTGCTCCCTCCACTGGGTCAGCTCACCTCAGCTCTTCTTAGGCCACCTGCATTGTTCCCCAGAGTCACTGTCAGCAGCCCCTACACCAGTTCGGCTGCTGCTTTTATCCCCTCTGGCAGTCCCTCCCTGGCTTGCAAACTGGCCAACCAGGGCTCAGGGTGGCGGGCCCCCAACCCCGGCCATCCCCCTTCCATTCAAATAAGGGTATTGAAAACCCCCTCTTTCAATTGGCTTCTCCTTTTCCACAAGGCAGGTCTCCCCTGCTCCACCCTTGGGATTGCTCAGAGTTCACTGGCACTGTTTCTTGCCCAGGGTAAGTGTCTCAAGCCAATCTGGTGATCCCACATTAGCAGTCTGTTACATGTTTTACTCTTTATGTTTGGGAAAGAACACACATTACAAAATCTAAAAGTATAGACAGGATTTATGCTTTGTATGTCTGAAACAACCCTAGATTATAATATCTATAGGGCCAGATATGGGACAGTTTGCATCACCTTGCTTCTTCATGTAGCTACTAGTCTAGTGTTTGAAGATGACCTATATCAAACACTTCATTGAAAAGCACCTTGCATACCCTATGTGCAAGCAGGCAAAAACCCAACTTAACCTCCCTGGCTCCACACTCCTTTGAGTACACTTTGGATACATATCTTCCACAAGTATTAGACTGAATAAGAGCTCTGAGTGTTATAGCCACCTGAGGACAACTTAGGGAGTTCACAGATATTCATGTAAAAATTCAGGAACTTCAAGCAGGGGAATACCCACACCATCTACAATTAAGGAGCATTTTGACTCATCCTCTTTGGCCCTATTTTGCTAATTCCTTCAGTAAAACATTTTAAACAGTAGAGCCTTTCTCCAGGGAAAGAGCAACATCTTCTAGCAATTTCACCATTACTATTACTTGGAAGCTGAAGATAGCATACTTGTGTTCCATTAATGACTGTATTTAGCTCAAGCTGTGTCTGCATCTCCTCCTTTCCTTTATTGCATCCTCGTGACAAGGTATTTAGCATGTGCCACTCCTGAACTACAATCACGTGGCTTAAAGTAAGTGGCATGATTGTATACTGGGTGAGATAAACACTTGCCTGTACCCATTGACTGTTTCAAATAAGGATGATGTAAAAAAAAGAATGACAAAAATTACAGCATCTACTGGGAGACAGGTGGATCTGTTATAAGACATGGGTCACTGTGTGGAGGTTACTTCCACTATGCTAGCCAATTCCTCAGAAAGACTACTGCATTCTTGAGACAGCAGACATGCAGTGAAGTGGGCTAGAGATTTCTATCCCCTTTCAGAACCAGTTTTTCTCATATGTAGCTTATTCACTCGGGAAAGGGATTTGGGTGAAAGCTTTTTCTCATTGCTGTTTTGCTCCAATGGGGGGGGAGAGGAGGGAAAGGAGGGGACAAAGACATTTACAGCCCTCATCATAGCAAATCCTTTTGTTAGCAACTTTGATTTGTAATTTTTACATTCTGAGAACACAAGACTTAGAAAGAAATTAATATGGAGAGAACTTAGCATCTTTTTCTGGTCCATCGGAGGAAAAAATAAAGCACAAATATAAAAAGCTATCTACTTGCATGGCTCTCCCCATCACTGTAGCAGCCAATCAGGCATTTATTATTTATAAACACAATTAGTAACCTATCTTTTACTTCATTTCCAGCTTGAAGGTGGCATAGCTTGATTACTTTAATGCTTTTGGGCTGTTTCTGCATGTGTGTATATAATTCAGTATGTGGGAGCTCATCAAGAATATGCTCAACAAAACTGCTATTGAAATATATTAAACAGAAGTGGTTGTTTCATACACTTAATCAATAATCATACAATGAAGAAACTGTTTTCCTTAAAATGTTACATTGCCTTTAAGTCTAAATTGAACACTACCTATTTTATTCCCTCTGACAGCAAGTCAGAGGAAAAAGACACTACTGTGCTATACTTCTAATGACAGCTGTTACCTCACAGCATTCAATTTTTTAACTGTTCTGCAGCAGAAAAACAAAACTACAATAAAAAACAGAAGTTCTGTTAAATAATAAGATTTTCTTCTAGTGAACAGATATTTTGGACCTAAATTAAATTTCAGAATTTCCATCTTCCCTTAATCTTCCACAGTTTCATTCTGTGCCTTGCTCAAACAGCTGCTCACTTTCACTTTTCCAGGAGATTACAGTTATCCTCTAATCCCAGAATACAAAAGCTTTGCTCTGCTGGGTAGAACCATACAGAGCTTAGTCAAGTATAAAACCACACTTTTTGGCACCTTTTGTCAGCAAACTGTTTCTTCAGTGCTGCCAAGTTCCATTTTCTGCATTGCTGTGCAGGCATCGGGGGGAAGATGATAATCTATGCTTTTTAGATCAGATATCTTTTTCTTCTTGACTGCTTATAATATTTCCCTTTGTGCTTGATCCCGTCCCCATGGAAGTTGGTCAGAGTGTTTCACAGGCATCAGCAAGGAGCAGCATGTTCTGGCCATTTATCATTTAGGTCATAAAGTATGGTTATCTTCAAGCTGGCTGAATTTTCATTGTTCAGAAAGTTTCTGAGCCATGTTCTGAACACCACTCAGCATATAGAAATATCTGTGCTTGCATCATGTCTGACACCTTGGTGGCAACCCTTCTGAGGCAAAAACTTATCTTTTCCTTACAGAGTTCACTGGATTGTGGTTCCTAGATGCTACTATAATATTAACAACAAAATTAACAAAATGGTCCCCTTTAATATGTGTAACCTGGGCACACCTAACTATGTGCTCCCCCCTCCAAATAGAAGAGATAGGTAGCTAGGCAGAAGTGCTGTGAGAGGGATCTGTAAAATACTGGTCAGTTCCATATATAGTCAGGCCAGGACCAGGAATAGCTTAACTATATACACATTTATTATATATAAATTTATTAATTGAAAAAGATAGCTATTAATATACAACTGATACAGATATTTACAGATTTATAAGAAAGTATTGGTAAATATGTGCAACAACAAAAGGTAAATATATCTAGGCAGATAAACGCGGGTATCAACAGGTAAGTTCAGGCAAGAACAATACCAACAATTAGATACAAAAAACCCTCAACTTGCTGACATATCCTCCAATGTGGCCTTGGTTAACAATACATCTAGATAGATAGATAGAAAGATAGATAGATATAACTATTTACAAAATGGGAGGTGCAACTCTTTCCCCCACTCCAGGTACCCACATGGCTGAGACTATTGGGCGTTCCCCTAGGGGGTTGCCGAACCCTGGCACCCTCTTAGGGGGAGAAGGGTCCCAGTACCTCCTCGGCCCCAGATGGACCCACCTGCTCCCTGACCCCTCGGGGCCCCCTTTTAGGGCTTCCTCCCCAGTGGGGACACATTCCTTGTGTACTCATGGATTCGAGGAGCAGGCTGAGAAGGCTTCCAGAGCCATGGGTGCCTTGTTGGAGCCACCCAGGGCCCTGCCTTCTGTCCTCCATTGGGGTTCAGGTCACTTCGTGCAGGTCCCAACACTTAGGACTTGTCTTCTGCCTTCCATTGGGGCTCAGGATGCCTCATGCGGATCCCAACACCCAGGCTTTGCCTTCTGCCTTCTGTTGGGCCTCGGGTTGCCTCATGCAGGCCCTGAAACCCAGACCACCAGACCTCCACCGCACTCTTCTGGTGCCTCCTGGGTGCCCGACCTCATGCCGGGGAGGGGTTACAAACCCAAGCAGCCTGGCACCACACCCAGGGTTTGGGATGCCACGCACCACTGCGTGCACTGAGTCCTCACTGTGTGCATCGAGTAGCAGACTTGAGCCGCCATATGCAGCTCCCAGGGTCTGGTGGCTCCATGCACTGCCACGTGCACTAGGTGTCAAGGAACCTGAGCTGCCTTCTGCAGCTCCCAGGGTCTGCACCGTGCGCCACTCTGTGCATCACTGGGGCTGTAGCCAAATCTGCTTGCTGTTCTGGTCCCATTGAAGGGTTTTCCAGGGCTCTTCTGGGCCACTGCTTCCATCTACTTGGCAGCTCTCCTTAGATCTTCTTAGCCCTGCCTGCTTCTTTGTCTCTCAACACATCCGCCGTATGCTGGGCACTCAGCTCCTTTTATTCACTCTGGAGGCTCTGCCTCCAAAGATTTACCAGACCTGCAGAACACAGGCTTTAATCTGATCCAAGAGGTTCTTTGCCCCACCTCCATGTGAAAGGTGGGGCTGACCCCACCCAGCCTTTACCTGATTGGTGGATGGGCTCCACCAATTGAAGAGAAGATTGTGTCTGGGGTCCCAGGCAGGCCAGGGAGGGGGGATTTAAAGCCTTCCTTCTCCTGACTTCAGCATGCTGGTCTCAGGCTGGGGTCTGGCCATGCTCCCTCCACTTGAGCAGGGAGGTTGGGTGCTCTATCATCCCCACCTTCTAACCTGAGCCAGTGCAGGCATGTGGCTGCATTTCTTGAATCAGAAGTGAACGTGTGTGCTTGCTTCTTGGGTCAATCTATGCAGTTTAGACTAACCTGGAAAGATTGAATCAATTCAGCCTCTGGTTTTTTGACTGTCTCTACTTAGCCTTACCTGGCATCTTTCTTGTTTTCTTGTTTTGTGGATAGGAGCAGATGATAATAATAAATGCCTAGTGCTATGCATATGTGCAGCTATAGAATTTTGAAAAGAAGGTTGCAAGCAAGGTGGTACTTTATTATATAAAACACAATATGTATTTTCCTCCAGTTAAAAGGAAGCTAGAAGTTTCTAACTTCTGGGGGCCTAGGGCTATATTATTCAGTTTAAGTTCAAAGAAAAGATATATATAACTTTATTGGAATGTGAATTAATTTGCTTTAGCATCTATTAAGTATTAAAAAAAGACAACAAACTAGGCAAAAAATCAAAAGTTGTCATTTCATTAGTCCTATAGTCATTGGAATTAAATGTACTGCTCTTTTTTAGGTTCATAAACAAATCTAGCCTTCTTGATGGTGCATCCAATGCTTCACTGAAGGTTATTTACACACCTGAGATAAATTTCACCTGAGGTAACACTTATAGCTAGACTTAAAAACAGGCTGCAGAGCTTTGAAACAGGAGCTCCATTACCTGAAGCCACTAGCAGAATGGAGAAGAAAATATACTTTACTTAGTGGAACATCAAGACCATTAAAAAGGAGAGAGAGAATCATTAACACCTGTGGAATGAAGAGTTTAGAAGGATTCAGATAGATTATAATGAGCTATAATGCCAATCGACTCCCTCACTGCTGCCTAAATAGAAATGCTGCTTTCACTGCTGGGCAATTGTTTTTAAACTTTGGTTGGACCAGGAATCAAAGGGGGTTGCAACTATACCACTGTTCCCTACCCGGTCCACCCCAGCCATGTATACTGACTGCATTAGCTTACAGGAAGATTTGGGTCCAAAACTTAATTAATCCTAATTAATTAGAATGTGGGAAGAAGCTGAAAGCTCTGCAGTATCATCCAGCCAGCCAAAGTTCTCACAACAAGGACCAAAATCACCTTAAAGATTGACAAGGGTTGTCAACTCTGTAATCGCCACAGGAAAAGTGGGGAAGAGGGCAAGGGAAGAGTGAGGCTATAGACAGGATTTTTTTTTAAAGCAGGATAAACTATAAAAAACAGAGATTTTACAGGGAAAAAATAACTAATGAGTTCTCTTTTTGGCATCTAACTTAATTTTTCAAACTTTGATGTTGGTAATGCTACATCTCTCTTGTGCCTAAGCACTTTGTAAGTTTACTACTGAAAAATATATATTTTAGGATGGTCAATGCTTCTTTCAATTTCAGTTACCTGATACTGATGAAATCATGACCTCATTCTATCCAATGGCAAAATTTCCATTGACTTTAGTGGATCCAGGATTTTGCTTAGTTCTGGACTTGCATTATGTCATCTGTCTGTGCATCAAGCTTCATTAAATGCATTGGAAAACCATTCTCTACATTTGCAGGAAGATTTACATTTCCAGACCGTCAGGGTTGTGATACTACCTCAACTATCACCATAGTTATTGAAAAGATTTAGTAGAAAATAATTTGTATAAAGTTGAAAGTGAAGAAGTTAGCTGAGAATCATATATGGTTTTATAATTATGCTATATAAAATGGAAAATAATAAGAATTACAGAGAAGGTATATATTTTAACTCCAACACTTGAAGTAGAAGAGCTCAACAGCTGATTGGAATCACCAGCTGAGTATCTGTTTATTCGCCTACAGCAGTATGAAACATCCTGGTTTGGAGCTAAAAAGCAATGTTGAATTTAGGAACTGGAGAACTACAGGAGAGGTTCAAGAGCATTAACAAAGATTATAGACACAAGCAAATTGAGCCTTTAAAAGCAAACCTTTAGGAGAAGGTAACAAGACCATCAAAACTGTATTGCACTCTTATTTCAGGAATTTATGATTGCCAAAGTCTTGGCTTTAAACCTTGAAGTTGTACACACAAGTGCTTCATTTTAAAAGTTAAGAACGTGCATATATCTTTGCACACCCTAGAACTCTGACCTACAAGGAGTGGCCTTGCATTTTATTAGCATGAAGAACGACAGATGCCACAACCCCATATCCAAAAAAACATTAGTAGGGATGGGTATATTATTTATTTAATTTAGTTTGCTAAACTATGGGACGTTCACACATCCAAATACTGATCATTCTATTTTTTTACATAACACTGAACTGCAAACATCCATAGTCAGTACAAACATAATCGTTACAAAATGTTCACTAGATAAAATCTCAGTACAGACACCTGCTCACAAATGGATATATGTTCAAACTGTATAAATGTAAGTATACATTCATACTTACATAGTACTGCACATACTATTTTCAGGTTCAAATAAGGGAGGAAATTTGATCCTATTGCTATCAATATCAGAACTGTCACTGATTCCAGTGGGGCCAGAATCTCACCCAAGCAGTACACATTAAAAACACTGAGAAAGTGAGACTCTTCACATGGGCAAAAGATATCAAAGTAAAAAGGAATTTTGTAGCATTTTATAGCAAATGATAATCAACGCACATTAAAGGAAATATGTTTACTAAAGTACTCAAAGTGCCAGAATTGTATGTATATATTTACAGTCTGTCAAAGTAGAGTAACATATATTCAAAACTAAATTAATTCTCAAAGGGAGGTTTAACAAGAATATATACAAATATATTTGGAAATAACCAATTTTAAATAAATTATAATTAATTTTTCGTCAAATATTTCAATGTGTTATCCCATGAATGTATGTATGTACAGATATGTAAAACTTAGACACAATGGGTGCAGACAGAAATGACAATTTTTGCCTGATCTGGCTGCAGAAAGTAGCTTATAACCATGACCAAACAAGTGCATGGCTGAAGGCAGCTTTAAAAAAGGTTGATTGGGTGAAAATCTGAACCCTTATTGCACAAGGGGTCAACCAAAGACATTTCAAAACAGGGCATCTTCTGTAACATCCATCCACCTGCCTGCCAGCCTCTGAGCTGTTTTCTGAATGGGACGGGGTTCAGTCAGAGGTTTTTAGCCTGCACTGGAGGGTGAGGTGGGTGCATTGGAGCCCTCCCTCCCCTGAGGTGTGGGTGGACACTTCAATTCACTCACCTCACCCTCCAGCTCTGGCTGGGGAACCTCTAAAATGAGCTCCCTCTGTTCCCTTTTTCCTCTCCCATTCTGAAGACTTTGCAGTCTCCCAGGGAAGAGGGGCCCTTGCTATGGGAAACTGCCTGCAGGCTGCAGCCAGCAGCTAGATTCCACCCCAGTGAACTTTTGTTAGTTCCAGGGGGGTCACTGTAATTCAGAACACTTCCTGCAAGGCATTCTCAGTCACAGCAGGGGACTGTACTTCTGTCTGCACCCAAAGATCCACATGCACTTAAACTGTAGTAAGGCAATAAGTGTTTTAAATGAAAAACTGGTTTGGATTTTTTGCAACACGTATTTGGACCACCTGTAGTGATATATTTTTGGTGCATAGATAGCATAACATCTTACTAGATTGTGTAATGCCAATTTAAAAAAAAATTGATTTCTCATTTTTCATCAAGCTTGGTGTATTGTAGCTACAGAAAGGAAAATTAACATGCATTGCCAAATCTTGAAAAATGCTATGGGTGCAACCGGCAGTCTGCATTCACAATAAGGCACTCATGACATATTGTTTAACCTGGAGCAAAGAAATGAAAAGAAGACATGAGAAGAAATAAAGGATGATCCCATATTGAGTAACAAGAGGCAGGTGGCAGGCCTAGTTGAAGCTGCTATTATTCTATCTCAGAAAATATTGCAGCAGAAAATGTAAATGGATTTGTGGGGAGCATAAGCCTTTAAATCTGCTTTTATAAACATCTTGCCTTCTCCAAGTTGTAGAGGAAACTATTAAAATGCCTGGTAAAATATGGCTCTGAATAATTATTCTGTCAAATACCTTTTTTTGGACACTGATCACAGGAAAGTGCAGTGTGTCTTGGGAAGGTGAACACCAAAAATGCAAGTGAAGGCAATGAGCAGCTGAACATTAAGGAATGGACAGGTCACAAAAGAGAGTGCCAGTACTGTGTTTAGTAAAATATAATGCACAGTATGAGAACCCTGCCCACATGTTAGGGCACCGTAAAGCACTCCCTTACAGATAATCATGCTAGTGGGTAGAATGACTAGCCGAATTTTCCCATCTTCTCCCTTGATGTTTAATGGCCAGCTTAAGTGCTTATGAATTCTTACAGAACATAGGTACTTTATTTTATTTTCCCCTAGAATACTGATATAAAGACATCATTTGTTCAAATTCAGAATAGCCTTGAGACAAGCAAACGCTTATCCTCTCAGTACCTTGTGTAACAGTCCTAGAAATTTCATAGCTCCTTCCCTGCACTAAAGTGAATTTCTGCTTGTTCTATAGAATGTGCTCTAATTTCCAGTTTTATTATTTTCTGTTTCAAATTCTGTTTGTTAAAATTCCCCAAATCACATTGCTCCTGCACTTTACCACGTTAGGCATAAAAAGGCTCTTTACTGTAAAGCAAACCCATTAAACCTGTCTCTGGTATAAAGATAATAAAACAGCTGTTTAAAGAAAAAATCAGAGACAACTTCGTTTTTGCAGAACTGTGTTCAATTTCTTCCTGTGCTGGCGAAAATACTCACTGCTTTCTTCAGCTCTGCTTAAGTCTTAATTGTTTAAAGTAACATTCAAATGTTTTAACACTTACAATATTGAACCTATTCATTTTACAATAAGACAAAGACCACTGGAGACCACTGTGGAAATATAGTGCAAGTCTATTTTTGGAACATCCTATTTCTGTACTAGGCTCACCAAGTGATTCCTTCAAAATGTTAAACCAGACATGGATTTCACAGATAGAAGGATTGAAACTTGAGCAGTAAATCAAATAGTAGTCTTTTCTCCAGGTTTGTTTTCTATCCAGAGAATAATGGTAGAACAAAGAATTTACTATTTTATCCAATAAAGCCTAGAGGGGCTTGTTTACCAGAGTTAAAATCTATAACAAGCTCGTTTTAATTCTACTGGAATTAAATGGACTATATAGATAAACAAGAAATCTCTCATCCTAATATACTTTATTCTAGTTTTAAAACTAGGTTTCTAAAAGAGGCAGGGAAGTACCTTTCTACATCTCCAGAAGGAGCAACACATCATTACAAATAAAATATACATATTCCCTTTTTTCCATTTTTTAGTGTGGTGTTATAATCCATTTGGCATTTCTTAAAATCAGTTAAACAGATGTGTCATATTGTACACATCTAAAGAGGCAATCGGGCAAGGAAAATACAAATATTTGTACTATACCATGCATGGGTCTACTCATGTTTGTCAAAGTACCTGAGCAATGCCATGATGTGTATAAATTAACTCTTTCCCCACCATTATAAGTATTAAGATAAATTACATTTTTCAGTGCAGCTCATAGATGTTTATTGAAAAATTGAAAATTACAAATCTTTACCTGTCATATGTCACACTTCTAATTTTGTAATAGTCTCAGTGGACACAGAACTTCCCTAAATGTAGGTGTTCTTTGAACTAGAAGGACACACAATGGTTGCTCGCAAAAACAGAGGACAAGAAAGCATTTGAGACTCAACAGAACTTTGTAATTTCCAGGTTTGTAATCTTGGGTTCTATCTGTTGTATTGCAGATGTAGAAGGTGGAGAAGAAAGATGTCTACACTTTTGGAATGAAACTCCTGCTAATGGGCAGGGTAGCATGAGCAGTGTGAAGAACCAGGCTGACAGAAAGGGAGATTTCATGGGTCTGCAGTGCATTTAATAGAAGCAGTTGTGTAACCTGGTCATACAAAAGAAAAACATGATGTATATGGCATATGTTGTCCTATAGACCTGTGTGAAATTGCCAGCTGTTTCATTTCAACACTCTTTCAACTTGTTTCAAGCTTGAAACAGGGAAATTGAAATGAAACAAAGGGCTTTGAAACAGCTCAAAACGAAATAAGGGCAGTCAAAATGGTTCAAAAGTTTTGAAAAGTTTTGAGTTTCGAAGCACAAGCTGGGCTTGCTTGCAGGGAAACAGAAAGTAAGGAGAGATGGGGGGAAGAGTGGGGAAGGACTGCTTTCATATTGAACGTGTAGCTGGCCAGTGACTATGATCCTTCCCTGATGTCCCTTCTAATCCCAGTGCACTTGGGGAGGGATGGAAAAATAGCATATAAGGCAGCATTGTTTGAACTGGCCTGCTTTCTGCCTTGGGGTCTGACAGTTACTGAGCTATCCTCCAGCAGCTCAGGAGCATTAGACAACAAAGGCTACTACTAGCACTGATCTGAATGATTTCCTACTTGCTAGCCTAGCCTAGCAAGAGGGATTCCAGAATAACTGTTTCTTTCTTCTAGACGCTTTTATTTGATTATATTCATTGATTTCTTCTTTTCAATTTTATAATTATATTAGATATTATTATTATAATATAGAATTTAATTTATATAGAGAGGGAAATACATTTATATATTATTTCTATACATTTATACTTTGCAGCATACATACATTATCGAATTTATATAGGAAGAGAAAGATATTTACCTCCTCCTTCCCCTCCTTCCCCCGCTAACCCCAGCCTGTCCCTCATCCCCTGACACTTCTATTTCCATTTTCACTGACTGGCTTTCTTGCCTGTATGGCATACCAGCCTCTGGCTTCTTTACTATTTCTTCCATCCAGGAACAGCACACACACGCACCAACTGCACGTGCTTCCTCAGCCTGACAAAGATCTTTCAACCTGAAAGCTTGCTAAGATATATTTCTGTAACTAACTATCATTCAGTTGGTCTGCTAAAACATGCCAGATTAGACTGGGCCAAAGAAAAGGATCTTGTAGCACCTGACTGGAAGGAGGCAGGGCCCTGGGCACATCTAAGCCCTAGAGCTGGAGCTGGCAGGGAGAGTTCTCTAGCAACTGCTGGAGAAGAAGCTCCTGCAGGAAAGGAAAGAAGGGCTCTGTCACAGTTTGGCTGCCTGAGATGCTGCTGGTGCTACTGTGTTGCTTACTAAGTTATTACCTGTTGTCATGTAAAGTGGTGGACCAGCCTGAGGCTGTAAGGGAGGAGGAAGCCTCACTGGAGCACACTACCATGTTATGTAAAGGCCCCAGCACCAGTGAGGGGATGCCTTAGCACACACACAAACTAACACGTCACGAGTTTTGCTTGTCAGTAGCTTGAGGTGCAGTTTCCCAGAAGCCCCTACAGCTATCTTCTAGATACCTGGCAGGCTTTGTGGCCTCAGCAGGGGCTACCATCCCTGCAGTTTTCACCCTGCTGTGCCTTAACATACTCACATGTCCTGAGTTTTGCTTGTCAATAGCTTGAGGTGCAGTTCCCCATAAACCCCTACACGTATCTCCTTGAAACTTGGCAGGATTTATGCCTACAGAAATGGCTACTATTTCTGCTAGTTTCATCTGAATCAGGCAAGAAATGACAAAGGTATAGGCAGTTTTGTGCTTCCCCATTATAGCCTATCAGCAAAATGTTGAAACAGCATTGAAACAGTGAAACAGTTTCAATGAAACGAAATGGAACAGCGGTTTTGAAAGTAAATGAAACTTTAAATGAAACACTGTTCCATCGAAATGTCGAAACGGAAGTCAAATTGGAATGGTACCATTTCGCACAGCCCTACTGTCCTACATCATGGCTGAGTTCCATGGAGGCATGACTCAGGAAGAAGATCTGTCAAGTCATTAGAGGAAGCCTGGCTCTGTGAAGAAAAAGGGTGTCTGTGTAATGGAAACAGTAGGCTAAAAGGAAGATATCACTTTGCTAATAATAGAAAAATTAAAAGAATGAGAAAGATTGATACCAATAGCAATTGCCACCATGGAGAGAGAGCTCTGGTGAATAGCAAAGATACTCTAATAAAGATGGGGTACAACACAAAATTACAGCAGGGAGGCTTAGAAAGAAATCAACTGATGAATTCATTTCTGGTTTATAACAGTATAATTTCAAATAGGATCAATTTTAAAGTGTTTCAGCATCTGCATGCAGACCAATCTTATTTATTCTCTTTTAAAAACAGGATGATGTTTAAAGCATTATTAGATGATCTGTTTATACAGCAAGCCAGATTGAAGGAGGTAATTATGTTCAGGCTTTTGTGTGGGAATATGGGAACAAAACCTGGTGAAAGGTATTATGCTAATAGAGACTTCTCTATTTTACAATGATATTTGATCTGCTAATTACTGCAAGTGTTAGGCCTTGTGCAAATACCAAAGTAGACACAAAAAGGACATTCTAATGGAACTCCTAGCTCACAAGTGTTTGGCAATTATCGCCTAAAAGTTTTGCCTTTCTCCAATGTTGACCCATTTGAGGTTTTCTATTATTTGCCTTCACTTTGATTGCCCTTCACTAAAACATCTGGAACCTTTCTAAATACTCTAGTTTTCCAGATATATCTTTCAATAATTGATCAGACTGCCTGCTAAACATGGAATGGATGAGTCAGAGGGTGAACTTCTCAGCAGCCCTATAAAGATTTCAATAGCATGATATGCTATAGATCCAGCAAGATTACTCAGGGCTTAGAAGAAAATGTGTAACAAACAAGCAAACAAACAAAAACAGAGTAAAATAATCATATACTGTATATTTCTAACAACTCTGATTGATAGGCTGAATTTATTTAGCAATTGACCAAGGAGTTGCTCATCACCTGTTTGAACAAAATACAAACATGACTTAATTTAATTTAATTAAAAAAATGTTTTGAAGGAACTGTTCTTTAGGAAGTTAGGAAAAAGGGGATTCCTGTTAAAAAAAAACCAAAAAACCAACAAAACTCAGTCCTGGACTCGTAAGAAGCTAGATATGCAAAGTCAGATAACATCGTTTTTTGGATCTGCTCTACAGCTGGGAGTGATATTAGACAAGGTTTTGGACACAGAACTCCCTTCTTCATGTGTGGAAAAGAAAAACATACAATGTGAGCTAAGTACCAGTTAAAACAATTACTTCCATTTAACCCTATTAAGTTAATCAAAGTGATAATTTAAAATGGGAAATGGGCAGCAAACCAGTGGAACAAATAGAGATTATCAGATGTAGTTACAAACCAAGTAAAGAATAGTGGCTATTATTAAAGCTAATTATGTAAATAAATAAGATGATTTAGAAGGAAAGAGGGTTGTTATTGGCATTTGACTACTCTGGTGATTATCATGGTATACAAAATCTCAGATAACTTTTTAATTATTAATATATTTGTGCCAGGGAACTTGATGTGCCTGCCACTTTAAGAGGTCAGGCAGCCCACTGAGCCACCAGCAGGTGGGGCTCCAACCCAAGTTACACACTGGTTGTTTCTTTTTGGTGGGGGGGAATGGAAGGGGAAGCACCCTCGGATGCTGATGAACTGTGCTGTGGCTTCTCTCAGAATGGCAGGGTGTAGACATTCATGCTCCCATGGGGAAACTCTCCCAGAAGTGTTTAAAACCTTGTTGATCCCAGGTTGTTTCACCTGAAGAGGCCATTTGTGCTCTGGCAGAAAAATTCTGAACATCTCTATGCTCTGTTTCTTCTAGGACAGCAGCGACTCTCCCATTAGAAACTGGATGTCTCTATGTGGTCTCAGTGAAATTTGGTGATCTGACATCTAAAGCATGGGTCAGGTGGAATTTAAGAGCTTAAGTCCAATAGGGCAATCCACAAAACTCCCACCAAACTTCTCAGCACCTCCAGTCCATAAGTGCCTAAGTTTTCCTGTAAAGCTCCCCAGCACATGCTCAGAACTGCTATCATTGTGGCTAGTTAATCAATCATCTCTGTTTGGTTCAATTAATCTTCATTTGTTTTTCATAGTAGCACAGCTTCAAGAGAAGGGGTGGATAGTGCCTCCCATCCAGTGGCATAGGTGAAGCTGGGCAAAATCTGAGATCTATTGTAAAAGACAGCCCCTGTAGTATGCCCAAAGCAAATGGCAGCCTGAGACTGTCATCCTTCCATCCTGCCTGTGCCTCAAAATTTACTGTAGCCTGGAAGTTAAGGCACTTTCCTGGGAGATTGAGAGAGATGGATTTATGTATCCTCAAGCTAAGGACCCCAATTGACTCAGATTTTCACACCCCAGTAAGTGCTTGAAAGGAGTCCAAGTACTGCTGATCAGTATCTCCCATCTTTCCCCACACCAGGATCCTCCATAGTGTTCCCAGAAATTTGCAGTTGTAGAAATGGATGCCTGTCCATGTCCATACTCTATCTCCAAGGGGTGGAATTTAAGACATATTTGGCATGTCTACATGTTCATTAATGCACCTTAGTTACTTCACATTTAGTTTAGTACTGAATGCACAGTAACAAGACTTATTGCGCAGTAGTGCCAGCACACTTTTTTTGTGACGCTGACTGTGTATTAGCCTAATAACACTGTGCAGTAGGCTATTAGCATAGTTAATAACCACAATACTACTCCCCAGTATTATTAGGCTAATGAGTAAGCATCTCATGCAGAGGCGCTCGTTGGGTGCTAACAGAAGTGGGGGAAAAACAAACAAACATGCTTTACCAGAAGAGGCATCACCTAACTTGACCCGGCTCCCCAGAGTCTGTATAGATCAAGCACTACAGTGCGGCTTTTTGGTACTTTGAATGAATCAGCTATTAGATAAAAGCACCAAAAAACTCTGTTGAAGTGTGTGATTTATACAGTTGTTGGGCAAGGAAGATCAAACTAATGCGATGCCTCTTTTGGGCATACGCTGCACTTGACATGGGGGCACACCAAGCCGGAAGCCAAGTGCTGTTTTTTTTCCATTTTGTTTTGTTTTGTTTTTCCATGACTATAAGCAGCAATCATCTTCATCATTTCTTACTCATCAGTTAAGCAGTAATTTGCTCTGTGTGCTAACTGTTATGCATCCTATTCAAAGCTACATAACTGAACTTGTGCATTTTCTAGAGAGCACTAGCACGTCAGAGCTATGGTTTCCTTTCTGGAATTAGGTACTTTTTAAAAGTAGGCATTTGCAAGGCTCACGGATTTTTGTGGATTCCTGTCCAAAGTTAGTCCATGGAAAAACAGCCAATAAATCCCAGGTGTCATATACTTAATCAAAAGATCATCTTTCCTAAAGGCACAGAAAAAAATAGTATATACACCTAGAATGGAAGAAAGAAAGGGACAACACAGTGCCAATATTGTATACAATTTTGAATAAGGCTCTTCATTCAGTGCATCTTATTTATGAATATTGTGTACATCTCTGCGTGCTTGTTTATGAAGGGTCACATGCTGTATTTGCTACGAAATGGAGCAGATACGAAAAAAAACCAAACCTACTAAGATGATCACAGGAATGGGGAACGTAACTTGTGTCAAAAAGCTTGGTTGTTTCAGCCCAGCAACAAAAATGCTATGTTTATAGAAATAAATCATATTTCATATCAGCAGGGCAAATGCCAGGGAGAGAAAAATAAAAGGTCAATGATGGCATAAAAATACCCAGGTGGCTACAAATTTGCCACAAGCAAATAAAAAAAAAATAGATTGAAAATAAAAGAACATTTCTAGCCATCATGGCAGAGAAATTTTGAAATTCCTTTCAATAGGAAAAGTGAAAACAAACAATCTATGCAGTTTTAAGATGAACTTTTGATACGTTTCTGAAGAGAATTATATGACATGGTTTACTGGGATAGCTAGGCACTGGATTTGATTATCCAGGAGATCCTTTCCAGGCCTACATTGCTCTGACTTTCTATTTGTCATCTGTTCATGACCACATTAAATTCTATTAAATGGAAAGGATTTTCACTATCAGCTGTGAAAATCTAAGTTTATTCAAACATTCCAAATAGATACAGCTGTAATGATACTACAATATTAATGAAAATATAATTTATTCTCAGTGCTACCACTTACAAAGCAAACATTGACTTCCTCTATTTCCAAACACAGCAGGTACATGGACATTTCAATACTTGGTTATTACTACAGTACACAACTATAGCTCATATTCTAGTGAAGTGTATTTTCCTTTAGAAAAACACACTTTTATTTTGCTAATCTTGTTCTAAGTCTTGACAGCTGCAAAAGGCAAAATATCCCCATTTTGCAGTAATTCTAGTTTCCCAAACCTTTTTCCTATGCTTAATTGTAGACGAAGATTTTTAAAGTATATTGAAACCAGACTGAACAGAAAAGTCCCTAATGTCACTAACAGAAGTTCCACAAACTGAATGATCATGAAAAGCTGGCATGGTAGATCGTGTAGGTTAGGTTGCTTAGCCATTGCATAACCAATTAAAAAAGGATTCAGAAGGGTAGGTTGGTGGGTGAAACCCACCCAAACACATAGCTGCTCCTTTTCCTCTCCTTGAAACATTCCATGCAGCCCTTGGAGAGATGGAAGAACCAGAATTAAAAGAAAATTCCCAAACAAGTACATATACAGAGGGAGAGAGGTCAAAAAATCAGCTCATCACTTCCTAAAATACCTTTTCCCTAAGATAGGGAATCTCTTTGTTCTGATAAGTCCTCCAGCTGGTTTACATTTTCCCTTGACATCTAACTGCACTTCTAAATGGGGTGGAGAGATGCTCTAGATGGTCCCCTAGCTTTTAATCACCCAGATATTGGATGTAGTAGTGCCTGTCTTTTACGTTAACTGCTTAGAGCAGTGCCAAGAAATCAAGTCACATAGTCTTCCCCCACTTGGCTCAAAAGAGATAATACACTCTACTACAGCAAAACTGTAAAATATGCCCTGGGTGTATGTATCTGCCTGTTCATGAGCTCTGATACTTTGAAGGCTCAACGCTAAGTGATATTTTCATTCTTTTCAGCTTTTTTAAAGATGGATTCTGACATAGAAACACACAACAAAACCTCAGAAAATGCTTATCAGTAAAAAAACAAACAAACAAAAAAATCTGCACACTGTTTGTTACTGTGGCCAAAACCTCTAATTGGAGTCCCATTTTGAAAGTAAAATGCTATCCTTCATGCAGACATTTAATTTTTTAAATGTGAAAGTTATAGGTGCTTCCATATATTCTTAATTGTTATTGGTCAAAGTGATACCATGTGACACAAATATTTTTGCAGAATTATTGGGAATGTATGGCAAATATCTTAGAAAAACAAACAATAGGCATCATCACCCCAAGCATCCCCCAAAATTCTAATGCTCAATGATTCCTATGAAAAATGGCTCAGAGATGATAAAAATAAAATTGTACACGTCTTAAATGACAGAAGGAATGCAAGTAAATAACTAGTGCCCATTTTTTCCTAAAATTGTATTTTGTAAAATGTTACTATTACGAGGAAAAATTACTAAAGTTAATTTTTATATCACATTATTTTGATTATATGGATTGAAAGCTTACAAAGAAGAATTGTTCCAGCTATATGAGTTGGTCTAATAAAAGATATCACACTTACCCAAAGAACCTTGTCTGCCTATGTCCTTAGACCAACATACAACCCAGACCCTTAGAAACATTCATAGATTATGTGGAGATTTTCCAGCTGTATAATTTCATCAATATACATGTCATCAATACTAAGTAAACCTCTAAAAACTGAAGTTGTAGCCTGCCAGTGCATTTTTTTTCCTCATATCTGTGCATGTGGATGAACTGTTCTGTCAAAACTGTCAAAACTAACTGACTGGGAAGTGAGCCCATATGCCAAATCTAATCTGGATTTTTTTTTCCAGAGAGAAAAAAGTGGAAATATATTCCTAATTTTTTCCCAATGAATATTCAATTTTGGATTGAATGGTGCAAATTAACAATAATTTTAAAAATAATTGAATTTCTCTAGGGTTTTTTGCTGTTGTGTGATAAACACTAGTTTTTGTAAATACAGTTAAGAAGGAAGGGATTCTGTTCCAAGCATGACCTCATATGTTTCACAGCAATGTGTTAGAGATGTCACCAGTAGACTTAAAGCACATTCCAGATGGTGATTACAGCTGATTCTTCTTGTCAATGAATGCAAATTGACATTAGGCTCAGGCTTGACAGTGAAATATTTAAGCCTTTTGACCTCAAGTGTAGTACATGCTGTTCTTTCACTGTTACCATGGAGAAAATAAAGGCAAAAAGTAAATACTGCTTCAGGCGTACTTGAAGCTTACATCACCATACTTTGCTCTAGAAAAAATTCCAGGGTATCAGAGGGACTTTTGACTGTATGTGGTTAGTGTCTGACCCAGTATTGGTACAATAACTCACATTGTTACCTTATTCCAAACTACTGGATAGAATAGAAACCAAAATATCACCTCTACTGTTTTGAAATTCAGTATTATGCAAATCTCCTCTGGATTATACACCATGAGCTATAAGCACTGCAGGTGTAACTAGCAGTGGGCTCTACAGAGTCTAGCCCTTGGCAAATCCTTATAAAATCTTCCACAATCCAAGTAATAAAACAACATTTTACTGTAGTTGCCAGAGAAGGGGTGCATCTCCACGTGTGCAGAAATTACAGTAACGATACACACAAAACACTAGTTCCTAACTCTGCCTGTCAGGTTGTCTGCTTCTCTCTAAAGGCAGCTCCAAGCTGTTGCTTCTGTTTATTATTTTCAGGGATCACTTAGTGTTTAAGCTGCTTGCCAGAGATTTACTTTATGTTGCGTCTGTTTTCAATTGGCTTTGTCCAAGAACCAGTAGCATAACAATGAGTGGGCGAATGAAGCATGACCCCTCGATGCTTCCTGGGGGGTGGGTGTGTGCTGGAATGAAGCCTCATCTTTTGTCTTCTATCCCTCACCCTCCCCATTCCCCCTGCACCTCCTCTGGAGCTGCACTAGGTCTGGTTTCAGCTCCAGGACCAGAGAGGGCAGAGCAGTTAGGGCAGTGGTATGCAGTACAGGAGGAGTGACTGGTAGTTTGCTTCTGCTGGGATGGATGTTACTTCCTTTTCTGTGGGTTGGCACAGTGCAGGTGCTAAGGTGCGTGGTTAGCAACCCAGAGCTTGCAAGTGTGAGACCATAGCAGAAGCACTCATGGCACAGCCTTATCCATTTCCAAATGAATCTGTGAATTCTGCTAAATACCTTGTCACAAGGACATGAAAAAAGAAAGCATCTCCTTTTCTTGGCAGTGAAAAACTGTTTATTTGGCAGCTCAATATGCATGTCAGCAGCAAAAAATAGATAGGTTAATGCCCCCTGTCCTTAGCAGCAGTGAACCTTTGGCTGCTCCTCTTGCACCATACATTGCTGGTGCTTCCCTGGCCTTCTTACTACCAGAGCCAGAAAGCTGCAGGGTGAGGGGGGTGGGTGGGATTGGAAAGGGAGGGTGCAGTACTGCCCAGAGCTCAGTACTGGCCTTCTGCTAAATGCTTCTGCTAAAAACAAGCATTTCAGGGTGTCCCCCACAGACTTTGTCTCAGAAGCTCAGCCAGTCTCCAATACCGCATAATCTCTTCTAAACCATAACTTTAAATCCTTAATGCTTATATATTATAGATTAAATTACATTTTATATAAAGTTATATAACATACAACTATAAACATATTCATGATTTTTTAACTCATGCCATGGGCTAAAAGCAACTCCTCTTTTTCTATTTGAATGTATTACCACCCAGTTTTTAAAACTTGCAATGCATCAGCAAGTGATTCATAAGTTTGACCATGCCATTTCAAGGTGACCACACTGCAGCTACCCTTGTACAAGGTGTTTATGGGAATCTTAGATTTGCACTTTGGTGTAATCATTCTTCAGGAGAAGGAATACTTCAAAGAAAATCCTGCTGTGTCTCATGCTCTGTAAGATTTGCACTTTGTGTCTGCCGGATCTCTTCTATTCATACAGTAGTGATCTAAATTTGCTTATTTGGATAGCTAGAACAGCCATACTTTCTCTGCATAGCTTAACTTTCCAAGGGACCTTCTTTGTTTACTCGGGTGGAGATGCTGATGATGGACTTGACCATAAGGTGATCTACTTGAACACCATGTTGCGTTAAACTCTTGTACCGGACCTGTTATTGCTGTTACACAAAATGTGATTATATAGCTTTGTGTGGTTCCCCCAACCCCCCCTCTCCCCACCCCACTGTGGTCCAGACAGTCAGTGTACCATCTGTCTGCAGGCCAGATCCCACCGGTTGTCTTGATCCAGTACTAGGGCAGGCACAGTCCAGCTGTGGAACGAGAGGTGAGGGGCAGCCCAGTCACAACCTGGCCCTGTAGGTGAAAAAGGGGCATAGATTGCCCTGGGGCTGGAAGTGGGCATGGTCTGGCCTCAGCCCAGCTCCACATGGAAAGTGGGTGTGGCCTGGCCCTGCTGTGGTGAAGGGGATGTGGCCCAGCCCTGTAGGGCTTGCCCCAAACCTGCCCTGTGGGGAGGGGGAAGGAGGCATGGCTGGGCTCTGATCCAGATTTGGGGGAGGGCATGTGGACTAGCTGTGACCAGCAATGGGGGACAGGGTTTGGGAATTTGGTGAAGGGAGGGTGACTGCTACCACTCCCCTGCTCCCAAAATTTCCTGCACCCAAAATTTCCTGTGGAACCCCACCAACCAGATGTGACGGCTCTGTGGCCTGCATTTGGCCCACTGGATGGTTTATGTTGTTCTACTGCAGCACTGAAATGACTTCAGTACAGTTTCATGGTTAGTAGGGCTGTGCGAAGCTTCGGGTGCTGATTCGATTTGTAGAAAATTCAGCCTGATTCAGTGGTTGAATCTCCAAATCTGAATTGAATTTGGATTCAGAAATTTGGCCACCGAATCAGGTCGAATCTTCTCCGAATCAAATCAGGGGACCAATTAAAAGCTCCAAATCGATTCAAAGCTCTCCAAATCTATTCGGAAAAGTTTTGTAGAGCTTTGGCAATTCAGGCAGTCCATGCTAGCTGCAGCAGGGAGCTGGACCCAGACTCCATGCCAGTAAGTAGCGGGTGGGGAAGGGGGGGGGACTGGAAGAGGGGGGAGGGGACCATGGGGGGGACCCCTACAAGGCCTCATCCCCTGCCTGCTCCCCCAGCCCCCCTGAGTGCCCCCAACACCCACCCACTCTCCCAGCTCTCCTCACCCATGGATGCCCCACCCAGCCCCAGCTCCTGGTTCTTTAAAAAAAGCCCCCACTCAGCGGCTGCTGCCAGGCAGAGGGTGATCCCTGCTGCCTCCCCATGCCACATGGGGGGCTCTGCCACAAGCCCCCTGACTCCTGCCCATTCTCTCAGCACCCCCCCTATGGCTGTCCTGCCCACCCCAGCTCTTGGCTCTTTAAAAAACAAAACAAAACACTCATGGGCTCCTGCAGCAGCCTCGGGGTTTCTGGGGACTCAAGGAAGAGCCCTCCCACACAGTGCAGAGCAGTGGGGGGCAGTTGGGATTACCTCCTCACCTGGCAGAAGCCAATGAGTCAGGGCTTTTTCTTCAAAGAGTTGGCAGCTGGGGCCAGGAGGTGCAGCCATTGAGAGCAGACAGGGGAGGGGGCCTGTGTGATTCAGAGATTCAGCTGATTTGGTAGCAGCCAAATCTCCAAATCAGATTCAGCCATATCAATTCGGGACAGTAATTCAAATCACCGAATCAAATCACTGTCCGCCGAATTGGCCAAATCCAAAGCGAATACTAGCCACTTTGCACAGGCCTAATAGTTAGCCTCCTCTGCCTGAGTTAACTGGAAACTGTGACAACTATCAAGTTCTTCAGAACTAGCTATTCCCAAAATAAGGCTGTTTTTCTCACTTTCTGTGCTGCATCTTGTCCCTTGCAGATACAGAATGAAATGTTGCTTAAACCTTTGTTTTTCACGTTTCCAGTAGATTTTAGCTCTGGTGGGACATTAAACTGCTTTGTTCTTTCACTTTCTATTATTTCACTCTTGGTATCAAGTGCTATCCAGTGATCACCCATGCTCCGGACCCTTTCCAGGGATTTGCCTTATTCTATATCCAACTCCAACTTGCTGTGCATACAGGTAAGAGCTTCACAGACTTTCCACAAATGAAATCAATTGAGGAAAAATGAAGAAGTATTCTTTTTCCATAAAAGATGTTAATAAGCATTACAAATATTTTCTCTTTCTGTTAATAAATACTCTTTTCTATAGATTCATGTGAGACAATGAAGTATGTGCTATATACATAACTGGGTTCTTGACATCACAAGTATTGAAAAGAAAACTAGATGGTGTACTTTTGCCCTTGACCTGTTTGAATCCCTTTCATTTATGCAGCAACAATAGACAGCCACCAGTAATTTAATCTCTGTAATACAGAGTATACAGCCAACAGTCTACACTAATAATTTAGCACTGGTATTCAGGACAGTCATCTTTCCAAAGATATTACTGCTTACACAAATTATAGTCTGGCATTGTGATAACGTTACAACACTGATTTTGACAGAACCAGTATTCAACATGCCATTTACCTTAAGCAGTTAATAGCAGTTCTGTTAAAAATCAGTGGCATGATATGGTCATCATTTTGGTTTATTTATTTCCATTTGCAGATCATGATACTTATCTAATGGGACAGATTAGTTGCTGACCAACAGCCTCTACTCAGATTTCCTTCTGTTTTCTCATTTGAATGGCACATTTTTTTCTAAATCATCCTTTGTCTAATATAATCTGCTTAATGTCCCATCCCTGTTACTCATTTCTCCTTCTCACATGTCACCAGCTGTTCATGGAGCCTGTCTGCCTTCTGTTCCTGTGCTTTTCTGATGCATCAATTTGTGTAAATCTCAAGATTTGTGAACTATATGGAGCTCCTTTGTCAAGTCTAAATCTCTTCCCATGCTATGATGACCCTTTCAGTGTAATGTATTAAAGAAAGATGCCCTAAGACTTAGTAGTAGCTGGATTTGATCAGTTTCTGGATGATGCTTTTACAGCTGCCTAGGGCTTTACGGTTAATATGTACAGAGTTCAGACTTTTCTGCTTCCAAATTCTGATCTGTCTCTGCTTTTAATATGAATTAAAGCTGAAGATTATGCAGCCCTATGACATATTACCCCTCCCCGGAACCTATAAGGAAAATCCTCAAACAATTGCAACCCATACTAGAAGACCCACTTCTTAAAGAGATCTTCCCAGAATGACTTATTTTAGCCTTTAAACAAGCAACAAACCTCACTTGTCTCATCACCAGAAGCAAACTTTCTACAGCCCAAAACACACTGAATGGATCCAGACTATACCGTGACAAGGACTGTAAAACCTGCCAACATCTCTCTACCGGCCTCACAATTACTACACCCCACAACATAACCATTAGCATTCCTGGATCTTACAGCTGCACCTCCATAAATGTAATATATCCAGTGCAACAAATGCCCTGCTGGAAAATACATAGGAAAGACCAAGCAACAACCGTATACCAGACTGAATGCACACAAGAAATCTATCAAAGACAAAAATACCCAATTACCTGTGGGGGCACATTTCTCACAAAAAAAACCCAACAACACTCTTCAATCTCTCAGTTCTAATCATCAAAGGGAATTTACAAAACACCTTTCATAGACGAGCCTATGAACTTCACCTCATCAACCTATTGGATACAAAAAATCATAGATTAAATATAGACACTGGATTTATGACACATTACAACCTGCCTGATATCTGATTCCCCAAGTCAGATATCAGACTCTCCCCTATTTACCAGCTACATTTGTTCCCCTCTCACCCACCCCCCCAACCTGTCTCTCACCCACTGACTCCTCATTTTACATCTTCACTGACTGGCTTTCTTGCATGCATACCAGCCTCTGGATTCTTTGCTATTCATTCAATCCAGAAAAGCACAGACCAACTGCACGTGCTTCCTCAGCCTGAGGACGGGTTTTTATACCTGACAGCTTGCAAAGAAGAATTTTTCCAACTATTTGAGTTGGTTTAATAAAAATATCAGATTACCCAAAGAACCCTGTCTACCTCTGAAAGTTTCCAAGGCATTCTTCTTCATGTTCTTCTACCTCTGGGACAGCATTCTTCTTACAGTATATTAAGAATGCTGTCCCAGCAGTATCAATTGAGAGAAGGAGGACAGCCAAACAGAAGCAAAGGCAATGGGAAGTCTTAAAAAATGTTAATTTTTAGAAAACATGAGAATGAATGGGCAAGGAAAAAGAGAGATGGGGAAACAGAGAAAAAGATACAAGCAAAGAAGAAATAACACGATCCTAGGAGTGCAGAAGGTTCTAAATAACTGCTTTGAATTCAGCTGATGGGACAGAATACTAAAATATGGAAGAAGTTTTTTCTACTCTGACAGTGTGGTGATGCAAGAACAAGATTTGGCCAGAGTTGGTTTGAAATTTGAACTTCATGTCAAAATGCACTTGTATTTTAACAAAGTAGCTACAAAACTTAAGGTCTTACATTCCTTTAAAACTAAATGCCACAACTCAAACATACAATTGTACAAAAAAGTGCATCATATTCCACTTTTGTTAATATTTTTTAGACTAAATTCTGATGCCCACTTTATTCCAGGCATCACTCTACATCTTTTTAAATAACATAGTAAATTCAGATTCACTCCTATTTTAAGACTGACTCATGCTGATAATTCAGCATTGACTACTTTTTAGTAAAGTATGCTTAAGTTTCAGATACTCCCTCATTCTAGGAAAGCTAATTACTGTAATGTATTTACCCAGTTTCCTAACAATAATACCCTATATCATGTGGCAATATCACTTTAAAAATTAGGGCCGATTAAACAAATCACTTTACTTGTCCTGTAAAATTATAGGTTGTAGTTTTAATGCACTTTCAAAAATGTACCATTATGGATTGTATTTTAAAACATTAGGATGTGTGCAACTACAGCATTATGTGCTTTTCCATAAACCCCAAGGCAATTTTGAAAGGAGATAAACAACATCTTAGCACTAAATGCTACTGGCTATATTTAAATGTGTACTAAGCAGATACAATCAAAATCAAACAACATTGCAAGACTGCTTATTATACAAAGAAATTCATACTTACAAAATTCTACTTTTTAGCTTTAATAAGCTTATATTGTATTTTTAATTATTAATATCATGATACAAGGAAAAGATATCCAGCAGATTAATCAAGTCTCCTGGAGCGTGGTAATTACTGCTCCAACAGGCTCCTGTGTCTCGTGTATCAGCATCCCTGTGCTTAAAAATGGAAGTGAGGGCACTTGAACTAAAGCTCATTGAACAGGCACCCCGCCACCATTTTTAAGTATGGGGACACTGATACAGGAGATGTAGTGGTGCTTTAATTACAGCAGCTCGTGCAAAAGTTCTCTCCATTGTGAAGTACTAGGAAAAGTGCATTAACCTGTCTTAATGCATATTAACTAAAGAGCATAGTGATCCTATACACATGTGCAGAGCCTGCTCAGATGCGCTGGTTCCATAGCATCAAAGCACACTCAATTAATTGAGTCTGCTGAAGCATGGAAATTGATGCACTCCAGCAGACCTTCTGCGTCACGTGTATCAGCATCACTGCCATTTTTTTCAGTGAGGAGCTTTGAAATAAAACACATTTGATAAGCTTTAGTTCAAAGCACTCCACCACCATTTTTTCAGTGTGGGGATGCACAGCAACGCTGATACATGTGATGCGCAGGCACTTTTAATTAGCACAGCTCACTAATTAAAGCGCCCATTGCCACATCCCACACATGTAAAAGTGCCTATGATTTTTAGGTGATGCTTAATGTGTGTTCACCTATTTTAATGTGTATTAATGAAATAGCACATTAATGAAATAGGCAATGTGAATTAAAGCACATATGTAGATGTGTCCCTAATTTCTGGAGAAGTACAGGACTTGGATCACCCCTGTACTCAGCATGTCCTGTTGGCCAGCTTTAAGTGGCTCCCAACACACTATATAGCGATGGGAATCATATTTCTGAGGCACCTATGTGTCCCAAGGTATTGTAAATGGAATATAAGTAACTCAGGTTTCTGAATTGGAGGGACCAGGCGCCTCCAAGTTAAGCAACACAACACTTAACCTTCAGCCATATAGAGTGCTCAGCCCCTTATAGGATCAATCCTCTAAAAGCTAACATCTGCTATAATCTTTAATGAAGAATGTTAAATCACTCATATAGTCGTCAACCATGAAAGTCCCCATCTACAATTAAGATGAACTGAAGTATAATCACCTTTAAAACTCACTACTAGACTTCTTGATCAAGATTTTCCATTCATTAAGGCATCCAGCTATTTGTCTTGCAGAAAGATTATTAATACCTTTTTTAGAAAGTAGGTGGTTTGTTCAGAGAACTTTTATTTATTTTTAACTATATCAACAAAATCTAGGTCCTAAGGGATGGGCACATCATAAATAACTATGTGAATAGATAGAACCCATCTACTCTGAAATCCTTTGCTATAATTACTTTGCTACCTAAAGATTGAATGGTCTTGTACAGAAGTCTTCAGATGGAGGATCCAAAGATCTGGGTTCAAAGGTCAGGCCCAGACTTCCACTCATTTGCTCACTCAGATTCATGTTCTAAATTTATGTACAATTTTTGTGATTCAGTTGGTGGGAAAATGCTGGCTTTTTCCATGCGTCCGTTCAGAGCCAAGCTGTGCATAGCCCTGATCTCACTGTGGCTCTATAAGCGCTATGGTTCTGCAAAATAAATAATTATTGAAACCATGGAGTCTCCAATTATTTCTTAGGAAGTAAGAAGTAAGCATGTAGATGAAGTTACTAATAACTGTTTTTATTTTTACTAGCAAAGCTCCTACAAACCTAGTTATGAATCATCAACAATCATGCTAGGCCCTATAAAGATCAGCATAAAAAATCTCAAACTGAGAAAACACAACAGGTAGGTGAAAAATATAAATGGTTTGTGGTGACTTGGAATAACTGAGTCTGCTCAAAACAAAACAAAACAAAAAATCAGTTTTATTACCCCACAACTTGTACACAAAATCTTAGCATTTCTGGTTTTCTGCCTTGTACTTCTGTGTTTGAACTTGCAATTTTGAGGAATGCTTAGGCACATGGATACATGCCTGTAAACAGGCAAAATTGGACTCAGTAGCCCAGGAGACTCCTTTCTGCCTTATGGTCCCATGTTTAACACAGAAGAGGAGAAGTTGTGTGCATTTAAAAAACCTGGACCAAAATAAAGAAAGAAACAAACAAAAAACTGCCAGGAAAATGGTGTCAAAATTAAATAAAAGTTGAAAGTTATCCTATGAATGCATCATATTAAGAAAAAGTGTAGGTTCTCTCAGTTGGGGCCAGTTTGGGAAATCCCAGTAGCAAATTTTGCTCCAGAACTACAAATTAGCAGTGCTGCTCACAGTTTAACATGCCATGTGTGCAGTGTGTAGCACTGCAAAGAGGTTTGCAGCACCACAAACTGCACATGTGGATCTGGCCTTTCAGGTTATGAAAGTATGGGAAGGAAGCAAGGGAATTTTAGGCTGTTTTAGACAGAATATTTTCTTATTATGGGGGTGGTTAATCATTGAAACAGGATACCTAGAGAGATAGAAGATCTACATCCTTGGAAGCTTTTTAGAGTAGGTTAAAGTAACATTCATTCATATAGGATAACTTAGACAAGAGATGATCCTGCTTTGAGCAGGGATTGGATTAGATGACCTCCTGAGATTCCTTCCACCCCCACTTCCCTATGGCTGTATGATATTGCAGCACAGGAAACACTGATTGTCAAAGTGTACAACAGCATTTCTTAAAGCACTCTTTTCCAGAAACTGATGTGATGTTAAAAGAGCATTATTAGAATGCATTTGTTTTCATTCCTAAATTCTAAATCTGTAGTGACTTAATTAAAAACAAGCAAGTAACAGACATTAAAAAGACCTTATTTCAACTGAATGACTTGATAAAAAAAGAACAAAGAATATTGAAGATATCGATAAATTCAAATTGAAAAATAATGTAAAAAAGAATTTTAAAATTTAAAGAAAAAAATCAGTTTTCTTCTGTTATGAACTTTCTATTTGCATTGGAGAAGAAATATATGCAAAATCAGAAATTAAGCGCACACTGCAGATCACCATAAAATAAAATTTTAATTAATAATTTAAAACAGAAATTTATTTATACATTTTATATTGTTCCAGTTCAAGAACAGAAAGCTTTTGTTACCCAATTATTCAAATCAGTCGGCTCAAATTTCGAAAACCAGCTTTATTTTCAGCTTTTGGAGACACACTTGAAAAAAATCCTTCAAATATTGAATGACACTGAGAAACACAAAACAATTCATAACCAGCTAAAAAAACCCCCAAATATAAGGTTACTTATTCCAAATCTTTTAGAATTATTTATAAAAATCTATGCATCTGTGACTGAATTTGTGAACTAACAGATCTGTCTGCATTGTAACATGTTTTTTGAGACATCAGCACATTGTGGGCCTAATTTTGATTTCATTTGCTAATGACCCAAATCTGCACTGTTAGATACATGCCACAATCAGGCATTACAGAGGAAAGCTAGGCAGTCAATACCTAGCATCACATACATTCTCCCAGAAGAAACAATACAGTGAAACATAGATTTTCTTAAGAAACGTAGTTTGAAAAATAGCTTTTCATAAAATACCTACTAGATAACAAGAGACTGTAGTGCAACAGTTTGAACAGTAAGGGAAGAATAAATTTATAGATCTGTAGCTTAGAAAGACACATTTTTAACAATTTAACAATTTTGTTTGAAAACGAAGGGCCTTGGCTACATTTTTAGTCACAGAAAATTTGACAAACACTGTACAGGCTTCCACAAGTCTCTAGGACTTGCTAGAAGAAACTGATGTGCATCTCTTCTTTACATCACATCCTCCCACTCATTCTCCTTTTTAGTTATGGCAATACCTTCCCTACAACCCAAAGATGAGTGTGAGTGATTTGTAATGCAAATCACGACAATCCTTATCTTTGAGACTTTACAGTATCTTGTAGTATTCCATCATACATGCACCAGGCAAGCCAGGAAACTGTTTAAAGTTAGGGATAGAAATTGTATATAAACTGGTACAAATCTTCACAAACCAATTCAAATGTGTAACACAACAGAAGTTCAGTGCACAGAAACCACTTTCAAAATGGCCAAAACTAGCTGAAGATAAACTTAGATGGATGTAGTATCAGAATTAACTGTTTTAGGTTAAATCGGTTTATTGAACTTCTTTCCGAGATCCTCTCCAGATTCAAGTTAACTCAGAGGCCCCCAACTTAGACTAACCTGCCAAGTTTGAATCAATTTAGCCTCAGGCTTTTAGACTGTCTGTACTTAACCTAAATGCGTATCTTCCTGAACAGCCAGGCACTTGGGGCCTTAATTTTTATGACCTGCTCAAAATCAATGCGTCAGAGGTAGCATTCTGGTTCATTAGTCAGTAATGTGAGTGCAGTGAGAGAGCCTAAATAGACCCACAGTATAGTTTACAAAGGCAACTATAAAATTCTGCCATGGTAGTTCAGTCATGACCTAAAATATTCACTGCAAATTCAAGTGCTAGACTTCAAACTTTTCTTTGCTGTGATACCTACAGAAAACTTGACAACAGTGCATCTGCTTATGTACTGACATTACAGCTGTTATGCTGATTAATATTGTTTCTTTCGTTCCCTGTACTCTCCTGTTAGCCTGATCCATCTTCTGTGTTGTGTTAAATGTAAGGAGGCATATAATCAGGTCAACCAAACTGTGTGCTTCCATACATGCTGTTAAGGTGCCTGTCTACCTTAAGGTAGCTGGCTTATTTGGAGCAAATGCCTATCCTGGGATGAACTGACAAGTGAAGTGGACACACGTCTGCTACACCAGTGTACCAGTTACTAGTGTATAGTTATTCTACATTTTAAATAGTAATATTAACCTGTATTAAAGTTACTTGCAGCAGTGTAAACCAATGTGTTGCTTATCTGCTCTACTTTTACCACAAAATAAATAAACTTTACTTGGTAGTAAACATGTCTTGTGCCTTTATCCTTAAACTACCAATTATTTGAAACAGGGACTTGTGCTTGTATAGTCTTCCACAGTGTTGTCGGGACCCATGACCAGGACTCACTGGGAAATCAGCAGTGCAAATAGACCTCTTCATTTTGTAACGTGTGTTTTTAATCTTTGTACACTGTTTATACCAACTTTGAAATCAATTACAATTGGTGCAAGTGACTTGGCAAAAAAAACAAAGAAACGTGCTCTCTATCTTTGTTAAATAAAAAAAAGGCTGCACAATTCTAGAACAATTACTGAAGCAGCATAAAGCATTTATACAAATTCCCACTAGTACTACTGAACTATTTAAGATGTATTGGAAGAAAGAAAGATTTTGTAAAAGAAGAAATGAAATAACACAGAAAGCTTGTTATCATGCTCAAACTCATTAATACCTATATTCATTTTGGTTCATTTTGTCTGTGTTAGAGTCCTCCCCTTGAACAATACTTTGCACACTCTAATACACCGATTTGGGAATGTAAGGACTGAGTTTTACAGGATACAAGATAGAGGATTTCAGTGGCTTTGTGCAAACATTTGTTTCTTAGAATAGTAAAATATTTTCCCCTTATCTGAGAGATCTAGGAAATATAGTAGTTGGCTCATTTAGATTTTGTTTTATTTTGTTTATACTATTTGAGCATAATTCTATTGTTCTGAACAGATGGATCAAAATACACTGCATTTCTCTGACAGCAGCATGTGCTTTCTGGATAGTAATGGAGTAGAAAATGGACAGACTCTTCCATTACAGTTAGATTCAGAATTTTGGGGGAAAGACTTAACATAAAAGAATGTATATGTACATATTTGTCCTTCCCCTAGTTCAAAATGGCATTTTATTTAATTTTCTAATTTTGAATTTTCTAAATATTCCTATTGTGACATACTTTTGTATCTCTGTAAACTGCCTTGTTATAATACCTAGGTTTCAGTTAACTTGATTTTGCAGTTAAAAGTCTTACAATTTTTCATGCATATTCATACCCATCCTGGTTCTCAATCAGTTTACCAGAAACCTCTCTCCATTTTACTTTCTGAAGAGGAGAAAGCGGCATAGATATATCTTGTTTGAAATTAACCCACTACAGAATTTCTAGACAGAGGTATTTGCTGGCTGAGTGTCCGAGATTGAAAATGTCCATATTGGTTCTCTGAGAGGTCAGAAGTATAAAGAATTTTTGATAACCATTGTTGCTTAATCCCTTTACCAAACATGTTTCTGATGTCCATATCCAGCATCTTCTAAGAATATGATGTATCCTCTCTGTTTTTCATGGTTAAAAAAGGAAATACTGATTGATTTATGAGAAGCTTTCTATTTTTGCTTTTGCAGTAGCTCAGTTCCCTTTCATACTATTTTGATAAAACAGCTTTATAGGGTAAGGTAATTATGTCTGCAAAGTATGATCTGCATAAATAATGTTTTGCTCTTCCATAACACATTTTATGAGTAGATTTAAAACCATTTTAACAAGGAAAGCATTAGTTTTGTTTTCACTGCGGAGATGGAAAACTTAAAGTGACTTGCTTAAGGTCATGCAAATGGCCAGTGGTAAAGCAAGGAGGACAACATTCAACGTGTTTACTAACAATTTGCATGCTAGCATAGAAAGCTTCTTGAGCAAGTTTGAAACTTGGAAGGACTGTGAACACGTTGGAGACAGAGTGCAATTCAGAAGGCTCTCTACATATTGGAAAGTTGGGCTAGAGCTAAGAAGATAAAGTTCAATGCAGACAAATAAAAGGCGCTGCACCTCAGAAGGAATAATCAAAAACACAAATATAAAATGGAGGACATGTGGCTGGATGACAGCTCTACGGAAAAGGACTTTGGAATATTGGTAGATCACAGACTCAATATAAGTCTGCAGTGTGATGCAGCCGCATAAATAGCACATGCAGTTTTGGGATACACCAATAAAAGCATTAGGTGCAAGACACAGGAAGTGATAGTGCCTCTCTAGTCAGTAATGGTTAGACCTCATTTAGAATAGTGCATACAGTTCAGGGCTCCACATTTTAAAAAGGGCATGGAGAAGTTAAAAAGGGTCAAGAGGCAGGTGACAAAGATGATCAAGGGCTTGGGAACCAGCTGTATGAGGAAAGGCTAAAGGAGTTAGGCCTGTCCAACTTGCAGAGAAGGCAGTTAAGAGCAGATATGATAGCAGCCTTCGAATACTTAAATTGCTGCCATAAAGGAGAGGAAAAACACCTTTTCTCTCTTACTGCAGACAAATGGCTTTAATTTGCAGCAAAATAAGTTTAAATTGGATATCCAGAAAAAATTCTTCACTGTTAGAATAGTGAAATAGTGGAATAGACTGTCTAGGGAAGGTGCGGGCTCTCCATTACTGGAGGTGTTCAAGAAGAGGTTGGACAGCTACAGAGGATCTAGGCATAGTTATGTCTATGTTCTACTATGCGTATTAACCACGCTTCTGGGCTTTATTGGTTGCCCTTGCCCTTCCTTTCTACATGTGTCAGAGTGTTTTTAAGCCTCCATCAAAGGCACTGGGTATTGACTATAGCCAAGGCTGGGGACTTTAGTGTGCCAATTCTCTTGTTGGGACTAAAGCTGGAAGGTTCCTGGCTAGAGAGTCTTGCCCCTCCACTCAAGGTCAAACCGATCACCATATTTAGGGTCAGGAAGGAATTTTCCCCATTGTCAGATTGGTACAGACTGTTTTTTCCTTCCTCTGTGGGGGGCATGGCCCTTTTCCCAGAATCTCTTGGGCATATATTAACAACATTTAATAGAAACAGGACTTAGACTGCCATGGTTCTCCTGCTTTCTCTGTGGCAGGTGTTTTGTCTATGTTGGTCAGGGTTGACAGTAGTCTTATGCAGAGTTTATATTATGGTTTGTATGGGATGGTAGGGATGATCCTGCCTTAGGAAGGGGGTCGGGCTAGATGACCTCTGGAAGTCCCTTCCAGCCCTACTTCTCTTTGATTCTATACCAGCCTATGTCTGTTGATGCTCAGTGAAGTATTCCATTCATCAGGCAATGCATTAATAATGGGATGTTGGATTTTTAAAGCAATTCATTAATACTGGAATTGACTGTATAGTACACATAGAATGTAAAAAGTCATGTTGCAAACTCCAGCTGTGCATCTAATATGAAACCGAGTTAGTACTGTTTTCTTAAGGTTTGCTTTAATAATAAAATAATCTTTCTTTGGAAATTATTAACTTCCAAAACAATGAAAAATGCCCCTTACAGCAAAAGAAAATCATCTGCATGTAAATATTTATGAACTGAAACTATTTGATATCAGAAGTAGAACCAAATACTCAAAAAATAGATTTTGTAAGGGCAAGTATTTCTTGATCTATTGTCCAATTAGGACCAAATAAATATGAATATAACAGGAAAATGGAAAGTGCAAGATAGATTTCATAGAAGCAAATTAAAGTTATAAAGACTCACTCTAAATATACCTGATATTAACTGAAGTTACTACAGTAGTACAAGTTATTGTTTTTTTCTACATACTAATTTCTAAATGAGGTATATTCAAATCTACTTAGCAAAATAATAACTTGTTCTTGTCCTTCAGAAGAGAACTCTTTCTCTCTCCTTCCTCTCTCCAAAATATCTGCAGTGGTTCCTGTCTAGAAAAATAAATGCATTCTCTACCTTTTAGTTATTTCATCATTAAGTAAGGAAGAAAATGTGCAATTCACATTTTTCTCACGTGTTAATGGAATGCAAATAAAGATAATGGTAGGAGAAATTAACTGCCTTCTCTCTCATACATATTATGCATTTTTGGCAGTTTTAGTAGTACTGTTTCTTCAGTACTGCTGCAGGAATATGACCTTGTAGTTGTCTCTCCTTATTAAAAATTGAAGTCCAATTTCTCTGCTTCTATTGAACAGGGAGTTGTAGGTCTCAGACATAAAACTTCCCATTGATTATACTAACACATTTAATAAGATTTTTTAAATTGTATCTATGATACTTTACAGTGGCAGCAAATGGCTGAAAGTCTCTCTAAATAAGCATGTTATTTCTTTTTTCCTTTTAATTAGGCTCATTTGATTTTAAATTTTTACAGTGTCTGAGATGTACAACCTAGCCCTTTGTATGACACACAGATGTTACTCGCTCATACAGAAAAATGTAAAAGTATTCAATTAAGGAAAGTAAAATGTAGGTTGAATATAACATAAAGCTCCTTAACAGTGAAAGTACTAGGCAATTGGATAGTTTACAAGTGATAGTTGTATATCTATATAAAATGTTCCAAGTACTAAATAGATATGTTTGGATTTCCTTTTAGTCAATAACAGCCTGTTTTACTTGGACAGTGTGTAATTTTACCTCAGTCCCTTAAAGGAAAATATTTTTTTTTTTCTGGAACACTGCTCTTAATAAATTATAAAAATTAGAAATAAACGTATTTATCTGTGTGTGCATACTAAGTGGTAGGAGTTCATTAGTGGTACTATCCCAAAATCTATTCCGAATTGTCCATAAAGTAAATAAACACCAATTATCTAAATACAAGAATCCTACTTCTGCTATAGCAGTTTGAGGTTTTTAGTAAAAATAATCACCACCCACACTGAAAATACTGAAATGGCAGTTTTTCATAACATTGCCCTGACCCTCTCCAACTGTGTGGATACTCACTCAAGAAACACTGGATTCATCTTCCATATTTGATATGTAATCCATCCACCAACATAGGCAAAGCTCATTTTTATAATTTTCTGTCTTCAAGGAAACAGTAAGCTTGTCAATTTTTTGGTTTTTGTCTATACAACAACAAAAAATCCTTTTAAGAAGTGGCAGAGTTCATCACTGTCTATTCCCCTTAGCCATTATTTCACCCCGGTTCCTGGGACCACTTGTCTGATAACATAAATTTATAGAAGTGTCTTAAATGGATACCACCATTCGTAGTACCAGAAATCCTTTATATAATTGCATTAGGGTTCACCTGTGACACAAAAAATACTAATCACAGGAAGTGAGCTAAAGCCACATTATATAAAGCAAGCGACTTGTTCCGAATATTTGCTGGGAAAGAAGGTAGTGGTTCTTTGCTATCAGTTGCACACTACCTCCCTATTTTATAGATATTATAAGAAGTGTCTTTGGGTTATTTTGTTTTATTTATACTAAAAGTGAAGTATACCTAATATGCAAGCATGCACGCTCCCTCTCTCTCATTTGCTCTCTCTTCTAATGAATCTTTATTTCTTTTATGTATGGTGGTACAATTTCAACAGGAAGGAAGAAGAGTGTCTAAACCCTAGAACAATCTAGATTCATTCTAGTTATTATAGTACTCTCCTGTGAGGTGGGAAATGCAGGTTTGAATTCCTGCAGAGAACAGAGTCATCTAAACCTGGATCTCTCGCATCTGGATAAGTGCTGTAACCAAGAAGCTATATTGTATAAAATGAGTTATAAAGCAAATCCTACTCTGGAAAAAAAAAAAAAAAAAAGAAGAAGAGACTGCCTTCTCTCTCTCCTCTGATCCCCCTCCCCCCACATACACTTTTTTTTTTTTTTTTAAGTGCTTAAGTACCTAATTTCAGGAGAGGGATCAGAGCTGTGAATGTCAAGTAGAGGCAGGGGCCTCCATGTAGTCCAGAGTTGGGTGCATAAGCATTGGAAAGAGAAAGAAACTCAAGGCAAAGTTACATGTTATATACAAACCATATTAAGGGAACTTACAGTGCAAGCATCCACATGTTAAAGCCCATTAACTTGTGCCAAGTACCCTCTGAGCATTTCAGAGTTATGCCACTTCAGGTGAGGGATAACTCTGGGCCATGCTACCTAGTTCACATTAAGGTAATTTCAGTCTGCTTGACTGAGATAATGGCACTATCCCTTAACACGTGACTGCTCACAGCACACTCCAACTTTAACACAACTAAACATTCCAGAGATTTAGTGTGGCCTAAGTGTAATGTGTAACTTTGCCCTCTGAGACACATGCCCATCATCAAGAGTTTCTATTGGTTAGGTTTGATAGCCTACTTCTCAGCAGGTGGCTGTTGGAAATCCCTTTCAGGATTGCCTAGCTCTCCCCAAGCCCTAACAGCCTAGGTACACAGCATAAGGCTGTGCTTAGCCAAATGCGTATGTAGCCCAAAATAACTTACATAGCTATATACCATTTTCAAATGTTTCAGTGAAACATAGGCTCCTAAATATCTGACTTTTAAAAGGCAACTAGATGCCAAAATATATTTTAAAATCTAACCCTTACTGTTGAAATGTGATTTGATTTATCCATTTAAGTTGCTTACATCTTGCAATGCTGAGTGGAGGAATGATAAAACACTTTTAAATATCTGACCCTTAGGAGCATTGTTACATGGCAAGTTTAGGATGCTTCTGGAGCTCTTAACCCCTGGACTGTTAACACATTTAAGTTGTTTAAAGCAGTTGTTATTCATCTTAGCGTTATGCCACTCCAGGGCAGGATGATTGCCTAATTTTTGTTCCTGTTCCATTACCATGTTGCTACTTCCCACAGCTATCCCACCCAAGATGAAGTCCTCCAGTATCCCAGGATGCAGCAGGCAAGCAGGGACACCGGGGTGCAGGGTGCAGGGCTGGGCACAGCATCCTGTCCCACTGCTCCTGCCAGGGCTGTGAAGCATTTCTCCTCACAAGTGCAGACTCGTAGATACCCTACCCAGCCATAGCACAACATCAGTCTGCCATGAAACAGCAAGCACAGGGGGAATCAACGCCCCCCCCCCCCCCCCCTCACTGCTGCCCAGGAGATCCAGGCTGCCTGTAGCTGGGAAGGGTGTGAGGGTGTCCCTGGTTCCCTGAACATGGGGGCATGTCCTCCCTCCACCTTGCTGCTCTGTGAAACTAGGGCTCTGCTCCAGCCAAGCAGGGTGTCCCTGGCTCCATGCATGGGTGGAGGGAAGGGAAGGGAATTTCCTCCCCTATCCCCTGTGCTTGCTGCAGCCCTGGAGCTCACTCGCTTTCCCAGGCAGGATCAGTGAACCAATTCTGCTCCTAATCTTACCCCTGCTCACCAAGCCTCTAGTGGCAAGTCATAGCTGTGCAGGTGAAGGACACAGTCAGAGCAGGTTTTTCACCTTAGTGTGTGACTGCTCCACTAAGCCAAACAACACTAAGCCAATTAACATTTGTTTGGCTTACAGCATAGGGTATAACAAGGCCCTTAGTTTCTCAGTGCCTCTTTTGCCCCATCTGTAAAATGAGATTACTAGCATTTCCATGCCTCAGTGAACTTTTAGAACAAGGCACGGAAGCCTTACAGTATAAAAGGGAATTCAGCACAGGAAGTAAAACCCAGAAGCCATGCATTTTCAGGTAAATGCTTTGTATGTCTGATAAGAAATCAGTTCCACAAAGCAAATATAATGTAGCAACAAACCTTTATTTTGCCTGCCCCCCCCCCAATGTGAAACCCCTCCATATGGCAAAAAGCCCCTTTTGCAGTATTTGCCCCCTTTTGGGGATGCTTTCTCTTTTCTACCTTTTCTTCCTTCCTCCCTCTTCTTCTTTTATTATATTATTATTTTTATAGAATACAAGGTGTACTTGTAATGAAACATAGTTTGTAGATGCTTTTATGGGTATAAAATAGTATTCTGCATCAGTATGCCTCCCCCCCCCCTTGTATTTGATCTATTTGTTGTATGTGCCATGGCATTTCACCCTTTTAGGTTTTATATTCTATGCTTTTTAACTTTGTAACAAATGTATTTTAAGTTTAAAAGTAAGTTGTACCATGTAACAATGTTACCAAGGGTGGGAATCAAATAGAGGCTTCTCTGTATGGAGCGGGTCCCTGAATGAATCTTGATTGATAGCATAACACAGTAGCTGGACAGGATAACAAGCAACAATTAAGACCTAGGAAACCACAGACTAAGGAGAGGAAAGGATCAATGCAGAGCCAGGAACTCCCTGATACTTCACTGTTAAAAGGTACAGAAGCCCCAGTTTGAACTAATCTATGCTGAAGACCAACTCTTGGGACTGAATACCCCACCTGCCCCGATCAACTGTCCCCAGAGCCCGATTCATCACAGCAGTGAATTAATCAAACTTCATCAACAGACTCCCAAGACTGCATGTACCTGTGGACATGACCTCTGGGGCTGATAGCTGACATCCAGCAACCACCAAGGGGGGCATCCCACGAGGTCAACAACCCCTGGATTGGGTAAGCCTCAAAATTGGGGAGTCACCAAAGTCTGCCAGAGAGGGATAAAAGGCAGTGAAGAATGACCCCCAAGGGTGTCCTCTTTGACCTGACCAGCACCCTGCCTGCCCAGCCAGAAGGACCAGCCAGCAACCCCCTTGTGAAGCAACATCGCACTGAAAGAAGCCTCGACTGGCCATCGATGGTGGACTCCAGTGCTTGGGGATAGGTATATCTTGACATCAGTGCTTAGTGTCCATAGTTAGCTACTGCGAGTGTGTGAATGTGTGTGTTTTTGAGGGGATCCACCCCAAGGTTTATGATCTGACTTTTGCATCTGTCTAATAAACTAGAATTTTATGATGATCCTGTGAGTTGGTTCTTTGTCGCCAATGGTATAACAACACATTGAATATCGGAGAATATCGAATATCGGAGCCATAGAAATGGCTCCAATTATGTTAATTTAAACCTGGGAGTTTGGATTACTACAACAGACTACTGGTGGTGTTTTATTTTTAATAAGGACAGTATTGCTAAAACTACATTATAGACATTATTAGATACCAAATTCTCACTACTAGGCCTGGATATTGAGTCCACTGTCCATAGCAAGCTCCCTTTTGGTGTCAAATTATTTTTCACATTAATCACATGGTTTACATTATGGAGCAGAATGCTCCAGTAGCCAATTCTCCAACAGAAAGGTTAATCTGCCTGCAGTCTAATTCATTGCTTTCCTTTTGGATCTTTTATACTTGCTAAAGTATGATCTACTAATACTATCTTCTCCTCTCCAAATGTCTTTAAAATTCTTTTCTGAATTAATCTCCTTCTTCTCCCACTCTTCAACCTTCTACTCTCCCATCTCTTTGTACTGCTACTTCACTTCCCTTTCCTTTAGTAGGAGTTTGAGAGTCCATTCACAAACGGTCTAAGGTGGTCAGATACACTGAAGACAGATTAAACAGGAAGACCCTTCTCACACTCTCCTTCTTTATTTTGTAAGCCTTCCCTGGATGATTTCATACATTCACTTTAATTAGTATTTTTACTCTAATGATACACAAATCTACCCATCTACCCTTAACCATCTCCATTCATCCATCCCATCCTACATCTTATTCTCTGCATAACTGACATCCCCAACTTAATGTTTTACTATCAGATAAAAATTTAAATTTGTCAGAAAGGAATTGCTTAATGTTTGTCTCAAATCCTCCCAAAGCTAGTCATGATCTTTTAATTGTTACTGTAGTCCTCTTTCTTCCTTTCTATCCTGTTTAACACATCTGCTTATTTCTGATCCAATATTGGATAATAATTTTGGGCAGAGAGAACACATCTTTCAGTTTGTTCCTCTGATATACAGAACGATGGAGTCACAATCAACTGTTTTTTAGGTACTTCTATAATTAAAAAAAAACTGATATAGATTTAGATTTAGTTCCCTTCATTCAAGTTTTTTAAAAATAAAAATTATGTGCATTTGTGTGGGGAGACTGGAAAAAAATGGAACTCCTATATGGTTCTATTCTCTTTTTGTCTTGCTCTGCTGTGTTCAGATAAGGGCTAATATAACAAAACATTACATAACGAATCATGCAAGTCTCAATGTTGCCATTTAATTGAGTCATGTGATCTTCACCATTTTCTTCCTTAAAAGTCCTGTAATTATGTGAGAATCTTTGCTTTCATTTAAAAATGCTTCAGTTATTCATGGTTAAAAAGAAAACTTGCAAATCTGAACCCTAGCTGTTTAAACAGAGGGCAAATAAACAGACTCAGAATCCCTATATATGATTTATGTGATAATATCATGATTTGGGACCATGACTAAGGATTATTTTGGGTTGGGCATAAAATCAGGTCCAATCTGGTCCAGAACTGTTCCTAGCAAATTGCTTATCTTGGCAATTATTTTGGATTGTTTTGCCAAAGTATCGATGCACTTGTTTAGTATATCCATATCCTATTTGCCGTCTCCCCCAGATGAACAAAATTAAAAAATTAATTCCATTTATTGGAATGCACATAAATTTCACAAAAAAAAATGGAAATGACAAAATTGTGGTCTTCTTTATTAAATGTCTAATGGTACCAAATTGCTTAGAGTGCAGAAATCAGGGCACTGTATTTTCCCCAAAGCTTTCATGTTCCTATCTTCATGAACAGCTTCCATTTTATTAATTAAAAATATCAATCTTTAGTTACTGCATTTCAGGATTAGTTTAGCAGCTTAATAAAGAATTGAATAGAGCTCAATGTTAAATGAATAGTGAACAACTAAAAAAAGACCTTACAATTGAGTAACTGGTCCATTTTACAAAAAGTCTAATTATAGACAGAGTCAAAAATAGGTTTAACCTCTCTTACTGACTTTTATCAGTAATCCAATAAAGATGATGGCACTGAATTACTGGAATTCAGTATAAAATGTAGCTAAAGGTAAGCAAGGAGTAGATTCCCTCTTCTAACAAGATTTGTGTTCTATTGCTTGTGGGAGGGGAAACTGGTGGAAAGAAAATGAAGGTATTTATGAAAAATAGCATTCTGGGTAAAGAGCTTATAAATCTTGTTTTTCAAACTCCAAAACTAGACCCAGATTAATAGTAGCAATAAGCAGTGGGGGAAATTTAGATCTCAGGTTCAGGAAGCTGATTATCAGCAAGGACATAACTATCAATTCAAACAAATGTGTGATTCCTGGTCACATATCTTAGAGTTAAGAAGTGCAACCTGTAATGTCTACATGAAAGGCCATCAAGCAGAACGTGGAAAAGGAGATGTTGAACTCAATTTAAAAGCACAGTGGGTAGATAAACAATGCCAGCATATCATCTTAGTTAAACAAGGGTCTTTGTTTTAACATGAGAGCAGAAACACTTCAAGGAAATAATTAGAGAATGGAAAAATCACAGCCCACAGGGAACAGGATATATGAATACTCCAAATATAAAGCAGCTAAAAAGGGAGTTTAATTGTTGCATAAAAATGAACATGGGGGCAAAAAACAAACACGAGGAACATGATATAAAACATTAAAGCAAAGCTTTGCAGCAAGTATCAATAACTGTGCAGCTCCTGCATGGAAGCTGTGAGTTTACTCTTCCACAGTACAAGGAAACTTCAGTCACTGTGTGATGGTTATTCTCCACACTGGAGCTTGAGGATTTTGAAGGAAGAAACTGAAATCCTCTACTGCCTAAACATGACAAAGACTTAGAACTAAATCCAACAAAGGACATAGGAACTTAAGAAAGACTTAAATAGAATTTAAGCATTTAAGTCCTAAATTGTGATCCATTCAGCTATTGCTTAATTCTGTAGTTTCCTCTTTATTGAAATGTCTAACATTTAGGTAATGAAACCCTTTGTTGGCTCTAACTCTTAGCTGCACACCACACATCCAAATTAAAGCATGATACAAGCCAACAAGATGTTCCAGATTAAACGTGCTATTTTTTTCATGCCATAAAGTGGCTAAATGCGTATCAGGCTGCAATTTTTGGAATGATTAACATGTTAATCATTCTATGAATGTAATGTCTGCCAGGGCCTTTACTGGTTTTAACTGATCCTCAGGTGTTTCTTTAGAGCTGTCTGTTCATCCACCCATATTGGCTGAGCTTTGCAAAAGCTAATTAAACTAATGGGAAAAGAAAATCCAAAAGCCTCAAAATGAGAGGTACAAAAAACCATAGAAAGAGAAAGGTAAAAAAAAGACAAGCTTCAGAATATTTCACTTACCTGAATTTGCACATAAGAGTTCTTTCCAAATACCAAAGCTCCATCTAATAGAGTACATCATCCTCTTCAGAATTGCTAACCAAGAACAGAATCAACATGCCAACTACTAAAAGGCATAAACATTAAGCATCAAAGACTCCTCGTTAAATACCACCTCTATGATTAATTTTATTGCCTTATCAATTTCCTAGGCATTTTATGGTTGCAATGAACAAAGACGGCATCAGGCCTTTAAAACAAGGCAAGCATTGAATAATCTATGCAGTGATTGCAAGGTTGGATTCTAACACCATCAGAATTGTTCCAGGAACTGTAATGATTATATTTGTTCCTGAAAATTAATCATATGTTAACAAATTAGTTCTCTAAAAGCTCGGTGTGCATAGAAACAGTTTACAATATTTTAAAAAGGCATATGGCCTGGCTTAGGAGGAAGGATGGCAGGCAGGCAGGCAAGCTACCATTTTCCATTAGAAAGTGTCATTCTATTAAAGATTTTTGGGGTTTTCTTTCCTGAAACCCCACCCCACCAATTTTTTGGGGGGGTGAAAAAAAATTACACAATGTAAAGATCTCCAGTTATGATTTTCCACTTCAAAACACTTTGTTTTAATTTTTTTAAAATATTATATTATAAAAACGTGAAATTTGAACACTTCAGTTCTTTTTCAAATAAAATGTTGCAAATTTGTGAAAAAAAATTTTCAGGTGACCTTACACATTTATTTGTAAATCTCTTTCACAAAATTTGAAAGTGTTCAGATTTTGTTTATTAGCAAAACAAAGAAACATGTCAAAAGTGCAAACTCCTTCCTTCATGAAAGAATTCCCATCCCTTGTATGGCTATAATCAATTTGGTTTCTCCAGTTCAAGTATGGACATAAATTAAACCTTAGTTGAGTCTGTCTATTATTTTGAACATGACATATGTACCAAAAGGCAATTATTGCAGCAAGTATTTTTTTAAACAATTTAAGAATTGAATGTGCATGTCTTAAGTCAGTGCACACTGAGTGTACTAAAAGCTATATTATAAAAATGCCAGTAACTCCAAAAGAGCAATTATATATTTACAGAAGGATGTTACTTTTGTTTTCTGGTTCCAATTAGTTTGTGACATCATACTGAGTTATAGATAATTAATAGGAAAATGAATTCTACTGATTTATTTTGTCTGTATTAATAAAATGATTTCACAACTTCTTACTACAAGACAGAAATGATAACAATTAATGTGCCAAGTGGAACAAAAATGGGCAAAGACAACAGAATAGCAGAAGTAGTTATGTACTGTGGAAGAAGTTTCTTATTTATGACAAAAAACCATGTCTCCCAATAGCACAGGCTGAAGTGAGTTTCTTGATTATTTTCAGCCTCTGGTTGAAGAAGGCTGATGGGATTTATTCTGACATTTCAAAATTACACTTATCTATTAGTCTACATCCCTTTTTCATGACCAATGAAATAAATACATAGAAACAGAATTGGTGCATTATCTATGCAAAGTTTTAACAATCCAGATGATTAAACCAATCTGGATATCAATTTCCTAATATTTGAAGGTCTATTAGTAAGCAGACATTTCCATTCCATTACAGAGTATATCAAGAAGGTTGGTTGCTTGGTATATTATTCAGCAAAAAAGGAAAACAATCACACCATAAACAAGAAATTATTATTCCTAAAGTGCACTGGCACTGATCATTTACATATCGAAAAAACAGAATGACTGTGTTTAAAAAATCTGTTCATACTATAATTTCTCCTGCTGCCAAGTACCAATATCTTATAAGCAACTCCTGTATCTTCTAACATTTATAAAGAATAGACCTCCCTATAGTTGCAATTGGCAAAGCTTTGGAACTTAGGAAGCAAAAAGGAAAATACGTTTTCAAGACAGACAAGATGGAACTACCAACACAAAAAATTACTAACTACCACTTTCAATTTTTTACAGTGGTTTAGAAACAAGCTCTCAAAATAAGATTCTATAGTGAATCTCTACTTGTGATCCTCTTGCTACCTTTAGAATGAGGCAAAAAAAAAAAAGACTCTCTCATACCATGAAACTTTCTGAAAATTTTAAAATGTCATTGTACTGTGTCAGAATAAGCCCCAGATTTTTCCCCACAATGAAACATGCATGCTCATAATATTTACCCAAGTTGTGTGGGGGACACCCGCTGCTGTGTGCACTCCCTAGCACGTATGGGGGCATATGCCCCCCTGGATCTGTGCATGGCGTGAGGGCAACTTGCATCTGTGGGCTTGCCCCAGGCACCAAAATTCCTTGTAATGGCACTGATTTTGCCTATGCCCACTCCAACACAGGGCTGAGCAGCAAGAAGCTGTGTTGGAGGTAGAAGCTGTATTGACACTGATGCCAATGCTGGGTTTTATTTCCATGCCCCCCTTCTCGTTCTCCTTTCCAGCCAGAGGCAAGCTGTATCAATGCCAGGCTGGGTGGGTGGAGATGCTTAGAGAAGCAGTTTCCAGCTCCCCAGCCCTGGCGCAGCTCTCCTCCAGCTGGAAGTTTCACTTGCACTGCAGGCAGGGCATGGAGGGCTGGGAGAAACAGTATCAGTAAGAGTGTAACCCCCAATTGCATACCTCCAGCAGGGGTACAAGAAATATACTCTGCTGCTGACATGCTCCCAAAGCCATGTGTCCCTACAGCAGGGGTTGTCCAGATTCAACCTGAGGAGCCATTGATGGGGCCTGACAAGCTGGGGGGCTTTGGCAGTTGGGCAGTGGTAGTCTTGGTCACTGTTCAGCAGTGAGAGCTTCACCTACAGAGTGCTACAACTGGGCAACGGGGAGCTTTGTCTGCACTGAGCCATGGCACTACCAACCAGTGAAGAGCTTCAACCATGCTGCAATGAAGCAACAGGAAAAAAGAATGGCATCAGTGACCAGGTCCCAGCATCAGTCCCCCTTGGACCCAAGCTAGGTCATTATGAAGACCCACTGCAAAAAGGTTGTTGACATCTGTTCTACAATCTCTACAGTTAGAACTACCAAAACAAATATAGAAGCAGTATATCACTTTTCTTGTGCTATAAACCTTATTTCTAAACAAGAGCAAACATTAGCCTCACTCTAACAGAAACTCATCTTGGTAGAGTGAATCAAGAATATCTGATAGCATGAACCCCTTACTAGGTAGGGGTACAAGAGAATTCACACAATGTAGCAATGGGAATGCCCTTATTTTGGTTTTAAGTATATAATTTATATGCTGGATATACTGTCTAAAAAGCCCACTCCTATGTACAATTGTCCTGTAAGAAATACCAAAAAATACTAAGATGCTGGGTTTAAAACTCCTACTTCATTGTGATATTCAAACAGCTTACATATAAAACTGCTCTTTGAATATCCATGTTTAAATATAAATATTTCCAATGTGGACCTAATGATCCTTTGGTACATACTCTTCTCTGCTTTTATGCTATATACTCTTTGGGCTACCACACAGAGAAACATTTGAAAATTTCTGCAGATGGCCTGCTCTTAGCTGCTTTTATGCTCATTGATATAAGAATGTATCATACCTGGTCATGAAGCCTCCACAACTTAACTCCAATATAAAGGAGGTTTGTAATTTCTTTCGTTCCAAATTTCTGTCAAGCCAGATGTCCTCTAGACACTGCAAGTACTCAATGAAATTGGCATTCTTGTTTGTTTCGTGGCTGACATCAGCAGTGGAGTTAACCAAAAAGTCAATTTCAGTGAGTAGCCACAGGGAACCCCTAGGATTCTTGGCTTCATGACAGACCCATCAGTGAACTGCCCCACAGTCAGATGTCTACAGTTTCCATAGTCCAGAAACCCTAGGTTTGACCCACTATGAATTCAGTTGAGATCCTTTAGAAATATGCTGTGGAATCAGTGAAAGTTCATTGATATTAATATAAAATAGCAACCTTAATTACTGCTGGTGTTTTGATTAACTCAGAGGGTCATATATATTCTTATAGGCCAAGGGCAGGCAACTATTTTGGGTGCAGGGCCACTTAATGAGTTTGGGGAGCTGTTGAGGGCCACAAGAGTGCCTGGGCCAAGGGACCTGCTGTGGGCTATACAAAGACCTTCCGTGGGCTGAATCTGGCCCGTGGACTGTATTTTACCCACCCCTGTTATAGACCAAGATAGAGAAGCTTGGCACTGATATATAAAATACAGGGTATAAACTCATTTGAAGGAGTCCATACAGTAAAACACATGCCATGAGTGCCAACAGAGCCATGGTTCAGAAGTACAAAATTCTGATCCTACCTTAGGTCACTAATTCCAAATTTTTCAGAACTAGTCTGACTCACTGCTGGTTCTAATGGTGATTAATTATTGAGGTTGCTGATCTGTGCTAGTATTCGACCACCATTTATCTTCTTTTTCAATTACAAATAGTTTATCCTATTGTACTTTCTACAGGAAGTAGCTTAAATCACCAACCTACTAAACATAAATACCTCTCCACACATCACTTTAACAGTTTAGATAAGGGGCAGGCAAAATATGGCCTGCAGGCCAAATTTGGCCTGCCAGGCAATTCCATCTAGCCTGCATGGTCCATCCATCAGCCCTAGCCCTGGGCTGCCCCTCTACAAGCCAGCACTTCTATAAAGGAGGTGTGACTGTGGTTGCTAAGCAATCTCCTCCCACACCTCCAACCTGGCCTGACCTGCCCCCAGCCTTGAGCCAGGGGGTGCTAGAGACAAGACACATACACAACCTCCCACATACCCCATTCCCCACCATAACCCCAAAACACATCCACACCCTCCCACAGCCCCAACACACACTCCTACCAAACCCACATACATGCCTGCACCCTTCCACACATGCCCAAACACATACCCTGCACCCACAAGCCTCCACACCTGTCTTCCCACCCACTATACCCCCCCACACACTCTCCATACACCATCACACACAATATATAAAAGTAAGACTGCATTTTGAGCTATTATGCAATTGCCTCTAGATATACTAGATAAACATACATAAAATCAGGACAAAAATAATTTTTTAGATAAAATTAAAATAAATTATAATAGCGGTTTGATTTTTTTAGTCTATGAACTGGGGTTTTGTCTGGTTTCAAGATGGCATCTGCCTTCCCAAAAGAAGTACTTCCACAGCAAGGAGAGAGACTTCCAGTGCCAAAATCCAGGTGCTAGGGGTGGGACTTCTGGTCCTAAGATAGAGACCAGGGGTGGGACACCTGTTAAGGGGCAGAGCTACTCTTGTGGCCCTCAAGAGCTCACCAAAACTTGTTAAGCAGCCCTCCAGCTGAAATAATTGCCCAGCCCTGGTTTAGATTCAGCATATTACAAAGTGTGATATAATAAAATGTGCCTAATAAGTGGGAGATGTTCTATCTATTTAAAAATATGAAAATAAAGAGTATTATTTTTCAGGAAAATGTCTAATTTAACGTGCTGTAAACTACTGACATATGCCAATAATTTTGCTGAATACTATACTTATTTATAAGTTCTAAAGTTTTAATTTTGGTTTAAACTGATCTTTTGACAGAAACCATTTTAACACAATAGTTGGTGACAACAGTATTTCTCCCTGAAAAATCTACAATGGCATTTTTTAGTCCACAGCCAAGATGCTGAAAGAATAGTAGATCAGTAGTTCTGCTAATGCTGGAGTAACCACCTAGCCTAACTTAGCACATTATACAAAATTGTTCTCTTCCCTTGCTTTTCCACCTTCTTCAAGCTCCCAAATTTTATTTTCCTTTACACATTAATAACATTCTTAAACTTCTATTCCTGTCTAAGATGACTAAAGAGCTTTGTCATCGCTAGCCAAAAAATAGTACACCTTTTGCATCAGACATGCAATATTATTCTGCCCAGGGACATGCATGGATCTCCCAATCTTTGCTATGCCCACATAAAGAAGCATTCTATTACACAGCAGGAAGTCTGGAAGCTTTGAGAAACATAGCTAGAGTAAGGAACAGAAGCAGTAATCTGAAAATTTACTGGTGCTATGCCTATCCACTTAAATAAAAGTTTTCTGATGTCCCATATTTACTCAAATACAAGACAGGGTTTCTCCCCCCTCAATCAGCCTGGGGAAAAAAAGCCTCTTGTTTTACATTCACATACAATGAAACCTCATTAAATACATTGTCTATCATTATACTTCTGCCTAAAGCATGTACTGAGTAATGAAAACCACCTATGAAGTTGATTAAATGCAGCCAACACTGACTATTAGTATAAAATACATGTCCTTTATTGGGCAAATGTGTTGATGGGAACTTACCACAAGGATAGGCTAGTACAGCTCACCTGAATAATATATATTATACTGCCCATTGAGTGCAGTCCCCCACAGCACCAATTCTTTTCTAAATTATGGTGAGCCACTATACTGTATATGTTTTGACTTATCTTCACTCCCACAGCTGAGCTGTGCCCTTTTTACGCCATTTGAAATTATTCCATTTCTTCACCAGCCTTAAATGTCTGGCAAACATTACCAAACAGGGCCCCAAACACTTCACCCAAAACCCCTCTGTTGCCCCCTCTCTTAGCCTGTCACATATGATTAATGTGGCTTTACCCTCCATGGTAACCAGACCAGGCTGTCCTGTCCCAAATCTACATAGATTTTTTTTTGGAGGTACCCACAACTCTCAACAACAACACCTGGTTCCAGTCAGTGGGGGACTAATTAGCACATGGATTCTTGTGAAAGGTATCTGGAGTACACACACACACACACACACATGCACACAGTGAGCAATGCTGCACACACGCACACAGTGAGCTGTGGGACTGAAACACAATCATGGCTGTGGATTTTGCAGCCGTTGTTTGGATTTTGCAGGCAATGCCAGATGTCACAGAATCCACAAAATCATTTATTGAGTAGGCCCCTAAATACAGCTGATAGAAAGTTGCAAATAAATAACAGCCATTACTCAAAGAGCCTACAATTAATGCAAAGGAGTGCGTACAACACTGAACACACATTAAGAGATGCTTTCACATCATCAAAAAGGGAGCAAGGTTCCTTTCCACTGCTATTCTTCTGATTCCTTAGTACTGCACGTTGTATTGGAAGATACATTTTTGGCTTTACACAGATAGTATCTTGCATAAACTAACTGGGAAATTCTTACCCTTATTACAGTTTTAATATGGTGATTCAGTTCAACCACTGTCCCTGGTGACCAAGAGCCAAATTGTTCCTTCCATTGAGGCATAGAAGATAAAAATAAAAAAAGGACAAGGAAATCCAACTGGCATAGAAGGCAGGGGGTTGAGAACATAATTCAACTAAAGAATTATTGTCTTCCTCTCCTCCCTTCCCTCACAAGCTTATCAGCTCTCTTTGATTTAGAAATATGGGGGAAGTACACATAGGTGGGGCAGAACATGTAAATACCTGCTCCAGAAACTTCACCTTTTGGTAAAGCAACATAGTAAATTAAACATTTCAATTGGTTCTTTTCAACATTAAGTCTTAATATTTATCTTCTAAATTCTCAAGAGCAATGGGAAGAACAGAGATGGAAAACCAAAAGAAAAACTAGGGCTTCCTCAGGAAGCCCTAGTATCAATGGCATGGGAGCTTTTGAAGCAGAGGAGAAAACCTTGCATTCTGCATGGATGCCCTCATAATTTCTTCTTGGTTTAAGAGACATCTGCACAGTTAGTGTTATAGTTTCTTGGCATTTATGGGGCAATCCCACTCATCTCCAAAGGGAAGATATGTATTAAGTGCCCATAGGTTTTCCATGGGAGATTGCTAGTCCCAGATCACATGATTATTAGTTAAAATGAGAAAATTTAAAATATTTAATGAACACTTGAGTCTATACTATGTATTTTATGGTTAGTTTTACTAATCTAATGAAGTAATGCCATTATCATAAAACTTTAAACATTTCACTCAAAGCGGACTGTGATAGTTTTGAATATCAACTATATATTTTGTAATTCCACATTTAGAATGCTCCACCTGAAAACTCTATTTGTCTAAATGAATACATTTGCAAACTTTAGTTTTTTTATGGGACTAAATAAGATTACTTTTTTTTTTTTTTTGCTTCTCACTGTAAGAAAGCAAATTAAAACACAGGTGTATCTTGCTAGTAGACTTGTAATTGTTAGTAAATAAAATAATCAATTATCATCTAAAGCCCGTCTATTCCATCTTCAACCAAATAAATTAGATCAAAGACACAAAACAATGAATTCAGTAACATGCTCTGCGTTAATTCTGACATTTCACAGCTCTTGCCTGTAAGCACATAATATAAGCTTTGTATCTTCTCAAGATACTTCTGACAAAACAATAATTAAAAAAAGGCTGGGTGACTGAAAGGATACTGCAGAATTAACCTTTGGGGTATATTTTTGTTTGAATAACCAGCTAGTCACTTAAGAATATTCATGGCTAAAATTCAACATAAAATACATGATTGTAGTGCCTTATCAATACAAAATGTCATAAAGGTGATAAAAGCTAAAAAAAAAAAACCCAACAAATGCTTCTGTGCGGATGAGATGTAAAGCCATAAGATGTTCATTTTCAAACATAAATCACCCAGCAAAAAGAACAGTTGGCAGAATACATTGCTACTACTGTACAATATCTATGGGAAAATTGTCCACACAAAATATGAATCTACACTGAAAATACAGATAGAATGATCCAAGTATTGTAAACACTTAGATCTAAATCAAATAATGGAATTAGGAAGATTTCATGAACCTAGTTTCAATCTTCAACCTGCTACCCAGCATGGAGGTATCAACTCATTAGGAACCACCTAGTATGTTTTCAGAGCTTCCCTACTGCTCCTGAACCTGCTGATAAGAAATATGCCCATGCATCAACTCCACTTGATCTTAGCCAAACGACACATGCACCAAACCCAGAAATGAGCCAATGAAGCTGCCCTGGGGCCGCTAACTACCACCACACCAAAGCGTGGGAGAAAACATAAGTTTGAGAACAGAAGCGATGGGCATCTCCAAAAGAGCTCCACAAGGTTCGTATGTGCAAGCATGGAAATTGTTGAGTTGGGCCATGTTTCTCAGTCTTGTAATCAGGGGCACTCCAGTACATGGTATATAGATATATTCTAAAGTTCTCTGGGTGTTTACAATTCTGCTTCTAAGCACATCCAAAACTATTTCAATCTGAATGGCTTGTCATCAGTCTCATACCTGAGACAGAGGTCCAGGAATTGAGTGCTCTTCTGCCCAAGTCCCTGAGGATACATCTTAACCACAATAACAGAGAGCTCAGTCTCATCACTATGAATAGCTACAGACAGAAGATACATATAATCCAGTTTAAGTGGCTGGAAACTGGTTTAAATCTGTAACAGTTTCAAAATGGCTGAACCCAGTTTAAGATACTCCTGGATGGATGTAGTATCAGACTTTACTGATTTAGGTTAAACTGGTTAATGGAACTTCTGTCCCAAATCCCTTCCTGATTCAAGTTACCTCACAGTTCCTCAGCATCCCAGGATACTTTCTAGCCTTGGGCTGTGCTGTCTACTCCAGTGATGAAGGGGTGGTCTCACTCCCCAGCTCTCACAGAGCAGAGGCTTTCTCAGCTCTCTAGCCAACTTCCTGCTTTGGCCTGTCAGTTTGGTGGGATGGGAGCAGGGGAATGGACCCCCAGAGCCCTCTAGCCCAGGTCTGCACAGTAAAGAGAGAGGGAAAGTCCCCGTGGTGGGGAGCTTTTGTCCCTTCGCAGCCTGGGAAGTAGGATCACCCCAACCCTGCCCACTTGCTGGCCAGGACTTTCCCAAACCAACTCACAGGGATGTGCATAGGGGAAAAGCCCCTTGTTGTGTGGGCTCCCCATGCAGACCCCTGCTTGAGAAGCCAGTGCTGGGACAGGGGTATGTTCCCCCTCACCTACCTGCTGGCCAGTGAGGGGGTAGGACTGGGGCTTTCCCAGCGTGCTTGCTGGGCTGAAGTCAGGGAATAGCCCACTCACAGGGTTCCTCCCCACTTCCATACCCCTGTTGCAGGTGGGAAACCAAGGATGCATTCCCTCCTTACCCCCCACTTCTCTGGTAGATGGGTGGCTAGGAGGGGGTGGGATAGGGGACAGATTGTTTACTGGCTCTTCCCCTCCTTGCAGCTGACAGCAGGGGGTGGGGGCATGTGTCCAGCAGCCAATCAGGCATGGGCTGCTGATCAGATAAGTTCAACTAGTCTTTGCTAGTGTCTGGCATTATGGGAGGCTCTTGGCCTGGGCCAGTGCAGGCTTCTGCCTTCTTTGGCTATCAGAATTGTGAACTTTAGTTCAGTTCATTGTCTACACATCTTAGAAATACATGTGAGACTAGAACTGATTCTTCCTTGGGCTTTTTGAACATCTGTATTTAGCCTATGTGGAAACTGAGTGGTGGGGAAGCCCAAGGAGTGGCTCAGACACCACATTCATGATATAGATTTCTAGCACATTCAAGATTACCAGATTGGTATACCCCTACACAAGATGCTGAAAACTCCAGATTAATTCCAAATAAAATTAGAACAGAGTCCACCAAAATGTCTATTCGAAAGTTTCTTCAATTGTGAGCTGAATTTCAGGTTAGTAAGATATAAGACCACACACAATTCAGGTGAAAAGTCATATGTAAATATACACAGTTATATTATTTTCAGTTTGCATCACCTTAAAATCTCACAGTTTAGTCTTGCTTTACTCTTTGGGAAAAATAACTACACGTTGCTCATCACTCAGGGCAAATTGTAAAGGTTATATTCTAATTCAATAACCAGAGTAAACTGTGACTTTCACATTTACTATCACTAGCTGATATATCCCGTATCCCTACCTTAATGAGGAACTCAGGTGCTATTACTTTAGTCCCTAAAATTACAAGTCCTCACCTACCAGCACCCATTTTGATGCACAATTGATTCTGTAGTATTCATATTGAGAACATCATAGCACACAAAACCAGTAGAGAAGCAATACAACCTCTACCGCACATTAACAGTTCCTGAGAGGTCAATAGAAGGACACTGCATTGTGGCTAAACAGCTATGCAATTGAACTCATTACAGACTGTCAACCAGAGGGTGCAAAAGGTACTGTTTTGGAGACAAAGAAGAGTTTTATTAAGCTTTTCCAGCATGGAAAAGATAGGCAGAGTATGCGTGAAAAAGAGCATGTGGAGTTTGGGGGGAATGGAAAAGGTCAGGAAGAGAGACAGTTCTTGAGTCCAAGGTAGTGATGAGTGCAATTGATCAATTCTTGGATTTTCCAGTCACTCCACTCATTTTTTCTGATAGAGAATCCAAATGTCTCTTCACAGGCACTGATGATGGTGGCCTTGAGGACAGCCCACATGCTGCTGACATTCTTCCACTGTTGCTGGTTGGAATTCATCAGTTTTTCACTGAGGCACTGGTGGGAGATATCTCGCTTGCTTAGGTCCTAGAGTCCTTCAATGTCGATCTTCTGTCAGCATTGTGTCTGCTGCAGCCATCATTTGGGAGCCATTCTGAGGCCTTTTGTGCTTCGCAAAAATGACACCAACTGCAAGCCAAAGAAGAGGTCCAAAGGAGGACCTATGATATGAAAAAAATATAGTGGGAAGACAAGGCTAAGGGGATTCAACATCATCTTGCTGACATCCATGATATGTGCAGTGTCTTTAGTGCCAGCAATGCCATCTATGGTTCAAGCACTCAGGGACTAACCCCATGAGACCTAAGGGTGGAGGAAATCTGATAAAGGAAAGAGGAGCCATCAATGACCATTGGAAGAAGCATTTTGAAGACCTCCTCTATTGAGAACACTCTTATCAACAACATAGTCTCAACTCCATCCTGCAACACCCAGAGACTATCTTGGAATCCCTCCAACACTTCATGAGGTAAAGGGAAGCCATTAAGCAGATGAAGAACAACAAGGCACCCAGAGAGGATGGAATCCCCGTGGAAATCTTCAAGCAGGGAGGGTGATGCAGGGAGAAGGAGCTCATATCACAGATGCCCTCATCTTAAGGATCTGGAATGATGAGATCTCAGATGACCTCAGGGACACCATGATTGTGACACTTTTCAACAGTAGAAACTACAGTGGAAACTACAGAGCGACTGCCCTGATGTCCACCACAGGAAAGATCATTGTGAGAACTCTCCTGAACTATCGCCTTCTACTTCAGTAAGTGGAAAAGCTCCTCCAGCAATCTCAGCATGGGTTTAGGACATCAAGAACCACAATTTCACATGATCTTCATAGCTCACCAGCTACAGGATAAATGCTGGGAACAACACAAGCCTCTACATGGCCTTCTTTGACCTCCTGAAAACTTTCAACTCTGTCAGCTGAGAAGTGTCATGGAGGATCCTTCTGAAGTACAGATTCCGCCAAAAATTGTCACCATTCTCTGCCTACTCCATGATGGTATGAGAGTGGTGGTTCTCAGTAATGGATCTCTCACAGATTTCTTTGAGGTTAAAATGGGAGTTAAGCAAGGCTGCATCATTGCTACAACACTCTTCTCAATATTCGTTGCCATGATGCTACTTCCGACCATCAACAAGCTTCTAGCTGGAGTGGAGCTAACCTACCAAATGGAGGGTAAGCTGTTTAACGTCAGTCAACTTCAAGCCAAAACCAAGACCACCCCAACCTCAGTCATTGAGCTTCAGTATGCTGATAATGCTGTATTATGTTCTGACTCAGAAGCAGACCTTCAGCCAATCATCCATGTCTTTACTGAGGCATACAAGACATAGTTTCATAGTTTCAAGACAATGGGACAGATGGTTAACATTCTGAAGACTAAAGTCCTCCAGCAACAGGCTCCTAATGAACAGTCCCCAGCTCCAGTAATCCAGATCCACAGTGAGACTTGAGAATGTTGAATATTTCCCATACCTTGGAAGCCACCTCTAGCAGACACCCGTGAATTTTAGAGACTAAAGTAATAGCACCTGAGTTCCTCATTAAGGTAGGGATACGGGATATATCAGCTAGTGATAGTAAATGCGAAAGTCACAGTTTACTCTGGTTATTGAATTAGAATATAACCTTTACAATTTGCCCTGAGTGATGAGCTGTGTGGACAGCATACGGTATCGGTTTGGGTGCAGTAGGACCTGATGTCCATCTACTGCATCAACATCTCCAGATGTCTTGACATCGTAGTGCCACTGGATTCAGCCAGACCTGGATGAAAGAGTGAGGGTGACTGCAACTTTCTCTCACTGAAACCCAACTCACACGGAAACCATAACATCATCTATATTTCCCATAGACACACTCAAGTCCAGTGGTAACGGGAGAGCAGCAAAGTAGCAGGTGTGGATACGCTGGGAGCTGTAATTGAAGACCTGCACACAGACAACTCAGGGCCATTCACAGACAAAAACAGCAGAAGAATTCAGCAGCACCCTGGGTGACTGAGCAGCTCTACTTAGGAACACGATGCTTACCTCTGTAGTACAAAGAAGGGGCCACAAAGGTGCCCTAAACATTGTCTGCTTCACCTTAACCATGGTCAGCATACTGTAGCTGATGCGGATCCCACTACAGTATTCAAAATTACACAAAACAATAAAAAAAAAGTCAAAGATGACACCACTCGCCATCGGTGCTTGGAATGTGTGCAGTGCACACTAATAGACTGTACAATAGCAATTCCATGCTGGCATGCTCACTCGCATTGTGGATGATGGCAAATCATCTGAACCATTCCCAGTCACCAGTGGAGTCAAGCAGAGCTGTGTATTTTCCCCAACCCCCTTCAGTATAATGTTCTTTGCCATGCTTACAAATGCCTTTTGAGACTGTGGCACTGGGATTGACATCAAATATTGGACTGATGGCAAGCTCTTCAAATTTAAGGAGACTACAGGTGAAGACCAAGTTACAGAAGATGACTTTTCATGATCTTCTGTTTGCTAATGACTGTTCCCTGGATGTCAAATCTGAGTCTGGCATGAAACAGAATATGGACCATTTCTCTTCTGTTTGTGACAACTTTGGTCTCACAATCAACACTAAGAAGACAGAAGTGATGCACCAGCCTGCATCAGGAAAGTCTTACATAAAACCTACCATCACAGTGAATGGCCAGACCCTCCAAGTAATGGACAAGTTCACCTATCTCAGCAGTACATTGTCACATGCAGTTCACATCAATGATGAAACCAATGCCAGAGTTGACATGGCAATTGTGGCCTTTGGCAGACTACATACAGGTGTGTGGGAGCACAGAGGCATCAGTCAACAAACAAAACTGAAGATCTACAAAGCCATTGTATTGCTTATCCTGATGTATGCATGCAAAACCTGGATACTGTACAGATGCCATGAAGCTGAACTGTTCTCAGATGGGCTGTCTAAGGAAACTGATGAGGACGATGGCAAGACAAGGTCCCAGACACTAAGGTTCTCACATGGGCAGTCATTTCAAGCATCTGGACTCTGTTGATGAAATCATAGATAAGATGGGCAGGCCATGTCACCAGGATGTCAGATTAGTGACTGCCAAAAAAGATCTTCTGTGGAGAGCTAAAAGGAGGGAAAGGACTCTCAGGGAGGCCAGAAGAAATATGTTTCAAGGATGACTTGAGGGATTCCTTGGTACATTGCCCTGAAATCTTGGGAAGATCTCGCTCATGATTGTTCCACCTGGTGAAGCCTCATCCATACTGGAGCTACAGTCTATGAGTGGAGGAGAACTGCTGAGGCAGCGCAGAAGTGCAAACAGTGTAAAACTCGCCATAGCAGCACATCTGCTGTTGATCAAGTAACCCAAAGTGGCATGTGTGCCACAGACAGTTTAAGTGTTGTTGGTTGTAGCCATGTTGGTCTAAGGACATAGGCAGACAAGGTTCTTTAGGTGGATATGGTATCTTTTCTTAGACCAACTAAATAGTTAAAAAAAGGAAAAAAAGGAGAACACGTAACACCAGCAGTGTCTCCCTATGCCGGACAAAGGGTGTTTGTCCCCAAAAGCTTGCAAAGAACCTTTTTCCAACTATTTAGTTGGTCTAAAAAAGATATCACATCTACCCAAAGAACCTTGACAGACAGTTCAAAGCACAAATTGGCCAGATCAGCCACACACGCTCACAGAAACCAAACCAACCAGTGACGTCATGGTCATCCTCGAATTTGAAGGGCAAACAACAACTTTGAAACCTCATGACAACAATAGGAGATGGAAAAGTGGGAGTGACAAAAACAGCATGTCACAGACCAAGGGGAAAAAAAAACAACACCCCTCCCCCACACATGGAAACATGTCCAAGCTGCAGTAGAGTGTCGATCTAGACACACAGATAAGACAATCATTGAGTACAATCATCTTTGAGTGCAAGGGATTGCCAAAGAACAGGGATGAGTACATAAAAGCAAAACTAAAGCAGGAATTTTTGGCTAGAAACTGTAAACACAACTTTAACTATTTCCATCAAATTATTTCATTGACTTTTGCCTGCTCTTTTCAGGGCTTGACATGATTTGAATTATGTATTTCTCCTAAAGGATAATGCCATATGCATTTAGAATAAAAAAATGTGAGACAGACAGTCTGGGGGGAAAAAAAAAAAATCACATTAAAATTATCTTAGTTTCTTTTCTTTTTCTTTTTTGTTTAGTTCTTGTGCAGTAATATTTCCATTTTCCATGGAGGAAAAGTCACAGATTCACTGCCACTGAGCTATTTCTAATGGGCTGATGCAATCACATATATTCCCCATCCGACTAATTCAGCCCATTTTGCCTTTTTAAGACAGCACTCTGATTGTAAAACATTACCCTCTTGCTCATTAAAGAAGCATAAGCACCAGAAACATATGAAAACAAGTAACCCCCAACTCTCCAACCCAACCAGCATGCCTTTTTGTCACATACTATAACCTTCTTCAGAAAGTTGCACACAGAGCCAACAAAACACTGGTGCACAAATACTCCTGAATAGCATCTCAACACCACAACCAAGAACTTCAAAACTTTTCTGAAAAAGTTGAGGCAATCCCTCCATTAATTTTCTACAATGAAAGCCTTCCTGCTGATTTCATGTACACATTGTCCTCTGCCAGAAAAAGAAGGATATTTTAATTTGTAAAAATCTGTTAGCCATAGTAACAACCTTTACTCAGAACAGACTTTAAGATTACCTTGATGTCTAAGGTATTACCTTTTTTCCCTTTGTTACATGATTGCTTTGATTTAAAAATGGAAATGTATTCATCAGCATGTCATTAGGGACAAGTTCAATTTGTTCACACCAAATCCCCTACCCATAAGCCCTTATGACTTAAAGTTTCCAGTACTGTTTGTTCCTCAATTTTCATCATTCAGTAATGCAGTCTTATTGCTTTTATTTATTAAATTTTATAGATCACATTTTTTCCAGTGGATTATCAGAATATACTTGTCATACAAGTTACTAACCTTGGTACACCCCCATCTTTAGAAGGAATCGGGTAGGTTAGAATTCAGCATTACTTAAAACAGACAAAAAGTATTATTAAGATGACTTTAAAATTTAAAAAACCCAAAAACATGGGTTAGCAGTTACCAAAAATGAGCTGAGAGACCAAGAACAAGCCTGGGCACATATCTAAAGTGCTTATTCAATTCACTTCTTCAGTATATCGGTAAACCAAGGTGTAAATATAAACAAATGAAGTCTCTCCCTTCCCCACTCACAGATTTACACCTCTCAGATCAGTCCATAAACAGAGCATTAGCTAAAAGAAGATGCTACATTTGAGTTACCTTGAATGAATCAATTGCAGGAGGAAGTAATCACTCTTAACCAGTCACAACTAAATATGCAGGAAAATTAAATGCAGGAAAAAATAAAGGGTCTTCAGAAAACCTAATTTAAAATATACATTTTTTGTTAAAATGAAAACAGATGTAGAAACCAATTCCAAAAAAAATAAAAAAAGAGAGAGAGAAAATGCTGAATTTCTGCCTAATCCCAGGCATAGAACCAAAGTATGCATTACCTCACTGGGGTCATCTAACCCCAGAGGATGAATTACAGAGGATGAAGGGCTACATGTGCCCTGTTTCTTGTACTCATTCTATAAACAGGAGGTGGAAAACTACTGCCACAAGCTGGGTCCAGCCTCCAGAACAGTTTAATCCAGCCTGCAAGGCTCCTATAGGGGCCAGAAATTCAGGAGTGGGGCCCACTGCCAAAATTTAAGGCAGTATTTCCCAACTATTTCTAGCCCAAGGCACACCTACATTAATAAACATTTTCTATGGCACACCTGTTCTATGGCACCCCATCCTCATACATCTGCACTGTAGCTCATTGGCATGGCAAAATTCCATGGCACACCTGTTCATTTCTGACGGCACACTTAACGTGCCATGGCATACTGGTTGGGAAACACTGATCTAATGTACAGAGCCTTGGTGAGGAGTCAATGGTAGGGGTCCAAGGTATGGCTCCATTAATCTCCATGCTGCCATTTGCCCCAGCACCAGTAGTAGGTTTGGATCCAGCCTACAAGAATTCTTGCAAGGAGTCCTGCAGTCTAAAAATCCTCTACTTGCTACTGTCATGACCCAAAGGGTATGATTTTGTGTGTGCTTCGGCACTGCAGAATTATTTCCCGCCTGTCGCAGGGCACCTTAGTGCCTGCTCCTAGAGAGGAGAAACTGCCAGGGAGAGAACCCTGGCAGAGCCGATTGAGCACAGCTGCAGGTCGCTGGAGCAACTGAGGGGAACCAGCTGCCTGTAGGAGGCAGGGCCTGGCCCTTATAAAGCTCAGGGCTGAGGCAAGCCTGGCAGTTCTCTGCCAGCAGCCGGGGAGGCAGGAGCTCCTTCAGCCGAGATACGGGGATAAGCCCGATGGGCAAGTACAGCTCATGATAGCCCTGAGAGGATTGGGTGCTATGGTTTAACCAGGGGGGCTTTATGTTTGTGTTATAGCCAGGAGGCTCTAGTTTACATTTGGCTCTGTATATTACACCCGGAGGCTTGGGTGAGGCTGTAGGGGTTGGAGGAGGCCTCAATCACAGGGACCCCAGAGAGTGTGGGGTGCCGTAGCGCCAAGAGGGCGCATTATTTTCATAGCGCCAGGGAAGGCGCAGCTCGCACGCCAGTGCGTGAGCAACTGGCGGCGAGGAGCGCGGCCAGTGGGTCGTGGGCGCAACCCGTAGGTTGCGGACGGGGACCTAGACCCCGGATTGCGTGTGGGGGAACATAGACCCTGGCCCCAGGAAAGGGGCGGTATTATTGAGTAGCCCAGAGTGGGCACGGCGAGCCCCAAAGAGGGGGAGCGCCATTGTACATTATTGAGTAGCCCAGTGTGGCCATGGCGAGCCCCAAAGAGGAGGGAGCGCCATTACTGAGGAGCCCTAGAGGGGCCATATCGAGGAGCCCGAGATGGGCATAGCGAGCCTGGCCGCAGGCTAGTGCAGCAACACCCCTCAGACTGAGGCAGGGCGCTGCGGTTGCCCCGAGAAGACAGGGAGTAGCAGCGCGGTGAGCCAGGGTCAGAGAGGGTGCCCGTGCGGTTGGCCCATAGGACCAGAGGCCCGCTAGAGAGTCCCTGAGCGGAACCACACCGGCAGGGGAGGCCCAGAGTGGGCCAGACAAGAGACCCAGCAAGAGGCTGGGCACGAGAGAGGGAGCCCAGAGTGGGCCACAGTAAAGAGGAGGCCCGGGAAGCGGGCGTACAGACTGGGCAATGTCCATTACATCTGCAAGGCTTGGGGTGTGGTATTAGGGGCTGGTAGGAGCCACGCATAGCCCACAAGGCTAGGGTGTCTGGGGAACACCCACCATATCGGGAGACCCCCAGGGGGTCCGGAAGAACCGCGGGGACAGAGGTCCCGAGTAGCCATGCCCAGGGAAAACACAAGGCAGCCTCCCATCATTATATTTACCATCAAAGACGTGGCGGGCGAGAATTAGAGGGTGCCTTGGGCCGGCCTGTACACGGAGCGAGGGACCTCAAGGAGATCACGGCCCTCCGCAAGGACCCCGCCACGAGGAGCTTTCTTTGCACGGTGCAATTCTCAGTTGCATAGAGACAACCCCGGTGCAAAGGAGTTCCTGCCACCCGTATGTAAATTTGTGTCCCACTATTGGCTGTTTCTAAATTATTCCCACATGGCGGCTAGTGATTGGCTTGCTAGCCGTATAAGAGGCTTGAGCGGTTTCTGCCCAAGTTGGAGAAGGAGGACTTCACATCTTGTGAAGAACTCTAAGCATGCTGTGGAGCTTAACGAACCCAGCGTGTGCCTTAAGAAGGATATAGGGGCCTGATCAACCTCTAGCCTCTCCCCGTCACCGCCTGATCCCTCGACGTACCCTTCCCTGCACACTCGTGGAGAGTCACCTTTCAGACTCTCATCGTGGTATCCAGAGCTCTTCTCAGGTTATTTCATCTGGGTGATTCGACGGGCTCGCAGTTCTAGAGCTCTCAGCCGGCCTTGGACCAGAGTTCGCGGTTAGAACTCTTGTCCACTCTTCTTCTTTTCTATCTGTAACTGCAACGCAAGCAAGTTTTCCTGCCTGCACCGCGACCATCTACAGTGTAAGTAAAATAATCTTTAATCAACCTCTACGCGTCCGTGCCTAATTCTAGTCCGCCGTGCCGAATTCCCCGACCCATGTGCCAGGGCTGCTGGCCACAGCCCGCCGCACACCCCCGAAAGCCTCGAACCGCTCCCGGCCCGCACAGCTACTAGGATACAAGCCTAGATGGACTTTGGTCTGATCCAATATTGCAGTTCTTATTTGGTTAACTCTTGCAGGGATATTGCTATATTTTTTAATATTCCATGCTTATGGAAAAAATCCTCAAAAATATTAGCACAAGAGGATCAAAATCTATGAGTCTCTATATTAAAAATTATATATTTTAGAAGTCTCATGATATTTAAGGCAATTTTATGATTTACAGTATCACTTTGAATTGTTTCAAGACCCCAATATATTATTGATTAATTTATATTATTAATTTTTACCTTGCTACAAATTTTTCAGTTTAATTTAGAACCTTATATTTAACTTTGTTTGTATATATTTAGCATGTATTAAGTTTACAGCATAACTTTTAATGAAAATCTTTCTTTTATATGCATTTTAATAGTATGCTTAGCATCTGCCATAACACCTTGCCAGAAGCATAACTGAGAAAGCTAGTTGTACTAAAATTTAGGTACAGTGAAGGAGTGGGATGTTCTCTTCTAAATATGAAGTGAAGAATAACTTTTACAAGTTCCAGGAAGCACTGGACCACTCACTAAAATTAAGCCATCATCCACACAATGGTTGAGACGAGGTGAGCACCAAATCAGTCTTTTGAGGGCCCTGTTTTTTAAATTAGGTTGCTTTACAAACCCAAACCAAATGAGTCTGATTATTTCCAAAAGTGATTGAATGGGCACTTCTATTGGTTAATGAATAGCCTTCTGCTATAGCCCACATATGGAATAAACTAATTTGACGGCGATTACCATATACAGGTTCACATCAAAAAAGAAAGATTACAACTTTCTACCCAAATGCAGATGCTGAAAGTGAATTTTGTTTATACCTAAACCTAGACATTAAGCAGCTGAAGAAAAAACTCCTCCAAATCAAAGAAGCCAAAAGAACCACTAACAATTTTCTGAATGCACCCTTCAAACTACCAGTGCTAATTTTCTTAGATGAGCACATTTAACGATACACTTTACTAAAGCCAGCTCTCATACTTGTTATTACAATAATATGGAAAACTGCAAGTTTGTTTCTCTTAAATTGGAAACTGCATACAAGTCGAATAACCCTCCCAAATAAACCAACAAGGTTCTTAGATTTACTTGTGTCAAAATAATCAAACAATTCAATATTTCAATATGCTGAAAGAACATCTCATTGATCCAGAGGAACAGGCGATGAGTTTTAACTGTCAGACAGTAGCTTTATTAATGCAATGTACCAAGATTTTTTTTTTTTTTTTTTTTTTTTTTTTTTTTTTTTTACACAGGGAATCTAGTCTGGGATTATAGATCCCTTCCATATGCATAATTTAAAGAAGTTTTGCAGTAGCATATCTATAGTTAAATCTTTGGATCCCTCCCCCATGCCACCAAGCACAGAACAGGAGGTGCCCTTACCTCCCCTCTCCCTAACTGACAAAGGAAAGAATTCCCAGGTCTATTTTACTTTACCTCTCCCATTCTTTGTAATTTGAAAAGGAATTTTGAGTCTATTACTATCCCACCTTCCTACTTCTCACAGGGGGTATCAAAACATGTGTTTTACTGAGAAGTTGACTAATTAGCTCCAGAGTAAAGTATCACCATCTACCCCTGTGGTGCTCTCAGGCCACAGTAAACTAATAAACTCTGCTGTAGGACAGTACCGCCCGACGCAAGTAGTACTATCCTATGGTGGAGTTATTTACTCTGCTGCAATGCATGTGTAGATGGTGACCAGTGCTGGTGGAGACATGAGGCTGCTACAGTGCAGGGGCTGCCTGCTGGCTGGCTCCACACTATAGCATGCTCATGCCCCAGCCAGCCTCTTCACAATACAGTGAGCCAGGGTGGAGCAGCTCTGGGCTGGAAGGCTGACCCTGAGGAGCTGTGGCTCAATATTCTGCGGTCCTGGGCACACATGTAAATACTGCTCCTGTGAATAATAAACTCCATTGTGAACTGTACTGGAGTTCATTCAGAAGCATTAATTTCATGTGGAGAGGTGCCCACAGAGGCATTGTGCTTTTACCTTGTTGTGGGTCTAATGAGTGGTCAGAATCAGGAATTTTTCCCATTGTAGAAAAATTAGTGGATGCTTTTTTTTTTTTTTGGTCTTCCTCACAGCAGCCGATAGGCTCAGTTAGCTGAGTAAATATAGGACTTAGAAATCTAAACTTCAAAATATTTAATCTGTTTTGACTTTTCAGAGATCAATGACATTAAAAAAAAATATTCAGCCTCCTTTGTCCCTGCCATTGGTTGGCCAGGAGGAAAATTATTTCTCAACATGCTCTCCTCCTATTCCTTCTGCAGACTCTTTCCAAGCAAGATCTGATCAAGTCTCATGTGCACTAAAACAGGCTGGGGACATATGACCATGGCACAGTCTCTAGTGAATGATGAAAATGAAATGAATTAAGAAAAATGGATTCTCTACTTTTAAATCTCAAAGAGGAAAAATCTATTGAGTCTTTACCCAGGATGCCTATCCCTTGCTTCATGAGTTGACACGACTTAGAAAAGGCAAACAGAGGTCTAGAGAATATACTTTAAGAAGAAAACCTGTCCTGACAAGAAGCTGCACAAGATTAATCAACAGGCTTGTTTTGCCTCTAATTTTGTAGAATTTTATGAATAAAAAACTTGGTTGTACAGCTACAGGACTGGATGACACTACTTTAAAGGGTGCATAAAATGAACAATGATATCAGTAAAAAATTTGATGCTGTCAAACAAATGCCAAGTATCAGATTACAGATTGATCCATCCTGCCATCTCTTCTCAGATAAAACTCAGATTCAAAGGTGTAGTTTGTCTTTTTAAGGCATTTTGGGGGGGGAATCAACAACACATGAAAGGCCCCAGGATTTGGATGGCCACAATCCTACCTTGATCAGGGGTTCATTCTGTTCCCTGGATAGCACAAACAACTAATGTATTTATTTATTTCTTTTGATAAAAAGAAACCCAATATCCCAACATGGTATAGAGATATTATATAGATTGTCTTCCACCTCATAACAAGCAAAATATCATATAGAGGACACCTAGTGGCGATTTGTGGAAAATTTTACTTGCATAAAAATCTGGTAACTGGTACATAATAAAGCTGTTGTTGATACAGTCCCTTTTTTGACAAAGCACTTAAATATGTGCTTAATTTTAAGCATATGAGCAGTCTTCATGGGGACTTGCTTAAATAAAGTTCAGTGCATCTTTACATGCTTTAAAGAACCCGTACTATAATAACTGATAATTAGAAACAAGCAATAAAATTAGAAGCTATTATGAAGTTTTGACTTGTTCAGCTGTTGCAGAAAAATGCTTCATAGAAAAAGCTGAGGATCAGTAATAGGTAAGAACCAGTTTCTGTAATACTATTAGCTCACCAAACTTAGGAAGTTTGGGTAACTAAGAAGGAGAGCTCAGCTTCACTTTATCTTGGTTTTGATTTAACTGGGATTTTATAGGTAAATTTGATAATTGAATTTTGTAAAGTTTAGCCCCATTTGCTTTTTGTTTTCCTTTTAGCAGGTTTAAAATAGATAACCAACCAGTAGCTCAAGTCCCAAATTGTCCTGTATCTCAACATCACAACAGATTTATGGTGAATTTCTAGGACAGCTACTATATTTATCAGTATATGGTTATTTATGCTTGTTCTAAAATTATAAATTGCAATTTAAAGAAAAACTACTTCAAATGTTGATTGCAGATCTGGTTTAGAAGCAGTTTGCTGAAGAATAATGTAGTTAGAAGAGCAATTTGCATTACCAAAATACCTGAATGCACAGCCAAAATGATCTCTGTTCAAAATGGGAACTGAAAATTCCATCATTAAAATAGAAATTTAACAAAAGTAATAAAAACAACTTGGCAAAACTCAATCCTTATTTATCTTGTCCCTCCCTCTCCCCCCTTGAAAAATACAGATAGTTTTCCAGAATAGTTTACTGGTCATATATAGATTTGGAGAACCCATCCAAAGTACTTTGTTAAATTTGTTTCCATTTTCTTTTTGAAAGTATTCTATGCAGAAATTAATTTCTGTGAATTTGAGCATTCAACATTCAATAAATATTTTATACAAACAAATTCCACCCTATCAATTTGCCTCTGAACTATTCCATTACTATTATTTTTGGGCATTGACTTTTTGTAATTGGCCACTTAAGCAGCAATGTTCTGTCTGATGAGAAGATCCTTCGAATTCATGGAGGTAGGAATTTGGTCAATATATTGCATATTTTGGAAATCCATGTGGATTCATAAGAGAAAATGGACCCTGTTTACCAAAGTAAAATAATTTTCCCTCTTTCCCTTCAATAGTTTTACTTTGTTTTACTCTATTATGAAATTGTACCTTAAGTAACACATTCACTGATATTTGGGTTGTAACAGTATGGTAAATTAGATAGTCTGGAACTAAAATAATCAGTGCTGGGTGATGCCAATTTGGAAATAGCAACTGAATTCCTGCCAAAATATCTACTACAACATCTATGTTTAAATGTTTCTCTCATTTATACCATTCCTTTGTTTAGCTGAACTATTAACATTGGTTGACATTAACTACATTCATTTGAATTCATATGCATTACCCTTGAGACTGCAGGTGTCTGCCCTGCTAATAATTCATGTTTAAATGGAAGACTTAAGGAGTACAAACTTTACTACCTCAGTGTTGTTGTATGTGACTATAAGCAGCTTGGTACTAAATTAAATGGCGTGAAAATAAATAAAGAGAAAATAAATAAACAATGTATGAAAAACGTTAAATAAAAATAGCTGTTATTCTCTTAAGGCTCTGAGTATAACCCAAATAATTTCAACTTTTATTTTAGCTTAGGCCATAAAAATCTCTCAGTGGAGAGAGAGCTGTATTATATAAATTTGTCTATTATGTTTTTCCTGGATGTATTTTGTTTCCAGTTTATGAGAAATTAATTTGGTGATGGTCCTGATATTTTTGGCATAGAATTCACTATTCTTGATCTAAATATGCAGTATTTAAAATGTTTCTGCATTAAATTAAAAATCTCACGTCACCCCTTATACAAAAAATATCAAGTCTTTTGAATTAAATACAGAGGACCAGGATCCAAGAGTGTTTCATAAACATATTGGTTAATAAGTGTTTACTCGTTTATGCACTTAGTACAAAATAGATCAATACTACATGTACACATCCTACATGTACATTATTTTTGTTAAACTATTACCATGACCTAATGTAAATTATCTCTAATTCTGCCGCAATTCAGATTATCGTGAAGAACACCGACTAAATCATTGCTAAATTTAAAATGCTATTACAGGACAATGAAAGCCAGATACGAAAACCCAAAATACTCTGGTGTTTTAGCAAAGTTAAAAGGATGATATTTTTATTAGATGAATTTTATTCTCATATTCATCAATGCTACAAACAACTTTTAAATATAATCCATTTTTTTAGCATATCTGTATGTTTTTAAGGTCATTATACTTCTTCCCCTCCTTTTTTTAAAATAAATGTGTATAGCCTTATGATGGATTTTTCCATCTTCCTAAAGATTTTCAGATACCATGATTATTGGTATCCCATAAATACTTAAGATATGGGTTTAAATGGTTCACAAGCCAACAAAACACAAAAAAGTCAATCTACAAGCGATTCTGATCCTTCAAGAGTAAAGGCCGAAGTTATGATTTAGCAGTCCTAGAAAGCTTTTTTAACCTGCTGGTTTTTAGTGGGCTCTGCTGTATGTGAAATAGACCACCTATTCATCTCTGGTTGGGCTTTGTTTTCCTGGTCTCCTTGTCTTTTTTATTTTTTTGGCCACAATAGTGATGAGAAATACTTTGGAAGAAGAAATGTTCCTGAATACAATAACCAGTAGGGGTGCTCCGATACAGATTTTTTTGGCCAATACTGATGGCCCATTATTAATAAGTCATATCAACCAATACTGATCCAATTGACGCTCCAGCCGCTTGGAGATCAGCATCTGGCTGGTGAGTCTGTTTGGGGAGGGGGGAGGGGGAGGTCTGGCAGGGGGGTCAGATGGGGGCCACTGAGGTGAGGGAGGAGGGGAACTGGAGCTGAGACAAGCACTTTCCAGCCAGAGCAGAGTACAGAATGGAGCCATGAGCAGCTGGTCTGTGGGGAGTGGAGGTGTGGGGGAGGGGGGTTCCTGCAGCTGTGTGCACCCCTGGGGAAGAATTGGGGGGGGTGCTCCCTGGACCTGTGCGTGGGATAAGGGTAGGCTGCTGCTGCAGGCTGGGGCTGGAGGCAACGCCGGACTCTTCCCAGTGTGGTGTTGGGCTGGAGCTGCACTTGGGATGGGTGGTGGCAGTGCTGGGAGGTGGGGCTATGGAGTGGGCTGTGGCCACCACATAATTCACTGTGGCTCCCCCCCTCCCAGCACCACCTCCACCTGCCCCAAGTGCACCCGGGCCCAAACCCTCCAGCCCCAGCCTGCAGCAGCAGCCCGCTCTCATGCCACGCACATATCTGGGGGGCAAACACCCCCCGCCAAGCTTCCCTCAGTGGTGCACACAGCGGTGGGAGTTGCCCCTTCCCCCCGTGGCCCCCAGATGAGCTACTCATGGTTCCATCCCATGCTCCACCCCAGCTGGGCAGAGCCTGCCCTAGCCCCAGGTCTTAGCTAAGTGATAGCTGATAGTGTCAATTTTCCTTTTATCAGTGCACCTCTCATAAACAAAAAAGATCCTCTAACAACTCAAAGAACCTTGTCTGCCTCTAATAACCAGGTACTTCTATTTTGTATTTAATGAAAAGGATCATTATGTGGTTGCCTGTGATATCAAATGACTGAACTCAGTGACTTAGGAGGTACTTTTCAATCTTGCATTTCTATTGGATTCAAGATCCCACTTTTATTACCTTTGATTTAAACCTGCTTGTTCATATGTGATCTGAGAGTTATTTGATTTTTTAGTACCATACTTTGTAGCATTTCATGGCAAATGATTAACTGAAGCTGCCTAAACCAAAGTGAAATAGTTGAAAATGATCCACAATGTTGCTCCTTATGGCACCCTGAGGTGCCATGAAATCTCTTAAAGAGCGCCACATTCAGCCACTGTGTGAGAAGGTAAATACTCTCCTAGCCTCATCTTGTGTCTTACTCCTGCCCCAGCTACCCTAGTGGTACATGACAGTGAAAAAGCACAAGGCTGAATCAATTCAATCTTTGTAGGTTTCTGTAAACTGCCTAGATTGAACTGATAAGAAAGTGAACTAACACTCACTTTTCAAACCTGAAAGGCAGCCAAACCCCTGAAGTAGCCCATACCAGGAGCCAGAGGGCACTAGAATATGACTCCAAGACTACCAGCAACTGCAGAGAGCCAGGAGATAGGCAATTCTCCCAGCCATGCCCCTCCAGCCAGGTAAGGAGGGAGTGAAGGGAGAACTCCCTACACTGGACCACCAGCCAGGGTCTCCCCAGCACTGGGGAAGGGAAGAAGGGAGAAACCCCCATCCAGGTGCATCTCCCTTTCCCATGCCCAGAGCTGGTTCCACTATCCATGCCCCCTCCTCAGTCTGGGCCAGGTGCAGAGAGGGTGTGGGAGGAACCCCGTCTGCACCCAGCACCAGACCCCCAGCTAGGGACTTCCTGGAGCAGGAGAAATGGGGAAAGGGGGCAGCCCCCAGTGGGGCATTTCTCCCTCATCACCCACACCCCTTGCACACAGAGCTGGAGCCAGGACAATCACCTGTCTATGCCCCTACCTTGGCCAGCTAAGGAGGAAGTGGGAGAAAGGGAAAAATGTCCCCCCCGGCTGTGGACCCCTATCCAGGCTGTTCTGGGCACAAGGGGGAGGCAGGAAGAAGCCCACAGTGGAAGTCAATTTTCCATCCTCCCACTCCCTCCTCAGCTGGCCTGCCAGGCACAGAGGGGGCATGGCCAGGTGATCGCCTCAACTCTTGAGTTGGGCAGGGGAAGTAAAGCCCCCACTACGGGCTTTCCGGCAGCCAGAAGCTGGGGCAATCCAGGTTGTGCCAGGTGCACAGGGGGAAGCTCACAGTGGGAGCTGTTTGTCCCCTCAACTTCCTCCTCAGTTGACCTGCCAGCTGAGGAGGGGGCATGGCTAGGTGATCACCCCAAATCCTGGCTTGGGTGTGGGGGGAGTAAAGCCCCCACTGAGAGCTTCCCCACAGCTGGGAACCAAGGTGATAACCTGACTATGTCCCCTCTTCAGCTGGTAGGCTGATTGAGGAGGAAGTTGCAGGTAAAATAGCCCCTATTGCCAGCTATACCCACCCCCGCTGTGCCAGGCACAACCTGGCTGGGGGTCCAGAGCTGGCCTGGGATGGGGCATGGCCAGGTGACTGCCCCAGCTCCCAGAAGCAGGGAAGCCCATAATAAAGTTAAATCAGGAGGGGATCTGGGACAGAAATTCTATATACCAGTTTATTCATAGAATAAATGAATATACTGAATTCATAGAATAAATGAATATATACCAGTTTGATCTAAGTCAGTTAAGTCTGATACTACATCCATCTAGGTTTATTTTAAACTAGTTTCAGCCATTTTGAAAGGGATTTTAGTGCACTGAACTTCTGTTTTGTTATAGGTTTAAACTAGTTCCTGATCACTTAAACCAGTTTATGTGTAACTTCTGTCCCTAGCCCTGGGGACTATAGCTGCTACTGCCTTCCCGCACACCCCCAGCAGCCTCTGTGCTGACCCACCTCATACTCTGGTCAGTGTGCCCTGCTGTTGGCAGGCAGACATAGAGCCAGAATTGTGTTTTTCACCCCAGCTCATGCCTTTGGCTCCAACACATGCTCCCAGAGAAGGGAGAGGCTGCTGGAATAAATGGCTTTGGTTGCTGGCATGTGAGCCCCCAAAGGAGCAGCCTCAGTGGTGGGGTCTGCCCTTTTGTCCTCTCAAGTATGGACCAGAAGCAAGAAGAGGACAGATGATGAAATGAAGAGAACAGAGAGAGGTGAGGCCCTTCCTTCATTGCCCTCACCTGGCTAGATCATGGGTATTTAAATAGGGGCGTGTGAAACAGGCCATATTCAATTCGGATTTGGATTTGGCCCCAATCAGAGACACTGATTCGATTCGTTGATTAGGATCACCGTCCCTGATTTGATTTGGCTGAATCTGAAGATGTGATGCTGATTCAGAGAATCAGCAATTCGGCCATAGACACAGCTTTAAATGTTTTTTCTACATACTTCATGGTACCAGGCATGGTTTGTGAATGCTGCGATGCTGGGGGGGATGGAGCATCCCACAGCAGCACAGGGGGCCCCCCTGCATGCTTGGCAGTGAATGCAGAAGTGAGCCGGAAGTTATTCTGGTGCACTTCTAGGTCTGCCTGGGAGCACATTGGGGGGTTCCCCTGCACCCTCCAGCTCAGCGATCAGCCTCAGAAGGATCCTGGGTGCCTCCCCAGACCCAGGTACCATTCACTGAGCCAAGTGGGCACGGGGGGCCCCCAAGCACACTCCCTGGTCCACTTCCAGGTCTACTGCCAAGTGCGCTGGGAAGTCCCGCATGCTCCTGTGGGATGCTCCATCCACCCCACCACTGCAGCATTCACCAGGTGCCTGGTACCCTGAGGTATGTAGAAAAAAAAATAAAACCAAAAACAAAACACACATTTAAAGCTGTGTCTATGTCCATATTGCTGAATCTTTCTGAATCAGTTTGGAGGGTTCCATTTTGATTCAGAGAGATTGAAGGGTCTCCTGATTTGATTCAGGATTCAGAGATTCAACCACCAAATCGGGACAAATCTCCACAAAATCGAATCAGGGACCAAAGCTTTGCACAGCCCAAGTATTTATATTTCTGCAGTTATCCCCCCAAATATTGCTTTTCAGAACTGGGTAGGAGTGATTTTAAAATTGTTGCAACTCCCATCCTTAAGATCATCAATCAGTATATTCAGGACATGTACAATCACCTTTGTCTTCTAAGAGATCTACAAGATTGGAAATTATTTCCTTTGTTACTGTAACACAAAAGCAAGTTAAAAAACACTTAGCATTATTTTTTTCTGCTTGCGCGCACACAAGGTATAGCCACAAACTCTTGATCATTTGCATAGGTGTCAAGCCATGAAATATTGGGAACAAGCGAGGGTAGTGGTAATAAAACAGTCTTGCTAGACAGGATTTTACAACAGATTCTCACCCTGAGCTCCTGCTCTCACACAGATAGTTCTGTCTATGTATTTATTCTATGCCATTTTCTACTAAACAAAGAATGGTAATATTTGGGCTTCTTTCTCATAAAATAAGGTATTTCAGGTAGCACCTACATATAAAAAGCTGAACATACAGTTTAGCTACCTCTTTCCAGTTAGAGAATTTCATAACGTTGTACATACCTGGTTTATCCATAGCTCATTAGAAAGTTTTAATAAAGGAATAAAATCTAAATAAATGAAAAATGTATACACATATATGTCTTACCTCTTCCCACTGGTGGATGTATCTAATTAATCTTGAAAGCCGCAATAAACGTAACAAGCTGAGAATTTTTGTAAATCTCACAATACGAAGTGCTCTAGCTGTCTTGTAAACCTCTGAATCCATTCCTTTTTCTACAATAAGAAAGATATAATCCACTGGTATTGATGAAATGAAGTCAACTACAAACCAACTTTTTAAATAATTCATCTTAATGATCTTAGGGTCCAGTATTATTTCAGAGCTGTCTTCATTGACAGTCCCAGTTCTAAAATTCATGATCAAGTCCAATAGAAAAACAGTGTCTGATGCCACATTGAAAATAATCCATGGTGTTGTTGTTTGCTCTGTAAAGAACGTGATTCCAACTGGTATGATGACAAGATTGCCAACCATCATTATAAGCATTATTAAGTCCCAGTAAAACCTAAAAGGGAAAAAAAAGAATCAGAATTGTCAATATGTTCTAAATATATAACCAAACAATTTCATATTTCCTGCTTAAATTTGAAGCTCTTTGGGGCAAATTACTTGTCTTCAGATCTGTCTGCAAATCATCCAAATGCTCTTCTATCATTACATAAATCAGTCAACAATAATGCAGTAAAATCAGTGGTAGTTTTACTTAAATAAGGACTACATTCTTATATCCACATATAGGTGGATAGCTAGGTCTGAAAGTTTAATTTATTTTAATAATGCTATGTTTCACATATAAATTATATGACATGACACATATATAAACATTAAAGACGACAAAAATTATAAACATTACATGATTTTTCTAGTTCTTCTCACTAATGATTGACATCTGGGATAAATGCAAGATTGTGACACAGAATTAGTTTATCACTCCATGGCATATCTGAAAGTTAATATGTGGCACTTATTAGATTTCCCCAGCCCCCCTGTCAAAATCTATCAGTGTTGTTACGTAAGTAATACTCATACCTGGTGTCAATCACAGCCTATGAATTTCTTTCTTGGCTCTCAAATGTTATCTTAGCAGATAAACTTGCTAAGTGCAAGTAATTGTTCCATCATTAGAATAAAATTATGTACACCCTGAAACAAAATGGAGCATACACACTTACACCCCTCCCTTCAAGATAATGTAGATTTGTGAGTTAAGGGGCCAGAACTTGGTAAAGAATGGTAGGAATCCCTAATGAGTGAGATATAAAGCAATTCACATGAGTTACTTTTAGGTCAACCTAATGGTTAAGAATCAAATTTTATTAGCACAAGCCTTTTGGATGTTTGATATTCAATGCAAGCTGAAACCCAAAAATTTTCTCAAGGGCAACAAAATTGGTTTAATTTATTGAATGTGGGTTACACTAAACTATATGGAGTGTATACTAAACAAATGATCGTGCTACAAATGGATGTAAGACATCATTATGGACTTATTCTAAAGCCACCCTTTGGACATATTGTAAAGTCATCCTGAAATAATAACTAATATTACAGATTACTTTAAGATAGGTGTAGTACTTCAATATTTATATAGGTGCAGAATATAAAATCATGCAACTAACTTGATAAACCATTAAACTGAAAGACAAAAGTGGAGTTCACAGTAGAATGGCCAGGAAGGTCCAGATTTTAAGAATCTGTACTTCATGAAAAGTCTAAGAGAGATTAGGCTCTGTTATCCTTAGAAAGAGCAGACAAAGAATCTTTAAACTGATGTGTAAAACTATAGAAAATGGACCATTACAAGGACTTGTGTTGGATAGTTTGGATAGGGATAGTGCTGCCTCAAGCAGGGGGTTGGTCATAATTTTCTATGATTCAATGACTGCACTCGTGGCCCTGGTTGATGATCTTTGCCCAGAGATTGACAGGGGAAATTGTGCCTTGCTTATCTTACTAGACCTTTCAGCAGCCTTAAGTTGAGTCAACCATGAACTGCTGATAAAGTGTTCATAAGACTTGGTGTGTGTTTTTGGGACAGCTCTATATAGTTCTATTACGTCCTAGCAGGGAAATCTCAGAGAGTGGTGATGAAAAAGTACTCATCGTCCCCTCGGGACCTTTCCTGTGGAGTCCCCCAAGGCTCCATCTTGGCACCCTTTCTGTTCAATGTTTATATGAGGCCTTTGGGAAATACTGTTCAGAGATTTGGAGTGAGATGCCACCAGTATGCTGATGACACCCCACTCTACCTCTTCTTTTCTGACCCTGGCCCCTAGAGTTGGATCAACTGAAACTGAATCCAGACAAGACAAAAATAATTGTGGTGGGCAGATCACCTGACATTGTGGCTGGGTCACCTATCATTAATGGTCTTGTCATTCATGTTTGCAGTTTGGAGAACTCCTGGATCCTCTGCTGCAGTATCTGAATCTTCAGGTGGCAGTGGTGGCTAGAAGTGTCATTTCCCAGCCACCACTGCATCTGGGGAGAAGGTTGCTTTCTTTAAGATTCAGATGTAGCTGCCATAACCCATGCCTTCACAATGGCAAGACTAGATTTCTGCAATGATCACTACATGGACCTACCCTTGAAAACCATCCAGAGGCTACAGCTGGTATAAAACAGAAGCCCACCTTCTGATGGGGGTAGGCCACAAAGAGCATATAACTCCACTCCTCCAGCATCTTCACTGGTTTTCAGTAGCTTTCCTGAGCCCTACATACCTAGGGGACCACTTCTTCTCTCAGCCTCATCCCAATCCCTTAGGTAAACCAAGAACAAGCCCCTCCAAATACCACTAGTATGTTAAGTCCATGTGGCAAAAAACACGTGAGAAGTTAGCACAGATGCTTCAGAGAAAGGTGCAGGAACTATTGCAGTAGACTTATGGGTTAAACAATCTCCCCAGGTTCTGAATTACCTTTGGTACTATTAATGAGAAACAGGTTGCAAAGTGAAAAAAATATCAAAGAGATTTCAGGTAGCCAAGGCATTTAATAATACATTTTTTAACTTGACTCCAGGCAGAAAATGCTTTCCAAACCTCAGAGCATGGAGAACCTGCAGAGTTGCTAGACAAGTTGCACTGAGCTAAACTGGCCAGCACAATTTGTGATTCTGGCTCCAACAATAATCCAACATGGGACTGCACAAACACATACCACCACAGTAAATTGTGAGTCCTTATCCTGTGCCTGGTAGCAGATTAAGCATAAACCCAATGCAGGTAACCCCACAGGTTACCTGCAATGAGAGGGCAAGTCACTTCATCCTGCTGCTCCCTGGAATGATACAGAGTAAGTACACATTGCTTCTCCAATACTCTCAAGAGTGGTACCAGAAAAACCTTCTCTGCAAATGCCAGACCCCAGAAGTGAGGCAATGAAGCCACCCTGAAGGTATCTCCAACAATCAGTTACCATTGGTGCAAAGGTAAGAGCATTTACCAATTCAAACCATATTTCTCAGTCTGGTCTCTGGTCAATCTGCAATGCTTGTAAAGGATGCGGAATTCACTTTGCAAAATGAACAGCCTTACCTGTAAGTCTGTGGAAGTGATAATGGTCCTTGGTGAAGTAACTTTCATAGCAAAGTCACTGCTTTTATTTAAATGCATTGCCTTATTTTACTCTGACTATACTTAAATCATAAAGGAGTCTGTTTCTAAGCATCCAGAGGGTAACAAGGTGATCAAGAACAAGTCCTCCTTGATCAGTATGATTTTCCTCTATAAAAAGAGACAGACTTTTTGGTTGGGGGAGGCAGAAGGATATATAGCAGTGGATGTAACATACCTCAGCATTAACAAGGCTTCTGACACTGTCCCCCATGACATTCTTATTAGTATGTTAACATAGTCCAGATGAAAGTACTGGAAGATGATGTCAGACCAGCCTTGAACCCAGTACTTTGTTCCAACCATCACAGCCACCTACCACAACCCCCCATCCTGCTGTTCCCAAAGGCTGAATAGGCCTACCTAAAGCCTTCATCAGTGCCCAACTTGTCAACCACCCCCTGGTACTAAAGTGGCTGGCTCCTGTCACTGAACCCTACACTTCCCCTGTATAAAATCTATGGGCCAAAGAGAGGCAAAGCACTGCTCAACCAGGTACTGGCTACTGGGGATGACCTAGTCAGCAACCTAGTGATCGATGGGAAGCTAGGTGACAGTGACCATGAGCTGATCACCTTCACCATCCGCCGAAAAGCTGGCAAGTCGGTCAGCAACACGCAAGTCCTTGACTTCAGGAAAGCCGACTTTGACAAGCTCAGGAGGCTTGTCAGTGAGGCCCTAAGGGACCGTGACCACAGGGAGAGGGGAGTTCAAGAAGAGTGGTTGCTCCTCAAGGGAGCGATCCTCAATGCACAAACTAAGTCTATTCCATCTCGGAGGAAAGGCAGCAAGAGGGCACAGCAGCTCCCCTGGCTCTCCAGGGACCTAGCAGACCTCCTGAGGCTAAAAAGAAAGGCCTACAAAGGATGGAGGATGGGAGTCACCTCCAAGGAGGATTATTCTGCATTGGTCCGGTCCTGTAGGGAGCAGACCAGGAAAGCCAAGGCTGCAACTGAACTCCAGCTAGCTTTGAGCATCAAGGACAATAAAAAGTCCTTTTTCAGATATGTGGGGAGCTGGAGGAAAAGCAGGGACAACATTGGACCCCTGCTGAACCAAATGGGGCAACTGGCAACTGATGCCCAGGAAAAAGCCAACCTATTAAATAGGTACTTTGCGTCAGTCTTTCATCAGCCCCATGGGATGCCCATGCCCGCTACAGGGCCGGGAAGTCCGGGTGAGGGTGATCCCCTGCCCTCCATTAATGCTGACTTTCTGAAGGAACATCTTGAGAAGCTGGATACCTTCAAGTCAGCCGGCCCTGACAATCTTCACCCCAGGGTACTCAAGGAGCTGGCGAGCATCATAGCCCAGCCTCTAGCACGGATCTTTGAAAACTCTTGGCGCTCTGGTGTAGTGCCCGAAGACTGGAAGAAGGCCAATGTGGTGCCTATCTTCAAGAAAGGGAGGAAAGTGGATCCGGCTAACTATAGGCCCATCAGCCTGACTTCTATCCCGGGGAAGATCTTAGAAAAGTTTATTAAAGAGGCCATCCTTAATGGACTGGCCGACGCCAACATCTTAAGGGATAGCCAGCACGGGTTTGTTGCGGGTAGGTCTTGCTTGACCAATCTCATTTCCTTCTACGACCAGGTGACCCATCACCTGGACAAGGGAGAAGACATTGATGTCATATATCTTGACTTCAAAAAAGCCTTCGATCTGGTGTCCCATGATCGCCTCATGGAGAAACTGGCCAATTGTCGCCTTGGGTCCTCCACAATCCACTGGCTGGAAAATTGGCTCCGGGGTCAGACCCAGAGGGTAGTAATTGATGGAAGTCACTCATCGTGGTGTCCTGTGACCAGTGGGGTCCCCCAAGGCTCTGTCCTTGGACCCATACTGTTCAACATCTTCATTAATGATGTGGACACTGGAGTCAAAAGCAGACTGGCCAAGTTCGCCGATGACACCAAACTTTGGGGCAAAGCATCCACACCAGAAGACAGGCGAGTGATCCAGGCTGACCTGGACAGGCTCAGCAAGTGGGCAGACGAGAATCTGATGGTGTTCAACGCCGATAAATGCAAGGTTCTCCACCTTAGGAAAAAACCCCCGCAGCATCCTTATAGGCTCGGCAGTGCTATGTTGGCTAGCACTATGGAAGAAAGAGACTTGGGGGTTATCATTGACCACAAGATGAACATGAGCCTGCAATGCAATGCGGCGGCTAGTAAAGCGACCAAAACGCTGGCTTGCATCCATAGATGTTTCTCAAGCAAATCCCGGGACGTCATTCTCCCCCTGTACTCGGCCTTAGTGAGGCCGCAGCTGGAGTACTGCGTCCAGTTTTGGGCTCCACAATTCAAAAAGGATGTGGAGAAGCTGGAGAGAGTCCAGAGAAGAGCCACGTGCATGATCAGGGGTCAGGGAAGCAGACCCTACGATGACAGACTGAGAGCCCTGGGGCTCTTTAGCCTGAAAAAGCGCAAGCTCAGGGGTGATCTGATGGCCACCTACAAGTTTATCAGGGGTGACCACCAGTATCTGGGGGAACGTTTGTTCACCAGAGCGCCCCAAGGGATGACAAGGTCGAATGGTCACAAACTACTTCAAGATCATTTCAGGCTGGACATAAGGAAGAATTTCTTTACTGTCCGAGCCCCCAAGGTCTGGAACAGCCTGCCACCGGAGGTGGTTCAAGCGCCTTCATTGAACACCTTCAAGATGAAACTGGATGCTTATCTTGCTGGGATCCTATGACCCCAGCTGACTTCCTGCCCTTTGGGCAGGGGGCTGGACTCGATGATCTTCCGAGGTCCCTTCCAGCCCTAACGTCTATGAAATCTATGAAAATCAGACCTATATAAAAAAAAAAAAAATCAGGGAAAGATATAGGAAGTGTCCAGGGGTATAGGTTGTAGCCATGTTGGTCTAAGGACATACACAGACAAGGTTCTTTGGGTGATATTTTTTATTCTGACCAACTTAAATAGTTGGAGAACAATTTTTAAGCAAGCTTTCAGGTTCAAAAACCCTTCGTCAGGCTAAGGAAGTTTCAGGAGTAGGTGTGTGCTCTTCCTGGATGGAATGAAAAGAAAAGAAGCCAGAGGCTATACTGGTATGGATAAAAGATAGGCAGTCAGTGAAAACGTAGATTGAGGAGTCAAGGGGTGAGAGACAGGCTGGGTGGGGGGAGAGAGAAGGGGGATGAATAGTGGAGAGGTACCTGGGAAGTCAGCTGTCAGGCAGGTTATAATGCGTCATAAATCCAATGTCTATATTTAGTCCGTGACTTTTAGTATCCAGGAGGTTGATGACGTGGAGTTCATAGGCTCATCTCTGGGAAGCGTTTTGTAAGTTCCCTTTGAGGATCAGGACTGAGAGATTGGAGAGAGAGTGGTTTTCTTGTGAGAAATGTGCCCCCACTGGTAATTGGGTATTCCTGTCCGGTGTGCGTTCATTCTGGTGCGCAGTTGTTGTTTGGTTCCATCTGGGCATTTGGTGCATTGGATGAGATGTATTACATTTCTGGAGGTGCAGCTGTAAGATCCAGGAATGCAGATGTCTCTACACAGTTGTTACTGTGTAGTCATTTAGTACTTGCATACACAAATACTAAATGACAGCACAGCAACTGGTGTTAGTGCACAGTAGCATCCCAAATGGCATTTTTGGTGATGCTGACTGCACAGTAGTTCATTACTACTGTGCAATAGAGCTGTACAAAGCTTTGGTCAATGGTTTGATTGGGTAGAGATTCGGCCCAATTCAGTGGCTGAATCTCCAAATCTGAAATCGAATCAGGATACCCATTAAATCTCTCTGAATCGAATCGGAACCCCCCCGAATCGATTCGGAAAGATTTGGAGATTTGGACATAGACACAGGTTTAAATGTTTTTTCTACATAACTCAAGATACCAGGTGGCTCATGAATGCTGCAATGGTGGGACAGATGGAATGTCCCATAGCAGTGTGGGGGCTCCCCAGCGTGCTCAGCAGCAGACCTGGAAGTGGACCAGAAGCACTTCCAGTCCACTTCCGGGTCTGCTGGGGAGTGTGCAGGCAACCCCCCCCCCCCCCACTCAGCGACTGGTGCCTCCTGGGTCTGGGGGGGGGGGACATCCGGTGTCCCCCTGTGGCTGATCGCAGAGCCGGGGGGGCCTGGGAGGACCGCCCGCGTGTTCTCTGGTGGACCCAGAAGTGGATCAGAAGTACCTTCAGTCCACTTCTGGGTTTGCCACTGAGCATGCAGGAGGAGGGGCCTGTGCTCGTGTGGGACTCTCCATCTGTCCCAGCATTGTAGCATTCACAAATCATGCCTCATACCTCAAGGTATGTAGAAAAAACATTTAAAGGTGTGTCTATGGCCGAATTGCTGATTCTCTGAATCAGCATCGAATCTTCCGATTCAGATTTGGCCAAATCAACTTGGAGACAGTTATCTGAATCAACGATTCAAATCACTGTCCCTGATTTGGGCTGAATCCGAATCGAATATGACCCATTTCACACATGTCTACTGTCCAGTAGTGCTGCATCACGCTTCATGTCATGCAATGCTACTGTGCTGTATGTAGTAATGAGCTACTGCGCAGTCAGCATCTAGTGTAGCTGCAGCCAGTTTCAACAAGCTTTCACTTGTAAAACTTTCTAGTTAGAAAGCTTGTCTGCTTCAGAGCTACCAACTCTGTTGTCTTTTGGCTTGCACATGCTGGGTCAGTTCCAAAAGTTGACATCCAGACAGGCCCCAGCAGCTGTTCAATTAAACTGATTTTCTTGTTCATTTAATTGAAAATGCTAGCAAGAGAACTTTTGTTCACTGGAAATAAGGAAAAAATTAGAAATCAGAACCCCCTCCCCCCACCCCAAGGTTCTAATTCTGAAGTTATTTGCTTGAAGTTAAGAAAATATATCCCTAAAATGCATGGATTTTTTTCTTCCATCTTTAAAATAGTAATGACAACTCTTATCTGGAATTAAAGTAGTAGCTCATGGAGGCAGTGAAATAATTCATCCAACAAAAAATGTTGCTCTCCTCAAAGACCAATTATGATTTTATCAAATTAGTTTATATGATATTATACAATACATTCTCAGAGTCGTTGTTTACTTTCTATATAGTATTCAACATTGGTAATCTGAGATGTATGGATCAGTTGTGAATAAACATTCAAATCTGATGAGCAACTTCTAGCTGACAGCTCACTGCAGTCAGTGACAGATTATGCAATCCCTTCAGCTGACTTTGATCAGGGCCATCATCAAGTTACTAGCATGAATGCTTCACAAATATAAATGCTATGTAAGCAATCATAGGAATGCCCCTGGAAAGTAAACATCAAAACACATGAAAATGGAATATTTTACAGTAAATCTATCTTTCATTACATATTTGTAATACTATGTATTTGCAGTAGTATGGGGGTGTTGTTGCAGTGTATGAGGCCAGGGTTTGTTTTTTTTTATGATGCCTTTTATTGGTGCCGAAACTGAAGATGCAATAATCTGATAGGGTTTTGTCATGTGAAAGCTCATGCCCAGCTAGGCTAATGAAGGTATTTAGATTCAGATGTCAAGTACCACAACTAACATGCCCATAAAGTCAGTGACAGTGTGGCACAGGAACAAAGTCTTCCTGGTATTTATCCCTTTCATTCTAACTGCTAGGATACAATACCTCTTATGAGGTAGCTTCTTCCTGTTTTACTTGGTTGTGTACAAATAAGAAAAAAAAAACCCCAAAAGCTCAAGTCTAATACTGAATTATCACTATTTACAGTTTCCTAAATGACAGCCAATTTATACAGAAAATACTTGAGAGAAAAGCACTCCCTACTGTCAAATTAGAATGTCCAATTTACAAACATTCAAAACTGTTAGAGACATGTATTTCATCTACAAATATTCTGGTTTCTCATTAGAATGCATGCATTAATTACAAATTTTGTCTTAAAAAAATTCTAAGGAATTGCACATTTAGCTGGAACCCACATTCAGAAGTAACCTAAAAAGATAAAGTTAGAAACTGCTTTTCACAATTATTGCCAACAAAAAACACACTGTAAAAAAGGAACTGCATGCACAAAGAAAACTAAAACATTCATAATGATTTGTTATCCACTTCCATATAAAGGTTGTTATTCTTTAAAACCTTCGTGGCTATTAAACTTGCCAGTATACAAAGAAAAAAATAGTTTATTTCAGAATTCCACAAGTTAGGATTGTTATAACTTATCCAAGCCCCCTTCCCCCCATATCACCACCATTTTACCATTCCATTTCTGCTAAAGGTGGGGAGGGAGGGAGTGTGGAATAAATGTGCTCTGTTTATTCTCAGAGCAGGCATGGTACAGAAAGCAATAATGGAAGTCATCCCGCAGCCATCATCAACATGTCTGACTCATGTTTTAACAAAACCACTCCAATGCTTTGATTAGTTCCCTTTCAATCCTTGCTGCATCTGCCAACAAATTTGTTTAGCCAAAACAGTAATTTTTATTATGTGAACATTTGTCTTCAAGGAAGAATAACTAGAACCAGCAACTCATTTCACACAGACCAAAGCTCCGTAAGATGTTGAGTATTTTGGTTGCTACTGAATTTGATTGAATTTGAATTTGAGATCTAGAAATCAAGCTCCCTATAGCAATATAAATTGTCTATCATTTACCTGAGTTGGTAAACAAGCAGGGACATGAGATCTATTTTGGAAGGATGTGATATAACAGAAACTACTGCATGGAAGACTTGCCAATCTCACAGTAAAACAATATTATAATGGAAAATGGGGAAATATTTCCACAAACTGGATGCAAAAAACAAGTTTTCACTAGGACAGACTAGAAAAGGCCTTTGATGGATTTTTTTGTCTCTCTCTGAAGCATGGTTCATGGTTTTGTCCAATTAATTCTATGATGAATCCATGTACCTGTATTGATTGCTTTAAGGAACAGGGGAGAGCCAAACCATAGGGGTGAATACATTACATCATCTACATCTCAGTTGAATTTTTTTATATAGCAAATACAGTAACATAGAGCAAAAAAGGATTTCTTGTTTCCATTAAGTCCAGGCCCCTACACTTGTAGGCAATCATGAAATAAATGTTTGTATAAGACTCCATAAGAAACTCTGTCCATCCTCCTGTATCCTGCAGCTACAGGGCATTAGCAAAACAACTAGGTAAGGAAATCATTAAGTAATATATGTTCAGATAGTTTTAGGATATGAATGATAGGATTTGTATACAACAAAAAGGGCTAATGCTTGAAATACAATTTAAAAGTACTGGAACTGGACTAAGAAAATATAAATTCATTGAAATACTGAAAGGCCCATTCGTGATCAATATGCTATGTTCCTGATGAATTCTATCTTTCTTTGAGACTGAACTATTTCAAACAAGAAAAATACACTAAAAATGTAGAATTGCATAACTGTGTTTTTCTTCCAATTTGCTTTTTAAAAAAAATCCAAAATAAAAAAGAAACCACTTTACAGCAAAAGAAGAAATGTGCTAATTTTCAGCCTGAAAGCTAAAAGATTGATAAAGCTATAAGTTTCTCAAAAGAACCTGCACGAATGAGAAAAACTCATTCAACTTTAACTATAGGCTTTGTTACATGCTCAACCTATAAATATTTATCAGAAAAAAAAATAAAATATAAAGAGAATTATTTAACAATATACTTCTCCACCAGCAAGCTCTATATTGTGGTTGAGTGTTTTGTTCTCTGCTATCCACTTTGAAGTCTCTTGGTACAAAAATGGTTTCTCTCTGATCTTTGAGAGTTCAAACAAAGTATTCCCTATTCCTTAATGACTTTGCACAGCACGAGTGCTGTTTCTTTACATAATCCACACAAAGTATAGGTTAAGGGTGATGAAGAAAAAAGTGTTTCCCTGAAAGTAAAGTTGCCTATAGCAGTAACCACAGATAAGCTGTTCTTAAATAAGCACTCAAAGAAATTTCAGTCACAGGCCTATGATCTGAAACCACAAACAGCATTTTTTTTTTGATAAACTTAAAAAACAAGAATTTTTCCTTAACTTGGTGATCAAAAAAAATAAATAATTAAAGTTCTATTCAGAATGTCACAAATTCAACTGACTAATTTTAACAAATAGATTTTCATCTGTCAGCACAAGACATTTTACTTGAGATAAAACACTTTTATGACAATTTCAAACACAAATATTCCTTAAGATGTCTAGTTAAATTTTAAATGAAACAATGTTAAATTTCCTTTAGTTTATACAACTAAGTTTGATTGTCATATATGAACAATTTAAACAGGGTGACTAGAATTTAAGTGAAAGCCCTATAATAACTGGAATAGCCAATTCGATGTTAGTTATTCATAGATGAGGAATGGGAAGAAACAAACCTAAGTATTTTGCTAATATGACAAAAAGAATCTCTAAACAACTGAAAAAAGATACCCCCAAATTGGAAATCCATTTTGAATATGGAAAGAAAGAAACTCTTAAGAGAAAAAAAGTGCATCCACACTATTAACACAAAACAGATGTTTTCCCTTAAGGTATCAGAAATGCCTGAAACACAAGAGTAATTGTTTGTTGTTGCTCCAGCTGCTCACAACCCCCCCTCCACTCCACCAGCTGTGGCTGCTCACCACTTCCCCTCCCCCCACCCCGCCCACTGGCTCCGGCCCTCTTCACCCTCCACGACCCTTAGGGATGGCTCTGGTTGTTGCTGTTGCTTTTTTGTTTGCTTGTTTTCTTTTTTAACTCACTACAATCTTAGTCTTATTAAAAGGGGGCTTTAGGAAACTACAGGCCAGAATGTCAAAGGTATATAGGCACCTAGCACTTTAAAGGCATGTAGTGCAAACTCCCACTGATCTCAAGGAAGTAAGATACCTTTAAGGATCTTGGCCCTGCCCTTTATTGATCTTATAGGGAGTTATGCACAAAACAGTTGCCTCAAGAATGAAGCCTCAAGAAGTTGTTCCGAGTTGCCTCACTACAAGGGATTTTTCAGGAAGTCTTGGGACCCTCTAGGTTAGCTAGGCATTAAACGTACCTTAGATACCTAAATACATTTCTAGATCTGAGATGCTATGCCTATGTCTACCTTAGGTACATAAATACCTAAAATACCCATCTCTGGGTACCTAAACTCTGGCTGATATACATAAAATAACTTTGGAAAATGGGACTTAGTTCCTAGAGCTAATTTTACAATGGTACCTGTGTGTCTATGTACACAGAAGAACACACCAGGATTTAAAACAAGTGTCTAAGTTGGTGAAGTCCCCAGTGCCCAGATTTCACCAATAATAAATGGCAATAGCAGCAACTCCATCTGAAAATCAAAAAAGAGATTCAAAAGCATCATTTAATTTCAGGCTCCCTCCCAATTCAAAATAATTATTGTATTTGAAAGGTTTATTGAAAGAAAAATAGATCATATGTTTTCAAAGTCAACTATAGGGATGATGTAGGGAAAAGCTCTCCTTAAATATGTGCTGTTCAGTAATTTTGGAAACAGAAGCCTTGATTATGGTGTAAATCCAGTGCCCACACTGAAGGCTGCATTTTGGCAGGACCTAGTAGAATTAAATCTGAAACAAGCACAAAGTCTATAAAAGCCATATGTTAGTGACTATAAGAGGAGCATCTGCTACTATTTTAACAAAGTTCATTGTACATTTTCCACCTAGACCCTTTCAGCTTTCTAGGACTGCTGTGGATTCTACAATGCCTTTGGCTCTTTCTTCTTGAACCAATATTCCACCCTGCAAAGAGCCACAGGGAAGGAAGAAGAATAGGTTGATACAAGCCTTCTATACCTCTTTGTACTTTTTCTTGCATAATCTAGCCTATATTGTAAAGGAATCTTAAAAGGCTTACTGGCAAACTTAGGATAAGTTATGATTTCAGAACAGTCCCAAAGGATTATTAAAAAGGAACAGCACCCAAAGGAATATTTAGTATATCTACATAGCATTCAAAAGTCCTTCATTAAAAGAAAAATCATCTACAATCAGGGGTGATGCACTAGTACACTTGCACCCTCCTTTGATTCGTGCTTCATCCAAAGTTTAAAGCCGGCTGCCATCAGAGGCAGTAGTAACTATGAGGGAGTCAATTGACTGCATGGTTCATTATAATTTGCTTAATTCCTTCAACACTCTTCATTCCACGTGTATCAATGACACATTTTCCTCTTAAATGGTTTTAAATGGTTTCACTACTGTAGTTTCCCTTTCTTTTGCAATGCCCTGTCTGTTGCTGCTCCCAGTGATGTAGCTCCCAGTTAACATTCCTGAAGACTGTTTCTTAACTCTGGCTAAAAACATGGATTCACGTGAACTCAGGTGTGGAAATATAAATTCAGGTGAACATTAGCTCAGCTGTGGAAATCACTTTCAATGAAGCATTGTAAGAAATACCAAGAAACTAAACAAGGCTTGATTTTGTTTTATGAATATGAAAAAGACATGCACTTAACTGTAATAATTCCAGGCCTTATGAAAAAAACCTTCTGATTATTTTGCCTATTTTATTGTTTTATGTATTATATATGATATGGCAAATTAATGCACATTCCAATAAAGTTTGGGGAGCGTGGGGTTGGGGGGGGTTGTTGATTTTTTGTCTTTGCTTCAATATTAAATTGAATATTCAGGCTCATACTTATTAGTGAAGCTTCTGGTTTCTTTTTAACTAAAAAAAAAAAAAAAATGTATTGTGTATTATATGTGATGATGTACTACACCATCTGTACCACTCTGTCTTTTCAAAATCCTAGATCCACCCATATCTACAATCAACAGAAACCTGTAAGCAAATTGTGGAACCAAACAGGGACAGATATTTCAGGAGACCTAAGGATTACCAGGATAAGAAACAAGAATAGGAAACACTGTTTTACATACATTTTATCTTGAAATTAAGGGGTTGGGTGAGCAGAAAAGTTATAGCTGACATCCATAAATGATTTGCTGGAAAGCCCTAGAATGTTTTACTATATTCTGACTAATTTCCCGGATAAAACATTGGAGGCATTTCAGTCATAATTTAAAGTTCAAGTTTTTTGCAGCATATTCTACAGCTGTACAACTCTAGAATGTATTTGGCTTTATCATTCTATAAAGTTTGTTATTAGTCTTTCTGAATACAGGATTCAAATCTAATTAGAGTAATAAATCCCTCATTAACCTTAGATATATAAAGACACAGATATAACTGTACCTCTTTTTGGACTGATTATCAATATGGAAAAGGAACTGATAGAAAAGTAACTTAAAGTCCTATGGTAATTCAAGAAGCACCTGTAATACAAAATGATGCAGAACAGTCCCTCTGAAAATTCACTGAAAGAACGGATACAATTAAAAGCTAAAAACTTGGGTGCTTGCAAGAATAAGTAATTTAGTTCTCACTTGTCTTACAAACGCAACTTTTACTATCTCCTGCCATCAAGCCTTTCTATATTTTGACCTCTTTTTAAAGAAAGAAGTATGAACCTGTTGCTTTAATAAAATGAGTGTTCATGCTTGATTACTTTTCTGTGTTTTGCATCCATGTCTATTTATTTCTTCTTTAATGCTGGAGCAGAGATATAACTGGGCAATTAAGCAAACAGCATAGGGCAGTGTCAGGCTGCAGAGTCAGTGGTGTGCTGGCACCTGGGGTAGTAACTTGCGTTAACATTTTCAGCTGTGTTGTTTCCTTTCATTGTCCACAGTCCTATTATGACCTTTCTAGATAACTTGCATTTGGACCTATGTTTCCTATGTGTTTGTTAACCATCTAAATTTGCTCTGTTTCACAAATCTAATCAAAGTTGAATGTACACCAAAGCAATATTCACCAGCATTGGAGGCATTCAAGTACAGATGCGTGTTTGCATCGTTCTTAATATAGTGGGGTGGGGGGAAGAATAGATTCTAGAAGCTTTTTTGACTATAAGTCCTAAATTGACTGAGAGTTGAGAAAGAAAGCATCAGAGCTTGAACACTTCACTATGGTGACAGAAACAAAATCTGTAGGTCTATGTGCATGATTCAGTCCCAGGTCTGAATCCTCAAAAGCACCAAGGACTTGCATTAGAGACTGTCCGCATACTTAAAAGTTTAGTATGTACATCTCTACTGGCAAGACCAGGGGAACAAAATAACTTCTAAAAGGGGTCAAAATAGACCCACTTCTGCTGAAAATTGTATGTGTAATGAATCTCTCTCTTTTATATTAAAAAAAAAAAAAGCAAAAAACCCTAACCCCATGAAAGGCAAAACAATCCGACCTGACCATCATTCTCCAGGTTAAACCCCTTCTTTGTGCTCTGCTTTAACTGTTACTGCTCTCATACAAGGAGCACCTACCATATTTTGGAACAAGCGAAGCAAGCTATCATAACAAGAATCCCTTTCAGTATATAGTTTTTGTGATATAATTCTAATGTTTAGGATACGCATAGAAAATACAGCAGGTGGGCTGAATTCTATTAGACTATCATGAAACAACTTACTGGTTTGACATTTTTATTGGAAAAAAAAATACTACATAAGTTGGGTAGAAGTTATACAATAGAAGGACAATTTGAGTCCAGTTAAAAAGTTCTAATTACTACCAAGAATTTCACCAGCACAAATGAGAGCAGAATTTGACCATAAATTACTTAAATATGGAAAATGAACATAAGGATTTCTGTGGAAAAAAAGAATAAACATTTTCTGAAAACAGGTCCATTTCAGGTTTATTCTGGTTGCACCAGGGACAAAGGTAATAATGTCATTTATTTATTTCACCCATAGCCATAAGACACAGAGCAGCTTCCAATAAAAACAAATAACTCAGAGAGGATCCCTCAAACAACACCCCAAAACCCCAAGAATTCCAGCTTCCACACTTTCCTCAACTACCACCTTCCTGCACAAGCCCCCACAAAAGCAAACCTTCCCATCAATTCCAAACACCTCCCGGACACCACTCATATCCAGATGCAGGATACAAGAATCTCCTTCTACCCCTCCACGCTCCCCACCTACTCACCCCACCCCCCAACTAATCCTTGTGGCAGAACCAGCTCCGCTATTATCCCCTTTGAGCCTACAGCCCCATCACCCCTTCAAGGCTGTAGCTTTCAGGACCCTCCCCTCCAAAAAACACTTAACTCCTTTCCCTCCCCCAACAAAACACAAACACAAATTCCCCAATACTAAAAAAAAAAAAAAAAAAAAAAAAAAAAAAAAAAAAATGAATATCTTCAGTCTTCACCTCAGGCACTGCCAAAGGGTACTCTTCTAGCTGCAGGTGCCCAGGGAGAACTGCTGACTTTATAGGGCCTGCAGGCTTGGCCAGATCCTTCTTCCCCACTTCAGATAGCCACAATGAGGATTGACTTTGGCCCCAACTCTCCAACAGAAGGAAGGTGGATGGGGAGAGTAAGTGATAGTGCAGTTCTTCAGCATAAGGAGACCCGTTGGCTTTGTAGGGCCTGCAGGCTGTCTTGGTCCTTCCCCCCTTCTCTTCCGTATTATGATTATGAACCAGGAAGCAGTTCTATTTCAAAATATTAGAAGCTTGTTTGACTTCATGGATTTTTACTATAATCACTCTCTTAACAGATTTTTCTTCTGTAGAAGCTAAATACTGTCGTCCTTCAGGTAACACTGACATTGACTCAGGCTGAAACAATTTTTGGTCATTAACATACATTGCTATATGTCTACAATGAGCCCTCCAATAATTAGGATACACTGATACACTTCAGTTTTTTAAATTAATCAAGCCTCTGGGAAAGAACCAAGGAAACAGATAGCTAAAGGACTTTCAAGCAATTAAGTACAGTACAGTTAGGTTAAAAATTAAACATTGCAAAGTAGGTTAAGAGTTTCCTCTCCTAAAAGTTGCATGTTGATAGATCAGAATGCTCCCAAGGCTTAGTATGATTGAAAGCAGGGGAAAAAAGGACATTGCTTGAGAAGTTTGTGCTTCAGCAAAGAAGGTAAATGTTTACCACTGTTGTAATTCCACATTTCATCATATTTAAACTTACCATTTCTACAGCAGTGTCCATCTGAGACTCTCAGTTCCTAAGCATTTATTAGGCTTCAAAAATTCCCTTGTAAACAAGATTTACATTTTGTTTTTGCAAGGTAAACTGAGAAACAGAAATGTAAAGCCTCAGATTTTCTAACCGATCCAAACTGGGCACTGAGAAACCTATCCAAACTGGGCATTGTGACAGGATTCACCTCCACAAGACGGTCACTGCTGCCATTCTGACCCTGTTCTGCCCTGCTGGTCTCTTGGGCCACCACCCTATGCTAGCCTGCTACACCTTGATGCATGGGCAGCTGGTGCCTCCTGAGTCTGGGGAGGCATCAGTGGGGCACAACTGGGGAGGGGGTCCCCCAGGGGCCAGCTGGCAATGGGAGTCCCAGCCAGCCCTTCTGCCACTAATGTGCCTCCAGCGGAGCCAGTTTGGGCCGAGGGGGGGGAGCACTAGTGCTCTCTATGCTTCCCTACCAGCCAGAGCACATGTTGTTGGGGAGGCACCAGTGCTCCCAGGGGGGGTATGAACCCCGCTGTGCCCCCCCCCCAACGCATCACCTATGCCTTGATGTCTAAATAAGAAATATGGGAGGTTGTCCTAGAGACCAGAGTAAGCCTTAGGTACTTCAATCTGCTTTGCTTATCCCTGAGCAGTGTGTTCTGTTCCCAATCCCTGCCTGAGCAAGGCATTACTCTTTTGTCTTCTCTCTCATCTCCAGGGCCCATGGACTCTGCCTCACTCTCTTTTTCTCTGGGTCTGGGCTTGTCAGCCCTGTCTCAATGTCATGGGACCTAGACCCTGTAGCTAATCCTCCATGTCTAGCAGGTACCACTTGCATGCTGCTAGCACCAACCATCATCCTGCTGACCCCAATTGCCATAGGGGAAGTAATTATGGCCTCCACAGCTACACCTGTGCCCCACAGATCTTTCCTCAACAAACTTCCCCAGAGCTCCTAGCCCTGTTTGAGCAGCAGTCCTCCAGGCATCTGTTTGTCCTTTCTACCCACCAGACCCCTGGTCCTAGCAGGTCTCTATCTATTTACTGGACTCCTAGCCCTGTCTCAACTTCTACTCATACAATCCACCAGGTCCTGGATCTTTGCAGGGCTTTCTTTCTAGGCTGAAGCCCCTTTTGTGCTTACTCATTGGGCCCCTGGCCCTGTCTCAGCTTCAGCCTGTGCAGCCTATGGGGTCCCAGACCCTTATAAGGTTCTCTCTTGGCTTCAGCCCCTAAACCACTTGGCTTTGTCCCACATTGCCCACTGGGACCTAAACCCTTGCAGCTTTAGCCTACCAGCATGGAGTACCTCCCAACCCTACCCATGGCCTCCAAACCATCCCAACCTTCCAGGCTAGGGACAGAAGTTACACATAAACCAGTTTAAGTGATCCAAAACTAATTTAAACCTGTAACAGAACAGCAGCTCAATGCACATAAACCAGTTTCAAAATGACTGAAAATGGGTTAAGATAAACCTGGTTGAATGTAGTATCAGACTTAACTGATTTGGGTCAAACCAGTTTATGGAGCTTCTGCCCCAGACCCCTTCCTGGCTCAAGTTAAATCACAGCCTCCCATCATCCCAGCATGCTTTCCAGCCCTGGGCTGGGCTGTGCTGTCTGCTCCACAGAGCAGGGCTGGTTCTGCCCCCCTGATCTCTAGCTGGAGCCATGAGAGCTGGCTGACAAGGGGGTGAGGGAGGGGATAAGCCCGGCTGGGGTTGCAGACCAGTCCACAGGGGGGTAGTGTCCCCCCCAGGCAAGCCCCGGCTGGGGGCTGGGGCCAGGGAGGGTGGTTACACACCACTTCCCCTGTTCAAAATTTACTGCTGGCTGCAACTGTGGACTACAAATCCCCAAGGCACCTGGATGCAGTAAAAGGAAATTATGAGAAATCCTGCAGTGTCCTTGTGCTGTAATTTTGGACTGCAAATCCCAGAGACCTTGAGGGCAGCAGGAAGAAGTGAACATACAACCAGAGAGCAATGCTCTTGCACCCCCAGCTTTTAGCCTGAGCCACTGCAGGTATGTGGATGCATTTTCTGAAGCAAAGGTAAATGTCTTTTCACTTCTGTTTCAGTTTAATCTGTGTAGTTTAAACTAACCCGCAAACACTGAATCCATTTAGCCTCGGTTTTTTTGACTGTCTGTACTCCAGTCAGAACATAAACACCTAACACAAAACCACTTGGGAGGTATTCAGCATCTCCTTCCTCCTTAGGATCAGGGCCAGTCTTAGCCTGTAGTCCTGGGCTAGGCTTATCTCCTTCCCCTTCCCATCTATGATCTCCTGACCTCCGGTCCAGTCGGGCTCAGGGGTTTCTCTTTTCCCCAATTAGCAGTTTATTGCTCTGGCCTGCTTCTGCCCTGCTACCTCTCTCTCCTACCAACTGGGTTATTGCTTTGCAGCTAGCCTCCCTGCACCATTACACTCGCTCACTTCTAGTAGTAGGGGCAGAGGTCCACTGCTACAAGCACTCAGAAATCAAGCTATTCAAAATAGAGAAAAGAGTGAGCTTAAGCATATTGCCACAGATCACAGAAGTCACAAGGCCTCAAGAATCTTGGCTTTCAGTTCTGTGCCATGCATTCACACAATACATTAAGTTCCATTTCCTTCCACATATTCACTTCTAAGCTACCTTTATAAAAGAACAAACAAGAACAAGGCTCTCCTGAAGTAGACAATGATTTTGCTTAATGTTACTGGCCAACAGTTAGTACAGTAAAAATCTGACAGATAGCTTTAACCTTATATAACTGGCATCTTTTATTCCCAGCCCAAATATTCTGCTCAGTTTACAACATATATATTAGAAAATAAATAAATAAAAGTAACTATGGTTAGTTTTGAATACAATGTAGTAAAGTGGCAAAGGATAGAAAACATGCTTTGATTAATTTACCTACTGCAGAGCAAATTTAAAAAAACTCAAAAACATCACTTTTTAGAAGCCAAAAGAAAACAATAGAGATGGGAAAGAATTTGTATTAGTCATATACACATACTCTTAAACATTGCAGAAAAAGTCTTACTGATACACACATTGCAATTTATTTAGCTAGCTTAATATTGAAAGGTTAAACCATTTTGCAGAAGCACAAGAATTGTTGTTTCCTTCTTCACTGGTGCTCCAGAATGATAATGCAAAAATTTAACTGAAAGTAAAATGTTTCAGTTTGTGGAAGGATCTTCTCTGGGGGGTAAGGCAAGACAGTAGGGTTGGTGATGGGGTGTGGGGAAGAAGTTTCTTGTATCTGGACATGGGATTGATGGCAGGGGTTAGTTGTGTGGGGTTTCAGGCAGGTTAGGGTATGGTGGGGGAGAGCCACAGAGGGTGCAGTGGCATGGCTACACCTCTCTTTCAGACTGGACTACATTGCAGGAGCTTACAAGGACTTCTTTAAATCCCCAAAGCAGGGAAGAATTCCCTTCCATGCTCAAAGGCACATCCCCTCTGCTCCCCTTCCCCTTCTTCCCCACCTGTTGCTGCTGCTTTCGCCACTGTCCTGGGCATGGAGGAAGATTCAAAATTGCTCCAGACTGCTCTTTTTAAAGTACCCACAGGATCCTGCAACGGTCTGCCAACACTGGTGTTTAGGGTGGAAGGGGGAAGAGGTTGTGCGCTGGGGTGCAGCCACCCCTGCAGCACATATGGCTGTTCCCCACCACCCTTTTGCCAAATATTAAATCTGCCCACAATTGTAGCTATCAGGTTTTGTAGTGCTTATTGGGTAATCTTGTTTGTGAGTTGTTTGGTTATTGCAAGCTTCTCTGAGACTTTTGGATAGAGTATGGTACAACTCTAAGAAACAAATAAAAAAAAAGAATTAAGAGTTTTACAGTGTCCCCTTCTCTTTCAGACATACAGTTCTTTCTGTGCTACAGTAATTTAGGTCCAACGATATATTTTATCTATGCCATGATGTTTGTTTTTTGTAAACTGAGAACACTCTCCTACCCACAAAAAGAAGAGGGGAAATAATAGTATTCCAGGACACTGCATATCATCATTCTGGAAAAAAATGTAATGAATGGAATTTTATTCTAGGGTAACAATGGCTACAATGAGGCTGTAGTGAAATCTTATAAATGTGCTTGGGCTGAAGCTTGCACTCTAGTTTTACCTTCTACCATAAGGATGGCATCAGTAAAAATTATTTTTTTTTTTTTAACTAATAAAGACAATCCTTTCCAGAGCCTCTGAGAAATGTGAGCTGGCTGCACAGCTTTTGGTCAGTGAAGCATGTTCCCACTTGCATATCGCATATGCTCTGCTGATGCTGGTGAGGTAGTCGGGGTATGAGACCATGGCTCTCCCCATCCTGGAACACTAAAAATACAACACAAAAAATGCTTGTAACTGTTATTGAGATGCCTAAAGACATACATTGTTACCTGACTTTAAGCACCAAATTTGATAATAAGCTAGTTATGATACAAACTAACAAGGATTACTTGGATTACATTGGATTGAATATCATTAATAAAACAATAAAATCAAGTCTAAGAGAGACTTACTGGGTCTTCATTCCCAACATCAAGACAAGTTTTATTCCCTATAGGATATTTTCCATTTGTCTACATATGCTTTTATGTGCGCTTAAACTTAATGCACATTTGCATAAATTTAGGTGTGCATCTAAATGTGTATACACTAAGGCGCTAACACAGGTGTGCAGACCAATTTGGAGCTAAAGTTAGTTCCAAGTCAATGGACATGCTGCATTAAAGTGCATTAGTGCGTCTGCATGTTCGCTGTTGCAACTTAGCTATTCACACATCAATCTGATACCTGCTTTATGCAAGTATCAAAGGAAGGCTCGAATAGCCTAAAAAAAAAAAAAAAAAATCACCATTTTAAGGTGCATTAAGGGAATACACATATAGACATGTGCCTTAAATTGGGCTAATGCATATTAAATGTGGATATGCAGATGTGCCCCCAGTCTAGTTTGAAATATCTAAAGTTATGGGGCTTCTAATTCACTTCAGAAACTATTTCAAAGCTTAATAGAACATGCTGTCAGGAATAGTTCCCATATACTAAGGAAATGAACTAGTAACATATAATAAGGCTGCAAATTTGTCATGTTGGCTTTTAGCAACTAAAATAGGATGATGAAAATGAAAGAAAAAAAAGTGCCAAAAGATGAGGAAATACAGTAAACAAAATGTCATTAATATCCTATATTTTCCATAAGCATAAATGAAAGAGTTCATGTGCCACAGTGAGTCTTATTCACAAGACTTGCTATCATAACATTAAAAAAGGCTTAAAGGACATTTCTAGTAAATTAAAACAAACTACACAGGTTTTGTGGCATTTATGAATGGTAACATAAAAATCAGAGTTTTAAGAGGTAAATATTAGTATTCAACTCAAAATTATGAGACTTGCACAGAGAATGTGACACTATAGACTCTAAAAATACAAAAACAAAAACCACACAAATACAATGGATGTATAGTGAGTATATAGTGAGGCCTGAAGCAAGGTGCCTCCAGCATACAGTTATGTCAAACATAGGCCATGCCATTATTATAGCCACTAGAAAACAGAATTACTGACATATTTGAAAAAGAGACAGACATTATTGCCAATGAAATTAATCCTCCAACCCTCCTACTTTCCCTTATAAAACCTATATGTAAAATATTTCATAGATCTTGTAAACATTTGTTGCATCCCTGATTTGAAAGGTTCCATCTGTGATACAGAGGGACAGGCTCATGGCTTACCCTAAATAGCTTTAAATATGTATTTTTAGTTATACCAAATAAAGGAGGTGACAAACAGGTACATGGGACAAGGAAATACAGGAGCTAAAAAAAAAATAAAAAAATCAAGAAGTACATGACAGAAGAGTATATGCAAGCTGCACAGATAAGATACTACATTTCTCACATAGAAGCAATTGTCTGTACATTTTCAACACTTTCCATGTTTTCAACACTTCCTTAATAAAAGGAAGAATTGGAACTTAATGCAAATATATCATTAACATAATATCCCTCCATTTTGGATTTTCAAGGGGTTCATTGATTGACACACAGTCTTACGAGCAAAATTTTCTACTAACATTTTCCGAACAAACAGAACTGTTTCATTTTCAGTTCACACTGAAACATCTTTCTGGAAATATCTGGATGCAAGACACTTTATACATATCATCATGCCTTGTTCCAGGATTAAAAGATAAGCTATAGTTTTAGAGCATTTATTTATAATTAAGTATTGAGAAAGCTTATATTCTATATCTAAAATGTATATGCAATCACTATATTGTTCAGTATCAGTTTTAATCTAAATTTTTGATCTGGCACATCATTATCACATGCTAAGCCCCACAGATTTATGCTGAAGTTTTAAGACTGGCTCTATTTTCTTGTATATACCAAGATTTTCCCTGATAAAATAGACTATGTCAGAAAAAAGAGGTTTATTGCAAGAGGTTTTTAGAGGATCTTGTTAGGAGGAGGAAGATACTCTGCCTTGTACAAACCAACATAAAAAGAAGGACTCAAAGACATCTTCTGGACTATGAAGTCCATTCCACTGCTGTAGCAGGCAATCATATTATATAATCCACTGCACAAAATTATCCAGTTCCCTGTGAAAGCCAGCTAGGTTTCCTGCTCCCCCTTCTTCCATTGGGTGTTCCAGAGCACTGCTCATCAAATGGTTAGAATCAGCTAAATTAGCAATTATCCTCTCAGTCTAAAGATAGGCATCTATTTTTTAAATTTATTTTTTATATGGATACTGGCTGATATGCTACAAGATATGCACAATTGCATAGTATCTACAAAAGATGCAAATTTATTCACTTGACCTGAAATGTATAAAAGAAAGATGACATTGGGCTTGACCTTTGACACATGTGAGCAGTCCCTAAAATTAATGGAATTTCTAATGTGCCCAAGGGTTGCAGCACTGAGTAAATATTCAGTTGGTATCTGACTGAACAGCCCACTATATAAAAATCATAACCAATACTAGAATGCAATAATGAAGTCACACTACTACCATGTCATCCTTTAAACATAATAATTAACTTGTTAATACATTATTTAAATGTACATGAATATAAGTGAATCACTCACAGTAAGACCTTAGGTATGTTCTATTTTCATAGTATGACTGATAGACTAAAATGGCTAACGCCACAGCACTCCCCAATATGAATGGTATACACATATGAGTCCAACCATTGATTTCAATGGCCTTAAGGAGCACTCTGAAGCATACAGAAGGCTTTCAGCACTTTTAAAAAGCAAATTGAACAGACCACTTGTATGAGTCACATGAGTATGAGGTTACTACAGTTAAACTCAGTAAATTTAGTAATCACAACTGGATTATAAGAGTTCATCCTGACATGTATTTGGTATACTGTTTACAATAGTCTCCCAATTAGACATTAACCCCAGAAGACTGAATTGTTCTCTTGCAAGAAACTACCGGAAACAAATGGTCCCCTTATGGGAAACAATGTAATACTTATGAAACTTCTTTCTCCAAAGTAGGCACACATCTAATGGAGAACTTGGGCCACTGACACATAAACGAGGTATCCTGAGAAGGCTTCTTGCATCCCGAGGAAAAAAAAAAAAGTTGTAAACATATTACCCTGTGAATCAATCCCTGTTCCAGTCCAGATATTTTCTTCCCAAGACAATTGCTTGCTTGCATGCAGTTGTGCTGAGGCAGTTTCTTTCAGGTTTTTGCTTCAATGTTCCCCATCTCAGGGCAACTCTGTTCATTTAGCTGTGGCTAGAATTCTTTGCAGCACAGCTTAGCCAAGGCACGCATGAACTAAGATGCCAAAAACTGACCATGCTCATGGCCAATTTATAAACTACTGAGTTTACATACAGCTTTATTTAAAAAGAGGAAAAAAGCAAGTGACAGACTTAAAAAAGTCAAGATATCTGAACATCAAAAAGATGCATAGTGAGTAGTCTCATATGCAAAAGATGACAATTTTATGAATATTTCATCCAAAGCACATTAGAATGCCACCTGCAAATCTGATACACTAAAAATCTTCAGCACTATGAAAAAACAAAACAAACCAAACACTTGACATAATGGACCTGCAGCTCTCATGAGATTTACATGCATTATATACATGCACACACTTCATGCTTCCAATCTGAATTTTCTTTAGCAGTGATATTCAGAATGACGCTGGCTCTTGGATGCTATTGTTAATAATTAGTTAATATTTTTTTCCATTTTTAGAACCACTTTGCCTTATGCTTCTAGTCCAAACCCATCAAATATTTATTTTTGTCATATTATCTTGCTGATCAAGTGCGATGCTTGGACAAGCATAAGCAGATATTTGACTTAGAAACAGGGTAGTAAGGGAGTGATGTTATATACTGTATTAAAATGTGAATAGAAAAGGAATAGAAGTTCCTGCACCTAAGAAATACTCAAGCTTTCCCTACTAACAAAAATTTTACCCTTTTAACAAAACCAGTAGACCTAAAGGAGAACCAGCCCATTTGCGTGGATGCTATTATAGCGTAAAATGTGCTCTGATGCCACTATGCCTACTCCTTCATACAAAATATTTCAGTAAAAACAAAAACACCCTTAACTGAAACAGTCATAGTGCTACAAAGACTGTGTTTGCACAAGACTTTAAAATAATACTAAGACTTTAAAAAGCTGTGAAATCCATCTCAAGAGATTATGAAAAATAAGATGTTATGAGATAAAAATATGATTTTAAATTCTTCCGAGAAATACAAAGTAAGCAGTTAGCTAAAGTATCTGTAGATCCGAGTCTTGTAAAGAATGAACATAGTCAGATGTCTACTAGGGAGAGGGGAAGAGGGGCAAAAGCTGCAAGTGCTCTGTGCTTGCAGGTAACGCTCAGCCTTAAACATTAAGGCCCTACTGGGCATATCTACACATGCAATTATGGCACCTGAATAAACTACGGAGCTTATTGCTCCAGAGTTAATTGCTCCTAGGTGCATCATTTGAACATGCACCCGGAAGCAATTAACTGTGGAGCAATATACTCCACAGTTTACTCACTTGCCCTGAGCAGAGCATCTCCAGCTGACAGAGGCTCCGGAGGGTGAGCCTGCTAGTCCAGGGATGTTCCCCCTGGCTCAATGTGCTGCAAAGGGGCTGGCTGCAGCAGGAGGGAGCTTTAGCAAGGAGCTAACTGGCAGACAGCCCATACACAGAAGCACCCTCCTGCCCCAGCCAGCCAGGCAATGTCAACACATCTGCTGCTGTGGAGTTTTTTACACCACCAAAGAACTTGTATTTACAAGCACTGTCCTGCTGTGGAGTAAATTAGTTTACTCCAGCCAAATAGGGGTGCATATGTAGACATCAAAATGTTAGCTAATTAGTCAAATGCATACTGTCTCATGTAGATGCACCCATTTTGTGCTAAAATACTACTAATATACTTGTCGTATGCTTCCTCCAAGTTTATCAACATAAAATATTTCACTTGCATGACAGAAGCCTATTTAATTCATGAATCTGTATCACCTAAAATATTACTTAACTTGGAGTGTAATCCTGTAACTACTGAAGTAAATTTACTCAGGAGCAGTACATTTTATTTCATCTTATACGCAGATAACTAAAATGGCTTGCATTGTATATCTGCCTCTAGTTCCACATACTGCCTCCACATTGCTGACTTTAGACTGTTGTGACCCTGCTACACCCCATGCAGGAGAGTATTAGGACATAATAAGCTTCTTAATCCCCAACGCATGCTAGCCAGCCACATCACCAGACCCTGTCCAAGGTGCTACTTCCCTTCTCATGTAGGAGAGGCGAGTGGGTGGACAAAAGGTTAAGAGTAGACTGAATCTTGGCTCCATCATCCCTATTTCACTGCTAGTGCAGCTGACCTGGCATGTAAGGGGAGAAAAGCCATTCCAGGAAAAGAAATGGTACAGTGTATTATCCCCAGGAAGTTAGAAACTGAAAAGTGACTGAGAATCACAGGAGTGCCTCTTTGCTCTTCACTTAGCTGGGCTGCCCTTTTCTTAGGTTTGATTGTAAGGTGCTAGTACAACCCACTGAGTAACACCTTGCTCTGTGAATAGTCCTAATGGGTGTAAGAGGAATCTCTCTCTTGTTTCTTTTGAAATATACTATTTATTTTTGGTCTTTTAAATAAACAAATATGTAATTTATGTTCTGTTATGGTAAAAGTGTCTTTAAAGGGATACCACCTTTCTGTTGGATATACTTATTATTATGTATAAATGGGTAGACAAATAGATCAAGCAATCCCCTTGAGTATCAATTCCCTTAAGTATAGTTATTATTTCAGCAAATATTTCTATTGCTAGGATTACCAAAATTTGCAAAGATATTCAACCAGCTCTTAGATGGTAAACTGATGTAGTTCCTCATTAAAGCTTGTATCTGTGCATGCACACACATGAAAACAATTCTTCCTGTGCGTTTACTGCCATTACTCTTAAGAAAAGTGATTTTATTTTATAGCTAGATATACTTCTACAATTTCAAAACGAACATGTAATTGGATATGATAGTGTTAGCTGGGAGAAAATACATCTTTTAGTTTAAAATCTCTACTGTACATCTAGCTCACAAGTTTTAAGTAATGTTTATGCTTATTTTTTCCAACAACATAAGTAACATAAATATTCTTCTGAAGAATGAACCCAATGTATTCTTGGCATAATTGAATATGAACGTGACACCAGGGTTATCTTTTTTCACATATCACTGAAATAAAATAAGTTCTCCCCATCTCCCACATGGACAGTCCCATTTCTTTTGACTGAGAACAAGCCTTCATTTTTTTTTCGGGGGGGGGTTGTCTTTGGGGTGTTTTTTTTCCTTTCTTGGTTTTTTATTACCCAACAAAGCTCATGAATTTGGATATCCTTTCAAACCACCTATTAAAGGATTACATTGAAAAGGTCACTGGTTTTTATCGTTGCCTTTTTCTTGCAGCCTTTTCAATGCCCTTTAAGTAGCATGTAACAGGCTGGGGGGGGGGGGGGGGAGGGGGGAGACAAAACTGTATGTCTGTACGGGGATGCGGACACCGGCGTGTTCCCGGAGGGGCAAGGACAGAGATCCCAAGGTTATGCTCAAGTGTGGCCCAAGGTTTGGGAGACGCATCCTCCAGCACCCTGGAGAGCTCCCACGGAGGGAGACGAGTTTCTCCCTGTTTCCTTCCCCTCCAGGCCCAGGGAAGTCTCTTCCTTGAGGCAACTTCCCGGCTCCGACCAGCCTCTTGCCTTCCAAAACAAACAACCCCAGAAAACAAACCCTCTCCGGTACCCCACCCCACCCCCTCCTCAACCCGCCTGGCGGCGCTGGAGCCTCTGCCTGTCACTGCTACAACTTTTCTCTGCTCCGGAGAAGTTGCAGCTGCCCTTGGCCTCGACACCTCCGAGCCCAGCGCCCGCTCGCCCGGGGCAAGGCACGGACTTCAGCAACCAAGTGCCCCGCACACACTGGCGGAGGGAGCAAGGAGCAGCGGGGACCCTTATCCCCTGCGGCTGCTGGGAGACGGCGGCGCGAGGCTGGGAAGGGACGGGGACCGCGGCTCGGGGCGGCGGCTCAGGCGCTGGGGGCTGCGGGCGGGGCGGGGCGGGGCGAGGCGAGGGGCCCGGGCGGGGGCAGCAGCGGGCACGGCTGCGAGGCAGGGCACGGCAGGGGGTCCTCCCCGCCCCACCTGTGCGCCCCGCACTGACCTGAAGTCGCTGTAGGGGTGGATGATCCAGAACCCCGCAGTTTTAACCCGTTCCTGCTCCTTCTCCACCGCCTTCTGGCTGCCGAACATGCGGAGCGAGAATTTGTTGACGCCGGGCTGCAGCATGGAGGTGAGCTGCCGCTGCATGAAGCCGTACTGCCGCGGCGGCCCCTCGCCCTCGCCCTCGGCCGCGCCGGGCTCCTCGCACCCGCCGCCGCCGCCGTCCACTTTGAAGCACACCGAGTTGCCGTGCTCCTTCGGGCTGCCGCGAGCCGCGTCCCCCGCCGGCCCCGCCGCCGCCTTGGCCGGGAAGCCGCCCGCGCTGTCGTCGCGGCTGCCGGGCGAGGCACCGAGCTTGCCGCCCTCCATGCTGCGGCCGGCCGAGCGCGGCCCGGCGCCGGGCACCTCGCTCCGCAGCTCCGCGCCGCCGCCGCCGCCGCCGCCGCTCTGCTCCGGCTGCCCAGCCCGGGCGGCTCTCCCCAGCGCCCGCGCCGCGCTCCCCTCGCCCGCCCTCTGCCGGCCGCGGCCCGCGCTGCGCCGCTGACATTGAGCGCCCGCGAGTCCTTGAAGGCGCCGGGCGGGGAAGGGGCGGAGCGGGCGGGCGGGCATGTGTGGGGCTCGCCGGCAGCTGCGGAGCCGCACGTGCGCGCCCGGCGGCCGGGGCATGTGTGGGGAGCGCACGTGCGGCCGGGGGCGGCCGGGGACAGGCCTGGGGAGGGAGGAGGGAGGCTGCGAAGCGGAGGACGCTGCGGGAGAGCGCGGCGGGCAGGTGAAGAGGCAGCAGGCACTCCTTCGTGTGACCTGACGCTGGAAGAGACTGCGGGGAGGGCAGGCACCGACCCAGGAGACCTTCGCAAGGAGACTGGCGTACACCTTGCTGGGGTTGTTTGACCCCCGGGCTTTGCTGCTCAGAGCAGGGGGGGGGGGCACACGATGATCTCTTCCAGCCCTAAACTTCTGTGACTGTGTGAATCTGTTCCGGCCCTTCCTGCCCCCTGCACCTGATGCCCCCCTAGACAGGGATGTGAGTGTGCAGCAGCACCACTCACAGAGTCCTAGAGAAGCGGGACTGGAAGGGACCTCCAGAGGTCATCTAGTCCAAGCCATGCCTGAGGCAGGAACAGCCCTATGCAAGCTGTCCCATCCACCGCAGCATATAAACCCTAGGTAGGACACAACGCAGACCTAACACCCTAACCTGCCCAGGGTACAGCAGAGGAGCCAGCGCAGCCAACATCCAGCTTCTATGAATTGTTGTCAATATATGCTCGGGATGGAGGGGGCAGGGACACCCCCCATCAGACGTTTCACTGCCCGTATTGAAATGCAGGTATGCGCCCCTTATGGTGACGCCAGTTTGAAAACCACTGCCCAAAGAAGTCCTGTTGGGGACAAATGCTCCACCCTTGAAGCAAAGGGACAGGATTTAGACATTGGTCTCCAACTTGACCACCCTCCAGTTTTGTTTGACATCAAAAGAAAAAAAGCAAAAAACCATTTGGCTTACAGTGAAACATTGTCCACAGCTGATGCCAGAGTGGCTACTGCAGCTACAGTGGGCAAAAGCTGTGGACACTTTTACACATACTCCAAGGTTGTGGGGGGGCACTTTAATTAGAGCAGCTCTCAGCAGTATCTTGTGTATTCAGCCTCCTGCCCTTCAAAATGGCAGCAGGGGCATTTTAACTAAAGCTTGTTCGAGGAGCGCCCCCACTGCCACTTTGAAGCATGGAGACACTGAATACACATGACCCAAGGCTGCTGGAACATGCAAATTAGCACACTCCTGAAGTCTAGATGAATCGAGTCTGCTCCAATGCATGCTAATTAGCACGTCTCAGAGCAAGGGTCAAGTATGTGGATAGGTGCATAAACATGGGAGCATAGTGGTGCAGGCGTGATTGTCTTGTCACACCTGGAATTTAAAATTCCCAGTAATTTTTTAATTCCTGGGAATTTAAAAAGGACCATAAATGCTTTGATATGATAGCTACCTTGAACAATTGTGGAATTCCACCCAAGCTGTTTTCATGCCCTTTGTATTTGCTTCCTTTTTCTTAAAACATTTTCAATAAGAATAGAGAATAAGAAGAGTGTGGGTCCAGAATGAGAATTTACCAGAGCAGGCCTAGTCTCCATAAATGACTTTAAACACATTTGTTTGTACAAATTAGGTAGTGTTGTATTTGATCTGGGTGGTTCTGGTGCAACTGTTAATTAGGTACTGAGCTTTAATATTTGATTTGGAGCTACTTTTTAAGCATTATTCATGTAACAGCAGGGGATTTATGCACTGTGCTTGCAAACTTGACCAAATGGGGACCTGGTGCACAATAACCATGGCAGGAAAAATAAAAGCTGGAGGATCATAGATGCAAATGCATACAAAAGTGACTGGTGCACATGGAATGATTGCCTGGGACCAGGCATGCATAAACCTTAGCCAAGTCGAGCTATATTTTTCTATATGATTTTATTCTACAACAGATAAAGGTTTATGCTACTGACATGTGAGTGTTTGTGAAACTTCTGGAGCTGCTGGTTGAATAAGCCCACAGGAACAAAGAAATGAAGTAGGTCAAGAACCCTGTATTCTTCCAGGTACAAGCACGCACATTACTATTATCACATTTACTATACAACACAAATCACAACTATAACCTTAGTTTCTCTGGGTTGTGAGAGTTAGGAACTCCTTCCTGAGGGGAGGGAAGCCCCATCTGCACTGGAATTCAAAGAAATATATCCCCCACTTAGAGCCCAAATACAGGACATGACAGAGGAGTTGTTGTGGTCCTCAGTCCACTACTTCCCATGAGTCCTAATGATACTGTCAGGAATGACCTGAGTATATCAAAGCATACCATCAAGGATAACTTGGCTTGGAATGTAGGTTGATCATCTTGGGATAAAATGTGAGAGGGTTTTAGATTCTTTGACAACAGACTGATGTTCCATGACAAACATCTTTTATCAAGAATGGGTTTCATTTAAAAAAGTCTGGGAAAAGCTTTTTTGGCTTAACTAGTGAGGATGTATTTAAATAAGATCTTATGGGGAAGGCAGTAAAAATCCACTGGCCAATGTGTAACGAGGATCAAGGACTGAGGACTAGAAGGTGCCAAATTCTGGAGAATGGAGAGACAATATAATAGGGTTAAAATGATGCAAAAGGAAAAAACAGCAGGGCAGTCTGCTAAGTATCTTCTGTACCAAACAAAAAGGGAAACAAAAAAGATCAGCTGGAAGTCAATGTACATAAAGAAAACATGACTTAATTGGCAATACAGAGACTAGGTAGGATAACTCTATTAATTGGATAAATTACCAATGAGAGAGAGCTTGTGGTCGATGGATAAATTCAATTATCCATCAGCATAATTTCCAGAAGGAAAAAAAAAAAGGAGTTGTACTTTTTGTCAAAAATGTACATACCTGCTTTGAGGTCCAAGCAACAGATCTGTGGGTGTGCCTCAGTGAAGACAGGCTCTGTGGGGAGCCTGCTATTCACCACCAAATCAGGAAAAGGAAATGGATGAGAAATTCTTCAAGCAGGTAGCCTCTAAATTATACATATTAGTAATAACAGGGATTTTAGCTTCACTAGTACCTGTTAGAAAAAAAAAGGCCAAACCTAAGAGGCCTAAAATATTTGCAGATGAAGAGGACAATTTTCATTTATAGAAAGTTTCAGAAGTAACTAGGAAGTATCTATTTTGGATCTGGTTCTGACCAACAAGAGTGAACTGACTGCAAATGTGAAGGTATTAGGAAACTTGAAAGGATATGTTAGATTTCATGAATTTAAGAAAAGGAAACTATGAGAACAGCAAAGCAAGGACCCTAGACTTCAAAAGACAGACATCAACCAACTCAGGGAAATAGGTTAGGTCTTACAGATAGACAGAATGAAAAAAGAAGTCCAAATAGCTGGAACTTCCTAAAAGATAATATTGGAGTCTCAACATCAAACTATTCCAATATGGAGGAATTATAAGAACTACCACAGGAAACTAACATGGCTATACCAGGAGCTGTTTGGTTTCTGGAAAAAAAATATACATGAAAAAAAACCCCACAAAAATGTGTAGGAAAGCAAAGGGGGGGGAAAGGGTTACAGCTGCCAAGGGATATAAAAGACAACAAGGGGGGTTCTACAGATGTGTCAGATGAACAAGAAAGATCAGGAAAACTGTGCCCACTGCTCAACAGAGGAAGCAAGCTACTAACAGAAGAAATAAAAAGATGATGCTTAGTGCCTACTGTGACTCAGTCTTCACACAAAGAGAAAAACATGCTACATTCAGATAATTATCATATTTAATATAAACAAAGAAGAGGAACGGATGTGGATGATAAGTAAAGAAAACATCAGAGAATGTTTGACAAATTTTGAATTAATTGAAGTCAGCAGGCCTGTCAGAATTCATCCTAGGGTGCTGAATGTACTAAAATGTGGGAGCCACTGGCAGTGATGTTTTCAGGCTTTTGCATAACAGGCACTAAGAATGGGGAAGGGCTGATAATGCCTATCTTTGGAAAAGGGGGAAAGGGGAAGCAAGGAAATTATAGAACAGTCTTCCTGACTTCTGGGAAGTTACTAGAGCAGAATATAAAACAGTCATTTTTATAAATATCCAGTGGTTATCTGTGAAAGGTGCATAAAAGCATATCTGGCTTTTATGCACTTTTCTTTTAATATTTATTGAATAAAATGAAAAAAAAAATCAGTAGAATAATTTCTGTCCCAATGGGGCCAGGGACATGGGCAAAGCCCAGATCCCATCCTTTCCAGGGTACTGCTCCTGACTCCATATATCTTCCTCTCTTGGCTGCCCTGTGGATCAGTTCCAGAAGGAAGCTGGAGATTGCTCTGAACAATGCTTAGCCCATGGTGTGATGACTAGAGCACTATGTCGGGACTCGGGAGATGCAAGTTAAAACTTCCCTGGCTGCAAAAGCCTAGGAACTTGTTCTCACTCTCTAGGCAAGTGTTCTAGCCATTAGGTTATTGGGTAAAAGATAGTAGTGTGCTCTTCTGTCACCACCTTTCTTTGGGTAGGTATGTATGTACCTGGGTGACTCTCTTCTGCTCCATGTGGAAATAGACCCTAAAAGCTGCAGATATCAAATTTGTACTTATACTTAGGCTTATAATGATCAGAAAGGATGTGGCCCTAAATCCTAGGAAAAAACTTAATAACCATAATAGCAATAGTACAAATTCAGCACCAGTCTTGGAGAGTTGTGGTATTTCTTTCATTAGATAATTTCAAGAAGAGGCTGGCTTGGCATCAGTGTAAGATGTTTTAAGAAGAGTAACCCCTATATCTGTTCAGGGGATTGAATTAAATGACTGCTGAGGTCTTCTCTAATATTTATTGTATTTCTGAGGAAGCCACTCTATTTAGCTGCCTTCTTCATGCCTCACCAAACAATCCTCTCGGAAAAGAACCAACTACCATGCCAAACTACAACTGCTAATGTAAGGGAAAAGGTAACCTTGTAAAGGTGTGTACATGGAAAAATGAAACAGAGACAGAGAAGGTTGCCATATGTGGATTATGATGTGCAGCCATTGTGATAAATGTATAATAAAAATAAATGGAAGAAAGGTTTCCCTCTGAAGGAGGGAAAGGAATATATTGAAGATCATTTATATTGTTCCCTTCTTTCCATGAGTTTTCATCAAGAAACTACTAAAGGGATTTGGTGTACCTATGTGGGTGTACATGCAGTTACTGGAATGTGGTACCCTCAGTCTGAAGATATGCATGTAAAATCTGTTGTTTTTAGGTCTGAATGTTTCAAACAGGTGTGACCTGTGTGGGTATATACACTGCATCTACATATATATTATTCTGTCTATGATTGTCTCTGTAAATGAGCCTATGCGTGTAGAAGATGAAAGAAGGAAAGATGGATAAAATGGGACCGCCTGATTTATTTTCTATTAGTCACTATTTTATTTTTAGCCCTATATTTAGTAATTTTTACTTAATATTCTTATCTTGTCAGCAGTTGTTCTTTTCAGGAGAGAAGTCTTTCCATGTCCCTGTATGATAACGAGCCTTGATAGTTGCATGCTTTATAGCAACCAGAATGGGAAAGTCAGTGTGTACTACTGCCTAACTGACCTGTCTTTTTAGATACAAGAAGCTGACAGTATTCTAACCCACAGAGGGATTGTTAAAAATGACCATAAAGCCACCTGATGGTGTTTACAATATCTTTTAGAATTTTGCAGAACTTGTGCCTAAAAAAAATGCAATATATAATCATATTCTCTGCATGTTTCTCTAAGATCTCATGCATATAAGCTATGTAGAGACATAGATTTCCCTAAAATTTACTTTCTCAAGTTTATTTTCTATTATCCTTGGATATGTTCAAATCTCAGGAAGAACAAAGGTCATATATATGTTTTAAAAATTATTCACACATGTCTGTGTGCAATCCCAAATCTGTCATATAATATATATGTCTTGGTTGTTTATATTGCCTCATTACCATAGCATCTGAGCATCTTACACTCTTTAACATATTCATCTTCATAGATCTTTATGAAGTATCTCGCATTCATGACAGTTGGAAGCCTGCAGTACTGCAGGGAATTGACCACCCATATGCTGAAGCCCAGGTTATCACACGAACATCTGAAACCAATGTTCCTCTACTTGTATGTAACTGTGGCAGTGCACGTTTGGGTGCCTGACACTTTAAGGGCAAGGCAAGCAGCTACCAGGTGCCTGATGAGGGCAGCCATTGTGGGAACACTAGGCATATAAAGGCTGTGGTTTGCTGCTGCCAGTGCAGGCAAAAACATCACCTGGCTGAGCGGCATGGAATATCTAGAGGTGAGAGCAAGAGGCTCTTGGTCCTGGGCATCAGCCAAATCTGCACCCTGCCAGGGAAGGGTGGACTGGTGGGGCTCCTAGTGGCATGGGATCCCCCAGGAAATGCCAGGCCAGTTACCTCCCCAGTGAAAGGCAGGTAGGGGCATCTTAACCCCAGCCCCTACCATCTGGTGGGTATTTCTGAGAGCTGGGGGAATAATGGGGGTCAGGTATGCCCATGTGTAGGTGCCTGAGCCCAGCAGGAATGCAGATCCCAGAGTGGGTAGTGTATAGAGCGTTGGGAGGCCCCACACAAAGTAGGGCTGAAGTTGGAATAGGCCTGAATGCTGTGTGTGTGAGGGGGCTGAGTAGGGCTGAAATGCGAGTAAGCCTGAAAGACAGTCCCAGGAGCGTGCTGAGTAGGGCTGAATGGGAGTAAGCCTGCAGGCCAGTGCAAGGGCTGGCCCTGTGAGAAGTTGGTTGCAAGCTTGAGACTGAGACCCCAGGGTGGGGCGTAGTGTAGAGTTGCCCAGTGAGGGGCTTGGGGCAGAATTAGCCCAGGATTTGGCACAAGGCCGGACTATGTAGAGTAGGGGAACTCGCGGGAACCAAAGGACTACATGGCAAGGCCAGTATGCAAGTAGTGAAGCCTAATGGCCCAAGAGGGGCTGCTGAAGGAGGACCAAGGGCAGTGGAGTGTGGCCCAGCAATGGGAAGTATGCCAGAGGCCTCAGTGAGAACGGGGTGGAGTGTAAGAGGCCTCCTGTGATAGGGGATGTGGTATGAATGTGTGGGTCAGTGGAGCCCAACTTTGGACTGGGTTTGCTCCAGTCTTAGACTGGGACACAATACTAATCTGGATGCAAGGCATGGGCTGCAGTGTAGGGAAGGTTCAGAGCTGCAGACAGTGTCCCCTGGCATCAGGGAAGTAATGGGCAGTCTATACTGCATTATACCAACAGTTTATGGAAAAGCAAAGTCATGGCAGGAAAGACTGGGCGGACTGCCCCATGGAGACAGGTGGGCGAGTTGACATGAGACTGGGCCCCAAGCATGCCCCCTCTCACAGTAACATATGGGAAGATTCATAGAAGGCACTTGAGGAATAGGGCATAGTAAATCTTAGTAGGTCATAAGAATTAGGAAATATTGTTTGGAAAAATAAAGACCTTTCAAGGGAAAAATGGAAACTTGATTTCTACTAAGATTTTTTTTTTTTTTACTTTATGTCTAATATTGCCAAAGTTTAATGAATGAGTCTAATATTTATTTTATGTGACCTGCACTGGGGGAGATATATTTACTGGAACTGGAAAAGATAACAATCAATTCAAGATATGACTATTAGAAAACTGCAAGTCTCTTCCCTCCTCTTTACTCTTTTCCATGAAAAGTTTAGCGGTAGAAACTACAGACTTGGACAAAGAACTAGGGAAGGGAAGAATATAATAGCATTGCATGGGCATACAAGGATGAAGTCAGGAAGGCCAAAGCACAATTGCAGCTGCAGCTAGCAAGGGATGTGAAGGGTAACAGGAAGGGTTTCTACAGGTATGTCAATAGCAAGAAGAGGGTAAGGGTTGCTTACTGAATGGGGGAGGCAACCTTGTGACAGAGGATGCATCTTCAAGGAATCCATTTTTAAGCACTTGGAGGAGAAAAAGGTGATTAGGAACAGTCAGCATGGCTTCACCAAGGGCAAGTTATGCCTGATCAGTCTGATTGCCTTTTATAATGAGATGACTGGCTCTGTGGATGCAGGGAGACTGGTAGATGTAGTATACCTTGATTTTAGCTGGGCTTTCGATACAGTCTTCCACAACATTCACACAGGCAAGCTAAGGAAGTATGAGTTGGATGAATGAATGATAGGTGGATAGAAAATTGGCTGAAGCATTAGGCTCAGAGGGTAGTAATCAATGGCTCAATATCTAGTTGGCAGCTGGTATAAAGTGGAGTGCCTCAGGGGTTGGTCCTGGGGCCAGTTTTGTTCAATGACTTCATCAACAACCTGAAAGATGGTATAGAATGCACCCTCAGCAAGTTTGCAAATGGCACCAAGCTGGGGGGAGTACTTTATAAGCTGGAGGGTAGGGCTAGGATTCAGGGTTACTTATCCTATAATTTACCAGGGTGCTCGTTTGAGCATGTAGACCTCTCAAACCTGTCAGGCACCCCTGTCCCCTTGTGAGATGACAGCTTGCCTGCTGGCCTGAGTCTTTAAGGTACCCAAGGAGTCTTGCCTGTCACGACTTTATTGGAAAACTTCTTAAGGGGAGGAAGTTCTTAAATCATGTCTCTCTTGGTTCCCTCTTGGTTCTCATGAGACAGCCTTGGTCCCAGGGCTCCTCCTCCCCTACACCCCACCTAACGCCAACCAATAAGATGTTAAGTCTCATGCAAGTCTAACTTTCAGCTAGCAACCAGGGATGGGGCAATGGCCCCTGTTTATCAGCGGACAATGTTAAAGTTCATATACAGTCTATTTCAAAGCATCCTTATTCCTCCTTAGGCTTTAAAGTTTGCCTGACTCTCGTCTCCTCTAAAACCGGGGGGGGGGGGGGGGGGAGCACACACATACCTTACCTCAGGCACCCTTCCCTTGAGGGTACTCATGGAGTTCATCACTTTTCTTTTTCTTTTCCCTTCACAAGCTTGCCACCATCCCAGTCTCAGCCTTCATCGTCTGGGCTCCACAACTGTTGGGAAGGTAAGTATCCTGGCTCCTCCAAGCCAGCTTTGGTTGGATATCTTAACTCTCCGTGTTTCCACCAGTTGCCCATGCTGGAGCACACAGCCTTTCCATGCTGCTCTGGGCTCCCTGGAGTATCCACTTCTGGTCCTCGCCAGATGTTTTTCAGGGTGATTTTTAACTCTTTTCTAGAGTGCCAGCCAGTAAATCTCTGGCAGCACGCATTTATAAGGCACGTTCATGCTGGCATCAGAATGCTCCTTTGATTTGCGATGGCATTTTTTTGCTGCCGCTTCTCCCGTGACTCCTGTGCCAACAGTAAATCTACTGTCATGGCCATGTCCCCGCCACGTAGACAAATTGGAGGATTGGGCTGAAAGGAATCTCATGAGGTTCAACAGGGACAAGTGCAAATTTCTGCACTTAGAACGGCACAATCCCATGCACCAGTACAGGCTGGAGCCTGATTGGCTGAGCAGCAGCTCTTCAGAGAGGGGCCTGGGGGTTACAGTGGACAAGAAGCTGAATATGAGCCAACAGTGTAGCCTTGTTGCCAAAAAGACTAATGGCATACTGAGCTGCATTGGCAGGTGGTTGCCAGTAGGTCAAGTGAGGTGATTATTCCCCTCTATTCACCACTGGTAAGGCCACATCTGAAGTACTGTGTTCAGTTTTGGGTCCCCCACTACAGAAAGGATGTGGAGATATTGGAAAGAGTCCAGTGGAGGGCAACAAAAATGGTAAGGGGGCTCGGGGACGTGACTTATTAGGAAAGAGTGAGGGAAGAAAAAAGGAGACTCAGAGGGGATTTAATACCAGTCTTCAAGTCAAGGGAAGGTTAGGTTACATATCAGGAATAATTTTTTCACTAGGAGGGTAGTAAAACACTGGAACAGGTTAACCAGAAAGGTGGGGGAATCGCCATGCTTGGAGGTTTTCAAGATCCAACTAGACAAAACTTTGGCTGGGATAATCTAGTTGAGGATGGTCCTGCTTTGAGCACAGGGTTGGAAGAGATGATCTCTTGAGGTCCCTTCCAACCCTAACTTACTTTGTTTCTATGATCAGTTAAATCAATTAATTTCCAAGGAATTGTAGTGATTTAAAACTGGAGTAACATAACAGAGGCATCAAGCTCAAATTTTACTTGTTGCCAGTGAATAGTAGCTTACAGCAGGCATATCCTTTCTTTTATTCTCGTCAATCATCTTAGCAGTAACAATGGACCTAACTCATGTCTTCCCATTCACTCAGTTTCTTTGGTCTAATATTTGCCAATATTTGCTAACCACAGCTTTATATCTTGTATCTATGGCTCCTGGGATTCATCTTTCCAATAACGTAGATGGAAGTAGAGCCACCTTGTGTGGGGAGGAAATATATGGATGATAGCACTACTTGATGTTATGTACTGAAACTAAGGCTGGATAGCCTACCTGAGATTGTTCAAGGGAGCAAGTTAAGTTTCCCTTACATATGGATGTGTAAGCTAAGTTCCTGAAGATATCCCTGAACTAGTTCAAATACCATTACATATTTTTTTCTGAATTACAAATTTAACATCTAACATGTCTTAAAATCCTGCCCTCTAGGGTGCCAGGCCTCATTAACATAAAGATAGTACTGCATCTCTAACTCCATGACTTTAAGACACCTGGCTCAGTACTGGAAGAAATTATTGTTTTGTTGAATCAGTAATCTTGTTCTTCATGGGAGGAGAGCTAAAGCAGTTTAGATTGAGGGCTGAAAAAGATACTGGCCATGTCTACATGAGATGCTGATGGCACAGTTGTTACTGTAGAGTCATTTAGTACTCGTTTGCACATGTGTATGAAAGTACTAAATGACTGTAGTAACCAGAGTTATTGTGCAGTAGTATCCCCGAATGGCTTTTTGGTAATGCTGACTGCTCAATAGCTCATTATAACTGTGCGGTAGCATCACATCATGTGTCATGCTCGTTTAGTTGCAGCTGCTGGGGCTTTTGCTATATTTTATAATGCAAAGTGCATCTTGTTTTTTTTTTCCCTTGGGAAACAACAGCACTACATGTAGGTGGTACATTCATGTGGTCATATATAGATATTAAGACGGTGAAAATTATCCATGATATAAGTTTCCAAAATTTTGCAAAGAACAAACAACTAATCCAGTTAAGAAACTGAGGCAGGAAAAAATGAAGTGACTTAGCCAAGATCACACTGCTGGCTAGCAGCTGCTTAGTCTCAATATGATTTCACAAAGTTATTTAAGATTAGAAAATATCTTACTAACATCTTTTATTTCATCCTGTCCCATGATACAAAAATAAGGGATCACTTAAAGTTAATGGCAAGGAAATTTATAACAAAAGAAAAGTTTATTTAGCACATGTCTCGTGAGCCTGTGTATTCCACTCAACAAGAGATCATTGCCAAGTCAAACACTAAAGCTGGATTAGAAAGGAAGAAAGATAATATTAACAATAATAGCAGTAGCTATGTAAACTAAATTAAGGATTAAATTAGGGTGGATACTTTAGAACACTTCTTTATATGTTACTTTGAAACTCATTCAATCAATCTGTTTAGTAGTAAGATTTTTTTGCCAAAGCAATTTATTTTAAGTCAGTGTCACAGAATATTTAGGGACAATGAATTATTTGACACCTGTAATCATTAGGACAAACAGCAGGAAGCTAATTCTGTGTTTACCCAGTCAGGGAAGGGTGATCGCAATGTGATGTATTGCAATGGGACCATATGATTGTGTCCACTAGTAAGAGGCTGAATTTTCAATATTAACTATTCATGGAGAACTTCCCATAAATGAAATGCAGACCACAGATTATTCACTGCAGTTATTCAGCAAATAATTTTAAAAAACAAATACATTGGTACCTGTCTGGGGAATACATAGAACAAAGGGTAAAACTAGTTGAACTAAATCTATTACCTGTGAATAATTCACTTATTTCTAAATGCCAGAAGGTAAGCTGTGCCTTTAAAGATTTCATGTTTTTTACCTGTCCCTAGAGATCTGCCACAAAAGCTGAAAAATTAAAAAGTAGTGTTTATGGTCCTCTAGGAATATCTGCTTTCTAGGAAAGCTGGTGATGACTGATTTTACATTTAGGGCGCTGGCACATCTGCAGATCCCTACTCTAACTCATGGCACTTTGCATAAAGTATCATGAGTTAGAGTCAACCCCAACCCCGACCCAACAGATCTTCATTTTTTGGGTTGTGGGGGATTAAGCCTGCCTGCCTGTCCTACAAATGGGACTGGGCTGATGCAGCCCTGCTCTCCCCCCCTCCCAGCTCCAATGCTGTCTGCAGGAAGGGAAGAGGAAGGGAAGTAGGGGAGGGGGGAGGGAGGTGAGAGAGAGGGAGCTGTGGATTGGAGTTTATCTGGACTGATCTGAAGGGGGGGTGTGCAAATTGGGGGGCGGTGGGGCTCAAATCCCTGCCCCCTCCAGCTCAGGCTGGGAAAACCCCAGCCTATGCCTCCACTACACTTCCCTACCCCCCTCTCTTCCTGTGGACCGGGATGGGGCTTAGCAGGGTTGGGCTACGTCAGCTCAGCCCTGATCATGCTGACAAACTGACACTAGGGAACACAAGTTCCCTAAGGTGCTTCACTTTGGAGTGGTTTCACCTGATTCCTCATTAAATGAGGGTTAGTTTGTCATGAGATCAGCCACTTTTAAAGCACTCTGTGTCAAAAGGAACTGTTTAATGTATTCTCTATTTCCAAGAAATGAGTGATAAAATGGAAAGGAACAGTGTTTGAAGATTTTCTACACTATGCTATCAATATACTATTGCCTTTTTTTCCTTATTAAACACACAATCTTGTAAAAATTATTCACTAAAATTTCTCCTTGTATGCAATTCAACTGTAAATAATAAATATCCAACTTATATCAGATAAAACATTTTGTATTTTGGGACTGCTGAACTGAGTTGAGAAATTGTCCCACCAGAAAGTCTCAAGCATGTAGAAAACACGTTAGAAATAATGTCTACACAAAGCAACATAATAAATTAGTATTAGACCTATGTCTCCAAATACTTAGTACAGTGATTACTGCCTGTGAATGTGTTTGCTAAGTAATAAGCACTCTGCTTGGTAGTATTTGCAAGATTATTTTACTCAGCCAGTCACCAAAACAAATATGTATTATTCCAGATTTTTTTTTTAAATCTAGTAATTTTAATCCACCTGACAACAAAAATAAATGTAATCATCACTTGTTACATAGCAATCTTAAATTGTATAAATATTACACAGCATCATGGGTATTGCTAACAGAACTAATTCTTTGTAATTTAAAAGAAAGCTCTTGAGCTCTGAGTTTTCATGACCAAAGTAGTGTGTTTCAATAATGTATTAACATAACTATAAAACTACTAAGTATATGCTATCAAATATTAAGCTATGATAAGCTACTAATGCAGATTTTTATGTTGCCTATTAAAACACTGTTTTTCTATTCCAGATTTGCCATTAAACACATCTTGACCATGTATTTATAAAAGGCTGAGAGAGTGAGTGGTTTTTTTTTTAGGAAAGGTGGAAATATGCCCTCTTGATGACTTGTAGGTGCTTAATTAAAAGTGTTAATAGCTGTCAATTTTAATACTGTAAGCTACTCTTATGTGTGGAATAATAGACTTTGACTGTTTAAGCACTTAAGGGACACGTCTACACGAGATGCTTAATGGTGTATTAGCATAGTTTACTGTGAAGTAAGCACATGGGTCTACACGTGCACATGCTTACTTCTCCGTAAATCTCTGCAATCCTGAGTAAATTTGCTACCTGCAAATGCAAATAGCAAATTTACTTGCCATTAGTAATGGTCACATAGCACTCATTTAGATACCTGGCTCCCAGTCAGCCATCTATGAGGGGGTGGGAGATAGCTCCAAGCATCTCCCTGCAGCAGCCCTGTAGTCACAGAGCTGCTGCCGGAGATAAGCATCTCTCAGCAGTGGCTCCACAGTCTTGGAGATGGGAGCTCCCTGCAGGTGCGGGGCTAGGGAGCTTTTTCCTTGCCCATCTCCATGAGCACAGAGCTGGCAGGATAACAGGCTGGGGAGCTTGTTTCCTTCCTAATTCTGTGAGCACAGAGATGCAGGGGGGAGACAGGCTAGGGAGCTTATTCCCTGCCCAGCTCTGCCAGCATGGAGCTGGAGGGGGAACAAGCTCCCCTATCTGCTCCCTTCTAGCTCCATGCTCACAGAGCTGGGCAGGGAATAAGCTCCCTGATTGTGGAGCAGGGCCTGAGAGCTCCCTGAACAGGGACGGTTCCCTGCCCAGCCTGGTGCTGGCTGGGACCTGCCCATGACCAGGGCAGTTCCCAGGCAGCCCCAGGCTGTGCGGAGAAGCACATGTAGCCTGGAGGTGGCTGGAGACTGTCCTGTTTCAGGCAGTCCTCAGCCAGCTCTGGGCTGCACATGCAGACTTCCCCATGCAGCCCAGGGCTGGCCGGGGACTGTCCTGTTTGGGCACAGGTACCAGCCCCATGCCCTGATTGGGTTATAAAGGCACAGGGCTTAAAGCAAGCTGAAGGGGTGGGTGAGGTCCCAGCCCCCTGCTGTGATCCACCGTTGGGGCAGCTAGCAGCTACCTCACTGCTAGCTGCCCCAACAGTGGATCAGGGCAGTGTGCTGGGACCTGCCTCTCCCTTGCAGCTCTTTACAAGGCCTATGCCCCAAGTTGGGAAGCCAGCATCAGGAGCTCCCTGGTACTGTGGCAGAGGGACATTGTCTTTGTCCCAGCAGCAAGCAGCACCACAGGGCCACGAGACAGCTGTATCCTGGCCCAGTACTCCCTGCCAGCTTCTGGGCTAGCACCCAGGGGGTGCTTGGAGCTACCTCCAGTGGCCACAGGGGTGCGTTGTAGGGCTGCAGGGAACTGGGAACAAATCTTCTCCCTTATCGCTGCATGTGTAGACACCTATCCAAAAACCCTCACTGTGCAGAAGCTTACTGAACAGTAAATCTAAGCTGGAGTAAATGCATGTGTAAACAATCCCCAAGTTCTATTATTTAAATATCAACTCTTACTGTATTTAGATACTAGCAACATACTTACACTGCAACTAACATGTCTGAGTAGTTTCCTGTTCTTAATACAGACAATATTTTTCCAGTTAAATACTTATGTTGCATATAACACTTTAAAAAACAAAGATTATTTATAGCATGTTAATGTGGACAGATTTTTGCAGATTCCTCTATGTTTAAAGGGTTCTAACTAGCTGCTTGCCAAGACCATGCATGGGATAAGGTAGAATAAAGGATGGGTGCTATAAGAGAGTTCTACTTACTAATTTAAATTGAATACTTCTTTTTGGTTTAAATGAAATATTTGGATATTAAACCATTTTAAACACTTAAAAATATAGAATTTCAAAACCAAACTAATAAAATAAGTCAATAAAAAGAGAAAAACAAAATGCCTTGGGGTTTTAGAATTGTTTTCTCGTTTCCTGTTAAGGAACTAGTTGGTAAGATCAATGTGAACTAAACAAATATTTCAGTAGGCATGTCCACACGAGAGGCTGACTGTGCATTAGATGAAAATACTGTGCAGTAGCGCATCACAGTACAGACAGTGCTAATACGCTGTTATGCAGTATTATTAAGCTACTGCACAGTAGTGTCACCTAAAAGATGTTCACTGGCACTACTGGGTAGCAACTCCAGTTACTGTGCATGTATTTAGTACTTGCTAATACAATTACTAAATAAATGTGCAGTAACAACTGCACTGTAGTGTCTTGTGTAGATGCACCCAGTGTTTCCAAATCTACATTTTGCACACACCCCATCACACTTCTTATATAAAAATGGGCTTCATTGAGATCCAGTCCTAAGTTGATTTCACACTTCACTTGCTTTTCTTGGGTTACTTGACAAGTTCAGTAATCATTTGATCTCTCAGTTATTGGGCATTACTCATTGATACAGAAGGGATGTGGGCAGATAAAATAGTAACATGTATCTAAAAGTACACATACTGCTATTTCACATTGATCCTAATGACCCAGAGGTTCAGGCTCAGTAATAGTATTGAACATAAGTGAAGCTATCTAATTTGTGTTTCCAGTCTTTCTTGTTTCATCTTTACAAGAGTATTGACAAGTTTCCTGCTTCTTCTGTGCCTAAGCTAGTATCAGGTCCAGGGTAGGTGATCAAACTGTCAGAACTGGCAAAACCAAAGAAAGTTTGTGAAAAAACGTGAAGTCATATAATTGGCATAAATTCATGGAGGGAATCCTGCCACTGCAAATACTATAAATGTATGTTTGGAAGCAGATTTTCATATTCCCTGACCTACCCTCTGGGAAAGTAGATAAATTAATGACTGTGAAGGCCAAATACCTAGATCCAAAATAGTATTAATTTATAATGGTTGTTTGCTTTGCTTCTTTTCTTTCCTTTCCTTTTTCTGCTTTGGTAGTTAGTCATGATTAGAATTGAAAAGGAGCAACTAAAATACCATTATTTGATATTCTAACAGCATTATGATATTTACAACAAATACAAATACAGTTCTGAATTACACCAATTAGAAACAGCAGATTCCAAATGAAGGATCACACCTTTTCTCTCCACAATGATGCAAAGAATGAAAATAGATATAACAGTCGAGGTATAAAATGCTAAAAATAGAAGTCTAGACAGCCAGCCAGTGTAAAATAGCTCTATTGACTTAGTATCATCATTGTCAGTCAGATGGCTGGCTGGCATAAACTTATAATGGAGAAACATTAGCAAATTCAGTTACAGACCTGATTCTGCAAAATAATCCACAAGGGTGACCTTCTACACCCTCCCAGAGTCTGTTCTTTCAGGGAGGTGTAAATATCCACACATCCAACTCTATGCAAACTAAAGTCCTATTCTTCCCCCACTCCACCCACCACAACACCAAAACAATTATGAATACATTGCCAAAACAAGTTTGAATGACTTAATTTAGGAATTTAACTGGAAGTAACCAGGGTGGAAGTATAATGCATATGGGAAATAAGGGGGCTTTCAGCAATTAAGAACCACATCATCTAAATACACCTGTGAACGCCTTATCTACACTAGCAGCCCTGTCTTTGCTACCATCAGTAGAGCTGGGCTATTTGTATCAATAATGGAATTTTTTTGGTAGCATTAATAGAAAAAAGGCCACCTAGTAAAACAAAGAATATTAAGAGACAATTGTTTTTCATTAAAATAAAACAGAGAAATAATCAATAAAGAGTGTAATCATCATCAGTGATCCCTTACAGTCTAGGATGATCACCCCATGGGGAATGGGCTGTAGATGAGTCTGTTGACAGCTAAGAAGGCCAATCCTAGAGTCACAGACTCTCTGGCAGACACCATAGATGGTGGTTAAAGGAAGGGTTGGACCGTGGATTTCTCTGTCTTGTTTCCTTTCCTTCTATTTCTGTCCAGGGTGAGACAGTTTTCTTCAAAGTAAGATGTAACTTCTCTCACAAGGCATTGGCATGTAGTCTTATCCTGGGCTAGTTTTTCTCAATTAGTGATGACACACTTGTTAATATTCGCCTTTGTTTTGGTCAATATACATCAGGCATGCACACACACTGCCCTGTTCACCACAGCTGATATTAAATAATCAGCACTTCCATACTGGTGTTTTTTAGCATTGGTGAGGACACTGGCATTTTTGCAACGCTCCTCCCACTTTATGTCAAGGATCTTCCAGAGGTAGCACTAATGAAAGCATTTCAGGCTTCTAAGGTGGTCCCTGTAGGTCACCCAAGCTCCACAGCTGTAGAGAAGAGTTAGAGTTACCACCGACTTATATAATAGGAGCTTTGTTCAAGTCCTGACATCAAGATCTTTGAGAAGATGATGATACAGTCTTTCAAAGGCAGAGCTGGCACATCAGATCCTATACTGGATCTCCTCATCAATGTAGGCTTTCTTTGAAAGATGACCAACTCATAGGATCATCATAAAAATCTAGTTTATTAGACGGATGCAAAAGTCAGATCATAAACCTTGGGGATGATCCCCTCAAACAAACACACATTCATGCACACACACATACTCACAGTAGCTAGCTATGAACATTAAGCACCGATGTCAAGATATACCTATCCTCAAACTCTGGAGTCCGCCATCGATGGCCAGTCTAGACTTCTTTCAGTGCGATGTTGCTTCAGAAGGGGATCACCAGCTGCTCCTCCTGGCTGGACAGGCAGGGTGCTGGTCAGGTCAGAGAGGGCGCCATTGGGGGTCATTCTTTGCTGCCTTTTATCCCTCTCTGGCAGACTTTGGTGACTCCCCAGTTTCTAGGCTTACCCAATCCAGGGGTCATTGACCTCGTGGGATGTCCCCCTTGGTGGTTGCTGGGTGGCAGCTGTCAGCCCCAGGGGTCACATCCACAGGTACGTGCAGTCTTGGGAATCCATTAATAACGTTTGATTAATTCACTGCTGTGGTTAGTTCAAACCAGGGCTTCTGTACCTTTAACAGTGAAGTTTCAGAGAGTTCCTGGCACTGTATTGATCCTTTCCTCTCCTTAGTCTCCTTCGTCCTACCCACAAAAGCATCTACAAACTATATTTTTATTAAAAGTATACCTAATATTCTATAAAAATAATAACAATATAATAAAAGAAGAAGAGGGAGGAAGGAAGAAAAGGTAGAAAAGAGAAAGCATCCCCAAAAAGGGGGCAAACAAATACTGCAAAAGGGCCTTTTTGCCATATGGAGGGGTTTCACATTGAAGGTGGGGGACAGGCAAAAAAAAGTTTTCTTGCTACAACTGTACTCGATGCCAGTGCCATATGGCAGACAGTCATGGGTGAGCATCTTGATCACAAGAAAGATGGAAAACAGGATTGGTGCAATCACACATTTGTTTGGCTGCATAGCAGAGCCACTGCATATAATGGAAACAGTCATCTGGTCATGAAGGAGTGTTAGGATGGTGATACATTTTCCTGGACAGCCAAACTTTCATAAGAACTTCCATAGACCCCCATGGTTAACAGAGTTAAAAGATTTGGTCAGATGGATAAAGGTCAAATATAGTGACTGGTGTTGTTCTTAGCATTTTTCCTGAATCCACTGGGCCACAGAAATAATGTCCATGATGCCTTTTGATGGTTTGAAGCCACATGGAGACTTGGGAAGGATTTCTTCCGTAAAAGGAAGTAGTTGGTTCAGTATAATTCAAGCAAGGATGTTCCCAGTAATGGAGAGGAGGGTAATGCCTTGATAGTTTCTACCATCAGCCTTAACTCCCTTTTTAATAAAAGAGAGAAATAAAAACCAATAAAGGGTGTACATATACCATTACAAATTAAACGAACGAGAAAGTTATCAGTAGCTGGAAACATCTACAATACTTATTACTTTGAAATGGACCCATAATCTAATTGTCATTTATAACACATCTGTAATCAGCATAATGAGTTTTGGATATACAGAAGACAAGTTTCTTCCTAAAAGGCAAAGTCTTATTTAGACAGGCAAAATGATAGAAAGGTGATTGGAATTGTATAACCAAAATTTAGAATTGTGTGTGTGGGTATACAAACATAAGCAGGACCCTGTTGACACATAAGACAAGAGAGGGGATGTTCCATGAATAAAGACCCATAACACATGATGTATGCTTTTACTTACCGCATAAGTGACAGAAAGACTGCAACCATATGGTTAGGAGTGATAACACAATGGTCAATCTTTCCATCTTCTTTGATTTCTAAATAGCCAGTCTCAGTAAAAACTTCCAGACCTTATTTTTTTTCATTCCATAAATGGTTTGTTCATTTCTCTGGACGTAGATTTTCCACATATCATGTTCTTTCATTGGAGACAAAAAAATGGAGCATAAAAGGGTAGAATGAGGACGGACAACTTTTTGATCTAGTTTTTCTCACTGAAAATCAACTTCTGGATAGATATGAAATCTTTTTTTAATCTGTCATGACATAATATTTTTCCCTTCCAGCAGCTATAGCTTCAAATCTGAGTAGCAATAAAGCAGTTACAACAGACAAAGCAAAAATAGTATTTGCAAAATGTCTCTGAAGGACTTCATGCAAAGTACAAGGACATATAATTGAAAACATGACTTTATCCCTCAAAGCTTTAAAGTCTACTACATGTAATACAGAATTAAATATAGGTGATAATATCAAGCAGTTTGGTAAGGAACTCTCCACTCTTGTTTGTAGTTTTAATAGCACTCTACAATAATACAACAGCTTTTTATAGCAACAATGTCATAGATAGGACAAGTGTGAGCAGAGTTAAAGAATAGTGAAGACATATCTATCTTACAGGATGCAAGGACTCCAAACTTCTGTTTGTAATAAAGGCAAAAAGCTGGAGCATGTAATTGTATGCTATTTCACTTTGGGAAGGGGAATGTAATGCAAAGATTTTCTGGTGCAGCTGAAACCAGATCCTCAATACTCACTTCTGTTGTAGTGCTTGGAGAGAGTTACCATGTGATAATGACTAGGCAGGTGGCAAGATGCAACTGTTGTGCCTAATGCTAATAGATTTTTATGCACCTGTGAAGTGTGAATATAGCTAATCTGCTAAACCAGACTATTGGTATCTGGCTCATTTACTTTCTTGTCTGTTACATTTTGCCTTCTAGATTTCTAAATTTTCTGGGACAGGGACTGTAACATTCTGTTTGTACAATGTCCGGAATGGGATATGTACAAGCTGAGTTGTCAACTACAAAAAAATAAGAACCATGTTAAATAATGGTATCTTCAATCAGGTGAGACAATTCCAAATGTTTCATCAATTTATAGCATAGCAGATTTCCCACTGGACATCTTGTATTTTAATAATATCTCCCTTTTGATTTTTGGTTCCATCTTCAGTCTCTCTACCATCCACTGAAGTGGTTAGCTGTGTTAGTCTGTAGTCAATCAGAAGTGAGGGCAGGGTGGCAACTTTGAGATTACCTAGTTCAGAGAGTTGTCAGCTTTCATAGGCAACAACCTACTTGATCAGATGTTCTGAATGCACCTCCCTACCTTCTGCCTGCATCATCCAGTTTTCTGAATGGATTTGTTATTAATTCTTCATTCTGTATTGGGTATTCATCAAAATACCCTTTTTTTATACTTTGGCCCCTCACTGCAGTATCTGGGGACTTTGATCATAGAGAAGTAAGGTTGGAAGGGACCTCAAGAGGTCACCTAGTCCAGCCCTCTGCCTGAGGCAGAATCAAGCCTATGATGCTTGTTCCCAAACCTGTTGATGAGCCAAACCATCCTATACAAATCAATTGACTAACCTTTTAATAAAACTACATAGTGAACCCTGTGGAATGGCTTCAAAGTACTATCCAGCATGCTTTTCCATCTTTGCATTGCAACTGTTTGATATGCTCTGTGGACCTCTTCTGAGCATTGAAACATACAATCAAATGTTATCTTTACTTTATATAAATTAAAACATCTTTGGTTTTATAAATATTTCACAGGTGATAGTAGCTTAACAATTCCATGTTTGGAGCGTTTCTCCTTTATTTGATTAGAGAGAATATCTTCAAAAACAATAAGTCAATTTTTAAAATAAATGTTTTTTGGAAAGCATAGTAAGTGGTCCAGAATTCTAAAAAAAAACCCTCCCTTCCATCTCAACAAAACTTGTTTTAAAATAAACTCATGACAACATGGACATATTTCTTTCTGAACTAGTATATGTATTCAGAAAAAAAGGCTGATTAAGTAGATGTAGTTGCTGAAACTTACCTGTATTTTTTCAATTGTTTATAAATCAGTCATCTAAAACAAGTCTATGCAAATTATGTTCATCAGGAGGTTTTGGAGCTTATCAATAGATTTTGGAACAAGTATTGGTTCTATACTCAGTGAAATTGGTGATAAAGTTCCACAGACTCTTAGGGTGCTTGGGGATTGAGGAGGGGGAGGAGAGCATTTTAATTAGAGGAGTTCCCAGACAGCCACTGTAATTCTGTAATTAAAATTCAATAGCATTATGTATCACAAATATTTAGTGCAAATAGCTAAAATTCAGCCATTAGGCCAATATTAATCCCCTTTCTTAACTACAGTCCTGAGCATGGGGGATTTTGTTAAAGGAGTTTTCCTGGAAACTCTCTCACCTTCTTTCACTGTAAGCTTGGTGAGAGTAATCAGGGAAATGGGAACCTTTCAAGACCAAGGAGCAGTGAACAGGCCAACTTACAGAGGAGTTTGCTAGGGAAAGTTTGCTTGGAAATAGGAGTGAGAAGAGAGAGGTGGTGGATTAAGGAGTCACTGCCACTGCCAGCTCTTCCTCTGCTTGATCCTATGAGGTGTCTATTTAGGCAGGACCACTCACTGTCAAGGCTTCCACCCAGGTCATGGTCATGATTTGGTATTGTGGTGAATATGGCTTTCAAGTTCCTTCCAGTGACAATGGGCGTGTGCCTGTGATGTGAGCAGAGTGGGGGAGTGCCTGTAATGTAAGCAGGGCCTCCTGGTGGTGTTCCTCAGGAACAGGCAAGAGATCTACAGGAGCAGGTGTTAAGGCTCTGAAGTATCCTCCACCCTGAGGACTTAATTGATTCAATGCTGGAGGAGACCTCTAGGGCTGTGGAGGAAGGACTACCAGAGGCAGTGCTAAAAAAGACAGAAGACATGGACAACTAGAAGCTAGTAATCTTTGGCAGCAAGCAGAAGTCTTCATCTCCACCATAGTAGTTTGCCTAAGAACAGATATGAAGGTGTAGCAACAGAGGAGGAGGATCATGTTCTGTTGCTAGAGGAGGCCTGGCCAGGCCTCCCCATAGTTGAGAGGACTGAGACCACTGCCACCAAGAAGAAGAGATGAATGCTGGTGGTTGGAGACTCCTTTCTGCTGGCGACTGAGGCATCCATCATCTGGGCTGACCAGTTCTCTTGGTAGGTCTGCTACTTACCCAGAGCCTAGATGCAAGATGTCATGGAAGGATTATCAAGACACATCCAGCCCTATTACTACTACCCCATGTGGCTTATCTATGTCAGCACCAATGATACTGCCAGGGGTGACCATGAGCAGACTGAAGTGACTGCAGGGCTCTGGGTGCAAGGGGGATGGGACAGGGGCTCAGGTGGTGTTCTCCTCAATCCTTCCTGTCAAGGGGAATGGCCCAGGCACGAGCAGATGCATCCTGCAGATCAACACATAGCCATACATGCGGTGCCACCAGCAGGGCTTTGGCTTTCTCAACCACTGGATGTTGTTCCAGGAAGACTAATTGCTAGGAAGAGATGGAATCCACCTGACAAAAAGAGGGAAGAGCAGCTTCACAGACAGGCTTACTAACACAGTGAGGAGAGCTTTAAACTAGGTTCTCTAGGGGATGGAAAGCTCTGAAGTAAGTAGGGAAGCAGGTAACCTGATGAACCACGAGCAGGAGAGGGCAACAAGGGAGGCCTTCCCATTCTTCCTGAGAAAGTAGGGCAATTGGCTAGTTACCTCAGGTGTCTGTACAAGAATACATGGAGCCTGAGAAGCAGGCAGGAAGAATTGGAAGTCCTCACACAGTCATGGAACTAGGATGTGACTGGAAAAATAGACTTGGTGGGATAGCTCACATAACTGGAGTATTGTCATGGACTGGGAGGGGCAGGGGAGAAGAGGCAGGGGAGTTGCACTTTATGAAAAAAGGCTGTATGATTGCTCAAAGCTCCAGTATGAAACTGGAGATAAGCCTGTCTGTGGGTTAGGGTCAGAGGGGAGAGCAACAGTGATGACATCTTGGAGGATGCCTGCTATAGACCACCAGATCAGGATGAGGTGGATGAGGCATTCTTCAAACACCAAGCAGAAGTTTCCTGATAACAGGTTCCGGTTCTCATGAGGGATTTCAATCACCTGACATCTGCTGAAAGGGCAATACATCAGTGCACAGGCAATGCAGGAGGTTTTTGATGCACTGGGGACAACTTCCTGGTGCAAATGTTGCAGAGACCAAGTAGGGGCTGTGTTCTTCTTGACCTGCTACTGTTCACAAAGAGGTAAGAATTGGTAGGGAACATAGAAGTGGGTGGCAACTTGGACATCAGCAACCACAAAATGAGTGAGTTCATGATCCTGATGAACGATAGGAAGGAGAGCAGCAGAGTAAGGAAGCTGGACTTCAGAAAAGCAGACTTAGACTCACTCAGGAACTGATGGGCAGGATCCCCTGGGAGGCTGTTCTGAGGGGGAAAAGTCCAGGGGAGCTGGTTGTGTTTTAAAGAAACTTTATTGAGGGTACACAGGAAGACTAGCAAGTAAGGCAGAAGACCAGCTTGGCTTAGCAGATAACTTTTCAATGAGCTAAAACAAAAAAGGGAGCTTGCAAGAAATAGAAACTTGGACAAATGACTAGGGAGGAGTATAAAAATAAAATCAGGAAGCCAAAATGCAGTTGGAGTTGCAACTAGCAGGAGACATGAAGGGTAACGGGAAAGGCTTCTATAAGTATGTCAGCACCAAAAGGAAGGTCAGGAAAAGTGTGGGTCCTTTATTGAATGGGGGAGGCAACCTAGTGACAGATGATGTGGAAAAGTCTAAAATACTCAATGCCTTTTTTACCTCAGTCATCACAGGCAAGGTCAGCTCCCAGACTACTGCACCTGGCAACACAGTTTGGGGAAAAGGTAAGTGGCCAAGAGTAGCAAAAGAACAGATTAGGGACTGTTTAGGAAAGCTGAATGTTTGCAAGTCCATGGGACTGTATGCAAGGCATACAAGGTGTTAGAGGAGCTGGCCATTGTGACCACAGAGCCTCTGGCCATTATCTTTGAAAACTTATGGTGATCTTGAAAGGTCCTGGATGATTGAAAAAGGGCAAATATAGTGCCCATCTTTAAGAAAGGGAAGGTGTATTATCCAGGAACTACAGACTGGTCAGCTTCATCTCAGTCCCTGGAAAAATCATGGAGCAGGCCCTCAAGGAATCCATTTCTAAGCACTTGGAGGAAAGGAAGGTTTTAGGCACAGCCAGTGTGGATTCACCAAGGGCAAGTCATGTCTGACCAATCTAATGCTTTCTGTAATTAGATGACTGGTTCTGTGGATACAGGAAAAGCAGTGGATGTAATTAATACCTTGACTTTAGCCAGGCTTTTGATACAGTTTCCCACAGCATTCTTGCAAGGCAGCTGAGGAAATATGGGTTGGAGAATGGACTGGAAGGTGGATAGAAAGCTAGCTGTTTTGCTGGCCTCAACAGGTAGTAGTCAATGGCTTAATGTCTAGTTGGCAGCCAGTATCAAGTGCAGTGCCCCAGGATTTAGTTAAATATCTTCATTAATGATCTGCAAGATGAGCTGAATTGCACCCTCAGCAAATTTACGGATGACAACAACTTGGGAGGTATAGTAGATATGGTGGAGGGTAGGGTTAGGATTCAGAGTGAACTAGACATATTGGAGGATTGAGCCAAAAGAAATTTCATGAGATTCAATATGGACAAGTGCAAAGTCCTGCACTTAGGATGGAACAATCCCATGCACTGTCACAGCCGGGTGACTGGATGGCTAAGCAGCAGCTCTGCAGAAAAGTACCTGGGGGTTACAGTGGACAATAAGATGGATATGAATCAGCAGTGTGCCCTTGTTGCCAAGAAGGCTAGGGGCATACTGAGCTGCATTAGTAGGTGCATGGCCCTGGCTGCTTCCAGGGCAGCAGCAGAGCTTAGCTAGCTGCTCAGAGCCTGGCCAGCAGCCAGAGCATGGCTCTGGTCTGGCTGGCCAGGCTGTTTCTGGTGGTGCACACTGCTGCTACAGGCACCACACTGGGGTTTTTTTGCAGCATTTTTTTTTTTTGACACTTGGTTCTCTAGGTGCCAAAAAACCACCACTGCACTGCTAATTAGTGTGCATTGCATGTAGTTTGCGGTGCCGCAAACTACATGCAGTGCACACTAATTGTTCCCTCTATTCTGCACTGGCAAGGCCGCGTCTGGAGTACTGGGTTCAATTTTGGGCCCCCACAAACAGAAAGGATGTGAGCAAGTTGGAGAGAGTGCGACAGAGGGCATTGAAAATGGTAACGAGCTGGATCATATGACTTATGAAGACAGGCTGAGGGAACTGAGTTTATTGAATCTGCAGAAGAGAAAACTGAGAGATTTGATACCAGCCTTCAACTGCCTGCAGGTTGGTTCCAAAGAGGATGGAGCTAGACTGTTCTCAGTGGTGACAGATGACAGAACAAGGAACAATGGTCTCAAGTTGCAGCAGGGCTTAGGTTGGGTATTAGGAAAAGCTTTTTCTCTAGGAGCGGTGACACATAGAACAGGTTACCTAGAGATATGGTTGAATCTCCATCCTTTGAGGGTTTTAAGGCCCGGCTCAATAAAGCCCTGGATGGAATGATCTAGTTGGCGATGGTCCTGCTTTGAGCAGGGGGTTGGACGAAATGACCTCCTGAGGTCCCTTCCAACCCTAATTTTCTATGATTCTATAACAGGATTCAGATGGGTCAGGTTGGCAGAGGAACCCACATCAGGAAAATAGGGTCCTGCCACTTCAAGAAAGCAGAGCAGCAGGAAGGCTTCCCTGTAATTAAAGGATTAGCAGATCCTTAACAGGTGCAAGAGGAGGCAAGCAATTGGCAAGGGAGACAGTATTTGAATACACAAGCCTCAGCCTGAGATAGGAAGTTGGGTGAGAAACTGTGCCTGGAACAGGAGATGTCTGTTGGGGAAGGGCAGAGACATGGCAGCTTGTGTTTTGCTAACACTGGAACCTGCTGTGACCCAGATGTCAGAGTCAGTGAAGCATCACCTGCCAGGGCAGATCCCCCTCTCCTGTGGAGTTTGTGCACTCATTTAAAGTGTCATTTAAAGTGTTCTTTTGTGTGTGTGTTGTACTCTGTTGTACCCCGGGAGGGAAGAAGTTTCTGTTGAAAAGCAGCAGCTTATTTGTTTATCTTACAGTTACATTTGTGGGCTGAATATGACTATCAGGGGAAGTGGAGCTCACAGAGTGGTGGAGAGGCATGCTGTTGGGCCCTGCTAGGAACAGGGAAAATGAGATACACTAGGACTAATTGCCCCAAATTGAGAGCGAACAGAGGGAGTGAGAGAGGGTTGGGGCCCCAAGGAGCTGGAGACCAGAGCAGCGGACCTCTACCTACCAGACCTAGCCAAAGAAAAGGAAATGAGGCTGGGGAAGCCAAAACCCCAATAGAGCTTTTGGAGGCACGAGGGCCAAACAGTGAGGAGGGAGAAAGGCCCTCACTCAGGTGTTAAACAGCAACATCTGTGAGGCATGACAATGGGGGCAGCTGAAAGTCACAATTATTGCCCATAAGGCATAACTGGGGAATTGACTTAAGGGAGAAGACCCACCCCACAGAGTGAGAAGTAAAGAGGAGCCTGAAATGTAGTACACCTAGGAAAATATTACCCCTGTCTCTGTCACCAGCCTCCCAAATTAGAAACTCTTAAAAACTAGTGGGCAAGTTAGGGTATGAGGCACAGAACAGAGTTTGCAAGCAGGTGAGTTCAACCACCAGGCTAGTTACCTCTGGCCTGCTACACAGGTCCTGTGCCCTCCTCAGGATTAAGTCCAGAATTGCTTCTCCTCTTGTGAATTCCAAGAGAAGTTGTTCTGGAAAGCAGACATTTATTACATCCAGAAATTTTATCTCTGCATCTTGCTATGATGAGGTGTTTACCCAGTCTATATGTGGATAGTTGGAGTCTCCCTCTATTCTTGCCTGTCTTACTTTTTCAGCTTCTCTAATCATCCTAAGCATTTTGTACTCCCCTTCACCCTCCTGATCAGGTGGCCAGTAATAGCATCCTTTTATTCAACCCTAATTTCTATGCACAGGGATTCTATGATAATTTTCCTTTTAAATAAAATGTTTGCAGTTGCTGTCTATACTATTCTTAACATATAGTACAACTCCTCTGCTTACATATCGTATTCTGTCATTCTTATATTATTTGTAACCCAGTATAATAGTATCCCATTGATCATCCTTCTACCAGGTCTCTGAGATACCAATATTTCAAAGGCATCATTTACTACCAGGCCTCTTTTAATACTCTGACTGGTTCATTTGTCCCTATCCTAAGGGCATTTCTATGCGGCATGTAATTAGAAACCAGAGGTGACTTTAAAGAAAATACTTCAGGTACCACAGCAGAAGAGCTTCACCAGCATACAGATTTTCATGGGTCAACTTACCAACCTTTCAGTAGGAAAAACTTAGTCTGTTCAAAGCTTAGCACTGCTATGGTAGACTCCATCTACTACCTGCAGTGCAGTTGAAACCACATAGGAACATAGTAGCATACTTTAAAGGAAATAAATTAAAATGTAATTTGACAGAGGTCCCAAATTATTTTGTATATTTGAAAGAAAATTATCTGTGTTTAATTGGAGACTTCAGTTAGCACCGTAATACAAGCTTCACCGTATATGTAGTTTGATTATTAGAAGACTCTAGGCTACTCAGGCAGAAGATGAGCCTTTCTAGTGCTGGTCACAATAGTATCAAGTTTCTCATTTCCTAACTCATTAAACAATTCACCCTTGTACCAATCAACTTTACATTGTAGAGATACTTTCTTCATTAACAGAGACAGATTGCCTTTTCCTTAGCACTGCTGCCCACTCTAAGCAAATGACTAAATATGCATGCTGAGCATATGCTCAGCTATGCCAATGACTCTACGCAAGCATTTTTTACTGCGTTAAATGTGACTGTTATTATGTCCTTAGTTCTCTTTGTACATTCAAAGGTTTGTTCAGTTGCTAAAGCTGGCTGAGTCACGAAATAGCTTTAACCACCACATGGAAACAGAAGGAAGAAGAACGGGGGATATTAATTTCTTAGAAATTGCCTTCTATAAGATAAACTCAGTTACAGTGGAACAAGATCAGTACCATTGTTAAGGCCATGCAAAAAATTTTCCTTAAGGAAAGAGTTAATCAAAATTCTCTTGAGGATTGGAATTAAGATGCTAAATGTACTGCCTGAATTTTAATCTATAAAAGCAGTTCTGAGAGGTCAAATTTGAGATATGTACGATCAATGGTATTGGGAAATATTATATTACTTTACATTTAAAATGCATTAAGCCATATATTTTATAGAGAGAAATTTGCACTTGCATAGAGTAATTTCATTTAAAGCTAGTTCCATCCTGAAAGATTATACTAGTGTGACATTTCCAGTGTGCACGGCACAGGGACAGCATGCAGTAGTGCTGTCCTCACTGTGCGGGCCGGGAGCGATCCGGGCCCTTTTTCGCGCCGCGGGCTCTGGCCAGCAGCCCGGGCACGCAATGGTTGATTCAAGATTGTTTACTTACACCGTAGATGGTCACAGTGTAGGCTGGACAGTTTCCCAGGCAAAGCTCCACTTAAATCCCCAGTTTGAGGACTCAGACTGTACTCGGATCACTCCCACGGAGTTGTCGAGGCTCTGTGGATCCTTTTTTGCGCGCAGGGAAGAGGGATACGTCGAGGATTGCGCTTGGTGATGGGGAGAGGCTAGAGGCTGATCAGACCCCTGTTGCCTTCTTTGAATACGCTGGGTCCAATAGGCTCCACAGCGCTTAGAGTGCTTCACAAAACGTGAAGCCCTCCTCTTTCTCTTTTTCTCTCTCCAGATGGTTGTGGAGTCCTCCAACTTGGGCAGAAACCACTCAAGCCTCTTATACGGCTAGCAAGCCAATCACTAGCCGCCACGTGGGAATATTTTAACACAAGCCAATAATGGGGCTCGAATTTTAATACAAATGGCGGGAACTCCTTGCAACGTGCATTTCTATGCTGCAAAGAAGAAATGCACCCTGCAAAGAAAGCTCCAAAATGGCGGGAAAATAATTCAGTGGTGCCAAAGCACACACAAAATAAAAATCACACCCTTGGGTTGTGACATCCCCCCTTGCTGAAGGCACAGCTAAATTATGCTGTACTCTCATTATTCGAGTGATCCAGAGTTTTGTCACGAGTCGTCAAACAAACAAACAAACAAACACAAAACTTATCAACATGAAAAGTTCGTCCTTTAGGGATCGAACCAAATAATAACAAACACAAATACACACACATAATTAGATTTATAACAAAAACTGCATGATCAGGGCTTCAGTGGACGTTATGGCGAAGTTGCACGTCAGGCCCTCACTTATCCGTGATGTTATCCTTCTTAGGGCTTTTCTTCACCACGCACTCTGAATTCTGGATCTGTAAACAAAAAACTCTCAAAAAAAATAAGTTAACGCATTTCAACATATTTACAGAATTTTCATGGAACTTTACTGTTATTTCTATATGGTACAAGTGGTTGCTACTCTAAACTATCCTCTCTTATACACTCAACTAGATGAAATCGTTGAGGAGCCATCGTCTAACTCTTCTAGATAACGGAAACCTAACTCATAGGCCAGTTGCCATTGGCCTGTGTCCCCTAAAATCCGAAGTTGCCGCTTATTGAGTCCAGAATGCTGTAGGAGAAATCCAAACATGTATCGCTTTTCTGGTGTTCTCTGTGGCAATGATGGAAGATCAGATTCGCAGTGTCTTGTGCCTTGAATCTTGGTCGGGTGTCGACGGTCCCGATCAATAGATAATCTTGGCTCCATCAGGATACGCAGTCATGACAACTGACTAAGGAGATTGCTTACGGGTTGGTTCACCATTGGGTTGAGCAGAATCCGGAGGACGACGATGTTCTTTCGCCCATAAACCTCAAGATAACTATCTAGGCTGTGAAGGGTTACTGGAACGGTTCCAGGATCTCGTAGATGATGATGAGGCCATGGTTTTATTCGCTGGAGTGATGTCAATCCCAGCGCGCATGCTCTGGGGTTCCAGGCACAGTACGAGACTCCGATGATTGCTAGCATGAGATGTTCTGCGCCGTTATGTTCTGGTCGTCCTTCATGCCATACATGGGCTTTCTGACCAATCAGTCCTGCAACAAGCGCTGGCAGTGGAATAGGCCAGTGAACATTGACTGCTATCATGTCGATGTCAGTGGCATGTCCTCTACTCCCCGAAGATTGTCTGACTAAGAAGCTTGCTTCTTCCTGGTTCAGCAGGTCGGATCCAAGTTCCACGACTAAATGTCCCAGCCATACAGCTAGAGTTTCTTCAGGTTGGATTCTTGATTCTCTACATAAATCCTGTAGTTCAGTTCTGGTGCAAGCATAGTAGGCAGTAACAATTCGGTTAGTCATTGTTGTAGGCTGAACTGCTGCTGCAGGAGTCACTGCTGTTGTTACTGCTTCAGGCAGGAGGGGCGGATGCACTCCTCCGCTCGATTCTCCCTTTCGTCAGCAGGAAGGCGTGGTCGTCAAAGACGACACTGCGTCGATGGGCAGAGTCGCTGACCGAACTCTCGCGGGTTCCTCTGAAGCTCCACCCTTCTTTTCCGGTTCTTCCACGCGGTCTCCCTCTTGCTCAGCACCATCTTGAGCTGGCGTTTTAGGATCCCTTCTCTCAGCCGCTTCTTTGACCGCTTGAACAGCCATACGCAGCTGGGCCTTCAAACTTAAATTCTTATTCATTAAATCAGTAATTGTACAGAATGTTGCACTTAATTCTCCCCCCTTGTCGTATTGTGGGGCCACCCTCTTATCTGCGGCGCGTTCCTCCATCTCCAGATCTTCGCGGAGCTCGGATGGAAGCTCGCGACCCCTTAATCTAGACGCCACCATGTAAGGGGAGAACCAGCCGATTGGCACTGGTTCTTCACTCTCCCGAGCATATTGTAGGCAATGGGCACGCTCCCGGGTGAGGGTCGGGTTCACTGCGCCTGCTGGGTTGACTCTGGCGAGGGACACAGTGTTGAGGGGCCTGAACAGGACCCGCTCGTCGCTCATCATACACCCGAATGCCGCGGGGTGCAAATACACTTCCCTCTCTCTTGGGGCTCCATCTTCAGAAGCTCCCTCTTCTTCCCTCAGTGAAAGGCATCCGCTGATACATCTTTCACTCGTTCCGCCCACCTGGTGGTAAGTGATATGCGCCTCCAGCTCCATAAAACTTTTCACTTGGCGTTTTTCACCGCGCCAAGGGCAGTTCTTAACTAATTCTAGCTCTAGCGTGCCTTCTCCTGATCCCATCCTCGTCGCCATGTGCGGGCCGGGAGCGATCCGGGCCCTTTTTTGCGCCGCGGGCTCTGGCCAGCAGCCCGGGCACGCTGAGTCAGAGAAAGCAGGCGACACTCTAGAATTAGGCACGGACGCATAATGGTTGATTCAAGATTGTTTACTTACACCGTAGATGGTCGTGGTGTAGGCTGGACAGTTTCCAGGCAAAGCTCCACTTAAATCCCCAGTTTGAGGACTCAGACTGTGCTCGGATCACTCCCACGGAGTTGTCGAGGCTCTGTGGATCCTTTTTTGTGCGCAGGGAAGAGGGATACGTCGAGGATTGTGCTTGGTGACGGGGAGAGGCTAGAGGCTGATCAGACCCCTGTTGCCTTCTTTGAATACGCTGGGTCCAATAGGCTCCATAACGCTTAGAGTGCTTCACAAAACGTGAAGCCCTCCTCTTTCTCTTTTTCTCTCTCCAGATGGTTGTGGAGTCCTCCAACTTGGGCGGAAACCACTCAAGCCTCTTATACGGCTAGCAAGCCAATCACTAGCCGCCACGTGGGAATATTTTAACACAAGCCAATAATGGGGCTCGAATTTTAATACAAATGGCGGGAACTCCTTGCAACGTGCATTTCTATGCTGCAAAGAAGAAATGCACCCTGCAAAGAAAGCTTCAAACGGCGGGAAAATAATTCAGTGGTGCCAAAGCACACACAAAACAAAAATCACAGCCTTGGGTTGTGACACTCACCACCTGTGCCTCCCCACACCACGACTGCTCCAGCCCCTGCCCTGACAACAGCGACCAGCACCCTGCACTCCTGCTGGCCACTGTACTGGCCCTGCTGGCCTTCCATGCCAAATGCCCCAGCTGACCCATGGCCATGTCACCCCTCCGGGCCCCCCCCCCATGAAGTGACTGCTTGCCCATCCACAGTGTTCTGTCCCGGGGCCACTGCCGTGCATCTGCCACCTCGACCCCATCCTCCTGGCCAGACCCTGGCATGGACGCCAACAATGGGATCCAAGATGCCACTGCCGGGGCTGCTGTCACGCCCTGGTGGAGCACACCTTCAGCCACCTCAAGAGCCACTGGCACACTCTGACAGCCCGCCTCAAGTTCCCCAAGAACAACCTACCCCAGGTCATTATTGCAGCCTTTGTGCTGGTGTGGGTACCTCCCCTCCATCAGGTAGTGTCCAGGGCCAGCAGCTCTGGTGTGTGGCCTTGGTCCCATTGCAGGAAGCTCTGGCTTTGCACCTGTGTGGAGCCTGGGTGAGTGATGAGCCTGGGCCCAAGTTGGGGGATGGGTGGTGCCAAACCCAGGGCAGGGGCTAGGCCAGAGGCTCTTGGCTGCTGGAGGCAATGCAGGGCCTCCTCTCAAGCCCAGGTGGAGGCCTGTTGCTGGGTGGTGAGTGGCTGCCAGGTGGGGCTAGGGTTGAGGGCTGGGCAGTCGGCAACACGAAGGCAACTGTCAGGACTGAAATGGTGTCTAGCACCCAGCAGTCATTGCCTGTGGTCTCCAATGAAATGGCCAGGACTGCAGTCTGCTCCTACATGGCCTCCACTTACTCCCACAGGGCCTCCATGGCCAGAAGCTCCCTGTCTTCATGGTCCTGTGCCAGTCTTGTGCATCCTCATAGGCCACATCCTCTGCCTGCCACCTGTCCTACTGGGCCATGTTCTCCACCCAGTATGCCTGAGCATCCCCCAGACAGTCCTCTGAAGCTGTGACCAGGCAGTCCAGGAGGAGGGTCCTGTCCAGTGTCCTCTTCTGGCAGATCTGGTGCATCCTCAGGGCCCTGGTTGTGGGTGGCAGCAGCCCTGAGTCTGCACCCCAGCTGCCATGTGTGGCCTCTTCTGCTTGCAACTGCAAGCCCTGTAGAGCCATGAGAAAGAAGCTGTTTGTGTGATTTTGCAACATTTCAGAGATAAGATGCTCTGTACCAGGGACTGTGCACTGCCTGGCCTCAGATTGTGGGTTGGGCATACCCAGGGACCATGATAAGTCAGCTGGGAAGACCTGGACCCAGGTGGCTACTGACCAAGTACCGCATCCCCACCTGCCCCCCTTGTGGCAATCAGGCCACTGGGTGCTGGCAGCAGGCAGCCTGCCTCTCCCTCCCATTCCCAGGGTGGAACAGGTCAGGATACCAGCTGCACCTGCTGCCATGATTCCAGGCCCCACTTCTCCCCCTCTCCTCCTGCAGGCCAACCACTCTGTTGTGCTGCTGCTCAGCCCACAGTGGCCAGGCTCAGAGGGCATGGGGCTCTCAGATGAGTGGAATGAGGAGCTGCCTGCTTTCCTGCCCTCCCCCCAGGGGCCTCCAGCCAGCTCCCCTCATGCCGCCAATGTGTGCTGAATGTGCCCCCGCTGTGCATGCCCCAGGTGCTGCATGAGGAGCTGTTTGCAGAGACCAGCATGTGCCCACCCCACTATGTCCTGCAGCTGCTGGTGGCATTGGTGTTCCAGGTGAACCTGCGCACTTGGCATAGGACCCTGAGCTACTGTGTCACAGGGGGCAAGACTGAGCTTCCCAACAACCTCTGCCACTGCCTGGAGAGCTACCTGCAGCTATGCTACATGTCCCTGCCCCCCGCTGCCAAGAAGGACATCACTACCAGCATCATCACATTCCTCAGAAGTTTTGCACCTGTGTTCTTTGGGAGGGGGAACCCAGGGCAAGGGGAGTGTGTGCAGGGAGGGAGGGCAAAGGAAGAGGCAGGGACCAGTGTAGGGATGGCCCTCTCCCACAGTGTAGGGCTTATCATGTGGCTGGGCTGGCATGGCTGGTGGCTCCACATGGTCAAAGCTGTGGGTGACAATAAGCATCTCCGGGCAGTGTCCTCAGATAGCAGGGCACACCGGGCAGGCGCCCTGCCAGGGACCCAACAGGGAGAAAGTGGTGCACCGACCACTTGTGGCCGCACACTTGCATCTGGCCTGACAGCTTCTGATAGAAGTGGGCATTAGGGTGCCCGCCCCACTCAAACTGGCACTACATCTCCACCGTTCCCACAACACCACAAGGTCACCAGTCTCCTCCGTGGACCAGCTGGGGCCCTGGGTGGTGGGCAGAAGAGTGGGTATGGGCAAAAATGACACCATCAGGGGTTCTGCACTGGCTTTCTGTCCTTCTGCTGCCAGACCTGGGCAGCTGCCTGCAGCACCCAGCACAGGGGAATAGCATAGTACTGATAGTTGTGCAGCTGAGGCAATGCCCCACAACACCTGCAGGCTAGGGGCAGGCTACTGGGGGTGGTCTGTGGGCAGCTGGAGCTGGTTCCGGCAGCCAGAAGTTTCCTACAGCTGGGCCTGGGTGCTGGCAGGCCTGGCTGGAGCCTACAGAACCCTGAAACAGCCTGGAGCATCCTGCAGGTCTGGATGGTGCAGCCCTGGCAGTCCCGTGGCACTGCAGTGCCAGGCACTGGTGGCAGGGTACAGGCAGGGTGGTGAGGATAGTTTATGGGCTACCAAGAGAGACACAGGGCCTGGAGTCACCTTAGGCTGCCTGCTGGTGTGTCCCAGGGCTCAAAATGCCTGCAGGCTTTTAAAGACCAGAGGCAGGGGCTGCCATAGAAGCAGCACAACCCTGAGGCAAGAGAAACTCCCAGCCCAGAGCCCTGGGGCTAGCCTCAGGCCAGCCGCCTAGTGGCAGGTATGACCGTGGCACAATTTGCTCCTGGGCCATGTCCACACATGCATTACTGTGCAGTAAACTAACAAATTTACTTGTGATTAGGATCATTTACTGCACAGACAGTGTGAACACATGTAGACATGCACACTTACTGTGCAGTAAACTATGCTACTGCTTAGTAAAGTGTCACTTTCAGACATGCCCAATAAGAACTAAAATTCTGGTTTAAGTCTTCAATCTTAACAGCTGTTTATGCAACAGATTCATCAAAATTGGTAATAATCTGATCATTGGAGACTCTGACATCTAACAACCCCCCCCCCCCTTTCCTTTTTCCTTTTGCAACTGATGACTTGGAGCAATCATATGACATGTTTAAAACCATATCAACTCATGGCAAAGTGGCTTAGTGAAGCTCAGGGCACTCGGGGAGTGGTGGTGGGGGGGAGGGGAGAGAGGGCACTTTAATTAGAGTGGCTCTGAGAGCCATTTTAGTTCAAGCACCTGGAGCATCTCATGTATCAGTGTTCTTGCCCTTAAAAATGGCAGCAGGGGTACTTAATTTAAAGCTCATTGAATGAGCTTTAAAGTGCCCCTACCATCATTTTTAAGCATAGAGATGCTGATACCCTAGACACTGGAGTCTGCTGGTGTGTGGTTATTACCATGCGCCAGCAGACTCGATTAACCAAGTCTGCTCTGACTGTAATTACAGTGCATTAAAGCCACCTCACTGCTCATCTATAAATGCCCTCAGGTTTCAGGTTTCTCTTCAGATTATCCTCTAAGTGTGCTGATTTTATATATTGTGATTATACTATGATTAATGTGTACTTTTCCCACTGGAGTCTGGACCATGAATTTAAATGCTATTGGAAATGAGAACAATACTGGGCCTGTAGAGGGTTTTGGGAAGTCAATATTTGCCAACTATTGGCACTATTTTATTCAGAGTACAGTGGTTAAAGTGCTGATCCATGATACTGCTTTGAATTTGCCCATTAGCAACTATCTGACTTTTTAGTGGTGAGTGGCCATTATGTGTGTGTTTGTATAATTCCTGTTGAAGTTAATGATAAATATGCAGGGGAAGTATTTAGCCTTTTTGGCCAGATCTTCAGCAGCTGGAATTATACTTTGAGGGGTCTACATGGGCCTACATATACCACATGAGAATATGACTAGTTATGTTTTGTCGTATAGGATTTGAGGTAACTACTATACATGGAATGGGTGAGGTTCCTTACTTATTGTGTTGGCACTAATGGAAGCTGTCTTAGATGCTAGTAGAAGTTTCCTCTTCACTAGAAAACTTCCTATATAAAGGATACACAGTGTGTCTTCTATCTTAACTCCACTGGGGGAGTCTATAATACCTGGTAGAGATAAAAGCCATGAATGGAATGGTGGAAATTATTAGTGGAGAAACATCTAACTTTTTCCTGGAGATAAATTCTCTGTGTAGGCAAAAAATCCTCTTCTAGTATAGATCTCTGTATCCACATAAATATTCTTTTAACTTGGGAGCTATAGAATAATGAGACAGTTATCATGTGCTATTCAATTTAAAGTCAAATAGAAAACACATATAATGCTTTTTATATCCAGCTGCAATACTGTCTCTTCTCAAACAAAGCTGCATGTTGCATGATCCTCTGTGCACACCAGACACATCAGAATATTAAACACTTCAACATGCTACAGGAGATACCTAATCAACTGTTTGACCATTGGCCTATGTAGCGGTAGTGATTAAAATACGTTGCTCCTTATCTTGCAGTGAAAGATAGCCCCTGATTTATGGCCATAATGGTTCACCGAGCTATAAAGTAACCTTTCTAGTGAAACCTCTGAGAGAACACATCCATGTGAATCATCTCACCTTCAGCCATAAATCAAACAAAGCTTTTTGTGGAAAATCACAAAATGCTACAGAGGATTATCTATCTTACTTATATACAATTTTTAGTATGATAAGTTCACAGTTCATGGTCACTCTTTAAATTTATTCTATTGCTATCAGGCTCTTAGCAGGAATCAGTGGCATTTTTCTATTTACCTAAATTTATCCTGGAACTTTAGTTAAAGGATATTACTTTGGCTCTCAAATTTCACCTACTCAAAATAATTTTGCTAGGTTTAATACAGAATTTCACCCTTTCATTGTTTTCATTATTTGCCCAAAGCCCAGATCAAAGATGTCATGGAAGGATTCATACAGCCCTCTGACCAGTACCCCATGCTGCTCATCTATGTAGGCAACAATGATACCGCAAGGGGTGACCCTGAGTAGATCAAAAGTGACTACATGGCTCTGGGTGCAAGGGTGAAGGAAACAAGGGCTCAGGTGGTATTCCCCTCAATCCTTTCAGTCAAGGGAAAGGGCCTAGGCAGGGGTAGACACATCCTGAAGATCAATGCATGGCTGCACATATGGTGTCACCAGCAGGGCTTTGGCTTTGTCAATCATTGGATGTTGTTCCAAGAAGAAGGATTGCTAAGATGGGATCCACATGACAAAGAGAGGAAAGAGCAGCTTCACAAATAGGCTCACTAACCTAGAGAGGAGGGCTTTAAATTAGGTTCACTGGGGAATGAAGACCAAAGCCCTGAGATAACTGGGGAAGTGGGTAACCTGAAGGAAGTACAAGCAGGAGGGAGCAACAGGAGAGGCCTTCTCATTCTTCCTGAGAAAGTAGGGTAATCAGCTAGTTACCTTAGGTGTCTATATTAGAATACACAGAAGCAGGCAGGAAGAACTAGAAGTCCTCATGCAGTCATGGAACTATGATGTGCTTGGAATAACAGAGACTTGGTGGGATAGCTCACATGAGTGGAGCACTGTCATGGATGGATACAAACTGTTCAGGAAGGGCAGGCAGGGGAGAAGAGGAGGGGGAGTTATACTTTATATAAAAGAGCTGTATGATTGCTCAGAGCTCCAGTATGAAGCTGGAGATAGGCCTGTTAAAAGTCACTGCATTAGGGTCAGAGGGAAGAGCAATGATGGTGACATTTTCATGGGTGTCTGCTATAGACCTTGAGGACGAGGTGGGTGAGGATTTCTTTGGACAAGCAGTGGAAGTTTCCTGATCAAAGGCCCTGGTTTTCATGGGTGATTTCAACTACCCTGACATCTGCTGGGAGGGCAATACAGTAGTGCACAGGCATTCCAGGAAGTATATGCAGAGTGTTGGGTACAACTCCCTGGTGCAAATGTTGTAAAAGCCAACTATGGGGTGTACTCTTTTAGACCTGCTGCTCACAAACATAAAACATAGAAGTGGATGGCAACTTAGGCAGCAGCACCCATAAAATGAGTGAGTTCATGTTGACGAAAGGAAGGAAGGTGAGAAGCAGAGTAAGCAGATTTTGACTCCATCAGGGCAGGATGGGCAAGATACCCTGGGAAGCCACTCTGAGGGGAAAAAGAGTCCAGGAGAGATGGTTGTATTTAAAAAAAAAAAAAAAACCTTATTAAGGGCAACAGAAACAAACCATCTCAATGCATAGGAAGACTATCAAGTATGGCAGGACACCAGCTTGTCTTGGCAGAGAACTCTTCAATGAAATAAAACAAAAAGGGAAGCTTACATGAAATGGAAACGTGGACAAATGGCTGGAGAGGAGTATAAAAATCTTCCTTGGGCATGCAGGAATAAAATCAGGCAACCCGAAGCTCCATTTGTGTTGCAGCTAGGAAGTGACATGAAGGGTAATGAGAAAGGCTTCTATAAAGACGGAGGTCAGGAAAAGTGTGGATCCCTTACTGAATGGGGGAGGCAACCTAGTAACAGGTGATGTGGAAAAGTCTAAAATACTCAATGTCTTTTTTACCTCAGTCCTCACAGGCAAGGTCAGCTACCAGACTACTGCATGTGGCAACACAATTTGGGGAGCAGGTAAGTGGCCAAGAGTGGCAAAAGAACAGGTTAGGCACTATTTAGAAAACCTGGATGTGTACAAGTCCATGGTACTGTACAAAATGCACACAAGGTGCTGAGGGAGTTGGCTGATGTGATTATTACAGAGCCTCTGGCCATTATCTTTGAAATCTCATGGTGATTGTCAGAGGTCCTGGATGATTGGAAGAGGGAAAATATAGTGCCCATCTTTAAAAAGGAGAAAGAGGAGGATCCAAGGATCTACAGACCAGTCAGCCTCACCTCAGTCCCTGGAAGCAAATCATAGAGCAAGTCCTCAAGAAATCCATTTCTAAGCACTTGGAGGAAAACAAGGTGATTAAGCACAGCCAGCATGAATTCACCAAGGGCAAGTCATGTCTGACCAACCTGATTGCCTTCTATGGTGAAATGATTGGCTCTTTGGATGCAAGGAGACCAGTGGATGTGACATACCTTGATTTTAGAAAGGTTTTTGATGCAGTCCCCCACAACCTTCTTATACACAAGCAGTGGCAAACTGGCCTTGTGGCCCAGCTGTCCCTCTGATTGCCTTCCTTGGGGAGAACCATTCCCCACTGAGACTTTCACCTGCCACGATTTAATGGAAAATAACGAGTAGAATTCTGCCTCAGTGGGAGACAGAGCCTCACCTGGTCAGGGTATACCCCTTATTGGACTCATGCTGTTCCTAGTTGTCTGTTGGCAAGACCCATAGGGGTTCAGATTGGGAGCTCCTCCATTCCTACACTCCCAGCACAGGCCTCCATATGGTCTCATGGTCACACCAGATTCAGGTTTCAGTCCTTGTGTTGATTGCACTCTGACCATGACGCCAGCTTTAGAGTGTTTCAACAGTACCTCCCTAAACTCATACCGGGAATTCCCGACAATCCACTCATACAAAAATAAAGAAACACAGGCAGTCTGGCTGCCTTGCACCCTCTTCCAGCGTGTGTGTCTCTGTTCGTCATTTGAGGGAACCGATGTGTCCAGCCAGTTAGCACTGGGGCTCTCCTCTCTGCTGCAGCTCCCCCCCTGTGTGAGGAGGATCCATCTGACATGAGTTAGGGCTGGGACTCTTCTCATCTGGGATACAATGCTCCCCAAGGCTTAGTGCATAAACTGGGCCACTCCTACCAGGGCCTCTGTCACCATCAGTTGCAGTTTTCCAGCTGGGACTTCAGGTTTGCAGCACACTGACCGCATGTCCTGCAGTGTGGCACCTAGTGTTCCAGCTGCATTGTCCCCAAGTCAGCAGGAATTTTTGCTGGCCCACATGTAAGGGGAGGGAGTGAGTGGGGGCTTCTCCCTCCTAAACCCCTTTGCCCTGCTATACAAGCTTAGAAAGTCCAGGATAAATTAATGGACTGTAAGGTAGGTAGAAAGCTGGCTGGCTCATCAGGTTCAAAGAGTCATTGTCAATAGTGCTAGAGTCACAGTCACATGTTACTCTCGGTAGCATCAGATAGCTCTTTTGGTTTGCTTTGTTTGGTGCAGGGTGTGTGTTAATGTTCACACCAAAGTCAATAAGGGATGTAGACCAGAATGAATGAAGATCCTTCCACTTTGTCAGGATATGCCTAACCGTCCTCTAGCCGTTAGTACAGGGAGCTTTGCCATTGGTCCTAATTAATGGTCCTAAGATTGACATTGAATGAACAGCACAGATACTATATAACCATTGGATCTATAGTTCATAGCCCATGAATTCGTATATTCTACATATTTTGTTTTTTGCACAGTAAGGTAGACCACTGAGTTTGTCTTCTTTTTAGTAAGCTCTGCCAAGAGTTGACCAGTCTGCTGTGGCCTGGCACTGTCATAAACTCAATAAATCACTCAGCATTCTCACCAAGTCTTTTCCTGAGAATAAATAGACAATAAGTTGATGTGCAGATACAGCCCTGAGGCTCAAAATGGGTAAATCAGTACTTAATATTCTTGAACCCTTTGTGTTGTACACTGTCAGTTGCTGAAAATTATTCTAATATTAGTATGTCATGTCTTGTAGATAATAGGTAAAACAGAATATCTCAACCAGAATTAATACATTTAGCAACCCAGTCATATTTAGCTGAAAAATCAATAAATCAAAGTTAGTATTTCTATGCCTACACAGATCTACAAGAAAATATACTTGTATCCAAGTGTTTTGCTCTCTGCAGAACACCTCCTCTACAGATGTAGCTTCCCAAAAAACAAACAAACACAAATACAAACAAACTAACTAAAACAGCACTTTCACACAAGTCAGCAGACTTTCACACCAAGCCCAGTGCGTGTCCAGAAGAAGCATCACATTAATTGTACCTGGCTTCCCCAATGTCTGTATAGATTGGGTGCTTCAGCAGGGCTTTTTGGTGCTTTTATCTAGATAAAAGCACCAAAAAGCCCTGCTGAAGCACTCAATCTATACAGGTGCTGTGGACCCAGGTCCAACTAATGTTCTGCTTCTTGTAGTAAAGCACTTTTTTTTTACATCTGTCAGCAGCCACTGTGACTGAATTTAACTTTAGTACAATAGTTATCCACCTTCTATTTCTTGTCAGCATTTTACATCTGTAAACCCTAAATGCTGAGTTTTTTTAGCTTTATTTGGCGCATTAAGCACTAGCTTTAAGTGAGTTATAGAATCACAGGATATAGAGCATTTCTAGAATCCATTTTCTAATACTGAAAGAAACATTTTATACATACATACATACATACATACATATATATATATTTCTATAACGCATTCAGCATTCTCCTGCAAACAGGAATTTGTATATTGATGTTACAAACTGTATTTACAAATATAAAAAAAGAAAAGCCTCAGGCATCTAATGTCACCATCATTACCGAAACATTCATGCTTATCCTTTGCAAAGAAAGTGGTTCGCACTGTTGCCTCATTGCATTTTTGCAACAAGAAGCAGCCATTTCCCTTGTTAGTTCTAATGTTTAAAGAGTATACATTCAGTAAAACTTCCGCTGTGGGAAGGGGACTGTTTCTATTAGAATTTGCTCTTGTCAGAACTTAGTAGTTAAGTGCCTCGGCACAGTGGAATTTTCTAGCACAGTGAAGCTTTTCAGCACGGTGAAATTTCCGCTACGGTGGAGAACCCCGATGCAGAAAAGCTCCCGCCATCCGTATGCAAATACGCACACCATTATTGACTGGTTCTAAATTATTCCTACGTGGCGACTAGCAGTTGGTTCGCTAGCCGTATAAAAGTTAGACCAGTTTCCGCCCAAGTTGGAGAACTCCTCGCCCATCTCGGAGTGAACGTGGCGGCCTGATCAACCACCAACGACTCCCCGTCATCGACTTTCCCGACGTACCCTTTACCCTGCATGCTCATTGAATTGTTGTACTCCGTGTTCTGCATGCTTGTTGAATTGTCACTGACAATTCATCTCGGTTTAAAGAGCTCTCGTCTGGTTGTAACTGAAGCTAACTTTCTGCCTACGCTGTGTTCATCGACGGTGTAAGTAAAGCAATCTCTTTGTTTAACCGATACGCTTCCGTGCCTAATTCTGCTCCATCGGTCAAAAGTACCCGCCTGCCGTTTCGGGGCTACTGGCCACAGCCCGGCCTACCACTCGACGGCCACAGCTCTGAAGGAAATTTTTTCAATAATCTATTTGGGGATTTTTTCTAACTGAAAATTTAACAGTTTTATTTTAAAAGACTTTTCTGCATCTCATGTATCAGTGTCCCCACTCTTAAAAATGGTGGCAGAGGCACTTGAACTAAACTTTGTCAAACAAGTTTTAGTTCAAGTACCCCACCACCACTTTTAAATATAAAAATGTTGATACAGAAGACATAGCAGTGCTTTAATTCCAAAAGCACTTGGAGCTGCTCTAAATAAGTGTGCCCCAACCCCACCCCACCTTGTAGAGCATGTGTAAAAGTGCCTGCAGTTTTTTTCCATGAAAAACTGAAGCCACATTTTTAGGTTAGATGTCTAATGGTCAATGGATTTGTATGAATACAAGAATGAATGGATGCAGAAAAAAACAGTTCTATATGCACACATTTTTCATTTAAACACTTAAGGTTTGTCATATTAAAAAATGGTTTTTATTGACCAAAGGAAAACTAAATTAAAAATATACCGGGATGGGGAGTTTTGAACAATGAAAAAACTTGATATACTACTAAAAGTACAAGATGTGGATTTAGTGATATTGTCTTAATACAATTACAACTTTGAATGCCTTCACTCAAAACCTACTCTTTATTTAATTTATTTTTGGTTTTCCCTGTTTCATATGAAATTGAAAGGGGAAATATTAGCATCAGACAATTCTGTCTTTGTACTATGTTTGGTTTTCTTAAATGCCAGGAAGGTATGCAAAGCACCTGAAATGTGGTCCAGACTTCAGATCAGAGGATATCAGATAGATGTAGTAAACAAAGATTGAATAAGTATCTAAAATCTATATTGCTCGTAGCTCATACAGCTCTACATGTAGCATGAGCTTTTTGTTTCTTAAATGCTGCCCTTGATTGCACATGCCACTACTGGTATATGGACAAGCAAAATAACTGGTTGCTTATTAAGTATACTAAGGCTTCTTAAAACAGTCAAATAATCTGGGAGAATTCTCCCAAATTTGTTCTCATGGTGGAAAAACTTACACAGAGCCACATGTACCAACATTTGAATCCTGAGGCCCTGAAGAGTGGAGATCATGCAGTGCTAAGACTGTGCAGCCAGGGGTGGGAGGGAGGGAGGGATGGGTGGCACTCATATAGGATGCAGACAGACATGCAGCTCCCCAGTCTAACTAAGGGTGCTTCACAGAAAGTGCCATGAGCTAGACCAGTGGTGTCCAACCTTTTTAGGTCTGAGATCACTTTTGGAATTTAAAAGGAACCAAAGATCTACCCCCTCCCCGCTCCCCTGCCTGGCAGGTAAGTCTGTGGGGAGGGGGGAGGGGAGGGAAGAGGGCTGTGGCAGGAAGTGGGGCAGATCAAGACCCCATCCCTAGCTCCATTCCCTCCCTCACTGCTGAAGCCTCAATCTGCCCCCACCCGCAATGGTGGAGAGGTAAGGAATAGGGCAGGAGAGCCATGAGCAGCTCATCCAAGGAGCATGGGGAGGAGAGGCACTCAGCCCAGGAGGTCATGGGGGGATGCATGCCCCTGGACCTGCCATCAAGGTGGGGCGGGCTGCAGGCTGTGTCAAGAGCAGCACTAGCTCTTCCCAGCCAGGCTGCAGTGGCAGCAGTGCTGGGAGTGAGGCCATGGTGGGGGGGCGTAGCCCCACTGACAGCCACTCCCAGCACTGGTGCCACCCACCGCAAATGCAAGTGCAGGCCAGGCCCAGAGAGAACAGTCTGACATAGACTTCCAGCCCACAGCTGCAGCCTGCCCTCCCCCATGCCTGCCAGTCCCCAGCCCCCAAGTCCTGGGGTGTGGGGGGCAGGCTGCACTGGACTGTTCTCATCAGGCCTGGCCCACACTTGCACCTGGGGTAGGCAGCACCAGTGCTAGGAGTGACAGTTGGGGGAGCTACCCTCCTACTGCAGCCTTGCTCCCAGTGCTGCCACTGCCACAGTTCAACCTGGAAGAGCCAGCACTGCCCTGATCCCAGCCTGCAGCCCACCCTTCCCCGCATGCAGATCTGGGGGCACATGCCCCGCCATGCCTCCTGGGCGGCATGCCCCCCCCTTGTCCCCTGGGTGAGCCAATTTTGGCTCTATCCCCTGCCCTATGCCAGCTGTTCAGGGCCTGCCCCTGCCCCTGCCCCATTCCCTAACTCAGAGCTGCTGCAGCTGCTGGTGCTACCCTGCATTGGGAGGGCACGTACCACCCCCCCCCCCCCGATCTGTGCACAGCAGAGGCAGCTGCTCCTGCAGAATAGGCTTTGTGCTCTGAGCTCTGCTACACATGCCCTCTGGGGCCTCTACCCCTTTCCTCCTCCACCAACCCACTTGTTGAATTGGTGGGGGGGGGGGGGACACACACGCATGCACTCAGCTCCCTCAGCCTAGGATTGACTTCAAGAGGCTCTGGCATCCACTGGTCAATCAAAATCAACTGGTTGGTGACCACTGAGCTAGTCTGACCCTCCCAACCCACCAGACATTTGCTGTTGGATTGGAAAGGTGGAGGATTGGGCTCCACTCTGGAGCTGATCCAGTGAGGGAGGCTGTGTGCCTTCAGACTCTTTCCCTAGTCTGACCCCCACTCTCCTAGCTCTGGTGCTGTCTCAGGATGGCAGGGGGAGAAAGCGGGAGAGGAAAATCCATTCTGAGGATTTCCCAGCCTGTGCTGGAATGGCAGGGGAGGGAGGGGTTCCAATCCATCCAGTCCACTTTCTAGTGGAAGCTGGGTGGGTCCTGCTCATTGCTCTGCTCCCTGGGGACCATGCACAGCTTTACTGTCATTTTTACCCATAAATAGCAGAAATGCTGTTCCTAAATTTCCTCATATAATGCACACTCTGATTTCCAGCTGCTGTTTTTTGGGAAATGGTGCATGTTTATGTGAAAGAATACAGTAACAAAGATAGCCCTTCATTTACATAACATTGTATGTGAGAAAATAACGTAACAAAGAAGTCCCTTCATTTAAATGATATTGTAGAACCAACAATTTCAAAATGAATTCATGAAATTCTAAGTGAAGCACTTTATGACCTTCAGAGGGAATAGCAACCCTCTTCCCTTTGGAATGGCCTTATTCTTTCACATAGGTAGCTTTACCTTGTTCAGCTGCCCTTTACATGTTTTGTACCTTCATTGGATAACTACCCTTTGCTCCACAGGTTCAGTGATCTCATCCTCTTTTTTAAGTGACTATTCTCATTTGTCTAATGGAATTAAACACGAGTCATTAGCTTAGGCTACATATACCTACTCCTTTCCCAATCTGAGGACAGACACTTTGTGCCTAAAAACTTAATAGCTCTCCCAACTACATGGTTGGTCTAGTAAAAAATATTACCAAACAACCCTTTCTCATTTGAGGAAAGGCATTATAGAAATGTTATGTGTAGTTTTTATCAGGAAAAATCCACAGTCTGCATTTAAGTTTAAAATCAGAGGACCTATATAGAAAATAATGAACAGAAAATCACCTAAAATTACACTCTTCTGAACTGTTCTTCAAGCCTCTCTTAGTTATGAAACCACATGGTACATACATTGGACACATTAGTGCTAGCTTGCATATAGCTGCTTATATATGGCACATGATAGTTTTAGATATTAAAATAATACACTTGAATAATGGATAGAATAATACAAAAATTCTATCATGGGGGAAGACATTGGAAACACAAACTGAATTACACTGGATAGTGGATACCCTATTATCAATAATTATATTTAAGCAGGATTGGCATCATCACATTTTTGTTTTGCACTATGGACAGAAATAGAATAATGGGAATTGTGATAGTCAAACTGCATTATCAGTGACCTCCCAAGGAAGTTTTAAGCTGAGTTTTTTAACACTTTTCAGGAAGGGTGGTTGGGGAAGGAAACTAAAAACAACCATGATTAAATGATCAGTTTCTACATAGATTGAATTATATAAGGGAAAGGGCAAAGGAAGAAAATGAGGGCCTTACACTTAGAGACTAATAATGGTGGCTGCAACCAACTATGTGTCAGAGTTATGTTTTATTTTCCTCATAGTACTTGGGTTGGAAGGGACCTAAACAGATCATCAGGTCTGACCCCCTGCCCCGGGCAGGAACAGGCACCAGGATCATATCACCCCAGCCAAATATCTCTCCGCCTATGTCTTCAAGTCATAAATTTCCTTCCTGGTCCCCCTGCCCCCCATAATTAGGGACAACATCAATAATATTTTTTCAGGGTGCAACTCTTTGGATTAAATACTGCATCTAGTAATTGGAATAAGTGAAGTCACCCTGATGAGTAATGGTTACTTGAAAATGGTAGTAATTAAATGGAGCTTGTTCAGATGACAGCATTAAACTAATTTTTGGGGTAGAGCATATTTTCTATTCTTCTCTGTAATTCAAAAGACATGTAAGCTTTTTGGCTATGATATTTTTGAGCATATATGTATATAATACATATTTTAATACATAAGTTCTATATACAAAACAGATTATATTTCCATGACACTTCCAGACCAAATAGAATCAGAAAGTGGAATATTCACAGTGGTGTTTTCTAATGAAATGTCTAGCTTAATTTCTCTATATTAAGGAATGTAGTTGTCTAGAAAGGACTGATTACTAAATGCTGCAAAAATACACAGAAATAAATACTTTACCAAGGCTGATTTTAGATCTAAGCCAGGGGTTCTTAACTCCTGGCCTGTGGGCTAGATCCAGTCCTTAGCATTGTATCATTGAATCCATGGGTCTTCCCAGGGGTCAGAAAATTTGGCAGCACAGAAGCATTGGCACTGCTGTAGGGAGCCCTGCAAGCTGGATAGGGTAGTGCAGCCTGATCCCAATGCACAGGGCTGAGAAGGGGTGACACAAAGCCCCAAAGCCCAGTCTCTGTACACAGAGCCTAATTCCAGTATGCAGAGCCAATACAAGGTGCCAGGGCCCAATCCAAGTACATGGAGCCAGATCGGGGCAGTGCAGGGCCCCAGACCCAATCCTGGTGCCTGGGAACCAGCTGAGGCTATGTGGGGCCTAAATAAGGCATACAGGGCCAGGTGAAGACAATGCAGGGCCTAATCCTGGCATATGGAGCCTGATCCAGCCCCCTGGCAGGCCCTGTGCCATTCATTTGGATTGCAGGGACAAAAATTGAGCACTACTTCTCTAAGTTATTATTACATGTTTGTATAAATTTTGCTATTTAGATGGAAACTTTTTAAGCGTATGCCTGTCCTCCATCCTCTGAAATGTTCTTGGTGCAAAATAAGAGGTGCAGGATTCCAATCACCTCCCTCACCCTCCAGCACAGCTGGGCAAACCCCAAACTGAGCTCCCTCCCCTCCCTTCTCCCTCCTCCCATCCTGAAGACAACCCCAGAGCTGGGAGGGCTGGGGGATGGAGGGCTAGGGGATAGAGGCTAAAGACACACAGCTGCTCTAAACTGGAGCTCGATCCCCAACTCCCCTGAACCCAACAGTGTACATCTACTGGGTCAGGGGTATTGCTTTAACTCATGGTGCTTCCTGTGAAGCACTATGTGTTACAGCACAGAGCTGCATGTCTGTCAGCTCCCTAAATTACTTCACTGATCGCTAATGCAGAAGAAATAAGTATATTTCACACAACTGATTATTTCAGAAATAATACAATGGTTGTTAGATTGATAGTTAAAAAGAATGAGTGTAATTATGCCTGTTGGAAATTCCATGAACACAATTTACAGACCATGGAACCAGAGCAAAATTTATTTTGCTTAGTCAAAATGATTTTTTGAGATACTAGGAATGTCTGATCTAAATTGTATATGTCTTAATTTGGGGCTCCATTCTTGATGGTTCCTTTAATTTGGAAAGAACCTCATGTATGATTTGTATATGGATCAGAGTTCAGCATTTGAACTGTTTCATAGTTTGGGTTGTTCAGATATAGAGTTTATGATTTGGGCCCAACTTTGTTTTTTAGTCTTGCAAGCCCCACATTCAGATTATTTAGAGCTGCCAAGAGCAACTTCATGTCATACCTTCTTTATGTGTAGTGGGGAAGCAATAACTTTGCAGCAATAAATTTTACTTAAGCATAACTCTGCCCAGTTGTTATTTTCATTCATGTTTCCCTTTCTCCTGTCAGTACATACATAAATGATTTTCCAAGTCATGTATCTATGTACAACCTATATTGAAAGGCAGCATAAGATTTTTTTATACGCAGGATAAAAAAAAATAAATATTCAACATGGGTAATCTGGATTTGCTGATAGATTTCAGGCCCATTTTACAGTCCAAGCACTAGTGATGGGAGCATACATGTTAAACTATCCCTATCTCTGGACTGGAGTATGAACCTGAAACCTCTTTAACTTCAGCAACTATTGACTGTGAGCTGCTGTTGGAATGTTAAAATAATATGCAAACTACTACACATTCACTGTATATTCATTTATTTTATCTTATACTCATTGGCTGTTGTCATTCTTTGCTGACTTGCTTACTTAACTCCTCATAGTGAAGAACTTGTCTGTGAAGTGACATGCATGATAATGGTGCCAGCTAACAGATTCAGTCACTAACACAATCATGGAAAGCTTCAGGGCAAAGGAAACCTGTACAAATGTAGGTATTTTACATTGTTTATTTCAACTGCAGATTAGTAACATAAAATACACATACAATTAATACATAACTCAAGATGATCAACAGATATGACAGATGGAAACAGAAGGTTTATTGTATTTCAAAGCTGAATTACAACTGATCAAATGATTGCTTGTCCAGTACATGCCTATACCTTGCCTGGCTCAAGCAAATGCTGTTATCATTTAATCTCACAAGAACCAGATTCACTTAAGAGCACTTTTACAACACCAGTTGAAATTATATCTGCACAGTACTGATTTCTTCATAGACATTAGTGGAACTGTAATACTTCTACCAATAATTTACTTTGATAGTGCATTCTACTAATACAGATTCTCTCAATGACTGTTAATGTTGTTATAGATAGATCCTTGTACTATACTGATTATAATAATCTCCAAGCACATTTCAGCAATGTAATTACCAGGGATCCAGGTTTTCTGTTTCCTGTGGGAAAACACAGATTTTCCCCCTTTAAAGAAGAAAAATGTAGATTTTTCCCTTTGGAGCAGAAAACTGTAGGTTTCTCCTTTTGCAAACAGCTCTCTTCAGGCTGGCAGACTTCCAGCCTGCAATGAGCTGCTTGCAAAAACCCGAATCCCTGTCAGAAGGGGGAGAGGGAGCGGGGAGAGGCAGGGGCAGGGCCAGAGAATCTGAAACCAGCCAAGGATGATTCAGACTCACTTTGCCTCCTTCTGACTTTGGAGTAAGTAGCGCCTGGGGGGCTGGGGGTAGATGAAAGCTGGGGGGGGGGGCTCTCACAAGGCTGGGGGCCCCCTCTGGCAAGGCTGGGGGAGGTAGGGGGCTGTGGGTCAAGAATGAGGGAAACCAGCAGGTGTCAGGATCAATGTGGGAACATGATGCAACTGGAGGCAAGGAATAGGGGACTGAGGGGTCTGGGGCCACCTCACCCTCCAGACACCAGTCCTAGGAGTTGTGGGCAGTGATGAATCAAATGAGATCAGCCCCTGCCAGCCAGGGAGCCTGGGTTCCCTGCCAGCTCTGGGAGGGGCATGGGGATGGGGAGGTTAGAGCAGGGGGATGCTGGGAGCCTGGACATCTGGGCTCTCCTTCCACTGCATCCCAAACAACCCCATCTCTGCCAAATATATAGGCTTGCTCCAGGGATCAAGGAGAAGAAAAAAACCTTGTTTAGATACGTGGGAAGTAGGAATAAGAACAAGGGCCCCTGAGAGATTCAATAGGGCAACTGACATCAGATGCCCAAGGAAGGGCCAATCTCCTAAATGACTTTTTCACATCTGTTTTTCACCCTCCTATGAGAATCACACTGCCAGGAATGGCACAAACCAATTTGGGAGCAGGTGATGGGCCCAAAATTTATGTGGATGAGGTGAGGGAACACCTTGAAAAACTGGACAATCACAAGTCCATGGGCCCAGACAGAATGCACCTGAGGGTCTTGAAAGAACTGGCAGACATCATTGCATCCCCCTTGGCAGGGATGTTTGAAAAATCATGGTGCTCAGGTGAGGTACCAGATGACTGGAAAAGAGCCAACTTGGTCCCTATCTACAAGGAAGGGATGAAGGATGAGCCGGGGAACTATAGACCAATCAGTCTGATGTCCATCCCTGGAAAAATTATGGAGAAAATTGTCAAGGGATCCATTAACACCAAACTACAGGAAGGCAAGCTTCTGAATGCCAGCCAACATGGCTTTGTGACTGGCGGGTCTTTCCTGACCAACCTCATCTCTTTCTATTACCAGGTAACATATGCCCTGGACAAGGGAGATGATGTGGACATCATTAATCTAGACTTCAAGAAGGCCTTTGACCTAGTTCCCCATGATATCCTCATGGTTAGGCTGGGGAACTGTGGCCTAGATCATTATGCAGTCCAATGGCTAGGCAACTGGCTATGGGGTTGGAACCAAAGAGTACTAGTTGAAGGGAGCAAATCAACGTGGCACAGTGTTACCAGTCTAGTACCTCAGGGCTCGGTACTGGGGCCAGTACTCGTTAACATCTTCCTCAATGATCTAGATTCAGGAATCAGATGTGAACTGGCCAAGTTCACAGACGATACCAAATTACAGGGGAGAGCCGTTACATCGCAGGACAAGCTGGGGATACAGGCCAACTTGGATGCACTCTCAAGGTCAGCTGACCAAAACCAGATGACCTTTAATACAGAGATGTTCAAGTTGCTGCACCTCAGGAGGAAGAACCCTCAGCATACGTACAGGCTCGGCAGTGCTACACTTGCTAGCGCCATGACCGAAAGGGACTCAGGGGTCTTGATTGACCACAAAATGAATATGAGCCACCAATGTCATGCAGTGGCTGGCAAAGCTAACCAAACTCGGATGTGCATCCACCGATGCATCTCAAGCAAAACCAGGGAAGTCATCCTCCCACTTTACTTGTCCCTGGTGAGACTGCGGCTAAAGTACTGCATCCAGTATTGAGCCACCTACTTCAGGAAGGATCTGGAGAACATTGAGAGAGTCCAGAGGAGAGCTACTGATCTGATCCAAAGCCTGGAGGGAAGGCCGTATGAGGAGAGGCTGAGGGACTTGGGACTCTTCAGTTTGGAAAAGAGAAGGCTCAGGAGGAAATTGGTGGTAGCCTACAACTTTATAATAGGGGTACATCAGGACCTGGGAGAACATACGTTCACCAGACCTCCCCAAGGGATAACAAGGTCTAATGGCCATAAACTCCAGGAAGGCTGATTTACACTGGATATTAGAAAAAAGTTATTTACAATGCGTGTGTCCAGGGTGTGGAACAAACTCCTCCCAGAGATGGTGCAACCATCTACTCTGGATTCCTTCAAAAACACAGCTGGATTTACTTCTTGCTGGGGTCACTTGATCCCAGCTGACTTACTGTCTATGACGGGGGGCTGAACTCAATGATCTCTTGAGGTCCCTTCCAGCCCCTAATGTCTATGAAATCTATGAAATCTCTTCTTATCAGGGAGATCTGGGGTAGCATGCAGGGAGGGGCTGTAGGTTGAGAATTTAGGGCACTGGCAGGGCAGGGGGCTGCAGCTCGGGAGTGAGGGGACCAGCATATCGGGGATGCTTAGCAGAACAAAACAGTGGGGGCACAGCCACAACTGGACCTGCATCCTGGTGACTTTCCATGATAAAAAAATCAAAATCAAATGCCAAAATATATAGGTATTTAGAATTTATTTTATTATAACAACCGAGTCACTGGTAGGCTTCCAAATTACTTTGAAATTGTAAACATATCAATAAAACATTGTGTTCAACTAATACCTATATGTATAGTGCTGTTTCATTTTAATTATTGAAAAACATGGATTTGGGGTTTTTTAATCAAAGACTTTTGCATTTTTTATCATAGAATTTTGGATTTTTTAACAGAGAAAAGCAGGATTCTTGCTAATTACCATGTATCATGTGCTGGCCCTTCCATCATTTCCTCTGGAGGAGAGAAGTGTACTGTGTAATGTTTCAGATTAGATTTTTCACACTTTGCATTTCTACACATGTGTATATGTAATATGTTTCTGTCAGAGAAGGCCAGAAGACATTAACCTTTGTGTTTAGAGTCAAAGGTGAAGAATTCTGTAAATGGCACTTGTTCCTGTGGCAGTTCATTCAATAGTCCTGAGACATCCTGTGAGACAGCTCTGACTTCTGCAGGCAGGCTTTTTATTGTAGAGATTTACAGTGTATGAGTGGAGTGAAGTTGCTGGTTACAACCTTCCTCTCTTCATAGAAATGCATGGATTTAGGGGATGTCAACAAGAGTTCTGCCTCAGACCACCCATCAGTATTTTCAAAGCCATATTTATCAACTAAAATCTAATGATCAAACTTGGATACTTAAAATTAGGTAGTTTATCTGTTCTGGGATCTGAATATCTCATTTAGATACCTAGATGCTGATTTAGATATCTACAATCACTTGTCTAAATCAGTGATTGATACCTAAGTATGGTATTAAGATCACCAGCTCAGGGATTAGATAATTTACTGTGAGCATCCTAATTTGGGGTTTGGGTTCTCAAGCATTAAATGCTACTTTAGAGTTATCATGTTTACTCAACTACAAGACAAGGTCCCCTCCCCCAAATCAGAATCAGAAAAAGCCCTGCTTCTTACATTTGCATAGGAAATTTCTTTAAACACATCATCTATCTTTGAACTCCTGCTAAAAGCAGCATGTGCTATGTCATGGAAGCCACCTATGAAATTGATTAAATGAACCAATACTGAGCATGATTATAAGGTACATGGCCCATACTAGGCAAACATACTGACGAGAACTTTTTGTCTTGTGTGGCCCTCAAAAAATGGGGGATGTTCCTTCTTCAGGGAACTGGCACCAAGTCTGGAGGTACTGCAATACCAGGCTGGCACCAGGAGGGCCAGAACCAGTCCAGACACCCCTTGGGACCAAAAATGTTACATTTGATCTTAGCAACAAAGATGAGTTAATGCAACCCATCTGAATAAGATACCTGGTAGAGTTCATTGAGCTCAGTCCCCCTCAGCACTGACTATTTAAAGTCATGGTGAGCCACTACATTGAACACATTCTGACTTCCTCTTCACGTCCACAGTTGAGCTGTGCCTTTCTTTCCCATTGCATGATTCCTGTATCTTCACCAGCCTTAAATGGTTGGCAAACATCACCAAACAGGACCCCAAACAGTTCACCCAGAATTGTGTTGTCCCTTTTCTCAACCTGTCATGTGACTAGTGTGGCCCCACCCTCCATGAAGTGAAGCTGGATCAGGTTACCCTGTACCTCATCTGCATATAATTTTTGGAGGGCCCCAGATTCATGACAAAAACACCAGTTTCCAGGCATGGGTGGAGTTAATTAGAACATGAATCCTTTGTAGGGGGGATCTGCAGTACATACACACACTTAGCAGTGCTGAACTGTGGGGTCACCATGGCTTAAAATGCTATTGAATCTGCTGTGGCCCAGCCCAATGAACTATACGCTAAATCATGAACCTTCAGAATTGGACTAAAATCATGTAATATTTCTTTTATACATAAGTAGATGCCAAAGTGCTACTTAAAAGTATGTTTATGAAGTACCTATGATAAAACTTGCAGCAGCTTCAAAGCAGGTAAAATGTATCAAGTCTGGATGAACTACATCTATGGGTACCATATGCAAATTATTACAGGTATGTTTATTCAAGGTAAGTTATTTCAAATTTGCTCCTCATTTCCATGAGCTCAAGGAGAGCAGGGTTTGAAAGTAAGGAGGGTGAAAGGGGGTGCAGGGGAAAGAAGCAGGAGGGACAGAGGGCAAAGGGGCTATCTGACCCTCAATTTTTTTTTTTTCCTGTTGTAGCAGTGGGAGGGGAACAAATTCAAAACAACCCTCCAAAATTAGACTCTATACCCAGAAAATAATATCAAATTTATAAATTTTTCATATATAGAATCTAATTATTGGGAGGTTGTTTTATAATCAGGGTCATCTTATAGTCAAGTAAATATGGTAAACTGTGATCCTTTCCTGAAGAAAGGAGATTTTAACAATTATATACCTTTTTCATAGTTTTCCTTATTCTATTTTTAAAAATGGCAGCCAGCAGTTTGAAATGCAAGGCCTAATTTTCCTTCCCTGGCTTTCTGTGTAGTCAGTGCCATCTTTGTCCCTTCAGACATATTAAAATAAATTAACTTGAAATATGAGTTTTCCTACTTCTGTTGTGAGTGGGAAACATTATTTGTCAATTATACTTTTTTCATCAGTCTCTTATACTAACAATGACATGAGCAAATATTTTTTGTCATTATTAGATCCTGTTCTATATTCCTGTGTATCTGCAGAGACAGCTGTCATGAATATTAAATGAAACAATGTGAAACTATGAGTTATGAGATTGGCAAGGACCCCAGAATTACTTGAAATCATTTGTGTTTTATTTTTCAATTTTAAATCAAATGCTTCCTATCTTCCTTTCACAATAATATGTTTAAACAATGAGAGTGTGGTTGGTTTGAAACTGATAGGCTTAGAAATGCTAAAGTGAATGTAAATAATATCAAGTGACTGATACCTTCCAAGACACAATAACTACAGCCTCAGATATCTCAGCTTTCCCTGAAATGCTTTGTCCTTCGAAATACATCATAACAATAAACAAGAAAGATTTAATCCTGAAGGGACTGTTTTTTTACTGAGGGATAAATTGGCAGAAACTACAGATTAGGGCTGTGCAAAGCTTTGGGTACTGATTTGGAGGAGATTCTGCCCAATTCGGTTGCCAAATCTCCAAATCCAGATCAAATCAGGTGACCAATTAAAAGGTCCACATCGATTCAAAGCTCTCTGAATTAATTCAGAACATTTTTTGCTGATAAATAGGGGGCGGGGGAGGGGGGGCTAGAGGAGGCAGGAGGGGACCATGGAGGGACCCCTGCCAGGCCCCATCCCCTGCCTGCTCCCTCAGTCCTCCTGAGTGCCTCTGACCCCTGCCAACTCTCCTAGCACCCACATGGCTACCTCGCCCAGCCCCAGCTCCCGGCCCTTAAAAAAAAAGCCTCAACTCACCAGCTGCTGCAGCGGCCTCAGGGCTTCTGGGGGCTCATGGCGGGGCAGCCATGGTGGGGCTGGGAGAGTGAGTTGGGGTTGGGAGCTCATGGCAGAGCCTCCAACACGGTACGGAGCAGTGCGGGGTAGTGGGGATTGCCCCACTGCCTGGCAGCAGCCAGTGAGTGCAGGCTTTTTTTTTTTTTAAGAGCTGGGAGCTGGCAGAGTGGGTGGGGCAGCCATTGAGAGTGGGCAGGGTAATCTCCAAATCAAATTCAGCCAAATTGATTCAGGACAATGATTCAAATCACTGAATTGAATCACTGCCCCCCAAATAGGCCGAATCCGAAGCAAATACTAGCTGCTTCGCAAGGGCCTTCTACAGATCCATTTTACCATGTCTTAAAAATACAGTCAACAGCAGTTTAGAACCCAGATTTTACTTGTAAGATAAACATGTTTACAGCTAATGATCATGTCCCTTTGTGCCAAAAGGCATTTCATATTGACCAAAGAAAATCAGTTGCCACAGAAAAACAAAGATATGCATAGGCTATGTGTTTGTAAAACTAATTTCAGAAAGGTGTTAAGCACTTACAAGTCCTATGCAAATCAAATGACTACAGGTGAAAACAGAGCAGTCAGCACCCAAAGGACTGGGATGCTATCCTTGTCACCCTTGTACCTAGGAATCACTCTGGCATACAACATTGTAGTGTATTTTATATGGAATAATTGAAAGAATCCCTAAAGAGTCATGTCAATGAGATAAGGTGGTTGAACAATAGAAAATACTTTTTCCTCAATATTTCACATTTTGACTATTGCACAAAAATTAAAGATGAACAAAATCATGAAAAAATGGACCTTTTACAATTTTGTCACTCAACATTAATGAATATTAAGGAAACTAGTTAAGGAAGCAAAGGAAACAAGAAGGATAGGAATAAGAACTGGTAAGAAAATTTTTTGTTGAAACAAGTTTCTCTCATCAAATTTGATTTCAACTGAATTAAAATTTTTCATGAGCAGTATAATAGATTTCAATTATATTTTCCATTATCTAACAATTGCCAAATACCAAACAAAATACCCAAAAAAGTAAGTATTTCATTTTGGAAAATGTGACTGCAAAACATTTCTTTCTTTCTTTTTTTCCATTTTCCAATTGCTTTCATTCTTTTCACATTCTCTCATATCACATCTGTGGTATTACAACATAATAACTAAGGTTGTCACATAAGTTTCTATTATTTTTTAAAATATAACTGCAAGAGTTCTTGTATGTCATTGAGAGCTCATGTCATATAATCTCACCTATAAATTGTACAAGTTACACTCTAAAAGCAGGTTTTTTCTCCAAGTACTCTTATTTGAATGTGCTTCATCTAGTTCCTAGGCCAGAGGAAGCATGGTCTAAAACCATTGCTGTAATCAAATAGGGTTGCCAATCCAAGAATATTTTTCTTTTACTTATAATCTTCAAACTTTTTAGTGATAACCAAACTCTTTTACTATGGTTTGAACCTAGGTCTTATCCAGGGTCTGGCATAAGGACTGTATTTATATTATGTAAAACATGTTAGTTAAAACGTGTCAATAAAACCTTATGTAAAAGAAAACTGTCTTGGGTTGGCAACCCTGTCAACCATGCTCAAGGAGGTGGAGGTGATCGTATTTCACTGGTAGTTTCCTGTTCTTTCAGTGGAGAACATAGTGTGCCTCCAAAGGAAGATCCTAATTTACTCCAGAAACACATTTTATCTCACCCAAGAAGCATGTCATTCTTGTTCCTGTCACTTGAAAGCCTAAGCACAGTCAGAAATGCTTCTGACCCATCATAATTTAGTTTGTTCCTGGTAACATAACAGAAAGATATCTACCTGAACCAGTGTGTCAACCTAAGAGAGAGCTGTATAACTTCAGTATGATATAACACAGTCCCCTCCTCTTTCAAAAGACCAGTGGTTAGATTTTTTTTAATTTTACCATGTCTCTGTTCCCATGCTGTATAATACATTTTCATCAATAAATATTTATTATAAAATACATAACTAGCATTGACAGCAAGAAAGTTCTCCCTCTATCCTACAGAGTTAGGCTGCTTTTTACTTGTTCTTCTAGCTCCATCAATATTTTCCTCTTGACTAGGCAGAGGGCCTGTCACAGGAGCCTTTGAGAATACCCTTGACCTTGCCTACTCAGTAGCATGGTGTTTAGCCTGCTTTCCTGGGATGTGGGAGAGCTAGTTCAAACCCACTTCAGGGTGAGGTGGGCCCAGAACCAAGGCCTTCGGTGTCTTGAACAAGTGCCTTCACTTATTACATTTTGTGCAAAAGGCAAGCACTGCCACACAGCATTAATCAATAGCTGTGGTTCATTTATAACTAGAGTTTCAGGAAATCTTCAGAAATCTATGCCCCTCCACAGCAAAACTGGATTGTTATGGAGCATAAATGGATGGATGATAGTGATCATCGCTTGCTGGAATTCATCATCCAGCGCAGGGTGTCAAGGGCCTATAGTAAGGCGGTAACCCTAGACTTCAAGAGGGCCAACTTCAATGAGTTGAGGAGATTGGTGGGAGAGGCGCTGGGGTTCTCGAGGGCAGGGGAACTCAGTGCCCAAGATGAGTGGTCGTTCCTTAAGGAGACGATACTCCGGGCCCAAGGGGTGACGATCCCAACAAGAAGCAAGGGGGGCAAGGGTGCCCAAAAGCCTCCCTGGCTCACCAAGGACGTCCGGGAATGCCTGGTTGCCAAAAAGGCGGCGTATACCCAGTGGAAGGGGTGGGGGCGATCTCCAAAGAAGAGTATACCTCCACTGCTCGGGCCTGTAGGGGGGCTGTTAGGAAAGCTAAGGCGGACATAGAGCTAGGACTAGCGTCCAAGATCAAGGATAATAAAAAGTCCTTTTTCAAATATATAGGGAGGATGAAGAAGGCACTGGGAAATGTGGGGCCCCTGCAAAATAAGCTGGGCAATCTGGTGGTTGCACCAGAGGAGAAGGCAAACCTCTTTAACAAATTCTTCACCTCCGTTTTCTTGTGCAGGGACCAGCACTCCCCCACCAGGATTCAAGATGGACTCGAGGGGAACGCCTCAAGACCTAAGGTTGAGGAGGACTGGGTTAGAGTGCTTCTGGAGGGGCTGGATGTGTTCAAGTCAGCAGGTCCAGATGTTTTCCACCCCAGGGTGTTGAGGGAGCTAGCAGGGGTTATTGCTGGGCCCTTGGCACGGCTTTATGAGAGCTCGTGGTGCTCGGGCCAGGTGCCAGATGATTGGAAGATAGCCAATGTGGTCTCCATCTTTAAAAAAGGGAGGAGGGAGGACCTGGGCAATTATAGGCACGTCAGTCTTACCTCAATCCTGGGTAAACTCTTTGAGAAGATCATCAAGGAGCACATCTGTGATGGGCCAGCATCGGGGATGATGCTCAAGGGCAACCAGCACGGTTTCATTAGGGGTAGGTCATGTCAGACCAACCTGATTACCTTTTATAATCAGGTCACAAAAGCATTGGTTGCAGGTGTCGCCATGGATGTAGTCTTTCTGGATTTCAGCAAGGCCTTTGACACTGTCGACCACCCCATCCTCATTAAAAAACTAGGTGACTGTGGCATCGATGCCTACACGGTCAGATGGATTGTAAATTGGCTGAAGGTTCGTACTCAAAGGGTGGTGGTGGACGGGTCACATTCGACCTGGGGGGAAGTGGGCAGCAGAGTCCCCCAGGGCTCGGTCCTTCGGCCTGCACTGTTCAATTTCTTTATCAGTGATTTGGACGATGGGGTGAAAAGCAACCTGTTCAAATTTGCTGATGATACCAAAATTTGGGGCACGCTAGTAGGGAGGGAAAGACCTGGATAGGTTGCAAGGATGGGCTAACAAAAACAGGATGCGTTTCAATACTGACAAGTGCAGGGTGCTGCACTTGGGCAGTAGTAACCAGCAGCACACTTATACGATGGGAAACTCCCTTCTTGAGAGCACGGAGGCTGAAAGGGATCTTGGAGTCATCATTGACTCCAAGATGAACATGAGACAACAATGCAAGGTCACAGTCGGCAGGGCTAACTGGACCCTATCGTGTATCCACAGGTGCATCTCAAGTAGGGCCAAGGAGGTGATCCTCCCCCTCTACATGACACTGGTCAGGCCACAGCTGGAGTACTGTGTCCAGTTCTGGGCACCCCACTTCAAGAGGGATGTGGATAACATTGAGAGGGTCCAGAGGAGGGCCACCCGCATGATCCGGGGACAGTAGGGCAGACCCTACAATGAGAGGCTACGGGACCTGAACCTGTTCAGCCTTCAAAAGAGAAGGCTGAGGGGGGACCTTGTGACCATCTATAAACTCACTAGGGGGGACTAGAAGGGTTTGGGGGAGACCTTGTTTCCCCTAGCTCCCCCCAGGATAACAAGGAATAACGGCCAGAAGTTGTTGGAGAGTAGGTTTAGATTAGACATCCATAGGAACTACTTCACAGTTAGGGTGGCTAGGATCTGGAACCAACTTCCAAGGGAAGTGGTGCTGGCTCCTACCCTGGGGGTCTTTAAGAAGCGGCTCGATGCCTACCTGACTGGGGTCATTTGAGCCCAGCTTTCCTCCTGCCCAGGCAGGGGATCGGACTTGAAGATCTACAAGGTCCCTTCCGACCCTACTTCTATGATTCTATGATGTCCTGGATCACTTCTGAGGCAAGTCTAGATGTGCTGAGGGCTTAAATGAAGATGTGCAAGGAACTTAGGCATCTTAGTGGAATTCAAGTTGTTGCGAAGGGTGAAATTGAAATAGCTTTAGTAACTTTGATGCATATCAGCTATATAAGTGTCAAATGTTGGCATGGGTTTTATGACCCAGGTACCTTGTTCCAGGCAAAGCCAAACTCTCAGACTGACCACGATTTCTTCCATTTGATAACTGGCAAATTTTATTGATACACAGTGATAGCAGATAAGAATAATGCAGGCAAAGCAAACAAAATATCCTCTGCCCTCCCACCGCCACTCAATTCTATATCTAATGGTCCTAGGGTTTACAAAGGAAAATACACAAACTTCATCCTGTGGTTCTTTCTTGAAGGTCAGATGTCAGTAGCCTGGAGGTTGAGGTCCAAAGCCTATCCCATGCAGTAGGGTGGGTGAAATGGGCTGGTGGTGTGCCCCCGGTCCATGGTGACCTCAGATTCCCACCTCGGGGACCCTTTGCTGCTCTAAAATCCCTCCTTTTGTATTCTTTTCCCTCCTAATTACTTTTCATCTAGGTACCATTGATTAGTTTCCCTGTGGCCATCATACTGTCCATGTTCTGTTCTGTCTGCATATTCCTGACATATTCCTATGTGCATGTGATGGGTTCCCCAAACCCATCACATGCACACATCTTAATTTGGTTATTTACTGGTATCTTATTTTGGGCATGCCCCAGCCTCCTAATTTTGTCTGTTCACCAAAACTGGAAATCCCAAGGGCTCCGTAGCTGGTCACTGTGACCTAGCCATCTTAACTCCATTATGGGTACACTGTTAATGTTTTTAAGGAACACTGTGTAAATTTCCCAGCCTGTGGAGCTGCTGGCTTCAGACACAGTGGGCCATGAAGAAAACTTTGTCACAAGCAAGCTTGTAGAAACCAATTAACCTTTGCTGTTGCCTTGGACCATTGTTCTAATGCAATATCTACACTACCTACAAGCCAATTCCTAGATGTAAATCTCTAAATATCATTTTCTAGCCATCATCACATAGATATCTTGAGGGAAAAATAGCAGCTGGCCTTCAGTGTACTAAAAGAGCAAATGTTACATTACCCAAGAACAGGGGTTCCTAAACTGTGCCACACATGCCCCTGGATTTGCACAAGACATCTCTGGGGTGGGGGCTACACAGGAGAAATTGCGTAATGGCAGGTTTTACTTTTTGTTGTAAAAATAACTGGCATTTAAGGGGTTAAAATATAAAGCGTATGCTGGTAGGGGAATGCAGGTGTCTGGTAAATCTGGAAGGGAGTACGCAGTAAGAAAAAGGTTGGGAACTCTGCCCTAGAATAATAATTCCACACAAACACAAGAATACTGAAAACAGCTGCTAAGTATTTTTTTTAATTATCTGTTCTACTTCCTTGGAGCTCAATTCAATTCTTTAATTTTAGTCTTTTCATTTTATTTAAGACCACCTGGTTCAGCTTTAGTTTTTACTGATCTGTAAACAGTATTTTCTCACCTTTGTAAGCATTCAGAAGTGTTGGACTTCTGGGGGGCTTATACATGTGAATCGAGGCTGCTCCAATGCATTGTAATTACAGCACGTCAGAGTGGACTTGATTAATTGAGTCTGCTGGAGTATGGTAATTACTGTACTCTAACAGACACCTGCATCATGTGTATAAGTGTCCCCATGCTGAAAAATGCTAGCTGGGGCACTTTAGCTAAAGCTTGTTCGACAAGCTTTAGTTAAAGTGCCACCACCGTCATTTTTTTAGCAGGAGGATGCTGATACACATGATTCGCCAGGTGCTTTAATTAGACTGGCTCTTGGACATCTAGACTTGCCTCAGAAGTGATCCAGGACATCTATTTATGTGCTACAGAAATCCAGCTTAGCTGTGGAGGGGCATAGATTTGCTAAGGTTTCCTGAAACTCTAGTTATAAATGAACCACAGCTATTGATTGATGCTGTGTGGTAGTGCCTGCCTTATGCACAAAAATCTAAGTGAAGGCACTTGTTCAAGGCACTGAAAGCCTTGGTTCACTGAAGGCCCCCTACTGTTCCCCTCCTCCCCTGGAGCATGTGTGTAAATGCCCCTGATTAGTTTAATCCTCACTGAAAAAGAAAGGAGTGGTGGACAGATTATTTTTTTCCTATCATATGTTTATTTGCATGTAATTGTTATTACTACTTTGAGAAAAAATGGACAGACCCACAAAAAGTTGGCAAAAAAACTGCCTAAAAGTAAAGCAAAAAGTCAACCTAGAGTTCATACTCTCTGTTGCAACTGTTTCTCACAAATTGTGTCGCCACCGAACTGTTTCTGTTTCTGCCTCTGGCTCTAGAATCTTCTCAACAGAAAGTTAAAGCCACCACTTAGTCACGTGACCCTGATGTCAGCAAGAACTGCGCTGACCATAGGGACTAAATTGACTTCCTTCATCTATATTTAGTAAGCTACTTCACTGAGGGAGTCTTGAAGGAGGAAATGGTGGGCAGAGTTGCTAAATATTTCTGCGAGCAGATTCTTAAAACTCTCCACTCAGAATGTATAATCATTAACTCCCATTCTTCCTGTAATCAGCTTGCCCACAAGCAATAACTGTTTTCCCCATGCTCAAACCCCACTCTGTGTGCACAAAGCTAAGCCACACAATCTCCTTTGTTATTAGTAATTAAACTAATGGTGTTCATGGGCAGAGATCAGGCTATGTGCTGAGCAGGAGAGATGGTTCAGCTGGGGGCAGAGGCTTGTATTTCCCTTGTAGTACTTCAGGCATCATCGCCTCCTTGTGATGTAAGCTGATCAAATGCTTGTCCCCAAAAATGAGGAATCAATCATTTTTCCAGAACCCAAGGCCTTGTCCTGGGTGTCTGCGAGACAACTGTGAACAACATTTGATATTTACAAAATTATTCAGGAAAATTCATAGATTTCATACATGTTTAGGATCAGAAGGGACCTTAGTAGGTCATCAAGTTCAACCCCTAAATATTCCTCAGTATCTGGTTTTAGCAGCTGGTTGGCATAGGTTTAGATTGCAATACATTTTCTTTGCAAACAAAAGGGCTAGAAACTCACTTCTTTGTGAAACAAAAGCCAAGATTCCCTTTTGCATTCCAGTTCTTCAAATTCAGTGAGCACTGCAAAGTAGACCATCTGAACATGTGTGGAATTATAAACTGGTGGTGGGCTGGAAGTAAGGAAATGCAGTGTCAACTTTTACTCTAAATGTCCTAGTTTGTGTATTTATTCTCTTAATGCAAATGTTACTCATTAATATTAATACAGTTAAGTGAGTCAAATTATTATTTTGTGTATTTAATTCCCTGGGATTCTTGTCTGAGTGGAAAAGAAACATTTTGTTAGGCAATTAATTATATACTCAAGATTTCACTTTGTTACATCTATAATGCATTTGAAAAACATGACTTATTAGCTATTAAGTAAACAGACTGCAGAGAATCCAAAGAGAAAATTCTTTTTTTTTAATATATATTGTGTAGACATGATACCATGAATTAAGGCACAGACCTAGTGGAAAGCATCAGCTCTAGATAGCTCTAGAGGGTAGCATTCACTATAGCATTCATCAGACAATAGGGGCAATGAAAGCTTTTTTTTCAGAGATTCATAGATGGGAGCCTCGCAAACAGGCTGTGCAAACAGGCACACTTCTGTGCCCAGCGCGTGAGTTAAGGTGGGAGTTTGCGCAGGAGGGTGAGAGGGAGGGCCCGCAGCCTTGCCTGTGAGCCCCCTAAGGTAGACAGTCCCAGCTGCAGCTGGCCTACCAGCAGCATCATGCAGATGGGCATGCACCGCAACCCAAGGGTCCCCTCGGGGTCTGTGGCCTTCCCCTCTGGCACCTCAGAGGCCTCCACCCAGACGGAGTCCATGGCTCCAAGCTCCACGCAGACGGAGCCTCTGGCTCTCGGCTATGGGGGCTGCCTGACACTTTTTCAGGCTCTGGGGTCTGGGAGCATGGCCACCTCCCCTTGTGAGGTCTGCTCCCTTCTGGGGTCTCTGCGGCGCCAGCTGGAGGAGCTCCAAGCTGCAGTCCAGAGACTGCATGCCATCAGGGATGGTAAGCAGGAGACAGACTCCTACTGCCAGGCCCTTCTCCCCCTGGACGCAGAGGGTAGACCACAGTCACCCTCCAGGACAAGGGAGGACTCGGGGACCTCCCATTCTGTCCAGCCAAGGGGTTGGACCAAGGTGGTCAAGGGCCCCAAGGCCTGCTGCACCAAGGTCCCCGCCTGGAACTTTGCAACAGGTATGAACCTCTTGCAGCCCCAGCAGAACCTGCTAAGTTGCCAGCTCCTGCAGGCAATACAGGCTCAACTGTAGCTACTGCCCCCGCTCTCCCCAAGATAAAACACAAAGTCCTTGTCATGGGAGACTCCATCCTGAGGGTGACTGAGGGGGCAATCTGCCACCCCGACCCCTTAGCCCGGGAAGTCTGCTGCTTCCTGGGAGCCCATATCCAAGACATTGAGAGGATCCCTGAGCTCCTCTGGCTCACTGACCATTACCCTATGCTCCTTATCCATGTGGGCATGAATGACATGGCTTGGAGCAATCCCAGCTGGGTCATGAATGACTACAGGGATTTGGGAGTGGAGTTTAAGGGATTGGGGGCATAGGTGGTGTTTTCCTCGATCCTCCCAGTATTGTGCTACGGACTGAGGAGAGAGAGGAGGATCGAGGTAGTGAAACAAATGCTTTGGCTACCATGACCACAGTCCGCTCTTTGTTGAGAGAGGCAGTGAGCTTCTGGGAAGGGGCGGCCTCCACCTCTCTCTGCTGGGGAGGAGGCTCTTCTCAGCCAGACTGGCTGACCTGCTCCACTAGGCTTTAAACTAAGTCCACCAGGGGATAGGGGGACTACCGCCACTGCTGGCCCATTGAGCAACCTTTACAAAGCCAGTAGGCCAAGGCACTTAAGGGAGCCCATCCCTGCCCCAGCCCTGGAGTGAGCTGTAGGCAAGGCAAGGGCCCTTGTGTGCCTGTACACAAATGCCAGGAGCTTGGGGAATAAACAGGAGGAACTTTTCCTCCCGCTTAACGCAAATAATTATGATGTCATAGGGATAACGGAGACCTGGTGGGACTCCACCTATTACTGGGCCACACATTGAAACTCCATGATGTCTAATAGGGCTGTGAGGAATGGCAGCATTCCATTTTGACCAGTGTTTTGACGTTTTGATGAAACAGCACTTTGTTTTGAATTTTGTTTTGATTCAAAACAGCTGTTCTCTTCTGTTCCATTGAAACAGGGTCGAAACAGCAAAACTGTTTCAACGTTTTGCCCATAGGACATGGGAAGGACAAAATGAGCTATAACTTTGTCATTTCTGGCTTGACTTGGATGAAACTTGCAGAACTGGTATCTCCTTCTCAGGGCATAATGCTTGACAAGTTTCAAGAAGATAGGTGCAGGGGCTTTGGGGAAACTGTACCCCAACATTTTTAAAGCAAAACTTGTGTCACGTGTATGTGTTAAGCCACAGTGGGGTCAAAACTTCAGGCATGCTAGCCACTGCTGAGGCCACAAAGCCTGCCAAGTTTCAAGGAGATAGATGCAGGGTTTGGGGGAAACTGCAACTCAAGCTGCGGACAAGCAAAACTCATGACATGGGTGAGACTGTGTGTATTAAGGCACAGCAGGCTGAAAGCTGCAGGCCTGCTAACCCCTGCTGTAGCCATGAAGCCTGCCAGCTGTCAAGGAGACAGGTGCAGGGGCTTCTGGGTTCTGGGGCCCTGCACCTCTAGCTGCTGACAGGCAAAACTCGTGTCATGGGTGCTTGTGCAACAGTGTCTGTTTTGGGGCATGGGGTGGGGGAAACTACTGCAGGCCTGGCTGCTAGGCCCTCCTGTGGCCACAAAGCCTGCCAGCTGTTAAGGGGATAGGTTCAGGGGGGCTCTAGGGCCCTGCACCTCTAGCTGCTGACAGGCAAAACTTGTGACATGGCTGCTTGTGCATGCAGCCATGTCACAAGCAGCCATGTGTCTGTCTTGGGGCAGAAGCAGTTCCCGGCTCTGTATTGATTCTCTCCTCTCCTTCCTCTGTGGCTTCCTAGGTGTTAATTCCTGCTCATTAACTCATTATCCTAGCTAGCTACTGTGTTATGCAATCAATCATGATTCACTCAGGGACAAACTCAATACACAATAGCTAGCTAGGATACCTGTTAGATCATTCAGTTCTAGTGAAATATAGTTCCATTACAAAAATCTTCATATATTAGGTAGCAGTTATCAGCTAAGTACAGACTTTCAAAAAGCTGAAGCCTGAATTGATTCAATCTTTGCAAGTTAGTCTAACCTCCATAGACTGAGTTGATTTGCAAGTGAATAGACATTGACATTTGATTCCAGAAATGTAGCCACATGCCTGCAGTGGCTCAGGTTAGAAGCTAGGAGGACACTAAAGTGAGTCCTCCCTTCCACAGCAGCCACAATGCTGACCCAAGCGGGGGATGGGAGAAGGCATGGCCAGACCATGGAAGTTCGCTAAGTATGATTGGGGAGGGGTTTAAACCCCCACCCTGGCCTGCAGGGACCCCATCCAGGGTGTTCCTGGAGGGGGAAGGAAGAAGCAACCCTTGCCAGACTTGTTTCTGGGGGTGGGAATGGCCAGACACTGGCCCATGCAGCACCTCAGGTGAAGGGGCAGGGAGGGGCATTAAAATCCCCTGTCTCCCCTCTGTTGCTCTGGCACAGTGACCCCAGCTGGGGTCTGTCTCGCTTTCTGCTCCAGTGGCTGCTCGCATGGCAGAGGTCACGGCCTGAGTCAACCAGCATGGCCCCGCCATCCACCCACCTTGCTTGGGGACGCAGGGCTAAGCCAGGCTGGCCCATGGGCACTGCTGAGGGTGGGCATGGAGGAGCCAGTACAGGCTGGACCACAAGGGTAGGGCCCTTCCCAGACAGCTGTGGCTTTGGTTGGGGACAAGGAGCTGTGCGCCCAGATTGTTCCTGGCTCCCCATGGCCTGACTGAGCTGTGTTGTCATTGAGATGCAGCTGGCAGGGAAGGGCCTTTCCTCTGTGGGCCCAGCCCAACCCCTCTGCACCAGTCCTCGGCAGTGCCTACAGCCAGCCATGCTCAGCCCCAGGGGATAGCAGGCCTGGGCTGGGCCATGGGGGCAGGGATCTTCCCAGCTGGCTGTGACTTCATGACAGCCTGGCCCAGCAAGCATGGGCAGTGGCTGGACAGGCAGTGGTGCAGAGGCAATGCTGCTGCAGATGTGGGTGGATGCCTTGGCAGCCAGACAGACCATGCAGGATGTGCCCATGGCTTCCTGGAGTCCAGCAGGAACTAGAGTCCAGCAGCCACCTGCCATAGGGTCTTTTATACCCACAGCCACTGCCACCACTGCCACTGTGCAGAAGGCATGGCAGCAGCTGTGGCAGCAGTGGCAGCCACAAGCACACAAGCTCAAGGGTGGGCAGCTTCTGGGCTCTGAGCCTGCCGGCACTTCCAACTCACCCCGGGCAACCATGGATACATCCTGCATGGCCACTCCAGCTGCCAAGGCACCTGTCTGCAGCTGCAGTGGTATCACCTTCACGCTGTTGCCCGGCCAACTGCTACCCATGCATGCCAAGCTGGGCAGTCATGGAGCTGTAGCCAGCTGGGAAGGGACCAGTCCCTGCTGCCCAGCCTGCGCCAACCCCTCTGCACCCACCCTCAGCAGTGCCCATGGGCCAACCCAGCTCAGCTCCACATCTGCAGCCCCAGCCTCAGCCCCAGGCAAGGCCAGCAAATGGCGGGCTAATGCCGGCCAGAGTCTGGCCACACCCCATCCCTGCCACTAGAGTGGGGAGCAGGGGATATCCTAATAGGGGTGCTCCACCTTGGCCAGGTTCCAGGCAGACCCCAACTGTGGTCCATTGGGGAGAGAGGTCCCTCCATGCCCCTTCACCTTAAGGGGCCATGCTGGCCGGTGTCTGGACATGCCCCTGCCCCTGCTTTGGCTAGGGAGTAGAGGGGTAGTGCTAGCCCTGCTCTCTGGAGCAGACAGCACAGCTCAGCCAGTGCTGAAAATCATGCTGGGATGCTAGGGGACTCTGATTTAACTAAAATCAGAAAGGGGTCTGGGACAGAATTTCCATAAACTGGTTTGATCCAAATCGCTTAAGTCTGATACTACATTCAACCAGATTTATCTTAAACCAGTTCGGGTTATTTTGAAACTGGTTTATGTGCATTGAACTTATGTTCTGTTACAGGTTTAAACCAGTTTCTGATCACTTCAACTAGTTTGTGTGTAACTTCTACCCCTAGGCATCATGTCTGGCAGTTTCTACTTAAAAAGGTTCACTACTGAGGAAGCCTGGGAAATCAATCCATTACTCCCAAAATATGTTGCCATTTTAGGTAATGGCTTTAGTCATTAATGAAGCACTGTTTGTAGAAGCTTCAGTGTTGTTTCTTAGATTATATCAGGTCTGAAAGTCAGTAAAAGAAAACTCAGTGGTACTTGGAGTTATGCTTATTAACTCTGAGGACTGAAAGAGGTCCAATGTTGTGCCCATCCACAAGAAGGGCAGGAGGGAGGACCCAGGTAACTATAGACCAATCGGCCTAACTTTCATGCTAGGGAAAATCCTAGAAAAGTTTATCAAGGAATCTATCTGCAATAAGCTTGCAGAAGGTAAGATTCTGAATGACGGCCAGCATGACTTCATTGCAGACTGGTGTTACTTTACTAACCTCATCTCCTTCTATGACCAGGAAACTCACCACCTGGACATGAGAGAGCAGGTTGACATTGTATACCTTGACTTCCAAAAGGCCTTTGATCTAGTATCCCTCATGAGAAATTTGGAGGATTGTGGGCTTAACTCTGAGACAGTCCAGTGGGTGAGAAACTGGCTGCAGGATAGGACCCAGAGAGTCATCCTGGCAAGAAGTGGGCAGCGGTGTCCCACAAGGGTCACTGCTCAGTCCAGTACCTTTCAAAATCTTTATTAATGATTTGGATGTGGGGCTGAAGAGCTCACTGACCAAGTTTGTGGACAACATCAAGTTATGGAAAAGTGTGGTCACGCTTGTACATAGGATACAGATACAGGTGGACTTAGGCTAGCAAGTTGGGTGGATTAGAATCTGATGAAATTCAACACTGAGAAATTAAAAATGCTCCACTTCAGGACAAGCAACCCCCAACACAACTACAGGCTTGGCAGCACCAAACTGACTAGCACCATGAATGAAAGGGATGTGGGTGTAATAATAGACCACAGTATGAATATGAGCTGGCAGTGCAATGATGTAGCCAGTAGAACAAATAATACTCTGGCATGCATCAATCGATGCATCTCCAGCAAAACCAAGGAGGTGATTTTTCCTTTCTTCTCAGCATTGGTGAGACTGCAGCTGGAGTACTGTGTCCAGTTCTGCACACCACACTTTAATAAGGACACTGATAAGCTTGAGAGAGTCCAAAGAAGAGCTACCTGTATGATCAGAGTTTTATACAGCAAGCCATACAAGGAAAGGCTGAGGGATCTGGGACTCTTAACCTGAAGAAAAGAAGACTGAGAGGGGACCTGGTAGCAACTTACCACTACACTAGGGGAATATATCAAAGGCTCGGTGAGCAACAGTTCACCAGGGCACCAGAGGGGAAAACTAGGAGTAATGGCTGGACCCGAGTGATCCACCAAGGTCCCTTACAGCCTTACAATCTATGAATGTATTAACTCTTTTTTTATAGTGGTCTATCCAGAACCTGTTATATGAAGATTTAATTTAAAGAAATTAAATGTTAAAGATTTGCCCAGAACCCTTAGGAGAGCAATAGATAGAGACTGTACTTAGAACACTTGGAAGCAAGCTGAGTCACAAATCAGAATAGCATTTAAGCTCAACATTAACTTAACATAGGTTACCATTGACTATAATTGAACTTAGTCATTGGTGATGTGTTGGGGGGGCAAAGGGGGCACATGCCCCCCCTGAGATTGGCTATCAGAAGTGGGAGTGCCGGGAGAAGTGCTGGCGTGCTCCCCCTGTGGCAAGAGAAGCATAGTTGTCAAAGCTGGTGGTTCTGAGCTTGGCGATCAGTTGCTTGGGCACCCCCACCCCAGTCAGTGATTGGTGGCTGGTGCCCCCCCAGAATCAGGAGGCATCAGTCGCCCATGCACATAGTTATATTTAAAGAATAATTGTGCCCACAATTACACATGTGTTTATGTAGTCTGAGTACCTGATGGTGCCTGAAAATTATTCATTTAGTTTTCTAAATGATGGGGGGGAAAGGTAGACATGTTACCATGTATATAAAAATGATGTACACATGTTCTAAGGCACAGTATGAAGTGGAAGGCAGGCCTGTTAAAAGCCTCTGGGTAAAAGTCAGAGATGAGAACAGCAGGGAGATGTCATGGTAGATAGCTGCTATAGACCACCAAACAAGGAGAAGGAGGTGGATGAGGACTTCTTTAAACAATTGAAGGAAACTTCCAAATCATGGGACCTGATTCTCATGGGGGACTTTAATTATCTGGACATCTGCTGGGAGTGAGGCACAGCAATGCACAAACAGTCCATCAGATTCTTAGATTGTGTTGGGCATAACTTTCTGATAGAGATAGTAGAGAGGCCTACTAGGAGGGAAGCTCTTCTCAACTTGCTGCTCACAAACAGGGAGAAATTGGTTGAGAATGGGAAAGTAGAAGGCAAATAGTGTGACAAAACCACAAAATGATAGCATTCAAGATCATAAGGGGAAGAAGGTCTCCCAAAGGGAAGAGCAGCAGAATAAAAACACTTGACTTCAGGAAAGCAGACATTAGTAAACTCAGGGAACTGATATGCAGGATTCCCCAGAAAGCAAGCCTGAGGGCTAAAGGACTACATAGAGCTGGGTGTATTTCAAGGAGACCCTTTCAAGCACGCAGGAGCAAGCTATGCTGATGCAATGGAAGAATCAGAAGTGCAATAGTGGAATACACCACCCAATGTGCAAAAGACAGTGCCATTAAAGTATAATGTCGCCGAGCTTGCAAACAGCAATGCAATTAAAGTGGTGCAAAAGCGCATTTAAACTGCTTTAAAGGCCAATTTTGTGGCATGTGCAAAGGCCCTAGAAGACCAGCCTGGCAAGGCAGAAGTCTCTTGAATGAGTTGAAACTCAAAAAGGAATCCTACAAAAAGTGGAAACTTAGCCATAGTACTAGAGAAGAGTGTAAGAGTATTGTTTGAGCCTGGGGAGAGAAAATTAGGAAGGCCAAGGCACAATTTGAGATGTGACTGGCAAGGACCCTAAAAAGAAAAGGGAGTAGACAAATATGTCAAAAGTAAGAGGAAGACCAGAGAAACCATATGTCCTTTATGAAATGCAGAAGCCAATCTAGTTTTGGATGATGCAGACAAGGCTGAAGTATTTAATGCCTTTTTTCTTCAGTCTTCACAGCTATCAGATGCTGAGTGCCCTTGGCAGGAAAGATAGAGAAGGAGACAAACAGCTTAGAGTAATGGCAGAACAGATTAGGGATTACTTAAAGAAGCTACATGTTTTCAAGTTGGCAGGGCCAGATGGGATGTACCCCAGGTTCCAGAAGGAATACCTATCCTCTTTGATAACTTGTGGAGGTTCGGTGAGTCTCCACTGATTGGAAAAAGCCAAATATAGTGCCCATATTTAAGAAAGGGAGAAAAGAGGATACAGAGAATGATAGACCAGTCAGCCTGTTGCTCTACAGATCATGGAGTAGGTCCTCAAGGGATGCGTCTACATGAGACACTTAACTTTACATTAGCATAGTTTACTGCAAAGTAATTGTGTATCTACACATGCACATGCTTACATCTCAGTAAACCTCCCTAATACCAAGTAAAATTGCTACCTGCAAGTAGCAAGTAGCAAATTTATTCGGCCTGGGAGGTGCTTGCTGCTGGGGTGGGCTCCACTGAAGGAGCCTGGGTGGGGACTATGTCCCTCTGCCCCAGCAGCAAGGCACATCTCCCACTCTTAGATCACAATCAGGGAGCAGCCCACGCTCCTCCACTGTGATCAGAGAGTGGGTGGCTGGGAGATCCTTATCTCCCAGCAGTGGCTCCATGGCCATGGGGCCACTGCTGGGATATGCTTATCTCCTAGCCTGAACTCCGCTGTTGGGGGCTTGGGCTAGGAGACCCTTCTCTCTCAGCCCAAGCCCCACATGGGATAAGCATCTCCCAGCAGAGGCCCCACAGTCACAGAGCCAGCACTGGGAGCTCCCTGCTGGTGGGGGCTGGGGATCTTGTCCTCCCCACCCCTGCAACTCCATGCTTGCAGAGCTGGGGGGGAACAAGCTCCTCAGCCTGTTCCCCTCCCAGCTCCCTGCTCACAGATTAGGCAGGGAACAAACACCCCAGCCCCTGCCCTACAATGTCCAGCTGCCACTCCTCAATTGCAATTGTGGAACCTGGGGCTGAGAACTTGTTCCCCGCTCTGTAATCACAATTGCAATTGTGGAGCAGGGGCTGGGAGCTCCTTTTATGGGGACAGTTCCCTGCCCAGCCTGGATCTGGCTGGGACCTGCCCCTGACTGGGACAGTTCCCAGGCAGCCCCAGACTGCATGCAAAAGCACATGTAGCCTGAAGGTGGCTGGGACTGTCCTGTTTCGAGCAGTTCCCAGCCAGCTCCGGGCTGAACATGCAGACTTTCCACACATCCTGGGGATGGTTGGGAACTGTCCCGGTCAGAGGCAGGTCCCAGCCCTTGCTTCCCAACAGGGGCATGGGGCTTGGAAAGAGCTGCAGGGGTGGGGTAAGTCCCAGCCCCCTTCCCCAGTCCACTGGTAGGGGAGCTATCAGCGAGCTAGCTGCTAGCTGCCCCACTGGCAGATCAGGGAAGGGACTGGGACATGCCCCTCCCCTGCAGCTCTTTCCAAGCCCCATGCCCCTGTTGGGAAGCCAGGGCCAGGAGCTCCATGCTGCCAGTACAAGGGGACAATGTCCCCTCCCCAGAACCTGGCAGCCCCCAGGGGCCAAGAGACAGCTGTCTCCTGGCTTGTTGCTCCCTGCCAGCCCCTAGGCTAGCACCCAAAGGGAGCCTGGAGCTCCCCTCAGTGGTGGCAAGGACCCATTGCAGGGTTGTAGGGCACTGGGTGCATATCTTCTCACTAACTCCCACATTGTAGACACCTACCCAAAAACCCTTAGCAGGCATAGTAGTATCATAGTACTTAGGGTCGGAAAGGACCTAAACAGATCATCAGGTCCGACCCCCTGCCCCAGGCAGGAACAGGTGCCGGGATCATATCACCCCAGCCACATATCTATCCAGCCCCCTCTTGAAGACCCCCAAGGTAGGAGAGAGTTGGGAGCCCATTCCAGAGCGTAGCTTGGGAGCCCATTCTACAGCCTGGCAGCCCTAACTTTAAGTAATATCTCCTGATGTCCAGCCTGAACTTTCTCTCTAACAATTTGTAGCCATTATTGCTAGTAACCCCAGGTGATGCCCAGGGGAACAGAGCCTCCCCCAATTCCCGGTGGTCCCCCTTGGTGAGTTTGTAAACGTGTCTACACATGCCCCCTACGACACCGCTGTCACTGCACCATCATTTACTACTTCCTTTAGGAAGTATTATATGATGGCACAGTAACAGCTGTTACTTCACCATCTGAGCAGCACACAGTTATTTTAAGATGCTACATCACCATAGTGACAGGCTATAACAACATATCTCATTGCTGCAGTGACATAGCATTGGTGTCATGATTTGTGCCCACCAATGCTACCTGACCATACCAGTGAGCTACATCACTCTAGCATGTCACTATGGTGATGTAACTTCACGTGTAGACTTGCCCGCTGTGTAGTAGCTTACTGCACAGTAAAACTAGACTGGAGTAAATGCATGTGTAGACGTACCCAAGGAGTCTGTTGTGAAGCACCTGGAAGAGAACAAGGTGATCAAGAACAGCTAGCATGAATTCCCCAGGAGCAAATTATGTCTCTCTAACTTGAGCAATGGATATAATATACCTTGAATTTAGCAAGACTTTTGACAGTCTCCCACAACATTCTCATCAGCAAGAGAAGAAAATACAGCTTAGACAAAAGTACTGTAATATGGGTATATAACTTGTTGGATCATTATGCTGAAGAAGTGGTAATCATCAGTGGCTCAATGTCTAGTTGGGAGGAGGTACCAAGTGGGGTTCCCCAGGGGTCTGTCTTGGGTCTCATACTGTTCAACACATTAATTCATGATATGGATGATTAAATTAAGTGCACATTTAGCAAAATTATGGATAACACCAAGTTGGGTGAAGTTTCAGACACTCTGGAGGACAGAGCTAGGATCCAGGATGACCTGGATAGATGGGGAAAATGATCTGCAATCAAGCAGATGAAATTTGACAAGGACAAGTCCTAAGTCCTGCATTTGGGATGGAATAATTGTATGCATAAATACAGACTGGAAAAAGCCTGGCTAGGCTACAGTACTGAAGGAAAGGACCTGGGGGTTACAGCAGAACTTAAGCTGAATATGAGCCAACAATGTACTCTAATTGCAAAAAAAATCCAATAGCATCATGGTTTGTCTTACTAGTGTGATTTGCAAATCAACAGAAGTGATGTTCCTGCTCTATTCAGCACTGGTGAGGCCCCACCTGGACTAGTGTGTCCAATTTTGAGCTCTACCGTTCAAGAAGAATATGGACAGGTTGGAAAGAGTGCATTGCAGAGCAACAAAAATGTTTAAAGGCCTGGGGAATTAGACTTATGAGGAAAATCTAAAAGAGCTATAATTACTTAGTCTGGATTAGAGAAGAAGGGTGGGGGGGATTCAATAACAGTCTTCAAATACCTGAATGGTGATTACAGAGATGATGACAATGGGCTTTTATCTGTGGCCAGAGAAGACCAGGAACCCTAGACTAAAGCTGCAAGAGAGGTTGAAGATTAGGGGTATCTTTTTGACTATGAGGGTGGTCAGATATTAGAACAGGCTACCTAGAAAAGTTGTGCACTCTCTATTGCTGGAGATTTTCAAGAGTAAGTTGAACAGACACTTGGCTGGGATGGTTGTCAGGGATGATCCTTTCTTAAGCAAAGGGCTGGACTAAATGCCTTTGCGAGGGTCCTTCTAGCTGTACTTTCCTATGATCTGATATGCATCTAAGAGTCTGCCATACTGCTTCCACAAGGTGAAATTTGGATTGAAAGGCCCTTTTTAAAAACAGTCACATACTTCCTACTCCTAATGAGTAGGTATATGAGTATGGGTAGATATATTTCACTGTGAAGAAAGACTTTAACCAGATGGCTTGGTATACAAAGATGTAAAAAACCAAAAGAAAAAAATTTAGGTTTTACTCTTGCTATATAGGTATTTTCTTTGTGGCTTATAGAGGATTCATTTTCTCAGAAGGGAACAATCGTTTTAATTTCTAGCTATGCATCGAAGATACTGATGTTTGTTAATGAATTGGAAATTGGCATTCATGTGCTTTCCCAAAGTAATGAGCAAATTAAGCAGAATTTGCATCCTTCTCTTCTCATTCACAAGATTACCTTCTTGGATTTTGTATCAAGGTTGTGGTGACTTTAAATAATTAGTCTATTTTTGCAATGAGGCTAGTCAGAGAACATTCCATGCTAATACTTCTCTGCTTGTACTGTTTGTTTCTTTAGAATTTATTATTATTCTTTTTTCTCATTTAATTAAATTTCTAGCTCTTGCAGTTGCAAAGCAAATAATGTAAACAGTCTCTTGATCTTCTGCTACCAATAGTCACTCTAATATTTTGTCCATATTGGGCACTTAAATCATGCTATAAATGTGTTCACTAAGAGTGAAGTTACATGTTACACCATACTAAATCTGTGGAATCTTAAGTCGTGTTAAAGTTAGAATCTGCTGTGAATAGTTGCACATTAAGAATTAATACTGCTCTTTGCTTGCAAAGCTATGACTTGCCATTAAAGGGCTAGAAAACAGGAGCATAGCTAGTACACCTGGGCTCCCCCCTGTTCTTGGGGGAGAAGGGTGGGAGCAGTGTATCCTGGGATGCTGGAGGACTGCAAATTGCTTGTATGTAAGGAGCATGCAACTTTGGGTAGCATGGCCCTGAGTCAACCCTTGCCTGAAGTGTTGTAATTCTGAGATTCTCAGAGGGCACTTAGCACGAGTTAATGAGCTTGAATGTGTGGATGCTTGTGTTTTAAGTGCCCTTCAGATGCTCTAAGTGTATAGTGGGTAACTTTGCCTTTAACATAAGATTAAACACTTTGTAGACTAGAACTATTATTTTTTTAAATTCCATCAGCTTGTTGTAGGGTTATCTTACAAACAGTATGATTTTACATATGGATTGTTGCAGACTCTAAACTTAACTGCGATCAGTGGACACGATGATAAACATGGCAATGCTGTGCCTACATTGGATATTATATCAGGTTTAGCATGCTAGGTAGTTGACTTAATGATATTTCCTGATGTAGTCAATCCCTAAGAGCAATGCAAACTGTCCTTTTAATCAGAAAGGTATCTTGGTTCTAGAAACTAACAATTATGATTAAATGTCAATATCTATGATTTACTATCATTTGGCCAAAACTTAAAGGTGGATGGCGGGTGCAGCTTGGGATTTGAATAGGGTACTATCGCTTCCCTGCCTCTCCTGCATCTAGTAATGACTAACATATTTAAAATGTTTCCAAACTTCATTGGTATCAGTTTTATCTAGGGATTCCATAATTTTTTGTGAAAATCAAAAAAAAAACCTTAGAGTAAACAGAACAGGCCAAATTAAGCTTTTTATTACAATCTATGTCTTTGACTGCCTGCAAAGTTGAAAATAAAAATATATTTTGGCTCCTGACACATGTCAAATTTAAGATGCAATTAAAAGGTTAATCTTATGTTAAATAGTAACCCAGCCACAGAGTTGGTCTCCCCAAGCCCCGGGCAGAGTGAAAACCCCAGTTGGGGTTTTGACAATTAGCTGATTGTTGGCTGGGGCTAGGGACCTGGCTGGGGCTGGTTTCACATCCTGGTTTGGTCTACAGCCCCAGCTGATTGTCAGCAACTGAATTTTAACCTGCTGGTGCAGGGGGAGCCTGGGATCACAATCCCAGGCTCCCCCTGCACTGACAAGGTACAATAGGATTATAATTCTCGACCCCATAATTACAAGCATGGCCTAGCAGGAGGCACAATTGTTGGAATCACTGCTTAGATCTCTTGGCACCTTAAACTGAATGTCTGTCAGAAGCCTTTCACTCAGACTTTTTCAAGGGGTCCCATGTCCCAAGATGCCTCAAGCTATATTTGAGGGCCCCATTTAGTTTTGCTTAACTCTCATGTATGTCTTCAAGATCAAAAATTATTTCTTGATGCTCCCTCTAGATCTCATCAACACTGTTCATGAGTCAGGTTTTCTCTAGAGCAGAACAAGGCAGAAGAGGCAGGCTAATGAAATTCTTCACAATGACAAGTAAAGAAAATTACTGACCCTCTAGAACAAAGCCAACTGCCTGATAGTCTCACAGCACTGCAGATGAGTTGGATCTGTATTTTAGATTTCACTTGATTCACAGCTACCAGCCTGGCTGAGGCTGAGTGTCTTGTAGAGGAAACCCATTCAGCACAATCTCTTTTGTGAGGTTCAGAACTATCCAATGTGCAGAAGAATTTATTTTTTTTACTTTCTCTCTTCATGCCTTTTTTGTTTCTCTTCCTATGTTGTGGGCTTTAGAACATTCCAAAAGTTGTTTCTAACAGGACTTCATTTAAGGGCTTAACTCTTTTTTAATGGGACTTCTTTAACAAGACAAAATACTTGCACCTAAGGGAAGGTCATTTAATAGACTTTACTGGGAGGCTTTAGCCATGTGTACAAAATTTGAGAGGCCAAATGGAGTTATCTTTATATGTTTGTTAAATATTCATGTATCTGATCACTTTAGCACTAACAGTGTGCACTACAGTGTGCATGATATCAGGGGGTGGGTCCAGAGGTCATGTAGTAGTGTGGCTGCATCCCCCATGTTTTGGATCGGATGGCACCCTGGGAACCTCCTGGGACTTTTTGAAGCCTCCCACCCCTTCTCTTCCCCCCATTTCCTGCCTGCCCCTGTTATTTTTCCTGCTACTCTGGGAGTGGGAGAAAGCACCAGAGCTGTTGCTGTCTGGTCCTGGTGAGCTGTAGCTGGGCTGGGCTGACCTGGGGAAAGTGGCAGTGGGAATGGGCAAGTGGATTCCCTTCCCTGCACCTACTCCCAGGGAATGGGGAAGGGAAGGGAGGAGGAAACTACTGTCCTGCTCTGCTGGTGCCACTGTCCCTGTCCCCAAATGACCCCAGCCCTGCTGCAGCCAACTTGGTGTGGGTGGGAACAGCTCTGGTGCTTCCCCAACTCCCAGAAAAGCAGGGAAAGCAACAGGAACAGGTAGGGGAGGGAAGAGGAGAAGGAAAGGAGAGGGAGGATTTTCACCTGCTTTAAGGACTAAAAAATGTCCCTGGAGGCTCACAAAAGTGGTCTGCCAGTATCTCTGAAGGCAGAGGAGGCTGAGAGCTAGGGGTGCAAGCATAGGCGATGTGTAGAAGGAGTGTGGGGAGACATGTGCTGCCCCCCTCCTCCCCCCAAGATTGGCCACTGCCGGCACTGCCACCAGTGTCTGCAGGTGGTCATCGCTCACCAGCTCCCCCCTCACTGCCGACACCACCATGGCCGCCTGCAGGCAGTCCCCACTTGGCCTGCCCTTGCTGCCAATGTCACCAGACCACTCGGTCTGCCCTCGCCGCCGACCCTGCCATGGCCACCTGCAGGCGGGCCTCGCTCAGCCTGCCTTCATTGCCATCATCACTGCGGCCGCCTGTGGGTAGTCCCTGCTTGCCATGCCCCTGCCACTGCCAGCACCACCTGTGGGCAGTTGCCATGCCCCTGCAGGCTCAGGAAGCATCCTTCCAGTACAGTTTGCTACTCCTGTACCCCACTTTGGATAATTCTAGATCTGCCCCTGCATGAAGTACAGAAGCCGAATTCACAGTACTGGAGAGGTGCAAATGGAACTCTCAAAGCTTCCCTAAAGGTTAAACGGATATTCCTATTACGTAGGGGAATCTAATGTTGATGTTAAGTCATCTGCTCCCTGACTGCATTTGATTACTCTATGTCAGAGAGGGCTGGCATGGAGACTTAGGAAGAGGCCTGGCAGGTGGTGGACAGTAATTAGAGTACATAATCACTATACTTACTCCAGTAATTATGGGGTAATGGAATAATGGAATGATCCTTAGGAGATAGAGTAAGTTATATGACTAATGACAAATAGAGAATACTTGCATATCTACAATGTGACTGAGTTAGTGTCACTGGAGGAAGCTTAATTTTGCTTCCCCTTGGTTTGTGGATTTATTTTCCAAGCATTAATGTAAGCTTTGTATCTTTATTTTTTTTAAATAAAAAAATAGAAAAGGAAATATGTTAAGACAGCACCTCATACCCCATCCAACTACAGCCGTTAACAGTGGTAACATTATCAGGCACCTGCTACACATTACAGATAATACATAATTGACTGGTTACTTGCAAAATAAATTTAGACTGGTTACACATGCACAGTAAGACTGGCCACAAGTGCAAAGTAATTATCGCACAATTAACTGGTTAATCACACAATAAATTTAAGCTGGCCACAGGTGCAAAGTAACTATTGCATGTTAAAAATGACTATCCAGTTACAAAAGGAGCTAACCAGCTATAAAGTTAGTGCTTGAAAATGTATAATAACTCTATAGCTGGTTTCTATCCAGGTTTAATTTGAACGTGTAGTAGGGCCCTCAGAGTCCTTTAAATCAACAATTGCCAAACTAATGCTTACATAAACTGTGCACTTTTTATCTCTATATTACTTTATTTTGACAGCTCTAAAGAAGAGAAGAGAGGGCGTTATATACATGTAAAAATACAGAATTAACAAGGGTGAAAAGGAAGAATAATCTGTTTTATGTCTTCCAAAATGTTCAGGGGGATTTAGGCATACAGCTTTCTGTCAACATCAAGGGGAGTTCCATTCCTATGAAAGTGTTTAGAAGTGACTCAGATTATTTAAATTTTATGCAAAAATGTGTATGGTAAAAGGCTGATTATCCTTATTAGCATTTAAGTTATATTTGGAGGAGTACCACCAGGTGTGCTACTAAGGCATCACGTAAGAAATACTAGAGGCAGGAGAAGCAAATAATGATCTTGCTAAATTTGTTTCTGGTTTCACTGATCTAAAATAACTAACTGTTCCATTGCTCTTGGCAAAACATGTTTCGACTACAGCTTCTTTCTGATGCTATTTCCAATACATAGCACCATCAAACAGAATACTGAAAGTTGGCAAACTTTCTACATATCTCTCCTCACACTCACACTATTAAGCAGAAGCATTTTTAATAGCAAGTGCAGTAAATCCCATTCACTTTTCAAATAATGTAATGGAAACCATCCTTTTACTAGGCTGTAGATAAATGAAGTAACCTTCTGAGATTGTTTTCCTCTTACTTACCTAGCCAATGCAACTTTTCATACTACTGATTTTAGGAAAAGGACAAATACACAGCACAAAAAAAGTGGCCAAGTAACACGTGCACAAAAACTCTGATCTTTCTCATAAGAGTTTTATTATCTTATGCTGTGTATTGATGGACACAGCAGAAGCCAGGGCCTCCCTCCCCCTTTCTTCATACTACCTGAACCCAAATTATGCTGAGTGGTTTTGAAAATGTTTCATTGAAAAAAAAAAAATATATATATATATATTTGTTTTGGGATTTTTGTGTTGTTTTAATTAGGTTGGAGATAACTAAAAGATTAGTAATGTCACATGTCATTTTTCACCCCTAGGTTTTCTGAAAAAATCCTGTTCAGATTAGTAGTGATCAAGTAATTTTTGGTGACCTCTATAAAATGATGTTATGGCTGCATCTGTCAATAACACAAACTACCTACCCACAATTGGTGAAAATGGTACTTTTATTGATTGTCTCAGCAGAGAGTTCAAGAATGGAACACCTAGAGGGATTGTCTTCTCACCACTGGAAAAACTTCACAGAAGCTTAGGTTGGATTTGAGGTATGTTGACAGGATAGCGTACATTAGCTCTGCACAGACTGTGTCTACTCTGTGAATATAAAGGAAGTTTTCAGTCTGAAAGGCTGTAAGAATTAACACGATGCACATCATTTTCAAACTAAATAGATTTTGCCTCAGCTTTCAGATATATTGACTTGTTCTAAATTTGAACATGATTCATGACAACGTATCTTTTCTGTAAAGAAGTAAAATTATCTCTTTGGTTTCATCGAATTTTTGAAAGATAAGTAGAGGCATTGACAAATGAACTTTCTAACTTCAGTGAATGAGATGGACCTAACACTAGCCTTCTTGCAAAGCAGGAAATTTTAGGGCTTTGTAGCGATCATGTGCTGAACTGGTTAATGTGTTCATGCCTACTTGAGTATAGTGGATTTAAACTGCTGTAATTTTAAACATAAACACAGCAGTTTTAAAAGTTAGAGTGGGCTAGATTCCAATTAGCAGAGAATAAACAATAGAGTTATACAGAATCAGGTAAAAATCTCTATAATTATAAAAGAATCAGAACTTCTGGTAGAGGTGTGATACCTTTTATTAGATCAACTAGATATTTGCAAAAAAAAGTCTTTATTTGCAAGCTTTCAGGGCCAAGGACCCTTCTTCAGGCATAGCAGAAAAGACTGTAAAAGTTCTCCTAGGTGGAAATGAAAGTTCATATTTCATAGGAGAATTGAAGGGGTGGAGCTGTGTGGGCCTTGCTGCTCATACTCTGGGTCCTGCCATAGGCTCCCCCTGAGTCCTACTGCCACTGGCTGCCTGTTATCTTTGACAGGCATCCAGGGGCAGATAAACATTAATTTTCTAAAATTTTTAGGGGACCCATGGCCTGGATAGAATGGCCTGGCAGGCTGAATCCAGCCTGAAGGGATGTATTTTGCCTGCCCCTGTTCTAGATTATTATCCCATTACCTGGGCTAGCTTTTTAAAGCCTTAAGTCCTTATGATTTTACCACTTTCCGTCTCTTTTCCCCCTCCCTTCCTATTTTATGTATTTAAATTACTGCCTTCTATCTGGACGCCCTTCTTCCTGCAGGTCCATTGATAGCACCTGATGAAGTAAGTTGTTACTTACTAAACCTCATGCCTCTCTGAATTAGTCCGTGAGGTACCAGCTCTTGGCTACAGAAAAATAATAGAGCAAGTCTTCTTTTGCCAAAAATGGACCCCAAAAAGACTGCAACATGTTAGAATGTTTTTGACCCTCTGGATTCCTATTTTAAATTGCTGAGTTTATCTTGTCAATCATGTGAAGATTTTTTTACAAGTAACAGTGCTAATAGTGTGTGGCACCCCTCAAAGAAACTCATGAACCCCATGGCATGTTGGTTGAGAAGCACTGCAACAGATTCTTCTCCAGTAGGAAACCTGCTTATTTCAATATGCAATGATTAAGGTTGAAATTCATTGGATAGGAAAGGAAACAAATCTTTTCCATGGAAAGACAATCAAATTGATAAATGTGGATACCTAGGAGAGCAGATGGACACTGTTTAAGCAAGAACTGAAGTGTTGTGCATTTGATGTGATTGAATGGGACCATGCTGTTCTTTTGCTGCACAAACTTGAATCATTCTTAGTATATTTACAGTTATTTGCAGGAGTTTAAATGTACTTTCCTGGTATTTATCCAGCTTAACTGTCCTATTTCAACTGTGTTCTACATCATCCTGTTTATTTGTTATACCCACTTGGCTCACATTTTAGTTGCAAGCTCTTGGGAGCTAATACTATTGTTTTTGGTGTGCCAATTCACTATTTAGCATAAACAGGCACCAGTATTGACTGAAGTCTCTGGATACCCTTAGAATATTAGTACTATTAATAATAAGACATGTGGCTTTATAGAGTAAATAATCTTCCCCAGAGAAAAAAACTGATCTGTTACAACAATTAAAACAATATCTACCCCTGTTAAGCAAGACACGTTAATGCACATAATCACTGTATATTTTCATCCCATAGTGTTTTCATTGGGTCACCTTCCCTCAAGTGTTTGGCTTTGATCTTTTAAAACTTTTATTCACTGTACCCTTCCCTATCCATCTGCCCTTGTTTTTTTTATGTTGCCCCCAGATGTACAAGTGATTTCAGCCTTCATCATTTACTTCACCATTTAACAGTGTCGTATTCAGGTGGGTAGGGATTCCCTACCAGAAGCTCATCTGAAATGCCACTGCTCATTTTTCCTGTTTCACAATTTTCTCCACACCCACCACTGGCAAGATGTGGTAAGTTAGCAAGGAAACTGCTAACTCAGAAATGGGAAATACCTGCCATGTTAATCTTCATTATTTTCCTTTTTTGTGTCTTCGTGACAAGGCATTGAGAAGAATTGTCAGATTCATTGGAATCTGACAGGCCACACCATGAGCATTTCTGCTATGGCCTCAAACTTGTAACTTACGGTCTATCAATCATATACCTTTGCAGAAAACAGCTAGACACTCTTATCATAGATCCTTTTCATATCTTTACCTAGCTTTAACTAATTTATTGCTCTCAAAGTGAACTGTTTTGAATCCTAACACACTAAAGATTTTAAATGCATGAATTTCAATGTGTTGGAATTCAACAAATTGGTGTATTTAAAAGACCACCATATAGTGTAAAGAGCCCTCAGCTAGTTTTAAAATGAGTAGTTCAGGTGCCAAAAATGATCTAACTGCAGCTCTACAGAGGTTTGCATGAATCTATTTGCCCTGCTTCTGTTACCCACACTGTCTCTAATCTACACTGTAAACTGCAGTGTGGAGGAAGCATGAGGTTTATTCACAGTTTCATAGTTGGTAGGGTCGGAAGGGACCTGAGCAGATCATTTAGTCTGACCCCCTGACATGGCAGGAAAAAGTACTGGGGTCAAACGACCCCAACAAAGTGTTCATCCAGCCTCCTCTTAAAGATCCCCAGGCTAGGAGCCAGCACCACTTCTTTTGGAAGCTGGTTCCAGGTTCTAGCTGCCCTGACAGTGAAGTAGCGCCTCCTGATGTCTAGTTTGAATCTACCCTCTGCCAGCTTGTGACTGTTATTTCTAGTCACTCCTGGTGGTGCTCAGGGGAACAGGGACTCCCCCAATGCCTGCTGGTCCCCTCTGACTAGTTTGTAAACAGCCACTAGATCCCCCCTCAGCCTTCTCTTGTGGAGGCTGAACAGGTTTGGGTCCGTTAGCCTCTCCTCGTAGGGCCTGCCCTGCTGACTCCTGATCACACGGGTGGCCCTCTTCTGGACCCTCTCCATGTTGTCCACATCCCTCCTGAAGTGTAGCGCCCAGAACTAAATGCAGTACTCCAACTGTGGCCTGATCAGTGTTGCATAAAGGGGGACGGATCACCTCCTTGGACCTGCTTGAGATGCATCTGTAGATGCATGACAAGGTACGGTTAGCCTTCCTGACCGCTTCCCCACACTGTCGGCCCATGTTTATTTTGGCATCAAAAATGACTATAAGATCTTTTTCTGCCTCTGCACTGATAAGAAGGGAGATATTGATGAGATATAGATGATTCCTTAGATCACATGTTGATAATTCAGAAAACTAGTGCACTTAGTATTGGTTAGCATGAAGGGCTGCATATGTGTCCACACTTAGGTTGTATAAGCCAGTCAGTTGACAAGTCAAATATTGTTGATTGACTGGTCAATTGACTGCATGTTTTCTGCCTGCCCCCAGCCCCTCACCCCCCTTCCACTCCAAACCAGAAGCTTCTGTGGCTTCTGAGCTCACAAACCTGGAGCTGTTCCATGTCACCCTCCATCTGAGTGGAAAGCAAGATAAGATCAGATGGAGGGAGGGGGGAAACTACTGTGAACCGTCCAGCAGCTGGGAGCCCCATAGTGCTTGCTGGGCTGGGCTGGAGCCAGAGCAGTGGTGGCTGGCACTGTAGGAGGTGGCAGAGGAAGTGGCAGGGGTTGCAGGAAGCAGTGCGGAAAGTGCCAGCAGCCGTGGGAAGAAACAGCAGCATGGGGAGCAGCACAGGAAGTGGCATCAGCCACGGGGAGTGGCAGGCTCGCAGAGGGTGGTGGGGGAAGCAGCAGGGGCTGTGGGGAACAGCACAGGAAGTGGATGCAGGAAGTGACAGGGGCCATGTGAAGCGGCAGCGGCTGCTGTAAGTGGTACAGGACGTGGAGAGGCAAGTGGCAGGGCCATGGGAAGCAGTACAGCAAGTGGCAAGGCCTCAGGAAGTGGCACAGGAAGCAGCAGAGAGCAGCATGGAAAGTGGCAGCAGCTGCAAGGAGCAGCAGGGCAAGCAGCAGCAGCCACAGAATGCAGCGGGGGAAGCAGCAGTGGCCCAGCAAGCTATGGGCCATGGGAAATGGCAGTCATGGGGGAAGTAGAGGGCAAGTGTGTGGTAGGGAAAGCAGGGAAACAGCAGTGGCAGGTGGGAGTAGAGCCTGTGCAAGTGCAAGTAGGGACCCAGGGTGGGGTGGCAGGAATGTGGCGCTTGGGCACGGGCTCTGCCTGGCTGCATCGTGTGAAGCTCTTATGCAGCCTGTGAGAGCCGCACAGGATGGAACCGTGACCCTGGCCCTGTGTCTCTCTTTTTCTTCCACCCCACCTACCATGACTCCACACCATCCCACATCCCCCCCAACCACATACCTCACACCCCTCCACACCTACCTACCATACCCACAGCCTGCCACACACACACACACACTCCCCAACCATACCCCACCACATACACCCCCTTACCACCCACACACAACATACAGTAGGACTGTATTTTGAGGTATTATGCACTCACTTCTGGATACACTTCATAAACATATAAATCAGTACAACAATATTTTAAAATAAAATTAAAATAAGTTATAGTAGATGTTTTATTTTTTTGTATATGATTTGACCTTTTTTTCCAGTTTCAAGATTGCAGCACCCTTCCTCCAAAAAGGAGTATTTCCAGGGCAAGGGGAGGGACTTCCAGTGGCAAAGGTCAGGGGTTGGGGACAGCACTTCCAGTCCCAACAGGGTAAACAGGGGTGGGACAACTGTCAAGGGGTGGGGCTACCCATGTGGCCCTCGACAGCTCCCCAAAACTGGGTAAGCGGCTTTCTGCCTTAAATAATTTCCAGTCCCTGATCTAGAACATTGATTCTCAACCTTTTTGGATCTGAGGCATCCCCCACCCCAGCCAACCCCCCAGCTTTGTTGAACTGAGTGGCACCCAATTTCAAAAAATAATTTATATATTACAGTGCTTACCTCCTTACACAGGAGCTAGGCAGTAGGGGTGAAGGGATCATTCATGCAGGGACAAGCCTGAGCCTGGCTTATCAGCTTAATTACTTGCTTATCTCCTCATATCTTGCAGCACCCTTCAAAGGACCTGGCAGCATCCCAGGATGCCCTGGAACTTTGGTTGAGAGCCACTGATTTCAGGTGCTGGGAGAAGTAATATTTGTCATGAAATCAGCCCCCTGACAGTGCTTTACAGCCTTGCCATGACAGAAGTACATGGATGAAGAGTGCTTTAAAAGTGGCCGATAGTGCAAGAAATTAATGGATCAGGTGAAGGTGCTCCAAAGTGGAGCGTCTTAGAGAGTTTATGTTCCCCAGGGTCAGTCGGTTGCAGGGTCAGGGATGGACTGATACTTACTCCCACCTTACAGTCCTCCCCACCCCTCCCCCCCCAGTTCAAGTTGAGCAAACCCCATCCTACAGCTCCCTCCCCCTCCCTTCCCATAGACAGCGTGGGAGCTGGCAGGGGATTGGGGGGGGGGAGGGGCTATGGGAGAGAGGCTGCAGGCAGGCTCCTCCACTGGATCGAGCTGCAAAGTGGAGCTCAATTTCCCCCTCCCCACCCCGACCCAACAGGTGAACGTCTTTTACGTTCACTTTCTGTTAACTGCCATGAGTTAGAGTAAGGACCTGTGTATCTATCAGCACCCCTAAAGCCTCTGTTTAGAATATAATTAATACAGTACAGTTTGTATGCAACAGGGGCAAGATTTCATGCCCGGTGCAATCACTGGCCTGCCCCCGTCTACGGGTCAACCACCTTCCTCATTCACCTGCCATGCCTTGATGTAATAATATTGATGTAATAATTAGACAAGAGGCTGCCCATTATTGGCTGCCCAATACTGGGGGGGGGGGGGGGCTATCTGCAGCTCCATTCCACCCCTACACCAAAGCCCAAGCCTCGCAGATGGCATCTCAGGCAGTCAACTTAACTGTCCCCTTCTCCCATTAGCTCTGGCTCCTTCCCTGGGACCTTCGGCTTCCCTTTAAGCCCTGGCCCCATCTTAGGTCATTCAGGAGCCCAAGCTTCTCTGTTCTATATGGGTGTCCCTCACGGTGGGTCCCTGGCCCTTTTGACCCCTATCTGGGTCCTGGCCCCAGCACTGACCAGTCAAGTCCCTTGGGTTAGGTCTAAGCCACCTGCCTGAAGTCAGGGATCAGGGTCCCCCATTCCTGGTTCAGGTGCTTTACAAAGCATGCCTGGCCCCATGGAGTCACTCACCCCAACAGGCTCAGGTGCTTCAAGAAACTTACCTGGCCTTCCCTGGATTAGATGGATCATATAACCAAAGGTGAGGTCTGAGGTTAAGGCGCCCCTACCCACCTTTCACCAGGTAACTGGCATTTCCTTGGGGTTCCTACACCACTGGGAGCCCCACCAGACCACCCATTCCTGGCAGTGTGCAGTTTTAGGTCATACCCAGGACCAGAGCCTGCTGCTCCTACCTGCAAGACATTCCCATGCAGCAGCTCAGCCAGGCAATGTTTCTTGCTTGGCCCCCAGCAGCAAACTGCTCTTGTTTATATAGGTTGCCAGAGTTCTAAAATGACCACCATAATCAAACACCTGCTGTGTGTTTGATCTAGCCCTTAAAGTGGCAGGCATCGCTGGTGCCCTGCCACACTGTGGATGATTTCTGGTTCTGCAATTCCATGCTCAAGTTGGTTTTTAGGAGCCATACAGCAGGAAGATGACATCCTTACTTCTGTTCAAGATGCATCAGTAGATCCATGCCAGTGTTTGATTCACTCTGCCAGCTACGGCATCACATTGGTGGCTCATGTTCATTCTGCAGTCTATTAAGACACCCAGGTCTCTTTCACTTGTGGCACTGGCAAGTGTAGCATTGCCGAGCCTGTAAGTGTGTTAGAGATTATTTTTCCCCAGATGGAGCACTTTATATTTCTCCACCTTAAATGTCATCAGGTTCATACCTGCCCACCTCGCAAGCTTGTCCAGATCAGCCTGTATTGCCAGCCTATCCTCGAGTGTGACCACACTCCCCCATAATTTGTTGTTGTCCGTGAGCTTTGCCAGCTTGCTTTTAATACCTGAATCCAAATCATTGATGAACATGTTGTGAAGCACTGGTCCAACTACTGAATCCTGAGGGTTGCCATTGGTCATCTTCTAACATTTTGACTCAGTTCTGTCAATCAATACCCTTTGGGTCCTACCACTGAGCCAGTTACCTAGCCACTGGACCATAAAGTAGTTGTGGCCAAATTTTCCCAATTTAACCATGAGGAACAGATCAAAGGCCTCTTTGAAGTCCAAGTATATGACATTGACCTCATCTCCCCTCTCCAGGTGGTGAGTTACCTGATGCTAGAAGGAAATGAGGTTGGTCTGGCATGACCTGCCCATAACAAAGCCATGTTGACTATCCTTCAGAATACTGCATTCAGTTAGCCTGTCTGTGATGGATTCTTTGATAATTTTCTCCAGGATTTTACCAGGGATTGAGGTCATACTGATTGGCCTGTGATTTCCCAGGTCCTCCCTTCTCCCTTGCCTAAAGATGGGCACCACATTTGCCTTCTTCCAATTTAATGGGACCTCTCCTAAGTGCCACGAGTCTTCAAATAATTTTGATATAGGTCGTGCTATGACATTGGTCAGTTCTTTTAACACTTTCAGGTATGGTTCCTCTGGTCCTGCTGACTTGTAGATATTTAGTGTTTGTAGGTGTTCCCCCACAAGATCTATGCCAGCTATGGGAGAGTGGTCACCCCTACCATGGTCATCCTGTATCCTGTCAAGCAGGCTAACACCCTTGGACTGGTGGAATACTGACATGAAGTATTCATTCAGGAGTTCAGTTTTTTCCTGAGTTTTTTTCCAGTTACCAGCCATCCTACTTCATTCATCATGAGCCCTATGCTTCCCTTGGTTTTTTCCCTACTTCCTACATATCTAAAGAACTTTTGTTGTCCTTGATTCTGATTGCCAATTTGTATTTGGTTCGTGCTTTTCCTGTCCTGATCTGCTCCCTACAGGCACTGGCTGTTGCTGAGTGCTCCTTTTTATTGGTAATTTCTGACTTCCACCCCTTGTAACCTTCTCTTATCAATTCCAGGAGGTCCATGACTTCCGTATTGAGCCAAAGGGGTCTCCCAGCCTTTTTGCTGCATTTCTTACAAAAAGGAATGGACTTCCTTTGTGCTCTTAGGACCGCTTCACTAAGGAATGATCACGCTTTTTGTACTCCCTTCCTCATTGGACCATGGCCCTGCAGGGCCTTGCCAACCAATCACCTAAGCTTATGGAAGTCAGCATTCCTAAAATCACGGATTTCTACCCTACTGACTGATTTCCCTGTTTTATGGTATGGTGCATGGAGAAAGTGATCGTCTCATGGTCACTCTTGCCCAGTCTCCCTTTGATCCTCAGGTTCCTCACTAGATCACCCGCTTTGGCCAGAACCAAATCTAACAGCGCCTTACCCCCGGTCAGCTCGTAGACTACTTAAGTCACATAGAGCTCTTCAGTGCAAGTGAGGAAGCTTCATGCACAATCAGATTGTGCTCTGTGCTCATCCCATGCAATGTCTGGGTAGTTGAAGTCACCCATGACAACCATGCTGCAAGAGTGTGCAGCCTCTACCAATTCTCTAGAGAATTCCTGGTTAAGCTTTCCCTCTTGATTAGGAGGTCTGTAGTAAACTCCTACAGTCGAATTCCCTTCTCCATGCTCTCCCCATATCTTGACCCAGAGGGTCTCAAGTCACCCTTTTTTGTTGCCAATCTCTGCTCCCAACACAAACCTTCCTATGCAGGGTGTAGCTCTCTATACATGTGGGCCAATCATAAGTGGAGTTCTATCAGGTCTCTGTAATCCCTATAAGATTGTATTGCTAGTTTCCTGAAGTAAAATTTTCAAACCCTATTTTTAAACACACTGAGAAAAGTGTTTCTTTTTGTAATACTTGTAAATTCTTGGGAATTCCCGAGTGACCTATAGAATACTTCTGTCCTGTACTTCTCAAGAAACAGTTGAAGATTCAGTAGTATTATCTGTGCTGAATTCTAGGGCACACTCTTCATTTTCAGTTGCTTTTAAATTTTAATAATGTTTTCTCATATTTTGTCTGAATTATTAAATTATTTCAGTGACACTTGAAACAAACAAAAAAGAATCTCCTGTAATATTCTTTTTGATTATCATGTCAGATCAAAACTTCTTCAGCATTGTGCTCCAAGAAATATGCAGGGCATGAAACCAGGCATTTAGTACTGTTTTTAACACTTCTGCTTTCTATCTGACACATGAAATCATTTTAGTAAAAAAGAACCTATTATTTCTTTAACTGAACTGTACTTCATTGTGTTACCCAGTCAAATATATATACAGTAGAAAATGCAACAATACTTTCTAATTCACACTTCACTAAACCATGATTACAATAGTTCTTAACAGCCAAAGGCCAAACTTTTGTTTTTTTTCCACAAATTTGAAGACTTTTGTACCCAGATACTGCTGTGAGAAATTTAAATTACTAAGCTTTTATTAAGGAACACATTCAGCAAAGTTCCTTCCTATACCCTAAGCTTCAAACATGTGACTACTTCTGTTGAGTTCTTCAAGCCACATTTATAGTAGATGACAAATTTATTTTACTCAGTTTAGATAGGTAATGCTTTAGCAAAACTGTTTTTGTGTGTGTGGTATCTTGCTGAACTGAAGCCTTACTGGGCTGAGTATAACACAATTAATTCATGAATAAAATATTCTAATATTATAAAAGCCTGTGTCTGTCTGTCTGTTCATCTGTCCATAATGCATTATTTGCACACTGATTGGCTGATGGAAACAACCAATCAGAGTGCGAATACAGCATTCAGACAGGAGGTGGTGGCATGGCAGAGAGCCGCCATGATGGTGGGGACACAGGGGACGGACATGGTGGCAACCTGGAAGTGGTAGCAATGGAGCAGACAGAACAGGGGGGTGAAGCCAGCAGAGCTGGACTGGCCCCACACTTTGCTCCTTGGAAGTGGCAGTGATGGCACTGGGGGGAGTGGGGTTGGGATGCCACAGGGGAGGGGTGAGACCAGCAGCGCTGGTCTTGCCTCCGCACCCTTCTCCCTGCAGGGGTGAATATGGAAATGGGGGGTCAAGGCAGGGGACTGGATGCCCCCTCCCCCCATCATTCTTGAAAGGCAATTGGCTAGTATGTTCTATAATAGCACTTAGAACTCAACAGCATGTGTCAAAATAACTGACTTTACTGCCCCCCCCTCCCCATATCTATCTTCTTTGTTAACAATCAGGTTGATTTATCTGCTTGTTACTTTTTATGAACATCTGGCAAACAGTCACTCATCTCTCAGTTCCCCACATTCAGTCTGGTAGCAAGGTTCTACAAGGTACAAAATTCAACTCCCATCTGAAATTTTAGGAAACAAGTTAATTGCAGTTTAGTGATAGGAATTGACCTACTTTCAGTGCTGTTGGCATGTTCCTTGCCAATGCAATAAGTTGGCTGCTGAATTGAATTCCTAGACATATTTTCCCAATTCTTTGGGGAGCAAACCCTTTCAGTGTTACAAAAATGCCAATACAAAGTTCTGCAGCAGCTCCTGTTCAGCTACCACCAGCATCCCTTAGTTTTATTACTTTGGGCATGTGAGGCATTAGCTATGCAGATATAAGCTAATTGCTACAGCTCCAGTAAAGATATAAAACAGGTTAAGCAAAAAACTAGAGGCATCTATCAGTACATATTTGCAAGACATCAAAACAGCCTCTAGGAGCTACAGCTGCAGCAGGAAGTCTGGCTGGCAGCTGAAACATAGTTCTGGCCAGCCAGTCTCCAGTTTTGGGTGGTGCATGCTATTTAGGCTTGTGCGAATAGGCAACTACTTGATTCAGTTTCGGATTCAGCCCATTTGGATTTGGCTGATTCAATTCAGACATTCAAATCGCTTTTCCAATTCAGTTCAGCCAAATTGATTCAGAAAAGATTATGAAAAGATTCAGTGATTCAGAGATTCAGCCATAGGCATAATGGGGAATCAATGAAATATCTATAACAATACCCAACTCCCTATGGGGGCACATTCCTCATGAAAAAAACACTCTGCCTCCAGTCTCTCAGGCCTGATCCTGAAAGGGAACAAATTATAAACCACTTTTCACAGCCGGGCCTATGAACTGCACTTCATCAGTCTCCTAGGTACAGAAACTCATGAACTCAATACAGATTAGACAGTGGAATTCTGACACACTGCAACCTGCCAGACATCTGACACCCCAGGTACCTCTGCACTCTTACCTGTGCTGCTGCATCCCCCTTCCCCCAGCCCAGCCTGTCCCTCACCCCCTGACACCTCCATTTCCATCTTCACCGACAGGCTTTCTTGCTTGCATTGTATGCCAGGCCAGCCTCTGGCTTCTTTACTATTCCTTCCATCCAGGACCAGGAGACATACCAACCGCACACACTTCCTCAGCCTGACAAAGGGTTTTTCAACTCGAAAGCTTCCTAAGATACATTTCGGTTTTTTTCATAATAAACATATAAACATAAAAACACAAGATAAGCCATTACACACCATAAGTAACATATATCCAACACAACATCTTTACTTCTTGCTGTCAATTCCTTTATAAAAAGAAAGGCTCTGTGATCGTTCTGTCTGGGTGCCTTGGATGCTGCTGGTGCTATTCGTGTTGAACAAGCCAAGTTATTTTGACCTGCCTTCATTTACAGTGGTGGACTGGACCGAGGCTGTAGGGGAGGAAGAGCCCTTACGGGGGCACAATGCTGTGTTGTGCAGAGGCCCCAGCACCAAGGGTGCATCTGGACACACACACCATCCCACAAGCACCCATGTCATGAGTTTTGCCTGCTTCTGGCCAGAGGTGCAGGGCCCCAGAACCCAGATCGCCCCTGCACCTATCTCCTTGATAGCTGGCAGGCTCTGTGGCAACAGCAGGCCATAGCAGGCCTGCAGTTTTCACCCCCCTGTGCCTTAACACACACAGTGTCACCTATGTCATGAGTTTTGCTTGTCAGCAGCTTGACGTGAAGTTTCCCAGAAACCCCTGCACCTATCGCTATGAAACTTGGCAGGCTTTGTGGCCTCAGCAAGAGCTACCATCCACCCCACTGTAGCTTAACACACACACGTGACATGAGTTTTGCTTTCAGGACCTTGAGGTGCAGTTTCCCAGAAACTCCTGCACCTATCACCTTGAAACATGGCAGGCTTCATACCCTCAGCAGAAGGTACCACCCCTACAAGGTTCATCTGAATCAGCTAAAAAACAACAAAGTTATATATATTTCATTGATTTGCCATTATACACTATGGCTGAATCTCTGAATCGCCAAATCTTTTCTGAATCTTTTCCAAATTGATTTGGAAGCTCTGAATTGATTCAGAAAGCCTAAAGCTTGTAGCAATTCAATTTGGATTCATAGATTTTGCCTGCAAATCATCCAAATCATCTCTGAATCTGCATCACTATCTGAAGCTTTGCAGAGCCCTAATGCTACTGCCATGTGTGCTGCCCAACTTTAAAAATTTTTTTTTGGCATGGATTTTTTTTTTGACCCTAGGAAATCCCAGGGCACCTTAAGTCTAACCCCCAACCCCATGCTGTGATGTAGTAGCACAGAGAATGCCTGCATGTGCAGTGTGTGGTGCCGCAGATGGGTCTTTGATGCTACATACCTCACACCCGCGATCGTCTGGAAGCTCCTGAAGAGCCCAAAGATTCTAAATGGCAATCAAGAGAGTGAAAAACATTCCTTTTAGTCTTTACTCCAGAAGAATGACTTAGTCAAGAAACAAGTCAAAGCGAAAAGCTGGCATTTTCTAAGGGGTGCCTTGGGTCTAAAAAACGTTGAGCACCCTCGCTCTGGATCATGGGCTTATATAGCCCTTTATGGTCTCGTTGTGTGTTTCTCATAATAAATTTCTAGTGTCCTGTTTGGTTGGTGCTTTTGTTTTTCTTTTTAAAAAGCTCTTATGTGTCAAGACATTGTCACATGTGTATCTTGACACATAGGAATAACTCCACTAATTTTATACAGGAACTTGCACATGCTTAGGCTCTCTAGGATTGGGGCCTAAACTGATGCCCGTCATTCCTTTGGCCTTAGCCATTCTAGCCAACATCTACCTTGATGAGCATAGTAAATATTAGCATTTATTATGATTTAATGTGATAGTTCACAAAAACTTAGAAAAATGCACAAAACAACATAGGCAAGTTAAAAATGCATGAATACAAAGAAATGGTGATTATGAGCCTGCTACTGAGTTCTTCCACTTCCATTGAAATGAACAGTCTGATTCCATAATTATAATTTGTTTTCTCTCCTGTTATCTAACTGATGCTTGTCACATTTTCTTGGATTTTCATGAAAACTTTTATTTCTACATCTGAAGCCAACTGGGCTGGATGCTATACAACCTAGCATATAAATAAGTCAAATGTCATTGTTTCTGCTTATGCCTAATAATGCAGGGCTGAGGGTAGTTTTCAACTTGCCACATTTAAGAGCACCCCTCACTCTTGCCTAGTGAACAATCATAGAATCATAGCAAATTAGGGTTGGAAGGGACTGCAGGAGGTCATCTGGTCCAACCACCTGCTCAAAGCAGGACCAGCCCCAACTAGATCATCCCAGCCAAGGTTTTGTCTATTTGGGTCTTGAAATCCTCCAACAATGGAGACTCCACAACCTCTCTGGATAACCTGTTTCAGTGCTTTGCTACCTTCCTAGTGAGATAGTTCTTCCTAATATCTAACCTAAATTTCCCTTCCTTCAACTTGAGACAGTTGCCCCTTGTTCTGTCATCTGCAACCATTGAAAACAGTCAGCTCCATCCTCTTTGGAACCACCCTTCAGGTAGTTGAATGCTGACACTAAATCCCACCATAGTCTTCTATTCTCCAGATTAAACAAACCCAGTTCCCTCAGCTTCTCCTCATAATTATGTGCCCCAGCCCCCAAACCATTTTTTTTGTCCTCCACTGGTCTCACCAATTTGTCTACATCCTTTCTCTAGTGGGGGGCCCAAAACTGGACACAGTTGTCTAGATGTGGCCTCAACAGTGCTGAATAGAGGGGAATAATCCTTCCCTGGATCTGCTGTTAATGCTTCTACTAATGCAGCCCAGTTTGCCATTGGCCTTCCTTCACAACCAGAGGACACTATTGGCTTATACTCAGCTTATCATCCACTCTAACCCCCAGGTCCTTTTCTGCAGTGCTGCTGCTTACCCACTCAGTCCCCATGCTGTAGCAATGAATGGGATTGTTCTGTCTAGGGTTACCATACATCTGGGTTTTCCCAGACATGTCCTCTTTTTGGATCCTCCAATCTCCATCCAGGTGTTTGTTTTTTTTTAACCTGAAAAAAATGTCTGGAATTTTGCTCTGCTCTGCTGAAGGGAGCAGGGGGAGGGTGATTGGAGGCGGAGGGCATCACATCCATCTGTGCGCGCACCACATGTGGCCAGCACAGAGCCAGGTAGGGTGGTGGAAGCAGGCCCGGCAGTTGCATGCACATAGGTCTCTGGGGGTGGGGGTTGGAGGGCCAGGGCTTAGGGACTGTCCAGGTGTGTGTGTGTGTGTGTGTGTGTGTGTGTGTGTGTGTGTGTGGGTGACAGAGATGTGCCTGCCTCTCCAGCAGGGGAAAGGATGGGGGAAGGGGACGGGGAGGCCATGGGGCAGGGGGGGCAGGAGCTGTGTGGCCTAACCAATGGCACAGAGGATGATGCTCATGTTCGCATGGGTGGACTGGTCAGGAGACGCTGCCTCGGGGAGGCAGGGAGGCTGTGGCCAGGCTGCCTGGTATACTGCATGAGCCCCAGCCCAGGTTGGGGGATATCACAGGCCTCCCCTCTTCTTCCTTTGGAAGAAGTTGGAATACTGCGTGCAATTTTGGGCACCGCACTTCAAGAGGGATGTGGATAACCTGGAGAGGGTCCAGAGAAGGGCCACACATATGGTTAAGGGCTTGCAGGCCAAGCCCTATGAGGAGAGACTAGGGCACCTGGACCTCTTCAGCCTCCGCAAGAGAAGGTTGAGAGGCGAACTTGTGGCTGCCTATAAGTTCATCATGGGGGCACAGAAGGGAATTGGTGAGGTTTTATTCACCAAGGCGCCCCCAGGGGTTACAAGAAATAATGGCCATAAGCTAGCAGAGAGACAGGACATTAGGAAGAACTTCTTCACAGTTCGAGTGGCCAAGGTCTGGAACGGGCTCCCAAGGGAGGTGGTGCTCTCCCCTACCCTGGGGGTCTTCAAGAGGAGGTTAGATAGGCATCTAGCTGGGGTCACCTAAACCCATCACTCTTTCCTGCCGATGCAGGGGGTCGGACTCGATGATCTATTGAGGTCCCTTCCAACCCTAACATCTATGAATCTATGAATCCTTCTCACCCATACAAGGGCCAGACTCACTCTGCTGCCACCTGCATGAATTGGAGTTGCCACACTCTGGCCCGGTCAGGATGGGGGTAGCTGGGGGCCTCCTCCAGGAAGGCTAGGCGAGCAGGGGGCAGTGGGTTGGGAGTGAGGTGCACTGGCAGGGATTGGAGGAGCAGGGGACTGTAGCTTAGGTATGAGGGCATGGGGAACAGGCGGCTTGTGGGTTTGGAGTGTACAGCACTGGCAGCACCAAGGGGCTGAAGGTCAGAATCGAGGAGCATCAGCATGGCCTGCGGGGGCAGGGAACTCTGGGTCAGAGTGAAGGGGACTGGCAGGGACAGGGGTCTGTGGATCAGGAGCAAGGGGCAGCAGCAGGGATAGGGACTGCAGGTTGGAAGTGAGGTGTCCTCTTTTTTGGAACTGGAAATATGGTTACCCTAGTTCCAGCCTAAGTGCAGGACTTTGCACTTGTCTTTATTGAATTTCATGAGATTTCTTTTGATCCAGTCCTCCAATTTGTCAAGGTCTCTCTGAATCCTAGCCCTACCCTATAGCATATCTACTATTCCCTTCAGCACTGTGTCATCTGAAAACTTACTGAGGGTTCATTCCATTCCATCTTCCAGGTCATTGATGAAAATATTGAACAAAACCATCCCCGAGAAGGACCCCTGGGGTACTCTGGTTGATACTGGTTGCTAACTAGACATTGAGCCATTGACTACTACCCTCTGAGCCCAATAATCCAGCCAGTTTTCTATCTACCTTGCAGACCATTCATCCAACCTATACTTCCTTAACAATTGAAGCCACACATTCCAAGTCTTCCCTTACGTCTTCAGGTGCAGAAAATGAAACACTTCTCCACAGCCTGGTGATTGGGCAATTGGAAGAACCTCAAGTCTCTGCTTTGTTTGATTCAGAGTGGGTAAGAGAAGAAAATTCTGCTCAGCGTTGAGACTTGAATCAGTATATACTATGCCCAAGCCAATGTCCTAACCACCAAACCACAATAACATTTCTCTTGTTCTGACCAGAAATACCACCCTGAGAGACATTCTCAATGCAAAATATGTTTAAGCAGCTAGTTCCGTGAAACATATGGGTTTCAATAAAAATACTTTTTTCCAACAAAAGTTTCTATCAACAGTTAGTTTTAGCTATACTTCCTATGAGCAAGACATGCATTATAAACAATTACATCTGTCATCCTTGGTTCTTCTTTATAACCAAACTGTCTAATTCTGTCTTATATCAAAATATAATGGTCCTCTTACCCAACTTTCTCATCTTTCCAGCTGGAACATTTTTTTTTCCTGAAAAAAAAATTCTCCTCCTCTGCAGTTGTTTATTTTTCCTTCTCCTTCTTTTTTCATTTTTGATTACAGACTGTTGCCACTCATTTCCTTCAAATGCACCATGCAGAAGAGATAATTTAGCCTTGCTGCTTCTTCTGAGAAATATAGTACATTAAGTACAAAACATGACTAGGCTTGTGCCAAATGAAATCTTTTTCAGAGAAGAAATATAGAATACTTTATATAGAAAATTCTTTATTTATTGTGTTGATTTCTATAGCGCTCCTACTGTGACAAAGATAAAGACCTAGAGAAGACTTATGAATACATTAAGAGCTTTTATAAATGAATAATATTTCTCATTCTGACCCTTCATTTTCCATTCATTTTCAGCGGGATCCTTTCTGCATGACATCAGGCAGTTACCATTGGTGCTTCTGTCTCCAAAGAACTTGCACTTCTGTGACTTGATCTATAAGGATCCACATTTTACTTTTGAATCATGCCTAATTCCTGCACCTACCACAAGTGTCGAGGATAGTCCTGAGTAAATCTTTTTACCTCATTTTTCCCATTTGTAAAATAATGGTAATATCAACACTCACCAGACCCATGTAATGCTAATTATAGTTATTTGTAAAGTGGTTTAAATCATCATAGCTGGACCAAATTGTAACTATGGAAATTAAGTTACTCTCTCTTGTTCTGTATTCCCATTGTCACAAGTCTATCCATGGGGCATCCCCCAAAACCCAAGTTTTTCCCAACTTCTTGTCCCAAGGAACACATCAAAGTGTGGCCCAGCATAATTCTATATTCCTTCAGCCTCAGCTCCACTGCCTTTATGCCAGACCTCACAGCTGAAGCAGTGTACTCTCTGCCAACTAACCATTGAGTTGTGAAAAAAAAAAATAGATCCCCCTTTCCAGAGAATGGGTTAGCCTGGAATAAGACTCATCTAGAGATCGCTCTTTACCATGGGCAATCAGTCAGGGGACAAATAAAAAAAGGATTTATTATATAGGATAAAAGTAATACACAAGGAAAACTGTCCATAAGTTTGAACACAGAACAAAAGACAAGTAAAGTTTCTTACCCTCTTATATGACTACAGCCTAGTTCTTCAGAGAAACCTGCTAGTGTTTCAAGAGATCAGCCTCCCTGCTGATCCTGCCAGCCCTGAACACTGGGGACCTAGACTCTCCAAAGCTTGAGATCCAAAGACCCTTGCTATCTCCCAGATAGCCCTTAAAACCAAGCTGGTCCACCCTCCATCAGCATTGCCACAATTCCTCATGGGTCTGAGAACCCTCCAGAAATTTCTCTTCCTGGGACATCTGGTATTCCTCTAGCTAATGGACCATTTTGCTCTGATGCCTTTGCTATTTCAGGGTTAATTTTCCATTACAGGCAGACAGTGCTTTGGCTGCCCATCCCAATAACAGTTCCTTCTGTCTGCGACTGGGAATTGCAGTTTGCCTTAGTTTAATATGGGCCACAATGGTAAAAGATGCATAGTAGTTTTGCCTACCTACTTTTCTGTAATTATGCATCCCTTAATTCCTTTGACTAAATATATCCCAAATCATAAAGATATATACAGACAGCATACCATAATCCATACAGTGATTAAAAACAACATTAATGAATATAGCATAAAATGGGGTTTACAATGTGACCACACATGCCATATCAGTAAAACAAACGCAAGGACACCTGTATAACATTCCACGATCCCTTGAATTATAGTGGGGTTCATAATACTTACTTGAAAGTGTACCTTGTAGGAAAAATATTGTCCTAGCACTGAGAAAATATAAACAAAAGCAGAATAGAATGGAAGGTTACCACGTTTCATAATTATTACAACTGAGTATTAACTAGAAACTTCAACACCAAATCAACAGACTGATTTGAGACTGTGAGAGAGAAGAAAGGCAGACTACAATGTGGACAATTATTTGGGGCTATATTGTACCATTGACCTTTTCTAAACAAGAAGTCTCTCTAAAATCAATAACGTTCTGCTTAAAAAACCCATAGCACAGTATGATCCAGACTTATTTATTATTTTGAGCTATGTCTGACTATAAAAGACAGGTACTGGTGCTTAGTACTCAAAATAGCAAAATGGAATGGATGTGCAATAGTAGATATGTTTCTTTTTCTTTTTTTTATAGTCTTGTCAATGTAAAAAGAACAAAAACGAATACATGTTGGTTGTGGCACAAGCTGATTATTCCCACCAAAGAGCACAAAGAATATTGTGAAATCAGCCCATCAGTGTTCTACTTGATTTATAAGATGTATAGGCCAGTTGCAAATTTTAATCATTCATTTGGAGGAGATCCAATAATTAAAACTAAAATTAAACTAATCATCAGGATAGCAAAGGGTGTCCTTACTGTCAAAGCCACTTTGCCCAGATATAGTTTTCAGTCTGGTCTCTAAAGCTTTCTTGACAAATTTAGAAGGAAGCTGACAGTCCAATGAGGACAGATAATAGATCATGGAAAGGAAATAATAATAAGGAGATGGGCTAAATTATCTTCACTGTCACAGGGCACATGATCATACATGATGGATTTTAAAGCGTCTAAATTTCAGTCTACTTTATGGAATCTGATATTATATTTGGGGTTAGGTATCTTAATATGTCCTTCATGTATCTTTAAAACTATACAAATAAATAAAGGGTTGATATTACCTTTGTAGAGATCAAGGAACTGGAAAGGATTTTTCTAAAATCCATCCCAAAAGTTTAGAAATGAACAGAGGAAAATTATAGCAAAAAACCTCACTGTGACAAGTCACCCCATATGGGCATGTCCACACATGCAGGCATGTTAGCTTACAGCAGCTCAGATAGGAGCATCACAAATTTGTGCCAGGAATTTTGCCTCAGCACACATGCCTGGACATGCACTTTGGTGTAGAGCAAGTTGTGCCACCTGGGGGCAAAATGACCCTGCCCAGCTCCTCCTGGATCTGCAGCCAGGGGGAGCTAGAGCCTGGGGCCAGCACCTGTGTTGGCCACAGTAGTATAAAAACTTGCTCTGTGCTGGCCCCAGCAGTATAAAACTTGCAAGCAGCTCAAGGATACTTGCTCTTAGGAGCTTCTAGGAGGAAGTTAGCCACACCCCTTCCTGTCTCAGGCTCCTGCTGTTGCCACTGCTACCCCCCCCCCCCCACAGGGGAGGTCCTCTGCCACACACTATGCACTGCTACCCCCCAGTGGGGGGAGGGGCCACCACAACCCCACTGCACTGCACCACACCCCAGTTTCTGCATTCCTGTTTCAGACTGCTTCCAGTCTGCCGCCAAGCTGCAGCCAGGGGACAGGCCGCAGAGAGGACCTGTGCTGCCTGCGGGCCCCTCCCCCACCACCACAGCCAGCACCTAAGGGTGGCTTGCCTTCTCCAGCTGCCTCAAGCAGACCACCCACCCAGCCTTCACCTTCAGCTGAAATATGCCTTGGGTGGCTGGCCTGGACAGCTGCTGCCACTGCTGCTACCACTGACCCCTCTCGGGAGAGTTGAGGGGATTCTCCACTGCACTGTACTTGCACTGGATTACTTCCCTAATTGACTGTTTGCTCCTGCGCTCCCTCACAGCTGCCTCACCACATCTGATCCTGTGCCTTGTTTCCTGCCTGCTGCTCTGCTGCTAGGTGCCTGGTTGGAGGCCTGAGGGGTTCCTGGACTCCGCTCCAACAAATGAAGCCCATCCACTGCTCCAGCCATCTTTTACATCTGCCTCAGCAGCCTCCCCTGTGTGTTTTGCCCTTGTGTGGTAAGTCCTGTGGTACACTCTCCCTGCCCTGGTGTTTGCTGTGTGGCTGAGTAAGCTGGTTTAAGGGGGGGGGTGTGCGTGTGCGTGTCCTCCCGCACCTTCCCTGGGCAACCCTGTGGGCCTGTAGCTCAGCAAGCTTCAGCTCCCTGCCTCCCCCCCACCCCCCATCACAGCCCTAGCCTGCCCCTATTGGATTTACTAGCCCTTATGTGTTTTTTGTTTTTTTCTTGTTTGGTTTCCCTCTCCCTTATGTGAGCAATGGCAGGGCAGGAGTCTCCTGAGGGGAGGGGCAGACACCCACATAGAAGTTCTTGCAGCACCCATTATGGGGGCAGATTCTAGCCAGGTCCAGATTATCCCTACAACCCCCACCCCAGGGGCAGAGTCCCCCCAGCCCCCTCCAGGGTCAAACAAGCCTGTAACCCCCTGTAACTCTAACAGGGGGCCATGGGGTCTCCCCCAGCCACCCCTCTGGAGGGGCTCCCAAGCCCCCCAACCACCACTACCACGGACCCAGGGCAAGGGCAATGGGAAGGGCTCCTCTTCAGCCCGCTCAACAGCTGGGGGTCGGAAGGGCAAGGACCCCACCCCCGACCTAGATCAGTAGCACCTGAGGGGACCAGGTGCGCTGCACCAGCCAACATGCCCACTCAGCCTGTCCCTGGCCCTAGCCCTGGCTCCAGCAAGGCCACCCTCCAGCGAGGGAACCGCAGCTATGCACAGGCAGCCATGGGGAGACACGCAGCCATGGAGCCTAGACCCTCCACCACCGGCCCTTTCAGCTCGGGAGGTGAGGCCCCCTTTCTGGCACTCACCCGCAGGCACGGGGTGAAGTGCCAACTACTCGAACAGGAGAACCTACACTTTGAGACCTGGCTGCAGGCCCTGGCTTGGGTGGTGGGGGCTGGGCCACTTCTGTTCAGCATGTACAGAGCCTGCACCAGGCAGCCCTGCACTGCCACGAGCTGTGCCTGCGCCTGGGCCACAGGTGTAGTGGTTGCTGCCATTGGCACCGCAGGTGTGTGGCAACCCCTGCTCAAGCCCCTCCACAAACCCACCCACAGACCGCACATCCCCCCCACACTCCCTGTCATTCCTCACACACCCACCCCCCCCCTCCTCCCCTGCAACCCCCACATCCCTAACTTACTTGGGACAGCACCCGGGTCCTGGTCACACCACAGCCTTGCTCTTCTGCTTACCCTAGCAAGCTAAGGGTGTGTGCCCCGCAAGCTGGGGCAGCAGAAACACCACTGAGATGCTCTGACCAGAAACCAGAGTCTTTCTCTGGAGGACTGGCTTCTGGGTTACCTCAGGGCATGGTCCACAACCATGCCTTACCCTGCTTTTTTCCCCTGTGTATTTTTTTTTTTTTTATATATACCTGGATTTCCAGGTGTCAAATTTTGAGCTGGCACTGCATTCATTCACAGCATGCCTACTGTGGCATCTCAAATGGGTGTGAGACAGTACAAGAAGCATGTGTGTGCTTATCTGGATGTGCCCTATGAAGCCCCAGTTCCCTTTGGCACAGGTTGTATTAATATAGGGTTAACACCAGTTAATTTATTCATACCAATCTTGTGTGTCCTGGCATCTAATGTCAATTGCACTTACATGAAAATAAATATTATGCTTAAGAGTAGACAAGGTCTACCAAAAAATAACAGCAGAGCTATTGCACCATAAATAGGACTGTTTTGTTGTCTGTGCTTCAGACTTCCACTCTATAATTTCCTGGTGCATTATGGCTCTCCTCTTGGTTCTTTGACTTCCTGCAGATGTGTGAATAGCCTTGGAAGAAAGGCTTGCTTCCCACCCTGAGCCCTTCCAAGGGGACAGGAAGTTGGTAAATGGACCTTCTTCTACTACTTGGCAGGTTTGCCATATGGGTGGTATTTGAAGGCACTTATCCCTCCTCTTACTGATCCCATTTATGAAGATGCTAAAAAGGAGGTGGGATGAAACAATGTAAAAATCAATGATGAATCACAAAATCTGTGACTTGGCCATAATTTGCCATGACTCACTCATGAAATATTTCTGCAAACTGTTCTGACAAAACAATAACTCTAAGCATAATCATTGGCGCCTACTCAAGACTGTTTTCCTTGTGTGTGTGTATGTGATTCTAACATTTAAATACTTTCAGCCAGATCCTCAGAAATGGTAAACCTGCACAAATGCAATGAAGTCATTAGAGTTTAAACATATGAGGATGTGACTTGTTCTTTATACTGTCTTGTTAGGCTTAATTGATCTTTCAGAGACACAGGAACAACTCCTGTTACCTTCAAAAGGACACACATAGCTTGTTTTACTTTGATCTGTGAGCAAAATACAGTCTGTACTTAGTATTATGATACAAGGCATGATAGTGGCATAGTTTCTCACACTGAAGTTGATCTTTATGATTTTGTAAGCAGTTACACACCTGTAAGAAATGTATCTTTTTCAATCTAAATGAAAACCTCATTACAACAATATTCTCATTATTTCCTGCATAAACTAGCATAGCAAAGAAAAAAGTGAAAAATCCAGGTAATTGAAAAAGTCAGTAGCTTTGAATGTGATGAATACTAGAAGGGACTAAAAATAAGGGGCTAGACCCTCTACTGGAGTAAATCAGTCTAGTGTGCATCAACTTCCATGAGCTGTGTTGATTTACTCCAACAGGATCTTCCCAACATCTTTAAGAAAGGAATATGCAATATATAAATCAAAGCTTAATATTCCCAAAGAGGGAAGAGGCTTTTAAGGCTGCCTTTTATGTAAATTAACCTAGTTTGTTATTAGTGCAGAAAAGATAAGACAATATTTGCCCACAAACTGCTTTCTTCAGAATCCAATCTAATAGATGGTTGCAAGAGATTCTACTACAGATCGGTAAGAATTACTGACACTGTAATTATCAGTGATTAACTATCCAAACTGCAATTCTAAATGTCAGTATAATAAACTAACACATGCATATTAACATACTGGTATATTTAATGGTACATAATTAGCAGCACTTGTCAGCCATTGACTCACAACCTTTGTGAGGGTCAGCAGCAGTTGTTTCAATGCTCTTCCTGTGCCAGAAGTTTTGCTCAGACTATTTCACTCACTCCATAGCTTATCTTTTGAAACACGCATAGCACATAGAGCATTTAGCTTCATAGTTTAAGTAAATAAATACTGTGGGCAAAAAATCTCTGACAAGAAAATTAATGTCTCTGCAAAAGCCTGATGGTGTTTTGGGGTTTTTTGGTTAGAATATAATAAGTGACCTAAACTTCACTCCATTTTTGAAGATTTTTAAGGCTGGGTAGGAAGACACAATAACACAATATTAGATAAAGAGTATAATAAACTATGCAAATTCAGTCTTTAAATAATGTATACAGTACAATGATGAACAGCCTTGCTTAAGCTATAAAAAAAGTTAAGTTATAAGAACTGAATGGAAAAGACAGAAAAGGAAAAATTAAGGATTTCAACAGTCCAGGTTTTAAAGCAGTGACCACATCAGAAGACAATGCAATCCAGATAGTTTATCATAGACTCCCACAATGCTAGAATGAAATGCAGAGTTTACCAGGCAGAATATACATCGGCATCATTAATCTTTTAGCAGGTGCAAAGGAATGCAGTTACCTCTTCAAATATCTTGAAATCTATCTAATGGGATCATCATATATAGAACTAAGAAAATATGTTAAATTCCTGAGGGTGATTCCCATTTTAATATACATATCTTAGTGGGTAGTCTAGCAGCCGTTTGTTAGCCTAATCTTATTGCCAACACAGGTGAGAAATGAGCCAGCTAGAGGGCTTGCACAATAACACTTTTTATGATTGTGGTAAATGAAAGATTTTGGTGTTAAATGACTCCCTGTTTCATAAGTCAGTGCATTATAATGCACAGAACTACAGCTAGAAGAATAAGATAGAGGCATACTGGTCATAAATGGACACACAAATTGTTACGCAGATGTACTACCAGCTGTCAGGAGAAAGACAGGAATGAATTATCACACATCAGATCCTTCATCATTCATGCTATTGCCATATATCTGAGTTCACAGATATTTTCTGTGGCAAGTGCATAACACAAAACAAATGGGTGATATTTTACATTAAATTTTAAGTAATATTCTGATCATTGCTTATGATAATGGCCTTTAATAATATTGCACTTTAGTACCTTCTATGAAGCTGTTAGAAATCAATCTATCATAAATTTCTGCTTATGCCACTATAACTAGAACAGGTTGCAAAAACTCTTTTTCAAGGTGGAGGTGAAGGTTAACTTTGGTTTTCTGCAGCTTCCATTTAAAAACAGAATTTTGCATGTGTATGTTTGACAAAACCCCAAAAGTTGTTGTAAGAAAAAATGTTCCATTCATAAAGATTTCCAGTTAGAAAGCCTTTCTCTGTATTAAAAGAAATATCCATAATATTTTTAACTAGATTTAATTTTAATTGACCATGTCTACATGGCACTCATGTATACTAAATGACTGTACCGTAGCATCACTGAACGGCTTTTAAGTGATGTGATGCTGACTGTGCAGTAGCTCGTTACTACTGTGCAGTAGCGTTGCATCGCACTTCATGCCACACAATACTACTGTGCAGTAGTAACAAGCTATTGCGCAGTCAGTGTCTCAAGTAGACATGGCCATTGTCTATATAACACATACTATTCATAGCTATAAAATACTCTTAACGGCTAGTAATAACTTACTAACTTTTTATAAACTCTTCGTATATGAAGCCTTGGTACAAAACGTGACCAGGGAAATAGAAGGAAAAGAAACACCCAGATGATTGCATTAGGAAGAACTTCTTCACAGTTCGAGTGGCCAAGGTCTGGAATGGGCTCCCAAGGGAGGTGGTGCTCTCCCCTACCCTGGGGGTCTTCAAGAGGAGGTTAGATAACCATCTAGCTGGGGTCATCTAGACCCAGCACTCTTTCCTGCCTATGCAGGGGGTCGGACTCGATGATCTATTGAGGTCCCTTCCGACCCTAACATCTATGAATCTATGTAGTATCATCTGCCAGGTTGTACTTGCCCTTACTGTGCAGAAGCAGGAACCTTGATGATCCTCAGATAGCAAAACCACACGTGCAAACTATGAACTCTCCTGGCCAGGACATCTCTTTCCTTGGGCAGATCCTTTTATAATTAATCTACTCTGTTTCAGCGAGTTTTAAGGTAAAATGCCCAGTATTTCTGAAAATTATGCTGTAAGTAAACATAGTAGTCAAGTGAGAAAATATTACATAGTTTTATGAGAAATACTAACACTGAACTATTTATATCAATGTAGAAATCTTCTGTTAGCAAATATATTCTGAGGAAGTAATTAATTATCTTGAGCTAGTCTGTATTCTTAATTGAAAAAGAGCATATGCCCCATGCTGGAGTAGCCTGCTGAGAGGCACCAACTGAACTGATTAATAGTCTCCTCAGCTCAAATATTTTCTCTGCTTGTAAATAAAATAAATTAAAATGAACACACTAAAATAAAGTGATGAAATATAAGCAATGTATTTCCTTGGCTTCAAAGATCCTTTAGGCCAAAAGTGTTGCTCTTAAAAACGGGGTTTTAACCTACTGTTTTAAGAATTGACACAACATTTGGTTGATTAATAGCAGAAAGACTTGCCTTAATAACTACCAACAAGCTACAAAGCTAAATGACAGAAAAATATTTTTTCCTGGTATAAAATGAGCTATTACAGAGAATCCCAGAAGTCCCAGCACTTATTTAGCTGCAGTAGTGTTTTCTCACCAGTGCAGGCAGGGAAACTGGTCCAGTCTTGCAGCCTTACACTTGGGCTGGGTGCAGTATGGCTTCTTGATCTTTCCTGGACTGCACACCTTGCTGGCAAATCTGCTTAGTTCTTATAGTGGTTAATTTTATAGCTTCACAGCATTTTAACTTGATTGTTGGCCGATTAAAAGCCAAACAAAACGGGGGGGGGGGGGGGGGGGAAGGATGACCATCATATTACAATTGTTAAATTGCTTGGCTCTTGTTTTTGGATTTGTTTAGGTAAGAAGACTTGTGTTTCTTGCAGCTATTGACTAGCTGGGCAATTAAATGTGATGGGCCTTGAGTGGTGAAACGGGATGCTTAGAGGCACTGGTTACCAGACCTGTCTTTGGGTATTTGTTTATCAATGGGGCACATGCACAATAGCTTGTACCAGTGATACCTTAGTTACAACACTCCAGACGCACACTGCGTGATTGCGACATGTGTAACACCTTGGACGGTGGATGCCTGTTTTAAGAAACGTGGGGATGTCACGCACTGGACATCTTACCTGCTGCATCTTTTGCAGCAGGGACGGGGCACGTCCAGCCCGCAGGCCCAATCCAGGCGGCCGGGGACTCCATTTCCCAGCAACCCCTGCCCACATGGCGGGTGCCAGTCTCCATGGAAACCCCAGCCTCAGCCACGTGGGTGAGCGCCTCAGGGGGCTGCTCTGGAGCTGCTGGGAAATGGAGTCCTCAGTTAACTCCAAAAAATATATAATAAAAGAAAGAAAAAAAGTTTGCTCCGGAGCCAGGGCGGAGCTGCGACGTGTCGCCTGCGCGCTCTGGGCGGGGGCGCGTGTGCCGGGATCGCTCCTTGCAGCAGTGACAGCCTGTCTGGAGCTGGGGCAGAGCCGCGATCCCGGCATGCGCGCCCTGCCCGGAGGGCGCAGCTCTGCCCTCGCTCCGGAGCAAACTTCTGTTTTGGGGTTGTTTTTTTTTGCCGACTTCATTTCCCCGCAACTCCGGAGCAGCCCCTGCAGCACTCTGCCGCGCTGGTCCCGCCCGGCTGAGGCGGGGCGGGGCGGGGCGGGGCGGGGTCTCCGTGGAGGCCGGCACAAGCCGTGCGGGCGGGGCGGGGCGGGGCGGCTGGGAGATGGAGTCCGCGCCCGACCAGTGGCCCGGAGGTTCCTCATCCCGGTTTTACAGGTTTTGCTTGAAATGTATATTTAGTCTTTTGTCTTCTTTAGTTGCCAGGTCAGTTGAAATGTATCTGTTTCAACTGAAAGGCAGTCTCCGTGCTGCCTTTAGTTACACTGGCTCAGCCTTTTGCTCTGGCTGCCTTAGCTTGGAGATTCACATGTGATGGGTGTGTCAGGTCTCTGCTACGGATCTTCCTTTTAGAGGAACCAATCACAGTGATTATGTTCTGGCATGGGTCTGGTTTTGGCTACCACAAGCTCCTCTTCTCTCTTATGCCTAATGGGTAATGCGTTGCAAGCCATTCACGGGCTTTAATATTCTTTGTGGCAGGCTTGTTACCACAACCCAGTCTTGCCCCAGCCACTGTCTTGCATTTTTGTGCAAGAGACACTGTTCCAGCTTTCACAGCTTGCATAGCCAGCACTAAGTCCGTAGTACGGTTGTGGAGGCTGAATTGCCCATGCTGGGGCTCAAGGCAGTAGAACAGTATTCTTACATTTACTTATTTTGTTCCTCAATATTCAGTACCTCCTAATACAAAGCTCTCTTCTAATGCATCTTTATTTAAATTAGCAAAATTGACTAGTATACTAGAATTTGCTTACATATTGAACACACTTAATAGTGTCATCGTCCTTTAACACCAACTTTTTACTTGTGCTTAACTTTCTTGGGAACTAAGGTTATTGAAATAGGATTAATCTGTTCAGTACCAGTAGTTTCCAAGTACATGATTTGTCCTGAGGGAATAATTTGATCCTTATAGGGTCTTCAGGCAGTAGCCTGGGAAGCCTTTAGCTTTATCAATCATAGTAGGCTTTGGCCTTTACATATCACTTTTTCATTTTGTCTGTTACCTAATTTGCCCACCCACCACTAATTGTAGCAGTGTAGCAATGTAGGTGTGTATCTTAACATCAGGTATATCTGGCTGCTATCACTGCCCTCTGTGGGAGTTTTTCTTAATTCAGGAATGCTTTGCCATATGTTTTCTTTACCTTTTACACCTTTCGTTAATAGTTTCAGCAATATTAACTGCCAAGCTAGCTTTGCCATTTGCCTGGCTGTGGCATGGTGACAATGTGATATAACTGATCACTCTTTCCTGTGAAATTGCACAAATTTGACTGCAAATACCTTAGGGTTGTCTAGAACTACATGATGTGGGATATAATTCTTGCTGAAATGCTACCTTATTTTGTCTATCATAATAGTTCTGGTATGGTATGACAATTCTAGTTTTCAAACTCTGAATGGTAATCTACTATAATGAGGCAGATTGTATGGTTTGTAAGAAGCTTGGTTACTTTGCTCAAAGGTCTGTTGAGGATGCTTGGTATTTTTACTGCCTTTTTGCTGCTTGCCCTGTGTTTTATCCACATATGCATGTATGTATTATCTTCTCACAAGGTGCATTATCTCCTTGGTCATGTCTGGACAGTACATATTCTCCAGCTTTCTCAAAGTCTATTCCAGAATTATTCCAGTGTAGTCTCAGAACAGTTCTTGCTTTAAGCAAACTCTATTCATGCTTCAACTGCCTTATATAAAACTGTCCCATAAACTCAATTTTTCACTGCTTCTGGACAGAACACCTTTTTATCTGTCAGGCTAAGACATGATGATTTTCTTTGCCACCATTATTGCATATGACTGTAGATACAGGCCACTTTTCTTTAGCATTATCGTGTTGGGGGAGGGGGTGTTGGTTTGTTTGTTTTTAATCTCCACAGCGAGGTATTTATCTTCCAGGATGATGATTGCCAGGGTAGTATCACCTTATGTTTAAAGAGATTTTAGGGAAGTAAAATTACTCCCTTTCTAATAAAGTAGGAATTTGTCTACACATGGAAATCAGTTTGCAGCAAGGTAGGGTGTGAAAATCCAGCACACTTTCAACTCTTACTAAACCTGTGCATGCATACTGTTAGTGCCCCTGAAGATTAGGTTTGCACTGATACTCTGAACCAGCCTAAATTTAGCATCCCTTCTGTATTATGATTTGCATAATACAGAAGCCGCCACTGTGTGCTTCTTGTTCTTCAAGCAGAGGCCCTTCCAGGAATCAGTCTGCAGACTACGAATCTCCTCCTGCGCATGGCCCTTGTCAAGGGCATTAGAGACATAAAATGTGGCAAAGCGTCAGAAGCCCTTGTAGATCAGTCTAGGAGGAAGTCAAGCAGTGGGGCAATACCCCTGGCCCATGCAAGTTGTAGGAACATGGGGAACTGCTCCTTGACTTTTGCCAGTCGTGGAGGAGGGGAACATAGAGACGTTCATTCTGGTAAGAGAGACTCTCACAGGAGAGATCTTCCAGGTGTCAACAGGATCTTTCTCACAGAGGAGGCATGTTTCCTTCAAGATAAATTGAATGAATGCTTGTATGGTCCTAGCTGCTAATAAGAGTGCAGTGATTCTCCCAGTAAAAGTGGAACACCTGTACATAGTCTAAGTAGGAAGTAAGTGTGCATATGGGGAGCTAGCTCACATGCTAGCTTGCTGCACACCAGGTTCCCTGTTTAGACAGGATCCTGAGCAAATGACTCGGGGCATAGATAGTGTCTGTCAGTAAGGAATGGAACCCAGGGCTACATCCAGACGAGAGCAGCCATACAGCATGTGGACATGTCTGCGGTTCCACATACCGCACGTTCAGGTGCTCTCCATACTGCAAGGATATCCAGGGGTCAAAAAAAACTGGAAAAAAAAAAGCGAAGCGGTGCACACAGGGGCAGCGTGTGCTGCTCAAAACCGAAGCCAGGCTGACTGGAGCCATGCTCCAGCTGCCAGTCAGGTCCCAAGTGGCAGGATCGCCACTGCTGCAGCCCCAGGAGGCCCTCAGGACCCTACATAAGGCTGTTGAGGCCAGCTCAGCCCATCTGGGGTAACTTGCTACGCGCCACAGAGTGGATGGCACTGGCGTTTCCCGGGGACAACTAGCGGTGGCACAAGGTGGACTGCTGCAAATTATCTCCAGGGAACTGTCACAACCCAAAGTTGTGGTTTTTGTTTGTGTGTGCGCTTCGGCACCGCTAAATTATTTCCTGCTATTTGTCGCTTTCTTTGCACGGTAGAGTCCTCTGCTGCGAGAGAGAACTCTGGTGCAACGGGGGATTTCCCGCCAAATTACAGCTTCTTTGCAGGGTGCATTTCTTTTGCATCATAGTGATACACGCTGCAAAGGAGTTCCCACCATTTGTATTCGGATTCACGCCACATTATTGGCCAATTCCTAATATAGGCACGCGTGGCGGCTAGCGATTGGCTTGCTAGCCGTACAAAATGCTTGTGTGGTTTCCGCCCAAGTTGGAGGACTCCACGAACATCCGGAGGAGGGAGGAAAAGAGAGAGATTCTGTGTGAAGATCTCCAAGCGCTGTAGACCCTCGTGGACCCAACGCGCCTCCCCTAAGCAGGCAAGAGAGGCAATAGAACCGAACCTACGGAGCTTTCGCTTCTCGCCTCTCCCCTTCGCCGATCGCAATCCCAGACGTATCCCTTTCCTGTAACTTTGGACCCGCGGAGCCTGAGCAACTCCGGGGAACCTTCCGAACCTCGAACCGGACCTGAGGAGCTTGAATGACTCCGTGGGAGCAATCAATTTGTCGTTTTCCTCTAGTGAGGATCTAAGCGGGAGCTGTGCCTGGAAACCTATCCAGCCTACACCAATACCATCTTTGGGTATAAGTAAACAATCTTTTCAATCAACCATTATGCCTCCGTAACTAATTCTAGCTCGCGCGTAGCAAACCGCGCCGCCGGTTCTCTCCAACCCCGCGTGCCCGGGCTGCTGGCCACAGCCCGCGTGCATGAAGACGGGCCCGGCTCGCCCCCGGCTTGCACATGGCGACGGGAATGAGATCGGAATTGCCGCTGCACATGGTGACAAAGGTGGGATCGGGGCTCGGCCCGCACATGGCGACGAGGATGGGTTCGGGAGAGAATACGCTAGAGTTAGAATTGGTTAGGAACTGCCCTTGGCGCGATAACCAACGCCAAGTGAAAAGCTTTGAAGAATTAGAGATACATATCGCTTACCACCAGGCGGGTGGAATGGGTGAAAGATTTGTAAGCGGCCGTCTGTCGCTAAAGGGACAAGAGGGAATCTCCGAAGACGGAGCCCCAAGAGACAGGGAAGTGTACTTGCTCCCTGCAGCGTTCGGGTGTATAATGAGAGATGAGCGGGTCCTGTTTAGGCCCCTCGATACTGTGTCCCTCGCCGAACCCAACCCGGCGGGCGAAACAAACCTGACGTTCACCCGGGAGTTTGCCCGATGCCTACGATATGCTCGGGAGAATGAAGAACCGGAGCCCATCGGCCCGTTCCCCCCATGGATGATAATGTCTAGATTACAGGGTCACGAGCTTCCATCCGAGCTCCGCGAAGATTTGGAGACGGAGGAACGGCCCGCGGATGAAAGAATGGCCTTGCAGTATGACAAGGGGGGAGAAGGTAGTGCAACTATTCGTACTATAATGAACCTAATGCAAAAGAATTTAAGTTTGAAAGCCCAGCTGCAGATGGTGATCCGATCGGTCAAAGAAGCGCTGAGAAAAAGGAGCCTGAAACGCCAGTCCAAGATGGCGCCGAGCAAGAGGGAGACCGCGTGGAAGAACCGGAAAAGAAGGGTGGAGCTTCTAACGAACCCGCGAGAGTTCGGTCAGCGTTTCCGCCCATCGACGCAGCGTCGTCACCGGCAACCCTGCCTAGCGACGCAGCAGCGTCTCGGCTGACCACGCCTTCCTGCCGACGAAGGAGAGAGTCAAGCGGAGGAGAGCATCCGCCCCTCCTGCCTGAAGCAGTAACAGCAACACTAACCCCCGCGGCAGCAGTTCAGCCTATGACAACATCGACTCCCGAAGGAGCAGCTTGTTCTACAATAACAACTAACCGAGTTGCTACTACTTATTATGCTCACACCAGAACTGAGTTGCAGGATCTATGTAGAGCATCAAAAATTCAACCTGAAGAGACTCTAGCTGTATGGTTAGGATGTTTAGTCAGAGAACTTGGATCCGACCTGCTGAACCAAGAAGAAGCAAGCTTCTTAGTTAGACAAGCTTTGTGGAGTAGAGGACATGTCACTGACATCGACATGATAACATGTAATACTCACTGGCCTATTCCACTGCCAGCGCTTGTTGCAGGACTAATTAGTCAAAAAGCCCACGTGTGGCATGCAGGACGGCCAGAATATACCGGCGCAGATCACCTTATGCTGGCAATGATTGGCGTCTCGTATTGTGCGGGGAACCCGAGAGCACGTGCGCTGGGACTGACATCACTCCAGTGAATAAGACCATGGCCTCACCGTCATTTGCGAGATCCTGGAACTGTTCCACTAACCTCTCTCAGCCTAGATAGTTGCCTCGAGATCTACGGGCAAAAGAACATCGTCGTCCTTCGAATTCTGCTCAGTCCAATGGTGAACCAACCCATGAGTAATCTTCTTTGTCAGTTGCTAAGACTACGTATCCTGATGGAGCCAAGATTGTCTTTTGATCGGGACTGTCAACACCCGACTAGGCCCCAAGACACCAGACGACGTGGATCCGATCTCCCACCACTGCCACCGAGAACCCTAGAGGAACGATACATGTTTGGATTTCTCCTACATCGTTCCGGACTTAACAAGCGGCAGCTTCGGATTTTAGGGGACGCAGGCCAATGGCAGTTAGCTTATGAGTTAGGTTTCCGTTATTTGGAAGAACCAGATGATGAATCTTCGACGATTTCGTCTAATTAAGCCATAACAATCGTTTAAAACTGCTTAAGTTTGTTGAATAAGGTCATTAATCTGTTTTGAGAGTTTTCTGTTTACAGATCCGGAATTCAGAGCGCGTGGCGAGGAGGAGCCCTAAGAGGGATGACACCACTGAAAGAAGTGAGGGCCTGACGTACAACTTTGTCACGATGCCCACTGAAGCCTTGATCATGCAATTTTGTTATGAATCAGATTATGTGTTTATGTTGATTATTATTTCTTGATTGTTATGTAACTTGATCCCAGGACAGCGAATTTTATGTTTGTGTATTTGTTTGTTGGCTTGTTGACTCGTTTGATGACCATGACAAAACTCTAGATTGCTCAAAGAGTATGGCATAATTTAGCTATGCTCTCAGCAAGGGGGGATGTCACAACCCAAAGTTGTTGTTTTTGTTTGTGTGTGCGCTTCGGCACCGCTAAATTATTTCTCGCTATTTGTCGCTTTCTTTGCACGGTAGAGTTCTCTGCTGCGAGAGAGAACTCTGGTGCAACGGGGGATTTCCCGCCAAATTACAGCTTCTTTGCAGGGTGCATTTCTTTTGCATCATAGTGATACACGCTGCAAAGGAGTTCCCGCCATTTGTATTCGGATTCGCGCCACATTATTGGCCAATTCCTAATATAGGCACACGTGGCGGCTAGCGATTGGCTTGCTAGCCTTACAAAAAGCTTGTGTGGTTTCCGCCCAAGTTGGAGGACTCCACAAACATCCGGAGGAGGGAGGAAAAGAGAAAGATTCTGTGTGAAGATCTCCAAGCACTGCGGACCCTCGCGGACCCAACGCGCCTCCCCTAAGCAGGCAAGAGAGGCAATAGAACCGAACCTACGGAGCTTTCGCTTCTCGCCTCTCCCCTTCGCCGATCGCAATCCCAGACGTATCCCTTTCCTGTAACTTTGGACCCGCGGAGCCTGAGCAACTCCGGGGAACCTTCCGAACCTCGAACCGGACCTGAGGAGCTTGAATGACTCCGTGGGAGCAATTGATTTGTCGTGTTCCTCTAGCGAGGATCTAAGCGGGAGCTGTGCCTGGAAACCTATCCAGCCTACACCAATACCATCTTTGGGTATAAGTAAACAATCTTTTCAATCAACCATTATGCCTCCGTAACTAATTCTAGCTCGCGCGTAGCAAACCACACCGCCGGTTCTCTCCAACCCTGCGTGCCCGGGCTGCTGGCCACAGCCCGCATGCGCGAAGATGGGCCCGGCTCGCCCCCGGCTCGCACATGGCGACGGGAATGAGATCGGAATCGCCGCTGCACATGGTGACAAAGGTGGGATCGGGGCTCGGCCCGCACAGGAACCAAATGTCCACGCTCATGTGGACACAGCCCAGGTGTCTTAAATCCTAAAATAGTGCCTAAATGTTTGGATCACTTTTTCAGTCCTCAGCTTTATACTTACACATTTGCTTTTGTACAAAGTCTGCTCCCTCTATTTGTATAATCATGGTTTCTCTGTGCTACTTTGAACTATCTTTCTATTCTACTTAAGATCTGAATTTGGATGTGATTATTCACTTTGCCCATGACCACTAAGGCATGGTAGAGTAAGTTTGGGCTCTGACCAATCTTACTTAAACTCTCATATGCATTAAAAAGAACTTCATACTTTATCTTATGGTAACTGTACTATTCAAACATTATCTTTAGTTTGGCAATATATTGATCTGTTTCTTTTGTAGGTTAATGTTTTCACTTCTTAAAAAGGTATAGTTTGTATAGAACTTTTTTAAGGGTTGGGAATGCTTTCAGAGGATTACTAGGTTTTTACACCCTACCAGTTTGTGGTTGAAACATTAAAATCTGTTGGTTATGTGGCAGCCTTTCATCATTGCAAGGAGAAATGTGACTGCTCTTACTCTGCTTTCTTTTTATCATTCCCACTGCTATTTTGTATCTTTCTGTTGTGACCTAAAGAGTGTCCAGTTGCTAAACACATGATATTTCATGCACATATTTTTGTGACAGAAATTTGGCAGGCTGCCATAATTTGGGGCAGGGGAGATATTGTTAGTACAGTATTTGACTTTACTGACTTTATCTGAATTTTTTTTTTTTTTAATTGATTGGGAGAAAAAAATTGCAACCCCTCCCAGCAAGATTTGGTGGCTGACGTATGGTTGGCGATCATAGGCAGAATGACAAGCAAGCAAAACTGTTTTGCTTAAAGTGAGGAGCATCTGGTATACAGCTCCTTTTCTCCCACCCTTGTTTGGAGTCACAGTTACTTCTCATGGCTGCATAGCCCAAAGCACAAGTCAGACCTACATCCAGTCTCTCATGGATAAAACTGACAAAAACATTTGTTCTGTGATTCACAGAGAAATCTGCCTCTTTGTCATACCAGAATGGAATAAATGAGCAGATTGAGAGAGTGGTATTGGCAGAGATTGTGATGTGAATTGCCTCTTATTTTCCTTCACCAATAATTTTGTGTCCCAAAGAAATATATTAAATGGGGCATAAAATCTTATGGACGCTCATCAGCGATACCATATCAAAAGAAACTAAAAGTCATTCTAAATAATTTAGGAGACTTCTAATGCATCTTTTTCCAGTAAGGATTGAGGCCATTTTTGGAAAGAGTTTCTTTTGATTCTCCTATTTTTGTCCCAATGACATGTAAAAGAACATTTGTGTTCTGGAGAACTCAAGAGCCTAGTTTGATTGCATGTGTCAGTGACAGTGGTTTCTTATGTAAGGAAATTACTCTTACATTGTTGGTAACCTCTTACTTGTCATCTTGTTTGTAATCTTGCAGTGTATTTCTAAAGCTTCCCAAATAATTCATCACAGTGTAGGATGGTAGGAAAAAATTATTACTGATTGCCTTGCAGGCATTTCTGGGTCAGGGTGTGCATGCTTTTAAGAAGTTTCTATTCTCCAATAGCAGCAGCACAAAGATTTTCACAACTGGTATCTCGTGTTGCAAGGAAAGAACTTTTAAAAGAATAGAGTACGTGGTCTTCCAGCTACTGTTACCGTTAACAAAGCTTTATGCACAAAGTCTTCCTACCCTGTTAACTCTACCCCTGGAGTTTGCTGCCTGCGATTGCTTTCTGCCTTTTCAGAGTAGCAAGCTCAATTGATAAATCATTAAATGTTGCAAGTATATATTTGATTACTCAGCTACAATACACTCTTTCACTATAAAGTGTAGTTCAGCATGCAATGCCAGGGCTTCATGCAGTGTTTACTGCTGTGCGCTAATATGAGAAGAAACCATTGGCCATTCAGGAACTACTTAGTTATTGTAATGTTGCCTACTGTGATTGTTACAAACTTCAGAATGACAGTGGAATTATAATTTAGATCTTTCTCCAAGAACTTGGGTCCATAAGATTCAAATTAGAAAAGAGTCTCCAAAATAGGAGAGCCATTGATAGCACAGAAATAAATAACACCAAAACCCAGGGAATACTCTTTCTCAATCTCTTCTGGCATTATGACTGTTGCACTCTTTATGCCCAGTGGCCCAGTTCTACCAAGGGTCATGGAGATGCCTTCATTTAGCTTATTCTATAGCCTGCTGTCTGGAACACTCTCCTTGGAAGTGGAAGATGTGGGGTTTACATCCCCACAGGGTAAACAGAGCCTAGAACTGAGGAACTCCAATAGCTGGATGAATACTCTAACCACTAAACTTTTGGGCACCGCAGCTACTATTTTATGAATTTGAACGCAGTGCTCTCTGTGATCATACTCAGACTATGATTGGTTGAACAAGTCTACGAATAGGCATGGCCTCCTGCATCAGATTAGACTGCAGTTATACTTAGGTTGGAGTCAGGTTTCTAGGTATTCAAACTAGATTGCTTCTGGGCATGCCCAGAAGCCCAGTTCTACAAGCTCAGGGACTTTACAGTTGCAAATAGAGGCACCACCTGGACTTGAAATGTTCTGAGTTCTGTGGCTTGTAGAAATGGCCTGGCTACTTTGCTCTCTGGAATTTAGGCATCTAAATTTCACTCATATCCAGTTTAGGCACCTCCAAGATCAAATCTGATCTGTCTCTGAGCAGATGAATTAAAATTAGGGCTGTCAAAACTGAGAAGATTGAAGCGCAAAACGATCTAACAATGAAAGGACTGTGTGGAATACATAGCAGGTGAAGTTATCACTGACAAAAGCAAGATAATGTGCTGTGCATTAGATAAACAGTCTGAACTACTCATTCAATATTTTGCTGGGGTCTAAATTAACTGCTCCTGCTAAGAAAAAGGGCCACTGTCATTTTATGCAGGTCATTGAAAGCAGTTGCCCAGAATGCAGAGGTGGTTTAAAATGCAAACAAAACAATATATGGAACAGATAGTAGTGACCCCCTACATCCAGGTTGCCTACATTTCCCATAACTATGAAGAACTGGATAGAAAATAATACCAAAAACCTTCTGACCTTCTACAGCCTGAGGGCAGATTCTTTATCTGAGCTCAGCTCTGGTTACCCTCTCCTTAGAGAGACACAGGCAAGACAGCTGTGCTCCAGAGACAGAGAATTAAGATGGCATGGAAAGAGTCCCCTGGTATATAGAGGCCAGGAGGGAAGCTGATGATGCTTGTCAGTAGCTAAATATTTATTTTTAATAATTGCAGTTTCCTTTTGATACAAATAGTGTATTCCCAGTTTTAGAAGGAATTATGGTTCTTAGGATCAGAGGGTTAATTTTATTTTAAGGTATAGTCCCAATTTCTGGTTTTGTGAGAGCTCTGAACATCAAGCCCCCAAATTAGTCCACATGCTAGAGGTCATTTTGGTTGAATAAGAGTGCATAATAATGCCACTGAGTTTGAATTGATTCCAAAATAAATATCCCAGACACTCATACAGGAGCAATCCACATCTACTCTATACATTCTTTTCTGTCTTCGTCTTTCAAAGAATTCAACCCTATAAATCAGCATTTCATAAACACATGCATTTTATGCAGTCAGTTTTCTTATGAGAGTTTGTAGTATCATTTAATGCATCACATTCACTAAAAATGTTGCTAAACTCCATTGCTGTTGATGACACTGGAGACGGGAAAGAATGTCTTATTGCTTTATATTTGTGACACTGCTCTGCTGATGACATGTCCCAAGAACAATGAGAAAAATCTTCAAGGCAATGACTGAATGTAAATAATATTTTCAGAGCCACGACTGTCACTGAAATTCAGCATTTGAATGTCGATTTCGTTTTGATCAAACATTACAGTCAAAGACAGAAATTCATTTGGTAACTCAAAAGCAATTATGTCAGCATGCTTACCATCTGCACCAGGCACAATTTCAAATCAATGCCATTCTTTACTATTGTTTTTCTTGAAAGGGAGAAGCCTTTGTTAATCTTCTATCACCCTGGAAATAAAATAATGACCCAGTGCAACTCCATCTATCACAAAGAGAAAACAAGATGTGAACTGTTACAATATAGCCTTAATTTGTCCACTGATGCATTCATGAAGCAAGCTGTCACATCAGTGAAAGGGAAAAGTATTCGGATTCGGTTCATTTCCTTTTCAGGCAACTCAAAATCCTAGATTCAAATATTTGTAAGTTAGGAGGTCATCTTGAAACAGTAAAAAAAACCCTTGTTTTATACCCAGTTTGTGACATTGCTAGAGGACTGCTGTGTGCCAGTGCAAAGTCCCACTGAAACCAATCTGATTAGGAAACTGTTTGTCACATGGGTGGAGGTCTGTAATTGCCCGCATCTCCTGTTCAGATTGTCTTGAAACCCCATACATATCTTCTGGCAGTGTGCTTCCCTTAAGCGGTGTGTAAATGATTCAGAAGGGTCCAAAAAGGATGAGGTAACTGGCCTTACCAATTGACAGAGTTTTTTGACAAGAAAATGATTGGTCATCATTAACAGGCCATTTTCCCTGCCATTGAGAAGTTATGGCATGGTAAAGCTGAATGTAAGGGATGTTAGGATTTGAGGTAAGCTGAAGGTGTGTGAAAGAGATCTGAGAATAGTGGAAGATCAAGTGAACTTTTGATCTATGGCACCATTTTGGCCACAAGACCTTTATAGCAAGTATGTGGAGTTTGATGTTAGTTGGCATGGGCAGTCAGAGAAGGTGCATCAGACAGTCCTTGATGTGACACACATGGGTACATGGAACTGCATGTGGATGAGCCTTAGTGTGGGACAAATTAGCCTAGACTGGAGCACAATATGCTGTTGTTGAATAATGGGAAGAAAAAGCAGATAGCTAAGGAAGGAAGTATTAGATCCCCAGGTAGGGACTGGAAGCTTGTCAAGTACATTGCTATAGCTACTTTTATCTGAAGGTCCTGACCTTCCATGATCAATCAGTTATGCTGTGATTTTTATTTTAGTGGATGTCCGTGAATACAGATATTCGGCTGTATTGAAGCCTTCAGCTGTAAGCACCAGTTGCACCAGTACTTAAATACAACTGCCAGACCAGAATTCACACGCAGAGCCTGATCCTGGCTGGGCAGGGGCAGCACTGCACTGGCCCTGCCCAGTGAAGTGGCAGGGCCAGTGCAGTCCCACACAGCTTCAGCCTGGATGGGATTTGGCTCCAGGGTCCTGTGCTGCCCCTGCCCAGCCTCGGTGCACTGGGATGAAGTCCCAGGGCCTTATGCTGCCCCATCTGGCGGGGTGGAAGCAGTGTGAAGCCTTGCAAAAGTCATAGTGTGCAAAGCCTGAGCCTTACTTCCATGTGTGTTCTTATTTGCACAAGGGTGGAAGAATAAGTATCTTCAGGCTTTTGCCACATAAAGGGCATATAGAGGAATAGCAAATCCAAGTCTTTGCTCTGTATCCCAGCCTTTTACTTATTAGGTGATTTTGTCTTGCTTTACTTATGGTGTATCTCATCAGTTGATTTTTGGAATTTCTCTAAAGAAAAATTGCAGACTTCTTTGTGTCCCAGATGTTATATATGGGTGTATGTGGATCTGCTTACATTTTACTCTGATGGCTTTCAGAAGTCAGACAGCTTAATCTGTCTCTGTGCAAATTCATCATACCTGTCTCTCTCTAGTTCTATAGAAATCCCAGGAAGATTATCTTGTTTGAGATTATCTTGATTAGAGATCTAGGAAATGTGATTTATGAGGAAATGTTAGAAGAACTGGGATAATTTACTCTGGAGAAGAAAAGATTGATGGAGAATTTAATAACAGTCTTCAAATAGCTAAGGGGTGGTTATAAAAAAGATAGTGATAACTATTCTTTGTGGCTTCAGGAGATAGGGCAAGTAATGATCTCAAATTGCAAGAAGGGAAATTTAGGCTATTGGGGCTATTAGGAAGAACTTTCTAACTATGAAAGCAGTAAAGTACTAGAAGAAATTACTTGAGGAGACTGTGGAGTCTCAATCCTTTTAAGAGCTGTTTAGACAAACACTTGTCTGGAATGGTTTAGAAAGGGATAAACCTATCTTCTGATGTCCTTTCCAGGCCTATTTTTCTATAATTCAATGGTAAACCTAAAATTAGCACATTAGTTCCATACTATTCATAAGTAGTATTTATTATGGAAAATATTTCAGGGTTTGTTTGTTTTTACTGCATAGAAGAAACATTAGAAAGCAAGGAGGCTTTAGGGAGATTATCCAATGAGAGTTAGTCTGTCCCTAGCCCAGTAAACTAATGATTTTTTTTCCGTGTAGTCCCCACCTTTCCCTTATTTAACTGGGAAGATCTGATATTTTAACAAGCCCTGGTAGTAAGGAAATCATACAGCAAATTACGGGTGGAAATATATCATTAAATGTATAATGACTCAAAAGTTCCATTTAGTGGATTAGTTTGAGTTTCCAATAGCACATTTGCATTTAAACACACACACACATGCACGCCCAGCCTGACAGGTATGTAGGAAGTTAAATATATAAGCAACTATAAATTGTATACATACATTTGTGAATGGGGAATAGAGTGAGACTTTAACAGAGCTCTACATCCAATTGGTCTTGAGAGTAGGTTATATCATGATTCAGAGAGCAGCTGCACAAACCCTACTCGCTTATGTTTTGCAGTATTGTGGAACCAAAATTCTACACAGCACTTTAGGGGGAAATAAGGACATTTTCCCCCATCCACCATACACATCCAGCTGGATCTGCCCTTTCTGTTTCTATTAGTCATGGAGGTAAAGAGACAACATGACCCTGTGGTTCCAATACTGGTGAGTAATGCTTAATTGCCATAATGATAGCTATCCTGCAAAGTGTTGCAATAAGTTGCTGACTTCCCACCTATGGCAGGGGGGCTGGACCCGATGATCTCATGAGGTCCCTTTCAGCCCCTAATGTTTATGAAATCTATGAAATGATACTTTATTTTATCCATGTCTGTGCAATTAATAAGAATTACACAGTTCTGATCTCTAAGGATTAGAATGTAGACACCAGACCAGACCAGGTTACCAGGCTACCGAGTTAAGTTATTCCACTGTAGAAGAAAATTGCCCTTTCAAGTTCAAGAGCAACTATATGCATCCCTTCTGCCAGGCACCGGTTGGCAGCAACAAGGGCTGAGTTCAAATTTGGGGTGTTAAATATATTTCACCTAGGCTTGAATCCCCACTCAGACTACCTGGGAAACACTAAATGTATTACTAGGGTGTCCTGCATAAATAAAACCCCCTCCATGCAGGCAGTGCAAACACAGAAGATAAATTTATTACAGAAAACAAAGGCAAAGAAAACAAAGAAAAACACTAAATACAATTTAAAACACTACCAACTACAAGGCATGGTTCATAGATTGCACCCTCTTAGGGAGGCTTCACCTATGCTCAGGCAGTGTGGGACTTGGGGCTCACCCAAAAGGCAATTCCAGGGGTTTTCACCCTTATACCTGCCCTTCAGCAATGGGCTGGAGATGGATGCCCCACTGGAGAGTTCTTTGAGCTGCTCCTTGAATTCACTGGGCTACAAGGAGCTGCTAGAGAGTGTGCGTTTTCTGTGTTGCAAGGGGCCCCTTGTTGCTCCCTGCAAAGCTGTAGGGCAATCTCCACTTCTATATGGTGGCCTTGAGAGGTTAACTGCTGCTTTTGTCAGTATGCCACACCCCTAAATTCCTAGTCCCAATCCCAGCTCTGCTGGGCAGAAACTAAAAAAAACTTTGAAGGAGAGGCCAGCCCTATACGGCACCGTGGCCTGAATAAACAACAGGTGGTGCCAGGTCCCATCCTAGCTCAAACTGCGCCAGCCAAACATATAGCTGGGGTTCAGCCACACAGCTAGGCTGAAACACCATAGCTGTGAAACAGAAAAAAAAAAGGCCCAGGCCTATGGCTGTGGCCTAGACATCCAGTCTCAGCTATACCACATGTTGTGATGATACAATTACACAAAATTAAAAAGGCGGTGGTGGGGTGGGGGAGACCAGTAACTGCGAGGACCCATTCCTAGTCAGTCTGCTCTAGGGATCAACAACCCCTTTTGCAGAAAAATGTGGGGAAAGAGGGATGAAATCAGAATCTCAAACTCTGACAGGCTTTCTCTCCCTGTACTTGAGGTTTTCCCATCACACAGCTTTTGCTTGCCTTTCCAGTGAAGAGGGGAGAAGATCCCCAGTGGGAAGCAGGTTTTCTGGCTCCCAGTGCAGCTGTGAAGCTCTCAGCAGCTCCAGGAGAAAGAAAACCTAAGTAAATTGTTCTTATATTCCTGGTATGACATCACCCAAGCCTTGTCCAATGAGAGAGGGCCACATTTCAGTCGTTCTGCAAATCAACCTGCCTGTAGCGTTCTCTGGTTTCTGTGGCCAATGAAGCCAGAGGGGTTTACGGTGGATTCCTCTTATTGGAATCGCTCTGGGAAATGGTAATTTGATTCTATTAACCAGCTGATTCCATTAAAAGGAGACCCGTCTTTTTAAAGAACGCAGATACGCACTCCTCCCCGACAGCCCCTTGGCCCTGCTTGTGCCTCTCACCCCCCCCCCCCAGCTCCCCCCCAATCCTGCTGGTGCCCCTCACCCCCACCCACAGCCCCCTCACCCCCCAGCTCTGCTGGAGGGTGCCCCCAGCTGCCAGGGCTACGGGGCCAGGGACCCAGGTCCGCAGCCCCCTTCCCCCAGCAGGAGGTGGCGGCTGCTGCAGCAGACAGGAGCCCAGCTCCCCACCTACTGCTGCCTGCTGCAGGCTCCGGCGCAGGGGGTGGGGCCAGCTCCCCGGCACGGCACGCACTCCCAGAGGAGCAGTGGGGGACCCGTGCTTTCCAGATCCGTGCATGGGATGGGAGCGGGCGCAGGGAGGGCAGCAGTGCTGGTTTGTGCCCCTCAAAGCTACTGTACATGCAGGGGGCGCATCACCAGGGAGCCCAGCCCCTGCCCCTGCCCCCTGGACAAGCCACCTGCGGCCTTGTCTCACTTTCCATTGGGGCCCCAATTCTCCTGCCCACCTTACCTGTGGGAGCTGATCTCCAGGCTGCCTGGGACCATGTGCATGTACAATACATTCACATGGCGCCCCCTGCCTAACCACCCTTCTCCTGCACCCTCCCAGCCCCCCGCAGACTGGAACTCTGCCAGCCTGCAGAGGGCTCCTCACAAGACTGCAAAATCCCTGGGCTTCTCTGGTAAATTATTCCAAAAACCAAAAATTGTGATTCTAATACGAGTGATTTTTACACGTAATAATATACGAATGGTTTTGATTTTCCCATATTGATTCAAATAAGTGGCTGATTCTAGTAACCAGCAATTCTATAAAGCAGAATCCACTGTACATATTTTCCCCAGATACAGGCCCAACTTGTCATGTGCTGAGCTCATGGCCAGAAAAACAGGGGCCATCTTGCCCACATAAAAATACACCGACACAAAAAAATAACCATATAAACCCCAAGTGTGTGTGCGGTGGTGTTACATATACAGTGGTTTAAATTGTGCTAGCGTATGGGTTGTGTGTCAGTTGCAGTAGTTAATGTCATTCTAGGATTGCTCTGCTAGGTACAAACAGGCTATTAGTAGCTCCCCTTCCTGTTAGTGGCAATACAATAGTGCCTACTACAGGAACTACCTTGAGAGAGAGAGAGAGAGAAAGAGAGAGAGAGAGCTGTCTCCTTAGGACACTGGTGTAACTTCCACTGGCATACCAAATTAAATCATATCAGTTTAAAGGTGTGGTCTATTTTTACACTTAAGGTATATGCAGACATTATACTTAGATCAACCTAACTAGGGTTAGGGCAACCTATGTGCCAAACTGTACATACATTTGGGGAATTTAGATTGGGGAAAATCTGGCTGGCCTGATCTAACATAGGTCACCTAAGGAGGTCCAATACATATATCAGGCTAATCCATGCCTGATCTAACCAAATATGTGTATGTACATTCAGAGCGCAGCCCCATGGCTGTGAAAGAACAAACAACTTGCCCCAGCCCCAGGGTTCTTTTCTTACCCTACCCCCCACCCTGACCAGGGTTTTTTTAACCCTCTGATCCTCCCTCCACCCCAGAAGTACAACATCCCCCACCCTGCAGACCCATCATCCCTACCCCCCCGATCCTTCCTGCCCCTCCCCCCACCCTGACTTTACTTAAACCATGTTCCCAGCACCAGCGAACCTCTGCACAAGTGGAGCAAGTTGTGTGATTATAGATTGGGTCCCACAAATGTGTGCACCTGCCCTTAGAAATCCAAGAACAGCTGCATTACTCCGAAGTATTACAGACTAAGCAGAATATGAATAGGCAGGCCATGATGGAACAGCCTAGAGAATGGGAACAGATCAGAGTTGTACTTTTCTAATTACTATTTAAGTTAATTCTCAATTATTTAAAACATTTCACCAGATGTAAACAGTAAATTATAATTATCTTTGCATTTACCATGAAACATTTAGCATTCCTTGACAGGAAATGGTTTAATGAAATGTGATTCCTGGAATCTTCCATCTTGTTTCTGGAATATGATGCATTAATTCTCTGGGATTTCTTTTTGCCTCAGACCTTAATGGCTAGGGACATACATTACACATAAACCGGTTTAAGTGATCAGAAACTAGTTTAAACCTGTAACAGAACAGATGTTCAGTGCACATAAACCAGTTTCAAAATGGCAGAAACCAGTCTGAGATAAACCTAGTTGAATGTAGTATCAGACTTAACTGATTTGAATTAAACTGGTTTATGCAGTGTCTGTCCCAGACCCCTTGCTGGTTTAAGTTAAATCAGAGTCCCCCAGCATCCCGGCATGCTCTCTGGGCTGGGGGGAGCAATCTGCTCCACAGCAGATCTGGCCCCTCCCCTCTGCTCCCTGGCTGCAGCTCAGCACAGACTTGCAGGCAGAGCAGGGTCTGCTGGCTTCCCTGTGCCCCCCTCCTGCTTCCCTGCCTCCTCACCACTTGCTGCTTAAGCAGGAATCCCTTCCTTCTCTCTGCCATAGCATGGACCATAGCCAGCATGTGGAATGCTAACTAGTGCTTTGTAAGGCTCCGGCAGATACTGCAGATACAATAGGGTCTGCCTGGCTTCCACTTGCCCTATCCTCCCCTCCTCCCCCCCCCACCTGCTTAAGCAGGAAATCCCCCTCTTCCTCCCATCTCCCACAGCACGGACCCCAGCCCCATGGACACTAGGCATGTGGTATGCTAGCTAATGCCGGAAGGTGTCTCTGGGTGTATCTTTCTTCAATTTCACGGGGGCAGGTAGACAGAACAGTGACTGCTTAGGGTTGTTTGGAGCTAATCAGCAGGTCAGCTGGTAAGCTGTTTAAGAAATTTAAAGTAATGGAGAGAGGCCATTGTTTTGCTAAGTGGGTGATAGTTATCATTATCAGCCCCCAACTGGCTTGCTTGCCTCTCAGTTTGCTGTAGACAGCATGGTGAAGCAGGCAGGGTGATTGAAAATCTTCATATCATCAACAGATGCAGGTGTTACACCCCCCCGCCCCCCTCTATACACACCCTTTGCCACAGAGTGCTAGCCTGGGGCTGGGGACTGGCAACACTCCCACCCCTTGAGTAGCCAGTGGGGAAAAGCCTGGGACCATGCAGGAAGACCTCCCAAATGAGAGAGTCCTGCTTCAGCCTGTCCATGCCCACCTCAGCTCAGCTCCCTGCAGAAGGGAAGGGAGGGCTGCTGTAGTGTCCCTTGGCTTCAGGCAGTGCAGGCTGTCACAACCCAATTAAGTAGTGCCCATGCCACTAGCAAGAGATACTATTCAAAGCATTTTCCTTTTGCACAAAGTTAACTAAGGGTTAACAAGATGCTGGTAACAGCCTTTTTGCTGTGCATGCCAAAAAGAGATTTATAGCTGCGACACTAACAAGAGATAAAACTTTTGCCTTCTGTGCTTTACATAAATCATTATAATTGGTCAGAGTAAAAAGGGAGTAGCCCCTGCAAAAACACCCAAGCGAAAACCATTATATAATTGGCGATTCTAATTAAATTTATGACGTGGCGAAAAACAATTGGCTATTACACAAATAAAACCCGTTTTTACTTCTGCAAAGTCGGAGACCTCCATACACACCTTGGAGACCTCTGAACGTACGTGTCAGAGTAATTAGACAATTTGATCACTTTTCTAAGTTCCCCGTCACCGATTCAATCTCAGACGTAAATCAATGACTGCCGGGCCAAGCCTTCTGCCCGAACACTTATGCAGACTGACCTAACGAACTCTAAGCTGTAACTAACCAAGTATCTCTGACCTCCGTCATTCACCACCTTGACGGCATAAGTAAACAATCTTGCTTTTCAACCGATAAGCGTCTGTGCCTAATTCCACTCCAAGCGTCACAAGTACCCGCCTGACGGGCCCCTTAAGGCCTTGAACCCCTCGCTGCAGTGCACGGCAGCGACACAGGCATATGCCTGAATTTCCTCAGTCCAGAGAGACTGTCTGTCTGGTTTCAAACCAGTTCAGCCTATCCAAGTTAGACTAACCTGCAAAGATTGCATCAATTTAGGCTCAAGCTTTTTGAATGTCTGTCCATAGCCAATGTGATAAAAGCACTTTTTATATCATTTCAAAGAGCATGATATTAACTCTTTTTAATACATTTTGCATTAATTTCACCTCAGATGTAACCCAAAGGGAGCTAATATGTTTTGCTTACCCACTGTGTGCAGTTCTTTGTCAGAGTTTCATTGCCCTGTATTTGTCCCTTCTTTTCACACTGATTCACCTTGTCTTCAGGATCATAAATTCTTGGTCTTTCTATATGTCTGTACAGCACCTAACTGGAGGGAGGCTTCCATACATTTAGGGAATGCAACTTAATTCATAATATTATGAGCAGAAAGCAAAATCATAATATACAATTGTGTGATCAAACACTTGCAAGGGCAGCTGGGAATCCCTTGTTTAAATTATGCAAAATTATTTATTTTTATGGTAGAGGCATGGAAAGATAGATATTCACAAATAATATATTCATAAGTAAATGGATTCTTCCTTTTTAAAATAATCCAGTCATCCAACAAAATAGAAAGAATAATTCTGTGGTTTAAGTGGAAAAAAATACAACTCTTTGGCTCAAATAATTAATTTTGGCAAGCACAGTCCAAAACTTTGTCCAAACATTTTCATCAAACAATGAAAACAAATACTGAATTTATAAAAACTGGTTCACTTTGATACAAAATATGCTGCTGTGTAGAGCTCTGTACTTTGCATTGGGTCTCTCAATAATTTAGTGGTATATTATTGTTAACATACTACTTTAACTATTCAAAATGTTTTGCATAGTATGTAGAAAGAGAATCTCCCACCCTCTAAAGTAACTTGCATATACAGGTCAATTTTTCCATGGAGAGATTATTAGTGGCTAATGACAGGCCTAGGAGGGTTGTACAAAGATTGTAACTTGCTACATAAAATTTGTGAAACACAAGAATTCAGGTGGGTGATATCTTTTATTGGACCAACTGCAAGGTTGGGATAGACATAGGCAAGCTTCCAGGTATCACAGTACTGTTCCTCAGGCCTGTGGGAGAGAAGCAGACTCAGCACAGCTAAATAGTAGATGGAACAAAAACATGCGTAAAAGTCCATATGTAGCTAAAAACAGGGTAGAAGAGAAATTATCAGGTAATCAACAAGCAGGAAAGATGCAGTTAAAATCTGATGAAGGAAAACTAGATTGTTCAGAAGGGTTGTTATCACTTGTGAAGTTCAAAAGTTAACAAGTATCAAGTATCAGGTATATTCTAATGGATCATGAAGTCATTGTATACATTAAGTCTCTGGTACTTAGTATCCATGGCTAAGTATAGACAGTCAAAAAAGCCCATTGTTGAATCAACTCAAACTTCACAGGTTAGACTTAGCTGGGTAGATTGAACCAATAAGCAAGTGAACAGACATTCACTTTTGATTCTAGAAATGCAGCCACATGCCTCCTGTGGCCCAGGCTAGAAGCTGGGGGGGGACACTAAAGCATTCTTTCTTGCTCTGCTAGCCTGCCCACCTGGCAAGGGGGCGGGTGGGAGGGATTGTGGGGGAGGTGCAAAGCATCATGGGATGTTGGGGCTCTATGAGTTAACTTGAATCTGGAGGGCATATGAGACAGTTCAATAAACCAATTTCGCCTAAATCAGTTAAGTCTGATATCACATCCATCAAGGTTTATCTTAAACTGGTTTTTGCCATTTTGAAAGTGGTTTATGTGCATTGAACTTCTATTGTGTTACAGACATGAACGAGTTTCTGATCACTTATACCAGTTTATGTGAAATTTCTGTCCCTTGCCTAATAGGATAATGAATTTTTGTTTCTATGCTTTTCTTGTAAAGGTGTTGGGTAGATTTCCTTTGAGCATAAGAACTCTTAGGTCAGACAGGGAGTGTTTTTTTTTCCCCTGTGAAAAGTATTTTCCTGCTTGTATTCTAGTGTCTGTGTCCTTTACAGAGGGAAGACTGTACCTGGGGTAGTCTCAAATGATCTCCATTTCATAAGGATTCCAGGGGCTTGTGTGGTCTGAAGCAACGTACTTTACTACCATTTCTGCTGGCTACACAAGTAATAAACATTAACAATAATAGGTAGCCTTTTAAGTCGGTCATGAATTATCATCATCCTTAAATTTTTAGTGTCTATATTGTTCATATCTATTCCTATCTACATAACTATACAGCTGGTGAAATTAGTGGTTTAATATTTGTGGTATTATGTTATAGACACTCTCACTAAGAAACCAATTCAGATTCAGCCTACCTAGATGATGACATATTATGATGTGAGATGCGAGTCAGTACATCTGGCACTTACTAGGTTTGACAGAGACTGCAGCTTGAATATGTGTGAAGACTAATTTTTCCATTTTATCATTAGAGATTGTCTTTAGGTAAGACCTACAGCACTGTTTTATGAGGACAAAATTTCAGACTACATGCCTGTTAATAAGCAGTAAAAAATTTAAGTATTTTTGGATCACATTACGTAACTCCTCTTTTTTATCCTATTAAAATGATTATTAACGTCATCGCCAACAATGAGCCTGCTGAATCCTCTTACTGATGTAATGGCCTGTTAAAGTTGAAAAGCTTAATTCATTTCAGTATCATAGAATCATAGGGCTGGAAGGGACTCCAAAGGATCATTGGGTCCAGCCCCCTGAATGAGCAGGAAAGACATCTGGGGTCAGATGACCCCATCCAGGTGACCATCCAGTCTTCTCTTGAAGACCTCTAGGATAGATGATTGAACCACCTCTTGGAGGAGCTTGTTCCATAGTCTGGACACCCTAGTTGTAAAAAAGTTTTTCCTAATGTTCAGCCTGAAACTATTTTCCAGGAGTTTGTGGCCATTGTTTCTAGTTTTCCTCCAGGGCACCTTGGTGAACAGTTGTTCACTGAGTCCCTGATGTATACCTCTGATATAGCAGTAAGCTACAATCAGGTCCCCTCTTAGCCTTCTTTTCTTTAGGCTGAAGAGTCTGAGATCCCTCATCCTCTCCTCGTATGTCTTGCCATGCAAGTCCCTGATCATGCAGGTGGTCTGTCTCTGGGACCTCTCGAGCTTTAGCACTTCCTTGTTGAAGTACGGCGCCCAGAACTGGATGCAATACTCCAGCTGCGGCTGCACGAATGTTGAGTAAAGTGGGAGTATCACTTCTTTGGATTTACTGGAGATGCATTGATTGATGCATGCCAGAGTTTTATTGGTCCTAGTGGCTACTGCATTGCGTTGCTGACTCATATTCATGCTGGGTCTATTGTTACCCCCAGATCCCTTTCATTTGTAGTGCTGGTCAGGATAGCGTTGCCCAGCCTGTGCTGGGGGTTCTTCCTTCCCAGATGCAGCACTTTGCATTTCTCTATGTTGAACCTCATCTGGTTCCGTTGTGCCCACCATGCCAGCTTGTCTAGGTCGGCTTGTATGTGCAGCCTATCTGCAGGTGTGTCCACACAACCCCATATCTTGGTGTCGTCTGTGAACTTGGCCAGTGGGCTTTTCACCCCCTCATCCAGGGCATCGATGAAGATACTGAACAGCACTGGATCAAGTACTGACCCCTGGGGTACACCGCTACCCACATCTCGCCAGGATGACACCGATCCATTCATTTGGACTCTCTGTGTCCTACCCTGCAACCAGTATCACACCCACTTGACAGTCCTGCAGTCGAGCCTGCTATCCACCAGTTTTCTGATCAGTACCTCGTGAGATCAAAGGCTTTCTGGAAGTTGAGGTATATGATGACAACCATTTTTCTCTTGTCCAGGTGATGAGTCACCTGATCATAGAAAGAAATGAGGTTGGTCAGGAAAGACCTGCCCAAGTTGAGGTCATGCTGGCTGTCATTCAGTATCATGTCTTCTGCAAGTTTGTCACAAATAGCCTCTTTCATGAATGTTTCTAGGATTTTTCCCAGAATAGAAGTTAAGCTAATTGGCCTGTAGTTTCCCAGGTCCTCACGCTTCCTCTTCTTGAAGATGGGCACAACATTGGCCCTCTTCCAGTCCTCTAGGATTTCTCCAGAGGCCCATGATTTTTGAAAGACCTTTGCCAGGGGCTCTGCAATTACTTTGGCCAACTCTTGCAGAACTCTTGGGTGGAGTTCATCTAGTCCTGCTGATTTATATACGTCTAATTTCTTTAATTGATTGTACACCAGTTCTATGGCAGTGGCAGAAACAGTGTCAATCCTGGCCTGCTCGTTCTGTGCCCTACCTGGCATGTTGTTCCCCTTGGTCTTGTGAAAGACCGAGGCAAAGTAGTCATTTAGGAGTTCCATTTTTTCCTGAGTGGTAGTGACCAGGTATCCTGAGGCATTGAGCAGTGGCCCCGCACTCCCATTAGTTTGCCTTTTACTCCCTATGTAGGTAAAGAAGGACTTCTTGTTGTCCTTGATTCTTGTAACTAGTGTTAATTCAGTTTGTGCCTTAGCTTGCCTAATCTGTTTTCTACAAGTGTGGGCCATTGTCAACTAGTCTTCCTTAGAGGCTGTCCCAAGCTTCCAATTCCATGGTTACTATCACCTAGGCTGCCCTCTATGTTTAAGTTGGTCACCAGGTCATCCCCTTTGGCCAGGACCAGGTCAAGAACTGCATTGTCTCTAGTTGGCCTGGGCATCTCCTGAGTCAAAAAAAGCTCTTCAGTGCTGGTCAGGAAAGATTGTGATTGATCTGAGCTGGCCGAGCACTCCTCCCAGGAGATGTCTGGGTAGCTGAAGTCACCCATGAAAACCATGTCCCATGTATGTGCAGCCTTCGTTAGTTCATGGGCAAACACTAGATCAAGTTCCTCCCCTTGGTTTGGTAGCCTGTAGTATACATCTATAGTCAGGTCTCTCTCACTGCGCCTCCCCCAGAGCTTGACCCAGAGGGTTTCAAGCTGTTCTTCTTTGGGTCCATCATCGGCCTGTAGCAAGGTGTACTGCTCCTTCACATATAGGGCAACACCCCCACCTTTCTTCTCTACCCGATCCTTTCTGTGAAGGACGTAGCATTTTATGGCTACACTTCAGTCATGAGAGGAGTCCCACCAGGTCTCCATGGTCCCTACTAGATCATAGTGCCCAGTGGAAAGCAGAAGGACTAGCTCCTCCTGCTTGTTCTCCATGCTTCTAGCATTGGTGTACAGGCACCTAAGTCCTTCTACTGAAGTCACTGGCCACCTGTTGCATTGAAGGGGAGCTGTTTTCTCAGTTCACGTAAGAGTGGCTTGCATGGTTTGAATGGTGATGGAGCTTTCCTGTAGATTGGTCCCTAGGTAGGCTCCAGTTAGCGTTTCCCCATCCCCCTGTGATCTTACTTTAAAGCCCTATCTAAGAGATCAGCCATCTTGGCCGAGAAAAGGGACTTATCTTTCCGCATGAGGTGGATGCCGTCTCTCCCCAGGAGTCCTCTGTCCTTGAAGTGGGTGTTGTGGTCATAGAAGGTGAAGCCTTCTTGGTGGCGCCACCGGTTCACCTCATCGATGCATTCTTGCCTCCTTGGACCATGGCCTGCAACAGGGAGCATAGAGGAAAAAACTACCTGAGCCCCTGATCCTTTAAGCCCAGCTCCCAGAGCCTTGTAGTCACTCATTATGCGGTCTGGATTGCTCCTGGCCATGTCATTTGTTCCCACATAGATAAGGAGCATGGGGTAGTAATCTGTGGGCTGGACAAGTCTGAGGATCCTCTCTGTGACATCATGGATCCGTGCCCCAGGGAGACAGCAGACCTCCTGTGCTGTGGGATCCAGGCAACAGATGTCTCCCTCCATTCTTCTCAGCAGGGAGTCACCAACTATGATTACCCAATGTCTTCTCCTCCGGTTGCTCTGTTGCCTCACAGCCTGCCTGCTGGTAGTTATGGGTGCAGCCTCTGTTGCTGCACTCTCTATTGCTGCACTCTCCTTTTACTTCACTCACTCCCAGTGATGCCAGGGCCCCAGCTCGGTTCCCCAGCTGCATTGGAGGAATTGTTCCAGCAATGCTGGGTCTAATTCTGCATCATCTAGAACTAGATGTGACTGTCTTCCATCTGTCCATGTCAGGTCCCTCTTGTGTTGCCATCCCGCCATTTGAGTGATCCTGCAAAGACTGGAAGTATCCAACAGTCTCATCCTCAATGGCTCTGATCTATATGATTAAGTGACCATTTTTTAAAAGTATTTCTATAGCACTGTGATTTTTAGAGAGTACAAAACATTTGCAATTCCGCTTTGCTATGACATATGTTTGCATGTTTATTGCTCCTTTCCTAATGTGCTCAAGAACGAGTCTGAATAAGAAACTAGATATAATCCACACCTTCACCCAGCAAAATGTTAACTACTGTTGCCCAAGTAATTACCAAATTGTTTTGCATATATTTAATCTTAAAATGTCTCAATTAGCTTTAATACATACTGGATTTTTTCACATTCAAACTTCACCAGCAATGCCTTTCCTACCATGAGTTAAAGTTAATAAATTAGCTAGGGTTTGGATTATATTTGCCCCTTCTAAATTAATGGAGTGAGATATATACTTTTAGCCAAACACAATTTAGGCAAATTAAGTTTTCAAGATATTTTTGAGGAAGATTCAAAGTGGTTAAGTAGGTGCCTACACTTATTCCTAGACTGTAACACCCGAGTGTTAGGTTCCTTGATCCAGAAGAAATTCAGTTTGGCCAGACTATGGGTACTTACAGTTCCCATACTGTAAACAATGGATAAATGTTTCAGGCATCAAGGGCAATTCAATTTTAGTTGCTTTCTACACAGTATAGAGTGATATGCTGGACAGTTAATAAATATTACATTAGGTACTTACAATAGAAATAAGTTTGGCAGCAGAGATTGGAAACCAGAACTTCCTCTCACAGAGGAGTGCTGTAACTGCTAGGCTATAACTTAGGTTCCTTCTTGTTTATATTTCCTCGCTCCATGACTGTTACATTTTTAGTTGTTTAATAGCTCAGCTTCAACAGGAGCAGTGGAATTCACCTACCTAGGCTATTTTGTAGCTAGGTAGGCTAAGGAAATGTAGGCTCACACCCCTTCCAGATAAGGAAGGCTTAGAACCCAGCTCTGTCCAGGAAGTGGGAAAGTGTCATAACCACTAGATTACTGGATGTAAAAGTGGCTCCTTTAAAAAGTTTTTTTAGATAAATTCAATGCAAGTTATGTTGGGTGGTGTCTGCATGTACACATGCATGTCTAGCTACCAGTCAAAATCTCTTGGGGGACTTGGATATAGGCTAGTTCAATGGATATCTTGGGTCAAGGTCAAAAGTCCACCCGAGTCTTTAGTAATGTACATTTCTGCAGCAAAAGGTAAAGTCAAATAAAAAAAGCCTGAGGATCTACAGAATGTCCCCATGTTGAGTGATACTATCTGGAATCTGTCATAGTATACTAAGGTTTTGTAAGAGTGATGTTGTAGCCATGATGGCCCAAAAATTATGTAAGAGTTAAAGGATTTCTTTGGGTGCTATCTTTTATTGAACCAACTGCACAGTTTGGATAGAGTTAGACAAGGTTTTAAATGCAAGACGTTCTTCATCATGCCAGACAAATACAAGCCAAGCACAGCATAGACTAAAGACTTTTTGCAGTACTGAGCAGTTCCACTGAAGTCTGGGGATTGTTCATGTATCTAAAGATGTGTATGTAAAGGCTGTCATGAATAGGGACCTTTAATTCATTTTTAATTTTAGGAGGGGTGCAAGTTATGGAAAATATTAAAGTCCAAAATGTAATAAATAATAACATTGCTGAATAAAATAATGCATAGCTGAGGTTTTTTCTCTTCCTTTTTGTCTACCTTAAATTATAGATAAGCTGTGCCTTACCAAAACAAAGGGGCTTGTAACATAATACTAGTAGGAAAAGCTCAGCCCTCGATTTACTTAGCCATTTGAATTAATTGTACCTCCTATTATATTACATTACCTTCTAGTATGGCAAGTTTGGGCTGTTAGAGTTCAAAACAAAAGACCAAACCGCTACAAGGTGAAACATGCAGCCAGCTGTCTCTATTTTGATTTAGTATATCAATGCAATACATTGCCAAAGCATTTGATTTGGTATGTCATGCAATACAATGCCAAAGCATTGTGTTTATCTTCACTTTCTCATATCAGTCCACAGAAGTTTGCATTAATTGTTCCAAATGTTGGGCCAATTTCTCAGCTGTTCCCAACACATACAACACAGAAAGAACTGGCTGCAAGATAGGAGACTCCTATCTCTTCCCACTGGCTTATATAGTTTAGAGGTTTAAAGCAATCTCAGAACTGTTCTGAAGAACATCTGCTATCGTTGCAGAAGTGCAGGGTTGTCTAACCACATTCTTTTATTTCCTTAAAATGAAGACCCAGAATGAGGATGATGCAAGAGCTTTCATGTCAACTTAATGCTACTAGATTAACCTACACTGGTAAAATCCTCTAGTGCCTAAATCTGCTGGGAACTGATGCAAAGCCTACTTGTCAGAGCAAAACTTCAACCACATAATTTTGGCTAAATTCCTTGAGTTGAGTGTGTAAAAAAGGAATCTGCCTTCCTTCCCCCCCGCCCATCCTTCCCCTCAGACTTAAAAAAAATAAACTTATGTCAGACCCTTTTTTATAACTTGGCTTCTCTATTCACAGTAATGCTTTATATTCCCACTGATGTCAATGAAAAGATCCTCCATGCATTATTTTTATCCAAGTTTAAGTCAAGCCTGTTACCATGTCTGAGATCCTATTTCCAGCAATAGGAATTGGGCCTCTAACTTTTTGGGCATGAATTGATAGAAATCTTATATGAAGGGAAAAAACAAGGGCGAGAGGAGGCACAAATTTGATTCAACCAATCTTTAATGCCCCAGTAACTTTACTTATGACACAACATTTTAAATGGATTCATTTTTATAATTGATACTGTCAATATCCCTAACATAGCATAAACTGAATGGCATTTTTTTAACTATTGCTGATTCCCATCAAGCTAGAAAAGTCTGGGGCTAAGGAATATTTATACATGTTATTGGAATCCCAGGAGCATTAAGGAAATAATTTGAACCAGAGCTGAGCCAGCCACACCCCTACAGAAATCCCTTTCCATCACATCACTGGTGTGGTAATGATACCTTCAGCTATCTTCAAAATTTCTCAAATAAATGTTTTTTGGCATATTTATTTGAGTGGCTATTTCATACCAGGTTCCAGAAATCCAAGTTCTCACAGAGAATGCCCTGGCAGCCACCCCTTAGCAATGTTGCTTAATGTTTATTTGGTCTTAGCTTAGTTGACACATCTCAAACTGTCCCCTAGAATACTGGAAAAAGGCAAATGGTCTTTCCTATATTTAACCTTGTCCGTGTTTCGGCTACATGGCATTTTAATAGTGTGTCTTCCATCCGGTCACATGCTCACTTTCAAGGAACTCCACAATGATTTTAGAGTTTGATCAGTCAGACAGTGAGTAAATTCTAGCTGAGGCTGTCTTAATATGGGGCTCTTTCAAACATGTTTGGTCTAAATAACCCTAATTTGGCATGAGGTTTGCAAATCAGTTGATTCCAACTCCCTTTTTAAATTCCTTGTCTTTAATGCTCATGTTTGTGGCTCAGAAAGACAAGTGAAATACTCTGATGTCTAAGAGAAGCAGATGAAATGGTGCTTACAGGTTTTTACTTCCCTAGGAAAACAGCTAAGCATATGTGCACCTTCACCGCCTCCAGACTCTACTACAATAGGTCACTTAACAGTATCTCAGCCATGCTTTTTAAATTAGATAAGTGTAAGCTACTTAGTTCTCTTGTTGTGTTGCTTCTCACCTCCTCTGTTCTTCTAATGACATCAGCCTCCTTAACCTGTTCACCCCTTTCTCTCACTCCTTTCATTGGTTTTTCCACAGCACTCCTAGCACATGGTACTGCCTTCCTGAGACAGTCTGCAAAGCTGTCACCCCACCTTTCATTCATGCCACTTAGAAATTCCCTTCTGTCACAGTGCCTCCAGGAAATTAGCTATTTCTTCCCCTCAAAAATAAGGAAAGCCTGTATCTAATCTCATTATGTTGACCAGGATGATGCCCATAATAAGAACCACTAGGGAATCTATCATGACTACCAGGTGTCAAAGCTCAAGTGAAATGGAATAGGTTTTGATGGTGATCTTGACATTGCTCTGAATTTTGAGTTCACAACCTACCAGGAAATATCATAGTGTTTTATTTTTTAAATAAATAAATAAATAAAAGGGAAAAAAGGCCTCATCAAATATGGCCGTCTTTAAGTGAGAGATAGCACACATCTTTTTTGTTTCCCTATCTGTATTATGAGGTCAGTGGTGATTCAGTAATGGTATTTGCCTACTAGAAAATGTTTGTAAAACAGTCCATGAGAGAGAATATAATTAAAGCCAGGCATTCGATAGAGGTGGGAACATAAAGTAACAAGATTCTTTCCTGAGTGTCGAAGCCTCTATGTTGCATGGCATTTAGTAGCATGGCCCCTGTCTTTCTTTTTTTCAAAATTCACAGGTCTGAACATGAGTATGAAATAAACAATTTTTGTCCTTTCTCTTGCTTGTTTCACAAAATTAGCCTTCATAACCAACAATCCTGAAGGGAAGGATTAACCAAAGGGTGGGTGAAAGCTACAACAATTTTATAACAAAGCATTTTACTAGTTTTGCCCAGCTCTGGTGTTTGGGCTCAAATTTATATAGGCTTGTAAGGGAGCCCCTGCAGCAGCATTGTCTTCTTTTAGCAAGCTTTCTATTGACTCAGGGTGAGGAGTAGTGCCATCCACTGAAATGGTGACTTCCTAATGCACTGGAGAGATCCCTGAGTATCTCCCAGATCAGCCTTCTTTGGTTGGGAAATTCAATAGAATCACAATGCACAATCTTTTGTTATTTTTTTTTCCTTTTCTATTTTCTATGCCTATTCTGTTTTGCTCCTATAAACAGCTGTGCTAGATGGCTCTGTACCATAACAGGGGGCATAAGAAAGAAAATTGCTGGTGTCCTTTTTAAAAAAAATTATTAAAAAATCAACTCTGAGGTCAAAAACAAGTCTTGTACTTATTTTCCTAATCGCCAGGTTGCATCAGCCACTGAAGTGCAAATGCACCGATTTTCTACAAACGTCTGAAGCACTCTGTTTTTTGCAGTATTCACTGTTCTCTCTCTCTCTCTCTCTCTCTCTTGAATTGCTTGTAATCAGCTTGTTGAAGCTTTGTAGCTGGGAACAAACAAAGTTTCTTGCCAATAACAGATGGCAGCAAGTGGAAATATGAAATGTAATTCACTGATTCATTTGTTCATTAGTTACAGTTTGGATAGATGGAATTATTTTTTTAAGTGATGTGTATCCCTTGGGAATCAAGTTTTTCATTTGCATTTACTCTTTTTTTTTCTATGTAAATTCTCATGGGGCCCTGTAAGAAAGAGATAAAATACATAAGAAAGAACCTCATTTTCAAGCTCATGCAATATACATATTTAGCTGCAACATGGGAATACTTACCCTCTATTTTTCTGCTTTAACATGCACACATTAAATTCTTTTTTCTGTGTCAAAGTGAAAAACTAAGGCCATTGATCGCAGTGTATGATGCCAGTAAAGTCCCAGGAAATAGTTATTTCATTTGAATTGCTGCAGCAACCATTTTACATATCCAGGAAGCACCTCAGCTTCTAAAGCAATGAAATTCAGCTTTATTCATGTATGTGTATCATGAATAAAAGATATGTTCTGCATCACCACTTAGTAACTTAAAAGAGAGAAGCATCAATACTGTATGGTTGCCAAAAATAGCTGATTCCCCATCTGCCTCAAATAGTCTGGACCACGAGTGTGTGAACTGTGCCAGTTGGAGGGAAATCTCTCCCAGTAACTCTGAGAATCTACCAGAGTAATACCCACAGTGCCAACAGTTGACTTTTAATGGAGTCATGACAATTTATACCAGCCATAGCCAAGTTCTAAAATCTACAGGTAGCCTGAGCCAAATTTTCTTCCCTGTTTCTTCCAAGACAAGCAATTTTTTTGTGGAATTCTAATTTCATTCTTTACTTCTCCTTCTTCTATTTATTTTCCTTTTTCCTTCTACTGTTCAGTTTTCTTCTCCTTGTCTCCCCTTCATTTCATTTGATGATGTGGGCAAGCAGTGTCACGAAAGGGAGACTTTCACTTTGCACAGAAGTTCATGAGCTTAATACTCTTCCTTCTGTGCAGTAAATTCTAAAATTTAAGTTCTATTAATAAGTAAGTTTTGCTATTTCCTGATAAAAACTTCACCCTAGAAGTTGACAAATATCCTGAGGATATTGAGCTGTAAGTGGAGATTTTCATCATCACAATAACTGTTTTTAATATGTTGGACCAATTCCATGAAAAATAAAATAGTACTTTCTAGGTAGCATTTAATCCATTATTCTAAGAGAGAGGAAATTAGTGAGCAGAGCATTGAAGTGATGTGATTTTTAGAGCTGATTTAGAAAGTGGACTACTGCATTCTGGACCATATGAAGCTTTTTCTTATGTCAGAGCATACCTTTCTATTTATAAGTTGTTTTGCTAACAAGTCTGATGGATGTGAAGGCAAGGAGGGCCATTGTTAAGGTATCATTTGATAGTTAAGATAGAAAATCTGTCATGATTTGAAGTGGAAGAGAAGTTGCAGGGTTGTTTTGTGGTTGGTTTGTTTGTTTGTTTGTTTGTTTTACCTAATGCTCCTTAGGTTTCCCAAAGGATTTCCAAGATGGCAAGACAATTTGATGTGACAGTGATTCTATAGCTAAAGAAGTATTGTCCAATGTGCCCAATATGTGGCTTGTTGTAGCAATACAGAATAGAAAGCCAGAACAGCCTGTTAGGCACACAATAAAGCAGTACTAGGTAATAGTTCTACTGCTTAAAAAAGTGTGAAGGTGACTGCAGCTGGTCAGGAAATACAGGGTGCCTCTACACATGGACTAAATGCTACTGAATATACTCTGGCTCAGTTTGAGCTGGAGTAAACTAATCCCAACATCACTGTCTACATGCATGTTTAAATGCAGTAATTTACTGTGTGGCAAAATACCACTTGCATCTGGAGGGACTATCTGGCAGCCTGGTAAATTAGTCTACTGCACCCTAATTGCCATGCATGTGTAGACAGTGATATTTTACTGCAAAGCAAATTAGTCTACTGCACAGTAAAGTATTTCATGTAGATCCACCCAAAGCATGACTTTGTAATCAGGGGGCATGTCTACACGAGATGCTTTACTGCACAGTAAACCAAATTACTTTGCAGTCAATGCCACCATCTACATGTGCAGATGCTTACTGTACAGTAATTTGGTCTACTCAGGAGTTAATTTGCCACCTGCAAATACAAGTATCTAATTAATTCCTGAGTAGTTACTGCACAGTAACTCATGTATAGATGCTGACTGGGAGTATATTTGTTTCTGGTCAGCCCCACTATCACAGGGCTACCCGCAGCCTAGCCCCAAGGCCATGGGGCTCAGAGCTTCTCCAGCCCCAGAGCTGGAGCAGCTCTTTGCCTGCCCCAGCTTCTTGTCCTTAAAATGCTGTGGGGATGCCAGCACCCTGGAAGATCTGCAGCCAGTCTCTGGTCATTGCATGTCACAGAAGAGGCCCCAAGCTGCCCGCAGTAGCCTGTCCACACCCCACCGCTGGTCCCAGGCACACCATCGCCATGTGGCTGCTTGTCCCATGCTGTCATGATACGCTGGATGTTGCAGCCAGCTGCCAGGCCTGGCAGCATCCTAGGTCATGTGGAGCCAGTCTCTGGCCACCAGGTCATGCTCCAGTGGCTACAAGCCAGCCGTAGCAGCCTGGCCAGACCACACCACTGATCCCTGGCACAGCATTGGCTCACACCTGCCTGGTCTGTGGCATGCCCTTGCACTGGACACTGCAAGCACTTGTCCAGGCCCACCAGCACCAGGACTGTAACATGCAGGCCCAGTTAGCCATCAAGAGAGCCATGCTGGCATTGTCCTTCATGGCACACACTACTTCCCAGGGCCATAATTGGTCCTGGAAGAAGACTGGACCTCATGGCAATGTAGGATGAGGCCAGGATACTCAGCCTGTTTGCCTGAAGTGTACACTCCAATGCCTACATTTATGAGGGGCTGTTAGGCTGCATTCAGGAGTGTGGACATAAACAGTTGGCATGCCAGCACCGCATAAAGGTCAAGGCCTTGTAGGCACAGTGGGTTACCGTCACCAACCACAACCACTGGTTGGGGGCTGCCCACAAGTCCATGTCCTTTCTGCAGCAGTGGGATGACATCCTTGAACTCCAGGACCCTGGATGGAGCCATGCCATGTACTCCAGCATGAGAGGCCTGTCCAAACTTCTACTGTAGCCTGGCAGCCATGACAAGGCATCACCAAGGAAAGGTCCCTCGGATCTCCCAGAGCACATCCCACCATACTACCTGCCCCATCCTCATCCAACAGCTCCAGGAGCCCAGGCTAGTTCCTGCCCTGCCTGTTTTGGGTATGTAGCCCCACCCAGGAGGCCAGCCTCGACATGGCACCACCAGCCCTCAGCAGCTCCAGCTCCTCCCTAAAGGGAACCTCTGCTCAGACAGCCAGGCACTGTTCCCCTGTGCCCCAGGACACCACGGGGAGCTGCACATCCCTGTCACCAGCAGGGATGAATTCGGGCTGCTGGGCACACCTGCCACACTCACCCAGTAAGCTCTGCACTGTGGGGAGGGCCCTCCTCATCCCTGGTGCTGTCCCCTCTCCCCACTTGGCTTGGCCATGTTCCCCTTGGCCCTGGGTGTCTCCCAACCCCACAGAACTCAGGGAGGTAGGGGTAAGTGCATAACTTTATTGAACAGCCTGTGCCCCCTCAGCTAGGCAGGCAAGGGCCTCTCACATACAGAGGAATGCATCAATGGTGGTAGTGATGTCATCCTCAGATGCAGAGGGCAAGGATGTGTAACACAGCCACAGGTAGCCCTCCAGGTGGTGATGGAGGTTGTGGGGCAGCACAGGTTTGCCTGCCACACTGTCAAAGCTCAGGGTCCTGTGCCAGGTTCTCAGGTGAACCTGGGGCACCGTGACCAGCAACAGCAGCAGGGCATAGTAGGTCAGGCAGCCCTCAGTCCATGCAAACAGCTCCTCACAGCACGCCAGGGACACTCTGAGCAGGAGCATGCTCAGGGTGTTGGGCTGGCACAGGGGCAGGGTGGGAACTAGCCCCAGGGCACCTCTCTGGAGACGGCCCCTGGGGGAAGGGCAGGAGCTCCACCAGCACTGCGTTCCAGTTGTCTGGGAGCCTCTCACCTCCTGAGCCCAGGTGCCATGGGCTTGGTGGTAGTTCAGGAGACAGGCTGGCCTGTAGGAGGATAAGGGTGGTGGGGAGTGGAGCTGTGGCAGCAGGTGCTGTCAGGAGTGAGGCCTGTCCCAGCCTGGGAAGGGGATAGGGAGGGCAGGCTGCCCATGGGCAGCAATCAGCTGTCCACCTGCCCTTGCAGAGTGACTGGGAACAAGGGGCCAGCTGGTGGCTGCTTGTGCCAAGGCCGGTCTGGCTGATATTCCAAAGTGCATGGGCACCCGTGCACATATGACCCCCAATCTGAGGCTGGGCAGTGAACAGCCCCCTGGTATTGAGCATCTTATCTCAGAAATGTTTCAAACTCGAACAAAAAGCATGTTTTTTCCTGGCTCTGTAGGTCCTGCAGCTGCACACAGGGGAGAGGCACCACTTGGCAACTGGGATGTACCTTCATGGTCACCAACAGTCTTGGCCAGGGCCCTGTGTATGCACTGGCTCTGGACCCAGGACTAGACCCAGCTGCTGGATCACCTGGTCAAGGTGGTTGATGAGCAGCTGGTGGACTCATGGGCCTAGAGCACAGAGGACATCACACACGAATGGTAGAAGAACATATACAAGCAGGAGAGGGATGCATGTGAGGTGATGAGGGACCAGGTGGACCAGGAGTTCAGGGACATCCTGGCCCTTGAGGAGATAAAATGGAGGCCCAGAACTGGCAGGCTGCTCTGGTGGCCAGGGCAGTGGAGGTTATGGAGGAGGAACTCCAGGTGCTGGACACTGTCCTGGCCCTGTTGGTCACCTTAGTGCCACCCACTGCCCTGTCCCTTGCTGCAGGCCTGCCTGACCCCTGTCAGCCGCCTGCCACCTAGCAGAAGTCCCCCCATGGGCCTTGGCTGAGGTGCAGTGGCACCTCCATCAGCCAGGTGCCCCTGCCCTAGATCCGACCCCAGGGTGCCTGCCAGCCGGCCCCCTGCCTGGGCCCTGCCTCATCACTCGCTCTGGCTCCATGAGGCTCCAGAGCAGGAACTGCATGCAGCAGGGCCACCAGTATGCACGAGCCCTGCTGGACCAGCCTGCTGGCTGCAGAATGAAGACCCAATAGTGCCGGCGGAGCAGCACCCACCATTTCCCCCAGGCAGGCCTCCCATCCACCAGCCTCACCACAGCATACACATCCATCGGGATGCAATTAGAGGCCACGGTGCTGTGCACCTGTCCAGAGACTTCACCCCTAGGCACCTCTACCCCACAGCCTTGCCTCCCCTGGGAGGGCGCACGCAGCATGTACTGGACAGGGTCTGCACCGGGTGCTTTACTGGTGGTGGGTGGGGTGGATGGAAGAAGGTCTCTGGTTTGGGAGGCAGTGGGGGACAGTTTCTGTTGTGGGGAAGAGAAAGAGGAAGGGCTCTGTTGTGGTGGGGGAGTGTGTTTGTGGAGTGGAATGAAGTGCTTTTCTGAGAACTGTCTGCAGTGGGTGTGGTGCTGGGTGTGCGTGGTGGAGATGAGGTCCACGGGCAGCCAGCCAGGCAGCCTACAGCAGGAAGGCAGCAGCAGGTGTTTGGCCAATGCCTCTTGCACCCGGTGCCCTGGCCCCCGCTGCCAGGTGAGCAGCTCACCTGGGACCTCAGCAGTGGGCAGGCGGGGGGGCATTGCTGTCATTGCCACCACAGCTGGAACTCCTGGTACCAGGTGTTCTCTGTCTACTGTGCCTCCTCTGCCTAGGCCTCATGGACAAGCTTCCCCCAGGCCTCTCAGATGTTATGCAGCACAGGCTGCAATAATGACCCAGGTGATGGTGGCCTCTGCAAGCTCAAGGTGGGTGGTGAGGGTATGCAAGCATCCCTTTGGGTGGCTGAAAGTACGCTCCACCATTGCACAGATCTGGCCCAGGCACCTGCTGAAATGTGTCTGGTGGGGCTCCAGCTGGGCAGTTTAGGGCCCCATGAGCCAGGGGTGGAGCAGGTAGGAAGGGTCCGCAATAAAGTGAGGCAGGACCACCACCGCACCCAGCTGGAGGTCCAGCACCCATGGTGAAAGTGGCCACTCTCCACCAGGGCTGGCAGGGTGGAGTTGCAGAACACACATGCATCATCAGTGCTGCCTGCCTAGCCAACACTCATATTGTCAAAGGCACCACAGTGTTCAACAACAGCCTGCGGCGCAATGAAGTGAAAGCCCTGCCAGGTGTAGTAGAGGTGGTCACTCCAGAGTGAGCAGATGACAGGGATGTGGGTCCCATCCGGGGCCCCAATGCACTAGGGGAAGCCCAGGGCATGGAACCCCACCACTGCCTCTAGGGGTTTGTGCACCTGGAGCATGGTGTGCCCCCACATGTCATGGAAGGCACGTCACACCTCCAGGGTGGCCTCACTAGCAGTTGCCTTGCCCAAGCTGAAGAGTTGGCTGACATAATGGATGTTGGCAGGCATGGCCATCTTGAGCAGGTTAATGGCCAGCAGGGTATCTGTCCCAGACAGCCCGGCCCTCTGACCAGGTGACATATCACCTGCTGCATGGTGGTGGCCTGCCATTGCAGGTGCAGGCAGAGCTGGTTGGGAAGCTCCTGGAAGGTAGCCTAGGTCATCTGAAAGGACTCCAGCCACTGCTCATCATCCCAGGTATGCTGGACAACGTGCAGCCACTAGTTCAGGCTGGCCAGGTGGGCCCAAAGGAAGTGGCACTGGGTGCCCAGGAGTGTGTGGATGTTCCCAGTGGTGACATCCAGGCACATGGAATGCTGCATGGGGGGGATGTGAGCAGGGTGGCCAACACTAGCCCAGGGCACCAGACCACTCCTAGGTCCTGGGGATGGAACAGCCATCACGCAGTGAGCACAGGCTCTGGTGACAGCCAGTGTGTGCTCACACAGTGCTCTGCAAGCTGCTCTGGGCTAAGAAGGCAGGTGGCCATGGAGCAGGGCTGTCTTTAAAGATAGCCACCAGCTACAGGCAACTGCAGCTGGAGCCTCCCTGGCTGCTGCAGAGGGCTGGTGCAAGGTGGGAGGGGGTGAGAGCACACTGCTTCCAGGAGCGGCAAATCTGCTCCCTAATGCATGCATATGTAGAGGCCTGCCCAGGGTGGGTTTATTCTGGAATAAATTACTCCAGAGTAAACCCATCCCACAGCATTTGCACATGTAGACATTCCAGAAAGTAAACAAAACTAATCTGACATTAAAATAGAGGTCAGTTGTTGGGGTCATGACAAAAAAGCCAATAACCATTTTTCTGGGTCCATAGAGGTTAGCACCAAAGAGTTTTCTGGTGGATTCTGTGACTCTTAATTTCTATTGGAATTTTGTTTTCATTTTCTGAGAGATTGAGATCTGTTCTGATAGTCTTTTCCCTTTTGTGATCTCCTTTTATTTATGATGATCTGATTCCTAAAACTGAAGGCAAGCAATGTAAAGCTGCCTCTGGCTTCTCTAGTTAATTATGCATCTGTAATAGTTGCATCCAAGAAGGGGCAAGAAGATGGGTGACAGTCCTATGTCCTTGTCTGCTTTCTTGATATCTTGATACAGATATTAGGCCTGTGCAAAGGGGCTGGTATTCGCTTCAGATTCGGACTTGGCCGATTCGGGGGATAGTGATTTGATTCAGTGATTTGAATCACTGTCCTGAATCGATTCAGCCAAATCTGATTCGGAGATTCAGCTGCTGCTGAATCAGCTGAATCTTTGAATCGCACAGGCCCTATCCCTCACCCGCTCTCAATGCCTGCTCCACCTGCCCCAGCTACCAGCTCTTTGAAAAAAAAAAAAAACCCACTCACCGGCTCCTGCCAGGCAGGGGGGTAGGGGCGATCCCTACTGCTTGCCACTGCCCCATGCTGTATGGGGGTCTCTGCCACAAGCCCCCCAACCCCCGCCTGCTCTCCCAGGCTTCCCCCATGGTTGCCCCACCTGCCTCAGCTCCCGGCCCTATGACCAGGTGACATATCACCTAGACAAGGGAGAAGAGATTGACATCATATATCTGGACTTTAAAAAAGCCTTTGATCTGGTGTCCCATGACCTTCTTGTGAAAAAATTGGCCAACTGTGGCCTCAGCTACACCACAGTCCAATGGCTGGGAAATTGGCTCTGTGGTCAGACCCAGAGAGTAGTGGTTGATGGCAGCAAATCATTATGGTGCTCCATGACAAGTGGCATCCCCCAAGGCTCTGTCCTTGGACCAGTTCTCTTTAACATCTTTATCAACAATGTGGACATTGGTGTAAGAAGTGCACTGGCTAAGTTCACCAATGACACTAAACTTTGGGGCATAGCATCCACACCTGAGGACAGGCAAGTGATCCAGGCTGACTTGTATAAACTTGGTAAGTGGGCGGATACAAACCTAATGACGTTCAATACCGATAAATGTAAGGTACTCCACCACAGGAAAAAAAACTCGCAGCATACTTACAGGCTCGGCAGTGCTACACTTGCTAGTACCATAGCTGAAAGAGACTTGAGGGTCATGACTGACCACAAGATGAACAGGAGCCACCAATGCGATGACGCAGCTGGTAAAGCAAACAAAACTCTGGCTTGCATCCATAGATGCTTCTCAAATAAATCTCAGGATGTCATCCTCCCACTGTACTCAGCCTTGGTGAGGCCACAGCTGGAGTACTGCGTCAAATTCTGGGCACCACAATTCAAGAAGGACGTTTAGGAGCTTGAGAGAGCCATGGTGGGGGCTGGGACAGTGGTCGGTGATCGGGGGGAGAGGGGGTAACTGTGTACTAGCTACAGTTCCAAACTGAGTACGATTCTTCAGGAAGCAAGGCAAAGTTGGAAATTGAAATTTGTGGGACCTTTTCATATGTTGGAATTATATAGTTTTCCTTAATAAAAGCTCGTCGATCGAATGTGATTCCATATAATACAACAATTTCCATGAACATTTTTTCTCTATGTGCTATCACAATTTCGATACTTCTTGAAATAGTATTGTTCTCATCCAGTATTCACTGGAGGGTGTTTGTATGCCACACAGGATACAATAATCAACATTCCCAACGTGTTGTTTGGGTGTCTTTAATTTTCGTGAGTTGAGAAATAAGCTCCTGAGTTTGAAACCTCTTTGGCCAATCAGGTCACCACTTTCATGTAAAACACTTTACAAACATTACATCCTAAATCAGAAATAATAATCATGAACATATGAAGAGGTAAAATAAATCCTGTTGAGTTATTGCAAATATGCTTGGCATGTTTAAACACTTGCTTTCATCTTCAGACAGTGAACTACTAATAAAATTAATTGTTTGCGGGGGGGAGAGACATCACGTATATGGACAAAGCATGATATATCAAATCATATCGTTATTTCATTTTTAAGGAAATAAATGATTGTCCTATCTCACCATGTTTATCATTTTCAGGCTGTCAGTTATATCTCTGAGTTCTCTCTATTGCTCTGAAAAGTGATAGATGATCAAGTTTTATTAAAACCATGGTAGGCTTATTTTTATAGTAAAAGGAACAGAGATACAGACCAATTTGCCTTTGATTGTTTTCAGTTATTTGATATTGTTTTCAGTTGGTCTGTTGCTCAAAGATTTAAAAAATATGCTTTTTTGCTATTACTGATTATGTCATTTTTATGACATGATAAAGATCCTATATCTATGGTACTTGTCATTCTTTTATAGAGCTCAAAAAGGGATAGCTTCTGTTTTTTTATATATCTGATTTTGCTCTCAGGGGAACTTCTATCTTGAGATTTGCAAGTTCCCTTCTTAAAATTCAATCTTTTAGAAACATGGTTGCTCACAGGATAAAATCCTGGCTCCATTATACTTTCTGTCAAAGTACCTATTGACTATGATGGGGCCATGATTTCACTCATAGTATTATTTGTTTTATAGTTGTGTACTTCCTTGCTTACCTTATTAATAGCATAATCCAAAAATCAGTGTATGAAAAATGGCCTGGGAAAGTATCCAAAATAAAACAGCATAATACTCAGGGTCTGGCTAATTTGAATTGTGAGGCAAAACTGTAATTAAAAATCAAATATTATGAAAAGAGATTACCTAGTCTCAGCTCAGAGATAAAAAGCATCTCTAAATTTCAGTTTATCTAATCTACAATAACATTTTTATTTTGAAATGTCTAATTTTTAGAAGACTATCTTAGACTAGGAATGAAGATCACAGTATTGATCATAACTTCATAACAAAAGGAGTCACATTATGTTGAGAGAGCAGACTGGGGGCCGCCTTCTTAACTATAAATCCATTCTGACTTTGTCCAGCTTCTAATGAATGATATTCTCAAATTATACTCCTTGCTTCCATGATAGTTTGCCATGTCACCTAATGAAAGAATGACTTTGAATTGAGCTAAAAGTGGACGTGCACTAATCTTTGTTTCATTGAATGACATGGAATAGAGTTTACCTACAGTTACCTTATTTTACCCATTGGAACATCTTGGGTAACCTTTAAGGTAATATTTAACCTCTGAGGAACCATACTGATTTTTGGAAAACTTACTGACTGAGCTAAATTCCTATGTGTTCTTTTTCGTCATGGTGCTGCAATGCAGTTGGGATGAAAGCATATTAATCACCTGTTTCAGTATGTCTTAATAAGATAGTATGCTCTTCTCAGATGCAGTGCATATTCCTTTTAGAAGTTTTCCACTGTGACAATGAGCTGCCTTCATCTGAAATATTCTGTTCAATTTGCACAGGAAAAGAACCTGGCTCATTAAAATGTATTTTGTCATCTGTATGTAAATGCTTCATTTTCAGGACTTGAAAATATAGGGAATTATTCTGAACTGTCAGTGGGGGGATGACTGGATGACTTAATTGGTCTTTTCCATGTCTAATTTCTATGATTTCATGAATACGGATGAAAATACAAATTAGGAAGTATGCAAAAAAATGTAGTTTTTCTTTCTCTCCTCTTTCTACCATTTGACATTTTTCAGTCAAGCACATAAGAGGTTCATAATTATTGCAAAGATGAATAAATCAAGCCCTTATTGGCTAACTAGAGATAAAGAACTACATTTCACCAATCCTTTTCTCCCCTAGTATGAAGAACCTGATGTCATCTTAATTTAAATTCCATACAGTGCCATAGATTTTTGGGATATCAGGGTATGTAAACCAGGGCAAAGTTTCATCCTCTATTTCTGTGCTGCCAGTCCAGAGAAGTTTTTAAACACATATTCGGGTATAGGCAAGTGAATAGTTCCACTGAATTTTCACAACACAATTCACATTCTTAAAATTAAGCACATGCTTAGCTATTTTGCTGCACTAAGAGCTATCAAATATGTCATGAAGGGTCTCTCAGTGACTCTTCATTCTAGGAGATAAAAAAAATTATAGAAGAAACCTGATGCCTACCCTCAGTGAAATTCACCGCCAAAAGCAGGCATGACTCCAGTACACGATACCCTTTCTATTCACAAACTCAGGATTCATGGATTCGAATATTCGTGGTGCGCTGTGCCAATGGCACAGCTGTGCTTGGGGTGGGTTGGGGTGCTGCAACAAGCTTCTGGCTCTGGCGCTGCATGAGGCAGGGGAGGGCAGAGCCGGGAGGTGGGCGGAGAGTGAGTGCCAGGGACAGGGAGGGAGGCAGCGGCGGCATCTTCTTCCCCAGAGGCAGCCGTGGCAGGGCTTGGAGTGCATGCAGCATGGCGGGGGGAAGGGGTCGGTCCCCAGGCACTGTGGGGGAGCCCTGTGAATGGGGAGAAGGGGAGCAGGGGGCAGCTGTGAGGTCTGACAGGGAGCCCCATCAGTATTTGTGCATTTTACCAGTCACGGGGATCTCCAGAATGTATCCCCTGTGAATGGCGAGGGTCTCCTATACAATAAAGATGCCCCATCTTATACCTAACTTTAATATAAAATATGTCTCAATTAAACACTGTCAACTACTTAAGAAACATCAAGAGTTTTGGATGTACAAGGAAGAATTTTTTATTTCATTTCAGAAAATCTTCAAGGACTTGTTTTCCCCCTATTTCTCATTGGTTGACATTGTAGAAGTCTGGGATACAGTTGCTGTATATGTCTGTGTACTAAGCACTTGTGCTTTGTCAAGACCGCCCCCTTACACTTTGAGGAGTGATCATCTACCCGGCCTCTCTCAGGTCCTGACAGTTTGACCTCGTAGGTTATGGTTAACTGTGTACAAGTCCAACTTGCCCACCACATCTAGATGTAAATATGAAAAAAGGGAGGATCTTTAGTTTGGTTCACTGTGCACCCTTGGGTCTGCAGTGTTCCTTGGGGCTCTGCCTCGCCTTATACCCTGTCCTAGCATCAACCCAATCTTACAGATCCCACTCAGGTCATATGTTGATCAAATACAGAGTATTTCTGTCTTCAGAGTTAGTTTATAGTATAACTCACTTCATAGCCCATCTTAGCTCAGTCCTCAGGCTTTAACATGCTGTGCCTAGCTGGGCTAGGCTGTACAGTTCCTTTCGTATTGCTGCTACACTAAGGTAAAGTCCAAAGGCATATGCTTAGCTACGAGTCCCTCAGGATATCTTTCCCCTCTGGCACAATTCACTCACAGTTCATCATCTTCACTCTTTCAGCAGGGCACTGTGGACTTCTCAGCTTCCCTGTTACCTGCTGTGGGGGCCTGTATTGCCAACTCACCAGATACCAGTATGTAGTCAGACTCCTCTGTCTCTCTGGTTCAAAGAGTAACTCCCACTCTCTTCACTTTGTCCCTGCTGAGGCAAACTCCTGCTGGAGCCAGCACTTCTGCAGCCATGCTCGTTCCTCTCCAACTACCTGTCCTCAGCTGGGATGGGGCACATCTTTATGATGTATACAGCTGTGCACCTGGCCAGTAGGAGTCAGCATGAGCTGGTGAAGTAAGGCACCTGTGGCGTTGGGGATTCCCCAGACCATGTCACCCACGCTTCTCTCGGTAAGTAGCTGCTCCTAAGGGAGACTTGTTTCTTCCCTCCCCATACTCCATGGGCAGCAGGGACACCCTCAGGAGGTTTGGGCCTGCTGTGAGGGTTGGCAGAGAGTGTCCCGCTATGACAGTCTGCATGCTAGAGAGCACCTTACTGCTCCCCTCCCTACAACCTCTGCCATATTTAGGGGAAAATTTTTATATTGGGAAAATCTTATAAGTGCAGAACTAGATCAGGGAGTCCATTTGAAACCTTCTGGTCCAGCTTTTCAACACACCTGGAATAGTAGGCTTCATGTGTCCATAATTATCTTCCACTTGTTCTAAATCTTAATACACTGCTCATTCTTTGTGCCTACTCAGATAAATGTATATAAATACAGATAGGCAATCGCCTCAGAGAGATCCACGATCACAGCTTGGAGGATACACTACATGAGACATTTACCACAGAGTAGCCTAGCTCCACAGTAAAAAATGTCAAGCATCTACATGTGCATACCTATTAGGCTGGAATAACTAACTAACTCTGCAGCTGGACAGTACTTGTATTTACAAGTCCTGTGGAGTTTTTTTACTCTGCAGCAGTGCATGTATAGACACTGCCCCAGGTGGCTAGGGCACAGGGGGCCTCAGTGTGAGGGGCTGTCTACTGGCTAGCCCTGCACTGGATCACCTCGTGTCCCAGTGTAACACATCAGAGTCCCAGGGGTGGCTGTGACACCACCTGGTAGCTCTGTGACCATGCCTTGCTCCACCCCTAGGGTGCCCTCCTCTCTCATCTGCCAAACCTTGATGGAAATATAAATTAATAGGGAGTTCCATACTGGAACTATGCCTAACCCTTGCATAGTTCCAGTTCCACCGGACCCCCACTAACGTCCCTGGTACCTTACTAGTCTTCACTGGTCTCAGGCCCCTGGCTGGGCCTCTGCAGTCAACTGTACCCAGCAGGGTACCCAAAGCCTTAAGGACTAATTGCGTGGCTCCAAATCCTCCCCTTTCCCACACCTCATGCCTCACGGGTGTTACTGCCATATTGTTCCCTGTGCGGGGTTTCAGCCTCCTCAGCCTCTGCCCCTTTAATCTTACTAGGTCTTCTATCCTGGGCCCACTCTGTCAGGCCTGGCTTTCACTTGTCCCTTCAGTCTCTGGGCTCCTGGCCCCTGTCTGCCGGGTCCCAGGCCACTGTGTGGCTGTGCCCTCCCTGACGCTGGGCCCTTGGCCCCTGCGTAGCTGTGCTCTCTTTCTCTGCTTGCTCTGGGCTGAATAACTGCTTGAGCCTGCCCCTGATAGGGCTCAAGGCAGTTGAATGCCCCCTGAGCACAATGAGGCCTCTGTACCTCCCCTTCCAGCCTCATCCCAAACCACCGGTAGAAACAGTAACGTAAATCGTAAGCCCCTGAGCTGTAATATAAACAACAATGGAAGCAGCCCTCTGCCCCTTTAAGAATACAAACCTTCTTTCTCCCCATGTGCTAGTGTACCTCTCAGCATAGGCTCCTTGTCAGCTCCCCAAGCCTCAGCATTGCTACTGCCAGCAAAGCAATCAGACCAGTGTCGCTGGGTGCTTATCCTGGGCAGGAGCTCCTAACCATGCAGCAAGCAGGACTAGGTTGGCTTGCCAGCCCAAGGCCCAGGTTTATATGCATCCATGGTCCTGCCTACTTTTGGTCAGGTGGCTGTCTGGGCTGGCTGCTAATTGCCTCGTTAGCCCTGTTGCACCAGCAACTGCTGCCCCCTGCCTAGCCTGCAGAGGTCCTTGGCTGGGCTGCTTTTCCTCTTAAAAGAACAGAGAACCCCAGGTCAGCCAGCTCCTCTGTAGCATGTTGAACCACGGAGAACAGCTCCAGGCTGGCAGGCTGACCTCTGGGATCCCCTGCCAGCTGGGGTTGCTCCAACCTGGCTCAACATGCTGTGGTCCTGGGCAGCAGATAGATGTAGATGCAGCACCTGGAAGCAATAAATTCTAGAGCTTATTGCTTCACATCAACTGCACGTGTGGAGTCACCCACTGAGAACGCTTACTCTTGAATCCCTGCTGACCTTCCCATCTACCACGGAGTCATACATAGTAATCAGACTGGAAGAATCAAGGTTATCCCAGGAAAGATAAGATTATTGGCACACAATCACAGAATACCCTGTGTAGTATTCCATAACCTCTATACGTGGTATAGTTATTTTTGAAAGTGGGATTGATTACACTTGAAAATGTGGCTTTGTGTACACAAAAGACTAATACAGCAAGCAAAAAAGAAGCAGATATGAAATGGATTTGCTCTAAAGTAACTCTCTCTCTCCTGTTCCCCTCCCCTCAAACACATATTTCTGCAGATTCTTTCAATTATGAGCCATGCATACCATCTTATGCTCTGTTGGTCATTGCAAGCTATTATACTATTCTGCATTACTGAATGTCTAGTTTACATATTGTAGCCAAATATTCTAACATGCTGTCTAAAGCCAGGTACCCCAATTCATTCTTACATATAAAAGTATTAGCCTACTTTTTAGCAGCCTGAACAGAGTGAGTGGTGTGGAACATTTGAAACATTTGATTTGGTTATATGTGAATTCATTAAAGTATATTTTCATATGAAAATAATCAAAATGCAAAGTAATATCCGAGGGTTATATAACATGCATTACGTTATTGTCACAAAGCTGGAAGTTTCCGAACTATGGGACACAGTCTTTCAACTATTGATGCTCTTTACTTAGATGATGATGATAATTATTTTCCTGCTTTAACATCTTTCTCTACTGTCAAAACAAAGAACAGAGAATCTGTCTTCTGTTTGTTTTACTAAAACAGAAAAAGCTGACAGGCTTAGAACTCCTGCCTGCTTAAAACCTTTTATGTGCCTATACTCTTCTTGGCAACACAATTCTTGTTCTTCATTTTTTCACTTTCATATGTTTCCTTACTAGCTTCTCAGAAAGGGACCTTTTGGTGCACATTAATATTACACTTCATATTTCACAAGCCATTGCAGAACTCCTTGAATTTAATATGACATTGATTTAATATGCAAACAGCTTCTTTCCATCAGAAATGCCTCTAATTTTTTGCTCTCAAATGAAATGAAGTCTACTCAGTTACCATGGAAGTGCAAGAACTGTGTGTGTGTCTCTTGCATAGAAAAATTAAGAGGAAGTAAAAGGAACCTAAATTAGCTGCTCTCTGTTAATCAGTAGAAAGAAAAAAAAAAGCAGCATCCTAGGCTCCATTTTATGATATCAGTATAAATGATAATGGTACAAATTCTCTAATGTTTAGCTAGAGAAAATATAGGATGGACGGTCGCATGCCCCACTTGGATTTGGATTTATTTTAAGGTGACTTAACAGTAATATTGAAGTAGACTGATGGGTTCTCAGCCATGGATAAGGTCAGATAACTCCAAGGCTTTAACAAATTTATACACAATATGCCCATACCTAGAGACCGAGTTTGTGGAGTCATATACTGCATTTATACAAACACAAGATGAGGTTTTTCCTCCAATCAGCATAGGGAGAAAAGCCCCACATCTTACCCTCACATACAGGGAAGCCTCATTAAGTACCTTGTCTATCATTAAACTGCTATCTAAAGCAGCATGTGCTTAGTAATGGAAACCAACTACAGAGCTGATTAAATGCAGTCAACTCTGAGCATAGCTATAAAACACATGGCTCCTATTGGACAAACCTACCACAAGGATATTTAAGTGCTGCACATCTGAATGAAGTATACAGTAATGCTCATTAAGCACAGTCCCCCTCAGCACCAACTCTTTTTCAAGTCATGGTGAGCATGACTTGATAATACATTGTATACTTTGCCTACATTTTTACTTTCTCTTCATTCCCACAGCTGAGCCTCTCCTTTCTTTCCCACTTCCAATGATTCCTGTTTTTTCAGTCTTAAGTGTCTGACTAATATCACCAAACAGGGCCCCAAACAGTTCACCCAGAATCCATATGTCACCCCTCTCTCGGACTTTCACATATGATTAGTGTAGCCCCTCCTTCCATGAGGTAGAGCTGGATGAGGTTCCTCTGTGCCTCATCTGCATGTAGATTTATGGAGAAGCCCAGAATTTGTGGAATCAACAATGGCTTGAAATGTTGTTGACTCTGCTGGGGTCCTGCCCAATGAACCATATGGTAAATCATGAGCCTTTTGTTGTTGGACTAATATCATGAAAATTTGTACTATATGTAAATGCTGCTCAAAGTTCTGCTCAAAAGTGTATTTATGGATTACCTATGCTAAAACTTGCAGCAGTTTCAACAAAGGTAAAAAGCATCAATTCTGGGTGACCTACATCTATAGGTACTATATGAAAATTACTGCAGGTATGTTTATTTCAAGGTCAGTGTTTTCAAATTTGTCTCTCACTTTCATGTGCTTGGGGAAAGCAGGGTCTGACAGTAAAGAGGGTGGCGGGAGTAGCTGCAGGAGGAAGAAGTTGTAGGAGGCTGAGAGCAAGGCTGCTACCTGACCTCCCCCCCGCCCCGTTCATTTTCCTGCTGTAGCAGTGGGAGGGGGACAAATGCAAGGAAAACCACAACAATTCAATTCTATACCTGGAAAATTATAACAATTTTATAGTCTTATATTCAGGGTCATCTTATATTGTAGTAAATATGGTAATTGCATCAGAATCTCAGTTCTAATTCTTTTTTAAAAGGTGAAGATAAAATCTTACTGGTTGTGAGGAAAAGCTTGAAAATGTAACTCAGGTATGATCAGTGCAGTGGCTTCTGCCTGTGTCTGCAGGTGACCTGAACAGGTAAAGTGAAGGGGTGTGATGATCCCCTGCATCTGAATAGGTAATTAGCTATAAGACTCTCTGTTCCAGGTGCCCCACCAGTATCAGCCCCCAGAAGTTCTGTCTGTGGTAGATAGAAGGGTGGAGCATATTCAATACAGCCATTCAAGCAGATGTGCCTCAGCTAACTAAGAAGGACTTTTGGTGCTAAGTTTTTTTTCTCTAGAAACAGAGGGAACCTTTCCTGCTTCTGAAGGAAGTCAGCCCTGCTACTGTTCCTGGAGGCATGAGGTAGCGCATTGCCTGTTTGTATGAAGCCCTCTACTAGCATCTCACTAAGGGGAGTTGAAGAAAAGGCTATGTGAGGGGGACTTTGTGAGGGTGCACTTGGAGCATCAGATAGCTTTAATTCAGTTCTGTATAAACTAGCTAAGGGAACTAAATATTGGCCCCTAATTTAGTAGTCCTCAGTCTTTTGGCATGGCAACCTGCTTCTAGGTTTATATAACCTGAGTTCTGGTCTGAGCCAGACTGCTGTAAATGAATATGCATGGGGGTTGTTATGTAACACAACCCTGTTTGAGGTCATGCTGTATACTTCGGGATCCATTGCCCTAATCACAGAAAAAATCCAGTTGATAAAAGAACCCAGTTAATTGGAGATCCTGCAAGGTTCTGATTACTACATGAAGGGTGTTCAATACTTTCATCTTCTGCTGAACTGCACAGATCCTGTTCAGGTGAAAACCAGTAGAGCTAAAGATGCTCAGGCCCATTATCCATTCACTTGCAGTGCCAGGTACGTCAATATGAAACTGGATCATAAACTATTCCCCAGCCCTGGCTGAACTGGGAAGCTTCACAGGGAGTGAGGCTGATACCAGAGCCCCACGCTGATGTGAATCGGTGGTAAGAGAGGGGGCAGGGGTAGGGCCAGAACCCTGCACTGGTTTTGTGATTGAGCCAGAAGCCAGCTGATCAAGGCATGACCATTTCTCCCACAGGCATCACAAGCCTCAGCTGTGCAGCCAAGATTGCACCTGTTTGGAGCAGAGAGCCGGTGGGAGAGCTCAAGAACCCCAGAAGCTAAGGGTCAGTAGTGAGTGGACATCAGAGTGAGCCAAGCACCAGACAGGTGAGGAGAAGTTCAGCTTTATTTATTCTTATAAAGGGCAGACTCTCGGGTATCCCAGGAGCTAAATCTGATGCCTACTGCAACAAGGCTGGGTGCAAATAGGACTTTAAGTAACTAAATTACTAGAGGCATGAGGCAAGAGTGTAGGAGTTGGAAGAAATCCCAAAACTTGCCTCCTAAGGCCAGTCAGCTGATCCTGAAGAACACAATGCTACACAAGGCTAGGATCATTCTTGGTACTCATTCCTTGACCAAGGACATCCCCTCCTATTAATTTTCCATCAAAGTCATGGTGGGTGCGATTGAGTGAGTATAGGAGCAGTCTCTCCTGGAGGACAGAGTGAGCCAAACCTTTCCCTGGCCAGAGATCCAAAATTACCCAGTCACCGAGACTTATTAACCTTTCACAGGTGGTGATGGTGACTTAGTGACAGACACACTCTTTTCTACCTATTAGGCACCTAAGTGTGATCTTATTTCATGCTGTTTGAATCTACAAAAATCCATTACTGCATCTATTTTTGTAATATGTTATCTTAGACTTAAAATTAAGTCACAAACAAGCAATGAGGAAGAGGAGAGCCTTTATACTAGTAGTTTTTCAGGGGCTTGAGCAGCATAGAATAGGATCCTACTAAGGTGTTTCAGGTTATTTAAGTGTATAATAGCTGAAATTGTAGAGTGTAGATTTTGTTTGGTATCCCTCTCTTGTGGAACTGGCATATGCATGATAGCATCCCTTGGAAAAACTCTCCAGAAAGAAGTGAACTTTTTACCTGGTGACCTAGTTTGAGTGATTGAGCATGCATGGTGTTGAGTGAGAAAGTGGTGGGAAAGCCAGGTACCTCTCATAAGGTAAAGTGGAGAGACACCTTCAACAAACAGCTGAATGGAAACATGAATGGTGGACATGATCCGCAAGGAGAGTGACTGGCAAGTGACAACATTGCGTGATTGGATGTTTAGACATGTAGTGACAGGATGTGAATGAGAGTAGAAAAGAGATTCCCCATGAACCCTTGAAATGTGCAAGTGAGTTTGTTCATGTGTATGTCTGGTGTTTGAGCATGGGAGAGTAAGCACGTTCATGCACAGTGTAGTCTGGAACGTCTGTGGAGAGTATTTAGTGTGCAGCTGCTCTGATTGATAGCATGTGGCTAGAGGAATCTGACACAGAGAAGCTGCTCAGAGCTGGACTCAACTTCTGCTATCCTCCATAGCACCACTGAGTCCCCAGGGAACTCCGTGCACCAGGGCTCTCAACCTAAGTGAGCCTGCATACAGGAGCTGTAGTATCACAGCTGCTGTCTGAGAAAGAGTAAGCCCGTGGAGTGCCTCTGCCCTGTTTTGGACAACTACCTTGATTTGTTTGGCTCCCTGCCATGTACCAACTTGGCTATTATAACTGACGTTCTTCTTGGTTCCTTCTCCGTTCAGGTAAAGTATCACTCTGTACCTGTTTGTATTATTCCCAGTTTTGTTCTTCAGTTCTGTATCCATCATGAATAGTGTTGTATATTGTTGTTATCTCCATTTCCCTTTCCCTTTTGCTCTGTTGTCAATACATTCTTGTTTGTTCTACCTCTTACCTTGTTGTTTGCAACTAATTCTAATTCACTATTAAAATCGAGGCAGGCCCATAATCCAGTGTTGTCTGGGACATCATGGTGCTGGTCATCTCAACTAGTACTGGCCCCATTGCCACCCTCCAACCTTTCTGGGTCCTGATATCAGGATTTGTCTCCTGCTCTGAAACCTGGGTTCAATAAAATAGGATCTGGTTCTAAGTATTTCAAAAGCTTAGCACTGCCACCAGTGACAAATCTTTAACTAAGCAATAAGGTCTTGTCTTTTGCACCATTGCAGACGTATCCTGCCATGCATATGCTACAAGACTTTAAAAGGTTTTTTGTTAACTCTACATCTACAGGTTAATTGCAAATATATATGTACAGAGAGAGTTTTTTATAATATACACAATACACTGTATAAAAAGAAGAAGCTTCCCTTGGCAGTCCTGATTTCCCATGCATCTTGTTTGAAGTGTAGTGAAATTCTGTGATAACTTTCTGACCCTTTGTTCTGTCGTTTCCAAATTGGATTAGCATAATAAATTAACATGTTTCAGTAATGAACTTGATGTTTGAGGCACCCCACATATGCAAAATGTTAGTGTACTTTGACATTTCACATTTTAAAGTGTTGGTATAGTCAGGAAAGTTTCTTTAAATGCTTACTCTTGTTACTTGTACATATTTACACTTTTCAGTTACAGACCTGTTAACTGTACTAATATCTGTACTGCAGAACACACATAACTGTGGAGGGAACCAGGCTGTTCTATTTGCTTTGTCTTCATACATGCATCAATCGATACATCTCCAGCAAAACCAAAGAAGTGATTCTCCCACTCTACTCAGCATTTGTGAGACTGTAGCTGGAGTACTCATCCAGTTCTGGGTGCCACACTTTAACAAGGACCTGGTAAAGCTTGAGAGAGTCCAGAGAAGGGGCACCTGCATGCTCAGAGACTTGCACGGCAAGCCATATGAGGAAAGGCTGAGGGATCTGGGACTCTTCTGCCTGAAAAAAGGAAGGATGAGAGGGGACATGGTAGCAGCTTACCACTACATCAGAGGTGTACATCAAGGGCTTGGTGAACAACTGTTCACCAGTGCACCCTTGGGGGAAAAACTAGGAGTAATGGTCACAAACACCTGGAAGACCGCTTCAGACTCAACATTAGGAAAAACTACTTCACAACTTGGGTGTCCAGACTGTGGAATGAGCTCTCTCCAGAGGTGGTCCAATCGCCTACCCTGGAAATCTTCAAGAGGAGACTGGATGGTCACCTTGCTGGGGTCACCTGACCCCAGTTGTCTTCCTTGCTTGGTGAAGGGTGCTGGACCCAATGACCTTTAAGGTCCCTTCCAGCCTTACAATCTATGAATCCAAGAGTTACTGGGATTATGTCTAGCACTCTTTTTGGGTAGGGACAGGCATTCAAAAAGCCTGAGCCTGAATTGATTCAATCTTTGCAGGTGAGTCTAACCTACCTAGGTTGAACCAGTTTGCAACTGTACAGACATTCCCTCTTAACTGAAGAAATGCAGGCACATGCCTGCAGTGGCTCAGGTTAGAAGCTGGGGAGGCACTACAGCAGCTCTCTTCCCTTCCACGGTGCTGAGCTGAGGGGATGTGTGGCCGGGCCCTGGCAGGAAGCTTTGATTAGGTAGGAGTGTCAACCCCCATCCTGCCTATACCATCCCAGGCTTTTCCCGCTCACTGCTCAAGGGGCGGGAGTGTTGCTAGCACTCCGGGGCAAAGGAGGAGTGTGAAGCGCGTGCATTTGTTGATGATACTGAGCTCTACAATATTCCTCTCCCTGCTTCTTCATACTGTCTGCAAACCTAAGAGGCAAGGGAGACATCAGGGGGCTGATAACAAAGCGTTTATCAGCCCATCAACAAAACACATGCCTTTCTCATTAGTTCAAGCTCTTCTTAAACAGCTTTTTCCAAGGAAAGAATGGGGGGACATTACCAGCTGATCTGCTGATTAGCTCAGAAAAGCCCTAAGAGGACACTGTTCTGTCTGCTTGTTCCGGTGAAATTGGACACACACACACACCTCTCAGCCTTAGCTAGTATACCACATGCCTAGGGTCCATGGGGCTGGGGTCTGTGCTGTGGGAGATTGGGGGGGGGGGGTGGAGGCGGGAATCCCTGCTTGAGCAGTGAGGGTGGGTCGGGCAGGGAGAAGCAAGGCAGACCCTGCTGTGCCTGCAGTCTCTGCTGGAGCTCTGGCTAGGGATCAGAGGGGCAGGGCCAGCCCTGTTCTCTTGAGCAGACTGTATAGCCCAGGGCTGCAAAACTTCTGGGATGCTGGGGGATTCTGGTTTAACATAAACCAGGAAGAGGTCTGGGACAGAAAATGCATAAACCAGTTTCACGCAACTCAGGTAAGTCTGATACTACATTCAATCAGGCTTATTTTAAACCGGTTTCAGCCATTTTGAAACTGGTTTATGTGCACTGAGCTTATGTTCTGTTACAGGTTTAAACCAGTTTCTGATCACTTAAACTGGTATATGTGTAATGAAATGTAAGGGTGGATATAGACATTGTGGGCCCTCTGAGGCATGAGACTCGTAGAGGGAAGAAATACATCCCAACTCTAGTGGATTTCGCAACTTGGTACCCGGAGGCAATTGCCTTGACCTCCACAGAGGCACCTGTAGTTGCTGACGCTCTAACCAAGATATTCTTTCAGCTAGGTTTTCCCTCCAAGATCCTGACTGACAGGGGTGGGAACTTCCTAGCAGAAGTGATGAAGTGCCTTTGGGAGTGCTGTGGGGTGAAACACCTCAAGACCACAGCCTACCACCCTCAGACAAATAGGCTCATAGAAATGTTCAATGGGACCTTGAAAGGTATGCTAAAGGCATATGTGGACCCTAACCCCAATGACTGGGATGAGAAACTTCCACATTTGCTCTTTGCCTACTGGAAAGTGCCCCAGGAGTCTACTGGGTTCTCACCCTTTGAGTTGATGTTTGGAAGGTGAGTTAGGGGTCCTCTCAATTTGTTGAGAGAAAAGTGGGAAGGGAAAATCTCTTCCATCAAGACCTCCATGGTAGAATATGTGCTCAGCTTTCGCCAGAAGCTAACTGACATGATGAAGGTGGCACGAGACTCCCTGGCCCAGGCCCAGGAGAAGCAAAGTGCCTGGTATGATGAAAAGGCTTGCTTACATACCTTGAATGAGGTAATAAGGTCATTGTTTTTCTGCCACTGAAGACAGACAAGCTGGAAGCAGCTTGGGAAGGTCCCCATGTCATCCTGGACAAGCTGGACAATGTGACCTATGTAGTGGCCAGGAGTGGGGAAAAGCCTAAGACAGTTCATGTGAACATGCTTAAACCATACTTCAATAGAAGTGATGCGGTGTTCTGGATTTCCTCAGTAGAAGGATCACCTGAGGATCCAGAGGAGTCGGTCACGTATGGTGACTGGGATGGAGAGGCAGGAATAGAGGAACTCTGCCTGCCAGACCAGCTGCCCTCCCAGGACAAGGACAAGCTGCTCACAGCACTCAAAGACTTTGAGACAGTGTTCTCCAACTAACCAGGTAAAATGAACCTGGCAGTACACTCTATAGACACAGGCAGCCATCACCCCATCCAATCCAAACCTTACCCAGTTAACAAGAAGGTGAGGCAAGAAATAACGCAAGAGATCACAGAGATGAAAGGGTTAGGGGTAATCTGGCCTTCAATGGGTCCGTGGGCCAGCCCAGTGGTACTTGTCCAGAAGCAGGATGGGTCCATCCTGTTCTGTGTGGACTACCAGAAGCTGAATGCTATTACCACCCCTGATGCTTACCCTATGCCCAGGATGGACACTTTACTTGATCGCCTGGGCCCGGCCAAGGTTATTTCTACTCTTGATCTGTCCAAACCATTCTGGCAAATGGTACTGGATCTGGACGCCATAGCCAAGTCTGCCTTTACCACACCTGTGTGACTATATGAGTTTACAGTTTTACCTTTCGGTATGCACAACTCTCCCGCATCTTTTCAAAGACTGATTAATAACCTTTTATAAGGATGTGAGCAGTTTGCCATGGCTTACATCGATGACATCGCCATCTTCAGTCAGGACTTTTGAATCGCACCTGATTCATCTGACCACCGTGCTAGGCAAGATCAAGCAAGCTGGTCTTACTGTGAAAGCTAAAAAGTGCTAGTGGGCACTATCTGAAGTGATATATTTGGGACATTGTGTGGGTGGAGGTCATATTACTCCCTTGTGGGACAAGATTGAGCCATTAGAGACCAGCCGCCTCCACAAACCAAGAAGCAAGTCAAAGCCTTCCTTGGCCTAGCGGGATATTACAGGTGGCTTCTCCCTGGATTTGGAGCAACGGCAGCTCTCCTGCATAAGTTGACCAAGAAGGGCAGCCCTGATCCAATGGTCTGGAAGCAGGGGTGCCAAGAAGCATTTGATACCCTAAAGGCTGCCCTGATCAGACAACCAATTCTGAAGGCACTGGTCCGTTATAAACCCTTCTATGTAGCCACTGATGCCTCCGACTCAGGACTAGGAGCTGTACTCTTACAAGAACACCAAGAGACACGGCACCTTGTGGTGTACTTAAGCCAGAAGTTAATCCCCCGAGAGTGGAACCTGTCATCTATTGAGAAGGAGTGTTTGGCAGTCATCTGGGCACTGAACAAGCTGAGGCCCTATTTGTGGGGGCAGCAGTTCACCGTCCTATCAGACTATGACCCATTGCAATGGTTGCAGATAATGCAAAACACCAATGCCAAGCTTCAACGATGGGCCTGGCAGATTCAGGACAGGAGTTCAACTTCACCGTCGAACACATCAAGGGAAGCCAGAATGTGATCACAGATGCCCTGTCGCAAAAGGACTCTGGGTAGTGGGTCAGATGGACTCAGGCCCACCTGGGAGAGCTCTGGTATGGGAGCTCCCCAATGTGCTTTCATGTTCTATATGTATTATTGTTATGACCAGTCTTAAGTGTTGTGTAATCTCTCTTTAGGTGTGAAAGGTGACCCTTCCAAATGAAACACACTCATACCCATAGCTCTGTAAAGCCATGTGCCCAAGCTTTTAAAGGAGGTGGGGGGAAGTGTGGCAGAAGGCCACCTCTGTTTCTCCCCAAAAACTCTGCTCTGTGACAATTTGGTTAAGATGGACCCTACAGAGGATACACACCTTACCCTATCTCTTTAGGTAACCTGAGCTGGATACATTCCTGAGGGAGGCAGGGAAACCTGCTCCCTCTGCCTACGTGACTGGCATCACATACCTGGGTGAGGGGCTTGGACTCGCTGGGGAGCTAGGAACTGCCAGTCTGCCCAGCAACTAGTGATGCATTTCAGATTGGTTGACTGACAGCCAACAGGTGCTGGCCTCCATTGGACCAGGTAAATGAGGTTATAACGGCTATATAAGTTAAGGACTTCCCAGGAGGAGGGGGCAGCAGCCATGAGGAAGACTCGGAGAGAGAGAAGAGCTGAAGCATCTGAAACTTGCTCTCTCTCTCTCAAAACTCATGATCAAGGAACTGCCTGCCTCCAGAGGGATTGTCCACCTGCCTCTGGATGATACTTGTGAGTAAGCTACCTGAGATCTAACTAGATATATAGCTTGCAGTAACTCAGATGCATGATCAAAGGCTACCCAGCCATGCCAGTTTGCTCTATGGGATTTCTCTCATATTGCTCTACTCTGTACCCTATTGCAACCCTATCCCTTGTAACCAATAAAGTTCTCCTTTTACTTAGCATGGAAAACTTATTGGGTGTGGCTCTAGATTATGCCTTAGGGTCCCCTTGGTTTGGCGGACTAAGGGAGACCACTACTTGTGCTTCCGACTGAGAGAAGTACCCCCAAGTGCTTGAACTGAGTCAAGTACCCTTGAGGGCTACTAGGCCTGTGTTTCCCAGGGTGCACAGAGCCAGAATAAAGCCCAGCCCTGGGTGGTGGCAGTTTTTACCCCAGGCTAGCAGGAGTGCTTCAGGAAGGGGGTCGGCCAGATATGAGGTGCCCCCAGGGAGGCACTCAGAGCCTGGAAGGTGTTCAGGTGCAGTGAGGTGGGTAGCTCAATGCAGGAGCACCCCCTACTGGCCTGCCACAGTGGGTACATCTATACAAGATGTTTACTGCAGTTGTCTAATTAGCTGTACAGTAAATGTCTTGGTGTTTACACATGAGCCCCTATTAGGCTTCAGTAAACTAATTTACTCTGCAGCAGGATAGTACTTGTATTTACAACTACTATTGTGCTGCAGAGTAAAAAACTGCAGCAGCGCATATGTCGACACTGGGGCATGAGCTCCATCTGAAGAAACTGCAGAGCTTATTGCTCCAGAGTTAATTGCTCCCAAGCACACATTCAAACGGTGCACCTGGAAGCAATTAACTCTGGAGCAATAAGCCCCGCAGTTTATTCAAGCACTGTGATTGTATGTGTAGATATGCCCTGCATTACCAGACCAGAATGGAAGTATTTTATACCTGTATTGTACTTGTGTAATGGATGATGCAACCTGCAAGGCAGTGAAGAATGAGGCTCATAATTCTTATTATCACTTTCCCTTCAATCCACTGCATGCAGGAAGGAAACATAAATGTTAGTGATAAATATTAACCACTTGCATAGTTATATAAAGCTCTGCATTAAAAAAAAAAAAATGGCTGATTTATGAGAACGCTGATGTTTGTCGTATGCTTATGTGGTGGTGCAGATTGTCACAAAGTCTTTCCATTGTGAAGTTCCTGTGAAAATTTGCTATAGGCACAGCACACATTAGTGTGATAAATCTTAAAGGGCAAGAACCTCTTAGAGCAAGGTCTTCCTGGAGCTTAACTTATTAAAATTACATTAAAAAGAAGTTTAGTGTTCACTTGTATCATAGAAAAGGATAAATCACATCAGTTCCAGGTCAAAATATGAATACCACAGAGCTTGTGTATATACCTTTCAAGGAGCCTTACTTCAGACTAAAAATCCACAGTACTATCTTTGTAAAAGACAAAAGTCTGCAAAATAGAGAGAGGCAGTTAGCTGTGTCAGGCTGAAATTAGGCAGAAGGCAGGGCAGAGTAGCATCTTATGGACTAACTTATTCACAGAGGCATGAACTTGTGTACTTCCCCAGGTGCTATGAGTGAACTTGCAGGTTATTAAATAGAAATGAATCAAGACATTTAAATAAGGAAAGAGGGAGTAAAGGAGGGGACATTGCTGAGAGAGACAAAAGTGGGTTGAAAAGATTGAAAGGGATAAACAAAGCAGTTAACCCAATGGAAAAAATAATATGTTACAAAAGCTAGCCCAGGTAATGGGATAAGAATCCAGAGTGTATGTTGAGACCATATGTAACACAATCCAGTCTGTGGGTGATTTCTTGTTCCACAATTTATTTTTCAAGTCTTTTATTTAAGTCTTGTTGTTTAAGGTCAGCTACTCTAAGATCAGCAATAAAATGTCCAGGGAGGCCGAAGTATTCTCCCATAGGCTTGTGTGTCTTCCTGGAACTGATGTCACACTGGTGTTCATTCATCCTTTTCATGTAGGGATTGCTCCATCTGTCCAGCGTAGACAACAGAGGGACACTGTAAGGAGGGGACAGCATTTATGACATTGGCAGGTGAATGAACCCTGGATGTTATAATTCCTGTTGTTTGGTCCAGTGATGATGTTTTCTCTATAGATGAAAGAGCACAAATGGCATCTTGGTCTGTTGCAAGGTCTGCTGGCTTAGTGAGAATAGGAGTTAGGTAGTTTATTGCTGGAGAAGCATCATTTGAGTTTGGTGGGTGGCTTGAAAACCAGGACAGACTTGTCCCCCAAGGCTGCTTTGAGAGAGTCATCATTTCCAGGAGGAGCTGAAGGTCATTAATGACATGTTCAAGCTAGGGATTGTAGGTGACAAGAGGAGACATTCTGTTGCCTTTGTCATAGGGTTTGTATCATAGCAAGTCAAAGTGAGTTCTAGTCTGACACTATTGAACTGAGTGGCTGATTTTTGGATTGTATTGTAAACATAGGAATCCCTATTCCAGATACCTAAGGAGTGCATCCCAGTTGGTGGAATCAGTGCAGATATGGGTGTAATGTAGAGCTTGGCTGTAGATAATAGATCAAATGGTATGCTTCGTGTGAAAACTAACACGGTAGAGATAGCTGTAGTGATTGATGTATAATACAAAGTGGGAGTGACATGACCATTGTTTATCCCTTTTGTTCTCTTCAACCCACCTTTGCCTCTCTCAGCGCTGCCTCCTTCTTTCTGTGGAAGACTGAAACTAGTAGGCCTCTGCCACATATTACATATATTTTGCAATTAACTGGTTAATCATGCAAGAAATTTAGACCAGCCACACATGCAAAGTAAGACAGGCTACATTTGAAAACTATCTATCACACCTTAAAAATGTACATATCAACCAGCTACAAAGTTAGTGTTTGAAAATGTATAACAACTTTATTGCTGGTTTCTATCCAGCTTTAATTTCAGTGTGTGACAGGGCCCTCAGTCAAAGCATCCAAATAGGTGGCATTTTTCCCATCCTGGAAAACTAAGATGCCCCCAAGCTTGCAGTGTTCTCCGATGGAGGAATCCCACTATTACAGTTCCTACGTTTACTTTTGGTCTCCTGGCTTACATTGTATTGGACATGCCCAAAATAAAGAGATATGTCTGGAATTTGTTCATGTTCTGCTATTTCCTGACTGCCAGAATGACTCCTTGACTGCACCAATTTACATTAGAAACTAGGCCAGTGAAATTCAAAGCACTGCTTGGATATAAACTGGGGCTGCAGGGTGGAGAGAAGATCATTTAGTCCCTTCACAGTATTCTGTGTAGCTCTGTCCAACAGTCCTTATATACAGACAAAAGTAGTTCTCCTAAAGTTTTGTGCTTTTATGGCAAACAAGAATATTTTCTTTTGAGTCTAAAGACCTGTCAAAGATCAATGTTAAAAGTACAGAGAAATAAGGATATTAAATACAGTGAGGGAAGAAGATAAAGAAGAATAACAATTTTGCTCTTCAGCTCTGCTTTGAATTTCCTCTCTAATGCATGCATGCAGCCCACACTGACTTCTAAGTGAAGCAATTGGCAAAGGGAATGTTTGGCAGATGAATCAGCTGGCCTGATCCTCTTCTCAGTTGGAAATTTATCCCCACGTATATTGAGATAAATCTATATATATTATCTCTACCAAAGTCAAAGAAGTTGTATTCATGTTATCCACCAGCATGTCCCCTCCAGTCCTCCTCAAATAATCGATCATGGAAGAAGGAAATGCCATGGAGTTACCAGGGAACAGGGAAAGGAGACTTGGTTTATCAAGTTTGCAGGCTATCTGAATCTCTGTCCTCTTTCTGAATGCACCCATTCAAGCCATGTGTCTTTGTCTATGGAGTAGTAGAATTCCAGTTCTAGCCCTGTCCTGGACTAGGGTGCCTTGTGTATCAACTGCACTTACTCACTAGGTCTTATTGAGTTGGACACGTGCAGTTCTTCCTTTTGGGAACCTATAGCCAGGGGTTTACAGATATCTGACTCCTCTCCTGTGGTCTGACTGTGTTCATGGACTTTTGTACAGTAATGTAGGCTCAGCAACGGATTGAGCCATAGTCCTCAGAGGCAAGAGCCTTAGTATTGTCCCTTAACAGCTTTTTTCAACAGTCATTTTTTTCTTCTTCCTGCCTGTTTTTTCCAGACAAATTCTTGTTGAGTTAAATTGTACACCAAACATGCAAATACCAGGGCCAACACAGGATAATCATAAATTATAACACTGGAGCTCCAAATCCATCACAGAATTATTTTCTTCTGATTTTACAATTCCAGCTAGCCAGAAACAGCCACGCATTTGGGATACTTGAAGAGAATGCTGAGCACAGCCATGCTGGTCAGTGGCATAATTCAGGGTCCTCCTTTGCTAAGAAACTTGGTGGATCAAGGAATGGAAACTTTAGAGTTTAGATGGAGTTGCTGACCCATAGATTAAATTCATTTCAGCAGCTTGCTGCAGCTGCAATTATGATAACCTTTCAAGTTCAAAAAATACATAGGAAGACGCATTCGGGAAAATCACATGAGCATTTTAAAGTAGAATGTTCAGCACTTGAAGAGCGCACATTGTTACATTTCATTACAGTACTCTGAGATTCCCTTTCTGCTCAACAACACATAAAGAAAAAGGGCTTGATCTTAAGACAAGGTAAGTGCAAAATGCACAAGCAATCGTGTGCCTAATTTGATCACATAATTACAGCAATTAGGCATTGAGGCTGGACAACTGCAGGTGAAATAACTGTAATTGGCCCTCCCCCCCCCCCCATAAGCTGTTAGCCTATATCCACATATAATTACAGTCAATCCACATGTAAATAAGATACACAGTTACAGCATATTCCTTCTATTTCTGTGACATGGACCTTCATGGCCTACACTGTAAAGCACAGTAATTGTAATCATGGGACTAGGAAGTGTCAAGTAACCTTAATGATGTATTTATTAAAATGAAAGTTGCATGCTGAGATCTTCCAAGTCCAAGCACGTCTCAGAGTTTTATTAAAGCCACTCTAAATGATGTCTGCAAAGTCACTCAAGAGTTTAGCTGTACTACATAGTTATTTAAGTTTTCATTTGAATTGTTCAGTCTGCAGCATATGAAAGAAGTAAGTAACATCAAAATGGAACCTTTTCACAGTACCTTTGTTGTCCTCTTCGGCAATCCCTTGCAGTCAAGGATGATTTGTCGTCCTATTGATTGTCTTATCTGTCAGTCCGAAGATAACTGGTGAGGGTGATCCAGGATCAACAGGCTCTTCTGCAATTGAATACATGTTTCTGTGCAGGGTGAGTGGCTCTGGATTCTTGATTTGGTCCATGACATGTTGTTTGTGCCACTCCTGATTTTTTCCATCTCCTGTTGTCATCATGAGGTTTCTAAGATCCTTGCAGTAGACTCTTCCACCATTTGGGGCAGTCCTGGGTGATAGTCTCCCACAAGTTCTCATCTCTACTGAGGCTCTTCTCAGCCAGATTGGCTGACCTACTCCACCAGGCTTTAAACTAAGCCTGCCGGGGGATGGGGGGACTACTGCCACTACTGGCTCGCTGAGCAACCCTTGCAAAGCCAGCAGGCTATGGCAATGTAAGGAGCTTACCCCTGCCCCAGCCCTGGAACTATCTGTGGGCAAGGCAAGGGCCCCCAAAGGGACTCTTGCCTGCCTGTACACAAATGCCAGGAGCTTGGGGAATAAACAGGAACTTGTCCTCCTGCTCAGCACAAACAATTATGATGTCATAGGAATACAGAGACCTGGTGGGACTCCACCCATGACTGGGCCATAGGTATAGATGGCTATACTTTGTATAGGAGAGATTGAGTGGATAAAAGGGGTGGGGGTGTAGCTCTCTATGTCAAGGAAAGCTGTATGTCCCTGCAAGCTGGCATTGGTACCCAGGGTGGATGACTAGAGACCCACTGGGTTAAAATCCATGGGGAACATGGCACAGGGGACACAATGGTGGGAGTCTACTACAGACCTCCTACCCAGGATCGAGAGCTTGACCAGGAGTTCGCCAGGGAATTGGCCGAGGCCACACGCTCCTGGTCCATGGTTGTCATGGGAGACTTCAACAACCCATCTCATAGGAAGAGCGCTCAACCAAATCTGAATGGTCTGAAAGCTTTCTCACATGTGTGGGTGAGCTGTATCTGATGCAAGAAGTCTATGGGTCTACAAGAGGCAAAGCACTGCTCAACCTGGTACTGGCAATGGGGGACAACCTTATCAGCGACCTAACGATCGAAGGGAAGCTGGGTGATAGTGACCACGAGCTGATTATCTTCACCATCTGCCATAAAGCTGGCAATTCAGTCAGCAATACAGAAATCCTCAACTTCAGGAAAGCTGACTTTGACAAGTTCAGGAAGCTTGTCAGTGAGGCCCTAAGGGACCACGACCCAAAGGAGAGGGGAGTTCAGGAAAAGTGGTCACTCCTCAAGGGACAGATCCTGGATGCACAAGCAAAGTCTATTCCATCTCTGAGGAAAGGCAGCAACAAGGCACAGTGGCCCCCTTGGCTCTGCGGGGAACTAGCGCACCTCCTGCATCTGAAAAGGAAGTCCTACAAAGGATGGAGGATGGGATCCACCTTCAGGGAGGAATATTTTGCACTAGTCTGAACCTGCAGAGAGAGAACCAGAAAAGCCAAGACTGAGACTGAACTCCAACTGGCTACAAGTATCAAGGACAATAAAAAGTCTTTTTTTAGGTATGTTGAGGGCCAAAGGAAAAGCAAGGGCAACATTGGACCCCTGCTAAACCAGACGGGATAGTTGACAACCGACGCCCAGGAAAAAGCCAACTTGCTAAATGGGTATTTTGCATCGGTCTTTCACCAGTCCCATGGGATGCCCCTGCCCATTATGGGATGGGAAGACGTGGGTAAGGGAGATTCCTCACCCTCCATCAAGGTGTTCTTTCACAAGGACAGCATTGAGAGGCTGGATACCTTCAAGTCAGCCAGCCCTGACAGCTTACACCCCAGGGTACTCAAGGAGCTGGCAAGCATCATAGCTTAGCACCTAGCACAGATCTTCGAGAACTCTTGGTGCTCTGGTGAAGTGCCCAATGATTGGAAGAAGGCAATGTGGTGCCTGTCTTCAAGAAAGGGAGGAAAGTGGGTCCGGCAATCTACAGGCCCATCAGCCTAACCTCTATCCCAGGGAAGATCCTAGAAAAGATTATCAAAGAGACTATTCTCAACAGACTGGCTGATGGCAGATTCCTGCGGGATAGCCAGCACAGGTTTGCTGTGGGTAGGTCTTGCTTGACCAATCTTATTTCCTTTTAAGACCAGGTGACCTATCACCTGGACAGGGGAGAAGAGATTGATGTCCTATATCTTGACTTCAAAAAAGTGTTCAATCTGGTATCCCATGACTACCTTTTAGCAAAAGTAGCCTACTGTGGCCTCGGCTTCACCACGGTCTGCTGGCTGGGGAATTGGCTCCGTGGTCAGAGCCAGAGGGTGGTGGTTGACAGAAGTCAATCATCATGGTGTGCTGTGACCAATGGGGTCCTGCAGGGCTCTGTCCTTGGGCCTATACTATTCAACATCTTCATTAATGATGTGGACATTGGCATTGGAAGCGAACTGGCCAAGTTTGCCGATGACACCAAACTTTGGGGTAAAGCTTCCACACCTGAGGAAAGAAGGGCGATACAGGGTGACCTTCACAGGCTCAGGAAATCGGTGAACAAGAATCTGACGGTGTTTAACACCAAAAAATGCAAGGTTCTCCATCTTGGGAAGAAAAACCCGCAGCATCCTTATAGGCTTGGAAGTGCTACACTGGCTAGCACTACAGATGAAAGGGACTTGGGGGTCATGATTGACCACAAGATGAACATGAGCCTTCAATGTGATGCTGCAGCTAGTAAAGCGAGCAAAACACTGGCTTGCATCCATAGATGCTTCTCAAGAAAATCCCAGGACGTCATTCTCCCATTGTACTCGGCCTTGGTGAGGCCACAGCTGGAGTACTGCATCCAGTTTTGGGCTCCACAATTCAAAAAGGATGTGAAAAAGCTTGAGAGAGAGAGAGTCCAGAGGACAGCCACGTGCATGATCAGAGGTCAGGAAAACAGACCTTGTGATGACAGGCTGAGAGTTATGGGACTCTTCAGCCTGGAGAAGCACAGGCTCAGGGGTGGTCTGGTGGCCGCCTATAAATTTATCAGGGGTGCTCACCAGGATCTGGGGGAACATCTGTTCACAAGAGTGCCCCAAGGGATGACAAGATTGAATGGTCACAAATTCTTCCATGACCATTTCAGGCTGGACATAAGGAAGAACTTCTTTACTGTCCGAAAGCCCCCAAGGTTTGGAATAGACTGCCACCAGAGGTGGTTCAAGCACCTACTTTGAATGCCTTCAGGAGACATTTGGATGTTTATCTTGCTGGGATCCTATGACCCCTCCTGACTTCCTTCCCCTGGGCAGGGGGCTAGACTCGAAGATCTTCTGAAGTCCCTTCCAGCCCTAATGTCTATTAATCTATGAATAAAGTTGATGTTGACATTGAATTTTTTCAAGTTGGATTAGAGGACATCCTTGAAGCACTTTCTCTGCCCTCCTCTTGAGCATATGCCTTGACTGATCTGGGAGAATAAAACTTGCTTCAGGAGTCTAAAGTTGGACATCTTGATGATGTGGCCAGCCCAGTGAAATTGGTGTCAGATGATCATGGCCTTAATGCTTGTTGTGTTTGCTTGCAAGAGGACACTAAAGGTGGTAGTGCATCTATCTTCCCACTGGATTCAAAGGATCTTCTACAGGCAGTGTTGATAATACTCCTCCAATGACTTGAGGTGTCTCCTGTACATTATTCATGTCTCAGCTCCACACAGCAAGGTGGAGATCACAACTACTTGATAAAGCATGAGCTTGGTTTTGAATCTGATGTCATGATCTTCAAACATTCATTTCCTTAGGTTTCTGAAAGCTGCGCTTACACATTTGAGGCAATGTTGGATTTCTTTGTCAATGTCAGCCTTCTGCTTCTGAGGTACAGGAAATACTCGATGTTCTGCAGAGTCTCGCCATGAATCTGAATTACTGGAGCTGGAAACTACTCATTAACAGCTTGTTGATGGAGGACCTTAGTCATCTTAAAGTTAAGCATCAGTCTCATATTCTTGTATGCCTTGGTAAAGGTATTGCAGGTCAGTTTCCACGTAAGCACATGCTACAGCATCATCAGCATACTGGAACTTGATGATTGAGGTCCAGGTGGTCTTGGTTTTGGCTTTAAGTTGGCTGAATTAAATGGCTTACCATCCAGAGCACTACTCTGAGATGTAGCATCACAGTAAGGAATATTGAGAAGAGTTTGATGGTGCAGCCCTGCTTAACTCCCATCTTAACCTCAATGGTTCAGTGAAAAATGCATTCTGGAGAACCACCACTTGCATACCACGATGGGGCAGGCAAAGAATGATGACAAATTTCAGTGGGCATCTGTACTTCAGAAGGATCCTCTACAGAGCTTCTCAGTTGACAGAATCAAAGGCTTCCATAAAGTCAAAGAAAGCCATATAGAGAGGTTTATGTTGTTCCCAACACTTTTTTTCTGTAGCTGACAAGCTGTAAAGACCATGTCAGTTGTGCCTTTTGATGCCCTAACCCCACACTGAGACCCCAGGAGGAGCTCTTCAGCAAGTGGAAGGAGATGGTTCAGGAGGGTTCGTGCAATGATCTTTCCTGTGGTGGACAGCAAGGTAATACCTCTGTAATATTCACAGTCACGCCTGTCTCCTTTCTTGAAGATTGTCAGTCATGGCATCCTGGAGGTCATCTGGGATTTCCTCATCATTCAAAATCCTTAAGATGATGGAGCTGTGATGTGAGCTCCTTTCCCCTATGATTCAAGATTTTGGCAGGGATTCCATGAACTCCAGATGCATTGTCTTTCTCTACCTATTTGATGGCATTCCTCACCTCATCATGAGTTGGAGAGATTCCAAAATTGTCTCTGGCTGGGTGTTGTGGGATGGAGTTAAGAACACTCTCATCAACAACTGAGTCTCGAATGAGGAGGTCTTCAAAATGCTCCTTCCAAAGGGCTCCTCTTTCCTTGATCAGGTCACCTCCATCTTTAGGTCTCAAGGGGGCTGGTCCCTGAGTGCTTGGACCGTACATGGTTTTGGTGCCATTAAAAAAGCCATATATATTGTAGATGTCAGCAGGATGTTGAGTCTCCTTCACCATGTCTTCCCACCATTTGCCCTTCATGTAGTGGGTCCTCCTTTCGACCTCTGCCTTGCTTTGTTGGAGATTGAGTTTCTTTTGCTTGAAGTTGATGTCATTCTGCCAAGCACAAAAGGCCTTGTGCTAGCAATTGATCAAACTGGTTTCGGTGCTTCCTAGTCAAGAATCCAAATGTCTCTTTGCAGGCACTGATGATGGATTTGAAGGCACCCCCAAGTGCTACTGATATTCTCCCATTGCTGTTGATTGGAATTCACCATTTTTTAATTGAGACACTGGTGGAAGAGGTCTTGCTTTATTGGGTCCTTGAGCTGTTTGACAATGATCTTCCATTAGCATTGCTTCTGCTGTAGTTGTCATTTGGGAGCCAGTCTGAGTGATACAACTAAGCACAGGAATCGTGATCAGTCCAGCAATCATCAGCTCCTAGCATAACTCGGGTGTTGCGGACACGTTTGCGATCCAGGGCACAAACAATGGCATAGCTGATCAGGTATCACAAGTGTTGCCATGATGTCTCACGCCTGGTTTTTTTTTGTGAAACAGGGTTTTGGTGATGATGAGTTTATGTTCCATGCTTTTGGTCAAGAGGACAATGATGTTGGATTTGACTCTTTCCTTGCCGATGATTTCATTTTAGAGGTTCGTGTCCCTTCTGATTTTCGCATTGAAATTGCCAAGAAGAAGAATTCTGTCTTCTTTTAGAATGTCAGAAAGGACTTGGTCAAGGTTGGTGTAAAATTTATTCTTTGGTTTCACTGATAGCAACAAGAGTTGGGGCATACATGCTGATGACAGTGGCATATTGGTTCCCATCAGTTTAAGATGGAGAGTCATGAGGCGTTCATTAATTCTGGTAGGGAACTTACCGAGTTGGTTTATGAGTTCATTCTTGATGGGGAAACCAACTCTGCAAAGCCAGCATTCTCCTTCATGTTTGCCCTTCCAAAAGAATGGCCTTTTCATCCTCACAATACAAGGTAAAAGTGATGCAAAAGAATAGTAAGCCTATTTTCAACCCATAAACCTGCCTGTTTAGGCAGCATATGAGAGAAGTAAGTAACATCAGAACTGAACTTTTTCACAGTATCTGTGTAAGTAAGGATTCATGTCTAACTAAACGTTTTTCAGAGTTCTGCCTTTCAATTAGATCAGTTAGTGATTGGCATTCCTCTTTTTCCTAGACTTCTGTAAGAAATCAGTGGGTTTCCATCGGTTTCCCCAACATAGAGAACATATTGAAGCTAGACAAAGTGGGCCGGCTTTATTGAATACAGACTTTTCACTCTGTTTGTTTATGACTTGGGACAAGTTTGCCAGCAGCAGAAGGTTTGTACAGCGCTACCTTGTTGCTGGCCACAAAGTGCTGTTCACATCACTGATCACCATATAGTGGTTAGGGATCTTTAAAGCACAATTAACCCTTGGATGGAATGTGAAATACAAACACAGACAACTCAGGGTCCTAAAATCTAAATGTAACTCTATTAATACAGTAAGTATTATCTCAGCAGTTTCTATATTCAGAGACAGAAAAACCATTTAGTACAATGATTTCACCCAATCCTAGATGTTACTGTCTCGCAGAAAAGACGGCCACTCAGTTCCTGAAGCAAAGGGTGCGTCATTGGCTGGGATGATCCAGACAGGTGTTGAAAGCTGGATTCATGATGTAACTGATGATGACGACGACACTTAAATTTCTTGCTTCCTCCTTTTATGCATTTCTTTAACTTGACTCCTTTGACTCCTTGCTTTTGGATTGATCTATCTGCAGTGAACATATTGTTCATATTTTATCCTGTCCGCATATTCCTTTGTTCAACATCCCCATTACAAGCACACCTCTTAATTTGGCCTTTTTCTGGTGTCTTACTTTAGGCATTGTCCATTGGTCTCCTTTATCACCTGTCATGAACATATCCAATCACTTCATCCCTCTGATTCAACTGATTAGTGCCAAGTTCAATGAATTTGAGCTAGTAACAAAACTATTATTATGTTGTGTTAGAAAAACTTCTCACAGTGATAGAAAAAGGAAAGAAACATCATGCGAGCAAACTCAAGGCCATAAGCTGCTTGCAAGAAACAAGGCCAGGTGATACTGCAAACACCAGCAAAACAAAAGGTTCGGATAACAATGAGGCTATACAGAACTTTAGGCTGATTATAAAGACAACTTTAAACAATGCTATAATTCATCACTCTATAAACAGGTGCAACTTTAAAGCATAAAAAGTGACAAGCTACCCTAACAGTGCCATTGCTTCTTTCTGTGAAAACTGAAAAACACTTCTCAGTCAGGGCTTCATGCTTTTGAAAGGAGAGCTGCATTGAGGCAGAGAATTTGAAGAGCTTGCTGCTGTCACAGGCATGGCACACTGGTATGCAGTATTGCAGACCCTCTTCTCAGGCTCATTGTCTAAATGTTCATTTTTCAAACAGCAGCTCCAAGGAGAACATGCAAAAGCACCATTTCTTTTTCCTGGAAAAAAAATCACTGACCCTAGCAAAAGAGAACCTGAATAGCAAAAGAAAGGAAGTTCTGATTTACTTTAACCAGGTAACACACTCTATATAATACAGTAGCTCTGGACAAAAGTATCAGTATCCTATTTTTAGTCAGTGAAATATTACATTACCGATATCATTCATTAATGTGATTACAGCAAGTTTTCTTCTCAAATGGCCTTATCACTCTCACAACGACACAGGGTAAAAATGATGCAAAAGAACAGTAAGCCTATTTTTAGTCCATAAAACCATCATATGGAAGGCAGTGGAGTTAGATACTGTTTTTCTTCCAAGTTCACAAAAAGAACTTTTTATGTGAGTATCATATCCATGGGTCTGAGGACCTTTCTGGAAATGTGTGTATAGGAAGATACAGCCAAGTGACAACTTCTGTTCCCTAGTAACTCCGTGGCATTTTCTTCTTCCATGACTGACCGTTGGAAGAGGAATGGGGTGGACATGCTGATGGTGGATAGCATGAATCCAAAGATCTGTTCTGTTTGACCCCTCAGGCCAGGCCCTTGGAATTGGTTTGAAGCATCAGCCCCTCTATAGATCAGTGATCTCAACTGGGGTGTTCTGCACCCTAGGGTGCCATAACAGCTTTAGATGGGTGCTTCCAGGAGAGAGGAGATAAGGAAAATAAGTGGGCTGCAGTGAAGAGATAAATACATTCTTTTCTTCCAGCCACTCCTCCTCCTCCTTCTCTCCCCACTCACTGTAGCACAGTCTTCCCTGCTGGCTGCTCCTCCCCCTTCCTAACCCTTCTTCAAGCAGGTAAACAGTATATCATATTGTGCCAGGGGGCTGTCTCATGGCTGATCTCTACGTCAGACTGCCTGCCTGTCCTGGGCAGTCCGCCCACCTACCTCACCAGCCATGCCTTGTTGTAACAAAAATAAATGAGATGGTTCTAGGCAAGAGGCTGCTCTCTTAATGGCATACTACTCAGGACGTGCTATATAACTCCAACCTTCCTTTATCATGTCCCAAGCCTCACAGGTGTTACTTTGCTGTTCTCAACTCAGGGTTCCTCCCCTGGTACCAGACTCTAACATCTGTCCCTCTATTCTCCTCTCTGATGCTCGACTCTCCATATCTCGTTCTCTCTGGCACCCGACTCTCTGTGTCTCTCTCTCTCTGTCTCTCCTTCTCTCTGGGCTTTTGGTGCCTTGTCACTACACCCCTCTGGCGTTAGGCCACTGGCCTCATTGCTGCACCCCTTTGGTGCTGGACTTCCTATGTCCTGTAGCTGTGCCCCTCTGACGTTGGGTTCTCTGGCCCTGTTGCTGTACTACTCTGGCTCTGGGCTTTCTGTGCCCTGTCATTATGCCCCTTGGGCATTAGGCCATCTGTCCCCATCACTGTGCCACTCTGGCTCTGGGTCTTCTGCACCCTGTCACTATGCCCCTCTGGCACTGGGCTCTCTCGCCTCATCGCTGTGCCCCTTAGGTGCTGGGCTTTCTGGCCCTCAGCAGCTGGCACCCTACTGGCACTGGGGTTACATCATAGTGTGCCCCAATAAGGCCTCCTGCTCCCCAATTAGCCTCATCCTGGTCCACCAGTTCAAACAAACCAAGGATAAGCCCCTAGGCCAGGGGCGGGCAATTATTTTGGGTGGAGGGCCGCTTACCCAGGTTTGGCAGGCTGTTAAGGGCCTCATGGGTAGCCCTGCCCCTTGACAGGTGCCCCACCCCCTGGTCACCATCTTGGGACCAATGTCCCAATGTCCGGGGACCAATGTCCCAGGGCCAGCACTGGTGGGTCCCAAAGTGAGGCGCAGGCTGGCAGGGGTCTGTGGAGCTGGGCTGGGCTGCACCAGCAAGGAGTGGGGAGCTGGCCCAGCTCCATAGTGCCCCTGCCAGCTGGGACCCCGTGCTCCTGCCACCCTGTTTTGGGCCCTACTGGCACTGGCCCTGGGACACCGGTGTGGGCACTGTGCTCCCACTGGCTCCCTCCTGCTCACACCCAGTGCCCCCCAGCCCCGTGGTACAGGTGGGGGGCACTGCACAGCCCCGACCTCCTGCTCAGCAGCAGGGAAGAAGCTGGTGCTGAGTGTGGGGGAAAAGTGGCCCCTCACCTGCCCCATGTTGCAGGTGCTTGCAGCCCACGTGGGGCTGTTCAGAGCAGGCACAGGCAGCCCCAGGCAGGCTGCAGCATGGGGTGCCGGGCATGGGGCGGGTGAGGGGCCACTTTTCCCCATGCTCAGCACCAGCTTGTAACCCACCCCACTGCCAACCTGGCAGTGAGGCCAGGTTACAAGGTGGTGCTGAGTGTGGGGCAGGGAGAAAGCATCCCCTCCCAGCCCCATTCCCAGTGCCCTGTGCTACAGCTGCTCGCAGCCTGCCTGGGGCTGTTTGTGCCTGCTTCAGACAGCCCTACGTGGGCTGCAAGCGCCTGCAGCGCAGGTCGCCAGCCATGGGGTGGGTGCGGAGCCACTTTTCTCTGTGCAGGGAAGGAGCCCAGGGAAAAGCTTGTGGGGGGGGGGGGAGAGAAGCGGCCCTTCCTCCACCCCATGCCTGGTGTCCCACGCTGCAGGTGCTCTCAGCCCACACGGGGCTGTCTGGAGTGGGCACAGGCAGCCCTACACGGGCTGTAAGCAGCTGTAGAGAGGAACACCGGGCGTGGGCGGGGAGAGGCCGCTCCCCACCCCATGTTCCTTTCTTGCCCAGGATTCCCCCCGCCCTCACCACCACCACTTACCTGAGCTTCCCGCACTGAGGCAGCCATGTGCTCCCAGCCCAGAAACCCCGGCTGAGGTTTCCGGATGGGGGACGGGGCCAGGTGGGCCCCGCTGTTGTTAGATCCTGCTGGGCTTTTCCTGGGTCCTACCATTTTTTACAGGAACTAAGGGCAGAGAAATATTAATTTTCCGAATTTTTTTAGTGGCCACATGGGTCAGACAGAATGGCCTCATGAGCTGGATCCGGCCCACGGGCCGTATTTTGCCCACCCCTGCCCTAGGCTGTAACATGAACACTAACAATAAATATAACACTCTGTCCCTTTAAGAGGACAAACTTCCAGCCTTCAGCTAGAATGCCTCCTGTCCTGGGGTACCTGAGAAACTCCTGGCGTCATAGGCTGCTTGTACACATCACAGGGATTTACTTCCGTTTAATTCTCCCTAAATTGAAGCAACCTACACCCCTAAATTGAAACAGTGGATTTTTAAAAACACCGCTTCAATTTAGGGTGAAGTAAACCCCCGTGGCGTGTACACAAGGGGTGGGGCCCAATCCTTACCTGCCTCTCTGGCAGCAGGGGAGAGGTTGAGCTGCCAGTGTCCGAGCAGTCCCTGAGCTGTGCAGGGGGTGGGGAGGAAAGGCAGTGCTTCCCCCCACAGTGGTGGCACCCACCCAGCCCATGTGGTCCTGAGGGGCACCGCAGCCACAGAAGGAAGCATTGGGCCCCCACAGAGCTCAGGCAGGCTACCGGAAGGGGAAAAAAAGATTAGGCTTCCCACTTTTTTTCTCCTTCAGTGGAGCCTGCGTGCACAGCCCCTGAGCTGCACAGGGCCCAGTGCTTCCCTCCATGGCTGTAAGGTAGCAAATTAAAACACCTCAGACATGTTTTATTTTCCTGTGTCCCAAAGTTATTTAATGCCCAATACATTGCCGCCAATATAAACAGCCATGCCATTAAAGCGCATTACACCACTGGAAATGTAAACAGTCACAACATTAAAGCAGTGCAAAAGGGCATTTAAGCCACTTTAAAAGCCAATTTTGCGGTGTGTACAAAGGCCCTTACTGTACTTATGCAGTGAAACAGGCAGCACCAGGTCTCGGGTAACTCCCCATGCAATAACTCCTTCCCCTGGCTCTTGGTAGAGAGAGACTACCAGTAAGTTACCTCCAGTCTGAGCTGTATGTATCCACAGGGCTCTGCTGCTTTCCAGGCACCTAACTGCCTGCAGATCTGACCCAATTACTCCATTAGGCTTTTGCCCCAATAACCCCCAGCTGTGGAGCTCTGCTTAGCCTGGAGAGTTCCCAGGTCAGGCTGCTTCAGCCTTAAAGGAGCAGGCGCATCTTAGTGCCCTACTACACATATAAATTTGTTTTTAAAATGGGGTACTGCTCAATGCACAAAAGAAAGGGAGGAGTGCCTCAAGGCTGAACAGGTTGAGAACCACTGCTCTGGATGGCTGTCCTGAGACATTAAAGTTTGAGAAAACATTCAAGTCTGGAAATCAGTACTGTTGGGAGGTAACATTTTCTCACACTTCTGGTATAGTATTTTCCTCTCCAGAGGGCTTTTTCTTGGGAGGGACTGGTCATAAATAAAACAGTCATTTTAAAATCTTGCTGGTTTTTAAGGAAGTATAAAGCTACATTAATGCACTGTCAGATTAACCCCATTGTCTGAAGCTGCTTCAGACTTTCACCAGTATAAATGAAATCAGAATGTGACCCAAATATTTTGTTTAAATATGTTGTGTTTATTACACTTCCCGGAGAGAGTACTCTTATTTGGGTAAAATTAAAATAAGAAAAATATTAAAATAACTCTAACAAGATATAGTCATATAAGTAATTACTCTTAGGAAATAGCACCCTGATTTTCTTGTTTCAAATTCATGTATAATAACTGTCAGACTGCTGAAGTCAATAGTTTTATGCCATTGTTAAACTGCTGGGAATAAAAGAATTATACCAGCATCCTTACAATAGATCAGCTTTGCTTACGTTTGCCAGATGGCTTTTGGATTCTGTGCAGCTAACTTATTTTCAGTCCGAAATGAAGCAATGCAAATTCTCTTCTGTTAATTAAGAAAGTCTGATAAGAAACTTTTTGCTCCTGAGTTTATGATCCTGTTTGTCAGTGTACACAGCAGTCCCCTTCAGCCTGCATATATATATTTTACTGGTTAACTTGAGACCAATCACAGGTGGCTGATGCTTGTATTTAATGTAAATAAAAGTGATCCCAGTTATCTGATATTACCATTACTCTCTCCTGTATCTCCTAGCATAAATGAAAATACTTGGCCACCTGATACCCTTCTATTCTCTTTTCCTGCGCCTCCCCAGGCTATTGATATTGCTGTCTAGCAGAACATATTGGAATGTTAGTGGCTTGGATGCTCTTAAGCTTTTACATTGTGTGCACAACACATTAACAGAGAGATTGTCTTAGGTACCAATTGCCCTCTCATTCATGACTCTCCCTTTCCCCTCCCCCATATAACATTTTTCCAAAAGACAGAGTAATTGCTTTTATGGGAAAACAATAATAATATTTTTAGCAGTTTCTAATGTAATTTAACAGTGGGAAATGAGCACAGCTGACTACCCATATCTGGAGACATTAAGCTGTTTGGGAGCAATCCTTTCTGTAGCAGATCACAAAAATAACCATTCATAAGATGTTTATTCTTGTATTCAGGTGTGACACAAGAAGATTAGCAAATGTAAAAATTAAAGACAAATTGGACAGAATTCATCAAATGGACAATGAAGCTTGAGACAACATTATTATTTGAAAAAGAAATGGTACCTGTATTTCTTACAATTATTGGAGAGCATAAATAATAGAGTGATTTAGACCAGAAAACACCACAACATTATCTTTACTTTTATCTATGAGCTAAACAAATTATTATAATATGCTGCTGCAATCTCATTGACTTCAGTAGGATTGTAATGGCTTAAGAGTAGAATTTGATTGCAGCTTATTCTTCTGATTCTAAATATTTACTACCTGATTTTCAGAGTTCAGATCCTTTGATAATCTGACCATTTGCTAATATTAAATATATATATATTTCCAAATCTATCAGATTGATGATAACTTTAGTTATATATGATTTAAAAACTTTGACTTCAGGTCAAATGGCTTGCTCATAATGAACTCTGTAAAAATTGTAACTATTAAGGCTTGTTTTATTTTTTTTTCTTTGGTATTTTAATATGGCATTCCCTGGCCACTATGTGTGCATGAACATGCCAATGACTTTTCCACGTAACTCTCTGGTTTACTGTGCCCAAGAGTAGTAATAAGTATAACCAAACTAATTTTTTTTTTCTTATATAAGTGCTGTAGTTGTTACCCATGCCTACATTGCCAGGAGTCTGGTGTGAGAGGTGGGAAGCTGACTAATGAGATAAGCACTTTGGTAAAATAAATCATATGAACAAAGGGGTAAATTGAATGGGCCAAATGACACAGCTCCTTTTCTTCCACAGTACAAAGATGAGCTTAGAAAGTGTCTTCCCTTTACTGAGAGTAGACTGAAGCAATTTTTGTTCTAATTAGTAACAGCTTTGCTTTTCTGTGTAAAGGTTAGTGTTTTGTATGGCTTTGCCCTCTATGAATAGACCATATTACCTTTAACAGCCTACCTTAAAAACTGTGAGATGACAATAGATACCTTAAGTTTTTGCTTTGAACAAAAGCAACTGCATGAAGAAGGTTGATGAGCTGGAGGCTGGTATTGTTCTAATGTATTTGAAAACCTTTTTGAGTTGGAAAGTTAACAGTGGAAATGGTGATGACTCCCTTATGAAACAATCATGCAGAACAAAAATAATACAAAGACCAGGCATTCGAGAGAGAGAGAGAGTGAGTTGTAAAGATGGGAGGATTTGTCAGGTAAAACCAATCTCATTTTAAGCTCTATATATTCTCAAAGCCTCCAAAGTCCTGGCATGCATGAAGGAAACCTTCACTGATGGAAAAGAAAATCCTCATCCTAGAGGGCAGGGGATTATGGAAATTATTTTAATAAAAGAGAGAGAGAGCTGCACACTTAAATAAAAAGGCAAAGGTATCCATAACAGTGTGAAAAGCAAGATCTGTAGGAGAAGCAAATCCTGAGAGATGAGGAGTTTCTGCCAGAGGACAAGTGATACTGTAATGCAAACTATCGCCTTATTACATAGTTTGATTTATATAAATAGATTAAGAACAACTCATATCCAAGCTATTCAAGTACTTCAGTCACATTTGGCTTCCAGCCTGTTGATAATTGCTAAAAGAAAAATTGCCTTAAAAGAAGGAAAAACCCTGAACATACTAAGATTATAGTAATATTGTCCATGGACATCTAAATAGGCTCACTGAACCTGATGGATGTGTTACCTGATGCTTCCCATGGCCAGCTGGTCTGTTTTCTACTGACTTAGCCACTACAGTAATGTCTATTGTCTGAGCAAGGTCTCACATACCAGAAAGTTATAGAAATGTTATATGTGGAAAATACTGAAAGGGAATCCCGGGCACTGAGTACAAAGGTTCTCAAGGTTACAGTGGGTTTTTCAAGCAAACTGTCAGATACCACTGAATGGGAGAGATGTAGTAAGATGGATAGATCATTCAGGAAAGACGCATTAGTGTGAAACCACTGCTGTGCCAGCACAGTTGTGAAGAGGAGCACAGTGAATGAATTTGAGGAGTAGGCAGAATACATCTGTGACAAGAAATACTGCCTGTGGCAAATAAAAGGAGAAAATCAAAGTAATAAAGCATGACAAGAAGAAAAAATTCCTGAACTGGGTCAGGAACAGTACAGAATAACTTACAAGAGCTTCCTTATCCAGAGTGTGGGGAGTGGGGTGGGGAAGGAAAGAAAGAAAGAAAGAAAACTTCCTGAAATCTACCAGGTCCTCCAAACACTGATTTAATTTAAACAGAAAGTAATTACACAGTATGGTGAGAGTGAAAAGAGGGTACCAGACTCTTTAGATAAATAAAGAAGTGAGATAGATTGCCTCAGGGTCTCTGGTTCTCCGTGTAAGCTATGGAAGAGGCCTTAATTTTGGTACCTCCTAACTTTTGAGTCATTCACTTTACAAACTTACAATTCTTTGAGCACACCTTCTACTGGGTGTTTGTATTGGGGGATTTATATACAATGACATCATTGGATTTTTCTGCACCATGAACAATAATAATAGATGCTTCATGCCCAGAATCTAAATTAGACGTAACATCAGGAGATATAAAATTGGACAACGTTAAATGTGCAGTAAAGGAAATTAATGGAAATGACCACAGCAAAAACCACAGCTGTATAAATTGAGAAAGTAGGTTTTACAAATGTCTTCCAAAAAGAAGGGTCATAATTTATTAAGTGCCTGGATATGTTCTGAATACAGTAGGAAAAGGTTGCAGGCTGTTCAAGGCTGAGCCTAAGGTTATGGGCTCAGTTGACCAGGACAATAGTGAAATTGTCAACAGGGATGGAGACTGGAGGTAGAAAAATTATATATAGATAGATATAACACACACATACACACAAGGTCAAGTATATGTGTGTGCATATATATGTCTGGATATTCTGGCTTGTAGATTAATCTTTGAGTCCAGGATGACACCCTTCTAAGGCAAGGCAATGAGGTAAAGGTCAAGAATAAAGAAGTAAATCTGAAGGTCATCAATGTGGATACGATAACTGGAACAATGACAATTATAATCACTCAATAAGCAAAGGCAAGGAAAGAAAGCAAAACTGAGGATGGAGCCTTAGATAGAGAGGATCCGCAGAATCTTGACCTATAAAAATGGTTCTTAAAAAGATCTGTTTGCAAGAAAGAATGAAGGAGTAGACAAATGTAAAAATCATGGGTTAAGACCAGATAATTAATGTCAAGTGTGTGCACCTCTGAACCTGGAGGCATTGTGAAGCTAGTGAAAGGGTTGGTAGTTTACCTGACTGATTTATTCTCAAAATAGTGCCTATCGTGCTTTTGAATGTGTTCATTTCAACAAGACTTACACGCACAGGTGGTAATTCCAGAACTGACCTGAAAGCAACAGTACAACACTTCCCTGTTAAGCACCTGGCCAATGAGAGAAATCCAGAAATAAGAGTTAAGAGGTTAGGCCCCCTATGGGGAAGGTTAGACACTCTAAAAAATCTACAGCATTGTGTCTGAAACCCTAATTCTCTCTAGAATTTATATCCCTTCATGCACTCAAGATACTGCTTTCAGCTATCAAACTGGGCTTATCCAGTAATGCTACTAGAACTACCAGGGTTCATAAAACAGCACTTGTCTAGGAAGTAGGAAAGGTAAGTTTTATAGGCTCTCCTCATCCTGAGGGGATTCAAAGCCACATTTTCCAAGGGAGACTAGACTGAATAGAAGCGCTCTCTCTCGCTCTCTCTCCCTATTCAAGTTATTCAACAATGAAAGATTTATGGCACTGATTCTCAGTCCAGGTGCTACAGTACCCCTGGATGCCTTGAGATCCTTTCAGGGGTGCACCAGGGTTTATTTATATGTTTGTATGGAATACAGCAACTGAACGCCCTTGGGTGCTACACCATGTTAGCAATGTTAGGCATAACAACGTGATTCACAAGATAAACTCATGGACTTCAAATAGGAAACAGGAGTGTTAAACCCATTTTAGCCTGTTGTGGTCTTTCTGAGTTTTTTGGAACTGAAAAACTGCTCTATTATTTTTCCATAGTCAAAAAAATGAGTGACAACTAAGAGCTGGCATTTTGCCGAGGAATACCTTGTGTCTAACAAGGGGTGCCTTGAATGTAAAAAGATTGAGAACCACTGATCTATGGGACCAGAGAGAGAGCAAGTACATGAGGGAGACTGAACCTGTTGCTTAGTGGCTAGAGCACTACCTAAGTGGAACTCCCCGGTTCCAATCTCTTTGTTTTGCACCAGTAATAATTAGTATAAATTCATAAACAGTTCTAGAAGCAGAGATATAAGAAGTAAAAACTCCAGCAACCTCATCTGAATCTTCTGAAGGGCCTCTTAAGTGTACTGCAAGACCAGATGCTAGATTAGACCCCTCAGAATTTAACAGTGTTCCACCAGTTTCAGTGTCCTTATGTGGCTTAGGCAGAACAGATACCTAGCTGCTCAAGCTTGGGTAGTTGTGTGTGCACCCAGAATCATAGTTACAGGTGCCTAGAGAGCTTTAGGACTACACAGGGAGACGTGGTAAATTTAGGCGCCTGCAGATTAGGTAGCTGCTGAACAATGTGTTTTCTTTTACAATTCTGGATTAATGCTAGTCTATCTAAGTCTGTTGTAGGCAGACAAGGTTCTTTGGGTAAATCTGATATCTTTTATTAGGCCAACTAAAATAGTTGGAAAAATTCTTCTTTGCAAGCTTTTGGGTACAAACACCCTTTTTCAGCCTGAGGAAGCATCTGTGCTCTTCCTGGATGGGATAGAATAGAATAGAAGCCAGAGGCCAGTATGCGAGAATGCCAGTCAGTGAAAATGCAAATTGAGGCAGTCAACAGGTGAGAAAAGGGGGGTGGGAGGAAGGGAATGTAGACTGAAAAGGGGTGTTTGTACCCAAAAGCTTGCAAAGACATTTTTTTCCAATTATTTTAGTTGGTCTAATAAAAGATATTGGATTTACGGAAAAAACCTTGTCTTCCTATGTCCTTAGACAAATATGGCTACAACCAATACCCATAAGTCTGTTGTAGGTACCTAGCCTCCTTTCTGCTAAGAAAACGCACAAAGCCTAATCCAGAAATGAATTTAAGTTCAAAAGTTTGGTTCTGAACCGACCTTAACATTCTCTGCTGAAGTCAGTTGCTCTGCATGTAAAGTAGAGAATATGCATACATCTTGGCAGGAATCATCTAAATGATGGTGATAAATAACGTATTTGGAAAAGCAGAAAGAAGTTTACAGTGCTACGGTTGCTTGTTTATATGTTGAGAATGGGTATTATATGGACCTTGAGGACTCGAGAACTGAATGTTTCACTTTTAAGATGGGTCAACATTTGGCCTTAAACTACTTGCCAGCATCCATCTCTTGCAATTCCTTGGATGTGTTACTGACATTTTGAAAAATACCAATGAGCCCTTATTAGCATGGAGCTTTTTGTGATTCATGGAACCCCATATATAATCTAATTCTGAGTGCAAAATATGCAATTAAAAGGGACTATAAAGGGATTCTTTAGAATAACAAAATATACCCAGAGAACATTCTGCAAATTGAAATGCATAATATGGAATCTGAAATCCTGGGTTCCAAAGGATTCTTCAGTGTGGGATTATTTTCTGGCAAGATTGGCTCAAAACAACAGGGTCTCATTTGTTGGCTGAAATCCAGCATCAAATATTATCAGCACTCAGCATGATGTTGTTAAACAAGGGCAGTGCAATGTAAGTGGGCTCATTAATAATTTCTGCTGGATTCCTTGTGATTCTTGAATTCCTTTACAAAATGAAGTTAGGAAATATTCTTAAAAGAAATGGTTAAATGATTCAAGAATCTCAGAAATACCAGAGACAATGTGAAAGGGGCTCTACAAAACCACCAATCTGAACTTCAGATGGGTTTTTTTGGTCTAACTCAGGCTCTCTGGGTTTGTGTAGGGAAGTGTTCTTGCACTCTGAGTCAACATGACTTGTCAGAAGAATAGCACTCATTGCAAACTAGACCACAGACAGATCACCTTTCCATGTGAAACAAGTTGAGGCAGCTACTTGGTATTCTAGTATGTGCCTGGGGCTCCACCTAAGCCCCCTCATGAACCCAGTACAGAGTACTATATGATTTTCTGTTATTATATGAGAAGCAGCTGAAAACCAATTAGTAATATTTTACTGAGCTCCTCAGTAGATTGTGCAAATGGGACTAGCACTGTGACCTAATATACAAATCAAACCTTGGCAAAGGGCTGCTGGGACCAACACATTCTAGGAAGTGTTTTACCACAATTTCTTGCTGTATGAAACTATATCAGAATTGCATTTTATTAGAGGTTTTGAGGGAATCATCTCTGGAGTACCTTGTGGTTAGCTTGGGAAAATTCCCCAAATGAGTATCATATCTAGCAAATATATTCAGTTAAATTATTCAAGGGAGATAAAGGAAGTCCAAGTATCCTGAATTTAACATATTAAGATTTTAATAATCACTGGGAGTGTCTACACATGCATTTATGCTGGCTTAAATCTACTACACAATAAGTTACTGCGCAGCATGCAGGAATAGGCTGTGTCTATGTGTGCAGGCATTAAAGCACGTTAACTCTGTGTGTGGACTGACTTGGGACTAAAGTTAATCCCAAATCAGTCCACACGCACAGTGTTACTGTGCAGTAACTAATTGGGCGTAAATTTGATACCTGTATAATGCAGGTATCAAATTTATATTCAAGTCGATGTAAGTCGCCATATATCCTGTGCAGTATGGGCATGCACGTGTAGACATGCGCCCGTTCTGTGCAGTAATTTCAGTTACTGTCCAGTAAATACGCATGTGTAGATGCTCCCCGTCTTATGTTAAAAGTAGGAAATACACTGAGTTGGGCCATATGTACCACCATTTAAAAAGAGAATAATTTTAAATATCAGATGTTTCAGGCTTGATTCAGGATGGCCTATGTTATGCAGAAGATTAGACTAGATGACCATAATGCTTTCTTATAGCCTTAAAATCTATGGATGTTGCTGTAGAGGAAGATATTAATACTGAATGGATGAAGAAGAGTTTTGAAAAAATGCATTTTTTGGACAAACTAGAGAAATGTAAACAAAACCACAATGTTTTCTGAAGAGAGAAAGAAAGAGAGAAAGAAAGAAAGAAGAAAGAAAGAGAGAATTTGCTTCACGAATTTGCGTGTTATCGAAAGAAAGAAAGAACGCTTCACGAATTTGCTTTTTTTTTTTACATTTTATTAATACATCTGCATTAACAGAGGAGCCAACTTATTCGTTTTCCTCACTGCGCAGTCTGGCATTTGGATTGGTGATCTTGATTGCAAGCTGTGCTGCTCTCTCCACAATTACCTTGCGGTTCTTAGAGGAAACGTTATGAGCAATCTCTGCACAGTACGACTTGTTACTCATCATAAGCACTTCGAGCTCCTTGACGTTGTGGACCAGGAACTTCCTGAACCCAGTGGGCAGCATGTGCTTTGTCTTCTTATTGCTACCATAACCAATGTTGGGCATCAAGATCTGGCCCTTGAATCTCCTGCGGACTCTGTTGTCGATACCCCTCGGCTTACGCCAGTTGCGCTTGATCTTGACCTAGCGGTCGGACTGGTGGCGGATGAACTTCTTGGTTCTCTTCTTGACGATCTTGGGCTTCACCAGCGGCCGAAGGGCAAAGAAAGAAAGAAAGGCTTTGTTTCACTGATTGACCATACGGGCAGATACCAGGCATTCAGAGTAAACTGGATGAAAACTTGTCTTCTTCCATCTCATAGGAAAATCCACAATATCAGGTTTTCCAAGCTGAAATAGAATGAAGACAAACTACTTTGAAATTTTCAGCAAAATAAGATTCCAAAATAAATTTCATGTCAAATTAATTGAAACATATCTTTCCAATAAAATCCAAATCTTTTCTTTTGTTTTCAGTCCTATTTGATATTATATAGCATAATGTTTAGAGTCATTTAGAAATGGAAAATTGAATCATCTGTTCCAAAAATATCTTTCTTTTCAAATAAAATTTTGTTGGAACTGAAAGATTTTGCTTTCAACCAAATTCATATTTTTCTACCAAGAAAGTTCCATCAGAAAAATTTCAGTGAGCTCTGTTCTTGAGCTGTGTTTCCACTCCTGACACTACTTTGCCTTTATGATGATTTTTACTTATGACATTTCACATAGACTTTTGTTGGATACTGATTTCCAGATATGCTGACCACCATTACGATAGGAAGGAATAAGAAATGAATTAACAGTAATTATGCACATTTGTTTTGCAAAAACAGGTAACTAATTTTGACCTCACTTCTTATTTGTGCCAAATGTTACTGAAAATTAAAGAACAAAATATCCCATTTTATTTTCACTTTCATTGTTATTTATTCACTCTTTTCCTTTCACATTGGAGAAAGTAAATGAATAGATCAGTCTCTTTATACTTCCTGGGTATTTTCTAATCTTAAATTCTCCCAAACCATTACACTTGTATTTGTATTTCAAATGCTTCATTGCTAAGTCTTACACTTTATCCTGTCATCTTGATATAACTCAAATCTCTGATCATGACTTTTCAAGGCATATTATTTTTAATAATTTTATAGCACTAGAACTAAAGTACATGAGAGGAGAGAGGGACTCAGAACATATTCCGAACAGCTCTCATCTCTGGACAGAGAGATGCTCTAGCCTTGTTATAAATAAAACACAGTTTTAAATAACTTTGTCTCCTGTATCTCACTTAGTGCTCTCATGTTTGAGTTCTTAGAACAGTTAAGATTCTCTTACTTTTACCTGTGTTTTACTGAACTAGACCAATCCAATAGCTATCCCTTTTCTAACAGTATTTTTATACTTAATCGTATCTGTATTCAGCTAAGCTGTACTGCTTCCAAACTGTTTTTGTATCTAGGGGCAAGGATTTCTTAGGATGATGTCTTTTATTGGACCAAGCGTATAGCTGGGATAAAGGAAGAAATAAAATGCAAGAAATGCTTTTGAATGCAAGAAATAAAAAGTTTTGATCTGATATTACTTGTTTTTAAAGTAGCCTTCCATTTTTCTTGATGTCAGGGATAGATTTAAGAGGTTTACAGTACTGAAGTAGCATACTTGTTTCTTCGAGATACTTTTTACTTATTTAACTACAAGGATATTTCAGCACCATTTTCTGTCTGTAGGTTTTTCAAGGTTTTGCTACTACAACAGTCAGGCTACAATACAAGTCTATTCTTTTTACACCTATATTAAAAAATAGCAAAAGGAATGGTGCCTTTATTCTGTTAAGTATAACATTTATAATACACATGGTTTATTCTAATATCCACCTCGTCATCCTAAGGCTCTTATTTTACCTGGTGACCCTCCAATTCCTTCGACCAGATGGCTGGATTTTTAATAAGCTGTCTCCTGGCTAGTCAGCAGTGGAAGCTAATGTTGTTTTGCATTTTGCAGCAGCTCAAAAAAGATGTTGTCCAGAGAAGACAGTATTTTCTAGGCTAAAAAAAGAATTACATACCAGGCCAGACACTGACTCCTGCTCTAACTGCATTTCTCTGCTCTAGAAAGGTGGCAGGTCCAGACGCTGATGCTTACTGTCCTTCGTTGGGGAATCCTGGGGTGATGTAGAGTTGCTTTCGTCATTCCCTTCGCACTTGTTTCTGTCCGCACCCTAACCTGTATGTTCAGAGAACAGGGGTCATGGAGAGGGTATCTTTAAGATCCGGTGATCTTTGGCTGCTGGAAGGATCCTTAAAGGCATTGATAGGTGGTGAAAAGTGAAGCTGTTCTGCTTTATGTCAGAAGCCAGACTAAGGGCCTGAAGATTAGGGGATACATAAAGATGATTTTATGTTATCTTTGCTTCCTATTCTATACAGCCTTAAGTGCAACTTGGACTCAGCCCAAGATCTGGCCCTTCATCATACCTATTTATAGCAGTGCAATTTTATAAATGATCTCACAAAGCAAAGTGGGAAGAGGTGAGGATTTTCTAAATGGAGATGGTTCTGAAGTGAAGTTCTATACCCAGGGTCCCTCAGCTCTTAAATTTCCACCTCAGATCTCTTGCTAAATGTGTTTGTTTTTAAAATTACCATTATCCTGTTGAGTTTGACTGAAATTGAAACATTGACAAAACAAAATGGAGAACATGACAGTGTAAACAAGTCCGTGAGCATGTCTGCATGTTCTTTAATGCGCAGTAGTTACTGCTCATTTAATTTACTACTCGCTTAAGGAAGTACTAACTAAATGCACGGTAACTCATGCTACTGTGTAGTAGTGCCAGTGCATGGTTTGGGGTTTTTTTTGTGATGCTTAGTTTACAGTAGCCTAATAACACTGAGCAGTAGTGTATTAGCACAGTTTTGACCAGCACGTTACTGTGCAGAGTTATTAGGTTACTGCTCAGTAAGTATCTCACGTAGACGTGTCCTATGACAAACAACTATTTACTCATGCACATGTATCCTAGCCCTTGAGCCAAAATATCTTCCCCTCCAGGGAATCTGCCTCGTTATGGTTAACAATACACAATTTCTACACAACACAAAGTAGTATTGGGCTTTAACTCTCTATTTTACTTTGTCCCAGTAAAATGCTTCATTTATTAACTGAACAAATTTATCCATAACATCCATACCTTAAAAGATATGAATTAGAAATGATAACCACTTCTGGATTTGCTCTCAGTCTGTTAGGTGGGAAAGGTCCAAACTTTTGAGGCCAGATTTTCAAGCTTGGTGCTCAAATTTAGATTCTCAAATCCATATTTAAGAACCTAAATAATAAGTGGCCTGATTTTTCAGAGGGCTGAGCAGCCACTAAAGTCAAATAGATTGCACCAGTACCATTAAATGCCAAAAAAATGGATTTAGGATCCTAAATATAGGTAGCCAGATATGAAAAGTTAGCCTGAAAGTTCTAAACTTGCTTACCCCTCCCCCCAGTGGGAGGCATGAACTTTCATTAGCTGAGGTAATATGAGAAACCCGAATATTCATAGATTCAGAGATGCTAGGGTCGGAAGGGACCTCAATAGATCATCGAGTCCGACCCCCTGCATAGGCAGGAAAGAGTGCTGGGTTCAGATGACCCCAGCTAGATGCTTATCTAACCTCCTCTTGAAGACCCCCCAGGGTAGGGGAGAGCACCACCTCCCTTGGGAGCCCGTTCCAGACCTTGGCCACTCGAACTGTGAAGAAGTCCTTTCTAATGTCTAGTCTAAATCTGCTCTCTGCTAACTTATGGCCATTATTTCTTGTAACCTCCGGGGGCGCCTTGGTGAATAAAACCTCACCAATTCCCTTCTGTGCCCCCGTGATGAACTTATAGGCAGCCACAAGGTCGCCTCTCAACCTTCTCTTGTGGAGGCTGAAGAGGTCCAGGTGCCCCAGTCTCTCCTCATAGGGCTTGGCCTGCAAGCCTTTAACCATACGAGTGGCCCTTCTCTGGACCCTCTCCAGGTTATCCACATCCCTCTTGAAGTGCGGTGCCCAAAACTGCAGGCAGTACTCCAGCTGCGGTCTGACCAGTGCCCGATAGAGGGGAAGTATCACCTCCTTGGATCTGTTCGTCATTCATCTGCTGATGCATGATAAAGTGCCATTAGCTTTTCTGATGGCTTTGTCACACTGCCGACTTATGTTCATCTTGGAGTCCACTAGGACTCCAAGATCCCTTTCTGCTTCCATGCCACCAAGCCGGTCATTCCCTAGGCAGTAGGTATGCTGGACATTTTTCCTCCCTAGGTGCAGCACTTTGCATTTCTCCTTGTTGAATTGCATTCTGTTGTTTTCCGCCCATATGTCCAACCTGTCCAGGTCTGCTTGTAGTTGTTCCCTGCCCTCCGGCGTGTCCACTTCTCCCCGCAGCTTTGTGTCATTCGCAAACTTGGACAGAGTACACTTCACTCCCTCATCCAAGTCACTGATGAAGATATTGAAGAGTATCGGTCCAAGGACCGAGCCCTGCCGGGACCCCACTGCCCACACCCTTCCAGGTCAAAACCGACCCATCCACTACGACTCTCTGGGTGCGATGCTCTAGCCAATTTGCCACCCACTGGACTGTGTAGTCATCTAAGTCACAGCCTCTTAACTTATTTACCAGTATGGTGTGGGATACCGTATCGAAGGCCTTCCTGAAGTCTAAGTATATGACATCAAACCCTACTCCTGCCATTGACAGCAAGCATTTCCCCAATGCTCTGGGTGAGCTCGCTCACCTTTGGAATGCACCCCACTTTCTGTTTGTCTTTCCCCCACTGTTCCAGGGTGGCCTGCCTCTGCTTTGGGGGGACGGGGGCTTTTGGAGCAAGCGGGGCACTTCCCTTTGGGCATGCTCCTGGTGCTGCCAGGCTGAGGAGGAACAAGGGCAAGGGGGTGGTGCCTGTGGAAATGCATCAGCATCCCCATGGTGCTCATATGTTTTGTTCCCTTGCCCCAGCTGGTTTTGGCTCGGCAGTGCAGGCAGGTAGCATACATGGGATCATCTGCCAGCTCAAAATGATCTCAGACCACACTATCCACTTGCTTCTGGGGTGTGGGTGCATCTATGGATGCTGCTGCACTTTTCCCCTCAGCAGGCAGAGGCACAGCAAGAGGAGGAGTGGACTCAACTGAGCCACTTGCCTCCACCTCTACATCAACCTCCTCCTAAGTGCCTTCTGAGGAAGGAGACCTGGCTTGAAGGGAAACTTGAGGGGTGTTGAGCACAAACCCAGGTGATTTCCCCCTCCTTCCCCAGAATTTCCCTTGCTAGGGCACTGAGATCCAGATCCAGCACCAGCTCCAGCTCTTCCTCTGGCACAGGAAGGCTCAGCATGGGAAGTGAAATAGGGGTGGAGTAGACTGCTGTGCTGGTGCCGGTGCTGCTGTTTGCGGTTGTCATCATGGTGGGGGTGGTGGGGTATGGCTGCTTTGTGTGGAGGGGATGCGGTCTTGGGCATAGGCAGTGGCAGTGGCACTGCTCCCATCTCCTTGCTGCTTGTAGCAGCCTCATCCACAAGTAGCTGACAAGTAGCTGACATTTAGCTGGAAGAAAGAGGCTGAGTCTCAGTTTGGGGGGGCAAAGGGGGACTTACAGCTCTCCTTCTTCCCACTCTTCCACCCATCCCTGAAGTCAGGCCAGTCTGGCCACCTGCCTTTCCACCACGCTTCATGGTGTGTTTCATGTCTTCCTTTTCTACAAATATATAAATGTATTTGCGTTCCTATATAAATTAAAAAATGTAGGTGTGGTGTACTCAAGAAATTTATGAAAGCGATAGAAATATATCTGTCTCCATATATAAATTCAATAGCGTAGGTGTGGTGCAAAGAAAGAACACTTTAAAACAAATATATATAGTAAGTTTCTATATAAAGTAAATTCTCTAGTAATCCTATCCAATGTAAGTATAAAATTCAAAAGAACAAATCAATTAATATAATAAAATAAAAGCACCCTCAAGAAAAAGGTATTTTGAAATCCCTCTTGCTAGAGTAGCAAGCAGGGAATCCTTTAGAAAATCAGTGCTGCTAGCCAGAGTGGTCTGACTGTGAGCTGCTAGAACAGACAGCTCAGTAAGTGACCCCAAAGCAGAAAGAAAGGCAGTTCAAAAAAATGCTGGCTTTTATGCAGTTTTTCCGTCCCTCCCCCAGATCACTGGGGTTGGAAGGGACCTCAGGGAAGGGTGACAGTTACTGGCCACCTAGATAGTCAATAATAAGAGCACTCCTTCCCCCCTTCTCCCCCTTCCTCCCCTTACTTTACTGTCTCTGTCCCTGCAGGCAAGCCATTGAAGGCAAGCTCCAGCTGCAAGGTTGAAACTTGAAATGTTTTAAATTTTTTGAAACATTTCAACCAGCCCTGTTTTGTTTCGACCCTATTTCAAGGCTTCCTGTTCTGTTTCAACTTCGCTGTTTCGAGGTCGAAACGGGTCAAAACAGCATCGAAACAAAACGGGCAGTGAAATTCGCACAGCCCTAGATACTATGTGTCCATGTTAAACATCAGGCTGATGAATCAGATAGGTGCTAACTCTAGCTGGAGGAAAGGGTGGATATGCTGATGTCTGAAATGAATGTTTCTTTTCCTGCCACCTAAAAAAGACGAATACTTATTTTTTTAAAACTGGAAGTATGTATCCAATAACTTCTGGACTGGCAAAATTCTTCTTTTTCATCTTAAAGATACATCCACAAGTAGCTGACTCTGATGTAAGATATGATCCTGTCCTTGTTTGAAACCATTTTGTCTATTCAGCCTTGGCAAGTTTGCAGAACAACACTATGGCAGTGATGCAACTTGCACATAAATGAGAATAAGATTGGAGATGAGATCTTACTGCCGGAAGGGAAGAGAAGCAACAAAGCTAGGGAAGTGGAGCACACAATAAAAAGTAACCTGCAATTCTTTGCAATTGCATTCCAAAAAACCGTAAGTCGGAGAGTAAATCAGAACCTCTTTCCAAAGGAAAAAGAGTCATAAAAACGTAAGAACTGCTTCTATCCCAAAATCCATGTCTTATTATTTGCAGAGTGTGGATGCTGAGGGAGAGGATGAACAAGTCATGTCCAGAATCTTTTGCCCCCTGCTCCACTTTCATTGCAGCTTCCAGAATTTGGAGGTTTAGGAAGTTCTGATTCAAAGCCTGCATCCCTATCTACCATGTTTAATACCTACTGATGGACCTTTCTTCCAAGAATTAACCTACCAGATTCCACAATATTTTGTGCAAATGAGTTTCATAAACTAGTTACAAGTTCTTTTTCACAGAACTTTTTCCTGTTAGTTTTAAACCTACCACCTAATAGTTTCATTGTTATGCCCCCCCTATGTCTAGTATTTTGATAGATATTAAATAGTAATCCTTATTTTTTTTGCACCATTTCATATTTTGAAATATAACATCCATCCATGAAATAACATCCATCATTTCCTCCCTCTATCATCTCTTTTTCTAACCTAAAAAGTCCTTGCCTGTTTAGTCTGTCCTCACATGGAAGGCCCTTCATACCTCTGATTATCCTTGTTGTCCTTCTCTGTATCATTTCTTAAAAGCCTTGAGTCAGGGACAGGTAACAATCTGACATGAACATTCTTAAAAGATAGAAGAGTTACTGGAAAAAAAACTGGGGCTGATTTTTAAAGCAGCCAATAGAACTCACATCTCTTGTAAAGGATGGATTGGAGTCCAGTTTCAATTAAACCAGGATGAAGACATCTTGATAGTCCCTGTATTGTAGTCAGCATAACTAAGAGAACTTGATCACTGGCTCAACAATGTCTAGACAGCCAATCACTGCTGATACAGTTCACCTGATGAAGAACACCTCCCCTGCTTAGCTATATGGGTATTCCTCAATGGTGTGGAAAAAGCAGTTCTTATGAATTTTGCCAGAAGCAATAATTCTGACAATTTTTGCTTAAAGCAGAAAGGATATGATATCCATACATGCAAAACCATTCATGTAACATGTAGGCCTGGATTTAACGATGAAATCTGAGCCAGATGCCTGAGGATTTGGATATGAGAGGCACCACGCAAACCACTTAAAATGTCATCTTGCTGGATAAATATCCCTGTCAGTAATCCATCAAATCATGACATTCCTCTGAAGCTGTGACCTGTTCTGGGAAGTTTACAACAGATTAAATCTGAATTTCCAGTGAATACTCAGCAAGTATGATTGTCAAAATAGAGGTAATAGTACCAAGGATCAAGGACTCAGAAAGAAAAGAGGAGAACAGCACAGTGGATGATTGACATTTGTTTGAACCAGCAAAGAACCTGAATCATTTACCTGAGGTGCAAAGGCAAATGGCCAAACAGATGCTGAAAGAGGCCAAAGATCCAAAGATCAGGCATATGCCTGCTGTTGTCTTTTTTTTCCTTCATTTAATAAAACTCACATTTAAAACCTTCTCTGATCTTGGAGTAAGCAGAACAGTGGCATCCTAACTTACTGCACCAGGTATAGAAGCCTACAAGAGCAATTTGATTTCTCATTCTGTCAGGTGTGGCTTGTTCTCTCCTTTTGATTTAACAGTAGATGAGTTCAATTCTTTGGCAGAAAGAACTATGAGACTGAGAGTTCTTTGTACAGAAAGCCTAGAATAGTGAAGCTTAGAAAAACAACTTAAGATGAAATTACTTTTATGTTGTTGTATACCAGTGTATTCCAGAAAGGCACTAAGTTTAGATTAAATACAATAATCCAAATAATCACCAGATATAAATTCAGTCAGTTAAACTATACTGATTCACATTGGGCGCAGACAGAAATTACATGTGTTGCACCATCAGCCCTTTGAACGTGCTTTTAAGTTGTGCCCTAACAGAAAAGCACAGCTGCAGCGTGTTCCAGTCTCATGACAAATTAACCCTCACAGTGAGGGTTCAAGTGAAGACACTCTAAAGTGAGGTGGCTTCATTAATTTGTCTGCTGTAGTGCTGGGCTGCTGCAGCACAGCCTGGCCCCCAGTGCTGTCTCAGGATGGGAGAAGAAAAAGGCAGGGGTAGAAGGTCCATTCTGGGTTTTCCCCAAGTGTGTGGGGGGAAGACAGGGCTCCAATCCACCTTCCCCCGACTCCAGTGTGCTTGGGGAAACCCCAGCATGGACCTCTCTCACCTGCCTTCCTCCCCTCCCATCCTGAGTCAGCACAGGAGCTAATGTCTGTTGTGTCAGGAGGATCCATCTAACTCAAGGTGCTTTCTATAAAGTACCATTAGTTAGACTCAGGAATTGTACATCTTTCTGTACCCATCATCTGAGATGTGACCCATCATGCAGATCATGTCTAGAACAGGCTGGGCACTTCACTTGTTTATCAGTTACCTCTTGCTTTGTGAATTTCTCATGAATCTCCTTCATAAACTCACATTTTTCCTAATAAAGGGCTAACTGCAGGTCATATATATTAGTTCATACAGTATGACAGAAGACTAACAAAACAATGCTAAAGGAGCATTGAGTGAACAGACAAAAATAACTGAATGCTAGACATAGAAGCTTTATTTCTACAGTTATAAAATTTAAAGCTGCTAAATGTAACACTTGCCTTATTGGAAAATGTCCAAGCAACATTTCTATAGTTAGTATAAAACATTGCAGTTGTCAAACATCCAGAGTAGAAAAATCACATTTATCTATTTAGCCTTATCCTAGTGTGTTTTGCAGAGGTTGATCTTGTTTGTTTGCAATAGCATATGTTCTCTGTGTATTTTTGCATGTAACTATAAAAAGCTGAGAAATATTGAAGGTAATAGTCATGGGAGTGAGAATAAAAAAAAAACATTTTGTTCTTAGATTATGAAGAATGTATATAATACATGTAAACACAGTAGGAGTTAATTAGTCAACGTTTGTCTGGTTATGAAAATTTCTTTGTGTACTATTATATTTTTTTACAGCTATCAATAAATTATGCAGAAGTCAATTTAAGTACAAAAAATAAATGTCTTATTGGTAGAAAATAAAATATGAAGTGTATATTTTCTCATTCCACAAATTACTACATTTTTATTGCAGGATGGGCATTTATACACATGCTCTGAGGGGCAGGGGAAGGTGAGGTGCTTTAATTAGAGTGGCTCTAAGAGACACTCTAATTAAAACACCTGAAGTGTCATGTGCATCAGCGTTCCTGCACTGAAAAATGGCAGCAGGGGCACTTTAACTAAAGCTTTTCAAATTAGTTAAAGAACCCCCACCACCATTTTTCAGCACAGGGACACTGATACATGTGACACTGGAGTCTGCCGGAGCACGGTAATTACCACTCTCCAGCAGACTCGATTAATCGAGTCTGCTCCAATGCACTGTAATTACAGTGAATTGGAGCAGCCTCAACGTATGTGTATAGGCTCCCAGTGTGGTTGCTCTCAGATGCATAGCTTAGAGGGAATTTCATTAGTGAGTAGAAACAGCGGGGAAAAAAATCACAGTGAACTTTAGTGATAATACATTACTCCAAATCAGTCCCTCCTTTATAAAAACCAAAAATTGAAACTCCTATTGTTCTAGGGTATACAGATATGATTATTCTATGAATAATTAGTACTGATAATTAATAACAGTAACTCAATGTTTAGGATATCATTTTGACTTGCTAAAAAAATTACTTCTTTATTCAAGCTGTGAACTTTTGTTCAAGATCTGAATCTCAACTTCAATGTTTGTGCATATGTGTATTGGGGGTTCCAGATGAAGGATTCTGGCCAGTCGCTACTTTTAACAGCTTCTGGTAGTAACTCACAGAACGGTAAATATTCTTTCTGTGAGTATGTAGCAAAAGGGATCTGTCTTATATTTATTATGTGAACATTTATATTTAAAGGGCCACGTAGTGATGTCACAGACATCTGCCTCATGAGTAATGCACTGTGCAATGGATACAGTGAGTAAATTGGATTCTGTGGCCCTCCAATCAGTTCACTTAAGGTTATTTATTCCCATGATACACTGGAGGAGAAAAGAGTCCTGTTCAGAAAGCAAAAGAGAAAAAATAAAAAAGCAAAATAAAACTCCACTGCCTGATCATGTAATTAAAGTCTGTATTTTATAGCATGCACCTAAAAACCCATCCTTTTCTCACCTTTTAAGTGTTTCATTTTAGAGCCTTAACATTTTAATATATTTTTATGGAATTTGTTTTGAAAATAAAGAAGAAAAATATTTTAAAAACAAATACAATATGTGCTAGTACTGCTTAGCTGTAGGATGAACTGTACTGTACAGTACTAATCTTTGCCATCACATTCATGTATCATTCTTTGTCATGTGAATAAAGGGGAAGATTCCTTTTAAAGCCTGCCTTCCTTCCTTCTGTATATTCCTTCAACTAATATACAGAAGGAGAGAGGACTCCTTAGGATAACTTTCTTTGTTGCATCTTTACAGCATATAGCTTGCAGTGCTCCACCAATAAATTGAAAATTGTATTTCACTTAGTGAAACAAGCATATGTAAAGACCAAATTTTAGTCAAGGGCCTGTGAAAATGGAGTTGTAGGCAACCATTACTTATTCATTGTTTAACTGTATTCCATGCAAACTTTAATCGCTCATAACTCCCCCACAACAAATCTGATTTTCAATGAGCCAATGAGAGATCCATCTACTACTTACGGAGTTTGTCATAGTTCAAATTTCAGTTGCTTTTCTACTGAGATTCTGGAGATGATACAAAAGATCACAGTATTTTAATCTTAGTAAAAATACATCTTTCATCTCTTCCACCCATAAAGACCATTGGATGTTTTTGGTAGAACCTCTCTCACCAGGAAGTGCTGATTGATTGAATTAAAACCTTTTCTCTGTGAAAGGTCAACTTTGATAAATTATTTCATTCAAAATTTGAATGAGTTTCAAATAGTTTACTTTATCACATTCAAATAAAAAACATGTTTTTCAGTTCAAAACTGAAGCCAATTACAGTACAAGCAAAACAAAACATTTTTAAAAGACCAAAATTAAACGCTGAAAAAGATTTTAATTTTTGTCAAATTTTCAGTTCACAAAAATTTAAGGATTTTGACTTTTCATGCTGATTCATATGAAGCCCTGCATTAAACTTATTTTTGTTTTTTTGTCTTTTTCAATATCACAGGGTACCTATCCTAGCTGTATGACATTTTGAATACTTTTACAGTAGTTCTTCCTTATTGACTCTGGCTAGGCACAAACATTACACTTTTCACATGTCAAGCACATACAAATTGCTTTACAGCTTTAATAGAACAAAGGTTCATGGCACAAAGTGTTTTAAAAATGTTGGATTCTGCTCTGAGTTAACCCTCTATATATGTGGTATCAGACTAAAATGTTTTACGTTAGAACACTTTATCGAACATCTGTACCACATCCCATCATGAGTTAAGTTTGGTTGCAATAAACCCGGCATCCTAGGAGTCCTAGCTTCAGCCAGTGCTTGTTTGCCCTGTTATTTTACAATAATATAAAAATTTGTAGTGCTGTATATACCTTACATTATGAAATAAGATTTTTTTTCTTTTGGAGTTCAAAAGCTTGTTTTATTTTTTTAGTACATTTAAAAAAAAAAAGATCCTTTCTTGTTGTTAGTTTTTTCCATTTATTCCTAAATCATAGAACAGGAACTTTAGAATAAATCTAGATGACAAATTGAAAGTCAATCTTCTTAAGACTCAAGAGGCCATAATTTGGACTCTCATCCATTGAAGCTCCATTGATTCTTATGGGGGTTTTGTTGCATACAAATCAGCCAAGAACATAGCCACAAAACCTTCAATTTCCTACTAAGAGTTTGGCACTGGAGCTTTCAAGCCAAATGAAGCTCACTGGAAAATTCAGACATGAACAGTAAGATTTTCCTTATAATTACTACAATAATACCACATGTCCATCCATTAGCCCCTATTAGATTTCCTATTTATGTCTGTAAAAGTAATATTTAGAAATAGACGCACATGTTTGAACGTGTCTCTGCTGTAATTACTACCTTAAAATTGTTCATGTTCAGTGAAAACTGTAAGATACAGAGATGAATTTAAATTGTGCCTCCAGTAAAAGCTTCATCTTTTCAGGTGATGATCTATGATCTGTGTTCTTGCTTCTTTCCTTATCCTTCATAAACTGCTACCATCACCTGTGTTGCTACTTCTTTTCACCAAAGAATGTAACAGGCAATGGATTCACTATTAGAGCTTGTGGGAAATATTTTCAGTTAACATTTTGAATGAAAAATACTGTTTTCATCTAAATCAAACACTTTGAGCCCAACAGGGCAACCCCCTGTACCTGCTTCAGGTGAGCTAAAATACATAAACAAAATACATAAAGTTTGATAAGGCTCCCTCAGAAGAGTACAAGAAGAGGTAAGTCATAGAGGAATTTGTCTCCTTTGCTAAATTTGCTCCAGAGCCATGAGATGAAACATAATTACATTTGTCTTTCATTGATGATTATTTTGCCTGTAGTTAACTGCCAGGATTCAGGTGACAGGATTATCAAAGTTTTCTAGAAAACAGTTTTCAGTCTTGATCAGTTGTGAGGATCCAAAATAAACAAAAAGAAAAGAAAAAAGAATTTTGGAAGTGATTTTAAACCCTCATGCTTCAGAATGCAAGATGGCTTCTGGCTAATGATTGTTAGGGCCAAACTTCCTCTATAGATAATTTATAACTACAAGATTTCTTGTACCTCCTTTTGAAGGTTTTGATTTGGCCATTATAACAGATGGTCTGTTAAGTGTGGCTGGTCTGATCAAGAGTGGCAATTGCTCCAATTCCTGATGAGAAATTCTTGTTGATGAGTAATATTTAGCAGGTTATACAGGAAGGGGATATTCCTCATTATGCTATATATCTTGACAGTCAGCACAGAATTAAGCTTTCATTCAGCATTTTGCCTCAGGTAACAGTGAAAACTATCACATAGCATTTTGGTAGTTTGATAAGTGCTGTACTGCATATTATGAACTTCCCAAAATCTATTTTTACCCCAGCCTAAAACATATTTTTATTTACTTTTAGAAAACATCATGTTCTTTTTTATATCTGTCACCAAATATCTACACAGTGGCCATGCATCTACAGGAGACATTAATGGCAAAATAGACTAATTCCATTGTACATTGGCATAAAAATACCATGCTAATGTGCTAATGCACAACAGAATTAATCTACTGTGCATAAGCATCACTTAAAAAATGTGCGCCGGCATTAATGCGCAATAGCACCTATTAAGGAGGATTAAATTTGTACCTGTGATTACATGTAGACACACCCAGTGTTTCTAAACCACATTGAAATAGGGTCCAGGAATTAATACTATTGAGTGCTGGTACAGTGCATGGTTTTCAAAGCTTTGGGGAACCTCTGTGGGAATGCCATCTGGTCCTGGCACCTTATTGTTCTTGTCTGAGTGATGGCATGCCAGGCTTCCTTCAAGTATGGGGAATCAGCAAGAGAGTCTATTACTGGGTGTTGAGGGATGGATTTGATGGTGGCAGCTGAGACCTTAGATTCATGGTTGAGTAGAATCTTGAAGTGCTCTTTCCAGCATTGTTTGATGGGTGAGGGTGGAGCCATGAGAAGGGTGGAGCCATTGTGTTGGGATCACAATGAGGTTGGACCATTGGAATATTATTGTTTGAAAGAAGCTTCTCATGTCGTGTTGATCAGTAAAACTCTGGATCTCCATGGCCTTCACTTGCCACCACTGGTTCTTGATATCCCGTGACCTCTTCTGAATTACAAGTTTAAGCCGGAGGTAAGTCTCTCATTTTTGCTGGTTGAAGGGTTCATTTTGCCAACTGCAGAATGTGGTTCTCTTCTGATGGATAAGTGCTAGGATTAAGTGGAGTATCTAATTGATTCAGTGTATGCCTTGTGAATAACGTTCTTAAGTTCCTCCCAATGTGCCTGGATGTCCTTGATGTCATTAGGTAGATCAGAGAGCCTCTCAGTAAGGCATTGCTGAAAAGTCTCATATCTAGCTTGGTCTTGGAGTGCCTTGATCTTAAATCTCTGCCACATTCCTTTCAGTTTTTATGATGTTGTGGTACAAGCTGCATGTCTGTGATGGATCTAACTAAGCAGTGGTCCATCCAACAGTCAACTGCACCTCTCAGGACTTGGGTGATATGGACATTGGTATGATGGTGGGCTCTGACAATAATATGGTCAAGAAGGTGCAAGTGATTGGAGGGTGGGTGTTTCCAAGTGGTCTTATATTTGTCATTCTGTCTGAAGATAGTATTCATAATAAGGAAGTCATGCTCTGCACATCGGCTGAGGAGGAGGATACCATTAGAATTGACTTTTCCAACCCTCTCTTTCCCAGTGGTGCCACTCTGGAGTTCAGAATGCCACCCAGCTCTTGTGGTGAAGTCATCCATGAGGATGAGCTTTTTTTCCCTTGGCAGTGGCAGTCATGGCTGTGTCAAGAACACAGTAAAACAGTCCCTTGTTGACTTCTTCATTGTCAAGTGTGGGAGTGTACACATTGAGGACCATAGCATACTGGTTGTTACTGAGCTTGAAGTGGGGAGCCATAAGGCATTCCTTAATGCCCAAAGGGAGTTCTGAAAGCTGACTAACAATCTTGTTCTTGATGGCAAAGCCAACTCCATGAACGCACCTCTCTTTAGGTGGCTCTCTCTTCTGTCAGCTGGCCTTCATCTGCCCAGCAGGTCTTGCTTAGGGCAGTCGTATTGATGTCATATCATGCAAGTTCTCTAGTTGCTATGGTGATTCTTCTTTCAGGGCACTCACTGTTTGGGAATTCCAAGAGAATACGGACATTCCACGTGGCAAATTTCAGTACTTTATTTTGTTGGTTTTGGCCACAAGTCGAGTGATCCCACAGGATGCGGCAATCCAGCCAGGAGGGTTTGAGACAGTCTATGTTTAGGGTACCTTTTCTAGCCCCTTCCCCATTCAGGGTGAGCAGAGGGGATCCTAAAGAGGACTTCTGTCACAGCTGCAGCTGCTAAATTGTACTTCTGTCTCAGTAAGTGCAAAATGACCACCACACGAGTTCAGCCTATGTGCAGATTTGTGACAAGGGACTCCCAGAGATCACTGTTCCTGTCCCTACCACCACTCCAAGACTTGGTTTGTGGGAGATGTTAACATCCATGGCAGAGGCCTGTGCATGACATCTTTTAACATGGGGAAGCTGGTGTGCAAGCAAAGACCACATAAACTTTACAGGAAGGAGCCGTGAACCCAGTGGCAAGGATGTCCAAGACAACTGGAGACCTCCATTTAGGCTGCAGCCCTCTTCCACCTTGACAGCCACAGAGAACCAGCTGGTCCTCAAGTATGCCTGTTCCGCCATTTGGGTCTTCAGGAGTTTGGACCATGTTTACTTTTGAAGCTCACTTCAAACCTGTGTACCAGGGGGAGACCCTACCAGGAGTATAAGACTCAAAATTACATAGCTCTGAGGGTCATTGGAACACACAAGCCTCTCCATCATGACAAGGTTATGGTCCAAGGAGAGGTTTTTTTCCTTTTAAGCATGAAGTCAATGTGGTTGGATTTCTGGTCCTAGGAAATAAAACTTTACAGGGGAATGTTATGAAATGTAGTAGCAAGGAACTTTCAAAACTCTTTTATGTTCCCATGGAATCCCCTGTGGTTCAGTGGTAGAATCCTTGCCTGCCACATAGGAGACCCTCGTTTGTTTCCTGGATGCTCAGACAACTACAGCCACAGAGGCACCAAATGTTTGGGCTCAGTCTGGCCTTTGGATGCTGTCTCAGTGGCCTAAAGGGGGTATGGTAGGTCTGGGCAGCTTCCATTCCTCCAAACTCCTGCCTAGGCATATACACAGAAGGTCTGGGTGACCTCTCATGCACACACCATGATCTGAAAGGATCAACAGTTGCCAAACCATCATGTCCAAATGGTCCCATTCTATGTTGGTGTTGAATGTCATCAAAGGCAATTAGCACTGAGTGAGCCTTTTATGCTAATATGCATCTGGGAGAAAATGCAGTACATATAGAAGGCAAATTGCATATTGATATATGGTATGGAAAATACAGTAATAGGAAAAGGTAATTAAAGTTAAAATATGCCATATAGCATTTAAAGTTCTATGAGGCAATTTGCAGTCTCAATGCATTTAAACCTTGAAACAGCTCCAATGCAAAGGCAAATATTTCAGCATAAATACAAAATGTTTATGTGAATATGGAATTATTACAAATAATTTGGTTACTATGCATGGCTTAGCAATGATATAAAGCCTGTAGTACTATGTGCCCTGTATGCAAAGTGACTACAAATATAGATATACCATTTCCTCTTGCAGCTCTTTTTGTAGTACATCTGCTGTTAGGGATTCAGTAGAATGAATTAGAATTGTGGATAGTGAACATTTACTGCCCTCAGGTGTCTATGTAAGGATGTATTTGCTTAGAAGGACCATTCATTTTTATATTTGCCTGAGGCAATGATTCCCCCAAGAAAACATTTTGTCTTTCTTCCTTAGTCAAAGAAATCAGACTCTGCACTTTTCTCTTGAGTGTCAAAAGCCCTTCACTTTGTTTTAGAATATACAATGCATAAAAGATATCACAAAATAATTAAAAAACACATCCATCAAAGTCGGTAAAATTATTCTTTGAACGCTCTAACCACTGACCAAAGAATAAATCAAATTGTAGTAAGACAGAGTTTGTTTCAGTTTTAGTTAGGGTTGGGTGAATTCATTTTCCCTAACATCTAATCCTCTTAAATTAAGTAAATTTGATTTAGACCCTAATGATGTTTGTTTTGTTAAACATTTAAAAACAGAGACTCTGAAAAGAGCTGTATCCAGCCTGCTGAGGCTGGAGATAGGCAGGGGAAGGAGTAGGGGGCTAGAGACGAGCAGGAGGCTTAAGACAAGCCCCTGGAGATAAGCTGGAGTCTTCCCCTGCTTTCTCCAGCCTCCTACTCATTCTCTGCTACTGAGTGTTGGGGGGGGCGGGGAGGGGGCTGGGAGAGCAAGCGGGGAGCTGGGGGAATGAACAGAAGATGCAGGGAATGAATGGGGAGCAGGGTAATGAACAGGGGGCAGGGGGAATGAACGGGGGATGTGGGAATGAATGGGGAGCAGGAGAACAAATGGGGAGCTGGGGGAACCAATGGGGGTGGAGGTAGTGGGTATGAGTATCCTGTTTGTTCTCCTATTCTCTCCAGCCTCCTGTTTGTTCTCCTGCTCATCTCCAGCCTCTGGAGGCTGGAGAAGAGCAGGGGAATGAGCAGGAGGCTGGGGACCAGCAGGGGGCCTGGGGGAAGCTATAGCCCCTGGCGGGGGGCCTGTGACCCTGCAGAGAGGGTAGCCTATGTGCTGGGGGTGGGCTCTGCCCTGTGGGGGGGCAGGGGACCATTGGCAATGTATAGCAGGTGCACGCAGGTGCATGTGCACCCCCTGAGCATGGCGGTGCACCCCTTCAGAAAAGGCACTACCCACACTATCAGCAGTGCCTGTGGGCAGTCACCATTTGCTACCGCCCCCCCAACACCACCAGCCGCATCTGCAGGCAGTCAGTGATTGCCACTGGCCACCACTGTCTCTGCCAGCAGTGTCTGTGGGTGGTCACCGCTCACCACCCCTCCCTCCACTGCCAATAGCACCAGCAGCGTCTGCGGGGGCTCCCTGCTTACCACTGCCGCCACACTCCCACCGCTGCCAGCACCACTGTGCCCCACCAGCTGCCAGAGGCACGCAACATTCATGCAGGGGACCCACCCCTCCTAAGCAGCCCCCATACCCACAGTCCCCCCCCCCCCCCCATCTCATGTGCTTTGAGGCAAAAAGCCTTGGCTCAAATTTGCACCGCTTCTATTTGAGCTGCTGCAAGCGCACATGCTTGCATGTGTGGACACGCTCACTGGGTGCATGTACATGAGATGCTACTGCACAGTGATTATTGTGCATTTATTTAGTACTTGTATAATCAAGTAATAAATAAATGCGCAGTAATCAGAGTTACTGCTCAGTAGTGCTGGCAAATGCCTTTTTAGTGACACTACTGCTCAGTAGCCTAATAATACTACACAGTAGTGTATTAGCACTGTGGGTGCTGTGATACACTACTGCACAGTATCATTTGCGCAGTTGGCATCTTGTATAGATGCGCCCACTGTTGATGTTCTAAAGCAGGGCTGTCCAACTTCTAAACACCCAGGGGCTACATGCTCTGCAAGCTATACCAGCAGGGGCTGCACTGGTGAGCCCATGGGCCCCTTGGGTGGCACACAGTATGCCCCCCACTGCACTATGCACTGTCTCCTCTCCCCATCTCCCCTCCCTGCCCCCCCAACTGAAAAAAACTCAAACTTATTTGTAGCAATATGCAACAAACAACATTGAATAGGAATAACTTTAGCACAATACCTGAAGATGTCCTCTAAATGGATCTTCTAACCTAAACATAATCAAGCCTGTTCAGTACTTGGATGATAGTTGCAAGAAGCTATAGTGGGGTGGGTGACTCTCTCCTTGAGCTAGTATTGAACTAATCAAATTCTTCAGCATGGTGTCAGAGAACACTGCAAAATTTTCTGCTTTTGAGATTATATATAAATTCAAGGTGCTTAACAGCTGTGATTATGGAAGACTTGTATTTTTTAAGCTTAGAGGGAATACTTTTAGAGCATCTGGTCTGACTTCTAGGGCAATGGAAGTTTTGTTACCATAGCCCTTTCTGCAAAATTATAACATTTGCCTTGGTGAGCATTTTGGGGGTATGAAGGTATTAAGACAAACATATTTTGGGTATTAAGGTTCTACCTATCAATACTTTTGTTATGTCTACCAGGCTCTTCTTCACTTCTTGGATTAAAATGTTATAGACCTTTAATATATTATTAAGCAGCTGTTCCATTTGACCTCAAAGTGGTTCCACTTCAGTAGTAGCTGTAATGAATACTGTATAGAGCTAATTTGTAAAATAACTGTGTGATCATTTCAGATGGAAGGGGTTGCATAAACTAATTGGGTTCTTGGTTGTAGCCATGTTGGTGTAAGGATATAGGCAGACAAGGTTTTGGGGGTATATGTGATATCTTTTATTAGACCAGCTAAATAGTTGGGAAAATTGTTCTTTGCAAGCTGTCAGGCACAAACATCCTTCTTTAGGCTCTCCCTATGCTTGCAAAGAACAATTTGTCCAACTATTTAGTTGGTCTAATAACAGATATCTCATCTACCCAAATAACCTTGTCTACCTGCATAAACTAAATATTTTATTACTATGTAGTGTTAAACCTAAAAAAGAAATAAAACATCTACATTTAATTCAAGAAGATTAGTCTTTGCATAGAGGGTAGCTTTACATTTTTAAAATGTGTAAAACAAATCAAAATCACTTTCTGATTAAAACACTTGGCTTTAGAATTGACTATATATAATTTTAGAGCTCCAGGGCCTGTATCTGCCGTACCTTATTTTGTCTCTTACTACTGTAACATTGGGGACAGCAATAAACTGTGGAGTTTATTGCTTGGCAGTTTATTGCTCTTGGGTGTGCATCTTCATGCGCACCTGGACTGCAGCACATTGAGCTGGTTCACAGCAGCCCCAGCTGGCAGTGTTTTGTGGTGTCAGTCTGCCAGTGTGGGACTGCTCTGACCAGGATCAATGTGCTGCATAGAGGCTGGCTGGGGCATGAGGTTGCTTCAGGAAAAAGGGGCTGGGGCATGAGGCAAGCCATCAGGCAGCCCTGGCACTGAAGCACCCTTGTGACCCAGCCAGCCAGTTAGCACGTATACATGAGCTGTGCACATGAGCATTTCATGCATGAACATGACACCAAGACATTTAGGGTATCTACACATGTGCCTGATACTTGCTCTGATGCATGCTAATTAACACAGGTCAGAGCAGACTTTATTAATTGAGTCTGCTGCAGCGTGCTAATTAGCACACTCCAGCAGCCTTGCAATCATGTGTATTTAGCATGCCCATACTTTAAAATGGTGGTGGGGGTGCTTCAACTAAAGCCCAACAAACATGCTTTAATTAAAGAGCCCCCACTGCCATTTTGAAGTGTGGGATGCTGAATACATGATATGCTGCGAGTGCTTTAATTATAGTGTCTCCTGAGAGCTGCTCTATTTAAAGTGTCTCCCTCTCCCCACCCTAGGGCAAGTGTAAAGATGCCCTTACTGCACAGTTAATTAATCAACTGCACAGTAAATGTCTCATATGGATGCAGCCCTGAGGTTTCCATCTACTTTATGCACTTTATGTGGATCTTTGGAAGCGCACTAAATTACCATATTTATTTGAATATAAAATGACCCTGAATATCACCAATACTTAGATTCTCTATATAGAAAATACATACATTTATTATAATTTTCCAACTATACAATCCAATTATTGAAGGTGGATCTTGAATTTGTCCCCCTCCTGCTGCTACAGCAGGGAAAATAAATCTAGGGAGTCAGGAAGCCACCTTGCCTTCTGTCCTCACAACTTCTTCCCCCTGCAGCCCTTTCCCTTCTCCTACTGTCAGACCCTGCTCTCCCTGAGCACATGGAAATAAGGGGCAAATCTGAAAGCATTGACTTTGAAATAAATATGCCTGTAGTCATTTGCATATAGGCAAAATACTACGGGTACCCATAGACTTTATTCATCAAGAATTGATGCATCTTACCTTTTTTTGAAACTCATGCAAGTATTTTAGCATAGGTACGCCATAAACACACTTTTAAGCAGCACTTTCATACCTATTTATATATAGTACAATCTTTGAATAATCTTAGTCCAAAGCCAAAAAGCTCATGATTTTCTCTGTTTCATTGGGGTGGATCCCAGCAGAGTCAATAACGTTTCAAGCCATAGTGACAACTCAGCACTGTTCAGCATGTGTGTGTGTTCTAGATACACCCCCACAAAGGAAGTGTGTGCTAATTAGCCCCTGGATGTTATTGTCATGAGTCCTGTATATGCAGATGAGGTGCACAGCAACCTGGTTTGGCTCCATCTCATGGAGGATGGGGCCACACTAATCATATCCAAAAGGCTAAGAGAGGGGGCAACAGAGAGATTCTGGGTGAACTATTTGGGACCCCATTTTTTGAAGTTTGTCAGATGTTTAAGACTAGTGAAGAAACAAGAATCATTGGAAATGTGAAAGAAAGTTTCAGGTCAGCTATGGGAATAAAGAGGAAGTTGAAATGTATGCAGGGTAGTGTCTCACCATGACTTGAAAAAGAATCATCACTGAGAGGGACTGAGCACATTGGACATTATCATATACATTTTAGTCATATAAGCTGCACTAACCTATATATGTATTATGTTCCCATCAGCATGTTTGCTCAATATGGGCTATGTGTTTTATAGCCATTGTCATGGTGTTGGCTGCATTTAATCAACTTCATAGATGATTTCCATTACTGAGCACATTCTAATTTAAGAAGCAGTTTAATGATAGACAAAGTATTAATGAGATTTCCTTGTATGCAAAAGTAAGACAAGGGACTTTTCCCTCCATGCTGATTGTGGGGGAGAAAATATTATCTTATACCCACCCTATTATCATATTTACTTGACTATATCTTGTGAATCATATTTGCATACCTAACACTATTAATATTGCATGGTACCCTGAGGTATCCTTGTAAAGATCTCAAGGCACTGCAGGGTGCTACAACATCCTGGTTGAGAATCACTGATATGCAGGAATAAAGTGTGTTAACTCTTTGAGTCATAATCCATCTAGAAGATATACAGAATTGCATGCTAACCTTCTTTTTCCTGACTGACCCAGGGGGAGTAAGAGGTGGGCAATTTTTGGCAGGTGTCTACACGTGCAGTGACTTGGTACTGAAGTTAGTGCACTTGGCACTAAAGTTAGTTCCAAGTCCCTTCAGCCTTGCCATGTACCCCTGAGCCAGTGGGGGGAGCTCCAGCCTTTAGCCACATGGCTACCAGCACTTGGCAGCCATGGTGAAGCCAGAGCCAGCTGCCAGCACCTGGCAGCCATCTTAGAAGCTCTGATCCCTAAACATCCCATTCCCTGCCCAGGAGCTGCATGCCCAGTGCAGGGGCAGCTTGCACCAGGTCCCTCTCTGCCCACCCTGCCTCCCCATACCAGGGCTACCCCTGCCCCTGCTCCTAGTGTGTGCACCCCAGGGCACAAAATAGCTGCTGGCTTTTATAGTCCACAGCTAAGGGTTGCCAGAGAGGCGGTGGAGGAGAGGTGGCCAGCCAGGAGCCCTGGGGCTGGGCTCAGGCCAGCTCCCTAGTGGCTGGGCAGACCTGGCACTAAAGGTAGTAACAGTTTGTGTCTACACATGTGGTAATGCACTTTAACTAACTGTGCCTGAATTTGATACCTGCATTTGCAGGTATCAATCTGAGGCATGAGTAACCTAAATTCACCATTTTTAATGTGCATTAAGGGCGTGCATGTGTAGACACATGCCCTTAATGCTCATTAAATTAGGCTAATGCACATTAACATGTCTCGTGTAGATGCAACCGATCAGGGTATAGGGCATGTGAGTGGCATTGTAATATGAGAGAGAATAGAACAAGCCTAACTTTCAAATGCTCCCACACACAGACACACTCAGAGCTTGCTTTGCTCATGTACACAACCATACATTCAAATGTTATCATCTTCATTAATAAGACAATTTACACCTTGCACATGCTGGGACAGATTTTGAACTACAACAAATTGATTCAGTTCATCCTTCAGCAGGGGGATGCCAGTTTCCATTTCCACTGGCCAAGGATCTTCCCTAGTAAGCATCTGAAAATTTGCAATACATAGGCATGCAAAGTTAAAATCTATAACTTGCATTTATGTCAATTTGGTTGATGCTCCACTGAAAATCAAGTCCATAATCAAGCAAACTGCTGATGTCCTATTTCAATGTGATTTAAAACAAAGGTCTGTAGCTATCTGGATTTCTAAGTGTGTATATATATAAATATTAATGCCGATTTGTAGACAGGACAATATATGGACACATTTTTCAATTTCCAGCTTATTTATAAAATAAGCAGTTATTCACAAAATGAAGAGGGAATGAGTTGAGAACTGGCTAGGAAAATAATAAAATCAATGTGCAGAATTTATGCTATCTTTTGATTTAAATTGACCATTTTTTATCAGTTCTGCTATCTTCATAACAAATACTTCTCGTGTGGAGTTTGCTAGTAGTGATGCTCATTTGAGTACACAATGTATTTTACTAGCTTCATTTACAAAGATTTTCCCTTGTTTTCTATGTAAATATGGTGCACAATTCCCTCAGTCGTACTAAACTTCTGTATGCTTATCTGCAAGAGGGGAAATAAGCATAAAAACCATATTATCTGGATAGGTGCTTGGATGTAAATTGTAGCTACTCATGCATCTATAAATTCTGGTTTTGGTTACTGGCCAAATCCTTAGAGGGGTTCAGTACTTGTTGATATGCTCGCAATCCCCACTGAAATCAGTAGAAGTTGTGGATGGATAGCTGGGTGGCCTTAAAATAGCCACATGGTTTGTTTAACTCACTGGGTAGAGATCTGCATTTTCATACCTGAAAATTATCCTGCTCCATTTTAGTACTATGTGAAAACTTGGTTGTTTTCACTTCACTGCCAGCTTTGAAGAAAACAAAAAGGGAAATATTTGGGGATTTAACTGAAAATATTATTTTTCCAAAGCTTTTGACAAAATGAAATGTAAACAAAAATCCTTTTGGGCTCAAGTGAAGCCTTTTAGGTCAAATAAAACATTCTGTTTCATCTGAAACGAAATGATTTGTTTCATTTTCAAATGACCTCCCCCCCCCCCCCCAACCCCTGGGAAATTAAAGTAAATTTTAAAATGAAACATGCAGGGTTTTACAAGTTCTTTTAAGAACTCCTAAAACATTCTGACTAAAAAAAAATCTACCTCCCTGTATTCTAGCACTACCCACAAGCAGTCACTTGGCAGTGTACAATGAAAGATGCTTAAGTTCCAAAATAGCTTCCCTTTTCCTTCTGTTTGGGGGTTCAAAATAGCAGCCTCTTAAATCTCTCCAAGATTTTATTTTGATCTACTAGCAAATGGGATGATGATGGAGAACAGAATGTATAACTCCTTCAGAGATTGTTCCCAAGAGACAAATCTTCAATAGCTAAACCCAAAACATTCATAAACAAAGCTAGTAAAGGGAGAGGGAGAAATGAAAACAGCTATCTAATCTGTGTTTCAAACATACAAAAAATTCTTGAATGTGTAGCATTCTTCCAACAAAAGGAAGAAAAGCAGGAACAAAAACACCTGAGAGAGCAAAAGAGCATGTTTTAATTTTATGATAACAACAAATATTGAAGTATATTCCTGGCCTGGCACAGATTGATATGCATCTTAATCTTTCTTGCTATCACAAACTATGTATTTCTTCAGAATTTATGCTTATTTACTTTATACCTTTTGCTCATCCCTGTATATTCTTCCCTGTATGTTCTTCCTCTCTCAAGCTGTACCTGGCTATAACTGTCACAGGTACAATGAACAAAACTTGGAATACTAGAAGTGTTGCTTATAAACAGGAGTGACTATATCCTCAAATAACTCACAATATGGCTATTCATCAAAGTGAAAATGCTAGCCTGAGACATCACAATTCTGGAGATACTAATCATTGGCACTTACAGAAAGGCTCCTATTCAGCCTGTTTGTCAAGCCCTTTCATACAGCCTATTTTAGTTTCTTTCCATTCTTAAAATATCTGAAAAAGTACAAGTAAAGAAATATTAAAAGAAGTATAAATATTTCAATGGAAGTCTAATATGAACTAGATGTGAAGACTAAGACATCGGACCACATGTTTTAGAGTTCAGGCCCCTTGAGCTACTGCAGTGTTGAGGGGTATACTCAGAAGCACAAGGAAGAAGCAGCCTTCTGTGATGTTACTGCACTCAGGAATGCTAATTTTGCACCTTGTAACCTGGAAGATGTTGACAACGTGAAGTGAAAAACTTGGGGACCTGTAGACCTGTGTGGAAGCTGCTCCGATGCACTGTAATTATAGCATGTTGGAACAGACTCAACTAATCAAGTCTGCTGGAGCGTGCTAATTAGCATATGCCAGCAACCTCCGCATCTCATGTATCAGTATCCACGTCAAGCCTGGCTGGTGAACTCAGACTGGTGGGGCAGGTGGAGTGTCACATGGGAGCACTGTGGGGGGTGGTGTTGCAGCCAGCTGGGAGTGGGTTGGGGTTTGCAGCTGGCCAGGAGCAGGCGGGGATGGGGGAGGGGAGGGCCGTGTTGCAGCTGGCCGCTCCACCCGCCCCACCAGTCTGAGTTCACCAGCCGCGCCTGGTCCACACGCTTCAAAATGTCAGTGAGAGCGCTTTAACTAAAGCTCATTCAACAAGCTTTAGTTAAAACATCCTCACCAACAACTTGAAGCACAGGGATGCTGATATACGAGACGCTGCAGGCACTGTAATTAGAGAGGCTCTCAGAGCCACTCTAATTAAAGTGCACCCAACTGCCCTGCCCCTGGGGCACATGTAAAAACGCCCCAGGTAACCAAAAGTCATTCAAGGGTTTAAGTGGTGTTTAAGAAAAGATTGACAGAATAAATATGCTTTGCTTGGCGGAACAGACTTGGGACATAGCAGCCTACAAATAACTGACAGGAACTGCCAACAAAGGAGGAGAACATTTTCTGATATTGACTTGTGTTAAAGATCTCCAAAGAAAGTGGTAGGAGCTCCATGGCTTGGCACATTTAAAACTAAATTGAACTAAACACTGAGAGCATAGGGCTGGAAAGGAACTCTTGGGTCATCAGGTCCACTTTCTTGCTGTCACTGGCTTAATTTTAAAACTCCTTGGTTGTCCTGATGAATTCTCATGAAAGGCTGTTCTGAAACCTCATTTTTCAGATAGTTAGAAATGTTCCTCCAATCTCCAGCCTAAATCTATTCATGGCCAATTTATACCCACTTGTTCTACCCACATAGTCCTTTAACTTTGCTAACTCTTCTCTCACCTTGATGCTTGACCTCTGATGCGCTTATAAACACAGCAGTCATGACCCTCTCAGCCTTCTTTTTGCTTGGCTAAATAGGCCAAGCTCTCTTAAGCACCTTCCATGATAGGTTCACGATTCACCTACTAATCCTAATAGCTCCTCTCTGCATCTGCTCTAGTTTGGATTCAGACTGATGCACAGTATTCCAGATGAGATCGTAACAATATCTTGTAGGGTGGTATTTCCCTCTCTATAGTAGAAATGCCTTACCCTAACATATTAATGAGTTACATTTGACTTTTTCATGGTCATGTCATATTGGTAGCTCACAGTTATCCATTAACTGACAAATAATACACCAAAGTCTATCTCCTCCTCAATTTTTCAACCAGAGCTGCCCAAGACCATGATAGAATGCCTTGTTATTAATCCAGAAGTACAAGAGCTTGTACCCTGGTACTATTAAATGTCATTTTTAACTGTTACTGTAGTCCTCGCAGTCATACAACTCATTTTGTCATTTTTTTTTTATGCAGAGCTCTCATTACAATTACTTTTTAATAAAAATTCTGTTCCTTCACTGTGTATTTCAGTATTGTATTTTTCAGCTAAGCTTCATCCTGCTTACCTGGAGCATTAATGTAACCTGGATAAATCATGTTCTGTTTATCTTTGGCTATTAGTGTGATTCATTAATAAGTAATTGTACCATGTCTTTTTCTTGACAAGGCCTTGCTATACAAATTGCATTATGTGCTACATTTTTCACTCTGAATAAATAGGTGTTTGGATTGTCCTGTGAATACTCAACTATTGCTTATATTACAGAAGATATGGGATAAAAAATTCTTTGCATGTTATAAAACAATACATTTTCTTGTGATTCACCCAATCTTCTTTTTTTCTTTCTGAAGCAGCCTCATCATTCTTCTTACTTACTATACAGGTAATATTTCAAGTCTCTTTACAAGGACATTGAAGTATCTGTATTCTCCATTCAAGTTTTCCTCTCCCTATCTTGGCATACTTCTTCACAAATTACTAAGTAATAAAGAAGTCTTGCTAAAAATACTCCTTGCTGAGTTTAGCTACAATCAACTGAAGAATCTAGATTTGCAAGACCCCCAAACATGGTCCCAATATGGACTCTAACCCCCTTGTGGAACATAGTCTGAAAAACAGGAGCAAGTTTCTAGATAACAGGAGCTTTCAAGTATGTTCTTTGATCTGAAATAGCTGTATCTGGTTTTGAACTCAAACTTTGCAAGAGAGTTATAAAAGAGTGTGTGTGTGTGTGTGTGTGTAAATGCCTATGTAGAGTCATAGAGAAATAAGGCTGGAAGGGACTTCCAAAGGTCATCTAATCCAACCCCCTGCCTGAGGCAGGATCATCCCTAACTGAACCTTCCCATACAAACTGTAATCTAAACTCTACGTAAGACTGCCATCAACTCTGACACAATACGGACCTAATACCCTAACCTACTACAGGTAGAGCAAGAGAACCACAGTGGCCAATGTCCTGCTTCTATAACATTTTAACAATATATGCTTAAGAGGTCCTGGATAGAGGGCCAAACCTCCCACAACAGAGGAAGGCAACTCCTCCACCCCCACTACCCCCCTGTCCATATCCATCTGACCATGGGATAAAATTTCTTCTTGATCTCAAATATGACAATCAGTCTGAACCTGAGCAGAGAGGCAAGACCCTCTAGCCAGGAAACTCCGTCTTTGGTCCCTGTAGGAGAATTGGCACACACCAGTCAAAGTCCCCAGCCTTGCCTGTAGCCGACACCCAATACCTCTGGGGAGGCTTAAAAGCATCCCGATTCATATAGCAGGAAAGTTGGGGGGGGGGGGGGTGTAGCAACCAGCAAATCCTAAAAGCATGGGAAATACCCATGGTAAAACATAGGCATAGCTACACCTAGATCATGCCCAACCTTTTCTTTAACAACTCCAGTGGTGGAGAGTCCATGACTTCCCTAAGCAGTCTATTCCACTGCTCACTATTCTAACAGTAAAGAAGTATTTTTTTTTCTAAACTTACTTTGCTACAACTTCCAGCCATTGGTCCACATCCTCCTCTCTGCAGCAAGACAAAAAAGGAGCTTTCCCTCATGAAGACTCTGTGAAGCAGAGCTGTATTGCTACCCAGCATATCCACAGGTGGCAGATAGTGGAATGACCTTCAGGGAAGGTTAGCTATGAAATAAACAGGGATAATTCTGACAAATAAGCAGTCACAGACCAAGCAGCAGTAGCACCACCAGAATGTAATGAGGACAGCAGATGGTTTCCCTCCTGAAATCCACATATATCCTTTGATAGTGCTGTGACATGGCAAGTACAGATTGTGACTATAATAAGCCTCACCAGCCATGGGTCTACAAGTCCTCAATGGCAGAGCAGGCAGAAGAAGACGTTAGAATCTCAATGGCTGCAAAGATGGGTGAAGACTGCAGTGGAATAAGATCCCCAGCTGTCTTGGTCTCCTTGACATTGGATCACGGTCCTGTTCTATCAAGAACTGTGTGGAAGCTGATGTACAGCAGCTTCTTCATGATAAAAGAAGTCACACACAGGCATCTTCCATGAAAACAGCTTTTGCAGCTCATTCCTCAAGCCTTTGGCAACCAGGTAATTGTGACAGGAGCAGGATTGTGAAGTCTGGAAGCTCCTAGGCATGTACTGACATGAAGGCTGCAGTAACAAGAAGGTCATCTAGCACTTAGATGAGACAGGAATGCAATTAGGCAGCTGTAACTGTGACTAAGCAGCCCTCTTCAGGATCTGTTCTGGTCACCCCACATGTGAAGGGGGCTAAAAATGGTGCCCTAAACATAGCCTGTCTTATACAGTATTCTGTATGTCTTCCTGACTGGACAACCACATTCATTGGGATCACCTATACTGTGGTCAAAAATACCAGCGAAGACAAACCATCATTTTTGGGACCTGGAGCATTCAGGATGCTCATAGACAACCCTAATAGTGAACAGCCTTCTGGAGGGGTAAACAGGAAGGAGAACACTGACTTCACAGAATCAGTTTGCCATTAAGATTCATAGATGTTTGGGACAGAAGGTACCTTATCATATCATCAAGTCCAACCCCCTGCCCTGGGCAGGAAAGAGTGCTGGGGTCAGATGACCCCGGCCAGGTGCATGTCTATCCTCCTCTTATAGACCCCCAAGGTCAGGGAGAGCACCACCTCCCTTGGAAGCCCATTCCAGATTCTGGCAACCCTTACCTTAAAGAAGTTTTTCCTGATATCTAACCTAAATCTGTTCTCCATCAGTTTGTGGCCATTGTTCCTAGTTACTCCAAGGGGTGCCCTGGTAAACAGAGTATCTCCTATTCCTTGCTGCCCCTTCACCCCCCCCCTCACCCCCGATTAATTTATAGGTGACCACAAGATCACTTCTCAGCCCTCTCTTGTGGAGGCTGAAGAGATCCACGACCATCAATCTCTCCTTGTAGGGCTTTGCCTCCAGGCCCCTAACTATGAGTGGCCCTCCTCTGATCCCTCTCAAGGTTGTCCACATCCCTCTTGAAGTTGACACCCAAAAGTTGACACCCAAAAGTGGACACCCAAAAGTGGACACAGTACTCCAACTGTGGCCTGATAAATGCCGCATGGGGAAGTATAACCTTGGACCTTGGAAGTATAACATTGGACCTGTTTGCCATGCACCTGCTAATGCCTGATAAAGTGAGGTTAGTATTACTGATTGATTGCTTCATCACATTGACAACTCATGTTCATCTTGGTGTCAACAATGACTCTGAGATTCCTTTCCACTGCTGCTGAGAAGCTCCTCCTCCAGCCTGTAAGCATGCTGGTGATTCCTTCTCCCTAGGTGCAGCACCTTACATTTGTCCTTGTTGAACTGCATACTATTCTAATCCACCTACTTTTCCAACCTGTCCAGATCCACATGGATTCATTCCCTACCCTCTAATTCTAGTGTGTTAACTTTAACCCATAATTTGGTACCATCTGCAAATTTGGACAGAGTGCTTTCCACGCCCTCATCCAAATCACTGATCAAGACATTGAACAACACTGGTCCAAGGACCGAGCCTTGTGGGACTCCACTGCCCACATCTTTCCAGGTCAATACCAATGCATCCACTACCACTGTCTGGGTGTGGCCCCTAAGCCAATTTGCTATCCACCTGACCATGTAATAATTTATGTCACAGCCACTCAGTTTATCTGTGAGAATAGAATGAGATACCGTATCAAAGGCCTTCTTAAAATCCCAGTAGATGACTTCATAAGGGTGAAGAATGAAGTCATAAACCATCTCAGTGAGTTCCCTATCAGAATTAATGAGCACTTCATAACTCTCTGCCTTAAACTGACAGGGAGACAATATGCCACTGTCATCAGCGCGTATGCTCCGACTCTTAATGCCACCAATGAAACCAGGGACGGATTCTATGCCAACCTTGACCAAGTCCTTTCTGACATTCCAGAGGGAAACAGACTAATTCTTCTTGGTGATTTCAATGCCAGAGCTATAAGGGACTCAAACCTCTGGAACAAAAGCATCAGCAAGGAAGGAGTAGGAAAAGGTAACTCCAGTGGCATCTGTGGTGGGCCAGTAGGACGTGCTTCTGTACTGAGCCACCTACCTCATTGCACCCGACCACCTTCCAGGCTCCAAGTGCCTCTCTGGGGGTGCCTCATGTCCGGCTGATCCCCTTCCTGAAGCACGCCCGCTAGCCTGGGGGTAATGCTGCCCCCACCCAGGGTCTGGACTGATCCTGGCCCTGTGCCCCCAGGGAAACAGAAGCCTAGTAGTCCTTGAGGGTATTTGACCCACTGCAAGAACTTGGGGTGCTTCCCTCAGTCTGAAGCACAAATAGTCATCTCCCTTAGTCAGCCAAACCAAGGGGACCCCAAGGCCTAATCTAGCCCCTCTCCCAATAAGTCTCCCATGCTAGATATAAAGGAAAACTTTATTGGTTACAATGAGTAGGTGTGGAATAGGGTACAGGGTAGAGCAAAATCAGAGAAATCCCATAGAGCAAATAGGGTGGCTGGGTAGCCTTTGATCACGCATCTGAGTTACTACAAGCTATATATCTAGTTAGATCTTTATATCTAGTTAGATCTCAGGTAGCTTACTCATGAGTATCATCCAGAGGCAGGTGGAGATTCCCTCTGGAGGCAGGCAGTTCATTGATCATGAGTTTCAAGAGAGAGAGCAAGTTTCAGATGATCCAGCTTCTCTCTGAGTTCTTCATCATGGCTACTGTCCCTCCTCCTGGGCAGTCCTTAACTTATATAGTCCTTATGACCTCATTTACCTGGTCCAATGGAGGCCAGCAACTGTTGGTTGACAGCCAACCAATTTGAAATGCATCACTGGTTGCCGAGTAGACTGGCAGGGTCACTAGCCCCCTCCCAGTCAGGTTGGCATTGCTTAGAACAATAGGGACCTTAAGTCCCCCCACCCAAGTATGTGATGCCAGTCACATAGGCAGAAGGAGCAGGTTTCCCCCCTCCCTCAGGAATTTATCCAGCTCAGGTTACAACTCAGGGTTACCTGGAGCCCATGGGATGTCTGCCCTCTGCAGTGACCATAGTAACCAAATTGTCACAGAGCAGAGTTTGAGGAGAGACAGAGATGGTATTCTGCCACAGCATTCTTCTCTTGACCACATGAATGGAACATGGAATCATCATCATCAACGCCCTGTTTCATCAGAAAAACAGGCATAAGACATCATGGCAACACCCACGATCTAAGTATTGGCACCTGATTGACTATGTCATCATCCATGCCTGGGATCACAAAGTCCAGATCGCTCGAGTTATGATAGGAGCTGATGATTGCTAGACTGATCACCAACCCATCCGCTCAGTTATGTCAGTCAAATAGGCTCCCAAACAACAGCTGCAGCAGAAGCAATGCCAATGGAAGATCAACTTTGAAGGACTCAAGGACCCAAGCAAGCAGGAAGTCTTCCACCACTGCCCCAATGAAAACATAGGGAATCTAATCAATAACAATAGGAGAATATCAGCAGTATGTGGGGTGCCCTTAAGGCCACCCTCATCAGCACCTGTGAAGAGATGCTTGAATTCTCTACCAGGAAACATCAAAACTGATTTGATGAGAATGACCAGGAGATCCAAGAGTTGACTAACTGCAAACGCAAAGCCTTTTGTGCTTGGCAAAATGACACCAACTCTAAAACAAAAGAAATTGAATCTCTAACAAGCCAGGGCAGAGGTTCAAAGGAGGACCTATGATATGAAGAACAAATGGTGGGAAGACAAGGCTAAGGGGATTTAACATCTCATTGACATCCACAATATGCAAAGTTTCTTCACTGCCAGCAAAGCCATCAGTGGTCCGAGCACTCAGGTACCAACCCCACTTGAGACCTAAGGATGAAGGAGACATTATCAAGGAAAGGGGAGCCATCAATCAATTAGAAGGATCATTTTGAAGAGCTCCTGAATTGAGACTCTGTTGTTGCCAGGTGTTCTCAGCTCTATCCCACAACATCCATTCAGATATGATCTTTGAATCCCTCCAACACTTCATAAGGTGAGGAAAGTCATCAAGCAAATGAAGAACAACAAGGCATCTGAAGTGGATGGAATCCCCATGGATATCTTCAAGCAATGCGGGGTAGGGGGAAAGGAGCTCACATCACAGCTTTATGCCCTCATCTTAAGGATCTGGATGGGGAAATATCAGACAACCTCAGGGATGTCATGATTGTGACAGTCTTCAAGAAAGGAGAGAAGTGTGACTGTGGAAACTATAGAGGGATCTCACTTGCTGTCCACCACAGGAAAGTTCATTGTGAGAACCCTCCTGAATTGTCTCCTTCCACTTACTGAGGAGTCCTGCCTGGAATCTCAGTGTGGGTTTAGGGCATCAACCCACACTGAGATTCCAGGCAGGACTCCTCAGGACTGAGGAGGGCATCAAGTGGCATCAAGTGGCACAACTCACATAGTCTTTACAGCTTACCAGCTACAGGATAAATGCTAAGGACAATATAAGCCTCTCTACATGGCCTTCTTTAACCTCATGAAAGCTTTCAACTCTGTCAGCTGAGAAGTGTCATGGAGGACCCTTCTGAAGTACAGATACCAACCAGAATTTGTCACCATTCCCTGCCTGCTCAATGACAGTACACAAGTAGTGGTTCTCAGGAATGGATCTATCACAGATCACTTTGAGGTTAAAATAGGAGTTAAGCAAGGCTGTGTCATTGCTCCAACACTCTTCTCAATATTCCTTGCTATGATGCTACATATGACCTCCAACAGGCTTCCATCCACAGTGGAGCTAAACTACCAAATGAATCATATGCTGTATAACCTCAGTCAACTCTGAGCCAAAACCAAGACCACCATAACCTCAATCATTGAACTCTAGTACACTGATGTTGCTGTAGTTTGTGCTCGCTTCAGGTAATCATCAATGGCTAACATTCAGAAGACTAAGGTCCTCTCCCAACAAGTTCCTAATGAACAGCTCCCAGCTCCAGTAATCTAGATCCACAGTGAGACTCTGGAGAATGCTGAGCATTTCCCATACCTCAGAAACCACCTGTCATAGAATAGATAACCATTGTCTATCAAAATCTAACATTGCCTCAAATGTAAAAGTGCAGCCTTCGGATGCCTGAAGAAACGGGTGTTCAAAGATTGTGACATCTGATCTGAAACCAAGCTCATGGTTTATCAAGCAGTTGTGATCCCCACCTTGCTGTACAGAAATGAGGCATAGGCAATGTACAGGAGACACCTAAAGTTGTTGGAGAAGTGCCATCAACATTGTATGTAGAAGATCCTCCAAATCCAGTGGGAAGACAGATGCACCAAGTTAGCATACTCCTACAAGCAAAAAACAAGAGTACTGAGATGATGATCATTTGATATCAACTTGTTTTGGCCAGACATGCCATCTGGATGTCTAACTCCAGACTCCCAAAGCAAGTTTTATTCTCCCAGCTTAGACCAGGTATACACTCAAGAAGAGAGCAAAGGAAGTGCTTCAGGAACACCTTCAAGGCCATCTTAAAAAAATACAACATCAATGTCATCTCATGGGACACTCTTGCCCAGGATGGCCCCAAATGGAGGAACAGTCTTCTACAGGGATCTCAGTATTTTGAAACTTCACAACAATAACAGAAGATGGAAAAGCAGGAGCAACAGAAACAGCATGTCACAGACTAAAACAAGAATCCAGTGCTGCCTATCCTACACAAAAACACACACTGGAGCTGCAGTAGAGCCTATTGATCCTAGATAGGCCTCGTCAGCTATCTTCAGACACACAGATATGGAAGATAATCATCCTCGACTGCAAGGGATTGCTAAAGACTGCTATCTTAAGCACTTTTTCCGCCTATCTCTGGACCCTCTCTAACTTCCTAATGTCCTTTTGCAAATGTGGAGCCCAGGACTGCACATGTGTTTCTGTGTAGGGTGGGTGGCACTGGATTCTAGATGTGGCCTCATGAGTGCCAAGTAGAAAGATGCCATCACCCCCACCCCACCATCTTGCACCTAATGTTTCTATTGATACATCCCAAATCCACATTCACCTTTTGAGCGGCTGCATCACAATGAAGACTCATATTGAGTCTGTAATCCCAAGTCCTTTTCCACAGTGCTGACATCCAACCAGGTGTCCCCTATTTTGTATATGCATTTTTTATTATTCCTCCCAAAGTGTAGTGCTTCATTTGTCCTCATTGAACTTCAGGATTTTCCTCAATCCTGTTAGATGTATCCCAACTTTCCAATCTGTAGAGATCCTTCTGAATTGCGCTCACATCCTCCAGTGTGTTCACACTCCTCAGTTTTGTGTCATTCTCAAACTTGCTCGAGAAGTTTTCTATGCCAGCATTCAAATAATTAATAAACATGTTGAATAGCACCAGGCCCAGGACAGACCTCTGTGGGACTCCACTCAAAACTTCCTGTCATTCTAACGTGGATCTGTATATAATTACCCTTTGCTTATGGCTATTGAGCCAGTTATTTATCCACCTTGTAGTACTTTTACCCAGCCTACATTTCTCCAATTGGTTTATGAGAAGGTCATGTGGGACCTTGTCAAAAGTTTTGCTGAAGTCCAGACTCACTATATCTATAGCATTCCCTTCATCCACCCAAGCAGTTACTTTGTCAAAGGAGATTGGTTTTGTTTGACATGATTTGTTTTTCATAAATCCATGCTGGCTGCTTGCAATCAGCTCTTTCTCTTCTAGATGCTTGAAAATCAGGCCTTAGGATACACTGCAGTAACTTCCCAGGTGATGAAGTGAGGCTAGCCAGTCTGTACTTCCCCAGATTCCCCTTCTTGCCTTATCTAAAGCAGGGCACTAACTTGACCCTTTTCCAGTCCTCTGGTAACTGGCCCATCTCTCACGCCTTCATGAAGATTATTGCCAAAGGCTCCGAGAGCTACTCTGCCAGTTCCTTCAGGACCCTGGGGTGAAGCTCATCCTTGATGACTTTAATTCATTCAGACCCAACAAAAGCCCTTTGACCATCTTTTTTATTATCTCCTCCTTCATCTTGCCCCCTTCCTTATCCAGATAATCCCTGTTAGGTGTTTGGCGTCTTAATTTTTTTTCTGAAGACTGAGACAAAATAGCCATTGAGTATTTTTCCTTTTTTGTATCTTCAGTTAGGAGCTCCCCCTAGCTTGTTAATAGAGGACCCTCAGCTTCCTTGTTCCTCCTTTTCTGGCCACCTTAGTTACAGAACCTCTTCTCATAGTCCTTAACCTCCTGTGCCAAGTACAGCTTGTTCTTTATCTTTGCCTTCCTGATTTTGTCCCTGCAAGTTCTTGCTATTTTCTGATACGTCCTTGGTGACCTGCTCATTCTTCCACTGCCTGTACGCTTTCCTTTTGCATTTTAGAAGCTCCTCGTGCAGCCATGTTGGTCTCTTGCCATTTCTCTTGTGCTCCCATCATCTGGGGACAGTTTCGTGTTGGGCTTCCAATACTGTGCTCCTCAGATGCTCATTTTGCTTGACCTCATACTTTTCACTCAGGATGTGAAATTCTATTGTATTGTGATCGCTTCCTCCAAAGTAACCCATCACCTTCACACATCCTTCACTAGTTCTTCCCTATTGGTCAAGACAAAATTCAAGTGCTTTCATCTGCCAAATTCCAGCAATGCAAGAAAAGAGACATTGTGAAAATTAACCATTGCTTTTAATTTCTGCAAACAGCCTGTCAAACTAGAATGACATATGGTATCATTAACCCTGATTCAACTTTGAACAACATAGATGAAATCATTTTCTCATTCTGTTTTCATTGAAAACAATATCAAAGAAGTGACAGGCTAGGAGTTAGTTACCATTCTAGAACAATAAATAGATTTTTTAAATTACAATTAAAATGAAAATATGAAAAATAAAGTTTGGTCCCTATTATTCCTTGCTACAAGCCTATTCTACTTCCAACCAACACAAGAACTAGAAAAAGCATTAAAGAGACACTGGGTCCATAGTGTTTCACCTTCCACTATTCCCTAGAAAGAACTTAAGAGATATTATGGGAGAGAAAGATTGCAGAAGGGGAGGAAAATATGACACAAGAAAAAGCACAAGTCTTTTCAGTCTTTTAATCTGATCTATCACTTGCTCCCTAAAATGAAAACAATAAGACTGTGATTGATGGGCTCTTCTGTATAATAATTTATGAAAATTGCACGTTGTCCTGTTTATAGCATGAATATATTGGTTTAGTATTACAGGTGGCTGTTGAAAAAAACAAGCAGGAAGGGAAAGAATTGCTCAAGATAAAATGTCCTGTTAAGAAAAAATGCCAGGTCAAGAAAAAGACATTGCACATAGGGAATAAGAAGAATGCTGGCAGGTTTTAAAAGTGCTTACCTACTTCAAGGAAAAGCAGAGATGTTTGGGTGAACAGGGCTGAAAGAAGGACCTGCTGGAAGATGAAACTCCTGCAAATGCATTGAATATTAGTATAGATGGCTTCTTGTTTTAAAATCCCTTTTTTCTAACAACCTTATTTTTTGATCTAAGAAGTCTGTCTGGTCACTATACTCTATCAGTCACAGCCTTCTAAAGGCAGGACTGCAGGTACATGCTGGATTAAAGCAGGTGATCAGCAAATAGCTAGTCTGTAGCCTAGGGTCTGATCTGCAAAATTCTACCCCAGGAGAGGTAAAAGTAAAGGGTGTGTGCTCAGAGAGACCAGGAAAGAGTTAGAGTTGCAGCTAGTTCTGAAACTAGAGAAGGCCTTTACTGGAATAATAAGCAATATTATTCATATACTGAGCTCTACGTTTAGCAACACAAGCTAGTTATCATAGAGCAAGCTAGTGTACAAACTCACAATTCATTGTTTACTCCACCTTTACTGCTCATGTGCACACTCTTACCAGCAGTAAATGTGAGGTAACTTATTCCATTCCCTTGAGGGAGAAATTATATCAGGTATCCATCAGAGTAAGGAGATACTAATGGACAGTAATTGCAGAGACAGTGTACTGCAAGCTCACACCACAGCTTATCACCTGAAAACATATACGTGTAGTCAGTCTGTCCCTCTTTTTCTGCTACTTCAGACTTTTGTACAAGAACCCACCTTACGCTCTCCTGCCTGATTTTCTGCAATGCACACAAAGAAATTATTTTGATATTGTATCTTTCTTTTCCTTTTTCCTGTATAAGCAATTTCTAAAAATAATTTAGAAGTTTAGATGAGTCATACCTACAACTATTGTCCCAATCTGGTCATCTTCTAACCTTGAAGAGGGATTTGTCCATTTGATTGTCTTGGATTATTAAATCCCAAAGCCGCAAGCTCACATCCAATAGATTTAAGATTCTTCTCAACAGGATTATCTCTCTTCAATGATGCTGCAGTCTGAGCACCATAGCTTATGTAACCTACACCCACTCACTCACTGTAATCCTCTGTCCACCTGGAGAGGTAGCTTTTCTTCATATAGATGTTGATGATCTTGCTAACAAGTCTTGACTAACAGATCTTTAGCTAGGCAACAGAGGGTAATGCCAGCCAGGGGTCAATTCAGCAGAAGATGGCCATTTCCTCTGTACAGGGTACCTTTTTCATTCTAACTATGTAGTTCTCAGGGTTCAAATACATCCATAGACAATCCAATATTTTTGTCATCCTGGGGCTGAGTCTCATGGCTTTAGCTTATTATGTAAATTGGAGGCTGTGTTATGGCAGCTAAAGAGCCTGAGAACTCAGTCTTGGCATCTCTCTTAACCTTATCAGGGACATTGAAGTTGAATACTACAAGGTTTGCAGCAGTGTTTTGATCTATTGACCCATAGAAGAGGAAGCTGGGCTTATTCCATTGTTTGACATGAGCACGGCTATACAGCTCAGAGCAGCTAGGATGGGGTTTTTTGTTGTAGAACTCCCTTAGCAACATCTTCTCCCTTCTCTGCCAGGTCACTCTCTTGTGAATAGTGTGAGTTGACAGCAATGTGTTTGCAATCATGCTTCCTTTGGGCACTACTGCAAACTAATTTTTAAATAATAATACCAATTATAATAATCTCCAATTGTGAACATTTGCAACTGGCAAACTGCAACCTGTCTGATTATTTTTTCCAGAATATCAAAATGAGAGAAACTGTTAGCTTTTTCTACAGGTTTCCCAAGAGTACAATTTTTACAAAAGAAAAAGAAAAGAAAGAAAGAATAATCACTATCTATTGATTATATAACTGTGTCTCTTTTTTTTGACACAGGCTTAGTGCTAGTCTATCCTCAGGCCCATCAGATAATTGTGTGGGTAGGTGTCTGTTTTAGCTGGGACTAAGACAGCTTGTAGTATGAGACAACTAAGTTGATGAAATCAATCTGCTATTCACTAGTCATAACTGCTAATTTAAAGCAGATCCCTTCAGTATAGGCATTAGACATTTTGTTAAAAAGTTGATGATTTGAGGATAATATATAATATACATATATATTTCCATTTAAGGCCTCATTTCACATCTAAGCACAAAATGTCATGAACAATACGGGGGAGACAAGAGAGATAGCAAAGAGATGATCAAATGGAGTACGTATACTTCTGATGGTTGAAGTGTTAAATCTGACACATATTTACACCCTTGCCTGTACCCAAGCTGTCACCAGTTTAATTAAGGGGATATTTTAAATTGATTTAGTTAATACAGTGTAACTGAATATCATGAACAATGATAAGGTGAAGAAACAGAGGGTGTGTGTAGATGAAACAGGGGCCCTAAAATGAAGCAGTGGGTTTTAAAAAACATCACTTCAATTTAGGACTGATTAAACCCTCATGTCGCGCACACACCTTGCTGACTTACCTGCTTCTCTGGCGGGGAGGGGAGGGTGAGCTGCCAGTGGGCAGAGCAGTCCCAGGGCTGCGGAGGGGCTGATGCTTCCTTCCACAGCAGTGGTGTCCTGTCCTCGCCCCCCCATCAGGTGGCATCTGCCTGCAGGCACCCAGCTCAGGTGGTCCCAGGGGCCACTGCAGCCCTGGAGGGAAGCACCGGGCCCCCGCACAGTTCAGGCAGGCAGGCAGGCTTGGGGTGGAGCAGGGGGAGATCAGGCTCACTGCTTTTCTTGGGCAGAGCCTGCTTTCCCAGGCTGCCTGCAGGGTTTCCTGCAGAGCCATGGAGCTGCATGGAGCCACACATTTAGCCTACTTTAAAGTGTTGTGCACTTGTTTTGTCTACATATCACCAGAGACAAAGGGTACGCACCAGCAAGGCTCTGGATGCAGGAAAAGCTCTTTTATATCTTGACAATGGCATGTCCTTCCTGGGAAGGACAGGACTGCACCATGTCATGTCATGTCCATGACAGGTACACTGACATGCTCCAGGCCTGGAAATTCACCAGTGAGGATATTCTCTATACTCAGCCCCAGAGCCTGATTTCAAGCCCTCATTTTCTGGTGCAAGCTCTGCATAAGTCTAGAGCTGGCTCAGTGGGTAACTTTTGGGTCTGAAGACAAGCCCAAAAGGGCTTATGTTGCAACACATAGGCATAACCAGGCAGTTCTGTGTCCTGGGAAGCATAGATGGCCAGGCAAGCAACTGCACCCAAGGTGTTGTGGTGGTAGTAGTCAGGCCAGGAGCATGGGCAGCTGCAATTTTTAGGTTCCCCTCCCACAAATCAGTGTCCAGGGCTGATGTATCACCCATTCCCCTGAAAGAAGGGGTGATAACTCAGTGGTAAAACACTTTCCTGGAATGTGGGAAAGTTCAGTTTCTTCTTCAGCCTGAAGGGATTCAAAACTACAGCCAGGAGCATAATTAGAGGTGAGAGGGGCATGAGCTCCCATTGCTGATTAAGCTGGGAGGGGTTTGGGGGATGGTCACTGAATCCAAGGCCAGGAGCTGCTGAAATTGTATCATGGACAAGTAAGGCTGGAAAGAGCCTCAGCAGATCATCTAGTCCAATGTTTCTCAACCCATGGGCTGCAAGCAAAAGTGGGTCTCAAGACTATTTGAAAGGGTCACGAGCAAGACCCAAAAAAACACAGGAAAGCACAGGTTTCCCCTTGAAGGCTTGCAGCATTCCAGCGTGCAAAGAGCTGCTTGGGACAATTGGAGGCAACGGGCGCACATGCATCTGCACGTGCACACACATGCGGCCAACATGCAGTGAGTCAGGGTGATGGGAGCAGCCCCAGCAGCTGGATGCAGGTAAGTTATGGGGGGAAAGGAAGTCCAGGTCTTGGGCACTGTCCCAGGTGCATGTGGATGTGTATGGGATAGGTGTGTGAGGGGGGGCAGCTGGCTGCCAGCACTGGGGGAAGGTGGCCAGGCACCAAGGCTGTGTCAGAGCATGGGGTAGAGGGGAGGTGCCTGCTTCTCCATCAGGGGAAGGGGAAGGAGACGGGGGTCCTTCAGGGGCAGTAGGGAGCTGTGTGGCTGGGCTGATGGCACTGGGGTTGGTGTCCATACTCTCAGGGGAGAGGTGGCCAGAAGATGCTGCTCAGGGGGTGGGAGGGGCCGTGAATAAGCTACCTGGCATGGTGCAGAAGTCCCAGCCCAAGACAGGGGGGGCTGCCACAGGCCTCCCCTCCTTCCCCCTCCAGCCTGTACAAGAGCTGGACTTGCTCTGCTGCCGCCCACATGAGCTGGAGCCACTACAGCCACTGCACTCCAGCCGGAGTGGGACGGGGCAACTGTGGGGCCCCTCTGACAGGTCTGTAGGGGACAGGGGGCTGCAGATTGGGAGTGAGGGCACTGCCAAGGCCAGGGAACTGTGAGTGTGGAATGAGGGGCACTGGAAAGGTCAGGGGGCTGTGGGGTCAGGGGTGAGGGGCACCAGTGGGACCAGGGGGCTGTAGGCTGGGACTGGCCATTGATGTTTACAAAAGGGGCTGGGTACAAAAAAGGTCAAAGACCACTAATGTAGTCTAACCAGGGAATCAAATTTGCCACCTTGGTGTTAGCAGGCCCACATGCTAACCACCTGCACTGAACAGCTGCTTATAGACCTAGCTATGCAAGTCCTCCCTGCCAAATTAGGGTGTTTATTTCTTTGCTTAGCATGGGAAAGGTGAGAGGCTTAAGTCCTTAGCTGGAGGACACTTTCCCCTACAGCTGCTGGGGCCCTAAAGCTGTCCTGACTCCACCCCTGGTCTCCTTCCCTTCTCTGTAGAGCTGGAGTCCATAGCTGCCAGGACACAAAGGCCTTTGCCACTCCCTCCACTGTCGCCCCCCCCTCCCCCGCCCCTCCACTTTGCCTGGGGAAAAAAGGGAGCTTGATATGCCTCTGCCCACAGCTTTTGCCCAGGAAGGTGTTGTAACCCATGGGCTACATACAACCTGTTAGGTTGCATGACTGGAAAGGGCACTCCCTTTCTTCTCAGTTGATATAATGCATAACACTTCAACAAAATAAATAAATATTCATTGGGCTAGGCAAGAGATTGAGCATGACTCCAGTTCACTGATTAGGGCACTCACCTGGGAGACAGGAATCCTGCATGCCACTCCATGCTGCAAAATACGTAAGTAGTCCTGAGGTTTGAACCCAGGTTTTCATTGTGCTGGCGTAATGCTTTAATCACTGAGCTACTGTGAAAAAGGTGAATTAAGGTAAGGAGGGTAGGGGGAGGGTTAGAAAGTAGCTGAGCAACGGTATTAAGGAATGCAATTTTGGACTGTCCAGTTCTAAGCACTTACATTCTTCATTGGGCTGGGCCCAAGTCTCTGGTTGTTACTGTGGAGCATCTGTGGAATCACAGTATATTTTATTTCCTTATCTGCTTAACATCTTCAGTCTCCAGTGTAGTGTGGGGCTAAAGTATGTCACCTAGCTTCTCCTCAAGATGTGTCCATCTTTGTCCAAAGTGGAAGGCACTTACCTTCAGCTACTGACAGCTAGAGTCAGTGTTCTCCATTTCTAACATCAGCATTTTGATTTCAACATTTAATAAGGTATGGAGATTAGGAACATTTCAAATGAATCAAGTATAGAAACTATGCCAGCTTTAAACACTCCATGCAAACCCACGGAAGTCTTTGTTTATACTTAAAAGTCTTATCTATATTGCTAACTTGGCTTAGGTTGTGACTCTTCTTCTTATTATTATTCTTATTTACTCAAATAATTATGCTGGTAAAAAACCCCAGTGTATACAATGTCATAAAAGTGATTTATATCATCATAGATTCTTCTTCTTCTTGAATGGGTTAAGTGCCTATGTAATGAAATAACTGTGCCCATGCTAAAGGGACTTGCCACTTCAGCTATATCGGTATAATTTAAGTATTAATATTTTCTACCATAGATAATGCCTTTGTTTTGAGGAGCTGAGAGAAATAACAGGGAAGGAAGCAGAGGCATTTTTAAAACCCTGAATGAAAACCTATCAAATCATTTCATGGTTAAACCACAAAGCATTTCCCTCTCTCCTCCTTAATAATGGGAGCAAGAACTCTTACGACCTGACTTTTGTACTTGGATTCTGCAATGAGTAAATTGCTTTCTTTTCCTGACATTTTCTCCTACCAATGTGTGTATAGACATGGAAAGGAGAAGTGCCTGTCTTTTTTATAGCGGGAACCCAGCTCTGCTCATCCTCTCCTGAACTCATTTGTTTTTGGATGGAAAAAGCTATCAGTCATGCAACTTAATCACTGTATGCTACTCTTAGCAGCTATGCGTGCTATTTGAAGTGCATCTCATGCATATTAATGCTGCACTTTTATTAAAGCCTTTGAACAAATAATATGATACCTGGCAGAGGCACTGAGAAATAAAACACGAGTCACCAGGACTAATTAGAATAAATGAGAGTGGTATGTACCGTCGTAGGGCGGTGGGAGTCCTTTAGTCATTGTCCAATTTCAGGTTCTTCATGAAGAAACAATGGCACAACATTAATAAAAAGGATTCAGGTACATGAGTAACTCCAGCTTCCTTTCAATAAATTATGACCAGTTTGATATTTCCCCTTCTAATTGCTGATACAGTATGTAAAATATTAATCAGTTACTGCTCATGCTTATCGGGCTGGACAGCTGGGGAGCCCCTTGCAAAAATACTGCTGTAAGATACAGGTCATTTTGTAAAAATATCCCTGGGGACTTGTATAAGTTGTTCAGAGCTGCAGGGCAAATGGGATAAGACAGTAGAAATTAGAGTGATTTCGTTGGCTAAGTCAGCTGAGAGAGGTGGTTTGCAGGATGCACGTTAATTCCTGTGCTGCCTTCAGGTCTGTCAGTTAAAATTAATGACTCACTCCAAACTAGAAAGGACTGTGTTGTATGTGAGGCTGTAGGATGAAATAGCTTTGCAAGGTCACTGTGTTTGAACACTATATACCTCATTAACCTCTGAGTGGGCTAAGCAGCAGTGAAAAATAAATCCCAACTCAAAAGTGATGAAAATGCAGTAGCACCCCTTTTTATTTCAGGGGCAAGGTGAGGAGAAAGGATTTAATCCAAAAACATAGAGTCATCTAATCACAATTCTGTCTTCAGCTGAATTTACCCAGCTTCTCTTTATAGTCAGAGGAAGTTGAATTTGTTTACCTGAGAATGGAAAATGGCAGTCTGATAATTACATCATAAAAAACTTTTAAAAACATTTCCTAATTAAATTACAATTTTGCAGTGGACCTCCCATATTTACTCAATTAGAAGATGCACATTTTTTCCTCCATTTAACACGGGGAAAGAAGCCCCTCGCCTTATAATAGAATATGAGGTGGCAGGGGGCAGGCCCCCTGCCACCCTCAGTTTGTGGCCAGAGCTGGAGCAGGAAACACAGGCTGTCTGTACATGTGCTCAGTGGTGGGGAAGGGGCATTTTAATTACAGCAGTTCCCAGAGAGCCGCTCTAATTAAAATGTTGCAGCATCATGTGTATTAAACCCCCGCACATTTAAAAATGGCTGTGGGATGCTTTAACTAATGCTCATTTGACAAGCTTTAGTTAAAGCACCCCCATGGCCATTCTGAAATGCAGGGGGGGCTTAGTACATTTAATTCTGCAGCAATGCTAGAGCTTTCTAATTAGAATGTGAAGCAGACTCGATTAATTAAGTCTGCTATGATGTGTTCTAATTAGAACAAGTTGGAGCATGTGTACAGGGCAGTGACAACTGCCACCTTCCCCCACCCACTGCCTATGTATGCCCCGCCAGTCCTCCCCTGCAACCCCTAGTTTCTCTTCATGCCACTTCTCCCCCTCTCTCCCCACCTTATAGTTTCATAGTAGTTAGGGTCAGGAGGGACCTGAACAGATCATCCAGCCTGACCCCCTGCCACAGGCAGGAATGAATGCTGGGTTCACAAGACCCCAGACAGGTGATTGTCCAACCTCCTCTTGAATTTGCCCAAGGTAGGGGTGAGGACCACTTCCCTGGGAAGTTGGGTCCAGATTTTGGCCACCCTAACTGTAAAATATTGTCTTCTGATCTCTAACCTAAACCTATTCTCTATCAGCTTATTACCATTGTTCCTCATCACCCTCGGTGGTGCTGGGGAGAAAAGGGCACTACCTATTTGCTGTTGATCTCCCCTGATGAGTTTGTCGGCAGCCACCAGGTCCCCCCTCAGCTTCCTCTTGCTGACACTGAACAGGTTCAGGTCCCTCAGTCTCTCCTCGTACGGCCTGTCCTGCTTCCCTCTCACCAAGTGGGTGGCCCTCCTCTGAACCCTCTCCAGGCTGGCCACATCCTTTTTGAAGTGCGGCGACCAGTACTGGACACAGTACTCCAACTGCGGCCTGACCAAAGTCATATAGAGGGGGAGTATCACCTCTCTGGACAGGATTGAGATGCACCTTTGGATGCATGACAAGGTATGGCTGGCCTTGCTGGCTGCGGTCTGGCATTGGCAGCTCATGTTCATCTTGGAGTCAATAATGACTCCAAGAACCCGTTCCAACTCTGTGCTTTCAAGAAGGGAACTCCCCAGCCTGTATGTATGTATGCTGTAGATTCCTTCTCCCAAGGTGCAGCACCCTGCATTTATCTACATTGAAACCCATCCTATTCTCATCTGCCCACTTTTGTAGTCTGTCTAAATCTATTTGCAGCCTCTCTCTCCCTTCAAGTGTGTCCACCTCGCCCCACATCTTAGTGTCATCAGCAAACTTGGACAGCATTCTTTCCACCCCCTTGTCCAAGTCGCTGATGAAGATGTTAAACAGTGCGGGCCCGAGGCCCGAGCCCTGGGGTACCCCACTGCTCACATCTCACCAGGTTGAGTACAACCCATCCACCACTACTCTCTGGGTGCGCCCCATCAGCCAGTATTTTACCCGTTCAACTGTGTAGGCATCAATGCCACAGTCACTTAATTTATTGATGAGGATGGGGTGAGAGACAGTGTCAAAGGCCTTCTTAAAGTCTAGAAATACTACGTCCACAGCCATACCATCATCCAAGGATTTAGTTACTTGGTCATAAAAGGCAATCGGGTTGGTCAGGCAGGACCTGCCTTTGATGAACTCATGATGATTGCCCCGAGCATGATCTCCCCTGCTGGCCCCCCACAGATGTGCTCCTTGATGATTCTCTCCAAAAGCTTCCCGAGCACTGAGGTGAGGCTTACAGGCTTATAGTTACTTGGGTCCTCCTTCCTCCCCTTCTTGAAAATTGGGACCACATTATCCAGTTTCCAATCCCCCGGCACCTGGCCAGATGATCACGAATGCTCATACAGCTGAGCCAAGGGCTCCCCGATGACCCCTGCCAGCTCCCTCAACACCCTTGGGTGGAGGGCATCTGGACCTGCAGTTTAAAAAATGTCTAGCCCTTCCAGAAGATCCCTAACTACATCTGCACTGACTGAAGGCCTGACAGAGCTGTCCCCGAGATTGTCCCTACCTCTGGTAGGTGGGATGTCCCGGTCCCTGTTCAAGAAAATGGAGGCAAAGAAACTGTTAAAAATATCAGCTTTCTTGCCTGGCATAGCCACAAGATTACCGTTTGTGTCTTGCAGGGGCCCTACATTGCCTGGTGCCCTCTTCTTGCTCCCAATGTGCTTGAAAAAGGACTTTTTGTTGTCCTTAATCCTGGACGCTAGCCTGAGCTCCATCTCTGCCTTGGCCTTCCTAATAGCCCTCCTACACTCATGGGCCGAGGAGGAGTACTCCTCCTTGGTGATAGCTCCTCCCTTCCACTGGTTGTATCCCCCCTTTTAGTCCTCAGGCATTGCTGAATGCCCTTGCTGAGTCAAGGGGGTTTCTAAGCACTCTTACCCACCTTGCTTCTCTCAGGGACTGTTATCCTTTGGGCCTGGAGGACTGCCCCCTTAAGGTATGACCATCCCCCATGGAATCCCATCTCCTCTACCTTCTAGGCCCTCAGTGCCTCCCCCACTAGTCTCCTAAACTCATTGAAGTCGGCCTTTGTGAAGTCAAGGGTTTTAGCCTTGGTGTAAGCCCTTGACACCCTGCGTTGGATAGTGAAATCCAGCAGGGGATGATCACTATTGCCCAGGTGGTCAAGGACCTGCAGTCCCCTCACCAGGTCACCCCCCATGGCCAGAACCAGGTCCAGCAAGGTGTTACCCCTAGTGGGGCTGTGCACTTCCTGGATAAGGTGAAGATCCTGTAATACAGCCAGGAACCTACAGAAGTGGTCATACCTGGCTGTCTGCTCCTCCCAGCAAATGTCTGGGTAGTTTAGGTCACCCAAGACAATAATATCCCTTAACCTAACCGCCTCCATAAGCTGACTGGAGAAGTCCTGGTCCAGCTCTTCCCCCTGGTTGGGTGGTCTGTAGTAGACACCCACCATAAAGTCCATTTCACCATGCCCCGCTTGTAGTTTGACCCATAGTGTCTCTGCCCGGCCCTCCTCTAACCCAAAGCTAATCCTTGATGATGTGAGGTGCTTTTTGACATAGAGCACAACCCCCCCCAACCTTTTCTCTCTGTCCTGTCTCTTCTATATAAGGTGTATCCCCAAATGCCCGCCGCCCAGTCATAGATAAGGTCCCTGTTCATCTGTTGCACTCTTCCTTGTATTCAGGGAAATATGGTATTTGGTTTGCTTTCTTAATTTTCCAACCATTCTAAAATTATTAGTCTTTATAACATGTGAAATGTTAAGGCTCCCAAATTGCATACAGTTTGTGTTTTATTTGTTTTCATGGTGATAGATGCTATCAATAGGTTGTTCAGTGTTATTTATATCTGCAGTGACCTTTCATGAAATATGCTATAAAGACTAGTATCAAAGTCTGAGACATTATTTGGTTGGGCTTCCATTACAATCATCACGTAATAATCACAATTAAATATATTATTCTTAATTATTTGGAAAGTCACATGAGAAAGGAACATCAAAACTAAGATCTTCAGTTGTTTCCAGCTCAGGGCTCCATGAAGAGCTGTGAGAAAGTGCTCGCCATGCTGCACGCAACAGATACCTAATCTCAAGGCATTTTATATTACAATTTAAAAGAAAACCTGCCTCAGACCTGAAACCACCTCTTACATAACCAAAAGTCCACATTGACAACACTGCCCATAGAGTTTGTTTCCACTTCCTCAGTTTCTGACCTTTTATACTGCTTATCATACAAAGGGTGTGTCTACACAAGCATTTGATGCAGGACCAGTTTACTTGTGAGTAAGTCACTTGCAAGTAAATACTCCCAGGCAGGCATTTACACATGCAGGGACGTGGGAGCAGATTTGCTGCTTCTAGCAGCAAACTGCATCTGCTTTCTGGGACCCTGAAATGGGCCCTTGCCACCACCAGGTGAAGCTGGAGGCTCTGGCTGCAGTTGCCAGAAGTTGGCAGCCATCTTTAAAAGCAAAACCCTGCTCCCTTCTCCCTGTTCAGCTGTGTTTCTGGGCCACCTCTTCAGTGTGGGCAAGGCAACCACCAGAGAGGGCATCCTGGAGGTGTGCAGCGCCCTCCAGGATGTGCTGAGGCACATGGTGCTTTGCTGCACACCCCTCTGGAGGTTGTTGGAGGGATTCCATGGCCCCTGCTGTAGCAATGCCTCCCTCCCTGCAGCTGCCTCCCCACTCCCCAGCTCGCAGCCATCTGAAGCAGCCAGTGGGTCCAGGATCACTCACCTGTCCAGGTCCTACATGAAGAAGTCCCTGGTCTTCACTCCCAAGTCTGGGAATTAGTGTGACAGGTCTGAAGCCCCCTTCTCCATGCCCTCCCTCAAAACACATGCTGAGAGCCCAAAGGCACACTTCACAGACATGTGGCATTTACTCAGGCAGTAGTTGAAGTTCTCCTTTTGGCAGTCCAGCTGCTCCATCTAGGGCTTCATGAGCCAGGGCAAGAAGGGTCTGCTGGGTCCCCAGTGATGATGGGAGGAATGACAATGGTGCTGATGATGAAAATGGAGACTCCAGGTGCATAGTGGCTGCTCTCAATCATTTGGGGCAGAAGAGAATTGCATAAGATGCAGATTTCATGGGTGCTGCATGTCCACCTGGTGAAGATATGGGTGAGGCAGCTCTCGTGTTCTAAGACACCCTGCAAGAATGATGGAGGAATAGCCCTTGCAATTGATGAACAACCAGGCACCTTGGGACAGGCAGAGGATGGAGATGTGGGTGCCACTAGGGATGCACTGATAGAGCTATTTTGGGCTGATACCAATAGCCAATTTTTAAGGAGGCATATCGGCCAATACCAATCCAATTTCCAATACACAGCCTGGCAGCTTGAAAAGCAGTGTCCGGCTGATAAGTCTGTTGTGGTGGAAGGGTAGGGGAAAGAGAAGGGGTGTGTGGGGGGGGTCATAATGAGACCTCCAGCTGGGATGGGGCAGTGCATGGGATGGAGTTATGGCTCATCTTGGGGGTGCAGGGGGCTCCTGCCACTGCGCACACCCCTGAGTGCTTAAAGTCTTGCATTGTAACATCTCATCTGGCACTCAGAAGAATAGTTCTAAGTGGCTAGCAGCTGGTTCTCAAATAGATTTAAGCTTTTCTTGTTAGGAATAATATTCCAGTTACTCTATGGATGAAATGGTGAACATCTAAGTTAAGCTAGCAATTGTTGTGAAAGCAAGATTGTGTCTTGACTAGAAAAATCCTCAGATCAATTGTGCTTAATTATGGAGCAGGTGACAATGATGCTTCAAGTCACATCTGTGAGCTGGATCTTTGTCCTTCCTGGTCTGTAAATGTCATTGGGGTATTGCTGAGCCCACCAATAGTCACATTTTTCAAATGTACTTCACATGAGAAGAATCATACATTTTATCTGTGAAGTTTACAAACCAGTGTAGTATATTTATGCCTAGTCCTGGAAGTTATTTACATAAAAAATGAATAAAAAATGAAAAAGAACAGAGTTTTTCAGATGGGATTCCTTCCTTTCACATAATGAATAACCATAATGTTGAATGGGAATCTCAAGGTTCATTTAGTCCAAACTCCTGCAACAGCTTTGCTGTTGCTAAACCATCCCATCCAGCCTCTTCTTGAAAACCTCCAGTGAAGGTGATACTACAACTTGCTTGCAAAGTCATTATTTTACTGTTCCAGGTAAAAAAAAAAATTTTTCCTGAGATTTGATCTAAACCTGTTTTTCTTTGGCACTCCAACCATTGCAGGGAAACCACAAAAGTTTTTTAATCCATTACCTCAACCTCATAGACTAGTACATCAGTATGGTTGTGTCATTTACTTTAGGTCTGTGAGTACTTGCATGGAGAAAACAAGCACTCAGAAACCATCTGTAGTGATTTTAGGAATTACTTGTGTTGTACAATGTGAACTTTTTTTCTGAAAAGTATGCATAGATTCATAGATTCATAGATGTTAGGGTCGGAAGGGACCTCAATAGATCATCGAGTCCGACCCCCCGCATAAGCAGGAAAGAGTGCTGGGTCTAGATGACCCCAGCTAGATGCTCATCTAACCTCCTCTTGAAGACCCCCCAGGGTAGGGGAGAGCACCACCTCCCTTGGGAGCCCGTTCCAGACCCATGCACTTCTTTTAATCTAAGCATAGAAACTATAGTGATGAGTTCTTCAGGAATGTGTACTTAAGATCTATAATTAAAGGATAATAATATGCTAATATACAACTTTGAATAACCTTTATAACTATGAGCTGCTGCAGTTATAAAGACTAAGAGCTTTTTTGCACTACACTGAAAAGTCACATCTAAATAGTTTATTGCTGAGCATGAAACAGGTCAGGGTAGGAAAAGTTTTATTTTAACCCTTCAGATATCGACTAGGAGGTAGGTAATATATTCTATGAAGTATGTGTTGAGACTTTTACTTGCACCATACTGAAGAAAATTGTTGTTTTGTACTTTATTGGTAGGCCGAATATGTCATGTCTATCCCACTCTCACCTTCTGCTCTTTACTCCCTGGCTAGGGACAGACATTCAAAAAGCCTGAGACTGAATTGATTCAATCTTTACAGGTTAGTCTAACATGGCTAGGCTGAACTGGTTTGTAACTGGACAGACATTCTCTCTAGACTAAGGAAATTCAGGCACATGCCTGCAGTGGCTCAGGCTAGAAGCTGGGGGTGCTAGAGCAGCCCTCTTTTCCCTTGCACACTGCTGAGCTGGGGAGGGGGAGGGCATGGCCAGGCCATGGCAGGAGTCTTTGATTAGAAAGGTCTGCCTGCACCATCCCAGGCTTTTCCCCACTGGCTGCTCAAGTGGTGGGAGTGTTGCCAGCCTCCAGCCCCCTGACTGAACTTTGAGGCATGGTGGGGTGGGGTGAAATGCATGCATCTGTTGATGATATGGAGCTTTTCAATCTCCCTCCCTGCTTCTTTGTATTGTCTGCAGCAAACTGACAGGAAAGCATGCCAAAAGGGAGCTGATAACAGTGTTTATCACCCCATCAGCAAAACAATTGCCTCTCTCCATTAGTTCAAACACCTCTTAAACAGCTTACCAGATGACCTGTTGATTAACTCCAAAAAGCCCTAAGCTGTCACTGTTCTGTCTGCCTGTCCCAGTGAATTTGGAGACACACAGACACCTCTCAGCATTAGCTAGCATACCACATGCCTAGTGTCCATGGGGCTGGGGGCTGTGCTATGGGAGGGAGGGAGGGAGGGATGGATTCCTGCTTGAGCAGCAAGCAATGAGGGAAGCTGTGCATACCCTGCTGTGCCTGCAGTCTCTGCCGGAGCTCCAGCCAGGGAATAAAGGGGAGGGGCCAGCTCTGCTGTGGAGCAGAGAGCCCCACCCAGCCCAGAGAGCATACCAGGATGCTGGGTGAGTCTGGTCTATCTTAAACTGGCAAGGGGTCTAGGACAGACATTGAATAAGCCAGTTTGAGCCAAATCAGTTAAGTCTGTTACTACATTCAACCAGGTTTATCTCCAACTGGTTTCAGCCATTTTCAAACTGGTTTATGTGCACTAAACATCTGTTCTGATACAGGTTTAAACCAATTTATGTGTAATGTCTATTCCTAGCTTTAAACCAGTTTATGTGTAATGTCCATCCCTAGCCCCTGTATTATCCCCTGGCTTCTAGTTCCTTACCACTCATTAAATTATGCAAACCACCAATGTGGGGGTGACTAGGTAGATAAAGCTGGCATCAATCTCAGAGCAGGGAAGAAACATCAGCAATCTAGGGGAAGTAGACAGGCACTGCTACAGACCTAGGTAGCTAGCATAGGGGATAGTGATCCAGTAGCAAGAAGCAGCAGCAAGGGAAAGATGGAAGAGTCACATCTTGTTCAACAGAAAGAGTCTGGAGCTCCTAGCAGTAGAAGAAAGAAAAGAAAATCAAGGTGAGCTAAAACAGAGGATAGCTTAAATTTAACTTCACCTTCAGTGGCTTAACACAAATCATTATTTCTATTTAAAAAGTGCCTCACCCAAGCATCCAAATTTTTATGGGCCAGGTCCAGGCTAGGCTAGGTTCAGTGAAATTCTTGGTATGGATAACTGAGATGTCATAATGCAGCTGGGTTTAGGGAGGTGGGGCAGGACAAGGAGTTACATCTATGGGGAAATACATTTAAAAAATATTTAATATTTTTTATGTTTTGAATTTCAGGGACATGAATGTGTAGCACTTACTGAGGAATGCAATATTTTTGTGTAGACTAATCCTAGAGGCAATGATTTTTTTATGATGATATGTTTTTTTGGACCAACTACTTAGCTGGAATAAATTTAGACAAGCTTTTGAATGCAAGACATTCTTCCTCAGGTTTCTGATCAGAGGGAGCCAAGCACAGCAAAACTACTATGTGTCCTGCACTGGGCCTTTTTCCCTGTCATCAGAGTCAATGTCTTGCATTCAAAAGCTTGTCTAATGTTTTCCAACTACATTGTTGGTTCAATAAAACATATGACCCTAAGAAATCTTTTCATCTTCCATCATTTCTGGACCATCATGGCTGAATCACTCTTACACTACTAAAATTATTCTAGAACTCAACTTTGTGAGTAAGAGTTCCTATGATGAATAATCAGGCTTATAATTCTACTGGAGTTTTTTTTTTTTTTAAAGTTTCAGTTTGCCTTTAAGCACGAGTGTTATAAATGATGGTGAGAAAGTGACATCTTCTGGTCAAAGGACAATTTGCACAGCATTCAGATATTTTCCTATGTAGCTTTGAAGTATTCAAAGTATAGGGAAAGAGTTTGCTGAACAACAGAGGGACTATACCATTGTTGTTATTGCTGTGTTTTTTTCTTTTCTTTATTTTTTTCAACTTCTACTGGCACCATCATGATGACATAATGGTCTATTTACTTTGTATAATCAATTTTAGAATTGGATTATATTAAATAAATACACACCTGAGAATTGAGACCATGCATTTTATAAATGTTCTATTATCCACAGAAACACAATAAAAATACAGTAAAATACATTGACAAGATGGATAACAGGTGCCCATCAACCTACCCTCATCTGTACTTCATGGTTAAGGCACTCTCTTGGGAGGTATGATTTGAAAACTATCAGACTGATAATGGCTTTTAACTCAGGTACCCCACCTCCTGGCTAAGTGCTATCATTACTAGGCTATTGTAGGAGAGATTGGCTTGTCCTCCAGTCATTTGTTTGGGCCGGTCAAAAGACTTAGGCACCACTGAGCCTGATTTCTGAATTAAGTAGCAGCAAGGAGCCCAGTAGCTAAGAAGGGGACATTTCTGTGTCTGTATAGGAAGCATCCATTTATAGAGTTCTCAGGTCAACAAAGGGACCACCTAATGAATTTTAGCTGCTTCTAGGATTAGGTTGCTGCTGACATGGGATTTTTTGATGTCCAAAGTCTTCTTAAATCCTGTTTTAGGTGTCTCAGTCCTGTTTGAATCCACCCTATAGGTACGGACAGAACCTCTGATTAGAGCAAAGGGAATTCAGTTACAAGGATTTTTGCTACTTAAGTCAAGTTACATGCCAACTTTGTACTTTTGTAGGTCAATAGACACTTTATAAAGAGCTTTACTGGAAGAATGCCAGTATTCTTCAGGTGGTCTGATACACAATAACTGAGATATACTAGCAATTCATATGGAGCACCTGGCCCCTAAAAGGAAAAAAAAAAGAGAAACAATAACTTGGAGACTGGTACATTTTCCATTCACTGAAAGAACAAATATGAGTGTTCATGATGAAGAAGAAATTGCTTTTGGAAAAGAACACTAACTAAATTTTAGGAGTTTAGTGATGATGATATGCTACACTACAATCCTGTTCCCAGTTAAAACAATGGGAGTTTTGCCATTGGCCCAAGTGTCAGCAAATGACCTAGCTAAACACCTCAACTCGAGAGCTTTACATTATTCACCATTGTTTCTGTTCGTGTTTCTGCTTACCTTTTTTTAATGCTGACTTTTCTGAAAAATCCTTTCTGTCCTGTTGTCTTCACTAATAATCTTTCCTTGTCCTGTTTTAAATGGCCTATTGTACCTTGCCTTTTCTTTATATATTTTGCTGTTGAAAATATTTTCTATAACTCCTTCTGAATTATGATGATTACAAGTTTTAGACATTAACAGTATGGTACGATTAGGGTCCCATTAGCCAGCATGGATGAAGAAACAATTTCTGGCCTGAACAAAAGAACTCACTTGGTAGCCAGGGCTGGGCTGGATGGTGCAAATTTGGAAGCTCTGAACTTTGATCATCAAATGACCTGGTCTTGCTGTTTCCACTGCTAGACATGTTTTCTTTCTTTTGTCAGGAACTAGTGAGAGACTGTAAACAAGTCCTTGGTGGATAAGGTATGGGGTACAGAGGAGGCAGCACCTGGGGTGAAATGTTTTATTTTACTGGGGTTAGTCAGAGACAGTCTTTCTTCTTGAAAGGTTATCTAATCTTTAGGGGTAAAAGTTGTAAAGACGAAAAGGAAGCAATGAATTCTGATGGGATTAGACAGGGGAAGAACTAGATTCGGGGCTACTGAAGCAGCTCTCGGAGACCATAAAAGCTAAGGAGGCAGTAGTCATGGGGGACCTAAACTACCCAGACATCTGCTGGGAGACGCAGACAGTAAAGTCCCACTGTTCATGCAGGTTCCTATCCTGTGTACAGGACCTCCACCTGACGCAGGAGGTACACGGGTCCACTCGGGGGAATGCCTTACTGGATCTGGTATTGGCAACGGGGGATGATATGGTAGCGGACCTACAGATCGGTGGCCATCTGGGGGACAGTGATCACCTAATAATAGAATTCTTCATAAGATGTCGAGTGGGTAAGGTAACTAGTAGGGTGAAAGCGCTAGACTTTAGGAAAGCTGATTTCAATGAACTAAGGCGATTAGTCAAGGACGCACTGCAGAGTAGGAGTTTTCAAGTGATGGGAGCCCAAGAAGGGTGGCTGTGCCTTAAGGAAATGATCCTTCGGGCACAAAGGGAGACAATCCTGATGCGAGGAAAAAGAGGGAAAGGGGCCAGGAGGTTTCCTTGGCTGACCAGAGAAATCCAGGGCAGCCTACGGGCCAAAAGGGAAGCACATAAAAAGTGGAAACAGGGAGAGATCACCAAAGACGAATATACCTCCTCTGCTCGTGCTTGTAGGGAGGCAGTTAGACGGGCCAAAGCTACCATGGAGCTGAGGATGGCATCCCAAGTAAAGGATAACAAGAAATTGCTTTTTAGATATATAGGGAGTAAAAGGAAGGCCCAGGGAGGAATAGGACCCCTACTAAATAGGCAGAAGCAATTGGTGACGGACAGGGGGGACAAGGCTGAACTCCTCAATGAGTTCTTTGCCTCAGTGTTCCTAAGAGAGGGGCAAGACAAGTCTCTCACTGGGATTGTAGAGAGACAGCAGAAAGCCACCAGACTACCATACGTAGATCCTGAGATGGTGCAGAGTCACTCGGAGGAACTGGATGCCTTTAAGTTGGCAGGCCCGGATGAGCTCCATCCGAGGGTACTGAAGGCACTGGCCGACATCATTGCAGAGCCACTGGCGGGAATATTTGAACACTTGTGGCGCATGGGCCAGGTCCCGGAGGACTGGAAAAGGGCCAATGTGGTCCCCATTTTCAAGAACGGGAGGAAGGAGCACCCGGGCAACTATAGACCAGTCAGTCTCACCTCCATCCTTGGCAAAATCTTTGAAAAAATTATCAAGGCTCACATTTGCGAGAGCCCAGCAGGACAAATTATGCTGAGGGGAAACCAGCATGGGTTCGTAGCAGGCAGATCATGCCTGACTAATCTAGTCTCTTTTTATGACCAGATCACAAAACGCCTGGATGCAGGAGTAGGGGTAGATGTCATATACTTAGACTTCAGGAAGGCCTTCGATATGGTATCCCACCCCATACTGGTGAACAAGTTAAGAGGCTGTGACTTGGATGACTACACAGTCCGGTGGGTGGCGAATTGGCTAGAGGGTCACACCCAGAGAGTCGTGGTGGATGGGTCGGTTTCGACCTGGAAGGGTGTGGGCAGTGGGGTCCCGCAGGGCTTAGTCCTAGGACCGATACTTTTCAATGTCTTCATCAGCGACTTGGATGAGGGAGTGAAGTGTACTCTGTCCAAGTTTGCAGATGACACAAAACTGTGGGGAGAAGTGGACACGCCAGAGGGCAGGGAACAGCTGCAAGCAGACCTGGATAGGTTGGACAAGTGGGCAGAAAACAACAGAATGCAGTTCAACAAGGAGAAATGCAAAGTGCTGCACCTAGGGAGGAAAAATGTCCAGCACACCTACTGCCTAGGGAATGACCTGCTGGGTGGCACGGAAGCGGAAAGGGATCTTTGAGTCCTAGTGGACTCCAAGATGAACATGTGTTGGCAGTGTGACGAAGCCATCAGAAAAGCTAATGGCACTTTATCGTGCATCAGCAGATGCATGACGAATAGATCCAAAAAGGTGATACTTCCCCTCTATCGGGCGCTGGTCAGACTGCAGTTGGAGTACTGCATGCAATTCTGGGCACCGCACTTCAAGAGGGATGCGGATAACCTGGAGAGGGTCCAGAGAAGGGCCACTCATATGGTTAAGGGCTTGCAGGCCAAGCCCTACGAGGAGAGACTAGAGAACCTGGACCTTTTCAGCCTCCACAAGAGAAGGTTGAGAGGCGACCTTGTGGCTGCCTATAAGTTCATCACGGGGGCACAGAAGGGAATTGGTGAGTATTTATTCACCAAGGCACCCCTGGGGGTTACAAGAAATAATGGCCACAAGCTAGCAGAGAGCAGATTTAGATTGGACATTAGGAAGAACTTGTTCACAGTTCGAGTGGCCAAGGTCTGGAACGGGCTCCCAAGGGAGGTGGTGCTCTCCCCTACCCTGGGGGTCTTCAAGAGGAGGTTAGATAAGTATCTAGCTGGGGTCATCTAGACCCAGCACTCTTTCCTGCCTATGCAGGGGGTCGGACTCGATGATCTATTGAGGTCCCTTCCGACCCTAACATCTATGAATCTAGGGATTACTCAAATGGCAGTGTGTTTTGTTTATTTTACAGAAGCCTTGCAAATCATTTGCTCACCCACCTCTGGAGGGAGTTTATTCCACACTTAGAGTGTCCAGACAGTGGAATAAACTCCCTTCAGAGGTGATGTAATCACCAACCATGGAATTTTTCAAAAGGAGACTGGACGGTCACCTCGCTGGGGTCACCTGACCCCAGTTGTCTTTCCCTCCTAGTGCAAGGAGTTGGAACTGATGATCTTCTAAGGTCCCTTCCAGCTCCGTACAATCCATGGATCTATGAACCAGAACAATTTTTTCTTTGGATTGAATGAATAAAATCTCATTAGTTTTTTCATCATCATTAAGGTGATAGACAAGTCAGTTTTATTTTGGCCTGAGCTAGCAAATACTCACAATAATTTTGCAAATTCACTGAAGGTGTCCTTGTGGACATACTCATTTTGCTTAATTATCAAACACTTTATAGCTTCCTGAGAAATTCCTCATCAGACTTCAAATCAAAGCACCTGACTGACCTCACTGAAGATTCACTCACCTCTAGCTGGCAAAGCAAGTTGTCAGCTGGCTTCAATTGTTTAAAAAAAATGCTCTTTCCCCATGGGCCAATCCTGTAGGTTTTGTTGTCCACAGTTTTGCTGTATTCATGTTTCTTTTTGTACGTTCCTACTGTAGACATACTGAAAATCACCAGTTATTTGGTTGGCAGGGCCCAGATCTAAGAAGCAGAACATCTGGTTCTCATTAAAAATGACATTGTTCCCTGGTTTTTGCTTTCTGTAGAATTCTTTCCTCTGGACAAATTTAAGCCTGGGACAAATTGGCCATGTGAAGTCCTTGGTCTGACAAATGAAATCAATGTAGTGGTGCTAGCTTACATCACGAGTAAATTTATCATTTTCTTTCTGAGGTCCAGGGAGCAGGTGGCTGGTAATTTTCCCCCTTGTCACTGTCTCAGAGGCCAGGCCTTTGCTACTGTTACTGTCACAAGGTACCCAAAAATATATTTGAGATACTTTGCTCTATGAGCATTCTGCTCAGCTCTTGCCCACCACACCTTGGTGTTAGTTGTTATACAGAGCGCAGGAGGCTGCCCTGGTCTTATTATAATGATCACCTGGATTGTGATCCTGGCTTTATGGGCCAATTGCATGACTCTGTACGTTTCCTACACCATGCCCCATGCCTCGCAGATGGCATCCTCATAGATGTTTTCCCTGTTGCTGATATAGCCCCTCACTGGGCTTTCCAACCTCTAAGGCTATCCCAGCCCCACTCTAGGCCCTCAGACCTCTTGGTCTCTTTGCAAAGCCTCTTCCTGGGCTGCTAGACCCCCTCAGTCTCTCTCCTGGCCCCACTTGGGTTGTCTGACCCCTCAGTCTCCCCTCCAGCCCCTCTTTGGCCCTCAGACCCCTCAGTCTTGCACAACTACTCCGTAGACTACCAGTCCCCTCTGTGTCCCTTCCAGCCCCTCTCTGGGCTATCAACCCCTTTTGGTCCCTTGTCCTGGACCAGTTTAGTTCTCCACTTTCTCAGCCCCTCTCTAGGCCCTTGGGCCTGTCCGGTCCTGCATTCCATTCCTGGCCCCTTGCTCGGCTATTGGACTCCTCTGGTCCCGCTACACTTGCTGGACCTCACTATAGCCCTCAGGCCCCTCAATGTGCCTCATTACCCAGGCCCTTGGACCTGTCTGGTCCTGCACTCTATTCCCTGACCCCTCACAGGGCCACTGGACCCATGTGGTCCTGGTCTTCCCCAGCCCCTCACGTGGCCTCTGGACCCATGTGGTTCTGGGCTTCCCCAGACTTTACTGGGCCTCTGGACCCATGTGGTCTTCCTTGCCAAGTGCTTTTCTGTTGGGGTGTCCTCCCCCGAGCCTTCCCCCTCCATGGGGTAACCCTACAAGGCAGTGGAAACTGAGGCTTTCCAGCATCCCATCTTCACCTTTCCTGGAGTGGCCCATATGTGGCATTTAATGTAGGCTGCCCCACCACAGATAGCTCCACCATGCTAACCAGCTCCAGTAGGGTACAGTTTCAGGTCTTACCCAGAACCAGTCTTCAGGCCTACCTGATCTTACATATCCCTCTCTGGGCTCTCCTCTAGAAGTTCTATACCCCTCCTGGGCTGCTAACCACCAGGCCCCTGGGCCCTGACTCCATCTCTCCTCTGAGTCCTCCATCTCTGGCCCCCAGCTCACTCTCAGACTACTTTCCTTGATCCCTCCTCCTCAGATGGCCTAGCACCAGCCATCGTCATCCCAGGCTGCATGCCCCTTGACCCCTTCCTTTCAGCTGTGGCCACACAAGGACCTTCAGCCTCTCCTAGGCCCGGGTCCCTCCTCAGGCCAGTAGAGAACTCCAGGCCCTCCCAGCTCTGGCATTCTCTGACATGGTCTATGCCACCCTTCAGCCCCTCCTGGGCCCTGGCCCCACACAGGCCAGCTGAGATTCCCAGCGTCAATCCTCCAGCTGGCAATCCTCTTGTCTCTGTGGGTCAGCTCTCTTAGGCCCCTCCATAGATTACTCCCTCATTCTGGGCTTGCCTAGAGCCCTACATAGGTCTTCTCTAACACAGCCCCTTCCTTCTCTGGGCTCATCCGGATACCTCAATAAGCCCCCATACTCTGCCCCATCCACTGGGTTTACCCAGACCCTTCACTAGGTCTACCAAACACTCAGCCTCTCTCCCAGGGCTGGCATGGCCTCTCACTAGGCCCCAGGCACTCAGCCCCTCTCTCTCCAGGCTCATCTAGCTTCTCAACAGGCCCCAGTCACTCAGCCCCCTTCTCTGGGCTCTGAATCCCCACACTGGGTCCCCAGGAACCTCTTCCATCCCCTTAGTTCCTACCCAAACCTCCAGATGTTAACCTCCTTGCTGGCACTTAGGAGTGGCAGCCTTCTTGCTGGGTAATAGTCCTACATCATCTCCCAAGATGTCACTGCCAGTCCTACTCTCAGGGTCTGAGCTTATACCCTGTCTAAACCCAGCCCTCTTCCAATCAGGCAACTCCCTTGCTGATTTTGCCCTGACCTGAATTAGCCCTGACCCCCACCTTCCAGTGGCTCAGGAGGCTGCCAGACCTGTTAAAGTGGAAAGCACAAGTGCCCTGCCACAATTGCCATTATTGGAGGATCCAGTTACAACTTGATTATTTTCTAGTCCCAGTGGTTTAATATGCTTTTATGCATAAAACAGTATCATATACAAGCATCTAAAAGGGAACCAGAATCTTAAAAGGATTTTATATGGACTGCATAAAGGTAGAGGGAACTTCTTATTCAGGATCCCCTCAACAAAGGAATCACAAATTAGCCTTTTCTGTGAAGGCAGAGTTACAGGGAAGACCATGAATATTTCCATATCATAGTAAACCAATGATATCTCTGGTCAAATAGTGAGTCCAGATATTTCAGAGAAAGGTGTAAAATTCTCATAGGCAAGTTACTTCTTCACTTCTAGAAATTATTGAATGACTTATGCCCTAAAACATGATGAATGTTATATCACCTCATTAAAAGTATTTATCCTATATAATAACTAGATGCTTTCATTACTCATTATTAGTGTTAGATATTATTCATCTCTAACTCAGTTTGAATACTGATAAGCTCTTAGCCTCAATGCTATTATGAAGCTCCACTGATTTATCATGGATTGTGTAAGAGAACTTCCCATTACTGATTCTAAATTGGTTGATTTTAGCCTAGGGCAGAATGCTGAAGTAATTTGCATTTTGGAAAACTAGTCCTTATCATCCTCTGCCATTGACTTCAGCATTGGTGGAAGATCATCTTCAGACCACACCTTGTAAGATTAGGTCTTGTGTCTGCATGTTCATCTAAATATATTTCTTTATTATTTACATCATGTAATCATTCTCCTTCTCATATGACAAGGAAAATGAAAAGGAGACTATCATCAGTATTTGCCTTTGAACTATTTAAGTGCAGTATTTATTTTTATCTAAAATAACATTACAAGAAACCATCACAGAGAAGTGGGGGGACAGGTTCCAAGTGAACAAATGTGATGAGTCATGCTTAACCACAGTAAAAGTACTAGTTCTTTGATAAAGTATATAAATAATTGCTAGGCTGTATTCTTCACAAAGCTAAATTAAGTTATGTCTGAACTTTTAACTCTGTTTCTACTAACCTGGTTATGTATGTGACTTTCTTTAATGCTTCATGTGATATTGTTGGCCCCCAGGGAAGCGTATTTCAGACTTGCATCACAACATCTGCAAACAGCTTGCTATTGTGAAGTCTCAGGACTTTTATATACTTCATCCAACCCCAGGCAGCATGGCTTTAATTGAATTGAGTGAATAACTTATGGGTATATCCACTTAACAGTATTGTTTGTACTTATGCATGCTTTGCTTTAATTTCATCATTTCAGAAGTACCATCATCCTTCATGTGGAAGATTTCTCCCAGGGGCTTTCCTCACTTAACCCTCATGCGTCAGGCTTTAAACCAAACTCTAATTCTTGAAGACCAACGTGGAGTGGAGAGACCTACAGTTGTTCCCTTCCTTATAGTAAGAGGTTTTTGTCAGAGAAAGTGTACTGAAGCAGGACTGATTTCATTTAATTTTAATTTACTCCAGTGCTCCACACTGAACCAATCTGGATGAGAAAGCTGTCTCAATATGTCACCAGTATTCATACTGCTGAAGGTTGTTATGTCGCATGAGATCTCTAGGGACTCATCCATCCACCTACTCCTTTCTCCTGCTTGGCACACTTCTTCTACCCATACCCCTCCTCTAGTATCTAGTTTTTCTCCCTCCTGCCCATCTCTTTCCACCCTACAGCATTCTCATCATGGCACTGCCCAACTTCAGATTATCCTATTGCAGCATGGACCACAGCACATCTGTCCTCTCTGGCCCTGGTCAGCAGGATCTTCTTTGGCTTTCTATGGAATTTTTATATTTTAGATGCAGATCTTCTTACTACTATCTATGTCTTTTTGTCACTTTGACTTTAGACATTTTTAATGCCATCTTTATGAAATTACCTTAAACTACTTTAAATTGATTTACGAGTAAATCTGGTACACGATGCATTATTCCTAACAGTGAGCATCACAAGATTTCTTTGGGATTCACACCAAATGGTCTTATTCAAGTTCTCTCTTCCCTATCCTCCTCCTTTTGCGTCTGTTGAATAGGAGTCCAGGAGAGGGGCTCACATTTTAATAACAGCAACCGTTTCTAAGTTTCTTAATTTATCTTTACCAAAAAGGTATTGCCATCCTTAATGCTGGCTAGAAACACCTGTCAAACAAGGTTTCCCCATAAAATCTCTTTACAGCTAACTGGAAAATGAAGAAGGAACGTTGCCAGTACCAGAGACTAAATGAGGAGCTTGTTTCAGATCTTGTAGTAAATTTTACTTTTTTCTGTTTCTTTAATAAAAAGTAGAAATTATTTGAATGGTAATTATTACAATGTAAGCAGACCAGCAATAACTCAACAGAAATCCCAAGACCACACTTAACTCTTGAATGTTGCAAGTGAACAAGGGTTTTCTTAATTTTATGCCTCGAGTTTGAGACATCTCATCTTCAGCCTAACACTGGAGTAGCAGTCACTGTCATTCCTTCTCATTTAGAACTGATTTTAAGGCTCCTGGATTTATCCATCAGTGAAATTATGTTCCTTTCTCTGGCACATATTCTCTACCTTTTTGTTATAATCTGTTTTTGTCAGTAACTAACAACATGGCATAGGGCTTTTCAAATAATGCTGAAATTTAATGGAAAGAAGTTGCAGGAACCAGTTCGGAGTATTAAGTATTTAATTTACACATTTAAACTGTCATTATTTATTATAGGATAGATGTGAATATCACCTGGGCTCTTTTCAGCTATTTTTATTTGTGATTTTGAGAATGTTGTAAAGACTTTGTAGTTCACTCTGTAGAGTCTGCCATACAAAATAGAAATCAAGAAAGTACTGTCCCAAAGCAAACTGATCTGAGAGAAATGTTTCTTTTTATCTCTCCTTAAGCACAGAGTGTCAGAGCACATCAGTTTTCTAAGGGTGTGTGTGTGTGTGCGTGTGTGTGTATGTGTGTGTCGCAGGATTTTTTTCTGCCAAAGTATTCCTTTATTTCTCTTTTGACAGCTTCTTTCTACATAGGTGTATCATGTATATCAGTGGGGGTAATGACACTTGTGGGTGCTTGGGAGTACAGCAGAACCAAATGCAGACCAATGATCAGAAAGCTGTACCAGTGAGCCCGTCATGCAAAGAAGCATTTAATGACTGAGCTATATGCCAAATTATGCTGACAGTTTGCCTTTGGAACCACAGAACTCAAAGACACATTCATGCTTCAAGAAGTACAATCCCTGAGCAGTGTTCAAAGATAATACATGCATAGTATCATCCCTTCAAATGACTCCAGAGGGAACAAGGCTTGCTCATCTAAAAGGAGGTTATTTATTTAGGTGCTTCTATATGGTTTTATCTTTAGACTCTCTAGTTTGAAAATGTTGGTCTTAATGGACTTTTTTTCTGCTTCACTTTCTTCATCCACAAATGTGGTGCCATTGCAAAGATTAAAGTACATTATTTATAAAATGTAATACTTACCTCACTTCTAGGATGCTCTTATTTTATTAGCATGGTAGATAGGATTTATTTTTAACTTTCCTTAATTTAAACTATCAGATCGTTTCTTTTTATTTAACAATCTTTCCTGTTCTTCCCGGCTCTGTGTGTAATCCAATAACTCTGTCTTTATCCTTATTAGCAGAGGTATAGCAAGCTCATTGAGCGCCCAGGGTGGAGCGGGCTGATGCAGGGGTATGCCGATGGGATGTGGAGGTGATGGATGTGAGCGAGAGGAAAGGAAGGTGACCTTCCTGGCCACTGCTGCTGTTGCTGAAGCAGCAGCAGTTCTGCTAAGGCAGCAGCAGACTTGTAGACAGGCTCCCTGGGAGAGAAGACCCTGGTGCCCTGTTGGCTCCCTTCCTCCCCTCTTCCATATTGGGTTCAGAGCTATGCCTGCTTGGGCAAAGGTTTCTGGGGAGGGAGAAGCACTATACTGCTCACTGCACTCACCTCGAGCCCCCAGGGACACAGATCACTGTGGATATGCCCTGCTGGCTCCTATGGTGGGGCAGGGCAGCATGGGGCATACTCTCGGAGCATGCCCAGAAGCAACTGGAGGCTAGGTCCTCCAAGGAGATGCTCTGGCCCTCAGGGTACTCATGGCCCATGGCAGGCAGAGCCCCCTGGAGCATGCTGGCCTGGCCTGCTGGCACACGCCTTCAGACCAGATGGGACTGACTCCATGCAGCTGCATAAAGCTCCTGGCACTGCAGGTGGGAGCCATTCACCATCAGGCCAAGCCAAGCCAGCTCTATGCCTTCATGTGGGGTTTTGTCACACAACTCCCCATGGGTCCCAGTCTGCATGCCATCAGGTTGGGTGGGCTCTGTGCTGCCATGTGCAGCTCCCTGATGGAGTGCTGGAAGCTCCATGTGGAGGCATGGAGCCACCCCGATCCAGCATGGCCCAATGGTGCATGACTTCCACCTGCAGTGCCAGAAGCCTCATGTGGCAGCACAGAGCCAGCCTGGTTTGCTCCAAAGGTGCATGCCAGCAGGCCAGGCAGGCTCCACGCTGCCACTTGCAGATCCCAGGACTCAGCTGGAACTGCACACTTCCAGGGAGCTCTGCCTGCCATGAACCATGAGTGCCCTGAGGGCCCACCACCTGCTGCTGCTATTGCTGCCACCAGCAGCAGGAGCTGTGCAGCTTTGAGAGTGCATGTGGCAGGGCCCCCCCACAAACTCCACACTAACACACCCCCATCAACCCCACACACACCCACACACACAAACCCCCCACCCACACCCCCCACAAATGCCATACCCTGTGTGCCCAGCCACCAGATGGGATGGGACCTGATGGCAGGAGCTGCAGCCCCTCCTGCTGGCAGGAGCTGCAGCTCTGTAGCCCTGCCCTGTGCCTGCACAGGGCTGGGACACACGACCCTGGCCTTGGGTGTCTCCTCGTTCTGGAAACCACTTGTGGGGTGTGATGGTCTGGAGCAGAGGGGTGGAAGTGGCAGTGGAGGGGTGATGTGTGGGGGGAGCTGAGGTGGCAGCAGGGTCTATGGGTGTATGTGATGAGCTGGGGGTGGCAGCAGAAGTGTGTGTGAGAGGTGTTGGGGGATGGGGTACTCCAGGTAGAAGCAGCCAACAGAGCTGGGTTTGGAGCCCCCTCTTTCCCCTAGAGCAGCCTGTGCAGGGGGAGGTCAGCCTGGAAGGAAAGGGGCTTGCCCAGCCAAGTCCCTGAGCCACAGTCGAGGGCTTCTCAGGAGGGGCATGGAGACTGCTGGGAACTGGGAAGAGGCACAGGGAGCAGAACAGCAAGGGCTGGCACTGCTCAGAGCCACAAAGCGGTGGGTGGGACACCTGCATCTGGACCCGTGTCCTGGTGCAAGGAGGGAACTGCTGCTGGGAGGGAGTGAGTGGAGGGCAAGCAGGGGCTGCAGGTCAGGAGTGAGGCACATTGGCAGGGCTGTGGATTAGGAGTGAGGCACAGGGACAGGGCACTGGCATTTCAGTGCTGCTCAGTGCCACAGAGAAGCTGTGGGGACAGCTGCAGCTGGACCTGCATCCCAGTGAGCAAAGTGGGTGGAGGGAGCTCTGATTTCCTATGATAAAGAAACCAAAAGCAAATGCCAAAATATATAGGTATTTAGAATTTATTTTATTATACTGATTGAGGCAGTGTTAGGCTTCCAAATTGTGTTAGAACTGGATTAAAACATTATGCTCAATTGATACCTATACATATAGTGATGTTTTATTTTCATTGCAGAAAACCAAAGATTTTGAGGTTTTTAATCAGAGAATTCTAGACTTTTTTGAGAGAATTTGTGATTTTTAAACAGAAAACTGGGATCCCTGTTGGTGAGGCAAGTGGGGGGACCCAAACAGTGAAGCCTGCTCAGGGATGGCACCAGGGACCCCACTGGAGGGTAGACAAGGTGGATGACTTCCTGGCCATTTGGGGCCAGGAGGACATGCTTCAACAGTTCAAAGCAGGCCACTGTAATGAGCATATCTTCCAGGTGATAGCTGCCCAGATGGCAGAGCGAGGGCACCAGAAGACATGAGAGCAGTGCCACACAAAGGCCAACTGTTCAGCCACAGCCCCAATGGCAGCTGGCTCAGAGGTGCAGGAGGCTCTGCTGCAGTGCCCATACCACAGCCCCAGTGGCCATGCAGTCCCTGTCCGGCAGGCATGCAGCCATGGGGCCACAGGTCTAAGGGGGCGGAGGCTTTTACAGGTGGCAGCAGGGAGGTCACATCCAGGCAGCAGTCCCTGCTGCCAGACTGCTGCAGTGGGTAGACGGTTCAGGGGCCACTCTAGGTCAGGGCTGCTTCAGCAGTCCAGATGGCACAAGGGGCTAGCGTCCCCAGAACCAAGTGGCTGAGCCTCAGAAGCTCCTGAGAGTGCGTAGCCCTAATCTGCTTATCAGAGCAGCTTTTTAAACTGCCAAGGCAAGCACAGGTGCTGGCCCCAGCCTCCAGCTCCCCTGGCTGCAGATCCAGGAGGAGTGAGGCAGGTTCAGTTTGCCCCAAGTGGCACAATTTGCCCCACACCAAAGTGCACATTCAGATACATGTACTGAGGCACAAAACTCTGGCACCAATTTGTGCTGGTGCTATTTCAGCTGCTGCAAATGCACATGCCTGGATGTGTGGGTGTGCCCCTGGACTGGTTTGTAGCACTGCAAACCTTTTGGGGGTCTTTGGGGCCTCCTGGACTGCATCAACAGCAATTCTGCCATGCACAGCCTGGCCAGCAGCAACAGCATGGCTCCGACAGCCCGACTCTGCTTTTGAGTAGCACGTGCTGCCTGTGTGTGCACTGCTCTGCTCTTTTTTTCTGCGGGTTTTTTTTACCCTTGGATATCCAGGGGTCAAAAGAACCTACGGGGTTAACCCCCCCCCCCACCACAAAAATGCTGAGACAGGTGTGTGTATGAAGAAGGGAAGCTGTTTCTTCACAGAAACAAAAAAGCTGAGCAAGTGCACACATGGGCACAGTGCAAAGAACATCTGAATGTGCAGTATGTGGCACCACAGACATGTTTGCAGCGCCACATCATACCACACAGCCACACTCATCTGGTCGCGGCCAGGTTGGGCAACACATCCTTTCTTGGTCCTGATAATTGATTGATGGTCAGCTGTTCCTAGTACTCCTCATGCTCAGTTGTATTCCTGGATCTTGCTTGTGGCCCAAACCTTCAGCTTTACACTTTGTCCCAGTGTCTATCTTTGCCTCCTACCCCTGGCCTCCAAATTGCCTAGGTCCTAGTCTAGTTGAGATAGTCCTGACTTTGGCTCACTTCCTGGTCCCACCCTCATCTTATTCATGTCCCTGACTGTAGCTATAACCAGTGAGCTGGACTGATCTTTCCTTACACTGCCCTAGTGCACCAGTCTTTTTCCTTCTGTCACAGTAAATCCTTTCAGACGTGTGCTAAGCATCTCTACGGCCCATTCCATGCCCGTTCCAAGTGTGGAATTCCTCCTGAAGGCAGTTAGCCTGGCTTGCAATATGCACGTCAGCTGGATGTCCATGCAGAGGAGGACTAGAATAGGCAACAGAAAGTCACTGAATGAATCTGACACAATGTATCCCTACATTTATTGCTAGGGAAGTTTGTTTTGTTTTTTGTTTTGATGGGTGTATTTTGGCTTGCATTGGCAGAATAATGACAAGCAGGTGTAGTGTTACAGATCTATCTGAGAGGATTATTTCCAGGGTTATACTCATCCAAAAAATGCTAAGACCAGATGGTCAAACCTTACATAAATTAGTCCATCTCTAGCCTTGAATCTGAGCCTGTATTTACCACTGGCCTCTATTTACAACTGGTGTTAATATGAGCTGACTTGTTTCAGCTTCCTACCATCTGACAACTTTTTTTCTTCTGTTACCTGAGTACACATAAAACATTCTGCTAAGACTGAAATAAACAGTCTTTACTGCAAACTTGTGAGACTGTAAATGACACTCCTGTGAGCCCACCTTAGATAGTATAATTTTGCCTTTCCAGCCTTGGTTAATCATAGCGTGAGAAGATTACTTGGCTGGGGCATACATGGTGTCATGTGTTATTTGAGGGGAGAACAAAGGCCTCTGATGTTTAATGTAAGAACTGTTTGAATAATTTGTAACAACTAATTACAGGAATGTTCTGTTTTTCTCTTTAATAGAATGTCTTTGGACAGATCTCTATTTTCTAGAATGTATTCAGCATTCAAAATTATTCTGTGTGCTTGCTGCACATTTCAGACTATTGCTGCTCTATCTGAAAGGTGATCCATGCTGCAGAACTTAGGGACCATAGTATTTCTGTTTTGTGATCATGTGAGCAGAGCACAGGGAAAAGGCAAAAATAAAACATACCTGCTTATATTCTCTATCTTCTCTTCCTAGTTCTAGCAGGTTGTTTCTGTACAGAGATGGGTTATTTAGTTGGTACAGCAGCTGGCAACCTTTAGGCTAAGTACATACAGTTAAAAAGTATGAGGCTGAATCAACTTAATCTTTGCAGGTTAGTCTGAGTAGATTGAACTGATAAGGAAGTGAACAGACATTCACTTCTGATTCTGGAAATGCAGCCACATGCTTGCTGTGGTCCATGCCAGGAGCTGGGGGAGGAGGGAGGGGAGGATGCTAGAGCCTCCCTGCTGGGCTGGAGCAGACAGCTTGGGCATAAGCCAGTTGGCCCACCCTGTGAGGGGGAGTTTGTGGAGGAGATGCAAAGCATCCTGGGATACCGAGGGACTGTGATTAACTTGAATCTGGAGGGGATTTGGGACAGAAGTTCAATAAACTGATTTAACCTAAATCAGTTAAGTCTAATACTACATCCATCCAGGTTTACCTTAAACCAGTTTCAGTCATTTTGAAAGTGGTTTATGTGCACTGAACTTCTGTTGTGTTACAGATTTGAACCAATTTTTGATCACTTATACTGGCTTATGTATAACTTCTGTCCCTAGCCTTAGAAGCTGCAGGTTAGAACAACCCAGGTCTGGACTGACATAGGCTGGGTGGCTTCACTGACACATCAAGGCGAAAGGCCAAACACTTAGGAGCTGTACCTGGGTCACTTCCCCCTGCCACCTACCCCCACCCCCCAATTCCCAAGCTGTAATTCAGGTGCAGCTTCTATCTGGTGAGGAGTTGAGGCACGGCCAGGCAGCTGGATGTTGTGTCCAGGCTGCCAATGCTTCTCCCCGCTCCTTTAGCCTCCCAGCTCCAGTTCAGGTGCAGCTCCCCACCAGCTAAAGTTGTGCTTACAGACAGACAGGCAGAAATGACAGTGGTTTGGCACAACTCCCAGCTGCCAGGCCCAGCACAGCTACTTGCTGCCCAGCCCCACACAGGTGTGGTCACAGGCAGAGCCCTCTGGCTCTGCAGGCCAGATTTGGCCCACAGGCCATACATTGCCAACCCTTAAGTCAGCTAAATTGTATTTTATCACATAAAGAATGCACATTTTTCCCCATAAGCAGCCCCACAAAATTTAGGGTGTGTGTATGAAGTAGGGAAGCCATTTTTTTCACTGGAAACACTGTGTATGCCATGCAGCAGCCAAAACAGCTGCTGCTTACCTCACACAGAAAGCTGAAAGTGCAAAGTCCTTTGTTACCCCTCACATTATTAGCTAATGTAGCAATTGGGTGAACCCTACAACTTGTGCCCAGAACAACAAATGGAACTTGCAGAAGTATCTTGATGAGGCTTGTGATGTGGAAACAATATGTTCTTTACAGGAACTTGTCTGGAGAACTACTTCCATTAAAGAACTAAGGCCATGTGTAGATGAAATGAGGGGAGAGTGCGCATGACACTTTAAAGCAGGTTAAATGCTTTTGCTCCGCTTTATTGGTGTTGGTGTTTGCATGCATCAGCAGTGTATTGTGAAGTAATTCCACCAGCTGTAGCAAGTTCGGCGGCATAATGTCCCTTAAATGACTTGGGGCACAGCAAACTAAAGCTCCTCCAAGGAGTTTTAGTTTGCTGCCCTACAGCCACACAGTGAAGCACCAGGCTCCGTGCAGCTCAGGGGCTCTGCAGGAAGCCTTGCAGGCAGCCTGGCAGCAGCCTGGGGAGGCAGGCTCCACCCAAAAATTTAAAAAAAGAGGGGAGCTTGATCTTCCGCCTTCCCCCTCCCCAGAGTCTGCCTGCCGAAGCTGCACGGGGGGCCTAGTGTTTCCCTCCGTGGCGGCGGTGCCCCCCAGGTGCCTGCAGGCAGGGGCTGCCTGTGGGGGTGGGGGGGTGCTGCTGCCATGAAGGGAAGCACCAGCCCAACCCCCCAGCCCAGGGACCTGTCCACCCACCGGCAGCTCGCCCTCCCCTCTCCACTGCCGGAGAAGCAGGTAAGTGCACAGACGTGTGCAAGGCATGGGGGTTTACTTTGCCCTAAATTGAAGCGGTGTTTTTAAAAACCCACCACTTCAATTTAGGACCCCTGTTTTGTCTACACATACCCTAAGGAGTCTAGTTATGGCCCTTGCAGGGGTCTGGCCCCTTAATCCTGTGTGACACAGTCCTCCTGGGAACAGAGAGATACGAACTTGCTGCCACACAAGGAAGTTTCTGGTGCTTGCTACCTCACACAGACTGTATCCTGAGATGACACACTTCCTGGACACTTCCTGTTTCCAGGGTAACATACTCTATGCTACACAGTCAGCCATGACTCCTGGAAAATCTTTTTTTCTACCTTCTGCTTTCCAAAAACAAAATGCATATTTTATCTCAGAGCATACTGCAAGCAAGAAAATACAGTAGTTAGCTATTTTAATAGCCCTGTAGTCACCACAGTTTTCCCTGCTCTTGTATACATTTACAACTTAGCAGATCTCAAGGGATGAAAACTAAGGGTGGGCAGGAGGCAGGTGAGCCTAGTATCAGGACTTAAGAAATGGTCTTTAGTTAATGGAAGAAAGCACTTCTTCGCCCTCCTTCATCAATTTGCTCAGCTTATGACCCCACCCCATTCGTTCACTTTACACACCCTCCCCTCAAATCACTTCTATCCCTCAATTTCCCTCCTACCCAGTCACCTCCAGTAAGTCCCTCCAGTTACCCCCTCCTTCTTCTTCTTAGCTGCTTATCACATTATCACAGGGTGTATGTTTATTATACTAGGGATGTTCCCTTCAAACCTACACAACCTACAGGAAGGGGATTAGGAACTGGTAGCAAATGGGATCCTAGGTAGGTAACTAGGAAGTAAAACTCATTTTTGCTTCCTTTGGCTTGCCAAGGTTATTTATTCTTCACTAGATTTAGGCAGGGAACTGTTTTCCAACCTAAAACACAGTAAATTTTCCTGTTCTGATCCGTGATAAAAAAATTAATTTTGCAAATTGTTGTCATAGAAAAATCTGAAAAAAAATTGATTTAGGTGAAACAAAATATTTTCTTAATACATTTAACACATTTTGCTTTGATTTAAATCTTTTTCATTGTCTACATTATTTCACTATATCTTACATTTTGTACAAAACATTATTCAATATTTATTTTAGCTGAAAAACAGGTTTTTATTAGCAAATGTCAAAATAGCATGCTTCAAAACAGTATTCTATTGTTTGTAAATAGAGGGTTTGTGAAATCAATCCTTTCCTGTGAACAATTTCAGGTTTGATGAAAACAGGTTCTCAAAAAATTCCTGACCAGCTCTGTGCTTTACCCTTTCCTTCCCAAGGAGCTTGATGAGGAAGAACTGATGATTCAGCTAGTGAGTGAGGTCTGTTGGGCTCATCATACTTTCAGTTGTCTGTGGACACGTCTACGTGTGCATTAATGCACCTTTTCTAATGTGCATTAAATTTAATACCTCCAATGTGAGGTACTAAATTAATGTGCAATACCACATTTGCATGCTGTTCTTGGTGATGCTTAGTAAGCAGTAAACTATTTTACTGCGCATTAGCATAATATCACATTTTTATATGACACTTATGAAAAATAGTCTACTGCACATTAAGGTGCATGTGTAGAAGTGCCTTGTGTGTCTCTGTGCTGGGGAAACAGGACACTTAAAGACTAGTGAAAGTATCCAACTGGAAGAGGGTTCAGGTTGGCTTTGCTGGTGTTTAGAAAATGTTGATGGCTTAAAATCAGTGGAACCAGTTGGGTAAATAAGACAAATAACACTTGGCTTTGAACATCTCCTGACTAAACTCTGGGTTCTTTTCTGTATTGTCCTTTTATTTTGGGGAAGGAAAAGAACTAATGGATATTAAATAGATCGCACAACCCCCTCTGCGCCCCTTATGAACCCATGAAAAAAGAAAAAGTAATTTGTCATTTATCTCAATGGAAATGGTATTATTTAAACCAACTTGAAGCTACCAATGGGTGGCTGAGATGCATTTCACTGTGCTTTAGAACCATTAATACTTTCTTAGACTTGTCTATACACTACTGAAGTGCTCAAATCATTCAAAGAAAAATTAAAGAGAAGAAAACAGTATTAATCTTGAATAGAAACAATATAGAGTACAGGAAACCATCGCTATTCGTGGATTTGGCATTCGCAGTTTCGAATATTCACGGTGCAGCGTGGTGACACTTTGTTACAGCACCAGAGGCGTCTGTGGGAGCTCCCACTACCACCAGTGCAGCCATGCCCCCCCAGCTGCCGGGGGCATGAGCCGTTCATAAACACAGACGACATTCATGAATGCAGTACAGTATTCTTGGATTTCCCCATTCGCAGGGATCTTTAGAACGTATCCCCCGTGAATGGCGAGGGTCTCCTGTATAGGCAGCTCCCGTGCACCTATAACATTTCATAACAAAATCTATATATTTATGTTTAATTTATGGCTGAAACAACAACTGTGTGTGCTCTCCAGAAACACACAGGTGTGTATGCGAGCAAAAAGAGCTGATGCTTGTGGGAATGATAAGGGAAAAGGGGAGAGATTATTGTACAATGATTTTACTTATGTAGATTAAAAAAGAAAGGGGGGAAATAATGATTCAGTCTCTGTTTTCATTTCCCCAAAGAATAGTCAGGGCATCGCTCTCCTTTATGCTAAAAAAGATTTGGGAGATACGACCTTTAAAATGAAATTATGAAAATAATCCGTTGAAATGGGATTTATTTCCAGTGTTCCCAGGTGTCATTCACAATAGAATATGCCATTCTAGAAAGTAAAACCCTGAGAATATGCTGTTGTATTTCTGACTCTTACTTAAGTTACTATCGAAGAAACAAATAAATATTAGGCAGCCTTCTCCATTAAGTTTATTGCATTTAAATGTATATACAGTATTGCCTGTTCCCACTATTTCCATTCTTTTTGTTATTGCATTTATAGCGAACATATAAGAAATAAATGTTCCACTGAGTACGCATACCTTACAGTTCAGGCAGGACAATATAACACAGATGAGTGAGTACAGATCTACATTCAAAATGTAAAATAAGGCAAGCAAGATAAACAGCATTAGACTCAGTAATCATTGACTAGATTTTTACCATCAAGCTTCCTCTGAAAACACAAAGATAGTTCTTGCAAAACACAAAAATGAACTTAAAACATGTTAAATTTGTTCCTTCCTTCAAGGCACTGTTGCATAACTTGTAATGTCAATTTAGAAAACAAAAAACCAGAAATCAGTTGATTGTAAATCTCATCTGATTAATTTCTCTCTCTCTCTTATTCTATTGTTAAATAAACAAGAATCATATTCTTTGCTCATTAGCAAAATACACTTCTGTGAGAAATCAATATATTTTTAAAAGATGGAAACATGTAATTCCACAATAATATAAACAAACATTTAATTTTAACATAAAAATACATGAGCCAAACTATTAATACTTAGCAGTTATAAATTCAAAGGGTACATCCCAGAAAGATGTGCTTTTGTTACTTAGGGTTGAAGAATTGAACCTCTTAGGTTATAACCAATCTTTTATCAGGGTCATGAAGAGACCAGCAATAATAGATTACAAATGGATGAACTGGTATGATAAAATAATCAATCGACAGTAAATCTGCTATAGCAGTTCAAGCTGCTGGGGGAGGATGAAAAACTCCAAGAATTTAACATTCTGTGTCTCTCCTATAGGTACAGAGCTATGCAAAAATTTTATACTTTTGCTGATTCAAAGTAGTAAGCTGGTGCTCAGAAACTCATACAAAAAGAAAACTAGGGATACTGACTTCAATAGGAAATTACGTTCTGCTACCCTTCAGCATTTTGTCAGCATGGGATACTTCATGGTCTTAGAATTGAGACTGATTTTAGCTTCCAAATTTGAGAACTTCGTTGCCCGCAGTCAGCAATCTGAATCTGAGTCTGGTCCTAGAGCTGCCTGAAGTCCATTCTACCCAGGAAAACAAGAGCTTACTTTGCTCTTCCCAGTAAATTACCTATGGGTTTCAGGAGCTTGGAAGCCAGAAAAGTCTATACGAGTCACCTTGTGGAATTTCCTGCAAATATTTTCTGCTTGGGGGAGAAATCTGAGCTGTGATGGTAGGGTTGGGAAGATAGAGGTGGGTGTGATAGGAGATATACTGTTAAGGCGAGCAAAGTTTGACCTTTGAATATATGTAACAAACCATGATATAGACACAGTTAGTGCATAGATTCAAGTCAACCAGTACAGTTAGCTCCAAGCATAAGGACCCAAGAAGTTAAAATGTGTATAGCCAGAATTACTTGTGCATTGTATTTGAAGAGTAATTGGTTTAAGGATGATTTTGGCTCTGCTTTTGTATTTTTGTGGCTTCTGTTTCCTAGATTTTTTTTGTTTAATTAATTATTACTTCCCAGAATTTCAGGACAGGCCTCTTAAATTGTCCTGATAGAACCTGCACATGCATTGTAAATGAGAGGTATTTAGCTGTGTTAGTCTGAAGCCAGACAGAAGGCATGGTACCTTATAGACCAGTTCTGAGATGAATATGCTTTTGTAAGCAGCAGCTTGCTTTGTAGAATCCTATAAAAGGACCATGCTATCAAAGTCCATTCACAATATCTGAAAAAGTAATCTGTTGCTTACAAAAACCTATGTAGCTCCGAATTACTTTATAAGCTGCAACTCTGCCCTGTCCTATGCATATTAAATAGATATGTAAAGTAGCTTACATACCTTTGTACAGTAACCATTTGAATATGCACAGACTGGGTAGTTTTTCTTCAGTAAGTATTTGTTCATCTCTAGCTTGATGTCTGGAATCACAGAATAAATATCCAGGAACTTTTGCTTGTAGCAACCATGTACATAAAATAGATTCTGTAAAAGGGGGAGATTTGGCAGTACAATATCAGATTATAGTGCACAGAAGTATGATGGAGATGGAGTTAGAGACTCTGGAGATTCCATGGGATGGGAAGCAGAGTTGCTCTTTTTCTTTTCTTGAGAGGGAATCTTAACTTGATTCATGCTGAGCATCTGTGATGCAGTTCTCTGAAGCAGGCACTGTCAATTTTCAATTAAATTAGCAGGAGTGCAGTTCTCAGTCTCTCTCAGGATTTGGCCTAATAGTTTTATTATGAGGAGACGAGGGTATCCACAAAAAAATGCTGTGGATTCTTAATCACTTCATCATTACTACTTTAATATGCATAGGTATTTTTATATGGCAGGCAATTCTGAAATATATTAAATTTATGCCAATAGGTACAAATGGCCTGTACCTTTTCCCCCGATATTGTTTTTAACTGCTGTGCCAAGATGCACTTCATTTAAGGACACTTGCAGCTATATAAAGCTAACTCTTCATGTTTGGCTACTGTGGATGTCTTAGAGAAGCAAGAAATTCTACAGAAATGTTTGCAAGATATTGTTTAAAAGAACAAAAACTAAGAGTCCTCTTGGGTTATATTCTAGTGCAGCACATAATTCCCAACATTTCTAGTTTGGGAATTAAATATGTGTATCAAGTGAAGATTAACATGCATCACAAACCAAATAAACACTAAAGTTTAATAAATAATCTGAAGTCCTTAGGTATGAAGTTTGTTTTTTTTTACCAAAAAAGGTTATAATCTTGGAATGTTATTCATTAACATAATCAATAGATGAACAACAAAATCAAGCAATTTATTTTTTAAAATAGTAAATGTATCTTTACTTGCTCTAACAATAAATATGAATATGATAATGATACAAATTCATATAAAAGCTGTAACTGTTTTGGTTTATATGTAGTGCACTGGAAGATTGAGGCTGAGTGTAATAAAACACAGTATCTTGACCAGGGAAATCTTTATCAGTGATCACTATCCAAACATGTGAGACTCTGCTTTTTATTTAGCCTTTAAACTTTGTGCTAATTAGGGTACAACATTAAACTCATTCTTTAATTTAAAACAAGTCAAACTGGATATCTATTCCCAAAACCAACATTACAGACAGTAACTACTACTTCCAGATCCAGAAAGACTGTAAACAAGGTTTTATAAGCACCCCCTTCTCAGTCTTGTGTGTTAATCATATTTTCTTTTTGTCTGTTTTGTTTGCCAAACAGCAAAATAGCATTGACATTGTAGTCTGTGCAACTTAAGCGCTGGCTTTTCTTTTCTCCTGAACAAGAAGCTGCATATATTTGCCTACATTAGTTTCTTAAAGTACTTTCACAGGGACAAGGGAAAAGTTCTTGAGTGTTTTCTCCTTTACTTAAAATAAATGCTCCCTGCTTCTTTTAAATAAAAGGATGCTTAATTTTCTTCTGTGGACTCAAGCAGGAGTTTGTAATGGAAAAGCAGTCAATTACACAATGGTAATGAACAGGTGTTAGGTTTGTGCCAGGACAGAAACCATTTTCTTGGCACAAAAAGAGAGAGTATTCATTTGTTCAAGAGATTTCTTGTGAAAGAGAATTGAGCCTTTTGCAAGGAAATTAGATTTACATGGGGAACATCTCTCTCTCTCTCTCTCTCCTGATCTATTTTGAATGATTGTCTACTTCTTCAGGTGTGGAGGATACCCACAACCAGAGAACCATAGTCTGCTGTTATCCCTTCTTCCCTTCCAAGAAGAGGGAGGGAGAGCACTGGCTCTGTGATAGCTCATCCAGGGGCAAGCTGTCAGAAAGCCCTGTGGGGATCCTGCAAGGAATATCCCCTCCCTTCCCAGCAATCATCCAATCAGCATGTGGGGGGCATTCTCCTGTGATAGCCACCCCTCTCCACCAATCAACTGATCAGAGGGAGCATGGGGAAGAATTTTCAGATAAATTCTTACTGCTGGAAATGAACCAATGTATAGGTTTCATTTGCTGAATATATATTGTAACTAACTGGCACCCTTAATTGCTGGTATTAGTTCTGTGGCAACTTCACAAGCTGCAATGGCTTGTGGTTTATTACAATGGCTTATTACAGGACTACCTGCAGCTGTATCATTTGGTACTGTGGTTCTAACTGGTCTCACAAGTTAAGCAGCATTAGACCCATCTCTTTACCTAAATGGGAATTTATGAAAGAATAATCTAGGATGTTATAGGAGGTGGTAGTGAGGATTGTAGGTAGCCTGCTTGGCTACTAGTATTACACCAAAATCCAAGAATGGGGGAACATGTCACTGTTCTTCTGGAAGTACTGTCTTTTGCATAAGTTATACAAGCGAGGCCCTGCCCATTTGTGGTCATTGGCAATTTGCATAAGAATGGGGACATTAAATAAAATACAATGATAACAATACAGTTAATTTAATTGGGTTAATGTTGCTTATTTTCCTTAATTCTTTGAGGTGAAAGAAGGTATGTAAATATCCAGAACAGCAAAACCTTTCTAGTGTCCAATAGGACTAGCAGTAAAGGTCATCGAAAGTGGCCATTAGTGTCGTCTAAGTGACATACAGAAGACCTGAACTTATTAGATTCAGGGACACTTTCAGGTAAGCTCTAAAAACAGGAGGTTGCCTAATTAGGGCAGATATTTGTGTCCAGGTTCTATACTACCTATTAGGCATCTAAGCAAAATTAGGCCTTAAGTTCAAATTTATTGTACCCTGGTCAGGTCCCTGAAAATTTTATATTTTTATAACATGACATTATCTGACCATTAAGACTAACAGAAAAGCATTGAGGAGGATGACTTGCTCATTTTTGGTATTAAGCTTTTCAGGGGTTCAAACAGGACCAAAGAGTACTTAGATACTTACGCCTGCTCCATGCCCGATATATGGAATATATCTGGCCATTGATGTTTGAGTCAGTGCTAGGGACTTTCAGTACTGTACATGTATAGTCATTTATTTACTAATTTGAGAAGTACTGGCCATAGTGTTATAGTACAAAATGTGGCCTTTTGTATTCAGTCAGGAAGTCAAAGCAATTGTAGCACCTTAAACTTCCTCATCTATAAAATGATACTAAATAAAAAAAAAAAAAAATGAGAATTTTTGTATTTTCCTAAGAAATTGTAAAAAAAAAAATATATATATATATTGCATAAGAACTATGATAAAGATTCCCCTTGATCAGTCCTTTGGTAGGAAAAAAGGCTTGTTTGTGTTGAATTTGTTCAATTTCCTAGTAAAAGGCATTTTTATTTGGTGTAAGCACTTCAAGATTGAAAAGTACTTTCGTGAAGGTGAACTTACCTCCATAATATTCATTGTTAGATAATGGCCCTGATCCTGTATCACTTGTTTCCTCAGTGAAAGCAGGATTGGACCCAATGCAGGAAGCAAAGCCTAATAGGCTAAGACTAACATGGTTAGTCTTAACTAACTGATTTTTGAGTAGTAGAAAGATTGCTTTTTTACTAGAAGGAACATAAACACAACAGGCATGAGACAGCCCATGTGTATGTGCAATATTAGGATACAGTACTGTGTTTATAAAGTGATTATTTAGCAGAAAGGCAATTTCATGTCTATATTTTAAAAACATTATAAGAGATAATGACTTTGGTTACACATCTGGAAAGCTCTAATTAGAAGCATAATAGATATTTGAAATACATAGTTGTAATATATCGTTCTGTAGTTTGCTTTCTCTTGATTTGAAGGCTCCTGAATTAAAGAGAACATACATATTATTGCCAACTGACATAAATCCTGCTAATTGTTTTATACTTACTACTGTATTTAACTTCTTTAGATTGTCAACGTAATTCTGAATCAGTCCTGGACTGGGAATGTTCCCGAATATTTTCAATCTTTCAATAAAATTTAACACCACTGAGTGTACATTAAGCATCTTTGAACATTTGGGTCTCAGTGACTTAGGAACATAGGGCTGGAGGCTGAATTCACCCTTCACATGCTTAAGTGGTATGTACGTAGCCATGTATCTGAGTTTTATGGACCTTAAGCAGAGTTTGGGATTTTATTCCAGCAGGTTTTACTATGTGTGCATACTGGTCAGAAGTGAAATACATCAGGACCCCTCCTACTAGCCCAACAGCCTAGTGATCGAGGCATTTGTTCAAGGAACATGAGATGCAGGTTAGAAGACACTACTCACCCAGATTGAGTCTGAACCTGCCACTTTGGTGCAAAAAAAGAGAACTAGGGTCTGTTTCCTAACTGATTTAGGCTCTTAAGAGCCTAAGATTCTGTGAAAGTCAGCGGAACTTTGGCTCCTATGTTTCTTAGGTACTTTTGTAAAATACACCTCAATCTCATTCTCATCTGGGCATTTGTTTCATATGGGCTTTACCTGACACTACTCCTTTCGGTTCATATGCACATGGACTATAAGGTTACCATAAGCCATCTCTTATTGGGGCAGATCAGTGGAATGCTGGAACACCAGTTAAGGGGTACGGGGGATAGACACAACTTCTGGATTGCTCAGGGTTTTGTCCTCAGCTGGCAGACTCGGCCCAAATTAAAATTAGCCTGAGCTAGAACTGTGACTGGGGTAGAGAACCAGGAAGCTGTAACTGGCCTCCTCAGTGATAACCTTCCAATCTTTCTACACACTTCTTGTTCTCCAGAAACATGACACCTGCTCTTCCCACCCCATTCTGTCGCTCACTCCTCTCACAACAGTTTCTCTCTGCTGTCTCTGTTCTTTGTGGGTCTTTGCTTCCCTCCCTCTGTCTGCTTACTTCTACTGAGGCCAAATTTTATAATATAAATTCTATCCTTCCTGCTACCTATGGCTCCTTCACTCCCTGCTCTCACTGTGGAGATTCTTTTTTATTTGGCTCTAATCCCACAAAGTCTTTGCAATATGAGTAATCCTAATGCACATGAGCAATCACACTGATGGCAACATGACTGTTTAAGGAGTAGTGTTTAAGGAACACTCACATGACTATGGCTTTGCCTCTTCTTCCCAATTTTTAATAAAAATTTCATCCCAATTTTAATTGCTGTGTAAATTTTCATTACTACATACATACAAGTAAATCCCAAACATGGTAAATCTAAATTAAAACGTAGCATTGAGTTGGATTTCTGAATTAATTGTAAAGTTCTGTCAATGATGAATGAGTATTATCTGTATTCACTCCAACTTTCTGCCACATCTACATAATGCACACTGAAAATAGATATGATAAGGACAAAATAAATTTTTCCTTTTAAATGTTCTGATCACAGAATAGCTTAGTAAATTGCTAATATGCCTCCTCCTTTACTTACCTTGGATTGGGAACTGATTTAAACTTTTCTATGCCTGGTACTGCTATTTTCAACACCATTGCTTTCTTCTGATTTTCTATTAAAAATAAGGGGGAAAAAAACAACAAAACATGTTCAACTTCAAAACTCAAAACAAACTTTTAACATGCAAAGATTGTAAAACACAGAGCAGAAAATTAATGCATTGTATTTTTTTCTAATAAAATATGATAGTGAAATAATTTATTTGGTCTTTTTACCAACCAGGTAGTAACCATTCCAGTGCTTTCTGAAATCAGTCTTTTTTTTTTTCTTTTTATTCTTAAAAAACTTTGGAATAGGTTATTATACTTGCAAGGTAATATTGGCACAATTAACAATGTTCTCCATTTCATGATTGAAAAAAGGCTGCGCACTTATCCAGAATATCCACTTGTGCAAGTTAATAAAAGCAATGCTCACTAAGTACACTCTCTTAGCAGTCCTGAACTTGAGTAGGACCTATCATTTTCAAGGTTTCTAACAGCCATGAAACTAACTTTTAGAAACCTTGAAAATCACAAAGCGAATCAGTTTCTTGGTTGCCAGTATCACTTCACTGACAACATTGTGTAGTTAATGAGCATTGTTTACAGCAGTGTCAGTGCTGTGGTATTAGCAGCCCCAAGGCAGACCAGTCACTTTCATTTTCTAATAGCAGCTGTGAAGCTTACCAGCCCCTTTTGGCATCTGCTTCCTTTTCAACATTTCCAGGAACTTAACCAGAATGCGGTTACTTTACAAAGTAGATAAAGGGTTTGAAATGTGCTACGCACGTAAGCATTTTATACGTTTAACCTATGTGTAGATAACCAATAGGTTATCTGACACAGTGTGAGCAATAGGGGACCAGCTGGGACTGGCATTGTTTTATGTAGTTACAGTATGCACATAAGTTAAGTATAATGTATTATAACAATAGCAAAACTGAAATTGTTAGTTTCAACAGGATAAATTCATGCCATGCTAAAAGGGAGGTTGTGGGAGTCTACCTAATAAAAACAACCCTATCTGCTGAATAGGCAGGAACAGTACCTGTGACAACAGCACATAGTTTCCTATTTTAGTTGCCAGGGTATTCCAGTCAATTCTGGAGAGGTCGCTTATTAGGGACAGTTTGGGCTCCATAGTATAATATTTCATCCTTAGCTTCTCTAGTGACACTACCAAAAGGGGTCATTCCACACAAGCATCAATTGTGACTGTTTGTGTGTTCTGGACTCTTGATCACTGGGAAAAGGACTGAAACCATTATCTCATTTCACAGTCATTTCTAACAATACCTACAGGTATTAGAGAGTATTTCAGATGGGAAGAGTTATTATCTCAGCAGCCAAAATGATTTGTGGCAACAATCTGATTTTTAAAAAGTTATAATCTAAAACAACGAACTGACTCTATAGAAAAAGAAATCCAGATCACCTGGTACATCAAGCTGCATTTAAGCACCTACTAATATACTTTTTTTTTTTTTTTACCATAAAACCATAGCAATGAGACAAATTGTGAACACTTAATTAATATTTCCTAAATGTGCATTTATCCAATAGAAGAGAACTCCAATCTCCTAGGTAAAGATTAAGCTGCTATAAAGGAACCATTTCAAGCTCCCATGAAAATGCCATATTAAATGATATGAGTAAGAGCTTTTTTTTTTTTCTTTTTAAGACCAACAGACCTCAGTTTCAATAAGGCTGTTTGTGATAAAAATATGGTAATATGAAGCTAAGGGAACTACTCTGTCTTTGATATAGGACATCCACAATATCCCAAAATGCTTTAGAACATCATGAATATAATGACGGAATTAAGTAAATAGCAGCAGAACTAGACAGCATGTAGGATACAGGGACTGTGGAAATAAGTGGATGAGTGGATGAGGCAAAAGGAAACAGGGAGCATGGCTTCAGATAGTAGGAACTATAGAAAAATGGTGCCAACAACATACCAAGGGATAAAGAAGAGATCAGGTACTTGACAAATGGAAAAAGTAAAGAAGGAAGTCCTTGAAATGGCTGAGAAGCAAATTGGGAGGCATGTGGGGAGAGTAGGGGGTAGAGCACAGGATTCTACTTTCTGAAGGTAGAAATACAGACTGCTTGTAGAGGTGGAAAAAACCCATCTGGGTTGAACTAATGTGCTTCCTCTTCTAGTAAAGCACTTTTTTGCTGGGGTTTTTTTTTCCCCCCACATCTGCAAGCAACCATAGTTATTTCTAGGAAACAGTACATTAATGTTTGCATATAACTTTGTATCCACAGAAGTTTAAATCTCATATCTGGTGTTCACCTGGAGTTGCATAAGAGCACAGAAGGAATTCACCCAGAAAGCTACCTGCTTTCTCAGCACCAAAGTTGCTGTATTCCCTGTGTCTGATGCACTCTACCAAAAGGAAGCAAGTGGCTAGTGTATCCATCTAGCCTTACGGATGCAGGTCCTCTCCATATCCTGAGCTAAAAAACTGCCAGTATGGTGAGACATGCCAGGCTTAGATCATGCTAATTCCTGAAAAATGCTTCTTCCCCAAATCTTCTCTACTTTATCCCTGGTCACACAGCTTAACAAACCAGCTCCACTGTGGGCATGTCTACACAGGATGTTTACTGTGGAGCTGCCTAATTAGCTCCGCAGTAAACATTTCAACATCTAAACATGAAGCCCTGTTAGACCATAGCAAACTAATAAAGTCCACCACAGGTTAGTGCTTGTAAATACAAGTAGCATCCTGTGGTGGAGTTTTTTAGTGTGCAGCAACACACATGTAGATGCTGACAGGGCTAGCTGGGGTACAAGGGTGCTTCAGTGCAGGGGCTGCCTGCTGGTTAGCCTTGCAATGGAGCACCCTTGTGGCCCAGCTAACACCTACACAGCGTGTTGAGCCAGTCTGGAGCAGCCCCTGGGCCCCCTGACAGCTGGGACTGCTCCAACCCAGATCAATGTGCTGTGGGTTGAGCGCACATTCAAACACAGTGCCCAGAATCAATAAAATCCAGCATAATATGTGCCGGAGTTTATTGCTTCAAATTAACTGCACGTGTATATGCTCCCTGTATGTAGGGTTTTCCAGGGTACCTAGTATATGTAACACTAAACTAGAAACATTAAGCATATAGATAAAAGATGGAGATTGTTCCACCTGAAATGTTCTCCCTCAGTGTCGGGAAGTTTGAGAGAAGTACATGGACATTGTACCAGGTTGGCAAGTAATAAAAAAATGCATCAAAACAATGACTACTACCAAAATAAATAAATAAATAAAAAGCCCAAAACAGGATATAGAAAAAGATGAAGATGAAGAACTAAACAAGATGGAGAAGTTGTATTCTGGTACATGCTGGTACATGGCAAAATGGGAATTGGAAAGACTTCAAGGAAGGGAATTAGAACAATACATAGGAAAGTATACTGTTATTCTTTACATCAAGTTATGTTAAGACCTGAGAATCTTTTTTATTCCAAGTTATCTGGTGTTAACATTATTTGATATTTGTCTCTTACAGGTTAGCATAGTGCAAGCATATATTATCTAATAAGTTATTACTTACAGTTGCTCAATTTGTTCAAATTCTTTTTCACCTTCTGTGTGACAAAGAAAAACCTTGTGGTTATAATAGCACTCAAGTTAATGAACATACCTATTATGAAATTAGTTTAATGGAAAATATTTCTCTTAATGTTTAATGATAAATCAATAAGCTAAAAAATAAAATGAAGCATCCAACCAATTAAATTATTCACACTCAGAATATCAGTATACAGGTCAGATCCATTTTTGTTAATACTAATTTCACTATGCTCCTGATTTCCACATCCCATACCATATCATACCTATGTAACTCTGAGATATCTTTAAGAGTTTATAAATTGAGCTTTGAGCTTTTTCTCTACACATCACACATCCCATTAGTTGACCCAAACATATGGAAATTTGACTCAAGTATTCATGCCTTTGACACATGCAATAAATTCGCACTTCTAGCCATACTTAGGAAAATGCCAGAAAAACAATGCAATTTTAGCATTTTTCTCTAAAACCCACTGAGCTCATTCTGTTGGTCTGTTTCAGTGTAAAAGGATATCTAAAAGCAGGGTCTGAACTCAGAGATCAGTCCAGTCATTATGTTTTATTATAAAATATTTTTACTTTCCTCCCCATTAAAGTAGTCTTAATATAAATTTTGTTATTGTTATAAAAAAGACATCCTACCTGCAAGCATTTCTTTCTTTTTGGAGTATATCTCATAAAGGAAAATAAGAGCTACTAATACAATAACTTCAGCAGCTATTGCAAAAAATGGTTTGAGTGGCACCATGTAGTTGAGAACTTTAAGATTCACTTCTCCATTGTTTTCTCCTAGTTTGAATACAGCTTGGCACACATATAATCCACCATCTTGCCCTGTGAGCTTCATAATCTTGAGATGGGTTTTGTTGGCAGGTGTTTTATCAATTATGTACTTCTCTGGCATCAGGGAATCATTAATAGGAACCTAATATAAAGACATTTAAAAATCATTAATGCAAAATTTAAAATATTAATGTAATTGTGTATGTTTTGAAAACTGAAAAGTCTGTATGCATCAGGGTCAAATAAGATCAAGTGATGTTTTTGTAGCATATTTTATTTAAATGTATAAACTCCAAAATCTGTGACAATTCCTGAGAGGTGTTGAATACTTGCTAATTAGACTGGGCCTAGTGAAGCACTTACTAGATTCAGTTAAAGTTTTGCTATTGATTTCACTGCCTGTCAGACCAAGAAGAAGTCACTGTAGATGTGCACTTTTGGGTAAAAACAGATGTTGCAGTTCTGAATGACCCAAGTCAAAACCTGGGAGCAGCATAGTCCTTTACATGCACAGCTTCTCCTTGGACAAAAAAGGCAAGAAATCAGATAAACTGCAATAATCCCAGAAAAAAGTGTTATCTTGGATAAAGTGTACTCAGTTTTAAAGTGGAAAAATGGGCTTGTACATCTGTAGGGGTGGAAACATAGGTCATCTGACCTCATTTGTGCTATCATAAAATTTATGGCAGCACAAATTGTGCTATCCTTTGTCATGCCACAGCAAAGGAAAAACTGTGGCCCAGCAAAAGGTAGTACTGTAATAGACTTTGCCGATTTATTGCAGCGGACATCTATTAGTTCTGTGGTGGGAGAGCATGGGCAGCCTGAGCTGCTCACACACTCCAACCACCCTGGACAGGTGCCTCCCAAGTCCCTAGACAACATGCCCAGTTTTCCCTGCTTACAGAGAAGCTCCAGGAATTCTTGGGGCACCTCTCCATAAGCAGGGAAGTTGGGCTTCTCCATGCACCCAGTCATCCCCTATGATCCCACAGAAGCAATCTGGGGAATGCTTACCTGCTCCTGGAATTGCCAGGAAAGGGTCTGGGTGAGCAGGGAAAGTGGGATTTTCCTTGTACAGCTGATTCACTTTATTCAGTGACATCTATTTCTAGCCTAGGTTTCCAGGATAAAAATCTTCATTTTGAGGGAAATCTGACATCTGTTTTTACCCCTACAGACCCAGGAGTGTCAAATTCATCTGGCCCTGTGGACCAGATGAGTGTTAAGTGGCCAACTCTCCAGTCTGGATTGGGCCCACAGACTGGCTACACATGCCAGATCCAGAGTGCATCCTGGACCAGCCACAGTGGGTGCTGCTGCAGTACAATCCTGGACTGGCTGAAACAGGCACTGCATACAAGGCTGATTCACCATGTGCCACATGCAATGTGTAGACCCACAGGCTGTACCAGGGGCTGGATGATATGGTTCTGCAGCTGCATCCAACCCACAGGTCATATCTTTGACACCCCTGTTCTAGGCTAATTAAATCAGAAAAAATAGCATGAGCTTTCATAAGCCATGGGCTTGCTTCATCAGATTCTGTGAAGGGACTGCAGGAAGTAGAATTTCTAAATAGAAATATCTATGCTTGGCCAGGCATTCAGCAGGTCATTGGGGAACAGGGTCAAAACAGAAAACTGGTGGCAGTCAAAAGTCACAGCAGTGTCTGACCAGTCCCATAGACTCAATATCTCTAACATACAGCATGGTCTGGAGCTGGCCAAGCCACAATCCACTGCCAGCATGTCCCTGCCCAGGGCTGCATCCACACATGCAGGCACATGCAGTTTGTGGCACAGACCTCTTTGTGATGCCACAAACTACTGGGAATTCCTAGTAGAAAAAAAACAAACCCTCCAGCAAAAAAAGCACCGCAGAGCATGCAAATAAAGTATGCACCAGGACAAATGCGGAGACAGGGCAGCAGGGCTGTCCAGGGCTGCCTGCTCCCCACTCTCAAGCACACTAGCCAACTGCAGAGTGGCTATGGCACAGTGCGTCTCAGCCTGGGGGCTTTGCAGCATGCCGAGACGGGAAAGCAGGCAGCCCTGGGTTGCCTGCTTCCCTGTCTTCACCTGCTCTAGTTGAGGTTCTGGCCTGCAGCTGACTGGGGCACAGCATGCCTCGAGACAGGGGAGCAGGCAGTCCACGGCTTCCTGCTCTCCCATCTCCACATGCCACTCCCTGGATGGCTAGGGCACAAAGCTGCCTTCCAGCTAGCCCTGCACTGAGACACCTTGTGCTCCAGGAAGCCCCCCCTGCAGCACATGGAGCCTGATCCTGGCAGCCTTGGGTTGGCAGGCTGACTCCACAGGTCCCCTGCTAGTCCAGACTGCCCCTGGGCTCCATGTCGTGCACAGAAATTTATTTCTATATGTTAATTGCACATGTGGACATAACCCAGAATTCAGGTATTCGCCTTCTCAGTTGAGTGCTCTAACCACGAGGCTGCACAGGTGAAATCAACCTTGAGAGATGTCTGCCTCTCCCCTGACCATTTGAATCAATTCCTGGGGATAACTGTGAAGTGTTGTGAAGTCTCAATTAGAGGCACCTAAAAGTGCCTTTTGGAATCCTGGTCTTCATAAAGTTTTCTCTAATGATCAGTAACCATAGCTTCAGTAATTTTACCATGTGTATGATTTTATATCAGCCATAACTAAAGACCAAGGTAGGACTTGTCAAAGTTGTAATGGGTTCAAGTACCATGAGTTAATTATACTTGGCAAGCAGGCTGCCATTTTGTAATCAGTTTTAATGCAATTGTTCTGCCTGTCCAACAAATGGAAATCTTACCTGGTGACTTCCATTAATTGTATACCAGATCCAAGTGATAGGAATATAGTTGCCACTTTCACATACCATGACAACGGAATCTCCTTCATAACTGACTATGGGCTTTTCTTTTCCTTTAATTTTAGGCACTAAGAATAAATAGAGAAAAATCATCAAGTGAGCACTAATGGACTTAGCTAAAACACAGAGAGCATCAAAGCATTTTTGTAACAGATCTATTCACTTTTCTGTTCTTCTATTAACTGGAAAACAATTAGATAGCAGATGGCTACTAATGCTTGATCTAATGAGTAGTTGTTTTTGGCTGATAGTCTATACACAGACTTTCCACTGAAGTTTACAGGAATCTCATTTGCAGAATGGCTGCAATTGCTAGCATCAGTACAGTAGTTACAGAAAAGTAGCTTTTAAAGCAAAACCCAAATTCTTGTTATTTTCCCCATACGCAGTTGAGAGTCATCCATATTTCAAATTGTTGTATTCTATAAAAATGCATAAACTTAATATAAAAATTCCTACAATCTCTAAAACTCTAAGATTTTTCACTTAAAGACCATAACACTGTAAAATAGTAATATTTAGTAAGCTGTGTGTGCTGATAAAACTTTTTTTTTGCAAAATAATATACAATGTATCTTGATTTAAAAAAAAAAAAATCAAGGACTGATATAAATGTTGTAGTTACAAATCTTTGACATCATGAAACCTTTGTCAATCTATATGAGCTCCAAGGTAAGTGTCTTGCTCTTTCTTGATTAGACAACCATACATTTTGAATATTTTCTGTTGCAAAGTTAAATAAATACATTTATTCCCAAAAAGGACTCAGGAAAGCTTATAAAACAAAAAATTACAGAAAAAGAAAAAACATTAAAGAAGAATCCCCTCCCCCCTCCAAATCCCAAAATTCAAAAGCAACCCAGTCCTCTTCTACTTCCCTGCCTCTGACTAAGGAGAGAGTTCCCCCCCCACAACCCAACCTCCCAACCTCATTTTCAACCCACGTTCAAAACCTCCATAAAAGAGCACCCACCCCATATTCTCTCAGCACCCCTCTCTATCCACTCCCACTCCCCAGCTGTACATAATATATTGTGTGCATTCAAACTTTCAGTCTACAAATTCACCTTGCAAGAGCTTGCATACTAGTAACATTTGACAATCTGGATGCTCCATAAGTATAGGAAATGGATATTAACATAACTTAATTGAATTAATATATGATAAAATACATTTCATAGACTTTTTCAATACTTGCTCAATCTACTAGACCATCCTTGATTTATCTGTAAAAGCTTAGTTTTTATTCATATAATTAGCAATGTACATCAATCCAGCCATGTCAACCTGGAGCCTCATTATTCAGTATATATTTATGGATTAATAAAAAGCATGTTATATCTTTACAAGAGCTTTTTTAAGTCAGAGTTCCTTTTTTACTACCCATTTCAATAAAAAGGGACAGCATCATTAAAACTATTGCCAATCCTATGCAATTTGGGGAAGAGGGCAAAAACAAAACAAAAAAGTTAATAAATTAGAGAAAGGTAAAGGAAGCAGCACAAATTTAATTATTTTACCAACAAGCCTCTTAAAACTGCTGTATTCTGCACTAAAGTGGGAAAAAGTTTGGCATACAGCTCAGTAATAAGATATGGCCCTAGATAGGACAGGTACAACTGCCACTAGCAGTCGCATGGACCATGGAAAGTATGTATACAGTACTTGCTGGTTTACATGGTGTCTATCTCTAGTCTCTACACATCCCTACATGTAGGGAAGGAGGTAAGGTGCCTCTCCCAAGCCATTGCAAGTTGGCCACTCAGAATAACAGATCACTGGAATACAGAAGCTACTACCCACCTGGCTCACCCTCGGAGCAAATTACTGAAAAAGGGAAGAGGACACGATGAGTTACCTCTTCCCCTATCATTGCTTTCTTGAACTAGTTTGCTGTACTGGATTAAAGCCCCAGATTGCCCGACATTTTATACATAGCCGCAAGGCAGCCTATATCTATTCAAGTTTATTATATGGATACCTGTTGCCAATATATATGCAGGGACACTCTGTACTAGATATTTCTTGAGCAACCTGTGAGCTTTTCTGTAAGACTCTCTATTCTTGTAGGCACCATGGGTGAGATCCTGGCTCCACTGAAGTCACTGTAAGTTTTGCTAGTGTGACTGTATTTCACCATATGGCTCCTTCACAAAATCCCAGCATTTGGGAACAAATGGATCCCTGTCGTGCAGTAACTCATTTGTAATCACACCCTGAGTCAGAGTCATACAGACTAGAAGGGACATGACTGGTTATCTAGTCCAACTTCTTGCACAGATGCAAAAGTGTCTATTCCAAACTACCGCAGATAACTATCTGGCTGCTTCTGGAAAAACTAATGAAGGAAATCCTACAATTTCCTTAGGCAGGGTGTTCCATTGTCCTATTGCTCTTAGGGCCTTGTTACACCTTACACTGTGAGCCATACAAGTGTTGATCACTAGCTCAAACTTGGAGCAGACACTTCAGTCAGCATGGACCTGAAGGACGGAAAGGTAAGAATTTCTGCCCCCTCCCCTCTCACTCTGGGCTTCCCCTCTGCCCCCACCCTCCACCCCTCACCCCACCTACTTGTAGCTGCTTGGCTGTCTGTCCCAGGGGATCAGTCAAGGAAGGGTCAACCTGCCTGCCCACCTGTCAGCAGCTGATCTTCTTGGGGCTGAGCTTGCCAAGAGAGGAGCAACAGCAGCAGTCCCAGCTGGGCAGACAGGTTAATCCATTCCTACCTGCTCCCCAGGGACAAATAGCGCAGGCAGCCACAAGTGGAGGGGTGGACAGGGATCTGGGGTGCTGGGGAGGGCAGGAGCACCAGTGGGCCTGATCTGGGGCAGCAAAGGAGGGGGGGCAGGTAGGGTGTTTACACTAAGGTGTAGCTTAGAGTGGTTACACCTTAGTGCAACACAGGCTGTATACACACGACCAGCGAGACTGCTCTGATGTGCAGGAATTCCTGCATGTAAGAACAGACTTGATTAATTAAGTCTGCCGTCCCTGCACTTCAAAATGGTGGCAGGGCTCTTGAACTAAAGCTTGTTGAATGAGCTTTAGTTAAAGTGCCCCCGTTGCCATTTTTAAGCGCAGGGAAGCTGATACACGAGACAGCAACGACACTTTAATTAGAGCCACTCTAATTAAAGCATCCCCCCAGCACGTGTAAAAATGCCCATAGATCAGCGATAATCCTGCCCTGGACTAGCAAAACTTTGAGCTGCATAATGAATACTTAAAACCAATTTCAGGTGTTAATGTGCAAACAATCTGGGAGTTAGAACTCCAGGAGTTTTTTCTGAGATATGATCTAAATCTGCTTTGCTGCATTTTAAGTCTATTTCTACATCTCCTGTCCTCTGGGAGACAGAGAACAAGCAAGAGAGAGCAATATTACCTGATCTTCTTTATGGAAGCCTTTCATACATTTGAAAACTGTTCTCAGGTCCCTTTCACCTCCTGATTTACAAATTAAACATACCTAGTTCCTTAAGTATTTCTTAATACAACTCACTTTCTTAACCTTTTGGACCTTCTCTTATTCCTCTGCATCCTTTTTAAAATGTAGTGCTTAAAACTGGACATAGTACTTCAGATCAGGCCAAACAGCATTGAGTAGAGTGGTACTACCACTAGATGCAATTCTTCTGTTAATGCAACCCAAAATTGTGTTTATCTTTTTTGTGACAGCATCACATTACACTCATGTTACATTCTGATCCACCATGCTACAGATCCTTAGCAGTGCTACTGCTAAGCCAGCATCTATACATGAGAATTAGGCTTTTCTTCCCTATGTGTAGAACTTTGTTGAATTTCATATTGCTGTCTATAGCTCAATTCTCCATTTTAGCAAGATCTCTTTTAATTTTTATCCAACTTCTGAAAATGTTTACAATTCCTTCCAGTTTTGTGTTGTCTACAAAATTGACCACCATACCTTTTATTTCTGTATCCAAGTAATGGACAAAAATGTTAAACCTGAATAGCCCCCTCTCTAACTCCACTTGAGACATCCTGCCAGTCTGGTATCAGTCCATTAATAGATCTCTTTACTTGTTACTCAACAAATTATCTGACCGTATCTGTTTGTAAACAGCTATACTAACAGATTAGTAATTTCTTGTTCCTTCAAAATTATTCTCATTACATTACTACTGGAAGATACAGAGCTTGCTCTTTCCCCCTTTCCTGAATATTGGCATCATTCTGAGAGGATGTCAAGACAGCTTTTATGGCATCAGAAGTGGCAGCATTCAGCTATTCTAAAGCAATTCTCCCATCTCATAGTAATAAATCAACTAGTCCCTATTCATTGTGTTCTGACAGAGATGACTTCTGTGTTGATTAAGTCTTCTTAGTGCTAAGACAGTAGCTATTTTATACTTTCTGAAGGATAAGACTTCCTCTGACCTATTTAAAACAGACTAGAGTACACATTCCGTTAAATCTTATCCAGGTGCTGGTAAGGAAAAGTAGGTTGACATTTTTTGATGTGGAAAGACAGTCTAAATAAAACAATATACTCCTTTCTTTTCCCTTTTTTTGCCCCTCAACACAGAAATAAGTGCAGTTAGCGGTCTTCTCTCTAGTGGCTGGAAGTTTGAAAGCAGATGTCAATGCTGCTATTAAAGACTTTGTAACAAGAGGGATAAAGTTCCAGCTTCTCTCTCAAAGTTATGTGACTAGATATCCTGCTGAGATAAATCAGCATTAGCTCCACTCACTACAATAGTACTGAGCTAGTATACTTCAGCTGCAAACTTAGCTTACTAACTGCAATTCCTATAAGGCTCATAGTATTTTTAGGGCATATAACCAGGTAGATATATTGTATTGTTCACTGATTCTATTGGTTTTCTTGACAGATCAATGAACACCAAAAACTTTTCTGTATGTTTTGAGTTCTCTTTAACTATCACTGTTCTTACACTTTTGTATTTTGCTACCTTATTGTTTTACGTGATGCCAGAAGTAAGGGATAGCATTTTCTTTGTTGGAAATTCTACAATATTTTACATTAGTTTCAATTGTTTTAAGGTTGGTTGAATTTTACCTGCCAGTATTTAGGGTACGTTCTAATTCCTAACATATCCAAACGGCATGTTTTTAACACACACGTATTCTGTACAGATATATAAGACAATGTACATATTTATTCTGAATTAAATAACTCTTTTTTAATTGCCCATTTTCATCCATATCTGAATTTGTTATCTAAAACCTGGTTCAAGTATTTATGTCACTGTTGATTCTCCTGTGAATGTCAATTAAGTCTTGTTGGTCTGAATCTGCAAATGTGACTAGCAATTTTACTGTTTCAGGTTTTGGCACTAATGAGTAACTAATAACACTAAAAAGCCTGATTTCAGAAAGGAATGAGTACCCATTCACTAAAAAAAAAAAATCAAACCACATGAAGAGAAGCACGTAAAAATTGAGGCTTTTAAGATCATTAATCACTTTTTAAAAACCTAAAGTAGCCTTTTACCACGAATGCTCAAGTTGTGTGTTCAAGCGTGATCCTATTCCATAGCTGAAAAACAACTAACACAAAAAAAACCAAATAGGTCTTCTTTGTGCTCACTGCTTTTTTCTACTTTGTCTTTATGCTAAGATGATGACTCATTACAAAAATAGACAGGTTAATGTTTTTTCAAAGACTTATGCAAAGTGGTATAGGATCGTTCTTTTCTAGTAGAAGAAATAAGACCAGACCATTAGCTGTTATGATTTGAGGAAAGGAACTCACATTGTTTGATATTTTAATCTTTGCCCAAAACTTTTCTTTGCATGCCTCACAAGTGACAAATATGGATAACTGGTATTAATTCCCACTTACCTGCAGTGTTTTGGCTGGTACTGTTCAATCCAAATTCCACAGTTGGAAACCCTAAAAGTTATCCAACTAAGGTTTTTTCGTAACCATTATAAAATATGATCATAGGACTTCAGTGTTTATATGTCCTTAAACTGAAACAACCAGAGTTAATACAACTTGCCTTTTAAATGAAAGACAGCTTGCACTTCCTGTTCACCTTTCATAACACACATGTAACTTCCCATGTCTTTTTTCTCTCGGATCTGCAATCTGAAAAATTGTGAAATATTTTTTTATTCTACTTTTAGATACCAGGTACACTTATTCCTCATATTTTAGATACCAGATACTAAGATGAAAAAGAATTACTGAACAAAGTAAAATTTGCAGAAAGATGGGGGTTTGGGTTTTTAATATGGGGTAAAAGAAAAAGAATATACAAACCCTGTGAGAAAAAAATGTGAGTCCATGATAGCATCTTTCTTTTCATCTTTCTGTAATTCACTAACAGAGATTCAAAACTGAGTATCTTCCCAAAAGATGCGATGTAATTCATCCACAAATGGTTGGTTTAGGTGGCCATGTACTTAATGAAATGGATAGAGCTAGATTCCTTTTAAGTACACTTGAGCAACTAGGTGCATTTCTTTTCTGCTCTCCTTAAGTCCTAAAAATCAATTAATGCATCTACTTTTGTAAGACACTGGGCATGTCTATATGAGAGGCTAAACGAGCAGTAGAATTAATTCTAACGCACATTACTGCAATAGCGTAGCTTTTGCAGTGATTCACTAATGCGCAGCAAAATTAGTCTACTGCGCATTAGCATCACTTAAAGGCATGCACTGGTACTACTGCAAAGTAACGCCAGTTACTGCACATTTAGTTAGTACCTGTTATTACAAGAGCATTAACGTGCTGTAGGCATGGCACATTAAGTTTAGTACGTATAGACATGCCCACTGTCATCTTACCCTGAAGACTGAGTCACAAAAAGCAGCAAGGAGAACTCATCCACCTTTTATATTAACAGTTTTTCACATTAGAACAGAATTGCATTTAGGGGCTTACATCCACTTATGTGTCTAATGGGGGAACAGAATCTGTTCCATAGTCTTTACTATGCAGGAAGTCAGAGGAGATGAGCATAATGCTTCTGGACCATGTTAGGGAGCCCTGGAATGAAGCACAGCATGCCTATTTGTGTACATACTACATCCTAACACATATGTAAGGTAACCACCGGATGCATGCCAATATGCTTGCTATCTCTATCATACTGACTGGAAGGTGCCTAATGGCACTCTGAAGTGGTGAAGTGTATCCCTTTTGGAATATAGCATGTGCTGCACTACAGTGCCATAGTCTCTAGCATGGCCTAGATGAAGTCTAGATATGGCCAGTGAGTTTATGATATAATAAGAACTAGAAGCTAGACAAATTTAGACTGGGAAATCAAAAACAAACAACTAACTGTGAAGGAATCAAGAAATCCTAATTAGTAGTCCTGGTAAATGCTTCATAATTGTAGATTTTTAAATTAGAAAATAATGTTTTTCTTTCTAAAATATATATTCTAATTTTTCTCAAAAGAATGAATTCAGGAAAATTGTATAGCCTGTGTTATATAGGAGATCAGACTAAATTATGAGAATAGTCTCTTTTGGCTCTATACATTTTGAATCTAGAAAATTAAAAATGGCAATCCAGGGAGTTCATATCTAGAAACTTCTATATGCCTTTAAAACTTCCTACGTGTAACAGAGTTTAAATATATTTCAAATGTTTTTTTCTTTTTCTATCCATTATGCATTATTCATCTGCCTGTCTGCCCAAAAGGATTAGAACCATAGAAACGTTGATCTGGAATCATTGGGCATTTATACACATATTTTTGTCTGGTCTGTCATACCAGCAATCCAGCGCATCAGAGCAGACTTGATCTGGGGCACGGCACAGCCTGTGGTGCCAGGGAAGCATGTAGTTTGGGATGCCCACGCAACACGGGAGCCTGCGGCTGGGGAGCTGAGTGTGAGGCCAACATGCTTGCACTGCACATGCTGGTGAGGGGGAGGGGTGGGAAAAGCACCAGTCCAGTTTGCAGAGCAGGGGACCTGTGGCCCATGCTGGTGTGATCTGTGCAGCATGTGGCTCCCTCACAGGGCATGCAGCTCCCAGCCACTTAGAAGTTGGACAGCCCTGTTCTAACATATTCTTAAAAGTCTTCCCATAGAGGAGATTTCACAGCATCCCTAGATTGCCCATTGGGTTCTTCCATCTTAATGATTTTGCTAATAGCCAAACTAAATCCTCTTTTCTGCAAATTAGGCTGGTTTGGTTCTGTGCTTCTGTCAGTGAGTATGTAGAATGAATGATCACTGTCTTCCTTCCAGTAAGTGGATAAAGTGGGGGAGGGCAAAAAGCTTTTTCATCTCTTATCCCCGTGGTGGGAAGGAGAGTAGAGGGACAGAGTACACCAGTACACCTTGAGAGGACTGATCAGTAGCTGGAGTAGCAACTGGCTGAGAGAACTAACTCAGTCACCTGTTCCCTTTTCAGTTTCCTTTGCTTAGACCTGAGTTTACCAGCCTGAAGGAAGAGGGGATTTCATTTTCTAAAGAAAGAGGGGACAAAGAGAGGGCAGAGCTAATCTTAGCCCTTTACTTGATGCATGGCTTCCATATACCAGTTACAGGAACATATTAAACCTAACTGTACCTTATTCAGTGTGACCTTTTAAAAGTCTAAGCCTTTTATAACATAACAATTTTCTATTCAGTAAACTTTTGATCGGATATCCTGAAGTATGTGCGTCACAAAGCTGCCCATAGCTACCAAACAACACATGCATTTAATTGTATTCCTTCAAACATCAATCAAGAAGGCAGCTACTTACTTATACTGAGTACTCCAGACATTTTTGGTTTCATTACTGGTGACATTACTTTCAATTGTTTTAGTATCCTTCTTCCAAGTCTTTTCAATGGCTACCGCATGAGTAGATACACTGGCCACAGTACACGAAAGTTCAATGTTAGCTGGACTGTCTAATGTGATATTTTTTTCGATTAACGGAGAAGAAAATCCTATCAAAAGGAATAAAACAGATGAGAAATGATCTGAAAGAAACAACATGCTTCTTCATTTTAGGAAGGTTTTTTAAAGCATATTTTCCAATTAATGAGCCAATTTCTGTTTTTATTTTCACTGTTGTAAAACCTGAGAACTGCAGTGAAAATACCTTCTTGCTTTTATACTAGTAAAAGGCTGAGTATTTGGCCCATTGTTATTTATGTATATACTTTTTAATGTAGACAGAACTAGAGTGTTAAGCAACCATTTGTTTAACCAGTCAATTATTTAGCATAGGCGAATCCAAAATCATTCTACAGAAGGAAAAGCATAAAACCAGACAGCTAAATGTTAAGAGACATTGAATAAGGCTTTTGAAAGTGTCTAAGTGACAGATATACACAAGCCACAGAGTCAGGCTGTATTTTGTTTTCTGTTCTTCTAGACATGTCTACACATGCTATTAATGCACAGTAAAGTTACTATGCATTAAAAAAAGAGCAAAAGAGTAGTAAATTGACCCTGGGAAAAGGACATGTGCGCTGGCTTGGGAGCAAATTTGCTCCCAAGCAGAGCAGGTGAGACCAGGGGTGTTCCTGCCCCCCTGCCCCATTGCAGCAGCCAGGGAGAGCTCCAGGCTCACAGGATGCCAGCTGGGGGATGGCAGTGGGAGGGGGTAGAGATCAGGCCACGTGGGGGGATGGCCACATGACCAGGAGGGTCCTGATCCCCACACTACCGGGAGGCATCCCCGCCTAATCTACTGCATGGCAAAGCATCTCATGCAAACACACCCAGTGACCCCACTCCTTCAACACCAAGGTTTAAAGTTACCCCTTTAATTTAGTCTTTAGCCTGCTTGTTAGGATATTTTACTGGAAAAGGGGAAATGTGAGTTTGACCTTTCTTAACTTGGGGAGTCCCTAGAAACAGGGTGACATTTTGAAGAGCAGGATGCTGAATACATGAGACATTGCAGACACTTTAATTACAGCAACTCCCAAGAGCTCCTGCAATTAAAGCCTGCCCACACCCCAGGGCATGTTTAAGGATGCCCTATGGGAGTAAACTGGATCTGGCCCTGTAAGTCTAACTGTCTTTGAATTCAGCAGGAGTTAGACACCTAAATTATTTTGTGGATCTGGCCCTTGTTTTTTTTTTTATAAATCTATCCCATGGTCCTTCTGAGTTTAAAAAAAAATATATTGTTTGAAGCGACTGTATATTATCTTATTTAAGCTATCTTCAGTTCCATCTGCTCTTGCTATTCTATTCCCCTGAGCTATTCTTAATACTATAAACAACGAGAGAACATTTCTAGATGCATGTGTGTGTGGCTTTTGACCAGTTTCTTGGGTATACAAATGTGAATAGCCAAAAATAAGATTTTTATTGCAAATTGTCGTGGCCGGAGAAAAAAAATATGTGAATAATATGCCATTTAAGTCATATATAAAATAAATATAAAATAAACCTCTGGCTTCACACCCCCATGCAAAATGCTGACATTTCATTTCAGCCTTGGGCATTCCTGCTTTGCCTAATAGATACATCTGCTGTTGGTTGCCTGCCTGAAAATCCTAAAGGTTTATTTTCCACAGGAGCATATCATGCAGCATCCAGGATGGGTAAAAGGCATGGTGCACTGAGCACACTACACATCCTTTACCCTTCCTGAGAAGAAAGATGTTAGAAAGTAAGCCATAGGGCCCATCCAACTAGCCCTCTGCCCAAGAACGAATTTCATCCAATAGAAACTGAGACTCCTCAGTGCCTTACAGACTGGATGTTGGCAACTGCTTCTTACTTTAACTCATGGTAAGCTATTTTAACTCAGAATTCAGCCTCTATTGGTCCTATACATTTGTTTCAGCTCCCAAATTTGTAACAGAACTTTTCCCTCACATGATTCACTTGTGGCTCTCCTTGACACCTCCCAATGTACCAGGTTGTGCAAGATGCTGAGTTGCTGAGTACCTTCTGCCCTAAATTCCTCTCAGCTTCTCTAAGTGAATTCACTAGAACAGCATATTTTCCCCTCCTTAAATTGATTTATGGTTCTTACATTTTGTCATTCTGAGTTGATAAGACAAAGTGCTTATTGCACCTACTTGTATTTCTAATAAAATGTTTGGAGTCTCATTTTCTGCAGCATAACAGTTATTAGAACAGAATAACAATGAATAATGGGACAAGCTTACTCATCTCTTCTCTTTTACAAGATCTATGCTTTAGTATTTTTCTCCACTATAGTGCTATTGGTAAAGCTATGGATGAGATCTTTTACTGAGAAGTGACTGCACTTTAGGCACATACATATAGCAATATAAGGAAATTATTTGTAAACATACTAGAGGATGAAGAATGAATATATTTACCAGGTATGGATATGTTGTATGCCATCCATGTGAGATTAGTCTGTTGTGTGGTGTAACGTGGACCTATTAAAAAATAGAAAAGCTCAAATGGTATGTTCTTCTTTACAGATGCAATGCTGCTGCAGAGAGTTACTGCTGTACTGTAATGGGTTCTTTTAATACACGAATACAAACACCAGGGCCTGTCTAATATTAACAAAACAACTCCCCTTATCTAACTCAGTATCAACCAGGAGTCTGACCACAAGAAGGTGTCTGTGACAGTCATAAAGCTGATAGAAACTGAGGGCAAGTGAAACTTCTAAATTATGACAATTTAGGAAAAAAGATATTTAGCTTAAGTCAATGAGGCCTACATTTTGAACATGAGGTTTAGTGCAAGTTCTTTTAGGAAAAGAAGGAAGATGAGGAAATGAAGGGTATGGATAAATGATCTAATTGACAAAAGGTAACTGGAAGCAGGAACTTACTACAGAGCATATGACCCACAGTAAAGGTTCATATGCTTGCAGCGACCTTGCTGTGACTACAAACCTTAGCCTGATTCAGGGGTAAACTGTCTGATTACCAAGAAGCAGGATTTACCATGGAACAACTCATGTGCCTGAACTGTCTGTGTGCTTACAGTTACCGCTATAGGCTGGGCACAGACTGGCTAAGTAGCAGCTCTGCAGAAAAGGCCCTGGGAGTTACAGCAAACAGTAAGCTGAAAACGAGTCAACAGTGTGCCCTTGCTATGAAGAAGTCTAACAGCATACTGAGCTACATTAGTAGAAGCATTGCCAACAGATTGAGGGAAGTGATCTTCCCCCCTCTATTTAACACTGGTGATGCCACCCCTGGAGTACTGTGTCCACGTTGGGCCCCCCACTACAGAAAGGATGTAGACAAATTGGAGTGAGTCCAGCATAGGGCAATGAAAATGGTTTGGGGGCTGGGGCACATGATTTCTGAGGAGAGGCTGTGGGAACTGGGCTTATTTAGTTTGGAGATGAGAAGACTGAGAGAGATTTAATAGCAGCCTTCAACTACCTGAAGGGTGGTTTCAAAGAGGATGGCGCTAGACTGTTCTCAGTGGTGACAGATGACAGAAGAAGGAGAAAGGGTCTCAAGTTGCAGCAATAGAAGTTTAAGTTAGATATTAGGAAAAACCTTTTTCACAATAAGGGTAGTAAAACACTGGTTACCTAGATGTTACCTAGAGAGGTGGTGGAATCTCCATCCTTGGATGTTTTTAAGGCCTGGCTTAACAAAGCCTTGGCTGAGATGATCTAGTTGGGGATGGTCCTGTTTTGAGCACAGGGTTGGACTAGATGACCTCCTGAGGTCCCTTCCAACCTTAATTTTCTGTGATTCTATGAAGTGAAAGCTATCTTGTTTAAATCTGATTTCAAGTCTACTTCCTAAGACATTGAGAAGGTGAGCAACTTGCTTGTGAGGCATTCTTGTCTAACTGATAAAGCCTGGGTAAGCAGTTGCAACTATAGGACTGACTTCAGTGCAGCCAAGATTTCATTCATGGGTTCTGATTCTGATAATGACAAGGAGTTGTGGTGTGACTTTGGAAAAGCCATCTGAATATTCAGAATAAGAGTCCTGAAAGGTATGTACTACATTATATAAAATTTAGCAGACAAAAAGCTATCATGGCCATTTACTAAAAAAGGGATAATGGCAAACAGCTAAAAGTGTTTTTTTACCATCTGTCGATCTGTCATGCCCCCCTGATGTATTCTCAGAAAAACTCTCCCGAGTTTCCTGATGGACACCTTGAGTTGTTATAGCTTGACCTGGGGTAAAAAAAAAAAAAGTTTACAATTATATCTCCTTTCAGTTAAAAGGATTGGACAAATAAACATGAATTAGAAACTGGGTCTTGTTATGAAATAGATGAAAATGTGCACTGTATTTTTTCAGACAGCTGTGTGACTCAGTGCTCAGCTGCACTTACTGTGCAGAAGGATTACTTTCGGTCAGTTTCCCTTAGCACATACATGTTCCAATTGTCAGGGCTTGTTAGTGATGAAGCAGTAGTGTCAAATCTGCCTGGCCCCAGAGTACTGCAATCAAACTTCCAGTTTTGGTACTCAGGAGAGGAAGAGGTTTCTCTGTCACTTCCTCTCGGTGCCCCAAAGTGTGGAGAAATCCAGGGATAAGGTGGGGCCCTGGCTTTGACTCTCCCCGTACATTAGGTGACAGAACTGGCCAGCTGGGCTGTAGATGCATTCTCCCTCCCCAGGGTTCCCTCTGTGGTATCATGGTTCCATTAATTAACACAATCTTACCACCAATCAGTCACTAACCAAAAAACATGTTTGTGATCAAAAGCAAAGACAGTACAAGTTATGTGAAAATCTTGAAGCAGCTGTGATTATAGCAGAAACCAGGCTTTGCTAAACATCCAACACTATAGCAAAAAGAGGCAAGAGATTAACCTGACATTCAGAGTCAGTGAGCAGGGATATGTCCAGGCATAGCAAGGACATTGCCTTCACGTGCCTGTGGCAGAAGGCAATGTCAGAATACCTGTCAATTCCAGAAAACTCTTCCCAACAATGCCAGTTCTGTCCAAAAGAGATTGAGATTAGCCTCATGACATCTCATTAGCAGAAGAGCTGGATCTTTGTGCCAGTCACCTGAATTTTGGGCCCAACTTGTACTCTCTGTGCTGTCATATCTTACCTTCACACTTCAACCTGTTTAAGTCATCAGTGAATTTAAATGGAAGATGATGCTGACTGACAGAGAAGTTAGGAGACTAGTGGTTGTTGGCAGTAGGGAACTGTTGTTTCCATGTAGTTAATCAGTCTACTGGTCAAACAGCCAAATAGTCTTCTACAGCAGAGCACTCCAGAATATTGGTAGACCTCAATTCACTTGGGACAGACCAGACAGCTGATTACCTCTCCAAGCAGTAAAGACTGCATGCCATCACCTATGCCCAGAGTTGAGGGCTCCGGAGCCAGGCAAAGATAAATATATTGTGCTCCTGGTACTAGTGCCAAGACTGAAGATACGTCTGTGAATTGTCCAGCTGTGTCTTACATCTCCACAGGGCATCCTGAGACTGACCAATGGCTGTTATGGATCAGTAGATGCATCATCTGTATAGTAACTGAAATTCCCAAAATGATAAACTTAGAAAGCTCTAGTGCCAGACTCTGATCTCTCTGAAAGGCAGTCAAACAATTTATGGGGAGGTATGTGCTGTATCAAAATTGTCATATTGGTTTTGTTCTATGATTCATATGCAGATGAAAGAATGTAAATGAGATTGCCTGCTAGCTGGTGCCACTTCTGCGCTTGAGCTCAGGTGTATGGAACTAGCTGCCAATGTCTCTTCTAATTTCATAGGCTATGCTGAACAGCTTGTGATGGTGTAATGAACTAACACCAAGCTGATGATGGCATGAAGCCAGATAGCAGTGTTGTACATAAAGTTGAATAATTTGTCAGAAATCATTAGCTGCTTAATGAAGGCCAGTGGGCATTAATGGCCAAATGGTTCAATCAATGACTGATTTCCATAAGTAGAAGGCACAGTAGATTTGTACATTACAGACTAACTAAGGCAGAGTTGTATGGCATAAACTTTCATGAGCAGTGGCTTAATTCATCAAATACTGTGAAGGGACTGCAGGAAGCAGAGCTTCCAAACAGAAAGCAGTGATAAGAGTACAAAGTGTAGGGAAGGGAGGAAAAAGAAGGAGGTATTGCTGAAAGAGGCAAGGTGGGTACAAGAGATGAAAACAAAACAGTTATAAAAACTAATCCAGATAATAGGATAATAATTCATGCCCTGTTTAGACTTTACCTAACACAGTCTAGTCTGTGGGCAGTTTCTTGGTCCCAAATTTTCTGTTCAAGTTCATTTTTAAAGTGTTGCTGTCTAAGAACAGACACTCTGAAGTCAGCGATGCAATGTCCTGGGAGGTTAAAATGTGCTATGGCTTGTGTGTCTTTCTGGAATGGATGTCACCTTGGCATGCATTCATTCTTACATGTAGGGATCACCCCATCTGTCCAATGTAGACAGCAGCAAGCACTGAAAGCAGGTGACGGTGTATGTGACACTGGTAGAAGTGCAGGTGAATGAACCTTGGGTGTTATAATACATGTTATTTGATCCAAAGATGATTAAATGTGGTATCCGTTGATGAAAGGGTACAGCTGGCATCAGGGTCTGGAGCAAGGTCTGGCCTTGGTGAGAACAGGAGTTAGGTAGTCTGCTGCTGGAGTTGCTGTCTGAGGTTGGCAGGCTAGCCAGAACAGATTTGTCCTCCATGGCTACCTTAAGATGGTTGTCATTTTCCGGGAGGGGTTGTAAGTCATTGATATCTCAGGTGTTCAAGCTTGGGGCTATAGGTAACAGCCAAAGGAACTAGAATCATAGAAATTTTAGGTTGGAAGGGACCTCAGGAGGTCATCTAGTCCAACCCTCTGCTCAAAGCAGGACCATCCCCAATTAGATCATCCCAGCCAAGGCTTTCTCTAGCCAGATCTTAAAAACCTCCAAGCATGGAAAGTCCACAGTCTCTATGAGTAACCTATTCCAGTGTTTTACTACCCTCCTAGTGCCCAAAAGGGATTCTCTTGTTCTTGTCTCAAGGCTGGTATTGTAACTGGTTGGAGAAGGGCCTGAATCTGACACTGTTGATTTGAGTGGCTACAGTTTTAGAATTGTATTACAACTGTAGGAAACCCTACTCCAGATCCTTAAAGTTGGGCATCCTGGTCAATGGGATCAAAGTAGATACAGTTGTAATGCAGAGCTCAGCTGTAGATGGTGGATCCAGTGGTATACTTAGGATGAGAGCTGCTGGTATGGAGGTAGCTGTAGAAGTCTGTTGGTTTCCAATGTAATGTGGTGGTAATGTGGCGGTAATGTGGCCACAGAAAACGTTCATGGTGATGTGCAAAAAATGAATTTGCTAGGAAAACTATTCCAGAGTCAGTTTGATGGTGGGTGGAACTGTCAAAGTCCCGGGCAGCACAGGAACTTAGTTGGCACTATTTATCCTTCTAATCAATTGCAATTTTCTAGACAGTTTCATCCAGTATCCAAGCTAGGGTACTATACTGAATTTGTTATTTTGAGCACATCTGGTATGCTCCATGTGGCACAAGCAGAAAATGAGCTGTTAATTCTGAACATGGCCATTTCTTTCATTTATAATCAGTGTTTCTTCTAGATATGCCTGGATACAGAGTTCCTATGCTAGCGTTTGTTAACAGGGAAAAGTACAAGCCTTGTTTGAACAGCATCCCCATGCTACTTGCAATGTTAGGTTGCCTGCTTTTGAAATATACTTTAAAATATCTCTGGCTATGTGTAGCACTGGTTATGAGAGCAGCCATTTGCTGCTGTTTTGGTTACCAGCATGATTGTCATGATTTCACAGAAGTTTCGTCAATACCTCTCACTTTTTCAATGGATACATCTTGATCTAATTCCCCTTGATTTCAATAAAATTTTATTAGGTTTCCAGATAGTGCTTTTGAGACAACTTTGATAATCTGGGTGATAATATATGCTTTTATGGTTAAATGTGCATGGGAATACAGAGGATGGCAGGAAACTGCCTTTAGAAATTTCAATTTATGGTCCTTTGCAGAAATAAGTATTGTAGGAAAGTGCATTCTATTCTTTCTGCAACTCTAGAAGCATTCTTTCCTAATTTTCCAATGCAACCATAAAAGTATACCCAAAGTACAGCTTTATGAGTATAAAAGCATCAGATTCCAAACTATTCACCCAGCGTGAGATTTTAGTTATGTCTTCAGGTTAGTGCTTATAAAGGGAGCAATTCTGGTGCCTAACCACTGGGAAGCAGCAGATGTATTTTGCATTCATTATTTTAAGATCTTTAGTACTGTGCTGAATACATCACTTAAAATATAACCCTGGTTCTTACTGCCAATGATAGTATACTTCCCTCTTTCTTAGATCTACTTTATTTGGGTGGAAATAGTTTAGTATATAATAGAGCACACATTTTTAAAACAACTTCTTAACAATTACATAAGAATACTTAGTCAGATAAAGGGCTTGATTTTCTTCCAGCAGGATTTAAGCAACTGGAAACAATGGGAGTCGCTTGCATCATATTCCTTTAGGTTTCCATCTAAACTTAACCCTCCAGGGTCGAACAAAGAGTGGAACAATAGCCCTCTTCCTCTTATTTTACACCAAGATCATTTCACAGGATGGAGGGCAGGCTTATAGGTATTAAAAGTTTCCATGTAAATAGCAAAAATTGTACAAACATTTAATGATAACTAAGAGAAATGGTACTCAATTTTTCGGCCCTGCAGTCCAGATGAATGGCACAGGGCTGGTCAGGGGGCTAGATCAGGCCCCATACACCAGGATTGGGCCCTGCACCGTCTCCAGCTGGGCCCCACATCCCCTCGGCTGGCCCATGCTCCAGGATTGGGGCCTGGTCCCTGCATGCCCGCACCTGGTCCCATGTACCTGGATTGAGCCCTGGCACCCTGTGCTGGCTCTGCATAGTGGAATCGGGCCATGTACACAGAGACTGGGCCCTGGGGCTGCGCGCTGCCTCCTCCCAGCCTGTGCAGCGGGATCAGGCTGCACTACCCTATCCAGCCTGTGGACCTTCCCATGGGTCTGGAAATTTGGCAGCAGGGAAGCAGTGGCCAACTAGACCATCTTCTAGACAGGAATTCAACTTAAAGTCACAATAGATTTTAAAAAGACCTTTTAGAAAAGGACCCTTCTGAAATTAATAAACAATGTGCTGTTCTGATTCTGCCTCTTCAAATATCTTCTTAAATTTTATCAACAGAAAAAATAAGCAGTGGTCATCCAAGCACGACCCACGGTAAACTAAATTCCATTCTTTTCAAATTCAATAGAATTGTTTCATCTCCATGTGGTGTCTGTAGTTTAGGAACAAAGCAAGGCTAGCAAGCAAAACAAACTGCAGCTTCTAACAACAAATTGATTTTGCACTGCTAAGAAGACATTGGGTTAAAAACTACAAACTTTCCACTATAAACTAAGCCAGACAAATCTCCTTGTTCAAGTCCCTAAAAAGAAGGAGTGCAACCAGTAGAAGTGTCAGCAACTATCTCCATGTCGCTAAAAGCTGTAAAGTAGTGAGATGTTGTAGTGAGACCCTTCTAGACCTGCAAAAATTAAGGGTGAAGTTACACATTACACGTAGACCATACTAAATCTGTGGAATGTTAACTGGTGGTAAAGTTACAATGTGCTGTCAGCAGTTGCACAGTAAGGGGTTAATAGGTTAATATCGTTTCTTGCCTGCACAACTCTGACTTGCCACCAGAGGTCTGGTGAGCAAGGTTAAGAGCCAGGAAACCTGGGCCCTATCATTGCTTGGAGGTGGGGGAGAGGTGGCAGCTGGGAGCTGTGCATCCTGGGATGCAGAAGAACTACAAATTGCTCATTTTAACTCCGTGGAACAAACTGAAGTTACCCTGACGAAAGCTAGGTAGCATAGCCAGAGTTATGCCACTTCAGGCAAGGGTTAACCGTAAGAAGCTCAAAGGGCACAGTATCGGTTAAAAAGCTTCAACATGCAGACGCTTGTATTTTAAGTGGCTCTAGTATGGTGTAAGTAGAACATGCAACTTCACCCTTAAGAAAGAAAGGTAGGACTTTAAGAAAGTTTGTTAAATGTTGACCATTAGGATTACTGCCATTTTTTTTTAAAAAGAAAAGTGTGAAGATGGGAATAATAAAGCACAGAGAAGTTGAGCACCTTGCTTAAGGGCCAAGCCAGATATGAAAGGGGGTGTAATTCCGGCTACACTGAAACCAGAACAAAATACTGATGGAGTTTACATTGGGGAGCCAGTTTTGTACCTCAATTCTGAAAGCGACTTGCTGTGTGATTTTTAAACAATCCATTTAAATATTTGGTGCCTCAATTTCCCTTTCTGAAGGAAGAGAGTCCTGAAAAGAAAGTACTGTACTTTGTAAGATGTAGCTTATATATACTGTTGCAGCTATCTGATGAACCAAGTTATCTGAGAAAACAGGTTTCGGTGTTAAGCCTACTGAAGTACAAGATATTTTTTATTACCAGGTGTAGATACATTATGCTCCGTTGGTGTATTATTTAAAATATTCTGAGTTTGCTGACTGGTGCTTTGTGTTGTCGTAGTTGGACCTAAAAAAAAAGAAGAATTGAAAGATATTTGATTTCCTTTCCATTAAAATCATAGCATAGATAGAGATGAAATAAAAATTGGTTCTTCTAATAAATGACATAAAAATGTGGGTTTACTTTTTATCAACCAGCCGTGTGACTCAGCACACACAATTGCACTTACTTGCAGAATTACTTTCAGATGGTTTCTTTTCACATACCTATTACAATTGTCAAGGTGGGATGCAAGTGGTAAAGCAGTAGTGAGAGGTTTTCATGATAACTGTTATGGGACAGAGCTGTCTACTCCTGTACTTCAAACAGTAAGTAGGGACAGCACTCTCTTTTTCTCCCACCCACAATTCATTTCAGATAAGAGGCAGGAAAAATTCAGTTTTTATGCTCAGTGAGGAAAGGGCTATTCTTCTGGGAGTACAAAATTGATGCACCAAAGTGATGAAGAAAGGTTGGCAGGTGGTGAGCTCATAGCTTCTGCTCTCCCTATACAATGGTTACCAGAGATAGCCAGCAGTAACCATGTAGTAAGCATGCTACCTCTGAATACCTAAAGATATTAGGTGTCCCCATCTTCCAGACTCTCACTAAGGTGTTGTGGCTCTATAAATGTCACCTCATTCTTCAAATCGGTTAAAGCGATTAGTATATGACCACTGACCGAAAACATGTTTCTGATCAAAAGCAGAGAGTACAAAATATGAGAGAAACTTTGTGCTAGAAACCAGGCTTTACTAAATATCCAGGAATGTAGTAAGAGGAGGGTATAAAATGAACCTGCCACAGAGTCAGTGAGTAGGGAGAGTCAAGGCAGTGAGACTGTGAACCTTACTCATATGCCTTCAGCTAAAAGCAATATTAGGTCCCCTGCCAGTTCCACGAAGCTCTGCTGCCTTCTCAACAACACTGCTTCTGTCTAGCATGGACTGAGACTGATCTCTTATCCTATGTACCTCCAGCACTGGTTAGCAGGAACGTTCTGTGCCAGAGTCAGCTGGGTCCTTTCGTGGCTTGCACCATCTGTACTGACATGTCTGGCCTTCGCACTACCAATTTAGGTGGTTAATGAGCTATTATGTTCTGAGAAATTATGTTCACAGATGTGGTTAACGGCTGTGGTGGTTGCTGACAACAGTTACTGTTTTTCAGTTAATCAGTCTACCAGCCAAAAAAGACAGTAGACTATAGCCAAATAGTCTCCTTCAGCAACAGATTCTTAACAGTTGATAGACTCAAGCTACTTAGGGCAGACCAGTCAACTGACTTGCTGTTGATACAGGGTGCACACTGTGACTTATGCCCGGTGAAGGAAATTTTTAGACCAGGCAAAATGAGTATATTGTGTTCCCAGTGGTAATGCTATGGCAGCTGAGATGTCCATGGTCTGTTCTGTTGTGTTTGTGTGCCCAGAGAACAGGCTCAGAGGATGCTAAGGTTGTCACACATCATCTAACACTGTGTGTCAGCACAATGCATGCTGATGATAAATTTAGAAGGCTCCAGTGCCAGGCTACAGAGCAGTTCTGCTATATCTCCACAAGTCAGCCAGATGAGCTATGAGGCCGTCTGCATAGTAATAGATTTCTCATATTGACTTTGTTCCTCGATTCACATGCAGATGACAGAATACACGTGAGATCATCTTCTAGCTGGTACTGCTTCTGCATCTCAGTTCAGGTGCATGGAGCTTCTTTTCTCTTATGCTGTACTGAATAGCTCATAAAGGTAAAACTGTACTATCAACCTGACATTAATACATAAAGCTTGATTGCTGTGATGGACATAAGGTTGGTGTAGATAAATGATGTACCTCAAGTTGTCAGATATGTCAGGTGAAGATAGTTTAATTGAGGATTGATTTCCATTAATCAGCAAGATCCTAATGGCCAGACCGAATTCTCAGCTTCTTGATCTCTACTGAAACACTAAAGCAATGTAGTGACAGATGGTGAATTTCCACTCCTGTCTGTAAGTTGGTTATGGTTGTATATCACACAGAGGATTTGGAAAACAAAGGCAGTGTGCTTTCCAGCAGACCATGGGATTAGGTTTTTAGTTATTTGCTTGGACTCAGACAGGCATTTTAATCCCATGCACTTTAACACCAGAGCCATGGAAGCTTGGGATTCAGCTTGTTTTTATTTTTTTTCTTTTAATTTTTGAGAGAGAAGCTGAGGTGGGTCCACTCCACTAACTTTCATCAAGCAAAGACAATGCTGGGAGTGTATAATGGAAGCTAGTTGGGATAGTCATGTGATAGCATCACTACCCCTTGCAGGAAAAAAGTAAAGGAAGCCTAGAAGGAAAACACCTTCCCTTAATAGTTTTGGATAAATATTGCAATAGAGCATCCAGACCTAAAACTGCTGCAAACAGCCACTTTGATCACTACAGGAACTGCCTGGAATTGTTTCTGGCAACACAAGGTACTAACCACAGAGGGAGGTCATCTACATGTGGCTGCCCTGCTATCTTGTGACTGGCACCTAGACAGCTTTCTTATACACGTAGGTAGACTTAATGCTACAACAGATTTTAAACTCTTAAATAGATCTATTAGAAAAGGATTCCTAGTTGAAGGCAGAAGCTAGAGTGGTTTTAAAAGACTGTGAGAAGGACATTAAACTTGTATGTTCACAAAAAAAGTTATAAAGCCATGACATAAAATTTTACAAAAGAATCTCTGGAAGGAAGGACAGAAGCCCAAAGGAAGTACATGACAGTCACTCTGTACAGACTTATTTGAATAACCTTATAACAGTGAAGGTATTTGTGAAGACTTATATGCCCCTGCTCAGTTTTGGTCCAGGTTTTTCCTCACTTATTTCCTTATAATAATTAATATTTAAACATGTTAATAAACCAGATGTAATAGAAATAATACATTTGTTTATTTAGGTCATGACCTTGTATATGTAGTGCAAGGCACTCTGGAATAAAGAAGCCATGTGTTGCAGACTTAAGTAACATGAATTTTCCTTTCATTCCTGATCTACACAGTCCAGCAATACTGAATTCAAAAGAAAGATCAGGCTGTTCACATGTCTCTCAGAACAGGCTGGCCTCCCTTGACATTGTTGAAAACCATGTGTTGCTGAAGGAAGGATGCCTTGGGCCTAGTGTCCTTGTTAGTTGTTTAAACACTGAATTGAAAAGATATACTTCTTATGATATATAGGAATACTTACATATATCCACATATCATACAGAAGTACCCAGCAGTCACATTAGTTGATTATACAGTTTTCCCAATAACAACTTGCCAAGCCTGGCTCTTTCATAGAAGGGTATAAATAATGAACCATTTAAAAACAGTGCAGCGGTCAAATAACAACTCCTGGGTTTTTTTGTTTTGTTTTTGGTTTGGGGGGGGTTTTGGCATTACTTTTAATTTTCAAACCCATTAACTAATGAATCCTGGTGCGCCTGCAAGGCAAGAAACTCAGACTCACCAGTGGATTGTATCAGTAGGTGCAACCCCACACCCTGCATCAGGTGAAGAACTGATGAAGAGCAGCAAGACTGCCGAACTGGCAGGCAAAGGAGGCCTGGTCCGTGGGGGCAGCCCAGGGACAACTATTAAACCGTAAAGAGTGTCAGTGGTTCCTAGCAGAGAGTTTATTAAGAGGATGCAAGGAGGAGGGGTGCAAGAAGCAGTGACAGAGCCAAGACAGGGAGTGCGGTGCCAGCCCGGCAAGGGATGCACTAGCTGTTCGCTGAACAAGGACCCCAAACAAACCCCTCTTTAAGAAAAAAAAAAAAAAAAAATCAAGAAAACCGCTTCACCTTGGGCAGGGAAGGGAAGGTCAATGCCCCTGAGCCACGGCAGCCTTCAGGGCACGCGCAGCAGGTCTCCCCCCCCAATGATCCCCAAAGGCGACGGGACCTGTCGGATACCGCACCATCCAAGGGGAGCAGAGCAGAGCATCGCTCCTGGGCCCCGGGCTGGAGACCGCAGCAGCTGTTGGGCAGGATGTTTTACCTGAGAGCGCGTCCTCCGACAGGCACATTGCGGCCAGCGAGAGCAGCAGCAGCGGCAGCCGCAGGGCGCGCGTCCCGGAGCCGCAGCCGCGCATGGTGCCGGCCGGGAACCGCAGCAGCACTGCAGCGAGCCGCGCCGCGCCGCGCCGCGCCGCCCCGCGCCCCCGCCCGCTCCTGCGCAGCGCGGATGCGCGCCCGGAGCCGGAGCAGCCTCGCAAGGGGCAGAGGAAGCCGCCGCCACGGGACACGGGGCCGGAGGAGGGGGGGCCGGGGGCGGCTGGCTGTGCTGCTCTGTGCCCCCTCCACGGAGCCGGGGCCGCCGCAGGCACACAAGCCCTGGCCGCTGCTTTTCATCTGCCTTCAGCCACCTTGGCAGCTGGGTAGAGAAGAGCAGCCCCGGGGTGCGAGTGCAGGGCGGGGAGCCATGTGCTCAGGGCCCTGCTCGGCTGCCAGGCCCGGGACTGGGCTGGGCGGTTTGGTTAGGGCAGTCTCAGGCTCTCGACTAGCTATGGTCTGGGTATTTAAGCACCTGCTCGCCTGAACAGCTTAAGATGTTTGTCACCCGTGTCTTCTCCTTACAGTGTCAGCAAGGATGAATACACCTTTTTTGCATTCATATTATTTTCACATATGCAGACTAGCCAAGGCTCCTCTGACCAAGCCTTGCTGCTCTGTCAGTAAAGCTCTTAAAGAAGCGGGTTAGCACAGACTTGATTTAGTGACTGTCTTCATGAAGTATAACCCCTCTGTCCTCGCATCTTTCAGCACTACACCTGGCTTTGGCATTTCCTGCCTGGTGCAGAGGGCTGGACACGATGATCTTCCGAGGTCTGTTTTAGCCTTACAACCTCTGAATCTATGAATGCGTAAGAACTGGCTGTCAGTTTCAAGGAATTCCAAAAAAGGAAACAAACTGAGGTACCCAGAAGCAAGCAGAATGAGGATGTGAAACTGAAAAAGTGGCCTCCACGACCAACATCCTTCCACACCCTGTGGGCAATGGGTGTGTGAGTATGAATGTGCGCGTGTGCCCCGCCACTAACTACAACTGGGACTGTAAGTAAAACTGGTCAGGAATCTCAAATTAAAAGGTTCTTCAGTGGGAAATGTCAATTCATTGAGACAAAACCCTGTATGAAAGTCATCCATTTCAGCAAATATCTAAGAACCACAAGCAGGTTTCTAAGAGAACCCTGCCTAGGCAGCCTATTTTTTTTCCTGTTATGTCATTTGGAAAGTCTGCGTTTTAGTATCTGTGGCTGTGTGGCAGCTCTGTAGTGCTCACTGCCGATAAGTTGAGATCTGGTTTTCCAGGCTAACTTGCATGTAGCTAGCAGGGTGAAAGCTCAGAGCTCCATTCCTAGCAGAAGCTCCTAAGATCTAAAGCAGGGAGCCTAGATGACCTGAAAGCCAGTTTGGGTTTTATAGGATACTTGCAGCCTGGGCTCTCAGAGTTTCTAGGCTCTGCAGGCTTCCCCTGCTGTCTGAGGACTGGAGTTGTTAATTCTGAGAGAACCAAGAGACTCTCCAAGGCCAGAGCAGTGCCTTGGCACTGGGGCAGCATGCAAAGTTCACAGGAGTCAGGGCAGCAACATTTCCGCTTTTCTGGAGCAATATGTATTATAAGGATTTTCTTTCTGAGAAAGTTTGGAAATTATGAGTTGGGGGTTTTTTTGTTGTTATTTTTATTTTAGCCCTAAATGTTTTAGCTGCTCTTAGCAAAATGACTGTTTTATTGAGGCATAAAGCCAAGTGAAACTCCGAATTTAGATTTGCTGGATAGGAAGTCTTGCATTTCAAAAAGTGTTTTCGGTCTTAACCAGAGTGAAGACTAGAAAGATGAAGAGTGAGACAAAATTGCCAATGAGGCATGGGCTTCTTAATGCCAAACGCACTTTGGGAATCAGGACCAGGCTCCTAATACTTGGAGGTGGTTTTGAACATGTTACCCACGTGTTTTGATGATCTAAACTGCCTTTTGATGGCCCAAGCCATACATGTGTGTGGAATCCCTAAAACGCAGGATTTTTTTTTTAAATCTGTATCAAAGATGCTCTTTTATTTAGAAAAGATGAAGTTTAACAGTTCTATAATTCTAATATTATAAAAGCCTAAGTCTGTCTGTCAGTAATGCTTTATTCATGCTCTGATTGGCTGACAGAAACAGCTAATCAGAGCTCAAAGAAGCCTTCTGACAGAAGGCAGCCCGCCCCCATGATGGGTGGACACAGGGGATGGAGCCAGGGCGGGGCCCGCACAACTGGCCTTGCCACACCCCGCCCCTGCCCTGCTCCCTGTAGGTAACGCGGGGGGCGGGCCTGACCTGAGGAAAAGTCGGCCTGCTGATGGAAATAGCCAATTAGAGTGCTCCAAGCGTGGGGGAGCATCGTCATTATTCTGAAGCCATGCCAAGGACCAGACAGGGGGTGGGGGAGCTCAGGCCAGCCCACCCCACTCTCTGCAAGAGGCAGAACAGCGGGAGCACGGGGCGTTAGGTGGCGGCACTCCATCCCAGCCCTCTCCCCTCCCTGCCCCCTATGATTCTTGTCAGGCAATTGGCAAGTTTCATAATAGCTGTTTAGAAAATTGTATTTTACTTGTAAAAAGGAGCAATTAATTTAAGCCCTGAATCAATATTTGTTACCCTCAGTGATTCATTTTGTAACAACTATTGATACTGTGGAGGTACATGGACCTTGACAAGAATTTTGAGTTTGAAATTAAACATTTTTTTTTCTTATTATGAGCTTTAAACTAAACACTTTCAGAGATAAATATTTTAAGTCAAGGTCATTGGAATGGTATCTGATTTTTTAATATGAGAAGCAATTGTAATAGTCTTTTTTTGCAAACAAACCCAATATTTTTGTTTCCAAAATAACACAGAAGAGAAAGATAACTGAAAATCACATATATTTTAGGCATGTTTAAGGATGCATATTTTGAATGACTGATTTTAATTGTTGTTATTATTAGAGCAATATTCCAGTCTATATTGGATCTCTGTATAAAACAGGAGATGGAATAATTTTACTTGTGGACTTAGGACCAATAGAATGTCATACGGGCTTCCTCAGGAGTGATTTAACCTCTCTCATCATCAGGATTTGAGATTTTTCTCTTCTGGATCCTTTCAGCCAGATATCAGGCCCTAACAACTCCATATCCTGTTGGAGGAGGAACAATATTCCAAGAACATTTTCCAAGCCCTGGTTGATTGCCTTACTTTTTCATTCCCAGGGCTAGATTTTGTAAATTGTTGAAGTTTAGCAATCTTCCCTATCTTTTGCAAGAATGAGCCAAATTGCACTGTAATGGAGCTGTGCTCATTATGTCAGCAAAACATTTTGGCGTTATTTTTTATTTCAACCTAATCCAGATTTTTAACTGGGACAGTAGAAGAAACCTCAAAAGTCTAAGTCATATATTGATTTTTGCTTGATTAACCTTCCTAAACAGAATATCAATAAAACACATTTAAAATGTATTTTTAAATTCATATGCAGAATAAAACTGTACTCAAGAAGCTGTTCTAAATAAAATACAATACCTATTTAAAGATAAGGGAATTCTTAAAACTTTTACAGGCACATGGCAGATTAAAAATTTCCTCTTCATTCTTCAGGGAACATCAGTTCCTGAATAATGAAAAATATTGACCATATATGGCTCCCCACGAGGCAAATCAAAAGGGCAGGTTGACTAAGTTATTTCTATGGTACTTCTCTTTGAACTGGTACTTCTCTTTGATCAGTTCTGATGACAGGTGCAAGCTCTGACACAGGTGTCTGCTAAGCATCAGAAATTGCATCCCCTTGACCAAACTGGAGATCACAGAAGAGTATGCAATTTCAGACATTTTTCCTCTGATCTATCAGAAACTGCATCCTCTGGATTGTGGGCATGAGAAATGGTGATGAAGAATTATTTTGATAAGACTCCTTTTCATCCATCAGAATTTGCCCTCCCCTTGATCCAGGAGCAGGGAGATGATGGAAACCAACAGCTGCTAGGTAACTGCTGTGAGACATTGCAACAATGTGTAAATCTAACAGGGAGACATTTTCTGAAGGAAAGATTCTGGAAAGGGGCTACATTTGCTTCCTTTCTTCTCTCTCTAGATACAGTTACCTCAGCTGATGCAAGAGTTGAATTGTTCATTAGGTTTGCATCAATAATGCAATAAGGTCAATACAACAAGGTCCTTGCATCGTCTCAGGTCTCCAGCAGTGTTGGTGCTGCAGTGTCATAGATTTCATAGATTTCATAGACATTAGGGCTGGAAGGGACCTCGGAAGATCATCGAGTCCAGCCCCCCGCCCAAAGGGCAGGACGTCAGCTGGGGTCATAGGATCCCAGCAAGATAAGCATCCAGTTTCATCTTGAAGGTGTTCAATGAAGGCGCTTGAACAACCTCCGGTGGCAGGCTGTTCCAGACCTTGGGGGCTCGGACAGTAAAGAAATTCTTCCTTATGTCCAGCCTGAAACGATCTTGTAGTAGTTTGTGACCATTCGTCCTCGTCATCCCTTGGGGCGCTCTGGTGAACAAACGTTCCCCTAGATACTGGTGGTCACCCCTGATAAACTTGTAGGTGGCCATCAGATCACCCCTGAGCCTGCGCTTTTCCAGGCTAAAGAGCCCCAGGGCTCTCAGTCTGTCATCGTAGGGTCTGCTTCCCTGACCTCTGATCATGCGCGTGGCTCTTCTCTGGACTCTCTCCAGCTTCTCCACATCCTTTTTGAATTGTGGAGCCCAAAACTGGATGCAGTACTCCAGCTGCGGCCTCACTAAGGCCGAGTACAGGGGGAGAATGACGTCCCGGGATTTGCTTGAGAAGCATCTATGGATGCAAGCCAGCGTTTTGGTCGCTTTACTAGCCGCAGCATCGCATTGCAGGCTCATGTTCATCTTGTGGTCAATGATGACCCCCAAGTCTCTTTCTTCCATAGTGCTAACCAACATAGCACTGCCGAGCCTATAAGGATGCTGCGGGTTTTTTTTCCCAAGGTGGAGAACCTTGCATTTATCAGCGTTGAACACCATCAGATTCTCATCCGCCCACTTGCTGAGCCTGTCCAGGTCAGCCTGGATCATCCGCCTGTCTTCTGGTGTGGATGCTTTGCCCCAAAGTTTGGTGTCATTGGCGAACTTGGCCAGTCCACTTCTGACTCCAGTGTCCACATCATTAATGAAGATGTTGAACAGTATGGGTCCAAGGACAGAGCCCTGGGGGACTCCACTGGTCACAGGACACCATGATGAGTGACTTCCATCAATTACTACCCTCTGGGTCCGACCCCGGAGCCAATTTTCCAGCCAGTGGATCGTGGGGGACCCAAGGCGACAATTGGCCAGTTTCTCCAAGAGACGATCATGGGACACCAGATTGAAGGCTTTTTTGAAGTCAAGATATATGACATCAATCTCATCTCCCTTGTCCAGGTGATAGGTCACCTGGTTGTAGAAGGAAATGAGATTGGTCAAGCAAGACCTACCCGCAACAACCCCGTGCTGGCTATCCCTTAAGATGTTGGCGTCGGCCAGTCCATTAAGGATGGCCTCCTTAATAAACTTTTCTAAGATCTTCCCCGGGATAGATACTTCATCATACTTCATCTCATTGTTTCCCTGGATGGCACACTGAACCTAGAGCCAACAGGTTATGGTGCTCAGGAGGAAAAGTCGACGTGTTTGAATGGCCTATGTATTGATTTTTACCAACATTATATGTATCTAGCCTAGCTCTGTGTTTATCATTCCATCCATGACCAACAGGGCCAGATTTTCTGGAAGATTTCCAAACTGCAGGGTTGTGTCCCTCAATGTCCTTGAGGCCTCCCTGAAACAGAACTTTTGTCCCAGTTTTGGAAAATTGCTCCTAGATCAGTGTCAGACAGCTTCCTGCTGCATCTGCTGACAGATGTGATGGGCAAGTTTGTTTTTACCCTGAAATAAAATAGTTTTCTGTAGCATACTGTTAAGTTAACAATAATTTAGATTATTGAAAAGTATTAGCTTTGTAGCTAAACACTAGGCATGACCTGTGGCCTAGCAATGTTACTGACCACAAGGCAGAATGATAGCTAAGCCAGCCATTTTCTTATGCCAAGTGCCTTAACCGTTTTGTTAGAAAAAGCAGAAATTAAGTCTGTGTACTGAGCTAGGAGTGAGATAAGATAAGGGGGGCCCAGAAGGAAGAAGATGGTACAGCGGAGTACAGGAAAACAGATTGGAATGTGTAAGATAACACTAACTTTTTTTCTTTTGGAAAAGTACTGAGATTTGTAATGCACCGTGTAAGGAGATGATTACCATAAGTATTGCATATTCAATAACCTTGTAGTTTTCTTTGTTAGAAAAAGTATAAAAGACAGCCCCACCCTTAAGTCGGGGCCATTTTGCCTCTTTGCTGGTTTATGGTCTTTGCTCGAGTAAATAAACTGCAGTTAACCCTTCACCCGCGTTGTCTGGTCCCTGAGCAGCTAGACAATGAACACTAGGGAGTTTTCTCCCATGACAGTTTGGCACCCCAGATGGGACTCGTCTAGCTTGGAGCCTTTGGAGACCTCCACCCTCTGACACCCCAGCGCGCACCAGGTGAGTTCACCTATTTGGGTCAGTCTCGGGAGGTGGACAGTTCCCTTGGGACCAATAAGGCGGGATCCTCAAATCGGGTAAAGGGACGCTGCTGGTGAGTATGTTTTTGGTTTAATTTCTGGTTCCTGGTTGCTCCAGGGTTTTGGTTTCTGGTTAGTCCTTTAGAGGACTTTGGTCTTGTTTCTGTTGAATTGTGGGTTCAAGTCCCACCTTATTCCTTTAAAGGACTTTGTTTGATTGTGGGTTCGAGTCCCACCTTTATTCTTTGTTTGATTGTGGGTTCGAGTCCCACCTTTATTCCTCTAGAGGACTTTGAGAGCAGTCTTTAAGGGTATCCGTCTGCCACTTTAAAAGCTGTTAGAGCAGCAGCCTGGCCAAAAGGCAAAAGACACAGATATAAGGTAGAAATGCTGGTATAACAGTCAATGACTAGGGTCTCGGACTCAAGACTCCCCTCCTCACGGAGAAAGCCAGTGGGGTCCGAGAACACCGGTTGTTGTACATAGACGAAATAGCTTCTAGACAGGTAGGATTTAGGGAATAAGATTGCTGGTACTTAGATATCATCATGGGTTCCAGCCACGGAAAAGTTATTCCCGATTCACCCCTTGATTATATGATTAGGAATTAGAAACATTTGGAGGGACGGGCAGGACTGTCCGAGTCTCGTATGGCAGAACTTTGTTTATATAGTTGGACGTCTTATATGGCTCAGTTAGATTTGGGAAGACAATCGCCAGAAAATGGATCATTTGACCTAAATCGCCTGGCTGCCTTACGAAAGATCTTAGAGGACCTCTGCCCCAGTCAAATGAATTATTGGTATTTATGGGACAATGTTACACCCAGGCCAGCCGTGGGACTGGGAAATCCTCGAGAGGCATCACCTTGATCGCCTCTCTCGGAATCCCCAAGTCCCGGATCCGGAGGTGGAACCAGAGCTCCCTCTCCAGATTCCAGCCCCCCCCCCCCCAATTTCAAATTGCACTCGTCATAAATTGCCCAATCTTCAATTACCTCTAAAAGAATACCCTGTGCCTGGTGAGGGTAGAGGAGTTATCAGTCACTGGACACACACTCCATTCTCCACCACCGACCTCTTAAATTGGCAAGAAAATACCCCCAGGCTCAGAGATGATCCCGAAGTAGTTCTGAGGCACTTCAAAACCATCTTCATGACTCATAACCCCTCCTGGTCAGACGTCATGCAGCTTCTCAAAAGCCTTTTAACCTCAGACAAGAAAAACCCAAGTGCTACGCCATGCCGATCAATTTCTAGCCGATCAGCATCAGCAAAACTACCCCCTGCCCAATGGCATACCCAGTCAAGATCCAGACTAAAATTAAAATGAAAAAGGGGGAAGAATTCAATACGAATATTAAAACAAAATATCTTAAAAGAACTTAGAAAAGCAGGGGATAAAACTACAAACTGGTCTAAAATAACATCTACTGTTCAGAGTCCAGAAGAACTCCCTTTAGACTACTTTGAAAGACTCTGTAAAGCCATACGCCAATATGAAAACATAGATCCCGAGTCACCTACCACTTTGCCTGTGTTAGGATTTGTATTCATACATCAGGCTAGCGAAGATATTAAAAAGAAACTACAACATGACACTAAAGGTGTTGAAGGTAAATCCATGGCAGAAATCTTAGCCATTGCTACTAAAACTTTAATGGAAGGGAAGAAAAAAGAAAAAAAGAAAAACAAAAGGAAGAACCAGTCTTTTAAAATCATAAAGCCACCCGTAGCTTACTTCTCTGCACAATTAAATCCAGTGGCAAAGGGGGGAGTAGGCTGCCTTCGCTCAGTGACAGCAGCTGCGACAATAAACGCAGTAGCCCTCCTCCTCCTCCAGAAAAACACTCAACATTTTTCTCATCAGAGAATGAACAAATATGAAGCCACACTTTTAATAGCCACAAACCTAGTCATAAAAAGATGCAATACCCTGAATCTGGTTACCCAGTTACCTCTACCTAGTGACAGTGAACCAGGCTGCATTGTTTCTTTTTCTTGGGCTAAAATGCCAAAAGTTTTTGCACGTGTACTATAAGGCAGAGAAGAGTAGAACTGCTTGTTTCTCAAGAGCTATATAGCATGTTAGGCATGATGTGTATTACTGCAAAAGTGTTTGTCACGGTGTGAAGTTCTGAATGTCCTGGAATAGTTTCTCTCTAGTGAGTTTGATGGGTTTTTTGCTTTCTGTACCTGATCTTTCGTGGAATAAAGTAGCTAAAAAACAAAAAAGGACAGAAAGATAGAGAAAGATAGTGTTACCTAAGGCAGCCCTTAAACCTTATCTACAACAACTCCATCAAAGCAAGCATTTAGGTTGGTGAAAAACTTACTGCAATCTCTAATAGACTGTTCTACGCACCCGGAGTCTACCAAGAAGCAAAAAAAGCTTTTAGAACACTGCAGTATATGCAAAAGGTTTAATATCAAAGAGAAAAGATCAAGACCCCCCCGGAGCCCGCCTTTAGGCTTACACTCCCTTTGAAAGACTACAAATAGATTTTGCTAATATGCCTAAAGACAATGGGTACAAAAACCTCCTGGTAATTGTTAACCAACTCACAGGGTGGGTAGAAGCCTTCCCCACCAGAAAAGCTACAGCGCAACAAGTATTAAAAGAGCTCCTTAATGAAATTATACCCAGGTTTGGTCCACCACACGTCATTGAAAGCGATCAAGGATCACGTTTTACTGCTGACATAAACAAAACTCTGACCAGCTTCTTAGGTATAGAATGAAAATTCCATACCCCTTGGCACCCAGAAAGCTCAGGACAAGTAGAAAGAATGAATCAGACCCTAAAACAAAAGATTGGAAAGCTATGTGCTGAGAGCGGGTTAAAATAGACTAAGGCTCTCCCACTAGCTCTTCACCCCAGGGGAAAACTAAAGCTCAGCCCTTACAAGCTACTGTTTGGACACCCTGTTCCCCAACATTCCCCCTTATTATCGGCTCACACCTCCTCTCTTTTAGGCGATAAAGGACTCACCTCTTATATTTTATCTCTACAGTTTCAGTTAAAATCTCTCCATAGATACGCTGTTTTAAGCTAACCCTTACCTGCCAATGTTCCAGCACGTCGCGTCCAGCCTAGAAACTGGGTGTATGTAAAAACTTGAAAACAGTCTCCTCTTGAACCAAGGTGGAGAAAACTTTATCAAATCCTCCTCACTTCCCACACTGCCGTAAAGGTAGCAGAAAAAGACAACTGGATTCATTATACTCATACAAAGAAGACAGAAGTTTCACCAGAGCTCAGGATTGGCTCCAACACAAGCTTCCCTGACCTGGAAAAGGGGAAGCCAGAAGAAGAAGATGACTGCGGACTTCGCGGGAGCACTGCTTGTCTACCTGACTGCGACAAGGGTAGACCAGAAGCAGACGAAACATCAAATGGTTCCTGGATTGATAGTCCACTTTCGGGCATAAAGCTCAACTTACCAAGGGAGTATTACTTGGGTGCTCCTTTACAGGTATGCTCCCAGGAATAAGCACTGTGTGTCTTGGAAGGTATGTATTACGCCTCCAAGCTATAATTGAAGTAATGGCCCACAAATACAGTATAGGGCACCCAGAGCTTTCAAAAGCTGTCATAGCTTTAGCTAACACTCAAGAAGAACTCCGACAAATGGTAATCCAGAATCACATAACTCTTAATTTCCTCCTCGCTGCCCAGGGAGGTGTTTGCGTAGTCATTGGACCAGAATGTTGTGTATGGGTTAACAGCTCTTTTACCATAGTTCAAAACCACCTCAATAATGCAGCTGTACATATCCAAAACACTGAAGATGTAGCTAAAATCCCCAAAGATACATCTCTTAACTGGCTTACTGGTTGGTTCCCTTCCCGTACGGGATGGCTTAGACCTTTTGTGCTAAGTATAATTGGAATAGTTATAACTATAGTCTGCCTGTTATGCTGTTTTCAGTGTTGGTGTTCTTTGGGGCAACAGATTATGCAAAGGCAAGTAAAAATGTATGGTCAGTACATACAAATACCCAGCAACAATCATCAAGGCCTAACTCCACTAAAGTATTGAATACCTAAAAGTATGTTCCAAAACCTTTGAAACTTTGGAACAAAGGGGGGATTGTGATGGGCAAGTTTGTTTTTACCCTGAAATAAAATAGTTTTCTGTAGCATACTGTTAAGTTAACAATAATTTAGATTATTGAAAAGTATTAGCTTTGTAGCTAAACACTAGGCATGACCTGTGGCCTAGCAATGTTACTGACCACAAGGCAGAATGATAGCTAAGCCAGCCATTTTCTTATGCCAAGTGCCTTAACCGTTTTGTTAGAAAAAGCAGAAATTAAGTCTGTGTACTGAGCTAGGAGTGAGATAAGATAAGGGGGGCCCAGAAGGAAGAAGATGGTACAGCAGAGTACAGGAAAACAGATTGGAATGTGTAAGATAACACTAACTTTTTTTCTTTTGGAAAAGTACTGAGATTTGTAATGCACCATGTAAGGAGATGATTACCATAAGTACTGCATATTCAATAACCTTGTAGATTTCTTTGTTAGAAAAAGTATAAAAGACAGCCCCACCCTTAAGTCGGGGCCATTTTGCCTCTTTGCTGGTTTATGGTCTTTGCTTGAGTAAATAAACTGCAGTTAACCCTTCACCCATGTTGTCTGGTCCCTGAGCAGCTAGACAACAAACACTAGGGAGTTTTCTCCCATGACACAGAGCACAGTTTGATGCTGGGAACACCACAGGCTACCTCCTAAACTGGAAGCAGCATAGTTATATTTGTGTATTCCTTTGCCTGGCTAATGTAGTGCTGTTTCAGCACGGCTAAATAGCTCAAATGCAGAGCCACACCCTGGTGACTACACCAGCTGGAACTGGAAGTGGAGTAGACTACTTCTGATTCTCAATGTGTTTGGAGCTTCCAGGACTATATCTAGAGTTTTGCCTCTTGAAGGTCGTCTTTCCTATATTCCCGGTCTCTGGAGAGCATAATCTTAACTTCCTCATGACCATAATGTTCCATATAAATCCCCCCTCCCCTGAGAAATATTCTTATTAACAAATAACAACATGGAAATTATGGGGTGGATGAAGCCCTGTAATCCTTACTGCAAAGGAAATTCCATGTTCTTCTGAGGCTGTGGGGAGTTCATTTTAGATCAGGGAATTTCTGAACCACCCCTAAAGTCCCCACTTCACATCCTCCTTCTGGACCTTTTGATAGTACTAGCCTAACCATTGTCCCTGTAGTTCTGATAGTACTAACCTAACCATTATCCTGGATTTGGCCCGCCAAACAATTCCATCCAGCCCATGGGGCCCCTCCATAAGACCTCTGTAAGCCCTGGCCCTCACTACCCTGCTGCAAACTAATATATCCCTGCAGGAGGTGCAGCTCTTCATGCTAAACAACCCCCTCCTCCCCCCACACCTGACCTACCCCAGCCCCAAGCCAGGGGATGCTGGAGACAAGGAGTCTCTGCTTGGCAGAACTTGTACCTGGCCACCCCAAGACTGTTTCCAGCCTCCCTGCCTGCAAGCCTGAAAATGCAGGTATGGGCCGCATCAGGGCCAGGGGCTTCCGCAAGGGGAAAGGGATGGGAACGCAGGGAGCTATGCATTATGGGGCCATTCTGGGCTGGCCCCGCATGCTGCCACTACATGTGGCTGGAAGCGTGGGAGCTGTGGCTGTGGGGCGGAGTGGAGCTGGCCTTTCACCCTGTCACTACATGTGGCTGGGGACTTGGGTGCGAGCACTATGGGGCTGGGCTGCTCTGGCCCTGCATGCGGTCACCACTTGCAGCCAGGGACTCAGGCAGTTAAAAACCTTAACTCGGGTGGCATGACAATGAAGTATTGGAGATACCATCAAGATACTCTAGCAGCCTCAATTTTATTTTGTAAATCTGAATAAGACACGTACATTTAACTGTAAAGACTACAGGACTAATTTAGGACTAATACAGGACCCAATATCTTTTGATTATCTTGACTATCTTTTGCCTAGTTTGCTGTATTTTTTAAACTTTATATATGATCTGCAAAGTAGTGTCCAGTCCAAAAGTTATATTGGGTTTTGCTTTGATCTCAAACTGAATAGCATAGCTTTAGGACCCAGCATATTAGTCAAGCTTCTAGTTTTTCTTTAGCTGGAAAAAATGTGTGTGACTTTGTATGTGATGATGCCCCATACCACCTTCACACTCCATTTCAAAATCCTAGCTCTGCCCATGGTGGGAGGAATAGGGCCACCAGATGTATAATGTGGTACAAGGTTCTGAAACTCAATTATAGGCTTTGTGTCCTGGACACATTGCAAAATGAGTTAGTTGCCACCGTGTACAAGCCCATGCTTTCTTTTACAGACATTTAAAAATGGCCACATTGGTCTACCCAGGAGAACTTTTACAGGCTTTTCTCCTGTGCCTGAAGCAGGGTGCTTGTGCCCAAAAGCTTGCAATTTAAGAATTTTTTTTTCAAAAGTCTAATTGGTCTAATAAAATATATCACCTCTACCATGAGTCCTGATTGCTTTTAAAAATGGCAGTTATTCATTGCTGCCATATTCTAGTGTGGAGTCCAAATTTCTGGCTGGTTGACACAGGGTCTATGAAGTAATATTGCAGGTGAGACCAGTAAAGTAATATGATCAAATATCATAGAATCAGACCCTGTTTAAAGCAGTTCCTGACCCCTGAACACCAAGAAGGAAACCAAGGCCAGGCATAAATAGGCACTGCAGAGCTTCTGCCTATCACAAGTCCTATCTTGCAACTCTGGCATCACATTGTCCTTTACCATGTGCTATATTGATACAGGATCACGCCATATCAACTCTAAACATAGAAAAATATATCAGCTTTTCTGTTGCTTTCTGGGTTCTGAACCTTTAAAATTATACTAGAATCACATTTACATACTTTCCTTGGCAAGAATTTAATGCTCTTAATTGAAAGCTGAGATTCTCTTCTTAGTTGCCCCTAGAAACTGGGCTCTCAAGAAATAGCATATGACATAGAACTGAAAGTCCAGATGGGACCTTAAGGTTGTCGTGCTCGACCCCCTGCGCTAAAGCACAATCAAATGCACTTTAATCATTCTTAACAGCTGTTCATAGATTTCACAGATTTCTAGGGTCGGATGGGACCTGGTAGCTCGGGTCTGACCCCCTGCTCCAGGCAGGAAAGAGTGCTGGGGTTAAGTAACCCCAGCCAGATGCCTGTCTAATCTCTTCTTGAACACCTCCAAGGAAGAGGAAAGCACCACCTCCCTTGGAAGCGCATTCCATATTTTGGCAACCCTCACTGTAAATAATTTTTTTCTTATGTCCACAAATTGCCTCTCAGCCTTCTCTTACGGAGGATGAAGACATTCAGGTCCCTCAATCTGTCTTCATAGGGACTTACCTGCAGGCCCTCAACCATACAAGTAGCCCTCCTCTGAACTCTCTCAAGGTTATCCACATCCCTCTTGAAGTGTGGTGCCCAAAACTGGATGCAGTACTCCATCTGCAGCATCATCAGTGCCACATAGAGGGGAATTATCACTTCCCTAGACCTGCTCGTGATACACCTGCTGATGCAAGAAAGAGTGCATTTAGCCTTGCTTATTACCTCATCACACTGGTGACTCATGTTCATTTTTGCATCAACTAGGACTCCAGGATCTCTTCCCACTGTTGTGGTGCTCAGACTGGTACCCTCCAGGTGCAGCACCTTGCATTTATCCTTGTAAAATTGCATCCTATTCTGAATTCAGTTACCCTGTTCATAAAAAAAAAAAAACCAACCAAACCTCCATTGGAAGAGATTCTACAGTATCCCTAGGTAGCTATTCCAGTATGTCGACCTCCTTCTTAGTATTAAGAAATCTTTTCCTAATACTGAACCAAAACCTTTATTGAAAACTAAGTTGATGCGTTTTTGTTTTTTCCCCTGGTAGGCTTGGAAAAGAATTGATCTCTGTTCTTTTATTGTAAGAGTTAAGATACAAATGTGAGAATGGTAACAATGCCTAAGTGGGTTTAAATGGCTAAATGTAACTGATAACTTAAACAACTCTTCTCCTTCCCCAAAAGAAAACTTTACCCTGAAGCTCTGAAGTAATTTAAAACAATTAAGCTTCAGTTACACCAGTGTTTCCCAAACAGTTGATACCTGGGGCAAACTTTTTTCTGGATTAAAATTGGTAGTACACTTCACTCTTATGCCTGAAAAGGGAGGGGTATGCGTGTGTGCATGTGCGCGCGCACACACACACACACACACAAGACTTATCTAGTAGTGCCCAAATTTTTGTTCCTGCATGTTAGATGAGCAGCGCTGGGTCGTTCCACTGGGTGGATCTGGTCCACGGGCCTGATCCCACCACATGGGGCTTGGAAATTTGATAGCAGTGTTAATTGCCACTTCTTCCCCACTGCCAAATTTCCAGACCAAGGTGAAGTCCCACAGGCCAGATGACATGGCTACACAGGCCAGACCTAATACTGATAAGGTGTCATTTTTCACGAGACACTTCTGCCACTCTCATGGCACACTAGCATGCCACAGCACATCCTTTCATAATCACCAGGGATCTTAACTTTCTGTGGAAAAAAAGTAGAAAATCTCCACTTAAAAAACACAAAAATCCATGTTTTTCTGTGACCTACCAAACGTGAGGTGGCACCATTTCTTCTCTCTCTGATTTTTACTGTAGTTTTTGCCTTTTAGCCAACCAGCAATCAGTTGCGCCCCCCTCCCCCCCCCCTTGCTGATTAATCAAGAGGCAAAAACCTTGGCAAAAATAAAAGAGAACAGAAATGGCTCTGCTTGCTGCAGGAAGCCACCACGCTTTCAGTAGATCATGGAAAAAACACCAATTTTGTCATTTTCTGTGGGAAACAGAAAATTAGGACCCCTGTTAATCACTCATTGGAGAGAGGACAAATAGATCCTTGACAATTTAATTACTTGTATTTGTTTGGTTTGCCTGCGTGTGTGTTTGAGGGGGTGAAGGGTGCAACTTTATTATTAAAAAACCCCACATGGTCTGATCAATGAATACAATGCATTCAATTTAAGAAAATTGTTAGAAAAAAGACATCTTGCATGGTAACACCTCGTTGAGTAAGGATTTGATGATTATATTGTTATATTACTGTGTAGTTTTTCTGGACATGTTTTTGATGTTTTCAAATCATTGTTCTGCAAACCTTGAAAACTCAATAACTTATAAATTACAATGCTGGCAAGATTGACTTTTTCCCTGAATGTGACATTTAGAATACACTGAAATATATATAAAAAAACATGGATTTGTTTTCACAGATTACTAAACATTTGCATAACTAATATTTGGAGATGGAATGAAGCTCCAACTTGTGTACCTGAATATAAGTATGTTTCTAATTCGGAGATGCTTTGGTTCTAGGCCTCTGACTCAGGCCCACCCATGTTTAAAATCAATATATTGGAAGTTTGCTTAAAAATAACTAATACAATGCAAGTTTGACATGTCCTTTTTCATAGCTGCCAAATTTCATGGACTCACTATCTGACTAATAGTTTCTGTACATCCTCATGACTGTATGGTGCCATGCAGACAGAAGAGAAGATCCACTAAACTATTCCATTATGAGCTATTGAGTTCTGCCACTGGTGACAGACCAGCTGGAAAGTAGTCAGTGAGGTTGGGAGCAGAAGTTAAAGGAATAATCATGGAGCAGAAGTGTAACTTGGATATTCCAATTATTATGAAGTTCAGCATTTGCTGTAGTCAATCCTGGATTACTCCCAAAATATCTATGATTATCCAGAAGCTCAGTGACGGTTCTGAGGCAAAGAGATTACATACATTACATCAAAAACAGATTTGAGGGGAAATGGTTTTAATTAATTAGTGTCACTTTTGCTTTTAGTTCAGAAACTGTTGGAGAGCAGTAGATGGGGATGGAGGGAAGACAGTTCAATGTTTAAATAGAATAAGCCAATCTATGGTATACCACTATTCCATTTAGGAACTTCTAGAATAACGTTTTCTCATTTCCCACATCCTTAACCTAGAAAAATATATTTGTACTTTTTCTCACGTGGTAATTACTAGACAACTGCAATGCAGCAGGTGACCTAACGTTTGGCTATGGATTTTTTTTTAATTAAAACCTCTTGAAAGTAAAATGGCTTAATCTGTGGATTTATTCATCAAGGAGGTCTGTGTTACAAGTTGTCATGTCAAGTGTATGAAATTAACTCAAACTGAGCTCTGAAAATAGTTTCCCTTATTGGTTATTGGCTGATAACAAACATAACAGTAATAATTGTCTGCACATCTGCAGCACCTTTTATAAAAAAATCTTGGAGGTTTTGAAAAGCTTTGATTGCATCCATTTTTGTTTCATTACTGTATTGTGGAGCTATGTGTGTGTATTGGTGATGGAATCAGTGGAATCAACCCAGGAACCTTTTTTGGTCTGAAGGGAATACTAGTGTACATTTATGAAAGCTATAAATGGGCAAAAATACAACTCTTACAGGCTTGGGGGGTGGAGGCAGAGAAAAGAGAAACTGTCAAAAGTGACGGGAAACCCCATAGGTGGAGGGAGAAAAATTATTTAGGGGGGTCCTTGTCTTGGACGGCCAAAGCTGACTCGAGGTGATTCAATAATTACTCGTTCGTCGGGGCGGGCTGGTGAATAGAGAGGCCGAGAAAGCTTTATGGTTGTAAAACTTTACTTACGTCGCTTGCTGTTGCGACGAAAACAGTCCGGTCAACTGAACAACTACGTTAGTTGTTCCAGCTGGCCTGGCTCAGGCCAGCACGTCCATCTACAAATCGGGCCGGCAGGGAAAAGGATACGTCTGGGATTGCGCTCGGTGATGGGGAGAAGAATCGATAGGTGATCAGTCTATCGATCAGCTCAGCCACGAGTCAGATCTCTTCAGAAGCACTCTGCAGCGTGCTCAAAGTTCTCCGACTTGGGCGGAAGTCACACGAAATTTTAAACGGCTAGCAAGCCAATTACTAACCACCACGTGTGCATAATTTAGAGCTGGCCAATAGCGGGACACAAATTTACATTCGAATTGTGGGAACTCTCTTCCACCGGGGGTTTTCTGCAGCAACAGAAAACCTCTTACTTTGCAAGAGGCTCTCATGTGGCGGGAAAATTCCACCGTGCCGAGGCACCAAAATCACTGGGTTGTGACAGTCCTGAGTAAGTGCACGCATGTGCATGCACACCCTTTCCCCCCTAGCAGGTAACTCTGTGGGGGAAGGACTATGGGGGGATGGGGCAGGTCAAGGCCCCCCGCAGTGAGGGTGGCAGTGGGGCGGAAGCAGGGGATGGAGTGAATGAGGTCTCAGTTGGGATGGGCGGTGGGACAATCGGTGGTGAGGCAGCTCGTCCAGTGGCACAAGTGGGTTCCCACCACTGTGCGCACACTGGCAGAGGCCTGGGGGCACGTGCCCCTTGATCTGTGTGTGGGGCGGAGGCAGGCTGCCACTGTGTGCTGGGCTTTGCACACCACTGCTGGTACAGCTGCCTCGGGAGTCGCACAACATCATGTGTGCCCCGCCGTGGGGTGAGCAGGGGACGCAGCATAGCCCAGCAGTGGCAGGATGCACGTGGAGTTGTGCTGCTCCCAGGGCAGCGGCAGTGGCACTCTACCTGTTGCCTCATGTTTGGGGAGGCTAAACCCTGTTAGCCCTGGCCTTCTGCCATGTATGGGAAACCCACTCACCTCACAGCTCTCAAATCGGTATCAGGGACAGTACCTAATTATGTCACTTTCTGAAGCTGACTCATCAAGTCCTGCTTATGAGAATTCAGTGGGATTTTCTGTATTACTCAAATAGTTCAAAGTAAAGGAGACAGCATTTGATTAAACCAAAGAGAGGAGGAGTGATTCATAATGGAGGGAGAGAGAGAAAGAATGAATGGGGAGGAGGGAAGAGAGACACCAAAGAATACAAAGGTAAGCAAAGGGAAGGAGAAGAGTATGCTCATTAGGGCTGTGTGAAATTTCACTGGATATTTCATTTTGATGCTGTTTCAACTCATTTTGGGCTCAAAACAGCTAAATCAAAATGAAAAGGCTTTGAAACATCCTTGAAACAGAATGAGGGAACTTGAAATGTTTCGAAGCTGGGCTGGCTTGCAAGAAAACAGAAAGTAAGGAGAGGGAGGGGGAAGAGGGGAGAAGGACTGCTCTGATAGTGACATGTGTAGCTGACCACCGGCTGTGATCCTTCCCTGAGGTCCCTTCCAAGCCCAGTGCTCTGGGGGAGGGACGGAAAAACAGTTGCACCTTAACACACAGACACAATCACACATCACAAGTTTTGCTTGTCAGCAGCCTAAGGTGCAATTTCCCAGAAACCCCTGCACCTATCTCCTTGAAACGCCACAGGCTTTGTGGCTTCAGCAGGAGTTACCCTCCCTGCTGTTTTCATTTAAATCATGCAAGACATGACAAAGTTATAGGCATTTCATGATTCCCCATTATAGCCTATGAGCAAAACAGCGTTGAGACAGCAAAACAGTTTCAACGAAATGAAATGGAACAGTGCTTTTGAAATGAAATGAAGCTCAAAATTAAACACTGTCCCATCAAAATGGTGAAACTAAAGTTGAAACGAAGCAGTGCTGTTTTGCACAGCCCTAATGGTCATGAAGAACTGAGGGAGTGAACCATTGGCTAGGAATATATTTAGCGCAGGGCCAAGAGATGAGGTTTGCTGCTTTGTGGGCCACCACCAAAAGTGAACGGACCATCATATGAATGGTATGTGAAATACAACGTTTTTATATTATTAAAATACAATCTTGTAAGATAGGTTTTCTGAATTCAGCATACTATCATACCATGCTTGAGCAGTGACTACTTCAAGGTTCCAAAACAGTGAATATAAACCTATCCTACAAGAGTATCTCAAGGCATTCATTCTTTGGGCTAAAATTTTCCATAGTTAACTACCTAAAGGTACACTTGAAGCAAGTTCGAAATTTGAAATCTGAGCATTACTTTGTGAATTCCCACACAATTCCAGGAGGCACATAGAAACTTGAGAGACCTAATATGCCTGTAACAGGGCTCCTGCTCGGGGCCGATCTCCGTGGCTTGCCCACCTGTTCTTGGGCTCACCCGCCACACCTTGATGTTAATTAGTTAATTAATAGAGGTTAATTAAGTGGGAGACTGCCCATTTACTGCCCCAATGCCAGGGGGCACTATCTGCGGCTCCATTCCTCCCCTACACTGCAACCCAAGCCTCGCAGATGGCATTTAGGTGTTCTTATCAATCACTGGCCCCTACACTGGGCCCCAGAATCTGCCTATCAGGACCCCTCCAAGATCACTCCATTCAGGCAGCCTCCCCCACCTTCATTCAGGCTACCTAGCTCCCTGAAACTATTTTCCCCTCTCGGGTGTGGTCCCCCCGGGACGTTTGGCTACCAGCCCTCACCCACCTCCAGGCCAGTCGGGCCCCCGGGCCCCCGGCTCTTGGGCGTTCCTCGCAGTGGGCCCCTGGCCCTTTTGACCATCCTGGTCCTGGCCCCAGCATGGGCCAGTCAAGGGTATTCTCTTGATGTGGTCCGAGTCTCTAGCCCCTCACTCTCTCCAGGGGTCTGCCCTCTGGGCCCTTCACACAAATGGGGTTACCCACCCAGTGGTGGGGGCTAGGGGTTAAGGCACCCCAACCCACTTTTCACCGGGATGGTAACTGGCCTGGCATTTCCTGGGGGCTCCTGCGCCACTGAGAGCCCCACCAGGCCACCCACTCCCAGCAGGGTGCAGTTTTAGGTCATGCCCAGGACCAGAAGCTTCCTAACCATCCCCTACAGTTCCTCCCTTACCTCTTTCTGAGGGGGCCAGGCCCCTACATACTCAGTACCTCTGGTAACTTTACATGTCCTCTAGGGTGGGGGGTGCACTTTAATTAAAGCAGCTCCTGGGAGCTGCTTTAATTAAAGCAACTGCAGTGTCTCATGTATTCAGCGTCTTGCACTTCAAAATCAAGCCTGCTCCAATATGTGCTCATTAGCAAGCATAGGAGCAGATGTTGGGCGTGTGTATAGGTACTAGGCCTGTGCAAATAGGGAAGTATTCAATTTGGATTCAGCTGATTTGGAGGACAGTGATTTGATTCGGAGATTCAGATCACTGTCCTGAATCGATTTGGCCAAATTGGCTTCGGAAGATTCAGAGAGATTCAGTGATTTGGATCAAGAGAGGCAGGCACAGCCAGGTAGCTGCAGGTTTTCCCATGGCTCCTCTGGCTGTGCTTACCTCTCCATGGGTGGGGGGAGCCATGGGAGAAGCCCCCATGGCTGCCCTGCCTGGCCCCATCCCCCACCTGGCACCAGCCTAGTCCTGGCACTTTAAAAACAAACAACCCCATCCCCCCCCCCCCACATACTCACCAGCTGCAGGAGCAGCAATTGGTGCTGCTGGGCACTCATGGCAAAGCCCCACCCCGCACAGCCAGGAGGCTGGGCCGGGCAGGGGATGGGGCTGGGCAAGGCAGCCATGGGGGCCTTTTCTGCAGCTCCTCCAGCTGTGTCTGCCTCTGTCTCTGCCCAGCCAGCGCAGTGCAGGGGGTGGGGGACGTGATGTAGGCACAGCTCACTCCAGGTGACAGCAGGTTATAGCCCCTGCTCCCAGCACTGCCACGCCTGCATCAGTGCTGGGAACAGGGGCTGTGCCTTGTTGCCGCTTGCCAGCCGGCGCAGAAACATACAGGATGCAGGCATGGTAGCACAGGGAGTGGGAGCTCTGTCCTACTGCCACTTGCCCCCTACAGCCTGGAGTGAGCTGCGCCCGCATCCCACCCCACCTGCCCTGACTGGGCAAGTGGCAGCAGGGCAGAGCCCCTGCTCCCAGCGCCTCCACGCCTGCATCCTGTGCCCCCCCCCGCCCTCCCTGAGTAACACCCCCCCCCCCGGTCCCAGCTGGGCAGCATGTCCCAGCCCCAGTCCCTACCTCCCCCATGCCCCTTCTCTCCCACCTCTCCACCCAAATCAAACAGATTTACCAGCTGGAGGCAGCTGTGTCACCTGCCTGTTTAGTCTCTGTCTGAATCTTCGAATCAGCCAAATCTTTTCCAAAGCTTTTCCCAATTGATTCAGATCCTTCAAATTAATTTGGAGCTTTTAATTGGTCTCCCGATTCAGTTTGGATTTGGAGATTCGGTCTCCAAGTTGGACTGAATCTCATCCAAATCAAATCAGCTACTGAAGCTTTGCACAGCCCTAATAGGTACCCTAAAGGATGGAAAGGGAAAAGCGTCACTTCCAAGTGTGCTATTTCATCACTGGTTAATTTTATCAGGCCTTATACATAAACACAAGGTTAACTTGTACTCCACCTTTACATGGCATTTAAATAGCTATGTAACTACAGTTTCTGGCATATATGCATAGTTTATATACTAAACTATACTATATATAACTATACTCACCCTTCTGCTTTTCTACTGAACAGGCTTGGTAGGCTGTACTCTGGCTGCATAGATGCCCAGGTGGAATAGAATCACCCAGGCATGAGCATAACACCAGGTTAGTCTCAAAGCATTATTAGTTGTATTTTTTCTCTGAGGGCTTCACAGAGAAGTACCCTCCCACCATTTAACCTAATCACCTAATGCAATGGTGCCCAGTCTTCTGGCCCCATGGGCCATATCCCACTTGGACTTGGTCCATGGACCTGATCGTGCTTGTCAGCCCAACCCAACCATGCACTGCCCTGATGCTACACACTTGGATCTGGCCACTCACTGGCATAACCTGGCACTCAGGGCCACGTCTTCTGGCCCACATGGGTCTGGAAAATTAGCAGTGGGGGAGCACAATTAATGTGGCTACTGCTCCCCCACCATCAAATTTCCCAACCCTTGGGGAGCCCTGCAGACCAGATGAAACAGGCCAGATTTGGCTCACAGGCCAAGGGTTGTGTATACCTGGCCTAATAGTTAGGACACTTATCCAGGGAGCCTGTGATGAGTTCTAGGCCCCTCCCCCAGAATAGGTGTGAACCAGAATCTTCTACTTTCTAGCAAACAGCCCCAGGCCACAAGCTGGCGTTTGAAGCTGGTCCACTGCACATCCAGGAAGGAAAGATAGATGGGTGAATGAAGAGGCAAACAAGGGAATTGGTGCAGGGAGGTAGATACTCCCTTGAAGGGGAGAACACTTTCCTGGGAAGTGGAAAACACAGGTTCAAACAGCTTAAAGAGGGGGAAGGTTTACTGGGGGGTGTGGTGGGATAGTGTTGTGGAACCTGGGTCTCCTGCTCCAGGGTCAAGTGCCCTAACCTTGCCTGTTGGACTGAAAAGTGGGAAGGGCTACCTGCTTTCTCTGTGTGACTGTTATGGATAAGGTGATCCTCTTCCGATACAGGTAGAAATAGAATTCACACTGTATGTAAATGCCATAAGTTACAATTATGTGGCAATGTAAATGACACTTCGGAGCACAAAGGTAAAATAGGATTTAGTCCAAAGAGTCCTTAGGGGTATGACCTGTGGTGTTTCCAGAGCAACAATTCTCAACTGTGGTGCCGTGGCACTGGGGGTGCTTTGAGATCCCTCAATGGGTGCTGCTGCATCCAGACCATGAGTGAGGAGTAAAGCACTCTCCTCTTTGTCTGGCTCTCCACATCCATTGCGGTGCTGGTGTCCCTGATTGCTACACTGAGGACTGTTGCCACTGCTACCTTCCCTTGCCCTCTGGCATGCCCCCACACACTGAGTAGTGTGCTCTGCTGTGAGTTGATGAATGCATGGATGGAGCCATGCTTTTCAGCCCAGCTCTTCCCTGTGACTTTGCCCGTATTCGCCAAACCAGTAGGAGAAGTTACAGGGGCAAATGGCTCTGGTCACCAGCCCCATGACCCTAGAAATTAAGCCTCTATCACAGGGTCTACATTTGCCCCCTCAGGCATGGTTTGTGGGTGGGGTGGAGGAGTTGGCAGTGGAAGAGGGGGATCCACCTGGGTGAGTCCTACCCCAACCACCCTCCCCTGGAACCAGCTAGAGCAGAGTCTCTCAACCTTTTAGCCTCATGGCATGCCTGCATAACTTTTCTCAATAGGGTATGAACAGGTTGAGAAAATAGCTGGTGAGTCAGAAGTCTTTATACTCTTCCAGTGTCTCTGTTTTTGAATGTGTTTACACAAATACATATAAATGATTGAAAAAGGTATTGTTTACATGTAAAAATATAACTTTGTTTCAAAACGTGAAAAATAAAGTTTCAGCCCCCAAAACACGTTGTTGTTTTTGACTTGGAACTTTTCTGTTCTAAACAAAAATTGAATTTTTCCATAGATGTTTCCTACAAAAATGTATGTTTAATTAAAAAACCTCAATGTTCTATTGAAAAAATGTTTTAATAGAAGCATTTTGTACCACAGTGTACCAACTTTTAAAGGTTTGATATGGTCTATTAGTTATAGCTAAAAATAAAATTCTGACATCAATGCATGTTTTTTTTCCATCACAGGGGTAGGTACTCTTACACTGTTGCTGGACCAGTTTGCATAAAAAGTACTAAATGTCTTCTTGAAACACACATATCCCAGACTTACAAACATCTGCTTTGGTGCCAAGAAGAGAAACAAATTTGATAACAATCTCATATCTTTCAGTTCTGTGACACTTGCAAGTTTTTTTATCTTCCAGGAGACACCTGGCAACTTGAGTTTCCCCTTCTCTCTCTCTCCAAGTTTCTACACTTCAAAACCAACCAACCAAACAAACAAACCCCTTCTCCTTTTGTTGCAAAGATAAAATCAAAGGCCTTCTTTAAAGTACACCCTATTGCAAAGTCTTCCATCACCACAGTGTGGTACCCATTGGTATCAGAACTGTCAGTAGGAGTATTACAATAAGAAAGTAGTGAAACTACTGGTTTTCCAATTAACACATAAGCTGTTTTAAGATAAACACAAACAAAACAACAAACAAACAAAACACCATTTTTCTCTTACGGGTGAAATGAGGTCAGTGCTATATCTGCCTGGAATTTACGTCTAAGTTGATCTAAACTTTTTTGTGTTGTAAATTTGTTTTAGTTGGTTTTGTTTGTATCTGTAGTTTTTCCCCATGCTAGAATGTAAACAGTGAACAGAATCACTTTAAGGTACTCTTTAACAAATTTAGGTAGTAAAACTCTGTTAGAAAACTGAATTTCAAAAATATCAGCCTCGGAATAGTCCCTGGCCATGGATTTAGCATTTAGTCTTTCACTTGATTTCTTGACTTATTCCAGGTTCCAATCCTAACGTATTTATGTAACACATTGCAATTTATATTTTTCCCTAAAATGTCATAGTAAATCAGTTTACTACTTGTGGGATTTGGATTTTAGTTTTCTTCAAAAGATTCACCTCTGTAACATATTAACAGTAACAATCACTCAGAGGGAATAGTATTAAAGAGTTGTTCAAAATGCTAGAATTGGTACCCTTAAACCCTGACACTTTAAAATACAAGTATTTTTAATTAGCAGCTTTTTAATTCTTGTTTTTTAAACCTTTAGAGTAAACTACAGTCACATTCAAACTTTTATCAACCTCTTGGTCATAGAGAAAAAAAAGACTTCCTTGTTGTTGCAGGACTCCAGGAGTCCAAGTATCATCAGACTCCTGATAACATCTTGAATTGATAAAAATTATAGAAATTAATCTCATCCAGAATCGATGCACTTAGCACAGAACCTTGCTTGCTTACAAAATCCTATTATTATCCATACTATACCCAGTCTTTTGATAGAGAGAGAGCTTCAATTTTTCAGGTTACCGTTCTAATATTTTCTAAAAGTCCTGCATTTGCCAAAGGCAATATTTTTATAAAATAGACGCTCTTAAGACTACTTTTGGAATGATTCATATATTTGACATGAGATGAGTTAGGGTATGAGCAAAATTCATATAAAAAGAACATGGAGTTGAATGGCAGGGTTTTAACTCAATGTGTGTCTGAGCTAGCTGAGCATAGTCCGTTTCCTTTGTTAGGAAAAAAAAACAATATTTAAACACAATTTAAAAATAACAAACATGCTTCTCAGAGAAAAGCTTCTCTCTGGAAGTCTGTGTGTGTTTTGGTCTGCAAGAGTTTTGCTTGTGGTTGAGACATAGCAAATGCAGGGTTTTGAAAAAAGGAAGGAAATCCACAACAGTCTTGCTTGTCTGCAATAAGAAAAAGAAAGTTGTCTGTCCATAGAGTTGTTGCAAAAGATATAGTTGCTCTCAAATAATTATTCCATGACTTGAGACAATGTTTCTTTAAAACTTGACTCGTATCAAATTCACCAAGGGCCTAGACACAACAGTGGCAGATATCCTAACTAAAGCCTTCTCTACATGAGCAACCCTTTCAACATAACAACATGCATTAATTTAACTTTAATAGGGGATTAAACTAGCATAACTTTCTATGTAGGCATTCTTATTTTGGCTTAAGCAATCTTCCAGTTTAGCTTGTCATATGGTATGTACTTTCAAATTTAAACTAAACTCAAAAAGTTTCTCCTATACCAGTGTAAGGGCTTCTGGGTGCTGAGGAATAACGGTATAATGATACTTTTGAAGTTACATGAGTAAACCTGGTGAAAAAGTTTCTGTAGATGAAACCTAAAAAGAACAAGCTGTTGAATTTCAAAAAACATCAAAATGAACAGCAACATGAAGATATTGCTTGTAATGTATTCCCCATTTGGGAGGTTATTCTGCAATTAGCTTATCTCATATATTTTCCAAATATGCTTCTACTTTGTAGAAAGGAGGAGCTGAAGGGGAAAAAAGAACTCTTTTCCCCTTCCCTTTTTGTTTGTTACTACAATGTCTCCTAATGGACCTCCTAAAATAAATGTGTAGATACAGAAAAGCTAGACATTTTTTTTTTGCATTGGTGTTTACCACAGAAGACACTGGGGAAATTCCCAGGGCAGATCGGTCCTTTCTAGAAGATGGGTGTGAAGAGTTGGACTGCATTGATATGACAACAGAGGGTGTTTTAGAACAAATTGGTAAGCTAAATTCTAGTAAATCACCGGGACTAGATGGCATTCACTTGAGACTTCTGAAAGAACTCAAAATTGCAGAACTGCTCGCAATACTATGTAACCTATCATCACAAACAGCCTCTGTGCTAGAGGACTGGTGGGTTGCTACTATAGACTTATGACTGCGTTGACCCTTTGGTGTGGAAAAAGTAGTGGGCTGTGTGGAGAAAGTAGTGGGCCGTGTGAGGAAAATAGAGAGCCATGAGAAAAACCAGAGTGCCATGTGCAGTCAAAGTATAAAAAGATCCTTCAGCCCAGTTTGGGGTGTGTGTGGGTGCTTGGGTTGGAGGGCATGCCTGGAAGACAGCTTGTGTGTGTGCCTGAAAGTAGTGTGTGATGTGCGTGTTCGACTGCATTGGTGTATGCCTGTGAGGTAGTAAAAGGAAGTGTGCCTGAAGGGTAGTTTATTATGAAGTTACCCGATGCTGTTAGGCGCTCAGTTGACCCTACTGCATCCTAGAAGACCACATCATTGATGCACTGTGCCAGGAGACTGCTGGAGCTTAGTCCTAAAGTTGCCATTTCTTGTCCTCCGTTGCACTAACTCAGTCTCCAGAGGTAAAAAGAACCCCTCCTTCCCTTTCATTGTTATACGTTTGTCAGTCTTGTGAAGATGGGCTTGGCAGGGAAAGCCTTATTAAATGACCAGAGGTTTGTTAGGCCTCTCTATGGCCTACCAGGTGTCTGTGATTTGAGGCACCCAAATGGTTAATTTCCCCTGAACATTGGCCTGCAGCCTGGCCCCATTCAGAGGTGCACAACACCAATAAAAACTTCACACCAAAGTTAAAGTTACCAAGGATATATTATAAAGGTCAGTATCAAAATACAACAATAACAAATCCAGAGTAGCAACAGCAAAAGAGTCAATAAAGAGTCAACAAAGCACTATATATACAATATATACAAAGAACAATCAACACTGGCGTGTCACCATAGGTTGACAGGCAGGAAGGCCTGCTGCAGAGCCACTAACACCTGGAGGATTTCTAGCCTTTTCTTCACGTGTAGCAAGTGCTCAGCACCCTCCTGTCGGAACGAGGCAGATGAGTTCAGGAAAGTCTCTGAGTATAGATAGGTACACAGGTGGAGCTGATCCCCACACACACGATGCTCGAGCAACTCCCGCTCCCCTCAGTCTCTCAGACAGGTATATCTCACTCTCAAAGTGCTCTATCTAGCATATTCCACAATACACAATCATTAATCAAACACAAACTCAGACTCCCAGTCACGATGCACACCGACACATGCACACATCCACTCGCACACAGTTCAGACTCCCAGTCACAACACGCCTTCCACAGGCACTCATGCACACATGTGCCGAGATGGTGCCTCTCACTGGCTTTATAGTGGTCACATCACACCACCTGCCAATCATTCCATGGCCCAATCACTGTTTGCACATCTCAATCAATCAATCAATCAATGCCACTCAAAAGTATCACTTCCATGGACCCCTCACATCACCTCGTAACTTATTAACATGAAGTTCCCGCTCTGCAGTTATATAACTTGGTCCAAACTGCGCATGCTCAATCCTTCTAAGTAGGTCATAGCATCATCAAAGTCAGAAGTTTAAATGTTCAAGAGACTTCCAACCTCTCACATGTGTGACCATGTCACGAGCAGGCCAGGATTCATACTGTCTACACTTGTATGTACCTTTCTATCATAGTGTAAATAATAGGAATTAGGGAACTGTTTTAGCATAGTAAGTTGTTTGTATAGTGTAATAGATTTCATAGATTTTTCCAGTTTTGTGCCTAATAAACCACCATTGTTGTTCCAGTTTTAATTTGTGTATGAGGAATTTGTTATTGAATTACATTGATAGATGCTGGAGCTTGGACTGTGCTCATTAGCCCTAGGTCACCAAATTACTAGTTGGCTGGTGACCTTATTTGCCTAAATTCTAATTCCAGCCAAGAGATTTGGGGTCCCTGGGTGGGTGAGACTAGGTGTTAATGAGCTGTAATTGGATTAATCAATTAGGGATAAGGCCAGTCAGTCTAGTAGAAGCAGGTTCTTGTTGCTGACAGTAGTAAGCTAGCTTAGTTACACTGGAAGCCTATTGCTTGGCTTGCTGTTTTGTTTGGTGAATGCTTATTGTTTGCTAGGTGGCACCATAGTGTATACTATTGTTTTCTATTGTTCACTACTGTTCCTTGTGGCTTACTATTGTTTCTAGGGGTTACCTAGGGTATTGCTTACAGTAGTTTTACCTACTGCTGCTTATTGTTTTGTTGAAGTTAAGGGTGATTGACCGCTACTTAGCTACATTAGGGTCAACTGAAGGCATGCAATTGCAAGTGGTTGAGTTCACTGAGAAGAGAAGGAGCTCTGGTCAAATGGCAGTTACCTCCACAGATTATATTGAGATGTTTGAAGAGTGGGTTTCTAAGAGATTATTTTAAGAAATGTTTGGATGAGTCTTCTGGACAAGTGCCAAGTGTGGCACAAGGGAGAACTAGGATTTACTATTGAACTCTATAAACCATTTTGTGAAAAATGGGGTGAGTGGATGCAGGGTCGCAAGCACAGCTGCAAGGCTACAAAGAAAATGGCAGTGATGGGTTTGCTAAAGGTGGCAAGGAAACTGACAGAGACGTGTCAGAGGTTATATCAGGAGTTATGTGCAAGCAAGCAGTTACTCGTGGATAGTAATGAGGAAAGTGAACAGCATATTCGCAACCTGGAGAACCAAATTTGTCAATTGAATAAGCACTCCAGGCGTGATGCTAACAAAATCTGCAAATTTAAAAGTTATTTGAAAGAAGTAGAAGGTGATATCGATAGTCTCATTGCAAACTGTGACAGTTGGCGAGGTAAAGTAGAGGACATCAGAGTGGCTTCCTCTGTTCTTAAAGAGGAAGCAGAAAAGCCCACCACAGATCACACTTGGTGTGAGAAGAAAATTAGGTCATTAGAATACCAGGTAAAGGTTCTCAGGGGAAGTAAGTTATTGACAAATGTACGTGTCATGCCAGATAATTGTGATCTTGGAAAGGAATATAGTGATTCAGATTCTGTGTCCGGCCAGGATAGTGGTGATAGTGACTTGGCTAGCAATAAGACCCAGAAGGCTGACTCTCTGAAGCAGGAGAGGGCAGCACTTATGGTACCCATCCATGGCAAGGAGACACTTGGACAATGGCAGATCATGGACAAGAGAGGATGCTGCTTTCATTTAGCCCAGATGACTCACTTGCTTTGGGAAAGCACATTGGGCCACTGACCTGCAAGACCTGTGTAGACTGGACTGTGGAAATTGGGCTGAGTGGAGACAGTGAACACTATTCACTAAGAGATGTTATAGATCTGGCTCAAGAGTGCATGATGACGTGGGATTTTGCCACATTGCCATTAAAGATAAAATCTCCAGGCATCCAAAATGGTGATGAATTCACTGATGTGGTGTTTAACTTATTCTTTCATGGGAAACCTGTAGAGGTCCTTTATTTTGAGTGCCATCAGGTGGACGATGAATGTCCAGAGTCCTATATTCAGTGAAAGCAGATGCTTTTTGCTGTAGTCAATAGGGGCAGACAGTTGATCGATTTTGACTCCCCAGACTTTATTAGGGATTTGGTTAAGGGATTCTTGAGAGGTATTTGGATGTACCTGGGTACATCATGTAAAGGTTCTACATGTGATGAGGTACAGGAGGTGGCCACTGAAGCTCTCCAAGGTTAAGAGGCTAAGCCTGTTGCTCGTAAGGAAGAGCCAAAGAAACTGAGAGTTTTGGAGGTTACAGAGAGAAGCTTTGATCAGACTTAGTTGCAGCGGGAACCTTCTAAGGTTCAGAGGTTCCAGCAAGAAGTGGTTTGGCGAGAAGTTCCTAGCAAAGAGAAAAACCCATGAATAGCGAGAGTGTCTTGTAAGGACAGTGCGGGATTTGATAGCTCAGACCATGTGAGACCTGAGGGTCAGTTCAGAAAGAGTCATCAGGGCAGAGGTTTTTGGTTGTAGCCGTGTTGGTCTAAGGACATAGGCAGACAAGGTTCTTTTAGTAGATGTGATATAAATAACAACTGCGCGCAAGAATGAACACACATCAAAAATCTATCAAAGACAAGAATACGCATCTACCTGTGGGAGCACACTTCTCGCAGGACAATCACTCCCTCTCCAGTCTCTCAGTTCTAATCCTCAAGGGGAATTTACAAAACACCCTTTGTAGACAAGCCTAGAACTTCATAAATCTACTGGATACACAAAAACATGGACTCAATATATAAACATTAGATTTATGACACATTACAACCTGCCTGACATCTGATTCACCAGGTACCTGCCAAATCTAACCTTTTACATTTTTCTTTTCCCTCACCTTTTCTCCCTTCCCCTCCCCTACTTTTCTGACCTTTGTCTTCCTAATCTCCAGCTATTTCCTTTTTCACAGAGAGCCTCTATTCAACCTTGAATTAGTACCTCTGTAGTGTCTTCCTTACTCTCCTTGGCCTTCTTTTCCCCTCCCCCACACACCCTGCCTGTCCCCTCCTGTCCCTGCTTTGCCTTTTGTTTTTCAATTTCTACCTATATACAGTCTCACTGATATCCTGCCACACGTTTAACTTTTGATCAGTGACAGTATACTTTTAGAAGGCTGCCACAGGGATTCCATAACACACCGGTATATTGTCATAGATTTGTCACAGACATATGGAAAGGTCTGAGCAAGGAGGATGTGGTGTCATATGTTGATGATATTTTAATTACTGCTACCTCAAGAGAGAAATGCTTGTGTCATACTGAAAGGGTGCTAAACATCATTTACATCACCAGATTTAAAATAAACCCTGAAAAGGCACAGTTAGTTCAGCCTACAGTAAAGTATTTGGAATTACAACTTAATCAAAGTGGTAGAAGTCTGTGGCAATGACCTGGTTGTGTCTCTTAGCAGCAAAGAATGGTGTCTGCTTGAAAGAAATGCTTGCTGAGATGTCCTGTGGTGGCTAAACTGGTTTTCTAAGAGTTAAACCAAGCTTTCTGTTTCTTACAGCTAAAAAGTAAAGTGTAAAAGGAAACTTTGTGGCTTAGTGCTTGCTAGGACTCTGTGATGTTTAGATCAGGCATTTCCTGTAATTTGTTAATGCATATATGCCATAGCTTAAAGTTTAATTAAGGTTTAAAACCCAGTTAAGGCCGGCTTTGTTAGCAATGGCACAGCTAAAATTAATCATATAAGGAAAACGCAAAGGCTTGTACTGCTATTAGTTAATCATATAAGAAAAGTTTGCAGCATAAAACCTGTAATTAGCTGTGAGCTGACAGTGTAGCTCAAAAGTTATAAATTTACTAGTGCATCTGGAAATCGACAGAAGGAAACGCAGCAGCGTGGTAAAGAAAGCTGACTGTAAGAAAAAGCTGTTGACCTGGATTCTGTGGGCCAATAGATTTTAAAGAGCCAAAAAACTGAATACCAGGGTCCTTCCCGGTACCACTTTGGATAGTGCAGATTGGTGACACCAGACTTCGCTAGATCTTAAAAGGCTTGTCGTATACCAGGCATCAAAGGGGACTGCCAATAAGTTGTTGACTTGGAATTTTACTGTCTGTCTTTGTTGTATTGTTAAGGTTTGTGTAGTTGTGTGTTTGATAAATCAATAAACCTTTCTTACTTTATTACCCCCCGACCACTCTCTCAATCCCAAGCCCTCCCTCTGCTGGTGGCTGAAACAGAAGTCCAGTCAGCGTTCGAGTTAATTCAAAAGCTACCAATGCCTCAAGACACCAGTACTCTCAGATCATTTTGGGGTTTGGTGGGCTTTCTTAAAGGTTTTGTGGAGGACTTTGTGCTTAAGACATCGCCTCTTTATCGTTTTCTGTGAAAAAGAGTTGAGTGGAGTTGGGGCAAGCAAGAGTGTGCTGCTATAAACCAATTAAAAAAGAGTGTGGTAACTGCACCGGCACTGCTGTATCAAGACTTTAATAAACCATTTGTTTTAGACCTAGCCACTACAAACAAGAACCTAGGTGCAGTCCTTTCTCAGGACTTCGAATCAGGAAGATAATTGGTGACATATGCATTATGAGCTCTCTCAGACATGGACCAGTAATATAGCCTATGTGAGAGGGAAATTCTAGCATTAGTGTGGGCCCTCCAGCAGTGGGAGTATCTAGCAAGGATGGCGCCCATTATTCTTAAAACAACACATACTCTTGTTAAATATGTCATGAATGGAAAAAATAATGACTCTGGGGTGTCCAGCCCAAAGATTGATCAATGGACACTAGCACTATTAAATTGAAATGTGAGCCTGGAACTGGTGCAAAAGTTTCTGGCATTACTGTATGGTTTGGTGACAGAGGGTCAAGACAATGCCAATGATCATGAGTGTCTTTTAATTATCAATGTTCCCAAATTATTGGTATTCCAAATGCGTACAGGTTTTACAGAAGAAACCATTGCCACTTATGATCTAGTATGGTTTACCAATGGCAGTACATTTTACATTGATGGCATGCAATATACCAGATTCATAGCTTTATAAGTTGATAATGTGGGAATTGTGCAAGTTGTGAATGGGTGCTGTGATTTCCCATTGAACCAGGCTGCGGAAATTGTGGGCATTATAGCTGCTCTAGAAAATACACCTAAAAATTGCACCATTGCACTGTTTGCTGACTTTGAATGGGTACGCAGAGCGTTGTGTGACTGGTTGCCAGTATGGCAGTCCTGAGAGTTTTATACTTCAGATGGGAAACCAGTCAAGTATAGGACATTGCTACTATATGTTTACAATCTGGCAAGAGATTGTGACGCTCCAGTGGCCTTGGGAAAGGTCAAGGCACGTTCTAGAGGTACAGCAGCCTTGGTACATAATAGCCAAGCTGACAAGTCTGCAAAGGAAGGAGCTCTTATGAGCACTGGTTGGAAGCTGCTCAACAGTAGAGGTTGCTCCTGTGCTGAAAGTCATGCCTTCTACAGTCCCTGATTCAGTCAATTTAGTTGGTCTCCAGAATCAAGATGTAACATGGCAAAAATGGGTGCAAACTGGCAAGTTTAGAGATTGGTGTGTCTGGCAGGAGTCCTCAGGTCTCATCCTGTCTCAGAGAGAAAAGCACTTATTGCTGGTATGGGTTGCCCTGGAAGTGGTTCATGCAGACTTCTTAGAAATTGCACACGTCTGTGGACATTTTGTTGTTGATAAAACCCTTGATCGACTCGAGCAAGTGGTGTGGTGACCTGCAATGGAAAATAATGTTAAACATTTTGTTGAAAACTGCTTCTCCTGTGCTGCAAATAACTCAAATGGCTGAGTAAAGAAGGGACCACTGAGACACCAGAGAATTGTAGGTCCCTGGCCCAGGATACAGATAGACTTTATTGGACCACTGCCTTATACCCGGCATAGCAACCAGTACTGTCTGGTGATAATTGACAGTTTTTCCAAGTGAGTGGAGGTGTTTCCTGCCAAAAATTGCATGGCACTGACCACTGCTTGTGTTTTGATCAACCAGGTGTTTACACATTGGGCATGCCTCAATTTATCAACTCACACCATGGTCCATGTTTTATTCAGGATGTTATGAAAAAGACCTGTGAAGCATTTAACATCCAACAATGCCTCCACATTTTGCATCATCCCCAGGCCTCAGGATTAGTTGAGAGAACAAACCACACTTCACAAGGTTCTAAATATGGTTCAGGAAAATAGTACAAGGACTGGGACCTTGTTCTAAATACGGCAATGGGGCAGTGATATTAATTTGGGTATCCACTGGTAAAGTTAGACAATTTTGAGCTGCTCCATCATATACCCAACCATGCTTACAATGGCTTGTTAGTCATAATGTTATTTAAACAAACAATGTGTCATTTATGCTTAATCCTGGTCTAGTGGAGCTCTAAATTCATCTGAGATAGCTATCATTGATCCTCTTAACCCGCGTCATTACCACGAATCCACTATAAGAAACAAGGATACTCCATTTGCCAATTAGGAAAATCTTAAATTATGGGTTAATTTAATCTCTGATAAGAAATGTAACTGTCGCAGGGCACGTCAGTGCCTGGCTCCTAAGGAGTGAAAACTGCCTGGGAGAGAGCCCAGGCCGAACATAAGGGGGACAGCTGCGGGTTGCTGGGGCAACTAATGGGAGTCAGCTGGCCAGAAGGGGGCAGGGCCTGGCCCTTATAAAAGCCCAGGGCTGAGGCCAGGCTGGCAGTTCTCTGCCAGCAGCCGGAGAGGCAGGAGCTCACTCAGCCCAGCTATGGGGAGAAGTCTGAGGGGCAAGTACAGCTCATGAAAGCCCTGAGAGGATTGGGCACTAAAGGTTTAGCCAGGGGGCTTTATGTTTGTGTTACAGCCAGGAGGCTTGTGTTTGTTTGGCTCTGTTATTACACCCGGAGGCTTGGGTGAGGCTGTAGGGGTTGGAGGAGGCCTCAAGCACAGGGACCCCAGAGAGTGTGGGGTGACCTAGCGCCAAGAGGGCTCATTATTTGAATAGCGCCAGGGAAGGCGCAGCTCGCACGCCAGCGCGTGAGCGACTGGTGGCGAGGAGCGCGGCCAGTGGGTCGCGGGCGCAACCGGTGGGTTGCAGACGGGGGACCGAGACCCCAGATTGCGTGCGGGGTACATAGACCCCAGCCCCAGAGAGGGGCGATTGAGCCCAAGTGGGGGCATAGGACTTATAGGGACCTGCAGCAGTGTGCGGGGACCCCGACGCCCAGGAGGGCGCAGCATACGGGGTGTATAGACCCAGCCCTAGGGAGGGGCATTTCTGAAGCCCCAACGTGGGCGGGGCGAGCTCCCAGGACGGGGGCCATTTTGTAAGCCTAAGCGGGGCACAGCCAGACGCCAGTGAGGGCGCAGTTTATAGGGGCATAGACCCCGGCCCCAGAAAGGGGCAATTGAGCCCAGGTGTGGGCATAGGGAGCTCCAAAAAGGGGGCAGCATAGTGAGTCTCTGAAAGGGGGCAGAAGAGAGATGACAGCACTTACATCTGCGAGGCTTGGGCTGCATTATTAGGGGAGGTTGGAGCTGCAGAGCGCCCCCCGGCATCGGGGCATTATAATGGGCAGCCTCCCGCTAATTAATTAATTAACATCAAGACGTGGCAGGTGAGAAGGCGGGCGGTTGCCGCAGGAACAGGTGAGCGGGCCACAACTTGGCTCAGAAGCGATGCCTGTTACAGTAACCTAGTGATGTTTCTTCAAATTACCTAAGTGGAATATTTCAGTTAATATTTCATACACTGGTGGGTGGTGGGTACTGTGGCTTAAGCACTTAGCAGAGTTCTTTTGGATCACCATGAACAGTGCACCAGTTTTGACTAAAGCCAGATTATTGTATGTGCAAACCAACAGACCACATGATTTGATCTCTAGACCTATATATGTGGAGAGGCATATTAGATTTAAGCTTGGTCGTGCAGATGGTAGTTCCTTAAGGGAGGATTGTGCTCCACTCTTGCAAACACTTAGTTCTGGGTGGCACAATTTGTCCCTCAGCATTGGGAAAGACTTGCAAGTCAGGCGGCACAGAGAAAGGATGCAGGTACTGTTTTAGGCGGCATTGGCACTGGTCTAGGAATCTTAAATACTGTAAATTCCAAAGTAATTGCCAATAAATTGTCCTCAGCTGCCTGACAGCTTCAAAAGGTAGAAAGACCCTACACCACATCTATATCAGAAATTGGACATCAAGCTATTAAAACTCCCAGTATATTAACAGTGTGGCAGCAAATTTTGCACTTACAACAGTTATTAGTGCTATGGACATTAGAAAAGACCCAAAATGATACCAGGCTAGCCATGTTCCCAAACCCAATCTTGGCTGCAAGCTATCATTAGTGGTATTCTAAGACAAGGATATTCAGGTCATATACCTCTGGAATTTAGACAGTTAGTAAAGGAAGTAGTAACAAAACAAGAATTACAACTGAGTAATTGGTGGAAATTGGCCCACTGTGTTTATGATTTCAAACAGGATACAATTATAGCTATCATTTGTACTATTATTCAAGATGAAATTGAAGTTGTGTATCCTGTAATAATACTTGAAAAACAAGTACATGGTGCCAAATTTTTCTATTTACCGTGAAATTAAACTGATTCACATTGGCATGTATTTGTCAATCATCAAACAAATGATTCTTCATGATGGTATGCAGAAGATGTTAACTGCCAACCTGAAGAGCATGGAAAAACTCTATGTAAAGGTATCCTTTAATGATAAGAAGATAATTAAAGTGTCTGCAAACGTGTTGACAACCATCTCACCTCAATGGTGGGAGACCTTTTTAGGGTGGTCGCCCAGAGCATCAGGAGTATGGAATCTGGTATTGCACCCAACTGTAGTGGTGTTAACTGGCCAAGTGTGTCTGATACTGAGTATGTTAGGGTTGTCTGTGTATGTGTGGTGTATGAAGCGAAAGTTGCAGCGTATGGTAAATTCTAGCAGAGTGTGTGTGCATCCAAAAGAAAGAGAAGAGTCTGCGTATGTGAGTAGGCATAGACAGATCTGGACAGGTTGGACCAGATCTGGACAGGTTGGACAAGTGGGCAGAAAACAACAGAATGCAGTTCAACAAGGAGAAATGCAAAGTGCTGCACCTAGGGAGGAAAAATGTCCAGCACACCTACAGCCTAGGGAATGACCTGCTGGGTGGCACGGAAGTGGAAAGGAATCTTGGAGTCCTAGTGGACTCCAAGATGAACATGAGTCGGCAGCGTGACGAAGCCATCAAAAAAGCCAATGGCGCTTTATCATGCATCAGCAGATGCATGACGAATAGGTCCAAGGAGGTGATACTTCCCCTCTATCGGGCGCTGGTCAGACCGCAGTTGGAGTACTGCGTGCAATTCTGGGTGCCGCAATTCAAAAGGGATGCGGATAACCTGGAGAGGGTCCAGAGAAGGGCCACTCGTATGGTTAAGGGCCTACAGACCAAGCCCTACGAGGAGAGACTAGAGAAACTGGATCTTTTCAGCCTCCGCAAGAGAAGGTTGAGAGGCGACCTTGTGGTTGCCTATAAGTTCATCACGGGGGCACAGAAGGGAATTGGTGAGTATTTATTCACCAAGGCACCCCCGGGGCTTACAAGAAATAATGGCCACAAGCTAGCAGAGAGTAGATTTAGTTTGGACATTAGGAAGAACTTCTTCACAGTTCGAGTGGCCAGGGTCTGGAACGGGCTCCCAAGGGATGTGGTGCTCTCCCCTACCCTGGGGGTCTTCAAGAGGAGGTTAGATGAGCATCTAGCTGGGGTCATCTAGACCCAGCACTCTTTCCTGCTTATGCAGGGGGTCGGACTCGATGATCTATTGAGGTCCCTTCCGACTCTAACATCTATGAATGAAGAATGTAAGCCGGTGAAAGAAGAATCTGATTACGATAATGTTTAAGTTTGAGCAATACCAGAGTTCTGTTTATACTGCAGTTATATTGAACAGTTTTCTTACTGTGCTTACAGTTGCCTTATAGTTACTGTTTCATTCCCCAGCCCTATTATGTCTCCTGAGTTACCATAACGCTTGGGTGCCATGATGGCCTCATCTAGCATGGGAAAGGAAAGGGAGACCACAGCTTTGGGACACCAGCCCTCAGGTAAACAGAAATGATACAAAGTCTCTAAGATCGACTTGGTATCAAGGAGGGGAATGTAGACTTATGGCTGTATTGACCTTTTGGTGACCCTACAGATAATGAAAAATAGTGGGCTGTGTGGAGTAAATAGAAAGTTGTGCGAAAAACCAGAGTGCCATGTGCAGTCAAGATATAAAAGGATCCTTAAGCTCAGTTTGGTGTGTGTGTGTGGATGCTTGTGTTGGAGAGTGTGCCTGGAAGACAGCTTGTGTGTGTGCCTGAGAGGTAGAGTATGATGTGTGTGTCTAGGTGTGTTAGTGTATGCCTGTGAGGTAGTAAAAGGGAGTGTGCCTCAAGGGTAGTTTATTGTGAGCCTGAAGTTACCTGATGCTATTAGGAGCTTGGTTGACCCCACTGCATCCTAAAAGACTACATCATTGATGCACCGTGCCAGGAGACTGCTGGAGCTTAGTCCTGAAATTGTCCTTTCTTGTCCTCAGTTGCACTAACTCACAGTTTCCTGAGGTAAAAAGAACCCCTCCTTCCCGTTCATTGTTATACGTTTGTCAGTCTTGTAAATACCTTTGTATTTTAGCATAAATAATAGGAATTAGGGAACTGTTTTACCAAAGTATATTGTTTGTATAGTGCAATAGATTTAATAGATTTTTCCAGTTGTTGTTGTTGTTGTTGTTGTGCCTAATAAACTGTCATTGTTTGTTCCAGTTTTAATTTGTGTTTGTGAATTTTTTTACCTAATTACATCTGGTTTGTTATCTTATCACCTCTGGACCATTTAAAGAGTGGTCCAAGCATCTAGTTGATAGACGTTGGAGCTTGGACAGCGCTCACTGAATTACTAATTGAATGATGACCTTATTTGCCTAAATTCTAATTCCAGCCAACACTACCATAACACGCATCTCTTTAAAAATGGCTCCAGAGGTGACCCTGGGAACTACAAACCAGTGATTCTCATGTCCATCCCTGGCAAGCTGGTAGAATCTATAATAAAGAATGAAATCAGCAGTCACATGGACAAATACGATCTGCTGAGGAAGAGCCTGCATGGCTTTTGTAAAGGGAAATCCTGCCTTCCTAACTGCTGGAGTTCTCTGAGGATGCTAACAAGCACATGGAAAAGGGGGATCCAGCTGACATGCTTTTTGACAGTTCAAATATATTATTTCACGAGGTAGGGAGGGAGGTCAAAAGTGGGATCCTGCAGGGATCTGTACTGGGCCCTATTTTGTTCAACATTTTCATCAATGACCTGCAAATGGGGGTGCACAGTTTAATCTCCAGGTTTGCAGATGATATTCACCTGTTTCAGGTAGTCAGGTACTGTTTCAGGTAGTCAAGTCCCAAGCTAATGGAGAAGAGTTGCAAAAAGATCTTTCCAAGCTAAGTCAGTAGGCAAAAAAAACCAACCCACAATAAAAAAGACAGATGCATTTCAGTATCAATAAGTGCAAGCTAATGCACCTGGGGAAAAATAACCTCAAATATATATATATATATATAATATAACCCAACATTGTGTGTATGAATTAGCTGTTATGACTCAGGAAAGAGATTGTATTCACTGTAGATAGTTCTCTAAAAACAATAACTAATTGTGTAGCACTGACCAAAAAAGACAATACAATCATTAAGAAAGGAGCTGAAAACAAAACAGGGAACATCAACATGCCATTACACAAATCTATAATGTGCTCACATCTTGAAAACTGTGTTTTGGCCCCTATACGTAAAAAAGGATGTAGTAGAATTAGAAAAGTTACAGAGAAAGGGAGCCAGAATGATCACGGACATGAAACAGTTGCCATACTAGGAAAGACTAAAAAAGGCTAGGGCTCTTTAGTTTGGGAAGGAGATAGCAGACGGGGAAAATGATAGTGGTCTATACTTGTTTGCCTAGTCCCAGAATACTAAAACTAGGGGATCCCCATTGAAATTAGTAGGTGACAGGTAGTAAACTAAGAAAATAATGTGCCTTTTTATGCAGTGTGTCATTAACCTATGGAATTAAGTGCTACAGGAAGTGGTAGAGGCAGATAGCATAGCCAGGTTCAATAAGCGTCTGGATCAATTTTTGGATGACAGTTCTATTAAAGGCTATTGAACAAAATGGTTAGAGAAGTTTAGGGATGCCAGAGGAAACCAATAATGGTAGATGCCTGGAAGGTTATTGAATAGGAGAATCACTCTATGATACCTGGTTCAATGGTCTCCCTCTATAGCATTCACTTCTGCCACTGCCAGAGATAGACTACTGGGCTAAAAGACCATTGGTCTGATCCAGTATAGCACTTAAGTTTTTATATGGAGTCTGGCCTTCAGCTGCTGTAAGTCAGCTCCATGCAATTCAATGAACAGTCAACATATACTGGCTCAGGATCTGGCTAATAGTCTCAGATTTTGTTTTTTTTTTTTTATCCCTTAAGTTACAGGAAGAGGCTAAAGGACGTCTTTTGGTTCCTCCTGATTGATGTTGCCAAAGGAAATCGTAACAGCAGATGAACAAGCTGATAAGTTATGTGTTTGTATATGTTAGCTAAGACAACTTTGATACTTTTTGTTTGCTGTTCAGCTATTACAAGTGCACTTTGATCAGTTCAATTGGTTGTTAGTTTTGGAAGCTACCAACTCTCTTGAAGACAATGTTTAAAAGCAATAAGCAAGGAAAAACGAATTCCAAAACACATCTGTTTGCAGTAAGATTTTAGGAAGTGTTGATTTAAGAATTGTGAGATTCTTGGAAAGTAAGAGGTTTGTGGGAGTAACATAAAACTTTGATGATAGGATGTCAGGTTTGTCCAATTATTTAGATGACTCAGTTCACAATGAGGGACTTCCCGTTTGAAACATTTTTGTAGGAAGAAAATGTGAGCTGAGGTATCCACATCATCCTCTGTTTTCATAGTAGCTGAGAACTATATCCAAACTGTTTGCATCTATTCTGCTTCTTAGGTCTTGCAATACCTAAAAATTGCCTGACTTGCCACAGGAAAGTGATGGAGATCAATGGGATTAGACTGGGGAGAGCAAAATGGTAGATCTGGCAGGCTGCTGGACTCCATTTCCCAGCAGCCCCTGACCACATTGCTGCAGCTGGTTTCCACGGAGCCCCCAGCAATGGTGGAGCCATGACAGCATGGGGGACCAACCCCAGCAGCACTGGCAGGGTGCATGGCTGGGCAGGAAGCTGCTCCAGGGCCAGAGCTGGGATCTTGGGACCAATCTGGCCTGTGGGCTGGACTTTGCCCATCCCTGAATTAGACATATACCCTGCTTGCATAGTCAATGGATATGTGTAACTGAATCACCAAAGGGGGATTCGGATCACCGAAGCACTGAGTACAGAGGTGATTAAAGCTACCCAACAGGCCTAGGGGTATGTCTGAACTCATGCTCCTCCTTAGAGCTTAGGTATCTGACTGCACATTTGGTGCCTCTGCCACCCTGAGATCTAGAGTTGCCAGAATTATTTCTTTTTTTTTTTTTTTGACCAATGACCATCTATTATAAAATGCATATGATTCATGGCAGCTGAGGAGATCCACATCTACTCTCATGAGGGTGACCTAACTATCCAACTTTAGTCAAGGCAGGCTACTTTACTTCTCCTGTTGAGGCCAGGCCACCAGGAATTCAAAATAATGCAAGATTCATGGGGCCAGGAGAGGAGCAAGCAAGAGGGAACCTAATTTTCTGCCCAGTAATTAGTGGGAGTCCTGGTTACACTCCCTGCTCTCAACATGATTTATGCATTTTATCCAATGATTCTTTAATATGAAATATGTAAGTAGGCTGGGAGCAGGGATCATAGCCTAGTTCTCCTCCTCCCAAGAGATGGCCTCATCCTTATAGTTATGCTTTCTTTTATTTGTTCTTTCTCAGGCCATAGGAATTTTGAATTCCTTTTTGCACAGTGACAGAACTTCAATAGGAACTTGGTGCTTAGGGTACTCTGGGATAGGGGAAGTATGAGTTTGAACCCACACGGAGGAGAAGAGGGCCTACAAGCAGGTCCTTCACTTCCGGACAGAGATGTTTGATGACTAGCCTGATGACAAGGAAGCAAGCACCACTACCTATTTCTCCAGCTGCACAGTGTATGGATTTCAGTGCTGTCAAAGTGTTAGGCATGCTTAGAGCACACCTACTGGCATAAGCCATTTAGGAGACCTTCAGCTGGTGAACCCTCCAGAGCCTTAGGCTATATTTTTCCAAATGTTTGCTCTGTATGTGTCTGCATGTGATAGTACCTGCATGTGATCATGTAGGCATACACGATAGCTGACCTTGAGGTGCTAAAGCAGGGGTGGGAAAAATGTGGTCCACAGGCCAGATGTTGTCTGCCAGGCCATTCTATCTGGCCTGCGGGGGCCCTAAAAATTTTAGAAAATTAATATTTATCTGCCCCGGCTGCCTGTCATGCAGTCCTTGATGATTGCTAAAACTCAGTAAGCGGCCCTCTGCCCAAAATAATTGCCCACTCCTGTGCTAAAATAACTTTTACTGGTAAAAACTTAGGCACCTAGTGGTATAGAAGCATTTACATTGATGGGTGTGAGTACCTGAAATCTACTAGTGGCTTGTTAAAGCTGGCCTTAAGTGACTTGCCTCAGGTCACAGAAGAAGAAGAAAACATTTTCTTTCTCTTGTTCCTTATATGTGTCAAACTTCTGCTTCAGTGCAATAAAGATAAGGATATATCTGTCACATAACCTAGTGAAGTACACTGAAAACAGAAGTAAAAAACTTTTACTGCTCACTGGTTTTGTCACTACTCTTCCTTGACACAAGAGAGAAAGTTGTGAGTTTTGCATAGGCAATGTGTTTTGAGTTGGATAGGACAAAGCTAGAGACATTTATCTTTAGCTGAAATATTAGGATTGAAGGTGGTATGAAACCTGATAGTTTTCATACAAGTGAGGTATTCAGGTGCTGTCGGCTTTTGTGTCATCTCTGAAGCTTTATTTTCTTGGGCTTGTTGTGTATGTAATTACAAATCGGCAACAAGTTTGTTGCTTTTCTTGAGGACATCTGTAGGATATTTTTAATCATTTGTAGACCACTGGGAACTCTTTGTCATGTTTCCCCTAGGTTTGCAGGCGATTCAGAATGGTCTGCTAAAGAACAGGGCAGTGTATATCTTCCCTGTGTACCTTGAAGGGGCTTTGTGCCAGCTTGAGAATGTATACTTCTGTGTGGCTGTCTATTCAGAATTCTGTAAACAGGCACAGTCTTGTCCTTACTGTGCAAGTTACACTAATTTATCAATGACACCCACTTTATGACTGACTTCTGAAGTGTGACTTACACTACCACTATAATTACTGCTGAGCTTGGCCTGTACCATCATCTCCTAATTTAGAAACTAAGTTTCAGTTACAATCTCTCATTAATACACATTTAATCTAAATACAGATCTAAATGTCTCATAAAATATCTAAAACCTTTCCAAGTTGCCAAGGTAATTTAGAATTAATAGTCTTTTTTTAAGGTTTTTTCCCCCCTCCCTAGGTAATACACCCTTGAGGGTGATAGCATATAGCTATTACAACACAAAATACCTGGGGAGATACAGGTATTAATTATATTTTTAATAAGTAATTTTGAAATGGGGTTTGTAGTTAGCATAGAGACCTTGAGCTTCATTCTGTAAGTTAATTGAATAAAGCAGAAAAATAGAGGAATATATATATTGTTAAATAAGTTACTGCCTAGATTTCCATGAACAGAAGGACTGGAAAATATGACCCTCATCTCATCTGATTCCCTCAGTCATTGTTTTACTTAATCTTGATAAGGAAAATAATTGACTCATATACTCAATAGAAAGGGAGCTCCTAGGTCCTCTAGTGCACCCAATTCATCACTGCTAGATAGTTTATCATTATTCCTGCAGCTTCCCTGAAAGCTGCATCCCTCAAATGAGAGGGGGAGAGAGGTTTTTTTTTTAAATACAACTTCTATATTTTTCTGTTGTGTCCAGTAGAAGTCAATTTAACCCCTATAAACCCATGAGTTGTTTCTTCTCCTTATAGTACAAAAATTGTCAAAAATTGATCAAGCTGCACAGTATAATGCACAACACTTATCGGTAAACATCCATCCTTGGTTTCAAAAACTAGTGTCCTATATCCATTGAAAGGAAGTAGAGCCCTAAAGAAAGAACAGCTTCCTTTCAGAGTCACGGGCCAACATGTAATGCAGAAGGACTGGATGTCTTTGCAGATATACCAAAACTCACAGAAGTTCTTCATGAAGGGCCTACATGCCATTAAAGGGCTTTTGAGAATTCAGCTGAAAATGCTTCATGAGTACTTCCCCTCTGGTAGGAAAGGGTTCAACATTCATAAATTGCATGCTAATTTCTTTCTTGTTCTTTATAAATAAATATGGTCCGTGGTAAAGTTTGTGCCACAGCTCACTTATTCATGTAATTTCTGTTTTAGAGTTTCTCTCTCTCTATCTCTCTCTTTCTCTCCATTTCAACAAATGTATTTGAAAAAAGAGATGTTTATTTCTTCATTTAGAGGGGTTTTTTCATTTTGTCTCTCTAACTTCCTGCATAGTCCTAGAGGAAATATTCTATGTATATAATGCTGTCAGATCTGGAACACTGCAGTACTATAGACTGGCTAGCACAGAGGAGATAGGACTTTCGTGAACTGCTCTCTAGTTTGCAAGGTGCATAGCTTATCTGTGGCACTGAGGCATAGGGCAACTTGTTAAAATAAGCAAATGATTTTGAGTTTGGGGCAAAACAGTTTTCTGAAGGATTTGAAAAAGCCTAATTGCTTTTGTGTATGCATCTCTGAGAACTGTACTGCTGAGCCCTGGAAATAAGTCTTTCATTTTATCTACAGAAAGCACCAGCTTCCACAAAAGTGCTCTTCCAATGTGCCTCTACTCTATCAGGAATTGCCACAAACTGTAGAGGAAGAGTACAGTCTTATTATCATAGTTATTCAGCCATTGGTGTCATTGTAAGATCTACCAACAGGTAGTCTCAGCTGCTTTTGTTGCATCTTAGAAAATAAATACTTCCCTGTTTCTCAATAAACTGAGAACTTATAATGCAGGGAAACTATAGAGGAAGAACACCTATCAGGTTATCTAATGAATCCCTTGTACATGCGTGGGTTTGTTGTCCCCCGCTTCCACCCTGCCCCATCTCTCCACCCCTTATTTTGAATGTATTCTAGTTTAAATGTCTGTTCCAATTCAGTGAAGACATACATAGGCATGGCAAGCTATACATGTGTTGCTAGCATGTATGTAAACATTACTGTTATGTGGCTCACATCAGGAGACTTCCACTGCTTTCCTTAGGAGTATATACCAGATCAGACAGAAAGCTTTTCCTAATATTTAACATTCATTTTTTACAACTTACTTTAAAATAATTGTACAGAACATTTTATTGTTTACATCATGTAACACTTTTAATATTATTTTTAAATGAAAGATTCAGAAATAAGTCTAAAGGCTTCACTCTATTGGCTTATTTTTTGTTATAGTTAGTTTCCTCTTGCTTTCTGAATCTATCACAGAAAAAGATGACTGTAAGTTTACAGAATTTAGCATGGAGGCTTGAAGGTAGCTCCAATACCTCACACTATTTTAAATACTCAAATTCAAGTTGACAGTGCACTTTTTATTTATTTCTATTCCTATTAATATTAGCATTTTATGACAAACCCTTTAAATGTTTGTAGAGCATTAACATGGTCCACTCTGTCATTAGATAGGTATCTGTTACCCATTCTATTATTTCTCTCTAAATCTATTGACCCTGACCTTTTTTCAAGGAGGCTGTTCATCTTTTTGTTCTTCTCTCTGTACTGCTTCTAATTTAAGTCCTTTTTTCCTGCTTAGGGAGCATCTAAAAGTGAATATTTCAGTTTAATTGAATGAGGGAAGAAATATAATCAGCCTATTAGGATCAAAGGAAAGTAGGGCTGGAAGGGACCTCACAAAGTCATCTAATCTAGCCCCCTGCTCAGGGCAGGATCATCCCTCACTAAACCATCCCAGCCAAGTGTCTGTCTAACCTGCATTTGAAAGTTTCCAAGTATGGAGATTCCACAACTTCTCTAGGTAGCCTCTTCCAATGTCTGGCAGCTATCATAGCCAGAAAGATCCTCCTCCTCTCCAGCCTAATATCCCCCTATGGCTTCTTGAAGCCGTTACTTCTAGTCTTGTCACTTACAGCCACAGGGAAAAAAAAACAACACATTTCCATCTATAAGCACCTTGCAGGTATTTGAAGACTGATATCAAATCCCCACCTCAGACTTCTCTTCTGCAGGCTAAATAACCCAAGTTCTTTTAGCATTTTCTCATAAGACTTGTCTTCCACACCCTTGATAATTTGACTGGTCCCAGCCTCCTTTACCCCACCCAGGTCAATTTGCCATGTGCTGCAGTGCTCGTGCAGGGTTGTGATTGGAGAACACACGCCCCTACACATGCACGCTCCTTGGGACATGCCCATAGTGGCCAGGTACAGACATTACATATAAACCAGTAAGTGACTGAAAACCATTCTAAACCTGTAACAGTACAGAAGCATGGGGCATACAGATGGGTTTAAAAATGGCAGAACCTGGTCTAAGATCTGAATGGATGCAGTATCAGACTTAAGCAGTTCAGGTTAGACTGGTCTATCTAACTTCTGTACCAGATCCTATGGCAACTCAAGTTAGGTCTCCATCTCCCAATATCCCAGGCTGCTTTGCAGGTCCCCACTAACCCTCTCTTGCAGGGCAGTGCGCTAGTTTTGGCTGGGCTAAGTGGACTCTCAGAGCCAGCCACAGGCAGGAGGTAGGGATGGGGCCTGTGCCAGCTGTTAGTGGCTGCTGGGTGACAGGGATCAACCCTGGTTGGAACTGGCTCTGCCCTGAGCCAACACAGCTCAGCGGGACCTTCACAGCAGGGGCTTCGCCCCCCACACACTGCCAGCCCTGCTGGTCAGCGCTGCTTCTCTGCCCAGCCCACCCCCCACCCCCATAAAAAGCCAGGTGTCAGTGGCAGCAGGGGGGTGGGAAGAGAGGAAGCAGAGGCCCATCCCACCACATGAACCTGGCTCCTCCAGACCCAAGCCAGCACAGTTGGGGCGGGAGGAACATATGGGGGGGGGGCTCTGCTCCCACCTCCCCCTTGGCCACCACTGACAGCCAACCACTTGTGGAGGATGGGGGGCAAGGCTAGGGGCTGCACTGACCAGCTGAGCAAGGTAGCTGGTGGGGAAATCCCTGCCATGCAGAACCTTCCTCCCCAAGCTGTGTTGGCTTGGGTCCAGCAGCAGGAGGGGAGCCCCTGCTGTGTGGCCTCCCCCAGGTGTGCTACCTTGGTTCTGGGGCGGCCCCCAAATTAAAACATAGCATGAAACATAATGTTGGGTGGGAGAAAAGGATTGCCATTTATGATTTTTTATGTGCAGCAATGTCAACTTGGGGCTGTTAATCTGTCAGATAGTACATGTAAAGAGTTCTCAAAGAAACTCCTTGATTGCAGCAGGAACCTAGTATCAGAGACTATTTTTTTTTTTTCACTCCCTCCCCTCTTTCAGTATTGAACCTGTAAGGTGCAAAGTGAGGTTAGGGAGTGAAATCCGCTGTTGAGAGAACTGACCTCTGAATAATTTGCAATTATTATTTTCAAATGGTTTATATATTTAGCACCAATTTTTTTCATATCTCTTCTAAAATATTAAAGATACTGTCTAGAAACCTTTTGGACTAGAGTTCAGTATCCAGGTTCCTGAAGATACAGATAACCGCTAGTAGGATTTTCCATTTTGCCTAGCTGTTTCACTTCCATTGATTAATTGACTTTCTAGCTGCATCTTTAAATACCTAAATACTGGTGCCTTTTAAAAATCTGGTTGCTGCATAGCAATAGGTTCTTTCCCCCTCCTCCCAACCTACGTGTGTGCCTATGTGTGTGTGTGTATGTGTACATGAACAACTATCAATGAATTAAAGTGTGTTCTGCTTTTTCTCCCACTGGTGGGGAGAGGTATTTTCTTTGTATAATTTTTTCTAGTAAAGACTTTTGTTCATCTTTTCACCATCTATATGTATTTTTTAATGTTTTCAAGCTTGTTCTCATATCATTTAAATGCAGTTCTAGATTTTTTCTAAATTGTCTAGTCTATTTGCCTTGGAGCAAGAAATTTACCTTCTGTACATGAAAATCTGCTCACCCACCATTTTAATCTGCATTTAAAACTGCCTATGCAGTAGTTCAGTCAGCAATTTGCCTATATATTTATGCATGTAGCCTGTTATCAGTTTGTGTCTCCTACAGGCATTGCAATTTGTTGAGGAGAAATAAAATATTTTTTCCCCTCCACACTTGTCTTAGAGCTCTGAAGAGCCTTTTGTCTTTTTTTCCTCTAAACCCCCTCTCTCTCATCTAAGTCATGACAACAACAATTTGTCTGAGCCTAGCAAGTCTTCAGGTTAGTGAAGTTAAGGCACCAATTTCTATAGCCAACAGTGCACACGGTGACGATGTGGCTACCATCTCACCTGGTGACCTTTGATTTCCCAGCCCAAATGATCAGGTACATATTTACAGGTGTGTTGACTGAAGGTAGCCATCAGCACCGAATGAAGCTTGCACTCAATGCTGTAGCACTGTAGCAATATACCTTTACTGCTTTTCCCCGTTCACTAGCAAACAATGTCAACAAGCTTGGTTATCTTTTTTTTTTTGGTCTTCTTGGAACTATAATGCTTTAAAGACTCTGTTCCATTAGTACCTGGGCCCATTATAGATATTTAGATATGTGTCAGCACCATGAAGAAAATGGAACAAAATCTGCCTTCCTGCTCTTTGTTGAATACTAAATAAGGATTTAAAATAGGGAACCTGAGACCTCAGGTTTGTGTAGAGTGGAACCTGGAACCAGCGACTGTCACTGACCCACACTGTGAGTTAAGAACAAATACTAGTCTTTTTACTTGCATGAATATCCTGAGTTGAAGTTATCCCATCCCACTGTCATTGGGCAGATCAGTCTACAGTTCCTTATTGTAGACAGAGTTTAAATGGATTATCTTTTTGCTATCTTTTTCTCATGAGTTATTCCAGTGCTGCTATATTTTGAGTTGTATTACAGAACATTGTGTTAAATCTAAATACGAGGTTTAATGAGAATATACCAAAAGAAATTAGGTGGATCACATGCCAAGTTGTCAAGGAAACTACCCGAATGCAAACCTATGATTTTTGTTTTTCTGACAAGAAAAGAATAACTCACTGAAGATGACTTGCATGAGGCACTGTTTGGAATGGAATCAAAATTACAAGCTCATTTGGAAAGTGGACTGAAGATCTAAGGCCCACGTTCACAAAGAGACGTAGATGCTGTGACACAGAGCACTGGAATACTAAGATACGCCCCAGGCTGGAATTCCCACTCTTACATCAGCTCTTTCTTCCCTGTACAATGCGTGGAGGCACTTCGAGCTTGCTCAGGATGCAGAGCTGTGAACCCTCTGACAGTAGGTAGCCTTTTCTTAAAAGTAGATCAGCGATCATCTGTTTCTTTTGAAAGATGGGCTGGAAGACAAGTACCTCTTTATGATGTAGCCTTGTGGTTAAAACACAAGCCTAAGATGTCAGAGGTTCTGTTCTCTCTCCTATCTGAGGTGGCTTCAACCTGTATCTGCCACCCCCTTAAAAAATAATATAAGTACCTTGTGACAAACCCACTTCATAGAGTACAAGTTTAGATTCATTGTGTCAGAGAGGAAGCATTCTCTCTGAGGAATTGAGATTAGGGAGCTCACATGATATGGGGAGAAAACCTGGGCTCCTCTCCTTATTCCAAGATATTTCATTTTTATTTGGTAATATAAACAGACCCTGGAGTAGGGAACTAGTAACTAAATCTATTCCTTCCAGGTGAGTGTCTAAGACACAAAACTTCTGATGCATGTTCTATCTTCTGTCTCTGGGCCAAAGATTTTCTAATTATGCCATTCAAAATAGAACAGTTTCCGCTGAAGGTGTTCTGAATATACTCATGTCAGCCTCCTGGTTTGGGTACTTCCTAGCACGTTCATAGAAATACTTTTGAAGTAATTGAACATAGGACTCCTACTTCTGGAGTGGTCCTGGTAGTATATAAAAGAGGGAACAGCAGTGACACCATCACTGGAGTGTTGAATGCAAGTGACAGCGGTTGCTGTTTTGTGTGGAGACGTATGTTGTAGGAGTGGGTATGAGGTGTGCTCAGAGCATGATAATTAAACTGAGTCCTTAAGGAACTTGAAATGGGGAACATCTAGTTTGTGGATCCTATGTTGATTAGACCTGAGAGAGTTTTTTATCAATGCCAAGCTTCTCAGTACCTGAGCAGCATGCAAAGCTTCAGGTTTGATGGTTGTAGCCGTGTTGGTCTAAGGACATAGGCAGACAAGGTTCTTTGGGTAAATCTGATATCTTTTATTAGACCAACTAAATAATTGGAAAAACTGTTCTTCACAAGCTTTCAGGCACAAGTACCCTTCTTCAGGCATAGGGAAAGTCTGCTGGTATTATGTGTTCTCTATGGTAGAATAGAAGCCAATATACAAAATACAGGTCTGTGAAAATACTAATGCATGGCAGTGAGAATCAGAGGTCCTGGGAGACAAAAAATGTGACAGAGGTAGGTGAGGAGGGGAAAGGGGGCAATGTTGAACTGGTGAGACAATGTAGCTGGTAAAATGCAGATAGGTTACCTGGGGTTATCAGATATCAGGCAGGTTATAATGCGCCATAAATCCAATATTTAGTCTGTGATTTTTTTTGTATCCAGTAAATTTATGAAGTGAAGTTCGTAGGATCATCTACAAAAAGTGCTTTGTAAATTCCCTTTGAGGATTAGAACTGAGAGATTGGAAAGGAAGTGGTTGTCTTGTGAGAAATCCAAGGGTAATTGGATATTGTTGTCTTTAATGAATTTTCAGTGTGCATTCATTCTGGTACGCAGTTGTTGTTTGGTTTGCCCTACATATGATTTCCACCCATTCAAAGCATGCCATCCATCTAATATGTCAAATGATCTATAGATTCATATAGGTCAATACCATCAGTACTTTTTTTATTGAATCTATAAAGTAAATGAACATTTGTTCTGGAAAACTAGACCCAAGATCCTTGAACCCATGGAAGGGCTGTTCAAATGTGGGTTTCAACCAACTTTTCCTGCATGGACTTTGCACTGGATCAGCCCCTCAGAATCAGTTGCACCAACATACGTACTGCATTATATAACTGTTATAGCAAATAAGGAATGACTGAGCCATGAGCGAGCCATGTTGCCAAATCTTGTGATTCTACCATGAATCTTAATGTTTCTTTTCAAGCTTCAGGTCCTGAAAGTACATGGTTAAGATTCTCAGCTGTTATTAATTAAAAAGTATGTTCCCCTTATTGTTGCATACTGTTAGGGTGAATCAGAGCATGGGCAGTCGGTCCAAGGGGGCTGTGTTCCATGGAGAGCCCCGAGACAGGCCAGGTATTAGTCCAAGATATCAAGCTGGAGTTTACAATAGAGTTGTGATCAAGGCATGTCATTGGTTGTACTGGGAGGTCCAAGCCAGTACAGGAACACTCAGGAATGTGCAGGATAGGGATGGGGTAATGGAGAACAAGGACTGACAGATACAGTAACTGAAGCACAGACAGGCAGGCATGATGTAGGGGTCCAGATAGGAGTGAGGTACAGATTCAGGCTAGGTAAACTGCAGACAGGAACGAGTCAAGGGCATGGCACAAATATAAGTTAGGCAATGGTACAGGCAGGAATTTAGGCAAGGATCAAGGCACAGGGTCAGACTTAGCAAGGTTCAGGTGGAATCTAGGCAAGAGCAAGCAGACAGGCAGGCCAGGAGGCACAGACAGCCTCTCTGCTCTCTAATCTGAGTTTATAAAAGTAAGTGTGGTTGGGGGCCTCCTCCTGAGGGCCCTGGGGATAACTAGCTAGGGCCCTGATTACCTCCAGCTGGAGCTGGGTCAGGTCCAACTGGAGCTGGGTCAGGTCCAGCTGGGCCTAAACATATTACACATACAGCACTAGAAACTGTGACCTGAAAGCACCCTACCAGCTCAAAAAACAGCAAAAAAACAAGATAACACCAAAAATATATTTTAAAAAACAGAACAAACAGGACAAATGCTTGTGTTTAAGTAATTCTTGGGACATTTTGAAGTCCTGATCATATTATGGCACAGCCACATGCCCAAAGACATCCTGACAGTCCTCAGCTAGGGCAGATTAACACTGGCAGTGCAACATGAAATACTTGAATGCAGAGGAGAGTCTTGGCCTAGATCTCTTAAGAGAAGGGTGAATTTAATGCTATAAATTTTGCATTGCTCTCCAGTCAGGAAAATCCATCATATTCCCTGTAGAAGCACCACTCAGCTAGACGTATGTCATCACACTAAACAAAATACTGTAATGATGTATTTGAAAAATCAGTATTGCATGTCATAACATTGGTCATGGTAATCCTTGTATAGTAGCTACTGGTTAAAGCACTTACCAAGAAAGTGAGAGACCTAGGTTCAGCTCCTTCCTGTGCTTGAAGTAATCCAATCCCATATTTTGCAGCTGAGTGCCCTAGCTACCAGGCTACTGGGGGAGGAGTTCTCCATCCCACCTGTTGGTATACAGTGGCACAACTTCAAAGAATTCAAGATTCAATAGGCCAGAAACCAACCACAAGAGGGAGCATGACTATAGCCAAGTGATTTGAGATATCACCAGGTTTCTGCTCCCTGCTCTCAGGCCTGTTTATGTATTTTTATCCTATGATTATTTTTTATTTTTAAAATACAGAAATAGGCCTGAGACCAGGGACTAGGAGAAAAGTTTTTCTTTAAACAGTGAGCACCCAAGCCACCGCCTGTAGAGCCATGCATGCTCTCTCTCTCTCTCTCTCCTGCCTGCTCTCTCTCTCCATGAATCTTGAGTTCCTTGTTTCACAATGGAACAGCTTCAATAGGAGAGATCATGGAAGTACATGAACCAGAGGAGGCTTCCTGGGAGGTGAGAGAATCCTTTCCAATCATAGAGTTGGAAGGGGCCTTAAGGGTTATGTAGTCTAATCTTCTGCATCCATACCTTATTTCTAAACCATCTTAGACAGTGGGATGCCCAACCTCTTGATCATCTCCCACAAAGAATATCCCACGACTGCCCTAGACAGCTCATTCCATTTTCATAGATTTCATAGATTTCATAGACATTAGGGCTGGAAGGGACCTCGGAAGATCATCGAGTCCAGCCCCCCGCCCAAAGGGCAGGACGTCAGCTGGGGTCATAGGATCCCAGCAAGATAAGCATCCAGTTTCATCTTGAAGGTGTTCAATGAAGGCGCTTGAACAACCTCCGGTGGCAGGCTGTTCCAGACCTTGGGGGCTCGGACAGTAAAGAAATTCTTCCTTATGTCCAGCCTGAAACGATCTTGTAGTAGTTTGTGACCATTCGTCCTCGTCATCCCTTGGGGCGCTCTGGTGAACAAACGTTCCCCTAGATACTGGTGATCACCCCTGATAAACTTGTAGGTGGCCATCAGATCACCCCTGAGCCTGCGCTTTTCCAGGCTAAAGAGCCCCAGGGCTCTCAGCCTGTCATCGTAGGGTCTGCTTCCCTGACCCCTGATCATGCGCGTGGCTCTTCTCTGGACTCTCTCAAGCTTCTCCACATCCTTTTTGAATTGTGGAGCCCAAAACTGGACGCAGTACTCCAGCTGCGGCCTCACTAAGGCCGAGTACAGGGGGAGAATGACGTCCCGGGATTTGCTTGAGAAGCATCTATGGATGCAAGCCAGCATTTTGGTCGCTTTACTAGCCGCAGCATCGCATTGCAGGCTCATGTTCATCTTGTGGTCAATGATGACCCCCAAGTCTCTTTCTTCCATAGTGCTAACCAACATAGCACTGCCGAGCCTATAAGGATGCTGCGGGTTTTTTTTCCCAAGGTGGAGAACCTTGCATTTATCGGCATTGAACACCATCAGATTCTCATCTGCCCACTTGCTGAGCCTGTCCAGGTCAGCCTGGATCACCCGCCTGTCTTCTAGCGTGGATGCTTTGCCCCAAAGTTTGGTGTCATCGGCGAACTTGGCCAGTCCGCTTCTGACTCCAGTGTCCACATCGTTAATGAAGATGTTGAACAGTATGGGTCCAAGGACAGAGCCCTGGGGGACCCCACTGGTCACAGGACACCACGATGAGTGACTTCCATCAATTACTACCCTCTGGGTCCGACCCCGGAGCCAATTTTCCAGCCAGTGGATCGTGGGGGACCCAAGGCGACAATTGGCCAGTTTCTCCAAGAGACGATCATGGGACACCAGATCGAAGGCTTTTTTGAAGTCAAGATATATGACATCAATCTCATCTCCCTTGTCCAGGTGATAGGTCACCTGGTCGTAGAAGGAAATGAGATTGGTCAAGCAAGACCTACCCGCAACAACCCCGTGCTGGCTATCCCTTAAGATGTTGGCGTCGGCCAGTCTATTAAGGATGGCCTCCTTAATAAACTTTTCTAAGATCTTCCCCGGGATAGAAGTCAGGCTGATGGGCCTATAGTTAGCCGGATCCACTTTCCTCCCTTTCTTGAAGATAGGCACCACATTGGCCTTCTTCCAGTCTTCGGGCACTACACCAGAGCGCCAAGAGTTTTCAAAGATCCGCGCTAGAGGCTGGGCTATGATGCTCGCCAGCTCCTTGAGTACCCTGGGGTGAAGATTGTCAGGGCCGGCTGACTTGAAGGTATCCAGCTTCTCAAGATGTTCCTTCACAAAGTCAGCATTAATGGAGGGCAGGGGATCACCCTCACCCGGACTTCCTGGCCCTGTAGCAGGCACAGGCGTCCCATGGGGCTGATGAAAGACCGACGCAAAGTACCTATTTAATAGGTTGGCTTTTTCCTGGGCGTCAGTTGTCAGTTGCCCCATCTGGTTCAGCAGGGGTCCAACGTTGCCCCTGCTTTTCCTCCGGCTCCCCACATATCTGAAAAAGGACTTTTTATTGTCCTTGATGCTCAAAGCTAGCTGGAGTTCAGTTGCAGCCTTGGCTTTCCTGGTCTGCTCCCTACAGGACCAGACCAGTGCAGAATAATCCTCCTTGGAGGTGACTCCCATCCTCCATCCTTTGTAGGCCTTTCTTTTTAGCCTCAGGAGGTCTGCTAGGTCCCTGGAGAGCCAGGGGGGCTGCTGTGCCCTCTTGCTGCCTTTCCTCCGAGATGGAATAGACTTAGTTTGTGCATTGAGGATCGCTCCCTTGAGGAGCATCCACTCTTCTTGAACTCCCCTCTCCCTGCAGTCACAGTCCCTTAGGGCCTCACTGACAAGCCTCCTGAGCTTGTCAAAGTCGGCTTTCCTGAAGTCAAGGACTTGCGTGTTGCTGACCGACTTGCCAGCTTTTCGGCGGATGGTGAAGGTGACCAGCTCGTGGTCGCTGTCACCCAGCTTCCCATCGATCACTAGGTCGCCGACTAGGTCCTCCCCAGTAGCCAGCACCAGGTCGAGCAGCACTTTGCCTCTCGTTGGCCCTATAGCTCTTATGCCTCCCAGTCAGGTAAGTGCTCTAAATTCTTGGCTTTCAGTTGAAAGAGGAATTGCAACAATTACCACTTCCTCTAGCTATACTTAAAATCAATGGCACTCAACCTTTTGGCCTTGTGGGCCAGATGAGTGATCCAGGGCCAGTTCATGGGCTAAATCTGGCCCTGTGTGGCATCAGCCACCCCCTATACACCTGGATCTGTTGAGGTATGTCATTATTTTCTGAGCATACCTACCAGGGACTTACAAAGAGAAAAGACTAGTTTCTGGTTGGGTTTATATCAAAACTATGTGCTGAGCTGCTCACTACTGTGAAAATGGAGGCGCTGTGTGTGTGTATGTGCACTAGAAATCTCAAGCACAGAGGGATCTTTGTCACAAGCAGTAGCACATATGGAGTTTGGGGTTAGGTAACAACTGAGTGGGGTTTACAGGGCTGCAGCAATGGAGTTGGCACTTAGGTACACAAAATAGGTGCTTGAATTCCACTTAAGTTCTTCCCTGTATCTATCCCAGTTTCCCTCTAATTCTGATGCGCTGTTTTATTGTATACCTGTAGGGCTTATATTTTCTCTAAACAACGTAGTCATTTATAAAAAAAAAAAACCAAAATGTTTCATTTTTCCAAGAAAAGCAAGCTTTTCAATTATTAAACACAGCTCCACAAAAGTACTGTAAATGTATCTGTGTTTGTAAATGCCCTCTTTTATTCCTGCCCATTTAAAAAATTTGATCTCAGTCCAACACTTTAATATTTAATTTATCTGAAGAAAAAAATGGTAAGGGAGAGACATGATAATTTTTCATCTCCCCCTTTAATTACAGTTTTGTTCTTTAAAGCATTAGGCAAATATTGAGACATGAGCACCTTATTGTCCGATGTTTAAAAAACTACTACCTGTAATTTTAATGTTTTAGCAATTCTTGGAGTAAAAATACACCTGTATGTAAAAATTTGCTCACCCACCACTTTTAAACTGCACTAAAAACTGCCTATGTAGTACTATAGTCAGCACTTTGCCTATATTTTTATGCATGCAATTTGTCATCAGTTTGTCTCTTTCGGGCTTGGCAATGCTTTCTTAAATATTCCCTTCCAGTTGCAGAATGCATTTCAAGCGTTGTGTTTAATTTCCCCCCTCCTCCCCCCGCCGCCCCGTGCTCCTTGGTAACTGGCAGAGGAAGGAACGGAGGTGGAGGTATTATAAACTAAGACAGGTGGCATTTCAGTTGCTGTGAATATAATGAATGTTGGATGCAATGTTGCAAAGTTAAACTGCCCTTGTTATCCATTATCGTTCTCACTTCATGTGGAAGACCTGCCAGACTTTTCAAGGAGGAAGGGTTTTTCACAGCAGCTGAAAATGGATGAGTAAAGGATTTATAAACAAAGGGAATGCTCAGAACAGGGGGCAATGAAACTCTCAGTGACCACTTAAAATATGAACCTTCAGTAGGGCCTTGGTTACTGACACTCCTCAAATTATAACTATCCCTTTCCTCATTCATATTTTAAGCTCCTTACCTGCTCAGGGAATGTTGCTGATCCTAAGATTTCAAAAACCAAGACACAATGAGTCTGACCCAGTTCTTTTAGTTATTGCCAATAATATGCTTAGGTAAGTCTCAAGGAACACAGTTTTGCCATTTGAGTTATGAAAGGCAGGCAGAAAGAAACTGTATGGCAAAGGGTTTAAAGACTGCTGAAGTCCTCAGAAGACAAGATTTTTTTTTTAAATGGTCCTCATTGGTATTTCAGGGCTATTTCCCTGGCTATTTCTACCTATTTATGGATCACGTACTGAAATTGAGCAAGGGAGCTGCTGTCTTGTTACAACAGACAAAATGCTATATCTATACACAATGTGTCTTAATCAAATTACTTGTTAGAGTCATTAACAGTATATTGAAGGGAGAGATATAAAATACTGGAAAGGGAACAACGTGTTGCATGGGAGGTTATGTAATTTAGTTGTGGTGGGGAAGATAGTGTCTATAACAAATCAAACAATCCAACTGGCCCAGTTAGAATCATGCTCTTAACCATCATTCTAATAGCCTTACTTATTTATTGCATCCTTTTCTTCTAACCTTCACTGTTTGTCTCCTTAGTTCATACACACTCTGGTTAAGAGAAATGCCTAGCACATGATAGCTTTTACTGCAGCCTGCACAACACTTACTAATATTTTAATTTGGCTAAATTGGCAAATGTAGCACTTTGCCCGTGCTTTGTGGCTAAGTACAGAAAAAAAAAAAAATCTAAGGCAGAATTGATTCATTCTTTGCAGGTTTTCCTAAGGTCTGTAGATTGAACCAATAACAAACTGAACTGATGTTCAGTGTTTGGGTGGCCAAGAAAGGCAGAAGCCTGCACTGGCTCAGGCCAGGAGCCTTGGGGTGGTTATGTACACCAACCGTCGTGGCAACACTGGAGGAGAAAGCCAGCAGACCATCTCTCCCCAGACCTACCCGCTCCCCAACTGACCTCCTCTCTACATCCATCCACGTACATCTTAAACTGGGTTTGGCCATTTTTAAAGCAGTTGAAGTGCACTGAATTTCTGTCCTGTTATTGGTTTAAACTAGGGCTTTGCGAAGCTTCAGGTGGTGATTCAGTTGGGAGGAGATTCGGCCTGATTTGGTGGCCAAATCTCTGAATCCGAATCACGTCAGGGGATCAATTAAAAGGTCCAAATTGATCCACAGCTCTCCGAATCTTTGGAAAAGATTCAGAGAGCTTTGATGATTCAGGCAGTCCCTGGTGGCTGCAGCAGGGAACTGTGGCCAGACTCTGCTGGTAAGTACTAGGGTCGGGGTAGAGGAGGCTGGCGGAGGGGGAAGGGGACCACAGGGGGACCCCTGCCAGGCCCCATCCCCTGCCTGCTCCCCCAACCCCCCTGACCCCTGCTCACTCCCCCAGCCATCCCATGGCTGCCCTGCCCGCCCCAGCTCCCGACCCTTTAAAGAAAAGCCCCAGTGCTCACTGGGTGCTTCCGGGTTGGGGGGCGCAATCCCTGCTGACCCCCACTGCCCCATGCTGCATGGGGGGCTCTGAATGAACCCTCTGACATGACCCCCCCACTCCCACAGACCCCCTCCACCCCCATGGCTGCACCACCTGGCCCCACTCTAACCCTTTAAGAAAAAAAAATGAGAAAAGCCCTGGGACTCCCTGCTCCTGCAACAGCCTCAGCACTTTGGGGGGCTCGTGCAGAGCTCCCCATGTGGCATGGGGCATTTGGGGGCAGCAGGGATCTCCCCCCCTGCTGGTAGGAATGGTGAGTCCCAGGGGTTTCTCTTTTTTTTTTCCTTAAAGGCCCAGAGCTGCAGCAGGCAGGATAGCCATGCAGGGGGAGGAGGGGGGCTGGGACAGCAGGGAGGGGTTGGAGGACTCATACACAGCCACCCATGCAGTGTGGGGCAGTGGGGGGCAGTCAGGGTCATCCCCCACCGAGCAGCACCCACTGAGTCGGGGCTTTTGTTTTCAAAGTTCCGGGAGCTGGGGCGGACCGGGCAGCCATTGCTGGGCTGGAGGGGATGGGCCTGGCTGATTCAGAGATTCGGCAGCAGCCGAATCTCCGAATCAGATTCAGATGAATCAATTTGGGACAGTGATTCAAATCACCGAATTGAATCACTGAACCCCGAATCAGCCAAATCCAAAGTGAATACTAGCCACTTTGCACACGCCTAATTTAAACCCATTTCCAACCACGTGAACTGGTTTATGTGTAACTTCTGTCCCTAACCTGTATGTCTAAATATAGCAAAAGCCATGTTAACCAGCACATTATAAGCCGGCATGCTCTGTTAACTGGCATGCCAGCTTGTAAGGGCTTATAAGGGAAAAGTGAAGCCGGACGTGCCCACCATGGCACTTCCAGTTTCATAGAGCCCCCACGATCTGGGAGAAAGCAGCCTGCACTACCAAGCCCCCACAGCCCGGGGCATAGCAGGCTGTGCAGCCCCCCCCTCCCTGGCCCTTGCAGCCCACGGGGCCCATGGGAGGAGCGGCAATGCGGCGGGAGGGGTGGTGACACCCCAGACTCAGCGGGACAAGTGGCGGTCTGAACAGGCAAAGATGCCTGTTCAGGCCGCTCAGTTATCCAACATATTTTGTTATCCAGCACCCTCCATTCCCCATGGGTGCCGGATAACAAAGCTTTTACTGTATTTACTAAAGTTAATCATGGTGCTACCTTATAAATAAGTTAATCTGGCAGGAAAAAGTACCACTGATGTTAGTAAGTTTTGCTTAGCATATACTGTACCATTACATTAAAAGTTCAAATATTATTCTGTCCATCAAAAAGTATCACATAAATTACTGTGATCTGTTTGTACAACAGGATAAAGGAACTGTTTGTCTTATTAACCACAAGTTGATAATTTAAAACTTTCCTTCTTCCCCACGTCTTTCCCCATAAGCTTTGCTTAACCATATTCATCTTCTCAAAATGAAACAAGTAGGTTTATGAAAAGGAAACAGAACACTGAGTGGTTTGTGTTTCTCCCCAAATTAGATGCTATCTCTGGTCAGATTAGAGGAAACTATTCAGTGGACATAATCTAAAACTAACTGAAAAAATCACAAGATACATAGCATCTTAGCTTGATCTGGACCATTCCAAAATTAATACAGCGAAGGAATAATAATAATTACTGCAAGGATCACTTACCTTCACTGACGGATATATTCTGAATGAAATTTATGAATATACACCTTATCCTTTATGCAGGGAAGAAAGGAATGCTATTAGTCTTTATGCAAGAAAGAGCATTGCCAATGAAGAAACTCCCTTAAAATTGAAACTTCCAACTGATATATCATTGCTATCAGCTACAAACTTTACAATAGTTTAAGTCAAGATCTTTTTCTTTCTTTGGTACTTTTTGCTGTGCTGTGGGTAATAATGGATAGGTTCTTTACTGATGTAGTCCTTCCTTTTTCTTCTGCACAGAATCCATTTAAGACTAATGAAATTATCTGTGTGAATAAGAGTATGTAGGACTGCTTCCATAAAAGGTAATCTTGGGCACAAGCTGCTCTTCTTACAGGGGCCTGATCTGTCATCATTTAATCATGTAGGTCAAATTGCTTAGTCAAACAAGTGTACACTCAAAAGACCAGTTTTGTAGCATGTAAAGATAGAGTTCAGCACTGACATACATCTCAGTGTATCTTTTATGTTAAGATTTCCATCAGAAATTAAGTAGTTAAGAAAACCTATTCACACTGCACTGTTTTAGTCATGCGTACAACAAACTTCAGTTTGCACAACAGTTTTCTGTTTGAACTTTGCCTTGGCAGGGAGTATGTAACAAAAAGCTGAGAGATGTGAAGACAGATATAGATAGGGAAGTGATTTCTACCCTAGAGAGATCTTTAACCTCAAAGAGAGAGGAGGACATTTCATTTACCTCAAAGATACTGTAGCCCAGGGACGGGCAAATATTTTGGGTGGAGGGCTGCTTACTGAGTTTTGGGAAGCCATTAAGGGCCACATGACAGGCAGCCAGGGGCAGATAAATATTAATTTTCTAAACTTTTTAGGGGCCCCATGGGCCAGATAGAATGGCCTGGCAGGCCGCATGTGGCCCGTCAGCCACATTTTGCCCATCCCTGCTGTAGCCAGTCAGTAAAAGTGGGTGTACCCACATAGGGGACACAACGCTGTACAGAAGAGAGATTTGTTTAAATCAGATCTTAGAAGCAGAAGGGCTGCAGCTGTCTAACATGTCCGTATCTGTGCAAATATTCCTTGATTACACTGGCTGCAAGTTACTTTGAACCCGAGGGATTGGGGCCTATAGACTGTAGGAAAGGGACTGCTTGCCATACCAGCTACTTCCTCATTGCTATTGTATCTATTGCAGCTGCATAAACAAGAGGGTACAAATCTGATCTAGGTTTACTTCCAAACTAGCTTTCAGATTGGCTTTCCACAGTCAGCCAGGAAGCTATTTATCAGGATATCTGCATAGCTATTCATCTGGCTAAAACCAGAATTCTTATGAAGGGTTTAAGTGTTAACTTTCTGCACCATTTTACCACTAAAGTAAAAGCAATTTTTGCATGATGATGATTTAGCTACACGAGTAGAGTAGAGGTTGTGGGATACTCTCTTGTATAAATAAATTTATTTTGATAGCTGTGATGTCTTCAGCAGCATAGCTCTAGTGACATCACTGAGAACCTGGAAGAGTCATGATGTGCTGGCTTCTTGCTTAATTTATTTTGATTACAAGGTTTCTATTCACCCCTGCAACAATGTAAATCCAGAGTAACTTTGCTCTAATTAATGTATGTGAGAGCAAACAGGGGCTAGGATGTTGAGCAGTTTTCAGAATAGCCAAAAACTATATCTGCATTCAAAAAGAGAAAGCAACCATTTGCTGATTAAGTCCTCGTCGTGTTCTGGGTAGGACTAGAAGTGAAAATGTATGTAACTCCCTCCACATTCCTGTGCGGGCCGGGTCAGGCCTCGGGCCTTTTCATCACTCTGCATGCGGGCTGTGGCCGGCAGCCCGGGCAGGCCGGGTCGGAGAGGGCGGGCGCCGAGCTAGAATTAGGCACAGACACGTAACGGTTGATTTTAAGATTGTTTACTTACACCGAGATGGTCGCGGTGCAGGCTGGAGACTTGCTTGAGTTGCGGTTACAAACAGAAAACACGAACAATCACGTGGAGGTTGCTAGGCTCCACGCAGACAGAACTCCGGATGTCCAGGACAAGCGCGCATAAAACTCGTCGTTACGTCTTATAATAGGCTCCGTTCGAAGACGGGAAGAGGTGGGCAGTGGATCAGGCCTCCAAACCCCTCTGAGCAACACACAGGGTTTCTATTACCCTGCCGCGCACACCCAGAGTCCCCACGAGATGGATGCGGAGTCCTCTTCGGCTTGGGCGGAAACTGCTCAAGCCTCTTATACGGCTAGCAGGCCAATCGCTAGCCGCCACGTGTGAATAATTTAGCAGTAGCCAATTGCGGGGCACGAATTTGCATACAATGAGCGGGAACTCTTTGCACCATGCATTTCTGTGCTGCAAAGAAAATGCACCTTGCAAAGACAGCTGCCAAGTGGCGGGAACACTCTCCTTTGCACGCGGGTTCTCTGTGCAGCAGAACTCCTCCGTGCAATGAAGCTGTAAACCCACGGGGATAATTCTTAGTGCCGAAGCACACACACAAAAAAAATCAGACCTTTGGGTCATGACAATTCCCAGATTATTCTAGAAGAATCTTTAGGCCAAATTCTCAGCTTCATTCAAAAAGCACTGGCTTCAGCAGAGTAAGGAGGACATAGAGGAGATAACTAGTGTCTTAAGGTGTGCACAGATTAATAAATTATACTGAATTAAAGAGGAGGAAGATTTATTGCATATCACCTGATACACAGAAACTGTGTCAAGTTTCTGCTGTATTCCATGGTAAGTGGAAGCAAAACTACAATAATTGAGCAGTTCTGTTCAGGGGGTATTGCTTTTGTGACCTGACGAAGAACGCCTTACATTCTAAAGCTTGTCTAGCTTTATCCCAACCATGCAGTTTGTACAATAAAAGGTATCACCTACAAAAATCCTTGCTTCTTTATTTAGCTCAGTGACTTTCAACCTCTTTAGAGGCACCCCTTGTTAGACTCAAAGTACCCCTCAGAAACTTTCAGCTCTTCGTTTTCACTTAGTTCTTGACTATAGAAAAATAATGGAGTAATTGCGTTGCAAAGAATTTGGAAAGACCACTACAGGGCAGAATATTTTTTTTTATTCTTATTTGAAATTTCTGGGTTTCTCTTGTAAATCATGTGTAGGGTTTTGCATACCTAACAGTGTTACTATTGTACAGCACCCTGTGACACCCTTAAAAGGATCTTGTGGAAGCCTTGGGTGCCAGCACCCTGGTTAAGAATCTGTTTAGATTCTACATATGGGTTTGGGCAGACACATTAAACAATTGCAGCAGATCAGCAGATCTCCCCTCCTTAATTCTGGGCCTGGCTTTTCGCTGGTCTGATCTCTGGCATAATTTAGAGAAACTGTACGGCATTATCAGCCAGGTGTTACTTGCTATGTCACCTTTGCTCTGCACACCAAAAACTAAACTATAATATAGCACAGCAGTTCCCAAACTGTGGGCTGCGACCCCAAATGGGGTCGCAACATCAGCAGATGGGGTCACGATAAACATGCCCCCTGAGATTTCTGCACCCACAGCTGAGTGCAGGGGTGCAGCCAGGCTGGACCAGCTCCAGGCAGGAGCCGCATCTGCAGGCCAGCAGACCCTTTGTGGGAAGGAGCGGTGCACCACTATGGCCACCAAGGTGAGGCACAGCAGCAGCAGTGCCACAAAGTTTTGGCCACACTGCTGCTGGTTGAGCAGGGGGTGCCTCAGCTTGGCAGCCATGATGGCATGGCACAGTGTGGCACTCCCTCCCTCCCATACTGAGTCCTGTTCACTGGATCTCGGAGCCCCTGGGGGGAGGCAGCAGGGCAGGAAGTCCTAAACCTGCAGCGGGCAGCCTGCATCCTCACCCTCCTCCCATGGGTTTTGCTCTGGCAGTGCTGCCTGCATGGGAGGGGCTGGGGCTGGGGGGGAAGCTGGGCTCTGTACTCTGCTCCATCCACAGCAGCAGCTGCCTCCTGAGGGTGGCAGCCAGGGCTTGGGTGTTGCTGGGGGGGATGGGAGCTCTAGGCCCTGGTCCTAGGGCACTTGGGGGAGGAGGGGGGCTGTGGGTGGGGAGTGAAGGGCACCTGGGGTTGTGAGGGGCTGCGGGTTGGGAGTCAGGGGTCATGCTGAGGAAAAGTATGGGAAGCACTGATATACAGCATCTATATAAAATCCAAATATTTTACTACAGCAAGTGACATATTAATAACTGATTTAGAAGACCTGCAGATGTGTAAAGAATTAAAGTATTTTTCCTGCTTTTGATGAGAAACATTTTTTTAAGCTTTAATCCACTTCAATCCAAACTACATTTTTCTCTATTTTATTTTTGCTGCTCCATCAAAAAGGGTTATTATTGCAGTCTATTGAAGAAGTAGTAGTATGTTAGAGTATCTTACTCTTTTTTAAATTAATGTTTGTGCCATGTTGTCAAGACATTTAAAAATTCTTGAAGAGACATGAAGAGTTGCTGGCAACCTATTCATCTCAGCTGTATTTTTTACTATTTGTTATAATTCATGATGTGTCATTGGTCAGCTATATCACATGTTATGTTTGTTCTCTGATTATATAAGCAGGGGACAAGCATTTCCAGCTTAAATATAAATACAAGTACTTGCTGCTTGCAATCGGGTATTATCGTGCAAAAAATAGCTGTTCCCCAACATGCTTGTGCTTAAGTATGTAAAACGGGTGAGGAAACAGACAAAATGGAAAGAATTTGCAAGTCTATACATGAATATATTTCCCCCCACTATTTAACCAGGTCTTGTTTTGTAACTGAGCTCATCCAAATGCATAAATCAGTTCTGACTATTTTAAGTCTACTCGGTTGCATGATTCTGAATTTGCTTGTCAGTATACAGGATATTACTCTTGGCTCTATTTGTATAGTTCTGAGAAGTTAGATAACTATGTATGACAGTGGTATTCAAATAATGGTCCATGGGCCAGATACATCCTGCAGAGCTGAGTTATTTGGCCCCTGGAGCTCCCCACAGGTCCAAAATAGCTGTGCTGCCAGCTCTGGGAATCCTATGTCAATTAACACAGTACTTGCTTCCCTCTCTGGGGGAATCCACAAGCCGGGTGACATGGCCCCATACACTGCATCCGACTGGCACGTGGGGTTGGTCTGTGACCAGACCTGGCATGCAGTCCCAGACCCAGTGCATGGTATCAGTTTTGTAGCCGCAGTCTAAGCATGCAGCCAGGCCCAGCACATAGAATGGGATCTGGTGCAAGACTTCAGACCAGGTGTGCAGCCCCAGATGTAACATGTGGATATGGTCTAGGGCCCCAGATCCTGTGCATGGCCCCAGACCTAGCACATGGGGTCAGTCCATTGTGCCTGATCCAGCCCACAGACTGGTTACACCCCAATCATCCAGCCCACATGCCAGAAAGGCTGAGCATTACTGTAGGAGAATGGGAAATTAATTTAAGAAAAAAATAAGGTGATATAGATATAGATCTATCTATCTATCTATCTATCTATCTATCTATCTATCTATCTATATATATATATAAAAAATACAGAATTGTGTCTCGTATCATAGAGAAAAAAATTACCAAGGCATAATGACTAGGATATATTTTCTTATGTAACATTTTATCACTGCTCTGCACACAAAACCTAAACTATAATATAGAACATCTCTATAAACCAAAATAGTTTAACTATAAGTGACATATTAATAATTGATATAGAAGAACTGCAGATGCATAAAGAAAAGTTTGTTGAAAAAACTAAAGTTCCTTTGACTAGAAATCACTTTTCAACTTTAACATTTCCAAAATTTAGGTACTGAGCATAAAATTATTGTAATTTTGGAGATACAATACATTAAATCTAAAACACTGCTAAAATATAATTGATATTGAAATCAAATAATCCTATTATATTGCCCTAGTTTCAGTAGCAGCTATTTTTTTAATATCCCATGCCAAATTTTCCTATCTTTTACTAGTGCTAGTCTGTGACTATTATTATGAATATTCTTAGGCTCTGAATAGAGCAATTTCTAGTTTTTTCTCTTACATGAATCACAGCATGAAATAGACTGAAATTTATGTAAAACCACCTCATGATTTACAGACCATTACAGCAATGAATTATTAATTTCAAATAGTTGTATTCATGGGTGCCTGGTATGACAATAAAAGCCATACAAGATTCAAACAAAATAGTTGAGAATTTCAGAACGGCTTATTCAGGTAGTGACCACTTGGGTTTCATTTCAGATGAAACAAGAGCTGCTCCTAGTAAGAGAAACACTGAAAAAGGGAAGAAGAGGAGAGCTATGTGAAAGACCTGCAAATCATATTGAATCAGATAGATATATGATATAAGAGAGGAAAATAATAACATATAAGCTTATAACTTTTTATAGAGTTCTAACAATTATACAATTTTTTCCAGTATTAGTTTGGTTTTACAGCATTCTAGAACCCTTTGATATTATAACCTCATATTCTGCAACTAGTAGACAGAAAGATAACTGGTTAGGACTAAGGAATGGGATACAGAATAGTAGGCTATAGCAAGGCCAATGCACCTATACATCTATAGACTGGGAAGTACCATTCTAAGCAGCACAGCAGCAGACAGGGATCTCGGAGTCATAGTCGACACAAAAATGAACAAGTTGCCGAAGTGATGAGGAAATAGGTAAGGTTAACCGCACTCTTTCCTGCATTAGTAGGTGCATCACGAGCAAGTCTAGGGAGGTGATACTTCCCCTCTATGCAGCATTGGTGAGGCTGCTGCTGGAGTACTACGTCCAGTTTTGGGACATAGATAACCTAGAAAGGGTTCAGAGGAGGGCTGCTTGTATTGTTAAGGGCCTGCAGGTAAGATCCTATGAAGACAGACTGAGGGACCTGAATCTCTTCAGCCTCCACAAGAGAAGGCTGAGAGGTTATCTCATGACTGTCTATAGACTAATTGGGGAGGTCAGCAGGGAAGAGGGGATATTCTGTTTACCAGGGTGCCCCTTGGGGTTACTAAAAAGAATGGCCATAAACTGAAGGAGAGTAGATTTAGACTGAAAATCAGGAAGCAATTCTTTATGGTGAGGGTTGCCAAAATATGGAATGGGCTTCCAAGGGAGGTAATGCTTTCCCCTACCGTGGAGGTGTTCAAAAGGAGATTAGACAAGCACCTGGCTGGGGTTACTTGACCCCAGTGCTCTTTCCCGCCCAGAGCAGGGGGTCGGACTCGATGATCCCTGCCGACCCTAGAAATCTATGACATCTATGAAGGTGACTGGTCTCTGGAGAGAGAATTCCCCACTCGCCCCCTGTCCCTTACTGTGCTGATGAAGGCCCCTGCCAGCCCTGGGTAGTGAGGCTGGAGCACCTGACACGACACTGCAGGACTTGCTGCTGGCATGCAGTGACCTGGAAGCCCAGACAGGAAACCCCCAGCTGCCAGGGAGAGAAACTCTGTCCAGAGGAGGAAGTGGCACCACTTGGGTGTCAAGGTCCGGGGAACCCTGTGGCCCTGAGAGAGAGAGTCCTACCCCCAACTTACCGCCAGTAGGTCCTCTCTCAGGGAGCACAAGCCATAGGTGGGACAAGAGCCCCAGCTCTGACTGGCTGGAAGACTCCTGGAGTGGAAGGAAAAAGGGTGTCAGACCTGAGGAGAGAGGCGCCGGACATTCAACCGGTTTATCTCAAACCCATTTTGAAACTGGTTTATGTGCACTGTTACACAGAATGTCTGTTCTGTTACAGGTGTAAACCAGTTTCTGATCACTTAAACCAATTTATGTGTAATGTCTGTCCCTAGAGAGACTTGTATCACTTAAGTCTTTTAAAAATAATGACTAAAGCCTCATCTCCATTATTGAAACTGCTATTTAATAGCTTTCTGTTCACCTGTTTACACTGCTTGTAAGGATGGTGCACAAAACAAGAAATTAAATGGTACTTTTGGAAAAAAAGTAGACTTTAAAATGTTTTAAAGTTTTGCCTACATCTATGCTAGCTGAAGCCCCAGTTCAAAAAAATTCTTAATGACCTATTTGAAGCACATGAGTGGTCTCATTGACTGACTTCAATGAGACTACTCAGATTGAACACAAGATTAGGAACTTAGCAGAAATGAGGACTGATTCAATTTGCAGTTTCCTTAGTGCAGCCATTGATCTTTGACTCAACTCAACAATAACTTGCAAAAATCCTTTAGCATCATTACCCACAATTTTTTTTTCCAAATTGGCCAGAACACTAAGACAATCCTTTACTTTTTAAGGAAGAAAAATGTTGGAAAAAATCAAAATAAAGTAGCTAACTTCCCAAGGGTAAGAAAAACTGAATTGTCCATTGCTTGGACACAAATACAGGACATAAATTCATTAACATCAATGGAGCCGAGATAGGGTCATGTCATGCAGTACATTTAGGACATGTTAACTACACTTAAAACAAGAGCATCTGTGTGTTCAAACAATAAAACATATGCTAAGCATGGTTGTATCATAGCAAAGTTACAACTTGTCATGGAAGGAACATCTCCATATTATATTAAGTAGCACGTATTCAGCTATTGTTGGACTGTTCCACAGAGATAATACAACCAGTTGGTGGTACTCTTGACACCAATGGGATCCAGTGGCAGGAATAGCTCTAGTCACAAGAGTGGCACCCTCTCCCAGTCTCAACACCCCATCCTTCCCTCTGCCTGCCACCAGCAGCAGAGACCTGGCTTACCCCAGCAGGTGTTCTTAGGCTGGGAAGTGCTGGGCATGTGGTCAGCATGGGCTCTGGATATAGGGGTTACACATCCTCATGGATGGATGTGTAAACTGTGATGCCTGGTGCTAGGGTCAGTGGTCCAGCATGGGAGGGCACAGCCAACTCCAGCCCCACCTGGAGTGGGCTGAAATTGTAGTAAGCATTACTGTGACTGCTCAGAACAGTAATGCTTGCTACAATCTCAGATAAAACATGTGCTACATGTCTCATGTGACAAGCCCTATAGATGCCTTTAGGTGAAATTGGATTTGGGCCCAAGCTCCTTATACATCTAAATGTAACAATGTAAGATATATTTTTGCTACTTACACAGATTTTATATTTTCTCTATACCTATATAGCTAGACCTCTGTTTTCCAAGCATGCTCAGAAAGGATTTAACATGGCTGTGTGTGCTTTGTGGTGATGCTGTTCTACTTGCAAGTCCCTAAAATGTAGTTGGAGGGGAAAAAAAAAACCAAACCAGTTCTGGTCCTGGCCTGGCTCCCTTCCTCCAATGATGTCTCTGCATTTTTCATGTAATAGTTATTGCATAAGATGGATAGACAGCCAGAACCTGGGCCCCTCCTCCTCTCAGGGAAATGACCACCCTTGAGCCACAGGGATAAATCTACATGTCTTTTTTTCTTTCATCTGCCCACTTGGGCCATCTTCTGCATTCCTTTTGGTAGGGAGCATGCTTAGTTCTGCCTAGCTCATAACAGACCGGTTGAGGTGCATTAATTATTAAAATGCAGGAGATGTGGGTTCAGACCTTTATGGAGTAAGAGGAGAGAGCCTGGGTAGAAACTGCGTGTATCTACGTGTGACACTGCATCGCTGTAGCAGTGTGCTATGGTGACATAGTGTCGGCGGGCACAGACCATGACTCCAAAATTGTGTCACCGTAGCAACAAGCTACCTCGCTATAGTGGATCGCTACAGCCATGTAGCTGCTAAAAATAATTGGGTGCTGCCAGGACCGTGTAGTAATGGTTGTTACTGCGCTGTCATTTAGTACTTCCTAAAGCAAGTACTAAAACACAGTGCAGTAACAATTGTGCCATGGTGAGCATGTTTTGATGTGCCCCCTGAGTCTTATTTCATAGTCAGGCACTTGAATGGTGACACTAAAGGGTAGGAAGATCCTCCTTCCTATCCAAACAGCAGGGTTTTTTAATTTTTTTCCACTCTGACCATATTTTTGCAGACTTATGCATCTACCAAAATGCAATGGGATTTTCAAAGAATATACACAGCCACAGTGGATTTCTTGAAGCTTGCTCTGAAGGAAAAAACTAGCCATCCAGGCAGATATTGGATCAAAAATCTATGGCCAAAAATCTATGGCCACATGCAGACACTTCTGGACCCAAGCCTTTAAGCACCATGATTGTAGATTAGGTCCCGCTTGTGCACATGTTTGCTGGTGCTGGAAGCTGCACCAGGAACATGATCTAAGTAAATAGGATAGGGAAAGGGGTGGGCAGGATTGAGAAGGCTAGTGGGTTGGTGGGCCTGGGGTGTATTTGGTGGGATAAGAGGGGCTGGCAGGACTGGGAGGGATGGCAGGTCCAGGGGGTGGGTCTACAGGAGGAGATGCCCACCTGGAAGTTGTGGTGGTTGGACAGCTAAAGATGGTCAGAGAAAGGGGTAGGTTAGGAAGGGCTCGGGCTCCCAAGGGAGGTGGTGCTCTCCCCTACCCTGGGGGTCTTCAAGAGGAGGTTAGATAACCATCTAGCTGGGGTCATCTAGACACAGCACTCTTTCCTCCCTATGCAGGGGGTCAGACTCGATGATCTGTTGAGGTCCCTTTCGACCCTAACATCTATGAATCTAGGAAAAGGGTAGCCCTGGGACTGGGGAGAGCAGCTGGGCTTTTCCAAACCCAAGGGCTACACTCTGAACATGTACACATGTTCAGTAAATCAGGCCAACCCAGGCTTAATCTAACTTTGTACACTTCTCAGGCAGCGTTCCCTCTAAGCTGAGTGGCATGCACGGCTGTGCAGGTGCACCTTGCAGCAGGGCATGAGAGTGCCTGCACACAGATTAGAGGGAACGCTGTTCTCAGGTGTACTAAGTTAAATCAGGCTGGCCATTTTTGTCCTGAGCTAGCCTCCCTAAATGTATGTATGGACTGGCACTTAGATCAAACTAACCCTACTTAAGTTGACCTAAGTGTAACAACTGCACATACCTAGTGTTCCTCATTTTCAGTTTTTACTGAATTTCACTGATAAATTACTGGATTTTTTTATTGAAGTTATTCAGTTTTTACTGATGTACATCCATTTTTCATTGTAAATTAGTAAAAACCAATTTAGGGGTAAGGGCTGTGGTGGCAGCTGCATGCAGAAGGGCGGGGCGGGGTGAAGGGAGTAATGGTGGCCGTGCAGAAGCTGGGGGAGGGTGGCTGAAGCTGCTGCCTGGGGGCATGGGGCTCCCGGTTCTGACCCCAGGTGGGGTGGGAGGGATCAAAGAAATCACTCCCAGGGTGAGCAGGTCCTAGCTGTACCTGGTGGCCCTGGCTACAGCCCTGCCCTGGGCACTGAAGCTGAAAGCCCCGCTGAGGGGGCAGGCAGGAGAGCCTGGCCCTGCTCCCTATGGCAGGTGCTGCACCCAGCTGTGCCACGCAGGCCCACAGGCCTGGAGCCACTGCCTAGGAGCACAGGGCTCCTGGCTGTGACCCTGGGTGGGAGGGGCTGGTGCCGGTGCCGGTGCTGGGGTCAGGGTTGTGTCCCACCCTCCATGTCTGGCTGTGTGCCACTCCCTCTTTCTCCCAAGCACCAAGACAACCCAGCAGCGGGCAGCTGCAGTAGGAGAGAGGGACACGGAGCAGCCCATCGGTCATTCCCAGGGCTGCAAAGTGGGGGGAACTGTCAGTGGGAGTGGGGGGTGGGGCGCTGCTCTTGCTGCTATGCGTACCCTGGGAGGGCTGCAGGCTGGGGGGCTGATCCGGGCTCTTCCCAGGGGGCACATGCCCCCGGATCTGTGCGCAGAACGAGAGCAGACTGCCGCTGCTGGCTGGGACTGGAGGCAGCACCGGGCTCTTCCCAGCAGTTGGGGTGGGTGGCTGCCTCCTATTGTCCCATGTGCAGATACAGGGGCATGTGCCCCCCCCTCCCTCCAGGAAGAGTCCAGTGCAGCTCTGCAGCCCTCCTGGGGGGCACATAGCAGCAAGAGCCCAGCCCTCCATGCCCTGCCCCACCCTGTGCCACACACCTACTGACAACTCCCCCTGCTTTGCTCCCTGCTGCAGCCCTCGGAGCAGCCAATGGGCTGTGCTATGCCCCTCCCCTCGCCCCTTCACTAGTCCCAGCCTTAGTCCAGTCAGTCCTTCCCTCCCTCACTGCCCTGGGAACATATTATTATTTTCCCTGATTAAAACTGATTTTTTTTTCTTCCTTTTATCCTGATTTCAACCCGTTTTTTATGTTTGGAAGATAAACCCTGAAAAATTCCCAGAATTTTTTTTGAAAATAAAAACTAAAAATGCAGAACACTACACATACCCTGTGTAAGTGGCAAAAACACCTCTTGCACATCTACAATTATATGTGTAAGAACCATTTAAATGCCCTCAGTGAAGTAGGATTTGGATTTTGGAGTTGTTACTAAGCATGGGCCTTACTTAGTTTCTGTTACAATTTGTGTATGGCTTCTCATTTTCTAAAGGGGGTTTTATTGCAAAAGGTATTTCCAAGGGATAAGGTTCACCTTGTCCTTTTCCTTATTTTGCCACAACTAATGGCCAAAAATCAGGTAGTTCAATTGCTACTGCTTGCAGCAGAATGAATGAGAGTCATGAACATGCATAGCAAATGTTTTAGAGGAGTCTGAAATGGAGTTCATTATTTATTCCCAAACGAGGAGTCTGGGTCTTAGTTCTGCTAAAAATCTTACTTCAAAATAAGTCTCTCTGAGCTTGAAACATAATGTACTAACTATGGCTAAGTAGATTAATCCATAATGAAACCTTTATGCTTTTACATTCTTCACTTTCGGTATTATTCAATAATGGGTTTTAAAAATATTTTTAACTCTCTTTAATATTTCTTATTCAAGCATTTTGGTTACTTTTAATGAGTCAATAGTCTTATGAGATTTGTTCATGTTCTCTGATGGAAAATCTCATGCTTGCATAATACTGTATTTATCCAATTCCAAGATGACTTTGAATTTAAGATGACCACCCAAATAATTAGACTCTATACATGGAACATTTATAAATGTTATAATTTTCCAGGTACAGAATTTAATTATTAGAGGGTTGTCTTAAATTCATTTTCCCCCTCCCCTGCCACTGCAGTGGGGCAGACATTAGCAGGGTAGGGAGCCAGTAGGGAGGCAGGTGGCAGGAAGGCAAGTGGCCTAAACCTCACTTCTTGTAGCCTGTGCCCCCACCCTTCCCATATACACATTGCCCCTCTCCCACCAGTCTCACTATGTCTGTGCCCTCAGGTGTCTGCCCCCATTAACACCTCCTTTGAATCCTCCACTGCAGCTCTGGCTCCAGCCATAGTCTGGGACATAGAGAACATGGTCACTGCATCCCATGATCAGCCACACAGCAGCATTTGCAATAGTAGAGGCAGCTCTGGCCCCAGCCATGGCCCTGGTCCTGGCTGAGCTGGAGCTAGGGCTGTAGCTGCCACCATTGCCACTGCTACTGCATGGCTTGGTGGGGGCCAGAGCAACTGTGTGCTGGATTGGGGCTGGGGCTACAGCCATAATGGCAGAAGTAAGTAGTGGTAGGGGGAAGCTGGGGGACAGGCAGTGGGGGCAGAAGTAGTGTTGAGGCAGGTATGGGGAGCAACCCTGAGTCAGAGCTACAGCAGCTGGCAGCCTCCCTGCTTGTATCTGGATCTACGACAAGGGACTGTTTCCCTTCTTTCTCCCGCCATGTTGAATGGGGGGGGAAAAAACTTATCTTAGATTGGAGTAAATATGGTATTCATGTACTCATTTGTAAAATTTAGCTTTGTGTCCTTGTTTGTGCCTCTTGTTCAAAGTGAATACAGGCCAAACTGAATTTACATGCAAGCAGGCCAAACTGAATTTCTTTAAAAACTCAAGTGACTATTACTTGAAAATATTTGGCAGAAGCTGCTTAACTTTTACACGTATTGTTATATAATTCATCTCTTTTCATTTATAGCAATGCTCAAATAACATCTTTGCACTCATCAGTAAGTTAATCCAAACCAAGGCTAAACAAATACATTTTTAAAATAGAATTGTCCATATCTGGGGATATAGAGCTACCTGACACACACTATATATCGCTGTGTAAAGCATCACATGGAAAATGATGAGGTTTACTAAAAGCTTTGGGTGAAGAAAGTAGACTGTGTGATTAAGTTCTGAACACCTCAAAAATTGAGAACCTAAATAAATCTTTCCTAATTTTAGTGCTATGATGGCCATGAGGGTTTTCAAGATCTGTCCAGTGGGAAAATAGCACACAATTTGTATAATCTCACAAACCAAAAAGCCCACATGAACATTAAGAATTGAGGTATTTTGCTTTCTTTACATTAACTTCTTCACCACCAACTCCCCACCAGTACAATAAACTTCTTTTCTTCATTTTGGCAGAGGGGACAGGTTAGATTTCCATTTTAGAGAAAAAGAGTGTTTTCTTTTTATTTTTCATTTTCCTTTGTATTAACTTTGTGCCACTGAGAAGCATTTGATGTTTTTTTTCCTAACTCCTCCCCTCCCAGCTCACTGCCTTACCTGATGGATGGAAGTCTGAAGATGACCTTCTAGTATAAATATAAATGTAAATCACTCCTAACTTCATGAAACTAAATCCATCCATCTGAAATGTCAGAAATCTTATCATCTGCTTGGGACAAGTCATCCAGAGTTTTAGGAAGATAGTGCATTGTTCTGACTGAGCCAAATCGTTCTGACTGAGCATTCCCATGAATAGAAATTGAAAACTGCTATTGTCCTTACAAAATCCCATGGGAAAATCAAATAATCAAGGAAAGAACCTAAAGGGTTAATTTCATTAAACTGTTAAAATAATACCTGCTTTGAAAAATAATTCTGACTTTGGTATTTGTATTACATACACAAAAATACTGCCAGTACAAAGGCCAAGATTGTAGGGGGCATGATTTACAGGTTGACCTTACATATAAGTTGAGTGCAATTACTTTGGTTCCTCTGGGACTTCTAACCAGAACAATACAAGTTTGAAAGTTTGAAAATTGAAATGAATTCACTTCTCCAAACATTCTTCTTTTTTTTCTTGTCATAATCCATAATTGTGTGGCACAGGAAATTTAACTTTGTTTTGGTTTCTTAGGCAAACCCTGATGTCCTGGACTAGCCTAAGGTGCTTTCTATGTACTATACCTAACTGGTTCCACAGAGCTTATTAACTTATGGCACTTATGTATATGTCTATGAGGGGTGAGAACTCACAGACAGGCATTCTGGGAAAGCATGTGAATGATCTGTAATATTTTTTTTATGAGCACTGCCTGCAGTATCATTACAGTGATAGCTACTCTATAGCTGTACAAGGTTATTGGGATGATTACAATATCCTTGTGTTTGGTTTAGTTTAATAGTAAGGGTCTACAAAATAAGTAGAAACCCCCCCAATAACTACAGATAAAAATATTCCCTGATAAAAGAAAAAAATAACAAACTTTTAAGAAACAATATCTGAGTGAATAGATGAAGAATCAAATGCATTGATTCCAGGCAAAATACAGAAAGCTCTTTTGCCAAAATGGCAACCACCAAATCAAAGGAACTATAAACAGTTGAAAACTATGTCCAGAGGTGAGGGCAGTGTGCCTTCATGAGTCTCTTTCCTAGTTAAACACCTACCTGAAGGGTAGCAGAAGTTAGACATCTGTTAAACACAAGTTCATGAAGATCACTTATTATTTTTATGCCCTTTTTATCTTCATTTGTTTTTATTCTTACTGGTAAAATTAAACAATCCTTTGCATTAAAAATCTTGTCTGATCAATGTGTTAACCACTGTCACAGCTTTCCCAGTGGCAGCTGCAGACACCTGAACCCAGTCAGACTGGAAGAATGAAAGTGGTTGGCACACACTGTTCTTCAAGGCTGTGCTTATGGGCCTTATTACACCTTATACTGTAAGCTGCGCAAATACTGATTGGTGTTAGTGCTAGCTTGGGTTTGGAGCAGTCACACCCTTAGTCTAGAAACCTTTTCTGACCGACCCCTACCTGCACAGCTATGATTTGCCACAAGAGTGAACAGAGACAGGACTAGGCGATGTAGCTATGAGTTGTCACTAAAGGACTGGTGAGCCAGGATAGCCGGGGGTGTGAGAGATCCTGGGATACTGAAAGAATTCAACTTGGGCGGCACATCTGTGGGGAGTGGCTACACCTAAACAGAACAGGAGCTGGGTAGTGTGGATCAGAGAGAAATAATCCTGCCCTGGAGTGGTGTAACTTTGAGCTGCATGACAAGTCTTTAAAATCATTTGAAGGTGTCAACGTGTGGGCAATGAAACGTTTAAGACATGGGTTTTCAACCCTTTTTAGTCTAAGTACCCCCAGTGGCCAGACGTGGAGTGGAGGGGGTGTAGCGCATGGCCGGATGCCGAGGGGGGGAGCAGGGTGGTGTGCAGCTGGACGCTGAGTGGGGAGGCAGGGATGGCACATGGGCAGGTGGGAACGGAGCTCTGCCACCTCCCAGGAGCAGGGCTGGGGCAGGGAAGCTCACAGGACTGGTGTGTGGTGGTGGTGGCCACTGCTCCACCCTGGCCCTGCTCCTGGGGGGTGGTGGAGCTCCATCCCCACTCGCCTGCATGTACCCCCAGGACAGTCCAAGTACCCCCAGGGGTATGCATACCCCCAGTTGACAACCCCTGATTTAAGAGATTCAGGAGATGTCCAAAATTACCATATAATAAGGCCCTGAGGTTCTCTCTCTACTGTAGAATACAGACATCAGGTAAATAAGCTTTGATGGCAGAAGTGGTCTAGGCATGGTAACATCGAGCTTGTTGGCCTGCATGAAGCTCCGTGCTGCTCCAGTACTGGAGCTAGCTTGGATATCTCTATACTACACTGCTGTCTGTAGTATAGACATAACTTAAGAGTGAGGAAATTGTGGAATTTTTCCCCATCCCCTTACATTTTCCCAAGTAGCCCTAGGAAAGTTAAATTAGTAGAATATTGCACTGGAAAGGTTGTACTTCAAGGCCAGAAAGTAGCTTACATTTATAGCAACCCCTGGAACTGGGACAAACCTACAAATGGACAGTCTGAGGAAACAGGAGATTGAAGAACCACATATAGCAAAGGGCAAGGGGGGAAGGAGACCAATCTATGAATCTTTAGTCTGTTCACCAACAAATTACAGTATATATTTCATATGTAACTTCCTTTTAATGTGATCTGCTGACATATTCTCTAAGATGGTCAGGGTAATACTGAGGAATAGTAGATTAGAAACAGATGTTGCCTGATATCACATCTGTGCCACCATATGATTTTAATGGTGGCACAAATGCCAAGCAAATAGATGTCCCTCCTTTGCCCCACCACAGCAGTAGCACAACAAGAAGTACTACTAAGTTATGCTGTTTTACTGTGGGCAATGTCTATTTGCTCTGGTAGTAGAGTGCAAGCAGCTCTGAGCTTCCTGTACTCTCCTGCTACCCTGGGCTGGTGCTTCAGGGGCTTGAGTGGCCCAATCAGAGCTGGTCTTATGGGTGGGCAACCACCCAGGCTGCAGTGGTCAGGTGCTGTCTCCCAACCCTGCCCTGCCTTGGGCAATCCCTCCTCCTCCTCCGCCTCCTCCTCCTCCTTCTCCTCCCAGCCACTGTTTAAGAGGAGCTGGGCCAGGCAGTGTGGGTGGCAGCAGAAGCACATTCACTGCCCTCCATGATGGGACTGGGGAGATGGGGACCAGCACTGGGGACCAAGCCAGGGACAGGGCCAACTGCCCAGGCAGCTGCATTCCCCCTGCCCTTCCCTTCCCATACCCTACCTGGCCAGGGCTGAACATGCAGCTGTGCTGGGGGTGTTGCAATTACTCCCAGCCTCAGCAGCAGCTCCATGTGGACACTTGGGCACTGGCGGGCCAGACTGAGAACTCCCAGGTGGCTGCAGCATGGCATCTTGGGACAGGGCCAATCTAGGGATAGGACCACCTGCTCAGGCAGCTGTGCTGCCTCTGCCCTCCCCCTCCACCTCCCTGTCTGCCTCTGCCTGCAGAAGCATCACTGACTTGGGGGAGGGAGGGTATGCCAAAATGCAAGTTTACCGAGGGCACCATTTTCCTTATCTTGCCCACCCAAAGTAAGACTGGGCTTTCATAGATTCATAGATCCATAGATGCTAGGGTCGGAAGGGACCTCAACAGATCATCGAGTCCGACCCCCTGCATAGGCAGGAAAGAGTGCTGGGTTCAGATGACCCCAGCTAGATGCTTATCTAACCTCCTCTTGAAGACCCCCCAGGGTAGGGGAGAGCACCACCTCCCTTGGGAGCCCATTCCAGACCTTGGCCACTCTAACTGTGAAGAAGTTCTTCCTAATGTCTAGTCTAAATCTGCTCTCTGCTAGCTTGTGGCCATTATTTCTTGTAACCCCCGGGGGCACCTTGGTGAATAAAACCTCACCAATTCCCTTCTGTGCCCCTGTGATGAACTTATAGGCAGCCACAAGGTCACCTCTCAACGTTCTCTTGCGGAGGCTGAAGAGGTCCAGGTGCCCTAGTCTCTCCTCATAGGCCTTGGCCTGCAAGCCCTTAACCATACGAGTGGCCCTTCTCTGGACCCTCTCCAGGTTATCCACATCCCTCTTGAAGTATGGAGCCCAAAACTGCACGCAGTAATCCAACTGCGGTCTGACCAGTGCCCGATAGAGGGGAAATATCACCTCCTTGGCTCTGTTCATCATGCATCTGCTGATGCACGATAAAGTGCCATTAGCTTTTCTGATGGCTTCATCACAATGCCAACTCATGTTCATCTTGGAGTCCACTAGGACTCCAAGATGCCTTTCCGCTTCCGTTCCACCAAGCAGGTCATTTCCTAGGCAGTAGGTATGCTGGACATTTTTCCTCCCTAGGTGCAGCACTTTGCATTTCTCCTTGTTGAATTGCATTCTGTTGTTTTCTGCCTACTTGTCCAACCTATCCAGGTTTGCTTGTAGTTGTTCCCTGCCCTCCAGCGTGTCCACTTCTCCCCACAGTTTTGTGTCATCCGAAAACTTGGACAGAGTACACTTCACTCCCTCGTCCAAGTTGCTGATGAAGATATTGAAGAGTATTGGTCCAAGGACCGAGCCCTGCGGGACCCCACTGCCCACACCCTTCCAGGTCGATACCGACCCATCCGCTACAACTCTCTGGGCACGACCCTCTATCCAATTCACCACCCACCGGACTGTGTAGTCATCCAAGTCACAGCCTCTTAACTTGTTCACCAGTATGGTGTGGGATACCGTATCAAAGGCCTTCCTGAAGTCTAGGTATACGACATCAACCCCTACTCTTGTGTCCAGGTGTTTTGTAACCCGGTCATAAAAAGAGACTAGATTAGTCAGGCATGATCTACCTGTTACGAACCCGTGCTGGTTTCCCCTCAGCATAATTTGTCCTGCCGGGCTCTCGCAAATGTGAAGCTTGATAATTTTTTCAAAGACTTTGCCAAGGATGGAGGTGAGACTGACTGGCCTATAGTTGCCTGGGTCCTCCTTCCTCCCCTTCTTGAAAATGGGGAATACATTGGCCCTTTTCCAGTCCTCCAGGACCTGGCCCGTGCGCCACAAGTGTTCAAATATTACCGCCAGTGGCTGTGCAATGATGTCAGTCAGTGCCTTCAGTACCCTCGGATGGAGCTCACCCGGGCCTGCCGACTTCAAGGCATCCAGTTCCTCCAAGTGACCCTGCACCATCTCAGGGTCTATGCATGGCAGTCTGGTGCCTTGCTGCTGCCTCTCTACAACCCCAGTGAGAGACTTGTCTTGCCCCTCGCTTAGGAACACTGAGGCAAAGAACTCGTTGAGGAGTTCAGCCTTGTCCCCCCTGTCTGTCACCAATTGCTTCTGCCCATTTAGTAGGGGTCCTATTCCTCCCTGGGCCTTCCTTTTACTCCCAATATATCTAAAAAACAAATTTTTGTTATCCTTTACTTGGGATGCCATCCTCAGCTCCATGGTAGCTTTGGCCTGTCTAACTGCCTCCCTACAAGTGCGAACAGAGGAGATATACTCCTCTTTGGTAATCTCTCCCTGTTTCCACTTTTTATATGCTCCCCTTTTAGTCTGCAGGCTTCTCAAGCTCCAGAGCATCTGCCTAGCTTTCCCCACTTACAGAGATGCCCAGGGCACATCTCTGCAAGCAGGAAAAGTCAGGGTTTCCCATTTACAAAGACCTACCTTGGGATCTCCAGAGGCGTGTCCCCACAACCATGGAAAAGCCACACAGGCCCTGAAATGAAAACAAGGGACCTAGGGTATCATGATGCCAGGCCTCCAAGCTGGGACGTGCACAGACCTGTGTTTCATGTGGAAGCACTGATCAGTGTAGGTCCCGCATGGAGGCATGGGGTGCAGTGGATTCCCTAGCTCCTACACTTCTTTGTACCTCCTTACTGAGACTTGCATGGACCCATGCCTTAGGCAAAGGTGTAGAGCCTAGTATGGGCCCCTGCACGCAGGCACGGGGTGCTGGGGATTCTCCAGCTCCTGCACCAGGACCTGTGCTGGCTTGTGCCTCCACAGGACCCAGTGTGGGGCAGCAACAGACATGGGGCATCCCTAGGCAAGGGGAACACATCATTCCTTGTCCTGCATTGGGAAGGGGGCCTGTAGCAGGGCACTAAGGTGCCTGCTACTGGGAGAGCCGGAATAGCTGCTCAGGTGCCAGGACGACCAGAGGGAGCCAGAGTCCCCCACCTGCTAGCGGTCAGCTGACCGGAAGGGGAGGGCCTGGCTCCCATTTAAACACCAGAACTGAGGCCAAGGGGGCAGTTCCCTGCCAGCAGCTAAGGAGGAAGGAGCTCTCTCATGGAAGAGAGAAGCAGTGTCTAACACTGATGCGGGATGGCGTAAGCCCGGTAGGCTTGAGCAGGGTGGCTTAAGCTTTTATGTTATAGCCAAGGGGCTTGCGTTTGTGTTGTCATTTAAGACCAGTGGTTTGGGTGAGGCTATTACGGGTTGGAGGTGGCCTCATTGTAGGGACCCACTCTGGAGTGGGATCCCCAGTGCCAGTGAGGGCGCAGTTTTTGGGGGCCTGGACCCTGGCCAGGGAGGCCTGGAGCACCTGTGGGGGTGCAGGTGTATGTTTTTTCTGTTGTTTTGACAGGTGGAGTCATGCCCAGTTTTGAACTTGTGACCCCTTTAATTGTGGGGCCAGCACATGTGCCTCTGGGCCAGGGGGTGTCATGCCTCAGAAGGGAGCCAGAAAAGAGGCCAAGAGCCTCCAGGCACTGGAAGGAAGAGCTAGAGCCTAGGAGTCTAACCCTGTTTGGTGGGTTTGGATGGAGAGGTCTAGCTAGAGAAAAAAGGGTTCAGAACCTTATAGAAGAGACCCCAACATACCCAATATAATCGGCAGTCTCCCGCTCGTATACTAATTCCATCAAGACATGGCAGAAGAGATTAGAGCGGGATAGCTGAGGTCCAAGAGACTCCAAGGGCGCCCCATGTAAGGCACTGGTGACCCAGAAGATGGCGCTGGGGAAGGCGACCTGTCACATGGGCCAATACGGGACAAAAGGAATCAAGCATCTGTTACCCAATAAAGCTCTGATAAGAGTTGTCCCACCAGAGCTAATTCACTTTGGTTTGGTGACCTCTGTTTCTACCCTTAATGTCTATTTTTGCATCGTTTGCAAATTGCACAAGTACTCTCACTGAACAAGCCTCAATCTTGTAATGATAAAAGTAGGTAAATTGCCAGGCAAAAAATGTTTTGGTTTGAGCTAGGCTTGTAAATATCTTTTTATTACTTAAGAGAAAATTCCCTTGAGTGAAGAAGTATGATTTTTTTTTTGTGTGTGTGTTTTTGAAAACACTGAGCTAGAAAGCCTAGAAACAGTAGCACAACTGACAAATCAATAAACTGTATGCTACTATAATGTCTAACTGAAGTTTAAATTTCACATTACTACACAAACTTTGAGAGAAACAGTGTCACCGGGGAAGACAGAGATCTCATTGTAAGTCACTACACTTTATGATGATTGTTCTGTACAGCTTTAGAAAATGATACTGAGTTTCAAATGTAAAATTCCTGTGACATTTAGAAGAAATATGTACAATACTTAACTGTATCTGCAGTGGTGGATCTCTTATCGCTGGATTCCATAGGAATAGATTTGGTGATAGGACAGGTCCAGGTATCCTCATGTATGCAGGTCATATATGCATTCTGGAACTGAACGTTAGGTAAAGTCCACCAGCTGCTCCTACACAAAGATTTGGGCTGAGCCTGAATCCACAAGGCCCAGAACTTGGACATCTCCTACCCAGACTGGAAGTACATATGTTATCTATCTTAGAAGTTCCCTTGGGACTTCAGAGACCCCAGATTACCCCTTCATCAACTCTAGTTGCATCCAGTCTCAGTGCCAGTGCCCGAGCTGGCCACATGGGAAACAAGCCAAAGGTTTCCTTGGCTTATGATCTATTACCATCTCCCAGTGATGACCCTCCCCTGCCTCTAATTCTATGGCTTGAGCTTGCTGAGCTCACCCCTGTCATCTTGGGGAATAGGGGCATTATCCAGGGCCAGGCGTCTGGCTTCCCTTCCAGGGCTCATGTGCCACCCCAATCTTTCCCTGTTTTAGGTTTATAGTTTGGTGGGCCTGCCCCTTCGGCCCAGCTAGTCTTCCCACATTCGAGTTCCTCCTTTAAAAATATCCTCAACAAGGCATATTGCCTCCTGTCTAGTGGCTACAGACCATTCCCAGGACCCTATTCACAGAATTTGGCTTAATTATTATAATGTCACCACTTCCACCATTTTGTCAGCAGAATTAGTCTGCTATTTTAACCACCAGTTGCACAAATCCTTAAGGCGGTGCACCACTCCGTGAGGCCAAGAGTTGGGGTCAAACGGCTCTGCTCAGAATTACTGCCTGTAGGCCTCTTCTGCGAGTTACACACCATCCAAAAAAGGCCAACTTCAGGATGTTTCTACCCTTAGTATCTATTTTTGCATGGTTTTCAAATTGCACAAGGACTCTCTCACTGAACAAAGCCCAATCTTATAGCGATAGGTTCATGAAGCATTGGTTCCCAGGGCCCAATAGGCAGGCTGGGCCTCCCCAGTTAAGTAGGGTGCTACTTAATGGCCCAGACATCACAAGGCCACTGATATGCCTTGGCCATTTGCTCAGATGTGTCTAGAAAAGCCAGGGGGTTCATCATCCAGCCTCATTTTTGTAAGCTTACTCTTGCATCTGTTGGGGTCTGGGGTGCCTCAGCCCCTTTCATGCTGGGTTTCACCTGTTCTAGCAGCAGCAGCATAAAGCACTGCTGTTTCTCTTGCATCCTCTGTTGGAACTATAGTTCTTGGTTCTCTGGGCCCTATTCTGGAACATGAAGACTTCATGGATTTCAGCAGGAGTTAATAGTATTCAGCATCTTTGTGCAACATTGGGTCAAAACTCACTAATTTAAATCAGTTCTAGTTTGGCTGCAATTGGAAATGATGTTTTGGGGGGAGGATCAGTACTTCATGACAAATTGGGACACGATGAATCATATTTAACGTTGCCAAAAATTAACAATTTGGAATATTTTTAGCGAAGTATGTGTAATCTTTGTGTAGTTTCTGTCACACCTTGTCTGCATATAGACAATAGTCCAGAGGTAAAAGAGCAGTCCATTAAGATTTATTACCAGGACTTTTTACAACACATTTACTCAGCAATTGAGAAATTTGACAGGTACGTTACAGCTGCTATAAATGAAACACTTCCTGTAATGGATTTTGGAAATAGTTTGTGCACAGTAGAATCATTCATTAAATATTGAGGGCCAGATCCTGTTCCACCTATTAGGCACCTGAGTCTACATAAATGTAATCCTGTTCTGCCCTGCAAAAACATGAATGTACCTAGTTTGGTAATATGCCATCATCTTAGCCTTAAGACGAAGAGACAATATGCAGAAGGACTAGCCCACTTTTTGTATTACTTGTATTTCATGGATCCCTACAGCATGCAGTAGGAGGATCACACTTAAATGCCTAAATGCATTTAGGTGCCTAATAGATCTAATAGGAGGTGGCTCTGCAGGGCCAGTAAGAGCCCAATCCTGCAAGAAGCTGACTATTACTTTGTTGACCACTACCTTCAACTCCTATTAAAAGTGGTAGCAAATTTCTCCTCTACCTCAATTGTCTTAAATTTCTAAAATACTGTAAATTAGAAGCACGTATTGGCCTTTTCAGGATTCCTGTCAGGTCAGGTAACAAAAGGAGGGTGGCTTGCTTCCAGTGCTCCCCTGGGAAGCCCCTGCTTTTTCCAGAGCAGAGTCAGAGAAGATGAAATATGGGCAACATTAGCAAGGAAGGAGATTGAATGGGTAGGGAAGGACAGAGACACTGAACTAGAGAGATGGATGGGATGGAGGTGGAGAGAAAGAGGAGTGTGATTAAGACTTGTTAGAAGAAGGATTAAGATATTAAGATAAGGTTAGAAGGTATTAAGTCCTTGGCTGGGAGAAGAGGGTTCTAGAAGGGTAGGAGAAATAAAGGTAATACAGAGAGACTGACCTGGATGAATAACAGGTCAGTGAAGAAATAGAAGGGATAACTAGAACAATGGAAACAATCATTAGGAAGTTTAATGTTAAGTGCTACAATAAATTACAGTGGCATTCTGGAGTGTGTTGCCATGATTTATTGACTGTTATTTAGAGCATCTATTGCAGCATTAGCCAGGGAGATGATTAAGAAAGCCATGCCTGTTACTGTGCCCTTGGTGGTGTCCATAAAATGAAAATTGGCTTTTGGCTAAAAGTTAGAGGGACACACTGTCATCGGCAACCTATCCACGTGTGCTTCTATTGCTCTGTTTATGTGTGAAGTCCTTGCTGTTGCTAAATAGGATGATTAGAAAAACAAAATTATTTTTGTATGTTTCAGCAATTGAATTAAAATAAATCTTTGTTTCCTCACACACCATTTTAGCACTTTGCTACTTTTTTTTTGGGGGGGGGGGGGGTTTCTGGCGACTTGATATAATTAAAAGAAGTGCTGGACTCCGCCTCTTTCTGAGTCATATTGCTATACAAAGTCTTTTAAAGTTTTTCAATTATTAAGCTTGGTCTGAAGAGTCCGCTAATTATATTTTCCTCTGAAATCACATTACATTTCTTGCCAGATGTGCCAGAAATGATCAAATTGCCAGGTGGAGTTTTCTTGTTTGGTTGCACCCGGGTTACTGATTCACATAACTCTAGAATCATATGCAGTGGAAGCTGGTAATTAGTAACTGTGAAACTTGTCACAATGGTTTTATTAGTTGGTGGACTAAATTGCTACCAGAATCCCATTACTTGATATGTGAAATGCTGTGGCTAATGCATCTGTTAAATTATACTTAGTTATCATCAATGGAGACATACTAAATGACAATGGAATTTGCTCCTGATAATTAGTCAGACTAAAAGGTACTTATATATGCTTCTACAGTAACAGTCAAGCTAATTGACGCTCACAAAACACTGAATACTCCTCAGATATTTTTAGCTAAACAATCATAGATAATCAACTCTTAAATTTTCCAGGAATTATCTATTTTGGCAATGAGTACTTTGAAGACTGCAAAGCAAAAAACTTTTCCTGATTATTTTACTCCACCATAACTATGTAATTCTTAAAAGTAACATTCTAAATGTTCTAAGAAACTGTACATTTAATCTTGTCTCTATATCATCATATAATTCTTATGCAGCAGACAGGGATGCATACGATTGGTAATACATATATGTAACCCAGGCAATACTCCAAAAGTTACCCCCTCTCCAATCGAAGGGACCAAAGCAGGTGCACAAGCGCTGTGGGAGGTGTAGGGACTCTCTTCCCCCTATAGAGCACAGCCAGACCACCACTGGGGACTTAACCATATACCTTTTAATGAGGAAACAATACTGGGAACATAACAGACATAATCAGGGGGTATAGTGGACACTACAATGCCCCAAGGGGGCAGGATTCACCAAAGGTTAGACACTTACAATCATTGGCAAAAGACAGGGTTAACAAAATACAAAAAACAGCAGAGCAAACAATACTGGTTGGGGAAATATACAAAGGCACAAAATACAAAATGTCAAAGGACAAAGAAATATAGGGCCTAGGTACCTGGAGGGGGAGAAAGGGGGGAAAACACAATGGCTCCTTTCTACTGCAAGAGGAACTTCTCCTTGTTAGCTCACTCACCGCAGCTCGGACTTAAACTCAGCTCTCCCACGTGGTAGGCAGGAACACTGCCACACAGCCACCAGTGCTGGTTTTGCTTTATGCTGCTAGGGGGCTTGACCTTCTTGGAGCCCCAGCCTCATGTCGAGCTGCCTGGTCTCTGATCAGAGGAGTTGGAAGCCAAGCTGGGAACCCCTCAGGTCAATGCTCAGGTCCTCCTGCTGGCCACAGCCTCTCGTAGGGGATCCTGGAGCCCAGCAGGAAGCCTCTCCTGTCGGCCACACGCTGTGCTGCTGAGGGTCCAACTGCTGCCTGCAGGTCCCACTCCTTCAGGCTCTTCTGGGGCAACTGCTCCCACCGCACTGGCTCAGCTCTTTGAAGCTCCTTCCTTGTGGTCCCTCACTGGTCTTTCTCCTGAGTCAGCCTCTCTGCCCCTTTTATCCCCCTCCAGGTGACCCAAGGGCCAATCAGTGCACATGGAAGGTGAATCTCTGGGGCCTGATCGGTAAGGAAAGGGAATCCCAAGTCTTCCAATCATCTTTTACCCCTTCAAAGCCCCTGGGCTATGGTCACTGCCAGCTAGCCCGTCACATATAATATATATAATATACACCTATGTATATGCCTTTCCTTCATTATAAAACAGGATTGTAAAATTCATCAAGGGCCCCAGGTTTGATCCAGACCACAGGGTTCCTTGTAGATGGATCCAACCAGAGGCATGACAGCTGCTGCAGTGGCCATTGTGGTGGCAGGAGTGGTGACCTGGGGCCCCACAGCAGCAGGGATAGAGGATCTGGTGAGGGAAGGAGTGGGGGCAAGCCTGGTGGCAGGAGCATTGCAGGGTTCAGTGAGAGTAGTGAAGGGTCTGGAGGGGGCAGTACAGAATCCAGCAGTGGCCAAAAGGCAGGTTCTGGCCTGGGCAGGAGAGGCAGGATTGTGGGGTCCATGGTGGTGGACTAAGCTCACCACCAATGGCCATGCCCAATGGGGCCAGAGGTCCCAACTTTTGGTGTCCTCAGATAGCTGGTGGACAGTTAGAGAGGCTTGCAGCCCATGGGCCATATGTTTGACACCCCTGTTGTATATGGAATGTCTTGTTATGGTATACAAAATACATGTCATAAAAAGTGGAAAATGGCTAAGTACTAATAATTAGTCATTCATAGATAACTAATAATTAGCAATACTCTTGAAGTGACAGATTATCCGAATTGCATTGTCTCTTCTTGTGTGCACAACTCCAAGGTTTTTGCTTCATTTTATATTTTGTAATTAATTTAGTTAACTTCTAATTTCTGTTTGTAATCAGAGATCTTTTCATTTCTGTTTCCTATGAATTTATTTTTATTTATGTAGTACAACATCATCTAGGGCAGGGTTAGGCAATTATTTTGGGCGGAGGGCTGCTTACTGAATTTTGGCAAGTCATTGAGGGCCGCATGACAGGCAGCCAGGGGCAGATAAATATTAATTTTCTAAATTTTAAGGGGCCCCATGGGTCAGATAGAATGGCCTGGTAGGCCGCATCTGGCCCACGGGCGGCATTTTACCCATGCCTGATCTGGGGGTCCCAGTCACAGAACAAATTACTCTATCTGTTGTATAAATATAATATCTGACTAAAGGAGATTATAGTCTTGGTTGAGTTTATCACAAGAAGCTTGTCATACATTTCATTAATGAAGAACTTCTTTTTCAGGATTTGCTCAAAATCAAGAGGGCCCACCCGTGATATGTGTACCACAGGTGGCAGACACACCCTTTGTGTATGTGGCACATGGCAAATCAGGGAGGAGACAGGCAGCACAGTAGCAGAAAGCAGAGACGCACATAGGGGAGAGAGTACAGGTCAGGGAACAGTAAGAAGAGCAGCAGATCAGTCAGGGGAAAGAGATCAGAATGACAATCAGAGATGGTGCAGGGCTAATATGTGGCATCCATACCAAAAAGGTTGGCTGTCACTGCTCTGAACCATTCTCATGTCCATCTTCCCTTTTTTGTTGTCCATTGAACATCACACATACTTCCATTTCCTCCTCCTTTTAAAGCTTCAGTCTTTTACTTTGTTTCCCTGCTTGCACTGTGCCATTAACCCATTTTACGTTGATCTTTGCAAGGATAAAATATGTTGTGTTAGAACAGGGCTATCCAATTTCCTTGTGGCCATGGGCTGCACCTGCACACAGTGCCAGCCATATGCTGCATGGCCAAGCCTCCCAAGAACCCCACCTCTCTCTTCCCTCCATGTGGGCAGTGTTGGTAACTTTCCCTTCCTCCCCAGAGTCTCTCCTGCCACCAGGCATCTCGCAGGTTGCATACTGGCCCCTTGAAGACTGCCAGTTGGATAACCTTGTGTTTGAATATGTTAGTTAAGGGCCTCTAGTCACTAAGATAAAAACAAATGTTTGAAAACATGTTTTTTATAATCTTTCTGTAGATGGTACCATAATTGTTAGTTGGCCATATTAGAGATAAGGCTACTACTTAAATTTACTCCAAGTAACTAACATGTTTAGATTCCAAGCTTGCTTGTCTATACCAGTAGTTTTAGGCTGGACTGTCATTTAGCCTAAAAACAGATGGAGAGGGGAAAGGGATGATGGATTAGGGAAGGGAAACAAACAAAAGGCCTGCTTTTTATGAGTGCCTACAAATCCTAACATATTCTATCTAATGCATTGTGAAAATCTGCGTACATTGCCTTCTCGTATGGTTTTTCAGACTCTCTTAATTGGAACATATTAACATTCCTTTAATCCTAGTAAGGACAAATCCCTTATGAGCAGTGACTAGCAGATACTAGTCTAGTGATGGGTGGGTTTGCTGATTATTAAAATTATGAATTTACACAGATTTATATTCTTCCCTGAACTGTTTTATTCAGAGGCAAAGACTGAGCAGAGACCACTGAAGTGTGTCAAAGAGCCTCTACTTTTGCTTTGGATGGCTGAAAACAAGTGCATAGCAGATAGCTGGTTTCAAGTTCACTTAAACTGGGATGTGTGTAAAGGAATGTAACAGTCCAGGTATATTTATCCCACAGTAATGAGTATTATCTTTCTGCAGCATATAACTGCTCTTAGCAGACTGTCGGTAAAAAACTATTTGAATGTCCTGGGCCAAGTATTGTTCTTTCAAAGGTATTTTAACAATGCACTCATTGTAGAATGAGATGAACATTATTGCTACAAACCTCACAATATAGAGTCTGGAATTTCTCATTTCGGTACAACTTATAAACAGAGTTGCCCCAAGGAGGTTCCCCAGGGAGTGGGGAGGCATTCTGTCTCTCAGACCCCATCTGTACAGAAGTCACATGCTTGTTGTCATATTCTTCACTGTGGGCATGTCTACACATGCATTTACTCCATCTTAAATTTACTGCACAGTAAATGGGAACAGGCAGACATCTACATGTGCAGGCAACCTAGGACTAATGTTAGTCCCAGGTCAGAGCAGCCTACTGTGGGCCCCTGTGGCCACTGGTGGGGGGAGCTCCAGCCTCCGGTCACATGGCTGCCAGCACTTGGTGGCCATGCTGAGGCCACAGGCAGCTGCCAGCACTTGGCAGCCACCTTTAGAAGCTTGCCCCCACCCTCTGATCCCTGGCCAGCACCTTCCCTATCTGGGAGCAGCGTGTCCAGCACGGGGCAGCTCCCTCCTTGGCAGCTCCCTGCACCACAGCTGCCCCTACCCATGCATCTGCCCCTATCAGCAACAACCAGTGCCCCACACTACTGCTAGCCATGGTGCTGGCCTTGCTGGCCGCAGCAGGCTCCCCCTGCCCAGGCTCCAGGACAGCTGTGCACCTGCCAGCCAGACCCAGAGCACCAGCTGCAGGAGGCTCTGGCCAACCCCCTCCTCCTGCACTCCCTGCTCCAGCCCTCCTGGCCTACTGCCTACTTACCCCCAACCCCCTGATGACCCCCAACACCACTCCAGGGCACGCGCATGGGTGACATAAAACAGCTTTATTTCCCAAACAGCCTCTTTCACCATTTCTTCTCCCTCCCCCCCCTCAACGAACAGAACCCCCCCTCCCCACCCACCCATAGTAAAAAACACATGTCCCAAATTGAAAACTACATTTAACTATAAGACCCGGTCCCTGATTCCTGGCATGGGATGCTGAGGGGTGGGCTGCTTAGGGTGCAGAGCCATGGCAGGTGGCCAGCACCTCTGCCCTGAACAGTCCCCCCACAGGTTCAGGGGCTGTGGTAGCTGTGGAAGGCGGCAGGCTCTTGCTGCAGTGCAGGAGGCCAGTGCTCCTGCTGGTCGGGAGGTGCCCCTCCCAGCCACCCAAGGTCAGGCCTAGGAGGGTCAGCGTCTCCTGGTGGGGCTATGCCTGGAACTCCCAGCTCCTTGGCTGTGTGGAGCCAGGGTGAGTGGTGAGGCCGGGCCTTGGCAGGAGGCAGCAGGGCCAGGGCAGGGGCTGGGACAGGGGCTTCTGTGGTTGGGAGGCACTGGAGAGGGGGCTGTAGTGAGGTGGCGGGCGGGTGGGAGTGAGGGGCCCTGTGGGGCCAAGTGCCAGGAGGCATAGGTGCACCTGCCAAGCCCAGAAGGGCATGCAGGGACTGGTGGTTAGCATCTGTGGCCACCGCTACCTGGTCCTGGCTCTTGGCCTACTGCTCAAGGAGCACAATGAGGTACTCCTCCAGAGCCTCCATCTAGCTCCAGTGGTCCTGCTTCACCTGCTGGAATGCCTCCTCCTGGGCAACATCCTCTACCCACCTTGCCAGCTTCCACTCTTGCTACACCTGGTCCCATGCCTACTCCCATGTCTCCTGCTCCTCAGCCACCATCACCAGCCACTGGAGGAGGTCAGTCCAGTCCTGGGTGAACTGCTGCCAGTGCCAACTCATCCACGTGGCTCCAGCAATGGGTAGTGGTAACCTGGACCCTGTATCCCAACTGGGGTTGGTGGCCTCTCCCCCGCATCCAGATGTTGGCCCCACAGAGGCAAGAGACAGAAGCCTTTTGTGAGACTGCAACAGTTCAGAGATAAGATGCTCTTCACCAGGGGCCGTGATTGCCATTGGCATCGACACCTTCTTTGAGGTGTGAGAGGTCTATGCCCACCCAGCTGTGGGGACACACATTGCCCACTAAAGTTTTGAACTGTGTCCCATTTCTCTGCATACTGGGGTGGAGCCCCAGGGCCAGAGGACTCCAGGTGGGCTGGGCAGAGGCCAGAGCAGGGACTGAGAATGCCCACCCTGCTATGTGGGATTTACCATGTGTCAGGGGTTGGTGAGGCCAGTGACTCTGCAAGGGATTCCACAATGGCATGGGCAAGTGGCTGTGCCTGGTGTCTGCAGCCTGTAGTGGTCAGGGAGGCTGGTTCCTGGCCAGGGGCACCCCCTGGAGAGGAGCTGGTGCTGCTGGTGGCTGGCAATATTATTGCTGTCCACTGGTGGCAGAGCAGAAGGGTGCAGAGCTGGTGAGGCAGCTGCTGGCCAGGGCTTTCCAAGCTGCTAGTGGGTGCTGCAGCTGGGGAGGTGGGTTGGGCAGGGTGCTAAACACCTGAGGGCTCCTCCTCCAGGGAGGTGTCACATCCAGAAGGGTCAGGGTGGGGCCGTGGCTCTGCTAGGCTGCCCCTGCTGGTGAAAACCGCAGGTTTGCAGCCTGGGTCCCAGGGCACCAAAATGTTGATCAGTTCCCACATAAAGGGCATAGTCTTGTGGACATGACTGGACCAACAATTGTGCCTGACTTCTATGCAGCATTGGTGCACTAACCAGAAGTGGCCTCTCTTGTGCATCCCACCCGACAGGGCCTCATAAACATGAGGCAAACTGCCTCTGTGCCTCCACATCCCCCCTGAAGAGGGCCATGAAGTCACACACCTCCTCCTGCGTCCAGTTGGGGCCCCAGGTGCTCGGCTTGGGAATGTGCATGCGGGTGGGCCTGGGCCTCGCTGGGGAGGGATGGGGAGGACATGGTGGTAGTGCCTCCTGTGCTGGGTCTCTGGACCCCTATGCAGCTGCCCCTGTGTGGCTGGTACTGGACAACACCCAGGATCACTCTGCCGTGGGTTAGGGCCAGGGCCTGGAAGCTGCATGGCAGAGGCAAGTGTGCCACAGCACATACATATAGCTGCAAAGAAAGGAGAGTGCTGGGGGTGCGCAGGAACAGGGAGCTGTACTGCCCTCCTACCACAGGCAGCCAGGCCAGGCAGGAGCCCTGGGGAGGTCTGAGGAATGGGCAGGGAGAGCAGCAGGCTACAGCCCTTTACAAGACTCACCTGTGTCCAAGAAGTAGCTCTGGCTAGTGGACTGGATGAGCAGCAGCAGCCTGGGTCCTGCCAGGGGGCACACAGGGCTTGCACTCCCCCAAGCTCCTCTGCAGTGTGCCCCAAGGCACACAGTGGCTACAGGATTTTATACCCTGCAGCTTGGGGCTGCCAAAGAGCAGCCCAGCCAGCCCTGGTGGAGGGGAGGGGGCCAGCTACTATTAACCCAGGCTAGCTTTAGTACTAGTATTAGTACATAGTACTACATTGTGCTTTGAAGACATACCTACCTTGTCACACAAATAGGGAATTCTTATTACAAAAGACAGGATACTAAGTATGTCCAGAGTTCCCACATGTTTTCAGAGCTTCTTTGTACTGTTCTCTTGTTAACTTTCTTAACTTTTTAAAAACAGGTTACATCTTCAGTTCATTTTTATGTAATTGAGGTAATATAAATCCCAGTTTTGCACATTGTTTAAAATCATCTGTGGTTTAACTGCACTAAAATCAGCAGAGGTATGCCAGAGATCAAACTGGATCATTATCTAGAAATGTACACTAGGGAACTGAACTTGCTTCATCACAAATAACTAAAATATTCTAAAACAGATATTTGTACTACACTTTCTACTTCATTTAATAGTGCTGTGAAACCATGAGCAGACTTCATCCTGTATTGGCTTCACTGAGGCCATTTGTGTTGCTGAATGGATGATTTTCATTCACTACTGTTTGGCTGATTTAACTTTTGTCTACGGCTGAACAACACTGTCAATATTTGTTTTTAATTGACAAGATTCTGGTAATATGGTGGTGGTGAATGCAGACCAGAACAACTGTGTACAGCGCTGTCAGCCTGACATGGCATATAGGGTAATGATAGATGTGGAAAAAATAATGTGCTTTACCAGAAACAGCAGCACGTTAGTTCAACCTGGCTCGGCGCATCTGTATAGATCGGGCACTTCAGTGAGGCTTTTTGGTGCTTTTATCTAATAGCTGATTGAATCAAAAAGCCTGACTAAAGCACCCAGTCTATACAGATGTTGGGAAAGCTGGGTGCAGCTCAGGCGCTGCCTCTTCTGGGTATGTGCTGGGCTCGGCATGCAGGCACGCCAAGTTTTAAGTAAAGCACCACTTTTATTTTTCCCCCACATCTGAAAGCAGCCACAGTGTGCTGCCTGGCAGCTGACCACCAGATTAGGAATGGACAGTAGTGACAAATAGACTTTAGGGATAAAAATCACAAATGCTGGGTGTAACTCTAAAATCTGACCGATGTTGGAAGGATCTCACTCTTAGTTTGACAAAACTTGTATAGCTTGTCAGACCAATAAAGTCTCAATGAATTAAATTGTCTACCAATGGACATTTTGGCTTCCACTGGTGTTTAGCCATTTTAAAATTTTGCTAGAAAGGCTAGACTCTACTAGATAACCAAACATCACTTTAAGCCATCCGTAAGTGTCATTCTGAAGTCTCTTCTCAATATAAAGTTCTAGAACAATTCCTCTTTGTTTACCAGTGAAGAACTGCAGCATGTTATTTTCGGAGGCCCAGAACTAGTATGTGATTATTTCTACACTACAAGCTTACCGTGCCAAGCAGTGGTGCCCTGACATACACTCATGCTACCTAAGGTTATCTCCTGATCTGGAAGCAGTAGAGATGCATGAGCTAATTAGCTCTTTAACCATGCACATATAGCTATACTGCTTCCAGTTCAGGAGCTGTGTGAAGCAGGGCAGTATATTTGAGGTCACCGCTGCCTGGTACTTTATGTTTGCAGGAACATGTATTTCTTTTTGAGCCATAAATACTTTGCTTTTTTCAAACAACAGATTCTCAATTTTTTCCCTTGCCTAATTCACAAATCGGAGCAAGCGTAACATGGCATCCTTCATGATGTATTTGTATGTAATTTATATCAGAAAAATATCATGATGCATCATGTATAATTAAAACACATAACAAAATAAGGATCACATTTATTCTCCTGCCTATGAAATCAACACTAGATGATTCATACAGACGTATCCGCTGGAAAAGCACTAAGGCAATTGTGCTCCATAATGAATAATCTATAGGAGTTGATTAGAGCTCAGTGAAGACTGGAAAAAAATATCTGTGAATATTCTTGAATTTTTAAACAAATCTGCTTCTATTATGTTCACACCCATTTATTTGTTATGAATTATTCACCTAGAGCTTAGGCTGATGGAAGGTAATTGGTTTTGCAGCCATGGGGTTAGGCTTAACTATTCCATTTGAATTACATTACAATGATTATTTATTACTTGCATTGTAGCAGTGCCCAGAGGCTCCAGTCTGGATCAGGAATCCATTTTGCAAAGCACTGTGCAAACACAGAATCCTTTTTACTGAAGCTTTCCCAGTTCCCAGACACGACTGTCAACCAACGGCGCTGAAGGGATGTGATATACAGCTAGCAGGATGCGGGATGGGTGACAAACCTACCCTTAGTTTGTCACGGCTGGTTTGAATTAGGGGACAGGCTGTGAGGTGAAAGACAAGGGGGTGAGTTCATAGGAACAGAGGATTCTGGAGGAGGGAAGGTGGCAGGGGAACCTGCAGGGAGGAAAGAAAAATAACCTGGGGTCAAATCCTGAGGAAGTCGAGCCTGGCAGCAGGACTGCTTTCTGCTCCTTAGGGCAGGCAGTCCCCCGGGGCTGTGGTACAGGTGATGAATGCCCCCGCAGGTGCTCCAAACCTAGAAAGGGCAGCAAGGATGGAAAGAAGGGGCCTTGCTGGGCTTCCCTCTCCCCGCCACAGGCAGGCCAAGGGGTGTCTTTGCTGATGGGGGGCAGTTCCCAGGCCCCTGGCAAGGGGGGCAGGCCCTCCCATCCAGCCTGAGCAGAGCCGGCGGGCGGGGGGGGGGGGGACTGAGTGAGCTCCTTGCCCCGGGGTAGGGCTAAGGGGACACTGGATCCCAGGGCCAGGGGGCGCCTAGTGCCCCCAGCCCGGTGCCTCGGGGCTGGCCCGGCCGGGCGCTGCTGGTCTCGCTCAGCATCTGCGGTGGCGCCTCTGCCTCGGGGCGGGGGGTCCCCGCAGACGGCGCTGCCCGGTGCCCGCGGGTCCCCCCCGGCGGCGGCGGCGGAGCGGCGGCGCGTGTGCGTGCGGCGGGCGGGCGGAGTGTCTGGGCTGGGAGCGGCGGCGAGGGGAGGGTCTGCGGATCGGCGGCGCTGCAGCAGCGGCGGCCTCTCCGGGAGCGCCCGCGCCCGCTGCCTGCCCGTGCTCAGCGCTGGTGCTGGTGCTGGTGCTGCTGTTCTGCCGGCTCCGGGCGCCGCCAGCCTCCGCAGCGGGATCTATTGTGCGGGGCGGGCGAGCTCCGGCTGCAACCCCCGGCGGCGGCACCGGGGCGCTCACACCTGGGCATGCAACATCGGCCGCCGCCGCCTTCCTGCAGCCGGCCGGCTCCCCTCGGCGGCGGGCGGGCTCCCGCGGCTCCATCCCCCTAATCGCCGCCGAGCGGAGGAGGAGGAGGAGAAGAGGAGGGGGGACCGGACCGGACCAGACCGCACCGCACAGCGGAGCCCTCTATTTTTTATTATTATTATTTATTTTTTTTTTTATTTTTTCCCCTGGGGCCTCATTGCATGGGGATGTGTTCAAGGCAAGAGCGGATTCAGAAGGATATCGACGTCGTGATCCAAAAGTGCAAGGCGGACAAGGACTGCCTGTTTGCAGGTGAGGGCTGCCCGGGCTCCGCCTGCTCCCGCGGCCGCCTCTGCGAGCGGGGGGGTGCAACAGTTCCCCCGCCGCCCGGGCTGGAGGAGGCAGATCCAGGCGGTGGGGGGGAGCAGGATGTGCATCCGTGCGGGACTTTCCATGCCTGGGCAGGGCTTGGGCTTTGCCCCCAGGAGCTCGTGGGGGCGCAGAGGGAGCTGGGCTGCTGCGCTCGGGTCCGCGGGCACGCCGCACGCCCCAGCCTGCCCCTGTCCCTGCCCCTGCCTCGGCGTCTGCTGGTGGCTGCCGCTTGCTTCGCCTTCAGCGCCCCGGCTTGTTGCTGCCTGTTGCCGTCACTGACAATGGAAATTCCTGTCGTTGCCATAGCACCGGGGCACTTGTTGCGAGGGGTGGGGGTGGGGGGGTGTTCCCTCTGCAGCTTCCTCCGATGCCTGTTAACCCGTGTGAAGAGCAGATGGGGGGGAAGGACAACTGAAAATAATGCAACTTCTGTATTTCAGATTTCAGGTACTCAGACTCCACCTTTACCTTCACCTACATCGGAGGCTCCAAAAGGTACTTTTCTCTAATAAGGATTCTCTTCATATCCGGTTCTCTGCATTGTGTCTCCATAACATCCTTTTCTCTCTCTCCCACCCTCTTCTTTTGCAATAGCAAAATATTGAGCGAATTATTAACATGCACTTAAGGAATAAATAGTAACCCGTGAGAAAAAGACTTGCGTCTGAACAGGTGATCAGTGGGGTGAGGCTAGTCATCAGAGCATCATTCCTCTGAGTGCTGCTTTGTTCAGTCCCTGTCTTCATTTTTTATTTCTGTCCATGTGTAGAGTTATCACAAGGAGCAAACTCAATGAGAAAGAGAAAGAAGCAGAACCTCAAATGCAAGGTGTTAGCATGCTTTACAATGATCATGGCGGCCAACAAAGGAAAATAGGCCACATTCTACTGTATTACATCAGCACAAATTCATATGAAGTTCATATCACAGCATTTTGTCCAGTGATAGATGCAAGATCTTTTGCAGTACATCAAATAAAAGTGTAGAGAAATGACATGTAAATGTCACTAAAGTTTATGATGCTAATAACCATCTTTAAAACACTGAACATACAATTGAATATTGCTGCTAAGCACTCTTTAGTTTATTCACAAATTGAGTTGAATATGTATGAATATTAATTATTATTGTTCACATAGGGGGTTATAGTTGTATTGGTTCTCCAGCTGCAGTTCATTAGGTTGGGTTCCATGCAACTCTGTTTTTAAAGGAAAACATATTTTAAATAACCAACCATTGGGAAATGTTTTGTTTGTTTCTTGAGTTTATTCTGCATGTATTTGTTAGGTTATCCTTTTGTCATTTACCTTTTATCACCTACTCTAATCTTACCATATATACAGAGAGGTCTTTTGGCTTGGGTCTGTTTAACAGCTCGGAATTTCATTTCCCTGGACACATTGGCTTGAAATGCCTTATTCTGTACTCTGATCTTTGCAGGTGAACCCCTGCACCCCCCAAGCAGAGCTCCCTTGACACCATCTGAGGTTCTGCATAGGCTCAGGCAGTACACTTACAGAGCCAAGGTGGTAGTTGTACACAAGTTTGTAAATCGCTTAGGAATGCTTATTTATCACAATCATGGCTTGTATGCATTCCCACTGAAGGAAGTAGAAAAACTCCAGTTGCCTTCATTGCAAACAGGCCAGGAGTGAAAGTAGAAGTAAAGTATTAGCAGGTTGCTTAAACCCCAAATTAAGGAGTTTAATTTTAAAATTTGTTGTGTTTAATTTTGTTCTAAAACAAGTTTCAGTAAGACTAGTTTATACTAGAAGAATTGTTGTTATGGCAACCTTAATTTGGAGGTAAACAAGCCTGTGCAGTGCTTGTAGCCTAAACATTGCAGTGTCAAATCAGGAAGTGAAACTGACTGACTATAGTTCCATTGTTCAAGCTGAATGAAGTAAAAACAGTGACATTGTGCAAGGAATGGAAAGTAAACTAGATTTATAGAAATGCTTCCACTTACAGTAATGAAAGTTTTAGGATGTTCTTACATTTGCACCCCGGCATCTGGAAGTTATAATACATGGTTTTAGCAGGCTCTGCAATTGCTTGGCAAACTGCTGCCCTGAAAGTAGTTGCAAGATGTGGAAAATTCATATAGAACTCAAAGCCTAATGCTGTTCCTAGAGAAATTGATGAAAGTAGGTTACATGGTGCATACTCAAATGTTACCTTCCTTTTGACATTTTAGGGACACTTAAAAATAATCAGTTGCTTAAAATAAAGGCTTCACATTGACTTCTTATCTTTACTCAGATTTAAAAAAAAAATTATAATTTCCATTGCACACTGAGATGCATAGGCATCATGGTTTATTGGAGTCTAAATGTTTACTAAGACAGAAAGGGTAAAATTCTCATACGTCAAGCTGGCATGAGCAAGTGGGCTTTGCTGAAGGGAACTGTGCATAGTTGCAAGAATGTAGTTCTGTAATGATCTAACCCGGAAACCAGGGCTTAAAACAGCTAGGCGGCCATAATGGCAGACTCCATAGAAGATTATAATAGTGGTTTGCCACGTGCTTTTCGGGGATAGATTTCCTCCCAAGATCTATGTGGACTTTATGGCCATATTTTTTGTAAGCCTGGCCACTGACCTCATTCCTGCTACGTTGTTGCAGTTATTGATTTCCTGCAACCCAGGGGCATTATGCTTTGACCATTGCAGGCAGAAATTGCCCTTATGATCTAAAACCTTTATTAAGGTTGCACCAGACCTAGCAGAGTAAATATCAGCTGATACTACTTATACCATTACCTGAGTTGCTCTCAGTCTGATAGCTTCATAGCTTCTGTGCTGGCAACACAACATGCTGTCTAGTAATGGGAAATGGGATATACACTGGATCTTTATACCGAGAAATAGATTTTAATGACTAAGCTGGAATGGTCTGTAGAGAAGATTACAAGATGCTATCAGTTCTATAGCATTCTGTACTCACATTTAGAAACATATCCTTCATTGCTTTGCTTTCCTTAGATGTGTTGTAAGGGAGATCAGGACGCTGAAATGTCAGTGAATAGGTGGGTTTTACTTTGTTCATAATGGCTATGTACAAGAGTAAAATAGCTGAAACAAGACATGTTTAATGGCTGATGTTTAAGAAGATTATTTTTTTGCCAGGTTGACTGCTGCCATGTTTCTACTCACCCTCATATAAAGATTGGCCTATTATGCCAGCAACTTAAACAGATCTGGGGATTTTCTCAGCATACTGTTAGGTACCCATTGTCCACTGTAGTCTATTAATGGTGGTCTTAACTAGCGCACTCATAGCCAGCTTCTTAGCTGCTGTGAATCAGTGGAGCTCAATGGATAGCAGTAGAAGAATGCTGTTTCACTTGGACCTGAGCACATGACTTCTTTTAATTGTTCAAAAGTTTGTACTTATGAGTATTTCTCTGCACATATTCTCCCCTTTCCTATGCATTTTTACAGCTTCCTCTTGGAACTGCACTGATCTGTCTCATGCTAATAGTTCTCACTGAGTTATCAAAAAGATAACACATAATCACTTCCTGATAAACAGATTGTAAAGGTCTGATCCTGAGCTCACTTGTGCAGATATGCTGTGCTTCAACTGAGTTATTTTGCCTTACATTATGGTGTGTACAGATTCATCCTAAGGGCATGACTTAGCTATTATTGCATATACCAAATACCCATTGAACTCAACAGAAGAATGTTTTCTTGTGTGTGGAATAGTTCCAGCATATGTCCCTATGGAGTAGTTATATTATATAAATAGTATGAGAAAGATTTAGCCAAGGTATAAATATGCTTAAAAAAGAGCCAGCATTTGAGGGTTTTTTGGGTTTTTTTTTTAAAGTAGGAGGGAAAAATCTTTGTAAAAACAAACATTTGTACTTCATGGATTCTTATAAATATTTTTTTCTGTATGAGGCACAAGTAATCATTTAGGCCTTGTTTGGGCAATTTTTTCTAAAATAAGATGTGTTCACACTTCTAAAATATTAAGAGTTGTTTGACAGTGCTGAGGTACTTGCCGGTTTAGCAATGCTATAATAGGGATAGATTAGTGAAACACATCTTTGTATAATGTGAGTACTAAATATGAAGCACACCATCTAACAGTTTATAATAATTTTTAATTTCATTTTCAAAAAGCAGTAGGCAAGTTGAGAGAAGTTTCTCATAAAGTGAGGTGTTCATTCAGGTGCTGTGACTGTGCAAGATTTACTCTCACTTAACTGCTCCTGGCAGAATTTTAGAAACTGCTTCATTTTTTATGTTTTTTTACTGCAGGAACTAAAAGGATATTCTAATGCTAACGTATCAAGAATCTCTTTTTTCGAACTCCTTATTATTTCTCCTATCCTACTAACTGACCCCCTTTGTGGCACGCTGGGTCTTCAAAAAGCCAGTACTTTCAGAATGAACACAAATGCTGATCTGTCACTCTTGTACAGGAACTGCACGGTGTTCTGAATTTGTTTTTACTTTATAATTTGACATGGTTTTTACAAAGAAATATTTTTTGACCTAAAAGATGTTCCTTTTTAAATGATAAATAAGGAGATAATGTCAACAGTGAGATATCACATGAAGCTCCCTTTGTCAGTGACAATGAGGAATACATCTTTTAATAATCCTTAATTGTTTCATGGGACTTTTTAAAAAAGGAACTAGGGAAGGCCTATGAGAAGTAAACACAGATTAATTTTGTTGGTAAAAATTTCTTCTTCAGGCTGCACAACAGCGTCTGACTCGGATGTGGTGTTTTTCCTACATGAGTGGAATGATAACAGTGGCAGCTCCATGCATGCAGAGAAAGCTGAACATCTGTCTGGAATTGATCTGAAAAAATCATACAGCCCTAAGAGTAGATTTTGTCCATGCTTTTTCTTAAAACTGTGGCAAAATGTAAACACTTTTGATTTTGAACATTTGAATTCAGACTTTTATTTATAGGCTTATCCATGATGCTTATTAGTGTAGTATCAAAGAACACCATGTAAACTGAATTAATTCCCCTTGTCTGTGAGAGAGAGAAATATTTTGCTATGAGGAACTTTGTTTCAGAAAGGATAAGTGACTTACCCAGGTCACACAGAAAATGTTGAGTTGCTCCACAACCATTTTATTTGATGTCTGCTTTCTTCTAGCTGCCTAATGTGGGGGGCTTGCAAGACCATGGCTCACTTCTCCTGAGATCTGTCACATATAACAGAAATAGTGATCCAAGCACAGAACCTAGGTACCGAAAGTCCCAGTTCAGTGGGGTAGAAGACTTATTGTCTGAGTCAAATTGATTTAATAACAGTTTTTGTTTTTACCTGATTTTTAGGCCTATCCCAAAGCCTGCTTAAATTAATTTACTAGAGCTGTGCCCAGAAGAGAAGTTTTGTTTCACTAAGTATTTTGAGCTTTTGAAACTTGGCTTCATTCAAAGTTGCAATGAGAACTGAACATTACTTCTATTGTACATTTAGTTACATGAATGAACTAAATGTCTTATTTGTGGTGAGAGCTATAACAAAGTTGTACAATATTGAATAAGTCTTGAGACAAGAGAGGAGGTGCTAAATAATCCTCAGTGCATCAGAGATGATAGCTCAGGCCTCTGCTTCTCACATGGGTGATCAAAAGATTAATATCTGAAGGTAGAAGGCAAATGTCAGTGGCAGTGCTTACCTAAGCTAGCTAAGAAGAGAAAGTCACTGGCAGTTGAAGCCTATTGTTGTGAATGCCCTGCTTTTGCTTATGAATTAATAAGAGAAAATTATTAGGTGAGTGATTGACATTTTATTGCTACTTAGAGCACTCTCTTCTTCCCTAGTAGATGGTTCCTGCCCATTGCCTCGTGGGTCATAGGTTCAGTACTCAGAGGATGTATTTGTTTCACCCATACCAATCCATACTATAGCAGCAAAGGTTAGAAAGTAAATTCACAGCCTTGTACCCTGTAGTCATTTTTTATTTAAAACAATACCAAATAAATTATAGGTCAGCTATTGTTTTCGTTTTCCCAGTGTATCACAGATTGACATTTTTGGTGGGAGAGCACATCCCTGGAATGCTGAAGATAAACCTGCAGTCTGAAGCAGCTGTTTGGATTTAACACATTTAGGCCATAGCTTGCTACTGCCTTTTATTTTCACGCATAAGTCTCAAGAATTTCATTAGGGATTCTACACATGCAGTGGAAGAATATAGCCCCATAACAGTAGATATTTAAAAACAGTTTTGTGTCAGGTTTAAACAAGATTTTATTTCAGTTTTAAATTTTTCTTTAAAACCATGTATTTTCCACCTGGTAAATGCCCAATGGTATTATTCATCCCTACTACTTAGTATTAATTGTTGTGTCTATTGAATATTTTTAATGCAACCAATTTTTAGATTAGGGCTGTCTAACTGGTGGCTTGTGGCCCACAGGGGGTTAAACTGTGGCCCTCGGGCTCCTGCTGGCTACCTCTTCTCCATTGCTCCAGCTCTAACAGCAGCTGGAGTCTCTGGGCTCCCCTTCCCTCCTTTGGCTGACACTTCCTGCTTCCACCCCAGTGGGTATGGGACAGTGTGGTAGCACAGGGAGTTGAGGGTGGTCCTGGGGCATGTAGTACGATGTGGAATAGAGAAGCTTGGGTGGATGGTGTCACAAGTGTATGGTGCAAGGGTGCGAGGGGTGTGCTGTATAGCCTTGGCAGGGGTTGCCTGTACTATAGGTGTGGTGAATAGTCATGGGAGTGGGGTTGTGATTTTATAGTGCAGCGCAGCAGTCTAGCAGCAAGGAGCAGAGCTGGCTGTGTGGAGTGCTGCCCCCAGCTGGTAAGTCAGGTGGTGGAAGGGGACAGGAGAGGGAAGGGGTGTGGGAGGCGTAGATCAACATCCCCTGCAGTGAGGGAGGGGGCAGGGGCAGGTGCTGCCCAGGTTGGGGGGGGAGGGGTCGGAGCTGTGGCTCCTGCTTCGGCTTGCACCCCAGGAGGGCACGGGGGTGGGGCATGTACGCGTGGGATCTGTGTGGAGTGGGGTGGGCAGGCTGCAGCTGGGGCTGTGTGGGGCTCTTCTTGGTGAGGGCTAGGCTTGGATTGGGCACTGGCAGTGCTGGGAGGATACTGCATCCACCCCAGATATTTCACTGCCACTCGACTCCCAGTGCCACCTCTGCAGCGGCGCAGCCCTGGCTCTTTATGGTGTGTGGGTGGAGGTGGGGCATTGAGCCGGGGCTGCACTAAGCAGCTGATGGCAGTGGCACTGGGAGTGGAGTGGCAGCAAATTTGGGGTGGCTGCAGCATCCTCCCAATGCCACCGGTGCATGCTACAAGCCCAGTCCCTGCTGAGAAGAGCCCCACGCAGCCCTGGCTGCAGCCTGCCCACTCTGCACAGATCTGGGGGGCACCCCCCCCTCCCCCGTGCCCCTCTAGGGTGCAAGCAGTGGCAGGAACCTCCCCCATGAACTGTGGCATTATCCCCCTCCCGCCTGCCCCACTTGGGCAGAACTTGCCCTTGCCCCCTCCCTCACCGTGGGGGCATTTATATGGCCCCCCCATGCCCCTTCCCTTCCCCCTCCCCTTCCCCCCACACCAGAGTTACCAGCTGGAGGCAGCTGTATCGGAAATCGGATCGATATCAGCCGATATGCCTCCTTAAATATCGTCTATTGGTATTGGCCCCAAAAATCTCTATTGGTAAACCCCTGTTGGATAGCTTTGTTCTAAATAATACCTAGATGATAGGTGCTTTTAGAATAGTTGCATTTTAACCTAAGTGATTAATTCTAAAAACAAATAAAACACTGCAAAGAACAACTGCAAATGTTAAAGGATTAGGGAAGATAAGAATTGAACTTTGTTCACTTTCACTTTTTAATGGTCTGTTCATCTTTTTCATAGTCCCTAGTTCTTTTGGAGATCTTTCTTGCTTTGCTATTAGAAACCTATTAATGTCTGAAGTAAAGTGAATCCCTGTCAGTTATAATCTTTAAAAATAGTAAAGCAATAATCTATTTTAATTTATGTATATCAGTGCCTGGTTTGATATTTTGATATGCTGTACTCTTCTTGCAAAGTGCCAAAGACAGAATATATAGATTTTGAGTGTCTACATTTTGGCACCTGAAGCTGTATGTAAACAGCTAAATATGTAGCCTGATTTTTAGTAATGCTAGACATCTGCAGTCCTCACTAAAGCCAGAGTTACTGTGTGGTTGTTCTGAAAATCCAACTATTTATTTTGGTTCTAAACAATGGACACGGATGCATAAATTTTGGTATCATGGTTTGAACATTTCTGGCTCCAAGGTGCTCACCCACAGTGCTGTGTCATCTGGCCCCTGGGGCTTCTTATGGGTTTGGAAACTGGTTGGCAGGAGAGTGGTGGAACTGATCCCCTACTGCCAAATGTCCAGACCTATGGAGAGCCCTCAGCCCTGAGCACTGGAATGGGTGCTGGATCCCAGCATACAGGGTCTGGCAAGGGTGGCACTGTCTATAGCACCAGACTCCAGGTCTCCATTCTGTCATGCAGTGGCAGGAGCGGGTGGTTCTAAGTCCCTGGGTCCCAATCCCCATGCATGGGGATGGCACTAGGCCCCTGGGGCTAAATCCTGGCACATGGGGTGGAAAGGGAATGATACTGGGCCCTGTCCTGGTGAATGAGGCTCCATATGGCCTGAGGACCACCCCTGTGCCACTCATTTGGCACATAGGGCCAAAAAGCTGAGCACAACTGTTCTAACTTAAACATGTAAGTTGGAAAAATGTTTGAAATGCATATATAACACATTTTCAACAGCTTCTTTCTGCTTTCATCAGATATTTTAACACAATAAGTGCCTAAAAATAGACCTCTAGACTGTCATTGTTAAAGTATTAATATGATAAGACAAACATTTAAAAGCTGAGTGCACCGTGACAAAATCCATTTAGATCACTTTTGTCTGTATAGGAAGCAATGCCATTTCTGATTTTTCCCATTAGACGACACTAATGTCAATTATTTTTTAGTGTTCGTGCATAAGGACTTCAAGATAGTCCTCAGTTGGCATTTTTTTCCTGCTGGATTGGACACTATACAGAATGTAAAGAAGTTTAGAGTTAAGTTATTCTAATTTGTGTGAAAATCTAATACTTTAAAATCAAATAACTTCCTTTAATGAATTACAATCGCTAAAAGCAACTCACATCTTAAACTACAGAATTCAGCTTTCTCACAACTGTAAATAATATGTTCCATATTTTCCTGTATACCTTATGCCTCCAGGTAAAAAAAACACATCTTGTTTTAGGAAGGCAGAATGTATAAAAAAAAAAAAGATTTGTCCAGAGTCATGACAGAGTAAGTCCTCCTGGAAATGTGGAGTGTTCTCTAGTGTGGCATCCCAGGACACAGTCTGGATGAAGCAGCAGAAACCTCCTGGAGTGGCAGGACAGCAACAAGATTAGGGTGCTGCAGCAGCGAGTGGGTTAACATAGGACTCTGCCCCTGTTGTTTGCAGTCCTAGGGAGAAGTGGCAGCCATTGGCATCACTAAGTCACAGAGTCTGATTGCTGTATTCCACTCTGCTTCTATTCCAGTGGTTCTCAACTTTTTAGACTTAAAGCATCCTTTAGTGGCTCAAGGTACCCCTTGTTCCACTCAAGGCACCGCTTGGAAAATGGCAGCTCTTACCTTCACTTGTTTTTTGATTGCAGAGCAATTCTACTGTGGCAAACAGTGTTAACATTGTGGCACCCTGAAATACTCTTGAAAAGGCCTCAAGGCACCACAGGGTGCCATGACATCTGGGCTGAGAATCACTGTTCTGTTCCATCAAAGAAAAACCAGCTTCTCGGGTGAAGATATGCATGCCTGCATTGAAGGGCTGATTTTTTTGCAGGGCTAGGTGTATGTAGTACTTGCCTAAATACAGTATGTAATATAAGTCTTATAAACTTCCAGTAAATATTTTTTGCTTTAGCATAAATACGTCACAGTGAAGTGTATGTACCTATGAAGAATTAATGTATCTATAATCTCAGCAAGAATGTGATAATTATTTGATTCTAAATGTAGAACTTTATAGTAGGTTGCATTGGACTCCACTGTGCCAGCCTCTGCTTTAAAGGGAAGGAGCTCGTGATGCACGGAGACCTCTGTGAAGGCTCATGACTTCTTGAAGTGGAGACGCCATGTGAAATTGACATATAAAGGATGTAACAAATAGCTGAATTGCTTTAAATCTATACTGTATTACAGCTGATCTTCTGCAACTGTTTCATCTGTTCACTATATCCTATGGTAATTTGAAACCAAACTGCAGTGATTTACCCCCTGTCTCATTTCAGGGTAAACTTTTGTAGTTTAGTTTCTCTTTTGCTGCAGGATAGAAGTGGACAGATGAAACAGCTGAATCCAATGTACTGACACGCACTTCCATGCAGTAAGTTCCAGCCATCCCACTTGTAACACAAAACCTCTTTAAATCTGTCCACAGCCATAGACAAGGTCAGAGCCTCTTAGCAGCAGCAGGTAAAGGTCTTGTTGCCTGTAGGTGTTTCTACATGAGACACTTACAGTGCAGTAGCCTAATAACACTGTGCAGTAGCATGCCAGTCAGAAACTCTGCTAATACACTACTGCACAGTGTTATTAGGCTACTGTGAAGTAAGTAGCACAAAAAATTGTGCACTGGCACTACTGCGCAGTAACTGTAGTTACTACACATTTACTTAATACTTCATTAAGCAAGTACTAAACTAAATGCACAGTAACTACTGTGCATTAATGAACATGTGGACATGTCCACTGTCTCTAAGAGTACATGGAGCCCATACTGCTAAACTTGTGGAGATTCAGATGTAATCAAATAACTGTCAGATTGCATCCAGCCCTTTGGCAGGGTAATAAGCAGAAGGAATTAAAGGCACATTATACAGGATATGGTTCTTTGGGTAAATCTACCCAAAGAACCTTACCTGCCTATGTCCTTAGACAAACATGGCTACAACCAACAACCCTGGGCACATTATACAGCACCCTTATATAGAAGAAGGGAACAGCTAGGATCTTTCTAACCTGCTTTTCATTGAAATTATGCACATTAACTTCGATGAGCTCTGGATCTGTCATCATGCCTCTTTAGCAAAAGGAGGAACTGTAAATACCATTTCTGCTTTAGCTGTGATAGATCATAGTAGGAGTGAGCAGTGGTCTTGCAAACCCCTACTCAAGCCAGCTAAAAGAAAATAGCTATCACGTGGAGAGTGTTTGTGGAGTGACCACCCTCTTATATGGCTCCTGGAAGCATGGTGCCTGCCTGGGCCACAGAGTGGAGCGTGGATCATCGGTACTGAATTCCAAATGCTTAGTCTCTTACACAATTTCTGCTTAATCCTTACTGAGACAGGTTTCTACTGTGCTCAGTGGGGATTTGCCTTAGGTGAAGAACTGGAGGAACAATACCAATCTCTAGCAAGTCCTCTGGATTTCACCCTCAAGAGGTTGAAGAATTGTTCAGATGTAAAAGGTTCCACAGGAATGACTCATGTAACTAAATGTATCAGGAAGATGTTCAGGTGGTTTATAATTAACGAAAAAGTTCCATTTTTGTCAGGGTGACAGTCTAAGCCAGTGGTTCTCAACCTTGTTAGACTCAAGTCACCTCTTGGAGAATGCTAGCCATTTGTTTTTCACTTATTTTTTGACTATGGAAAAGTAGTAAGTTCAGTTCTTGTGTTGCAGAGATCTCAGAAAGACCGCAACAGGTTCCAGAATGGTTTTGATATTATGGATTCCTGTTTGAAATATCTGGGTATCTTGTGACTCATGTGTAGACGTTTGCACGCACAAGAGTGGTACTGTTGAGCAACACCCTGCAGTACTCTTACAAGAATCTCATTGATCATGTAGTCCAAACCTCTGCTTAAGACAGGATCCTCCCCATCACAACCATCAAAGATAAACATTTATCTAACTTGCACTTAAAAGTTGCTGGTGTCAGTCTCTACAGCCTCTCTAGGTAATTTGATCCAGTGCTTAATCACTTTTATGATTAGAAAGTTCTTCCTAATATCTTACTTAAATCTCCCTTATTGCAATTCCAACCTATTACTTCTTGTCCTTCCCTCTTTGAGTCTGCTGGAGTATAGTAATAACTGGGTTCCAGCCAGCATCAATGTCTCATGTTTCAGCATCCCTGCATTTCAAAATGGCAGTGGGGGTGCTTTAACTAAAGCTCATTCAACTAGCTTGAGATAAAGCACCCCCGCTGCCATTTTGAAGTGTGGAGACGCTGATACGTGAGACGTTCTGGGCACTTTAATTAGAATGGCTTTGGAGTTGCTCTAATTAAAGTGTCCCCTCTCCCTGGAACACGTGTAAAAATGCGCTCAGTCCTCTCTTCTCTAGAGTAAATAAAAATCCTATTTTTCCAGACTTTCCTCATATATCCCACTGTCTAGAGATTTTTGTTACTCTCTTCTGGACTTTCTCCAATTTGTCCACATCTTTCTTGAAGTGGGGTACTAAACACTGGACACAGTACTCCAGGGCCACACCAGCACTGAATGAAGTGGAAGAATCACTTCCTGTGATTTGTGAATGACACACCCAGTAGGTCGCTGGCCTTTTTTCCCCAACCATTTTACAATGTTGACTCAAATTGGGTTGGTAAACTACTAAAACCTTGAGATCCCTTTCTGCATGAATGCATCCTGTCTGGCTGTTTCCCGTTTTGTATCTATGTATTTGAATGTTTTTTCATTATTGTAGTACTTTTTATATTGAATTTAATTTGTCTTAATTCAGACAATTGTCCAATTTAGTGAGAGAGTTTTTTGAATCCCAGTCTTGTCCTCTAATGTTCTTGTAGCCTCACTTAGCTTGGTATTGGCCTCAGACTTCCAGAGTTTATATGCATTTTCATCCCCCAAATCATTAACAAAGACATTGAGTAGTACTCAGGATAGATCTTGAGATAACCCCACTTGGTATGTTTTCCCAGTTTGTAACAATTTGCACTATCCAACTGATTTTTTTCCCCACCCAATATAGCATTTATGGAGGAGAATGCTTGCTCTTACATAGAGAAGATAGCCTACAGGCTAGAGATGGCATTCTGGATCATTGACTTTCCTGCAAAACATGGAATCATTGAATCATAGGGCTGGAAGGGAACATTTTATTTCTTGTTCTTGCCCCTCCTTGTGCTCCTTCTTTTTTCTTCTTTAATATTGACAAAATCACCTTTGATCAGAGCTCTCAGTCATCCATGTTCAGTGAAGATGTGAAACAAATTGCTAATACTTTTGTGTAAGATTAAAAACAGGAAGGTGCACTTGAAAACAGAGGCGGATTCTGATAACATAAAAATCTGTAGTGGGGGCCAGCTCCTGATTTCAGTTACATTGCTATAAATCCAAAATAACTACATTGATGTGAGCAGAACTATCCCTGCATTTACAGCAGTATTGCTGAGAGTTTTATTTGGCCCTGCATGTTCCAGTAAATCAAAATGCACTTGATTTTTTCACACTGGGGGAGCTGTGAAGTACAGGTTCTTATTTTATTATTGCCATCGTTGTTGAACCGTTCTCTTTCTTGAGTACTTTCCTAGATGATGGGAGACCTGCAATTTATCAAAGAAAGCTTCTTTTCATGCATTCTTATCAAGTTCCTGTCACTGCAGAGGGCAGTGACAGAAGGCCAGTTGTCAAAACTATGCCTTTTTTTTACATCTTTTCAGCCTTAGTGTCTGAGCATCAGGACGTCACTGAATTCTTTTTTAAGAACATAATTTGTTAGGCCATATGAAAAATCTTTCATCTGTCATTCACATTAACATCTAATGCTGATTCAAACTGAAGACTAAAATAGCCTGAAAACATTTTGTAGATATAACCATTAATTGAAAATAAAAATGGCCATTCCTAAAATAGAGTAACTTGTGAACATGCTTGAAAGAGTCCATGTTAACTTTACTGGAAAATAACAATGAGAGTTTTAGTCATCTTACTGTATGTTAGTTCCAGAGGGTACAAATAGGAGGTTTCACATTATCTCAGAGGCATAAATAGCTTTCTAAGGCATAAAAAGCACATGAAACAGAAAAACACATCAGTACTACCATAAACATGAATACTACAATAGTATAGGCTTCACGGGCAATCAGCTAACATTCTTAGAATGACCCTTCTTTTATTGAAAAAATATAAGTTTTTATTGATATAAGGGGGTTCTATAGATGTGAGGTCAGATCCAGCACTTGTTTATGTTGGTATAGCTCTCTTGAAGTTGCCAGATAAAGATCAGGAATATTATTATATAAAAATAGATAAACCGTAGGAGAGAAGTGCATTTTTACTAGAGTTTTTTAACTGTCCTTCAGAATTCTATACTTAGAAGGATCACTTATATTTGGGTATGCTGTAATTTTGACATGTCCAAAGGTGATCATTTATAGATCCAACATGTGACATGAATGAGGAGAAAACGCAGTTTGGAGGAGTTGAAAGCAATACAGGAGAAACAACTGAGAACAAGTTCCTATAGATGTTATACACTGATTTTGTTCAACAAACAAAGGTCTTAATTGATGCCAACAAGTATTTCAGACATGTTTAGTGTTTGGCCTCATATGTGCACATTAGAAACATATGTACAAGCTAAATTCATGTTTCATATTTATCACGGTTTCATATATTCATATATTTCACAGTTATCTTCCTGGGCTGAAAGCAGTGTAACATTTGGTACATTATCCTAGCTTTTTATATGTGCCACTTTACAGAGTATGTCTGCTAAGAGAATTTCAGGGCCAAACCGTGGTCTGAGTTACACCTGCACAACTTTATTAACCTTATTAAGATTTCATAGAATGAAACCAAAATTTGGTTCTTTAATGTGGTGCACTTTGCTAAATCCTGTAAACCAAATAGGAACTTATAATTGCATACTGTTATCCAATCACATTGCTCTTGTTTTCAGTTGGTTTATCTCTTCATTTTCACAATGACAGTTCCTCTGTATAACTTCCTAAATTGGGTGTGGTGAATTAAAATAAATTCGTACGCTCCACTTACAACTTTGCATTTCCCTTTTATAAACCCCAATATACAAAGGGAAAAAATCTGTTACAGGCTATGTTGTACCTAAATTTAAATCTTCCAATTAGGATCTTGTTTGTTTCAGATTATCCCTCTTGTTCTGCATAATTGCTGCATTAAGCTGTCCATGTATTAAACATCAATAAATAGATATTTTAAGAATTAACACTGAGGAAAGTGTTACCATTTATTCAGGCATGAAGGAACATAAATTGATCTAACAGTTCAGCCAAAACCTGGCCTTTGTCAAGGACAGCAAACACACAGAGGTATCAAGTGTAAATACTTCTTGGCAACTGGCACCGTCTGGCTTCAAGGCAGTAATGAATGATTGGAAAGCCCCAGAATCATAGCAGGCTAATAAGGATTAGGCACTTGCTTTATATGAAGAGAGTAGGAGTCGCAGCTACATGAGTCAGAATAAAAATTACAAAGGCTATTAATCTTTATGCTGTAGGACATAAGCTGATCATCATCTAGAGTTAGGAAGAAATTTCTTCCTAGCTGGCCACCAAATCATTGCAGAACCAGCCAAGGGCACTTTGGGTTGTTTAAATTCTCAAGTAAAACACCAAATAAAGCCACTGCTAGACATGTTATGGGTCTGACATGCCCGATTCTATAGTGTCTGCTGTGTTCCCAGGCTGAGCTTAGAACATTCACATAACAGGAGCATTGCCGTTAGTTAAGCAAATTATTATAATAGATTACAAAAATCAGGAGTAGTTCATGATTATCATGCCTACTTACACCCACTGTGGTAGTAACTTACTTTTCCCTGCCACAAGTACAGACAGCAACTGAGGGTCTGGCCCATAATTTTATATAGTCTATTTAAAGCAAGAGCCTGCTAAAAATGCTATACATGTTTTAAATTGCACTAAATAAACTAACTTTTGTGCTTAAGTTCATGTTTATATATCATGTGAAATGTAAAAATGAAAATAGTTACAGTTAAATTAGCACATTTATGTATTTTACAATCAGGTTAGAGATGGGGATGGATTCACTTAAGCTGGAGAAAGGACATATAAATTGCACCCTCTGAATCATTCTGGCTGTAGTGAAGTTTTTACTCTCAGGGTAATTTTCCTTTTTCCAACCTCCCCTAGGGTTTGCCACCTGGGACCAGCTAGAGGTTGCACCCAGAGTTCAGTTAGCATAGGCTACTGAGGACACTATTCACTCAGTGCATCTTGTGGCTGACCTGGTCATGCCACTTTTACATCCAGTATTACAAACATTTTCCTCCCTAGTATTCCCCACCAGTGATGTCTAGGTTGCAGTTACTTTCTACCAACACAGCTTCTTTTTCTGCCAGGTTGCGTTCCATAGGTGCTTAGCATATAGTTCTACGCTGCAAAAAGTTGATATGTACCTTAGTTGAATTTAGTCTGGTATGTACCCATTGGTGAAGAACTGGAGATGCATGAAGTACTCTATTAAATAATTGAACTGAGCTTGTTTAAAAACACATGATAGCTATAGATCAAATTTTTATAAGCTATCTCTAGATTACATTTACATCCAGAAATCCTGCTTTCAGTGCCTGAGAAGTTTTACCAGTATAATTCAGAGTCTGAATGTACTTAAGCATTTAGATCACATGTTTGGTGTTGCACGTCATTCTGTTTCTGATGCGTCTAGTATGTGGGTGGCTGGAAGAAAATCTCTCTCTTTGTAACATTGTTGAAATAATTGCAGTTGGAACCTGGGCACCATTGTGATTCAGGAAATGATAAAAAAAATCTGATTAAGATTTCAGTTGTGCCTAAGAATGAATCATGGGAAAGGTTTAAAAATAATTTCCAGTTTTTAATGTTTTTGTTCCAAATCCTAGCAATGCTTTAAGATTATTTTTGGATCTTGAAATAAAAGAGTTGGATGAAGTAACTCATCTCTGAACATTTCTTAAATAAAGCCACAAAGCAATAATAAAAATGTTTCTTTATGCAGTCACCTATACCTCTGCTTATGTGCCAGTTGAACAGCCCTACCATTATCCACTACATCCTTAAAAATCACTGACACTACTAACAACTCATTGGTTACCATATTTTAATCACTATATTAAGCATAGAAAATGTAAGAGTGTAACATCAAAATCAACATGAACTGTAAATAAGCAGTTGTATGGTAGTATAACCCTAACTCTGAATGTCCTAAGCTTGTAATGCTTTTTTGGGCATAATCACAATAACCCCTTAAAGTTTTTACCATATAGCAAAAACAGTATATTCTCAACCTAAGTCCAGTCAAATGTGGAACTGTCCCTGTTTTATTCCAATTTGTATAATAGATATGGTTTTATTTCCACTGAAAAGCCATGCTGTAAACTGGTAAACTGATTTTTTTACTGGTGAAAAAGCAGATGAAAGAGAAGAATCAGGCTCGTTAAATCTACCTCAGGGTACTATCTTTTATCAGGAAGACTTTGATCTGAGACATAGAGTCTTTCTTGGCAGGAAGAGTGAAGTCAGTATGAAGAGTTCATTCCCCTGATAGTTGCCACTCTTCCACATGCTTCAGGCACTGGGTACAAGGGTTAGGGACTGACATCCTGTGGCTGTGAGATGGGCATCATTTGAATCGTTTTTTTCCCTTTGTGTCAGAACAAATCATAATCCTAACTGATGGAGCCAACAGATAAGACATTTATTGAGCTTGACTGACAGATGGGAAAACCCTGCTGAATCACACGGTCACATGCATTCAGCTTCAATTAAAAACCAAGTACCCTAAATTAAAAAGTGTGCATATGTGTATTTGTAGTAATTGGAAAAAAATTTGAAATCTAGGGACCAAAGGAGGCATATAGGGAATTCCAAGATCTATGTCTACAGAAGTGTTCTCAACCTTTTTTGTATCAGGCCCCTTTTGTAAACATTAATGGCCACTCGCAGCCCACAGCCTCCTGGCCCTCCAGTGCCCTCACTCCTGACCCATGGCCCTCTGGCCTGGCTGGTGCCCTCACTCCTGACCCACAGTCCCCTGACCCTCCTGGCTATGCTACTGTGCCTTGCTCCCAACCTGCAACCCCCTGTCCCTCCAGCTCTACCAGAGGGGGTCCCCAGTTGCCCTCGCATTGCTCTGGCTGGAGTGTGGTGGCTGTAGCGGCTCCAGCTTGTGGGCAGTAGCGGAGTGAGTCCAGCCCCAGTACAGGATGGAGGGGGGAGGAGAGGAGGCCTTTGGCACCCCCCCTGCCCCCCCACCTTGGGCTGGAACTCCTGTACCATGTCAGGTAGCCTGTTCACGGCCCCTCCCACCCCTTGAGCAGCATCTTTTGCCACCCTGCTCCTGTGAGTATGGGCACTGGCCCAGCCATGCAGCTCCCCGCTACCCTCGAAGGACACCCCCATTCCCTTACCCCACTGGAGGGGCAGGCACCTCCCTCTAGCCCCTGCCTTGATGCAGCCTTGGTGCCCAGCCAGCTTCTCCCAGTGCTGGCAGGCACCCCGCCCCCCAGGCACACACCCATCCTGTACACACACCCGTACACATACCCAGATAGTCCCCAAGCCCTAGACCTCCTCCCCCCATACACTTACTTGCATCCAGCTGCTGGGGCTGCTCCCATTACCCTTCCTGGCTGCATGCTGGCCATGTCCATGTATGCACACAGACGTATGCATGCCTGGTGCCTCCAATCACCTCAAACAGCTCCTTGAAGTCTGGGATGCTGCCAGCCTGCAAAGGGAAACCCACTGTTTCCCATGCTTTTCTGGGACTTGCTCACGACCCTTTCAAATATTATTGTCGACCCACTTTTGGGTTGCAATCCATGGGTTGAGAAACAGTGGTCTACAGTATTTGAATGGGAACACAGCCCCATGCATAACCTCCATCTGAGCATAGTACTTGTTAGGAGAGCATCCAAACATCAAAAACAATATGAAGAAATCTGTTAACTACACTTGAACTACCAGAAAACTTTATTCAAGTTTCTTGTGTGAGGAGAGAGTCTCTTGACTGTAGACCTCAGTAAATTCTTACCAGAGCTGACATGTCCCCAGAATTCATCTTCTCTATGAAGATGTACATCTGTTCTGCAGTCCAGCATGAAGCAAAAAAATATGCCTGTTGAAAACCTTGGGGTGTAAAGGTTAAAGGAGAGAACAGCAGAAGGGATGTCATGGTTTGCTACAGACCACCAAACTAGGAGGAAGAAGTGGATGAAACCTTTAAACAACTGACAGAAATTTCCAAATTGCAGGACCTCGTTCTTATTGGAGACTTCAATTACTGTTAACTCTGCTGGGAGGAAACACAGCACTACACAAGCAGTCCAGCAACTTCTTGAAGTATGTTGGGGATAACTTTTTGATACAGATGGTAGGGAGGCCAAGTAGGGGGAAGCTTTTTTTGACTTACGCATAGGGAGGAATAGGCTAAGAATGGGAAGGTGGAAGGCAACTTAGGTGACAGTGACTGCAAAATGGTAGAGTTCATGAGGAGTTAAGAGGTCATATTAAAGGCACAGGAGTAAGCTAACCTGATGCAGCTGAAGAAGTGCAACAGGAAAGCAGCCTGGCTAGACAACAGTCCGTTCAATTAATTGAACATCACAAAGGAATCTTACAAAAACTGATACCTTGGTCATAGTAGTAGGGAAGTGTATCAGAATCACACAGGTGATCAGGGAGAAAATTAGAAAGGCCAAAACATGATTTGGGATGCAACGGGCAAGGGATTCAAAAAGCGAAGGAAAAAAAAAAGTATTCTACAAGTGTATCAGAAGTAAGTGGAAGATCAGAGAAACCATAGGTTCCTTATGCAGTATGGAAGGCAATTTAGTTATGGGTGATGCAGAGAAGGCTAAAGTATTTAATGTTTTTTTTTTTACTTCAGTCTTCACAAATAGGGTTAGGTACCAGATGATGAGTGTACCTGGAAGTGAAGATGAAGGAGTAGTGGTTTTCAAACTTTGTTTAAATTCATGGACCCCTTAAAAATTTTGAACGGATGTGCAGACCATGGATAACAGTGCCACATTTGTCGGGGGGGGGGGTGCACAGCCAATCTCGCCAACTCGGGGGGGGCGTGGAGCAAAACTCATCAACTGCGAAGTGGCTGCGGCACTCCCAGAAGTGGCCACAGCACTTCCGGAGGTGGCTGTAGCGCAACATCCGGTGCTCCCACTCCCTGGCCAGCACTCTCAGGCGGGGCACCGGTGCTCCTGCCTCCCCCTCCCACCCATCGCCTAAGCAGGGAGCGCGGCCAGTCGGGGGGTGCACATGCACCCCGTATGCATTGCTACTGGTGCAGATCATTTTGGAAATCTATTCTGTGTATAACAAACATAAGTAGACAATTACTGGCATACCGTTGTGTTAAAAATAAAAATGACATCAACAATTACAATAATACAGTTTTGTGAACTCACCATTTTGTCATCGGTTTTAATGAGATGGTTGAGCTTGCTTCTTGGCAGAAAGCACGTAGGAGTTTGGTAGGAGAGGTGACAGTTTCAGTCTTAGATGTCCTTCAACATCCAATTTGTTTCAGTATTTCATTTTTATTGATATTAAGGCTGGAAACCTACTTTCACGTAAGTACACGGTGGTGAATGGCATCCCATTAGCCCCAGCCTTCCACCACCTATGGGGCTATGTATCCACTCATTCTCATTGCTCATTTCAGAACAGTACTGGTGAAACTAAGAATTGAGCTCCAACAAGCGTCCCTCAATTTCACTTTTCACATCATTGCCTAGCATCAAGTCATTTTCAGCCAAAAAGCTGTCAAGCGTTTTGAATATGTCAGAGTTGTTTTCTCTTACTCGAGAAATCCAGAGCTGAAGCTCCTCTTTGAAAGCCATCAGGTAGTCCTGTGCATACACAGGCAACCATTCACCCAAGGATTCTCCCAAATTGCCATGTCAGACCCTCACAAATTCACATGCATTAGATGTGCTGTGTAGATGAAAAGTCAGAGTACAGATTGAGCTAGTAGGGATGCCTATACCCCACCAGACTTTTGCTGGTAGCCTCCCGTCAGTTTTATAGGACCTAACCTTTTACTAAAAATATGTACAGTTCTTACTGTTCCAAATAAAGCTTTCCATAAGTGTCTCAAGACACTGCCAATTTTCCCAATGGAAATTCCAGCCAAACTGGTATGTGCTCTCTCTGTTTCTTTCATGGACTTACTAGATATGTTCCATGACCATGGGTTGAAAACCATTGACTTAGAGACACTAGATGTTGTCAAGCCATGAGGACCAGATAGGATGTGCCCTATGGCCCTGAAGGAATTGGCGGAGGGAAGTTTGGAGTCTTGACTGTCTTCTTTGAGAACTTGTGGAGGTCAGGTGAAGCCTGGGATGATTGGTAAAGGGCAAATGCAATGCCCATCTTTAAGAAAGGGAAGAAAGAGGAACTGGGTAATTTTAGATGTGTCAGCCCAATTTCAATACCTGGAAAGATCATGGAACAGGTTTCAAGGAATCTATTTTGAAGCAGGTAGAGGAGAACAAGATGATCAGGAACAATAGCATGGATTTACCAAGAGCAAGTGATGCCTTACCTTTTATGATAAATCGATAGCCTCTGTGGCTTAGGGGAGAACAGTGGATGTGTTATATCTTGGCTTTAGCACGTCTTTTTACGCTGTCTCCCATGACATTTTTATTAAGATGGAAATACACACTAGACAAAAGTACTGCATGGTGGATGTACAACTATGCTCAGCATGCTCAACAAGAAGTTGTGGCTCAATGTTTAGCTGGGAATGGGGAAGTGTGTAATCCTGGGATCTGTCCTGGGTCCACTGTTGTTTAACAACTTAATGATTTGGACACAGATTGAGAGCATGCTTAGCATCTTTGTGAATGATACCAAGTTGGGTGGAGTTGCAGACATTTGGAAAGATAAGGCAAAGATTCAGAATGACCTGGACAGATTGAAAAAATAGTCTCAGCCCATTAGATGAAAGTCAAAAAGGACAAGTGTAAAGTCATGCAGGCATAAATACAAACTGGGGAATGACTGGTTAGGCTGCAGAAAAGGACCTTGGGGTTACAGTGGACCATAAACTGAATATGAGCTGACAGTGCTTTCTTGTTGCAAAACAAGCCAACAGCATATGCAGGGTACATTAATAGGAATGTCATTTGCAAACAATGGAAGCAATTCTTGCACTATATTCAGCAATGGTAAGGGCACATCTTATGTGTCTGCTTTTGGGCCCCATACTTCAGCAAGGATGTGGTGAGAAAAAGTCCAGCAGAGATCAATAAAAATGATTAGAAGCCTGAGAAGCAAGGCTTATGAACAAAGTCTAAAAGAGCTAGGGTTATTTAGTCTGGAGAAGAAAAGGCTGATGGGGGATTTGATAACAGTCTTCAAATACCTGAGTGGCGATTATAGAGATTATGGAGATAGACTATTCTCTGTGGTTGTAGGCCACAGGACTAGGAGCACTGGCCTCAAGGGTAGTCATGTATTGGAGTAAGTTGCCTAGTGAAGCTGTGGACTCTCCATTTTTGGAAATTTTCAAGAACACATTAGATCAAGACTTGGCTGGGATGATTTAGTCAGGTATGTTCCTGCCTTGAGGAGGAGGATGGACTAGATTGGCATTTCTCAACCTCTGGGTTGCGACCCAAAATGGGTCATAGTAATATGTGCAAGGGTCACAAACATACTTTAAAAATTGATTCTCTTTTAAAGGAGAAAAGCATGGGAAACTGGGTTTTAATTTGCAGACTAGTACAGTTCCAGACTGCAAGGGGCTGCTTGGGGCCTCCTATACCTACACACACACGCACGCATGCATGCACGCATGCGTGCGCGCGCCCAGGAGTCAGGAGTGAAGGGCACTGACTGGGCCAGGGGGCTGTTTTCTACTTAAAATATTTACTGGGTTGGGACTGGCCATCAATGTTTACAAATCAGTCCTGGTACAAAAAGGTTGAGAACAACTGGACTAGATGACCTTGTGAGGTCCTTTCCAGCCCTATTTTCCTGTCATCCTGTCCAGAAAGTTTAAAATAGAGGTTACAGAGGAATGATGGTTTAATTTATAAGAGTCTAGAATGCAATTCTGCACTTAAAATTTGAATTCCTGATTTTGTCAGTGATTCTCTGTATAGTTTGGGCAAGTCTCTGGATTCAACAAAGGACATAGGTGCTGATAGCAATGTTAAAGCGGAATTTAAGCACCAAAATCAAAATTCTGCACAGGTGCTGCCAGCCCTGGAGGTGCTTCAAGTCCATAGATGCCTCTGTGTGTGTGTGTGTGTGTGTGCGCGCGCGCGCGTGTGTCTAAAAGTATTTTAGGTACCTACAATCTTGCTTCTGTGCAGACCCTTAAATGCCTTGTTCTTGGTAGAGCTGAGAAGCTTAGCAAGTTTGCCCTAAACCTGCTCAAAATCAGGAAACTAGGCATTTCTCTGTTCAAGAAGCTAGAAAAAATCTAATGCACACCAATGTTAGACTGTTCACAAAATGCAGTAGTGGCTGCTGTTTTTTTTAAAAGGAGGTAGCCTTGTCATCCGCCTTTTATATAATTGGCTAGGGGTTAGAGAAAGGTTGGGCAATTACTTCAACTGTGGAGTTTTGTGAGCTGTTGAAGGCCACAAGGGTACACCCCTTGTCAAACTGCTGAGCCATGCCCCTTGATAGGTGCCCCACCCCCTGGCTACCATCTTGGGACCAGGAGTCCCCCTCCCTAGCCCCTGACCTTTGCCACCAGAAGTCCCTGCCCTTGCCCCAGAAGTACTTGTTTGGGGGGTGGGGGGTTGCAGCCTTGGAACCAGAAGTCATGCCCTGTCATATGGTCCATGACAAGAAGGAGCACCAACCCAACACCAAAACTTGCCCTGCTCGCTGTCATTGGTCCCAGAATCCCCTACCCAAATCACATGATTCCTGACATCAGAAAGTTTACCCCTTTACTGGGAAACAATGCCCCTCCACAGGGCCCTCCCTCACGGTGCATGGCCTGCCCCTGAGGCCTCAGAAGTTCTGTCCTCTAGGCCATGAGGCACAAGAATGACCTATCTGGTGGCAAGGGGTTGTGACCCTTCTAACATCCTGCTCCATCACCCTCATCCAAGCGGTGGGAGTCTCAGGGGCATCGGACCTCCCCAAGAACAGCGCCAAACTAATCAAATTGAGGGTCACACAAAATCTTTCAGAAGTCATTTTAACAATATATAGATCAAAAAAAATATGCTAAAAATCAAACATCTACTTTAAAAGATTTTAATTTTACTTCAAAAACTAATTTTTGTCCTGATTTATGTTGTTTTTTCTAATAGTGTATATAGAATCAATTGCATAATAGCTCAAAATAGTCTTACTCTTGAATGCTGTACACCGCCTGAAGTGTAGATGCAGTGTACTAGACCTCTCAAACTTTTTTTAGTTGGTCGCCCCATTCCTCCCGGCTGGTCCCTACCAGTGGTCTCACCTGCCACAACTTGATGGAATAAGCTGACAAGGCACTGTCACATTGAAGGGACAGGCTCTTGGTTACACAACCCGTGTCTGAATGGGGTCCCCTCCATCCCTGTCCACTTTTGCTCTAGCTGCACCTATTATCTCTGAGCTCATTATTCAGGACCACAGGCTTCGGGAGCAGCATAGCATGGCATTGGCTTGTAACTGCCAAGATGAGTTGCACCAATGCCTTCCTGTCTTAGCTGCCTCCTCTCTACCAAGCTCAAAGTCAATCCCTTGGTCTTGTCCCAGTCTTAGGTAACTACTCCCAGCCAGATTCACAGTCCCTCTCAATTTATGTTCTCCCTCTTTCTGTCTCTGGTTTCACACTCTGCTTCATCATAGCCCATTGGGTCATGGCTCACCTGCCATCCTGGGTATTAAACAAAAATACTCTGCTGTGGGTTTACTTCACCCTGCACAGCCTGTTTCAAGTCCCAACTGAAAATGAAACCAAAAAGTCTTGGAAATTATCTGTTTCCTTAGTGTAACACTGCCAGTCTCTCCACCTTGGGTATCTCTCCGGGTCACTCTTCCACTGATTTCATTCAAGCCAGTTGCCATCTCTGCAGGGAGTTCCTTTCCATTTGGACTCTTGCCGCTACTCTGCTTCTGTGTCCATAGTTGGGGCCTCACATAATGCCAGTGGGTCACCTGACTTTTCCACTTTCACCTTTGGTCATCCCTGTGCCCATGTCCCTGTCAGGGCCTGGCCCAGCCTGCATTACCTGCAGCTCCCAGCCACAAGTCTCAGGGGCATGGTTGGGTTATTGTGCCAGCTGCACACAGTGGGGCCAGGTACAGCTCCTGACCACAGTCCGCAGCTGGGAGGCAGCTGCACATGGCGGCACAGAGCAGGTTACCCGTGGCTCCTGACTGGAGTCCTGGGAGCCAGATGTGGCAGCAGAGAGTGGGGCTGGGCCAGCCCAATCCCATCACTGGTGGTTCCCCATGGCACCTTCCGGAGTCCTGAGAACCGCATGCAGCAGCAGAGAGTGGGGCTAGGCCAGCCCGACCCCATTGCTAGTGCCTCCCTGTGGTTCCCAGCCAGAGTCTTAGCCAGAGACCAGGGAGCACAGAAGCCACATGTAGTGGCACAGAGTGGGGCAATCTCCTATGGCTCCTGGCTCCCTTTTCCCCAGCTTTCTCCCAATAGGGAGAATAACAGGGTCCACAGTCCATGGAGCTCTTCCCTGAACTTCCATTCTTATGTGGTGGAGGGCTGAGGGGAAACAGCTGCAGGGTCATTGGGCAGAAGCCTTTACTAGGCAGAAACTTTCTGTCTCCAGCACCCCCTACCTTGGGGCTGGGGGTGAGGCAGGTCAGGCCAGGATGGGTTGGGGGGTGGTCGCATAGCAACTAAAGCCAGAGCTGCTGCTGTTGCCAGTGCCAGCTTTCAGAGGTCAGCCATGGGTAGGAGATAATTGTCTTTTGGTGGGGCCCTGTGGGCTGGATAAAATGGCCTGATGGGCCGAGATGCAGCCCATGGGCGGTATTTTGCCTTCCATGAGTTAGAGCACTCTGCTGGAAATGTGTTTTAGGTTCAGCCTTCCTCTTGCTTCAGGGGATTCAGAGCCTCTATCTTCTTCTCTGAGTGCCTTAATCACCAGGCTGTAAGTTATTTAGGGGGTGTGCTGGAGGGCACTCTCCACCCCTCATGCTGAAGCTGTGCAGGAAGAGTATTCAAGGTTCATTAGTTGAGAGAAAGAGAAACACTTAGCTCATGTCTGAACCCTGCTGGGATCAACAGACAAAGTGGTCCTCTTATGTTGCCTGCAAGACCCAATTAGGTAGTTTTGGTTAGAGCGAACCTGGAATGTGGGAGAGTGGGGTTTAAGTTCTTTTTCTGTCTTACAGGATGTGAATCGAAACCTACCAGTTGAATACTGCAGTCAAGGGGCTTCGAACTTACCTTATGCCTTGGGCAAGATCCAGACTGTGGAGTTCCTTGCAGGTCAGATCTAGATTCCAGGGCTCCTTGCAGACTGGATCTAGCCTAGGGCCTGAGAAAGCTATGGTGGTAGCAGGAGCCCCACCTCTGACCTGGCGTACCTGGTGGCGTCAACTCTGGCTCCAACCTGGAACACGTGGCAGCAATGGCAGCTCTGGCTCTGACTTGGAGCATGTAGCAGCAGTTCTGACTAGCTCTAACCCTGGGCATACAACACCAGCTGCCATGCCTACGCTGGACCTGCCTCCACCTTGTGCCCCATGCCATGACAGTAGCTCTAGCATATGGCCCACAGCTGGGATGGTAGACTTGTGGCAGTGTGGGTGGGCAAAGTGGCCAGAGAATGACCTGGGCTGTGTCAGCCTTCACTTGTCTTCCTGCCGCCAATTGCCATGTCCACTGGGGCCCGAGGGCCCTGGATTCTGTGGCAGACCACTTTCCTCAGCCACACTAGTAGTCTAGTGGGCTGGAGAGGGTCGTTCTATGGGCCAGATGTGGCCTACAGGATGTGTGTTTGACACTCCTCTTTTAGTATAACTATCCTACCAGAGGGTATTTCACTCTGGGCATCACTCAGTTTTCCTTGTTAAAGCTGTTATACTTTGCATGGATTAATGCAACCCAGCTATATGTTGGGACAGAGAGAGATGCAAGGCTGTATAGTCCAATGCGGGGCGGGGGGGAATATGGCCCGCAGGCTGCATCCAGCCTGCCAAGCTATTCCCTCCGGCCCCCTAAAATATTTATGTACTCCTGGTGGCCTGTCAAAGAGGACAGGAGCCAGGGGCAATAGGACCCAAGTGAAGCCATCAGCAGGATGTAGAAGCTTAGCACCACCCCACCCCTAGCCATTTTTCTGCTTTCCTGCCCATGCTTTGCTCCAGCACCACGTGGCTCCTGGCTGCATTGCCTGACCGTGGAAGCATGGAGCCCGCACTGGTACCCTGTGTGTATGTAGGGAGGGATGCGTGTGTGTGTGTGTGTGTTCGTAGGGTGAGTCCTATGCACACATCCCACCACACACATGTACCCACACCCCTCCTTGTACTGCCAAACACACAGACACCCGCGCCCCCTCACACACCTCAGCCACCCTCCCTCCTGCACACAGCCCCACATGCTCCCTCACCCACATACCCAACCACCCACCCACACCCACCACATCCTCACATCCCCCATATGCTCCCTCACCCACACCTATCCACCCCCACAGACACACCCAAACCCTCCCCCACCCTACATACTCACATGCCCACAGCTCCCCACAAACCTATACCCATTCCCCGTGCCTTGAAACCTCCCCCCCCCCATAATATACAAGAATAGGACTTCATTTTAAGCTATTATATACAATCACATCTATGTACCCTACACAAACGCATGTAAACCAGGACAAAAATATTTTTTGAAATCAAATTAATGAATGTTTTAGATGCTCACATTTTAGAATATAATTTGGTATTTTTCTGGTTCTGAGATGGTAAAACCACTTGCTGAAAGGCGTATTTCTGGGGACAAGAGGAGGGACTTCTGGTGGGAAAGGTCGGGGGTTAGGGGACAGAACTTCCAGTCACAAGATGGCAACTAGGGGGCAGGGCACCTGTCAAGGGGTGAGGCTACCCGTGTGGCCCTCAACAGTTTGCCAAAACTCGGTAAGCGGCCCTCTGCCTGAAATAATTGGCCACCCCTGGTCTAATGCTTAAGGAACTTCTCTGGGTGAGGGAAAAAACTTTGATTTTGGCCCCTGCTACAATGACCCTATAAATATTTCTTGGTAAGCATGGGACCAGGGGCTACAGGTCATGTTTCCCAGTCAGTTTGACAGTCTTTTGCATCATGCTTATTCTTTCTGGTTGAATGACTGTTTATGAGTGGAACAGCTTCAACTGAAGAAGCTTGTGATACAGCACCATGAATAGAACATTTATCTAGATGGGGAGAAAATAGAGGTTCTTATTCCCAGGAGATGAGTGGGCATTAATCCCAGGCTTCCCAGAGCCTGTGTGAGTATTCTAGCCATAGAGCCAAACTTGTTTGTCATTATCTAGACAAAGGCACTTCTGGGCATGTCCAGAAAATAGAAGGTTAGGTGCTTAGTTAATGTTAAGGTTGAAAACTTGAATGTCTCTGCACATTGTGCACTGCCACAGTGTGGGGTCAGCTGTACCAGGATTTTGTGAATCTAAATTTTGGACTTAAAATCTGTTTAAGTCCTGCTATAGATGCCAAGGTCTGTTTGTGGATGTAGTTCTAAATAATTTTGTTCATCTAGCATTTAATCTTTAGGCCTAAGCAGCACCTACATTTCAGGGTCTGTAAGACTTTCTTTCCTGTTTCCAAAATCGGAATAATAATGTTTCTTTTCTCCTGCACGTTTTCCTTTCTTGCTTGTTTAGATTGCTGCAGTCTCTGGGGCATGGACTGCTTCTTACTGTTCTTATATACAATGCCTAATATAATTGTATCTCAGTTGGGGCCTCTAGGCACTACTTGTAATACAAATACATAAATTTTAATTTTAATAATTTCTGCATCACATTGGAGCCAGGTATAAGTTACATTGTTACGGTTACAGGATTTCATTTGGCATTCATTATATCAGGTAGTGTGTTGCCAAATTTTATTCTATTTCATTTTGAGGAAGAACATTAATGGTACAACTTATCTTAATATTTTTAAATAAAGCCATTCATTTCTATAGCCAGTTGAAATGCATTAAAGGACCAAACAGGTGCAAAAAGCAAGCTCTTCTGTCTTTAGTATTTCAAAGTTTTTTATTAGGTTAGTTATATGGGGTTTTAGAATTACAGTCGAGTTGGCTGGGATCAGGTCTTGCCATAGCACGAATCCATTACAACTAGCAAACTTTCCCTGATTTCAGTTTTTAGTGATCTCAGTATGCCTGTGATTAATCAGATACAGTTCCATCATGAGTGCCATTTTGAACTGCCGGGTGAATACTGATTGACCCACAGTGTTACAATTATCCTATTCAAATTATTTATGTTTTGAGGTTAGATGGTCAGAAGTGTCAACTGTATTAACATTGGACTGTTTTGTGTTATTGTTTTATTTGATAAGGGTGAAGTTTTAGCCTAAATGGTGGATCAGTTTAGGTTTTGTCAGATTTGAATATAACCTAAACATTGGTAGTATGTTAGTCTATTTTAATGGAAGTAGGGTAAAATTTTCCCATATCCGATATCTCTTCCCCCAAATGACCTCAACACTATAGAAAGTAATAATGTTGCATGAGTATAAGCCAGGGAAGAACTGAATGCACTTCTTTCCTAGCATAGCCAAATTCTGTGATCAGCTATACCTGTGTCACCTTGCTGATCTCAGATGTCATGGGAGTAAGAAAGGAAATAATGCATTTGATGAAGTGCTGACCTGGCAAAATAATTAAGCATGTAGATAGTTGCATTTTAAGTTTATAAGCATCTTGTAGTATCAGATCACTTTGTATTCATCAGTAAAATTGGACTAACTACATACAATAATTATATTTACACTTATATGTCTGCCTCAGGTTTTCAGATCCTACTTGATGGATTCTTTGCTATTATATATTCATTAGCATTGACCATCTCAAAGAATGAATAGCATTGCCAGAAGAATCAATGTTGGCTAAGTCTTCATTAATTACAGGAGAACTCTGACCAAAATTGCTATAACCTTTGCTCATACATTCAGGATTCTCCATAAACTCTATGGGTGCATCCATACATGCAAGCACGTGCACTTGTAGCAGCCCAACTAGAAGCAATGCAAATTTGAGACGGGGATTTTTGCCTCAGCACATGTGCTCAGACATGCACTTTGTTGTGGAGCAAATTGTGCCACTTGGGGCAAAATAAATCTGCCTGGCTCTTCCTGGATCTGCAGCCAGGGGGAGCTAGAGCCTAGGGCCAGCACCTGTGTTGTCCCCAGCAGTATAAATAGCTGTCCTGTCCTGGCCCCATGTGTACAAAAAGCTGTCCTGTCAAGCAGCTCAGGGCTACTCACTCTCAGAAGCCTCTGGGGGAGGAGCCTCATGCCCCTTCCTGTCCCAGGCTGCTGCTGCTGTGGCTGGTTGCTGTAAGCTTGGTCTCAGGAGCTTCTGGGGAGAAGATGGCCAGGCCCTTTCCTACTGAAGCCGGGGGGCCTGGACCCTCCACCGCTGGTCCTATCAGCTCGGGCAGCGGGGCCCCCTTTCCGGCACTCACCTGCAGGCATGGGGTGAAGTGCCAACTGCCCAAGCTGGAGAACCTGCACTTTGAGACCTGGGTGCAGGCCCTGGCTTGGGTAGTGGGGGCCCCCAAGATCATGGCGGCCTATCGCTTTTATGGCAAGGGCGTCTTTTTCCTTGCCTTGGAGGCCGCTGCATGAAAGGCGGTGGAGAGGGGGCTCATGGTGGAGGGTAAGTACATCCCCCTTGAGCCTCTAGAAGAGCTGGGGACCAGGGTGGTCCTCAGCTCTATCCCTCCCTATATCCCCAGTTAGGCCTTGCTCCCCCAGCTCCAAACCCTGGGGAGAGTTATCTCCCCAGTGGTGGCCCTCTCACTGGGGTGCTGAGACCCTGGCCTCCGCTACACGCGCTCTTTTCATCACCAGGTCGTGATACAGCTGGTGGTGGGGGCACGTCTGGAGGCTCAGGGGTGCCTGGTAATTCCTTATAAGGGGGCCCTGGTGAGGATTTTCTATACACTGTGGTGTTTCCGGTGCCGTTCCCCAGGGCACTCGTATCATGAGTGCCCCATGGGCTAGGTGGGGAGGGCATCTGCGGGTCCCACTGGAAAAAGGGGAGCCCCTACCACTAGTGCCACACCCCCTCAGGCCCCCCTGGCACCTCAGCCACAACTACGACCCCACCCGTGAGCTCAAGGGACCCCGCTCCCCCCCAACCAAGTCTAGTGGAGTCCAGGGGAGGGCACCAGCAACTGGGGGGAGAGAGGGAGCAGGGCCCCCCTGCCCCTAGTCATACCCCCATTGTGGCTGCCCCACCCCCCAAACTCTCACCTCCTCCTGCTGGAGGCTGTCCACCTGGAGGACCACCCCATGGCTGAGTGGGTGTAGGTCCCCTCAGGATGTAAAGGCAAGAGGAAGGCCCAGGCACACCTGGAGTCCTCTGACGTGGAGGACTCCTCTCCCTCTTCTAAGACCACCACATGGGCGGGGGAGGAGTGGCCCAGCCTCCAGGGGCCTCCCCAGCTGTGCCTGACACCCCAACCCTGGGAAAGATCAAACGGGTGATCCCCATGGAGGAGGTTTCAAGGCTGCTAGATAGTCCCAAACAGGAGCCCATGGGGGAAGCCCTTCATTCTGCTGACCAAGGCCAACCCGCTGAAACCACAGGCACCGAGGCTGAGGCCTGCCCAAAGGAAGGCCTGGCGGCAGATCCTCCTTCCTCTGATCTAGGGGATACAGAGGCCCTGGGGCTCGCCCTGGTGAGTTCTGAGGAGGAGGTTCCCTTTCCCAGGACCCCAAGGCAGATGCCAGAGGCACCCCAGTGCCTGGTGGGTCTCTTTCTTCCTCCTCCCAGGAAAAACCTTACCTGTAGCCTGCCCCATAGTCTCGTACCAGAGGGGGTCATGGTAGGGTCCCCTAATCAACAGGCTGATCTCATTGGGGACCCTGCACAGACCCCACCATTTTGTGAAGGAGCCCCACCTCCACCCCTGTCTCAGGGGGCTCCAGAGCTCTCCCAATCCTAACCAGAGTCCTGGGTCTTAGTGGACTGGGTGGTTCAGATGGTGCTGGAAGAGCCCTCTGAGCTCCAGGACCAGGAGGAGGATGCCTGAGAACCAGCAGGCTCCATGGAACCTCCTGACCTCTCAGTCCCAGCAGTCCTCAGGGATGAGCTACTTGCATTTCTTCACCATGACTACACCCACCTGTCTGCAAGCAAGGTACAGACAGCTAGCCTTGGACCGCTGGGGATGTTTTGACAGCATCCTTGCCACTGCGAGGGCACTGGCGGGGCAAGGCAAGGGGCCCAAAAGCTGCAATGCCTGGATCTATAGGCAGGCCCACAGTTTCATAGATGCCCTCTATGCAAATGGGAGGGCACTACACAAACTGACGGGCCCCACACCTGGCGTTGACATGCGTGAGGCCCCTGCTGAAGAGTCTACTCCACCTCCCCAGCCATGAGGTCGTTTAAGATTGTAACCTTCAACGTCCACAGCTGCAGGAAGGGTCTCCGGAGGTGCCAGGTGCTCTCGTCCTTCAGGAGGCGGGGTACCGCATGGTATTCTTGCAGGACACCTGATGACTCCAGCCGATGAACCAAGTTGGCAGCTAGAGTGGGGAGGCAGGGTCTTTTTTAGTCACCTCTCAGCCACCTCATCTGGGGTGGCCACCCTATTCTCCCCAAGCCTGCAGCTGGAGGTTCTCCAGGATGCTGAGGTGGTGCCAGGCCACCTGCTGCACCTCTGGGTCCAGGTGCGGGGGCTGGTCCTGAACCTTCTGATAATGTACGTCCCTGCAAAGGACCCAGAGTAGGTGGATTTCTTCTGCCAGGCGGCCACATACATCGGCACCCTCAACCCTCGCGAGTGCCTGGTCCTTGGCGGGGACTTTAACGTCAACGTAGATATGCGAGACCAGTCAGGCAGGGAGTGGAACCAGGCCACCATGGGTGTCCTCGGGGAGATCCTGATGGACTACTTCCTGGTGGATGTTTGGCGTGCTTGTCACCCCACTGAACCCCGTGCCTTCATTTATGTCAGGGTGGGGGAGGAGCAGGCATGCTGCCTGTTGGCTAGCCCTGCACTGTAGGACCCTCATGCCCCAGCCAGCCCCTCCACAGCATCTTGAGCCGGGGTGGTGGAGCTCCATGCTGTGCCACCTCAGCTTAATGTGGTGCGGTTTGGGGCACATGTAAATGCTTCACCCAGGAGCAGAAAACCCCGGTGCAAACTGCACTGGAGTTTATTGTTTTACATTAATATCATGTGTAGACACATCCTGGAATATCAACTTTATTTAAATAATAACCAGTGTTTATAGATTTCATAGACATAAGGGCAGGAAGGGACCTCGGAAGATCATTGAGTCTAGCCCGCTGCCCAAGGGGCAGGAGGTCAGTTAGGGTCAAAGGATCCCAGCATCCAAAGATAGGCATCCAAATGTTTCTTGAAAGGGTCCACAGTAGGTGCTTTCGCCACCTCTGGGGGAAGTCTATTCCAGGCCCTGGGAACACAGACGGTAAAGAAGTTTTTCCTTGTGTCCAGCCTAAAACGGTTTTCCAGGAGTTTGTTGGACCTTGTCTTCCTTTGGGGTACTCTGGTGAACAGGCATTCCCCCAGTTCCTGATGCACACCCCTTATGTACTTATAGGGTGCCACCAGGTCACCCCTGAACCTGCACTTCTCCAGGCTAAAGAGCCCCATGGCTCTCAGCTTTTCCTCATAAGGCCTGCTCTCTTGCCTCTCTGATCATGCGTGTGGCTCTCTGGTCTCTCTCAAGCTTTTCCACATCCTTTCTGAACTGTGGAGCCCAGAACTGGACACAGTACTCCAGCTGCAGCCTCTCCAAGGCCAAGTACAGTGGGAGGATGACTTCCTGGGTCTTGCTTGAGAGGCATCTGTAGATGCCAGAGTTTTGTTTCCATTGCCAGCTGTGGTATCACACTGGGGGCTCATATCCATCTCGTGTTCAGTCATGACCCCCAAGTCTTGGTCATGGTGCTAGCAAGTGTAGTACTGCCAAGCATATATTATTCACTGATACAGTAGTAAAGTAGTTAATGATACTCCAGAGATTTTCTGAGAAAGTAGCATTTGATGACTGACACAATGATGTTCTTTAAGAGTGAAATCTAAAAGATTGCATTTATTGTAAAAAGTAAAAATGAACACATTTCTTAAAAAAAGAAAACAAACTGCTGGAGCTATTAGTAAATAAGAAATACTACATGGAGAGACTTGTTTAGTCTGAAGATTTTACAGTCCACGCAAAATTATTGGCCTCTTTCTACCTTTCAAAAATATTTTAATATCAGTGTGCTGTTTACTTTTTATCATATCTGATTCACTAAATTTCTAGTTTTAATGCGTGATGGAATCCATGCTGAATTATGTACTCAGGTTCCTTATAAACTGCATGGGGAGAGTTGGGTGTTTAAGAATGGGATCCACAAAAACCAGCATGCAATTGGAGGAGGAGCAGATATTAACAGTCTCTTTTCATTCAACAGTTTAGGTGTAATGTGAGAATACCTACCAACTTGAACCCTTCAGGTATGATGGATTGAAAAACCTCTAATTTGTGGATTCTCATAAAGCTTAGACATATGCTACTTGCTTAGCTGGCTAGTATCACCAACAATGAAGCATGTCTATACATAACCAGAAAGCAGAACTTAATATCAACAACTAAGGTGCTTTTAGATGCCCTAGGATTAGGTGGCAGATGATTGGGAACTGTGAGTATCTAGATTTGGACTCTGTTGACTTACATCCTGTCCAAGTTTATCCTAGGTCCTAAAGTGTGAATCATAACATGCACAAGAGCATTGAGTTGCCTAAGGAACTTTACTGGTACAAACTTAAGGTGCTTAAGGGTATTACCCATTTCCAGGGTTTACCAGCAGCTGAGTGGAGCTTGAAGATCCACATTTTGGAACTGGATGTCTGATAGTTAGGTCCTTTTGTGTATTGAACCTATCATTTATGATGAGTGTCCCAAGTACTGAGTCATTGTTAGGGGATGCAATTTAGTACTCTTGTATAAAAGACTGTATTCTCTATTGGCCAGATCTTTAGCTAGTGTCAATGAGCATAGCTTGATTGACTGACTTGTTCGCAGAATTTAGGCCTATGTTGGTAAAATGTGAAGTAGTGGGGCAGATAAAATCCATTTTTCAGTACCAGACTAGGGTACAAGGTTTTCTTCTTCCATTGTCATTGGATAAGATAGAAGTCACATCCCATATGTACCAATTGTGAGAGTTTCTGGGACACTGCATGGTGAGGGGGATATACCAATCCCTTTGCATTTGGGTGAATTTTACTGGGAAAGAATGATGATTGATTCTTTTCGGATCCTGTGTGTATTCAGCTCCACAATAAATAAAGCTTAACCATACAGTTTACTTGAAGCAGCCTTATTGCATCACTGTTTATAAGCAATTTCCTTTCTGATCTGTTTCCCAACAGTGCTCATAAACAAGTTATAGAGAATGGAGGATATGAGATCTAGACTACCTTACACAGATGGAGTACTGCATTGATAAAGCAGTGTAATTCAATCGTGAGTTTATGGACCCCAGAAACTATATGATATGAACACAGATATTTGCATTTAGATATCTGAATTATCTTGACGGTATTATTTATAGTGTAGACTATAGTGACATATTGTTGTATCATCATGGACATCTGTGGTTTTCAACAATGAGGAGGATTGTTAGGTCAATTTTAAAGCAGAACCTTAAAGCAATTTGATTATGCAAATACTGCCCTAACTACCACAGCTTTGCTGTATGTTTCACAACTGAATGTATTCTGTTGTCACATTTCATTATGTGGCATAAAGACTCAAAGGTTTAGTGACATTGTTGGAAACATTGGATATCATTGGCATCATTGGAAGTCTTTTGGGAATTGTTGCTATAATGCTCTTATAGAGAGCTATAATGCTTACTGTTCGAGAGGCTTTGTGCCTCTCAATAGCTAAAGCAAGATCAAAGAGCAGACTAGAACATAGATGATCCTTGATCCTTGAACATAATCTCTAGTTGTGCTAACCAGGCACAACTGGAGTAAAGGGGTCCCTAAAAAGAGGAAAAGAATAAGAGTGAGAGAACTTGAGGATCCTGGAGAGAAGAGGAGGATTGGAGAAAGATAAAATTGAGAAGGGGGAGAGAGTGAGGTGATAGGGAGGAGGGGGACGTGAAAGACTAAGAATATTAGAAGGAGGGGGCAGAACAGAGCTGAGCCAGAGAGAATGCAGAACAGCTTACAAGATGCAAGAGAACGGTCAAATCTGAAAAAGAAAATATATCTTGGAGAGAGGAAGTTTCTAGACTTTAGCTTTTTTTTTTTTTTTTTTTTTTTTTTTTTTTTTAAGGGAAATGTATAGAGAACCAGAATGATGAAGTATAGACTGCATAAACGTTAGGGAAAATTCAGCAAGTGAGTGTATAGATAGGAAAAAATGGAGTCCAAGAAAAGGAATGCAGGAAGAAAAAACCCACTCAGTGCAATGCAGGGGGCATGTCTACATGTCAGATCAGTGCGAATGAATAAACTCCGGCGCATATTGTGCTAGAGTTTATTTTTCCCAGGCACCACATCTTCACATGCACCCAGGACCACAGCATGTTGAGCTGGGTTGGAGCAGCCCCAACTGGCAGAGGGTCTGCGGGGTCAGCCTGCCAGCCTGGGGCTGCTCCAACCTGGCTCAACATGCTGTTAAGGGACTGGCTGGGGCACAAGGATGCTCCGGTACAGGGCTGACCAGCAGGCAGCCTCTGCACTGAGGCACCCTCATGACCCAACCAGCTCTGTCAGCGTCTGTGTGTGCACTGCTGCTCAGTAAATAACTCTGCCCTAGGCTAGTACGTGTGTTTATAAGTACTAGCCTGTGATGGAGTTTTTCCATCGGCCTCATAGGGCTGCATGTGTAGGTGTTGAGACTTTACTGCAGAGCTAATTAATTGCAATAAATGTCTCATGTAGATGCACCCAGGGTTTCCCAAACTTTTGATACGTGGGGCACACTTTTCTTCTGGATTAAAATTGACAATACACTTCACTCGTACACCTCGAATGGTGTGTGGGTGTTTTCAGAACATAAAACATTCCATCCCTTGCCAGGGGAAATCATACCAGTGTTGAGATGTACTGTTTAAAAGTTACACCAAACACATCTTTCTTTAAAGGATTCATCTCTATACCAGTGATTCTCAAACTTTTTGACTCAAGGCACCCCGCCCTAACCTTTCTGAATTTTGTGGCATCCCAGTTGAAAATCACTTGAGATAGAAAAGGTGTGGTGGTAGGTCTTGAGGCTAGGCAGGCCTTGAGGCTGATCTAGGTGGTCTCTCACCCTGCTGTGCTGTGCCCTACTCTTTCCACTATCTGCCCCCTCCCAAACCCTGATCTGTACCTCAGGAAGCAAGGGCAGCTCCTGCTGTTGAGTCTGGACCTGCAGGGTCTCACATACAGGCAAACAGCTCTGCATCCGCTTCTGCCAGCCCTAGGAGCATGCGAGGAGTGAAGCAGATGAACTGGGCTGCAAAGCATGGCTCCAGTTGTGCATCTTCCTGCCTGGTCACAGCAGAGCTACTGCTAGGAGTATGGCGAGGGGCAGCACAGTAGCTTCCTAGGGGCAGGGAAAGATGGGGGAAGGCAGCAGTTTTAGCAGTAGTCCCCAGAAGAATAGCTGCAGAGGCCACTGGAGTAGGTGAGACTGGAGTAGTTGGTGCCAGATGGAAGAGCATTTACCTCCTCACCCAGGAGGAACTCATGGCATGCTTCCATCATTCCTGTGGCACTCCTATGTGCCATGCCACACCCTTTGGATATCATTGGTGTAACCTCTGATGAATAGGTAGGATGTACAGATATAGAAAATGAGGGAGGGAGACTTTCTAAAAATGTCTTCTATACAACACACACATGCACGTGCATGAACACATGCTTACAAAGTAACTTGGAAGATTATTATTAATGCTTCCAAGTCAAGCAAGTTAGGAAATGGCTAAAGTAAATTAACCTGTCGCTGCTGTACTTGAGCCCCCTTGTTCTCATGCATTATCATTAACCATATGGTCAGAGAATTATTTTTCCCCATGGGCTCCTTCCTGCATGATTCAGTGTATGGGATAACCGATAGTCCATTAGTGACAAGCCATTCCATATTTTATTTTGTCTTCATTGTTCAAGATATGGTACACTCTTCAAACCCTGCTCTGAGGGCAGAGTTGTTATTTTCCTCATGGACTTTTTTGTGGCACTCATCACTATGGCAGAAGGTAAGACAGGGTACCTCAGAGACTAACTGGTTCAGAGGCATGAGCTTTCATAGGCAACAGTCTACTTTATCAAATGCCTATGAAATCTTATACCTTTCTGAACCAGTTAGTCATGTAGGTTCCTGCCACACATTATACTGAAGATGTGATTAACCAGTTAATTATGTCTTAAGTTGTGACCCAGGCACATGTTCAGTCAATGAATGGCATGATATAAGGAGGAATACGCCACAAAGTTATTCCACAAAAAATATGTAATACCTTTGTGGCTGTTTCCTATCACACCATCAACTGAATGTGTGGCCTGGGGCATCCCTACAGCTGAGAATCCAATTAGTTGACTGGGGCTTCCAGCTAGGGGAGGTGGGAACACCATATGCCCCCCGAGCCTGGGAGCCTGCAGCTGATGGGGCTTCCAGCTGCTGGAGATTGCTACTTGCTCAGACTGTGATGCTGGGATCCCCCTGTACCAGCAGTAAGATGATATGGTATCTGATGTGTGATCCCATAGTCACACCTCCTGTCATGCATCTTTACCTGCATGTCCAGAGGGGCCCCAAGATTCAGTTGTGTGGCCCTGGTTCTGTGGTCAGACAGCATGGACAGGGCCTGCTAGGAAATGGAGTCTGGCTAATGGCTGGATCTGCCACTTTGCCCACCCCTGCTATAGTTAATAGTCACTTTTATTAATATCCTGGATTTGTCTTTAGATTAAGTCCTCTGGGGAAAAAAAAATGTGGTCATATATAAGAGTGCACTGATAGAGATTTTGGGGGCCAATACCAATAGCCAATATTTAAGGAGGCATATCAGCTGATACTGATCGGATACAGCTGCCTCCAGGTGGTAAGTCCAGTGTGGTGGAATGGGAGAGGGGAGGGAAGGAGTGTGGGGGGCAGATCAACACCCTCCTCTGTGAGGGAGGGGGCAGGGGTAGGCACTGCCCAGCTGGGGCAGGGGGGAGGGTATGGGACAGAGCCACAGCTTGTGGGGTGGGGGTAGCTCCTGGTGCTGCTTGCACCCTGGGAGGGCATGTGCCCCTAGATCTGCGTGGTGCGGGGTGGGCGGCAGTTGCGTGGTGGAGCTGGTGCTACACAGCTCTTCTTGCCGATGGCTGGGCCCGGAGCAGGCTCTGGCGGCGCTGGGAGGAGGCTGCAGCCACCCCAAATTTCACTGCAGCTCCGCTCCCAGCCCTGGACTGCCGCTCAGCACAGCCCCGGCTGAATGCCCTGCCTCCACCTAAGCGCCAGGAAAAGCCGGAGCTGTGCCAGGTGGCGGGTAGTGGCACGGGGCTGGGAGCGGAGCTGCGGCAAAATCTGAGGTGGCTGCAGCCTCCTCCCTGCACTGCTGGAGACTGCTCTGAGCCCAGCCTCTGGTGAGAAGCGCCATGTGGCACTGGCTCCAGCTCCACCCTGCAGCTGCCGCCTGCTCCACGCTATGCAGATCCGGGGGCACACGCCCTCTGCCCCTTGGGGTGCAACCAGTGGCAGGAGCCACCCCTACCCCACGAGCCTCAGCATGGTCCCACACGCCCCCAGCCCCAGCTGGACAATGCTTGCCCCTGCTCCCTCCCTAACCAAGGGGGGCGTTGATCCCCATGCCCTTTTCCTTCCCTCTCCCTTTCTGACTTACCTGCTGGAGGCAGCTCTCCACACTGCTGGTTCTGCTCTGTGCAGCACGGGCATTTATCAGCCAAATTATCAGCCCCAAAAGGCCAATATCTGATTTAGACAATTTTCTTCATATTGATACCGATCTGATATTGGACCCATGTATTGGTGCACCTCTAGTCATATAGTTAAAAGTAATGTGAAAATGCATACATAACAGGGGGAAGATTTACACTTGGACAGGGAACTTGAATTCTGTCATTTCTTAACTTTTGAGTCCTTGCCTTTGCCTTTGTATCTTTTTTACTATGAATTTTATATGTTAAATTCCTTGACCTTTTTAAAAAGCAAGCTAGTGAAACATTCCATCATGTAGCATCATGTTTATGTCCCCATAAGCATAGCCAGTCTGAAACCCTTTAGATTTACTAGAGTGCTTCTGTTATTTATGCTAAATTTGTCACTGATTACAAAAGTAGATTGATATCTTGTATATGGATGGACGTACAGGAGGATGAGGCATATGAACTGGTACTTGTTGATAGAGAAGGAGTGCGGAGCCATGGGATATTCCAGGTCCAGGAAGGGATTATGCTCTTGGGGCATTTATTTGTCTGACCTCTTCTGCCCAAAGCATTCCAAAGGAGTCTGTCCAAGTCTGTTCTCGTTTCTAATTCGGGGTCATGAACTAATGTTACTGTCCCTGCTTATCCAAGTTTACTCTTCACTCATCAGACTTCTTTCCCAGTTCCAGTGTGCTGCCCAGCTAGTCATTGTCTTCCTTTTTGGACTGCTGGCTAGTCTGTTATTCCTAATTTGTTCCCATTTTCCTACCTCATCTCTGCCACCATGCTCCTTGCTAGCCATTTCCAGTTTTTTTTCCTGCAACCCCTAGTCCAGCTTTTGTTCTGTCTACTTTTGAATCAGATAGCTTCTTCCATCTGCTGCATGTCAGTAAGGGAATCATTGAGTAGGGGAGAGACAGGCTCCCTGATTTCAGTTCTTTCCCAGCAGCTACAGTGACAGAAGAAGGGAAAGATTATGTATGTGGGGCCCATCCAGATTGAACTGTCCCCTGCCCCTCTTCTCTTACAGCGTCTAGGAGCATCTGTTAAAGGGAAGTCTCACAGATACCCTGAGCTGGAGCATGCCCCATCACTGTGTGAGAATGGGGCAAATAGTATGTGTGAGAGTCTCAGGCATGCTCAGGAGGAGGCAGATGCATAGCAGGGAAAAATGTAGCTCAAACAAAAAAAATTGACAGAGTTAGAATAACCTGAAAACAATATCTGAAAGTGGGAATAATTATTGATAGCTTCAAATTTGGCTATAAGCTTTTTGTTTGTACCTTTTGTGGTTGATTGGAAATTATAACAGTAACCACTGAGTCTAATTCCTGGCTGAACTAACATTTTCATTTCAGGTAAACAAATTAAAACTGAATTAATTAAGGAAATGATTTTGGCCATTACTGACTCAGTCTGCATATTATGGTGCTTTACTTCTCGGCTGGTATGTGAAAACTGAATACGTACCTACAAGTATAGAGATGAGAGAGGTTGGCAACATGTTTCTAGTTTTGTTGGGCTTAAGTATGGAAATCAGTTCTGCTCCAAATGAAGTAAGTGGGACCCTTGTGATATAAAGCAAAGATTAAATGAAGTTGGAAATGTTCAGATCTGGCCTTAGTGTGTTTCAGATAAAAATCTGAATTCTAGACTAAGACTATCAAGACTACTGGGATTTGTAAAACAGTTGGTAACAGAGGCTGCTGTGCTACCCTTGGTGTTATCAGTACTTCATGACCAGGGATCCGGGTTGTCTGTTTGCTGCGGAAAAACGTGGATTTTCTCCTTTAAGGGAGAAAAATGACATGCATGTGACACCCAGGCAGGGTAGTAGAGACCAGGTCTGGCAGCTCCCTCCAGGTAAGTCTATAGCGGGGTAGGCACAGGTAATGTGTGTGGGAGCGGGGTACAGGCAATGCATCTGGGGGGGTTGGAGGAGGCTCAGGTGATGTGGCAGGGTGGCACATGACCCCCCCAGATCTGTGTCCACAGCAGGGCTTGGGGCTACAGCTGGGCTGGACCAGCTCCAGGCAGGAGCTCCTTCAATGGCAGGACCTGGTATGGGAGGGTGTGCCATGCCACCATGGCTGCCAAGGTGAGGCACCCTGTGCCTGCCCTTAACAACTTCACGGTGCTGCTGCCATGCCTCACCTTGGCATCCATGGGGACACAGCGATCCCTCCCATGCTGGGTCCCACCTGCTGTGCCGTGGAGGTGACTCCTGCCCGGAGCTGGTCCAGCCCAGCTGTAGCCCCACGCCCCATGCCCCACTGTGGGTGCAGAAATCTGGGGGCACATGTGCCCTCTGATACATCACCTGTGCCCCACCACTCCTCAGGCATCACCTGTGTTCACATACCCACCCACTTCCTCATGCACTGGAAACCTGAGGGTGGGGATCAGCAGGTCAGGAGTGAGCGGTAGTGGCAGAGTCAGGGGGCTGTGGGCTGGGAGTATGGGGCACCAGCAGGGCCAGAAGGCTGTGGGTCAAGAGTGAGGAGGGCCAGTGGGCTGGGAGTGAAGGGCACTGGCAGGGCCAGGGGCTGTTTTGGGAGTGAGGGGCAATGGCATGGGAAGGGGCAAGGTACTAGCATATCAGGCATGTTCAGCACCACAAAGTGGGGTGGGGGGAGACAGCTGGACCCATGTCCTGGTGAGTGAAGGGGGCTGGGGGAGTTCTGATTTTCCATGATAAAAAAATCAAATACCAAAATGTGTAGGTATTTAGAATTTATTTTATTTTAATAGATTTCATAGACATTAGGGTTGGAAGAGACATTGTAAGATCATCGAGTCTAGCCCCCTGCCCAAAGAGCAGGAAGTTAGCTAGGGTCAGAAGATCCCATCAAAATAAGCATCCAAATGTTTCTTTAAAAGTTTCCAGAATAGGTGCTTGTACAACATCTGGGGGCTTGGACAGTAAAGAAGTTTTTCCTTATGTCCAGCCTAAAATGGTCTTGTAGGAGTTTGTGACCATTGGACCCTGTCATTCCTTGGGGTGTCCCGGTGAACAGGCATTCTCCCAGATCCCGGTGCACACCCCTGATGTACTTATAGGGTTCCATCAAGTCACCCCTGAGCCTGTGCTTCTCCAGGCTGAAGAGTCCCATGGCTTGCAGCCTCTCTTCATAAGGCCTGTTCTCTTGCCCCTCCGATCATGCGTGTGGCTCTCCTCTGGATTCTTTCAAGCTTCTCCATGTCCTTCCTGAATTGTGGAGTCCAGAATTGGATGCAGTACTCCAGCTGCAGCCTCACCAAGCCCAAGTACAGCGGGAGGATGACATGCTGGATCTTGCTTTAGATGCATCAGTAGATGCAAGCCAGTTTTGTTTGCTTTGCCGGCTGTGGTGTCACATTAGTGGCTCATGTTCATCTTGTGTTCAGTCATGACCCCCAAGTCTCTTTCGATTGTGGTGCTAGCAAGTGTAGCATTTCTGAGCCTATAAGTGTGATGTGGGGTTTTTTCCCCCTGAGGTGGCGCACCTTGCATTTCTCCATATTGAATGCCACCAGGTTTTAGTCCTCCCAGCTTGCAAGCCTATCAAGGTTGGCCTGGATCACCAGCCTATCCTGAAGTGTGGATACTCTTCCCCAAAGTTTGGTCTCGTCAGCGAACTTGGCCAATCCACTTTTGATGCCAGAGACTTACTTTTAATATTAATTATTGAAGCACTGGTAGGCTTCCAAATTACTTTAAAATAGTAAAAATATCAATAAAACATTGTGTTCAACTGATACATACATACATACATACATATATATATATTAGTGGTGTTTCATTTTAATTATGGAAAACGTGGATTTTGGGAGGTTTATCAGAGAATTTGGGATTTTTAAACAAAAAAACCCCAGTATCTCTCTTTGAATCATCACTGTCTCTAAAATTGGGTTAGGACTTGAACTAGGAGCTTTCTCAGAGCTGATTGTTTCATTATGTGGCTTCCTGAAACACGCAGAATTGTTGAAAAATTGGCTTCCTGTTGTGAAAACTGTTGAAGTCAAGTAAAAAAAGGGTGTTTGGGGAGTTTGGACTGGTTTAAATGAAAGATGAAGAAATGAGAGAAGAATCTCACTTTTGAAAGTTAGGGACTGGTTTAGAAGTGGGATAACTTCAGGACTCATGAACCTGTTCTCATGAACTTTCATTTCATGTTCACTTTGGGTTTCACTCTGTGTGATCTGAAATTAGGATGATAGGTCTGGACCAAAAGATTTCAAGAGTGTTTAGATTTGAGGCCAGCTCTAATTTTCCAGGAAATACAATGTAATCACATAGACTGTAGACGTGAACATGTCCCGCCTCCTAAGTTTACATTTTCCTTTCATACCTAAAGCTTAAGAATTATTTTTAATGCAGATGGAAAGAATGTGAGATCAGTTTTCTGAGATTGTTTTCATTTTAATTTGCAGTAACATTGATTTAATATAGGTTTTTTTCCCCATCTTGATAGGAAAAGGGAACTACCTTCTAATTATTTCTGAATTTATTGTGCTTCATTGTTTTTGCACTGATATAATTGTAAATCAGTAGCAAATTCCACTGGAATCAATCAAGTTGCATTTGTATCTACCCAAGCAATGGGAAAAGAATCAGACTCTGTGTGCTCTTTCAGATATATTTTTACTCTTGGCTATTGTTAACATTGTGAACAAGAATTTGTGCATGCTTTTCAATAGTTTCTTTCCCAGACCTCAGACTGAAACCCACTTTGATCCTAAAATATAGCAATTCTTATTTGCATGGATTTGCATAAATCAATATAAGTGTTTCAAATAGAGCTTTTCAAGAAAATTCTCTCAAGAATATTTGAAACATGTTAAACCAAACAAATATACTTCTGTGCTGTTCAGCTTGCTTTACTTCTTGGACCTGATATTTCTTATAGCTATAATGACTAATCTTAAATGAAAGAAATTTTATTCAGTAAAGTAATAGACACAAGAGGTATTGTTCTAACTACAAAGAGTTTATCTTAGTTCATAGTAGTACCTTGCATTTGCAGACAATTTAGCTTACATGATCAGAAGCCATTTTGTCTCTGATACTGATCTACCGTGAATATTAAATATTACTTAAAGCATTTTGGTGTAATGTAGATGAGAGGAACAAAAGTGGCTGCAGGAGAATCTAGAAAAGTATCTAATCTAATTCAGATGACCTTTTTGATTAAAAACTTCTGGTAAATATCAGAACTCATTGGTGATTTCATGCACCTGAAAGAAAGACAGATGGCATCATTAACACTTTTCCTTTCTTTAGTCAACTATTTTAAGTGACTTAAAAGTAAAAATTGACAGTTGTTTTGTTGCACTTTGCATATAAAGCATATGGACACTATCTTTGTTAGTCTCTTAAAGTTATGTATGCTATAGGTTAAGTTGGGTCATTTAGGTACTCTCCATTCTCTTCTTTTTGCCCTCTGCCCTGTGCTCCCTGCCCAGTCTACTGGTCTGTCTTCTGTCTCCTGCCCTACTTGCCAGTGTAGTACCTGGCCCCTCCTCAGTCTGTCACATGCTACATACAAAGGCTGCCCATGCCACTTGTGGGATGCCAGAGGTTGGCTAATCCTGTGCTAGATGAACATGCTGCCTGGTGAAAGGGACAAGATTTTTCTCTTCAGGTCTTTGTACTCCATAAAAACCAATTAGGGTGCATTCCCATATGCAGGGGCGTGCACTTGCAGTAGCAAATGTAGTAGCACAAATTTGTGTCGCTGGTTTTTTGCTGCTGTGCACACCCCTGCATATGTGTTTTGGTGTAGGGCAAAATGCCCCACTTTGGGGAAACTGCTGGTTTTCAGCTCCAAGCTCTGGGCATGCTGGAGGAGCTGGGGTGGAACTAGAGGAGAGGAGATGCTTTGGCCAGCAGCTAGACCATCTCCCAGTGGACTGAGCCTCCATGTCTGCTGATGTATGCTCCTCTCATGTGTACCATGTTGCTTTTTTCCGCAGCATTGTTTTTTTGCTACCAGGATTTCTTGGTAGCAAATTTTGCCCCTGCATTGCAAATTTACAGCCTGGGTTATGTTTTAACATGCCGGGCCTGTGGTTTATGGTGTCACAGAGAGGTTTGCAGTGCCATAAACTTAATGTGCTTGCACTTTTGGATTCAGCCTTAGACGGAAATGGTTGCTTTCTTTCACTGAAGGGTTTGTACTGCCACCTCTAACTATGAAATCCAGCTGTCTTCTTTCCACAGAAAATAGTTGTTTGCAGTGAAGCTGCCTTGCCTTTGGATATCATAGTTGCTTGGTGTTATGAATATCATGTTGGTTACTGTGGGGAAGCTCTATCAGCTAGGAAGGACTTGCAGTTTTCCCAAAGATGGTCAGACTTTGAATTCAGCTAGTCTCCAGAAGTTTTTACCATCAGATGCAATTGAGAATCCGTTGCCTGTGTAGCCCGGGTATACCCGGGGGGTGTGCCCTGTCCTCCAATGACAGTGGTGGTGGTCAGGCAGGGTGCTGAGGAAGGGGTCAGCTACTAGAGTGGCTTCCTCCCCTCTCTATAGAGCTAGGCCAAAACCAAATACTTAACTATGTACAATTTATTACAAGAATAAATACAGACGTTTAATATAAAACAGAATATTTACAGGGCTTAACATATAATACAATATACAGCATTCCACATTTCACATATAATACCAAATATGAACCAAATAATTTACAACCTATACAACACAATTAACACATAGGGATATTAACCTATATAACCCAGGTAACTTAACCATGATATTTCTTTAAACCTTCATAAATAACAATACCAATATACACACTGAGACATTAAAACACATAAACCATATAAACCCCCTTAAAGAATACCCCTACATATATAGCCCTTAACACAACAACCTCAAAATAGGGAGTGCACGCTGCACCTCCCTGAGGGGTTTCCTTGAAGCCCCTCCCCTTTAGGGCCCTGGGACATGGACACACCCCTCCTGCAATGGAGGGTGGAGGCAGCAGACCCTCTTCACCCATGTCAGCCTCCCCTGTGGGACCTGCTTCCCCAGTAACTCACGCTTTCTCTCTGGAGAAGTCAAGGCTTGTCCCCTAGTGGCCAATCCCACAGGAGCCTCTCCCCAGCGGTGTCTTTGGCTCTCCTCGATGGCCTGGTGCCCTGCACTGGGCACCCAGGGATTTCTCTCTCTCACGGGAGCCAAGCCCTTGCAGGCTCTGACTCCCTGGTCTCACATCGGGGGTTCTCCCCTTTCCTGGGTCCTGCTCTGGGCACTGGGGCTCTTTTAGTTAAAAGTGGAGCCGCACTGCAAAGCTTCAGTCACTCAGCCGAGGGTTGGGACTAAAGTGAGCAGCCACAAGCTGCTTCCATGGCAGTTCTCCATGCGCTGACCTGCGCACTGGGTGGGACATGAGCAGTAGCAAGCTGCTCCCAGGGCCAGCTCTCTGTGTGCTGATCTGCACCCCGACTGCCCAGCTGCTTGCTGGGTTTGCAGGCTCAAGCCTCCTCAAGCGGCTGCTAGAGCCTGATTCCCATGAGCCGATTCGCGCAGCACTGAAGCTCAAGCAGGGTCCTGAGGATGGCCGTCTTTGGAGCTCCTCTCTCCTTGCTGTCTCTTATCATCTCCCCCAGCGTGCTGAGCACACTTCTCTTTTATACTCTTCAGGGGCTCCACCCCCGAAGTTCTCCAGACCTGGCTGGTGCAGTTCTGATTCAGGTCCAGCTGCTCTTTGCCCCCTCCCTTTGGAAAAGGGCAGGGCATTGCTTCTCTTTTGCTGCCTCTGGATTGGTGGGTGGGCTGCACCGATCAAACAGCAGACCCTTGATCCTGGGACTCAACCCAAGCTCCGAAAAGGTAAGCCTGCTATACCTGCAATTCTGACAACTTCATTTTGGCCTTTGTAATCTGCTTATTCAGCGGAGCACAACTGGTATTACATAGGTGTGATTTTGTAGCCATACCTGATCTAATGTTTTTCTTATTTTGTACTTTTATTTGTAATGGTAAATCCATCATTTATGGGCAGGACTTTGCCTCTATCTCGACAGAGAAAAAACTGTTATCAGGCTGTGGATAGTGTTTTAGTCCCATTAGAGCCTCCTTTTCAGCACCATCAGCAAGTTGCTGTGTTTGAGTACCTAATACAGAAAAGTCTCTAATACAGACGACTTGTGTGCTCTTAAGTTTCCCTTGAGTTCAGTAGATTCTACCACTAACTTTTTGCTTAGGTCCTCTAGCACAGTTGCTGGGATTATGCTCCCTGTCTGCCCTTTGTGGAATGGTCCCATGTGGTCCAGTGGCACTAGTCACCAGGACCGATAAACTTTGGCATCCCACGCTCCTGAGTGACTTAAATGCGCCCTTGTCCAGTTATTCCTTCTAGTGCTCTGGGATTACGATGTAAGTCTTTGGAGACGTGTGCTAGGTGACGCAACAGACAGAAATAGGCTTTGCAAAGTTTTCTGATCCAGTTACTCAAAAGATATCCAGAGAAAAACAACACTCACTTTTCTTCTTCAATTTTTCACTACTTTTGAACTTTGCTTGGGTCAGAATACCCCATTCCTTCTAGGATTTTTCTTCTGCAGATCATCTTCCTTAACCTTGACTGATCCACAGTTCAAGGTTTCTTCTCCCCACTGCTCTACAAGTGTATCCCTCTCTTTTGCTCAACGTTTCCTTTCACACTAAGTGTATGCCCTTCCTTTCGTTCCCTTAGAGTAGTGGTTCTCAGCTTTTTTAGACTCAAGGCACCCCTTGTTAGATTCAGAGGAGCCCTTGGAAAATGCCAGCTTAGATTTTACTCTTTTTTTTTACCACAGGAAAGTAATAGAACAATTCTTCTGTTGTAGCAAACTCAGAAAGGCCACGACAGGTCAGAAAGTTTTTATCACCATGAATTCCTATTTGAAATCTCTGAATCGTATTTGCATACCCAACAGTTAGAACATTACATAGCATGCTATAGCACCCTTGAAAGCCACCCCAGGGAGCCATGGCAACCCAGTTGAGAATGACTGCCTTAGAGTTTGTAAGTCCTATCATCAATGCCTGGTTTCTTTGTTCTGTTGTTAGGAAAATTCCACTTTTCCAACTCTAAACCTCTGCAGACAAATTGGAGAAAACTGGTTTCCCTCAGACTTCAGCCCCTTCATTGATCTGTCTGAGTCAAGCTTGTCTAGTTAATACCCCATAATGACTGTCTTGTTCAAGAATAGATATGTAGCTGCTACTTCTCTGTTCCTTAGCTCAAGCAGCATGGGGCAGTACACAGTAGTTCATAAAAGTAGTTCAAACTGGAATTCATAGGTTGTTGTATAGAGAGTCCCCCAGAATGTCACAAATTTTAATTGTAGTTGTTCCTTTACTCCCATATTTCATTGGTTTACTCAAGTTTACTAAGCTTTGTGATAGCTGGAACCACTTCCTCATCTATCATAGTTTCAGTGGTTAAATACCTTTTTAATCAGTGTACAGTCAGCTCATGGAGACTTCCTGTTTTTCTGAATCTTTCAGACCTTTGTTTCCAACTCTCACTGTCTCTCAGATTTTTGTTTCGTGTCATTTAGTTTATTTTCTTGTTTAAAAACTTTGAAAAGAGGGTACCCAGTACTTTGCAACATTAGGAGAATTCATGTCATTCAGATAGAAAGCTTCACTTTTCCCAACATTGTTTAGAGCAAATCTTTCACAGCATCACAGAGCAGAAGAAGACACTCTAACTTGTTCTGTGTGCTGAATACAACTTTGAGGAAGAAAAACCAGTCATTTCACCATCCTGTGTTTTTCATGGGTACGATTACTGTGAGAGTAAGATAATCATTTACTTGTGAATGAATTTGGCAAGCAGAACATGGTGGCAGAGAAAGTTGTAAAGGTAGACAGTGCTTTTCTTACACTGCTCAGTAAACAGTCTCCTGGTATCTGATTTTTAAACAAAAACCGTATGTATAAGAGTGCCAGATGTATTATTGTGTTTAAAATTTAAACAGTTCCCACATTTCTGTTTATAGTGCCCAGTAGCAAAAAATTGAAAAAAGTCACGTTGTCCTTCATTTGCTTGTACCACATCCACAACCCTTTGTCCTATCATGGGCTAGTATGTAAACCTGTTTATCACACAGCTTATTATTATGTGATTAGAGAATACTGTGACCAGTGGTCTGAGCAAAAACCTGGAAGCCAGAAACAGTATTTTTTTTAAAACAAAAAATCTCTATGTAGCTCAGTTTTACCTTTGTAAAATAGAAATAATTTTATTTGGCTTCACAAATGTTGCGAGACGAATGAGTTCATACTACCTTGCTGCTTTTAAGAACAGCACTAACAAGACTTATTATTTTATTAGTATGAACCTCATTACTTTTAGTATATCATAAATTTAAGCTCAAGACCATTAGTTGCTTCGACATTAGTTTATCTCTGTTCCCCATAGTTTTAACTTTGTACCATAACTGAATTGAAAATGATAGTACAGTCCATTTATGGGCGTGAAAAGCACGCCAGCAAAGTTCACCGATGACACTAAGCTGTGGGAAAAAGGCCACGCATCAGGGTAGGCTGACGATCCAGGCAGACCTAGACAGATTAGTTAGATGGACAGACCAGAACCACATGTAGTTCAACACTGAGAAGTGTAAAGTGCTCCATCTGGGGAGGGAAAATCTGCAAAAAACTTACAGACTCAGTGGTGCTACACTAGCTAGCACCACATCTGAAGGGGATGTGGGGGTCATAATTGATCATAAAATGAATATGAGCCACCAATGTGATGCTACAGTTAGTGGAGCAAACAATATGCTGGCATGCATCAACTGATGCAACTCAAGCAAAACTAAGGAAGTTATTCTCCTGCTCTGCTTGGCATTTGTGAGGCTGCAGCTGGTGCACTGCGTCATGTTCTGGGTGCCACACTTCCAGAAGGATGTGGAGAAGCTTGGGAGAGTCCAGAGAAGAGCCACTCGTATGCTTAGAGTCCTGAAGAGCAAGCCATACAAGGAAAGGCTGACAGATGTGGGACTGTTCACCCTAGAAAAGAGAAGACTTTGAGGGGGATCTGGTGGCAGTTTACAAATATATCAGGGGAGAGCATCAGGGATTAGGTGAACAACTATTCATTGAGGTGCCCAAAGGGAAAACCGGAAGTAACGGTCATAAACTCCTAGAAGAAGGTTATATCCAGGTTACAACCTGGTTGTATATCCTGGTTTTATCTAGGTTGTAACCAGAAGGTTATATCCAGAAGACTGGATATAAGGAAAAACTTCTTCACAGTTCACGTGACCAGACTCTGGAATATACTCCCAGAGGGGGTGGTGCAGGCACTTACCCTAGAGATCTTCGAAAGGAGACTGGACACGCCTTGCTGGGGTGATTTGACCCCAGCAGTCTTTCCTACCCATAGCAGGGGGGCTGCATCCAATGATCTCACAAGTTCCCTTCCAGCCCTAAACTTCTGTGGATCTGCAGAGCAAGCTACCTGGTTTTCTTCTGTGAACCTTCCCAACACAGAAACACCTTCATTTTTTTAATTTACTCTCACTGTACAAGCAGTGCTATATCTCTTTATGGTTAGAGGATTTAATACTTGCCATTTCAGTGTGTAGCCTGGGCGGTGGAACTACCTGCCAACTGCAGCCAATTATGGATCCCTGGGGTCTCTGCCTTGGAGCTCCCCTTCGTAAAGTGTGGGGAGTCTCCCTACAGGAGGACACCTGGAGCCTTGAAACCTTCCATCAGACAATACTCAATACGTAACTATATACAATTTATTTACATAGGGAGAAAAAGGACAGGTAGAAAAGACCATAAGGATCAATATATACACCAACAAAGATACTAATAATTATTATATACTAATAACTATTATACATACGCTACTGCAGCATGAAACCCCAAATAGTTTCTTTTTTTTCGGAAATTTGGGAGCAGTCGTGGGCTGGAGAGAACCCCTTACACTCAACCCTCAGGTCAGTTCTTAGATGAGTTTTGCCTTATGTTGCCTTATGTTGCTCGTAGTGACGTTGTACAACTCCCCAGGATGCATGTCACACTGGTCCTGGACGTAAGTAACAACCCAGTCTTTTACACTCACTCCCCACCCCCACGGGAGACACAGCAAAGTTCTGACTCACTGACAGGTGTAAGCCCCTTCAAGGTCTTATACTCTACAGTGTAGCAGTCATAGATCCTCCCTGGATGAGTCTTGTACCAGTCACGACTCCTGCAGGGTAGGTGGAGCCAACCTCCTTCAGTCACAACCTGGCTCCTCCCTCTCAGCAGGGGCTCTGGCCAGCACTGTGCAGCTTACTACTGGGCTCCTGCACCCCGGGAGGGGTTTATGTTTCATTCCACTGCTCAGTGAAAACCCGTGGTTTTGTGATCCCCGCCTCCAATATCTTTCTCTAGCACTCAGAATTCAACAGGGCACTTTCCTCTGCTTGGGACAGGTCTGCTCCCCACCTCCCCATCACGTGCAGGCTGCGAGCACCTGGGGAAAGCTTCTCTGGGACTACAATTCCCTCCCCTACAACAAACAAAAGATACGCTGACAGCCCTGTCCAGACTTGACAGGCATCGTCTTGCAGGCCTAGAAGGCATTGTCTTTCTTTGTCTCCTGAAACCTGCTGGCCCTCAGAGCAGTGCCTCGGTCTCTGCCGTCCCACTCTCATTTCAGCCTTGTCCCACTGATTGCAGGCTCTTCTGGGGCTCATTTGACCGGCCCACTGGGTCAGCTTGCCAAAGATCTTCAATGCCCATGTGCTTCTCTTCCCCCTGGCTGCAGCACGTGCCTTCTTTTATCCTCCCAGGGGTCCATGCCCCTGGATAGCAACTCATTCAGTCCAGAGTTGGGAGTGAATTCTCCGGTCACCTTAAGCTACATCCGTGAATCATGGGTAGTCCAAACAGAAGTTTGGTTTGAATAGTCCAATAGGTTCTCACTGACCTGGCCAGGGCCAGGGTCAGTGAGGACCTAGTCAGGGAACTTCTGGAGGGCCTAGATGTGTTCAAATCAGCAAGTCCTGACAACCTCCACCCCACAGTGCTGAGGGAACTAGCAGAGGTCATTGCGGGACCCCTGGCACAGCTTTACGAGTGCTCATGGTCCTCTGGTGAGGTTCCTGATGACTGGAAAAGGGCCAGTGTGGTCCCCATTTTCAAAAAAGGAAGGAAAGAGGACCCAGGAAACTATAGGCCCATTAGTCTTACTTCAGCCCCGCAGAAGCTCTTTAAGAAAATTATCCAGGAGCACATGTGCGAGGGGCCAGCAGGGGAGTTTATGCTTAGGAGCAATCAACACAGGTTCATTAGAGGCAGGTCCTGTCAGACCAACCTGGTGGCCTTCTATGACCAGGTCACAAAAGCCTTGGATGCAGGTGTCGCGGTGGACGTAGTCTTCCTGGACTTTAGGAAGGCCTTCAACACTGACTCTCACCTCATCCTCATTTAAAAAATTAGGTGACTGTGGTGTTGATGACTACACAGTCAGATGGGTCGCAAATTGGCTGGAGGGCCGCACCCAGAGAGTTGTGGTGGACGGGTCATTTTTGACCTGGAGAGATGTGAGCAGTGGGGTTCCCCAGGGCTTGGTCCTCAGGCCCGAACTGTTCAATATCTTCATGGGCAATTTGGATGAGGGGCTGAAAAGTACCTTGTTCAAGTTCGCAGATGACACTAAGATGTGGGGAGAAGTGGGCACGCTAGAAGAGAGAGACAGGCTACAACTAGATCTCAACAGGTTACAGAGGTGGGTGGATGAGAATAGGATGGGTTTCAATACAGACAACTGCAAGGTGTTGCACCTGGGGAGGAAGAACCAGCAGCATACCTACAGGCTGGGGAACTCCCTTCTCGTCAGCACAGAGGCAGAGAAGGATCTTGGATTCATTATTGATTCCAAGATGAACATGGGATGTGGACAGCATTGAGAGGGTCCAGAGGAGAGCCACCCGCATGATCAGGGGGCAGCAGGGCAGGCCCTACGAGGAGAGGCTACGGGACCTGAACCTGTTCAGCCTCCACAGAAGAAGGCTGAGAGGGGATCTGGTGGCTGCCTATAAATTTGCCAAGGGGGACCAGCAGGCATTGGGAGAGTCCATGTTCCCCTGAACACTACCGGGGGGTCACAAGGAACAGCGGCCATAAGCTGACTGAGAGTAGGTTCAGACTAGATATCAGGAGGCACTACTTCACAGTCAGGGCAGCTAGGAGCTGGAACCATCTTCGAAGGGAAGTGGTGCTTACCCCTACCCTGGTGGTCTTCAAAAGGAGACAATCACCTAGCCAGGGTTGTTTGACCCCAGTACTCTTTCCTGCCATGGCAGGGAGTGGGACTAGATGATCTGCTCAGGTCCCTTTCGACCCTACCAACTATGAAACAATCACACCAAACTTTCCTTGTTACAACAGGTTGAAGCATAAGCCCAATCAGACAGAGACCAGGCTGTCAGAGAGCCGAATCTAACTCTGTTACAAGTCCTTTGCTTTTCCTTACAATTTTCAAGCGAATTTACAGTTCATGATTGTTGCCGTGCCACTCACAATCCTTGGGGGCTTTGACATCACTTGAATCCTCAGAGTGCTGTCAGAATCTACCTTGTTTCTTCCACGACTCATTTCACTCAATACAGAAACAGCGTTATCTCCCAAACTATCTTAATTTTTGCTTATTGTAGTTCATCACATCTCTGCATTTGTAAATTACTCATCACAATAATCTCTGAGTATCTAACCCATTCTACCAAATAGAGCCACAGTTCTCTTTCTTTTTCCTGTGGGAGTAGTGTCTGGTTTTTGTCCATTAAGCATAATTTGTATGGCCTTTTTCTTTCTTAAAATCCTTATTGGTTATGATTCTCTTCCCTCTCCCCCTAGCTCCTCAGAAAATGACTTTCTGGCCTACTCCTCTCTCCTGTTCAAATTATGGGGTGCTTGTTTTCTCATTTGCACCTTCAAATTTTGGGGACATAATCTCTTCCAGATTCAGAAGTGGCCTCAGGGGATGTTCCTATATGAAGGCCGGTTCAGATGCAGTTATACCTGCACTAGATTCTAGTAATAGATAATCCCAAATCAGCCAACTATTAGAAAATATATTCAGCCTTGGTGTGTTTTAGTGATTCACTGAAGTGACAGGATTATTTCTAGCTTCTGCTATAGCAGATGTATGTGGAGAGCAACCACCCCCTAAGCCTTGAAGATGTAGGCTGGGAAGAGAATGGGTTTACGAAAGCATCAGGGAAAAAAGAGAATACATGATGAACTGTGTAAGGAAGAAACTAGCTCACTGGAGAAATGATGTTTTCTGGGAAGGGAAACCCAGATGTCTTTGCATACAGGACTGGATGGGACCTCACTGAGTCACTGAGTCTAATCCCCTGCTGTTGCAGGCAACCATGCTTAATATATATCCCATTTAGAAATTATACAGTTCAAAGTAAAGTCTTGGCCCAGTGCTAGAGCTTCTCCCCTCTGGCTCCCAACCTTCAGTTAATTTCCTGACTAGAAGTATTGGTAACCAGTTTATACCTATCTGTTTTTGTGTTAACATTGGCCTTTAGCTTAAATAGCTTTTCTCTTTCCCTCATGTTTGTCATCCTGCCTCCTCCCCCCATATATGTTTATAGAAAGCAGTCATATGCCTTCTCAGCATTGTTATTTGGCTAGGCTAAACATAAAAATCTCTTTTTGATTCCTCTTGTAAGATTGCTTCACTTGACAATCGAGTGCAGGAATGCCTACTGTGCGGGCCGGGCCCCGATCCCGCCCTCGTCGCCATGTGCAGCGGTGATTCCGATCCCATTCTGGCCACCATGGGCGAGCCGGGAGCGAACTGGGGTCGTACCGGACCCGTCTTCGGTGCACACGGGCTGTGGCCAGCAGCCCGGGCACGCGGGGCCGGAGAGAACCGCGGGGCGGTTTAGCGCACGCGAGTTAGAATTAGTTACGGAGGCGTAATGGTTGATTGAAAAGATTATTTACTTACACCCAAAGATGGTATTGGTGTAGGCTGGACAGGTTTCCAGGCACAGCTCCCGCTTGAACCCTCGTTGGAGGACTCTAACAAATCGATTGCTCCCACAGAGTTTGCTAGGCTCCGCGGGTCCAGTTAAGTTGGGTTCGAAAAATTTCCCCGGAGTTACTTAGGCTCCGCGGGTCCGAAGTTACAGGAAAGGGATACGTCTGGGATTGTGCTCGGCGACGGGGAGAGGCGAGAAGCGAAAAGCTCCGTAGGCTCGGTTCTATTGCCTCTATTGCCTGCTTAGCGGAGGCGCTTCAGGTCCGCGAGGGTCCGCAGTGCTTGGAGATCTTCACACAGAATCTCTCTCGTCCTCCCTCCTCCGGTGTTCGTGGAGTCCTCCAACTTGGGCGGAAACCACACAAGCCTTTTGTACGGCTAGCAAGCCAATCGCTAGCCGCCACGTGTGCCTAAATTAGGAATCGGCCAATAACATGGCGCGGATCCTAATACAAATGGCGGGAACTTCTTTACAACTTGTATCACTACGATGCAAGAAAGAGACGCACACTGCAAAGAAGCTGCAATCCGGCGGGAAATCCCCCGTTGCACCAGAGTTCTCTCTAGCAGCAGAGAACTCTACTGTGCAAAGAAAGCGACAAATTGGTGGGAAATAATTTAGCGGTGCCGAAGCACACACACAAACAATAAATCACAACTTTGGGTTGTGACACCTACTAGTAATTTATGAAACAAGATTAAGTATTTTCCAACTCAAGATCCATTCTCACTGTCTGCTGCTGCAGTCTGACTTGATTATGTGCTACCCTCTGACTCAGGCAAAGGAGTGTGTGGGTTCCTCTTGTTCTTCTGCACCTTGCTGCTCTTGCTCTGACTTCCAGCTCCTGTATTATTCCTGAGCTGCTGACATGGCTTATTAAACCAATGCCACCTTCTTAGTCACAGGTTTATTTTAAAAGTTTTTGTGTTTAAGAGTTGGAGACTTCTAATTTTGAGATTTACACCTTAAAGCATCAACTTTGGAAGAAAAGCCAGTCACATTCATGCCTTAGCTGGCAATGATTTCAACCCTTTTGGTCTTGGACAAGTATCAGTCATTAGCCTAATGTGTTATAATTGAGCACATTTATGTTGTATTTTGAACCATCTGTTTTTCTTATTAGGCACTGGTACAGATTAAGGAACTGTGTGTCTTCTGGCATTGTTTTGATCATAATTTGAAAAAAAAAAAGCATAGCATAATAGGAGGGCTACAGTCAGATATTTTTTACTGAGTTATACAGAGAAAAAAGATTCACTTTGAGGAGAGTGAAAGTTCATTAGACTTGCTTGTTCTTCATGTCCAACGTACCTTGTCACTTGATGAATGGTGATAGCTATTACAACAAAGCTTTCCTTGTAATTTTTGTCTGATGATTGTATAAAGAAAGCTAGTATCCTCTGTAGATGTGAAGTTCAGATGAGGGCAGTTTATATCATTTGTAGTTATGGTAGAATCATTTGTAATTAAGGGCATGTGTAGATGAAATGGGGGTCCTGAATTGAAGTGGTGGATTTTTAAAAACACCACTTCAAATTAGGGTCCTTTAAACCCCTGTGCCGTGCACACACCTGAGCTTACCTGTCCCTCCAGGGGTGGGGAGGGGAGGGGCGCAGCAAACTAAAGCTCCTGGCAGGCGGAGTGGTGCCTTGGCTGCAATGGGGAGGTGGGGTAGGCTGGTGCTTCCCTTCATGGCAGCAGCAGTCTTCCCCCAGGCAGCACTCACCCTCAGGCACCTGACTCGCTGGTGCACATGATCCTCGAGTGCGCCAGGCTGCAGCCCCTCCACCTCCAGAGCCTCCTCTTGAGGTTCTGGTTGAATTTCACCCCCCCACCTTTTTGTTTTTGGTCACCCCATCTGTGGCCCCCCCAAGTCCCGGGACTTCCTGGTCAACCTCCTCCTGGCCCTGGCCAAGTGGGCCCTGTATTTGACCAGGAAGGGGGCTCTGGCCAGGAAGGTGCCTGGAGACTGTGGGGCTGCTTTCTTCTCACTTGTCCATGGACATCTCTGATCAGAGCACCAGTGGGCGGTGTCCACCAGCTCCTTGGATGCCTTTGAGGACTGGTGGGTGCAACCCAGGGGGCTCTGCTCAGTGTCCCCCTCAGAAGCACTTATTTTCACGTTTTGACCCTTTGACCCACACGACACTACTATCCTGTTTTTTGCCTTTGTTGTCCCAAGAATTCTGTTGTATCATTCACCCATTGGCCCCACACAGTAAGGGCTATTAGTTAGCTAGGTGGACCTTAGACGGCATGATACTTGAAGGATACAAATAGAGAGGCACTTGACCCAGGCAGTCCTGGGGGGCACTGCAGCTGTGGAGGGAAGCACCAGGCCCCTGCACAGCTCAGGCAGGCTCCAGGGGGCAGGGGGGGGGGGGGGAGATCTTGGGCAGAGCCTTCCATCTTGGGCTGCTGCCAGGCTGCCTGTACAGGCTTCCTGCAGAGCCCCTGAGCTGCATGGACCCTGGTGCTTCACTCTGCGCCTGTAGGGCAGCAAACTAAAACTCCTCCAAGGAATTTTAGTTTGCTGCGCCCCAAGTCATTTAAGGCGCATTGCACTGCCGAATTTGCTACAGCAGCTGGAATTACTGCACAATACGCTGGTGACGTGTGCAAACACCAGTACCACTAAAGTGGTGCAGAAGCATTTAACCTTCTTTAAAGTGTCATGCATACATGCCCTTCATTTCGTCTACACATGGCCTATGACTTATTGGAGTTTTCAAAAATGTATCTTTCTTTGGTGGCTGTATTTATGATAATCTCTCTGAGATACTGGTGGAATTCTATAACTTGTTGTTCCTGTAATTAATAAGTATCTGCTTTAATAGTACCAGAATCACTATTTTTTCTCTACTGTTTTATTTCATGCTAGCACATGATACTCTGTGCATTACAAATATGTGCTTGGTTTTACATTTTCAGTATATCAGCTCTGCTTTGCATATTAAGGGGCAAAACAACCTGTGTTGTAAATTGTTTTAGCTCCACTAATTTTAGTGGACATGCATTGGTTTTAACTTGAGGAAAAAGTGGCCTTAGGCTGTTTCATTTGGAATTTCCTTCTGATGGCAAGGGCTGCAGCTCCAGCTCTCTTGAGACTGTATGTTTTGGGGCAGATTTATTTAATTACAATAGTGTTATTTAATGCCGTGCTTTTCTCTTTCTTCTACCCAACTCTTTGGACCTACATAATTTTATCAGTGGGCTCAAGTCATGTGGCCGTTTTGTAGAAAACAGGTAGCTGTGCAGAGGAAGAATGACCTACATAACTGCTTTTCCCTTTGCACTGCCCCTCATCACTTTTTTTATGTCTGTTTTTCTCTCTTTTGTGCAGGTCACGGGGATGTAGAGATCTAAGTCACCCTTATCATGTAAAACCTTCACATTAAGCTGTATAAAATAAGCTCTTTTCTTTTAAATTACTGAGTCTTATGCAGTACATTGATTAGTTAGTGAAGTAGATGACCTTTTAGTGCTGTGTGCAGAATTAGATACTGCAGAATTATGCTTGTTCTGTGCTCTTTACGAGGAGAAACAATAACTAGGTGTTGTTGACATAGTTTGTATTTGACCTATGTCAATAATATACTTCCTGATCCAGTAAGACTCATTTAAAAAAGCCTGCAAGGGGAAAGGCAAAGATTTTGCTAATGAACAGATTTCAAAATAACCAAAAAGAATAATTGAACTAAATTTTGAAGTATTTATCAAAATGTTAACTGCTTGAATGTAACCAAGGAGGATCATATTAAGCTAATAGCTTTGCAACCAAATATAATAATGATTATAAGACAGTGGACTTGCCTGTTGTGTTTTATTTCCTTAGATGACCAAAATAACCTACATGGAAGTTCTTGGTGGGCTTAAGCATACCTGCAAGATGCACATGTTTGTTCTGATGACACCAGTATTATTGTTAACATTGCTAGTTATGATGGATGAATTATAATTGTCATGAGGTACTATGTATAAAAGAGAGGGAAAAGACTAATTTAATTCAGAGGTCTGCACTTTATTTAGGCCTGAGAATCTTACCCCAATCAGGGTTTTTGCTTTATACAGTATAATAGTTGGGGAGCACAACTTGAGGGAGAAGTTTAATTGTGAACTGTCCCAGCCGCCTGCGGAGAGTTCGGGATTGAGAGAGTGGTCGGGAGTAAAAGGTAAAAAGGTTTATTGATCTAACAAACACGCAACTACACAAAGCTTAACAATACAGTGAAGACAGACAGTAAAATTTCAAGTCGACAACTTATTGGCAGTCCCTGTATACGACAAGCCTCTCAAGATCCAGTGAAGTCAGGCGTCCCCAATCTACGCTGTCCAAGGTGGTACCAGGAAGGACCCTGGTATTCAGTTTTTTGGCTCCTTAAAATCCAGTGGCCGGCAGAATCCAGGTCAACAGCTCTTCCTTACAGTAATAGCCTTCTTTACCACACTGCATGTCCCTTCTGTTGATTTCCAGATGTACTAGCAAATTTATAACTTTTGAACGATGCTGTCGGCTTACAGCCAATTACAGGTTTTATGCTACAAACTTTCCTTATATGATTAATTTTAGTTGCACCATTGCTAACGAAGCTGGCCTTAAGTATGAACATCACAGAGCCCTAGCAAGCACTTAACTGCAAACAGTTTCCTTTTACACGTTACTTTCTGGCTGTAATACATTTTGCAATGCATAGATAAGCAGCAGAAATCTTGATTTAACCCTCAGAAAGCCAGTTTAGCTGTCACAGGATGCTTCAGCAAGAATTTCTTTCAAGCAGACACTATTCTTTGCTACTAAGAGACACAGCCAGGACACTGCCACAGTGGACTTTGGTTTTCAGCAGAAGGTTAGGTTTTATTTTGATGCATTTTGGACTGGGATAAGTTATAGAATGATTAAATTGACTGAAGCCAGGCTGAGTGCAATACTAGCTTCCCTGCCAATGTATGTCAAGTCTGCTTTGTAATATACCTTGTTATGTCAGTCCCTAGCCTCTCCTGAACAGAAACTGTCAGTTAGAATGAACTCTGCTGAACTGCATAGTGGCTTTATGATGTAAAAAGATATTTACTGGAAGCTATTGTCCTTAATGCACTGCTAGCCTCTTATGGCTTAACTTGTCTTGGTAGGCATTTATCAGTGGTAACTTGTCTTGGTAGACATTTATCAGTGGTTCTCCACTGGGCATTACAAAATCGAAGTTCTAGGTGCCTGGCCCTTGGGATAGAATCTGAAGCCCAGAAATAGGGGTTTAGGCCCTCTCTGAAGCACATGAGGAAAGGGAGTGTCTCAGCACATTAGATGTCTCAGATGGGGAATCTAGGAAACCTGGTCACTGCATTGGGACTGCCTGGAGTTCACCAATGAGAAATGCTGAAGACAGCGGTGTCTCTGATAGTCTGTCCCTCATAAGAGTTTAGGTGGCTGGCTAAGTAAGGTCTAGTTCTGTTTATTTGTGACACATTGCTGAGGGTAGGTAGCTACCGCTATTCTTAAAATATGTGAGCAGGACTCACTCTTTTTAAAACAAAGACACTGGTGGAAAAGATGGTAGCAATGCTTGTTTATTACAGTATAGTGGTTAGAGAAGCAGCCTGGGAAATGAAAGAGTTTGTTTCAGTTTCCTTCTCAGCTGAGCGGCAATAGTGTAACTAGGAGGAGGAGGTGAGTGGGCCACCTGCCCAAGACACCGACTTACAGGAGGCACCAGAATTGCATCCTGTCTTCTGTGTTGTGGCAGGTGCAAACCAGCCACAGAAGCTGGACAGCCTTGCTCCCAATACGTATAGGCGGAGCAGCCCAATATGGTATGGGCTCCTCGGGGGGCTGCCCCTGGTCCCTTGTTTGCACCCTCCTCTACACCTGCTGCTAGGCAAGGACCTGTGCCTCTCATGGCAGAAATCCTAGAGGGGCCAGGGGAGTGTGGGGAGGAGGCTTGACCTCTGTCCTCCAAATGCTGCTGGGTTGCACCTGCAATCACAAAAACTCTTGAGGGTGGAGGCATCCTCTATCCTTCCCATTGAAGCTGAGCCACTGGACAGAAACAAATGATAGATGCATTGAATCGTAAGCAGAGCATGCAGAAAAGAGCCTTCCCTATAACTTGGTGGTTAGGGAATTTAGCTGGGTGGGATGAAGTCTTGTTTCTAGTCCCTACTCCTGAGATTATTCATTTTACATTAAAAAGTCATTAGACAATGAATAGAAATATTCCTGAGAGAAGGACTCAAACTAAGACTTTCCTACACCTAATTCTGGTTGTGAAGTCATCGCTAGGCCCTGGAATCAGACTCCCTCTTGCTTCTGGTCTCACGACTCTTTCATTTCCTCCGTACTGTGGCTTAGCTTCAACAGAAGGAGTGGTTAACTACCCTGCCTCACCCGTGGCTTAGTGGTTAGAGCAGTCTTCTAAGAGATGGGAAATGTGAATTTGTTCCCTATCAGAGTGAAAAGGTCATATGATCTATATTGCCTGCTTCTGGAGTGAATTTTCTAAAGGCAGGCAGCATGGCTAGCACCACTATCTTCTCCTCCAGGTATGTCTTTGAACGAAATGGCTCTATGTGAACTACATGCTGTAGGTGTGAATTAGATGCACTCTGAGAATGTTTGCTGTATTGGGCCTTTATTGGGACTTAGCCAACACTGTACATAGTTTCTGGGTCTTCAGGTGGCTTAGGAGGGAGCTAGTCATGTCTCTGCTCAGACTGAGGAAACTCAGGCAGTTATGACCATGCCAGAAAACAACTGCAAATATCTAGAGTTTATGTGGGTAACAATGGAGATGCCTGTTCCATGGTATCTAGGGTTAAGCAGCTGCTGAGCAGGGTGGGGAGGAGGTTATCACAATTTTGAAGTTAGGCATAAAGTCTCACCATGTCCTTCTAAGGATCTGGTTCTTAGTCCCTCTACCATTGGGTGGATACAAGAAATAAAATCTCTTTCTTGACAAGGTTATACCACTCCATTTTATGGCTGCGAGAGCTGGTAACATAAAATAACTGAGTAGAATAGGCCAGCCAACTGCATATATACAGGGCATCCCATCATCAGTTAGTCTCAGTATCTGTTCTTTGTGTTGTGCTATTTTCATGTGCTACAAGAAAGTAGAGTAGGGTGCCATCTTAGAGACTAACTGGTTTTGAGACACATGGGCTTTTGTAGGTAACAGCCTGCTTTGTCAGATGTTAGGCCTAGGGTCAAAATCATGTGCCCAATCTCCCAGGAGAGAGCCCTAGGCCTTCCACCTGATGAAATAGTTTGTTGCATATGAAAGCTCATGCGTCTCTGAACCAGTTAGTGTCTGAGGTGCCATCCAGCCCTACCTCCAGCTTGACTTCAGATTAACCCATCCCTACTTGTCAGATCTCTTACTTTTGCAGCCCCATGACTTTAGGCTAACATTGTGTATTTGTTGGGACATACACTTCTTTACTGCACTTCTGTGCAGTGGCTAGCACAATGGGGCATGACCTCAGCTGGAGGCATGACCTCAGCTGGAACATATAAGGCATAGCAAATAATGAATAATAACATTTTTCATTATAAACTTGACACCTGATATCTAACAGGGGACAGTTGATAATATATTTTAGATAATACCATCGTCAGCTCTTCCTTCAGCCTTCCTTATACTCCTATTGGTAAAGAAGTTGGAAGGAAAACAAAATCTTGTTCCTTATGAATCCTTGTGCTCTTTTTGTTTATAGCAGCCAGAAGCACACTGGACTAGATTTATCCCTGATATAACCCCATGAGCATGACTCATTGTATTCTACACATTTGCTTTCTTTCTGTGATTTGTTGGTTATATGCTAGGATAAGAGTTCAGTGCTTCTGGTTTTATGTGTAATGTGGAAGATATAGTCTAGACCAGGGGTACTCAACCCCCCTGCCCAGGGGTCAGTTCTGGTCTGTAAAACCATGTAATCCAGCCCATGGATTTCCCTACAGGTGTGAAAACTAGACAGTGGGGGAACACTGGCAATTAATACTGCCACCACACCCTTGCTGGCACATTTTCAAGCTTTGTGTAGCTACTATGGTCCCAGGCTTTGTGCAGGTGCATCAGGCCCTGGTTGGGCCATCAGCATGCACCAGATTGGGTACTGTGCACCAATCTGGTACTGCTCATCCAGCCCATGGGATGAAAAGGTTGGGCACCACTGGTCTAGACCAGTGATACCATCATTTATCCCTGGGTGCAGAACACAGAAGGGTAGTGCCCAGTCAGTCCATAGGCTGAATTTAGCTGGTGGTCCTAATTAGATGCCTGGGGCAGGCACAGCGGGCACCATCCAGCTGTGCAGTGGAGGATGGGGGGCAACTTGGCCCTGCAGGAGAAGGAGGCTTGACTCAGCCACGCAGGAGGAGGAACAAGGGGAGGGAGTGTAGCCCAGCACCAATCTGGGGCCACGGAGGAATGGGGGCATGGCTTAGTCCCGCAGGGAAAGGGGTTGCAGCCCAGTCTGGCTCTGAGTTCCTGTGTGGGGCTTGGGGTTTGGGAATTTGGCAGGGGTGCAGATGCCCGTATTAATGGTCACTGCTCCCTTGCCACCAAATTTCCCAACCTGTAGGGAGCCCCATGGGCCAGATGTGATGGCTCCATGAACTGGAGTTTGAGTACCCACGGTCTAGACGACATTAAAAAAACTGAACTGCAGTATCAATGTTTCATTAAAGCCAAATCAAAATATTTCAGTTTTGGGATGTTTCATGAATAATCATCAGTGGAAAACAGACAGGGTTAGCAGAAAACCCAAATTTTCATTGAAAACAAAGTTTAAATAGAACATTTCCCACCCGCCTCATTTAAGTCCCATGCTGCATGCACTGCAGGTGGAGGGAACTTAAATAATGCAATCTCAGAAGAAAACTGGAAAAAACAGGAAAAGAAACTGAAACAAAGAGAATACAAATACAAGACAAAATATTTTGAGAAAGAAGATGGTAGACGAGAGAAATCAGAGGGAGAGTCTTATTAGATAAGAGAAAGCATTGAGATTTTGACTACTAGTACAGTATCATGTCAGAACCAATAAATGATTGTCTGTAAATGATTCATGAGCACAGGAAGGAGGAACAACAATTACCAGTTTGGTAACTCTAAGGTAATATATCTTAAATATATAGTGATCTTTAGTGAGAAGTTTTCTAATGTAGTTTTCCATAAATATGCCCTTTAAAATTGTAAGCATAAAGTGTTTTTTATTCAGCATAAGCCTTTATTTCCCAGAAACTAGAACCCTGTGAGCTTCTAAGTACAGAAAGGATAATATTTCCCAGGTTTTATTTAATATGTTATATCTAGTTTTCAGAAATAGCCAAAATAATTCAATACCAGGTTTTTTCCATAGCAGAGTTTTATTACAGTGTAAATATTTTAATTTAAAATCAGACCTGAAATCAGAAGTGCTTAGTTCATTTTTAAAGTAACAGATCTGGAGTTGACATGTAGCATCAGTTGAATCTTCAGTATATTGTTCCTGGCTTAGTTTAGGACTGGATATGACACAAGTGGATTGGAAATGATACTCATCTCTACTTTCTTTACTATCATAAACTCCAGAACTCCTTAGGTTCAGCTTGGGGGAGAGGTTTTTTTAAAGGTCAAGTGTTGGATTGAATCTAAATTAAAAGGTTTATGGTGGTGGTGAATGGTAAAGATTGCTTGAGGTGAAGTTTCATTTGGTGTAACCCTAAAAGTAGTATTCCTGAATATCAATGATTTATTTGTCCCTTTTTACTAGTTGTTTTCCATTAATTTCTTTCCTATCTCTTGCATTAATCATAATTGCATACAGGTCAGCAAAGAAATCTGTCAAGTGTCCAACCTATATATAGCATAATGAGGTGTTGAGGATATAGTTTATCTCTTTTTCCAAGGATGTGACAGCCTTTCAGTTGAAGTACAAGAATGACATCTAGATCAATTTGAAATTGAGGGAGAGATAAATAAAATTTCATGATGTTACAGGAACCTAGCTTATTTTATGGTCTAGCTCATGGATGGGTTTAAAAGAGGTAAGATTAGTATCTTCTAATCTTTTCCATCAGACAAATCCTTTTTTCTCTCTCTTCTCTCCTTTTTTCTTTCTCTCTTCTCTTTCGGCCTCCCTGCACATCTGGCACAGCATGAAAAAAATGTTTGTTTCTAAACAATTTCCTCGCACGCCTCCTGGCGTGCTGAGGAAAATGTCTGTGTGTGCCATTAATTGGCATGTGTGCTGGAGGCTGCTTATCCCTGACCTAAGGCCTCTGGCAGGTACCCCAGATGCTCTCTGGGTTTAACATGCAAGGAGCCTCCCTCTGCCCCAGGCAGCTTTCCCTTTTTCCTAGGCTTGTAGAGTGGCTAACCCAGTTCCACTATTAATTTGGGAGCCCTGCTGCTTTGTGGCCTGGAGCTCCTGTCTTCATGTCTCTCAGGGCTAGGCTGCCTGACTGGCTCAGGTTCATCCCTAATAAATGCCAAGCTGCCCCTCGAGCATCTTCACCTGTGCACACCCAGCACTCTGTCACAGGGTGCATTGGTGTAATTACTAGCCTTTTTTTTTGGATTAGAGCTTCTGGTGCTTAGTCAGTATTTACATATTTTTGGTTTGTTCTGACCCTCATTCTAGAAGGTCTGTTTAAGATAGGTTTCTTGTTTCATGGGAGTTAATACAGAATAGATTTAGTACTGCTAGATTTCTGTAGGCTATTTCCTTATGCACTCAAAAATCACTTAGAAGTAAGTGTCATTTGAGGTGCACAGGAAGTGTTAGCAGGCAATATGTATGACAGATAACATCTTTGTGATTGAATCTTCAGGATTTAAACAGCTTAGCTAAAATACATAGTGCAAGAGTTGAAAGTACAGTCTGTGAAGAAATTCCCGATATCTTTTAAAACACTTCTTGCTCCATATTTTGATGCTACCTAGCCATTTTGTCATATTTGAAGTACTGTACATCCATTAGGTAATATATTTATGTTACACATCTCTAAATCTGATATCAGAGGAAAATTGCACTTAAGGTCAAATCTTTGACATGTGGCGAAGGTAGTTTTACCCTTTAATGGGTCTATATATGTGGCCGGCACTGTCTTGAATGATTGCAGGGCAGGTCAGGTCAGGATGGTGGGAAGCACCTTACTGAGTGTCTCTGAAGCTGTTCTAGGATTAGGAGCAACTGAATGGGTCAAGGAGTTTGCACTTAAAGCTTTTTTGTTGTCTCTCCTCTTGACTGTGGCTCTGGTTATCATGCCCGTAATGGTTATTGGGCTGTGTCTACCTACACCATGTTGTCTGGTGTCTATTAGTGCACCTCCCACATTTGTTCAACTTCATGGCTTAATTGCTCAAGGGTGGAATATTGTAGTTTTTCCCATTCTTAGGTAGCAATCTGGGATCTCTGAAGTTATTACTGCACAGGTCTAACAGGGCAGGTGTGTTTTTCTCCTTTCAGGAGCGTGTTCCAGTGCTACACAGTGATAAATAGCCTTCTTGAAACAAATAAGTGCCTATATCATTCATTCTAGTCCTCTCCATATCATTTGCAGCCTTTTAGACAAATGAGAGAAAACTTTAGAAAAAAGTAATTCCAAAGCAACAAAGAAACAATAAGTTTGTTTAGATGCATCTAATCTTATGTTTCATAGCAAGCTCTGTTGGAAGGCTTCCTTTCTGTGTTCCAGGAAAAGAATATTCTCATTTTTCATTTTTACATTTACATTTCACAGCAATGCAGAAGTCCTTGGGCCTGTATGTGGTTTGCCTTTCAAACCCCAACCTGTTCTGTCACTAAAACCTTGTCCACATCATGCAGTTGTATTGGAATAGCTTTGTTGGCAAAAGGGGTGAGAAGATCACACCCAGTAGTCGGCATTGCACTGCCAGCTAAACCTCCAGTGTGGAGGTAGCTCTGCCAGCAGAAGATGGGTTCAGGGCTTCTGTTGTTTGAGGGAATGGATGTAACTCGTAACAGGAAAATTCCTTCTGCTCATATCATAGAGCATTGCCAGCGGGTTCTGCTGCCATAGCTCTGCTGCTGCAATTAAAGTGGCAACAGTTCAGTGTCAACTATGGATGTAGCTACGTGTTACAGCTAGCACTTGCTAACTTTAAGGAATGTTAGTTGGTGTTAAAGTTAGCATGTTCTGTGAGCAGTTGCACGTTTGAGGTCAATACCCTCTTCTGTGACTTGCACAGCTCTGATCTGGTGCTAGAGGTCCTGCTTGCTAGCTCTTTTGCAGCAAGACCCCACCCCTAGACTTTCTGGCAGCACATCCCCACACCCACCCCAAACTTGCCTTTGACTCCTGCCACCAATGCCCCCAAGTAGTCGGGGGAGAGGGGGCATCTCCCCTGTTGCTGCTGTCACTCCCAAACCCCACCTGTGCTCCTGTAGGCAATGTGGAGAGAGGAGGGGGAGAGGCACAAGCAGCAGCAACTGATGCTGTTCTCTGCCCCTGGATCTGGCCTGTGCATCCCTGCTGGAACCCCTGTGACACCCGGCTGCTCACCACCCACCTCTCCTGCTTCCCCCTCCTTACCTACCAGCAGCTGCTCCATTATCTGGGCTGTCACTGGGGGTGGGGCATGGGAGTCTGGGAGGGTAGCTAGTCCTTCTGAGCGTGGTGCCTCCTGAGACACTGGAGGACTGCAAAATTGGTCATTTTATGCTAGTAGAGCTGCTTAATGTTAACCTAACATGAGCTGTGTAGTATGGCTCGAGGATAATACTCTTCTGAAGTGGCAGAAGCTCCACCAGCTTTCTGAAGTGGTCTCAAAGCTCCACCCTCTCCAAGTGTTTCTGAGTTCAAGGGCCATATTACTCAATAATTTTTTGATCAACTGGCTTGAATATTATTTCTCTGTTGGGTTTTAATACAATTACTTTTGAGTACAGTGTCAAGTCCTTTTCAGATTTTAGAGACTCTTTTAGGCATCAAAGGGTAGAACTGTAAATTTTTGTGAGAATCAGTAAATTGACTGGAGAAAATGGCAGGCACATGAAATAACAGGAATGTGGTACTGAACATCAAGTAGCATAATAGATTCTACCTGCCGTGGAATCAGCTGTGCCTTTCTGTCCACTGAAGTTGACAATTTAAGTAGCTTTTCTCCTAGACAGAAAAAAACAAGAAACTAATTTAACACGGGGACCCTGGTTTGGATGGAACTGGGGAAGGGAGGGGAAGACAGATGGTCTCCAGCTTGAAAGCAGGGTGAGCAGGTTGAGGGATTCCTTGAAGTACATGAGAATGGGATGGTGGGAGACAGGAAGCTTTTAGGTGGGATCCCAAGGACCCCCATGAATTCATTTTACAGGAGTAACTCTTGCACAGTTGGAAGGCTCAGATACTAAGTCTTCCTTCTCTTGAAATTAGATTTTTTTTCTTCTACTTATCCTGGCAAGCCATTTTGGAGAATGCCATTGTAATTGCTGCTCCCTTAACTCAGTCTTAATTAACTGTATTTGGAGGAGGGCTAAAACTGTCCCAGCCACACCACCTTGGAAACCCTGTACACAAGTACAATTCGGGATGCAAATCTCTATTCACCCCCAGCAGCCCTTTTCCTATCTCACTCCATTTTCTATCCTTCTAACTGCTCAACAGAGTAGAATTCTCCTGTGTGACGGGAGTAGCTTGCACAGAGCGGCCATGAGAAACCATAGAAGACTTTAGGGAAGGAGGGGACAAAAATTCCAATGGATGAGGTTCTTGGGGCCTCATTGGGATGTCCTTTGCCCCCTTTGACTGACTTTCAATGACCTAGCTTTTTGAAGAGGGGAAGATAGGAAACTACTGTTGTGACAGGGTTTTCCACTTTAGCTTCCATCTGCATTGTGGAACTTGATTTGTCTGAATCCACAGACCACCCCCAGCTGAAGTGCATAGAGTTAAATGGGGGCAGGATCTTACTTAATATATCACTAACAAATGACATAAAATAAAATAGCCCATTCCCATAGATGTAGGAAGTCAAGACACCATTGTTTCTGAGTTTTAAGGTTCTAAGCAACGAGTAAAGCAATGTTTGACTGTTCTGACTGCAATCCTAAAATATTAGATCACAGAAAGGATCAAAAAACAACATGCAGGAGGGTTCTCATCTACTTTATCCTGGGATCTAGAATTACTGCAAGAAAAAAAGTAATCAGAGCACTTCAGCTCTTTTCTTCCACCCACAGATGCACTTCTTTATTCTGTGTGAGTCATCCAGAAGAGATATTTTTACATCACAACAGATATTAAACAAGTTTAGAATGGCCTCAGACAAACTATTACTATGTCAATTGATTTACCAGTCAAAAGGCCTGATCCTGCTTGCATTTCCTTACCTACACAGAATTTTAATTGAAATTACTGGGAGATTTTTATAGTGGATAGAGACTGTTACAGATAATAACTTGGCAGAAAATAAAAATCTGCCTTCTGTTAATGATAAATACAGATTTAAAAACTGCATTTTTACAATTCTGAGGGAGAATCTTTGGCTCCTGGGAGTCAGACAGCAAAACCAGGGTAAAGCAGCCTAGTTCTGTTAAAATCACTGAAGTTCTACGTTGATGTAAAGCCAGCTGAGAATCTGGTCTCTACATTACTTTAAGAATTCTTTATTTAAATTGATTATAGTTTTTATTATAGTAATAATAGCAGTAAACACTCTTCCTCTAAACATACCTAAACATTTTCTAGAGGTGAAAACTGTGGCACAGGATTGTTAAGCATCCTGTCTGTTGTAGGGCTAAACAGAGAACTCAGACTCCTTATTCTGATGGGTTTTTTTCAACTGAATGACACTTTCATGTGATTCCTGCATGCAAAGAGGTTGCTGGGTTAGCTTCTTGTTATTTTTATGTACATAAAAAAAACTCCTAAATATAGCACTAAATCAGTATTTAGGCAAATGTTGAGTCAAATGTTCTTTGAGCTGTCTTTTCCTGTAGAAGTATAGATCTTTTTTATTATTATTATTCACAATTTAGGCTCAGATATGTGACTTTTAGAAGATTTTGTTGGATTATTTAGTGATGTTGCGTTGTGGAGGCTTCTAAAGAGTGCTAATGACAATTAGAATTATCTTAATCTTAATTTGTTGGATGCATAGGAACTATTTGTATTTGGAAAACAAATGGATAATTTGTACTTTTTTCTTTGCTGAAGGATCAGTCCTACAAAGCCCTGAGAATTTCAGTGGATGCCGAATGCCCTCTGTTTTCAGTGGCTTAAGTAGGAGTTCAAGTTGCTTAGGCCCAAACCCAAGGTTGTCTTCTGCCTGGGGCCTGGCATGTACCCTGACTGTAACAGTCATTTTTAATTCATAAGGGTCTTGGATGTCCCCACATGTCCTGAATCTCTTCTTACTGAGCTGTATCTTAGCAACTTTGTATAACTATCAATGGTGCCTTTGTAGCAGACTTACCTCTTGAGCCCTGGATGAGTCCTGGGCTCAAGATTCTGCAATTCCGATTGGTGGAGCCCATCCACCAACCAGAAGCAAGCCAGGGAAAGCAAGGCCATGCCCTTTCCCTGAAGGGAGGGGGGCAAGGCACAGTATGGACCTGGTTTGAGACTGCACTGCGCCAGGTCTGGAGAACTTCGGGGGTGGAGTGTATAAGAGGAGAGCGTGCTCAGCATACTGGGGGGAGAAAGAGATGCAACGAGGGACAGTGAGGGGGTTTATCTGTCTTCATTGCCTATATCTGTTTATTGCCTATTATCAGAGCATACCTGTATTGTTGCCTGTGTATGTCTATGGTTTTGCTACCTCAACTCACTTGGGTTATCCAAGTTGATGCTCATATGTGTTTATTGTGTTGATACGTTTACTTACCTGTTCTAAAGTGTTAATGCTTATTTTGTGCAGGGGGGTTAATTGTTTTATATGCTGTGAATCATCTGTTTTATGCTTTTGTAGTCCCTCAAAGTGGTACGCTATGTTGATTTTTAGGTTATTGTAAGTGATGTCACATACTAATTTTACTGTAAATATTTAATGTTCTTATTTATATTTATTTATTGTAGCAATAAATTTGTATATAATTAAGCACTTGGTCTCAGCCTGGCTCTGTAGAGAGGAGAGGGAACTGCTCCCAGGTGGCAGGCCCCTCTCTCAGCACCCTGCCTGACCACCATCCCTTCCACTGGTGGACAGGGCACACCCCTGAGTGTACCCGGGCTACAGCTTCATCAGTTTCAGTTCCAACTAGGCAGAGATGAACTCCTTGAACCTTATTGTGTGCATTTTTTAAATGCACTGTGATTAGAAGACAAATGAATTTGGGCAAATAATCTTTGATTTTGTCTGTACAGAAAACCTCCCAATGGACCATAAAGCAAAGAGATAATTGACTTTCATTCCTTCCTCTGCAGCAAGCTGTTAAACCTTGTATTTGCCTGATTCTTCGGAACATTGTGGAATATCTTTTGTTTGCCTCAATGCATTGGTCATTAAAAAAAGAGCATTTACGGATACTAGAGGATACTAGAATACATTTTCTTGTGTTTTCTTAGTGACACACTGAAAGAAGTACCCATTCCCCACTGAAGTCAGTGTCAAAGCTCTTATTATTTTCATTGGCAGGGGTTAAGATCCTTAAGTTTTCTCTCTTAGAACTATAAAGTATATATAACTCCTGTCCACCTCTGTATTTCATCAGGTCCACAGCCACCTCAGCTATACATATATATCCTAAGAGATTCTGTGCCACTTCCAGGCCATGGAACATATACAGACATAAAACACATTTCTTTCATTATTTTTTTTATTTTAAAGTATTGTTTCTTAAAACTGGGATTCTTTGTTGCCAGCTGTTTCTGAAAACAAGATTCCATTTCTGTGTGTAGGTGTCAAAAGAGAAACAATTAAAGAAGATGCCAAAAATCTTTTAAAAGTCTATTTTTTATCAGTATAGTGTCCATGTGTAAGATCTGTTACAGTCAAATGGAGATTTTGTGAGAGCATATAAAGGAGAATTGAATTCTAAATTGGATTGTTTAGATTCCTAAAGCTTTATTTGCCTACAGTTTATGCCCCTTTATCCTAAATTCAGATTGCATAATTTCTGCTTACACAAATACTTTAATGCCAGCAAATATAGCTCACTGAAAATATATTGCGTGTGTAAATTGTTGACTGCCCATATTTGCCTACCTCATTAGGCACATTTACAGTAAATTGCTAAATTTACAGTAGATGAATTTTCACCCTGAAAATACACAACAACTAATCAAATTCAGGTTTACATTTTCTTAGCAAAGGGATGCTTTGGTTATTGATCAAATGTGATGCAGAATTGGGGGACAGCAGGGACAGAGACAGTAGGGGATGTTCAGCAAAAAATAAGAATTGTTGTTTTGCTCTAGGCACCACTTTATCCTCATATTATCACCATTATTTAGAGTCAAATGCTGTAGATATTATAAAGAGGAGTTATGCACACGCTGCATTTATATAGATGTTCATTGAGTTTGAGTGTCATCGTTCACTTGTGGTACATGATGACAATAATTGATTTAGCTAAGAAAATGAATGTGAATTATATCAAAGTCCCATTAGAATTAAGACTCATTTTTTATACAGAATATATTCTGAAAAAATAGATTTCAGTCCCTAATAGCTGATTCATATTGCAAAGATCCATTACAGAAATTTTACACACACACCATCTACACGAGACACTGCAGAATTGCCCAATTAGCTCTGCAGTAAAGCATCACTGTCTACATGAGTGGTGCTATTAGGCTCCAGTAAACTAATTAAGTCTGTTGTAGGAAAGTACTGCCCAACACAAGTACTGTCTTACAGCAGAGTAGTTATGTGTGGCAAAATGCATGTGTAGATGGTGATAGGGCTGGCTGGTGCATGAGGCTGCTACAGTGCAGGGGCTGCCTACCAGCTACGTGCCCCAGCCAGCCCCTCCATAGCACGTTGAGCCGGTGTGGAGCAGCGCCGGCATGCCAGCCAGGGCTGCTCTGCCCCAGTTCAACATGCTGCAGTCCTGGGTGCACATGTAAATGCACCTGGGAGCAATAAACTCTGGTGTGAACTGTGCTGGACTTTATTGCACTGAATAAATTTCATATGTAGATTTGCCCACACAGAATTCGATTGACACTAAGGAAGCCCTTTAAATTCATATGGAACTTTTCTCCAGTTCTGTTTTTTCTCTTCTGGTCTAGCTATATCTAGAAAATCTATGTTTTGCCATCATTAAAAACCTTTTCCATGTAATAATCCCTTATGTAGTGAGAATAAGACTATACCAGGATGTTCACACTTAGTAAACTCCTTTCTGAGTGCAGTGTCCTAATAATGCCTCTCTATAATGATAATAAAATGAGACTGTAATTTGTGATAGAAGATTAAGAGCATGTTAGAAGAACAGGAAAGTGGCCTGTAAAAATGAAACATATTACTAGTCCTCTAATTCTGTGTATACTCATTTTAGCCAGTATGAATTTACTGAAGCACAGTTCTCTCGATATGAGAACCTATGACAATCAGTCATAGGCTTTTAGGAGTTCCTGCTGAAATAAAATAGATGCAAGTTTCAATCATAAATATGTAGTGGATGTTTCAAGGATAAAAACAGAAATCTTTATGTTGAAAACATAGGGCACCTATATACATACTGGATGTCTGCTTGGACACATGCTAATTGACATGTGTTGGGGCAGACTGAATTAATTGAGTCTGCAGGTGTGTGCTAATTGGCAGCGTCCGCATCACATGTATTCAGCATCCCCATACTTCAAAGTGGTGGTGGGGACACTTTAACTAAAGCTTGTTGAACGAGCTTTAGTTAAAACGCCTTGTCACTGCGGGGTCCTTCAGGAGGGCCGTGATCTCCTCGAGGTCCCTCGCTCCGTGTCAGGCCAGCCCAAGGCACCCTCTTATTCTCGCCTGCCACGTCTTGTTGGTAAATATAAGGTTGGGAGGCTGCCTATGACTCCCTGGGCACGGCTACTCGGGACCTCTGTCCCTGTGGTTCTCCCGGACCCCCTGGGGGTCTCCCGATACAATGGGTGCTTCCTAGGCACCCCAGCCTTATGGGCTATGCGTGGCTCCTACCTCCCTTGATACCACGCCCCAAGCCTCGCAGATGTAATAGATGTTGGTATGTCTGCACGCCCGCTTCCCGGGCCTCCTCTATAGTCTAGCCCACTCTGGGCTCTCTCTAGTACCCAGCCTCTCACTGGGACTCTCATCAAGCCCACTCTGGGCCTTCTCTGAAAGTGTAGTCCCACTCACGGACCCTCTAGCGGGCCTCCGGTCCTTCAGGCCAACCGCACGGGTACCCTCTCTGATCCAGGCTCGTCGCACTGCTATCCCCTCTCCGCAGGGACAACCGCAGCACCTTGCCTCTGTCTGAGGGGTGTTGCCGCACTAGCCTATGGCTGGGCTCGCAACGTCCGTCTCGGGCTTCTCAATATGGCGCTCCCCCCTCTTCGGGGCTCGCCGTGCCCACCTTGGGCTTCTCAATAGTCCCCCCCCCTTTCTCGGGGACTCGTTGGGCCCACGCTGGGCTCCCCTAAAGTGCGCTCCCCCTTCCTCAGGCTCGCCACGTCTATGCTAGGGCTTCCTAGCAGTGCCCCTTTCTGGGGCTCATCATGCCCACTCTGGAGCCTCACAAAGCCGCCCCTCTCCAGGGCTGGGGTCTACGTACCCCGCACACAACCCGCTGGTTGCGCCCGCAGCCCACTGGTTGCGCTCCTTGCCGCCAGTTGCTCCTGCACTGGCGCGTAAACTGCACCTTCACTGGTGCTGTAAGAGTGATGTGCCCTCCTGGCGCTAGCCCGCACCCTCACTGGCGCTAGGGCACCCCACACTCTCTGGGGTCCCTATGAGGATACTGCACCCTCCTCGGGCGCTGGGGCCCCCACATTCCCGTGGGGCCCTTTATGAGGACACTGCGCCCTCTTGGCGCTAGGGCACCCCACCCCTATGGGGTCCCTATGAGGCTCAGCCGCTCCTCTCTGAGCTAACTGACCTCACGACTCTGCCCTGTAACTCTCAGGGCCTAGCGCGCCCTCACCGGCGCCGGGGCCTCACACTCCCTTGTGAGTCCCCAATGAGGCCTCCTCCAACCCCTACAGCCTCACCCAAACCTCCGGGGTAATAAACAGAGCCAAACATAAACTCAAAGTACAAGCCTCTAGGCTATAACATAACTACAAGCCGCATGGCCATAGCTTAGTATCGTGGCTCTAGCCTCCAGGGCTATCATGAGCTATACTTGCAACTTGGGCTTCTTCCCATATCTTGGCTAAGGGAGCTCCTGCCTCTCCAGCTGCTGGCAGAGAACTGCCAGCCTGGCCTCAGCCCTGGGCTTTATAAGGGCCAGGCCCTGCCCCCTACAGGCAGCTGGCTCCCCTTAGTTGCTCCGGCAACCCGCAGCTGCGCTCAATTGGCTCTGCCAGGGCTCTCTCTCCCTGGCAGTTTCTCCTCTCTAGGAGCAGGCACCAAGGTGCCCTGCGACACGCCCCCACTACCATTTTGAAGCACGGGATGCTGAATACACATGACGCTGTGGGTGCTTTAATTAGAGCATCTCTTGGAGCCATTCTAATTAAAGTGCCCCCTCCTCCACCCTGGAGCACGTGTAAAAATGCCCATATATATCTTCATCAAAACCAACTTTGTCATCTTGGAAGCAACAGTGCTAGAGCTTTGTGGTTTGCAGGGCAAAATAAATGTTTCATACATATTAGGCATGATTCTATTATGCAGTACTACACTTCAAATTAAACCACTGTTTTCAGTAGCATATGCGGTTTCCTATATCTGATGGCAATATGTTATTTTACTCATCTTGGATATTAACTTCCTGGTTGAAATAGTTAAACATATCCAGCTACAGTCCTCCAGCACTGCTTGGCTAAATAGTTTATGGCTTGTATCCAGTATTCATTAGATGGGGATTCAAAGCTATGAACAAAGGCAGGTCACTCCACTTCTGAGCTCTCATTCCTATCCATGAAATGGGGATAATGATTGCTAGTTGCTTTACAGAAATTTGACAAAAGGCAGCAATATTTTACCACTAAATTTATTGTAGTAGTGTAGTTTATGATTTTTAAAATAAAAACACATCTTTAAAGCCTCCACATTTTTCCTAAAGGTCTTTCTAACTGTTATCTAACACTGAATAGATGAGTATCATAAGGGCTTTGTTAATGTTTGTGAGATATTTTATGTGCGTGCCCATAGGCCGTTAAGCAGTTATAAGAAAAAAAATCTTTTTTCTGAAACTGCTTAACATCTGCTTAACTCTGTCCGTTTGAAATGAATGGAAGATTTGTCATGGACTAACTTAAGAGTAGTATGATGCCAGTAGTGAGTGCTTTTGAGAATCTCCATCTATAAGTTGTTTTCAGTTTGGTGGCAACCTATTTGATAAATGCTGTTATTAATGCTGGTTTATCTGAATGCAGCATCCAGACTGTGATTTCATTAATGTGTTCAGGGGTAGTCCTACAGCCTGCTAAGCTTCATCAATTTTTATTAATGTCAACAGGACCTGAGAGAGCTCAGTATCTCCAAGAGGTGCCAAAGCCCACACAGGGTGCATCCAGACGAGCCCACACATGCCTCTGGTAGCGTCTCAAACCCCTTTGAGATGCTGCAAGAGGCATGTGCAGGAACGAGAAAATGTTCCCTGTTGTGCAAATCTGTTAATTTGCAGCACGGGGGCAAGATTAGACCCCTATCCAGGGATCAAACCCCCCCCCAAAACAGGGCAGGGCATGGTCCCAAACCATGCTCTGAGGCAACTGGAGGCTGGGTCCTCCACAGAGATGCTCTGGCTGCCGGAGCATCTCTATGGTTATCCCTCACACTGGTGCTGAAGCATGCTGCCTGCTGGTGCAGGGCAGGCAGTGTGCCAGCAGTAGGGATCTGGACACAGGCTCCACTGCCAGTAAGGGGTCGGGGGGCTGGAGGAGGGGGGAGGGGATCATGGTGGGGACCCCTACCAGCTCTGCCCTCTCCCACAGCCCCCCTGATCCCTGCCCTGCCTGGCCCCATTCCCTGCCTGCCCCCTGGAACCCCCCGATCTCTTCCTCGCCCATGTCCACCCCCCAACCTCCTGAGGCCACCCCAATTCCTTCTGCACATGATCCCAACCCCCTGAGCCCCTCCGACCCCTTTCCTGCACAGCCTCATCCCCTGCCTGCCCCCTGAGCCCCTTCCCCACCCGGCCCCACTTTATTATTATGATAGAGACACTGTTAGTCTTCCAAACTGCTTTTACACTGTAGATATATCAGTAAAACAATGTCCAACTGATCTCTGTCTCTCTGTCTTACTCTGTCTATAGTGGTCTTTTGTTTTAAGTGTGGAGGAACATGGATTTTGGGGTATTTTACAGAGTAACTTTGGGATTTTTTTATCAGGGTTTTTTCAGTTTTCAAACAGGGAACACCAGAATTCCTGCTAGAGAGGCCAGTGGCAGGACCCTGCCTGCGCAGAGCTGGCACCTTGGACCCAGCTGGCTGTGCCTGACCTCCTGGATAAGTGGGGCCAGGAGAACATGCTTTGACAGTTCAAGGCAGGCAACCACACCTGGAACATGTTCTGGGTGATAGCTGCCCAGATGGCCAGGCAGGAGGCACACATGGTAGTAGTGCCACGCAGAGGCCAACTCTGCAGCCACAGCCCACTGGCAGCTGACCCAGAGGGGCAGATGCCTCATCCCGGTCTGGCAGGTGCGCAGCAGGCCAGGCAGCAGCCCCCACTGCCAGACTGCTGCAATGGGTAGAGGGTGCAGGCAACTCTCAGGGCTGCTCTGATGGGGACAGGACAGGACAGCTTTTTATACTGCTGGGAACAGCACAGGTGCTGGCCCCGGGCTCTAGCTCCCCCTGCAGATCTGGGAGGAGCCAGGCAGGGTTATTTTGCCGCAAATGGCAAAATTTGCTCTACAACAAAGTGCATGTCTGAGTATGTGTGCTGAGGCAAAAAGCCCTGGCTCAGATTTGCACTGCTCCTATTTGAGCTGCTGCAAGGGCACGTGCTTGAATGTGTGGATGCACCCACAAGGTTTATTCACTGTAGAATAATTGTTAGACATACTGTTAGAAAAATATTAAAATTTATTACACATTTTTTTAATTCTTTGCCATTCTACTGTAATAATTTTCGTGCTTTAATATAGCATTGTAAGTATGTATTAAGCTGTAATATATTGCTGTATTTTCCAAGCCTTTTGCTGTATAGTGCCTTATGTGAAAGGAAACTTTTTTTTTTCCTTAATTTCCCTGGTAAGGATAAGTAGTACCACTTTACCTTTCCATTTCACCCACGGGCAGTAATTTTGAACAGTTATCCCCACTTCTTCTGGGCTTAATCACACTATCAGATGATGGAAAGTGACTGACCTTTTGAAATAGAATGAACTACAATCACACTACTGTGGTGGTGCTAGTTTTCAGTTTTGAAGAAACAGCCTTAGTAGCCTTGTGTCACCCAGCTGGGGTGCACAGGAAATCTGTTTATCTAGTGATCCAAATACTTCTATGGCCCACATTACTGAAGTTTTTGAGCAGAAGTAATTTTTGTATTCAGGATAAGATTTTGTATTTATTTTCAATTTTGATAGGATTTGTAGGTGATCTTTCTAAAAAGCTTTATACAGCTATGCATATTCATCTTGCTCCTGAACTTCTCTGCACTTGCAAATAAACCAAACAATTCACGTTTGCTTTGTTTTAACATTTTATCTGGTTTTAATTTGTTCCAAGCAATTACACCAGTTACTGGTGCTTATCACTCTGCTTTTCCACTCTAGTTGGGGCATAAAATAGTTTAAATCTCTGATAAAATATGGCCCAAATGTCTAACATCAAGCATCTACACTTCTGTATTTAGGTTTCTGAATTTCAGATGTGTGGAGCACTTGCAGCTGTTTGTTGGTTCCATCCATCTCTTTGCTTTGCTCACACAGGTACACACATACACAGCCATGCATGTACACTCACAGGCACACACACGCATACACAGAGTTTATACTGCCTGAAGAGGAATTGTTTTGTTACTTGATTTTTCTCTTTTCTGTTAATTTCATTTTATAGATTGATTTTTTTCCTCCGTAATATTATCTCATTGCTTCCATCAGACCTGGCTGAGACATCATTCATTTTCCTCTCTCCTTTGTCAGCGTGCTTTGAGATCTTGAGGCAAAATATTCTGTCTCAGCACAAAATAGTCATTACCATTAACTTCATAGTTATGGGAAATCATGACTTTTTTAATGCCCATGACTTCAAATGAATTTTTAACTGTTATTTTTATTTTAATCTGAATGTATGAGAACAGCTTACAGTTATTTTGTCTTGGCTTTCACTTTCTCAATAGTAGACTTTTCTAATTTTAGTCTTAGCATTCATATGCACCCTTCCATCTTTAAAACATTGCATAATTATCATCAACACTGTTATTGTTCTTATTGGATACATCTACATATACAATTAACGTGATGCAATAAACTCTGGAGCAGTTTGAGCTACAGTCAGCTGTTCCTTAGTGCAGTGTTTAGATGTGTGCCTGAGACAGCAGCAGTTTGAGACAGGGTAGAGCAGCTCTGGGCAGGCAGCAGGTTTGGGGGATCAGCCCTGGGCTCCAAGTGGTGGCATCGGGCAGTGTTGGGGCTGGCTGGGATGCAAGAGTGGTTAAGTGTGGTACCCCCACATTTTAGCTCCTTTATACTCTAACCAGCCCCTATCACCATGTACATGTGCATTTTGTTATGCTTAATTGCTCTGCAGTAAGATAGTATTATCCCCAATAGTACTAAATTATGGCAGAGTTAATTAATTTACTGCACCCTAATATATATGTAGACAGCGGCACTTTACTGTGGAGTGAATTAGTCAACTCTGCAGTAAAGTGCACATGTAGATGCACCTACTGTGACCTAAGTGTCATAGATAGTGGACAAACTAGAAAAGAGCTAGGGAGAAGTGAGAGGTTAAGGAAATGGGAGAAGACTTGCACCTCGTCTATAGCATTATTCTCACCAAATTCCTAATGAAGAAACTGACACCAAGTTGAACTCTGGCCTTGATGAAGCCAGTGGAAGTTTTGCCATTACCATTTCATTTTGTGTTTTTAAACGCATGTGCCACTTCTGGATGCCCCAACTTTTGAGATTTCAATTTGAGATACCTAGAGCCAAATTTTCAAGGGTTTCTTTAAGGGCTAGATTCATCAAGGGCGCCAGGCATCTAATTCTTTTTATGATGGCTAAATTTCCACTGTAGGAAGTAGAAGGTTCAAATTCTAGACCCTCCTCAGTCTCAATGGGTACATACTCATTAGGAGTGATTCAAATCAGAGAAGATTTGGTGCGATTTGGGGGGCGAATCACCAAATCTGAATTGACTCGGCAGAAGAAAAAACCCCCGCTGAATCAATTTGGAGCCTCCAAATCGATTCAGAAAAGATTTAGGGATTCGGAAGGTACTCTTTCAGGGGGACAGAAACTGAGAGGAGGGAGAGGGATTGTGAGCTTTCTTTGAGTCCCCTTCCAATCATAGTGCTATTGGGGAGGGATGTAGGAACAGTATATAAGCCTCTGTCTGCAGGCTTTCTGTGCCTTTTGTGAGCTGTTTCTGCCTGAGCAACAGCATCTGAAAGGTACTGGACTGGCTTGGCTTCCTAACTAGTCAGTCTCTTGCTACTTTCTGTTCTTGGCAAGGATTTACTATAGTTTACTAACTTGAATCCATCTCCTTATCCCTATCCAATCCAGTTCTTTCAATTTATATTTGTTCTTGGTTTTTTTCTCCCCACACTTTTTAAAAAGAAAACTGTGTTTACCCTGGCAGTGAAACCCCTGCACCTATCTCCTTGAAACTTGGCAGACCTCATGGCCTCAGAAGGGGCTACCATTCCTGCTGTTTTCATCCAAATCTGCCTTAACACACACAACATGAGTTTAACTTTCAGCAGTTTGAGGTGCAGTTTCCCAGAAACCCCTGCATCTATCTCCTTAAAACTTGGCAGGCTTCATGGCCTTAGAGGAGGCTACCATCCCTGGAATTTTCATCCACATCAGCCCAAACACGACAAACTTATAGGTATTTCAGTGATTCCCCATTATAGTCTATGGACGAATCTCTCCGGATCCGTGCTGAATCTTCTGAAGCCAGTTTGGCCAAATCAATTCGGGACAGTTATCTGAATCTCTGAATAGAATCACTGTCTTCTGAATTGGCCAAATCCAAATCAAATACTTCCCTGTTCACACAGACCTAATACTCATGCCTTTGGCCTCCCAGGAGAGTACCCTAAAAACCACCCTAAAGACTAGGGGTAGGCAGTTATTTCGGCTGGAGGGCCATTTAACAAGTTTTGGTGAACCATCGAGGGCTCCACACAAAATCTTTCAGAAGATATCATTTTAACAAATTATAGATAAAAAAACATACTAAAAATGAAAAATGTCTATTATAACATTTTAATTTTATTTAAAAATATTTTTGTTCTGATATATGTTTTTTGAGTTATTGTATATAGAGGTTATTGTATAATAGCTCAAAATAAAGTATTTGGGGTATTGTGTGTTGGGGATGTAGGAGGGTTGATGTTTGTGGGGGGTATGGGAGGTGTGTGTGTGGGGTGTGGGTATGATGGGTATGGGGGGCTGCCTGTGTGCTAAATACTAGGAGTTGGCTGGGGGTGCAGGGAGGGAGGTGGAAGTTCAGGGCTTATAATGGAGAGCTTGCCCACTTTTGCAGTCCAGGTGTGGTCAGCCCCCACACACCCCATCTGGCCCGCGGCTACCCACATAGCACTCTACATGGGGCTAAGCCCCACTCACTTCTGCCTAGGGCAGCTCACACCACACTCCCACCCTGCATCTGCCAGACAGCACTGCCCCAGCCCTATCCAGCGTGCACAACTTCCCAGAGAGGCTGCTGCCTTAGCTGCCCAGGTACTGCTCAGCTTTCCATTCCTCCAGTAGCTCCACCTTCTTTTGTCTGTGCTGCTCTGCTCTGGACAGCAAGTAGCATGGGGAAGCTGTGGGATATGTGCCAGGCACCATATATTCAGCCAGGTGGTGAGGAAACTGCATCTGAGTGGCTCCTGCCTCTTCACAGGGCTCCAGCTTCAGCTCCCAGCCATCTTCCACCCTCTTGGCTGCCCGCAGCTGGCTGCTTATCATGCTGGGCGGGCAAAGTCTCCACATCTTCCCCTTGCTACCTTCTGCCTGGAACGGTGCAGCAGGGGCAAGAGGAAGAGGAGAAGCTGCTGGAGGTGGGGAAGCCTGAAAGGTAAGATTCTGTTTTTTTTATATGTAATTAGGATTGACTGACCACACAGTTTTATTTTAGCATCTATAACTCAGCAGCTAGACCAAGACTTAAGCCTTTTGTTTAACTAGAGTCCAGAGCAATGGGGAGTTTCTTTGGAAATGCTCTCACATCCCTTCACTGTAAGCTTGCTGAGAGGAAAGAAGTTGCAGGGAAAGGGGTATCCTTGAGATCAAGAAACAGCAAACAGGCCAGCTACAGAGGAGTTTGCTAGGGAAGGTCTGCCTGGAAAGAGAGGCACGAAGTGAGAGGTAGCAGATTAGAAGACCCAGAGACATGGCTGGAGTATGTCACAATCCCAGAACTACTGCCACTTCCAGCTATTCCTCTGCTTCCACCTGTGAGGTGTCTGTCCAGGCAGGACCACACACCATTGAGACTTCCACTCAGGTTCTGGCTTGGTGTTGTGCAGACTGTGGCTTGCAGATTCATTCTTCTGTCAGCCAGGTTGGGGAGTGCCTGCAGTGTGAGTAGTGACTTCTGGTGGTGTCCCTCAGGGAGAAGGAAAGAGAGCTGCAGGAGGAGACAGTAAGGCTCTGAAGCATTCTTTGCCATGAGGACTCCATTGATTCCATGCTGAAGGAAACCTCTCGAACTGTGGAGGAAGGGCTGCCAGAGGTAGTGCTAGAAAAGGAAGAGGGCATTGACACCCACAAAAGTCTTAGCCGGAAGGTTGTATCTTCCGGCAGCAAGAAGAAGTCGTCATCCCTACGTGCAGTGCTTTGCCTGGCAAACAGATATGGAGCGCTGGCAACAGAGGAGGAGGAGCACACTCCATTGGTGGAAGAGGCCAGGCCAGGAATCCCTAAGGTGGGGAGGATTGAGACCACTGCCACAAAGGGGATGCAACAGGTGGTGGTGGTTGGAGACTCCCTTCTGTGAGGGATGAAGGGATCCATCTGCTGGCCTGACCTGTTGTCCTGGGAGATCTGCTGCTTGCCTGGAGCCTGAATCCAAGATGTCACAGAAGGATTACTGAGACTCATCTGACCCTCTGACTACTACCCCATGCTGCTCATCCATGTGGGCACCAATGATACTGCCAAGAGTGAGAGATGACAGGGTTCTAGGTGCAAGGGTGGAGGGGATGGGGGAACAGGTGGTGTTCTCCTCAATCCTTCTGGTCAAGGAGAAGGGTCCTGCAGGAGTGGATACATCCTGCAGATCAGTGCATGGCTGTGCCTAGGTGGTCTTGCCCACAGGAATTTGGCTTCTTCAACCATGGGATGTTGTTACAAGAATGATTGCAAGGAAGAGGCAGAATCCACCAATGTAGAGAGTGAAGAGCATCTTTGCTGACAGGTTTACTGACCTAGTGAGGAGGGCTTTGAACTAGGTTCACCATGGGATGGAGAAAAAGCCCTGAGGGAAGTGGGGGACCTGGAGGAAGCAGAAGAGGGCAGTAAGGAAGGCCTCATTCTTCTTGAGAAAGTAGGGCAATTGGCTAATCATCTCAGGTACACAAATACATGGAGCCTGGGAAAAAAGCAGGTCAAAGGACTATAATGTGATTAGAATAACAGAAATTTGGTGGGATATCTCGCATGACTGGAGTACTGTCATGGATGGGTACAAACTGTTCAGGAAGGGACAGGCAGGGGAGAAGAGATGGGGGAAGTGGCTCTGTATGTAAAAGAGCCGTATGATTGCTCAGAGCTCCACTATGAAAATGGATATAGGTGTATTGAAAGTCTCTGGGTTAAGGTTACAGGGGAGTGCAACAAGGGTGATGTCATGGTGGGGGTCTGCCATAGACGACCAGACCAGAACGTATATGACAGACAACTAGCAGAAGTTTCCAGATTACAGGCCCTGGCTTTCATGAGGGACTTCAATCACTCCGACATCAGCTGGGAGGGCAATACGGCAGTGCACAGGCAATCCAGGGAGTTTTTGGAGAGTGTTGGAGACAACTTTCTGCTGCAAGTGTTGGAGAGACCAACTAGGGGCACTGCCCTTATTGACCTGCTGCTCACAAACAGGGAAGAATTGGTGGGGAATGTAGAAGTGGATGGCAAGCTGGGCAGCAGTGAACACGAGATGATCGAATTCAGGATCCTGACAAAAGAAAGCAAGGAGAGCAGCAGAGTTTGGACCCTGGACTTCAGAAAAGCAGAATTTGACTCCCTCAGGGAACTGATGGGCAGGATCCCCTGGGAGGCCAGTCTGAGGGGGAAAGGAATCCAGGATTGCTGGTTGTATTTTAAAGAAACCTTATTGAGGGCACAGGAAAAAAAAAACATCCTGATGTGTAGGAAGAATAGCAAATGTGGCAAGTGACCAGCTTAGCTTAGCAGAGAATTCTTCGGTGAGGTTAAACAAAAAAAGGAAGCTTACAAGAAGTGAAAGCTTGGACAAGCAACTTGGGAGGAGTATAAAAATATTGCTAAGGCGTGCAGGGATGAAGTCAGGAAGGCTAAAGTGCAATTGGAGTTGCAGCTAGCAAGGGATGTGAAGGGTAACAAGGGTTTCTACAGTTATGTTAGCAACAAGATGAAGGTCAGGGAACCTGTGGGTTCCTTACGAATGGGGGAGGCAACCTAGTGACAGATGATGAGGAAAGGTCTATTTTACCTCAGTCGTCACAGGCAAGGTCAGCTCCCAGACTCCGAACCGGGCAGCACAGTTTGGGGAAAAGGTGAGCATCCCTCAGTGGTGAAAGGGAACATTAGGGACTGTTTAGAAAAGCTGGATGTGTACAGGTCCATGGCGCTGGATGCAATACATCTGAGGATGTGGAGGGAGTTGGTTGATGTGATTGTGGAGCTGCTGGCCATTATCCTTGAAAACTCATAGTGATTAGGGTAAGTCCTGGATGATTGAAAAAAAGACATATATAGTGTCCATGTTTAAGACAGGGAAGAAGGAGGTTCCAGGGAACTACAGATTGGTCAGCTTCACCTCAGTCCCTGGAAAAGTCATGGAGCCAATCCTTAAGGAATCCATTTCTAAGCACTTGGAGGACAAGAAGGTGATTAGAAACAGTGAGCATGGATTCACCAAGGGCAAGTCATGCCTGACCAACCTGATTGCCTTCTATGATGAGACGTCTGGCTTTATGGATTTGAGAAAAGCAGTGACTTTGACTTAAGCAAGGCTTTTGATACTGGCTCCCACAGCATCCTTACAAGCAAGCTGGGTTGGATGAATGGACTGTAAGGTGGATAGAAAGATGGCTGGATTGTTAGGCTCAATGGGTAGTAATCATTGGCTTAGTGTCAAGCTGGCAGCCAGCATCAAGTGGAGTTCCCCAGGGGTCAGTCCTGGGGCTGGTTTTATTCAATATCTTCATTAGTGATTTGGAAGATGGGATGGAGTGCACTCTCAGCAAATTTGTGGATGACATTAAGCTGAGGGATGTAGTAGATAAAAGTCTAACAGCATACTGGGAAGCATTAGTAGAAGCGTTGCCAGCTGATCAAGGGAATTAATTATTCCCCTCTGTTCAGCATTGGTGAGGTCACATCTGGAGTACTGTGCTCAGTTTTGGCTGCCTCCTCCCCCGCTATAGAAAGATTGTGGACAAGCAGGAGAGAGACCAGCAAGAGCAATGAAAATGGTTTGGTGGCTGGGGAACATGACTTATGAGGACAGGCTGAGGGAACTGGATTGATTTATTCTGCAGAAGAAAAGACTGAGTGGGGATTTGATAGTAGCCTTTAACTACCTGAAGGGGAGTTCCAAAGAGGATGGAGCTCTACTGTTCTTAGTGGTGGCAGATGACAGAACAAGGAGCAAGGATCTCAAGTTGTAGCAAGGGAAATTTAAGTTCGATATCAGGCAAAACTTTATCGCTCGGAAGGTGATGAAGCACTGGGACAGGTTTTCTAGAGAGGTGGTGGAAACTCCATCCTTGGATGTTTTTAAGGCCTGGCTTAACAAAGCCCTGCCTGGAATGATCTTGCTGAGGATGGTCCTGCTTTGAGCAGGAGGTTGGACTAGATGACCTCCTGAGGTCCCTTCCAATCCTAATTTTCTATGGTTCTATGAAGCTGAGCAGTACCCAGGCAGCTGCAGCTGCACTGGGAGCAGTGCTACTGGGACCCATGCTGACTGGGGTTAGGGCTGGGGCTTTGAGCAGGCATGGGTGGGAGAGCAGCATGAGCTGCCCCAGGCAGAAGCGGGTGGGGTTCAACCCCATGGGGCACCACGCAGACAGCCAGGCGGGATCCAGTCTTTGGCAGGTGTCTGCTTGTGGGCCGGATCCAATCAGTTGTTGGGCCAAATCTGGCCCACAGGCTATAACTTGCCCACTGCTGGTATAGGCTGTTTGTGTAGGAGCATTTTATACTGTTTCTGTTAAAATGTGTCATGGTACAGCTAGGAATGCAAATGTTATGGAGCCAAAAGGAGAGAAAATAAGAGGGCATGCATCTAGCTTGGGAGCCTGGCAGGGAGGGCACGGTCCTGGGCAAGAGGAGTCTTGGTTTTCAGTACCTAATCACAACGCTGTTGATACATTTAATCCAAAGTCTCTTTAATGCAAAATGCAATTCAGCACCTATAGAAGACCCCCTAATTAGCGTATACTTTTGAGTGTGTCGGCTTACATGTTAGCCTCAAGGCATATACCAAGTCAGTGGGATACAGCTGACTTGTTAAGCAGTTTTCAGCTCTGCACCAATCTAATTTAGAACTCATCTATTCTTAGATAACTCCAAATAAAGCTATATGTTTTCATTTAAATATTCTTATTGTTAATATTAGACTTGACCTTCTGTTGTACACCTTGCCTAGACTTAAAGAAATGTCTGTCACACTTTATTTGGGCTTGGGTTTCTGGGTATATTTTCTGAATGATGAAGCATTTGACAGATGGTCCTCTGTCCAAAACGTAGCTAAAAAGCTTGTGCATTCATCTTTGCATGCAGTGTTGTCACGTCCATATTTGAGTGCAGAGAACTAATCGACAATATGTGTTATATTGTATTGTGTCACAACCAAGCAATCAGTGGGTTATAACCATGGGGAAAAGGAGAAAAATGTGCAGGAAAATGCATATTTCTCATTTTAACGGAGAAACCTGTGCATTTTATAGTTTTGCAAAGAGCTCTCTGACGGCTGGCAGAGTTCCAGCATGCAAGGGGCTGGGAGGGAGTGAGAGGAGCGTGGTGAGGCAGGGGTCATCATGTACATATATATGCACATGGCTGCCAGGCAGCCTGGAGACCAGCTCCTGCAGGTAAGTGTGGGGGCGGAGATTGAGGCCCCCATAGAGAGGGAGAGAGTTGGGCAGGGCTGGGGCTGCTTCCCAGCCATATGGTGTGTGGGGCTTGGGGCCTGGGGCCACAGTGTGAGGTTGCAGGGCCCCAGCAGGGAGCAAGATGAAGCTGTGGGTGACTCATCCAGGGGGTGGGGCTGGCTCCCTGCCACTGTATGTGCTCCTGGGTGGACCTGTGCCACCCAGGTCTGTGTGCGGGGCAGGGGCAGGCTGCCCGCTGCAGGCTCGGGCTCTCACCCTGTTGCCCTCCCCCGGGGCCTCTGCAGCCCAGAAGGTGCGACCCTGTGCTGCAGGGAACAGCAGGGCTACACAGGGATCTGAGACTGTAAAATATTCCAGATTTTCAGCCTAGTTATATTTTTCCCTAATTTTCTCTGACTGTGGCTTGTTATCTCTCCCTTGGTCCATCCTATAAATATCTTCTTTTCATCTTCACCCTGTAAATATTTCTGGTCAAGCATCCTATTTCCATTCACATTGCTCATTGATTGTCAAAGCTATTGATAAATAGTTTTTTGAATCTATTATTTTCTTTCCTTCCATCTTCTTTAATCATTTATTTCAGATTGACAGTCATTTGTGATGATGATGTCTGAATTTTTTTTGGTTTGCCAACCTGTTTCTAACACTGAAATCCTCAACCAGGGTTGCAAGGGTCACTGTCCCCGAAAACTTGCCAAGAACTTTTTTCCATCTACTCAGTTGTTCTAATAAAAGATATCACATTTACTCAAAGAACCTTGCCTGCCTATGTCCTTAGACCAGCACAGCTACAACCAAAAACCCAGCAACCAGGAGTTCTATATTCTAGATGGTGATATATCACTTGTGCCCTAAGACTGGGCTTTTCACACCATTGTAAAAATTGTATTGGCTTTTTTCATCATATCCTTTGGTAGCCTTCTGTCTAATTTGCTGACCCCTATTGCAAGTAGTCCTTTCAGCTTTATTCACTGAAATTCAGAAAGAGCATTACCAGGAAATAAAAAGCATACAGAAAGGGATCCTCTGATCCTGCAGCTTTCAAAAAGCTATGAGAAAATTCAGATGTTAAAAGATCTTTAAATTTTCCTCCCAGTGGCCACAATGAAATGTAAAAAAAAAAAAAAAAAAAAAAAAAAAAAAAAAAAAATCAAACAAGAAATGTATGCTTGTATGAACTTTGAGAAAATATTTGTCCTTAGATTATTTGAAAGTATTGTTTGTAGTACTATGACTTCATATGACCACAGATAAATACCACAGATCAAGTTTTGAAAATTAAATATATGCAGTTGCACACGTCTAAGTTTTGGGTGTTAATGTTTTTACGTGGCCAGGTATTGTGTGTGCACATGAGCATTTAGGTGGATAGGTGGCTACATGTACGCGGGTATCTGAACTGTGTACACAAAATGTGTTCGTACAAATAGTTCCTCATCTAGTAGCACAAGATCAGATGAGGGGCACACTGAAGTGCTCTGGGTTAGAATACAAGGGAGTCAAGGGGAAAGGGACTTAATGGTGGGGGTCTACTACAGACCTCCCAACCAAGGGGAAGAGCTAGACCGGGAATTCTTAAGTCAGCTCACAGAGGTAGTTAGGTCAAAAGACATGGTCATCATGGGGGACCTGAACTTTCCAGACATCTGCTGGGAAGAGCAGTCAGCCAGGTCTGACCGCTCGCGTAGGTTCCTAGCCAAGATACAGGACCTCCATCTAACTCAGGAGGTGCATAGCCCCACCAGGGAGACACCTTGTTGAATCTGGTGCTGGCCACAGGCGACGACCTCACGAGGGGGCTGCGGGTGCTCGGCCACCTGGGCGACAGCGATCATCGCCTGCTGGAATTCACCATCCAACGCAAGGTGGCAAAAGCCTGCAGCAAGGCAGCAGCCCTGGACATCAGGAGGACAGATTTCAATGAGGTAAGAAGAATAGTTAGGGAAGTACTGAGGTCCCGGAGAGGAGGGGAGTCGGGTGTCCAAGAAGAGTGGTCGTTCATTAAGGAGATGATCCTCCAAGCCCAAAGGGAGGTAATCCTAACAAGGATCAAAGGGGACAAGAGGGCGCAAAAGCCCCATGGCTCACCAAAAGCATATGGGAACGTCTCCTAGCTAAAAGGGAGGCGTATACCCAATGGAAGGGAGGAGCCATCACCAGGGAGGACTAGACCTCAGTTGCTTGAGGCTGCAGGGGGGCGGTCAGGAAGGCCAAGGTGGAGATGGAACTGGGACTAGCTACCCAAATCAAGGACAACAAGAAGTCCTTTTTTAAATACATAGGGGGCAAAAAGAAGGTACCAGGTAACGTGGGGCCTCTGCAAGACACGCTAGGGTTCATTAGAGGCAGGTCCTGTCATACCAACCTGGTGGCCTTCTATGACGAGGTCACAAAAGCCTTAGATGCAGGGGTAGCAGTGGACATAGTCTTTCTGGACTTCAGGAAGGCCTTCGACACTGTCTCTCACCCCATTCTCATTAAAAAACTAGGGGACTGTGGTGTCGACACCTACACAGTCAAATGGGTCGCTAACTGGCTGGAGGGCCGCACCCAGAGAGTGGTGGTGGATGGGTCATTTTCGACCTGGAGGGGTGTGGGCAGTGGGGTCCCCCAGGGCTCAGTCCTCGGACCCGCGCTGTTCAACATCTTCGTCAGTGACTTGGACGAGGGGGTAAAAAGCACCCTGTTCAAATTTGCTGACAACACTAAGATGTGGGGGGAAGTGGGTATGCTAGAAGGGAGGAATAGGCTGCAATTGGACCTAGCCAGGTTACAGGGTTGGGCAGATGAGAACAGGATGGGTTTCAACACTGACAAGTGCAAGGTGCTGCACCTGGGGAGGAAGAACCAGCAGCATACCTACAGGTTGGGGAACTCCCTTCTTGTCAGTGCAGAGGCAGAAAAGGATCTTGGAGTCATTATTGATGCCAAAATGATCATGGGCTGACAGTGTGGGGACGCGGTCAGGAAGGCCAGCCACACCTTGTCATGTATCCACAGATGCATCTCAAGCAGGTCCAAGGAGGTGATGCTCCCCCTCTATGCAGCACTGGTCAGGCCGCAGTTGGAGTAATGTGTCCAGTTCTGGGTGCTGCAGTTCAGGAGGGATGTGGACAGCACAGAGGAGGGCAACCCGCATGATCAAGGGGCAGCAGGGCAGGCCCTACGAGGAGAGGCTGAGGGACCTGAACCTGTTCAGCCTCCACAAGAGAAGGCTGAGGGGGGATCTAGTGGCCTGTTACAAACTAGTCAGAGGGACCAGCAGGCATTGGGGGTGTCCCTGAGCACTACCAGGAGTGACTAGAAATAACGGTCACAAGCTGGCAGAGGGTAGATTCAGACTAGACATCAGGAGGCGCTACTTCACAGTCAGAGTGGCTAGGACCTGGAACCAACTTCCAAGAGAAGTGGTGCTGGCTCCTACCCTGGGGGTCTTTAAGAGGAGGTTAGACGAACACCTCGCTGGGATCGTTTGACCCCAGTACTTTTTCCTGCCATGGCAGGGAGTTGGACTTGATGATCTGCTCAGGTCCCTTCCGACCCTACCAACTATGAAACTATGAAATAAAATGGGTATGAGTAAAAATATGTATGCAGCTGTACAGTTGGAGATACAGCAAAAGCTCTGTTATCCAGCATCCCCCAGGAATGGGGAATGCCTGATAACAAAATATGCTGGTTAATTGAGTGGCCCAAACAGGCATCCTTGTGTGTTTGGGCTGCTGTTTCTCCCACTGCGTCCAGGGCATCACTGCCTTTCCTGTGGCATTGCTGCCCCTCCTGCAGCATCATGCCCCTCCCACTGGCCCTGCGGGTCCCGTGGGACAGGGAGGCAGGCCCCGCACAGCGTGCTATGCCCGGGCCAAGGGTGCTTCGCAGCGCAGGCTGCTTTTCCCCAGGCAGTGGGGGCTTGGAGAAACCAGAAGTGCCACAGTGGGCACTTCCGATTTCACTTTACCTTACAAGCCGGCATGCTGGTTAATAGAACATGCCGGTTTATAAGGTGCTGGATAATGGAGCTTTTACTGTACATGTTTTCTGTCTGATACACACTGAGCAAAAGCAGGGGCAAAATAATATTCCTTTCTCGGTTTGGAATTTACATTAACATTTGCAGTTTGAAGGCCAAATTCTGCTCTTGATTGTGGTAGACAAGGTTCTTTGTGTAAATCTGATATTTTGTATTAGATCCAACTCAAATAGTTGGAAAAATTCTTCCAACTATTTAAGTTGGTCTAATACACGATATCAGATTTACCCAAAGAACCTTGTCTACCTATGTCCTTAGACCAGCACAGCTATGACCTATATCCCTGCTCTTCACCAGGATCTGGGGGAACGTTTGTTCACCTGAGCACCCCAAGGGATGACAAGGTCAAATGGTTATAAACTCCTGCAAGACCGTTTCAGGCTGGAGATAAGGAAGAACTTCTTTACTGTCCAAGCCCCCAAGGTCTGGAGTAGCCTGCCATCAGAGGTGGTTCAAGCACATACATTGAATGCCTTCAAGAGAAACCTGGATGTTTTTCTTGCTGGGATCATATGACCCCAACTGACTTCCTGTCCCTGGGGCAGGGGGCTAGCCTCGATGATCTTCCGAGGTCCCTTCCAGCCCTAATGTCTATGAAGTCTATGAAATTGAATGTGTGAATTCAGTTCCTATTGAAATTAATGGGAGTCATCCACATAGAAGCAGTGGAAAATATTAGCCTCTGGACCAAAGGTCTGTCATATCTGGAAGCATTACGGACCAGATTTATGGGAAACATAAAAATTACTGCTCCCATTATATTGACACTGTTAAATATCCCAGAGGATGGGAAGTATGTAGCAGCATTTCAGTTTGTTATTTTTTTTCTACACACACACCAGCAGAATCTGTCACATACCTCATTTGACAAGTAAGCAAAATGACGACTAATTAATGAATGTCTAGAGTGATCTTAAAAGGACATCTAGAATCTGTCTCTTTACCTAAGTGATCTGCTATGTAAGGGAAAGGTGCATTTTCCTTGATTTATGGCACAACAGGATAGTACAGTACATATTCTTCCTAGTTTCTTAGAGCTCTATTTATTTGCTTTAAAACAATAATAAAGGGAGGTCTGGTAGCACTATCTTACTGGGATTGCCCAGCATGTCCCATTACAAGGCATTTTTATATAGAACTGCATAAGTACCAAACTTTAACCATTTGACTTGAGATTTTCCATGCCAGGTGTCATCTGTGTTTTCTATTTTTGTTATTGGAAAATATCAAAACTGCTTGTAAAAACTGAAAAAGGCTATTTCTGCATAAAAGTATTGTGGAAAATATTCTTCTTTAACTAGTAAGTCTCCCTTTAAAATCCTCTTGTGACCTTCAGCTTTGGGGAAGGGACTTACTACTGGTATTTTGCAGCTGGTGACTTTTGTGTCAGGTGGGTGCTTTTTGTTATCCCTATGAAAATTTGACTCAAGTAGGTCAAGTTATAAGCTTTTCAAAACTTACAGTCAAGGTTCCCTCCAAAGTGCCAGTGTGCATGGCCACGCACGATTTAAAATCTTGCCACGCACCAACTTTTTAATGGCATGCACCTGCCCGGAGAGGAGCTGGGGTGGAGCGCGGGTGGAGGCATTGGGGCTGGCACGCGACATTTACCAAAGGTAAGCTCCTCACTTCTCAGGCAGCGGCTCCTCCCTGAGGCGAGGTGAGGCAAGGCAGAGGCGGGGGTGAGGACAGGGACAGGGGCTGGGGGAGAGTGCCTCCTCGTGGTGCCGGGGACCTGCTCTGGCTGTTTGTTTGTTTTTTATACCTTGTTGTGGCCGGAATCCGCCACCTCGTCCGCTGCACCCAGTGTGCTGGGACATTCAGTTACCAGCCGAGCCGGGGAGGAGTTCCCAGCTCCGGGGAGGGATCAGGTGGCCCCAGAACATCCTGCAGGGGGTCCCCAAAGATTGTTGGCCAGCCCTGCATGTGATTTCCCTCTCATACAAGTTTTACACCACTGTAAGTTTCTATTTTTCAATTAAGTCACTGCTGATTTGCAAAGGCATAGATGAAAAGAAAATATGGGCCTATAAACACCCTAGAATGAAACCATTGCATGTAAGCAGTTCACATGACTTCTAGTGGTACACAGAACTCTCTTACTGCTTTCTTTATTTTACTTTTCTTTGGCACAATGTTTGGGTAAATCTATTTAATTTAATATGTGAGTACCTTATAGGAGTTTCTTCATCAATACACACTCAAGTACTGAGATTATGCTGGTATCTGATTTTGTGTGAGGGGAATCAGACCCTAACCCTCCAGCTGTTTGTGACAACTGACAATTTTAAGTCTTTAATCTGTTCATGAATGTATAATACCCCATAAACACAATACCTTGCTGCTGTCTTTGAAACACATTGCAGAGCCCCACCAGGCTTATCCAAACAATACATAAGAATAGAAAAGCAGAACTCAATTAACTATTCAAGTGGTCATATGTTTGTTACGCTATTAATGGGAACGGACTGAAGCGGCATGCTCACAGATCGCTACACCTTAGAGGGAACATTGCTTACAGTTTACACATATTCTATAAGGACCTTTATATATTCGTAGCTAAATTCTCTTAATTGAATCTACTGAGCCATGATCCATCCTGGGACTGAGAAGAGGAGAGCTTGCCTTGCACTTGCAGCTCTGGAAGGGTTCAGTGAAGCTAAGGTGGGGGAGAGAGAGACTGGATGAAGAGCTGAAATAGGGAGACCTGGGACTTGTGATAAAGATCAAGGAGTGGGAAAGAGATAGAAAGGAGTTGGAGAAAAACAGGTTGGAGGGAGCAAAGTGGAAAGGGTTGAGCTTGTAGAAGACCAAAAGAGTATGGACTCACTGAACCAGTTAAAGCTGAAGTTTGGAGTGTAATAGGGTTAATAATATCCTGATATCTTGCAGATGTGTGGTTACTGTATCTATTAATCCATACTTATGAAGCACTTGCATACTGGAGAAGTGGAAAAAGCCACAAGCAAATTAATAATTCCATCTATGTCACTGGGTTTGAATAATGTAGAGAAAATAGGGCCTTGAACTACATGTTGAATAATGAGATAAAACAATATGAATTGGTGCTCATCAAGGGCATGCTAACCCTACTAGCTTGCGTACTAAAACCACTCTAGCTAAGCTAGTGGTCCTGCTGGGCTAATTTATCCTACTGAGGGGTTAATACTATCCATTCCAATCACTAGCTGGGACTGGGGTCCTGAGGAAAAAAGCTGTCATGTAATTAAACACTGTATCATAATAAATATGCAGAAGGAGATTTAAATATGGTTACTTAATTCTGGCACTGCAATTGAGTACTTGACTTTGCAACCTTAATAATGTACAATTATGTAATTCACATCAAAGCTATGCTCAGTTTTCTTTCAGTTCCCTCAGATGTAGTTTTATTTCATTAATTTTATTATTTTGATGTTTAGAAGTACCCTTACCCAACACTCGTTGAACAGATGATTAGGAACAATGAGTCCTCTTGAGTAGTGTACATTTACTAGAAGTTGACTTGTCATGTTTTTTTCAGTGGAAACTTTGCTTAAGGGAAATGGTTTCATAGTTCATAGCTGGTAGGGTCGGAAGGGACCTGAGCAGATCATCAAGTCCGACTCCCTGCCATGGCAGGAAAAAGTACTGAGGTTGATCTGCAATAGTTTGTATCCCCTTTATCTGAATAACAAGCTAAATCAAGCATTGCTGTATGAATACAGTTGTAGTTGGGCTGTGTGAAGGGAGCAGTAGTATAATTATTCTTAGTGACAAATGCAAACATACAATAGGTTTGACTCAGCACCTCTGTTCCCTTTGACTTACTACAGAAAGTGAAAGGAATACCATTTTTTCATGAGTGATATTGCTTCTATCTTTTTTAATTATTTTAATTTATCATAAGAAACAAATGAGATATTGGTTTGGGACATGTTAAATATCACCCCATGTACATTTACCAACATCTGTCGTATTAGAGGAAAAGATTATTTACAGCCTCTTGTGATTCTTTAGGTTTCATTGGCAGATGAGCCTTAGGGAGACTTAGGTTGCATACAGATTTTTTCAAGTTGCTCTTGGGATAACTAGCTAATTTAGTGTGCAAAGATAACCATGATTGAAGCTGGATCATCAAATACTGGATCACAAAAACTATTAATTTTTTCTGAACAAGCACATTTCAAAACATGATATAAGATTATATGTCTAAAAACAAATGTTGCAGAGACATTAAAAAGTAATTCAATGCTGAAAAAATCTGCTAAGTCATGATGATCTTTGTTTTGATGATGGATCTGGAAGATAATATGGATGTTTGGCAGCCATATAAAATAATTGGATGGTCTCAGTCAAATTCTGTGGAGTAGCTGTGTTTGTCAAGAAGACCACTGTTTAAAATTTGCTCTGCATCAAATAATTCTTATAAGTTTTAGCAGAGAGAGTATTCATTTATTCATTCATGCAGTCATTCATTCACAGAACAAATACAGAAATAGTTGGAGCAGAAAAGGTCCAATATGCTTAGCTGCCTCTCTCTCATTATTCTGTAATCTTTGGTCAAGCACTAAACATACGTGGTGATTTCACTAGGCTGAGAATCCTGAATTCAGTAGAATAAAAATAAAATGTCTTAAAAACATATAATTCTTTCTGTGGTCAGCTAAAATACTCTTCATGTGCATCTTCACTAAGATTCTCAATAATGAGAAATGCTGTAAAGATTTTTTATATATATTTGGAAATTTATATTTTGTTAACATTTATTTTGTTTCAAGTCTTTCAATTTTCACTACAAATAAAAGTTAATCTTTTTGACAAAAAAAAGTTACTTTAAAATCATATTTGCTTTTCATTCTTCTGCAAAGGAGTAAAACCTGCTGCTTTAGCAATTATTTTTAATGTGTGCAAGATTGACCATTAAAAAAAAAAATCAATATATTTTGCTATTCTTTGAAAAAGACTTAATGCAAACTTTTATTTTAAGGAATAAGTCATGTCTTATGATCTGCTCTTCTTGAGATTTTCTGAATGGTATCTTTTGTATGTATTTTTACTTTTCTGGTATACATTTTACATAACTGAAACTGATCTTAATTCTATAAATACTTTTACCACATAATATTCTTTTGTGGCTTTACTGTAAAGATGCTTTGAATGACTGACTACCAGTATTTGCTGATCTTTTTATTTGGTGCACTGAAGTACTGTTTGCTTCCATATTAATATGATTTTCAGTACATTAAAGATTTACTAACTCTCCAGTATGGTTTGGCTAGAAATTCTGTAAAACAAACACTGGTAATATTTGATAAAGCATTTACTTCATAAAAATTCTAGTGTGCTGTTCTCATTCTGTATTTATAAAGGCCTAAAAAATGGGTTGTAGTACAGTCTTTAGCAAATCTCCAAAAAATGAGGTACTTTAGTCAAAGAGATCCACAGCAGGAATAACAGCCCTCCTGGATCTGAGGGTAGAGTCCCTTTCATACAATAATGTAAGAAGTTAGTACAGGGCTAATAGAAAAAAAATATGGCTCTAGATAGTAAGGTATAAGCTATTTTATGTATTGCTAGCTTGTTCTTCAACATATTCATGAATAAGAATATTTAGCATTCATTTTGGGGTACAGTCATGAGAGTTTTCAACACTAAAACACTTGCATGAAGTAGAGAAAGGTTCAAGCTGTTTAGGGATTCAAGAAGTTCAATTTTATGTACTGTCTTTGTTCTATCATCTATACTGTTCTCGTAATTAGACAAAACATTTGCTAACAAGTTGGCATTTTGATAGGGTTTGCTTGATAGGAAAGTTCTGTTGGCAGTAGAAGAGATTGATCATTTAAGGGACTCTTAGACGGTTGTAAAGTCTAACCTGCTCTCATTTGCGTGACATACGTGTCCACCAGTATCACTTTCCATACAAATTAAGACGACGACATGAAATTGAAGACTTCTATCTATAGAATATTTTAGCAACTTTTTTTTTAACTTGTTTTTAGTTCCTCTCAGTGAAGGTCTTAAGCTTAAACCATATCACATAAAGAAGAACATCGTGGGTGATAATTTTTTATTGGACCAACTGCAAGGTTGGGAGAAATTTAGACTAGTTGTACAGCACCCTTTTCCATGTTGTCTTTTGCCTGGCTTCTGGCTTACATAGCTAACTACCACTCTCATTTTTGTTTCTGCATTTTATGCCAGATGAGAGAAAAAACTACTCCTGAAACCTGGAAACTACATAGTTTCAGGTTTTGGTTAGATGACCTAATAGGTTTTATAATCTATAATATTTATCCATCAGACTCTTGAGACTTCATATTACTAGATATTAGCATGTCTAGAAGTGCTCAATTTAAGTTAAAAGAGAAATTTTCACTTTGTTCTTTATATTCTTGCTTTCCACTACTCTTTGTTAGGGGTCCATTTTGAGCTGTTACAAGAAACTTTGGTTTTCTTTCTTCAGCATATTTATTATTGAGGCACTTTTCTTGACACAATTGAGAGAATTATTGAACAGTGTATGGATAGAGCAGAGACTTATATCAGGCAGTCAAACCCATGCCACAATGGTGAGTAATGTGGTACTACTAGTTTGGTGACTCCAAGATGAGCCTACAATCATGCAGTTTTATATACCGTGGCACAGAGTCTGCAACTGTAGGCATAGAATGGAACATTCAGGATTGATATATTGTTTTAATTGGCTTTTAGAGTTGTGAGTGAGGCACTTAACATTCTTTAAGTACATTCCCATGTTTTAATTTCCTTTGCATTTGTTTTTAATCAATGAAAAACCCTGTTATCCTAAATTGACAGAACAAAATGATGATTTTTCATATTATTGAGCTGTTTTACCTCAGTAACTTTTGTTTTGTTACTTAAGCATTATCTTCATTAACAGTGTCTTTTTAGAGACAGTATAATTTAAAATTGTTTACTGTTGTAAACCCTGACACTATGAAGTAAACTGGATACCTCATAAGAGTAGTATTACAACTAGGCATAGCTCTTGGTGGATCAGGTTCCTACTAGGGACTGGTGTTCTAGTACTGAGTACTTGCACAGTTTAGTATAAATATATCTTCTTTTTCTTTTTATAAATTGCCATTAAAATAGTTTGAACATATGCTAGCAGCCTTATCCATCATCCATTGAGATCAGTGGTACCCACTGATTGACTTAAGTGAACACTGAGTTGGGCCTTAACTCCTGAGAGATGGACTTTCGGGGGGCTAACACAATATGGGAGCATTTTTCTTCCTTACCTTTTAAATAATGTGAATATAGTTTCTCTCTGAAATTCAGTTCTACATATATATTATATAATAAACAAATTCAATACTTAGCCCAGAAGACTTAGTCAATCTTCTAAACATCTTAAAACCCACAGTAATGTAAATTCACATTTGAGACTGCTTACTCAATATCTAAATGTAAGATTCATCACAAAAATAGAAGTTATTAACAATCCTCAGTAAAATAACTGTATCCAAAGGTATGAATTCTTGTTCAAGTACAGATAGGGATTTGCAGGATAGTCTCTGTAGAGAAAGAACCTAGTATCTTACCCACTTCAGAAAAATCATTTATAAGAAACACCATGAATAAAATTATCATTAAGCTAAGGCTGCAGCTGTATATGTGAATATTATTTTAATCAATAAGAAGTTTACATTAAAATATCATAAGTAGTGAAACATGACATTTCTCTGGCTTCTCAGATACTCTCTTAATGTTGTCTTTAAAATAACAAATGTTTTGTAACGGCATTTCTATTACAAAGGTTGTTCTGAGTTTGAAGATCAAGGTAAATTCTTTACTTTTGGGTACCTTTTACAGAGTAGCTGCCTTTCCATCAATTAAATAGACTGAAAGCTGCATTGCCACTAATGCTCGTCTATGCACAAAGTTGTACCACTAAAATATGCCACTATAGGGTATGGGGCAACTTATTTTGGGAAAAAATGGAGTGGGCCTTTATCACATATCTGCTATTCCACAATACTTTGTGAGTATGTTTTTAAATGACTTGCATGGTTTCGTTTCTCCTTTTCCATCAAGGGCTAACATTCCTTAGTTTATCTTCCACATATTGTAGGGCATGATCATGCATATATGCAGATACCACAGAGCCTGCACCCTGTTGTACTGTGTGTGGTAAATTGTTTGTAGATCCATAACCATAATTAAAGCTCCGCAACCCAGCTAGTGTGGATGACATTGTACCAGTGTAAATGTGCTTACTCCTGTCTGGGGAAGGGAATAAGTTACATTAGTATAAGTCAGGGGTTGTCAGCCAGGGGTATGTATACCCCTGGGGGTACTTGGGAAGGCCCTAGGGGGTACACAGCAGTGGTGCAGAAAAGCAGGGGTACTTGGGAAGCAGTGGCATGGGGAACAGGACTGTCACTGCCATCCATCGCTCCACATTGCTGCCAGGCACTGTTTCCCTGTGCCCAACTACCCTCACTTCTCCACGTTGCTGGCTTCGTGTCAGGCCGGGCGTATGGGGGTGATTGCAGCCGGCCAGACACAAAGCCAGCAGTGCAGAGAAGCAGGGGTACCTGGGAAGTGGTAGCACGGAATCTGTCATTCCGTGTTGCCACCGGGTGCCACTTTCCCACTAGCCCAAGTATTCCCTCTTCTCCGCACCACCAGCTTTGTGTCCGGCCAGCCATCAGCAGTCCCTTCCCCCCTCCCCCCCCCGGTGTGAGGCAACACTGAGTACATAGATGGTGGTGGGGGCGGCTGCCACGTGAGAGCTCCCCATACTGCGAGCTCCACATCTGGCCATCTGGAAGGGGTACCCCCCAGAAGGAGTAACCAGCTTTAAAAAGTTGAAACCCCTTGGTATAAGGCATCTTGATTCCAGCATAATTTTGTATTAGGGGTTAGAGTGATTCTCAACCTAGGTTACTCAGCACGCTGGGGTTCTGTGCGATCTTTTTAAAGGTGATGTGTAATACTAGCACGGTTAGGCATGTAAATGCCTACAGATGATTCACAAGATAAACCCAGAGATTTCAAAAAAGAATGCATAGTATCCAAACCATTCTGACTTGTTGTGGTCTTTCTGAGTTCTTTACAACAAAATAATTGCTCTGTTATTTTTACATACTCAGGAAGTGAATTAAAGCTAAGAGCTGGATATTCTAAGGGGTGCCTTAAATTGAGATTCACTGGGTTAGACTGATATTTTTATGCTGTTCAAAAGAAAGAGCACACCTCTGACTGAATTAGATGCATTGCTTCATATACATCAGGGCTAAGTTAAAACTGGTTGCCTGAACACTAACAAAACAAAGCTATTTCAGTACAGGAGCCGGAGGTGCTGAACAGCTATTAGTAGCATGCAGCTGTTGATCCTCTGGATCATGGTGTACACGTAAGAGGTCTAGTCAGAGGCCTGATGAATCTGCTTGTACCCATCACATCAAGACCTTTGACATGAATGCCTAGCCAAGAGTATGGAGGAGTGAAGCCTGTCTGAGACCTTTAAACCCCACTTTAGACCATTGAGACAGAATTCAAAGGCCAGACCAAGCCTCAATAGTTGTAGCTTCTGCCAGAGAATAACAGGTAAGAACTGCTGCTGACTGCCTAATATCTCAGTGAGGGTGCATTTCCGTCAGGGTGATATCCCTTAGCCTTTCTCCAACCAAGTAGTACCCACAAGTCAGTGAGGGCTAGGGTTTTGAGGGACCTTATACTTGCCTTAGTCTGGAGGTTACAGCATTGTGCTATTTTATAGAAGCTACCCCATCATGAGTAGCCCCACTATGGTGCTACCAGTACCTCCAGTTGGATGCAATTTACGGTCATACCCAGGACCATGAACAGCTATAACACAAATTGAGGGTGCCTGTACACAAGCTGGGACATGATGTAATTGCAGCACATTGGAGCAGACCATTGCCGTGCTCCAAGCAGCCTCCGCATCTCTTGTATCAGTGTCCCTACACTTCAAAATGGTGGCAGGGGCACTTTAGCTAAAGTTCCTTCAATGACATTCAGATAAAGCACCCCCCTCACCATTTTGAAGTGCAGGGATGATGATACATGACATGCTCCAGGTACTTTAACTAGAGTGGCTCTCAGAGGCCCTCTTCCCACCCACAGAGCATGTGTAAAAATGCCTTGAATTTACTGGTAAGAGATGACACTCAGACCTTGAGCCCCCAATTCTTTGCTAGTTTTGTGATGTGCCCTTTGGAACTTAAGTGCTCTTCAGGTATGATATAGCAGGTTTATAATCAATAGTAACTCATCACAGGTTCCTAAAATATTTTTATACAGAAAAAGAAAATTCTGTTCAATTTTTAAAAAATGTTTTGTTCCTGAAGTTGAATGTAACTAATGCATTATTATGAGGCATAACCAAATGGGGGTCCATAACTACATGGGGGGGTCAAGATAAACAGCTTGTTCTATACAACTGTTGGCTCAGTTTAGCATGATAGAACATCTCAGTAAAGGGAGATGAGAAAGGGATATGCCATAGGGGGAGCTATTTGTGGTCCAGTGTGTCTAAAAGTGTATTTGCACTCCTGTTATCTTTTCAATGGAGACAGTATAAATATCCTACAAGGTTCAACAGTGTTTAATGAGGAAGGGACTACATTGCTATTAGTGGATTTAGTTTTCAAAACTCATGAAGAATTTTGCAATATTATAACTAGAGGTGTACTGATACAGAAAATCTTCTTTATATTGGTGCTGATCTAATATCAGATGGATGTATCAGAAATCAGCCCAATGTGTCCGATAATTTGTCCTATAAATGCCTGTGCAGACACACAGCCGCAGCACAGCACAGCTCGTAGGCAGTGAGGAGCAGAGCTGGCAGCATGGAGTGCTGCATGCAGCTGGTAAGTCTGGTGTGGTGAAAGGGGAAGGGGTGGAGGAAGGGGGCTGTAGCTGAAGGCTCTCGTAGTGAGGGAGGGTATGGGGTTGGGGCAGGGGCTGCCCACTTGGGGCCAGGGCAGGCACGGGATGGAGGTGTGGCTCATCCGGCTGGGGGGGCTCCTGCAGTTGCGTGTGGCTTGTCCAGTGCTCGTCTGGCAGCTCCCACTGCTGCTTTCGCTGCTTGTCTAGGAGGACATGGGGAGGCATGTGCCCCCGGATCTGGGCAGGCTGGAGCTGGGTTCTTCCTGGCTGGGAAGATCTGGGGTCACATGCCCTCCCCATATCCTCCCAGACAAGTGGCCTGAACAGCAGTGGGAGCTGCCAGATGAGCACCAAACAAATCATGTGCAGTGACGAGAGCTGCCTCCCCCACCCTTCCTGTGCCCCCCTTCCCTGATGAGCTGTGCCTCTGTCCCACCCCAGCCCTGGTCCCAGACTGTAGCTGCAGCCTGCCCCAGGCCATGGGGATCCAGGGGGCACACGCCCCCTCCCGCCCCCTGGATGAGTTGCCTGCAGCTGTGTCCCACACCCCTCCCTGCCCTGGCTGGTCAGAACCTGCCCCTGCTCCAGTCCCATTCCCTCCCTCACCTCAGGGGCCTTCATCTGCCCCCACCCACACACACCCCTTTTTTCCCCTTCCACCTGGGGGTGACTCTTCAAACCAAAGAGCTGCGTATCAGAAATCAGATCGGTATCCTTATATGCCTCCTTAAAAATTGGCTATCAGTGTCAGCCCCCAAAATCTCTCTCAGTGCACCCCTAAATATAACCAAAAAAGGAAAACATAAAAAACCCTACAGTATTTTGGATTTAAAACACAGTTGCTAGTATTTCTAATAAGAGGTAGTGTTTTGTTTTGTTTTTTAAACTTAAAATAAAGATACCTTTTTCAAACATTTAATTTACACTGCCTCAGTCTCAGCTTCTTCTAGAGTGACAGCCCAGACCTATCAGATTCTTCCATCTCCCACCCAAGGAGATACTACTTTATTTTTGTTTGGCAATTAGATTTTCTTCTTCTGTTCTCTTGGATGGAAGAGTTGTCAGATTTTCACGGTGAAGATTTTATCTATAGGTTTGATTCCCCTATTCTCAACACCTCTCTCCCTCTGCCAGCTATTAGTGACAGCAAAAAACTATTTTAACTTTCTGTCTTTAATTCTTTTTTATTAGATGCATGGTTTCCAAATGTCTACATTTTCCTTCTTTCTCCTGGTTCATTTGTCTTCCTTCCTCTTTCCCTTTCTCTAATAGTCTTGCTACCAGGATTAGAGTGCCCATGTACTTCAGTGTGCTTTGATTATATTTCACAAACCAAATGTATAGATAATTTTAATTGAATTGGTTGATCCTAAAAGTCCTCTCTATCTACCTATAAGGAGTTGTGTCTTCATGCTTCAAGATTGGGAGTTACATCTATGGAGGCTCCATCATATAGTATTTCTCATTAATTCCACCTCCATGTGGTTAGAGTAGCTGTCACTGCTACTGCTGTACTATGCAAATAGCATAACAATGATCAAAGTGATCGAGAGAGACGGAATAAAAGGAGAAGGAACAGGGAGTGACATTAAAATGAGAGGCACTAGTGTGCAAAACACAAGAAGGTAGAGGAAAAATAACAATTATAGAATCTGTTGGGGAGCAGGGAAGAGGAAGGTATATTTGCACACATGATGAAGGAAGAAAGAAGTAGATAAACAGTATGTGAGACTTGTCAGTACAGTATTTGAAAGTTAATTTGGATTAAGACAGTGTTAATTTAAAGTTTAATTGCAAACTCCTTGATAACTCCATACATGAATACTCTTACTCTGGACTCTTATTCTGTAATTGCTATTTCAGAATATCTTCATGTGCAGCCAAACCCACAGCAACCAAGATGTTGATGCAGACACACATTCTGAAAATGTAGAGTCAGTACCTACATTTATCAAACATAGTAGATGGAAGTGCATTTACAGTTGTCAACTCAACTTCAGCGGAAGTTTTGGCATGACCTGACCTCTAGGTAGTTTCTTGCTGTTTTTGTACCACTCAAAAGTACAACAGTGCAAAGTGCAGCAAACAACATACAGAATGATTTTGTAGACATTTCCCTTCATGAGTAAATTCCAAACTTTGAAAGAGATCCTTTTTACAATCTGGTAGATTAGTTAGATTGAAACCTACTTTAACATGCTGCTTTTCTAGAAACAGTATCAGAAAGATAAATTCTGAAGCATTTTTATAGTATGTTCCAAAACATTTAAAAAAAACTGTCAATGATGAGGAAAAATAAAAATTGTTTGATACTTTCAGAGCTGAGTAAGGAATTTAGTCACATAATTCCCATAGGAGCTATTGCGAATTGAGTGCCTCTTGGAGGGTTTTGACAGTCTTAACCAGTTTGCATTTGTTTATGTGAACACATGCAGATGATGAAGAAAGAAATGTGTATAAATTAGAATATTCTAGAATAATCAAAACAAAACCAAAACCTGATACAATATAATGGTTATTTTGTTTGAACAAATCATCTTCTCAGCATTTTGTCATCTATCTCTACCCCATGAATTCATAATTAATTCATAATTAAATTAAGGTAAAAGTAATTTTACTCATCTACCCATGAGAGAGAAAGACTACATTTATATATTGGCATATGTAGACATTTTACCAGCATAGTTAAGAATGGCTACCTTATTCATGATTGAACTACAGAGATTGTAGCAAAGATGAATAATAATAAAACCTTTGTGCCACACTATCAAGCTTGTCTACCTGTCTTAATGCACTGTAGACCTATGCATAGGACCATATATTATTTAAATGTGTTACATGAATTTTGAACTAAAAAGAAAGTTATACAATAGACATTTTCAGCTAGCTGGAAAAATTAGCTAGCTTTATGCACATTGATCTTATAAAACAAATCCATAGGTTTGAACCTATACATTGTCTTAGGAAAGACCCCCTCACGTATGCAGCCCCACTGACATGGGTAATGAATGTTAATACTCTACTAAAGGGGAAGTTATGCCCACATAAAACGAACTGTACAGTTCTGACCTTGTTGTAATTTTGCTTTAAAAATTAAATCTAGTCCATAGGGGCGGGGGGAAGCTTTTTGGCAGGCATGCCACAAATGAGCCCCATACTCTCCACAAGTGCCACTCCAGTCCCCTTCCTCTGCCCAATCCGCTACTCTGCTTTCTGCTCCCTGCCCAACCTGTTGCTGTTTTCTGCATCCTGGTATATCTCCTGCTGTGATATCTGTCCCCTCCCCAGTCTCCTGCATGCCACACACAGAGGCTGCCTGTGCCACTTGTGGCACATATGCTGCAGGTTGGCCACCCTTGGTGTAGTTGATTGAGCTATATTCACTGTATAATGCAATCCTAATTTTTTTTTTTTTTTAAATGGTGTGATGTAGAGCTATGCCAGTCTAGCAGAAGTGAGCCTTGGAAGTGGGGCATTACATTTTCTGAGCTATGTACTTCAAAAGCTGTCAAAGTAGCTGTTACCTCCTGTCTCAGAAGCTGTCAGAAATCTATAAATAAATATAGAAAATGCAGAAATAGAAAAAAAAAAAAAACCTTCTACTAACTGTTAGTGCTATTGTTATTAACTCCCTTGTTTATTTTCCTTTTTGTCTTTTTACAGTGTGTCCTATTCAGTACATGTCTCTGAGGATTATCCAGGTATAGTGAAACAGTCTTATTCTTGAAGCAAAATCAGTGTTACAGCATTTTTCAAAGGTTGAAATGAAGATATTTGAAAATGCATTTGTGTGTTCTAGGAGCTTCTTTATGCTAATCACTTTCCATTAGTTAGATTGTTTTCACAGCTATTTCTCCTTTTCAGCCTTCATTTGTCAGCAGGGTCAGGGTGAGAGAAACCTGGCTCATGAGTTTTCTGAGAAGGGGGTTGTGACACTTAGCATGCTGTGAGCTGTCAGTGAAGGGAATCTAAGAACTTCACTCTCGTTTGGTATGAACATAGGGCTTGATCCTACAAGATGCTGAACATCCTGGCTCTAATCCAGCAACTATGTGCTAGAATGCAGGGAAACTACTCTGTAGTCTTGAAATGAAGCATGTGCTTAGATGCTTTTACTTTATCAGAGCTTCACTTTTCAGTATTACAAGGGTTATTTGACAGAGTGCTCAATATCTGTAACACCCTAGTTTTTTGAATCAGCAAGAAATTAAAGGGAAACTTATTTCATATGTAATGACTGCAGAAATTGAGATTCATAAGATATTCAGAAATGAAAAGCACAATGCTTAGTAGTTATTGTGACGGGGGGCCTTCTCGGGCCGATCTCCACGGCCCACCCCCTGTCTCTGGGCAACTGCCCGCCTATCTCACCCGCCACGCCTTTGATGATAACTAGTTCAATTAAGTTGTTAATTAAGTGGGAAGCTGCTCTTCGTACTGCCTCAATGCCAAGGGGCGCTCTGCAGCTCCGACCTCCCCTAATACCGCAGCCCAAGCCTTGCAGATGGCATCATGGTGTTCTTCCTCACCGGCCCCCACACTGGGCCCCAGAATTTTCTATGCAAGACCCCCCTATGATCTTCTCTACTCAGGCGGCCACTCACTAACACTGGGCCTCACCATGCCACTACTCCCTTCCTCCTAGGAGCCACCACAGCACCTCGCCCACATCACTGCCTCTCTTGGGATCTGCCCTCTCTGGGCCCCTCACAAACACTGGCCCTCTAGGCCCCCATAACACTGGCCCTCATCACACTCAGTGGTCACCCACCCAGTGGTGGTGGGAGCTAGGGGTTAAGGCACCCTGACCCACCTTTCACCGGGGTGATAACTGGCCTGGCATTTCCTGGGGGCTCCCACGCCACTGAGAGCCCCACCAGACCACCCACTCCCAGCACGGTGCAGTTTCAGGTCATACCCAGGACCAGGAACCTCCTGCCAACCCCTTGCAACTCCCCCTTACCTCCAGATCAACCACAGCAGCCCTACAGCCAGGCAATGTTACTGCCTAACCTCCTACAGCCAAACTGCCTGGTTTATATAAGCCTCAAAATGGCTGCCACAATCAGGCACCTGGAGGCTGCCAGCTCCAGGCCCTTAAAGTGTCAGGAGCACCCTGTGCTCCGCCACAGTTATATTTCATAATATTGATTGATTGCTAAATAGAACCAACTGTGAATTGTTGTACTAGTAGACTAAATTATATATGTAAGTTATTGATAACTTTTCCTTGCAGTAAATAGTGATAGTGTATTTCATTGTTACAGTTTCATAAAGGCAAGTATTTAAATGTTGAAGTTCCTCCTAAAACTAAATTACAAGCTAAAGACTAGCAGTTAATCCTACTTTAAATGATAAATTTCACTTCCTGATAAATTCCTCATCTCCCTTCCTCCCCCTTAGTGTCAGTCCCTGTTCCTTCTTTAGCAGAAACCCAAGTAATAGATGCAGTTTGCAGCATGTCTTGAAGGACTATAGCTCTGGGTGATTTCGAACCAGGTTGGTTCTAAAGCTGATTAAATATTCTTTAGCAGAGAGAGTTAGTTAGTTGTGCTAGTCTGGAATCAGTCAGAATCAGGGTAGATATGCACTTTTATAGATTAACAAACTAAGATATAAAACTCAATATTTATTCTTTATCATAAACCCTTTCCTTTCCCTCCCAATTTTAAATCCAGTTAGGTTATTAACATTGTATAATATTACTAATTTGGAATTGAGGAATAAAATCTGTGACTATTTACTGATTCAAATCTAATTGTTCATGCCTGTCCATACCATACATCTTGGAAACAAGCTGGTTTCAGTCCTGATCCAATCTTTTGCAATAGGTATACTTAGTATGTTATGAATTGCATCAGTCAAGATTTTTTTTTTCCCCATTGGTAATGACTTCTCTCACAGTTCACGGAAATCTCATTATATTCTTGCTACTACTCTATAGCTCTTATCCCTAAAAAAAAAAAAAAAAAAAAAATTTATTGGACCAGCCAAGTCAAGTACACAGTCAGGCCTGCACACTGGACCAAGTTCTCTTTGGCTGGTCTAGTGCAGGTTTCACATGCAGTGTATGCCCTAACTGGTCCAGGTGCCTTATGCAGCATATACCCTGGACTGGCATGGTGTGCCATGCGCTGTATTTGAGGCCAGGGCTGGGGATGGCATGTGCATTTATTGGACCTCGTTTTCTGGTCTAATTGGGAAGAGAGGAGTGTTTGCTACTCCCTAGTTGTAGATTACCTGACTAGATTGTATTGCTTTCTTTGTTCAGCCCCTGCACTACCTATCAGAAAGGGGGTGGTGTATGTTGGAGAGGGGGTGAGGGTCATGGTCATATTGAGTTGTGTTGGACATTGAACGCAATAATAGAGTGCTCTGGCTATCTCTAGCTGGAAAATGATCTTTTGGGTACTGCTACCAGACCAAGTGATCCCTTAAGGACAGCATACAATTACTCAGGTGAATAAGTCCTTGAAAATCAGGGTTTACATTAATTAGCTGGCAGGTGTATCACACTTCCATATTCTATGGTCCAGGCATGGAGGAGGTGAATAGAGACTAAAAAGTGGTTATGCATATTTTTTTTGGAAATACGTAAGAGGAATATCAGAAAAATATAGTCATCGTGCAAACTGCTCTTATATTTAATAGGCCATGAATGCTGAACAGTTCAAGTTACTCTAGGATTTTGGTTGTTAACTTGACTGAAGAGAAAACTTCAGGTAAATTTGTAAATATAGGACACAAACAAGACACATTTGCTACAGAGTAAATTGACTTTGCTTTATAGGAAAAGCAGTGACAAATGGCCATAAACTGGTAAAAAAACACTCCACATCCTTAAGAATGTGACATTTTAAATTAAGCCAGTATACAGATCAGATGATCATCCCCTTGTCAGTTAATCCTGTGGGTAGATTTTTGCTCAATACAAACTGGCTCTCTGCCACCTAGTGATGAGGCACTGTATTAGCAACTGCTTCAAGCAGTCAGTTTGAGACAGCTATTTTTGTGCGTCTGCTCCTTCCTACAGCATAAATTTACTACAGAGTAAAATCCAGGGTAAATTTCTCTAAAGCACTCATGTCATGTGTCACGTATATGACACATGTTATGCAGAAGGCACCTTTATAGACTAACTAAATCTGAAATGTGTAACAAGCTTTCATAGGCAAAGGGCTTACTTCATCAGATGCTGTGAAGGGATTGCAGAAGCAGACCTGCTAATACAAAGGGTCAGGTAGGGAAGGGAAGGAGAGACACTGCTGGAAAGGCAAGGTGAATAGAAGAGAAAAAAAACAAAGCAGTTAATTTACTGAAGGACAAAGAGTTTATGAAAGGTAATCTAGTAATAGAGTAAGAATCCACCATCCTGGTTTAGACCAGGGGTGTTAAAGATCTGGCCTACAGAGGCCTATTATTCAGTCTGTAGGTCTCAGATTGGCCCTGCACAGTGCATGCGGCAGCCCCAGCCCCACATGCTGCATGCAACCTGTGAAGCTGATCTGATGTGGGGTGCACATGGCACAGGGGCTGGATTGGCATGCCAGATCAGCCCTGCACATTGGATCTAGGGCTACTCTGGATCAGACCCATAGACAGTCCCCATGTGCTGGATCCAGCATGCAGGACTGGACTGGCACATGTGCCACTTATAGCATGTGCCCCGGACTGACCCCACATGACTCAAGTTTCATGAACCTGGAGCCAAAGCATACTGTATGCAGTGTGAGGGGCTGGTCCAGGGTGTGTGCTTCACTTTGTGTCCATGCCAGACCAGCTCTGCACACTGGATGTGGGGCTGGTCTGGGTCAAGTACACAGTCAGGCCTGCACACTGGACCAAGTTCTCTTTGGCTGGTCTAGTGCAGGTGTCACATGCAGTGTATGCCCTAACTAGTCCAGGTGCCTTATGCAGCATGTACCCTGGACTGGCAAAGTGTGCCATGCTCTGTATATGGGGCCAGGACTGGGGATGACGTGTGCAGCATGGGGTGCATGGGACAGGAGCTGGTATTCACATTGCATGCAGCCCATGGGGCTGGTTGAGGGCATGCACTATGTGCATCATCAGTGCTGGATCAACCCTACACACTTGGTTCAGTATGCAGGCTGGTCTGTGGGCTCGATACAGCCCACAGACTGCCCCCTAAGCTAGATAAGCTTGACACCCCTGGTTTAGACTGAATTAATGCAATCCAGTCCATGGATGATTTCTTGTTACCCGTTTTCCTGGTCAAGTTCATTTTTAAGTTTTGTTGTCCAAAATCAGGTACTGTGAGGTCAGCAGTGGACTGTCCACAGAGGTTAAAACACTACCACGGGCTTGTGTGGAACTGAGGTCAGATCAGTGTTCATTCATTCTTACACATGGGAGTTGCCCTGTTTGTCCAGAGTAGTCATCAAAGAGGCATTGTAAGCAAGTGATAGTATATATGATGTTGGTAGAGATGTAGGTGAATTGAGAGCTGCTGGCACAGAATTTCTCAATATGCCATTATATTTATGACAGACCTTGAAGTCTGCTTCAGATTCTTACCCTGTTACCTGGATTACTTTTCATAAACCCTGTGTCCCTCACTGGGTTAACTTCTTTGTTTTCCTCTCCCCTACCCGCCTTGCCTGTTTTAGCATTTCATCTCATTTTTCCTCTTCCCTTCCCTACCCTTTGTATTTAGCAGCTCTGATTCCTGGAGCCCCTTCTCAGCATCTGATGAAGTAAGCCCTTTGCCTGTGAAAGCTTATGCTATACAACTCTGATTTAGTTAGTCTGTAAAAGTGAAAATCTCTCTTGCCTTTTTCCTGACTTCAGACTAAAATATGCAACTGTCTCTCTCTGCCTATATTACGTGCACACAAAAACATTTGAGGTATCATGGAGATATTAGCTTTATGCATTACTTTATGTGTATCTCATCACCAATATGCCATTGGTATTAGTGTTGATATCACCTTAATATGAATGAACTGTTTCACAAACTTCTGAGAGATTTTTAAAAATTTGATTGTTAATCATTTATACTAAAAACAGAATGAGATGCAAGAATTTTTAATAATGGAAACTATTGGAAAATTTCAGATACAAAGCGAAAGCAAAAACTGTTCTTATACCACCCTGAGGAACATAAATAGCAATGGTGTTGAGAGAATAATGCCTCAGTGTTGTTTACACATTGCTGAAATTATGAAAGTGTCACTGATATTTTTAGAAAATGCAATAATGACTCCAATAAATCTCTTTGAAATGATTTCTTCATCATATCGACACATTATAAAAAGAATTATGTTCCAAAGGAGCTGTTATGGTGTATAACATCAATGAGTAAGCAAAACTTCCATTAATAGGAATCAATATAGTCTAGCTTCCTGAGCCTTGTGAGAGACATTACCATTTAGTGAGTATTTTTCTCATGAATAAATGTCTGTAGTGATGCACGCTGGTTGATGTTTTCTGAAGAGCCATTGTTGTCTGTTGTGCCAATGATGTGTGGATTTCTCACATATTGTGTTAATGAAAACATCTTTCTGTTCTAAAAAATCAGTTGGTATCATTACCAGCTATAATAATGTCCTGAGGCTTGAGGATCCTGATGTTGCAGTGAACGGGTCTCTGTGTCCAGGCATCATATTGAATATCCTGCACAGGTCTCATTGCAGGATCAGGGCCAAGAAAGTAAACCAGAGAGAGAGAGAGAGAGATTTAAGTTTCAAGTTCCATTAGGTTTACTAGTAGAAAAAAAATCACGAGCTGCCATTAGGGGAAAAAATTGGCAGTGCAAACTGTATTTTCAGGTTTCCAAAAGAGAACGACAGTGTGCAGTGAAAGAGATTATAATTAAAAATCTATAAAAGATGTAATGGAGTATCCTTTTACTTTGGTATATGTAGATGTTAGTCATTTTATATGCTGTAGGTAGTTTAGCATGCTATGCAGTACAGATGCTTATATTTCCTGCCGTCTCCTACACTACTATTTTAAGTACGAGTACATAGATTTGCTTTCTCCCATCCTTACATACTTGGCATATTTAGACCCAAATTGTGACTTATGCAAACTTGTTAGAGTACATAGTGGAGAAGCTGTGTACTCACATATCGGAAGGAAGCTTGCATGTGTTACATACCCAGAAATAATCATGCAGATGTACACCCAACACTGTGAATGTTTCATGTCATATCAATGAGAAAGGCAGGTGCAACACGCAAATAGATGCACAGCTCCCTGTCAAAGGGGCACAGTGATTCAAATCTGTTTTCTTAGGCAGAGCATACAACACAGGGTGCCAATACATGGGAAGCTGTACCCACCACAAACTGAACTGGCTGAACAGCTGAAACAATTCCTGTGCATGCTGTGTATTGTCTGGGGTATGCTATTCAAGAGTGAGGTACATTAGTTTGCAGACATTAATTTGATGCCGACCTTTATTGACCTATGTGCATGTTATCCAAGCAAGGCCTTGGTGAGGACAATGTAACAGAAGTAGGAGGTGATGGTGTAGGGTAGTATATGGCTCTGTTGGTCACTATATGAATGAGAATGAACATCTACGTGACTTCCTTTCGTGAACTAGGAAGTCGCATCATTTTCATACACACATGGCAATGTCGCTTCTTATCCACAAAGGAGGTGGGGGGCATTGTAGCTAAAGATCAGCTGATGTAGCTGCAGGAGAGGGATATATGGTAACTGCCATATGAGTTCATGGTTTGATCTTTGACAGTAAGCTCATTAGGGTGGGGTCCATGTCACAGTATATCTGTAAAGAGCTTAAGCACCATTGGGTCTTGATCTTTGTTCGGGGCTCTGGGTCCTGCTGCAATATAGATTTTAAATCATATTAATAGTAGTAATAATAAAATGTATATAGTCTTATCCTTCAACTAGAAGCACTTCGATGGTCACACTAAAGTCAAAGGGGTTCAATGAGCACAAGTACTGGTTTAAGTGCTTTTCTGGATTGGGACCAGGATGGTCAGCATTACTGAGTCCTTGTTTTGACTGTTTTTTTTAACCAAATGTATTATTTTCAACCCATACAACCAACTCATTCAATAGAAAACAAAACGTGTTACCAATCAGTGGCTGTTTAATGTTTCAGTGGAAATTATTTCCAGCAGAGATCCTTCTCACAAAGAATACTCTGCACCTTGTTACTCATCGCTACAGATGGGCTCAAGGGACCTACAGTTCAACCACTTCCTCGTACTTCTTGTTTTTGGAGAGAGTGGATTTAGAATCTCTGATTAAAACTCAAACCTACAGGTTTTAAGATGAGAAAGGCTTTCTGTAATCTGAATCAGACAAACATTTTTCTAGAATTGTTGTTTTTGTGTATATATGATCAGCCAGTGTCACATGAGAACTTCTTATATGATTTTTATAAGTTCAAGGCCAGTTCTGAATCAGCCTTCAATCTGAACACAAAGCCAGGTCTGACTGCTAGTCGGGCCTAAAACACAATCCGTGGCCAGGTCGACAGCATAGAAAAGGTCAGAATCAGATCCACCTGAGATTGATAGGAGTGTTCTGCTTCAGTGTTTTTTGTTTAACTCGTTCAGGACATACGATATTTAGATCATGATTTTGTGAAACTGGGTGTGAACAGTGGCTCTTCAGGCCTTCTATAATTGGCTTCCTGGTAAACGGTCTTAGCAGAGGAATTATGTATTGAAAAGTTATGGACTGTGATTTTTTTTCTTGCCTATGGAGTGGTTCCTCTGTTACGATGAAAGCATGCTAGGTGTGTGGTTTGGAAGCATACTTGGATGGTGTTAATGAGGTTGGTCTTCAGAACTATATTTTCCTTTTGTAGATAACACATATGTGTCCAGTTCAGACAACGATGAAGATGTGTTAGTTACCACAGAGCCAATCCCAGTAATTTTCCAGAGAATTGCAACAGGTAACGTTAAGAGTCATGAGTGCTTTGTCAAGTTAATGTTTTGTGCAGGAATGCAAGATGTGACCCATACATAAAATGTGATAGGTCAATACACATAGCTGCATAGTTATTTTCTCACAAATGTATTGTTGGGTATTCTTATGCATTTCAGAATAGAAGCAATTAAAATATTTCTTTTGGTGATCAATGCAATCATGTCTTTAGAATGTGTTCTCATTCTCTGAATGGTTTGCAATATGTGCTGAAGCTATTCTTTTTGAATACTGTGCTACGCACTTGTTTATTATTAAGGTGTTCAGAATTGTAAGAATTCATATTCAGTTGCTTACAACTTTGCTAAAATTTAATCATTAAAGTTGACATTCTTCGTGCAAGATCTCTACCTCAGAAGTTTTTTTAATGGAAAATATGAACCAAAATGATTCAGTGGTTTCTGAGGGTCAGAATAGAGGGAAAAAAGTTATGACAGTGGCAAAAATTCTGGTTCCCTTTTCATTTATAAGCTTTTTTTTCTTGCTTTAGAACAATATTTTACATTTTAGGCAGTGGGGGAGAGGGTGGTTTATGTTTCAACAATGTGTCTTGCTATCCCCATAAAAATGTGGACAGATTTTCCCAGGTTTACAAGCTTTTGAAAAATCAGTTTGTAACTGCTTGGTAGAGATGTCTTAGATTTTTTAGTAACTAGGCTTCCTAAAGATACCAGAAATAGTCTGCCGGGCAAGCTTTATTCTTGCCTATTTCAGAGAGATGCCTTGAAACATTCTGATTTAGAAATTTGATGTGTTACCCTAACTCTAGTTTACAGATTAAGAAAATGTAAGAAAAACAAGGCTCTGACAAACTAGCTGTTGGACAAATTGAACTTATTTTGTATTCTAGAACCTGAGGTGTGTTCATTTCTTATTTTTGTAATACTAGATTGCAAACCTTTTGTCACTTTTCAAAAGCTGCTTAGCCTCTCTTTTTGTCTTGTGTTTCTGAAGTGCCTAGAATAATGGAGTCCTAATCCTTAGTCAGGACTTGTAGGTGATGCTGCATTTCTAGTCTCCTCCTACTCCTCAGTGTAGATAATTCAGTTCTGCTTTTTAAATTACATTTACAACATGCTTTTAGATTTTTCACAGTTATTAACTATTTTTCTCTTTCATTTAATTTCTTTTTTTAGAATTAAAGAAAACCAGTGATGTCAATTGCTGCTTATCTATAAAATCAAAATTACAGAGGGAGAATGGAGAGGTGAGCAATATCTTCCTCAATGGGGAGATTAACAGACTACAGAGCATAACTAAATTTGCAGTTTGCTGTGGACATCAAAATCATTCCTGTAGTTTTGCATAGAGGCTATTAAACCTGGGGAAGTGTTTTTATCCAGCTAGTAAACACCATTGGACTACCTCCAGAACTTATATCAGGGGTGCGAAAAATACGGCCTGTGGGCTGGATCAGGCCCACTAACTGATTAGATTCAGCCTGTGGGCAGATATTCGCCAATTGATTTGGTCTGACCTGTGGCTGCCCCTGCAGCACTCCGCATGGGGGCAGAGGTGAGCCCCACTTGCTCCCACCTGTGGCAGCCCTCACCCCGCTCCCACCCATGCCCACTAGACGGTCTCGGCCTCAGCCAGTGCACAGCTTCCCAGCAGAGCTACTGCCAGCCTTGCTCACCATCTATATGTGCATTGTGACAGAGTAAATAACTCCACCATAGGATAGTACTTGTGTCAGGCAGTACTATCCTATGGAAGAATTCATTAGTTTACCCCAGACTAACAGGGGTGCACATGTAGATGGTGACACTTTACTGTGGAGCTAATTAGTCAACTACAGTAAAGCATCTCATGTAGGTGCACCCAGTATGTTTGAATTTTCATGGTGCAGACTCTAAACTCTTCTAGATAAAGTGGGCCCCAGGGAAAAGACTTCTTTTAATAAAAATCTTTAAGATGGACCATTTCTGTTTGTCAGAAAATCATACATTTTATTTTATCATGTGATTATATCTTATAGGATGGTTTGCACTCTTTTAAAGATTTAGGGGTTTTTTTGCACTGGGATGTTTCCATCTTCATTTGGTTTCTGTTTTGCAGCATGTTTTTCCTTGAGCTGGGTTGTTATTAAATAAAGTACACTGAAGTATTTTTTTCAATAAAGTAACAGCAAAAAATGATTTTTATGTCATCATAAAAAATGTTGTGAAAATGACTGAAAATATGATTTTCATTCTGTTTACACATGCACAATATACTGCATGAATACAGAAGCCAAAGTAAGGCAAGAAACAGGATTAAAATCTCATGCCATAAGGAACTGAAAGAATATCTGATTTTTTATGAATCTGTGAGGTTGAGAGGAATATTCTCCTTATTGATTCATACAGATGATTTCTGTTCCAGTAAGAAAATTCTGTACATGATATGTATATATAGTACATAATATAAAACAAAATTATCTATTAAACAAGACAAATGTGTTTTTATGGCTTTATCATATACTAATTTATGGTAGTTTCTTGGTAACATTGAGGCAATGAATCACAAGTGGATTATGGGAAAACAAGTATGAAGTCTTTCTTTAAACAATTGTATGATATTAAGAAAACACTCAATTTTTAGGACTAGATTGCGATATCTTGTTTCAACTGATTAGCATTAGGGGTATGTGAAATGGGCCATACTCAATTCAGATTTGGGCAACGGAGGTGGGGGGGCCGGCACGCTCCCTGGTGGACCCGGAAGTGGACCGGAAATGCTTGTGGTCCACTTCTGGGTCTGCTACCAAGCATGCTGGGGACCCCCACGTGCTCCTGTGGGACACTCCATCTGCCCCACCATCTCAGCATTCACAAGCATCCTGGCACCTTGAGGTATATAGAAAAAAACATTTAAAGTTGTGTCTATATTCAAATTGCTGAATCTTTCTGAATCGATTTGGAGGGTTCTGATTCGATTCAGAGAGATTAGAGGGTCCTCTGATTCAGTTTGGATTCAGAGATTTGGCCACCGAATTGGGCCAAATTGCCACTGAATTGAATCAGGGACCGAAGCTTCTCATAGCCCTAATTAGCGTGTTCCTCCATGATTAGTCCTATTGACTTAAATATAGTTTCTAATAATAAAATAAGCTACTAAGTGAATTACTTAGGGTCAGAATCTAGTATCTATACCTAACTAGAAGATGCCTAGACCTACTGAGAAAATTATGTTTGGTCTTTTCTGGTGAAGTCTAACCACTTTTATCAGAATGGAGGTTATTAGCAGATGTGACAGGGAGTCCTGTATGAAAAATGATCTGAGCTAGGAACTCAAGACTTCCCTGGTCTTGAGACTACCATATAAGGCTTTTAATGTTGTTTGTTGCTACCGATGCATAAATAGAGGCTCTTATAATTGATTTTCCAGAATACAGTAAGTTTGTGTCCTGTAAGACCATTAGCCGAGATTTAAAATTAATTAATTGCAGAACCTTTGTTGTGAATGAACAAAACAATTTAAAATCAGTCTGATCATACAGAACTTGATTCCGATAGCTTTATTCAGCAGCCAGATTCCTGTTTCCCTGAGTGTTACAGCTTGGTTTGTGAAGATCAATCTATTTTATTTAACCTAAGCAGTCTTAATGTAATATCCACCCAGAACTCCACAGGATAGCATCTAGCAAAGATACACAACTATTTTCCATGCTCAATTAGTGGGAATTTTGCTATTGATTTGGTGGCTGTCAAATCAAACCTATAATACCATCTCTAAAAATGTTGTTGGAAATCTCTTTCAAAGAACTGTGTGAGGTGTTTGAGAAAGAAAGAAAAAAAAGAAAGTCATTCTGCTATTATTTTCTGTTTGTTTTTTTAAATAAGGAGTCAAGACACAATAGTGCAGTTGAAGAAGATTCTGAAGGAGATAATGACTCTGAAGAGTTCTATTATGGTGGACAGGTAAGGATGAACATTTCCAACAAGTTTAAAGCTAAATATCTTGCAGACTTCTGTGCTTCATGACATTTGGGATGTAGGATGTGATCTAAGACCATGTAATTTGCATTTTGTATTGATGTTCAGAACTGGACAATGTAAAGAACAGGGCAACTAGCTGTAACTTGGAGGTGCTCAAAAACAGAATCTGTCTTACCATTCCCAGAAAATAAAGTATTTGCTCTCTAAAACAGATCTCCTATTGATATAAATGGAAGCAAGAATGAGCCCTAATTTGTTTTCTGTTGCTGTAAAGTAAAATCAACAACATTGCATTTCAATGGTAAAAATAGTTGTTGCACAGTTATTATGATCTAGGGCTCTACAGCATAATTCACCTTGAAAAATGCTGATTATTTTTTTAAAAATTAATTGTAATGCTTAGTGTCTTTTCATCATGTTCCCTCAGCAGAATTCATTATTATCGCATCCCGTTATGTAATCAAAATGAAATTGTTCTCTTCATACCTATTCTTTTTGAGACATCAGTATGAGCATTTAAGCAGACTACTTTATTTACTCAGCTTTTGGAACTTTGCCTTGCAAGTATTGTCTAAAAGGAATAGCTTGTCTTTTGTGTTGGTAAAATAACTTGTTTATAAGAAAATGGAAGTAAATCCCTGTAGGTGCTCATGAAAGTAGTTACCTCAACAGCTCTGACACTGAATATGCAGAGGTCAAGCAGCACCGGTGGTACCTTCCCCTGCAATGTCCAGTCTGTAGTACACTGCTTGCAGATGAACAGGACACTCTCTAGCACTCTAGTTTTGCAAAGTAGCTGGCACACTTATTTAGAGAACCAACAATGTACTATGTGTTTTACGCACATGTGTAAGCATAGGGTTACACAGAACTGTTCTGTGAGCAAAGTTATGGTTTAGTTTTGATGTCAGAAAATGGTCGGTTAGGGTGCCAATAAATGTTAGCGATATGCATGGGATTTAGAGGATGAGGACACCAGATCATTCTATAAGGTACAGAATAGCTGTTAAACGCTAATGTTTTTTCTTGGATTATTTTTTGAGCAAGTAACCTTACATTATGTTACACTGTATATTTTTAATGTACCAAGAAGTGGTGGCAACATGGTTAATATGCCTTTCTACCAGTCCAGAGGCATGAATTCAGGCTAGCTGTAACTGAGACCTGCTCACTGAGGCTTTAGAGTCAAAGGCAGGCAGACATTGTGCTAGTCATATTGTTCCCCTGTGTGCCACTGGCTGTAAAAACCGTCAAGCAAAGAATATAAGAGAAAGTCAGCAATAAAACTCAACAATCACTCGCAAAAATAAAACAATGAGCAACCAAACATCATGAGTGAAAAGAGGAAAGACTGTAAGAGATTGTTAGAAATATCATTAATAGGAAGAAGAGAAATAGATTTTGAGATAAGGTTTAAAACAGCGTGACCAGAAAGACAAAGTGAATTTTAAAGAGTTCTGTCTCCGTGCCTACAATAAGAAAAGGCATGAAGAAGTAAAGCAATGGAAAAACTGTGAGAGGAATAAAGGGAGCATATAGGATGGCTGGTAATACAAGAAGCCCCTTAAGAGTTTTAAGTCTTTTAAATGAAAGTGGGTTAATTTTGAAGTAACTGCAGAGATGGAGAGGAAGACAATGGAATGAAGGCAGATTAAATAGTTGAATAGATATGCAGGGTATAGATAACAGGCTGCATGGTTTGAAATCAGTGATTTAAGTGCCTTAAGTGGGGTTTTGGAAGATAAGCCTATATAGCATTTTAGAAGTAAAGGTATGACATTCTGAGTATTTGAACCAGAACTTTTTCATTATCAAAAGCAAGGAAAATGTAGATACATTTAGGCGATGATAAATGCCATTTTAGCAAGATGGGAAATACAGATGGAAATAAAATCACCATTCAGCGGTAGCCCTGACATTTTTATGTGGGAATAATGAGAAGTGAAAGGGTGACAGTGGAAAATAAGAAAGGGTTTGGGAGGGATGGTGAAGGAGAGACACAATATTTTGTTACTAAGTGAAAATATTTTATCTCCTTCCCAGTCCTATGTACATAATTCCTTCAAAGGATGTATTGGGTAAATATTTTATAGAAGTGTAGTAATTTTGTAACCTAAATTCTATGGATTTTCAGTGGGGTTTAGGCATGTAAACCACTTAATCTCTTGTTAAAATGCTACCTAGTATCTTTATGTAGACAAAAAAATATGTATTGTGCTTCAGATTTAAGTTTGAGACTTTCTAGAAGCTTTGTAGATATGGCAGAGTTTTCATATCTTTTAGCTTTACTACTCCCTCTCTTGGAGAGTCTTTGTTAGGTCTTCCTTTGAATTTCTGTATTTTTGCTAATTGCAGATCAGGAATTGTGTTCTTACTTGTCCTAATACAGAGTACACCTGCAGATGCTCATGTACAAAACTTCTAGTCACTTCTGCATATTCGTAAATGTGGCTGGGGTTCTATTACAAGGATGGAAACACCCTGTAGATGTGTGTCTAGTACAGTGTTCTTCTTTGCCAACATGCAGGGAACATAACATGATCTACCCTCTCCAGTCCTTACCTACCCACTGTTAGAAAATGCAATTATATTGAGCGGCCAAACATCCTGATTATTCTAGTTGGATTTTACTTATTATTGATACAATAGCTTGACCCTGAATTACCATCTTGGGGGTGGATAGGGGAGTTTGCAGCAAAAGAAAGTTCTGATTCAGTTTTCCTTCTGCATAAAACTGGAGTCCATAATTATCAGTACATCGCTTCAGGATTTATGTTGGTTAAACGACCCTGGAGTGAAAGTGTGGTGTCACATTTTTTTCTTTAAAAAAAGTTAGTCTTCTCATGTGAAATGGAAATTAAATCTAAAGTAAGGGTTTTTGAGTTATTCCAGAGCGACACTCTGGGGTAACTATTTCTGATTAACTGTCTCTGAATGAGTCAACTCACAAAGTAGATTAAGCTCTTTCAGAATAAGAATGGGCTCTTCTGCAAGACGTTACATTGGATACTTAACAGGAAGATCTCCCTCCTACCCATCTAACTCCAAAGTACTCTCTTCTTGGCTGTGGAGGACACTTGATATCCCATAATCCTTTGCTCTTCCTCCCTCCCTCTCTCCAAGGCTACTCTGGGTCAGCCTGCAGCAGTTTGAGTCATGTTGTCATGCCATGCAACAGAATGCTCCCTCACCCCCCACACTACCACCCCTGCACTCCTCCTGGTTGGACCAGAGGCATGCAAAGAGTGAAATCAGGAGGGTTCCCACCATGGAATAATGCAGCCCCCATCCCAATGCAAGGAGGAGAATGTTCTCCTGGGGCTGGGGCCCTCTCTGGGATGTCTGGCAACTGTTGCTTTTCAGCCCCTACCAACTGCCAGTTGACACCCTTGCAGGAGAGAGAGCAGGCAGTCAATTAATAGGTTCTCCTAAAAGTGACAATGGCACAGGGAACAGCTCTGTGTAGCTTACCAGCCCAGAGACTGGAAACTATGCACACTCCAGCTCCCAAGCTGTTTTTCTACTGGTAAGAGTTTCAGAAATTAATTCCTGTCCATAGCCGTTATCTTTTAAATTCACATCCATTCATAATCTGAATTACCATTCCCATGTAGATAAGCCCTCAGGGTGAGTTTGGAAGAGATCCTCATTTCTTCTTCTTGAAGAAGAAGGATTTGTGGGTAAGAGTCCTGAAACCCGTAGCTTACTCATTTTCTCCGTGACAACTGCTTCTGTATGACACAGCAAAATGCCCACCACCCAGGAAAAGCAATTTTTCTCACTTCCCTGGAGTGGGACCTAGTTTCTTCAGTACGGGGGCAAGATCAGAACTCCTTCAAGAGCATCATCATCCATTTTTTTAAAATAACTCTGATTCCTTAGTTTATGTCCCTCACTTTCATAAATGTGGTAGTACCTCTGGGAACCCTGTGCTACTGTTACACAGCTGAATTGGTGCTCCATATTTTTTTTTATGAATTCTAAATGTAATCAAATTTATCCTTGGCTAATTTTCATTTGTAAAGGGGAATCAGATAACTACTATTTAATTAAATTGAAAATGTCAAACTTGATAGAGACTGCTGTTTCTCAGAAGTAGGGTCCTAGTGCATATAGAACTCTGTACTTGCAAAACAGAGTGCAACCTTGGATGTTCACATTCCAATCCTATAGCTGTCGCACCAGGTCTCAGTGATGCTAATTAGATTGTAGTTCTTTTCACAGGCTTCAGTTTCCAGTTTATCTTGTTTATTAGCCATACTTACTGCATTTGTATTTCTCCATGGAATGTATTTTGCATTTTCACCTCCTCATTTCCTTTTTCTGCCACTAGTGGGCCTGTAGCTCTATGGCCTTTTCCTAGAGTTAAGTTGCTTCTTTGAGTCTTTTCCCCTCTAGACTGCATGCTCCATTGCTGAACAGTTTTGGTCATCATCCCCTGTAAAACCAGTCCTCTAGCTGCTCATTATGGATCATTTCGGAGCATGCTCATAAACCTAAGTGTAGGTGTGTTAGCCAGAATGGAGGCTTTGGATGCATTTTTACAGCTACTGGAGCAAGGTTAATTTTTTTTTCTAATTTTTTTCTACGTTTTGGCAAGGTCCCATTTAAGGCCCTATTTACTGACTTGTATCCAGCCTTTAGGTATGTTTAAACATGGTGAATCTGGTATCAGATATTTTCTAGTTCTTGCCCACTTTTCTAGTTCATGCATCTTATGCCTCCTTTGTCTCATTTTTATATGTAATGTGTTCAAGTTTTGTTTTTATGCTCCTGTTGCAATTCATACTAGGGACTTAAGTGCCTCATTGCCTTAGAGAAACTAGATATATTAGATGGTCACAAACTACACCTAACATACCAACGGCAATGTAAACATCCACAAAATTGCTTCATTGTTCCCCTTCCCTATGTAGATGTCATAGATACCCAACCCTATTATACTTCTAAATGTTAATGTGATACTTTATAATGTTTAGGCATCTAAATGACTCTATGCCTACATCTAGATCCATCCTGTGAACAGCCATAAAGCCTCTGAGATGTCTATACTCCCTATATACATCTATTTTGGCCTGTAAAGGTCCCTAGGCAGATAGACATGAGCTATTACACATGTTCATATGTGATCCAGAACAGCTAATAGACATCTAAATATAACAGTGCTCAGTTGCTATAACAGTGCTCTAATTATACCAGTGCTCAGTTCCCATTCTAGAAAATACATCACCTCTTCATATGCCCATGAATCTTAAACAAAGATAACTACTGTTTAACAACAACATTGTGTCGAGTATGGGAGTACCAAACCTTTTGCCCAGTAGCCTCATGATTAAGATGCTTGTTCAGAAAATGGGAGATCTGGTTCAAGGACCTTCCTCACTGTGAGAGCATTTCAATCTACATCTAATTCTCAACAGAGCAGTGTAACTACTAGGCTATGGGGTAGGCAAAGCTGGGAACATCTTCCATCTCTCTAGGCCAGGGGTTTTCAGCTGGGGGTATGCATACCCCTGGGAGTACTTGGGAAGGCCTTAGGGGGTACTTGGCAATGTGTGCTGCAGCCATTTCCACCACCACTGCACTGCTGGCACTTCCATCACCAGCACTTCCGCCACTGACACTTTCGCTACCACTGGAACTCCCCCCCTGCTTGTCGACTGGCTGCCAGGGGTACACTATCCCAAAAAGGTTGAAAACCCATGCTCTAGGCCACTGTATGGAAAAGAATGTGAGTCATAGGATCTGAAGGAGGGCAAGCAGGAGGAGCCTAACTGTAGTCCACAAAAGTGAGCATTGTCCTTGTTGAAAGCAGGGAATCTTAGATTCTGGCCTCTGCTCCAACTTGAGTAAAACAGTGCTTGCATTTGGCCATATTACAGCTATTTTGCTATCGGTGAATGTAAAATTATTCAGCCATATTTTCTTTCTACAGGTTAGCTATGATGGAGAGCTTCACAAGCATCCACAACTGGAAGCTGATTTGACAGCTGTGAGAGAGATCTATGGACCTAGTGCAGTATCTCTCAGGTACATCATTTTACTGGGTCAAATTCTGACCAATTCTGTGTCTTGGAGAAAAGTAAAAATCGGTAACTAGCAGCATGAACTTGGAGAGTAGAAACTAGTTTGCCATTTTCCAGCATCTTTAATATGTTGCAGATAGGTTTTTCTGCACACTTTACATCACCTTTTATACCAGTGATTCCCAAACTTTTTATATCTGAGGAACACTTTTCTTCTGATTAAAATTGGTGGCACATTTTCTGAATTTCACAGCACCCCAGTGGAGAATCACTGAGATGGATCTAAATTCAAAAAGAGATATGGAGGGAAGCCATGTGGCTAAAGAAGTGAAAAATCATTGATTTGCTCAGGGGCAGGCAAAATATGGCCCTGTGGCCAGATCCGGCTCACCAGGCACTTTCATCTGGCCTGTGGGTGCCCGAGTATATACCCCCTGTGGCAGGGCACTGTGCGTGTCTACCACTTTAAGGGCCTGCTGCTGGCAGCCACCAGGTGCCTGGTGGGGGCAGCCATTTTGGAGTCAGGGGCTGTCTATATAAACAGGGCAGTTTGGCTGCTGGAGGCCAGGCAACAACATTGCCTGGCCAGAAGGCTGCTGAAATCATCTGGAGGTAAGAGAGGAGCTATAGGGGATGGTAAGGAGGCTCCTGGTCCTGGTCCTGACCTAAAACTGCACCCTGCCAGGAGTGGGTGGCCTGGTGGGGCTCTCAGTGGCGTGGGAGCCCCCAGGAAATGCCACGCCAGTTACCACCCTGGTGAAAGGCGGATCGGGGCGCCTTAACCCCTAGCCCCCACCACTGGGTGGGTAACCCCGTTTGTGTGAAGGGCCCAGAGGGCAGACCCCAGGAGAGAGAGAAGGGCTAAAGACTCAACCTGATCGAGAGAGTACCCTCAACTGGCCCATGCTGGGGCCAGGACCAGAATGGTTAAAAGGGCCAGGGGCCCACGGCCAGGGATGCCCAAGTGGGGTCCCCACTGGCCTGGAGGTGGGCCAGGGCTGGTAGCCAAAGGTTCCAGGGGGACCACACCTGAGAGGGGAACAGAGTTTCAGGGAGCTAGGTAGCCTGAATGAAAGCAGGGTAGGCCGCCTGAATGGAGGGATTGTGAAGGGGTTCTGTTAGGAGGATTCTGAGGGCTCAATGTGGGGTCCAGTGATAACGAGAACCTCTAGATGCCATCTGCGAGGCTTGGGCTGCGGTATAGGGGAGGAAAGGAGCCGCAGAGAGCACCCCCTGGCATCGGGGCAGCAAAATGGGTAGCCTCCCACTTAATTGATATCAATTAATCAGTTCACATCAAGGCATGGCGGGCGAGAAGGCGGGCCACGGAGATCGGCCCCAAGCAGGCCCCCTGATACACCCCCCAACATACCCTATTGCATCTCACTCCCACCCTCATGGGTGGAAGGGCCTAGCCCAGCCAGCAGCACCTTCCGGGTGGGGCCCCTGCCGCCACTGCTGCAGCTGCCCCGGGGGGACCTGCTTGACTTCCCTGGCATCCTGCTTGCTCCAGGCAGGTAGGGAGGCGGCGGGGATGGGGGCAAGGCAGGGCGGAGGGGAGCTTCAGCTGGGTGGAGGCAGGAAGCGTGGGGCTGGGGCTGACAGCAGTGTCCCATCCCCTCATAAACCCCCCACACCCCACCACAAACACACCGCCCCACACCCTATCATATACACACCCCCATCCGAACCACACCCCACACTCCCTACACACTATATACAAGAGTAAGACTTAATTTTTGCGTTATTATGCAATCTCCTCTATATACAGTATGCAAACACAGATCATGACAAATATATTTTTTAATAAAATTAAAATATGTTATAGTACACGTTTGACTTTTAGTGTATGATTTGGTTTTTTTCTGGTTCCAAGATGGCAACCCTCCCCTGGCTTAGGTGGACATGATAATGGAAATGGCTGTCAGAAGGAGAACGTTGATTAATTGGTCTCCATGGCCAACAGTGGAAAGACAAGAAAAAATAAGTTTAATTTGTGACAAAGAAGACTTAGGTTGGATATTATGAAAAAAAACCCTGTCTAACGTTAAGGGGATGAAACAGTAATACCGTCTACCTCAAGGTGTTGCGTAATCTCCTGCATGGGATGTTTATAAGAACAAAATAGACAAATCTCTCTTGGGGATGGCCTTAGGTATCCTTGAACTTTCTTTAGTAGTTCCTGGGGGAGGGGTGTGTGGCAAGGGGAGGGACTTAAGGTGGCAAAGGTCAGGGGCTAGGGGGTGGGACTTCTATCCCAATATGGCAATCAGGGAGTGGGGCTACCCATGTGGCCCTCAACAGCTCACCAGAATTCATTAGGTGACCCTCCAGCCAAAATAATTGCCTGCCCCTGTTCTAGCTGGTGCCACTTAAGGGCTGCCGGGGCAGGACCTTACCCTACTGTGGTCTGTTCTTTCTACTCTTTGTCCCCCCTCGTGATCCCTGGTCTTTACCTCAGGGGGCAAGAACTGCTGCTCAGGCTGTTCCTGCAGCGTATCACATGTCAGTGATCACCCCCATAGGCCCTCCTGCCAGTCCGAGGAGCATAGGGGGAGTAGAAGGGATGAGCCAGGCTGCAAAGCATGGCTCTAGCTGTGTCTTCATCTGGAAGGGTGGTGGAAGGCAGCAGCAGCAGCAGCAGTGGTCTCCACGGAGCAACCCCAGCCTTCCCAACAGTAAAGTCAGGACCAGTGGACTTCATTGGAGGGTTGGACTGTTGTATTTTGTTTACAGTTATTGTTCAGTAGCAACTTACTGTATTTAATGTGACCCTGAATTTAAGACAATCCCCCAATAATTAGATTCTATACATAGAAAATATAAATTTGTTTTAATTTCCCCCACCCGCAGCCTCGGGCCCTCCCTTCCCCCTCAGCCTCTGCTTTCCCCTGCCCCCAGCCTCTGCTCACCCCCTCCCCCATAGCCTGTGCTCCCCCTTCTCCTTCCCTTTGCTCCATGCCAGCAGGCTCCATCCATGCTGCAGCCTAGGCCCTAGACATGGCCCTAGCCCAGCTCCCCATAGCAGCCATGCAGGCTGTGTGCCACTGCTAGAGGCCAAGTTGGGTCTCTGCTTAGTGCACCAGGCTGCAGCATGGATGGGGCCTGTCAGTGTGGAACAAGTGTAAGGGGGGGAGGGCACGGAGGGAGGGAGAGGAGCAGGTGGTGGACCAGGGGATGCCTGGGGGGGAGGGAAATGGCGGGGGTGTAGAGGCAGCATAAGGGCAGGCAGGAGCTGTGGCTGCCGCTACATCCCTGAGATGGAGTCCAAGCCACAGAAACTGCATGCCCCGCTCCCACCCAGCACCCTCATATGCGATTCTAAGATGAGGGGTTTTAAATGAGGAAGGAAAACTTGTCTTAGAATTGAATAAATATGGTAATTCAAAATATGTGTTTATTCTGTCATAGTCTGTTCTAGAGTACATGAAGCATGTTAGAAAACATGACCTATTAGGAATGGTTGTAGGAACTGGGTTTGTTTAGTTTTGAAAATAAAATGCTTAGGTGGACATGATAATGGAAATGGCTGTCAGAAGGAGGACATTAATTAATTGGTCTCCATGGCCAACAGTGGTGGAAAGACAAGAAGAAATAAGTTTAATTTGTGACAAAGAAGACTTAGGTTGGATATTATGAAAAAAAACCTGTCTAACGTTAAGGGAGTGAAACAGTAATGCAGTCTACCTCAAGATGTTGCGCAGTCTCCTGCATGGGATGTTTGTAAGAACAAAATAGACAAATCTCTCTTGGGGATGGCCTTAGGTATCCTTGAACTTTCTTTAGTAGACAGGTTTCATAGATTCCTAGATTCCTAGATGGTAGAGTTGGAAGGGACCGCAATGGATCATCGTGTCCGACCCCCTGCCCCTGGCAGGAAAGAGGACTGAGGTCAAATGACCCCAGCCAGGTGACTATCTAGCCTCCTTTTGAAGACCTCCAAGCTAGGCGATAGCACCACCTCTCTTGGAAGCCCATTCCAGATCCTGTCCAGCCTTACTGTGAAAAATGTCTTCCTGATATCTAACCTAAATCCACTCTCAACTAGTTTACACCCGTTATTCTAGTCACTCCCTGGGGCTCCTTAGTAAACAGCACTTCCCCTATTCCCCGTTGGCCTCCCCTAATAAATTTATAGGCGGCCACAAGATCTCCCCTCAGCCATCTCTTGTGAAGGCTGAAGAGATTCAGGTCTCTCAACCTCCCCCCATAGGGTCTGTCACGAAGGCCACTAATCATGCGAGTGGCCCTCCTCTGGACCCTCTCGAGATTCCCTGCGTCCCTCTTGAAGTACGGCACCCAAAACTGGACACAGTACTCCAACTGTGGCCTGACCAGTGCCGCATAGAGGGGGAGCATCAACTCCTTTGTTCTATTAGTCATGCACCTGCTAATGCACGACAAGGTGCGATTGGCCTTGTTGATGGCCTCATTACACTGGTGGCTCATGTTCATCTTGGAGTCAATTATGGTTGGACCAAGGTTGGACCAAATGACTTCTCCCTACATCCCTCTGACTCAGTGATTCTGTTTTTCCATAAGAAAATAATTAAGTAAGAATAACATGACTTTATGACTAGTAGACAGGACTTAGGCTACAGAATGATAAAGAAAAGGTTGCAATTGCCATATAATAGCGCTAAAAATAAAAAAAAATACACAACATAAAAATCTTGTGTGTTCCTTGTAACTATTTCAATTAACCTTTCTAGGATAACTTTTACTATTTTAGGCTAGGAAAAGAGATATTGTTTAAAACTAAATTGTACTAATCTGCTAAGCTATGTGAGAATTTAATGAGAGTACATTTTAATGGCATAAATTTAATTCCTTGGACAGTATTTCTAAATGAAAAAATATCTTCATTATAATCCTTCTTAAGTGGAAATTCATTAGGTCTAGAGGACACTGGGAATTAAAAGTCGAGCAGGTTTACATGACATGGGAAATGAATGATATAATCAGTTAGGTGCCAGCATGATGACTGCTACTCTCTTGTGAAGCTATGTACACCTTGATAATATATTCCCACAGGCTCTTAAAATTACAACAATAAATGTAACCTTTTAAAAACTTTAATTTGCTTTAATTTATTGAGTAATTTGCTTCATTGTAGACTGTATGATCTCCTAAGGCTCAATTCATTAGGAATTGGCATCAGTGGCTGCTTCTGGCATGTGGAAAACTTTCATGCCTCCTGTGTTGGGAATACTTATAAAGCCTTAGTTACCACAAAATACAGCATTCAGCATTTGGTTTTATCCTCTTCTGGAGCACTACTTCCCTGGCACCACCAAGTCTAATTAATGACGACATTGCTGCACCCACTGAATGAGCATAGTTCTAAGAAGATGGACTCTTCCTCTTCCCTTTCTGTCTGTAACTGTCCATCGGTCATAGAAATTTAAGGATGAAAAAAGGGTTCTGTCAGTACTATTTATAAACACTACGCCATTCTTCATTGAATTGGCATTAAAGATAGGCAAACCCTTGTATCTTATTAACGTCCTTATGAACCAGACTCCTTCACTGGACGGTTTCAGGATGAACCTGGATAAACTTTTAACAAGGATATGTTAGGAATAGTGCATCTTGCCTTTCTGCATTGGGTTGGAATAGGTGACCCTTTATGTCTCTTCCAGCCAAATGATTCTGTGACTCTACCTCAGTCTCAGCATGCTCATTGAATGATTTTCACAGCTCTTCAGGTTAGTAAAATTCACAGACGGTTTCCTGCCACATTGGTGTTATGGTAGCCACAATAGGCTATGGCAGGGAGGGGTGATTCCTAGCTACCGCTGCTCTGAGAAGTTAGAGCATGGGTAGTTTTTACATTCCTAAAATCCTTTCTGAATTGGTTGCAGCTTTAGTAAGCTTTAATTTCCTTCAGTTGTACATTTTCCTTTTTGTTTGCTAATCTTTTTCATGTTCTTTGGTTCTGCTTTACTTTAAGGCATGATCCTTCAACACTCACTAATTTAAGTAAAACTGGCATGCCCATTGCTTGCACGAGTAAACCTTACTCAGGATTGTAGAGTTTGGGCATTGGTTCTAAGAATTCAGCCAAAAAAAATAGAGACCTTTGTATGGATTGCAGTTCAATGCATGTTAGTGAGTTTAGCCACGTGACGCATAGAATATTGCTATATCTTGAATTTAAACCCCTATTCAACACTGAAGTCTAGGAAGTCAGTAGGGCCTCATGTGGATTCTGATCCTACCTTTAAAAGACTCATTGAAAGGTCAGGGCTTTTGTCAATACAGACTTGAACTAAAGTGCTATGAAGTGGATATTTGCGCTAAGACTGGTCCTTTTCATTGGCTTGCCAGGCAAATTGGCTGATGTAGTTAGACAGAATAGCAACAAAATATTTTCATATTTTAAAATGAATGTATCACAGTTAGTTCAAACCTGGTTGTCAGAATGTGTGTGTCAGGGGAAACATAAAGGCTAGGAGGTTTTTCTTATGTCCAGTTAGGGATAAATAAGCAATGAAAAGGGAAGAAGTAGGGACTCAAAGAATTCTGCCTCATTAATGTGTGACAAGGAGCTGTGGATAGTTATAGACTGAAGAGAGAATTTCTGATATCACAGATATTTCTGCTCTTGATATTTACATGCTTAAGTAATTTAGATGTAAAGGGAACATAAGAAAAGTATACTGTCTACTGCAGCAGTTCGGAACCTTTTTCAGTCGACGTACCCCTTGGTCTCAGAGTGAGACTTCACGTACCCCGCTTTCAATGGGAAATTAATATTTTAGGCCCTTCGACCTGTGTCAGACAATGTATGAAATATATCTCACGTACCCCCTGATGAGGTTTCACGTACCCCCGGGGGTACATGTACCCCCAGTTCAGAACTGCTGGTCTAGTGTATGTGAAAAGGAGCATTCCAGCTAACGTTTTTCATGAGTCTTTAGCAATACTAAGGGAAGAAGCCAAAATGAAGAAGAAAAGGAGTCTTGGAGGTTCACTTATTCTGCAGCAGTTTCTCCAAAATAACAGATATTCATAAAGCTTTTCTTTGACTAACACCAAATCTCTGTTCTTGACATTAAGAGCACATAGGAACTCTGACTTCTGATATTTTCAAAGGATATTAGGTACCTTTATCCATTAGAAAGGTATACAAACTCTTAGCATTGTTTTGATTCTTTAGAGATTGGGGGTTTTTTTTATTATAGCAAATAAAAACCCCAACTATAATCCATAATCTTTTTTGGGGATTAAATTAATAATTTGCATCTCACCTATTCTGTCCAAAACTGTTACAGCTGAAGTTTGACAGTCAGACAAAATTTTAGGTATGTTTGAATATATTAGACACTTCATTTGAGGTAGGTAAGAAATTACCCTGTGGGTCATGACAAAATGTTAACAAACCATGGAAAAATAAAAATGGGAAAATACTGTAAAAATTGTCTATAACTACCCCTCTCTCAATGCTCTATTTAGACCTGTGAAAGTTAAGGTAAGCACCTGAATTTATTCAAGCTCCTTAAGTCAAAAGGAGTTTGATGTTGCCACTAACAGTGCAACACACAACCTATATTGTCCTGGGTTTTCATTTTTTTCTGGTCCATGGTGAAGTGTACATGATATGTGGAATAGTAATGGTAGCAGAAAATTGAGAGACATCAGTATGAAAGCATTGGTCTGCTCAGGCAGAATATGTTGGAGCAACTGACCTACCTTGCTGTCCAGCAAAAGGTTACCCACTGTGGAAATGTCCTAACTCAGTATAAAATATCCATTTTGTACTGGTTGTATAGCATTTTATAACTTTCTTCCTTAATAAGATCTCTCCTATTATATATGCTCTTATACTGACAGTATCTTAGATAGTTCTACTGTAATACATTTTTTTTCCTTTCAGGGAATATGGAGCCATTGATGATGTAGATATTGATCTGCATATTGATGTTAGCTTTCTTGATGTAAGTAATCTAATCCTACAATTATATAATGAACATTAATACCCATTTAATTCTGTCACATATCAGATTCTGTAGTCACCCACTGAGATTCCCCTTTTTGGATGCTTGATCTTCACAAATTCTTGTCACGTTATTGATTGTTCTTCAGTTCCCAGTAGAGACATTTTATTTTCTAAAAGGAAACTCATTACTAAGATATTTTGTAGCTGTTTCTTTGCTACATTTTTATTTTTATATTTACTTTTTAATGTGCCTTGCAAATGGCAAAAGTTTTAACTGACGCAAATGCAGTGCATTGCTTTTTGCTGCAACAGAGTCTTCCCTATACTGAGCCATACTGTATGTTCCTGGAAGGAAAAGGGCCATGAATGAGGATCACCTAGTTTAACTTTCAACAAATGCTGTCTTCCAAGGAGAGATTTGAATGACAAAGGAATCAGAGAACAGTACTGCTTAGCTTCCCTTTCTCCCTGGAGGCATCATTTCTTTAGCTTCTTGCTTCCACACCATACTTCTGTAATAAGCTCCTTTAGGGTGGTACAGCATTATTTTCTGCACAGATATATCATTTTCCAATGTAAACATTGCATATAGGATGATTACTCTTTGGCTTTGCCCTGGAGCCTCATGAAGACTTAACATGTAGTGTGAACAGACATAACAGTTATACTGGTGTTAAATTATATCAACATAAGATGTTCTGAAATTACTGTTAATGACATAATTATATTTTACAGCTGTTAAATCACATCATCTTAAGATGTTCTGAAATTATTGTCTGCCAGAAAAAGAGAAACTAAAATGTTTTAACTTTAAACCTGTTTCATTCAGGAATGGGAGTAGCCACAGGTAACAGTTTAGCTGGAAGAATGCATCTATTCTTCCAAATGGCAAGTTTCCTTCTCCCCTTTAGAAGGATTAACAATCTGTCCACAGCCTCCGCTGTGAATGAATTACTAAAGGACCTTGTTAGATCTTACACTGTAAGCTGATCAAATGTTAATTGGCTTAGTGTTATTCAGCTTAGTGGAGCAGTCGCACGGTAAGGTGAAAAACCTACTTTGACTGTTCTTCACCTGCACAGCTCTGACTTGCCGCTAGAAGCTTGGTGAGCAGGTGAAGGACAAGGAGCAGGACCTGCTTGCTGCTCCCAGTGGGCAGAGTGGGCCCACCACCGTGTCGGTTTCAGCGAGACCCAGGGAAGCAGCTTTCCAGGGGTTCTCCCGTCTTGCTGAAACTGACACAGTGGTTCTACGCCGAGTGCGTGGCTTAAGCCTGGCAGTCCGGCTCTCACTGTGGAGCTGCTGTGTCAGTTCCAGCAAGACCAGAGAAACCCAGGAAAACAACTTACCTGGGGTTCTCAGGTCTCATTAAAACTGACACAGCAGTTCCATACTGAGGGCGAGGCCACCAGGCTTAAGCCCTGACAGCTCTGCTCTCAGCACAAAGCTGCTCTGTCAGTTTCAATGAGACCAGAGAGCTTCTGCAGCCCTGGAGCTCACTCACTTTGAGCTCTGAGGATCATGATCTGTTTTTCTCCAAGGCTCAGGCAGCACCTTCACTCGCTAGTGGGAGCTGAGCCAGTCCAAGTGGAAGCAGGAGGCACCGTGGCCACTGGGTGTTCTGGGGAAAAAAAGATCAGGCACCTGGGATCCTAGGCGACATCTGGCTAGCTGGCAGCTCAGCTGGTTGAGTGTGGGGCAGCAGGCGATGCCTGAATTCCAAAGAAGAAAGGATCAGGCCCCTCAGAACTCACAGTATTCTGGGATACTGGAGGACTTCAGCTTGGGCAGAACAGCTGTGGGAAGTGGCCACATAGTAAGGGAACTGGAACAAAATTAGGCAGATTGGAGACAATCCTGTCCTGGAGTGGCATAACGACTAACAAGTGTTCTATGCCAGCTAAAAGGTGTTAATGTGCAGCAGATCTGGAGGTTAAGAGCTCCAGAAGCCACCTAAGCTTACTATGTAACAAGGTACCAACACAAGGAGATGTACCACATGTTTTTTTCTTGATATCTGTTTTTTTTCTAATTGTGTTTACTCCCTTTGCTCCCTGTTGAACCACTGTATTGGATCATAGTCAATGTGTATGCCTACATGGCAATCAGCATTCCTTTGTAGAGGTAGCTTTAAAAAGAATTAGTTTGGATATCAGAAGCAGTCTAGCTGCTGTGTCATGGAGATCAGCACGGCCTAATTTACTCTGCTTATCTTGTTTAAAGCTATCTTGTTAAATGCTAAGGAAAATCCATCCTATCAGTGGGCAGAGGTTAAAACAATAGCTCATCTGAATTTACACACACAACACTTTCAGCAGTACTAGGATTGATTGACAAAGTATGGACAGTTCCTAATGATAGCTAATGGGTTTTATTTTGTTGTTTTCTTTTCTTTTCTTTTTATCTTGAATTAGGAAGAGATTGCTGTGGCTTGGGATGTAATTCGCACAGAGCCTATAATAGTGCGATTGCACTGTTCACTTACACAGTACTTAAATGGTCCAGGTTAGTCACATTTGTAATTTTCCTGTGGTATCCTCAGTTGTAAACAATGTACTGGGTGACATATACATATGCTCCTTACTAAGGCCTCGGTTTTGCAAATTATTATATAGATTTACATCTTTGGTACTGAGAAGGGCCTATGGCTTAAGAAATAAGGATCTGTGACTTGTGATAAATTCTTGTGGGTTTTAGAAATCATGTTCCTCATGCCAGACCCAGCCTTCCAACCTACATATGCAAGCATCTTTGATTGCACTGGTATCAAATGTGTGCACGGTATGTGCATGTACTTTTGAAGCTTCACCGCGTTACCTAAAAGCTGATGTTGATATGTGATTTCTGTGTTAGTATCTGATCTAGCTTTAATTTGAGTTTGAGATTTTAAATAGTACACTGTTAACTCATTCTGCAGTGTGTTATAGTTAGTAAATATTCTTGAAAAGCAGAGATGGGACTGAATCATAAAGAACTAATCCAGATTCTAGGTTCAGATGTGTTCATGTATAGGATTCAAATTCAGGCATATATATAGAGAGAGGAGTCAGAACTGAGAACTTGTAAACTGAATACAAATATTGCCAAATCCAGGTTGTGAGTTCAGGCTTACATCTGAGGGAGAATTCTGTCCCTGAACAATAAAGATATGTTTCCAGTCATAATGTGCCTGGAGAAAAATATTACGACATGCCATTTTTTAGAGAGTGCTGTGTCTGCAGCTGCTAACGGTAAGCTTGTGTTCTGCTCCTATAGATAAGCATTATTTATATTACCATTGTATTTCTGGCATGGAGTTGTGTCTTGTTTCACGGTATCTTACTATTTTAAAGTACTTGTGAACATATATTCATTTAAAATAGCTATTTATAATAAATGAATAACTTTCATAATTACGATAGCAAGCTGCACTATTAAATTGTTACTCCAATATGCACAATAATGGGGGATGAATAATGCAGATCCTTGTTTGACTGGATATGCCTCAGCCAGATCCTAAATGCCAGTAAGGTTCCTGCAGTCTCTGTACATGAGCAGCGGGACAGCTCCAATGCTCTATAATTACAGTGTGTCAAAGCAGCGTTAATTACTCGAGTTTGATGGAGTGTGATAATTACTGCACTCCATCCAGCAGACTCCAGTGTCTCGTGTATCAGTGTCCCCGCGCTTTAAAATGGTGGTGGGGTGCTTTAACTAAAGCTTGTTGAACAAGCTTTAGTTAAAGCAATGCTGCCACTATTTTTAAGCGCAAGGACGCTGATACGTGAGAGGCTCCAGGCACTTTAATTAAAGCAGCTCTCAGAGCCACTCTAATTAAAGCACCCCCCTACACATACACTCCCAGAGTACATGTGTAAATACCTCATGAAGCTAAACCAGTAGGTTGTGCGTAGTCAAAGCAGGATCAAGGGCAGAGACAGGTGATTTTCAGTTACTGGTCTTACGAGCTTAGCGGTGTTGCAGTTTCAGTTAAATAATTTTTCCCAAAAAAGGGCCAAGAGAGCTATCATTTCTTTATTAATTTACAAAGGAACCCTACCCCCCACTCTCTTCTCTGGAAACATTTTGTTGAGTAAGAAGTTCTTATGATCTTATGGTATATTTACCTTTCTTTTTTGAGTCTGTCTACACTGTGTCCCTGGTGCTCCTGGTGAGGGCTGCTCTCGAGCATGCTGTACCCAGTAGTCCTGTCTACACTCAACCCAAATCAGAAATGTGGTAGGTTATCTCCTGCTGCTGCTCTTGTGCTCTCTTGTCTCCAGCATCCTTGGAAGCGGCAGCAGGTGTGTCTGAAGTGGCTTCACTCTGTTATTTCCAGGTTTGGAATGTGCAGGTGGGAGCAGGTAAATGGACCAGGATGGACAGTAATACTTCTGGGAGTGCCAGATGTGCAGTGTAGACATCCCCCTTTTGTCCTCCATTTGCTGCTGGGAGAAACAGATCTGCCATGTGCGTAAGGGGAAATAAAATGTGTTTGGCTGCTTTTTCAGATATTATTTCAGTACAGGAGTTTTGAAAGTTCTGTTGTAGTTTATTACTTAACCAGACTACTATCAGCATGCCCTTTCCCATGCATAAGAGTAGGAAGGATTTTTGTATGCTGATACATATCTCTGGTTTCCTGTTTAAAAATGTTTGTTAGCATCACCTATTGTGAAAGCTGCCAAACACTTTCCATTATGAGGAAGTCCTCAACACTTCGTATTTTCAGTTGTTTGTAAACATACACGATAGTCTCACAAATTATGTATGTATTGTAGATTTTTACGTATATGTATTTACATATACATATGTACACAGATATATACATTTAGATATATGATATCTAAAATGCAAATCAAAATTGGTTCAGTAAGGTATAGGCTGTGCAAAGAATTAGGTATTTTTCAGTTATCTATACCATGCTGAATACTAGATACAATACTAAGAACTTAGCATTTACTATAATAGATTATATAGTACATCTGGTCTGATATCCTGATTCTGGAAGTAGCCATTGCTTAATGTTTTTTTGAGGAAATTAAAAAAATAGGTGATAGTGTTCCTCGTCTATTGAGAACTATAGCATATCAGATTGCAGTGTGAGAAAAAGGTTCTTAAACCCTGCAGGCAATCATCTTATGTACTGAAATATGTGAACTTGTAAATCTAAAACTACTACTAATCAGACTATCCATTCTTTCTGAAAATCCAAGCACATGCATCATTTGAATAGTAGTACTAGTTTTATCAGTGCTAAAAAAATAATGTATGGATGGATTTATTGAAACAGGAAATGTGGGGGTACTGAAGGCATGTTTGTTTCCTTCCTTTCTTCTTTCCTCAGATGAGCCCATCTTTCAAAAGAGTACTTGCTAAGTATATCTAATAGGACCTGGTAGCTTTAGTTAGTTAGTTAGTTTTAAAGTTTCAGAATAATAGATGCTTAAAATAATTTTATTCTGGTGAAAGTTAACTACAGTGCCAAACTGAATGAAATTCTAGTATAATAAAAAGTATGCTACTTTGATGTTCATCAAAGTTTTGTTATTTATGATATCTATTTTCCTACCTGAACTGAGTTTTTCTCAGCCAGTGCTGGATGCCATCTTCTCACTTCTCTCTAATAAATATTTTTAAAGGATTTTGGTAATCTCAGAGCTAGAAGTTTGTATTCATCCTTATGTTTGCAGTCTTCTGAGTAGTTAAACATGGACGTTCTGAGAGTGGGAAGGTATGAAGGAGTCTATATCTTATGGCAACATTTAAGCTTCTTTGGGGGTTCAGAACAATCATTGGCTATTGAGCTTCATACAGGATGCACACTAATGACAAGCATTGTGGAGCTTGTATTGAAATGTTGTTAGAAAACAAACCTTGCAAATAAATGAATGCAGTTGAAACTGTTGGTTTTCTTCACATTCAGAGAGTAGGAAGAAGACAAGATGGTTGACTGCAGTTTGGATCCATAGGCTGAAAGAAAACCACGATTTTATTGTCTATAATGTTTCAGGAAAACTTGGATGAATATGCTATTTTCACATAGCACACTGTTTGTTTCCATCTGGAATTACCTTTCCAAACAATAATTCTTAAGACCTCCTACACCTTTAGAAAGTTCTGAAATGATAAGATAAGAGGGGGATAAGAATACCTCTCATACTATGAGGTAACAGGGAACCAATCAAATTACATAAAATTAACAGAAACACTGATGCACCCCAGTCTTCTGTTAATTTGCTGCAATTTCATGCAGGGTAACCCACAAATCCTTTGCAGTAACAGGTACAGCTTATCCCTAAATTAAACCAAGGTTAAGGTGCCCCGAGTTAGCTTTTACTTAGTACGGGATAGTTGTGGGCACACACATGTTTACCAAGCATCATCCATTCAGTGGTAAGATCCTGTCCTCTGTTAACTTGCTGTATTTTGATTTTTCATCCATGTCCTGAGACTCCAATACCTTGCTACAGCAGATATGGTATGGTCCCTAGGGAGTTACCTTAAGCCTTCTTTAGCTGCTGGAGGAGCTTGATTCTATGTTAAGCCTTCTTTAGCTGCTGGAGGAGCTTGATTATGCTGGAGTAAAAGCAGAGAAACTTTGTTGATTTGAAGTTACATCTGTATTGATGTAACTCTGGCCGCATCTACATAAGATGCTACTGTGCAGTTGTTACCGCACATTTATTTATTACTTGTATAAACAAGTGCTAAATGAATGTTCAGTAACTCGAGTAACTGTGCAGTAGCGCCAACGAATGTTTTTTTGTGATGCTACTGTGCAGTAGCCTAATACTACCATGCAGTAGCATAGCATCACAGTTTTTGCCACACGATGCTACTGCTTAGTAGGGCTGTGGACAGCTTCAGTTGCTGATTTGATTTGGTGGAGAGTCAGCCCAATTCGGTGGCCAAATCTCCGAATCTGAGTAGAATCAAGAGACCCTTTAATCTCTCCGAATCAAATCAGAGAGATTTAATGATTCAGATATGGACACAGCTTTAAATGTTTTTTCTACATACCTCAAGGTACCAGATGGCTTGTGAATGCTGTGATGCTGGGGCAGATGGAGCATCCCATGGCAGCTCTCTGGGTCCCCAGAGCACTTGGCAGCAGACCCAGAAGTGGACCAGAAGCATTTCTGGTCTACTTCCGGGTCTGCCACGAAGCACACAGAGGACCCTCCCCCAGCTCAATGATTTGTGCCTCCTGGGTCTGGGGGGCACCCAGGGTCCCCCTGTGGCCGATCTACGAGCCACAGGGACATGGGGCGTCCCCCGTGCACTTGGCGGCGGACCCAGAAGTGGACCAGAAGTACTGCCACCGAGCATGCGCACCCCCCCCCACCACACTCCTGTGAGATGCTTTATCCGCCTCACCTTCGCAGCATTCATGAGCCATGCCTGGTACTTTGAGGTATGTAGAAAAAACATTTAAAGCTGTGTCTATGGCCGAATTGCTGATTCTCCAAATCAGTATTGAATCTTCAGATTCGGATTTGGCCAAGTTGAATCGGGACAGTGCTCCACATCAATGAATCGAATCCTTTTCGAAATGTCTCCTTTTCGGGTCTGAATCCAAATTGAATATGGCCTGTTTTGTATACCCCTACTGCGGAGTAGTATAGGGCTACCGTGCAGCTGGTGTCTCACGTAAATGTGGCCTTTGAGTAGCATTTCGTCCATATTTTCTGAGACCTGTTAAAAACTAGTAAATAACGAACAAAAGGGTACGGAACAAAGGACAAAACTTTGCATTCCCACAAAGTAGAGATAAAATGATTAAGTAAAAAGGTAAGTTTTTTCAAGGTAGCAAAGACCAACCTCTAGTACAAGAAGAGATTCAAAAGATTCTCTTGGGGAATCTTGAATTGGAGCTATTTTCTTGGACAAGAGAAGCTTAAGATGTGTCAGAGATATAATTAACAAAGAGAAAGTTAAGCTGTTGCTTCTGTCTAACCTTTCCCTAACATAAGTAAAGATTTTATAAACAAAACGAAAACAAATTACAATTAATAGAGGGAGTGAATGCATTTTAAATGTAACATAAAATGCATTGCCACCTGATACTACAAAAAAGAACATATTCTACAGAGACTTGGGTAATACTACTGTTTTCATCACTGCTTCATTGACATTGCTATAGTTAGATGTCAGCATGAATTGTGGCCCGTAAATACCAAATGACTAATAATGCAATAATCAGTTCTCTGTGTTAACCTGTACTAATACACAAATTTCTATAGATACACATGCATCACCGACATCTTTTTTTTTCCTCTAGTACCCACTGTGGATGTATTTCAGATCTCTACTAAGGAAAGATTTGGGTTGGGACATCAACTGAAAAAGTAAGTTCTGGGAAGAATCTAAAGCCTTGTAGCAACATTGTGGTTATGCTGTGTTAGCTCTTGCATTGTATCAAGTAAACCACAGTTAACAGATGGGTTGTAGATCTGATTCAGATAAATAGCTCCCAACGTTACGTATAAAAAACATGTCTCCCATTTTCAGATGCTGTTGTAATAATACTGAAAAATATCTTCAATCTTGATCCATATAAATATGTCTGCTACCATTTGTGTTGCACTTCAAGTAGTATATATAAAGTGAGAGTTACTCAAAGAGTTCGCATCTAAAAATGTTCTATTTCTTATTGACAGACAAAGTTCTTTGGGTAAATGTGCTTCCTTTTATTAGACCAAATAAATAGTTGGAAAAATTGTTCTTTGAAAGTTTTTGGACAAAAACATCCTTCTTCAGGCATAGGGAGAAGTCTGCTGGTGTGTGTGTGCTCTACAAAGTGAAATAGAAGCCAATATGCATTTCTCATCAATGTTTTATTCCTACTTAGAGCAGGGCTGTCCATCTCATAGCCTCTGAACTGCATCAGGTTCATGAGAGGTTTTGTGACCTGCAGACTCTCACCCAGCCACTACTCCCTACTGTAGAGCAGCCAGAGTCCTGGCTCCCGCTCCACCTTCCAGCTTCTGTTCCCTGCCCTTGCCTCTGTGGACAGGATGGGATGGGGTGGGGCAGTGTGTGGGCCTAAGGCAGCCTACAACCAGAGAACCTGGGCAGGGTGATGCAGTTGGAGTATTCATGCAGCCTATAGTTGCTCACAAGTTGGACATACATCCCTGACTTAAACTACAAGCGTTCTAACACAGGGAATCTTGTGTACAGTGCCTAGCACAACAGGGCTGTGATGACTGTTGAGAGACCTCTAGGTTCTGCTTCAGTAATACTAACAACCACATTGGATAGCTGAGAAGATTTAGCCATGTTATATAGCACCTTTCATGATATAATTCAGTTAATTACAATGCTGTTGAGTCAATAATGCTAAGTTACAGGAAGATATGTTTAAATGTCTCAATCTTTTAAAAGTGTCAGTTTGTTCCCTGAAAAAAGATCTTTGCTGCTTGGTGTTTAAAGAAATTATCAATACAAAATTGGGAGATGTGGTATAACCATGTTAGTCTGAAATCAGGCAGAAAGCAGGTCAGGGTGGCACCTTAGAGCTAACTGTTTAATGTTTTAATAACCTTACAAGTAAATCAGTCACATCAACATTACTAGGATAATATGACGCACACAAAAATCATTGAAAGCACCTAACACTGGATTTCACTAATTCCAGTAATCTTGAATCACATATTAGGTGCTTTTACAAGAGGTATACACAATTCATTCTTTTGTAGTGTATTTTGTCAAGCAAATGTAATTTTGTGTGTGCATACTAATTTAGCAGAACATTTTGAATAGTCATGTCTCATAGGCCTTCATTCCTGTGGACAAGAATTTTTGAAAAACAATTAAATTTCCAGTTAGGCCTATACTATCATCCACTGTAACCTTACCAGACATGTATCCCTGTTTGTAAACACCCTTGCATTCTGTCAGTCCTGTAAAAATACACTTTCAAATATCTTCCAACTTTCTCTTATGCAGGATGTATCCATGATTTGGACATTATGGGTGGAATTCTATTTTCCTTTGTGTGTCTAAATGGCAGTTTTCTAGCCAACTCCCTGACCGTTTTTGCCTTGGCTTTATGCTGTAGATGTGTAAGCACGTGAGTGTAGACTGAACATATACAATAGGACTGCACACCAGCCAGCTATGTGGTATGTGCACTGTAACCTGAGTGTAAGTCCTGGAATAACTTAACTTTTTTTCTCCCCCACTAAAGTGCTTCTTTCCGTGCCCCTCTGTTTAATCTCTAGTAGCTAAGCGGTTATGATACTTGCCTAGAAAACCAGAGACATGGGCTCCCAGCCCCCCTTGCCAAGAGGAGGCTTGAACTGGTATCTTTCTAGCTTCCTAGCACAGTTCTATAACTACCACACTACAACTCAGGCATGATCCAAGCCCTTCCCTCATGTTCCTTTTGAGGCTGAGCCACTGCCCCTTGCACTTAATAGTCATTGGGTGAGGTGGACAGAAAGCAGTGTACTGGAGAAATTTCTGCTCAAATGGGAATAAGAATTTGGGCAAGACCTGAAGGTCAGCTCCCTTCTGGGGCAACAATTATCTCAGTGACCTGAACATCCTCTAGCTTGCTCTCTTCTTTTTGGTCTCACATCATCTTCTGGCTGTCAGGGGAGCTCCTCCTTCTCTCAAGTCTAACACCTGCTAGTTATGAGTTTCGGGTCAGCTGCATTCTTTTGACTTAGATACAGGTATGTGTCCAGAACGGGCATGCATACATGGCCAGGCATGGCCACTACTTCCTACTGTATATGCTTAGTCTATGTGTGTATTATTACTCATTCATACAGCCTGTGTGTAAGTGCTAAAAATGCCACCTACCCAGCTAGAAAGATGTTGTTTTGACACAAGAGGGAAAGTAAAATTCCACCCTGTGTGCATTAGTTTCCCACAATAAAATAGTTACTGTTAAACACAAATATTGTCCTATGTCCTCCTATGTAGCTGTCAAATGTGGTTAATAAAATGAGGGTCCTATGTGGCATAAGGAGATTCATAGATTCATAGATGCTAGGGTCAGAAAGGACCTCAATAGATCATCGAGTCCGACTCCCTGCATAGGCAGGAAAGAGTGCTGGGTTCAGATGACCCCAGCTAGATGCTTATCTAACCTCCTCTTGAAGACCCCCAGGGTAGGGGAGAGCACCACCTCCCTTGGGAGCCCATTCCAGACCTTGGCCACTCGAACTGTGAAGAAGTTCTTCCTAATGTCTAGTCTAAATCTGCTCTCTGCTAGCTTGTGGCCATTATTTCTTGTAACCCCTGGGAGCGCCTTGGTGAATAAAACCTCACCAATTCCCTTCTGTGCCCCTGTGATGAACTTATAGGAGATGAATGAACAGCCCTTAATATTGACTCTGAAAAATGTGAGAAAAAAATATTTTTTTAATTCACAGAATCATGCAGACATTTGTTACACAACAGTGGAAAAATAGTAAAGAAAAATCAAATTGTACGCACAACAAGAAATTGTCGGAGAAAAAAGTGAAATCCCCTCTGCACATCTTTTCTACCTTGCGCAGGTAATAACAAGAAAAATGAACTGTTATTGTCACATCCTCTTCATTCAGCACCATACTTAACAAGGGGAGGTGTCGGCTTTCCTCCAAAAAGAAGCTTTCTATTTATATGTTACCTCTTGGGTCTTCTGATCCTAAACTGATTCTATTCCAGCCTGTTCACATCCTGAAAACTGCATTAATCCATTTAAATTTTGTAATACGCTGTCCTCTTACCCTTAAGGCTAAGTCACACATATTCAGCAAGGAAAAGGAGGACCTACCCACCTTTTGCAGTGTTTTTCTGGGGCTCAACCAGGTAGAATAAAATCACACTTAGATGCCTAAGTCTAGTTATGTGCCTAATAGGTGGAATAGATTTGGCCCTTTGTTGCATGTAGTTACTTGTTCATCTTGTAGAGACTTTGATTGTTGCTCAGCTAATTTCTTCTCTTCTTTATTTTGAAGGTCGCCAAGTTATCCTCCACCTGGCTGTGGTAAAAACAAATCAAAACTGAAATCAGAACAAGATGGCATCTCCAAAACTCACAAGTTGCTGAGAAGGACTTGTTCTAGCACAGTTAAGGCTGACGATGTTTGCACCACAAAATCTCACAGAACGTTTGGCCGCTCGCTGTCTAGTGATCCTAGGGCTGAGCAGACAATGGCTATTAAATCGCACAAACTGTTGAACCGTTCCTGCTCTACAGCTGTAAAACAAGAAGAGTGCATCACTCTAAAGCCCCATAAACTACTAAGTAGATCATGTTCTGGGGATCCTCGATGTGAGCACAACAGCACCTTGAAGCCCCACAAACTTTTAAGCAGGTCTTATTCCAGTAATCTTAGAATGGAAGAATTGGATGGACTGAAGAATCATAAGTTACTCAGCAAGTCTTACTCCAGTGCCCCAAAGTCATCCAAAATGGAGCTTTTCAAGGAACCGACCATTGCAGAGGGCAGGCGGCTCTCTCTTACCTCAGGGCTTATTGGTATCTTAACACCATCGTCATCATCACCTTTGCAAGCTGCTGTGCGTAATAATCATTATCCTGTTTGTTATCCCTTCCATTTGTTTTTAAAATTCACTTGTATGCAGAATATACCTAAATGAAATCATTGGTGTAGGAAGGAAGCTTTGGTGTTAAACTAACTCTAATACAGGTCTATATAGGTAAACAGCTACAACACTGTACTAACAAAAATCACTTAGTTTAAGAGAGAGATTTTACATCTGTCTGAATAAGGGATGGCATGCAGTTCTTTTCTTGGTTCCCCTGTTGTTCTGTAGACAAAGTAATTTGCTACTGGCCTATTTCAGTAACAGGTTAGTTAAGCCATAACACTGGCTCAAGTGCTCAGGTCAACAAGTTGCAAGGAGTAGTGTGACTGGTGCCAAATCTACAGCAATCTGCATACACGTATTCACAAGGGCTAGGGACAGACATTACACATAAACCAATATAAATGACTGGAAACCAGTTCAAATCTGTAACACAACAGAAGTTCAGTGCACATAAATGATTTTTAAACGTAGTCCTTTCTATAACTGAATATCAAAACCTGGGAGAGATTCTGTAATATTAGAGTAAGATCTGACCTTTTTTTCCTGTTTCAAGGTATTGAACTGTCTCAAGTGTCAGATGTGGGAAAAGGCATTAAGAGACTTGGGTTCTATCCATAACCCTTAATGAGCACCTAGGCTCAATCCACAGAAGCAGTTAGATGTGATGATGTACAGTATTTGAGCTCTGGGACTGGAGTGTACCAACCTGAATTAGATGCCCAAGATTTCTAGGCAGTGAAAAGGGAAAGTGAGGTTTCTCAAAGTGGAATTCACCCAAACAGGCACAACCTGGACCAGAAGGAGCCTAAGCTACCCATTAAGAAATGCAGAACTGGTGCTTGCTTTCTCTACCGCTCCCCTGGGTTTAGGTATGTGAAACTGGGATTCAGAGACCTAACCCCTTCCTGCACTTAGGCACCTAACTGGTCCCATTAGGTATGGAAGACTAGTTTACTGTTTTCTTTAAAAGCATGAGTGGTTGTGGTGCTGCCTAGGAAATGGGAGACCTGGGTTCAAAGGTTTTCTTCACCTTGAGGAGTTTCAAACAGTTTGAAATGCCATAATTGGCAGGCTACAGGATGGGCTGGAATGGTGGCCCACTCTACCCCTCCTGGGAAGCTGTGCAGCAAGCTGCCGGGAATTTCAGATTCATGGGCCCAAAAGGAGAGAGAGCATGACTCTATCTTTGTGATGAGGACACTCACCTTGGGATATAGGGAGTCCTGCATCCTAGTTCCTCCCCTAGGAGCTACTTACATGTTTTGGCACAAAGCAACCACTGAAGAATATGCATAGGAGGGATAATGCCGCCATCCCAAACTAATTCATAATATGGTGGTCCAGGTCCTCGCTTGGGAAATGGCTGATGAGGATTTGAATCAACTTGCTTCCCAGGTCTCCTACTTCCTGAGCAAGTATACTACCCTGTTATACAAAAAGGCAGGCAGAGGCACTACTACCAGCTGTGTTTTCAAATGAAAAATCACTGTGGTTGTGATGCTCTGTGCTGAACTCAGGATGCATTAGAGATGTGCTGGATATATTTACTGATTTGAGCCCCTCAGGGCTTGGAAATGCATTTTTTGTGAATTCCAAATGGCTTCAGGCAGCAGATATGTGCTGAGATGTTCAGCTCAACCAGATGGAGGTACCCCTGGGCATTTGCAATAGCAGGAGTTCAGATGCCTAAGTACGTTTTTGACAGAAATCTCAGATACCTATAGACTATCAGGCAAGTAAGAGGTTTGCTGGATGTCAAGCAGGGGTTCAGGTGCCTAAATTCTGCTTAAGTTTTACTTCAGGTACTTAAGTATTTTAGGTCTAGTCCACAGCTTCACACTGCTTTGAGCTTCCTATCTTGAGAAGTCTCTGAGATCCTTGGTTGAAAGGTTGTGTATAAGAGCAAAATATTGTATTCTTCTAATTAAATTATACTGAGTGTGTTTCATTTCATGGTAAATTAGTTTAGTAAGTTGTTTATGGGCAGTATTCACTGTATCTAAAGGCACTGATACGGTATGATTCAAGAGAATTGTTTATGTGTATGCTACTTGATTGTTCTTTAGCTTATACACCCAACATTAACTAAAGATAAAATGGAAAAAAAATTTTCAACCATACCGCATGTTTGGAATTCATTTTTCCTTTTGAACTTTGATGATGCCCCTGCTTTGGAGGCCTGAACAGGCTTCTACTTGATATCAGTAAAAACTCTAACATTAACTTTGGCGAGATAATGAGGATTTGTTCAGGTTCTGGGTGCTGTCATTAGTGATATTGGCATCAGTGATACTGCAAGAAGAGATACAGACTATAATAATAAAAACTATTCTTCATAATATTTTTTATTATTATGATATATTACTTTTGAAAGAAACCAAGCTTATATACAATGAGATGCAATTCTGTTGGCTTGAGTGAGTGCCATCAAGACTAACATGGGCAATACATGTATTAAAACCTTTCTGCTATCTTGCCAAAATTTTTTGGCATGACATATAGAAAAATAAGTTGTAGAGCCATTTCCTACATGGAGTCGGGAAAGTTCTGCAAATAAAGTCATGAGATGGAAAGCAGGCCTGTAAACAAAAGCTGCATAATAGCCTGATGTAAGTCTCATTGAAGGTAAAATGATGGACTGAGACAGATGGTAGGTGGGAGTGTTCCATACTCTTTGGCCACCTTATAACCTAATATGTCACTGTAAATTGAAAAAAAGCAACAACGATGCTAGGTACAGTGGTAGCCAACCTTAGTTTTTAGGCATGCCACATGTTAAGCTGTGACCCTTCTCAAATGCTGCCCTGATCTGTGCCCCTGAAAGCCATGCCTGATAGAGTTTGTGTCCTGGACTGCCAGAATGGGGGTAGGAGGGCTCAATGCCTTTGGATTAATGCTTCCCTGGCACTGCAACTGCTTCAGTTTTATATAGTGAGCCTTAAAATTGGCAGCAGCTGCAGGGCAAGGGGAGGGTTCATCCAGCTTTTGACAGTAAACTTGACATCTTCTCTTGCAGCAGCATACTGCCTCTATTCTGCTGTACCTGGCTGGAGGCTCTGTGCTCTCTTGCTTCCATTCTGGCTGCTTTTTTCTGACTTCCCAGGGCTTGAGTGCCACACACAGCAACTGCCTAGGCCACTTAAGGCTTGTGTGCCATGGGTCAGCCACCCCTGAACTAGGATGATACTCAAGGAAGGGGTATCAGTAAAGCATGAGAGAAAGGGAAGTTCAATTCTGTTTTTGTTTTAAAGGAAATTTAGAAATGTGAGTCTAAATATATAGTTGATATGTATGTATATGCGGGGAGAGAGAATGCACAAAATTAAATTTAAAAACTAGCATTCAGCTCTACTTGAAAACAATTGCTTAATGTTTGTACACCAGCATGGAGTTCAGCAGTTGTGCTTTTTGTTGAGATTAGTTTTTGGAATGGTTCGGTCCAGATACACAAGCTGCCAGTGGACAGATAAAGCAAAAGCTGCATAGGCAATATCAGAAAGACAGATGAATTTATTTTGGATGATTTGTGTAAGCTGCAGATCTCTCCAGATGCAAATATTATTTGACAGATTTACAAAGAAAAAAAATACAATTTTAGCATCTCCACAAAAAAAAAAATCTAAAAATCGAATTAGCCTCCATGCACTGAAGTGCCTCACTTTTTTCCTTACAGCCAAATTATGGTGCAAAATGCATTCCAGTACGAGACCATGGCTTTCTTGTGCAGGTAAGATATGATATCTATCCATTTTAGAAATACTTTGGAGCATGAGCTGTCTGTTAATTATTTTTAAGCAGATGATGTCGTTCTCATTTTCATTGTTCTCAGACTATTGAATTTGCTGAGCAGCGGATACCCGTATTGAACGAATACTGTGTAGTTTGTGATGAACCACATGTGTTTCAGAATGGCCCCATGCTGAGGGTAAGTTGAATGTTGATAGATTAAGGGATGCATTTGATTGTCTTAAATAGCCATGGACCATAGAAACCTGTTATACTCAAGTTATTTTGGATAAACTACATCACAATATTCTATTTGAATAATTTGTAATGCACATTTACTTGCAATATTAATTTATTTGGTATATGTTTCAATCAGTTTTGTATTTCTTCTAAAAGAAGGTGCCCTTAAATTTAAGATGCACCTAGATATTTGATTTTAGTGAATTCATGGAAGTTTTTGAGCTTTGCTTTCTACCCCTATTTCTAAAAATAATAACCTGCCTTCCTAAAAATGTCTTAATAATGTCTACAGTATACAGATCCTGTGGATAAGTACCTGATGATTTCCTAGCACTCTTATTTTATTCCTTTCGAATTCCAAGACAGACAGCCATGGCAAATCATGTGTAAGGTGTCACCACAGTGTTTTCAGTAGTTTAGACATGCAGTGATAAAGCAATAGGGTTTGCCCATATAACTAGCTGGATTTTCATTGCAAGCCTATTGGTATTCAGACATGTTGTAGGTCTGAAGTTCCATTTACTAATTGTTTAAGCTTATCTTTATATGCTTTGGTGCAAAGTTTAGTAATATCCATTTGTTTTTCCCTGAAGAATAGAGTCAAGAAGAGAAATTAACTCCAAAATTCCCCAGATCCTCTTTTTGGTGGGCCATCCTTAACACATACCACAATTATTCATTCCTTAGTTTGAGAGATGGTCAGCATCTCAGTGAATTTATAGGAAGTAAGAGTGAGGGAAAAGCATGCTGGCCACAGTACACATCCTCTGTAATCACTTTACAACTGGTATAGCCTAGCAAGTGTTGCAAAAATAAAACAGTTGTCCTTATATCACCCCAGATGGAAGGAAATGGCCATGAAGAAATCTATCATGTTCTAGCTATGCTTGAGTGGCTCAATAAGCAATACAGAGACATTAATGACTTCACAGTTCTGCAGAAAGTTAGAAGGGAAGAATCTCAACTTGTACTGAGTATTAATTTACAACATTTTAAAGAAAAATATGAGACCTTTGGTGAAGGCTGTGTAAGTTGAAGTTTGTTACTATGTAAAAACTTCAAACTTTTTTCATTCAGATCTTTACATTTATTTACATACTGGAGAATAAAAGGAGTGGCCTAACTGAAAGAGCACTTTGTGTTTGAAGTTGTTGCAGCACTTGGGAAATATAGTAGCTTGTTAGGCAGAGTAAAAGAAGGTTTTCACTTAAAGTAAGATTCAAAGGAATCCATCCATCTTCCATTTATATATCCTACTATTCAGGTTGGCTCTGTGGGTTAATAATGTGATAACCTAGTTTGACTTAGGTTTTTGGTGGTGATCAGAGCTTGCTAATTTTTTTGTGTCTTTGATTACATAGTCATATTCCAATTCTTTCTGGATGAATGTTCATATCACAGAGCCTCCACCTGAATTTGGCACCCTTGGTCAGGTTCTTACCAGTGAAGTGATGCATTGACTGGACACTGAAATGGCGTAATCCTTCTTTTTTTCAAAAAATGGACTCTCCAAAATAGAATAGATACACACCAGCAAAATCATAGAATCATCATAGACAGTTAGGGGTGGATGGGACCTCAGGAGGTCATCTAGTCCAACCCCCTGCTCAAAGTAGGAACATCCCAAACTAAATCATCCCAGCCAAAGCTTTTTCTAGCCAGGTCTTAAAACCTCCAAGAACAGAGATTCCACAACCTCTCTGGGTAACCTATTCCAGTGGTTTACTACCCTCCTAGTGAGAAAGGTGGTCCTTATATCTAATCTAAACTTCTCTTCCTACAACTTGAGATCATTGCTTCTTGTTCTGTCATCTGCCACTACCAAGAACAGTAGGGGTGCACTGATCATGATTTTCTTGGCCGATACCGATAGCTGATTATTCACCAGCCATATCAGCCGACACCGATTCAATAACTGATTTACAGGGATGCAGCCAGGCAGCATGGAGAGCAGTGCCCTGCAGGTAAGTCTGTGGAGGGGAAGGGATATGGTGCGGGAGGCGCAGATTGGGGCTCCCACAGTCAGGGAAGGAATGGGGTGGGGGCAGGGCAATGAATAGGACCTTGGGACTGGGATGGGGAGTGGGACAAAGCTCAAGGTGGCTTGTCTAAGAGATCAGTCCCAGCACTTAAAAATGGCAGGAGGGGCTTTTGAACTAAAGCTCAAAGAATGAGCTTTAGTTCAAGTGCTGCCACCGCCATTTTAAGTGCCAAGATGCTTTTAGGAGCGGGGCTGAGTGGGGCAAGGACAGATGCAGGCTGCCCGCCTGGCTCTCTCTGCCCTGCTACCTTTGTCCCAGGAGCCATGCACTGACTGCGCCATGTCCCCTGCTCACCCGGCAGTGGAAAGCACAACTCGTGCTGGGATGCAGATCCCCGGGACAGGCCACCCACATCTTCATTCGCAGTCCCTACCCCGGTCCTGGGGTCCCATTCACTGCCCTGCCCCAGCCCCCACCCCTGTCCCACTCCTTCCCTCACCGTGAGGGCCTCGATCTGTGGCCACCATGCAAGCCATACCCCTTCCCTCCCCCATACCCTTTCCCCTCTGCAGTCTTACCTGCAGGGTGCTGTTCTCCACAGTGCTCAGCTGCACCCCTGGGTGAGTGCATGCTGCAGCTGTGCACATGCATGCAGTGTCTAGGGGCCCCAGCCAAAAGGCACATTATATTTATTGATACATTATTGGATACACTGGCCAAAAAAAGCCAGACCACTTCCTGGTTCAAGTTAAATTACAATCCCCCAGCATGCTTTCCAGCCCTGGGCTGTGCTGTGCTGTCCCCCCCAACAATCTTCTCTTCTCCAGACTAAACAAGCCAAGTTCCCTCAGCCTCTCCTCAGAAGTAAAATGCTCCAGGCGCCTAACCATTTGTGTTGCTCTCTGCCAGACTCTTCAGTTTGTCTAGATCCTTTCTATAGTGGGGGGCCCAAAATTAGACACCAGATGTGACCTCACCAGTGCTAAATAGAGGGGAATAATCATTTCCCCCTATCTGCTGGCAACACATTCTACAGTAGGGTGTGACAAAACCCTTCAGAGGTGTTTCTGATTGTGTCATATCACTTGTGTATTAAGAATGCTGACTTTAAAGAAGAGCTAGCATCCACTTCTTGGTAGGTTTTGGTTCACGATGGAACTTTACATTCCAAATTTGGAATATCTGCTTGGAATTCAGGATGTTGGGGTGCCTTCACAGCGGGCTTCCATGCTTTAAAACATGGAACATACTCATTTCCAGGTCCCCTAATTAAGCTGCTGGCCTCCTATTGAATATATTAATGGAATATATTAATTATTGAATATATTAATGGGACCAAAACTGGAGGTTCCTGGCTACAAGGTCTTGCCCCTCTGCTCAGGGTCAGACTGATTGTAGTGGGGGGTAAAGCCCTCTACCTGAGATCTCTTGAGCATATGTTGAGAGTATTTCATAGAAACAGGACATTGGCTGCTGTGGTTCCTCTGCTTTACTTGTGGTAAGTTAGGGTGTTGGGTCTGTGTTTTGTCAGCATTAATAGAAGTCTCATGTAATGAGTTTAAATTATGGATTGTATAGGATGGTTTGGATAAGGATGATCCTGCCTGAGGCAGGGGGTTGGATTAAATTACCTCTGGAGGTCCCTTCTAGCCCTACTTCTCTATGATTTTATTATATGAAATGGATACATGTATATGGCAACAAGAACATTTTTTAAATGCTTTTTACATTTAAGTAAGCTTAATACAAGCATAACATATTTTGTCTGGGAGATAAAAACTTAAGTGAAATTGTGTGTGTTAGATCCTGACTCCATGCGGCGCCCAATGACTAGGGAGATGACAATCCAATTGCCCATGGATCCAGTTGCTCAGGAAGCAAGCAGGGAGCAAACACCAGAACACATTGCTTGCAGCAGCTTTATTCAAAATGGAGACAGCTTCAGACTAGCTCCCAAAAAACCAGGGAGCCGCAGTGAACATTAGTTCTTTCCACATTTATATACCTTGGTTCATACTTAACATTTACTCCAACTTTGCCCCTCCTTTGTTCCACCCATATTCCCTCCTATCTCAAGCTGTGCCTCTGTTTACTCTTTACTTCATTAGCATGGAATTACCTATGCATTTCATTCATTTACATGTCTTTTTGCTATGAGCGCATGCATGCATAAGACTGTGAACCCGCTTCCTCTGGTCACTTTCCGTTTCTTGCTGACTCCTTCATCTCCAAGGTCTTGCTTCTGTTTTATCTCCTAACAATAGCTGGTGAGCCGCATCCTGTTCTCCTTACACAATGAATTATGTATGTCTTACAACTCTACGATATCGTTAGGAAAATGCTTGCCTAAGCATCTTTCAATGTTATTTTTAATATCTCACTCTGCCGTGTGATCAGCAGCTTTGCTGAAGCCACAGATTAAAGCCTTTATTCAGCAGCAAATCCAGTGGTCCCCAAGATCCAAATATTGTCAGCCTAACAGTGTGCAGCAGTAAAATGGGTGAAATTCTACTGAAATCAGTAGAGCTAGACCAGTTACATCAGCAAAGAATTTGGCTTTGTTGGCTTCAGTACTGTCATACTGTCAGACTGACAACTTTCACAAGCACTGAATTAATTCACTTGCAATGTTACGTAAAAAAAATGTAACATTTGCCATCATGCAATAATTACATTCTTTTAATAATTTTGTGACAGTTGAAACTCCCATACTTCATAATTTCTTGTGCTGGCTGTTAATGACTTACATAAGTCCGTTGTCTCATTCTTAGGGCAGTTGAAGACATCGAGCAAGCCTGGTTAAATAAAGCTTTGACTTCATATGCTTTTACTCTTTAGACAGCATTTTCATTTTAGTTGCACAGTGCCTTTCAGTCAACCTCTCTCTCCCAATACAAACTTTTTCCTTAGTTCAGCATGGTTTTCTTTCCTAAATGTTTTTGGCCTGGTCATTTTCCTTTGTTTTCCCTAAAATCTTAGCTCCTTTCCTAAGATACCAGCATCAAGTAACTTATTTTTGTGTAGTTTAATCAATTTATCTGCATGTCAGACTTCCTGGAATATGGAAGATACCTGTTTCAGAGTTGCTGCTTTAATTAGGCTCCTGTACTTTTATATTACAGTGGCAGGGTGTGATTTTCCAGAACAGCAAGGCTGCTTTTTACCACTCCAGCTGTGCAAACATGTCCTATAGTTCATTAATGACTGAAAGCTCTTTTTATCTACAAAAACCCTGGGTGCAGTTGATCTATCTTAGTGGCCCAATAACTTGGTATAAGCCCTAGAAATGAAATCCATCATAAAAAGTTTAAAAACTAGGAGACAGCCCTGTTAATAATAAGCTGGAGACTGTTATAGATCCATCCACAGGGTAACCACTGAGCCCCAGGTTACTCTCTGATATCCCACTGCCTGCCCCAAAGAACAGAACAAGATTTGCCCCGGGGTAACTCCTTATCCTTGTAAGTCTCAGGTCTACTGCTCTTATACTAGACCTCAGAGCTGCAGCAGGATAATCTCTGCCAGTTTCAGGTAGATTCTCCTTGCTTTGTGAAATAATTTTAGATCCCTTTTTCTGTAGAATGAGTTGGCCTAGAATATCACTAATCCTGAGATTACTCTTTAGCACAGGCAATCAGTAAGGAGACAAAACCAACAAAAAGAGTTATTATATAGGAGAAAAGAATTGTACAAGAAAAACTGGCCTTAATTTTGAAGATGGAATAAAAAAGCAAGTAAAGTTCCTTACCCTCTCACCTGACTAGAGAGATCTTGGCTACATGCCTATTTTATGGAGATGCGGAATTTGTCCCTGGCTTGCTTCTTTGGCCTGTTGGCTAAGGGCAAGCAAGAGTTGGGGGCACCTGAACCCCAAAACCTCTGGGCTTGGGGCTTGCACATAGGATACTTGCCATGGATTTGGGAGTATCTGAAATCCTAGGCTGATGAGTCTGGAAGGAAAGATGGTAACACCACATGGATTTAATGACTGGGCTCTGCTCAGTGGATGAAATTCTAAACTAATTTGACCTGACACACAAATATATCAGGGGTGGGCAATTATTTCGGGCGGAGGGCCACTTACCCAGTTTTGGCAGGCTGTCAAGGGCTGCATGGGTAGCCCCGCCCTTTGACAGGTGACCGGCCCCCAGGTCACCATCTTGGGACTAATGTCCCAATGTCTTTGGTCCCAAGACATTGGTCCCATGTCCCAGGGCCAGCACTGGTGGGGCCCAAAGCGAGGCACAGGCTGACAGAGGTCTGTGAAGCTGGGCTGGGCTGCACCAGTAGGTAGAGGGGCAGCTGACCCGGTTCCATAGAGCCCCTGCTGGCCAGAAACCCGTGCTCCTGCCACCCTGCTCTGGGCCCTGCCGGCACTGGCCCTGGAACACCGGTGCGGGTCCCATGCTCCTGCTGGCTCCCTGCCCACTCACTCCCAGTACCTCCCAGCCCCGTAGTACAGGTGGGAGGTAGTGCACAGCCCTGACCCCTGCTCACCAGCAGGGAAGAAGCTGGTGCTGAGCGTGGGGAAAAGCAGCCCCTCACCCAACCCATGGCCAGCACTCCCTACTGCAGCCATGTGCAGCCCATGTGGGGCTTTCCTGAGCAGGCACAGGCAGCCCCACATGAGCTGCAAGCAGATACAGTGCAGGGTGCCGGCCACGGGGTGAGTGAGGTGCCACTTCCCCTGCGCTCAGCACCAGCTTGTAACCCGTCCCTGCAGCCAGTCTGAGCACCATGCCAGCTCCAGGCTCACCTGTCGGGGCTGCGCAAGGTGGCAGCAGCTGTGGCCCCCCCGCATGCCGCACTGGGCAATATTGGCTGCTGCTGCCTGCCCAGAGCTCATGCACTGGGCAGCACAGAGGCGACAGTGGTAAACACTGCCCGGCACGGCAAGCAAGCGGGCCGCAGCTGCTGTCACCATGCACAGCCCCAACAGGCGAGCCTGGAGCTGCGTGGGGCCCAGGCTGGTAGTGGGGTTGGGTTATAAGGTGATGCTGAGTGCAGGGTGGGGTGGGGAGCAGCCCCTGTCCGGCTGTGTGGCTGACACCCCGCGCTGCAGCCACTCATAGCCCCCCTGGGGCTACCTGTGCCTATTTCAGATGGCCCTGCATGGGGTGTGAGCAGCTGCAGCAGGGAGCACTGGCCACGGGGCAGGAAAGGGCTGCTCTCCTCCGCACAGGGAAGGAGCCCAGGGAAAAGCTGAGCACGGGGGGGAGGGGGAAGCGGCCCCTCCCCTGCCCCATGGCCGGTACTCCCTGCTGCAGCTGCTCGCAGCCCACATGGGGCTGTCCGGAGCAGACACAGGCAGCCCCAGGCAGGCTGCAAGTGGCTGCAGTGCAGGGCGCCAGTCACAAGGCAGGGCAAGGGCTGCTTCCCCCCCACCCTGTGCTCAGCTTTTTCCTGGGCTCCTTCCCTGCCCTTCCCCCCTTACCTGGGGAACCTGGCTGGGGCTTCCGGCTGGAGTGGGCGGTGGGGGGAGTTTTGACAGGAACAAAGGACAGAGAAATATTAATTTTCTAAATGTAGGGGCCCTGCAGGCCAGATAGAATGGCCTCATGGGCCGGATCCACCCCGCGGGCCATATTTCCCCCCCCCCCCGAATATATATAGTTAGAATAGAGTTAAACAAGCTGGAAATACAAATTTTTCTAACTCTATCCCAAATATATACTTCAGCCAATAAAAGATGATCACCCTAAGAAATCTTTGCCTTTTACATAATTTCTAGACCAATACGGCTACAACATAGATTCATAGATTCATAGATGTTAGGGTCAGAAGGGACCTCAATAGATCATCGAGTCCGACCCCCTGCATAGGCAGGAAAGAGTGCTGGGTCTAGATGACCCCAGCTAGATGCCTATCTAACCTCCTCTTGAAGACCCCCAGGGTAGGGGAGAGCACCACCTCCCTTGGGAGCCCGTTCCAGACCTTGGCCACTCTAACTGTGAAGGAGTTCTTCCTAATGTCTAGTCTAAATCTGCTCTCTGCTAGCTTATGGCCATTATTTCTTGTAACCCCCAGGGGCATCTTGGTGAGTAAAGCCTCACCAATTCCCTTCTGTGCCCCCATGATGAACTTATAGGCAGCCACAAGGTTGCCTCTCAACCTTCTCTTGCAGAGGCTGAAGAGGTCCAGGTGCCCCAGTCTCTCCTCATAAGGCTTGGCCTGCAAGCCCTTAACCATACGAGTAGCCCTTCTCTGGACCCTCTCCAGGTTACCCGCATCCTTCTTGAAGTGTGGCGCCCAAAACTGCACGCAGTATTCCAACTGTGGTCTGACCAGCGCCCGATAGAGGGGAAGTATCACCTCCTTGGTTCTGTTCGTCATGCATCTGCTGATGCACAATAATGTGCCATTAGCTTTTCTGATTAGTTCGTCACACTGACGACTCATGTTCATCTTGGAGTCCGCTAGGACTCCAAGATCCCTTTCTGCTTCCATGCCTCCATGCAGGTCATTTCCTAGGCAGTAGGTATGCTGGACATTTTTCCTCCCTAGGTGCAGCACTTCGCATTTCTCTTTGTTGAATTGTATTCTGTTGTTTTCCGCCCGTATGTCCAACCTGTCCAGGTCTGCTTGTAGTTGTTCCCTGCCCTCCAGTGTGTCCACTTCTCCCCACAGTTTTGTGTCATCCGCAGACTTGGACAGAGTACACTTCACTCCCTCGTCCAAGTTGCTGATGAAGACATTGAAGAGTATCGGTCCTAGAACCGAGCCGTGCAGGACCCCACTGCCCACACTCTTCCAGGTCAATACCGACCCATCCACTACGACTCTCTGGGTATGACCCTCTAGCCAGTTTGCCACCCACTGGACTGTGTAGTCATCCAAGTCACAGCCTCTCAACTTGTTCACCAGTATGGTGTGGGATACCGTATTGAAGGCCTTCCTGGAGTCTAAGTAAACAACATCAACCTCTACTCCTGCATCCAGGTGTTTTGTAACCTGGTCATAAAAAGAGACTAGATTAGTCAGGCATGATCTACCTGCTACGAACCCGTGCTGGTTTCCCCTCAGCATAATTTGTCCTGCCGGGCTCTCGCAAATGTGAGCCTTGATAATTTTTTCAAAGACTTTGCCTAGGATGGAGATGAGACTGACTGGCCTATAGTTGCCTGGGTCCTCCTTCATCTCCTTATTGAAAATGGAGACCATGCTGGCCCTTTTCCAGTCCTCCGGGACCTGGGCCATGCGCCACGAGTGTTCAAATATTCCCGCCAGTGGCTGTGCAGTGACGTCAGCCAGTGCCTTCAGTACCCTCGGAAGGAGCTCATCTGGGCCTGCCGACTTCAAGGCATCCAGTTCCTCCAAGTGCCTCTACACCATCTCAGGGTCTACACTTGGTAGTCTGGCGCCCTGCTGCTGCCTCTCTACAATCCCAGTGAGAGACTTTTCTTGCCCCTCGCTTAGGAACACTGAGGCAAAGAACATCATTCTTATACCACAAAAAAGACATGACTCAAAGACACAATGCATAAAACTGTTGACAGATTTTCAAACTAACCCCAGGACATAAGTAAAATGAGACAAAAAGGGTGTGGATTTAAAAGGAAAAGGTACAGGGCTGGGTCTTTGTGAAAAATAAGAAAAATCACCTGGTAATTCATTTTCTGCATCTAATCAGTGGACAGATACCTGATGCTGTGCGTGGCATTTGTAATCAAAATGATTTAAAAAAAATTAAGAAGTAGAAGAAACACTTCCCTTCATGAACTTATCAATTACATAACTAGGGGTGAGGGAGTGACCAGGCACCAGAAAAACAGCAGCCACTGAGCTACGAGGCTGCTGTCACCATGAGCCCCATTTCAGATGCTGCCACATGTGCTGCCAGTATCCATAGAGCAGAACTACCTGGTTATGTCTCTGGATTTTATATATGAGAGTTCCTTGTGAGAACTGGAAACTGGAGGGGGAGAACCTGAATAAGTTAATGTTTACAATACCAGAATGATTGATGGAGAGCGAGGCCATAGCCAGAATGACTATTCAGCCTAATTGGAAGAAGTCAGAATAATGCCTCCAGGAGCAACATTCCTGTCTTCTGGGCCACCCACACACTTCAGGTGTTGAGGATTTTCATCTTCTTCAGCCACAGGGGCAGATAAAATTATTTTATATCTACACCTTAGAAAAGATGCATTTTACAAACCAAAACACAGAAATAAAATAAATAAGAACACAGAAATATAATAACCGAGTAGAATAAAGATATATTATTATACTCTGCCTTTATATAACACCAAATTAAAATAGAATATATTATCTTTTATACTGTCCACAAACTCTGCTAAAGACCTTCTTCATCAATAGCCAATGCCATTGGAAAAAAAACAGCTTCATGTAAATAGATTTCACTTCAAATGGCAGTTACACAGAGCAAGAACCTACCAGATGATATTCAGTATGGCTGTATGAAGCTTTGGTAGCTGATTAGATTCGGAGGAGATTTGGTCCAATTCGGGGACCAAATCTCTGAATCTGAATTGAATCAGGAGACCAGTTAAAAGCTCTAAAACAATTCGAAGCATCTGAATCAATTTGGAAAAGCTTCAGAAAAGATTTGGCTGCTTCAGCGATTTGGCCATAGACTAAACAGGCACCTGACACAGCTGCCTCCAGCTGGTAAATCTGTTGGCGCTAGGGGAGGGGGGGAAGGAAGGGCTGTGGGGGAGGGAGGGATTGTGGCTGGGGCTAGGACAAGCTGCCCAGCCAGGGTGTGGGAATGCATTACTCGGGGAGGGGAGGGGGGCATGCAGGATGTGGGCGCAGCAGCACTGAGAGCGCGGGGGGGGGGGGGGGTCTGCCCTACTGCTGCTTGCCCAGCTGGGGCGGTGGGGGAGGGATTCAGGTGTGGCTCGCTCCAGGCAGATTGGGGAAAGCAGCAGCAGGGGTTAGCCCCTGCTCCCAGCACTGCTACGCCCACATCCCAGGTAGAGGAGCCATGGGAGAAGCCCCCATGGCTGCCCTGCCCAGCCCCATCCCCTGCCTGGCCCAGCCTCCAAGCACTTAAAAAAAAAAGCCCCTTACTCACTGGCTCTGGCAGCAGGGATTGGGACCTCTGAGGGGTCATGGCAGAGCCCCCCTGTGCAGTGCAGGGTAGTGGGGGGCAGCAGGGATTGCCCCCCCCACTAGGCACCCATGCGGTAGCTGCCCCATGGCATGGGTGCAGCACTGCTCAGCAGGGCTCTGTGTTCTGTCTGGGGAGCTGGGGCAGCTCCATCTGTCAGCTGGAGCCCAGCACTGCTAAGCCCCAGCGGCCCCCGCTCCTGGACAGCGTGTGGCGCCCTGCCAAGCCATGCTGCACCCACGCCATGAGGCAGTTGCCACATGGGTGCTAAGTGGGGAAGGGGACGATCCCCACTGCCCCTCGGTGCCCCACGCTGGATGGGGGGGGGGGGTTCTGCCATGAGTGTCCAGAGGCCCCAATTGCTGCTGCTGCAACCAATGAGTATGGGGCTTTTTTTTTTTTTAAATACTGGGACTAGGCTGGGGCCAGGCAGGGAGTGGGGCCAGGCAGGGCAGCCTTGGGGGCTTCTCTCATGGCTTTCCCCAGCCTATCCAAATCTCTCTGAATCAGTACCGAATCTTGCAAAGCCGATTTGGCCAAATTGATTTGGGACAGTGATCCGAATCTCCAAAGTTCATCGCTGTCCTCTGAATCGGCCGAATCAGAATCAAATACTTCCCTATTTGCACAGGCCTAATATTCAGCATAATGATATAAACATGTGGGTTACCAATTCTGAATTTAGAACTCTCCTTTAGAGTGCCATCTTGTGTTGAAATCTCAGATTAAATTCTCTCTAAAAAAAAGCAGGCATTGAAATCAGCAGTGAAATACAGCAAAAGCGGAGCAAAACAAATGTCCTTTCTTTTGACATATAGCACCTTTGAACTTCTTAACTGTTCAGCAACAGGATGCAAATCGTAAAATATGTTGCAATATAGTATTTGAAGAATTTGCTGATTATTTTGTAATAATAGAGGTATCCTTACAGTTTTTGAATGCTTAGTATCCATGATGTTTTTTCACTGTGCTGAAATCCCGTTGAAGTAAATGGCAGAACTCCTGTTGACTTCCATGGTGGCAGTATTGCATTCCCCTGGTATACGTGTATTTTAACAGGCCATTGAGAGGCAGCTACCAGTGTGCCAGAAACAGTATACAGTGAGGGAGGGGAGGAAGGTGTAATAGTAGATCATTTAACTACAAAGGGTAGTGTAGATATGCTAAATGGGGAGTTCAGCAAGGATCTTAGAACTGGCACTGAATTTCTTGCCAAAAGGCCCCAGGAGCCTTCATGACTACAGGTACTCAACACTTTGTTTTTACTTCTTTTCTTTAAAAAAGGCACCTCTAGCAGTATCCTATCCCCTGGTACTTGAGCGCAAACTTGTTTACTCAGAGGGAAGATGCCCCTCAGCATCACTATAGCAGGTTTATGCGAGAGCCAAGTACTGACTGGGTCCAACCCTTCTCAGTTTGAGATCATTGCCTGAACCTTTGTCATCTGTTTATTTATTAAATATTTACTTTAAAACCCTTGTAAGTTGAAATGAATAAATTCATATGCCCAAAATAAAACTCTGAAAGCACAGAGAAAGAAGAAATGGAGATTGTGAAACAAAGGGAAAACAAGGCAAGGTTATTTTCCTGGCCATACATTAGTCTAGATTCTTATACCTTGCTAGCCACTGTGGTACAGCAGTGTCCCTCATGTATTTACAATAGTCCAGTGAAATTTTCCAGAAAGGTTGCTCACACCTTTGGGAAGAGGGTCTATTATTACCCCCTCCTCACTCTTTCTCTTTGGCCAATATTGTCTACTGAAGTTTAATCTAGTGTGTTAAATATTAATTTTCATATTTCAGAAGACTAAGTCTTAAAAAAAAAGAGGCAATGTTGTTCATCACTGCACAAAGCCAGTTGTTCCTGTCAGTAGCACTACTTGCTGAATGTGCTCCAGCGACATGGCAGATACAGATAGAGGAAAAATAATAGAGATCAAATCAGGTAAAGTGTGTCAGTTTCTGTATAACCAGGCCCAGATAACTTGCTCCTCCGTAAAAAAGAACAGGCCTCCCTGACATCATAGAGTTGTCTCATGCCCTGCTGCTTAGACCAGTTGAATGTGCACATGAAGTCTTTTCTTTCTTTTTCATGAAGTAAGAAAAAAAGTTACTCATATTCCTAACCAAAGTAGCAACTTCTAGTGCTGCTGGACTGATCATTCTGCTGCTGCTGCTATGGGTATTTTCTCACTAGCCTCTTTAGCACACCGTGATCTCCAAATAAATACTTTTTCAGAAGTAATACCTTGTTCTCATAGCAGAGTTGGAGAGATCAAAGTTGAGGATAATGACACTTGAACTTTTTTGTTATTGTCATCACCTTGGTATTGACTTCTCCCTGATTGCTTTCATTTGTGTCTCTGGCAGCCAGATTTTGCACTAGTGAGGCTCCCATTTGAATTTGTTTGCAAATGCACACTTGCATGGGTCCTGTGACGGAAAGGTCAATAGAAGTACAAAGTAGTATACACATGAAATTTGCACTCTCGAATCACTTAACTTCCAGTTTTTCAGGAATCTTTTTATACAGGAGTTCCATTGAATTCATAAAGGATTAAACTAGTGGCTTTCAATCTTTTTAAACCCAAGGAAGGGTTTTTAAACATGGAGCAGAGGCTGGCAGGGAGCTGAGAAGCAGAGACCTCGAGGGTAGTGGGGAACAGAGGCTCGGGAAGGAAGGGGGACCTTAGTCTGGCAAGAGAACAGGCCAAACCATGGGGCAAACTGCTTGAACTCTCAATAATTATATTCTATACATGGAAAAGTATAACAAATGTATAAGTTTTCTATGTATTGAATCTAATGATGGGGGTGGTATCTTAAATTCAGGGTCCTCTTAGATTTGAGTACATACAGTAAATGCTGAAAACTGAAGTTATGTGGCTATATAAATGCCACTTATGCTTGTGAAGGTGAAATAGATTCAAGCTATTAGTTATTTCCTTAAGGCTAGGGGCAGATGTTATACATAAACTGGTTTAAGTGATCAGAAACTGGTTTAAACCTGTAACAGAACAGATGTTCAGTGCACATAAAACTGTATGAAAATAGCTGAAACTGTTTTGAGATAAACCTGATTGAGTGTAGTACCAGGCTTAACTGATTTGGGTCAAACTGGTTTATGCAATATCTGTCCCAGACCCCTTCCTGGTTTAAGATAAACCAGATACCCACAGCATCCTGGTATGCTCTCTGGGCTGGGTGGGGCTCTCTGCTCCACAGCAGAGCTGGCCTCTCCCCTCTGCTCCCTGGCCAGAGCTCTGGCAGAGACTTGCAGGCACAGAGTGTCTGCCTGGCTTCTCCCTGCTAAGCAGGGATTATTCCCCACTCCCCTCTGCCTTAATCAGACACCTCAGCATTAGCTAGTAGACCACATGCTGGCTATGGTCCATGCTGTGGGAGATGACAGGCAGAAAGGCTTTTTGGAGCTAATCAACGGGTAGCTTCATGTCCTTCTTTGGAAGAGCTGTTTAAGAAGAGCTCCATTAGTTAATGGAGAGAGGCTTTGTTTTCTCAGTGGGTTGATAAGCACTGAGTTGGAGTGATAAACATTCCCTGCTGGGCTGCCTGGTGGGTTGGGGAATAATCAGAGTGTCCTGCTAGGGCCTGGCTACACCCCCCTCAGCTCAGCACTGTGCAAGTGAAGGGAGGGGTGCTCTAGTGACCCCCAGGTTCTAGCCTGAGCCACTGCAGGCATTTGTCTGCATGTCTGATATATCTGTGCAGTTACAAATCGGTTTAACCTAGCCAGGTTAAATTAACCTGCAGACATTGAATCAATTCAGGCTTAGGCTTTTTGAATGTCTGACCCTAGTGTAAAGGTAGGTAGATTCTTATTGGTTGGTGTTCATTAATACATGTGGCTTCACAAATAGATGCAATCTTTCCATTAAATTTGGATTATTTTCCAATGGAGAGGATGTACTACAGAGCCATTTATTCAAGCCAGGGGTGTTCAACTTCCAGCTCATGGGCCAAATTCAGCCCACAAAGCCATAGGTACCTGGCCTGCAGGGCTCCCCACATACTGGGAAATTTTGCAGAAGGGGACTGGTGGCACTAAATATGTCCACCCTCCCTGGCTGCCAAATTCCCAAACCCCAAGCACCCACAGCAGGTTGGGGCTGAGTCACGCCGCCTCCCCCTACCCCCATGGCTGGATGAGGTGGGGCCACATCCCTTCCCCGAGGCTGCATGGGCCATGCCCCCTTCCCCTGGGGGACCCAGTTGGGGCTGGCTCATGGTCCCTTCCTTCCCACCCCAGTGGGTTTGTGTCAAACCCCATTCCTTCTGTAAGGTTGGGTTAGGGCTGAGCCATGTCCCCTTTCCCCCACAGGGCTGGGCCATGCCCCTGAGCCACTCCTCTTCTCCCGCCCCGCGGGGTTGGGCCACGCCCCCCTGCCCTCCACAGGGCCAAGTTGGGGCTGAACCACACCCCCTCCACATGGCTATATGGGGCTCTGCCATGACCACATCATGCCAGATTGGGACCATCAGCAGGATCTGGCCTGCAGATGGCCTGGGCACTGCCCATCCAGCCTGCTGGTGAAAAAGTTTGAACACCATTGATTTAAGCAATTAGATATCTATATCTATTTACTCTTTTTATTGTAGAAATAATAAAAGGATCTTGCATCATTTACAAAATCATATTTATTTTTTGTTTCATTGTCTCAAGGTGCATTTGGATGAAAAATGGCATTCAAGTAAACTGCACAAAACAGCATTTTAAATTGTTTATTATTAAATAAAACTACCATATATGTGCTGGATAGGCTCAAAAAGTCATTAAACATGTTATGTTTAAAACCAACTGACTCAATAAACAACAATCTGTAGTTGAGAACTTGAACTAATTATTCATGTTCACCATGTCCTTCAAGATTTTCAAATCAGTAGTGCTCAACCTCTCACAACATGCTTTTTATTCATAGATTGGAGTAGGAAGTCAAACTTTCCTACTTTTTAAACTCCAAAATGTCTTAACTTTGAACTGAATTATTTAAATAAACTGAAATCAAAAACATATTCTCTCAATCCCTGCAGAAGGGGCTCTTACTTTCAAGAGCTTATTTAGTGATTTAAGAAATACTTTGTTTCCAGGTTATTTAATATAAATGATTTTAACAAAATAAGTTCAGGCCTTAATACAAGTTGTCATAATTTAAACTTTAATTTTACATAGAATTATTTTTAGAAATGTGTGCTTAATTTATATTTTAAAATCTGACATTAAAAAATCTGATTTTCTCAAATTAAAATAAAGTGGGTTTTTATCCATTCCAGGCTAGTAATAAGTATTCCATAAGTATAAGAACCCTTTAACAAGCAGGTGGGAGGTAGTCTGCCTCCCACAGTAGGTTTCCTTTTGAGCTCTGATAAAGTGGCTTGAATCCAGAAGTGCAAAATTTACTATCCTTCTACAGAAGTTGTTGTTGTCAATTGTAGCCCTTCATACTCTCAGTAACCATATACATGTAAAGTTCTTTACCTTTGAGATTTCTGTGGCAATGAGTTCCACAATCTCATTATGCTATGTGTAAAGACAGGGGAGTTTTAATTTTCCCTCATTAATTTAATTGAATGTCTCCATGTGTTCTGACAGAGGGAGGAGAAGACACTGTTCAGACCTATAACCACAAATGATGCTTCTTCCTACTCCTATTGTAATTAATGAGGATTGATTTTTTGGAGCAGAATATGTTCCTAAATATTTAAGCAGGACGTGCAAATTGTCCATACAAAATGTGTACAAAGAGCAATTAATACCTGTTTCCCAACTGGTAGTTATGCAGTCAGAAGGTGCATCTACACATGCAATTAATATGAAGCAGTAAACTCTGGAGCAGTTCAAGCCAGAGTAAACTGCTCCTGGGTACAGCATCTACATGTGCACCCAAGATAGCAGCAATTTGAGCTCGGCTGGAGCAACCCTGGGCCAGCAACGAGCATGGAAGGTCAGTCCCAGGCTCTAGGTGGCTGTGTCGGGTAGCATCAGGGCTGGCTGGATCATGAGGTTGCTGCAATCGCAGAGCCATGTGGCTAGGCAGCAGGCAGGATTCTGGCCCCATGCTGCCTGGGCTGACTGGCTGTAAATTGTTCCTGCTGTCAGCGGCTACATGTATGTTTCAGCTTAGTAAATTACTTCACTGTAAGACAATACTATCCCTGAGAGTACTATCTTATGGTGGAGTTCATTAGTTTACTGCACCCTAATACCAATACACGTATAGACGGTGAGGGTTTACTTCATAGCTAATTAGTCTACTCTGCAGTAATGCTCATGTGTAGATGCAGCCAAGATTGTAGGATTTATGGAAACACCTTGGATGCACATATATATAAGAAGTCTCAATACAGACATTTGAAAAGTTGGCACTTAAGTTTCAACTTGGATACTATTTTTCATAGTGGTCTGGCCTGAGAGCCAAAGGAAAACCCTGTTAAGCCTTGATCAGTGTACTATAATAGGCCCATGGACAACAGTACTGATCAGCAATGCACTGTGGAAAGCAGTATACTTTGTTCCCACTGTCAATGTCATTTATGACTTTTCAGTTTGTTGTGGCTATGAGGAATGTCATTGTAAATGGATCTGTACTGCACTGTATCCTCGTACTTCCATAGGCAACACAGGTGGGGAATCAATATTCTAGATTCCGTTTCAATTAATGAATTGCCATGCTCTGCCATTACATCACGTCGGAGCACCCTCCATGCTTGTGGACAGGCACCTAGCATGTCAGTTGTTTAGAATATAATTGGTCTTTAGGTGGGCTGGATTCATAACTGGAGACTACTGAACCATTCTCACTAGTCAGTCTAAGAATTCATCTGTACATCAAACCAATCATGAAGTATACATTCAAAGCTCCAGGCTCACTTGCAGCAAATTCTACAAACACATACATTTTCTTCATGTTTCTTTCAGTATATTCTGAATACTAGGGTTTGCACCATCATATTGACATTCATAACATGGAATCAAAATAAAACCAGAGACAATTTCTTCCTAAGGAAAAGCCTAACAATTACATGGTTAAAAGAGAGAGGTAGAGTGAACTTGTATCTGAAAATAAGCCTCATCTTCAGTACCAACTCCTTCACTGGAAAAAGTGAGAAGCTTGTTAAAGGTTTCACCTTTACCATTTATGACATCTGCTGTAAAGAAGCCTTCCCTGTACTTTTTTTTTTAGATCAATAGTAGTTAGGTGTGCCAGTCATGTTCCTGGCTCATTAGTGTCTCTCCGGCATCCCTTAGATTACTTGAGAGGATGACACATTTCTCTTCTAATCACAGCTGCATAAAGCTTTTGTACATAACAAGATAAATCAACATGAACTATAAGAGTTTCTTTTTTTAATTGAAAAATTATCTAGAAACTATATTAGACACTCACTTGATCCCACACGTAGAAATATCTGTTTGTAGGTGTAACATTTGCCCATCAGCCTTTTATGGCCACCATTTGCAATAGAGCCACTTACCTTGTATCACACAGAAAACTCTGCAATTGGTCTTTTTTGTTCAGAACAGCTGTGGCACTCCCAGGAGGGTGATTTAGAATGTAGAATGGGAATGTCTGAAAAAAAACCCCTCAGATATCCCTACAGGACTCTAAAATGATACCATTTGTGCCTTCTATTTCTTAGCCCCTGCAATCTCAGCCTGTTAGCAGCCTAAGCTCTTACTCTCCCCTAGCTTTTCCTCACTGGAATAATTATCCCTCTGAATGGCCTTTCAGCACTGATGGTTCTCACTCAGATAACAGGTTTAGGGAAGTAATGTAAGTGGCTTTACATTTATTTTCTGCATCCTGGTTAAAAATAAAATATATTTCAGATGGCTGATTATTTGTCATTGGCTTGCTTTATCTCAGGAGAATGACAGTATTGCTCTTCAGAATACAGAATGCAGTTGCACATATACTTAGTGGTGAATTTTAGCATACGTACTCCATAAACTGCTCTGGATTCCTTCCAATTCATTTCAGGGTACAATTCAAGCTGATGATCTAAATCTGTAATAGCCTGTATATCACAAATCTTAACTAAGATACCACATCTCTCAGGTCTTGTCACACAACAAAGTTGTTAGAAACCAATTTACAAGATAGATAGATAGATAGATAGATAGATAGATAGATAGATAGATAGATAGATAGAATTAGTATTGATTTTATATTAACAGATCTACTAGTAGAAGTAATGATGTTAATCATCATATTTATTTATTTGTATGGTGGCTAAGCACGCCAATCCTTGTAATTCTGTACAAACATGGAACAAAAGACAGTTCTACCATAAGAAGTTAATAATTCAAGGAAAGAGTGTCTGAAAGGAAAGAAGAAGATACCACAAAAAGGCATGTTGAACACAAGTCAGCACGAAAAGCAGTAGTCACGTCACAACAGCTACCTAACCATTTTCAAAAGATTTTTGTATACTTCATACAGTGTTGCCAACTCTTACCATTTTTTCACACGCCTTGTGGCTTTCTAAAAGTCCTAGCTCCTGGACATGATTTATTACACAAAAATGCCCAAAATTTAATTTTTAAGTAAGCTTCTAACTAAAACAGCAGCAAAGGCCTACAGTTCAGGAGCAGGAGGCAAATCAAAAGAACCCCAAATGCATTACTTTTTAAAATTTCATGGATGTTTCAAACTAACTTAATGATTTTTACAATACTAATTTACAACTTCTGAATGCTTGGAGCTGACTAACAGTTGGAGCAGAAGAGAATTTTAAAAAGAGACTTTCAGGAGGACAGTGAGATACCTATGCAGACGTTTAGTCTGAAAGTATCTTCCTGGAGAAGAGATTGCTTAAATTAGCTGTTTAATTTGTGATTTAAAAAATCTAACATGAACTAATGATTGAAAGCTAAAGCTAGACAAGTTCAAACCAGAAATAAGGCAGAACTTTTAATAATAGGGGCAGCTAACTTTTGGAGCAATATATCTAGGGATGCAGTGAATCCTCTATCTCTTGAAGTCTTTAAAACAAGATTTGCTGTTGATACAAGTTGTATCTGGATATCTAAGTGCAATCCTGTTCCACCAGGCTCAGGTCCCTGAAAAACTGGTAATGTAAAAGTGTGTTAGTTGTCTTCCTTTTCTTTATTTTTGTGACATAGTCTCAAGGCCAGATCATTAGCAGTTTGTCAGAGATTAAGTATGTATAATGGCATATTGATAAGCATAAAAATTAATCACTTTTTACTCACAAAAGAGATGTGGTCTCTAAACAGTCTGTTACATTACTTGACTATGCAGTACATTTAATGATCAGTTTCCTGTATTTTTCTCAGGACCACTGCATGATTAAACAGTGGCAAGCAAAGGATTTTGAAAAAGTGGATGTGTTGTTTCTTTTTACCTCCTTATCTATAAAGACATGGCAGATTTTATTTATGGGTTACAAGAAAGACTTTTTCCTAGCTCTTCTTTATTTTCAGTTTAGGGCTAAGTCTGGTCCTCTTTTCTGTGTTGGAGGCACTTGGAAAAGTAAAAAGATAGGATCTTACATATTAAAGGCTTATTATTGAAGCGTATGTCCTTTGATACAAACTTCATTCAAAGAAAGTTTATTTGTCATTGAAGTTAAAAAGGTATGAACAAAAACAAACAAAATATACAGCCTTCAAACATGGACTGAAAATACATTTTTAATGCATTTAATGCATAATATTGTCCTTCCCCAAATACACACATGAAAGTATTGTCAACACATGTTAGCAGCAACACATGGCTTACTGCTACGTTGCTCCTAAGAGTAGTTGCTGTTATGGGGGGTATCATCTGAATATATTATCTGGAAAACATTCCCTGGGAAATGTTACCAGTAATAATGTTTTGCTTTGTTGTTGCTGCAGACAAGTGTCTTCAGTAACTTTAATGCCTTTGCTTTGTATGTCGGTCAGTCTAAACACACTGTATCTGAATGCACTTTTGATTAAACAAAAACAATCAATGTGGGAATGCCTGCACAGTTGCTCAGCTACTTAAGTGAACGGCTAAGTTATCCTCTGAATGTTTAAGCATAGGAATAATGGCAATAATGCATACTTTTTTGTCTAGTGTGCAGTGGTACAGCGAATTGGATCATGCTAGGCTTCGTCTGCTACCTAATGCAATGTAACATAGCAGATAAAATAAATCAAATGCGTGACACACTATTAGACTTGAAAGATGATAGGTCTTCTAAAGCAATTGCTATGAGAATATTTCAGTGCTATAGGCTTTAGGTGGTTATTGAAGTCTAAAATCTTTGAAACCCAAGCAACACATAATTTAAGGGCTAAGAAACAAGTGAGCAGAACTATAGCAAATGCTTATTACTAGTGCAGCAATTTCCTGAAACAGAATTTAGGCAGATTTTGTTTTTCTTATAGCATTTGATATATTTTTCATTTTTTCTGAGTGCTTTCTGCATACATAGTCATGGACTTGATACCTCTGTGGTTATCATGGCATTGAAATTCACACTGGTTCAGTGGTAAAACTTCAATGGTACTTAACATAATTTTGTTTCATAAGTAGTTGTTTAATTTCATAGGCTGACCAAGTGATAAATGAGAAGTTACTAAAGTTGAATTTTCTCATTTATTATAATAAATTCCAAGAAGGGTTTTATCCTATTTCCACATGTTTATTTGTCCTAAATGACTGTTCACTAATCTTGAACATTTAAAATGTATGGTTCATAAAGTAGGCCTTAAATATGTAATTCTACTAACTGTCTTTCAGCATTGAGCCATGGTTTTCTAATAAATTGTATTCTATTAAAAATTCTGCAGAAGGCTTACCTATTCATTTTACTGAAAACTTAATTATCTTCTTTTTTTTGTTACTATTCTTATTTTGTGCTAACTTATTGTTGATAAGTTTGTTTCTGTTTGGTAAATGTCTGTGACAGCATAATGAATTAATCATTAATAAAAAGGAAACAACAGTCCCATGATCTATAGTGCAGGCTTATGTGAGTTCTGCAGTTAAAAACAATCTCTTACGTACAAGAAGATACTGTATATTTTCCCCAAAAATGAATATAGACGTCATGAAAACATGAATATAGACTGTATTCTATGAAAATACCATAGAATGATTTTTTTTTGTGAATTTACAATGAAATTACATTTAAATTCCCTAAAAAATGAAGGCTTTAAGAAATTTGGAATGAAATTTCAATCCTATTTTTTGCATGTAATTTCAGTAACAACATAATAAATTGCAGTGGAGACACTTTCAGTTTTAAAGAGGTGCTGTTGTTTGTCCAGGAAAAAAATATTGAAAAAAAATAGTGTAATCTGTACAGAAGACTGCTGTGAACTTAAGCTACATGAGAACTGTTAAGGTAGATTTAAGGTTACTTGATATTACAGATATAAATTTCTATACCATAACATGTTCGGATTTCTGGATTAAACTTGAACTTTGAGTTTCCCAAGTTTAAAATTCTTGGCTTTTAATTAATTACAATAGCTCTGCATATAATATGTCATACTGTAAACTATTGATGTGTGTTCACAACCTTGTCTTCACTTTAATTTGTGTATGAGAATAAAAATTGTTTCAAAAGGCATTAATATATATAGTTGATATTTGAGGTGCTTCATGACAAAAATAATAGTAAAAAATGGAATAAAAACACACTTTTTTTCTCTTTCCTAGCCCACTGTGTGTGAACGGGAACTCTGTGTATTTGCTTTTCAAACTCTAGGTGTGATGAATGAAGCTGCAGATGAAATTGCAACTGGGGCTCAGGTACAGCTATTTAATGTTAAAACTGCCTTTCATTATATACAGTGTTCAGTCACTCTTGTTAATTCATTTTTTGTAACTTTCCACTGATATCTGGTCTTTAATGTTTAAGCATTGTATGCAGTGAGTCATAGAGATGCACATACTTTATAGATGGTATTTCAAAAGGTGGTCTCCTTATTCTGCTTCTATTATAGGAAATGAAGCAGTACTAGGCCAATGCTAGATATTTTTAACAACCTCTGCCAGTGCAGTTAGGCTGAACTCCTGATAAGTACAATTTGGAAACCTGGATTGCTGAAATGAATCAGACAGTCTCTTCCATTTGTCTTTTTGGAGACAATTTTTAGATGATAGTGTTCATTTTATAAATGTTATTTATTTCTTTTATCTAATAACTATTAAATATACAATGCATAAACAGACCTGGGCACTGGGATCAAAACCTAGGTATTCCCCTCCCAGATGAGCACTCTCATTATAAGCTTACAGTCATTATCTTTTTGTGCGCACTTACTCCCCCTCACCTATTGAAATATGCATTTCTTTCTATACAGTAGCATAGCTTCAACAGGAAGATCTATTTGGGGGAATACCTCCCCAAACTAGCTTTGCCTGTAGCTTGTGGGGAGGCAGTTAGAGTAATCCCTACCCATTCAGGTTGAGGAAACTAAATACGTTCAATCTCCAAAATTATTTGGTGATTGACTATAACGTGTATGGTATTATATAAGAATTTGCATGACCACCATCCCCTCTTCCAGCCATGGTTTTTAATGTTGGTGTAATTTGTGAAGAGCAATATCATATGTGTTAGGTGTTCTTCCTGTCAAAACAGGCCCCCTCACACCCACACCTATGGCAGAATGCTGAGTTTTTTGTGCACCTAAATAGCAGTTTTCTGGCCATATAAGTGGTGGTCTTGGCACTGTGGACATGTAAGCATGAGTACATAGACTGAGCATGTTTAGTAGGCTACTCACTGGGTAGGCAGAAACATAGCTACATATTCACAACCATGCTGAAAGAAAAAGTGAATGTGCATTTGAAAATGACTCAGTCAAAATGAAAATGACTCACAGTCAAACTTCTTTTTTGTTTTAACTCCATTAGCTGTATAATAGGGGCATGTACTGAAGAAACAAAAGACTCAGCTTCTAAGCTTCCTTTGCTGAAAGGGGATTTGAACCTGTATCTCTTTGTCATCCTAGTACAGTTCTCTCTAGCCCTCTTTTTCAAGGTGATACTCTGGCCACCCAAGAGGGAGATGTGTAAGTACAGGAGGAAAAGAACAAGCAAGAGGATGTGTGGCCCAGAGGCTTTGGGGTTTGTGGATCTCACTCTTGGAGTCAGGGGCCTAAATTTCTCTTAAGTCTCACTTCAGCCAGTGAGCTCCCTTTGTAGATCTGGACCGAGGTATCTCAAATTTAGATGTCCCCATGAAAAGGGTGCTGCAGATGGTGTGGCAGATCACCATATGTAACACAACTCATGTTTTCCTCCAGTTAAAGAAAACTAGAAACTTTGTCTACATGCTAGGGGGCTAGCACTATATTATTCAATTTAAAATCACAGAAAAAACAAGTACAACAATTGGAATATACACTAATGTACTAGCATGTGTGTGTGTGTGTGTGTAGCTAAAGCTTTTATATAGCTGCAATACCAACCATGAGTCACTGATGAATGGATGCCATGATGATATAAAGTTTTTTTTTTTTTTAAACAACGAACTAGGCAAAAATAGTCAATTATGCCATTAGTCTTGTAGTCATTATAGTTCAATGTATATCTCTTATTCAGATTCAGAAATCAAAATCTAGCCTTCTTGAGCATCTCGACAGTGCCCCCAATACTTCGCTGCCAGTCATTTCTACACCTGAGTTAATATCACCACATGTGAGTTTCAGGGCTGTGTAACCAAAGAGAGACTTTACCAGGAATGGCTAACAGACAGCAAAATTGTAGAAGAAAATATAGTTTGAAAAGTGGAGAGAGAGTTGTTAATGTCTTTGGAGTGCAGAGAGATTAGCAGGAATCTCAGCACAACCTAAATAGTGATACCACTGCCCCTCTGAGGCAGTTGGTTTTAACGCTTAGGTGGTCCAAGAATCAAAGGTGAGCGTAGCTGCACCACTGCACCCCCTGAAAGGGTGCAGACAGAAGTGACATTTTTTGCCCAATCTGGCCACAGAAAGTGGTCTATATAGCCATGACCAAACACAAGTACATGGTTGCAGACTGTTTCAAAAATGTCTGGTTGGGCAAAAATCTGAACCCTCCTTGCATGAGGGGCTAGATGAAGACGATTCAAAACAGCATCGTCGGTATCTTCTGTTGGCACTGCTTTCCAGCTTGTCACTGTTTTCAGAATGAGAGTGGGGAAAGGGAGTGAAAGGAGCTTGGTCTGGGGGGGTTTCAGCCCCTGCTGGAGGGTGTGGCAGGTATATTTGAGGCCCCTGCCACCCTCCAAAGCTGCCTGGGGAACCCCTAGAATGAGCTCCCTCTGCTCCCATTCTGAAATAGAGATAGACTGGGAGAGGAGGGGCCAGCTCAGCTGAATTTAAAGTAGACTTCAAGGTTCAGTAAGTTACATCAGTTGCCATCAGTCCCACAGGGCATTAATGGAGTATATGTAAGATCAGTCTATGCCCTTCTCTCCATGTGATGCTAATAGACCAGCAACAGTGTGAAGAGAGGAAGAATTAAATTCCCTCACCAGTAGTGTGAATTAAAACAGTACAACACAGAAGAATTTAAGCTACTGTGTTTCAGAGTTTGGATTTTCCAAATATCCCCTTTTTTAAATGTTATGTTGAATAATCTCTTATGAACTTCAACTTAATGAAGAAAGTAGAGAGAAGCAGGGCTTCCAAGTACTAGGACAGTAGTCCAAGTACTCCAGTACTCCAAGTACTCAACCTTTTCCTTGGCACTCTGGGGGAAGGGGGCATGATGCGGGGGGAATGGGGAGTTAAACACATTATTCTCCTGGGCTCCTTTGCATATCCCATCCCAGATGCTTAATTTTGAAACATTCTCTTTGTCTGTAAGGGTTGTACACTAAAAAGAAAATAGAATATCCTGAAATGTAATGTGATTTTCAACTTTCCATTAAGATACTTAAGGGAGGGAATTACTTAAGCAATTTTATTGTTCAATATGTATGAGATATCTAGTAATTTCAAGTACCAGAATACTTTTACTTTTAATCAGAAAAAAAGAGTTCCATTCATGCTAAGGGAGCACAGGAGGAGAATGGAAAACAGTATGACTCACTGCAGAATAATTCCCTCTCCCTTTCCTTATGATTCTCATTTTCATGCTGATTCCCTAAAGGACCCTCATTTTTATTTCCTTCAAGTGATCAAATCTGGTAACTTTTAGAACAGTTTGCACTATGAATCAGAATCTAGTTTATCTGGAACAGTGAGAGGAATCAGAGATACCTATAAAACAAAACTTACCTTAGCCCTTGAAATCTTGCACTGAATAGACCATTTTTATAGAAGAAACATTGTCAGGAAGGCCAGAAGAGCCCCTATCAAAAGCATTAACCATTATGCACATGTTGTTAAATATATATGGTTTCACAGTTTTGGATTACTCTACTAGTAATACCAATTCCTGCCTCCTAACAAATTGTTGTCTTCCTATTTGGTAATTCCTTTTTTTCCAGGCTCATTTTTACTTATGCATGTGCTGATTTAACTTTAAGCTTTATTTAACCCCTCCCCCAAACACATACAATATCATCACACAGTACAGACATGCCAGGCTATGCTAATTCTCTGCAAAACAAGGAAGAAATCCTCAATCTGGGCTTGAAGTGGCTGTTAAATCCACTATTGCAGCTCTAGAGGATTCAGTATTCACTAGGATATCTGCAACTCCATTCTTCAGGACAATGGGCAGTTGTGTTCTTCATATGAACTAATCCCAGTCTTACTCTACTCCCATTATTTATTAGAATCTTCAACACAAGCCAGAGATTGCATACCTGCTCCCAATTCTGTTACGCCCAGAGATCACCTCACACGTCTAAGACAGCCAGATTTGCCTTATATTATAAATTAATATACTCTACCTTGCAATAAATTTTGGGGCAAATCTTGGTCCCACTTTATTCATTGGAAGTCTTTTACAGGAGTTGTCTGTTGTGGCCTGATACAGAACCTGTTAAAGCTGATGGATAGACTTCAGTCGGATATGAACCAGGCTGTTACAGTTTTACTTATGGCTGTGTTCTCTACTTCAGTAACATGACGTTTTTTAAATAAAACACTGTGTCCTGCTTGTGTATGATATAAGTCCATGGTATACAACAGATGGGTTTCTGTGAACAGACAAAGTGGTTGGTCGATATTCTAGACAAACCACTTATTCCCTCATAGCATTGCATCATTTATCAAGTAAACCCAAGTGTCATCTCAGGCAAAAGTGCTGCAATGTACAGTGCTTACTTGATCTTTCAATTTTACTTCCTCAGAAACAGTGTAGGATAAATTTTGCTCTTTAGAAGATCCTCATACACTTAGTAAAATGTGTATTTTTTTCTTAATAAATTAAGTCTCAAGAGATGTGGACAGGAAGTTCCATACAGTTTATTTAGCATGGCTAAAAACATTTTACTTCTGAAGAAAATAAATCTTATTATTTGAAATTGAAATTCTTACCTTAGTTTGCAATTGTAACTACTACATGCCTTATAAAAATTAGATGTTATTGTATATGCCCAGTCCCAATGGATAGGTTTACAAATCAGTTAGTAAATAACACCAGTTAATCTGAGGCACCCTGCTATGCAAAGATTTTCAAAACTGGGTTATGTGGAATTTCAAAAGATGCCGTCAGAAAAGAATATCAGCTCACTCACAGGACACAGTTATCACAACATTCAGGTTTACAACTGGTGTAATTTACAATTATTAACAGAATATACAAATGACAGATTAGAATTTAGTTCTCATACATACATTGTGGACAAAGCAGTTGTTGGTGTAATAATAAAAGGCTTAATGCTCCTAAAGAAACAAATTCTATACTACAAGATGAAAAAAGATAATTCTAGATAGAAGAATAAATTATTGAAAGCTCAAAAGAAATAGTTTACTGAGTAAGAGCCATTCTTTATCTTGGTTTTTCTTTATTTCTAGGTGGTAGATTTATTAGTATCCATGTGTCGATCTGCATTAGAATCGCCTAGAAAAGTTGTCATTTTTGAGCCATATCCTTCTGTAGTTGATCCTAATGATCCTCAGATGCTGGCCTTTAATCCAAGGGTAAGTAGTTATCTCTTCAAAATATAGCAGGAATTTTTTTGGTCATATTTTAAATGCAAAACCCAGATCTTGCTTCACAGACCATGTGCCTTTACTATCACAAATGTCTATTTAAAATATGGTATATGCTCAAAAATTGTGCCACTGAACCGTATGGCTAGGGACAGAAATTATACATAAACCACTATAAGTGACTGGAAACCGGTTCACATCTGTAACACAACGGAAGTTCAGTGCACATAAACCGTTTCCAAAATTGCCAAAACTGGTAAGATGAACCTGGATGGAAGCAGTATCAGACTTAACTGATTAGGTTAAATAGATTTTATTGAAGTTCTGTCCCAGATCCCCTCTATATTCAAGTTAACTCACAGTTCCCCAGCATCCCAGGATGCTTTGCACCTCCCCAAGTCCAACCTTTACAGGTGGGCTGGCTAGCCTTGGCCTGAGCTGTCTGTTTCAGCTTACCAGGGAGGCGTGCTCTAGTGCCCACGGTACTCCCCTGCACCACTTCAGGCATGTGGCTGCATTTCTGGAATCAAAAGTGAATGTCTGTTCATTTGCTTATCAGTTAAATCTGTGCAGCTTAAACTAACCTGTGACGATTGAATCGATTCAGCCTTGGGCTTTTTGATGGTCTATACTTAGTCCTAAAGTATTGCAAACAATCATTGTTGTTTTGAAGGTAATTAGAAATAAATTTTCATCCAGGGCTAAGGCTGAACGTTGTTGTTTGTGGGTACATATTGTAAATGCAAAATGTGTGTTGTCTTTTCTGGGTATATATTATCCTCTCAAAAGGGGAGGCAACTTGTGGTCCATTTAAATCATGTGGCACTAAAAAACAATATATGTTAGTTTACATTTAAAAGAATTGTCTATCACTATAGTCACGTTGCTATTAATAAAATAATTGCCTCCAAAATGTCAGTTTAGTGTCCTATAGTGCTTAATACATAATACTGCCATAAGCAGTAATTAATAAAGTGTATTGGCTATAACATGATTATGGAATTACTTACTATTCTATCTGATTGAAATTTGCTCCAGGAACCCTGAATTTTTCATAGAATTTTTCATAGTAAAGTAATAACAGAAGGGATTTCAGGCTGTCATTTAGTTCATCCCCCTGCTTATGGCATCCCTGACTAAACCATCCCAGTAAAGTGCCTGTCTAACCTACTCTTGAAAATGTTCAAGGATAGAGATTTCGCAATTTCTCTGGGTAGCCTGTTTCATTGCTTAATCACCCTCAAACTGAGAAAGTTCTTTGTAATCTTCATCCTAAATTTCCATTGCTCTAATTTGACCATTGCTCCTAGTCCTGTCACCTATTGCCACAGAAGAATCTACCTCCATCCTATTTATAATTAGTTTGAATAAGACTAATATAATCAGAAAACTCTTTGAATCCCGTGTTAGCCCTGTGTTAAAGGGTCACGTGAGCTTTCTTGACTCTCTGCATCAAGATAAATTTCACCTTTTTCTGAGCAGAGGCCAGATAATGGAATACTAGAATGTTCTAGAATTTCACTGATTCACTGATAGCCCTTTAGTCTGCTGAATGGGTACCATGTGCTGTTGATTAATTAGATGTACTGATGGGCCTAGCATAGTTAGTAGTATGTTGAATATTTGAAAGCAATTATGAGACTAAATGTGTGTGATTTAGTTAAATAGTTGCCAGATCCATATATGGTTACAATTGTTTGTAAAAAAAAAAAAAAAAAAAAAGAGAGAGAGAGAGAGATCTAATATACTAATTGCTTGTGGTGAATTCTAATGAAACTAAAAGAAAAGCCACAAACCTAATTTTAGTCCCAGACTTTTCCTGGGCTATGGATGAGTTGATGAGTGAGATGGAAGGATATAATTGCATATAGATATTTGAGAAAGTTTGAGTTGTTGTGCTGTGGGCTTAGTTACTGTTTGATGCAGAATGTACAGGAGCTCAGAACCAGTTTTTTGCACAGAAAAAAGAGGTAAAATATTTTAAATACATTTGTTTACTTTATATTACATCAGAAGAAGAATTATGACCGAGTCATGAAAGCACTGGATAGTATTACTTCTATTAGAGAGATGACACAGGTAAATATAAGTCTTTCAATATCTTGACTATAATTTATAGCAAAACGTAGATATTTTATTTGTTGGTGCTTGGGGGTGGAAAGAAGGTACTGCTCCTTTATTTTTGCTATGCAACAGCAAGAACACGCAGTAGCCAAAAAACAGAACTGATGAAATACAGTTCAGGTTTTTGAGGCTTAAATAAGAAATAATATCAGTGGAAAAGAACATTGTAACAGAATAATAGCCAACTGCTGCATTTCTGGAAATATCAAAGCCAAGCCAAGTCTCTTATTTTCAAAGAAAAAGAAATTGATTTTGTGACAATGTGCTAGGACAATGGCTTTATTTCTATTATAACTAGAAACTTGTTCATTTAAGAACAGTTGGCAGGTATTGAGAGTTAGGGCTCTTGGGATTTATGCCATGGGATGTCTGAATACTCACTGTAGGACAGATTATGATATCCTTACTATTGTTGAATAGCACTATACTTCACACGTAGTCCCACTAACGTTAACTGATAACTACTCATGGAGCAAAATGCTATTCAGTGCTATAAGAATAGGCATCTTACTGCTTTACTTTGCCAGGCTGTTAAATAAGTGAAACTTCACCAGAGTTTTGTAAAGTTAATCCATGTTTGTAAAGTGCTTTTAGCTTCTAGAAGTACAAATCATTATTATCATATTAGTATTAAATAAATAAATAAATATATATACATACATACATACGCACACAAGTATATATATGTATATGTGTGTGTGTGTGTATATATGTTACATATGGGGCATCTACATGAGACACTTACTGTAGTTGCCTAATTAGCTCCGCAGTAAAGCATCACCATCTATGTGTGGAGAGCTATTATTGGGCTGGAGTAAGCTAATTATTACCTCCTCTGTAAGTTAGTACTGCCTGACACAAGTACAGCAAAAGCTTTGTTATCCGGCACCCATGGGGATTGGGGTGTGCCAGATAACAAAATATGCCAGTTAATTGAGAGGCCCAAACAAGAATCTTTACCTTTTCAGGCCGCCACTTCTCCCACCGCATCCGGGACATCACTGCCCCTCCCACGGTTCCTGAGGGACAGGGAGGCAGGCGCTGTGCAGCCTGCTATGCCCCGGACTGTGGGGACTCAGCAGCACAGGCTGCTTTGCCCCAGGCTGTGGGTGCTTGGCAAAAACCAGAAATGCCACAGTGGGCACGTCCGGTTTCGCTTTTACCTTAGAAGCCAGCATGCTGGTTAATGGAGTATGCCGGCTTGTAAGGTGTCGGTTAAGGCAGCTTTTACTGTACTATCCTACAGCAGAGTTATTAACTCTACCGCAATGCATGTGTAGATGGTGACTGGTGCTGGCTGGGGCACACGGGTGCTACAGTGTGTGGGGATGCCTGCCAGATAGCTGCCCGTGCCCGCCTCCTCCCCCCCCTGCAATCGCACCCTCATGCCCCAGCCAGCTCTTCCACAGTATGTTGAGCTGGGGCAGAGCAGCTCCATGCTGGCAGGCTGACCCCGGGCACTCTGCCAGCTTGGGCTGCATTGCCCTGGCTCAATGTGCTGCAGTCCCAGGTACACATGTAGTAATCTAGACTGAATGTTTTAAAAAATACTCTGAAACAGTGGACAGTTTAACATTAGGATGAAGTGTAATTAGTGCTGGCCTAAGTAGTTTTTAAGTCCACTTTAAGGGCCGCTGTATTATCTAAGAAAATCAGTGAGAGTTTTTAGTGGGAACATGATCTGGTCCAGCAGGAATTTTACCTATCTAATACCATGAAGCAATTAAAATAACTTTGGGTAAATTACCCTAGAAGACTGTTTTCTGGAGTTCCAATCAATTTCCTAGTGTAGGTGCCAAACATCACTAAATGTTCTTTACTGTTCTTGCTGTAATCAGCAATGTTAGCTATAATATACTCATTTTGATGCTAATTATATGCCTATAATTTTGCTACAGGGAAAATAATTGCTATATTAATTCTTGTTGTTGTCAAAACACATTTAAAACTGTACAAGGCTAGGTGTCAGCAAAGCTGGGGCGTAGGTTTAATGATGAATCCAATGTATACATTTTTTTTCATATGAGGTAGTGTAATGCAATATCTAAAATATAAACTTTGGATTTTAACCAATAATAAATAGCACAATTACTGTTTTCTAGGCACCTTACTTGGAAATAAAGAAGCAGATGGATAAACAGGACCCACTTGCTCATCCTCTTCTGCAGTGGTATAGACCTGGCTGCTGTTGGTTGATAATCACTTGAAAATCAAGTTAAAAGAATAATCATATTATTCCCACTAACTTGAGCTTATTTCAAAGCAAGCCTTTTAATCAAGTCTCTGTGGGCTCTTAATCAAGGAGAATTTATGTGGTTCATAAGCCCTGAAGCTGGCCTTCCCCAGCGATCATTAGTCAATACACCTAAGAAAAAAAATCCTTATTTATCATAGGGTTGTCCAACTGGAAGCCTATGGACCACATGAGACCTGCTAGGAGCTAACATGTGGCCCACAGGCTCCTGCCTAGCCCCCAGTCCCCTCAGTGCTTCTAATGCAGCAGCATCCAGGTTCTCGAAGCTCTTTCCCCCTCCCCCGGGCTTCTTGTCCCAACCCCACTCTTTGCTGGGGGAGGGGGCATATCAGTGGGATGGGGTCAGGGTACCCATGCTATGTACAGCAACAGAGAAAGGAGCAGCCTGCACACCATGTGCAGCAGAAAAGGTGGTGTGTCTGTGCTGTTTGCACAGCAAGGAAGGAGTTGGCAGCAGAGGGAGGAGCTGCTAGCATGGCACGCCCAGCTGGCAGCATGGTGAGGCCGCATGCATCTTGAGGGGGAAGGAAGATGGCTGTCTGTGCTACACAAGCAGTCAGGGATGGGGTGGGAGGGAGGGCCAACTGTACATCAGAGGCCCTTGAGCCAGCCATTGACCCCCTGGTCCGTGGTCCGTGTAGCATGTGGCCCCCAACCACCCAGAAGTTGGACAGCCCTGGTTTATCATATCTTATACATGTACTTTTTTAATTTCAGGGTTATTTCTAGTAATAGGTCACATATTGTGAAACTTCCTGTGAACAGGGTAAGTTTGAGGTTTTTATGTGTTTCTGTACCATTATGGGAGGTTTCTAAAAGTGTTCAACTTTGTATAATTCTGTTCCCATTTAAGCCAATGGGACTTTTACTAGAGACTTTAGGGAGAGCAAATTTAGGGCAGTGCTGAATGGTCCATGGTATTTGTGTGTGTCTTGTTTAGACAAGCACCACAACCTTTTCTATACCTGGTATAATTTCTTTACCTGTGGCAGGTTATGTCTGTTGTGTCAGAGTTGACAGGAGTGTTACGAAGAGTTTACATTATGGATTGCTTATAATGGTTTGGATAGGGATGATCCTGCCTTGGGCAGGGGGCTAGACTAGATGACCTCTGGAGGTCCCTTTTAGTTTTACTTCTCTATGGCTGTGCGTAGATGAAATGAGTGTAATTGATTCTGTGTCCATCAGGATCCAGAGACCCCAAATTCTGGAGCAGGCCATACCTCCCAGCTTCCAGTAGCCTGCTGGACTACCAGCAGGCCATATGGAATGGTTCTGCCAGCCATATGTTTGTTCTTTCTTGAAAAAGTATATCTGTGTCTGGGTTTTTATTCCAAGTAAATCAGTAGCTGTCAAGCCTCAGTCTTAATTGAAAGCCACTTCTGCTCAGTGTAATTATTCTAGTAGCGTCATATTGGGTTGTAGATTATATCACAAACTTACATATGCTTCTTAAACTAAGAATTTTTAGAGCTTGATTTGAAATAAAAGCTGTGATAGTAAGACTGCCCTTGAGTTACTGAACTGAAGTGCAACAATATATATTATGTGAACTAGCACAGTATCTTAGGAAGGTTTCTTTCTGGAAGTACAATACCTGTTGTATCTCTTCACATCCTCTGTGTGCTGTTGTATTTTACAGCAACTGAAATTTATGCACACTCCCCATCAGTTCCTCCTTCTCAGCAGTCCACCAGCCAAAGAATCCAATTTCAGAGCTGCTAAAAATCTGTATGGAAGTACTTTTGCATTTCAGTGAGTATGAAAAAACCAAACAAAATAATGATAATATTTAGCTGTCATCTGCCAATTAAATACATTGTACTACAAAAATTGTTTATTTAATTCAGGATACTTAAAACTATTACTTCTCATGCTTTCCATTTTATTTTTAAGTGGTTCACACATTGAAAACTGGCACTCCATCCTGAGGAACGGCTTAGTTGTTGCTTCCAATACAAGACTGCAGGTAAATAGCAGATGGAAGCATTCTTATTTAACTTGAATATGTCATGTTGCATATTGAATGCAGGGCAAATGTGCAAGTGAGCATTTCAGACAGCAGTGGAGTTGTGATGGAGACCTACGTGGAGCAATTAGCTCCTTCCTTCCTCCATCCCTGATACAAAGGTTCTGCTGGTCCTTTAGAGACCATTAATGTGAAAACATGGCAACATGAAACTTTGCATCTAACCTGCCATTGACTTCAACATAGCCATGATTTCACCCTTATGTTGTACACAGAAGAACCCATAGTGATGAAGAAGAGCCAGACACAGGGCTGCCCTTTCCCTCAAGAGGTGTTGTTCAGTAAGGCTCTGCAAAGCCTCAGTTGCTGATTCAATTTGGCCCAATTTGGCAGCCAAATCTCCAAATCCAAATGGAACCAGGAAACCCTTTAATCTCTCCAAATCAAATTGGAACCCTCTGAATCAATTCTGAGAGATTTGGAAAGATTTGATGATTCAGAGATAGATACAGCTTTATATGTTTTTTCTACATACCTCAAGGTACCAGGCGGCTCGTGAATGCTGAGATGCTGGGGCAGATGGAGTGTCCCGCAGGAGCGTGGGGAGTCTCCAGCATGCTTGACAGTGGACCAGAAGTCCTTCCAGTCCACCCAGGGGGCACCCAGAGTCCCCCCATGGCTGATTCCCGAGCCAGGAGGGCATGGGGGGCCCCCACACGCTCAGCAGCGGACCCAGAAGTGGACCAGAAGTACTTCTGGACCACTTCCCGGTTTGCTGCTGAGCACATGGGGGGTCCCCCTGTGCTCCTGTGGAACACTCCATCTGCCCCACCGTTACAGCTTTCATGAGCCGCACCTGGTACTTCAAGATATGTAGAAAAAACATTTAAAGCTTGTCTATGCCGAATCCCTGGTTCTCTGAATCAACATTAAATCTTCAGATTCAGATTTGGCTGAATCAAATCGGGACAGTGATCTGAATCAATTAATTGAATCACTGTCCCCAATTCCGGTTGAATCTGAATTGAATACAGCCTGTTTCGCACACCCCTATTGTTCAGTAATGTTCAGTGAGCCTTACTGAAGGCCCAGATCCACACTGGACTTAAGTGCCACAATGCAGAACATAGATATCCCTACAGAAGGTCTCTGTAGCAGAATCCATGTCCCTGAGTTAGATGCCTGAGAGTGCTAAATCTAACAGGTGATCTAATTTTATGAATATTTTTTTACGTTATTGAATGAATCCAAAACTCTAAGTTAGATTTGTAGGCTTTTTACACAGTATCTGGGCAGAGTCAGGCTCATATAGTGGGATCGGATGGTATTGGAAAATTGTCCTTGCAGTTTTCTTTTATAAAACTTTAGAAAATAACATTAAACAATTCTTGCCTTCTTTTTCAGCTCCATGGTGCAATGTTTGGAATCGGGATCTACCTTAGTCCATTGTCAAGCATATCATTTGGTTACTCAGGTGATATTTATAAATCACTCTAGAGCTGGAGAGATTGAGGGGGATATTTTAATTTGCTGCTTCTTCTACCTGCTTCGTTTTTTAATCATTATAATAACTTTGTCCCCTAAGCTCCATAGGTCAAGATTTTTAAAAAATGGTGCTTAAAAATAGACTCCTAAATTGCCCTTTGTGATCTTAAAAATTATATCCTGATTTTCAAACATGTCAAATGGTCAGAAAATTTCACTGAAATCAATGGTAGTTGCTGGGTGTTCAATATTTTGAAAGTACATAGACTTGGAAGCCCAATTTGACATTCTTGTTTTTTAAAAGTGTGTAAATAAAACTTTATGATAAAAGTACACTGCTTGCATTTGTGCACTGCTATGTGTAGGCATACAGAACCTGATCTCGCAGAGTACTTTAAGTGTGTGTTTCCATTTCATCTATGAGCTCAATAGAATACTTACTTTTAAGTATATTGTAAAGTTCCCTGCTGCATCAGGGTCATATAGGGAATATAAGACACTACATTGTAGAAAATATGAATTCCATAAGGTTGCAAAAATGGCATGACTTCCAAGTGGCAAATCCACAAATGAATTAAGCAGTTCAGTCCAAAGCCTTTTTACCAGGCCCCATGTCAAGCCATTATAAAGTATGTGGGGACTTATACACATGATGGTGAGGCCATGCTGGAGTGTTGTAATTAGAACGTGGAGCAGACTCGATTAAACGAGTCTGCTCTGACACTTTCTAACTGGAGCATGAACCGCATGTGTATAGGCAGACAAGTATTCCACACCAAAACCTGTTTGTACTCTCCATATATAATGTACACTGATGAAGCTTTACACACCCCATTGTATCTGAAGTAATTTTGATGTCCTTAGGGATGAACAAGAAGCAGCAGAAAGTGTCAGCTAAAGATGAACCTGCTTCAAGCAGTAAAGGCAGTAATGCATCACAGGTACAGTAGCATATCATATATCTTGAAGACATACGGTTTTATGATCAAGTGCTCAACATCTGTGAAGGAATTAATATTCCTTGTTGGAAGCCCATAGTCCTCTTCTATATCAGCAGTACTAGAGATCCTGTTACAATCAAATATAACTCAACTGCTTTCAGGGACAACTTTACTGATTACACTCTGTGCCAGTACATTCCAGACAGAACTATGTGGAATTAAAATGGGAAAGAAAGGAAGATTGACTGTTAAATTTAACATCACCTCTACCAAACCTGTGAACTCCTTACTAAACTAATGGCCATCAGGGCTTTAGAATGGATGATGCTGTAAAATGAATTGATATCTATAGTATTCCATCACTGATTTTCTTTATGTTAAATAGTTTCTAAATATTCAGCCAGTAAACTTGCTAAATCGAAGGCAAGATCATTTCAAGTAATTATACAGCTACACTGGACTGAGAGATAATGAAATCTATAGGAGGAAATTCTATAGCTGCCCATATGCAAATGTGTACAGAGCCTTTCCACAGTACTTTGTGCAGCTGATTCAAAAGGATTTTGTATCCCCTGTAGGTTACACATCTTCTGTATTCCTCTCTCTTCTGTCACAAGCAGAGAGAATGAGATGGGCAGTAAAGTAGCAGTAGCAGGTGTGCACCAAAAAGTCCATAACTGCATTCATCTACTAGTAAAGCCCTCTTTGTAGAGCATTCTGTTATCTCACATGCTACAGTACTTTTGTACTATATCCTGTATGGTAGCAAAAAAAATCTATCCCTACCCATACCACTTGAGGAGAGCAGTTATACAGAAGGCTCAGATACTCTTAAAGCCCATGAATTAAATAATAGGGCCCGTGCCCCTGTATTCTTCTGTCAGCCACAGGTGAACATTCCATATGTTAGGAATTTGAGCAGTGGAGCATTTGCCCATTTTACTCTATTTATTAGTCTTTTTATCAGTAATAAAGTGATCCTCCTAAAAACACTATGCAATCTTTAAATTGCTAATGAATTGGAACCATTCTCATTGGACAAGATGCTTAAATCACTACTTAACATTTTAAGTTCCTAAAATAAATGTTTTTAGTGAGGCTGTGTCAGTGACTAAATTAACTGTTGAAGGGAACATTGCTTTTTGTTACGTTTGTTTGTTTTGCCTAACTGCTCTTACTAATTTTTTAAATGTTTTTACATCTCAGTCACAGAAGAAAGGACAGCAATCTCAATTTTTGCAAAGCCGTAACTTAAAATGCATAGCCTTATGTGAAGGTAAGGTGAAAATCTTTTCAAATACATTTTTTTTCTGGGCACTGTATCTATTTGAATGAGTTAAAATGCAAATTAATACAAGCTTAAATTGAAGTGTTTTTTTAATAAGAGTATGTTATCAGGCATGCAAATACCTACTTAATTTCTAGCCTTTAAGTCTCAGTGCATTTGGTGACCACTCACCCAAAAATATTGGTTCCCAGAGCAGGCACTGTGAACGCTATGATTGGTTATCCTCCTGTCAGTCTCCTAATTTCTAACAAATTAGCTGTCTTGGTAGCGTGCTTTCCTTTACCACAGAGGCAGCCTACAAATCTGTGAAAAAGCGTTAAACATCAAACAATCAGAACTGAGAACTATCTAGTTGGAATTCCCAACCTACCTCTCACTACTTGGATAAATGAACACTTTTTCTGGTAAATAGTAGAGGTGTGTGAAGCGGGCCCTATTCGATTCGGATTTGGATTTGGCCTGAATCAGGGACAGTGATTTGACTCATTGATTTGGATCACTGTCCGTGATTCAATTCAGCCGAATCCGAATCTGAAGATTCGATGCTGATTCAGAGAATCAGCGATTCGGACATAGACACAGCTTTAAATGTTTTTTCTACATACCTCAAGGTACCAACATGCCTAGTGAATGCTGCAATGCTGGGGCAGATGGAGTGTCCCACAGGAGTGCAGGGAGTGTGGGGGCCTCCATGTGCTCGGTGGCAAACCCGGAAGGGGACCGGAAGTACTTCCCAGCAATCAGGCATGGGGGGACCTCGGATCCAGGAGGCACAAGTTGCCAAGCCGGGGCCCCCCTGCATGCTCCCCAGCGGACCTGGAAGTGGATCGGAAGTGCTTCTGGGCCGCTTCCCGGTCTGCTGCCGGGGGCACTGGGGACCTGCCCCATGCTCCTGTGGGATGTTCCATGCGCCCCGGCATCACAGCATTCACCAGCTGCCTGGTACCTAGCGGTATGTAGAAAAAACATTTAAAGCTGTGGCAGTCTCTGAATCTTTCCGAATCTCTCCAAATTGATTTGGAGGGTTCCAGTTTAATTTGGAGAGATTAAGAGCCCAATAAAGGGTCCTGTGATTCAATTCGGATTCAGAGATTTGGCCACCGAGTCGGGCCAAATCTCCGCCAAATCAAATCAGGGACTGAAGCTTCACACAGCCCTAGTAAACAGTACCCACTAGCTCCTGTTTGTTTTCTTCATGCATTAAAACCCACTCCGTTTGCCTGGTCTGTATACTTACTGTATTTAAAAAAATATTTAGTCATTCTGAAATACCTCACAAAATACATGTTTTTGGAAGGCAAATAAATGCTCATGACAAATTTGAGTTGTACAAATAATTGATTTTTAGGTTCATTGGATAAACTGAAAAATAATATTAAAAAAAAATGTCAGATCTAAAATGAAAATAGTTCTATTTTGCTGGCAATACGGAAAATTGAAAAAATCCTATGATTAGCTAACTAATCAGTGTCTACACGGTGCAGCAGATATGTAGTGAAAAACTGGACATTCCCACAATGCTATTCAAAATATGTCAAAAAGCAAATAAATTTAGTGCTAGTTCCTATGCATATTTTCTTCACTCCACAAATTTTCTCCTTACAGTGATAACCTCACCTGATCTGCACAAACATGGGGAGATATGGGTAGTTCCCAATACTGATCATGTGTGTACAAGGTTTTTCTTTGTGTAAGTATAAAGCATCTCTTTAGCTTTAAAATTCTACTTGTATGTTGACTAGAATTTTTGCAGGTGTTCTCCTAACTACCTTTAAAAGATTGGCTTGTGTGTATGCTAAATGAACCATTTGTTACAAAAAATACAGTGAATGAAGAGCTATTCACTGTTCCCACTCCATGGCAATAGGTCACACTATTATAGGCCTGTACTGATAACTTAGAAAAATGAAAATGCAGTGCTACCAGAACATATTTTAGAAAAGCCAAGGGAAGTAAAAGTTTCCATGCAAAACAAATCCATTCTATCACACAGATGTTTCCCTTTATCATTTCTTATTCTATAACAGTGCACTCTATATTGACATAAGGTACAATCCAGTTTGATCTTCGAGGTGGCTGAATAGGACTCTAGTCACCTAAATGGATTTTAAGCACCAAAGGCAGCAAAAGCAATCCACTTTGACCTGGTCCCACTAATCAGAAATCATCCTAAACACACCTGCCTTACACAGTGCTTACTGTTTAGATCTTAGTGATCCCCAGGCACTTTTTTTTTGTTTTCTAGGCCAAGTTAAACCCCTTTGCAATCCAGTTTGGTCTTGGGAAGGTGCATAATTCCTCAGAAAAACACAACCGGCTAGACCAGCTGTCTAAAACAAAACGCAATCCAGTCACTAGTGGCAAGGACTGGGATCCAAAACTCTTTCCACCCAAGTCCAGGCAAAAACCTAATAATTAGCACACACTCCTGGGAAATGAAAGACATGAGTTCATATCCATCAAGATAAGGAGGGCCTAGAGCTTAGGCTTCCCATTTTTAAGCAAATACCCTATCCACTAGGCAGTTGGGAAAAAAGATGAATTTCCTACCACCAGTCAGACATCAAGTGGACTGAACAGAGTTGCAGAGTGTTTAACATATGCTCTGGAAAGTGGGCAGGAATTCAGACACCCCCTTGTGTTTTCATGTAGGTGACGCCACACTTTCTGAATCAGCTTTTGGAGCTGCCTGTCTCTTGCCATTCTCTGCATAGAGCATTCAGGGTTTTAAACTCAGCCAACTTCACCACTGTTAGCTACTGGAGCAGACAAGGTCAATCATATTTTGAACCAGGATCTTTCACTCTGATTCTAAGCAGGAGAAAGCTGCACCAGTTTATCTCATCAACACAGAAGGTTTTGCACAAGTACAACTACATTAAATGGCTGACTACTGATGCCTGGAAGAGGACAAATCTTCAGTTTAGACAGTTAGTGTTCAGTTAGTGAAGATGAAAACTCCAGGACCTTGTATATGTTTTGATAACACTGCATTCCAGAGGGATTTCAGGTACAGCTGGCAGTACCAAAGGATACTGTCCTCGTACTGCGGGGATGAGCTGTCAGCAGGCTACACAGAGCCCAGGGGACAAGCAGTAGTATCAGAGCCCTTGTCACGTCTTTGTGTACTGTAGTATTGATGGGAACTATAGGACTTTTCTTTACAGGGCAAATCCTGTCACCAAGCAAAATCCACACATCAAAGTTCACCCTGTTCACATAAACCTTTGCTGAGTGTTTCAGTAAGAGGCATGTTATAAAATCATATAATCATTATTATCTTTTATTGAATAAAACTATGAACACTTTCAGGTGGATTAGTAAATGCTCGTTTTGTTTTTGTGCTTTTTAGTTATGAAGATGGTCAAGTGGGTGATACAAGTATAAATACGCAAGAGCCAAGCATTCATAAAGAGATCCTTCGAGTCATTGGTAATCAAACTGCAACTGGTTAAAAGGATCACTTTTATTAAATTGATGTGATTTGGAAGCCTTCCTCAGTCTCAAAGCTGGATTTTGAACTGAAGAAGAAGACATGAAAACTAATTTATTATTCATATTCTAAACAAATTAACCCTTTGAATACTTGCTGTTTTCTTACTTAGTATTTCTTATCTCAATGAAATACCTAAAATGGTACAAGTTAGCAACTGTAGGGGTGCAAAGTCTATTAATATACTACAACTAATAGCAATTAAACAGACATTTGGGTTGCTCACAATAAACAGAATTTAAAAAGGAGTTTTGTGCTGATATTTTTATATTAAACTCTTGAATTGGACCATTTTAGTACTGTATACTGGTAATTTACATTTAAAATGACTGAATTAAAAGAAAGGAAGAAGATTTTATAGTGGAGAACCTGCATTATACAGGATACTTTGCAATAAGTAAAATAGTCACATATTTTAACACACAATAAAAATGGTTGTCTGGAACATGTCAAGAAAGGTGGTTACCTAAAATATCTTTGATTCATTTTACTGTATACAAATGCAACTAGGATTTAGAGTAAAAAAGTTAAAAGAAGAAAACATTTATGCTGTATTCAAGTTATTACCAAGAGAAAAATAATTATTTGATGGCATATAACTTGTTGGCTTTATTCTCTCGATACAAACTACACCATCTAGTAAACAGTTGGGTTACATTTTTTTTTTTTTTTAAAGATACAAGCCAAGCAAACTGAGCAGAATTTCAGGGGTTGATAATTTGTTGTTAGGATGTTGGCATCCCAGATTTTACAATTACCTATGAGCCCTATTCAGCAATGCACTTGTGTTTTATTCTTGATTTTAACTGGACTGTTCTTGTGGTTAAAGTGAGTGACTCTAAAGTCCCTTACTGAAGTGGGGTTATATGTTTGCCAGATTAGTAAGAAATAACAAATATTACAAACTGTCAGAATTACTGATGAGTTTTTTGATGGAAGTATTGTTAATTCATCAAATAAATCACCATTGTTTAAAATTAGATATTATAGCTATTTAAAATAACATGGCTACCACATTGTGAGCATGATGGTAGCAAGCCTAGGGACCAATCCTGCAAGGTGCCAAGCATTTCTTGGGAGGTGCTGATTGCCCTCAGTTCTTACTGAAGTCATCTCTCAGAATCATGCCCTTACTTGTTGCCAGCATTTTCTAACTGTACACCTCCACTTTCTGCCAAAATTAGAAAGGGAAAGGGAAAGTTATAGAAACAAAAACTCACTATGGAAGATGGTAGTCTGAGACCAACAGTGGCCAATATTGCCACTGGTATGATCATGATCTGAAAGACCCTAGTAACAACAACATAGTGTTTTGTTTGTGTTTGGTTTTGTATTTCTTTAAAGAGGCCTAAGCCTTGCATTATACTGTACAGAGATTTTAGGATTGAGAAATTCCTTCCTGAAGAACATTTACACTTTCTGTATTCCAAGCTAAACCTAGTCCTGTTTCATTCAACACAAAAGAAACCTCACCCAGAATAAAGTTGAAGTTCTCTAGAATAAAAGTGGTTTCTGTGGCATAGGGCCATCTGTGGTGATGTTGTAGAATTGCAGTATGGTTCCACGTCTTGCATCAAAGATGATTTCTGCAATTAATCTACATGAAGCAGTTAGGTAGTGTGGGTTGTGTGACTAAATAAAATCAAGCAAACTTAGAACTGAGAGCTGGAAATCTTGCCTGACCATCCCTACTTAGTTTGCCCATGTGTATACATACACACAAAATGGTTTATACATTTACATATGTACGTTTGGCTGAACAATTGTGTGATGTTATCATAGTAGATGTAATGAAATACTTAAATCCTGAGGGGAATTGATTCCTAGGGCAGGTATCAAGTCCATAGTGGCTTCAGAGGCTAGGTGGAATAATGGGCCAAAAACAGGATGTGGCATTCTTCCTTCCCCAGCTGTAGCTGGGGAAAAGCCTAAATCCTAGAGATGCCTGCTTTATGGATGCCCAGAGTAACTATGGCATTGAGCCAAAGTTTTTTTTCATACTGTTGCTGCTCTGCTGGATATCTAAGAGCATCTCCATAGGTGCAACCACTCTGTTGAGAGAAGGAACAGTTCTTCCCCATGTTTCTGGAAGGGTGGAACAAGAATTTTTATTCCTGATTCTTGGACTCTCCCATCCAAGTTTAACTCTGGGACAGAGGAAAGATGAAGATGTTTCCTTCTCAAAAGGGCTGCTGTACATACCAGCTGCAGGAAGCTTACAGCTTCACTCCTTTTCCCTTTTGAGACCGCTTAACAAAGGTTAACCTCATGAGTGGATTCCAAGTGAATGGCAGAGGCAATGCCAGATTTAGCCAAAGCAGGTAGCCAAAAGAAAGCTCCTGTTTCTCAACTGCAGCCTCCATTCATAGAAAAGGGGAGAAAGTGTGCCCTTCCCACAAGTCAGAAGCACATGGGAAGAGGCACAGTTCCCATGGCCAATCTGTCATGATGACAGAGAAGGAAACAGCCACTTAGTAGGGGGAAGACTGAACCCCAAGTGATAAAGGGACAAAGGATACTGGGTGGGACACAGACACTGGGGAAAACCATTGTGATGTGCAAGGACAGAGTATGTTGGGTGTACACACACCAGACGCTAGAGAACACTGCTGGCCTGCTCATCAAAACAGTGGGGGAATTTATGCTATGGAAATTTAGTCAGGGAGTTGAGGGGAGATGGAGCACACTGGTGAACAGAACGTAAAAAACCACAGGGAAGGGGGGCAAAATACACAAAGGGCATGAAATAAAGCATAGGATGTTTAACTTGTGTTCACTCATTGACATAAGAAGACATGGTGTACAGAGGAGACAGAAACCTGCAGGCACAAGACTTATAATGTGGGGGAAGACAGAGTGTTTTGGTACCAAGCAGCACAGTGCATAGGGGACAGAGAGCTGGGAACAGTGTAGAGAAGGAGTGCTGAGCCCTACATATACGAGAGGCAAGGATTCTTTAGGGTGATATCTTTTAGTGGACCAACTGCATAGTTGGGATAGAGTTAGACAAGCTTTTGAATGCAAGACATTCTTCTTTAAGTCATTTGGAGAATCTGAAGAAGAATGTCTTGAATTCAACTGCTTGTCTAACTGTATCCCAATTATGTAGCTGGTCCAATAAAAATAATTCTTAGACTGTATACAGACAGTGCCGTACATACCAACACAGAGAAAGTTTTAGAATACCGATTTAGAACATGGTGCTGAAAAGATCCAAGATCAAATCTGGACCCAGCTCCTTATATCCCCCAATTTTTGGTTCCAAGCAACTCTCCTGTTTCCCTCTTCCCCCTGTTCTTCGCTGTGCCTCTAGGAGTCTCTCCCAGAAACACGGTGCACTCCTAAGAGAGGTGGAGACCAGGGTTCACATAGAATGGCAGCTTTCCACTTTCTCTCCCTCTTCTGCCCTCTGTCCATCCCAGAGACCCAGAAGATGTGGGCGAGAGTGTGCCCACTGCCGGTCTAAAGGAACCGTGGAGCTTTTCTGTTTCTTTTTTTCCCACTTCAGTGCTGTTGCTCAGCAAGGAAGTATAAAAGCCTCACAGACAGTATGTGGTCATGGATTATCAGTCCTAACCCTTGTGGTTTTTGCCTTTTAATGTTCTCTTTTTCAAAATTACTTCAATGTGAAGTAGTTTGCTGTGGTTGAACCTGTTTATACCAGTATTAGGGTTTTAAAAGCCACTTGGGCATCCAAACAAACTGGGAAAAACCAGAGGGCCTGATCCTGCAAAGTTGTGAATGAGGTTGAGTGCTGTGAGCACACCTCAGAATCAAGCCCTGGCGGCATGCTATTTCTCTTCCTTCCTTCCCTTCTGTCTTCAATACACCGATTTCTGAAGAAAATGTAGTTAATTACCTCTGGGAAAGTCGGTGACTTCTGAAGGTCATATGACCAAAGCCTGCAAAGAGCTCAGCTGAATTCCTCCTGAAATTAGTGGGAGTTCAGGGCATTCAAAATCTTGCAGACACCATGAGGGAAATCCTCTGTGTTATTAACAGTGGGAGAATTACGCTGCAGCTCATTTTGAAATACAATGCATTTATTTTTCTCCACCAAATTACTGCCAGAAAAATATTTTTGAGTGTTACGGTATCTACACATGAACAAGAAACTGCTGTTACTTTCTGTAAAGAGAACGCTGGTGCTTTTAGTTTTAAAATGGCAAGGAGATTTCTTTTGGAGGCCATGTACCAGAAGTAAATAGCTGAGATATTGTAAAGCCAGTTTCCAGACTGGCACAGAGATGGCATAGAGCAGAATGTCTCTTATCAGGGTAACGCCTGAGGGAGAGAAGCCAGTGGAAAGGCCACGTCTCTGGGGCCTTTCTGTGAGATTTCTCCCTGATTGTTTTATATTAGAGGGAAGAGGTTTCCCAGCCTCAAACCCTGCAGATACCTGTGGTCACTAAAAAAAAACCAAAGGCTTTGTGTGAAAATCTCCTATGTTGTCCCTGAATTCCCAATACTTCTTGCTCCATGGCATCACAGCTCTGCTACTAGCACACTTATTGGTCACACCTCTCCCTTTGAACTCCCCTTAAAGAAGTATGCCTGGCATAGGTTGCATTCCAGAGGAAGGGGAATATAGCTCCAAGCTCTATCACCTTTCCTCGCAAATCTCCATAATACCAGGTGATGCCACACCACACGGACCTACCCATCCAGTGCACCCATGCTTGGGTAGATTTCAGTCCTATGGAGAAGTGTCAGAATTGGGATAGGAAACTGCTATCCACCTTCTATGTGATGCATCCCCAGGTTAGAAACCCAAAAATATAACTGTTTTCAATGAAAAAAAAAACCAAAGGAAAGAAAAGAAACATGTTGCACAACAATAGTAATCTGTCCACCACTGGCTCCAGTTGTCTGTATCAAGTGTTAACACTCAAAAAGGAAAAAAAAATCTTTTGAAGCCTTTCCTAAATTCAGTCAGATATTTAGCCTTCAAGAGATTAAGCAATGTGAGCCATTCCTTCAAGTTTAAACTAATATAGTTCCACTTTCTTCAATAAACCTATGCTATTTTACATCATACAGGATTCTGGCTCAGCATCTCTTATCCTACTGGCCAGTTTGTATAATACTCTGCTTCTGAATGTTTTATGGGAACATAGTCAATGATGCCAGAATTTTTATATTTGTACTTTTTTTCTTAAAAAGAACTGTTTACTGATGCTGTATAATTTTAATGTTAGAGCTGTGGGTACTAAAAGTGAATCCAATGAACAATGCTAAGATTATGCTTTCTTTAATTGTTACAAAGATGTGGCAGTTTCCTAAAGAAGGTCTTATGCTTGGATGAAATGTAATATATTTGTAAAAACACACTTTTTAGCTGCTGAAATAATTAGCTAGTTTTCAGGGCCATAACTGAGTACAAAATAATGGGAAGATAGATATTTAAATATGGTTCTCTATTCAAAACAACAACAAATATGTTATTAGTTAAGTAGTATATACATTTGAATGGAAGTTTTCTTAGCTCTAAAAAAAGTAATTCCAATTCAGAAAAGAACATTTGTAATGCAGGTTTGACAAGAAAATAAATATACACAAGTAAAAGTTCTTTGATAATCTTAGCATTTTCAAACAAGTGGATTTTGGATCCAGTCCTATGATGTGCTGAATACCCCATTCAGTGCCTCTTAGGAGTAGGCCCTTGAAAAAAAATGTGTGTTGTTTTATGTACTAGTTATTCTTTGCTGTCATGGTAAGTTTTAAGAGAGATTCTGAAGCAAAGGCCCATTGCAAATGAGACCATCTTGTAGAATTCTATGTATATTTTAATCAAAATATTTGGGTGGATTTTAGCAGGACTGAATTTTTGTTTTATTATTCAGTGATACTGTGAAGCAAGCAGCGGTTTTGGTTGTTAAGAAGATAAATGAGTGAGGTATACAGTCAAGATCACTGTTAAAATACCTGGGCATCTTTCTGTTATTTAAGACTTTGTCATGCCCTGAAGTGTTGACCCATTAGAACTGCCTTCTCCTGACTGAAGAATACATATGCTTCAATCAGCTACCATAGCTATGGGTATGGCATACATCAGTGATGGGAGCACTGACTGGAACAAACTAGGTTTCAGGTTGTCTCTTTGGGCATTTAGAATCCTACGGGCACTTTATTTGCAGAATTGAGGTGTTGATTTGATGCCCTGCTGAATTTCTTTGTCACAAACACTACCTCAAGATGAAAGGCAAACCTGTTGATTAAACGAAATAAGCTCTCCTATTTCAAGAGCAGTTAAATATAACATGTAGGACTAAAGAAAATCTCCAGTTTTGTCTGCCATGTCTATAACTAGAATTCACTTTGTCCTTTGTAGTGTCATTGATCATAGTGGAAACTTGTGCTTCAGATAGTGATGATAAAAATAATGTAGAGTTTTACATATGAAGGTTTTGTTTGACTGGTTGAATTTTGCAGTTTGACTTTGCAGACTTTAGATTTGAAGTTGTTTGGCTCATTTTGTCCTATGCTGGATACCTGTTCTTTAACTCAATGTTCATTATCTGGAGTAACAGCCACTGAGAAGACCAAACAATATAATGTGTAGAGCTGATGTTTTAGTGAGGCAAAGGTAATACAGAAATCTTTTGACACCTTGTTCCTGCAAAATTTTAGTCTGCCTGTGGGCAGCACTGATGTATATTACTACCCGTTAAACTTTGCATTGGGATTTTGTATACAGTATGATATATTAAGTATAAATTTTTTGTAGGACAAAAAAAATGTCAAGTAGTTTTTAGACAAAACATCTAGCGTGTGAAAAATGTTGAAGAATAGATTACATTAAACATATACCAGCAAGTCAGTAAAAAATAGAGTCCTTATACACATTCAGCTTAATTTACTGTTCTAAAAGGATTTTTTAAATTTACCCAACACTTACTGTACCTTTGAGTTTAAAAAATGCAGCCACTCCTTTATGTAAACATTAAAATATGCCTATATTTCTTCTTGTTAAATATACAGCATTTTCTCCAATAAATTTCTTGAATTTTGTGCACAAAATAGTATTGCAGCCTGCTATTTAGCCTATGGTGCCTTAGAGTTATTACAAATATTTAACAATATGTACATAATGTAAATACTGCCAAAAGATCACTAAGGCCAAATATTTTCTCTATTCACTTTTTACTGCACTTGCTTTCTATTGCTATTTAAGCCTCTTTTATCCAGCTTTGTAACAGTTATAACATTGTAGCCAATGTAAATGTTTACTTTCAATAAATCTGAATTTGTTCAACAAGTACTGTGCATCTGGGCACTATTTTGAGAACTCTTATTATCGGTTGAACATTCTCCTACTTATTGAAGTCTAGTGCTGTTTCTGGATTTTTAATGTTCTCAGCAACACCTGAAGTTAGGCCATGTTTTTTATATTGATGAGGAAGAAAATTTCTCCACTGCAGCCTTTTTAAAAAACACCAGAAATAAACTATAAAAAAAATATTTTAATATTACCTATAACTAAATGCTGATCTGTGCTCTATTATACTAGTGGTTAATATATATATATTGGATACAAGGAAAGAATTTGCATATTTAGAATGTAAAGTATCATGTTTAATGTATAAGAAGTTCACAAGGTGCATTTTATGGTATTTTTAAGATCCAAACCCCTGCATTTTCTGGAAGAGTTTTTGTCCTAAACATACCAAGAAAGTATATAGGAACTATGTCATATATAATGTGGGATATTTTTTAAGTATAAATGGACATCTGAAACTCATAAAATTCACAGACATTTGTGGGAATGGTTATTAATTCCGTTAATGTACTATTTTTTTTCAATACCTACAAAGCTGAACTTATTCAGCTATATTGATTTACAGGGATTGGTATGAACTTGGATCTTTTAAACAGTTCAGAATCTGTTTTGCTAAAATAGTTATATTATTACATCATGTTACAGATTTGGGATGCACAGTATGCAAATAGTACAGTTATTTTTAATTCCAGAAGCCATAAATATTCTACTTGGGCAAGACTATGTTAAAAAGTTAAGTTATTTGAATTATGGTCCTATCTAGAAGTCCCTGGTGAAACTGGATCTTACTTTGCAATGTGCAAACATGTTTTCAGAAACAGCCCCTATTGTAGGAGTTTAAAGTCTTCATAGACAGGGCAGATAAAAGTAGGAGGGTGAAATAGATGTATGGAGGGCTCTGACTTACCACAAATTACAGAACATGTCATTTACAGCAGGGTCCCTGACCCCATGAAATCAATTAGGTTTGCTATCGACTTTAAACAGAGACGAGATTTTACCAATTCCAGTACCAACGTCACTGAATATCACTGCCTGTCAATGTGCACAAAGATTTTTACAGCAGTCTCCCATTTGTGAAATCCTCACATTTGTTTAGCAGGGTGGTAAATAAGTTGATTCTCATTACTGAAGGTTATTACTTGCTACATTTGCATATTCAACAGTTTTATTTTGGGCCATAAGAAAGACACAAAAAGATTTAATTTAGGCATTGATTGACAACAGTATTAAAGTAAAAAAAACAAAAGTATTAAACCACGGTGAAGCATCTTTAAATACATATATTGCCACTTAACAGAAGAGGGAAGGCGATCATTTTTGAAGAAAAGAAGTGTCTTGTTTGTTAAAATATATTTCTACACCTGACTGGCTTTCTTTTCTTGACTTTTACTATGTGATACAAATTGCAGCAGATTTCTTTTATACAAATGAGCCAATTTAGGGCCTAATCTGCAAGGTAAGGTACTCAACGCCTCTTAAGATGTTTATCTATCAATGATATTGTTAAAGTGCCTAACATCTTGATCTCTAAGTGCTCTGAGAAGTCAGCCCCCAGCAGGAATGCACCCTTGAAGTAGAAATAGTGCAAATAAGTATTAGAAGAAGGCAGGGTAGAGATGTACTTTGCAGACCAAATGAATCAGAACTTCATGGCTAGCCACAGAAATTACACATAAACTGGTATAAGTGATCAGAAATCAGTTCAAATCTGTAACACAACAGAAGTTCATGTATAGATTCATAGATTCATAGACGTTAGGGTTGGAAGGGACATCAATAGATCATCGAGTCAGACCCCCTGCATAGGCAGGAAAGAGTGCTGGGTTTAGATGACCCCAGCTAAATGCCTATCTAACCTCCTCTTGAAGACCCCCAGGGTAGAGGAGAGCACCACCTCCCTTGGGAGCCCATTCCAGACCTTGGCCACTCGAACTGTGAAGAAGTTCTTCCTAATGTCCAGTCTAAATCTGCTCTCTGCTAGCATGTGGCCATTATTTCTTGTAACCCCCAGGGGCACCTTGGTGAGTAAAGCCTCAGCAATTCCCTTCTGTGCCCCCATGATGAACTTATAGGCAGCCACAAGGTCGCCTCTCAGCCTTCTCTTGCAGAGCTTGAAGAGGTCCAGGTGCCCTAGTCTCTTCTCATAGGGCTTGACCTGCAAGCCCTTAACCATACGAGTGGCCCTTCTCTGGACCCTCTCCAGGTTATCCACATCCCTCTTGAAATGCGGGGCCCAAAATTACATGCAGTATTCCAACTGCGGTCTGACCAGTGCCCGATAGAGGGGAATTATCACCTCCTTGGTTCTGTTTGTCATGCATCTGCTGATGCATGATAAAGTGCCATTAGCTTTTCTGATAGCTTCATCACACTCACGACTCATGTTCAACTTGGAGTCCGCTAGGACTCTAAGATCCCTTTCCGCTTCCGTTCCTCCAAGCAGGTCATTTCCTAGGCAGTAGGTATGCTGGACATTTTTCCTCCCTAGGTGCAGCACTTTGCATTTCTCCTTGTTGAATTGCATTCTGTTGTTTTCCGCCCATATGTCCAACCTGTCCAGGTCTGCTTGTAGTTGTTCCCTGCCTTCTGGTGTGTCCACTTCTCCGCACAGTTTTGTGTCATCTGCAGACTTGGACAGAGTACACTTCACTCCCTCGTCCAAGTCACTGATGAAGACATTGAAGAGTATTGGTCCAAGGACCGAGTCCTGCGGGACCCCACTGCCCACACCCTTCCAGGTCGATACCGACCCATCCACTACGACTCTCTGGGTACGACCCTTTAGCCAATTTGCCACCTACCGGACTGTGTAGTCATCTAAGTCACAGCCTCTTAACTTGTTCACCAGTATGGGGTGAGATACCGTATCACCCCATACCGTATCGAAGGCCTTCCTGAAGTCTAAGTAAACGACATCAACCCCTACTCCTCCGTCCAGGTGTTTTGTAACCTGGTCATAGAAAGAGACTAGATTAGTCAGGCATGATCTACCTGCTACGAACCCGTGCTGGTTTCCCCTCAGCATAATTTTTCCTGCCGGCCTCTCGCAAAAGTGAGCCTTGATAATTTTTTCAAAGACTTTGATGGAGATGAGACTGACTGGCCTATAGTTGCCTGGGTCCTCCTTCCTCCCCTTCTTGAAAATGGGGACCACATTGGCCCTTTTCCAGTCCTCCGGGACCTGGCCCGTGTGCCACGAGCGTTCAAATATTCCTGTCAGTGGCTGTGCAATGATGTCAGCCAGTGCCTTCAGTACCCTCGGGTGGTAATAATAATGGTGTAAATAAATCTTTTTTCAAAATGACCGAAACAGGTTTGAGATAAAACTGGATGGATGCAGTATCAGGGCTCACATAGAAGTACAGCTCCCCACTGTAACTGAGAATACTTTACAGGAAACATTCTGAGTTGAAACGATCCCCCAGGCCAAACAGAAGTTCACTGTTGGTTCCAGGGGGCTGGAATCTAGCTGCAAGGCTGCAGCCAGTTTCCCCTAGCAACGGCTCCTCCTCCCTGCCAGCCTGAACTGTTTTCAGAGTGGGCGGGGGGAAAGGGAGCTCATTCTAGGGATTCCCCAGCCAGCATTGGAGGGTGAGGTGGGTGAATTGGAGCTCACCCCCCGCAACCATCTCCACCCCCATCAGGGACAAAATAAACCCGAGACTGAACTCCCTCCACTCCCTTTCCCCTTCCTATCCTGAAAACAGGTTAGAGGCTGAGACAGGCAAGCACAAGTTACAGAAGGTGCTATTGCTTTGAAATGTCTTCATCTGAACCCTCATGCAGTGAGGGTAGTGTCTGCATCCATGCACTTGTGTTTGTTCACAGCTATAGACCATTTTCTGTGGCCAGATCCAGCAAAAATTGTCACTTCTGTCTGCACCCTCAGACTTAACTGACTTAAGTTAAATCGGTTTATTGAACTTCCATCCCAGATCCCCTCCAGATTCCAGTTAACTTACAGCCTCCCAGGATGCTTTGCACCTCCCCCTCAAACCCCACCTCAGCAGGGTGGGCGGGCTAGCCTGGGCCCAAACTGTCTGCTGCAGCGCAGCAGGGAGGTGTGCTCTAGCATGCCCCACCCCCCGGGCTTGTGGCCTGGGCCACTGCAGGAATGTGGCTGCATTTCCAGAATCAAAAGTGAATGTCTGTTTACTTGCTTATCTCTTCAATCTACACAGTTTAAACTAACCTGCAAAGATTGAATTGGTTCAGCTTTGGGCTTTTTGACTGTCTGTACTTAGCCCATAAGCTTTTGTGAGCAGAAGCACATTTCATCAGATGCTATGGGAAGGTATTAATGCTTAAGTCTCATGATACGGATGCTGCATAATTGCCTAGATCAAAAGTGGGCAAAGGGAGTATTTACTGCACTTCCTACTCTTACTGCAAAAAATATACTCAGAAAAATGGTAAAATGTGTTAGGACTCAGGCTTGCAAAAGCCTTGCATCAAATAGGAATAAAAGCAGTTCCATGTGCAAAGAAATATTCATCTGAATTTCTAAATCAGCACTCACTTGTACTGGTCCCAAGTACACAGCTTTGAAAATTTGATGTTCTTATCATATCTTAAACATTGCAAACATTTTCATTACCATAAGAGGACATGAACTGTGATTCAGCAAAAGAAAATTGAATCCCCCAATCACAGTATAAAACACTTTTAGTAGCAAGACTGTATGTGCACTAGAGCAAACATATTGGGTATTGGATACAAGCCCATATGAGAAAATTGGCATTTTGTAAAAGCGAAGCAATGGGAATAGCACTAGCAGCAGGAATAGTAACTGCTGCAGAAGCAAGAGAAGCAGGAGTCTCAAGAGATCATGTCTGGAAAACATACAGGAACTCCTGGCTTAAGCTCTGTTCCAACAAAAGCCAGGGCTTATCATCAGCAAAGCACTTCCAATGTGTAACTATTAAAGTGAAAGTTTTTCATTGTTTTGGAGAAATGAGAACAAAAATGTGGTTAATTGTATTAAAACAGCTGCCCTGGATCACTATACAATGATAACTCACTTCAGGCAATTCAGTTTTGATTCAAGCACTATTTCTGCAACTACATAAAGAAGATTAATGTCTTCCTTCCAATACATATAGAGTAAAATCAGAATTTTTTTTTAAATTCACAAATAAAATTATTGCATGTCGTACCTTTTTGTCTTACATATTTTCTCAGTGGCTCACAATTAGGAAAACATTTGTGTAGAAAGCCATAGGAGAGGAAGACTTCACCGCCTTATTGCTTTTGGATATTTTATCATTATAGCTGTTGAATAAGTCATTTTGATGATTCTCCTCTCTTGGCCCCTTCCTTTTTTTGAGTCAGACTGTCCACCAAAATTAATTCAATAATATCTGTAAGGAGAAGAAAATAGCAGGAGGGCAAATCCTCAGCTACTGTAGATCATCATAGCTCTGTTTGACTTCAATCAATGGCTCTGTTTGAGCCATTACAATATATACTAGTTAAGGATCTTGTTTTGAGTATTTCTAACACACCTCTAACAAAGGCAATTTCCTTTCATTTCTTGTTCTGATAGCCTAAGACTTAGTTTTCTATCTTTTGTGCAGCTACATATTGTGTGTAAGGCTTTAAAAAATTGGTTATGGTAATACCGAGATGCTGGCAGTACACTGTTCTGTATGTGTGACCACTTAGCTGACATGTCATTCTGCAATATTCCATCTGCATGAAATAGTATTGTTCCAGTATTTTTCCTCTTCATTATCCTCTGAACACTCAGATGCTATGCATGGCATGCTGACTTACAAATCATTAGTATTAGAAAGCTGACGTCCCCACCATTTTTGAGCAGCTCCTGTCTCCTTCAATTTGAAACATTCCAATTTATGTGTATTGCTTGTAAGGAAACATATTTGAACCTTCTGTGGGCAATAGCTTTGGTTCACTTTCCCTATTTTCACTTTCATCATCCGTTTCTCTGAGTGTTCTTTTCACTGCTCTGAAAATGAAGAATTATTAAGGGCAGATTTTGGAAAACTTTTTTTTTTTCAGTGGGATTCCATCAGATTTCATGGAGGTAACCCAAACTGATATGATAGATGTTTCCAAGCCTCACTCACTCCCACAGCTATCCTTCACATTGTCACTGAAATACAAACACTGATGATCTTTGCATTGGAGAGAGCATACAGTTATGAATAAAAATAGCACTATAAATGCTATTCCTGTAACAAATAGAGCATGTACACAAAAGCTGTGTATTTGGAAAGTTACTATTTTTTCATTTAAATATAAAAGGTTGCTGAGTTTAAAAGATCTTTCTATGCAGTCTTCTTATATTTGTGTTCGTGTCTTGAACAACATCCAGACACCTCTACTCAAAGAAGACTACTGCACAACACAACAGGAAATTATTTTAGCATGCTGGAAAGAAAGGGGCATTAAGTCACAGCATTTTACCATGACAACTCCTTTTAATTTACTTGTACATAAAATATACAAATTGTCACCCCAAGAGTATTCTGTGGCAAATAAATTATAAAATTGATCATGATCCTACATGATTATATATTCAGTACATATACATTGTTATCCATTAGAGACATTCACAACTACCTAATTATAATGCATCTCTCTAAGTATTTTTTCTTTAACAATGGCATTTTTGTATCTCAGATTGCATGTGCCAATTATATTTGGTGCATAACTTAGCAAAATTGTCATGTGTTGTGCTTGATAAACAAGGATGTGTGTCCAAAAACAGCAGGAAGAAAAGGGTAATGCCAAATGATTGTTTATATACTGCCTTGTATAGTAGTTTCCTTTAATCTAGACAAAATTGGAGGTAAATACTTAGAATTCTCTCTACATTTAATAGCAGCCATGTCTTTAAAGAAGTTTTATCTTGTATTACTGGCATTTACTTACCAATTTCCATGAGCTTCCCTTAGGAGTATTGTCAGGGTTGTACTTTAATGTAATAAAACATTTTTTAATAATTTCCATAAATTGTTGGTCAGAATTTGTTTTTTAATTAATGAGCTTGTACATGCCACTTGTTTTCCTACAGCAAATTAATTGAAAAAATGTCCTACAGCAAATACATTAATAAAATCTGGAATCTCTTTTTAAGTCTGCTTTAATAATGGATTAAAGATTTTGGTTCCATATATCAAGGTCAAAGTTTCTGCCAAGGCTAGCTGCCCATAGGGCAAACCTTGTTAAAGTACTGTATTTTCTCACATACAATACACATGTTGTTGCTTCCCCCCTGGCTTAAAATTCAGCTACTGGAAATTGGTGTATGCATTGTAAATGAAGAAATATGGTAATAGCAGTTTCTATCCCTTCAGGTGAGAGGGGAGCAAGAGGAAAGTGAAAGTTCATAAGTTCATAAATGTAGGGCTGAAGGGGACCTGAGCAGATCATCAAGTCTGACCCCCTGCCCTGGGCAGGAATAAATACTGGGCTCATATGACCCCTGGTAAGTTGAAGCTCATATGACCCCAGCTAGGTAGTTAGCAAGCCTCCTTTTACAGACCCCCAAGGTAAGAGCCAGCACCACTTCGCTTGGAAGCTGATTCCAGATCCTGGCCGCCCTGACTCTGACGTAGTGCCTCCTGATGTCTAGGCTGAAGCTACTCTCAATCAACTTGTGGCCGTTATTTCTAGTTACTCGGGGAGGTGCTCGGGGGAACAGGGTCTCACCCATTCCTCTCTGGTACCCACTAATAAGTTTATAGACGGCCAGTAGATCCCCTCTCAGCCTTCTCTTGTGAAGGGTGAACAGTTTCAGGTCCTGTAGTCTCTCTTCATAGGGCTACCCTGCTGCCCCCTGACCATGCGAGTGGCCCTCCTCTGGATCCTCTTGATGCTGGCCACATCCCTCCTGAAGTGTGGCGCCCAGAACTGGACACAGTACTCCAACTGTGGCCTGACCAGTGTCACATAGAGGGGGAGGATCACCTCCTTGGACCTGCTTGAGATGCATCTGTGAATGCATGCATGACAAGGTGCAGTTAGCCTTGCTGACCACATCCTCACATTGGCAACCCATGTTCATTTTAGAATCGATGATGACTCCAAGATCTCTTTCTGCCACTGTGCTTTTGAGAAGGGAGTTCCCCAGCTTATAGGTATGCTGCTGGTTCTTTCTGCCCAACTGCAGCACCCGTCACTTGTCAGTATTGAATCGCATCCTATTCACATTCGCCCACCCCTGTAACCTGTCCAGGTTCAGTTGTATCCTTCCCTTCCCTTCTAGCGTGCCCACCTCACCCCAAATCTTGGTGTCATCAGCGAATTTGAACAGGGTGCTTTTCACCCCCTCATCCAAGTCGATAATAAAGAAATTGAATCGTATGGGCCCTAGGACCAAGCCCTGGAGGACTCCACTGCCTACCTCCCTCCAGGTCGAATATGACCCATCCTCCACCACTCTCTGGGTGTGGCCCCCTAGCCAATTTGCAACCCATCTGACTGTGTAGGTGTCAATGCCACAGTCACTTAGCTTTTTAATGAGAATGGGGTGGGAGACAGTGTCAAAGGCCTTCCTGAAGTCCAGAAAGACTAAATCCACTGTGACACCGGCATCCAATGATTTTGTGACCTGATCATAGAAGGCTATCAGGTTGGTCTGACGGGGCCTGCCCTTAATGAACCCATGCTGATTGCCCTTGAGCATCTTCCCCCTTGCTGGTCTCTCACAAATGTGCACCTGGATAATTTTCTCAAAGAGCTTCCCCAGGACCGAAGTAAGACTAATGGGCCTATAGTTGCCTGGGTCCTCCATTTTTTGAAAATGGGGACCACATTGGCCTTCTTCCAGTCTTTTGGCGCCTGACCAGAGCACCATGAGCGCTCGTAAAGCTGTGCCGGGGCCCCATGATGACCCCTGCCAAATCCCTCAGCACCCTAGGGTGGAAAGCATCTGGACCTGCTAATTTGAACATGTCCAGCCCCTCCAGAAGTTCCCTAACTCAGTCCTTCCTGACCTTAGGCCTGGCGGAGTCACTCCTGAGTCCGTCCTGAATCCCAGTGGGGGAGATGTCCTGGTCCCAGCTCAGATAAATGGAGGCAAAGAATTTGTTAAAAGGGTCTGTTTTTTCATCTGGTGCAACCACCAGATTGCCAAGCATATCCTGCAGGGGCCCCATGTTGCCTGGTGCCTTCTTTTTACTCCCAATGTATTTAAAAAAGGTCTTTTTGTTGTCCTTGATCCTTGTTGTCCTTGTTGCTAGCCCTAGTTCTGTCTCTGCCTTCCTAACAGCTTCCCTACAGACTCGCGCTATGGAGATATAATCCTCTTTGGTGATAGCCCCGCCCCCACCTTCCACTGGATGTACACCTCCTTTTTGGCTTTCAGATGTTCCTGAGTGCCTTTGGTGAGCCAAGGGGGATTTTGAGCACTCTGGCCCGCTTTGACTCGCATTGGGACTGTCACCCCTTGGAATCGGAGAATCGTCTCCTTAAGGAACAACCACTCATCTTTAACACCTAGTTCCCCTACTCTCCAGGGCCACAATGCCTCTCCTACCAATCTCAACTCATTGAAGTTGTCCCTCCTGAAGTCAAGGGCTACTGCCTTGCTGCAGGCCCTTGACACCCTGCGCTGGACGGTGAATTCCAGTAGGCGATGATCACTATCGCCCAAGTGGTCAAGAACCTGGAGTCCCCTCACCAGGTCATTGCCTGTGGCCAGGACCAGGTCCAGCAGGGCATTCCCCCTGATGGGACTGTGCACCTCCTGGGTTAGGTGGAGGTCTTGTATCTCAGCAAGGAACCTACATGAGTGGTCAGACCTGGCAAATGTCTGGGTAGTTTAGATCACCCATGACGACCACATCCCTGGACTTAACTGTCTCCGTGAGCTGACCCAAGAATTCCCTCTGGGAAGTCCAGCTCTTCCCTCTGGTTGGGTGGTCTGTAGTAGAACCCCACCATTAAGTCCCTTTCCCCGTGACCCCTTGTATTCTGACCCAGAGCTCTTCAGCCTGCCCCTCTTCTGACCCCATCCTGTTAGCTGAGGATGTGTATTGCCCTTTGACGTAAAGCTCCACACCCCCATGTTTCCTCAACGTTCTGTCCTGCCTGTATAGTCTGTAGCCCCATAATGTTTACTGCCCAATCATGGGTTGAATCCCACCAGGTTTCAGTGAGCCCTACTATGTCTGGGTTTGTACTAGCTATCCAGAGGGTGAGTTCCTCCTGCTTATTCCCCATACTTTGAGCATTAATGGCATTTAAGGCCTCTTATCAGTGCATGCACCCCCCCCCCCCCCCGATTCCTAGGACTGTCCGGACCCTTATCACTTACCTGGGTACTTCTGTGCTCATCACCTGTCTTGGCTGGGAGGTGTCCTTGTGTCCTCCTGTGGCCCCATCCACTGTCAAAGCTAGTTTAAAGCACACCACACTAGATCAGCCAGTAAAACTATATTCTGATTTCATGGCATATGAGATCAGAAAGTAAAACTATAGTGCCTCTCATTCAGAGGTTTCTGCTGGAAAAGCAAGGAATGATTCTTTTTTTGTTATTCTGCCCTTCAAAAAAATGTGAGTATCTTATTCAGGGGCATATTTATGTGAGAATATACAGTGTGTTGGTTTCTATAGACAGTAACACACAAGGGAGTAACGTGGCCAGTATCACATCTGATCACTTGATTCTCCAACCCAAGTGGCCAGGTACTCGTACCAAATCCATTCCATGTAAGAGATAAATAGGGACATGGTAGAAGAACACTTTTGTGCTAGAACTCCCCAAAACCTATCAATGAGCTGAGGTAGATATCATCCTTGAAACAGAGGATTGCCAAGATGACCTCTGGCCCATGCCAAAGGCTATGCTCACTTGACCCAGCTGTATTTCCTCACTTATATTGCATATTATAACATAAAACAGAAATACTCATATTACTGGAGCACACACTAAGTTTTCAAACATAGCTGGACCAGGATACTTCGATTTATTTCAGTCCTCTCACAGAGACCAAATCCTGTGGGTGGTTTAAGATCTAAGCCATCATCCACTTGAGACTTCTGCATGTGTGATTCAAATCCAAGCTTCCAGAGGTGTAGAGCTTGTGGTTTTACATGCTGCATCCCACTATCCCCCAAACACGGATTTGATTAAATACTCCACTTACCAGAAACTTTCACTTGGCAAATAACTTTGACCAAAAACTTTTCTAACTGTAAAAGCCATTGCTGGTTAATCACAGCTGTGTCAGTTTAAAGATGTGATTTCCACAACTTAGTCCCCTAGATTTATGATACCTTCTATGATTTTTATTTTCCCCCCACATTATGAATGCCTCATTTCTCCTGAGGTCTATAAAAACTTGAAAGGTATAGTAGCAATATGCAACACAGACTTCCTTGAACCCTCTTGCTGGTCCACATAAAACCTGAATTGAGGTAGTCATTTCCTGCAGTTATTAATCAAACTAATGTGATCACTTGATGAAAGTCATGCTGCACTACATAGACATTTTGAAGGAGTTTTTGTTTTTCTGTTTCATTGACCCCCTTCTGTAGTGAGCTATATTTGTTCCTGTCTCTGATGGATTCAGCTCACCACAAGGTTTGTTTGTCCATGTTGGAAAAATGGGTTATCAATTCAAGACATATTTAATCATGCGAGTAGCTACGTGGCAGTATCTCTGGCTGCTGGGAGTTAAAGGCTGAGGAAATCTATAAGATGATCCCCTCACAAGGTGCCTTCTTGTTCATTTTTTTAGCAGGGAGAATTTGTCTCCAGCCAAAAGCAGTGCACTGCCAGCCTGCAAACCAAGCAGGCTCCAGAGGATATGTATAAGGCCATGGGTATCCGCATGGATGCCCTGTCTCTCCCTTCAACCTTGGAGCTTTAGTATCTTCCACCTCCTTCTCCACACTCACCTTCTGCTCCTGGCAGCACAGCCTCAATGAAAGCGAACCAACAGGGGCTTTCCCCTGCTATAGCTCCCGCACTTTTCCCACAGGTATGTCAACTAAAAATGTAAATACATACATAACGTCCAGCTATGTTCAGGAAAGTACTTAAGCATATGCTTAGATTTTAAGCATTTGCCTAAGTTTCATTGACTTCAGTGTTCCTTAGGGAATATTCTGCCTTATAGGGGGGCACTTTTAATGAACAATGGTCAAACACTGCTGCATTGTTTTTTCCATGTAATCTCAGTGGGGCTTTTTCCGGCCTGGTGGTAGCTCCCCATATGTTCTTCTGCATGGATCCCTAGACATTGTTGTATCCTGGAGACATTTATGTGCAAAGGTGACACCGTGTGTGAATTGTAATGTCATGTTCTAGCCCAGTGTTATGGCAGGTATGTAATTTAGCTGCTTGGTTTTGCTATATTATCAGAAAATGTCAAGGCAACTGTTAGTCTACCCATGAATCTGGCCAGTTGTTATATATAAACCAGCCTTGCGTGTGGAGGACGAATCTTTTGTCTGGGCTACAGATATGACCTTCACAGCTAAAATGCTGGCATAAATATAAAAAAAAATGAGGAATGTATAAGCCATGTCCTGTACTTATCAGAGTAGCATGTCATATTTCTATGATACAGTATTGATATCATGCTGGCAAAAATGAAAGTCAAAACCTAAGCCTTCAAATAAAATTTTTCTACCAATCATCTCAACATAACCAGGTTTGTACATGCTCTTCATCAAAGGTATGTGAAATAAACCTATTCCTGTTCCCTGCAGCCTCAGGAAATAATATATTACAAACATTAAACTAAATATAGAGTATCCTATCGGTGTGCATATGTGGTAATTTTCAGAAAGAATGATAGTCTGCATCAACAAATCAGGCTTTTTACACACCTGCACGCACACAGACAATGGAGGGAGTATTAGAAAGACTCTATGGATAGCAAAGGATAGGAACTTCTTGCTAAATAACATGCAAGCATGTGTCAAAGATTAAGGAGCTAACAGTAGTAATTTTGCTTCTATTGAAAATCAAGTTACATGATTTGTGTTCCTTCTATTCCAAGAGCTCTGTTTTCATTAACCTCCACGTGCTCTATGGCAGTTGTTCTCAACCTGTAACGTGCAAAGCCACAGCACATGAATGGACAACACTAAAAGAAGAAAATTAAGACAACTCTATTTAACTGTAACATATACAAAGAAGGAAATAAAAACAAACAGAAGAAGGAAAAGGAGGCACTCAGCATACACAAAAAGTTATTCTAATTTATTAAGTAAGTTTTCTGCATTTCATTCTTGTCAGCATGTGGAAGAAGAGAGTTCTTCCAGGAGAGAGGCAAGTTAGTTATGCAAGACCCAAACCACATAAGGATTTATAGAACGAAAGCTGCAGTAAAACCCTGAGGCAGCAGGGAACCAGAATAGGTTTATTCAGCCTCAGACGCATGTGTAATGCACTATCTGCAGGAAGCACTGCTGGATGAGTGAACAGCCAGATTCTGTTGTAGTTAGCTTCTAGGCACTGAAGAAATGCAAACAGAATGACTTATGTGCAGTGTTATTCTATATAAATCATAATAGTTTCTTTGTAAATTTATGGTCCTTCCCTCCATGGTGGTGGCACCCCCAGGGCCACCTGGGTGGGTGGCTAGCTGGGCGGGTGCTCCCCTAGTTAAGAGGCAGCAACCAGCTTGATCCAACTCTTCCCCAAGCCCAATCTGGGGCAGCATCCAGCCACTCAGGCAACTCTGGGGGTGCCACTACCACAGGGGACCGACCCCCTGCAGCTCGGGCCACTTGGCCCACTGGCAGCTCACCCCCCTGCTATGGGAGACATGGGCGGGCTCCATGAGAAAAAAAATAAAAAGAATTGGGCCTCTCGCGTAACGGTGATGGAAGCCCCTAAACTGAAATGGAGGGTTTTTAATCAGCACAATTAAAAACCCACCATTTAAATTTAGGGGACTAAATTCCCATCATGTGTACAAGCACCCTAAATGTAACATGTAACTTCACACTGGTTTTGTGATTTTGTGCTGTTGCTGTGACATGAGTAGACCACAAAAACAAAAGGAACTACAACTCTTATTCCAATATATAAAACATCCTAAATCTATCTTAAAAAGTCAACAGAGAATTCTCCCAGGACTGAGGTATCTCCAAGTACAGCAGAGCAGGCATAATAGTGTCTACACCACCCTCCAGTGATCTCAGGTGTGGGACAGCTCATGTGACTATTGGCAACTAGCTTAATATAGAAGAGCCCCTGTGCTGTTCCAGCTTGTGCCAGGAACTGAAGCCAGTGTCTGACAACCATAGGCTAAGGGAGCTGCAACGCTCGATACAATTACATTTGTTTCCTCTTTCTACTTCCAAATGTGTGCTGAGCACACCTATGTTAATCTAGACAAGATAATTATGGTAGTGTGTGGCCTTGATACTCCTAGGCTTCCTATACAATTTATGAGGAAAGTTAGGTGTCTAAGAGTGGGAATTGCAAAAACCAGTCTACTTGGTAGAGAGCCAAACAATGATAGCATTTATCTAATGATAATGCCAAAGGTGACTCTTAGGGGTTAAATCCTTTTGTGAATTTAGTCCCAGTGGAATTCAGAGGCATAACACTAAGTAGCAGCTGAGGAGGATTTTGAGGCTCTAAACTGGAGAGCTTGGGACATTGGTATCTTGGCAGATCCATGTCTATATCACACAGAAAACCTATAGCATAAAAGTTTGAATAATTTAAGTTTTCAGGTCCCAGGTTAGTTAGTACCTGAAGTTCCTACACAAGACACTTCTGTACAGCTGTCACTGCACATTTACTTTGTATTTGCAAGTACTAAATAAATGCACAGTAACTGGAGTTACTGCACAGTAGCACTGGCAAATGATGCTACTGCATAGTAGCCTAATAATACGGCGCAGTAGTGTATTAGTACTGTCCTCAGTGTCCGTACTGCTGTGCGGTTAGCGTTTCATGTAGATGTGCCCATTGCTGCCTTTTTTTATGGTTCTGATGAAGAAGAGAAACAAATAACACCAGTGCTGGCTATTACTCTACACAGGCACAGGCAACACACCCCATGCAGCACAGAGAACATCTAAATGTGTGGTATGTGGTGCCACAGATGTGTTTGTGGCATCGCATACCGCATGGCCTCTCCTGCTTGTGTGTCTAAGAAACGGAGTCAATTTGACTTCTGCTGATCCTTCTGAGCAACACGAAGTTGGGTTCTGCCAACCAAGAAAATAAAAGAATGCCATATGACTTCATCCCTGGGAACATTAACTCCAGAATTATTCTAGAACTCACTGGAGCAAAAAATGATTTTTATATATGTCCAGATGGTGGGAAATGCTTCAAACAAAGATTTTGTTAGTTTAGAAAATATGGTAAAATGAAACAGGACATTTTAATGGAAGCTCTGCAAATTCAACAAGAGAACATTTTGGAGTCCTTTTATTTTCAAGCCAGATATATTCTATTCTGTGCAGCTTGCATATCAAGTGAGTTCAGTTTATAAATCACAAAATTATTCTCCTGCTACAAGCCCAGAAAACTCAGGAAGGTGTTTGATAATTTCTGGTTTTATTCCACCTCTGACTTTCTCAGAAATAAGGATTTTATAGATGAAAGGTAACATTTTGAAAGTAACTGAGTCAGAATGGTCAGTTCCATTTTCAAAAGCCATGTTGGCAGTCCAACCAGATTTTAGGCCGCTCAACCATGGAGCTGAGAGCCTGTACCCTGGAAACCCCAGTTCTAATCAAGGCTCTCAGGGTTTCTTTGTAGAGAAATGAGAATAAGAGTCCTGGCTTTCAAGCCCCGAGACTCCCAACTCTACCATGACTCCATTGGAGTCACCAGTAGCATAACAAAGGTGGGACAGTGGTGACTAGGACACCATTCCCAGTTGCTGATCCTGAGGGGGGGGACACAAATGGTAACACCTGCATTGCCAAACAAGTCACAACTATGCTGCTGCAGCATTGTCACTAATGCTGCTCTGTGTGGCTGCTAACCAGGGCACTCAGTGCCCAGCTATTCCTTTGGGGCTGTGTCCTACACAAGATGCCACTGTGCAGTAGCATTGGGAGGCACTAACTGTGACGTGACACCACTGAGCAGAAGTAATGAGGTACTACACAGTAGCTTGTTGCTACTGCGCAGTAGCATCAGAAAAAACACATGTGGGGACGCTACTGCACAGTAGCACCAATTACTGCACAGTTATTTAGTATGTGGTTATGCAAGTACTGAATGACTATGCAATAACAACTGCACAGTCCACTGCTCATGTAAATGCAGCCTGGGAGTCACAATGGGGCTGACAGACATGGAACCTGGGCTCCCAGATTCAATTTTTCCAGATTATTTATACAAAGTGTTACTTATTTTCCTCTACTTCAGGCAACACATTGGGGATCCATTTTGCCACATTTTTACAGAACATTCTGTCTCCTTTCTTTTCATACCTGAAAAGTACAATGATATAAATAATGAAATAATACAATACTGATCATTCTACTATACTTCCTATTCATTTTGTGGTTCATTTTTTTCAGGTTGCATGGAATACACTTCCCTTCCTACCACTGAAAGTCTTGTTTATTACTCCTTTTATTTGTCTCTCCATTTACAAAAATTGAGTTTACAGCTGTTTTCTCTATCTAGGTTATTTCTACATATTCAAAAAAGCAAAGGTCTCTGAGCACTGACTGCTTTGGGATATAGAAATTTCTACCAGTCTCTGTGACTTCCCCTTCTGCTTCCTGCTTTCTGTTTTGTAACCATTCCACCTCACTTAGCATTCTTGTTCTGTGTTTAGCATCAACCAGATAAAATTCAGATGGTAGCATAAATAACTTCCTTTTATTTCAAAATTATTCCCTATCATTCTTGGGAAAAAATTGTGTAAGTTTTTGGGTGTCTGAAAATGCAGATAGATGCCAGTAAGATTACAGAAGCTTGTGAGTGAGTTATGAACCTAATTTACTGACTTTCAATAGGATGTGTGCAATTAGCTTATTTAGATGCTTTTGTAAACCCCATCAGGAACTAATATATATTCAGGCAGTTAAATATCTTTGGGAATCTGGGCTCTTGTCTCCTGCTCTCTCTCTACTCTGGGCTAATATACTTACCAGGATTTCCTGTATAGCTTCATTTCTAAATCAATGCTAATTTCTGAAAGTTGTTGTAATTTATATTGTTGTTAGCTCCTTAAGGAACCACAATGTCAGCTGCAAGGGTTTACATGTAGTAATTGGACAAGTAATCCTTCCAGGGGAAAACAAATCAAGCTTGGTTGTAATAGACTTAACAGTGCTTATTTCACAGACTCTCTTCTGTATTGTGGATAGTTTTTAGGACAGAGATTTCTGATACTTGGCAGCTTTTTACATCTAGCAGGAAAAGGCATAACATGACCTTTGGCTGAAGGTATGCAAACTCAGGCCAGAGATAAATTTGAGTGTCTGAACAGTGAGTACTATTAGAGATGCAGTGAATTCTCTCACAGTTACAATCTTTCAGTGAAGTCTGGGCATCTTCTTAATGAAACACCAAAACGGAAACAGAAATTAGGGGCTTGATGTAGAATTTACTGTGAAAGGGTGCCTGGTGTATGTTATACATGAAGCCAGGTTAGATTATAATACTGGTTTATTCTGGCTTTGAAATTGCTGAATCAATGTGGTGTTCTGTAATTGTAATTTTAAGCTAATTACATGCATGGTAAGGTTCAGAGTTCAGAACTCCATTCACACAAGCATTCCAGGTGGATTCAGTACATAAGCTAGATGAAGACTTCTGCCATGCACAAGGATCTGCAAGTCAGGTCCTTGGAACTTAATTTAGATCCCAGGTCAGTCTGAGGTTAAGAACAAGTTTGAGAATGAAATTATTGAAATCAGTGAAACTCCCATCATGCTTAGTGCTCAGCATCTCTTTAGGGCTTTGGTTGTATATAATTGGTTTTTTTCATTTGAAATTTTAGATTTTTGACAATACATTCCTTTCTCTCTGTGATAAATTGGCTCTGAAGTGTCATATTTACCTAACCACTTTCAGATGTCACAAGCCTTCAAAAATATTTTACTTTCTAAATTGAGAAGTGGCAGTAGAAATTATTCAATGATTTTTATAAGAATTGGATCAGTGTTGTGGCTGTGATGATCCATAAACTGTAAAAGAAAAAAGTGTTGTTGTTCGTTTTTGTGGGGGTTTAGTGGGGAGGGGGTTTGCAGTCGTTTTATTGGACCAACTGCATAGTTGGGAGAGATGTTAGAGAAGCTTTTGGACCTAAATGCTCTTCAAAAGATATCATAAACACCCTTTCCTGAACCATTTTTGTTGAATGTAAAAAGGAAAATAAATTTCAGTAATTGTTGCAGTGCTGTAGCTAGTACATACATACATGCTTTAACCATTAAGAAGCTTTTGGGTGGAGTGCAAAAACAGGAATCTAACAATGCTACAAGCAGCCGTGTAACAGCTGATCTGGCTATAATGGGCATGCTGGCTTACGCTATTTTCTTTTAAAAAATGATCTGTGCCTCCACTTTCAAATGAATGGATTGTATTAAGCTTGTTTTATTTCTAGAGAGAGTAACCCTCAAAATGTGGTGTCACATAGCAGTCATGTGACATCCTTTGGACCCTGACTCCTTGATACAGTCTTTTGATAATCATTTGACAAATAAACAATTAATTTCCAGTTCTCGCCTGTTCATTCACCTTCTGGCTCTAATTTTGACAATGGAAAGCAAATTCCAGTTCATTCCTAGGACACTTCGATGTCTTCATGCATCCTCCTTTCCCTTTTCCTATATCCCTCTCTTCTCTCAAGCTCAAAATGAAATATTCATTCTCTTAAACTCAAATGAAGTATGACTCAATCAGGTAGGGATGCAGTGGTAATACACATTTAAAAGCTGTAACAAAAAGGTCATAGAGATCATGAGAGGTGTCAGGGAAATGCAAAGACTCTAATCAAACATGAATTATCCAGAGTCTGTCACAGTTATACTGACAGAGGTTGAGTTTATATTCCAGCTGTGTATTTTCAGGAAAAGAAGTTTGAAAACCGAGAAATACTATCAGGGAAGTAAATTAGAATTTTAAACCTTATTAAAAGAAATTAATATATCAGAAACAGCTCTGCTTAAGAATAAAGATACAAGTCATTGTTAATTGTCCGTGTCCATGATTCTAAACCTGCAAAGATTCACTGGGAATTTTTAAATCTGTGATCCTTGATTTACATAAGACATGATCTATGAAAAAGAGAAAAAAAGTGATGTACCAGCAACATCAATGTAAAATAAAAGAAAGTCCTTTCAGAGTAGATGTGGAACAGCCTTTATTAATCTATTAAGAAAGATTCAGCATTGTCTCAGAAGGAATAGAAATATTTTATATGGTCATTTTTTAAATGAATTAAAGGAAGTTTTGGTAAGTTCCTGCAGAACCTATTGTGATACTAATAGTCTTTGTTAGAGTACTTCAGGTGTGACTAGGAAGAAACAGCAGGGTGCTGTTAACAAAGGAAAGAAAGAAGCTTTTTTAGGGCAGAGATGACCTTTTTGTTCTGCACCAGTGGCAACATGCTACCCTTCTGCTGTTGTGGATCTTACAGCTTGATATATTCAGAATGATATGATTCAGTGGTGGAGGAGGAAATGGCAGGGGTCACCAACCCACCACCTGTCTCCCAGCTTCTGGAGTCAGGTGGCAGCAAAGATGATACAGAATGTCTGTCTTCTGGAGGCCTGACCCAGAGGGCAGCAGAGGGGTTTGTTGACCTCTTGGTCACATCCCAGCCTACCAGAGTGGACTAGGGAACCTAGTGAGATGGAAATCCAGCTTTCTGAGTGGATGACCCTCCTGCGTGATGCTAGTGAGGATGATGACCTGCTCCTTGTAGGCAGGGACTTTAGCCGCACCATTGACGCCTCGCTTGACTGCACAGGGCCTGAGCCTCCCCTGCCCACAAGCTGCAGTCTACCCTGGAGACTGCAGACCTTGCCAGTGTCTGGTGAGCTCTGCATCCTGATATGTGCCAGTACACCTAGGCCAGGATGAGTGCCAGTGATCTCACCATAGCCCGCCTTGACTGCCTTTATGTCACCAAGCACCATTTGCCACTCCTGTGCAGCACCTGCATCGTTCCCTTGGGCCTGTCAGATCATGGCATGGCCTGCTGTGAACTGAACCTGTCCAGGAGTGCCTGTGTGCAAGTGCCTGATTGGTGCTTCAACATCAGCCTGCTCCAAGACTCCTCCTTCCGGGACTGGTCGCCAGCAGTGCTGCGGCGCTGCGTGAGAGCCCCCAGTTCCGCAGAAAATGCCTGTGTGACTTGGCAGAGAAAGCAGCCCATGGAGTGAGGATCCGCACACACTGCCAAGAGCTGGCAGAAGCCGATGCCTCAACTTGCTTCTTCTTCAACCTAGAGCAGCAGTGGGCAGCGAGCAAAGTCTTAGATCAAGATCCCCAAGGGCCGGGTAATCGCAAATCCGGGCAAAGTATATGAGCACACCGTCGCCTTCTATCATGACCTGTTTGCAGCTGAGCTGTCCTGCCCCAAGGCCACGCAGGAACTCCCCGAGGGCCTGCCATGTCTCTGCACCCTGGAGGCCAGTGAGCTTAGGCATGAATTGTCTCTGGAGGAGCTGGCAGCCACCATGGCTGGCCTCACCTCCAGCAAAGCCCCAGGCCTCAATGCATTACTTGCTGAGTTCTACAAGACTTGGCCTCTCCTCTGCCCCTGCCTCCTGCATTTTCCTCCCTCCATGGCATGGACCTCTGTCAGCAGTGCCAGGGGCCACCTAGGGAAGGCTGGACATGTGTATGTATAGCCATGCAATCTCCTGTTTCTGATTTATGACCCAGTAACGCTTCTCTATATTTCTATGTACTTTTTGTTCCGTCCCAATGATTCTTGGTTCACTGAAATCTAAATAAAATTGAAGCAAGCTATTTTATTTCATGAAAATACAAGAATGGGCTCACTCAATAGGTTCTCCTACAATCTGGAATGTTCCTGTCAAGCAATATATATGTCAACACTTTTAATTTATGATTTAGATGGACAAGCACTATTCTGGAGACATGCACCACTACCTGTGCATTGTCCTTCAGCTTTATGATGAGTCATAGTTAAAGATCCCATTTCCACAGACATGCTCAAACTCTGTCACTAAAGACAATACAGGATTCTCTTCAGTGTATATATATATATATATATATATATATATATACAGTGAGCTTTTTAAATAAGTTTCCATATCATACACATAAGCAGCCCCAATGTGGGCACTAAAGCAAGGCAAAATTTGCTTGCTTAGTTTATATTTGTAAAACAGTATTTTCTCTATAAATTAGCCTTCATGTTATTACAATTTGTCACTAGCACAGACTTGCATAATAAGTTTGGATGCCTCTTTAATGACCTACACATTTTTTTACTGCCATTTTATTTGTTTCAGATTTACCATCTAGTGAAAAGCTCATTCCTGAGCAATTTGTACAGGGCTTGTATTTGTTATTTAGTTTTCCCCACATGGTTAGTTTGTACGTTGTGTTTGTAACACAATGAATCTTTACACTTGGTTACAGTAACTATTTTATTGATGATCAATTGATTTCATTTTTTGCATGGCTGTGCATAACCAAGATACTTCAAATGAACGTACATGTGCCTGCAGCAGCTCTGCTTCCAATGCCTGATGGTTTTTATATAAACTGTACCTTGTCCACTGATATATCTCCCAATCCTAGGTCTTAAAAATCTGTTATTTGTGGGCTCTGTTTAAAGGATTGTATACCAGCCTTTTGCACTAGTAATTTAACAACAACAAAAAGGATAATGTTTACTATTTAAATAGTCATTCTGAAATATTTTCAGCAAGTGAGTTCTTTCAATAGATTATTTTGCCTCTTTTGGAAAACAGTTCTAGTTTCTAAGACAGTACTAGATAGGCTACTTGATACTTGCTCTTTTACCAGAATGCAGGGAAAGCCAAAATTTAGCATTTTTCTGAGATGCAAGAATATAGCTTTATTACTCTTTCACATTTTAAAACATGTTGGAAATAAATACATATTGCACCCAGAATGGTCAAGTTGGGCAATATTCAAAACCTTTGTAGACAATGTTCAAGAGGTACAAAGACAGTGAAAGAATTTTATGACATCACCAGGCAATTAATAACATTAGTTTAGAAAGATACTTGTTCTGGAAAAAACCTAAACAGATTGGGATTTTTGCTGCAGATAAACATACAAAATAAAAGTCTGGGTGTATATGTCTTTATTTTACCATTTGAAGCTTCTAAAAGGATATAGGCTGTCATATTTCTAGCTAAATAAAGTGCACCGCTTACCTGAGCTTAAAAGTACCTACATTCATTTCATCTACTTATATTCAAATGTAAGCCATATCCATGTCATTTTAGAAATCACGTGTAACATGGTCTGGAAATCTCATAAGAGACTTTGTGTGTGAGAGGTTATGGGTCCTACTCTGTGTTGCTGGATTAGAGATTCAGCAAGATTTCTCAGCAGCAACACCATGGCTTCAAACCCTGACAGTCTTTTGTGCTATAATTCTGCTCTACAGCTGGCTCAAGTACTCCCAAATGATATATCTGCGTACTGATAGTTAACTCTCGGATTCTCTCAAAATGTGACCTCTGTGGTGGAAGCATGCAATATAAAAATATCCAGATGCCACAAGCTTTCTCTATTGCCTGTAGACAGAAATAGTTTCCATAGATTCATCCCTTTCTAGAATATCCATTCCTGGAATTGTGCCACATAGTCTATGGTAGAAAGAATAACTTTGGTGAAGTTATTTACAACCTTTGCTTTCCAGTAATAAATTTACCTAGTTATTTACCTTCTATTAAGTTATCCAAATTGAAAATTAACTTTACACTTTCCTTCCTTCCTTGCCATAAGTTTTCTTCCTCAGATTAAACCAGTTTTAAAGTCATACTTCTTAAGTGAATATTATTCAGGGGGAAAATGTGTTATTCAACTCTGCTGATATTTTTTGCTTCTGAATGAACTGTCACTGCAACAGTTTACAGTTCTTCAGGGAAAGTAAAAAAGGAATATTTTAAATGTTTTGCACCTGGAGACAAAACTGCAAAAGCACACATCTTTTCCTCCTTCACCGTTGCTGTCATCAGCAATGTAATATATATGGTAGTTCTAAAGATGGCATCCATCATTTCCAAAGATTCCTCATTCAGGAGCTGTACAATAAATAATCTTCCTAGCATTTGTCTCACAACAGTCTGTGACCTATGTTGAAAGATATATTGAGCATCTCAGGTGTGTGTGCGCCTTCTGAGGAAGCCAGAGGTGAAAGGATGAGCTAGTTACAAAATGGTGACTGAAAACAGTTCCTACTGTTTTAGATAATATCACAGTTGCGGTAGTTTGGTCAGTTGACATAACAGAGCAGTCTGCCTTTTTAAGGACTTGAAGAGGGAAAGCAGGGAGCAGGCAGTCCTGTTCTGAAGAAGACCCAGCTGGCAGATGTAAAGGCTCCTCCCAGCAAGCTGATTAGGCCAACGGTCCTAGCTAAGTATTTAAGAGAACTGCCAGCCAAGCAGAGGAGTAGCAGGGGAACTATAAAGCAAGAGTTCTCTTGCAACAAGGTGACTCCCCTGGGGCTTGTTTTGGGGTTAGGACTATAGTTCTTCCATGTTTAGGTGAAGAGTCTGCAAATGAATCCATTGTGGGTGTATACAGATGTCTGGGGAGGTTAGGGAGAGATTAGATCACATTGAAAATGACCACTCAATCTAACTTAATTTACCTAGGTGAGGACCTTACACTAAGACCCTAGTTAGGTTAATCTACATGCAAACTGTACAGAAGTTCAGGACAGTTGGGAAAGTCTAAAAATGGCTGACTTGATCTAAATTAACTGTACCTCCGAGGTTGTCTAACTTGCATCAAGCTAGCTATTGTAGCCCAGGTGTACTCACGTATATACTCCCCTTTTCCAATTGAAGGGAATTGTTAGCTGGTAGGTGTGCTGTGGGGGAACTACAGACAGCTCAGTTTCCCTCCATCCCTATAGAACCAGGCCAGGATAGGGGATTTAAGTGAATGTAAATAAATTTGTATATAGTTATCACAAGGAAAAGAAACATGGAGATAAACATATGTACTATATATATATATATGATATCCAAACAAATAACATAAACAATACCCTCTGGATAAATGCTATAAAACCTTATACCAGTGCTCCAGGTACAGGTAAGTCACAGGTAAGTATCTATCTGAAACAGATAAACCCTAAAATAAACATAGATAACCAACAGATAAACTATAGGTAAGTATAGGTGAACAATAAATAAGCCGCAAATAAACAACAAGTGAATAATAGCAAAAGGGGGGCCCAGAAGAGTCCTAGTCACAATTATAAATTTAAGACTCTACTCATCTACTAATTTACAAACATGAGAGTTCACAAAATATAAGGGATGACATAACACCACTTATAGTGCAAGAACCTCAAAGATAGACTTAATCCTAAGGGGAAACTCCAATGCCCTTGGGACTTTTCCCAAGCCCTTCAAGGAAGCTGGTAACTTCAGGGGGGCCCTCCCAGTGGGACCTCCACTTTCAGGAGCACTTAACTAATCAGGGGGGACTCCCCCTCCCCTGTGGGAATCCTTTTCCCCTGCAACTCATGGCTCCCAGGCCTGGAGAGTGGCCCTCATCTTCTGCACTAAGCTGCTCTCTCGCTTACAGTGGGCTTCAGGGGTTGCTGTCCTCTAGAATGGGGCTTCGCTATGCAGGGCTTCTGGGGTCTCTGGCTTGGTCCTGTCCACTGGCTTAGTAGCCCAAGCACTGTCTGGCTTCCTGGACACAACCTTTTGCTGTGGGTTGGCGGCCCAGGCCACCTCGTGCAGCACGGAGGCTTGGTCCACTCCTGGACCCTCCATACAGCGCCTCCTGCACCGAGCTCCCAGCCTCATGCCCTGACCCACCCAAGTGCTCCAAAGACCCTGCTCTATGCAGCGGCCTGTGCACTGTGTCTCTTGCCACATGCCAGAGGTTGCAGACCCAAGCCACCTCACGCAGCTCCCAGGGTCTGGATGCCATTGGCTGTGCTATGCACTGAGAGCCTAGCCACTGGAGCCACCCACTGTTCCTCACTGATGGAAGTCTTCAGGGGCACTTCTGGGCTACTGCTTTGCCCTGCTGAGCAGCTCTTGTAAGCCCCACTCTTCTCCGTCTCGGACAAGCCTCCTCTGTGCTGGGCATGCAGCTCCTTTTATACTCTTCAGGACTCCACCCCTGAAGTCTTCCGGACCTGACAGTGTTGCAGTCTACAGTCAGGTCCAGGGTGAGCTCCTCTCAGGAAAGGGGTGTGACTTCACTCCTCTTGCTGCCTCCTGATTGATGGATGGGCTTCACCAATCAAAACAGCAGAATCTCAAGCCTGGGACTCAACCCAAGCTCTGAAAGGTGAGCCTGCTACACCATTTTTAGACTGATCTAAATGTCCTGAGCTTCCATACAGTTTCCAGGGCTCGGAAAGCGCAGCTGCCGGTCCTAGCCCCAGGGCTGTGCTTTTCTTACCCCCTCCCTGTCACTGGGCTATTAGTCCCCTGGTCCCTGGAGGGTGGGTGGGATGCAGGGAGTTTGTTCACTGGGCAGGGGTTCTTCATCTGGGGGCAGAGGGAGTTGGGGGGGCTAAAAACAGCACCTGGTCAAGGAGGGTGGGGGGGAGAGACCCCCCCTACGCTCCCTCATGGTCCCTGTGCAAGAGATCCCTACCTGCCCCCTTCCAGACCCCATCAACCCCCACGTGAACCCCTACCTGCCCCCTTGGGTCCCTGATTCTCCCCATGGATCCTTCTTGCCCCCTCTGAGTCCCACCCACAGACCCCATCTGCCCCCCCAGCCTCTGACTCCCCCCCAAGCCTGTTTGCCCCCCGCAATCCTCCAAGCCCCCCAATAGCTCTCCTATCCCAACTTACCCTAGATTGGATGGCCAGTTTTAACTTGATCTAACCTCCCTCTAAGCTCCCCAAATGTCTGTATACACCCTGTATATTTGGTGAGTTTGACCACAGCTTACAGTAGGGTTGTTTTGTGTTTTCATTTTCTGAAATGATACATGTCTATAACTTAAAATGCATTACAATGAAAGCAATTAAAAGTGCACACTTTGAACAGTTAGACCTTTGAAGATTTTAGTGTTTAGGGGTTGTTGTTTTTTTGGCACGCAAATGAAAGAATATTCTCTTCAAAATGCAGTAGAGAATGAGACAGTGTGGTGCCATTCAATGTCTCTGTTGACAGCACTGGAAGCCTTTATTTCAGTTTTAATTGCATTATTTCATCCAGTAATTGATTTAATATTACTCTAAGAGGTTGGGACATTTCTGGAATGAATGTTAAATTTGAAATTATACTGTAACAGGGAGGGGAAAATATTCTTCTGTCTGATTATGTATTGTCTAGCACTTCACTTTATTATTTCACTTGCCCTTTGCCTCAGCAATGTATTAGAAAATAATTTTAGAAACTACCCTTCCCTCTGTATCCACCCTAAATGGCAAAGGACTTGCAATATGCCAGGTACTGACTATTTACCACAGTACAGACTGAAATAAATGTGAAACAGACTTGCTAAAAAGATAAAAGAGAACCAGAAATTGAATCAATTTGAGTCTTTCAAATTGTCATTAATGTCCCACAGAGCAAATGAGTTCCCTAATACTAGCTGTGGAAATAATGGACCCAATTAATGATACCAGCTGAAATTCTATAATGCTGGGTGTCCCAATGGCTAAAATTATCAGAGGATTTGTTCAGCCATATTGAACAAACTACATTGTTCATAATCTACAAATTCAGATGCAGGAAATGCTATTCTCTGCTACAGTTTTTAATGTAGGCTGTGTCAATGCTATTCTACTGAAGGTTCATAAAGGGAGAAGAAACAGCCCACACATACCCAACTGAGATCTTGTACTATGAAAGGATCTCTTGGAAGATTTAGGGCATGTCTACACATGCCACCTACTCACTCCTTCCTGAATAAGAGTGGCTGTGAGCATTTACCAACAAGCATGCCCAAGACTGAGAGACCTGAGAGCAGCACAGGGTTGTGTGCTCAGGACTGCTCTTAGGCAGTTATACTGCTTCATTTCCAGGATTTGATTTATGCTGAGCAGGACTGAGTGGGCAGGGTATGTTTCTCAGCAGGCGAACTTGCTGTAGCACAGTGGCAGTACAAACAAGGTCTTAGAACTGCTATAGCTAATTCCTTGAGCAATGCATTAAAGCCTCTAGCACTGGCATAGCAAAGCCATATGTCATGTGTCTGGGATTTAGTTTGGGGGAGAGGTAGTAGCAAAACTGAGGAATTGGATGTAGCCCTGTGATGGCTCCTGTTTCATGAAGCCTATCTCAATCATAGCAAAGCCTAACAATGATTAATAATAAAAATAATGTATGTTACCCTACTTTCCCCAATCCCCAGCTAGTAGGCTTGATTCAGTCCCCTGAAATCAGAAAAGTTACACTGAATTAAAAATGGACAAATGCAGTGGTAAATCAAGCCAATTCTTTTGACCATTATAGAGACATGAAGCTATAATCCCACTTAGGGTGGTGTCCATTTATGAGCATTGTTAAAGTCTGTTTATCCTTTTGTTGGAAATGGACAATAACACATCTCCTTTTGGTTGTTTGCATCCAGTGTCACCCTGCTCATTTGAAGGTAAGACCTCCTGTAAAGAATTGATTTTTCACTTTCTACCAACTTCCAGGGTATGACATTCCAGAAGACAATCAGGAAATCAGCACATGCACAAAATGAAAACTGTAAAATAACTTACCCATTAATTTATCTTCCTGCCACTGTCATTAGGTGTAATATTTTTTAAAGCAGCCAATCAATCTCTCAGGTGCCACCATTTAAGAGTTGAATGTGTTTTTGACTGCTGGCACTGGGCCAGGTCAAATCGCTCTTTAGAACTTTGTGAACTTCTACCAATGTCCAATTTAAGCAGTAATAGAAACACCTTGTAGATGGCCCTGTCAGCCCACCACTTTCCACAGCTGCCTACAGACTGGTGCTTAATATATTGCTTTAGGAAATGGGTGTGAGGTCACTCAGAGCCAAAGAGCCTGCAGAGGTCTGCTTGATTCAGTGTCTGTTTTATAAATGAATAACATTTATGGAATCATAGAAAAGTAAGGCTAGAAGTAGTGTGTCCATAATAATTTGAGGGAAATGCAGGCTGGGGAGCACCAAGGGGCCACCATGCAGGCGCAAACTTCCTCCTCCCCCAACCCCATGGCTCCCAGGAGCAGGGCTGGGGAGGACAGCATGGTGCGCACATGTGTGCATGCGTGCACACACACACGCACACACACACACACACACACCCTGAGGCTCCCTGCCCCGCCACATTCAGGAGCTGGGCATGTGCGGGTGGATTTGCACCAAGCTGGGACTTTTGCTTCAATGTTCTCCAATAGACAGGATGCTGAGACAGCCTCTGAAATCCAGGATTGTCCTGGCCGATTCAGGCCATATAGTCATCTTAGCTAGAAGGGATCTCAGGAGGTCATCTAGTCCAACCTCCTGCTCAAGGCAGGATCATCCATATCCAAAGCATTTTATAAAATTGTCTGTCAAAACTATTTTTAAAACTGAATGTGCAACCCCCAGGCACAGTGCCTAGATGAACTAACTTATCACAGGCAAAGCAAGGGAAAGAGGTTTGAGCTTTTGGATAAAGGGGTAGATGTGTGGGGATTTTCTAACTCTTTATATGCAGAGTCCAGTCCTGTTTAGGATGCTTGGAAAATGCCTCCTAGGTAAGTGGTTTAGGCTTGAGCTGAGTATCTCACTTCTTTAAGACTGAAATGCTTCTAGGCATGCCCAGAAACAGACCTTTGGGCACCTAAGGAACTTTTCCAGGGAAAACAGGCACATGGGGGTTTTAAGTGCCTTCAGGATTAGACAGAAACTAAATAAGGCTTTAATTATCACAGTTTGGGGCTTAGACACTTAAAGGAGTTAGTCAGGACTTAGGTGTTTACATCTTTGTGTGAGTCTAACACTGAGAAAATGATTTGTTCCAAAGGAAAGTGCAAATGCTGGAAATGCTTTAAAGAGAGTGAGCATCAAGGTTTGAATCACATTCTTGTCCTTTCTTTAAAGCTGATATATACATTTTATAGCCACAATGTCCTATCATCTCTGCAGCTGTCTTGCTAGTAACATCACTGAACTAAAACAGCAGTCCTTTCCATGTGCCTTTTTGTTTTTATAAACCAGTGAACACATCTATACTATCATATACATCTAAGTATGCTATCACTTAGTGTCCAGCACTGGCTCTGCCTGGTGTCCTGTCTGGTCCCTCTCTTAGGAAACAGACAAGCTAGAAATATTTGTATTTATGGAGATCTTCAAAGTGCTGTGCTTGCTGTATCTGAATTCTAATGTTTGCTGGTGTCCTATTTATTCCAATGCCTCCTTTTAATGTCTTTTTTTTTACCAATGCTTTTTCAATATATTGGTTAGATTGATCATTAATATGATTTTTCTTTGCAGAATCTGGAAGATTATGCAAAGATTGTCACACCTTTGTGGCAGGAACTTTCTTTACCCATAGGTATCTGCAGCAATTAGACTGGGACTCCAGTCTTAGTGATGGTTTTCAGTCACAAGTTTTAACACAGTTAAATATGTTGCGGCTGTTTCTCCCTCTCTGGTCTTTGGCTGTGGCTCTTTGGCTATTTTGTTTTCCTTTTCAGTGTACAAGAATGCAGGTCACAGCATCCTTTGGTTCACTGAGTCAGAGCTGCAAGTTCTTTTCCTTCTATGGCAGACTGAAATGATTTTCCCTGGCAATTACACATTCTAAGATTTGGTTTCTTTTCCTTACAGAGATGGAAAATAATGCATTAAGCTTAGGTGCTTCACTAGGCTATAGATTTTCTATCAGGTATACATGACAACAATAGAAATTATTATAAAGCTTTTTAGCTCTGAGCTATAGTTTAAATGGGAAATTGCTAAGGAAGAAAGAAAAGCCCCTGGAGGATGAAAGTTAATGTTGGTGTTAAGTTTGCTTGCTGGCATACAAAACAGAAACAGGTTAGCCTCAAAAGTCCCTCACTTAAATGCTTCCTTGGAGAGAAGACACAGTGATTTGCAAGGGTACAGCTGCAGTGTTATGCAAATTGCAAGTCAGTTATTATGATGGGTCATTGTGCTATCTTGCTGGAGTTGTACCCAGTAGTGTAGCAGGTCTTTATTTTTTAGCTAAGATCATTCTCAGATGAGGTAGAGAGCTGAGATGTTTTGCTGTTTATAATCTTCTAAGTTCAGCTATTTTTGTACTTGGATGGTTCACTGTTATATTCATGCTGTCAGAAGGTCTTTGGTTTCGTGATATGTCAAGTATGCACCACCACCTCTTGTTAATTAATAAAGTCTATGCAGAGGAGACATTTTATGTGAACAGTTTATGGGTTAAGATGCTCAAGTGCAGGCCCAGGCTTATTTTTTTGTTTCCTCACTAATAAAGGGAATCAGTTACATTTCTTGTCCTTCACTTACCAGTTGCACAGGCATCAATATAAAATGACACAGCCCCCTTTCCTGAAACATCTTTTTGCAAGTCTTTCTTGTCTTTCTTCCAGCCTTTCCATGTTAAATGCAGGGCCTGGGCTAAGACATGGGTACTGAAAAGCACACAGGTCTGTGCTCAGCTTTGAAGACATAAGTAATTCCATTTGCTCCTCTGGCTCTACTCACATGCTTAGAGTGAAGCACCTGTTTAATGTGTTTTGCTGTTTTGGGACCTAAATTTTATTTCAGTCACTGGAATGAAACTTGGGCTACCAGTGGATTGAAGTGTTTTTTTTTTTTTAATTGCTACAAACCCACCTATATAGATAAAGAAGAGATAAGAGATGAAGTGGAACTAAACACTGAAAACTGGAGAGCTTTAATACAATAGTTAAGTATGAGCAGTGTGGATGACCTATATATTATCCCCAACCAAATGCATTTTGATATGTGAGTGGATTTGTTTTGTTGAATTGATAGGATAATGTCTTTCTGAGCACTAGACAGCTGTGCTGTGAGAGATACTGTGTATTCATATTTTGTTTACCAAGTGACAAATCCTATCAGAGTTTATTTTAATTTTTCATGTTTACTTTCAGAACAAATATGATAAAATGGAGTCTACACAGCCTTACTCAGGGCTCAGGTTTTTAGTTACAAAACAAGAATAACTTAATTCTGCATTTTTTAATTCCAGCTTCAGCTTGTCTTTGTGCCCATTTAGTGAAACCTGACAGACTTATATCAAGGAGCCTAAAGACTGAAAGTTACACAGGGAATGTCACATTAGTGACTGGCAATGATAAATAAAAGATTTTTTTTTCTGATAGAAATTACATGCAACCCATTCTAGTTATTTCTCTAAAACCACTTGATATTTTAGCTAAGTATATAATGGAGGAAGGGTTTTCTCTTGGTTTTTAATTCCTCACTAAGTTCTTTGCTATTCTCATATACTGTTAAAGGCTAAACTCACTTTAAGCACAAATTGTTTGATACAAACTATCAAACAGTCAATTTAGCACTCAAAACTGTCATTGTTCTCATTCTAGATCTATGGAACCAGGACCAAACACAAAGGAGCAGATGGTATTTCTGCATTTATCCACTATTGTTTCATTTACCCACCAGAGGGCATCACAGATTTTCCTGGGATGATTGTGCTTCAGGGGGACACTGCCAGTTTCAATATGTTATGAAAAGGTCCCTTTTCAGGAATGTTCTGCTGACAGGTATACTGCATCTTCTCTTTGACAAATACTGGGGTCATTCTGTAGGAAGCTTCATGCAATCGTCATGAGAACTCTCTTTGAAAACTTGTGAAAGTCAAGTGAGGTCCCGGGTAATTGGAAAAGGGCAAATACAGGGCTCATCTTTTAAAAAGGGAAGGAGGAGGATCCTGGGAACTACAGACCAGTCAGCCTGATGTCAATACCTGGAAAGACCATGGTCCTCAGGTGAATCCAGTGTGAAGCATCTACACAACAAGGTGATCAGGAACAGCTAGTATGGATTCACTATGAGCAAGTCCTGCCTAACCAACTTGATATCCTTCTATTAGAAGGTGACAGGCTCTGTGGATGGGGGTAGAGCAGTGGATATGATATAACTTGACTTCAGCAAGGCTTTTGACACTCTCTCCCATTACATTCTTATGCATCTGGTGGATACATAGCTGTCATCAATAGCTCAATGTCTTGCTGAGAGGAAGTATCAAGTGGGGTGCCCTAGGGGTAGTCCTGGGTCCAGTATTATTAAATATCTTCATTAATGATTTGGATGATGAAATTGAGGGTGTGCTTAGCAAATTTATAGATGAAACTACACTGGATGAAATTGCAGATATTTCAGAAGGCAGGAATAAGATTGAGAATGACCTGGATAGACTGGAGAAATGGTCCTCAATCAATCAGATGAGATTCAACAAGGACAAGTGCAAAGTCCTGCACTTGGGGCAGAATGCTGCTGGACCATAAAGGCCTGCTGCCCCCACCCTGATGGACCCTTTGTCCCTGCCACCACCTTGCTCCTCCCACGACTGGGCCCTGTGCAGCCACCATTACTGTGGGACCCTATACTGCCACTGCCACTGTAGTGGCCCACTGCAGCAGCCCTCATGCCCCAGGTTGGATCCAGCCCATAAGGAGTAATGTGTTCTAGATCTAGCTCAGAGCCCCAAGTGAGTTTGATACTCTTGACCTAAACTAAATACATCCAGTGGTTTATCTATGATAGGAAAAGCATTGTGTTTGAAACAGAATTCATCTCAGGCTTCAAACTACAGTAACTTAATTGGGAAGAAGGGTCCAACTTTCCAGTTTGTCTTCTCCAGCCCTAGACATTCTAGCATCCACACCTAGCCCCATACCACATCACCAGTACTCAATGCTCAGACACTAGTCCACTGCAAACCTATATGCATATGCCTACCTTTCAGCATGTGAGTAGTCCCATTGAAGTCAGTTGGAGAAGTCATTGGGACTACTTATGTTCTTAAAGTTAAGCAGAGAAATATTTACAAAATCATCCTATCAGTTTTGTGTGTCCCCCTAATATTAAACCTATTTATTCTTATTATTTATGGATATAAACATAAAGGCTTCATCCAGATAAGCACAGACATTTGGTTCCCTGGGGACAACTAGCAGCGGGATACCTTATGCTGCTTGCTACTTGTCCCCAGGGAACGCCTGTGCCATGCACCCTCTGGCACACAGCAGGTTATCTGAGGTGGGGTAGGAGAGGCTGGGACCATCAACTATGCTGACCCCAGCACCCTTACCTGGGATCCTGGGGCCAGGGAATTTGCAGCCACATCACTCCTGCAGCTTGGAGCCTGGTCAGCAGTTGGAATGTGGCTCCGGCTGGCCAGGCTCCAGTTTTGGGTGGTGCTCACTGCTTCCACATGTGCTGCCCTGCTTTTCTTCTGTGTGGGTTTTTTTTTTAACCCCTGGATCTCCAGGGGTTAACCCCTTCCCCCCTTACTCCCTCTGCCCATACTGCAAGGTAGCAGCTCAGGAAATTCCTGAATGTGTGGTGTATGGCTCCACAGTTAGGTCTGTGATGTCACATAATGCATAGCCACGCTCATCTGGAAGTGGCCAAAATGAGTTTTTTATGTATGTGATGCTTCCCAAAAATCTTTAAAAAATAATAGTAACCTTTGAGGAAAAAGGTGAATTTGATTTGCAAGAAAACTGTTAGATTTTTTTTAAAAGAATCACTGACAATTACCTTCCAATTAATTAATTCCAATTAATTGGTATTAGGCTTAGCCAGAACAGGCTCATGTAAGCTGATAAAATAGCCAAATAAGCAAAATGGGGTACATATTTTTGTTGTTTCAAGTTCTTACAAAAGCAGCCCTCACACAATGATGGGAATTATTCTCTGGGATCTGGAGAGCTCTTTAGAAACTGATTCGTTTCATTCCTATCCTAATTAGACCAGTTCAGGAAGATGTTGGTGTGCAAGATGTCTCCCAATGATCATCCAACTGTCTTTACATTAATGAGAGGCTGGGCTCTAATGGAGGAGAAACAGACCCCTGATCCATCCCTCTCATGACATTGATATGGCAAGGAAATCCAGTGAAAATGCTACTGCACAAAAGACTATTGCTAAAGGGAAGAGCAACGTTTTTGTAATGGGCGCGCCTACACATTTTGCTATGTTGCCATAGCAACAAGCTACTGCACCATAGCTCTTTACTATGGCGATGTAGCATTGCCAGGCATGAACCGTGATGGTGATGCTACTGCGCAGCAGCGGATTGCTACTGCACAGTAGCAGCTAAAAATAACTGCGTGGTGATGGGACTGTATAGTACTTAAGCAAGTACTAAATGACTTTGCTTGTTTGCACTAAATGCTGGTATGTACTAAATAACTGTGCAGTAACAACTGTGTAGTCTGCCACATGTGTAGATGTGCCCAGATGTGTACACATATAATTTATACATATATAAAGAGAAGACAGTGAACATGATAGTATAAGGATCTTTGCCCCCTCACCTGTGACAGATAATCCTCAGAGAAAAATGATGTGTCGTTACTTTCCATGGTATAAATCATATTTTCTATTTAAATAAGTAAGACTAGATGATTTGTGGGGAAGGAAAGAGAATGTGTATCTGGTTATGGGGATAAGAGAAAGGGAAGGAGGTGAGGAAAGTGGACAGAAAAACACAATGGTTTAATGTGGAAGGAGAAAACAAGGAGATTGGAACAAAAAATAATAAGCAGAGATAAATTTAAACAGTGAGTGATTTGTTTGTATATACTGTGATTATGGACAAGGGCAACAAACCTAGTAATAAATATTTCCCACCCCAATTTAATGCAGCACTTAAAAAAAGAGAGAAGATTCCCGGACTATGTGCATAAAAACCTTTTGAGAAAAGAAAAGTATTTGTCTGATGAGGAGGTGCACTTTTTAGAAACAAAAGTTCTCATTTATTACAATCATTCACCTGATTTATTCTCAGAATGGTTTAAAAACTCTTAGGTTATTTCAAGCATTAAATGAATTCAGGTCACATTGAATATTTCTTTTGGGAGACATGCGTTTTGATGTCCTTTTGTCCTCTTTTTCTTTCTTCTTTTTTTTTTATCTAGGTGGCCATGATGAAAAAAAATCTTTAAGAATAGGTAGATGATGAAGATGAATAGAACTGCTCAGTGATTGACCATGGCAGTGGTCAAAATCCAGAGTACCAAATCAACTAACTGCGGTGAGGATTAGTACACTGTAAAACTGTTGATTGATGAGCACCTCCTATTCTTAGAATCCAACACAACATGACACTCTCTCAGACCATTGCAATTGAAATATGAGATTGTAGAATGAACTTGACATGAAGGGGAAGGTGCTCTTTGGAGGAAAGGAGAACATTAGAAACAAAGCACTGTGATTAGGCTCAGGAGAATGATAGCACACGATATAGGAAGCATAAAAGGTTGTTTTTCAATTTCTTTTTATACTGACATCAGACATGTGGTGTCCATCTAGCTAGCTAATTTCATTTGCTTAGTTACTGCACTATTTAAGCTACAAATCAATAGAATAAATAACATTCACCATTTTTTCCAAGGGGCTATAATTATCTACTGTGATTATTTTGGAAATGTCACAGATTTGACAAAATCACATGAAGATTGGTGGTGCAGAGATCTTCAGATCAATACTAGCTTCTGCTGTAAAACTGGGGCCCAAGTGAGGCCCAGGCACTGATGCCAATGCCACCATGTCAGGTAAGACTGAAGAAGTAATCAACTAAATATCAAATTACTTGTTTCTTCTGCTCTATAACGGTTTAGTAAAACACCAGTGACAGTTCTGTAATCATGATCATGATTTTTTACATGATTTAATACATACTGGTTATGTTGAAGATATTGGATATTATTCAGTCACATTTAGGCTTTATCCCTAATCTCATTTCAACAGTTGTAAATCAGGGAGTGACTAAGTATTCCAGTTAGTGGAATTATGCTAGTGTGAAGCTGATGTGACATTAGAACTGTGTTTACACAGGTCTCTTCACACAGGACAAATGCATGTTTTTATCCTACTGTAGACTGAAATGGGAAGATGACTTAATTCCCATCTGTGGTCATTCTTCATCTGGAGCTGGCACAAAATTCAATGGAATTACATAAGCAAAGTGGCTGCAGCACCATATGTACAGAATTAAACTAATCAACTACGGGGAATAAGTGATCCCTTGACTGTTAAGTGCTGCCTCCTTCTCTCCACATTTTCTGGGTTTAGGGACAAGCTGGACAGATTGAACAGCATTTCCCTAATAGACCTTATTGAATGAACAAAAAAATCACTTAGTGCAGATATGCCATTGGGCATGAAAGCTCACAGGTAAGGATTACAGGAAAAGAAACTGATTTCTGTTCAAAACAGCCAGGTAGTAAGAGAAACCAGGTAGAAGTCCTACCTCATCAAGTATTTACTACAGAATGATGTAGTTATAAATAGGTTAATAACTGTAGTTATACATAAGTTAAGAATATTAGGCCTAATGAAAAGTTGATGGAAAGATTGTTTTTCGTTTCATTGAGCTTTTGGATTAAACCTGATTTTTACCAGAGAGACTTAGGCAACTGACACTTTAGACATATAAATTCAAAATTTAGTTCTTCAAAATCTCTGCTTTGGCCCTGAGTTGCTTAAAGTCCCTAAGGGTTTGGACAGAAGAGTGAATTGCGGCATGTAAAAAGAAGCTAGGGGCTTACTATGGAGCAGCTGATGTGTGGTAAATAAATATTTGCCTGCTCCCTCTAACTCTGCTATAAGGGAACACCAAGCCAGGACAGTTTACTCCTACATGAAACAGGGGTAACGACCCCTGGGGTGAAAGCAGGTAGGCAAATGGATGGTTGCCATGTTTTTGACAGCTCCACGGGAGGTCTCTTCCCCCATTTAGCATACTGCAATTTGATTGTTTATCTAAATGACCATCTGCCACTAAAATCTCTTATATTTCTCCCACTGGGCACTGTTATACCAATCTAAAATAATCCTTAGCTTCTCTGTACCTATCTCATGTCTGTGCCTCAGCTGGAATCACAAATGAGTTGTTCCCCTGCCTCTATCTCTTTTGAATCCCAAACAAATAAGCATGCTCTAATCACACCTAGCTCCACCCAAAACACAGCTGAAAGAGGAAGTGATACTGCCCCCACTTTCTAACCAACACTTGAGTGGTTAGACCATCCAGCAGGGATTAAATCCCTGATTCAAGGAGGGACTTGAACTTCAGTATTCATTGTAGAGTGGGCATTGTACATACTCTCCTGGTTCTATTCCGTTTTGCATGCATAATTAAATATTCATTGGTTGATGGAGAAGAAAGTGAGACATTGACTGCAGAGCCAATGACTGAGGCATTCACATTGGAGGTGGCAGGCTCAGGTCTGGTAAATCTTTTATTATTTATGCAGAGTGATGCAGCTCTTAGCAGGAACAGCACCTAACCCCAGGAGAGAGTTTAGACTCCCAAATTGAACATGGGCACATAACTTGAAGGCCATACCCAGATCCCTTTCATTCGCATTTCCTACACATTAACTGAAACTCAGCACTCAACTTTCTCTGTGCAGTGCACAGAAACCATCAGCATATAACTGGGTTGTCTATTCCATTTACCAACAGGCACCTAGAAGACTGGCATTGTGACTCTGAGCCCAGGTCCCCTTTGTGAGTCTAGGCCATTTTGACTTTGCTAGTTGGTAAATCTACTCCAATTCTGCTATGTTTTTATGTGGTTTGATTACTTTTACAACTAGTCTTCACCAGACATTTTAAAGGATGGCATGGAAAATATTAGATTAGAAATGTACTGCAAAGTCCTTAATTTTTGTACAGAAAATAAAATTTTGACAATCAAAAAGAAAAGTAGTATAGTTATGTACTTGACATACTGATTGTCAAGTATTGTCTAAGTATACACACTTTGGTCTTTTCCTATGCAATACAAAACAGTTTTAGTACCATATAAAATAGGTCCTCTTTAAGGGAAAGTGATCTTAATGATTTCCCATAACTGCATCTTCTCTTCTAGACCACAGTGTGGAGAAATACAGTACATAGTTAATCAAATACCTTAAATAATCACTTCAAAGCTGCAGGCTTTTAAATCATTTTTACTACTTTTCTAGTGACATCATAAGAAAATGCTGCCAAAGAAAACCCCCTCACTTCTTGGCAGATAATAAACAAACTTTGCAAAATGTAAATTATGAACATAATAGAAGTATCTAAGGCCCTCCTCCCCCCCTTCCCCCCCAGGTCATTTTCTGAATGTCAGTACGTGGCCCATCAACCCAAATTAATCTTACTTGGAGATTAGAAGCAGCAGTTATCTGAGATGATCTCTCTTGCCTGTGTTAGACTGCTGCCCTGCAGAGCACTATCAGACTGCTCAGAGAGAAATGAAAGGATTCCAGATGTTTGAGAAATGCTTGGTTTGGTGAAGTGATTTACCCCAAATTGACTATAACATTCTTTGTAGCTTTCTACATACAGGGAAGGTCTAAAGAAGAGGCATAAGCAAAAAGTTAGACTTTGTGCAGGCTGCTGTGGACTAACTTTAAGAGCCCCGCTTACTGAATAATTCTGAGAAAGTAACTGACAGCAGAAAAGTTGACTACATAGAGAAGCACAGTTTTGGTTTTTTTAACTCTTAGAAATTTCTAACACCTCTGTCATGATATAGTCTGATTGTATATAATTATTTATATCCAGATTCACTAAATAAAGGGAGCACTGCCTATACATGTTGATAAGTATTGGGCATCTATCCAAAATCTTGAAAGTTAGTGTCAGGTAATAAGAAAAAGGTTCAGAAACTTATCCAAGTGTGTACAAAATATGTGGTATGGGAATCAGATCAAAAAACAAACCATGCCAGAATTCCTATTCCACTTGAGAGACCGTTTTTTTTCTCTTCCATTATTCCCCTCCCCCCAAAATATATTCCAATGCTTCTAATTCCAGCTAATACCAGAAAAAAAAAACCTAAAATTTTTCAAAAGATAATTGGATGATAAGAAAATACCAATCATAACCAAAACTCCACATCCAAACAATAGGAAAGATTAAGCTGGAATCCAGATCTGGAACCAAATTTCATGGTTATCTACTTGTTTCAAAATTGGATGACTAATACAACCTGCCTGAACTCTGTCAAAGTTCAGATACAGGTAAGAACAAAGCTCTGAGCTTTGCAACTAAGGGTGCATGCTACACTTAGACCATACTAAAGGCACTTAAAACTTGAGTGTCCATATGTTAAAGCTTGTTAAAACTTGTTAACTCATGCTAAGTGCCCTCTGAGCATCTCAAAGTTATGCCACTTCAGGCAAGGGTTTATTCTGGGCTGTGCTACCTAGCTAGTTAGGATAACTTTAATTTGTTCCACAGAGATAAAATAAGCAATTCCTTCAGCATCTCAGGATGAACCACTCCCAGGTACTCCCCTGACCCAGAACAAGGATAGAGTCCTCTACTGGCAAGTCAGAGCTGTGCATGCAAGAAATGGGATGAACTCTTAACATGGGATTGCTCACAGTACTTTCTAACTTTAACACTAATTAACATTCCACCGATCTAGTATGTTCTAAGTGTAATGTGTAACATCACCCTTACACTTCTGTCTAAAAAAAAGAGCTGAAGTAGTCTGAATCATGCCTTGAGTCTTGGGTGGAGGTTTGGGCCAATTCTGATTTAGTGCAGATCAGTTCTTGACTCTAATGTTTGATAAAGCCCCAGTAAACCATAACAAATCAGATTGAATGTTTGACAGGTAATCATCTGCTTCCTGATCATCCACTCTTGTTTTTCAAAGGCATCCAGCTGAAGCACAGCCATCTCTTTTACCAGCCTTTTTGCACTTGAAAATTGTGAAAAAGATAAGACGTTGCCAAAGTGCAGCAGATGTTTGAGTTACTGTCTATAAGAAGCTTTATTTATAAAGCCTCAGTCCTTTGAGGGAAAAGTCCTGAAGCCTTGGTAGAATGGTAACCACTATAGTAGTTTTAATGTAACTTATGCATTCTGCAGCATAGTCATCATTTTCTATTAAATCCTATATATCACATTTTCTGTTAAATATTATAGAAGTTTAGCATAATTCTGAAGAACATTTTGGGTGCCTCTACTTTTTGCTACTGCACACACCTCTGCATGTGCACTTTGGTGCAAGGCAAAATGCCCCTCTTTAGGGAAACTGCCAGTTCCCTGCTCCTCCCAGCTCCTGGTGTGTTGGAAGAGTCAGGGTAGAACTAGAAGAGGAGAGACACTCTGGCTGGAAGCCAGAGCATCTCCTGGGAAGACAGCGCTTCTGTTTCTGCTGGCTCGTTCTCCTGTAGCATGTGCTGCGCTGCTTTTTTTCACGGCATTTTTTTGTTGTTTTGTTTTTTGTTTTTTGTTACTGGTGTTTCCTGGTAGCAAATTTTGCCCCTGTGCTGCAAATTTGCAGTAAAGGTCATGTTTAAACATGCCAGGCATGTGATTTGTGGCACCGCAAAGAGGGGTTTGTGGTACCACCAAGTGAACATGACTGTTCATCTGGATCCAGCTTCTGGTATCTACATACCTCTAAAATTCTATAACAGTTGTCCATAGAAAGTGAGGAAGAATTTGATTATAGAGAAGGAATCCATTATATTTATCAAATCTACTGGCCTGAAAACAAGTTAAGGGTCAGTAAGTATATTTAAGTTCTGCTCCTGACTGGTATTGACTCACTCTGCAGATTTAGACATATTAAAATAGGGGAAGGAAGCTCCAATGCTTAGGACACTTGTCAGGATTTAGTTTTGCTTTGTCATATATTTCCTGCGTGACCTTGGGAAAGTCACAGAGAGCTATTTCTGCAAATCTATTCTACCTATAATTCTAGGATATCTCACAAAAAAAATATATCTTTAAAGAAAATGATGAAAGCAAGGCACTGTATTTAGTTGTGTTTATACTCAATGGGCGCATCTACATGTTGCCATATGGTGCCAATGCTACGGCGCTCTGCTTTAGTATTTCCTTTTAGTAAGTTCCTTTTGGAAGTTCTAAAGCACGGCACAGTAACTGCCTGTACTGCGTCATGCGTGCGGCGCACAGTTAGATTTTGCCACTATGTAGCTGTAGCATTGTGCTAAAATGGGCTGCTGATCATGGGTAAACCCATGTGATTGCTACATTGCCATAGCATGCCATACGGCAATGTAGCATATCGCTGTGTCTCTATAGGGCTATGCGTAGATGCACCTTATGAAACCTAACAATAATGATAAGCCTTAAATTTTCTCCAGCTACTTTTACCTTAGCCACAAGTACTGGTTTATTTGCTGTTCTTCACATTTCACACCTATTAATCCTGTGATCAGATATTAGCAGCAGTCTCCTGTTCTTGGCTGTAGAGTACTTTTGCTCTGGAACTTAAACCTTATCTCATTGACCTTGTTTGTTTTTAACTTGTAAGCGCTGAAGATGTTTCTCGACCAGCACCTTTCCACTTAGCCTACATTATGCTGTTTTCTTTCCTAGTTACTTGCACAACATTGGAGATAGCAGTTATGCTTGTCATTTTTTGTCCTGTATGAACTTGAACTTGAAATGATATCAAGCAAAGAAGCTCACACTATCAATGCACTGTGTTCTAGTTCTTCTAATGATCTACTCTGATTGTGGGTTCAGAGATTTAGTAGTTTTCATCCTTTGTGGTGCGATGCTCAGGGCACATTTTTCCAGCTTTCAAGGCAGAAGATTACTTAGAGGGATTCCTGTATACCATATGGAGTTAATTTGCTCTGAATTAATGCAGAAACATTGTTTACAGTTTTTCATCACTGTTCATTAGACCCAAATAATCTTTAACAAAATTTATGGACAACAGAGGTGGACCCAGAGGAGTGCAGTTGCACACTTGCACTCCCAGTTGAGACTGTGCCCTAGGAATAGCATCTGAGGACTTTTTTAAGTCCCCAAAGCAGATAAACATCCCCCTCTCTCAGTATGCCCTGCCTTTCCTCAATGCTGAGTGGCATCTCCCCTCTCTGCTCCCTCCCTCCCCTCGTACTCCTGCCACTGTCCCCATCTGACTCGGGGGCAGGAGGAGTTCCTGAACCACTTCTGCACCATTCCAGCTAGGCTGCTTAGGGAGCCAGGCTCAACTGGGGACAGTAGGAAGTGGCACATGAATTCCCCCTCCCTTCCTGGTCCTGCCAGGTGTTCTCCCTCAGCCTGGGAGCAGGCACAGGGAAGGGGAATCTGCCCACTGCTGCCACTGTCCCTGGCTGAGCCCAGATCCCCATGCAGCTGCCCCTGCAGCCCTAGTTGGAATGGGGCAAGAGCACCCAGGACAGTAGTGGTGACATGCAGATCTCACCTTCCTGTAAGTAGAAACAGTGAGAGGGAGAATAGAAGGAAAGGGAAGGGGTCACTGAGCATGGAAAAGAAGTGATGGAGTCCTGGGAGCAAAGGGGAATGTTTTACCTGGTTCAGGGACTTTAAAAAGGCCCTAGCTGTGTGGTCTACCCAACCCACTTTTAGCGAAGGAATGCAATGAACCCTGCAGCTCTGGTCACTTCTCCTTATCCCTTTTAAAAATCCTGGATCTACCTGTGTCCATAAATGCAAGCTACACTGTTCTAAGTAGCCATGGAAATCTCATTTATCATGCCATAGTTTATTGTACCTGCTGTTATAAATATGTATTTATTGCCTGCTCCTATGCAGAAGAATGTTTCATTTATGTATGTATGTATATATGTACATGTGTGTGCATGTACGTGTGTGTGTGTGCATGTACGTGTGTGTGTGTGTGTGTATAGATGTATAAAGAAGCTTGGCCTGGCTTTTTTAAAGAAGCTTGTGCTGTCTGTTGTCTTCTTGCACCTAAAGCATAGGGAGCTCTTTTAGTACCCAAGGCAGTGTAGGTGGGGGAAGGGTGGTGGGTGGAGAAGGGGGATTATACTGACCACTAGAGAGCTGGGAGAGGGTGGGGGTGAAAAATCTTACCTGCCCTGCTCAGTTTTTGGATGGCAGCTTCTTTAGCTCCAGCTCCTGCTGTAGTAGTTTAGGCTTAGGCTGCTGCAGCTAAGGGGCAGGTTTGCTGAACATTGATGCAGCAGCCTGGTGGCACAAGCTTCCCTGGTGCCCCATTTGCTCTTCTGCTTCCCAGATACACTTCTGGGTGCAGGGCTGCACCTCCCATGGCAGTGGGGCGGTGGGGACCATTCCACTCTCCTTGCTCATCCCCCTCCCCCATAGATCTGCTACGGGGCATGAGGCTGCACCTGCCTGGCTCCTGTGGCAGACCTCTGTGGGAAGGAGACCATAATGGTACACCCCTTAATTCGGTGCCTGGAGCTGGTGCCTCACTTGACTTTCCCCTAGTTACATCACTGGTTACTCTACTGGAAGCACAATCCATTTCCATGAAACCAAGTTCTCCTCAGTCCCTCCATCAAAAAATCCCCATAGTACCATCCTCAGTGTTCAGCACAGGCCACCCTGCTACATCTGTGCCTGCTGTCACCTGTGCTCATGCTGCCTCCCCTCCTCCCTCCAGCTCTGAAGTTTGCCTGATGAACTGTTGCCTCAGGAGAAGTATCAGGGGAAATGTGTCATGAGGAAAGTACAAACCCTGCCAGGAGAAAACAGTGAGGATACAAGTAAATAATATAAATACCTTTTCAGCCAGAGTGGAAGGAGTAGCTAATCCTGTGGGGCAGAAACCTGAGACTGGAAAGGCAAATATGTAACACAGAACTTTAGTAAGTTGCTAGAAAATTCCTGGGAAAGACACGAATGTCTTAGGCAAAGAAGAAACAAGGAAGGAAATCTGAGAGAAGGGAAAGCATGTGGTGGACCGAACTGGACTTCCTTAATGGAACCAGACATGAAGACCTAATGCACTCCTGCTGTAAGCCAACTGAAAGTGTAGGAAGCTGAATATCAACCCCAAATACACTTAGCTCCTTTGGAAACTCAGACTACTGATACAAGGGACATCTAGAAAATATGCAGGACAAGAATGAGAATACATAGCAACATCATTGGAAAGTCCTTTCCAGTGCATAAGAATTTTTTCTGACTGTATTACATCAGTTTGTCCGTATGGGGAAACCTATGGCTGCATCGTAGTCACCATCATCTCACTGATGCCTCAGTCTAAACTAATCTAATTAGTAGCTGTATTTCCCTGAGATCACTGGTGGTGAAGGGATGTAATTATAATAATGCTGATGATGGTGGGGGTGGTGATTACAATAATAAGAAGAAATTAAGCAGGGATAATAATTGATAGTTGAAAATCAATCAACTCAAAACAGGAGTTCATAACAGTAAGCACTTTGCCTACAGTTTCTATCATCCTAAAAGATCCTCATATGCTGTACAGGCTCTATACCACTCCTTTTTAACATGCACAGCAGGTGGAAAGGCTCAGCTGTGATGTGGAAGGAGAAGTTGAAAAAGGAGTATTTCATTCATCTGTCCTAAGCAAGTGGTGAAAGGTTGCATGAGTGAATGATTTCACTGATTCATATTTTTGTTTTACTTCTTACAGCTTTGCTAGGTCAACCAAAGAAGCCGTAATGGTCAAAGCAAATGCTGAGTCAGTTTTCTTTAAGAGTATCTGGTGAAGTTCCATTCTTCATTTATTTTGCTACTGTAAAAATGTATCGTCCATACAGAATCATCTCCAGTTAATAGAGGCTATGAGAGACAATGTTCCTTCGACTATCCAATGAGCACTATTCACAAGGAAGAAAAAAGAGGCATTAGCCATGTTTTCCTTGGTATATATGGGCACAGGTCTATTAACTTTAATGTAGTTGTGCTGATTTACACCAGCTATGCTCTTGATCCCTAAGTGGATATAAGGCGAGATTCCCAAAGCAGTATGTTCAAATATATCAAGGAATACATTTAAGATCTTGTAGGATCTAATGGGAACAGTAGAGAAAATAACTCTAAATCTGCTTATCTCATCCATGTGCCAGCTGGATTTTTCTTCACAGATTACTTCCATGGTTAAGCACTCTCTTGGCAAATATTAATGGAAACAGAAGTCGACAAGGCTCAACAATGTGTGGAATTCCATTATGAGCCCGATTTTGCAGGGAGGGCTAAAAGTTCATTTTCACACCAATCTGTCTCAAAATGTGAAGTACTTTGAGGCTGGGACATTTGATTGCTAAGAGCTAATCTTCTGTAATTCTTGACTAATAAGTTTCTGGAAATCTACCATGCCTCCAACTCCTGCAGACAAAATGTATATTTTCAAATACATATTTTGCTTGCAATTGCATGACTTCCTCAATTAAAAATAAGTAACTAAAAGAACAACAGATCATGTCTATGCCTAAAAGTGAAAGAAACTGTATTGTTAGGCTAAATACAGCCTTTTGGTGAGACTGGCATGGCTAAGCTCTGTATGTGAGGTGCATAATATAGCACCATTTATGTTGTTTTATATATAAAGTTATGGAAGCAAAATTATGGGAGGGGTTGTTCTTCAGCGGCAGCATGGCTAATTAATAAGATCAACATGGTCAGATATTGCTGGTTTTGGTCATAATTGTTACAGTCACACTTAGAAATCATGATATTCTATGTTTTGTACAGCTACACAGTAAGAGACATCCTTTGCTTGCTCCAAAGAACTTACAATCAAGCCCTTATCTTTATTGCAAAGTTCTGCCAGGAGGGATATGTGAGCTTCAGTGATGCAAAAATATCGCATTTGTAGACACTATAGTTATGCCAACAAAAACCTGGGTGTGGACACAGCTCTTGCTACAGGAGGTAGCTTCTGTCGTCAGAAATTCCATTGTTCAGATGATCTTGTATACTATTTGTGACACCCAAACTCCTTCTGAGGGCTTCATTTTGTCCACCTCAAGTATTGGGCCACCTTAGTGCTGCCAATTTAGCATTAACATAGTTGAAATATGTAAGAGACATGCATGGGATGAGAGAAATGAAATATTATTATTCCCATTTTACAGGTAGGCAACTGAAACAGAAAGAGATAAAGTGGCTAGTCCAGGGTCATTCAGTGATTTTGCTGCAGAGTGGGGAATAGGAGCCCAGGGATGGAATGGAAAAACTTGTAGTTGACTACTTCATATTTCCTAGAACTTCAACAGTAAAGCCTGAGGAATGACAATTTTGTTGGAGACTCGGGTCCTTTTCCATCCCCCTACCATGCTTTGCAGAAATATATTTTTTTGGATAAACCCCCAAATTTTAGTAAAGTGAAGGAGAGTGGAGTTGAATATTAGATTTTATTTAGAGTCAAAGAACCCCTTTTTAGCATACTGCTTCGGTGAAATGACTCACCCAAAGGTAGGCAGGAAAAATCACAGCAGGATGTGCAATACATTCTACTAAGTGATAAGAAATGATTAACCTGAGCCCACAGTTCTCTTGTCTTCCTAGCCTTTTATCTCAGCAGCCTCACTATTACTTACAAATCTACTTAAGCAGTTTTAAAATGTAGGCCTGTGAAATCCAGAGAAAGTTAATATTTTGTAAAGCACTGTAGTTAAATAGCTCCCCAAGTTTATAGATGCACTGGAGATGATATGCTGCGTGGGAAGTGAATCCAATAAACTACAAACCAATGCAGTAAAAAAGACAAACTAAGAAGTATAAACTTAATGCTTAGGCTCTTCTCTTCTTTTTACAATAGTCAGTAAAATTAAAATAAATTTCTAATGGTGATGACAGAAGGATGCCCTCACTAGATAAAATAAGACAGTATTTTACAATTTTAATACAAGGTCATCTCTCTTTCTCTCTCTCTCTCTCTCTCTCTCTCTTTCTCTCTTTCAGACATCCCCACCCACTCTGTTGGTTTTTGTATTAAAGATGACTCCAGAGGCTTAAACTAAGAGGGGGATCCCTTTGTGCTAGGTGCTGCATTATCAGATGGTCAAATAAAATAGTCTATAAAGACTGGGAGGATTGTCAGGAGCTTTAGTGGGACCTAACAAAGCTAAATAAGTGGGTAATACAATGACAGATTAACTTCTGTGTGGGCACCATACATGGGAAGCAATGAACATTGGAGAGAATAATTTGAACTACTCATGCACTTAATTGAGTCCTAAATTAATGGTGTCAGCTCAGAGGAAAGGCCCAGGCATCACTGCAAGTGGCTAAATGAAGACCTCAGTATGTAAGAAGTGTTCAAAAAAGCAAAACTGGTGGAAAAATAAGGAACAGACTGAAGAATAACATGAACATCATTATGTTATTATAACATCATTATATAAATGGTGGTACATGGAATTTTGTATTCAGTTCTGGTCAGGCTATCTAAGGGGGCAATACTGGAGATAGGGATGGTTTCAAAAAATAATTAGGGATGTGGAAAACTCAGATACGAAGAGAAATAAAATAGCCAGGAACTGTTTGTCTCAACGAAGATATAAATACAAGAAGAAATTTATTACACATGCTACATGTTATAGGTAGGGGTCTACTAAATTTTCAGTTTTGAGGTTTTGACAGAAACAGGGGAAAATGGCATTGTCTGTAATCACCAGGAAATATTGCATTGGCCACCACAAAATCAACCTAAAAAAGCATATTATTTATGTAATCAGTTGTTTACAATGTCCCAATGTTCACTACAACACAAAGACAATGTGACAATCACTGCAGCTGTAGATCACGTGATTGAGAGTTACTGTCTGCAAGTGATGTAGAATAAGTGAAGGCACCAGTCAGTGTAGTGAAAATGTTTCTATTAAGGTTATCCTTAATTAGTATTTCTAAACTTTTTCTAAAATGCTATATAATAATAAATTATGTATATAATAATATACGATGATGCTGTTACAATTCATAGTGTATAATAATTTATAATACATTTAAATTTAGATTTAAATTTAACACTTAGATGTATAATTATATTATACAATTTACTTGCTGGGGAATTTGCTATTAAATTATATAGTATATGCCTCTCTAAGAATCAGTAGTAAGGGGTGGGGCTGCCAGGAAATGCTTGCAAAATCTTCTCTTTGTGCTGTGACCAAGCCCATCTGTGACAAAGTGTTTTTTATCACCATGAGTTAAGTAGACTCCCCAGTTATAGGGAAGGCAGACTAGAAACCTTCATATGCTCTTCCTCACAATATAAAAACTAAAGGAGGTTGTAGGAAACTGAAAAGTGCTAGAACAAAATATATTTCATGCACTGCACAGTTAGCCAGTGGAATACATCACTACAAATGTTGCGTATGAGCAAAGGAAATATAGTCTAGGTGAATCTGCCATAATATAGATTCATAATTTCTTGGCTAACTGTGCTCAGAGAATTGTCATTAATGACTCAATGTCTAAATTGGAGGAGGTATCAAGTGGGATTTGTCTAGGCTCTTTCCTATGTTTAGGACTAGTCAATGTCTTCCTCAGTGACTTGCAGGATGCATCTGAGTGTGCTCTGGATTTTGGGTCTAAGATCAAGGATATAATGTGATGGTGCAGGCACTGATCCTTGGGGCACTTTTAGCATAGGACCTGAGCTTCAAGAGCATCCTGCGAGTCTGCAGAGATCCCTGCTGCTACACAAAACTGATGAGGCACCTCATGGCATTCGATACGATCTGATTGTGAAGGTTATCTACATTGAGCATGTCAGAGGTCATCACCACTGTAGGGCTGCATACCACTCACCAGAAGCGAGAGCAAGGGGGAGGGACTGATTCCCCCCCGCCCCCCACACACACCATAGGCCTACAAAGACTTAATGCTTTTGAATATTCCTCACCCTGGCAATCATACCCCACATGCTAAAACCATTGTCTACGAACATCTTAGCATCTTACAACTCTGTACCAAGGTGGTTAAAATGCACAGGGTCTTAGCACTTTTCCTATCATAGTATGGCATTGGACCCCCTTTTCCTTGAGCTAACATAGGCTGCATAACTAACTGTTTTGGATTGTGCCAATGTATACCAATTGTATACCCACATAGCTACCATTTGTGGGGGTCCTATATTTCTTTCCAACTCCACAAGCCACATAAATAAACATTCTTTCTAATATTTTCTAATATATTTTTAATTCTGAAGATGTTACAAAGCTGGATAGGCTAGGCAGCCACATTAAAGGCCAGGAATAGGATTCAAAAGACCATCATAAATTGGAAAAGTGATATAAAATAAATCAGATGAAATTCAGTAAGGATGAGGGAAAAGTATTGCACTTAAGGAGGAATGATCATGTGCACAAGTACAAAATGTAGAATAACTGTCTAGGCTGCAGTACTGCAGAGAAAGACCAAGATGTTAAGAATGGATCACAAACTGAAGATTAAAAAAATTTAATATTTTGGAAAAAAGCTAATGTCATACTGGGGTGTGCTATGGCATGGACAGGTCAAATGTAGGTCTCAGGAAGTGATTATTTATGTTCTAATGGCATTGGTAAGGTCTCGCCTTGGAGACTGTGTCCAGTTTTGAGGACTGCACTTCAAGAACATAGATCAGAGACCAGAGGAATGCAACACAAATATTTAGAAGTCTGGAAAAGAAAATATTGACAGAAAAGGTCAGAAAATGGTATTTTTTTAGGGTGGAGAAGAGAAGACTTGGGGTTGGGCTGACAACAGATTTCAAATATAAAAATGTTATTAAGAAGAGGATGGTGATAGACCGGTGTCTGTGTTCTCTGATCCTTCCTTGAGCAGAGGATTCAACTTGATGACCTCCTAAAGTCCCTTTCAGCTTTACTTTTCTCTGATTTCATGATCATGGAGGCCAAGAACTTTGAAGGATTCAAACAGATTAGAAATGCATACAGATCACAAGGATAGCCATGATTATAACAGCATTAAAATAAATAGGAGGAAATGGCATGAACCCATGAGGCAACCTGCATTTGTGGGTGCAGAGAACACAACTTCCCTTGTGGTGGACTCTGCCATTATTGCTGACTGCAGGGTTTCTAACTCTGGTCATGTGATTCTAGACAGACAGTTTAAAAAGATGAGATGGCCGAAGTGTGGGAGCAGGACTGCTCCTAGGGGGAACCGAGGTACAGAGAGACTAAACAGCTTGCCCAGTGTCTCACAGGAAGTCTCTGGCACTGTGTTAAGCGCTAAGCCCCTAACTCAGATGTAAACACGCATTTCCCGCATGCTACCACCCACAGACAGAGCCTTGGCCACGAGAGCTGTCCCTGCCTGTTCTTGCAGGATACAAGGATAAGACAGCCCACAAACCCCAAAGAAGCACTTGGCAGAAGAATTCAGACACTAGGCCAGGCATTGTGTGTGTACAAGTGCTCAGTTTATATTGCCTAAGGGTCGTGGCAGCTTGCCCTGTAATCCCCACTAACAAGGAAAACAAAACCCGAAGCTGCCCTATCGCTTCTTTCAGTCGAGATGAGCCTATTTCCCTCTCAGTCCGCTAAGTGACAGCATCGCACCGTGCTACCGCAGCCCGGCCCCGGCGCCGCTAGCCCCGCGGCGGCCACTAGGCAGCGCTGCCTCACCGCGCTCGCTGCCGCACCAGGCTCCTTGAAAGTCCTTTCAGAGTTAGGCAGGCATTTAAATCAAAGAAAGAGATTTCTTTTCTTGAAAACAGCAAAAATGACAAGGGAAAGGAGGAGAAGAAATAAAAAAAAGGGCGGCGGGGGGGGCTAGTCTACAAAGGGCTCGGTTTATTATTCTGGGTGATGCTGCTGTTGGGAAGCTGGTGGGCTCCCAGCTTGTCCTCCCTGCAAGCCGGCTGGGATGTGGCTGGGGTACATCCTGGGGATCTGAGGCAGGTCTGTGCTTAAATAAATGTTAGTGAGCAGTGCAGAACAATCTCCACATTAATCTTGTGCAATTAGCATTATAGCCCTTGCCAGCTCAACCACCACGAAAGACAAAGCGTTATGCAAATTTCCCTCCCCTCCCCACTCCTCTCTCCCTCTGCCTGTCGCTGTTTTCCAGCCTGGTTTTAATGATACGGTACACTGGGCAACTTAAAATTAATTATAAGGTTCTTGACTAAAAAAATAATAATAATAAAAGAAGGGAGGGGGTAGGCTCTGCTATTAAGAGGGTTTAGCATTCAGGGACTTGGCCACCTGCACTTGGCAAAGCTGCCCAGCAAAGGACAGAGCGAGCGCATTATTGTGTGTGTGTGAGCGTGAGTGTCCGGGACAGGGACTCTTCTGTTCACGCCGCACTTTTGGAGACCTGGGCTGCGGCTGGGAAGGGCTGTGCAGCCGGGAGGAAGGTACGAGCTGAGGCGAGCAGGCGCCCGGCAGGAAGGCGCGGGAGCCCTCCGGTACTTCTTGGCGTGGAGGGAGTGGACGGGCTCCACGGACCAGGCGTGTGTGTGTGTGAAGTGACTGCGTGTGCGTGTGCGTGTGCGTGTGTGTGGAGGGCTCGGCTTTGAGAGGCTGCGTTTTCTCTTTGCATGAACCCGACATAATTCTCCCCCAGAATGTGCTTTAGGCACATCCTTATGAGACGACCCGAAACCCTCTCAGATAGAAACTTTGAACTACTCTGGATACGCTTGCCACTCCATTCACCTGGAGGAAGCAAAGCAGCCGGGTTGGGGGGGGGGGGGCACTTTGGTCGTGTGCCCCGGGGGCCGGCAGCCCGGGAACCCTTCCGTGGAGCAGGCGGGCGCGGGGCTGTGCCCGGCGCTGCAGCGGGGCGGGCGCGGCGGCGGCGGCGGCACGGACTCCGCCAAGTTGCGGACAAAAGGCTTTTCAGCCTCGGCGTGTCCCTGCTCGCTCTCTCTCTTTTGGGGTCTTTGCTGCCCCCAAGAAGTGGGTTCATTCCCGCCTTGCCGGCTGCACGCTGCCGGGCACTGAGGTGAAAGCGGGCGCAGCCCCGCAGCCTCCCCCGCCCGGCACCGCCGCCTCGAGCCGCGGCGGTGATTGATTCCCGGCTACCAGTGATTAATGCGCCGTAATTAGCTCATCTCAAAGCCATTCTTTACGCGCGAGGCCGACAAAGCTGGTGCTCTCGCACTTCGCGCGGTTTGCAGGGATGAAAGGCAGAGCGGTGCCCGGCTCCCGGCGGAGGGCGGACGCGCTGGCCACCCCGGGGCAGCAACCCCCCTCCAGTCCGGTTCTTGCTGCGGGGAAACGCCCGGGCAGACCCCGGGGGAGACGAGACCCTGCGCCCTTGCCGCTCCTGCGGTGCCCGGGAGGGGGGCGGCCGGCTTGGCTTCAAGCCCCTTGTCCAGTGGAAAGCCGCTGGGTGCCCCGCAGCGCCCGGCCCGCCCCGTCTGCCCGCCTGGGTGGGCTCCCGCCACCCGCGCACTGCCCTGCTGAGGAAGGCATTGACCCCGCAAAGCAAGCGGCGGCAACGCCTAGCCCGCTGCCTCGACTGGGGCGCCCAATGTGCCTCCTTCGTGGTCTGAAACAAGCTGAGAGGCGAAGGGAAGGAGCGGATCTGGGCTCTTGCAGGTTGGGGTGGGGGAAAAAACGAGTGGACGAGGATGTCACTGGAGCAAGGAGAGCTTTAGGGGAGGAAACGATGGGCACAAGGTGCCCGGGACAGGGTGTGCATCTGCCGACTTCTCCACAGGAGAACCCCTTTCCGGGGGCTTTGTTTCAAAAGAGGCAGAGAGAGGATGATGATGACATAATAATAATAATAGTAATAATGGTAGTAATAATAATAATAGTAATAGTGATGATGATAATGCCAACAACAGTAGTAACAACAATAATAATGATGATGACGATGATGCTGCACCCAGCTTCCCTGACACATGAACCTGCTGCCTTGCCGGTGCCACCAGACAATGCCCTGGAGACGATCGCGCCCTGCCCCGCGCAGCCCGGGCCATGCAGCGGGCCGGGCCGAGCCCCCGCCCGGCCACAGGGATTTTAAGAGTCTCAGCAGCAGGACGCAGCTTTCCCCAAACCCTCCTTGAACTCCCACAATGTGCATCGCGGCTGCAGCAGCCCTGCTCGCCGCTCTTTCGCCCTTAGATAAACGGAGCAAATCTCTAAGCTCCTAAGAATTTCGCGTGGAATTTTATTTCGGGAAATGCCCATGTTTGTCCTCCATTTAAACCCGCGGGGAGGGGGGCGGGGGGGACGGGGACATCTGTTTAATTTTAAGCAATAAAATACGCCGGATCTGTGGCTGTTTGGGGGTTTCCATCTTTAAAGATTATTAATCCCTCCTCCTTTTTCAATTTTTCTGTAAAGAAATGGATTAGGAATGGTATCAAGCAGGATTATTCATTTATATCAGACAGATGGAGCTGGGCAGCGCGATTTCCAAGAAACAAAGAAAATGGTTTCGAAATGGTTGTTTGGCAGGGATGATTTGGTGGATTTGCAAACAAGCAAGGCACTGACTCGTGCAGAGGGATAGGAGGGGGAATCCATCTGGTATCTTCCCTAGCGCTGCTTTTCTCTGGAAATGAGCATGTATCCCTAGCCCGGCTGTGTGAGGGTATTTATGTCTAGTCGCTGCATCGACTTGATCCAAATCCACGCAGCGCACGGTTTGTCTGCTGGGTTTTTCCCCTCCGATTTGGTACTGAAACATGCCCCCTCCCCAAAACAAAGCAAAACAAAACAAAACAAAACAAAACAAAACAAAACAAAACAACGGCAACAACATCCTAGGGAACTCATTTGTCTCCCGTCTACTTACTGGCAAAACAAACTGCCTCCCCTCTCCGACCCAGCCCTCCAGTACCGCGCGCCCGCGCTGCGGAAACACCTGCTCGGTGCCAAGACTTCCCGCAGGAGGGTGCGCAAAGTGGTTGAACTCGCAATGCGACTTCCAGAGGAGGCGTGTAAGGCTCATCCCCAGCCCCCCACACAACCAACCAGCCCCCAACGGGCTGCCTCTATTTGCCTCAATTCTACCCCTTCAGCTGATCCTTTTTTGATCGGATCCGTTGCTTTTAGCCACGTTCAAATCTTTTTTTACTATTATTATTTTTTAATTTGCAAAACAAAACAGCTTTCTGGAGCTCATCTATGGGAAATAGACACTGGGGGTCCGGGAACTCTAATACTGATTTTTTTTTTTTTTGAAAGGCAACCCCGTGCTGAAATCCGCCAGCCCTTTCCGAGATGGTAATGTGATTGACACGTATGTTAATGGTTTGTTTTTGTGCAGAGCGGGTCTGCGAATTTCAAACACAAACACATTGTGTAGATCAGATGTTAGGTATAAAAATGGTTTATTGATTGAAATAATAGAAGCATTATTTTGATTTGTCCTGACATGATGTCTGATTTATAGATCTCTACCCCCATTGATTTCTTCTTGTCCGGGCAGGAGGAAATGATCGGATCTCACCCGAGTGCCCTTTTGTGCTGATCACGAATCCTGGACACCTATTACAAATTTACATTTGCTTTTCTCCCCCCCTTTCCTTTTTCTAGGAATTCTTCTCTCCGCCATAGTCTTTGTGTGTGCATATTTTTTTTTATCTTTGCTACATCTGTTTTCACTTTGCACTTTCAATGAGCTGTAGCAGACAATAGTGTGAGAAACATCTGAAAATGTAAGGGGACAGACTTGCATATGTGTTTAATTTCTGCGGGTTTGTCAGAGAAAACAACAAAAGGGGGCGAATACACACACACACACACAAACACACACTCACCCAGGGAACTGTGACCCAAGACAAGGAAAAGACAAGTTCAACGAACCAGGTTGCCAAAGTCTAGAAGAGCGGAGAGAACAGGGCAAAGGAACGAGCTGTAAGAGCCGGGAGAAGAGGGGATGTGAGCCCCAGCATCCCTGCCTGCTCCAGAAAGACCCTCTAGGTTTGCCTTAAACACAGCTGGAAACAGCCTCTGCCCGGAGATCTAGGTATCTTACACATCTGACATTTAAATGGTCATCTTAACTGTGTCACCACAATCATAGCAGCGACCAGGTAAGGTGCAGAATTCCTTTCTTCTACGGGGAAATCATTGCAACTCGCCAAGTCCTTTGAATAGCGAGACCTTCACATCTCAGGGATTTTTTTTGTAGTGTTCAGTGAGAGAGAAGCAGATGAGGGCTGGGGGAAATCCCATTGTCTCTTCTCCAGAAGATCTCGTTTTGCCCTGGAAAAGGCGATCTCGCTCACCTTGGGTCCAGTTGGGAAAGTAGAAGGGGAAAAAAAATAATAAAGCGTGGGGCTGGAGAGAGATTTACTAGCAGTGAAAGTATTACAGGGGGATCGGCTTTAGTAGGAGAGGGAGTTTGGGAACATCTGTCTAATGCAGCCAATAGAAGTGACATTAGTGATATTGCAGCGGGGGAGAGAGAGGGGCTGCAACAGATCGAGCTAGGATTACGGGAAGGGCACAATCCGATTAGGCGCTGCTCCGCTGCTGCCCACCGCGCGGCTGGAGCCCGGGAGCCTACCCTGGCTAAGAGCCGCGGGGCTGCCGGGGAGGGGGGGAGCTGCAGCTCCGGGGCTGCCTGCGAGGCAGAGAACAAAGCTCCCCCAGCGCGACCCGACTCCCAGGGAGAGATCCGCTCCCAAGCTACGTGCCATCACCCAGCCCTCGTGCTCTGCGATGGCTCCCCCGGGCTGGCCAGCGCCTCTGGCACGAACCGGGCGGAGCTGCCCGCGGTTCCCCGGCTACCCCCGGCCGGCTGCCCTGCGAGGAGGCGGCACGCGGCGCTCAGTGCCTCAACTCCGGCCTCCCCTCCGTGCAGCGCTAGTTGCGGATCCGGGAGCGGCAGAACTCCAGCCCACTCCCGAGGAAACCTTTCTTCTGGAGCTAATTGTCATTTACAACTACACTTTACCCTTCATCCCGTAGGAGGTTAGAAAACAAGATTCCTCCATATAATTACTGGCCTCCCTAATCCTATTCCATTTCATATCACCCAGCACCAGCAAGTCCTATTGTTCCTCCCTCCTCCTCTTTACCAATCATTGCGCCTAGTATCAAAACAAGATCCTACTCTGCATAATTTTATACATCACACCCACGTTTATGCGCCAGGAACAAAATATATCAATGGAGAGTAAACTCCCACTGCTTACAACACTGCGATGTTCTAGGGGCAGGGAACTTGTGACTGTATTGATCAGAGCCTATTATGGGAAGCTAATGTTTCATAATTAAGGAAAAACGGCTCGTGTTTTCCTATGTTGTCAGGTGTAATTGTTCATTTGGCAATCTCTACCTGCAGGTTACTATGGAATCAATTAATAATCTAAGAGCTCTCTTGGATTAATCAATGATAGGGAAGTTAAGATACAAAAATGCTCATGAAATACAGATAGTGTGCATATACATATAATGCAAGTGAAATACATAATCACACACACAAGTCTTGCAGTCCTGTCAATTATATATTTATGGTTCATCCTTCCATAGAAAGTGCATCCCACTTTTTTCTTTTTTCTAGTACTGGGAAAAATGCCTGCAGTCTATACCTTGAGGCATTACAACATGCCTCAATCCAGCCTGAAAGCAACACTTGCATCCTGAACACAGCTGGCAGTGGATGAGGTATCACTGACTTCAGTTCTCAGATTGACATGATGCTGAACACCTTATATTTTGCTCTAGAATATTATCAATTTTATTACTATGCCTTCTTTCTTGGGAGCTGTTTTTAGCCCCATGAATCATTTATCCTAAGCATGACTCAGAGGCTGATTAGCATGTCACTCATGAATTACAAAAATCGACACCGTGATTAAAATTCACAGCAGTCAGTTTGTAAAACTGAAATTTTTAGGCGACAGGCATTTGGGTAGACTATGGTGAGATGTAGTCTAGCAACTCGCCTTCAAGGAACAAGAATATACACATACCACCAACACCCTACACACACCATGCAGAAAAAAATGTAAAAGTACTTTGCATCAATATTATGTTGTAAAATGTACAAGTTCAGAACAACTGTCTCTGAGAAAAGCACTCGGTTATTATAGCAAATCAAACCCTTTTCCCTTATAGTGCTACACGAGTTAATTTTATTAGACTTTCTTTCACAGATCATCGCACACTGAATTTGGACTGGCAGAAATCAAATGATTTTGATGGTTCCAGTCTAGCAGTGCTCACTTATTTCTATACAGATTGGGATAGTTCAGCACAAAAAGTCCAGGAATAGAATCAGAAGGATTTCACAGGTTAGGAATGTGTCTCAAGAAGTCTGAGCTGATTCTGCTTGGTCTGTCTACTTCGCTTTAGTCAGTATGATCAGGTCAACATTTCCATGGTGTTTCAAAAAACTTCAATAATTACTTCCCCAGTCTGTCAAACAAGCTTTCTTCCTCTATAACCTCTGGTGGTAACTTGCCTAAATCACAAGAAGAGCAAATCTTTTTTTTTTTTCCATCAGCAAATGTGGCATGCCTGTTACCTCTCAAATTCAGAACTTAACCTCACTGGTTTTTCTTGGTGACTCAGGTTTACTTGTTTTCTAGGCTTCATTGCTGCTTTAGATATTTTTTATTCTGGTGTTCCCTTTACTGCATAGTTGACATCCATCTGTTCATTCTTTACCATGAAATGTGGAGCCTTCCACAGGACCAATGGCAAAAGCATGGTCAGTAAGAGACAATACCTTTTTATTCCATATTTGTAGAGTCCCAAGCCCAGTGGAATCCCCAAAACTCCCTGAGCCCAAATATGCACTTCTGGGAAACATCATTGTCTTATTCCAAACTGATGAAAAACAGTCAAGAACTAATGCAGACTAGCCCAGGTTTTTTTTCCTCCTTTGTTTTATAGACTTTATTTTTACCAGATTTTTTTTTATTGCAGATATTTTATAGTCTTTTGCTTGGGTCTTTTTATATATGATAAAAGCAAAAAACAAATATAAAAGTGATGACAGATTCTGTCTGAAGGAATGAAAAGGTACACGCTCATTGTCTTTGGGTGTAATAATCTGGAGTTTTACTGTGCAGTGAAAATCAAATGTTTACTACTCTTCTTCATTATTTCCTATAGTTTATGTCTTTCGGTCTTTAAAAACGTGTCTGTCTAAGGAAATCTAGACACATGGACAGTAGTTTACAAAAATGCACCTGGCCCAAAAAGGACCCATATCCATACTAAAAACATTCTGATGCACCAATTAAAGCTCCAGCTGAGAAGTAAGTTTTAAGTCCTTTTTTAGGACAGCACTTAAGCACATGATGGTATTCTTATACTGATAACAATGTGCCTTTAATAACAGGGCCTGGTGGCAAAGATAGATTCACTATAGATCCAAAGGTGTGAGTTCATGCCTTGTTCTTGATGTGCACTGAAGGCTGCCCCTAGTTGATCCAGCTGTGAACGTGTATCTGGTCATTCAGGCTGCTGAATGAAAGAAAGATGAATGTAAGATTAACTACTGATCTCCTTTTGTGCCATTGGCTATGGAGACTGGCACATCTTAGCCAGTGTAGTCCAATGAATCACACAGGCCCAGGTGGCCTTTGTTTTTGAAATGTAAGATTTATGATAAGGCTTGATTTTAAACATCTGTCCTCCAATTTTTATACCTGCAATTTAAGCTAATGGAAAAAAAAAATGAAGAACAGTTTTAAAAGAACAATTGTTTGCTGATGCAAAAAAATGAGACATGGGGTAGATATTCTGCTAATATAAGTTGTCATGGCTTCAAAATAGAGTTACAATGATTTAAACCAATCATGAGGACATGTGTCATATGGAAACAAGGTTGTGGGTTATTACAAACACATTGGGAATGTCTTAAATTTGAACTACAAATTTTCAGTAGTCATTATTTTAATCATAATTATTGTAGTGGCAGTGGTGGAGGTAGTGGTAGTACCGATCATGGACCATAACACCTGGTACAAGATGCTGTACAAAAAAAATTGGTCTTTGTCTCAAAGAACATAACTTCTAAGTATCTGCTTCCCTGTATTTGTCTATTTGTCTACTTATATGCCATTTATAGATCACCCCGCACTATTGCACTTAAACACAATGCAGAAAATCATAGAATTAGGTAAAATCTTCACCTGGAAAATACATGGGAAAGGGTGGGGCTGAGGAAAGAGGAGAAATGAAGAAAGAAATAGGGTGGGGATTTCAGAGAATGGAAAGATAAAATGATGTAAGAATAAAGGATAGAGACAGACTGAAAGCACCAGCGTTAATTTTTACCAAGTACTGATTTTCCCATCAGTTTTTGTAACTTTGTGTCTTGTGTCCTGTCTTCTCTGTTCACTCTTAGATCTCCATGTTCTCTCCTTGCAAATTGTTCCTGAAAACAGGTAGAACATGGAAAGAAAGGGAATAATGGAGATAAGTAAATGCACAGAGAAATGGGTATAGTTTTGATTAATGCCAGATTATTTTCTTACCACAGTTGATCTCAGCAACTTCTCCTCTCCTTCTTTCTCTCAGTCTCTCTCTCTGTCTCCCTCACACACACACACACACACACACACACACACACACACACACACACACAGAGAGCATGTTAAGAGAGAAAATAGGCTCCATCTCAGTAAACAGTTTGCTATATCAACATCCCAGCCATTAGCACTCTATTTGTATTGAGTGGTCAGGGTACAAGGCTGAGAAGGTTGGTCATCACTGATACACATGTCTACCTATGGAATCACACCTGAAAATTACCTAGGTAAATGCTAACTATCCTTTATTTGAGACTCAGGATCAGAGCCCAAGTAACTCAAGTATTTACTATCAGAAAAGTTGAGTGTAAGAATAGAGGCTGAGAGCCTGGGCTTTAGGGATCAGGCTTGTTACCTGATGGAACTTCATGGGTCTTTTAATCAGGTATGATTTGAGTACTCAGGAGAGGTAATGATAACTGTGACTGAAGTTTTTTATCCTCAGAAAAGGTGTAGCAAGCTCAGGAACTTGCTGTACACCTTCCCCACACTATTACTTGGCCAGTGCACTCAGCTCTAATTTAGGAGGCAGACTTTAGAGATGAAGGGGTAAAAACCTCCCTGCTTTCATTTACACTGGTGTAAGTCTGAAAAAACCTAAGTCAATGTAGCTATACTGGAGTAAAAGAGGTGTCAACAAATCAGAATCAAGTCCATAGGCTATAAATGTCACATTTGTTCTGAAAGCCTTATATCTCTGGGTCCTACAGACATATATAAATCCATCATCCTGCTTCAAGTCTCTGAAGTACAAAGGGTAAAATGTGCTAACAATTTTTCATGGGTCTGGCAATGTGCATCTGTAGGTTTATTATGGATAGTTCCAGGGACAAGATGGTCAGGCTGTGTGCTCTTACTTACCAACTACTGGCAGAGTAGCAGCAATGCAAGTTGGAAAGATCCAAGTCAAACATGGACTTGCCTCAAATGAGACATTTATTTATAGTCATTCTATAAATACATATATGTGTAATTTGGATTAATCATCTCTGCAGAGACAGAAGATGGATACAAGTTCCCCAGCCAGAATCCCCCACACCTGAACTTTGGGTGCACAGAATTAGATGGCTGCTGACTACTGTTACTCTGCCCAGATCAGTGAGGGGCAGGAAATGGACAGAGCGGTGGCTCCACACTTCTGAATATGTCAACTAGCTCATGAGTTGCTGGTGTTCTAGAGGTTAGCCAGGCCAAGCCAAGGACTTCTCTTGGACAGGGCTGAGCTGAAAGGTACAAGACTATCTTCAAAATGGTGAACTCCTGGGCTAGGTACAGACATTTAAAAAGCCCAAGATAAAATTGATCCAACCTAGGTGGGTTTCTCTAAGCTGTATAGATTGGATTGGGAGTGAACAGAATGCACGTTTGCTTTTGGGTGTGAGGAAGGCATACAAATGCCTGAACTGGCCAAGGTCTGAAGGCAGGGGACACTCCTGTATGCCTCCCAGAGTGGTCTCTCTCCCCAGCCCCATGTCCCCACCAGCTACTGCCAGGGGAGTTGGATATGTCCCCCTCCCTCAGCTGTGCTTGCTTGGGTTTGGGGCAGTGGAGCAGGGCTACGGCGTGGGGGCCTGTGTTCCTTCCATCCCCCATCCCACACCCCAGTGCTGCCCAGCTCAGTTGACAGCCCTGCATGGCTCTCAGCTCTGGCTCCTGCCTGCCCATGTTAGCGGAGCCCTGCAACAGTGGGGGTGGATGAGGGAATGGAAGTCCCCCTCCAGCTATGCTTGTTTGGGTCTTTGGGGGCTGGGGCCACGTCCACGGGGTGGGGTCCTCCACTACCAATCCTCATCCCCCTCCCGCCACTGCAAGACTCTGCTGCCATGGGCAGCTGAGAGCTGTCCAGAGCTGTCAGCCCACCTGGGCATAACTGGGGAGGGGGTGGGGAGAGGAGAGGAGTACAGGTCCCTGCTCCAGTCCAGTCCAGTCCAGCCCTGCCCCCCACCCCCCCAGACCCAGCAAGCACATGTGGTGGGGGGGAGGGCTGTTCAGCTCAGCTGAGATGGAACAGGCAGAGCTGCACACTGCTATTAGCTGAACTGGGCAGCACCGGGGGATATGGGGAAGAGTGCATGCCCCTGCCCCACAGCTTGGGTCTGCTCCACCCCCCCTCCCGGTTGGAGCAAGCACAACTGGGAGGGGCTCATGCAGGGGTGGGGGGCTGTACCCCCCCACTGGTGCTGCTGCAGGCAAGTGCAGGCAGGGTGCAGGGCAGGGGAGCAGAGGCTTTGCTGCCTTAACTCTGAGAAAGCCCTGGGGCAGGGCTAGCTAGGCACTCGACCAGAGCAGCCCAGCCAAATTCCCTGCCTCTCTGAAAGGGGAGGGAGTGGGGCAGGCTGTAAAGGCCCCTGGAATGCCAGTGGCAGTGACCAAACATGAATCAATAGGGGAACTGGTGCAGAAGTTTGACAGACCAGTGTAATCTAAACTGATTAAGTCTGATATTACATCCATCCAGGTCTATTTTAAATCAGGTGCCGCCCTTTTTAAATCAGTCTATGTTCTCAAAAAATTCTCTTCTGTTACAGATTTAGACCAGGTTCCAAACACTTGTACCCTTTTATGTATAATGTCTGCACCTGGCCCAAGATTCTAAGTTTCCTTGAAAAGATATATTGTTACCAGGGTCTGTGATAGGAAGGTCCACAATGGGCCATTGCATGTACCCCTGAGCTTATCAGGAGGTTCTGGCCCTTAAAGGTAATGATGTTTCAGTGTGGTTGTCTACGAAAGAAGAGGGAGCCCAAACATGAGCCTTTGCAAAGAAACCATGGCTGCTGATGGTTACTTTGAATTCATGAATTAGCTGAGAACATATAAAATACTCTATTTATCACTTGCCAAACATTAAGGACAATTTTCCAGTTCTGTTTTAACCTAGTAGTTGTCCAAGTCAGACAGTTATAACTTTCTAATACTTGGATTGTAGTTTTGCATGTAAGGTTAGCTTTATATGAACTGCTACATGTACACCACTTATTTCAGTTTTGGATATACTGAAAGATGACTAGAAATGTGACATTATATTTGGTAATAGGACACAGACATTCACTTGGAATATAGCTGGGAAAAATGGAGGGACCTGTTTGTAAATAAATTACATTTTAGGTAGTCTCCCATTTTGGCAGCAGGTTGTGGTGCACTCAAGTGAGATCACTGCTTTTTCAGCTTGTAATTCACTCATCAGCAAATCAAAACTAGGTCTCTATTGTCGCAGCAATGCAGATAAATAACTGCTCAAGCCACCCACTGTAGAAAATCAAGTCCTGCACTTTTTGCAGGAACTTGGACCCCTTCAATTAAAGGGAATTCTTGGTTTCCAAAAACAAAAACCAAAAACAATAACAACCTCCCCCCCCCCCCCAAAAACTAACCATTAGACAAAACACAGTGTTCCCGTTAAGCAGGTATATTTTTAATCTTGATACCTTTTTGTTCTTTGAAATTGTTCCCTTTTCAGCACTAATGTTTTTATTTGACTACAGAAATGGCATGGCTGTCTTTGTTATTTCCTCTGGAGGTTTGTATTCTGAATGCTTGTGATTTGATTGTATTCAGTCACTGACTTTACCTGTTGTGCTTTCAAAATGTTGTAGATCTACATTCAGCTTTAGCTGTGATTTATACTGTTATCAGAGATCTTGAGAGAAATGTAGAATGTAGATAGGTGTAAAGATAATAACATTCCTGGGCAAAATTTAGTATTTGATTTGATTGATTTTGTAAATTCCAGTTTAGATGCCTGTTGGCTGGAAACAGGGACTAGAGGGTATAAATGATGAAGTAAAAGAATGTGCCATCTGGCTTTCAGTAGATGTGCATAAGTGAATGTAACTTTAACTGGTGGAAAGGGGGTGAGGTATCTGTGTCAGGCCAAGCAATTAATATGGGACATAATTCTCATTTCCACTAAGGCCCTTTTATACAACCCAGGCAGTGGAAATGGGCCTTAAACTGAGTATAAGTATAATTTACTGCCAGAATGGTGTAGAGGAGCTTTAGAATAAATAAGAATCAGGCTGAGGGAGCACAAACAGGAGCCAAAAGACCTGTACCCCAATCCAGGCAAAATGTATCTGCTAATATATCTATATGCCTGAAATCTGTAATGTTGTTCTTCTTGCCCATAGTTCTGACCACATCACCCCACTATTTGATTCCCCCTACAAGTTACCATTGTCCACTGTATCAAGTTCAAACTTCTAGTCTTAGTGTTCTTTACAATCCCGATCTTCCTTGGGTATTTACTCTTCTCTTTTCCATCCTCACCCTTTTACCTTTTACTTCACCAAAAGTACCAGCATCAAATGCTTTCACTTAATTGCCCTTTCCCAGAGACTATTTTTTTCTACACCTCATATTGTGAGTGGAAGAGCCTCTGACTACTTTTGTGTACAGTGTCAAGTAATAGGGGACCTTGATTCTGACTGAGGGGCTTGGTGCTGCTGTAATATACATTCAAAATAAAAATAATAATAGAAAATACATATATTCAAACAAAAAATAATAATTTTATACAATTTTCTCATACTCTTTGCAAAGACAACATAAATCTTCACTACTGCTTGCAGATCATGGCATGAGATAAAGTTTGATTCATTTTTCTTAATGTTTAAATGACGGTTACAGTGAGATTATTATGAAATTTACCATCTAAATGATGGCTGAGGAACCAGAGTCTAATTATATAATCAAAGATTAGCTGACTGTTTATGTTCTTTTATCATCCCTAAGAGTGGGTTGTTGGTTGTTTTCCATCAGCTTTCAGGAATATATATATATATATATATATATATATATATATATATATATATATAGTTTTTGTTCTAAGTCACTTATAAAAAGATCAGTTGATAGAGTAATAAAAGCAGCTGTGGTACTTTCCTTTAATAATGTGGATTCATATTAGTTTACTATAATGAAATGACAAAGTAACTTACTTTAGTTTTAGGTCTTCAACCCCTGATAATAATTTCCTATGTAAATCAGATTCTGTTTTAAATCTCTTTCTGTCTCTCTCTGGAAATGCTGTAATGAGTTTGCATGGCTACCTATAGCAACCCTAGAATGTTTGTCTCTCTTTGTTAGCACACTGTAATGAAAATATTTAATTCATTTATAATATTTAGAATGTCATCCCTAAAGTCCATTTGATAAAATAAATTTTATGTGTTATTTATGGGGAAGACACTTAAGGATTTCAATAATTCTTGAAAATATTTACACTTTTCCGTCCTGAGTTTTTGTTTCACGGTGTGTTTTATAGGGCTTTATTTCTATTTGATGTAGGTTTCAAACTTTAGATTTATGGTTCAACACCTCGCAACAAATTTTGTAAATATTCTGTGGGGGCTTGGTCCTGAAACATAAACACTTCTTCCTATTGAGGCACTGAGGAAAAACAGACCTCCTCATTTATTATGTGATATCCAGAAAGCTAAAGGGATGTTGATCTCCTTTTTCAGGAACATCTTCTTCAGCAAGAAAAATGAAATGTCATCATGCTAAGATGAATCATAATAAATGTTATGTCTTGGCTGACACTGAAAAATAAATCAAAAAAGTTGTGAGAAATATTGGTGACTTTTTTCCGCAGAGGTTTGGACCAGCTTTATAAATTAAACAGCATGCGATGACAGCTTAGGGGCGGTAAGTAAACCATTCAGTAGATAATCTCCATAGTAACAAAAAAAGTTTAACCATCTCAAAACAGAAAAGCACATCTGGAATTAGCTGTTTAATATGTCAATACTGAGCCTTTTCTAGTTGATCAAAAGTTGCCATGTATAATAAAACTGTACAACTTTTAGATCATTTAATTCTTGCTAATAGCAATAGATAAAGGGCAAAAACATATTGGCTAAGGTTTTCATCCTACAACCCATTATATAAGCACTTCACTTTATACATGCGTGATTTCTCTGCCATTTGCACTATCAGGGGCTAACTTTAAAAAGGTGTTCTTTTTCTGAATCATTCCTGACAGTTTACGCATATGAGTAGTTCCACAGAAATCACAATGACGGCTTTCACATGAGTAATGGCTACAGCTCTAGGTTCCTAATTAGCGCTATTTAATTTTAACTGAATTAGTCTTCAGAATTAAAGACCTACTTTACAAGACAAATGCTCTTACGTATTAAATCAATGGTAGAATAATTTAATTGGTGCAGGTGCTACAACTCAGAAATAAAAATCATCCAAGAAAGCTACCATTTAAATTCAATAAAAAATAGATTGTGAGTTGAACAATATATCTATGCCAGGGAATAAGGAGGACTAAGAATTTCATTTAAAGCCATGTTTAAGATGTTAAAAGAGTCAGGCAGTGGACCCGACAGCTCAGGGAGACAGTGGAATTTCATTGGAGGTTTTCAAGAGGAAGCTGGATGAGCATTGGATCTGGATGATACAGGGTTAGAGATCCCTTCCAACCCTATGACTCTTTGATTAGACTCTGGGCTGAGGCAACAAAAAGAAGTGTGCAGGAACATGTGGGAAGATGAAAAGTTGGACTCTTCATTTTATCCTCCCAAACTACTGACTAATGTTGTCAAACCTCCTGTTGTACAAGGAAGTTGAAATTTGCAGCTAGATAAAGAGAGAGGGACTTGTGTCTCAAAGTAGGTGCATATCCCTAAGTCATAACACATCCTGGGGATATTCTTGGTGTGGTGTATTTTATATACCACCTTTTGCTCAGGGCTGGGTCCAAAAGTACAATATGTAGTTCTGCTATTTTTAGCCAATATTTGTTTATAAGTTATCTATCCCAGAGGAATGCAGCTAGATTTATATGTTGGTAACATAAATCCTGCATGCCTCCTCACAAGCCTCTTTGTTCCTTATTCCTGATGCAGAGACAGGACAGAAAATGTTTCGGTTTCCTTGGCAGCAAAAGTTCTTTGGGTAGATGTGATATCTGTTATTAAACCAATAATTAGAAAAAAGTTCTTTGCAAGCTTTCAGGCACAAACACCCTTTGTCAGGCGTAGAGAGTTTCCTTGGCTCATTCAATTCTTGTCATCCATTCTGAGATTGCACAGATTGCTAAAATGTTGTGGCATGGTGGTAGCTTTGTGCTTCCCACTTGGAGCTTGACTAAAGCCATTAATTTATGTCACAGAGGTAGCTTTCAGCCTATAGCAAAACCAGTTACTTCTGACTTTACTGCCTTTCCAGTTTTGAATCTATAATAAAGTCAATGGGCATTCCTCCTTGCATTGCCCATTTCTCTCCTAGCCCATCCACTACACCCCTTATCCTGCTCCTAACCTTCTACAGTATCAAGGGGGGATCCCTTATTTCTAAGTGTTAGGATGCCTCTTCTGTATGTTGGGGATCCTAATGGAGGCAACCCTTACAGTTATGCTCTTGTCTAAAGGTAGAGCCAACCCGAGCAGGGTGCAGGGCCCGGGGTAAATCAGCCCATGCGAGGCCCCGCCCCCACTCCAATCCTACAGGCCCTGGACCTGAAGAAGCTGCCATCACCATTCACAGTGGCGGTGATAGGGTGGTGGGGGGTATCAAGCGGCTGGACGTGGAGTTGCCACTCTGCCTAACTCTGCAGGGCCTCCCAAAGCATGGGGCCCAGGGCGGTTGCCCCAATTTGCCCCCCTCTAGGGACAGCCCTGTCTACAGGAGAGATGTAGAACAAGAAAAGAACAGCATGTTTCCACACAGCACCCCACAATGTCCCTTTGTCTGACCTAAAACATCATAATATTTCAAGTTAGTCCTTGCAAAGCTCTGGAATGTCTTCTTATAAAAAATAATATGCATATTAACAAAGGGTTTCATAATTTATTTCCAAGACAAAAAAGCATATTCAGTAGAGATGAATTTATAAAGATGGCTGATAAAGCAAGATCTGTACCCATAGTCTAGATGTAACAATTGTGTGAATCACCCTAAGCAACCATCCCTGAAATCATGCTCACTGAAATCATGCATTTCACAATCTGCATTTTTGCATTTCTTTCATTAAATAATTCACTTATTGGGAGAAATTCTCATTGGCATACATTTATCTTTTAACACAGATAGGATTTTTTCCCTCTGTCCATTTACAATTGCACATCCTGGTCTGATTTGAGTAGAAGATATTGTGGTAATTAATTTGTGTTAGTATGCTGCTCAACAACATCTTTTACAATTTAAGATTGCCTTTACTTCCATGGCCCAGGCATCTTATCTCATAATTTAATAGCATGTTGCTAAAAAGGGGTTAAATGTTGTTTATACACTACATTTCTGGACACTGTGAGTTTCACTTGCACCTGCCAATGGCTTACTGATAAATTTACCCTGGTAGAAGTTCAACAGCAGTGGGCCAGAGGGTTAGATAAATACCATATGACATACTAAGCATTGGAGGTTAGTGTTTTCCCAGCTCTCATTTTGACACTTTAACAATCATAAACTTTTTTTCTGAAAACTGGTTCAAAATAAATAAATGTTCTTTGCAAAGAAAAACTACAAAAATATATTCAAAACATAAAATCAATTTCCTCTTCAACTCTACTGCAGTCATCTGGTAGGTTTCCTGCCTCTTGGATGTTAATTATGATTTACTCAAGATTTGTGGTCAATTTTTAAGTGCAAAAGCATCTCATATGACTGGTTGCCAATTCTGAAGTCTAAAGGCCTTGCTTTATATTGCTGTAGTAGAATCGAAAATATAATCAAAGTTTGACCTTCAACTTTAATTATATAAACAGAGAATTTGCTTACTTTACCTTGGAAACGGATGTGATTCATCACAGTAGCTCATAAATAACGTGTCAAACTGTTCGACTGATCAATGAGAATAAGTTATTGAAAAATAATGTGATTGTAAGGTCTCCATGTAACTAACTTAGTGCTATTTCAAAATGAGGAAGGCTTTCAGATTTGGGTAAATCATTTTTAAATAGGATAGTATTGCATATTAAATGCTGTAAAACTGATATACATTTATACCATTAAACTGGGCATAATGGGCCTAATCCAGAGATTTTTTTTTAGGCCAAAGTACCTAACAGGTTTGGCAGAATTTTGTCTATGGACTGGAACTTTGGATGCAATCAAAATCATAATGGCAAAAGACTAATTACGTATATCACTTGTGACTGAATCTTGAGTCTGAAATAAAAATTTAGGGTGAAAGTCTGATCCCATTGAAATCAATGGGAATTTTACTGTCATTAAAAATATATTGCTAGATATCAAGATTGTGAAAAGCATCTTCAGTCTGTGAATTGCATATAATCAATGCTCATTTTTTCCCCTATGGATACCAGCATTGAAATGTGAAGATGGAAATTTATAGAGTTTGTTAATTAGTTCACTGCTGATAATTTCAACACACCATCCAGCTAATGTAGTTGTTTCAAGCAGCTTCTTGGCTCCTAAATTCCAGCTGCCAAAACTTTCAGCTTTTCTCTTACAAAATCTGTGATGGAGTTATGCATTGTCATTCCAAAAATATGTGGCACATTCAAAACTGAGTAGTTGGAAATGTAGTACATTGCCTTCACTGAATATAAAAATAAATGATACAGGGGCCTCTGCATGAGTAGTAGTATTATTATGTGTTCAGTTAACTAGAAACTAATTTCTGAAGCTTCTGTAGAATTAGACCTTGCACAGAAGTTGTTATTGCCCACAGTGGAAGTTGTACCACTAAATGCTTACTACCTCTGAAAGTCAAATCAGGTTTTTTTTATGCCTAAGTATGGATTATTTTTGCATACTTTTTAAGGAAATGTCAGCTTCTATGTCTATAGTGAAGCCTTTCACTATTCACTATTGACATGTATAGTCTACAGATTTCGATGAGACCAGAAGGCAAATTAATTATATTCACATTAGCTATGGATACTCCTCTTTGTTTTTGATGCTGCTAGCAGTAAACATTCTGCAGGGATTACATTATGTATTTACACTGTGCTTAACATTGTGCAGAAAATATGAATAATAATGTAATGAGGCACATGCACAATAAACTTCTATCTGTACTTCTCTCTAGATTCTTTGACACAAAGATAGTTTGTGGTTTCTGTTATACAAGTGTAGATCCAGAGTAATTCTACTCAGAAACACACTGAATTTGCATTAGGGTAACTGAGGTCAAAAACTGCCCCACTGATTTTCTTCATGCCATTTATAACATATTCACTAGCATTAATTAATTAATTAATTAATTGTTTCATTTGGTGGGGGAGGGGGGAGGCTTCTTGTCTAGAATTGTTGGGTAGGGCTGAGTTGTTGCTGTAGCTATGACAGTCCAGGAAATATGTGAGAAGCAAGATTTTTTTGGTGTAGTCCTTTATTAGACCACATGTATAATTTAGAGAGATATTAGACAAGTTTTGGAGCACAGAGACTTAGCTTACAACTCTCTCAGCTATACAGTTGGTCCAATAAAAATATCACCAAAACGCTTTGCTCCTAGGATGCTTGGGAGATTTGCCACTAAGTAACAAGACTACTAAACAGCTTGTCTACTAGCAGCCTCTTTAATTCCTGAAAGATTCCCTCCCTCCTCACAACTCTTGTTTCTATCCTTCCTCAGCTGAATGTCACAGTAACATCTCCTACAGTACTGTATATTCCTGGGTCTCAATTCCATCTGGAATTTCACCTGGCTAACTTCTATACTTGTGCAGAGCCACTGATGTAACTGTGAACCCAACTGGATCCAAGGGTCTGTATTTAAAGAGTTCCATACAGCATCAAGGATGGTAATTTAACAGCAAATGGTAAATTAAAAATAGTAATATTAATGAACAAATGTATTATACAATGTCAGAGAGCTATTATTGGCAATATTAATATTGCTGGAGAACCAGAGTCATAGGAAAGGCCCAGAAACCTAATGTGTTAAACACTGTTCAAGGAGAGAACAACTTGACACCCCTGCTCCCAAGAACCTACAATTTAAGTATAGGACAAGAAGTAACAGGTGGCTGAAGACAGATGAGGGAGATCAAGGAAACTGGAACAATATTTGACATGTGATAGGTAGAGTTCTCAGCACATTACATAACTTTTGCCATGTTTTGTTCAGGCATCACAGCAAAGGAGAATTTTGAGGATGGTTTTGAGGCAGATATTTTTGGAGGCCTCTATGGAGAGTTTTTTTCCCCCACATTAGGAGCCACTATGGGAGGAAAAGCAAAGGTTCTTGTGTGAAAATGTAATGAGTGAATGGTTACGGACTTACAGGACAAGGCCTACGAGAAAACACTGAGGGACCTGGACCTTTTCAGCCTCCCAAGAGAAGGCTGAGAGGTGATCTTGTGGCCGCCTACAAATTCATTAGGGGGATACAGCAAGGGATCAGAGATGCTCTGTTCACCAGGGCGCCTCTTGGGGCGAGAGCAGATTTAGGCTAGATTATCAGGAAAAACTTCTTCATAGTAAGGGTAGCCAAAATTTAGAATGGGCTTCCAAGGTGGTGCGCTCCCCTACCTAGGGGGTTTTTAAGAGAAGGCTGGATAGGCATCTGGCTGGGGTCATCTGACCCCAGCACTCTTTCCTGCCTAGGCAGGGGGCTGGACTCGATGATCTGTTGAGGACCCTTCTGACCCTAGCATCTATGAATCTATGAATGATGGAGGCTGGCACTGAACACTGATTGAAGGCTGGAGCTGACCTTCTCAAAGTCTTGGGTATTGGCAATAAAAAGTTTATATTCTGCTACTACAGTTGGCACTGGTAGGCTTTACATAGATGAACACCCCTAAGTTGTTGCTGGCATACACTTTTAAAGAGATCTTCTTCTTTTTTTTGTGTGTCCTTGTCATAAACTAGCTGTTTTTCCAGAATCATGCACAAGCAATGGCTCTTTGTATTGCTGCAGCAGCAAGGTCCTCCTTTGTACAACTCTCACCAATGGGTTGGCAAATGAACAAGTATTCCATGGTCTGCACTTTACCACACTCACATGTATTCATGTCATTAGAGAAGCCCCATTTAATCATGCTTGTTTTTAATCTTCCAGTTTGCCTGCACAGGCAGTTCAAGCATCACCATGTTGACTGGTCTGTATCAGCCCTTCTGGGAAGGTCCTCCTGGGGCTTCAGGTCTATTTCAGGGCATCTGATTGTGCATAATCTTTCCTTCCATAACCCAGTCCCGCCCTGTCAGCCACTGTGTCTGAGGGAGAAACACTTGTCACAAAATTCTTTCATGCCTTAAACCATTTGGTTACTTCTCTGGGACCATAGAGTAGATGCCTGGGGTCTTCCATCTTCCATGATCTTTCTTTTTGGGTCGCTACCTTTCTTCTGATATCAGGTGGTGCAATGCCACCGAGTAACCCCCAAGTACACAGGGTTTGGGCGATAATATGCAGTGATGATACTTTACTTTTTATACCTGCACGTTAAAATTCTAAGTTCCCAAAAATCCTCTTGAATGACATCCTGTACATATGACATGTCACTTAAACCAGCTGCTGCAACATTGTCTGAGTTCTGTTGCAGTGTCAATGCTCTTGTTTTATATATTTCCCTTTTGCAGTGCCAGAATTATTTGTGTAAGGAGTCGCTTTTGTAAATCTGACCCCTAGCTGTGGGGTCTGTTATCCTATCAGTGCAGGAAGATGTAAGCTCTTTTTAGTGATAATGTGAGTTGCAACTGAAACTTCTCCATATGATAAAGGGAGCACAGATCACTATACCTTTCATTTGAAACACGTTTTATTTTGTCTGTGAAATGTACTGCACACAGAAAGCATACTGTGCACAAAATGGCTTGTTGGTAGTGTTATTATTATTCCTGTTTTACTAATGGAACCATCTGTTGTAAGACAGAATAATGGTATCATATCATCATTGCTTTCTTTTCCAGCTCTCTCTTCTTCTCACCCAAGCATATGCTATGGGTCAGAAAACTTTTTTGTCACTTACACTGATAACATAACTAATTCACCCACGCATGCCATGCTGGTCTCGTCACACAGGCCAGTTTATCTTGCATATTCCTCAACATATTGAAAAAAACCAGCCTGCAATATCACAAAGAAAAATTAAAGAACATATGTCTGTGACTGAGCCAAAAGAAGTGGTGTTGAAATTTATAGACATAGTTAATACTACTATGAGCAGTGCTATCGCTGGCAGTCCTATCAGGGCTTTTCTGTTTAAAACAAACCAGTGACTTACTGAGTTCCTTGTGTAGGTTTGAGCAACTCACTAAAAATAAATCATCCATTCTTTCTTTACTTTGAAACAGAGGAGAAATATAAGCATTTTGTTTAACTGCAAATCTAATTTTAGTAATTCCATTTCCCCAAAGGTGATGGTGACTAGATTAGGAGCCAGTAACCTGTTACAAGCCACAGGCCAGAACAAACTGGCTCTGGTTTGATGAAGGCCGGGTGGGTTCAGTGATGCATCAGTGGTAGGGAGGGTTCCCTGCACCCAGGGTGGGGCCAGGCACCTGGGAGCTATGCCCATGCTGTTGCTGTTCCCCCCTGCCCCCAACCCTGCTCCCTTGCTGCAGGGGGGACACAGCTTCCAGCTGGTGGGGCACTGCACCTGGACCAGATATCTGTAAACTGTGTTCACCCTGATGCCATTCTCCCCACTCCCCCTCTCCCCACCCAGCTGCAGCATGGGCATAGCTGGAAGCTGCCTAGCCCTAGTGCAGCTCCCTGCTGGTTGGAAGCTGTGCCCATGTTGCAGCTGGTTTGGAGAGGAAAAATGATAGCAACACAGCTGCAGTTTGCAAATACCTGGTCCCGGCACAGCCTTCTATGGGCTGAAAGTTCCCTATGGGCACAGCCAGGGAATGGAGTCTACAGGAAGCAGCAGTGGCATGAGCACAGTTCCTAGCTGCCTGGCTCTGTGGTGGGTGTAGGGAAAGCCCCATGCTGCTGACACACCCCTTAAAACCACCTGGCCTGCAGAGTCAGGAGGGTGGGGAGAAGCAACAGCAGTGTAGGCTCAGCTGAAAGCTGCTCGGGCCTAGCATCGCTCCTTATTGCACCGCCCTGGCAGGGGGCACAAGCAACCCCCCCCCACCCAGCTCTGTGGTCTGGATTCAGTGTCTCTATGGGCCAGATCTGGCCTGTGGGCTGTATGTTGCTGACCCCTGGAATAAATCTTAGATGATAGAGGCAGTAGACTTTATAGCAGACTTTTTCAAAACAAATGCCTTAGGATTTAATTCCACATAGTCAGTGGAAACACATTCTTGTTGATGCTTGATTCTTTTTCATCATTCTTATATCTTGCACCACCATATCTTTCATCACTGTCATATCTTCCACCATATCTCCCATCTTTCATTAAAAAGTATCTACTGGATTTGTGTAGCATTGTTATTGACTTACGGTTTTACCATGAATCTTGTAATATTATTTCTGGCTTTTTAAAGCTCAGGGTTCTGGTAGAAAATTAGCTCAGAATCTCAACCATCACTTCCTCAAAAAGAGAAAGCTCTGTCCCTCAGGATTGTGGAGGAAAACTTGAAATCATGATTTCTGTTCATTTCAATACCTGGAGGCAAATATAAAGAACATAATTTATTTTTTTGAAAAATCTAATTGTTTCAAAAGTAATCTCATTTTTAGGTTTGGCTTATCATTTCAATACTCTTGGGATTTGCAATATTGGTTTAGTCTCCAAGTGGATTTGGAACTTAAAGTGCTCAGTGTGCCTTTTTTCTCCAATGAAAAAGAGCAAAATATTTGCTATTACAAAATGTATCATTATATATTTCCTTCTCAAGTGACTATAGGTGTGAAATCTTGCCTTTCTTTAAGACAATGAAGAGTTTACATAGCACGAGGAATAGGTAAAATAAGGTGAAAATAGGTGAATTTCCAATCCTAATTCAGATGCATAAAATCCACTCCCAATTGTACAATTTGCCTTTAAATGTTGATTCTTTATAAGTTCTAGTCTTATTTTGAGACTTCAAGCACTATTAAAATACAATCAAATAATCATATCAATGATTGATATGATATGCTGCTAGTTACATTGGCTTTTGAGTCATTCTCCTTATTTATGCTGTCTAGGAACTATGTTTATGTTTGATTAGCCATTATTATATACTGTCAGTTAGGTGCTAGATGCATTATAGACACATAAGAAAACAAAAGGCTAGGCTGAAAAAAGAGAGCTTGAGCACTGCAATGCTAAAAGCCTAATCTTTAGGTGTCCTATAGCCTAGTAGACCTCACAATCCTGAGTTATCTTACCCTCCTCTATACAGTAAATTGGGAGAATTAGGGAACGTCCACAGAGAAGCAATAGACAGTCCTCCAGGGTGCTATAGCGTAGATGCTGAGATGCTGAAACTTAGGTGCTTTGGGGGGCTTTACAGTCAGAAAATTAGATTCTTAAGAATTCAGGTGAATTTAAGGTTCAGAAACAGCTGAGGTGGGGTTTGATCTCAAAGATCCTCCTTACATGTTGGCCTTTTTTTTCCCTTCTGAGAACTGTTGCGTTCAGTCTTAGTGCACCTCTTGTCTTTCGGGGGGCGGGTTTTGCAATTTTTGAGGATCCTTTTTTCCCCTTTTCTTTCACTTTTTTGTTGGTTTTTGCTTACAATGTTACACTGAAACATGGTTTTGTGTGATGATAATTTTGTTTGTATGTGTGAATGGTTTTGTTGTTTTTGGCAGTGTTTTCTATTTTGTTGTTTTTTGAGTGTCAAGAACATACTAACATGAACACAAAGCTCTTCAAAAGGTCTATAAATGAATTCATTAGCAGTATTGGGGGGAAAGTTGGTCTTTTTCAGTGATTTTACTCCTTAAAAAGTGATTTTACTCCTTTTACTCCAGTGATTATATGCCACATTAAATGAGGGAAAATGTAGGTTGAACCATATTTTTAAATAGAGTATACAAACATAAAAATTGTAGAAATTTTAAATTTCAAATGTTGATTAGAATGTATTGAATTATTTGTATAAATGAAACCCCACTGTGCCAGGTACAGAATTAACGTAATTTATTATTTTCATTATAATAGGCTCCAAATATGATGAGAACCCCATTATACTCAGTACTGCAAGTAAACAAAGCAAGAAGCGATACTTGACTGGAAGCTCTAACAGTGTAAAGAGACAAGACAAAGAAATAAAACATCAGTATTCTTATATAATGATGGCAAAGTGAAGCGGAATGATTAATTGACTTGCCCAAGGTCATACATGACATCTTTGCACATCCACGAGGTGCTTTCCTCAGTCCCAATGTGGTGCCTTTACTGCAAGATTATTCTTCCTTGCAAGCTTTTTGGAAGACTCATTGTCCTGCAGAGTTTTCCTCTTGATTTAAGCTATGGGGATGTAACAGACAAATGACAATAAGTAAGGTACAGTGTTGCAGTCAGTGGCCGCATCTACACATGGTATTAATGTGACACAATAAACTCCGCTGCACTTTGTGCCAGCATTTATTGTTCTTGGGTGCAGCATTTACACTTGTGCCCAGGACTGCAACATGTTGAGCTGCAGCAGCAAACCTGCAGCTGGCAGGGGGCCCTGCAGGTCAGACTGCCAGCCTGGAATTCCTTCCCACCAGCTCAGAAGGGCTGGCTGGGGCATGAGGGTGCTACCGCGGAGCTGTAGCTGGCAGGCAGCTCCTGTACTGTAGTATCTGTGTGCCCCAGCTAGCCCTGGTGACCATCTACATGTGTGTTGTGGTGGAGTAAATAACTCCACCGTAGGACAGTACTTGTGTTGGGCAGTACTATCCTAAGGCAGAGTTGATTAGTTTATTTTGGCTTATTAGGGGTGCATGTGTAGATGGTGATGCTTTACTGTAGAGCTAATTAGTCAACTGCAGTAAAATGCCTCATGGAGATGTACCCAGTATCTCCTCAGCGCTGGACAGTAACACAGTTCTTGCAGTTTCCTGCAGGGAGTGTTGAGTTTCTAATGATGCTTGCCGAAACTTCACTTCAATTCAACTTGTTAATTAGGTTTGATATTCTTGTCAGCACAATTCTTTCTGACTTTGAGGAAAATGTACTAAACATTTAAATGAAATTCTCATCTTGCCCAGAAGTCAAAAAACAATAATAATACATCATAGTTTTAAAGAGCATTTCATTAGAGATAACATAAGAATATACTGCTAGTTACAGATCATTTAATTGTTATGTATTTAAAATAAGAAATACTTCTAACATTCTTTTCAAGCTTTCATATATTTAAAATTTATTATGTCAGTCAGAAGCTGCTATGACATCACAAGATGAATTCAAAGCAATGATTACTTTAGCATTTAAAATGCTTGGAGTGTACCAATTATTCAGGCTGCTAAGTAAAAGTAAAAACGTCAGTTTAGCTATTTATACTCCCATACTGTTTAAAGGTTCATGAATTACACATAGGGTGGCTAGAAAGACAGAAATTGAGTTTGACTAAAAGACATATTTTGTCAGGAAATTTGCTGAAATCATTTCTTTAAATATATTCCAGAGATTAATCAACGTGATTTTCAATATTAGATTATTTAAGATTCTGTACTTAGAATTTACTTTCAATTTAAACCTTTCTCACTTGTATTGCAATAAATAAGTAAACAGTATGTGCTTAATGCTTGAAAAATATTCATCTTCAAAATTTAAGGATTCCAATCCTTCATTCTTTGCCTAAGCAAAATTCACCTTAGAGGTGATTGGAGAGTCGAGTGCATAAAGCATACATAACTAGGCTCCAGAACTTTACTGATATGAATTAAAATCTTCCCCTCTGTGCTTTGCGTGAGTGATTTACCTGAGTGCTAGGGAACTTCATGAGGAAAAGGACTTCTGCTTTCCTCCAAAGCTGTGAAAGTGGAATAAAGGAGCTCCAGGGCACAGATTGCATCTGTCTGGACTTTCTAAAGCCCTCACAGTCTATTACTGTAGGGGAACAAAGGATGGGAGCATTTCAGTAACAGGCACACTGCTCTCTCACCTCAACAACACTTCAGGCTGTGTCCTTGTTTCTCCCTTGCTCAGCTGGACTGTACTTCCACCTTGAAATAATGTCTATATGTAAAGTAAGAATCAGGATTTTCTCTTTTGCACACCCCACCTGCTACCTACACCACTTATAAGTACATTAATATATATTTAGGGTGACAGGAATTTGACACATTAGTCTTTATCATTTTAATTCAAGGTATCACTGAGGACCAGATATAGCTTGTGAAACCATATTATCTACGCTCAGAGGGCTTCCCCCAGGTCCAAATATTTGGCAGTGGGGGAGTGGTGGCATCATTAATTTCTGGTCCCCTGCTGCCAAATTTCTGAGCTGTGGGGAGGCCCACAGCCTGGATAGCATGGCCCTGCATGCTAGATGAGGGATGCAGGACAGTGTAGGGTCAATCCAGGCATGTGGGGTGGTGTAGAGCCTGATCCCAGTGTGTGAGGCAGGGGATCTTATCAGGGCACATAGAGCTGGCCAGGGATGGTGTGCTCTCGATCAGGGTGGGAGCGGCATGAGGAAGGTGAGAGCCATGTGGGGGTGGTGTGGGCCTGATCCAGGTACACAGGGCTGGGTGGGACTGGTATGGGCCCAATCCAGGCATGCAGGGCTGGGTGGATGCAGTGTGAGGCCTGATCCCAGCATGCAAAGCAAGGCTGAGGCAGTGCAGGACCTAATCAGGATGTTCTGGGCCAGTTAGGGGTAGTGTGAGTCCAATCGTCCAATCCCAATTGAAGCAGTGTGGGCCAGGGCCTGGTCTGAGCATTGGTGGCACAGGTCCAATTCAGGTGGTGTGCAGGGTTGAGTAGGGGTGGTGCAGGCCCCATCTGGGCAGGGCTGGGTGGAGGCAGGGTAGAGCCCAATCCTGGTGCTCAGGATCCAATCCAGCCCACAGACTAGCCTGCCTAAAAGATTGAGTACAATAATAATAGCCACAGTAAATGTTTAGGATTGTGAATCCAAAACGATGACAAAGCCAGAAGGGAAATACAGATTACCCGAGTGAAGGACTAACATTAGAGGGATGCGGGTGAGGAGAGAATGCAACTAGGTTACAGAAAATACAGTGTTAGCCAACTAAGCCTGGGGATTCACGACACTGAGAGAGAAAGAAGATAGATACACACAAACCCATACAATGGGCTGCAATGGTGGAGGAAGTAGGTCGAAGATAGTGTCTCAGTCCATGTAGAGTCTCATCGCAGGGGTCCTCTTCGGGTGGAGCAGGGTCGTCCATTGCTGAAGAATCCTCTCAAAGTGAAGTTCCATCTCGTGCAGGAGGTGGGGGCAGGGTCCAGGTGGTCCCCTCTGGGTCCAATCCGGCGGTGGTTTGTTTGGTGGGGTCGGAGTACTGGCGGTGGCCCGTGATGTGTTCCACATAGATGTCGCGGGACCAACAGATGGTGTCGGACACCATGAGGCAGCACATCAGCTTGGCGTAGCAGTGGGAGACACGGGAGATGCGGCAGGCACTCAGGATGCTCTCATTGCTGGGGTCCCAGGCTCCGAGTGCTCCCATGGTGAGTGCGTCGACCATCACGTCACTGCACGCACTGATCCTCCAAGTGAAATCAATGCAACTCAGCCTGGCTGTGGGAATCTGCCTATGTGGATGGGACTGTAGGCATAGGCACTTAAGTTTCCTAGGTACAGATGAACAATCCAAAAAAACCCTTTCTAACCACGTGGGTTCCTACCAGACTATGGGGACTTAGTTTTGTGGGCAAAATTTTCCAAGGACTTAAAGGACAGCAATTATGCATGCTTAGAAATGCCACCAAAAGTGGCTGAACTGAATGTTTGGTCATCTAAAGCCCATTTAAAACCATTCAAGACTCAAAAGTAGGTGTGCTTAAATTTAGGTCCCCACAAACACTCAGTCCACCAATTGCATAATTATGGTAGGGCAAGGCCCTTGGCTTACAAATCAATATGATTGCTATTTACAATATAAATACATGAATGTAGCTGTATTACTCATCTATAATTGACTGAGTACAAAATTCTGGGTTATTTTTGGTGAAAATAGGGTATAGGACCATGGTTCAGGAACCAATCCCCCATTTATAACATTGTTTCCTGTGGGAAAATTGGTTCCAAGTTACAACCTTTCAACTTAAGATGCGGTTTTCAGGAACCAGTTGTGTCATAAGTTTGAAGACTGCCTGTATTCAGAAAAAATTTCTTACCAGGAGGGTAGTAAAGCACTGGAACAGGCTACTCAGAAATGTTGTGACATATCTATCCTTAGAGGGTTTTTTTTTAAGACCCAGGTAGAAAAAAGCCTTGGGTAGGATGATAGAGTTGGGGATGGTCCTATTTGAACAGGGGGTTGGACTACATGACCTCCTGAGATACCCTATAATCCTAATTTACTATGATTCTGTGATTTGGAAAGTACTCTATTTGAGTTTGGTTTTTAATTTAAGTGGAAGGTAATTAGTTTCAGCCTCTACATTACAGTATACAGGGTGTCTCTATAAGAGATGCTTAACTGCGTAGTAGCATAGTTCAGGGGTTTTCAACCTTTTTTAACAAGTGTACCTCTTCTGTCTCAAAGTTTCAGCTCATGTACCTTTTTATATTTTTTTCTTGTTTTTAATGTTACCAATTATGTAATCACGTGAGCCCCTCACCCATCACACCTGCCATGGCATGCAGCTCAGTCCTGTGCTCCGCCCGAGCTGTGCAGCCCCTGCCCCTGCCCCAGCCCCAGCCCCAGCCCCACTCCCTCCCTCACCGCTGGGGTCTCAGTTTGCCCCCACATCCCTTCCCTCACAACAGATTTACCAGCCGGACCCGGCTTCTCTCCATGCTGCCGGGCTGCGCTCCTGGCTGCCTGCATGCTGCACTGAGGCTGCACGCATGCGGCATTTTTTGGTCACATTATCAGCCACATCAACCAAAAAAAGCCAATTGCTGATAGTCAATTTTCCTTATATCGGTGCCAATCTGGTATGGGACTGATGTATCAGTGTACTTCTAATTTTTTCTCATTCTTTCTGTGTACCCCTTACAAACTTTTTAAGTACCCCTAGGGGTATGTGTACCCCCAGTTGACAACCACTGGCATAGTTTGCTGCACAGTAAGCATGTGCATCTACATGTGTGCATGCTTACTGCACAATAAAAACATTTAATTCCAAGTAAATTTGCTACCTGGAAATGCAGGTAGCAAATTTATGTGCGATTAGTTACTGTGTGGTTTTGCATATGTAGATGTGACCCAGGAACAAGTTTGCTTCCAAGTCAGCCCTGCCACTAGGGGGCTGGCCTGAGGTTAGCTGCAGGGATCCAAGCTGGGAACCTCTCCTACCCCAGGGCTGGGCTGCCTCTGTAGCATCCCCTGCCTCAGTCCTATAAAAGCCTGCAGACATTTTGAGCCCTGAGGCACACCAGCAGGGAGCCTGAGGGTACTGCAGGTCACTGTGCCTCCCTGGGCAGGCTGCAGGCCAGCTGCCTTAGCCTGCCTGCATCTCGGTGCTGCTGCCTGGCACCGCACTGCTGCATGTCTGCCAGGCCTGCACTGTCCAGGTTTCCAGGCTGCTCCAGGCGGTGGCAGGTTTTAGCCAGGCCTGACAGCACCCAGGCCCAACTACAGACAGCTTCTGGCTGCTGGAGCCAGCTCCACCTGCCTGCAGCCCACCCTCAGTAGCCTGCCCTGAGCCTCAGGTGCTATGGGGCATTTCCTCTGCCATACAGCTGCCAGGCAACTGCTCTGGGTGCTGCAGGCAGCTGTCTAGGCCTGGCAGCAGAAGAACAACTGCATGGGACCCACAGTGGTGTCCTCCTTCTCCATGGCCATGCCTACACCTGTGCCCATCACAGGAGCCCCAATTGGTCTGTGGAGGAGACTGATGACCTTGTGGCATTGTTGGGCAAGGCAGAGGTGCAGCAGCAGTTTGAGGGGGGGTGGGTGCTCCAACGCCCATGTCTCTGAGGCACTGTCAGTCTGGATGCGGGAGCACAGGCACAACCAGTCAGTGCGGCAGTGCCACATAGAAGTCAAGGCTTTGTGGGCACAGTGGGTCACCATCACCGACCACAAACATTGGTTGGGGAGTGCCCATAAGTCCATGCCTTTATGTAGCCATGGGTGTCTGGTGCCTCTTGAATCAGGGGGACACATGCCCACCCCCGACACCAGTCAGCAGCCAGGGGAGGAGTCCTCTGGCGGCCAATCCTGCCAACCGGGGTGGGGATCCCCGCAGCCAATCTAACTCAGTGTAAAAGTGGCCGTGCCTCTTCTGGAAGTCCCACAATCACTTCCAGAAGCAGCACAGCCACTTTTGCTGGTGGTCCCGCTTCCTGGTGGGCACTCACAGGGGGGGTACTGGTGCTCCTGCCTGCCCCCCTGCCTACTGGCTAAACAGGGAGCATGGCCTGGCAGGGGGTGAACCGGTGCTCTCAGGGGGTGCACATGCACCCCCTATACGTCACCCCTGTATGTGACAATTGACAGACATCCTCACACCCTGGGACCCAGGCTGCAGCTGTGCTGTCTATAGCAGTACAGGTGGCCTGCCCAAGCCCCTGCCCTGGTCTGGCATGCATGGTGATGCATCACTGGGGGAGGGCCCCTCAGGTGTCCAGCAGCTCATTCCACTGAGATCCCTGGCTGCGCCCCCCACCAACAGCTTGGGGAGCCTGGGCCAGCCCCCGCCACACCAGCTTTGCAGCCCCAGCCCCCACCACAAGGCACAGCTGGCCATGACACCACTGGCCAACACCAGTGCCAGCTCCTCCCTGGGGGTGGGGCAGTGCATGGGAGACATGGCATGGAACCTTCAGCCACTCCAGCACCAGCCATGTGGTAAGGTCCGCACTCGGGGGAGTGCCATCTCCACCCCTACCCCTAGGCCCCCTTCCCACCTAGTCCATTCACACTCTCCTGACCCTGGGTTCCCCCTCCATAGCATGCAGGGAGATGGGAGACAGTGCAAGACTTTATTGAGTAGACTGTGACCCCACTGCCAGGCAGACATGAGCCTCTCACAAGTTGAGGAATGTGTTGATGCTGACGGTGATGTTCTCCTTGGCAGCAGCAGGCAGGAATGTGTAGCAAAGACACAGGCAGTGGCAGAAGTCTTGGGGCATCCTGGGCTTGCTCTTTGCTCTGTCATAGCTCTGGATTACCAGGTGCTCAGGTGTGCCCAGGGCACCATGGCTATCAGCAGCAGCAGGCTGTAGGGGGTTGGGCACGCCTCTGTGCAAAGAGCTCCTTGCACACCACTTGGGGCACATGCAGCAGGGTCATGCTTGGGATGCAGCAGTGGTGGGGGGGGGGGTGCTGGCCCCAGGGCACTTCCCTGGAGAATACCCCTGCAGGGAGGGCAGCAGTGTGGGCAGCTCCTCATCCCAGCCATCTGGGAGCCCAGTGTCCCTCAAGTCCAGGCGCCATGGGCTGGGTGGTGGTGCAGCAGAGTGATTGATCTATAGAAGGGGGATGGGGGGAAGCAGGAACTGGAGCCATGGCAGCAGGTGCTTCCAGGAGCCTGTCCTGTCCTGCTCAGCAGGGGAGGCAGATTGCCTGTGGCCAGAACCCAGCAGCCCCAAGCCCCTGGAGAGTGGGCAGGAATGGGGCACTCAGCTAATGGCTGCCTGGGCCCAGTCTTGCCTGGCTGAATTACCATGGTCCCTGGCCACCTGTGCATGCCTGACCCCCGATCTGAGGCCAGGCAGCACACAGCCCCTGGTGCAATGCATCTTATCTTAGAAATGTAAAATCTCACAAACAGCTTTTGTCTCATGGCTCTTACTTTCTTACTGCATGTGGGGGAAAGGCCACCTATGGCAGGTGGGGTGTGGCCTCAGGGTCACCGTCACCCACAGCTGGGGCCCTGCAGATGCACTGGCTCTGCCAGAGGGGGACCCTGGATAGGACCCTCCTCCTGGACCACCTGGTCACAGTGTCAGATGAATGGCTATCAGTTGTTCAGGCTTGGTGAGCAGAGAACGTGGCTCACCAGAACAGGTGGTAGGCAGAGGAAGTCACCCACAAGGAGGTATGGGACTGGAGTGAGGAAGTGCAGGACCAGGTGAACAGGGAGTTCTTGGATGCAGCTCCTGGCCCTGGAGTGTGAGCAGGTGGAGGTAGTTCAGGAGCAGAATGCCATCCTACCCCAGGCAGTGCAAGCCATGGATGATGACCCCTGGGTGCTGGGCACCATTGTTGTCCTGGTGGTTACCTTCATGCCACCTGCTGCCTGGCCTCTGACCCTAGCCTCACCTGCCCCCTGGCATCCACCCGCTGCCCAGCAGCAGGTCCCTGGCCTGGCCCCTGCCCTAGGTCCAGTGCCACCCAGCCCCCTCCCCCCCCCCCAGCCTGGGCCCAACCGTGCCCTCACCCTGACTCCATGTGGGTGTGGAGCTGGAGCTGCCTGCAGCAGGGCAAGGACTGCATACCAGCCCTGTTGGCCCTGGACACTGGCTGCTGGACGAGGAGCTGCCCATGCCAGGGGAGCACCACCTCCCCATGCCCATTGCCCATGGTGAGCCCCTCACTCACCACACTCACTGTGGTGTGCAAACTCATGGGGGAGCAGCCAAGGCTGGGATGCTGGCCTTCTGTCCCTGAGCTCTGCCCCCCTGGTTGTCCCCACCCTATGCATCCTCCCCAGCCCCCCCCCCGGGATGGCACACAAAGGATATTGTACATAATTTTCATGGGGAAGAAGGTGTTTTACTGTTGGTGGGTAGTAGAGGGGCTCTATTTGTTTGGAGGGGGCTCTGTTTTTTGGGGAGGGAGGGAGGGGCAGGAAGTCTGTTTGATGTGAGGGGAATAAAAACTTTTTTTGTGGGACATGTCAGCAGTGAGTATGGTGTTGGTGCTAGGAGTGGGCAGGGGTTTAGGAGGTCTGTGAGCAGCAGTGCAGGCAGGCTACATTAGGGAGTGCTGGAGGAGGTGGTCGGTCAGTGCCCTCCTGCATCCAGTAACCTGGCCACTGCTGGTGGGCACGTGGCCCTCCTGGGGCCTTGGTGGTACTCCTGTTGCCAGGTATCCTCCACACACTGTGCCTCCTCTGAGTAGGCCTCATAGAAGAGCTCCCCTCAGGCCTCACAGATGTCATGCAGCACATAGGCTGTAATGATGACCTGGGGGATGTTGTCCTTGGTAAATTTGAGGCAGGCAGTGAAGGTGCCAGTGGTCCTCAATGTAGCTGAAGGTGTACTCCACTAGGGCATGGGTCTGGCCCAGGCAGTGGTTGAAGTGGTCCTGGTGAGAGTCCAGGTGGCCAGTGTAGGGATGCATAAGCCATGTCAGAAGTGGGTAGGTGGGGTCCCTGATGAGAAGAGGTGGGGTGCCCACAGCGGCCAGTTGCAATCTGGCACCACCAATGTGAAAGCCCACCTAGCCGGCACTTATATGCATGAAAGCCCCATGATGGTCGATGATATCCTGCAGCACGGCGGAGTGAAAGCCCCTGTGGCTGTAATAGGGATGGTCTCCATGGGGTGGATGGGTGACAGGGTCCTGTCCAGATCCCTAATGCACTGGGGGAATCCCAGGGTGCAGAACCCCACCACCACTATGGCGTCATGCACATGGAGCATGGTGTCCACCAGTACATCCTGGAGCATGGCGCACACCTCCAGAATTGCTTCCCTGGCAATGTCCTTGCCCACATCAAACAGATGGCTAATGTACTGCAGACTGGCAGGTATGGCCAGTTTGATCAGGGTGAAGGCCAGGTGGGTGTCCGTGGGGAGGGGAGGCCACATGCCAGTGTCCTGCCGCTCCAGATGTGGCTGGAGCTGCTCCCAGAGATTCCAGAAAGTGGCCTGGGTCATGCAGAAGGCCTCCAGTCACTGCTCGTCATCCAAGGTGCTAGACAACGTGCAGCCACTAGTCCTGGCTGGGGCTGGAGGCTCAGAAGGGTGACAGTGGCCCTAGCTGTAGCATCCTGGAGCCTGTTGTTGGTGTCCCTGCTGGGGTCTGGCCAGGCGGACATGATCATGTCGGCAGATGCATGGCAGCAGCCCTGGGATGGCACATAATAGCCTGCTGTGCGTGGAGGAACAGGGAAGGCCCAGACGATCATGGGCCAGACAGCGGTCGATTATTTGGGCCAGCAGGGCCAGCACAGCAGCCAGCAGGAGCCTGGGGCACTGGTCATCACTGCCAGGGGCAGGGGCTAGAGCAGCCATAGGGCAGGGAGGCACAGGTGGCAGGAGAGCATTGCCGCATGCTGCCCCTGTGCTGTGCTGTGCATGCTGCTCGTGGCCAGGGAAGTGGCTGGCCAGAGAACAGTGAGCAGGGCTGCCTTTTGAAGATGTCTGCTGGCTGCTGGCTGCTGTATACAGAGCCTACAGCTTCCTGTGGCGGCAGCAGGGACCCATTGCAGGGCCTCTGGAAGTAATAGCAGATTTGCAGCAAATCTGCTTCTGGTTCCCTGAACATGTATATGTCTGCCCAACATTATTTACTCTTTAGTAATTTACTTGCAAGTAAACGGGTACTGCGTTAAATGTATGTTACAACATGCCCACAGTATAGCATTTTGTTGCAATCCATGTTAATGGTAGGCTCACATTATTAGAGTGAGTTTTCACATTATTATAGTGACCGCAGTAATGCACCTGACATTATTAGAGTGAGTTTCCCAAATTTGCCTTTGTAACCAATGAGGCTTCTTGCCCTGGGTGGTGTCAGTGATCAAACAGATAACATTTTTCCTTTAGTTTATGATGTCCTGACTACCATGACAATCTGGGGATTATTAGTGGGATGGTTTCTGATTCTAATCCTATGTTAAAAGGAGCGCTTTTCTGATTCTGAGCCTTCCACCATGCCTACCCAGACAAACCAGACTCTGAGGCATCCAGGGGTTGCCATAGGAGAGGGGGTAGTATCAGGTCCTCTGGGCTCACATGTGAATCTTCTGAATTTGTGGGTGGAGGCCTGGGTTGCAACACCACTAAATGGTAGACTGGGCACTGGACCCAGCCTGGCCTGGGCCCTCTTGTGTGACCCAGGAGAACTAATGGAAGCTATGGAAGGGCTATAAAAACTCCCACTTTCCCTTGAGCTTTGTCCTGGCACAAGTGTTCATATCTAATGGGAACTAATGGAAGCTAATGGGAGGGCTATAAAAACTCCCACTTTCCCTTGAGCTTTGTCCTGGCAAAAGTGTTCATATCCTCCTGATTTGGACCTTGCTGCCTTGCTTGTGCTTTGCTTCTATTTTGCTTCTGCCCTGAACCCCAGTACACCACTCCTGATTCCTCAGCCCCAGCCTTGACCGTTGACTCATTTGATCTGTTGGCACAATCCAACAGACTTGGACCATCACCAAGTACTGTGATCTTGGCTTGGCTTGGCTTCTGGACCTACAATACTGTAGATCTGTGGTTTCTGAACCCTCTACATCTGGGTCATATCTATGACACATCTGTTGCCACTTTCACCTCAAATAATTTCATAACCACTTAAAATTGGAAATCTGCTAAAATGTCATAATACTACAGCTAAATTCTAAAATGCCTAAATCAATGGTTTATGCTAAAGATGATTTATAGTGTATTTAATCTGTTATATGTGTGCCATGTATTCTAACTACTGAACAGAATTCTCTGTTAAGTATTCTTCTTTAGAATTATTTGTTAAGAACCAACACTAGGACAAGTACTGATTATTTTCTGTAAATGTTATTAACATTTAGCAGATGGTGCGATAAAGAAATGACTAAGATGCCCGTGTGTATGGTTAGGTGGAATAAAGTGTATAATTATAATAAAAAGGTACATAACCATGCATATGCAAATGTGTGTGCTAACAATTGACTGTTTTTGAGAGGAGTAGCTAACTGCTTACAGATGGAAAACTCAACCAATGTAAAGAGCTTGTTCAAATCTTTCAAATCATATTCAATTTGAAGGGTTGCAAATACTAATTATGAAAGGTAGGTGATAGACATCCAGAAAAATTAGAACAATTAAGGGAAACTGTCTTGGAAAATACCCTGGGGGAAAGTCATCACAAACACAGTTATTCCAGGTAGCTCATATCTTCCATGAGTTTTCAACGCAATACAGCAGTGCATGGTAAGTAAAAGACCAAGCTTTAATAGCATTTAAATTGGGACCCAAACGTACTCAGAATTTAGAATTTTGACTCTATGAAATTATATCCAGCCCTGCAAGAAAGGACCACTGTCATGTTGTGCTTTATGTAATGGAAAAAAGTAAGTCATCTCATTATAAATCTGATCCAGACCAACTGGTCTAGAGACTTCTCATTGGCTTCCTAAGCGCTTTGTATCAGACCCTGTATGACTGAAGTGAAAACTCAGCCAAATACTGTTGTGTTCTTGGTGCAATATTCCTGATGTAAAGACCATTGCAATAAGTGAGACTCTTTCCATTGTTGGTTTGGACTATAGTAGGTTCTGAATCAAGAGAATCTTTGAGAAGAATTCCCATTTTCATTATATGAAAGCTTCTCTATACAAAGATCCCATATTACTAGGAGACAATGATATGGAAGAAAATTAGAAAAAGGGTAACAAGCACGGCCATGCAGATGACTTTTGAGGAAAGCTTAAGACAGCTAACTAAGTATATTACAATTTAGGGAAGAAATAAATAAAAGGCATATGTTAATGGTCTACAAACACTTGAAAGATCCAAACAATGAGAAGGGAAGGAACTATTTAGTGTGGTATGCAGATGTATAGTTAAGAGTAGTGGCATGAAATGAAAAAAGAGGTCAGATTTAGACTGAATTTCCTGGAAAAAATAAAGTGACATGTATAAGACTGTAGAACATCCTTCCCAAGGAAGTGATTGATGTTTGTGCCATTTAAAAGTAGATGGGATAAAATATATAGTGGAAAACTATTTTGCATTAGCAAGGAAATAAATAACATAATGTCCTTTTTCCATTCTAAATTGTGTGATGTTATGCATTCATGCAAAGAGCAGAAATAGTCCTCTGATAAATCAATAGTTTTACTCTTTCCTTGTATCTCTTGTATTTAGTGCAATTGTGTGGCATTCATGGTCCCCCTTTTTGGCTAAAAATTGATAGAGAAATGCAACAACTACACTTCATAGGGGACAAAAGATGAGAGATATAAATGCAAGGTTTGCAATCAATTTATGATCAGCTCATATAATAATGGCTTCCTGGACTGGAGCAGTACTTTATGCTGCAGACCACAACTTCGAACCATGTCTGAGAGCAGAACATTAGTAATAGCTGAAGAGGTTATTGTATTTTCAGATTTTGGGTTTCAGTACTGATACTCCGCTGCCTGGAGTACTGATAAAATATCTTTAAAGTCTGAATGCAAGTACTTGAAGAAAATTATGTTCCAGTCTGGTGCTCATCATAGTAAATGGGAACAAATGCATCGGTTTAATAGTCATTGGATCAGTATGTTAGCAAGTCACTATGAAAAGTTAAGTGGGTTAAAAAGATAGAACCATTTAAAATATATAAATGTAAATTTTAATTTTTGTACATCTTTTTGCCTCCAATAAAAATGAAAAGTGAATGTGTTGTAAAGAGTTATTTCTTACTCTCCAGTCAGTATTAGTATCCTGGACTATTACTATAAAAAGCCATATTATAATGAAGTTCAGGGGGACAAAGAAATCCCAAATGTAAAAGAACAGAACTCTAATGATTCAGTAGAATTATGCCCTCTCATGCCAGGAGTGAAATTATGCTGGATGGTCTTTAATGCTGTTATTTTAAGATATTATAATGTAAAGCAGAAAAAAAAAATCAATTGGATACAGCATATAAAGTATATTATTTTATATAATCTAAATGGCAAGATTAGCTGTCTCTCAGGCAGTACAGTGTATTGTAAAACATCTACTTTATCATTTCTGGCATCAATGAACAATTCACCTATGTTTTCTCCTCTAAAAGGCAAAACATGCTAAGTTCCTTCTGGGAAAAATATCTGGTTAAAACCAACCAAAATTAATTTAAGGAATTTTTAAAGATACCTTTTAAAAAAAATTCGGTGTAACATTTATCTTATATTTAATCACTCTTACAATACACATTTCCAATTGCAGCTGTATGAATCTCACTAGTATTTATATTGGCTTCTTAATTGCTATAAAAACATGTATTTTGGTACAATTATCATTAACCTGCAAACAATAACCTTTTGCATGTTTAAAGTGGTTGCAGTGCTTGTTATTATAGACTGCTTTCAGTGCCGTTCATTTAGTATGCTGTGTTTTTAACACAAATGTAATCCACTCTGTATTTTCCATTTAAAATGCATAAGGCAAAGTGCATCATAACAGGATGTAACTACGTATTAATCAAATTAGCACAACACTTCAAAGGGCCTGGCTTTTTACTAGGCTACTGTTAGATCACAATTCATGATGGAAAGAAGCAGTGTAATGAAAGGCTTGGCAAGGGAGCTGTTTATTTTCTTTCCAGAAAGATATATTGTGGGTTAATTTTCATGACGGGAAAAAATGTAGAGGAAGAGTAACAGTAAGCATTAAGCTGAAGCGCAATAAATGGAATTTAAAATACTATCATGGCTTTACTATTGATGAACAGAAATTTAGTAATTAGTTGATGACACAACAGAGCTCAGATGACCTATTGTTAAATTATTCAAACTTCATGACCCAAACAAAGAAGAGACAGATTATTCCATATTCACATTATGAAACAAGACATCTGGGGATGGTTCTCTGCTATTTATATGTTTAAAATACTATTTGTAGGAACTTTCAAAGTAATACTTTTCATATTGGAAAATTTACAAGTGTAAGCTACACACCTCTAATTTAATGTTGTTTTAATTGATGTTTCAAAGAACCCAGTAAGGGTTGATATAATATTGTCCCCAATATGCATGGACTGTTCATGATTTAAGAAACTTCCAAAAGGGCACGTTGAGACATTGAAACTAGGTACAGCATACCGGCTGTAATTCTGTATGCTGATTTCTGATTATTCTGATTAAAATATTTCCTCACTATATCAGAAGTTTCAATATGGGAAGGAAAACAGTCTCCTACTATGCATGCTATTCTAACATCATTACAGTTCCTTGTGAAGTTTTAGTCATAGATGTTAAGTTTCCAACTTGGCTGCTTATTTTATTCACTCACTTGTCTCATTTCCATGTATCTCTCATTTTAGCTGCACATTGATTCAATAAGTGATCTAACAGTAAAGATCCCATTAACTTCAACAGGAGCAGGATTGTCACCACATATTCGACTTAGATTCACCTACATTAGCAATGACCTCCTTTTATTCCAGTCTCTTGCTCTATTCCTTTGTAATTTTTTTAAAACTTTTATGCATGCAATATAGTCATTTTATTTTTTAAATTGATGCACACCCACTTTACCCTCTTCCCTCTTCTTCCTACGTGTTTATCCCCATAGATGAAGGAAATAGAAATCCATTCTCTAGTTTATGTTTTGTATAGCATATAAAAGCTCTTTATAGACATATCTCTATTTTCATTACCTAGATGCATTAGTAAAAGCAAACCTCCTATGTCTGCCTTTTTGAGAAGCTTAAAACAACTGAAATTTATACTGTGGAAAACTGCTTTGACACACTTCATTTACATGCATGGGCTACTGGAGGAGAAAAATCACTTGAGGAAATGTTATCCTAAGTTATGATGATGATACTTGAAAATAAAAGAATTAAGGTGACTGGCTGAAGTTTTAAATTATAAAGGAACACACTGCATGGATAAGTAAAAAAAAAGCTTAAAATAGTCAAAATACAATATAATATTGAAGAAGATATAATATGAATAATAAGTGAGAAATAATGTGTTAAATAAGGACATAATTCTGTATAAAGGTTTCAGACATTAAATAATTCACAAGTTGAATGATACTTGTGCTATTTGCCACTTATGTCCCAAGCCAGGAAACCATCTCTTTTGGAAAAAGTATTAACCATGCGTTTAAGTGGCCTTGTTTTTTGATTGTATAGCTTTATATTTTTAAGTATAGGTATCTTATACATTTATACATTGCAGCCACAATAGTTTTGTTGCTCACTAGATCATAAAAAAACTACAGGGGGGAAAAAATAAGCCCATGACCTCTGCTTGTGAAAACTGTTGAAGTACAGATGGAATCGGTCACATTATGTCATTTAATTGGCCCACAGTATAATTGTATGTTACCAGTATATTTTGTTTCCCTAGCACAGACATGATGATGGGTTAAACAATTTTTTTTCCCTGAAATATCTTCAGGGAAATCATATAACAACTCTGAGTCAACTTCTTCCTCCATTTACAGCAGTGACATAATGGGTACACAATAACTCCACCTTTACAACATACAGTGGCACTGAGTTGCGACTGGTAGTAGCCTCAGCCTGTATATTTGACACTTTCTCCTAATGTTTTTGAGTTTTCTGTGGAAGAATTAAGCTAAATCTAGGACTTTATCCTGCAAACTCTCATGAAAGTTTTACCTTTGGGCAGACTGATTAAGGAATTCTCCATTAAACAAAAAAGAAATTACAGGGGAGGACATATATGCCTCACCCAGGCGAGCGCAGACATTTGACACCTTGTGCCACTGCTACATGTCCCTGGCGAATGCTTGTACCACACGCTGTGGCCCATGGCAGGTTGCTCTGGGTGGGGTAGCAGAGGCTGGGGCCAGCACAGCATTCATTACCTGGGGTCCTGGAGGCCGGGGAAGCTGCAGCCACAGCACATCTACAGCTAGGAGCCTGGCCAGCAGCTGGAGCGTTGCTCTGGCTAGGCTCTGGTTTTGGATGGCATGCGCTGCAATGTGCACCACCCCACTTTTTTTCTATGTGGGTTTTTTTGACCCTGGGATCTCCCAGGGTCAAAAAAACCCTTTGCACTGCAGGGTAGCAGTGTGGGGAATGCCTGAATGTGCAGTGTGCTGTGTCACAGATGGGTCTGCAGTGTCACATACTACACAGCCTCGCTTGTTTGGACGTGACCATATGCTGCATGCAAATGTTACATTTAGATCACCTTAACTGACCTTAGAGTGATCTAAATGTCTGGGTTTGCAAGCATTCACAAAGTGCAGGTAATTCTAATAATGGTGTGCCTAATCTAAAGTTATTTCTCATCAGATGAGAACTAACTTTATATCAGCATGGTTTAACCTGACCTAACGTGGGTTAACCCAGCCTTGTGAAAGTTTGCATGGGTCCCCAGTCACTCTCCATAGCTATCCCCGCAACCCTGGCCAGGCTATTTCTATCCCCGCCCCCCGACAGGCTGGAACACCCCCAGGCCCACTAACCCTGCCTGTAGACCCAGTAGACCCCCTGCCAATCCTACAGCCACCCTCCTTCCCAGACTGCCTCTGGCTGCCCATACAAATTCTGCACATGGTTAGCCAATCCCCTAACCTGAGCTGGGTCTTCCAAAAGCTTGTTTGCACCCATAATGTCATTTAGTCCATCTTTCTGCTACTGCAAGATTATTCCCTATGGTATAATCTTCCTATGTCCTTTCCAATTCAGTTTTAAAAGACTGAAATGATTCAATCAGATCATCAGGGAGACATTTCCATAACTGACATGCCATAGTACCAGAAAATGCCTTGTGCTGTTCATTTTAAGTATACTTTTGATAAATCTAATCCTATTATTCTTAGGCTCAGTTTATAATTTAATGTCCTTCTTATAAAAACAAGTCAACATAGATCATGTATTTTATTTTTCTGGTAAAAGCTAAACATGGAATCCAAACTTACTAGAAAGACAATACACAATGACGACTTGCAGAACAATTTGGGTATAATTAATTGTTCTAAGACTTACAGAAAAGCTATTCTGGGGGGAAAAACAACCACTAGATATATGACCCCTTTCTTCTAAAAAGTGGGTCAGTTTAACTAGAGTAACTAACTTCAAAGTGGTCCTCTGATCCTTGATCTCAGAAAGTGCAATATGTGTAACATTCAGTCTTCCTGGGCATGTCTACATGTTTATAATTATAGTGCATTAAGTTTAGTACCTGTTATTACCTGCACATTAGTGCAGACGAACGCTTTTTAGGTGACGCTAATGTGCATTAGACTAAATCTATGGTGCATTAGTGCATTAACATGGTTTTTGCCAGCTGCGCTAATGAGCATTATAATTAGTCTTCTGTGCACTGGGTGTCTTATGTAGACACACCAGTCTGCTACCTTCTTCCATTGTTCTACTTAGGTGCTTTCCTCCATGTATGTAATCTTTCATAAATCAGTTCAATTCCCAGTGTCCTCTCAAGGCAATGTTTGGATTAAGGATTAGACAGACTAGACTCATGTCTAGAGCCCTACCTTATAACAATGCAATTATATTGGAATCAGAATATTTACCTCCAGAAACATGAATTTCCAGCCTTGTTGGGCATGTCCACATGAGCACGCATGTGCCTCTTGCCCCACCTCAAACCCCTTTGAGGCGGGGAAACAGGCACATGCGGGAACAAAAAAATGTTCCCCCCACTGCAAGTTTGCAGTGCGGGGAGAAAATGATACGCCTGGATATCCAGGGGTCTAAAAACATCGATTATTAAAAAAGCGGGGCAGGGCATGGTCCCTGACCATGCCCTGAGGCGACTGGAGGCTCGGTCCTCCATAGAGATGCTTTGGCTGCCAGAGTGTCTCTATGGTTGCCCCTTGCCCTGGTGCAGAAACACGCAGTTGGGCAGGCCGCATGTTTCAGCACCACGGCTGCAGTGCTGGTGAGTAAGGGGTTGGGGGGGCTGAAGAAAGGGAGAGGGGCCATGGGGGGGACCCCCGCCAGCCCCTCCCACTCGCCCAGATCCCCAACTCCTGCCAGCACCCCCGAGGCCCCTGACCACTGCCACATCTGGCCCCTCCCCCTGACAACCTGCCCAAGGCCCCTGACCCTGCCAGGGCCGGCCCTTCCCCCTGCTAGCACCCCCTAGGCCTCTGACCCCTGCCCTATCCAGCCCCATCCCCCCAAGCTCTGCCCCCCATAATTTAAAAAAGCCAGTCCCCCCTGCATTTACCTGAAGTCTGGCTGTGTCTGGCTGACTGGGACCCCGCCTGCAGAGTGTGGGGCAGGGTGACAGCCCAAGTAGCCCCACCCTGGGCTCTGCTGCCCCCCCCACTGCCCTGTGCTGCCCTGGAGGGCTCTGTCAGGAAGCCCTGGAGCCCCCCCACCCCTGCTTCTAAGGTAAGCAGAGGTTTTTTTTTCTGGTTTTTTTTCTGGTTTTTTTTTAAGTGATGGTGCCTGGGGGTGTGGGGGTAGCCATGGGGGCCTGGGGGTGCAATTTGTGGGGGTAGGGCTGGGTGGGGCAGCAATTGGGGGGCTGGGGTGGGGCATGTGGGCCTTGCAAGGGGGGTGGTAGCCCCTGTGGGGGTCATTTGCACCCCATTGGGGGGACTGTACCCCTTGTGTGGGGGCTGAATCCCCTGTTGGGGGCCTGTACCCCTTGTTTGGGGGTTGAATCCCCTGTTGGGGGCCAAACCCCCTGTTGGGGGTGTGTAACCCTTGTGTGGGGGCTGAATCCCCTGTTGGGGGGCTGAATCCCCTGTTGTGGGCCTGTACCCCTTGTGTGGGGGTTGAACCCCCTGTTGGGGGTCCATACCCCTTGTGAGAAGGCCAAACCCCCTGTTGGGAGGGCCAAACCCCTTGTGTGGGGACCATTGCCCTGTGGGAGTGCAGCAAAACATGTATTCACGAAATCATGAAACGTATTTAGAGTTCACTTTATTATTATGATAAGAGACGTGCTTTAACACTGTAGATATATCAATAAAACATTGTCCAGCTGATCACTGTCTCTGTCTTGCTCTCTGTCTTTATAGTGGTCTTTTGCTTTACTTGCGGAGGAACATTGATTTGGGGGTATTTTACAGAGTGACTTTGGGTTTTTTTTATCAGGTATTTTCAGTTTTCCAATAGGGAACACCAGAATTCCTGCTACAGAGGCCAGTGGCAGGACCCTGCTTGCTCAGAGCTGGCATGTTAGACCCATCTGACTGTGGCTGACCTCCTGGACAAATGGGGCCAGGAGGACATGCTTTGACAGTTCAAAGCAGGCCACCACACCCAAAACATCTTCTGGGTGATAGCTGCCCAGATGGCTGGGCAGGGGGCACAAATGGCAGTAGTGCTGCACAAAGGCCAACCCTGCAACCTCAGTCTACTGGCAACTGGCCCAGAGGGGCAGATGCCTCTACTGGCTCTGCAGGCCCCATCTGAGTCTCACAGGTGCACAGCAGGTCACAGACAGGCAGCAGCCCGCACTGCTGACTGCTGCAGTGGGTAGAGGGTGCAGGGAACTCTCTGGGCTGCTTCAGCAGTCCAGCTGGCACAAGGGGTAGTGTCCCCAGGTACCAATTGGCTCCTGAGAGTGAGCTACTTGCCAGGGCAGCTTTTTATATTGCAGGGGCCAGGACAGGGCAGCTTTTTATACTGCTGGAGACAGCACAGGTGCTGGCCCCAGGCTCTAGCTTCCCCTGGCTGAAGATCCGGGAGGAGCCAGGCAGGGTTATTTTGCCCCAAGTGGCACAATTTGCTCCAGAACAAAGTGCATGTCTGAGCACGTGCTCTGAAGCAAAAAGCCCTGGCTCAAATTTGCACTGCTTCTATTTGAGCTGCTACAAGTGCACATGCTTGTGTGTGTGGACGTGCCCCTTGACTGAAAAATTTGAAAGAAGGAGCAGTAGTAGTGACATTTGGGAGTCTGCAGCCTGAAACAGTACCTTTAAGGTGAACTGCCCTATGAATCTCAATAGGGCATTAACGTCAAGGACTCTGTAAAGCAGAATGAGAAATTTATGGCAGGTCTGGCCCATATAGACCAAGTAGATACTGAAGTAAGTAGGTGTCCTCTGTTGCCATCACTTCTTGTTTAGAAGGATAATAAGGGATCTCTCCCAAAGAGAAGCTGTGCTGCCCCTCCGGAGAGACACAGAGGCGTTGGGCTGCTGCCTCTACCTCTTTAGAACCACGAGGCACTCCAGAGAAGGGCACAGACATGTTGCATGAGCTGGTGAATGAGAGTGGGGCTTGAGAGAATTCTTTTGAAAGTATTGGCTAAGTAATTCCTCAATTCATCGCACATTTGAAAATACACTTAGAAGGCAATTTTTAAAGGGCTAAAAGTGTGAGTAGGTGCCTAATTTACATGGGACGTAGGTGCAAGTCCTGCTATGAATTCCTGTGTTCCATTCATCTGACAGAGGTATAGGCTGTAGCCATCTTGGTCCAAGGACATAGGCAGACAACGTTCTTTGGGTAAACCTAATATCTTTTATTAGACCAACTCAAAAAGTTAGAAAAATTCTTATTAACAAGCTTTCAGGGCTATTTGTATTTTATATTTATACCTGAAAGCTTGCTAAAAAGAATTTTTCCAAGTATTTGAGTTGGTCTAATAAAAGATATCATATTTACCCAAAGAACCTTGTCTGCCTGTGTTCCATTCAGAATTTCATCCATATTTAGATGAAGGGAAGGTAGTTTATGCATACAATATATTTAGAATGCTGGGTGTCTGGCTGCAAATGTTACTATTCATTTTTAATGTTCAACCTATTGCAGCTTCAGAAACTGACAGGATGTCTGTATGAAACTGGTTTGAAGGGAACATTGTAAGTTCTGAAAAGCTTACATTACCTTAAACTTGGAAAGAATCCAAACTGTGGACAATTTGGTTAAATATATTAACACCTTATGCTACTAAGTACATTTTTTGCAACCTTGACTTGTTCTGGAGATCTGATTGAAAATTATAAATCAAACCAAATCTAATGTTTGTATTTTAAGCCCTCTAAAAGAAAATATCATTTAAATTTTTTTCATTATATTTTCAAATCCTTAATAAGGGTTTATAAAACACAATTTTAAGGTAAAATATTAAGTGGATATAGTTAAAATTGTGTTTCAGGTTTGATTATATATAGCCTGACTTTCTGAGTGCATGATTTTTCAATCATTAGCTCTTTATAGAATTATAGAAAATTAGGGTTGGAAGGGACCTCAGGAGGTCATCAAGTCAACCCCCCTCCTCAAAACAGGACCATCTCTAACTGTATTATCCTAGCCAAAGCTTTGTCTACCTGGGTCTTAAAAACCTCCAAGTATGGAGATTCCACAACCTCTCTGTGTAACCTGGTCCAGTGCTTTACTACCCTCCTAGTGAGAAAGTTTTTCCTAATATCTAACCTAAATTTTCCTCGCTACAACTTTGCATAGTGTTATGTGGTATGAAAGTATTACAATGATCCATTAAAATAGTACCTGGTTTTATTAGCATTTGGTAAATGCATAAGTGAAAAAGCTCTGGAACCTCCCATGTTACCTTGTTTGACACTCTGAGGTTCACTGGCCACATCTACGTGAGACGCTTTACTAGAGATTAGAAGAAATTACTGTGCAGTAAGTGTCACCATCTACACATCCAGACACTTACTGCACAGTAAGTTGCTCTAATCATGAGTAAATTTCCTACCTTTACATACAAGTAGCAAATTTACTCAGGAGTAATTGTTGTGCAGCATGCCATGTGCAGATGGCTGACCAGGAGCAAAGGTCCTTTGTAGATGCACACACTGAGCAGCAAATATTCTTCTTGTATGCTCTGTGACAGCTGAGGAACAGATTTGATATATTTGAATTTATAGTTTTAACTGTAAAATATCCAGACCACAAGTGCTATGGTTAAAGAGATATCATCATCAGCTGATGCCAACTAATTTTTTTGGAAATTACATTTCCTGCTCTTTTCTTTCAAGTTTATTAAGCTTTCAGGGTAAAAACTGTATCATTGTATACATGGATGTATAGGCCAAAATAATTTTTAGCACCCCAGATTTATTATAAAAAATCTTTATTAAACAGGCAAGTAGTGCTACTGTTCCTACATTACACAGCTGACTCTTTAGTGTCCTATGTTAATCCTTTGGCCCTAGGCACAACTTGCCTTGGCTTCCTGTTCCCCTTTTAGCACATGCTGCCATCCATATGCACTAGCCAGCTGGTGTTTTGAACACATGCTAAGTCTGGACTCTGCCTTTCAGGTCACATACCACTGTCTTTTAGGCCTCTGATGTACAGTCAGGCATCATAGGCTTGCAGATGCTGTCCAGGAAGTTGTGGTTGTGGAAAAAGGCTTCTTGTGCTCTTTTTCTTGATGTGTCCACCCTACACATAATGTGGAGTTATGCTCTAGCTGTTTCTCCTTACTTTGAATCCAACTAAAACCTAGCAGGACTGGAAACCTTGCAATGAAGCCCCTACTCATGATATTTTACAACTGAATTGCTAGAGCAGAAGATATAGTTAAAGCCTGGTACCCGTATGAAATAAAACAAATCTCCAAAACTTTTAGATAGGCTTGTTTTTTTACTAAAATAAATGTGCTCCAGTCCACCATTTAGTATCCAACTTAAACAAAGTTTACTTAATAAAAAAAAAGTTTAATTATATACAGCTGTATACCATTAATATTCTTGGACAGAGCTTTCTGTGTACAGGAAGAAATAAAGTAAATGAACAAGACATGACCTAAGACGATACATAGCTATTTCCCTAGCTCCAAAAATGCATTTATTGATTTTGTTTTCACCATGCTTAGAATAATACAAACATTTGTCAGCTGCATCCTTTAGCACTCAGCTCATGTGGAACTACTAAAAGTTGCCCTTATAGATTGAACCACATATAAAACATTGCTGCAGTATGTATTATTTCCCCCTGCCCCCCTTTCTTGGTTTTCAAATATAATCTACATGTTGTCATGTTTGCGTTTTTAGGTTGCTCTAGTTACTATCAGAAAAGATAGCAATGATAATACTTTCTGGATGAATTATGTATTAATTGTTTTGTTGAAAAAAATGGAGATGAACTTTATTTATGGCTGGGTTTCTCTAAAAGGGTTACAAAGGGTTGCTCTTTTATTGTGTGCTCCAGGTTTTCAAATCAATATTTATACATTTTCCCCAATGCTAATGCAACCCTATCCATTTGTTAAAATAAACAATAAAACCTGACCTATTTACAGTGCTCTATCTACACTACACCAGATAGTCTATAAACACCATGATGGAGAATAAGCACTATGGGATTCAGCAATATAATTTACCAAATATGTTATTTGAAAATGAAAGCCCTGATTTTGTGGTTCTCACACACAGGCAACTACTACTGAACTCATTGGGAGGTTTAAATTAGAAAAGATTATCGGTTCCTAAGAAATAGACCCTTTTATCTGCAGCTACTTGTAAGTAAGTTGTTGTTTGAAAGAATTATTTTCTTTTAGGACTAAGACCAGATTCTCAACTGGCATCTAGCCTGTCTGTAGTTGTCTTGAAATGAAAAGAGTTATGTCAATTTCTACCATCTAAGGATTTGTTTAATAAATGCCAGCAACCAGATTTCATGAAGATTTCTCATTTTTAAATTCCTAGATTTATTAATATTGTCCTCATTGAACCTCACCTTTTACCTGAGGGAATTACCTTTAGTGATTCTAGGATTTGGCCCATATTCTCTGGAGATTTCCTATAGGGAAGATAAGATATCTCGACAGCAAAACTCACATGTGTAGATTTAAGTTCTAAGAATACTTCTGAACCTCACCCAGTCTGATGTCTTGCATAACAAGTCATGGAAATTCATTTAGTAAGTCTTCCAGTGGAGGGAATTACTCTTTCCTTATAAAGCAAGTGAACGCTACTGTAGTTAGCAATAAGTAATAACATTTTTGTTGAACTAGAGCATGATTTTTAAAAAGGCATTCTGTCTTGATTAAAATACTCCAAAGCTAAGAATAAATAGTGCATTGTACAAGCCTCTCTAAATATAAGCTTGTCGATATGCATCATTGGAACCAAAGACAGCAAAGCTGCATGCCCAAAACTAAATACAGAATTTGACTAACGGCATCATTCCTGATAAACACCAGGGTAACATGGTCAGATTCAGTTGTAGGATAGGTGCCCATTGATTTCTTTGGGAGTTAGTTGTCTAAACACTTTTGATCTGGTCCTAATATATACAGAACAAGTCTAGATATGCTCTTTACTGCGGAGTAGACTAATTAGCTGTGGAGTGAACTGTCACTGTCTACACATGTGATGGTATTAGGCTGCAGTAAGCTAATTAAGACTGATGTAATGTAGTAGTCAGGGACAGTGCTATCGTACTGTGGAGTAATTAACTGCCATTAAATGCAAGTGTAGCTACTGACCATGGGTGTAAAGATTAAGTGTGCATGTAGCCAGGCCATGGACCTGGTCAACCCAGCCAATCAGCATGGGCCAGATTTCTGCCTGCTGCCTAGCCACACAGCTCCTCACTTTCTGTACACTCATGCCCTAGCCATCCCCTCTGTCCCCCCAGTGCCACTTCCTGGAGCCTGGGGCTAAGCAGGACAGGAGAAGCACTGGCATAAACTGCTCTACCCTGGTCCAAATTGCTGCTGTCCTGAGTGCACATGTAGATGCTGCACCTGGGAGTAGCTCCAGAGTTTATTGCTTCAAATTAATTCAGGGGTGGCCCAAGGAATGGATTCAGCTTGCCAGGCCCCTAAAAAAATTAGTAAATTAATATTTATTTGCTCCTGGATGCCTGTCAAAGCTGACAGGAGTCAGGGGCAGTAGGACCCAGGGGGAGTCCTCAGTAGAACTGAGCAGCCCAGCTTCCACTGCCAGCCATTGCACTCTCTTCCTCCCCCACCCTGCTCTGGCACCATGTGGCTCCTGGCTGCATCGCTGGATGGGGGAGCATGGGCTGCACCAGTACATGTGTATGTGTGTGTGTAGGCAGGGGCAATATGTCTATGTGCAGGCAGGGGAAGAGAGTCTGTGTGCATGTGTGTTCATAGGGTGAGTCCCACACCCCACAGTATGCATGCACCCACAACCCCCCTCACACTGCCATACATGCAAACCCCCACACCCACACCCCCTCATTCACCCCAGCCACACTCCCCCCACACACATTTCCTGACAAACCCCATACCCACCCACACCCCTCATACCCACACACCCACAGCCCCCCACAAACCTATATGCACCCCCCCACGATATACAAGAGTAAGACTTCATTTTAAGCTATTGTGCAATCACCTCTACGTACGCTATACAAACACATGTAAATCAAGACAAAAATATTTTTTGAAATCAAAATAATGAATGCTGTAGATGTTTGCTTTTTAGAATATAATTTGGTATTTTTCTGGTTCCAAAATGGCAAAACCTCTTGCTGAAAGGAGTACTACTGGGGGTAAAGGGAGGGACTTCAGGTGGCAAAGGTCAGGGGTTAGGGGGTGGGACTCTCAGTTACAAGATGGTGATCAGGGTATGGGGCACCTATCAAGGGGCAGGGCTAACCATGAGACCCTTGACAGCTTGCCAAAACTCGGTAAGTGGCCTTCTGCCCAAAATAATTGCCTGCCCCTAAACTGCACATGTTGACACACCCAGTATCTACAGAAAGTGGATATTGACTAACTCATATTGTTTGAAATGTGTGTGCACACACACACACACACACACTTACTCTAACTAGAATGAGTGGAAGTTATTTATGCTGATCAAATATCAAACATGACCCTTAAGAAAGTAGCACTATGCTCAGATATTGTCCCATCTATATTTTTGCTTCTTATTTTTAAGGAGTATGAAGAAAATGAAGTTTTTAGAGCCTCTTTCATTGCTAGTCATATCTTTTCTTGAAGATAGTGATAAAGCTTCTGTGTAAAGTTAAATATGAAGAAGAATTTAAGATTCATTTTTTAGGAAAGCAAAGTACTCAGTTGTTTTGAAGTGATTATTTTGTTGCTGATAAAAATACCTTCAACATCACTTAGTATGCACTCAGACTAAACACTTGATGGGTGGGGGATGATACAAGTGCTCTCTCACTACAGTAGGAAGAGAATGAATGCAGTCAGATATTGCTGTCCCACATTCTGTAGTTGACAAGATCTCTGTATTATCTATCAAGTAAGTGGAGCACTCACAGTTATCGTTGCAGGAGCTGTCACTGTTCCTTTTCCCCATATATTTAAGAAGAATGCTTGAGATTTAACTCCCCACACCTTAAATTTAGATGTGGAATTAAACATAGTTATTCATATTCACTATTGACAAGGAACAAATAGAGGAGAGTGATTTGTAATAATTCCTATAGAAGCTTTTCATAATGTTCATTGCAGGAGTGTCACCATCAGATTTCATATGTTGTCTCAATTATCTATTCTATATAGCATAACTACACTTTGTAGAGAGCAGATCTTCCCATAATCCAAATAGTCTAGAGAAATTTACATATATCCAAAGATAGGATGCTAAAGAAAGAGAGAAGAGCCAGTGATTCATTTAATCTTCATGTGGAAACACATTGTCTACAAAGAGGAATTCTACTTAGGTAATTAAGAGGGATTTGACAAAGTCATTATAAAAAAGTTGCTGTGTAACGAATTGGCATAGGGCAGATCATACCTATGTGTATGAATCAGATTTTTCACACTTCTAATTATGACTTCATGCTAAAGGAGCTTATGCTAAGCTTCATGGGGTGGGAGGGGGGAATCAATATTCTATTTGTTGGCTTCAATTTTTTGCCCTTTTCTCTTCCTTCCATATTTTTTCTTTTTTTATTCTTTCTGTTCTTTTTAAAATTTTTAATCAATGATGTCATTTAAAAGGGGGAAGGTGATAAAAATGAAAATAAAAAAATAGTTTTCATGCTTCAAAAATGTTGGTAAATTTAACTAGATGAGCCTTTAAAAATCTTCTAGGGTAAATTATATTAGTACCTTTAGAGTGAAGACTGGGTTGGTTTTTTTTTTTCCATTCCAACTCTTTAAAACTTTTTTACTAAAACCTAACTAAATGGATCTATAGATAAATGGATATAGGTATTAAAGAAGGAGGTCTTCCAGGTTTCTTTAGGCCTGAAGGTTATACTGTTGCCTCCCTGTCTAAAGTCAGGGGATAGATTTTATCCAAAATAATAAATAAAATTATGTATACAAGTAAATAAAAAAGAATACTAATATTTTTCAGATCTTAACATACCATATTTTCTCACATATAACACATCCCAAAATATAATACACATCTTGTTTTTGAAGGGGAGAAGAAAGAATCTTTTCCCAGAGTTATAGAGCAGGAGCAAATCCTAGTTTTTAGTTAACGCTCTCTCTCTTTCCTCCTTAACTAAAGCTGAATCCATAGCTGATACTCAAAGCTGGTCTCCAAGGGTGGATCTATGAAAAGGCCTAAAAAAATCTGATCTCCAGAGTTAAAGAGGCTACGAAATAGGAGGAGACAGATCAAAAGTAGCTAGCTTACAGCAAAATTGCCTTAAAGTTTATCTTGATTTAGAACCAAAAGGAGAGAGGATCATTAACGACTGTAGATATTAAGCTAATTGACTCGCTCAGCTGCCTAAATAGTAACATTACAGTCATTGCACTGTTAAGTAAGAATAAAACTAAAGTGATTCTATCCCAGGCAAAAAATCAGCTTCCCTACTTAATGCACACACCCTAATTTTAGGGAAAAAGGTGTTTGTTGTATGTGAGAAAATATGGCTAGTCTTTTAAAAGATCTTCAGTTTCCACATGTTCTTGTCCTTTGCAAAAGAGGAGAAGGGATGTTCAGTCAGTGGCCCACTTTCTACTTGAGAAAATCATTGGAAAACTTGGATATCTTCTGTCTCTTTTTTTTTGTCTGTTCCCTCCATCTTCAGCATTGCTGCAGCTGAACGTTGATGTAGGGAAAGTTACTGTTGACTTGGCCTTAAAAGTGCAGCTATCTAAAATTCCACAGCTTTGGCAAGGGGAAAACATCACGCAGATTGGCTAATTTCTAACCGTTTTCCAATAGCCTGTTTACCATTTCTGCAGCATTTCTCTAACCCACATCATTGGTTCAAAGGAGCAGGTGGCAGCTATGTAATGCATTAATATGAATCCATATGGACACAGTACTTCTGCGTGCAGATGTCCTTGGGTCTTTTGAGTTTGACATAGGCCCATCTGCTTGTCCTCACAATACATATGGGAAAAGGCAGTAATAGATAAAGAAATGGGCAATAAAAGTGTAAAATACATATATGGGGCCATACTCTATACTGATCTAGATCAAAAAAGCTCCATCAAAACAGGCGGAGCAGCTTCAGTTCTAACCAGCTGGGGATTTGGACCATTTAATGTAAAGGTTTTCAAGCGGTGCCAGTATTGGAGGGATGTTCGGGATTACTTGAAACACCCCAGTAATTAGAGTTCTCATGAATTTTTGCTGATGCTTTGCAAGTCTTTAAATATTATTCTGTATTACTGCACAGTCATTACATTTTACTCAAATTTGAGTCTGTTGCACAAAATGTCAATATATAACCAGAGCTAAATAGGCTAATGAAATGGAGGTGAAATCTGCCAGGCGTGCTTCAGGTATTCGGTTGTAAATATGAAAGGACTGCACTTTAATTAATATATTGCAGTACTGCTTCTCTTTTAGATCTGGTCAGGTTTAAATAATTCACGCCAAAAAACAAACAGTATATAAGTCAGATACTTTATTCTTTCAGGTCCTAGTCCTGAAGTATGGAAGTCAATGGGAATTTTGATGTTTTTAACTGAAGTAGAATCTGGCTTTTAGAAAGCAGACTTAATATGCACTCTTAAAGTCTTTTCCTGACTGTGTTACTGCTGCCTAGAGAACAGATTTGTGAAAAGAACCAAGCTCACTCATTGTTGATTCTGTGAGGGCTAAAACTGTGTGTAAATGTGTGCGTGTGACTGGCCGCATCTCCATGAGACCTTAGTGTGCAGTCGCATCAGAAAAAAGCATGTGGGGATGCTACTGTGCAGTAACGCGGGTTACTGCACAGTTATTAAGTACTTAGTTATGCAAGTACTAAATGACTGAGCAGTAACAACTGTGCAGTCTGCCACTTGTGTAGATGTGGCCAGTATGTGTATGTGGACATGGGGGATATATGTGTGAAATCTTAAAAATAGCATAATAGATTCCCATGGTTCACTACATAGAAATGAGTTCTGTTTACTTATTTCATTTCTGAATAAGATTTAGTTGAGATGGTGACACCCACATTTGGCATTTGGAAGATCAGAAGGTAAGGCACTAGATACCAATTATCATCTAAAAGAAAAATGTAAAACAAACATAAATATATATTAATGATTAAGTTTTCCATAATAGGAAGATTCTTGAACTGATTCGTTGGCATCCATATATTTATTATTTCCCCACTTCTTAAATCTATCCCTTTATTGTATTTAATTTTATCTTTTAAAAAAAAAAGCATTGGTAGAATAATTACCATTCATTGAAACCTCCCAGGAAATTCTTCAGCTATGTAAAGTTATAACAAGATGTGACATCCAGTCCTAGTTAATCAGTGTTCAGCACAGATCCTCCAGTGCAGTACAAAGGTGGCACTTTCAGTTTTTGTGTTACACTGACCAGGTTTTTAAGGAACAGAGAGTGAGGGGAAAATAGCATAAAAATACTGAAATTTTTATAGAAAAGGTATAACTTTGTGAGAAAGCTCTGTCATAAATTCCAAAAAAGTATATCTTAATGATACACTTAGAGTAAATCATTTTCCTTGAGAGACAGGAGGTCTCTGGTGACCTGCATGGCAGCCACAAGAGACTACCAGACTAGCTACTTTCAGCTAAATGTACTCTCATATTAATATTTTAAAATGCCATAATGCCTCTCTGAAAACCTCAGAGGACAGATACATCAATTTGCGAGGTCTTCACTCCAGGAAATAGAAACAGGGATAATCTGCCATTAAAAGAAATAGTTCATTATGTCTGCTTCTTGGGAGCACATAAACTATGTCCCTCACATACTTAAGTTGCAAATCCTCACTTTAATGTGAAGGGAAACACCATGCCCCAGAGCTTTATTGTCCCACTGTTTATTAGTACAAAAAGGTTTGTTGTGGTATGAAATCTTAAGCTTGTTGCAGTAATCAATCAGCTTCAAAGAGTCTCTACCCTGCGCCAGAATCATTACAAATAAATCAATTAAACAGAAAGTTTCTATTTTCAGGAGGCTCACAATACAGAGAAGCAGCAATGCATCATAGTTAGAGAAAGGGATTTTACTGTGCTGGGGCTTCTATTACAGGGATGCTCCTCTCTTTTGTGAAGCACAATATAGTTGCTTTTGTATTTCAGCTATATTCTGAACATTCCTCTTCTAAAATATCAATTTTTTTTCATTTTTGTGAGAAAGTCATTTTTACATGAAGACAAGAACAGCTGTGATTGACCATTTTGCTGGATGCAGGAAAGGAATAAACAATTTACTTGCATCTTGTGGGTCATTATCAGCCTGATATTTATAGGGGACCAGACTCCAAACTATTGTAAATTGCCTCAGCACCATTGATTTCAATGGACTTTTGCTGATTTACACCTACAACAAATCTAGCCAGCTGATAGGGCAGTTTTACCTCTAAAAGTTCTACTATGTATTTACTAAACAAAATTGCAGGATTGATTATAATGACAAAAATAGTTCAGTAACAAAAGGAAATGTTCTATTTTCTAGTCTATTCTATTGTGGGTTCTCATACTACCTTATCTACATCTTATCCTTTGCCACAGAGGAAAATTGTATATAAAATGTGAGTCTGATTTTATTTTGTTTTTAAAGGAGGTTGTGAGTGGATGATGTTTGAGACTTTTTAAAATGTACATGCTGCTACATGTATAGGCTGTACAAAACAGATCAGAGGAGTTCACCTTGCATTTTGGAGTGGGAGGTGGTGAGGTTTTTTAATGATCTTTAGTCCCTGCAGGAGGTCATGCTACAATTTCAGATACCATGTTCACATTCAATTTCCTGGTCTTTCTTTACTTTTAAATTACTTTATTGTGTATGATTTTTCTCACAGGATCCCTGCCTCCCTTAGTTTACTTGGCAGTGCTTTGGGAGTACATCAAGGCTATGTACTGAAGGAAGCTGTTGTACCTGGGGTCCCTGTTTCTTTTGCTGCAGAAGTTGGAAGATATATGGTAACTGAGGCAGGAAAATTTAAAAAGAGGAAGGATGCTCTTTGGGATGAAGCAGTTAATGACACCATGATGAACTTGGTTTATTATCTGCCTCTGGTGCACACTTTCTATATGATGAAAAGTCATGCAAAATGAAATTTATAACCAAGTCATAGTAGGTTTTTAATTTTCTGGGAAACCAATTTACGGTATCTTTGGGTCTGATTTATTCAACAAGGAACTCAAAATAATGTGAAGTGCTTTAAAAAATAATGCTAAAGTCTTTTCATATTGGTCATTCAAAATTAGTTAAAATTATTGACAGTTTTTGCTTTAGTAGCCACAGGAAAATTCTGTAGTTTTCAAAAAAAGATTCCCAACCCAAGCCAACCCTCAAAACAAGTAACTGCCCTTCCCTCCCTCCCTCCCTCCCTCCCTCCCTCCCTCCCTCCCTCCCCCAATCAAAAAAACCGTATTTTCTACCAGGACATCTAAATAATTTTTTTTCTCTGGGGACAGTTAGGTCAAAGCAAGATGGAGAATTTCACCTTGCTAAACTGGTGTAAAATGTCTTGTTTCAAATCAGTTCAGGTAAATATTAAATCTACATTTCCCTATCAGTGTGTTTCACCCTGGTTGTAGTCTGGGGGTATGTGCAAACATTTCGTTTCAACTGACCTAACTAGGATTAGGCCCATCGAGGTGCTGATCTGTGCAGACATTCATGGAGGTTACACTGGGTACAAAAATGGCTGGCCTGATCTAAATTACTTCACTTGCGGAGGTGAATTAACTTAGAGTGGGAATGCTCTAGCAAACATCTGCACACATTCAAAGTGTAGTGCTGGGGCTCACCCCAGCCCCAGGGCTGTGTTCTTCCTACCCTCTCCACCCTGACCAAGCTATTTTTAGCCCACACCAAGTCAGACAATCCCTACCCTGAGGACCCCAGCCCCTTTTTCCTCAATCCTGGCATTCCTCCAGCCCCAATCCACCATCCCCAGTGCTCTAGGCCTCCTCAAGTCCTGGCCTTCTCCCCAACTCTAATTTACTTGCACTGGGTTCCCAGCATGGCTTCCAGCTTAAAGTAAGCCACATGATCCTAGACCAGGTGTATTGAATGCCTGCATTTTCTTTGGGACACCTTTCTCTTATAGATTAAGCACCTTGGAAGACTACAGCTCCCAGAATAGAAAAAGGATTTTCTTCTGACCAAGATTAGCAAATTATTGGAGTCACATGACTTTGGATACATCATGGGATATACAGTTTGGACAGGAATCCTGACCCAAAGGGAAGAATAAGAGCATGAGGCTGAAAACTTCTATTCCACCATAGATCTATGACAATGATCCATGGCAATGATCCATAATGGTGAAATGCAGTTTGCTGTTGAAATGACTCAAGCCATGGCCTTTCAGGTCATTTCTGGAAACAGAAATGTAACATATCAATTTGGGGAATGTAGAAATGAAACATTTCAAGTTTAATAATCTAAATATTTGAGAATTGCAACGTGTATTTGTCTCATATTTAGATGAAAAGATGAAGTATTGAACTTTTCCACACCAAGTAGAAATTCCAAAATATTTTGATTAGTAAATATTTAAATGTTTCATTTTGAGATGTTCAATCAAGTAAAATATTTTGGAATTTCTAATCTGTGTATGTGTGAAAATTCAAAACTTCATCTTTGCATCCAGAACTGAGAGGAACACAAATGCTTCAATGCTGGCATTTTCTCACGAGTGAAAAATCCAAATTTTACTCAGCTTTTAACTTTGCTTTAATATAATAGCACATAGGTGCTTAGGTCCAAATACTAAAGTCATTACTCAACTTTCACATGGTCTTAACTCAAAACAAAACTCCTATTGACTTCATTTTGTATTTTATCTGTGCATGAACAGCGTGTGCCCCCAGTGGCTGGGGGGGGGGGGGGGGAGGGGGGACGGAGGAGGGCATGGTGGCAGTGGGAATGCGTCGACAGCGGCGAGAGCATGGCGATGGCAAGCGGGGGAGTGCCCACAGATGCACCGCCACGCTCAGGGGTACACGTGCACCCGAGTGCACTCCCTACATGTCACCCCTGTATATGTGTAAGGACTGAATAAAAGAAGAGGCATGGGTTGTCCTCTGAATATTTACAGCACAGAGTTCGCTCCAAATTCAGATGCTTTGCACAGAAGTGTTTCAATGTCATGAGCATGGAGTTTGCAGTTCTTTATTCCCATTCATGTTATCCTGAAGGACACAAATGAAACCCTGATGTCAGGATCTGATCCTTAGACTATAGATCCTTCACAGCAGATCTCTATTAATCCATAGTTGTACAATATCTTGAAAATATGGTGCTCTATAAATGAAAATTGAAGAATAATCATAGGATCATAAGATCATAGGGAAGTTGGACTGAAAGGGATCTCATGAGATCATCTAGGCCAGACCACTGCTCAAGGCAGAATCATCCCTGGCTAAATCAGCTCAGCCAAGTGTCTGTCTAACCTGCTCTTGAAAATTTCAAGATTCAGGAATAGTTAGATGCAAGGAATGTCTGAAGATCTGGGATCTGTACATGGAACAGGGTGGACCTGGGAGGCACAACTCTCTTCTCCCTTTAAACAAAAAAGGTAATGAAGCTATAAACTTTCCAGGAATTTCTTCTGAAGTATGTAATACCCTGGTAATGTGACAAGCAAGGCTGGGAGCGAAGTCTTTTGGAACGATGAACGTATGTGATATCCAGAGAGCTGATAGTCATTTCTGGTGGAACTCCAAGAATCTCACAGATCTCAGGGGGCTTTTTCCATAGGGAATATGTTTGTATTAAACTCCCCCATCTTCCCCAGACCACAGTAGTCCCATGCAAAACATCCATAAGTATCCAAAGAATTCTTCACAGGGCATCTGACTGATTTTTTTTTTCTAGGGGGCTTATGCTGTGGATGTATCTGCAGGAGTACATAGTATAATATAAATAAAAAGACTCCAATGAATGCGAGGAAAACATTCAATCAATTAGTTAAATCTTTAATGATAAGCAGTAAAAGAAATTAGGAGAGGAGGCAATATTTATACAAATCAAACGTACCAAGGTGAGCAGCAGTAAATGTTTAGTCTGCTCTCAGCTACCATCAGCTATCGCTTTGTTATTTAGTCATATATCTATGATTGTATTTCTTATAAAACAGCAGTACTGTAAATACTTTGCCACAGAGCGCTCTCTACCCTGGTGCAGCCAAAGAAATAATCCTCAATGAAATATGAACTTAAGGCTTTATTCCAAAGCAAAATCAGTATATCATCAGTGTAAAAGAACACACTGGTAAATCTATGCAAAAGGGAACCCATTTTAGCAAAATTACGGTTTCCATCCAAGAATACTCCAAAGCACAATAATATTAGTTGGCTCACTGATACATAATACACCATGCATATGGTGAAATGTCAAAGTGCTCTTCCAGATCCAAGAAAGAAACAAAGGGATAGAGAAACCACTTAATATAATGCTGCTACTTCCAGAGAGGTGGCACCTACCTCTGCCAGCCTTTCAAACAGGATAATTGTTCAGAAAAAAGTATGAAGCATTCAGCTAGATTTTCTTTTGAGTTACCAGATGGTCCTTTTATGAGAAAAAAAATCTCGCTTCCATGAATTGATAGTGCACTTGCTTTATTTGTTTATATCTTTGCGAAAAGGTGGCACCAGGACCCCTAATGGTTTTAAAACACCTGCTCTAATAAACCAAACATATTGGAGATAGAAAGGAAAATACTCTTGTGCTCATGTTAGAAGGCTTGTTGAACATGCTGTATCTGAAAGCTTGAAAGGCTTCTACAGATTCATCACCTTTGGAATGTAGGACTTTTTGACCTCATTGCTAAAAAATCATCTCTTTACAACCATGTGACAATAGAGCATTTTTTTAAAGAATACCAGATATCATTAACCATTCAAGATTTGTATTGTGTATTTATAAGGAGAATGTTATTGTCATATGCAAAATGTACTTGTCATTTTGTCTAACCATTGCAAATGTGAAATAAAGTTAGCATGCTTATGATGCTGAGAACTCTTATCTCCAGAGGTATGAAATCTGTATGCAGACACATAGCCGAGGTCCACATTTCTAAAAAAGAATAAATACTTATTTCTTAAAACATAATTGATCAGTTACTGATGCATAAAAGAAAAGATGTTGATCTTTGCAATCTTTGCCTAAGGCTCTGAGTGCTCTCCAGTACATGTATATTATATATGCTTGAGCAACATACATTCAAATTAGAAATATGGCACAAATCATCACTGGCAATCCCTCTCAGTTGAGGATGATTGTTTACCATGATTGCCTTATCAGTGAATCTGAAGATGGCTGACAAGGCTGATCTGAGATTGACAGACTTTGTTGCAACTTGGGCACGTGTTTCCATGCAGGGTAGGTGGCTCTGGATTTTATTTGTTCCACAACATGTTGTTTCTGCTGCTCCTGCTTTTCTATCTCCTGTTGCCTTCATGAAGTTTCAAAGTACTGAGAACCTTGCAGAGAAAGGTCCTGAGTGATAATGTCCCATGACTTGGTGTCAATGTTGCAGTTTTTCAAGTTGGCCTTGAGAACATCCTTGAAGCACTTTCTTTGCCCTCCCCTTGAGCATATGTCTTGACTGAGATGGGAAAGTAAAACTTGCTTTGGGAATCTGGAGTTGGACATCCAGATGATGTGGCTGGCACAGCGAAGTTGATGCTGGTTGATCATCACCTTGATGCTTGCGATCATCACCTTGATGCTATTGTCACATGGTTGCTTGTGAAAGGACACTAATGCTGGTGCTTCTATCTTCCAACTGGATTTGAAGGATCTTCCGCAGGCAGCATTCATGGTACTTCCCCAAATACTTGAGGTGTCTCCCGTATGTTTTCCACATCTCAGCTCAGCACAGTAAAGTAAGATCATGACTGCTTGACAAACTATGAGCTTGGTTTTGGATCTGATGTTGCGATCTTTAAACACCCATTTCCTCAGACTTCTGAAGGCTGCACTTGCACATCTAAGGTGATGTTGGATTTCTTTGTGGATGTCAGCCTTCTGTGACAGATGGCTTCTGAGGCACAGGAAATACTCAGTGTTCTCCAGAGTCTCACCATAAATCTGAGTGACCAGAGCTGGGGACTGCTCATTAAGAGTTTGTTAATGGAGGAACTTATTTTTCTTAATGTCAAGCATCAGTTCCATTTTCTTGTATGTCTCAGTAAAGAAGTTGACAATTGTCTGAAGATATGCTTCTGAGCAAGCACACACTACAGCATCATCAGCATACTGGAGCTCAGGAGGTCAGAGTAGTCTTGGTTTTGGCTCAAAGTCAGCTGAGATTAAACAGCTTACCATACATTTGGTAGTTTAGATGCACTCCAACCATAAGTTTGCTAGGGGTCAGATGTAACATCACGGTAAGGAATATCAAGAAGAGTGTTGGAGTGATGGTGCCACCTTGCTTAACTCCTATCTTAACCCCAAAGGGATCTGTGATAGATCCATTACTAAGAACAGCCACTTGCATACTATCATGGAGCAGGCAGAGAATGGCAATGAATTTTGGTGGGTATCTGTACTTCAGAAAGATCCTCCACATAGCTTCTCGGTTGACAGAGTCGAAGGCTTTCAAAGGAAGGCCATGTAGAGAGGTTTATGTTGTTCCTGACATTTTTCCTGCAGCTGGTGAGCAGTGAAGATCATGTCAGTTGTGCCTCTTAATGCCCTAAATCCACACTGAGATTCTGGGAGGAGCTCTTCAGCAAGTGGAAGGAGATAGTTCAGATCGGTTCTCACAATGATCTTTCCTGTGGTAGAAATCCTCTGTAATTTCCACAGTTGGACCTGTCTCCTTTCTTGAAGGAGAACAGGTGTGCCTGAGGTCATCTGAGATTTCCTCATCCATTATCACACTGGCAAGTTAACAGTGAGTTTGAATAATCATTAGAACAAACTATCCAGGAAGCAGTGGATTTTCTACCTCTTGATATCTTCATATCCAGACTGAAGGCCTTTCTGCCACCACTATGTTGTGCTCAACACTGGCAAAACTTTATGGCTTTATGGCTAGGGCCCTACTGAATTAATGACAGAAGTGCAGTGTGCTATGGCTCCTTTAATCTTGCAGGTTCTCCATCATGACCTCCTTGATGATTGATGGAGGGGCCCCACGTGCGGCTCACTCCTGATTGGCAGGGAGGCAAAAACTTAAGTTTTAAATATGGCACCATTTTTGCCTCCTGCCGCTGGTTGGCCAAGGGAACATGGCAGCCCCACTTCTTGTTGCTGACCAGTGGGGAGACAAAAATAGCACCGTATTGAAAAATGTGAGATTGGCTGTGAACCAAAAGTTTCATTGCTGAATAATACTACATGGATATGGAATAAACTTGACCTAAAGAAAGTTTATTGAATTGATTGACTCTTTCAATTGACCAGGTCAATTGATTGACTGGGTAGTACTGAGATTGGGGGGCAGTACATGCATCTTCAGGAGGCCTCAAATGCCTCTACACTAATGCTCGTAGTATGGGGAACAAGCAGGAGGAACTTACCGTCCTGCTAGCTAACACCAACCCAGACATAGTAGGGCTCACCGAAATGTGGTGGAACTCAATGCATGACTGGGCGGTGAATATCAAGGGCTATAGGCTGTATAGGAGGGATAGAACAGGGAGGAAAGGTGGGGGTGTGGCACTCTATATCAAGGAGAAATACACATCCTCAACATGTAGCACTGGGTCAGAGGAGGGGCACACTGAAGTGCTCTGGGTTAGAATACAAGGAAGTCAAGGGGAAAGAGGCTTAACAGTGGGGGTCTACTACAGACCACCAAACCAAGGGGAAGAGCTTGACCGGGAATTCTTCAGTCAGCTCACGGAGGCAGTTAGGCCAAAGGACATGGTCATCATAGGTGACCTAAACTTTCCAGACATCTGCTGGGAAGAGCAGCCAGGTCTGACCACTCACATAAGTTCCTAGCTGAGATACAGGACCTCCATCTAACCCAGGAGGTGCATAGCCCCACCAGAGTTGATGCCTTGTTGGATCTGGTCCTGGCCATGGGCGATGACCTGGTGACAGCGGGTGACTGTGGGTGCTTAACCACCTGGGCAACAGTGATCTTCGCCTGTTGGAATTCACCATCCAGTGCAAGGTGGCAAAGGCCTGCAGCAAAGCAGTAGCCCTAGACTTCAGGAGGGCAGATTTCAATGAGGTAAGGAGAATAGTTGGGGAGATACTGAGGTCCCAGAGGGGAGGGGAGTCAGGTGTCCAAGAAGAGTGGTTGTTCCTTAAGGAGATGATCCCCCAAGCCCAAAAGGAGGTAATCCCAACAAGGATCAAAGGGGGCAAGAGGACATAAAAGCCCCCATAGCTCACCAAAAACATCTGGGAACATCTCCTAGCTAAAAAGGAGGCATACACCCAATGGAAGGGAGGGGTCATCACCAGACTGTACCTCTGTTGCTCAGGGCTGTAGGGGGGCGATCAGGAAGGCCAAGGCAGAGATGGAACTGAGATTAGCTATCCAGATCAAGGACAACAAGAAGTTCTTTTTTAAATACATAGGGGGTAAAAAGAAGGTACCAGGTAACGTGGGGCCTCTGCAAGGCACACTAGGAAATCTGGTCGTTGCACCAGACGACAAAGCTAACCTATTTAACAATTTCTTTGTCTCCATTTTTCTGAGCAGGGACCGGGTCACCCCGCGCCCCCCCCCCCCCAGGACCCCCATAGGCCCCAGGGGAGGTGCACCCAGGCCTAGGGTCAGTGAGGACCTAGTCAGGGAACTTCTGGAGAAACTGGACATATTTAAATCAGCAGGTCCTGATGATCTCCACCCCAGAGTGCTGAGGGAATTAGCAAAGGTCATTGTGGGTCCCCTGGCACATGATTTGAGCCATATTACAAGCACTCATGGTGCTCTGGCATTGTGCCACAGGACTGGAAAAGGGCCAATGTGGTTCCCATTTTCAAAAAAGGGAGCAAGGAGGACCCAGGAAACTATAGGCCAGTCAGTCTTACCTTGGTCCTGTGTAAGCTTTTTGAGAGAATTATCCTGGCGCATATCCGCGAAAGGCCAGCAGGGGAGATTATGTTTAGGGGCAACCAACATAGGCTCACTAGAGGCAGTCCTGTCAGACCAACCTGGTGACCTTCTATGATGAGGTCACAAAATCCTTAGACGCAGGTGTCACAGTGGACATAGTCTTTCTGGACTTTAGGAAGGCCTTCAACATTGTCTCTCACCCCATTCTCATTAAAAAAACTAGGAGACTGTGGTGTTGATACCAACACAGTCAAATGGGTCACTAATTGGCTGGAGGGCTGCACCCAGAGAGTGGTGGTGGACGGGTCTTATTCAACCTGGAGGGATGTGGGCAGTGGGGTCCCCCAGAGCTCGGTCCTCAGGCCTGCACTGTTCAACATCTTCATCAGTGACTTGGACAGGGGTGTAAAAAGCACCCTGTTCAAATTCACAGATGACACTAAGATGTGGGGAGAAGTGGGCATGCTAGAAGGGAGGAATAGGCTGCGGTTGGACCTAGACAGGTTACAGGGGTGGGTGGATGAGAACCAGATGGGTTTCAACACTGACAAATGCAAGGTACTGCACCTGGGGAGGAAGAACCAGCAGCATACCTACAGGCTGGGGAACTCCCTTCTTATCAGTGCAGAGGCAGAAAAGGATCTTGGAGTCATTATTGATGCCAAAATGAACATGGGCCAACAGTGTGGGGACGCGGTCAGGAAGTCCAACTGCACCTTGTCATGCATCCACAGATGCATCTCCAACAGGTCGAAGGTGGTGATCCTCCTCCTCTATGTGTCATTGGTCAGGCTGCAGCTGGAGTACTGCATCCAGTTCTGGGCGCCGCACTTCAGCAGGGATGTGGACAGCATGGAGAGGGTCCAGAGGAGGGCCACCCGCATGATCAGGGAGCAGCAGGGCAGGCTCTACGAGGAGAGGCTAAGGGACCTGAACCTATTCAGCCTCCACAAGAGAAGGCTGAGAGGGGATCTAGTGGCCGTTTACAAACTACTCAGGGGGGACCAGCAGGCATTAGGAGAGTCCCTGTTCCCCCAAGCACTACCAGGAGTGACAAGAAATAACAGTCACAAGCTGGCAGAGGGTAGATTCAGGCTAGACATCAGAAGACGCTACTTCACTGTCAGGGCGGCTAGGATCTGGAACCAACTTCCAAGCAAAGTGGTGCTGGCTCCTACCCTGGGGGTCTTTAAAAGGTGGCTGGATGAACACCTTGCCGGGGTACTCTTTCCTGTCATGGCAGGGGGTCGAACTTGATGATCTGCTCAGGTCCCTTCCGACCCTACCAACTATGAAACTATGAAAACTCAGGTGAGGCACTCAGGAATATTTCTGAGACATTTTAAAGTGTTAGTTGGATGACCTATATTCTTCCACATGTAATAGTAGGTGCCTTTGTTGCTACAAACACAACTGTGAACAGCCTGAGACTGATAAAATGAGAAGGAATGCATTTAAAACACTTCTAAGCATGAAAAAATAGCTTTCCTATATATAAATATACCACTGTTTTAGGTCTGACTTTGCAGGTCCTTCTAGATCTTGAGGTAAATGTTTTATAATTCCACTGGAAAATGATGATCTCCCCTTTCATAAGGGCATATCATTTAGAGCTTGTCATAACATTTCCAGTGTTTCAGTGAAACAGTTTCACTGAAAAATACTGATTCATTGAGCCCGAAAAGATCCCAAACATTTGAGTTTGACAAATTTTTACTGAATACAAAACAAGGTTCTATCAGAGAAGGATTACCTTATGGCTGTGGATTCAATGCTTCCTGGATCTGTGTATCCAGGGTAGATCTGAAGAACAGCTATGATTAAATTTCCAGGTCTGCAGAAGATCTTGGGTGACTCATGCTTCTAGGTGTCTCTTGGGTCAGTTATATTACTCAGTGGCCACGTTCTGTGCTTCTACAATCTCCAGGGGATCTTAGGATTCTAGGATTCTCATGTTTGAGGAAGCCAAGATGCCAGGGGTGCTAATGGTGAGGGAGTAAACCCTCCATGGCTAAGGACAGACATTAAAAAAACCTGAGCTTGAATTGATTCAATCTTTGCAGGTTAGTCTAACCTGTCTAGGTTGAACCAGTTTGCAACTTTACAGACATTCTCTCTGGACTGAAGAAATGCAGGCACATTCCTGCAGTGGCTCAGGCTAGAAGACAAGAGGCACTAGAGTAACCCTCCCTTCCCTTCCATAGTGCTGAGCTCAGGGGGGCAGGGGTGGTATGGCCAGGCCCCAGCAGGACCTCTGATTAGGGAGGGGTGTAAACCCCCACCCTGTCTGCACCATCCCAGACTTTTCCCCACTCACTGCTCAAGGGGTGGAAGTGTTGCCAGACCCTAGCCCCTGGCTACCACTCTGAGGCAAAGGGGTGGTGGTGGGAGGGGTGCATTCATCTGTTGATGATACTGAGCTTTTCAATTTCTCTCTCCCTGCTTCTTCATACTGTCTGTAAACCTGACAGGCGAGGGAGCCAGCAGTGAGTTGATTACACAGCGTTTATCAGCCCATCAACAAAACAAAACCTCTTTCATTAGTTCAAGCTCTTCTAAAACAGCTTTTTCCAAGGAAGGAATGGAGGGACATTCCCAGCTGACCTGTTGATTAGCTCGAAAAAGCCCTACGTGGACACTGCTCTGTCCGCTTGTCTCAGTGAAATTGGAGACACACACACAGACACCTCTCAGCATTAGCTAGCATACCACATGCATAGTGTCTGTGGGGCTGGGGTCTGTGCTGTGGACGATGAGAGGGAAGACGGTGGGGATCCCTGCTTGAGCAGCAAATGGCAAGATGGGGGTGGGACAGGGGGAGCCAGGCAGACCCTGCTGTGCCTGCAGTCTCCACCAGAGCTCTGGCTAGGGAGCAGAGGGGCAGGGACAGCACTGTTCTCTGGAGCAGACAGCCCTAGCCAGACCTGCAAAGTATATGGGATGCTGGGGAACTCTGATTTAACATAAACCAGGAAGGGGTCTGGGAAAGACATTGCATAAACCAGTTTGACCCGAATCAGTTAAGTCTGATACTATATTCATCCAGGGCCATCTTAAACCAATTTCAGCCATGTTGAAATTGTTTTATGTGCACTGAACTTATGTTCTGTTACAGGTTTAAACAAGTTTCTAATCACTTAAACAAGTTTATGTTAATGTCTGTCCCTAGCCCATGAATCCTGGCTCTAGCACAAAACACAAACTGGGTCTCGTTGTAATTGATCTTTCATAATTGGATGTGAACACAATTTCACTAAGCGACTGTAGAATCTAAAGAACACATTCATTTGAAGTTCATTGTATGTCAGTGTTTACAAAAGAAAATTTTCTTGGCTTCTTTAGTTTGTGGTTAATTTTCTGATTTTAATTCAATACAGAATGAAATTAAATTAAAAAAATCCCCATGAACCAGAAATCCTGCTTTTTTAATGTTTTTGGAGGATCTTAAGTTTTTCACTGGTAAAATACAGACTGACTGACTGACTGACTGACGGACTGAATGAATGAATGACTGAATGAAGAAAGTGTGCACTTTTTCACTCAAAAGTGGAAAAGAGGAAATTCCACATGTTGGGGGAAAGAGGGACAATTTTTAGGTTGATTCAAAATATAAGCTGCTTGAAGCTGTTTATAGGGATTGAGGGGATGGAAGCGGCCCCAGAGGAGATATAGTAGTAGGCAAAAAGCTGATGAAAATATCAAAGGTTCATGATAAATGTAATTTATTGTCTGGATAATGTATTTTATTTTAAAACAATCCATTCCAGGAGGAATACATGCAAAACAACATTTACATTTCTTAGGTAAATTTTCTTAAAACTATCAAGATAACAGGTTTCTAATTTTATAACCTTAGGCTCAACATTTCATTTTAGCATTTACAATTTTTTTAAAAGTTTTTAAATCCTACAAATCACTGCTTTTAGAGGGAAAAATACTATTTGAGACAAAAGATCTATGGTCTATTTACATTTAAGAAACAAAAACTGTTTTTAATTATGTTTTTTGTTTAATCAAGTACATGTGCAGTCCTGCAACCACTAAGATCTAGGAATCCCAAAAGAATTTGTAAGCAGCTCCCATTAAATGCATCACTATCAAAGGTTCATCAGATCTTGAATCATGTTTAACTACTGGTTTCTACTATAAATTAATATCACTATTATATTTTCTTAGAGGAAAATGGGACTGTGGTTAGGAAGCATGATCAACAAACCAGTGGGTAATTCAATGAAGTTATGATGATGAGGCCTACTAGCCACTGTTCTACCAAAACTGGATTATAAACTGAAGCCAAGGTTGTACAATGACAGAATACTACAGCTAGCTGTTATCAATATTGAATCACAGCATGCTCTTCTCTTAAGTTTTAAATTTTAAGGAGATCACTATTGGAACCATTTTTCTTCATGCTTTCAAACCTGTCAGCTTGCATCTACATCACATTTTACAAGTACCCATCCTCTAGTAACAAAAAACAGTACAGTGCTGGTGGTAAACACTGACAGTATTATAGAACAGCCATGCTGACTTTCCTGTTGTGGAATTATTTAGACACTGACTTAAAATGATAATTCTATAAGTGTATAATAATTAATTCAGGGTTATAGGTTGCAGCTCTGTTGGTCCAAGGACATACGCAGACAAGGTAGTTTGGGTAAATCCAATATCTTTTATTAGACCTACTAAAATAGTTTGAAAAATTCTTCTTTTCAAGCTTTCGGGTACAAACACCCTTCATCAGGCTGAGGAAGCATCTGCACATGGTCTATGCTCTTCCTGGATGGAATAGAATAGAGCCCAGAGTCCAGTATGCATGCAAGAATGCCAGGCAGTGAAAATGCAAATTGAGGTAGTCAATGGGTGAGATACAGGTTGGGGGTGGGTGGAAAGGGGAATGTAGACCTGGTGATAAGAATATAGCTGGTAAATAGTAGAAAGGTTACCTGGGGTATCAGATGTGTCATAAAATCCAATGTCTATATTTAAACCATAATTTTTTTTGTATCCAGTAGGTTGATGAAGTGAAGTTCATAGGCTCATCTGTGAAAGGTGTTTTGTAAATTCCCTTTGATGATTAGAACTGAGATATTGGAGAGAAAGTGGCTTTCTTGTGAGAAATGTGTATCCACAGGTAATTGGGTAATTTTGTCTTTGATAGATTTTCTGTGTGTTCATTTTGGTACAGGTTTTTGATTGTAACCGTGTTGGTCTGAGGACATAGGCAGCCAAGGTTCTTTGAGTAGATATGATATCTTTTATTAGACCAACTGAGTAGTTGGAAAAAAATTTCTTAGCAAGCTTTCAGGTGCAGTCACCCTTTCTCAGGCATAGGAAGTCTCTGCTGTTCTGTGTCTGAAGAAGGGTGACTGCACCCGAAAGCTTGCTGAGAACTTTGTTTCCAACTACTCAGTTGTTCTAATAAAAGATATAACATCTACTCAAAAAACCTTGCCTTCATTCTGGTGTGCAGTTGTTGTTTGGGTTCTCCTACATGTATTCCATCAGGGCTTTTAGTGCACTGCATGAGATATAGTGCATTCTGAAGTTGCAGGTTTAAGATCCAGGAATGCTGATGGTTCTCTTGTGGGGTGTGGTTATTGTAGGGGTGGTGGAGATATGTTGGCAGATTTTACATTTCTTGTCATAATATGGTTTGGATCCATTCAGTGTGTTTTGGGTCATAGGAAGTTTGCTTCTGGTGATGAGGTTAGTGAGGTTTGGTGCTTGTTTAAAGGATAGGATGGGGTGGTTCTGGCATGAACGCTGCATGCCCCTGGAGTCTGAAGGGACACGGCGACTGCCCACAGGTGGTGGCAGTGGTGCTGACAGCAGGGAAGTGGTGGTGGTGAGTGGGGAGCTCCTGCAGGCAGCCGTGGCAGTGTCATAGCGGGGGGAGGGGATGGCAAACAATGACTAGCAGTTTGCAACCACCTGCAGACATTGCCAGCAGCATTGGCAGTGGCCAGCAGCAATCGGGGTCTACCTGCAGACACTGCTGGCAGTGTCAGCAGAGAGGGGGTGGGGAGGGTACTGAGCAGCGACTGCCCACAGACATTCTCTTTAAGAATTGGGTCTTCTTCTAGTATGGGTTGCAATTGTTTGAGGGTTTTCCATATAGGTTACAGGGAAGGATGCTATGTCATAACTAGTGGTGTGCAATTCATGAGGGTTTTCTTTCTGTGCTGAATCAATTATTCATGTGGTATCTGGGTGGCTCTTTCAAAAGTGCAATCTGTCACTCTGAAGGAGTGTTCTTGTTGAGTGAAAGCCCTTTTGAGATTTGTGAGGTGACAATCATAGGTGTTCTCAGTGAAAATTTGGTGCTATCAGAGGGCTTGGCTGTATATTACAGCTTTCTTGGTATGATTAGGGTGATTGCTGGTTCTGTGCAGATATGTATGTTGGTTTGTGGGTTTCTTGTATATGGTGGTCTATATTTTACCATTCAGGTTAGTGATTGTAGTGTCTAAAAAGAAATGTTGGTATTGGAGTTTTCAAAAGAGGGGTGACGGTTGTTGAATTTTTGATGGAAATCAATCAGAGATTGCAGGTTTTCAGTCCAAATGATGAAAATGTCATCAATGTATCTTAAGTATAGTAAGAGTTTGATGGTGCAGTCCTTAAGAAATTCTTCTTGCAGGTGGGCCATAAGGAGGTTGGCATATTGTGGGGCCATTTTGGTGCCCATAGCTGTGCCCATTGTCTGGAGGAAGTATTGGTTATTGAAATTGAAGTTTTTGTGTGTGAGGATGAAGTGTATAAATTCAGTAATATCTTTAGGTCTGTACTCTGAGTTGTAATCTTGCTCTTGTAGATATGTAAGGCAGGCTTGGATGCCATCCTGGTGTGGGATGCTGATATATAAGCTGGTAACAACCGTGGTGGTTAGGAGGGTGTTTCTGGGAAGGTGGTCTATATTTTTAAGTTTTTGTAGAAAGTCCATTGTGTTTTGGATAAAACTTGCTCTTTGGATGACAAGAGGCTTTAGGATTGATTCAATGAAACCTGATATTTCCTGGTTAGGGTTCCATGGTTGGATATGATAGGACTGCCAGGGTTCCCTTGTTTGTGGATTGTAGGGAGCATGCAGAAAGTCCCTGGGTTAGGTAGTGGGGGGATCAAGTTCTGTAGTTAGCGATGAAAAATATGTGATAGAAAATATGTGAAAAAGGTGAAAAGGGGAGTAGGACTGATGGGAGTAGGACCCTACTATTTATCAGCTATATTCTTATCACCAGATCTACATTCCCTTCCCCCCCACACACCTGTCTCTCACCCATTGACTACCTTAATTAACATTTTCACTGACTGACATTCTTGCATGCATACTGGCTTCTGGCTTCTATTCTTTTCCATCTGGGAAGAGCACAGACCAACTGCAGATGCTTCCTCAGCCTGATGAAGGATGTTTGTACCCAAAACCTTGCAAAAAAGATTTTTTCCCCCAAATGTTTTAGTTGGTCTTATAAAAGATATTGGATTTACCCAAAGAACCTTTTCTGCTGATAATTAATTTGTAACTTCATGGGTATTCATTTGTGCATTAGTGCCTAGATACATGGAGAGGTATGAACTCTAACCCATGCATCTCAATACATAGAACAATGTGTGTTTAAAATTTTTGTTCTAAAGAAAAAAAGTATAATTTTTGTAATAACAAAATGGAAATCTATGTTGAGAACAGGAATTTCACCATGCAGTGTAGTTTACTGTTGGTCACAGGGACAGACAGCCAGGTCACTCTTGCTATAATTTTTAACCAATTCTGGATTTATTTTAGATCAACTAATGGCACCACAAAGCAACTATCCTGAATTCCAAATGAAATAGTTGAAATGGAAAAATATTAAGCGGTTATAATAAATCATGTCATTCTAGGTCCGGATGAAAGGCTTGTCCCCCTCCGAAGTTGGTGCAAATAGCAAATTAAACATTTACCTTTTTCATATATATTTTGCCTATCTGGTACACAATACTGTTTATAGCCCTGAGTCTTCAAATTAGAGGAATATCCTTATATCCTCAGGGCTATAAAGGAGAAATTTTAGAAGTACATGCTATACTGTTATTATTGTTTTACTGGAGTTCAAGTTACATCACTCTTTGCTAGCCAATTCCTGCTGCTTTCACATGACAATAATTCAAGTCACTTGCTCCTATAAAGCAAAAAATGGCTGGCCTGATCTAAATGAGTTCACCTGAGGAGTTAGACTGGGAATATGTTACCCTGAATCTACTAAATGTCTGCACACATTTGAAGTGCAGCCCTGCAACTGGGAAAGCTCAGCCACTCACCAGTCCTGGGGATGCTTTTTTCCAACCCCCACTCCACCTCTGAGCACTGTTTTTAGCCTTCTGACTCCCCTAAACTGCCATCAACCCCTTCCCTGCAGACTCACTACCCCCCCTGATCCCTCCAAACCCCACCAGCACCCCCTTCCCCCATCCCACCCTGAGTTACTTAAACCAGGTTCCCAGCATGGCTCCTGGCACTGGCAAATGTGTGCACAAGCTGCTCCTAATCTATAATCATGCAACTTAAAGTAACTTGAGTGATTGTCGCTCAGGTGTGGCAAACATCTATATGTATCTAGAGTAACCTGTTGAGTGATTCTTCTATTCTGTGTCCAGAAGCCAGCCAAGGGAAAATATGGGTCAACACATCCAGATTACAGGTGCCAAGCCCAATTCTACATGCTGAAATGTCTATAACATAACAGCCCTGGTTGGGATGCTCCCAGTTGTGCCCTGTGTACTGCTTCTTCTCACATGCACCAAACCCAGAAATATTTTGGGCCTCAAGCATGCTAGAAATTTAGGTCTTGAAATCAGCTGAAGAGGGTTGCAATTGAGTGCCCTCACTGAAGTGTTTCCTGGCTTGAAGAATGTGTCCAGGAGTGAGTGGATGAGTGTGCTTGGGAGTGTTCTCACCAGGGTATGTTGCCACCATGGTGTAGATCTACCTGAAGTGGCCAAATGAAGTGCTATGGGAGGAAAGGATCAAGGAATTTCCCTTCCCTTGCATACTCTGTACTGAGGCTGTAAAAGGAGGAAGAGAGCAACTGGATGAAGAAGGACAATATTTTGTGCCCTCTCAAAGGGATGTCCTTCTCAAATGAGTACAACTCAGATGCTTCTCTTCTGGTGCTCCTCTGGCATAGTGAACTTTGCCAATATGCAGGGTTGTAGTTAATGACTTGGTTTCGGTTAAAGTTAACAAACCTGGAACAGGCCTATATAGATGGAATCGGCATTATTTTGATTTTTTTTTTCAAGATACTCATCTCTCTTCTCTTTATTGGCTATGTAATTCTGCTAGATAATTTACCATTTAAAATCTTGTGTTACTTTTAGCCAACTATGATACCTTTCACCTGGATCTTTCTTTAAACAGTGACTAGTATTAATCACAATGCTTGAGATTAGGTGTATTTTATGCAGTATTGTCATAATAGTTTATGTTTTTCAATACTTTTTGTAGATATTTCTATCCTATTGGATCTAGACCAGAAAAAAAGGATCTTATTTTCACCACTGCAAATCCAGGTATTGAATGTGTCATCTTACAAGCACATCTATGCATAACCTCAAATGATTTTGATGTAATTTCTTTATCTTTGTCTCTTCAAAAGCTGTATAATACACAAAATAATGAATAGTGTAGTTCTTTTCCTAAGGGTAAAAAAATTGCTGTGCAAGGTCAGTAAGAGCTGTTCGAGAGACTCCGTGTCAAAATCAATAAGAATTGCAGTGCAATATTAATAAGAATTACACTTTCGTCTGCATCCAGAAGTTATAATGTACCTAGAGGTCTGTACAGGAAAAATAAGAAAGTAAAAAACTTGGGGAACTTGATCTGTATTATGTCTTGATTTAGTTGGAGGGAATTAACAGGGCATTCATTTCCTGAAGACTGCTAGTATATGAACTGCACATGTGCTTGCTGGGAAAAGCTGATGTCACCGTGTTGATGCCAGTGGTATTTATAGTAATGGAAGAAAAAGTGGGGTATTTCAAGGTAAAATGAATACAAATATTTGGATCTAGGATTCTACAGCTGCAAAAGATCACTCCTGTTTTCATAAAATGCTGACTTCTGGATGAAAAATGTTTTTTAGCTAATACAGATGATGAATAGCCAAATTAGAAATATTTTATTAACATATTTAGTACCGTTCAACTCAGGCCCAAATTAATGGGAAGATACATATTTGAGTACGTAACACATTTTCAGGCCCTAGTCTTGTGAATGCATATTAAGAAAAGTTATTTTGATGGGTCTGTTCATAACTAGAAAAGTTATTCATAAAAGTAAATGTCCATATGATCTGGGCCTAAGCTGATATGGAAAAGCATGAATAGGTACAAATCTACAGCTTTTATAATGTTAACCTTTACCATGTTTTTGCATATAAAAATACTATTCAAAGTAACTGCAAATAGAAAAATGTGCCAGTGTAAGAATCCTATGTCAAAACAACATCAAAACATTCAGGGGAGCCATTATGATGTCAATGAAAGAAGTACAGTGTTACTATTCACATAGGTTCTTTTTTATCACTTGTTTATGTATTTTTAAAGAAACATCATAAAAATAAAATATACTAATCTAACTAGTACAATTCTGTGGTTAATATTTATATACATTTGTTAATAATAATACTTTGAGTACTTGCTTATTTAAAAACATATAACAATATCAAACCTGTAACTGGTGACATGTTATATGTGTGACATCTCATGGTCCATCTGTAAAAAATACACTTTGCTTAAAAACAATCTCTAGAGAAGCTTGGTTCAAAGTTGCCCAGAAAACTGTTTCTCAGGTGATGGATCACAACCTCTAGGGGGATCATGAAAGGCAATCAGGGTCAGGTCATGAGGTACTGAGAATTTTATTACAATCAAATCAAAAGAAATCTCACTCCCTCACTCTCACACATCCTTATTCTTCAAGGTCAAGTGTTCTCTGTCAGCCTCTTGAAAAGTACACACACACATACACACACACACACACAAATAAATGCAATAGACATTTAATCAGGGTTAACAAAGATACATTTTATTTTACTCTTATAGCAAAGTAAAGGGGATGGAGACATGAAAATGCTTGATTTGAATAAAAGGTCACCAACCTGATAAGCTTAAAAAACTCTGTCTTAAGATATACCTTAATTCTCAAGCTAATTTCTAATAGATTTCTATCTACAATGTTAAAATGCTATGATTTAATGTAATTGCAAGTGGAATGGAAAACTATGAACAAAACTGGGTTCACGATCATGTTGTTTAAGGTAAGGATAACAGAGCATTGGCAGAAATTTTGGACTTGTTTGCGTATTATGTCTGCAGTATGGACACATCGTTTACAACCATAAAGGAAAATACAGCCCAGTAATGATAAGCACTGGCTAGCATCTCTGAAGTATCTAGACATCATAATGGCAGTTTCAGATGTAAAAAAATGGAGTCTGTAGCGTTCCATCTTTGAAACAACTCTGAACAATACCAGCATTCTTCCCAGAGCGTCATCATTGGCTCTGAATTTCCTTGTCCTATCAATTTGCTTTGTCCCTTCCATAATCATTATTTAAAAAATCGTTTTATTAAAACTACCTTAGGAAATGTGAGGTTATGGTGTCCATTGAGTTGTTTGCAATGTTTTGTTGAACTACACACCAGTTTTGAGCTTGGAGAAACACGCTGCTGAATGCTTGCCTTAAAAATTATGGCCCCATTGTGCTAGCTATTAAAAAATCAATCCTTCCTGTCTTATTCATGAAAAATAGTAGTAGACACTTGAGCTCTACAACTGAAACTACTGGGTAATTCTGAGAGCCACTACACTGCATCACCTCATTCTGATAATAGATCATTACTTTTGAAACTATCAAAATGAGAGAAGAATAAAAGGAGCAAGCTGAGCTGCTTTTTTGTTTGTTTTTTGGTAATTGTTTTCTATCTTATTTTGTTCCTATTTATTCCTAAGGAACCTTTTTACCCTGTGATTGAAGTGTTTTATCTCATTATATAGTGTAAGACAAATGATCACATCGCCACAATTAATTCAGCAGAGTTTACTTTGAAAACATTTGGATTCCTCTGAAGTACCTTTTGACTGATTTAAGGTCATTCAGGTAGACCTCATGTCCTACAGATGTTGTAATATATTTAATAGCCACTTTTTTGATGTGGTAAGCTCAAGTTCTGTACCTTAACTATGTACTCGTACCCCTTGTGTAGTTATTGAGAACTGTGCATGCATTCTGAGGTCAGGTTTAAGATCCAATGCCTCTGTGAAAATTTTTAATGTCTACACTAAGTTTAAAAGATGTACAGAACGTTGTTTTACGTATTATTTTAGAGTGAATTTCCTGAAGGATGACTGATATTTGTGCCTACAATCTTGGTGACTTTAAATGAAAAACTGCTATTTTTAATTGTTCATTTCTACAAATATTTTACTAGAAGATGATGATGTCAGGTCTATGAAATGTAGCAGAAAAACATTCCAGTTCCATTGTAAATCATTTGTATATGAACAGATAGGACACATCAGCCCAGATACATAAAATTAATTGCTCATAACAGTGCCTGTAATTAAAGGTAGAATTTTATAATGAAATCACTTTTTAAAGTGATCGTGCCTATCATTCTGGCTTTCCTTGGAGTCTGGTCCTTAATGATATTTACACCGTAAAAAGATGAGCAAAGGAAGGATAGATGTGCATGTAGGTTACATGGATCAAGCAAGGAGAAAGACCTTCATATTGAATGTCAATGTTTGGATCCCATCATGTTTAGATTGAGCTCCCTTCTTTATGTTAGGGAATGGGCAATTATCTTGTATGCAACCTTGTGTAGCACCAGCCCAAAGTAATCTGTTTTCTTTTTTTCTCTTTCCTGTAATAGGTACAATGAAGCTTGATTTCCACAGGCAGCAGATCAGAATATCAACACAGCCATCAGTACATGACCATGAAGCAAATAAATGGACAAATTTGGAAGGTATTTTCTTTATTCATACTACAATATAGATTCATAGTTTCATAGATTCATAGATTCATAGATGTTAGGGTCGGAAGGGACCTCAATAGATCATCGAGTCCGACCCCCTGCATAAGCAGGAAAGAGTGCTGGGTCTAGATGACCCCAGCTAGATACTCATCTAACCTCCTCTTGAAGACCCCCAGGGTAGGGGAGAGCACCACCTCCCTTGGGAGCCCGTTCCAGACCTTGGCCACTCGAACTGTGAAGAAGTTCTTCCTAATGTCCAATCTAAATCTGCTCTCTGCTAGCTTGTGGCCATTGTTTCTTGTAACCCCCGGGGGCGCCTTGGTGAATAAAACCTCACCAATTCCCTTCTGTGCCCCCGTGATGAACTTATAGGCAGCCACAAGGTCGCCTCTCAACCTTCTCTTGCGGAGGCTGAAAAGGTCCAGTTTCTCTAGTCTCTCCTCGTAGGGCTTGGTCTGCAGGCCCTTAACCATATGAGTGGCCCTTCTCTGGACCCTCTCCAGGTTATCCTCATCCTTCTTGAAGTGTGGCGCCCAGAATTGCATGCAGTACTCCAACTGCGGTCTGACCAGTGCCTGATAGAGGGGAAGTATCACCTCCTTGGACCTATTTGTCATGCATCTGCTGATGCACGATAAAGTGCCATTGGCTTTTCTGATGGCTTCGTCACACTGCCGGCTCATGTTCATCTTGGAGTCCACTAGGACTCCAAGATCCCTTTCCACCTCTGTGCCACCCAGCAGGTCATTCCCTAGGCTGTAGGTATGCTGGACATTTTTCCTCCCTAGGTGCAGCACTTTGCATTTCTCCTTGTTGAACTGCATCCTCTTGTTTTCTGCCCACTTGTCCAACCTATCCAGGTCTGCCTGCAGCTGTTCCCTGCCCTCCAGCGTGTCCACTTCTCCCCATAGCTTTGTGTCATCTGCAAACATGGACAGAGTACATTTGACTCCCTCGTCCAAGTCACTGATGAAGACATTAAAGAGTATCGGTCCAAGGACCGAGCCCTGCGGGACCCCACTGCCCACACCCTTCCAGGTCGAGACCGACCCATCCACCACGACTCTTTGGGTGCGACCCTCTAGCCAATTCGCCACCCACCGGACTGTGTAGTCATCCACATCAGAGCCTCTTAACTTGTTCACCAGTATGGGGTGGGATACCATATCGAAGGCCTTCCTGAAGTCTAAGTATACGACATCCACCCCTCCTCCTGTGTCCAGGCATTTCGTAACCTGGTCATAGAAAGAGACTAGATTGGTCAGGTACGACCTGCCCGCCACAAACCCGTGCTGGTTTCCCCTCAGCATAATTTGCCCTGCCGGGCTCTCACAAATGTGAGCCTTGATAATTTTTTCAAAGACTTTACCAAGGATGGAGGTGAGATATAATAGTGCTTCCTGCTCAAAGGAAGTCATTGGACAATAAAGGGTCTGCACTAATTCATACAAAATCTTATTGTCATTCTCTGGAATGATAATAAGGAAAATAAAGCTCCTAAACAAACTGACACACACCAGGGTGCACTCACACCCTTTCAGCAGTGTGTTTTAGCCTCAGACTCTTCTCTGCTGCCTGCTGCGTGGCCACTGAGAAGCAACTGAGATGTGCCAAAAGGACCAACTCACTGGCCCAGGGCGCTTTAGCTTTCCCTCTCTCTCCTATGCCTTGTCAGCCCTTAGTATAGGAGCTTTAGCCGACTTAGAAAAAGCACACCTCTTATTTGGCTTGCGCTAGGAAGTATAGATCTCCTTCTTTGCAGAAGAGGCCAGCCTATATAATCAAATGCTCTGAAATCACACTTACCACAGACAATAAACAGAGTATAAGAAATAGCACAAAGGTTTATTACGTAAACAAGAGGAATCATAAAATCTCTACCCAAAAACAAAAACCAATATAAAAATATCTGGGGTACAGAGCCCATCACTTAGAAGTTCATATACATTCAACCAAGGTGTTTAATTTTGGACAGCATTCTTTCATCTGCAAATTTGAATTAGGTACAGGGGGCTAGATTCAGAAAATGGTCCTAAGCCTTGCAGCTCTTAACTTTCAGGCATCTTTCCACCTTTTGAATTCACAGTGAAAGCTGTTCAAACAACTGATTTTTGGTTTGACAGTTGAATGGAAAAATAGGAAAAATATTTTTTTTTCTTGCCAAAATGACTCTTTTTTTAAATTGACTTGATGAACCAAATGTTTCATTTCAGGCACTTAGAAGAAACAAAAAAGGAAATAAGGACTAGATTTACAAAGCTGGCAGAGCAGGAGTTGATTTAAATTCCCCTTTATCCTCAGTGGTTAGAATGTTAGGATTGGAGGGGACCTTAGATAATCCAACCTTCTGTATGAATGCAGGGAGTCCTATTCCCATACTAACCCTGACAAATGGTTATCTACCACCTGGAACATTCACTCAGGATGTAAAAGGTATGTATTGAATTTCTTCCTCTGGGGGAGGGGATTTGACACCCCCACCCCCCTCGGATTATTATCCATGGAGGTACAGATTATCCGGTGTGTGCATTTGTGATGCTCACTCCCTTGAAATTTTGCATGGAATTACTAAATATTTATAGGAACAGAGTGAGCATGGAACTATTAAACTGAATCTACAACACAGTAGCTAGAGAATTTGCCTAAGACAGAGAACACCTGAACTACAGTCCCTGCTCCAATGAATATATTTTTTTAAAATGTAAAATGGAACAACCCTAACAGAGGGGACTAAGATAACCCCTCATCAGAATGCTATATAGTCTGGTGGCTAGGGCATTTTCTTGGGAGATGGATGCTTGAATCCCTTCTGACAGTGGTTATCTCTTCTGTGCTAGGTGAATGTTCTAACTGCTCAGCCAATGGGTAAAAAGCTGAGTGTGTCTTTGGTTGGATAATATTAATTCTTTCTCTAATCACCCTGCTGAGCATTCAGGTAAGTATGCTTGTATTTAAAAAGCAAGTATAAGATTCCTCATTGTAAAGCAGGCAGGGTTCTCTGGGTAGATATGATATCTTCTATTAGACCAACTAAATAGTTGGAAAAATTTCTTTGCACACTTTTGGGCAGAAACGTCCTTCTGCAGGCAATGGCAGACTGCTGATGTTATTGTAAAGCAGTAAATTGGACATTTTTTTTTGTTAATGCAGAAGTAATAAACGTTGGCATTGAAGTGCAATAGAACTAAAAGTCTTTAGCTAGTTGTCCTTTACATGTAGCACTTCTCTGGAGAGAATATTCCACATAGAATATATCCTCATTGGGAATTATTTGCCCCAAATGCAGCTGTGATTTCTAATGCTCACTTACTCCTATAATAGATATACTTCTTTGAGGCATACTGGGTACATATACATAAGATGCTAAATGCACGGTAGACTAATTCTACTGTACTTTAGTGTGGCAGGCAAAAACTGTTAATGCGCTAATGCACAGTAGAATTAGTCTACCGTGCATTAGCATCACAAAAAAGCATGAGCTGGCGCTACTTCGCAGTAGCACCGATTACAACCCATTTAGTACCCGTTATTACAGGTACTAAACTTAATGTGCTGTAATTATGGCACATTAATGAACGCAAGTAGACATGAGTACGGTATCCTTCCAACAAGCCATTTGAAAACATCTATCTTACCCCCATCATTATTAACAATACCTTGATTAATGCCAATTTTGGGAGTGCCCAAAATCCAACAGAGTCTCTGAAAACACAGATTTAGCCTAAATCTTTTAAAGTCTGAACAGACAAGATAGAGAGATGGGGGAGCAGTAGGGGAGCAGAACATACAAGCAGATTTAATAATGAGATGATGGCAAATATCACACACCTTTTGCTCTTTTCAATAGCCCTCATAAGTTCTTTAATCATTTTAATATGTTATTGTCCTTCTCTCATCCCATTTCCTCATTTTTTAGTGACAGCTGAGACATTTAGAATAAAATACAGTATTATAGCTGCAATTCCATCAGCACCAAATAGACAGGACTTCTAATTAGAGCTGTTCAAAAATATACAGTAAAAGACCTGTTATCCAGCATTTTACTAACCGGCATTTCTATTAACTGGAATTTATGGCTGGCCAGACACAGGGGTGGGAGGGAAGCTCACACGTGGCCACCACCACCACCACTGCTGCTGCTGCTCTGCATGCGGCCACTGCCACCCTGCCCCCCGCCACCAACACTCTGCATCCGGCCAGAAACCCCTGTGCCTCAGGTAACTGGCATATTTAGATTATTGGCACCCCCCATTCCCCACTCTTGCCCAAAAACAGGGCTTTTACTATACTCCGTACTTCAGATCTATTTGAACTTAACTTTGGATTCAAGGTACCATTCATGAACCTCAGCACTTTATTATTATTTGGCCAGAACTCAATAATTAATGCCACTACTTTGGCCAAAAGTTACATAGGCTCTCTATTGGCCCCAAGAAGTCAGGACCTTGGCTTTATGTCCCATATGTAGATATTACTTCCAGTACTACAGCTGTTCTTCGTACCAGGATTGTGGTTCAGAGAGAAGAGTTTTTCCTCATAAATCACTAAGCCTTTAAGTGGGACAGTGCTTGTCAAAAGTCTTCCTGCCAAGTAGAGGCAATACACTTATTCCACATTTATATTTATAATTTACTCTAATGTATTTATTACCTGTGTAACTGAGAACAGGACTTTTATATTGTAGCGGTAACATTGTTGATAATATCTGAGTAATTACACTGTTCCTAGATAAACTTCCTGTGCATTTTCAATTGGTTATAATATTTGCCCACACACTGCCTTAAATGTCAGTGCCCCCACCAGACAACCCTGCCTTCAACCTCTCCTTAACTCCCACAGACACAGACAAAAGAAAAAAAACCTTAATAAACAGGTGGATCTTATGTATACCTTGACAGGGAGCAGATTCAGACTTTTTCAGTCCTGATGAGAAGAAAAATTTGAAATGATGGGCTTTTGTAAAATGTGCAATAGCACTTTAACTTGAACTTTGGCTCCTTTTTTGGTTATGCAAAAGGTGTGCTATGAAATACTGATATGTGAAAAAATCAGTTTGTACCATAAGAAGCAATATTAAGGGTTTTGGACTCATGTCAGAAACTCTTCAGAGTCGAACCACACTTGTTTGAAAAGACTGTAACTCAGGTTACCAACGGGACATCTGAAAAGTGGGTCAAATCCATGGCTGCTTTAGCCCTGCTATTTTCAGGGTCATCCTTTCCTTTGCAATTTTATTTTTTTCTGCTTTTCATATCCTTTACTTCAGGGCAAAAATGCCACCATTAGTTCTTAAGAATGTTGAGCTAAATTCTTCTGATATATGAATCTACTGTATTTACTTGAATAGAAGATGACCCCAATTACAAGATGATCCCCCCAATAATAAGATTCTATATATGGGCTATTTATAAATTGTTATAATATTCCAGGTATACGATCTCATTATTGGAGGTTTGCCCTGATTTTGTGTCCTTCCCACTACTACACCAGGGAAAAATATATCTGGGGGGGATCAGGTAGTTCTTTGCTTTCTGTTTCCCTCCAACTTTTTCCCTTGGCAGCCCCTTCCCCCTCCCTTTATAGTCAGAGCCTGGCTGTAGCAATTTGCATACAGCACCCTTAGTTCATCCAGAATTGATGCATGTTACCTTTTTTTGAAACAGCTGCAAGTTTTAACATAGGTGTTTCATAAATACATTTTGAGTGGCACATTGGTACCTACTTATATCTAGTATATAAACCAGGGCCAAATCAGTTCCAAATTCCAAATTTGACTGAGCTGAGCTCAGTCATCAAGTCTATGTGGCTCTATCACTGGGCAAGTATGTTGTCTCCCAGACCCATCAGTCTGGGGTTTCAGATACTCCCCAAATCCATGACAGGCATCCCACATGTAAGCCCCAGGCCTGGAAGCCTTGGAGTTCAGATGCCCCCTAGTCTCACTTGCTCCTAGCCAAAAGGCCCGGGAGCAGGCTAGGAGGAAAGCACAAAAGTAGTACTCCATTGCCACAAAATACCCAGAGTGCAAGGGACAGGGCTCACCCTATAACGTTAACTTTATTAGTGAATGTTAAAAAGGGTAATTAGAAGAGTGGAAGGGGTAGGAGGAAATACAAATATCTAAGTGAGGGTGACTACATCCCACAGGGTGGGTGTGGGAGCATGCAATTAAGTTACATAGGAAGAATGTAACCTACTTATCCTGGGCTTGGGTGTGGGTGGGGAATATGGGAACAAAAAGGTGCAATGTTTACAAAGAAGAGAGAAAACAGAAAACCCTGTGCAAGAAAGCCACGTTGTTACAGTGGTAGGTTTTAAAGGACACACACAGATACAACAAGTAACAGCATACCAGGTACAATTGCAGGGGTGAGAGAAAGTCCAGGTATAAGTGTCTTGGTCATGATCCACTGGAGGGGAGAAGGGGGTCAGGCTTTCCCCTCTCAATTGTTTGCAGCTGGTGGTCTGTTGGAGTCCATGTACTGGCACTTGCCCATTATGTGCTTGATGTAGTTGTGTCTCAACCGTCTGATGGTGTTGGACACCATGAGGTGCTTCATCAGTTTGGCATAGTGGCGGGATACTTGGCAGGTATGCAGGACAATCTCATTGCTGGGGTTCCATGCACCAAGTGCTCTAACTATCAGCACCTTGATGGCCATAAGCCTCTGGATCTTAGCCTAAGAAGCCAGTACTTATTCCTTTATGGTTGGATGGTGAATTAGTCATGGGAGGCAATTAGTCATGGGAGAAATTAGTCATGGGAATTCAATTAGTCATGGGAGGCAACAAGTTACAGTAGTTCAATAGATACAATATACCATCATCATCACGTGAAAGTTCTGTCCAAACCTTGATCATCATAGGACTGTAATGGTTAAGGCACTCCATTTTTTTAACCAGCAACACAAACAAAAGAAAAGAAAGAAAACCAAGATTAAACAATATCTATTTTTCCATTAAAAAGTAGTATTAATGACAATTTGTTAACTGGACTAGATTGTCTCTTATATACCATTCAAAAATAGGTCTTATCAGTATCTTGTGAATTTAGGGTCAAGAAAGAATGAACTGCCCTCTTCCCCCCCCACCACATACACCAGCTCCTGGGTTACCATCCCATTATACTTCATTTCAAGGGAATTCTGTTGATTTATAGCAATTTAGAATCTGGCTTTGAGCTCTTAGTATAGTAAAAGCTCTGCTATCTGGAATCCCCCATTCCCAGGACACACACAGATACAACAAAATATGCTGGTTAATTGAGTGGCCTGGGCTGCCGCTTCTCCTGCCGCATCTGGGCCGTCCCTCCGCCCCTCCTGCAGCATCGCTGCCCCTCCTAGTGCATCAACGCCCCTTCTGCAGACCCTGCAGGCTCCACAGAAGAAGGAGGTGGGCCCCACACAGCCCCGCAAAGCCTGTTTTGCTCCCGGGCCGTGAGGGCTCAGCAGCTCAGGCTGCTTTGCCCCCAACCGTGGGGGCTTGGAGAAACTGGAAGAGCCAGGGTGGGCACTTCCAGTTTCACTTTATCTTACAAGCCAGCATGCCGATTAATTGAGCACACTGGCTTGTAAGATGCCAATTACCGGAGCTTTTACTGTACCTGGTTGGGCTCCTAACATAAGGTCTAAAAATTCTATAGCAAAACTTCATATAAGTATTACAGCTTTAAGGGTGTTTATTCATGTGCTTTGGGAGGAAGAAGGGGATGCTTTAATTAGAGAGGTTATGAGAACGTTTCGTGTATCAGCGTTCCCGTGCTTCAAAATGGCGGCAGAGGCGCTTTATCTAAAGCTCATCAAACAAGCTATAGATAAAGTGCCTCCACCACCATATTCAAGTGCAGGGATCCAGATACATGAGATGCTGGAGGCTGGGTGCAGCACAGTAATTACCATGCTGTAATTACAGTTTACTGGAGGAGCCTCACTGCTTGTGCATAGGTGTCCTAAGACATCAGTTTCTGGGTTTGTTTAAAAAGATTTGTTTCAATTAAATGGGTAGTATTTAAGATAATTTTTTGGTTCAAGAAAAAGTGGTCTTTGTATTATTCTTCCAACTAATGAGATCGTTGGTATGAAGTGGGGCGGGGGAGCATTCAAACAACAGACATTTTTAGATGCTATTTAATAATTCTGCAAGTCTTCACAAGGTGTGCAGAATACCTGCTTGAGGACAAGATGTCCTTGTAGTGCAACCAATGTACTGAAATAGAAACAACCAATGTGAAAAGAAGAATACTGTCCAGTTTACCACTTACTGATTAATAGAAAATAGTAATATTTTTTTCTTTTCCTTTTTTATATTATTTCCCTTAGCTTTGATACATATGCTGAATGTTCTTCATTTCTTCATGTTACATGTAGGAACTTGTATCTAAAACTTTGGGATTAAGCTATTGATCACTAACACTGGCTCATTTTGAAATAAGTGCCCACATAACATTCAGCTTTCATATTTAATGTATACTTTTGCCATTGGTATTGCAATCTATTTGGCCCACCATGGTGAGCAAGGTTCTATAATGAAATTAGAACGGAATACTGTAGAAATGTTAGAATCTTACTAGAAGAAAAAATTCTAACAACAGTTCTAATTTTGATGATAATGCATTTGTCTTTCATTTATCTGTAAGTTTGCCTTTCTGTCTTCTGACCTTTTTTTCCCCTCTTTATTATATCTTTTATTATTTTGATTTTCTCTTGCTCTAGTTTTTTCTGTGTTAGTATATCTAATACGGGTTTTTTTTTCAGTTTTCTTTTTTTTAGTCGTGATGATCCTCTGCTAAAAACAGATGTTGTATGTGTCTCAGGTCTCAGGGTGAAGTTAAACATGACCATACTAAAGGCATTCAAAATGTAAGCATCTGCACATAAAATTAATTTATTCATGCTAAAGCTTGTTAACTCATGCTAAGTACTCTCTGAGCATCTCAAAGTATAAGGCTTCAGGTGAAGGTTAACTCTGGGCCATGCTACCTAGCCCATGGTAAGGTAATTTCAGCCTGCTCCTGGAGATAAAATGAGACATTTGTAGTCCTCCAGCAACCTAGGATGCACTGCTCTTCCTCCACCACCCACAGGGTTAGAGCTCAAGTGTCCTGGCTCCTAGCCATGCCCCTGCTTGCCAGCCCTCTAGTAGCAAGTCAGAACCATACGGGCAAGAAACAATATTAACCTTTAACAGGCTCACAGCATGTTCTAACTTTACCACTTAATATTCAGCTTTAGTACAGTCTATGTATAATGGCTATTGCAGGCTTTGATTCACATGAAAACAGAACAGGACAGCCATTTACACATGCATCTGGAATGGCAATTAATTTGAATTAGTCTTGATTGTCTCAGGGGAAAAGTGTTATTTTGGTACTTCACAGTGACTTCAGAGATACTTAAAGTGGGACAATAGACTTGTATATCTGTAGGATCCCAGAATAAAAAGCTTTGTCCTAGGAAAAATCTGACATGTTTATAGTCTGAATCTCCCACTCATTTCATAGTACCAGTCTCTTTAAATAGCTCACTGAACTGTAGCTGTGTAGGAATTGATTGGGAGTACATCAGTGACTTAGTGCTTTGCAGGAAACTACTGGGGGTCAAGGCATCATTGTGCTTCTACATAGCTGATTCCTAAGAAGCTGACTCTTCAGAAGCAGACTCAATTAATCTGCTTTGTTTTAATCAGAACAGTCCAGTAGCCTCAGCATCATGTGTATTCAGCATCCCCATGTTTCAAAATGGCAGAGGGGGCACTTTAACTGAAGGTCATTGAACAAGCATTCATTAAAGTACCTCTGCTGCCATTTTGAAGTGTGGGACACTGAATACATGAGACACAGTGGGCATTTAAATTAGAGCAGCTGGTCAGAGCCGCTCTAATCAAAAGACCTCCCACCCCTACCCACCCCTATCCCTACCCTGGAGCACGTGTAAAGACACACTTGGGTTTTAAATTAGGTAAATCTCTAACTCTTAGGCTGATACAAAGAGGTGATGAACTGCAGGATCCTGGATATAATTGAAAGACAGCAGGAAACTGGGGTTTAGAACAGCTTGGGAGACTAAGCCTTAGACTCAGTAGGACTGCACTTAATTAGCTGGAAAGGAAAAGTATTGGAGACTGAAAGGAGGAAGAGGAAGTATTTGGCATCTCATTCTTAACATTGTTCAAGATGTATTGAAATTACTTAAAAAAGAGACTAATATTAAATAGAATTAGGCAAAGGCATGACACCATGAATTCCCTAAAGTTTGGATGTCCACAAAATCACCTGAATACTTAAAGATGGCAAGGAAAAACAAGAGTTACAACAGTTTCCAGTATAAGAGAGACCTGATGAAAGAGACTGGCCTGATTCTCCCCTTTTACAGTGCTGTTTTTTCTCTGTTCTAATCCAATATGGTAAAACCAGAGTGGTACCACAAAGGAAAGAGGTTTGTAGAAAGTTCATTACCTTTTTGGTTGAACTAGGTGCTCCTACTCTGTTTAAAAAATAAACTCCAGTTTCAAAACAAGAAATACTGAGCTAAAAATGGGGCAGGAGGTATTTCTAGAACATTGTCATGATGCCAACTTTAAATAAAATATTCCAGGAAAAGGGTTACAAACATAATCATCAAACTGTAGATCAAGAATGAACAATTGTATCAATTCATGCTGCATAACAAGCACACACACATTTGGTTACCCTATATCCACGTGTTGCTTGTGGTGAAACATTTAGTACACATTTAGTACATCTGCAGTACTGATTGCTGATGGCACCACATTGCTCATCAATAAAGGAAAGATACTGCAGAGATTGGCTGAACACTTCAACAAGATCCTCAGTCAACAATCTTCTATTAGTGAGGAGGCAACTGATCAACTGCCTCAGGTGGACATTAAGATATCTCTTGCTGATCCTCCAGTGCTGACTGATACTGTGAAAGCAATTTACCTGATGTCAAATGGTAGAGCACCTGGAGCAGACGCTACACCAACAGAGGTCTACAAACCTGGAGGCTCACGTATGGCTTTGTAACTGACTGAACTTTTCTAGTCAATGTGGACTCAAGGTACTATACCTCAGGAGTACAAAGTATCCATTGTCCACTTGTACAAGAGGAAAGGCAATAGATAATCCTGTGACAACCATTGGGGCATCTACTTACTGTCAATAGCTGGTAAAATCCTTGCCAGAATTCTGCTGAATTGTCTTGTGCAACACATTGAACAAGGGCTCTTGCCTGAGAATTGGTGTGGTTTCAGGAAAGGATGAGGGACCATAGACATGGTGTTTGCAGCCCATCAACTTCAGGAGAAATGCCAGGAACAGAACTCCAACCTATACAAGACTTTCATTGATCTGAAAAAAGCATTTGATACAGTCAGTTGGGAGGGCCTTTGGAAGATCATGGCAAAATTCAGTTGCCCACAGAAATTCATTGCAATGATTTGGCAATTCCATAATGGCATGCTTGCTCATGTTGTGGATGACAGTGAGTCAGCTGAACCATTCCCAGTCACCAGTGAAGTCAAGCAGGGCTGCGTGTTGGCCCCAACTCTCTTCAGTATGATGTTCTTTGTCATGCTAACAGATGGCTTTCATGACTGTGACACTGGGATTGACATCAGTTACCAGATTGATGGCAAACTCTTCAATTTGAGGAGACTATAGGAGAAGATGAAGTTACAGTGTGCCAAGGCAGCTCAAAGCACAAATAGGCCTGATCAGCCTTTCAAGTGTTCACAGAAACCAAACCAATCAGTGAGATCACGGTAATCTTCAAATTCTTCAAATTGAAAGGGTACACAGGGTACATTTTTATTTAGCATATTTTTACTGCCTCTGCTTCTGCTGAACATGTATGCAATGCAACAGACATCTTTTTCTATTTCTTTTCTGAAGTACTTCCAGTCCACTTCTGGGTCAGTGAAGCTGACTTAGAACACTATAACAAGAAATGAAATAATTAACAGTTCTTGTAGAAGAAGAGAATGACCTAACTTTATCCTTTGAGATTTTGGGAAATATTTCCCATATCCATGCTTGTGATTTTATAAAAATACTAGCCAATTGCCCATCATGAATGATGGGGCATTTCAGGGAGCGCTTACATCCTCGCCCCTCCCCCACTCACCGTTTGGGGCTGGCCATGTAAACCAGAGGTGGGCAATTTTGGGTGGAGGGCCACTTACTGAGTTTTGGCAAGCTGTCAAGGGCTGCATGGATAGCTCCACCCCTTGGCAGGTGCCCCACCCCCTAGTTGCCATCTTGTGACTGGAAGTCCCGCCCTCTAACCCCTGACCTTTACCACCAGAAGTACTCCCCTTGACCCCAAAAGTACTCCTTTCAGCAAGAGGTTTTGCCATCTTGGAACCAGAATAATACCAAATTATTTTCTAAAAAGGAAACATCAACAGCATTCATTAATTTGATTTCAAAAAATATTTTTGTCCTAATTTACCTGTGTTTCTGTAGTGTACATAGAAGTGATTGCACAACAGCTTAAAATGAAGTCTTACACCTGTGTATTGTTGGGGGTGGGTGTAGGTTTGTGGGGTGAGGGAGCACGTGGCTGTGTGTATGGATATGTGGGGTGAGGGTGGGTATGGGGTTTGTGGTGGTCTGTGTGTATGGCAGTATGAGGGGAGTGTGGGTGCATGTGTTTGGTGGGGTGTGCATGTGATACTCACCCTACAAACACACACACACACACACACACACACACACACACACACACACTATGACCTTGGCTGCACACTCACCCCCACCCACCCACTCGTCCCCTGGCTGCAGACACACACCACACACACCCACAACCACACATACACCCACACACACCCTACCAGGGCGGCTCCGAGCTCCCCACTCTGGCAATGCAGCAGGGCCACGTGGTGTCGACAGCGCCGGCAGGCAGAGAGTGCAATGGCTGGGGGTGGGGTGGGGTGGGCTGGGCTGCTCAGTCCTGCTGGGGCTTCCACTGGGACTTACTGCCCCCTTCTTCTGTCAGCTTTGACAGGAACCAGGGGCAATTCAATACAGTATTAAAGCCTAAGGCCTTCCTTTGCCTCCAGCTCTCTGCCTGCGGGGGCAGGGCCCAAGCAGCCAATTGCCACCCGCCCTCCCTGAGGCACATGCGCAGTTGTGAGTCTTTAGGAAGTATAATTCTTATAACTGCCAAAAAGTTTAAATGTTTCTGAGATGAAGGCACCTGTTCACTTATGTTTGTGGAATATGTGGAATATGTGCATTTTTACTATTTTCCTGTAAGAGATATATATATATATAGAGAGAGAGAGAGAGAGAGAGAGAGAACAGGGGTACGTAACCCCAGGCACAGGCAGCAGAGTGTAGTATACAAAGGCATTTTGCTTGAAATGTGTGCCTCAGGGAAGATGGCAGGGAAGGGGTCAAGGCTACACTGCCACAAGGATCGAGCCCTTTGCAACTCCCCTGCTGTCTACCCTTGGCACACAAACATCTTACAAGTCGAGGCTGTGGGTGTTTTTGGTACTCTGCCCAAAAATGTTGCTGACCCTGGTATAGTATATATCATGTGCTCTCACTACAAACCTAGAGACTAAAATTTGCAGAACTCAGAGATATTTGGGGTTTTACTAAAATTTTAGTATATTGAAAATAAGAAAAAGAAAAAAAATGGCTTTAATGGGAAATATGATGTTAAAATCCCAGTTCTCTGAAGTACAAAAAGATATATTCAAAATATAAAAGACATACATTTTAATAAGAAATGGATTCAGTATGTTTTAAATTGTATGAATAAATGAAAATGTAAAATATCTTTAATATTTTGCTATCTCCATGGGAAAAAAACTTTTCAAAACAGTATACTGTACTGTATATTTTCAACTGTATATTGTACTTTTCACCTGTATATTGTACTGCTGATGGCCATTGGTTACTTGGCCTTGCTCACATCTTTGTTTTCCTTTTCTTGGTGGTTGAATTATTTTTAGAGTAGAGAAATTTTCTTTGATTCATATTCCAACTTCTATTTAGAATTCATATTCATAGAAGTATCCCTAGTGGACCAAATTCTGACCCTTCTTAACAACAAACCTCTTGATTCTATGGGTAAAATTACCATCCAAGGTTGTGAGTTTTTTCAGGCAGTATCAAACAGGTCAAACCAGTTTGAGTGGTGCTACATTTTTCTCAGCTGGAAGCCGTGTAATACATCAAGTATAATTTCTTGTAATATAGTTTTTCTATCCCTAAGAAACCCAGAATCCATTCTTAATCAAGGCCCACATTGTTCACTGAATTTTTTGATGCCATTGCTTTCTTACTGTAGGAAGAAAATTATTTCATATGTTCTTTACTATCCTTTAAATTAACAAAAAAAACAACATTTTTTTCCTATTGAGATAAAAAGGTGGGGAGAAAGACAGTTTGATCCTATCAGAGCTTTGGTATTTATATGGTTATGATTAAGCACTTTGGCTAGGTATGGATTCAGAAAAGCTTAAGGTGGAATCACTCTAAGTGAAACAGTTTTCTGTAAGTGGCATAGTTTAGATCAGTAGGGCACAGAACACACTTTAGCTCTTTGGTGGGGCGGGGGAGAAATCTTGGACCTGGATCTGACAACTTTAGACTGGTCTGTGTGTGCCAAACTTCTGTTCTGTTACGGGTATAACCCAATTTTGTGTGCTGAACTTCTATTCTGTTATGGTTATAGATCGGTTTCTGATCACTTATACTGGTAAAAGTGTAATGTCTGTACCTGGTCCTTTTGTTCATGTAGCACATACTACTGCTTCAAGCAATGGTTATTCTGGAGTACAGTTAAAATTGACTCAATTAATTAGTTGTTTTGATATTAAAATAATAAGCAGAAGTAAAACTAAAATGCTCTAGTGTTAGGAAGAACACAATACAATATTTAAAAGAAGAAATGAGTCACCTTTAAAGGACAGATTGCAGTTATAATTAATGATAATATTTCAGTCCCATTAAAATAATGAGCAGTTGGATAATGAGCTGAAAAGTAAACATCTCCCTCAGTTAGTTCTGGTGGTTAAGATGAATGAAAATGGAACCTGCTGAACTCCAGTTCACCAAGAATTTGCTTATAAAACTTGTGTTTGGAGAGAACAATAAAAATACGTACTTTTATATGTACTTTTAGGTATAATATGAAGTCCTAAAACTAATGTAAAGTAGAAAGTTAAGAGGCACTGGGACAGCTAACTACCATGAATAGTTAATTTCTATCCCTAAATTAGTGCAGTGAAGAGAGATGCGTTAAAGGAGTACAGTAAATAATCCTGAACAGTAAAGGAGTACAGCAATAATTATGATACAATTAAATATAAAGAGCTAAAAAGGCAAAGGCAAAAAAAATGCTCATGACTAGCATCAGAACTAAAGGTGGATGTGCTATGCTCCGGCACACAGATGTCCTCCTTTGTGCCTCAGTTTCTTACCTCTAGGAAGGGTAGGGTGTTGAGATACGACTATATTGTGGGCCCAAAAGTACCCAAGAAAGAAAGAAATCACTTGGGATCAGTAGTGCAAAGTAATTCAATGGGAAAGCAAAAGTCAAGGTAATACAACAATAATCCCGTTAGTTTTGTGTTTGTTTTAATCTGAATGCTTTTAGCTGTTGTATTCCTGAAAAGACAATAGAAGAGATAACATACTTTGTCACTGAGAAAAGCAGGTGTGTTGGGGGAGGGTATGAGGCAAAGTGAGACTATTACAAAAAGAAGTTGAACTTATGTTGCTGAGTCACTAAAGAAGTGTCATCCATGAAGGCCACTGAAGAGTGCTTCTCAACTATCGATAGCTATTTACAAACAGTCACGGAGAGGCTACTGTTTTTGAGACAGGTTCTTGTTACTGACAATAACACTACATGGTACTTATAGTGTATTTTTCATCTTCAAGGCTCTATAAACATTAACTAATTCTCCCAACACCTTGACAGAAGTTAAGTGACTTGACTAAGGGTGTTGCTACACATTAATTTTAGGCAGCTTTTGCAGCTCTTAACCCCTGGATTGTCTATACATCAGCACCTGAAACTAGTTTGAAGCACACTTTAAGTGGCTTAAAGTTATGCCACTCCAGGGCAGGTTTATGTCTGATTATGTTACCTAGCTTGTGTTCCTATAACATGTGGCCACTCTACACAGATGAGCCGCCCAAATTGAAGTCCCCCAGTATCCCAGGAGGGGCAATGTCCCCTCCCCACCCTCCTGTTCTGTGTGGACAAACTTTCTACACATTGAACTCTACTACCAAGGGAGTGGTTCTAGCACTAAGCCAACTCCCCTCCTACTGCTGTGGGTATGACCTTCCCACGCCCAGGTGGGAACAGCTTTCAAAGCATGTACCACCTAGCCAGGCCCCATGTCATGGATGGGTCCAGGAGCGTGGTCTAGGTGGGGTTTGGGGAATAGGATAGTGGGCTGGATCGGGTCTCCATAAGCTGGGGCTTCCTTCCCAGTGCAGGGGCAATTGCTTCCTGAAAAGCACCTTCCTTCACCCCTTCCACTTCCCAACCAACCCAGGAAGCACAACCAGGACTACCCACAGTCCTATCCCAAATCCCAATTTATTGAAAAATGAGACCTTCTTTAACTTACTTCCTCTTTATTTTTTTTTAAATTATTTTTTTCCTTTTTTTCCCTTTGTTTTATTTTACCCTTCAGTGGCTGGATTTCTTCATTTCACTACCCTTCCCCTACCCCCATTGCCTTTCTGCCTCCCATTTCATTACCCACTCCCATCCCATTAACTCTTTGCCTCCCAACTTCATGTTCCTTCCCTCCCCTCATCCCCCTCCTCCCCCCCCAAAATCTAGCGCTCTCCCATCCAGAGCAAGGATAGAAGCCTGTCCTGGCTCACCAGCCCTGTAGTGATAACTCACAGCTGTAGTTCTTAGTTAGGTCTCTACTTGCCAGCTCTCTAGTGGAAAGTCATAGCTGTACAGGTGGGGAACAGTCAGAGAAGGTTTTTAGCCTTAAGGTGTGACTGCTCCAAACTTGAGCTTGCACTAACACTGATCAACATTTGAGCAGCTCAAAATGCACTGTGCCATAAGGCCCTGAGGGAAAAATAAAAACATGGATTTAGAAATTTAAAATGGAATGTGGGAAGAATGCAAAACACAGAAACCATCCTTAGACCCAGGGCTTCCTTCTCCTTGGTGAGTGTCTTGATTTCTAGCCTAGAGAGTCTTGGTCCGAGCTCTTGCTCAGCACCAACTGCTGAAGCTTCCTTAGCCTGACGAAGGGTTTTTGAACCCGAAAGCTTGCTTAATAACTATTCTCCAACCATTTGGGTTGGTCTAATAAAAGATCTCAAATTCACCCAAGGAACCTTGTCTGCCTATGTCCTTAGACCAACACGGCTACAACCCAAACCCTTGCTCTAGCTTATGCATTTCAGAATAAATTAATCTTTAAGGTGATACACTGCCCTGCTTTCTCTTTCTCTTGAATTTCTATACAGTAGAATAGCTGCAACTGAAAAGGTGGGTGAGTATTGCTCCCAACCCAGAAGGTGTTAGCTTGGTATTTAGAGCTTGCTCCTGGAAAGTGAATGATATGGATTTGAACTGCCTTAGACAAGACAGCATGACTGTTCTAAGGACTAGACTATGGTATAAAGTGGCTGTGGGGGAAGCAGCATTACCATTAAAAAAGACAAAAGTAACCCCTTCTCCTTTTTTAAAAGACAGGATATGTAGGCCTAGTTGCAGAAACTTCCATAGAAGGTTCCTGGCCCTATTGTATAGGGTTACCATACATCCAGGTTTTTCTGGACATGTTCCCTTTTTGGACCTTCCAATCTCTGTCCAGGCAGCTTTTTGAAATATGAACTAATGTCCAGCATTTTGCTCCACTCCACTGACAGGAGCAGGGGGAGGGCCATTGGAGGCAGTCGGTGTGCATGGATCTGTGCGCATACACGCATGTATGCTGGATGCAGGTAAGTCTATGGAGAGTGGGGGTTGGAGGGCCAGGGATTGGGAACTGTCCAGGGGGCTGCATGGGGGTGGGGTGTGGCAGGGTGTGTGGAGGGGATGGGTGTGTGAGGGAGATGGGTTCCTGCTGACTCTGGAGGAAGCTTTCTGGGTGCCAGGGCTATGGCAGGGCAGGCGGGAGTGGGGGGAGGTGCCTGCCCCTCCAGCAGGGGTAAGGGGCAGCAGGGGCCTTTGAAGGCAGTGGTGAGCTCTGTGGCCCGGCCAGTGCCACGGGAACTGGTACTTTTGCTTGTGGAGCTGGGCTGGCCAGGAGATGTTGCCTGGGTGGAGGGGTGTGACCCAGCCACCTGGTGTAGCACTGGAGCCCCAGCCCAGGGTGGAAGGTGCTACAGGCCTCCCCTCTTCCTTTCCACCTGTGCCAGGGCAGGACTCGCTCTGCCACCACCCACATGAATTGGAGCTGCCAACACTCTGCCCTAATCAGGACAGAAGCAGCTGTGAGTGAGGGGCACCAGCATGGCCAGGGGGCTGTGGGTCAAGAGTGAGGGTCGGCAGCAGGGATTGGAACCTGTGGGTTGGGACTGAGGGACACCAGCATGGCTTGGGGGGTGGGGGACTGTGGGTCAGGAGTGAGGGGCAGCTGCAGCGACAGGGAGCTGCAGGTTGGGAGTGAGGGGCTCTAGCAGGGCCAGGGGCCTGTGGGTGAGGAGCATAGGTGGTGGAAGGCTGGGGCTTAGTCCCCCCAGCCCAAATAATTTTGCAGCATCCAGTGGCAGCAGTAGCACCACGGCACTGCCATCCCACTGTGCTCAGCACCACTTGGCACTACTGCCATACCCTGCAGCCGCAGCACCACACCCAGGGCCCCTGCCATATGCTCTGGCATGTCAGCCCCACAATGGCCCTCAGCCCCCACAAATAATATTTTCCCCTGCCACTACTGCTGGGGAGTGAGGAGTCCCCCCAATAGGTGTCCTCTTTTTTGGAACTGGAAATATGGTAACCCTACTATTGTAGGACCAGCCTTCCTGTAGTCCTAAACAGGGCATCTACATCCTGGAAAGTTAAGACATGCCACTCTCTTCTGCATTTGCTGTTAGCTAGCTCTAACCAGTGATTAAACCTGCTGGTTTTTGTGGATCCTATTCTCAGATACCTAGCACTCAACATATGCTGGAGAGGGAGCTGAGATACCTAACACGGGCATTGTTTTAGGCATTGGCCAGATGTCTAAAAGTTTGGAGCATTAGAATGGTCAGCATTGGGTCACCTAAATCTCTTTTTGGATCTAGCCTCAAAATCAAAGAAGCCAAGCTCAGTACTGAGCTAAAGGGACAAATCATTACAATAGAATAATTTGTCATTCATCTTCTGATTTTCCTTCTTAGATTGTAAGGTCTTTGGGGCAGGGAGCACCTTTTTTTACTGTTATTCTGTAGCACCCCTAAGGTCCAACATTGGATCTCTCTAGGTATAACAACAATAGCAATAACAGTAACATTACACATACCAAGATGCAAAAAAATCCTGACCAAGAGACTTTCTTATAGACTGGATCATATCTTGAAAAGTGAAAAAAATTCTAGAAACAAAATGGTGACAATAAATAGCTGGGTTATACCTGCACACTTCATTGTGTTATTTAATCACCAGGGGGTTTAAAAGATTCTCTCTTCTTCAAGGCCAGGGTGCTGCCATGCTTTAAATAACAGAATACTGATATACTGTACAAATAAATTGCTAGAAGTGTAGAAAACCATCTAAAATGTTGCTAACAAATTAGGATCCATAGTAATGGACTAATGTATATTTCTTAGTTCTCTTTAAGAAGGGAATCCCAGGGAAGTAGGCCACTTGGTATTTTTTCAGTAGTTTCTCTAAAACGTGATATTGTATTTTCTTGCTATCACTTTAGCAAATCCCCAGGCATCCTATAGAAACCTTGAAAAAATTAAGGAACATTTTCAAATCTTTTTCTACCTTTAAAAAAATAATCTTGCAAGTCTGAAATAGTGAAGGAATATTAGTAAGAAGGACCATTCATACCAATAAAATTAAAAACCATAAGGTTCAGCAAATAAGTAATATATATCTTATTATAAATAATAAAAAGAACACTTTGCAAACACTGATTATTAACTCTCAGAAATCTTTTGAGCACTAAAGGGAGGATAAATAAGGCTCATTTCACATACATATAGAATTATGGGAACCTCCAGAATGGAATGAAACAATTGTCTAACAACAGTAAAACAATCCCATGTAACAATACAAAAAGAAGAATTTAAAGTCCTTGGGACTTTAAATGGGCAGAACATAATTACTCTATCTGGAGTCAGCTAGCACACTAAAATTAACACCTTTCCTCCAAGGACTGAAAAAAAACCCCTACTGGTGTTTGTCCAGTGAAATGGGAAGATGCGCTGCATCTCAGATGCTATGCAATGCAATCTCCAATCAACAGGGGTCAGACAGATTTCTCACACATTTTCAAATGCTTTAGCTCCCATTCAGTTTACTTTTCCTTATTACTAGTATGTATAGTGTAGCACAGAATACATTTTCAGTCTTTTATGATACTTTCAGTTAAGATATCCAACCATCTAGGTTTGGAATGTTTAAGAATGTAATTATAATTTGGGATATTTGGTACTATCAGGGCCCATCTACAAAAGATGCTACTTTGCTGTAGTGACGAGCTACAATTCTGCGTGTTGGCAGGCATGAAACAGGATGCTGATAGTATTGCACAGTAGCATTGAGCTACTGCATAGTAGCTTGTTGCTACTGCTCAGAAGTATAGGAAAGAAACCCGTGCAGTGTTGGGACTGCACAGTAATGCTGGTTACTGCACAGTCATTTAGTAACAACTGTGCAGTGTGGCACACATGTAGACACACCCTCAGTGAAGTGCACTGGATATTGCCATTGTTGGCAGGTGTCTATCACTGCCTTTTGGTAGCTTGCAAGAATTTTGCATATCTTGAACCCTGTGCAAAAATGTTCATAGCAAACCAGTAAGTAGGACTTCTTGGTGTGGTCTTATAAATCAAAAGAACCATTGCATTAATTGCAGGCCAGTACATGTATCTCAGGTCTTCCTAAACCTAATGGCATATTGAGTTCATGTCTTTGTTTTGTGGCTAGTATGTGCAGCTACCTTTGTCTCCCAGGCCAAATCCCCATTTGCAGTTGGGCCAACTGGGAAGCAGAGCAAGGCTTGAACTTGCAGCCAAAGCAAGACAAGGTTCTTTGGGTGAGTCTGATATCTTTTAGTAGACCAGCTTAAATAGTTGAAAGAGCACATACCAACTGCACATGCTTCCTCAGCCTGACAAAGAGTTTTTAAACCCAAAAGCTTACTAAGAATTTTTTTTCCCCGCTATTTAAGTTGATTTAATAAAAGATATCAGATTCACCCAAAGAACTTGGTCTGCCAATGTCCTTAGACCAACATGGCTACAACCTACACGGTCTTAACATCTTCGACACCTTAACATCTGTGCTAGCAACCTCTATACCACAAAAATGTTCAGTAATAATTCTGGATGCCATCAATTATAATTTTGAGAGCTTTCCATCCCCGGACTCTAAAATACAGCTCAAGATATATTTAAGAGGTCTCAGGATTAACTCTAAAAATAGAATGGGCATTTGATATGTTTGGTCCTCATGTCAGGGACTCTGATCAAGCAGGCCTGATTGGGCCAAGCATGAGAGTTACCGCGCCTGCCCCTGATCCCTGGCTAATGTGGCTGACCCAGTTCTCTGCAACCAGATTGGCTTCTGAAAGCAAAACTCACCCCTTTTAGACACATTTGAAGCCTTAGGCTGTGGGCACACCTTCACATAGCCTCAGTCTGTTCCAGCAAGCCTCGTGTTCACAGCTCTCCCTGATTCTCCTGACTTCTGACCCAGCTTTGGCTTTACCTGACCCTGATTTTGAATCTTCTCTGAAACTTGGTGCTGGTTCTGCTCTCTTTGCTTTTTCTGGCATCCTGACTAGGCTTAGCTTCCTTGACCTTGATCTCAGATGTTCCCCGGAACTCAGCACTGGCTTTCTGGCCTCGGCTTACATCTCAGAGTACGTCTCTAGGATCTCCCATCTTGACTCCAGTAACCTGTGTGCCCACCCTGCTGACCTCCTAGTTGCCCCCCGCAAGGCCTAGCCAAAGGCTGCCTATGTCATGGGCAAACCCTCCTGCCTCACTTGTTAAGGTTGTGAAAAAACACATCCAGAGCTTACCTCACTCAGTGATGTGCCACATCCCTGCTTCCAACATTGAAGCCACACTCAGGGGCTTCATTTCTACTTCTCCATTCTAGCTGATTACGCCCTTCTGCCTTTCAGGAATGCCAATCTCCCCCTATTCAGTACCCTCACATTTCCTGAAGACTCAGTATATCATATTCTGGTACCGATCCATTTCTTTCCCATATATATGAGTTAGGCTGCTGCATTCCTCTATCCCTGCATATCATCTGTTCTAATCTTCAGCATTTCTCTTGATGTTAGCCCACCAGGCAGGGAGAAGAGGGACATATGTATGGTCAGGAGGAAGACAGCAAACTGACTGGACAATGGCTCAGTGAGATAGATAGAGCCCTGTAAAGGCAAGGGACCTAATGTCTAGTTTGGACCCCTGACCCTAGTGGAGAAGAAACTGTCTCTATGCTGTTATTTCAATTTTTATTAATTAAATGCAAAGTACATCCAGCCAGTTTCAAAAGGAGGGATGAAGAATACTCTGGGCAATACCTTGTCTGTGGGCTAGTGGTTAGAGCAGGTTTTTAACAATCAGAAGATTCAGGTTTGACTCCTTGTGCATGAGTGCACTAGACACCAACTCTCCCACTCCCTGGGCAAATATGCTAACCATTAGGCTATTTGGTTGAATGGTAGGAAGGTCCTCCACCCCTCTTTCATTTTCATAAAGTATGCGGAGAGGGTGATCCTATTTCACAACATAGCGACAAATAGTGCATAAGTGCCCAAAATTGCTGCAACATAGCTGCATAAGTGCCACCGAGGTGCATGAAGCTGAAATACGATTTTGCCCATAAAGGACAAATGAAAGTATATCTGGTATGAATTTTTAGACAAATAAGTATTTGCACTAAACACATGACATTTTGGTTCACTGATATTTTCACTGATAGCCAGTGGCCACTTGAATGCTTCCCACCCCCACACAGGATTAGTAGTGTCATTAGGGATGAATAAGCCTCAGGTGCTGACTTAAAGGGGGAGATGTCTTGGGGTGTCTGCACCATGACAGTAGGAACTGCTGCTGGGTGTAAGGGCATCATGCCAATGCTGTAACAGCTGCAGTGGTTGAGGGTAGGTAGACTCCTACTTTGACCCACTTAGTGCAATCACCACCAAATTTCCTCCTGTTTATTGTTGTTGGTGAGGGGAATTGTCAGCACTAGTTGGTGGAGACAAAAAGCACTGGGGATAAATGTTGGAATATAGTTGAGGGAAGCGGCAGTGGAACTAGCAGAACGCAGTATGCCCAGGGCATATTAGATACATCTCTGCACAGGATCACCCTTACATTTACCAGCGAAATGAAAACATTGAATCTTAGCCCAGAAAACCTCACAAATAATTTTTGGTCCTTTCATCCAGCTCTAGACATAGCTGTGTTATTTTGACAAAGCTATTCTTTGGACCAGAAATCATGTATTTATGAAGGATTGTACAGCACACATTATAGTAGGTCCCAATTCAGAATGGGTTTCTGGGTGTCCCTATAATATAAATATACAGTGAAATCCTGCCCCAACTGTAGTCAATAAGAGTTTTGTTATTGAATCCCATAGAGACATAAATTCATCTGATAAATAATAAGATGAATTAGAGCAAAAACAGCCAATATTACTATAGAACTGAACAGAAAAACAGTGCAAGCAGCTTCTATCATTGCCTCTGAAATCTGATTTAGACTTGCTATGAACAAGTATTTGAAAGAGAATAAGGAGCAGGTTTAGGTTATTACAAGACTCAATTTTTCTTCTTCAAAAAGAACTTGCTTTCATTTAGTGCTTAGGAAACTGAGGCTTGATCCAAAGCCCATTGAAATCTAAGGGATTTTATTCCACTTGTTCTCTGGACTCTGGCTCAGGCTCTTGATTTCTAAGAGATTATAATAGTCTCTTGCTTTTGTAAAACCTAGTGTTGTTTTGGCATCTATTGTTTTCCTGCTTATCGTTATATTTTCAGAAACAAAGGATTAAAGTTAAAGATTACGAACAATGCAGGAAAAAATGGATTATAAAGATGACAAGAATGATAAATCATGTCAGTGTGTGTTATGAAAGCTCCTCATACCGCTCATGTAAGCTAGAGGGCCACTGTCTACATCACCAGAATGCAAACGTTCTCTGCCACAATTTTAAAAAGAGGCACTTATCAAGCTATGCATTGTTCAATCACACAAATACTTTTTTTCAGTTACCAGAAAGATATTTTGCTCATGTCACATTAGAATCACAATGCCATCTAAGTCAAGGCTAAGCCGATAGCAGAGTGATGAGCATCCTATCTGAATGTGTCTTATATATATAGCTGTGGTACAAAGCATCACTTTATCTTTATACATACGCTAGATGTTTGCTGCAATCGTGCAGCAATGCCATTTCCAACATTAAAACAAGTAGCAGAAACACTTGTAGATTGGAATGCTAAGATCAAAACAAACAAACAAACAAACAAACAACCCCCCACGTAGGAGCTAAGCCCTTTCAGTATGTGTTGTACCTTTTCTTCACATACACAAAAAAGACATTGAATAGACTGTTTGATATTTAATATGAATGCAGCTGTTTAGATATTTGTTTGGTCTGTCACTGGATTTTTTCATTAAAAATATGTGGTTAACAGCAGCCAACTGATTTGCATGTGTGTGTTTCTGATTTGTTCACTGCTATGCCTCCTGTGTCCTACATCTTAATCACATCCAGGCACCCGCCCCATTACATTACCAGAAGGGAAGTGATGGACATCCCTTGACTCTCTTCATGACCCCCTGATAATCCTGTTTCACACACAGGCTCCCTGCTGTATGAAACACAAAAGCTGCCACTGTAGTTCTTTACTTCCAGTCGATATTCTGACAGACTTGATCTAGCAAATTAGTATGCTGTGGTAGGGGCACGACAAAAGACCCTTTTGACACACTCTGAATCGATACAAAGGCCAACAGAGAGCCATTTCACCGCAGTTCTGTTATTTTTCCCCTTTTGATGACCCTTCTCTCTCTCTTTTTTTTAGCTTGTATGACCTTGTCAGATTTAAAAACATAATGTTAGAAAAGTCATCCTGGCACGAAGAAAAAAAATCTAAACATGCTGAAATTCAAAAATACCAGGGTAAAATTAAAATACAGCTGGATCAGAGGAGCAGTGATTTTGCTTGTGTAATTTTATTATTTGTCTTTCATAGTACAGAAATCTCTTCATGCTTCAAATGTCAACATATATAAGTAAATAGACCTAGTTTGCACCAATAGGCATGAGCGTTGTTTCACATCTGATTACTATTTTTCTTTACTTTAAAAACTGCACAATATTTTATAAGATCAAAAATGGAGATTTTATTCATGTTTCTTTTTATATCAGGAGGCTCATGTATATGTACTCCTTATAATATGTTCATATATATATATATATGTATATATATATATATATAGTGATAGTATAGTGTGCATATATATATATATATAGTATAGTAAATATATAATATATGTATATGTATATGTGTGTGTGTATTGCTACAGAGTATACTAGTTGTTTAGCATAATGTGATTGATATCAGTGCGAATCAAGCTTAAATTTGTAAACAGAAGCACTTAAAATTAAACAAATGTTGCCATGGATTTTTGAACTATATATATAAAATAAACAAATTAAACTATATATATATATAGTTCAAAAATCCATGGCAACATTTATTTAATTTTATATACACACACACACACACACATATATATACATATGTGTGTGTGTGTATGTAATTCAAAAATCCATGGCAACATTTGTTTACTTTTAAGCGCTTCTGTTTACGAATTTAAGCTGGATTCACACTGATATCAATCACATTATGCTAAACAACTTGTATATTCTGTAGCATTTAATATGTATAATGTATAGAGAGAACGGCTAACATTGTTTCCCAAACTTTAGCTAAAGATAACTATGTTTACTTGTTTAACAATCCTGACTTCTTAGTCAAGGAACTGCAAAATTAATTTGCCTGACATATTTTTAATCGCATTTTTCATGTATTTCTCTATTTGCAATGCAAAAATTATGCAACCTGTCCTTTATGGGCCACATTTTGAGTAGCCTCACATCCTCAGCAACCTCACAGATTTAATGTTGGTCCTGTGTGTTTAATAAGAGAGATGTAAGTGTTTCTTCTTGGAAAAAATACATAAATATTGATCATATCTGTTGATCCCCAAGTAAATGCTTAATGTATAATTACATTGAAGTATATGCAGATGTTAGAACTTTACTTCATTATCATCTTAAAGGTATAATTATGGAGATTATAAAGCCTAATTCACTTAATTTATGTGCCTTTTATACAGCCTTTACACAACAATCCATCCTCTTGAGAGAGAGATGAGCACTGAAATCATGTAAATTTTCTTTTTCATAATCACTATCTAAAAAACCCCCACTTGAATCCACTATTCTAACCTAATCTTCAAATTTTAAGTGTTCAAGATGAAAGAAAACTTAAATCAACAAAAAATGAGACATTCCCGATCTAGAAAACACTTTACTGCAACCTGCAAAGAAACATTTTCCAAAATACAGGTGCACAGATGACTCCTAGTATTTGCTGTACTGTATGTACATTTGACCTCTGCAGCACTTCAGCATTTTTCAACACATAAACTATTTTCTCTTAAATAGAACAACTATATAGACACAGGGGATAAAGCATATTGTGTAAGAAATTTAGGCCACTTCAGACAACTCAACTTGAGAACACTGAGACAAAATTATACCAGCTGTTCCAATTCCTTCTGTAGTATCTTAGACAAATGTCTGTGTGTGCGCAGGTGCGTGTGTGCATGTGTGCATGTGTGTGTGCATTTGCATGTTTCTGGCCCTACGTATATCAAGCCCTGTGCATATATATAAAAATAGGGCCAGATAGTCAGTCAGGTGGTGTTAATTGCTAGTGAAGTCAGTGAAGCTTTGCCAATTTATGTCAACTGATGATTTAACCCATAGGCTGGGAATACTGTATTATTTAAAAGCATATAATACTACATTGTCCAACAAAGAATAATATTATAAACATAATACAAATGTGCATAACAAAAACAATCCTTAATCTTCTTACTGTATTATCCACATTCATATGATCCTCATGAAATCCACATTTACAGTGCAATATGTTGCACAGTAATTCCAGGTCATTATGCTAGGATATACAGGATACAGAATGTACGTCTTTCCCGTCCTTACAAAAATGCTATATGTGCAGTTATTAAAAAGCAGTCAAAGCTAAAAAATCCAGCCTGACTCCCTTCAAGAAGCAGCAATGTGATGAGAAAAATTCTCCTACTGGGATCCTGATTTATTTTGATGTGATACAGAAGAAAAAAAGTATACATATCATGCCAAGATTTACAAGTAACTGGTGATTTTAGGTGTCTCACATTTTGGAGGTCCCACTAAAAATTTGAAGACTGGATGCTCAGCGGTTTCTAAAAGCTAGGCCTAGTTATCCCATTTTGGATGAGGTGCCTCAAATCACTACTTGCTTTTCAAAATCTTGGCTTATTGCAATATTTGTGCTTTGAGTCAAGGTGAAAGCAACAATTGTAGACAGCTCTGCTTAGAGGCAAGCAATAGTGGAGATACTTCCTCAAGTGTGGTAATTACCATACAAATGTCCATACTTACTTTCTTTGTTTCTGAGAACCCTGCATCACTAGTATACTAGAACATTTCTATTGCTATCAGATGACAGAACCTAAGTCTGTTTTCTGATTGCTGATCCCCACAAACTTCTCTTTTCCCAAGTTTAATCGGGCTGATCCTGCTTTAAATCCACAGGTGTCATCCATGCTGTAATTGTTTACGTATTTCACTACTGTTGCTTCACTTGTTATTGGAAAGAATTTTGGGATACCGGGAGCCTGCAAAGCATTATGTAAAAATCAGTACCATATTTTATTGACTACAACAGGCTCTAAAATATAATATGAACTTTGTTTTTAAAAAACAATGAATGAAGAAAAAAGTAAAACAGAACGGAGAAGGAAATAAAAAGCAAAAAACTATACATATACATATTATACCATAAATGATATATAGTATATATACTATATACTATAGTATATATATAATTTTTGCTACGATTTTGTAAAGCAACTAGTACAATGGAATCCTGGTTCTTACTACAGCCTCTGGATCCCATTCTGATAAAATATGGGGGGGAGGAGGAGGGACAATTGCCCAAGTTATAGCTGACCATAAGATTAAATTTGTTTCCTAGAAAACACTCAGCTTTGCCTTTAACAAATCCCCTGATTTCAAACCTCACCTTCCCTAAATAGAATCATATCAGTACTTCAACATACGATATAAGACTCAGCACTCTGTCAAGAGGAAGATAAAGCAGGGATTACTCCTCTGATTCCCATGCAATTCATCTACCTAAAACAATTCGGAATATGTGGGATCCAACCAAGTGTTGTGGGAGCAAAATGAGAAATGCTCTCACATTTTCTGCCAAGACTCTTAAGAGAAATAATTCAACTTTATATTGTTCTGTAAATATAATATACCTACCAGTCGACCTCAAGCCCTGTAGGCGTCAGCCTCAACTCTGTTATCAAGTAGCAAAACAATCAATTTCATTATGAGATTTTAATCTTTTAAAATATTATTTTGCAGTGTGGACAAACTTTGACTTTTCTGATTGATGCAAAATTGCACCCGTCTGACTATTGCTCTTCTCAGCAAGTACTTGGCATTCTGTGTTGGGCGACAGAAACACCTCTACTCCCATAATTCATTGCATTTTAGACAGATCTGTTTCAAATTATGTTTCCCAGCAAAGTATTAGCTTTCATCCTCCATGCTTTCCTAAAAAATGTGAAAGAGGTCCACCAAAAACGAATCCATGCTCTTGTGCTGATTTAACCTCAGTAAAAAACACTGACTTCAGGGCAGTTAGTTGTTCTGATTTATCCTGACTTGATATCAAATCAGACCACCTTATACTGCCTGATAGCTAAGATAGTGGCACTAAGTTTTAACTAGCATAAAAAAGAACCAAATAAAATGTGGGCCATATGCTGAAGACTCTACTCAGTCAAAATTCTCTTTGACACTATATATGAATAAAGGATACAGGATCCAGCCCAAGAAATGTAATACCTTTCATGTCATATTATGGCTGAAAATGTTATTATATGTCCCAAGTATTAAACTATATTTTCAAAAGATTTATCATTTAATGCTACTTATTCATGTTTACCTGTTAATTTACCTGACTTTGTGTTTTTACACACTTCATTATATAACCTCATAGTTCACACTCCTCACACTGCTCACATAAAATAGTCACAGAGAAGCCATTTCACTAATTCTAGGCATGCCTCTGAAACACTATTCTTCAACAACAACAACAAAAATCTACCAGTGGTGAGCAGACAGCCACATCACCAGGTCGGTTTAATTTACTCTGAGAAAGGTTAACCATCATGTCTCCCTCAAGATCTTTAGAACGTGATGGTAAAAATGCCAGTGGCTTTAGTTCTTCACTAGTGTTCCCATCATGGGCACTGTACTGGTTGCAACATCTGCAGGAAATTTACCAATAAAAAGAACAGCAAGGAATTCTTTCATCTGTAATAGGAATGTTCTTCCACTTCAGCCTCACTAAAATAGTAAAAAAATTATTTTAGTCTCCTTTAAGATGATCCAGTAGCTGGCATAGTATGTGGCAAGCTCAATATCAAAGTTGATTTATAGAGAACCATTTAGAAACATAAAGAGAAACCAATAACTATTTAAAAGCCAAACAACCAGGAAGAGCTCATCATTTGACTTACAGTACCAAAGTCTCAGCCAGTGGAAATCAACTTACAATGAGTTACACCAGATGAGGTCGCAGCATGTAATGTGCCAGCATAGCCAGGAGGATGGAGCAATATCTTCTGGAGCAGAGTTGTGAGTTCAAACATGACACTCAGACTTTAGCCATTGTGACACTAATGAGAGGAAGATATGTTGTTAGGCTTCAGTTCTTGAGTCTGAAATGGTCGATCCCTCTGTTTATTTCTGTGCAGCAGGTTGGCTGGAGGATAAAAAGTACCATTATCTTCTTTCTAAACAGTGGCATGGGTGATACCTCACTATCCTTTCAAGATTTTCCCTTGGTATTATCAATATGGTACTCCAGGGTGACTGCCAGCATGTTAAAGAGGGTATAGCCCATGCTGCATATGTTTACATATTAAATTCACTGCCATTTATCCACATTAGTAGAAAGAAATTTGAGATACTGGGAGCCTGAAAATAAGTACCATGGTTTCTTGCATACAACATGCACCAGAATATAATACTAACTTTGTGTTTAAAAGGCACCAGAATATAATACTAACTTTGTTTTTAAAAGGCAGAATGAAGGTGTGGGGGGAGGGGGGAGATTTTTCCAGAGTTATGACTACACAGAGCAGAGTCTAATTTTCAGTTGACTCACCTTCTCTTCCTGCTTAACTAAAGCTGAAGCCAAAGAGCTAAAGAGTTTCCAAGGCTGTGAAATAGGAAGAGGGAGGCCAGCAGACAGTAAAATTCCCCTAAGAAAGGTTAGCTTAATTAGTATAATATCAAGAACATTAAAGAGGAAAGATGGTCATCAGAACCTGTGGAATGAAGACCACTGTGCCATTAAGTCAACTGACTCTCTCAGGTGTCTGAATAGTAATGCCACAGCTGCTGCATTGTGGGGTAGGAATCAAAACAAGGTGCTTCTATCCTGGGCAGAAAATAAGATACCCTGCTTAATACACACCACCCAGTTTTAGGAAGCTGATTTTGGAGGAAAAGTGTATGTTTAATGTGAAAAAAGCAGTACTGTTCTACTCTACTAGCCTGATTCTATAAATTTGGTTTGCTAAGCACCTTGTGGATCTGCTACAATTACGCTGAAATGCCATGTATCAGTTTACAACATTGTTACTACTGTGAACAGGACTTACCATCTTGAATTGTCTTACTCTAATTATAACTAACCTCTCTGTCCATCTTCATATCCACATGACATAAGGATAAAACTGTTATTAACTTTAATGTGTTTTCTTTCACTTGTGCTCCAACTAGTGAATCTCCACTCATTGTAACATTCATGGGAAATTAAAAAAAACAAAAAAACCCAGCACAGACGAGGCTTGTAAAGTTTAAAGAACATGTAAGTTGAGGAGAACATCACAAGAAACAAGAAAAATCAAACTGAGCAACACAGATGGAAAGGAATCATGGAATTATAGGAAAGTAGGGGTTGAAATGACCTCAGGGGCACACCCACACATGCAGACATGCATTTGCAGCAGCTCAAGTAGCAGTGGCATAAATTTGTGCCTCAGCACATGTGCCTGAACTTATACTTTGGTGTGGAGCAAATTGTGCCACTTGGGGCAAACTGACCCCGCCGAGCCTCTCCTGGATCTTCAGCCACAGTTAAAAGCTGGGGCCAGCACCTGTGTGGGAGTGAATGTGGGGTTTGTAGAGGCGAGGTTTGTAGGGAGGTGTGTGGGTTTTGTGAGTGGTTTGTGGGGGAGGTTGTGTGGGGATGTGGGGGTTGATATGGGGGTGGGGGATTTGTGGGAGGGTTGTTGGTTTCTGGTGGGGTGGGATTTGTGAGTGGATTGTGGGGAAGATTCATGGGGGGGGCACCATATGCCCTCCCACCTGCCCCCCCCCCACATGGCACACAGCCCCTGCTGTTGGCAGCAGCAGCAAGTCCTCAAGGCGCTCATGGCCCACTTCAGGCAGAGTCCTCCTGCAGTGTGCAGAGCTGTCTGAGTCTTGGGGGCTACACATGGTGCACAGGGCTGGCCTGGCCTGCTGGTGCACTCCTTCAGGCAGGAATGGGCTGGCTCCTGCCACCACTTGGGGGTTCCCGGCATTGCAGGCAGGAGCCATGTGCCATTGGTCCAGTACAGCTCCTGCCTCCACATGGCCCATGTGCCATCAGCCCAGGTCAGTTCCTGCCTCCACATGGTGGACACATGGAGATAGGAACTGCCCCGGCCCAATGGTGCCTGATGGCATGCCAAACCAGCCGATAGTCAGTTCTGTGAGCCACATTTGGCCCCCGGGACTCAGACGGCACTGTGCGCCACCAGAGAGCTCTGTCTGTAGTGGGCCATGATTCTGAGGGCCCACTGCTGGCTGCTGCCACTGGCGGCAGGGGCTGTTCACTGTGGGGTAGGCAGGCAAGTCCTCCCACCCCCACACAGTCCCCACACCCCAAGGTCCATGCTTGCCAGAGTCGTCCATGGTCTATGCTGCAGTCTCCAGGTCCTCCTGACCCTGCTACTGGCTTAGATCTGAGAGCATCCAGGGACATGGGCACAGCTGGACACTGTGCCTGTCTGCAAGGCAGCCTGCCTGGTCCAGGCTCTGCAGCAACCCCAACAGAGCCTGGGTCCCAGCCAGTTCTCAGCCACTACTGCCATCCATGCCCCACTTCTATTTCTTCCAGCACACTGAGGCAGCATGCTGGAGCAGCAGGGGCATGCAGCAGGCATAGAGATGCTCTGGCCAGGTGCTAGAGCTTCTCCTTGTAGGACCCAGCCTCCAGTTGCTTCCAAGCACACTCCAGAAGCACGCTCTGCACCACTTCTTTCCAGCATGTTTTCTTTTGACACTGGGATTCTGTGCTGCATATTTGCAGTGCAAGGAATATATTTTCATTTGTGGATTGCCTTCTGGGGATTCTCAAACTGCTTTGAGATGCCACAACAGACATGTGCTAGCTCATGTGGATGCAGCCCAGGAGGACCAACTCCCTGCTTAAGCCAGGGTCAACTTTGTCTAAACCAGCCAAGACATGTGCTCTTAATTATGTCTAAGGATGGAGAATTTTCATTCAAATGCTCTTAGTTTGCATGTGTCTGTAATGTGTGTAACTAATAAGCCTCTTCAATAAAGGATCAAAAAATCATAGAAAATTAGGGTTAGAAGGGACCTCAGAAGTTCATTTAGTATAGCCCCCTGCTCAAAGTAGGACCATCCCCAACTAGATCATTCTAACCAGGCCTTGTTGAGCTGGACCTTAAAAACCTCCAAGGATGGAGACTCCACCACCTCTCTAGGTAACCTGTTCCAGGTCTTCACCACCCTCGTAGTGAGAAAGTTGTTCCTAATATTCAACCTAAACCTCCCTTGCTTGAGACAATTGCTGTTTGTTCTGTCATCTGTCACCACTGAGAGCAGGATGTTGTAAAATTTGCTGGAACATAGGGATAGAGCAGGTACACTGTCTCCAGACATGAGATGAAGCCTTGCTCTGGGATCCTGCAGGTTGACCCAGAAGTAAAGGGTGTCTGTACCCAGAAGTAAAGGCTGGGGGTTCATTTCATACTAGCCCTTGTGTGCTTCTAGGTGCAAAAATTGGCATGCCAGAACAATGCTAGTACAATGGAATATTTTATGTAATTAAGAATTCAGCCCTCACTCCCCTGGCTGCTAGGGGTGTGCGAACCGGGTCCTATTTGATTCGGATTGGATTTGGCCCAAATCAGGGACAGTGATTCAATTAGTTGATTTGGATCACTGTTCCTGGTTTGATTTGGCCGAATCTGAATCTGAAGATTCGATGCTGATTCGGAGAATCGGCGATTTGGACATAGACACAGCTTTAAATGTTTTTTTTACATACCTCAAGGTACCAGTGCAGCTTGTAAATGCTGCGATGCTGGGGCACATGGAGCATGCCCCAGGAGCGCAGGGGGTCCTCCATGTGCTCAGCAGTGAACCTGGAAGTGGACTGGAAGTACTTCTGGTCCACTTCTGGGTCAGCCAGGGAGTGTGCGGGGGCCCACCCCACACCTCCCTGGCTCAGTGATCAGCTGTGGGGGGACCCCCCCCAGACCCAGGAGGCACCAGTCACTGAACCGGGGGGGGGGGTTGGGGGTGCTCCCTCACGCTCACTGGCAGACCCAGAAGTGGACTGGAAATGCTTCTGGTCCACCTCTGGGTATGCTGCTGAGCACACTGGGGATACTCCATGCACACTCCATGCTTCTGTGGGATACTCCATGCACCCCAGCACTGCAGCATTCACGAGCCGCCTGGTACCTAGAGGTATGTAGAAAAAACATTTAAAGCTGTGACTGTGTCTGAATCTCTGAATCTTTCTGAACCTCTCTGAACTGATTCAGAGGGTTCCGATTCAATTCAGAGAGATTAAAGGGTCTCCTGATTCAATTCAGATTCAGAGATTCAGCCACCAAATTGGGCTGAATCTCCGCCAGATTGAATCAGAGACTGAAGCTTTGCACAGCCCTACTGGGTGTTTTAAGTTGCTGGCAATAAATATGCTCTAAGACTCCCCCAAAATGTCCCTCTGATTTGACATTCTGAATGTTTCTAAGATGAAAAAAGAAGAAAAGGAGCACTTCAATTCTCTTTTTACATCATCATAAAGAAACAACAAAGGGAAAAAAAGTAGAAGACTAATTGAAAAAAAAATTCCTTGTCAGGTCACCTTTAAAAGTTTGTGCTGCCTTTCATACAAAATTGTACTTATGCTCATTTACTAATCTCCTCACATATTACAGATTTCACAAGTGACTTGTGATGCTGAATTGCTGTAGTTGTTTGTACAAGTCTCATGTTATTCATTGTTTGTCCCTTTCCTTTACACAAATTGAAGAGAGCACACTTTCAAAGTAACTGTCAAAAGTATGACTCATCTGGCAAGTCAGTAATTACATTTTATGAAGTAATGTGCCAGAACACAGAAAAGTCATAAAATTTGTATGAAATTTCAGGATGTATGAACGTGGATTTCTATCTACTATTTCACCAAAACCAGTTCAAATGTCCACAAATCTCACTTCCAGACATAGAATGAAATATATAAATCTGTTGCTTGACTAAAAAAGAAAGAATTCCACTACAGAAATGTGTGAGAAAGGGACTCTCAAACACTGGGACAAAAATGTTAATGTACACTTTAATGTATCATATTAAAATAATAATATTCCTGTAGTTTGTGTATCCAGAAATACTAGGAGAGAAACACGGATTTCTTTTGCTTCTCATATTTTGCCTTTGCTGCTCACATTTCTTGGACCATCAGACCTACAACACTAGAAACCTACCAGAAATACCAGGATAATAATGAAGTTTGCTTGTTATTGTTGTTAAGACAGATATTCATATATACAGCACCCACACAGAAAATCTACAGCATAGATTCCTATAGTCTGTATTGCATTAATTGCAGTTCTAGTTGTGACGTCATTCTCTTGGCTAGCACTGAGTATGGAACTGGTCAAAACATTAGTCTTTGCTGTTTCAGGCAAAGATCTAGACACCATAGCTGGGGGAAGCAGCAATCTATGAATCAGGTTCAAATGAGGACACATCACACATCAACTAGTAAATAACACAGCATTTCAGCATGAAACTTATCAATCAATGAATATATACTTATTTCTCTTTATGTGCAAACATTTTTGTTTCTTTGTAAGCATAGCACTGACGCTGGTATCTAGTCTGTGTGATGAATTGCTTTTCAGTTCTGGTGTCAAACCAAAATATTGATAGGAAACATGGTTCCATCTGAATCAAAATGAACATTTCTCTCATGAGAATAATCCCCTGAAATTAAACTTGTTTTGTCTCAAACAAAATATTATCTTTCCATTAGAGAGATTTAAAAAAACAAACAAAAAAGAAGAAATGAAAAAGGTCTAGTCCAAAGCACCACTGATAAACAAAAAATGAAGATGCGTTGGCAATGAGAGGTCCTGCCTCTCATGTCACTTCAAACCTATAGTCCAGTATTTATGGCATGTGGGGAGGCTAGCATCACTCTGCCTGAGGACATCTGGATTTTTTGTAATAGGTGGTTTTCAATTTCTCCTGCTAATGCCATAGCATACAACACTTAACTATTCACGAGAATAGGAGAAGTGTTCCACCTTTCAAGATGAGCAACTTAACTACCAGGCTATGTCCATTCTTTCAGGTCTAACTATAATCAAACTTGGCACCTCATAGAGAAAAATGTCAAATACTGAAATATATATTTTCTTGCTGTGGTACCATGGCCTATCCTGTAGCTGATCTTTTGTATGGTGTTGTTTCTGATGCTGGCTGCTGGGTGAGTATAGGATTGTGTCATGTTGTTGACTAGCTTGCTTTCACCCCTTAGCATAATATCTTGGCACTACAAAATATTTTCTCACATTTATCTCCTTTCTTTATAGCAGTGTTTCTCAACCCGTGGATCACGACCCACAAGTGGGTCACAAGAATATATGAAAGGGTCATGAACAAACTTTAAAAATGGATCAACAAACTTTAACAATGAATCCTCCTTTAAAGGAGAAAAATATGGGAAACAGTGGTTTTTCCCTTGCAGGCTGGCAGACTTCCATCCTGTGAGGGGCTGCTTGGGGCCCCCCATGCCCCACATACCCACCCCTGCCCCACACACTGGGGGGCTGGGGTGGGGGGCAGTGGGTCGGGACTGGCTGTTTACAAATGGGTCCTGGTACAAAAAAGGTTGAGAACCACTGCTTTATAACATGTGCCATGATTTCTTATCATCTCCCTTCACATTTCCACTAGAAAATCATGTCTTCATAATGGGATTTCATCATTCCATCCCCTCCTACTGTGTTGACCCAAAGATAGAAATAAAGAAAACAGGGAAAAGTAACAAGACTTGCTCCTAACAATAAGGTTAAGAAGTTTTTTAATTTAACCTCTGTCCTCAGAGACACCAGCTCTGTTTGGTTATTGTCATTTCTCAATGTACAGTTAGGTACTAAATGCTGTACGCTTTTCTCATGTCATTGCTATGTCATTACAAACACTGTATCTTACACGTATCCTTAAAAACATAGTGTCTTCATCAAGCATCTCGCAGAAAGAAAAAGGAAAATTAATATAACCAGAATATTTCTACATTTTGTTTCTAAATTTTGTAACTTCATCCGTTCTGGGGATTGGGAAACTGGCTGAGGAGTTTGTCATAGCATGGCTTCATTGCAACTGTATCTTATGGCACCACTGTGGGGGAGGAAGGAAGTAATAAAGAGACAGACTATCCTGCAAGGTAATCTTAGGACTAAAGGCCAAAAAAAATGGAGGAAACTTCACTAAGTTTCCATTATGGAGTTTCTTTCCTTATGCAGGGAGCCACATATAAACATACACTTAGAGGGTTTCTGGGGGGAGTGGGAGAGAAGGGAGAGGGACTGGAGTGGGGGGAAGGCAAAGGAACAGAGTAAAAAAAATAATGTTGACTTCTGTTTGTTTTGTGTTCATTTATCTGAGGCCAGCATTTTTCCGTAATATTTTAATACTTTTGTTGGTTCCATAGTTTAGAAAATGTATCCAAGAACAGTCTTATTTGGCATAAATAGCACATCAATTTTTCTCTTGTTAAGTACACATTTTTAATTTCTAGGAATTAGAAGCACTATGGAAGTCAGTTCCCTTCTCAGCTGAGATCATCTGCAAATACAGTATGCACTGTAGACAATGGACTGTGGACTGAATAAAGAAAATACATCTATGGTCCCAATCCTGCAGTTGTTTCTTAAACAAAACTTGTTGCAATCAATGCCAGAGAAACAGAAAAAAATGTGTGGAAAGATTATGCATAAAAGGAGCTGAGTTCGTGAGCTACTTAATTTACATCAGTTGAATCCTCTGGTAACAATTTTCCTTTTTTTAAATAATTTTCTTTGAAAGCAGTGTCTGCCTACTAAACAGTTCCCAGTACATACTTTGGTTCTTTTGGTAAATTGGGCTAACTTGTTACACTGTAAGAAAAAAAATTCTGATTATAGACAACCAAAATCTGGTTTGCAATGTCTGGATATGATTTCTTCAGACAACAATTATTCATGTATTTTAGGCTCTCACATATATACATTTTATTTTTGCTTTTGCTTTTCTTTTCTACCCATATGTCATACCAGAGTGCTCCCTTGACTTTCTGTACCTCCCAGCCATAAAACTACACTGTTATAGTACTATTTTGGGGGGGGTTTTGAACATGACATCTTTTATATAAAGTTAAATGTGTACCTTTTACTGTACTGGAAAAATCACTTCAAAATATGAATATTAGTGCTTACTAGGCTATTTCTTCCTCAGATCATACAGAGGGTATGCCTAATACTGTTATAGAAGAGTGTTTTCGGGAGGCATCAGTTATGTGGAACAGTTCCCATATACCTTTATTTGCCTCTCAGTATTGCCATAACACTGAAAAGACCCACGTTATAATAGGGAAAGGAAGCTTGCTAACAACTTTCCAACTACTCGGTTAGTCTAATAAAAGATATCACATCTACCCAAAGAACCTTGCCTGCCAGTGGGGAAAGGAAGCTTTCAGCCTTGACTAATATTCAGGTAAACAATATCTGTGCAGTTTGTCAGCATACCATATTCAATCAGTAGTATAAAAATGTCTTTTCTCTTCCCCAAGAGATACATTTGCAATGGCGTTTTGTTTTTTTCCATAGTTCAGAAATAGTCTTCTTTTGTATGCACAGTCATGTTATTATAATGCTTGGAAATAATTTCAGATTTTCTACTGGTAGCATGAAAATTCACACTTGATCAAGTAGAAGATCATTTTTATTGCTCATATTTTCTTTCTATATCTGAATCATTAGAATCAATTTAAACCTGCAAAACACAGTCTAAGCCTTCTGCATTGCTCACATGAGTAGTACAACAAGCCAGGGCTCTTTGTGAAAGTAAGACATTGGAAGCTTTGGGCCCTTTGTACGCATCTTGGTTTTGGTGTTATGGTTTTGATGGAACTGTACGACTTTCCACATTACTATATTTGAAGAAAAAATGTTTTCTGAATGTTTTATTATCATTATATTTACATAACAGCTGAATTTTAAAATTACTGGAATAAACTGTACTGTGAAATATAAAATTATAAAATGAAACAGTGAACTGCTAGTGCTGTGTTCTGGAAACATAAATAGCATGAAATTCAATTTTTTTATACTCTGACTGAAATGCTACCGTAGGGATCTGACCTAGATTTAAACTCCTGTCTCCAGAGATGAAAGATCTCCACATTAATCCACTGTTGCTCAAACATGTAACTTTACATATATCAAGAGAGGGCACCTTATGAAGCTGAACTTTAGTCACTTCTATTTTGTTCTTTGTTGTGGCAGGGCAATGACATGGTTTCCTCAAAAAGCCATAATCCCCTCTGGTACAAATTTCCCTAATATTCAATAATCACTCTCAGTCTCCCTCCCAGTGGGGGATGTCTGGTAGCATCTGTGCCAGCATATGTTAGACATCTCTGAGTGGGTCACTACCTGATTTTGTCACAGTCTTTTCTACCACCTAGAGAGATGGTAACATCCCTTCACAACACAGTACTCTGCAAGACATAACACTGCCATCTCTCCCAATAAATGCGGTTCAGTACACTTTAACCCATTCACTATACACTTTAACCCACCAAATGACTTTAACCCACTCTGCTAAATTGTTTTCAAAACAGGGAAAATATTAATGAGTTAATTGCCCTACCATTGTATTAAATTAAAACAAACTCAAATGCCAATCTTTAAGCTACTGTGAAGAAAGAAAGGGAATATATAACTTTATTGATCACTTAATTTATTGAAATGCTTTGGAAATATACATTAATTTGCAAAGTACACTGATGGTGTTTCAAATCTTATTTCTGAGATATCTTCTTAGCAACAGTTTTCAACCATTGTGATTTCTGTCTTTCAGCAAAATTTGATCCTAGTACCTGGATGAATTAATATGAGGCAGTTATTTCAGCTCTTGTATAATTTTTACTTCATAAAATGAGTACCTCTCTAGGAAGAAATGATAATGTTGGGGTGATATTGTAGTTGTGATAGTCCAGGAAAAATGTAAGAGGCAAGTCTTTTTGTGGGTGATATCTTTCATTGGACCAACTCTTTAGTTGGTGGAGGGACATTATAAAATTATTTGAATATTTGAGTTCCAAAGTGCACAATCAGTTTTTCCCCCTGATATCAGGGATTCTTACTTCTGGCATTTTTTTTTTGCTTCAGGCCCATTTTTAGTTTTCCCCATAGTCGTGGCTGGACTTAAGAAAGTTTGGTGTTTCAAGTCTAGATGAGCGATCCAATATTAATCCTCAAACCTCAAACTTTGAGTTCTCTCAAAATTTCTAATACAATTTCTAATTTCTAATGTAACTTCTATTTCTATGGTGTTTATTAGTGGGTAGTCAACATGATAGTTTGAACTTCTAGGTCTCTTGGAATGCTAGCAGCTGCTGGGAGAGAGAGAAACAGGACAGATATGCATATGCCCTGCTTAAATACTCTTCCCCTTAGCAACTGATCTATGACACTGAGAGAGGCCAGCCTATTTGATGTGCCATGGACCATCATGAAAGACTATAAGAAGGGGGGTCACTGAGGACATATCAACAGAATACTTGGGACAACAAAAAGAAAACAGGAATAGGAGTGAGGTGACAGGTTAATAACAAGGGATTTGGAAACGGTCCCCAAGCAGAGCACAACAGCCAGTGCCCACTGCTCACTGAATGAGTTGAGGGAGCCTGTGGATCCCGACTAATGAAAGTCTACCCAGAGATGTGAGTGGAGGAGTGCCAGGAAGACAGCTCCACATTCATCTGGTTTCCTCCCGGCCACAGCCTCCTTCTTGGTTTTACAGATGGCCCGTTTGGCCAGAGCAAGAGGAAGTTGACCAGGAAGTCCCAGGACTTCTGAGAGACACAGGATACTGGGTTAGATGGACCAGTGATTTGACCCAGTATGGCATTCCTTATGTTCTTACATTCTTAACCAGGTCAGGAATGCCATAGCTGTATCATCTGTATGCCATTGTGTTTCAGTGTATCTTTGCTTGTCCTGTCCTCTCAAAATGCTAAATACTGTGCATGAATGCACACATGTGAATTTCATTGAATGACTAACTAGTTGCCTAAGTATATTTAAAGGGAGAACTTTCATTTCATTTCATTGAATGACTAACTAGTTGCTTAAGTGTATTTAAAGGCAGAACTTATGAGAACTTTTCCTCAAAAAATGCATTTTACCATTGATTTTACTGGAAGCAGATTTAGGCCAGTGGTGAAAATCCCACCTACATTTTTAAAACCTGATCCTAAATCCATAGAAATAAATGGGAGCATGTCTAATTACTTTGGTGGGATATTGAAATCAATGCTATGCTAAATAAAACTTTCTTTTACTAAAAGCACAGTAACCTAAAATGAGGCCTGATAGTCATCCCAAGTATATCAGTGTGAGCACTGGCTATATTTGCACTGTACTAGCTAATCCAGAAATGTAACTTCATCTCATCTAGTAGTTCACAGATTTTTGTAAGATGACTTTCCAATAAGAAAAATGAAACCAGTCACATCTCTACCCATTGCCACCTCCCTACAATCTTACCATATGTTGCTATAGTCCAATCCACCTGATCATCTTCTATCCTCTTTGACCCAGTTCACCCTTTGCATTCTACCCAGAGGGGATGCCCAATATATTAAGAAATGCTGATTTACAGAACACAACTGTGCTGAGAATTTTCTTTTTTCCCCCTAAATAACAATATAGTATGAAAATAACTAGTAAGTCTTAAAAAGAGCTGTGAAGGTTCCTTGGCATCCTTACAGGCTTCTAGGGAATTACAAAATATAATACGTTTTTAAAAGGAAGGATTAACTAGGTGTTGCAGCAATTAAAGTAACTGACATTGTCATATTTGTTCCAAACAGCTAAAATGACTCAACATCATATTATGAATCCATAAGGACTGGTACTTACATTTTAATACTTTTTATATATTTATTGTTAGAAGACTACACAAATGAGACAAAATCTGCTTTCAGTTACAATGGTACAAATCCAGATTTATATCAGGGTAATTGAGAGAAGAATTTGGTCCCAAGTGTTTTAAATATGTATCTTTCTTTAGAATTCAGTAACTGACAAACAGCTGAGCTCTTGAGTGCCAAACTACTGCTGAGTTTAGAAACCTGTGACAATAGGGGTTAATAATGGAAAACCTGATCGACCTTTAAGTATAGTAGCATGAACAGAGCTGCTATAATTACAATTTTCTTTCTTTAGAAAATAGATAGAAATGAATCAATATCCAAGTAGAAGCAGAAAAAGAAATTTTCAATAATTTGTACAGCTCTTCAGCAGAAATATGCCTTGTTTGACTCGGTAGTCAATTGTCTATTTCAAAATTATACTGATCTGTTTCTTAAAGTGTAAATTAAAATTGGTGGGAAAAGGCATTGCTAAGCAAAGGATACTGCTTAGTGTTTTCAGCAGCTTGTTTGAATAATCATGCAGAATTCCTTATTTGCTACTGAGTAGCTTAATAAAGAATCAATATTGCAGCAGGCCTCAAAGGAGTCAGCCTCCACGCAATCTTTTGCTTGGTTCAGCTGACACTGAGAATATCATGTAAAGATGTGCACCAGCACTTCAGTCAGCTTGTCTTCTTACTGATTAGACCTAGGGAGACATTTGATTACAGAATAAGCGAGTAACGTGTTTTGCCATCCTTTCCCAATTTAATTTGCAGTTTTGCTATACTTTAAAGCATGATTGACAAGCTAGTAGACATTGGCACACTGTGGATAAAATATGAAGGAAAATATAAAAATTAGAGACATTTATGTTTTCTAGAGAGGAAGAATAGAATGCCAAAGAATAATATCCTCTTATCTTCACAATTGTATAGTACTGTAGAAGCAATCATATCTGATAAGCAGAGGTTTTGAGCAAAGGCATGTCCTAGTGGTAATCATAAGTAGATCTGAATTGTTGTACAGATGTAATTTATCGATAAAGTCTTGTTTACAGCCATACTCTGCACTTTTATATGTCTAAAGACACTCTGGAATGGAAGTATTTAGGACCAGATTATCAAAATGTGTTCATGTGGTTTAGGTACATATTGTTCATACATATTCAAGTGAATTGTAAGTTGAACATACATAGAGGTATGTTTACAAGAATGCATTGGAGTTTACACTTGTGCCAATCTGTGCAATCTACAGTTATATAGGTCTAATCATTTTTGGATATTGGAGATAGTGAACTATAGGCTAGAATGAAATAGAAAATGGCTGCAAATGCAGGAGGAAGATTACAGCATGGAAAATGTGGAAAGATGGTTGGCAGATGGGAACAAGTGTTTCTGAATGTGAGAGATTTATGAGCACAGGGATATAATCCTTTGCATTTCCTATACTCCAGTTCTCCATGGTGATGAGTGCCTACTATCCTTAATGGGAGCTGTGAGGACTCAGAATGTTTTCAGATTGGCTGCTCATTCTGTCTAAGCTCCAAAAATCTTTACAAAGAATTAATAAATGAACCCTCACATAATATTGGGAGACAAAGTAGTATAACTGTCTCATTTTACATTTTGGGAGATTGAGTCTGAACTCGTAAGTAGTTTAAATTACTTGATTTTGGAAATCTCTAATAAAGTTGGAAATAAAATTCAAGCCTCCTTCCTATATACAACTTAATCCCTCCCTTCTTTATTTGGAACTTTTAAATACAGTCAGGATCAAAAGATACTATTGTGAACAATGCTGTATTGGTAAGGAAAGAGTAGATAGTCTAGATTGGATAGTCCAACTTTAATTCCATGGTGGAGCTCTGAGGCCAGGTACAGAAGTTACATTTATTGTGCAGTTAACACGCAGAAAGCACTCTACAGCTGTAACCAAACAGATGGTCGGGGCATATAGAGCGCTGTAAAAATGGCGGATACTGCTCTAAGATAACCCTGGATGGATGTGGTATTGGACTTCAGCACTATAGTTTAGAGCTCCTAGCAAGCATCTGTACCACATCCCATCATGACTCACAGTAGATCACACTCCACTGACATCCCATTGATTCAGTGTTACTTGGTCAGCCTGGGTTGTGGGCAGGGCCAGAAGAGTCTAGGGCCAGAGATACCTGGCCTGGTACCTGGGTAGGGACATTCGAAGCCCTCTTGCCCAGGGGTGGGCAATTATTTTGGGTGGAGGGCTGCTTACTGAGTTTTGGCAAGCCATCAAGGGCCATATGACAGACAGCCAGGGGCAGATAAATATTAACTTTCTAATTATTTTAGGGGCCCTGCAGGCCAGACACAATGTCCTGGTGGGCAGCATCTTGCCTATGGGCTGCATTTTGCCCACCCCGCTCTAGCCCCATTCATCCAGGAAGAACTCCTTGTCCACATGGGTGAGAAGCTACTCAACCAGGACTTTGCAAATCCAGAGATCCCGCTGCTATGCAGAGCCAGGGCCACCAACACACACACACACACACACACACACACACACACACACACACACACACACACAATGGGTACAGGGTTCACTGTGTGGCCATGTGCGAGATGGCTGGTTGGTGGCTTATGGCCATGAAGGTGTGTTCCATGGTGAGCCAGTGCTTCATCAGTCCAGGTGGGTGGCCGTGATTTCTCACAGCCTCCAGCAAGACACACAGGGTGACAAGCTGGACCTGCCACAGCTCCAGAGTCTTCTTGCTTGCTTGAGTGTGTAGGTCGGGAAATGAAGGCATGTGCAAGTCACAACAGCAGAGGGTTAGGGGCATTGTGGCCTGTGCCCAGCAGCCAAGCAGAGGCGGCTTGGTCACTTGGCTTCATTCAGGAGTGTTTGGCAGCTCGGGGAGCCTGCAGGACACACTGGGAAGTGTGCAAAAACCTTGTCCCACCAAAGGTCTAACTTGTGTTCTGTTTGCTCCTGACCTAACCTTAGGCACTTAGAGCAGGGGTGGGCAATTATTTTGGCTGGAAGGCTGCTTAATGAATTTTAGTGAGCTATTGGGGGCCACAATGGTAGCCCCACCCCTTGACAGGTGCCCTGCCCTGGTCGCTATCTTGGGATCAAAAGTCTCACCCCTAAGCCCTGACCTCTGCCACCAGAAATCTCTCCCTTTACGTCTGGAAATACTCTTTTTGGGAACGGGGGTTGCCATCTTGGAACCAGGGGGAGGAAAAATACTATACTAAAAATCAAACATCTCCTGTAATATATTTTAATTTTATTTCAAAAAATATTTTTGTTCTGATTTATTTTTGTATGCACACTTTATACAGAGGTGGGCTTCCCCACAGTGGCATGTGAGTCCAGGAGCTGCATGTGGAGTGTGAGACACTGGATGTGAGTTGCAGGGAGCCCTGCATGATAGAGGTGGGCTGGCCTGGCTGTGCTCCTTGCTACCATGTGCAGCTCCTGGAACTGGCTGGAGCTGTGCACCTCTGGATGGCAATGCCTGTGTGGGCCATGAGCAACCCAAGGGCCTGGCCCCTATTGCTGTTGTCACTGTTGACCCAGGCTGTGCGCCATGCGGGGGACTGTGTGGGGTGGTCCTCACCTCCTTCACCCTGCCCACCACCCTCATACCCCACAAACCCCGCACCCTGCCTGTCCAAGCTCCACGCTCAGGTCCTGGGCTCCATGCTCCTTCCAGCTTCAACCCCATGCTCCTTGCTCCCATCCAGCTGTAGCTCCCTCTGCCCCCTGCCACTGCTTCCCTACTTGCTGCCTGAAGTGAGTGCTGCAGCAGGGCAGGAGGAGGAGCTGCTGGATGCTGGGGAAGCCAAGCAAGCCCCTCAGTGGCTGCAGCAGTGGCAGAAGCAGCCCCACCCAGAAGCTAGACATGCTGGCTGGGCCAGGGCTCTCCCACACATGTGGGTGGGAGTAAGGCACATGGGCTGGGCTAGATGCAATTAATTAGTAGGTGCCTGTGGGTTGGATGAAATTGCCTGGTGGGTCACATCTGGCCCGAGGGCCATATTTTGCCTGCCCCTGATTTAGATTAAAGCTTGAAAGTTAGAGCACTCCTACCTTGGGCTTCTTTAACACCTGTACATAGCCTGAAGTACTAAAGTACAGGTAAGTCTTGTATGTGTGTTTAAATAGATTGAACAGAACCATCTACTAAGCTTTCAGTTACATTTTTCAATTAAATACAGTGGAAAAATTACTATAGGTCACCCTAAATTCTGTTTCAAGGTACTTAACACAGTCTTTTCCTGTTCTGTGGCTGTTGGTTATAGTTGTGTTAGTCTAAGGACATAGGCAGAACCTTGTCTGCTCTTTTCCTGTTTCACATTCATTAGAAGGCCATGACTACTGTGCAGTCAGATTTTGTCAGACCTTAAACATAAATTCATTTATATTAATAAGAAACTGGTATTGTGCATTTGTATGGCAATAAATTGTGTCGATGATTTTTTGATCAAAATACGTTTTCGGATACCTCAGTGCCCTCCTTCTAACCTGGCTCTTCCAAAATATAACCACTGCAATGCCAGAATAAATCATCTTATAAAAATATATTGTTGGGTTTAGATGTAAAATAAAAGACTTACTCTTATGAGTGCTTCCTTTCAGGATACTGTGGTTGTAGATTTCTACACAATGTCTGTATAATGTACTCTGTTTTTCAAGATGATGCTCTTAAAAGCATATTGTGTACTAAGTAATTGCAAATAGCAGAGAAGCACAAAATTGAGAGCATTCTTTTTCTCTCAATTTTTTTATGAAATATTCTGCCAACTGTAGAAATATATTATTGGTACATTGAGTACTCATTTATATCTGCAAATATACTGGGAATTTTTCCCCCTAAAGAGTCCCTCATTTGAAAGCCTCCATACATTTATCATCCACTCTGGAACATTATGGTCTTAGTATTTCCCAGCCTCCTCCCACCCAAAAAGGAAATTTTGTCCCTTGTGCTTTACAGCATTAACTGTCAGGAAGGATCACTCACCACATGGGATGGCAGTATAGCAACCACAACCTTTACAAGAGCATCACTTCTAAACTGGGGGGAGGGATGAGAGGGCATTTCAAAACATATTTTTAAAGGAGTGGACTTTGTTCATTTAGTAGAAAACTTTGAGAGGTAGATTCTCTCTGAACATTCATACCAAAATATGAGTATTGCTATATTAGTCATAATATTGGCCATTGCCAGCATAGAACACTATTATCAATATACTACAATTATACCTACACTACATTGTAGTTCCCTCATCCAGTTTTCTTTTTCCTTTAGCTCTATTAAAATGGTAATTTGCTATACTAGCTTGATATAGTAACTTTTTAGAAGAAAAAATCAACTCCTTGAATGAAATTGTCTTTTTTTTCATAGAATATGAAGGCTTAGTATAGTCAAAATTGTAATGCCCATATTCTAATGTAATGGAATAATTCATTACTTTCATTTTAGCCTATGTCAAGTTCAATAAGGATCTAACTTTAGAACCTTTTTACTATAATATCAAGGGAACTATTTCTCTGAATAAGTATTGCAAGACCAGACCCCCTTGGGGTATATTTACCTGTAATATTTATCTTACATTATCTCTGCCCAAAAACCACAGCAGGATTGGGGGCTGAACACCATACAAAATCCATGGATGGATCTTGGATTTAGAAAAGGGGGTGCACATGGTGTATTGCATCATCACATTTAACACAACTAATATTTTTCGCCAGATAAAAAGAAACTAGAAGCTTTACTAATGTACTAATACAAGGGCCTAGGGCTGTATTATCCAGTTTAAGATTGAAACAAAACCAAATATAACTTAATTGGAATGAGTTAAAAACAATCTGCAGGGCTGCGAAATAGAACCGTCATTACTAGGAGTAGATAACAGACAGCAAAATTGCAGAACAGAGTATAACTTGGTTAGTCAAACCTCAAGACCTTTAAAAAGGAGACAGGGGTAATAACACCTGTGCAATGAAAAGTTTAGAAAGGATCAGGTACATTAAAATGAGCCATGAAGTCAATTGACTTCCTCAGCATGGCCTGACTAGAAATGGTGCTGCCACTGTCAGGCAGTTGATTTTAAACTTTGGGTGGAGCAGGAATCAAAGAGGGTGCAAGTGCACCAATGTACCCCCCATGTCCCTGGATCTGCCTCTGAAAAAACCTGGCTCTTTTCTTTAATGAGCTTCCAACTAAAATAGGAACAAGATATGAACAGTAATTGGAGGAAACAATGGAGAAGACGGGGGAGAAAGAAGAGCAACAGTGTTAAAAAACATACAGTTCCAAATGTTATCTCAAGGCACAAACATCTTCCCATTGAAATCAATATGAAGGCCACCACAGCCAACTAAACTAGGTCCTAAGTGTACAACACAGACAAGAGCCTGAAAAATACTACTTGTGTTTTTCATTTAGCATTTAATACCAAATGTAATGGCTGATTCTGCTTCCAATAAATTCAAATTTTGGACTTAATTTCAGGAGGAAGAAATTCTGGCTGCAAGTGGGCAAACTGATTAAACTTAATCTAAGATACAAGTATTGTGGGGCCATGTTCAATGAAACCAGTAGAGCAGCTCATTAAGATTACCTTCATGTTACTGGAAGGACATGGACACACAAAAAAGGAAATAACTTGCCCAAGTCACCCTACAGAGCAGTGTCAAAGCCAGAAATAGAGCAGAGGTTCCCAACCACTGGCCACAGCCCAGTACTGGGCCACAAAGGGTTGGCTGCCAGGTCATGACATGGGGTTAAAGCTGGATGGTGGGGCAGCCCTGGGAGGGAGGCAGCCAGCTCCGTGCGCCCCATCCTGCTCCTGCTGCCATGGCTGCACCCAGCAAGGTGCTACCTGCACAGCAGATATCGGGGCCCATGCTGGGCCAGGCAGGACCCTGAAGCCCCATCTGAGGCTGGGAATGGGGAATGCGGGCAGGGAAGTGCCCAGGGTGGAGGACAGGGAGGCGGCTCTGCTGCTTGCTCCTAGGGGAGGGAGCAGAGCCCCTTCTTTCCAGGCAGCCCCAACTGGGTTCCTCTAGGCCACTGCCTGCACAGCCCCTTCCCCTGCAGGGTCTCCTGCTGCCCGCAGCTGTGGTGCCCCAACCCAATTTGATCCTCATAACCTTGCCCCCACATAACAATTAGATGGAAATATGTAAATTAAATTTAAATATGTAAATTGGGTTGTTTCTATACCCAGTCCACCAAACTTCTTTGAGTGAGTTTGCTGTTCCACAGTAAAAAAAAGGTTGGGAACCACTGAAGTAGAGCACTGGGCTCCTATCTCGCATCCCAGTGTTCTTGCTGCTAGGCAGCAGCACCTCTCAGAGCCTCCTGTAAATTTTGAGCTTTATAAGGCATAAGACCAATCATCTCCTATAGTTTGGCTACCTTGTGTCATTCCTGTTGGCAGAGTTTATCTGTAAATCTTGCCTGCTAAGACCAGAGCATCACAATGTGATCCAGTCATTTCACAATGTATAAGTAAAGCTTTGTATACCACAATGCCAGCTAGTTTTTGGCCAATGAGAGGAAATGGGGACTAGTCAGAAGACTCTTACATCATACCTATGTCAGGCTACTTTGACAAAACACAGGGGGTGTGTCCACTCAGACATGTGATATGTGATGCCAGACCCATCTGTGGCACTGCACCCCACACATGTTACATACGCAGGCAAATCCCAGTGTCAAAAAACTCTCACCTTAAAAAAGTGGGGTGGCACACGTGATGGCAGCATGCACCTCTGGAAACCAGAGTCTGACTAGCTGGAGACACACTTCAGCTATTGGCCAGGGTCTATGCTGCTAGATTGCTGTGGCTGCAGCCCCAGGAGGCCCTTGGATCCCAAGTAAGGCTCCTGAGGCCAGCCCATGTGCTGGCCCCAGCCTCCCCTACCCCACCCGGGGCAATTTGCCATACACCAGAGTGCACATGCAGGGGCATTTCCTGGGGACAAGCAGGACAATTAGTGGGTATTTTATGGGGGCAACGTGTGCTGCTGCTCTTTGTCCCCAGGTAAATGTTGATTCTTACTCTTGGAGATGTGCCCAGGGAGGGCATTCACAGCTAGCAGTGTAACTAATGAGGTGTGACTGGAGCATCAGTCCCATCTGCTGAGGTGGTGAGGGTGCTAAAACAGTAGGCACTATGGTGCTTTGGTGGCCTCTGGCTGTCCTGCCACTGAGGCTGCCCTGTGCACAACTGCTGCTCAAGTATGCCTCTGAACCAAGAAGCATTAGCATCAGTATACAGCAGACCTTTAAACAACCTATGAACTTTATGCTCAGACTTGTGTTCTCTCTTTTGGCCACACCAAAGCCCTTCCTCATAAAGTTTCATAACTCATTGCAAAATCAAGTGAATCAGCTTAATAATAATTTTAAAAGATTTATCTGGGTATAGAATAGCAGTTTCATGGCTAAGATCATTTGAAATCTTACTGAGTGAAATCTGAGTGAAAGATCCCTAACTCTGTGCTGTAGCCTTTTTGGTTACCTGTAAATTCTAAGGAACAATGAGGCTTTCAGCTTAGTAAATATTGAAGTACTGAAAATGTATACTTAACTCATCAATAGAAAGATGGGGCATGTTTTTTTCATTATGGTCATGCTTTCTATCATGAGAGCTTTTGAACTTCTGCTGTCACTTTTAAAACTGCACCACAATAATGCATATGCCTTGAGAGGGCCAATTTGAAAGATAAATAAGATCAGTTTCTTTAAAATCTTACTTCTCCATAAATACTGATTTACCTAAAACCTTCATAATGGGAAAGGGAAAGGAGTCTGGCAGAGGTTTAAGACTCAATGGAATAGGAAATTGGAAAAGGTACAGATACTTTCGGCCCCACATCAGTGAAGTCTGAAACTTGAAGACGTTATTTTGCTGCTAAATTTGAACCATTATGTTACAATGTATTTTATGAGAGAGAAAATGTGGTTATCAGGCATAGATATGCATCTTTGAAGGTTTTAATGTTCCAAGATACTCTCTTTAAACACTCTGGTGGCCAGCTGTGTAGCACTTTTCTCTTATTCAGTCCATTCTGGCTGCAGCTACATGAGATGCTGGCAGCAAGCAGGACGCGTCACAACTGCGTAGTAATAAGGAGTTACTGTGCAGTCAGTGTCACCAGGAAGCCATTTGGGGATGCTACTGTGCAGTAACTCTGGTTACTGAGCAGTCATTTAGTACTTGTGTATGCAAGTACTAAATGACTGCACAGTAGCAACTGTGCAATCAGCGTCTCGTGTAGATGCAGCCAGTGTTGAAACAATAAGACCACTGATAAAGTATTGTGCAAAATAAGTAAGGGTGGCATAGTCTACCTTTTTAGTTAACTGGTATTAAACCAAAAGTTTACCAATTTTTATTGATAGTGTTTTCTTAGCTGTCAATCTGGCACCTTCTAAGAGAACTACCTTTTAAAATATATAACCACAAAAAAAAAAGTCCTCATAATGCAAGGCTCACCACACAAAATCATTCTGACAAAACGGTTCAATATGACACAGCTTCACTTCAAAGGTATTGACAAAACAGTGCTTTCATCAATAAATATGTCATCTCTTGTGCTCTGTGATTCTGCATTATCTGTAAACATTCTCTCTCTCAAATGAACTTATATACCAGGGCAACAATATTAATGTTTTACACTCACAATCTAATCATTGATGACAGATTTTTTAAAGTTGCTTAGAAATGGGTAATTTTCTAAGACAACACTCACAGAAAAGTGAAGCTTGAAAATATTTAGATTAATTTATGTCATCAAGTCATATGCCATCATGTCATCGTGTCATATGGCTGCCATCATGTTGCTGGGAGGTATTTTGTGCTCCCTTAGGCACTTTCATACACAAGAAAACACGCATCCTGTGCCAAGAGCTTTATGATATAAATGATGATAAGGATTGATTTGTAAGAAAAAATAATGTATCAGTTGAACGTGTAAGAGGATGGCCATGTATGTGTGGTCAGACATGTACACGTGATACTAGTTCTGCATTGGTACTTCCCACATAGTTTGTTGTGATGGTAATTGTTTGTACATATTTTCTGCAATTAGTGACATACACTGTGACTACTGACTAGCTAATTTCTTTAATGCTTCATGTCAGAAATGGTTATGAAATAGGATTTTTAATGGTGAGATGTCAGTGGACTGGAATATTAGCTTCAGGATGTCATTTTTGTTGGAACATGTGGATTCCAAAGAAGACATCACTGGCAAAGCAGACTCTCCTAGCATAAATTTGTCCATTTCCTTTAGAGTCTGAAGTCTGTATTGAGCCCTGAGTTACTACAGTTTGGTTATGTTGCAAATGAGCTCTCAGCTTGAGGTCTGGCCAGAGCCCTTGTCTTTGTGGAGTTTCAGAGCCCAGGGGGTGAATGTTGCTCCCCCTGCTCATCTCCTTCTTTCCTCTGCTGCTGAATTTAGTGGGGAGAGAAAATGAGGGGAAGGATGAACAGCAGCAGTAGTTACCCTCTGGGATCCAAAGACACATAAAAGCAGGGGCTCCAGCCAGATATCACCATATCAGCTGTTGAAATTCAGAGCTCACTGTTCACAGGGAACTCTGGCAGGGGCCCATGTTGACTGAACAGTGAGCTCAGAGCTCACTTTACAGGCACAGCACAGCCAAAGTGGGGGAGGACAAACCCTTTTACCTCATTGCTGGCAAGCACTCTTCTACTGGGAAGAATTTTTGTAGTTGGACGGATACCTGAAATCAGAATGTAGCCTTTTAGGAGAACAGTGAGTGAATGTAACCCACAAAAATGAGGGCAGACACATAATATTTTCTACTTTGTTATATACACAACTGCAATAATATATTAGCAATTACAAATGTAAGAGAGATTGGAGTGTACACATTTTCCCAATGATATACAGGTTTTGTGCAGCTAATTTTCACTAATCCTAGCCAATCATTTTTATTTAACTCTTTTGTATACAGAAAACAACTCATTTTCTATTTTTACATAGCTTAAGTTTAACTAAATACCCCCAAAGTTCCATTTTTCCTGTCATTCTAACTTGCATATTGATGTGGAGGGGATTTCTTTCTACCATGATAACCATTTGGAAATTTGCTGCAATAATCAGTATATATAAGCCTCAGAAGCCAAAATTTCATTTCAGCCTACTAAAGAGCAAAAGGTCTGACTGACTAATGTACTTGTCTATCAAGTCACTGGAACAGCACTTACCATATTTACTTGACTAGAAGACAACCCTGATTAGAAGGTAACTTCCCCCTTTAGTTAGATTCTACATATGGAAAATTTATAAATTTGATGTAACTTTCCAGGTACAGAATCTAATTATTGGAGGTTTGTCCTGAATATGTACCTCTCCCAATACTGTAACAGGGAAAATAACTCTGGGGGGATTAGGTAGCCCTTTGCTTTCTGCTTCCCCACATTTTTCCCCGGCCAGCCCCTTCCCCCTCTCCTTACTGTCAGATCCTGCTCTCCCAGAACACATGGAAGTGAGGAGCAAATTTAAAAACAATAAGCTTGATTAAACACGCCTGTAGCAATTTGCATGTACTACCTATGCACTTAGTTCATCCAAAAATGATGCATGTTACTTTTTTTTGGAAACTGCTGCAAGTTTTAGCACAGGTACTCTACAGATACACTTTTGAGCAGCACTTCTACTACTTATCTGTAGTACAAACTATGCTTGGTATTAATCCAAAATGAAATGCTTGTGATTTACCGCATAGTTCATTGATGTGGGCACCACCAGAGTCAATACCATTTCAAGCCATGGTGACCCCACAGCTCAGCACGGCTCAGTTTGTATATGTACTCCAGATACCCTCACCCTCCCCCCTCCCCCCAAAGAATCCATGTGCTAATTAGCTTCCACTCATGACTGGAACTGGGTGTTCTTGTCATGAGTTCTAGTATGCTTCAAAAATGTATATGCAGATGAAGCGCAGGGCAACCTCATCTGGCTTTACCTCATGGAGGGTGGGGCCACACTATACTGAAAGAAGGGCCCATGGAGTGAACTGTATATAATGCCATGGCTCACCATGACTTGAAAAAGTTGGCAATGAGGGGGACTATGTTTAATGGCCACTACCATATATCTTATTCAAATGGGCTGCACTAACCTATCCTTGTGGTAGGTTCCTACCACCATGGCATGTTAGACTAACGTGGGTCATGTTTTTTATAGCCATGGTCAATGTTGGCTTCATTTAATCAACTTCATAGTTGGTTTCCATTACTGAGCACATGCTGTTTTGGCAGCAGTTTAAAGATAGACAATGTATTTAATGAGATTTCCTTGTATGCGATTATAAGATGAAGGGCTTTTCCCCCCTGCCCTTTAGGGGGAAAAACCTCATCTGGTAGTTGAGTAAATACAGTATATTTACTTTGAGCATATTTGTAAGGGTGTTAGAGGATAGCACTGAGACTTCACAGATGAATTTGAGTTTTCTGGAGCAGCTGCTGATAATAACCAATAAGAGCCATCTTATACTATTCTTTTCAACAAACTAACTAGGGGGAAATATTTATTTTCTTCTGCATAAAAAATTAATTTTAATACTATGGATTTGAAGTCTGAACATTAAATACACAAAGGGTAAAACGATTCTTTGTCAAGAAAGAAAATGGAATTATGATGGTGTACTATGTAACCATCTGGTGGTAGTTCCCAGGCAAGGAAATGTACTTTGTGATTTAAAGTAGGTCTGTTTATCTGCAGAGGACATCATCCAAATACAAAAATTTATCAAAAGTTAAAAAGAACATTCCACCATCATTATTTATTACAGGTTTAATTTTTGTATATACCTAGTATTGTACAGGGGCTCTAACATTTCTATTGTCAGAGGAAGGTGAAGGAGCTGAGGGAATCAAGCTCTGCAAGGATTACTAAGGTGTGAGAGCAGTGCAGGAGTGCTAAGATCCAATTGTGAATTATCTGCATATCTGCAAAGAAAGCAGGAGTGTTTAAGGAACACTTTTTGCTCCCATGTATGGGCTACCAACATCAATTGTCTTGACATGAGAACAACTTCAGAATGATTGCCGCCTCTCTTCTCATGATGATACAGATAAGTGAGAAGTGGACAGGGAGGGACTGGGAGTGTCCAGACTTCCCTCCACCACAACCCAATCATCACAGTAGAGTCAAAACAGGGCTGGAAGAGTCTGGCAAAAGGGGATCTGTTCTCTGTCACAATAGGAAGTAAATCCAGCAGTAGATCTGGACCCTCAAGACTTGTCTACACTACAGTCATTATGAGACTATAGTTCAGAAAATATACCTGAGCTACCTGTGCAACTGCTGAGTCAACTGACTTCATAACTCATTATTGTTTACTTAATTTTTGCTAATCTCTTCACTTCGTAAGTGTTTACAACACTGAATCTTCCACAAATCAAGCTACTCTTTCTTCTGTGATTGTCTTGTCTGTTAGCTGCTCCCAGTAGTGTTTCTCTGCTCGCCCCCAAGTGTATCCAATAAAGGTGTGCTTCTACATAGGAACCTGTACCTGCACCTGTCTTTGTTCCTAAGGCATTCAAATCCAAAACAAATCAGAGGTGAGGGAGAAGCAGGGCTTAAGGCAGACTGAACTGTGTGGAAGCACAGTGGTCAGAGGTAGAAGAGAGTTGCAACGTTGAGTTGAAGGGGTAAATTACTGCAATGAGTCTTTCCTGGATTATTGCAGCCGGTGGTAAAGGTCTGTGGAAGACTGCACCAATGGCACAAACAAAGTATCATAAAGCTGAGCATGGACAGATCCAGACGGGTTGGTCTCCCCAGGCAGGGGGGCTGAAAGCACCAACAGTGAGTCTAAATAAAAAAAACCCAAACAGCCAAATAATAGAAATATGATATCAATAATAGAACTACATAACTGAATAATATAACCCAACAGTGCTTGATCTACAGGCCACAGGGTGAATCCATCCTGCAGAGCTGCATCACTTGTCCCACAGAGTTCCCAGAAGGTCCAGAAATGTGGAGGTGGGAGAGTGGTAGCAGCGTTAATTACTATAGTCTCTAAGTTATTTAACACAGTCTTCAGAGTTACTTCAGTGCTATCACCACTCCCTTGCTGGCAACTTCTGAACCCATGGTGGCCCTGCAAGCCAAATGACATGGCTCATGTGGTAGAATACACCAGTATGCAGGGTTGAGACAAAGTTGGATCTGGTGTGTGTGGCTGGGCCCGTGCATTGAATTGTGCTTGCAAAACATGTTGGATTAGGCCCGTGGATTGCTCCTATGCCATTCATCTGGCCCATTGGGCCAGATAGGTTAAACACAACTAATATAACCCTATGCCTCTAGCATATTAATAAAGCATCTAGCTTCTTTTTAACTGGAGAAAAATATGTATTATGTGATGATCTGCCACAACATCTACACACCCTTTTCAAAATCCTAGATCAGCTCATGGCTTTTTGTGTGGCATTTTCATCCCCATCAACCCTATGAAGACATTAACAAGAAGGTAAATGTTGATCTCTCAAAGTTTACCTGCTTCCCTCTTGTTAAAATAAAACCCTCTAATCATTGTAAGGACTAGAACTGAAAGGGACCTCCATCTTGATGAGCCTGGATTTCATGGGTCTCAGGATATCTCCTGGATTTGAGCACCCAGACCCATTCTACATCCTCAAGAGGGAATGCTAAACTCTGTCTTCTTGATAAGGGAACATGGTTTCCTGGGGAGGAATGCTTAAGTTCCCAAGAGCAATAATGAGAGTTCAAAATAAATTAACAAAAATAATTAGGCTTAAAAATAAAGTAGGAGTATTTTTTAATATCTGGTGGCACAATATGAATTAATACCACTAAGACTCCTAAAAACTTCTAAAAGTAAATGCAGTCTTTTTCCATAATGTTTCTTATATTAATTTTTTGTGACTTCATAAATGGACAAGAGATATTATAGAAGAAATTTATGATGAATACAGTTAATGATCTGATCCTTCAAAATATGTGTATGTGCAAATTACATTCTTCACGCTTCCTTTCTTTAATTTCCGTGTGTTTTGGCACTTATTTTAATAATGTATTTAAAGATTTTTACTTTTAGACTCAAAATGGATTTAAAAATAATCACCTGTAATGAGATGCAATTTTCTTCCTATGCTTTAATATTTTTGCATGTATCACATTTTAGACAAGATTTTTCATAAACAGGAGCCTAAAGTTATGCTTCCAAGCTCATATTTACAGTCTGATATGTGACATGAATTTCAACCATGCTGAACATCCAGCAGGCTCTGTTGATTTCAATGGGAATTCCTGATTTCTCAATACCGTTGGAAACCAGGTTAATGGTTTGGAAGCAAAGTGGGAAGCCAGGAGCCTTCACATTTGGGGTTCCTATTTGCTTTAAATTTGGCCCTCTAAATTTTTCTTTTTCTTTTAGGTTTTGAATTTTAATGCTGATTCCTTCAGGATAGCTATAGTGAGAACTGGGCTACATTTGTGAAAAAAGATGATGGTCATTTGAAGATAAAGTGACTAAGAACTACTTACAGGGAATCATTAAAAAACATGTGGGTATGCGTGCATGTAGATTGCCTTTGCACTCAGAGCAGAGGCAAACAAGGATGCCACAGGCTTGTTCTTCTTGGTCCAAGCACCGAAAACTCCTTTTCATATGCGAGTTTTGTGTGTTCCAAGTTTCCAGGATCAGGCCCAATCTCAACCTAATATAAATCTTGATGTGAAACTGACTTTGTCTTTTTTTACTTCCCTATTTCCAGCAACTATCTAATGTTAATTTGAACATTGCATTGCTGTATATATATTAGTAGGCAAACACTGTAAATTGTTAGTATTCTGGGCTCTGAAGGCAATTATTAAAAGTGAAATAACAAGGCAGCTCATCTTAGGTGTGACAGTTTCTGCTTCCAGGCAAACAAAGCTCTTGTTTCAGGAGCTAGGTTTATTTCATATTTGTGTAATACCCAGGAAGAAATTAGGTTGCAATAAAGTCCATTTTTGTCACTGCATGTAGCAATGAATATCACGCCCAGCAGGGTACAGTGGCACCTGGCTGTCCAGACCCAGTGTAGCACAAAGCCATCTGGGGGTAATTACAACAAGGTATTCTTTAAAGACCAGATGGGACCAAGGAACAGAAGCCCCTACCCCTCCCAGTCATTTACAACATAATTCCTTTCAATGATATACTTAATCCTCCCACCAGCTACGCTTTTCAGCTTGCTGTTGTCACTGTTCCTTTATGTTAATTCAGTTGAGAGACAGAGAAAAAGAGAGAGAGCGGGAGAGCGAGCCACCGGTGCCTCAAGGGACTAAAAGAAATTATTCATCCTTAAATTGTTTCCACTACACCAAGTACAGTAACAATTTTTTTTTAAAAAGAGGGCTGAAATTATCCTAAAGAAGGTCAATGCTATAGCCCTGTGCAACACCAGCTGAGGTTTATTTAGCCACCTGTTAGCTAGAAGGGTTCTGCACACGCTCATGATGCATTTAACCAGTTTAAAGGGTCTTTTTATTGACTGGCAGCCTCCCTACATTCAAAAAGCTCAAGACATGGCCCTGCTTTGTGATCATATGTGGCACACAAGACTTAATTCAATTATGCTGTAAGCCTATCCAGTTTGTATCAGTGCCCTTTCACTTTTGTATCATTTGTCTTGTATGTTGTAAAGAGTTGTATTTTGAAGAGGAAAAGGCACACACTAGAAGAAAATTGCCTTTATTTTGCTATTGAGGTTTACCCTGCAGATGTACAGACCACACTTTTTAAACAAAAGTATTTTTATTATTAGAAAAGTGACATTTTACATAATAAAAACAGAGGTCCTTGATCATTTTATAAACAAATATATGGCACCCATTTCATATCTAGAGATGGCTTGGCAAACAACACAGGCATATTCCAAATAAGAAATGAATAAGCTAATGAAAAGGAGAAAAATAAAATAAGAGTAAGGAACTATATGCGACAGCCTGTAAGATACATAAACTATTTCAAATAAAGCTGGATCTTACACCATTTCCCAGAAACTTTTTCATTTTAAAGGAAGGTAGTGTAATGTTAGCTTGTTTGGCCATAGGTATAATAATGACTCCAAAAAAGATGATCCAAATAAAAGTGAATTGAAAATTTCAACAGAATATTTCAAAAGCCCATTAACTGGTTTCCAGCCCTGTAAAACATTGTTATTATTCACTGAATCTGTACAAAAACAGTAAATGAGAAAGCAGGATGCCTTTTGACCTTAAGTTACCCAAGTGAACCAGTCATGAAGTTCAAAATCCTTTCATCATGTATTTTATTTTCAGTCAGTGTTCAAAGGTTTCATCCGGTTGTGACAGTATTTCCACAATTCATGGAAGTGATAATCCTAGCATTTCAACAAAGCTCCGAGCATCTCCTTATGAGCTCAGGTAGTTTAAATCAGTTTCAAATGTTTAATCATTTCTGAGTCATTTACAGAGAAAGTCATAAAAAGAAAAGAGAAAGTCTCCTTCATAGAGACAGGGAAAATTCGAAGTACAATGACATACGTATGTACATAATTCTAAGGGGAATAGGGCTGGGAAGGGGCACACTATTTCTTTAACTCAATTTATCAGCACTGTATGAGCTTATATTGGATATTAAAATCAAGAAACTTAAAGCATTCTAGTAGAGTGTTATAATATTTTCTAATATCTACTGAGAATATTATGAAACGTTATCTTTTAACTTCCTTTATCTCTTATTCATCAAAGCTTGATTATAAAATGTAATGGTTCAAAAGCCATGCTATAAGCTCTCATCTATGTATCAAGGTGCTTATATGGTTTTCATTATGATAACTTATGGATACACCATTGCTGGACAAGGGTAAATATTTATTTGCTCTCTCTTCACTATTTTTTTTCTCACAGCAAAAGTCAAAGAAAGGGCAACATTTTACCAGTCTATACGGCAAATGGATATCAATTGCTGATGGATCAGACACAACCCTGAAATATCCTGACTGTGCAAAAGCTTTCATTTTTTGCTTTCATAATATTTCTTAGTCTTAGTGACTAATACGGCTGGCTAAAATATTCATAGTGAACAATTTATTCCTTCAATTTGGTTCTATTCACCTGACAAATTGTCCGTGAATAGAACCTGATTCTGTTGAAGTCTTTTCATCACTTTAAAAGGTCTGACAAACAGATTTTGGGCAGGACTTTCAAAATGCCTAAACAAGGCAGGTAGAGTACAAACACCACTGAATGTTAATTCATGGCATATGTGCATTTGAAAATTCTGCACATTTAGTTGCTTCGTTGTTTTGTGATCTGTTAGCAGCGGCTGCTTATTTGAGGAAGTAATATTTGGAACTTGACTTTGGACTGTATGCTATCACACAGTATGATTTCTACTTTCATGTTGGATGATTTAGTCTTTATAAACAAGACTGTGTGTCTGGGGAAAGAGTTCCTTAAGAAAAGGAAAGGGAGAACTTCAGGGAAAAAGACTGAGCAAATAATAAATCAACTTCCAGTATTTTAGGACATTTAAAAAAACTTTTCTCTTACCTACAGTTGGCTAGGTATTAGGTCCCAAACTAAAAAAAAAAACCAATGGGTTCCTACCTGTTTTGGAAAGGGATTGGGGTGGAAGTATCTACCAGATTTTGCATTCAATTTCCTTATCACGTTCCCACCCTATAAGTGAACAAATGTATGTGGACTCAGGAAAGTTCTTGCTGTCAGAAAACATGTATGTATGTGGACGTGCTCACTAATACACAAATACCAACGTGCACAAAAGCTCTGTGGCTTGCTTGACGTTATAAAGTAACCCAGCGGTAAAGAAGAAGTAGAGGGTTGGCTTCCAGTGTTCATGTCACTTACACTATGCTGCTGCTCTGGCTATGGCCCACTGATATGTTGCTTTATACATGTGTAATTCCCAAATAAAGTCAATAACAGATCATGGATAATAGGTACACAGATAGGTATATAAGGGATGGATTGGTGCAAGCTAAAACATACTCCTGAGACATGCGTCTCATTTCTCCACAGGCACTTTTTTTGCAGCCTACAAGGGAACAATATTCTCTTTGTAAAGATCTTAGCTAGGTCTGGAAAATGGATTAACACAAGGAGCATACTCACTGGGTTCCTCAGTCCCTAATGCATTTCATTTTTCACTCACATGTAAGGAGGTACCAAGTGGCTTGTGTGAAATAAGGATTGAAGTGACCAATACTCATGCCTCAAACAAAAGTCAATCCACCTGCAAGGATCAAACTTCTTTTCCTCTTCCGGCTACAGGTTTGTCACTCTGTCTCCTCCCCTTTCATTGTCACATCCCATTCCAGTGGGGCTGCTTTATTTGGCTTCCCTAGTAGGGATGTCATAAAGTACAGTGTTTAAGGGAAACTCTCTGAGACCTGGGATTTCCTGGGCCTTCTTTGCAGCAAGGGACCATCAAACCAGAACTGCTATCATATAGCCCATGTCATGTATGTTGTGGGGCACAGACTCATCAATACCACAGAGACAAAAGAGCAAAGAAATCTAGAATCAATTAAATACAAAGAAAGAAAGAAAGAAAAAAATAATATATATATATATATATATATACATATATATATATATATAATGTTAATACCCTATAAAGCAGATATTTTTGTCAACTAGCTTACAATATAAGCTCCATGAGAAAAAACCCTTAACAAATTCTGTTAGAAATACCCCCCAAAATTTTCCTGTAAAGAGCAGAAAAAATTCTGACTGCAGCTGTTATTAAATTGTCCCAACATTCATATATCAAATAAGCTCTTTAAACTCAAACCAATCCCTGAGTATTAACTCCCTGAGTTGGAAGTATTAGCTGAGACAAATTAATACTTGCAACCAAAGTAAACCCCTGGGATGGGAGCAGTTCTTTTTCCATATCTGGAGGACAGCCTATGAGGTGAATGGCCTCCAGAAGACCATGTAACTGGGGAAGATCTGGAGAATAACACCAGAGGCACCTCTTTGCTGTATAAAGAAACAACATTTTGCTTTAACTGTCCACCAAACTTGCCAGTGCAGAAATTGTCTGGATAACATAATTTCTCTTCTTTATTGAATTTCTATTAAATACTTTTTGCCAGTAGTCATGCTTAGTTTTAAAGACAGAAGCCCAGTGTAAAATAAATGCTTTTAGTAGGAGATCTTGGGATGTCAGGAAGAAAAAAGAAAGAACAGCAATTTGTTATGGAGCTAGATTTGACCTGTAACTAAATGTAAACAACTGGTGCTGGATAAAGGAAAACACATACCTGAGAAGAGAGACAAAATACAGCTAAGTAGCTACCTTTCTTTGCTTGCTTTTCACCATGCTACTTTCTTTGCTAACTTCTCATATCTCATGCTGAGTTAATCCTAGTACCTTTGAAGCCAGTGGGAGTCACCTCATTTTTCTAAAGTTCTTATTTTGCATAACTCCACACTTAGTAGTATGATTTTAAAAAGCTGCTTGTTTTTATGAGATCGCCGTTTCTTAAAATAACATTTTCCTGTGTTCCATATCATTTCATTATATTCTGTAAGAATAGGATCATTTCCAACATGTATTTCTGTGAATTAATGAATTTCAGATTGAGCTTGAAGTGTCTTATTTTTTAAGTGTATAAAAATGTTCTCTTTAAAAAGAATCATCTAAGTGCTGCCACCACTTACAAGGTTTCTGCCAGTCTTATCTGTAAAACCACATTTCAAGCATATTTAAGGACATTTCTGCAAGATGGGTCCCAAAACATCCATAGCTTCTGTAATACCAGAAGTAGATGTCTCAGGATGAGCAGATGACAGCAAGCCTGGAGTTTCCTACTGGGTTCAAATGCTAAATGAGCCACTCAATTACCGAGTGACATTGATTCAGTTGCTTGATTTTCTTGTGTCTCAGTAAGTTCAATTGAACATCTGATGTAATAAAAGAGAAAAACCCTGATAATTAAAAGCTAAGGGTAATGATCATCTAAAAAGTTTCAGCAAAGGAAAATAAAAATGTTCTTTTTTGAAGAACATTGACTATAGTCCATCTTACTATTACAGTTCAAAATGTGACCTATTTTCAGGTGTTGTGCATTGCAGCTGTGTATGAAGGTTTGAGGAGGTGATTTTGATTTGAAGTGATGGTGTGGGGGACTCTCTAATAGTGGTTGCCAGGAAATGCAGAGGACTGAACTTCATAGTTCAGGAGGCTCCTTCTAGCCCTAGGTTCCTAAAATATTTATATTAATTTTCCCTAAGCAATTCTGTTTGGAAATGATCAGTACTGCTAAAATAGTAGGTTCAAAGAAGAAAATATTTTACAGGGTTATAGACGTTAAGTGCAGAAGGAATCATTTGTGATCTAATCTGATACACCAAAATAAAACAAGCAATAGAACTTTTTCATAAAACTTTTTTTGTTGAGCTACAGAATATCATTTAGAAAGATATTCCATCTCAATTTAAAAACATTACATAGAAATGAATTCAAATCTCCAGATAGCCAAGAAAGGCAGATCTCTATTTTCTTTCTATATACCATCAAAAGAGCTGAAAGTAAAGAGAACAAGGAGGGCAGCATTTCAATCAGAGTTGAACCATGGAGCTCTCTCTTAATTTCTTCATTCAAGGGGATCCAAATTAAGTGACCAGAAGTAGAATTGCCTTTTTTCTGCTTGATTTCTCTCTAAAATAATAACTAATGATGTAGTCAGAGCCACTTTTGATTTCTTTTTGTATAAATACATTACTTCTAGAGGTAAGAAAGTAGTAAGGTTTCTATGACCAAATGGTACCTGCCATCTAAGATGTCAATTGTATCTGTGAATTTAAAAGAAAATTAGGTCTTTTCAACCCAAACAACTATGAAATTGTAATTTTGGGCTACTCATAACTCTCTTTAGGTAAATTTAACCTACTTCTGTTCATTTTTTTCCTTCAAAAATACTGTTGTTGTAAAGACATTTCTATTTTGTGGCAGCTGCAATGGAATAATCCACATAAGAAAAAAATGAAGCATGTTTCTAAGTAAAATTGGGACCACAATAAAGATAGCAAAGTACATGGCCTAGTTAATGTCAGAATGCTACCATATAACTAATGTGTAACACAACACACTTTTCCAGGATTTTGCCACTGGATCTAAAATTAAAAGAAACCCTGAAAAAGAAAAGGGAGTCCAGAGGAATCAATTAACGATTTTAAAGGAAAAGACAAAGGTAGCAAGAAAAATAAGCCAATGTTAACATAAAGGTCCAAGGAGAATAACGAAGCACTTTTACAAATATATGAAGGGAAAGGATGGAGCTAGGGAGAAAGAAAGTTTATTAGTGGCTGAAGGAAAGGTTTCATTCATGACAACTCCAAACTGGCTGAGAAACAAAACTCTATTTTATAAATTTTGCTATAAGAATTATAAGAAAGAAGTGTGAACTTCCTTGTGTGATGAAGAAAGATCTTGTAAAAATACTCTGTGATAAAAGGAAGAAAAGGATATGAAAAAAAAATTGAAGTTTATTTTTATTATGCAGATGTTGCAACTAGGCTTTGGCCTCAGATCAGCACAGAGTATGTGCATAGGACAAAGTGTGTGCTTAACACTAATTTCATATTTAACTGCCTTGTTGACTTTAGACCTCATTGTTTTACTCAAGAATTAAAAAAAAAAAAAAGAAAAAATGTTTTGGAGACAAAATGCACTGGATGCTAGGAGTTGTAACTTGTAAAATATATAAACTGCTGCCTGGTAATAATAAATGTTAGCTTGGCTGGGGTTGTGCCTATGTGCCTTCCAGAGCGGTAAATCTTTAGAAGGGATCTGAAAAAGCAGAGGGTGAGGGCATTCCAGGGACAGAGCTAGAATAGAAGTAGGTGCAAATTTAAGAATGGGATAAGTAAACAGGGTTATTAATATAATATAAGGAAATTGGGTCAAATTGGAACTCAAAAAGAAAAAAGAAAAAAAAAGATTTTGATTCCCTTGGCCCCCATTCCTATTGAAATGAGAAATTTTGATCTAAAATCTAATTCATGTTTTGAATTTTGTAAGAAAACTGGCCTGCTTTACAATACCGTACAAATGTAGCGTGCCCAGAGGCATAAGCACACTTTAAGGTGCCTGGGGCAGTTGCTATACACAGGATATCTTCCTGTTGCCCCCACAATTGCAATTATGCAGTTGCAGCAGCAGCTGGTTTCTTTTTGCCCTCTCTGTCCCCAAGTCGGTGCCTGGGGTAGCTGCACCAATCACCCCACCCTAGTTGTGCTACTGACTGTGACAATTAATGTTTGAAAAATCATGACACATCAAGAAGTTAAAAAGAGACTGCAGAAAGCCACCATGCTGCAGAATTTCTTGCTGAAATTAGTCAATTATGCTTATAAACTGAAAGTAAATTACAGTCTCATGATACATCATGGTGAAGGCTCTCAAGTGGGTTATAGCCCCATTGGGACACCCAGGGAACCTGGCTCTGAATTCTCTTGCCAAGAGAACCCTCTGATTTTCACAAATGTATCCCTCTTTCCACTCATCCTGGCATAGGGCACCTTTTCCTCTGCTTTGTCAATCTTCTTCTAGCATAAGTTCCACTAAAGCTGTAATTTAGAGCTACTGAGCAGCAGCTCTGCACAGCAGCTCTGCACAGCATCAGTATGGGGGCTGACCCTCAGGATCCAGACGCTATAAACAGCAGCCCACTGTCCCTCTTATCTCTGACACCACACACAGAGCTCTAGTCTAGGAGAGAATTTGCTCAGTGACTCTAATTTCCTATACCAAATTCATGTGTCAGGCACATAGATTTAGATTTTGCATAGTTTAAATTCTGCCAGTTTAATAGAGAACAGAATTTAGGACAGCGTATTTTGTTCCTGAACAGAAGATAAATGTTCTAATAAAATCTGCATAAACCAAATAAGAACAACCATTTTTGCTGGCCCTCCATTCATTCATATAATTGCATTTAAATTGCTGAAGGTAATAAGACTGTTACCACAGAGGTATGTTTTCCTGGTGTATTTAGACCCTGACATTCATTTCCTCTCTGAGGCACACTGCTTTATTAAGCATTGAGCCCAATCCTGAAGCCTTCTTTCAGATCCATATTCTAATTACAGAGTGACTATAATGGGAAGTCAGCGCAGAGAAAGGAAGTGGAGCCTTCACTTCAGGCCTTTCCCTGCTTCCATTGATGAAAAACAAAAATGCTTTCTGAGAATCAAGGGAATTGTTAATATTTTGGCTTAGGATAGGCCTTGCCATGAGCAGCTATCACAATGACCTGCACAGATTGTTTAATTTGATCAATTTCTTCACCATTTTTAATTCATTAAGTTACTAGAGAATGTAGTACTAGATCTTCCAACGTATGTCTATACTGAGAACTGAATTAGCTCAGACACTGGAAGTAATCCAACATCTAGGCATTCTAGTTTTGTGAAGTGCTGAGCAACTCACCATGGTTTGCTACTGACTTAATGGCAACTAAACTTCCCAGGAAGCATTTGGCAGCTGATCCAGTGCCCAGTGAAGTCTTCCCATTAATTTTAATGGCAGCTGGGTGAAACTTTCCGTTCTCTGCAGCTGCAAGCTCTTAGTTCATTTGTAATCTAGAAACTGCCTGCTGGAAATGCACAACTAATATTTCCCGAGGTGTGACAAAAAATTGAGGTTGGTTTTCCAGCACTCTAGAGCACGTACATTTTTTTTCTCTTGGGCTACAAAAAAAATAATTCACTTAAAAAATATCATTGTTGAAAAGTTGATTAAAATAAATAGATTTAAATGTTGCTGGTTGCTAAATGCTTTTAAAGCTGGGACAGGCTTGAGTTCAACACCCTCTTTTATTTTACCAATGTATAAATATGTTTTTACTCCTTAGTAAAATAAAGAATATTGATATGCATCATATTATGCAGTTTGTCAATTGGCTTTTTGTTTTAAGTACCTGGCACATAAATATGAAAGGACATTCCCTCTGAAAAAGGAGAAGTGCAATCTGTATTCTAGGACAACTACAAAGAAGCAATAAATTATTGCTGTAATGACATGCTAATTAAAATTTTGCTTGTAACTCATGTAAGTGTTTGAAGCCCAGCAAATTTCTCTTTTCATTTGTGAAGTGTGAAGGTAAATTGCCCAGTGACAGTGGGACATCGCTAACAAGTACAAATTGAATAACATGCTATCTTGCTCTATTAGTCCTGACTAGCATGTCTGAATTAGATATTCAGCACACTCCCCATTGTAGGCCTGATTGATAAATGCTAAGGAGAATTTGTCAAAACAACAGGGGCTACACCCAGTGGGACATCAATATGCTCCATTTAGTCACCCACACGGCACTTCCTACATAGGATTGTCACATAAAATTAAGACTAGCCGCTAACCAGCCATCAAGCTTGTAGCAGACATCAGGCAGCCTGTGTTCTATATGCATATTAGTCACATGCTTAACAATTTGGGCTGTCATGACTGAAGCATGCGGTGACCTCTGGAGCAGAGGTTGAATTTTCCAACTACACTGAGACAGCATGCTCAGCTGTTCAAGATTTTAGACCATTTCCTGCCAGATCTGTGCACAGATGCACTGCCCTAAGCTATAATCTGTGGCCTAGTCCAAATGACAAATGGCACAGCATAGATTATTGCATTATATATTAAGTACTACAAGTCTGTAAATTATAAGTAAACTACTGTTCAGCCCAAATGTCTCCTCCAGCTTTCAGAACATTTTCCTTCACAACTCTTTTCATATACAAGTCTAGTAAATATTTGGCAAGCCAGGAGATCAAAGTCCCAAAGACTGGAATTAACTGTCTCCACTGCAAATTAACTGCTTGAATATCAAACAGTTTGGTGCCAGCTGTAATTCAGTAAGTCACTGTTGGATTTGCTTTTTGCCTATCCCTTACATTTGCCATGAGAATTATTAACAAATTAAGGTTTGTGAGTTTTATACATTTAGGTATTTTCATTTGATAATGCAGAAAGCAGCACTGTCAACAGCATACAGTTTGCTGATTCATTCAGTATGGATTAGCCGTACAATATGCAAGGGTAATAAAAATAAGTAAGAAATCTAAACAGCGTCAGTACTGAGGGCATCTAATTTGTATTTCTATTATGCTTAGTCTCTGTTTATGTGCTGAAGTCCTTGTTTATATGTTAAACAGCTGCACAAGGTACAAAGAAAAAGCAAGCTGGATAAATTGTCCACTTAATTTCTTACTATTAAACAGAAATATTAAAGAGAAAAAATAGGATTAGCTGGTAGAATTTATTGTGTTTTTGGCAGTCTAACAGGGGCTGTAATAAATCAGCTGGTATTTGCTAGCCAACTGCCAGATGATTTTTGGTTAGGAGGAGAGGGTAACAAAATCATGGACAAGTATTTCTGCAAGAAAAAGGAAGAATTGTTTGATATCTGATTCTACTGCCATTACATTATCATTATTTTTTGGAACCAATGAACGGAAATTGATGAATCAGTGCTGGGATCTGCTGCCATCAAAATCACTGACTACAGAAGAAATAGGGGCAAGTCTCAAATTTGGATAACATTAATCAAGCCATACCCTGACCATTATTTAAGTTGAACTGAACCGGAACCTCTAAAATGTCCAGTAAACTTCCTGTTATATGTGTCAAATATTTTATAGCATTGTACAAGATCTTTTCCAGGATTACAACCTGGTAAAACTTGAGATATATCATGAAAAATGGACACTGGGCATCTTTCTGTGGATACTTTTTGTGCCAGTGTGTTCCTGAAGTTTCATTGTGGGTAATCTGGGGCCTAATTCTGTTCCAGCTGAAGAGGACCACACAGGGTGTGTCTACACATGTTGCTATGGCACCGTTGTTACTATGGTCATTTAGTACTTCCAAAAGGATAAATGATTGTGCAGTAACATCCAGTACTGCACCATGCGCACTGCGCATGGTTATTTTTAGGCATTGTGTTGCCATGGAGACATGCGGTAACAGGGGAGTGTGTCACTAGTGACGTAGCTGTAGTGTCATGGGTTTTGCCCATGGATGTGACACCGCCATAGTGCATTGTTACAGCAGCGTAGCGTCCCATGTAGAACAAAGATACTCCCACTATCCTTATCATGACCTCAATACTTGGGCAAAGCAGGTGCCACACAAGTGAGCCAGTAGGAGACGAAACATAAAGGGTAGGAGTGAGGTAGGACATTGGCTTCACTTTCTTAATGCATTGGCTGCTGAATCTGAGCTGGCAGCGGGTGCTAAGCTACATGCAGTGAAGTGCTATAACATGTTGAAATCCAGGAACCATGGGAGGTATTCACTTTAGCTAATATTGTCCTAAGGGTTTTTCTGTTTCATTTTTGTTTATTTTTATTACTACAATTAGTAATTTCTCAATGGGGGTGTTGATAGCAGGAACTATTATTCTACCTACAACCTAAATATGTTTTTTTTCATCCTTTTCCCTATCTGTGATTGAGCGCACATCACGAAAAAAGAAAATATATTTGTCTTAGGATAGATTTGGCATACCAGATCCTGCTCTCAGTTACACCAGGGTAAATCTAGGTTAATTCCAATAGAGATGGAATTAATTTAGTCTTATTGTAACAGGGCAGACTGGCCTGGTTTATCTAATTCTATCATAGTAATTCTCTCTCAGGAATACAGAAAGCAAGTATTTACCCCTCTTGCTGCTGCTTTTTCACTGGGAATTAGAATGACCAGTCTGCATAAACTGGACCTTTACAGTCCAAATGTATCTAAGAGAAATCGCTATTAGAAACAATTGAAATATTTCTAATCTAAGTGAATTAGTGATTTCTCCAATGATAGTAGACACTTTACAGGAGTGGCAATGGCACAGGTAATATGTGGGAAGCCAGATCAGCCCTGCTGAGTAGAAAGCAGTTCTGAAATTTTACTCATACAAGTAATCTTGACTCATATGAACAACCCCTTATAGTCAATGAGAAAATCTGCATTAATCAGTCTTCTCACCCAGGCCTAGAAAAACATGCTGCTCATGTGTAATCAGCTCTCTTTGCTTATGACAGTAACATATAAATTGGTTTCAGGTTTGGGTGTAGGGTTTATTTTTCCCTAACAATGATGCTGCCTATCACTGAGCAACCTAGCTCGTTGTATGGAGGATACTTCTGATAGTGGGAAAAATCCTGGCTGAGAATGAATGTGAGGAGTGTATATAATAAACTCCATGTGCTATATGAATTTTACTATGGGAAGTGCATAGGGATTAGGAATGAAAAAATGAATACCCACTCATATTATAAAAAATTTAATGATAAATGGATGAGGACCTAGAAAGCTATAACCCAAAATATTAGCATTTTAGGCTACCTAATGGAACAATGCTGTGTTTAAATTATTCAGTCAGTGAACTGAAGAAATCAGCAACTAGACACAAGATTTCTTATAGAGATAGGATAGCTACAAAATAGATTAATTGCTAGATTCATTCTATTTGTTTGCTGATTCATTCTTCACTTGCTTACTGGTGGAATTAAGCCATTTTAATTGTAATTATTTGCAGCTACTTTCCTAGGAACTGCATTTTGTATGAAATGCACCAGGCTAACTGTTTCCACAGAAGTTAGACACAAACATTCAGTTACCCCCTGGAAAAGCCATAAAGCAATTTTAATCTTAAAAAGTTATTTGAGTCATTTTGCTTTAGAAAACAGCAAAACTAAAGCTCAACAGCAAGTGACAGTTCTGTTGAAAAGAGCAGCGTGTTCTGATTGCCTAGGGCAATATGCAGATGATGGATAGTGTAACAGATGAATCTTCTCCTCATCTCCATTCTCAACTCTCTCTACTAATTGTCACCAATATCATCAGTGTCACTAGACTAAGCCACTATTCCAAATCTACAACCTTCCCCAGAAGCACTAGCCCTGCTGCTTCTCTTGGGGCTTGTCCCTTTGCTTATGCAATCTGTGGCACTACTTAGTGCTGAGGCCCCTGCTGTCTCAGAGCAGGTAACAGATGATGGATATGGATTCTGTGTCTGGAGTCTGGCCTCTAATGGGGGCTGTGGGTGTTGCTGATGCACACACCACAGCATAGTACGAGAGGTTGCTGCTACTGACAGTTGGTGAAATCATTGCAGGGAGTAAATGCTGCATGAAATATTTGTTTGCCTAATGTAGTTTTATGTATACAGCTTTCTAAATATACTACAGGGCATTAAGGTTGCAAAATCAAGCACTCAAAAATGAGAAGATTTCAGAGCTAAGGTTCCCCATAAAACCTTAATTTGGCTACAACGTGAGGTACAGCTGTGATTATATGTTAAGGTACAGCTGTGATTCTCAACAGGGGTCCACAGCACCCTGGGGTTCCATGAGATCCTTTTAAGGTTGCCTTGCAATACTAGGTGTGCAAACACCTACACATAATTCACAAGATAAACTCAGAGATTTCATGTAGGAATCCATAATAGCAAAAACATTTCTGACCTGTTGTGGTCTTTCCAAGTTCTTTGCAACTGAAGGATTGCTGTATTTAATTTTCTATAGTCAGAAGAGTCAAATTAACTTCTGGAAAATTATGGCAAGGTGCCATGAGTCTAAGATGGTTGAGAATCACTGTGACATAGTTTTAATTACAGAATTACTATTTTTCTTCAAAAGACCCCAATTTCATTCAGTACAGAGAGTAAACACTGAATGAGCAGCTATTCAGATTTTTGTTTTATCCTCCTTGTTCATTGTGTGGCTTTGTGCATTAACTGCAAATTCAACTCTGAATACATAATTATTAATTTCCTCTTGAGCTTTTCTATGGTGTTTATCACTGTAACATCAGTGGGCTCCACAAACAGATCCTAATCCCTATGCACTTCCCCTAGCAAGTGTATTTTCTTAAAACCTCTTTGTGAGATAAGGGGATGGTCTTATTTCCTCTTAGGTATAGAGGCATTCATTGGCTGCTCAACCTGAGAAAACTAGGGCTGATTTTTTATAGTACTTAGCACTTCATTCTGCTCAGAGCATAGCTCCCATTCACAGCACAAGGGATCCCAAGTGTTTTAAGTCAAGCACCCTGAAGGTGAGGATGCAAGGCAGTGGCCACCTATGAAAAGTCTGGTTTACGTCACTGGCTTAGCATCACAAATCAAAACTATAGGGCAGGTAAGGAATTCATGCCTTAGCATTCAACTGCCTTAAGCATGACACTGCCCTTTCTCATCCTTTCTCACTCATGAATCATTTACCTCTCCCAAATTCTGCAGAAAATATTCAGGATCCCTATAAATATGCTCTTTCACTATAACGTCCCAAATCCTTCCCTGAGCACTCTATGCTCTGCATTGCACAGTACACTTTATTTTATATTCAAATGCGTGTTGGGGACAAATACAGTGTTTCACTTGTCAATGCTTAACTGGCATTTCTAGAGATCAACACTCCTGTTAAGCAGTCCTGGGTGGCATTGTTGTGTAGAAATGCATTGATCTGTGATGCTAGGTCAGTGACTTAAACCAAACTTTTCACAGGTGGCCACTGCCTTGGATACTCAGCTTCAGGGTGCTTAACTTGAAACATTTGGGATCCCTTGTGCTGTGAATGGGAGCTATGCTCTGAGCAAAATAAAGTGCTAAGTACTATGAAAAATCAGCCCTAGTTTTCTCAGGTTGAATGCCAATGAATGCCTGTGTGCCTAAGAGGAAATAATACCATCCCCTTATCTCTCACAGGTTTTAAGAAAATACACTTGCTGTTTGTGGAGTCCACTGATTTTCAGAGGCATAGGTCCTCCGAAAAATATTTGGTTACATAACTAAATACAGTATCGTAATTCATGCATATACAGTAAGAGAGGAAGAAACAGTAAGCTAAATGGCTTTTTAAAGCCACATATTCCAATAAAAACCTTCAAAAACAATACAGGTCTCAACAAAATGTATGAAGAACTGGAAGATTTGTTGCATTTATTTATACTCTGCCACAGAAAAGGCATCAAAATTCATTTGTGATTCTTGTAGCTCCCACTGAGATCAATAACAGTTGCATCTACCTCAACTGGGGTAAAATTAAGGCCAGAGATTCTCTGTGTTTTAGGAATTAAGGTTTTGATTACACCTGACTGTACAAGCATAGTTAGGAAGTGAGAGGAAGATACTAGAGACACTTTTCTAGTTAGGTCTCCAATGTAAAGCTCAAGCTTATTAGTAGTCAACGCACTTGATAGGGAGTGCAAAACTCTCACTAGGTGCACTGGGCTACTCTGCAAACTGAAGAAATTATCTCCGTTGGTGTGTTCCTTTGCACTCTTGGGAATTTTTCTGATCCAGCCCCTTGAAGGGCTTGCAGAGTGGTGGCATAGGTATGTTCATGGTGGCCTTCACAGGGTGCATGTACCCCAGAAATTCTTCCCTGGGGGCTGTGAGGCTTTTTCATCCTCAATGACCACAGTGGAAGGGAGATAATACTTTCTAGCCTGGGAAATACTTGTTAGAAAAAAGTCATACCAGGCTACTAGCCAGTACACTTTATTTTATACCCAAATGTGGGGGACAAATATAGTCTTCTGCTTGTCAATGTTTAATTGGCATTTCTAGAGATCAGCACTCCTGTTAAACAGTGCTGGGTGGCATTGTTGTGGAGAAATGCATTTTAGGCCATTACTTAGCCTTTGAACTGACAACAAAGCTAATCAATTAATGTCTGAAGAGAACAGTGATAGGAAATGTTTAAGGCTGAACTGTTAACAGAGGGTTGGCAAAACTATTATCTTGACCAGAGGTTCTAGTTGTTTTCTAGCTAAGAGGTTAGACTATAATCAAGGGAGGAAATGGGACTACCGGTTGAGGACAATACAGAAGCGTTCTAACTGAGAGGGGCTGGGTGACAGGAGCATGGATAAGATGCTGGGTGAAATTTCTGAGCTGGAGAAGAATGGACGCCAACAATAAAGGAACATACTGAATACTGGTGAGATGTAGGAAAATGAAGACCATCTAACTTGGGCTAACAACAACTTAAGGGAGGCTTATGCTGCTGGCGATCTTAACTCTACAAGTTTTGTATTTGAAGAGAGAGGATGTAAATGACCTCTGGAAAAATTAACAAGTTCATTGGGAAGAAGCATTGCACCTTCATTTACAGTAACACTGGCTGGCTTATTCCATACAAGGGTTAAAATTTACATTACTACTGGAGATCTGTTTAAGAGTGTATGCAGGTTAAATACACTGAATCCTCATCCCATACACAATAAGGCAGCTACAAGTCAAACATAATGACAGTGCTGATTAATTAGGTACTCCTACCCCCAGCACTTGAGAGTGATTTATTGAGACACATCCCTAACCTGATCCATTGTGCTGACTGGATTAATGGAGTGAGCTAGAGAAATTCACTGGCAATGTTAGATACAGAGCAGGAAAGCATTAACCCTTGGAGCTTTCTTATCTAGCCTATTGACAGAATATTAATTATGACAAAACATACATGTCTCACCTAATTATCTTTTGATAACTAAGCATATATTTTTATTCAGGCACAGTGAGGATCCTGGAGTGAAAATCTTTTATGCATAAACATTTGAGAAAAAATATAGAGATAAGTTTGGATTTACAGTGTTCACTGTAAACAGGAGACTATAAATGTCTTCCTTTAATTCTTGAGCATTTACTTTAAATTATTAGGGCAATTGATGGAGCAAGGAGAAGTAGTTCTCATGACATATAAACCAGGGCATCATTTGATTACATATATACAAACACTCACAATGCAGTATAAATGCTGCATTTTTAGTAGGCCTGACTCTAATTAGCCTCTCTTTAATGGCTTAGGCTCCTCTCTAATGTCATATCAATTAAACTGCATTCACCAAACCAGATTTTCTGCCTAACCTCAGCTATCAGGAATCAAGAAATGGGCCCCTGGCAACTGAAAGTCTCACTGACCTCACTTCAGACGAACCTGGAATTGGCCAAATAACATTTTTCATGGGGGTGGAACAGGCTGGGAGGAGCCAGCACTTCTTTTAGATAGCTTCAGATATTTTAAGCTGCCTTTCCCTGGGTTTCCTAGGCAGTTGCAACATCATACTTAGTACTCACATGGAAATGAACCCCTGCTTGGGTAGAGCTGGGCCATGTATTCAGTTTACAGACAAGAATGAATCAATCTCAGAATATTTAGATGAAGAAATGTGTGTCCACACAAGAGGCATCTGATGTGATGACATAGCCAATGATGGTGTTATCTTGGAAAGAGGTGAAGGCAGAAAAACAGTCAGGGTAGCAATGATGTAAAAAAAGTGAATTTGCTACTGATGTAGGGGCTATGCTCTGTGGTCTGGTAAGGCTGGAATAGACAGCAGTGAGGTGGAGGTCCAGAAGTGCTTCAGTTAAATGTGTTGGTGAGCAGTTCTGCAAAGAGGTCCAGGCACGACAGCTTAAACCTCCTATAATTCTACCATTCAAGGGTTCTTCTATATGCTTATTCTTCTATAATTCTACCATAAGACATTTATCATGAAAAACTTCTTAAAAAATCTGAATATTGGAAGTTAACTCACTTTGGGAAGCTTTTAAGGGAGAATGAAATAATTACACATTGTAATCAAGTTTTTAAAAATAGAGCGTGGCTTTAGCCTTTAAGTCTATACTTAACCATAAGATCAAAGTACAGATGTGGATATTTTGGTATGTCTTGGATCTGAGTTTACAGACCATTTTGAGTCAAATAGAAGCTCTAAGCAGTCCATGAGGAGTGTGGATAAAAATGGCAGCAAGAGGAAACAGAACTATCCTCTGTAGCCAAGGGTGTTTCTGATTTTCCAAATAATCAATATGTATAATTAACAAAAACACAAGCTTGGGCAGGCAGATCAGCAAATCTAGCCCCAGGTTCACCATCATGGATGACAGTTACACCAGTCTACCAGCTGGGAGGATCACATGAGTTTGTGTATATTCATACTTGCTTATTTGAATTACTCATCCACTCACTCAGCATTTCACACTTAGGACTTTTGGTTAACATTGTGAAAGTTAACCAAAGCATCACAACTAGAAAAGTTTGAGCAAATAGTAAATTCACCAAAAGCTGCAGCCTCAAAAAACCCAAAAATTATTTGAAAATGTGGATTTAATTCATCAAATAGTTTTATACATAAAATGACAGGAAGGGGAAATTAAAAACAGTATTTTGACAAACTTTCTCAACATTGACAAACAACAGGACATTTAAAATGAATGGGAAATGAAGCATTTCAGGTCAAGCAAAAAGTTTCAAGACAACAAGAAGTAAAATGGTGAAAAAAATTAAGAAATCACTTCAATATGGCCCAACTTGCAATTATTTTCATTTTTAAACTTCAGTTTGGTTACCAAAACAAACAAACAAAAATGGTCTAGTAGCTACGTTTATAAAGGGTCACTGCATGTTCATGCACTATAACCAATCTTATCATTTATGGATAGATATACACAAAAGATATGTCCACAGTGCAGTATGCTCCTACATCTGGGCTCCCATGAATGTGAACTCCATCCCTGACAAGTCCACTTATAAGTGTCCACACCACAGAGCCACTCATAACTCATACTTGCGTGGCTGGCTTCACCTTCGCTTTGCATGCATAGGGATTCAGTGGTAGGACTACTATGGACATATTCCAGGACTCTTAGCACATCATTAGCTATTCTAGGAATAGTCTGTGGTATTTTATAGGAGAATTAAGCTATCCTTCCTGAGCCTCTTTGTGGAACTGCTCACCAACACATTTATCTCAAGCACTTCTGGCCCTGCTACTCACTCTTGCCTATTCCAGCAATACCCTAGGAACCATAAATCTACTACTGGCAGATGCACTTTTCCTGCTTGTGGCTGGAGTGTTATTGCAGCAGGGTACAGTGAGACGGTTTGTGAGACATCTGATAGTATTTCATCAACAGTTTCTGATCCTTAGAAAGGAGTTCAGTTGTGGAAGACCTGGGACATCTATTGCATGCTACAACTGCTGGTACTTCCCTATATAGATATACCAGTGCTTCTCTGCTAGTTATAGGATCATATAGTCACGAATGAACAGCAGCTGTAGGAGTTCTGCAGGAAGCAGACCACCTTCATAATGCTTTGTGATTAGCTTATGTACTCTCCAAGAAGTCTGTTTTGAAATGAAAAATATAAAGCTTTTATGTAGAAAATGTCCAAATGAAATATGTTGGCATTTTCAAAGTGAAATATTTCAGTCTGAAAATATCAAAAGGAAATGCTTGGACATTTGCAGCATATTCTTCCAGTGTTTTTTCTGTTGAAAATATTCCTGAATCTAACCCAAATTTACAAATCATTTTAGTCCTTCAAAACTCCACTAAATTCACTGAAAAAATGACAACCAGCCTGATCTACAAACAACAACTCTAAAAAACTCTAACAAATCAGTGGAGTGAAGAGTAAACTTCTATAAAACTATTCATTTAATTAATATTCAAGCTGACAGTCTCACTAGTAGTGGAACTAAATGCATGTTCTCTTTTTTTCCTGGCTAATATTCTAGGCATACACAGGGCTGGTGCGAACAGGGTACATCTGCCTGTTCAGATCATGGCCCAACAAACTGCAGAATTTACCAGTAACTGCATTAGCTGCAGGAAGTTATAGCATAAAGGATAGTGAGGGCCTTGTTACACATTGCATTTTAAGCTTCTCAAATGTTGACTGGTATTAGTATTAATTCAAGTTTAGAGTAGTTACACATTTAGGCTAAAGACCTTGTTTGATTTTTCCAACCTGCAAAGCTGTGACTTGTCACTAGAGGGCTGGTAAACAGGGGCCTCACTAGGAGCTACAGCTGTGAGCTGTCCACAGGAGGGTGGGGGGATGGACAGTCCATTCTGGGATGCCGGAGGACTGAAGCTTTGGTGGCTTATCTCTGGGGAGTGGCCACACATTTGTGAAACATGAGCTGGGTAACACAGATCGGAACACAGAACAGAGATAAACCTGCCCTGGAGTGACATGACTTTAAGATGACTAAAGGGTGCTTAAAACTAGTTCACACACCTTAATGTGTGGACAATGCAGGGGTTAAAAGCTCCCCGTGCTTCCTAAAATTAAAGTGCAACAAAGCCCTGAAAGTAGTAGTGCTGGAGCTACAGTTCAGATAGCTCTCTCTGCTGAGCTCTGCTCAGTCCTGATCCATCAAGCCCAAGTTTGAAGTATAGGTATATGAAGAAGATCACTGCCTCTGTCATTTGTTCATCAGCTTGCACTTCTTGTATCAGTGTATGTGTGCCCAAGAAACCCAATGGTTGGATGTAGATGTGCAGGCATGTGTGGTTTGTGGCGCAGGATACTTCTTTGCAGCACCACAAACCACATATCTGGCACGTTAAAATTAGCCCCATGCTGCAAATTTGTAATGCAGGGGCATAATTAGCTACTAGGAAATCCCAGTGGCAAAAATATGCCACAGAAAACATCATGGCACATGCCACAGGAGTGTTCACCGGCAGACATGGAGACTCAGCCTTCCCAGGGGATACTTTCGCTGCCACCCAGAGCATCTTCCCTCCCCTACTTCTTCCCCAGCTCCTCCAGCATGCTGGGAGCTGGAAGAAGAGGGAAAATGGCAGTTCCCATGAAGTGGGGCATTTTGCTCCTCACCAAAGTGCATGCGCAGGGGTGTGCGCAGCAGCAAAAGTAATGACACAAATGTGTACCGCTACTTTTTTTTGGCCGCTGCAAGCACATACCCCTGCATGTGGGGATACACTCAGTGAAGTTGTCTGCCTTATGCTGAAAGTTCTTCAAGGTATCTTGGAGATCTTGAGGTATCTGATCTGAGAAGGGGAACAACATCTGTATAATGCAAGTCCAAGAAAATAGTCTGGTCAATGATATTTCTACTGCTACCTTTTCATATTGACAGGGTAAATTAGCCTTACTAAGCTCCAATTGGTGTGGCTAAATTGTTATTTGTATCCAGGCAAGTGAGTTCAAAGCCTGTTAAGAAGGCATCCTCTGGTGATCATCTGGCCTGTGCCCTCTGACCCTGTTCCTTTTCCCATGCTTGTTGAGGCTCCTGTTCCCAAGTGTCCTGAGTTATTCATATTATCCAGCTGCAATAGAAGTCCAAGTCAAGAAAATGAAAGATCATATTATATTTGGCCAAGGAGAAAAATTAAAGTCCTGGTGGCCACCCAGATGTTACATTCTGCATCACAAAAATGCTGCAGAATTTATCACCTTGGTATGCTTTCATTCCATCTTTATTCTATCTTTTACCTTGGCCTGTTCAGAAGCTTCTCCTAGTTACACACCAGACCAAAGCCATTCTATGATCAGAATTCCATATTTAAATCCTTCCAAAAATGTGGGGAATCTGGTTGTGGAAAGGGTTAGTCTAGGGACATCAGACTTGAAGCCTGTTACCAGTATTAGTTTTATTATTTAAGGCTTGGGAAGCCTTATAGCATTTTAATCTATTGGAAGAAGGATTTTCTAGGCTAGTGGTGAAATTTCATCTATGCAAAGGAGATTATTTTGTCACCTGCTGATTTAACAGCATATCAAAGAGTAGAAAGGGACTGTAAGCTACTGAGGTGGCCACTGAAAGTTTAACATAGCCTGGAGTCTTCCAGACCTTCTTAAATTTTTTTGGTAGGTATATGAAAAAACTTCAAAACATAGCTGCCTGGCTTGGGAAAAAACTACATGAACTAGGATATAATGGTTATGTAAAAGTAGCACCCACAGTCCAAAGTGTCTGAGCAATGGAGTAGAGAAGCCAAGCCAAGCACTGGCATCCCAGGGTATTTTGTCACTTAATACATTTACTGGGATTATATTCCAGGCTGTCCGGCACAGTTCCTAATGCCATTAGCTATAACTTTCAGTCTATCAGTGTAACAAACCTACAAACAGAACAGAATATGAAAAGCATGCATTTATTATTCTGCTTTCTCAATAACTGAAATTTTGCAAAAATTAACTGATAGTTTCATGTTTAAATTATTTTTCCATGCGCAGAATCCTTCTCAGAGTACTCTTCTCCTCAGAACTGAAGCTAAAGCCATTCCATTTCATGCTATATCCCTCTTAACAATAATGTTATTTGTCACACCTGGAAACCACTCAAACTTACGCTGCAGTTTCAGCAGTAACAGTAAAGATACCAGTTGCCACATTGCTGATTGCCTGGTTCTGATTCCTGTGCCAAGACTGCTGTCTGTCCAGTCACTCCCTGTACTGATCACTGGGTTTATAAACACAGGCATACATAAATAAGAAGAAAAAACAACAGACTTTAATTACTCGAGCAGAAAGCTAACCTTTGCACACCCCTTGTGTCTCTCTGACAGTTGCTCCTTAACTGAGGGGCTATCTCCCAATGCCCACCTCTTCTAAAGTAGGGAGTATCTCTAAATGATATCTTTTATTACTACGTTCCCCATCAACTCCTCTGAATATAGTCCCATGACACCCATTAGTCCATTCAGTCCTGCTGCTTAATGTAGGTCTGTTTCAGGATAGTGGGCTGTTCCTACAAATCAACACCTTCTGCTTCTAGGGTCTCCTCCAGTGCTCTCCATTCTTTCTCCTACCTCACCATCCTTGTGAAGAAGTCTTAGTTAAAGATTTGTGAGCTTAGTGCTCCAGGGAGTGGTGAGGATACAGTCAGACCCTTATAGTAGAGGCAGACAGATGAGGAGTTCCTGGACTTGCAAGTTCCATATTTTGCTTTGCAGTAGAAACTTGTTAGGTTCTTCATGAACTACTTGATTTTGCCAGTGCTAGCCTCTAGGATATGATTTTATACAAGCAGATGTTTCCGATGCATCGCCTGAAATGATGCTGTCTGCAGTCCTTATACTAATAGTTAACCAGAACCCCAAAGTGATCCTCTGATCAGCTGGTAGCATAGTGGCTAAATATGTTCACTTTAGCTGAGCTGTTTGGAAATGAAATAGGCTTCAGGAATCAAAAGGTGATGGCTGAGCAGGTGTATACAAACAAACAAACAAACAGTCTCCAGTTCATTAGAGTAGAAAGCAGGAAGTGAGTAGCTAGAACATACAAGCCTGGGTTATGACATTGAAGGATAAACTCAAGCAATTCAACTTTAGCTTCATCCTCCCTAGGGAGCAAATGGGTCAGAACCTCTGGTTAAAGCAAAACAGATGTTTTTTCTAAGCCTCATAAACTTGGCTCCAAGCTATGCAAGAGGTTCAAGACTGTGACTGGGGAGCCAAGGTGCTTCCAAAACACAGATAATAGCCAGTTTAGACCACAGAGGAAAGTGCATGCTGTATTTGGTTTTAAAATTAAAGGATAGGTGATGTTTACTAAATGCCCATCTTAGATCCTCACTTTCTTACATTAACCTGTCATCATTTTCCAGATCCTTCTATAACTACGCAACTATGTAAACAGGAACAGCATATATTCGTTTAATTTCCTTGCTGAAAATAAATCATGACTATATTGTACCAGCAAGTCAAAAGTCCAAAGAATTAAGCAAAGTAATTAAATACATGCTTACTCTACGCCCACATGCTTAAGTCCTTTCCATCCCTGTTTCAGACTTTCCCTTGGAGAAGAGTATCCTTAACTTTAAGAAACTGATGAAAACTGTCTTGCATTCAAACGCTTGTCCAACTTTATCCCAATTATATAGTTGATCCAATAGCAGATATCACCCTAAGATATCCTTGTCTCTCTCACAGCTTTGAGTCACTTAAGTTTCTTGTGTTTTGTATTTTTAACATACGATCAAACAAGCAACTTCATAAACCACTTAAAACCTCTGTTCATGCATCTAAAAGATGTCAAGATGTAAAGGCCAGAAGAGACTATCTGGTTATTTAGTCCGCCCTGTTCTACAGCAGACCATGTAACAGGCCACTAAATGAACTATAACAACAAAATCAGTAGAGCACATGAGCAGCTGACCTAATAGATTCTCATTTTAATATGGTATAGTAATGCAATTTGATATCAATCTGAAAATACGCACCATATATGAAACTGCATACAAGCAGAAAGGCATTTTCATGTCAACAGACAGTGATAGCTCCCTGGTAAATGGATTTTCCTCCTACCTCTGAAGTAGTAGGAAGAGGAAGAGCAGAGCACAACATAGAGAAAAGGGCTGTTAGAGACATTAGCTTCCAAATGTCAAAGTACTTCTGTATGCCAAGAAGAAACTGTTCCTGAAAGACTTCATGAGCATTTCTGTTCTATATAGGTTTCTACACAGTGTGTGTTACTGTAGCATTAAAGCATCTATGAGTTGTGAAACTGGCACTGTAAATAACATCCATCACACATGACCTGTTCTATCATCCTCTGCCCAGAGGTTGGAATTTGTATGTTAAATGTATCATTTTTTTTGGTAAGGGAAAGTTTGTTATTGTTTTTGTACATATTACTCCATGTTTCTAATGGAGCAGAAAAGACAAAGAAATGCACTCTGTACTTGGAGCAAAGGGTGGTGAAGTTTGTAATGGTCTTTAATTCCAGTGGAAATTCATTGCTCATTCTTGGGTCACCCCCCAGCACTTTATCAATAGTGTATGAAATGTATGTGAAAAGAGAAGCAATTTCTTCAAGTGTACAAGTACACTGGCTTTTGTCATGATCTAATTCCAAACAGAGTACTTCAAGGGTACACTGGAAAAATGCAAACTTTTTTAGAGAATTAAAGTAAGTTAGAGTGTGAGGGCACATCCAGATGAGCATGCACATGTGTTTGACTGGGGGTACAAAGTTATGTCACTGCTTGTTGTCCCCAGGGAATGTGTCTGCATGCACACTCTGGTGTGTGACAAGTTGCCCCGGGTGGGGTAGGGGAGGCTGGGGCCAGCACCTGGGTTGGTCCCAGCAGCCTTACCTAGGGTCCTGGGGGCCTGCTGGGGCTGCAGCGGTGGTGTTCCAGCATCAGCGAGCCTGGCTGGCAGCCAGTGTGATTCCTGCCAGCCAGCCTCCGGTTTCGGTTGGCGCACACTGCTACCATGTGCACCGCCCCACTTCTTCCTAGTGCGTTTTTTTGTTTTGTTTTGTTTTTTGACACCAGGATCTCTCCCAGCATCAAAAAAAAAATTAAAAAATCTTGCACTGAAAATTAGCAGCACATAGAATGGTTGTATTCAGCAAATGCCTCATCAGATACAACCTACTTTGTCTGATGCTTTGTCATAGTGTCTGAAGTTGTTTCTTATGGAAGCACATGCTTCTCTGAACAAGAGGCTCCAAGGTGCCACCATGCCCTACCATCTGCCTTTGCTTCTGCTTTAACACATGTAAGACAATCTTACTATGTACCCTCAATCAATTATTCTCCATTAGACAAGATCACTGCTCTCCAGATATGCAGCACTTCATGTAGACTTTCAGTGCAAATCATTTCTAAATGTTGTCTCCTAGCCAATAATTTCAATACCTAACTTCATTCTCCATCTTCTGAGACAGATCAGCGATAAGAAGTCTGATATCCACCCCTCTCAGAGGTCTGAGGCAAGTCACTAGATTCAGTTCCCTCTTTGAGAATGTATAAATACCTTTTCTGTTCTGCTCAGTGGGGCATGTAAAGCTGGGTTCATAATATGCAAACTGGGGTGGGAGTAGCATTGGGATCTTCAGTCTTTCCAACTCAGGCCAAGGGAAGATAAGGTACAGAAATGGAGCAATCTCTTCTAAGTAGTTCAGTGTGCAGGCACCATCTTCTAGCAAAGTCATGGTGCTGTCCTTACTACTTCTACCCTCCCACCAGTGTAAGGGCCTATCACACTCTTTTCCTTGAGTCATGATGAAATCAGTGGCTGGTAAGGTCAGGCCTACAAATAGAGCATGTCTAGCTCCTCAGTCATTTAGCCCTCCCATGATATCTAAGGTGAGTTTATATTTCACATTGCCTTATGAATCCTACATGTTATTTAGATATCCTTCAGATATTTTGGTCAGGTTCCACAAGGTTAAAAGAATATTTGGCCACAGATAAAACAGAGAGAAATAGAAACAATCAAAAAGACTGGACTGTCGCCAACGTGAGAGAGACAAAAATATTTATAGAGATTCCTGTTACCAAAATCTATTCAGATTTCCACATATTACCCACTATATCTCACTGACTTTGATCATTTTGGGGCATAAGATGCACACGTACACAGGCAGTACTTAGTTATCATTTGCAAGGTTTTCATAAGCAATAAGGACATAAATGCTGCTTTGGGGGTTTGTACATAGGAGTTAAAAGTTTAGACATAGGAGTTCTATAATATTTACATATGGTCCTTTAAGTTTATTTGGACCACTCTGATCATATACTTGACATTACAGCTTTGATATACAAAGTCTGCATACAGTCTGAAAGTATAAGATGCCAAAAATGATCCTATTATAATAAACCAAATAGGAAATAAAAGCATCTTTTAGTTCTTTCTATTTGTAATTTGACATATTTAATAGCTTCATCATATGCTAGTGGTGTTTAAATACCTTTATTTTGTAACAGGCTTAACAACAATTTTCTTTATTTTAATGTATTTGAGCCCAAAATGTCAAAGGGTTTCCATTGCAATATTTTATTCCAGTTGCTGATCTCAGCTTTTTCGGTTTAGGCTACTTGATTTCACTGGATGTGCTCTTTAGCCTTTCAGGTTTATTTGTATTGGGCAAAAAGCCAATGGTTTTAGTGCATGGAAACCAGGTAGTTGTCAGAACTACTGTGGCAGCATGTCTAATTTTGTTATATTAAAGCTGTCACAAAACATTAAATAAGAGATGATATGAAGTATGCACTGGGCAAATAGCTTATAACTGAATAAAATAATGAAGTTTTGAAAAACTTAAAACACAATCCCTTTTATGTGGTGTCTTTCCCTGCCCCCCCATTAGTGTCCCCTCTCCCATTTCACCATTTGTGTTTAACACAGTGTTGGAAGGGTTGGGGGGAGCTATGAACTTGCCAGGCATAGTAAAAGGTGGACCTAACTGAGGTTACTAATTACTGACTACTCAAAAGCAACAATAAAAAAAGGAGATATTGCTTGATTTCTTGGACAAGTCACTTTCCCTTTTATACTGATTTCTCTTGAGAACTCATTAGGAAAAGGACTAACTCTTGCTATATTTAGGGCTGGATGAATGGGGCCCCAGTCCTGGTTAGATCTCTAGGTGTTACTGTAAAACAATAAAATAATATAATCTCCTTATCTGACCAAAAAGTGGAAAAATGAATTTTAATTTTACATTATAAATAAAATATGCATTAGTATGACAGAGCTATACTACATCTTCCTTTTCTGTGAATGTATGCTATGGGGAACCAAAATGTCAGGACTAGAGGCTGCTCACCCTGCTTTAAGATCTCTCAAGTAGGGGCATATTTCTGCAGAGGAATGGCAGGGAGGCCACAAGATAAATGGATCTACAAAGCTACCTTCTGGTTAACCAAACCAAGACCTGTGTGAAATGGGGGTTAAGATAGACAGATACAGGGTTTGGTCCCAGCTCCCTTCTGTTGTTTGGGGTGTTCACATTTATCACACAATTATTTTTATGTTGTAGGGCATGATCCGGGGCATGTCCTAATGCAGAGGTCAGCAACCTGTGGCCTGCAGGCTGGATCCAGCCCATGGAGCCATTGGATCAAGCTCGAAGCTGGGGGGCTTTCATGGCATTTGGCAGAGGGATGCTTAGTCTGAGCTTTGGCCACAGAAGAGCAGCAGGGAAAAGCAGCAGTGGTAGCTGGATTCTAGTGCTGGCTTGCCAAGCTATGTGCCAGCAAGACTATTGCTGACCATTGTCCTAATGCACAGTATGACACAGTATTAAATTCAACACATGAGGCAGCAAATGGTAGAGAAAGGCAACCCCACACACAGGATCCAGCCCTCCCCCATCACAGCTGGTTGCATCAACAGACCATAATGTGAAGTTATGACAGTGGTAGAGATCATCCTCACAGGTCCCTTGTTTCTCCTTTTCTTTCCTCTACAATTTTGTGTATAATACTATTCTTTTATTGATTTAAAGGAAGTACTTTCCCGGATAAAAAAGGGACAGGAAATGGTGGTTGTACGTAGCAGCATCCCCTTACACATAAGTTAGATGTCTTTTCTGCTTCTATAAATGCTGGTTTTGTTAGCATTAATGGCTAGAAATTCTTTTTTGAAAGTTGTGTCCACTTCAGGAAGAATTCTGGGGCCACTAAATTTCTCATCTGCATTGTCAGGTAGCTGGAGGGGCATCTACTAAAGTTAAGGAAAAAAGAAAGACTAAATCAAGTCCTAGTGAACTTTTTAAGCATCTGGTTTTTAGGGGTGCAGCCCTGAGACTGTAATCAAGAACCCTGTATTAGGCACCTAGTCTCCCTTATGATGCCTAAGGAGAATTAGATGCCTCAGTATGGGATCTTAACCAACCAGCATACTGAGTAAGGACTGCCTTGATTCAACACGCTCAGTTTACAGCTGCCTAAAGCAAGCCAGTAGGGAGTACTGTGGGAAGGGTATACCTTAAATCCACACCCCTCCAAAACTTAAAGTCTCTTTGACCCTAGGTGACAGAGAAGATCCTCTCCCAGCTTAGGAGTCCAGAATTTTTAAATCTTTTTCTGAAGTTACATGACACACCTTTTCCCCCCGCCCCACACCTGGAACCCCCCCCCCCTCCCTCAAATATCTATCTATCTATCTATCTATCTATCTATCTATCTATCTATCTATCTATCTATCTATCTATCTATCTATCTTCTTTTAAATAAATCTACACAACAGCCTAGTGATCAGAGCACTCACCAAGAAGTGGGGAGACAGATTTTAGTTCTTTCTCATTCAGACTATGAACACACATCTCCCAGAAGAATGTTGTAGGTACCAGTCTATAGGCTATCCCTACTCAGAGCACTTTGCACCCCTCTTGACAAAGCTATATCTCCAGGCAAGAAAGACACCAAGTTTCATTGGGCCAGTTAAAAAAAAAAAAAAACCACCAAAGAAAACATGAACTCTAGTTCAGTGGTTAGGATATTTACCTGGCATAGGAGAAGACCTGGGTTCTGGTTCCTGCTCCTAGAACTGTCTCTTGGGCTCAGAACCTAATGCTTTACCATCCAAGGTGAGTGCCTTAACCACAAGGGTACAGGGTCATGTTATCCCTTTGATCCAATGAATCTTGATTTTTTTGTACATAGTGGCACAGTTTCAGTCCAAAGGAAGATAGATTTACACCTTTATAGACTAACTTAATCAGAGATGTATATCTTAAGTTTTCATAAACAGAGGGCTTACTTCATCAGCAGATGACAACATCTGCTTATTACAGCATCTGATGAAGTAAGCCCTCTGCTTATGAAAGTTTTTGTTATACATCTTTGATTTAGTTAGTCAATAAAGGTACACATCTACCCTGCTCACACTAACACTGCTAACTATCTCTCTCTGCTAATAGATTTAACAGTCAAAGTAGGGTATGTCCCATCATCCCATGTTAATCCATAGTTTGGTGGTTAGGGTACCCTCATACCTGCAGAGGAAATTAAAATATGGTCCTCCATTTAATGCTTTAACCATTATGCTATTAAAGGTAGGTGGCAGCACTACCACCACATCTTTCTTGTGCCATGCTTTAAAAGAAAGCAGTGGCCATGATTGAACTTTAAGTAGAATCTAAAAGTGTTGGCATGTATTAAGATGTTCTGACAATACCTAAACAATCAAATTCTTCATGAGCAGTACAGCAAGGAATTGCTTGTTTCTGGATCCCAGAAAGACTTAGTTGTGAACTAGGCACCAAGACGCTCAGTTTTATCAGATGTAGGCTGTTGTATAACTCAAGCATACAAGGAACAGTAAAGTTAAAAAGTTAGGCACCTATGGGATTTAGGTAGTTCCAAGATTAAGCAGCAGCTGAGTTGGATTTTCAGGAACTCAGTTGTGAATATAGGTACCTAAATCTAGCCAAACCCCATTTTCCCACTTTAGGTACCTAAGTGCTTTAGGATCATAGGAAAGTAGGGCTGGAAAGGATCTAGTTCAGCCCCACACTGGAGGCAGAATCAGCCCTGACTAAACCATCACAGCCAAGTGTCTATACAACCTGCTCTTCAAAATCTCCAGGGGTGGATATTCCACAGCTTCTCTAGGTAGCTTGTTTTAATGTTCATAGACAGAATGGCCCTCTTCCTCTCCAATTTCCTTTTCTGCAGCTTGAGGCCAGGGCTCCTGGTCCTGTTCTCTATGGCCACAGAGGAAAGCTCATCTGCATCCTTTCTATAATCACCCTTCAGGTACTTGAAGACTGTTATCAAATCCCGCTTCAGTCTTCTCTTCTCCAGAGTACATAACAACCCTTTCCTCATAAGTAATGCTTCCCAGGCCTCTACTCATTTGTGCTGCTCTCTACTGGACTCTTTCCAATTTGTCCACATACTTCTTGAAATGTGGGACCCAAAACTGAACACAGCATTCCAAGTGAGGCTTAGTACTGAATAGAGTGGAAGAATCACTTCCCTTGATTTGCAAGTGTTAATACAACCCACCCAGCAAACTGTTGGCCTTTTTTACAACAGGAGCATGCTGTTGGATCGTGTTCAGTTTATTGTCTGCTGTAACCCCCACGGCTTTCCCCCAAGTCCAGTATTGCAGCCTAGCCAGTCATTCCTTAGTCAGTATTTGTGCATGCAACTATTCCATCCCAACTGCAGGACTTGTCTCTGCTAAATTTCATCTAATCGATTGCAGATTATTTTTCCAACCTACCTAGGTCATTTTGCATGGGACATATCTCAAAAATATCTACAGTGACTTAGAGGATTTTAGGAAATCCACTGGCTTTGGAGAGTGAAACAATGGGTCAGTTTTGCAGTTGGGCATTTCAGGGAAACTCAAAATCTAAAATCACAATCCTTCTGTGCCCCCTCACAGGAATAGATTCCTCATCAATATGAGCTGGGCCACAGTTAATTACAAATAATGCATCTCTTATTATTCTGTAGAAATACTGAAGCAAGATTGGACATGTGAAAATAAAAAGATACAGATTGGATACAGATTGAAAAAACAACTTCAACAGCAGTCTTTTAAAAGTATACATGTTACTGTTTTTTAACTGAATTCAGTAGCAGAAAAATGCAACTGATAATGTAGGTTCCATAAATTAGACATATGAATAATCTATCAAGGCTACTGCAAACCTGCCATAAAGAATCCCTGTACCCATTGCCTAAACAGTTAGCAAGTAATTTGGCACACCACTGGGAAGTAATTTCTCTTATTTGAGTGGGGCAGGGACTATTATTCAACCTTGGAAAAATATTTCATTTGAAAACATATTTCTAGACTTTTTTGCATTTAAAGGAATTCATAGGCTGTGACACATCTATTTCAGCTGAAGTATTGAAATGGAAAAAGGGATTTCTCATCCCTTATTCATCTGCCATTGTAGAAATTCAGGAAATTCTTTACAATTTGCTATCAAGAAAACTACATAAGTACTAACTCCTTTTAGGAAAAAAAGACTCAGTGAATATTGTATAAGACTCTTGACAGTTTGTTTCCTTTGGGTACCATGATTTTACATTTGAATTTGACCCAAGTGATGTACAAGAGAAGTGTTCAGCTGATAAAAAGGGCCTTCTGTGAAACTGTCATATTTTTGGCTCATTTTAATGGGTTGTGGTTTCATGTCAAAGAGACACTTCACATTTGTTACAATTGGCAGCATTTTTTAAACTCAAATACCCTCATTGGAACTGCACTAAGCTTGTCACCAGAGACTCAGACTCAAGTCCTTCAATCTCACAATCTTTTTGCAATTTGCCTGGCATGAAACTGGCATGAAAATCATGCCACTGAACTAATGAGAAAAAAGAAAGAGCTCCAATTCTTCAAGCCAGAGGAGCACTGGACACCCATGAGTTAACATTCAGAATGAGATCACTGCATCATTAATGCTGGCTAAATGATTAAAAAAAATCCCGAATACATTATGCTAGATTGAAGGAGTATAAACAATGAAATAAGAGGTGTGCATGGACTGAATTCTTTACCAGTCAAAAAAGCCCTCCATTGTTGCAGGAATGTACCACTAGGAACAAAAGGAAGAATGTTCTTAACTCAAGTTGTAATCATTTCAGGTTGTTTCCCCTTGAATACTACCTATCAGTTTCATGCTTCAGTTTTCTTTGCCAAGTGAGCAGCAGGGAATAAGACTGATATACACATAAAGGTAGTAAGCGTTATAATAAGAAAAAAAATCACCTGTATCGCCTCGTACCGCCTTTATTTTATGGTGGGTAACTGCTCATATGATTTCTAAATGAAAAATCTCAACCAAAACCTATATCCAAGCCAGTAATATTTAGTTAAGAGTCTTCCAAGATGGTGCCAGGATTGTGACTGTTTAGGATAAGTTTTTCACTGTACAAAATCAAGACAGTCTCTACCCTGAGGAAATTACATTGTAAAACTGAGATAAATAAGACCAAATACTCTGGCCAGTTGAAAGAACAGTGTCAAAAAGCACCATGTAGAAGGATTTCCTTAAGTGTTTGTGTCATTTCAGTTATATGTTATCATCCTGGCTTTCAGCCACAGCCTTCTTCTGACGATATTCAGGCACACTGCCTAGAGGTCCTAGCCTTCCAAGTCATTGTGACGCAGCAAAGCACAACAACCTTTTCAGCCTCAAATCAAGAGCTGAAGCATCTCTACAATTCAGTCTTTTTTGATGGCTGTAAACTCCTTATGTTAACTCCTCTCCATGAACAACTAGCTTGCTGGCTAGACAACATGAATGGAAACTTGGGCTTCAATCTCCTCCCTGTAGGCATCAAGGAAGGGCAGTCTCTGTGCTCAGGAACATCCATCTCTGTGCAGAGGTGAGCACTGGCATATACGCACAGCTAACAAATTTCATGCCCAAACTGTATATACTAATTATGAAGAACAATTATTTTATTGTGCTTTAGTACTCTGTTATGCAACTGCAATTGTATATCCAACATTAAAAAGGGTCCCATAATATTAATATAACCTGTGGTATTTCATGTTCAATCTCACTAGAAGTAAATCAGAGCATGGTACAGCTCCTATCAAAGTCAATTGGGGTCTTTCTGTTAACTTCAGCAGATGACATATAAACCATTCTATACCAGAGTGGGAAAAAATATCTTCTGCTGTGGTACCTTAAATTTTATTACATGTAGATAAATATCAAAACAAAGCAAAAAAACAGCACCCACCAAAAAAAACCTTATAAAAATTAGGGGAAAATTAGCATTTTGGAGCCTGAGCCTGCTGACTATGCATTTTGGTTAACTGCTTCAAAGGAAAAGGGAAATGTTTGCAAGATAAGAGTCTATAATTATTCACTGAAGATTTAAAAGAAGAATATTAATAGTTAAATATCACCTGATTCAGTTTGTATTAGGGAGATTATTTTATTTTAGGAAAGTGTATTAAATACTTTAAATTGGGAGTTTGATGTTACTCTCGTCCAATTTATAAGATTCTTAATTCATTTGCGCAATAATTACTTAGCTGATAGTGTGCTGTGAAATAAGACGTGAATGTTAAACAGAACTGCTTAAAATACATGGCACAGCTCCCAGGAATCAGTCTATTTCAGGCGCTTGATGCTGTGCCAAATATGTTTTTGTTTTGCTCCTCTGTAGATGTAAATACACAGGATGGTGGTCATGGGACTGCCTTTGGGTCGTGTTGGCTTTGTCCACTTATAGAGCACATCTCCACCCCTTAATGCTTCTGAAGATCTTATTTCCAGAATTATTGTAACATAAAGGAAGTTTAAAAGAGCTGCATGTATACTTCATAGGAAGGTAATAAGGCATTGCAAGACTAACTTCACACTTCGCTCGTCTGTCAAGGGGGTTTCTCCTTCACAACAATACCCCAATGTTTTGGTAGGCAGGCTCCAGTCCACTTAGCAAGTGAGGAGGCATGGGTGGAATGCCAGGTATGTCTACAGAGCAAAGCAGTGCAGGCAGGCTGACGCCAGGAGAGAATAGGCAGGTACCTATTGAGTTACAGGATTTCTACAAATCTAATCCACGTGTAATGTGAGACTTATTACAGAGTCAGCCTTTGCCAGGGCTGTGAAAGTCTGGGGATATGAACAGCCCTAGAAACAATGATCCCAGTTAACTCATTACAACCCAACTTCAGTTGACCAAAACTAATGCTCTTTTATCCTTGTAATTCATTTTATAAACAGTGATTACAAGCTGTATCTTAACAAGTGGTTAATAGTAAATGCAAGAAATTACTGATAGGGGAGTAGATATCATCACACTCACAGTAACACTGAATATACCAACAGGGTCTGTTTAATATGCCTTTTAATAAAACTATGAAGAGTAACAATAAAATATGCAAATTTCATAATTTCCTCTAATACAAAGAATACATTATTTTTAACCTGTTAATGTGAAATAAGTTCTTAAATGTTTGCTTATAAAATAAGGATATGTAAAATAAGTATTTAATATTTATAGAAGAGATGTTTGTGAATTTCAGAATAATTAATTCTCTTTTTATTGTTGTTGTCATTGCTAAGCTCAAAAGTAAAGACATTTTGTCAATGTCACCAGCTGTTTGTTACAAATAAAACAATTCAAGCAGATTCTGAATACAGTGGCAATAAGCTGTAATTTTATTAAAAAGAAATAGGATTGCCTGGGAAATATTCTGTTAATATTCAGAGTCTTTATTGCATTCGATAAATACCTCAACGGCCCAGTACAAATCCAGCCATCACTATTATTTCTCTAGAGCCACCAGTTTTTAACATACCCCTGCCCATACATCTCCCACATGCCACATCTTACCATACCTAGTTCAACATTTGTGCCAGTCTCCAAGGAATATAGATTTTTGCTGACTATAATGATGAGATTTGTTGCCATTGCAGGTAGAATTGCTTCCCAGTGGTTCCAGACATACCTGAAAGGCAGAAACCAAGGGTTGTTGCAGCATCTAACTTGTGACTTGCAATGGGAAATTGCTTTTGTTCCTTTCCTGAGGCTATTCAAGAGCTATATGAGGTCTTTAGCAAAGGTTAACCACCACTGAATACAGTATTTTCAGCATGCCAGTGATACTTATCTGAACATTTACTGACCTACACATTCTACTCCTGCTACCAGAAGATGAAAAACAGCTCAGCCAAATTATAAATTGTTATAATTTGGCTCAGGTCACTCCTATGAAGGATTCTTTGCCCAAGTTCTCCAGTGTTCTTTAGAAGTGCAAACCTAAGTTTTCAAGTATCTTTGGTGATTCAGGTTCCAATCTTACCACTTTCTAACCTTTGAAACTAAATTACTTTGGATAGTTAAAGCTGAATTTCAACCAGAATTGTCATCTGATAATCAGATGCTTCTGCAAAACGGTCATTTGTAGGTATATCTTCCCTGAATTCTTTGCACTAGCTGTCAAAAATATAATGGTTACAAGTTTACTGTTATTTACTAGCAATACATAAAATTTGTTCCTTACAATGTGGTCTATTTTCCAGAAGGCTAAAGTAAAGTAAATTTCTCCAACCAACTCTTGGAGCTGCTGAAACTTATATTAGAAATGTGTGGCCTTTTATCTCCCTGTAGCAGTTGGTTCACATAGGAAGTCTGGGAGTCTGCTACTGCCTCCCATTAGGGAAGGTTTAAAAGGTATTTAGATGCAATAGACACTTGAAAATTCTTCTAGGTTCCTACATACCTAATTTTCAGGTTCTTTTGGAAAAGCCCATAAGGGCTGAGATCCACTTATGGTGATTTATGCCTCAACAATGCACATACCAATGCCCATCATTTTGGCACCTAGTTCCTCTAGTAGAATCCACAATCCTGAGTGGGACACCTAGTGCCTGCATACGTGTGGGATGCCTGCTCTGATATATGTTCTAATTAAAACGTGTTGGAGCAGACTTAATTAATCAAGTCTGCTGGAGTGTTCTAATTAGAATGCTCCAGCAGCCTCGCCATCACATGTATTCAGCATCCCCACATTTCAAAATGATGTTGGGAGTGCTTTACCTGCCCCAGCCATTATTTTGAAGTCTGGGATGCTGAATACACAGATACAGTGAGCATTTTAATTAGAGCAGCTTCAAACACGTCCCTTCCCCCCCCCCGCCCCGGCGCAGGTGTTTAGATGCTCCTACTAGGCTTTCTGTGCACCTGTGCAGTGTTATCCAAGCTGAGCTGAGCAGGGAGCTGCTCAGACAGACACTAGAAAGACATTATAGACAGGGTTATGTTCCCCTGGATGGTTTATGTAACCTTCCCAGCACTTGCAGTAGGCACCTGTCTCTCTATATGGGATTTGCAGCCCAAAAACCCTCTCCTGAAAATCAGCAGTGACATGCTTTCTTTCAAAAATGAAGCAGTGGGGTCACTCTTCCGTTTGTCATTAGGACAGCAAGTGTTGGTATTGCCACTCCCCTTTTACCCAATACAACAGAGGTTAATGCACTTACCTAGGATGTGGGTAACTTACATTCCCTCCTCTGTGTGATTCAGACTTCACAGGCAAGGTCAGCTCCCAGACTACTGCACTGGGCAGCACAGTATGGGGAGGAGGTGAGCAGTCCTCAGTGCTGAAACAACAGTTAGGAACTACTTAGAAAAGCTGGACATGTACAAGTCCATGGGGCCAGATGGGATGCACCTGAGGGTGCTGAGGGAGTTGGCTGATGTGATTGCAGAGCCATTGGCCATCATCTTAGAAAACTCATGTCAATTAGGAGAGGTCCCAAAAGATTGGAAAAGGGAAAACGTAGTGCCTGTATTTAAGAAAGGGAAGAAGGAGGATCCAGGGAACTACAGACCAGTTAGCCTCACCTCAGTTCCTGGAAAAATCATGGAGCAGGTCCTCAAGGAATCCATTTCGAAGCATTTGGAGGAGAAAAAGGTGACTAGGAATAGTTAGCATGGATTCACCAAGGGCAAGTCATACCTGACCAACCTGATTGCCTTCTATGATGAGGTGACTGGCTCTGTGGATGCAGGGAGGCCAGTGGATGTGGTTGATTTTAGGTATGGCTAGGAGTTAAAGTAATTTAGACAAATTGGAGGATTGGGCCAAAAGAAATCTCATGAGGTTCAACCAGGACAAATGCAAAGTCCTGCACTTAAGACAAAACAATCCATGCACCAGAGCAGGCTGGGGGCTGACTGGTTGGGCAGCAGCTCTGCAGAAAAGAACCCGGGGGCTACAGTGAGCAATAAATTGAATATGTGTCAGCAATGTGCCCTTGTTCCCAAGAAGGCTAATGGCATACTGGGCTGCATTGCTTGGTGTGTTGCCAGTAGGTCAAAGAAAGTGATTATACCCATCTATTCAGGACTGGTGAGGTCACATCTGGAGTAGTGTCCCATTTTGGGCACCTCACTACAGAAAGGATGTGGACAAATTGGAGAGAGTACAGCAGAGGGCAACAAAAATGCTCAGGGGGCTGGGGTATACGACTTAAAAGAAGACAAGCTGAGGGACCTGGGCTTGTTTAGTCTAGAGAAGAGAAGACTGAGGGGGGATTTAATAGCAGCCTTCAACTACCTGAAGGTGGGTTCAAAAGAGGATGGAGCTAGACTGTTCTCAGTGGTGGCAGATGACAGAACAAGGAGCAACAATCTCAAGTTGCAGCAAGGTAAATTTAGGTTAGATATTAGGAAGAAGTTTCACACTAGGAGAGTAGTAAACCACTGGAACAGGTTACCCAGGTTTTCAAAACCTGGCTAGACAAAACTTTGGCTGGGATGATCTAGTTAGGGATGGTCCTGCTTTGAGCAGGGGGTTGGACTAGATGATCTCCTGAGGTCCCTTCCAACCCTAATTTTCTATGATTCTAAAATGGGATTCAGACTCCTTGTCTTAGGAGGTTGGAAATAAGGCATAACAAAACATAATATCTGTGCTGGGGTGGGATGGCCATTCACTATGTACTTTTTCTATTGGAGCTGTTCAGGTGTACATAAAAGAACTGAGATAACTTAAGCCACATAGAGTGTGACTCTTTCGTCTAGCTTAAATGCTGGAGAAATAGGAATTAAACTTAGATCTTCCACATGCAAGAGGGTTTTTTTTTTAATTTTAAAAGCCTGTTCTTAGGTTCCCTGTGAAGCCTGAACTGGCATGGTCGGAGAAGGGCTACTGGATCAGAAGACATAGGTGGAAAATTGCTGTTTGTGGAAACTGATGGGCTTCAGTATGGTCAGTATGGGATTGGCACCAACCTACTCAGCATTGTCAACATTCACATACTTCTAGGCATGCCCACAAATAGTATTTAGATCTCTGGGAAACATTAATATCTACAACTGAGGTATTTAACACACTTCAAGCACATCAAGCTAAAGCATCTAAGCAGTGGGTTTCAGGATTCTAATTTTGGACTTCGGCATTCAAGTCTTATTTTAGGCATCAAAGTCCTTTTGTTCATAGAGGCCTTGGTATCTGAATATTTAGCCACCTAAAAACATTTAACGTGTAGACCCAAGCCCTCTACTAGTCTTCTCAATGTTAAGAGAGGTACTTAGTCTGAAGGCAGAGCAGGGTGACACCTTAGAGATTAAGTGGTTCAGAGAGGCATTAACTTTTGTAGATGACAGCCTCCTTTGTAAGATGCAATGAATGGACCTGAAGAAAGGAAGGCTTCTAAAGTAAACTAGAAGATCTTGTCCCCCTGCTCCCACCACCGCCGCCCTGCAAACATCCAGCTTGCATTAACTGAATACATGGGTGGATGTAGAATTTGAAAAGGTGGTGCATCTAGAATTTGAAATCAGATGGTGTGATGCATCATCATATATAACACAATACACATTTTTCTTCAGTTATCAGGGAACTAGAATCTTCAGTAAAAGTAGGTGTCTAGACCTAATTTATTCAATTTAAGATTGGAACAAAAAAAAATGTTCTCTTGAGTTAGTATTTCCATATCTGAGTACATGTTTCTATCTAGAGTTAAAAAACAGGGCTGTGAAATAGAAGCTACGTTAGTAGGAGCAGCTAATATGGAACAGCATTGCAAAAGGAAGGAAAACTGGAGTAGTGGAACCATTAAAGACCATTTAAAAGGAAAGGTCGTTAACACCTGTGGAATGAAGAGTTTAGAAGGAATCAAAGCAAATTATAATGAGTCATTAAGTCAACTGACTACCTCACTGCTACCTGAATAGAAATTGCTGCCATTGAGAGACAGTTGGTTTTAAACTTTGGATAGACCAGGAATCAAAGGGGGCTGCAAGTGCACCAGTGCACTCCCTCCACAGCCCCCAATCCACCTCTGATTGGATAGGTGACTGGATACTAGAATATGAAATGTGTTATAAGTAAAAGTTTAGCTATTCCTTTTTCACAAAGGATTAATAAAAGCAAACATTATTTGTAATATAGGTAATACATTGTAAATACCCAGCAATAAATTTTTATCAGAAATGGAACTGAACCTGAAAAGCCTTCACCTACAGTGACCAGAACCACAATTCTAGTTTCAGATCCCCCTGAGTGACCAATCCTGATTAACATCCTGACTCAACATTGTTTTCTTCCACAAACAAGATTTGGAGCTGAGATATGCTTCAGACTCATTTCTAATAACAGGTATAAATAAAAACGTCTAAATCCTATGTGTGTATAGCATCAATATTTTCTTCCCCTAGACAAAAAAATAATAAACAACCAGTGCAAAACAATATTGTATACTGATTCTTAGAAACCAGTAAATACTTGTGATTAGCCTGTTCTATACTTTATTATAGTATTTTCAATGGTAACTTTGTTGTAGAGCATATGGTGCAAGTTGATTTGTAACATCTATGCTGCTACAGGAATTCTGCAGCTTCTCAGTCTGTACTATCCTTCTTTACTTCTCCCTTTGATTGGTCTTATCCCTGCTTAACCTCTGTGGTAGGTAAGAAGACACTGTTAATCAATGCTTACATTGTGTAGGCCTCTTGAAAACAGCATTCAAAATCTGCCAAAGCAAGAATGTACAGAGTAATCTACAGTAATCGTCTCAACACTAGGGACACATTTGATTAGAATGATAATGTATTTGAAAAGGTAGCAACTTCTAAGGCAGCCATCTATGGGATATAAGGGTAGGATTTATTTTTTATTTATTTTTAAAACAGCAGAATACACAAATTTAAGGAACTTCTTTTCTGCAAAAGTCTACAGTGCATTAAATAAACTATTGAATTCTGCTGGATTTATTGTAGTTTTGCTTTTCTGTTATAACACAGCTAGAATGCATATACATATACAGCAGCCATTTCTTTTACAGTTAAATCGATAAAGAATTCTTTTCTGCATACATTACTCTCTAAAACACAAAAAAGATCAGATTATTTTAACTCATGCTTGGTCATTCTATGTAATGGAGACTAGAAATTCTAGCTTTTTTGACTGTCACTTCCATTTTATGTAATGCACATTCTTTTTCTCCAAATAAAGTATTACAACTAATAATAATTTTTTCTGTCTTTCTTTGATAGAGACACACCATTTCTTTGCTTGCAGTATTTTCTTCTTGATTTGGTATAATAGAAAATCAAAAGGCACCAGGCAGTTAAATTTAGGGTCTACATTTTTATAATAAACACATGTAGGGTCCCAACTGCAAACACATTAATCTGTGAGTAGTTACTCGTGTAAGTAACATTTGCATGTATAAATGATTAACAACAATGTCCATATTAATAGCTTTGTATTAGCATCCCAATACCTTAGGAAACTAAAGTTGTATAAATGATCACAAAATTCTCTTTTCTTAAGTATATCTCTCAAATAATGAAAATGTTCATGCATTTCATCATGCAATACCATTATTTGTTTTGATATCTACACTTAAGGAATTCACATTCATTACATTTTTTTTTTTACAATATACTTTGTCAAAATTATTTCATTTTCTCTCAAATATTTCAGGGATTAAAAGGCATGATTTTTCAGGTTTTCTCCTAATGCTGTAAATGACAAATCCCATGAACATTAATTTTCTATCCCCATACTTTCCCTTTCCTGACAGTCTCTAGAATCTTTCAGGCATGATTAAGGTAATTTACAAAGTAACTCATCTAACTATTATTCAAAAAAAGAAAGAAAGAAACCCACAAATTGTGGTGCACACAACAGGGATCTGGCTCAGTGACACTATTCTATTGTGAACGCATTGCTTGTGACAGGTATTTGGCGGCCTGGGTCAATGAAGTCTTTTCACAGAGTGGAAGGGATGTGTCCCTATCCTGCCCTGTTACCATGCCTTAGCTCTGTCTTAGATGTACCACCGCTGAAAGTGAAGGCCAGACTACTTCAGTTTTCACATCTGCTCAGTTGTCTGATGATAACCAAGGTAAGTATTGGTAGGAGTTGTGCAAAATAGCCTTTCTGACTATCAGATACATTCAAACATGGCTTTGGGTTTCATTAGATTACAATTTTGATGCCATATTTATGAAAATTAACTAATAGGCTAGTGTACACTGCAATGGTAGGAGGTTGGCAAATCTTCTCCACTAGCCAGTCTTTGTCAATTTCTCTTCGCTATTTTTAATAGGATAAACATATGTCCCGATTTGGCCAGGACAGTCCTGGATTTCTTAGGTTATCCCACAGTCCTGGCCAGTTGGTGAAAATTGAAGCAAAAATCCCAGATTGGCACCTTGCCTGCATATGCCTGGTCCAGCTCCTTCTGAGCATAGGCCAGAGCAGTGGTAGGGGGCAGGTTGGGCTGGGCACTACTCCTCCTGCCTGGGGCAGGGATCGGCTGGGGTGGAGCAGAGGGACAGTTCTTCTGTGAGTGTGGGCAGCTCACACATGTGTGTGCATGCGGGTGGGTGTGTGGAGGGGGCACCCCTCGACCACGGCACTGTGGATGTCACCCACATGGCCCACCTCTAAGGCTGGCCCTGGCTGACTATTGTGCAAAATCAGCTGCTTGCTGCCCAGCTGAGTTGGGCTCAGGGAATAGGTGCCACCATGTGGAGTCCTGGTGAGGGTAGGACTTCTCTGGGGGATGGGGGTGGGATGGCTCAGACTCCTGTCCTAAGGAAAACAGGGGTCCTGTCTCACCTCCTACTCACCCCGCTGCTGGAGGGGACCTGTGTTTGGGAGAGGTGGCTCTGGGTTGTGCCTTGGGACTGCATCCCCAGCCAGCTCTGTTCTGCCTAGGTACTGCTGACTTGGGGGTGGGGAACAGTGTCCCAGATTTTCTTAAAAATAATATAGTCATCCTAGTTCTTAAGGTCAAGGCTGAAGTCCTACCCCTTTCCTAAGCCCACCCTGGGCACTGTTTTCAGCCTAATTAACATAAACCATGCTTTCCATGAGTCAACTGTGTAACCTGATCTTTTTGCTGTTCTATTGGAAAAGGGACCTGGAAAGATTTTGGCCTGCTCATGCTGGAATGACCAAGGATAGTAAGGCTGGGGTGGGGTTATGCCCATGGGATTGGCACAAGTAGAAAGAGCATTAGCTGGTAGGAAGCTCCCACGTTTGATTTTGACTTGTAAAGATTTTTTAGCCCTAGAAAGAGGTATTTTTAGTATATTGAGTTACTAAACTTGTATTGTTGGCATTTGCTGCAGTTACATTCTACTCTGCTACTGACAGTAATTGGATTGTTTGGTGCTACCCTTCAAATAATTGACCCAAAGAGTGAGAACCTGTGGGAATATAATGGTCATCAGGACCTCTTAAGAGCAGCAGGGATGGCACTATGGGGCCACGTTTTTTTCTTTTCCCAAAACAGGAGAATCTCTCCTCCCTCAAGGGAGCAAGAGAAGCAGCAGGATTTCCTCTTCCCCCATATATGCTAGGAGAGATGGAGCTGCAAGTGTTTATACATAGCTTCTGGGTATCTGCATGAGTGGGTGAGTGGAACTGCTCGGCCCATTATACCCTATCCATGTGCTACATGGGTTTCAACTGAGATGGTACGAGTGGTGTCCCCCCATTTTCCTCTCGGCACAGGACTTAATTCCAAGTCTTAGAATTAACACTTTATTGAGATAAATGAGCAGCTCATCACCCTCAAAGTGGTGTGTCAGGCAGCATGGAGATTCAGGTAAGCATTGCTGCATTGTTCACGTTGCAATTTTCCACACTAGACTTTTTAGAAAATACAAATGGAGATTACAACATAGCTGTTTGTTTCCAGGAACTATGTGCAAACTAAAATGCCTTTGCCTTAATATAGTCCTGCCTTTGGCCTCTCAGTGCTGGCCATTTTACACAGACCATGAATCAGCTAATGTGCGCCTGTCATGTGATAAATGGAGCCACCTGCCCAACCCCTGGCATTCTAAATTGATAAATTTCACTAATTTCCTCAGGCATAAACTAATGGCCCATCTCTCAAATGGCTAGACTGGGGACCAGCTTCTGTTTCCCAACAAGATCCTAAACACAAATGTTTAAATAGGATCTTTCTTTAAGTGAATCATTTTAGCAGAAAAATGAATAAAATTAAGTTAAAATGCAGTCAATAGCTTAATTTTCCTGATGTAGAAAAATGAAATATGACTGGCTAATGACAGTTGAGAATAAGTCATAAATCATAAATAAATTAAAGTACAACATTTGAATATCGGCAATATCTGAAAAATGAGATAACAGTTGTGTAATTTTTCTAGCCTTCCCTTTCTTTTGTCCCATACTTAAAGGTGCAGCTTCATTACTCCCAATTCACTGTCGAGCCAAACAGAGAGTTTCTTCTGAGAGAGTCTTGGTGAACAATCATAAAGTCTGTTCTCAAAGCATGAAGTATTTTGCACAGTCTTTCCAGGGCATTCCTAACAAGCGTAACCTAACCAGCCATTGCAATGGAGTATCTGAGACAGACTGGAATAAAGTAATACCAGGATGCGAGCAGCAGAAGGGGGCTCTTCTGGGTATGCAATGTTTTATTTAATATTTTCATTTATTTATTAAGGAAAGTAAAGACTGCAGAAAATATATCAGCCTTGTAATTGGCATGGTGCATTTATTTATTTATAGTTTAGTATTTCTACAGCCTGATATGTACCAAAAGAAAAGCTTTAGAAAGTTCACAAAATATATATCCATTTGTATTGGAAATAATGAAAACTGTTAAGTAAAGGAGGAAATTATGATAAATCACTGCACTGGACATAGCAGTGAGACCTGGCTTTATAACTGACTGAAGTATAAATTTTCGTCCATATGGATTACATAGCTTTCAGACACCATTTTAACCATATGTCCACACTATTCAGTCTGTTACTATGTTTTTGTGGCTTAAAACACTTGTTTTAAGTTTAGTGAAAAAAAAAATTCTCCACCCCACTTCACCAATCCACCCTTAGTACAACCTGTAGGAACCAATTTCTCCAGGTGAAAGATAGTAAGTTTTCAGTTATTTTTGATCCCAAGTCTGTATTCAAGGCTATGATTTTTTGTTTTGGTTAAAAATCATCTTGTAAAACAAAACTACATTCCTTAGTGATAACCCAATTTAAATATGCTATTATATTAGGAAAGATGCCAATAAGTGTCTTGTCTCCTATCTAATAATGTTATTATTTCTTTTTAGTCAAGTATTGATACTTATAAATCTGGTAAAGAGTAAGTTCTGTATCACTATTCAAATTATTTCACATAATCATGGCTAGAATATTAATATTTCTTATCTACGGAAGATTTTTACATTTTTCCTTGTAAAAGTTTCTCCTATTTAAATACAGGTTTAATAATAGTAATGATAGTAGTAGTAATAGCAGTAGTAATAACTGAAAATCCAATGTGTAGGATTAAACATTGTCCTGACACACTGGGCAAATCTACACGAGACACTTTACTCGAGATAGAGCAAACAAATACCTACATGTGCAGATACTTACTATAGTAATTTGTTCTAATCTTGAAAAAATATGCTACCTGTGGGGCAGCTAGCAGTGAGCCCTCATCTGGGTAGGGAATCCCCACCCATCCAGGGCTCACTACTAGCTGCCCCACTGGAGGATTGGGGGGGCAAGGGGGCTGGGACCTGCCCCTCCCCTGCAGCTCTTTCCAAGCCCCCTGCCCCCATTTGGAAAACTGGGGCCAGGAAGTCTGTGCTGTTGGGACAGTGGGCCCAAGAAGTCCCCACTTGGGCTTCACCACTGAAGCCCACCCTGTCAGCAGGCAGCTCCTGAGGGCAGGGAGCAATCTCTCTGCCCCCTCCAAAAGACATCTGTCTCCTGGCCCTGTGCTCCCTGCCAACCCCTTGGCTAGTGCCCAGGGGGAGCCTAGAGCTCCCCTTGGCTGCTGCAGGGGGCCGGTGCAGGGCTGGAGGAGGTGGGAGCAGACTGCTACCAGGAGCAGCAAATTTTCTCCCGCATCCCTGCACATGTAGAATAAACCCACCCTGCAGCATTTGTACATGTAGACATGCCCGCTGTTACGCATACAAGCAGAAAAAGACATAAAAAAGAAATAACTAAATAAAAGAGTTCATAGAACAGAATCTTTTAATTACTTTGTAAATTTATTTTTGCTATAGTAGAACAGAAAATCAACAGCCTATTTTAAGGCTTGTTTGCAGATGGATCAATAGTACAGACTTCCAGTTTCTATTTGTAAGATAACCAGAATTTGGCAGTAAATCATCCACAATTTTTTCCAGAGAGGGGAGAAAGCAGTATCATCCTGCTCAGAATAGATACCCATAACAGATACTCATAAATACTTTAGCAATTGCTTTTACCCATCTTGCATAGTCTCAGACTTACATGTTTGCTTTAGAGAAGCTGAGAAATGGAGAATTTTCAAGAATGAGTTCAAAATGAAAGATCACCTTGACGTAAAGAATCTTCAACAGCTGTTGAGATTACAAGTCTTCCTCTCCTGCACATTGGTCAGCCTCATGATCTAACTAGCTGACATGCAAACTGGAATTGTATAAAAGTAGAATGTTGTTCCACTCTAGATGCAGCTACATAGCCAACTATGTTTTCTGGAATATCTATGAATTAACCACATTTATTTGATAGGGAAGGTTATTTTATATGGAATGTTGATAGACAATTCATGCTTGCATTACTGCAAGTAATTAACAACCATGTGCAATTTGATATGTGCATTTTCAAACATATGCTATACTTTCTTGAAGAGAAAAAATATTTATTTTCCCTTTTGTGGTTTACTTTCATAATTAGGTGGAGGGGGGTTGCATTTTTTGATAAATAAGGTTACATTACACTCTGTGTTCTATGACTCTCATTTTATTTATAACCAAAATCCAAATACCAAAGCAAAAACTCATGGAAAGGGTGTATAGACTCCTTGTTTGAATGTACATGGACCTTCTGATGCCTATACTTGCTTGTATCAGTTGAGAATCTAGCCTTATATTTAAAAAAAATGCTGTGACACAAAAATGTTAAATCCTTTTAGGAAAATTTGGGCTGTTCTTTGCTGAAACCTTCTTGTATGTACCAAAATAAAAGTATTTTTTCTTTGAATAATAGCAGGTGCTAACAAAGGTTAGGTAAACTTAACAACAGCGCCAACAAAACATAAAAAAAATCAAACATTAGCTATATCTTTCTGTTATTGTCCAGTGCAAAAAAGACTTTTGTTCATCAAAGGATGACTTATTACATTTAAAAAGATATATACATTACAGGTAGAGTAAGGCTCTCTACACTGTCATGATTAAAGCAAAAAGGACAAAGCTAATCACATGTTTAAGGCATTTGTAATTCTATGTGTACTAATTGCTGTTATGACTGTTCCACTTTTCTTTTCAGAACATTCTGATGGTCCCAGAGTATTTCATGCTGTGAACTTGGGAACTGGCAGGAGGAAGAGGAATTGAAATGCCTGCTTTAGCTTTTAGCACTTAGGTTCTTCTTGTCATGTATGTCTGTTTGGGATAATAATGGTTCCTTCCGGTGAGCTGTTAAAGAAAAGATTCTTTTTGCCCACCTCTGCTACTTCCTAAGGAAGAAACTAAAGATCTCATAACATATTTTTAAGAAGACGGTGAAAGGGAATGAGAGTAAAAGAAGAATGACCTCAAAATGCTGGGCAATAGTTCTTTTCATAATACAGTAGCTTCCACTGTATGAAAAGTATTGCTGAGAACGTACTGGCTACTGTAATCACCTACACATTCACTCTATTTGCCTAATTATTTGGTACAAATGCTTAGGTATCTGTAAATTATAGAAGACATTGTTTCAAAGACCTCTGTTCTTTTCTAACTTTGCTTTTAAACATGAATCAGATATTCAGGAATATGCGGAATAGACTATTCAAAGTCCCCTTTGCACCCAGTCCACAGAGGAAAAAAAGTTCCCCCACAAAAAACCCCCAACTAGAAACCTTTTGTTTGAATCTCCTGCTTTTTAACTGTAGAGGTTCCTACTTCAACCCTGATGAGTTACTTAAGATGGCTGCAGTCACAGTATCACCACATACTGATACCTTTCATGCATCAATAATTCTGGAATCAAAAGACAATTTGTAAATCTGTCAGGGCTTCAGACCATTCTTGGTTTCAAGTTTGCTTTGCATTTCTTTGCCTATTGTGAGCTGCAGCTACTGAAAAAAATGCCAGCACCAGATCACCAAGATTATCACATCACATTCCATTATACTATCAATCATCAAACCAAGAGACTATGCTGTTAAACAGGCATTTTGTGTATTTCAGTAGGTGCATGTGGCAGCATCTACCTTTCCTGATTGTAGTATCCACAGGATAGTGATAAATGACATGAGATCAACAAGCAGGCAAATAGCTGAGACATTGCACTTCAGTGCTGGATCAGTATAGGCCCCCACCCTCAGCTTTCCAGCCACAAGCAGGTGCCCCACACCGCAGGTTCCCTTGGCCCTGTGGGCTGCATGACCTTTCCCACCCTGCTCCATAGGGCAGGAGTAGGAACAGGGGCAGAGGCAGGGGCAAGAAGCATAAGCCAGGGAAGGAGAAGGAGCCCAGAGATCCAGCTGCTGCTGCAGCCAGAGCAATCTGAGGGAGCAGCAGCTGCAGGAGTCCTGGGGCTGGAAATTAACCCCTTGTAGGCTGTATGCAACCCATGGGCCGCCAGCTGGACAGCCTTGCCTTAAAGCAGCAGGGAACATTATTATTGGATTACTAACAGCACTGGACCATTGATTTACAAATCTTTGGTGACTCAACCTGGTCTTCCTCCTCTTGTTTTGGAATACCTAACAGTTTTCCCTAAAGATCACCATTTCCATATATAATTTTCAAGAAGGAACATGGCAGCAGAGCTGTCAGCTTCAGCTGTAACTGTATGAATAGAAGTCAGCTTGGATAAAAGCCATTAGTAGAGCTAAGCAAAAGCTTTCAGACAACTAGTTTATTATCTGAAAAAAATGCAGTTTCCAGTCAACTGATTCAGCCAATTATTCATGAAGTTATTCCAAATTTGGTGAATATTTTCAAGATAAAATATCTATGAAAATCAAAATGGTTTCTTTTTGTATATATAGATGCCAGCTGCATTGGTCCAAAGCAGTTTGAATGCAGTGACCTGTGGAGCACTGCTGTAAAACCCATCCATTTAGGGCAACAACTATGTCAATATTTTGCCATATGTGGAGTTACTCACTTGAGTGACTTTGAGCACTACTCAATAAAACTATTCCTGATAAGTAGGCAGAACTGCTGAAGTTTTAGTTTGAGTTGTATTAATACTTAACACCCCTAGCCCCTGAAAAACCACCCCAGAACACCTGAACAAAAAAAATCTATAAAAGTGGATCTCAAAGCTGTGTGATCAACTTTCTTCTCATACCAGAGCAAAGGACATTGACTTCACATTTGTGACAGATTTTTTTAAACTTCTTACTCTGTGAAACCTAGCTCCACTAAGGAGGTGTACACAAGAATTACATAAGGTTGAACTGACTATATTTTTTAACACAGAAAAAATATACATCAATTCTTATAAATGATCACCTCTACTTTCAATGTTATGATTATAATGGAAACTTTCAGTAATATAGAACTTTCAGTAATATTAATTACTGAATGAATATTCACTCTGACTTACTGGACAGTTCTGAATAGAGTCTATATTTCAAGAATGGAATCCATATTTCTAAATTGTGATAGATGTTCTGTTTAAATAGTAATATATTAAAATACAATATGTTTTAAATATATTTATTAAATATAACAACATATAAATATATTAAAAATCTGTAACGAGTATTGCACTGGAGATTCCCTTTTGGGAGGTTTAAGACTATGATACCACTTGCAGCAAGTGTCACCTATGTTTCATGGGAAGAATAAAGGAAATGGCAAAATAAAAAGGTGGCCGTTTGAAACTTAACAGGGAGTTGGAATTCCATAGCTAATCATGGGGGAGATGGAGTCTGCAGAGGGCAGGTGAGATGGTCAAAGGTACATATAAATAAATCACACATTTCTACAATTTATCTCCTGGCTATCACCTCTAAATATGTGATATCTAATCTATCCATCCATCTTGTCCCAGATTCTGGCAACACTGCTTGTATATCCTAAAAAGATAAGATGACTCAAGGGAGAAAATATAAGCCTGTAAAAGCACAGTTATACTCCTTCTTATGTTAATTTTCTCCAGGGGCTCTCAATCTGCATTCTGAATTACCAGCCCTGTAACAAGATAACACAGTAATTGCTACAGCTGGTCATCCTATTAGTTTAAAATCTTTTAAGCAACAGTGTAGCTCAGAAAGACATATCAGTGAAAAGACTTTAAGAACAATTACAATTCCACTGTATGGATTAAGACTGAACCTCTTATTTGTGTTGGTGCTCTGTCTATGTAGCTATTAAAAAGGGTTGTTTGGGAAGACAAGTGCTTGATAGATCAACGTTTCTTTAAGCATTGTACATTTTGCAGATGTGTAATATTATTATTCAAGCTCTAACTAGAGCTGGGAGGGAAACAGTTTCGCTGCTCTGAAGAAAATTTTAAAGAGTGACCTTTTTTTTCCATGCAGAAATACAAAAACATCAACATTTTTCATAAATTGAAAATCCCAGAATTGTTTCTGGTCAATCAAAACATTTTCTTTCTATTTTGACACTAATATTTGAAAAAATATAATCAGCATAATTTCAAAACATTATTTTGAATCAAAGAGCCAGAATGTTTCAATTGGTTATAAACTTTAAAATGTCAGAATGGATAGTCTGACAATTTCAAAACCATTCTTCCCAAAATATTTCAAACTGACAAATTCATTAAGAATGACCCTCTCCCTGTGAATCTTATTGTGCACAATATCACCACTTTCTACTGAGAAGATTTTCAATACAATATGCTGGCCAGCACTAGCTCTTATCTGATATGATACAAAATCTTGCAAAATTTCCAGGTTTTCCTGGTTCTGGAAATGACAGAAATACCTTTCACACCGTGTTTTACTTTGGAACTCTCTTTTCTGGTTATAATAAAAAAGTAGAGTTGGGTATAAATATTTTGTAGGTTTAATTTTTAGCACTGAGATGAGAATGTTTATATTTAGCATATAGAGGTTTTAAGGATGTTTTGTATGGTAAATAAAAGGCAGTGTAAAATTATTTTGAAATTATAACTGAATGTTATTACATCTGAATAAAGGTTTGGACTGTGATTTTCAGAGGAGTTCAAGGGAATTAAATGTTCACCTCTGCTTAATTTGAGTAGGATTTGAGCACTTAACTCCTGTAAATTATTTGGAAAAATCTTATGCACAGCATTAGGCAAACATTTGAATAAGATTTTCTAAAACAGGTAACTTTGGCAGATTATTCCAGGCTTGTGTGAAGAAGGCGAGCCATTTTAAAGTCATCTGTGGGATTTGTCCATTAAAGTGAAAGACAAAGCAATACAGGGGCTGTCTTGCCAGGATTTAGGAGTTTAAGCGTTCTCAGATTTCTAGGGATTTTTTTTTTCTTAAAGTCCTATCAACATTATAATGGAAGATGGGAAATGAGGGGTAATTAATTATAGGGGCCAATTTCAAAGGCAGTTTCATGCCATGACATTGGCTCTCGATTACTCTTGGTTTAACCATGTTTTTAAAGTGGAATCACTTTAGATTTCTTGAGTTAATCCCTTTTGTTGTGTCTGTGTGCCTGTGTGTACTGGAGAGGGGAGGGAGATGGTCATTTACAAAAGTGATTCTAACCTGAACAAGGACTCGCTAGACCCAAACATCCTCAGATTTGCTTAATTTTGCTCTGTGCACATTTAAACACTTTAAATTGTCATCTTAATGTTTTGTGTCTTTAAAACATGATTCTTTTTTTTCTTAACCTTTTTTTTTGTATTGCTTTAATGAATGGATTATGATGGTCATCCTGTAATACCAAGAATGAAAGATTTAGGACCTCTAATCTTAAGAACACTGCTTGGCGCCAGTAGACAAACAATGCACTCCCCAACCTGTTATCTCAGCCTTACTACTAAGCTTTCACTTCTTACCTGCTTTCAAAGAATATCAGTTCACCCATGTAGTCAGTAAGTAGGAGGTATAATCTTCTCAAGAAGGTAGTTTGCATTTCCTGGTTTTTAGGAATACGTCTTTATAATATATTGCTTCACTTCATAACAAAGCTGAACTTAAATAGCTGAATTTGCAAAGCTTCAAGCTCATTTGGGATAAAAACCCTAATTACAGCATTTCTTAAAAAATTAACCACAAAAAAGCAAGCTGAATGTTAAGGGTCTAAGTTAACCAATATATATTTGTAATGAATAATGTTTTATATTGCCCTATTATGTATTTAGAAACTAAAGTTATGTAATATTATTCATTTGAGAATATTCTTAGTTAAGCAGATAAATTTGGTATAATACAATAGAATGATATGTAAATAGAGGTGAATTATTATGCATGCAAAATTAAAAATTCTCACTCTCTCAAACATCTAGAAACAAAAATGCAATAGGAAATGCAAGCTGTTGTAAAATCACTTAGAATTCCTGCAAGCTGGCAAGTGTCTCCTGTACAGTTATGAGTGGTCTAAAGTATAATAATAATTCTTGAGTAAAAAGTAAATGAACAATATTGCATAAAGTATTTCTTGGAGGTACCTGTATCTCTTGGTTGAAACAGCATAGTATGATCATTGTGGGGGAACCTCCAATGTATTTTGACTGAATGTGAAACACTACATTTTTATTTTCACATTGGTGTATTTCTAAGAGGTGTTAAACAAATAAATAACAGTCTCAAAATCTTCTTGAGGCTCTGACTTACAAAAATTGGAGACTTCCCTGACCAGACTCCTGTAATGGTTTTCCTGTTGGTTATTGAAAACTCCAGGAAGTTAAAAAATTGGGTAATAAAAATGCCATATGATATTTCTGGAAATTCAGAGGAAAAAAAGCCAGCCTTATTTCATTATTCTGAATGAAAATGGCTACAATTAAAAGAAAAACATGTTCCAACTGAAGCTAGAGAAAAGGAATATCTACAGAAAAGAAGAGCCCAGATCACTTATATGACTGCTGTTGGAAGTGAGATACTTCATAGACAATTTACATGTCACACAACTATTTGGTCCTGTAGGTATTAAGGGTCTAAGTTAACCAATGTGTATACCATTTATTTCATAGGAACACAGGGTCAGACAACATCTCAGGGTCATCTAGTCCAACACCCTATGCACAGATAAAGCATTCTTAAACCATTTCAGGCAGAGACCTATCCAAGCCTCTTCCTGCAAACCTTCAACAAAGGAGATTTTACAACTTCCCTCAGGCAGTTTGTTCCATTGTTCTATGGTTCTTACAGTTCAGTTCTTACAATTTTTCCTGAGATTTGATCTAAATCTGCTTTGCTGCAGTTTAAACTCGTTGTCTCATGCCATGCTCTCAGTGGCAAGGGAAAATAATGTTTTTGTCCATCTTCTTCATGGCAGACTTTCAAATAACTTAGAATTGCTATCATATCCTCCCTTAATCTCCTTTTCCCACAAACTAAATAGTTCCTTCAGCTTTTCTTCATATGGCTTGCATTCCAACCTTTTATCATCTTTGTTGCATCCCTCTGGAACCTCTCCAATTTTTTTTATCCTTCTTAAGATGTAGTGCCCAAAGTAGACACAATTTAAATTACACTACTTGTATTTAAATTATATGAGGGCCCATAGTCTTCAGTTTTGAATATTGGCAAATCTCATTCTTCCTGGTGATGTCTGAACATTCATCAGTAAATTCAGGCCAACTTGCTTAAAACCTAGATGCCTAATTCCCTTTATCTTTACTTAGACTCATAAATAAAAGTGGCCTATTTTATAGGTTCTAAGTACATGCTGTTTCCCATAACTTCAAAAAGGATTTCTGGGTGACTGGGGTGTAGGTTGTAGGCATGTTGGTCTAAGGACATAGGCAGACAAGGTTCTTTGGGGAAATCTGGTATCTTTTATTAGACCAACCCAAATAGATGCTTCCTCAGCCTGGTGAAGGATTTTTAAATCTGAAAGCTTGCTAAGAATTTTTTTTCCAACTACAGTATTTGAGTTGGTCTAATAAAAAATATCAGATTTACCCAATAACCTTGTCTTTCTTGGTGACTAGCATCTGTGGAAATCAGTTCATTTTTATTTAAGTATCTAAATAAAGTGCTAAACCTTAGGCATCTATGTTTGAAAACAATGGCTTTGGTAGTAAATTGTAGATTGGTAATTGAAAAGACATTATTTTGTGTAGGTTGTCCCACAAGGAAGACTATCACAGACATTCCTGGCTTTCTGAAAAACCAAAGAGCTTTCAAGTGAGAAAAGACTAGATAGCCTGTAGTAACTAAAAGGACATAATGTATATATATATCCAAATTCAAGTCTGAGGTTCCAAAGTAGCAACAAAATGTCTTCCACTGAAAAGCTCAACTATCTACTACAGAGAATGAACAGTCATGTTAAAAATGCATTTAATTAATAAACATATATGCATTTTAAGTGAATTACAGAGACAAACCAAACATTGCTGTTTAGAGAAAACCCTTTTGCCCATTACCTTTATCTTGTCATTTCCATCTTTATCCCTTTACCACTTCTATTCTTTACACTTCAAATTGTGGGTTTTGTTTGTTTTGTCACTTTCTCCTTTTAGTTTCCAGCAATAATCTTTGTGCCTATTCTTCCCAATCATTGTATCAAATCTGCTAGCCCTTTAATTATATTTCAAGCCTTTATAAATCACAATAAGCTGGGCAAGAAAGCAAAGTTTTCATAGCAGCAATTGAGAAACAAAGCTATGAAGAAATATCATTTTTACCAACAAAACATTCTCTTAAAGCAGGAGAAAATCACCCTGATTTTGTTTCTTTTGTATAGTTTCTTTTCTACTCACTGATTGTTGCTGGGCTGAGTAATGGAAGTGAAGTGAGATGTCATTGATAGGAGTTTCTGAGAGGTACAGCAGTAATTCTGGAAGTACAGGAATTCTAGGCCCACCTATAGAAATAAAGGTTTTCAAATGGCAGCCACAGGTAGAACCCTATAACTAATTTATAATGAAATGGAAGAGAGAGGAAGATAAGCTGTTGGCCTGGGCTAAGTTAACTCATTACTGAAAGACCTCTACTTTGTAAGTAAATCACCCTCCTCAACACGTTTAACCCTTTAATCCTAATGAACTAATAAATGGATTAGAAGCCATCTTTTTTCAATGTGAAAGTATTGCTAATAATCAAGGTACTGATTTTGCAAGTCATATTTATACTGAATGGTGCATAGGAATTCTAATTATTATAGGCCATAGGAGACTAAAATATGACTTAATATCAGCTTAAAAGTTGCAAAAAGAGCATCAATATTTACAAATGAAACACTGTGTTCGATTAAGATTAACTCTTTTTAGCATTTTAGCAGGTTGGAAATTGGTTTGTAGAATTTCTCCCATATTTTCATATCAATGATTGTATTATTAAAACACCCAACTCCCCCTTCAGTATATAAAAAATCCTGGATAGCGCTGGAAAAATGCTGCATCTTTTTAGGGAGAGGAGGTCAGTGCTAGAAAATTTAAACAGAGTTTAAGGAAAAAAGGCCTTTTCTTTTCAGCAAAAAGGAAATAGATCTCCCTAGCTATTCAGTAGAGATTCAGAGGGATCAGTTAAAATTTTTAAACCATATTTTAGTTTTGTAGTTCATTGAGGAGAGAAATACTGCTTGTTCTATGAACATCCAAAATTCCCTAAGATCCCAACTTTTTCTTTAATTAACATTCTAATTAAGAACAATCATTCTGGTTTGTGACAGGATCACCCCACTAGGCATTTATGTTCATGTTACAACACAGAAGAAGCTTTAGTATCTACTTTAGTAGACTCTGGTTTTATGATTATCATTATGTAGAAATTTCTTACCTTTCATATATGAGAGTCACATCTGAAAAGAGTGATGAGATGAAAGGCAGAACATAGAAATGTGGTTTGTTTTCCTTATTAAGTCACATAGATAGGAGAATCCAGCAGTTCTTTGTCCAGTGCAGATAATCCTTCCTGCCATGTCCATACATAAACAAGTGACAGCGATGAGTAGGAATTACATTCCTTCTCGTGCATAATTTGTTCTCTCACATGAAAACTTTTTTCTAAGTTCTCAGACATTACCTGACACTTCAATTCACTATCACATTATAAAGCCCACTCTTGGGAAACCATGATAATACTTTTTCTGGGACCTGTTTACACCAAGTCGAGGACTGGAATCCCCACCACATTAACCTGATCCCAGCATTGCGCTGGAACTAACCCCAACTCGTGTGAGGGTTAAGGGTAGGATGAAGAATGGGTTGTTTTCTCATTTGACTGGACATTAGGGATAGGTACAGACATTTTGGGAAGTCAGGAAGATGCTAGATTGAGTTTAAAATGACCACTGGATCCAAGGTAAGTCAGGAGGGTGGGCTAGCAGGGGGACTAACAGAGGGACTTGGGGAGGGAAGGCAGGGTCTGCAGGGGGTGTTGGTTGGTTTGTGGGGGGCAAGCAGTGTTTGTAGGGGGGTAGGGGACTTTAGGGGGGGAGAAGAAGAATCCATGCAGGAGCTCCAGGAAGATTTGGCAGGATCAGGGAGACTAGCAGCCCTGGGAGGCTTGGAGGGATGAGGGTCTCTCTCCCCTCCCCCCAGACCAGGGGATGTTTTAGAACCCCACCATGCCCACTCCCAGACAAACAACCCACCTTGGTGAACCAACCCCTGTTGATCCCCCCACTCCCACCCCTCCCCCCACTACAACTTACTTCTTCCATTCCTGGTGAATGCCAGTAAAACCAGCATGGGGAACAGCTTGCAGGGTGGGGTTTGGTGGTCTCTGGGGGGGCAAGGGGAGGGCTAGCTGCTCTGCAGGAGGGGAGCTCTGGGGGTGGGCAAGGGGCCAGGGAGCTAAAAATAGCTCAGGGCTGGCAGGAGGTAGGAAAAGCACAGCCCTGGGGCTAGGGCCAGAAGCTGGGCTTTCCCAGTCCCAGGACCTGTATAGAAGCTATTAGATCAGTCTCGCTGGACCCAGTCTAACTTACACTACCTCCAAGGCATAGTTAATTTAGATTGATTTTTCCATTTAAAAACCAATCTAACCTTCCTGAACTTCTGTACAGCTCACACCTAGATCGACCTAATTAGGGATCTAAATGTAAGGTCTGCACCTAAGTTAGATTGGGTGGACATTTTTAATGTGCTCTAACCTCCCCCCTAACCTCCCTGATTGTCTGTAAGTACCCAAGGAAGCCCAATCCAGTGCACTTGCCACCTTGAGATAAAGGGTGCAGACAGAAGTGCAGGTCCTAACTCTAACTCAGAATGATTTTTGCAAAGTGTTCTGAGTTACAACGTTACCCGAGACCAAACAGAAGTTCACTGTTGGTTCCAGGGGGGAGGGGAATCTACCTGCCAGTTAGAAGCCTGCAGCCAGGTTCCCATAGCAACAGCCACACAGGCTGTTTTCAGAATGGGGGGAGGGGCAGCGGAGGGAGCTTATTCTTGCAGCTCCCTAGCTGGTGCTGAAAGGTGGCATGGGTGAATTGGAGCCCTCCCCCATCTTGGAGAGGCCCCAATACACCCACCTCATCCTCCAGGGGATGCTGAAAACCCCCCAGACTGAATTCCCTCCTCTCTCTTTTGCCCTCCCATTCTGAAAACAGCAAGAGGCTAGGAGCTCCACAGACACAAGTTGCAGAAGATGTAACATTTTGAAATATCTTTATCTGATACCTCATGAAATGAGGGGTCAGATTTTCACCTGATTGGCCATTTTTTGAAGCTGTTTGGCCATAGCTATAGACTGCTTTCTGTGTCCAGATCAGGTGAAAATTGTTGCTTCTGTCTGCATATAAAATGAACTGGGGGTGCAGGAGTGGTGGCCATATTGATATGACCACCACTCCCCCTTGCCAAATTCCCAGGCTCTGAGCCCAGGCCAGGCTGTGACTCATTCCCTTGTGGGGCCTAGCTGAGCCACCCTGCTTCTGGATTGGGAAAGGTCATGCCCCTTTCCCTCCCACAGGACCGGCTTAGAGCTAAGCCATGCCTCCTTCCATCTCTGCAGAGCTGGGTTGGAGTCGCGCCATGCCCTTTCCCCATGGGGACTGTTTTGGGCCTGGCCACACCCCTTTCCTCCCTTCCATCTGGCTCAAGTTCCTTTCCCCTGCCCCTTCTCCTCCCCCACCTCTGCCTCCGTCTCTGTGAAGCCAGCCAGTGGGGTCCATGCACACTTGGCACCAGATTGGGAGCATTGGCTGGACTTGGCCTGCAGATGAACCAGGCATTGCCAGTCTAGCCAGCTGGGCAAAAAAGTTGATACCGCTGTCCTAGTTATCCACTGAGACTCTGGGAAGTTGAAAGAAAGACAGAAAAAAATAATACTTCCTGGGCCATTCTGGAACTTCCAGCAAAATCTTCCTCAGTCTCAAAATAAATAAATAAATAAGTTACTGAGCCCTCTGCTGGGGGTAATGATAGAGTCAGGGTGTTTACACTGCGTATTACTGGCCAGTGACTGCATCTACACCTGCTTTTTGTTGCAGAATAGACTAATTAGCTTGGCTTTAAAGCATCACCATCTACACGCATGTTGGTATTAGGGCACAGTAAACTAATTGCCTCTGCCTTAAGATAGTACAGTTGAGGACACTACTGTCTTACAGCAGAGTAATTAGATGTAGTAAAACACATGGGTAGCTGGTGACTATGGACATCAATTACACCCTGTTAGCTCAGTCAGTCGGGAGTGCAGACTCCTGCCTGCTTCTTAGCCATATGGCTCACAGGTTCTGGACCTTTGTGCCCCAGCTAGCCCCAGTGCCACCACCCAGAGTCTGGGGCTGATTCCCCTGTACTCCTCTGTATAGCGCAAGCATCCTCCATGAAGCTGTGTCCACCAGCATTGAAGCCTTACTCTTGAGAAAAAAACTTCGATGGACAGGCCACTGTGTCCGGATGTCTGAGAATTGCCTCCCTTGCCAGATTTTCTTCTCCCAGCTCTCTGTTGGCCAACGCTTAAAGGGCAGCTGAAGGAAACAGTACAAAGACACACTCAAGGACACCCTCAAGCATAGAGGCATTGACACCAACGGCTGGGAGGAGCAAGCTGCTGACCATTCAGCGTGGCACAGCCTGGTTAATCAAGGCATGCACCACTTCAAGGCCCAACAACTCGATACTGAGGCAGAATGGTAGTGACAGAGGAAAGAGAAGGAGACCAACCCGGGGCTGCAAATCCCACTTCCCAGTGCAACAACATTCCCCCATTGCTGAAGAATGTGTGCATCCAGAACTGGGCTTCTCAGTCACCTGAGGACCCATCAAGCGTGATGGATATCATCCTCAATTTCAAGGGACTGCTGATGGCAACGACTCCCTGCCAGCCTGAGCCTGCTCCACCCCAACTCAAATTGCTGCTGCCCTGGGTGCATGTGTAGATGCTACACCCAGAAGTTTTCTCTGGCTCTAACTGCTCCAGAGTTTATTGCTTCACATTAATTGCTTGTGTAGATGCTCTTAATCAGTCACATATCTCTCCTCTGCCTGTTCATGATTACTTAGGGGAGAGATGTCTGAGAAGCAGGTGCAGATAAGATGGCAGTAAAAGCACCAACAAATATATCTACATAATGACTGTCTCAACATCAGCATTTCCTTTATATATTTCTAAGCTTGTATCATTTTTAAACAGAGCCAAGCATTATACCCCAAGATTAAATCAAGCAAAGTGAAACAATTTAGCTGAAATGAATGGCCTGTTTCCCATTGCAATTTTATTTTACCATTGCCAGATAACACATAGCTCATTTAATTGCATCATTATGCTTTTCAAAATCTTGCTCCAAATGTAGAAAGAGCTACTTCTCATGAAAGCATGTTACATCTCTTAAGAATTTGGTCCTTGTTTTAAAGTTTTCTGTTTTTCAAAAGAGTAGGATGCTAACTGAGATGGTGATTTCTCTAACAAAGACAACAGTCCTCTAAACCTTAGACTTATTTTCCATATGTACCACCAAAGCCTTCTGATGACTAACAACTTTTGGACAATTCCTAAGCTCTATGTAACAGCCATATCAATCTTCAGGGGTCCCACTGACACACTGACCTGCTTTTACAATATTGCTACCATGGATGAAGGATAATGAAAGCTTAGATAATCAATTTAAGAAGTTAATTATGCATTACTTTTAGTCTTCAAATCATGATGTATAGGCTTTTCTGTGAACTTTTCAAATCCCAGTGAAGCAGAGTACAACTTATTTTGGGATTTTACTGAAATTGAGGAAATCCTATTCTTCACAATGACAGTTATGACACTTACCTATTTATGTGTATGTGTCCACATCTCATTTATGAGATTACATTTGGATGCAGTGATTAATGACTTGATTTATTAGAGGTTTTTTACAGTGCCATTAAAATTACTCATTGATTGGATTACCTGTAGATTTGACCAATTATATTCATTTATGGTGCCTCAAAAATGACATATTTGGATCTGTTTGCGTTTGGGGGGCATTGTTTGTTTTTTGTTATAAGCAAAAGTAATAACAGATTAATACAAATCAAGTTTATTTCTGAAAACTAAATAATTCTGGAACTTTTATGATAGCCTCCTAGCCAAGTAACTTTTCTGATAACTTTGTGTATTATCTGTTAAGCTGAGAATGCTGGTGAAGGCCAAAATGTAATAAATAGCCACTATTTGTTTTCTTCACTTGTGCCCTATTGAAAGAAAAATGTATTGCATATTTTTTTAGAAAGCTTCAACAGTTTAGATGTCCATTCCATATCAGAAGAGTGGTACAGGCACAACTACTTTTCTGTGGACCTACATCCTCTGCGAAAAGAGTACTAAAATGGTTAAATGAGTCCTAGTTATTCTTTTTGTTGTCACACTCATTCTGGCTGAATGACTTTAGCTTGGCAAGATATCTACTTTATCTCTAAAGCCTTTAGCCTCTCCTTTCTTCTCCTCACATATTTCTAACGCAAAGAATGAGTGCCAGAATAAAGATGTGCCAAGATGGATTCAACACTTACCATAACTTTGCCTCCTTGAAAATGCAGTAAACAGCTCTGGATAAATCTTCTGTCTCAAGAGACAGAGCAAAAAAAACAAACCAAAACAAAATAACTTCCTCCCCCCAAACAGACATTGCTAATCACAATATTTTTGCTTTTGTCACCAGTTGAAATGTATCTTTTCAACTGGCCAACAGCAGCACTATGTTTCCTTTTCAATACATAGCCTTTACACTGAGAGTATTTCCTTTTACTCTGCTTTTGTTTTCATAGGAATTTTTTAATTAATATGTGCCCTTACTCGAAACACTGCTTTCTCTCACAACTACTATTTCTTTTATTCTTGAAGATTTGAACATTATACATATATTTATCTTTCAGGTTTTCCTCCAATTTGACTGCCTCACATGCATTAGGATTATAACAATGACAGCCTTCAGAATCCATAACTAAAAAGACTATGACCAAGTATAGTAGAGTAAATAAGTGAATATATTTTTTTCACCATGTATAATGCCCTACTTGGCACAGGTGCCTGGAGAATATACTGTCTGGGAATCTAGAGAACAGGCTACTATGGGAGTGGGAGAATGGGGGAGCAGAAGGAAAGGACACTCCACATAATCATGATAAATACAAGTGGCTTGGAATTTTCACACATTTGTCTAATTTTCTCTGTTTTCCAATATAGTAAAGCAGATTCAGTGAACTTTGGTCTTGTGTACAACAGGAAGAATTATATCGATCTGGTTTCCCATGATCACCTCTTGGAGAAACTGGCCAATTGTTGCCTTGGGTCCTCCACGATCCACTGGCTGGAAAATTGGCTCCATGGTCAGACCCAGAGGGTAGTAATTGATGGAAGTCACTCATCATGGTGTCCTGTGACCAGTGGGGTCCCCCAAGGCTCTGTTCTTGGACCCATACTGTTCAACATCTTCATTAATGATGTGGACACTGGAGTCAGAAGCGGACTGGCCAAGTTCGCCGATGACACCAAACTTTGGGGCAAAGCATCTACACCAGAAGACAGGCGAGTGATCCAGGCTGACCTGGACAGGCTCAGCAAGTGGGTGGACAAGAATCTGATGGTGTTCAACACCGATAAATGCAAGGTTCTCCACCTTGGGAAGAAAAACCCACAGCATCCTTATAGGCTCAGCAGTGCTATGTTGGCTAGCACTATGGAAGAAAGAGACTTGGGAGTCATCATTGACCACAAGACGAACATGAGCCTGCAGTGCGATGCTGCGGCTAGTAAAGCGACCAAAATGCTGGCTTGCATCCATAGATGCTTCTCAAGCAAATCCCAGGATGTCATTCTCCCCTCGTACTCGGCCTTAGTGAGGCCGCAGCTGGAGTACTGCGTCCAGTTTTGGGCTCCACAATTCAAAAAGGATGTGGAGAAGCTTGAGAGAGTCCAGAGAAGAGCCACACGCATGATCAGAGGTCAGGGAAGCAGACCCTACGATGCCACGGAGCAGGGGGGCAGCAAAGGCACCAGTCGCAGGGCTCAAGTGCCTATATACTAATGCTAGGAGCATGGGGAACAAGCAGGATGAATTAGCGCTCCTGCTTGCACTAAACACCTATGACTTAGTGGGGCTAACAGAGACCTGGTGGGATTCATCCCATGACTGGGCGGTACATATTGAGGGCTATAGATTGTACAGAAAGGACAGGTCGGGGAAGAAAGGGGGGGGGGTTGCACTTTATGTCAGTGAGCAATATACATCAACCCTCATCAAGACAGAATCCAAGGTTGAGGAAGTAGAAGGATTGTGGGTTAGGCTACATGGGGGGCAAGGAGAAAGGGATTTGGTGGTAGGGGTCTGCTACAGACCCCCACACCAAGGGGAAGAAATAGATGCGGGGCTCCTGAGGCAACTCTCGGAGACCATAAAAGCTAAAGAGGCGGTAGTCATGGGGGACCTAAACTATCCGGACATCTGCTGGGAGACGCAGACAGCAAGGTCCCATCGCTCACGCAGGTTTCTAACCTGTATACAGGACCTCCACCTGACACAGGAGGTGCATGGTCCCACTAGGGGGAATGCCATAGTGGATCTGGTATTGGCAATGGGGGATGTCATGGTAGGGGACCTCCAGATCGGTAGCCATTTGGGAGACAGTGATCACCTAATAATAGAATTCAACATAAGACGTCGAGTGGGTAAGGTAACTAGTAGGGTGAAAGTGCTAGACTTTAGGAAAGCTGATCTCAATGCACTCAGGCGATTAGTCAAAGAAGCACTGCAGAGTAGGAGTTTTGAAGGGATGGGAGCCCAAGAAGGGTGGCTGTGCCTAAAGGAAACGATCCTTCGGGCACAAAGCAAGACGATCCCCGAGCGAGGCAAAAAAGAGAAAGGGGCCAGGAGTCTTCCATGGCTGACCAGAGAAATCCAGGGCAGCCTAAGGGCCAAAAGGGGAGCACATAAAAAGTGGAAACAAGGTGAGATCACTAAAGATGAATATACCTCCTCTGCTCGTGCTTGTAGGGAGGCAGTTAGGCGGGCCAAAGCTACCATGGAGCTGAGGATGGCAACCCAAGTAAAAGACAACAAGAAATTGTTTTTTAGATATATTGGGAGTAAAAGGAAGGCCCAGGGAGGAATAGGACCACTGCTAAATGGGCAGAAACAATTGGTGACAGACAGGGGGGACAAGGCTGAACTCCTCAACGAGTTCTTTGTCTCAGTGTTCCTAAGTGAGGGGCAAGACAAGTCTCTCACTGGGGTTGTAGAGAGGCAGCAGCAAGGCGCCAGACTTCCATACGTAAATCCTGAGGTGGTGCAGAGTTATTTGGATGAACTGGATGCCTTTAAATCGGCAGGCCCGGATGGGCTCTATCCGAGGGTGTTGAAGGCACTGGCCGACATCATTGCAGAGCCACTGGCGGGAATTTTCGAATGCTCATGGTGCACGGGCCAAGTCCCGGAGGACTGGAAAAGGGCTAACGTGGTCCCCATTTTCAAAAAGGGGAGGAAGGAGGACCTGGGCAACTATAGGCCAGTCAATCTCACCTCCATCCTTGGTAAAGTCTTTGAAAAAATTATCAAGGCTCACATTTGTGAGAGCCCGGCAGGGCAAATTATGCTGAGGGGAAACCAGCACGGGTTTGTGGTGGGCAGATCGTGCCTGACCAATCTAGTCTCTTTCTATGACCAGGTTACAAAACGCCTGGACACAGGAGGAGGGGTGGATGTCGTATACTTAGACTTCAGGAAGGCCTTCGATACGGTATCCCACCCCATACTGGTGAACAAGCTAAGAGGCTGTGATGTGGATGACTACACAGTCAGGTGGGTGGCGAATTGGCTAGAGGGTCGCACCCAAAGAGTCGTGGTGGATGGGTCGGTCTCAACCTGGAAGGGTGTGGGCAGTGGGGTCCCGCAGGGCTCGGTCCTTGGACCGATACTCTTTAATGTCTTCATCAGTGACTTGGATGAGGGAGTCAAATGTACTCTGTCCAAGTTTGCAGATGACACAAAGCTATGGGGAAAAGTGGACACGCCGGAGGGCAGGGAACAGCTGCAGGCAGACCTGGATAGGTTGGACAAGTGGGCAGAAAACAACAGGATGCAGTTCAACAAGGAGAAATGCAAAGTGCTGCACCTAGGGAGGAAAAATGTCCAGCACACCTACAGCCTAGGGAATGACCTGCTGGGTGGCACAGAGGTGGAAAGGGATCTTGGAGTCCTAGTGGACTCCAAGATGAACATGAGCCGGCAGTGTGACGAAGCCATCAGAAAAGCCAATGGCACTTTATCGTGCATCAGCAGATGCATGACAAATAGGTCCAGGGAAGTAATACTTCCCCTCTATCGGGCGCTGGTCAGACCGCAGTTGGAGTACTGCGTGCAATTCTGGGCGCCACACTTCAAGAAGGATGAGGATAACCTGGAGAGGGTCCAGAGAAGGGCCACTCGTATGGTTAAGGGCCTGCAGACCAAGCCCTACGAGGAGAGACTAAAGAAACTGGACCTTTTCAGCCTCCGCAAGAGAAGGTTGAGAGGCGACCTTGTGGCTGCCTATAAGTTCATCACGGGGGCACAGAAGGGAATTGGTGAGGATTTATTCACCAAGGCACCCCCGGGGGTTACAAGAAATAATGGCCACAAGCTAGCAGAGAGCAGATTTAGATTGGACATTAGGAAGAACTTCTTCACAGTTCGAGTGGCCAAGGTCTGGAACAGGCTCCCAAGGGAGGTGGTGCTCTCCCCTACCCTGGGGGTCTTCAAGAGGAGGTTAGATGAGTATCTAGCTGGGGTCATCTAGACCCAGCACTCTTTCCTGCTTATGCAGGGGGTCGGACTCGATGATCTATTGAGGTCCCTTCCAACCCTAACATCTATGAATCTATGAATCTATGACAGGTTGAGAGCTATGGGGCTCTTTAGCCTGGAAAAGCACAGGCTCAGGAGTGATCTGATGGCCACCTACAAGTTTATCAGGGGTGCTCACCAGTATCTGGGGGAACGTTTGTTCACCAGAGCGCCCCAAGGGATGACGACTAGGTCGAATGGTCATAAACTACTTCAAGACCGTTTCAGGCTGGACATAAGGAAGAATTTCTTTACTGTCCGAGCCCCCAAGGTCTGGAATAGCCTGCCACCGGAGGTGGTTCAAGCGCCTACATTGAACACCTTCAAGAGCAAACTGGATGCTTATCTTGCTGGGATCCTATGACCGCAGCTGACTTTCTGCCCTTTGGGCAGGGAGCTGGACTCAATGATCTTCCGAGGTCCCTTCCAGCCCTAATGTCTATGAAATCTATGAAATCTATGAAATATCAACTGCTTTGATGATAAGCAAGAGGAGAGATAGGCAGACATTTTTCACCGTGTCACCTAACTCTAAATGAATAAGAAGAACTAAAGAAAGATTTATTGTAGAGCTGTAGCAAGATCCTTTGTCTGGCTTTAAACAACTCTACCTTAAGTGAGGGACCATTTCCCTTGTAAGGGAGTGTCTCTAAATCAGGGGTGCTCAACCCTTTGCCCATGGCCATCACCTTGTAATCCCACAGATGTGTGGAGAGCTCCATGGCCTGTAACTCTGCATGCCATATATGGCATACAGAGCTGCACAGAGTCCAAACTGGCATGCAGGGCTGGGCAGACCCAGGGCAGAACCCTGGGGCCCTGACCCCAGTGCATGGAACTTGGCACCAGGAACATGAACCTCCAAATCTGATTCTTGCACATGAGGCTGGATGGAGGCACCATGTAGCCCTGATCCCCGCATATTGAGCCTGGTGGAGGTGATGTGAGCTCTGGAGCTCAATCCGTATAAACAGGGCCTGGTGGAGGCACCATGGTGTCCTGATCTCTGCATGCAGAACTGAGTAGAGGTGGCATAAATCCTGGGTCTCAATCCCAGCATGGCTGGAGGCTGGGTGAGGGTAGCACAGGGTCCCAGGCCCCAGCCCCATGCAGGGCTAGGCAGAGGCAATCCTAGGATGCAGGTTCTGATCAGGTCTGTTGACTGGCCCTGCACCATTCATTTGACCCATCGGGCCAAGAAGAGGAGCATCAGTGTTCTAAATTCTTACTTCTGTTACTACATCTTCCCTCGTAACAATAAGTACAAAAATCAGTTCACACAAAAAGCAATTAAGAGCCATCTACAAAGAAGAGGTTATAAACACTTTACTCTGAAGTGAATATTAGGGCTGTGCAAAACAGCTATGTTTCGATTCAGTTGCAGATTTGGCCATTTTAGATGGACAGTGATTCATTTCAGTGTTTCGGATCACTGTTCTGTTAGGCTGAATCTGTTTTGGAGTTTCGGTGCTGTTTCGGTGATCTTCTCAGGGCATGAAGCCTGTCAGGTTTCAAGGAGATAGGTGCAGGGGTTTCTGTGAAACTGCACCTCAAACTGTTCAAAGCAAAACTCATGACAGTCGTGACTCTGTGTGTGTGTTAAGGCACAGTGGGAGGAAAACAGCAGGCATGGTAGCCTGTAACAGGAAGCCTTCCCAGTGCCGGTTAGATCTCCGTCCATCCACCTGTTTCTGGGCAAACTGCCTGCCCCTCTTTTGTTTGCCACACCTTGATGGGAAACTGATTCAGATGTTTCCCAGGTGGGAGGCTGTCCATTTAGGTGTCTTGGGGCGACATCCATTCCGCACCTCAATACCTCCCCTAATGCTGAGGCCCATATCTCACACATTTCATCCTTCACTGCCTGCAGCTGTGGTCCCTCTCTGGGACCTTTGGCTCCCCCTTAGGCCCTGGCCCTGCCTTCAGGCCAGTTGGAATTCCAAGCCTCTTGCTCTGGGCATTTCTCGTGGTGGGCCCCTGGCCCTTTGATCCCTCTTTGGATCCTGGCCCCAGCACGGGTCCGGGTCCCTTTGATATCTTTTATAAGACCAACTGAACAGTTGGAGAAATGTATCTTAGCAAGCTTTTGGGTTTAAAAACCCTTCATCAGGCTGAGGAAGCATCTGCAGTTGGTGCGTGCTCTTCCTGGATGGAAGCCACAGGCTGGGCTGTGGGCAAGAAAGCCAGTCAGTGAGAATGTAAATTGAGGCATCAGGGGGTGAGAGACAGGATGGTGGGGGAGGGGGATGTAGCAATCAGGTAAAAGTGGAGAGGTACCTGGGGAATCAGATGTCAGGCAGGTTGTAGTGTGTCATAAATCTAATGTCTATATTGAGTCTATGAGTTTCTGTATCCAGGAGGTTGATGAAGTGAAGTTCATAGGCTTATCTGTGAAAAGTGGTTTGTAAATTCAAACAGGCACCAGACCTCACTAACCTCATCACCAGAAGCAAACTTCCTACAGCCCAAAACACACCAAATGGATCCAGACCATGCCATGGCAAGAAATGTAAAACCATTTACACCCCACAACAGAACCATCACCACTCCTGGATCTTACAGCTGCACCTCCAGAAACATTATGTATCTTATCCAGTGCAACAAATGTCCTGATGGAAAATACATAGGAGATACCAAGCAACAACTGTTCACTAGAATGAATGCACACTGGAAATCTATTACAGACAAGAATACCCAACTACCTGTGGGGGCACATTTTTCACAAGAAAGCCACTTTGTCTCCAATCTCTCAGGCCTGATCCTCAAAGGGAATTTACAAACCACCTTTCATAGATGAGCCTATGAACTTCACTTCATCAAAATCCTAGATACAGAAACTCATGGAATCAATATAGACATTGGATTTATGACACACTATAACCTGCCTGACATCTGACTCTCCAAGTACCTCTCCACTTTTACCTGCTACAACCCCCTCCCCTCCCCTCCTCCACCTGTCTCTCACCCCCCTGACACCTCAATTTACATTTGCACTGACAGGCTTTTGAGTTTTTAAACCTGAAAGCTTGCTAAGATATATTTCTCCAACTATTCAGTGGATCTATTAAAAAATATCAGATTGCCCCAAAGAACCTCGTCTGCCTTGTGTGTGTTAAGGTAGAGTGTGATGAATGCAGCAGGGATGGTAGCCTGTAACAGGGGAGCTTTCCAGTGCTTGGCCCACCCATCTGTTTCTGGGTCAACTGCCCGTCCCTCTTTCTCCTGCCACACCTTGATGGAAAACCAATTCAGATTTTACCCAGGAAGGAGACTGCCCATTCAGGCCCCTGATGTCTAGGGGTGACACCCATTCCGCAGCTCTGTACCTTCCCTTCACTGCGGCTCATGCCTCGCAGATGACATCCCAGGCAGTTATGCTCACTGAGAGCCTCACAACTCCACTGTAACCAGCAAGCCTTAGGCCTCTCAAAGATCTTAAAGGCCTGGGCTTTCCCTAGCCAGGACTGTGTGTACATGTGGTGGCTGGAGGTTATAAGGCACCTCCTACCCACCTTTCACTATGGAGGTTTGTGGTTCTGGCATTTCTTGGGGGCCTCCACGCCACTGGCAGTCCTACCAGGCCTCCTGACCCTGGAAGGGAGTAATTTTAGGTCATGCCCAGGACCTGGGGTCTCCTCCTTCTTCATAGCCCCCGCCCGTACCTCCAAGTTTGTCTTGGCATGGAAGCTCAGCAGGGAGATGTTCTTCCCCTGCTGGCTGGTGATACAGTGAGTACTGCCTCCAGCGCTGAGAGCAGGACATTAATTTTTTTTTTTTAAATGAAAAAGGAAATAGGTGCGGATGGAGTGAGGAGGGTGGCACTCACTCCTTCTGCACCTGAAGCTTGGGGAACCCCAGCAGTGGAAAGTTCATCTTGAGGAACACCAGCTGCTCTACCAAACCAGGATCCAAGGAGGTGCAGCAGGGCATCAGAACATCACCAGCAATGCTGAACACCCTCTCACTCAGAACACAGGTTGGTGTACAGGACAGTGTTCCCAGGCAACTGTGGCCAAATCCTGCCACATCTGGCTGCTGCTTGCCCAGTAAGCCAAGGGGTTGCAGAGCAGCGGCTCCACATCCTCAGTGAGAAAGGTAGTCACAAAGGCCTCAGCACTACCTGCCTGATGCTGGGGTCTGGTACCTCTGGACCCCAACATGGAAGCCATGCCCTTGGCCCACATTGGCAGGACTTGTGGTGGAGCAGACTGGTTGGTGGATGGAGTGCTGGCATAGTGGTTCCCCCTCTTCCATGTCCCCCCACTTCTGCCCTTCTACCTCCTTGACTCTGTTCACCAGCACCTCCATCCAGTGATCCAGGATTTTGCTGGCACACACACTCCCCTTCACTGTTGGGTTTCACATGGTCACCAGCACGTGGGCCATACTAGGCCACAATAGATCCAGCTATTTCTTGATCCCCTCCTTCAGCCATTTCACCAGTGCCTACACCTGTGGTGACAGGGGATTGTCCCAGCCAGGAACATCTATCCCCTGGAACTTCTCCATTTGGTTCTGAAGCTCCCTCACTATGGGGATCACCTGGCTGAGAAGGGCATTGCCAGTTCTGAGGCTCTTGGTAACCTCGAGGAATGGCTTGAGGAATGGCTTGAGGATCTGGGAGATGGTATCCCACGCTGTTTTGTTAAGGGGGCTGCTGATCCCAATCTCCTTAGATTTCATAGATTTCATAGATATTCGGGCTGGAAGGGACCCTGAAGGATCATCAAGTCCAGCTCCCTGCCCCAGGGCCAGGAAGTCAGCAGGGATCATAAGATCCCAGCAAGATAAACATCCCAATGTGCCTTGAAGGTATTCAAAGTGGGTGCTTGAACTGCCTCCGGTTGCAGCCTATTCCAAACCTTGGGGGGTCGGACAGTAAAGAAGTTCTTCCTTATGTCCAGCCTGAATCAGTCATGGCAGAGTTTGTGACCATTCGATATTGTCATCTCTTGGGGCACCCTGGTGAACAGACATTCCCCCAGATCCTGGTGAACACCCCTGATACACTTACAGGTGGTCACCAGATCGCCCCTGAGCCTGTGCTTTTCCAGGCTGAGGAGTCCCAGCCTCTTATCATAAGGTCTGTTTTCCTGACCTCTGATCATGCACATGGCTCTCCTATGCACTGTTTCAAGCTTCTCCATATCCTTTTTGAATTGTGGAGCCCAAAACTGGACACAATACTCCAGCTACGGCCTCACAGAGGCCGAGTACAATGGGAGAATGACGTCCCAGGATTTGCTTGAGAGGCATCTATGGGTGCAAGCCAGCATTTTATTAGCTGCAGCATCACATCGAAGGCTCATGTTCATCTTGTGGTCAATCATGATCCCCAAGTCCCTTTTATCCATAGTGCTAGCCAGCGTAGCACTGCCAAGCCTATAAGCATGCTGCAGGTTTTTCCTCCCAAGGTGGAGAACCTTGCATTTTTTGGTGTTAAACACCATCAGGTTCTCATCTGCTCATTTCATGAGCTTGTCAAGATCTTCCTGGATCACCTTCCTGTCCTCAGGTGTGGATGCTTTACCCCAGAGTTTGGTGTCATCGGCAAACTCAGCCAGCCCACTTTTGACACCAATGTCTACATCATTGATGAAGATGTTAAAGAGTATAGGCCCTAGGACAGAGTCTTGAGGGACCCCACTGGTCACAGCACACCACAACAATTGAGTTCCATCAACCACCATGCTCTGGGTCCTACCATGGAGCCAATTTCCCAGCCAGTAAATTGTGGTGAGGTTGAGGCCGCAGTTAGCCAGTTTTGCCAAGAGGTAATCATGGGATACCAGATTGAAGGCTTTTTTAAAGTCAAGATATATGACATCAATCTCCTTTCCCTTGTCCAGGTGATAGGTCACCTGTTCATAAAAGGAGATGAGATTGGTCAAGCAAGAACTATCCACAACAAACCCATGCTGGGTATCCCTCAGAATATTGCCATCAGCTAGTCTGTTAAGGAAGGCCTCTTTGATAATCTTTTCCAAGACCTTCCCCAGGATAGAAGTTAGGCTGATGGGCCTGTAGTTTGCTGGACCTACTTTCCTCCTTTTCTTGAAGATAGACACCACACTGGCTTTCTTCCAATCTTTGGGCATTTCTCCAGAGCACCAGGAGTACTCAAAGATCTGTGCCAAGGGCTGAGCTATGATGCTTTCCAGCTCCTTGAGTACCCTTGGGTGTAAACTGTCAGGGCTGGCTAACTTGAAGGTATCCAACCTGTCAAGGTGTTCCTTCACAAGGTCAGCTTTGATAGAGGGTAAGGAATCTCCCTCACCTGGGCCTCCCTGACCCACACTGGGCAGGGGCATCCCTTGGGACTGGTGAAAAACTGACGCAAAGTACCCATTAAGCAAGTTTGCTTTTTCATGGGCATCAGTTGTCAGTTGTCCCATCTGGTTTAGCAGGGGTCCAATATTGCCCTTGCTTTTCCTCCAGCTCCCCACATATCTGAAAAAGGACTTTTTATTGTCCTTGATATTTGTAGCTAGCTGGAGTTCAGTTGCAGACTTGGCTTTCCTGGTTTGCTCTCTGCAGGTATGGACCAGAGCAGAGTATTTCTCTGTGGTGGTGGATCCAGTCCTCCATCCTTTGTAGGTCTTCCTTTTAAGATGCAGGAGGTCTGCTAGTTCCCTGAAGAGCCAAGGGGGCTGCTGTGCCCTTTTGCTGCCTTTCCTCCAAGACAGGATAGACTTTGCTTACACATCCAGGATTGCTCCCTTAAGGAGCAACCACTCGTCTTGAACTCCTCTCCCATTTGGGTTATGGCCCTTTAGGGAGGAGGCCTTGAGCAAGGCCATCTCATAGATGACCTTCTGTTTCTCAACCAGCCTTTTGAGCATCAAGTAAGTGGAGTTCCATCAAGTCTCCGCATCCTGCATGATTTTGTGCTGTGGGATGCTCAGCTCTGCCTGTTTGTCCCGCAGCAAATCCTGCCCCCCTTGATACTCTGGTGGAAGTAGTCCACAACCTTTCTGCATTTTGAAATGAACTGGCTGGTTCTGATGACACCATCACCAGCAGCCCTGTCCCCCTCCAAGACATCCCTAACTGCATGGTGGAACTTGTGTGCTACATAATGGATGCCAACAAAATTGGCATCACGAATTGCCTTGACCATATTGGCCCCATTGTCGGTGACCATGAACCTGTGGGTGAGCTTGTCCTGCTCAATAAGCCAACCTTGCACCATGTGGTTCATGGCCCCCATGATATCCATTGTTGTGTGGAACTCATCCATCACCTCCATTGGAAGGAGAGCCCACCGATGGCCTGACTGATTGCACCAGTGCCCTGTGAGGGAGAGGTAGGCATGATCCAAATGCTCCAAATGTCCCCAGCTGCTCCAAATGTCTGAGGAGAAGTGCAAGGCCACCTGTGTACCTGCCTTGCGCAGCTCATCCCTCAAGTACTGCCTGCATGCCTCATACAGGGAGGCACCACCATCCTGCTGAAAGTGGTGTGTGCAAGCACACGGTATGATGGGGCCATGAGTGCCATGAGCCACCTGAACACTGGCCACTCAACTAAGAAGAAGGACTGGCCATCCAGAGCATCTCCCTAATGCTCTGGGTGACCTTGCTTGCCTTTGGAATGCACCCCACTTTTCCTCCACTGGTCCAGGCTGACCTGCCTTCTGGGGGATGGGGGCTTTGGAGTGAGAGGGAGACTTCCCTTTGGGCACACTCCCACTCGTGCCAGGATGAGGAGCAAGGGCAAAGGAGTGGTTCCTCCTGATATGCATCAGAATCCCCATGGTGCTGAAATGTTTCTCATCCTTGCCCTAGGTGGCCTTGCATCAGTAGTGCAGGCAGATAGCATATGTGTGATCATCTCCCACCTCAGAATGATCCTACACTACACTACCCGCTTGCTTCTGGGGTGTGGGTGCGGATCCTGCCTTATCCCCGTCCTCAGCAGGCAGAGGTACAACAACAGGAGGAGCTGACTCAGCTGAGCCATTTGCCTCCACAACCTCAACCTCCTCTGAGGTGCTTTTTGGGGATGGAGACCTGTCTCTAGGGGAACTTTGAGCGCTATGGAGCACAAACTCAGATTCTCCCTCCTTCCCCAGAATTTTTCTGGCTATGGCACTGAGCTGCCAGCTTCTCCACTGGCACTGGAAGGCTCAGGTTGGGAACTGAAACTGGGGTAGAGGAGACTGCCATGCTGGTGCTTGTCATGCTGGTGGTGCTGGGGGTTATTATTATTGCTGGTGTTAGTGGAGGTGGTGCAGGTGCAGACACTGCACCCACCTCCTTGCTGCCACTAGCAACAGAAGCCTCATGACTGCTTGGGAAGAGGGTGCATCTAATTTTGGGGCGGGGTGGGGGAGGAACTTACAGCTCTCCCTCTGCCGCCTCTCATTCTCTTGCCAGAAGACCTAGTACCTGCCTTTCCAGCATGCTTCATGTTTGGTGTGCTGGAAAATGTGTGTCTGTGTGCTGTATATGTATAGTGCTTTCCTGCACAGTGATGAGACACTGCCAGGCAAAGCACAGCTTTCTTTTTGTTCAGGGTGAAAAAAAAATAACAAGGATAGATAACAGGATTTTTGGGGAAGAAATATTAGAAAGGAATTAACAATAGGGATGATAGGCAAGGGTAAGTTGGAAAAGATAGGCTAATGGCTGGCTACAACTTGGTAGCAACAGACTACCAAGTGCTACCAGCCTAGACCCCTCAGATGCTGTGCTCTGCTGCTCACACTGCAAGAGACAGATCTCACAAAAGGCAGAGAGCAGTTTACAGACAGCCTTATATGTTCTTTCTCCATCCCTCCCCCACAGCACTGAGTTTGGAAGGGACCTCGGGGACAGAATGCAGACACTGGCCAGCTACAGATGTCACTATCAGAGCAGTTCTTCCCCCCTCTTCCCCCTCCCTCTTCTGAGTTTGTTTCCCCTCAAGCCCGCCTCCAAAACATTCCAAAACATCTGAAACATTCCAAAACATTTCAGATGGTTCCATTTCATTTTGGAGATCTTTCAGAGCCTTCCATTGGGTGCCGAAACAGGCCGAAACACCTCCAAAACAAAATGGCTGCTGAAGTTTCGCGCAGCCCTAGTGAGTATTATTGTCCTATTCTTCCTTTTTCTGCAGCATTTTTAGCAAGTCTCTATCGGCATGTCTACAGAGGACATCTACTGCTGAGTAGACTAATTAGCTCCATAGTAAACATCTCGGCAGTTTATATGTGCAGGGCTATTAGGGCTATTAAGTGGGAATAAACTCCACATCATTTTTACTCCAAGCAACATTTTTTACTCCACAGCAGTGCACATATAGATGCTGGAGGGGCTGGCTGGGACACAAGGGTGCTTCAGTATGGGGGCTGCCTGCCAGCTAGCCCTACACTGGAGCACCCTCCGCAGCACATTTAGCCATGTTGGAGCACCCCGGGCTGGCAGGCTGACCCCTTGATCTCCCTGTCAGCCAGGGCTGGTCTGATCTTGATTAACTTTGGTCCCAGGTTCATGGGTAAATGCAGTGCCTGGGAGCAATAAACACCGAAGTTTATTGTGGCACATTAATATGCACATGTAGATGCACTGTATGGGTGCATATCATTGTTCATCATACCCTGTCTAAGTTTACGTGGCTTTAAGCCATGTGAATGTTGACTGGGAGCAGTGCATGCAGCCATTCACCAGTGCTGGGAGTCATGTGGGGAAACTGGTATAAGTAACTCAGGGTGAAAAGAGGGGCAGGCAGGATCAGCAAGGGGGCTAGAAAATCTGCAAGGATTTGCTGAGTCCCTGAGGAGTTTGGTGGGAACTGGGAGGGTCGGGGGGCATTGCCTAGTTATGTGGGGAGAATTGGGGGAAGGGGGCTAAATATATCCCAGTCAGGGTTGGGAGGTGGGAATAGTGAACCCCTGGGGCTGGGGCAAATGGTTGGCCTTTCCCAGTCCCAGGGCTGTGCTGCAAATACATACAAATGTTCAAAAGATCGATTGAATATTTTTCACCTCCTCAGGTGAATAACTTAAACCAGGTGCACCATTTTTGGGTTATTCAAGCCCTCTTCATACTTACACAATTGGACATTTGGATTGACCTAACCCTAGTTAGGTTAGCCTAATTGTAACACCTATATGTACCCTATGAGTTTTCAAGAGAGTTCATGTCTCAGACTGATAAAGTATCAGATCCAGTTTCTGATATGCTTTTGGTAGGGAGCTTTTCCTCCAAATCTTGATAGACTTGAGTCGTTGTACTGGAATCTATTTGGCTTACACTCCTGGCAGCTACACTTCTGCACGTAGCACAATGTTCATTCACTACCAACTGCTGAGGCTGATTTCCTCTTTTGGCATGACAGGATTTGCATTTGTGTCTGTGGGTACATTTTTCCTCATAAGGTTGCCTCATGGTTGCTTTCTGTGTTATGGAGCAAATGCGTGTCTTCTTCTACTGCACACACTTAACTAGATTTAGTTTCTTGCAAGTTACCAGACTCAAAATGGTGTCATCTTCTCAGGTACCACAGTGAATGGGAGTTTATATACTTTACTTTATATTGGAAGCTGTTTGTTGGACTCACTTGGTTTTCAGTTTGATGCTTGGGTAAAATATTAACTTGACCTCCAGTGTCCAATTTAAATGAAACCATGGTTCCTTGTACTCCCATTGGCAAAATCCAGTTCCTCTTCATTGATTTTGCTTGATTCTACTGTAACAATATAAAATTCTCATGGTATGCTCTCAACTGTGTGCACTTGAGGTTTTAATGTTTGGGATCTGCAGCACTTGGCAAAGTGGTACAGTTAAAACAGGGCTTGATACACTTAAAACAGGGCTTTCCAAATACAGCACAATGTTTGGGGCCATGTTATCTTCCACACTGGCTGCATGAGTTATCGCTGTCCCCACCAAAGGAAAAGTCCACTCTGAGGTAGCTTCTTACCAGCTGAAAAGTCCATGCGGTGAGGTGTTTTTTTCTGGCCACATTATTTAGAAGGCCACAGCCTGGGCCTTCTCAGTTTCTGCTGCCCTGCATATTCTCTAGGGACAGGTCTCCTTCATGCAAGAGCCTTTCTTGTAATACAGTGTCTGCCGTGACATATAAACTTATCTTGAATCAGAGATTTTGTAAAGTTCCCAAAATCACAGTTCTTAGTCTCTTTAGTTCAGTAACGTACTGATCTATACTTTTTTTCTGTTGTTTGTTTGCACATAAAAAAGCTGTATCTTGCAAGAGTCTCATTCTTTTTTGGCATGTAGTGGTCCTCAAATTTAGACTGTGTTACACTTAATTTCACATTTTGACCTTTTTCAAAGTCAAGGTGTTATAAAGCAACCAGGGCTCCCCACCTCCCTCAAAAATATGAAAGATTGAGGATTTGACTTTGATATTTTCCTCTTCTACCCCTGTGGCAGGTAGGTACCACTCAAAGCTCTGTCTGAATGCCCTCCAGTCCTCTGCTATATTACCTGATATCAAAAGGGCAGGTGGAGGCTGCAAAACTTCCATGACTAACTGTCCTTTAACTTACAAGGATCACTTATAGATGCCACTTACAGATGTCCTTCCATGTGGCTGTGTTGCTCCTTTTGCTCTCAGTTTCCAACTTCTGTTTCAGTTTTGAATTCAAATTCTATCAGGTTCTTTCTCATTTGCCACTTCTAACACCATGTAGTAATCACTGGGTACAGTAAACACAGGCATAGATGAATGAGAGGAACTAAAACAACAAGTTTTATTGTAGAGCTGTGGCACGCTTCTGTGGATCCTTTGTCTGGTTCTAACTAGCTAGTTCCTCTAATTGAGGCACTATCTTCCAGTTCCCAGTTTCTGTAGTCTAAGTAAGGTAGTGTCTCCAAATTATAACTTTAATCACTACAACATGTATTTTCTGGCACCATTTTAAAGCCACCTTCACTGTTTCACATATATTTTTGAAAAATGATTTGTTTTATGGATGAGGTAAACCCGTGCCTGAAATAATCACTATCGAATGAATGTGATCTTTTCTGCCATGCCACATTAAACCAATTCCATGCTGACCTAAAGCTATTTTGTTGTATTTGCTATATATAACAGGGGAGCCTTTATTGTCACATCTGCTTTATATTTTATGAGCATATTGACTTCTGCTCTTGATGGGGAGATAGTTTCCCAGAAGCTCAGTTTTAGAATTTTTAGCCTGTGCTTACTCAGCAAATAGCTCGCTGATTTTTAAGCTTGTTCTCTAGAGTTCAAAACACATAAACAGGTACCTACCACTTTCAAGTACTGTCTGGGGCTCACTGCCTGTTCCTGGTCTTTCCCTTCAATCTGATGCCTGAGGTAACCCAAACATTTAATTGTTCTTTCAAGTCTTAATTTCTCCCCCTCCTCCACTTCTTCTTTTTAGTTAACATGTCAATTGCTTGAATAGGATTAAAAGGGGTGTTCTCATTAAGCCCACTGCATATAATTTTATTGTTTCAGTAGCTTAGTTAGTTCCAGGATTTGAAATCAGTTTGTGAAATCTTCTGATTCATAGAAAATTAGGGTTGGAAAGGACCTCAGGTGGTCATCTAATCCAATCCCCTGCTCAAAGAAGGACCATCCCCAATTAGATAATTCCAGCCAGGGCTTTGCTGAGCCAGACCTTAAAATCTTCCAAGAATGGAGATTCCACCACTTCTGTAGATAACCTGTTCCAGTGCTTCACCATCTCCCTACTGAGAGTTTTCCCTAATATCCACCCTAAACCTCCCTTACTGCAACTTGAGACCATTGCTCCTTGTTCTGTCATCAGTCACCACCAAGAACAGTCCAGCTCCAAAGATTCCTCAATAAGTAAATGATGTGGGATTTTTTTTTTTCTTAGGTTACATGTTTAGTTTTGAGTGAGATGTTACTTGGGATTTAAAAGACTGATTCACATGAATTCAGAGCTCTACTAAGCAGGTCACTGAAACTTCAGTTGCAAATCTAGAGCTATAAAATGCAAGTTATTGTATTTTTACTTTCTAAACAATCCTTTAAGTTGTATTAACATAATGTAAATTCCTTTATCGTCTTTTAAGGCTACCTCTTCATTATTTGCAGTATGTTTATTTCTCCTAGATGTAAGGTCAGTTAAAAATGGAAATGTGAGTCGGAAAAAGGATTCAATTTTTATTTCTAAAGACTAACAGTTTTAAGTAATTGTATTCTTATATACAGGACATTTTACAAGGAGAAGAGTACAAACCATATTCCTTTGCAGTACTGACACTGAAACTATTCCACAAAAAAAGAAAAAAGAAAAGAAAAGAAAAAGAAAAAGGAAAAGAAAAGAAAAAAAACCCTTTATAACCAGGTGTTTTACTTGAGACTGACAACTGTTTTTAAAACATTGCTGACCCTTTAAGCCCGTATCCTAGCATAATATATGTTTACGTGACTCATTACAAATAGAAAAAGAGAAGATTCTCTAAATATTAGACTAAAATGGGAATTTATTTAGATAGAAATATTATAGCAGGACTTACCAAACAAAGATCTGGTGTTGGAAAAAAAGCAGTGATTATTACAGTGCCATGGCAGAAGTAAGAGTAATGTTTAGAAGAGCACATTTTTGGGGGGGAGGCTTGAGCTGTAGTCCACTGGAGTCAACAGGATGATTCCTTTTAACTTCAAGGGCTTTTCATCATGCAATCTCTGAGCCTGCTTTTGGTCACATATACCACTGTATGAAAAAAAAGTTACCATTTCAGCTCAGGTTTCTCCTGTTAGTCTAAGCCTCTAAATTCTAAGGTCACTAACTTTATATAGACAGAAAGTAGAGCAGGCCCTTAAAGACTAACTGGTTCAGAAAGGCATGAACTTTCAAAAGCAACAATCTACCTTTGTCATAAGCTGTGAATGGACTGGTGAAAATAACATTTTATACAGAAGGGAAAGGGACAGGGGGGACACGACACTGCTAACTTTCTGTATTCTGTGATATTTTAAATTATCAGATCAAGCTGTAAATGATGCTTTCTTATTATCATCATCATTTCAGATATGATGATGAAGGATTCTTTTAAATAATCTTTAAAAGATTTATTTTAAAGAACTTCTAAGAAATTTCCATGGATTGAGAACAATGGTTATTATAACGTGCAAAAGAACTTGACCTACTTAAAACTTCTTCATGTACACAGAAGGACAGTGGTACAGGACAGCATTTAGTGTGGCTTCTAAGAATATAAGCCTCACTCAGAATAAGCTAAAAGCTCCAACAGTAGTGGTTATAGAAATTATGACTGAAATGGCTCTCTTCGTGTGAGACTGAAGTCACTGAATTCTGGTTGTAATCCTGGCTCGATGGAAGTTAAATAGACTTTTGCCTTTTTGAAATGGGCAGAATTTCACCAATGTTCTTTTGGAGCACGAGTTTTTTTTGTTTTGTTTTGTTTTGTTTTTGGTGAGGAAGGAGCCTTGGAAAGAGTTTTTTATGTATTATGAAAAATCTGTTACTATAACACTAGGAGAAAAAAAAAGACTAAAATATTGCTGTGATTTTTCTCTCTCCAAAACCTTTCAACCATGATCAGGCTATAAAGCATTTCTATCTTGAAGTAATACTTTGGCAACATTTCCTATGGTGGGCTTCTTCTACTAACCACAATTCCAATGGCTTTTTGTCAAGACTTCCTTCTTTAAAAAGGCACGTACATGTCAGTTTACGTTAGAAGGAATTAAATTCTGCTAGTGCTACAAAATTGAAGTAATTTCTTTTTGTGTTTTGTGACCAAGGAAGAGTACTAGACAGTGGGCGTGTCTACACGTTCATTTACTGCACATTAAATTTACTGTGCAGTAGATTACTGCACAGTAGCAGATTTAGGCCACCATCTACACATGCAGGCATTAAAGAGCAGTAATGCCATGTGTGGACTGCCTTGGGACTAAAATTAGTCCCAAATCAGTCCACACACACAGGGTGACTGCTCAGTAGCACGCTACATGTGCCTTACTGCGCAGTAACAAATTGGGCTTAAATTTGGTAAATGCATGATGCAGGTATCAAATTTACACCCAAGATGGCATAAATTGACATATTTACTGTGCAGTATGGGCATGCACATGTAGATTTGTGCCTGTATTGCCCAGTAATTTTCAGTTACTGCACAGTAAATATGCACCTGTAGGTGCACACAGTGTGTGTGTATAAGACAGAGACAGACAGAATAAAAATAAACATCCATGGGACCTGATTCAGGTTCAGGCAGCTTAGCTTAAGCCACCTAAATCTAAGCTGTGCATTCAAAAGAGGGTCTGGCACCTGGAGGTAAGTAACTTGTGTGGGGAGGGGAGAGGAACTGGTGGGATCAGGGGATGGTTGATGGGTCCAGGTGGAGTTAGTGTTGAGATGGACTACATGCAATAGGCACTACCATATATCTTATTTAGATGGGGTGCAGTAACCTATTCTTGCAGTAGGCTCCCATCAGTATACTCACCCCATATAAGTCATGTGTTTTATAGTCATGGTCAGTAGTAGCTGCATTTAATCAACTTCATGGTTGAGTTCCATTGCTGAGCATATGCTGCTTTTAGCAGCAATTTAATGATAGAAAAGGTATTTATTGAGATTTCCTTGTATGTGACTATAAGACAAGGATCGTCCCCCCCCCCCCCCCCCATGCTGATTGAAAGAAAAAACCTTGTCTTGCATTCAAGTAAATATGGTAACCTTTGACCGTCCTCTCACATATAGTCAATGTACTTATATAAGAGCTCAGAAGGCCAGAGATTACTCTTGAAGCAAAGTGGGCTAGCATGGTAAAGTCACATCAGTTTCTGTAGCCACCACACACAAGGAATTAATGTTGTTAAAGTCATATCTGTCTGCCCATAAAAACTTTGTCTCAATGACTGAGTACTCAATTTACAGCTGAGTAAATCAGGAATGGCTTTCAGCACAAGTCTAGACCAAGAATTGAATTTGACTCTGAATCTTTTGGAAGACACCTTAAATATTCTACCACCATGCCACACTATGTAGGGGGAGGAATACAATAAAAATCTGTTCCTGTATATGGTGTGGATAAGAATGGATTTTTAAAGCACAATATTTATGTGTGAATGTATTTGAACTCATGCCTTTGTACCAGACTGGGCTGTCATTTTTTCAGCACTTCAAAGCACATACTTCCATATGTTCAATACACCTTACTTTGCCTCTGAAATACAGCTTTACATACAAAGATAACTTATTAAAGTAAGTTAAGCGTGCAAGCCACACTGATACAGAAGGGAAACAGATGGTCACTCATTCCTTAACCAATCCCATCCTGTCTAGGGTTTGTAGCCCACATAATACATACAAATTGCATAGACTATCATTAAATGTCCTTCAAACCATTTCTACTTGCCTTACTTGGATGAGTAGACCCACTGTTTTATTTTAGCTATTAACCTGAGCAAGAGGTGATTAACAGGAATAACTCAAAATCCCTGCTAAAGCAAGCTCTACTGAGTGAGAAAGAAAGATGGAAAGAGTTGTTTATAATTATATCAATATTGAATAAGGGACAAATGTCAAAAAGAAAAAGAGCCTCATGCTTCATAACAAATTTAACTTTGCTTTGAGCACTCCTCTCCCATTCCTTTCAGTAGTACGTATGTTGAAGCTATGGAGTTTTAATTCACCATAATCAAGATTTTATTAGATGTGACAGATGTAAGTGTGCTAGGAGAAATTCTCTTTTTCATTAGTAGCATAGATAAGTTAAACATGGATAAACATGAAGACCAGTCAATATACTGTATTTACTCAAATAGAAGAAAAGGTGCCCCCCTCCCCTCAATCAGCATCAGGGGAAAAGCCCCTAGTCCTATATTCGCATACAAAGGAACTTCATTAGATACACTGTCTAGCATTAAATTGCTTCCAAAAACAGCATATGCTCTGTGATAGAAACTAACTATGAAGCTGATTAAACATAGCCAAAACTAAGCATGACTATGAAACACATGACCCATAATAGGCAAACATGCTGATGGGAACCTTTTTTTTTGTGGCCCTTAAAAAAAACCTGGCAGTTGCTCCCCTAGGAGGGAATGAGCAACAGGCCTGGTACCTCCAGGCCAGCACTCAGAGAGACTGGAGCAAGCTCCGACACCCTCCCCTGGTGCCAAAAATGCTGAGTGTCTTTTTTTTTTCCATGGCCCTTAAAAAAAACAAACAAAAACAAAACAGAAGGGTGTTTCCTCCTCAGGGAACAGGCACTGGGCCAGGAGGTACTGCAATACCTGGCCAGCACCGGGCAGGCCAGAGCCAGCCCTGACACCCTCCCCTTGGTGCCAAAAACAGATTTAACTTTATTAGAAAATTTTAAGAATAATAGAACAAAAATTACAAGGCCATTAGGGAAACACAGAGTACCAGAGCAAGGGACTAATGTAAGAGGGATGAGGGTGAGGAGGGGATCACAACTAGGTTACATGAATACAGTGTAACCGTCTAAGCCTGGGAGTGGGAGGCAAGGTGGGGGGAGGGGAGGGAGGCAGTTGTGACACTAAGAGAGAAAAGAATGTAGCTACAAACAAACCCGTACAAAGGTCCACAATGGTGGAGGGGGTGAATTGAACAAAGAAGTCACTCAGTCCATGGGGGGGTCCTATAGTGGGGGTCCTTGCCGGGTGGAGTAGCGTAGTCTATGTTTGGGACTACTCTTGCTTCAGAGTCCATCAGGTGCAGGAGAGAGTTGAAGCGATCCCCTCTGGGTCTGGTCCAGTTCGGTGGCAGTCAGTCTGGCGGGGCTGATGTACTGCTGCTGGCCCATGATGTGTTTGACGTAGATGTTGTGGGACCAGCAGATGGTGCTGGACACCCTGAGGCACCGCATCAGCTTGAAGTAGCGGTGGGAGATGCGGCAGGGATGTAGGATGCTCTTGTTGCTGGGGTCCCAGGCTCCAAGTGCTCCCACACGCATGTCAATGAGCACGTCAACTATCATGTCATAGCCATGGCTCCTCAGGTTGTTGGCCAGTGGAGTGTACTTCTCCCTCTTGTGAGCCCAGGCGTCAGTGATGGCTTGGCACCAGATCTCAAAGGGGATTGTCATGTCCACTATCACAACCTTCTTGGCCTCCTGATGATGTTGGGGCACATGTGGCTCAATACATTTGATCTTAGCCAAAACAGCTGAGTTGCTAATGGGAACCTACCATAACAATAGATTCATGCAACCCACCTGGATAAAACATATTGTAGTATCCATTGCATGCAGTCCCCTTCAGTGCTGAATCCTTTTCAAAACATGGTGAGCCACAACATTGAATACACTTCAGCTTCCCTCCCACAGCTGAGCTGTGCCTTTCTTTCCCATTTCCAGTTATTCCTGTTTCTTCAGCCTTACATGTCTGGAAAACATCTCCAAATGGGGCCCCAAACAGTTCACTCAAAATCCCTCTGTTGTCCCTTTTCAAATCCTGCTGCATATGATTAGGACTAGGTTGCCCTGCACCTTATCTGCATATAAATTTTTGGAGGATCCCAGGATTCGTGATAAGAACACTCTGTTCCAGTCATGAGCCAGGGCTAGTTAGCACATGGATCCTTTGTGCAGTGTATCTGGAATATACATGCATAATGAGCAGTGCTGAGCTGTGTGGTCATCATGGCTTGAAATGCTGCTGACTCTGCTGGGGCTCAGCCCAATTAATTACATGGTAAATCATGAGCCTTTTGGATTTTGACTAATATCATGCATAGTTGTTGCATCTACACATGTCCTTTACTGTAGAGTAGACTAATTAGCTCCATAGTAAAGCAATACAGTCTACTCATGCCCCGGTATAAGGGTGTAGTAGATTAACTCTGCCATAAGAGGACTGTTGGCGGAGAACATATGTGTAATCAAATGCATGTGTAGACTGTGACAGAGGTTGGCTGGGGCATGAGGGTACTAAAATGCAGGTGCTGCCTGCTGGCTAGCGCTACATTGTAGTGCCCTTGTGCCCCAGCCAGCCAGCGCCTCTGCTGCCTGATACTGCAACCTGGACCCCAGGGCTGACACCCCTCCCCAGACTCCCTGTCAGCCCAGGGCTGCTCTGTTCTGGCTCAACATTCTGCAGGCCTGGGTGCATGTATGAACACTGCTTCTCGAAGCAGCTGACTCTGGTGCAAACTGTGCCAGAGTTTATTGCATTACACTAATTGCACATGTAGATGCATCCAGTTTGTATCATATATAAGTGTTGGCTACAAAGGACGAACTCACAGGATCATAATAAATTCTAATTTATTGTACAGGATGTGAAGTTACCAGTTAAATCATAAATGCAAACTTTGAGTTATGAGGGGTACTGGTCACCTTAGCACACAAACACACACATACACATGCACTCACTCATTCAAACCCATGTCATTTAAACCCATGTAGTATGGTGTATATTAGCGGCTGTTGTGATTGTGAGAGCACTGGTATCAGTATACATACCTATCCAAGGCCCTGGAGTCTGCTGTCGATGGTCAGCTTCCTTCAAGGAGATGGCCTCTCCAGAAGGGGGTCGCCTGCTTGTCGTCCTGTCTTGGTAGGTCAGGTGCTGGATGAAAGGGCACCACTGAGGGTCAGCTTCACTGCCTTTTATCCGTTTCTGGCAGACTTGTGTGATCCCCCAGCATCATCTTGGCTGCCAAATCCCAAGGTCACTTGTTCAGGTGGGTGTAGAGTAGTGCATGGCAGCTATTAGTCACAGTCACTGGGGGTTTCGCCCAATGGTGTAGTTTTCGGAGTCCACACTTGACTTGATTCATTCAATGGCTGTAGATTCCAGGTGGGTTGATTAGTTTAAAATGGTTTGTAGAGTTTTGTGATGGTAAGTTCCTCTGGCTAGGCTATTGTCAATTAACAGCCAGAGGCTCTTGCTTTGTCCTACTGACTCATACCTACTTGCATTCACTCAAGGGACCAGCCCAATATAGCAGATTGTATCACTTTACAGCTACAATTTCAATGCAGTTTTTAACAATGGTCTAGGGCATAACTTCAATCTATAGGGAGTGCATTCCTTAAAGATTTAAAAGTATAAAATATAAAATACAAAATGTCACAGTAAAGATGAGACAGATTAAATATAAAAATGGACTGTGAGAAATATATCAAAATGCAATGTGAGGTAGTGAGGATCAAAGGCTGTTGGGGACATAAGTGAGTTAGATTAGCACCAGGATATATTTAGTCTTTGGAGTAGATATTTTAGCTCTTTTGATTTCTTTAGTGACACTTAGCTCAATGTAGGTGTAGTTTGTAGGTATCTCCTACAGAGCTTTCTGACTTGCTCTAAGGCTTGCCACATCAGTGCAGTGTGTGCGCTAGGTCTCTGCCAATACTCAAAAGGAAAAAGAAATGCACAAAATAGGGGGTGCAGACTAGAAGAGGCTTCTTGTTACATAAATAGGTACAAAAGTGCTTCCTAAAAGTGTGTTTACGGAGTACCTGTGCTAAACCTTGCATTCATTTTTTAAAAAGTAAAATGCATCATTTCTGGATGAAATAAGTCTGGAGGAATTAACTGGTACCTGTAGTTATTTGCCTATATGCAAATGACTACAGATATGTTATTTCAAGGCTGCAGTAAACTAATAAATAGTGCCATAGGTTAGTACTTGTAAACACAAGTACTATTCTGTGGAGGTGTGATTTAGTCCATTGCAAAACATGTGTAGACACTGATGAGGCTGGCTGGGGCACAAGGGTGCTTCAGTACAGGGGGCTACCTGCTGGCTAGCACCACACTGGAGCATCATCATGCCCCAGCCAACCCCTCAGCAGCATGTTGAGCTGGGTCACAGCTGACTCCCTGTGCCCTCTGTCAGCCAGGGCTGCTCCAATCCAGCTCAACATGTTGAGGTGCTAGGTGCACATGTAAATGTGGCACCTGGGAGCAATGAAGTTTGCAGGGAGTTTTCTAAGAGAAGAAGTTGAGAGGCAGAGGTCAAGGGGGCTACCTGACCTCCCAGATTTATTTTCCCTGCTGTAGCAGTGGGAGGGGAACAAATTCAAGGCAAACCTCTAATAATTAGTTTCTATACCTGGAAAATGATAAAGAATTTTCATTTTTCCATATATCAAATCTAATTATTGGGAGGTTGTCTTATATTCAGAGTCATCTTATATTTGTGTAAATGCAGTATGTAGTAGGAAATGTTACAGGTGAAATATATTCCAGGGTGTAACAGGCATCGCTTCCGAGCCAAGTTGCGGCCCGCTCACCTGTTCCTGCGGCAACCGCCCGCCTTCTCGCCTGCCACGTCTTGATGTTAATTAATTAATTAGCGGGAGGCTGCCCATTATAATGCCCCGATGCCGGGGGGGGGCGCTCTGCGGCTCCAACCTCCCCTAATACTGCAGCCCAAGTCTCGCAGATGTAAGTGCTGTCATCTCTCTTCTGCCCCCTTTCAGAGACTCACTATGCTGCCCCCTTTTTGGGGCTCCCTATGCCCACACTTGGGCTCCCTATGCCCACACTGGGGCTCAATCGCCCCTCCCTGGGGCCGGGGTCTATGCCCCTATAAACTGCGCCCTCACTGGCGTCTGGCTGTGCCCCGCTTGGGCTCACAAAATGGCCCCCGTCCTGGGAGCTCGCCCTGCCCACGCTGGGGCTTCAGAAATGCCCCTCCCTAGGGCTGGGTCTATACACCCCGTATGCTGCGCCCTCCTGGGCGCCGGGGTCCCCTCACACTGCTGCAGGTCCCTATAAGTCCTATGCCCCCACTTGGGCTCAATCGCCCCTCTCTGGGGCTGGGGTCTATGTACTCTGCATGCAATCCGGGGTCTTGGTCCCCCCGTCTGCAACCCACCAGTTGCGCCCGCAACCCACTGGCCGCGCTCCTCGCCACCAGTCGCTCGCGCACTGGCGTGCGAGCTGCGCCTTCCCTGGCGTTATTCAAATAATGCGCCCTCTTGGCGCTAGGTCACCCCACACTCTCTGGGGTCCCTGTGATTGAGGCCTCCTCCAACCCCTACAACCCTCACCCAAGCCTCCGGGTGTAATAACAGAGCCAAACAAACACAAGCCTCCTGGCTGTAACACAAACATAAAGCCCCCTGGCTAAACCTTTAGTGCCCAATCCTCTCAGGGCTATCATGCGCTGTACTTGCCCCTCAGACTTCTCCCCATAGCTTGGCTGAGTGAGCTCCTGCCTCTCCGGCTGCTGGCAGAGAACTGCCAGCCTGGCCTCAGCCCTGGGCTTTTATAAGGGCCAGGCCCTGCCCCCTTCTGGCCAGCTGACTCCCATTAGTTGCCCCAGCAACCTGCAGCTGTCCCCCTTATGTTCGGCCAGGGCTCTCTCCCAGGCCGTTTTCACTCCTTAGGAGCCAGGCACTGACGTGCCCTGCGACACACCTCCCCCCCCAAGATCTGCACTCACCAAGGTAGATCTTCATTCACTTTAAATCCAGTTGGACTCGGCGGCTCTTCCTGGCCTTTCTTCTGGCACCCGGCATCTTTCTTATGAGTGGCGGAGGTTTTAAGGCGCCTCCTGCTCGCCTTTTCCCCAGGGCGCACCGTGTGGGATTTCTCGGGAGTTATCCCGCCGTGGGCAGTCCCCCCACACTAGCCATCCCTGGTAGGGTGCTAACTAGGCCTATCCTTCAGCTAGGAGTCCATTTCTTGGCCCCTGATTATTCACAAAAAGGGTCGACCCCCCTTTTTCTTTCCTTGGTCGCGGTTTTCTTGTTCTTCTCGGCCCTCCTTCCTCCTCATACTGCCTCGAGAGGAAATCCACACTTACATTCTGATGGCCCGGGTGATGTTTTATTTCAAAATAATAGGGTTGCAAACTCAGGGCCCATCACATCAACCTGGCGTTGTCCGTTTTCATGTTCTGTAACCAGCAGAAGGGCGCATGGTCTGTAAGCAGCGTGAATTGTCTTCCCAGCAAGTAGTAGCGGAATGTCTCCATGGCCCACTTGATAGCCAAATATTCTTTCTCTATCGTGGCATACCTCCGCTCTGGGGGATGCAATCTCCTACTTATATAGGCTATGGGGTGCTCTTCTTCCCCTTCCACCTGGATCAATACCGCTCCAATCGCTGCTTCGGACCCATCGGTCTGTACCAAAAAGGGTCTATTAAAGTCGGGGGTATATAACAGAGGTTGCAGGCATAACGCTTCTTTCACTGTTTGGAAGGCTCTCTCCGCCTCTGGCGTCCATCTTACCTTGGCTGGTGCCTTCGCTTTAGTCATCTCTGTCAACGGCACCACTAGATCTGCGAAGTGGGGTACGAACCTTCTATAATAATTGGCTAGCTCCAGGAAGGCCCTCACTTGTTTTTTAGATTGGGGTGCTTGGTACCTTTGTAAAGCCGCCACTTTGTTTAATAGTGTTCTCACTTTCCCGCTTCCTACTAGGAAGCCCAGATACGGTGTTTCTTCCTTTCCTATGGTACATTTTGTCGGGTTGGCTGTCAGCCCGACCCTTCTCAGGTCACATATCACCGCCCTGAGTGCTTGGAGGTGGTCTGCCCACTCTTCCGTATAGATGATAATATCATCTATATATGCTGCAGCATAATCCCTATGTGGGGCCAAAACCCTGTCCATCAACCGTTGGAAGGTGGCTGCAGCTCCATGGAGTCCAAACGGCATGCGTTGGAACTGGAAGAGCCCCCATGGTGTTGCGAAGGCTGTCTTCTCTTGGTCCTCCGGGGCCAGTGGCACCTGCCAATAGCCCTTTGTCAGGTCTAGAGTGGAGATATAGTGGGCCTGCCCGATGTTCTCTACCAGTTCGTCTACTCTCGGCATGGGGTAGGCGTCAAACTTCGCCACCGCATTTACTTTCTGGAAATCTACGCATAGCCGAATCTTCCCGTCTGGTTTGGGTACTACGACAATGGGGCTCCGCCAGTCACTGTGGGACCTGCATATGACGCCCTTCTCCAACATCATTTCAATCTCAGCTTTTATCTGACTCTGTAGCCCCTGGGGAATCCGTCTCCAGCTCTCCCTGATCACCTGGCCTGGGGGAGTTTCTATCCGGTGTACCACACCCCGAGCTTCCCCGGGCACTTCCTGGAACACGTCTACGAACTCCCTGATTAGCTCGGCCGCCTGTTCCCTCTGGTCCTTTGATAATCTCGACGCGAGCTCTACATCGCCTGGTCTGCTCTCCTCTGTCAAGGAGGGTCCTAGATCTAACTCCTCGGGCTGAGCAGCTAAATACATACACTCCCGCTCTTCCCACTTCTTCAGCAGGTTGACATGATATATCTGTTTCTTCTTTTGTCTATCGGCCTGATATACCTCGTAGTCCACGGACCCCACTCTGCGTGTGACTTCATATGGTCCCTGCCATCAGGCGAGCAACTTACTCTCTCTATCCGGTAACAGAACTAATACGCGGTCTCCTTCCTTAAACCTCCTTTCCCGGGCACCTCGGTTATAGTAACCTGCCTGATGTTGCTGGGCCTTTCTGAGATTGCCCACGACTTCACTGCGAGCAGCCTCCAATCGCTCTCGCAGTTGTACCACGTATTGTATCAAGTTCTGATCTTTGTTCTGCTGGTCCTCCCAACCTTCTTTGATCAAATCAAGTATCCCCCGGGGCTGTCGGCCATACAACAGTTCAAAGGGTGAAAACCCTGTCGAGGCTTGGGGGGCCTCCCTTACCGCGAACAGCAAAGGGGGTATCATTTTGTCCCAGTCTTGTGGTCTCTCGGTCACGAACTTCTTTAGCATCTGCTTCAACGTCTGATTGAACCGTTCCACCAACCCGTCTGTTTGGGGGTGATAGACCGTCGTCTTCAGATGCTTAATCCCCAGGGCTTTACTCACGCCTTCAAAAATGCGGAAAGTAAAATTCGTCCCCTGGTCCGTTAATAACTCTTTGGGGAGTCCTACCAGCGAGAATATTTTCAATAGTTCGCTTGCCACCTTGGGAGCAGATATTGTCCTCATCGGCACTGCCTCTGGGTACCTGGTCGCATAATCCAGTATCGCTAAGATGTACTGGTTCCCCGTACTACTTCGGAGAAGTGGCCCCACAATGTCCACAGCTACCCGTTCGAACAGAACCTCCATCAAAGGCATGGGGATTAAAGGGGCCTTTGGGGGGCGCCTCGGGTCGGCTTTCTGACACACCGGACAAGAGGCGCAATATCTCGCCACTTCTCTCAGCAGTCCGGGCCAAAAGAATCTTGCCCTAATGCGTGCTTCAGTTTTGTCCCGGCCCAAATATCCCCCCATAGGTAGTTCATGGGCCACCTTCATAACGGCCCGTCAATATCACCATGGTACCAGGAGTTGCATGACCTCTTCCTCTCCAGGCTTGCCCCGCTCAATGCGATAAAGAAGACCGTTCCGTACCTCGAACCTCGGTGATACCCTCATCAGTTCGGGCCGTAGCACCTCGTCGTCTCGTCGCGCTAGGTGTTCATGCAACGCATGGCGAAAATCTGCCTCGCGGCTCTGCTCCAGCTGGAAGTGCTCATCCTCCCACAGAGCAGCAACATCCACCTCTCGTTCAGCCACTTCTTCAGGGTGTCCCGTCTCCACGGCGAACCCCTCAACCGTCCTCTGTGACCTTGCCCTAACTATCTCCCCTAACAAGTCAGGCCAGTCGCAACCCAGTACCACTAGGTAGGGTAACTGCTCCACAATCCCTACTAGCATCTGCCGGTCTCTATTACCTACCCGAAGCTTGACCCTTATCCTGTCCATCTTACAGGAGTCCCCGCAATAGCATTGCACCTGTACACAATCGACTATCTCCCTTCCTCCTGCCGGTAACACCTTGCTCTGCACCAGGGTCTGCAACGAGCCCGAATCTAGCATAGCCCGGACCGTTCTGCCCTCTATTGTTACTTTCGCCGTAACCGCAGGTGGCTCATCTCCCTCCTCAGGGTCACACTCGGCTACATAGCCACACATCCCTACCGGGATCGGAGGTCGGGTGGGGTTGCTTTCCATCATTTCTACTAACAGAGCCTGTCGCCTAGCGATTTCCCGCAGGCCTTGGATTGCTTGCTGAAGCGACACCACAACCTGTGGTGGAAACTCTGGGTCTAGGCCGGGCCTCTGTTCCCCTCTCTCTCTCTTTCCTGGCCCAAGGATTCTTTCCCTGATACGGCTAAACCAGTGTCCAATGCTGTGCACTGCCGTACGAAACCTTCCCGGCCAATGCACCATTGTAACAGGCATCGCTTCCGAGCCAAGTTGCGGCCCGCTCACCTGTTCCTGCGGCAACCGCCCGCCTTCTCGCCTGCCACATCTTGATGTTAATTAATTAATTAGCGGGAGGCTGCCCATTATAATGCCCCGATGCCGGGGGGGGGCGCTCTGCGGCTCCAACCTCCCCTAATACTGCAGCCCAAGCCTCGCAGATGTAAGTGCTGTCATCTCTCTTCTTCCCCCTTTCGGAGACTCACTATGCTGCCCCCTTTTTGGGGCTCCCTATGCCCACACTTGGGCTCCCTATGCCCACACTGGGGCTCAATCGCCCCTCCCTGGGGCCGGGGTCTATGCCCCTATAAACTGCGCCCTCACTGGCGTCTGGCTGTGCCCCGCTTGGGCTCACAAAATGGCCCCCGTCCTGGGAGCTCGCCCTGCCCACGCTGGGGCTTCAGAAATGCCCCTCCCTAGGGCTGGGTCTATACACCCTGTATGCTGCGCCCTCCTGGGCGCCGGGGTCCCCTCACACTGCTGCAGGTCCCTATAAGTCCTATGCCCCCACTTGGGCTCAATCGCCCCTCTCTGGGGCTGGGGTCTATGTACCCCGCACGCAATCTGGGGTCTCGGTCCCCCCGTCTGCAACCCACCGGTTGCGCCCAAGACCCACTGGCCACGCTCCTCACCACCAGTCGCTCACGCACTGGCGTGCGAGCTGCGCCTTCCCTGGCGTTATTCAAATAATGCGCCCTCTTGGCGCTAGGGCACCCCACACTCTCTGAGGTCCTTGTGATTGAGGCCTCCTCCAACCCCTACAGCCTCACCCAAGCCTCCGGGTGTAATAACAGAGCCAAACAAACACAAGCCTCCTGGCTGTAACACAAACATAAAGCCCCCTGGCTAAACCTTTAGTGCCCAATCCTCTCAGGGCTATCATGCGCTGTACTTGCCCGTCGGGCTTCTCCCCATATCTCGGCTGAGTGAGCTCCTGCCTCTCCGGCTGCTGGCAGAGAACTGCCAGCCTGGCCTCAGCCCTGGGCTTTTATAAGGGCCAGGCCCTGCCCCCTTCTGGCCAGCTGACTCCCATTAGTTGCCCCAGCAACCTGCAGCTGTCCCCCTTATGTTCGGCCAGGGCTCTCTCCCAGGCAGTTTTCACTCCTTAGGAGCCAGGCACTGACGTGCCCTGCGACACAGGGTTAGAAGGCCTATATAAAGTCCATAACATAATTTAATCACATCATATTCTGATTACTCCAGAAATATTAATTATATGTGGGGGAAAATACATTTGATTGATACACTGACCATCTTCTGAAACATTTGCTAGAAATTTTTTTTTTTAAAACAACAGAACAAAGCCGTGTGTAGACATAATGAGGGGCATGCGTGCACAACACTTCAAAGTGGGTTAACTGCTTTCACACCACTTTACTGGTGTTGGTATTTGCATGTGTTGGCGGCATATTGTGTAGTAATTCCAGCTGCAGTAGCAAATTCAGCAGTGTAATGACCTTAAATGACTTAGGGCTCAGCAAACTAAAAGTCCTCTGAGGAGTTTTAATTTGCTGCCCTACAGCTGTGGAGTGAAACACCAGTCTCCATGCAGCTCAGGGGCTCTGCAGGAAGCCTGTGCAGACAGCCTGGCAGCAACCTGGGAAAGCAGGCTCTGCCCAAGAAAGCAGCAAGGCAGATCTTTCCCCCCCACCCCCCCAGAGCCTGCTTGCATGCCTGAGCTGCGGACGGGGAGGAGGGGGGCAATGCTTCCCTCTGCAGCTGTGGTGCCACCTGGGGGAGGGGGCCGCTGCTGCCGCAAAGAGAAGCACCACCCCCCCACCCCCCCACAGCCCAGGGACTGCTCCACCTGCCAGCAGCTCGCCGTCCCCTCCCTGCTGCCAGAGAGGCAGGTAAGTTACACAGGTATACACAACATGGGTTTAAAGGGCCCTAAATTGAAGTGGTGTTTTTAAAAACCCACCACATCAATTTAGGGCCCCCATTTCATCTACACACACCCCAAGTCAAAAGGGGATGCAGCTAGACTGTTCTCAGTCGTGGCAAATGACAGAACAAGGGGCAATGGTCTGAAGTTGCAGCAAGGGAGTTTTAAGTTAGTTATTAGGAAAAACTCTTTCACCAGGAAGGTAGTAAAGCTCTGGAACAGGTGATCCAGAGAGGGTGTAGAATCTCCATCCTTATAAGTTTTTAAGAGCCAAAGCCTTGGCTAAGATGATCTAGTTGGGCCTGGTCCTGCTTTGAGCAGGGGTTTGGACTAGATTACCTCCTGAGGTCCCTTGTCACCCTAATTTTCTATGATTCTAATTTAGTGCCTACATAATTTTGGGGGTGAGGCTTTTGGGGGTGAGGATGCTAGAGAAGGCCTAACTTCTCCCCCCAATTATTTATTTATTTATTTATTTATTTGCACCTTTGTGAAAATAAAAGCATCAAAGTTGGAAATGTTTGCAAAATGAATTTTCATAATAGATGCTTCAGTTGGGCTGAACTGTTAGATGCATTTTGGTGTCAAATGGCAGATACAGCAAGAGTGATTCTACTCTCTTTATTCAGACGATAGCCCCACTACAATCAAGTATCAAGTTTTATTACTCATGATTAGGTCTGAATGTCATTTTTCCTTCTTAAAGCAAAGCGTAGCTCTTGAATGCCAGCATTTTTTTCCTCTAAACTCTTCAACCTAAATGCCACTTGTCACAAAACAAATTGTATGCTTTTTATCCCATATACATTTTTTACTACATTTAGCATGCATTTGTTTTAGAGTGGTGATATTCATGGGATTGAAGAGGCACCTACATTATATGCCTCTGTTTGGGGCACTTCTGAAAAACTTTCTCACTTCTATTATGTTTGTTCACAGGCAGGAGAAATGCTGTTGAATATCTAAGCTAAACATGCTTTTCTCAATTCTTAATGATCTCTTTCTTAATTTTTCAAGCATAGAAAGATATTTTTTTTCTCTCTTTACCAGCCCTCCATTTTGTGTACCTCAGGGAGCATCCTGGAGCCCATAAGAGGAGGGATATAGAAGATATATTACAAGCTTCCTGCCTGCAAAGTTTTTCTCCAGTATTGAGTAGCTCAGGCTGTTCTTACACTGGATTCAGATAATGTCTGGCCAACTGGCAGCTCAGGATGTACCCATTCTCTACCACTGATTGCCAAACAAAAATGTTAATAGTAACTAAAAAGTTAATAGTTACTAAATAGTTTAGTAGCTAATAAACGGAATATATTGCCAGAATAGAAACTAAAGAGTCTAATCTAGTTTCTCAGAGGGAGTAATGTAGAGATAGGTACAATAAAAATCCACAGGTGTATGGTCATCTTTTTATAGACTAATTGAACCACCCTACAGAATTGAACACAGAGTTTTGGTTGCAAAATAACACTCTAGGATGGTTTACAAAATGTATAGAAAGGATAGTCATGTTTAGTCCTATAACACTGGAGAGTGATAGCTAGGGAACGCCTTTATATTTCTCTAGAATCCTATTGGTTTTATCTGTCTGGAATATTTTCATAAGTGTATATAAAGGTAGATGAATAAAAAACCCGGTTACACTTGTAAATGTTACACTTACAATACAGTAAAAGATTACTTGAGTTCAATTGGTCTATAAATCACTCTGAACAGGCCGTTTATTCTGCACTCAAATATTAATGTTTCTATAGATCCTATATCTTGTCCCAGTCAAGTTTATAATCAGAGCAAGAGCGAGCAATGGTGCCTCCAGACTCTGCCAGGGGACAGAATGGAATTTGTATTCCCTCGGAGCCCAATGACTTTTGGACAAAGGCCTTTGTAAGATCAATATTTAGAATGTAAATCTCAGAAGCCAGAACATACAGTCAAGGCTCCCATTGCAGCGTTAAGTTATCTATATTGAGTATCTTGATTGAAATCCTGGCCCCATTAAAAGGTAAATCAGAATGTTGCTGTTGATTTCAAAGGATGCTGGATTTCACTGCTGGTATGTTTTATGGTACGGTAACATTAAACTTAAGGAATGTATTATACAAGATATAGAGAGCCATCTACTCACATAGAATTGATAAGAATTGAAAGGGCATAGTAGTTTCTAGAATCAGCCCTTTCAGAAATAACATAGGAATGGAAAATATAATGTGCAATGTGTGTGAAGTAGCAGGGTTATCAGTACCAAGGATCCAGTCTTGCAAACGCTGTCTAGCATAGTGCTTATTGTTTCATTCTATTTATGAGAGTAAACACTACTCTCGATAATAAGTATTTGTAAGATCAGGGAATAAGAGAACCTCACATCTTTCATTTTTCTTGCATTAATATCCTTATCTTTTAATATACACTAGTCATCTCTTTTATAGTCACTGCTGCAGTAATACATATTTTTCTGCCCCTGGAAAATCTGTAAAGCTCTTTTATTTGTACCATATGTAACATACTCTTTGCTTTGGGTGACTTCTTAAAACTATGTTTAAAATCTTATAGATTTCTATTTTTTAATAAGTCCTTGAGGACCTGGTTTTCAGAGGCCCATAGCTTCTGTAAATCTCACTGACTTCTACTGATCAGCAAACCTGAATACCCTCCTCATGAGTCTCTTTTACTAATCAGACTAAAATTTTTCATTTTTAAGGAACAGAGAAAATAGAAAAATGTATTTGTTGTATTAATGCAGACAATTCCTTTAAATGCCACTTTTCTGTTTTCAAAAGGTGTTAGTAATTTATTTCTTAGTTTCTCTTTGATTGACTTTAGTTGTATGAACACTATTAAAAAGTCAGCTCTTTCATTGTGTAGTTTTGTTCTGCATTTTCCTTATAAAAATTCCCAAGTGTGAGCTTCTGTTAAAAAAACAAAATAAAAAAGAGTAGTGGTTTAGCATGATGAGTAAATAGAAAATAAATTCAAGAAAGTAAACAGATTTGATATAAAAATGTAACACCTGCCAGCAGCTTATTTTCAATATAAATAAGGATTAACATCAGCAGTCATGTACCAAATACCAGTTTTAGTGCACATATGTTTAAAACTCACACTCTGTGAGTACATGAAAATGACCTCATAAACATGGTGTGGTAAATGGTGTAACATTTAGGTCACTTGCCTTTGGATTCAGTGTATGATCTGCCAGAATCCTGGTTTTCTCTGTTTAGAAATTGCAAATTCTTGATTAAAACCACCAAAATGCATGTTTTTCTGTGATTAAAATGAAATGCCACTATGTATATAGGTATCAGTTGAACACAATATTTTATTGATATATTTACAATTTTAAAGCAATTTGGAAGCCTACCAGTGCCTCAATCCCTAGAATAAAATAAATTTAAAAAACCTATACATTTTGGCATTTGATTTCATGTTTTTTTTCATGGAAAATCAGAGCTCCCCCTGCTCCCTTCACTCCCCAGGACACCGGTCCAGCTGCAGCTGTCCCTCCCCACTACTTTGTGGTGCTGAGCAGTGCTCATATGCCAGTGCCCTGCCCATGCCATTGCCCCTCACTCCTGACCCACAGCCCCCTCACCCCTGCCCGTACCCCTCCCTCCCCACCCACAACCCCCCTCCCCTCCACCAGTGCCCCAGGTGGGAAAGCTTATTGCCACTGCTGGCAGCCCACATTGCCCTGGTGAGGTGTCCCTTGCCTGTCTGACAGCACTGGGAGAGAGGGCACAACCCTGCACTGTCACCCCTGCTGTTGCTGGGTGGGCAGAGGGAGCCTTGCCATGGCAATGCAGGACTTGCGGCAGTGGCATTGAGCTTCCCCACCCTGCTCTGCCTTGCTGCACTAGGTCCTACCTGCTGGGCTGCAGAGGCCCTGGGGGGAGGGCAACAGGGTGGGAAGCCCCAATTCCATAGTAGGCAGCCCACACCAGCCCCAGCCCCATGCACAAATCTGGGGGCAAGTGACCCCTATGCCCTCCTGAGATTACATGCAGCAACAAGGAGCCAGCCCCCCTGCCATCCCCTGGAAAAGCTGTCTGCAGCTCCATCCCACTCCCCGCCCAGGCCCTGTGACCACACATTCTGGCCCTGGGCCCAAAGCCCCATGCACCGCCCCATTTGGGCAGCGTCCCCAGCCCCAGCCCAGCCCCTGCCCTGCCCAACTCCCTTCATCCCTCACTATGGGGGCCTCAATCCCACCTTCCCCCCGGCCCCCACCAGACTTACCTGTAGGAGCTGCTCTCCAGGCTGCCTGGTGGCCATGTGCATGTGTACGTGTGCACATGCACATGATGCCCCCTGCTGATTGCCCTTCTCCTGCTGCCCCAAGCTCCTTGCAGGCTGGAACTCTGCCAACCTGCAAGGGGAAACCCACTGTTTCTTGTATTTTTCTCCTTCAAAGGAGAAAATCGGAGTTTTATCACATTTTTCGGTGGTGAATGGAAAATCCAGATCCCTGATGATCTGTTTCCAGAACCACCATGTTGCTACAAGAATAGAAAGTGAAAGGGTTTGTGTGAAGTAGTACTAGGGCTGCAGGGAAGAAACCTTTTCCTTTTATTCATGTTTAGCATCTTGTGCGGTACTAGGAAAAGAGGAGAAGTAGGAACTATATAAAATCATAGCTAATTAGAAACATAGCATCTGACATAGTAGATCGTTGACTATTTCTCTCTGAATCAGTCAGTCTCTAAGGTGCCATCTTGCCCTATTTTCTGCCATTAAAAATACTGTAACTATTTATAGCTGTTGTAGGCAGAAAAACAAATAATTGATTTTTACATACACTATGATGCAATTCCTGTGGTCCACATGGGTTTCAGTCCACCTTGAGAAGAAGAGGTAAAAATAAGAAGATGATATAAAACCATCTACAAGACTTCCCGTGCCAGGAGAAGCACAATAGCTTGTATGGCATATCACAACAGATGATCACCATTAAGGGAAGTTAATATAAGGTTAACCGCTTGGGTCAGATGGGCTTCTCTAGCAGACAATGGCATGTCATGGTTACATATAGCAGTGTATGCTACCATTAGGTTCCTTATGAGTAGGAGCCAGCTTAAATGATCTGTCTATTGTTTTATTATCTACGTTTGCCAGTGCAACAAGAAAATAGCCATTTTTTAAAACCCATAATACTAGCAAGGTTTCCTCAAAAAACTTTCCTGAGTTTCCAGTTCTTTGCCTAAAAGTCCACATTAAAACAGAGGGGATGCAAGAAGTGTAGGAAGCCTCAAAGATGGAGGCTCTCTGTACAGATCAGTCAAAATAAAGGATGGTGTCTCCTTTAGAAAGCCCCTCTCGGCAGGGATCATATAGTGGCAACTAACTGGAGAGAATGCCATCCATTGGTTAAGCTGGTGGGGTTCAGATAATCCAACAAACCTAAGCAAGATTCATTTTTTATGAAGTGCTTTAATAAAACCTAAAAATAAAATAATTACAGAGCACTGAAAATGTGAAATGCATATACATTGGTACAGATATTGGACCTGCATATGGCATACCCATAAATGCTTAAAAGAGATGAAAAAAATCTTTGTTTTCTTTTGACTATTTTCTGGCTGAGAAATTATGGTTAATTGTTATTCTATGACATGCCGCATGTGTTGATAAGCTGAGAGGTGAATGTTGGATATAAAGTTCATTTCAGAGGATAAAATGAGTTGGGAAAGAACTGACATGAGTAGAAACAGTGATTTGAATAATTCAAGTAGAAACAGGATGGTAGAAAATGTAGTAGCAATTAGCATATATGCACCTGTTTTTACATACTTTGGGACAAATTAAATAATTAAGTATTCAGTTTTCTATGTTGCAGATCTGTTATATATGTGACTTCTATCAATATAATGTCTGAACACTTCAAACATTAAAGCTTTATTATTCATAACATGTCTGCTATGACACAGGCACAGAAAGCCTATTGCAGAGCCAGGAATTTAACTTAATTTATGTGTAGACAAAATGGGGGCCCTAAATTGAACCAGTGGGTTTTATAAAAACACTGCTTCAATTTAGGGCTGATTAAACCCCTGTGTTGTGCACACACCCCGCTGACATACCTGCCTCTCCGGTGGGGAGGGGAGGGTGAGCTGCCGGCAGGCAGAGCAGTCCCTCGGCTGTGAGGGGGGTTGGTGCTTCCCTCCACAGCAGTGGCAGCCCCCCACCCCAGGTGGCACCTGCCCACAGGCACCTGGTTTGAGCGGTCCTGAGAGAGACACTGCAGCCACGGAGAGAAGCACCAGGCCCCTGTGCAGCTCAGGCAGGCAGGCAGGCTTCAGGGGGGAAAAAAAAAGATCAGGCTCGCCTCTTTTCCTGGGCGGAGTTGCTTTCCCAGGCTGCTATCAGGCTGCCTGCAGGGTTTCCTGCAGAGCCGTGAAGCTGCATGGAGGCTGGTGCTTCACTCCACAGCTGTAGGGGCAGCAAACTAAAACGCCTTGAAGGAGTTTTACTTTCTTGCACCCCAAGTCATTTAAGCCACATTACGCCCCCAAATTTCCTACAGCAGCTGGACTTAATGTGCAATATGCCACTAAGGTGTGCAAACACCAACACCATTAAAATGGTGCAAAAGCATTTAGCCCTCTTTAAACTGCCGTGAACACACGCCTCTTGTTTCATCTACACATGGCCCTTAATTGCAGTGTTCTGGCTCAAAGACAATTCTTTTGCTTGCTTATACCAGGATGAAGTTTTATGCACAAAGGATAAGAAGGCAAATTTCTCAAGAATACACAAAACGGTAGATGCATCTACATGTTCATTAATACATTTAGGTAATGTGCATTAAATTTCGTACCTCCATTGTGAGGGACTAGAAGAAGGCACATTAGCTTATTTTAATGTGCATTAACTAAAGATCTCTGGGCATTTTTTCATGTGCATTTTTTCATCTGGATGCAGCACCAGATGCTTTAATTAGCAAGCCATGCTAATTAAAAGCACCCACGTCACACATATCAGTGCCCTGCACTGAAAAAATGTCAGCAGAGTGCTTTGAAATAAAGCTCATTGAACATGTTTTATTTCAAATCACCCCACCGCCATTTTTTCACGGTGAGACCTTACTGAGGTTTTTTAAAAGTATGGTTCAGAACATCTAATCAGTCAAGGAGATGTGAGGAAAGGGAAGATATAACCTTAATTGATTAGGTCATTTTGCTATCAAAGAAATTATATGGAATTTTTGTAGTATTTGGACAGTCCCCCAGAACACACTATGCTTGAATTTTTGTAAGTAACATAAGCATATGTAGTGTTAATATACTAGGTTCTGATGGACAAAGCTAGCTTGCATGCCAAAATCAGCAATCTCCAACATCTTCCTTACAGGAATAGGACTGGGTTCTGTGGTCTGCTGGGAATAATTGTGCTAGTTGCTGTTTTGGGGGTTTGGAAAGAAATATTTCCCTCATATTTGCTCCAAGATACTGTTATGTCAGAAGGGAAGGTTCAAGTTGTCACAGTTTAGGAAATGGAAGGTCTTCAGTGTAGGTATTTGTTCCATAGGGTCCAATTTCATAATAATCTTGAGGTGGCAGTGGACTTGGGGGAAAGTATCCTGTAAAAGCCTGAAGAATGAAGGAAGAGCTCCTGATGGCTTGTACAGCTAGGAGACAGCCTTTTTTCTTCAGCTCCCTGCTGTTCAGCTAGAGGGAAAGCAATGGGATCCTAGTTTGAAGAGCTATTGAGTTAATTTCCACCCTTAGAAGTAAAAATGAGCAAGGAAAAAAGCATGGTTTCAATAAATCAGTTACTGCAGAATATTGCTGCACGTGTAGCCTTGGTAAAGTGTCAAAGTGTTAAGCAGATTATGTCACTTCCCTTGTATCTTGTCTTTATTTTCTCCATGTCTTGGACAAAACTGCATGGATCCTCTATTAACTGGGTAGCTACAGTGTTGCAGAATGTTATACTGGAGAGTACATATATTATGAGCTTTCTGAGGTGTACTGATTTTGTTAATGATGTGAAGTACATATGTTACAAAAATAGGGGTTTTTGATACTGGTTATAAAGAATGGTGTGTTCACTTCAGTTATGTAAGTGAACTATACCAGCTTTTGAAACAGACAACATAGTGGGGCCAAAACAAGCAGAAAAAAGTACTTTCTTTTTCTTTTCTTTTTTCTTCAGGTCTGAATTTATCCCACTTCATCCCTATTTTAATTCTATCAAAGTCAGTGGAGTAGCACCAGGTCTCAATTTGGCCTTTTGGCCTATGGCATTTGTAGAATGGCAATAAGGGTGGTTTAGATTTTAGCTGTATCCTGGAATCCTATTTTCTATTTCTTTTTCCCTGTATATCTAACCTTTTAAGTGCCCCCATGTGAAGCATGAGCTGGTGGTCTTTTCACTCGTCCAGACATGTCTCCACTCTAGAGGCTTGAAGAGGTCCAATCCTGCACACCCTGGAAGTTTCTGGACAGAATTGGGCCCTTCAAGCCCTTTAAGCACTTGCTGCCCCTGGGATATCCAGGGACCTGTCTAACTAAGTATGGGAAGTAGGTTTCCCTGCTTACCCAGATGCACACTGGGTAAGCACACCCACTTACCTAGATGTATCCCTGGATATCCTGTGGGTGTATCCCAGTAAGCAGGAAATCTGTGTCTTTCCCTACTTACCCAGACACATCCCTGAGGAACATAAAGTACATCTGAATAAGTGTGGAAAGCTGGGCAGGTGCTCCAAGGGCTTGCAGGGCCCAATTCTGCCCAGGAATTCCCAGACTGTGCAGGATCCAACCCCTCAGGCCCCTGGAGCAGACAGCCAGAGTTCAGGCAGCTCCAGGATGCCCATGCCCATGCCCTCCCACCCATAATCAAATATACGTCTGCCATAAATACAGTAGCACATATTATTACTACCTTCTGCCATGGCCACAGATTTGGGCATTTGTGCATGACAAAAGGTAGGGTTGTCTGTCTGCTTTCACCTTATGTCACCATCCCCTTTTTCCCTCTTGACCAGGCAAAGCCCCCACCCTCTACCTTTGCAGAGACTTATTAGTAGGAATGAGACATAAGATGCAGTGGAGAAATTTGAAAAAGGAATCGTACACACACCACAGACAAACACACTCAGTGTTATACTATACTGGAACTTGAATACTATAAAATAATCAAGGGGAGTAAGCATGGCAAAAACTGGCCAAATACACAAATGGTATAAAACAACTGGATAAAGTGAGTAGGGAGGAGGATGACAATGATACACATACATGATTGTGTAGACTAGCTACATGAAGTCTGTGGGTTTCAAGTTATTCTTTAAATAAGAGATATAAATTATACCAGGAATCACTTTTAATCCCTGTTATCAGCTGACTATTTACTCGAGGCATCACAGTACTCCGAAGAGTTAAACAGCCCCCAAACTAATAAAGTCAGTCAGAATCACCCAGGGAGCATAATATTATTCTTCCTTGTAAATAGTGCTCTAGTTCCTCAGGTTAGAAGTCAGGTGACTCTCATTAAGTCAATCATCATCAACCTGGCTTGACCAGCAAGTAGAGAGGAGAAGGCAATCTACCATTATGTAGGCATCAAGTCTAGACTGTGCTATTATGCTCAACACCCTGTAGCTCAAAACATAACTACTTAGATTGCTCAGATAATAACTGTGGCTAGCCAGCCATTTTCAGTGACTGTAGCTGCTGGCTTCTGAAGGCAGATAAATATATTAAATCTCTATTATAGCATTCCATCATGAGGCACACTCAGCTGCAGCGCCCTATCTTTTATCGGTAACAGCTGTGAGGATATACATGAATGCTAACCTACTCTTGGCATGGGGTAGTATTGTCGTTTTATTATTTGTGACTTGACCATAGCAATATATAATTCATATCTTTACCTGCCCTGAAAGTGGGAACAACAACAATAATGGTAATCAGCATAATTCAAATGAGTAGTATTTGCAGCTAGTCTTAGGGGGGGCACACATATGCAGTCAGTCTTTAACCCCCTGAGTGCCAAATACTATGTGGCTTGAGGGGTTATCCCATTTTACTGAAACATCATTCATTTAAATGGATCAAAGTAGCCCTGCTGTGTGTAGCTATATACTATGTACCAGTTTTAATCAACATGGCTTAGCGAAAAGCACTTGTGCCTCTGTACTTGAAGGCTGTCACTTTAAGTTCTACACCTGAATTTGGGATTCTGCCTGATGCTGATGTGACATTGTAATACAAGGTGTCGGGTGGAGGTAAGGGAGTGCCCTTTTGTCAAAGGGGTAGTCTGCTTTGGATGAAACACTTCTAATAGCTGCCCAAGTGACAGTTGTTAAAGATTTTAACCTTTTTACCATGGCCATTCAGAACAAGAAAAACATGAAAATTAGTCTCAAATCTTTCTAGAATCTACCTGATTTAAGGCTTAATTGTGCCATTTGGGCATAGTTCGTAATGCAAGGCAGTGAAGAATGTGAAGAACAGAGCTCCCAGAACACAGAGATAGTGTCCTTGTTGCTACATCTCATTCAAGGATGCTACTTACTTTCTTCTATACAACTGTTTATCTGGCTGGTAGAGTAGAAGCCAGACTATGAACCTGCCTCTTCCCTGTCCCAATTAGGTCACTCTGTAAACTCAAAGGAATAGGAAGGAGAATTGGGACTGTGAGTATATCTGGCCCTTATTTGGAGCCCATAAAAAGGAATGGAGAACTGAGAATTTCTGAGTCCTTTCCTGATACTGTACCTTTAAAAAGATAAAGGAGATATTAACGTTTGGCATGAAGACTCTGCCCCCTAGGAAAACCCATATTTAAGAATTAGGAAAAATAGGTTTTCATGTCCAAGGAGTAAATCTGAAGGAACTCCACTGAAGTCAATCTAATTACTCCAGGTTTTCACAAGGTGTAAGGCCCTAGTTTGGTAAATCAAATATGTTGTTAACATTAAGTACAAGCATAGTCCACTGGAGTCAGTGAGATGACTTAAACACGTAGACCGTGTCCAGATGAGCAGGGCCATGCAGTATGTGGTGCCACAGATATGTCACCTACCACACGTTCTGTTGTTCTCCACACTGCAAGGGAGCAGTGCAGGGGTCAAAAAAAGGATATCCAGGGGTCAAAAGGAGTGGCAGAGAATAAAGTGGAGCAGTGCATGCATGGGCAGCATGTGCTACCCAAAAGCGGAGCCAGGCCACCCAGAGCCATACCGAGGCTGCCAGCCAGGCTTTGGGCAGCAAAATCACCACTGCTGCAGCCCTGTGAGGCCACCAGGACCCCAGGGAAGGCTGCTGGGGCCAGTCCAGTGCTGGCCCCAGCCTCCCCTACCCCACCTGGGGCAACTTGCTGCATGCCAGAGTGTGCGTGGCATGGTGGCACAGGGTGTGCCACTGGTAGTTGTCCCCAGGGAACCAAACATCCACACCATGTGTGGACACAGCCTTAAGGGTAAGTATGGGCTTATATGTCTTGCAGAAGCAAAGCATTAGTGCTATCAGAATCCTGCTGTCAGTCTGAGCGGCCAAGCCACATTACTACCTGCTCGTTTGCCTGCCTAAGTACAACCAGTACCTTGGCCTACAGTCCTGGATGATGTTTTTGTAACAGTCCTCTGTACCTACAAAAAGCCCCACTGAAGGCCATCTGCCCTTGTGGGCTACATCCAGACAAGCAGGGTAGTGCCGTTTGTGGTGCCCCAAACCTCTTTGTGGAACCACAAATTGCACATAGGGAAAGTTAAAATTCCCTGCACTGCAGGTGAGCAGTGCAGAGGCAAAATTTGCTACTGGGAAATCCTGGTAGCAAAAAATAGCTCCAGGGAAAAATGCAGCACAACACCTGCAACAGGAGCATGCGCTGGTAGACATGGAGGCTTGGTCTGCTAGGGAGACACTCTGGCTGCTGGCCAGAGCATCTCCACTCCTTCAGTTGTGCCCTGGCTCCTCCAGCTCACTGGGCAAAGGCAGTTTGCCCAAAGTGGGACAATTTGTCCCTCAACAAAGCATGTGTTCAGGGGTGTGTGCTGCAACAAAAAGTAGAGGCACAAATTTGTGCCGCTACTATTTTTGCCGTTGTAAGCACATGCCCCTGCACATCTGGACTTGTCCCATGGAATTCATTCAGGATTGAGATCTAAATCATTAATACCTGACTGTCTTTGGGATAATCAGCTTTATTCTAGTCTTTGATTTTCACAAAATAGTTATATAAATGCTGGGGTTGTGTTTTTTTGCCCAAAGGCTCTGAAGGAGTTAGCAACTGAGTAACTTAAAAGCAGTAAAAGTAAATGGCTGTTTTATATGAAATTTCAGTAAAGTGATCTATATTTAAAGAAATTAGGTTTGTTTCCTACACCACTGTGCATGTAGCTTCACATGTTTTTTCTGTTTAGCCAAATATATATATTTGTATTTTCTATATAAATATAGTATATATTAAATATATTGTATTTTATAGAATGTGTGTGTGTGTATATACACACATACTTTTGAATATGTATATGTATATACATATATATGTATGTATGTATAATGGTGATGTAACCATGATGATCTAGAAATCATGCAAGGCAAGAATTTCTTTGGTCGATATGTTTTATTGGACTAACTGTGTAGTTGGGATAAAGTTAGACAAGCTTCTGAATGCAAGACATTCTTCTTCAGGTCTCTGACCACAGGAAAGCAAAGAATGTCTTGCTTTCAAAAGATTGTCTTACTTTATCCCATCTACATAGTTAGAGCAATAAAAGATATCACCCTAAGAAATTCTTGTCTCTCGCATATACATATATATAATTCTACAAACTCCCTACAGTCCAAGCATATATAAGAATATTTATTTGCCTTCATCCTAAGTGTGTATGATGCAACCTTTGCAAAGTGTATTTGAAAACACCACATAATAAATTAATTCCAGCTAATTGAACAACATTCCTGTTACAAAATATTGTATAAGCAGCTTCGTTTTCAACTAGGGTCATTTATTTGACTATTGATTTACACAGATGGAAAGGAAGCAGGTAAATTAGTCTTTGTAAATTCCCTCCAATAATCCACTATGAGAAGCTAATAGGGGAAAAGACAATGAACTGTTTTCTTATGGAGAAATCCTATACTCCTTACTCAGAAATTGGTCCCAAGATTTTTCCCCGAAAGTAAAAAAAAGGGAAAAGAAAAAAATAGGTGAGGGATTTTTTATAATTAGAGATACTACATATGAAGCCTCAAATTATTTTATATTTTTTTTAATTTAAAAAAAGTTTAATACTGAGACAGTATAATGATGGGTATTTTAAATATGTTGGTAGGCACCTAGACAAATACAAGATTAGGATGGAATAGTTCAAGCCATTGCTAGAGGATTTATTAGTACTGGTAAAACCAGTGCTCCTAATATGAAGCCAACAGAAGCAGGCAGCATGTGGGCACAGCTTGACCTTCCAGATCAGGCAGATTAAGAACATAGTATTTTCTCCCCAGTTAATGCTGAGACTATGGTTAATTACTTAGCAGACTTTAAATCCCACAACTGACTTTCTGTCATTTTGACACAGAACAGGGGAATGATATGTCCAGTGTGCAAAAACTGGCAGGAAGCTATCTGAAGAGCTCTCCAGCTGGGGTGTAATCAGGAGAAGCACTTGTATTTCAGACAGGCAGGTTTTCCAACCAGGCCATGCTTGCAATCGGTTAAGCAGAGAAGTTAGGTTTTGATATTAAGCATGCTAGTTGATGCATACAAGTATGGCCCAGGAGCAGCACCCTGGACTAAGAGTTTGTGAACTACATGTGAAAGGTGAGATTCTGGAACCTTAAAAACAGCCATTTTCAAACATGCCAAGCACTCACCTAAGCTCCAATTTGCTTTAATGGGTGCTCACAACTTTTGAAAATCAAGGCCACGAAATATAAACTTAGGTAGAGAACAAGTTCCTGAAGTGCTGAATTTTCTATTCAGAAGTGGAGCATGAATGTCACAGCATAAAAAAAATATGGATTGTGCAATGTGGCTGCTTTAACATTGCTATTGGAATCTTCAACTTCTGCCTTTCCTCACTTTTCTTGCAATTGTAACTGTGCAGTATCTACATGGCATTAATACTGACTTCTGAACTTAATTAACAGTAACTGCATGTTATGCTCCCCCCAAAAAGCTAATTATAAAGTACAAGCATTCTTCCATATTGTACAAAACTTTGCAATATCACAACGGTGACAGGATTTTTTTTGGTATAAATTTGTTTTACATATTAAAAGCCTCTAAACATGAAAATCCAAAGTAAAGCAATATGGGAAACAAAAACAGGGTGATACCTAGGTTACAAGACTACAACAGTGTAGGAATCAATTCAGGCCAGCTGGCCCACATTTGGCCTGGGTGGGTGAAGGCACTGATGGCACTGTGTCATTGATATGACCAATCCTGGACTACAAGGTAGCTTTTCCAGGACCTGCTGAATCACAGCCTTACACGGAAATACAGATGTTGTCAGAAACAGCATGCTTTATCATGTAACAACTCTTAATATTTCAGAGCAATCTTTCTTTCTGTCTACAAGGTCTGTTTTACATAGTTGACATGATTGGTCCCAAATCTTAAATCCCAATTGCTTACTTTGCAATCAGGAATGTTGTTCATGGCAGTAAATAGACCTTTATATAAATAAGGACTGTAGAACTGGGCCACTAGCTCCTTGAGAAGTTGTATTTTATCATCATCATCATTCTACGCCGGTATAATCTGAGTGTTCTAGGAAGTTTAATTAGTCTTTTTACAATTAAAAAGGGAGTATAAAAACAATAAGCACTCTGGATGACAGTTATATTATTTTAGGGCAGTCATTTACTGACTTCATAATGATGATGAAGATTATCTTGTGAACCCCAAAAAATCACACAGACATTTAACATTCCTCTCAACATCAGCATTTACCTAGAGACTTCATTATAGCCGAGTCTACATGTTACCGTATGGTAACTTTGCTACAGTGCCATACTTTAGTGCTTCCTTTTGGAAGTACCAAAGCATGGTGCAGTAACCATCTATACTGTGCCATATGCAAGGTGCATGATTAGATTTTACCGCTACGTCAGCATAGCAGCCCACTAAAACAGGCGAGTGCACTGCTACAGTGACGTAGCTGCTGATCACATGTAGATCCAAGTGATTGCTATGTCACCATAGCATGCTGTATGGCAACGTAGCGCATCGTTCCAATGCCATAAAGTGCTGTGTAGACACACCCTATAAGTTGTAAAGCCCCAGCTTCTGGGATTCTGTGAACATAGGAGAATCCTAGTTTTCTACAGAGACTAACTTGAAAATATGGTTCAATTACACCCAAAATATGTCAAAGAAAAAAATTACTTTAGAAGAATAAAAAAGTCAAGGTTTTTAAACATCTCACGATTTGGAGAGTCTGGCCCCTCATTTTGAATGCTTGAGGTTAGGAGTGCTACAGCACTTAGTGCTTACACCCCCTGCCTATCACAATACTTTCAAGAAATGAAAACTAATTTTAAAACATATGTCATTTTTTTGGTTGTTTGGGGGGGTTGTTTTGGTTTTTGTGTGTTTGTTTTTGTTACTTACAACTTTACTGATGGCACTGCCTTCTCTAGAAATCAAAGTAACTTTCTATAGAAAAAAACAATGTTGCTTGGCTGTCTCCGTTAAGTGACTTTTATCCCCAAAAAGGTCTGGAAGGTAGAAAGGGTAATATTTAAAACTATATCAAGAAAGAATGGAGAACCTTAACTAGGAAATTCTGGTTCCGATCAAAAACTGTACAACTAGAAAAGGGATGGAAATGGTTTTTTCTACTCCATGAAACATGATATTCTAAAAATATTTCCATTATGCATCAAAATGGAACAGGACTTCTGAGGCTTGGGGGGGAGGGGATGAAGTAGAGAGAGAGAGAGAGAGAGAGCTATCTATAAGACTTATCTGGACTGGGCACTTGGGAACAGAATATCTGAATCAGTAAGCAGGACTTTTAACCTGGGTTTTCCACATCACATTTAAGTGCCTGAACTACCAATGTTATTGCCTATTCTGAGACAAATGGAACAGTTTTCCAAATCTCTCCTTTTAGAGATGCTTTACTTTTTTATAATTAAATATTTATTGAATCAGAAAAACAGAGAAGTATCCTAGTGGTTAGAATACTCATCTAGAATGTGGAAGGCCTAGGTTCAAATTCAGATCCTAAACTGGACAGTGAATGGACTTAAACTTGGGTGTTCCACATGAGTACATTACTTCCTGGATGAGAGAGTGTTTCATTCTTTATAGAAAATGTAATGGTTCCAGAAAATGGGAGAGCTACATCTCTGAATGTGGAGGTCAGGGCATTCTCCTGGTTTGTGGGAGCCCTGGTTTAAACCCCTGAGCAACTCAGGAAGACAAGAGGCTTTAAGCCTAGTTGTTCACATTTGAGAGCCATCCCTTGACTCTGCTGCTACGGGCTACTTTGCATAGACATTCTGGACAAAAGCAGAATTGAAATAGGAAGAGGCATGACAGGGCAGCTCTACACCCTCCGTTGCATGGACAACCATCAGCTGTGGTGGTGGATAATTTTGAATACCTCCCCCCCAGTTATGCTACTAACTTGTATGTTTGCACAAAAATGTGTTTCAATGACTGGGCATTTTTAAATTTACGTTTTTGCTAAAAAAATTCCTAATGAATTCTGGTTAGCTAGGTAAAAGTAATTCCTACCTATTGTTAGGTAGATAACAGGAAAAAAATAATTTATTGTACTTGATTAATCTATCTTGGCAATATGAGCTCACAAATGAAAAAGGGAGTATACAAAATCTCTTTCATAAAATACATTATTTTCCTAGCATGCCATTTGGAGGCTAGACATATGCAGCATGGAAATGAAAAAACCCCCATAATCTTACTACTTAATCAAGAGAAGTGCTCATCCAAGCACATCAGATTGTAATGATAGTGCACTTTGAGGCCAGTCATGGAAATGTCCAGATCACATTAATGTCAAAGTCAATAGTAAAACTATAGATATACCTAAACATAATAGAACAAAACAAGCCAATAGAATTATAGAAGTGAATAAGTACATGAGGCATAATATGCTCATATCATATTACACATGCCTCCTTAAACTAAATTATAACATAAAAATTGGATAAACTATGAAATGTCCTTATACTTAGTCCATTCCCTCAGTTAGAAACTCCTCTTAATTGCTAGTGCAAATGTTCTGAGTGGTGATGGATGGAAGCATCTAGCTACTGTGGCTGATCAGCTGAACTAGTGTCTCAGAAAAGACACACATCTTTTTGATCATGAGGTGACCCAGGTCTTTCCCTGAGCATCTATGAATTGAACTTCAGAGCAGCTGAATTGAGCCACAAGCCCCAGAAAGGAATTGCATCCAGTGACCGAGCAAATTCAGGTGGCAGGTCCAGACCAACCAAGCAGCAGCTATACCAGGGTGCCCAGGCAAGAAAAAATAGAATCCAGCCCTCAAAAAGCTGTTAGCACATGTGAGCATCAGTGACTGTGGCAAAGCGTTATTCTGCTGTGTCCACCAGGCTGGACAGGGCCTATTAAAAGTATTAACTGGATCAGAGTATTAACCTCTATCTTTAGGTATGGGACTATAGTCCAATTGTAAGAAAATCTGTATGGGCTAAGCACTCACCTTGGTATTTGTCCTCTTGCTGAAAGGAGTGTCTAGGAAGCCTGTGATTGCTTCCTGCAGTTCCAGAGGAGTTAGTGATGGTCAAGTGGCAAAAGTGAGTAAGTTGAATAAGTTGAGACACATGAGCAGCCCTGGGAAGAGCTGCCACCTGACACTGACAATAGGGTTTCTGGGTCTAGCACTGCAAGCTCTCTTATGTTTTCCATACAAACAGGGCAGCCATATACTTTGAGAATAAATTACATTTATGGAGGCTTAAGGGAAAATAATAAAACAAAAAGTCACAAAAATAAGGTCTCCATGAAGGGAGTTGAAGAAGGCTTTAGCAGCTTATAGATCACGGAGAGGTGATTTACTCCTACTACTTCCTAGAGTTTAGGACACTCAACTTGGTGGAGGAATGATGTGAATGCTAGTCCCTATGCCAAGAACTGTTTTTGTATTTTACCTTAAAATTATTGGATGAAACACAGGAAGTCTTTGGTATACCATTTTCCCATAGGCTGCAGTCATGCCCACACTTATCTACTCTCTGACCCATGAGTCATCAACTTTTATATTTAAAAAAAACAGTTTCAACAAGAGTGATTGAAAACTCCCTTCCTCCCACCTTGAATAATCTATAACCCAGTGGTATGCCAAAGCTTTCAGGAAGCCAAGAGATGTAATGAACCTTAATTTAGCTAATGGATCTGAGATACTCACCAGTTTCCCTGGTGCAATCCAATGCTGTGATCTTTTCCAGTGAAAAGGCCATGTTGTGATGAATCACAATGGTACAAGCAGTCCTTGCGTCTAGTTTGCACCAGCCACCGTGACTTCAAAAGTGGGTGGGGCAGGTGGGCAAGAAACATGCTGATTATGGGGTTTTACCTAGAACAGTCACTCTCAACCTTTTTGGACTCAAGCACCTCTCACTGGACTCAAGAAACTCCTCCATAGCTTTTGTGAATTGAATGTCACCAAGTTCAAAAACTAATTTATATATTACACTGCTTATCTCCTTAAACAGGGACTAGGGAATTCTCTAGGCAGGGACAAGCCTAAACCTGGCTTATCTGCTTATCTTCTTACACCTCATGGCACCATTCAGTGTAAATGGCAGCACCCCAGGATGCCATGGCACCCTGGGTGAGAATCATTGCCCTAAAGCATCTCTATTGTCATTACTCCTATGTAGCTCTAGTTGCAATGTAAAGATTCCCTCCCTTTTTGGAAGCCCAGAGAAGAACAGTAACGTACATCTCACCTACCCACATGTAAGAGTGAAATTCAGTTTGGTTCATCTATTCTACAGCAGAGGGCTGCAGTCTGTACTCATTTCTATCCTAGTGGAGGTGAAATGGCTTTTACATTCAACTAGTCGGTAGACGTGGAAAAGTTGTTAATATGTGTATTACAGGATCCTGATTTCTCTGGGTGCTGTGCAAACACAGTACAAGGTAGTTCAATCCCCCAAAGACCTTACAGTCTATAAAACACAAGACAACAGGTATGTCCTGATTATGTAAGGACAAAGAAACAATAAGAGAAAACTAGTCAACACAGTGGTCAGCAGTCTCAACACACTGACTCCCTGTCTATTGCCTAGTTCTGGAAATGCATTCTTGATTATGTTAGGGTAAAAGCTGCTTAACTTTCTGAAGCATGAGAAACAGAAGAGTGAATACAGTGAATGATCTTTGTTTCAGAGTTCACTAAATAGAATATAATTATCTTCCCCCCAGTCAGATTTTGGTGATTTTTATAGCATATATATTGTTTACTTGGTACCAGAAATCATCCTGTTAACACAAACTTTGTTCCACAAGGACATTATGATTAAAGTAACATATTTAATGTAGAATTTTCATAATGATAATGCAATAGTCCATCCTGTGTTTTTGAATTAACAGTAACATAAGGAAGATGCAGCTCTCTTCACAGTGATTCAATTTTTCCATTCATTTGCATTGCTATAGATCATCATCATGATTTATGCAGCTTGTATATCAGCATTTACTTGTGAAGCAGTGACAGTGTGGTTGCCACTGCAGAAGATAAAGAACACATGGTCCCTGGCTTGAGAGTGATACTACAGAGTACTTCCCTTTAATGCTGATTAACAGACATGGTAGCCAAAGCCATAATATATAATATGGCAAGAGGTGTTCACTGTACAAGGGAGGAGAGTGTTGCATGCAATACATAAAAGGATCAAGGTTACAGGATCACAAGCAAGCCTGAATACAATAGTTTTGGAGACCTAAAGTAAGTAAATTTGACAGAACCAACAAATAACAGTTCAGATTGTACTGCTAATTAGCTGGGCTAGTTCATATTTAGACAATGCTGCAAGATAAAAAATAAGATTGTTTCTGTGCAGATGGGGTGGTGAGTGTAAGCGTGTATTTGTGTGTATGTAAGCACCTGGAAAACTTCCTAAGTGCCCATTACCAGCTGCAAGGAGACAGGTGCATGGCATACAGTCACTCAGTCTGTCGCTGTTGTGTTATTTTTTTCTATCTTGAGATCTTTATGAAATTCAACAAGATTTATAAATCCTTCATGCTAAGTAGTAGGAATTGCACATTATTTAGCTCTTCTGTCCCAGTACTCTCCACATCAATGAGTTCAGAATCACCCCAACATCCTCACCTCCCCAATATTGACTTTTATCTCCTGACTTGCCATTACTTCACAACCCTTTTTTGATTATACAAATAGGCACCTTTCAAAATGCTCTTCTCTCTCTCTCTTTTTACATAAAGTTTGAATTTCTGGTTAAAAAAGAAAACTGTCAGTAGCAGTTGGGATACTTTATAATCCTTGATTTCATGAGCATAATCCTGTTGTTGGTTCAAGATTTTTTTTAATTAAAAAAGGAGTGAATAAACTCCCAACCACTTAGAATAATATTGCAAAGATATATGTTTGCAAGTAGTAGTTTAAACATATTATACATGAAGGAAACATAACAAATGGTGAGCTGAATGGTCCCCTGTTGCTAATGAAGATGGTAAGACACACTGCATAACGTTATAATTTATTTCAAGAATTTTGAAAAATGATATTCATCTCTCATTTAATGTAAATATGAGTCCTTACACATTAACATGTAAACTACTTAGCTCTCTACATGCTAAAACAATGGATAAGAGCACATCTTATCCAACTTATTTCCAGGCTCACATAAATAGACATGTTATCACATAACATTTGAATAATCTGCATCTACCTTGCCAAAAAAGTCTGGAAAAAAGAACTGGTGTATTATGTAAAACAATGGACTTTTACATTGTGGGTTGCAACAGGCTGTAGGACAGTCATGGAGTATTTTTCCCTTTTTGTTTTTTTTGTTCTTTGTGTAACAAACTTCGGATCTTTACATCTTGGCTTTGTACCTAGATATCATCATGGCTGTAACATTTAAAATGCAAGGTGAAGGGGCAATAGGCACCCTTGGTTATCACTGCAACTTTCTATTACAAGTCTGATTTTGACTAGAAATTTGAAAATATATCCTCTCCTCTCCCCATAATCATGTTATTCAAATAGGTTGGCCCCTTCCAGTGCATATTCTGCAAAATAGAAAGCTAAAATAAATGTTTGAACATGAAAGGCGGAGGAAAACTGTTAATTTTCACAAATGGAGGTAAAGTAATTCCTATGGAATTACACCATGGGATGAATTTGACCCTCTGACTTCAAAGATCTACTTCACATCTGACCTGCTGATGCCTCTCATTATTGAAAGCCACAGATGGCCATGCTGATCCAACTAGGTCATGTTAAAAAGCAGTATTTGAACCTTGACAATTCCCATTCAAATTCCCTGCTTGTCTAGATAGGCACATTCCAAAGCCCAGCAAGCTCTTAGCATTAACCCTTGGTATGAAGAGTTCTGTGGCTCCAATGATATTTCTTTTCACTAGAAATTATTTCACAAAATCTTGAACTTTGGCATCAAAGGGGTTAGTAAAGTATAAATGGTTATATTCACCTATTGAACATATGACCTTCATTTCAGGGCTGGAGTAATACTTTTAAAGAGCTTTTCAACAGAGTTGTTCTCTCACCGACAGAAATATCATAGATGAAGCTTTTAGCTTTAGTCAGGAAAAGAGAAAAACATACATGCAATGAAATATAACTCCAAGTGCTCTATATGTATGGATCCAGTTGAAGGTAAAAATCCTTATAAAATTGTCACCCAAAGAAAATCACCACCTATATAATTGTTCAGAGAATCCAGAAAGTATAGCAAATGCAAAATCAACCTGGTGATGAATCACAAAATCATAGAATCAGAGAAAATGAGGGTTGAAGGGACCTCAGGAAGTCATCTAGTCTAACCCCCTGCTCAAAGCAGGACCATCCATAATGGGCATGTGTAGATGAAACAGGGGCCCTACATTGAAGCAGTGAGTTTTTAAACCCAGCTTGGGCAGCACTGGAGGGCACCGCAGCTGCGGAGAGAAGAACCAGACCCCCACGCAGCTCAGGCGGGCAGACAGGCTCCAGGGGGTTGGGGGGGAATCAGGCTCACTGCTTTTCTTGGGTGGAGCTCTATTTCCTGGGCTGCTGCCAGGCTACCTACAAAGCTTCCTGAAGAGCCCCTGAGCTGCGTGGAGCCCAGTGCTTCACTCCGTGGCTGTAGGGATAGCAAACTAGAACTCCTCGAAGGAGTTTTAGTTTGCTGCACCCCATGTCATTTAAGGTGCATTAGGCCACCAAATTTCCTACTGCAGCTGGAATGAATGTGCAATACACTGCCAAGGCATGCAAATACCAAAACCATTAAAGCAGTGCAAAAGCATTTAGCCCCCTTTAAAGTGTCATGCACATATGCCCCTTGTTTCGTATAAACACGGCCAATGATATCATCTCACCCCACGCTTTGCCTAGCTGGGTTTTAAAATCTCCAAGGATGGAGATTCCATAGCCCCTATGGATAGTCTGTTCCAGTGCGTTACTACCCTCTGGCCATGTCTACAAGAGACGCTAACTGTGCAGTAGTTCGTTACTACTGCACAGTAGCACCATGTGGCAGGAAGCGCAATGCAATACTAATGTGCAGTAGTAACAAGCTACTGTACAGTCAGCATCACCTAAAAGCCGTTCAGTGATGCTATACAGTAACTCCGGTTATTGCACAGTCATTTTGTACTTGTTTATACAAGCACGAAATGACTGCTCAGTTATGACTGCACAGTCAGCATCCCGTATAAATGCAGCCTCTGAGTGAGAAAGTTTTTCCTAATATCTAACCAAAACTTTCCTTGCTGCAACTTGAAACCATTGCTCTTTGTTTTGTCATCTGCTACCACTGAGAACTGTCTAGCTCCATCCTCTTTGTAACCACCTTTCAGATAGTTGAAGACTGTTATTAAATCCCCTCTGGGCATGCCTACATGAGATATTTATTGGCCTATTAGGGCACATGAAACTAATAAACTCTGTAGCAGACTGTATTTACAAGTCCTACCCTACTGTGGAGTTTTTTCATGCACAGCAATGCACATGTAGATAATGACCAGCTGGTTGGGGCATGAGGGTGCTTCAGCGCCAGGACTGAGAGCCAACTAAAGCACCCTCACTGCCCCACACTAAAGCACCCTCACTGCCCCAACCAGTCCCCTCTGCAGCACATTGAGCCCAGTTGGAACAGCCCCAGACTGGCAGGCTGACCCCCTGGGCTCCCTGCAGCTGGGGCTGCTGCGACCTGGCTCAATATGCTGTGCTCCAGGCACACATACAGATGCGTACCCAGGAGCAATAAACTGCAGAGCAATCTGCAGCTTATTGCTGCCCCCTACGTCACATCCAGACAAGCACGGCCATGCAGTATGTGGCGCTGCAGACCCATCTGTAGCGCCACACACTGCACATTCAGGTGTTCCCTGTGCTACTACCTGACAACGTGGGGTATTTTTTGACCTGTGCAGAAAAAAGCAGAGTGACACATGTGATGGCAGTGCACACCACACAAAACCAGAGCCTGGCCACCCAGAGCCATGCTCCAGCTGCCAGCAAGACTCCCAGCTGCAGAAGCGCTGCAAATGCAACTTCCACAGTCTCCAGAACCGCAGGTAAGGCTTCTGGGTCCAGCACAGTTGCTGGTCCCAGCCTCTCCTACCCCACCCAGGGTAATCTACTGCATGGCACAGGCATTCCCCGGGGCACAAGTAGCAGTGGCACAAGGCATGCCACTGCTACTTGTCCCCAGGGAACCAAACATCTATGCTCACCTTGACATGGCCCTAATGACACATGTAGATGCGTTCTCTCAATCTTCTCTTCTCCAGACTAAATAAAACCAGTTCTCTCAGCCTCTCCTCATACATCATATGCCTCAGTCCCTTAGCTATCTGAGTAGCCTTTAAAATGCTGAAGTGCAAAAATAATGGTTTTGAATTTTCTTCAATAATGTTATTCAAGAGGACAAGCTTAAAGAAAATATTATTCAAATCTTTACCTTGTAGCTGGCCTCTGAACAGAATATTTTTGTTCCTTTGTCTCTGCCTTACTAGCCTGAATTATCAACAGTAACAGGAACCCATGACACTGAACATATAGTGAGACATACATTTATTTCTCTCTTCAAAGAGGGGTGGGGGCTATACAGGTTACATGCCCAACTTTCATTGACTTAATCCATTTAGTCTTTGAAAATTATTCTTGTGATTGCTGTAGATCTTGGGCATTTAAACCCTAAGTTGGGCCCTCTTGTTTCAGAAGTTAAGAAAGAATGGTAAATGGAATGGAGTTGAAGTGGAGTAGAAGTTAACCATGAATTAAAGAAAACATTGCTTCATGAACGCCAAGTCACTTCTGCTTTGTAAGAGGAAGCTGTAATGGGAGAATTCACAGCTAGGCATTTCCTGTCCCTGCTTTTCCCTATTAACTTCTAAATAAGGAAGTGTTTCACAAGAAGCTTGGTACTTATAGTATGAAACTTTTGCAGGCTTTTTTCCTATTTTTGATAGGTGATCTACAGGAATTGTCACAAGCAGTGTGAACACAATGCATTGTTATTCAACAGTCCAGGTGCTTTTGGCTGGATTGTGGGGATAAATATAAATGAATCCTTGTGGAGATATGGCAAGGTGATGTTTCAAAACTAGTACTCAGCATTCTGCTCAGATATCCCATGGTGCTTTGTTCCACTTCTGTACTGTCCAGTTTCTCTCTCTTTCATGTTGTACATTATGCAATACCTACCAGAATGTACTAGAATTCAGAGGCTTGGGACAAAATATTCAATTTTCATATTTTCTCTTGTTTCATTCCATCACTTTTGTGTGAGCCAGTGCCAGTTCCAAAGCACAGTCAGGCAGGAAGGAGGAAACATGGGGGAACTCTATGAGTCTTGTGGGGATTAATATAAATATGCTGCTCCAAGTGTATCTAAAGTCATGCACTTATTTCAACACCATAGAAAGTAGAGCACCAGAGATGAAAGAAACTTAAATTAAACAGGTACTTCTTTAGATCTTTTCTCAGAGCAGTTTCACTCAGGAAAGCACCACTTTGAGGCTCAGTCAAATAGCACTGCTCACTCATATGGCATGGTGAGACACATCTGGCGTGAACAGCGGTGGCTGCAAAACTGCAGGATGTCAAAAGCCACTTTCCTACCTATGCAAAGTGCATTCTGCAGCTGCAGTAGTGGAACACCTGCAGTGTGAACACTATTCAAAACCAGCAGATGCATATGGACTTTACCGTCACAGACCCATCCATGGAGTACCCCAGAGCCCTGCATTTCTCTCTGCTGCCTAGGCTGCTTGTCACAAAGGTTTGCCCTAGGATAACTTCTTATTCCCACAAAACTCAGGTTCACAGCCCTTTACAGGCCCTCAAAGCTACAGCAGGGGGATCTCTGCCAGCTAGAGGTGATTTCCCATTGGGTTATGAAATAATTTTTACATCCCCCTTTCCTTAGCATGAATTACCCTGGAATTTCACTCACCCAGGGATCGCTCTTCAACACAGGCAATCAGTAAGGAGACAAAATAACAAGTGGACTTTCTATATAGGAGAAAAGAATAATACAAGCAAAACTGGCCATTAAGTTTGAAGGCAAAACAAAAAGACAAGATAAGTTTCATACCCTCTCATCAGGCTACAAACTAAACTTTTTCAGAGAATCCTACCAGGATTTTTCAAAGATCAGCCATTCTGCTGACCCTGCCAATTCTGACTGCTGGAGACTTGGACCCTCCTACAGACTCAGAGGGGGCATCTACATGAGACACTACAACCTATTGTGCAGTAGCTTGTTGCTACCGTGCAGTAGCGTTGCCAAGCACTAACCATGTGGCAATGATACTGCACACATAATGCACATGAGAATTGGGAAAAAAGAGTGTGGTTGTGGTAGTGTGCAGTAATGCCTACTGACCACTGCACAGTCCCCCACTCATGTAGACATGGCCAGAAACTCCAAGAACCAGGACCACCTCACAGATAGCCATAAAATATCTAGAAATGGTCTTCCCTGCCCTCATCAGCATTGTCTTTATTGCTCATGGGTCTCAGAATTCTCTAGGTAATGGGCCATTGCTCTGAAACCCCTTCTGCTATGGGATTATTTTTCCCAGTACAAGCAGACAATGCCTTGGATATCAGTCCCACTAGTGGCCCCTTCTGCCATTTGGAGTGGCAATTGTCCTTGCCCTACTAACACAATGGCAAGAAATACTTAGCAGTTTAACCTGCTTTCCTTTTCAAATATGCACCTCTCTGACTTCCTTTGATTAAACAATGTCCAAAAACATAAAGATATATACAGACAGCATAACATAATCCATACAGTGATAAAAGTAATATAAATACAGCATAACATTGGGTTTTCAACAAGACCACACACAACATATCAGTAAAAAAGACACAAGAAAACATGAATAACACCCTGTGAAGATCCCAAATTCTGGTGGGGAATCTTGCCTCCCCTGACTGCTACTGGCCAGTAGCTGACAAATTCAATCAAATGTCAAGGCAACTGAGGTGCTATCGATAAAGTGCTGCCGCTTTGAGTCCAAATGTTGTACAATGTACTGGGGGATCCCAGTAGATTTGCATAGTTGTGGTTCCCAAATTGGCCCAAATTCATTGACTGGGCTAGTGTCTATTCTTTGTCTTTGACAAAAGCCTCTGAAGTCATCAACATAAAAGAGTATTTCTCACCAGCATTACTATTAGGAGATATGAAATAGTCTATGATACCAAAATCTATAGAAACTCTGGAGTGCTTTTTTGTTTTGTTTGTGGAACAATGAACAACGATAGCATTGCTATTACTTCAGTTGTTTTGGGATACCTAATCTACCTTCTGCTTCCCTGGCTGATAAAGCTTTTCATTGGATATTTGAATAGGAAAAGGAAATGATTTAATTATAACTTATTATCACACTTAATATGTTTTACTAAACTTTTTAGGGTTTTTTTTTTTACTATATTGAAAGTTAGGGTATTATCAGAATAGGCACATGTATTTTATAACAATAATGATTCTGGATTTTTAATTCACTTATGCAAAACTGAAAACCAGAAATATAAAGACATCTACAATGTTTCTTTAAACGCACAACAAAGAACACACTAAGCTGAATATTGTGAACAGTAAAAAAAAAAAGACCGAGTTTTCCTAACAGTATGCAAAGATAAACCATGCAGACAATGGTCCAAATTTGTGCCTTAAGGCCAAGTAGTCAAATGTCTTGGCCTTTTCATCCTTCCCAGCATCGTTTTGACTTCAAATATCTACTTTACATTTGACTTGCTGATGCCTCTCATTAATAAGTCATGGATGGCCATATTGATCCAACAAGGTGATCCAGGTAGTCAGTGATATCTTCTCCCCTTGATCACTTTATTTCTATGGGGAATGTGAAAGAAACAAGTTATTATCTAAATTGTAATCTCCATAGCAGTTATAAAATTTCCCCCCTCAGTATTCAACTTGCATTTCCATTGAATTGGAATGAGTCCTGGGTGAGCATAGAAATGGTAAGTCATTTTCATGATCTTTCCCCTTTGTGTGGTGGCTCTGGACCTGTAGTAGACAGAGTTATTATGGCAATTTAGATAAATAATTAATGAATACAATATGGAATAGGGATGTGAGGAAAGGTAACTAGATGAAGAGTAGTAATTGTCTGTGCACTTCTACAGGTTGTCAATGTGAGGCTGAGTGGGTGGGTGCTGGGAAGTGGGGGAAAATGAATTAGAAGCAAACTTGTAACTTCCTGTCACCTGCCTGGTAACTTTTCTCTTTATTTTGTGGACCAGCATAAAGTGCACTACAAAATAAACAGAATTCGGAAGCAATCCCAAAGCAGTGAATTTATTCAAAGGCTTTAAAATAACATTCTTTTTGTAAATGTCCTTCTAGAGTAATTTGTGCAATTTACTTTGTAATACTTCCTGTTGGCTCAAAACTGAGAGCAATAATTAAACTATGATCCAAAAAAGGTTGTTTTCTTCGTCTCTATTATCTGCCACCATAATTAAGTGCCTTTCAAACAAACAGGCTCTTTGGAAATTTATGTGGTTCTGCCATTTTGGGTGGGATGGGAAGTTTGAGCAGGCAAGAGCGAGATTAATATGCAGAGAGGTGTGGGATGGGACACAGGAAACTTCAGTCATGGGTGTTTGCATCTTCAGTGTGGGGGGACGGGATGGGACTGAAAATGGGTTCCTCTTCTGGTATACCTCCCCAAGACTCTATTGTTGTACTCAACATTCTTCTTGCCCAACCTCTGCCTTTTGTTTGCACTGAATAGCATCCCTTTGTTCTGTGATCTTTGTGATATGTATCTGTCTATCTCTGCTAAGTGTCTGCCACTCAGTTGAACCTATATACACCCTTGAGGGCAATAAAATCCATGATCTTAGTATGGGACCATGTCCCAGCCACCAGCAAAGGATTTGGGATTGATTGAGAGTGTGGTTGGGGGGTAGAAAGGTAAGAAAGGTTTATTGGCTTAACAAAAACACAACTATGCGTAGTAACAAGACAAACAATGACAGACAAGAATAATTCATGTCAGCAACTTAACAGCAGTCCCCTCTGATGCCTGATGTACAACAAGCTTTTCTTTCCACAAAGCTCAGTGAAGTCAGGCGTTCCCGATCAGTGCTGTCTGAGAGGTACCAGGAAGGACCCTGGTATTCAGTCCTTGGGCTCCTCGAGATCCACGGGCCCACTGATCCAGGTCAACAGCTAATTAATCCCTTTCGCAGAGCTGTATCTTCCTTCTAAATGATTTCCAGATGTTCCAGCCAATTTATAACTTCTGAACAGTACTGATAACCTACAGCCATTCAGATTCCTTTTACTTCAACTGTCCTTAGACTGACCAATAGCAGTACAAGCCTTGCATTCCTTTGATAAGGTTAATTTTAACTACACCAGAGGGTCTTACTATTTCAAGGCTTTGCTAAATTTACTAGGCCTTACTTCATCTTAAACTTTAATTAGGCTCTTAGCAACAACATATAGCTAAATATCTAAACAAATGACAGAAAAACACTTGGTCTAATCTTCATAGAGCCTTCAGCAAGCACTTTTATCATACAGACATAATTTTCAGGTATGTGAACCTTAGCTGAAATGGCAAAAGATTGCACCTGACTACACAGCAGAATCTAACTCAAGCAACACCTGGTCTGGATAATCCCTGAGCAATAGAGAACAACACAGGTAAATGAAAATGTTGACCCAAATAAGCAGGAAAAGCAGTGTGGGACACCAGTTGCAGGACTTAAGCAATGTTCAGCAGTTATTTTGGGATGAAGATTTATCCCCATATCTCAGTAAAGCCACTTCCAAAGTGGGTTTAAAATGCCAAATATGGCCAAATTAATAAATTACGGTGATGTAAAAGAGGAGCTTGCAAGGACTTACCATGCTTCAGCTGTTGTATGCTATCTATGTGTATCTTTTTACTGCACAGTAAGATGAACTGTGATAGTTTAGCATTTGGTAAATTGCCTCAAAGAAAGGTGGCTAAGTAGCATTAAAATGCTGTGTTATTCATGCAAGTATTTGCATATGCAAGAGACTTCAATGTGAAGCAAGTTAAGCTACACATTTCAAGAGTGGGCAAGATCTTACAAAGGATGCAATATTACTTGACCACTGGATGAGCATTTGCAACCTCACAGAAACTTTTAGTTGACCAATTCCACTAACATTTTGAACTCAGTCATAGGCAATGTTTCAAATTAGCTTTTCAACTATGCTGCGGATCTGAATTCCACATTAAGTTGATCCTGCAGGTGCAGCATTGCATGCTTGCAAGGTGAATAGTAATGAACACATCGGAGAGCCCAGGTTCCTGCTGTTACATTAATGGGAGCAGAACTAAAGCCTAAGAGGCAATATTTAGCTTAAGCCCTCCTTAGCATAATGAGAATTGCTTCTCTATTCAGACACACCCATTTTTCATCAGTGCCAGGCCCCTTTTCTCCTTGTGCTTTTCTGTGTAAGAATGTAGGCAAGGAGGACACTTGAGACAGCTCAGAATGAAAGATGACACCTCATGTGTAACCTTACTTGAACCTCTGCCTGCACTTGTGATGCAGCACAACAGCTTTGCACTCCGGTACACGGGCAAGAACTTGCAGGTGTCAGGCTATACAGTACCTGACATCCACTTTGTACCATAGGAAAGAAGTGTTTGCTTATTTTAGTAGCTACTCAAGGAAAGGACCCATTCCCAGAGGCACTCATTATGGGATTAGGGCTCAGGCATGAGTTAGGGCTCTGATATATTGTTGCCTCTTTTCAACAGTTCCTGAAAAAGAAGCTCCTGCCAAAGCATAGGGTGAAGCAGGTTCTTCCTTTGTCAGAATATGCAGAACATGCTGATGGGATCCTGCTTTCAGGTTCTAACTTTGAACTGAGGTCCCCTCTCTCCACCCCTCCCAGCCCTTGCTCTCTCTACTTACATGAGAGCTTCTGAGTTTTAATGGTGAGAAAAATCTTCTTTTCTCTCATCTCTCATCTTCCATTTCTCTGTTGTTTTTTTCTCATGGGTGGACAGCCATTATTTCTCACAAAGCCTCAAAAGTCTAAGAACAGCGAGTGTAAATATAATATAATATAATATAATATAATATAATATAATATAATATAATATAATATAATGAAATAAAAGGAGAGAGATCTAAAAGTTGTAACCATAGAAATTCCAGTGTTTTTTCTCCCCAGATTTAAAGTACTTCATGATTATAGTTGTAGATACCACATTTTGTAACTTTCTTCATTGTTTCAGGCAGGTAAAATGAGGTGTGTAAAGCCTACCTATTATAGAATATAATGAGTCAAATTCACCCATGGTTGACTGAACCAAGAATTAAGTGCCACCCAATAATTTTATAAGACAGGACTGTGTAAGTTCTTACATTAGTAATCCTTATCTCCTGTGACATTCCTAACTGAAGTATATTGATCTCTAAATAAAGATTACTCATGGAAAGGTTTTCAGAATTGGGACCATACATAGTGTTTGTTTTGCAAATATTGACCACCTACCTAAGGTTTGCTTGAGAACCCTATTTTATTTTAGTTTCATAACAACTTGTAAATGAACGCATAACTTCCAAACCAGATCTTTTGCTGTTTCTTCATTACTTGTGCTATATAGTGCTTTGCAGTTCCCATCTGTGCAATTTCCTTTTATTAATGTACAAACAAAACATGATGAATTAAACATGCGATTGCATGTACTTTTTGGCAAGCATCAAAGATGAGGTAATTGAAGACAGTTATTATTTCCAGCTGTACAGTGCTAGTACATAGTGACAAATAATACCAGTGAACGTAAAAAAGGTGTTTTGGTTTTAACAATACTGTCCTTTTAACATCCAAACTCAATAATTTAGACAAATGATTTCAAATGATAGCATTGTCATATAGAGCATCATCATAGGTGATTTAATCATGTCTGATATGAAAGAAGTGAAAGAGACTCAAAAATAATAGGTTTATTATAGCTAGGTAGCAGAATAACTATAGATCATATACAAGTCTTCAATGTAAATATATTTCCAAAAAGTAAAAAAACCCTAAAAAACATTTCTTACATGAATAAAACTCTTCAACTTTGTTAGAAAATGGCTAAATTGTAAGAAAATAATCACAATTAATATAACTTAAAAAAAAATCTTCTAAGGACATAACTTCACCATATTTCTAAACAGCAGTTTTAATGTAGTGTCTTCAAGGTCTTCAATACAGTCTTCTGTTCCTCCTCCAACCCAAGACCACCTTTGCTAGGTAATCATTGTTTCCTTGCTGGTCCTTTGTCTGGTGGTCTTGTGCAAGTTATATTTCGCTCAATAAATTTCTTTTCAAAAATTGTAATTTCATTACTTAACTGAAGGCTCGCTCCTGAAAGAATTCTCACCCTACCCAAATCTGAGACTCCAGAGCCCCCTTTTTTGATTCAGCCACATACCTAACTTGAAAATAAATATAGGCTTATTTATGCTAGTGCTAGGAAAAAAGTGTGACTCCCACCCATCATCTTTTAAGGTCTTAAGAACCCTTTGTATAAATAATACATTAAGGAACTTGAACATGTTATTTTAAATAGCATGGTGGGGTTTTTTTAGTAACTGTAATACTCAATTTATAATTTAAGGTGACATCAGTGAGAGCAATCCACTGAGATATTAAACTAGATGTACTTTGTTTATGATGCAGAGGAATCACAAATAAAAAACAAGCTCTTAAATTTGAGTTCCACTTTTAATACCACTGGCTTGACTATTGTTTAGTGTATTCAAAATATTGAACCTTATTTTAAAAACCAAACTAAGCATAGCATAGCATTCTACTATAAATATTCAAAATATTCATCTGCTATAAAATATTGCAGTTAGTTCTACTCTTATTAGTGTAATTCCCAGAAAGATCTTGGAAAATTAAATCCCAAAATTGAGGCATACAAATTAACACATCTGGATATATTGCCCTTCATAGTCAGCACAATCTGAAAACACTCACTATTCAGCAAAACACATAATCATATTCAAAACGTAAAGCAAGAAAGAGTGCTTACATCATCTATTTTCACTTCCTCTATATCACAAGCTCTTAAATTTCCTGCAGTTGCTCCTGTATTGAAACAATAGCTTCTGTTTGGCTACAGCATCTCTTAAAAACATCCAGAGAGAGACAGTCCACTACATTCCTGAAAGCTTCTTCCATTGTTTAAGATCTGAGCTGTGAAAAACTTGTGTCTTATTTCCAATTGCTAGTTGTTTGGCTTCAGCTTCCAGAGGTGTACCTTTTTCTGTTAAACTAAAGAGCCCATACATAACCAGTATTTTCTCCCTATGCAGACACTAATATATTGTAAATTGTCTTACTGATAAGATAAAAGAAGGGAGAGTTTTGTGCGATAGCTTTTATCTATACATGTACCTGACGCTTGCTCCAACACATGCTAACTAGCACGTCTTAGAGCATATTCAATTAATTCGATTAGAACCTTGAAATCAGTCACATGAAATTCAAGGCATAAACTTTTATATTAACTCATGAGCAGCATGTTCATAACCAAAAATCTAGTAGAAGGAATAAATCTTGCAACCCTTACTCATGTGAGTTGTCCCATTGACACCACTGTTACTATTCAAATAAGAATATAGGATCAGGCCCTGTAAATGTGGAAATGTCTTAAAATGTTAAAGTGACAGGTTTCAGTTTGTCATACAAGCTTAAGTTTAAGCACATTAATAAACTGATTCTTCTTCAGCAAAGCATTTAAGCACATACTTAACTGAATATATGAGATGCTGCAGGAGCTCTAGAGTGGCTCCTGAGAGCCTCTCTAAGTAAAACACTTCCCCTGCCCTCCCCCGCCCCCTTCCAGGAGCACGTGTAAAGACACCCCAAGTGTCCTTCCCTAGGAACAAGTTTAATTATTTCAGTCACTTACTGGAAAGCCCCCTCTACACATTACCAGTATTGTGCAATTAACTGGTTAATTGCGCAATTCATAGGAGACCGCCTATATAATGCAAAGTAGCTATCATGCCATAAAAAGCTCCAACCAGTTATAAAGTTAGACCTCAAAACTGTGTACTAACTTTATAGCTGGGTGCTATCAGGCTTTAATTTGCATGTATAGTAGGGTCTCCCCTGTGGCTAGGAATCCCATAAGCTGACAGGGCTTCCAGCTGCAGGGGTGCACCATGCCCATTATAAAACCCCCGAGCCCTAGGGATCTCAGTAGCTGTGATCCCCAGGGTCCAAGCGCTTCCCACACCCCTGAGCCCTAGGGATCATGGCACCTGCAATCTCCAGAGTTCAGGGTCCAAATCTATAGACCCTGGGCATCACAGCTGTTGTGATCCCTAGGTCTCCAGAGTGCAGAAAACACCAAGGCCTGGAGGATCACTGCAGGAGTGATCCCCCAACTCTGAGGGTGTGGGAAACCCCTGGGGCCAGAGGTTCACCATGATCCTCCAGCCCTGGAGGTTTCCCCACATCCCAGGACAGAAGGGAATTGCCCCTGTAGTGATCCCCCTCCCCCCCAGCTTTGCCCCAGGAATTTCACACACTACCAGGGTGGGGAGATCACCACAGTGGTGATACTCCAGTTGTGGGATCATGTCAGATGCCCCCATGCCTGGAAGCCCTTCACCTGGGATGCATGGGGCTCCCAGCTATGGGAGCTTGCTTCTTGCCTTGGATTGGACTCCTTCTGCACCGGCTATAAGATGCAATGGGATCTAATGTTCAGTCCCACAATCATGTCTCCTGCCATGATGTATGGCATGGGAGGACGTACAATTGTGTAATCATGTATTAGATCCCATTGTGCTTTTACCTTCATGTGTAGAGAGGGTCTAATGAGATATTTGCTCCAGCCCTCAAATCATATTGTAGCTCTTTCTTCCATTCTCTGCAATTTTTCATCTTTTTTTTTAAACATGGACATCAAAAGTCAATGCAGTAGTCTTGTATAAGTCTTAACAAGGCCACGTAAAGATGGTACATAAGGTAAGGCATACTTTTTAGGCATGTTCTGAATTTCCATTGGGTTAAATGGGACAGAAACATTTTTTGTTACTTAGCTGAACTCTGGGCTGAACATTAAAAACAACGTTTACCATTTTTAATTACTTCTGTTACAAGCTTTATCTTTCATACTTATGAAATATTTGAATAAACTAGAAAAGACTTGTTTTAAATGTCTAGTGAATCAATTAAAATTACTGGAACATTCAAATGTGGGAGGTGGGGGTTAAAATAGTGATTATGTGCATTTTTTCTTCTTTTGCATCTACCTTTAGATTGATAGTAGCAGTACTAAAGGTTACAACATCACAATGAACATGTCTGGCCCTCAGACTGCCACTTAAAGCTGTAAAAGCTGTCCTTTAAGGATCTGTATGTCTCTGAGTCTTCACAGGTATGTGTGTAGATGACTATGGAGGTGAACCAGAGTTCATCCAGTGATTCATCTTCAAAGTGTTTATCCTGTGCGGGGTCATTTTTGTCCTTTTCAGTAGATGCAGTTTCAAATATTGATCTAAAATAGCTATATTTGTTAAAAAAAAAACCCAACCCCCACCAAAACCCCCATAGATTACCATGTCATAATGTAATTATTTACTCTACAAACATAAGAGCAGCTCTAACAAGCTTGTTCAGAACTGAGATCCTGAATTAGCCAAGCGATTAAGTTTGAGTTCCAAAGTTAAGTACGTGCTTAAATGCTTTGCTGAAGAAGAATCATTTTATTAATGTGCTTAAACTGAAGCTTGTATATGATGAACTGAAACCTGTCACTTTAACATTTTAAGACATTTCCACATTTGCAGGGCCTGATCCTGTATTCTTACCAGAATAGTAACATTGGTGTCAATGGGACAACTCACATGAGTGAGTGAGGGTTGCAGGATTTATTTCTTCTACTAGATTTTTGGTCATGAACATGCTGCTCATGAGTTAATATTAAAGTTTATGCCTTGAATTTCATGTGACTAATTTAAAGGTCATACTTCTTAACTGTTGCAAATTTTTGCCTATGGAACCTTTGACATTATAAAATGTAATATAATCTCATAACACTCTAGAATTCCTTCAGTGAATGTATTTTGTTTCATACTCTGTGCAGTTTCACATCTTGAAAGCATGGCATTCCAAGTCCAATTGTTGGGGAAAAATTGGAGAATATTGTGTAATTGATTATGCAGACACCTGTACAGATTAACAGTGTGTGAATATACTGTAACTAAAATATCAAGGGGCACATAATCTAAAAATAAAGAAGTTAATTCAAATTAAAAAGGCAGTACACAAAAAATATCATATGTTGAAAAGTATATATAGTTTGCTTGGGAAAATAGAAAACTAGATTCTGAATTCCTAAATAATACTGAATAAATAGTATCTTGGTCTAACAGTGTTTCAACTCTCATGTCACTGGGAGTATTAGTGGCGTTATCATAATGCACAGATAGTAGATTAACTTAAAAAATACCAAATAGTTAAAACAATGTTTACAATAAACCAGCCTTTTAACCCTTGAAAACTATCCTGGCGTATAAACTCTGCTTAATAATATTATAATTACATTAGGCAGTGACATTTTCACCCTTGCGCTCATATCAAGTCATGTCTGGAAATCTTGGGTGCATTCCATTTACCAATAGTCCTGTATACTTCATTCTGGCTGGTGTGCTATAGTAATACAGTAATATCTTTTAGATGACATGTTAAATCAAAGTTTTCCAGAGATTAGTGATTACACGGTAAATTCTGAAAAAGAGAAAGCACTATAAATCTGGTGTCCTGACAGATTTCTTCAGTAGTCTTCAAAACTCCTCCCTAAGACAAAGGCATGGTCTCTTTGGCAACAATGTATTCTTGCTCAAAGAGATGCCCTATTGAAAAAGCTGCTAAACGATTAACGGATATCTAATGCTCTAGGACACATTGCTCTATGCCATTTTTGGAATGCCACAGTTTTACGGTTGCATTAAAGGATAATTTTATTTCTTTGCTCAGCATACAGATTGCAGATGGCTTCATTTACACTGGTTTATAGAAACACTGGCAATTTGAAATGCCATAGTACTAAACATCACACACACACATTATATACATATATGCACAATTAAACTCTCACACACACACACAAACATTATATATGTATACGTACAATTAAAATCCTGATTTGAATGGTTTGAGGATTGTGAGGCAGCATTGGGAATTTTAGTCAAAGAAAGTTATTGCCTCTTTTACATTATTATAACTTGTAGAAATAGTTAGTGCACTAAAACTGGCTAAAGAAGTGGAATGCTTGAACCCAGAAACTATATTTAAAATACACATTATTTTTTATTTCATATTCTGCAGAAGCATTTTAATAATATGTACAGCAGAGTATGTCCTTTGGAAGGAAAGTGTTTTTTTTCACAGAATATCAGAACGAATGAAAAGATTGGCTGTTGTAAAATGTTGCATTGAATTTATCAGCTTTAAAAGGTCAATTGGTTCAATCACATTGCCTTTTGGATCAAAAAAATCTTTTTTCTAAATAGATGAATAAATGGTCTTTATATTGAATATCAATGCCATCAAGAATTGGTAATTCCATCAAGACTGTCTGATCAGCATATTGATATATATTTTAATTTCAGTGGAATATTTGCAGAGGTAAATAAATATAACCCATTTCTATGATTTGAGAGACTGAGATTTACTATTTAACAGACAAATCTTCAGAAACGGTTGCTGACTGTAGGTATGTTGGTCTAAGGACATAGGCAGACAAGGTTCTTTGGGTAGATGTAATATCTTTTATTAGACCAATTAAATAGTTGGAAAAATTGTTCTTTGCAAGATTTCAGGCATCAACATCCTTTTTCAGGCATAGAGAGAATGTGATGGTGAATTGTGCGCTCTCCTGGGTAGAAAAGAAACCAATATACAAAATGCAGGTCTGTGGGCACGTTTACACGTTGCTGTATGGCACTGTTGCTATGGCACCATGCTTTAGTATTTCCTTCCTACCCTCTACCCCCATACTGGGGGAGTGCACTGATACAGTGATGTAGTTGCCAATCATGTGGAGACCCACATGATCGCTACACCACCATAGTGTACTGTACGGCTATGTAGCACATCACTACATTGTCATAGGGCGATGTGTAGATGTGCCCTGTGAAAATGCAAATGTGTAGCAGTGAGGATCAGAGTAATGGGAGACAATAGGTGTGAGACGAGGTGGGAGGTGGGGAAGGGGGAATGTTGAAGCGGCAATAAAAGAATGGAGCTGGTAAATGGTCATAATGTGTCATACATCTAATGTCTATATTTAGTCCATGATTTTTTATAGCCAGTAGATTTATGAAGTGAAGTGTGTAGGCTCGTTTATGGAAGGTGTTTTGTAAATTCCCTTTGAGGATTAGAACTGAGAGACAGGAGAGAGAGTGGTGTCTTGTGAAAAGTGTGCACCCACAAGTAGTTCACCAGCAGACTCTCCATATGCCTGAAGAAGGGTGTTTGTGCCCAAAAGCTTGCAAAGAACCATTTTTCCAACTATGAGTTGGTCTAATAAAAGATATTACATCTACCCAAAGAATCTTGTCTGCCTAGATCTTCAGAAACACTCGATGCATTTTGGATGTCCACATTAGATTTGTAGCTTTTAAGGATGTAACAAAGATCCTAAATATTATCACAATCAAGGTTCACTCAAACTGAACAGTGTTGCAACAACACTGATGGTTGCTTTGCCTGTAGAAACCTGCAGGCTTACTTGTACTTACTGTCTACCAGATGTGCCTTAGGGACCCAAATGCCAGAAATTGCAGCACTGAAATAGCAATTCTTGTATTATTACTTACAAAGAGGATATGGCACATAAGTTTCTTTTATTTGGTACACAACCTAATGTTATTAAGCAATCTGTATTAATTCTTTACTATATCTGTAAATATTATACTTGTATAGGATGTTAAATACCACACCTTTTATTTGTTCACTGAATACAATACATTCAATAGCATTGGAGGCTTCTTCTCACTAACATAAACAAGTAGTATAACTTCCATGTTTGAGAATCATAATCTTTCAGGTGCTGAATATCTCCTGAGAAACAGTGAATGCTTCTTCAAAAGAATGGGGGCTGAGAATACTAAAAAGAATACCATAGCTGTACCAGATATGTGTTATGTTTGTGTTATGAGTACTGTCTGCTAGGTATTGAACTGAACTATCAGCTCATTTTAAAGAGACCACTGACCAGCCCTAAGGTGGTACCTTTGAGACTATATTACAGCATACAAGGCAGATCCTGGGCCCATGTATAGACTAAATGGGAATTTCCACCAGTGCATGTATCTGCTCATATGGGGCACGTCCAGCTGAGCAGGAATGTGAACTTTGCAAAACACATGTGACACACTTGAAAAGGTTCTCCATGCTGCATACTTGCAGCATGGAGCCAAAATTGGATATTGGGAAATCCCAGTATCTAAAAAAAATACTTAAAAAAAAGGGGGGTGGTGTGCATGGCTGCAGCATGTGTTGCCCAAAACCAGAGCCTGGCTGGCCAAAGCCATGCTCTGGCTGCCAGCCAGGCTCTGTACACCCAAATCCATACTGCTACAGCCCCAGGAAGCTCCCAGGACTCCAGGTAAGGATGCTGGAGCTAGCCCAGATGCAGGCCCCAGCTTCTCCTACCATACCCAGACCAATTTGCCATTCACCAAAGTGCACATGCACTGGCTTTCCTTGGGGACAAGTAGCAGCAGCACAGCTATGTGCTGCTGCTGTTTGTTCCTGGGAAATGCATGTTCCTGCTCATCTGGATTCCCCCATGGCGTAATTTGAAGAATCAGGGCCTTGCTGACTTCTGATTTTAGCTTTACTCGCATTAGCGATAGAGAAGTGAAAGGCATAATTTGGCATCTGCCAACCATCTGGATCATCCAGTTCTCTATAAAATAAATTTTATAATAAAACTATGAAAAACATTTGATTTAGAAAACAAAAATGCTAAGGTTCTGAAAATAACCTTTAATGCTGTAATACACATATACTGAAATGATTCTACTTTTCTATTTTCACTGTCCTATCTTCACTCCTTATACAACCAAAAAGTTCAGGTTATTAATTTGTAAGGATATACAGATGTGTCATCACTCATGACTAAGACTAAGGGGATCCAAAATATTTGGTAGCTCTTTAGATCCCTCAGTGACAGTTCATACATAGAAGCAGAAAGAAGAATACAGACATACACCACTGTAAGTCAATCACCTGCAAGAGTCAGAGTACTCTGTGTTTTCTTGTGGTAAATAGCAGGTGCATCTACACGAGACATTTACTGCACAGTGAACTAATTAGTTGCACAGTAAATGTTGTGCATCTATACATACACCCCTTTTAGGCTGGAGTAAATGAGTTTATTCCATAGCTGCATAAGTATAGATGCTGTCCCAGCTGGCTGGGGCATGAGGGTGATTCGTTGTGTGGGATGCCTTCTGACTAGTCCCATACTAAATCACCTTTGTGCCCCAGCCAGCCCCTTCACAGCATGTTGAGCTGGGCAGGAGCAGCCCTGGGTTGGCAGGCTGACCTCCCACCCCCTCCTGCCAGCTGGGGCTGCTCTGACCTAGCCCAACATACTGCAGACCCAGTCACACATGTAGACACGGTGCCTGGGAGCAATAAGCTTCCAAGCAATTAGCTCTGGAGTCTATTCATGTACATTAATTGCACATGGAGACATGCCCAGGGAGTTTCTTCACTGTAGGAAACGGAGAAAGTTTTAGACTAGCTTAGGCCAAGCATAACACTAATTGGATAGTTTTGCTCATCTGCATTAGAAATTTGGCCACACCATTAAAAATGAAACTTAAATTTGACAAACCTGTCAAAAGATGGCAGGTTGTAAAGATCCAAAACTGAAAACAACTGGAAAATGTGGATAGAGAGAAGGGTGTTGTCAATCAGGCACAAAACTGGCTACCAGAACTCTGCTTCTATAGTGTCTAATGCTGAACCATATTTGTCTCCCAAATCTGCACTTTGAAATTTGTAACAGATATTAGAGCATTTCTAAAATAAATTGAATGAATAAATCAACTATTCTGAATGGAGAATGAGAGAATAAAAGCCTAAGAGGATAAATACTGGAAGCAATAGGGGGCAAGGGACACTGGCTATGCTGCTATGTGGGAAAAGATATTAAACTAGGTGGACCTATGGTCTGATCCAGTATGACACTTCTTATATTCTTCAACAGTTCCTTTTCTTCCCCAGATTGTAAGAAATAAATCCAAGCTGGGAAATTGTTGCTCTGGTGAAATGGACACATTTGGAACCAAATTATGCTTGGTACTTTTGCAAGCAAAAGGGTCTTGGACCTGTACAGGAAGGAAAGTATCCCAGTACCACTTCTGGGACACAACAGAACTCAATTGCCTGGAACTTCATGAGGTCTGATCACATTGAAATGTCTAGTGGTGGAGCTATCCAGAGGTGGATAGGGAGTGGGGAGAGGGAGCAGAGAGGGGGAGAGGTGGTACACTAGTGCAGTTGCACCTTTGATTTCAACTTCACCCAAAATTTAAAATCAATTGCCTGGCAGTGGCAGTAGCATTTCAGTTCAGGTAGAAGTGAGATCATCAATCAACTTCCTGGCTCATTAAAATCTACCTGATTTAAAGGAGAGGGAAATGATAAAGCAGAGAGATGCAGGAACACTTAAGTTTTCCCATAAATGGGGGTGAAATTAAGAAGGGACAGTAATGAAGTAGAAGCAATGTGAAAAGAAGGACCAGTGAGGAGATCAATCTAGTTGTTCTTGCAGAGGTAGATTTGCAGCAACATAACATGTGGAAGAGTGTGTGAGTGGTAATGGACAGATATGAATTCTGCAAAACCTGAGAAGAGAAGGAGTGCTCTAGAACAGTGAAACTGGCCATGAAGGAGAGCAAGGAAAACAAATGGGAGGTGAGAGTTAAGGACAGGAATAGAGAACTGTTTTTTCTTTATTTAAATGAAGTTCTTCTTGTCCAAGAAAAGCACTTCAAGCTTTGAGACATTTAGCTGAAGGAAGCTGAGACAAAGCCTGAGTTTAACTCTAGGCAGATTGTGAGGAATCATTAAAGTTGTCAAAAATTATGTTCAATTAAATGTCATCAGTGTGAAAATGGTGCATGTAGTTGTATTTAAAAGTAATTAACATGACTGAAAAAATAGATTAAAAAAAAGAGGACCAAGCCAAGAATCTAACCTCATGGAATTCCATGAACCAGTTCATGCTCTTAATAACTGGAGTAACTATTAATGTAATTACAGTTAAGCAGTATTACTATTTATGCCAATATAACTGAATTTAGATTTTGGTATCATGTATGTATATGAATAGTATTTTGGAAGAGATATTTGAATTCAAGTGATCATTTGAATACTTATGAATATAAAAGAACCTTAGTTGCCTCTAATTCTATCAAAGAATATTTTAACCTGATAGATAACTGCATTCCCTTTTCCCTCATTTAAAGGATCTGTGAATCATCGTAGAAATGATAGTAAAGAAGGGTTGGAAGAGACCTCCAGAAATCAAACTATACAAATCCATTATCTAACCGCTTAGCAAAATTACACAGTCAATCCTGAAACAACCACAACTCATAACACCCAAATCTGTTTCAGTTGAAAAAGGGGACCATGGTGGTCAACATCCAAGGAAGAGTGATGTAGCCCCCCCCTCTCCCCCCCTCCCGACTGTACCAATCGGACCATGGGTCAAACTCCTTCCTGACCCCAAATACAGTGATCACTCTGACCCTGAGCGGGACAAAGCAAGACCCTCTTGCCAGGAACCACCAAGTTTAGGTCCCAAGAGGAGCACTAGTACACCCGTCAAAATCTACTGCCTTGGCTGAAGCCAACACCTAATGCTTTTGAGATAGGTAAAAAAAAAAAAAAAGTCCTGATGCATCTAGCAGTAATAGAGGAGGAAAAATCCTTCCTGGCCCCATGTGGCAGCCAGAAAAGCCCACAAGCATGGGACATACCCATAGTAAAACATAGGCATAGGCGTGCCTACCCCCTGCTAGATCAGGGGTAGGCAATCCCTGGCATGTATGCCAGAGCATTGTATGTGAAGGTATTTTGCTTGGCTCTCACACCTTGTAAAAGGGGCCAGGGCTGCACTGCCACAACAAGGATCAGGCCCCCCGGGTCTCCCCCGCTGTCCACCTCTGGCATGCCAACTTCTTGCAAATCAAGATTGCTGGTATTTTTGGCACTCTGCCCAAAAACAGTGCTGACCCCTGTGCTAGATTATCCCTAAATAATGTTTATCCAATCCTTTCTTGAACACCTCTAATGATAGAGATGCCACAACTAATCTGGGCAGTCTATTCCACTGCCTCCCTGTTCTAACAGTGAAGACTTTTTCCTGATACCTAATCTAAACCTATTTTGCAGCAACTTCAAATCACTGTTTCATGTTCTACACTCTGAAACAAGAAAAAAAATGTTTTGCCGCCTCTATAAGGCAAGTCTTCAGATATTTAAGAAATGATATCATATCTCCTCTTAATCACCTTTTCTAGAAGCCCAACATACCTATTTCCTTCAACCTCTCCTCATATAACTTGCCTAACAAGCTCTTTATCATTTTTGTTGTTTGTCTGTGTATGGTCTCTAACTTCTCTATGTCTTTTTTTTAAATGTGGGGCCCAAGACTGCACACAGTACTTTAGATGAGGCCTAAAGAGAGCTGAGTAAAGAGGCACTCCCACTTCCTGTGTCTTGCACCTAATGCTTCTATTGATGCTGCCCAAAACTGCATTTACCTTTTGTGCAGCTACATCACACTGTAGACTCATATTGAGTCTGTGATCCACCAAGACACCCTGAGATCCTTTTCTGTAGCATTGGCAACCAGCCAATATGGCACACATTTTCCATTTGTATTTTTAATTGTTCTTTCCAAGGTGTTAACACCTTGCCTTTGTCAACATTGAACTTCATCCTGTTATTTCCAACCCAGATTTCCAGTCTGTCAAGATCCTTTTGAATTGGGCTTCTGTAATCCTTTCCAGTTTGGTGTTGCCTGCAGATTTGTTCAAGAGGCTCTCTACTCCAGCAATCAAATAATTAATAAACACATTGAACAGCACTGAGCCCAGGACAGACCTCTGTGGAACTCCACTAGAAAAACTTCCTGCCATTCTCATATGGGTTCATTTATAATTACCCTTTGCTTGCAGCTATTGACCCAGTTGTGTATGCACCTTATTGTAGTTTTGGCTAGTCCACATTTCTCCCATTTGAGAAGTTCATATGGGACTTTGTCCAAGGCTATGCAGAATTTAGATACACTATATCTAAAGCATTCCCTTCATTGGCCCATGTAGTTACTTTGTTAAAGAAGTCGATCAAGTTTGTTTGGCATGATTTAGTCTTAGTAAATCCATGATGGCTGTTTGTGATCAGCCTTTCCCCCTCCAGATGCTTGCAAATGGACTTCCTTCTGATATGCTCCAGTATATCATACTGAAATTAGGCAAAAACATATATGACTGTAAGACTTCACTGTAATCTTGTTTGATATAGCATAACAAAGAAAAGCCACAATCAACAATCAGATGTTATTTAGGTGCATTGTATAAATCAGAAGAATCAGCAACTCCCACTCTACAGTTCCAAGAGGGCCATGTCTTGACAGCTCCTTACAATGAACCTTATGGAGTTTTAAAATTATTTTTCCTGGTCCTCACATTATCTGAGAAAAGCCTGGGTCTGAAAACTTCTATCAGATCCAGGTCTGCAAACATAAAAGTATGAAAAGCATCCCTCGGTGTTCTTAGGTTATAGACTAACTAAACCAGAGATGCCTCAAATTCCATGAGCCCGAGCTAACTTCATGAGATGCTGTCAGAATAACACAGCTAACTACCTCTCTCAGGTTATATGCACAATCAAGAGAATTTAGCTCATAATACCAATCTGTCATTTTCACATAGCATAAAAGTTACCTACAACATTATGAAAAAAGGTACAGAGATGATAAAGTAATGATCCTGATACTAAGGCTGCACTATGCTTGCTGCCAGACCTAAGGGAAGTGGATCAAGATTTAAGCCATATTTGTAAGCCCAGCACAGGTTAAAGCAGCATCAGAGGTTGTTTCACCCACTAAGGCAAAGCTAGAGTTCACCTTTGTTTTTCCCACATAGTCTCTGGCGGAGGCCAGAAGCAGGAGATGGTATAAAGCTTGCACAGTCAGCCTTAAACCAATTTTTGATTTTTACATGTCATAGGAGCTCGCAATTGTCTGAATAGGTCAGCTTTTGCCTTTTTATGCCACCAGAAAACACAAAAGAACTATAGAGGAGGCCAGAATTGGGCTGTACATGTAAAAGGTAGTGCAATAACCTACATAGGATTATAACCTACACAGTTTGAGTCTAGCCAACATTTTAGAAAAATCCCAGATCACCAGGTGTGAACCTTTACACGAAAAAGGGCATGCTATTTATTTAGTCTTAAAAAGCTTATGACCTGAAACCTAAAAGAGGATACAGTCTTCAATAATCTCTGCCTTTCCCTAATTAAGCAGTCTAGTTTTCCTAGGGTCCCAAGACCAAAAACTCATAATAAAATAAAAATGCATAAATGAAGCTGGTTTGAACCGGGTGAGCTGGCAAACATAACACTTAAATGAAAGAGGCATCAAAAAGTATCCTTCCCTATTCAAAATGTAAAGAATTTTAATTTAAATTTAATTAGAATTTCAAGTTAAACATTACACATTCTTCAGTCACCATGAAACATGCAGAATAATGCCCTTCTGCAGGAAGTTGGTTTGGGTTGATTCTGACAAGCTGCTGACTGTCAAACTTTAGAAAAAGCTTACTTAAGAGACTTACATATGCGTAAATGAAAATGTATAAGAGTTGGGAAACAACACTTGGGGAGGCAGGGGAAAGAGCCACCTGGTAATATTGCAACTAAGTAGTGTATAGTTGTTGTGTTGTTATTGATGGTAGGAAAAATGCAGTGATCTTTCCTTTGAAACAAATACTGATCCATGTATTGGAGTTGTGAGAAACCAAATAGCTCCTATTTATTATACAGTTGCTTGGTAATCATGTGACTACAAGGTTCTCATCGCTCTGACAAATTTACTTAAATATGTCAGTGTATCTAGTTGGAAAACCTTGAGTTATCAGGGCATAGCAGCACACATGGAAATTGCAAGCTGTGGGGCTGAAAAGGTCCCATATTAGGTGTAGAGGTCAGCTTAGTTTAAATCAGTGCAGAGCTGAGGCCTGTGTTTGTAATCTTCAACTTTCATTGTATATACACTTAACCATCTATCTTCCTACTCAGGTATACTCAAGATTCTGGTATTTTGACACGTAATGGTGTAGATGTATCACTGAGAACTCAGTCTGAGATTACTAATGAGATTCTGTCAGAGTTTTGGTTTAAGATATGCACAATTTGGTTCAAATACAGAATTCCAGGTTTAATTTTGTTCTGACTCCTATGATTTGTTTGTAGGTCCCTCAATTTTTTATGTTAAAAAATTACAGTGTAATTACAGCAGATTGCCAGCTTTTGTGTGTACATGTGTGCAGACACACACGCGCACACACACACACACTTCTTGATTAGTCTGGCTGTGAAGAAAAGGTTAAAGACCATGATCCTATAAAGTCTTGAGCACCAGAAAGCAAATATAAAGAACCAAAGTGTATACTTTAAAATATTAAAGCCAGTCAAAAGATTATTGGGGCCTGTCTCTTGATATTTGCTGCTTGACATTGGCAATACAGTAAGCATACAGCTGGGACAGCCATTGTTAGTAACTGTTTTATCTCTATATATAAAGGGCTTAGTCCATCTGTCTGTCTGTCCATAATGCTCCTGGGGGGCATGGCTCCCAGCAGTACATGGCTCCAGCCAGTGATGCGTCAAGAATGTCCATCAAGAATGATGGGATGGGTGAGGTGGGCAGGGATGGAGTGCCACCCCCACCCCCCACACCACTGCTGTCTCACAGGGCCAGACGTGGCAGGAGAGGGATGGCACATGGCCAGACGCAGAGCGGAAGCAGCATGAGGTGGTGGGTGGCAGCGGTGGCTACTGAATGCAAGCTTCCCACCCCCCACTCCTGGGAGGCAGCAGTGGCAAGGTGTGGTGGGTGGCAGTACTCTGTCCCTTCCCCATCATTCTTGATGGGCAATTCACTAGTATAGAATAAAGTCCATATTTTATCATATGCTAGCTTCAAAGTTGTCCCCATTTAGAATCTGGTTGAAGAACAAATATTTATCAGTGCTGCATGGCAATCATATATATGTAACCTGGCTATTGTTACCTGTGGTATCAGAAGAAAATAGAACTTCCTCTCTAGCTAATAACTTACACTGAACCAAAAACAGATGCCACAAAAAATGGAAGAAATTACTGAGCTGTGCAAGCTACAGGCAGTGCATGAAAAGCAGATCCTGAAATCATATACATGGTACAGCCAAAGGCAAATATCAAAATTTTGATAGAAAATCAAACTGAATAGTAAGGAGGTAAATTTCAGTACAGCCCTGAAGTCCAGAATGCCAGAGCACATGAATGCAAGGCCTCTGATACAGGGAATTTACAATGTATTCATACTTAATTAGAGAATTATATTAATGAAATGTTAAAGGTCATGCATTAAAATCAAAGTATTAAGAAATATAAAATTTAATGTTCCAAAAGTATCATTAATTCAGCAGTAACTCTAGTCAGCATGCTGTGTTGGGAGGTTCATGACAGCAGTCACAGACCATAGAACAGCAACATAAAGAGTCTCTTCCCAGTGCACAATAGGCCATATATCTACAATATCACACACAGTGGCCAGACAGCCACCACAGAGCTGAATTAAAGCTGTTGAAATGGTATGCAAGAAACAAACTGATCTCAAAGGTATTGTTGACACAAATCTTGAAGGGCTTTACAGGTCAAAGTCAACACCATGAACAGATATGCCAGCAAACTGGAAGCACACAGTTTATAAAGAACAACAGTGATGTAGTCAATATAGCCAGCACTACTATAGATAAGGGTTTGTGTTCTGAACTAGGTGTTGATTGAAGATGGACCTCAATATTATCTCAAATAGTGCCCATTTCATGCATCCACCAAATGCAGAAAAGATTTTAGAAAGTAAAGGAAATAAGGTAGTAATGCACTTAGACCCTGAGCCCATTCCAATAGCTCTTGGTCACACAAGTAGTTCTTACTCAGGCAAATTGACTCATTGAGCTCCTATAGACGTGCAGGGAGCCTGCTCTGGCATGCTGGAAATCCAGTATGTTGGAGAAGACTCAATTAATAGTCATAATGAAAATGAATGTGCTCTGGCAGCCTTCCGTGTCACATGTATCAGTGTCCCCCTGTGTCCCCACACTGAAAAAATGGTGGCATGGTGCTTTGAAATAAAATGCTTTTGATGAAAAGTGGTAGTGGGGCACTTTAAACTAAAGTTCCAGTGCAGGGACTGATATACATGACACACATGTGCATTTAATTAGCACCTGTCACTAATTAAAGCACCCAGCACCATGTTCCAAAGCACATGTAAAAATACCCATTGATTTCAAGGCTTCAGCATATCAGAATGAGTCACTATATATTTTTCTTTAAAAAAAAAAGTAAATTAGTTCAGTGAGAAACAATAAATGAGAAATGTATTTTTTAAATCAGCATGGATTTTATTTCAAGAGATATACTACTGTCATGCACTCCACTGGTTAGTCCTGACCCTGCCTATGATCCTTGTAAGCAGCAGATCCAGTCCCACAACCCCTTACATGCATGTATAAAGGTCTGCTGGATCAGGCACCAGATAGCCTTTGTGGCCTACACAGCCCATAACCATTTTTTGGAGCACTGTAAATATCAAGAATAATCTTAGCTTTTATTTAAAATGGGAGATCCCTTTTCTTTTCTGCGATAGCTTTGAAAATGTAAACCAGTGCAAATGAGTGTAAACTGATAGCTACAGCTAAGTTTGTCACTGTGATTTTTCCTGAAATTCTGGTGTGACAACGCTGACCTTTGTTGGCCTTCAAAGCCCACAGCAGTGTTGTCATTTTGGGAGGGAGGCAGGGAACACCAACACCAAACTTATTAATGGTTGCAAAAGAATCTGTTTCTGTTTAAGCAGGTATTATTGGTCTAAAGCTAAGTCTCCCTCCCAACTACCAGGGTACATCCAGATAAACACAAACATTTAGTATTTGACACTGTTGAAGTACATATTGTGCTTCTGCTGCTTGTCCCTGGGGAAACGCATGTTTCTGCTCATAGGGACACATCCTCAGAGTCAGAGTTTGAGCACACTTTTACTGAACCATAAGTGACCCTCTGGTTCAAAGGGAACATCTCTGTAATGTGAGAGGCAGTGTAGGCTGGAAGTCTGGAAAAAGGACTCTTGCACTGTAGTCTTGGCCCTACCAATAACTCCCCCCTGTTTCCTGACCTGTTTACTACAATTTCTCTATCTATATGCAAAAAATAATGATACTTATCTACTGATGGTGATGTGATGACTATTAATTACATAGACCTGAGTAAAACAGTTGCATTGGAGAAAGAGAATGGGATTCAGGAAGACGTTGAAGAAACATTGGAATATGGGTGATAGAAAGCAGAGGTCAGAGAGATGAACAAAAAATGTAACAAGGAGAGAGAAGGGGCAGAAAATAGCATATGGATGGAAATATAACAAAGGGAAGATGTTGCTTTAAAAAAAAAAAAGAGAAAGAATTAATAACAGCAAGTGAAGGTCTGGTTCATAGCTGCCTCAAGCCTGACACACAGTACGGGCCTTAGCTTGCCTGCTACCTTGTAAACACCAAGGTTGATTTGATGGATGAGTGTAGAGTGAAAGGAAATACAGTCAGGACATCTCTACCCTTAGGTTGTTCACTATTAACTTAGTATCCACTTGGGCAACATCAGTAGGGATTACAGTTTAAGGCAGAACTATTTCAGCTGCCTTATGCTGTGTTGGAGACCAAGCCAATTAAGCCAATTCCTATTTCATCTTGCACTGGCACTAGTGTGCCCAAAGTCATAGGCACTGATGCCAGGGCAAGAATAATTTATCTGAGAGAAAATAGATTTAAAAAAATTAAAGGAAAGGAGATGGTATGAAGATGGATGGAGCAAACAGGTCTGCATTCAAACGATTTGGGTCTGAGACCATATCTTGAACCTTCCTTTCATCAGGGCCACATGGACAGGACTCTTTTGCTATAATGCAAGTCACTGAAGTGGTAAGGGGAATACCACATCTCCTCTTCAAGCCAGAGGTTCCTGCTTCCTCAGATCATAGTTCCAGTCCATGGGCTGGCTCATGTCTGCCCAGGAAAGGAACTGTAGGATGTTATGGTTGAGGGTAGATGGCCCTGCATTTACCACAGTAGAATTGTCTGTGCCGCTCCCACCCTAGCGTAGGGCTCCATGGACAGGGGTGGCATAAACCAATAAGTATTATTGACACTGAGATTGATTCTGAGAACCAAGAAAAGCTCAAAGAGACAGTGCAAACAAAATTAAATACTCACAATATCAGAATATCTAAATGTTTAACAACAAATTCAAAAACAAAATATAGAAAATATATAATGACTAAACAGTACAGATAAGGCATATCAAGCAAATGATTTGAATTATAACATGCACATTTATCTCAAGGTATAGCAACCTTTCAATATTTGAAAGCAGTTTAATCTTAAAACGTCTCAGTTCTAAAGTTTTAATAAGCCTCTGATAGTGGCCAGCCTATTAGGAAAAGGACCTTTTTACATAGGTTTCAAATTAAGTTTTAAAACAGCTCTTAAATTAGTTCATCTGCAGATGGGCTATTCAGCAAGAACTAATTAGTTCAAGGCTGAAAAGATTCTGAGATGAACCCATATTTTATATTGTACAGCTTAGCTAAAATATTCAAAAGCGTACTAAATAAGGTTAAAAAAAAAATCAAAGTGTTCCTTATAAGTGCTACTCTAAGTAATATTCATATGCTTATTATTATCCCATATAAAAGATAGATCTTGCCTAAAATTAGCCTTGTCTAACCACTAAATGTACTTTAAGTGACCTTAGCAAAACCTCTAAATCTATTTTTCCCATTCCATCTTTCTTGAATTTTCTAAAATGGCTCACACTTTGTGACATTCTCTGACCTGATCATTTTGTTTGACTCTTCTTCACTTACCCAAACTTTGGTCAGGCAAGTGCTATGCCTTATCACTATTAAGCAACTTAAGGCCTACTATAGCCTACAGTATACTCAAGCGATCTACTGAAGGCATTATCTGCACGCACTAGTCTTCTGGGTGATAAAGCTGCCTGCAGGTTACCAGCCTGCTCCACAAGCCCACTACTGGAGAGTCAGGGACTTTCAAACAAAATCCTTTGAAACAGTGGGCCCTCCTCAGACACTTTTCTGTCCCAGAGTAGAGAGTCTCCTAAGCTTATATTATTATTATTATTATTATTATTATTATTTAATCCCTTAGCTCAGAACCCCACATCTGCTGAACTTACTGCATTTTCTGACACAGAGAACATATTAGACAGGAAAGAAGGGAAAAGGGAAAACAACAGTAGAACAAGAATATTAGTAAAAAAACATGCAGTACTAGGATAGTAATTATTATTTATGTTCCTTCTTTTTATTCTGCTTCTCTAATGTCATCCTGCTTTACTTTATACTTGGAGAAGAGATAAAAATTGCTTATTCTATGGATTCTATTATTAGAAAACAGGACAGTATTGTGGCATTAAGGTCCTCACATGGGATCACCCATGAGGAATTCAAGGATGGATTATGTTTTTCTTCATGAGAACCTAGTGGAGCCAGTGAGTCATTCAGTCATATTGTCCTCTGAGCTAGAGTTATGGCCCCCCATCCATCCCCTGCCCCTCTCCACTTGCTGTAGGATGATAGGCATGTGCCTGAACTTAAATTGTTCTTCATTCTGGTGTGAGGCACGTAAGATTGGAGAAGGCTTCTTGAACCCTCTCATCTGAAGTCAGTGGGAAAAGCTGGATACTCAGCATTTTTGAAAACCAAACTTTTGTATTTCAGTGCCTTAAAATGGGATTAGGCACCTTGTTCTGAATTCCTGGCCATACGTTCACAGACTGTTATTCATTTATGAGCTTTTGGACATCCATCAGATATTCTTGAAAATGTCTGTAACTCCCCCAAATTTAAAAAAAAGCATCAAATCTATCAATTTATTCTGGAAGTTAGTTTGTTCCTCACTATCCAGTGATCACCTCTTTAAAAAGCTTCAGCTATCTAGCTGGGGAACAGAAACCATGTCTTGTGATACAAATGAATAACCACATAGCATTGAACTGCAAGCAGTTAATAGTCAAATCAAACAGGTAACATTGGTAAAAAATATTTTCCAATGATTGGTGCGTTCTTATTGAGATCTTATTGAGAGAGTCACCAGATGGCACTATTACAAATAGCAATGCAAGTTCTTTTTGAATGAATGTATAAAATGTTGATCTTAGAGAAATGCTATCAGTTGTGGTGCCATCTGTATCAACAATAAAGGCAAAACTGTGGTCTGAAAAAGAGGGCTATGTGAAGTTGCACTGAGTTGCTCAGTAAAGTTGGTTGTTCCTATTCATTTAGAACCTGATAAAACTTCTAAAGTTAATGTCAGTCTTTCCATTGACTGCAGTGGAAGTTGAACTGACTCCTTTGTCAGGTCTGTTTACCTGTTGTCAGACAAGAAATTGGTAGAACTACCACTGCTGTTACAAAAAACAGGAGGAAAAATCAGAACCAGCTTGCAAGCTAGTTCCTAACCAACCCTCCCTCCTCCCAAAAGAACTAACAACACAATGGATGTTATTCATAACAACCAATTTGACCATTTCTGTTTGAGACTTTGCATGAAGACTGTAAGATCACACACCTGGTGTTTTATTGTGCCTTGCATCCCACCAGTAAAATTTGAAATACTGCCTACATTGAACTGTTTGGTATGGCCAGCCTTCATGACCATAGAAGATCCAACAGCCATTGAGCTTCATCTGGGTGGTCAGTCAGATAGTGAGAGAAGGTTCATGCTTGATGAGTTTCTATAATTATAATTTTAGCCTGTGATGTCAATGTCTTAGAAGCATCTGTACATACGGTGCCAACCTGCCCTGCCTCATACACAGGCACCTCACCTTTTACCTTGAAGTTCTGCTTCTGTGCATGTCTCTGAATCACCTCAGTATGAACATAGCTCAACAGCTTAGTCTCTAGCTCACACATCAGCCTGAATGAAACTAGAACTATGCCCCATGTTAGTCCCCTGATGGTGTTAATCCTATAGATGCCTTCAGAACAGCTTTGCATACACCCAGAGACTCCTAAAGACTTCAGTAGTGGCAGCTATAGAATTAGGACTGTGCCCCCTTTGGTACCCTAGTGGTCAGAGTACTCAGCCAGGATTCAGGCCCACATCAACCTGTGAAGTACCCCAGGCATCAGGCTATGTTAGGCCCGCAATAACAAGAAGATGAAACCACGTCTTTAAAGGAAATGTTAGTTTTAGCTATGCTTGTATCAGTCTAAATATACATATGTATCATAAAACATATTGAGCTAGATCCTGGCCCTTGCTATGGTCTTTATATATTGTGCCAAAGATGCACAGGAACTATACTAACATGCCAAGCAAATGTTCCTCCAGCATGCAAGAAAATATTAGCACCCTAGCAGGTGCTAAGACACCTGCACAGCATAAGGGGTATAGCAGTGGTGTACTCTGGTGATATGTAGCTGGCAAAATAACCCTTTCTGGGGCATTAAAGCCAGCATGTCAGACCAATCTTCTGCCCATATGATAGGAAAAAACACTAAGGTAGACTATTCCCCTTCACCCCCCAACAAATTACACTCCAACTAACATTGAGTAGAGGTCATCTATACCTGAAGACAGAAATTACTATCAACCCCCCCCCCCCCCATTATTGTTTTTTAAACTTGGTTTAAAATTTATAAACATATGGGGGAAAAAAACTAAAATCAAAACCAAAAAGCAACCTTCATATAGGCCTGCCATTTGTCCATGTTGTTTTCTAGATCCTAAGCATTTAGAAAGTCTCTCTCCCACCCTTTCTTTCTTTCACTTGGAAAGCTGTAAACAAAAATACGCATTTCAGTTACATAAACCAATATAGTTCTAGCATATACAAGGCAGCAGAGTTGATGTATTTGTACTGAAATTCCATTCAGCTCTGTAACACAAACAATAGCATCAATCAATCAATGGCAATTCCAGCCTCAATCCTGGGACTATTCATGGCAGTAATTTTAGAATTTGGTCCTAAAATGGATCTCTTGTATTTGTGCAAATTGTGCAATGGCTCCATTCTAGGAACTAAGGATCTTCCCCCTTTCCTTTGCTGATTCAGTTGTACATTAACATTTCACAAAACAAGCAAAGGAATAATACTCAAAACAAATTGCTTGACCATTTCTGTTAAGGAGTTTGACTGAAGACCTCTGCATTAAGTGAAACAAGGGTGACATCTTCAATATTCATCATTTTATTCTCATCAATAAATTGCTATGATTTTAAGTTAGTTTTGCAACCTTAATGTTATATCATCACACTCTTTTGTCTGTGAATGTAATAGCTGTATTAATGGAATTTTTTTTAAATAGAAGAGAGCTTCTTTTTGAAAGCCTACAATTAATCAGTTAAAGATCTAGCAGCAAAGTCATAATTTATTGATGGCTGCGTGCAGGACACTGAAATGGTAGTATTAGTGAGTTGGTAGATTTATGTAGCATTGCATGCATGATATTCAAGGACACTGCCATCCTTTTTTCTTCCTGTTTCCATTACAACTATATCTAGTGGTATATAAAACCTTCTAAAACAATATTGAATGAGAGATTGTCTTAAAATATACATATGTATAATAGAAATACATATGCTCATGGTATTTGAGAAGTTCTCAAACTTGTTGGAGCTGGCACATTAGTTGTGTATTTGATTTAGTTTGCTTAAATGGACAAAGCTAATCTAAAATGTAACTACAAATAAACTCTACTTGCTGCATAAGACTTGGTTATTGCATCTACCTATATGTTAGGAGAATGAAACAGTGGTTCTCAATAGCACTATATAATATTATTTTTATATCCATTATACATTCCATGTGATTATTGCTCTTTGTAATACCAAGTGACAGGCTTTATTTTTTTCACATATACATGCATTTACCCCCACCCAAATCAGCTCCCTAAAACTGGGGTGTGTTTACTGAGCAGGGAAACTGATCTTCTGCCCAGGATGGAACCATCTTGCTTGGATTCAAGCTCTACTGTGCAGGAGCTGTGGTATTACTATTCAGGCAGCTGAGAAAGTCAGTTGCTTTAGTGGTTCGTTATTTTTTACTCCACAGTTGTTAGCAGTCATCACTCCTTAATAGTCTTGATATTCTGCTAATCAACCTAACCTTTCTTAGGGCAATCCTGCTGCCTGCTAGCTGCTGTTGATCTCTCTTCTCCTATTTCACAGCCAACCCTGAAGACTATTTAGCTCTTTTCAAAATCATAGATCCACCAATGAAAACCATTCAGCAGCAACTGCTAAATGTTGAGCTTTAGTTAAGTAGGATGAGTCATCTGAACATTAGGCTCTGACCCTGCTCTATGCAGCCATAACTCTGGAAAAATCTTTTCTTCTTCATTCTGTCTTTCAAAATCAAGGTGTGTCTTATATTCTGGGCTGTGCTATATGTGAGAAAAGATGGTGTGATATTTGTGAAGGTAACTTTTACACACCACTGTTATTTCTTGACCCTTCTATCCTTCCCTATCTTGTTTTTATATCAAAGATTGAATGAAGATACCATGAAATAATTCATAAAGTTATACTTCATATTTGTGATATATTTAAGTCTAAGCATTCCATTTTCAACAGTATTTTGACTGTCTCTGAGTAATTTTCAGTGCTCTTTCTTTTCTGTAAAACCACTTTTGTTAATTGTCAGAACAAACTGGATTTGTCTTAAGTACAATTTTATGTAGCTATTATAAATTTTGTTTTGGTAGCCAGACAGTTTAAAATACATTCAGCAAGTACTTGAAGGGAACTCTAATGACTGCATAGTGACTTTTTTGAAAAAGACTCACAACTCATGAAGTAATTGTATAAGAGAGGGGAAAAAAATATCAAGGGTTTTATCTTATAACCAAAAGTCCCTCAAAGTCCTAACTGAAAAGTTGCAACAGTTCAGGAGAACCACCCATCTGAAGAAAAGTTGTGATATCCAGCTCAACCTCTATGACATAGGTATCCAGTGAAACTTTTATAAAGAACCTGATCCAATGTGAATAAATGACACATATCTGTAGAACCATTGTCATCAATGGGACCATTCATAGAAACATTTGGAAGTCTTCAGGGTAAGGATTTTCAAGCTTAGACCCTGAATGAGATTTTGATACAAAACTGGCCTTAACAATACCTTACTAAGTATTAATAATACACATCCAACCATGCAATTATCTCTACTGTAATCTCTTTGAATGCAAATAACTCATAGGAGTGAAGGTTGACAGAACCTGAATTTGAGCCAGATTTACAAATGAGGCTGAAGGTCCAAGAGAACGTTACTTGATTTCTGACTGACTTTTGATGGCCACCAAGCAAAATTCAGCTGTTTTGCAGTTTTGCCACTGAAACCAGGAACAACTTTTCAGTTCCAGCTTAGTTTCTGTTTGAATCTAGGGGTTCACAGGAGAGCAGTAGTGCTTCAAACCGGAATAAACCAACTGCATCCTCTCAAAAAAAGCAGTTGTTCATGCAGACTTCTTTCAATCAAATCAATGGCTTTCAGACAGCCTTGCTGGAATTCGTCCTTATTGTCTCATTTTTAGACATGTTGAACCTGATTCTCCTCTTGCATACTCCAGTGTAGATTGGAAGTAGCTCCAAAGAAATCAATTGAGTTCTGCTGGAGTAAAGTCATTATAAGTAAGGATAATCAGATCATCTGTATAACTGGGCCCTTTTGCCTTCATTTGTGGTTAGATGCTGCTTAGTTCTAATATGTTTTCTTCTGGATGGTAGAGGCAGCTCAGTGTTGAGATAAAAACAATCAATAGGAGTTCCTGCCAGAGGAGTTCCAGAAACTGCTTGCTGTTACAGAGATGTACTGATTCCATTTATCAGTAAAAACTAATGGATGCTAAAAACTTAAGGCCAAATCTTGATCTCTGTAACAAGGAGGAACTCCATGCCCTTGTGAGCAGGGTAGGAGCTAAACCGAACAGATGCCATATAGTGCCTACTTGCTAGAGGTTCATGCTACTGCTTTTCAAAACAAACAAACAAAAAAAAATCCAGCAGGATGGATTTCCCTGCTCACTAGTACACAGCTGGTTCTGCTCTGCTCTTCTCCTTCTTTCATCCCCTAGCAGGGCTTCAAAAAGCAAAAAGCAGCATTTCACCCAAAGTTGCTAAAAGTAGTACTTTGTAATCACAACACAATGTGAGAATTCTTATAAATCAAGCAAAGATAATGAAGGATTTGTTTGAAAAAGCTATAAAGCACAAGACTAACTTTAAGCTCATAGTATTCCCATTGATTTCAGTGGAACAACTTGTGTGCTTAAAAGCAAGCACATGCTTAAGCGCTTTGTAGAAAGTGGGTCTAAGTATGTAAGTGTGTAGTTGCACAACAACCTAAGACCCTAAGGTTATTTACAAATATGGACAAGAAATGGGGAGAAATGGATAGTCAAGACATTTTTTACCCACTTGCTAATTAACATGCACAGCTGTGAAGCTTAGATTTAGGGTTGTTGCTAAATAAAAGCAAAATTATGTTCTGCTGTGATTACTGCTCAATTATTAAAGTTAATGCCAAAGCATAACATTGTAGCAGTTGCTATATAAATGTGAATTTGTAATGAACTTATCCCCCCCCCCACCCCCCGATTTAAAAATTGAAAAGTTAGTGCTGGTTAGTGCCTAAATGTGTAATGTCTGTCGTTAACTTTGTGACACTGGGCCCTACATAACTTTGGTCCATTTTAAATCACCAGTAGAGCTGAGCCCAAAGCTTAGAGAATATTTGTGTGTGCCCACCTCAACATAATAATTGCCTACCAGACACAAAGGTGCTTCAGGCCTCATCAATTCCAGCCCAGGCCTGTAGCCATAACACACAAGAGCCTAGTTCTGAGTACTGGTAAAACTTGAACTCATAACATTTAATAGCTACATAAAGCACTTTGGTCAGGTACAGACATTACACTTTTACTGGTATAAGTGATTGAAAACTGGTTTATACCTGTAACAGAAGTTCAGCACACAGACTGATGTAAAAATGGCAGAGAATGGCCTCAGATTTGTTTCCCCCCTCTCCCCTGGTTCTCTCCCACCAAAGGGAGAGTTTGTGTTCTGTTCACTACCCATCTAAACTACACCGCTTACAGGAAACCACACAACTTGGATCGATTCTGCCGCAGGCTTTTTGAATGTCTGAACCTAGCCTTAAAGATACTCTATTGAAAGGCAACACATGAATGCAAGTATTATCCATTACAGCCTATAATTACAGCATTGTTACAAAGCAAATAACAAAGTTTAAAAATCTTTCTTTAACAATTGTTCCATGTGAACATTTTCACCATAGTGTACCTTGTAACCAAGACACATTACTTTTCTTGTGACATTTGTGAGGATAGTCTTTTGCTAGAACCTGGGATTTATAGGGCGAATTACTGTAGATGCAGAGTTCAGTTGTCCTCAGGAAAGCTACACTAGGGCTGACTTAAGATTTATCTCATGGATTGTAAGGCCAGGAAGCACTATTATGTTAATCTATTCCAATTTCTTGCCATAGCATTTCACCCAATAATTACTGCAGTAAACAGATTCTTTCACCTTACCATGTAAGTGAATATTATGGAACCCAATGAATTCAATGACTGTAGAGCAGTATTTGTGTTGCAGCCTAAATAAATATACAGGATGCTTCAAATAAATAAGCATCCTCAATTGCCTTTGAAAATCCAATTATAACAAAATATAGTAACAAATAAAAAACTCTTTAACTTGCCACACATGGGTGGGAGACAGCAAAGAGCAACATGTGGTGCTGGCATTAGGGTTTCTAATGTCACACAGCAAATCAATTTCTAAATAAAAAAAAGTAATTTTAGGTTAAAAAAAATCTGATAAGAGTTCCCCATCTGCCATGTGCCACAGTTGACAGCTGCTTCCTTTTGCATAGCTAAGATCAACCTGACCTTAGCCAATCAGTCTGTGTGTGGGGTATATGTGCATTGTTGAACATATTACTAGAGAAGTATTAAGACTTGGCAGAATTTTCTGTTCTTTCCCTTCTGTCTTTTGCTCTGATTAATACGTATCCCTTTCTGTACTGTTCCTGTCTGTCTCATATTTCTTCTCCTTAGTAGACGCCTTTTAAAAGTAGTTTGATTCTGGCTATCGTTGACCTTTTACGGGGTAGTGCTGACTCACATCAAGCTTTTATAGGGTTGTTAGATTCTACACATGTGTAGATGGGACTACTTTTTGACCTACAGAGGAGGGCTTTTTTCTGAAACAACAACATTTTATTTAAAAAAGAAAACATGCCCTTGTTTAGGGAAAAAATGCTGTGCAAATCCAAGCCTAGCAAATAAGTGTTTATGCTTACATTCTAGCATGTGTGTTAAGACTGTTTGTAGAAAAAAACTCAAACAGAAAATACTTTTTAAAGGAGGGAGATGGAGAAACTTGCACAGTTTAGTGCCAGAAAAAAAAAACAACCAGAAAAACAGAAAAAATCAGGATTTGTTACAACTTCAATGCCAAACCTAAACACAAACACTGTCTCCCAGACGCTGGCCTTCTCTCTTCAATTTCTTGATCTGTTTCTCTCTTCCCCCTCTTCATGCCTCTGTCTGTCATCTTAATCCTTTATTTCACCCCTCACCATCTGTTTCTCCCTTTCTTTCTTATATTCTCATTTCTCTGTAGAATTGGGGTCGTTTTTAAAAAGCATTTGCTTCACCTCATCCCCTTCCTGATTCTACTTATTTCACTTCCTCCCTTTCTCTTTTGTTAGCATCACTTAGTTTCATCTTTTATTCTTCCTTCATTCCCCTTTCTTAAGCTCTCGTTTTCTGTACCTTGTTCTTTTTCCAATCAAACAACCTTCTCACCCCAAAATACACCTGGAAGTGGCCCTCCGGTCATGCCTATCCTTCTTTGAGGGCCTCCATTCAGTCAGGCAATCCCAGCTACCGTGAGAATGACACATCTTGGCCACATTAGCAGCCTCTTTGCTTCATTGTCTAGAACTAATTAGAAGACACAGGCCATTGGAAACATCATCAAGTACCATTTTCGGTATATTTACTTTGCCATCACAATGCTAAAGTACATTTAACTGACCAGACCCACAAAACAAGTCTTATTTTTTTTGTACTTTTCTGGAGGCCAACAAGCAGGATTTACAATGCTAATAATTCATACTGATGAATATACCAATTGGTTCCAAAAGAGAGTTCATAAAGACTTCATGTAGCTCCAAACCTGAAGTTCAGGTATGCGGTAGGCACATAAATAGAATAGGGACATAAACATTCCTGATATACAAAAACAACATAAGCTTGCGATTGATTACATATGTAAAATATATGATACACAAAGTTTCCTGAGACATAGTATTCACCCTAACAGTGAGTGTTTATATGAGGAAACATGAGAAGTTTGCAACAGGTCTTGAGAAGTTACAAATAACTAGGTGTGTGCAAATATACATAGAAAGACAATAAATGATGATGGACAGCTTGAGGTCCTGCTACACTTATCCACGACGCAGTTATATCCATAAACTGAGGCTAGATAGGGAATTCAGAGTAGCACAAAGAAAGCCACAAGTAGCTATAATAATGATTATACACTCCAGATGAATGGTATAAATGTTTAACACATGTACTGGCTGTATGTATTGCATTAATACTCTTATTCTCTTGCTATCTATGCACGTACATATATAACACAATATGGTGGTATGATTCACCTTTCATCTTCTTAAGTAATGGATGGCCTATGTCCTCAAAGGGGGGCGGGAGGGGTGGGGGGACGGGAAGGATGTGAAACCATGAGTATGTCGTGTGTGTTCATTTTCAGTGTATGATTTATGATTTATTGATGGCTTTTATTTGTCCCTCTTCAAAACAGAGGCCACAGAACACTGGGCAGTCCAGAAAGCTATATGTGTCTTTATTTGCACAAATTAGATGGGATGACATGAAGGGCCACTGTCTCTTGCTCATTCTTATACATAACAAGCTGATCCCATTGCCTTGCGTCAGGATTTTTAGGTGAACTCAACAAAATAGAGACCTACCCAACACAACTTGGCACTTCCCTGTGTACAGTTTAGAAATCTGGCTTCTCGCATTATTATGCCCATCCCCAAGGATACTTCTTTTTAGGCGAGTATAACCCCCCCCCCCCCCCATTTTGGGTTTTTTTTTTTAGGGTGAGTATAAAAACACTTTGTTTTATGCTGGATATGCATAAAATACCCCCACCCCCTTCAGTGTAACTATTTATGTACTTATATGTACTTAACTCTTTATGTATTTATATACTAAGGATAAACAACCTCTAGCTGTTTCAGGTTCAAACCTGCTCTCCCTTAAGCTTCTGCCTAACACCCCTCTGGGCACTGGTATTGCCAGATGTGTGTTTCTACCTTCTAAGTAGCCAATTTAAAAGGGCAGCAGTTATATATATTTATGGCATGAACGCATCTAATTATTTTTGTTTTGTCTAGCAGGTATGGGGATAAATGTATGCGTTTTTTATATATATATAAATATAAATCGAGAGTAGGTATGTTTTAGGTTAGAAGTGCTAATATTAATTTAGTTTTGGATGCAATAAATATCCCCCTCTAATGAGCGCAGCCTACTGATGTACCCTATGTCAGGTTTAAAGCAGTATAACAGATCAACACCTGTCAGTCAAACATCCCATAACCAATCACCAAACTGTTGTTTTTTTTCCTTTGGTGTCAGGCATAAATCTATTCCTCGCCTTATTTGCTGTCGGGTTTTTAATCGTCTTTTAAGGTTAAAACTCATTACCGTGTTAACATTTTTCCTAGATAGAAATACACGTTGTAGCCAGGCCAGTAGCACGGAGGACCGGGGCATGGTGCGGTCTAAAGCGAATCCGAAAGTGCCGCCTTCTGCAAGGACACTGTCTCGGAGCTTTGGGGAGCCCCGAAGTACTTCGGCGTCTCAAGGCTTCAAGCGGAGGCATCATTTGCTGAATGAAACAGCTGTGTGCGCCGCGGCTGGTGTACATGGCAGGAATGGGAGATTTCAGACGCTTGGAAAATAGACCCTCCATTTTAGCAAAATCTGAAACTCTCTCGCATCTCTAATAAAAATATTGCGTTGAGGGCTAACAAGGTAGTATGTTTTAGCTTTCAAAACCCTGTCCCTGTGGTTCATTGTCTAGAAAGAATTATTCCCACCAGGCACGTCTAGGCTATTCCGAGGACACCCCGTTTCCCCCACGCTGCCCGCCAGGGATTTTTGCCCCCCCCTCCCCAACAGCCCCCAAATGCTCCCTGCGGTAACAACTGCAACATGCTTTTAAAGCGACAGGACTCTGATGCCTCCTTGTTTCTGGGGACAGCACAAGGACGCAAATTAGCCCTTTGAAAGAGGACATTTTGCCTTAAAAACCAAGGCGGGGTGTTTGTTTCCCCCCATCTTCCTCCCCCAGGCTGCTGTTGTGAAGTGCATTTCGGTCCTGGAGCGCGTACAAGCAGAAAGGTCCGCCTGACTCGGGGCCTTGGCTGCAAAACTAACTTTGATCTCCTGCGGGTCAGACTGGAGACTGCAGCCCCCGTCCCCGAAGCCCCTCTCAAGTGCAGGGGATGTGCCTGGCTGGGGATGCTGCTGCTGCACTTGAAGAAGTGACCGCTCTGTAAACAGCACTTAGCTGCCTAATGCAGGGGGCTGTAGTGATGAAGCGTGTTTTAAATAGAGCTGGACATGTTTACACACCGGGGCTGGTGTCCTCCCCCACACCCTGGAGAAAATGCTGGATGAGACAAAGTTGTCCCTGTTGGATCCCTTCCCTCGGCCCAGCGGTTTAACAAGCCGAGAGGTGGTTTCAGAGTATTTATTGTTAGGCAAGGAGGCCATCGGCTTGAGTTGATGGGTCTCCTCGTGCCAGGGACCCACTTCCTAACTCTCCCCTTCGCGGTGTATTTCAGGGGCCCGATCCCTTGATCCGCCGCGCCGCGGGCCCCGATGGGAGTCTCGGTCTGCGCATCGGGCCCTAGCATCAGACAGCCGCGCTCCGACTCCCACCCCCGCCGTCCCATACAACTGCACCCCCGACTTATTTCTTCTCCGGGTCCATGTCCTGTCACGGCGAAGGTAACAAAGGGGAAAGTTGAAAGCAATGAGTAGCCGTGACACGTTTGGCCCCCTGGACTCTGCCTCCAGCTCCGCGAGCCTCTAATGGATGCTGAGGCCGGGTAACACTGGACTGATTAAATATTTGTATTTCACCGCTTCCCTGAAACGGGCTGATTGCAAAGCAGGCGCGTCCGAGCCAGCCGCCACGCCGCGCCCGCAGCTCTGGGGACGACTCCTAGTTTTGCTCGTTTCTCCCTCCTGCTTCCGTCCCCCCACCTCTTTCTGTCCCCCTGTGCCGCCCGGGGCCGGTCCTGCTCGCCCTGCTCAGCGCCAGATTGAATCCGGTTCCAGCAGGGAAAAGGAGGTGACTTTTCCAATGGGCGCACGGGTTAATAAACCCGATTGCATTATTAACTCGCCGAGGCTCCCAGCTTCCAGAAAGCCATTGCCACGTCGGGTTTTGTTTGGGGTCCGTCCCCCGCCCCTTGGCTTTGGGCAGGTTGGATGCCCGTTTCCGCGGGCAGCTCGCAGCTCTGCCCTGGGGAGTGCGCGGCGATGCATGCCCTCATTGATCCCGGCCGCGGCGTCGCCAGACCCTCCCTGGCACATCTCCCGGCCGAGCCGCCCCGCCCGGGCTCTGATCCCCAGTCCGCTAGGCAGGGTCAAACCGCTCCCTTGGAAAGCCGCTCCTTCCCCACCCCCCCCCCCGGCTTTTTTTTTTTTTTTTTTTTTTATGGCCCAAAGCGGTAAAAGAAGAAGTTTTAAACTAACCTTCGCCCTCACTGAACCTTCTGTACGCTGGAGTGAGCCCGCGCCTCTATTTCTCTGGGAGCTTGTCGCGGAGTAAAAATGCCTCCTGCCCTCAATCTACTCTCTGCTGAAGAGCCAAAAGTTGCCTCCGTGGACTCGTGGCACTAATGTATGAATAAAACACCACGTCCGTGTTCAGGTACAAATTAGAGCCGGCAGCCCCCCGCCCCTCCCCGCCCCCCCCCAAGCCTCGCAGCCCCCGAGCCGGTTCTCTAGCATTTTACAATATAACAAAAAATCCGAGAAGAACAAGGCAGCGGCCGCAAATTCAAGTTCACGCTCAGAGTTCAAGTCCGAAGCAGATCACGGCAGCTCTTTATTGAAAGCAAAATGACTACCTTCTCCCTTCATGGGACAGAGAAAGCTCAACCCAGGGATACCCCCCTCCCCCTCCTTCCTCCCGCGATGCTGCCTAAAATGACTGGGTTCCCCTTTTCGCGCTGAGCCAGCCCAGGTCTACAGAGACAGCTAGTCTTTAGGGAACGGAAAGAGTTAATCACGGCTTCTTTTAAATGCATATAAACCCATCGGAGCCTCTGACCGTGGGGAGAACTAGTGTCTGCTGGTCTAGCCAGAGACTTGTTAGAAGCCTGCCCCCCGCACCTCCCGCCCCAAGGAAATAAATCGGGAAAGAGGGGGAAAAAAGAGACACAAGGAAAAATAAATAGAATTAACATATATTTTCGGAAGGGTCTAAAATACGTACAAATCCCGTTTTATGTCTTCCCAATCACGTGTATATTGATATCATAAAAGAGAAATCCTCCGGCAGGCTTTTGCTCTAAATACCTTACTCATTGAAACTGGCAGTTCCAACTCATTATTCCACTCCCTTAAACCCGATTCTGATGCTGGCTAAATATAGAGCTTCGCCTTCATGGCAACGCGAATCGAATACACAGTAAGCAAATCAGTAGCACAGGAGGGGGAAAAAAGAGGGTTGATCAAAGACCTCCTTTCCTTCCCAATCCTGGTTTGTCGGGGCGGAGACAGGTTTCTCGCTTATTGCACATCATTTACAAAGATTGAGTTAAAATGCAATCACCTCTGCCAGAAGTATGAAAAAGTGGGGTTGAGAGTGTAATAGTATTAAAACCAGATCGACTTTATTTTTGAACAATGGTGTTGCACTGGAAAGCAGGAGTTGCCTTTCAGAGCTGGGCTCCTGAGCGCGATCTGAGTCCGGTTCAGTCAGAACTAGCAAGGATGTGGCCATGTGTGGGGGAAGAAATCTTGGGGCTGGACCCGAAAATACCCGCTTTAACCAAAGCGCTTATAAATCTGCAACAATGTTGTATGTATGTAATAACGATCGGGAGAATTTTTAAAGTGCCACATGGTTTTATATTTCTAGCCTTTCCCAGGTTTTTATCACGCAGGAAGTTCATGAATACACCCACCTCCAAAGCGGTGATTTTGACCCTATGGAGAAATACACAAAAGGTCAAAAAATGTGCCTGTGCTTGTGACATTTGGGGGCTGAATTCCTCCTTTCAACCACAAGAGGTCGCTGCTGTGACCGAGTATTAAAAAATATTATCTAAACTCTAAACTGTTAATCGCTGCTTGATTTATTCTACTACCACATTTTAAAGCTTTATTTTTGTTTTGCTTTACATACCTAGGGGTGGAAATGCGAGAAGCACAGAGCTAGAGATGACTGTGAACAGGAGAATCAATCCAGGATGGGGGGAGGAGGGGAAGGATTGAGCGTAAAGCTTATCAGATCAAGGTGTTAACATTTTTATTACAATTTTACACTTATTTTACGTTCAGTAGGTGTGCAGTGGCTTGAGAATCTGTTTCCCAGAGAGCAAACTCTTCCAAACACTGAGGGCTGAGGCAGGCTTTCCCTATGCGGAACTGTCTATAGGTTGGACATGCATCTTTAACAGTCAGTTATGGAATGTCTCCTACCAGGTTTTAAGACTGGATCATTAGGGAATCTGTGTTTACAGGACGTGCGTGGGTTGACAACAGGAGATAACATTGTTTCAGTCTATTGTAGTGAAATTGCCCATTACTAAAGGTTTACCCCTGCCACATGCCAGCTTGTCTTTTAGAATTGCCCTCATCAGCAATAATTCTTGGTAATTGCTTATTGGTTTACAGAGCTAAAACAGCGCAAAGTGAGAGGAGAAAGGAAAATCTCGCGGGTTTCAAGAAGTGCAATGAATGCCTATTAGTTGCAGCTCCCATGTCTTTGCATGCTGAATCCTTGAGGCGTGTGTGTTGGCAACACCACCTTTGCCTTCTGACATGATCCTGAGACAATTTCACGACAGTCGAGGAAGTTGTCTTTACAGGAATGTTCCTCTTTTTATTCAAAAAATGCATTTATCCCCTGACCACTGCAAATTAAAGCATCTTTCAGACTAAGAATTCGGAAAAGATCCCGTGTTCGGTAGGACCATCCTCATCACATTTAAGTTTAATAAGTCTGGGGGGCTATTTCAGAGTTAGACAATTTCCACGTGTGCACAGACAGACACATTTTCCAGTTACTCCTTTCTCTCTTACTCGCGCCTCTGTCTTGTCAATTTTCTGTCATAAGCAGGACTTCGAAAAATATTTTCCTGATAAATACTATTTGGAAATCCTTTTTTTTTGGAAGGCACTCGGGTATTATGGTGAGATGAACCCATATAAAAGAGGACAGAAACACGGATTAGAGGCAAACATTGCATGCCATACTGCTTCTTTTGGGATCCCAGAGTCATAACGGTTTGAAGAGGATACGGATTCTCATGCAAAACAGACAAGCCGGTGATCAAAGCCTGGACTTTGGAAATACACAAAAGTAGCAGGCATCTTACAATATAAAATAGAATTGTGTCTGACTGGGTTTGAAAGCTTTTAAATAACCGGCAGTCAAAGTATTAAGCTAATAGCTCCTTAAGTCACTTCAGTTGCCTAAGAAAGGCAATGAGTGGAGGTCTAGGTGTACCTGTCTACAGATGTGAATAACCGGGGGGCTCACAAACAATGCCATGGGGGATCTTCTGAAAAGTATTGCTGAGATCCCAGTTCCCTGGAATAAACTAAAAGAACTCTCCATATTTCTCAGATTTAGACCTGCCATGTCACCTCCACAACTTGCTTGTGAATCCAAACACAGGAAAGACTTACTTTTTTTTAATCATCAGTTTAAAAATGTACTATGTAGAGAAAGACAGGCGTTCTTGGCTCTGCTGCTTGTGAACACGCATTCTTGTTCAACCTGTGAACGTGTCTACAAGCATGGGCTGAATTTCTAAATTTTTAAGCAGAGACGACCTAAAAAGGGGATTTGAAAAGACAGTAGTAGAACGCAAAGGGGTCAGGTAAATATTTGCACCTTCTTGGAACTTGTGATTAATCCGGGAAGGTTTTTTATTCACAGTTTTAAAGGAGAAGGGGGGGGGGAGGCAGAGGCAATTAAAGCTTATTTCTGTAGCTGAATACAGTTAGCATTTCTTTTCAGCCCTCGGAACAGTTAGGTCGGTGTAATCAAGCTGGGACAGTTTAAGGTAGAAAAGGTAGCTGCCAGGAAGAGAAATAGCTGGATTTAAAAATCCCCCCTCAAAGATGGCATTAGAAACATGGCATTGGAAATAGGCACCCCGCCTCCCCCCCCCCGGGGGGGGGGGCACGGCAAGCGCCAGGAAGACACGGAGCGAATGAAAGGTGCGCTGGGAGATCAGAAGGAGCAATGAAGAGGGGTGACAAGCCCCAGGTAGAAAGGGAAATACAAATAAGGAGTAAAAAAAAAAAAAGTTCCCTCTGCATCCGCGAGCCTTGCGCGGCAGGGCTTGCAGGGGCTCTGGAGACACTGAAATATGATAATCAGAACAGCTGCTCGGTGCCGCGGCCGGCCAATCAGGGCCCCGCAGGCTTGACGTCCCCGCGCTGTGCGTCAGACCAATGGAGATCGAGCTGAGTTGGAGCAGAGAAGTTTGAGTAAGAGATAAGGAAGAGCGGGTGCCCGCTCCGCGCGGAGTCCGGGCTGCGGCGGCTCCTGCACTCGCCCCACGCGGGCACCGGGACTGCTCCGCCGCGCCACGGACTGCCCCGCACCAGCGCCGCGCCCCTGGGCTCGCAGCCTCTTTGCTAGAGAGTTGTGTTTTTTTTCCTCCTTTTTTTTTTTTTTTTATTTGATTTTAGCGACAGCTTTGCCAGTCTCCTTTGGGGTCTTAACACGCAAGCGTACACCATTTCACTGTGGACATTACACCCTCTTACAGATATGGGAGACATGGGAGACCCACCAAAAAGTAAGGCGGAATTTTTAAAGCGTTGTTGGAATACATTGTGCTGTCTATTGTCATGGTGTCAGGCAGGGAGCTGATCATCGCAACTTCAGGCGATCGCTAGAGAAGTGCCTTTGTTGCCGTGCCTGCATGCTTTGCTGTGTTTGAACCTCGTAGCCGTGTCTTTCCATAGCCTCGTGCCCTGCTTTCTGCATAAACTTTGGGGAGGAGGCAGGTTGATCTCTCTCTCTCTCTCTCTCTCTCTCTCTCTTTTTTTTTTTTTTTTTTGGAGCAGCGTCTCCAGCCAGGGAAGGCTTAGCTCGGCTCGGTGTTCAGCCTGTCTTGAATATCTAGCACCTAAGTCTCCGCAGGCGAACGAGCATCAGGCTTGCACAAGAGAGCAAGTGCCCGTGTAACGATGCCTGTTCTCGAGTCCCGCGGCAGAGGGTTTAAAGGGAGGCAGAGCCATGCACGCCTTCAGCTCGCAGCCTTTCCAATCCAGCCCTTCCTTGGCGAAGCAAACGGTAGACATGCAGAGAGATGCAAAGAGCTGCAGCACTGGCCCCAGTTAAGAGGGAAATCATCACAATAAAACCAACAACAGAAAGAAAAAAAGCCCAGCTCGGCAGCTCGAAGTTTAGCTGCAGTGCGAGGCTTGCAAAATAGAGAGAAAAAGAAAAAAGAAAAGAAAGAAATAAAAATAAGCCACCTTGAAAACAAAACTACTCCGATCTGGATCTGAACACCCGTTCCGCCTCCTTCCTAAGTGAGGCACGGTGTGATGGCACACTTCAATTACCATCCCAAAGTGCAAGACTTAACACACAGACACACACACACACACAGACACACACACACACAGACACACAGACACACGCTCCCGAGTAACGCCGTAGAAGGGAACGCCACTAAAAGTGTGTTTATCTCTGTAGGAGAGTAAACGCTTCGTCAATCATGTATTTATTTTCATTTCAGAAAAACGTCTGATTTCCCTATGTGTTGGTTGCGGCAATCAAATTCACGATCAGTATATTCTGAGGGTTTCTCCGGATTTGGAATGGCATGCGGCGTGTTTGAAGTGTGCAGAGTGTAATCAGTATTTGGACGAGACCTGTACGTGCTTTGTTAGGGATGGCAAAACCTACTGTAAAAGAGATTATATCAGGTACGCCATTTACGTTGTTTAATTATTCGCTTCGATTTGACGATCGAAAGAGCAGAGGGCCAGTTGCTTTAAGTTATTTCCCCCCAAGGTGCCAGGGAGGGGGGCAAAAAGTTGCAGACGAGTTTCTTCCAGCCATTATTTTTATGACTGTTATTTCAAGAAAAATCGCATTTGCCCATAGCGAGGACCTCGTGTGCAATTCTCGTGCATCAAGACATAGCTTGCTGCGTTGAGTGTTGTGACCCTAACAAAGCAGGGGAGCTTCTGGTGACAGAAAAAAAAAATGTATATGTCTTAAATAGTCTAGAAGCAGCACAGATCGCTTTTAAACATTTACCTGAGAAATGCAGCTCTGTGAAGGCTTGCAGAAGTCTCCAGCAAGGAAAGGGACACGAGGAATTAAAGACACTTCAAACATGTATGCACTAAAAAAAATAAAAATAAACCGATTTATGCCAGGCCAAGGGTTTTATTTTATTGTATTGTATTTTTTAAATAAGGCGAGGTTCTGTTCAGTTCTGAAGGCGGGATCCCTTTATTTGAGAGGTTAAACGCTAGACTAAAACGTTTCTTTGCTAAAATAACTGACATTTAATCTTTTTAAATATTAACCCCTTGGAGATATGTGACTGCCTTTTCTTTCTTATCTTATCTGTGCTGATGAATTAGACAGAGCAGATCAAATTGCCCATCATCTGTTCGCGAACAATTGGGTATATTTAGATAATGGAACTGCTTCCTTCCTCGCATTAAAATCTGGTAACTGATAAAATGTGAACGTTGCCAATCCCGACACCGGAGCGAAAACACCGCAGAAACTGGGAGGGGGCTGATGATTTAGACACTTGATCCGCTTCTAACCTTTGGTGTCATCTGCTTAGGTCGGTGTATGGCAGCACTGTTGTGTATCCTCGCTGAGGTCTAGCCGGGGGGTGTCCGCGGGAAATTTCAGGGCTAAATATCCATGGACGATGCCTTTCTAGTGTCATTTTATTCCGGGTTGGAAAGAAACACGTTCAAGTCTCTTTCTCCCAGCACGTCCCTTCCCTGCCCAGCGGGTTCCTCCGACCAGGCGGTGCAAATTCCCCTCCAAATTTTGCAGTGATAAAAACAAATCTCCTTCCTTTCCTCGCTTGACTTTAAAATTAGCTTGGGGTCTGTTTTGGCTCTGCCGGGTTGAAATAAAGGGAAGGCAAACACCGGGGACTTATCTGAGCCTTCAGCTCCTGCGGGAATTTCACTCAGCAGAAGAGATGGGCCAAACAACATGTGCAACTTAAAAAGACCAAGTTTCCGCGAAACCCGCTCCTGTGGCAGGGATCGCTCAGTATTCCAAATCGCTAGCATTTAAATCGCTAAAACAACAGCATGTGACAAGAGACTGAGTTCGCCTCTGGGCCAAGGAAAAATTATTAAAAAAAAGACCCCCCCCCCAAACTGTTTCCTATACATTTGGTGACCGCCGTTTTGTTGTTGAGTTGCTGGTCCACACACACCACATCGTGTATTTCAGAAGTTGGTAGCAATTCACAACCGACTACAGACTGGTGTGTGGCACACATGTACCAAGAGGGCGTAAGCATGCATGTGGACACACACACAAGGACCCATCAGCAGTCTGTTTATAATGGGGGGGAAGGGACCTGGTGCGTGTATTCGCTTCTTTCTCTATATTGCCTTGTTATTTATGAGTGTGTATAAGTCCTCGTAGGGGCTGGCATATATTTTCAGAATTAGACTCACTTGACCCTTTTAATCAAAGAAGTTAGCAAGGAGCCTCCGAGCTACAACTGAAAGGGACCTACTTCTCTTCCCCTGAGATGGGAAGAAGGGCAAATCTGCACCCCTCGCCCACCCCCTCTCCTAGCTGGAAGAGGACTCCGGCTGTACTGCAGCAGCTGGGGAAGGAGGGGAAAAACAGAGACGCGGCTGATTTGCTGCGTGGAAGGAAGTTTTCCTCTCCCGTGTGGAGGAGGCTGCAGCGCTCGGGTCAAGGTGGCGGTGCTGGGAGTAGGAGAAGGCGCCACAAGGTTGCACGGCGGGGGGCGGCGGAGTGAGTGTCCCAGCCTGTTTCAGCGCCTTCGAGGCGGAAAAGAGTGGGGGTGCAAAATGAAGCCTGGAGCCGGAGGAGAGCCTTCAAGGCCTGGGGGTGGGGAAGTTAGCTCTTGTGTGTTGTTAGAGGGGAAAGCTTAGGGCTTGGGAAAGGGGCAAAACTCCCGAGAGGCTCCCTCTGAGCAAGCCCCCGGCTGCCCCGGGGAGGGCAGGGTGCCCCTGGGCTGCGCCGCCCGGGCCCCCTCCGGCCCCTTCCCCGCCTCTCGCCGCGAGGCGATGCGGGCGCGGAGCGAGGCCGCGCGGGCCGGTCCCCTGCGCTGCCGGGCGGCGGTGCGGAGCGGGGCTGCAGTGACTCCAGTGAAACCTCTTGCTTCTTTCCCCCCTTCCTCCCTCCCTTCCCACTTTCCCCCGGGCCGGGCCCCGCTCAGGTTATACGGCATCAAGTGCGCCAAGTGCAGCATCGGCTTCAGCAAGAACGACTTCGTGATGCGGGCCCGCTCCAAGGTGTACCACATCGAGTGTTTCCGCTGCGTGGCCTGCAGCCGCCAGCTCATCCCCGGGGATGAATTCGCGCTGCGGGAAGACGGCCTCTTCTGCCGGGCGGACCACGACGTGGTGGAGAGGGCCAGCCTGGGCGCGGGGGACCCGCTCAGCCCCCTGCATCCCGCCAGGCCACTGCAGATGGCAGGTACTGCCCCCTCCCCCGCCGCTGCCGCAGCCGGGCGCGGAGCTCCCTCCCCGGCCCCGGGGACCAGGACAGCACACAGGGACTGGCCCTCGCTTAGGCCGGGCGGGGCTGGCCCGTGCGCTGCGGGTAGCCGGGCACAGCCCGAGCGACGTGTGGGTCGCATATAAACAGAGATTAGATGCAGACCTATTTGTAACCACACGCCTGCCACCATTCTGCCTAGGCACACAGTGGCCATGCATGGCAAATACAGGGCATATGGCTGGGCACACGCGCCGAGCTAGACTGTGCATACAGGCAGGGCCACACGTTTCTCTGCAGGAATTGGATTAGCTTTCCGAGGGTTTCCTATAACCACACACGTGCAGTCGCTCTGTATTATCTGTTACACAGGCAGAGCCCTAGATTACACCTAGACGACAGCGTTACCCACGCACAGTGATATGTGTGCACATGTATCTACACATACGTATTTGTTTTTATCCATAGGTTCATACATCTCTGGAACTAATAGGTGTGTGTTTGTATGCACATGTATAGGTTTATAATGTGTGTGTGTGTGTGTGTGTGTGCACATAACAGATACACACCTAAAGAGATCTGTATTGAAACCTTGAAACAAGTGGTTTCCCTTTAGGTGTTGGATGGATCTTTGTCTGCAGAGACCACTAGTCCACGTGGGGCATACCTTTTCCTGCTTTGAAACTGAGACATTTGGAAGTCGAGGTAGATGTTTACAACAGGCCTACACGAAGTCACACATCTTTTTTTTTTTGGTTTGTTTTTTTTTTTTTGTTGTTCGGTCAATTCTTTTGAAACACGTGGAACAGGCTGTTTTTAACATTGGTGAAAGCAGGTTCCGAGAAGAGATGGACTTAACTACAGGCGAGCACTTAGGTTGTAATTTAAAACTGTCAACAAGCTAATCTTCAGTAATTGCCTTTTAAAGCGATTCTTGCTTCCTTGAAACATTTTATGCGGTTTGATCAGAATTTCATTCCCAGCTCGGCCCGGGAACTTCAGACTCCCCAGCCTATGAAGTTCCCTTCCCGATTTTTGGACCGGGCCTCCGATTTTTATAGAGGCCGAGCTTCAAGGAAGGGGCACATCTCCCCCAGACAAATAAGGTTAAATAAAACAAGGTTGGCATGGAGAGCTGCTGTTTGGATGAGTGTAGATCTGAAAGGTATTTACAAAACCCTGCCATGTTTACACGGGAACATGTCCCCCTCCTGAACCGATTTATAAATAGAAAAGAAGCAGAAAGTTGATCATTGCAGCATTAGGGGCTATTTTTGCAGCCTTTTTAAAGCCTGTTTGTGGAAGGATCCAAAATGTGTGCAGATCCAAAATGACCCAATTTTAGGGCTCTTATTCTGTATTCCTCGAATAATGGCTTTGCTGTTTTGTACTGCCAGGCAGAGACATTAGAGACCCGATTTGTGTTGTCCCAAACTGAGGGTTTCCTTCATATTTAAGGCCAAGATTTTGAGGAAAATATGTGCTTTAATTTTTCCTTAGTTTTGGTCAAATTACCTTTCGGGTAGGGCTAATATATTTCATTTCCGAAGAAGAGCAGATATGCAGTTCATAGCAAAAGGTTGCGTTTCCAGCTTTCGACATGACATGGTCCATTTAAACGTATTTCTTGACGGTTTCCATGTAAAGAATCAGATGCTTTGCTTCCTGCCTTTTTATAGCTTTGCAATACTTTGGGATTTTAAGGGAGAACAAATGTGACATAAATTCACATTGAACCTTCAGACTTACCAATCAGCCCTTTCCCTTGGATCCTCAAGAGGTTGGACATATTTTTCCCCCTGCAATGTTCACAATGAAACCCATTTATTATTTTTTCTCCCTCTTCCCCCCTTCTTGTATTTTTGTAAGCGGTGGCATAAAACCCGCTGAGAGCTGGTAGACCTAATTGCGTTGAAGGTCTGAGCCCAAGATGCGATAGTTTCTCCTACAAGACGCGGACAGCAACATGCTGCAGCATTCCCTATGCTTTATGCTAAAATTCTGCTTATGTGATTTCTCCGGAAAATAAATAAATATTTTCTCCTTTCATCCCCTCCCCGGGCCTATTTCCGAGCAGCATGCTCCTTGTCTGTCACAGATAATGTGGGGATGAGATTTAGCTATTAAGGCGCTGCTCCCTCTCTCTTCTGTTCCCCCCCCCCCAAATTTGTGCGTTAAATGTGCACTAAGAAATGCAGAGTCCATGAGCAGGGGAAGAGATAGGGACGAGGTCAGAGCTCCTAATGCATTCGTGGCCTTTCCAGCCAGGATCCTCCCCACAGCTGAGTGTCTCTGGGTTTTTCCCGTCTTACTTATGGGGATCCTGTTCCTTCCTTGCCCTTCCCTTACAGCAGAACCTATCTCTGCCAGACAGCCGGCTCTTCGACCCCACGTCCACAAGCAGCCCGAGAAGACCACCCGAGTCCGGACTGTCCTTAATGAAAAGCAGCTTCACACCTTGAGGACCTGCTACGCTGCTAACCCCAGACCTGACGCCCTCATGAAGGAGCAACTGGTGGAAATGACTGGCCTCAGCCCCAGGGTCATCAGGGTCTGGTTTCAAAACAAGCGGTGCAAGGACAAAAAAAGGAGCATCATGATGAAGCAGCTCCAGCAGCAGCAGCCCAATGACAAAACTGTAAGTGGTTGCAGCCGCTTCCCTGAAGGGCAAATGCTCCTTTGATCCTTCCCGGTGCTGATCCTATTTGTGCTGGGTCTGGTTCTGCTCTGGATGACGTGGGGGCTCTCTGTATTTCTCTACAGTACAGATGTGGGACGAGCTGGTTTGCCTCCAGATTACCTTAAGCATTGTTCATTTGTTCTGTTGTGAGTGCAATTAAACTAGACCACAGAGAGCAGTCTACAGAGCCTGCTCAGGCAACACATGGCTTTTGTGGGGCTGAGGATTCAGCGAGGATTAGAGCAACTACCCTGCACTATGAATTGTGACCTGTGGAGTTTATGGCATGTAATAAGCCGGGCAGTGTGTAATATTTATTTTGCAAATGCAGTGGACTCCTCGAGGGGGAAACGATTCATTCCCTTCTCTCCAGTGGGTTTACACACGAGGCAAAAGACCAGGAATCTGATGCATTTTCCTAGCACTTGATACGCCTTTCGCACTGGCATTGCACGATGGTGTGAGAGGGAGGGAGGGCTGGAGGTGGCAAGCGTAATGGAAAGGTTGGGTTCGTCCTCCTAGCTGTAGTATACTCACAAATAAACCCCCAGGTCCTACAGGTGAGCCACAGGCTGCAAACCAGGCTGCCTCCCTCTCCTCCAGGCACCTCCAGGGAAGCCCTCTCTGTCTCTCCGTTTTGTACCAATGCGGTTGGTTAGATCCTCTCCAGTAGAGTTTATTATTCCCCTCTCACTATATTGACTGACCTGAAAATGACTATTAATTCATACGGCTGCCTAGTTAAGCGGAATTTAAGGAGTTTCATTTTACCACGCTGGAATGCAATAAAACACGCCAACCTGAAGTTGGCTGCACAATATTGGTGGAGTTATTTTGTGCCCAGGAGCCGGAGCCGGCAGGATACATGCCGCTTCGGAGAAATACCCAGATTGCAGATCACTGGCTATAGGGATCCGTGAACACAAACTACAACCTCAGCCCTTGTTCCTTCTGGTGCATCGGCATCTGGTGCACGCATTTAACAGTATTTTTTTTAGGCAACCGGGCAAGAAAAAATAGGGGGATTAAGAAGAAAGAAAGTAAACTTCCAGTGTGATAAATGCGGTGCATAGAATTAGGCCGCCCTAGCCTAGAACAGAGCAAGACATCCACAGCAGATTAACAAAGTAAATAAAAGCGACTGTATAGATAAGATAGAAAGCAGTTTATTGACTCAGCGCTTATATACAATAAAGTTAACCGAGCTCATTAACATCTTTGGGTCGGCTGTTTGCAGAACATCCAGGGGATGACAGGAACTCCCATGGTAGCTGCTAGTCCCGAGAGACACGACGGAGGTTTACAAGCAAACCCAGTGGAAGTTCAGAGTTACCAGCCGCCTTGGAAAGTCCTCAGTGACTTCGCATTGCAGAGTGACATAGATCAACCTGCCTTTCAGCAACTAGTAAGTGTCCGTTCCCAGGCGGGCAGAGAGCGGGGTGTGCCCCGAGCGTGGCGTGTCCCGTGGCGTGTCCCTCAGAGCCCCGTGGCCTCACTCAGTAAGCGGATGAATAGAACAAAACTGAGTGTATGGGGGTTTGATCCGGAGCATATTGAGATCGATGGAGAGGCTCTTACTGACTCTAAAGGACTTCGGATCAGGCTCGGAACCCAGGGCCGACACGATCATTAAACTCATCATGCTCCTAGTCAAATCTTACCAGGACCATTGCAATATTGTAACCCATTTTTACACACTTTTATGATTACTAAAATTAGCCTCGTACTTTTTCCCCCATTTTGGCCAAAGATTGACTGCACCAGCGGGTTAATAATGCCATCCTGTATTCTAGGGTGATGAGAGTGTTCATGGAAAAAAAAAAAAGAATGTAATTTAGCTCAACTGTCTAATTTCTTGTTGTGCATGTGCGGCTAGAGAGATACTCCTAATTACCCCTCTGAAATGATCTTTTATATTTAATGAAGGGAATTGTTAGTACATATTTCACATGCTAAAGCCAAACAATGTTAATGGAACTGGCTTAAACCAACAAAAGACAGACATTTAAGAATAAATTCTGTTCTTAACTCACTTCCTTATGCCTACGTCATTTGGCAGCTCATATGGGACCATATCATCTGCAATACTTAGGCCCAACAAGGTGAATTAAGGACAGAAGTTCAACCTTAACTCAATTTCCTGGCCTAAGTGTGTTTAAACCAGATCTTTAAAATAATAAGGTACGTTGTGTATGGTTTTTCAGTGATTCAAATACTAATTAATAATGAAACGTTGCCATAGACAGACACTTTAGAATGATTTTCAAAATAAATCTTTTGGACCAATAAGGTTGGTAACAAGAAAGTATTTCCAGACTTTTCAATGGAGTATTATACTCCTTCAGATGATGCATTTCTCCTGTTTTAACGCTGCAGTATAACATTCCAGCGGGAATGAAGCATTCCATTGGGAATATCCTGCATTTTAGCAGTAGAGCCCCCTGGGTGCTGCCAGGCAGTTAAGTTCAGTTCTAGAGCAGCTTCTGTTCTCTCTCCTTCCACCAAGCTTTGAGGTAGACCTGCTTTGACTATGTTATGTGTTATAGGAACAGAAGACTTTAAAACCCTTTGATTGGGGACAAGGCCTAGCTATGTAGAAATGAAGCTCTTGATACTGGGATGTAAATCCAGGATCCTTTTATGGAAGTTTGGCCAAAAAGTAATTTTTAAAAATGTTAGAACAGGAGAGACTTGTAAACCTGGATCTGGCTGTGTTCATGGGCTTCTGTGTATACAGGGTCCTAGTCGAAGACTCCTCCAGCTAAAAAGATGCAAAGGAGAATTTGAAAGGCTGGGCTTCCCAGTCATACACATCACCATCTAAAAAAATCTGTCCGGAAAGAGGAAAGGGGAGTGTAATCCATTTTGTCCAATTGATTCTCATTTAAAGTAGACCCAACTCCCCACCCCAGCCCACTAATGGAGGAAGATAGCTTGTTGCAAAACAAGCACCTTATGCTCATAGATCGTTGTCCTAGTTTCATTTTGTTATATGCACAAAGGAGAGGAGGGGGAAGTATCTTTGCAGTTTCATGTCAGAAAACACAGCAGCTCTTACATAATTGAACACACCGGGCTGCTGGGAATTCCATTACAATTAGAGCCTGCGATCTCTGGAAAGAGAGGCCTCATTAACCACCCCCACCCCTACCCCTTCACTTTGGTTTTAATCATCTACTTGGTTTCCTAGATCCAGGTCGATGGGGTGGGTGGGTGGGGGGACCTCTAATTATCTGATGGGGATCTAGATTAAATGCGTGAGGTGCATGCTTCTATGATTTGACTTTCTTATTGTTTTTTTCCCCTTGCTACCTTTTAATTGATCGTTCCATTTTTATTTTGGCAGGTTAATTTTTCAGAAGGAGGACCAGGTTCCAATTCCACCGGAAGTGAAGTAGCATCAATGTCCTCTCAGCTCCCAGATACACCTAACAGCATGGTAGCCAGTCCTATCGAGGCATGAGGAACATTCATTAAGTTTCTTTTTTTTTTTTTTGTCGTTGTTTTTTTCCCCCATCCCCTTTGGAGAGAGTGGGAAAAAGTTATCACGTTGGGACTCCGAAACTAAAACAAACACAAAAGTATTTAACAACCCTGTAATGAACCTAACAAAGACCGCTCCATGAGAAAGCACGGAGTCTTGTTTGAAATGACAAGGTGATATGGTAGCAACACTGTGAAGACAATCAAGGGATCTTACTAGAATAATCATTTTAAACAAACACAAAGAAAAAGTAAACGCGCTATTCAGTGATCGTAGGAGGATCGAACAGACGTTTTTAAAAACGTAGAGGATTTGTATTCCCGGATCTCAAAAAAAAAAAAAAAAAAAGAAAAAAAAAAGAAAAGAAAAAAAGGAAAAAAAAAAGAAAAAGACTGAACATCTTAGAGAGAAACCAAGATAGAGAGACTTTCTATCTAAATCCATCCTAATCCGAATGGTGCTGTTTCTATTCTGGTCATTGCCTTGCCAAAAAGGAGCTCCAGTAGATCACCCAACACCAGGAAAAAGACAATCTAGCCCCGCATGGCTGAAAGATTCATTGCAGGAAGGTGGAGCTGCATTGGTTTGCAATGGTTTCTTTTCTTTTCTTTACTTTCCCGCCCCCGCCCCCCTTTTTTTCTTTTAGTTGACTTTTAACGAGGGGTTGTTTCCTGGGTCTCTGATAGCATGTACTGTAGCTGGGGTTTTATTTTTGTTTCGTTGAGATCCATCCTCTATCAAGAAGTCTGAAGCGACTTTAAAATAGGTTTTTGAATTCCTATTTAAAAAAACAATTTATAAAAGCATTGCAACAAGGTATACCTCTATTTTGCCACAACGCGTTTCGGGATTGTGTTTGAATCGTGTCCGTCCAAGAACTTTCCCCCCCAAAGATGTGTATAGTTATCGGTTAAAAACGACTGTTTCTCTCTCTCTCTCTCTCTCTTTCTTTCTGTCCTCCCCCACCCCCCTTTTCTCTCTGGAAATAAAGAGGAAAAAAGGAAAAAAAAATGTTTGCTCTTGCATTGCAAAATTATAAAGTAATTTATTATTTATTATCCGAAGACTTGCCACTTTTCTTGTCATTTGACTTATTTTTTTTTGTTTGCTGAAGAAAAAAAAAAAAAACCAGAAGAAAAAGGTTGTACCGTGGTCTTTGAATTATATGTCTAATTCTATGTGGTTTTGTCTTTTTTTTTCCTTCTTAAATATTCTGTGAAATAAAAGCGCCATATGTAGAATGATTATATCTTCAGGACTATTTCACTAAATAAGCGTTTGGAATAGAGAAAATAAGACAAAAGGAAGGAAAATCCCCTCTTTTATATATTTACAAGTTAGCAGCTAAATACCTGAAATAAAATATTGCATGCAAATCAGGTCTTTCTCCAATACAGTGAGTGTGATATTTTATTGCAAGTATTAAGGATCGGCTTGTAAATTCCGTTTCAACAATTATATCAGGGCTAGATTGATGCCTTAGCTTTCAATTGATAACACGACGAGCTTTCCCGTTCCCCCTCCTCCCTTAAAGTGATATTACTCTAGGCATGAACTGACATCATGTTAAAACACGTAAAAACCCTCAGTTTTTCTGAGCTTTATTATTAAAAAAAGAAAAATAATAATAAAAAAAAGAAAACAAGTGCTGTATACCAAAGCCTGGTTGTTAAGATTGTTGAAGTGACCTGTATTTAAAGCATACAGATAAAAGGGAAGCATTTCGCTTAGCAAGTCAAGTATGATCATTATTTATCTGTGTCTGCTGTCAAACCGATTGAAAAATGCTGCAGGAAGAACGGGGCTGAGGGGATGTCTCTCTGAAATCGCACGATTGGCGTTTCTTATTTTCTTTTCACTTCCTTTCCCCCTCCCTCTTTTCTTCCCCCTTTTTTTTTAATTCGCAGGGAGGGGGTTGGGAGATGGTGGTGAAAGCTAGAAACGTGGGCGATTTCTTGGGGAAAAGCAGAGGGAAAAAATAGGAAAGAGTTGTTTTTGCTCCAATTCAAGTATTCCCCTGTGCTCTCAGCCAGCACAGGACAAAGGCTCGCTTTAAAAAATCCTTAACAACTGGAATATACAGATTTCTAGTCTGACAAAGACAAGTTGGTTTGCATGATAGTTACTCCAAAGCCTCATGTTTTCTTAACATAACCTTCCTTTCTTTCCCCCACCCCCATCCCAACCCACCCCGAGCAAGCTAAGCTATAGACAAACCATTTCGACATTAGGAAAAAAAATAAGGTTAAAAAATGTCTAATAGAAAGATTTCGACTATCCTGATTAGAAAACTGGATTCATTTTGTATGCTCAAGTGTAATACATTTTTGAATACTTGATAAATATTTAAATAAATATGAAATCTACATTAAACTGTGTAACACTTATGTTTTCATACAGGAAGCCAGGTTTGGTAGAATAGGTTGAGGGGGAGGAGGGCACTGGTCCAGCTTGTAAGTCCCTGCAGTTGTTCCTAGTTATTGCTGGAAGGAGATTGTTTGGCTTTGGAGGCTTCAGACACTGAGGAGCATCTTTGCTGAAGTTTAACTGTAACCAGGGCCAAAACCGAGCGAGCCCTTAACTTTTTGTCTCTTGTTTTCGACAAAATCTGGCTGCAGGCTCTTCACGTGCCCATAGGAAACACCGTCTCCGTACACTGAAAATTCAAGCAGCACAAGGCTTGCGTGTTGACTGATGTGCTTAATTGGTGACAAATCATCCTGTTCAGCCCTTCTGGCTCAAGGCAATTGGGCAGAGTGGATTCATGGTTAGTCATAAAGTTGCTGGGAGTTTTTCATGCACTGGCTCAAAAACTTTCTAGACAATGGAAAAAAATGAGGGAGACGGAGAGAGCACGGCTGTTATTGTCTGTGATCGCGGGCAGCAGAAAGGCTTTGTTTTAATTTTCACTTTTCACTCCTGCTCAGGCTTGGAGGATGCATTTTGGGGAGTGTCCGCGGGGCTCTGGTCTGTGCTGAGGACAGTCCAGTGCACTTTGCCCCGCGCACGGCACAGCTGCTGTGGGTCTGGGGCGACCTGACCCTTATGAAGCTAAAAAGGGTGTCCTGATATTTTCCTGGCCAAGTCAAATACTGTAACTACTAGCGACTGCTCGATTTTTGTTGTTGTATGCCTTAAGTGTGTGTGTGTGCAAATGAAATCTGTCAGCTTTGGGATGTTTTTTAGTGAATATGGGTGCTAGAGTGAGCTGAACCTTTGCAAGCCTCCTAACTGCTAAAGGGATGCAAAGGGCTGCCTCTGCCTCTGCCAAAGTACACACGCACACGGGGATGCGTACGTCTGTACCGCAGCCACGATGAGCAGCCTGTCGCTTTCCCTGCAGTTTGGATATGCTTCATCTGGAGCTCAGGGGTCTGCAGTGAGGATCACTTGGACTTGTATTTTTGTTGGCAAGGTAGCCCCTCACTTCCAGGGAGAGTTCAGCACGTTTTCCGAGGTCTTGAGCTTTGTGTTTGACTTTCAGATTTACAGTCCTGCCTGAAGATGAGAACCCCAGTCTCTCCCATCCGCATGTGTATGCTATGCCATGGCACAGGTATATCATTACATCATTCCGGGAGTGTCTAGTTATCTCTCCTAATGCGATTTCCTCTCGATTGCCATTATTGAACCATCCCATCCTTGCTCTTATTCTTCCTTCCGGGCACTGTCATGTATTTTTCCTCAGCAAAATTATATCCCCATTGAAAACTCTCCGGCTCTTCCCGAGGCTGGTTCCCTGGGGATGTATTGCATACATCTCCCGCTCCCTCCCAGCCCCTCCATGCCACCCAGACGAGCGGGCGTTGGAAAGGATTGATTAGTTCTGCTAAGAGGCGCTTTTTGTCTCATGTACCTGGCCATAATTAAAAGCAAGTCTCTTGGTTGCTGTAGAGTCCTTCACTTTTCTGATTTAACTCTCCTTGCCTTGGAACCACGTTTACACCCCAGGCGCTGAGAAGCTGTAGATTGCAGGACAAACTGCTCCTGCCGCCTGATGTTAATTCAGTTTTAGTGACTACGCTGTGATCATCGGGCTCCTGAGCAGGGGCAGCGGGATTTATGCGAGAGACAGAAAGGGAGACCTCATCATTGCCTCCATGCACCCATTCCTGCTATTCAATTCGCTACTTTTTCATCTACTTTAAGGGCGGTAATTACCCAGCCCAGCTGCTCTGCCTCTCCTCTTGCTGTCCTGTCTTTTATATCATAAAAGAGCAACATATCTGTTCATATAAAGAGCAGCACGTGTTATAACTGCGGGCCTTCAAAGTATTGCTGATTGCTTATAGGCATCTTGATGTGTTGGTCTTAAACAATTATTTAAGGTAATCAAGAATTTTGGTCAGATAAAAAACATTCTAATTTCAGTATTTTTTTTTTACTAGGTTTAACTCTCATCCCCCCCCCCCAACCCGACTTCTGGACGAGATGTAGACGATGTGGGGTCTGAATTTCAATTTTGAGACGAGTCAAATCTATCAAAAGTAAGTACTTGGGACTTTTTAAACTGTGTGTACGTTTCAATGTGGATCACAAGTGAAAAGAAAGCAGAGTGACTTTTAAGTATTAGCTATTTGTGCCCATCATTGATCCCCCTTTGCAAAAGTTCCTTCTGAACATTTTAAAAATCGAAGAAAGAAAGAAACAAAGAGGACGGTGGTCACGGGAGAGTCGTATCCTGAATGGTTTAACGAGGAAAGCCAGCCGCAAGTTAGATGAACCTGTATTATTTAAATACGTGTCAGTTCAATTCTTTGATTTTAAACCGTCCAGAAGGAAATTTTGCAGAGGGGGGTTGTAATAGGTGCTTAAAATCCTTCAAGCTATAATATGTGGCTCTATGGCTCAGTCGAGCTGCAAGTAGTTAATAAAGGGTGCAGGAAAGAGATCCTGTTTACTGATTGTTTCTGATTGTTGTTTTCTTGATAAGAGAGCAAGCCACTGAATGACTGTTTGAGCTCAGGCGCCACAAACATAAACTTAACAGCTAACAATGTCCCGGGCCGTGATGGAGGATCTATCCACACCTCCCAGGGACTTCTGAAGTGTAGACAGAGAAACTAGTTCACAAGAGGGCAGAAAGAAAAGCCTGGCTGAGGTGGGGGGCTGGGTTGATCTGGGCGCCGCAGCCTTTTTTCGCTTCTTTGCCCGCTTTGCCGTGACCCGGGGAGGCAGCTGTCCAGGCAGCTTCGTGTGAACAGAAAGCTGCCCCTCTCCAAGGAGCCGGGGGGCGGGGGGGGGGGGGGGGGGGGAGACTGGCAAGGGTTTCTCGGGGAGACACGGGCGGGAGGCTGCGGAGGGTGTCGCCTCGTTTGACATCGTGTCACTGCATGGTCAGCAGAGAGCCTGGCTTGATTTGAGGGGGGGCCCGATCCTGCCGCCCCCGGGGCCCAGGCCAGCCGGATGGGGCAGCTCCTGCTGCCGCAGCACCCGTGTCATTGATGACCTGGGCTGGGCAGCCCGCCTGAGCTGGTAGGAGGCAGAGGTTTATGTGATGTGATTATCCCCTTCTCTGCAGCCGAAGAAGGCAGGTACCGGGCGTGTTTCGAGGGGGGGATACTTGGGAAATAGTGGTGGCCCTGACCCCGGCCCGGCCCGGGTGTGGCGGTGTCGCTGCTGTCGGGGGCTGCTCAGGTCGGGAGATCTCCAGGGCTAATCCAAACAACGGGTTTGACTTGTGAGGTCCGGAGTCTAGACAGGGCTGGTGGCTCGGCGGCTCCTTATCTGGCTTCGGGATCAGCCCAGGGAGACTTTCTGAATGTCCACAGCAGCGCTAGGATCTGCCAGGCCGGGAGCCAGCTCACCTCGCAGACAGGCCGACAAACACACCACCTGGAGGCTTTACAGCTCGCTTTATTGTTCTGCTGCTCGGTGTTTGGAAACATTCATCTCTGTCTGTCTGTCGGCCCCGCCAGCTGAGAGTCCCCACAAGACCGCAGTCCATATCACCCAGCCGGGATTCCTTTCCCGGCATTTGGAGGTGATCATCATCCATCCACCTGATAGCCGGGAGCGGGCCGGGGCCCGGGGCGGCCAAGGGCCCTTGCCGCGCCCGGGGGCGCCTGGTGCGGGAGCCGCCCGCACTCCCCCGCCCGGCCCCGCGCGGGAAGCGGCGATCGAACCTGTGCAATTAAAGGGAGGAAGTCGGGTTAGACACAAGATCTTCTTTGGGAGCTGGAAATTGCCTTCTCTTTCTGCTGGGCTTGTGGATGCTGCAGGCTGGTTCCTGATGCAGGGGAGATCAATAAAAGCATTGCACTCAAAGAGCCAGCAGCGTGTTGGGGGGGGGGGGGGGGCGGGAGGCACCTTTGCTCGCATCTCACCCTTTGGGTTTTTTGATTTTTCGAAAAACAAACAAGCAACCCCCCCCCCCCCCAAAAAAAAACCCCAAACAAACAAACCCCAAACCCAACAACAACAACGAACTTTCTTGGTATGGTACGCTCATCCCTCCAGCCGGGTTGTGTAGGATTTTCTTCCCTGGACGCTCAAGGAGCGAGCAAGTCCGGTGCTATGATCTATTCACTGCACTGCAGAGTAGATGGGGCAGATTCTGAGTGTTTGAACGCGGTGTAAATCCGGAGCCTTTCCTCCCAAGTGCATGCTGTTTCGCCGGTGTCATTTAGATAAGGGCCGCTGTTCCGGAAGGAGGAAGAAGATTGCACTAAGTAGGGAGCTCTGACATGCTATTTTCACTAGATATTGTAATTGAGCTGCTAATGTGGAATTATGAAATGTGTCTGTGGCAAGGACTCAGCCTCTCTGCAATCTCCAAGACTGTCGTTTCTGGAAGATTAGCTGTTCTCTAGGCTTTAGCGTGAATGTTTTGTAGCTCTGTGTTTAGAGCAAACAATGACATCTTGCAAACAATTTCTTGCCTAACACCATAAAACCTGTTCAAACCAAAGAACAGATTCCCCCTTTCCTCATGTTTCAGCAAATTCAGAATCAAGATAGCAACATTTATCATTAAGGGTCCATTTCTGGGGGATCTTGGCATGACTTTTTTTCCTTTCTCATGGGTAAAACTTGCTGTTTATTTTGATCTGTCACAAATACAAGGTGTTGTTTGAAATGTGTTAAACTTAGCAGGTATATAGAGATAATGGGAGACGGGTCACTGGGCATGATAAAGTAAAATATGGTGGGAATTAACTTGAAACGTTTATGAATGTTTTTACTTCAGCCCATAAATTAACCTCCTTAAAAAAGATACAATGCGATGTATATGATCTTAAAAAAATGACACTTAAAATTAGCCAATGTTTGGAGTCTAAACATTTTATCCAAACATTAATATATTTGGGGATAAAACTATGGACATTCAGGGCCTACGAAAATAAATTGGACTACTCCTGTAAGAGCTTGCAGAATTAGGGCTTTTCTATATCAGCTGATATATAACTTTCTGATATATAACCCAATAAAGTCAGTGGAAGGTTTACCATTTGCTTCTATCTAAACATGAACATAGAGCTGTTGATCATATTGGGGCATAATTCTAGTCCAGTAGAAATCAGCAACAACATTCCTATGGACTTTAATAGGTATAAAATCCATTCCCTCATTTCATGCAAAAAAAAAATTTCCAGTTATATTTTGTATTCAATATATATTTTACCTGATATTGTTACACAGAACCTACCAACCAAAATAGCTAGCCCATCAATACAATGCTAGCTTGTACAGTAATGAGAAACATAAGCCAATCTACCTTCAGGCCTGAGGAGACAAAGCTGTGGTAGAACACTACAAGTATTCCCTTTCTCATGTGTAGCTCCCCAGCACAGACAACTGTAGGAATTCCCATTTCATTGGCTATCAGAGAAATCGGCATGCTCTGTACAAATTGCCTACCTGGACATTACTTTACAGATAACCATTCTTAGCAGAACTTTAAAGCATTCTTCCAACATACTTCCTAAGTTTGAATTTAAATGCAGTTCTCCATTGCAATATGAAGTGAATGAAGTTTAGCATTTAGGCCTTAGCTTAACAGTCATGGAATTATCCTGGTTTTACTAGAAACATAATCCAATGGGATTCTGAGTATACAAGAACTGCAGGATCCAATCCAATATATGTGAACTGAAGAGCCTTTTACTCTGTTCACATCTCTCAGCAAGAGCTGAAATCACTAACACACTTTTAAGAGTTATATTTCTTGCATGAGTAAGGGTTTTTTTCCAGGACTAAATGCTTCTTTTGCCCTTTTCCAATGAAGTCAACAGGAATTTTACTGATGAATTCAAAGTGATCAGGGCTGAACCTTTAGGAGCTGAGGCCATGAACAGTTGTATCTGTCTTGTTTAAAGAAGCATTTCAGGACAGCTTTCATTTTTGGAGGCCCATGGATTGCTGTTTAATGTAACTGGGCAGGAAAAAAAGAAAACAGTATCACATAAAAGCAGCATATTGAAACTGGTTAGATAGTTCTACTCCATTTTCTTTAAACCACTGTTTAGTAAATCCCTATATATGAACTTTATATGGGCAATTTGCTAAACTAATTAACCTAACTGGCAAAAAGACACCCAAAAACGTGTCCCAAGGACTTTAAGTAGAATTATGCCTCTTTGGCTCATTGACTTTAATTAGTTTTCAAGTTAAATAAAGTTAAATATCTCTTCATATTAAAATTGGTAGTGCTGAAAGCATTTGGAATATGTCTTGCACTGATCATGTGTCAAAACTGTTTTGGGGTACCACAAAATGAAGTATTAGCCAATCAAGTCTTAGACAGAAATCTGTCACCAAAGGCCTCAACTCCACAGTTTGTAGCCTTTTCAAGATGGGTGACATCCTATGAAAACATGAGATTAAAAAAAAAAATCAGCTCCTCAGTTCCTTCCACCCTAAAACTCTTATAAAACACAAGAAAAATGAAGCTACATTTGAAATGCAATTAATCTACTAAATGTGGACAATGCTTTTATAAATATCACATGGTAACATCTAAGTTTTGTCTAACAACATTTTTCCAGTAAATACTTTGTCTATACAAAACATTTTTCACATTTGAATCACCAGCTCATTTATTTACAAGATTTATTTCCCAATTCCTTGCTGCTACTGTTTTTGTACAGACTGTAGCATAACGGAGACTGATTTTGGTTAGTGTCTAATGACCAATACAATAAACATAGTTAATAATAATAATGATAATTATAACAGCATATAAAAGGCTTATCTTAGTGAGTTAAGCATAAGAAGATAATAATAATTTGAACATAAGAAGTGCCATATTGGGTCAGACAATGGTCCATCTTGCTGAGTACTCTATCGCCAACAACGACAGGAGTAGATGCATTGCATCTAACTCCTTGGCTAAGGACAGACAGTGAAAAAGCCCAAGTCTGAATTGATTAAATTTTCAGAGGTTAATTTAAGCTGTGTAGATTGAACTGATAAGGAAGTGAACGGACATTCATTTTTGATTCCAGAAATGCAGGCACATGCTTGCAGTGGTCCAGGCCAGAAGCTGGGGGGTACTAGAGCATACCTCCCTGCTCAGTTGGATCAGACACCTTGGGCCAAAGCTAGCCTGCCCACTTGTGAAGTGGGGTTTGCAGATGCAAAGCATCCTGGGATGCTGGAGGACTGAGTTAACGAGTCTGGAAGGGATCTGGGACAGCAGTTCCATAAACTGGTTTGACCTAAATCAGTTAAGTGTGATACTAAATCCATCCAAGTTTATCTTAAACTGGTTTCAGCCATTTTGAAAGTGGTTTATGTGCACTGAACTTCTGTTGTGTCTCAGATTTGAACCTGTTTTCCATCACTTTTACCAATTTGTGTGTAATTTCTGTCCCAAGATACTTTAGAGGGAGAGCATTGAACTGCATATAAATAGAGTGATCTAGCTCCTCTTTGTTACCCTTCCTGGCATCCACCATTTAGAGATCCCAGAGGAAACATCTCCAACCATTCTGTTCCACAGCTATTAATAGATCCATCATCCATGAACCTATCTAGATCCTTTTTGAACCTGGTTATAATATCTGCATCTACCACCTCCTATAGCAATGAATCCCACAAATTAACTGTTGCATAATAAAGTATTTTCTCATGTTAGTTTTAAACCTACTAATTTCAGTGAGTGCCCCTTAGTTTTAGTATTCTTGGACTTGGTGAATAACAATTCCCTGTTCACTTTGTTCACACCCTTCACAATTTTATAGATCTCTATCATAACCCTTCCCCCCACCATAGTCTTCTCCTTTCCCAAGTAAAGAATCCTAGCTTTTTTATTTTCTCCTGATATGGTAACTGCTCTATACCCCTGATTATGTTGGATACCCTTCTCTGTAACATTTTTATAGATTCATAGATTGTAGAGTTGGAAGGGACCACAACGGATCATCGTGTCTGACCCCCTGCCCCTGGCAGGAAAGAGGACTGAGGTCAGATGACCCCAGCTAGGTGACTATCTAGCCTCCTCTTGAAGACCTCCAAGCTAGGCGATAGCACCACCTCTCTTGGAAGTCCATTCCAGATCCTGGCCACCCTTACTGTGAAAAATTTCTTCCTAATATCTAACCTAAATCCACTCTCAACTAGTTTACACCTGTTATTCCTAGTCACTCCCTGGGGCTCCTTAGTAAACAGTGTGTCCCCTATTCCCCATTGACCTCCCCTAATAAATTTATAGGTGGCCACAAGATCTCCCCTCAGCCGTCTCTTGTGAAGGCTGAAGAGATTCAGCTCTCTCAACCTCCCCGCATAGGGTCTATCATGAAGGCCACTAGTCATGCAAGTGGCCCTCCTCTGGACCCTCTCCAGATTCTCCATGTCCCTCTTGAAGCCCAAAACTGGACACACTACTCCAACTGCGGCCTGACCAGTGCTGCATAGAGGGGGAGCATCACCTCCTTTGATCTATTAGTCATGCACCTGCTAATGCACAACAAGGTGCGATTGGCCTTGTTGATAGCTTTGTTACACTGCTGGCTCATGTTCATCTTGGAGTCAATTATGACTCCAAGATCCCTCTCTGCCTCCAAGCTGATGAGAAGGACACTCCCTAACCTATAGGTGTGCTGGGGATTCCTCCTTCCCACGTGGAGTACCTTACATTTATCTTTATTAAATTGCATCCTATTTTTCTCTGCCCATTGATCCAACCTGTCCAGGTCTGCCTGAATCTGCTCCCTGCCCTCTGGTGTACTAACTTTGCCCCATAACTTGTTATCATCAGTGAACTTGGAGAGGGTGCTGTCCACGCCCTCTTCCAAATCGCTGATGAAGATATTAAATAATATCGGTCCGAGGACCGACCACTGCAGGACCCCACTGCCCATCTCCCTCCAGGCCGAGAAGAAACCATCTACCACCACTCTCTGGGTGCGGTCTCTAAGCCAGTTGGCCACCCACCTGACTGTGTAGGCATCCACTCCACAGTCTGCTAGCTTCCCAATGAGGATAGGGTGCGAAACTGTGTCAAAGACCTTCCTAAAGTCCAGGAAGATAACATCAGCCTTGGCTCCCGTGTCCAGGCAGTGTGTGACCTGGTCATAGAAGGCTACAAGGTTTGCCAGGCAGGATCTTCCTGTGACAAACCTGTCCTGGTTTCCCCTCAGCATTGTTTCCCCTGCTGGGCCTGCACAAATGTGTTCTTTGATTATTTTCTCTAGTATTTTCCCAGGAATAGAGGTAAGACTGACTGGTCTAAAGTTACCTGGCTCATCCCTTCTCTCTTTCTTGAAAATGGGCACCACATTGGCCCTTCTCCAGTCCTCAGGGACCTGGCCGGAGCACCATGAGTGCTCAAACAGCTGTGCCAGCAGCTTAGCTATGACAGTGGCCAATTCTTTTAGCAGCCGTGGATGGAGGTCATCCAGGCCTGCTGACTTGTACCCATCCAGCTTCTCCGGGAGCTCCTTAACTATTTCAGAACTAACCATAGGCGGACTGGTGCCATATGGACATCCATCAGTGATTGAGGTGGGGGAATTGGCTTGGTCGGTACATAGAAATACTGAAGTGAAGAACTCATTGAAGAACTCTGCTTTTTAGCCCGCGTCAGCCACCAACTGTCCTGATTTTAATTCCACTACATCCTTTTTGATATGCAGAGACCAGAACTGTACACAGTATTCAACGTGTGAGCACACCATGGATTTGTATAATGGCTTGATGATGTTCTCTATTTTCTTTTCAATTCCTTTCTTAATTATGCCCACCATTTTATTGGCTTTTTTGGTTGCTGCTGCACATTATGCTGGCATGTTTAGGGAGCTAGCTACAATGACTTCAAGGTCTCTTTCCTGAGTTGTAACAGCTAGATCAAAATCCAGCATTGTGGGTTTGCATTATGGATACCAAACCAGCTCTTGAAAGCATCTTGCTCTCTCTCTCCTCCCTTCTTAATTGCATGTGTGCATACACAACTCATACACACACACACCATTTCAAATTAGGGCTTAATCATGCTCTCCAGTCCTATGGGGAAACTCCTGCCATTGGGAGGATTGAGTTCCCCAATTTCAGTCTAGCTTTTCAAAGTAAAATGGGAATTTAGAATGACAAGCATGAGAAAACACAGTATTGTTAATAACAGTGCATTAGTGCTATGTTGCAAAGAGCAAGCCTTGAAAAAAACAGCCATGTAAGGCATGTTCCAATGTTTGGATGATTACTAAATTAATAAAAACAATACATTCATTATGTGAGTTTCCTCCCTCCCAACACTTTTGCAGCTGTTGGGAATAAGCAAAAGTACTACAAATTTCTTTAAATATTTAAAATATATATAGTTTCACTAAAGAAAGACAGCAAGTTCCATTTAAAAATAATAGTTAATCAGTTCAAATAGAGAGGACCAGGACCCATCCAGAACTGGTATGATTTACTATTTCACCTTTTGCTTAATTAACTCTCATTGTGATGTACTGGTAATCCATGACATTGCCAATTAAGGGATTTTAGTTTTTTTATGTAAATTGTGAGTTTAAAAACAATGGATTCAGGCTGTGGTTACTTCTGTGGATAAAGGTAGGATCTGAAGAGGACAAATAGTACGTCTTCTCCTTCTAAGTATAGGTCAATGATTTCACTAAGGTGCCGAAATGAGAGCCTTTCATTCTACAACCTGCTACTAAAGCTGTTTTCTTTCTGACTTGTGAAAACCATTGTGGAAGAATGGTGCTGGTGAATGGCAATGTTTTTCTTATGGATGATAGGTGTCCATGTTTTCTTAGCCTTCACTGAAAAAATGAATTGATAATAACAACCTGAAACTGATATTGATGGCTAGGGACAGGTACCACATGCCAGGGTAAGATCCAGGTAAGACAACTCCCAGAGTACGTTGGGTCTCAAGTTTTCACCACTCCAAATATAAAGAACATTGGTGATGTGTAGGGGGTGCACACATGGCCATGAGATTGGCCATGCACCCCCTGGAAGCACCAGCCATGAAATCTGAAGTGCCAGAGGAAGTGCACTTCCATTTTCACTGGTTTCACTGCTGGTGGTTCTAGGCTTGGTGATTGGCTGCTGGGGGACCCAGACTCAGGAGGCACCAGTCGCTCATGATAAAGAAACCCGAGCAACAACACTGACAGATGAGCACTTCATAATACATAAAGATTAAGGGACCATGCACACCCCAAATGTCTGAACCTTTTTTAAAAAAAGGGAAGGGAGGGTCACTCTTGTCTTTTAAAAGGTGGCTGGAGGAGGAGATTTCCTTTTTTATAGGAGTTTAATTACTAGAGAAGTTGACTATGATGTGGGAGACCTGGGTTCAGTTCTTTTCCCTGCCTGAGGGAATTTAATCTCACATCTTCTATCCACCAAGACAAGTGCCCTTACTACCAAGCTATGAAATCTTCAGAACTTTGTAGTGGACATGCTCGATCCACTCCTTTCGAAGTGGAACTAGAGTACAGGAAACTCAAGATTCACTGGGCCAGAGAGAAAAAAGCAAGTGCATGTAAGGTCCAGTCTGGCAGCGTGCTGTAAGACCATCTACTGGAGCAAGCCCTACAAGCAGTATAGGTGTGGAAGCCTCTAGTACAGCAGTTGGAAAGGATTTGCAGTAATGGGTCAGATCAATCTAGTTCAGTTCGGAGGTGGTTGTGACCTGGCCACTGCTTCCATTTCCACCACTTCTTCCTGCTGCCTGGCCATGGTATGGCATGGGCAAAGCAACCCCTCTTTCCCTGGGCACAGTTTGGGCAAAGCCCCCTACCTCTACAGGCAGGATGTTCCTGACCCCTGTGCTCAAGTTAGTAGGTCTTAATGGTACTTAACTTAAGATTGGGACTGGGTTATTCTGCCCAGCAAGACTATGGTACTTGTACTCTTGAGCAGAAGCAGAGCTTAGGCAGTCCATGAATTTTAAAATGAGGCACCTATAGCAGTTTATGAGCCTCAACAGTTAGCTGAACAAGAGTTTCAGGCTTACAATTTTGTATTCAGGCACAAATTCTACCAATGTAAAATACCCAGAATATCTTGGATACCGAAGCTGCTTCTGGATCTGGGCAATAGCCTGTGTTTTCTACTGTGTGTTGACCAACTTTCAACATACTGGCTAAGTACAAACAGTCAAAAAGCCCAGGGCTGAATCAATTCAATCTTTGCAGGTTTCTCTAAACCGCATAGATTGAACCAATAAGCAAGTGAACTGACATTCACTTTTGAAACACGAAAGGCAGCCAGACCCCTGCAGTAGCCAATACTAGTATAGAATCATAGAAAATTAGGGTTGGAAGAGACCTCAGGAGGTCTAGTTCAACCTCCTGCTCAAAGAAGGACCATCCCCTACTCTATCATCCTACCCAAGGCTTTGTCTAGCTGGGTCCTAAAAACCTTCAAGGATGGAGAGTCCACAACCTCTTTGAGTAACCTGTTCCCTTGTTTTACTACCCTCCTAGTGAGAAAATTCTTCCTAAGATCTAACCTAAACTTTCCTTGCTGCCACTTGAGACTGTTGTTCCTTGTTCTGTCACCTGCCACCACTGAGAGAAGTCTAGCTCCATCTGCTTTGTAACCCCGCTTCAAGTAGTTGAAGGCTGCTATTAAAACCTTTTTTAGTCTTCTCTTTTCTAGACTAAATAAACCCAGTTCCCTAGTCCTTTTCTCATAAGTCATATGCCCAAGCCCTCTCACCAGTAGCCAGGGAGGTGGCGGAGAGGCAACTGAACATGCCTGCTAGCCTGCTGGACCTTCTGAAGGCACCCTAATGCAGCCAAGCATGGCTCATCCTTGACTGACTGCCCAAGCTCACGCCCCCTCCAAACCCTTGCTGTCTCCACCTCAGGGGGGAATAGGCCCTCCAACCTGGGGCTGGCCAGATCCCCCAGTCTCAGTGAGGGTTCCCTGCCCCTGACAGGGTCCTGGAGCCCTGCCCTGCTGCAGAGAGGGGATTTTGCCCTCCTACTTCTCAGTATAGTCCAGGAGGGCTTGGATGGCTTGGCAGAGATGGAGGCCAAAGAGGGGGTGGGACTTTGGGGAGTCTCAGCCCAGCTGCCAGCTGCAGGGGGGCAAAAAGACTCTGGTGGGTGCTTTTCACCCCTGTGCCAGGCAGACCCTGCCTAGGGGTCCAGTGCCAGGCAAGGGGTGCATTTCCCATCCCCACCAGAGGTGGATGGCTGGGGAAGTGGTAGGCCTGAGCCAATCCCAGCCTAGCTAGCTGGGCTGCAGTTGGGGGAGCAAAAAGTCCTCTCCCTAAAGGATCTTTCCTCCCTTTGCTTTCCTCCTCCCAACCAGGGCTAGAGGGCCCTGCAGGGAGGGGACTGTTCTTCTGCCCCCCATCTTGCAGGGCTAATGGGCAGGAAGTAGGCTGGGGAGCAGGAGCTTTTCTGCCTCAGCTCTGACAGCTGGGGTGAGGGCCAGTCCTGCTCTGCTGGAACAGACAGCACAGCCTAGGGCTACAAATCATCCTGGGATGCTGGGGGACTGTGAATTGACTTGAATCAGGAGGTGATCTGGGACAGAAGTTTCATAAACTGTTTTGACCTAAATCAGTTAAGTCTGATACTACATCCATCCAGGTTTATCTTAAACCAGTTTCAGCCATTTTGAAAGTGGTTTAAGTGCACTGAAATTCTGCCCTGTTACAGGTTTAAACCAGTTTCTCATCACTTAAACTGGTTTATGTGTAACTTCTGTAATGGGTCCAGATTTTCTATTCTATAAGAGATCTGGACAGTTTCCAAACTTTCAGTAATATGAAGGCATTGCAAAGGGGACTATGAAATGAAAAATTGTATTCCAAATAATCTCTCTTCTCACTCATTGCTGTCAAATGTCTTATTTAGCATCTAGGTGAAATTAAGGAAGAGATGAGCCCTTTCAAGCTGAAGCACAAATAAGACTTGAGGTAATGCTGGTAGCTGCCAGCAGATAAAGCAAGATTGCATCTGCCCTACTTACTTAGTTTGTGCATCTGCCATTTCATAGTCTGGAGATATTACTGAATCCTCATCTGCTGATCAAGGATCATGTAGCATCAGGTTAAACGAAGGTCTTTTCTTTATCACATTTTGGCCAGCAGATTGTTATTGTTCCTTTGGAAATAGACCTCACACTCCCACATTTAAGTTACTGCAACGCACTCTATGTTGCATCAAATAAATCAATTGGTACTAAAGCAGAATGCTGCAGCTGCTCATTAAGCAGTGTATCTTGCTGGGAGCATATGACACCAGTGCTCCTGGATCTACACTTGCTACTGACTGGTGTCCAGGTGGAGTTTAAAAAAGTGTTATTTTGACCTACAAAGCTCTAAATGGCTTGCCTTTTTGAGAGAATGTCTCTTTCCCCATGTGATCTGGCCACAGCTGCAGTCAGAGAAGGTGCTGCAGTTGGAGCCTCCACAGTATAAAAGAAAACACACTGATAGCAGCTGCCTTTCTGAAAGGGGTCTTCTTCTTCTGACCCTATTCTCTCCACTCCCACTTTGGTCTGCACGAGCTTGAATATGTTGACCTTCAGGGCAGGCTGCAAGGTCCATCTATTTACCCAGACTTTTGGTGGGAGGGAAACACACAATAATAGGTTTGTCTTGTAGTTAAAAAAAAGGACCCCAGAAAGTTTTTGATTCTATCTCTGCAGTATTTTCCAGTTTGAGGGCAAGGCTTAACAGCTCCTTTAATTTTTTTAGAAACTTACAGCAAAGGGACATCATGGTTTGAGTTCTGACCCTCACAGGAAAGAGAAGATGTTTGTACAGTGGGGTCCTCCCATACACAGATTTGGGAGCAGAACTCCCAATGGAGTGTTAAAAGACAATCGTCTCTCCAAAGCTTGATTGCGCTATCTTATACGATACTAGAGCAGGGATACGATAATCCTCTATTGAATTGTACAGGATGATCCAAATGGATTGTTATTTTTGCCTCTACTCTATAATAAGGGGTAATAGAGTTAAAGAATAACAAAATAATTTTGGCTTGAAAATCAGGAAAAATATCTTCAGAGTAAAAGACTGGGAGACAGGGAGAATTGAAATGAAAGCTTTGTTGCTTGAGCCAAAAAAGTAGTAAATGGCCATCAGGGAAATGGAAGGAAAATTGGAAAGAAATAATTTTATCACCACCATTTATTCAAAGCTAAAATATTTTACAGGCAAATAAAATAGGTGTGTCTCTGTCCCAAAGATCTTACAATGTAATTATGTAGTCATGTAGCCAAGTGAAAAAAACAACAAAGGGTCTATTTCAAATGAGAATTTATGAGAAGTCTCATAATCAGCCAGTTTTTAATTAATAAATTCCAACTTCAGCATCTAGCAAAGACAGAATGTGACAAAACTTCTGGGCTAGGGACAGACATTCAAAAAGCCTGAATTGATTCAATCTTTGCAGGTTAGTCTAACCTGGCTATGCTGAACTGGTTTGTAACTGGACAGACATTCTCTCTGGACTAAGGAAATTCAGGCACATGCCTGTAGTGGCTCAGGCTAGAAGCTGATGGGTACTAGAGCAGCCCTTCCTTCTTTTCCAGAGTGCTGAGCTGAGCGGGGCATCTGATTAGGGAGGTCTGCTTGCACCATCCCAGGCTTTTCCCCACTGGCTCTCAATGGGTGGTAGTATTGCCAGCCCCCAGGCCCGGGCTTGCATTCTGAGGCAAGGGAGGTGAGGGGGGGTGCAGTGCACACATCTGTTGATGATATGGAGCTTTTCAATCTCCCTCTCCCTGTTTCTTTATACTGTCTGCAGCAAACTGACAGGCAAGCAAGCCAGCAGGGAGCTGGTTTATCACCTCATCAGCAAAACAATAGCCTTTCTCCATTAGTTCAATCTCTTCTTAAACAGTTTACCAGCCGACCTGTTGATTAGCTCCAAAAAGCCCTAAGCGGACTCTTTTCTGTCTGCCTATCCCAGTGAAATTGGAGACACAGACACCTCTCAGCATTAGCTAGCATACCACATGCCTAGGTTCCATGGGGCTGGAGTCTGTGCTGTGGGAGATGGGAGGGAGAGGGGTAGGGCAGGGGGAAGCCAGGCAGACCCTGCTGTACATGCAGTCTCTGCTGATGCTCCAGCCAGGGAGCAGAAGGAAGGGGCCAGCTCAGATGTGGAGCAGAGAGACCTGCCCAGTCCAAAGAGCATGCCGGGATGCTGGGGGAGTTTGGTTTATTTTAAAACAGCAATGGGTCTTGGACAGACATTGCATAAAGCAGTTTGAGTCAAATCAGTTAAGTCTGATACTACATTCGGCCAGGTTTATCTCAAACAGGTTTCAACCATTTTCAAACTGGTTTATGTGCACTGAACATCTGTTCTGTTACAGGTTTAAAACAGTTTCTGAGCATTTAAACCAGTTTATGTGTAATGTCTGTCTCTAGCCCTGGGGTACTTCAAGCGGATTGTTTAACAATAGATTAATCCCTTGAGAATGGACAGCATGCTTACGAGTGGAAAACTGTAGGATTATAAATCTCATTCCTGATTATGGGGCCTGATTTATATATCAGGCTGTGTACTGTATTCCAAAATGAAGAAAGATATATTCAGAAGATTGGTCTTACTTTTGTGGATACATATCTGGGTACTTCGGTCTCAAAGCAGTAGAAACATAAATAAGTTAGTTACTTTTATTAGTTTGAAACACTGTGGTAATAAGTAACATATATCATTTATAAATATATCTAATATTTAAAGTAGATGGCCAGATCATTAGATCTGACAGGATGTTGGTTTGGAGGCTTAGGCAGGGACAAAAGAGCCTTGAACTATTGTACTGCACCTATGTGGAGGCAAATAGAGCCCATTTCACTCCCAGGTGCAAAGTAGGACAGGCTGAAGGCTACTTTAATTTAAATAGCTTGGTAATGACTCCCTATGTATCATTTAAGCATCCCGGGATAACTGAAGTCCTGTCCATACCTTACTATGGTGTCCATATCTTACTATGGTGAATATATCCTTCTACTTGACACAAAATTTATACAGTTGTAGACTCAGGAGAAAGTGGAATAGAGTCCCTAGAGGAGGGTAATTTTCTATCTTTTCTGCAGTACTCCCACACAACACAAAAAGGGCCAGGACCTGGAATGAGAGCCTGACCCAGGATGTTTATAAATACCATATGTCTACTGAATAAGCCAACTCTTCTCAAAGATGCCCTGAAAGAACTTAATCACCAAAATGTTCTCTCTGTTTTCCCCTTGTGAGTTTCCAGTGTCATAAAGAGAAAGTTAGGGATTTTCCCACAGGAAGGCTCTGTCAGTCTGTGAGGACAGGAGATTCTATTTGGTTAGGATTGAATATCAGAGCACCATTGTACAGAGCAATATATTGTCATGTAGGGAGTGGCTTGATGTCACCCATGCTGCAAGATCAACCTGTGGGCTTAATAGTTCTGCATACCTTATAATATTCAGTAATGTTGCAGCCTTTCAGATTTTCCATTTATCTTCCTAGAGTATTTACAGCTTCTCCACCATATGTTGGCGTTGGGGATTCTGGCACTATTAATTCTTTGTCAGGATTTATTTGACTAAGTTGAACTGAATGTGCAATTCATATGACTGATAGTTTAAAATGAACCAGGTAAATCTCAGCTTTTCAAAACCTACTAATCAACTACCAGCAATGGGCATATACTGCATTGACTTTTAGAAACTTCTCAGTTCCACTGGCTTGTAGGTGTGTTTAATGGTATATAAAACAGAATGCTGTTCTTACACTTTTCTCTACTGATCTAATGCATTTTCTTAATAACACTTATTTTTTAAAAAACTCCATATGGACTTTTTGTGATTTCATGAGGAATAAATGCATAGAAGACTTTTTTCAGATATACATGACATTGTTTGCTATATATTGAAAAAGTGTTTGCAAGTGTCACTAATTTCATATCGCGCACAAGTTACTTTTGTACTTGTTTCTGCAGGCAACATGATGACTGCTCTCAACATGTATGGCAGCTGTTAGCAAAGAGTTGTAGAGAGACTCAAAGTTCTGCTAGCTGTGTAGTGTTCTTGGTAATCAATATTAGGTACAAGTCTTTAGACCCTAGATGTCTGTGAGGAAAGCAGTGTGCCCCTAACCCCTTGTCCGGTTTGAATGCCCTGTTCCTGTGGATGTAAGAAAATGGCTGCACACTTGACCCAATGCTGTTGTTGACTGGGTTGTCAAAGTCAGGCCACAGTAGGGTTGCAGTTGGTTCTGTTTTATACCAGACCATCCTATTTTTAAACCCTTTGTCCACTGTCCATTTCTCAATGAGGACTGGACTGCAAAAAGTCATGTTTTCTACATTATTTGTGGAAATACATGTCAATCACTTGCCCTTGTAATTCTATTGGCTGTGCCTAGAACGAGGATGGTGCACAGCCAGGAGGAGTAGGATTCTCAGCCAGGGAGGCAGGGAGATGGCCTTTTTTGTGGTGGCCCCACCCCTTGTTGCTGATTAGCCAAGGGACCCAGTGGCCTCACTCCTGACTGCTGATTAGCTGAGGAGGCGTCAGCCCCATCCCTCACCACTGATTATTTGAGGGGTCCTGCTCTTTTCCAAGGGGATGTCCTGTATTCTGGCGATCCATCAGTGGCCAATCCTAGTATACATGCCTGTGGACCTTGGACTGACCTGGTCAACAACACAGCAATCTGCTTCTCTGCAGGCTTATCTGTGATTAACCACCATGGACAGAAACCTTCACAGATGCACAAAGGCAGAGTTTTGAATAGAGAACAATTACTCTGGAGTTTGGATTTACATTCTTTGTCTGACTGTACACCTGAAAGCACTGTCTGCTATGTAGGGGTTGTGGAATTTGTGTTGGATTCTTGCACAGAATGTAGAATAGCATTTATATTATTTCTTGTTGGAAAATATTCCTGTAAGCAGTGTTAACCTGCATTCTCAGCAGATGCACAAATTTTGTACCCTCACTCCTCTGTATTACACTGGGGCCTTAGTAACAAAAATAACCTTCCTTTAATAGTCTTTCTTCTTTAAAACAGAATAATACTGTACTATGCTACAAGGTATTGTGTACAGAATAAATAATAAACTATGAATGGTTTGATTTAAAGCCACATTTTTTAACACCTGAGTTATAAATCTATGAAGATATTGGCTGATATTTTGTTATTATATAGAGCTTCTGAGAATCCTTCACCTATTGTACAGTAGCACTATGGTATGTTTGAGTAACTAAGTCTGAGGTAATGCTGATATCTGTGAACAGAGTTTGTTTCTGTCACAGTGAAGGCAGTAGTCATTTATTTTACTGAGTTCAATTTAAACATGCTTAGGTCCTTGGTATACATATTACAGGAGTAGGCCCTGAATCCACAAAGTGCTCAGTCATCTGTAAAGAAGTCCTGACTACCCAGCAGCCAGTTGAGGCTGATGGTACATGATGCTACCATCATGATTCCAAGGAGGCCCTTGGTATCTTGAAAGACCGGGTACTAATTCATCTGCCTTTTCTTGGACTATGAAATTGCAGACTAATTGCCACAAGTAAGTTACATAACTATATATACAGATATATAATTGAGATTAAACTTTGTTTGTGCTTAAATACCAAAAGTTTCACTGTAGTACAGTAAGGTCTGGAACCTTTTAAATGAACAAATTTATCATGGATTATAATAAGCCACCATCCATCATCTTAGGGTATTTTAAACTGGTTTCCTTAAATATTTTGAAAATCTAGCAGCTTCATATAATCCAACCTGACATTTTAATTTGAACTTTGCATGCTAAAAAGAACTGAGTCAAAATTTGTCCTAAAAATCCCTCTGAACCAAATGATAAATGACATCAAGCATGGTGGTATATAACTGAACAGTCTATAAAAAACAGGGGTGTCCTTCTTTTGCTGAATTTTTTCCCCATGATTTAATTCAGATTAGATATTAGTGAATCTTCTATTCACATTTTGAATGCCTTAAGTTGCTTTAACTCATATTGCATCCATATTAATGACTAAGTGAACCCCTGAACTACACCAAGATCTTTCTTACTTGTATATGCCTTACAAGTCCAGTAGCATGTATGCTTTACTAATGATTTTGCTCCCTGCACATAGAAAATATATTCTCACTAGAAGTAATTTAGGAAGGAGACTGTTTCAAGAAGTGTGGTAAGGGTAACACTGACTTCTTATCACTCAGTATTTTGTCTAGCTGCATGCATTCAGGAGCAAATTGAATGAGACATTAATCCTCATTCACTGGCACCAGGCAAAATGCCACCTGCAAGGTTGGTAGGATGTTGTCTCCAAAACAATTGAACTTGATTCTTTTCTTCCTTGCAACGTGTCATCATCTATAGCTACACTGAATGGCTGGCTAAACAGGCTGTGAAGCAGGGGAAAATAATCTAGCCGAATGTGTGATCTTAGTTTTATGCCAACACAATATCATCATTTGTTATTTGGTCTGGAGATTTTCCACACTTGCAATAATATACTTGCATACATCATGGCAATAAAATCCTGGGACAAGAGATACTTTCAAACGAAAACTGTATTTTCTCTGTGTTGTTCCCATTGGGGCATAAAACAATATATTGAATCACAGCATTTAGAATACCTAAAATTAAAATCTCTCCAAGAGGCCAATTTCATTAGAAACCTCCCCAAAGAACAGATCTGTGCTACTTATGAGAGTTAGTGTTTGTCACTGATTTTTGTTAGTTCTTGAGTAGTTGCTTAAAGTAGATTCAGTAGCTGTCATGGCTACCAGAATAAGCTTCACCTCTGTTTCTTTTCTAGCCTCTCTGTGTAAAGTCTTTCAGAGCGCAAACAGTTTACTCCTTTGGGTTCCCTGCTCTTACATTAGACCCTTGCCTGCAGTATACTGACCATGTTTATGCAGTAGGTCTAAGTGAGTCTCCCAGTCTGTGTCCAGTGGCAGATATAATGAGCAGATAACCTTCTTAAAATCAAAGTACTGTTTATTTTGCAGCTTGAAGCAGCAAAAGAAAGAGGATTTTAAGATAATAGTCTACATGCATGTCTGATTCACCTAACTGACCATACTCTGACAGTAACCTAAGCTGACTTCATTTCTTCAAACACCTACAGTATGGTATTTCATAGATTTCATAGATTTCATAGACATTAGGGCTGGAAGGGACCTTGGAAGATCATCGAGTCCAGCCCCCTGCCCAAAGGGTAGGAAGTCAGCTGGGGTCATAGGATCCCAGCAAGATAAGCATCCAGTTTCATCTTGAAGGTGTTCAATGAAGGCGCTTGAACCACCTCCTGTGGCAGGCTGTTCCAGACCTTGGGGGCTTGGACAGTAAAGAAATTCTTCCTTATGTCCAGCCTGAAACGGTCTTGAAGTAGTTTGTGACCATTTGACCTCGTCATCCCTTGGGGCGCTCTGGTGAACAAACGTTCCCCCAGATACTGGTGGTCACCCCTGATAAACTTGTAGGTGGCCATCAGATCACCCCTGAGCCTGCGCTTTTTCAGGCTAAAGAGCCCCATGGCTCTCAGCCTGTCATCGTAGGGTCTGCTTCCCTGACCTCTGATCATGCGCGTGGCTCTTCTCTGGACTCTCTCAAGCTTCTCCACGTTCTTTTTGAATTGTGGAGCCCAAAACTGGACGCGGTACTCCAGCTGCGGCCTCACTAAGGCCGAGTACAGGGGGAGAATGACGTCTCGGGATTTGCTTGAGAAGCATCTATGGATGCAAGCCAGCGTTTTGGTCACTTTAGTAGCTGCCGCATCGCATTGCAGGCTTATGTTCATCTTGTGGTCAATGATGACCCCCAAGTCTCTTTCTTCCATAGTGCTATCCAACATAGCACTGCTGAGCCTATAAGGATGCTGCGGGTTTTTTTTCCCAAGGTGGAGAACCTTGCATTTATCGGCGTTGAACACCATCAGATTCTCGTCCGCCCACTTGCTGAGCCTGTCCAGGTCAGCCTGGATCACCCACCTGTCTTCTGGTGTGGATGCTTTGCCCAAAGTTTGGTGTCATTGGCGAACTTGGCCAGTCCGCTTCTGACTCCAGTGTCCACATCATTAATGAAGATGTTGAACAGTATGGGTCCAAGAACAGAGCCTTGGGGGACCCCACTGGTCACAGGACACCACGATGAGTGACTTCCATCAATTACTACCCTCTGGGTCCAACCCCAGAGCCAGTTTTCCAGCCAGTGGATCGTGGAGGACCCAAGGCAACAATTGGCCAGTTTCTCCAAGAGGCAATCATGGGACACCAGATCGAAGGCTTTTTTGAAGTCAAGATATATGACATCAATCTCTTCTCCCTTGTCCAGGTGATAGGTCACCTGGTTGTAGAAGGAAATGAGATTGGTCAAGCAAGACCTACCCGCAACAAACCCGTGCTGGTTATCCCTTAAGATGTTGACGTCAGCCAGTCCATTAAGGATGGCCTCTTTAATTTCATGCCTCTTCCTGTCCTTCCTTTACAATTACATGATCTTTTGAGAGAAAATTTCCCCCACCCCCTTCCACCGCTGTCCTTTTCTTTTTGAAGCATATAGTTCTTTTGTTATCCTGTGTTCTGGACTTCCACTCCCTGGACAAAATTCATTTTTGCAAGTCACTGGGGAACAGATTAAATAAATTTGGGCATTATTTTTTTAATGGATGGCTTATCTGCAGCCTTTTTTCTTTTCTGCAGTTTTCCTTATGGCCTCCCTCTAAAAGTAAAACAATATATTCATATGGTAAACATCTCACACATCAGATCAGCATACACCATTCATAAATTACCAACCAGCTCTAGTTGCATTACAACTAATTAAGACCTAAAGGCTAAGTACAGACATTCAAAAAGTCCCTGATGGAAAGCTCTCTAACTATTGCACTTAGAGCTGTGAGTTAGAGTGTGTTCCAACAAGACAGACGTGCTGTTCAGTAGAGATGGGGGCTCAGTGCTTGCTTGCACTGGTCAAGGCCAGGAGGCAGCGGGCACTCCCTCATGCCTCCTAGGAGGCTGCAGGAGCACCCCCCCAGCCCCACCCCACCACCAGCTGGTGACAGTCAGCAGCAGCATGGGGCGGGGAGGGGGTTAGAGCAAAGCTTCTTGCCTCAAAGCCCTCCCTGCAGCTGGCTAGCTGGGATCTTTGGAGGGTCTGGGCTAGGTTCCTGTAGTGGCGGGCAGCTCCCTCCATCCAGCTCCAGTCCCTGGTAAAGGGAAATGCTGGGCCAGACTGCCCCTCCTGCAGATGCTGGTTGCCACTGTCAAGATGTTGAGGTGGGGGGGAATGGGCCCTCCTCTTCCCCCCATCTTGAGACCCCCCCCCAGAGCTTGCTGGCTGGGGTTTTGGGGGGGCTCCCTTCTCCCTCCCCCCACCCAAGTCTCTTGACAGTGGCAGCCAGTTCCTGGAACAGCAAATGTGGGGCTAGGCAGCACTGCAGCAGCTGCTGGCTGCTGCTATCAGGAGGCTTGGGCAGGGAGGAAGGGGGCCCCTCACCAAGAAGGACTCCCCACAGCTTGCTAGCTGGGATCTTGGTGGGGGGATCACTTCCCTCCCCACCCAAGACTCTTGACAGTAGCCGCCAGCAGCTGCAGGAGGGGCAGCTTGACTTGGCATTTCTCCATGCTAGGAACCAGGGCTGAGGAGAGGGAGGCCCTGTTACATGGACCCAGCTCAGCCTCACAAAGACCCCAGCTACCAAACTGGGGGGGGCACTCATGGTGCAGGAGATCTCTTTCTCCACTTAACTGCAGCACCTGCAGCAGTCTGGCCCTGTGTTTCACTGTCAGGAAATGGGGCTGGGGGTGGGAATGGAGCCCCCATGCTGTGCAGATCTGGGCTGACTCCCCTGACCACCCCAGCCATCAAGTTTAGGGGACGGGCCCTGTGGCAGGGGGCCTCCCTCTCTCTGCTGCCCTCCCCCACACCCAGCCCCAGTTCTCAGTGCAGTGAAAAGCTGAAGTGGGCCTGGTCTGCAGGCTGCAGCTGCTATGTCACTTGGGTAGGGGGGTGGGTGAATAGGACCCCCCTGCTGTGTGGATCTGGCCCACCCCTCCTGAGCCCCAAGCCAGCCAGCTGTAGGGGGGCTCACAGCAGAGGGGCTCCATTCACTTTCCCCTCACTTGAGCAACTTGGCAATTGCAGCCAGAACCATGCAGTATGGGGCCTAGGATTCTTATGTACCATAGCACCATCCTAAGGAAAGAAAGGAAAACTTGATTTAGATTTCTGCTGTAAATCAGTGTTTTTTCAGTTAAAATGAAGCTATTCTTAGAAATAATTGTAGAAAATACTAAGACATTGCTGTAAATAAGAGTATAAAAAGGCAGGTACTGTACAGTCTCTTCCTTTGCTAATTCCTGTGGGAACTGAGGATTCCCAGAAATATCTCAGAACTTTTAGGATGAGGCCATAATGCTCTGAGGCTATTCTCATATAACTTAATTGGAAAATTCCAGCTGGACTTTAGTAGTAAGTGATCAGGTGAATAGTGAACAAAACTATAGCAAGTGACCAGAACTATAGCAAGTTCAATAAACGATATATCATAAAGAGGACACTTTATTAATCATTGATATTTATGAGTTTAAGTCAGCCTTGCAGATTTTTGCTCACCTACTTGCCCTGGGCAAGTATTTTTTTTTTCCCCTTGACAGGGTAGTAAAATATTATTAGATTTTTTCATTATCATTAATCACCATGGTAAAGGGCAGGTAGGTATGGTAAATTTTAATGACAGCCATGCAAGACTAGGTTAGCATTAGTGCTAATCAAATAATATTTGAAAAATGATTTACTTGATGACGACTTTTTCTTGCCACTTGGCAAATACGTAATTTGCAAATACATTTATCCATTTTTCATCTGGCTCTGTATTTGATAAATATGAATTGAATTCCTATATTTCCCATGTTATTTTTTCCAGACTAACCAACTGAGTATTGAAAAAAATATTAGTGAACAGCCGATCTGTTTTAGTTAATGGAGTAGCATTCTGCTTGTGGAGAGTAGAGTCTGAATTCATCTCAGGTCATACCAAAAAGGAACAACAGTTTAAAGTGGCTCTACCAACTGGGAGGGAGAAGGTTAAAAGTATTGCTTGTTTTTCTTTGTAAAATTCCTGGTTCCAATCTTATTCTCCCAGGATCTCTAGGTTGAAGCCTGCCACAGATTTTCCCACGGGGAATGACAAGTCTTCAGCATTCTTCAGGAATAAGACTTAGCAGCAGCTCTAAGGAGTTGGTAGACAAAGCTAGGTGAAGTCCCACTCCAGAGATGCTAGCCGTTGGGTAGTATGGTCCCAGTACTACCTATTTCTCTTTCAGCAGCATTCCAAAAGTTCCTGATGTCAGCAGTTACAGACTCCGTAGACTTTTGCAGAGTTGAAGGATTCATAGCTGGATGGAGAAAAGGATAAGGAAGATTATGTAAAAGACAGGTTGCAGTAAGACTTTCACAATTTCAGAGCATGTGTGTCTCAAAAAGTGGATGCTGCATAACTTTTTAATGGAATGTCAGCCCCCTTGACTCTTAGCTGAGCCTACTAAGCAAACACATGGAGACAACCAACACCTGCAGGAGTCTGGTACCTTCAACTCCTTATGTTCGACTTGGCCATTAGCTACATCTGTGTTAATTAGTATGGGGTGGATGACCGGATACTCTGGCTCAATTTAGGGGTTTGTAAATGTGTTTATTGCTAGGTAGAAGACTATCTTTATGGAACTGTCACATAAAAAATACATAAACTATGGCAAAAAGTAGTCAGTAAACCCAGGGTCATCTTTCGGGGGATGCAGACAGATGAACAGTACCTTCTGCTTCAGCATGGGAAGTGATAGTTGGATGTGTACAGTTATATGACAGAAATGACACTTGAATAGGGTATAAATGTTCGAAATCCCATGTAAATACTTTAGAAGAGTCTAACTAAATATCCTGCTGAAAATACAGTTTTTCACCTTCCATCTTTTGCTCTTTTCCTTAGTTAAATCTTGACTTTTCGGTTAGGGACAGACATTACACACAAACCAGTTTAAGTGATAAGAAACTGGTTTAAACCTGCAACAGATCAAATGTTCAGTGCACATAAACCAGTTTGAAACAGGCTGAAACCAGTTTGAGATAAGTCTGATACTACATTTAACCAGGTTTACCTGATTTGGCTCAAACTGGTTTTGGCAATGTCTGTCCCAGACCTCTTCCTGATTTAAATTAAACCTGAGTCCCTCAGCATCCCAAATGCTTTGCAACTCTGGGTGGGGCTCTACTCTCTGCTCCAGCCCAGCTGGGCTGCCCGCCCTCCCCTGCCCCCACCTTCTGCTCCCCCGCTGGAGCTCCGGCACAGACTGCAGGTACAGCGGTGTCTGCCTGGCTTTCTCCTGCTCCCCTTCTGACCTTTTCAGGCCACAGCACTTGGCTACAGGGGATGAAACTAAAGTAATAAAATCCATTTCTTAAAAAATGCAATGGGATTCCCTGTATGGGGTAAAATAGTTGAAACTCCAGGTTTACAGGGTGTTATATACATTTATACTTTCCATTTAGACCAAATCCCTCCTTTATTGTTAGATTAACTTTTAAGTTGAAGTGCACAATAGACTGAAACATAATTTATGAGTGACGTAGTAGGATACTCTCCAACTAGGGTCTTTGGGGTTCCTAGCAGCAGAGTCAAAGCTCCAGGTTCTCAGATGACAGGCAGCTGCACCACTGATCACATGCTTCTTCCACTAAGCATTGTGTGCGTGGGTGTGTAACAACAATTTATCTCTATATAACTGTGCATGTGCTAGTATCTTCTAAATCAAATAAGCTGAACCTAGGAGGAGTATAGCTTGACAGAGATGTTCTAGCCATCCATTTGCTTTTCTGGTGGTTTGGGCAGATATAACTGTACCAGAGCCACCTGTGAGACATTTATTAGCACTGTGATATGTTTGTTTGCATCAAGAGTTTATTATGGGCCAATGTAAGTGTGTTACACATTCATCCTTATACAAACACTAATGTATTTACTAGAACCTCATTATGGTCTATTTTGAATGAGGAAAGGCATAACATCCTCCATATTGTAACTCGGGTGTAGTTTTTTTCTCTCTTTAGTGTAAGAGTTCTTTGTATTTAAAGTCCTTACTTAAGCTTGCTAGTATAATAAAAATGTATTGACAACATAAATGTATAGAAAATAAGGTCATCTTTCCAACCTCTAAAGAGGAAAGGTAAGTGTTGTTTTAAGATTAAAACTGAAGGATACAAAACTGTATAAAGACAAATCTTAACCCTGCTCAGATACAATGGGGATGGAGTTTAGACAAATACTTAGCAGGCTGATAAATTTAAAATTAAAGATGTTTCCAAATCACTATTTAATGTATTTCAATCTCTTAAATTTGTGGTTTTAACATATTTTACAGTAATTACAGGGAGGTGAAAGTAGGTCCATGTGAAATGAAAGTATATCTGAGTGAAACACAATGGTTCCCTGCTTAGATGTTTTGTTGCTACCCACAATAGAGTGGCTGTTTAAAAATGACAGATCTGAGTGGCCATGCACTAGAATTTGTCACATCTGCACCTTTAACAAAGCCTCTGTGCTCTCCGTTACACCTGAATATCCCTATTGAAGTCTTTGTGGCAGCAGCTTGTGTGTAATTGAGAGGAGAATTTGGCCCTCTGTGTTGAAGTTGCTCCTTTGAAAGTAGTTCCACCCCTTTTGGCTTAATCCCTGCCCCTTTAGTGGAATGTAATCCCATTCTTGTGTAAGTGTAATGTGACTCGAGTTGCAGGCAGCAACTGGATGGGGGAAAACACAGTTTGCATAGCTGAAAATGCAGAGCCTCATTGTCTCTCTCTCTTCTGTGCATGAGCAGTGGAGTAGGATAAGGAGGGTAGTTTCATTTTGCTCACATAAATCCTGTTGATAGTCATAAAAAAAAAAAAATCAGCAGAGAGACTGACCAAACAAATGTATATCATGCTATACCAATTTTCTTTAACTTATAATTTAATGTTATTTTCCCTCCATGTTTAGGTAACAGCAAATATTCAGAGCTGGGTTGGATCTTCTACATGTTTGCAGAGGTCCTCAATATTTGAAGTTCTAAGCAACAACATCTATGAGGCCATAGATGCTGGAAGATGGTTAAGCACTTCACTAGCTTAAGGCAGTAACTGGTCACTTTGATTTTATGTTTCATTACCAAAATGTTTTACTGCAGTTTTACTCAGGTACTTGAACTTAAACAAAGTTTGTAAGCAGCTAATTATATCATGGCCCTGTCATTGTCTGTTGTAACTGCAGATCCTCCATACTTCTGAAAATAATCTATCCCATGGTACGCCATATATTAGGACTTTAATGTACTCTGCTGCAACATATCTTGTACAATACAATTCACAAAAAGTGTTTTAGGTTTTGTGTACAGTTTAAAATTCTTATCATCTTTGCACATTATTTGGGGAAAAAAACCCTGAAAGGCATAAAAATGATGTATACATATAGTTTTTAATTACTTATTAATTATTTTTTCCAAGAACTGAGGTTGCAAAATTGTGCTGAAGTTCAGGGAATGTTTGTTTTTAAAACAAAAACCTTCAGATTTTCAATAAAGTTTGATAACTTCAATCAGAAGCAGAAAAAATTATTGACAGTCTGGGGGAAAAAAAATGAAGTTTGCTTAATGCAAATGTGTTACCTGTTACATTTGGAATATACATTGCTTGAAACTATTCACTTACACCAAATCCTGCCAGATGAAGACATCAGTGTATCTTTAACCCTGTATAGCACCACTGAAATGAAACTGGGATCTGTCCACACAATGCTTTCTCCAGTAATCACGATCTCAGGATCCTTTGCTTTTATACCCTACTGCATCATACAGACAGAAGCTGAGGATTTATAGAAGGTAGCCTCAAGGAGCTTTCTTTTTGATGGTGCCTTCAAATTACAAGTTGCAAATTTTGATTTGCAAACTGGCTTGCACAGCAAGGGTTTTTTACTAGACCAGTGAAGTTCTGGAACAGTCTTTCAGGAGTAATAGGGACAAACCACCAGACTAGCTTGAAGATTAAGCCTAATAAAAGCTTTTTAATATGAACATAATGATGTACCTGCAATAGCAGGGACCCAATTCAATAACCCAGGAGCATTTTTTTAGGCTTATGAAAGTCTGAGCCACTGACCTGACTTGGTGTTGGCCATAGCAACCAAACCAAATTAAGGTAGCATTTGGAAATAACATGTAGACTTAAAATATATATCTTCTGTTTCAACTGAAATCCAGTTTGGATATCTGAAATTTACTAGGGGAATTAACCTCTAGGCATTTCAATTACTCTAATTTTTAGATCAGAATAAGTTGGCTTTCCTAACCAAAAATTAAAAAAAGAAAAATCATCCATCCTGCCAGCCATCATTTCTGGCCAATTACTTCCTTGCTTTTGACTTGACAAGCAAGTGAACAGGGTTACTCTTGCAAGTAAATAACCTCAGGGTTACGCTTGCATTATGGTTCACCGGGTAAGGAGTGCTATGCACTGGACTCCGTTTATTTCTCTGACACTTACCTGCTGTGGACTCAGTGGCAAATCACTTTAGGGTTAAAGTATTTTGAAAATGACAGTAGGAGCCTCTCTCTCTCTCATTAGGTAGCTCAGAGGTGATGCATAGGGGGTGCATGTGGGTGCACGTGCATTCCCTGAGCATGGCAGTGCACCTGCTGCAAAAAGGTGCTGCCGCCACTGTCAGTGGTGCCTGTGGGCAGTCGCCACTTGCCAACCCACCGCCAACACCGCTGGCAGCACCTGCGGGCAGTCAGCAACACCCACTGGCTGCCACCACCACTACCGGCAATGCCTATGGGTGGTCACCGACCCCTGGCTGGCGCTCGCCACCCCCCCATTGCTGCTGACAGTGCCGCAGCATCTGGGAGCTTCCTGCTGCTATGCTCCCGCTGCCACCAGCGCAGCCGTGGCCCCCCCAGCCACCGGGGGCACACCCCGTTCATGAGATAGACAATGAAAGATATAACACCTATAATAATTTGGCTCTTGAACACTCTACACCTGTTTTCCTTCTCACCTTTTCTGTCTTGTTTTTAGAGTACAAGCTGTTTAGGACAGGGAGTTTAGAGCATGTACATCATCTTGCATAATGGCGACTTTAATCTCAGCTGAGGCCTCTAGGTGCTATCATAGCACAAATAATTCTTGCTTTGAAACCTGAGGCAGTCTGAAAGTTTTATCATCTGGCAAAAACAAGAAAAAAAGGTGGGACATTTTATCCTCTCATTTTTATTAAAATATTTTCTTCAATATTTTGCTTTCTTTGTCAAAAACTTTTCAAAGCTGTGATAACTTGCATTTCAGTGGCTGAAAATTAAATGCAAGTGGAAAAAAGCCCTATTTTTTTCAGTGAAAATCCCAAAAGGACATTTTCTACAAAAAATGTACATTTTCAGGACAGTTTATGATTTTGACAAGAGGTTCATTTTTTGAGGAGGAGGGGAAGAAATATAATTTCTGCAATTTACTACATGTTGCAATTTTGTGTACAAGAATAGCATTTTATATTTAGGACTGAGGGCACTAGTGATTGTGCATATTAATAATACTACATCACCAGGGGTCAAAAAAACCTGCACAAAAAAAGTGGAGGGGTGCACATGGGGCTAATGTGCACTGCTCAAAACTGGAGTCAGGCTGGCTAGTCACACTCCAACTGCTGGGCAGGCTCCGCAATGCAGGATCACCCCTGCTGCAGCCCCAGAAAGCTCCTAGCACCTCAGGTAAGGCTGTGGGGGCCAGCCCGGTGCTGGCCCCAGCTTTCCCTTCCTCACCCAGGGCAATTTGTCATGCGCCAACTAGCAGTGGCACAAGGTGTCCTGATGCTAGTTGTCCATGAGAACCAAACGTCCATCCTCATGTGGATGTGACCTATGAATCCATTTCTAAAATACTTTATAGTGAGGAAGCAGGGAATGTCAGCATCTACTCTGCTCAGTCTTCTTCTTTTCATGTCTGTGGTGAATTAAAAAAAATACTTGTGAGAAATGTTAAACAACCAACTTTTTCTATAAAAATAGGTCAGGATAAATTGCTGGTTTCACTCATGAGCTGTGTATTTTTTTCTTTAAGACTTTTAACTTATTAAATCTGCTGATTTCATATACACTCTTTAAAAATCACTTCATAACCCCATCAGTGATGTGTGCAATGAAGGGTTAATGACATCAGCTATCTCAGAAAATCAAACTAGAAGAGAACAGGATCCTTAGTGTATGAAGAAATTAGCATGCTTTTTCCCCCTTGGGTTGCTGCCTTTTTCCTTGTAAAAGGACTTATTGATCTAGCTTACCTTAATAGTTTTTATGGATAGATTTATCTTTATCTCTGTGCAGGAAGCTCACACAAGGTATGAAATGTGTCCCTCTGAGTCAGGTTAATAACAGACCTCTTTGAACCACTTAAATCCTCCAAATAAGGCTAATAGGATTTTTGCCACATAGGAGTTGTGCTAGTCTCAAAATGAATTTCATTCAAGGTCTAAACCTCTGGGCTACGTGATGTCCTGGATCTGTTTCAGGCAAGATCACCACTGCTGCACAGTAAGTGCATTTCATTAGTGTTCACCCTTATCCACTAATACCCTTTATTAAAATGTAGGTTATAAAGATACATCTTAATTTTGAGACGTGCTAAGACATTAAAAAAATGCACCATCGCTAACTCTCACAATTTTACTACATGTCTTGCAATACTGGCATTTTTCTTAAAACTTCAGTTGCTCCAACCAGACAGATGCCTAAGATGTCTGCCAGTTTTTGTCAAACAAACAAAAAAATGGCCCTCAATTTTTAACACTCATGTCTATGGGGAAAAATAAAAGTGAGAAATAAATGCTTTTCTATACATTAAGAAACCAGAAAGTGAATACTGCAGTGACTAGTGTAACTAGGAGTGTGAGAGTGGGGCACCAGCCCAGGGCATTGACTTAGTGGGGGTACAAAACTGGTAGCCACTTATATCCCTACCACTATGTTGGCCACTGCCACTGCTAGTGCCAAAAAATGTTTGTCATGCCTTTGGGAGAATAAAAAGAAAAACAAACAAAAACATTATTACTAGTGCTGTACAAAGCTTCAGTTGCTGATTCGATTCGGCCACTGAATTGGGCCGAAGCTCCAAATCCAAATTGAATCAGGAGACCCTTTAATCTCTCTGAATCGAATTGGAACCCTCCGAATAGATTCAGAGAGATTTGGAAAGATTTGATGATTCAGATATAGACACAACTTTAAATGGTTTTTCTACATAGCTCAAGGTACCAGCTGGCTTGTGAACATTGAGATGCTGGGGCGGATGGAGCATCTCACAGGAGCATGGGGTGGGGAGGGGTCCCTAGCATGTTTGGTGGTGGACCCAGAAGTGGAGCAGAAGCACTTCTGGGTCCACCAGGGAGTGCGCAGGGGACCCCCATGTGCCCCTCAGCTCGATGACTTGTGCCTCCTGGGTCTGAGGGGGCACCCAGAATCCCCCCACAGCCAATTGCCAAGTACTTATGGTCCACTTCCAGGTTTGCCACCGAGCATGCAGGGGGCCCCTGTGCACTCCTGTGGGATGCTCCATCCACCCCAGCATCACAGCATTCACAAGCTGCGCCTGGTACCTCGAGCTACATAGAAAAAACATTTAAAGCTGTGTCTGTGGCTGAATCACTGATTCTCCAAATCAACATCAAATTTTCAGTTTCAGATTTGGGCAAATCAAATTGGGACAGTGGTCCGAATTATCAAATCGAATCACTGTCCCCAATTTGGGCTGAATCTGATTTTGAATCTACTACGGCCTGTTTCTCACACACCTACTTATTACCTTAAAAAAAAAAAAAAAAGATTTTTAAGACTTCTGGGTACCATGACTCAAGATTTGTGATGCTTGGAGTCATCATTGAAAAATGTGGATTAGCCTAAATATTATCATATCACAGTCACAAATAGAACCTCTGGGTCATAACACTTGAATGTAACATGTCTTTTCTTTTGGGCAATGCCATACAGCTATTTTAAGTACTACTGGTTATGCAGTGAACTTTTGACAGGTTGTACCTGTTTCACAGACTGTCATTACCCCACATACATGTAACTGACCCATTTTCCCACTTTCTTGACCTTTGCTCTGCACAAAGGACTCCCACTGTAAGAGAAGTCTTGTGCAAAATACTACCCATTGGGTTAAAAAAGTGTCATAACCCAAAGCCACCCTACTGTGCTCAACAAGGGGGAATCTCACTACTCCAAATAGACTAGCAAGTGATTTCAGCATCTCAGGCTCCAAGCAGCACAGAAAAAGGTAGCTATTAGTAATATTAAAAGGTGGATGAGGACATCATATATCAGAGGGGGAAACTAAAATAAAAAAAAATCTGTCAGAAGCTCTCAAAACAGACCAAACCTTTTTTAAGAAGGCAAACATCATTCTAGCTTCTGATTGCAATGTAGGTAGGTAGAGACAGTCCTTAGAGCATTCATTGTCTCCTACTGTTCATATATATGTCCTGAACATTAGGAAGCTCACTCATTTCCAATACACAGTTTACAGCATAAAGAGAATTTTGTTCCATTTTTGTATTCTCACTCATAATTTTTTCCTATGATTTTCAAAAAGGTCTCACAATGTTGGCAGAGGGAGCATTCATTTCTGTAGCAGAGATAAAAGGAGAGCAGTTTAGATGGAAATCATTCTCTCTTCAGATCACTTCTCTTCTATTATGGAGCCATGGATATAGGATAAATCTTCAGGAATGATGGTGCACAAAATAACTAAATAGGGATGACCAAGATCTGTGTATGCAATATCACTGTATTTAAGGCTTTGGAGCATCAAATGAAAAAAACCTGATTATGAATTATCAACAGGGTGAGTGGAACAAGGGGAGACCATATTTATGTAGAGGGAAGAACCAACCTCTAAGTTTAATTTTGGTCCTTCAACTGGGTTACATATTCAGGGCTATACACTCTACACAGTGTCTGGGACATTAACCATTGTAGGTGGGTTGCATGGAGGTCAAAGGGAGAACGTGGCCTTTGTATGTTCTACCGAACATTTATTATTTATTCAGTGCCTCAGTGTCACATCAATCACTTGGAGGAAAAAAAACCTTGCTCCCTGTTAAACCTTTTTGTTCCCCTACCTCCTCCATTCTTTGTTTCTCTCTCCCTTCTCAGTTATTGTCTTCTCTGTGTCCGCCCCCCTCCCTGCTTTCCCTTCATGAAGCAACTCCTAGTTCTTAACCCAGTGGGTTTCACTCCCACCATCATTTACATCCAATAAAATGATTGGTGATTCAGAAGTTATTGTTGACATGTATGTGCAATCCTCCTGCTAAAATGCTGACATGCCTAACTACTAAAGGACAAGCAATTTCTTGCCTCTGAGTCACTGTTTCAGGCTGCCTACAGACTCAGATATTATTCCATTGATTGTCATTTATTCATATTTTTTTCAGAAGCCTCTCTGCAATTAACAGGGCTAAGAACTTTTTGCAGGTCATAAATACATCATGTGGATCAGATCTAGTTCAAAGGGCACACAGCTTTGCCTTGAAGGGCTGTCAGATTTGGTGCAATTTGCATAAGGATTGTAAAGGCTAGACATCTCTCTAAATCCATATATAACAGACACAAATATGGGTATCTGGTGAGAACAGTTGGCTAAAATTTCCAGTACTTTTGACTCCTTCTGGAGCCTCTAGTAAAAAACTCTCATACTAAAAGCTTGGTTTCCAGTCCCAGCTGAAAATAGGAAGTGAAGGGATAGAGAATGAGAGAGAAATAGATCTGGAAGGGACCTCCATAAGTCATCTAGTCCAACCCCCCTACCTGAGTCATGCTTAAACAAATTGACACACAAAATTCTTATGCGCTTCATTCTTACCATAGGAATTTTATAGCTTCTTTGTTAAAAATGTTTTGCAAACCTTCAGCACTTCCATCATGGTGCCATAATTCAAACTCAATTAACTAAATTCAAACTAATTCAGTTTAAATGGATGTAAATTGTTTAGCAGATGGATATTTACTTACACACACACACACTAAATGTGGAGAGAAGGTACTAAGCTAATATGCTTAATAATAATACTCAGTTCTTTAAAAGGTCAGTATCATTAGCTTTATTTCACACCAGGGGAAATGAAAGCAGGGACTTGGTCAAAGCCAATCAGCAAGTTAGTAGCAGCACAAGGAACAAAATCCCAATATAGTGCAGTACCCACCCAGCCACATTTGTATGTAGCAGAAATGTATTGGGAGATACAACTCGATAACTAAATGAGTTGCACAAATTACTCTGGTTAGTTCAACATGCAATGAGAAGCAAAACAGAAACTAGTAAGGGAAATTGGCTATAGCCCAGAAGAAAAACTAACCATCAATATATTTACAACTGAAGGTAGGCTGAAAGAACCTGGTTACTAGCTTCTTTCCAGAACACAAAGCAACTAGTAATACAGCCTAACTGGTTGGTCTATACAAGAAAATTATGCAGTGAAATATGGTTAGCAATGCCTCTATAGCCATTCACACTTCACTATCATAGGAAATGTTTAAAAGAAGGGTGGGGGGGTAGATGGAACGAAGGTGTTCCCCCAAAATTCTTGGCCATACACAATGCCTGCTAAGAGCTGATGGCAGCAAGACACAACTTAGAGCAGCCACTAGAGAGTAGCACGTTCCCACAGCTGACCAGAATCTGAGGAACATCAGAGGAAACAGAAACTAAGAGCCTCTCTTTAACCATACTGATTGCATATCAACTGCAGCTAATTATTTCCTACTTAATAAATTATCCTTTTCCACATGTATATGGATTTTGACTCTGCATGCAGTAAGTAAAGCACATATACTATTTGTATCATAGGCACACTTCTCATAAACATATTTGGGAGATCTCAAAAATACTATTGTCCAAATTAAAATATTAAAGATAGGGGACATTTGGATCCAACTGAAATAGCAAGAGTAGGGTCAAATTCACCAGTTTAAGTTTATCTTCATTCCATACCCAAAGTTCAAATCCAATTCCTTACTGGAATATTGGGAAGTCAGGATTGTGACTTAAATCTGCACCCAAATTTAATGGCTCAAGGTTCTCTTTCCTATTGGAGTATTCCTAATGATGAAGGACTTTGGAGTCAGTGACTTCTATTTTGGACCTAGCTGAATCTGGCACACAAAAGCATGTTCCAGCATACAGGACCAGGTTTCAAGAAAGTGAAAAAAGGCGCTTTAGAAACAATAGAAAACAATTTTAAGTTGTATTAATGTCAGTACCAGAGACTTGGCTTTCTAAAGGAAGATTAGCACCCTGTTCCGAACTAGAGCTCACAACCTAAAAACCTTCCATGATGCTCCCTTTAATAGACAAGCTGGTAAATAAAGTTTGGCTTTGCCCTTGCACGATGTAATCATAGTTTCTGTAAAATGCACTGCCCAAAATTATTCTGGTGCAAGTGCTGGAGAGGCCAACTAGGGGCCATGCTCTTCTTGACTAGCTGCTCGCAAACAGGAAAGAATTGGTGGGGAATGTGGTGGTGGGTGACAACTTGGGCAACAGTAACCATGAGATGATTGAGTTCAGGGTCCTGAGGAAAGGAAGCAAAGAGAGCAGCAGAGTTAAGGACCCTGGACTTCAGAAAAGCAGACTTTGACTCATTCAGGGAACTCATGGGCAGGATCCCCTGAGAAGCCAGACTGAGGGGGAGAGGTGTCCAGGAGAGCTGGCTGTACTTTAAAAAAGCCTTACTGAGAGTGCATGAACAAACCATCCTGATGTGCAGGAAGACTAGCAAATATGGTAGAAGACCAGCTTGTCTTAGCAGGGAACTCTTCAGTAAACTAAATCACAAAAAAAAAAAAAAAGTTTGTAAGAAGTGGAAACTTGAACAAATACCTACAGAAAAATATAAGATCATTGCTCAGGTATGCAGGGACAAAGTCAGGAAGGCAAAAATGCAATTGGAATTGCAGCTAGCAAGGCATATGAAGGGTAACAAGAAAGGTTTCTACAAGTATGTCAGTAGCAAGAGGAGGATCAGGGAAAGTGTGGGTCCCTTACTGAATGGAGGAAGCAACTTGTGACAGAGGATGCAGAAAAGGCTAAAGCACTCAATACCTTTTTTGCCTCAGTCTTCACAGGCAAGGTCAGCTCCCAGAACTAATGAAGTTCTCCCCCTGTAACTACTTGCCTAATGCTAGATTCTCTTCAAACTGTTATTACTTACTTCTTTTTATAGCCAGCAGCTAGGCCTGAAAGGCTATTGTGACCACCTGTGTTGGTAAAACACTTTAAGCCTCCCCTAGCATCTTCTGTCCTACTGCAAAACTAGTAGAAAAGAGATCTCCTTCAGCTCAATGGACTAAGGGCTTCACAAGATCTCGGGTGGCTAAGAGAACCTTTCACAATGAGAAAAGAATGGTAAAGCTTAAAAGGTGTCATAATTAGTGTAGCAGATGACAAACTCCATGCAGAAAAGAAGAGTTTAGAATAGCTTTATAAGGAACAGATAAAAAAAAGAGAGAGAATCAAAACCTAATATTGGAATAATTCATTTTAGAAAAAGCATAGCTATTGCTAGGAACAGTATAATTTATACTACATTAATTTATTTGTTTTACACTAATACCTGCAAGACTCAAGTTAGATCCAGCTTGCATAGTGTAAAGGGATGCACCAAGTGTTCTAATCTTACATTGTTCAGCTATTTATTTATAATATTAGAACAGTTCTTAAACTTTTCTCATAGCACGGAGCATGTTTTTCTCATAGCACTGACTACCATGGAGGTGATGATTCTTTCTGGAAGACCAGTTTCTTCTGATCCATTACAACTGAGGGGTTGGTTCCTACTAAGTATGGCTTATTGGGCAAGCCCTAGTTGAACTGGAAGTATATGGACCATGATACTATGTGCATTAGATTTTAAATCTTTTCTTGTCATCGCAGGAGGAAGACAGCTTTTAGCATAAGGTTCAAGGAACTGGAGACCCATGTTTTCCCAGCCCCCCTCTCTTTCTCCTCCCCACCCTCAAAGGATATTTGAACCCACGGCTCCTGGTTTTCAACAAAGCAATCTAAGCAGTAAACACTTGCCTGAAGGATTCTCCAGCCCTTTTGAAGCTAGCCCACTGGACAGGCAAAGGAGAGTGATACACAGGGCCAAGAAACAAAGAACAAGCCGGAGGGTTTGTGGATTAGTAAGATGGATACTACCCTGGAAGGAAGGAGGCCCCTGCTTCCACTGGGGTAAAATATTTCCCAGTGCTGTTTATTCTTTTCAACCAGTTAATGGAGAATGTACTGGGCAATGCCTAGCCTGTGGCCTGGTGGTTTGATGGGGAGCAGGAAATATAACCCCTCCTCTGGGTAAGGAAGAACATTGAACCTGTATTTCCTGCTCCCTGAGCAAGCTTCCTGACCACAAGTCTATTGTGATAAAAGGTGGGAGGGCCAATCTACTCTCCCTCTATTTTATTTCTGGCAAGTAGACATGCAGGCAATCCTTCTCTGCCAAACCATGAAGAAGTGCCAAAACATGCAGTTATTTGGTGAAAGGCTCTTAAAAGATAAATAGGATCTGGTACAGAAAAGTTTTCTTCAGTGTACAGAAATACAACATACAGAAGTAGTGTTCATAAAAGCTTGCTTCCATTTCCAGTTGGAAATCTATGTCAACAGACTGAATAAATCTTGGGCTGTTACCAGGGGTTGTGCAGTCTCCCTAAGGGCTGCCATTCTGGAGTCTCCCTATGAATCAGTACCTGGGGCTGGAACTTCATGAGCTTTTTGCCACCCCTTCCCTTCTTCTCCACCACCTTCCCCCGCCCGCCGAGTTAAACTGCTGCAAGTTGCTAACGTGGTTTGTTAGGAAGCAGGAAGCCAAGGGAAGCCAAACCTTGCAGGTAATGGAGGTCAGCCCATGCTATTCCACATGAGTAAAAGGATTCATCAGCATCTACCCAGTATAGAGAAAATATGAGCTATATGAGAGCATAGATGTGGCAGGTTGGCCGGTGGGCTTCCTGGCAGCCTGGATTGTTAATTTGAGCTCAAAATGGCTCAGGCTGATTGGTGGAGCATTTCCACTGATCAGGAGGAGGGAGGAGGCAAGCTTGTCCCACCCTGACCCAGGGGCAGGATGAAGAAGAGGACCTGAGGGGGAACTTCCAGTAGGGATAAAAGCCCAAGTGCCCAGCACACAAGTGGTTGTCAGAGAGGGATGATAAGGGTGGGAGCTTGAGAAGAGCTGGTAGAGCTGACTAGTGGGGTGGAGCACTTGCCCTGAAAGTGTCCAGAAGACACTGCCACCTAGCAGGGAGCAGCAAGCGGTTGTATCCCCAGCCCTGCCATGGATGGAGCTGTGGCATTGGTACACGGATTGGTGCACAGAGGGTCCAGGAGTGGACAGGACTTTGGCAGCTATATAAGTCAGCACAGGTCCCCAACTCCATGAGTGGTAGAGGTCCCAAAGTGCACAGATTGGTGCACTTGGCTGGTAGAGCTGGAAGGGACCCAAGTGGCTGCATGAGGCAGTGCGGGCCCCCAACCCTGCTTGAGGCAGGAGATGGGCATCAATGCACAGGGCCATAGAACTGATGGGTTGCTACAGATGCAAGAGGCAGCATGGATCCCCAACATTGCAAGAGGCAGGAGATGGGCCATCAGTGCATGGATTGGTGCACAGGGCTGTAAAGCTGATGGGTCGCCATGGCTGCATGAGGCAGTGTAGTTCCCCAACCCTGCCCTAGGCAGGCATCCCCTTTGGTGCACAGGGTGATGCATGGTGGGCTGAGAGAAGGCTGAAAGGCCCTGATGGCTACACAAGGCAGCTCAGTCCTTCCTGTCATGAGCAGCGACTGGATGGGTTGACCCTCCCTGTGAGTGAGGGTGCTGGGAGTCATGAGTTACCCAGGGAAAAGGGCTTTCTAGAGGGGAGGAACAGCCTTCCTCACTGCAGGTGATCAAGGGGAAGCCCCTGAGAAGTGGGGATGATTTGCCCTTGGGTACAGAGGAAAGCCTAGGGCCTCTGTTTATTAAGGGTGATGCCATGGTTATGGGCCCCTCCTAGTTGAGCAACCTGGAAGAGGGTAATGATGTTCTATTAGGTAATGGAATCTTTCCCTGGGTTGCCATTTCTTCTTTGGGTACAGCTGTTATGCCATTGTTGTGGTCTGGTTCCTTACGCTGTTGGGATTCCTGTTGTAACTCTGAATCCTTATTGTTGTACTGTAAAGGGTTATAAGCTGTTTTATATTTAAATCTATTGTATTGGTTGTCTGTGTGTGTTGGTGACTCTAGTGATGTAACTTGATTGTGTATGTTCAATTTTTGTCCCATCACTGCTAGTTATTCCTTTTGTTGAATTGTTAATTAACTTGTGTTTTATCCTTAAGTGCTCCTTTGCCTGCTGCTAGAGGGCTCTGTTGAGGGGCAGGGGCTGCAGTCTAATCAGAAGGCCACATGGGACAGGCCAGTGCTTGAGTTCAGGGTTGAAAAGAGCTTTTGCCTGTGTAAACCTATATTTGTAAATAACCCATGTAGATGTGTATGTATGTATTAGGGCTGTGCGAAGTTTCAGTCTGCAATTTGATTTGGAGAAGATTTGGCCTGATCCAGAGGCCAAATCACCAAATCTGAAATGAATCAAGAGAAGATAAAAAACCTCTGAATTGATTCGGAGGCTCTGAATTGATTCAGAGATTTGGAAGGCAGTCTTTCAGGGGAACAGAAACTGAGAAGAGGGCGGGGGAGTAGGGGGAGAAGACTGACATCTCTAGCTGGCCAGTGACTGTGATCTTTCCCTGAGTCCCCTTCCAATCACAGTGCTCTTGGGGAGGGATGTAGAAACAGCATAATAGCTTCTGTCTGCAGGCTTTCTGTGCACTTTGTGAGCTGCTTCTGCCTGAGCAACAGCATCTGAAAGGTATTGGATTGTCTTGGCTTCATAACTAGTCAGTCTCCTGCTACTTTCTGTTCTTGGAAAGGATTGGATATAGCTTACTAACTAGAATCCCTCTATTTATCCCTATCCAATCCATTTATTTAAATTTATATTTGTTGTTTTTTCCCAAAAAAAACTTTAAGAAGAAAGCTGTGTTTTCTCTGGCAGTGCGATCCATGACTGTGCAGGGAAGCACATACATTACACACACATATCATAGAAGAGGTCAGATATTATTATAACACAGAAGAAGAGATTATATATAGTTATTAATATTATTATAGTTACATACAGACCAAAGACAACACAGAAGAAGAAGTTGGATTGAGATTCAGATTAACATAACACAGAAGTCAGACAATCATAGAAGAAGAAGAGGAGATATTATTTTAGGTACACACACACACACACACACACACACACACACACACACACACACCAGTAAATACAACACAGAAGAAGTCATCAGACAGAGTCATATATCAGAGAAGAAGAAGACATATATTACTAGTTAGTTACACACACAGACACATTTTCCAGCACAGGAAAGTTTATATGAAGTGTGCTGGAAAGGCAGGTGCCAGGTCTTCTGGCAGGAGAGGGAGAGGAGCTAGAGGGGGTAGGCGGGGAGCTAGAGCTGCACGTTCCTGTCCCTTCCAAACATAGATGCATCCTTTTTCCTAGCAGCCATGAATCTTCTGCTGCCAGTAGAAGCAAGGAGGTGGGAGAGACAGGCTGGGGTAGGAGGGAAGGGGGATGTAGCAGTGCAGGTAAAAGTGGAGAGGTACCTGGGGAGTCAGATGACCGGCAGGTTGTAGTGTGTCAAAATTCCAATGTCTATATTGAGTCCATGAGTTTCTGTACATAGGAGGCTGATGAAGTAAAGTTCATAGGCCTGTCTGTGAAACGTGGTTTGTAAATTCCTTTTCAGGATCAGGCCTGAGAGACTGGAGACAGAGTGGTATTTTTGTGAGAAATGTGCCTGTCACAGGATGGGGTCCTCAAGGAGGGCCATTTTACCCCTAGGGCCCCTCAACTGTGCCAATTCGGCCCAATAGGCACCTTCTATTCTCCCCTGTCACATCTTGATGTAATGGTAATGAGTAGGGAGGCTGCCTTTAAGCCTACTTGAGCACAGTCCTGTTGGACTTCCCTGAACCCCATGGGTCCCAGATCCCTTGTGTGTCCCATTTCAGAATAGATGTCCTGGGGTCACCCTAGCCTTTTGGGCTATATGCGTGGCTCCAACTGCCCCTTTACCATGTCCCAAGCCTAGCAGATGGTATTGATGTTGTCTGGTCTAGGCCTTGATGTGATTTGGCCCCCTTGTCCTCTCTGGGCTCTCTGCAGCCCCATCTCTGTGTGTGCCTCACTGGTGCCTGGGCTCTCCACAGCCCTGTCTCTGTGCCCCTCATGCTGTGCCCTCACTAGTGCCAGAGTCTGTGTACCTCAAATGCCAAGCCCTCGCTGGTGCCGGGATCTGTGCACCCCAAATGCCGTGCCCTCACTGGTGCTGGGGTCCCCACGCTGCAGTGGGCCCCCAATGAGGCCTCCTCCTTCCCCAAATAGCCTCACCCAAACCACCAGTATTATAAAACAACAACCAAACATAAGCCCCTGGGCTATAACATAACACAAGCTGCATAAGGTGCGCTCTGCCCCTTTACATTACTAGGAGCAGAACTTTGTCAGGCTGCTTCCCTTCACTTACTCTATGAGGGCTCCTTTCCCCTTGGCTGCTAGCAGAGAACTGCCCCCTAGTCCCTGTCGTGGGGCTTATATGGACCCAGGGCCCTGCTTCTTCTGGCCAGCTGACCAGGTGCAGGTGCAGTGTGACAGCCAGAACCAGAAGGATTAATAAGCAATAGTGTATGCTTCTTGGAGGCATTTGGTATTTTGCCTAAATAGGTAATATTAGTTAATATAAGCTTGTAAGTTTGCAAATGTAACTTGTCTGTCATAAGTTTAACCAAACTGATAAGTTAACTGGTCATGGAACTGACTGGGCCCCAGAGGCAAAGCTGTCATTGTGAGATTAGCTGGCCTAACAGTTTTTTGCTCAGGGTTCAGCCTTAGCGATAAAACCTAGATCTAACTGCTAGGCACACCCAAACACATTCCAGGAAGAGGTATCCCAAGAAAGCATATTCAACAGAAGCCTAAAAGGGGTTGGGATTTAGGCGGAGCAATGTCAATTTCAAACCTAAATGTGCTGCATCATAATTTGCTTATTGGATAAACCTGAGTCTGGATAGTAACCTTTTGTGATGATTTTGACACCTTTCAATCCCATAGGGTAACAGCTATAGGGCAAGATTGTGAGTGGCCCTGAGGCCAACAGATTAGCATAAAACTAGGTATAAAAAACACATGGATCAGGTAACCAGCAGAAAGGAGGGAACAGAACTGTCATTTCTGTCCCACGCCTGGACCCCAGACTCCCAGTGTGAATGAGGATCAGATCCTGAGCAAGGGCCCTTCCCCGGTAAGCCGTCTGACAGCGTTGATCTTCAGGGATGCCTGACTTCGCTGGAACCACTTGGCACGCACCTGGCATTGAGGGACTATCGATAAGTTGCCAACCCATGTCTGTCTATTTGTTGTTTTGAACACCCCAGTGTGGCTAATACCCTCACAGTGCCCAGCTGGCCTGTGACAGATTGATCTATCTATCTGTTATTATTATCTGTTGTTATTATTTTACTATTAGCTCTTTTGTATTGCCTTACCTGCTTATCGCATTTATCTTTCTGTTAACTGTTGTGTGTGTGTAAGCTATAATAAATTTGCCTTTATTCCACTCCCAACTTTGCCTCCTCGATCCAAAATTGATACACTCACAGTGCCCAGCTGGCCTGTGACAGTGCAGGTGCAGGTGCAGGCTAATTTCCTCATTAGCTGGTTGCCATGGGAACCTGCACCTGGGCTCCTGTCTGGTTCTTTGGGTTGTCCTCAGGCAGTTTCTGCTCTTCTAGGAGCAGGGCACTAAGCTGTGGCACACCTCCCCGCTTAGGACCTAAACTCACAGGGGGCGGGGGGGGTCCTTACTCTTTGTCACCTGCATTCTTCTTTTTAGGCTCATCACGCTCTTGCTCGTGCCACCCAACAACTCAGGAATGTGGAGGCGGAGGTTTTCAGGTGCCTCCTGTTCACCTTTTCCCCAAGGATGCACTGTGTGAGATTTGATGGGAGCTACCCCACCGCGGGGGGCTACGGATGCAATTGAGTAGAAGATAGTAGCGCTGGGAGCGTAATTAGTGGAATGCATAGCTGTCACAAAAGCTGAATGCCTTGAGCAATCCCAGGAGTTTGAGACATTGAAAGAGACCTTGAGGAAGACAGAGACACAGCTAGAGACCACATGGCTGGAGGTCCTGAAGCCTCTGGAACAGGGGGAGCTACCCAAAAACCTAGGCCCAAATAATCCATGATGCAGAGCTGGCCTAGTGCAGCCAGAGAAGAGCACTATTATGGAGAAGTCTCTGGGGGTAGACCCTACAACCATGCAGGAAGAGATCCTATCTGCACTCATGCAGTACCTGGATCAGAGATGGAAACAGCTGGTGAACAACCATGTGGCTGAGACGAACCGAATAAGACAGGCTCTGGCAAACACAACAAGGAGGTGTCCACTGTGCCAAAGCAAGTCCAGCCCACTGAAACACGTATGGCAGACATAGCATCTGTGGGGGAAAAGGGTGCAGTCCAGCACTAGAAGCAGGACCAGGGACCCGATTCACCAAGGTGGCTTGGAGAGGGTAAAAACTTAGGGAAAAGATAGCATAGGCAGCTCAAAGCCTAGGGCAATGTGAGCCACAGAGAGACCCCAGGAAAGAGGAATTAGGGGAGCCTAGAAAGGGAATTCAGGCCAAGGGGCCAGAGGGGAAAAGGAGGGGCCAACCACCCAAAGAGGCCTTAGAGAAAGTAGAGCCAGGCCTAAATCTTATAATGATGGGGGGCCATTGAGCCTCACACTGAGGCAGACCCCATCCCAGGCACAGGCTGCATACCCAAATAAGGGAACAGGGGTTTCCACTGAGCCAAAAATACCCAAACAGATGGGGAGCAAAGGCCTGGGAGGAGACTCCAGGTGTATGTTAACAACCTCCCAGGGTGAGTTAAGTGGTAGACCCTAAGGAAGTTGTCCCGTAGTCCCCCCACATTAGCCAACCTTGGTAAGATGTAATTTCAGTCAGTCAGGTCTCCGGCCTTTTAGGGCCAGTGGGGTCCTCCTACATTATGTTCTTGCTCTTTTTCACTCCGAGCATGCCAGTGGGGCAACCAGAACCTTCTCCCTCCTCACAGGAGAGTTCCCCTCTATCTGTTGGGGTGTCTTCTCCCCATCAACTCCGGCTCAGTTCCATTCAGCCACTATGTGCCCCATTCCTCCTCTCGGAACCGGTCGTGGGGCTTCTTGCTTCTCCATGGTTCCTTGCAAATCCATTAGCCTTCCCCAGATCTCCCACTGCATTCTTAGGGCTTTTCAGACATATTCTTCAGCCCAAAATTCTATTTTGCCCCAGCCAGTGGGTCTGCCTCCAGCTCCCATATAAACTCTTACGTAGGCCATGCCCCCGACCGTTGCTGCAACCGACTTCCTTAGGGTCCTTTTGTGACAGCTATGCATTCCACTAATTACGCTCCCAGCGCTACTATCTTCTACTCAATTGCATCCGTAGCCCCTAGTATTTGAGGCCTCTGCCCTGTTTCAGTACACATTGCAACCCCTGCGATGGCTGGCATCTCAATCTCACAGGGATCTGGGGCTCTTGTGGCAATCTGATCTGTCACCTCCCATAACCTCCAGTGCCTGTGCTTGTTGTCTTGCAGCTTGCACTTGGAGCTGTAACCACTCATTCTCTGCATGTATTACTGCCTCTTTAGCTGAGCTGTCTTCTACAAGGGCTTTCAGGGGCTGTGTCTGTTTCCCAAGTTGGTTCCTTTCTGCCTCTACTCTTTGCAGTTGGATCCGTAACCCATCACGCTCCTCTTTCATGGTCTCTCCCTCCTTTTCAAGAGCCTGCTTTTGGTTTTTCAACACTTTATAGTTCTCCATATAGACTTTCACTTTCTCCATCTCTTTTGCGATTACCTTTCTTGTTTCTTCCGTCTGGGCACGGCTTTTAAACATCTCATCTCGCAACTTCTCAGCCCGATGTTCAGCTTGTCTGCATTTTTGTTGCCAACCCTCCAACTCCTCTTGCAGCTCTGCTATCTGGTCCTCCTGGCTATGCAGTCCTGATTGGAGGGCTGCTATGATGCCCTGGGACACCTACAGCTTCCGTAATACTTCCTCCTGCTCCTCAGGCTGTACTGTGCCGACTTCTGTGGGCCTTGACATCCATGCTGTCAGCTCCTTCTGCATCCTCTGCAGTGCCTCTTGCTGCTCCCAGCTCTTATAAGCCTCGTTAGTGATGAGTTGTTCCAGTGCCTGTGTTCTCTCAGTCTCCACAGCCATCAAGCGCCCAATCTCCTTAGATCCTCCTTCCTTTTTTTTTTTGACTGGACCTGCTGCTTTAAATCAGTGACCCTTGCTTCAGCTTGGTCTTTCTGGGATTGGGCCACTTCTAATTCCCACTCTAACCGGGCCACTTCTTGTAACTCACCCACCCATAACAACCAGGTGAAGTCCTCTGGTCCTAGGCCTTCTATATCCTCTACCTCAGCCATAACTAACTTGGCCTTATTCCCTTACTGGTTGGGGCCCAAATGCTCCTCCCCATACAATCTCTGGTGGCAGCAATTCCCCACTCAGCTCAACCTTCAGAGCTGTGGTGCCGCTGCCTTACTGAACAATGTCTCCCAACTTCCACTGTAGTCCGAAGGTTCATTCCCCTTCTTGGGGACACAGGTCTCTTCCCCGTGCATGGCCTAATTCCCGGCCAATGCACCACTTTGTCATGGGATGGAGTCCTCAAGGAGGGCAGTGTTACCCCTAGGGCCCCTCAACTGTGCCAATTAGGCCCGATGGGCACCTTCTATTCTTGCCCGCCACATCTTGATGCAATGGTAATGAGTAGGGAGGCTGCCTTTAAGCCTACTTGAGCACAGTCCTGTTGGACTTCCCTGAACCCCATGGGTCCCGGACCCCTTGTGGGTCCCATATCAAAATAGATGTCCCGGGGACATCCCAGCCTTATGGGCAATGTGCATGGCTCCAACTGCCCCTTTACCACGTCCCAAGCCTAGCCGATGGCATTGATGTTGTCTGGTCTAGGCCTTGATGTGATTTGCCCCCCCTTGTCCTCTCTGGGCTCTCTGCAGCCCTGTCTCTGCATGTGTCTCACTGGCGCCTGGGCTCTCCGCAGCCCTGTCTCTGTGCCGCTCGCTGGCGGCCTCACTGGCGCTGGTGTTTGTGCACCCCAAATGCCACGCCCTCGCTGGTACTGGGGTCTGTGTCCCCCAAATGCTGTTCCCTCGCTGGTGCCAGGGTCTGTGTGCCCCAAATGCCGCACCCTTGCTGGCGCTGGGGGTCTGTGCACCCCAAATGCTGCACCCTTGCTGGTGCTGGGGTCCCCATGCTGCAGCGAGCCCCCAATGAGGCCTCCTCCTTCCCCAAATAGCCTCACCCAAACCGCCAGTATTATAAAACAACAACCAAACATAAGTCCCTGGGCTATAACATAACACAAGCTGCATGAGGTATGCTCAGCCCTTTTACATTACCAGGAACAGAACTTAATCAGGCCACCTCCCTTCACTTACTCTATGAGGGCTCCTTCTTCCTTGGCCACCAGCAGAGAATTGCCCCCTAGTCCCATTCCTGGAGTTTATATGGGCCCAGGGCCTTGCCCCTTCTGGCCAGCTGACCAGGTGCAGGTGCAGGCTAATTTCCTCATTAGCTGGTTGCCATGGGAACCTGCACCTGGTCTTCTGTCTGACTTTTTGGGCTGTCCCCAGGCAGTTTCTGCTCTTCTAGGAGCAGGGCACCTTAGTGCCCTGTGACAGTGCCCCCACAGGTAGCTGGGTATTGCTGTCTTTGATAGATTCTGGTGTGCAGTTTGTGGGGGTACTGGTGATAGTTGGCAGGTTTTGTGTTTTGAGCTGTAGGAAGTTGGCTTCAGTTGTGGTGATGAGGTTAGGTTAGCAAGGTTTGGTGCTTTTTTGAATTTATAAACCATTTTTCACAGCCGGGCCTATGAACTTCACTTCAGCAGCCTCATAGGTACAGAAACTCATGGACTCAATGTAGACATTGGAATTCTGACACACTACAACCTGCCGGACATCTGATTCCCTAGGTACCTCTCCACTTTTACCTGCACTGCTACATCGCCTCCCCCCCGACCCCAGCCTGTCTCTTACCCCCTGATGCCTCCATTTCCGTTTTCAATGACTGGCTTTCTTGCCTGTATTGCATGCTAGCCTCTGGCTTCTTTAATATTCCTTCCATCCAGGAAAAGCACACACACGCACACAAACTACAGGTGCTTCCTCAGCCTGACAAAGGGTTTTTCAACCTGAAAGCTTGCTAAGATATATTTCTCTAACTATTCAGTTGGATTACTAAAAGATACCAGATTGACTCAAAGGACCTTGTCTGCCAGTGCCATGTCCTTAGACCAACACCCCTAGCACCTGTCCCTAGTCAGCTGGCTGGAAGGACTCAGGGCCCTGGGCAGTGGGCACATCTAAGCCCCAGGGCTGGAGCTGGCAGGAAGAGTTCTCTGGCACCTGCTGGAGACAAAGCTCCTGGAGGAAAGGAAAGGAAGTGTCTAGTCTGTGACAGTTTGGCTGCCTGAGATGCTGCTGGTGCTACTGTGCTGCTTACTAAGTTATTACCTGTTGTCATTTGAAATGATGGACCAGAATGAGGCTGTAGGGGAGGAGGACACCTCATTGGGGCACACTACCATGTCATGTAGAGGCCTCAGCACCAGTGAGGGCGCACCTTAACACACACACAGAGTCACACAGTGAGGGTGCTCCTTAACACACATGTTAGAGAAGGAGCTCCTGTAGGAGAGGAAAGCAAGGCTCTGCCACAGTTTGGCTGCCTGAGATGCTGCTGGTGCTACTGTGCTAGTGCTCACCCAGTGAAGACCTAGTCAGAGAACTGCTGGTGGGACTAGATGTGTTCAAATCAGCAGGTCCTGATGATCTCCACCCCAGAGTGCTGAGGGAATTGGCAGAGGTCATTGTGGGACCCCTGACACAGCTTTGCGAGCACTCATGGTGCTCTGGCGAGGTGCCAGAGGACTGGAAAAGGGCCAATGTGGTCCCCATTTTCAAAAAAGGGAGGAAAGTGGACCCAGGAAATTATAGGCCTGTTAGTTTTACCTTGGTCCTGGGAAAGCTCTTTGAGAAAATTATCCAGGAGCACATCTGCAAGGGACCAGCAGGGGAGATTATGCTTAGGTGCAATGAACATAGGTTCATTAGAAGCAGGTCCTGTCCTACCAACCTGGTTGCCTTCTATGACCAGGTCACAAAATCCTTGGATGCAGGTGTCACGGTGGATGTAGACTTTCTGGACTTTAGGAAAGCCTTCGACACTTTCTCTCACCCCATCCTCATTAAAAAATTAGGTGACTGTGGTGTCGATGCCTACACAGTCAGATGGGTTGCAAATTGACTGGAGGGCCGCACCCAGAGAGCGGTAGTGGATGAGTCATTTTCAACCTGGAGGGATGTGAGCAGTGGGGTTCCCCAGGGCTTGGTCCTTGGGCCCACACTGTTCAACATCTTCATCAGTGACTTGGACGAGGGGTTGAAAAGTTCCTTGTTCAAATTTGCAGATGACACTAAGATGTAGGGAGAAGTGAGAACGCTAGAAGAGAGGGACAGGTTACAGAGGTGGGCAGATGAGAATAGGATGGGATTCTACACTGACAAGTGCAAGTTATTGTACCTGGGGAGGAAGAACCAGCTGCATACCTACAGCTGGGGAAATCCCTTCTCATCAGTGCAGAGGCAGAAAAGGATCTTGGAGCCATTATGGACTCCAAGATGAACATGGGCCGCCAATGTGGGGATGCGGTCAGGAAGGCTAATTGCACCTTGTCATGCATCCATAGATGCATCACAAGCAGGTGCAAGGAGATGATCCTCCCCCTCTATATGACATTGGTCAGGCTGCAGTTGGAGTACTGCATCCAGTTCTGGGCGTCGCACTTCAGGAGGGATGTGGACAGCATCGAGAGGGTCCAGAGGAGGGCAACTCGCATGAGGTGGCAGCAGGGTAGGCCCTACGAGAAGCTATGGGACCTGAACCTGTTCCGCCTTCACAAGAGAAGGCTGAGAGGGGATCTGGTGGCCATCTATAAACTTGCCAAGGGGGACCAGCAGGCAATGGTAAAGTCCCCGTTCCCCTGAGCACTACCAGGAATAACAAGGAATAATGGCCATAAGTTGACTGAAAGTAGGTTCAGGCTAGACATCAGGAGGCATTACTTCACACTCAGGGTGTCCAGGAGCTGGAACCAACTTCTAAGGGAAGTAGTGCTCACTCTTACCCTGGGGGTCTTCAAAAGGAGGCTAGATAATCACCTAGCTGGGATCATTTGACCCCAGCATTCTTTCCTGTCCATGGCAGGGGGTCGGACTTGATGATCTGCTTAGGTCCCTTCTGACCCTACCAACTATGAAACTATGAAGTTATTTTATTATCTGTTGCCATTTAAAGTGGTGGACTGGGATGAAGCTGTAGAGGAAGAGGAGGCCTCAGTGGGGCACACTACTGTGTTGTGTAGAGGCCCCAGCACCAGCGAGGGCATACCTTAACACACACACAGTGTCAAATATGTCATGAGTTTTGTTTGTCATCTGCCTGAGGTGCAGTTTCCCAGAAACCCCTGCACCTTTCTTCTTGAAACCGGGCAGGCTCCATGGACTCAGCAGGGGCTCGTATGCCTGCTGTTTTCACCCAGCTGTGCCTTAACACACACATGACACTAGTTTTGCTTGTCAGAAGCTTGAGGTGCAGTTTCCCAGAAACCCCTGCACCTATCTCCTTGAAACTTGGCAGGCCTCTTGCTCTTAGAAGGGGCTACAATTCTTGCTCTTTTCATCTAAATCTGCCTTAACACACACACATGACATGAGTTTTGCTTTCACAACTTTGAGGAGCAGTTTCCCAGAAAGTCCTGTGCCTATCTCCTTGAAACTTGGCAGGCTTCATGCTCTCAGAAGGGGCTACTATCCCTGAAATTTTTGTCTGAATCAGCCAAAAATGAAAAAGTTATAGGTATTTCAGTGATTCCCCATTATAGTCTATGGCCAAATCTCCGAATCTCTCCGAATTGGCGCAGAATCTTCCAAAGCTAATTCGGCCAAATTGATTCGGGACAGTGATCTGAATCTCTGAATTGAATCACTGCCCTCTGAATCAGCTGAATATGAATCCAAATCGAATACTTCCCTATTCGCACAGGTCTAGTATATATGCCTATAGATACATGTATGTAAGTTTATGGTTATAAGTTTTATATTATTTTCTATCATTAAACTTGTACATAGTTAAATGTTACTTGGTGTCCTCAGTCTCTGCTCTGTTCTGTAGGGAAAGGAGGCAGCCACACTTCCCACAGCATGCACATGCCCGCTGACATCCCTTTGATTGGAGAGGGGTTACCTTTCCGCGTACCACCCGAGGTACATATATATATTCTGAGCCTCAAGTTGTGTGATCATTGGGATGCTCAAAAGTTTTCAAGTCTTATGTAATGATATGCTAATATGCAATATATTCTTCAGCCACTAGATGCCTCTGTGTTCTATTGTCAGATAGTTACCGATTTGTGGTAAAAAAAAGAAACTAAGTTGGGACTCAAGCTGTTGGTGTTTGTAGATTTTAACTGTATTGCTTCAGAAATGCTTCCTACCTCAGAAAGGCTGTGATTCTATGTATCTACCAGAAAAAGCAATTGAGACAAGGACTAACAGCTGCCAGATAACAATTAAAGATTTGCTGCTCTGGATGGATAGGAGAAACACTAACCCTGCTAACAGAATCCTTTTCCCCATGATACTTTGATGAACATCTTCATTGCACTGACAATAGATTTAAGCAACAATGATAGTTTCATCAATTAATTTTATTATCAAACATTATGTTAGATTTGTTGTTTGGTTCTATAGTAAACATAATATTGAAATGTGTTATTTAAAATGTGGATATTATTTAGTGCAACATAATATAAACATTATTGAAATTATTATTTTTTAATATTTGTAAACTACTATGAATTTGTTTTCTTTCACTTTTGTATAAAATATTGTTAGAACATATAGTTTTGCTTTGGAAATGTCAACTATTCTTTTTTTTCTGCAGTTGGTGGAAAGCCAGGATTTTTAGAAGGGAGACAAATTGGCAATTAGCCTAAATACCAGTGGGAATACATTGTCTCTATTGGATTTATATTCTTAAATACTACTTTAAAAGTCTGTATATAATGGTTATTGCAATGATTTTGAAAATATCAATCAAGAAAGGAGCTAATAATTACTTAGATTGTAAGAGAAAGTGAACTAATTAGACTTAACTGTAGATTTTGAGTGTATGTGCATGTAATTGATTAAAATGCTTTTTCAATGAGTTGCTTGGCATGGAAAAAGCTGCTTATTTTTTATAATAAGCTCCTTACAAAAGAAAAAAATATAAAGAACCATGAACAGGGGCAAATACTTGTTTACATTTCAAATTGTATTATCTAACACTAATTTCTTTTATGGACAGAACACTTGTTCAAATCGATGCAGCTGCATCAAAATATAATGTTGCTCCCTCATGTCAATAGCACAGTTTAAGGTTAAGTTGTTATTGGATAAACTTTGTAATACATTAACCTTTTTCTATAGAATTGTTCACACTATTTTATATCACAATTCATACAGTTCTCATTGAAGTAACCTCTGAAAACCAGTCTCTAAATATACTAGGAGATTCAGATGTATACATTATTTCCTCAAAAGCCAGCTGTGATTTACACATCTGCCAATGGATCTGAATAGTCTCAAAAAAGAAATGAGTGGAATTTCAGAGCTTTGACCATTAGTAGTTTAATGTATATTGTTTGTAAATACATTTCAAATTCAAAGTGTTAATTTTATAGGTATTTTATTTTGTTTTAATTGCCAGCCCTAAATACTGAACATAGGTTCTCAGAATCAAGCTGATTTTTTCCCCCTTCTCACACATCATTACTCATAATTACACTTCTATGGGCTGAATTATGCTCTCAGTTATATTCATACTATACTTCATTCTTCAGATTGTGTCTTTGGTAATATCTGTGCAACCTCTTTAGTTTCAATAGGACTGTAAAATACAGTTGATTAAAAAACTACTAAGATGTAGTTAGGTGAACAAGAAAGTGATAAGTTCCAACTCTCTCTCCATCTTAGTTGTACACAAGAAAACTTATTTTTGCCATTGCAGCCAATAGGACTCTGAGTGCATACATGGAATGGATCTGTGGAGGAAGAAGATGCCATTTTTACACTCTATCTTTTCAGAACTGAACAACACTAAGAATATTTAAAGATCTGTTGGTACAAGAACATTTTGAAGCTTGTATCTCATCTGGTTGTTTTGGACACAGTCCTAAAAGTAACACCTCTGATATGTCCTAAAACGTCAAAAGAGTGGCAGAAATTCTTCTTGGCTCACATTCTGACATCATTTAGGGAGGCAGTGCCAAATTCTGGGATGATGTGTAAGTTAAACTTACTTCAGCTAGTTCAGGCTTCATTTCACTTTGTTAAATTCACTGGACCAAATTCACATGCGATGGTTAAATACAGGGTGTAAGTTACAAGCCTCTAAGTGTTTGTGAGGTCCAGTATATTAGTCTGAGAGAATATGGGGAAGTCTATAAAATCTAAAAGGTCTAGAGGGAACCTAAATCTACATTGTTATAATATATACATGAAGACATCACAACTCGGATGGATTCAGACTCCATAGGCATGTCCAGATGAGTATGGACTGTGGTATGTGGTGCTGCACACTGCACAACACGCATGCAGGCATTCCCCATTATGGTGTCAAAAAAACCTGCACGTTAAAAAAGTGGGGTGGTGCACATGGTGACAGCGTGCATCACTGGAAACTGGAGCCTGGCCAGCTGGAACCACACTCCAGTTACTGGCCAGGCTCTGTGCTGCTAGATTACCATGGCTGCAGTCCCTGAAGAACCTCAGGACCCCAGGTAAGGCTGCTGGGGCCAGCCCAGGTGCTGGCGCCCACCTCCTCTACACCACCCAGGACAACATGCTGCAAGCCATGTGCACAGATGTTTCTGGAGGACAAATTGTGCCACTGCTGTTTGTTCCCAGGGAAACACATGTTCCTGTTCATGGGGATGTGCCCCTGAGATATTGACTCAGCAGTTCTAGCAAGGATATCCAAGTCTGAAGTTGCAGATATTTGAGAATAGTTTGGGTACTTAAGAATACTTCAGTGTTCCTTAATATACAATTTTGATCTCTGAGACAATTATTTCACACTTTATTGGCAGAATCCTAATTCACTTTACACATCCAAGTAGTAGGGCTGTGTGAAACTTTGGCAGCCATTTCATTTTGGAGGGGGTTTGGCCTGTTTTGGCACCTGAAACATCCTGTGTACAGTCCTGGAGGCCCTAGCCAGCTGTAGCAGCAGAGATTAGGGCCTCAGGGCTTGTGGCAGAGCCTCCCCCATGCAGCACAGAGCAGTGGGGGGGCAGTGGGGCTGGGCCCCTCTGCCTGGCATCCATGGTGTGGGTGCAGTGTGGCTTGCTAGGGTGTTGCATGCTGTCTGGGAGCTGGGGCTGCTGGGCCCCAGCTGACAGGTGGAGCCACCTCAGCTCCTAGACCATGCACGAGTGCCAGGTGGGGGCAATCCCCACTGCCCCACGCTGCTCCACACTGCCCCACACTGCATGGTGGGGCTCTGCCATGAGCCCTCAGAGGCTCTGATTGCCGTTGCTGCAGCCAGTGAGTGTGGGGCTTTTTTATTATTTTTTTAAGTGCCAGGAGGCTGGGGCCAGGTGAGGGATGGGGCTAGGCAGGGCAGCCATGGGGGCTTCTCCCTTGGCTCCCCCTGCCCAGGGAGAGGCAGGCACAGCCAGAGGAGCCACAAGAGATCCTGCAGCCACTTGGGTGTGCCTGCTTTTGCCTGGCCGATCTGAACCTCTGAATCAACACAAAGACAGCATCAAAACTCCAAAACAGATTTGGCTGAATCAAAACGGAACAGTGATCTGAAACACCGAAAAGAATCACTGTCCCTCCAAAATGGCCAAATCCAAAATGGAAATGCAACATAGCCATTTCACCATACCAAATAGCTATAACTCAGCTGTGTAACTGACATTTTTGGCGCTTATACATGGTTTGCATCCTGTTCCACATGTAGTTATGGGCATGTAAACAACTGCACAGCTATTGAACTTGCACTCTGGCAAGGCAAGTATGCAGTTCCACATACCTGGATTGAAGTCCCAAAATTGTGGCTTGAAAAGAACACACAGGTGGGCCTTTCCATGTCTTAACCCAATAGCCAAATGGTTAGGCCACTGGCACCTTTCATTTAATACTCATTAGTTGGAGAGTACTGGGAAGTTTCTGTTCCATTGGGAGTAAAGGTCTAGGATAGAACCCAGTGCTTGCTGCCTTCTAGAGCACAGGCCATCTCACTAAGTTACATTCCCTTTAACTTGCTTAGCTTTTTCTGGACACGTTTCTCCCTTTCTTAGCTATCCACAGCTGGAGAATGCCTAACCTGTGGACTGATAGTTGAAGCACTACATTGCAGGTTCAAGAACCCATAGGACAAAAACAAAAAAAAAAGGTTAGGGGCCCTAGAACCTGGGTCTTCTGTTTCCTAGGTGAGTGCCCTAATGACTCAATTTTGGGGGGGTAAAAACACAAAAGGGTCCTTCTCCTTCTCAAGCATCTAACACTCACTAGTTCTGGCTTTTTGTTAGATAGAATGTTATGATTTATGCTCATCCAGAATACATGAGTACAGAACTCAAGGTTCACATTTGCGAGAACTTGGCAGGACAAATTATGCTGAGGGGAAACCAGCATGGGTTCGTAGCAGGTAGATCATGCCTGATCTAGTCTCTTTTTATGACCAGGTTACAAAATGCCTGGACGCAGGAGTAGGGGTTGATGTGGTATACTTAGACTTCAGGAAGGCCTTTGATACGGTATCCCACACCATACTGGTAAACAAGTTAAGAGGCTGTGACTTGGATGACTACACAGTCTGGTGGGTGGTGAATTGGCTAGAGGGTCGCACCCAGTCAGTCATAGTGGATGGGTCGGTATCGACCTGGAAGGGTGTGGGCAGTGGGGTCCCACAGGGCTCGGTCCTTGGACCGATACTCTTCAATATCTTCATCAGCGACTTGGACAAGGGAGTGAAGTGTACTCTGTCCAAGTTTGTGGATGACACAAAACTGTGGGGAGAAGTGGACACGCCGGAGGGCAGGGAACAACTACAAGCAGACCTGGACAAGTTGGACAAATGGGCAGAAAACAACAGAATGAAGTTCAACAAGGAGAAATGCAAAGTGCTGCACCTAGGGAGGAAAAATGTCCAGCATACCTACTGCCTAGGAAATGACCTGCTTAGTGGAACGGAAGCGGAAAGGGATCTTGGAGTCCTAGTGGACTCCAAGATGAACATGAGTCGGCAGTGTGACGAAGCCATCAGAAAAGCTATGGCACTTTATCATGCATCAGCAGATGCATGACGAACAGATCCAAGGAGGTGATACTTCCCCTCTATCGGGCGCTGGTCAGACCGCAGTTGGAGTACTGCGTGCAGTTTTGGGCGCCACACTTCAAGAGGGTTGTGGATAACCTGGAGAGGGTCCAGAGAAGGGCCACTCGTATGGTTAAGGGCTTGCAGGCCAAGCCCTATGAGGAGAGACTAGAGAAACTGGACCTCTTCAGCCTCCGCAAGAGAAGGTTGAGAGGCGACCTTGTGGCTGCCTATAAGTTCATCACGGGGGCACAGAAAGGAATTGGTGAGGCTTTACTCACCAAGGTGCCCCTGGGGGTTACAAGAAATAATGGCCACAAGCTAGCAGAGAGCAGATTTAGACTGGACATTAGGAAGAACTTCTTCACAGTTCGAGTGGCCAAGGTCTGGAATGGGCTCCAAGGGAGGTGGTGCTCTCCCGTACCCTGGGGGTCTTCAAGAGGAGGTTAGATAGGCATCTAGCTGGGGTCATCTGAACCCAGCACTCTTTCCTGCCTATGCAGGGGGTTGGACTCGATGATCTATTGAGGTCCCTTCCGACCCTAGCATCTATGAATCTATGAACTGCACACCTGTCTGGCCAGCAGACAGCCCAGAGAAGTATCATTTGTCTAATATGCATAAGAGTGAATGCATCAGAAGTTCTATTAGAATTCTTAGGGATAAATGTAGAACAATGTACAAGAATACTCATACATAATTTAAAGATCAGAGCCCATGTTATTTTTAATCCAAATTAATGATTATAAACTGAACTGTAAGTAAACTATTCCAAGGTAAGTTCAGTTCTGTATCAAAAGCTTCTTTGAATAATATTTCTTTCCAGTAAATGTTCACTTTCTCTTTTCTATGCTATGCTCTATGTGGTGGTTACCAGAGAGTTCAGATGAATATATAGGCAATATAAACTACCTCACAGTTTCAGTATATTATCAATGGATGTGTAATCATTTTCTGTTTACCGTATCTTTATGCTATGGTATCAGTGCACAGAAAGTGAAGGAAAGATTCATTTATGTTAAAGCTTGGTGGCTTCTGGCAGAAAAACCCCCATAGGGAAAGATGAATTCAAATAGAAGTTGCAACTATGCTTTTGTGTGAGATCTTGAGAGTGGTATTTTGTTTACTAAGTGGTTTAACACACGCTAATGATTGTTTGCAAATGTTTGTGAATATAGGCAAAATTCTTATGAGAACCCACTAGGGATGAACCTGTTAAAAACTGTTGGTGAATTTGGTAGTCAGTAGGCGCGTCTACACATGCAATTAATGTGGATGAAGAAAATCCAGAGCTTATTGCTCCAGAGTTTTTTGCTCCTAGAAGCACTGTTTAACATGTGCTTGAGAGCAAAAATCTCCAGAAAAAATTGTTCCAGAGTTTATTTGTTTGCACCATATGGAGCCTGGTTGGAACCATCTTGGCTGGCAGGGGACCCAGGTTTAGTCTTCCAGTCCTATGCTGCTTCAACCAGGTTCCATGTGTTGCTAGTGCCTGGCTGGGGCACAGGGTGCACACTGTACCCCAGCCACCCACCAATGCATGCAGCAGAGCACCCTCTGAGGCACATGGAGAAGGAGTGGCTGGCTGGGGTGTAGGGTACTCCAGTGCAGGTGCTGCTTGCTGGCTATCCCTGCACTGAGGCACCCTGTGCCCCAGCCAGCTGGGGCAGCACAACATTTTTCATGCTGGTGTGCATAAAAAAACTTTGCAGCTGGGTAGTATTTGTATTTTGCAAGACTACTCTGATGTGGAATTTATTAGTTTGGTGTGCCACAATAGGGGTGCACATGCAGATGCCAAGGCATTTACTGCACAGTTAACTGGTCAACTGTACAGTAAATGTCTCATGTAGATGTGCCCACTGAGACCCTAACTGAAAAAATCATCCCTCATCAATACAACATTTAAGTGTGCACTTAAACACATGCTTAATTGCTTTGCTGAATTAGGTTGATCTTAAGTGTATTTTAAAGGACTCATTTACATTGAAACCCAAGTCCAGAAGAAGAAACAATGCAACTAGACTTAGGTGACACAGTGCAAGTAAAGCAACTCTGAATGACAGATTCTTGATGCAGCAGATGTATCAAATAGATGAGCAGCCCACAGGCTGAAATCTGTTCACTGGAATCTTTAGTCACAAATAACAAATACAATAAAAAACTGAAGATGGGTACAAGTTATTTGTTAATAAAAAGGTGCTTACATTAAATAAGTAGCCTGTAAATAAAGGGTATTAATTATATATTTTCTCATCTCTTCTGCAAGCTTTTTAGAAATAATATAGATATTCTACTTGTCTAGGAGAAAGACAAAAGCAAAAGCATAAAACGACCCCCTCCAAAAACAAATAAAACCCGCATAAAAAAGTTCCAAAGTACACTAATCCTTGTAAGTCCTTTCAATAGTGCAGAAATCTCAAAGGAAGGAGCCACTGGTCTCCTTCACACTTGTACATCTCCATGGCACTTTGGGAAGGACAGGTGGGAAGGTGGGGAAAGACAGTAGGCACATCTACATGTTCATTAATGGGTCTTAGATACTGCACATTTAGTTTAGTATTTGCTTAATAAAGTACTAGCTGAATGCACAGTAACTAGAGTTACTGTGCAGTAGTGCTGACACACGGTTATTTTGTGATGCTTACTTCACATTAGCCTAATAACACTGTGCAGTAGGCTATTAGCATGGTTTTAAACCACCATGCTACCATGCAGCATTATTAGGCTAATGAGCAGTAAGTATTAGGGCTGTGCAAAATTTCGCCGGGGGTTTCATTTCAATGCTGTTTTGACTTGTTTCGAGCTTGAAACAGCAAAATCCAAATGAAATGAAAGGCTTCAACAAAGCCTTGAAATGAAACGAGAGCACTCGAAACATTTAGAAAGTTTCAAAATGTTTTGAGTTTCGAAGCTGGGCTTGCTTGCAAGGAAACAGAAAGTAAGGAAAGGGAGGGGGAAGATGGGGGAAGAGGGGGGAAGGTCTGCTCTCATATTGACATGTGTAGCTGGCTGGTGACTGTGATCCTTCCCTGAGGTCCCTTCCAAGCCCAGTGCTCTGGGAGATGGAAAAACAGCTGCGCCTAACATACACACATAGTCACATGTCACAAGTTTTGCTTGTCAGCAGCTTGAGGTACAGTTTCTCAGAAACCCCTGCACCTATCTCCTTAAAGCTTGGCAGACTTCATGGCCTCCAAAGGGGCTGCCATCCCAGTTTCATCTGAATCAGGCAAGAAATGAGAAAGTTATAGGCAGTTCCATGCTTCCCCATTATAGCCTATGGGAGAAATGTCGAAACAGAGTCGAAACAGTAAAACAGTTTTGACGAAACGAAATGGAACAGTGCTTTGAAATGAAATGAAACTCGAAATGAAACACTGTCCCATTGACATGGTGAGACAGAAATTGAAATTAAATGGTGCTGTTTTGCACAGCCCTAGTAAGCATCTTGTGTAGACACTCCCACTGAGAACAAAGTTGGCCCAATAGTGTACTCAGGTTTCTATATCCTCAGGCCCTGAGATAACATACTCTTATGCAAAACAAGGGCCATGCACTACCTCACTATGTGTACACAACTTCCTTTGATGTCAATGGGAGCTGTACTGAGGGCTTTAAAATTTGGTGGTGTTAAAATCATGGTGTTGCGTGATCTGGAAATTACGCTAGGTTTCCTTTATTCATTCCTATGGAGGAAAACTATCAACTGTACAAGTGTAAAGTTTCTGCCACCCACTCTGAATTATGAATGAAAAAACCCACAACTGACTATAGCATAGTAAAAATTGAATATGAATCATTGCTGTATGAAAACAAATTATTTTTTGTGCTGCACAATGTCTTAGACAGGAATCTAGGGTTGGGGAAAGGGGGATTTACACAAATCTCAGTAGAATGTGTAATTTTATTGCATGCTTTTACCAATAACCACAAAGCATGTACTTTTATTATTATATAATATATAATTTTATTGTTAATTTTACCATATCATTTTAGCAAAAGTTGTAAATAAATTACTACTACTGACATGTATAAAAATCCAAATAATAATGCAAAAAGAAAAGAAAGAAGAAAAAGAAAGAAGAAAAACCCCAAACAACCAAACCTTTATATTCTGGGCTCCAATATATCAGTCCTCACCAGAGGCTAGAAGAGTCTTCAGATTAGCAAATTAAGATATTACAGATCCAAGAACATGGGCAGAATCATTTTAACATTAAAAGCTTTTCATAGAAAAGGTTTTACCAGCTACTCATTTTTTCATGTTACCATCCTTTGCACCAGGATGTAGACATGCTCACCATGTTAACTGATTTGCATCACACAGTTCAAATCAAATTTAAATTCAAACTAAGGGTTAATAGATGATTATTAACCAGGGAGGATTTTGTGCATTTCTGCACTTCTGCAGTAGAGACAGCAGAATATGGACACTGCCTACCCTTACAATCAGGGCCACAAAACTGCATTCACTTGCTATGCCTGGTGGTGGGTATGAGCAATAGCAAGCCCTAGATACCTGCTATATATACATGTTAATTAGTATAATTTAAATTGCCTAGTTTGAACTGTTCTACTCTGCATTAACTTTAATCCTCGTTCATTGAGGATTAGTTAATTCAGACTGGAGTGAATTTTAATTTAGACTACAGATGTCCACGTGTATACAGTAACTGCTGTAGCCTGGATTAAACCTAGAAAAACATAACATCTATAAATGCCCTATGAAACCAGTCCCATTCTAGCACTTGTAAAAAAGATAAGCATATGATATTCAATCCAGTTTTGAGCTGGGTAGCTTCTGAATTTTAGGTTGGAAGCAAACCAGCTTAAACAACTGTCTCCTTCCTGTCCTTATTGTACCAATTATTTTACCAGAGCCATGGGTGACAGGTTCCACCTTAGTCAGGGGACCCCCCAGCAACCAGTCAGTGACCGGGGAGGGGGGTCCTCCACTGCCAATCTCACTGAATGGGGGATGGGGGGAGTCCCCCGCAGCCAATTGTGCTGCCTGGGAAGCAGCCGCAGCGCTCCCAGAAGTGATTGTGGTGCTCCTGGAAGTGGCCGTGGTGCTTCATCATGCTCCCTGGCCAGTGCTCGCAGGGGGAGGACTGGTGCTCCCGCCTGTTCCCCCTGCCTGTTGCCTAAGCAGGGAGTGCGGCCTGTCAGGGGGTGTACCAGTGCTCTCAAGGGGTGCACCCCCATGCACCCCCTACACATCTCCACTGACTAGACCTAACAATGCCCAAACTGGTCCATCATTGCCTTCCAAGCACATTACATTTATTCACTCCAAGTTTAAAGAACTCTAATCCTGACCATTTGTAAGCATAGCTCTGCTAGTGATTCTGTGAGTAATATTGGGGAAAGTCAGTTTGGTCAACATTTTCAAACCGGGTAACTAAAGCTAGCTGCCTAGATCCATACTTAGGGCAAGGACAGATGTACAATTACATTGGTGTAAATAAAGGAGGAAGGGCGTATATCAGCTGATCTAATGTAATTGCTTCATTTGTCTGTTCTTATTCTGTAATAAATGAAGCTAAACCACAGTAATCTACCCAGTTATGAAATCAAGAAGCATTTACTGTGGTTTAGCTTTGCCTACTGAAGTTTAGTTATACCAGATTCAGCTATACTGTTGTATGTCTTCCCTATGTTTTATAGCTGTATAAGCATTTAATCTGTTTGACCCTTTATACACTTAATAATTTTAATTTTTGTGTGTGCTGAGAAAAAATGTAAGGAAATCAGTAGGATTGTAGATATTCACCACCTTTATATAAGAGTGGAACTATAAGTGTAGGTGTCTAACTTTGGGAAACTGAATTTATAAATGTTGGTCATGTTTTCTAAATTGAAACAATTATATTTAAACCGTTTATCTTTAATTGCTGTGTTTTCCATCAGTTAAATAGAAATAATAATACTTAATAACATAAAGGCTTTTGTAAGGATTACTCTTTGTAAGGCACTACAGAATAGATATTTCTTGTGCAAGCCTACTAAGGAAAATAAAGGTACATGGAGGTAACTCAGAGCAGAATTTACAGCAGTATATGGTTATTTACTAGAGGAAGATCATAAATTTAAGTTTAGGCATAGACTTCTAATTGTGTAGCATAAATACATTATGAGATCAAGCTGAAGGACTTTTTATTTATATTACATAATATATATGAAACACCATCTTTATGAAATGGAAATGATAAAACTGTGCCAATATTATTATTATTCTAATATGGTTATAGACTGCTTTATGTTGGAAAAATTGGTTTCTTCTGACATGAATTATGAACTTCATCCAAAACCTATTGAAAAAAGTAGAAATACTTCTATTGAACTTTGCAATGAGCCCTATATATGATATACAAAAAACACGGACATAGACAGAATTTTTTCATTCTCTCTTGTTTGGTAGTAATGAATCAATGCCGGTAACAGTTATTTGAGTTGAAGATGAAGTGAAATGATAGGAAGATAAAATTATCATGCTGGATCTAACCATTAAGGTTTTTGTATCCTGCCAACCAACATGGCCAATACCACTTCAGAGGAATATGCAAAAATCCCCATAATGAACAATTAGGCAGTAACTTCTCCATGAACATACTCTTCTCAATTAGTGGTTTGCTTATGCCCTGAAGTAAGGGTTTTATTTCCATTATGATTTTATCCTGTCTAATGTAACTGTAGATATTCACATTAGGTCCATACACATTTAGCCTTTTAAAAATCTTACTTGGATGTTGGTTTCAATGGTATCTTGTGGAATTAAGTTCTACTAGTGAATTATAATTTTTTTGAAAAAGCATTTCTTTATGCCAATATCAATTCTGTTGCCTGTTACTTTCAGACTCAGCCATTGTTGACATATTTATGAGACAGAGTAAATTGTGCTTTCCCTATATGTCATTTATTATCTATCTGTGTCATGTTCCTCCTCTTTGTCTCCTCTCATAATTAAACAGACCTAATCTCTCACAACTACTATGATATGGAGAGTTTCATTCATCTCTCTTCTTTTTTCTTAGCCAGTGGGTGTCCAGAACTAAATAGAGTGCTCCAGGTGATCCTGTAGTCAATGATTATTATGGCATTTTGATATGGTCAGTATTATTTTATATTTTACCTAGTTAATTTTGTTCTTGCTTTTTGGACCAATGGTGCACAATGAGCAAATTTTTCAGTGACTGACTGTCCACAATACACCCATCTATCCTGAGCTTAGTATATACATGAGAAAGTAATAACCATAAGTAATGCAACACTGTGTTTTCAAAAACTTAGCAGCCCAATATTAACAATCAAAGTGTTATTAAAAGTAATCTTTTGAAAGCACAGGTTCCTGTCTAGAATGTTTCTGCTCAAGTAAAAGAGGATTCAAAAATTCTGTTCACTCATTCTGAATGTGACTTTTTTTTAGTTCTGCTTCTACAAATAGCTGTGGCTAATACACTGTTTCTTTCATGATATTAAACTGAACCTGCTTGAACAAGTTACATTTTGCATCTTAATTTTCAAGTGACATTAATGGAATTTTTAGTAAATCTTAATACCAATTATTTCTGTCTGATTTAACAGAATCCTTACTGACACAAGGGAAACTGGCAGTCTGTTTAATGCTTGATAATAGTGTTTTGTTCTTAGTGTTACAGTGTCACTAGTTTGTTCAGTACTGGTCAGGGCAAGTTTCTAAAATGAAGGCATTAATACTTCTTACTTACACCTACCATGATGATGAAGCATACAGCACTTCCCACCAGGAAAAATGTGATGCCAGCTGAGCATGTAGCCCTAAAAGATTATACATCAGATAATCAAAGAAAAGATCATGAACTTTTTCTGAAAAAGCAATGCAAAAGGCAGAAATTAAAGCTATATGAGTTTATGCAGTACATAACTGTTTATGTTAGGTTTAATGCCATTGTTCCTTACTAGAAAAGTTAAATGAAAAGCAAAGCCTGTTAAGTGATCTCTATCATTTTTAAGTCTCAGATTTTAAGGACTCCATCCTGCTCTTCTTTGCCGTGTGAAATGCTATGTGATCCCAGCATTATTAAAATGTATTGTTTTTCATTTACAAACAGTAGCACCTCCAGTGTGCTTTATAAACATTACTCACTTCACAGTCCTCCTAGGAGGTAGACACAAATTACTTCTATTTTACAGATGAGAAGCCTGAGGCACTGAGAGATTAAAGGCAACATTTCCAAATTGGGTGCCTGAAGTTAGATACCTAAATCTATATTTAAATACTTAAATAAGTGCCATGTTTTTCAGAGGTACCGAAAACTCATTATTTCTAATGGAAGTCATTTAGAATCTTGCATGTTTGGCAAAAAAAAATTCCATCTACCTATTTAAGTACCTAAAAAATTATTTTGGTGGTTAACTTAAGATACCAGTGTGACTTAAAAAATCAATTCTGACCATATGGTTAAAAAAAAAAAGGTTTTCAACCTTAATTAGCTCAAAATTGTCCTGTATTTTGTCCCCTTTAGATTTTTTTATTCTTTTATATTCTTAATAGATTCATTTTAAACATATTCAGTATTTAAAATGTAAACATTTGTACGTTTATGCCTATCTCTCTAAGCATTTCTCTATCAGCACATAGCGTTCAGAAATAATATTATTCAGGATCTCTTTTTTCCACACTTTAATTGTCAAATCCTGTTGGCCTTACTCAAGCAAGTAATTCCACTGAAATCAATTGCTCTACTTGTACGAGAAAGGCAAGCAGTGCCTGCCTTTATTTGGTAAAGCAACAGACTTGAACAAAAGCAGTACTGTACCTACTACAGGCAGCCAGAAACAATGACAAGCTCCTTGATAAGATTAGATGTAATTTTAAATGCAACTGGGACAAAGAATCCCTCCCACTAGCCCCACTCCTAACTCTCTACTGTAATTCCACCACAGTAAGCAGTTGAAAAATTACTGACAAGAGCCAGACTGCCTGGTAAGCACCACCTAACAGACATAGAAACATGATCTGCATCATTTTTAGGCTTGGCAGACATTTTGTGCTTCTTTCAAAAAAAAAAAAAAAGCAATCTTTTAAAACAGGCACACATAAACTTTAGACATTCCTGGTTTTACTGTTACAGGAAGAACTTAAATTTGAAACATCCATATAGATGTGCACTGAAAATACTTCTGAGAACCAGCTACTTGTGCCCAGTTGTTTAAAAATAAACATGTTCTGCATTGTCACTCAGTATGAACTAATTGTTCCAGCTTTATACAAAAATAGATGAACTGTTCCTTTTGTTCACAAAATAATAGTGACTAATTTGGCAACTGAGTTTGCAGCTGTAAAATGGGTGAGTCACAAAACCACACGCTATTTAGACTCCCGCGTCTCCTGTTTTGTGTCCTTTTGGCTAAGTACAGACAGTCAAAAAGCCTGAGGTTGAATCGATTCAATCTTTGCAGGTTAGTCTAAGATGCATAGATTGAACTGATAAGCAGTAAACAGACATTCACTTTTGATTTTAGAAATGCAGCCACATGCCTGCAGTGGCTCAGGCCAGAATCCAGGAGGTGCTAGAGCACAGCTCCCTGCTCAGCTGGAGCAGAGAATTTGCCCAAAGGCTAGCCTGCCAATCCTGCAAGGGCAGGTTTGTGGGGAGGTGCAAAGCATCCTGGGATGCTGATGGACTGTGAGTTAACTTGAATCTGGAGGGGATCTGTGACAGAAGTTCAATAAACTGATTGAACCTAAATCAGTTAAGTCTGATTCTACATCCATTCAGGTTTATCTAAAACTGGTTTCAGCCATTTTGAAAACAGTTTATGTGTACTGAACTTCTTTTGTGTTACAGATATGATCTGGTTTTGATCACTTATGCCAGTTTATGTGAAATTTCTGTCCATAGTCTTTAAGTAATGGATTTGATTGCTTCTGTCCTCAATGTCCAAAAATGCCTCCATCTCTTACATACTTATGTCCTTTTTTGTGATCTTGAAATATACATTATGCAAAACTGTGTACCCCAATATTTAAATGTTATTTGGGGTTTTATTTACCCCAAAAGATAAATTATGTTCTAATTTTAATGCTTTTCTTTTTTAAATTTTATGCTTACTTTATTTAAAATGAAGCACCTCGTGACTTTGATTATTAGTGTATATCACACTGAAAAGTTAATGGTTCAGATCCAAACTTATTGATGACAAAGAAAGGATTCCAAAAAGCTTGAGTAGAATTCACAGATTTAAGTACTTTGGGCAGTGTTTTGAGAACAACTGACAAAAGTTACTGAGCTCAGTGTGGCAGGGTACTAGAGGCTCTGATCCACTTCTCATTGCTGAATGGTGCTCCAAAATCTAAGCTTGTATTTAAAAGAAGAAAAAAGAGGAAAAAAACTGTGTAATCTTCCTGGAACTGAAGACAGATGGTGATCAGGGGTCTGAGCTCTCCTATGTATCTCAGTGGGTGGTTAACTCTGAGACATAAAGATGAAAATATGAATATGACTGTTATTCACTACTTTCTAGTTCATTATGTAACATATTCTGATATTCCCAAATTACTCTTCTACTTCCACCTCTCCCTTCCTCATAGGAGTCACTGGTATTGTTAGATCCTTTCACCTCTTGGAAATCACAGTATTTCAGTGTGGGCAGGGAGGAGTGAAAATAAAGGAGATCCATGATTTTCACCTCTCTTCATTAGTAGAGCTGGCTGCTTGTTTGTGGGAAAGAAAACTGCATGGGGAATCTCTGATTGATCTTGGAGGTTCTCTCTATATCCAAGGTGCACAATATGGGAAGGAGCTGGAGAGTTAGTTTCTCTAGTTAGATGGGAGTGGGGAAGAGAAGGGGAAAATTCAAGGTATAGACATGAATGAGCATCGCTTTGGCACCACCTTTGTACCTTCCCAGCCCAGAGGGGGAATCAAAAGAATGGACATAATTCCCTAAGTCCCACTGCCACTGCCTACCTCTCATTAACATTTTTGAGAGACAACTGTAGCCAGAAACCGCTATGCTGTCAGAAAGTTGAAAAGAGGTTGGTTGATCAATATGGGTTTATTAAATAGAAGGGAGTATCATGAAATGCTATACTCGGGATGGAAATGCATTCTTAAAAAGGAAGTTTTTACAGAATTCTTACAGATTGTCAAATTCTGGATTGATTTGATCTGTCTAAAAATTTGTACCATAACTGGATTCCCTCAACCAAGAAAGGTCTCTCCTCAGCTTCCATATACCTTGTTCTAGGCTTTGTGATCTGCACTGTAGCAAGAAATTTGACTATGGTGGCAGTTCACAGATCAAAATTCAGTCTTTAATGTTGTTAAGCTTGATTAAATACTTCTCTGTAGACCTAGGTACATATTGGGAACAGTCACAGACATGCTCTGTAAACCAGTTAACTCTGTCGTGATTCTAATTTCTCCATCTATATAACAAAGGTAATACTATATTTTCCTACTTTAGAGGTATGTTGTGACTGAAAAATATTTTCCATAATTTTTAACAACTCTTAGTGGAAAACTAATTAATAACCATTTAGTCATTTTAACCAGAAACTTTCATAACACTTTATATAAGCGAATATTTTTATCTAGAAATACAAATGGGAAACTGCAGAAAAAAAGAGTTTAAGTGACTTGACTAAGGTCAACTCATGAGCTAATAATACAGCTGGGAAAGGAACACAGCTTTTCTTGGCTTGGTGCTATATCAAAAGGACTACACAGTCTGCTCAGTTGTCAGTTCTCCTTATGACGCTAACCATTATCTAGCAAATATTTGTACAGTTACTTTGAAGATATGCAGAGCTATAGAAGTGTTATTGTTGATGCTGCTATGGAAATGCAGCAAAGTATTGCTACTTGCAACTTTTTTCTTAAGAATCCATGCAGATCCAGCTGGGCCACTACAAGATAGCTCTTGCACAGTATTAGGGAACTGGGTGTTTCTCAGAGCCCATATTAGCAACATAGCAGTATACTTGCCCAAACCTTCTCTACATTCCTGTATGCGATCATGCAAAACAGGTTTTTGGGGATGAATCATGCACAATCTATTACTCCCAAATTCATTAAAACCTTAAAGCAATATGATCCAACTTTATGGATATTTCTTGGCCTGGAGGAATCACTGTTAGTATTCAGAGGAGAATTCAAGCTACATGAGTATTCAGTCCTTGGCCTCTCTATCGTAAGTGTCCAAAAAAAAAGTGTCAGAAGGTCTAGTAAATAGACTTACAATAATAACTCCTTCCATGTAAGCCGTCACACCACCATCATATGAAAATGACTGTTGGTCTCTATCAATTTAGGTTGCGCTCAAAGTAGCGACCCAGAGCTGCAGAATTCTGTGTCTTACTAACAGATCTCTGAGCCATCTATTTTCACTATTTTTATTGAGACTTCACATTACTAAATATTGAAGCATTTTCTCCACCCCCAATAACTAATTATTTATGATGCCAACTTAATAGCAATCTGATTTTCAGAGAGTGGGTACTTCATACTTTCTGATAATCATATACCCTTTTGTAATTTTGTTTGGAAAACAAAAGCAGAGGAAACTCTGTTAGTATAAATTTACTAGTTGCCCTGGAGAATTTAAGCCTATATTTGTTTGGTTTCAAAGGATTCTTAGTTTAAACTGCATTATTTGGGTCGCTATGGCTAAATCTGTGCTTTCTGTAAATACCCTATAAATGGTATAATAAGTGGCTATAATGAGTTAAAATGGGAAGCAAACCTAAAATTGCCAATAGTTTGTCACATGTTTGAGAGACATAACTTGTCCTCTAATATCATTCTCCAAGGAGGTTATCTGTGGGACTTTCTGCATTCAAAAGAATTGTATTTCACAGTTAAGCTAAAGTGACCACAGTACAGTGTGAGATGACATGCTGCTTTTTTTAAAGCTTCTCTCAAACGATTTTAGTTGCTTGTCATCGGGCGCAAGTCAGGTTCTGCCGAGCCAAAGCTGCATGGAATGTGTTGATGAAGAGGACACTCCAGACAGCACAATACACTTGTCTACAGGCAGAGTGTGAAAAAGAATGCTGAGAGGTTGTGGCAATATTGCTTCCTCTGGTATAAGTCATAGAAAGGATAGTGGTTGCATTGGAAATGAATCCTGGTGCTGAAAGGGTGCACTTCAACCTTTCAGTTTGTACACAAGTCTCAATGTAACAGCATTATCTGGCAATTGGCCTTCTTAGGCCTAATTTTCAATCCACAAGTAGGAGTTAGGTCATTGAGGATATCCTCACCATTAGAGTTATTCGGTTTGCATAAAGACTCTACTTAGCACTTTAAGAAGGAGTGCTGATTTTCAAAGTGTTGATTTGATCTACAGTCATTATTGTGTACACTACGAGTCAGCAATCCACCAACAGTTGAAGGTTTGTTTATGATAAACTAAAAGCAAGGTCCGTCTATAATCTGCAGAAACTTGGGACAAAATCTGAAAACTTCTATAAACAGAGATATGATATTGGCCTAGTAGTTACATTTTATTAGTCCTGGCTGAACAAAGAGTGCAGAGACCATTTTACAGCGAATGGCCAAGTAGCTAATTCATGGTACATCCTATCTGATAAAAAATATTAGGAATTAATCAAAGGAATTATAGTAAAGAAAAATACATGTGATATAGTTTGTTCACCCTTTTTTAAAATAGCATTTTGCTTCCAGAATCTTACTTTCAATTAAGTTTAAAGGTCTTGATTGTGATGATATAAACAACAGGAGAGTGCATATTTGGGAAAAAGGAAATGAAAGAAAATGACTAGAGCATTATGAATGCTCACAATGAAGCTGAACCTTGAAACCACGTAACCACACAGTTTCACCTTTTAGAACAAGCTTCTAGCTCAGCTCATGTATACCAAGTGGCATAAACCTTATACCAGTTTTTGAGCAACCAGTACCTGATTCTATGGTTTGGCATCACATTTATTTTTGTTACACATTATATCAATGTGAAAATAAAAGAAAAACCCAGGCTTTGACTGAGGCTTGCTTGATGATGTTTGGTTTTGTGCAACTCACCAAGTAAAAGTAAAATTTGAAAGAGTAAGATGGCAGACTAAGGAAAAAAAAATAGACTTGTAGGGAGTTCTACAATAGTTTTACCCAGATAAGCATTGCTCTGTATTTTAGTGATAATACTGATAGTGATGGGTCCAAAACAAAATGCAGAATGCAAACATTCAAACACGTAGGATTCTTTGATTCTACATTTGGAACTATACTTTGTTCCCAGCTTCTTTCATAGTAAAAGAGTTAATTAAACCCCCAAGTCTTAATGCCTGTAGACTTTAGGGAAGTTTGTTCTGGATCCAGATCAAAACCCTTTCTAGTTGCAAACATGCCACAATGTTGTCTATTTTACCTGCCATAAAATATCCTACTGCCATGACAGCAAGTGTTGCTGTCCTTAAAAGGAAACCATTTCCTTGACTAAAAATAGATGTGATATGGTTCTACTGCATTTGTAAATTCCTGCAATTGACTGGGATGACTGACATACAAAAGCCAGAGCATGAAGGTTGCTTGCTTATGGTATGCCTTGCATATCCATTCAAATAAAAAAAAAGCCCAAACCTGAACACCTAGTTTATATAGGAGCATTGTGCCAAAATACTCTGCATTTGCAGTTTTCCTCTGTGTGACTAAATAGGCCTATGTAATTGTTTATAAACTTGGGAGTTACATAAGATAAGATAACATTGCAGGGGGGTAGAGAGGATGATTATATGCAGATAGATGGGCTGAGTATTTTTAACTTTCAGTGGGGTTGTGGATTTTTCTCATTACTGAAAATCAGGTCAATTTTATTTAGATTTTATGTAGAGGTCTACATGCCTTATTTAGGGCCCCAAAATCTGGTAATCTGGGAACTGATATGATTTTAATTAAGTATTTTTAATGTTGTGGACATATAGCTAAATATCCCTTTCTACTCTATTTTTGCATGCCAAACTGATGGAGCTGTAAATCAAGAATAACATTTTCAGTCTACACCAAATAAAATAAATATTTGTAATGAGATAAGAATGGATTTTTAATGGATAGAACAGATTGTTCTTCCATGTCTTTTTATAAAAAAAAGTACAAATCAATGTCTGCTCTTATTACAGTTATGTAAGTCCAGGTAAGCTCCACCCCCCATCAATATTTGCACCACCATCAATATTTTTTGATATATAAAATTACATCAACCAATTCAGCTGGGAACAGAATATGACCCTTGATACATACGTTAATCTTGTGATATACCAGCATTCAGACCTTGTTTTAAGTCTTCCTTTTTTCTTTTCCAATATCATATAAAATATTCTGTAGACCATGCATATTAAGCATCCAAGGGAAAATGTGCTGCCTATCTAGTTTATATAGCCTTTAAAAATTATGAATATAAATGGATTTCTTTTTCTCATATGCATGTTAATTGATTAAGATATGCTTAACTTCATCCGAGAAAACAGAGTTGTAGTGGCTCAATCATTTTCCTGCCTCCTCCTTTCACTTTTACTGCTCTGCCCACCTAGCTAAATAAATAGCTTCTTTAGACTAGTTTGAAGTTAGGCATCTGCCAAACTGGATTAGCTTTGCAGTGTATTAGGCCACTTGTACACATGACAGGGGTTTAGTCCCCTAAACTGAAACAGTGGGTTTTTAATTGCGATGATTAAAAACCAACCATTTCAATTTGGGAACTTCTGTCACTGTTATGGTAAGGGGCCCAATCCTTTTCTTTTCTTGTCTTTTTTTTTTGGTGTGTGGAGCCTGTCTGCATCTCCTGCAGCTGCGGGATGAGCTGTCAGCAGACTAAGTGGCTCCTGAGCTGCAGGAGGGCCTGGTCCATGGTGGTGGCACCCCTGGGGCTGTCTGGGTGGACTGCTAGTGGGTGGGTGCCACCAAGGGTGCTGCCACTGTGCAGGGAAGGTTTGCCCCCCTCGCCCTGCTCAGCTCAGGGCCTGCTGGCAACTCAACCCTGGCCGTGGGAGATGCAGGCAGGCTCCATAGGAAAAGAAAAAGGATCAGGCCCTTTGCTGCTTTTTATTTCTCAGTGGAACCTGCCCACATGAGTTGCCACTGGGCTGCATGGCCCCTGAGCTGTGAAGGGCCCCAGTCCGTCCCCCTGTAGTGGTGGCACCCCCTGGGGCTGCCTAGGTGGGGTGCTAGCTACACGGGTGCTGCCCCAGGTCACAGGCAGCATGCACTGGATCCAGCTCTTCCCTGAGCCCACACAGGGAGCAGCGCCTGGTGGCTTCCAGTGTAGGCTCAGGGAAGAGTTGGATCTGGTGGGTGCTGCCTGTGAGCTGGGGCAGCACCTCCACAGCTAGCACCCCACCTGCATGGTCCTTGGGGGCATCACTGCTGCGGAGAGAAGGACCAGGCCCCTCCTCAGTCAAGGGGTCATACCACCCAGTGGCTGCTCACTTGGGCAGGCTCCGCTGAAAAAAAAAAGCGGCAAGGGGCCTGATCCTTCTTTTTTCTGCAGAGCCTGCGTGCCTCTCTCACTGCCAAGGGATGAGCTGCTGGCAAGTCATGAGGTGTGGGGGGCCCTGGACCTCCTCTCCACAGCAGCAGTGGTGCCCCCTGGGGCCACCTGGGTGGGTGACTAGTGGGCAGGTGCTGCCCCAGCTTTCAGGCAGCACCCAGCCTGATCCAACTGTTCCCTGAGCCCGAGCTGGGGAAGTACCTGCCCCCTAGCTGCCCACCCAGGTGGCCCCAGGGGGTGCTGCCACCATGGAAGGAAGGAGCGGGGCTCTCCACAGCTCAGGGGCCACTTGGCCCCCTGGCAGCTTGTCCCCTGGCCATGGGAGATGAAGGCACGCTCCACAAAAAACAAACAAAAGACTGTGCCCCTCCCCGCTTCTGCCTCCAGCCTGCCTCTCCTGCAGCGGGGGATGGAGGGGGTAGGGGGGAGTTGAAGGCTGCAATATTACAAATAACTACATTGCAAATTAAACTACATGCGGATGTGGTTTAGTTTGCAATGTAGCAAACTCATTTAAATAATAAAAAAGTCCCCCACATATACAGCATGATGCAATTAAACTGCAAAAATGGGCAATTTTAATCATGTGTACAGCTCCAGAAACAGATCAGTTTAAAATAATTTATAGTTTCTTAGTTGAAGTAATAAAATATTAACATTACAATGTACATTTTAACTTTATGTTACATGTGTGTGCATATTACCATTACCTTATGGACACATACTCTAAAGATATCATTTGGTTATGGAGGGTGACTCCAATTTTGTTTCTGTTGATAGGAATTAGAGTGCTAGCTTTGACTCTGAGATTGGTCCACAGTGAACTCACATTGTTAAACTCTTCTAAATTGTCCAGTATTTTCTGATCACTGGATAGATGAGGGGGAATATAGGAATACCTTTTTACCCAGAGAGCTTGGGAAATTTGACTCAAGTCACTTGGCTGCTTTGGTCATTTACTTGACTTGGGAGATACCCCTTTCAAAAGGAGAAGTAGAGGCTACTTGTACCTACCAACTTACCAAAATAAGCTCTGTTGAGAGAGGTTTCATGGTATGCATTTTGCACTGTTTTCAGTAGAGGTCAAACAGAGCAAGTAATACAAAAAAGTATGTGCAAATATTCACAAAAATTAAATCCATGAGTTCTCTGTGATAGCATGGGGAGCATTTTCATTTCACATGAACGATATTATAATGCTATTAGACTTGAAGAACAAAAACATATTTTTGACTACTCTTGTGCTAAAGTAGTGGTTAGTATTCACCCTTAGATTCACAGATTAAATAATTAAGATGATTTTTGGGGAAGGTTGGTATGTCTTTCCTATCTTGGCCTTCTGTCAGATTAAAGATTTCTCTTACTTAAACAGGAAGACATTAAGAAGCCAGTGAAGAGGTTTGAAGCTATGGAGGGGGTAACTGTTTCCAGAATTTAACTGGAGATAGTAGAAACATTTGTCTCCTTTATAAAACAAACAAACATTCAAAATACTTTTTTTTTTACCGGTTCTTACTCTATTCTCCTTTCTGATCTTAATAAAAATCCTATTGAATTTCCCTTTGAGATCAGGCTGTGTGTGTGTGTTTATATATATATATATATATATATATATATATATATATATATATATATATATATTTGAGCAAAATATATACCACACACACATAGGGGCAAGGGCAGATGTCCCAGATTGGAGAACCTGGTTTCCAGGCAGTTTGGGAGCACTGCATAGGTACTCTTGTGGGGCACATCTACATGTGCAATTAGCATGGCTGAATAAACTCTGGTATAGTTTGTGCCAGAGTTTATTGCTCCTGGGTGCAGCATTTACATGTGCACCCAGGGCCACAGTATGTTGAGCCTGGGTGGTACCCCAGCTGGCAGGGGGCCCAGGGGATCAGCCTGCCAGCCTGGAGCTGTTCCACCTCAGCTCAATGTACTATGGAGGGACTGGCTGGGGCACGAGGGTACTAGTATGGGGCTAGCCAGCAGGCACTCCATACACTGCCGTATCCTTGGGCCCCAGCCATCCCCAGTCACCATCTACACTTGCGCTGCGGTGGAGTAAATAACTCTACCATACGATAGTACTTGTGTCAGGCAGTACTATCCTATGGCAGAGCTAATTAGTTTATTCCAACCTAATAGCACTGCATGTGTAGATGGTGACACTTTACTGCATAGGTAATTAGTCAACTCTGCAGTAAAGTGCATGTGTAGATGCTCCTGTGGTCAACTAGTTCCTAATTAATTAGAATCCCAGCAGTTACCACTTCTCAGTGAAGCAACCACGGTAAGTACCGCTTCCCCTTGTTGAGTTCTTGTTGAGTCAACTGTTTCATCATAAGGATTTGTTGCCAGATTTATGTTTTGAATTCTGTTCGGCCCCTTTCAGCTTACTTTTGTTAATAATGAGTACTTTCACCTGCAATGTGGTCTGTAAACACTAACCAGCAGAATATCTCTGAGGTAGGTAGCTATTATTAGAATAGTATTATAATGTATGTCAGATGTATGAGGAAACTGAGACTTGTTCAAGAGTACTGAGGGACTCAAAGTGGAAACTAGGATTCCTGGCTCCCATTCCTAGGCTTAGGCTACTAAACCAAGGCTTGCGCTCTTGGGAAGTATTATAAACCTAACCTGGTTCCCTGATTGCAATGGTGTTGGTATATATATTTCTAATGCTTGGTAATATTCTATAGAATTGAAAAAAAACCCTCTTTTCTTTGAAAACAATCATTATTTCTTTGGGCTGTCATAATTTTTAAAGCCTTTAATAGAAGTTGACATCATGTGCCATTTATGTGTCAGACTGGTTAGCAAAATCTTTTGATACGTAGACTTATTTGTCAGGTAGCAGATTCCCAGTACTCCTTTTCACCTTTAAACTGTTATATCCTACTCTGGTCAAAAATATCTGAAAACACTGCTTCAGCATGATTCTTGTCACATGAATTTGGCATTTTTCTCTTTTTTTTATGAAGCAATTTATTTTTAAATACCTGTCATGTTCAGCTTGTTACTGCTGCTCTACTTCACTAGGAAGAAAAAAAAATCATTAGATGGTAGTAATTCATAAGGTAATGTAGTGTAACTGGCTCCTGATTTTTAAGGGGAAATCATTTTGCATACTTGGTTTGCACTAGAAAAAAATAACCCTGGTTCAATTGTGCAATTTTTAGATATTTCAGCTCAGAATATGTTCAAAGAAATTTTAATTCCTTTTGTAAAAGTATAACCTTTTTGTGAGTGAAATACACTTTAGTATTATGCAATTGAACTTACTGTTCAGGAGATTTTAATATCCTAAGGCAAAACAACGCTTACTGGGTTAAATCCTGTATATAAATAGCTCAGATTGCTAAATCATTTAAGATGAGTTCCTGCAAGATTTGAAGCCTAGAGCTTGATCCTGGAAACACTTAATGTGTGCTTAACTTTTAGCTTGTAAGTTGCCAGAATGACTGTGCAACTACCAGCATGGGTAGAGGTAAGCACATAGGTATGTGTTTGTAGGGCTGGGGCCTAGATTTGTAACGTTACAAATGAGAAACACAGGCATCACTTCCCAAAAGGAACCCAGTTGCGAGGCAATCTTATTTCTACCACCTAATATCATTCTATATTTTCCTTGGCATACATTTTATTTTTAGGAAACAAAAAATACTAAGTAGGAATCTGAATCATTAAGTTAGACAGTAGCCTTCATTTATTTAACCAACTATAAATGTATTTTTAATGGTTATCTGCTGTCTGGAAAGATGTATACTAATTCCATTTTGTTACATTAGAGGTTATTCATAATTTTTTCCAAAAGTAAATCTTAGGACTGTTTTTTTCTTACAGAACATTCAAATAACAACTTGTCAGAACAATAATGAATATCTTTCCATGTATTCAAACAAGACTTTCTTATTAGAAAATATAAATAATATATAATTTTAAAATAAAGCAAATACATCTTACTGCATACATGAGAAAGCTCCACTGAAGTCAACTGAGAAACTAGTCATAATGATCTAGTCATAATGATCTTGTTTGCAAAAAAATATCCTGAACCATTATAGATACAAAAATATATTGATTTAAAAGAATGCCTTCATTATTTCTATTATTCTTGACAGTCATCATTTCAATGACACTAGAGACTGGGAAAGAAAGGGTTACTAAATCAGAGAAGTTCAGAGACAGATTAGGGTTTCCCAGCGGCACATATCTCTAGCAGTAAGTGTGGAAGCCAATTCGGAAGAAACACGTTTGAAGTGGCAGAACTAATCATGCAGAAGCAATTTGCGATTTTCTCTCTCTCTCAACCTAGATAAAGCAGAGCATTATGACATTGGCTGCACTGAACAAGGTCAATTTACTGTGAAAAGGCAGCTATAGACTCCAACTTCAAATAAACTTTCATCCTGCATCACTAAAAACAGGATTTAGCCTATTGCTTACACTGCAGAATAGGCAGAACAAAAAGAGCAATTCAATTAAGAGGCACCCAGGTTTGCTTGTTTTCTTCTTTTTTTTTTTTTCCTTTTTTTTTTTACTAACTGTTAACTGTTTCAGCTATTCAGGTGTAACCAGATCTCAAGTTATTCTCCTCAGGTAAAAAATTGAATCTGTCTACTCTTGCTAGACTTGAATTCAATTGGAGCCGTGTGCTTTTCTTAAAGCACAAAGAGTTCAATTACAGCATTTTAAATAGCAAATGCAAACCTGATTTTGTTCAATATATCTATATTTTAGATTGAAAGAGAAAGATCTCTAGAGCCTCCTGCCCCAGCATTGCACAGGGGCCTTATGAAACAACCTGTAATGATTCCTTTTTACTTTCACTTTTTTTCAAATGTGATTTGAAGGTTTAATAATTTAAGCTCATCCCTGTGTGCGTGGGCAGGCACAAAGCTGTTGCACTCCAGGAAGCACCTCAAAGCTGTATCACCTCCCTTGGCAAGTCACAATTCCTTCCCTGCTAACCACTTGGGCGCATCTACATGTGCAGTGGACTGTGCAGTTGTTACTGCGCAGTCATTTAGTACTTGCTTAAGTACTATGACACTGAATACCTTAAGCAAGTACTAAATGACTGCACAGTAACCGGTGTTACTGTGCAGTCCCAATGCCTCATGGCTATTTTTAGCAGCTACTGCACAGTAGCGTCGGTGTCATGGTTTGTGCCTGGTGACACTACATTTCCATAGCAATGAGCTACAACAGTGTAGCTTGTTGCTACGGTGATGTAGTGTCTCATGTAGATGCGCCCAACTGGCTCCATGGATGGGGAGTAATTTACTGCTGCGCTGAAATGGGTACAGTACTTCTGCCCTAGGGCTAGCCCCAACTTGCTGGCTGGTGCCTGGGAGGGCAAAGCCAAGATTTCACTCATGCCCCTCGTTTCCTTACACAATGCTTGGGGGAGTATTTGGTACATAGGATCTTGCTCTCTCTTTCTCTCCCATACATTTCAGGTATGATGTGAGGATCTTACTTCTCCCTCCTAACACACTTCTCTGTGCAGCTATGTTAGTACCAGTCTCAATCTGTGCCCTAGGAAGTACATGGCAAATCTTCACTTCCAGATGGAAATTTCACATCTCCTATATTAGCTATTCTGTTAGCAGACATCTTCAGCTTTGCTTTGTGCTGTGCAGCTTTGGAGGTGGTTATGTCCTGGGTATAGTCAAAGAAGTAGCTCAGTGAATAAACACAAGCTACTCTCTAAGCAATGGAAAAACTCTCCTACCTACTTTCTGGCAGATAGCCAAGGAAGATATTTCTTGTGAAAAATTAAACAAGGGTGCACCTTAATTAGTTGTTCAGGAATACAACCAGCTGGGATATTCAGGCTTTAGTACATTTAAGTTTATTAGCTGCTTCCAAAAGACTTTTTTCTTCCCTTCTTAATAATTTATATTCTCATGATGGCAATAGGCAGGTAGATGAAGATTTTTATGTGTGTGGGATGGAAACTGTTCAGAAAATATATCTAGAAGGTAAAAGAAGATATGATTAAATATCATTACTGTTATAATTCATATTAAAAAATGCACAGTGAGTCCAAGGGCACAGTGGCTCAATGGATTAATGCATTAGTCTATTAGTCTTTCTGTGCCAGACTCCAGGACTCCAGATCGAGTTCTGGTGAGCAATGGACCTCCATGGAGCTGACATTTGCTCCTGAAAAGGAGCAGAAAATAGTCCATTAACCTTCCCATTGGTTTCAAATCAACTGCTGAATTCATGAGTAGCTGCCTGGCTACTCAGAAAAGGAACCTCAGTTGGAGGGGAAATGTCCTTTTACTGTTGGTTATTATTATTGTTTATATAGGTAGTGCCCTTCATGTGCCTGGCCAAAACAGAAGTGTCGTAACTGAAAGAGCTTGTGATCCAAAGGCCATTTTGTTTCAACCCACAGTCAACTGTGTGCAGATCCATAGAAATTCCAGAGATTTCTCTATGGTGTTTCTCAGTACTGGCAATTCTTTCAGTAGAAGAAAACACTGGTTTATTCATTAGTTTGCAGATCTCAGGGATTGCACCAGGGAGAAAAGACATCCCTGCCAAAGTTCCTGTTGGCTCCATCTGGTCTCTGGACAGCTTGACTCCTCCAGTAGGGATTTCAGTGACTGTTTTGGCACCAGGAGCTTGCCTCAGGGGTTGCTCAAGAGAAGGAGCCTTCACTCTTGGTTTTGAATGGGGGAAGAATCTAAGGTTTGTCCCATCTCTGTTCCATCTGAAAAGCTGTAAAAATTGTACAGCCATTGCCAAGAGGCTCTTCTGAAGATGGAAGCACTGGAGGAACGTGCTATTCAGGGGTCCCACCCAAATTTCATGCTCTCAAAGCACAGATCCATGGGTACAGGAATCTCTTCACACAAAGAAGAAAAAGGGCGAATTAGGTTCCAAGTTAGGGAAATATGGTCAAGTAAGCACATAGGACATAGAGATAATTTTGACTTCTGCTATAAATAAATTGAAAGGACAAAACCAAAACTTAAAGGTATGAAATATTTCAGAAATAGCAAAAAAGAAGTGCAGTCACTTTGCATTGGCTTAAGAAAGGTTTAAGACTAGGATTTCTGGGGAACTAATCTTCCCTTTTGGCTGTTTCCAAGTATTTTAAATTAACATAAAACACATAAATGTCCCCTTTCAGGGGCTTACTGTGGAGTCTTTACAGCTGTATAGACAAGAGAGGCTGCTTGGATGTGGTGCAAGTTTTTTTAGTTGTCATGTTCAGTGCACTTTTTCTGCTACACTTCTGGCTAGTCTACAACTGAAGCATAACACAGAATCAGCCGAGTGGAGCATCCTGCCTCATTATTAATGCCTCCAGAATGGGTATGTATTTATTTTTTACATTGTTTTAAAATAGGAAGATTCCTGTTTAGAAACTGAAAGTTTGCTAGAAACTTTCACCTTAGGGTACTGACTCCTGGCTCACATCCATTTCTTAGCCATAAAGTATTGCTTTGTTCCATTTCTGGAAATGCAACAAGATCTGCTGAAGTTTTCTTTTGAAATGGATAATTTGTGACAGCTTTCTCATACATCCAAGCTGTCAAGTACAACTTGTTTGTCCCAGAAACTTCTCTATGCTGTAGAACCCATATTAAGTTTCTGATAAGTATGCTTGGTACATTCCAAATGTCATTATTCCCATTGTAAAACAGATACTGCACGATAAATGGAGAGCTATGCATGTACATAATGTAATTTATGTAAATATATATTTATAAGATAAAATGTATTTTAGGTTCATAGTATAAGACTAATTTACTGCTTGCAAAAGAAATTGTATATAAAGAGCCCAGGGTTATTAGATTAAACTTATCATTTTAACCCCTGGTTGAGATGGCTGTACTAGATTTCAAGAGAATTAATTTTGTAGATTTGAGACACTTGGTGCCAGGTCACCCCCACTGTTCAGACACCCGGGGTAGGGGCTGAGAGGTTTGGGAAAACATTATGAGGTTTCCTTTTACAGATTTTCCTGTAAGCTGATCCCATTGACTTCAGATAGATAGATAAAAAGAAGAAATCATTCTTCACTTACAATACCTTAAACATACCAGACTAAATCCTGAGAACCTTATTTAGAGTCTTGTACCCTAACTCATATTGAATAGCACCTCCATTCACAAGTAGCCTCATTATTCATGCAGAAAGGTGCTACTACACTGGAATAAAAGTATCAGCCTTATTTTTCTGGGCTAGGAAACACCCACTTCACTTTTGAGGAATGATTAGAGAAAAGCAAATAGTGGAAAGCAAAGTTCTAGAGATATTTGTTTGAGTTTTAAATGGAAACTGTTAAATGTGTTTCTTTTGTATTCAGCAAAGATTTCTGTGCATGAATATACTGCAGGAATCAATACCAAAAAAGCAAATTGTAAATGAATATAACATGATGCATCTTATTAAATGTGAATTTTTGCAGTGAAATACTGATTCTAAGACTTTTATTTAGGCAGTCTGGACTAGAGAAGCATGTCTTGTATTTTGGGGGTCTAAAAACAAGCTTACATATTATTTACACTATCCCAGTTGAATTGATGTCCTAAAACCAGTTTCAATATGGTCTTTGTACAGAGGTTTACTTGAGGATGGTGTAATTGTGTGTGTGGACACCCTTATGTAGATTTTTACCTTGCTTGCATTGGTTTAGTTTGTGTATGTAAGTTTACTCATACAAAGTTAAAGCAGTACAATATATGAACATGCAAAATCACACCAGTTTAACTAAATCGATTTAAGTGGCAACCAGGGTGACTTTGTATGTGGACAGTATCTTAGTTATTTTGATTCAAGTCTATGCATCAATATGGTTATCTCAATAAAAATGACAGTTGACAAGAATGCAACTTAAGCCAAACTAAAATAGTGCTCTTAGTCTGAAATGGGAGTTCTCACATAGACTTACACCAAAAGAACACATAAGTTTAAATTCACACTTCTGGATATTTCAGAGCAAATTGTTTGTAGCTTTGACTAAGATAGCTTGAAGTCTTATTTTTTTAATATCGCAAAGAACTGCTTGTGAACATGAACTGATCTCCAAGGGAATTCCTATGTGTAAATATGTCTAGACTCAAAAGGAACATACTACAGCCAAAGTTGTCCCCTAGCTTTGCCTCCTTTCTTCCAAGGTCCTTTCCTCCCAAAGCCTTTACAACATGTCTGGGGCTCCTCAGGGTCTGGCATCAGGCTTGAAGAAGGGTATAGAAGTGGTATTAGAGACTCTTGGGCCTCATCCAGATGAGCGAGCACTTGCCTGTTGCAGCATCTCAAAGCGGTTTGAGATGCTGCAAGAGGCCTTCTGGGAACTAAAAAATGTTCCCCGCACTGAGTATTTGCAGTGCAGACTCTAAATTTTATAGTGGGACACCCCAGTATCAAAAAAACAAAACAAAAAACAGGGCAGGGCATGCTCCTGGAGTGTGCCCTGAAGCATAGAAACACTCTAGCAACTGCCAGAGCATCTCTATGGCTGCTCCATGCCCATAATGCTGCAGCACACTGCCTCAGCATGCTGGGGCAAATAGGAGTGGGGTAAGGCTGCAGCAGCGGTGCAGACCCAGGCTCTGTCCCAGGTAAGTAGGGACAGGAGGGTTGGGGGACTGTGTGGTTTCTGGTAGGGGTTGTGGGTGTGGGGTTTGTGGGGAGATTTGTGGGGGGGATGCCACATGCAGGCCACCCTCACCCCCTACTCCCTCTGGCACACAGCCCCCGGCACTGATAGCAGCAGCCAGCCAAGCCATCGGAGACTCATGGTCCATTGCAGACACAGCCCCACGGTGGTGTGACACTGCCTGACTCAGGGTCTGCAGATGGCAAATGGAGCCAGCCTGACCCAGCCAGGCCCACCCCACCAGTCCATAAACCCTCCCACAAACCCCATATCTCCCATATCCCTCACCCTCCACATACCCACTCACAGACCCCATCTCCCCCCCTATACCCACACCCCCACACACCCACCCACAACCCCACCACACCCGCCCAAGAACCTCACCCCCCCCACACCCCTTCCCACCCCCTCCTGCAAACCCCACATCTCACAACCTGTGAGCCCAGCTGCCAGGCAGGATGGGACCCACTGGCAGGAGCTGTGACTGTAGGGGCAGCTGTCCCCACATCCTGGTTAGCAAAGGAGTCAGGGGGAGCTCTGATTTTTCTATGACAAAAAAAACAAAAGCACAAATGCTGGCCCCAGCTTCTAGCTCCCCCTGGCTGCAGATCCAGGAGGAACTGGGCAGGGTCAGTTTGCACGCACCAAGTGGCACAATTTGCCACACACCAAAGTGCATGTTCAGGCACATGTGTTGAGGTACAAATCTCCGGCACAAATTTGTGCCACTGCTATTTGAGCTGCTGCAAGCACATATGTCTGCATGTGTGGATGTGCCCTTGGGCCACATCCAGACAAGCTCAGACATGAGGTATGTGGTAATGCAAACACGTCTGCAGCACCACATACTGCACGTTTAGATGTTCGCAGAACTGCACGGGAGTGCTGCCCATGAGTGCACTGCTCTGCGGGGCGTTTTGATCCCTGGATACCTAGGGGTCAAAAAAAACCCATGAAAAAAGCAGAGCAGTGCACTCACAGGTAGTGTGCACCACAGGGGAGCCGGGCTTCCCGGACCTATATTGCGGCTGCTGGCCCAGCTCTGCACGGCAGAATCTGGAAGCACCCTTGGTGCCTTTGTATAACATTTCTAAACAATAACATATATAGCAACTGTGATGGTGTGTTTATAGCCCCAGTAACTTTATTGGTATTATTTACTAAGTAAGGTACTATAAATGTGGCAGAATTGGGCTCCAATTTAAATGTCTTAACATCTCTTATTTTTTTGTTTGAGCTACAGTAAATCCAGCTATAGTCAGCATATAGTTCTCACCCCCAAACAGGCTGAAATACAGCATTAGTTGACATAGAAATCAAAACTCTTCATGCTGTACAAAGAAGAGTTTGTAATTGCTGCCTGATGCTAATCCTATTGGCACGTACTCGTGAAACATGCCATAGCGCTGCAGGGAAGTTGTCAGGATCTGGTTGCAGGACTCAGCATTTAGAAGAAGGACTCAGGCTAAGCTTAGACTATCCATCGCCACCCATGAGTCAAAGTACATCTACTCTCTTGAATGACAGGCCTTCTAGTTTAGACAATGCACATGAAAAAGAACATCCCTCTTTCACTGCAGCTCTATTGTTACTTAGGTTTAAGTTCTTAACCCCTTTCCTGTTAAAGTTTCACTTGCACATAAAAAGGTACCTGTAGCAATCTTTATTAAATTTCCACTTACAGAAGCGGATTAGATAACACTAAATAGTTCCATTTAAAGCAAGAGTTTTAAATAGTTGGGGGGGAGGGGGGTTCTTCACTAGAGTTTGCTTTGTTTGGTCTTTATTTGTAATTTAGAAGAGGGCTTGTTTTGAACATAAATGTGTGGTAGAAGGAAATAAGATGCGTCATTGAACTAATTAGTTACATTTTTAAATATCCTGCATTGGAAGTTGCTAACAATGAGAATAGTAAAAAACTGAATCATTATATAGCTGATGTCTATGCAAATATAATGTTTTGCCTGTCAGTAATTAAGGTATAACTTAAATAAATTAATGTTAATACTTTTGCAATCTGAGCCTGGTACTGAAACTAGTTGCTAATTGGCTCCTGATTCTTTGAAGTTGGCATATGCTTAATTTTAGGTTTTTGAGTGCTAATTTAAATGGGATAACAGATCTCTCTCCTGCATTAAGTGTATACTCAGATTCTCTGTTGCCTGCTCCTTTGGGTGCAGTGGATACTACAACCCAGGCAAAGTGGATACTAAATACTACTAAATACAAAGAGAATGATTTATACATATTTAGTACTAGTGTTTTTTCATATTATTGTATCATATCTAAAATAAGGTTCCAATCTAGGCACCCTTAGGCAAATTTCAACCCCAGAATGCAACTGCATGTAAACTCAGGGGGCTTCATGGAACAATAACTCATCAAAAAATCAGGGTGGTAGTTTATAAGATCTTGGGGCAGGGACTCAGGGCCAAAGCATCATTACAATTAAGGAGTTATTTCTCCTCTCCTCTCCTTTCCTGCAAAGTGCCTAATTTCCTTCTGGGTGCTTTTAGAATAATCACAAGTTTTATCAGAAATAACGATTCTTATTTAAAATATAAATCAATTATTCCTTTTTCAAAAACAAAAATTTTATGTCAACTTTTCAAAAGAAATTCCAGTCACAGAGCATTTTTTTTTAACATTGAGGTTAATGTCTGGCTTCTTTAATGTCATAGTGTGTTCATGAAAATGATACTTGAAAGGACCAACCAGGGCCTGACAGAGTGCAAGCAAATGTTATAGAAGCTCCCTAACCCACCTCTGTTATCGTATCTTGGCCCTGACTTGCAACGCCCAAGTGAATTCAGAGCTGCATTTCCTCAGAATTGAAACTGTGCTTTGTGACAAATTGCACAGTTGTTTTGTGAAATAAATATCCACAAATATCTTTTGTCACCTTCGTCGAATTTGGATTTTGGCTTTCAGGCTTGAAAAAGAGTGAGCCCTGCATTCGCTCCTAGTGTTTCCTCTTATTTTCATAGTTTATTACAATAAGAATAATTTCAAATTAACTTAATGCTGATGTTATTTTCATGTCAAATTAAAAGACAAGTTAGAAAAGATATAGATTGTTAATTTTTTAGAATTTTACTAGATCTCCTTTTACACTGTGTCCCTTAATGATCTTGATACAGCATAGACTTATGCATGTGGTTAATTTTGAGCATCTGGAAATCTTGTTGAAATCCCTGGAAATATTCACATGCTTAAAGTTAAGCACATACATAAATCTTCGTAGAGTTAGTAGCTGGTTCTTATTTGACTTGATCCCCTTTTGACCTTAGAAGCTGGTCATTTTGTTTAAATGAAAAAAAAAATGTAAAGAAATAATGTATTTTAGTATATCTTAAGAATGTATATTATTTCTATACTTACACAACTCCACTTTCTATAGTGTCACCTTTTATATTATTGCTGTGCATTTGGATTCTGTTGGTAGCCAAATTAATCCAAATATAGTTAAATCTATAAAGTTGGTTAGTTACATAATTGTTCCAGTAATGTTTCTATTTCCAAACGGAAGGTTTTATATAACTAGCTTGCCTGGCAAAAGGTAGGCAAAGAATCAAATATCTATTTAAAATATATTTTTAGGATAATAGTCATGCATCCATAGGTACTCAATTATTCATATTAGTAAAGCTTAAATATGTCCTTGTTTCTAGATGCTAAATACAAAAGATTGCAAATTTAGTAAAGTCCAATTTCCTTTTGAATTCAAAAGTGAATTATCCCACACAATTCTTTCTATTACTTACTTCTTTCTGTTAAAGACACTGTAAAAGTTGATAAATGACATGGTGCTGAATAAAGTTATTCAAGTGCTTAGAGCTCTGTTAAAGATGCCAAGTGGTTAAGCACATGCTTGGGATCGGTTCTTATTTAAGCTAAAGCCCTTGTTCCATGGTTGGGCACTTGGCTTACTATGGGCCCCTTTTTATTGTCAGAATGGAAAAAGGGCTGGGGCCAAGTTATTTAAAAACATTTAAACACAATTCTGCTGAAGCCAAATGGACAATTTATGTTCTTAAAAGAATCGTGTACTTTAGCTTTTTGCTGGATCATGGCTCAAGTGCTTGTAGTGTCACGACCTTAGGATACGGACAAATGAACAGATTAGAGAATTAAAAGGAAAGGGGGAAGCACCTTATCTCAGGTGCTCCATGGTAAGTGTCTGTGTGGCTGTTCTTATCCCATGGTAAGGGAAGCTAATCCAGGACAATTTATTCCTCCATGAAACAGTGCAATTCAACTTTCACTGATGGGAATAAGAGTAGGTACACATGCCAGTTAGTGAATAAAAACTGTTCCACACGGAGTTCACATTCGCTTTGAACTTCTGGCCATTTGTTAATTTGTTGATACCTTTACTCACCTGAAACTCCAACTGAAGAGGAAGGACAGCTGGTGTGTAAGTGAACAGAATTGGACCCCCTCCTTTTTATAACTTCAGTGCTTTACAAATATCCACCCTACGGTTATGAAACCCATACTCAACAGAAAGGGTTTTTTGCAGTTTATTTATATTAGTTACATTACTGAGGTCATCCAAGAAGTATACTCCTTTGATTGTAAGTAATACTGCTGTATATAGTGATATTATGCCCCAAAACCTTTTCGTAGCAAATGTGAGCACAATTGTGTGTACACCTCAAACTTACTGTTTTTCAACAAAATGATTCCAGGTCATTTCTGAAAACTAAATAAAACAGCAAAATAGCTATTATTCTCTAGGTGTCTTTTATATTAATGGTTCTATATGTACACCAGACAAAGCAAGGCAGCATTAGTTAATGGAATTGCAAGGTAAATTGTAAAACAAATGATACGTGTAAAAGTATATCCTTTGTTGTTCCATAAGTCAAATCTGCACCATCGCTGTAATATAAGTGATCCTTTTTAGTAATGAATGTTGTAGCAGGCTCCGTTTTGCCTTCCTCAGAGGGGAGGCAACATGGTATCTGCAGAGTACCACGCTGCAGTAGACACATGCCAGCTGTCAGTTTTGTTTCTCCCAGGAACAGTGTGTATTTCTGTGGTATACATTTCATATTAACAATGCAGGAATTTTGAAGGATGTGCGCAAGAGAAGATAAAATGCATGGAAGACATATATTCTTAAAAGCATACTGAACTGCTATAAACTGACAAAAGTCACATTCAGGAACATGTACCAAAAATATATAGGTCCAGATTCTGTAGTGTGCTACACAGAGGTAAATCCAGAATACTGGACATTAATTAAGATACTTTGGATTTACCAGCGCAATTGAGAACCAAATCTGGCCCATAAAATGTAACAATGTACATTTTATATCAGAAGGCAGAGGATATCTCTACAAGTCCATACTGTATTGTTTGTAAGTAGCATATATATTGTATGAAGTAGTGCAAAGGTTTTCATACTACTTAAAAAAACTATACTTCACATTTTCACTTGTTATAATATTGCACTATCAATAGTCACATTAAATCCTGCTGAAGTGGACAGCTTTAATTTATGCACCTTTTTTAAAGCTGACCTTTTTTTGACTTTTTATAGGCAAAAACTTTCAAGGAGCAATGAAAAAGATGGCAAGGGCTTTGCTGAATGAGAGAACAGCAGGCAAGAGTAAGTCACTTAGGAAACAAGTCTTACATTTATAAATAAAGTCTGCAAAATGTCAGTCCTAAGAGAATGTAACTTTCTTGAATCAAGAAGGAATAGTGAAAGCTAGTGCAAATAGTTGATATCTTAAAACTCTTATAATACTCTTAAAACTCTAATAATTCTTAACAGTTCCTTGGACTTCTAGTGCACATTTGGTTTTATTGTTTTAGAAAAGAAAAAAAAAAGCTAATATTCAATTAAAAAAAACACAGTTTATTTTACTTCATAGAAAACAGTGACATTAAAAGCATAAGACTAACACTGGAGTAATTTTTTTTCAGTTTGTCAGTCAATTTTTTTCTGGCTTCATATTCCATAATTAATTCAGAAGTAAAAAAAACACATTAGGAGCCAGCAGGATAAAACTCCTGTAGACTGAAGCAGAATCAGAGCTTGGCGCTGCATTTGCAAGTAGGGTACAAAAGAAAAACAGCAAGGCTTGAGGGTTAATACAAGAGCTTTGTGAAACTCAGCTCTCTTGCTCCTCAGGGATTCATGCAAATCTATTTTTTGGTTCTGGTTTTCTCAGAGTTCCTTTTGTGGGCAAGATTGTTGATAAGGAAATTTGGGCAGGCATGAAGGTTAACTGGCTAGGACTCAACAAGGATAAGACTGACTTAATGCTTACAGGAGGGAGAAGGCAAACAGAAAAAAAAAAGTGAAGTTTATGTTGGTATTCCCAATGAGTGGCTATGCTTGCCATCTGGTATTAAGGTTTGCCAGCTGGGAGCTTGTGAGATTCTTAGAATACTGGATATTGCCAAGATTGCATTTTATCATTTGGCCTTGTTAAAAAGATAGCTACTTTAAATTCAAATATAAATCTTACTCTGGTAATTCGTGCCTCTGTCACCTCAATGTGAAATTACAGTACTGCAGTATACAAGATGCTACATCTTCAAACCATATGGGAATCACAAGGGCTGTGGAACTGGTATTTCAAGAAGACAACCACTGTATTTACTCAAATATAAAGTCAGCATGGGGAAAAAAGCCCATCATATATATATTATATTCACACACATATATATATATATATATATATATATATATATATTCACATCAAAGCAGAGGGAGGAGCAGGTGCTGCTGCACTTCTAACTGGTGCTGAGCTTGGGTAGGAGCCAAAGTCAGACCCACAGCAGCATCCAGTCTCCCTCTCCACTTCCCCTCTGCAGCTTCTGCCCCCAACTTCCTTCCCTCTCCTTTACTGTCAGACATATCTTGGCTCTGGTTAAGGCTGGAGTCTCTCTAGGCCCAGAAGACATGGAAACTCATTCCCCTGCCTGGCCAATCAGCAGTATTAATGCTGCTTTACCCAGGCAAGGGCTGAGCTTCCATCTGCTGTGCTTATGGTTGGAGCATCATCTGACAGTAAGATCTGGGACAGAAGTTCAATAAACCATTTTAACTTAAATCATAGATTCATAGATTCATCTATTGTAAGGGGCTGGAAGGGACCTCGGAAGATCATCGGGTCCATCCCCCTGCATTAGACTGAAATCAATTAAGTCTGATACTACATCCCTCCAGGTTTATCTTAAACTGGTTTCAGCCATTCTGAATGTGGTTTATGTGTACTGAACTTCTTTTGTGTTACAAATTTGAACAAGTTTTTGAACACTTATACCAGTTTACGTGTAATTTCTGTTCTCAGCCTAAGGGGTAGGAGGGAGGAGATGAGGCAGAATCTGCAGGGAATGGTGGTGGGAAGGGCCAGAGACTGGGGAGTTGGGGGAAAGGGGTAGAGGCTGTGGGGAGCTGGGGGTGTGGGGTGTAGGTGGCAGGAAGGTTGCAGTGGGGAGAAGTGGGCAGGGCAGAGAGCAAGGGGGCCACCTGATTCCCCCCACCTCAGCCATTGCTTTCCCTGCTGTAGCAGAGTGGGGTGGGGATTCAGGACAACCCTCCAATCCTTAGATTCTGTACCTGGAACATTATAACAAATTTATAATTTTTCCATATATAGAATCTAATTATTGGGAAATCTTATATTCAGGGTTGTCTTATATTTGAGTAAATATAGTACATATGTAATTAATCATCTGCATTGGCTGCCAGCTGACTTAAAGTTGCAGTTTGAGGGATTTTATTTGATCAAAATAATCCTAAAAGTTATAGGGTCTTGTTTACTATTTCTGACCCTACATCCTTCATGGTGGTAAAAATAAAAAGTAGAATAAAGACTTCAATACCTTAGTCCTTGCCTATCTCAGGACTTTAGTTATCTCTATTTAGAATCAGAAATCCCTTGGAAACAACATGGCACTTAGAAATGGAAAGATTAGGCCAAAATGACCTCACACTACTGCAACTTTCCAAGCCTAGGTAGTAACACTTCAGTATTAAAAAGCTTTAATTAGACCACAGTACAGCAGGCATCCTCCTCAGCAGCAATAGTTTCTGAGAGCATCATAACTGGGACCTCTGTTCACCGCACTACTACCCACAGAACACCAGGTCAAATTCAAGGCCTCAATGTTAATCTTTTAAGACTCTCCATGGAATTGGCCTGAGATGCCTCAAAGACCCTCTCTGTTTGCTGTGACGGCCTCCCTCGACAGTTCTGTTCCTCTGGAACTATGAAGCTGTCAAACTCAAGGGTGAAGCTTGTGAGAATGGGAGACAGATATTTCTTGGCAACAAGGCCAAGGCTTTGGAACTCATTACTAGAGGAGATAAGAGTGACCACGAATTTCATTGCCTCCAGAACAAAGGGTAATGTTCACATCTTCAATTTAGTTTTCCCACAGTTGCAAATATAAATAGCAAACCAGAACAGAAGAGGAGAAATAGAAGCTGAAAAAAAGCAGGAAGATAACTAGAAAGGAAGAGAGTGAGAGGGGAAGAAGGAAAAAGGAATTAGAAGCGTGGGGAGAAAGAAATAATAATAATAATAATAATAAAAACTAATACTTAGCCTTAGTGCCTAGGGAAAAGCAAGGGAGAAAATTAGACAAATGACCTACTGTTGTTTGATTATCTCTTGGAAGTCTCAGATGTTATAGTGATGGATGTCTTTAAAAGATGATGACAGAGAGGATATGTATCTATATTTCTGACCTTTTGTATATTAACATTTTATAGATTTACAGGTTTTACATTAGTATTACTAGTCTACTGAGTGAAATTTCTCTAACTTACATTAACTGTCCAGGGACACAAAGGACATTTTCTTGCTTAACTTTTTAAAGTGCTTTTATATACTCAAAAGTATACAAAAATCTGTGCAAAGAAATGAGCAAAAAACCCCCAAACCCTACCCTACCACTCTGATTTTGAAGTCCCTGTATTTTTTAAATGTTCTTATAATGTTGGCATTATGAATCCTGATAATATCTTTTATTTATTATGTTTAGGTTCAAAGTTGGTCGTAAACAAAAACTAATACATATTGTATCCTGCAAGGCAGCCCAAGATTTGTTTGAATTTTGCCTTACATAAAGTTTTTAATTAGTTAGTTATATTGTCTACCTACAAGAAACATCACACAGAAATATGCTTATGACTTTCATCTCTTTTCCTTAGTTTTACAGTGCACATTAAATTGTTGGCATTTTAATTAAGCTAAGTGAAATACTGCTGTAGTACACAGTTTCTGCATTGGTTCCATACAGTTCTTTCTTCATATAACTCTAGGAGAGATATAGTACAAGTAACTCAGCTTCTTATTGCCTAGATAAATAGCACTAAGGATGAACTATGGATAGTTAAGTTTTGCAGTGTACTAGTGGCTGATATGTCATCTAATTCAGATCTTCAGAGAGGCTCATTTTCTCTCATTGCAGTCATGATTTTTAAAAAAGTTGTACCAATATCAGAGTGTCTAAAGTACAATCAAAACCATTGTTATCAACTCTTGTGATTTTATCAAAAATATTTGGAAATAGAGACAGAAATTCTGCTAGATATTTGCTTAAATTGAGAGAGATATAAAAATTTCCCCAATTAATCTTCATGATTTTGCAGAAAACCTTGAAAATGTGATCTGTGGCTTAGAAAATAGAAAGCAAATAAAAAGAACCCAAATTTATTATTTTAAAAAACCTCATAAATGTAACTTTGTTTCCACAAATAACAGTACCACAGAATAAATGTTAATATTACTATAACATAGCTTATCTGACAGTCCAAGGACTTTGATGTAGGTGAGCTAGCCACCTTCATCTTTTGTAATTTTTAAAATTTAAAATGTGCTTTTGGGGAAAAAGAACTGAAAATATTCACAAATTTGGGTCAAATTTATAGCAAATATTTCCAGATAAAATTTGAAAAAACAAGGAAAATTCAAAATAATTCCTAGTGCCAGAACTATCTAATGAGAACTTTTAACTAATTTGGTCTCAAATTGTTTAGAAAACCCCCAAAATGTAAATGTTTAATAAACCTGCAAAGGAATGGGGGAGCGGAGGGAATTTGTTCAATCAACTTAGCTCACCCAGGTGCAGACCTTACACTTAGACCTAGTTTCAGTGATTGGAAATCAGTCAAAACCCTTAATGCTACAGAAATTCAGTGCACATAGGCCAGTCTGAAAATGATGGAACCTGGTCTAAAATAGACCGGACTCAAACTTAATCTATCTAGATTAAACCGGTGCATTGAACTTCAGTACAGTTACTTGTGCAGCTCCAGGGCTTGGAAAGCCTAGCTGCTGGCCCCAGTCCCAGGGCTGCACTTTTCCTACCGGCCCCCCTGGCACCAGGCTATTTTTAGTGTGCTGGTTCCTTGTCTACCTCCCCTGCCCCACCTCTATGGATCAGCCAGCTCCCAGCGAATCTCCCAGCCCTCAAGCTATTCCAGGTGCCAGTTTTATGAGCATTCACCAATACTGGGAGCTGAGAGAGTAAGTGTATTGGTAAGGAAAGGGGCAGGAGGGATGGAGGAGGTTGGACTGCTAAAAATAAGCCCTGGTCCTCCCAAGCCCCTCCAAAGGTGCCACAAGCCCTCCTGATCCTGTAAAACCCTCCTGGACCCCAGCAATTCCCCATGGATCCCACCTGCCCCCCCTATCCTCCTGAAGGTGCTGTCTGCAACCCTGATCTCTCCTGCAGATGCTGCCAGCCCCCACTCTGATCCTTCTGCAGAAGTTGCCTGCAACCCTGATCACCCTAATTGGTTCTGCAGATCCTGCCAGCCCGTGCCCCCCTCAATCCTCCCAGTGCCTTCTGCAGACCCTGCCTGTCCCCTCAAACCTTTTTACCAATTTCTTATCTTAACTAATCTCCATAACTACAGTTCACTTTCATATTTGCCTTCTCTGACAAAGGAGCATGCCCTAATCTTTTCTTTAAAAGGGTCTTTGATAGTAAATTAGGCATGTTAGGGTTGAGGTATATTTTATGGAAAAGTTTGGGGGAATCTTGCTTAGACATGCAGAGTTAATTTCTTAAAGAAAAAGGGCACAATTAAGTAATTATGGCTTTGCCAAAACCTCCATATATGTTGGCTGGCATCAAGAGGGTCAGAACCAAAGCTGTGCCTGCTAGCCATGCTTCTGAGTGGAAAGCATCACCCTGTTGGAGGTTGCTGTTCCATAAACTCATACTTTCCCCCACAATACAGCCAGTATAAAAAAAATAAGGGGATAATAGTGCCTTTTTCTATAATGTGTGGGCCTATGAGGCAAGTTAGAATTCAGCTAATGCTGTTGGATTTTCTTTAATGCAGCTCATTAAAGAAATATAAGATACCAAGGTTTAGGCTGAATACTTGTAATAAATACAAGCCATGTACATGTACTAAACACATGGAAGCAGATGACCAAACAGATGCAGCATACACAGACTCTTGTGATGGGTGCAAAACTTTTCCTTCACTTAGCAATTTATGTTCTGGTCTGGAAAAAAAGAAATATCAGGCAGTGATTTTCAGTGAAGTTGGGTATGAGGTCAAATATAAGTGTAGTCCTTGGATTTTTCATGTTCACATTAAAATGACTGATCCCATAGTCCATAATCCATACAGTGATTGAATCTTTAACGTCTATCATTCCAGGCTATACTTAATGTTAATGCTGAAAAATCTCTAGTACTTAAAAAATGTAAATGGTATAAGCATCGGTCAGAATAGAAGATCACTTATTTTTTAAACAGTGTAAGTTTGATAATTGAATTACACAATAACGTAGATGGCAGATATAAAGCAAATTTTCCTTACAACAGTTAATAGGAGGGGGAGAATAAAAGACTGAAAAAGGAGGCATTGATTTTTATACAGAACTCTTATTGACTTCCAGTATGAGTTTAACACACAGCTGATGATACATTACAAAAACTATTAAAGCCATAATGTGTTCATATTAGAGTCACAGTTAAGTAAGATGGCAATAAAAGTACTGGATACAAAAGGAATAAGTGACTGGGGACAGTTTGGACACAGTTTTTCTCCTTAAAACACAAAGAATTCTGCATCTGTTTTAAAAGTACAGAATCTTTTTCATTTTTATTTCAGATATCAGTTCCTGATCTATGAGCTGCTCTAAATGTTTTTAGTGGAGCAGATTTTCATCATAAAAGGCTTTTTTCAAATTAAAATTGCATTGATCTTGTTAATTTCAATGAATATTTTGATGGAGAAATTCAAAATGATTCAAACCCAGAGCATAGAATTTCTATTTGTCATTTCTATATTGTTTAGTTACAACTTTTCCATTTTGCTTACCTCCCATTTTACTGTATCATTTCTATTTTATAGTATGCAGTATCATGAAATATGTCATTATATTTCTTTATATTTATATTTAATATCTGATAATACTATATAATGTTTACTATTAGAATGTTTCAAAATGATCAAAATGAAATATTTCTACTTTATTGAAATGAAATGTTTTTTCAGTAAAGTAATTTTAACATTTGTAACTTGATTATTTTAATCTTCCATTCCACAAAAAATAAAAATTTCACCTCAATTTGATAAAAAATGTTAAAATGTCAGAATTCCCTTTAATATGGGAGTTATATTTTCTGATTAGTTCTATTGATCTATGTATTTTTATTTGTTTGTGTATTTCTTCATGATCTTTAAACATGTTAATAAAGATTAGACCATTCCATTGGAAATAGGATGAATTAACTCTATAGTAACAGTTAATACATCTGTAAGGACAATCAACATTTCGGCTCTCTGAAAACTTTAAAAAACATTTTAACAAACTTGGGCTGAGTTTTGAACACATTTGTTTGTCTCTAGCTTGTGCTTTAGTTTGAAATCATATAAAATTTAGTAACTTAACATGCTTGCAGTACATAAACAGTACAATTTGGTGGCTTTTTATTTGTTTTCCCTGAACTTTCATATTAATTCAAACTTAAAATACAATGTGAACCAAGTTTGTGAGTGAGCAGCATAAGAACTGAAAGGGAAATAAAGGTTTGTGTGAATCTCTGTGAAATGAAATTCGTAACTGTGATACTATATACAAATTATTTGGGGAAAACCATACCTCTGTTCTTAAAAAAATAAGAGTGGTTAGAAAAGCTAGTGGTTCTAGCAGGACAGCTGTACTACAGCAAATCATAAATGTTATTCAGAACATACTTTATTTATATTGAAATTCTAGTTTGCCATAATGTGGTGACTGATCCTAACGTACTATCATCACAGTGGTAGCTGGTACAAGAGGGTTTTGTTTTTTCATGGCTAACAAAAGCTACCACAAGACAAAAATCAGACTTGTGGAACAAAAGGATTTCAAGAAATATGCATATAAATATAAGTGGCAAGGACTCTGGTGGAATGAAAGATTATAATGAGATGTAAAAGACGACAGTACAAAAAAAAGGAGTTGGAATGAAATACCACCATGCATAGGACAAAAGGACATATGTTAGAAGGGGTTTGAAAGTTTTCACTGGATATGTTGGAAATATACATAGCTTTTCTATGAGAAGATTTGGTTTATTAGTAAAAGTCTGGGTAAAATTTCAGGATTTAAGAGAATACCAATAAAGTGAAGATTGACATTAACCAGACCATGCTATAAATACCACACAAAGAGACCAAACAAGCCCATCTACTGAGTGAACTGGCTGACATTCTACTTCACTATTAACCTATAATAATGGGAAGAAACCTGTTGTCTTTATAGAATTAGTTCAACTAAACAAACTGCTCCAAATGCTATTGTTTAGGTCTGCTTTCAGCAGTTTATGGCATTTATTGTTTGTACAGTTAGTGGACACTGCTTAGATTCTGCTATAATTCTACTGTAACACACAGTTACTTTTCAGTTATGTCACTCAGCTGTATAAGGCCATTAATTTTGTTGTTCCATTACATAGATCCATGTATTCTATTTTTTTTCCCTCCTTGTTCAGATCTTGAGGACTAGAAGCAGTATTTATTGTGCCCCTTTAGGGATAATTTTTTAGAAATTTGGCCCCAATTCACAGGTGTGAATCGGCTTACACATGTAATTTGGTTGCAGTCACACCTGTGAATCGCTACTTCCTAACTACCTGATGGCAGGTGGAAATCTCATGTTATTTTATGCCATCCACTTTAAAGAAAAATTCCTATTGAAGTAAAATGAAATTAAAGGTTTCCCTGCACTGAACACCCAAAGACACAGATGCAAATTTTGCAAATACAAATTGTTCCTACCAGAAGAAATGGTGGATTCTAGCTCGATGGAAAATATATCACCTGTCATTAAGCTTCTGAAGAACATATGTTTGCAATGAATAAGGCAGTTTACACCTCACAGAGCTATTGTCTTCAGCTTTCTGCAAATGTAGGCACACATCACTACATCAGTTTATAGTTGGTCTGAACTCTGATGACTTTCTTCTTATTCATAATGGCTAGAAACTTAGGCTTCATTAAAAAAAGAACATTGACATGGTTTACTTGAAGTATGCACTTTGCAGGATTGGAGCCTACAGTATTTTTGAAAAAAAATAAGATTTTTAGAAACTTAGTACTGTAGCGGGGAAAGTATTGCCTCATCAGAGAATGACTGAATGGCTGGGGTTAGGCTCTGCTTTCAGGTACTACTTGAATGTATGTGAGAAACATTAAACATAAAAAATATCCTGGGGGAACAAGAAAAGATATGGAAAATTAGGCTAGGACAGGTCTCTAATAGACTAGGTAGGGTTGATATCGAGCAGGACACAAACTTTCCCTTTTTAGCTGCATTTTATTGAATGCCTGATCCAGTCAAATACAGGAAAACTCCCACTGAAGTTAGCAAGAATCAGGCCCACTAGCATTTCTGAAGAGTGCACAATTCATGTTAAATGAGTAATTGTTTAAGTGAAAATTAATACCGGCACTTAGACTACGCTACAGCATTTATTTTCTCACTAGAAGGAAAAACACATCATATAACAGCAAATACTTAGAGATCTTTATTTCATCCAAATTAATCCAAGAAATGGAAATGCATCTTCCTAACATTAACATATATTTATGAGTTTAATAGTAGAGAAATGTAATAAAAGTCATACCATTATGCGGAATGCTTTTGTAGCTCATTTCTATGTTTGCTGTAAATTTGGGGCACAGAAGTCAGAGCTAAAAATGCAGCTTCTGCTTTTACCAATAACGATTTAGAATCAGGTCCTAAACCCTGTAGATTTAGACAAAATAATTAAGGGGATTTTAGCATTTCTGTTTAAGATTCCAGGCCAACATGTAGACTAGATTCATTAACAAAGGCTGAGAGAGTGTCTGTATTATCTTGGTAGTATATCATATGTCAATACTTCCTTCTTAGAATAACAAAAATAACCTTTATGGTGCCACAAGTCCTTTGTGACCTTTTTAGCAGTCATAACAGTGACTGATAAACAACAAAGATATATCAAGCAATAGTTATTTTTTTGGAGATGAGAGAAACTGGATGTTAATACTTGTGTTTAAGCTTCATTCTTCAGAACATAAAAGGGGAAGGGAAGATTGGGACTTTTTTTGGTAGAGCAGTGTATAATCTTGAAGGGAAACTGCTGTATTTCATTTAATATAATGTTTACACCAACATGCACTTCAGTAATATTAGCATTTTCAGAATATATTTTGAAAGCAAGAAAAATGTGAACATTTTGAAAATTATATTTAGTTCATTTAAATTATTAAAAAGAAGATTAAAAAGCCAGACAGCTAGAAAATGAAATTGGAAAAACTTAATAGCTTGATAACATTTATTTGATTTTTCTCTATTAAGATATGATCATGTGAACACATCCCAGAATAAATAACTTCAGAACTAAACTATGCTCTCACAATTAATAATAACCTATTTTATGAAAGAAGTAAGCACTATCATGCTCATTTTATAGTTGGAAAAGTGAGGTGCAGAGGGGGAGACTGATTTGTCCAAAGTCCTCAGGCAGACCAGTAATCCTTCTACAATATGAAGTCCCATTTCAATGCCCTTTCCACAAGTCAGTGCTGTCTCACTCTCGACTCTAGCCCTATGCATAGAAGTTCAAATCCTGATCATTATAATTCATTGGAGCATAAGGAAAAAAGATTTGGCCCATTTTTGATTAACCTGAACTACAGCATATAGATACTGGATTCAACTGGAGCATCAAAGGTCAAACCTTCACCTTACTGTCAAGATGACAGTCCTGCCCTTCCTTCTCTTGTAGAAGAGCCACCACTTCCACTTACTAAGGGACGTGTTTTCACAAAACAATGTTTTCATAAAAGGGAAGGTATCATTTGCCCTGTAGCTCTTAGGATTGCTGGGCTTCTATACAAGCTTTGCTCATTGTGAAAAAAGTATGAAAGTGGACTGCAGTTTGGATTATAACTAGCCTCCTCTGAAAATCTAGTTAGTCTGTTTAAACAATCATATCAGTATTAAAAAAGCTCCATTATAGCTCACTTAGCAGCATGGTCTTATTATATTTAATTGGATAACTTTGAAAATTGCCTTAGACGTGGTTTGATGTCATCCTTTTTCATACCTGGCTTCTGTTTTACCACTACTTAAGCCAATTGTCCCTTTCAATGAAATTAGTCCCATAAGTTAGAGAACAGAATTTTGTATAGGTGACTTCAGCCATAGACATTTAAAAAAAAAGTTTTAATATATTTTTTCCTATATTATTTTGAGTACTGATTGTAGTTGGTCTCCAATAGTTAGGCTGACCACATGGAAATTCTGGGAATTTGGGACATCCTCTGGGAAAACAGGGACACTGCCCCAGATTTCTGCTCACAAGTAGATAGGGGTGGAGTGTTATGACAGGCAAGAAGTTGTGCCTGCCTGTCTGCTTGCCTGCAAGGCACTCTGCACCTCTCCAACTCCTGGCCAGACAGTGCCCCAATGCCCCTGCACTTCTGGGACACCCATTATAATTCTCAACAGCCAGCCAGGACCAGCCTCTGAAATCTGAAACTGCCCTAGATAAAACAGGATATATGGTCACCCTACTAACAGCACCCTATTTTACTTGATTGTGGGAAAGCTACTGGGCTTCACCGAGCATGATTTAGTCACATTCTGGCATGGAGGAATCAGTATGACTCTTGTTCAATTCTCCAGTCTTTATTAAAACATTTCTACACAATTCACCACTGGAGATGACAATTGTGAATGAATGAATGGACAAGACTGAGCTGTCTGTTTCTATTGCTGTGTTCTCCTTTGTATACATCTGAGGTAATCTAAATCTCAGTTGATTATACAGAACGCATGGTTACAGAATAGGTATTTCTAAATCATATACAGTATACTTATACCAATAATAAATCAGTATTATTTGAATGAAAGCCTGATCCTGCAGTAATGCATTTTTAATCATGCCAGTTAGCCCATTAACTAAGTTCGATATGGTATAGCAAAGATCATTCATTGATCAAAAGAAACAACCAATGGAACACATTTTCTAAAAGTAGAAATTGCACTATAAGTGAAAATTCATAAATATACCATTTTTGATCGATCTGAAAAGATTTTGTGAGATCCAGGATATGTTCTCTAGCTTTCACAATTAGAAAATAATATAGGATACTTTCCTATACAGATATACAGCATGGGGGAGTAATTCCTCAAGCCAAACTGAGGCAATTTTAGATTGCAATTGTTCAAATTTCATGCAAAGCCTTAGATGGCAATAAGAATGCCCGTGTTGTTGGTTTGCTGAGTAAAGAATATTTTACACACTTTTTGGCTTCATTTCTAATGTGTATACAACTGAATGTCAGGAGGTAGAGAGGAATGTCCACTGTGAATTTCACATTTTCACAGTAATGATCTTAAAAGCAGCAATCAAGGAGATTGTCAGATCTCTGGGAACAGCAAGGTATTAGTGGCACTGGCCATAAAAGCTCTGTAATCATTAATGCTGGAAGGGAGCTGTTTACCTGAGAGCTATGCAAGCTTCTTCTTTAAGACAGGCTAAACTGAACTACAATTTATGCCTAGTACTTAGAGCTAGGGATATTAAACATGTAACTGGTACATTACATATAAACCGGTTTAAGTGATCAGAAACTGGTCTAAACCTGTAACGGAACAGATATTCAGTGCACATAAACCAGTTTGACAATGGCTGAAACTGGTTTGAGATAAACTGGGTTGAATGTAGTATCAGAGTTAACTGGTTTGGCTCAAACTGGTTTATGCAATGTCTGTCCCAGACCCCTTGCTGGTTTAAGTTAAACCAGGCTTCCTGGCATGCTCTCTGGGCTGGGCAGGGCTCTCTGCTCCACAGCAGAGCCAGCCCCTCCCCTCTGCTCCCTGGCTGGAGCTTGGCAGAGACTGCAGGTGGCTGCCTGGCTTCCTCCTGATCCCTGCCTCCCTGCCCCACTCCCTGCTAAGTAGGGATTCCCCCATCCCCTCTGCCTTATGCAGACACCTCTCAGCATTAGCAAGCAGATGACATGCCGGCTATGATCTATGCTGTGGCAGATAGGACAAAGACAGAATCAACAGTTAGCTGGCAATATTCCTTAGTTGTTTCCTTAATGGGGTGATAAACACTGAGTTAGGGGTGATAAATACTCTATTATCAATTCCCTGCTGGGTTGATCAGAATGGGGGGGAGGGGAGGAACCCCTTCCTAGTCAAAGCATCCTGCCAGAGCCTGGCCACGTCCCTCTCAGCTCAGTGCTGTGGAAGGGAATAGAAGGCTGCTCTAGTGCCCACCCCCCGGCTTCTAGCTGAGCTACTGCAGGCATATGCCTACATTTCTGGGATGTCTGTACAGTTACAAACCAATTCAGCCTAGCCAGATTGGACTAACCTGCAAAACTGAATCAATTCAAGCTCAGGCTTTTTGAATATTTGTCCCTAGCCCAGGACACTATGCTGGAATTTGGAACAGCCTATTCAATTCCATGCTCTGTAACAACTTGGGGTGAATCCCATTTCCCAGGTGAATCCATGTGTCCCATTCCTCAGTGAATGCCTAATCCCTGGGCTGCTGACTATTCTGGAGTGTTACTTTTTAATTTGCATGGGAAGGAAAACCAGGTTTATGCATCTAATTCCAGGATCGGTTCATAGCCAAGAATCCTGTGTGGAGGGAGGAGTCTATCTGTTCAGAGAGGGAGCCAAGGGTGGAAATAACTTTAGATCATAAGCTGCCTAGGCACTTAACTCCTTCCTCTGCATTTCATACTAAGATGATAATTTTTGCAGGAAATGCCCATATATACTATAGGCAGACAAGGTTCCTTGGGTGAATTTGATATCTTTTATTAGACCAACCCAAATGGTTGGAGAATAGTTGTTAAGCAAGCTTTCGGGTTCAAAAACCCTTCGTCAGGCTAAGGACGCTGCAGCAGTCTTCCATCCAGGAAGAGCACGCAGCAACTGCTGCAGCGTCCTTAGCCTGACGAAGGGTTTTTGAACCCGAAAGCTTGCTTAACAACTATTCTCCAACCATTTGGGTTGGTCTAATAAAAGATATCAAATTCACCCAAGGAACCTTGTCTGCCTATATCCTTAGACCAACACGGCTACAACCTAAACCCCTGCATATATACTATAGTAATTTACTGTGGTCAAATTAATTCAGTTTCCATAAATTAGGGCACAGGTTGTCAACTGGGGATATGTGTATCCCTGGGGGTACTTTCAAAGGTCCCAGGGGGTACGTGAGGGTGGGTGGTGATGGAGTGCTGCTACCCTGCACCACTGCCTCACAGGAACAGGGCAGGAGCAGGGCAAGAACAGGGCCACATAGATGCTGCACTGTCACTCACCATGCCCCTATTCCACATCTGCCGCTTGCCACCCACCCTCCACTGCTTGGTGTCTGGCTGCTCACCACCCCCTCCCCCCACTCGCCATCTGACTACTTGCCACCCACCCCAGGGTACACTTACTAAAAAGGGGGCTGCTCTAGGGGTACACTTATTAAAAAAAGTTTGAAAACCCTTGGATTAGGGCAATAGTATAGACAACATGAGTTTAGAATCTGTGTATAAGGACTGATCCCTCAGTGATGAACTCCTATCGCTGATAACCAGAACCACAAGCCCTTGGCATTGTATCTAGCACATTTCCCAAACCACAGAGACCCCTTGATGTCTGCGGGAGACTTTCCTAAGAGATAGTTGGTGTGTTTACATATGTAATTAATGCAAAGCAATACACTCTGGAATTTATTGCTATTTGAATGTGGAACTGGAAGTGCAGCACGTTGACCTGGGTCCAAGCTGCCTGAACTAGCAGGAGGCCTGGGAAGGTCAGCCTACAAACCTAAGACTGCTCTCCCCAGTCAATGTGCTGCAGAAAGTCTGGCTGACACATGAGGGTTGCTTTAGTGCAGAGCTAGCCTGCAGGCCCCAACCAGCCAGAGCTGCATCTACACAAGTGCTGCTGCACAGAAGGATAGTACTTGTATTTACTATCTCACCCCATTCTCATTAAAAAACTAGGAGACTGTGGCATCAATACCTACAGTCAGATGGGTCACTATTTGGCTGGAGGGCCACACCCAGAGAGTGGTGGTGGGTGGTTCTTATTCAACCTGGAGGGATGTGGGCAGTGGGGTCCCCAAGAGCTCGGTCCTTGGGCCTGCACTGTTCAACTTCTTCATCAGTGACTTGGACGAGGGGGTAAAAAGCACCCTGTTCAAATTTGCAGATGACACTAAGATGTGGGGAGAAGTGGGCATGCTAGAAGGGAGGAACAGGCTGCATTCAGACCTGGACAGGTTACAGGGGTGGGCAGATGAGAACAGGATGGGTTTCAACACTGATAAGTGCAAGGTGCTGCACCTGGGGAGGAAGAACCAGCAGCATACCTACAGGCTGGGGAACTCCCTTCTCATCAGTGCAGAGGCAGAAAAGGATCTTGGAATCATTACTGATGCCAAAATGAACATGAACTGACAGTGTGGGGACGCGGTCAGGAAGGCAAACTGTACTTTGTTATGCATCCACAGATGCATTTCAAGCAGGTCCAAGGAAGTGATCCCCCGCTCTATGTGACACTGGCCAGGCCGCAGTTGGAGTACTGTGTCCAGTTCTGGGTGCCGCACTTCAGGAGGGATGTGAACAACATAGAAAGGGTCCAGAGGAGGGCCACCCGCATGATCAGGGGTCAGCAGGGCAGGCCCTATGAGGAGAGGCTAGGGGACCTGAACCTGTTCAGCCTCCACAAGAGAAGGCTGAGAGGGGATCTAGTGACCGTTTACAAACTAGTCAGTGCAGACCAGCAGGCATTGGGAGAGCCCCTGTTTCCTTGAGCACCACCAGGAGTGACTAGAAATAATGGTCACAAGCTGGCAGAGGGCAGATTCAGACTAGACATCAGGAGGCGCTACTTCACTGTCAGGGCGGCTAGGATCTGGAACCAGCTTCCAAGAGAAGTGGTGCTGGCTCCTACCCTGGGGGTCTTTAAAAGGAGGCTGGATGAACACCTTGCCAGGGTGAGTTAATTAGTTTACTCTATTCTAATAGGGGCACATGTGTAGATGCTGAGACTTTTACTGTGCAGTTAATTAGTCAACTGCACAGGAAACATCTTGTGTAGACAAACCCACTGTTTCCTTGGATTCATATGTTTTGTTTTTTCTCTGCTCATAAAAGTAGGAAAGAGAATTTGGGTCATAATATATGAATATGCTATGCAAACCTTCAGGCTGTAAAGAGAAATTCCAGTAGTTTAAAAGCATGGAAATTAAATGTACACAGAATAGTTTTGTTGAATTAACTTTTTATTAAATTATCAGGAGTTACTAAATCCTCTGATACCAAATCTCATTCATTCCTTTCCAACTTCCATAAATTAGACTGCAGCCAGTGGCTAGGACAAGACCCTGCATGGATGCACAAAAGAAGGCCAGTTCACTTCCATCCTTCCCACCACCCATTCAAGTGCCAGCTATAATTCCAAAATGGGCAGAGGCTGGCTCCACTGCTTTGCCACACAGGCCAGTCAAGTTATACAGCCACAAAAGTGTGCACTGCATACACTTTAAATGCAGAACAGTACAGTTTGTGACCCCTGAAAGTCCAGGAGGCATTGTCTATTATGCATTCTGGAGTTCACACTGGGGAGCACATTTATGAATACATATTTGCTCAGTATGCTTGTTAGCATGCATGGGAACTTTGGAACACTCTTGGAGTGCTCAGGCCAAACCAATTTTCCTAGTGTTTTCCATTGTACTTACTAACAGTTCACCTTCCTCAGTGGGAGAAAGCAATGTTTTTAGCTCTAGTGTAGGCAGGGTGCTTGGAAACGACTGTTAAATACCAATACTTGTTCTATACTTTTGCTCCCAGTGAGCCTGGTAGGAAATTTCATGACTGCAGGCACTTCTTCAGTAATTTTCAGCTTTGCTTCAAGATCAATGATTTCATCACAAAAAGTTCTCACACACCAAATATTCCAAACTACATGCTTTTTGCCTGACCAGATCCTGAGTCAGGGCTTATCACAGAGGAGTTATGCCTCAATCCGCAGTAATAAATGACTTACTAGCACCTTAGCTTGACAAAACAACAGCGAGTGTATCTGCAGTCTAATTTAGTCTTTGGGTTCTTATGAACAGTTCACCCAGGTATATTTCATTTCTCTGTTGTCCTGTAAAAAAAAGGAGCTGGGTTGGATATTTAAAAAAAATGGTGAAAAGATAGAAAATATCTTTTTATTAAATGTTCATGAATACAGTTTTCCCCAAGCTAGCCACTGCTGGTAGTATACATTCTTCAATTACTTGAATACTTGATGGTGAGTTGTATTTGTTATGAGGTTTTACATCTTTAAATGAAAAACTATTTAGGAATGTATTTGTTACATCAGGAAATGCAACATGCTATCAAATAATTTTAGAAAATAACCAACAATCCAACCTATAAACATTTATGAATGTCAGAATTTGTGCTCCTACAAGTAGTCCCTCTATGAGGCTTAGGGTCAGAACCATGACCTTTTCCACAGGAGTCAAATTCTGCCTTCTCTCTTTCTCTCCTGTTTCATGGAAGTAGTGTGGTTGTGTTCCTCTGAGCCCAATAACTGAAAATCACATTGTGTCCAGGGTATGGTGCTTTTAGAAGAACAGGATAACAAAGATATCTAACCTAATCTGCCTACTGTACAAGTAAGTATTTTTTTCTTTCATAGTAAATAGCTCCTGCAAAATATTATTTATGTAGTTCTTGCAAATTGGTTTGAAGTGTTGTTTAGGCAATCTTATTATATATAAAGATAAAAACTTCCATCAAGAAATTATGCAAAAGAAAATGGACACACCAGCTGGATAAATCTATCATGCACTGGCAAAAAGCAACAACCACTTTTAATTAGCTGAGTGAATGTAGTTTGCTGAATGCTGAAAGCACAGCCTCACTCATATTAAAATGTGCCTAATTTTCTGTGAAAAAGTCCCATCTGAACAGCCCTGACCACAGTCAATCATACTAAAAGCCACTGGTGCTTAATTTGATTTACCAATATAAAATGCAAATCAGGTGATTAAGTGGAGTGGCAGACATAGTAGGGCCTCTTTCAAGCCATCAAGTTAAATGCAAGCAGACAGCAAACTGGCTGTGCAAAGAAAATTTTAGCATATTCGTTTGATTAGTGCTACAAAAATTTAATTAGGTTGGCTAATTACTTGACAAATTGCTCTACACTAGAGAAAAGGCAGAGCATGTTTTATTCCTGTAAAAACCCTGTGTGTATTTTAGCCCAAATGCTATCTGCCAATTTGCAAAAGCATTATTAAATGAATGAAAGATGGTACAACAGTCCCCAACAATGGCAAATTGTATAATGCATATAATTAGACAAGGCACACACAACTATATCCATATGTCCATGGTCTCTCACGTCTAAAAATATTTAACACAATATTTCTAGGAAAATACTGTCAAAACAGATTATTACAATGCTGTCAGTTCTTCATAGGAAGCAATATATAGAAAATACTCATTAGTGGAATACACAGCTCATCTAAACCAGAGCCTCTTCACCTAAATTAACTGTATCAAATGCAGCAACTGTCACACACTAACTGTATCACACTAAAGGGAAATAACATATACAGTTCAGTCAAGGGCTGCATCTCTGCATATATTTATTATTGAGCTGTGCCAAGAAAATTAGTTATTTGGTAAGTGAAGAATGGAAAACTTGAATAAATTTTATGCTAGTAGGGTAGAGAGGCCAAATAAAAAGAACCAAATAAAGGGCATAACCAATGATAACAGTTCTCTTCTGGTTTGTCTATTTGTGTTCACTTGCCACAAAAGCTGCTATTTCTTCAGGAGACTGGTTTTGCTTTTGCTGATTTTCAGTGCAACTAATCAGCCTCCACTGACTCAAACATCATAATATAAATAGATACCCACTTTATCTACTCAAGTGGAAAAATAAGTATCATATTATATAAACATAATCCAATACAGTTAGCAATTAGATACTGCATTTAATTCAGGCTAAAGCAATATCTTAGGAAACCAAGGGATACGTGAGATCTCAGTGAACAATCATCACTTACGTGCATGCAGGCATAAAATATTATTTTCTTGCAATTAGCAATTTTCAGCTTCTGTTCTATAATGCCAATGCATTTTTTTAAATGTACCACCTTAGTGATATGTTGACAATTCTAAATCAAACATAATTCCATGTAACACCAGTATAATTATTATTCTGTCTGATTGAGTTTGTTTTTGTTATTTTGTGCATTAAGTCAAATTTCATGTCCTTAAGGAGTCTGTATAAATGATGCTATTAAACTCACATTGAATAAGATGCAAAACAGACTTCCTGACCATGATTTAAAAAAAAAAAGAACTTGTAATCTTGGATACATCAATGTGTGGGTGCCCAAGTTGAGACACATTAAAATTGCCTAATTTTAAGAGGATGGATTTTCCCCACTTTCTGAAGTCATGCCTCTTTGGGGTGTACTATCTGGGCATCCAAAAATCAAAGCAGCCAAAATCATTTATCACATTTTACATAATCTGTATAGAAAAGGATTCTAACCATCATTGGCATACGAGCCTGATTAAATGCAGAAACAAACACTAGGGATTCAATTTCAGCCTGTTGAACTGTCACGGGTATGCTTCACAGAAGCACGAGAAAAATAACAGAATTGGCCTAGTTGCACAAGAGGAACCTCAACATTGAAACATCTGATTTTTAGACACTGCCACATACTTGAATTTTCAGCAATGACATAGAGTCATAGGCTCCAATATACAATGCCTGGGAAAGGTGAGGTGAATAAAACTAGGCTTTGTAGGTAGATATCAGTATCCTGAGCAGGAACCTGATTAAATAATCAAATCCAATAGGAAATGTCTAGGAGAGGAGTGAGACCTAAAGCCTGTCCCTCAAAGTAGGTGGGGGCCTAACTCTGGGCCAGACGGAAGGTATGTGCTCAAGATTCACAGCCAAAATCCCTGTGGCTCGAATCAGGCTATATAAAGCTAGTTCTTAAAACAATGAGATTGGCAAGGGAAACTAAAACTTAGTTTAATTAAAGTGAAAAAGACACATTCCAGTGGAGAACAGAGATTAAACAAAATAAACCAAAACCAAAGCTGTGATGATTTAAAGAACCTATTTACAATCTATGAATTATGATTGCTGTAATGCAACTGCAATTCTAATGAAATTGCTGTACCTTTAGCTGCTTCAGTGTATGTGGATTCAATCATCTGTTGCTGGGACCATGTCACATAATCTCAGATCACAGACAATGGAGAGTCATTAACCGTAACAATTCTACTCTGTTCACCAAACAAGGAGTATGCAAAGAAGGATGCCTAGTCTGGGAAACCACTCTAACCGAGTTTGCCTGCAGGGGGAGGCAATGTTATTTTTGTAGCACAAGAACAAAAAAAAAAAAATCAATTAATTGAGTCCGCTGGAGCATGGTAATTACTGAGCTCCAACAGACTCCAGTGTCACATGTATTAGCATCCCCGTGCTGCAAAATGGTGGCGGGGGTGCTTTAACTAAAACTTGTTCGATGAGCTTTAATTAAAGTGCCCCAGCTACCATTCTCAGCATGGGGACCCTGATACATATGATGTTCTGGGCACTTTAATTGCCCTCCCCCTCCCCCCACATTACTGCAGCATGTCTATAAATGTCCCATGGGCTGATGGGCATGTTTTCCTGGGGTCTATTTAAGTGCTGACCTAGTAGAAACAGAGGGACTTCATGATTCAGAAGAGAAGCTGTGAGCTACTATAGAGAATTCTAAAGTAATCTCAAAGAATGCTCTTGAATTGGAGGAAACTGAAGTAATGAAACCCATCTAAGATGTTACTGTTTGTTTTCCTGGATTTTTAAATGTTTGGGGCTGTAATAAAAGATTAATTAAGTCAAGAGGCCCTTGCAAAGCCTGTCTGGGTGTTTATTTTCTTCACCTACCCCTGAATACTGACACTGTAAATGGAGAGGTACCCACATGATTGCATCATTGGAGACTGGTGCTGGTCATAGAGGCCTAGGACAGTTGGACCTCATCCATTTCTGTAAAGGAATAACAAAGAGACTCTTTGACAGTTAACAGAGAGATCCTGTGCCAGGCAAGACTAAAAAAAGAGGTAGTACTTCAGCTTACTTAAACCAGGAAAGTTAGAGAGTAAAAACAGCAGCCTGTTGAGTACCCAATGACAAGAGCTCTACCAAGGGTTGGATGTGACAAAAGGATAAATTCTTCCTTGCTGCAGTACATGGGTACTATATGAAAGGGATGACCGTTCTGGTAAAAAATACTGCTAACAAGCACTGATTTTTGTCATGTTTGTTAGATTTACTGCTTATTCTCTGTCCTTCTGTTTGAAAAAGTAAAGATTTGACATGTTTTGTGGCTTTGCTGCAGCAAAAGAGGAGATGGAGAAAGACAAAGGCAGTTCCTTGTGTGCGCGCCGGGTCTGACCCCGGGTCGCTTTCGTCGCTCTGCACGCGGGCTGTGGCCAGCAGCCCGGGCAGGCCGGGTCGGAGAGGGAGGTCGCCGAGCTAGAATTAGGCACAGACACGTAATGGTTGATTTTAAGATTATTTTACTTACACCGAGATGGTTGTGGTGTAGGCTGAGAACTTGCTTGAGTTACGGTTACAACAGAAAACACGAACACACGTGGAGGTTGCAAGGCTCCACGCAGACAGAACACGAACAATCACATGGAGCTTGCTAGGCTCCACGCAGACAAACTCCGGATGTCCAGGACAAGCGCGCATAAAACTCGTCGTTACGTCTTATAGTAGGCTCCGTTCAAAGACAGGAAGAGGTGGGCGGTGGATCAGGCCGCCAAACCCCTCTGAGCGACACACAGGGTTTCTATTACCCTGCCGCGCACACCCAGAGTCCCCACGAGATGGATGCGGAGTCCTCTTCGGCTTGGGCAGAAACTGCTCAAGCCTCTTATACGGCTAGCAGGCCAATCGCTAGCCGCCACGTGTGAATAATTTAGAACTAGCCAATTGTGGGGCATGAATTTGCATACGATGAGCGGGAACTCTTTGCACCGTGCATTTCTGTGTTGCAAAGGAAATGCACCCTGCAAAGATCGCTGCAAAGTGGCGGGAACACTACCCTGCACGCGGGTTCTCTGCGCAGCAGAACTCCTCCGTGCAACGAAGCGGTAAACCCACGGGGATAATTCGAGTGCCGAAGCACACACAAAAAAAATCAGACCTTTGGGTCATGACACCTTGTACTGAGGGAAAGTAGTCAGTTTGGAGGCATAGTAGTCAATCACAGAAATAGGCAATAAAAACAGGAAATATTTATGGGGATGAGCCAATTAAAAGTCACATCTTGGATCAAGACAGAAAAACTATTGGTGCTATTTGATTTTGTAAAATGCTTTTTAAAGCCAATTTCTAATTGCTACAGAGCCACAGAAAGTCAGCTAAGACTAATATATAGTAATGAGATTAGCAAAATGTATGGTATGTAGAATTTGTATAGTTGGAACAGGTATGTATTGCTATTGTCTTATAGTATATGAATTTATAAAGCATCATTTTTGAAAACTGTTATAATCTTTGTTGCATGCAGCTCTTATGCTTTATTTCCTGTCATGTTAAGGAGCCAATGGAGGTGGTTTAGGGCCTCCCCTTGGTATTATTTTAACTGTGTCGGAGCTCCACAGCTGTTTGTTTCCTACTATTCTTGATTACCAAACACCAAAAAGTAAGACCTTTCGTTTTAGTTGCCTGGGGTCAAATTCCAGAGGTGTGGTACGCCTTTTTCTGAGCCTCCTTTATATGCATAACACTATTATACTCTCTCAAGACTTAATTTTTCCATTAAGTTATTCTGAGACTGACTTGTATCAAGTCTTGCTTAGCAACGTAACTACTATAACTATTAATTTCATCTAGCATCATCCTACAAGAAAAGGGAAATGCATAGAAAATAGCTTGCCAGTTATAGCTACTGTAAATGAAGACTCATTACCAAACATGCAATGGAGTCTCTGTCTCCACCTACTTTTTTGATTCTCTTTTTGTTTTTCCTGACAACTATACTCATATGTTAATACTCCTTACACAGTAATTACGTACTTCACTACAAACGGTGATGCTTAATCCATCTGAAGTGTATTTTGTAGACAAAAAACATAGGACACTCTGTGAACTCACAGCAGCAAAATCTAGTCCCAGCTACTTCTCCTTTAGAGCAGATTTTATCTTTGTTTCTATCAAAGAGTTAAAACATTTGGTTAAGTCACACTAACAAAGGGCCACCTGTGTGGAAATGCTGGAGAGAAATCCACCTAAGTTTACTGCTATCGTCACAATTGACATATATTAATCAGGTTCTCCTTTCCTGTGCATTTGAAAATCCTTTTTCCTAGGAGTACCAGCTAGAGATGGAATAACGCATGAATGAAAATGTGCTGATAGATTCTGAAACGTTTCAAAGAAGGAGATAGATGGCCCACATCATTGCAAATTATAATAACAAAGGACAGCAGGCTGATGTGAATAAACAAAATACTTCCTGAGCAATGCAACTAATAAAACATGACCATAAGTTAATTTATCAGTGATCTCAATGGTTTGTGTTTAAGCCCGATAAAATACCTACCTTCTTTTATTTCTCAATATTCCCCTAAGTATTAGTTACACATGCGTATAAAATATTCAGAGTTTTTTTCACGATAATAGGAGGATACCATTTCAAGTCATGAATATATTTTAGCTGCCTGAGTGAATATGTATGATGTTTTGTGGGACCATTTGCCCACCTTTGTAACAACAAAGAATCCTTCTTTACATGTGAACAAAAGTACATCTTATTCCATAAAATGTTTTTGGTTTTATATTTTATACTTTATATACATTGTGATAGCAGATGAAGTATAAGCCTGGTAACAGGAGCTGAATGTAAAATTATGAACTAAATTCTGTTCACTCCACAAAATAGTGTCAATCGAAACTTCATTGCCTATTGTGGACTTATTCTGGGTTTAAACCAGTATAATGGAGAATAAAATTTGGCTTTATATATTCACAAACAACCTTTAAACTTAAAAGTTGAAACCAGATTTGCACTCATGATTGTCTGTTGCTTAGGATATAACAAGTGCAGGTACACTTTCTGGAATGTGTAAAGCTTGCCCATGAAAAGCTTTGCATATACCGTGCTACTAGTAGACTACTCTTTAGAATTCTGTATTCTTTCTGATAACATTTTGGCCAAAGAGCTCATCCAAGCTATCCATTAGAGCAGTGGTACTCAAAACTTTTTCCTTGGTAGGCTGGATGGGCAGTACCTGGTCTAACCATGGGACAGATGGTGGTTCTGATCCAGTGCCTGGGGCCAGTGCAGCAGCCACCATTTAGTCACACAGGGGTGGGGGGCAGCCTGGCTTGAGCCTGGCTTCACAGGAGGGGAAGGAGGATTTACTTGGCCCCATTGGGGGGAAGGGTGAAGGAATGTGACCCAGCCTCATGGAGGAGGAAGAGGATGTGACCTGGCCCCAACCTGGCCCTTTGGGGGAAAAAGAAGGACGCAGCCCCATGGGGAAAAGGGGGTGTGGCCTGGCCCTGCAGGGGGACATGGGGCACAGCTCAGTCCCAACCTGGCACTGCAGGGGAAAAGGGGGAGTGGCCTAACCTTATGGGGGAGGAGGGAGGGAGCATGGCCTAGCCCCAACATGGGCCCATGTGGGGAAGAAGATACGACCTATCTTTGACTGGGTGTGTGGAGCTTGGGGTTTGGGAATTTAGCAGGGGGAAGGTGGCTCTACTAATGGCCAGTGCTCCCCCTCCAAATCTCCTGGAGTCCCATGGGTCTGGTGTGATGGTTCTATGGGCCTCATTTGACCTACAGGCTGGAGGTTGAGCACCCCTGCAATAGTGAAAGATTAGATTTCAGGGCGGTACACATTCAGAGATAGCGCATACAGTTATGGAAATTTTATCTGTCTACCTTAATGACTTGCAGGTTTACATGTAAAAGTGATTAATGATTTTGGGTGCCCCAGTTTTGATACACTTTATTTAGCTATAATTGTTGTTGGATCTTTTGGCTTCTAACCAGAATATTTTTTTAAAATGTATTCTGAATCTGTTTCCTAATATTGCCTTCTCACCCTGGGCTGTACTGATAAATTAAACTATGGGTTTGTTGTTTTTTTTAAAGGAAGCTTTTTGTTGTATTGCAATATTATGGCTTAAGTAAGGGAGAATTTGTGGTTTCCCAACATTATTATAATCCTAATTTTTATGTCAGAATTTAGGGTCAGATACATAGGGAACTCAGATTTTGACCTGTTCATGCCCAGAAAAGTCTCAGTCTTGACCAATCCTAAACCATACTGACCCAACTAGGTCTGTTTTTCCTATCTCCTAAAGGGCTTGATCTGCTAGGTTTTCTCAGAGCATACTTATGGTTAAACAGTGCATGAAACAGAGATTGGAAGTCAGGACTCCTTATCCCTAAAGGGCATCCTAAACACTAGATTAGAAAGCCATGAGCTCTCCAATCCAATGAAACTTGGCATTATTATTGTATATTGGAGCTACGTCAACAGGGGGAGAGGGTACTGGCCTTCACTTCAGAATACTCTATAGTACCCACACATTTAATCCTCTTTCTGAGGAGGTAGGAAATGTAGCTTTGAACTCCCTCAGACAAAGGCAAGAATTGAATCCTGCCCAAACACTAGGCTAGTATATAAAAGAAGGATCCTTTTCCTCCAGCTATATTTTAGAAAGAATCATAGAAAAGTAGGGTTGGAAGGGACCTTCAGATACATAGTCCAAATCCTTTCCCAGAGGCAAGATTATCCCTATCCAAACTACCCTAAACAAATGTATTGCCTAATCTATTACTAAAACTACACAGTCAACCCTGACACAACTCCAAGGCACAAGTTTCTAACCTGCCACAGGCAAGGCAGGGACACAGTGGTAGTCAATAACTTGCTGCTGAGAGGGCTGCCCCCCACTATAGAAGAAGGCAGAACCTTCCATACTCTGTACTCATCTGACCACAGGGTAAAATTCCTTCCTGTCCCCAAATATTATGATTGTTCTGACCCTGTGTGAAGGGGCAAGAGCCTTTAGCCAGGAACCTCTGGGTTCAAGGACTCAGCAGGAGCACTGGCACACCTCAGGCAAGATTCCTTGCCTTGGCTGCTACCAATACCTAGTGTTTCTGGGAAAGGCAAAACCCTCCCCCATCAATAGATATAGAAGCAGGAAGGGAAAAAAAAATCCATCTTGATCCCACATGGCAACCAGGAAAGCCCCAAAGCATGGGAAATACCCATAGTAGAGTATAGGTTTAGTTATTTCTATATCACTTCCAATCAATGCTTGCTGAATATCTTCCTGAACACCTCCAATGGTGGAGATTCCTCAGTTTTCCTAAGCAATATATTCCATTGCTTCACTATTCTAACAGTGAAGAAGTTTTTTCTGGTTTCCAATCTAAACCTACTTCACTGCAACTTCAAGCCATTGGTCCATATCCTGCTCTCTGCAGCAAGAGAGAAAAGATATCCTTTATGGCAGCCCTTCAGACATTTGAAGACTGCTATCATATCTCCTCTTAAGTGCCTTTTACTCAAGCTGAACATGACTATTTCCTTCAATCTCTCCTTGTATGACTTACCTTTCAAGCCCTTTATCATTTTTTTTTGCCCATCTCTGGATACGCTCTAACATCTTCATAACCTTTTAAAAATCTGGAGCCCAAAACTGCAGACAATACTCTGAGGCCTGCATTTGCCTTCTGTGCAGCTACATCACACTGTGGACTCTTATTGAGACTATGATCCATTAAGACTTTCAGATCTTTCTCTGTAGTGGTGCCATCCAGCCAGTTGTACCCCATTTTGTATTTGTATTTTTGATAATTCTTCCCAAGATATAGCACCTTGCCTTTGTCAGCATTGAAATTCATCTTGTTAGCTCCAGCCCAGCTCTCCAATCTGCCAAGATCATTCTGAATTGCACTCTTGTCCCCAAGTGTTTGCAATCCTTCCCAGTGTAATGTCATCTGCAAAATTTCTCAAGCTCTTTATTTCAGCATCCAAATAATTAATACATACATTGAACAGCACTCGGCCCAGGACAGACCCCTTTGGGACTCCACTTGAAACTTCCTGCCATTCTGACATGCCTCCATTTAGAATTACCTTTTCTTGCAGCTATTGAGACACTTGTGTATCCACCTTATAGTAGTTTTGTCTAGCCCACACATCTCCAAGCTGCTTATAAGTCATGTGGGATTTTGTCCAAAACCTTGCTGGAGTCCAGATACACTATATCAACTGCATGCCCTTCATCCATCCATCTAGTTATTTTGTCAAAAAAGGAGATCAAGTTTGTGTGGTGTAACTTGGTCTTCCATGTTGGTTGCTTGTGATCATCCTTTCCTCATCCAGATGCTTGCTTATGATATGCTTCAGTAACTTTCTGGGTATCAAAGTGAGGCTAACCATTCTATAGTTCCCTGGACCCTCCTTTTCACCTTTTTTAAAGAGGGGCCCTCTGTTGGCCCTTTTCCAGATCTTCTGGTACCTAGCTCTACTCCCATGCCTTTGTAAATATGGTTGCCAAGGACTTTGAGATTTCCTCTGTGGGTTCCTTCAGTACCCTGGGATGAAGTTCATCAGGCCCTGCTGGCTTGAAAGAAGTCCTTGTTCCACTGAATACAGTAGAACCTGGATTATTTATAGAGGCAGAGTTTTTAGGGAACAGATGCACAGAAACACAGGCATACACCAACTATGTGCTGTGGCTCTGTGTCAAACACTGTTACTTCTCCAATCAGCTGAAGTAAAAGCTGCAGTAAGTTTAGAGGCTCTTTCTTAACTTGGGAACCTGCTGGTAACTGAGCAGGGTGCCAATCATCCTGTTTGCTGCAGCTGTGTATTCTCCCCATCAAGTTCACAAAACCTCATCTTTCCAAGAGGGTTAGTAACCTAACCCTGAAAAGAAACCTGTATTGTACTCTATTTCACTATTTTATGTTATCATATTATGCAAAATGGAACAGCTTTGACATCCCAGAATACCTGTTACCTTCTAGCCAGTAGCATAACTATGGTGGGGCAACTTGGGGCTGCTGACTTGGGTTAGGGAGATGGAAAAAAACTTGTTGCCACAGCATACAATCATAATTGCAATTGCACGGTAACAATGGCAAGCTGCCCTGCGTGTGGCAGCTGCTGCAGGTGCCAGACTGCATTGTTCTGCCTCTGCCTTTTACTGTCTTTTAGCAATTTTCTGGGAAGTGGGAGATATGAGTTAAAAATCCCCCAGCCATTGGAGTGATTTAACCTAGATCTCTCACATCTCGGATGAGTGCTCTAACACGAACCTATTGGATGAAAGGTGAGGTGTACATTGCTTCCTCCTGCTATCTTTTAGAGAAAAAAACCAGCCCTCTCCATAGGTTTTGAAAAAAGACTTAGACATGTCTACAATGTAGGTTGCATTGTAATACATTGATTCCCAACCTAACCTTAAATTAACCTTGATTAAATTAAATGAAAGCACTCTAGCTTCAGCCGCAGGTTAATTTTGCCTGTTTCTTGGTGGGGTAAATTTCGTTTCAGTTTAAATGAGAGGTTTTATTTCATTTTAGAGTTATTTAACATTTATTTCACTACAGCAGGATAAATTAGCCAGCACTGAACTCAGTTATACTGTAGGTAGGTGGCTTTGGATATCAGAAGTAATCCTCAGGGTAGACATACCTCTCAGTGACTAATTGAAGGGAAGGGATCAGACTTGTGACTCCTTAGTGGAGCTATGTATCCCTAAAGAGCACAATAAGAACCTAAACTCCAGAAAGTGTTTCTTTGTTTCAGGATTTCCTACTGGCTGCTGTAGGCTACCTTAGGGTGCTCCCTGCTTAGCATTCTATTTTTTATGGACCTGCATTATATGGGGAGCCTGGGCATCTAACTTGGCAAATTCCTTTGATTGACTAGATTTCTAAGAGTTAGGCTCTGCAGTGCAATGCTCCACAATGCTCATTGTTGAGAAGCCTAAGCACTTTTTGTGGATCCCTTTGGGAAAGCGCTAAGGAAGGCTGTAGGTAGAAGCTCTCAGACAAAGAAACAGGTAGAGCAGTTTAGGGTGCTTCTTTTTTATTCTTTTCATAATATTCTTTGTTCAGCTTGAGAAGAAAGTAACTCCTCCTACAACCATTTACCATTTTTGTACAACATCTGTCTTCATCTCAACCCTATCAGTGAAAGAGCTGTGCTCACAAACAAGCAATTTTTTATTTGTTTTGTTTGAATACATTTTGTTTCCCTCTTCTATCCTGTCATCTTCTAGGAGGTAAAAAACAAACAAACAGTGTCTCAGCATCTGGAGTCTCTGGAAAAATAAAACAAATATCACACTAATGTACTAAATTGTCACTTTTCAAACCCATCACCTCATTTTGGCAGGACACACACACACACACACAGATGCATGCTTGCCTTCTTTTACACATACTCATCCGTGTCTCAAATAATTCTTATATCACTTGTAATCTTCCCTCCACTTTGGTACTTGGTACATATAACAGATGCTGTGTGTTCATTTAAATCAGTGACTGGCACGCTATAGCTATGGACAAAAATTAATTTCTCTTGATAAGAATTTTTCTGAAATTCTTCCCAGTAGAAAAAAGCCCAGAAACTGGAAAAAAAACATTCACTCCATCCCCCTGGCTTTGGAGCTGCACAGGTGAGCATCCAGGGGATGCAGCAGTATAGCTTTCACTTCAGTAAGCTCATAGACGATGTTGAGCGCCTGTTGTGGGAAGTTCCAGCTGATGAGCCGTAGGCCCGGGTTTCTTCCTGTCCTGCATCCTTGCTCTTCTCTGGTGCTTCTCTGTTTTTTGGCTTTCCTTGTTCCCTTCTTTACACCCTTCGTGCATGGCTGTTACAGCTTTCAGCTCTCTCAATGTCAACAGCTGCAGAGATCCTGTGAAGCAGACAACTCTCTTTGACTTCCTGCATCAGAAAAGGCTGGACATCACCTTTCTGCAGGAAATGCACACTGAGGCAGCTAATCAAGCCAACTGGCATGCCACCTGGAAGAGCTGCATGTTTTTGAGTCATGACGCCTCCCTTAGCACAGGGGTTGTGATCCTCTCGTCGCTGCTGCTGATGCCTGACATGGCGGTAACCCAAGAGGTTGTCCTGCTGCCTGCTCACTGTTCACATCTTGTTTGTACAACATCGCCTCCTCCTAGTTAACATCTATATGCCCCCTGCTGGGTTAGAGTGGTTTGATTTCTTTCAGACCCTGGTTGACTTTTTGGGGAGCACAGTTGATAGTGATGACCTTGTCCACCTGGGTGGGGACTTGACCATAACGGGCCAGAGCCCCATCCTTCCTCTGCCCAGCAGCTTTGGACTGTGTGCCCGCCTCCGTTTAATTAAGTGCTCCCATGCGGCCTTAGCCCGGACTATGGATCGTGTCTGTTCTGGGCTCGCGGGTGGACCCCACAGGCTACCCCTGCTGACATCAGGGGGTCCCCTTAACTCGCCTGCCATGACTTGGGATGTTGCCTCAGTGGAGGGGTTCCCCCTTGGGGCAGCCTCCAGTGTCGTCATGCCTCTCGGCGGGCACTCACGGGGCCCTGACCTCCCTTACACCCCGGCCACTAGCCACCTTGGGCTGCTGATCTTCGGGCCCCTTTGGTGTCCTCAGCTCTTCCCCCAACCTCTGCCCACGGCTTGCCAGCTGCATGCCTGAGTCTTCGGGCCAGGTGTATGGTTGACGAGGTCCTCCGACCTGGTCCCTCCAACAAGACTCCCTATCGCCCTATACTAATCACCCTGTGATGTGACGTGCCTATCCCACCACCAAGATAACTAAGGCCCCTAAACTACTGGGTCAGGAGGCCCAAAAGGCCCAAAAGGGTGCCTCTGGCCTCTGGGCCACGTGGATTGCCCTGGGCTCGGGTTCCACAGCCCTGGCGGCTCACCCCACTGGGGTGTTGAGTCCCCACCTCTTCCTAAGGCCACTGTGGGCCATGAAGGTCCACTGTCCGACCCCACTTTGGTCTTCGGCCGCCCTCTGGTGTGGCCCAACGAGGCCCCATTGGACATGCCCCTTTGTTACCTCTTCTCCGAGGCTCCCATGCAGGCTCACTCCTAGGTCTCAGCACCGGCTAGCCCCGATGCTGCTCTCTCGGCTCCTGCCTCCGGTTCTTCCATGGGTGCTGCTGCTGGCTCCGCTGCAGGTGCGGCTGCTGGATCCCCCCTCAGCGTTGCTCCCACCTTTACTGCCGCCTCTGTGGCTGACATCGCTGCCGGCTTTCCCGCTGGCTCCGCTGTCGGCGTTACAACCAGCTTCCCTGCTGGCTCTGCTATCAGCTTTCCAGCCGGCTTCCCTGCCAGCTCTGCTGTCGGCGTTGCTGCCGACTTTGTCGGAGCCTCTCCTGGCTCTGCCCCCGGCTTCCCATGCTGCCGGGCACGGCAGCTGATCCCCTCTGTGTGAGGGCTCTCCCCTCAAGCCTCCACTCATCACCTGCCCCGCTGCATCGTTGGGGCTGCTTTTTATCTTTCCCGGGTGGTGTCTCCCGCCCACGCTGCTCAGCCACAGCTGGATATACGCATGGCTAATCATCCTCACTGGTGGTTTCGCTGCACGCCTCTCCTTCGGCTCTCCAGGCTCTGCGAGAGGTAAGTGGGGCTCTCTTTTGGCCTGGGGTCCTCCTGCCACCCCAGCTCCCCTGGGACAGACTGCTTTGGAGGCAGTGGACCTCGTTGACATCTGGCGCCATTTCCATGCTGATGCGAGACAATATACTTGGCTGAAGTTGACCACCAGTGGTCTCACCATGGCACGCCTTGACCACCTGTATGTCACCAGGCACCATCTGTTGGCCTTGTGCAGAAGCCATATTACCCTGGCAGGACTATCAGATCACAGCCTAGTCTCTAGTGAGCTGAGCATTCTCGGCAGGATGTGTTCCTTCCTGTGTGCCCTACTGGTGCCTCAAGACTAGTCTGTTGCAGGATGCTCACTTCCATGACTGTTTTGCTTGCTTTTGACAGACATGAAAGCCTGCAAGAGAGAAAAGATATTCTTTACTGGTGCCTCAAGACTAGTCTGTTGCAGGATGCTCGCTTCCATGACTGTTTTGTTTTCTTTTGGCAGACATGAAAGACTGCAAGAGCCACTTTCCCCTCCTGGAAGCAAAGTACATGCAGTTGGCAACAAGCAAGCTCTGCTGCCATGTTCTGGAGCTGGAGGAGGATGTGGCACAGCTTGAGGTGGCCCTGCATGATGCTGGTAGTACTGTGGGGCTGCTCGAGTGTCTTAAGCTCTACAAACAACATCTGTGGGAGCTGGGAGAGTGGCCCAGGATGTGAGGGTTCATGCCCACTGCCAAGAACTGGCAGAGACTGACACCCCAATTCACTTCTTCAGCCTTAAGAAATGATGGACTGCATGGAAGGTCACTGACCATCTCAAGACCCCGGATGGACAAACACTCACATACCCTGTTGAAGTCTGATGCCACACCATTGCCTTCTCCCAGGAACTGTTCACAGCTGAACCAATCTGCCTAGAGTCTGCTAGGCACTTACATGACAGCCTCCCTAGGCTGTGCTTGTTCAAGGCTGACTGTCTCAAGTGAGAACTGTCATTGGAGGAACTCATGGATGTTGTTGGGTGCCTCATCTTGGGCAAAGCCCTGGGCATTGATGGGCTGCCCACTGAATTTTATAGGAACTTTTGGCCTCTTTTCAGCCTCTGCCTCCTGTGTGTCTTTCATGAGAGTCTCGGAGACTAGACTATACCAGCCAGCTGCCACCGAGCAGTTCTCATCCTGCTGCTTAAGAAAGGAGACCTTGGCTGCATCAAGAACTGGTGGCCACTGTTTTTCCTGTGCACTGATTACAAGATCCTAGCCAAGGCTTTTGGTCAACCATTTGGTGCACCATTATGGCTTTGATCATTGGCCCTAAGCAGAGCTACTACATGCTGGGCAATCCATTCCTGCTTTGAGACCTGTTGACAGCTGCAGACCTCTTCGGTCTCAACATTGGGCTTGTCTCCTTGCACCAGGAGAAAGCCTTTGGATGGATCAGCCATGACTACCTGTTTTGGACCCTAGAGGTCTTTGGCTTTGGGCCTATCTTCACTTCTACCCTCTGGGTCCTGTACCCGGACATTTCTTACCTTCTAAAAGTGAACAGCATGCTCTGTACACTGTTCATGGCCTGCAGGGGCATCCACTAGGGCTGCCCTCTGTCGGGAATGCTCTACGCCTTGGCCATTGAGCCCTTACTCAACATGCTGCAGTGGCGCCTGACTGGCCTGACCTTTCCATCAGCCTTTGGCTCAGCAGGCCTCCTGTTGGTCAGGGCTATGGCTTATGTGGATGATGTGACTGTTCTCATTAGCACCCAGGGTGACCTCCAGTCCTTGGTCAACTGTCAATGTGCTTATGAGCACACCTCTTTGACTTGTGTGGACTGGACCAATAATGACACCCTAATTCTCAGTCCTTGGGTCAGCCTCCTCCCCCCGGACTTGCCTGGGGGTCTTGCATTGAGAAGGCCTCAAAGCCCTGGGGTGTTCCTTGGGCCATCGGTCTTCTGAGCACAGAACTGGGAGGACCTTGGTGCTGAGGTGGAGGCATACCTGCAGCAATGGCATTGGCAACTTCCCAGCCTCTCCTGCCATGGGTCCTCATTGTTGATAACATGGCAGCTGTAACATTGTGGCACCAGCACGCCCTGTTGGACCCCCCACCAAACTTGCTTGAGAAGATCCAGTGACTGCTCATGGACTTCTTCTGGGATGGGAGTCATTGGCTCCCACAAGTTGTTCTTTATTTGCTGGTGGCTGAAGGAACCAGGGCTTAGTTGACCCAGTGAGCAGGGTGGTTGCCTTCTGCCTGCAGGCCCTCCAAAAGCTCTTCTATTGCAAGGACCTCCTCCCCTGGTGGCAGCTAGCTCATGTGATTTTGCACTGGATGGGGGGCCTTGGTTTTGACTGGGAGCTTTTCCTTCTGGATCCCACCCTCCCCGACTGGGGTGTCCTCCCACCCTTCTACCAAAGCCTGGCATGGTCGTGGTGGGCTGCCTTCCACCTCCTGCCCCAGGCCAGGTTTCTGCAGTTACTGCAGGAGTTCCTGTTCTATAACCCAGCTCTACAGCGTGGCTGCCAAGTCTCACTTCTAGCAGCTCTGTTGTCTCCTTCATCTGGTTGTACACTGTCTGGCTGGGACACCTCCTTGACACAGCCTGGTCTGACTGGATGTCAGCCAGTGCTCTGGCTGCCTCCTTGGTCATGTGCTCGGTCCACTGCATTGCCTGCTTCCTAGGACACGTGCAGGCCATTCTTCTGGCAGATGTGGCAGCTGTCCTAGAAGACCACCTCTGAGTATGGAGAGCACTCCCTGCCAGGGAATGTCTTGGGCAAGCCCTTTCCACCGCTGCCAATTTTCCTGGTTGTGGATAGTGACCTGGATGGTGGGGTCATCACCTTACCGGCTCATCCTGTGCCTCCTGACAGTGGTACCAGGATCTGCTTTGGTGTGCTCTCCCAGAAGGCCCTGCATCTGTGGGTGATTCAAGTCTGCCATGCCTGCATCCTTTCCACTCATCTCGACATGATGTGTGGAGGCACATGGTGGTACCAGCACTCATGCCAGCCAGTCTCACCTGGCGTACATTTTACAAGCCTTCCATTGTTAAAAAAATAAAATAGGTGACCTCCAGTGGCAGTTGTTGCATGGGATACTGGCCAACGGTACTGTCAGCCACCCAATGGACCCAACTGTGACGATGCCTTGCCCCTTTTGTCCAGGGGGAGTGCAGGAGGATCCTCACCATGCCTTCCTTGGATGCCCCTGTCTGTCACTGCTGTTTGCTGCCCTCAGTGCTTTGTATGAGGCACTAAACTTGGACCTCTCAAAGGCAACCTACTTATTCTCTTTTGCATATCAGGTGGCCAATGGGAGGGTCATCTGCCTGTCCAACTTCTTGCTCAGCTAAGGTAAGATGGCCACCCTCAAGAGCCGTAAGAACCGGCTAGCCAGGGCTGGCTCAGACAATGCCCTGCGGCTCTTCCGGGCATGCCTGTCACTGGAGTTTTAACATGTGGTCCTCCAGCAGACTGTGTCCACCTTCCAGGCCTGTTAAGTCATTCAGAGGGTGCTCTGCAGCATTGAAGGTGGGTATTTGGTCTTCGAGTCACCCCGTCTCCTGCCCCCCACCCCCTGGCCCCCCACCTCCTTCTGGGGTATTGGCAAGGTCCCTAGTGGATTGATGTGGTACTGCATGTTTTTGTTTTAAACTGTGTGAGCAGACCTTGAGGGCTAGTCCCAGGCTCTGTCTTTTGCATCTGGGCCCCTGTGTGGGCCATCCTTTGTTATTTTGTTGTATTGTTACCCCCTTTTCACCTAATAAATGTTTATAAAAAGTTAAAAGTTTTTATTTGTTTGCTTCCATCCATTCCTCCATCCTTTCATTTCTGTGACCTATAAAGGCACTATAAAGTTATTACCTTTTTGGAAAACAACTATGCACGCATAATGTTGGTAAACAAGTTGGTGGCACTGTAGTGTTGGCAGGAGCAAGAAGCATGGAAATGAAAAACAGTTACAAGAAGCAAGCACTCTAAACTTGACTGTCCATAATAGCAGTACTTCAGGATCAGGGCAACAGCCAGACTGTGATTCAGAGTCACAATTGATTCTACACTTTTAACAGATTCTGAGTGGAAAGTGCCCTGCGTCAGCTCCATAGCCAGAGGAGAACTAGGAATATTGGTGCAGCCAGTCTTGTAGCTCCTTAAAATCTGCATCCAGGGATGGTGCCCTGATCACAACTCTAATAAAACCACTGGTTGGAGCTATAGTGGCTTCCACTGTATTGGCAACATGTAGGGGGTGCATGCGGGTGCACGTGCACCCCCTGAGCATGGTGGTACACCCCTTGCAAAAAAGCACTAGTGCCTGTGGGCAGTTGCTGCCTGCCACCCTGCTGCCAACACCACCAGTGGCATCTGCAGGCAGTCAGCAATCCCCGCTGGCCAGCGCTGCCAGTGGCATCTGCAGATGGTCATTGACCCCTGGTCGGTGCTTGCCACCCCTCCCCCCTGCCACTGACAGTACTGGTGGTGTCTGCAGGAGCTCCCCACTCACCACTGCTGTGCTCCCACTGCCAGTGCAACCATGCCCCTCCAGCTGCCGGGGGCACATGCCATTCATGAGGGGTGTGTTATGCCCTTTTACTCCCTGTTTAAAAATGCATGATGGATTGTAATCTTAATCTCCTTGTTAAAAGTGAGCTGGAAGCAATACAGATAGCAACACTACTTCCAGGTGTAGTTGGTAATAAACACCACTCTTTTCCTAGTGAGAATCCCATTGATTTCACTAAGTTTTGGCTGAAGATTTTAATGTCTATTGGCAACAAACCAGATACAAATGATCTCAAACATTTTGTTGCAATCATTAATGAGTATAACACCGCAGACCTTTTGATTCAGTTTGATGAAACATTTCCCCACCCCCTTCAATCCTAGTGAAAAATTGTGACGTTAAATCAAATTCTGATATTATGGCATGCCTTCATATTACCTAAAACTTTAACTGCTACAAGCTAAATTATAGAATTTAAAGTGGAAATCCCTTAGAAAGATAAAGTTTTGGGGTGTTTTTAAAAGCTGGAAGGGATGATCTGATACAGATATATGGAGGACACCAAAAAAGTCATCCCTCAGCTACCTGCGTATGTGCTATTTATTATGTATATGGATTGCAGAAACAGCCTCTATTGACTGACTGATACCATAAAATGCTAAGAGAAGTCTTTGAAGGAAATCTTTACAAAGCTACTTTTATATATTAATACAGTATTGTACAAGGTGTTCAGATTCATCCAGGTTTACTCTACTCATCTGATTTAAACCTAAACGAATATCTGCCTATGTCAAAAAAATCCTACTTGTAATGTTGAAATTTCTCATTTTTTCAATTTAAAGATGAAAAAAGTTTCAGGTGAGTTTTGGGCTATGAGCAACATGCTGATAACTAGGAATATTCTACTTTTTTTTTCTTTAGTGCCAACAATTTCTTTGTTATTCTTATTGTGACTATTAATGCAATAGGCTTGATTTTATATGTGAGGTTGGTAAATAAATGACTTAGTTACCTTACATTAGAAGTGACCTAGATGTATTGATATGAAATTGCCCCTCCAACATTGGGGATGAGGCTGACAGTTACTGAAATTAGCAGAAATTAAGTTACACCTACCTACTTGGTCATCAAGAAGAGATTAGAAGCACCCTGCTGCTAAATAATGAGTTAGTAATGATGTTAGGAGATGACATTGCTTGGCCCAGTGTTTACTACTGACACTCCTGCTGTGATTTTGCAAGGAAATGGGCTAATTCAGTAGAAAATTTGTAATAGCTTGCCACTTGTTTATGTTCCTACAAACCAGAGGAGTAGATCTGGTGAAGTGATGTGAAGAGTTTGCCCCTACTTGGGTGGCCCTAAAAAGGGTCAAGCACGACTGCAATTCCTAAAGGGATACCACATGTTCCATGGAGGGTATAGCAGTTACCAAAGTGAATAGGAGTCCACTTCACCCTCCTTATGAACTGGCTAGCATGGACTGCTAGTGTGGGAAGAAGTCTGCTGTACTCCGTAGATGGTGTGTGGAAGTAAATATGTTGCTTTTACATGCCTGAAAGCTCTGCAGTGGAAGCTACCAGGCATTCAGGACTCTTGAAAGTCAGACAGCTTAGTTAGATGTTTAAGTAAGTTCTCAGAATCCTAAACTTTCACACTCATTGTTAAAAATCTTGGCCTGTGTTTCAACCTAAACTTGATGGTATCGAGGTAAATCAAAGAGGGACCCTCCATTGGTATCTAAGCCCATACATAAGCAGATCCAAGATTTTGTAAAGGGGGCTACACGCGCAACAACCAGCACTGCAGGGATGGCTGTGCCATTGCTCCCTGCCTTCTCCCATACCACAATGGGCAGACCATGCTGTGAGAGAAGCAGCCAGGGACTTTTTAAAAGATCCCAATTAAGTAAGAATCCTGCCCCACCTCTCAGCACCACTCTCCCCTCCCTCCATGCTCAGTGGCACCTCTCTTACCCTCCTCTCCCTTCCCATTTGCTCCTTCCCCTGCCCATTGCTGCTACTGTCCCTGCATTCCCTGACTGATACAGTGGTGGGGGGAGCTCTAGAGCCACTTCTATCCTGCTCCAGCTAGGCTACATAGTCAAGCTCAGCTGGAGATAACAGCAGTGGCAGCAGCATGTGGGTTCCCTTTCTGTTCCTGATCCCCTGGCTGTTCCCTGCTAGCCCAAGAGAAGGCTCAGTGGGTGCATCTACATGTACAATTTACAGCAGAGTTGACTAATTAGTTCACAGTAAAGCATTCCCATCTACACATGCATTCATATTAGGGTGCAGTGAGTTAATTAACTGCACTACAGGATAGTAGTGCCCATGACAGGTACTATCCTACAGACTGTGACCTGGGTTGGCTGGGGCTTGAGGATGCTACAGTGCTGGGGCTCCCTCCCTCTGCCACGCAATGCAAATCTTTGGCGACAGGGGAGGAAAACTGAAATTTTCCTATGGATAATTTTAAATTAGGCAGCAACTGTATAGTCTACTGAAAAAAACTTGAAAGCTGTATTTTACATTTAAAATAATAGAAATGTCCTATCCATCTCTGCCTATTTTATAATTATGTCCATGCACAAAGTGCTACACATTGTTTGCAAGTACTAGAATCACTCCTCTGCATTATACATTTCTGCATGAATTCCATTCTGTTGAATATGGTTTTCTGTATGTGTCATGGGTCCACTTTCTCACTGGACATGGAGGAAGGGCAGAACGTTCTTTCTGACCTCCATTTCATATGCACCAGGGTGGTTTTATTCAGGAATTCCATAACTTTCATTATGGCCATTTAAAATTTTCCCAATTTGCTGTTTCATATGGAACTGCAGAATGGCTACCCAGAAATCTATGAAAAGAGTATACTACACTGCTAGTAGAAATTTTAGTGCACAAAGTTTACCTGTACCAACACCAGTAAACATCTATATGGACATTACATCTTTGGGACTTACATCAATGCTATCCTGCCAGTTCTTTCAAAAAGCACTCATTTTTGTAGTTTTGAAAAACCTGCTACTAATACTGTTAGTATTTCATAATTCCATGTAATTCACAATTTCATGTAATTCATGCTGGGTTAGAGGTTTCATAGTGACAACACTTGAAAACCTTCAGTGGAGAAATTTCATCCGTTTTTAATTTTCTTCCATTATATTCTCAGGAACTCATGTGCATTTAAGATCTCAAAGATTTGTTTAGATGATATCTTAAAAATTGATCTGGATGGGGTGATTGATTTTGGCTGCTAATGACAAATGTTTTCAAAGTCTATGCAGTATTCACAGAATAGTTTTATTATAATCGTTCCTTTCTCCAAATACCTACAAAATAATAAAATTGATTTTTTGTTATTTTCTCTGACAGTTAAGTTTTTGGGGGCAAGAAAGGTAGCACAGTCTCTGACAGAAGCAGTATTTCTTTTGTTGAAATAATCCAAATAGAAGAATTTATTTGGCCAGGAAGATTGTTCTTTTTAGAAAGCTTTGAAAGTATAAATGTAGGAAAGAGTGCTTGAAAGAGCTTGAAGTTGATTTACATCTTAAGAACAAAGAAACAAATGAAAATGTGACTATTGTCTTTATCTTCACTGTTATTGTATGCAGTATCCTTCTATAATCTTTTCTTGTAATGATACTTAATAGCTGTCTTCATGATATTAATGGAAATTGTCACAGACAAGGGAGATATTACTGCATCTAATGAACCAAAGTAGGACTAAAAGGGAAAAAAGGAAAAATAAGTAAAATCTGAACAAATAAAAGAATTCAACTTATTTTTTAAATTTAACCCTATGCACGTTTAAGTGTCATAAAATCAGAATAGGTGAATGTAATCATTACTATCATAAAAAGACTGTTAGCCTTCATAAGGATTTTTAGCTTTCACTGTATGCAGATTTTGGAGGCATAGTTATAAGAATATAATATACATGATTTACTTGTTCCCACTTTGACCAGGGGTATAGGTTGTAGCTGTGTTGGTCTAAGGACATAAGCAGGCAAAGTTTTTTGAGTAAACCCTATATCTTTTGTTAGACCAAGTAAAATAGTTGGAAAAATCCTTTGTAAGCTTTTGGGTTTGTACCCAAAGAATATTGCCTGCTTTGCAAGCTATCGCATTTACCCAAAGAACCTTGCTTGCTCTGACCAGAGCAGATCAACTGTGATAACACCAGTCTACTATATATAAAAATGTGCACCTACCACTTAGAGTAAGTGCTAGCTGAATAAAGACTGCAGAATGCCTCAAATAATGTATATCATGATAAATATAATAGGATAACTTTGTAAGGCACAATATGCAAAATGTGAACTTCTAAGGAATAAGGAGGGCATTGTCTAATTAACCTTCCGAATAGCTATGTGACAAAACTCAGAAGCAATTGCCTTTGCTATATTAACTCTTTAGACTCAAAAAAATACACATACCTCCCTTCTAAGCACATTTTTACTTATATCTTGCCCACCTAAACTGCAGACACATGGCTGGGGCATTTCAAGCATCAGTTGCTTTCTACATAACAACTAGCAGAATATATCAGAAAGTGAATCATTGGCTTATAAGGTAAGTTATATTTTTATTCAGACTTTTTGTTTATATGTTTATTTTTACATGCCATTTAGTAAAAAACAAATTATCAAGGCCATTAACATCTTTGAGAAGCTGAGAAAGACACCGAATTATTGTCAGAATAATAGTTGAAGCCACTGAAACAGAGTGAATCAAAATTGATTATTTTTTAAAATAAAAATTGATACTTTAAGTTGACCTTTTAAATTTAAATTAAATAATTATTTAATAATAAAAAAATCCACTTTAAAATCATGGCAAACTTATGTAAAGGCCTATAGTCTTCCTATATTCTGTTCAAGTCAAATAAATAGAAAATAATGTTTAAAGGAAGTCAGACCACTGAACTGGCAGAAATTATTTTTGTGGAGCAAGAGATTGCTTAAGTGCTAAATGAGCTTTCAAAGGCGGCAACTTCTCTAACAGGTACAGTGAGAATTTTTTTATGTCAGTTTAATGAGCTAGTTAAATTCATTAAACTTAAATCGTTGTCTTAAAACAATAGTCTACAAAGAAGTCAGTAGGAATATTTCCCTTGACTAAAATCAGAACTGGAAATGGCTTTATTTGATCCAAAAATTTTAATATATCACCTTTTATGTAATATCCTCCAAATAATGTAGTCCTAATAAGACTTTGGACATATACCTTCATTGAGTTTTCATACATAAGTATGTTCTTATATGTACTGGGTCACATGCTGTTGCATGTCACTTTGAAATATAAGTCTTCAAGGAAGGGTAGGGTTTTTGAGAATTTGTGAGATTTCAAATTGTTCCCATACTTAATTTGGAGAAAAAGTCAAAATCTCAAATTTCTGAGACTCCTTAATCTGAGAAAAAAAGGGATCAGGTCAACTGAAAAAATGTTCAACAATTCTGAAACACTTTTTAATTGAAAACAACTCTTTGCCACTGTTTTGATTTCTCTGAATTGGTATTTTAAAATTAAAAATCATTAAAAATAAACTCCTGGGAGGTTCAAATAACTATGCATTGCAATTGGTATGTGAAAACTCCAGCATCTGAATACTAGCATCTTTCATAAAAAGCATGGATTTGTGAACTCTTGATCATTTCAATCACCTGCTTCAATAAGAAAAGAAAAAAAAATCTCTTCCAAAGCTTTCTTGGGAGGTATTTTCTGATGCTGAGGCAAGTTATGGAACATTCCCTACATTTCCCAAATGTTAATGTTATCCACTGCTTAAGCAGAAATACTTATTTTTTTTCTTCAACTGTGGATATTACAAACAGAGATTAGTGGCCTTTCACTTCAGAGCTGTCAGAGTTAAAGTGACATAAAGCTATTAACATTCTATTGTAAGTGGCCAGAAGCTTCCCTTGGCATTTTCATCAAAAGGCCACTAAAACCCGTAGTTTGTGCTCTTTTCACTGAGATAATCCATTCCTGCTCCATTTGATTGGATAGTGACATTCGGTCTGTCAGAATTATTAATGATTCTCTGCAACTATCACATATTTTACACTTTAAAAAGTCAAGTTATGCCACATTAGTTATGCCATGACGTTGTATATGGGACAACTAGGAAGCACAATATTCAAAAGGCGCAGACTGGGTCTTGGGTTATGTGATAAACTATCATGAAGAGAGACAAGTTTTTGCATATAACATTCTTGTCTAACAGCTTTCACTAAATATGTCTCATTCCCAGACACTTAAGGAACAAATATTCTGTTTCTACATATCTCTAAATATCAACTAATGATCAAAACATTAAAAAAGGCAATTTTGACAGCTATTTGAGGAAGGGAAACTGCTTTTGTATATTGTTTATAGTTGTTTTTCCTATTCCTTTCTATCCCTGTATTTCCTAGTCTCCAATTCTCACCCCATTTATCCTACCCCCCCCCCCCCCAACAATTGAAGAAAAATATTTATATAGGATCTTTGGACATCTTTGGACATTAAATCCCACAACTACATTAACATACCTTTAAAAATGGGGGTGCCCAACCTATCATTTCCACTGAACACTATTGGCCCCATGGTCTTAGGCTAACACAAATGGTGACCACTATATTAAGGAGAGACCAACTAGTGGAGAAAATATCCTCTGAGGAAAGGCAACAGTTTTTTAGATGGAGTTTGGCATTGTACAAAATCTACTGGGACAGCCAGGTGAGAGCGTTGCTCTATTGAAGTCATTGGGAGATTTTTATTGACTTCAGTGTGGCCAAGGTTCAGTGTTCTACTTGGGCCTTCAACTACAATGTTTTATGAAATTATTCTACCAAACTACAGACTCTCCTTTTCTTTCTTTTTTGTGTTTCTATTTCTTTGTTCCCTTCTTTTTTAGTTATTTGTTTCTCTCAGGTCTTTAATGCTTTCTCTTCCTTTCTCAATATTTTTCATCTTTGCAGCATTTTGTATGATGTTACTATTTTTTGTCACCTTGTATAAGAGCCGTTAAAAAGCTACTGTTCATCTATGATGTTTTCATTTGCAGTAGTGCTAAAGATGACTATCTTTTAAAAGGCCTTTAAAAATGTTAAAGTAGTAACTTTTTTAATGACCTTTTAGAAATGTACCTTTAGCATTGTATTCACTTGCACCTCCAGCAGGAAAAGATTGCTATTATTTCAAGGGAGGTGGCAGGAGCTACATGGCCACCAAGGGGCATCACGTCCAGCAGGAAAAGATTGCTGTTATTTTAAGGGATTTCACATGAAACTTTAAAATTGCAGCAGCAACACTGCAGAGCCTTTGAAACAACATTTTTCATTTCCTGTTTTGGTTTGGATTATTGTGAAGTTTCAGTCTTCCTGGAAACATGGATCCAAATCTTGATTTTCCTAGGAGACTCCCATTATTGGATCTGCCAGGTTATTAGTACTAGGTATATATTCTCAGCATGTAAAAACCTGGTACAAGCTGTTCAACTGCAGACCATTTCCTTCTTTTTCAACATCTCTGGCCACATCTACATGAGACACTGACTGTGCACTTATTACTGTGCAGTCATTTAGTACTTGCATACACAAGTATCAAATGACTGAGCAGTAACCAGCGTTACTGCGCAGTTGTGTCCCTGCGTGGTTTTTTGGTGATGTGGACTGTGCAGCAGCTCGTTAGTACTGCTGGGTAGCATCACATCACACTTCATGCTATTGCTACTGCACAGTAGTAATGAGCTACTGTGCAGCAGTAACAAGCTACTGCACAGTCAGCATCTCATGTAGATGTGGCCTCTTATCACCTTCTCAAGCTGAAAAGCATTTGCAACAATGCATCCCCTTATTTAAGTCTGCTCTTGATTTCCATTGGGGCTGATAGCATTCCCTCAATTCTCATGTAACTCCTTGATCCTTCACTACAACCTCTAATGAGGTGCAGCAATTTTTTAGCCATTCCATACCCGCCCCCCCTTTTGGCCCAAAGTGATTCTCTTCTAATGCTGTCATAAGCATTGATGAAGTCTGTTTAAACTTGTGTGTATCTTTCACAACTTCCCATTTCTTTTCCCACAATAATTTCATTGAGACTATCTGATTCAAAGTTGATCTATCTTTCTTGAACCTACACTGATCATTTCCTATAGTTTCTTGTACATATGGGAGCAATTGGCTTAGCAACAGTTAAAATAAAACTTTGTACGTTGTGCACTCTAAGGAGCATAAATGCTGTGTGCCCCTGGAGGCTGGGGGGGGGGGGGGAGGGGGGCACAGTGACCGCCCACAGGCAGCCATGGTGGTTTCAGTGGCAAGCAGGGGGTGGTGAGTGGCAACTGTCCACAGGTGCCTCTGGCAGCGTTGGAGGTGGTTTTCACAGGGGGTGCACCATCAATCTCAGGGGGTGCATGTGCACCCGTGTGCACCCCCTATGCATCACCAGTGGTAAGGAAATCCTCCAATAGTTACTACACTCTTTCTGATGACCTCTTCTCTAAACAGAGTGTATTATTGCCCACTTCCATTGTTTGGCCACTCCTTCCTCTCTACAGATCTTTTTAATCATCTTGTAAAATGGTGCTTTAATGCCTTGAATTTGAATTCCAGGCATTCAACTGAAAGATTGTCTATCCCTGCCTGGTGCCTTATTATATCTTAAGTTTTTCAACAGAGATCCCTTATTGAAGACTCTACTATTTTGACTTCAACAGTGTGATATTCAGCAACACTTCCTTCATTTTCATTTTCATTTAGAAGTACCTCAAAATATTTTGTCCAGACCTTTGAAGGTATTCCCATTTTGATCTAGAAGAGTGGCTTGTGTGTCTCTCTAACTCCAAAGCTATGTCAGCATAGTTACCAGGAGAGCTTTCCATGCAAAACAGGACAAACAGTAGAGAGCAGACTAAGGGAAATACCCTGCTCCTCTAGGTAGGGTGTTGGGCATGAGATCAAGTAACTCATCTCATGAAAAAACTGTTAATAAACCAAAATTAAAGCCTTGTGCAAACATGAAAATTGGAACTTGGAATGTTAGAAGATAATATATACCTGGAGCTTTAAGATTGATATAAGCAGAGATGGAATGATATAAAATAAACATTATTTCTATCCAAAGGGTTTTTGAGGCCTGTCAAAGGCAGGGGTGTAACAAGCAGGTTGAGGGCAAGGGCAGGGCCTGAGCTCAGAGGGGTGACAGAGGAGGCCTGAGGCCAAAAGGGCCAAAGCCTGAGCCTAGGGGAGGGATGACAGAGGCAACCAGGGGCCAAAGACAGGCTGAGACTGAAAGACCAGGCCAAAGCCAGTGGGTCTAGGCTACAACTCTACAGCCAGAGTAACCTGTAGGCTAAGGCTAAAAAAGCCAAATGCCTATGCAAGGGAGTAACTGGTGACAGAGTGATCCCTGTGAGGCATGGGCATTTTTATAGGGGCAGAAGGAGGCCAAGAATAGCACTTCAGGTGACTAGTGCCTGGAGGCACTGACGGGGCCAAGAGGGGCCCCACTTAGGGCTCAAAGAACAGGACTGGGGGTCAGTTGGGTATGGAAGGGACCCACTGGTCAAAGCAGGATAGGGCTCACCCTGGGACCCTGTGACAGCCTCCCTTCTATAATAAATTAATTTCATCAAGGCATGGCAGGTGAAAAGAAAAGGGAGGGTACTCTGAGAAGCCAGAATGGGACAGGAGCCACATGGCCACCAAGGGGCATCACAGCTGCCCCAGTGGCCTAGTCCTTTCACATACTGTATATTTTCAAAGCATTTAGAAATCCAGGGTTCAGTTTTGCTTTATTTAGCATGAAAAATTATTTACAAGAATTTGTCTCTATCTAATTCATTGTCTTAAAATCCACAGGGAGCAGGTACGTATTTTGATTTTTTTTTTAAGTGAGGAGAATAAAACTTAAAAGTTAAAGGTCCATAAATCAGTGCTGCAAGTACAGCAAGGGTTAGAATTCAGGAGCTCTGACTTGTAGGGTCTACCTGAATTCTTTAGGCCACACCAGCTACCAGAACTGGAATTTCTGAAGTAGGATCTTACCAAATGTACAAAATAAAAAGGTTGTCATAGTAGCCAAAAGAGATAAAGCCATTAAAAATAAATAAAGTTCAGGAGGAACATAGAACATTTAGTGTAAAGTAAATGGAAGGAATAAACTCTGAAGATTTTGCAGATATAAACATTATGCTTAAAAAGATTTTCTGAACATGTTTGTGCTGATTTTTTTTATAATATGTATGTGTGTGTGTGTGTGTGTGTATAATCTTCTGAAAGTATTTTTTAAAATATCAAAATAGATGTACCCTTGGTTATATCCTGCAGCATACTGTGCCATTTGTGAAAAGTGTGCTCCCACCAACGGGGCCTTATTCTTCACATGCTGAAGTCAACAACATATACAGTAGGGCTGTGTGAAGCTTCAGTCCCCAATTTGATTCAGCAGAGATTTGGCCTGATTTAGTGGCTGAATCTCTGAATCTCAATCAAATCAGAGGACCCCTTAATCTTTCTGAATGGAATCGGAACCCTCCGAATTGATTCAGAGAGATTCAGAAAGGTTCAGTGATTCATACACAGATACAGCTTTAAATGTTTTTTCTACATACCTCAAGATAGCAGGCAGCTCGTAAATGCTGTGATGCTGGGGTGGATGGAGCATCCCACAGGAGTGTGTGTGGGGCAGGAGGGGGCTCCCCAGTGCACTGAGCAGCAGACCCAGAAGTGGACCAGAAGCACATATGGTCCACTTCTGGGTCTGCCAGGGAGCACGTGGTGGGGTCCCCCCTCACATCCCCCCCAGCTCAGTGACTGGAGCCTCCTGGGTTTGGGGGGGGCATCCAGGGTCCTCCCGCAGCCATTTGCTGAGCCGGGTGGGGGGGCGAGGGGGACCCTCCTGTGCACTCCCTGGCGAACCCGGGAGTGGACTAGAAGTACTTCCGGTTCACTTCTGGGTTCACTGCCAAACACGTGGAGGGCTGCCCTGCACTCCCATGGGATGCTCCATGTGCCCCAGCATCGCAGCATTCACAAGCCACACTGGTACCTTGAGGTATGTAGAAAAAAACACTAAAGGCTGTGTCTATCTCCAAATAGCTGATTCTCTGAATCAGCATCAAATCTTCAGATTTGGATTTGGCCAAATCAAATCAGGGACAGTGATCCAAATCAATGAATCAAATCACTGTCCCTGATTCAGACTGAATCCAAATCTGAATCAAATAGGGTCCACTTCGCACACCCTTAATATACAGGTTCTCTCATTTTATGCAGGTTCTGTACGTGCGTATTCACTCTTATGCAATGACCATTTTTATACCAAAGTTTTGTTATATGCAAAGTAAGTTCACTTTTATGCAATCAGTGGTGTGGATGCAGTCAGCTGCTTTTTGCAGTGCATTGTAGAAGCGACGAGCACCAAAATATAGTCTCCTGTGTGGATCTGTGCTCCTCACTTGTTGCCTGCGATACGTGTTTCTGTAGTTGCCATCCCCATTATGATAATGCCCTGTGCTTGTTGTTGGTGAGTACCAAAATTGTCTTTTTAAAGTGGTAGAAATGGGTGTGACATGGGCAGCTTCCAGGCCCAGTGCTAGTATGTGCCCACCCCTATCTCTGGGTAAACCTCCCACCTTTTTTGCCTGCTATGCCTCGTTGATAAATGATTGGGATACTAAATAGTATGGCTGTGTAAAGCTTTGGGTGCTGATTCGATTCAGAGGAGATTCAGCCCGATTCAGCGACTGAATCTCTGAATCCGAATTGAATTAGGAGACCAATAAAAAGGTCTGAATCAATTTGAAGCCTCCAAATCAATTTGGAAAAGATTTGGAGAAAGATTAAGAGATTCAGTGATTTGGGCAGTCCCCACTCGCTGCCGCAGGGAGCTGGACACGGGCTCTGTGCCGGTAAATAGGGGGCTGGAAGAGGGTGGAGGGGACCATGGGGGGACCCCTGCCAGGCCCCATCCCCTGACTGCTCCCTCAGCCCCCCTGAGCACCTCCTGACCCCCACCCACTCTCAGCCCCATCATTGGCTGCCCTGCCCGGCCCCAGCATCCCGGTTCTTTATAAAAAAAAAAAAAAAGCCTTGCACTTGCCAGCTACTGCAGCAGCTGTTGGGGCTTCTGGGGGCTTGTGGCAGAACCCCCCACACAGCGCAGGGCAGTGGGGGGCAGCAGGGATTGCCCCCCCCACCTGGCAGGAGCCAGTGAGTATGGGGCTTTTTTTTCTTTTTTAAAGAGCTGGGATGATAGGGCTGGGCAGGGCGGCCATTGGTGGGGCTGGGAGAGCAGGCGGGGGATGGGGCTTGTTTGATTTGGATATTCGGCAGCAGCTGAATCTCTGAATCAGATTCGGTCAAATTGATTCGGGACAGTGATTCAAATCACCGAAACAAATCACTGTCCCTCAAATTAGCTGAATCCAAAGCAAATACTAGCTGCTTCACACAGGCCTATTAAATAGGTGGGAGGCTGGCCTTAGAGTGCCCAGATGTAACAAGGCAGTGCATACATATTCCAACCTCTCCTTACACATGTCCCATGCCTCATAGATGTCACAATGTGTGATGATACAAGGCCAGGCCAAACTGGGCACACAGTTGGATCCTGCCCCCATCAGGGCCACCCACACACCACCCACCTCTCACCAGGATCTCTTACACTCCACTGACTCTCACCCAGTCTCTTGCACACTGCTTATCCAGGCCACATTCATACCACCCTACTCACAGAGATCATTGGGCTTTGCTCTTCACCCCTCAGTCAACCCTGGCAGTCTTTTGGGCCTCTCCTATGACCCTCACCTGAATGAGACTGAGTGTTTGCTCAACTATGGGCCTACTTCACACCGGCCCCTCACCAGACCACTACATCGCTTCTCTCAGGCCACAGTTCTGCCCCTTACACTGGGCCTGGGGTCTTCCACCCAACAGGTTCAGGTGCTTCTCTCCCTTGAGTGTGCCTGGCTTCACCCTATCCCAGGGCCAGGGTCTTACACCCCTAGGGCTCAGGTGCTGCTCACTCAGCATGCCTGACCCACACTTCAGGGTCCAACACCCCATAGGGCTCAGGTGGCCCCCCTTAACTCTTCTAGTAACCCACACAAAGGTGGGAGCAGGGGTTTAGGCACCCCAACCCACCTTATACCAGTTAGGTTATTGGTCCTAGCATTTGGGTGGTCCTTCACTGCCACAGGCAGGTCCACCAGGCCTCCCACCTGGCAGGGTGCAATTTTAGGTCATGCCTAGGACCAATGAGGCCTCCTCCATCCCCATAGCCTCACCCTTACCTCCCAGATATTCCTGGAACAGGAGCTCCACCAGGCAATGTTACTCCCCAGCCACTGGGCACAAGCAGCTCTGCTCTTAGAACTCTCCAAATCATCAGCCACCTGGCAGCTCCCTGCTCCAGCCCTTAAAGTGAAAGACACCCAAAAGGGTGTTCTGTCACAATGGGTTCAGGGGTCACAATGGGTAGTCGAGGTCTTGGAATGTATCCCTATTTGTTACATTGTAAAGTGGGTTCCCTTAGTGTAAATTTGAGTTATGTGTCATTTTCCACGAACACATGTACAGCATAAAGTGAGGGAAACCTGTAGTTATTTTCTTCAGAATCTCCAGGAGTAGGGTAAGTGGTGAAGTGTAGCGGGTGGACAGGGGTGCACATTCACCCCCTGAGAGCACTGGTGCACCCCCTGACTGGCTGCGCTCGCTGCTTAGGTGATGGGTGGTAGGGCAGGCGGGAGCACTGGTGTACTCCCTGCGAGCACTGGCCAATCACTGTGATCACTGCGGTCACTTCTGGGAGTGGCTGGAACGATCAGTTGGCGCTTGTTCCCACAAGTGGCCGTAGCAACTCCTGGAAGTGACTGCAGCAATCACAGTGGTCAGCCACAATAATCGGCCATCACGGGGTTGCCCACAGGGGACCCCCATGCCTAGTTGGTGGGACTGCTTGCGGGGGGGCACATGCCCCCCTGACTAAAGTGGCACCAGTCACCCATGAGTGGGGTTATTGGTTTATTGGTTTTTATCTTGGAAATTGTTCTGTTAGAACAGCCCTTGTACCCAGTCAGAATCCCATTGACCATAAGGAACTTGCATGTTAAAAACACAGACTACAAATTGGTGCATGAATTAAAGCTTGTTTGTAGACCATCCTTCCTTATTCAGCAAAACATATTCTTAAATCCCACAATGTCAATGAAAGTTAAGCATGTAATATGCTGAATAAGGATGGATTTAAACATGTTTAAAGCTAAGCACATATTTTATTGAATCTAAGCATCATTTACTGAATCTGGCTTTAAATGGAGAAAGTATGCTTTGTTAGATGCCTATTCACTTTTGGAAAAAAATATTTAATTTCACAGATAATTTTTCCCTCTCAAAATTATTTACATGACAAGGGAGACAAGTATTGTCTGCCTATGTCCTTAGATCAACATGTTTACAACCTACACTCCTGTACATGACAAGAGAATGCATGAAGGTATCTTCCATCAATACAATGACAATGTAACAACAGTACACTCAGTCCCGCTTTATTATGGATTTGGGTCATTCATACAAAGGTTGCTGTATAAAGTTATCCCAAACTTACTGTTTTTTCCATGTAAAACAGCAATTTTTTAAAGGAATTTTGTTTGCATGAATAAAATCTTGGGCTAATGTTTGCGTCCTGGAATTTCCAAAGATGTTATGCCAAAGAGGGAAAACATATTATATAAGTGTAAAATAGCATAGATCTGGTGGTTGAAACGTCATAGGTTTAGGCATTGTTTAGTGTCCTGAAACTCACAAATACGTTATGCCCTATTCTTGTGAAGGAATATTTGTGAGCAATGTAACATTTTTACTTGCAAAACTATTTCTGTTGTATGTATGTTTGAATTGCAGAGAGTAGGGATAGAAAACTACTATAATGAAGACTGTTGTAATTATAAGAGTTTTTAAAGAAATGATTGCCTAAAGTTAGAAAAACAACTAACGTGATGGGAAACACCAGCTATGATGTGACTATGATGGGAAATACCAGCATTTAGAACTTTTGGAAGCCAGGCCACTTTTTTTAGGTATCTTAGAAGCTTAACGAGGTACCTATTCTTGTAAAAATCCTGTCTATGCATTTGTGTGTGAGCTTGTGTATGTTTGCATATGTGTTATTAGCATGAGCAAATGATCAAATTCTAGCCAATTAACAAATTTACCAGAGTAGCTGGTATCTGTCTACCCCTACTGCATTGTAGGTGAAAACTAAACTGGAACACTTTAGCCTGTTTCATTCAGAGGTAAACTTTTCTGATTTTGTTTTCAATTTACCAGAAGGTGAGAGTGGGCAGACAGAAAATAACCACATGTCATCCACTCCTTGATAAGTCCCTGCCATCTGTTAACTCACTGCAATTTGATGATTTATTTGCTTATTTATATTAGTAGATATGTAGATTGTGTGTTAAATATATGATGTAGTGATAGAAGAATGTAGTAGTTAAATAACACTTGTTGATACATTCATTTAAAATAAACCAATAAGTTTATCCCTTTAGTCTGCTCGTAATCCTTAGTCTGATCCTGATTTTGACTAATGCTTTACTTAATTCTCAGTACTTACTGAACAGGTGATATGAAAAATGTGTACAAAGTTCCCTCTAACAATTTGTTGTTCGTCATTGTTGATTGGTCACTTAAATGGTACTACTGTTTTTACTCAATTTCAGGATGAGATTTTTCCCTCATTTAATTTGAGGTAAAATGCCCCTTGTCTTGGAATTGAGTACGAGGTAGAGGGCGAGGGGGAAAAGGACAGGCATCTGTTCCAACTCTAACCTGGGGTGGGGCTGGAGACTCAGCTGCTGCCACTCTCCCTGCTATTTCTACCCCCCGCCACCTCTTTCCCTACTCCCTTACCTTTGCTTTGGCACCAGCAGGCTTGAGCCTGGGACACAGAGTATAGCCTCAGCCTGGCCCCATAACTGCCATGACACCACCACTGCTACCAGACCAGGCTTGGGTTGTGCTCTATACCCTAGGTTGGTACAGAAATGGAGCCTGCTGGCACTAGAGTAAAGATAAAGAGGGGTGGGGGAGGGATGCAGAGGCTGTGGGAGAGGAAAGGTGGGGCAGGGAGCCTGAGGCTGTGGAGGATAGGGGCAGGCATTGAGGAAGGGAAAGGGAGCAGGAGTCCCCCCCCTGGAGGAGGGGAACAAATTTAAGATGATTCTCCAATAATTAGATTCTATACATGGAAAATTATAACAAATTTACAAATTTTGCATGTGTAGACTCTAATTACTGGAGGTTCATCTTAAATTCAGGGTCATCTTGGATTTGGGTAAATGTGGTATTTCTGTTTCTTAGATAAAAGACTGAAAATTACAGTGACTTGGTAGTACACTGGAATAATTTTTTAGGTGTAAAATCCCCATGTGCTCACATTTGTGAATTTAGGATCTGCAAAGATTCTCCTAAAAAACTGGCATTCTTCTAAATACTCACAAGGGACCCTGACAGATGTTCATTTAATTACACAGATGGGATCAGATAAAATTTATTTCAGATCCCATATACTGTGCATCTTGTCATGCCATGTGTGCATGGCAGAATATGCAATTTGTTGGGATATGGGATAAATTTTGTCAGATCCCAACTGAAGGACACGTGGGTGGTGAGCCTAGCATCAGGAACACAGTCCCCAGTGCTAGACTTCTGACCCACCCAGATGTTCAAAGGATGCTGTAAAAAGCATAGCATTGGGGAAGGGTCCTTGATGCAATGATTCCTGCAGCACCCTCTCAATTTGCTGGCTAATGGGCTCCCTGCACTCTAACACCCAAAGCTGATGGGGGGACATTTCCCCATCCCCAACTGCTTGTACCACTGCACGCTCATGTAAAGGGGTTCCGGCATCTGAGGATAGCAGAGTTCCCAAATCCTCAGAGGCTGCTGACCTGGGTGTGGACAGCTGGGGATTGGATAGCTGGATTGGGGATTGAACAGCTGCCAGCTGGTAAGGTTAAAGCCCTGCCATACAGCTTTAAGCCCTGCCATGTGGCTGAAATCAGGCTACATGGCAGTGCTTTACTCTGCCCCAATTTCAACATTTGTTTTTTGTTCCAGGGGAGCCGGGGTGACAGAGGAACCCCAGGTCAACAGAGAGTCCCACTTACCTCTTGTAGAGCCGGAAGAGCTGGAGGAGGAGCGCACTGCAAAACCACTGGCGCGGGTGATCAGCTGCACATATATACGGCTGCGGCCGAGCAGCGGGGGCAGAGGATGCTGCCCGGAAGATATAAAAAGCGGCCCTGACGAGGTGGCAGGGCGACTGATGTGAGGAGGCTGGAGCGGAGAGCCCTCGTTTGGAGGGAATCAGCTGCTGCAGCCGTCAGCGGGGAAAACTGGTGGCAGAGCTACAGGAGGCTCCGAGAGAGCCAGCTGCATAGCCAGCAGCAGAGCCGGCAAAGAAGCCGACTGCATAGCCGGCAGCAGAGCCAGCAAAGAAGCCAACTGCATAGCCGACAGCAGAGCCGGCAAGGAGACCGGTTCCAACATCGACGCCAGAGCCGGCGGGGAAGCCGCATATAGCACCAGCAGCAGGACCAGCTGGGGAGCCTGCAGCGCCGTTGGCTATAGAGGCGTCAAGGAAGGCAGGTACAACACCGACGGGGAAAGCAGCAGCTGCACCCACAGCAGGGCCAGCGGCAGCACCGGCAGAGGGCCAGGAAAAGAGGTAACAGCGGGGCAGGGCCAACGGGTCCTCATCGGGTGGTGATAGAGGATGGGTAGAGACCTGAAGCAGGGCCAGACAGTGGACCCTCGCAGCCCCAGCGGCCTTGGGAAGAGAAAAGGATTCGACACCCCTGCGGGTGAGCTGCTTAGGCAGTGGGGCCTGAGCCCAGGGGGAACTACAGGGCCCAGGGGCCAGAGGCACCCTTGTGGGCCTCCCGGTCCAGTAGGTTAGGAATTCTGGTTAAGCTTGGTGGTGGGATAGGCACACACCATCACTGGGTAGTTAGAGCAGAGTAGTAAGGAGCCGTTGTGGAAAGGCCGGGCCGACCGTCCTCGCAGGCCATACACCAGTCCAGAAGACATACACGCACGGCGGACAAGCTGTGGGCAGGAGTGGGGAGAAGCCAAAGACACCAAAGAGGCCTAAAGAGTGATAGCCTAAGGTGGCGAGTGGCTGGGGTGTAGGGGAGGTTGGAGCCCCGAGAGTGCCCACTGGGAGACGCGACGGCCCTGGAGGCTGCCCCAAGGGGGGACCCCCCCATTGAGGTACCATCCCAAGTCGTGGCAGGCGAGTTAAGGGGCCCCCCTGACGTCAGCAGGGGCAGCCTGTGGGGTCCACCCGCAAGCCCAGGGCAGACACTATCTTTGGTCCGGGCGAAAGCTGCGCGGGAGCGCCTACTAGAACGGAGGCGGGCACATTTTTATATTATATTGGAACAAAACTAAAACATTCTGAATATTTTCACAACATTCAACGTTTGTGTCTGTATTTTTTTTTTAGCTTAGATGTTGCAGTGTGGTAGATGCAGGGTCAAGTCTGTGCTGTACCTGATTACTCTGAAATAGGGAGAGTAGAAAACTGAGCCTGGGTTTAAAACGTCCTGGAATAGCATGCAAACAAAGTTGTCCTAGCATTTTTTCATTGTCTCATATATTTTGGCAAACATTTTTATGGTTCAGTTCCCATGAAGATTCACTTAAGTCTGAGATGCACAGCCATGGAAATGAGTACAACGGCGGGAACCCTTACTTATCATCTAATTTTTTTTACCAAATACTTGTCACAATTCCACCCTGTTCTTAAAATCCAAGTTTCTTCATATTTAATCCAATATCTGGTGTTTTCCCTTTAAAGTGGTATTTTTTTTTCTATATTTTCTTTCATTTGGGTTTCTAAGAAATTAATGTAACTTGCTTGCCAGGAGAGGAACGAGAGCTCATTTATTATTCTTTGTTTCACAATATTCTTTCTTTGCTGAGCAAAGCTGTTTTTGTCCCCAAAAAGGGACATAATGATCATGCTTAAAACAGTACATGTACTAATGCCTCTTTCAACAATATTCTTAAGTAATTTATAAGTGCTTATTTCAAACTGAGGAGTTTGACAGTGCCCCTTGTGAATCTTGATATACATGTCTTACAATTCATACACAAATGATACTACATGAAATATTCATTAGGAATACTCTAAATTATGTACCAAACAACCAGGGTACTGTCGTTGTCACACTTTTCATCTGGTAAATATCCCAGTGGGCACAATGAATTCACTTATAACTCACAAAGAGTTTCCCAAAACGTTTAAATTATTTATCTTATGGCTACGATCCTATTTTTTTTTTATATAGCCACATTTTCTATGGTGCTGTAGACTCAGGTAAAACCTTTAAAGAAAGGAATCAATGTGTATTTTGATTCAGTGGAGTTTATTTCAAGGCAGTTCCCGTATTTAGACTGCATTGAGGAGGTTTGGTCACAGAGTAGGTAGCTTGCACTTGAAACAGAGCCTGTTAAATGTTTAAGAAAGAAAGAAAGAAAGGCTTCCACATCAAGCTACATTGCAGCATACAATTAAGGGACTATAGCAAATTAATCAGTATTAAAGAAAGCAGGCATCTTACTTGTTACAAGATGCAACAAGTATATCATGTGATCAGATGAATGGTGTCATTCGTAACTTCTTAAAAGGCAGATGAGCACATGGTACCTCCTTGACATATGATTCCAAATGACACTCATCACTTAAAATAACTAGCTACAAATCTCAGACATAATAGATCCATTTGGAAAAATGCAAGGCATCATGTTAACTCCTTAAAAATATTTAACATCTTCTGACATGTCAAGTTCCATTATTCAATAATGTAAATGAACATAACCTTAGTTATTTTTTATTTAACTAAATTGAACCTAACAAGGAACTTAAAACAACTTTTCACTACCTCAGGGTACTTTTTCAAGTACTGACTGGTCTACTTTTGAATTATTGCCGCATCAAAAATCCCCTAAGCATTGATGGAGGGGAAACTAAGCTGGAATAGAGCAGGACAAAAGGGGTGCCTAAGTTTCATAGCATGTTTTTGATTTCCTCTGATGCTTCAGAAAACTCCTTGTAGAAATACCCAGGCAGCAGGACTTGTATGATCATACTACATGGCACTGCCTCCTATTATGTTATAGATATGCAATTAAGATATTTTGTGTAGGAGAGTAGTTTATTCCTCTTTCCCTCTCAAAGTTTTGAGACATCCATTATTGGGACAAATAAAGGTGGAACGTAAGGACAGCACAATGCCCTGTACCAAGGGAATAGGATGGCAAGATAAATGCAGCAAGCCTTGCCAAGTCTTAGTCCCATGCAACTTGCTTAAGTCCTGCAGGATTCCCTCACAGATTTTGGCTCATCTTTAGATGTTATAGATCTAAGTCTCTGTCCATTATTCAGGGATCAAACCCTGCTCCTTCACTGAAAGAGCTTAAAGTATTTCCTGGTCCTTATGATGATTTTTATCTGAAGGGGAATGTTACGGCCCTTAGGCTTTAAGATTGGATGCTGAGGGAGACTTTCAAAGCTACTAAGCATCTTTAAGCTTCCAACTACCATTGAAAATCATCTTTATCTTTGTTGGGGATAGGAAGATGATGTTGAAGTGGCATATACTTTTATTTTATTTACTGATATGCCTTTTTTTTTGGTTGGAAACTCTTGAAGGAACACAGAATTTTTGAAACAGTTGAAGTGATAAAAATAAATCTTGCTTTCAACATGCTGTCTAATGTTGGACCTTTAAATTTCAACTTGCGCTGAAGGTAGAAATGCCATTTGTGCCCACCTCTGCTCAAGAAGGCACTCTCGGGCAACTCTTGCGCAGGCGGCTAACCGGATCTGCCCCGGTCTCACTGGTCCCCGGAGGGTGCCCCGGGAGCCGGTGGCAGATCCCCGGAACTCGCCGACCGAGGTCTCAGCTGGGCCCACAGCAGGGGGGTCCCCCTCTCTGCAGCCTCCAGTGCCAAAACGCCCCTGGGCAGTTTCTCACGGGGCTCCGACCTCCCCTACACCCCGGCCAATGCCACCTTCGGTCGTGGAACTTCTGCTCCGTGTCCCTGGCCCAAGGACTGCGTGTCCTGGGCCCTCTTGCCCCTGCGGGCTTCTTTCCCAATGCCCTCACCGGCGTCTCTGCCGGCTCTTTCCCGGTTCTCTCACCGGTGGTTCCTGCCGGCTCTTCCCTGGTTCCCTCACCGGTGGTTCCTGCCGGCTCTTCCCCGGTTCCCTCACCGGTGGTTCCACCTGGCCCTCTCTCCGGGTTCCTCCTCGGCACCTCTGCCGGTTCTATCGTCAATTTCGCCACTCTTCCTTGTGGCCATGGCTCTCCCACCCTCCGCCGCTCCCGGCGCTGCTGCAGCCTATTCGGTCCAAGGCAAAGATCCCGTGTGGGTGCCCGGTTCCGGTCTCGGGCTTCCCTCCGGGCCTTGCGTCCTCCTGCAGCGCGCCACCTCTGCCTTTGGGGCCACGTTTTATTTCCGCCGAGCGGTTTATCTCTCTGACGTCACTCCACTCCAGCTGTATGAAAGCGCGACTAACGAGCCGCACGGGTGGTTTCCTGGCCTGCACGCCGCTACCGCTCTCACCTCCTGCGAAGCATAAGTGAGCGTTTCCTCTGGCTCTGGGCCGGGGTTTCCCTCTAACCCCGTTGCTCCTGGGACACCATTGAACAGCCCAAGCTCCATTTTTGGTAAAAACAAGTAGAATGTAGGGCATTTAGAGTGTAATCCTATTGACTTCAGTGAGTTCAAATTAACCTCGAGGTAATTATGGAATATTATTCTCATAATGAACACACGCGGTGATATAGTTTCTTATTGTTATTCTACTACAACAACTTCTTACCAGGACTTTGACCATAATAGGGGCTGACTTGTCTACCTCTGTTGTTAGAATTGCAGTGGTTCACAGAAGCCCAGGCACAAGGCAAAGATCCCAGTGCCCAGGCACAAGGCAAAGGCACTGCATAAAAGCTTAACACAAATGTTGGTCATATCTGAAAGATTTTACGTTCAAGGTACCCAGGGAAAAATAACCTAACACTTTCAGATGATTATAGCTAAGAGCCTCTTGGAAAATTAATTTTTAAAAACATTAAAATGCTTGTCTCTCTCAGTGCAGCAAATACAGTGCTGACAGTTTCTTCTGTAAATATACAATTGAAATAAATATACAAGAAACAGCAAACATGCATGTTCTCACACTGTTCATCTATACAGGAAGATAAAGGGCCATTTGTTTTAACAAAATCAGTTATGAGTTCTGTTATGTTTTACCAACAAATAGTTAAGCCTGAGGGATTTTTTTAGCCACTTCTTTTACCTTCCCTCTTTACCCCCATTAGGAAGATGAGATGCCTCAGGGTGTGGGATATATAAAGGTTTCTCTGTCTCTCTCATTTTTAACTAAGTAATTACTCCCTATCATAGCATCCTGAGAAGAGCACCTTGGTGTTGTATGCTTAGTGGAGAAGAGGAAAAAAAACTATCAATACACGCTATTAAATTTCAAGTGGACTAGTAGGTTCCCTTTTATGTGACACTTTACTGCCTGACAGATGTTATGGCTATTGACCAGCTTGTTTAAGTTTAAGGTAAGGTGGTGCTAGACCATGGCACATTTGCTCTTATACATCTCCTTTTTTTAGAACAATAAAGCTTAAAGAAACAAGAAGGTAATTCAGTTGGCATACATTTCTTTCAAATATTGTAAACACAAGAAGAATAAAAGCTGTATGCTATCACAAAGAAAAGAAAAAAACCCAAATAAAGGGCCACTTCATGACTTGGTGTGTGTGTGAAATTATTTATAATTATGTATATTTCTTTATCAATTATTTATAACCACCTCCCTGTGAACTCCATTATCTTGTAGTAGTTACCGCAGGATATGGGGAGCCAGAACTTCAACCACTGCTGTCTCCGTTACTCTTTTGGAACAGGACAGGAGTCACTTAGTCTCAAGTTTGTCCATTTGCAAGTTGGTGTGCGGCTTAATTAACTGATGGGTGAAATTCACTCCTCACAATCATGCACAAAGTCTGAGTATCAAATCATTAAGGTTTGTGTGAAGAACTGACCCAGTCTTCCCATATAGGCTGCCTCAGTCAGCTTCCATTTAGCATACATTTCTATAGACAGTCTAGAACAAAAGACCCCTTTGCTTGATGGTTTGGGACCTCAGGATTTGTGTAAGCATAACCTTTCCTATCCTTTCACTTTTGTTCCCAACTTGATGTTATTGGGCCTCTTAGTCAATTTGAAACTCTAGTCAGTTTGGAACTGATGTGGAGACTTCCTCTGCAGTGTATTTAAGATAACAAGATAAATATTTTATTCAGCACTATGTATCATGAAAAAGCATCTTACATTTTTAGTTTGAGAGATTTTATTAGCAAGACTTTGTCTAAAAACACAAATTACTTTCTGGTTTCTTTTGAATCCCACTCATACTGAGTTAGAAACCAGAGACAATTGCAGGTTGTTTGGTTTCACTTTAGCCTTATAAAAACACTTTGAAACTGTCTAAAAACCAGGAATTTGAAGAGAACATAGAAGGTATTATACTTTTTATGTTTGGTTGGTTTTGTTTAATTTGTTTTTCTTTTAAGTTCTGTTAATTTGTGAGTGCAAAATAATGAGTTGACATATCAACCTAAAGAAAACACAAACATTTGATGGATACTTGCATAAATTGAGTGTGCATTATACATGAGTGATGTAGCTGCGATGGTCCACAAATTATGTGAGAAGAACAGATTTTTGTGGGTGATATCTTTTATTGGACCAACTACATGACTGAAGTTGTCCGAATTTCAAATTCAAAGCATTCTTCATCAGCTCCGAGCAAAAACTGATGAAGAGTGCCTTGAAAGCCTGTCTAACTTTTCCCAATCATGCAGTTAGTCTAATAAAAGATAGTATCCACAAAAAACCCCTTGCCTTTTGCATTATAAGTAGGAAATACAGTAACAGCATGCCTTGTTGCTTACGCTTCCACCAGGCAGAAGCAAAAGTAAGTGCCCATGATCCACAGGGGCAGAACGATGGGCAGGTTTGTCTTTCTAGCTGCTGCTACTACTCACTACAAGGAAAGATCTTTTTTTTTTCTCATTCTGCCTTTCAAAAACAAGGTACATATCTTATTCTGGGGCATGTCATATGCAAGTAAAAATGGTACTCAAGACCAACATGCTTAGAGAATAAACATTTTTGATACAACGTAAGCTCTACAAACCTCCCCATATCCTGTTTCAGTAGGCCTCAACTATGGTCTCAAGAGAAAGCCTCTGGTGGTAATATAAAAATGAATTTCTCCTAACTTATTCAGTCCATGGCTTCACTGATCAGCTGTTAGTTAAGGCATCTTTTCATGCTCACTATAGTAATTTGGATATGTCATTCTATATAGGCCATTCTACATCCATAAGCTAATAATAGTTTTTATTCACTATCTGTTTGGGCTAGATTTAAAATAAATATTTATCTTCAAATATTTTGTCACTGTTTTCAAGTCCTTCTTCTGCCTAGTTTTCATTGTATCCCAAGTGGGTAATCTAGCTAAGCTGATCCCATGTGTGATTCTATTGTATCAAGGTGTAGTGCTTATCACTGTACCAGATATGTGTATGAAAAATTAATATGTACTGGGTTCATGTGCTTTTGTTCTTCCCCATTGTGGTCATTTTCAAAGTGAATAGAAATTGTACGTTACTAATATTTTGCACCAATTTCACTTTGTGCTGGTGTAAGTTACTATGGCAAGGTACTGGGGAGTAAAAATCATGTAGCTAAGATGCTTTAATCCTGCATAATTATTAATGCAATTTTTGAGCAAAGTTGAGATCTAGAGTGTTATTCTTTACAGTATTTGGGTTGTGGATTGTTTCAGCTGGTGAAAGAGAGGTATAGCAATACTTTTTTTTTAATACTGACCTCTACAGGGACATTTTTGTTCAGAAAGGAACCTGTTCATGAAAGATAACTTGAAAATCTTTAAAAGTGTATGCCATCAATATCAATTTAGATCAAAATATTCTGAAATTTGGAATAATTTGAAATGTCATTATTTGTTCAAAAATTCTATTTTATAACAGTTTTATAAACAATAAGGCTTAAGAGGGATAAAAATTGCCTTATACAAAAGTACAAAGAAGAAAGCATTTGCAATTTTCACATACATCTAAGCATAATTTAATATGTAGGCTGGGGATATATGATACAATTACAAAGGTAAAATTGGCTTTTCAGCAGTGTAAGAAAAGAGTGTATATATAATGTACAACCCCATACTAGTGTAAATTATTGTACTCCAATATAGAATTACCCCACTAAAAAATCAGGGATAAAACTGCACCAGGATAAATTACACTGGTGTACCTGCTCTCAGTTCATTGGTTATCCCAGGGTAACCATTTACTCAGACAACTGGGCTGTTATGTGTTTTCCCACACTGCAGTAGCTACATATTGAGTTCAGCTATCCCAGGATAGCTGCTTGTCTTCCTGCTCTATATCCTGGAATAATTTCTATTGACAGACAAGATCTTTGCAAATTATGCCAATGCTGTATAAAAGTGCAAGCATCCATTCCCTTATGTGAAATTCCTATAGATGTAAGGTCAAATTGCTTTTTAATGTCCGCAGAAATTAACCTATTTGGTGTTCCTGACAAAATTTCTAACTTGGGAAATCAGTTAATTTTACTTCTCATAATTTCCATAGAGTTCACTTGATTTTAGTGAGACTTTGTCTGTGGAAGGATTGCAGAATTGTGCGTGTTAGCCATAACAGGATTTCTATGTGATAGTTTCTGTTAAATAAACAGTGCATAATTAAATTTAGACAATGGAAAAAACAACGAATATGAATGACTCTGGCATCTCTGAGCTCCTTTGTTATAGTACCACCAATATACACAAAAAGAAGCTATATATGAGACTATATGAGGTGATCAAAACATTAACCAGACATTCTAACTGTTTTTTCAATATTCTCAGCTGAGAGTGTGTGTTTGAAAGAAATGTGCTACTTGGAGCGCAGCCATTTTTTTAGTGTGTTCTGCTGGTATCTTTGCTTACTCATGGTGGTGGTGGTGACAGAAGTACTGACGCCAGTCTCAAAAGCCGTGATAGAAATAACCCCCTCTCCCTTCCTTATATTTAAGCCTAATCCAATGTGCTGTAGAAGAAAGTTACACAATTTTATAGCAGCTTGTCCACAAACTAGTAGTGAAACGTATAACTTTATGGCCTCTGTGAACATACAATTTACTAGGATAATTAAGACATAAATAATTTAGATGTAGTTTGTGATAGCCTTCCTCACAGAAGGGAATACCTTACTACACAAGTAGCACCATTGACTTCCACTGGAGTACACATGGTGCATTTATTAAGAAAATAGGAGTCACAGTCTTATTCTCAAACTATGAACTCCTACTTAAGTAATCAATTCCTTGAGGCAGTGTAACTTTATAAATAATATATTAATTAATAACAATATAATTATTAACCACAAAGAAGAGCAACAAATGTCAAATGTTTTTCAAAGGTTGCTCAAATCTGAGAAACTTCACCACAGCAGGCTGAAGACGCTGATGATATAAATGCACTGAAGAACCAGCATCAAGAAGATCTGTATCTGGAAATTTGGTGGGGGCAACTGTATCTTTGTGATGTTACTCGTATGCTGCAATTCTACTTTATCAAACCAGGAGTAAACAAAGCAGCTACATATCTGTATAAGGATTTGAGTGGATAACAGTTTCCTTTATGTCCCTATGTGAGCTGCCCTGACCTTGAATGCAGTGGCACTGGGGAAAATAGTTGTTGTGCATTCACTTAGTCCCTTCATAGCAGGTAGGACTATTGTGTGTGGGGAAAGGGTAAAGCTTAAATTTGCCAGTTAATGTCAAACAATTGAACAGGTACAGTGATCTAGACTAATGTACAGACATGCTAGGCTGAACACACCCAGATTTGTCTATTCTTAAAAGTTATGTAGTCCTTGGCCTTATAGTACTTGGGAGACAGCTTCAGGAACCTGAAAACCATTGGTATAAGCCAAGGGGTTCTGGCAATGCATTTAGCAAATGTTGTCATTGTTGAGCTGATAGCTGGGGGGAAATATAAGCCAACAGAGAAGAGTCTTATGGCTATCTGGGGATAGTGCAATTTATTTATGCCCAAACCTACAAACAGTAAAGCAAGCCCTTGGTAAGAATCATTGTGCCACAAATTTCACTGGTCACACAAAAAAGACTTAGCATTATGAACATAATTCACATTGCTATTGTGATTACCCTGATTATTGCTAACCAATTAATTTTCTAGATTATTTTTATTCTTTTGTGCATCACACCAATTTCCCTTAATTTCCTTTTTTTAAACTCAGTACTAAACCAACCTGCACCAGCTTGGAATGTGAAATTATTTTTATCTGTCAACTGTAATATGAATATATAAAGCAATTAAATTAAATGATGCTGTCAGAAAAAAATACCAAAAGGTAAATTAAGTAATAAAGCAAATGGGAAATTATGGAAGTCATTTTATCCATTGTACTTGGTGATATCCAAGTCAAAGTTTGTTATTAGCAATACTATTTGTTGAGCTGTCTTTGTGAACACAGTACGCCCTGGTTGCTGACCTGGCAATTAGTAGGTCATGCATCTAGTTCCTGGCCAGGGTGGTTTTCTTTCAGGTGATTAGTGTAAGATAGCTGCTTGTAAGATCCGACAAGATCAGCGCTGATGGCGGAATGACTGCATCCCAGAAAGGCAGCTTTTGTTTTTCTATAACTTAGTGTGGGGATATTATGAGGTTGGTAGTGGCTTTACTTCACAAAACAGAGTTGAATACACATGGGAATAATAATATACTATCTCATTTATCATTTATTTTTATTTCAGTCACATTTCCCCTATTTTCTGAATTAGTAGTCTAAATTGGCAAAGATATCATGAGATCTTGAGGCATTTCAGTAGGTAATGGCTAAAATCTTATGAAAAGAGCTACCAAGAATTCACCATTGTTCAATCTGAACCCAAGCCTAATTTATATTTGGGCTCAAATCTGAACTGTGAACTCTTGCCTGAAGCCAATTCAGATGACCAAAAAGTGACTGTGTCCCATCTCTTTTTATCATGCATAATTTACTCTAAAGGCAAGATTTAATTTTGAAAAAACAAAACTTGCCTTTTAAAGTATATCTAATACTTTCAGTACAAAATGCATAGCCCATCAAATAAAATAAAATAGCCCAATGGCAATTACAATTACAACTACAAATCACAATTACAAAATGGAATAAAAATGAAGACAGGAAATACATCCCCAAACAAAATCTGTCTTGCTTAGAAACTTTATAGCATTTAATTATTATGTATCAATTAATGTGTTTGTTAAGGTAATGAAGACTTGACTACTATATTCATTATATGAAATTCTCTCTAATCACTGTTTTTAGGGAATTTGGCAGAAGTAGCCTAGTTTAAGGATTAATTGCTGCTGCGATTGTTGGGTGCTTAGAAGAGTTCCAAATAGTAGGAAAGTCTGCACAGGGCTAAGCATGGAAGGGAATTTAGAAGGTGTGATTAGGGGTGAATCTGGCTGTTGTCCCGGACGGCTGGAGCCGACTCGAGGTGATTTAGAAATTACTTGGTCGCTGGGCGGGCCGGTGAATGGAGAGGCAGACAACGCGTATTGGTTGCAAAAAGCTTTACTTACGCTGCTAATAGCCGTGACGCAGGTGGTCCGGTCACGTAAACAACTCTATGAGTTGCTCCAGCTGGCAAGGCTCAGGCCAGCTAATCTGTCCACAAATTAAGCCGGCAGGGAAAGGATACATCGAGGATTGCGCTTGGCGACGGGGAGAAGAATCGATAGGTGATCAGGCTATCAATCAGCTCAGCCGCAGGTCAGATATCCTTAGATGCACTCTGCAACGTGCTCAAAGTTCTCCGACTTTGGGCGGAAGTCGCACGAAATTTTATACGGCCAGCAAGCCAATTACTAGCCGCCACGTAGGAATAATTTAGAACTGGCCAATAGCGGGACACAAATTTGCATCCAAATGGCGGGAACTGTCTTGCACCAGGGTTTTTCTGTTGCAGTAGAAAACTTTTGCTGTGCACAGAGACTCTCATGTGGCGGGAAAATTCCATCATGCCGAGGCACTAAAATCATTGGGTTGTGACATGCTCCCTTGCCGACGGCACAACTGGAATTTTAGACACATGAGCACGTTATAAGGAATTTTTGTTCCATTAGTCATCGTCTGATTGGAGAACATCTGTTTTGGACTCCCTTCATTAGTCAGTGCATAATGAAATAGTTACTGCGGGACATCCGTCTTCTCCTATAACAGACAATGCCAATAAAAATACTTAGGAAAATGAGAGAGGAGCAGCGCCATAGCAAGTTCTGGGCCGATGGACATTCGCTGCCTCGGTGTCTTCTTCATAGCCGTCACTCCGTTGACTTGAAGAAACCGCAGTTTGGTGCTCGACGGATCTCACAGTCGAGCGACTGTAGATTACTGCTTTGTTGAGGTTAGGCCTGTAAAGAAAGAAAACAACAACAAAACAAAACAAGAGAGAATAGTGACTGAATTTACTATAAGGATACTAGGTGAACATCGGAACGACGAGTCATCCAGTTGTGATGAACGATAATAGGGGGATGATCGGCTTTTCTTCTAAGTGGACAGAATAGGTATTAGGATATTGTCCCGACCGTTGAACTGTTCCCTTGTGAACTTGCAGATGAGACTGGTGGGGGTGCGGTATCGAGATCCACACTAACTCATCTGGTTGGAATTTAGGTTCCCATGGCAGAGGTTTCTTGACATTAGCTTCGTCCCATAACGGTTTTGAGGTGTTCAGTGAGATGAGAACATCATGATTGAATTTAGTCCAGTTTTTAAATGTCCCTCCTCCTCTGAGATGAAGTTGTTCTTTGTACAGGCCTATATGTCTTTCTACAACGCCATTGGACTGCGGGTGGTACAGCAGATGGAGATGCCATGCTACATTGTGGAGACGAGCAAATTTGTCTACAACGTTAGAGTTAAACGGGGGTCCTCCATCAGACTGAATCTCATGAGGAGGTTGCCAGGTAGCAAATACAGCAGTTAAGGCAGAAATAACAGCAGTGGCATTGCTTTTCCGTAAGGGAATGACTTGTAACTGTCTCGTTCCCAAGTCAACAACAACTAATCCTTTATTTGGCAGCTTAGACCCTGGGAGGGGTCCTAGCAGATCTACCTGCCAGACTTTTCCTGCTTGGAACTGTGAAGAGTCGAAAGCTCCGAGTTGATGCTTAGTTCTATGACGCTTCTCCTTAGCACATATCTCACAGGCCTGAGCTACCTTCTCCCAATCGCGCCGAACTCCGTATGAGGCCGGATCCGTAATGGTTCGGCACCAATGTTGATGGCAAGCTCGTGGTCCTGGGTGACCCCAATTTTCATGAAGCCACGCGAGGAACGGATTTACTTCAGGACCGGAGGTAGATGTGATAGGCAAGACGATGTCGGTCTGGAGTGGGTCTTCTAAGAGCTTATCGATGACCTCATGTACTGGATCAGCATCCGGACGGTGGGACTTAGTGTGTTTAACCAACTAGAGCCGTGCAAATTTGGTTAATGTTTTCCAGATGTTTTGCTAATCATTCAAATTTTCGGTGGGAAGGGCTGTACCCGTAAGAATCTTGTAAATGTACCGTGAGTCGATGGCGATAATTGGAACAGGGAGCGTATTGTCATGATGTGTCAGACAATGCTCCAGTACCTTGAGGAATCCTAACAATTCACATTTTTGGGCCGAGCTGTCATTCGGGTAGGCTTGAAATATTTCTGTATCGTGACAAGCCTTGCAGTAATACCCATAGCCTCCGCCATGTCAGGAGGTTCCATCTGAAGCCATCCACGCTGGGGCAGAAGTTCCATACAGTGTAGGGACCTTTTCCTCATCTTCTGGGCTAGAATTAGGCGTCGTATCTTCTAACTTCCAGCAGTGCCAGTTGTAATGGTGGGTAAGCACCAGCGTATTCCACGTTTTAGACTCCCCCTGAAAATGTGGGTCGACTTTTTCCGCATCTAACAAGGGTAACAATGTGGCACCAGGAGCACGTAGTGTTCCATGCCCCCTTGCAAATGGCTCCACTAGCTGTTCAGCCAGGAGGATTTTCCCTACAGCCCCATATCGATGTTGTGCTGCTTGAAGCGTCTTATGAGCAGCGTATACTAGCTCATCGCGAGGGTTGTGCACAACAGCCCATACGTGGTTTGTGGTGAACCCAAGGGTTACGGTTAATGGCTCACCCAGATCGATGGCATGGAGCTGTGTGTTTTTAACCATGGCTAGAAGGCGAAGCAGATTCCGCTGATCTCCTTTCGTCCAGGGTGTGGATTTTCGGGATTTGTCACGGATCTGTTGCTGCAACTTAGTGAGGAGCGCCAAATCACTAGGTTCAACATAATGCCGGTACCAATTTAAACGACCCAAAAGCTGTTGAAAATGCCTCTTAGTAACAGGGAGGAATGTTTTTAATGGATCGATGTTAGGACCATCATGCGAGATTCCGTGGCGGATGGAACCGGTGTATCGGGAGCCGGAGCCAACTCGAGATGATTCAGAAATCACTTGGTCGTTTGGGCGGGCTGGTGAATGGAGAGGCAGACAGCTTATTGGTTGCAAAAACTTTACTTACGCTGCTTGTAGCCATGAAGCAGGTGGTCCAATCGCTTAAACAACTATGTGAGTTGCTCCAGCTGGCAAGGCTCAGGCCAGCTAATCTGTCCACAAATTAAGCTGGCAGGGAAAGAGTATGTGTCGAGGATTGCGCTCGGCAACGGGGAGAAGAATCGATAGGTGATCTGTCTATCAATCAGCTCAGCTGCAAGTCAGATCTCTTTAGAGGCACTCTGCAGCGTGCTCAAAGTTCTCCGACTTGGGCGGAAGTCGCACAAAATTTTAAACGGCCAGCAAGCCAATTACTATCCGCCATGTAGGAATAATTTAGAACTGGCCAATAGCGGGACACAAATTTGCATTCAAATGGCTGGAACTCTCTTGCACCAGGGTTTTTCTGTTGCAGCAGAAAACATTTGCTGTGCAAGAGACTCTCATGTGGCGGGAAAATTCCATCGTGCTGTGGAACTAAAATCATTGGGTTGTGACAGCTGTGTGTTGTGAATTGGATATTTATCCCATTTTGTAATTGCTAATTGTAGTTGTAATTGTAATTGTCATGGGGCTATTTTATTTTATTTTATTTTATTTTATGAGCTGTGTATTTTGCATTGAAATGATTGGAAAGATACTGCATGAATCCCTCATCACAACATTATATGAGCATCTCACAATCTTCGTATATGTGTTTTCTTCATAACATCCCTGTGGGTAGGGTGCTGTGATTAACTTAATTGTAAATGAAGAACTGAGGCACAGAGAGACTGCAGGCTTATCCAAAAGTGCATTTAATTGCTTAGGCCCTATGGTCAAGTCCTCCACCTTGAAGTAAGTACTGAGGCTCCCTATACAATACAACGCCAGGTCAGAATGGCATTCTGGCAGAATGAAAAGAATACCACCTAAGGTGACCATTGTTGATCACAAAGGTGTATCTTAAAACATGATCCACCTTTGGGCTTAAATGTCTTACACTAAGCTTCAGGGAGATGTCTGCCTCCATTCAGAATTCAGAGCCCAGTTTCTTACCATGTTAGAAGTCTAAAGCCTTTTATTTCAAATACCAATCCAATGCCAGAACAGCGCTCTCTACTAAAAGGCAGTGGATTCTTGTGCCTCCATGACCATTTATCCAATAGCAGAGTTGTTAAACACTCACTTGGGTTATAGATGTGTTCAGTTCTCTCTCTTGCACCAGAAGCGATTTAAATTTACATCATCCACCTCCCACAGGTGTCACCAACAAGGTTGCCTCTAAGCTGCGTGCGCCAACTTTTTAATGCCGCACACCCACCCAGAGAGGAGCTGGTCACAGAGTGGGACACTTACTGAAGGTAAGCTCCTCACTCCTCATGCAGGGCAGGTAGTAGCTCCTCCCCGAGGTGAGGCAAGGCAAGGTGAGGTGGGGCTGGGGGCTAGGGGCTGGCACAGGCTCCACTGGCTCTGGGGGACTGCTCCTCACCCCTGCATCAACTTGGGGAGCGAGGAGGCACATGGCATCAGGGCTGGGGAGCAGAGCAGTTCCCCGGAGCTGATGGAGCCCGTGGAGCAGTTCCTCAGAGCTGGCAGAGCCCACACCAGCCCCCAGCCCCAGCCTTGGCTTGCCTCACCTCGGGGAGGAGCTTCTGCCTGTCCTGCATGAGGAGTGAGGAGCTTACCTTTGGTAAGTGTCCCACGCAGGTCCTGGTGCCTCCCTTTCAGTTCTATCAATTGATTGTGTCTGGCCCATGGCTGGGCCACAGCATCAGTTTTACCACTTAATTGTGTCCAGCCCATAGCTGTCTGGGCAGCAGTTAGCATGGAGAAGGGTGGTGTCTGAACCCTGCCCACTCCCACCTGGACACTTACTGTGGGACATTTACTAGCAGACTGTGCCAAAAGGGGGAGGTGGGACTGAAGCAGCATGCTCACGGACCAAAGCAGCGCGCTCGTGGACTGCTACTTCTTAGCAGCCTATTGTTAGGGGAGCACGCTGACTCCATCCTGCTAACTCATTTTCTTTTTGAGTGGAATGAGTGCATGAGAGAATGCAAAGGTGAATGCCATTCTCTAGCCTAGTGGTTAGAGCACTTGTTGGAGGATGGGGAGTTCTGAGTTCCAATCTCCTTTCCAGTGATTATTTAATTCAAACTGGTTAAGGAGTTATTGAAGAAAACTCAAACCCAGAACTCTCCCTGCTTGGTGAGTGCCCTAACCACTAGACGAGTCTTGTGTTGTCTCATTTTCTCTGCCCTAGAAATATTTAAGTGCAAAGTGAAACAACTTCAAGAGAAGGGAGAAAAAGTATCCATCCCACCTCTGAAGAAAGCCTGTAGTGCAAGGGTTTGGATATTCCTGTGGGGATGTGGGAATGAATCTTCTCATCAGAAAAGATACTTGAATAGAGGCATTCTGAATCTGAGGAGAGTACTCTAATTACCTAGCTATCAGATAGTCATGGGGAGGGGAGCCAGGTTCTTTGGGTAAATGTGATATCTTTTATTAGACCAACTAAATAGTTGGAAAAAGTGTTCTTTGCAAGCTTTTGGGCACAAATTCCCTTCTTCAGACACAGGGAGAGTATGTCGGTGTTTTGTGGGGAGGGGTGGGTTATTCACTGGCTTTGTTCTGAGCCAAGACTCTAAGCATACCTACCAAATCAAGTCCATCAGGCACCATAGGTGAAGAATACCTAGTTTATATATTCCAGTAGGCACATCTACATGAGATGCCATGTCCCCATAGCAATGTGCTATGGCGATGTAGCATTGGCAGGCACAAACCATGATGGCACAGCTACATCGTCATATCAATATGCTCCCTCACTATAGTGGCATTGCTTTGGTGACACAGCAGGTAAAAATAACCATGTGCTGCTGGCACAGTGCAGTGCAGGCCATTACTGTGCCGTCATTTACTAAATGATGGCACAGTAACAATGGTACCCTGGGTGTGCATGTAGATGTGCCCAGTGAGACCTAGGTATGAGGTAGGTACCAAGTTGCTCAACACTATTGAAACTGAGGTACTTCTGGTCATGTCTAGTGGCTGAATTTTAGGTGACTGAGACCTTGGTATTGAGAACTTCAATGCCTACAGACTTTAAACCCCTCTAGGTTTAGGCAGCAACTGAGTTGGGTTTTGAGGGTTGCATTTTTGGAGGTGGAAGGTAAGTGGGAATGAGGTGCCTGTATTCTTTTGTGTAGCTCTCCTTAAGTAACTTGCCAAAAGCCACACAGAAAGTCTGTGGCAGAGCAAAGACCTGAGTACAGATCTCTTGAGTCTCATATGGATATCCTCACCACTGCACCATCCTTCCTACTTCCGAAGATTGGGTTTCTAGGCTCTGTTTTAACCAGAAGTCTCCTTAGGTGGAGCTATGAAGAAAATAGCATATATAATTCAGTTCCATTGTGGACTGCAATGTCTTCTCTGCCACTGTTAGCTAAGCATAAAATAGTCTTTGGCATCTGACCTTTTCCTGAACCTTTTCTTCCTTTTTCTTCTACCCTCTGCATTTTTATCCCTTCCAACTGGTTTCCTGTCTCTTTCACATTTAACAGTTTTTACCCACCAAATCCTATTTTGACTGATAATTACAGCTCTAGCAACCAGTCATGACTCTAAACACTTTTTGTCTAGTTTCAGAAACTGATATGATTCCTTTCAACCTCACCACAGCAATCACCCATTATCACTCACCACCAGGACAGGTTCCTCTTTGACTGGTCCCCACTGAGAATTATTCCTACCCAAGGCCATATAATGTCAGATTTTTAAACAATTTTTAACAATATTTGGTAATGCTCTAAGGTTCAACTCTCAATCCTATGTGAGTGGAAACTGAACTTGGAGAAAAGGTGATGAAAACTTCACCTTCTCTTCAGTATGGGATCACGCTCTTGTGATGAACCTTCTCTGTACATTCTAGCCCAAGAAGGATTTGTAACTAACTTCAAGAATAAGTTAGACTTTTACTTTTTCATTTTCTTGAATTGGAAAAATCTGCAGAATATACATATATACAGAGACACATAAATACATACAGACATGCCTAAACAATATCTATACACACATAATATAGATATAATATGTATTTTCCATAACTGTTTCAGCCTAATCAATTAAAATAAAGATTCTGTCCATTTTTTCTAGTTTGCTATTACTTTATGAAGTCTGACTATAAGCAAGCTATTTCTTTTTTACATCCTAACCTACTTCTCTGATTTTATTGTATCATTGCACAAGAGATGTATTGCGATAACATTCTAATGTCAACAGACAGCCATCTCTTTGTTACATTAATTTAAAATGCAGATGAACAAAATGCTGGTATGAATCCACATATAAACAGAAAGTGTGCCTTGTTCAGGATTCCCTACAAGGAATCTTGCAGACCATATGTTGTAAAATTAATTTATAAAGCTATTTCAAGAGTGACCTAGATATCGAGCCAAGTACAGTTCTAAAAGCTTCCACCTAATCCCTAACACAGCCAAAGATGCTGGCATTTTACAGCAGTTACTACATGGTATTATTGGCACCACTTCTACAGGAAGCACATAGTAGACTAATTACCATTAAACTATATTAGTTGCTGTTGATTTTCTGTCTAAAAGTTCAGAAGATTTTACCTTTTTTTTCTGCACGATGAGCCTGCCAGATTTTACAGATTTCTCAGGCCTTCATGAGTAATATAACACCTTGTGTGAAATCATTTCAATAAAGCAATTGTTTTATCACAGAAATGATCCTTAACCTGGCTCTGATCTAAGAAACATTTGTGAATGCCACTTTGCCCTTACCCACCTGTTTTATGTTTCTCCTCCTCCCTTTATCTACCTTTTCCACACAACAAGACAATCCAAAGTGTGGGCCATTTAAGTGTCACCAGGTCTGCAAGGCTTGAAAAGCTCTGCCTGTTAACAGAAAACAAAATCACTGGAGGTTCCATGGAATCACATTTCTCTGATGCAAAGAAAGCTGAGAAGAGAGGAAAGGTAGCTTTAGAATGTGAGTTTGAATGAGGACACTTTGTCCATGAATGGAAACTCTACATTCTTTGTTATTTTAACAGGCTGTGTCTGTTCTCCTTGAAAGAAATTGTATGAGGGAAGATTGGATTAAGTAGTTTTTATTTTATTTCAATGCACTTGTGCACTTTTACAAAGATCAACTTACTTAGCCATGTAATAAACTCTTGTTTTACAATAATACTAGTGTATATTATATCACTGTAGGTACCTGCAAAGTACAGAATAAGAGTAGGGAAACAAAACATTTGTTTCTTTGGTGAATGAAGCATATATCATTACCCTCATTCACTATGTCAGATATAACTTGAACCTTTCCAAGCTATTCAAAGCAATATCCAACTACCAGTTAATCAGCTTTGGGCAGAAAAAAAGTTTTACACCTACTCATCTTACTTTCTAACATCTTTGCCATTCACAGTTTTACAGCTTGTTAAATTTATGATTTTTTTTCTGTTAATTTCTATAATTTCTGAAAGGACACTAAGAAAATTCAAAATAAATATTCTGACCCTTTTAAGAAAAGGGTCCATTATAAAATTTCCCTTTCATAGACCAAACAACTGATAGAAATTATGCAGTTCTACACAGCTCGTAAGACAGGACAGAAATAATAGTAAGCACTAAAATGGGGGAAAATGATGACAGTTAAACAAATACTTTTATAGCACAAGCTGAGCAAAGTCATTCCATTGACTTAAATGGCAGTGATAACTGAGCTTTTGGTTTCGATAAAATAAGAACTCATACAAACTTTCACCCCCCCAAAAATCTTCAGTTTCCATTTTTGTGTATCTTGCATTTCTCAGTCTCTGTTCATTTTGGTCTGTTACTGAAGGTAAAGGTATTGCCTCAACAAACTGACAAATTAATTTGACTCAATGTGTTATCCAAGATAGTGGCTTAATGCAAGAAACTGCTTAAAAGCATCATGACCAATACAGGCATATACAGGCTGTATATACAATAAATGTAAGAGATCTGGTAATTTTGCTCGTAAGCACATTGCCCTGTTTTGTCCAAGTTGCCTCCTAAAACAAAACAGTATAACTGCCATTGTATGCTATGGGCAGACTAACTAGGATGTGTGCAGGCTAATTGGCACTATCATCCAGAATTGCTAATTAACCCTCCTAAAGCATGACAAGTAGCTACACTGCTTCCATTTGAATGTGTCTGAGGATACCACTGATGGGCATGATCAATTACTCCTCATTTCCTCACTTGCAAGATGTAACTAAAGAACTCTGGACCCAGAAATTTTCCTGGTGAAAACTTCATCCAAACAAATACAATTCCACAACATTTTGTCTTTAGTGAAACCAGACGTGTTTTTGAGTTAATCAGAAGGTTCTATTGGCTGAGCTCCATCAACACACACCAGGTTCCATAAACTGTATAAATCTCAACAAGATTATTAATTGTACAAGATGTATATTAAAGACAATGCTTTAAGGCTATGTTAGATTTTCTGAAGGAAAATGCTCTCATAAAAATATTGTCAAGAAATTTTGAAGGCATAGTGGAAGTAAATCTGTTCAGCTGTTTGGCACTATGTATGAATATTACAGTCTTGGGGATTATAATTTGATATACAACTCTGTTTCAGATATGATTATTTTATATCAGGACTACATCTGTTTGTGGTCTCTTTGCTACAAAGACTGTAAGAACCTTTCTGCTCATTATTTTCCTTTACTTTTGATTCCTGCAGTCACATCTAGGAACATACATCCATCACATCTAGGAACATACATCCTTTGAATGAAGCAATCTAGCTTTCAGTGCAATAAAAGTATTGAAAAGGCAGGCATTAGAGTGTGTTGGAAATAAGCAGCAGAGCTGTGTGCATTGCTGTAGTCAATGAAGTCAACTTAGTAAAAATCATGAAAAATTATAGCCTTTCAACAAAAAATGGAGAATGGCATATTTTATACAATAAGTATGTTGGTTAAAAAATAATGGTGGGACAAGAGGCTGGGCAGGCCTAATAATGCAGGAAAGCATGTAAATTTTGTGCCTAATAACCTGCAGAAACTCATGAAGAACATTTTATTGTTATGTAGAAATTACTCTGATAATGATGACAAAGTTACTGTACGCTTAAGCTAATAAATGTGCATAGGCATAAAAGCTAAGTAACAAGTTGATCAGATTTAATTTATATAATCATGCAGGGAAAAAAAAAAATCAATGTTTTCTATCCACTAATCTGAATTTTTGTTTATTAAAAAACTGCTACAATAAATCTTGCAATGTTGTTATCACTGCAAAATCGCTGTTTTACAAATGCCCACACTGATAATGTAATTAAAAAATAAAGAAAGAAACTGTTCATCTACTAAATAAGAATCAAGACTGAAGTGGCTGGTTATAATTCTATCTCCATTGAACTTAATAGCAAAAGTCCCATTGACTCGGCATTTCAGTCATTGTGCGCCATAAGAACAGAATATTATCCTAGTTACTGTTTCTTCAAGAATTCCTTTTAGAGCATGCTGTCTACAAACAACTTGATGTTATCTCTTACAACTGTAATATAATCTCTCTTCATGTTATCTATGCTATTACCATAACACTTTAATGCATCCCCTGATCCTTGTAGCTGTCTTTTTGACTTAGTCCCTTGTGCCTCTACCCTCTCCTACTTGACCTGTGCCGCGTGCTTGGCCCCTGTTCAAAGAAGTGTTAACAAAAATTTTTTTTTTAAATAATGGGACTAAGAAAGTCAGTTACTAGGTCCTGAAAAATCCAGAGCTACAAGTGATCCTTCTGAAAGAATCTCAGGTTTCATTTATAAAAATGTTTTCATTTTGGAGATTGCTTGAAAATTAAATCAATAGACTGAATACCAGTACCACTGCTCTGGTTCTATTTCTGTAAGTAGTTCATGTGCAGGACTGGTATTTCCAGCCCTGTATCAGTGCTTGCAAGCTAGGAGTCTTGACCTCAACCTGGGTCACAGCCTTTAAGAGTAGGGTAATGAACTTCACAGAAATTCAATTGCAGAAGTAGGGCTTGCAACTAGAAGTGGGTTCACCAGCCCAGAAGTACAAATGGAAGTGGGGTCGCAAGCCTGGAAGTGGGGTCACCAAATGAAAACTGTGGGAACCACTGTTGTATATTTTATTTTAATGTATAATCAATCAGTTGCACTTTAGGAGAGGACCTAAAGACACATCTCATTTATGTATCCCCAACATTCTTAAGTTGGCCTTGTGAACAGAGTGATCTAATAATGACAGAGATGAAAGAACTTATGGTTATTTATTATTATTTGCTAGAAAAGTTAGTCTGTAAACCTGGCATTTTTAATAATTTTTCTCCAGATTTTTCATATAAATTCTGCCCTTTTGAAGAATATTCAGATTTTGCCATTCTATAGCAACCTGTCATTTAAGCTGTAGAATTATACAGTTAGTAGACTAAATGAAATTACTGTATTTACTTGACTTTAAGATGAGATTTTCCCACGTAATCAGCATGGGGGAAAAAACCCCTTGCCTTATATCTGCATATGAAGCGGAGTGGGGAGTAGGCAGCTGCTGTGGCTCTGACTCTGGCCCTGATCCTGGGTTGGGACCAAGGTCAGATCCACAGCAGCGTCTCCCTCCCTGCTTCCCCCCTGAAGCTTCTTCCCTCCCTAAGTGCCCAAAAGCAGCTCAGCTCCCACTGGGGCTGGGGTCTCCCCCCTGAGCACAGAGCACATGGAAACTCTTGCCTGGCCAGTCAATACGGCTGAGCTTCCACTTGCTTTGCTCCAGGACAGGATGGAGCAGCTGGAGCAGCATCTGACAGTAAGGGGGGCAGGAGAAAGGCAGCAACTGTGGGGGAAGGGGCAGAGGCTGTTGGTAACGGGAGAGTGGGGGAAGGGGCAGAGGCCATTTGGAATGGGGGAGCGGGGGCAGGAAGGCTACAGGGGAACAAGGAAGGTGGGGGGCAGAAGGCAAGGGGACCACCTGATCATGCCCCAGCCACTGTTTTCCCTGCTGTAGCAGTTGTGGGAGGCAAGCCAAGGCAACCCTAGGCAACCCTTCACTACTTAGATTCAATACCTAGAAAATTATTACAAATTAAAAAATATATAGAATCTAATTATTGGGGGGCATCACCTTATAGTTGAGTAAATAAGGTACAGTATAAAGGCAAATATTTCCAATTGAGAAAATCAAAATAGATAAATTCTCTCCTTGGACGGTCATTCACAAACTATTTGGGGCCGTTATGAATTCACATGACAGCACAATCTGACCCCTTTTGCCTTCTAACATTTTTCAGCAGTTTGGAAACAAATTACAGAATAATTTACTCCTCAAGCAGTTCCATCATGAAAGATTCTGATAAGGTGCAGTTTGCCCATTTTACTGTAAATCAGTTATAAAAACACCCATTTTAAATATAATGATAGGTTTATATTAAGCTTACAGTGCATCTAAAGCAGATTGAAGGTAGAAATGAAGACAGTAGGTTTGATTCAATCCTACATATACTAATGACCATAAGGGTGATAACGAAAAGTCTGTCAGGTGTGGGAATGTAGCAGGAACAATGAAAACACCATTAATATATCACTAATAGGACAAATTAAATGTTGAGTTTTTGTGGGAAACTACTGTATCGCAACAAGGAAAGCCTTGAAACTTTACCCTACACTACACGTTCTGCTCCGTTTCATTGTCCATCTTGTATAACACAAGGCACATCTTCTGGGTTTCCCCCAACAAAAGGCAGCTTTATGGTGATATATGAGCTCTAAAAGGAAGCCTTTCTGAGGGATCTACCAAACCAGCCCATATACCATCCCCATTAAGTTTTTCATGAGTAAAGAGTTTAGTCTGGAGGCAGTTAGAGCCATGTTATTCTGGAGACAAAAAGACAATAGGGAGAATGGCCCCTTAAAGGCTAAATGATTCAGAGGCACAAGCTTTCTTAATCAACAACCTACTTTATTTCTGAGACAATTATTCTAAGGCTGTCTAAGGCTTTATTCTAATGCCTTCTGCCATTATGTTTTCAAGTGAACTGTTGATGGACCATGTGCAAGGTAGGTGTTGTAATGTGTTGGGCTGATACATTCCCACACCTGACAGACTTTCCATTATCACCCTTTTTCCTCTTTAATGACAGAGTATTTTATTAGCAAATTGCAGACAAAATAGAAGAAAACAAAATAATATGGAAGAAACACAGGAAAATCACCTAGGGAACAGTATGAAAAGTTTTGCTAAATGGGTCTTAAGCTTAATTTGCAGAATACCTTACCATTATAGTGAGCGGCTTTAAAAAGCTGTCATTTAATGTTACACTTTTTGGAAGTATGAATGCACCTTGTTAGTTTATTTTCTTGTTCTCACCATTTCTGACTGTCACATTTCTAGTCAGTAAGCAGAGATCAAAATCATAGCGCACAAGATTTTTCAGGTTACCTTCTGGATGACAGAGGAGCAGTTATAATGAGTTTTAGAGAAGAGAGAAATCTTCACACCTTAATTTATGAAGCTGGTAGCTAGAATGCATGGGATGACATTACATTTTTTCTACCTTTCTCTTTCTTCATTCAGTTTGTTTTTTTCAGCCTTATTTAAGCAATGCATTGATCTCTATAAAGGGGCTGTTTTATTGGAACATGGATGTGTAAAATTTTCTTGGCCTTCTATATCATATGCAGTAAATGAATGCTCAGTGAGTGACTTTTTCCACTAAAAATAAAAATATTTGCCAAACTGGGTTTAAACAGGAGAGAGAAAAGCTCCCCTTACTCACATATTGTTCCTTTCCCTTTCTTTTTTCACTAGAATTTAGATGCACTGTGCTCAGCTGGCTTCTGAATCCTTTCAAGAAGCCCTCTCTTAGAAAATCTAAAATGTTTGACAATTTGTCATTAAACAGGAAAAAAAAATCTTTATTCACTTATTGCCTGTTTTTTGTTTTGCTTTTGTATTGTACAGGTGCACGTCTATGCACAGCTGGTTCTTGTGCCCTGCCAAGACTTGTTGCAGAAAATAAAAATATTTGCCAGTCCTGTGGTAACAACAGCAATGACAACAACAACAACAACAACAGTCATTGATGTCTTTGTGCTTTATGTACATAAAAGTAACAGGCCCACACTGCCCACATCACAGGAACCTGGCACAAGAAACTGACTGCCGGCTGGCTGCCAAAGCATTTTGTGTACACTACTACTGGCAACAGTTTTCACTGGCAGAGGATTTGTCTTCAGCTCAACCTGAGGCTAGAAGCAGACACCAGGGAATTTTCCATGTTTTCCACACTCTGCATTACCTGTTGTTCCATTATCCCCATGCTCAGGCCAGCAGTTCTTTTTGATAAAACTACTCAGCTGATTTACAAAAAAATTCCTACCATTTGCAACAGCTCAGCTTTAATTAAGGTCAAACTGCTTTTATTATTGTTTCTAACAGAAGGCAGCACTAGATTCTCACTTCTTCCTGGAGCTTTTGTTTTTAAATAGAGTCTCCTCTTGCTCCATCCTCACTTAATACTGCTGTGTATGAGCCCCAAATCCAACCCTCCTGAGCACTTTAGTTACTGGAGTGGATGAAAACAGAACAAGTAAAGCAGAATGGATAAAATAAGAGGTAGATAAAGTAAGAAATTAGGCCCACTAAGATGGACCTTCTTTGCGAAGGAAAAGAGTGCTTCATACTATATTTTGGCCAGGCTACTACTTCTAGAACCAAATTCAAGATGTAGGCCCAGGTCCTACAATTACTGTATTTTCGCGCATATACCCTGCCCACAGATATAAGCCGCACCCATGTATAACCCGCAGAAAATTGTATTTTTGTAAATAAGTCCATGTATACGCCGCACCCGTGTATTCCCCATGGCAGCATATACACGGGGAGGCAACACAGCTTGGCGTGCGTGGGCCCAGTGGGGAGGTGATGCAGGCTGCCCCAGGCCCCACAGCAGCGGCAGCAGTGGCCCCCGTGGCGGTGGCAGTGCAGCCCAGACTGCCTGGGTCCTGTGGGGAGGTGGCGTGGCGCAGCCTGGCCCGCCCTGGCCCCGGCCCCGGCCCTGGCCCCCTGCGGTGACGCAGCTGGCCCCAACCCCCATGGCAGCGGCGGCACAGCCTGGCCTGCCCGGGCCCAGTGGGGAGGCGGCACAGCCCACCCCAGCCCCCCCCCGCGGGGAAAAAAATTCTGCCAATAGCCCGCACCCCCGTATAGCCCTCACCCATCCATTTTTTTTGTAAAATCGTGTATACCCCACAGGATATATGCACAAAAGTATGGTAATTCTGTACATGTGTATCCATGTGGAACCCTGTTAATGTCAATATTGCTCTGTGCAGCTGAATGACGAAGAAGAGTGTTCAATGCAGGAACTAGGGCTGTGCGAAATTTCATCCGGTGTTTCATTTCAAAGCTGTTTTGACACGTTTCCAGCTCAAAACAGTGAAATCAAAATGAATCAAAAGGCTTCAAAACAGCTTTGAAATGAAGTGAGGGCACTTGAAACGTTTCAAAAGTTTTGAAACATTTTGAGTTTCGAAGCCAGGCTTACTTGGCTTCCGTGCTGGTTCCAGGTGACAGCAGCAGCCTCCTGTCATCTGGTGCACAGATCTGGGGGCCTGCACCCCTGTGAGGGCTGTGGGGCTGTGCCAGACTCCTCTTGGGGGTGCAGGCCCCCAGATCTGCATGCCGGATGAAAGGAGGCTGCTGCTGCTGCCCAGGACCGGCGCTGGGCACAGTCCACACCCAGGGCCAGGGAAGATTGCTGCTGCCACTGGCCGCAGGCAGCAGCAGCAGCCTCATGTCATCTGGCACCCAGATCTGGGGGCCCACACTCCTGGGAGGAGTCCGGCACAGCCCCGCAGCCCTCCTGGGGGTGTGGGCCTCCAGATCTGTGTGCCAGATGACAGGAGGCTGCCACTGCTGCCTGGGACCAGCAGCAGCAGCAATCTTCTCCACCCAGTGCCAGTCTCAGGAGGCAGTGGCAGCCTCCTTTCATTCAGAGGTCAGATCTAGGGGTCTGCACCCCTGGGAGGAGTCTGGCACAGCCCTGCATCCCTCCCGGAGGTGCGGCCCCCTGGATCTGCATGATGAATGACAGGAGGCTGCAATCTTTCCTGGCGCTGGGTGCAGGCTGCACCCAGTGCCAGTCCCAGGCAGCAGTGGCAGCCTCCTCTCATCCCAAATGCAGATCTAGGGGCCCACACCCCTGGAAAGCCCCACAGCCATCCCAGGGGTGTAGGCCCCCAGATCTGCGGCTAGTAAAGAGACCAAAATGCTGGCTTGCATCCATAGATGCTTCTCAAGCAAATCCCGGGACGTCATTCTCCCCTTGTACTCGGCCTTGGTGAGGCTGCAGCTGGAGTACTGTGTCCAGTTTTGGGCTCCACAATTCAAAAAGGATGTGGAGAAGCTTGAGAGAGTCCAGAGAAGAGCCACGTGCATGATCAGAGGTCAGGGAAGCAGACCCTACGATGACAGGCTGAGAGCCCTGGGGCTCTTTAGCCTGGAAAAGCGCAGGCTCAGGGGTGATCTGATGACCACCTATAAGTTTATCAGGGGTGACCACCAGTATCTGGGGGAACGTTTGTTCACCAGAGTGCCCCAAGGGATGACGACTAGGTCGAATGGTCATAAACTACTACAAGACCGTTTCAGGCTGGACATAAGGAAGAATTTCTTTACTGTCCAAGTCCCCAAGGTCTGGAACAGCCTGCCACCGGAGGTGGTTCAAGCGCCTACATTGAACACCTTCAAGAGCAAACTGGATGCTTATCTTGCTGGGATCCTATGACCCCAGTTGACTTCCTGCCCTTTGGGCAGGGGGCTGGACTCGATTATCTTCCGGGGTCCCTTCCAGCCCCAATGTCTATGAAATCTACAAAATCTGCGTGCCGGCTGACAGGAGGCTGCTGCTGCCAGCAAGTTTCACAAGTTTTGCTTTGAACAATTTGAGGTGCAGTTTCCCAGAAACCTCTGCATCTATATCCTTGAAACTTGGCCGCCTTCATGCTCTCAGAAGGGGCTACCATTCCTTCAATTTTCATCTAAGACAAGAAATGACAATTTTAAAGGCATTTTCATGATTCCCCATTATAGCCCATGGCTGAAACGTCGAAACATGTCAAAACAGCAAAACAGTTTTGATGAAATGAAATGGAAATGGAACAGTGTTGCAAAATTAAACAAAATGACAAAATGAAACACTGTCCCTTTGAAATGGTGAAACAGAAGTCGAAACAAAACGGTGCTGTTTTGCATGGCCCTAGCAGGAATCTCCTGTGTGGATATCTTTAAGAGCATTATGTATAAGTTGTGGCGAGGGGATTGCAGGAGAAAACAGCAGAACAGTAGGTGGAGTACTGCCCTCTGAATAAACAAGCTTATTGTTCCATAAGCATAATTCCTTGGTCTTTTGAGAACTACACAACATGGTACCAGGAGTGGGGTCTGAAGACAACAAAATGGAGCAGCTCAGAATTCCAGAAGAGTTAAAGCTGTCCAACAATGCAGCAGAAAACTGGAAGAAATGTAAGCAGAGCTTCACCATATATATGATAGAAGTGGAGCTACAGAGAAGGAAGATACATTGAAAGTAGCTTTAAAAAAAAATAGCAGGCCCAGAAGCTCTGTCTCTTTATAATAGCCTACAACCGTCAGAAGCAGATCAGAAACGCTATCGCACAATAATAAAAAAGTTTGAGGAATATGGTATACCCAAACAAAATGAAACCTTTGAATAGTATAATTTCCACATGAGACAGCAGAAAGAATGTGAGACAATAGAAGAGTTTGTCAGACTTCAGACTGCTGAGTCAGACATGCAACTTTGGATACCTAAAAGAATCCATGATCAGAGCCCAAATAATATTGGGCATAAGGGATACAAGCCTCAGGAAAAGACTGCTAGAAGATCCTGAGGTTAATTTGGGAAAAAAAACAGTTAAAATGTGCCAAGCAGCCAAGATAACAAATGCCAGGCTGCAGAAAATGGAGGGAAAAAAAACTAAACAACCTGAACTAGACAGGACTACAAGAATTCAAAAACCTATGGCAATACACAAACAATATAGAAAGAAGGACCTCACTATGAAGCAGGCAAATGGAGACCAAAGAGAATTGCTTGAAGAAAGAATGGTCAGCTACAGATGCTGTGGGGGTTACCACAAACCCATGCAATGCCCTGCATTTGGTAAGTGCTGCAACAAATGCAAAAGATTCAATCACTTTGCAAGAGTTTGCAGAAAGGAGCAGGATACACCACACAAGAAACAGCAGGTGCATGCTCTATGCAATGAGGAAAAGGAAGAATTTTTCATTGACACAATGCTAGAAGAAGTTTGTTCTTCTGAAGTTTGGACAATCACCATGGACAGCAATGGAATGATGTTAACTTTTAAATTAGATACAGAGGCACAGGTCAATGTAATACCAGAACACATTATTCAAAGAATGAAAACTAAACCTGTGTACCATGAAAGTAATAAAGTGAAATGTAGAGCATATAATACAAACATGATTGTTTTCTGCACTGCGCATGCTAGACATGGGGTTCCACAGCTTGTGAAAACAGACAACAGACCTCAATTCAACTGTCTTGAATTTAAGGAGTTTGCAAATAGATATGGATTCCATCACAACATTTCAAGCCCTAAATACCCATAATTAAATGCTCTGATGGAAAATGGAGTACAACTAGTGAAGACATTGTTCAAAAAAGCTACAGATTCACATGCTGATGTTTACCTGTAACTCTTAAATTACAGGGCAATACCCATGAAACATGGATTGTTCCCAGCAGAAATGCTGTTTAACACAAAGCTCAAAACGAGGCTGCCAAATCTTGTGGAGGATGCTCATCAGAATGAAACGCAAGATGTGAAAACATTTACAAAATTTGACAAACTCAAACAAAAATGGTACTATGACAGGAGTTCCAGGGAGTTACCACAATGGCACAACAAAGATATGGTGCTTATTTCAGATGGATGAATGTGAAAACAAAAAACATTGGCTTTCCATCAAGTAGCTCCTAGATCCTATGAAGTAGTCACACCAGAAGGACAGGTGTTAAGAAGGAACAGGCGACACTTGCAGCTTATAAAGGGGAGAAAAGAAGCAGCATCACAAGATTCACCAAAGGAAACAGGGCTCATATCAAAGCAACTAGAAATGATAGGGAGATTGAAAATGACACAGAAGTAGAGACATCTGAACAAGGAAATCAAACAAGAACTGAACCAATAAGGATTGAGAATGCAGAGAAACTGAGAAGATCACTTAGAGCTAAAAAAAAACACAAAGTCTAATAGAGATCTGTTAAAATGTGCTTTAATGATGAGCTGAACTAAACTTCCAATGTTAGTATTACATGGGAATATGTTACATGTAAAGGGGGAAGATGTGTGGATACCTTTAAGAGTGTTAAATATAAGTTGTTACATTGCCCAGGGGTTTGCAGAAGCATTATCATTCTATAACAGGGGCGGGCAAAATACAGCCTGCGAGCCAGATCTGGCCCACCAAGCCATTCTATCCAGCCTGTGGGGCACCTAAAAAGTTTAGAAATGAATAGTTATTGGCTCCTGGTTGCCTGTCAAAAAATGTCAGGACTTAGGGGCAATAGGACCCAGGGGAAGTCGGCAGGACTCGGGAGCAAGGCCAGCCTGTTCCTACTCCCCCAGACCCCTCTCACCTGTGCCCCCTCAACTGAAAGCCTTTGCCTGCCCTGGGTTTCACTGCTTCCCTGCACAACTGCTCCACAACTGCTCACCTTTCTGTTCAACTTGGGGCTGCTGTGTAAAAAGAAATGCAAGATTCATGAGGCCAAGAAAAGAGTGCTTAAGTGGCAATGTGTCTGTGTAGCCCAGTGGTTAGAACACCTGACAGGGAAGAAGAAGAGGGAGCTCCTGAGATCTGGTTTGTACTCTCAGGACTATTTGTGTTTTGAATCCAATTGCTATATAATAGAAAAAGTGGCTAAACACATGGCCCCCAGCTGTATCACCAGACTGTGGGAGCATGGGGCCACACTGGTACACCGGGGCCAGGAGTGGAAGGGGCGTGTGTGTGTGGTGTGTGCATAGTGAGGAGGCACTGTAGGGGTGGGGGGGGTGGTATGTATGTAGTGAGGGAGGCACAGTGTGTGTGTGTGTGTGTGTGTGTGTGTGTGTGTGTTCATAGGGTTAGTCCCACAAGCACACCCTGCCGTACATGCAGACCCCCATCCCCATGCCCCCTCACACAACCCAGCCACCCACCCATACCCCACATAACCATATACACACCCATGTGCTCCCTCACCCCACACCACCCACACCCTCCCCACACCCCACATACCCACCCCGCCATGCCCCACATCCCTCCACAATATACAAGACTTCATTTTAAGGTATTGTGTGATCACCTCTGTGTACACTATACATGTAAATCAGGACAACAATATTTTTTAAAACTGAATTAATGAATGTTGTAGATGTTTGATTTTTAGAATATAATTTGGTATTTTTCTCATTCTGAGATGGGAAAACACCTTGCTGAAAGGAGTATTTCTGGAGGCAAGGGGAGGGACTTCTAGTGGCAAAGGTCAGGGGATAAGGGGTGGGAATTGCGGTCCCAAGATGGCAACCAGGGGGCGGGACACCTGTCAAGGGGTGGGGCTATGCATGTGGCCCTTAACAGCTTGCCAAAACTCAGTAAGTGGCCCTCTGCCCAAAATAATTACCCACCTGTGTTCTATAAGCTTAACTCCTTCGTCTTTTGAGCACTATATATCTCCTTTCTATTCTATTCCTCGTCTCCTCTAAAATCTTCAAAACAGATAGTTTCCACTGGGAGGTTTCTAAAATCTGCTCTGAGGCAGAAGCATAATTTTTGCCAAATGAGGGGCGATTTGGACAAGGCATCTTCAAGCTTCGGGAAACAGGTGTTAATCACATCGTGAAATTCTTCAAATATTTTCCTTACAATTGGTATGAAAACACGTCATTGTAGAACTTTCAAATAAAGTTTGAAATACCTCTGAGATTTTAGGGCACAGGACCAACTCTGAGGCAGGGAAGAGCGTATTTGGAAAAGTATTCAGTGGCATAGAAGGAAAGTCAACATCAGAATGGCTCCTTTGACTTCAGTGGTCTAAGGGTAACACATTTCTGAAGCAGACCTAAGGTTTTATGTGTGTGTCTGTGTTTTAAGTGCAAGTCTCTATTGAACTCAATGGGACATTTACCAGTATTACCACTTGATCAGTGAGACTAAGAGTTCACAGTTCTTTCAGATGTTTTCCTTACAGAGTTAGCTATCAAAATGTAAAGTAAGTTCCAATGAGATTTGCCAGGAGATTTCTGAAAGACAAAAAAGGAGAAAAATAGAGAGCAAGCACACCCTTCCCTTTAACCACCGACCTGCCATCTTCAACAGCTGTAGTCTTGCCCTGCATCTCGCCTCCCTGCCACTAGCAGCCAAAACTCCTAAATCAATTCCTTTCTCTTAGGAATAACATCATCTCCCAAGCCTGAGTAAGGGGTACAGTCATCAGTGCTCTCGTTGGAGGTACATGCTTCTGACACAAGGGGCTATGTCAGCAGTGCCAGCAGGAGAAACTAAATAGCAGATAGTTTATTCAATGAATATTTTCCTCAGATAATATTTTCTGGCAAAGAACTGCAGTTCACTGAAAATGACTGAAGAAAGAAAAACAAACTTTTGGACAAGACCGTGAGTGCAATCCTACTCCTGTGAAAAGTGCCACAGAATTTTAAAGACCTATTTTCAGATAAGCCTATTGTTTGTCCTTATTTGCATGTGTAATTCATATGATTGTACATGGCAGTCATGCATTAAGTTAATCCGATGAGTGTCTACATGTGCAAATTAGGCACGCATACTTTGCATGCTTTGTGGCTGTGTGGTTGCAAAGAGGCAAGAATCCTAAGAACCATTTTGGACAAATGTTAATTACATGGTTGTCTGCAGTTGCAGGGGTCTGAATTTGATGGTAGGAGAAATCCTTCCTGTTACAGGTTCCTATCTTCTTATCCTGAAGGCTTCTACCTTGAAGATACTGTACCCTTTTAAAAGGGACTTTATTTATCTAAGTTTCACATACATTTTGTTTGTTGGGAACGTAATTAACCACAAGTCAAAAGCTTTTTTGTGAAAGAGGCAAATTAAAAGAATTTTGGGTGAAATTTTTACTTCAAATTGGAAAGACAACTTTTTTTTCCAATTGAAAAATTTTGATCAACTCCACTCAGCTGCAGCGCAAACCCCTTGGACTAGACTGTGGCCGAGAACTGCATAAGGCTGAGAACGGCCTTTTCTTCTGTCTTGCTGTGAATCAAGTAGCTAGCAAAATGCTGCTATACTTAGCAAATCCTTAGTCTTTCTGGCTGGGAAATCTCTCTTCTGTATCTGAAATTATGGGATATACTAGTGGCATTAGTGCTGTGTAGCTTTTGCTTTCAGTCAGTATTTAGGTAGAAGAATATATGGCCCTTTTTTCTTAGATTTGTACAAATTTCCAGCTAGTTATATAAAGCCAGTGCCTTGCAAATGGGTACAAATGGCATCAAAATATGTTCTATATTATCCAAATGTCAAAATATTTTAAAGTGTGTAAGGCTTCAGTGAAAGTTTTTGTAAATTACTTCATAAATTTTGACACGGTATAATTAATGCAGTTAGATTTTTTGACTCAATGCTTTATTCATCAAAAACTTAAAATTACTGTATTTAACCACAGTGTTAATTAGGAACCAATATTTTCCCCCTCAGCAAGCACAGAAATGTAGCTTGGAATAAAATGCCATATCTGCAGAAGGAAACGAGCTCACAATAATGGTAAATATTCCCCTAGTCTGGTTTCTGATCATCCACCTTAACTATTAGGTACTGTTCTTTGGGAAGAGCATTGTTTTCCCACCCTGCATAAACCAACCCAGTCAAGCCCTTGAAAATTTCCAGGGATGGAAATTTGCCAGCTTATCTAGGTAGCTTGTTCCAATGCTTGATGAGCCTCAGGTCCCTCTACACTTGCAGATAAAGGCATGATGGGATCTAATGCACAATCTGCACAATTGTACCTCCTGCCATGCCACACAAACATGGCAGAAGGTGTGATTATAAGATCATGCATTAGATCCTTTTACACCTTAATGCTGGTACAGGGGAAGCCTGATGCTAGCTTCCCCTTGCACTGGTAAGAAGCAAACTCCTGTGGCTGGGAAGCCCCTCAGCTGAGGGGCCTCCCAGCTGTGGGGGCACCCCATGCACCTCCACAGGTGGGAGGAATTGCAGCTGACATGATTTCATGCACCCTCAAGCCTAGCAGATCACGGCTGCTGCGATCCACCAGCCCCAGGGGTTTCACAGACCCTGCTGCTCCAGTACCTAGTGCTCACCGCTGTTTGACTCTGGGCCCATGCTGCTGGGACCCAGAGTCAGCAGCTGATGGAGATGAGCGTCCCCTCAGCTGTGGCACTCACAGCCCTGGGGAGACATAGTGCACATCAGCTGACAGGGGAGACCCTGCTACACAATCAAATTAAAGCTCAGTAGCAACCATCTATAAAGTCAGTACACATTTCATGGTCTAGCTTTATAGCTGGCGGGAGCTTTTTATGGCATGATAGTTATTCTGCATATGTAGCTGGTCTCCAGGTAACTGCACAATTAACCAGTCAATTGCATGATACCTGTAACCTGTAGAGGGGGCTTTCATAGTCAGAAAGTTCTTCCTCATCTCCAACCTAAATTTCCTCTGCTGTAGTCTGAGGCCAGTGCTTCTGGTTCTGTTCCTTACAGACACAAAGAAAAGTCTATCTCCATCCTTTTTATTTAAGTATTTGAGGAATGTTATCAAGTCCCCTGGTTTCTCTTCTCCAGACTAAATAATCGTAGTTCTTTCCACCTTACCCCCAAGTCATGTTGTATGAAGGAGGAACTGGTTTGAATGAGCCAGTAGGAAACACTAATCACAGATTGTGTCTGAATTTCCATGCTTTTATGAGCCTTAGATATTTGTTGTGGGGAGGCACCTCTTTCTCTTTGGGATCAAAATGCTGGAGTCCTTCCTTAGGATTATGTGCCTTCCACTGTTCCTACAGAAAACTGAACAAGAATCACTTTAAAACCTGGCTGGCAAAAGAGATGGTGCTGCTACTTTTAAACAGTAGCTGAAATAGTAGAATGGTGGCCAGGAAGTGAAAGATCTGGGTTTTTGGTTGTCTTCAGCCTGAAAAGATTTGAACCCACATCTTTCACCTCTGATGAGAGTGTCCTAATTTTCAGGCTAGAGATGGAGAGTGGGTGATCTCATCTTTCTGTTCAACTTGGGGCTGCTGTGCCAAAAGAAATGCAAGATTCATGAGGCCAAGAAAAGAGTGCTTAAGTGCAGTATGTCTGTGTAGCCTAGTGGTTAGGACACCTGACAGGGAAGAAGAGGGAGCTCTTGAGATCTGGTTTGTACTCTCAGGAATATTTGTGTTTTGAATCCAATTGCTATATAATAGAAAAAAAGTGGCTAAACAGTGATGGTAGCAGGGACTGGAGCCAAGGACTTCCTTCTTCCAGAAACCGTAAGACTCACTTTCTTTTTCCCCTCTTCTTCTCTTCAAAAGGAAGGATGAAAAGTTCTCTCATTTCATGGGCAGCTGCACTAATCAGCAGGCTACATTATAAAAGGCAGAAAGGCCCATGGTTGTATTTTAAAAATAAAGCAACTGCACTTCCATTTTATCAAGGGCCCCATCTTCCTTCTAGATGGGGTTCCTCAGACAGCTGAGGTACAGCTCTGTGTAGTTCCTGGATCTTAAGAGCACTTACAGCTGGGGATTGGTACCTCACTGCTCAGGCTTAGGCAGTTTTGTATATGCACAGAAGGAAAATTGCAGGCACCTGGAGAACTTCCTCCCAAAGGGAGAAATCTCATTTCCACAAAGGTTTAGATACAGATCTAAATAGCTTCTGAGTGTTTCACACTCTCTTTCTGTTTTAATTTCAGTTTTAGAATCAAGCATAGAAGTTCTATATCCTCCTTTGGACCTGGCCCTTGTTGCCTACAGAAAAGCTATCTGATGAACTACATTTATGGTGCCTTAAACTAGAGGTAAGGTGAGGAAATTTAGGGGATTACTTATGGAATTAAGGTTGAGTGGTTCAGACCATTTTAACATCTTATTTTAATGGAAGATATATTGATCTATATAACAAATGTTAGGTACCTAATTTGAAAACAGAGATCTCCTATCTTCCAGGGATTATTAGAACTGTTAGCTAGATTCTTGTCATTAAGGAAATCATATTTCAATGGTCAAATGTAAAGAAATGAAGAGGACCTTTTGTTGGGGTGAGCTGTGTAATGACCTTTGTCTTCCTACAGAGGAAGGACTTCCTACTGAGACAACTACATTAAAAGAAATTGTATTATGTAGACTGACCATTCAAGCCTATTTAGTGGGCTGTCTCCATGTGAAAATCTTGCAACTGAAGTTTAATTGGGCTACAGCTGGTGCTGATTGTATGTATGTGCATTTTATTTTTCAAAAGCTTTTAAAATATTGAAGAGTAACAAAGAAAGTGTGCTGTATGTTTAAAGCCATAACACTTGCAAAAGTATTAATTTGTTTGTCTATATGCATTATATATGCAATAGTATTTATTTTGTGTGTTACATATGGTATTGAGTGTAGGCTGTGAATTATGAAAGGTGTCTTTGTATGCTGATTAATCTGAATGATATAAATACAATAGACATACTGCATAGGTGGCCCTTATTTCCACATGGGCTAAACAACTTATACCAGAGCTGATTAAACTATTCAAAGCACCAAATGGGACAGATCTTCAGTTTATGGTAATTAATATACAGGGCTATGCTGCTTTTATGGCAGTTGAAGATCTGACTTAAGGTTGGTCATGGGTGAAATCCTAGCTCCATTGAGCTCAATAGTAAAATTCCCACTGATTTCAATGGAGTCAGAAATCCCTCCTGAAAATATAGTCATATTTGATGTCTGTTAAAACTAGCGGGGGGTGGGGGGAACCTCAGTATCTGTGAATAACAGGGATGTAGTAGTCACTGTTGCCCTGTATTTAAAAATATTGAATATCAGTAATACTTCAACATTATCTAAGCATATTCAAAAATAGGACCCATGAATCAGGTCTAATAAATAAGTTAGGTGTCTTAATTAGGTGTCTGGATTCTGCTTAGGATATTTGTGGGTAATACTTTTGTGCACCTTAAGTCAGAGATAGGCAACCCCCAGTGTGGGTGCCAGAGCATGGCATGCAAAGGTATTTTGTTTGGCGCACATGCCATGGGGCAGACGGTGGGGTAGAGGCCAGGGCTGTGCTGACACAATGAGGACTGGGCCCTTCACAGTTCCCTTGCTGCCCGCCCCTAGCACGCCAACATCTTACAAGCTGAGGTTGTGGGTGTTTTTGGCACTCTGCTCAAAAACATTGCCAACCCCTGTCCTAAGTGCTTAGGTATAATTCCATATTTGACTAGGCTCTTGCTTTGGGCACCCGAGGTTCTTCTACTACCTCCACCAGAGCTACCACCTTAACAAAGCTGAATGCCTTCACAGTGCACACTTGTCTTCTAAGGGTGTTTGGGGCTCATAAATAAGATGTCCCTGAGTCCATGAGGAAATTTATGAGCAATCTCATTGGCATGCTCTGAGCACACCTAATCCACATTGACATCACTAAATTAATTACAAAGCAGAAAGGCCGTGACTACTTGAATTTAAAAACAGGATTGGAGAAGGAAGTGGTTATGTCCTTCATCTAGCAGTTGACACATGTGTGCAGTGTCAGCCCACAACCTCAAATCTGGGGCCTCACCCTGATCAGCATAACTACTCATCCCAGCCTACCACCCTGCAGCTCTTCACCCAGGCTGGTCAAGGCTGTCTTGAAGCCTCCAGCAGGGCCAAGCTCTCTACTCACTCACTGGCACTGAGTGGCCAGCTAGGGTCAACAGACCCTCCAGATCCTCCACACAAACCCCTGGCCCAGAAAGGACATTTCTGGGCCACAGGACTCAGCCTGATCCTAGGCTGCTTTGCTGTTTCCCTGGCTTGTGCTCCATCTCCTGGCTTTTTCTCTCTGCCTGATCTCCTGGCTTTTTAACCCAGTCTGTACTACCTGGAGTCTGCTCACTCCTCCTGACCTTGGTTGGCACCTCAGTCCCTAAGTGGCCCCAGACTTGGTGTGACATACAGGAAAGGAGAGATCTGGATTCTAGGGTTTTCTCAGCCTGACAGGGTTTAAGCCAACCTTTTCTCTCTCAGGAGATGTGCTGTGGGCTAGGCTGAGCTGAGGATCTTCTTAATCTCTCCTGCTCATATCATTCCACTTCTAATTATTTCTCTACCTCATATACCTTCAGTACATCTTTAGAGGCTTGTTAGAAGAACTGTATGGAGGATGGAAATTCCATTTTCAGATTTTAAAATTAGGCTTTGTGTCAAACAGAATGAAAAAAAAAAATCTAAAAATTGTTTTGGAATGATCCTGACACCCTGAATTCAGGCTCCAGGCAAGCAGCACACCTCCCAAGACACCAAATCTGGGCAACAAATTGGCACCTTTCTGTCCCCAACAGAGGGAAGTCGCCAATCGCCACCATTCTTTTCTTCCTTGGTGCACTGATCCTAGAGCCCCTGGCCTTGTAATCTTGCACTTCCTGCTCTCTAGGATGCTGCCTCCTCTTTCTCATGCCTGCAGTTGTCCTCTCCTCTGCCTTTTCCTCAGCAGTTCTAGCACAGGGTGCTTGATAGTGGTTTTTGACTTCAATCCACTCCTCTTTCATTCTGTAGACCAGGGGTGGGGAACCTCAGGGCCACCGGCTGGCCAGGGGCTCCATTTCCCAGTTATCCTCACCTGCCTGGCTTGTGCTGGTCTCCATGGAGACCTCAGCTGCGCTAGCAGTGCATGCACAGAAGAGCAGCACTGGGGGCTTTTCAGAGCTGCCAGGTACATGGGACGGGGGCAGCTTGCTCCAGAGCCACAATCTGTAGCCTGCACACTCTGGGCAGGGGCACGCATGCAGGGGATCATGGCTCTGCCCCAGCTCCAGACAGCCTGTCACTGCTGCAAGGAGCCAAGCAGAGCCATGATCCTCTGCACACATGCCCCTGCCCAGAGTGTGCAGGCTACAGATCACAGTTCTGCCCTTACTCTGGAGCAGGCTGCCCCCATCCCATGTTCCCAGCATCTCCGGAGCAGCCCCCTGTGCTGCTCTGCTGCACATGCTGCTGGTGTGGCTGAGGTCTCCATGGAGACAGGCACAAGCCATACGGGCGGGGTGGCTGGGAAATGGAGTCCTCACTGACGGGATCTCATGGGCCGGACATTCCCCACCCCTGCTGTAGACCCTTCTTCAAGTAGTCACATGCTGCCACTTCTTCTCATTGCTTTTTAGGCTCTTCAGTACTAGCCCTCATAACTCTTGTCCAAATAATCATCCTGTTCTCTGATGCAATGCAGTATGGATACCAATTTCTAAAACCTTTGAATCTTCTCTTCCCAGGCAGATAGTATCTTACACTTGGTGCAGATGAAGTGCTCTTGACCCTCTGGGAGGAACACAAACATGGTACATCCCATGCCTATCGCAACAGTTGACCCAGACTCCATTTGTGCCTCCTTTGCTCCCTAGAGAACACCTATGTTGTAAGGGGGAAAAAATCAGGGGGGAAGAGGGAAACCACATCACAAGAGCTTGCACACTAAACACCTGCACCTGGGTCTTTGCACATGCTCACATGTGTACACAGACACACACACTCTTCTGCTCCCTAGCTCCCTCATTGTGTGAACTTCCTAGGCACTCGCTCTCTCTTTGCTGCCTTCTGTTTGCTGCTCCCATGGTTCAATGAGGGCTGCCTTTTTGTATAGCTGCCATTCCTAGCTTAGCCTAGCTCCACCCCTCAATTAGTTAAATCAGTTCCTCCCAGAGCAAGCCTTGTCACTCATTCAGGGGGGGAGAAAAGAAAAGAAAATGGAAGAAAAAAGAGGAGAAAAAAGAAAAAAGCAGACATATGCCATTGGGGGAAAAAGAAAATTAAAAACAAAACAAAACACACACACCAGGCACTAGGCAAACACTTTGGCTAGGAACAAACATTAAAAAGCCTGCGCCTGAATTGATTCAGTCTTTGCAGGTTAGTCTAACCTGGCTAGGCTGAACTGATGTGTAACCACACAAACATCCCCTCTGGACTGAAGAAAGGCAGGCACCTGCTTGCAGTGGCTCAGGCTAGAAGATGGGGGGAAGCGCTAGAGCAGCCCTCCCTTCCCTTGTTCACTGCTGAGCTGCGAGGGCATGGCCAGGCCCTGGCAGGATGCTCTGATTAGGGAGGGGTTTCCTCCCCTCCCTCCCCCCCCCCCCCCCCCCCGGCTGACAGCACGGGAGCCAGCAGGGAGTTACAAAGTATTTAGTTACACAGCAGGGAGTACTTAGTTACACAGCACTCACACAGGGAGTTGATGGCATTTATCATCCCATCCAGAAAACAAAGGCCTTTCTCATTAGTTCAAGCTCTTCATCTTTTTTCCAAGGAAGGAACGAAGAGACATTACCAGCTACCTGTTGATTAAAGCTCCATAAAGCTCTAAGTGGATACTGTCCTGTCTGCCTTACACAGACACCTCTCAGCATTAGCTAGCATACCACATGCTGGCTACAGTCCATGCTCTGGGAGAGGGGAGGGGGGAATCCCTGCTTGAACAGGAAGTGGCAAGGTGGGGTGGAGTAGAGGGGAAGCAAGGCAGACACTGGCAGCCCTGCCCAGGACTGCAAAGCATCTGAGATAATGGTGGACTCTGGGCTAAGTTCAACCAGGAAGGGGTCTGGGAGAGACATTGCATAAACTGGTTTGACTCAAATCGGTTACATCTGGTACTACATTCAACCAGGTTTATCTCAAACCACTTTCAGTCATTTTCAAACTGGTTTATGTGCACTGAGTATATGTTCTGTTACATGTTTAAACCAGTTTCTGATCACTTAAACTGGTATATGTGTAATGTCTGTCCCTAGCCTTTAGCACCAATCAGCCATCCTAAGTCATTAGCACAGAGAAAAATCTCCTCAAGCTCTGACTTTTTATTATATACTCAGGTGGCTAAACGTCAGCTGGCTGGGTACATGAGGCTCATCAATTATTTAAATGCAGGCCTTGAAGAAAGGGAAGAAGTTAAATGAAAACATACTATTTCACTCTGTCCTTTTTATTATTTTCTTTTTTCCCCAGTTTTCACTAATTTATTCTAATAAGCCAAGAGTGCCAAATATACACCCCACAGGTAAGATCTGACCCTCTGTGCCCCTCTATCAATCCCATTAGGATACTGGCAGGCTAGAGAATATGAAAGCCATGGCTAGGGGGCTACAGCCTTCTGTAGAATTTGACACCTTCAGGCCCTGATGGACATGGCCCTTGGTAGGAAAAGGGCAACTGAAGGCTGTGCTAACACAGCCCCACTCAGCCCTATCATCTCTAGATTTACTGCCCCATGCTCTGGGCTGGATCTGCCATTCTGCCCTGTGCTGCAGGTGGGGTCTGCTACCAGTTCCCACCACAGCCTTTGTCATATGCCCCAGGCTGGATCAAGGCTACAAGGAGCCCTGTGACCAATTCTATCCCAGGGCCTGGAGGAAAGTTTACACCCCTGTAATAAACCATTTAAGAACAAGTTACCATATGAGATGGGGCACTGTGCACAGATCACTGACTCTGCAACATGCATATCTCAAAAATGTTGTGCCCTGAGCAGACAGACATGTAACTAGTTTCCACACTCTGGGTAGACATGCTAGGAGTAGGGGGAGAATCAAGATTTTGGTTTGTGAATAGAAAGATTGTCATATATATGACATATATCTATATACAGTAAACATTTTGTTATCTGGCACCCACAGGAAATGGAGGGTGCCAGATAACAAAATATGCCAGGTAACTGAGTGGCCTGAACAGGCATCTTTGCCTGTTTGGGCAGCTGCTTGTCCTGCTGCATCTGTGGTGTTGCTGCCCTTCCCACCATGTTGCTGCCCCTCCCACCATGTTGCTTCCCCTCCCATGGACCCTGTGCACCCTGAGGGATAGGGAGGAGGGACCCACACAGCCTGCTATGCCCCCAGGCCATGGGGGCTTGGCAGCGCAGGCTACTTTCACCCAGGTCGTGGGTGCTCCATGAAACCAGAAGTGCTACAATGGGCACTTCCAGTTTCACTTTTCCCTTACAAGCCAGCGTTTGCTGTACTTGTCATATATATCCAATAAATAAATAAAATGCTAAAATGCCAAACATTAAAAAGTGCTTCAAAATAAATAGTGAGAATAGCTGACAGTGACCTAGCCCAGGGGTTTTTTAAGGGCAAAAGATGACTGGAGGACTTGAGATTCCCTTTCCTTACCCATGATGCCCCAGGGGTGCCAGGGGAGGTCCCCATCGCTGCCCTGTGGGTCCAGTAGTCCCCCAGACTGAGGCCTGTGCTTCAGTGGGGACGGTGAAGGGTTCTGCAGGGGAGAATGTGACAGGCTAGCTGGCAGTGACCTAGCCCAGGGGTTTTGAAAGGGCAAAAGATGATTGGAGGACTTGGGATTCCCTTTCCTCACCAATCAGGCCCCAGAGACTCACCTTCCATGTCCACTGATTGGCCCTTGGGTCACCAGGAGGGGGATAAAAGGGGCAGCGCAGCTGACTCAGAAGAGAGACCAGCGGGGGACCATGGGGAAGGAGCTTCAAAGAGCTGGCAAGAGCTGAGCCAGTGGGGCGGGAGCAATTGCCCCAGAAGAGCCTGAAGGAGTGGGACCTGCAGGCAGCAGTTGGACCCTCAGCAGCACGGCGTGGGGCTGACAGGAGAGGCTTCCTGCTGGGCTCCAGGATCCCCTATGAGAGGCTGTGGCCAGCAGGAGAGGCAGCAAAGATCTGAGCAGTGACCTGAGAGGTTCCCAGCTCGGCTTCCAGCTCCTCCAATCAGAAGCCAGGCAGCTCGACATGAGGCCAGGGCTCTGGGAAGGTCAAGACCCCTAGCAGCTTAAAGCAGTACTACCAGTGATGGCTGTGTGGTAGCATTTCTGCTTACCATATGGGAGATCCAAGTTCAAGTCTCACCTGTGGTGGCTTTGGGTGAATGAGCTAACAAGAAGCAAATCTTCTTGCAGTGGAAAGGGTCCATTGTACTTTCCCCCTTTCTTCCCCTCCAGGTACCTAGGCCCTATATTTCCTTGTCATTTGACATTTTGTAGTTTGTGCCTTTATATATTTCACCAACCAGTATTGTTTGCTCTGGTGTTTGTGTTTAATATTTTGTTAACCCTGTCTTTTGTCAATGATTGTAAGTGTCTAACCTTTGTTGAATCCTGTCCCCTCGGGGCGTTGTAGTGTCCCCTATACCCACTGATTTATCCCTGTTATGTTCCCAGTACTGTTCTTTCATTAAAAGGTATATGGTTAAGTCCCCAGTGGTGGTCTGGCTCTGTTCCATAGGGGGAGGAGAGTCCCTACACCTCCCACAGCACTTGTGCACCTGCTTTGGTCCCTTCAACTGGAGAGGGGGTACCTCCTGGGTTACACAAAAATATCAATTTATACTATTTTTGTACTATTTCAATATAGCATGAACTATAGTTTTTCTCCCTTTATTTTTTTTTTTTTGAAAAGGATTTCTGTTGCATTTTTCCCAATGGAAAATTATTCTGTCAGTCTATCCCAGAGGTTTTCAACCTTTTAAAATAAGTACCCCTGGTGGCCCCCTTTTTAGTAAGTGTAACCCTGGGGGGAATGTGGCAAGTGGCCGGATGCCAAGGGGAGTGGGGGGGGGGGGACACTGAGTGTGGGGGGGGAGGTATAGCGAGTTGCCAGACGTGGAGCGGAGGCATAGCATCTGTGTGGCCCTGCTCTCATCCCACCCCAGCCCTGCTCCTGTGAGGCAGCAGCATGATGTGCTGGTGCTCTGTCCATTGCCTGCCCCCATGTATCCCCTGGGACCTTTCCAAGTACCCCCAGGGGTATGCGTATCCCCAGTTGACAGCTTCTGGTCTATACAACTGTGTCTACTTGCTGTGTATGATGCTTTGCTCTGTGTTAACTCATCTCTTCCTTGTGGAACCTCTGGAATTCTGTTTAGGCTGGGTGCCAACAGAAACTGGTATCACCAAGTCCTGCAAACATACGTACTGTCATTGGAATAAAACTGTACCTTTTATGCTGTGACTTTGTTAAAGATAGCCGTGGTGAATTCACATAAGACAGCTTATACCTAATCATTTTGACTGGTTTTGAATACCCAATTAACAGAAATGTTAAGAGGAGAGCATGTCTGAAACTTAAGAATTTTTTTATTCATCGCCAAAAGAAATATGCTAATCAACAATGTTCATAAAAATGGCATGAGAGAAGAACTGCTTCAATTGGTAAAAAAAAATCACCCAGCTTTCAAAAGCTAAAAGTAGATTTGAATGAAAACTGTTTAAAACAGCAAAATTCAGTATCCATCAAATGTAGTTTTGTTAATTTTATATATCTGGGACTCGTGAGAGAGAATGTATAATAAAATCTACTAAGAAACAGAGTTCAGGGGAAAGGCATTCATTCACAAGGAAGTCACTTTCAGATTGGCTTTTCCAAATTAAATAGATTAGTGACAGCGAGATACTTTTTAGTAGTTCATTAAACATTGCAAAGAAAAAGTGGGTGTTTTAAAAAACTGATGATAAATATGCTTACCTTGTCTGGTTTAAGATGGAAGAAAATATTATTACATTATTTGGGCAATGTTTATAAGTAGTTAAAAGCATAAATTAAATTCTGTGACCATCTTTTTGGTAGGTATCTGACAACGCCTGCTGTGTTTTATAATAATAGTTTCCATAACTCTTTATTTTCTCATATGTTTCCCAAACATTCTCCTTTGGGAATGGAATTTTACATACTTAGTCTCTTCCTAAAGTTGTCTATGTGCGTTTTATTTTTATGTGAACTTCAACCATTTTTTTTGTTGTTGTTTCCATCATTGCATCTTCTCCCTTTCTGCCTCTAAGGCCGGAACAATTAAAGGGGGGATGGGGTTAATAATTTCTCTTTTTGTTGTTTTAACAGCTTTTAAAAAAAGGAATATAACAAAAGGGTATGAAAAAATTGTAGAACTCATTATTTCATGCTTTCTACCAGTTTTTACCAAGGATTCTCTAATATTTTGTAAATTTTAAGCATTCATTTAATTTTTTTTAAAGGTATAAACAAAACCAAACCAAAACACCCACAACTATCAGGACTCTGGACTTTTTTGTCTGCCTTCAGGCAAAAATTGGCCAATCCTATTGTCATGAGAGGCAATGTCAAAACACTTATTGAATTCCATGCAGACAGTCCCAATAGAATGGTAGATTCTCAATCTTCAGGGACATGCAAACACAAAAGCCTAAATTAGTCCATTTTAATTCATGTCAGTAATGGGGAGTGAACCTGGGACCTGTGAATTATTTTCCCCACAGGATTTCTGCCTCATTCAGTGAATAGAATGGACTGTGCCCAGGGAATGACTTGGGGTTATGTAATAAATGAGACTGTTATCTGTAGGGCCTCCTCCTCCTTTTGTTGCAGAAGTTGGAAGGCGTGTGATGAATGAGTCAAAGGATAAAGTATGAGAATGATGGTGTCATGTTTAAGGCAGTTAAATGCTGCCCTAGAGAACTGGATGTTGTCCCTGCTACTGCCACAGAGTTCTTACATGATTTGGGAAGTCATTTAAAAAGAACTTTGTACAAGTGGTACCTGGGTATATCTGGATGACTGAGTAAAGATTACTATGATCAGATTTGCAGAACTTCCAGTCACTCATCACTACAGCTGAACACAGTGAGGGCTATATTTCAACATATAAAGTCTTACAGAATACTGATCACTTCAGAATTGGTACCCAAAATTAGAGGATGATTTTGACCGTCTTCTGTGTCTCCACACTCAATGCAGAGATAAAAAGGGGACTCAAGACATCCATCTTTCCCCAGCAATAAGGGAAGCCAACTTTGGGCGCATATACAAATGCAGTGAAGCTGCTCCAATGTGCTGTAATTACAGTGCATTGGAGCAGACTTAATTAATATGTTTAATCAAGATTAATCAAGTCTGCTGGAGTGTGGTAATTACTCAAGCATCACATGTATCAGAATCCCCATGCTAAAAAATTGTCAGGGGGCAGGGGGGCACTCTTAACTAAAGCTTGTTTGACAAGCATTAGCTAAAGCGCCTCCGCTGCTATGTATCAGTGCAGGGACACTGATACATGTGATGCTTCAGGCACTTTAATTAGATTTGGCTCGCAGAGACACTCTAATTAAAGTGCCACCCCCCAACACACATACTCCTGGAGCATGAGTATAAATGCCCTTTATGTAGACTATCCCTGAGAGACATCTACTACATTTTTAAGAGATTCCAATGAAAGAAACTTCACCTCCCTTAGTAACCTATGCCAAAGACATATAGATAAAAGCCCAACATCCATTCACTTCTATGATATCTAAGTGGGCTTTAAATGACTTTTAGGCATTGAGTCTGTAGGCAAAATTCTATATTACCAATTCAGTACTGACAAAAGAACTAAGATTTCTAGATTCCTTGTGCATTTTGGCCTGAAAAGATCACCAGATTTATAGATATAGACTAATGCAGATGCTTAAAACAAGCCAGGTTGACCATGTAGATCCTTAATTCCACTTAAGTTCTACTGCAATCAAATTCTAAGTAGGAGATGCATATATGCCACATAGTCCCCAATTCCTTAGACATAGAAAAAGCATACTGAAAAAAAAATGCTTGTAGCTGTTGTTTATGCATATAGACAAGAGAAAGTGAACAAGGGCTCAGTCACCTTGCTCAAAAAGTCCAGTGATTAGGACAATGTCCAAAAGAGGGAGACCTTTCTCAGCCTAATAGAGTCTGAACCCAAGCCCCATACTTCCCATAAAAGTGCCCTAACTACTACACTTTGGACATTTTGTGTTAAATAGTCATTGGCTAAACTGCATAAAAAGCTTGGAGGACAGAAGTTCCCTACCAACTAAGTAAGGATCTCAGGGCTCCATAGCAACCAAGGGAGTGCCATGACAAAAGGTTCAGCTAGAGGTATTTGGTACAGAAATGCTTACATCTATCCATTGAGAGAATGAGAGCTATGCACTTCCCCAGGTGGAAGAGAATCATCATCATGATATAAGAGGCATATTCTTTTGGCAAGTGGTTGCTGAATCTTTGACATCTAGTGGGCAAAACTGGACTGGACCACACGGTTTCCTAATGTCTGAACAATTCTTCCCTTATTACAAATTAATCTGACTTTTTCTGACCCAAGCTGTATTGAACATGGAGAAAATTGATCATTATGTGCTGTGCAGTGGCTCCTTTAATCTTGCTATTTTTGCCATGGGCCCCTCTCCATCCCAATTGCTTGCTCCTCCCCCTGCTTGCTGCTGATTGGCCAGGAGGCAAAAACCATGGCATAGTTAAAACTGTAGTTTTTGCCTCCTGTCTGATCAGTATCAAGCAGCAGGGCCACTGAGGCCCCTCCACCAATCAGGGGTAGTGAGGCGGGGTGCACAGTGAAAATAACCAAATTAAAGGAGCCACTGTGCAGTATACTTATGCTGTGATTTTGGTAGGTCCCTAGTTATTACCCCCAGATTGTTTTCTGCAGTATCGACACAGTGACAATGATTCTACATTTTATATTTAGGCATTTGATTTCTCCTTCCTTTGTTTCAGTACTTTCTACTTGTGGTTATTTTATTTCATCTTATGGGTTTTAGATTATTTCTACAATTTATCAAGATCATTTTGAATTCTAATTATGTCTTCCAAAGTGCTTGCAGCCACTCCCAGCTTGGTGTTGTCTTCAAACTGTATAGCTATACTTTTTGTTTCATCATTCAGTAAAATTAACGCAAATTTTGAATAGAATTAGACCTAAGATAGAGTACTGCATAGCTGTGCTTAAATATTCTCTGAATTCTATTGATAATTACTTTCCAAATAAGGTTTTTCAATTTGTTCTATACCCACTTGATAGTGATTTCATCTAGATCATTGTTCCTTAGTTTGCTTATAAGAACATCATATAGCACAGTGTCAAAAGTCTTACTACAGACAAGATGTATCACCTGCATTGCCTTCCTTATATCCACTAGGTCAATTATTCTGTCAGAGAAGAAATATTTGATTGCTTTGGAACAATTTATGCTTGATAAACCCAGGATGACTGTCTTTATCACATTATTAGAGGTGTAGTTCAATATCAGATTGGTACTGATATAAGGAAAATTGTCTACATTGAATATCAGCTGATCGGGTTGATAATTTGGCCGATAAATGCCTGTGCTCCATGCAGCCACAGCGCAGTACGGAACAGAGCCTGCAGTGTGGAGAGCTGCCTTCAGCTGGTAAATCAGAAGGGAAGGCGGGAGGAAAGGGGGGAGGAAAGGGGTGTGGGGGGGCAGATCAACACCCCCATGGTGGGGGGGGGGGCAGGGGCAGGCACTACCCAGCTGAGAGGGGGGCGCAGGATGGAGGTGCAGCTCATGGGATGGGGGCAGCTCCCACCACCACTTGCACCCTGGGAAGGCAGGAGGAGTGTGGGGGGGTGCCCCTGGATCTGCACGATGCAGGGTTCTGCGGGGTGAAGCTGGAACCAGCATTGTATGGAGCTTTTCTTGCTGGGGGCTGGGCTTGTAACAGGCTCAGGTGGCACTGGGAAGAGGCTGAAGCCACCTCAAATTTTGCCTCAGTTCCACTCCCAGCCCCATGCTGCCATCTGGTGCAGCCCCAGCTAAATGCCCCGCCTCCACCCAAGAGCCGGGAAAAGCCGGAGCTGTGTCGGCAGCAGTATGGGGGTGGGAGAAGAGCTATGGTGAAATTTGGGGTGGTATTGGATATTGGATCAGTATCAGCTGATATACCTCCTTAAATATTGACTATTGGTATTGGCCCCAAAATCTGTATCGGTGCACCCCTAGTTAAAATTAAACTGAATGGTCTATAATGCTGTGGCTTGCCTTCATCATCCTCTGTCTGCCCTCTTCTCTAGTCCTCTGGGATCTCTTTTGGCCCCTCAAATTTTCCAATATAATTAGTAATAGTTTAAAGATTTCATCTAGTTCCTTAGGCACTCTAGAATGAATGTCATTACTTTTAGTATAGAGTCATACAGAAGCAGGGCTGAAAGGGACCTCTACAGGTCATCAAGTCCAACCTCCTGACTGAAGCAGGATCATCCCTATCCAAACCATCCTATAAGCCATAATTTAAACTCTACATAAGACTGTCATCAACCCTGATATACACAGACCTAACACCCTAACCTGCCATAGGTAAAGTAGGGAAACAACAGCATCCACTGTCTTGCTTCTATAAAATGTTATCAATATACACTCAAGAGGTCCCAGGTTGAGGGGTATGCCCCCCCACTACAGAAGAAGGCAAAAACCCCACAGTCCATACCAATCTGACCATGGGGTAAAATTCCTTCCTGACCCCAAATATGATGATTGGTCTAACCCAGAATGGAGGGGCAAGACCCTATAACCAGATGTGCCTATAGCTTTGGTCCCAGCAAAACCATTGGCACATCCCAGTCAAAGTCCCAATATCTGTCTATTGCTAACACCCAGTGCCTCGGGAAGCTTAAAAACATCCTGACACATATATTAGAAACAAAAGGAGGTGGGGTGTCGGGGGAGGGAGGCAACCAGCAAAGCCCAGAAGCATGGGGAATACCCATGGTAGAACATAGACATAATTATGCCTAGATCATCCCCAACCAGTGGCTTTCCAACCTCTTCTTGCACTCCTCCAATGATGAAGAGTTCACAACTTTCCTAGCCAGTCTATTCCACTGCCTCACTGTTCTAACAATGAAGATGTTTTTCTAGATATCTAATTTAAACTTGTCATATTGAATGAAATAGTTTGAATGTTTGTAATAGTTGCCCATTAGCCAGTTTCAGGAAGAAGACAAGATTTATCTCCTTATCTAGGCCATTGTTTTGGTCTACGTGCGGAAGGTCCTGACTTTGCTCAAAGTCTTAACTTTTGACTTTTATCTTTAGAGGTCTTTAACAAAGAGAACCTAAAACTGACCCTTAAGCAAATATCCCAAGTTCCAAGAGATCAAACCCTAGAGCCTTTTAAAAAATTGGAAAGAAAAGGTCACTTGCAGTGGTATAGAAGTTCCCCAAAGTAATTGAAATGATCAACAAAAGAAACTAATTACTAAGCAAAAGAATCTGTTGAGTAAGATCAGAGCCCAAATTTGGGAGTAATGACAGGTTTGGGTAGGAGTGGCCCAAGACGGCAACTCACTCAATAAAAAATGTAACCTACTCTTCCAATTTGGAGGTTATCTCATTTGCAGAACAACGAAGGAAGAATCGCAAGCGTAGACCAGATCAGACTGATCACCTGAACCACCCTCTCCGTGAACACGAATCTCTTAGTTCATGCTGAAGCTGCAGAGCGCCTGAAAGGGACTGAAGGAAGGGGACTTAGTCCTATCGCTGCTGAGGCGAGCCCATTGAACCGTACTACTGAGGCAAACCCATTAAATTGTACTACTGAGGAATGAAACCATATTTAGGTGTTTGGCTTCTCGGAATTCTAGGATTGTAAGTATATTATGAAAAATAATAGTATTGATTCAAATTTAACTTTTAGTTGTAATTGAAGTTGTTTTTGTAATACTAATTCTTATAGCATTGTTTGGGAAGGAAGTGCATTCGGAGCATTGTTTCTGATATATGTAATTATTGTGTTCTTAATGTTTGTGGTATTTCTTAAAGCTAAGCAGTGTTATATGCATAGCAAAGAATTTAAAAATAAAATTGTGTTGTATGAATTAAGTGTGTAATCATTGTGAAATTGTGCAAGTAGCTAACTACTCCCCCACCCAGTGCATCAAAACGAATCATTACATTGTGTGGGATCTTCTGTATTCCGTAACCCACTAGAGACAAAACTTACTTTGCTACAACTTCCAGCCATTGTTTCACATCCTCATCTATGCAGTAAGAGAGAAAAGGTGCTTTCCCTATTCTTTATGGCAGCCCTTCAAGCATTTGAAGACATCTGGCATGTCCCCTCTTTAAGCACCTTTTCTACAAGCTGAACATGCCTAGCTCCTTCAGCCTCTCCTCAAATGATTTGCCTTCCAAGCTTTTTATCATTTTTGTTACCTGCCTCTGGACCCTCTCTAACTTCTCCATGTCCTTTTTAAAATGTGAAACCCAGAACTGAACACACTACTCCAGATGAGACCAAACTAGTGCTAAGTAGAGAGACACTATCACTATCACCTAATGCTTCTCTTGATGCAGCGCAAAACTATATCCGCCTTTTGTGCAGCTGTGTCACACTACAGACTCATATTAAGGCTGTGATCTACCAAGACTCCCAAATCCTTTTCCATAGTGCTGTCATCCAGCTTGGTGTCATCCATTTTGTATTTCCTGTTAGCTCTACTTCAACTTAATCTTTAAAGTTGCTGAGGGTAGTCTTTCTTTGCAGGACACTACCTTCACTACACCCTGCCCCTTTCCACTCAAAGTCTAATGCCTGTCCCTGTGGTCTTGCCTCCTGAGCCCTTTTCCACTCAGGGCATAACCATCATCTGTCAGTCACCATCTGTTCCCTGCAAAACCTGCAGGTTATGTACCACTTGGTTTCTTGTCCACATTGGAAAGAGGCTCCTCCAGCAAATAATATTCAGGATATCCAAGTCCAATAGCGGTTGCCTTTATTTGCTGGTTCTCCAAAGGATGTGATGATTGCTTCAGCAGTTTCCTCCCAAGGAAGCACCTCCCAGCTTACTGTCTCTGCAACACAGGCAAGAGTTCACTCATCAATTCTTCTCAATATCAATCAATTCCATACCTCCCCAGGATTCACCCAATGTTAACTCCTCACTTTCTTACTGCTGGCCCATTTTTGTCACTTCCTTTTTTTCTGGAGAAATGGTCAATGAATTCATCAATGTTTCTGCATTATAGTAAATCAACTAATCACCTCTCTCTCTCTCTCTCTCTCTCTCTCTCTCTCTTCCCACCTAATCATCAGGTAATTCACTGATTCCCCATTAGGTCAATAGCTAGCTCATTAAATGAAGCATAGGTTTGAAGTCAATTCACCAATTATTCCAAGCTGCTGGTGATCCACTCATTAAATCTCTATAGACATCAATGGTTCACCAGTTTATAGAATTAGGGAGCCAACTCAAACTCCCTCCTTCTCCTCTCAGTCTCAAACTCTCTGGTCCTGGGGTTTGTAGTTTTCCACTAGGAATCTCCCCACTCTTTTTGCTCAGAGTTGAAGGTCTGCCAGTCAGTCAGCCAGTCCCTCTCACCCCAACCTTGTCTGGGTCCTCTCCAGGCTTTCCCACTTCTGCTCACACATCCTGGCTTGGTTGCTCTGTGCCTCTACATGGAGTGCACAAAGGAGCTGTATGTTTCCCTCTCTGGGGGAAGTCTGCATCTCAGCTCCCTTTTCTTCTCTGCTGAAACTCAAGGGAGCCTACAAGTACACATGACCCAGTATGGCCAGGAGCCTATTCTTTCCCCACCAGTCACACCCAGATCCTTTTTCTGGTAGCTCCAGAAATGACACATCCCTGCCAGGATCCCTGGAGTAAGTCCACCCTGTTTGTCCACCCTGCCAGTACTGTGTTACAGTAACAAAGTGGTGGGTTCTGAAGAGAAAGAAGTAATGTCATGCGGGGGTACAATTGTGGGGGTGAGCTGGAGTCCAAGTAATCTGAGCTTCCAAGAGGTCACACTTGGCCACACTTAACCTACACTTGATCTCAGCCTGCAAGAGGCCAAGTCAAGGGAACAATGGGGCTAAAACAAATTATTGAATTATTGTACATTCAGTGAACACTGCTGGTGAAATTATGAGCCCTGTTACTCTGTGTAAAATGTGGAATTATCCTGTAAGCAAAGACTGCATCATAATACATATACAAAATGGTGCACGGTAGAGGACCATTTGAATGCCTGGCCTTATGGCATTTTTTAGTATATAGTAGACTATACATGGATGGAGAACTTTTATGCCCCTTGTTAGCCTTCTTTGGGTAGGACAAAGGAAACAAGGAGGTAGTAAACACAAGATACAGAGGAGCCTACAACTAAAGTCATTGGGTGTTATTTCTTTACACAGGATCTAGTTAATGCATGTAATAAACTTCCAAGGTCAACAGCAAGAGAATTTAGTATAGTTTTATAAAGGAGCTAGACAAGAATTTCAAGAGGGACAATTCTGGTTTTACTACTGACACAACAGAGAAGAACAGAGCAAGATATGTTTCCTATCTCCTTTTCCTTCACGCTATTCCTATTTCCATCACCATTCCTGATATTTTTTGGATAGGGCTGGCCTATAAATGGGTCTTTCAGCAATTAAAAATATGTCAATACAATGGTTATTTATAACAGGAAAGAGTGGTGGATCTTTATCTATGATGCCATAAATAGTAAATAGAGAAACAGAATGCTTGAACTGTTATCTCATACATGTAGCAAAGGCATAAGAAACTTTTTGTGAAGTCATGTAATTCTGCTGACCTCATGGCTATTTTTAAATCCTGCCTCTTCTTTTCTGCTTTTTCCCCCTGCTGTATCAGTACCTCTTTAGCTTAGTTTCCACTTTCCATGGGTTAGGGGTGGGCACACAAAATAAGTACTGTGCATTAAGTAACAAACAGGAAGCAATTTTAACTCAGTATAATTTGTTAATTTATTCATACCCTAAAATGTGTCAGACAGGTGGAAATAGGATGGAGGAGGAACCCTTTAAAATATAGGTGACTTAATTGTATATAGTGGAGGGGGACAGCAACGAAACATATTCAAAGTGAATATATTCTTTCCCAAGTTTGTGGGGGTAACTCCCTCATGTATATTAAAAAATGATCACTTACCAAATAATTTTAGCTATATTAATGGACTTCCAATCTATTTCTGCCAGTCAGACGTGTCACCTCATATATCCTGAGGGTGCAAGAATGGCAACAATCTTTTTGCTCTTGATAAGTGAACTAAAATGAAAATAGTGTATTTCTATATAAGCTTTTCAAATAAATTTACCATTCTAACTGAAACAAGGGGAAGAGATACTTTTAAAAAAGATCTGTTCCCATCATAAGACCTCTAGTAATCAAATGACAATAGGTATACTAAGTTTGCACATAAGTTAGAATGCATTAAGCTGTGATTTAACTGCGGCTGTGATTTGCTTTTTTTCCTCTTTTTTGTTGTTGTTGTTTTTGGAAGCAATAACTTTCTTTTGTTGTCTTTCCTGTTTCAAGTTCTCAAAAACTTATGCTGCACACAAAACACTCAAAGGAAATTTTAAAAGTAAAATAATACAAATTCCTTCAAGTCCCTGCCAGTCCCCTGCCACAGTATAACAATATCTTAGATATTTTCGGTTAAATTTTGAGATTTTTCAGTAATCCATTTTCTATGAAGCTGACTGTTCCACTATACCTGAATAAAAAGTCAAATACTATATATATATATATATATATATATATATATATATATATATATATATAAGGATCTGAATTGAAGAAAAAAAAAAAGCTAGTTATATATTTTGGCTGGTAAAAAGAGTGCTTGTTGCCCAGCACTGCAACAGGTGACGTGTGAGCTATTAAACTATTCCACTTTTCCTTATTTGAGGATAGTAACTACAGTGCTGAGGCAATCTACCTTAAGGCCAAACAGAACTCCTGTATTACTGAAGCTGTTCTCTGGCCTCCCACTGGGCTACTACTTTTTAGACATTTGTGTTGTTAACGTAATTTGTGTGGCTGGTTTTGTTAGTGTATTACCTCTGATAAGACCTCTGTATTATGGGTTCTTGCTCTCACCCTGTGTACATATGAATTATGGAATCTATTCTTCTCCTTTTGAAATGAGCACATAACTACCTGTGTCCCTAATGCTTTTTATTGCACACTGAATGGTAAAGTATGAACCTGTGTACTTTATACTTTGTCAGCAAAAGATTTGTAATCTGTTAACAAAGCTGTGCACTGAACAGTACTTCAGAACAGGTTGAAAGTGTGTGAGAGTATGTGTGTGAAAGCTTTCTTCATGTTTAATTCTCATATTTACATCCATGCAATTAAAATATTACCATAATACTTATATTGTAAATTGTGGTAGTCCCTACAGGATCTCAGTGCTCTAAATATGCATTGTAAGGGAGCCTGTGATGCAAAGAAAGAGAAAAATCTAAGTATTAAGTATTATGGTTTTTTTTTTATCCCCCTTTTTATGGATGATGAGTTTTATGCAGATTAATGCCTTGTGCTAAATCACACAGCAATATTGTGGCACAGTCAAGGCTTGAACTTTGAACATCTAAATTCTAGGCTAGTGTCTTAATTTCAAAATGATACTTCATCTAAGAAAATCCTTGTATGCAAATACATGTTAAAGTTCATTGCACTTTCATTGAGCTAGGTTCAGAAAGTATATATGAAAATGTTTTTATCTTTATATTATATATCTTTATAGGCTGAGTATAAGTAGTGTATGTGTATGAGGGAATTGTACCTCCCTGCCAGGATATATTTACAGTCTAAGACAACAAAAATTGGAAAATGAATAAATAACAATAGGAAACCAATACAAAATTCAAATACAAAATATACTGGGTGACCAAGACATATAATTGTAGGATGGAACAGGTTTGGGAAATTCTTATATGTCTTTTTAAATGGATTACAAATTAGCATTTTATGAAAATGAAGGATTAATAAAGGATGTATTGGTATCACCCTTTTCTTTCTCTTGTCCTATTCTGATGGCACATTATAGGGTTCTTTGCGTGCTTGTTGTATGACGCTTAGGGGTTGTGAAGTACAAGAGGGCCAGAGTCGATGTTCTTTGGACAACATGTCTATTATATGCCTGAGATCAGCTGCACCTGAAATTGGTGACTTGGGAGGTCCCTCTTCCTACATTCCTATCTGAGAGCCTTTATGGACTTCTTGGTGGGTTCTGAGAAAAAAAGAATGGGGATGGGACAGATGATAAAATACCCCAGGTACAAAGAGAAAAAAAAAAGGACGATGTGCAATGGGCAGGATGTGTGTGAGAGGACTGAAGAGTGGAGAAATATGGATCTTGGAAGGAAAAGAAAAGGACTATACGTTTCATATAAAAATATGAAGGAGGTAGTGAAACTATTCAATGACGGTTGGACTAAGAACTGGGCAGAAATGTCTTTCCTCTACTGCAAGAGTGTGATTTCTTTCTTTCATTTTTTTTTTTTTAATTATTGCCATCAGGATGAAGTGTCAAAATCTGAATGTTATCCATGTGTTGATCATTTGAAGAAAAAAAAATACCGATAAGGACCACTTAAAATTTTTTTGTTTTGATATAATGCATTTTTTTAAGCTTTTAACATAAAATAAGTGAAAACTCCAGAAAAAGTCATATTTAATTTGCTAATTCAAAACTGTGTTTTAAAAATATGAGACATTTTAATAATTTTTAAAATAAAAAAATAATTAAAATTGAACAATATATCCAAACAATCCTTTTTTGCAGGAATAGTTTTGGTTTGGATGACTTGGTATGAAAATCCCTGATCATCTGTAGTTCTGACATGCTTAGAGCAGAGAGCAAAACTGATGCTGGTGGCAACTTGTAGAATATAATTGAAAGGGTATAAGACTGTAATTAAAGAATCAAGATCACTGCAAATTATAGTAGCCCATCAAGACAAGAGTGAGTGAATTTGGTAGTGAGATTGGAAAGTCAGAACCTTTCTTTTGAAGAAATATTGACATCGACAAACTTTTGAGAAATTTCAGTGTGAAGTAAGCCTATAGAAGAAAAACAGCCAGATCTGGAGCATGTGTAAAACATATATATATTTTAAGCAACCAAATTAGGCCACTTAGGATCTCGTCATGGGATTTTTCTTTCCTGGGATCTTATGACTACCAGAAAATTCAAATAATTAAACTACATTTAAAATAACAACTGGCTTGTATTGTGTTGTAAAACGTAAATTACCGTAGTATTTGCATTTCAAAATAGGTATGGAATACTCTTTAAAAATATATGTATATATTTAGCTATAGAATAATGCATACTTGTTAATTTGAGGCCAGAACCTGAGCTGTATAGTAAATTAATGGAAGTCTTACTTGTGTGTAAGGAATGAAGGATTTGCCGCTTCCTTTAAGGAAGGCTTACCCCCTAGTTTCTTACCTTTTATTTTCCTCCTTGAGATGGAGATCATAGTTTTTAGGTCCCTCTTAAACATTACTTGCTTAATAAATACGCATTCTAGTCTTATATTTAAGATTATTTCAATTGCAGTTAGAAGTACTTTTAGTAAGAGAACGTTTAAAGACCCATAGATGGAGTTGGTATTTTATGACTTTGTCTTGAAATTCAGTTTTCCAACCAGAAAATTGCCATTGCCATCACAATTCACTTACATAAAGCTAAAAATGCAGAACCCAACTCTACAGGAGGCTGCATTTTCAACATGGACATCAATTAAAGAAGCTTTCTGACTATACTATGTCTCCTGAGAGATAATGGGGAAAAAGTGTCAGAAAACAACAAATTGACTGATTTTTGTGGTACTGTGTTTAAAAGCTCTACCTACCAGAAATGCATGTTAATTTGTAGAAAATACAGAAACTTGGATATCCAGAACATTCATCATGTAACTTGGCTATGCAAGAATTAGTTAGTTTTTATTCAGACTATTTCTAAAAAGCAGCTTCTCTTCCTCAGCATACTGTTCCCATTTACCAGAAAACTTTATTCAATACATTTTTACATAGGTTTTGGTTGCTCAGAATTTTATGGAACCTCAGTTAAACAGCTACTCCTTTTTCCCCTTTATTCTTTTTCCTATTAAAACATTCACAACACCACAATTAATTCTCATAAAAGAAATAATTACACAATACACTTTTATGTAGTAGTAGGCTATTTTATGTACCACTGTTATTTTTAATTGCTCCCAACTTTATGTAAAGTAAAACACCAAAGGTTCTGTTAATTTTTTTTTAGATTATTCTATTTGAAATTTAAAACATAGGTTTACAAATTATAACTATTATTAATTATAAGTGATAAAATACCATTAATGTACAGAGCTGTAGCTGGGTTCTATGTTATCATCTCTAATATGTTTTGCTCCTGTAAATCAATCAAGAATATGCTTCTCAGCTGTTTCTTTACATAACCAGCACAGCCCAGATATCCAATGGCAGGAGTCATTAACAATAAAGCGGAGCTAGATGATACAGACGTGTCAAAATCCTCTAAGACGGGATGTTTTTATACTTTTACTTCTGAAGGTCTCAGCAATTTAAGCTGTACTTATGAGCTTTCCAGACAGTTTTTTGCAGACCCAAGAGCACCAGATCTTTTAGATAAGATCTGTATTAACCTCTAAATTTTGTCATACTTATTCAAATTGTGTTTCAAATCTTGAGTTTTCAAAAAATTGAGTTTTGGCCTTTCTTATAACATATCAAATAGCATAAGTTATGAATTTGTTTGGCTGAGCTTCCCCCATAGCTATGTCCCAGTATACAGATCAAACAAAATCAAGGGGCCGAGAGTGGTATAAACTCAGTTGACCTTCTGCAGCTATATACTGCCTCCAGGCTGCACCAACATTCTTACTAATGTCTACAGAAGTTGCGTGTGTGAAAGAAAGAGAATGCAGGGCCATGTGCCCAATGATCCACTGACCTATTCCCATTTAAATCCTTTTTTCCCTTAAAATGTGTCTTGCAAGTCACTTCTAAGATAAGCATGTGTGATTCTGACAGTATTATTTTGCCCTTAATAAACAGAATTTATAGTGTAAGCTGTTCCAGAAGCAATGATAAATGATAAATTGAGTATTATTCCTTATTGTGACACAGATGGCCAAAATTATACCATTTAAGACACTTAAGAATATCTGATTGACTTTGAAAAATATATTTTTGTAATAATGGAATACAGGCAAAGTATATACTTTTCTTCAATGACAAAGGTATCTTGAGGAATCCAGCAATTATCATTTTAAATGTGTCTTTGTAACTGAAGTAATATTGACAACAGTATTGGAAGGTAATTCAAAGCTTAAGTAGACAAAACATGGCATTGAGTATCCTCATACTATGCATAACAATATTATTTGATTACAAACACTTTCATATCATGTGTGCAAAAATCAATGTGTTATTCAATGTATTGTACAATGCTACAACGTATATAGAAGAAGATATGAATAGAATGGAAATAATGCATTAATCCTGCCAGTTGCAGAGGTACTTAAATTCTTATGTGTATTTGGAGAGTAATACAGTGTACATTTATGAACAGAAAGGCCAGAAAACATCATCTTATTAGCCCAGTTCAAGCCATTCCCCTAGTTTTGCCATATTTTTACTTTCTTGGTATTTTAAAAGCCTGATGATCTAAGAGCACACACATTTACTTATCTTTCAAAGACATAATCACACTGTCATCCATTTCAGTACCACAAAAGACGGATAGCATAACATGTACTTAAAATGGGTTCATTAATTATCAAAAAGATAAGTGTTTCATCAGGTATATACAGCAGATAATATTTATCTTTTCTCATAGAGAAAAAAAGATTAAAGTAATTCTTACACACATACTGGAAAAGAAAAATGCTACACCACTGAAAGTTTCATAAAGTGACACTAGATAATACACTCTGCCACTAAAGACAACCTTACACAAACACAACCACAGATGACTTCTATCATGTTCAACTTACACAGCTGACCACCAGAATGAAGCCAGATATTCCAACTTCTACTATTTCATAAAAGTTCTTTTGTTTTTCTGTGAAAGAAATGTATTTTCCTTCAAAGCTACTGTGGCCTCTGCAGTAATATTTGAGAACTGATTACATAATAGCAAGAGAGTAAAGGTTTTAACACAAAGCCCTAGCATACAAAAACAATAAACAAGTTTATTGCAATAATTTAAAAAAAAATGAACAACAGTGCTAGAAAGAAAAATTTACTGGATATTCAGAAATATTAGTATATTTCCAACAAAAGAAAAAAATAGGATGATAGAATGAAACTTAAGGTTATGCTGAGGATCTGGTCATAAAACAAAACAAAAAAACCCAAACCAAACCAAAACAAACAATGACCCCCCCCCACCCAAAAAAAAATTGGAAGGGGAAAACACATTGAAAAATTCCTTATTAAATGTACTGTTTTTTTTCTTATGAAATATTTGTTTTCTTTTAAAAATCTTTTCTGTTAATCAAAACCTATATTTCATTCTATGTTGGAAACTTAATACTCTAGAAAGAATTTTATTGTTTAGTACTAAGTATGGCTTTAAACTCTGGGCATGATCCAAAATCCAATGAAGATGCTCCATTGGGCTTAACTAAGTACTGGATCAAGCTCTTTATTCTTAAACATTGAATTGATTTACTTAGATAATATTGTTATAATTCCCTAAACAAGGCTAACAAACTATTTTCTTGCCATTCTTTAAAGATTACATGCAAGTGTGAAAGATTTGATTTACACGTTAGTTACAAGTAGTCTCATCATTTGAATATTTCTTGCAATTTGATGTGCACATCAGAGCTTTAGACTTAACAATTATAAAAGAGAATATAAAAAAAAACTTCAAAGTTGTTTATAATAAACTATTGATGTGAGGCAGAATCTGTGCAGTTGGCTGGAACTTAGTCATCTTGAATAATGCAGCTATTTAGATATTTAGTAGGAACATAGGCTAGTACTTCAACATACTGGGAGACAGAATAAATAGATTTGTTGATAGCAAACTACTTAAAGACATTTCACCACCAGCTCAGGTGAAAATATGTGCCATGAAGACATTAAAATAAAGCCAACTCCCCATCCTTACCAAGTTTGTAATGTTCTATTTTAGCTGTACTATTTCTGTAGTATACCAACTTGCTTTTCCTCATTATTATCAATTCATTCAAATGCCTCATAAACATTGATAAAGAGATCTAATGAAACTTAATGACAAAAATGCTAGGAACAGGACTGAAACTATCCTCAGCCAGTGCTTTCTAGAGATGGAGCCTACTTGAAAATGTTGTTCTGACAGTTTATATTTCCACAGCTTTGAAAGAATGTTTTAATGGCCATAAAATCTTAAGATGTTATAAACATGTTAAAAAAAAGGAAATGCAGTTTAGTTCAGGCCTACTTTCTGAACTGTAGGAATGAATTTATTTCAAATTACTTAAAATGACAGGGCCACTCTTATTGAACCCTTAAAGAAATATTAAATAAAACACATCCAAAATGTACAAGGTTATTTAATTCTAAATACTCATATTTTTATATTAACTGATTAATTAAACATATTAAAAACTACAAAGCATCAGTATTTAATTCCTGATCAACTAAAAGAAATACTCAATATTTAATTGGCATACTGTGTATATTCTTTTAAGTGTATGAAGTCCATAAAGAAAAAGTTCAAAATGTAAATATCCAATATGAACTTAACATTGACCCTAAAATATTATTAAAATGTGAATTGGTTTAGCGTGTACTGTTCTGAGCATGTAGTAAAGAATTGTTAAAACTTAATTTTTTTGGTAATAACCTGGTACTTGGTATGTAGTAATGATTTTTTAAAGAAGTTTCTTTATATTTAATGAGGTCAGATTTTGATATGACATAAATGTTCAAAACAGTTTAAAAATAATTCAAACTTAAACATTATCCTGTGGGTAAAATCACTTGGCTCTTTAATATTATTTGTACACACAAAGATATAAAAATGGTATGGTCCTTATGAGATTTTAATGCTCTGAAGGTTTAATTAATTTTGCCTGCAATATTTAAGGAAAATGTCCTGGCATTCCTATGTATTGAGTGTATTCCTGTATTCCAAAAACACAAATCAAACAACATCAAAACCAGATTCAGCAAACACATACTGGGTAGAAATTAGTTCAGGGATTGCAATGAGTGAATGACAGCCTGTTTTCTGATCCTTACTCATTCAGCCTAACTCAAGATTAGAACTGGCACCTACCCTTATGCTAATGAACACCTAATTAGAGACACCTCCTAGTCAATAAACTGCTCTCTTATCATCAGTTAGATTACCTGACAAGCCCTTTCACTCCAGTTCTGGCCCACCAAGAATCTTCATTCTCTTTCTTGTCTTCTTTTCTGTAAAGAGAACTGATCCCGCATAATCCCTGGAATAAAGTAGCTTCTCTTGTGGAAGCGCTGGTTTCCCTCTTCCCTTTTTTACATCAAGCTAATGGAGCCAGTAGGTATTGTATTGATCTTTCTCTATGTGATTTCCTCAAGGATTTGACAGACTTCCTTACAGGTTAAACATCCAGGCTTTCTGAAGTGGCTAGAAAGCTTTGTTTTTGATTTCTCTAACTTTTTTTTCTGAAACCCTTGCTCATCCATAATCTTTAAAAGCTCAGTTGATGCCATGCAGAGTAAAGGCTTATTTCTTTGCTGAACTAATCTAGACACTGTCTAGTGTTGAGTACAGTTGTCTGATTCAAATCTTCTGTTACAAAGCAGATGACATCTAGCTAGATGTCATGAGAAGAGACTAACAATGACAATTCACTTATCCCTTAGAAAGAATCAATTCTCCCACAATGCATCTGTCAGAGAACTCTCACTCAGTAAAAGCAATTTTTCTAGCTGTCTGACACTGTAATTGCTCTTAAATTTTCAATGAACGTTTTACAAGAACTCCCCTGAACCATGATGAAAAACTTAACTTTTTCTAAAAATGAGAGGCTGACAGGATGAAAGAGGTCTTTCTCTTTAAAGCTGTGCTTGCTTGAGTAGGAATTCTTTCATATCATCAACAAGCTGTTGAATAGAGGATAGATTACTTTCCATTTATTTCATCAATCAGATTAAAGGCTCTCCTTCACAATGCCCTTTAAACAAGAGCTGTTTATGATGTCCTCCCAGGTTCTACTTTAATGTAGTATTAAATCACCCTGGGCAGAGAAGCACGCAAAGCATATAAATATGATGAATATCTGACAATATTTAAGTATTGCATATTTTCAAGTGCATTCATTCAATACATTCATTTCCCTATTTCTTCCTATATTGCAAAAAAGGTAAAACCCCTCAATCCTCCCAAGCAGATTTTAGTGATAGAAGTGACATCTGTGTCAATGATTTTCCCATTCTTGGATTTTTTAAAGAAGTGGGATATTTAAAATAAATCACAAATGTATAACTGTCTGTGCTCTTATAACAGATATGTATGCACAACATCAGCGAGCAGAATTGCCTATATACACACTTCCCTTAATTAAGGTTCAGCCCGAGAGATGAATTCACTTGTAGGTGTAGTACTGTCCTATTTTTAGCTTACATCAATAATACAAGGAAACTGTAAATGAACTGCTTCTTCCATTTGGTACACAGTAGAACAGTTTTATTAGAGTGAGAAATATGTACATGCTACAGTTGATTGTTCAAGAAAAATCAATAAGACTTTTGGTGTTATTATTGACTATTACATTAAAGGCACTATTTCTTATTATCTAGATAATAACTCCTCAATTCAATAATATTAAACATGCTAAAACCTACCACTTTATCCTGGTGACTGTAGAATTATGATGCACAGTAATGAATCCTGAAATCTTTTAAGATCATGCTGAAGTTTAATAAAATGTATAGACTTTCTAAATGTGATTTATCTGTGAAAGAAAAAAACCCGATTGTAATGTGATCATAGAATATCTAAGTAGCTACAAGGCTCAGTAGTAACAGACTGCACTTTTCAGAATTAAATTTACAAATCTGTAGCGATGCTAGCAAATGATCAGAGAATAGTTATTTTTCTTGAATACAAATCCAAGAATAATTCTAAAGCAGTTGCAGAAGCTGTTAGTAACAAAAACATATTGCTGAGGTAGTGGTACATTTTGCTCAGTTGGCTTAGAATGTAAATGAAAGTTTTTTGGGTCCCCTTCCCATGACTTTTTCTTTTCAGCAAGGGTGCAAACAATTGCTAGTTTTAAAGATGCTCATGCATCAAGGGATATTGTATATCTAGTCCAAGCTCCAGTCCTTCTCCCTTGACTTTCTGTACTCCTTCCTCTGTTTCCTCTGCCCTTCTGTTTACCCCACACTGGAATGGTCTCCCTGAAATTAATGAGTCAGCTGATATAGTGCATATCAGTTGAGTCAGGAGACTTGCAATCTGGCCCATCAGAAGTCTCTAAAGGTGTATATCCTTATATCTAGGGTGCCAAACCTACATGTACACTTGTAGACAAGGTTCTTTGGGTGAATCTGATATCTTTTATTAGACCAACTTAAATAGTTGGAAAACAATTATTAAACAAGCTTTCGGGTTCAAAAACCCTTTGTCAGGCTAAGGAAGTTTCTGCAGTTGGTGTGTGCTCTTCCTGGATGGAATGAAAAATAAAGAAGCCAGAGGCTGGTCTGGTATGCATACAAAACAGGTAGTCAGTGAAAATGTAGATTGAGGAGTCAATGGGTGAGAGACAGGCTGGGGGTGGGGGGGAGGGGAAGAGAGAAGGGGGATGAATAGTGGAGAGATACCTGGGGAGTCAGATGTCAGGCAGGTTATAATGTGTCATAAATCCAATGTCTATATTTAGTCCATGATTTTTAGTATCCAGGAGGCTGATGAAGTGGAGTTCATAGGCTCGTCTCCTACACCCCTGTATGTACACTTGTTACACTTTCAGTGACAAAACCTATTTTTTGAAGATTTGGCACATGCACATGCAGTTCATGGCTATTCGTGGATTCTTGTTGCAGGCAGTCCTCCTCAGTAACCAGGGATGCCCTCATCTCCCAGTTAGAAGCCCACAGAGAGCACTGGATGTGATACACACGTACACCTTACACCCATTATTAATATTTTTGACATTTCTATTTTTGTGGGGGAGGGGAACATCAGAGTAAATGCTAATTTGAAAAGGGTGCTGCATTTTGTAGGAATGTGCTAAATTTGGGGAGGATGGGGGTGGAGAATCACTGGGAAATATTTCTCATCTCTAGAGAGGGAGGGGTGTATTCCAGAATAACACATTTTCTGATGGTTAGACTTCTCAACTGGGATGTAGGTAAATAGCAGAGAAAGGACTGGAATGAGTCATTAAATCACCAGTACTCATAACCACCAGACTGTGGGCTATAGAGTTTGTTTCTTTCATACCCGTTTTCCTGAAGAATGGGAATAATTTTGAGGTCTCCGTTAGTTTTTGTGGGAATCTTTCCTGCTCAGATACATTGAACGCAGGCCCATGAGGACGTGGCTTAAAATACTTCCAATCTGTTCTGAAGTGACAGAACTCATTTTTTTCATAACATAATTGTATACAGCTATTAACAGGAAGAACCAGTATAATCAACGCAAAACAATAACTTATTCAAATAAAATGTAGATGCAAAATATTACATATCCACTTTTAGAATGATTTATTCCAGTGTCCTCATAGATACTCAAAAATATGGTACACTTTACTTTTGTTGATGTCTCGGCAGTATAAACAGAGCTGGAGAGAGAGCTGTTTACCTTACTCATTACAGAAAGAACATTATCATGTCTGTTTTGCTATCTACTTTATTCCTGTGAAATAGGAGGGGGTGCTCTGTTGTTGAGGAGAGAGTGGAGAGGTGCTCTGTGTTTTTGGAGGGGAATAAAGTGCTTTCAAGAAAAGTGTCTGCAGTGAGCATGGTGCTGGGAGTGTGCAGTAGGGCTGGGGTCCATGGCCAGCCATCCAAGTGGCTTAGAGCAGGGAGTGCCAGAGCAATTGGTCTGCAAGTATCTCTCACACCCGGTGCCCTGGACCCCACTGCCAGGTGTGCAGTTCATCTGGGGCCTCAGTGGGGGAGCCCATTGCTGTCACTGTGCTGTGCCAAGTGTCCTCCACCCATTGTGCCTCTTCCACTCAAGCCCCATGGAAGAGGTCCTCCTGGGCCTTGCAGATGTTATGCAGCACACAGGCTGAGACAATAACCAGGGGATGTTGGTCTCCACAACCTCGAGGTGGAGGTGGGCATTGTGGGCACTGTCTTCCCAAATGGTGCTCATGTTGTTGAAGGCACTGCAGTGGTTAACAACAGCCTGCAGCATGATGGAGAGCCAACTGTAGTAGAAGCGGCCACCATGGGGCAGGAAGGTGATGCGGATATGGGTCCCATCCAGGGGCCCAATGTACTGAGTGAAGCCAAGGGTACGGAACCCCACCACCACCTCCAACAGGTTGTTCACCTGGAGCATGGTCCTGGAGGGTGCCACAGACCTCCAGGATGGCCTCCTTAGTGGCTGCCTTGTCCACTCTGAAGAGGTGGCTTATGTAGTTCAGGCTGGTGGGTGTGGCCAGCTTGAGCAGAGTGATTGCCTGCTGGGTCTCTGTGTGGGGGGAGATGCACAGTGGTGGCCTGCTGCTCCAGATGTGGGTGGAGCTTATCAATGAACTCCTGGAAGGTGGCCCAGGTCATGTGAAAGGACTCCAGTGTGGTGGCAGAGGGCCTCAGACATCTTGGTGAGCCTGGCCATGTGGCTGTGCAGCACGAGGGGGCAGCCAAGGCAAAAAACTGACCTGGGCCAGGTGGTGGTCACTTCAGCAGTGAAACACAGTGAGCAGGGTGGCAAACAGGAGCCCATGGCTTGCATCTTCACTCCTGTGGGTGGAGCAGCCATGCACAGTGGGCACAAGCTCTGGCAACAGAGCCATAGAGGGCTGTGCTAGCACATTGCAGACTGCTTTAGAGCAGAAAGGCAGGTGGCCAGGACTCACCATGAGGGGGTGGCTTTTAAAGAGGGCCCCTGGCACAGGGCTGGAGGAGGCCAGGAGCAAGCCAGTGCCATGAGGAGCAAATCTGTTCCCAAATGGCTGCACATATAGATGACTGCCCAGGGCAAGTTTATCCATATTTCATTTATTGTGTGTGTAGACCTGCCCAGTATCATTTACTTTTCCTTTGTATATGCTTATAATTAAGATGGGCATTTAAATATTTCATTTTAATTGATTATAGGGAATTATATTGCATACATGAAGATGTTAAAGAAACTTTAAAGCAAAAATCACCATTCAACTTCTAGAACACCCTTGTGAAGGACACTGATGAAGCACAGCTGCCTTTCACCCTCCAGACCTCTAAATACAGAAGACAATAACAGGTGCAAATATGGAAGTTACTGCTGGGAATAGGGCTATTTTGTGGTGAGCTGTGAGGCAAGTAGTAGATCTGTATATTGTGGAACTGGAATAAACATCTGACCTTTGGAGTACTTCTCTGAGCTGCAGTCCAAATTTTGAGGTATTTTCTCCTCACTAGAATGTTATTACGGTTTAACTGAAACAGAAGCACTGCCCAAACTGATCTTACTAGCACGGGGAACTGCATAGCAGGTAATTAGGACACTTAAGGTTTTAAAATATGAGGCCATATTTCTACCACAGCTAATTGATTTTACATCTGGCACATTAAGTGAATTTATGAAACCTGAATGGTGTCTTTGTCTACATCTTAGCACCTTGTGGTGCATACAGGGAGAAAATTATTACTTTAGACCATCTGCTAAATCCACAGAAATAAAATGGAAATAGCTTATTATTTAAAGTATATTAACAAATAATGTGATGTATCAAATACTGAAAAGAGAGGTCTATTTAAGAAACTGAAAAGAAATAATGAATGAAAACAAAGGCTGAGACAGCTAGACAATGAGTATGGGTAACAAAAAAATACTTGATTTTTAAAAAATTAAACAAGTCATTGGGAAAAGGATACAGATTTAGAGAATGGATGTTTTATGCATTAAATCAATTATTTCTGTTTTAATCTTTTCTATATATTCTGCTTTTTAATTTAGTTATTCTACTTTAGCCATTTTTGTTATTTCTTCCATTGCACTGAGGGGCACAAGTAACTTCCACTGATTTCAATCAGGGGAATGAACCGTTCATTCACTCTCTCCCCGGGGAAACATGACCTCTCTCATGTGGTCTGGGAGGGGAGCAGTGGAGCAAAGCCCCTGTTGCCCAGACTGGGGATCTGTGGTCTGGGGAGTACGTGGTGACTGCCCCTGTCTACCCCTCAGAAATTTCTACATGCTAAAAAATAATGACTGTTAGAGGCCATAGAGATCTTAATTGCCTGGTACATATGGAAGATACTTCAACTTGGTGATCTCCTATGTTATTGTAGAACAGTTTTTTTTATATTTGGCAAATCTTTGAGACTGTCAAAAAACAGGCTATCTGGCTGACTGGAAATTATAATATTTTGAAATTTGTTTTCATTTCAGAATAAATGAATACAAATTAATATTTTTTTAAATTCCACATTCAGTGGGATTTCTGAAAGTTTTATTCGGGGGTGGAGAACCAGTTTAGAATCCCAAATATCATTCTGAAATGTGTCTTATCTTATGCTTGTTTCATCTTATATTATTTCAGATCATTCCATAACATGTCAGAAGTAGTAGTAGTACATATTTTTTACTTAGTTTTAAAATCCACTAAGAATAGCTGCTATGTAGTACTGATTAAACATTGTATCTTGTTGTTGAGATCAAAATGTCACCTGTTTTATTGTAATGAACTGGTTTGACATTTTGGAAGTAGATATATGAAATAAATTAAAATAGCAAATTTCAACTGTTATATTGTCTGTTTCTTACATGTCAGTACCAGTAATATTCCAGTTCCTGAAATAATGTAGAAATTAAACAAATCAGACATGTAAAAAACAAATGTGAAATAATTTTTCCTAGCTTTTGACAACATATCTGTAGGTTGCTAAAAATTGTCTTTTTTTTTTTTTTTGTGGAGTGGGCAACTTTGAAATAAACATTCCTAGCAAACTGAAATGGATAGTAGACCTTGGCAACCAGATGAAATTTTTGACATTTTGAGAGAGTCATTTCAGGGTAGTTGAATTCCTTGCCTAAATTTCAGTAAAAAATAAATAGACAACTTTTAGGCTTTGCTGGTGAAATGGAGCTTAAAATAGCACTGGAATGAAGCAAGTATCCTGGAATACAATATGAAAAACAGTATTGCATTCACTGGAGGGAGTGCAGAAAAAATATGAAAAGGTGGACACTTAGAATACTGAGACTAGAATGGGACTCTTACTTTCAGAGACAGAAAAATTCAAAATTACAGAAATGTGAAGAAATAAAACATCTTGTGGAGTAGTGAATGACAGGATGAAATATGGGATTAAGAAGGAAAGGGACAGAGAGGCCAGCAAGGAGTAGACAAATTTAAAAGTCATCAGGATACAGATGGAAATCATAGCAGGGTAAGTGGATCAGATCACTAAACATAGCACCAAAAACTCTATCCTGTATGCCTCCACATACTGGAATAGAGAAGAAAAAACAAAAGTGGATTTAAAAAATGATCAGGTGCATGAGGAGGATGCTGAGATGACAGTGCAATCAAAACCAAGGGAGGACTTAAAAAGTATTATGGTCAACAGGTTTGGAAAGATGCCCATTATCACTAATTATTGTTAGGCATTGCACTTTTAAGAACATTGAAACAAATGCAATGTTCTGTAAGAAACTCAATGTCAAAAACCTCCATGCTTTTAGTGTTCATAGGGAACTAATCATTAAACATGTCAGTGATTCAGGATTGAACATTTCCTAGGGTGGAGTTTGGAAGACTGAAACAGTCAGGGGGGAAATACTAGAAATAAGAGTTAATAAAAGAAGGAAATATGTTGTTTGGAACATGGATTAGGGGGCAGAATACAGATGAAGTGCTCAACGGTTCTTGAAAGGAGCATTTTATCACATGGACGTCATGCTGGTATGCGTGGTCTATTTCATTCCCATTCAATTCAAGTCAGTCCACCACTCATTCAGATTTTGTTGCCTTTTGCTTCTTACATTCTGCTGAAATCCAAAGGTGGTTTTTAATAGCCACCAAATGTCCTTTTTTAAAAAAAAAAACCCTAAACATAAAACAGAAGACAACGGGCCTTGACAAAACAGCAGCAGCAGTAGCCAGGTCAGACCTCAGTGAATTTTTTAATAAAGCACAGAAAGATCAGGAAGATGTATAAATTGCATGAACAGTGTTATTTTTACATATGCCAGAGGATGTTTTTTATTTGGTATTTAAAAAAGAAGAATTTCAGCATTAATTACAATCTCTGTTTTATAAATTGCACTGAGCAAGTTCAAATTGGCTCTTTTAGTAGAATTCTGTTTTTTTTTCAAAGAAGTGCTTTATAGTTGACACCTAGATATATTTTAAATGTCTTAAGGACACATTTTTGTACAGTCAGCAAAAGGGGATCAAGAGATACCACAAAGATATATAGAGGTGGAACTGAATGAAAAAAAAATAGTTGCAGTGGTGAATCAAACATGGCTAGAGATGTCTATATTTTTGGATCTCATTAAAAATGAAAGCTTTTTCAAAGACATGATTGAATACTGGATATACGATGAAAACAGCATGTATCCATCTTTGTTAAGCAACCTCCTGTCTCATGAGACAAGCAGGCCCCAAAGTGCATTCAAAGGTGCAGAATACAGTTTTGTTCCATCTTTTTTAGAAGACTATGGTCTATATTGACCAAAGATTTGTGTAGGTCCTTTGACTGGTAGCTTAAGACAGGCTTACATGGTATACCCTTTCTCAAATGTTCTGGTCAGCATATTGCTGAGACAGAATTGTTGCTTGGGAGAAAGGCTGTGCTTATGAGTTTTGAAAAAGGAGACTTTATAAAACCATTCGAGCTGCCATGCTGCCACAATTTGGGCCAATATTTAGAACTCAACATAAAGCATCTTTTGAAGCCATAAACAATATCAGCATTTTGCTATCTTTAGCCATTACTGAGAAATATATCTAGGTGAGAGGAGAATGTATGCTATAGCAGCTCCACCATCTACCTTCAGGTAGATTCATACGTTTCAGTTTAATATAGTTCAATTACCAGTCTCATTTATTACCCACCAAGATGTGAAACCACAAGGTGAGGTTAAAGTATCACCAAGGGTATCTTCATCACTTCAATATCATTGCCTTAAAAAGCACTGACCAGAAGAAGTAGATGACCTCATTTCAAAATTATTACAGTACAGAGAACTCAGTTTCTACATTATAATTCATTTTCTTACAGAATATTTCAAATTTATTATCAGTTTCCTGACATATAATGGCTAATCGTTAAGGATAGCCACTTTAACATAATATGAATACACATTTCTCCATAGGTAATACAACAGTTCCTGCATTAGCATTATTGACTAAGATGCATTTAACTTCTTCACTAATACTTAATGGAAGGTTAATGTATAAGTCAGAAGATTAAATGGCTTTTACTTAAAACAAGTATATTGATTAAAATAACTAAGTGAGGTTTTTAAAGCTCATGATATAAAAGTAGTCACACTTTTTAATATTTTATTTAATATTATGAGTAAAAAGTGGGATACAGCAGACCACGATTACTGGAAGTTATTGTACTAATTGTACTTTGAGCTAATTATTACTCATCGTTCAGAAATGGATATTTTATACCGAAAGGTAACAAATCATTTGTGCTAAATTTAATGCTTACAAAGTTAACTCTGTTTCATCAACCCAGGATTTACTCTAGTTTTACAAGTAATATCCTTCATACACAACCTTCTGCTACCATGTACCTGGCACTATTAAAGGACAGAGTAACCTTCCAAGTACAGAACAACTATTCAGTGCCAATGAAATGTAGTTCTATTCCCTTTTCATGTTTTGTTATTATTATTTAAATGTGTATGTTAAACTTAATACGCTTAGTGCCTCACAGTGGCTTAACTACAGTTACAATGCTATTGGTAGGCAAATTGTAGTGTTATTATTTTCTTTCTCCGTTTAAACTCAATATTCCTGCAGCAGACAGACTTAGGAATTGACCTTGTAATCATGTAAAATAAGATGTGTGGGGTCATTCACCTGTTTACTTCAGTTTCAACCCAGTAAAAAAATTCATTCTGATCATTTCTGCTTTAAGGAAGCACAAGGTTATACCTAGAGTTTTTTGCTCTATTCTCACGTGAGCCTTTTCACTGTCATGAAATTGTTCTTGTCAGAAGAAAATGAACAGCTAGAATGTGTGGGTTGGAAAATACCATGACAATTATAAAGAACATTGGTAGTCAACATCTTAAGATACTAATGGGAGTACTGTCTGTTACATTCCCTGAAGTAGCTGGTGAATATTCTGTGCTGGTAATGTGCACGATACCATTCACAAGAGACTGGGGAGGGCTGAGCCTAGTCAAGAATGATTTTGAGGATGAAGTTTTTGATGAACCAGATGAGACAAAAAGGAAGGGAGATGCTGAAGATGGCCCTGGTCATATGCTTAACAGATACAGCTTTCCACTCTTTGTAGGTGAGGAGCTTATGGCTGTAAGCTGTGCACTATAGTTTTTTTTTAATTTAAACACATTACCTTACACTGGACTGGGATAACAGCAGATGTATGTGTAAGAACAAAAATTAATCAATTCTAGTTTTACCAATCTTCCTTTATCATGTGAGGCTAGTTGAATTTGTAGTAGGTTATTGGTTGTAAGGGTGTAGTGGCAGAGTGGTTAAGGTGTCTCACTATGAATCTAGGGGCATGTCTAAACATAACTTTTTGTCCCACAACATGCTAGAGATCTGCCGCTTTGGAGCACACTCGAATAATTGAGTCTGCTCTGCATGTGAGCTTACGTGAGCTGCACTGTGCCACATGCAGTTGTATGAGCAGTGAAATATGAGTCAGCGCGCAGAACACGTTGGTGGTGCTCTTTTGAACTAAAGCACCTCCAATGTGCTTTAGTTCAAAAGTGCACCTTTGCCATTTTCTCTGTGCTGATGTGCATTTTGCCAGTTATACAATTGCAAGTGTTGCAGCACCTGGCGCTGTAGTGCTTGCATGTGTAAAAATACCCTAGGAGTTGATCTTTGCTCCAGACATGACCCAAAGGCCATCCCCAGTTTGAGCTTTCCCCAACTTTTGAACTTTATCTAAATGCTTTACTTGAATGCAGTGGGGGGGGGGGGGTGGCTGGCTCTTGCACACACCTCCCAGAATGCCTTGCAGGCTCCCTGGGCTGCTGGAGACTCCTGAGTGAAACTGAATAGCCAAACCTCCCCTGATTGGTTGGTGGTGACATCATGGCCATGGCACCTGGATCTGATGCAGCAGCAGCTCATCATGGCCACAAGCCAGCCTTCCCACCCAGTGCAGTGCATCCTGCACCCACCAAATGTGTACATGTGTGTTGGACACCTGAGTTGTGTGTGTGTCACCCAGACCCAGATTCCTGGGGGTTGGGTGGGATGAAGGGTGTGCATGCACGTGTCCCAGATGTTTGGGATCTGGGTGTATGTGTGTGATTGCACATGTGTCCTGAATGCCTCAGGGGTGTGTGTGTGTGTCCCAGATGCTTGTATTCTCCCACCGTCAATACTGGTGGCTGTAGCCCCACACACTGGCAGGCCATTTGGATCTATAAAGCCCTGGCCAAGTAGCTCCTCACCTGAGTGGACTGGGAACCCTTCCTGGATGAGTAGGGCTGGAGGTCTTTGAGTGCCCATGCCCTGGCAGTGGGCCAAGGGTCTCCTGCCATGGGCTTCTCTGGCCCTGTGTCATAGGCACCACTGCCTACAACCCAGGCTGCTTGGGCACTATCCCCCTTCCCCTCTTCCTCCCCAGTCCCCCCACAGGGGCACACACACTGGGGTGTGGAAGAATGTGCCATGAGGAAGACACATACCTCATTTTAGTTAAATGTTGAAGCTGCCAAACATTTTATGTGCATAATAAAGAAAAACTGAGGAATGCTACCTGCTCTGGAACTTGGACCAGAGCCCAGGGAACTGGTTATCTTTGCAGAGGCTGCACTGCTCCCACACAGCATGACCTAGGCCTGCATTGACCTGGCCATGTGGTCTGGTGGACTGCACCCCACATTCTGTTTGGGGCCCTGTGCCTATGCCAGCAACCATCAGTAGCCAGGGGTACTGACTTGGCCCTGGAAGGTGGGCTGACTCAATGCTAGCCCTGGTATCAGGTCTTGGGCAGCCTGGTCCCCTTCTTCACTGTTGCTCCTTGAAGTGGACCCCACTGGATGACTTCCTGGCTCCTTGGACTATGGATCAGCAGCTTTCACATACCATGTCTCCTGTTTTGGGGCCTTCAAAAGAATCTCCAATCAATGCCCAATGTGAAACATTTTCTCTTTGGTGCCATCCAGGGCCCCATGGGACTCTTGGGCATGTCATCCCAGGGAGGAGCCCCTAAAGCAGGGCTCTCCATGCTGGGGGGGGGGGGAGGAGGGGATAGGCAGCAGCCTGCCCCACCACTCTGGCCTGGGAGGGCAATGGTCTCCCCACAGGAGGCAGCACTGATGCAACTCAGGGGTATCATAGCTGGATCCCAAGCAGACTTTGACCCTGTGCATAGCACTGTGACTCTCAGCTCCATAGCAGCATGTGTAATTTCCCTCAGAATGTCACTGGCCATCTGTAGACCTCATTCTTGGACCTTCATAGCATGCTTCTGGGCCTGAATGGCTTGTTCAAGTGCTGTATGACCATGGGTACAAACAGTTGCCAACCTGTCCATTCTAACACCCCACACAAAGGGTCCCTTTTGATCCTCATGTTGCTGGTGCTATCTACACACAAGTTCTTGTACTCTGCACATGTCTGGGTGACCATCCTGGATCCAGCATCACAGGCTCTAAGACCAGGGCTCCTGCACAGAAATGCAGAGTCTGCAGACAAGGGAGACATTGAGGGACCTCTGGTGAGTCCCCTGTCTGGACCTTTTCCCCCACCAGGGGCTGGAAGTTGGGCAGATTCTCATGACTCGGTGCTGACCATGGCACAGAATGCCTATGATCTGCCTCCCAGCTGGGAAAACCCAGATGCCTGGGCTCCCTCTCCCTGGTGTGGGAGCTGGGATGGCTGGGAAGCAAAGTGTCCAGGCCCAGAGGGATAAGCTTTCTCTGGTCCTCTGGGAGCAAAGGGAGGGTGGGAGTATGGGGGGAAGGCAGGTTTTCTAGGGAGAATTCTATTTCCTGCTGCCCCTTACCTGCAGCGGTGCTCATTCATAACTACTGCCAAATAGTGCCTGGACAATCACCAGTGAAAATGCCCAGATTCACCTGTTGTGGTTACACCTCAGCTGTGGGGCTTGAAAAAAGCTGTCAGTGTATATCAGGGTATCTTTGGGTTATGGTTTGTCTGAGGTGGATCTGGGTAAACACGCACGGCTCTCTCGGGAAAGCAACACAACCTTGAAGGCTGGAGTGGTCAGTTGTCAATTGCACAGATTTATGGCCCCATTCAATGCAACACAAACAGATAAACCTCCAACAATAGTAGGGGGAACCAAGCCTAGGGCTGTAAGTGTGTTCCAGACCAGTGGCTTGGGGTGGGTGGAGTTGTTTGAGAGGCATGAGGTCAGTGAGGAGCATCAGTAGATCCATATCATCAGTATTCCATGTGGACAGTTATTAAGGCAAGAGCTTGCTGCGTATCAGAGTAGGCAACTTTATCTTTCCCCATGAGCCTACCCCAACTTTCCAAGAAATCATATTTGACTATTTCCTCACCCATAAACATCATATTCAGAAGGTCAGCAGTAAAGTCTCTGCATGGGTATCTGCCATAAGAGCTTTAGTCAGTACGACATGGGGTACCAACTTCAAAGTGCACAGAACCACTGCACTTGGAGTGGCATACACCCCAGTAGATTACTTTAATCCTCTATGGTCCAGAAGTTGTTGCAGTAAAAAGCTTGACACTGTACTTAACACTTAGAGACTCATAACAGGCTGCAAAACTTACAGACAAACACACACTTCCTTGCACTCTCAGGCATTACACCAAGTGATATAAGAAGACAGACCATAACTGCTTCCCTGCTGCCAGGTTTCTGGGCCCATAGAGAACCCAGGAGTCCAGGTACTGTTGCCTTGCATGTTGCGCTAAATTTAGACGAGGGGTGGGATGAATGTAAATGAAATGACTATTCATAATAATACAGTCTGGAATTTATTCCTACAGCATTTTATACCAACACCCAACAAGACCCCCTTTGGCATGACCTTTGCAGAAAAGTGTGGGTCAAGCTGAACAGACTGAGTTCAGAATATGGACACCTTAAAACAACACTGTACAAGATGAACATCTTGGACAGACCCCTGAATGGAAGCAGTGTTCAGCAAACAGCACAGCACTTAATTGAAAGATACAATCTTTACAAATGCTCAGATGGGGTAAAAGGGATTTCCATACTGAACAATAACACCAGACAGTGGTTCATAGCTGGCCAGAAAAAAAAAAAAAAAACAAGCATAAAGACTGGAAACTGGGGCTTCACTGAATCTTGTCAGTGACAACCCTGGGGTGGGGTTGGCCTGTCATTTGGGCAGACCACATGAGCTCTGGCCAAAGCTAGAGCACTGCCCTGGGAGGTGGGGGTGAGTGGAGTGCTGCAGTGCTCCATGGAATAGAATCACAGAATCATAGGAAATTAGGGTTGGAAGGAATCTCAGGAGGTCATCTAGTCCAGCCCCCTGCTCAAAGCAGGACCACCCCCAACTAGATCATCCCAGGCAAAGCTTTGTCTAGCTGGGTCTTAAAAACCTCCAAGGACAGAGATTCCACCACCTCCCTGGGTAACCTGTTCCAGTGTTTTATTATCCTCCTAGTGAGAACATTCTTCCTCATATCTAATCTAAACTTCCCTTGCTGCAACTTGAGACTGTTGCTCCTTGTTTTGTCATCTGTCACCACTGAGAACAGTCTAGTTCCATCCTCTTTCAAACCCTGCTTCAGGTAGTTGAAGGCTGCTATGGATGTCAGTGGGATGTGAACTACCATGAGTTGTGATGGGATGCGGCACAGATGTTCATTATGGTGCTCAAACCTACCGCACTGAAGTCTGATGCCACATCCATCCAGGATTATCTTACAGCAGGATCTGCCATTTTTACACCACTGCATGGGCTCTGACTGTCTGGTTATGGCTGTAGAGTGCTTTCTGTGCAACCTACTGACCAAGAAGTGTAACTTCTGTACCTGGCCTCCATTGTCTCATTTAACTAAAAGGGGAACAGTCCCATGAATCCTGGTTTTATTAGAACTGTCTTCTTTCTTTCTTATGATAGTTTAGTGATCGAATGTCTTTTGTTTCCTCAATCAAATACTATTTGTATTATTACAAAAAGTTTATTCAAGATATACTTCGAGAGAGATTACAATTGCATCACACCTCCATTTTTTGTTTCTATTACATACTGATAAGTGATTTATGTTTTGTATTACAAAATAGTTAAAAGCCAGACCTTGTAGAGGACCACATTGTAATGTGATCCAACATATCAATGACTTGATTGGCAGAGGGTGCAATTGTTTTGCTTTCCTTCATTGTTTTGTCACTAGCACCCTAGAGAAGAGGTAAGTGAGATGCAGTTAACTGAACTCAACATTTTCTTGATCTGCTCCAGGTGGAGCTTTTCCTGCCAACATGGAAGGGATGAAAGACAGGAGCCAGAATGAGAAGTGCTTGAGTCACAACTCAAAAAGCCTTGCCAAAGAGTTTTTCAGTTTCTTATTTTGAACATATGTTCACCCTAGGAAATTCTGTAGAGGTAACTGCAGTGGCAGTACTTCCAATTACTACTTTACAGGTGGATCTGATACCAATCACTGCATGCTTCCTCTGTATAATGGGATAAAGACTACCGCTGGAGAAGCACAGACACATCTGCACTCTGCTGCCTGTTAGTGAAATTTTACTGAGACAAAGCTGTGGCTGGGAAAATGAGGGAGTCCTGCTGTATCAGATCCAGAACCATGGGATCTGTCTTGTGTTATTTCTGTTTCTGTACAGATAAATCAAGTAATCTACTAGTGAACTCTGAACACATGAGTACAATTCACCCCATTCTACAGACTCATTTAAACCAATAGAATTATAGCATGCAAATTAAATGGGGATGTAGGGTGGTGATTGAATTACCCCTGGAGTCCCAATGAGACTACTTAAGAATGACCTGAGCTGTTGAACTGCCTCTGTAATTTTAACAGTTAGCAGCACTTATTATACAGCTTTCCCTAATAGCAACCTAACTTCTCCCAAAATATGTTCATAAGAGTTTATAATATATTTACTAAAGAGTATATTTAAAAAGTTAATAACAGACCAGTCTTTAAAAAGAGGCTGTTAGATTAAGGAAAATGCCTTATTAAAAAAAAAAACAAAACAAAACTTTTTTGAAGGAATGATTTTAACTACAGATAATCCACAAATTATCCACAAATTACTAACAGATTTACTTCAAAATAGTCAGAAAGTTCCAATTCATACTCACAGCTGAACTACTGTACATTGAAGTATGACATGCTGCACTCAGTTCAGTCCCTGGTTTAGGAGAGAATCTGAAGTAAAGTCTTAACTGGACTTGCTCACAGTACTTTCATATTTACACTAGAGTATTTGAAGCAGTGATTGCCCAGTACCGTGCTGTTATAACATATGTTGCCTGAACTGAAACTACAGTAATGCTTTGTACTCAGGTTCTAAGCCAATGTCTAACTTGGTGTCCTGACTAAATCAAGGCATCTCATCAACTATCTTGATTTATACCAGCCGAATATAAGATCCTGTGATATAAAATAAAATGCTTTCTTTTCCCTACTGCACTAGGCAGCACAGTTTGGGGAGGAGAGGAGTAGCCAACAGTGGCAAAAGAACATGTCAGAGACTATTTAGAAAAGCTGGACTTATACAAGTCCATAGGGCCAGATGAGATGCACCTGAGGGTGATAAGGGAGTTGGCTGATGTGATTGCAGAGCTGCTTGCCAAAATCTTTGAAAACGCATAGTGATCAAGAGAGGCAAACATAGTGCCCATATTTAATAAAGGGAAAAAGGAGGTTCCAGGGAACTACAGACCAATCAGCCTCACCTCAATCCCTGGAAAAATCATGGAACAGATCCCCAAGGAATCCATCTTGAAGCACCTGGAGGAGAAGAAGGTGATTAGGAAGAGTCAGCATGGATTTACCAAGGGCAAGTCATGCCTGACCAACCTGATTGCATTCTATGATGAGATGACTGGCTCTGTGGATGTGGAGAGACTGGTGAATGTGGTACATCTCAATTTTAGCAAGGCTTTTAATACAGCCTCCCACAACATTGGGAGTATGGGCAAAGGAAGTTTGGGTTAGATGAATGGACTGTAAAATGGATAGAAAACTAGCTGGAGCATTGGGCTCAGAGGGTAATAATCAATCGCTCCTTGTATAGTTGGCAGCCAATATCAAGTGGAGTGCCCCAGGAGTCGGTCTTGCAACCGTTTTTTTTCAGCGTCTTCATCAATGGACTGGAAGATGGCATAGAGTGCACCCTCAGCAAGTTTGCAGATGACACCAAGCGGGGGGGGGGGGGGAGAGGGGGGGTGTAGTAGATATGCTGGGGGGAAGGGCTATGAGTAATCTGAATGAATAATCCTGGTGGAGGAGACTTCTGAGCTTCTGGCCAGTTCTGAACAGGAGTTCATGGAGGAAACTCCCTTCTCTGCTGGCCAGGACTTGCCCACTGAGGACTCAGTCAACACAACGGTAGGTCTGGTAGCAGAGACCTCCACCTCTGGTGACCTGGGGGAGACAGGGGCCTTGGAGTTCACCCCGGTGAGTCCTGAGGCAGGAGATAATCTCTCCCAGAACCATGAGGTGGGCACTGACACTATCCCACTTCCTGAAAGATCTCCTCCCTCATACTCACAAAATAGCCTTGCTTGCAGCCCACCCTGTGGTCCCACCCCAGAGGGGGTCAAGGTGGGGTCCACTGATCAACAGACTGATCTTGTTGGGGACCCCATGCAGACCTGTCAGGGTCCTAGCTCTGCCCTGCCATCTTGTGAGGGAGTCCAACCCCCACTCTCACTCCCACCCCTGTCCCAAGGGTCTGCAAAGCTCTCTCAATCCCAACCTGAGTCCAGGGCCTTAGCAACCCAGGGGGTTCAGACAGTGCACAAGGAGCCCTCTGAGCCCCAGGATCAGGAAGAGGATGCCTGAGAACCAGCAGTGTCTGTGAAGCTTGCAGACCTCTCAGTTCTGGCAGTCCCCAGAGGCGAGCTACTTGCTTTCCTTGATTGTGAGTTCACCCAGTTATCCGCCACCAAGGTGCAGCTCACCTTGGACCACTGGGGAGATTTTGACAGCATCCTCAACACTGCAAGGGCACTAGTGGTGGAAGTCAAGAGGCCCAAGTGCTGCAACACCTGGATGTATAGGCAGGCCCGCAGTTTTGTAGATGCCTTCTATGCCTATAGGAGGGCACTGCACGAGCCGGTGCACCCCACCCCACCCCACATCGGGTGTTGTGATGTGCAAGGCCCCCGCTGAACCATCTGATTCCCCACCTCCCCAGCCATGAGGTCATTTAAGATCATGGTCCTCAATATCCATGGTTGCAGGAAGGGTCTCTGGAGATTCTGGGTGCTCTCTTTTCTTCAGGAGGGGGATGCCCCATGGCATTCTTGCAGGAGACCCTGACAACTCTGGCCAATGAGTCTAGCTGATGGCAGGAGTGGGAAAACAAGGTCTTTTTTAGTCACCTCTTGGCCACCTCTTGTAGTATGGTCACCCTGTTCTCCCCAGGCCTGCAGCTGGAGGTTCTCCAGGACATTGAGGTGGTGCCAGGCTGCCTGCTGCACCTCCAAGTCTGAGTGCAGGGGCTGGTCCTGAACCTTCTGAACATGTTAGTGGACTTCTTCTGCCAGGCAGCCACTTACATTGACATCCTCAACCAGGGATGTCCCTAGGGGAGGGGCAAATCAGGGCAACTGCCCCAGGACCCATGCTTTGGGGAGCCGTGCAAAGCCGGGCTGAGAGGCCATGGCTGTAGTTTAGCTCACCCACCCATGGGGTGGGTTGGACGGCTCTTTGCTTGTTCTGGCCAGAAGTTCTGGCTGCCACCCATTCTGCCATGTCTGGTGTGCACAGGAGTGGTGGGGAAGCCATACAGGCTGATTTGCCCTGGACCCTGCATCCTGCTGGGATTGTCTCTGCGCTCAACCCTCACAAGTGCCTGGTCTTTAGTAGGGACTTTAACATCACCCTGGATGCGTGGAAATAGTCAGGGAGCAGAACCAGGTCACCATAGGTGTCCTCAGGCAGATCCTGATAGAGTACTCCCTGGTGGATGTCTGGTGCACCTGTCATCCTAATGCACCTGTCACCTGCCTTCACCAATGTGAGGATGAGAAGGAGCAGGGATGTCACTCCTGGTTGGACTGAATTTATATCTCATTGTCACACTTTGCTCAGGCCCACTCCAGCCAACCCCCTTCAGTGATCACCACTATGTCTGGGGCCAGGCCACACTGGGGCTCAGATGTCCATGGTTGGCCTACTGGCATTTTAATGTCAGTCTACTGGAGAATGTAGGCTTCAGTGAGGCCTTCTGGGAGTTCTGGCTGGCCTGGCAAGAGCAACCTCTCCCCTTGGCTCGGAGATGGTGGGATGTGGGATGAGCTCATCCAGCTCTTTTGCTGCAGTTACACTCGGTGGCACTCCCGGCAGAGGAAGGTGGTCTGGGAACAGCTCAGTTGGGAAGTGCTGGAGCTGAAGAGCCACCTGGCCATAGACCCAACCAACCCATTCTTCTGCAGAGAGTGTTGGGAAAGGCGGGAAGAGCTTCACACTCTGAACAATCACTGTGCGCATTTGTCTGCTCACATGTCCAGCTCCTTTGAAAGATGGACCATGGCTCCTGCTTCTTCTATTCCCTAAAGAAGAGACGGTGGGGGGGCAAGAAGTACATCCAAGACGGCACCCCCCTCATGGATCCAGGTGAGATGCACCAGGGCACGTGAGCCTTCTACAAAGAGCTCTTCTCCCTGGATCTGACCGAGGCTGAAACCTGTTGGACCCTGTGAGAGGGACTCCTGCAGGTCAGCGTGGGTGACCAAGACCAACTGGAGGCTCCTCTCACCCTGGCAGAGTTCTCGGCCACCCTCCATCTGATGCCTGGCAACAAAGTGCTGGGCATTGACTGCTGAGTTCTACTGGGCCTTCTGGGACATCCTCGACCCAGATTTTGCTGTGGTCTGGGCTGAATCTGAAGGAAGTGGGGAGCTCCCCTTGTCATGCCAGAGGGCCATGTTGACCCTCCTGCTGAAGAAAGGGGACCCCTTTGACCTGAGGAACTGGCATCCCATGTGCCTCTGCACAGACTATACAGTGGAAACAAAGGCTGTCTCACTGTGCCTGCGGTCCACGCTTGCAGATGTGATCCATCCTGACCAGATGTACACAGTGCCCAGACATTCCATTGTAGCAGAAAGCCCCCTTTTCCTCTAATGTAGCAGAAAGCCCCCTTTTCCTCTTGCCTGCATTTGCTCTCCCCTCTTTGGATATGTTTTTCTTTTTCTACCTTTTCTTCCTTCCTCTCTCTTTCACTTTAAAATAAGGAATTGTATTTTAAAATTTGTATGTGTGCATTTTGTATCTCCCCTTGTAGTTTGGTATTTTTATCTATTTGTGTGCCATGGCATTTGTAGCTTATATTTTATACTCCTCACCTTTCAACTTGCAACTAAATGTGTTTTAGTAAGTTATACATTGTAACATTGTTAACAAGGGCAGGAATCAAACTGCCCTTCCCTGTATCAGGCTGGCCTCTGAAAGAGTGAGTGAATCAGTGATTGAATGTGTAACATGGAAGCAGGCAGCAATTATCACCTGGAAGCTGAACTCAATAGAAGACAATGTAACAACCGGGAAATCTCTAAACCTCACTGATCAAGGGCTAGAAGCCCTGGCCTGACTTAATCAACACCAGAGACCAACTTTTGGGCTGAATATCTCCAGATCGACCACTCCCAGAGCCCTATTCTAAATTCATCAACGGACTCCCAAACCTGCACGTACATGCGGACGACCCCTGGGGCTGACAGATGCTGTCCAGTAGCCACCAAGGGGGAGGGGGGGGAAGTCCCACGAGGGTCAATGAGCCCTGGATTGGGCAAACCAGAAAACTGGGGAGTCACCAAAGTCTGCCAGGGACAGATAAAAGGCAGTGAAAAGTGACCCTCAGGGGTGCCCTCTTGATCTCCAACTTGACCAGACCTGTCCAGCCAGAAGGACCAGCCGGCGACCCCCTTCTGGAAGATAACACCACACTGAAAGAAGCCTCAACGACAGACTCCAGCGCTTGTAGGATAGGTATACCTGACTCTGTAGCCTGCTACTGTGTGTGTGTATGTGTGTGCATGTGTGTGTGTGGACCAGCCCCAAGGTTTATGATTACAGTGTTTCAATCTGCCTAATAAACTAGAATTTTAAGGATCCCGAGTTGGACATTTTGTAGCCAACACCATCTTTGACAACCTGTACCTGGTTCAGGACCTCCTGGAGCTGGACCCTCCTGGAGGATCTTTTGCCCTCCTGTCCCTGGACTAGGAGAAAGTGTTCAGCATGGTGGATCACAGACAAACTGTGGGCCTTTGGCTTTGGGCCCTGCTTTGTGTGGGCTCTCCAAGTGCTATACACCTCCACAGAGAGTTTGATCAAGCTCAATGGGACCCTAATGGAGCCCATCCCATTCAGGTGAGGGGTACATCAAGGCTATCTGCTCTCAGGCCAGCTGTATGCCTTGGCCCTGAAGCCCTTCCTTGTCCTCCTGTGGAGGCAGGTGGTGGGATTGGTACTCTGATAGCCAGTGGTGCAGCTGGTCCTGTCACAGTCCAGGCCCTGGGTGACCTGGCATGGGTGGGAGCCTGCCAGGTGTTGTACTCAGTGACCTCCTCTGCCTGGGTAAACTGGGTCAAGAGCTTTGGCCTGATGGTGCGTGATGGTTGGCAGATAGGCTCACTCCACCCCCACCCCCCAATGCACTCTGAGGGATCTGATGGAGCGTGGGCTTGCTGTTCTAGCTGGGGGTCTATCTGCCCCCCATGTGCCCCTCCCCACTGGAGGACTGGCACTAGCTGGAAGCAAGGGTAGTGGAATGACTGCTGTGGTGTCTCTCCCTGTGTGGGAGGAAGCTGGCGTTGAATCAGCTGGTCTTGTCCATGCTCTGGCACCACTTCCATACCTTGTCGGTGTCCCCCAAGGTCCTGGCTGGGCTCCAGAAATGGCTACTGGAGTTTTTTTGGCCAGGATGGCACTGGGTCACTGCAGAGGTCCTGAGGCTCCCCTTGCAAGAGGGTGGCCAGGACCTGGTTTGCCTGTGCAGCCAGGTCCTGACATTCCATCTTCAGGCCCTGAAGTGATTGCTATATGGTGTCAGTAGCCATGCAGCATGGGACCACCTAAGGTGCACCTTCCTCCGCCACTTCTAGGGGCTCTGGTACCACTGGTAGCTTCTCAGCCTGCAGGACCTGAAAGGGCTTGTAGAGTTTTACTAGGACCTCCTCCAGGCCTGGAGGCAGGTCTCCACCTCCAGGCCCCTTGCAATGCTCACCCAAGGTGCCGACTTGCTTGTTGAGCCCCTCTTCTGGAATCCCCAGCTACAAGTGCCACTGGCACAGGTGCTCTGGTTATGATAGAGGCTGGCCCTGGGTAGTGTCACCTGTATCGGAGACCTCCTGGACTATGATAAGCAGACATGGGGGGACCCTGCTGCACTGGCCCAATGACTGGGTTTACCTACAATGTGTGTGACCTGCCACCTAGTCCAGGAGGTAAATCTGCCTTATCTTCTGATGCTCTTGCTTTTGTTTACTGTGTCTTGCATGATGGCGGTCCCCACCTCTCCATGTCCTTCAGCCCTCTGGAGTTTCTTATGGGGCTGGCACCTTGTCTGGCCTGACTCTGTGCTCCGCTCCAGCACCTGAGCCATCTGAAGGCCACCAAATTGGTTTGCTTCTCCACTGCCCATCGCTGCCACCTCTACATGCTCATATGCTGCATGACCCACCTTGCCGCTCTCATGTTCCTGCCCAGACATACTCCACCCTCATTCCACAAGCCAGTGGGGACCTCAGCTGGAGGCTCCTTCATGAAGCTGTTGCCATGGGTATGTATGTGGTGAGCTTTACAGACACGCCGGTGGTGAGCTATACAGACACCTCTGCGGACAAAGGGAGACCCTGGCTCACATGATGCTTGAGTATACTAGGCTACAGCCCCTCCACCTCCACTTCTGGAACCTCATCCTGAGGTTCTGGATTAACTTCACCCCCACCTTTTTATTTTTGGACACCCCATCCATGGCCCCACCAAGTCCCAGGACCTCCTGGTCAACCTCCTCCTGGCTCTGGCCAAATGGGCACTGTACATAACCAGGAAGGAGGCTCTGGCCAGGAAGGTGCCCAGGGACTGTGGGACCATATTTCTCTCACTGGTTTGCACACGTTTCTGAGTGGAGCACCACTGGACAGCATTCGCCGGCTCCTTAGATGTCTTCTAGCACCGGTGGGTGTGGCCCCGGGGGGCTCTACTCAGTATTCCCCTCAGCAGCACTCATTTTCATATTATGACCCTTTGACCCTCACATCACTCCTGTCCTTTTTATTTTTTTTTTGCCTTTTTTGTCCCAAGAATTTTGTTGTACCTTTCACCCATTGGCCCCACACAGTAGGGGCTATTAGTTAGCCAGGCGGGCCTTACCTCTACCTACTGCAGCAGTCTGGCAGTGGGGGCTGCTGCCTGGTTGTGACCTCCTGCCACCTGTGACAGCATCCAACCCCTTGGACCTGCAGCCCCATGGCTGCATGCCTGCCGGACCGGGATGGGGTGCCCCCACTCTGCCATCTGGGCAGCTATTGCCCAGAAGATGTGGCCCACTCTTAAGGTGGCCCACTCTAAACTGTCCAAGTGTGTTCTCTCAGCGTCAAATGGCCAATAGGTCATCCACCTCATATGCCCTCCCTCTGGGTCACCAGTGCTGGCCCTGGACAAGCTCCTCTGCCTGGGTCTCACCACTTGTCTCACCAGCAGAGATCCTGGTGTTCTCCATTTAAAAATTACAAATTCTCTGATAAGAAACCCAAATTCTCTCATTAAATACCCAAAATAGTATTCTTTCACTATTAAAATGAATTGCCACTATATATAGAGAGATCAGTTGGGCAATGTTTTATTGATATATTGACAATTTTAAAGCAATTTGAAATCCTACCAGTGTCTCTATCATCATAGTAAAATAAATTATAAATATGTATACATTTTGGCATTTACTTTTGGCTTTTTTGTCATAGAAAAGTCAGAGCTGCCCCTACCTGCTTTGCTCACCAGGATGTGCAGCACTGAGCAGCACTGATATGCTAGTGCCCTGCCCCTACCCTTGCCCTTGCACAGCCTGCTGCCCACCCCATCCCCGTACTCCTGACCCACAGGGCCAGGTACATGGGTGAGGGGTTTATGGGGGTGGTTTTGGGGTGTGGGGTTTGTGGGTAGATTGTGGGGGGACTGTGGGTGTGGGGGGGCCACTCAGGAGGGTGGGTCCCCTACCTGCTTGCAGGGCACAGCCCCCCCCAGCTTACGGACTGCCCCTCTCACAGGGACCTCTCACAGGGACCCGAAGGGGCCACAGTCCCCAAGAGGGCCTCTTGCAAGGCCCAGATGCACCTCTACAGGGGCTACAGCCCCCCCTAAGGAGCTACAGCCCCCCCCACAGGGCCCAGAGCCCACCCTGAAGGAGCCAAAGCCCTCCTGTAGGGCCACATGCCCCCCTGCAGGATCAAGAGCCTCCTTGCATGGCCCACAGCTCACCTGAAGCAATGACAACCAAAGTGTCTCTTTGGAGGACCTGATCCTCCAGTTGCCTCAGGCCCACAGGCCCTGGACTGTGCCCTGCCCTGTTTTCATTTCTGTAGGGTTTTTTTAATACCTGGATATCTAAGTATCAAATTTTGAGCCCCCGCTGCAAATATGCAGCACAGGGAACATTTTTTTGTTTCCCGCGTGCCTCTTGCCACATCTCAAAATGCTTTAAGATGCAGCAAGAGGCATGTGCGGGCTTGTCCAGATGCACCCCTAGTGGTTTACTCCACCACAGCACACATGTAGACTGTGACCAGAGCTGGCTGGAGTATGAGAGAAGGTGAGGCTACATTCTTGTTCCTGTTTCTTTAACTGTTCATTCACTTTGAACTATATAATCTTTCAACAGATAATTAGCTTTGGGAATAGGGATTACAGGAAGAGGGTCCAGAATCTTGATCTTCCCAGCTAGGACTTGGTCACCTCACTGGGCCGCAGAGTCACATTTGTGCAACCTTCAGGAGTAATAGGATCAGAAGGGGGACATGGATCAGAAGGGAGCCTGTGGATCAAGGGTGGCTGCCATGGTGCCTTTTGATAATTTTCAGAAGAACAAGTTTAATGGTGCAGGAAACTCTAGGGAGGTTTTATGGCTAAGTTGGAATTGGAGAAATTTAGGTACCCAAATTTAAGCATTGGGGTATTTTAGGAAGGATTCCATTTCCTGATTTATGTGCCTAAAATTCTTAAATGCCACTTAGATGTCATAGGTGTCACCTTGCTTGAGTCCTTGAAATACATGTATCTTAATGCAAAATGTCCTCCTCCTTGCTGATTTTTTGTGACTCAATCTTATGTGTACGCTGATAGTGTATTAAATGCATTAGTGGATTTTATGAACTTGAAGAGAGTGAAACAGAATCACACTGAGATGCCTAACTCCACTTAGATGCTTAATAGCTAGAATAGAATCCTTATTTGGATCTATCCCTAACTGCATAGCCAAAATCACTCCACAAAGTCAAGGCTTGAATCTTTTTTGAGAATGGATTATAGTCTTCTTCAGCTTCCTAAATTGTACAAGTGTTTTCCAGACTGTATTTTGCCAGATTTCTATGCCAACAGCTATGAAGGGGTGATTAATACCTTACAAAAACATTCTTTAATAACAGATGGTTAATTAATATAAATGTGATGAAAATGCAAGACCTGAGAAAATCACAAAAATGTGATACCTTTACTGCTCTTCTCTTTTTAAGAACACGTGGTCAAAATATTTAAAGTACTAAGACATTGATACCATTTTCAATTTTGGAAAATATCAGGGAAACAATCTTTAATTTTGTTTTCAATCAGATGTGTTAATTATCTGTACTAAATCTTTCATATTGATTTCTAATTATTAAAACACAATACAGATCAGAACACTGTAGACGTTGACTGAAATCCAAAGCTAAATAGAAATGTTAAATTTTAGGGCCTACTTCACCTTGCACTCAGGGAAGTCCCCTGGGAGAAGGACTGAATGTTCCTATGTGTTTACCTACTGCCAAGCACAATGGGGGCCTGATCATGATTGAATGAGAGTTTTTCTTTGACCTGAATAGGAGCCAGATTGCTCCATCAATCTAGATTTTCTTTCTTCTTTTTCTTTTGTTTTAGATTGCTAATTCTGGGTTGAGCTGTCAGTCAAGACCTTGCTGAGTGAGATTCTATGCCACATTCATATTTTGAATGACATTAAAGTTTTCTATTCTATCTAAATTTGTGTTTTACCTGTAGTTCAACATCAATAGAACTTCAGCAACCAAATACCGTATAAATCTGAGCGCAGACTATTAGCCTTCAGTAAAATATTCTATCTGTTCTGATTTATTGTTTGTTTGGTGTTTTTTTGAATGTAAGAAATCTATATAAAGTTTAGCTTTGCTCCTTACTGTACTCTGGGGGCTATTTAAAAAGCTATTGATTGCTTGCAGAAAAATCATTGTTACTTATTATTTTTATTTGAAGTATTAATTTCTGTTGATTCAGGGAATCAATTGTAATCAGCTTCCTGCACCTGTAAGACATGATCTTTTTGAATTGTGCCCTTCACAATGACTTTATCCAGAAAGGAAAATAAGAGCTCAATTTAAACTAACATTTAGCTTTGAAGATTTTAAATGCCAAGCCTCTGTGGGACATCCCTGACTTGGGGACCACTCAAATGAATTTTGATTTAAAAGTTAAAGTTCTGTTCTACTCCTCTTGGAGAACTTATGTTCTGGGGGGTTTTTGGTGGGCTGACTAGAATTGTTAAAAATACTTAAGGCTCAGTGAGTATCGCAGCACTAAAGCTTTAGCTCCTCAAGACTTCTGTTTGCATCTATGCTGTGAACATTTTTGCCAATCTGCTTTTATTTTATTTTTTTATGTCTGCCAAACCCAGCTAGCGTTAAACTGCCAATGCCCTTTGGGTCAAGGGCATAATAGCAAGTTATTTTTGTGTAACATATCTGATAGTCACTGGGGCTAAAGGATACTTTTCATTTCCCTCTCTTTTTGCCTACCTGCAAGCCCATCAAACAACTTTAATAAAATGTTTCTGTAAGAGACTTTTTCGGATTGCATCACTTTTTGTTACATTGATGTGCACTCCTATGATTTTGTGTTACAGTTTTTCCTCCTGTCCCTCCATTTATATATCCTCATTGCCTTTTTTGTTTTTTCTCTTGTCTTTCTTTCATTTGCCTTATAGAAATTCAATACATACCTTCAGAAGCACATGAACCACTGTTTGAGAAAAATTGTTCCAAGTGATATTACATCTGTGTAATGCCCTTTAGTTACTCTTCTAAATCATACATTGAATAGAAGATGTTCATGCTTCTTTAGGTAAATCATCATGTCTTTGTAAATGTAAGCTTCACCACCAACATATCCACATGAGCAGGTGTCCTGTATGATTCTTTTTTCTCAACTTTACTTGGCATGGAAATTATTTTAGAACTTCTGTATTATGTTGGTAATATTTTATGGCTTAGGTTTTATAGGTCAGGCTAGATGACCTAACTGCACCTTCTGGCTTTAAAATTGGGAGTTTGTATACATGATGGGGTTTTAATCCCCAAGGTTTTATTCTATACCGCCTAAATTGAAATGGTGGGGTGTAGAATAAAAACTTGGGGTACTTGTACAAATGATGGGGGTTTGTGGTCCCTAAATTGAGTTGACGTGTTAAATTGACACAGTATGGCATACTTTTCCGTCAGTTAGACAATGTGTTTTAACAGTGCACTATTTCTGTAGGTGGCGCCACATAACAATATACTACCGCTGATGTCCTCCATATTTTTTTGCAGTAGGGGGTGTAGCTCAATGGAAATCCCTGCAACAGAAAACAGATCTGTTTTATCATTTAAATTTTTATTCCTATCATACTTTACATTTTTATAATTTTTAAAACAACGAAATTATATATATATATATATATATATATATATATCTCCTTCTTTAGGAAGAAGAAATAAAAAATTATGCTCACAGTACTGCTACTACTACCTCCACCTGCCCGGTCCACACTACTGGTCAGTGCTCAGCGGTGGCTGCGCTCACCTTGTTTAATAAATAACCCAACAAGCAGGGTTTGCTCTGAGCCTGGGTGTGTGCTACACAGCCCAGCTTTTTGAATTAGGGCAACTTAGCACTCACACCTCGGTACCTGAACTACCCCAAGCGGGGTATGCTCTGAACCCAGCTGCATATTAAGCATCCCAGCTCTTTCAATGTGAGACACTCTTCTCTTGCACCTTGGTACCTGCATTACCCCAACAAATGGGGTATTCTCTGAACCCAGCTGCATGCTAAACTCTCATGCTCCCCACTTTCCCTAACACAAAGAAGCCACAAAACGATTTCTTTTTTGGTTGCTGCCTGCAGGGTGTGGGGTGGGTGTTCCCAGCATCAGCTGGGGCTTCATTTCCCTCTATCATTTCACCCATCCACCCCCTCCCCCTTCAAACAAAGCAAAGTCAAATCTGTAGCTGTCTCAGCCTCTGCCTCCCTTCCCCCACGCTGTCAATGCATCTCCACCCCCTCACGTACCAAGGACAGGATGAGACAGACAGATGCAACAACATTTTGAATTTTGTTTATATGAATACCCAGGATTACCTGCTGAATGGTTTAGGCTTCACCACTAATTGGGTGGCTAGAGAGCACTCTCTCCATTAGCAGCAGCCAGAATGTATGCGGCCAGGCAGTTTCTCACCATGGGTCCCCAACTAACATCTGCATGCTGATTATGGGGCACCACACACTCTCTGCCCAGGTCTCTGTTTGGCTGCTGCCTCCCATGCTTTTTCACCCCAGGAGTCCCTGAAAACTTCCACCCTGTTTTCTCAAATATTGTGCAGCACACAGGCTGCCACTGTGAATGCCATTGTTTCCTCTTTCAAGGACAGGACAGATGAATTGCTTGACCTGGCCAGGAAGAGCCACCAGGATATTGCCAAGGCCTAACAAATGGGGTGCATGCTTATAGAAGGGCTCCTTAACCAACTGAGCTCATCAGCAAGCACTGTGCCTGTGAGTGAGGGGTGTCCCCACTCACACAGGGCAATCAGAGCCCCGTGATGCTTTAGGGATGAAGGCAAGGGTGAGGTGGGGGGGGGAGAAGAAGAGCCTGTGATGGGGAAGAGTTTCTTAATTTTGGCTGTGTTGCCTCTGAATGTAGAATGTAGGAATCACTGGCAAAGTGCAGGGGGTGCACATGAGTGCATGTGCACCCCCTGAGTTTTGCGGTGCACCCCTTATGCAAAGGTGCTACGGTGGGTGGTGGCCACTCGCAACACCCCTCCTTCACCACCGGCACCACTGGTGGCATCTGTGGGCGGTCAGTGATTGCCACTGGCTACTGCCAACACTGCTGGTGGTGTCTGGGGGTGGTCACCGACCCCTGGTAAGCACTCGTCACCTCCACCCCCCCATCACCAACAGCAGCGCTGTCAGTGTCTGCGGGAGCTCCAAGCTTATTGCTGCTGTGCTCCTGCTGCTGTGCTCCCACCATCACCACTGCTGCTGTGCCCCCCCAGCCGCCAAGGGCATGCGTCGTTCATGGTAGGAATTTGGGGAGTGGGCACTTTTTCTGTTCATTATTTTGGTTTTGGTTCTGTTACTGATGCTTTTGTGAAATAAAAAGGAATTCTCAAGCAAGTCTGTGTGCTTTAATAGGATGGTTGGTAAAGGCATAGCTTGATTGCGGGTTTTATACTGTGGACCAGCAAACTCACTCAAAGAATTTTGGTGGACCGGGTATATAAACACTCTATTTTACATATTTAAATATTTAAATGTACATATCTAAATTTAGTTTTTACTTTATGTACGAGGAGTCATACTTGTGATTAAAAGTTGGGTTTTTTTTTCAATTTTTGGGCATTTTTTTTGGCCCTCTGCATAGTTCTCTTCTCTGTCTTTCCGAACTTCATTGGCCCTTTTAGCAGAAGCACGCTTTCCAAGAAAACAATCCATTGAAGTTTGCTTGATCATCTTTTAGCCATTGTGTTTGATACAGAAGTGACTAGCCACAGTTACCACAGTCCAATTTCAAAAGCTAAAGTCACAGTTATTGGCCAAGCAAGGACATTCTCGCCCAGTCAATCATCATGGACTGAGCATGGCCTGGTGTAACAGGGGGGCCTTCTCAGGGCCCATTTCCCAGTGGCCCATCCACCTGTTCCTGGGCTAACTGCCCACCCTCTTGCCCACCACACCTTGTTGTTAATTAATTAATTGATCTTGATTAAGCTGGAGGCTGCCCATATCTCGCCCCGATGCCAGGGGTGCTATCTGTGGCTCCGTTCCTCCCCTACACCACAGCCCAAGCCTTGCAGATGGCATCCAGATGTTGTGCATATCACTGACCCTGCACTGGGCCCCAGAATCCTACTAGTTGGACCCCAATTAGATCCCTCCATTCAGGCAGCTTATTTTGCCTTCATTCCTAGATGCATAGCTCCCTGAGTTGCTTCCCCCTTATGAGTGTGATCCCCCCTGGGACCTTCAGCTCTACTGCCCTGGCCCACCTCCAGGCCAGTCGGAACCCCAGGCCCTCAGCTCTTGGGCGTTCCTCGTGGTGGGCCCCTGGCCCTTTGACCCTTCCGGTCCTGGCCCCAGCTTGGACCAGTCAGGGGATGTCAAGACAAGTTAAGAGTCTATGGCCCGACTCTTTCTCTCTGGCTCCACCTTCTAGACCCTACAAAGGGGGTAACCCACCTGGTTGTGGGAGTTAGGAGTTAAGGTGCCCTGACCTGCCTTTCACAGGGGTGGTAACTGGCCTGGCATTTCCTGGGGGCTCCTGCACCACTGAGAGCCTTTCCAGGCCACCCACTCCCAGCAGGGTGCAGTTTTAGGTCATGCCCAGGACCCGGAGCCTCCTAACTATCCCCTACAGCTTCTCCCTTGCCTCTATATGGTACCAGCAGCCCTGTAGCCAGGCAATGTTGTTGCCTGGCCTCCCCGCAGCAAAGTGCCCTGTTTATATGGGTAGCCCTGAATCTAAAATGGCTACCCTAATCAGGCACCTGCTGGTTGCTGTCTTCTGGCCCTTAAAGTGGCAGGCACAAACAGTGCCCTGCCACACCTGGGGATAGAACTGTTGCTAGCAGTGGTTAGATGTCGTGCCATGACCTGGCAGCCAACCCTTCACGGCCTGGTATCAGGCCATGGCTCAATGGTTAGAAACCTCTGGATTAGAGCAATACAAATTCCTGTCCCTGTGACCAGACTTAGATGCTAATGGGTTGCCCTCACTTTACTTAGGAGTTGATAGCAGCATCTGAATGAACGGAGTGAAGGGGGGAAGGGGCAAGTGATGCAAAACCCATGGAATTACAAGCAAACACAATAAATCTCCCCCCTCCCTGCCCAGCCTTCCCCCTTTTTTGCAAAGCAAGCACAACTAGCACTATGAACCCAGGTAGTCAGGATAAGAAAAAATTAGGGATTGTGTTAAGGGAACCCAGTATTCAAACAGTGCTAAGGGCTGGGGGTTACATGATGCATAGCCCATCATCTACCAAATCCCCACCACTTTTCCCTACCTGCTCCCCGCCAAAAGGACATGCAGCATAAAGTAATCACCAATCAAAAAAAATGAAACAGAAACTTTTATTTACAAAACAAATATGAACCACAAGTCTTTATTTACAAATCCTTATTTACTAACCTTTATTTACAAACAGATTACCAATCTCATAACAGCTGCCACAAGAGAAAGATGAATAACTAAGTACTAAAACACAGGAACATTATATTAAAATTCACAAGTATAATAATTCAGTTAAAAGGTATGATTCATTATTAAGATATCATTTAAAAGCATGATTAATTTTAAAAAATCTGTCTAACTGGATGTGCTTGACTGAGAACTGCTGGATTGCATAGCATGCTTGTGTACAGGCCTCTGCTGTTCATGGACAGAGGCAGGTGAGGGACACACGACCTGCCTCTTATGTTCCCTGCCAAGAATCTGCCTGAGGCACAGCAGGTCTGCCTGGCAATCTTGCACAGACATTTTTCGCAGTCTTGAATTGCACTCACCAACCTTTCCATGTAAGCATCAGCAGCAGCCTGCCTCAGTGACCTGGGGGGCCCTTGGGGTTGGTATTGCAAGCAGAGCTGAAAGGCAAGCAATTTGGGAAATTGAGAGACAAGCAGTGAAACACAGTGGGTGGTCAAAACTGTCCACCCACAATTCCCTCCAATGCGTCTCCCCACTTTATGTTTTCCTGTATCACCCTGCACTGACCACTATTACCCAGTGGAAAGCACTGCACTATTCTCCCCATACTGTTTCCACCCCTTGATTTTACTTGCCACCCTAAATGAAGCTGTCAATTTGCTTGACACTGAGGGTTACAGCACATACTGCATGAGGTGGTCAAGCTCTGTGCTCTGTCCTCATCTGATGAACCTGCAGGAGACATGACAGGGACTTTTTCTGTACTCATGCCCCTGCCAGGAGTTGCAGTAGTGTTTGTGTATGGTAAGGCAGGTGATGATGCCACACCAGAGTCCTCTGTCCCTGTGCAGTCTCTCTGCTGAGCAGTAATGGCTTGAGCTGCCTTTAGTGGTTGATGTCATGCACAGGGGTGCCCTCAGGCTGTGCTTTTGCAACCTCCCCATGTAATTTTCAACCTAGCATCTTAGCCTTGTTATGGTACTGGACTGGTGTCCTGGTGTGGCCCCACTGAGTAATTCTCTTGGCTATATCTAGGTATATGTGCCAGTTGGCACCCAGGCTACAGGCAAACTGGTTAACAACCTCAGGGTCCCCCAGCACCTACACCAGACTCTTTGTTTCCATGAATGTCCAATTGGTTCTGGACCTATGCATCCTGGTCCTGCTTTTCCCCTGATCAGCAAATATCTCAGATCAATAAGGGGTATCCCAAGGGGCTCTGCTCAGTTTATATATTTGAGGTACCAGGACCAAGAGAAGTTAACCCCCATCCCACCCCCCACCCAGCATGTGGACAAAGTTAGGACAGCATACATGTTGCAACTGTTGTAACTTTTAGCACCAGGCATGGGGGGCTCAGCAGGGATCACTCCAAGGACAAGCTGGGGAGGGGGGCAATGCACCAACAGGTTGTTAGCTGAAGGAGTTTCCGTGCAGGGTGAATGTTGCAAAGTTTTGGTGCCAGTGTCACTATCCTGGGCTTCCCCAGGGTAAGGGGAGTGTGGGCGGGAGAGGGAAGAAAGGAGGCTAAACTGGGGAGCCAGCACTTTGCAGAAGCAGGAAAAGTAAGCAGCAGCCAGCCGAATGTGGAAATTTGAGGGGTACAGGTTTAGGGAAAACTGAGGCAGAGACTGAACCCCAGGAGTGGATTTGGGGCTAATAATACCTAAAAGGGAGATCCCAATTCAAACAGCAGAGAAGGCTTAATGCTGACACCAGATCTAAGTGAACCCCTGGTGTCATAGATTTCATAGACATTAGGGCCTGGAAGGGACCTCAAGAGATCATTGGGTCCAACCCCCCCACCATAGGCAGGAAGTCAGCTGGGATCAAGTGACCTCATCAAGAAATAAATCCAGCTGTTTTTTGAAGGAATCCAGAATAGATGCTTGCACCACCTCTGGGGGGGATTTTTTTCAGACCCTGGACACATGCACTGTAAAGAACTTTTTTCTAATATCCAGTCTAAATCAGCCTTCCTGGAGTTTATGGCTGTTAGACATTGGTATCCCTTGGGAGCTCTAGTGAACAGATGTTCTCCCAGGTCCTAATGTACCCCTCTTATGAAGTTGTAGGCTGCCACCAATTCCCCCCTGAGCCTTCTCTTCTCTAGACTGAAGAGTCCCAAATCCCTCAGCGTCACCTCATATGGCCTCCCTCCAGGCCTTGGATCATACTAGTGGATCTCCTCTGTGTCTCGGCCAGCCGGAGCCGACTCAAGATGATTCAGAAATCACTCGGTCGTTTGGGCGGGCTGGTGAATGGAGAGGCAGACACAGCTTATTGGTTGCAAAAACTTTACTTACGCCACTTGTAGCCGCAACGAAGGTGGTCTGGTCGCTTAAACAACTATGTGAGTTGCTCCAGCTGGCAAGGCTCAGGCCAGCTAATCCGTCCACAAATTAAGCCGGCAGGGAAAGGGTACGTCGAGGATTGTGCTCGGCGACGGGGAGAAGAATCGATAGGTGATCAGTCTATCTGTCAGCTCAGCCGCAAGTCAGATCTCTTTAGAGGCACTCTGCAGCATGCTCAAAGTTCTCCGACTTGGGCGGAAGTTGCACGAAATTTTAAACAGCTAGCAAGCCAATTACTAGCCGCCATGTAGGAATAATTTAGAACTGGCCAATAGCGGGACACAAATTTGCATTCAAATGGCGGGAACTCTCTTGCACCAGGGTTTTTCTGTTGCAACAAAACCCCTTTGCTGTGCAAGAGGCTCTCATGTGGTGGGAAAATTCCATCGTGCCGAGGCACCAAAATCACTGGGTTGTGACGTGCCCCCTTGCCGACGGCACAACTAGAATTTTAGACACATGAGCACATTATAAGGCATCTTTGTTTCAGGATTTACTGACCTGGCGAAGCTTAAACAACCAATATATATAAATAAACAATTTTATAGACCGGTCTTCTTAACAAACCATAAAATACAATAACTTAAACATATAACAACAACTATTGATCATCGTCTGATTGGAGAACATCAGCTTGGGACTCCCCTCGTTTATTAGTCAGTCCGTCTTCTCCTATAACAGATAATGCCAATTAAAATATTTAATAAGATGAGAGAAAACAGCGTCATAGCAAGTCCTGAGCGGATGGACATTCGCTGCCTCAGTGTCTCCTTTATAGCCGTCACTCTATTGACTCGAATGAACTGTAGTTTGGTGCTCGACGGATCTCACAATCGAGCGGCTGTAGATTACCGCTTTGCTGAGGTTAGACCTGTAAAGAAAAGAAAACAACAAAACAAAACAAAAGAAGTTCACTGTAAGGATACTGGGTGAACATTGGAACGGCGAGTCATCCAGTTGTGATGAACGATAATAGGAGGACGATCGGGTTTTTCTTCTAAGTGGACAGAATAGGTATTAGGATATTGTCCCGACTGTTGAACTGTTCCTTTGTGAACTTGCGGATGAGACTGGTGGGGTGCGATATTGAGATCCACACTAACTCATCTGCCTGGAACTTGGGTTTCCAAGGTGGGGGTTATTGGACATTAGCGTTGTCCCATAACAGTTTAGTGGTGTTCAGTGAGATGAGAACATCATGATTGCATTTGGTCCAGTTTTTAAACGTCCCTCCTCCTCTGAGGCGAAGTTGTTCTTTGTACAGGCCTATGTGTCTTTCTACAACGCCGTTGGACTGCGGGTGGTACGGCAGATGGAGATGCCATGCTACGTTGTGAAGACGAGCAAATTTATCTAGAGCGTTAGAATTAAAAGGGGGTCCCCCATCAGACTGAATCTCATGAGGAGGTTGCCAGGTAGCAAATACAGCAGTTAAGGCAGAAATAACAGCAGTGGCATTGCTTTTCCGTAAGGGAATAACTTGTAACTGTCTTGTTCCCAAGTCAACAACAACTAATCCTTTATTTGGCAGCTTAGACCCTGGGAGGGGTCCTAGCAGATCTACCTGCCAGACTTTTCCTGCTTGGAACTGTGAAGAGTCAAAAGCTCCGAGCTGATGCTTAGTTCTATGACGCTTCTCCTTAGCACATATCTCACAGGCCTGAGCTACCTTCTCCCAATCGCGCCGAACTCCGTATAAGGCCGGATCCGTAATGGTTCGGCACCAACGTTGATGGCAAACTCGTGGTCCTGGGTGACCCCAATTTTCATGAAGCCACACGAGGAACGGATTTACTTCAGGACCGGAGGTAGATGTGATAGGCAAGACGATGTCGGTCTGGAGTGGGTCTTCTAAGAGCTTATCGATGACCTCATGTACTGGATCAGTATCCGGACGGTGGGACTTAGTGTGTTTAACCAACTGGAGCCGTGCAAATTTGGTTAACGTTTTCCAGATGTTTTGCTAATCATTCAAATTTTCAGTGGGAAAGGCTGTACCCATAAGAATCTTGTAAATGTACTGTGAGTCGATGGCGATAATTGGAACAGGGAGCGTATCGTCATGATGTGTCAGACAATGTTCCAGTACCTTGAGGAATCCTAACAATTCACATTTTTGGGCCGAATTATCATCTGGGTCAGCTTGGAATATTTTTTCATCATGACAAGCCTTGCAATAGTACCCATAGCCTCCGCCATGTCGGGAGGTTCCATCTGAGGCCATCCACGCCGGGGCAGAAGTTCCATACAGTGTAGGGACCTTCTCCTCATCTTCTGGGCTTGGATTAGGTGCCGTGTCTTCTAACCTCCAGCAATCCCAGTTGTAATGGTGGGTAAGCACTAACGTATTCCAGGTCTTAGACTCCCCCTGAAAATGTGGGTCGACTTTTTCTGCATCCAGCAAGGGTAACAATGTGGCTGTCCCATGCCCCCTTGCTAATGGCTCCACCAGTTGTTCAGCTAGGAGGATTTTTCCTACAGCTCCATATCGATGTTGTGCCGCTTCAAGCGTCTTATGGGCTGTGTATACTAGCTCATCATGAGGGTTATGTACGACAGCCCACACGTGGTTTGTGGTGAACCCAAGGTTTACGGTTAGTGACTCACCCAGATCGATGGCATGGAGCTGTGTATCTTTAACCGTGGCTAGCAGGTGAAGCAGATTCCGCTAATCTCCTTTCATCCAGGGCATGGACTTTCGGGATTTGTCACAGATCTGTCGCTGCAACTTGTTGAGGAGTGCCAAATCACTGGGTGCAACATAATGCCAATACCAATTCAAATGACCCAAAAGCTGTTGAAAGTGCCTCTTAGTAACAGGGAGGAATGTTTTTAATGGATCGATGTTAGGACCATCATGTGAGATTCCGTGGTGGATGGAACCGATGTATCGGGTGCCAAGGAACGTGATGTCATCTACAGGATGTAGGCATGACTTTTCCTCGTTGATCATCCATCCCTCACTTTGAAGGTGAGCGACTAGTTGGTTGACTATACTAGTAACTACGGAACTATCACGACCCATGATGGCAATATCATCGACATAACTCCAGATTCTCAATTCCTCTTCTGGGGGAAGAGAGTGTGAGGCTTGAAAATTCTTTAGGGTATTATTCATGGCACCAGTAGCTAGTGACGGAGTGTCGCGATATCCCTGTGGACAAACCGTCCACCTGTACATAGTGCCATCAATGCACATATTTAGTATTCCTTCCGGGTCAGTTATTGGGATGGAAAAGAACATGTTTTTTAGATCCAGTGTGACTCCGACCCACTTACTTTGTTGGAATTGTGCCATCTCGAACATACATTGTGGCAGAGTAGAAGGATTAGGTTGTTGAACTACTTGACATCTTTTGTTAACCTCTCTATAGTCTATGACTAGCCGGGCTTCGTTAGGCTTTCCAGGTTTTGCGACTTCCCATCCTGATGACAGGTAGGTGCTGGCAGTTACGGTCTTAATACAGCCTCATTGCTCGAGTCGCCACAGGAGGTCAGTAAGGGACTTTTTTAGAGGACCCTTGGTTGGGATTGGTCGATATCGCCAGGTGGAGGTGTTACGAAACGTTGGTCGATGCCAATCCTGTTCTGGGATAATAATGGGTAATGCTTGTAGCACTTGTTCTTTAAGGTCAAGTGCTTTTATCCCCGGGATTCCTAAAATATTGATGCCGCCTAGGACAGCCTCTAGGGGGTATCGGTGAAAACATATTTCTTTCCTTCAGGGTTCTTTCCTTCGGAGTTCTTGGAGGTGACCACCATGGTTCTCGCCGGGGGGTAAACTCTTGACATCTGGGTCTCAGTGTTTCGGCTGGGTATGCTGAAGATCGGTCTCTTATATCATCAGAAGTTTCTTCACCTTGCTTCATGAGCGCCTGCAGTCGTGGGAGATGGCCTAAGAGATTTCCCACTGGCTGACCCGCCATCGAGTTCAAAAAGAGTCGGAGTGTGACAGCATTTACTCCTCCGTATACCTCCACGCAGGCGTCTATAGCTTCCAGGGGCGTTGGAATTGCCCCGGGGTCTGATAGGTGGCGATGAGCCCATCTCTCTTTGCGTTGGGCTGCTGTTAGTCCCATTGGATTTGCTCTTGGGCTCCATGAAAGATATGATACCCCGATTATGGCTAGGAGGAGTTGCTCTGCAGTGGCCTTCTGCGGGTGACCCTCATGCCAGGTGTGAAATTTGTGGGTTACCTGTCCCACCACAAGCACCGGGAGCGGGATGGGCCAGTGGGCACTGTCTGTGACCACATTCAAGTCAGTAGCACGCCCTCTGCTCCATGCCACTTGTTGGGTCAGGGCACTCGCTTCTTCCTTGTCTAAAGTGTCAGATCCAAATTCCACTATTAATCGTCCTAACCACATGGCCAAGGTTTCTTCTGGTTTTATTTTAGATTTTCTACAAAGTTCCTGAATTTCTGGTCGGGTGCGTGTGCGAGAGATAACAGTGGTACGTGTAGTACCTTCTTCATCCGCAATATGCTTCATCACAGCTATCGGGTGAGCTGCGGCAGAGAGAGAGTTAAATTCTTCATGCGGGAGTGTTGGATACATCCCTCCTTCCATTGCCCCCTCCCCATGGCAAGGAGGCGGGGCTGTTGGGAATGACGTCACCTCAGGGGGCGGAGTCGCTAGGTGGATCTCCGCTGGGTCTTCTAAAGCTCTGCCCCTCTTTTCTGGGTTTCCCGGATGGCTCGTGCTTCTTTCGGCGCCATTTTCTGCTAGCAGCATCATGCGGCTGGCGCTATTGATAAGCGTCGCTCCAGAGCCCTTTGCTGTCCGCTCCAACGACTCCTTACCCGCCGTATGCATCTGAGCCTCCAAATTTGCATACTCCCTTAATAGACCCGCTACTGTACAGAACAGCACATTCATCATCTTTCCCTTCTTCCATTTAGTTAAACCCCACTTGAGCACGTGACAGCCCTTGGTCTCCAGGTCCTCCCGGAGCTGAACGAGGAGCTCATGGCCCCGCGACCCAGGCACCAAATCCGGACAGTTGAACCAGTCCGTGGGGGTGGGTTCCCCTCCTTCCCTTAAGTATCGGGTGCATTGAGCGAACTCCTGAGCGGGGGTCAGCTTTTCTGCCTTCCGCGCCTTCACCCCGGTTAGGGATATGGCTGATGTTTCCTCCAGGGGTCGATAATAGACCCGATCGCTCCCCATTATGCATCCAAACTCCCCAAGGGATAGCTTAGTTCTCCATTCTTTTACGACTGCTGCTTCTTTTTTTATGGAGAAGTAGCCATCAATATTTCTTTCATCCCCTTCTACCGCCTGGTGGTAAGTGATATGCGCCCATAGATCGTTTGCATTCTCCACGCGGTGGGTCCCGGTGCGCCAGGGGCAGCACCCAATTAGGTTCATCTCCATCACCGTGCCCTTAAATCCCATCCTTGTCGCCATGTCTCAGCCGGCCGGAGCCGACTCAAGATGATTCAGAAATCACTCGGTCGTTTGGGCGGGCTGGTGAAAGGAGAGGCAGACACAGCTTATTGGTTGCAAAAACTTTACTTACGCCACTTGTAGCCGTGACGCAGGTGGTCTGGTCGCTTAAACAACTATGTGAGTTGCTCCAGCTGGCAAGGCTCAGGCCAGCTAATCTGTCCACAAATTAAGCCGGCAGGGAAAGGGTACGTTGAGGATTGCGCTCGGCGATGGGGAGAAGAATCGATAGGTGATCAGTCTATCGATCAGCTCAGCTGCAAGTCAGATCTCTTTAGAGGCACTCTGCAGTGTGCTTAAAGTTCTCCGACTTGGGCGGAAGTTGCACGAAATTTTAAACGGCTAGCAAGCCAATTACTAGCCACCATGTAGGAATAATTTAGAACTGGCCAATAGCGGGACACAAATTTGCATTCAAATGGCGGGAACTCTCTTGCACCAGGGTTTTTCTGTTGCGACAAAAGGCAAGAGGCTCTCATGTGGCGGGAAAATTCCATCATGCTGAGGCACCAAAATCACTGGGTTGTGACACTCTGGAATCTCTCAAGCTTCTCCACATCCTTCCTGAAGTGAGGGGCCCAATAGTGGACACAGTTTTCCAGCTGTGGTCTCACCAGGGCCGAGTAAAATGGGAGGATGACTTCCCTGGTTTTGCTTAAGATGCATACGTGGATGCATGCCAGAGTTTGGTTAGCTTTGCCCGCCACCACATCACATTTGTGGCTTATATTCATCTTGTGGTCAATCAAGACCCCCAAGTCCCTTTCGATCATGTTGCTAACAAGCGTAGTATTGCTGAGCCTGTAAGTATGCTGAGGGTTCTTCCTACCAAGGTTCAGCACCTTGCACTTCTCTGTATTAAAGGCCATTCGGTTTTGGTCAGCTTACCTTGAGAGTGTGTCCAAGTTGGCCTGTATCCCCAGCCTGTGCTGAGGTTTGATGGCCCTCCCCCATAATTTGGTATCATCCATGAACTTGGCCAGGTCACATCTGACTCCTGAATCTAGATTGTTGATGAAAATGTTAAAGAGTACTGGCCCAAGAACCAAGCCCTTATGGACTCGACTGGTAACACTGCGCCACATTGATTTGCTCTCTTCAACTAGTACTCTTTGGTTCCAACCCTGTAGCCAGTTGCCTAGCCATCAGAGCATATGATGATCTAGGCCACCGTTCCCCAGCTTAACAATGAGGACATCATGGGGAACTAGGTCAAAGGTCTTCTTGAAGTTCAGATAAATGATGTCCACATCATCTCCCTTGTCCAAGGCATATGTTACCTGGTCATAGAAGGAGATGAGGTTGGTCAGGCAAGACCTGCCAGTCACAAAGCCATGTTGGCTGGCATTCAAAAGCTTGACTTCTGTTAGTCTGGCATTAATGGATCCCTTGACAATTTTCTCCAGAATTTTTCAAGGAACAGACATCAGACTGATTGATCTATAATTCTTCAGTTCATCCCTCCTCCCTTTCTTGTAGATAGGAACCATGTTGCCTCTTTTCCAGTCATCAGGGACCTCACCTGAGCGTCATGATTTTTCAAATATTCCTGCCAAGGGGGATGCAATTATGTCTGCCAGCTCTTTCAAGACCCTCGGATATATTCTGTCTGGGCCTGCGGACTTGTGAATGTCCAGTTTTTCAAGGTGTTCCCTCACCTGATCAACATCAATTTTTGGCCTGTCCGCACTCCCAAATTGGTTTGTGCCATTCCTGGCAGTATGATCTTCATGGGAGGGTGAAAAACTGATATGAAAAAGTAACTTAGGAGATTGACTCTTCGTTAGGCATCTGATGTCAGTTGCCCTGTTGGATCTCTCAGGAGCCCAATACTGTCCTTGTTCTTTTTCCTACTTCCCACATATTTAAAGAAGGACTTTTTGTTATCCTTGATCTCCGGAGCAAGCCTAAGTTTGGTTTGTGCCTTGGCTTTTCCCGACTGTTCCCTGCAGGTGTGGGCAAGTGCAGAGTAATCATCTTTGGCAATGCTTCCTGTTTTCCAGCTGGTGTAGGCTGCTCTTGTGAGCTTAATGAGGTCCAACAGTTCCTTGTTCAGCCATAGGTGCTTCCTTGCTCGTTGACTGCATTTCTTGTGAAAAGGGATGGCTTTGCCCCGTGCTTCAAGGATTATGTTTTTGAGTGATGACCATTCCTCATGTACTCCCTTTTCTGGAGGGGTATGGTCTCTGATTGCCTGACTGACCAGTTCTCTCAGTTTGCAGAATTCGGCCTTCCAAAAGTTAAGGACTTCTGTTTTACTGAGGGGTTTGCCTGCTCTTTGGTGAACTAAAAAGGTGACCAACTCATGGTCACTATCACCAAACTTTCCCTTGATCTATAGATCACTTGCCAGGTCCTCCCCTTTGGCTAGGGCTAGATCCAGCAATGCCTCTCCCCTAGTTGGCCCATAGACCTCCTGGGTTAGGTAGAGGTCATCGATGCAGGTGAGAATACTACACAACCTCTCAGATTTGGCTGGTTGCATAGTTTTCTTGCATGCATCAATGACCTCTACATAACCCAGGAAGTCTGTGAGCCGACTAGGGGAGAGGCATTACTGGATCTGGTCCTGGCCAAAGGGATCTGGTGTCAGGATAATAAAAATGTGGGGACAGCTTTCATTAACCCCAGTACTAGACCAGCAGCAAGGCTTAATGCTGACACTGGCTCTGAGCAAACCCCAATTTTCGATGTTCTTTAAAGTTGCTCTTTAAGAAGTGTTGGGCCAAATACCTCCTTCTTCAAAAAAAAAAATTTTAAAGGTGACAAATTAAACTAAAATGATCAGAATTCTCTCATGTAAGGAAGAAGTCAGTCTTTGGAATGCAGTCACTGGGCTCTGGGGAAAATGGAAAGTAGACACTTGATCAAACAAGATCAGACAAATGCTTATTACCATGAATCAGTCGATGAGAAGATGTAGTACATAGCGACACTGGGTGGACAAAGGGGTGACGTATACAAAAATTCAGTGACATCTGGTGGACAAAAGGGCCTCATTACAGGACATTCAGTGATTTCCATGCACATGAGACTGTTTCTTTACAATTTGTGGCATGGCAAACTAAACTACCTCGGGATGGGTTATAGGTTGTGTGGAGCCTGCGCCTCGCTCCGTCTGACCTATCGGGGTGTGGCCCCTCCCCTCAACTCGCCTGCCATGACTTGGATGTACTCAATTACCTTCGGAGGGGTCTCCAGTGGAGCTCTTTATCCTGGGTGGGGCCTCCCGATAGGCGGTGGTACTCACGGTTATCGGACGCGGTGATCCACGGGGCTCCACCTCCCCTACACCCCGTCCACACGCCAGCCGCTGGGCGATGTCCTTCAGATGTTGCCAGGCCCAGTATGATGGCCTCTGACCGGTTCCCCGGTTCTCGGTCATTCCCCTCTCCTGAAGAGAGGGGTTTCTCCTTTCTCCTCCCTTATAGATAACACTCCTCCGGACCAGGGGGAGCTGGTGGTTGCTTCCCCTGGTTCCAGCCCCCTCCTGGGGCCTCCGCTATCTCCCCTTTCCTCCCGTCCGCAGGGCGCTCCCCTGCTTCCTGTGCGACTGCCGCTTCAGGACTCAGCAGAGAGAGTGCCTTGGCGTGCAGTCTCTGACTGCCTCTCGCCTGGCTGCTGGCAAAAGGCATCCCGCTCCTGCCTATACTGCTTGCTTGAGACCCGCAGGTGGGGTCCTCGACGCTCCGTGCGAGAGCCTGCAGCACGGGCCGCGCACCCGTACTCTCTCCCCCTGGCTCTCTCTCTTTCCCTGTCCTGTCGGTGTTTTTGAATCCTCCCGCAGCGGCCGCTCCGGCCGCTGGGATTGGCTCAGCTGTTCGCCGCGCGGTGAACAGCTGTTGCCAGAGCCGGAGTAATGGCGGCTCGCGCGGCTGCAGCCGCGGCTGCGGCTCTTCCTCCCGCTGCCCCTCTGCTGGTACGTATGCCCTTCTGGGGGCTTGCTCTAGGAGTCTAGGGTCTGTGGGTCCCCTCTTCTCCCCCTCACTCGCCTGTGGGGGCGCTTCGCCGCCACAGACCTCCCCCCTTAAGTTGCCTTGTGGCGGCTGATTTTCTCTCATGACGGCATGTGTCACCTGCAGCTCCTCCCTATGGATGTGGCCCGTACCGTCCCCTGCGTCATCTGCGCCTCCCCACCTGGACAAGAAGTCAGCCACAAAGTTATCTCGGCCTGGACGGTGTATCACCGTGAATTTGAATGGCTGTAAAGCCAAAGTCCAGCGGGTGATCCTGGTGTTCATGCTCTGTTTCTGTGTTAACCACTGTATTGGTGCGTGGTCTGTTACTACCACGAATTCCCTCCCCATCAGGTAGTACTTAAAATATTCTATTGCCCAGCGTATTGCCAGGCACTCCCTTTCGATGGCGGTATACCTGGTTTCTGCCTGACTGAGTTTCCTGCTGGCAAAGGCAATTGGGCGCTCCTCCTGCCCGTGTTTCTGCAGTAACACTGCTCCCAGCGCCCATCCTGATGCATCCGTCTGTAAAACGAAAGGGGCGTTAAAGTTAGGCGTGTGCACGACAACGTCATGGCGCATTGCTTCTTTCAAATTCTGGAAGCCTTTTCGCATCCCCGGTGTCCATTTCAGTGGCGTCACAGATTTCCCAGCTAACACGTCAGTAAGTGGCGTGGCGAGCGTCGCGAAGCAGGGTATAAATCGTCAATAATAGTTAACGAGTCCCAAGAAGGAACGCAGTTGTTTGCGGGTTCTCGGTTCCTGGAACTGCCTTATAGCCTCAATCTTATCTGTGAGTGGCCGAACTGTCCCTCGGCCTACTCGAAACCCTAGGTATGCTGTTTCTTTCCCTGCCAGTCTACATTTCTTCGGGTTGGCGGTCAGCCCTGCTGCTCGGAGTTCCCCCAGGACTGCTCTGAGGTCTTGGAGGTGTTGTCGCCAGCTGGCCGAAAATATAATGATGTCATCAATGTATGCCGCCGCGTATGCTGCGTGGGGTGCCAATAGGTTGTCCATTAACCTCTGAAACGTCACAGCTGCTCCGTTGAGGCCGAAGGGCATCCGCGTAAATTCGAATAGGCCCCATGGGGTCCCGAAGGCCATTTTGGCACAATCCGTGGGTTGCATCGGGATCTGCCAATATCCCTTTGCCAAATCAAGCGTGGTTATATACTGTGCTTCCCCGATTTTCTCCACGAGGTGAGTGACGTGTGGCATCAGAAAGGCATCAAATGTAGTCAGGGCATTGAGCTTCCTGTAGTCCATACATATGCACAATGACCCATCCGGTTTGACGACGGGGACTATGGGGCTCTGCCATTGACTGCGGGACGGTCGTATAATCCCTTGTTCTTGCATTCTCATAATCTCTTGTCGTATTTCCTGTTGCCACCGCTGCGATATCGGCCTCCATCTCTCCCTCACCAGTGCTCCCTGAGGGGTCCTGATTTCATGTTCTACTCCCATTACTCGCCCCGGGATCTCTCGGAACACTGCCCTAAATTCCTCTATCAAAGCTAGTAATTCCTGCTGTTGGTGGTGGCCCAACTCCTTGCCCATCTGTACTGCTCCCTCCTTCCCGGGTCTCCTTAACCCGAGACACATCGGTCCCAGGTCCTCCTTTGTATCCTCATCTAAGGCCAACCAGCCCTGGGGAGTTTTCCACTCTTTGAGCAGATTTACTTGGTAAATCTGTCGCTCCTGGTGGTGACCTGGTTTAAGCAATTCATAATCCACGGGCCCTACTTGTCTCACCACGGTAAATGGCCCCTGCCACATAGCCAGCTGTTTGCTGGAGGAGGTTGGCAGCGATACCAGAACTTTGTCCCCCGGCTGGAACGTCCGCATTTTCGTCTTCTGATTGTAAGGCCTTTCCTGTATGCCTTGGGCGTCCCTCAGGTTTTGCCTGGCGATCCGTTGGGCCGTGGAGATTCGATCTTGTAGCTCCTCCCAATACCTCTCCGCCGATACCCCCAAGCCTATTGGCTTCTCCCACTCTTCCCTTACGATTTGTAGCAGTCCCCGAGGGCTATGGCCATACACCAACTGAAATGGGGAGTATTGGGTTGACTTCTGCGGCGCGTCCCTTAGGGCGAACAGCAGGGGTGTCAAGATGGTATCCCACCTCCGCGGGTCTTCCTGGGCACACTGCCTGAGCATCCGCTTGATGGTCCCATTTAACCTCTCTACCAAACCGTTAGTTTGGGGATGGTAGACCGAGGTCTTTAGTTGGGTGATGCCGAGGGTCTTGCATAAAGCCTTCATTACCCCAGACATAAAGATTGTTCCCTGGTCCGTGAGGATCTCCCGAGGTATGCCCACCCGTGCTATCCACTTAAGAAGTTCCTCCGCTACCCAAGTGGCATTTATGGACCTTAGGGGCACGGCGTCTGGGAAACGGGTGGCATAATCTATCATCACCAGGATATATTGGTATCCGTTATGAGACCTGGGGAGGGGTCCTACTATATCCAGGGCGACCCGCGAGAACGGTGTCTCCACTATGGGCATGGGCTTCAGGGGTGCCCTTCAGGCCTTCCATTCCTGGGCCCTCTGACACTCTGGGCATGCGGCCCCCCACCTTTCCACATCCTCTTGGAGATGAGGCCAAAAGAATTCTTGGACCAGTCTTGCCCGGGTCTTGTTACGTCCCAGATGGCCACCCAGGGGTGAGTCATGGGCCAGTCTCCACACCGCTTTGCGGAGTGAGGTTGGGACCACTAATTGTCTCCCCCGTATGGTACCCTCCTCACCCCGTTGGACCCGATATAGTAGCCCCCCTGTTACCTCGAAGCTGGGACGCCCCTGGGAGGGTCCTTCCCCGGGGTCAGCGTCCCACATCCGCTGCAGTTCCGGGTCCTCATGTTGTGCCCTACGAAATTGGGCCGCGCTCACGAACTGTTCCAGATCGATGTCGCCTGTCATAGTCTCGTTGCGACGGGCTGTGCCCTCGCCGGCCCACCCGTCGCCCCTCTTGATCTGGTTCCCCGCCTCCTGCGTAGCCCTCACTCACTCAAGGACAGTATAGAATGGGCCCCATTCTCAGCCTAGTATCATCTCGCATGCCAGGGTCGGGGCAATTCCCACTCGGAGCTCTCCGCTGAACTCCATTACCCTAAGCGGGACATAACAAGTCTGGAACTGCATCTCCCCCCCTAGTATGCAGGTCATCGTCAGGGGCCCGTCACTCTTTCATTCCCTCTGTGGAGCGAGGTCTGCCCGAAGTAGGGAGTGGGAACACCCCGTGTCCAATGTGGCCTTAACCATCCTGTCTCCAACCCATGCGGTTACTACGGGCCGGTTCCATCCCTCGTTCTGGGTTGCCGACCCGAAACTGCAATCCATGGGTTCCCCTCTCTCTGTCTCTTTGCCTCTGTCCCGGGAGGGTGGATATCCTGTAGGGGTGCGGCTCAGCTCGCTCAGGCCTTCCTCATATTCCTGGGAGATGTGTCCAGTTTGCCCACAGCGGTAACACACCACCCCTTTCGGTGGCCCTCGTTTGGGGACCATTAGCTTTCCCCTTCGCTTGTGGGTCCCTCTTTCGTGCCTCGGGGCCCTCGTCCGTATCCCCGTTCCCTTTCTGAATTCGCAAAAGCCTCCGCCAAGCGAAGTGCCTCTTTGCTAGTTTGCGGCTGGTGTCTGCGTACCCACCTCTGGGCATCCTCTTCCAAATCCCATAGGAATTGTTCTAACAGGATCTGGTCCATCACGCCCGCCCGGTCAAACTTGCCGGCTGGCAACCATTTGTTAAGCGAGTCCCTTAGAGCTTGCAACAACCCCTGGGGTCGCCTGGCCTCCTTGGACTTTCGGGCTCTAAAGGCCTGGCGATGACTTTCTGGTGAAATCTCAAGCCTGTAGAGGATTGCCGCTTTCACTGTCTCATAATCACAAGCTTCGTCCCTCGATAGCGCTCGGTAGGCTGCTTGGGCCTGATCTATTACCAGCGCCCCCAGGTGGTGGCCCCACTGACCACGGTCTAGCCCTGTCTGGATGGCTGTCCTATCGAATGCCTCGATATAAGCTTCTGGGTCGTCCTCCCTAGTCAGCCGGGGCATTTTAAATAAAGCAGCGTTTCGCTGTATCCACTCCTGCTGGTGTGAGCTCTGTTGTTGCTGCACTGCCAGCACCTGCCCTATGGCCTGGATAGCCTGCGTAAGCAGCTCCGTGGGTGCGAGGGCGGGCTGTTGCATCACTGTCGGGTCCCGGGTCGGGACACTGTCCCTTCACCACCGTACGAGAATGATGTAGTTCCCGGCCAATGCACCACTGTGGAGCCTGCGCCTCGCTCCGTCTGACCTATTGGGGTGTGGCCCCTCCCCTCAACTCGCCTGCCACGACTTGGATGTACTCAATTACCTTTGGAGGGGTCTCCAGTGGAACTCTTTATCCTGGGTGGGGCCTCCCGATAGGCAGTGGTACTCACGGTTATCGGACGCGGTGATCCACGGGGCTCCACCTCCCCTACACCCCGTCCACACGCCAGCCGCTGGGCGATGTCCTTCAGATGTTGCCAGGCCCAGTATGATGGCCTCTGACCGGTTCCCCGGTTCTCGGTCGTTCCCCTCTCCTGCAGAGAGGGGTTTCTCCTTTCTCCTCCCTTATAGATAACACTCCTCCGGACCAGGGGGAGCTGGTGGTTGCTTCCCCTGGTTCCAGCCCCCTCCTGGGGCCTCCGCTATCTCCCCTTTCCTCCCGTCCGCAGGGCGCTCCCCTGCTTCCTGTGCGACTGCCGCTTCAGGACTCAGCAGAGAGAGTGCCTCGGCGTGCAGTCTCTGACTGCCTCTCGCCTGGCTGCTGGCAAAAGGCGTCCCGCTCCTGCCTATACTGCTTGCTTGAGACCCGCAGGCGGGGTCTTCGACGCTCCGTGCGAGAGCCTGCAGCACGGGTCGCACACCCATACTCTCTCCCCCTGGCTCTCTCTCTTTCCCTGTCCTGTCGGCGTTTTTGAATCCTCCCGCAGCGGCCGCTCCGGCCGCTGGGATTGGCTCAGCTGTTCGCTGCGCGGTGAACAGCTGTTGCCAGAGCCGGAGTAATGGCGGCTCGCGCGGCCGCGGCTGCGGCTCTTCCTCCCGCTGCCCCTCTGCCGGTACGTATGCCCTTCTGGGGGCTTGCTCTCGGGGTCTAGGGTCTGTGGGTCCCCTCTTCTCCCCCTCACTCACCTGTGGGGGCGCTTCGCCGCCACAGGTTGCAATGACAAACTCATTAAAATTGTTAGAGACTAGAGGATGTGTAAATTGTGACACCATTAGGCCACATAAATGGGCAAATTTTGTCACTTTTAATTGCAGTGTCATGTGTCCAAACACCTCAAGGACTAAACCATTTAAATTTTACCATCATGTTATGGCGAGGGGCCCAATCTTTTTTTTTTTTTTTCCCCCGTCAGAGTCCGTCTGCAGCTGGGGGTGAACTGCTGGCAGGCTGAGTGGCCCTTCAACTGTGGGGGTCCTGGGTTCTTCCCTCCATGGTGGCAGTGCCCCCGGGGCCACCCAGGTTGGCTGCTAGTAGGTTGGGTACTGCCCAGCTCAGATGTAGCACCTGGCCCAATCCAACTGTTCCGCAAGCCTGCCTGGGGAGCAGTGCCTGGTAGGCTTCCAGCGAGTGGGATCAGGGAACAATTGGATTGAACCGGGTGCTGCCTCTGAGCTGGGACAGCACCTGGCCTACTAGCAGCCCATCTGGGCAGCCCCAGGGGCCAGCAACACCACAGAGGGAAGGACTGGGGCCTCCTGCAGCTGAGTGGCTGCTTAGACCACTGGCAGCTCACCCCCTGGTCGTGATGGCAGGCGAACAGGTTTTGCTGGAAAAAAAAAAGATTGGGCCCCTCACTGATTCTGTCTTCAGCAGGTTCCTGCATCCAGCAGGATGCCTGGGTCCACCTGGGAATGGGCTGGCTTGCCCCTGGGGCACCACAGGAAGGTAGCAGGAGGGCAGCTGGGTTTGCTGGTAGCTGGAGAAGGAAACCCAGGCAGGCTTGGGAAGTGTTGGATTGGGCACTTCTGAGTTGGGGCAGCACCTGGCCAGCTAGCAGCCCACCTGGGCTTCCAGCGCCCCATGCACTATCTCTGCTGCCTTCTCCCACTGCCAACAAACCCAGCCACCCTCCTGCCACCTTTCCACAGTGCTCTAGGGGCAAGTCAGCCTGGTCCTGGGCGGTCCCAGCTGCAGGAGCCTGCTGAAGGCAGAAACAGCAGGGGGCCTGATCCTTTTTTTCTGTGGAGCCTGCCTGCCTTTCCTGTGGCCAGGAGGCAAACTGACAGTTACATCATTGCAATTTACATCCAGATGTTTGCAATGATGCAAAGTAATTTAAAACCCCCAAAAGTCTTGGACACGTACACTGTGATACCATTAAGACACACGAAGTGATATTTTCGTCATGTGTACATGTTAATGGCATCACGTGTACAAGGGCCCTATGGAGTGTTTCCACATTAAATGGAATGTGGGAAGTTTGGGGTCTATGTAAAACAAATAATCAATGGAATATCTACAGCAGTTTTTAGAATATGCAGTGTCTGTGTTGTATAATTACTTTTGGCTTTGGACAATGCTGGTCTTCCAAATACCCCCTTATTTAGTCTCATCATTTTGTCTCTAGCCATGTAAGCAGCTCATTTGAACTTTGTTTTCTATTGAGATCTCTCTCTCTCCTCTGTCTTGTTCAGTTCACAGACTTCAGAATAATCAGTACTTCTGTTTTGAAATTCTCTGTCATTTAATATTACTATTGAAAACACCCCTTCCTACCACTTTATGACTGTCTTTCCTATTCATTCATCTTTTCACATATTTTAACACAATTCCTTTTTTCATTGCTGTTTCTAATCTCTTTCAGTCTCAGCTACTAGGAACTTCTCTATCCTGTTTTTGTTTTTTTCTGACATTCTTAATCTTTTTAAAATCCTGTCTCAGTACCTATTTATTTCCCTCTTTTTAATGCTGTATATATTGATTTGCTATCTCTTCCTACTCTTAAAAGCTATTATTTTGTTCTCACTCAAGACCACATTGACAAGCTTTTTTTTTTTTAAATACTAGCTTATTGGCATTTTTTTTCTTTTTTGCTAAATTCATCTGTTATTCTTAGTAATGCTTTGTATCAAAGTAGCTACATGCATACAAAAGTGCAATATAATGGTTAAAATGATGTCAGGGTCACAAGTCTATCCCTAGTCTGCTGCCTATAGAGGTAGTAGAATTAGTAGGTAGTACAGCACACTATTTTCTGTAGCATATGAAAGAGTGAAGTGACCAGCATCTTGTCTGGCTACCTTAAACACTACAGAAAACAAGGCATCCATGTGCCACAGGTAATTGTATACCAGATAACTAGGTACCCATGTGCAATAAGATAATTTAGTTCTTTGTTTCACTGAGCTTTAAGAATTGCTTACATAAATACCAAGATTATTTTTAACTCATTACTTATGTACTGTTTGTGTGAAATCACACTGGATTTTTTCTTGGCCGTCTGTTTTGGTCCATGCTTGATAGTGACCATTGATCCAATCATTGGAGTAGCCTGAGAAAGGGTAGTACACAAACTTGTTTCAGTTACCAACAAAATCTGCACACAGACAGTAAAGGAAGAGCCCTTTTCTACCAAACAGACACCTAAGTGGTGCATAAATGGTTTACTGGGAAGTAGAATTGAGTGAGCCTCAAGTCATATAAATAACCCTTGTTTGAATCCCCTAACCTTGTTAGCTGTACAGACAGCAATGTGGCTGTTCATACAGACTCGGATGCTGGGGTAGCTTTCAGTGACTTCCCAGCGTAACTGTTAGTGGCCCAGATCTGTGTCCATAGCTGGTTGTGGAGGCTTGTACCAACAAACAGGAATGTCTCTGCCCTCATGTGCAGTTTCTTTCTCCTCCGTCCTCCTCGAATGCAATGCCCCCCTCCCTCCTAACACCCATTTGTGCAGTGTTCAGGCTGTGGGGCTCTCAGTGGCTATATGAAGTTTTCTCTGTCTTTGGAGAAACTGTAGCAGCTGTTTATGTGGCCTTACCCCTGCCACCAGCATGTCCCACAGAGTCAGCATAGCTGAATGCCTTGTAGGTGTTCTGCAGAGCCAAGGGGTGCCCTAGAGCATGGCAAGTGACTGGGAGCAGGGCAGGGATACATGCATTGCAGGATGCAGGGGTCTCCCACAGTACTCCAGTGTGTTAGTTATGGCAGACATTGTTGCTGGCAGTTTTGGTCTGGTCTCAGAGATGAGGTAGCGGTCCAGCAGCAGGTCGTGTAGCAGCTACATGAGCCCTCTGCTTTTCCCCCTGTGAAAGATGATGTTCCTTTTCCAGTCCTGAGTGATTCCCCACCAACCTCATGAACAGTTCTAGGGCATAGACCCAAGGCCAGCCCCTGACCATGAGGAAGAAGGAATTTTTGAGGTGGGGATTTAGGGGGTAAGAATGAGGGGATCTTCTCCACAGAGAAGGGTATAGGACTCTTTGGTCATGACCTGTCTATGGAGAAGTGAGAGGGACAGTGGCGCTACTGTGGTTTGTGTCAGGTGGCATCCACCTTCCATGGATCTTCCCCTTAATTACATTGTAGTGTGTTGGATATGCATTCAGTTGGATATTTGTCTTCAAAGAAATTCCTAAGAAACAGAGAGGACAAGTTTATCATCCAGAAAGCAGATAATCCAACCAGAGGTTAAGCTATTGTGGATCTACTTCTAACTATTGGAAGGATGTGATTGCGAGTGTGAGAATAATAGGAACCTGGTAGTAGCATTCAAGAACTTAAATGCAGTAAAGTAAGAAAAGAACAAAGAGACCACAGTGATATAAGAGATGAGGAAAGCAAATCTGAGAGATTAAGATTCTTGGTAATTACAGTAGAATTAGGAGGAAGTATTAAAATCTATAGTGTGCAAGAAGGCTGGAAAACATACTATAATTCAATTGTACTATAATTTAAATGCTGAAAAGTACAGTTGTCTCCAAAGCAGGCCTTAGGAAGGGCATCTTTAAATATCAGACACTAGATAATAAAGCAAAAAATGCCAAACTGAAAATGAATAAATTGGAAGGAAACCGGTAAAGAATATATTGAGTTACTTAAGGATATCAGGGAAGACAGAGACCAGATTCTCAGCCTTAAAGGATAAGGGAAGTAGAAAAACCTTTCCAGTTATTTCAGGAAAAAAAATGCCAAAGAGGAAGCAAGGTCATAAATACATGAAGAAGGACCTGAAATAGTTAAAATGAATGAAATTTTTAATTAAAAAACAAAAAAACCTTAAACTTGGTATAAACAATGAGTAAGCAATGCATTTCTCTTTAAAACAGTTCAACCAAAAAGAGTTAAAATTTTGCCTTTGCAATGTAAGACGCTATCAGCGTTCAGGTCCAGATCATATGCACTGCAGGATGTTAGAGAAATGGAGTTAACTAAGAATTTACCACCCACCGACAATTATTTCTGACATGTAGCAGACAAGTGGAGAGGTTCTGGAGAAAAGCATATATGGTACCAAGTATCCAAAAATGAAAGGGCAGTGATTCTAGCAATTTCCATTCAGTAAATCTAACCTCAATTGCAGCAACAAATACTGAGGGAGAAAAATCTCTCTCTAGGAGATAATCGAAGTACAAGCAGCAGGCAGAGTGGGTTAGTAAAGATGAAATCTTGCAGAACAATTTTAGTAATTTCTATTGGTGATACAATTACAAAATTAGTGAATAAAAAGAGATGTAGAAAAGGTTATAGATGAGATTTTCAAGTGCAACTAATTGTGCCAGCATAATTTGTCTGTAAAACCTGTCTTAAAAGCTCTGGGTAAAATGTTCCAGTGCAAATGATCATGCTGTGATATACAACCATTGTAGGCTCTTGTACACTTTTCTTTATCATCTCTGTTGTAGAAGAAAAGACCTATGGTAAGGAGAAAAAGGAATGATCTGGGCTACCACGGATCACAACAGTCCTGGGCTCCCTTTTTAGTTGTTGTTACATCATTAGTCATTTAGAGCAGCTGTTGGGCTACTGTTATCCTCAGCACTTCTTCATTGTCTTCTATCTCTGGTGGCTGTTTCTCCACCTTGCAGAGACAAAATCAGAAAGGCTAAGGTAAAAAATGAACTCATCTCGTGAGGGATGTTATAAACAAGAATAAGAGGTTCTATAAATATGTTGGCTAGAAAAGAAAGAGCAAGGAAGTTGTGGCAATCACTGTTTTATCAGGGGGAACTCTTTAAGAGAAGATGCAAAGAGGATGGAGCTGCTCAAAAGCTGCTTTGCCTCCGACTTTCAAAAAATATTAGTCTGCAAGCAGCCAGCCAATAAGGATTATTTGGATAAGGAAGGGGACAAGTTGAGATATATGAAAAGAAACAGAGGGCTTTTGAGGGGTCTGAATTAATTTAATGCAGCAGGACCTAGTGAATTTCATCCCAGGGTACTAAAGGAACTGGCAGAAAAGCTTATGAAGACATGAGAGACAGCTAAGGTACAGGAGGCTGAAAAAGGGCCAACATTGTGTCCTTGTTTTAAAAAGGCAAAAAGTAGAATCTGGGGAAATATAGATTGGTCACCTCGATACCCAGAACGTTACTGGAACATATCATAAGGAAGTTCATTTGCAAATGGAGAAGGAAAGGCTGATCTCAAGCAGCCGGCAAGAATTTATTACGAACAAATCATACCAAATAAACTTGATCTCCCTCTTTGACAAGATAGCTACTTAGATGGATGAAGGGAATATGGATATAGTACATTGGTGGATATAGTATATCTGGACTTCAGCAAAACTTCTGACAAAGTCTTGCATAACCTTCTCATAAACAAATTGGAGAAATGTGGGCTGGACAAAACTACTACAAGTTAGACAAACAACTGGCTCAATGGCTACAAGGAAAGTATAATTATATATGGAACCATGTCAGCATGGCAGGAGTTTATTAATAGAATCCCACAGGGGCCTGTGCTTTTCAATGTGTTTATAATGATTTGGATATTGGAATAAATTATTCTTGAAATAAATTTGCAGATAACATGAAACATGGAAGGATTGCAAACATACTGGAGGACAGGAGGGCAATTTAAAAGGATCTTGACAAACTGGAAAGCTGGGTTGGAGCTAACAAGATGAAATTCAATGTGGATAAATGCCAGGTGCTACTCCTCAGGAAGAATAAGCAAAAGCTGGCATACAAAATGGGTGAAACCTGGTTGGATTTCAGCATTACAGAGAAGGATCTGGGAGTCTTGGTTGATCATAGACTCATTATGAGCCTACAGTGTGATGCAGCCACACAAAAGACAAATGAATCAATAGGAGCAGTATGTGCAAGACATGAGAGGTAATAGTGCCTCTTTATTCAGCACTGATTCAGCCTTATCAATGGTACTGCATGTAGTTTTGGGCTCTGCATTTTAAAAAGGGCATGGAGAAGTTAGAGAGGATCCTGGGGTGGGTGATAAAAATGATAAAGGGATTGGAAAAGCCATATGAAGAGAAGTTGAAAGAAACAGGCATGCTCAGCTTGTGGAAAAGGTACTTAAGAGGGGATATGATGGCAGTCTTCAAATATCTGAAGGGCTGCCATAAAGAAGAGGCAGAACACCTTTTCTCTCTTGCTGCAGAGTAGGTCACAGACCAAGGGCTTGAACTTGCAGCAAGGTAGATTTAGGTTGGATATCAGGAAAAAACTTCTTTACTGTTAAGACATTGAGGCAGTGGAATAGATTTTGAGCTGTGGAATCTCCATCATTGGAGGTGTTCAGGAAGGTATTGGACAAGCATTGGTCAGGGGTAATCTAGGATTTGCTATGCCTGTTTTACTGTGGGAATTTCTCATGCTTCTGAGTTTTGCTGCTTGCTACACAATGTTACAAAGGAATTGTTTTCTCCTCCTGCTGCTATATGTGTCAAGGCTCTTGATGGGACTAAAAACTGGAGCTTTCTGGCTAGAAGGGCTTCTACCTCTGCTCAGAGTCTGATCACTTGCCACATTTGGCACCAGGAAGGAATTATAGCCCATGGTGAGATCGGTACAGACTACAGAGGATTTGCCTTCTTCTGTAGCACGGGGTGTGGACATCATTTTTGGATCTCTCAGGCATATTTTAATAACCTTTGCAACAGCAGGACACTGGCCACTGTTGTCCCACTGCTTTACCTGTGGCAGGTGAGGGTGCTATGCCTTGTGGTTGTGTGACAGGGTGGATGGTGCAGTTTTAGTGATAGGTTAGACAAAGATTTTTATGGGATGTTTTGCATAGCGATGATCCAGCTTCAGGCAAGTGGCAGGACTAGATGACCTCCAGAGGTCTCTTCTAGAGCTACTTTTCTGTGATTTACCCCTCACTCCCTAGAAACATGCTGGTAATTAATTTCACTATCATAAACCCAGGTTGGCCACAGCTTCCCCATGAATCCCCATGTGAAAACTCCAGAGATGCACTAACACTTACTGGAATTTAGCAGGGGATGAGATGTGTCCCCCTGCTATGTGCACAGAGCCCAGCCACTGCATGGATCCAATACTGAGTGGGTAGTCTGTAGCATTCAGTGAATAATCTAGGAATATGCAAAAGAAGCCAGAGGCAGTTAAACCTTACTTTTCACAAAGGGTGGGAAATCCTACCACACACAGGGTATATCTACACATGTGCTCTAATGTGCATTAGCTTCTGTTAATACACATTAAGGTATGGCAAAAAAAAAGTGTTTTTGCTAAAGCGAATTAAAATAAGCTAATGTGCCTTTTTCTAGTACCTCACAATGGTGGTACTAAATTTAATGCACATTAACAAAAGCACATTAATTAATGTGTAGATGTGTGCACAGATTATTATTATTTTACATTTTAAAAATAAGTGATGGTACTTAAAGCAACAAAAAAATAGTGCCTATTTTTATAGGCAGAACAAATAGGAGTTATAGTTGAGGTTTCCTGCCAAGTTCTATTATACGATTCTCTCTCTCTCTCTCTCTTTCTTTTTGCTTACAGACTTGCTGTTCTTTAAATCTTTTTTGAAGGGGGAAGGGATCGCTGCAAAATTTTTCTCATAATAAAGATAAATTGTATCATCCATGTTAAAAAAATTGCTATTGCTCTTATATTAAGAAGCTCTAGGAACCTCTGTTTTGGAACAGGGACTTAAAATTTGCCTGGAGCACAGTGCTGATGTCAGGGATGTATTCTTTTTCCTACCCCTTTGAAAACTGGCCCAAAGTCTGTCAAGTTACGAGCATGTGAAAATCTCAATTTGGGCATGCTCATTAAAACCCTGTTACAGTCTGGATGCATCTACATGTGCCATTAAAGCAACATGATAAACTCTGGTGAAGTTTGCAGTTTATCATGGTACCTTAATGGCATGTGTAGGTGCTCAGATTGCATGTGCAGATGCTGCACCCAGGACTGTGGCAGGTTGAGCTGGGATGGAGCAGCCCCAGGCTGGCAGGGGAGCTGAGGGCTTGGGCATGGCATCAGGTGGCAGAGGGACTGGCTGGGGCACAAGAATGTCCCAATATGTGGAGACCTGTGGTTAGGGGTAGGCAGGTGTCTGGTCCCTTGGTGCCTGGGCTGACTGGGCACAATGTGTGCTTGGGTCAATTTTGACATGTGTTAAGGTGCAGTTATTTTCACTGCAGTAAGATAGTACTGTCACTGACTATTATCAGATGTCGGCAAAAAGTAGTTTGCTGTGGTCTAATAGCATTGCATGTGTTGACTGACACTTGACACCACAGGAAATTAGTCTACTATGCAGTTAAGTGCACATGTAGATGCACTCTCTGATAGCTAATTTCCTTAAAAATTCTATAGGCTTTGGGCATTCTCCTTCCCAAATTTTCTGCAGGTGTAGGCTTTCCCTGAAAGTGCTGTTACTGGCTTCTGGCTCTCTAAGACAAGAGGGTGTCTTCCCTGTAGGTGCTAAAGGGGACTGAAAACAATGGGCACTATATTTTGCTCAGATAGGCTGCACTAACCTAGCCTTGTGTTAGGTTCCCTGAAGCATCTTAGCCTTTTGGCTAAGATCAAGCATGTTTGACACCAAGGGGAGAGTGTCAGGGTTGGCTCTGGCCCTCCTGGTGTTGGCCTGGTATTGTAGCTCCTTCAGACTTAGTGCCAGTTCCTTGTGGAGGGAACACCCGCCCATTTTTAAGGGCCCCCCAAAAAAGTTTCCATCGCTGAGTTGCCCAGTGTGGATCAGGTGTTTTATGGGCATGCTCAGCACTGACTGCATTCAATCAGTTTCACAGTTGGTTTCCATGACTGAGCACGTGCTACATCTAGTAGCAGTTTAATAATAGACAATGTATTTAATTGGAGGCATGGAGGGTTTGCTGGTATGCAAATATAAAGTGAGGGATTTTTTTTTTCATTTGCTGATTGGAGGAATAAACTTTGTTGTCTATTCGAGTAAATGTAGTACCTTATTTTCTTTACTCCGGCATGGCATCTGGAAGGGTCTTTAATCTTTGCTGCTTTTGATCTTAATTTTATTGAATTCTATAGAAGACCACAAGATACTGCAATTTTATTTTTACCTCAGTTCAAAATTTCCATGTCTGGTGTCTTGCCTCAGGCTAAATTTGGGGAGAAAGCTCGAGAAATGATTTAACCAGTCTAAAGAATAAAACTAGGGAATAAAGTCTCCTCCCTCTCCCCCCTCCCCCCCATTAAAAAAAAAAAATGTTTGGGAAGTTCTGAAGCCCCAAAGAAATCCCAGGATGCAGCATGGGGGATTAGAATTGAGACTGAGTGGGTGAGGAGATTGAGAGAAGGAGACTGGGGATGGAAATTACTGAGTATGAGAGATGCAAGGAACTGGCTGCTGGAATAGAGACAGATTGGGTAGAGGAGAGGGAAATGCCTCTGTCCATTCATTGAGGCTGGGACCCAGGACTTGGGTTTAGGGGCTAAGGAATGGTTAGACAAGAAGACTGAGAGCAAGAGTCTAGGGCTGGAATGAGGAGCCTGAAGGAGAGAAGTCAGGAATCATTGGGTAAGGAGACTTTGTCTGAAATCAAAAGCCTGGGGGTTGCATACTGAGTTGGACTATGCAAGGAGAATGAAATTGGAGTAAGGAGCCATTATGGGGTAAAGTTTGAATTAGGAGAGAGACAGGTTTAAGGAATAGGACAGAAGGACACAAGTTTAGGAGAATGGGCGCAATGGGCCTAATAGGCCCCATCCTGAGTCTGGAATAGAATGGAAGATTTCCAAGTCTCTTGGTTCCTCTGCTTTTAGGTAATACCATTAACGAAGATATTAACTTCCGTATATCAATTTGTCATTTTATACTCAGATATGATAGTGCTGAGCACCATGTAAAAAAAATATAAGGGAATTAATCATTTTGCCTTCAGAGCAGACTTTGAACAATGTGCAGTCAATAAAGCACAGGACAACAAACAGAGCAATGAGGTCAAATTAAAACTTTGAATAGATGTTTACAAAGTAAGCACTATCATATCTGTGCACTGAATGAAAGGTCTCAATGAAAATAGTATGTGAATATGTGATGAATGATTGCAGACAAAGGTTGGAGGAGAGGGGTGAGCCAAAGTATCATAGATAATCTGGATTTTTGTTTTTCCTAATTTTTGAATGCTTTTAACATACATCAATTGATAGTAAATTATCATTACAGTGGGGTGAATCAAAGCAGCTTTCTCTAGTTCCTTCTGATAGCTGCAGTTTCTGGTGTTATAAATCTATTTTTAGGCAATGCTTGGTCTGCCATACGTCTGTCTCATCTTGTTAACAGCAAAATAACAATCGCATGTGTCTAAATTAAATGTCTCCTTATACATTTCCCTTTAGTTTGTCATACAGCTACTCTTAATTTCCCCATTCTTCCATCTTTTCATCTTTGCCACAAATATCCCATTTGTTATCTGAACCTGCCATGCCTCTGCTGGCACCACAGATTGAGACAATACAGGTACCAGAGACTGATTTGGCTTTACTACTTTCTATCAGCAATTTCAGCTCCTGTTCCAGCCCCTCCACCTTCTTCAGAAAGGAAGTCTGCTTACAGTTTACACACAGGCATCCTGATCTGGGTTCATAAATCCAAACATCACTGGATTGCCTGGTTCTTTTATTGTCTCCTCTAATCTCAGTTGATGCTCCTTGACTTGTTGGGACCCGTTAGTGTCAAACCACTCTGCTACCTCTCCCTCTCTGAAATTCCTCTGGAACTCCCTGTTTGTTCCACTGCCTGTTCCCAGTTCACAGGGCTTGCCTCATTACAGCACCATATTAGATGCATTCCTATATTTATGTTTCTTTGATTCTTCCCCTTCTGTCACATAGGGATTTACATTAAACTGACAAAAGTAAGGAACTTCCAAGCTACAACTCAGTGTCTGCCCTCATCTCATTCCATTAAGACTTTTGATATTATTTCTAGATAGCATGTTTTCAATTTACTTGGATCTTTTCTGTCCACTTTCACCCCCAGTCTATTATTACGTCTGGGAAATAGGACCAGAGAATACACAATATGATATAAATCATAATAGTGTTGTTCCACCAGTAGGCTAGGTTCATGTTTATGGTTACCATTCTGATGTTAGTTGATGAAAACAATTCAGGAAATAAAAACTCATGCATTTTTATCAGCTTAACTTTCACAGAATTTACACAAATTATTTAAAACATACATTTAACATACTGCAAAGTAATAGCAAATCCAGTTTTTAAACCTAATTTTGAAATCCATATTATGCATGAATAATTACTGTTTACAAAATTATAGGTGCTACAATAAATGGAAACCAATACTTCATTCTCTGAAGCAGAAGAGACCTAACAGATAACACAAAGGGATACCATATGAGAATACACACACTGAACATCCACTTAATTTGCAAGAGTTCAAAGGACATTCAATCCCAACAGAATGACATCAAAAAGGGTTGTAAAAATATCTTGTCAAGCAGCATTGTTGTGCTGTCTAGCTTTTTAATCGTAGCATAATGTTAATGCTATTAGAGTTTCTACAAAGACATGCAGAGGTCAAGGATGCAAGAGGGGAAAAAAAGGAAAAGGGGAAAAGAAAAAAAGATTATATGTGCTAATTACATTTTCTGGAGCTTAGCATGATGGTGTGACTATTCCTAGTAACCTATATTTTGCATTCTGGCTAGATGATGATGTTATTTTAAAACAGATCCTTCAACATTAACTAATTCTAGAGTATGGTCTGGAGACTGTTAAGGAAGGGGAAATCAGGTTAAGTGTTGTAATCGTAAACCTGGAGAAACTTTCACAGGTCCAACCTATCCTGAGAAATTTCAGTTCTCAAAGATGCTAATGTGGGTCACAAAGAAAAAAAATATTAAGGAAACATTATATATAGCAGGCCTGATATGAGCCTTGATCATTTATACTGGTTTTAAACTAATCTGAATACAAAGACACATTGGTATAAATCTTGATTTGCACTTATGTAAATAAGAGGACAATTGAGCCCAGTATTCTCTTGTAATGGGATCTGGATTCCTTTTCCAACTCCTAACACTTCCTATAATCCAGGTATCTCAGATCTCAAATTCATTGTCTTACTCAAATACAAGATTAAATTTTGCTTGTAGCTTTTTAGTTCATTTCACAACTCATTTTTATGACTCTAACTGTGTGGTATCCAATGAAAATCAATTAACTGGTCTATACTTTAAAAATATGTAGTTTCTCCATTGCCAAAAGGGGAAATATCTCAATAGTGGTTAGGTTTTACACTGTTATTCATATGTGTATAGTCTACTAATAGATTACAACTTTGCTGTTAAATATTGCTCATGGCCTATAGTTAATGCAGTCTATTTCAATTTCAGTTGGAGAAAAAGGCACCTTCTTTTTGTCTTCTGTGATCAAAATTTTGAAGCTCTGTAATTTTCTTGCTGCTCAGAGAAACAAAGCACCCAGGCTCACAGAGTAAGCCCATTCTGAAAGCTATAAATATTTGCTATTCGGAAAACCTCAATGAGGGTTTAGTTATTTAAAACTAAGGGAAGAAAATTGCTAATAATGATTGGTTTCAGCTAATGAGATGTTTTTATGCAAATATGTGAACCCTAAATATGACCTGGAAACAAAAGACTGCTTAACAGTTACTATTAAGCTATACATTAGGAGATCAATTAAACATAACTTCTTTCTAATGATCAAGCTGTAGAAGAGTTGCTATGGAAACCTGGAAAGAGAGAGATCCAGAATGCAAATAGCACAAGAAAAAAATATTTGTAAACATGCACCTTAGAAAGTATATAATCAGTTAAGTAACAAAACACTGATTCAATACTTTTTTCCCCAATGTGTATTAAGAGAAAGGGCATTTTTCAGTATGAAGGTGCCACTTGAGTCAATATTTGGATGCCATGAAATAAGGCAATGCCAAGATAATTTTTATGTAGTCAATGACAATTCTGTAAATTACAATACTGGAGAGAAATGAAAACACTTACTTTAAAGGCCTGAAGGAATTACATTGCTGATATTAACAATTATTGGCAATGAAGAAATACAGGTTTGTTCATGATGAATCAAGAGCAAATATGGGGTTAACGAGAATATTAAATCCCTTCCCCCATACCTTCACATAAGGATCTGTTGGACTTAGAGCTCAGTTTAAACCTCTCTTGCTTTTTAAATGATTTTCCCTCTTAAAGTCTCTTGTGTGAAGGCCATTTTCTATTTTTATTTTGGTGTTTGCATGAAAAACAGCTCAATCTTCAAAAGCTATTAACCTTTTTAACAATAATTACTCCAGTTTTGGTAGATTTATAAATGAAACATTGCTAAACAGAAATTTGACTTGTTTGAGAATTAATTTATTTTCTAGTCATCATTGTGTATGTTTTTTTATGCTAAGAAAATGCATAGCATATTTCATTCATGAGTATTTCAATAGGAATCCAGACAAAAGCAACATTCCTGAGTTAGTGAAAAGAAAAGTAAAATAGTTGAGTACTATCCAAGGATATTATATTTGTATACTGCACCAAGGAACTTACTAAAATTTTGCAATGAGTTTTTCATTTTCACAGCCATATAGATACTGAAGATAGCAGAAAAGGGAAAAAAAAACAGAAATCCTTTCACAATGATACCAATAGTAACAATTATTTTTGATGGTACAAACGTATTCCATACAATACCTATAATACTGAGGGCTTGCATTATTTGACCTTGAATTCACCCCTCCCCCCGAAAAAAAAGAAATAAAACACTAAAAAAAAATCAGATTTTTAAATGACTGACCATACTTTTTATTTATTAGATTAGCAAGATAAATGGTTTCACTTGAGATTTGTATAAATGCCTTGATACATACAGCTGCTATGAATTTCTAGGTGGTGAATTTCTTAATATTATTTGATTTAAAATTCTGTACATGAAGTTCAGATTTCATATCTATTAAGTACATTCACACACATAGATACATGCATGCATGAAGATGTGTGTATTTTAGAGTTTTAGGTTATCACATTTTAATCATATCTTTTTGTCATTGGCATTTGGTTCTTATAATATGCATGTTTCTATTAAAAACTTTATGGAAAAATGTGTTTATGTGTGTACATATAATTTATACATATGACTTGCATGTAAATTGGAGAAGAAATACCAGGACTTTACATTAAAGTCTCACTCATGTTGCACACAGCATTAAGAATAGATATATCTCAAGAAAGACATATGGTCAAGTATCTGAGCACAGGAATGACATTGGGGTGTGAAATTCTATTTCCTATTGTGTAGCTAAACCCCTTCAGGTAAAGAAGGTTTAGAACCTGCATCTTTAGCTGCCTGGGCAGGTACCCTACTCAATTATTTTTAGTGTCTAAAATATGGGAGGATAGTCTTCATCCTCCCCATCATTTTTCCAGGATTTACTCTCAGGTAAGTATATGTATCTGTACCTACCTGGCCAGTATACCAGGCCATTATATAGCCCAACTGAGGATGCCTAGTCTACATATGTGCACTTAGCATCCATGAAAAAACAGCAAGGGCCCAAACCAGTCAGGTAGATGTCTACATAGCTACCATTTAAGGCTATGTACAGGTATTCAGAGAGGTTAGGGGAAGATTAGATTTGGTTCAAAATGGCCACCTGCTCTAACTTAGTTTTTCCAGGCGAGGACCTTACACTAGTTAATTGATCTGTGTGTGAACTGTATAGAAGTTCAGGACAGTTAGATCAATCTAAAAATGGCTGACCTGATCTAAGTTAACCCTATCTCCAAGGTAAACTTAATGTAGATCAGTCTGGGCATTTTTAGACTGATCTAACTGTTCTGAACTTCTGTTCAGTTCTCAGTGTAACCATAGGGCTAAGAAAGCCGAGAAGCTGGCCCCAGCACTGGGTCTGTGCCTTTCCTACCTCAATGTCGGAATATGTTTATCCTCTAACATACTCACAGAAACATTTTAAGAGGGATCTTGCAAATGAACTCATTTGCAGAAGATTTCACACAATGTTTTGTTTCAGTACAAATATTTGAAATCCAGTTACTTTACCAAATAAACAGATTAAATGAAATACAGCTGCCCAAAATAATTACAATGAAACACAAATAAAAAAAGGAAAGCATAATTTTGCATAATTTCAGGACCATCATGGCTACAACATTACTCTTAATTAAAAAATGAAAGGCATGGCTATTTTAGTACTCTAATGCACTCAGTATTGTTCTAACTTTACTCCCATTGAAGTTAAAGATTAACTTGAACTGAGATATTGTTGGGCCAATGCTAAGAGTTTTAAAATCCTAACCTCTTACCCCTTGTATGTTTCCCATCTATACCCAGTTGATAAACATTATTTATGTACCAGTTAAAGTTTCACAAAGCAAATTAAACATTACTTAATGCCTTATAAATTAAATGCAATATAAGTCATTATCTAATTGTTTAATATGCAGAATTCTATATTTTTTTTTTACTCAAAGTCTTCATAGTAAAAATATATATATTCCTTTCCTATGTTTCTAAAAGCAGGAGTCCTGAGATACAGCTCAAAAGAGCCAAGAGTCATGAGCATAATTTGCAGCTTTCTGCCAGTCATACCCATCAGCTGCACTTCACAGAAAAATACAAAAAAAGCTAAAGAATATTTAACCGACTGAGGACAATCACACAGCTTGAGAAGTAAAGAGTAATACTTTCAAGAGAAAAATAAGTTGAGCTTCCATCTGGTAGGAAGGTCACATTGGCTAGCACCAATGAAATAATCAAGTAGTTCAATTAGGGCCAAATAAAACTTACAAATCTCTTACCACTGAAAGGCTCAGAGCCTACACACAAATAAAACCAATTATTATTATGTAAATACCAATTGAAGAGGAAGCGATTGTGTGCTATTAATGAGAAAAGATTAAGTATAGCAAGGAGAAACTAGATTTAAAAAATGTTTTGTCAAGTCAAAGGTAGATCCTTGAAAGAAATAACAAAAAAGTATCTGGTAGGGAATATGTTAGTTGGAATGCTGATTTATTGACTTGCATGCTTGATTAATTGATAATATGTACTTATTATTATTGATAATGTATATGAACCAAAGAAGGAAACAAATTCCAAAGTCAAGGTCCCTGAATAGCCACCCTAAAAAAACCTTTGGGTTACTTTCTCAACTCAACTCAATCTTTAATCATAATCCTTAAAAAAAACAAAAAAACACTGAATTTCTTTGCAAAATGTAGTCTCTGTACATTAATGTGATGGGCGGGATTGTGAGGAGGATCTAGCAGGTCCATGGGGTTTAGCGGGATTGCAGGGAGCTGATAAGTCCATGTGAGGGGAATTGGTGGGTCTGCAGGGCATGAGGGTTATTCAGTCAGGGGAGAAGGAATTAGGGGCTAAAATAGCCCAGTCAAGATTGGGGGTGGGGTAGGAAATAGCACAGCTCTGGAGCTTGGGTAAATAGCTATGAACACATAGGCTAGGGAGAGAAATTACACATAAATCAATATAAGTGATCAGAAACGAGTTCAAACCTGTAAGACAACAGAAGTTCAGCGCATATAAACAGCTTTCAAAATGGCCTAAACCAATTTAAGATAAACTTGGATGGATGTAGTACTAGACTTAACTGATTTAGGTAAAATCAGTTGATTGAACTTCTGTTCCAGATTCCCTCCAGATTCAAGTTAACTCACAGTACCCCAGTGTCACAGCAGGGTCCTACAGGAGGGCTGTGATCTCCTCAAGGCCCCCTTCCCGTGCCAAGTTGGCCCAAGGGCACCCTCAGTTTCTTGCCCGCCACGTCTTTGATGTTGAAATATGTTAGGGAGGCTGCCTTTTTATGCCCTCTTGGTCACTTCTCATTGGATCCTACAACCCCATGGTTTCCCGGACCCCTTGGGGATCCCGTTCTGTAAATGGTGCTGTAAGGAACACCCTAGCCTTAGGGGCTATGCGTGGCTCCTACCACCCCAATACCACGCCCCAAGCCTCGCAGATGTAATGGACGTTATTCTGTCCCTCTCTCTGGTGTTCACGCCCTCTCTGGCACTCGGGCTCTCCTCAGCTCTATCTCTCTCTCTGTGCCTCCTCTGGTGCTCAGGCTCTCCTCTCCACAGCCCTGTCTCTCTCTCTCCGTGCCCTCCCTCGGGCTCCTCAGTAAGGCCACCTTCTCTAGGGCCTTCTCAAGCGCTGCCCCCTTCTCTGGGGTTCCTCGAGTGCTGCCTCCTTCTCTGGGGCTCCTCAGTATTCCTGCCCCCTTCTCTGGGCCTTCTCAAGCGCTGCCCTTCTCTGGGGCCTCCTCTGTAACACTGCCCTCTCGCAGGGCCTTCTCAGTAACGCCCCCTTCTCTGGGGCCTTCTCAGTAAAGCCACCCCTCTCTCGGGGCTCTTCTACAGTGCCGACCTCTCTCGGGGCCTCCTCAGTAATGCTGCCCCCTTCTCCAGGGTTCACCGCAATGCTACCCCCTTCTCCAGGGCTCACCATGCCCGCACTGGGGCTTCTCAGCCATGCCCCCTTCTCTGGGGCTTCTCAACTGCCCCTCTCTGGGGCTGGGGTCTGTGCACCCCGACTGCTGCACCCTCACTGGTGCTGGGGTCCCCATACCGCTGTGAGTCCCCTATGAGACCTCCTCCAACCCCTAATAGCCTTACCCAAACCACCGGTGATAAACAGCAACACAAAATGCAAGCCCATCGGCTATAAAGTAAACATAAGCCGCCCGGCTATAACAATGTTCAATGCTACCGGTGCCCTTTAGCTCTCAGTGATGTTAGATGCTGTTCCTGTATCATACTTCTCCTCTCTCCCATGGCAGAGAGTTCCTTCCTCTTTGACAGCTGGCAGGGAACTGCCTCTGGCCTCAGCTCTTTGGGTTTATAAGGGAGCAAGGCCCTTCCCTTTCTGGACCTTCCCTGGTTGCCCCGGCAACCCGCAGCTGGGCTCATCACTCACTTACTGCTAGGGTCCCTTCCCTAGCAGTTTTTTCTTAGGAGCAGAGCACCTAAGTGCTCTGCGACACCCAGCATCGCAGGATGATTTGTACCTGCCCCGCAAGCACCCCTTCCATAGGGTGGACTAACCTGTGAAGAGTGAATCAATTCAACCTTAGGCTTTTTGACTGTCTGTACTTTGCCATAAAAGAATTTGTAAGATTTGGTTAATCCTTTCTTAGGTCAGGTTAACCTGATCTTGATCTAAGTTAGTGCACCTATTCAGGCGATCTAAGGTAGATTGGGTATACCATTTTTTGGGTGAGACATGCCTTCTGCACACCTGTACATAGGACATTTAAATTGACATACCCCTGGTTAGGTCAATCTAAATATAATCCTTATATGTACCCTGTGAGTAGCTTGTGGACACTGTGTTATAAATATTATATATTTAATCAGCCAGATCAAACTCACATTGGCAGAATCTTATGCCTGTGTAAATCAATAGAGCTTCAATTGGAGTTCAAGGACCTATCTATAGGAATCACATTATAATATTGGGCCCTTAATTAACTTATGTTATTTTATTTTCTCTGAATGACATAATACAAACATATTTTAATTTTTACTGTAAATATATAGTTCCACATTTGCTTTCAATTAATATTCTGGCTTAAGAATCCCATGCTACCAAGTAAAACTTGACTGTTCAGAAGTCACAAGAAGTTAATATGAAAAGGTCACTGAAATGGTTGAACTGAAATTAGTTTCTTTCACTTTCAGAGCATTATTATTCAAAAGATCAATTCATCTTTAGTTGAAACATTGCTATGGGGAAAAAAAAACCCATGAAATCCCCTTCTCTCATTTCTCTTAAATTAGTTGACCATGCTATATGAAAATTAGGATTTTTGCTAATTACCTGGGTAAGAAAAATATCATGACAAAATCCAAATGAATGAAAGTGTTTTGCACAAATCAGACAGACAAGCTGTCAATGCTGCATAACCCATCCTTATAACAATTCCCTCTCGCCCAGGAAATTGTCAGGAAAGTGGTGGTCTTTGTCACTTCTCTGCTTGCAATTTGGTATTTTCCTTTCACACCTAATTTCTTTCCAGTACCTTTTGACACCATTCTTACAATTAAGCAACAAAATATATATTTTTTAAATCCAAACTTAAACTTTAACTATATCTCCTTGGTGCATTTTAGGACATTTCCAGGTAAATGAGATAAAACATGGAGAGGGAACCTGCTCTTCATTATATTGTTCAGTTTCTGAAATGCTCTGGTCTTGGAGGCACACCAACCAGCTAGTCTGCATCAGTGCCTCAAATGGCTGGGCAAAATCATTAGAGCTGGGACAGACAGTGCTGGAGTGCTTGTGAGAGTACAGAAGTGTCTAGGATGACTTGGAAAACTCAGCACCTTCAATCCCTCTGCAACTCTGCAGCTGAAGAGATCCACTCTTTCCTGTATGAGATAGTGGACATGTCTACATGAGCCACACGCTATGCAGTTGTTACTGCACAGTTATTTAGTACTTGCAAAACCAAGTACTAAATGACTGTGCAGTAACCGTCATTATCACACAGTAGAGTCCTGACACAATTTGTGCCTGGTGATGTTCCTGTGCAGTAGTAACGAGCTAGTGCACAGTAAGCATCTCATGTAGACATGCCTGGTGTATACTAGTTGGTCCTGGAACCAGAACTCCCTACGAAACTCAACATCACCAAACTAAACTTTATCAGGATCATAAGAGAGAGAGAGAATCCAACAATGGATTCTGCCTTACCATTGTGACATTATAAATTTAGCACTGAATAGAATGTAATTGGTGCTTTTAAACATCCCATATTTCAGTGGGAGGCAACCTTTCTGGCAACAGTGTCACTGATTAAGCCCTACACCCTCCCTGAGAGCCGCTACAATCCCCTTCTCCTTCCTGATCTGCTGCCTGCCCCCTCTCTGACCTGCCACATGCCACACAAAGAGGCTACCTGTGCCACCCTTGCTGTATTTGATCATGCATGCTAAGCCTTGCTTCTGGCTTTCAAATCAATTTATTTGATATTTATCAAATTATAGTCTTCTGTCAGAAAGCTTTGCAAATCTGATTAGCACCTATATATTTTTCAAATGATCTCAGATTTGATCAGTGGTTACCATTTATTACATACAGATTTGAATATGAAAATAATGTTTGGATATCTTTTTGAGGGGGATTCACATCAGGCTTAATAATGAAAGTGAGACTTCTGAGCTTTTCTGTTTGGCAAGTGAGGACAAGAAGGTACTTTTCCCCCTCCTGTTCCTATGTCAGGGAATTATTTTTTGGTTTTTTGGTTTTTGTCTTTGTCAGAAGCATTGGGTGTTGGCTGCAATCAAGGCTGGGGATTTTGAATAGGGTGTGCCAGTACTCTTGCTAGGACTAAAACTTGGAGGTTCCTGCCTAGAGTGTCTTGCTCCTCTACTCATAAGTTGGCTACCACATTTGGGGTCAGGAAGAAATTTCACCCCATGTTGAGATTTTTGCTTTCCCCTGTAGCAGGAGGAAAATCCTTTTCCTTGGATATCTCAAGTGTATTTTAACAACCCTTGCAACAGTAGAACACTGGCTGGCATTGTTCCCTTGTTTCGGTGTCCCTTTGTTTTACCTGTGGCAGGCTAGAGTGCTATGACTTGTAGTTATGTGACAGGGTTCCCTTTGTAGTTTAAGTAATAGGTTAGACAAGGATTTGTACAGGAGGGTCTGAATAAGGATGCTCCAGCTTCAGGAAGGGTCTTAGACTAGATGATCTACAGAGGTCCCTTCCAACACTACTTCTATGAACCTTACCTAATGTGTCTGGAGAGAGCAGGAGAGAGAGAGAGAATCCAAATTCATGATACAGTGCAGGTTAAGACCCAGAAATCAGCTTTTTAAATAAAAATGTTGTAAATCTCTGTGATACATATCCATACACCTGGTGTGTGTATATGTGTGGACAGTAAATCTATAGCTGCAATACATCTATAGATATTCAAATGACTGAGAATTTCTTAGGATATTCTAAGGCAGAGCTGACTAGAAAAAAGAAAGTTTCTTTTTTTTCATTCAGCCAGCCATGGCTAAACAGAATAGTACTATATCTCAGATTGAACAAAGCTGAGACCTGGCAAAGCAATAGCAGCCAGAAAGCACTCTTATCAGGCACATTTACAAGAACATTCCAAATTAACAATGTGCCCTTTGTTTTTATACTAATTCAAAACTAGTTGAGATTGTGTGCCATGCTTGTTTCAGATAAAAGAAGAACATGGACACCTGGAAAAATTATCTAAGGATCAGTGCCTAGGGAATGACAAAGTGTATCAGTGTGCATTGGGGAAAAAAGAGGAACACAAAGAAAGAAAATGGTTTTCTGACTGTGAAAGCACAGAGAAAAATTATTAAAGGGAAACTAGTAATGCACAATTTGTTTTGTAGTTTAGGGATTGCCTACCAGAGACACTTAGGAAAGTTAATCCGAATTAACTAATGGGTGACTCTGAAATACATTAGTTTAGGCTGCATTAAGCCTCTGTGTGGACACACTTGTTCAGAATTAAAGTGGCCTTAATTCAATTTAGTTTACTTCACTTTGGAAATGAAGTAATCTTAATCAAATTAAGACCACTTTAGTTATAAACAAGGCTATGTACACAAAACATTTAATGCAGTTTACCTAACCCATTTAAAAATTAATTGAGATTATTTTTTTAAAGAGTCCCATGTACACAGGCCATTAGTAGTTTGTCTAGCCATTTCAGGGAACCTCCCTAGATTTCCACCAGATCCTGAGTATAATATATGGAAATTATAATAATGAAAAATGGATGAAACAGAATCATAAAATCTGTTGTTGGGAAAAATGTTGCAAATCACACACCTCTACTAAATGCCACTTGGACAATAAACTCAAAATACTCCAAATTATCCAAAGCTGAGTAGCTTCTAGGTATACTAAAAGATGTATTTTTATCCTTCTGTTTTACCTAGATTTAGAGGAAAATACTGACTTTGTCATACATTTGCAGTAATGACTTATTTCCAGACCCGTTTCTCTCATAAAATTTCACATAACTAAAACAATAAACTGTATCTTATAAAAATGAACACCTAAATTGCTAACAGAAAATAATGAGGCAGTTGGGTATACAAAATACACATATACCACATGCATAGTTACATATATAATTTGAATATTTCCTTTCTTTCATTTCGGGCAGGCCCGCAGTTACACATTTTTGTATACTAGTTATTACCTAGGTTCTTCTCTCTGGTTTCTGTGATGCTCCAGTATAACAGACAGGAGGTTCTACATTATTTTCAGATAAACTATTAAATCAAGTTTCATTGAATTTAATATGAGGGTGAATTACATCACTTCTTTCTATCAGACAATTGGTATTAAATTGATGATGTTGCCTTTTAAATATTCAGTTTTCTGTATTTTACAATGCCACATATTCAACATATAACTACACCACAAAAATTGACAGTGTACAAACTGAGGGTTATGGAACTGGGTAGGGGACATACAGGCTTCAGACATTTGGGAATGTCTGAGAAATTATTTGGAATTATAAAATATACCTAACAGCTGGATGGTTCCACTGAATGGCTCAATAGTGAAACAGGTAATACTGAGTGTGTGTACACGAGACACTTTACTGCACAATAGAGCTAATAACTGCATAGTAAGCAGCACGGTCTACATGTGCAAACCCTTACTGGGTGCATGTACATGAGACGCTTTACTGTGCAGTAGTGTTGTTTACTGTGTAGTAAGCATGTGCTTCTACACATGCACATGCTTATTGAGAAGTAAACCTTGCTAATCACAAGTAAATTTGCTGCCTGCAAATGCAAGTAGCAAATTAAATGCAGAGCAATTACTGCACCACAGCCAATCGGGAGCAAATTTGCTTCCAGTCTGCCAGGCAGCAGGGGGCAGTGTGGAGGCTGGGAGATTGTTCCCAGCCTCCCCTTTGTGATTACAATCACAGAGCTGGGGCTGGGAGCTCCCTGCATGGGGAGAGTTTCCCCTGACTGGGACAGTTCCCAGCCAGCCCCAGGCTTCATGAGGAAGTCTGTACATGGAACCTGGAGGTGGCTGGGGACTGTCCCATTTTGGGCAGTCCCAACCAGCTCCAGGTTACACATGAAGACTTCTCCACACAGCCCAGGGCTGGCCAGGAACTGTCACAGTCAGGGGCAGGTTCCAGCCCTGCAGATTTTTCCCATCCCCATGCTCCAATTGGGCAATTGAAGAATGAGACTTAGAAAGAGCTGTGGGGGAGGGGAAGGTCTCAGCCCCCTGTCCTGATCCACCAGTTGGGTAGCTAGCAGTGAGCCCCCAGCTGAGCAGGGAATCACCACCCAGCCAGGGGCTCACAGTTTGCTGCCCCACCAGTGAATTGGGGAAGGTGGCTGGGACCTGCCCTTTCCCCTGCAGCTCTTTCCAAGCCCCCTGCTTGGAGGTTGCTGCTGCCAGGACAAGGGGACATTGTTCCTGCCTGGTCTCTGGTATCAGAGCCTGCCCTGGCATCAGGCAACTCCCACAGGCAGGGAGCAATGTCCCAGCCCCCGCCAGTAGACAGCTGTCTCCTGGCCCTGTGCTCCCTTCCAGCACCTGAGCTAGGACCCAAGGGGAGCCTAGAGCTCCCCCTGGCTGCTGCAGTGGGCTGATGTAGGCCTGGAGGGGGTGGGAGCAGACTGCTGCCAGGAGCAGCAAATTTGCTACCAAATCTTGCAGGTGTAGACACCCACTCAGGGTAGGTTTACTCTATAGTAATTTACTCTAGAGTAGATCCACCCCACAGCATTTGCATGTGTGGATATGCTGACTAATTAATAAATTGTCACCCTTGCCTTTTAGATTAAAGCAACTGTTCTCATTCTTTCTTTGGCCTATTGTTTAAGGCTGTCTGTAAACTCAGGGCAAAAGCAATGCATTGGCTATTCATAGTTCACTATATAATTCTGACGCATGCAATGAGTTTAAAACCTTTATTTTAAACTTTTCTTACTACCATTTGTCCTCTAGGGATCTTATGGCAACCACGAATGTCACAACTAGCCATGTGTCAGTTCTGATACTGTCAACTTTCTTATGCTGGCCTCAGTGGGCACATCTACACGTGAAATTAATGTGACATAATAAACTCCGGAGCAGTTTGAGCCAGAGCCAACTGATCCCAGGCTCAGCATTTACATGTGTGCCCAAGACAGCAGCAATTTGAGCGGGGATGAAGCAGGCCTCCAGCTGGCTGGGCTGACTGGGCACAATGAATGCCTGTGGTCAGTATCTATACATGCATTTCAAGGTAGTAAAGAACTCTGTCATAAAATAGTACTGTCCATGACAGTACTAGCCTACAGTGGAGTTAATTTGTTTACTGCCATTCACAGCATTGTTCACAGTGCACCAGTACTGGTGCACGTATAGATTGCGGCCCTTTACTGCTGAGCTAATTAGTCTACTCAGTAAAGCATGTGTGTAGATGCACCCAGTATGTGGAAGAAGAAGATCTATGATCTGCCTATGACCTGAAAATTTCCTTCCACAGAACATATGGTTTTGATTGCAGTAGAGTAGTTTAGATTCATATAACTTACTGTGGTTTTTAACTTGCAGAACAGTGCCATGTAGCCACAGCAGGTATTGTACACATCAAAGTATTGTGCATATCAAAATATATCTGGGTACGTACAGTTAGTCTTTTAATTGGAAAACAGTATTCCTTAGAGAGAAGCAAATATTTACTGTTTACTTCAGTAAGCTTCATCTAGGTATCTATGTATTTGTATGTTTTCTACTTTTGTATAAGAAACTTAACAAAGGAGGCCATTCATTGCAATTTCCCAAGTTGTAGCAATCTAATAGATAGGTGCCAGAAACTGTTAAATGTTATGGGATCCTATAATGACATGGCAGGGGAAGATTCTTACAAACATCTAAATAATTTAGGAGCATAAGTCCTGTTGAATGTCAACACTTCTGAAAATCTCTCCTGTATAGTGTACAGTACATAGTACAATATTATTTTCCAAGATTATGATTCTGCACTACTCAGGCAGAATTTATATTGGGGCTATGAATTAAATTATTGAAATCTGAGATAGCAGATTTCTGGAGCAGGCCTTCAATTTGTAACATTATAACCATTCCAAAGTGCAGAGTCTACTGAAATCTTTTGGTTGATTGCAATATGCTGTATAGTAGGCCCATACTACTGAATCAGCAGTGTAATAATAAATTTTACACATATTTTATGAGGTGTCTTTAACCTAAGGATCTCAAAGAACTTGGCAAATGGTCTAGACTAAACTTTACTATTTAACTATAGTTCAGTACCGAGGCATTCTCAACTTGCTAGAGCTAACACTGTATGGCACTCCTCAGTACCCATGAAAGGATCTTGAGGCACCCCAGGATGCTTTGTCATCCTAGTTGAGAACCACAGATTTAGATAAGTAAGTCATATTGACTGGCAAGGCATTTGTTAAACAGTCTTTTTGACAGGTTGATTTCCTATTCAGTATTATGGCCTATGTTCCAATACAACAAGTGGTAACTGTAGTCTCAGACTACATCTAAATACTTAGCTTTTGCCCACATCTGATCAAAGTGGGAAATTATAGAAACCCAGAATTTTTTCTGCATTAGAGGCATCCTGCCTGTTTGTTCTTTTGCACACAACTTTTACACTTGATACTCTTTTACACATAAAGCCATCCGGTCCTGCTAAATTTTAAGTAAAAGCTATACATTTTTCTTTCATCAGTGACTGCATTTGCTTACAATATTCAGTGACAGGCATGTTTACAGCACCACCTACAGCACTGTATAGCTAAAGAATCTTTTCTGACAGGGTTGTACATACTTAGCATTTTTTAACACGTATGAGCAGCTATAAGGTGCACATAAATGTTTTAAATACAACGGGAAGACTAATTGTCCCCAAATCAGATTAGAATTCAATGTTTGGAGAAAATACACTAGCTGTTTACATGTAATAAAATTGCAATTCTACTTTCATGGAAATCAAGAGACAACAAATTAGTTTCTGTATCAAGATTAATGAAGTCATTTATAAAAGTTTAAAATATATAACTTCCTGTATCATTTCATGTATTTTAGTTAGTGAAATAACAGCCACTAGATGACTGACAGGTTAATAATGTGTTATTAAGAATTAGGGCTTGAAACTCAGAGTTACTGCAGGGGCAGGGGCAGATATTGCACTATTTCCAGTTTAGGTGGTCAATAACTGGTATATACCTGTAACAAAATAGAAGTTTGGGGCTCATAAACCAGTTTCAAAATGGTGGATCCTGGTTAAAGATAGACCTGGATTGATGTGGTATCAGACTTATGTGATCTAAGTTGGACCAGTGCAGCAGTCAGCACCATGCTTCTGAATTACGGTAGGTTGCCATCTGCCAGTATCCCAGGGGACTTTGTGGGACCTTCTAACCCTCCGTCACAGGGAGTCATGGCTTGCTGCTCCAGCTGAATGCCTAGTAGCCCTTGGTCCAAGCTCTCTTTTTGTCAGCCTGGCAGGACAGAAGTGGCCGGGGGGGGGGATGGCGGGGGGGGGGGGGAGCAGGGCTCTCGAGCTGCTGTGGGGAGGCAGTGCCAGTGGCACATCCTGCATTGCTGGCCTGGGTTGGTGGGGTGTCTCTCCCCTGTCCTGTCTGAACCCTGGGATATTGCACTGCAGCTTCTCTGGGAAAGGCTTGCAGGATTTCCCCACGCCAGAGCCAACACCAGATTCCTGGCTGAAGCTGCTTAGTTTGCAGAAGCAAGGGCATGGCTTCTCCCCCCGCACCCCACCCCAAGAAACTGGAGCCCCTTGCATCTGCAGAGTAAGTGGCTTCATTCCAGGAATTTGGCACTGGCTTGGGGCAGAGGAGGGAAATCCTGTGAGCCCTTCCAAGAGCCACCGTAGTGCATAGTCCAGAGTGTCCCTCCCCTGTCCTGTCTGAGCCCCAGGACCCTGAACTGCAGCAGCTCCAAGTTTTCCTCTCTGGAGTGACTGCTGTATTCTCATTTGAAACCACTTACTCGGCAGATGCAAGGGACTCCAGTCTCCATAGAGGGTGTGGATACATTCCCTTGTGTCTGCAGAGTAAGCAGCAGTGTTGCCAGGCCTTAAATATGAAATTAGCATATTGGAAGCTCAAAATTATCGTATGTGCTGAAAAACTATCATATGCTGGAAAAATATGCAAATAAGTATACAAATAACTATGCAAATAATTCTTCTTACTTACTTTATATTGCTCATTGTAAGTTGCCAGTGAGTGAGAACTGGGTCATCGAAGTTGAAGCATTTTTTTATTCTGAGGCAAGCAATCATAAGAAAGTGCTGACAGTAAACCCAAAAGTCGGTTAAGACACCCTGAGAATGACTTGGATTTTGCATATACTGCATCAGTTTACTGCCTCAAAAATTATCGTACATTTTGAACACTTTTACTATTATTGATCATACATTGTACATGGTTTGAAATTATTGTACAAATATGATAATCATCATACACCTGGCAAAGCTGGTAAGCAACTTCAGCCAAGAATTCAATGCTGGCTTGGGTGCGGTGGTGAGGGGGAGAATCCTGCAAGCCCTTCCCAGAGCTGCACCAGTGCATGGTCCAAGGTGTCTCTCCCCTGTTCCAAGCTCTGAGACCCTGCACTGCAGTGGTTCCTGAGAGGGTTTGTAGGATTTCCTCTCCAGAACCACCACTGAATTCCTGGCTGAAGCTGCTTACTCTGCAGATGCAAGGCTTCGGTTCCTGGGGAGTGGGGGGAGAGGGCGTTGTACCCTTGCATCTGCAGAGTAAGCAGCTTCAGCCAGGAATTCAGCACTCAGAAGGGGGATTCTCTGAGTCCTTCTCAGAGCCACTCCCAGATCCTGGGGCTTGAGACAGGAGAAGGATACTCTGTGCCCTGCTGACCCAGGCTGGGAATACAGAGTGCACTGCTGGTACCTTCAGCCAGCAGCTTGCAAAATCTGCTTCTCCCCTGCCTCTCTTCTGCTTGGGTTATATCCCCAGGCCCCCACCCCAAACAAAGCCCGGGATCCCCAGGCTGCCAAACGCAGTGAGCATTCCCCCCTCTGTTGATTGCCTGCAGCTGACAGTGGCCTGACAGATGACAGGGCAGCGGGGCGGGGGGTGGAGGGGGGGGCATGTGCCTGATAGCCAATCAGGGATAACACAGCTACTCAGCTGCTCTCAGTAATGTCCAGCACTCTGGTGGGCTTGTGGGAGTAACCCCAGCCTTCTGGCTTCAACTAGAGTGGCCATCATAGAGGACATTCTGGTTTTCTGCTACTCTGTCCTCTTTTGATACAAAACCTGATGCCTTTATGTCCTCTCTTTTTGTCTTCAAGAGAAAAGTAGAGGACATAAAGGTGTCCACTTCCATCTTAATAGAGGACAGAGGCCAACTGGACTGTCCTCTATGATGGCCACCCTAGCTTCAGTCAGTGCAGGCATTTACTTGCCTGCCCCAACCAAAGAGTGAACATGAGTTCTGTTCACTAACACTCCAGTCTACAGAGCTGAGAGAAACCTGCGTAGATTGGATCGATTGCAGCTTGGGCTTTTTGACTGTCTGTACTTAGGCCAGATGAATGGAAGGTCTTTGGGGAGGAAGTCTTCTGCCAGCATCTACTGTTGAACAAGAGGAGCTGACTGAATAGGCTAGCCCTCATTTGCATTTTAGTTATGTGAAGTTGGTAAATTTTGTTTAAAAGATAATTAAATAGAGAAATTGGGGTGAATAAAATGCTGTTACTCCTTCTGAATTAAACAAGACAAAAATTCTGTTTCTAGTGCTCTTGGAATCACCATAATAAGCCTATCATACTGTGGGACACTAGGCTCAGAAGGAAGCCTGGGGAAACAACAAGAGGAAGAAAAGAAAAATTAACAGGGACTTAATCCTTCTTTCTGGCTAGGGCTCTAGGAGGGTCCTGCATTCCTGCAGGTGTTGAGGAATCCTCAAGCCATTGAGAATGTTCACATGAAGCTTTCAAGAGTAGTAGCCCATTTGAGGGAGTCAAGTGAGGATCTTCCTACCTAATACCACATGTGTGATTATTTTAGTCAGGGATTTGTGATAGAGCCATTGGAACTACACATCCTTCAGGAGCGAGTGATAGACCAATATTTATGCTCCTTCAATGCTAAATGACAAATGGTGAGGGAGTTTAGCAAGCGGAGGAGGGAAATGGCCATCCACCTCTGTAGCTACCCTGTGGAGGGACCCACTTTCATCTAATATTTCCTAAGATTTTGGGAAATATTCTGGATTTCCCAAAATTATGCTGTCTCTCTCTCCACAGCCTAAACCCCAGTTCTGTTTCAAACCCTTGTTTTTATTGCATGTATATTCTTATTACAAGCACCTAATATAATTTAATTTCCCAAGTTTTTAGGGAGGGGCTTTCTTTTTGAGAGAACCATGGTAACATAACCTTTTTACAGCCCCCTTTTATGTCCAAACAGCACCCAATATAAGAATAACAGAAGTAGAAATATAATAGAGAAATAGACTATTTAATTTAATTCATATTCAGACAAGTATGTTGAAGAGAATGATATGGTGTCATTCAGTTTAGAAATGAAGCTTATATCTGATTTTTGACTATTGGCAGGAACATCTGGCAAGATATCAAATTCTAAATGTGTGTATGCCATATATAGAATATTCACCAGGAGTAAATGTATGATTTGCAGTAGGGAAGCCATACCAGCAACTTGATTTGAAGTGCTGCACTTTTCTAATTAGGCAACAGAATTATACCATGTGACATACCCAATTAAAATACTCAAATTTCACAATTTGTATCCTGAATACTCCAAAGAATATTGGTGAATGAAATAGACTAAAAATTCTACACAAAATGTATTTGAATGGCAACTATTTTTGAGAAAATCCCAACCAATTCTGGGTAATTCAGGAATTAAGAAAGATGGGCTTTGTACACTAGTTTTAAACACAGGTCATCATTGAGAATGGCCTTTTATAGCCTGGGGCGTGTCTTGAAGTTTCAAGATTATGCTGAATTTTTTTTCATTCCATTATGGAATGAGTGGGGACTGAAGTTAAAATTTCTGTAGTGGCCATGCCACTATTCATCAGGGCCTTGAATTGGGACTATTGTAGTCTGGTTTCTGGGGCAAAGCTTTAAAAAAATAGAATGAGAGTGCAGAAATATATGGCATAAGACAAATACTAGTTATTGCCAACCTCTGCTTTTAGAGCCAATTCTTTGAAATCAAGAGTGAATCTCACTTTCAACTGCACAGTGCAGAATCAAGCCAATAATGAGATAGTTTTGCACAAAGGAAAAGAAAAAGCTTACATTAATAGAATGGCTGTGTGGATCCATATCCTGCCATTGCTCCATTGTTCCATGATTGGAAGTCCCACTGGAGCCCATCAGAACTTTTCATGTTAATTGATAGCAGGATATGGTCAGTTAATGGGTTTGTAAAACAATTTGGGACTCTTCTGAAGGAAAATCTCTGTTAAATCTAAGTTGCTCTATGGTATCCTTGCCATTTTATCTGAGTTGGAAGAGATTAGCTCTACCTTAATATTATTGATTAACACCATTACGGGATTGTAAATCTAATTAATTGTAAGGCTTTCTAGAGCTTTATGTATGGGCATCCATCATAAAAAAATACATGCCTACATATTTAAAGAGATGGACCAAAGCCATAATATTTAGATCTAGCTTCAGAATCTGACCTTTCTTCCTCTCCCCTCCCTCCCTGCTCTACCCATATCAGAAATGATACTCATATCTGGCTCCCTGCTTTTGATTTAAATTAGTTTTTCATTACAGGACACTTTAAATTTTATGATAAAGACCACATTTTTTTATGAATTCTTCAAAGGATCTTAACTGAACATAAGACTTTAGGACACTACTGAAATATAAATATTAAATTATGAAAATGATAGCTAATGATATTATATACTACTTTATATGGGCTGCTCATAATGTAAAAGAATGAAAGAAAAACACAATAGAATGATACATTCAATAGATTTCTCAAACAATATTATTCCTAGAAATATAACCAAAAAGGCAGAGTTAGTTTGGATGTAAATCAGCTGACAGACTCAGCTGTACAACTCTGCAAAGAAAAGGACTTCCACCAGGGTGGTGTTAAGTGAGAAGAGGCCTGATATTTTGACATAGCAAATGGTAGGGATGAAGGAGAAAGAGTTAGGTCAGAAGCCAAACATAAATTATGAGGGGGGCCATAAACATGAACCAGATTTCACAAATAGAAAGGGGGAAAGGTTTGAAGAGCCTTTAATGTTAACAATAAAATTTTGAAGTTGATTCTCAGCTTTAGAGGTGACCAATGCAATTGCCTGAATAAAGGGGTAACATGAGAGTAGCAAGGATAGTGATAAATTAAGCAGGAGGCAAAATTTTGAACATATTGCAAGCAGAAGGTTGAAGAAATGGGAAAGCCAACAAAAAAGTCCATTATTTCATGAGAAATATTTGTGACCTGTTGCAGAACCTCAGCTATATAATCCTAAATGATGCTTTCATTAAAAATTATAATTTAAAGAAAAATTGCTTGTTACTTTTCCTGTTATAATTGGGGTTGGACAAAGCTATTCAGATACAAAGAACACATTCAGGTCTTCTCCAACACTTCCTGAGATTTGAGGAAGTTTGCCAATATTTTATTTAAATGTTTATCAAAATTCCTGATTACAAATGGCCATTTTTAGAGGGAACCCAAAAAGCATGTTCCCAAGCTAATTCAATGTGGTGGGATGAGGCACCATTTGAAACACCACAGTAAAGAATAAGCATGCTTCCTGCACTGAGGTCAACCAGTTCCACTGGCTGGTAAAAAAAAAAAAAAGGGGAGTGGAGTCATGGTTTTGCCGGCACTCTGCTCCTTTTTCAGAGAATTGTCCCTAATGTAGCACTAAAATCAGGAAGGACATTTGGGACTTCGCTTTAATAGGAGTGGTATACAATGTTCACTGCATTATATCTTATCCATCATTCTCATAATCTTTCAAACAGAATTTGATTCTATGTTCTATCAGATTCCCTTTTTTTAATGCACAGCACAGCACAGCACATGGCTTAGAGGAGAGATAGTCAACCCATGGTATGTGTGCCACAAGTGGCATGGGCAGCTGTAGCGCATGGCATGTGGCAGATCAGAGAGGGTGAACACAGTGACAGGTAGGGCAGGAAGGAGAAAGTACAGCAACAGATCAGGCACTGATAAGGAATTGGAGTGACATTTGGGGTGGTTGCACTGCTTCCCTGAGGCATGTTAGCCCAAGAAGATTGCCCCCCGCCTCTGTTTTTGACTAAAGACAGGACAACTAGCACTGAGAGGCTATGGTGGTTTCACTGTTCACAAGGGCTCTGCATTTCACTTCTCATGTGTGGTGCATACAGTGAATGAGAACCCCTCCTGTCAATCCAGCGTGGACTGCTGGGGTTCCAGACGTAATCTCTTTCCTTCTCTCCTCTGTATTCTGTTATATACTTATGCAGAGTTTATGGTTCAGCTCAAGCTGAATTTTCCACTCAAAATGTAAACACCTGAAAAATGGGGTTTATCATAGCAATCTTGATGCAACCTTAACTCTAGTGGCACTAACAGGTGTATATTATAGTTTTGCCTGCTTATAACATTGCCATGGTAATTAAGGCATGTCAAAACTACAAAACAAGTACAGTAAAGACACGTTTTATGACAGAAACATAAATACAATTTTTAAAACATGATTTGTTATGGTATTAAAAATGGAAAATTGTGTTCTAAGTCATAATGATTTAGTGGTGAATTACAGAAATAGTTGAAATGCCTAAATAGGATGGCAGCTGGTGCTATTCTCAAGTATTACATATGCACAAAAGTGCTATGACAAATACATTTAAATATCCTTAATGCTACAAAACCTGGAAAGGCAATTAGTGGCAATAAAATTTGTATTGAATTTGGATAAATTTTAGACAATTAGCCTTCTTCTAAATGTAATTTCTGGCCAAGTAATCCATAGGGACACATGACTTATCCACATTTATTACTCATTAGAGCAGAGTAATTCCTGTCATGGCTGAACATCAAGGGATTTATCATCATAAATTCAGATCAGCTAATGGACTGAGTAGCCCTTTTCTCTCAAGCGCGAATCCCTAGGTAAAAGATATAAAATATAAATTGACCACAGCAAAAGGAATATGTGGCTAAGGTATGCAGAGTGGATATATACAGTTGTTATGCACAATATGTAGAAATGTATCTGACAGTATATTTACATAGAGGTAACAAAACTATCCAAGCTCAATCCTTTCCCAGAGATCACAGATATCATGAGGGGTGCAGCCCTAGCTATATGGTCATAAATCATTTGCAGTTTTGCAAATGGTATAAGACAAATACTTGTTTAAGAATACAAGGCGGTGAATTCCCTTTTCTCATGTAACTCAAATCGGTGTTTTCTTTCTTCATCTCTCAATTCTTTTTCCCCCAATGAATCAAACTCAGGATCCAAAAAATCACAAATCACACAAGCAAAAACCAAAATAATAAAAAAGATCAAGACCAAAAACAAACCCCCAAAACAGCTTCTTTTTTTCTGAATTTGGAGATATTTTCTATGAGGCCGGGAAGGTTCTGGTAGATTGGTGTCAGCCATCCATTTATTTCTCAGCAATATCAATTTATAATAAGAATTGGTGGTTGAATACAGATAAAATGTTATCGAACTTGAATCTCCATTGTATATACAAGCTGTGTCCAAACATATATTTTTATGAAAAATAATTTTTTAAAGTGTAAATGTTTTTCCTGCATTTATTCTTCTTCACACCTCTGTATTAACTGATTCCATCAATGTTTAAAAGTAGGCTGGTTTTGGAATATTTCCAGTTGTAACAGTTTCTAAAGTTTTGTAGCCACAAGAGGTTTGGATTGCTGAAATTCCTAGACTGAGAAATATGCTGTGTTCTGTCTGTAACAGGTGCAGCACTGAGCTTGTAGCCCAGGGATAGGAAGAACTATGGTGCCTGTGTACCTTCCTGCTCCTTAAAATCATAGAAACAGAAAATTAGGGTTGGAAGAAATCTCAGGAAATCATCTAGTTCAACCCCCTGCTCAAAGCAGGGCCATCCCCAACGAAATCATCTAGCTGGGTCTTAAAAACCTCCGAAGACAGAGTCCACAACTTCTCTAGGTAACCTGTTCCAGTGTTTTATTACCCTTCTAGGGAAAAGGTTTTTTCCTAATATCTAACCTAAATTTCCCTTGCTGCAACTTCAAACTATTGTCCCTTGTTCTGTCATCTGCCACCACAGAGAGCAGTGTAGCTCCATCCTCTTTGGAACCACCCTTCAGGTAGCTAAAGGCTGCTATTAAATCTCCCCGCCCCCCCCACCCTGCCGCAGTCTTCTGTTCTGAAAACTACATAAGCCCAGTTCACTCAGCCTCTCCTCATAAGTCATGTGCCCCAGCCCCCTAACTAAGGTTGAAGGAACTGAGTTTGTTTAGTCTAAAAAAGAGAGGGTTAAGTAGGGGCAGGAGGAACATGATAACAATTTTCCAGTATGTCAAAAGGTAATTTTAGAGAGGGTTGCAATAAACTGTTTTCTATATCTGCAGCAGGGATAAGGGAAGAAAGCAGAAAAGAAAATAGATTTAATTTGCAACAAACTATCAGCCATAACTTTCTAGTTGGTAAGGCAATGAAATGCTGGACAAGACTTCCTAGGGATATTTGTAGAATTTTTGGTAATGAAAGTTTTTTAAGAGCAAGCTGGAAAACATCTCTCAGAGGTCGTGTATATTCCTTCTCCTGTCTTAGTGTAGCAGGACGGACTAGATGAACTCTTGAGATGCCTTGCTAAGAGAGAGTTGCACCACATAAGAGAGTGGCCTAACCAGGCTGGACTGGATCAAGGGGAGGGGAGTTCTCCACACCTCCAGTTGAAGCTGTGTACAGAAGAATGCAGGAGTCATTGGGCAGAAGGGAACATGGCTGCAGGGCACTCAGCTTGGGTACCTCTGATTCTCAGCCCCACTGCCAGGCTTCTTTCTGTATTTTACACAAAGCTGCAGAAAGTACAGAAGGGGTCTTGGGAGCAAAGATGGGAACCAGAACCCTCCTCTCCAAGGGGAGTTCCCAAAATACTAATTCACAGAGTCATGCCCTACTTTTGCTTGCTCTTTCTGTGGATAACACTTCATAACAATCCTAGCCCACCATTGAGAAACAAGCCCTACCCACCCACTCCTGTTCCATACATACCATTTGCCAAAAAAGGTGTTGGCATCCTTTCTCTGGAAGACCCAAAGATCTTGGTTTAGACATGTTCTCAAGAGCAGTACTAGACACTTCCACTGTCAGAGAAACTGACTGCACTACATTTTTTCAGCATGTGGAAGGCTTGTTTCTGGGTGGGAGCCCAGGATCACTGCGGAGATTATATCAATAAACCATCACTGGCCCCAAAAGACTTGAACTCTTTGCTATTCTGTCAACCCCAATGGGCTGGGTGACAGTCTGAGCTTTTCTGGAAAGTAGGGGTGGGAGGTTGAACCTGTCATGAGGAGATGGGAAATAAATCCATGTGTGGAAACAAGTATTTGACAACTCCAGTCTGTGTGTGGCAGCTTACTTTAAGCCACCTAGATGGGGAGTGGTCCTAGATGCAAGAGTTCACCACTGCTGGGCGGGATCAGGGAGGGGAGGGGTTAGCAGGGATAGTGGTGGGGGGCATGTCACAGGATTGGAGTAAGCTGGCAGGTCCATGGGTTGGTGGGTCTGCAAGGGGGGAGGATTGCACTGTTAGGAGGTTGTGGGGGCTAACAATACCCCAGTCAAAGTCAGGATGTGGAAATAGCATGGCCCTGGGGTTAGGGCAAGTGGCTGAGTTTTTCCAGTCCTAGGTGTTCTAGAAATTGGGTTAACTCTTTCTTAGATTGGGTTAACCCAATCTTGATCTAAGTTAGTAGACTTACTCAGGTGAAATAACTTAGAACAGGCACACCATTTGGGGGTGATTAAAGCTCTCTGCACACCTGTACAATTGGGCGTTTAGATTGACCTAACCCAGGTGAAGTCAATCTAAACATGATGTCTGTACATATCCCAAGTGTCCCACTTTCTAAGTCAGTGTTTTTAACCACTAGGCTGATGGATAAAAGGTGATACTACCTCCATGATGTTTTTAAAACAACTACATTTAAGAATATATTTTGAGTGGGGAGCCCACTGTTATTGCAGGGTAGTCATACCTGAATCTGCCTACAAGGTTGAACCCCTCAGGTGACTTGAGGAATGAATAGCATCTAGATATTGATTGATTGGTATAACAGGGCAAGTTAGTGGGCAGTGGTGGCCCTGCTGTTATTTTTGCAAACACACCCCAAGCCAGTGCCCAGGGCTGCTACCTCAGTCACCTCCTTTTAGTTACACTACTATCCTGATGAGGAAATAGCTATGCACATACCACAAAGCAAAACACTGAGCGCTCATGGAACTTGAAGAACACATAAGGAGCTTCGGCACTAGTAAGGTTAGACAGCAGCTGAAGTGGGGCTTTTGGGATTTTAATGTTGAATTTAGATACCTCAGTTTTAACTAGGTCACATTTTAGACATCTAAATCTTTATTTAATCTAGCCTTAAGGGCCAGGTGGACAAAATTATTTAGGGCTTAACTCTCACTTGATTTCAGTGGGAGTTAGGAGCTTAAATATGTTCAAGGATCTGTGACTCAATTTTACTTCTGTCTGGTTCTTCCACTGTCTTCAGTGTCACTTCTAGCTGTAAGTATCAGTACTCCAGTGAAGTCTATAGTTCAGTTTGATGAACCTGGCATACTTTGATTCTCCCAGTACTGAATCTGTTAGTTAAAAATTGACTTGAAGGGTCACAGCAAGAAAGATTTATTGTACTACACACTTTTCTGATTCAGGACTGAAACAATAGGGATATGTTCCTGGCTGAGCTGGTGGGGATCTTAAAACAGCTTATTTTTATTAAAGGATAACTGGAATTTAAAGTGTGAATGGAGGTACTGTGTTGAAAAGTGGGTTAAGGAGAGCTTGATATTTGTTAATTAAAAAAGAAAGCTGGGTTTAGAATGGAGATTAGTGGCATCTGGAGGAGTAAGCTGTGAAGAAGTCACCAGTGAGTTATATCAGCAATTTAACTTTATTCTTCAAAAGTAGCCATTTTCCTTTAATAGCTTTTCTGCTCAGTGATTGGTTGACAACCAACATCTGTGGTGGCATTTTTAAAAAAAAGCTAATGTGCTCTTCTAAAGTATGTGTGTGTGTGTGTGTGTGTGTGTGTGTGTGTACACGCGCATGAGAGAGAGAGAGAGAGATGGATGTTCAACAGGCAAAATTTACTGCAAGTGTTTATCTTCTAAATCACAGGGGATTAATGAATACTGCCACTATTAATTAGCAACCAATTAAAATGTAAAGACATAACTGAAGATTTACAAAAACATTAAAAAGTATTATTGCGTGACTTTTGTCATTGTGTAATTCATCAGTAGCAAAATAACTCATATGTGGCTCAGTTTATCCATACATATAGAAGGGTATTACCCATACTTTCAATTGGGGAAAGCAGGGCACAATAACTAGGGACAGAAATTACACATAAACTGGTGATTGGAAACCGGATCAAATCTGTAACGCAACATAAGTTCAGTGTGCATTAAAACACTTTCAAAATGGCCAAAGCTGGTTTAAGATAAACCTGGATGGATGTAGTACCAGACTTAACTGATTTAGGTTAAATTTGTTTCTTGAACTTCTGTCCCAGGTCCCCTCCAGATTCAAGTTAACTCTCAGTCCCCCAGCATCCCAGGATACTTTGCACTTCCCTCGCAAAAAACTCCTTGCAGAGTGAGTAGGCTAGCCTTAGTTCAAGCTGTCTGCTCCAGCCAAGCAGGGAGGCTCTCTAGTGTTTGTGGCCTGGGCCACTGCAAGCATATAGCTGCATTTCTGGAATCAAAAGTGAACGTCTGTTCACTTGTTTTTTGGCTCAATCTAAGCAGTTAAGACTAGTTTGGGAAGATTGAATCAATTCAGCCTTTGGCTTTTTGGCTGTCTATACTTAACCAATGAGGTGATGTGACTTACTTTAAGTCATACAACAAGCTAATGGGGAGCCTATCAATGTTTTGATGGATTATCAACTCCTTGGAATAGGACTACGTTGTGGCTTGTTATTGCTTAAAGGGAAAGGTGGGAGTGTACTGTAGAGGCAGGCTGAGAGAGAGTTGTGAGGACCAATTCCTCGGCTGATCCATATATGGATCAAGAAGGGCATAATCAGAACATAAAATGGAGGGATTTCCTGAAGGAAGTGAAAAGAAAATAAAAATCAGCTGGTATGTCTAATTTTACCTAGTTACATGAACCCAGCTCTCAGTAGGAATTTCTTGAAAGGAATCTGAGGGGAAAATGTAGTTCAAGTTTGTTAAACAGAAATAACAAATTGTCCAAATTTCTGGAGCTTATTCAATTATTTGCTGCAGCAAGATAAATAAAGAAGGAATGAGGCATAATCCTAAGGATACTTAAGGAATGAGGTTGCATCATGTAATATATTCATAAAAATCACTTTCCTTTTTGTACCTTGGCAAAATGCATGACAATAACAGGATCTGTGAATTTGTGATATCAATGTGTCAAACTTGAATTCATAATAACTTGTTGATGCATTTCCATATGCAAGAGATGATGCAACCCAAGGGAGAATGAAAATAAAGCAGGGTGGTATGTGCCTTGGAGCAATATAAACAAATTATTATGTGAATTTTGTCTACATATATATGATGCTCAAACTCAAAGTACCAATCTCAGAGGTGGTATATAAAGTTTGACCCTCTTACTTTAATATTTACTCCCATAGAGATACTTACACCTGCCCTGTCAATATCTAAAGGAATTCAATTACCTTAATTTACATTACTAGGAAAAAAAGACAGAACAGTAAGAAGGTATAAGTTAAGGTATAAGGTGACTTTTTACATATACCTTTTTCCTTCTCCTCAACATGCAAGTTACATTGCTCTATAAACTGGTGTTACAAAGACTAAGCCGAATAGCAGAATGCATATGCTATACGCATTTGGATTCACTTTAGATTATTATCATCAATTTATTTAACAGCACTGAGGTGGCACATAAAGAACCCAGTGAAGGATTAGGGCCCATCATGATCTGGGAGACTTTTGCTGCCCTAAACAAAATATATTTTTTTTCTTAAAGCTCTGCAGTCACTTACCTAATCAGCAATGACAGACATTTTGCTACTTTTGGCCAGTTTTTTTTTTTTTTCTGGATCTCTGACAGGGCTAGCTTGGTCCATACTGAACTTTGTATGCAAAGAAAAGATTTGATAAATATTAGTTTGTTTTTTTATGGTATAAGGAAGTAGATGCAGATTGTTCCCAAACTCTGAGGCATGTTTGCTACAGTACAATCAAAGGACATCAAAACAGAAGTTTATAGCTTTCTAAGGTTGTAACTTTGTCCTAAATAAATACAGCTTAGGCACTAGTCTAAATTGTAGCAGCAGCATACTGCCTCTTCAAAAGAAGACAAAGACAACCACTGGAACTTTAAAGCAACTCCCTGCTCTTTCCATTCTCAAATCATGCCCTCTCTTCTACTACATGCCCTTCCTGCATCAAGGTGAGAAAGTCACAGAAGAGTCTGTTCTGCCAACAAGTGAAAGATCTTCACTGCTGGTGAACTCTTCATCTGTCCAATAACCGCAGGCAGAAACTGGCTCCTCTGATCCCATGAATGGTTCAAAGGAGTTGGAACGCAAGTAACAATCTAGCACTCAGGTTTTACTGTGGTCACTTTGAAGACAGCTTCAGTTCAAATTATTCAGATTAATTCACTGGATGGTTACTGTGATTGTAAATGGTATTTTCTAAGTTAACAATCAACCATGCCCTTTTGCCAGTCAACATCATAAGTTTTTTCAATAGCATGTATAACCATGCATACTTGTAGCGTTCAGTAATGCCCTGGCGATGCACAAATATTTATTATTTTTTGTTAGTTTTTTAAAACATTTTTTTACTTTTACTCCATGCTATAAATTTGAAAACATCACAGAGGACATTTCTGGAGGGTGGGAAAGCAGAAAAAGTTTTAACTCTAATTAGAGCCAGGTTACTTATTTCTATACAGTTTATTGCAGTTGTCCTTAACCCAGATAATTCTTGTTAAGGTTTACATCTGGTTTCATTAGGAGGTCCAGGTAAAGAGGCAACTACTAGTCAAATTCAAATTTTTGTACATTCAGATATAGTAACAGGATAATTAGTTTTCCAATCTATTAGTAAAGATTTTGAGCCTGAATCAAAGAGATTTACAAAACTATGACAACTATGAAAATATATTCTAAATAGATGACTAAAGAAAATGTGTGTGCACATAAACATGCATGCACATGCACACAGAGACACTTTTCTAAAATATGTTGCTATCTTTTTACTCATTTAAGGCATTTTCCAAAGTACATTGAAATAAATGGTAAAATAATATTGATATAATATGAGGCAAAGATTTTTTGGGTGATATCTTTTACTGGACAACTGTAGAGTTGGGATAAAGTTAGACAAACTTTCAAGCGCAAAGCATTGTTCTTCATATCTGAACAATCACTTTGCTTGCTTTCCTCCTCAGACCTGAACAATGTTTTGCATTCAAAAGCTTGTCTAACTTTATCCCAACTATTCAGCTTGTCCAGTAAAAAAATCACAGAATAATCCTTTTCCCTCACAAAGTTCCTGGACCATCATGGTTACAACATCACTCTAACACTACTATATTAATATGGTGTGCTTTTGATCAGATCCTTATGATGAAATTGACTTCATTGCAGAGAACCAGTGTGAAGGACTCATGCCCCTCACAAGGGTTAAGTTGCTTACTACAAGAGTAATGCATAGACCCTATGCTGTCTCTTTGTTGGGGTTGTCATGACCCAAAGGTCTGATTTTGTGTGTGTGCTTCGGCACTAAGAATTATCCCCGTGGGTTTACAGCTTCGTTGCACGGAGGAGTTCTGCTGCACAGAGAACCCGCGTGCAAAGGATTGTTCCCGCCACTTTGCAGTGGTCTTTGCAGGGTGCATTTTCTTTGCAACACAGAAATGCACGGTGCAAAGGAGTTCCTGCTCTTCACATGCAAATTCGTGTCCCGCTATTGGCTAGTGCTAAATTATTCCCACGTGGCGGCTAGCGATTGGCCTGCTAGCCGTATAAGAGGCTTGAGCAGTTTCCGCCCAAGCCGAAGAGGACTCCACATCCATCTCGTGGAGACTCTGGGTGTGCGTGGCAGGGTAATAGAAACCCTGTGTGTTGCTCAGAGGAGTTTGGTGGCCTGATCCACCGCCCACCTCTTCCCGTCTTCGAACGGAGCCTACTATAAGACGTATTGACGTGTTTTATGCGCGCTTGTCCTGGACATCCGGAGTTCTGTCTGCGTGAAGCCTAGCAAACTCCACGTGTGTTCGTGTTTTCTGTTGTAACCGCAACTCAAGCAAGTTCTCAGCCTGCACCGCGACCATCTCGGTGTAAGTAAACAATCTTAAAACCAACCGTTAAGTGTCTGTGCCTAATTCTAGCTCGGCGCCCGCCCTCTCCGACCCGGCCTGCCCGGGCTGCCGGCCACAGCCCACGTGCAGAGCGACGAAAAGGGCCCGGGGTCTGACCCGGCCCGCACATGGCGACGAGGATGGGATCAGGAGAGGGCTTGCTAGAGTTAGAATTATTTGAGAACTGCCCTTGGAGAAGTGGGAGACGCAGCATAGCAAACGTCGCAGAACTGGAGGCACACGTCGCGTACCACCAGGCAGGTGGAACGGGCAGGAGATGTGTCCATGGACACCTTTCGCTAAGGGGAGAAGAAGGAGCTTCCAAAGTCAGAGCCCTAGAAGGGAAAGAAGTATATCTTCACCTCGCGGCATTCGGGTGTATCATGGGCGATGAGCGGGTCCTATACAGGCCCCTTGATAGTATAAACCTTGCCGAAGTCGACCCGGCGAGCACAGTAGGCCCGACCCCCACCCGGGAGTGTGTCTGTTGCTCACGGTGTGCCCGAGAGATGGGAGAGACGATGCCAATCGGCTGGTTTTCCCCTTGCATGGTAATACCGGGACTAAGGGGTCGCGATTGTCCGTCTGAGCTCTGCGAAGACCCGGAGACGGAGGACCGCTCTGTAAATGAGAGAGTGGTCCTACGGTGCGACAAGGGGGGAAAACTAAACGCAACTTTTCAGACTATGACTGATCTGATGAGTGAAACTTTAAGCTTAAAGACCCAGCTGCGTATGGCCGTTCGAGCGGTCGGAGAAGCAGCTGAGAGAGGGGATCTTAAATTGCCCCAATAAGAATTCGCCAAGCAGAGGGAAGACCATGTGGAGAAGCCGGAAGAGAGGGATGGAGCTTCGGGAGAGCCCGCGAGGGTTCGGCCGGTAACTCCGCCCAGCGACGCAGCGTCGATTCTGCCGACCACGCCCCTCTGCCGAAGGGAGGGGGAGTCAAGCGGAGGAGTGCATCCACCCCTCCTGCCTGAAACAACAACAACCCCCACTGTAACAATGACTACAGCTCCGACAGAAACAGCAACAGTAACGACAACTCGCGAAGAAATTGATCAGCCTGCAGCATCAAGCAGCTCAGTCATCGGTCCGCAGAGTGCAGTTCAAGCTACCACCTATTATGCTCGTTCCAGAGCCAAACTGCAGAATTTGTGTAGGGAATCCAGGATCCGACCCGAAGAAACTCTGGCTGTGTGGTTAGGACGTCTGGTTGTGGAACTTGGGTCCAACCTCCTGAACCAGGAAGAAGCAAGGTTCTTGGTGAGACATGCTTCATGGAGTAGGGGACATGTCACCGACATCGACATGGTGGCGTTTAGCGTCCACTGGCCTATTCCGATTCCAGTGCTTGTGGCAGGAGTGATCGAACAGAAGGCCCACGCATGGCATGACGGACGACCAGAGCACACCGGTGCAGAACAGCTTGTACTGGCTATTATCGGAGTTTCATATTGTGCCTGGAACCCAAGAGAATGCACGTTGGGACTAACACCGCTCCAACGAATGCGACCACGGCCTCACCATCACCTGCGAGACCCTGGAACCATTCCAGTGACTCTCGACAGCATAGATAGTTGTCTTAAGGTTTATGGGCAAAGAAATATCGTGGTTTTGCGGATTGTGCTGAACCCACTGGTCGATCATCCTGTGAGTAGTCTCCTTCATCAGTTGTCAAGACTGCGCGTCCTCATGGAGCCAAGGCTATCCAGTGATCGGGAGTGTCAACGCCCGACTGAGGCTCAGAACACAAAACACCGCGAATCCGAGCGTCCAGTATTACGCCAGAGAACGCAAGAGGAGCGATACATGTTTGGATTCCTCCTGCAGTGTTCTGGACTTAATAAGCGACAGCTTCGGATTTTAGGAGACGCGGGACAATGGCAGCTAGCCTACGAGTTAGGTTTTCACTATCTAGAAGAAGGCGATGACGACTCCTCGACGATTTCGTCGAGTTGCTGAGTGTGAAGAGAGAGAGCTGTCCAGTATAGAATCGTGTTTACATATCTGTATTTAATAGTGATGATAAGTTTAATCGACTGCATTATCGTGCGGTCCTGTGTGATTTTATAAATAGTAGTGGAATAACCATTTTAAGAGAGTTCTTTTACAGATCTGGGATTCGGAGTGCGTGGTGGAGAGAGGCCCCGAGAGGGACAACATCACTGAAAGGAACGAAGGCCCGACGCGCGATTCCACCGTGACGAACACTGAAGTCATGATCGTTCAATTTTTTGTTATGAATGTGATTTTATGTATATGTGTGTGTGTCGGTTATTATTTGATTCGATCCCTTGAGGATGAACTTTTATTGTTGACTGATTTTGTTTTTGCTCGTTTAGTTTCGCGAACCATTGACAGAGCTATGAATAACCCGGATGATAGGTTTGAAGTATAATTCTATTGTGCCTTCAACAAGGGGGGATGTCATGACCCAAAGGTCTGATTTTTTGTGTGTGCTTCGGCACTAAGAATTATCCCCGTGGGTTTACAGCTTCATTGCACGGAGGAGTTCTGCTGCACAGAGAACCCGCGTGCAAAGGAGTGTTCCCGCCACTTTGCAGCGGTCTTTACAGGGTGCATTTTCTTTGCAACACAGAAATGCACGGTGCAAAGGAGTTCCTGCTCTTCACATGCAAATCCATGTCCTGCTATTGGCTAGTGCTAAATTATTCCCACGTGGTGGCTAGCGATTGGCCTGCTAGCCGTATAAGAGGCTTGAGCAGTTTCCGCCGAAGAGGACTCCACATCCATCTCGTGGGGACTCTGGGTGTGTGCGGCAGGGTAATAGAAACCCTGTGTGTTGCTCAGAGGAGTTTGGCGGCCTGATCCACCGCCCACCTCTTCCCGTCTTCGAACGGAGCCTACTATAAGACGTATTGACGTGTTTTATGCGCTTGTCCTGGACATCCGGAGTTCTGTCTACGTGGAGCCTAGCAATCTCCACGTGATTGTTCGTGTTTTGTCTGCGTGGAGCCTAGCAAACTCCACGTATGTTCATGTTTTCTGTTGTAACCGCAAATCAAGCAAGTTCTCAGCCTGCATCGCGACCATCTCAGTGTAAGTAAACAATCTTAAAACCAACTGTTAAGTGTCTGTGCCTAATTCTAGCTCGGCGCCCGCCCTCTCCAACCCGGCCTGCCCTGGCTGCCGGCCACAGCCCGCATGCAGAGTGACGAAAAGGGCCCGGGGTCTGACCCGGCCCGCACAGGGGTAAGCATTAAACATCTAATACAGTATGCAGAAAACCTTAACCATAGTAGTAGAGTTGCCCCTAGTTCTGTGGTGTTAGAGTGGTGACCTACAAAGTGGGTGGACAGGGGCATAATTCTCTGGATGATCTTTCTATAACTAAACTTGTCTCTGCCAGTTTTGCCTGTGTCAGCATGGAAGGCACAGTTAGAGGCATTGTGGCCTTAGAATCAAGTCAACACATTGAGATAATCTCTTTTTTGTCTCTATTTTATTTTGTTATAGTCTCAGTCCAGCCACAGCTGGCACTAGTACTAACTGGCCATGTCCACAGGTGCATTTATGCCAGCTTAAATTTACTGCACAGTAAATTACTGCACAGTAAGCAGGAATAGGCCGGCGTCTATACATTAAAGTGCATTAATGTTGTGTGTGGACTGACATGGGACTAAAGTTAGCCCAGGTCGCCAACACACACAGTGTTACTGCACAGTAAGATGTCTACATGTGCATTACTGTGCAGTAATCAATCAGGTATAAATTTGATACCTCCCAATTTACGCTGAAGTCAGTGTGAGTTACCATATGTACTGTGCAGTACAGGCATGCATGTGTATATGTGTGCCCCTTCTGTGCAGTAATTTTGGTTACTGCGTAGTAAATGTGCACATGTAGACGTGCCTACTGATCAGCTTTTTGAACTGCGCCCACTGAACTGTGCCACAGAGCATTGTAGCCCTCAGACAATCCTTAAGACTCTTTAAAGGAGCAGAATAGGAAAAGGCAGGAATACTGTGCAAATGCATTGAGCTAGGAGCCAGAATACAACTTCAAAACATACACATATGTAAGAATTGTACAATAGCTGATACTGTTTAAGGGCTGAAGTAAAAATTATGGAAAGACTTCTGAGATGCCCCATAAGTCCCCATCCCAAAACTAACAAAATCATCCCTCATATGTGAGGTTTACTTGGTCTTTGTGAAGAAGGTATGCATTTTACCTTCAGGGGAAAATCCTCTCTTTTTCATGGACCTCAACCAATCAAACCTTTTTGTTGAGCAATTGGGCATGGTAGGGAACAGTGCAGAATGTAAGCAATAGTTAGGGGGTTAGTAGGAGGATGTGATTTGCCTCTTAGCAGAAGAACTCTATAGTAATATATCATGACTCAGTATAATGAATCATTTGCCTAGGGTGACTCATGATATCTCTTGTATTAAAACTTTGAGAATAGACTATTTTCTCCTCCCTTGTCATGTCGCCTTCCCCTTTTGTCCAGGGATCAGTGGTGATTCTGGTAATATTTTTTTAGTATAGTACCAGTAATACTGTCTGTCACATCAGGCCTTTGCTTCCTGGAATCATTAATACCATGCTTTGAAAATTATTTGAGACAGAAGATACTATACAGTGGTACATACTGGTTTAGACTACTTCCCCGAGAAAAGATTTAGTGCATTTTCAAAAGGAGAATTTAACAGGTAGGAGCCCAAATGGATTTTCAACTAGGCCTCAACCTTTTTGAAACCTACTGATGTTGAATAGTCTTTTACTGGTTGCCATGCCAACTGACACCAGAGGAACACTCTGCTATGTGTTCATCCCCTAGAAAGCTTCACCAGATGTCTTCAACAAATTGCCATGAAAAGACTTTGGTCTGTCAGCCTTGTTAGGAGATAAAAATCAGACTGAAACGTCCCTGCCTCCACTTCTGATAAAACTAGCCCATAAAATATATAGACCTGCACTACTCTCACAGTAAACCAGTAAAATCTCTCACCCCCACCCAACTCCCCTGACTTCCTGTAGTAGGATTTTTAAAATATTTATGTTCTTATTTCTACATGAAGCACAAGGCCATTATGCTTTGCAGCTGACATCATCTGGCAGAGCAAAGCTAGAAGCATCTGGCTGGCAGCAGAGAATGAGAGCAAGTTGATAAATTATTGATTTACATAAATCAACACCCTTTAAATATTGGTCTTTTGAAGAAAAAAGCTTTTGTGTTATTTCAGGTTGAAAAGTGTTAAGACAATAAATACTGAATCAGCTGCATTGTGATTATCTGTCCCTATCCCAGACACCAAATATATTTATGTAATCGATTTTCATTTTCTTGAGGGGTCACGTTGATAAGCAAAACTATTTCATTTCATGATTTGTTCCTTCTGTTTTAAATCCATGTCTCTACCTACTGTGTCCATGTCAATTAGCATTGAACTAAAACAAGAAAAATAACCATAAAAAGGAGATTTTAGGAGATGTAAATGTTTTTACACTGAGATCTTTATCCTGCTGAATGCCAGGTTTCTCCTGCTCCAATTGGTGGAAAGGTTGGTCATTCAGGAGTTGAGGGTACTCAGCATCTCACAGGAATTTCTTAGCACCTTTCACTGATATTGACTATTTCACAATTTGGGAACAATTGGGGTTACTAAGTTAAATGCAACAAAGCTTTGATAATTCACCCTCATTTTTGGAGGACTCACAATGAATGACTGGCTATTATTAATTACATATTTTATGTGTGTTGCAGCATTACAAGGGCACATTTACAATAATTTAATCCTTAATGCTAATCTTAATTTTGACTATTTTTCCACTTTTGTGGATTTCCCCTTGATGTATGTTTTCTTCCAAAATATTATGATATATGTATAAATATACACAGTCTTAAAGTTAATGTATACTTTTAGCACTGTATGCTATGTTACACAGCAGTTCTACAGCATTTATTGTATGCATTAGCTGGTCAGCAAATTCCAGCCCATCACAGTCTTTGTTTTACCACAGAAAAGTGGGATTCTGATGCTGATACCAGGAGATGCTAACCTACTCAGAAGAATAAACAATGTACTTGAGTGATGAAAGGAACACCTCTGATCACAGAAAGGCTGCGTAGTGAATGCTCTGGCTCTTCATTTTAATGAACACTGGGAATTTCCATTCATTGTTAGAAATAATTCTTTTTTGTCCCTATTATCACTGGGTGCATCTACATGTGCCCCTATGGCACCATTGTTAGTGCACCATCATTTTGTCCTAAGGGAAGTACTAAAGGAATAAATAAACTGTGGTGGTGATGCATGGTTATATTTAGCTGCTACATTGCTGTAGCAATGTGCTATAGCAAGGGAGTGTGTTGCTACAGTGACATAGCTGCAGCGTCACGGTTTGTGCCTGCCAACACTGTGTTGCCGTAGCATGTTGCTACAGTGATGTAGTGTCTTGTGTAGGTGCACCCACTGTTGCTTGTAGGGAGAAGAAGGCTCCATATTATGTAGCTTATTTCTGTGTATGTTAAGGCAGAGGCACCATGCTGGTGTGCTCTCAAAACTGCTTTAAACTGTATATGCTGCTTAATTTGTGGATTTGAGCATGAGTACAGCATGTGAAAAGCTTATTTCTCAGCTATGCTTCTGGGCTTACATGAAGTTGGTGTAGGCATACCCTTATATACCATTAGACATTAATAGAGGGGGTGTAAAGTTGTTGTGAGAGAGTTTAACTGAGAATAAAGGTAACTGACCCTTTCCTGGAGTATAATGGCAAATCCAGCCTGACCATTTTTAGCAAACACTGACAAAAAAAATCTTCCTGTTAAAAAATACTGCTTGGCATAACACAACTCTCAATGGAACAGAAGTCTCAAAGTCTCATACCTACACGAGATGCTTGACTGTACAGTAGACCTATTTACTGCACAGTATATATCACTACCTACCCATGCAGATGCTTACTGTACAGTAAATTGGTTTACTCCACAGTTAATTTGCTACCTACAAATGCAGGTAGCAAATTAACAGTGGAGTAGTTACTGCACAGTAACACACCGGACCTGCAAGGAGCGAACCAGAAAAGCCAAGGCTGCAATGGAACTCCACCTGGCTACAAGTATCAAGGACAATAAAAAGTCCTTTTTTCAGATATATGGGGAGCCGGAGGAAAAGCAAGGGCAACGTTGGACCCCTGCTAAACCAGATGGGAGAACTGACAACCGATGCCCAGGAAAGTGCCACCTTACTAAATGGGTACTTTGAGTCAGTCTTTCACAAGTCCTATGGGATGCCCCTGCCCATTGGGGACAGGGACACCCGAGTGAGGGTGGTTCTTTGCCCTCCATCAATGCTGACCTCATGAAGAAACACCTTGAGAGGCTGGACACCTTCAAGTCAGCTGGCCCTGACAATTTACACCCCAGAGTACTCAAGGAGCTGGCACGCATCATAGCTCAGCCCCTGGCACAGATCTTCGAGAGCTCCTGGTGCTCTGGTGAAGTGCCCGATGATTGGAAGAAGGCCAATGTGGTGCCTATCTTCAAGAAAGGGAGGAAAGTGGACCAGCAAATTACAGGCCCACCAGCCTGACCTCTATCCCAGGAAAGGTCTTAGAAAAGATTATCAAAGAGGCCATTCTTAATGAACCGGCCGATGGCAACACCCTGAGGGACAGTCAGAATGGGTTTGTTGCAGGTAGGTTGTACTTGACCAACCTCATTTCCTTTTACGACCAGGTGACCTATCACCTGGACAAGGGGGAAGAGATTGATGTCATATATCTTGACTTTAAAAAAGCCTTCGATCTGGTATCCCATGATCACCTCTTGGCAAAACTGGCCAACTGTGGCCTCAGGTCCATCATGAACTTCTGGCTAGGAAATTGGCTCCATGGTCAGACCCAGAGCGTGGTGGTTGATGGAAGTCAATCGTCATGGTGCCCTGTGACCAGTGGGGTCCCACAAGGCTCTGTCCTTGGACCCATATTGTTCAACATCTTCATTAATGATGTGGACATTGGAGTCGGAAGCGGACTGGCCAAGTTCACCGATGATACCAAACTTTGGGTAAATCATCCACACCTGAGGTCGGGAGGTAATCCAGGCTGACCTTGACAGGCTCAGGAAATGGGTGGATGAGAACCTGATGGTATCTAACACCAAAAAATGCAAGGTTCCCCACCTTGGGAGGAAAAACCTGCAGCATGTTTATAGGCTTGGCAGTGCTAATGCTGACTAGCACTATGGACTGGAGGGACTTGGGGGTCAGGATTGACCACAAGATGAACATGAGCCTTCAATGTGATGCTGTGGCTAGTAATGTGAGCAAAACTCTGGCTTGCATCCATAGATGCTTCTCAAGCAAATCCCAGGGCATCATTCTCCCATTGTACTCATCCCTGGTGAGGCTGCAGCTGGAGTACTGTGTCCAGTTTTGGGTCCACAGTTCAAAAAGGATGTGGAGAAGCTTGAGAGAGTCCAGAGGAGAGCCACATGCATGATCAGAGGTCAGAAAAACAGGCCTTATGATGAGAGGCTGAGAGCTATGGGACTCTTCAGACTGGAAAAGCGCAGGCTCAGGGGCGATCTGATGGCCACCTATATGCTTATAAGGGGTGTTCACCAGGATCTGGGGGAATGTCTGTTCACCAGAGCACCCCAAGGGATAACAAGGTTGAATGGTTATAAAATCCTGGAAGACCGTTTCAGGCTGGACGTAAGGAAGAACTTCTTTACTGTCCGAGCCCTCAAGGTTTGGAATAGACTGCCACCAGAGGTAGTTCAAGCACCTACTTTGAATGCCTTCAAGAGAAACCTGGATGTTTTTCTTGCTGAGATCCTATGACCCCAGCTGACTTCCTGCGCCTGGGGCAGGGGGCTGGACTTGATGGTCTTCCAAGGTCCAGTCCAGACCTAATGTCTGTGAAATCTATTAAATATATAAACCACACATGTAGACCATCAACCAGGAGCAAATTTGCTCCTGGTCAGTTGGGCAGCAGGAGGCGGGATATTGCTCCATTCCCTTGGGAGCTGCCAGCTGCCAGGATGGGCTTCGAGCTTGGAGCCCACCCAGAACAATGACCCCCCTGCCCCAGCAGCAGACAGCTCCCAGCCCTGGCTCCATGATCACATTTTGAAGTAGGTTCCAGCCAGCTCCAGTCTGCATGTGCAGACTTCCCCATGCAGCCTTGGGCTGGCTGGGACCTATCGTAGTCTGGGCCAGGTCCCAGCCCCACAACTCTTTTTGGGGGCTCACTGCTAGCTGCTGCTTCAGTGGATTGAGGCAGGGGGCTGGGACCTGCCCCTCCCCTGCAGCTGTTTCGCAGCCCCTGGTCCAGATTGCCCAATTGGGGCACAGAACTGGAAAACACCTGCAGGGGAAGGGGAATCTTCCCAGCCCTCTGCCCCTGTCACCTGATCAGAGCACAAGGCTGGGAAACAGCTGTGGGGGAGGGGTACAGCCTAGAGCTGGCTGGGACCTACCCCAGATGGGGACAGGTCCCAGCCAGCCATAGGGATGCCCTGCTGGACACAGAACTTGCTCCATTTGCATGGGGCAGGAGAACTCTGCAATACTGGGAGGGGCCACAGGCCAGGAGAGCTATCTCCTGGCCCCATGCTTCCTGCCAGTAGGGCTGTGTGAAGCTTCAGGCGGAGATTCGATTTAGAGGAGATTTGGCCTGATTCGGTGGCCGAATGTTCAAATCTAAATTGAATGAGGGCACCAGTTAAAAGGCCCGAATCGATTCAAAGCTCTCCAAATCTTTGGAAAAGACTTGGAGAGCTTCAGCGATTCAGGCAGTCCCCACTGGCTGAAGCAGGGAGCTGCAGCTGGACTCCAAGCTGGTAAGTAAGGGGGTCGGGGAGGAGGGACCCCTGCCAGGCCCCATCCCCTGCCTGCTTCCCTAGCTCCCACCTGCTCCCCCAGCCCCTGTCCATGGCTGCTCCACCCACCCAAGCTCCCAACCCTTTAAAAAAAAGCCCCAATTCAGTGGGTGCTGCTGGGTGTGTGTGTGGGGGGTGATCCCTGCTGCCTCCCACTGACCCACATTGCATGGGATGCTCTGTATGAGCCCCCTGACATCCCCTGCTCCCCCAGTCCCCACATGGCTGCCTCACCTGCTGTGGCTCTGGCCCTTTAAGAAAAAAAAACAGAGAAAAGCTCTGGGACTTGCTCCTCCTGCAGTAGCCTTGGGGCTTCAGGGAGCTCATGGATGTGCCCCCATGCAGCATGGGGCAATAGGGGGCAGCAGTGACTGCTTCCTGCCAGCAAGAAAGGTGAGTCTGGGATTTTCTTGGGGGTTTTTTTCTTAGCGGGCCAGAGCCACAGTGAGTAGGGCAGCCATGGGAGAGCTGGAGGAGCAAGGGGGGTTACGTAGCTTGTGTAGAGCCAAATCTGAATCCAAAGCAAATACTAGCTGCTTCGCACAGGCCTACCTGCCAGCCCCTGAACTAGCACCTAGGGGGAGCCTGGAGCTTCCTCTGGCTGCTGCAGGGGGCAGAGTGGTAGAGCAGTGGGTGGGAGCAAATTTACTCTCAAGAGGGAGTACAGTATTTTTCCTGTGCAGTAAGCCTACTTTGAATTAATTGCAGGTTTAAACATGCTCAAAGTCACCCTGCTGATCAAACCCCAAAATTACACACACACATATATATATATATATATATATATATATATATATATGAATGTGTGTGTGTAAGTGAAAACAACTACAAAAAAAAACTCCCTCTAACCCAAGCAGAATTTTTACTACAAGAACAAAAACATTGCAGGGACTTTTAGAAATTTACTGGGGATGTTTTGCCATTGATTTATAAGAAAGATATTCAAATATTATGGCAACATGTGCCATAATATTTATAAGTATATAAGAGAACACCTAAGGCCAGATCCAGATGTGTAGGCACGTGTGTTTCCCCAGGGACAAACAGCAGTGGCACAGTATGTGCTGCTGCTACTTGACCCTGGGGAACACCTGTGCATATGTGCTCTGGTGGATGGCACGTTGTCCCGGATGGGATAGAAGAGGCTGGGACCAGCACCTGGGCTGGCCTCAGCAGCCCTATCTGGGGTCCTTGGGGCCTCCCAGAGCTCCAGCAGTGGCTAACCAGCATCAGGGAGCCAAGCTGGCAGCTGGAGCATGGCTCTGGCCAGCCAGGCTCTAGTTTGGGGCAGCGTGCACTGCCGCCACGTGTGCCGCCCCACTTTTTTGTATTGCAGATTTTTCTGACACTGGGATCTCTTGGTCTGTGGTGCCACATACCACACATGCACACTTCTCTGGATGTGCCCTAAGAGTCTAACTAAGATTAAGGACATGGGATTTAAAAATCACCTCGGAGTTTAGCCTTAAATTTGTCCCTAAAAGAGGGCCCTCTTTCAGCTGCCATTCCATGACTGCTACAGAGGCTGGTGGAGTAGGGAGCAGCTTGTCTTGCTTCCAAAGGTCAACAGCTGTGGAGACTATTCTAAGATAGGGAGGGACCAAATGTGTTTTGGTATATATTTTTTATATGTAAAGACGTAAATAGCAAAACCCCTATGCAGTATAGATGTACAGCATACATGTGCCCTAGCTCATTTTCCATGCTGAATAAGTAATTTTGTTCTGTTGTACAATTAGCTGCAAGACATTTGACAAGACTCTGCTTAGAATTAGTCCCCAGTGTGCTGGGTGCTGTACAAACACAGAAAGAGGCAATCCCTGCCTTGAATACTTTGAAGTCTAAACATAGCATCAGACTGAGACTACAAGGTGAATGACAGACATCTGTTTGTTTCTGATGATAGGCAATGATGGAAGCTAATTACAAATTTAAAAAACTTGTCCAAAACTTTAACAAAAACCTTAAGAACAAGGATACAGGATATTAAATGTAATAAAGGGTGGAGGAAGAAGGTGAATCAAATGATAGTGGCACCCAATTTGAAAATATGGTCATTTTCAGAATAACTTACTTAAATTTAAAGAAGCCTGTGGTATTATATTATATTATATTATATTATATTATATTATATTATATTATATTATATTAGCCAGTACAGTACAGCACAGTATTGACCATTGCAGTATCTTTATTCTTTGGTTTTTCAGGTGTTTCCATTTTTACCCCAGATATAAATAACTTCAGTATCTGCAGCATGCTCTTGACCTTCCCTACATTCAACATAGAACATAGCTTGAATACTATAAATACTGTAGTTATCTGGCTCCAAGCTATGCTATTTAAAGTTTTCAGTATTTCCATTATTTGTTGCACTGGATTTTTTCTAAGGCTATTTTCAATCTAGATGCTATTTTCAATAATATCACTACCTATAAATATAATTCACACATTTTATACAAATCAAAATAATATTTTAAATAATCCCTCTTCACAGCAATCATACAGCATTAAGAACTATAGGTCTCCCAGTGGTTAGGTTACTGGCTAAACTTCTGGTCCCTTTGGCAAAGAAGTTGTATTTTACCATCTGTACTCCATGGTCACTTAACTCAGGCAATTTTTACTATTAGCAATTTTTACAGTTGCACTAATCTCCCTACAAGGGACTAAGAGGAACAGAGGTAGGGGTCACTCAGGTTTCTACTGCTCAGCCTCCAGCCTTACCAAAGATGATTAGCTAAATAGACTTCAGTCAGCTACCAAAGTGGCTACTTTCTACCTCAGTCTACTGATATCCAGTAGTGTAACTAGGAGTGGGAGCCTGGGCCACCAGTCTCAGCCACTCCTGCTGCAACCCAGGGCATAGAACCTGGTTTTTACCCCTCTGCCAATATCCATGGGCCTTAATACTTTCTGGGGCTCTTCTATTTTCTGCTGTGCCATCTACATTGTCCTCCTATTTGCTGTTTCAACCCCAGTTTAGACCCTTACCAAAAGACTACTTGCCAGTGGAAGCTATCCAGCCAAATGTATATGCCTGAGCAAACCAGAATAGTTTTAGAAAATGCCAAATGAACCTGTGGTACTCTGGGCTTCAATATACTTGCTGCATACAAATGGTCATGATAATACAGAAAACAGATCCCCCCTCATCCCCCAAAATGAGAACTTCATGCATGAATTCTATAGAAACTGTCTCCTTCCCAAATAGACAATTTCAATGAAAAATAAAACTATTTCATTTTTATCTAAATTGTCGGCAGAATTTTTGGAATGTTGTTAAAAACATTTAAATAAAATTCATTTCAATTCAATTAAAAACTTTTGGTACCAAACTGCCAACCTTCCCCCCCTCCTCCCAACAGCTCTCCTTCCTTCCACCTCCCAAAAAAACAAACCAAAAACCACTTCACTCTAATTTCTGATGCCTGCATAAGCAAGAGTTTTCTGTGTTTCGCAGAGTGGCAAGAATGGAGCTTTAGATTTTAATCTTGCAAAGTTCTGAGTTTAGTTTCATCTTCAAAGATCTAGCTGGTCTGAGCCTTCTAGTTATCTATACCATAGATTTAGAAAGTTTCCATATGTCCCATATATATTTTTAATTGAGCTATAATTGCATTAGTCATTAGCTATTATGGTAGTGCAAGAAATGAGAGATAATGCACTCCAGAATAATGGGCTTACATTTGAAGAACAATGGATCACATGGAGTGAATTTGCTTAGACTCACTGGTAGAACTTTTATAATACCTTGTTGGGTGTAACCCAAACTATACTGATCTGCTTCTGCTTTTCCACATCTTGACTATTTGATACCCTGACATAAAAAATGCAAAATTGTAATATGAACAATTCTGTTTGGCTTTAATGAAAATTTGGTATCTAAAGATGATACCTGAAGTACTTGAACAGGTAAAAATTAGGTACTCCTCTTTTTCTTATGAGGAACCTCTTAAGATTTTTTAATGGGGGAAGAAGGTGGATTGAAAAAGCAGGCTTCCTCTCAGCACCAAGTCATTTTTACACTTTTTGTATGGAACAGGTAAGTCTAGCACTGATGCACCATGTCAGGGATAAGCAAAATATCAGGGGCGTGACAACATCTTGTACTAATCCTTAATGTAACAGTGTTTGATCTCTGCTGGCCAATCACCTGACTCAAACCATTTTATTCTGCAGAGCAGCCATTGAAATCAGCAAAAGTTTTACATGCATAAGAAATGCAATATCTTACCATATATATATATGGTAAGACATTGCAAGATATATAGATATATATATCTATATATCTTGCAATGTCTTACCCATGTATCATATAAAGTTCAAAGAAGCTTCTAAGACAAATGACGGTTATGCTTGTTTAATAAAAAGTAATTATGCCTGAATGCCTGTGTTGCCTTAAAGACGATTTCAGAAGTTTCAGTAACCAAAACCAAAATTAATAATGAAAACAAAATCTTATGCATATTTTTCTTAGTAATCTGATAAAATATCCAGTCAAATTCAATCTGATTGCTACTTCATAAGTAAACAATACAGAGTCATAAAGTCATTGAAACTATGAAACACACTTAATACTGCTCTGTACTTAACAGCTGGCAAAGTATTCCATCTTCAGTGGTTGGTCCATGAAAGGAACTGAGTCAAGTTAAGACCGGAGTAAGTTAACACTCATTCTTAAATCATAGATACTAGGGTTGTGCAAAGCTTTGAATCACGATTCAGAGATGATTCAGATGACTTGGAGACCGCATCTATTAATCCAAATTGAATCACTGTAAGCTTAGGCTTTCTGAATCAATTCAGAGCTTCCAAATCAATTTGGAAAAGACTCAATGATTCAGAGATTCGGCTATAGGGTATAATGGGGAATCAATGAAATATCTATAACTTTGTTGTTTTTTAGCTGACTTGGATGATACCTAAAAGATTGGTAGCCTCTGCTGAGGGCATGAAGTGTGCCAAATTTCAAGGAGGTAGGCAAAGAGGTTGTTGGGAAACTACACCTCAAATTTCTGAGAGGAAAAACTCATGTCACGTGTGTGTGTTAAGATACAGCATGGTAAAAACAGCAGGGGTGGTAGCTCCTGTTGGGACCGCAAAGCCTGAAAAGTTTCAAGGAGATAGGTGCAGGGGTTTCTGGGAAACTGCAGCTCAAATTGGTGACAATCAAAACTTATGACATAGGTGACACTGTATGTGCGTTAAGGCACAGGGGGGTGAAAACTGCAGGGGTGGTAGCCCCTGCTGCAGCCACAAAGCCTGCCAGCTGTCAAGGAGATAGGTACAGGGGGAGTCTGGGTTCTGTGACCCTGCATCTCTGGCCACAGGCAGGCAAAACTCGTGGCATGGGTGCTTGTGGGACTACGTGTGTCTTGTGCAGAGACCCCAGGGGCTGGTGCTTCCCTCTGTGGCAGTGGAGATCCCCCCCACACCCTGGGGTAGCATCTGCCTGCAGGCACCTGGCTTGGGTGCCAAGGAGCACCGAAACCATGGAGGTAAGGGACTAGGTCCCTGCGCAGCTCATGCAGGCAGGCAGGCTCCCAGGGAAAAAAAAGAGATCATCCTGGAGTGGGGCTGAGAGAGGCCAAGGGGTCAGAAGGCCCAGTGAGAGGCTGTATCAGCAAATTGTTAGAACATCTGTGAGGATGCCATCTACGAGGCATGGAGCATCAGTAGGGGAGGTACAGAGCCATTCAATTGACCCATAAGGCCAGGACCACAATCCGGATGGTCATTATAGTAAGATCAGGGCAGCCTCCTGCACTCTTTATTTTAACTAACATCAAGGTGTGGCGGGTGAGATCTTGGCAGAGCAGGGTATTTAAAAAAAAAATGTGGGTACCCTGTGACAGCTCTCACATCTTATAGGATATGCATAGTAGATTAAGTCAAATTTATGTACCTTTTTTGAAAGTTTAGAACCTTTGACATTTACTCGTCACTAGTAATATTTCAAATACATTTTCTCAAATACCAGTCATACCAAATTATTCAGTTACTTGTGAAACCTAGGAAGGTTGACCTTTTCTTTTTATAATTCATGTAAGTCTAACTCTGTTCAAAACAATACCAAATAATTTTAGAAGCTGTAGAGTGATCAAAGAACTGAATCATTTCACCAGGCTAAAATGGAAATTCTTCAGTAAATAGGACCAGTAATCTGTATATTAAAAATACACCCTTTGATTTGTACAGTAGAATTAGCTAAAACTAATAACAATGAAAAGCTATTTATTGTAATGATCAGTTTGTTAAAATAAGAAAGCTTATGGAATCATCATACCAGTAATTAACCACAGCTAATGGGCAATTTGTTGAGGGTTGCTTAATTACATTACAGGAAGAATCTGATTAACTCCTGTTGCCAGAAGCCATAGTTTAAATCCCATGGAACTGTTTTTTAGGATCAAAGTGCCTCAAATTATCAAACCCATTTTCAGAGCAAGTTAAAAAATGAAACGTGTTTTCTTAAACTTGATCAAAACTTTTATTTTTATTTTAGAAAATTGTCTAGAGAAATGTTTTAAGTGTTCATTAAAAAAAAGATGAGTTTCAGTTTCTCAATGAACATGAAGGACTTGCATTAAAAAATCTGTTTCTTTGAAAACTATTCTATGCCAAAACATTTTAAGAAATTTATTTTTTTTACCAGATCAGTTTTAATCTCCCTATATGTAAAATACACTATCCCTATCTTCCAAGAAACATGTAAGACAACATGATTTTTTTTATATAAAAGTTACTATAAATATTAGGAATAAATGCAATAATTAACCTCCACCAACAATACATACATTCTACATATAGGGCAATAAATTATTTAGGAGCCAAAGTCCTGTTTTCAGAAGTGACTTAGGCACTTCTGGCATGTCTACATTACAGGCTGTTGTGCATTGCAAAAACAGCCTTAGCAGCATGTTTTTTTTGAAAGTCAAACAAAGCACCCCACCACCATTTTTTCAGTGCAGGGTCTCTGATACATGTGATGCTAAGGTGCTTTTAATTAGCATGGCTCACAAATTAACATACCCCCACTGCCTCCTGGAGCACATCTATAAACCCCTTCTGGTTCTAACTTGTACATTAGTCAATATATACAAGCTATTTTGAAGATAGAAAAATGAAGAGGGCTTTATACTAGGTTCACTGTGGGATGGAGACCAAAGCCCTGAGGTAAATGAGGAAGTGGATGACCTTCAGGAAGCACAACTGGGGGAAGTGTGGGGGGAGGAAAGAGGAAGCCTTTTGATTCTTCCTGAGAAAACAGGAAAATCATCTAGTCACTTCAGATGTCTGTACAAGAATGCATGGAGCCTGAGAAACAAGCCAGTAGAACTGGGAGTCCTTGCTCAGCCACAGAATTATTATATGATTGGAATAACAGAGACTTAGTAGGATAGCTTGCATGACTAGAGTATTGTTATGGATAGGTATAAACTGTTCAGGAAGGACAAGTAGGGCAGAAGAGGAGGAGGTGTGACTCCTTATGTAAAAGAGGTGTATAATTTCTCAAAGGTACAGTATGAAACTGGAGATAGGTCTGTTGAAAGTTTCTAGGTTAGGGTCAGAAGACAAAGCAACAAGGGTGATGTCATGGTGGGTGCCATTATAGACCACCAGACCATGAGGATGAGGTAGATGAGGCCTTCTTCAAACAGCTGGTGGGAGTTTCTCAATTAAAAGCCCTGGTTCTCATGGGAGACTTCAATCTCCCTGACATCTTCTGGGAGAACAATTCAGCAGTGCACAGGCAATCCAGGAAGTTTTTTGAAGCATGTTGGGGACAACTTCCTGGTGCAAGTGTTGGAGAAGCCAAGTAGGGACCATGCTCTTCTTGATCTGCTGTTCACAAACAGGGAAGAACTGGTGGGAAATGTAGTAGTGGCTGGCAACTTGGGCAGCAATGCTCACAAAATGATAGGAAGGGAGGAGACAGGCAGAGTAGGAACCCTGGACTTCAAAAAACCAGACTTCAACTAACTCAGGCCAGGATCCCTTGGGAAGCCAGACTGAGACAGAAAGGAGTCCAGAAGAGTTAGTTGTACCTTAAAGAAACCTTACTGAGGCCATAAGAATGAACCATCTTGATGTACTGGAAAATTAGTAAGTATGGCAGAAGACCAGCTTGGTTTAGTAGGGAGCTCTTCAATGAGGTAAAATTAAAAAAAGGAAACTTACAAGAAATGGAAACTCAAACAACTAGGGAGGAGTACAAGAGGATGCTTGGGCATGTGGAAATCAGGAAGGCGAAATTGCATTTGGAGTTGTAGCTAGCAAGGGACATGAAGGGTAACAAAAAGGGTTTCTACTAGTATATCAGCAACAAGAGGAAGTCCAGGGAAAGTGTGGATACGTTACTGAATGCGGTAGGCAACCTAGTGACTGATGTGGAAAATGCTGAAGTACTCAATGTATTTTACCTCAGCCTTCACAGGCAAGGTTACCTCTCAGACTACTGCACCTGGCAGCACAGTTTGGGCAAGAGGTGAGTAGCTCTCAGTGGTGAAAGAACAGGTTAGGGACAATTTTGAAAAGCTGGACATGTACAAGTCCATGGACAACACATGATGCACTTGAGGGTACTGAGGGAGTTGGCCGATGTGATTGTAGAGCTGCTGGCCACTGTCTTTGAAAATTTGTGGGAATCAGGAGAAGTCCCAGACAATTTGAAAAAGAGCAAATATAATATATTTTAAAAAGAGAAGAAGGAGAATCTAGGGAACTACAGACCAGTCAGCTTCACCTCAGTCCTTGGAAAAATCATGGAGCAGATCCTCTAAGCACTTGGAAGAGAAGGTGCTTAGGAACAGTCAGCATGGATTCACCAAGGGCAAGTCATGCCTGACCAACCTGATTGCAATCTCTGAAGAGATGGGTGGATCTGAGGATGCGGGGTACATGAGATACCTTGAATTTAGTACACTTTGATACACTTTCCCACAACATTCTCATAAGCAAGCTAAGGAAATATGGGTTGGATGAATGGACTGTACGGTGGATAAAAAACTACCTGGATCATCAAGCTCAAAGAGTACTAATCAATGATTTCATGTCTGGTTGGCAGCCAATATCATGTGGAGTGCCTCAGGGAATGGTCTTGGTGCCAGTTTTGTTCAATATCTTCATCAATGACCTCGAAGGAAGTCTGCAGATGACACCAAGCTGGGGGGGGGGGGGGAGTAGGAGATATACAGAAGGATAAGGCTAGGATTCAGAGAGACCTAGACTTACTGAAGAATTGTATCAAAAGAATGTCATAAGTTTCAATAAGGAGAAATGCAAAGTCCTGCATTAAGAACGGAACAATCCTATGTAGTAGTATAGGCTGGGGAATGACTGGCTAAGCAGCAGCACTGCAGAAAGGATCTGCAGGTTAAAGTGGACAATAAGTTGAATATGAACCAACAGTGTGCCCTTGTTACCAAGAAAGCTAATGACATACTGGGTTGCATTAGTAGGAGTGTTGCCAGCCATGAATGATGTGTACCCCCAGAGGCTGGGGGGCACAGTCACTGCCCGCAGGCAGCCAATGGTGATGTCAACAGCAGGGGCATGGCAGTGGTGAGCAGGGACCACCCACAGGTGGCCATGGTGATGTTGGCGATGAGGGCAGGCTGAGCAGGAACCACCCACAGGTAGCCATGGCGGTATTGGCGGCGGTGGAGGATGGTGGCAAGTGGCGGGTGGCGAGCGGAGACCACCCTCAGCCACCAGCAGCCACATTGGCAGTGAGGGGGAGGGGCAATGACTGCCTGCAGAAGCTGGTGGCAGCTTCAGTGGTGGTCAATCTTAGGGTGTAGAGGAATTGGAGAGAGTCTGGCAGAGGGCAACAAAATGGTGAGGGGGCTGGGGCACCTAACTTCTGAGGAGAGGCTGTGGGAACTGGGCTTTAGTCTGGAGAAGAGAAGACTCAGAGGGGATTTAATAGCAGTCTTCGCCTACCTGAAGGGTGGTTCCAAAGAGGATGGAGATGGACTGTTCTCAGTGGTGGCAAATAATAGGACAAGGGGCAATGGTCTCAAATTGCAGCAAGGGAAGTTTGGGTTAGATAAAGTTTGGGTTAGATATTAGGAAAAACTTTGTCGCTGGGAGGGTAGTACAGCACTGGAACAGAGAGGCTGTGGAGTCTCCATCCTTGCAGTTTTTAGGACCTTGGTAGACAAAGCTCTGGCTGGAGTGATACAGTTGGGGCTGGTCCTGCTTTGAGCAGGGGATTGAATTAGATGACCTCCTAAGGTTCCTTCCAACCCTAATTTTCTAAGATTCTGTGATTTTTGTGAATAAATCTTTGCCTTACTAAAGGCATCAAAATTCTTAGTGACTACAGCATGACCAGGATTTGCCTCCTTAGTTTTTTATAAGACTTGAATTTGAATTAGTCTTATTTTTTAGCTCTTGTATTCCCTGTTTTCTTTTTTGGGGGGCTGGGGAGAGGGGTTCTTTAAATTACAACATTTTTGCTAATATTATAAATATGACACAAAATGTAATAAAAGAAAAATATACTCATTCCAGATACTGGGATGAATGGCAAGACCAAAAATTACTATCAGAAGCATTCTAAGCACCTACATGGAATTTAAGTTGAATTTAGGCCTCCTAATTTCCATGGAACAATTCAAAATGGACCTATATCAGCACTTACAAGTCATTATTGCCTCCATTGTGGACTGCAAAATTCTGTAGGTGCTTAGACATATACTTGGTCTTTTGTGTGTGCTCAAAAGCAATTCAGTGCCAGTGCTTAGACATACCATTGTCTCTAGCTCCTGCCTCAGTTCTGTTGCAATTCAAAATGCTCTTAGTTACCTAAAGTGATTGTCACTTTGTCAGTGGGGAGAAAAAAGCAACCAATTTAAACCACTGATAGCTTTAAATTCAACTCAAAACCAATGAGGGTACCCATCTTTCATGCCTGTACACAAGCACAGAGGCTGCTCCGACATGCTGTAATTACAGCGTGTCAGAGCAGACTCAATTAATCGAGTCTGATGGAGTATGGTTATTACCTTGCTCCAGCCAGCCTCTGTGTCTCATGTATCAGCATCCCCATGCATCAAAATGGCTTCAGGGGCACTTCAGTTAAGCTCATTGAATGAACTTTAGTTCAAGCATCCCTGCCACCATTTGGAATTGGGTGGGGGGAAGGAGGGACACAGACTGATATATGAGATTCTGTGGCACTTTAAATAGAGGAGCTCTTGGAGCTACTCTAATTAAAGCACTGCCCTCTCCACCCCCGGAGCTCATGTAAAACTGCCTTTAGATTCTGGACTCACTTGAACCAAAATAGCTTTAAACCATCATCTGCCACTTCCCAGGGGAATGTTATAGCCACTAGGGTAAGTGACTGAGTTGATTTTATTTTTTTCAGAACCCAGGACACCCCAGACAGGCGGGTTATATCACAAAGGCAGACTCCCACTTGGTTTTAATCCACTACTGTTTATGCATCTAAGCACTGGGCTATAATATAAAATGTAAACAGTGTCACCATCATCTCCTTGTCGTATTTCTTCAAATCACCTCTCTGTGGATAGTCTCCTAACTTCTAAGCATGCTGAATCTTAAAATAGAGGACCTATAGACTAGGAAGTCAGTCTGGATTTTGCAGTTACCATATGCCTACAAAATTCTCTGCATCTGCCATAATAAAACTTTTCCTTGGCATAAGGCAAGGTATCTTTGGAAGTTCATTATTTTACTAGAACTCATAATTTTGATGTATAATATTTTTTATTTTTAATCTGTATTTTTTCTTCCCTCTACTAAAAATATCACAGTGGGTCCTGTCAGAGAAATTACAGTATCAGATTCTGGATAATATTTCACTGTGGTATGTTATATGCAAAATTTGAAAAACAACAAATATTATTGTAACACAGGTAGGAAAATTATATTCTAAAAACACCAATTCAATTATTGATTACCAACCAGGGTTCTGCAGCACCCTGGGAAACTAGGGTAAGTGTACCATGGCACCTGGTCCTTGTGCAAGGAGGCAAGTGTTATCTTCTCCATATGCTAGGCACCCTACACCCAACCCACTGTCCTGTGGACAAGTGGTACTCAAGTGCACCATTCACAACATCCCCTTGCAGCAGCTCTGGAAGCCTGGGAGAAGTGGGGGAAGGAGCCAAGGTGAAAAGCGCAGCTTCCTGCCTCTCCCAGATACTGACCACCCTTGCACTGAGCAGCAGATCCTGGCATGCGCCTTCTCAGCCAGGCTCACTCTCCCTCTCCTCCCAGGCTCCCAGAGCTGGAGGGGGAGGGCGCTGGGAGGGGAGGGCACATCACATGATGTCCCATTCACATCCCTGGAGGAGCAGCCACAGCAGCAGGGACTGTGGTTATGACCTTCGGTACAGACCAGGGGCAATGAGGAGGTAGATGGTGGAAAGAGCAAGGCACTTCAGGGCCTTACTCCTTGTTGTTCTCAGCTGACACCAACCTCTGCATCTCCAGCAACCACTGTCATCCACTTCTACCTCCCGCAGAGACAGATGTCTGCTTCAGAGATATATCCCCTATCCCCATGTTCCCCAATCAGCCCCACCAAGCAGCCTCTGCCAGTGCTGAACACCATGCACCAACCTTCTGCTAAAATCTCAGGGGACCCTGCTCACTGCTTCTCACCCTGCCATCCTGTGAGATTTGTTTAAGGGTGCCACATGGTAAAAAAGATAACTACTGGATGAGATAAATTAGCTTTTAAATGAGTGCAGGTATATGAGCCTGAAAGGCTGAGAAACACTGATCTATTTAAAAGTATGATTTTATTTTTATTTCTAGTTGTAATACAGACTGCAATGACAGTACAGTAATCTCCCTCAAGTTTCCTTAAGCTCAGCTCTGGAAGATAACTAAAGTAATTTGCATTTGCCGGAGCCAAGTATTTTTTTTCTCTTAACTCATTAAAATGATGAGGCAAGTACAGTTTCCATATCCTCACTAATCTTTTACCACTTAAAACTGATATGGAGAAAGATTAGAATGAAAGGGAGATCTACATTTTCAATTAAGTTTAAATTAAACTAAAAATAAAATTTCCACAGCAACAGTCTTTAAAGCTACATTTTGCAAAGAAGCAAGAGGCTCCTGTAATCACACGACACAAGAAAGAAAGAAAGAAAAAAAGAAAAGAAAGAAAGACCCCTAGATCTATCAAAGGTACAGCTATCATCTAAGACAATGTTTTAAATCTATCTTAGAAAATCTCTCTGGTCCAACAAAATTCTTATGAAAGTAACAGAGAGAAAAATATGAAACGTTGCTATAGGGATTACTCAAGATGGAAAATGCAAATATAGAGCACAATTAGTCCTTTCTATCTTGGAGTATCAATAGTGCTTAAAACAGAGTATGAATTTGCACAGAAAGTATACATTACCATGGGAACAATCTTTTTCTTTAACCATGAATCACAGATCTTGCAAGGGATTTATATAAAACCAATCTCTAGCCATGTAAGAAACAATACCAGGACCACAACTAACTTAAAATGCAGCATAATAATCAGAACTCAGTTAGTTCATTCCCAGCCCTTAAATTTCCCTGTAAAAATAAAATGGTACTGATTAATTATGGTCACCAGTCTAGCTAGTGTTGCAACCATCAGCAGGCCCACATGTTGCTGCTTAACAAATATCTTCAAGAGTACGGTTTATAAAGATTTTAAGAACTGTTTAATCACTTGTCAGTGTAAATTTAACAGACAGTTGAAAATAGTCTGCAGTTTTGGACTGAGTGTCCTGTGTTATATTATTTGTGTTATGACGAAGTATACTGGAATATAATTGTACAGACTACTGACCCCTGAGACCCTCTTGAAAATGAGATGTGTATCTCATGAGCCTCTCTCAGTGACCAGTCCTTAAAAGAAATAAATACTGTATGTGTCAAGAGTGTTTTGTGTAGACAAATCTATTGATTCACTGTTGGAGCAGGCACAGTCAGAGTAAGGAGGAAAACTACTCACACGGAGATCATAGAAAGAGGAGAACAGACTCAAGTTTGCCATCAAATTAAATACATTTGACATTGAACTTTATAATATATTTAGAGAAGTGAAGCCAGAGCCCAGTTCTTCTCCAACTAAAGCCAGTGGCAAAACTCCACTGAGAGCAGGATCAGGATCCTGGTTTGAAAATATGCAAAGCTTGATGATACCTCCATGAATAAATTAGGCTAGGATTGAATGTATCACAGGATGTACCTCCAGCTAGGTATTGCTTCACCTAACTATTTAGTGTCTGCCCCAAGAGGCCATCAGAATATCCTAGTTAGGTGTTTAGGATCCCTGTATAACCAATACATACATGTTATAGGCATTTGAGTTACTTAGATTTAAATATCTGGGTCCTTCATAGAGAGAATAGGGGAAAAAAGTTATCTTCAAAGAGTGATACAGAAATCCTGAAGCAGTGGCATACTGACGGGGGGGGGGGGGGCATGCCCCTGGGTGATGGCTTGGGGGTGGGGGGGGATCTCCGGCCAACACTTCTGCTTTCACTGCTGGTGTTTCCAGGCTTGGTGATTGGCTGCCAGGGGATCCCCCACCCCTGCCTAGTGACTGAGGGGACCCCCCTCCCTGTGCTCAGTGATTGGCTGCAGATGGGGGGGGGGGGCAGGCACAAATGCAAGCATTGACTCCTGGGTGCTGGAAACCCACAGTACACCACTGGCCTGAAGTCACCATTAAGAGCCATGATAGACGTTACACTTTACAACCCAATAATGTGTTACAACCCATAACATGATACACATGTGTGGGATTACATCTCTTTTAGGGGGGGCAATCATCACATGATAACTAAAGCTTGATGGATGTAGTTTAGCTGAACCAGATGTAGTTGAACCAGGTTCTGCAACTGGTTTTGTAATGTCTGTCTTGTTAGGGTCTGTCTGCATTGAGAATTACATAGCTTGTCCACCAGGTGTAGCTCCAGAGCCTGTAATTTCTTATCTCTATACTTCCTTGTTCTGGAATAGGTGTAAATGACATTAAATAAATAAAATGGATTTTGCTGGTTTTGCTAGAAATGCAAAGTATTCAATTTTCACCTGCATATTTGCCAACTTGAAAATTCAAGTAGCCATTTAAGCTAGTAGGTTTCAGGAGTTGGATCCTGGACAGTCCAAAAGGACAGTGGAGCCTCTGTGCCCTGGTCTGGAGTGATCTATGCTGTGTTGTGTCTCAGTGCTCCCAGGACAGAGAAATGAGAGGATTATGAGCCATCAAATCTTGCTCATTTGTCACTCCTGAGATGCCTGTGTCTCAGGAAGTCAGAAGTACACATACAGACTCACTCTCCATTCACATGCTTCCAAATGTACAGACAAAAAATAAATATATACATTAGCTCTTCCAAGGTGCACACATTTGTACAGACACCAGCAAGGGAGGAAAGAGGAAGATGAAAAACTGGAAAAAACAAAGTTATGAAAACTTCAACAAAAGGAAAGCTCTGACCTATTTTAAAGTATTCATTAAAACCTCTCCCATTGCTCAATCCCTTTTATGCCACTCTCAAACTCAGATATGATCATTAGTTATCCTGCAGGAACATGTAACAGCCCCAGTTATGGAGTGGGACTCCATTGTGCTAGGTGCTGTAGACACTTATAACAAAAAGACAGTCTCCAAAGGAAAATAGAACAATAAAAGAAGATGAGCTGGGTCAGGCTCAGCGATAGGTGTGAGAGTTTCTACCCAAGAATTGAGTGAGTCTCCTCAGCTGGTGCCTGATGTGGTTGGGGGAAATTCCATGATACTCTCTGCACAACCCCCTCTGCTTGTGTCTCTGGACGTGATTGGTGACAGACAGTCCCACAGGTACAGCTGCACCTGCCTGCTCCTCCTATCTGCAGCACTCTGGGATTGCATGATGGTCCCATAGAGGGCCAGTTGCCCAGCATTTATCCTGCTGACATCCAGAATAGATATCTGATGGATTGTAGCACCTGGAAAGCCTTCAGGCTGTTATATGGGATAACTGCTTCTGACTCATGTGCCATCTCCTAGTACCTAAAAGCTGCTGAATTCACCCCTGTTGTTGGCAAGGGCTCCCCACAGCAGTGTAGTCCTAATCACAGGTTCTGCATCTCACTGGTGATCATAGAATTGCTGCTGACTTACAGCCACATGAGGGAGGGGAAAATGTGGTTCCATGCAGTGAAACTCAGGATAAATTTAGGCTCATGAACTTACTCCAGACTTGTGGGAGGGCTGGGGATACTGTCTGTAAGGGAGGATCCTTGCAATGCTCCTGTGCATGTATGAGGGTGACATGCAAGATGCTAGCTCTAACCATCCTTTGAGTGATGGGCACTTTCACTGGGATAGGCAGTAGGGCTGTGTGAAGCTTTAGTAGATGATTCAATTCAGAGGAGATCCAGACTGATTCAGGAGCCATATCTCTGAATCCAAATTGAATTGGGAGACCCATTAATAGGTCTGAATTGATTTGGAAGCCTCTGGATCAATTCAGAAAAGATTCAAAAAGATTCGGAGATTCAAAAGGCAGGCTTGCAGGAAACAAACTGAGAAGAGGGAGGGGGAGGAGTGGGGGAAAGACTATTCTGATATTGACATCTGTGGCTGGCCAGTGACTGTGATCTTTCCCTGAATTCCCTTCCAATCACAGTGGTCTAGGGGAGGGACATAGAAAGAATATATAAGGCTGTGTGTGAAGTGTTCTGTGCCTTTTTTGAGCTGTCTCTCTTGGACCAACAGCTTCTGAAAGGCTCTAGCTTGCTATCTATTCTCTTGGTAACTAGCTAGTCTCTCTTCTTCTGTGTTTTCCCTGACAATGTGTCATTACTATGCAGGAAAGCACAACATATATTATAGACACGTACACATTTTGCAGCACACCAAACATTATGAAGCTGGAAAGGCAGGTACCAGGTCTTCTGGAAGGGGAAGGAGAGGGGGCAGAGGAAGAGCTTCAAGTCCCCGCCCCCCTCCCACAAACATAGATACACTGTCTTTCCTGGCAGTGATGAGTCTTCTGCTACTAGTGGGAGCAAGGAGGTGGGAGCAGTGTCTGCAGCTGCATCACCTCTACTAACAACAGTAATAACCACCAGCACTAGCATGACAGTCTTCACCCCAATTTCAGTTCCAAGCGTGAGCCTTCTTCCAGTGCCAGAGGAGGAGCTGGATCTGGAAGCAGCAGAGCTGAGTGCCATAGCTAAGGAAATTCTGGGGAAGGAGGGGGAATCTGAGTTTGTGCTCCACACCCCTCAACGTTCCCCTAGATGCAAGTCTCCTCTGGAAAGCCCTTTGGAGGAGGTTGTGGGGGCAGGTGGCTCAGCTCCTCTTGTTGTTGTACCTCTGCCTGGTGAGCAAGGGGATAAGGAAGGATTCCTACCCTCAACCCAGAAGCAGGTAGGTAGTGTAGTGTAGGATAATTTTGAGGTGGCAGATGATACCAGGTATGCTACCTACCAGCACTGCCGAAAGCAGATCAGCTAGGGCAAGGATGTTTCATAGTTTCATAGTAGTTAGGCTCAGGAGGGAACTGAACAGATCATCTAGCCTGACCCCTTGCCACAGGCAGGAATGAATGCTGGGTTCACAAGACCCCAGACAAGTGATCATCCAACCGCCTCATGAATTTGCCCAAGGTAGGGGCGAGGACCACCTCCCTGGGAAGTTGGTTCCAGATTTTGGCCACCCTAGCTGTAAAATATTGCCTTCTGATCTCCAACCTAAACCCATTCTCCATCAGCTTATGACCATTGTTCCTCGTCACCACAGGCAGCGCCGGGGAGAAAAGAGCTCTGCCTATTTGCTGTTGATCCCCCCTGATGAGCTTGTAGGCAGCCACCAGGTCCCCCCTCAGCCTCCTCTTGCTGAGGCTGAATAGGTTCAGGTCCTTCAGTCTCTCCTTGTAGGGCCTGTCCTGCTGCCCTCTCAGCAAGTGGGTGGTCCTCCTCTGAACCCTCTCCCGGCTGGCCACATCCCTTTTGAAGTGCGGCACCCAGTCTGGACGCAGTACTCCAATCGCATCCTGACCAAAGTCGCAAGAGGGGGAGTATCACCTCTCTGGACCGGCTTGAGATGCACCTTTGGATGCATGACAAGGTATGGCCGGCCTTGGTGGTTGCGGTCTGCCATTGGCGGCTCATGTTCATCTTGAAGTCAATAATGACTCCAAGATCCCTTTCCACCTCTGTGCTTTCAAGAAGGGAACTCCACATACCAGATGCTGGAAAGACTGGTAGAGCAACAGAAGGCCATCCATGAGATTGCCTTGGTCAGGGAGGTTGAGATCAATCGGCCCCCTTAACAAAACAGAGTGGGATACCATCTCCCAGATCTTGGTGGTCCGAGAGCCATTCCTGAAGGCCACCGAGAGCCTCAGCATTGGTGATGCCCTCCCTGGCCAGGTGATCCCCATAGTGAAGGAACTTGAGAATCAAATGGAGAAGTTCCAGGGGATCAATGTTCCTGGCTCAGGCAAGCCACTTTCACCAGAGGTGCAGGCACTGGTAAAGCAGCTGTAGGATAGCATCAAAAAATGGCTGGATCCATTGCAGTCCATTATGGTCCATTTGCTGGTGGGCATGTGTGACCTGAGGGTGAAGGAGAGCATCTGCAGCAGCAAAACCCTCAATCACTTGATGGAGGTGTTGGTGAACAGAGTCAGGGAGGCAGAAGGGCAAAAGTAGGAGGATGTGGAAGAGGGAGATCCACTTTCCTGTGCCAGCACTCCAACCACCTGCCAGTATCCTCCACCACAGCTGCTGACAATGTGGGCCAAGGGCATGGATTCAATGTTGGGGTTCAGAGGCATCAGACTCCACCATCCATCAGGTAGTGCCAAGGCTTCAGTGACTACCTATCTCACCGGGGATGTGGAACTGCTGCACTGTGACCCCTTGGCCTATTGGGCAACCCACAACCTGGTGTGACAGCATCTGGCCACAGTTGCCCAGGAACACCTGTTCTGTCCACTGATCAGTGTTCCAAGTGAGAGGGTGTTCAGCATTGCTGGTGATGTTCTGACACCCCACTACACCTCCTTGGATCCTGGTTAGGTGGAGTAGCTGGTGTTCATGAAGGTGAACCTCTCGCTTCTGGGGTTCCACAAACTCCACATGCAGATGGAGTGAGTGCCACCCTCTTCACTCCATACCAATTTGTTTTTTTTATTTGCTTTCAGAACCACTTAATGCCCCACTCTCAGAGATAGAGGCGGTAGTTTAATTTATCACCAGCCAGCAGGGGAAGAACATTTCCCTGCTGAACTCCCATGCCAGAAATAACTCGGAGGTATGGGCTGTGGCTATGGGGAAGGAGAAGACCCCAAGTCCTGGGCATGACCTAAAATTGAACCCTGCCAGGGTAGGACTGGTGGAACTGCCAGTGGCACAGCAGCCCCAGGAAATGCCAGGACCACAAATGTCCCTGGTGAAAGGTGGGTAGGGGTGCCTGATAACCTTCAGCCACTGCACTCATGCACAGTCCTGGCTGAGGAAAGCCCAGACCTGTAAAATCTTTGAGAGGCCTGAAGCTTACTGGTTGCAGCAGCATTCTGAGGGTGAGAACAGGCATGCGGCTCAGATCTGACCTGAGGTACCCTCGACTGGTCCACGCTAGGGCCAGGACCCAAAGGGGGAGCCAAAGGTCCCAGAGGAGGGACCACAGCTGGAGGGAGTGAAGGATGCAATCTGAGAAGTATGAACTGCAGTATAGGGGAGGTACAGAGCTGTGGAATGGATGTCACCCCTAGACATCAGGGGCCTGAATGGGCAGCCTCCCACCTGGGTAACAGCTGAATCAGTTTTCCATTAAGACATGGCAGGAGAAAGAGGGGCAGGTGGTTGGGCCAGAAACAGGTGGGTGAGCTGAGATGTTACCAGCACCAGGAAGGCCCCCTGTTATGGGCTACTATCTCTGCTGCATTCATCCCACTCTGCCTTAACACACACAAAGCAGACAAGGTTCTTTGAGTCAATCTGATATATTTTATTAGACCAACTAAATAGTTGGAGAAATATATCTTAGCAAGCTTTTGGGTTTAAAAACCCTTTATCAGGCTGAGGAAGCATCTGCAGCTGGTTTGTGCTCTTCCTGGATGGAATGAATAATAAAGAAACCACAGGATAGTATGCATGCAAGAAATCCAATCAGTAAAAATGTAAATTGAGACATCATGGGGTGAGAGACAGGATAGGAGGGGTGGGGAAGGGAGATGTGGTAGGTAAAAGGGGAGAGGTACCGGGGAGTCAGATGTCAGACAGGTTATAGTGTCATAAATCCAATGTCTATATTGAGTACATGAGTTTTTGTATCTAGGAGATTGGTGATGTGAAGTTCATAGGCTTGTCTGTGAAAAGTATTTGGTAAATTCCCTTTTCAGGAAAGTATTTTGTAAATTCCCTGATCAGGACTGAGAGATTGGAGAGAAAGTGGTTTTCTTGTGAGATATGTGCCCTCACTAGTAATTGGATGTTCTTGTCTTTAATAGATTTGTGGTGTGCATTCATTCTGGTGTGCAGTTGTTGTTTGGTCTCTCCTACTTATTTTCCATCAGGGCATTTGGTGCACTGGAGGAGATATACAACATTTCTGGATGTGCAGCTGTTAGATCCAGGAGTGGTGATAGTTCTGTTGTGGGGTGTAGTAATTGTGGGGGTACTGGAGATATATTGTCAGGTTTTGCATTTCTTGTCATGGCATAGTCTGGATCCGTTTAGTGTGTTTTGGGCTGTAGGAAGTTTGCTTTTGGTGATGAGGTTAGTGATGTTCGGTGCTTTGAATTTACAAAACACTTTTCACAGACAAGCCTAAGAACTTCACTCGGGGACTCTGGATGCATAGCGTTCTTTCTCCATGAGGACAGGGTGCGGAGAGTTTCTGAACATGAGTGCATCATGCACACTGCCCCCACCCGGTATAAATGTTTGTGAACAAGCCCTGGTGGTCTACCATGGCTTGCAGAATAACGGGGGGAAATCCTTTCCTATTTGTGAATGACCTCCTCTTCCCTGAAGGGGACTCCACTGGGATGCGAGTGCTGTCTAAAGCCTCCATGCAGTTAGGGAACCCCATGGCATTGAAGTTATCTATACTTTCAGGCATCTCCTCATGGCAAGCATTGAGAAAGATCATCAGTGCATGCACTGCCATCATTAGCTGTGGCTGAATGTTTTGTAATAAGTCCAAGGTCAGCTGCAGGATAAATATGAACCTCCTCTGCACCCATGTCATCCAGATTCTCCATGTCAGAGTCTTCACTCATTTCTTCTCGTCCATTCTCCACTTCCCAGTCCTCACACATTTCATCCTGATTTCCTTTTGGTCCTGCTCCCTCATCCTATATGGATTGTTGCAAGCAAGGTTGATTGAGTGTGCACAGCAGGGCCACTTCTCAGGTCATAGCACCACAACCAAGCAGGGAGGTTGTCGTCTGTGTCTAGCTGCATTCAATCAATGACCATTGCATTTTAACTCTTCCTTGTACACAGCTGCTTTGCCTCAACTGGCAAAGTCTGCAATGTCTCACTGACAGGTGCCTATTGCTACTGGTATCCCTTCCTGCCTGCCTCCATGGCTGAAATAAGTATAATCAGTAGATTAATAATACTGAAAAAATGAGAATAACAATGCTTATAATCATATTACTGTTAATGGTTTTAGCCAGTGCAAAAAAAACCCAAAAAACTTTTAACTCAAGCAACAAAGACTCATTTAACCACACCAGAGAGGTTGGGCTCCACAAGCTACAAAAAAGCACAGTTGGTATTATTACACAATGGCAGAGCACCCTCCCCGGACACTGATTATTAATTACTACTGGAAACCAATTATTCATCAGAGGTAGATTATTATTCTTACTATTATTATTATTCTTACTTTTATAGACAGAGCAAATTGACCCCATTGTCCTCCTAAGATACAGATACAAAATAGCACAATCATCAGGCAACAGGACACCCACCTACTGCCTGGTGGGTCTCAGCATCTGGGGTAGTGGGAAACGGCCCTCTTTCCTACTGCCTGATGGGTCTCAGCAAATGGAGTGGTGGGAGATGGCCCTCTTTCCTACTGTATGCTCAGTATCAGTGCCTTTTGATAGTTGTGGTCCCACCTTTTCATACATTCTGATCCAGGGACAGTTGTTTTGCAGTTGCAAATTTAACATTTGCTGCTGCTGACATTATGCTCTGCAGTTTCAAGCACAGTGCTGGGTGCCGGGGGTAGTGGATGGGGGGAGCTCATAAAAGACTGAAGGGGGTAGTACACCAAACTGTGAATGAGGGTTGGGCTGGTATTGGCTGGGTCTTCCATTTTTTTCTTTTTGTATAAGAACTACATTTCCCATACATTCTGATGAAGTTATGTTATACAAATGTCAATGTAGAACAACCATAGGTTGCCTGCCTGTTCATTGTCACCATCTGGTGGGTGGGGGTCTGCCCTCTTTCATAGTAATCATTAGAAATAATTGCTTGATTAATAATCAGAGCAATAAGTACATATAATGTTTCAGAAATGTCTGTTAAGCATGCAGTGTATGCACCACTTCCCGGGTGGCATCTGTGTGCATGTTTGCTGGCTACCTAATCCCACCCCCACCCCCCGCCCAGTGACCCTCCTGCAGCTGTGGGAACAGGGGAACTGGACCTCAGTGCAGGACAGTGGGACAGGACAGTAAACTGTATTTCAACATTAAAATGGTGCTCCACTTACATGTCTTTTTCTCATTTAAAAAAATCCCTCCATTGGATGTCTTCCCTGCAGAGTTATCTGTCCCAAGCTATGAGGTACCACTGGCCAAATGGTGTTGGGGTCCCCTGTGTGCTGAATGTCCTACAGCAGGGCGGGCTTGGTGGCCACGGTCAATGTAGCTGTTAAGTTGCTGAACTGTGAATACTCCTCTGCTTGGATATCTACAAATGTAACTCACTCGTATGTTTACTAATGGAAAAAAAAGGGTAAATAAAATATTAAAGGATTTTTATATTAAAGAGAATGAATGATCTGCCTCCTGTCTTTTATGTCCTCGCATGAACCAGCAGACAAGGATAAACCCCAGCAGCAGCATGGCAGATTGGAGCAGCGTTGTGGCGGGGAGGAGGGGGGTGTTGTGTAGAGGTGGATTAAGATTCCTCAGATTCTTAAGGTTCCTTAAGATCCCAGGGATCCCCATGCTCAGAACAGCTGCCCGACCCCCACCCAGAGGGGACCCTGAGCCCCCTATTCCATCTACTGCCCGGCAACCCCCACACTGCCCGGAGTGGAGCAGAGAGGAGAGCTGGATGGAGCAGGGAGGGGAGCAGCCCCCACACACCCACCCCCAAATTGCCAATCTACCTATGAAAGAAAACACACCACATCCGGAAAAAAAAACTGTATGAATATCAAAAACTTTATTTCAAAATTAAAATGGTGGTGCATGTACATGATTTTTTTTCATAAAAAGGAGTCATTATATAAAATAATAAAATTGTAAAGTAATACAAAAGTAGAAAAAAAGGAATGTGGAATTTCCTTCCCTGCACCCTATATATACACTATCTACTTACTTATATACACTATATCTACACTAAATAAACACTAGCTAACTAATGTATGTATATCTATTTCTATTCTATTTTCTATTCTATCTCTTTCTATTCTACTGTTATTTACCCTGTTCTTCTTCTTTAATTTATTCATTCCTTTCAATCTCTTCTCTCGAAAGTCTTCTGCAGTAGAAGAAAGAAGAGGAGGATGGGTTTTGGCCAACAGTCCAAACACCACCTTCTTTACCTTCCCCCAAAATTGGTAGGTTATTTCTGACATTACCTATATATCACTCAGGATGCTGCATATCCTGGTGGGCGAGCCTGGCATGTAGTGTCTGCCCGCACTATTTGTCATGTTTCTGGAATGGCAATGGAAATTATAAGAAATAGGAAAGTTACCCCAAAATTTTAAAGTGTTAAGAAGAGGTGCCACACTCCCTTAGTTTCAAATTTACCATTTGCAGCTGTGGCTATGCTCTGCAGTTTAGAACAATGTGCTGGACATGGGGCAGGGTGGGGGAGAGGTAAAATATACAGGACTGGTGGTGGTGGGGAGGGGAGGTATAAGCTTGGGCATGACCACTACCAGGGGGTTTTCATAGATTTCATAGACATTAGGGCTGGAAGGGACCTTGTAAGATCATTGGATCCAGCCCCATCAGGTAGTATACCACAACATTGATTTGGGGGTTATTGGCTTGTTTCTACATTTTTTTCTTTCTATATAAGGACCGGTACATGGTAATAGTATGAAATACCCCCCGCACTGTGCCCATCTGTACACAGCTGTGGGAGCAGGGGGAGGGAGGGAGGGACAAGCAGGGGCCAAAATAAATAAATAAATAAATAGCAGCAATCAAAAGTGGCAACCAGCGGACTGTGAGATGGGAGGCAGAAGCCCCCCCATCATGGCCAGGACCCCGGACCAATTTGTCCCAGCACTTACCTTAGGAGCCAAGATGAGCAGCAGCTGGGAGGAGATGCAGACATGGGCTCAGCGGTTCTGCAGCTGCCTAAGCCGGCATACCAGCAAATGCTGAGGGCATGGCTTCTGAAGAACCAGCTGAGCCAGGACGATGAAGCTGGGAAGCCGGGAGCAGAACGTCAGCTGGGAGACACTGGCTGTGGAGCCGGTGGGTCCAACTCCAGGTGCCTCAAGAAGGAGCTGGGCACCTGCTGGAGGACCCCAACCAGTGAGGCAGAGGGCAGCCTTGGGGGCCGATAGCGGCAAGGGAGCCCCACAGAGGGACAACAGCCACAAGGGATGCTGCCAGGGAGCAGCAGGGCTCCAACTAGGGGCTTGGGCACCATGGCTGGGGGCAGCTTCTCAAGCCTGCAGGCATCCCCAGACAGCCCTGGAGTGGGCAGAACACGGGGGATCATGAGACCCCAGAACGGGGAAGTAGGTGAGGCTGGCTGAAAGGACCAGGATGACTGGACCACAGGTCAGCTGGGCCCCAAGGAGGTGACACCGGAAGAACTGGTAGAGGCTGAACACAGGATGGTTGCCTGTACTCATGCCTACAAGGAAAAAGGGAACAGATGAGTCTCCCCAGGGGATCGAGGGCCCTGAGAGAGGGAATCTTGGGAGTGGCATGAGTCGGTTGTTTTCTGTTTTAAGTTACAGTTTGGCCCCAGACAGAGCAGGTTTATTTTCCCAGAAGAGGGGAAGCCGACCCAGAGACGGGGGGTGGACCCCCGAAGATTGACAGCCAGGAAGGCCCGACCCTTCCAGACTGGACAGTGAGGGAAGACCGCCAGGGAGCAGCATCTACCTAGGCCAAGGATGTGGCAAGGATGGGATTTGGAGCCCCACGAAGACACCCCCAGGGCTGAGACCCCCTTGGGTCACCGACAGAGAACTCCCTCCCCAACAACATCAAAGATGTGGCAGGCAAGAAGGGGCACTGCCCAGACCATCTAGATGGCGCCGAAGCCACATCCCACCCTGATGTCGCTGAGAGACAAGGCACCAACAAAGAGGGCCAAAACCCTACAACACCTACCAGTGATGTGGACAAAGGCCTGAACTACAGAATTAGTGCAGCACCGCTTTATGGAAAAATAGGGTAATTAAAAGTCTTTGAGTGCCTTTGTGTTTCTATGCAACAAGTCCATAGAAGTGATGATGTGATTGGCAGTGACCCAAACTAAACTTTGTCCCAACAGTTTTACTTTAACCCACCAAAAAGACTTTTAAAATGCTGGGAAATCCTGCTTGCGCAAACAGAAATGCAGTTGCAGTGCCTGAAAGGGCAAATGTTGTGGTGTGTACATGCACCCCGTGAATGTCTATACCTACCCTAAATTTCAAATACCAGCAAAGCAGCTAAAGTGAAGCCAGTTGCAGATTAGTGCTTCTCATTAGTGCCTGACCATTGTCTTCAGAATATATTCCAAAATTTAATCTAAATCCTAGTTAGTTCCAGAGCTATGACTACCATTGCAACAAACTGTGCCAAATTCTGTCTGATAGCATTATTTAGTATGGGAAATGCATGCTTCTTAGAAGTGTGTTTCTTTATCCACCCATCCATTATTTCACAAGAAGACTAGAGAACCAGACAAAACTAAGCAGTCCTGTTTCTAAGCACACCTCTATCAATTAGACCTCCATAGAACTCCTACAAGCATGGGCATGTTAATGTTATAGTGTTCTTTTTTCTGGTGGGGGGGCTTCTTTCTTCTCTGTGTAAACTTAATGAAAAAATGCGACAACTAAGTTTCCTTTTTTGTTTTGGGTACAAAAATTAATTTAGAATGCTAATGCCATGTAATACGCTTCTAAATTGTTTTGCATATTATGCTTGTAGTAAATATGCAAATGTAAATACAATGAATCGTTAAGAAAGAACAGTTTCAACTTTATTACCATTATTTCACCAAAGCTGAATTATTTAACTTTTGCTTAGGTTAAAGTAAGGCTTAATGTATTGGTCTAATTGATGTATTAAAGCTGAGCATTACATTAAGACCACTTTCGCGCTTGTTATACAAATCCAACCTATGTTATTTTTACTGTTAAAGATGCTTGTTTGCTCAAAAGTTATTGTCTCATGCAAATTGTTTCTTTGTAAAAGTAGTAATGATACAGTCACTTTTGTCATTTTAGCATAATTAAAACATGCATTTCTCCATTTCTCCATTTTACTTTAAAATAATGTTACCAACAACTAAAGTATGGGTTACTCCTCTTAGCTGAAGAGATATAAAACTAAGTGATAACATTAGAAGGAGGTGGTATGGAACAAGTACTGCAAGGATTAATGATACAATTAAAAATCAGTGATGGCTAATTACTTAGTCCTCAGCACAGTGGGGTTTTTTTGTCTTTTGGGGGAGGGGGTTGTTAGGACATTAGACTGTAGCATTTTATGAAAAATAGCTGTTTCATATATGTTTGTTGTTTTCTAATTAATGCTGTTGCTTATTTCCCAGAATGCTGGAAGCCAATAGATAAACCACGCAATCAACTACAAAGAAATATTTTCACTTGTGAAGAATTCTGGAGCAGTTTAAAAAGAACTGTAAAAGTACGTGAAACCACAAGCATTTTTAGGAAGACAAAGATGCAGGCTACAGAGGAAAAGAAATCCTTATATAGCCAACATAGAAATGCTTACTGTTTTAATTGAACATACTATATCTTCAACTTATTTAAGATGAAACCTCAGATTAGACTATTCTAACAACAAAGTCAAAGTTAATTAGTCTTAACTAACAGCCAAGTTGTAAACTACTTGAGGTCAGCTCCACCCTTAGGAAAATGAACATTAGTGAGATGTTTTAAAGCAGTGTCTGTTTTTATAGGCAGTGCAGGGAAAGGCTAAGCCAATAAAATGTGATCGTTCCATTCTATATTTTAATAGTAGCCTCTAAAGGACAGAATGCTTCCCTGTGCTTTGATGACAAAACCTTGCACCAAGTTAATAATGATATGTGAGTTAAGAAAATTACTGTCATTTTACTTTGATCCTGAGCACTGAATGTAACAAGCAAACAGCAATCAAACCCATATCAATCACAGACTTCCCTTGGAGGTCACCTCATAGCATAAGCAACAAAGAAGACCCCAGAGACCGGTTTGAGGTTTCCTCAGTTTACCAAGCTGATAAATCATTAGTGCCTAAAATGATCTTGGGTTTGGGAAAAAATAAATAAATATCTAAATCTTGGGATGTTGTTTGGAAGCATTAGGCGTGAGCAGCTGTTGTTAATTATGACTTCATTTTCCCCTCCAGTCATCTTTGGTTGCATGCCATAACTGCATGGGGCATTGGGGTTTACGGCTTGAAAATAGCCTTGTCATTTGGTGAAGTCTAACAGAGCAAAAGGGCTTGATAAATGATAGAAATGTTCCTTGCAAAGCTGCTTAGATCAGATTAGTCTTCAGTTGTTTGTTTTCAGAATCCCAGTAGTCTCTAGCAGCCATCTGTAAATATGCTAGGCCACACAACCCGGAAAGCATGTCCAAATACCTACATTGATACTGAATTCCTCCTAAATGTTAACTCTCCCACCCTAATGTTACATGACCTGTTTATATGGTGCGTTTAGAATGTGAAATCAATCCAATTAACTGCATAATTAAGCTCTGGCTTGGCTTGTAGCACTCGCATGCTTGCAGTCACATGTACCTTGCTGAACTGGAGGCTGAGGCTTTGATCCTGCAAGAGTACTGAGCACCCTGGCCCTGACTCAACAAAGCACTTGAGACCCTGCACTTCAAACTGAATCCAATGGAGCAATTAGCTTAATATTATGCTTATAAAGAGATGTGGTGGCAGCAGCAATGATGGGTTGGTGGAGGGTTTCCCCACCCTACCTGGTCCTTACCTTTGAGCATGGAGGAGGGAGGGAGGGGGTGGTGGTTTTTATGTGCTTTGTGAACTTAAAATAAATTCCAAGAGGCTTCTGAAGTGCTATCTGCCTACACTGGTGCACAGTGCAGTAAGCAGATAATGAAGCCACCTCTGCAGCATGGGTGGATGCTCCCACACTTCCCTTTGCCAGATCTGCTGATGACAAGAATGCTGAACACCATGAAAGACTGAGCTGTAACTTAGTAACTCGGGGGCCTCCAAATCATCCCCTTTCTCAAATGGATTTGGATGTGTTGGGGCAAGTCGCAGCCTGGCGGTTAACACAGATGTTGCTCACTCCTGCTCCTGCTGCCACCATGCATCCCCAACAGGCTCCAGACTCTGGATTTCAACTCTGGGAACTGCCCCCACTCATCCCACCCTTGAATACCCATCCCCTCTAGGAACTTCGTTGGCCAAAGTTGCAGCTTTATAGTCTGGATCTGGCCTCTGGGCAGTTCTGCAATGAAATGTATGATGTCTCAGGTAGCACTTTCTGCACAGGGAGTGAAGGTATCAAAGAGAACAGAACTGATCCAGCAACTGTTACAGTGTTAATAGTATTTTTCTCCTTTCAGGGATTGGTGAATATTATTTTATGGTTGTTTTTGCTACATACTCTATGCCACCACCTCTCAGCATAAAACTAGGTTTGGGGAAATAAAATCTTATCAACCTACTTATTTGTTCATTTTCATTAGCCCTAGTGCTTTGTTTATATTCGCTCTTGCTCTTTGCCTTTTTTAAGAAAAAGTGATTACTCTTTAAATGGAATTACTGAGATTTAGAACAGCAAGATATTTTGACCAACATTCCCATCCCTTGAAGAATGGTGCAGAGTAAGGAAGTGCATTAAGAAAATCCTACTAATTTGCTGCTGTGAAGTGCAGCAGCAACAGGACACTTTTAGCTGATGTTCAATCTAATTGTAAGCCTGATGGGACTCAAACTGTCCTCTATGTGAAATTTATTTTTCATCCAATCAGCAGAAACAACTAATGCACTGGAAGGTGTATTATATCCCATCTACTTCCCAATAAAGCCAGTGGTGTCCAATCAGACACCTATTGTTAGTAGAGAATCTGAAATTGATACAATCATCACATTGATCCGCATTTGTATCTGTCATTTACTTTCCTCCACCTCCTCCTCCTCTTCCAAAGTGCACTATCTCAAAGAATGATCGTCTTATTACATTGAGTTTCAGAACATTCTAATTATTGGATTTATTTACTGCATAGGGCTAAATAAAGCTATTTAGTCCCCAGCCAACAATCAGGGTGGTACAGAGCTATATTATCCTATGGGAAACTTGACTGGTACCAACCTTTCCTCATCTCCCAAACACACAAGGGGAACATGCCCATGGCTATATGCCCTATTGTCACAACAGCTCAAATAACAAATGCAGAGGCAAATTGGTTGCCCTGCTCCTGTCCCAATATCTATGTAGTACCTTCTGAAGATGGGTTGTCTGGTAGCTGGCTGTATTTGCAGGTGAGTCCTGAAATAAGGAAGCAAGGGATAGAGAGGAAAAACTCTTTGCATCCTTCCTTTGCTCATCTACTTAGGAGAGCTGGTAGATAAAGGTGAGAAGTCATTTCTAGGGCTCTGCTCATTCAGACTGCAGATCAAACTGCATCCCTGACAGTTTGCATTATAGGTCAGTCAGACACAGGGTCCTTTATACACCATTCAGGGTGCGTGAAAAAAGTACATTTTTATTCCATTAGAAATAATGTGACTCTATCAGTGATGTAAGTAAGGCCTGATTTAAATCACAATTTTGCATTTTTTTGTGAAAATCATGAAATTAATGTGATTTGCAACGAAATGCCATGATATGGCTATTTGTGGGGAATTCCCCAGCAAGCAGCCATATCATGGTATTTCAACAAGATGGCTGCTGCAGGCTGGGATACCCCACCCAGCAGCAAAAGCCTAGCAGCCCAAGGGAGGGGAAAAGGGATTGAAAAGGGATGGGGGAGGATAGAGATTGGGGACAGATAGGGAGGGGCTGTTTGCTCCTCCATGAGGAAAAACTGGGGTGATGGGAGTTGGGGGTGAGGGGAAGAGAAGCAAACAACCCCTCCCCTACCTGGTGCCAGGGCCATCTGCCAAGGCAGCCCCCAAGTGCCCCCAACCCCCTGCACCCCAGTTTTCCCACCCGGAGAAGCAAACAGCCCCTCCCCTACCCAGCACCAGGGCTTTCTGCCGAAGGCAGTCAGCCGCTTCTAAGTCCAGGAAAAAGTCTCTTACCCTCTTTCAGTGAGGGGGAGGGGCGGGGGAGATGCGCTTTTCAGCAGCAGTCAGAGGCCTTGGGAGCAAGGCCGCTGCTGCTGCTATTAAGCCTTTCCCCAAACCTGTCCCCTCAGTCAAGTGCAAGGGGCAAGATCTGGGTGTAAAAATGGCTGCCCCTGCCATGATATTAGCAAGCTGGGCCCATGATTTAAACTAGGACCTAGATAGGAGTTGCATTTAATATAACTTAGTTCTCAGTTCTTGTCCTGCAGCTTTCCATCATGACTAATCTTTCCATTGGGAAAAAGACAGAGCTGTTAACCTGAATAATACTTCATATGAGTCAGAATTTTGGGACTGAGCCCTCATTTTAGTGGTTATGCCTTCTGGTAATTACTGTAAACATGTTTTTTTTTTAACCTGTATAATAAGAAATAAGATATCTTTGTATTGGTGGATTTGCAAAAAAATATCTACTGTGATCAACATCACTGCAAGCTACAATTTAAGTTATGAAACAGAATATAGCCCAAAATAAGGTTTAATGTTCCCTGATTTCCCTCCTCCTTCCTCATCTTTTTCATATTTCACGACAGAAGCTTGTGTCAGCTGCAAACAGAACTTGGATCTACCTCTCCAACAAATCCCAGGTGTCATGCTACTGGCTTGAAATGGCAGTAAGGTGTGTACTAGTGTATTCCTTTCTCTTTTGGCCTTCTCTGTTCAGGGGCCAGACTAGAATGGATCATACCTCTGCTGTTTCCTGGGGATGTTGGAATCAGTTTGTGCAAGTTAAAATAACACATGCCCATTGGGGATCAACTTCTATGGCTCTGTGAGCTTGTATCAAGCAACCAAGAAATAAAGATGGCACTGGGCTGTCCTAATCCTTCCTTCTCCTGCTTCTAGTAGTTACAAAAGAGGGAAAACAGGAAAATTAAGATGATGAATGGAAGAGAGAGGAGGCAGGCACACACTCAAATACCCAGTAAATAGGTTCAGAGAGTTTCAATAAATGTATATTGGATATACAGTAAAATCCCTGTTATCCAGCATGAGTGGGGAATGGGGGGTCCTGGGTATCTAAAAGTGCTGGTTACCTGAGGCTGGCAGTTTTGGGCTGTACGTGGAGCAGGGGGAGTGGGGAGCGGTGGTGGCCGCATGTGGAGCAGGGGGCGGGGTGGTGGTGGCAGCCGCACATGGAGCAGCTGCAGCACAGGGTGTTGGGTGGGGGCGGCAGCCACATTTGAGCTCCCTCCTCTCCCCATTCTGCATCCGGCTGGGCAGCCAGTCAGAAATACTGTCTAACAGAGTGTTCCAGTTACTCAAATGCTGGATAACAGGGATGTTACTGTAATAGTTTACATTATGGGAGAAAATGCTACAGCAACGTTCACAAAAGAAGGTTCCACTAGGTTTGTTTTCTTTTAATTTGAACTCTAATGTTGGTGATTAATGGGATACATCCTAACTAACTCTCATTTGGGTCTTGCTAAACAAGAAGACTTCCACCTTCTTGGGGCAAGTTTGATTCCAGTGTTTTTTGGGAAATGAAAAGAAGCAAGATAATGAACTCTACACCTGTCTTCCTTCTCAGTAGGTTGGTTTCTACAAAATACACAAAAATACACTTTTGTTTTATGTTGAAATATTTTCTGAGTTATGTAGACAGAATTCAGAAATAGCTCCTTACTCAAATGGATGATTAGTGTGTATTGTATTTAAAAAAAAGAAAGTAAAAAAGAAAGAAAGAGAAAGAAAAAAGAAGAAATGAGCTATTAACCTGAAGATATAAAACATCATCTCTTTTTTTCATACACAATCTTGGTTATCACCAGGCAGCAGCCAGATTAATAAAGATGGGAAAGTGAATTTAAATCAGATAGAAAAATCAGTGTAAGTTTTTCCCCCATCTGGATTATGGCATTGACTATTAATGTTTCAGAAATATATTATTTGCCTTTTCATCAATTCACACATTTTGTCCCTGCATAATTTATATAAAAAAGGGAAAAGAGTGTAGCTATTTTACTAAAACTGTGTTGTCCAAGTGAGTACCACAGGTACAAAATGTTTCCTTTTCTTCCTCCTGTTGTTTCAACGCTACCAAATGACTGAAAACTGAATACCAAGGACAATCATGAGCACTTAGGGCCCAATTCATAAAAAAATGCTGCAAGCCATTTATGCACAAATGTTGCTACTTTCATATGGAAACAAGCTACATAAAGAAATCCCCTTTGTGATTCACCAACCCTCTTTATGTTAACATATTTTTCCTCAGTGGTGTACATGAACAGTGCACAATTCCACAGAGGGATAAGGGCAAAAGAAAAGGCATTTTTAGCCTGTCTTGCAGAAAAAAAAACATTAGCAATCTTTATGTCTCTCTGCTATTATTTTTTTTTAAATCAGTACCAGAGCAAAATCTGAATCATGGGGCAATTAATTGACATTTCTGGAAGATGACACACAAAATAAAATTTTCTGCTGAGACACTCCTCTGATGTCAATTATGCCAGCAGAGAATTTGCCAAAATGCTCCTGAAAACACAGATTCTCATTAAGAAAGCAAATTGAATTTCTCTCACTCCACAATGCATTTTTCAATGTTTCTTGCTATTGTTATAGGTCAGACAAAATCTTATTAAAACAAGGGTGTGCTGTTCATTTAAGGCAGATATAAGAATTATTTAAGTTTCTTTTTGAAACAATAGTAGCCTCCTTCTCAAACACAAACATCTATCAAATCAAAGGCACATGAAAGACTCCATGGACAGAGAGATTTCAGTTGACAATTCCGTGTCTAGATTGCAAAGTAGAGGATATGTCAGCAAGAAGGCATCTGCCACAGCTTGATCAAGCATTAGCAGCCTTCCTCTAAACAAAAGCATGGGGAGAGATTTGGGGGCAGAGTAGTATTGGAAATAGATTTGGAATAAGGAAAAATAGTATCTCTTGCTGATTTCCACTTCCCATGTTCAGGGAATTTGTAAATTCTTTGTAAACAATCAGGTTGCATCAAAGAAAAAACCTGACACCTACAGTAACTTTCCCTGTAAACAGGAATCAGGGGTGCCAACCATACATAAATTTATGGACAATCTGCAACAAAATTGGTTAAACACCCTTGCCCATAAGGCCTATAAAAATATTTCCATAAAATTAATGGATATCTGCCCCTCCCTCTCCCATCCCCCAGCTGCTGCCTGTTGGGACCTTCGGGAAGTAGAAATGCAAGGATACCGCATGTGGGGGAGGTAGGACTCCTCCTCACTTGTTCCTAGGAGGGAAGGGGAAGATGAGTGTGGGCTTGGATGGCAGGGAGCATGTCCAAGCACAGGGGGCAGTGCTTGAAGTGTTCCCATCCTGTGCTCCAGCTCTCCCCTCTGTCCTCTCTACCTTGTGGAGTGTGTATCACCCATGTGTCTCCTGAGATGGCATGGGTAGTGGAGGAGCACCACACCCCAGGGGCTGGCAAGAAACTGTCTATTGACATGGCACTGGGGGCAGCAATGTTTTGGGGCAGAAGATAGACTCTGGAGCCTGAACTGCTGTGGAGAAGTCAAGGTGCTGAAGATCTGGACTTTGGATCAAATGTATGTAGTTATTTTTATTTAAAACTTGAATTTAAAGCTAGCCATGGAGATGAATGCGTTCAACACCCTACAGGAGAACTGAAGGTATTGAATCACCAGACATTGAACTCACTAGAAACATTCTTATTGATTTGAGTGGGCTTAGGTGATGAAGGTCTAAGTGGAAAGATTCCTTTGGGCTTCAGTGATAGATGGGTTAGATTTTACATAAAGGTTTAATTTGTATACCCTTACCTATTTGAATAATCTTGACACACTGATACATCAGGGATTTGGTTGGGATTACTCATGTGAGGTAGGGTTACTTGTATGAAACCAGGATTTAATTTTGTGTTATTTCTCAAGAGTGAGGGATTAAGCTTGCTTCCCCTAAAGATATTACAAATATTGGCCCTCTTAAATACAGTTCAAACAAATATAATTTTATTTTTGTTATACAGGATTTGATCTTTATGCAGCTAATAATAAGAAATCGCATTACTTTTTTTACAAGTGACTTTCTGGTGTTTAACAGTGGCTGTATTATCTCACTCTGCACTATACAATGACTTTTTCTTAATATTATCACAAGAAACACTTTTCCTGGGCTAGTGATGTTGGGGAATAACAATAACATTTCCTTGTTGTTCCTCAAGGTTTCCTGAAATCTGGATAAAGGAAAAGTCACACTAAGTCCTAGCATTTATATTTTGAAATCCCTTATCATAGATGTTTGTCAACAGATCATTAGATGCAGGAGAAAAACAATTAGTTGTCTTTATCATTTATAGATTAGCTGCAACTTTGCATTGTCATTTCAAGCCTGAGTGAAGCAGAGACATTCATGTATGAGTCTCATTTCCTCTTCATTATGCCTATTTAATATAAACAAAGGATTCTAATCATCCTTTTGATGCAACAATTGGATAAGTTTTTGGGGGGGAAAAAAACAAAACACACAGTTCTGTTTAGTTCCCACCATGACAAAGAAATAAACAAATTCTCACTGTCTAAAAACCAATACTATTTATTGAAAAGAGAGTGATTGGACCAAAATGTTACACAGCTTGACTCATGAAAAAACTTGGGAAGTGATTTATGCACACAAGGAAACAGTATGCACAATACTTTTCATTATGTGACAGAGTATGAGAAATAGTACTACTAATTCTCAATTCCTGAAAATCTCCATACAGCAGTTATCCTTGCACTAGGAGCTGGGATTAAGACCAGAAAACAGAAAAAATGCAGTAGACATATTGCAAGGCACCCTGGTTGAGAATCATTGCTTTAGAGAGAGCTTCTCCTGCCCCTTGACCTGCTCTGTATTCATTTCCATGTTCACACTCCATGGAGCACAATCTTATCAGGGAACAATCTTCGACACTTTTCAGAAGTGCCAGAAAACCTAAAAAGCAAATAAAAAAAGACTGGTATGGACCACTTTCAGATAATCTCCAGGAAGATTTTAAGGTTTGGGATGTTGATTTAGAACAGCAGTGCTCAGTATTTGCAGGTGGCAGGCTAGAGGAGCAATGCCTGATCCCTCTGTGGGCCAGATCCAGCCATGCAGGGGAGGGGAGCAGCCTGGCCCCAATCCAACTGCACAGTAGAAGGAGGCTTGGGCTGGCCCCAACCTGGCACCGTAGGGTAGGGGGCATGGCTTGGCTCAAATCCAGCCACCTGGGGGGAGGGGCATGATTCATCCCCATGGGAGCAACAGGGCATGGCCCAGCCCCAACCTGGCCAGGTGAAGGGAAGACGTCATGGTTTGGCCCTGTGGGGCAGAGGGGGGGGGGGGTGAGGAGGAGGCATGAAGTGAAGTGGTGCCAAACCAGCCACACAGGGGGAGAGGGCATGGCACAGGCCTGCAGGAGGAAGGGAGCATGGCTTGCTTAACCCCAACCTGCGAGGAGCCCTGTGGGCCAGATTCCAAGGCTCTGCAGGCTGAATTTAGCCTGGGGGCCTGAGGTTGAATACTCCTGGTTTAGGAGAATAGTAAAATCCTCTATTTTCTCTCAAAGTCCCCAGGCAGACTACCATTTTTCTCCCACCAAAACAATGGCTGCCTATAGTGGAATATGCCATTAACTTCTTTTTAGCTCACGGTAACAGGTTTTCACATCGCAGAACATAGAAGTGCAGTTACTGTCATTGTTGGCTACCTCCTCAGAGGTGCTGTAAAAAGGGGGCCTCTAGTTCCTGTTACTTTAAGGAATGAAAGAGGCGTTATGTGGTTGCAAGATTTCTGGCAGCTGGATTGGTACCAGGTTTGAAGAAACAAGGAGCAGAAGGGAGCTAAGAGTCATTCCAAGTCATACCAAGCTGCTAGCCACTTACCTGGAGCACACAGAAATAAGACTGGGTGCTGAACTCCAAGCACCTATTAAAGCAGTAGCTGTAGGGCCCTTGGGTTAATGAGAAACTCTTGGACTCACTTAAGAGAGCTAGGGTCATGTGTCTGGTAGGGGATGGAGGCCAGTCTTCCAATAAACTTGGCTCCTAGGATAGAGAGGTTATTTGAGCTTAGGACACTGTAGAGAGAAGAGGATCCTGGAACTTGCTGCAGAATTATCTCCGGCAACCCTGGAGAAGGAGTCTTAGGGAATCAGCGCTCAGAAGGGACAGAGGTTGTAGGACTGGTGTCAGACAGCAGGCAAGAAATCTAGAAGGGAGGAAGCTGGCTGGGGAGAGCCTTAGGGAAAGGCAAATCTCAAGCTATAGACAGGCTATGGATAGAAGTGGGGGAGGGCCCTGGAAAAGGGCAACCCCAGGCTACAGTTGAAAGGGGGCAGGAGGGAGGGCCCAGGGAAGAGGAAATCCAAGTCACATCACATGCACATTAAGATGACAGCTGAGAGGCATGGGGTGACTAGTAAAGGGTGAGTAGAGGCCACTAGAGGTGCCCTGGTAAGCATGCTGTGGAGTGTTTCCTCCTACCGGTGGTGGTAGCCCTACAGAACAACTTCAAGCACCCAATGAACTGAAAGTAGTCAGCAGTGACTACTTAGGGGCTGTGATAGAGAGATGAGGTAGGCAGGCAGACTGCTATGGGGCATCAGACTCCAGGGATGGAGCCCTGGGCCTGCTACAGGTGCTTACTAGTGAACAAACTAAAATGTCCATTCAAGTTACACAGGACCCAATGATCTCACAAAGTCCCTTCCAGCCCTTAACTTATTTGAGTGACCCTTCTAAATTCAGGGTTGCAGATCATTCATGAGAAACATCAGAAATCTTGCTAAGCCATATTCTTTTAATAACTGCTCTCAGACCACAGATCCATGAGATAAGCAGTGGTTCTTCTGTCATCTTCCATTAACACTTCATTCATTTTTAAAATACAAATCAGCTTAAAATGTACCATTGGTGTGTATCAAAATATATCTCTGGAGCCTGTTCAAGTATTTATGTAGGGAACATCAGCATCATCCACATTCAGTTGTTACTACAGGGATAATATAAAATAATTAATAATTAATTAATTTCTTTTCCTCTGGCTTAAATGTGTACGTGACACACCTCTACCATATTCTGGGCAAGTAACCTAACTGCCAGATCAGGGCTGTTTAATTAACCCAAAAGCCCCATGCAGCTTATGAGGAGTTAACTGCTGGCTCCCAGGCTCTCACCAAGCTGCCACTTCTGCTATCTCTCTGGCTGCAACAGGTACTCTGAGCTTCTCCTTCTGCTTCTTGTGCCTGCCCCATGGAGTGACTTGGCTGGCAAGCTGGGGTGGGGAGGTGCCTGCCTGCCTGCCTGCCTGGCGGAGTGGAGGGAGGAGTTGCCCACAAACACAGTACAATGCTAAGGAGGGGGATGCCCACATACACACCTTGTGTAGCAATGGGGCAGTGCATGAGGAAGGTCCACTTGTGCACACAGTGGGCTGGTGGTGGTAGGGTTTGTAAGGGGGCAGCCTGGAGGACCTATGGCTCACATTGTTATGGCCCATGGCCTGTGAACTGCTGAAATGATCACAGCTGGAGTGGCTTCACATGGATTATTTTCCATATACAGAATCAGGGACCTTTTGGGCATTTATGTTTTTCCCAGAAAAAATTGGATTGTAACAGGATTTAGAGGATGAATTGTATAAGGAGCTCTGCTGCTTCCTTTTGAACATGGGAACAGCCCAAGTCTATGGATTTTTACAGGCCAGAATGGAGATGCACAAGGAGTCTAGGTGTCTTAGTGGTTTTGTGGCTGCTGTGAGGAATGGAACAGCAGTACACTGAGTGACTGCATGCCTAAAAATGTAAGTGCCACTTAGACATTTCTGAGAGTGCTGCCAAGAACTGTGAGCCTCCCACTTTCCCCTATTCCACGCACATCAAACCTGGAAATGAGGCTGTTAAGATATCCTAGGGTACCCCTTGCTGCAAGTCTCAAAATCTCTATCTCTGGAGTACTTGAGAGCAGCAGTATCCCCAAGGCTACTTCCCTGCCTAATTTCCAGGTGTGGTGCATGTAGATCAGGAGTGTGTGAACAGAACCTGCTTCTTAGCATTGCACTCAGAAGTATGTGGGAAATAGCATAGACCCTTAGACGTGGAATAAGATCTGGGCCTAAATGGTTATTCTATAAACAACAACACATTTTTGTTTGTTGTTGTCCATTTACAGGGTAAAACATGTTTGAGGTGCAATAACAGCTCCTACAGTGAAGGAAATTTGCTTAACAAAGACCTAGAAGAAATACCATAAATGTAGAGTAATTTTAATGTTTCACAGCAGCAGCTATTCCAGTAGTGAGACAATACACCCATTACAAATCACTCACTAGCACAGTTACAGTATCCTTAAACTTTAATTGGTTTAATATGTATTGGTCACATCTGCATTCTTCATTGTTGAATGACTGGAGATTTCTGGAACACAGTGGCATATATGATTTTCCTGTCAACGAATACTTAATGTCATTGGTTAATATCCTAATGGACTACAACCTATGCATCTTATGGTCTTCTGTACCTCATGAGTACATGCATGGTTGTATGAGGCTGTAGACACTATCTTTCAGAACAGCCTTATAAAACAATATTTATATCAGTTGTTTCAGTTCCTAAATAGAACTTTTCTCACATCTTGCAAGAATGGTGCTAATCTTACGTATTCTATATTAAGCAGAGATAAGATCTCTGTTTCTAGTCACATATATATTGATCAAATACAGGCTCTACAGGAAAACAGGAGGGGATGTTGAGGTCTGGCAGAAGCCAAATATGAGTGGAACAAGTGAAATTAATAAAAGTTTGATTCACTTTTTCTGCTGTAGAAAGGTGTATAGTTGAAGGATATATCGATTAAAGTGACCATTAAAATGGACATTTAGCCATTATATTTATAGAAGTCAGGGCTGCTCCATTTGTAATTTTTATATTGTGATAATGCCTGAAATGTGCCAGGTTTGTACACTCATATAGAGAGACTCAGCCTCAGCCTCAAAGAACATACAATCAAAAAAATTATCAAGGCTCACATTTCTGAGAGCCCGGCAGGACAAATTATGCTGAGGGGAAATCAGCACGGGTTTGTGGCAGGCAGATCGTGCTTGACCAATCTAGTTTCTTTTTATGACCAGGTTACGAAACGCCTGGACACAGGAGGAGGGGTGGATGTCGTATACTTAGACTTCAGGAAGGCCTTCGATACGGTATCCCACCCCATACTGGTGAACAAGTTAAGAGACTGTGACTTGGATGACTACACAGTCTGGTGGATGGCGAATTGGCTGGCTCGCACCCAGAGAGTCATGGTGGATGGGTCGGTTTCGACCTGGAAGGGTGTGGGCAGTGGGGTCCCACAGGGCTTGGTCCTTGGACCGATACTCTTTAATGTCTTCATCAGTGACTTGGACAAGGGAGTGAAATGTACTCTGTCCAAGTTTGCAGATGACACAAAGCTATGGGAAGAAGTTGACACGCCGGAGGGCAGGGAACAGTTGCAAGCAGACCTGGACAAGTTGGACAAGTGGGCAGAAAACAACAGAATGCAGTTCAACAAGGAGAAATGCAAAGTGCTGCACCTAGGGAGGAAAAATGTCCAGCACACCTACAGCCTAGGGAATGACCTGCTGGGTAGCACGAAAGTGGAAAGGGATTTTGGAGTCCTAGTGGACTCCAAGATGAACATGAGCCGGCAGTGTGACGAAGCCATCAAAAAAGCCAATGGCACTTTATCGTGCATCAGCAGATGCATGACGAATAGGTCCAAGGAGGTGATACTTCCCCTCTATCGGGCGCTGGTCAGACCGCAGTTGGAGTACTGCGTGCAATTCTGGGCACCGCAATTTAAGAGGGATGCGGATAACCTGGAGAGAGTCCAGAGAAGGGCCACTCGTATGGTTAAGGGCCTGCAGACCAAGCCCTACGAGGAGAGACTAGAGAAACTGGACCTTTTCAGGCTCCGCAAGAGAAGGTTGAGAGGCGACCTTGTGGCTGCCTATAAGTTCATCAGGGGGGCACAGAAGGGAATTGGTGAGTATTTATTCACCAAGGCGCCCCCGGGGGTTACAAGAAATAATGGCCACAAGCTAGCAGAGAGCAGATTTAGATTGGACATTAGGAAGAACTTCTTCACAGTTCGAGTGGCCAAGGTCTGGAACAGGCTCCCAAGGGAGGTGGTGCTCTCCCCTACCCTGGGGGTCTTCAAGAGGAGGTTAGATAAGCATCTAGCTGGGGTCATCTAGACCCAGCACTCTTTCCTGCTTATGCAGGGGGTCAGACTCGATGATCTATTGAGGTCCCTTCCGACCCTAACATCTATGAATCTATGAATCTATGAAAGTGAAAGGGAAAGACAAACTATGGATGAAGAAAACAAGAAAACTGATAAACTGTGCCTATTCTAGGTTATGCATGTTGTAAAAATTAGGTTTAGAGGGCTTTCCGATGTGGAAAATGTGATGAAATAGAGAAATTCAGAAAGGAACTGTGAGGGCAAATGAGGGAAGTAAAAAAGAAAAGAGGAAGAACTGAAGGGAGAGGCAACGGAGAAAAGTGCTTGTTAGACAGAGGCACATAAGGGACATACATAACAGTTAAAATGGTTTAAATAATTAAAACCTGAAGCAGACAGACTTACACACCTGTTAAACTGGTTTAAATCTACCTGGAATGGTACAAAAGTGTACTTGGAAAACCAACTGCTACTTTGAACCAGTTCATTGTGAGCCAGTTCAATGTTACGTGTGATAATGAAGTGTTTTGTGAGAAGGGCCTGGTCAGTCTTCCAGGCATCTCACACTGTATTGCTCCTCCCTTCCACACACACCACTGCAACTGGCCACTCTGGTGTGCAACCAGAACTCTACTTTCCCATTTTTTCCCTTTCTTGGCACTTTTTTCAGTGAACTGCCTTGCACTACTTGTTCAATAAAAGCTATTTTTATAAGTCAGCTGTGTCCTTACTGTCTACTTGACTGTAGCCCCTCATCACTAGGGTGACTATCTATCCCATTTTTCTCGGGATAGCCCTGGATTTTAGAGGCCAGTCCTGGGCATGGGGTGCAGTCTGGCAGAGAAGGGAAGCAGTGCACTGCACCAGGAAGGCAGCAAAGCAGGCACTATGGCTGCCTTGCCTGCCAGTTGCAGCATGCTGCTCTTCCTCCACCTCTCCCTGCAGTGTGCTGTTGACTTGGGAGGGAGGAGTGTGGGAAGAGGGAGGAGAAGGGGAGTGAGAGGGGGGAAGGAAGAGGGAGGAGGGGGGACAGGATGTCCCATATTCCCAACCAGGATGAATGGTCACCCTACTCATTACCCTTTCCCCCTCCATCCTCCACAGATCCTGAGAACCAAAAAGCATGGGACCAAGCACTCCTTCTCTTCCCCACATTAGGCAAGCACACTGCAGACTTTGATCATTTGCAGGTCATTGAAGTTTACCAGCCTCATGTTTAGGAAACAAAGGAAAGCAGAAAAGTGGCAAGATATCCAGCTACCTACACTTCTGAGGCTCCCAGAGCATGGGTGCAAACATGCCCTCCCTGCACTTGCACACTGCAAAGAATGCAGGACTGGGTTCTCACTCCCACCTCCTAGAGCCATAGTACTTTGCACAACTGTGAACTGGTTCCCAAACAGTGACACTTAGGAGCAGTTCAGTTGTTATGTGTGTCCACACTCTTAGTGTTCAAAACTGTAATAGGAAGCAGTGCACAGGCTGATTAGCCAGCTGGGGTGCATCGGACTGGCCATGCCTCCTCACCTCCTGATCGACTAAGAGACGCAGCAGGACACCCTACCTATGTCCACCTGGGGCAAAGTTCTGTAGGTATTTGAAAATGCTTGTTTCAGGATGTTACATGTCTTGCTCCTGGTTTCTTGACTTGCATATCAAACCAGCTTTTACTATTGGGTTTGCCTATGCATGTCTTGGTAACTTAACAGTCAAATTCCGATAAGGAGTAGGACATGATATTGCTCGAATGACAGAAGAAGCAGAAAAAATGGGGATTATTGGGTACCCATCAAAACAGAGATTGTGAAAAATCATAGAATTTTGGAGCTGATTCTGGAAAGTTCCTCTCTGCTGATGCTATTTTACCACATATGGAAAAGGAGATGACCTGTTATTAGCATAAGTCCAGCAACAACTTCTTTGGGTGTGGACCCACTTACCTTTAAATCCTTGACTGTTTGGCTATACTAAGAAAGGAGCTCAGAGGTAGGGTTGGTTGGGAAAAAAAATTCTATTTAATAGTAAATAAATCAACTAAACACATCCTCCAAGGTTTATAAATTCATTTACCTTCTGCATTGGATCCAAAAAAAGACATTTTCATTTGTTGTGACAGAGTATGGCAAAGAGACAGCTACCACAGATTAGCCAACAAAGCAGTAGTTAGGCCAACATGAAAGCTTAGGTTAACATCTCTGCTTTAGTCTAATTCTGGACAAGGTTATGAACCTGGAGTTGCTGCAACTTGGGGAAGTGCCCTAATCACTAAATCATTGTCTGTTCTAGGTTTTTGCTCTACTGGACGCATCTACACGTGCCCCCATTTAGTCATTTAGTCATTTGGTACTTGCTTTAGCTAAGTACTAAGTTTAAGTTTACTTTAGCTAAGTTACTAAGTACTAAGGTTTAGCTAAAGCAAAAAAAAAATGAAAGTGCAAAAGCCACCATTACTGCACAGTCCTGGCAGCACATGGTTGCTTCTGACTTTACTGCACACTAGCAATAAGCTACTGCACAGTAGCTCATTGCTACTGTTCAGTAGCGTCGGCGCCACGGTTCATGCCCACCAATGCTATGTCACCATAGCAACAAGCTACATTGCCATAGTTCGTTGCTACAGCCACGTAGCATCTTGTGTAGACATGCCCAGTTTCACTTCCAAAAAAGGCTATGTTGGATTAAGGCAGACAATCTTTACTGAAGAAAAGCTTCACAAAAATAGAGACATTTCTGTGAAAAAACATCAGTGTTGAACGGAGAGTGCCATTTTGTTGAAAAATTCCTAAGGAGCTGCACATGGAGAATGTTAGGATAAACTCATATCTTCTTACTTGTTTGAAGCATGTTTTTCCACTTGCGTTAAGTTTTATAGTAGGGATGCTAAACACAGGAATGGCACATGAAAACAGAGCCAAGTCTTGTCCTAAAAGAGTCAATAGAAGCTTTGCTACTGATTTGAATGAGGCTATGGTTTGGCTAGATGAGTAAAATCAGTTTTTCTGACATGTCAGTTATAAGTGTCTGCTTCAACTCAATGTTAGAACTGTGCAGAAGGGGAGAACATAGGGTAGAGAAGCTTTGCAGAAGGCACCTCATGTCATTTAAGTGTGCTTTGACTGCCAAGATGTGGATGCACTGACATCAGGCTGAGGAAAGGTCCTGAGGTTAGGTGCATACTAACTGGATAATGATGCCCCCACCGTCCCCTCAGAAGTGGAACAAAGAAGCTAGAATCTCTCTTCTAGCTCATAAGATGGAGTAGCATCACTGCATGCCTGTGTCCTTGTCCTTGGTTAGGAAGACTGTGGAATAGATTTCACCTGCACTTCTTCACATAGACATAATTATTTAGACTATGCAAGATGAGAGAATTTTGCTCTATATGCTTGAATAAATCTGTCCAAGACTGCACAACTCTGTTAACAAATAATTTATAACAGAATAGATTTCCACAATAATAATTATTGAACCTTAAGGTTATATAAGGTTAATAACAAATGTGGATCATTCACTCCTGTCAGTGTGCAAGCAGCATGCACACTGAAGCGATTTATCAATTCTGATTTCATTTTGCTCTCCTAACTGCAGAATAAGTAAGTAGACTGCATGCTGTAAATGTTGACAGGGGAAGTCTTTTCTGTTGATATTTTAATTGAGATATTCATTATTAAAATGTCAATTAACCTTGATTTTTCATCCTTTATTATTATTTAAACTAAGCACCAAATAACTTTGATGCAGATGTAGAACTGTAAAACCTTTAATGAGGTAAATTGATTATGGAGCTCTAGTTTAATTAGTTCAGTCATTTTCTGTCACTTCTAATTACATAACTAAATTCTCTACATTTGGCAAATATCACATTTAGTATGAACTCTTCTTTCATAGTAATTAGCTTAATATTCAATGACCTCATTTGTGTACACTTGTGGCTTAATTTATGTTTTGATAAACATTTAATTTTGATTCTTACTTCTCCAAACAATCTACAACATCATCGATTTAAGATACATTTCAAATAATCATACATTCATGTTAAATTTATGGCATGTATAATGTAATTAATTATTGTGGTAGTCCACAACTTTCCTTTGTAGGAGATGGGGGTAATTAGCTTATGCATTATAGTCACTGCTCACCATGACACTCTTATGGCCATAAAGTGCATCCCTTCACCTTTTACCACTCCATTGATGGTTCCTCCAATGAGGAGAGTACTATACTTAATCCTGTGACACAGATGAGGATAAAAGTCCCTTTTCAGTGCCTCTGGCTATTCCCTTGTTCTAATTAAAGCCTCCAAGTAATCACCATTGATCTTCAATGGTATGGATACCCTCCCCACCGCACATATGGCTGGACTTTTATTTCCTCTGCTAGGAGAATTACTTGCCTCTGCCTCCTTCCTGAATTGGAATTTCTGGGAAACTGAAGCAAAACAAGCTATTTTTGTACCCTGGGCAATGGTGTCAATTTGGGCAGTGGTTTGTACTGCCAATCTTGCACCCCCACCCTTTAATTTGGCACCTGCAGCTATTTTCCCATTCACCCACCCCTAGTTATCCTACTGCCTTGAAACTTCTTACTAATAAAAAGGAAAGGAATCTTTCCTCATTAAAAAAAAGAAAGAGAGAAAGAAAACTTTTGAAGATGATGTGTTCCCATAATAAATACTGGAAAATCATTCTGGATTTACATTATTTTATCTGTTTAGATTTAAAATAGGGAAGACAGATGCTCAAGGGTCTAAGTAGCCTGACATAACTAATTGTACAACGATTACAATTAAATGAAACCTCATTAGCATTAAAATCAATTATACAGGGGCTTGACTGGTCAACCATTTATCCTTTTCCATTTAGGGAACACTCCTCACCAGACACTGTATGAAACCAAAGCTTTTTTGCAGTGTGCTACAAAGACACCAGATTAGGATTTTTAAATCAAGGAAAGTTCCACATTTCCCACAGAAAAAATCCTAATGTAAGTTTTTAACAAGAGGGATGGAGCTTGGCCACTGTTACCAACTGAAATTATGACAACATAACATAAGAACTACTTCACAGTTGGGGTGGCTAGGATCTGGAGCCAACTTGCAAGGGAAGTGGTGCTGGCTCCTACCCTGGGGGTCTTTAAGAAGAGGCTTGATGCCTACCTGGCTGGGGTCATTTGAGCCCAGTTTTTCTTCCTGCCCAGGCAGGGGGTTGGACCTGAAGATCTGTAAGGTCCCTTCTGAACCTACTTCTATGATTCTATGAACATCCCTCAAGAAGAAAGACAGTTAATGGAGCAAGACTTTCCTCAAAGCCCTCTGGAACCTTTCTTGTCCCAATAAACTTCATGGCTGGACCATCAGAACAGATTCTTCATATTAGAGTTACTCAAGTGAGTATTTGCCCCAACATGCATTATGAGAAGTGTTAATACCATTTTAAAACCAGCTTCTAATAAACTTTTAGGCCTTGGGTAGCAGAATTAATTTCTGGATTTTATACCCTAACCATCAAACTGTTCATTAAAACTTTCCACAATATCTAGGGCCTGAGTGTGATCTCACTTCCATTGATCTAAATTGGGAATAATTCTGTCCGTGAGCTCACAGGCTGTAACTGAGATGAGAATAAGGGTTTTTTTTTTTCATTTATTTATACCTTTCAGTACCTGTTTAGGGTGGGCTCTGATACACACAGGGTGTGTCTATATGAGTGCAGTACTGTGCAGTAAGCATACATGTCTACATATGCACATGCTTACTGCACAGTAAACTACTTTACTCATGATTAAATTTGCTACCTGCAAATGCAGGTAGCAAATGCCAGCCCTACCCATGTGGTTGGCCCTGTACTGGGGGGAGGGTCCTTCCCCCACTGGTCCTGACCCCAGCCCCTGCCCCTCCCTGCCTGGCCCACCCATGCTCCCCTGGCCCCAGGTTCCCCCTCACAGCACACAGTGAGGCAGGAGGTAGTGCAAAACTTTATTGAGCAGCCTGTGCCCCACAGCTAGGCAGGCATGGGCCTCTCATATGCCGAGGAACATGCTGATGCTGGTGGCAATGTCCTCCTCAGCTGTGGGGGACAGGGACATGTAACACAGTCACAGGTAGCCCTCCAGCCAGTGGTGGAGGTTTCAGAGAAGTGCACCATTGAAGCTCAGGGTCCTGTGCCAGGTGAGCAGGTGTGCCCAGAGCACCATGGCTAGCAGTAGCAGGGTGTAGTGAGTTGGGCATCCCTTGGTCCATGCAAACAGCTCCTTGTGCTGCACCTGAGACACTCACAGTAGAGGCATAGTCAGGGTGTAGCACCAGCATGGGGGAGGGCTGGCCCTGGGGCACTTCCCTGAGGAGGCCCCCTGGAGGGAGGGTGGGGCACTAGCAGCTCTGCATCCCAGTCATCTGGGAGCCCCATGCTCCCCAAGCATGGGTGCCAAGGGCTTGGCAGGAGCACAGGAAACAGGATGGCCTGCAGGAGAAGAAGGTGGGGGAGTGGCTCTGGTATTGTTGCTACGAGCCAGGCCTAGCCCAGTCTGGGAAGGGGGCAGGAGAGGCAGACTGCCTGTGGCCAGCACCCAGCAGCTTGCTGGCCCTTGAGGACCTAGTGGAGACAGGAGCTTGGCCAGTGGCTGCCTGGGCCCGTGCCTGCAGTGTTCTGCCACTTCAGGTGTAGGCAGAGCTGCTCCAGGAGGTCCACGAAGGTAACTTGGGTCATGCAGAATCCTGCCAGCCACTGCTCATCATCCCAGGTGGGCCCACAGGTGGTGGGGCTGGAGGTACAAGAGGGTGTGGATAGCATTGGGGGTGGCATCCAGGAGCACGTTATTGGTGCCCCTGGTGGGGTCTAGCCAACAGAATGGGGTTCAGGTGGCTATTGTGCGACAGTGAGCAGCCTGGAATATCTCAGTGAGGCCATCCAGGTGGTTGCTGCATGTGGGGGAGCCAGCAGAGGCCAGATTGCTGCGAGTCAGGCAGGGGCAGCACACCAGCAGGGCTAACACAGTGGCCAGTAGGAACCTGGGGCACTGGGCATCACTGCCAGGGACACGGGCTGGAACAGCCATGGTGCAAGGAGGCAGAGGTTGCAGTGAGAGGGCTGCTGTGTGCTGACCCTGTGTGGTGCATGCTGGTTCTGGTCAGAAAACTGGCTGGCCAGGAGCAGGGAGCAGGGCTACCTTTTAAAAGATGGCCTCTGGCTGCCGGAAGCTGTGGCTGGAGCCTCCAGCTCCCTCAGGTTGTGGCAGGAGCCTGTTGTAAGGCCCCAGGAAATGGGAGCAGTTTTCTGAGAGAAGAAGCAAATCTTCTCCCACTTCCCTGTATATGTAGATGCCTGCCTGGCAGTATTTACTCTCAAGTAGTTTACTCGAGAGTAAACTGCTCCCAAATCAAATGCATATGGACTCACCCACAGATTAGTAAAATTAGACTTTCACACAGCAGTGATTGCCTTGGGCCAATAAACGTATAGAGAGCTTGGCTGAGCACAGCATCTATCATCTGCCATATGAGCAGTGACTAGAAACTAGCAAAATAGGGTGCCACTACACTTCAACATCACAAAAAAATTCCTGGTGAGTCATATGTGGAAGTGAAGACTTCCACCAGGTGTATTTTTAAAAGTGTACCAGCTTAGAGAAAGCACTAGAAAACAAGCTGCTTGAAACAGTCATTCATAAGAAACAGACTGGAAAAACCTCATCAGCAAGTCTTTCCTATTCCTAATTGTTGTGCTCTTACATCTAAATCAAAGAATATTTTGGTGCTGCTAGTGACAAGTGAAGTTTGTAGGACCTACCAGAATTGTTTTTAAAATTCCCCTTCCCCAATAAGGGTTTTTTCTTTCAAAATGACTCTTGAATTCTTTATTTCTCCTGGAAAATAACTGAATTATAATGCCTCATTAATTACAGTGAGGAAAATCACTTCTACAGAAAGCCCATTTATATCAGAGACTACAATCAATTAATAGTTCCTTCACTTTTAAAGTATTCAAAGTACAATAACATGTTTAAGAATATGTAAGACTTAATCTGTCCTAAAGCTCTAATCCTGTTGCTCAAACAACATCTGCAGAATAACTCTCTAGGCATATCTATACCACTTCTGCCTTCTGTTCAGTGCATGCCTGGGGCATGCCCAGCACTGCTCACTAGTCTGAATCTTCACCATACTTATCGGCACATGCACCATTCTAAGAAGAGGTGCGTTACTTTTTTTAGCATTTGGTAAGGTGAAAGAAAATCAAGTAGGCAAGACTCATAGGCATGCCTTGTGACTTGCAAAAAATCCATAAATTGGCCCACTGACAATTGCCTGTTGGTGATTAGTCTAGTGTTAGCAACATAGACTTAGTTCATATTGAGTGTTTCTCAATGAGTGCTTTTTCATTAATAGTATTAATCCTCTTTAAATCTACCTATGCTCCCCAGAACTAATATTCATTGTACTGAAATCACAAGTGTTCATTGAATCATAACATACAGTGCAACTAGTTTTGCCAATAAGAATGCCAAAGTAACAGCAGCTTGATTTCAACAATAAGAACCATACAAAACGTTAGGTGATGAGATGAATTTTTTTTTTCATTTTTCATGGAGAAAATGGATTACATGGTAGAAAAAACAGAGCTGTCATAGATGAATGTATGTGGCTCGTATTAGCATTAACAGAAATTACGTGAATATGTCATGGGGAGAACAGGCATATCAAATTTAGAATATAGTAACAAAGCTATAAACAAGTGTGACCACTGCAGTTAAGCAATCTTTTCATATGATCTATATAAAAAAGGTTAGATAGTTAGCTCCTTTCAATTTAAATTACCAATTCATATCAGTGGATATTTTGGACTAGAATCAATAATCAATCTGTAACAGGGTTTGCTTGATTTTTTGGCCAAACATGGTGCATCCAGACAAGTGTGGTTGTGTGGTATACTGTGTTGCAAATACATCTCAAGCTCCACATACCGCACAGTCCGGTGTTCTCCACACTGCAAGGGCATGTTTCCCGTGGCTGTGCTGCTCTGTTGTTTTTCAATGGAAAAAAAAAAAAGCAGCACATATTCAGGCAGCGTACGCTGCTGAAAAGCAGAGCCAGGCCACCTGGAGCTGCAGTGCAGCTGCTGGCCAGGCTGTGCCCAGCAGAAAGCTATGGCTGCCACCCCAGGAGACCCCCAGTACCTCAGGTAAGGCTGCTGGAGCCAGCACAGTGCTGGTCCCAGCCTCCCCTACTGCCTCTGTGGTAACTTGCTGCGCGCCAAAGCGCGCATAGCCTAGGTGATCCCTGAGCACAAGCAGGCTCAGTGCAAGGTGCACTGCTGCTAGTTGTCCCCGGGAAACCAAATGTCCACACACCTCTGGACATGCCCACATAGGTGTGTGTGGGCATGTCCACATATGCAGGCACATGTACTTGCAGCAGCTCAAATATCAGCGGAACAAATTTGTGCTGGAGATTTGTGCCTCAGCACATGAGTCTGAACATACACTTTGGTGTGGGGAAAATTGTGCCACTTGGGGCAAACTGACCCTGCCCAGCTCCTCCTGAATCTCCAGCCAGGGGGAGCTAGAAGCTGGGGCCAGCACCTGGGTTGGCCCTAGCAGTATAAAAAGCTGCCCTGGTGAGCAGCTAAGGGCTACTTGCCCCCAGGAGCTTTTAAGGCCCAGCCACCTTGTATCTATGGACCCTTGTGCCAGCTAGACTGCTGAAGCAGCCCTCACTTAGAGTGGCCCCTGCACCCTCTACCCACCACAGTAGTCTGGCAATGGGGGCCGTTGCCTGGCTGTGACCTGCTGCCATCTGTGATGGCATCCACCCCTTTGGACCTTCAGGCCCATGGCTGTGCACCTGCCAGATTCAGACAGGGACTAGACAGCCACCTGGGCTGTGGTACAGGCACGGCAGCTGAGCTGCCTGCACCTCTAGGCCAGCTGTCAGTGGGCCATGGCTGCACAGTTGACCTTTGGGGGGCACTGCTATCATGTCTTCTGGTATCCCTGCTCTGCCATCTCAGCATCTATTGCCCAGAAAATGTGTTCCTTGTGTTGGCCCACTTTGAACTGTTGAAGCATGTCCTCCTGGCCCCAAATAGCCAGGAGGTAATTCATCTTGCCTGCCCTCCAGGTATGTCTCTGGTGATGGCCTTTGCTAGGTCCCTTTGCCTGGTCCCCACCACTTGCCTCACTAGCAGAGATCATGGTGTTCCCTGTTTAAAAATTGCAGATTCTCTGATACCACCCCCACAAATTCTCTCAAATACCCAAAATCCATGTTCTTCCTCAATTAAAATAAAATGCCACTATATAGAAAGAGATCAGTTGGGCAACATTTTATTGATATATTTACAATTTTAAAGCAATTTGGAAGCCTACCAGTGCCTCTATGATCATAATAAAAATTAATTCTCAATATCTATATACTTTGGCATTTGCTTTTGGTCTTTTTATCTTAGAAAAATCAGAGCTAGCCCTGCCTCCTTCACTCACCAGGATGTGGGGCACTGAGCAGCACTGGGATGCCAGTACCCTGCCCCTGCCCATGCCCTTGTTTTGAAGCTGCTTTGAAGCCTTTTAGATTTTGCTGTTTTGAGCTTGTGCAGTGTAGGAAACATTTTTTTTTTGTTCCCAGCATGCCTCTTGTGGAGTCTCAAACTGTTTTGAGATGCCACAACAGGCACATGCGTGCTTATCCAAATGTGGCCTGTGTGTCCAATTATGAATTTGTTTCACCTCCTAACTGTTACTAGAAACTTTTTGATTAAGCCAAGATTTTTCATATTGGCTAGAAGAAACCAAAATGTAGGTAGTCTGAAAAGGCACAAGGGCAAGTAAAAGTTGACAAGTCTGTCTCTTTAATAGCTAATGAATGAGATTTTTAACTTACACATCTAAAACAGTTCTGGAGATCTGGACCTTGAAAATAACTTATTTATAGCATGAGACTGTCTAAAGGGTCCCATTTTCTGTCATCTATCTTTCTTTATTCAGTATAGCTAATTCTGAATTACTTCAGAGCCTATGAAGAGTAAACACATTATTTATTAGATGTGAAGATTAGATTTCAGATGCATAAAACTATGTTCAAGTTACTTTGACAACCCTTAGTCATATTACTGTTTCTTTCATTAGAATTTTTCATTCACATATGTGAGCAAATAATATCTGTCCTATTTCTATAGCAGGGTCAAAAACTGAAAATGACAATATTTAAATGACTTATTTACACAAGGATGATACTTCTTTTGAGCTCTGCAAACATGTACAGTGCATTTAAGCTGAACTTTTGATCCAATTGTTCATATACAACTTGTATTTAACATCTTTGATCTCCAAGTTAGTGATCTAATCTGCTGTATAACTTAGCTTTTATTGATCTGTTCTCATGCTGAGCAAATCAAGTCTCACTTTTATGGGATAGATTGAAAAAGATAGTAAAACTGCCTCTGAGACAGCAGTTTAAATCTGTGCAATAACAGTGGAAGCAAGAGATAAGACTTTTATTACACTGCCAAACTTCACATGAACTCAAAGTGTCATTAAATAGGTATGTGTCATTTGCCACATATATTTATTTTACTAGAGAATTTGGTTACCACCCATTTAGATTCAGTGTAGTGTATTCTTCTTTGCTGCAGAATCTATTTGTGGTATTCAGTATGCATCTGAAATAGCACTCTCATGACACACTGCATGGATTTCAGATTTTTTTTCTGCTCTGGCACAGTTTTCTAAAAGAGTTTTTCATTTCCTTTTTCCTGATTTAATTTGAAAGGCAATTTTCAATAGACATATGGGCTGGACCATTTTTACTATGGTAGTCTTTCATGATGAAAGAAGATTAATTCATATGCACCCAGAGCTTTTCAATCATTCTCCAAAACATGTGAATTCTGTCATACCTGGTGTTATTACATTACTACACAAGGAAGAAAATAACAGCAGCCAAAGCACAGTATCTCAGCTTGATGTTATTGAGAGCAGTTTTGCTTTAGAGGGTTCCCTATTGTGGCATTTTTCTCATTGTTCACTGGGAAGAAAGACCTGATGAGTACACTAAATGTATATGGTATGTACAATGGGCGACACTTTTTGTTCACATGTGCAGAACAATGGTAAATGAGAAAATGCTTGTAAATTGATTGCCTAAATCCCTTTTTTTTTCTTTTGTAACTTGGTTACACGAAGTAGACTGTAGATGACACCTGACAATTTACATGTCTATCAATTACAGGATTATGGTAAAAATTCTGCTTGCTTTTCTCATTTGAAGATTCCTTTTAGCTGTGATAGGACTTCTGTGTGTAGGCTAAGCAGGGCTTGGTACTAATCCTGTGAGATGCAGAATCCATTTTGATATCTTTCCTAATGTTGCTCATTGTCTACCTCATATTTTAGTTCCATTATACTGCCCTTACAATGTACTGCACCATACATACCAGGACAGGGAGGGAAATATGGGACTGCTGAACTGGAATGTTTATTGAAGTCAGCAGAGGATCTGAGGGAACATTTTATCACTGACTTCAGCAAGGGTACACGGTACATTATGTATGATCCTCCAAAGACTACCTTCATCTGTCTGCCATCATCATCTTCACTTCATTAACTCTAAGAAAGTCTGCTGAAGAATTAGGATTCAGAAATTAGAATGTGAAAGATGAAAAAATGCAGCTTAGGTCTAGAAGAAAACATTTGCATCTAAACTATGCATCATCAATTTTAGGAAAACATTTTCACATCCTTATTAGCTTAATATGAAGTCACACGTTAAAAAGGGGACTCTACTAGAAAGGTGCTTTCCTCTTCCTACTCAAAGTTGAACTCAAATAGAAACTGTGCTCATCTTGCCATAAGGAAACAATTTATAATTATCAATGGGAAATCCTCTTAACTGTGATCTATAGTATGCCTGGGTGAGATGTCCAGATTTCCTGTTTTAACTAGTAGGTCTTGAATGCATATATTAGGATGTCATTTCTCCCTCTGTCTGCCTAATTTAGGTACTTTTATACTGTCAGCCATATTAATATATATGGCTTAGAGAACACCTGGCCAAGATGAGAGACTGTGACTGTGATTCTTGAGCTGAATAAATGGAGCATTTGTGGGGTGGATTTGAGAGGGGTAGACGCAGAACTGAGACAAGCAGAGGTTGGATGGAACAGGGTCAGAAGAGGTCAGACTTGTTAGAAGAGAGGATCTGTGCACATGACTATCAGGACTTGGAAATGAGGCCCTACAATTCTAACTCTCAACAGTCTCCCGTTGTCAGCGAACATCTGTGAAATCCCTCAGGAAGGTGTGAATTTTCCTTACCTCAGTTGTCAGAGCCACACAGAACAGAATATCATGCTAATGCTACCAGCTACTCCTTTAACTCAAGTGACAGAGACTCCAGCTTTAGTGTTAAACCCCATGAGTGTGAGTAGAATTCCTTTGATACAGATACTGTTTTTTCAGTCTCCTTTTTTAAAAACATTTAGGAAATTGATCAGTGAAAAACTTCATTAAATGAACATTTGTATTGCAAAGGCACGGAAGTTAGGAAATGCCAACAAGGTTGCTTGTGCAGTCTTAATTTAGCCCTCTTGTACGTATGAATTATGACAGTATATAAGACCAAGAATCTCCTCCCCCTCACTTCCAACACACATGTGCACACACATCTCCTAGTTCACTTTGTGCCCAACAAAAACTGTGCTCTGCAAGACTGGGTACCCAAAGTCATAGTTGTTAGTAGGACTCCTTTTTCATTCATTGAAGATGATGGAAGTTATGAGGTGGAGGTTTCAGGGAAATGGTTTCATGGCTAATAAAACTGAATAATACTCTGGAGCACTGGATTTTAACTCTGCCAGAGAGCTCCCCTATGATGTTGTGCGTAGCACAATAAAGCAAACTTTTCATAAGGGACCAATAATCAAGTGTTCCTTAGGATTCTGGGTGTCCAGTCAGAAACTTTAAGCTTTGATATGAGAAAGTGTAAGGCAGAGGTAGCAGTTAGCAATCAGACTGGCAGTGGGAATGGCTGCTGTTCTTGTGCCCTTTCTTAATTAGGTGGGTGCTCCAATCACCCACCCTAGCTTAATGTTACCGGAGTGAAACACCCATTGCTGAAACTGAAATCAATGAAAGCTACTCTCATCAACATTTTAATTAACAATGCTACAATGCCAGAACTAATCAAAAAGGAAATGACAGTGTAAGGAAGCAGTGTTACATCAAAGCTCTCACTGTTGGTGGACCAGGTAGAGTAGAATCAGTTTTAGCTGATCTAGGATTTTTTATAATTATCTTCCTGGTGTAGGCAGAATCCTACAATACATGCCTGAGGGTACCAGAGCAACAAAGGTCCTGAAATCAGGTTGTTCATTCACTCCTACAAGAGGGCAACCAGCCAAAGGGATTTGATTTCTCAGCAACAAGTACTGAAAACCCCCTCTGTGAAAGTGACTTTTTGGCTGCCAAATCACATATGTTTTTGTTAAAAGGGAAAATACAACAACCGCCTCCTTCTACCCACTCCAAAATGCTTCTCTGCAGTAAAACAATTAACTTGTAATTTCAGTCTTTTGGCTTGAAAATGTCAAAATATTGAATAGGAAGAATAACATCTAATAATATTTAAAACATAACAAGAAACCCAATGGCACCCTGAAAACCAAAGCACCCAACCTTTAACAGATAAAGGTGAATGAAAGTTCCGGGAAACACAAATTTTATAGGGAGTGAATAGCAGATAGTTTGAGAATGTTAGGCTTTTGGGGGTGGGTTGGAGACAGAAGGTCATTTAAAGCAGATAGAAAAGGACCTGATCTCTAAAACTTTTAACATTCTCATTACTTATCCACTGATAGAAAGAAGCAGAGCTGAAGAAACATCCCTTAGAGGACATCCATCCATGCAGCCAGCTTCTTTGGGTTGAATTATTCAAATTAATATACAGAAAGAATTTAGGCAATAGAACACTTAAGTAAAGCATGACAATCATTGTTATGTGACCCATCAGTCTGTAATCCAGAGGTGTTAGTGAGACTAATAAGACAGAAATCTTTGGCAATGCAGAGCCACATGGTACTGACATAGGATATCTCCCATATCAGTGATTCTCAACCTTGAGGTCATGACCTCATGGTGGGTACTGAAACTATTTTCTGGGGGTTGCAAAACTTTTCTCCAGAAACTAAGCTTCTATTTAAAACTGTTTATAGCCTTTCTGGCTAAAAAGATAACCTCTAGAGGGTAAGCTGCTGCAGTTTCTACTTTTAATGAATATATGGAACCAGAGTGCCCAGACCCTAGGTTGGGGCATATGGAAGCAGTAGGATACAGGGGGCTCTTTTCCTCCCCCAGACCTCATCAGGGATTTATCCCAATACAATTATTTCTGCTCAGGAAGTATTTTGCAGCTCTAGTGCTCTCCATCAGTCTGAAGGGAGGTGACTTGGTCTAGAGGGGCCTGGTATAGTAGAGAGAAAATTTTGCACTAGTTGCTAGACTTTCCATGTACTCCCTGGAGCCAGGGTACCTTCTGTCACTGCAAACACACAGTTAGGCTAGGAACAGATATGGTATTTATCTGCATTTTTCCTGGAACAGAAACATTGTCATGTTGGCATGTATGCACATCATCTTTTTAATCAGGGTTTAATGAGTGGCTGAATACACAATGTTTTGGGGGTATTGGTTAGTCAGACAATGCTTTTTAGGTAAATGTGGTATCTTTTATTAGGCCAATTAAATAGTTGGCAAAATTGTCCTTTGCAAGCTTTTGGGTAAAAATCCCCTTCTTCAGGCAGAGTTTGACTCTCCCCCTGCCTGAAGAAGGTTACTTGTACCCGAAAGCATTTTTCCAACTATTTAGTTGGTCTAATAAAAGATATCACATTTACACAAAGAACCTTGTCTGAATGCACTACTGCTTTTCTGCCTTTGATTCAATGATCTCTAAAACTATTAACCATTTAGATGTACTTTGCAAAACCCTTGGATAAACTATTAGTACTTCTTATCCTTTGAGACTTTTTTAGGATTTATCCCCAGACAATGAACTGGGGTGTCTGAATGATTGGACTTTGTTCTGGGATAAAATAGTTTATTTGGGACATATGTGGAGTCCGTTTGTAGCCTTAGTAACGAGCCCATCTGGGTGAGACAGTGTGTTCTAGGTAATAAAATATGGGACTAGGAGTCAGGAGGCTGGGGCTCTACTTACTGCCCTGCCAAATGACCTGCTGTGTGTTCAGGAGAAAGTAACTTTACCTCCTGAATTGTTCTTCATTGTTTTTTTCTCCACTTAGACTACACACTCATTAAGGAAAGGGTTGTCTTATATGCGTTCGCACAGTGATGAACTAATGGAAACCTGGATATAGAGGCATTACTATAATGCAATTGTTATTGTTATTGCTACTTTTGTATTAATATAATTAATTACATGACAACAACCACAGTTCAAGAAATTCTTGGCCATCTAGCCTCTCAGTTCTGGACAAGACCAGGACCAGCACATGTAACTTTATTACAATAAGTTTTATATATATTTTTCAGTGTTTTGCCAGATAGCTCTTAGAATACCTTTGGTTAAATATCATAGCACAATTGTGTACTTTTTAATTCTGCATATAGTGACTGGTATTTGGCAGGTTTTATAAGTGTTTAAATATAATTCATACATATCCTTAATAACGGGTGATCTTTTGTAATACTGTATTTTATTGTTTCATACAGGATAACAACACTTGTTACTGAGTGAGACTTTAGGGCTTTTTATTCATTAAGATTAAGGATGAGCTGACTCTTTTTTAACCTTAGATTGCTTTCTTATTGAAGTGGTGTTAAAAAAGAATAAAAGAATGTTATTTTAATGTCCTGATCTCAGTTTGAGTCTGTTCTGGAGATTTAAATGAATAGTGTTTAGTGATCTCAGATCAGTTCCCAGTAAATGTCCAGATCACAAAACCACTATGCTTTATTTTGCATGATTGATAGTCTCTGCTGAGCTCAGAGCTAGAGCTAAACCAGCCTGGGGACTTTATTACCTACCATTCTAGTAAGGGTGGTCCAGTCAGGTCAAAGTCGAGGTCAATAGTAGGACAGAGAAGGCACTAATTTTGCCTTGAAACAAACTTGCTCTTCCTGAAACAAAGAACTTCACTTTCCAATAACTTTTGATGAACAGAGTCATTCAGCACAAGAACATTAATAAACACTGTGAATATTATAATTGCACTGTAGTGCTTTAAATATTATTATTTCAGTATTAAATTCTTAACATGCATTTTATTTAGTGGATACATTTTATACACAATTTTGAACTCAAGGTGGAAACTGAAGAACTGAGAATTGCTTTCCAGTCTTATGTCATTTATAAAGAGCAAAAATGAAATACTCTAAAACCTGGTCCAGTTTGATTTTTGAAGGGGAAAAATGTCTGTAGGGATACAAGGGTTCTTTTTTTCTTCTGCAGGGATTCCAGGGTTCTCAGCCTGATTGAAAAGATGGGAAAGTTTGACATTTCTAAAATCTCAGTATACCTGAGAAGACTGGGCATGATCCAATAGCTAAAACATAGTATTATGTAATTTTCATTTGTTTAGTGTAGTCATTATTTTTGGCACTGAACATGGCACAGAAGTAACCAGTTCCTGCCAAAAGATGCGCACAATCTAAAAGGCAGCTGTTACAGGAAGGTGGAAAACCCAGCAAGTAGGGAAAGAATAGCTTCAGTTTGGTTATATGTATACTTAAACATAATTTAATAGTGGGCTGTGACTCAGGGCTACTGCTAGGTTCCCTTTTTAGCTCTTCTACTGATTCATATATGACCACTGACAATCCAGCAAAGAAGTCTGGGCCTAAGTTTCAATGATTTAAGAGGGATATACGCCAGTGCTTAAAGTTAACTGTGTCCTCAAGCATTTTGATGAATCATGCTTCTCTTTTGCCATATCTGTCCACTGAAATCCCTGAGGGCATGGGTGCTCAACCTCTGGCCTCTGGGCCAAATTTGGCTCATGGAGCCCTGGTACCTGGCTTGTGGGGCTCCTCATGGGTAAGGACATTTGGCAATGAGGAAGCAGTGGCAATTTATATGGCTACCCTCCCACACTCCCAAATTCCCGAACTCCAAACCCTGCATGACTGGGCCATGCCCCTCTTCCCTCTATGTGGCTAGGTTGGGGCCCTGCTGCATCAACCCTGGGTCCCGGATTAGGACCATCAACCAGACCTGGCCTGTGGGTGGACTGGGCACTGCCCATCCTGCCTACAGGGCAAAAAGTTTGAGCACCATGTCTCTAGGAAGTATAGAACTTCTCGTTTCTCTTCCCCTAACAACAGTGCAGGTGGTTCAAGGTGTAATCTCTCCAACAATTAGACAGAATTGCAAAATTGAGATTCTCATGCTGAATGACCAATTATTAGAGGTGTTTGTATCTGGGATGATGATGTGTGTCATTATAAGAAAAGGAGCTTTTTTTGCAAATATTGGGACCAGGGCTCTTATTTCAAAGTACCTCAAATTCAGAGGTATCTGGGAGTTTGATATGCCATGAGTTACTTGACCAGAATGATTATATGATCTAATTGTTGAACAAAAATTGAAATAATCCTTGAAAATCAGAGTATGATTGTTCTATTGTTTTCAGGTTCCCTGCTTGGAAAAAGTGCAAGTTCAGACAGATTAGTCACCAGAGAGTACATCCAAGTCAATTTTACCACAATAAAATGATTGTCATTGTTCATTTCACTATTTCTATTTCTTGAAAACACAGGAACAGTCTTGGAGGGATGGAGGTCATGATCCCCTAATGAATATAATGATGGAATGGAAGAAAATTTTTTTTTGCCTTCTTCTGATCTTCAGTAAGTCACTATATGATTCTGGTGAAAGAGTTTAATTTATTTGCTTAAAATTTAGTTCCATTAAAATTGAGTAAGTATAATTGTATACATGGAACACATTGCATTAAAATGAAGCTTTAGAACCTGAAAAGAAACCTCTTTCAGATGAGGTGTTTTAGAAAAATAATACCATCATTTTCCATACAAAAATGTATGTTTTTGACAGGGTTTATTTGCTACTGTTTAAAAATATCACTAAAAAATCCTACTGATGATTGTGCTGATGATTAAAGATCAAGAAGACAATACAAAATGATCTGCTTTTTAAAAGCATGGACTGAGTATCTGAAGGCTTCTGGAAACAAAGCATGAACTAAAATGAATTGGAACCATATGGAGGAAGGAAGGGGGGGAGTCAATGAAGTAAACATCAGTTGATGTTCATAGTGAAGATCAAAAGCACCCATAAAACCATCTTCCAGAAAAAAGGATGGGGTAAAGATCAAATTGGAAAGTTAGCTTACATGCTGCAATTCCTTTCACACTTTGAAAAACTAATATAACATTGAACAGTGACTGAGAATTGCACTACTTGATGCAAAGTACCTTATATACAAACTCAGCCTGATTCACCATTATATTCCTCTAGTTTTATGGTGACTAAAGAATAATAATATCGTTTAAAAATGATAACGATTACTTCAGAGCCGAAGTAATCGTTATTTTTGCATCGATTTATTTTAGAAAGCTGACTTGTTTTCCCTGCTGAATATATAATGATGGTAACATTGCTCATAAAAAGATACAGATGAATAAATCCATATTGTAAGTGAACTATAGAATTTAATTATTTCATCTCCAAACATTTGATATTAGAATCTCTTTCACCCACCAGATTTTTCATTAAATATACTCTTATTCTTGAAGGCAATCAAGCCTTTTTTGGAAGTGATATAAAAAACTTTAAAATAATTTAATTATTTAAAAATGCTTGATCCTCTTGGTCTGCCATACTTAGGCTAAAGTTTTACAATTGATATTGCATCTGTGCCCTAAACTCTGTAGTGGAGTGAGAGAAGGAAAGAATAAAGAAGTGTGTGCTTAGTACTGATTCTACAATAGAAAGGCCTGGTTTTTCAAAGAGATGTTCATGCTTACCATAATACCTATTATAATCAATAGGTCTATTCCTAATGTAAGTAGGTATCTAAGTTTGTAAAAGATCAGCTCCTAATATACAAAATACGGGGTGCATCTATAGGAGACACTACTGCGCAGTTGTTACTGCACATTTATTCAGTACTCGTATTACCAAGTACTAAATAAATGTGCAGTAACCAGAGTTACTGCACAGTAGCCTAATAATACTGTGCAGTAGCATATTAGCACTCTCTGTGCTGTGATGCACTACTGTACAGTAAGTGTTTTGTGTAAATGTACCCACAGCATATAATATATTTTTATAAGTTTGGGTCCTAATAATACATTTTGTCATCAGAGCTGACCTTTTGCCTTAAACCCATTAAAAAAGCAGTTTTCTGAGCCTCAGATAATAAACTTGTTTGGCATTTTCAGTTTCTATTTTGCATGTTTATGAGACATTCACAGGCCAATCAAATGAGACCCAACATCCTTAGTTTGGCTTTTTGCCCTAATTGTTCTTCTTATTAAGGACTTTCTGATAACTTTCTTTAGCTTTTTGTGCTTAGAGTGCTCTTTTCTTTGAGAAATAAATGTTCTTTCGGATTCTAATTTTAAACAATGTACAGTTTGTTTGACAGTTTAGAAAACTCATTCTGCTTTTTTCGTACTTGTTACAGGATTATTGAAACAATCAAGAAAATCAAGTTCAATTTAAAACTGGTTTTAATGCTACTTGTTCATTTTAATATTATCCCATGTTCCTAATTAGATTTCTTAACATGTCAGCTTGAAAAGCAATGGATGAGTGAGACTGAGGTGTCTTTTTTCAATATATACTAATTATTCTTCTTGAAATTTTATTTATGCTATTTTATGCACTGACTGATTTCAACTTTTCTAGGGAAGATTCAAAATAGAAAAGTTTCATTTTTCTTCTGTAATTTGATGGCTAACTATTACAATACAAAATAGGCACAGAAATACAAAACCATCATCTCCATTGGTGGCAATATGGTATTTAAGCAGAAACACCCTGCAATACTACAAGGAATTCAGTGTTGCCAACTACTTCAATTTTCTCAAGAACCTTGTGAAAATGGCATTTTCCCTAGTTCTTGGAGTCATGTGAAAGCAAATTTCCCCCTGCTGCTCTTTACTATGCTGTGCCTGGATCTTTGTGACCAGACCTGAGGAGAATGTTGTGCTTTTGAAAGTTTGTCTAACTCTATCCCAACTACGTAGTCGGTTCAATAAAAGATACCACCCTAAGAATTTTGTGGATCTCTCTGAAAAGAAAGTTTCCTGCTCTCATGGTTGAGGAGAAAATCTTTTAAAAAATCTGAATGCAAATAAAACCAACTGCAAACATATATATTTTAAAAATGTCATAATTTAGTCAATCTCATATTTGTACTGCATCTCTATGCTGAAAATCAAGAGACTTAAAGCAGTATTAAATAATGTATGATTATGCACTTTTGTATGACTAATTGTGATGCTGTTTGTCTGGACAGCTCAGCACAACTGCTAATATATTTTATTTTGACTTAGCATAGAAAATCTAGACAAGTCTTGCACCTAGAAAAAGTGAATGCCAGAGGATCCATAAGAGAAAGAGCCATTATATACACAGGTCCAGTTCTGGGGCCTCTGGTTTTCTTCCAAAACCAGTCCTATGGTAGGATGGATCACTTAGGGGCTCCATCTATGAGATGTTGATTGGACCCCTGCATTGGCTACAAAGGACCAACTCACAGGATCATCATGAATTCTAATTTATTAGATGGGATGTGAAGTGACAATAAAATTATAAATATGGACTTTTGGGGGTTATGATGGGTACTGGTCACCTTAGTGTGTGCGCACACACACACACACACATACACACATGCACTCACTCACTCAAACCCATGTAGTATAGTAGCTGCTGTAGTGACTGTGAGAGCACTTGTGTAAGTATATCTACCTATCCGAGGCCCTGCGGATCTTCTGTCGATGGTCAGCTTCCTCCAAGGCGGTGTCTTCTCCAGAAGGGGGTCTCCTGCTTGTCCTTCTATTTCAGTAGGTCAGGTGCTGGAAGAAAGGGTGCCGCTGAGAGTCACACTTCACTGCCTTTTATCCTTTTTCTAGGAGAGTTCTGTGATCCCCCAGAATCATCTTGGCTGCCCAAGCTGGAGGTCGCTGTGGTGCATGACAGCTGTTAGTCACAGTCACTGGGGGTTCTGTCCGATGGTGCAGTTTTGGGAGTCAGTTTGTGATTTTGATTAATTTAACAGTAGTATTGTTAAGGGTTGCAGGACCAGTATGTCAGGGGGCATTAACTCCCAGGAGCTAGGGCTGTGTGAAGATTTGGTCCCTGATTCGATTCGGCAGAGATTCAGCCCAATTCAGTGGCTGAATCTCTGAATCTGAATTGAATCAGAGGACCCTTTCATCTTTCTGAATCAAATCGGAACCCTCTGAATTGATTTGGAGAGATTCAGAAAGATTCGGAGATTCGGACATAGAGACACTTTTAAATGTTTTTTCTACATACCTCTAGGTACAGGGACTTGTGAGTGCTACGATGTTGGGGCGCATGGAGCATCCCACAGAAGCATGAGGGGCTCCCCAGTGCACTCAGCAGCAGACCCAGAAGTGGACCAGAAGCACTTCAGGTCACCTTTTGGGTTTGCCAGGGAGCATGTGTTCCCCCCGCCCCCCCGCCGGCTCCCCCTTGGCTCAGTGACCGGTGCCTCCTGGGCCGGGGGGGCATCTCCTGGGTTTGGGGGGCACCTAGGCTCCCCCTGCAGCCAATTGCTAAGCTGGGGAGGCATGGGGGCCCCCCAGCACGCTCCCTGGAAGACCTAGTTCCAGTCCACTTCCGGGTTCACAGCTGAGCATATGGAGTCCCCACCCCCAACTCCTGTGGGACACTCCATCTGCCCCAGCATCACAGCAATCATGAGCTGTGTCTGCTACCTCAAGGTATATAGAAAAATCTTTTAAAGCTGTGTCTATGTCTGAATCACCGATTCTCCAAATCAGCATAGAATCTCCAGATTCAGATTTGGGCAAATCAAATCAGCGACAGTGATCCAAATCAATTAATCTAATCACTGTCCCCAATTTAGGCCAAATCCAAATCAAACAGAGCCTACCAGGAACCAGTCTCCAGCATTGATTAACTCAGACTGAATACCTTGTCGCACATATAATGGAGTTCCAGGCAATGGCATTGATACCTTCCTTCAGTCAGTCTGCAGGTAGGAGCTGTTAATAGTCACTTGTTAACTTGTAACCGCAGCTGGCTCTGCCTATTACTTAATCACTCACTCGGATTTGCTCCCATTCATTCAGGAAACCAGCCTCAATGCAGCAATGCAATTCCAGTGATTACAATTCCAATGCATTCTTACAATAATAGTTCTAGTAATACAAGGTATGACTTTAAAGAAAAATACGTTTGTTAAAATTTAAAAGGTATAAAGTATAAAACATAAAATATCAGGGTAAAGATGAGACAGTTGAAATATAAAAAGAAATATACCTTAATCAATAAATGCAAATGTGATGTAGTGAGGATTAATGGCCACTGGGGATAATAAGTGAGTTAGGTTAGATGCAGTAGACTGATTTAGCATAAACTTTAGACAGATATGGGAAGTTTGCTTTGGGAAATAGGTTTTAATCAAAGAGGAAATGTGCTCACCAGGATATATTTACAGTCATGTTTTCAATGCACCTTGGCTTTTCTACTCTTACAGGCTTTGCTTTGAAGTGGATATTTTAGTTCTTTTATTTTCTTTAGTGACACTTAGCCCAATGGATATGTCAATGTAGTTTGTAGGTTTCTCCTATAGGAAGCCATTTCAGCTTTCTGGCTTGCTCCCAGCCTTGCCACACCCATGCAATGTGTGTGCTAGGTCTCTGCCAATACTTAGAAGGAAAAAGAAATGCACAAAATGGGGAGGGGGGTGCAGGCAAGATGGGGCTTCTTGTTACACCTGCACTCCTTAACTCTCTGCACTGTGTTGTTCATCATGAGACAAAGAGCTGAAGCAATAATAGATCTCAGCATCTTGAAAGTTAATGTGCTTAATCATTGAACAATGCAAATGCTTCACAGAGCACCCTCTGCTTACCTGCAAAAAATTAACATCAGAATCCTAGCAGAATCTACTCTTCTTCTACTTCGTATGGTATGGTCTTGATAATAGGAAGGTACCTGGGTTAGTCTGAAGTCAGGCAGAAGGCAGGGTAGACTGACTGGTTTAAAGACGAACAATGATGGTCAGAAGATGCTAACCTATGAATGAAAGCAAACACAACATACAGAGGATAATGACAGCTGGGGCCATTTCATGTGATAGAAGTTGTTTTAAAGGCAGTAATATAAATACTAATGAGTGACCATCTTACAGCAGGTTGTTGCAAGCGTATGGGAGAGTATGAAAGAAAGTTCAGTTTCTAGAGTGAAAGACAACATGAACACAGACATAATGAGTGATATGGTAAATGAATGAAGAATTTGTAATTTATCCCATGTTAATTGTGTTTTTAAGGATTTTTTAATCATGTAAATTCATTTAAGTTCACTAACATTTGAATGCATAAACCCTGTAGGCCACACTTGTACTCACAAATGCCAAGGGCAGGCATTCCATACATGTAAGACTTAATTGTTTCACCATTTTAGCCCCATCGAGAATACTTGTACAAATGTATTGCAAGGAACTTCAGTGCAAAGTGTTAAAAATGCACGCACCTAAATATCTCAAACTGGAATGCTCCTAGCAGCCTTTTGGGCAATGTCTAGCAGTTGAAAAATGCTAATTACTAGCCCAGAGGGTGATACCAGGGAAAACAAGGAAGAAATCCAAGCTGCAGAACTCATGAAAACCTTTGTCATGGCAAACAATAGACAAAACCAACATTGCCTAGAAGGGGAAATTTGAGTCTGCAATCTGTTAGATTTTACGTACTGATAAGAGAAGGGATCCTGCACTGCATTTTGAAAGGAGTACAGTAAACACAATTCCAGTCAGAACAGGTCATTTAAAGTCTCTCCTGCCTCAGGCTTAACATGATGCTTATGTGCTACTACAAGTGAAAAGAAAAGGCAATTTTGCATTCATAACAGACAGCTTTTTTCTCTTTTTTGGGGCCAAAGAAGTTGTTTAAAGAAGGGACATGCTATCTGCAAAAATATAATTCATTTTCATTGCATCCATTCTTCGTACAAACAGACCAAAAATATTGCTCTTAGTGGGAATACAAGTGAGGGTAAGAAAGTTCCTAGCTTTTATAGATGAAATAAGTGGGGCTTTTTTTCAAACTTCCTATGCTGAAACAGTGCAGCTTTCCAAAACAAAAACAATTAATAAAGCATCCAGCTTTAAAATTTGTTCTGCTTCAAACTCTCTGGATTGCACATGGGTAAGCACACATGCTTTGATTGGTTTGGTTTTTTTTAATCCAATTCCTACTTTAAAGTAATGAAAATATGAAATATGTTTTTTAAATCCTTAATGAAAAGATACTTACTAACAAATTCACTCTTCGAGACTAAAGTTCATTTGTGAAAGTTCTGTCCATAACCACAGAAGCAGAATGGCATGAGACTAGGTGCTCACTCAGCATGGGGACCCTTCCATGAAAAATATCAAGCTCATCTTGAAGCATGACAAAAAGGCAAAATCTTGCTTTTTGTGAATCACATATCCCAGAATATTTTAGAGCAATCCCAGTGTTTCATTATGATTATTTAAAAACATTTTCTGTTTACTTTAACCCACTTCTAAGAATTAAAACAAAAAATTACTCACATTAGAAATGGGAAGTGATTTCAAATGGGAATATCAACCATTTCACTTAAAAGTGTCAAAATAGCTTCTTTTTGACAAGAACGGAAAACATTTTCAATACTTTCAGTTGAAAAATTCCAGAAACTAACCCTTGATTGCACACACTAATGACTTAAATAAATCAGCATTTTTTTTAAATTAAGAAGATGCATATTGGCAAAGAGTTCTTGCCCAGCTGTACTCAGCACCTATTAGGTGTGTGAGTTTTGAACATGTTGAAGAGATCTGCCTCTACAGGTCAAATGGCTTACATACTGATATATGTAGGCGTATAGCTTCTATTCCAAGCAAGAAACAGTAATAACTAGACAGTTGGGTTGCAATTTGGAAGTCTGCTGCTGGTTGGAGGGGCTTGACTCCATCTACTTGGCAAAATGAAGAGTTTGCTTCATGGTTACAGAAGACAACAAAAAGAATGTCTATAATGCAGTCACTTCTGTAGCCACAGTTTTGTTTTGATGTAATTAAGCTTGTTTTCCATTAGTTAACTGGGTATCAGTGGGAGCATCTACATGAGATGCTTTACTGCACAGTACCTAATTTGCTGTGCCGTAAAGCATCACCATCTACATATACACAGCAATTAGGGCTCAGTAGACTAAATTACTGCGCTGCCAGATAGTCCTGTCAGATACAAGCAGTATCCAGCAGTGCAGTTAATTACTGTGTTTAAACATACATCTAGATGATGATGTTGGGATTAGTTTACTCTGGCTCAAATTGAGCTGCAGTATATTCAGTTGTACTAATTGCATGTGTAGACACCCCCAGTATGAGTTTAGTTCTGGCATCAGAGAATTCTGGCTTTAAAACACAAGCTGGATAAATAGTAATTTGACCAAGGTATGTGCCATGTTGCCATGACTAGACTGCTACCAGTACCTGAGCTAGCTTGATTGGAGCTTGAAGCTTTAATCTGTATATATTAAATTGCAGTGCAGATATGCCATGGGTGTACAGATTTTTTGATCTCAGATTTTGTGAACTCAATAGCAAACTTCCAAATAACTAGAATTTCACAGGTTTCTATTCTTGCCTCCCCCACTCAATTTCTCTCTGACTTTGGGTGAGGATTTTTAAATGCTGATGCCTCTATTTAGGCTCCTAAATCCACATTTAATTAATCATGCAGATTAAAAAAAAGGATTTTTCAGAGTGCTGAGTGCTAATAATTTCCAACTGAGTACCTTTGTGAACACTCCCTATCAAGTGTATACTGAATCCATAGCCTCATGTCTGACCTGCTCCACCCCAAAAATGCCTTATTGCTTGAGCAAGTGCAGCAGGAGCTGTGGCAGTCAGAGTATTCAGATTATGTATCTCCTCCCTAAACCAGCCAGCTCTAGGGGAGAGAGGATGTTTCACACACTATGTCCTTTTGTCTTTTTTAATTTCTGTGACAGCCAATAATGGGATACCTGCTAATTAGTGCCAGTGATAAGCCTGTAAATGTTTCTCTGGGTTACACTGAGCCCTGTAGCATAGTCAGAGTAATGTATGATTGTAAACTAAGCTCATAATTCCTATGCAAAAAATACCCCTCGCTCAATAGCTGCCTAAACTTGGAGGCACTTAAATTTAATAGTTGTCTACATGCCTGCAGTGCAACTTACTGGACACGCCCAGAACTGCCCCATTCTGAGCACGTAGGTGTCCAACTCAAGCTAATCTCCACTGGGATCTAGAAACAGAGTTGAGCAATCTGTAGATCCTTTGAGGGGCTCCATGTGGTAGGTGGCATACTACCGCTACAAGACTGAGTTCAGAACAAAAGACAGGAGCCACAAATTTTTTCATTAAAAAATGTAGCCTGAGAAAGAGTAGGTCATGATAGTACTACCTGCCTTTTATAAACCATATTCATTCAAATATAAGATGACCCTGGTTATAAGATGACTCCCAACTAATTTGATTCAATATGTGGAAAATGTGTAAATTTGATATAATTTTCCAGGTATACAATCTAAATATTGGAGGTGTGGTGGAGCATCATCAACGTGCTTGCCACTTAGTGGGCTGCTACAGGCTATGGAGGAGCCCCCCGCTGTGGTAGCCATTTTAAGGGGGAAGGTGTGTGGCAGAGCACCTTTGGCATCTGACACTTTAAGGCTGAGGGCAGGCAGCCAGCAGGTGTGGGCCAGCCCTGATGAGGTGGCCATTTTAGATTCAGGCTCCAAGGGTTGAGGCAACAGTCTGCTGCAAGCAGTGAAAGGACAACACCCATCTGAGCTTCTGTTCACAACACCTTTGCAGTAAGGGAGGAACTATGGGGATGGTAGGAGGCTCCTGCTTCTGGGTATGACAGAAAGCTGCACCCTAGTGGGGAGGGATAGCCTGGTGGGGCTGTCCATGGTGGGGTAGCTCCCCAGAAATACCAGGCCAATTTCCTTCCCTGTCAAAGGCAGGGAGGGGCTCCTTATAACACCAGACCCCACATCCTGGTGGGTTACCCAGACCTAGAAACAGCCACAGGGGCCAGGGATATCTCTGGACACCTGAGCCTCATGGGGTACAAGACCCCAGAGGCCCCAGTGAGAGGGCAGAGAGACCCTAGTGAGGAGACATAGGTGGAAGTGAAGATCCTAGCAAGAGGGCACAGGTGGAAGGCACTAGTAGGAGGGCATAAGTTGAAGCCCCAGGGAGAGGGCAGATAGGGCAAGGTAAGTCTATGGACTACTGAGGCAGCAGTTGGGCCAGAGGCCAAGACCCAGGTAAGTCCTCAGACTTCATGAGGCTGAGTGTTGGGTCAGAGGGAGAACCCAGTAAGCCCTCAAGTGTGATGAGTCTGAGTTTGGGTCAGAAGTTAAGAACTTTGAGTAGCTGAATACAATGTGGCAGCATAGTGACAATGAGCTCCAGAGGGGAGTGAGAGTCCTGGTGAGACCCTGGAGCACGGGTCACAGTGAGGGACTGTGCAATACGGATGCCATCTGCAAGGCATGGGACACAGTAAGGGAAGGGCAGAGTCATGTACAGCGTCCCCTGGCATGGGGGCAGTAACATGGGCAGCCTCCTGTATTTATACACCATTTTTAGGAACAGCAAGTCATGGCAGAAGAGACTGGGTGGACTGCCCTACTGTGACATGGGGCACTCTTGGGGCTGGGTCTCAACATCAGCCCGCCCACCTGTCTCTTACTTTTTGGTTTGGGTTCTAAGTTCTAACTAGAAATAATTCTGAACTGCAAAATTCTTTCCTGGTTCAGATTTATTTTCTTGGTACTAACCTCTTCCATGAAAAAAATGAGGGTACATTTCCCTTCCCCTTCTTGTTTCTACACTACTCAACAGAACTGGATAGAAACAAATCAAAATAAACTTTACTCCCATTTCAGCTATGCTCCTGAAGGGTCTAGACCCCTGAAGGGTCTAGACATAATTGCACCCAAAACTAACGGAATACAAATAAGAACTCATACAGATGCATTTTGCCTCCACATTGGCTCTTTCTACACAAGATGCTGACTGCATAGTAGCCTGAGACTACTGTATTTTTGTGTATATAGCCTGCCCACTGGTATAACCCGCACCAGTGTATAACTCATGGAAAATTGTGTTTTCGTAAATTAGTTCATGTATACACCGCACCCATGCATTCCCTGCGGCAGTGCAGCCCAGGCCGCCTTGACCCCCGTGGCAGTGGTGGCGCAGCCTGGCCTGCCCAGGCCCAGCAGGGAGGTGGCGCAGCCCGGCCCATCCCGGTCCCCGCAGCAGCGGCAGCACAGCCTGGCGTGCCAGGTCCAGCGGGGAGGCGCTGCTGGGCACGAAGGGGTCTGCAGAGCCCATACCCCTGTATAGTCCACACCCACCCATTTTTTTTGTAAAAAACTATATAGCCCATGGACTATATGCATGAAAATACAGTACTGCACAGTAGCATCACATGGCAGAAACAATGACATGACGCTACTGCACAGTGGTCTCAGGCTACCGTGCAGTATCACAAAAATGCTGTTTATTGGCATTACTGCACAGTACCGTGGGTTTCTGCACAGGCATTTAGTACTTTTTAATACATTTACTTGTATAAACAAGAACTAAATGCCTGAGCAGAAACCCACAGTGCTGTGCAGCAGCACCAACAAACAGCTTTTTTTGTGACACTGAGCAGTAGCCTGAAACCACTGTGCAGTAGTGTCATGTCATTGTTTCTGCCATGTGATGCCACTGTGCAGTAGTCTCAGGCTACTATGCAGTCAGCATCTTGCGTAGACACAGCCAGTGTGGAGGCAAAATGCATCAGTATGAGTTCTTATTTATATAAGCAAATACTAAATGCCTGCATAGTAACAACTGCACAGTCAGTGTCTCATTTAGACACTGCCACTGTCTTCAATAGAAGTCTATTCCTTGATTAAAAATTAAAGTGTGAAAGAGATACAGGCAAAATGATACTTACTAGACAGTGGACATGTCTACACCAGATGCTTTAGTGTGCACTAGACTAATCTACTGTGCAGTAAAGCATTATCATCTATATGTGAGGTACAGGCTGGCTAACCTAACGAGGAGGGCTTTAAACTAGGTCCACTGGGGGATGGAGAACAAAGCCCTCAAGTAAGTGGGTAAGTGGGAGACCTGGAAGAAGCAGAAGCAGGAAGGGGCAAGGGAGGAGGCCTCATTCTTCCTGAGAGAGTGGAACAGTTGGCTAGTCACCTCAGGTGTTTGTACATGAATGCACAGAGCCTGGGAAACAAGCAGGAAGAATTGAAAGTCCTTGTACAGTCAAAGAACTATGATGTGATTGGAATAAAAGACACTTGGAGGGATAACTTGCATGACTGGAGCACCATCATGGATGGGTACAAACTTTTCAGGAAGGACAGGTGTGGGAGAAGAGGAGGAGGAATTGTTCTTTATGTAAAAGAGCTGCATGATTGCTCAGAGCTCCAGTATGAAACTGGAGATAGGCCTGTTGAAAGTCTCTGGGTTAAGGTTAGAAGGGAGAACAATAAGGTGATGTGGTGGGTGTCTGCTGTACACCACCAGACCAGGGTGATGAGGTAAATGAAGCTTTCTTTAGGCAACTAGTGGAAGTTTCCAGATCACAGGCCCTGGTTCTCATGAGGAACTTCAATCACCCTAATATCAGATGGAAGGGCAATACAACATTGCACAGGCAATCCAGGAAGTTTTTGGAGAAATCTGGGGACAACTTCCTGAGGCAGAAGTAGGGGCCATGCTATTCTTGTCCTACTGCTTGTAAGCAGGGAAGAATTGGTGGGAGATGTAGAAGTGTGTGGCAAGTTGGGCAGCAGTGACCATGAGATGGTCGAGTTCAGGATCCTGGCAAAAGGAAGAAAGGAGAGCAGCAGAGTATGGACCCTGGACTTCAGGAAATCAGACTTTGACTCCCTCAGGGAACTGATGGGCACAATCCCCTAGGAGGCCAGTCAGAGGAGGAAAGGAATCCAGGAAAGCTGGTTGTATTTTAAAGAAACCTTACGAGGGAGCAGGAATGACCCATTCAGATGCACAGGAAGAATAGTAAATACGACAAGTGTCCAGCTTTTCTTAGCAGAGAAATCCTCAGTAAGCTTAAACATGAAAAGGAAGTTTACCAGAAGTGGAAGCTTAGACAAACGACTTGGGAGGACCATAAAAATACTGCTTGGGCATGCAGGGATGAAGTCAGGAAGGCCAAGGTGTAATTGGAGTTGCAGCTAGCAGAGCTGTGAAGGATAACAAGAAGGGTTTCTACAAGTATGTTAGTAACAAGAAGAAGGTCAGGGAAAGTGTGGATCCCTTACTGAATGGGGGAGGCAACCTAGTGACAGATGATGAGGAAAAGGCTGAAGTACTCACTGACTTTTTTACCTCAGTCTTCACAGGTAAGTTCAGCTCTCAGACTATTGCACTGGGCAGCACAGTTTGGGGAGAGAGTGAGCAGCCCACGGTACTGAAATAACAGGTTAGGGACTACTTAGAAAAGCTGGTTCTGTACAAGTCCATGGGGCCAGATGCAATGCATCCAAGGGAGTTGGCTGATGTGATTGCAAAGATCACTGGCCATTATCTTTGAAAACTTGTGGCAACTGGGGGAGGTCCTGGACAATTGGAAAAGGGCAAATATAGTGCCATTTTTAAGAAAGGGGAGATGGAGGATCCAGGGAACTACAGACCAGTTAGCCACACTTCAATCCCCAGAAAAATCATGGAGCAGGTCCTCAAAGAAGCCATTTCTAAGCACTTGGAGGAAAAGAAGGTAATTAGAAAGAGTCAGTGTGGATTCACCATGGGCAAGTCATTCACCAACCTGATTGCCTTCTATGATGAGATAACTGTGTCTGTGGATGCAGAGAAAGCAGTGGACATAATTTACCTTGACTTCAGCAAGGCTTTCGATATCATCTCCCACAGCATTCTTGCAAGCAAGCTGAGGAAGTATGGGTTGAATGAATGGACTGTAAGCTTGGATAGAAAGCTGGCTGTAGTGCCAGGCTCAATGGGTAGTAATCAATGGCTTAATGTTTTGTTGGCAGCCAGTATCAAATGGAATGCCCCAGGGGTCAGTCCTGGTGCCAGTTTTGTTCAATATCTTCATTATTGATCTGGAAGATGGGATAGATTGCACCCTCAGCAAGTTCGCGGATGACATCAAATTGGGGCGGGGGGGCGGGGGGCATGTAGTAGACATGGTGGAGGGTAGGGCTAGGATTCAGAGAGAGCTTGACCAATTGGAGGATTGGGCCAAAAGGCATGTCATGAGTTTCAGCAAGGACAAGTACAAAGTCCTGCACTTAGGACTGCAGAATCCCATGCACTACTACAGGCTGGGGACTGACTGGCTAAGCAGAAGTTCTGTAGAAAAGGATCTGGGGGTTGCTGTGGACAATAAGATGGATATGAGTCAACAGTGTGCCCTGGTTGCCAAGAAGGCTAATGGCACACTGTCCTGCATTAATAGGAGCATTGTCAGAAGATCGAGGAAAGTAATTACTCTGCTCTATTCTGCACTGGTTAGGCCACATCTGGAGTACTGTGTCCATTTTCGAGCTCCCCACTATAAAAAGGATGTGGACAATTTAGAGAGAGTCCAGCAGAGAACAACAAAATTGGTTTGAGGGTTGGGGCACACGACTTATGAGGAGAGCCCGAGCTAAATAGATTTATTTAGTCCACAGAAGAAGAGGCTAGCAGGGGATTTGATAGCAGCCTTTAACTACCTGAAGGGTGGTTCCAAAGAGGATGGAGCTAGGCTGTTCTCCATGGTGGCAGATGACAAAACAAGGAGCAGTGGTCTCAAATTGCAGCACAGGAGGTTTAGGTTGAATATTAGGAAAAACTCTCTCATTGAGAGGGTGGTGAAGTACTGGAAAAGGTTACCTAGAGAGATGGCTGAATCTCCATCCCTGGAGGTTTTTAAGGCCTGGCTTGACAAAGCCCTGGCTGGAATGATCTAGTTGGGAATGGTCCTGTTTTGAGCAGGACATTAGACTAGATGACCTCCTGATGTCCCTTTCAAGCCTGGTTTTCCATATTTTTATTATTCTATGATTCTATGATTTACTGTGCACTTAATTAAGCTACTACACAGTTAACTTGTATCAGTAAATACAGGTACTAGTTAACTGTGCAGTAGTGCTTATGTAGACGCTGACCAGGAGCAAATTTGCTCCTGGTCAGTCTAGGCAGCAGGGAGCCACATGGGACAGGAAGCTCTCTATCCCTGGTCCTGGCACTGTTCAGCTCCCAACTCCTAATCAGAACTGGGACTGGGGAGTTCTCTGCCCGCTGTCCTGGCCCCTGGCTCCCAGCATGGAACTGGCAATTCCAGAGGATTAGCGGGGGCTGGGCAGGTGCTGGGAACCCAGCCTCTCTCCATCTCCTGGAGCAGCTCTGGATTACATGAAGCAGAGTAGCTCAGGGAGGCTCTATGCCATGCAGAGCTGCTCTGGGAGGTAGGTAGGGGCTGGGTTTCTTGCCCCTGCTTGCCCTCCAGACCTGCCAGCTCCACACCACACAGAGCTGCCTTGAGGGGTAGGCAGAGGCTGGTAACCCAAGCAGGGCAGCTGCCAGTGAGCCTCTTCACACCCCCCACCCTCCCCACAGAAGGCTGTTCTGCAGATGCCCCATACTCAAAACAGCTTCTGGCAAACTGCCTGCTTGGCAGGAAAGTCCCACCTGGCAGAGACTCACTAGCAGCTGTGGCCACATGTGATGAAATGAGAGGGGTATGCACATGACACTTTAAAGTGGGCTAAATGCTTTTGCATCGCTTTATGGGTGTTGGTGTTTGCACTCCTCAGTGGCGTTTTGCGCATTGATTCCAGCTGCTGTAGGACATTCAGTGGCGTAATACACCTTAAATGACTTGGGGCTCAGGAAACTAAAACTCCTTCAAGGAGTTTTAGTTTGCTGCCCCTACAGCCACAGAGCAAAGCACAGGGCTCTGTGCAGCTCTGGGGCTCTGCAGGAAGTCCTGTAGGCAGCCTGGCAGCAGCCTGGGAAAGCAGGCTCTGTCCAAGAAAAGCAGCAAGCCTGATCTTTTTTTTTCCTCCCCTTGGAGCCTGCCTGCCTGCCTGAGCTGCGTGGGGGCCTGGTGCTTCCCTCTGCAGCTGTGGTGCCCCCCGGGACCGCCCAAGCCAGATGCCTGTCGGTGGGTGCCAGATGGTGGGGGAGGAGGGCTGCCACTGCTGTGGAGGGAAGCACCAGCCCCCCACTGCAGCCCAGGGCATCCAGGGATGCTCTGCCCACCAGCAGTTCGCCCTCCCCTACCTGCCACAGAGGCAGGTAAGTCAGAAGGGTGTGTGTACGACACAGGGGGGGTTAAACAGCCCTAAATCGAAGTGGTGTTTTTTAAAACCCACTGCTTCAATTTAGGGTCCCCATTTCATCTACCAGATGGTCACTGGACCAGGACAGCTCTGCCTCTCGCAGCAGGAGCTGTCTCCTAGCCCTGTGCACATCAGGTCCCCTCCTGATGTACACGGGGCCAGGAGACAGCTGCCACTGGAGCTGGCAGAGCTCTCCTGCCCCATGCACATTGGGACCAGCCCCATGAGCTTGCTAGCCCCCGGCTAACACCAGGGACAGCCTGGAACTCCCCTTGGTCACTGCAGGGAGGCAGAGCAGGACAGGAGCAGTCCTGTACTGGGCTGCGCCCAATAGGCTACACATGTAGGCATGCTCCTGGGGAAGGCTTGCTGTGCAGTATTTTAATGCTCAATAAGCCTAATGAGACTTAATAGCATGTGTAGAAGCTCCCATGTCAAGGGTATGTGTAATTATAATGCTCCATCTCACCAGGGATGTCCTAGAAGGTACGATCCCTCCCAGAGATTCTTGGCATGCATCCTCTAGGCTTGGCTTTGGCCTTTTTTTCTTCTTGACAAATGCCTGTGGGTGGAACCCCTGAGTGTTCCTTGAGAAGAAAAACTCCTAATACTTCTTCAGGGTTTACTAGAAGTTTGGAGGGAAAAATGCCCTCATGATCTTCAGTTCTCTGATCTCTGCATACCTGAGCCAGAATTGGCCTTGTAGGTTTTTTTATCTTTCCTCATAAGTCAATTTTCAATGCCTCTGTTCAATTTTGTTTCATTTTGCTGAAATCTTTCAAATTCACCAAGATCTTTCTAATACTGTGGATACTCATAACTAGACAGAATTAATTATGAAGCTACAAATACAAGTTCCACTGTTATTGACAGACATGCAACACCACAGATGTTAAAGAGGTTCTGATGTGCAGCCAGCTGAAGTAATCCTGATTCAGCCCTGATTCAGTACGATACCAAAGCAAATCAGGGAGTCAGCTGTAAGCATATAGATAGTCTTGCTGAAGTCAGGATATCTATTCCTGTGGTTAAATTATTCAAAAAAGTCCAACTCAAGGGGTTTTGGACATTTCAGGTCCATTAAGCATTTCTGCAATGACTTAAATGGTTCTTATAGTTTTGAATCTCCAAATAGTAATTTAATGCTGTGCTATACCTAAAATAGTAACTCATATATTTCCAATGATGCAGATAACCCATAAGCTTAAGAAGTATATGTAAGTAGAAAGAATAGTTTACACCAGAGAACATAAGTGACCTTGTATCTGCAAAGGAAAGTTCATTTGTCTTCATTTCTAAGAATTGAAGAATAGAATAGAATAGAATAGAATAGAATAGAATAGAATTTGTTCTATTAATCCACTTTGATTAAGTATTGCATAATTATTGATCTGTAAAATCATACACTGCTTTGACACTCCTATAATGATTAGTGTAAGCTTTTTCCTAATCCCAAAAAGTATTAGGTTATTGAGGTTTGCAAATCAGATCTTTATAGCTGTTAGCCACTTGTTTTGGTTTTCATTGTTCTTAACCATAATATAAAAGATGAGAAAATAAGATATCATGGATTTACATGAATATTGACACAATAGAATATTTTATCTTTTTCAAAGCCATTGCAGTCTATTATATAATAATACACATACTGCATAATAATATACATTTGTACAGCATATAGGAAATGTATGCTATTTACCTGATAGACCAAAATAACTGCTTCAAAGCTGTTATGGTCTTTAGGGTAAATATATATTTTGGCATGCATACTAATTTTTGAAAACATATACTATTTACCCCATATGCTGTAATTACACAGTCTATTGTATAAATTTGTAAAAAGGCACACTTTCTTAAATGGATTTTTGTCATGATGGTTCATAATGGTTCCTTTTGGAGCTCTTCTGTCTATCATGTAAAGTAAGCACTTAGATCATATAGCAGTCATTCTCATCCACTTTTATTTATTTATTTATTTAAGAACAAAAAGATTAGGCCACAATGGGCAACGTTCTTGGAAAATACAGACATCAGTGTGCAGTAAAATGTCTGTGGGAATGGGCACCGCATTTGTTCATACAAAGCCCAATTGTGCACATGCACAGGTAAAATTCATCCATATGTGGACCTTTAGCAGAATGGCAATTCAGCGTTCAGTTTTTATTTAAGTCCTGTGTTAAGAGACTAAATGATAGAAAAATCCTTACTTTCCTTCTTCAAAGGGTGATTTTCATCCATAAATAGGTATTTAGGCATACAGTAGACTATTTGATAATTAAATTGATTTACATATGCAGATTAGGTGTGGACATATTTTTGGCATGGGACCATAGTTAACGTTGTTTAGTGTTGCTCTGTCATCTGAGCCCAATTCTAGTCTCTCTGAAATTAGTGGCAAAACTTGCACTGAATTTAATGGATCCTTTGGCCTAGATCCTATTTTGCTGTTCAAATGTCCTCAACTTAGCTGCTCCTTTGTTCACGCCCAGATGCCTGGCTCAAGGGGTGATCCTGTTTCACCTATGAGGATGCTCAGGCTTCTTATGCTTCTCATGGGCTGTGTCTACACAGGACACTGACTGCTCAGTAGCCTGTGACTACTGCACAGTAGCGTCTTATGGCAGGATGTGTGACACAACGCTACTGTGCAGTAGTCACAAGTTACTGCATAGTCAGCGTCATGAAAAAGCTGTTTCTTGGTGCAACTGCACAGTAACTGGTTACTGCTCGGTCATTTAGTACTTATTTATACAAATACTAAATGATTGCGCGAAGTCAACGTCTTGTGTAAACATCGCCCTGGAAGCTTAATCACCATTTTTCACCTTGCAATATCACAGAAGTCTCCCATTCCCTGAATGGACAGCCTTAGCCTAAAATGCCTTTATTATGTAGCAATCCAGCTTAATCCTGACAGGTAAGTGGGAGGCATCCTATTTTGGATGTAGGACTTCAGTGGGAAGATGGCTATGTATATCAGTGCAATGCCCTAAGAGACAGCAGCATGACTTCACCATAAATTTTTGCCCAGTGTAACAGCCTATTAGTGGCTTCATGACCGGGGAACTACCCTGTGAGGATGGAAATTCTGTTTTGACCTTAATGTTGTTTATACATTTTAATTAGCGATTATTTAATACAAAATATATCACTCACACTGATGTAAATCTGGCAAAATTCCATTGAAGTAGTAGAGTTATTCTAGATCAGGGGAGGGGTTGGCAAGCTTTTAGAAGCAGCAGGTCAAATTTATAGGGCTGGGTCCAAACAGCTGGCCCCCCACATTGACCCAACCACTGCTACTGCTGCTCCTCCCACCCCTATTACATTGCCTACCTGCCACCACATTACTGCCAGTGTCCCTGGCTGCCAATTTACTGCTGATGTCCTGGCTTTGCAGGCTGGGTAGAATTTCAGGCCAGATCTAACCCCTGTTCTGGATGGCTAGGCTCTGACCCATAGGGTTGCTGTAATGCAAGTGAGATGGGACTCCGTCCTGTAGTATGGATGATTTGAAAACACATTTATCATCAATAATTACTATAATTATTCCAACCCTCTTTGTGAGGTGGATGACTAGGGAGAGGCATCATAAAAGAAGTGTAATTGCAGGAAGATTTCACCATGAAGAGAACAGACTATGCCATATAAGATGGGATGGCCTAGTGACAGAAGGCTGCAAAATGCAGATTGTTTTACAAATATGGGCTTTATTGTTCTGAAAGGAAAGACAGAGACCTTGAGATTTCTTACCAATAATTCACCAGGCTCATTTTCCTCTCAGGCTAATTCTCATTAAGAATGCTAGTTCTGCCTTCCAACAAGCTTTTCTTGCATGACAGAGGTGTAGCTTGAATGCACTGAGCAGCAGCAGTACATGGGACAACATAAGTGGCTGTGGTGTGGCAACGAATGGGCTGGCAATGCATCTGCTGCTAATTTTGTACTCCTACAGAGTTGGTGCCCAGGGCTGGTGCCCAAGTCATACCCCTTTCATTATACTACTACTGTATAAAGCAGTGTCATTAGGTGCCCTGTTACACATTACACTGTAAGCCATACAAATGTTGATTGGTGTTAGTGCTAGCTCCATTTTGAAGCAGTCACACGTGCAGACCAGCAGGAGCCTGGAGGACTGAAAGGTAAGATTCCTCCCTCCCTGCTCCCATTCCAGGATCAGAGGGGCTACCCCCAGGGCTTCCCCAATCCCTGCCCCTATCCTTGGGGCTCTCCCCCTTCCGCTCTGGTTCCCCTCTGCCTCCTGCCTTCCCCAGGGCATTACTTACATGTGGCTGTCTACACTATCTGTCCCAGGGGACCAGGAAAGGAAAGGTTAACCTGCTTGCCCAGCTGCTGCTGCTTCTGGGTTGCTTTTCTGGTCCACAGAGCAGCAGCGACAGTGTCCAGGCAGGCAGGTTAACCCTTCCCTGCCTGCCCCCCCATGACAGACAGCACAAGTAAGGGCAGGGAGGAGGGAAGGTGGGAAGTGAGCAGTTATCTGGGGTGCTGAGAAGTATGGGAGGAAAAGTGGGCCCAATCCAGGCCAGCAGGGGATGGGGGTGGGTGGGGTGTTTATGATAAGGTGTGACCTAGACTGGCTACACCTTAGTGCAGTACAAGCTAGGTAACACGGATCAGAGATAATCCTGCCCTGCAGCGATGTAACTTTGAGCCACATAAATGAATATTTAAAATGAATTTCAGGTTGGGGGAGGGGGCACAATACAGGGGTTAAGAGCTGTAGGAGCTGCCCAAAATTACTGTGTAACAAGGCCCTAGGATTACTATTAGAAGGCTTTTCAAATAGAAGAGTATATTGCATTCTGATGGTGAGGAGTTTCAAGCTGGTGGAACAATAGATGAAGTCTGCTGTCTGATCCCAGCGCTGCTTTTTCCATTCTGTGGCTGCTTGTAGACATTAAAAAAACCCAAAAAACCTGCTTCACTGGAAGAAGCAGTGTATTACTCTGACTCTGCAGCATCTGTATAGACTGGGTGCTTCAGCAGGGCTTTTTGGCACTTTTAGCTAAAGCTGATTCAATCAGCTATTAGATAAAGCACCAAAAAAGCCCCACAAAAGTACCCAATCTATACAGTCATTGCAGACATTGGGCGAGCCAGGCCCAACTAAGGTGCTGCCACTTTTGGGCATGTGCAGGGTTTGCTGCACGGATACACCAAGTTTAAATTAAAGCGCTGTTTTGTTTTCTTTTTTAATATCTGCAAACAGTCTGTATGATGAGCCTAAATGATAAATTTGTAAGCAGAGCTAGGAACAAGAGCTGCCTCTCTCCTTCTTTCATAATAGAATGCCTGCCTTCCTGGACCATAGTTTGCTTTCCTTCTGGTTGCATGAATCTTTCCCTCTTGGCTGCCCACATTCCCACTTGGCAAGCTTCAAAAGGGGGACAGGAGGTTACTCTTGGAGGAAGACTAAGAGGACTTTGCTGCATGCAAATATTGTTTATATTAGTACTAGCGAATTGCCCGTCAAGAATGACCGGGGGGGGGCAGGAACAGAGTGTCACCACCCACCACCCCATGCTTCTGCCACCTGCCAGGAGTGGGGTAGGGGAACGTGCACGCTGCCACTGCCACCCACCAACCCGTGCTGCCACTACACCGCATCCAGCCGCGAGCCAGCCCCCCACCTCCCCACTCCATGTCTGGCCCTGGGGCACCCATCAAGTGGCGAATTGCCCATGAAGAATAACAGGGAGATGGGTGAGGATGGAGCACCATCACCCACCACCTGTGCCACTGCTGCCTCCCAGGAGCATGGCGGGGAGAAGCTTGCATAAGGTGGCCGCTGCCCCCACCCACTACCCTGTGCTGCCAGTGCTACATGTTCGACTGTGTGCCACTTACCCACCTCCACGTCCAGCCCCGTACCAACCCCCCACTCTGTGTCCAGACCCACACCACGCCCCCCTGCCTGCTCCACATCCAGCCCTGCACCATACCCACCCCCGGGAAGAGGCGGCTGCACAGGGTGGTGGGTGGCGGTGCTCTGTCCCCATCCACCCCACCTGTCATTCTTGATGGGCATTCTTGATGCAGTACTGGCTGGAGCCATGCCCTGCCAGGAGCCATGCCCCCCAAGAGCATTACAGACAGACAGACAGACTTCACATACATAGATACTAACTGCAGATCCATACCCCTCTGGTTATGGTAAGTAAACCATTAGTAACAGAGTAACTTGATTTCACAGTGGGCATGTCTACACATGCAATAAATGTGCAGAAAGCTTACTGCACAGTAAAATACAGCACAGTAAGCTTTCCCTGGGAGTGCTTTTATACATGCGCCCACCAGGAGCAAATTTGGGAGAAAGCAGTTCAGGGCAGGGCTACTCCTGCCCTTCTCTGCTTTGCTCCCATGTGGTAGCCAGGGAGAGCTCTAGGATCCTCTGGGTCGCCGCCCTGGGCTGGCAAGGGGCACCAGGGTCAGGCCTGGGCTTGAGAGACTCTTCCGCCTCCCAGGCAACTTTTTCACAGCCCTGTGCCCTGATCAGGACACTTTCCCAGCCACTGCAGCTATTTCCTAGCCATGCATCAATCTGGGCAGGGGGCTTGGAAACAGCTGTGAGGGAGGGAACAGCTCCCTCACTCCCTGCTGCCTGGGCTGACTGGGAGCAATTTGCTCCTGGTCAGCTGTCTACATGAGTGGTACTGCACAGTAGCTAATGCATAGTTAATCTACTACTTATATTTAAAGGTAGTAGAAAACCACACATTAGCCTAATTTACTGCACAGTAGCTGCTGCACATGGTTAAATGGTGATACCATTAGTAGACTAATCTACTGCACAGTAAAGCATCTCATGTAGACACACCTAGCATGAGTGGCCTTGGGTATGTTTTGATCTACAAACAGCTAGCTTTTTAACCTTCAACTTTCTTTGAATGGCACAGAAACCACATTTTATTGTTATTGTCATCATTCTTTTCTTTTTTCTAAGTGCTGGATTAATTTGGTAAAATGCATGGGAAGGATACCAGGGAGAATGTGAAAAATCCTACTTTGGACTCTACATGTACACACTAAAGATTGTATATTGGACACTGTGCGCCATTCTGAATAATGCCATTTCTTTTTTGAATGGAAGAAAATGCCAATATTACCTAGCTGTAATATCTAGGAAATGATTGCTCGTTTGTAGCCTTTTTCTTCTTTTATATCCAGCCTTCAGATACCTGAAATTATAATCATGATCTCACTCAAAACAGAAGCCATTTGTTGAATGCTGCTGTGTGTTCTTTTCACAGATGAATTTCAAGTCACTCTGGTAGTACATCTAATTTAATATATTTTTATCATTTTTAAGCTATATAAAACTTTAATGCTAGAGGCTTATAAGTGACCAGAATGGTTATGGTTAACATAAACCAGAGACAATTTAACCTCTGCAATGTTTTATTGTGCCATGTCAGAACAGTATGACAGCTACTAATTGTTGGCTTTTGTTTTTTGTTGCCCGAGGGATCAGCTAAGGAAAAAAAAAAAGGCTTGGGACAATTGGATAGGGAGACAGAGAGAAGGGTACACATACTATTTTAGTATGAATAAATATTGGGCAATGAACCTGTGCTGTAAAGTGGGACTAAATAAAGCAGTATAGTCTATTTTAACTGTGGTATCTTTTAGGTTAATGTATGCCAGCTGTTTCTATTTTAAACATTATTATTGGAGACTGAAAATTCCCACCATATATTTAAAAGCTTTAAAACATATCATTAAAGGACTATGTACACAGAATTTTTACCTCTTTCCAGACAAACAAAAACTGTCTGTTTGCATGAACAAAATGAAGAGTATCACTAATGAAAGTAGTAGATTTAAAAAAACATAAGCAAGACAAACTCAATAATCATAATAACTTTTCCAATATTTTGCCTATAAGCACATTCTTAATTTTAATGATAGGACCTAATACAGAGTCCATTTCATTCAAAGGATTTTTTTTCATTAATGTCACAGGACTTTGCATCAGCATTTATGCAACTAAAATATATACACAACATGTACCTCATGCAAACAAAAACTAACAAAAACCTGTTCTGCTCCCAGTTCTTTAAGTCAAACGGTACTCTGTTTAAATGTCCATCCAGAAAAAGTGAGTGAATAAACTATAAATGGTAAGTGCCACCAAGAAAATGGCTTCCAATTCTTCATTCTGTGTACATCCCATGAGCTTTGGATATATGAAAAATGCCATTTGCAGATTTTCAACTGAGAAATCGAAGCTGCAAAACCTGAAGAACTAAATGTCTAAGGGGCCAGTTCTAACGCCACTGAAATCTCAGAAAAAGGATCAGGCTTAAAAAAAACCATTAAACGTATTTTAAAATACAGCATTCTATATCATCATATTTGACTCCAGTGATGAGGATTAAAACTGATTTGTCTAAAGAATATGCTTTGCATCTAATTAATATGCTATAGAGCAATAAGCAAGTACACATATATAAGTAAGAGCTAGGAATTGAATGTGTTTCACACTGAAGTCAGCAATAAATTCCCACATAAATTCCATATCCTAAAATTAGAAAATGTTAATAGAAGTATGCTAATAGAATGTTAAAATGATAAGAGAAATAAGGCCAAACCCTGCTCACATTGAAGTTCCAAAGTAGCCAAACTTCCTTTAATTTGAAAATAAGAAATTGGCCATATTTTAATGCAATTCTTAGCAATTGAGAGGGTTGTGAATGTATTTGTTAAGGAAAGAGACATAAATTGATTGAAATACATTGTAGAATATATTACAGGCAAATTAGAAGAAGAACATATGACCTTCATTACATTGATTTATACAATATTGTACAATTGTTAGTGTAAATTAGTCAATATAATGCTTATATCCATATGTTTGTGTACATGATTTTAAAAACAGTAGAAAGAAAACACCTTGTTCATTTTCTAACGCTTTACAGAAAGATCATACAAAACCAAATATAAGGAAAACTGGTAAAAGTAATGGGCACATCAAAGATTTTGTAGATGATAAAACCACTGGGCAAGGTTAGAAAAGCTCTTACATGATTTTAAATAGATAAACCTGCTCTTGTGATGTCTCCAAATTACTGCCACAAAATATAGGATAATGTCAGATCACTGTGGAATACAGGGAAACGGTATCCAGAATGTGAAATTATCCCCTGCTATAAGGGACAGTTTAATGGTCTGAATGAAAAAACACAATCCACATTTCTAATAGCAGCGCAGAAAACACAAGGGATATTCAGAAATGCTAAAAAAAAACCAGACTAGAGCAATATATAACAATCTACCAGTTACTGTGTAGTCTATTGTAAGTTTTATCTCTAAGGGGTAGAAGAGGGGGGAAAAAAGCTTAAACAAGGCCTATTAGCAATAAATAGTTCTGCCAATATCCCTCACAGTAGGGGAACTCCTCCAGCAATTTTCACGATTAATTACCAGTGGCAAGCGTATTCATAATCTGGTGTTAATTTTGCAGTGTCTGAATGAACTCAGCTCTGGCACACTCAGTTATTGTTTCCCTGCTACTAGTAGGATGAACTACTTGTTCAGGTCATGCTGTGTCAAAAGAGTGCTAATGTGTTTATATAAACACTACAAGCAGCACCTGCTTTAAACACACTTTTTATTATTTTTTCCATGGCCAGTTAGAGCATATAAAACTCTTTGGTGCAGGAATGCAAAGAGGGAAAATATGCTATGGCTTGGATTTCATAAGAATTTCAAATAAAGTGAGAATATGAAGCTTAGAAGATATGCCTTCAAAAACATATCTAGATTTAAGCCCTTTCCTCTTGCTGCCTTATTTTACAAGGTTTGGAGACAACAGTAGCAGATAATTGGTCAGCTGCTCCTCAATGTTTTAATTGAGAACATCACGTACTACCAGGACAATGAAGTGGACAGAAAGGATGGCCAGAAATAAGGGCTATTGAGCATTTCCTTCATTTTCTGGTTTATGTCACCTTCCTTGTTTATTGTTTTTTTATGTCAACATATGTCTTTATAACATTTTTATTTGTAATACAATTTTTCACTTCATCTGAACTGGCTGAAAAGAAGTTATGCACATATACTTAATAGTATGAAATCTACAATGGCTGCCATATAAGTAGTAGTCCTGATTGGTTAATGAGGATTCTCAGATGTGTAATTATGAGACCACATCTGCACAGGTCAGACTTCTTTGCCTAAGACGTTCAAACAAGTATGATTTTATAAAAGCAATACTATATTGTAGCATGTGTATTGTCAACCTCATACTTCTACTATGTATAATGCTTAACTAAATGACACCATAACAGTACACAAGGCCCTGTGTTCAGTGAAAAGATTTATAAATGAAAATTAACAAAAGTATGATCCTCACATTTATTATGACGAGTATAAAATGAAAAATATATATGTTCTAATCTTGATGAGTATGAATTAATCTAATTAATGAAGTAATGAAAAAGTTCAAGTACCTAAATAGAACATATATCAGAATTTAAATGACAAAATGAAATTGTTAGAAAAAGGCAGTGATTTAAAACAAACAAAATAAAGAGCAAAAAACCTGTTAAAATTTCCATTCTATGGGCTAAACTATATGCAAGATGCATTTTTACTTAGTATTTGATTTCCCATTACAGCCTATATGTACTAACTCTTTAAAAGCTTTTCAATCAGCCAGGTCTATAGGAACAGATTAAAACTAATTTAAATATTTACGTGGGAGTTAAAAATGTGATAAACCAGAGTTATAGCACAAAAATGACTTTAAAAAGATAAGGAGTTTACAGCAAATCCCACAGTTGTCTGGCTAGGTTAATATTAATTAGCACAATGGTAATAAGCCCAAGGAACTTATTGAAATGAGTGCGTTGTTCATACAAAGAAGATAAAAAGATACAGTCAAGTCTTCTATTAGACTTGACTGTATCAAGCCAACTTAAAGCCAACTCTAGGATGTTCCTACCAAAGCTGGAATCACAGGTGGAACATTAGCTCTGTTTTTAAAAGGACCCAACTAATTTTTAAGGCTGGGACAGCCAGTGTGACAAGAAAGAGCGCAAAACACTTAAAGTTAAGTTGGTCATTCAGTGTACCTGTGGCACCAGACACTATGTACTGGAGCTCCTCATATCCTTGAACACTGTTAAAACCCCTTACAAAGGTTTTAAAATGAGATTTCAGGAAAAGTAAGGGAAGGGCTAGATTGTTCAGGTATTTTGCACATACAGCGCATATAACAAAAGTGCAAGCTTCATCTTACTAGTACTATATAGTATTATATTAATTGCCATAAGCTGATTGCCCAGGCAGCTTGGCTTTTTGGTGACTTCCAGAAGTGTCTGATAATTTGGGGTGCCTCAGTTTTCAGATGTGCAGGACTTTAGTCAAATCCTTTAAAGAGTTTCAAATTGAGCACTGAGAATAGAAATGTCCAAATAGTCCATTTTTAAATCTCCAACAGTTAGTTCTTGAGGCTTCCAGTTTAAATAAACTTCTTTTATGTGGTCTCTATTCCTCAGAATATGGCACTTGGACCTTCAGCCTTCTCCGCTCAGCATCCTTAACCAGTTAGGCTATGTAAAATATTTGACCACAAGTGGGAAAATCTATTTGAGTCTATTAACTATCTAAATGTGAGTTCTTTTTGGCCACAGAATCATAAAATCATAAAATCCTATCAAAGTTAATAGCTGTTTTGCTATTAGTCTCAAAGGGGGAAGGATTTCCCCCCATACATTTCAGATTATGTTTTCATTCAGATTATCCATTTTCTGTCTTCAGTTAAGGCACTAATGTGCATAGAGATGTGTAGGAAAATCCTTCCATTGTGAAGTTTCTCTCTATGGGTTTCCTACTGGTTGGTGTTCCAGACCTCAAAAAAACTGCAATGCACAGTGGAAGACTGCATTCGATAGTGATAACTTGTTCATTAAATTCTTAGCTCCAAGGGGAGAAGCCAGTGAGACAGGCTAGCCCATTGCACTTCCCCTTACCAAGCCAGTAATGTCCCCTGTAACTTCTCCAAGACTGGAAAAAATAAAAGAAGAATATCATGGAGTTGCTGCTTTCCCTCCTAAATCCTTTGTGACATCCAGGTTATACGAATTAATGGGTGCATCTACATGTGAAATTAATTTGATGCAATAAACTCCAGTGTGGTTCGCACCTGAATATATTGCTCCCAGGACCACAACACATTGAGCTGGGATGGCTCAGCCCTGGCTGGCAGAGGGTCCAGGGGTTCAGCCTGCCAGCCTGGAGTTGTTCTGACTGGGCTCAACATGCTGTGGCGGGGCTGGCTGGGGCATAAGTGTGCTCCAGTGTGGGGTTAGCCAGTAGATAGCCTTGCACTGTAGCACCCTCATGGCCCAGCTAGACCTGGTCAGCGTCTTTATGTGTATTGCGGCAGAGTAAATAACTCCACTGCAGGATAGTACCTGAGTTGTGCAGTACTATCGTGCGGCTGATTTAATTAGTTTGCTCCATCCTAATAGCAGCACATATGTTGACGCTGATGCTTTACTGCGGAGGCAGTTACCTCTGCTGTAAATGTCTCATGTAGATGTGCCCAATGGGTGGTACTTCAGGCAACACAGCTGGTTGGGACATTTGGACCCTTTGAAATTTGATGTAACAAATTATTTGTAAGGTGATTTTTAACTAGGAACTATAGAGCAGTACTGACACTATACTTACAGACGCTGGTTCTGCACCTATATTATAGAATAACACAAATGTGTTACTGTGACTCTAACCATGATTCCAATGGTCAGGAACAATGGTTTCACTTTGTGTTTTTGTGCGTGTGTAGTGGGGAGGAGATCTGGGGAGAGGTTGTGTGGAGGGTTAAAGAGCTAGCATATGGAGCCTGAAGTAGTGCAAAGTGCAGTTTCATTTCTTCCCCCTACCATGGGGCCCATACTAACCTTCATTGTTGAGAAGAAGCCACCAGCTGGATCAAGATTTGTTGCTATATTAGAAGCAGGAGCCCAGATCTCATTGCTCCAGGCAAAGAATTGTGAACAGCTGCCTCTCTTGAGAAAGGAGATCCACAGCAGTGAATTGTGTTTGTGACCTGTCATTGGGTGTTGATGCAGCCCAACAAAAGGGAAGTTTAAAAGACAGTTGTTAGGATCCAAAGTGGAAAATACAAAGGGAAAGATAATTAATGATGACTTTTTTCATTAGTAGAAAGAAAATTATTCTTGCAGAAAGCTGTGTGACCTTTACACTTCAGACTGTAAGAGAACATTTTAGGATTATGATAATGCAGTGTGAATGAATGACCTATGAATTAACATGGTCAGACTAACTGAACCAAATCAGATCCAAGCAGTTTAGATTTTGCCTCTCCTTTTACTAAATTATCTTCAGTAAAACAGCAAACTAACTGCATTTGCCCCATCAGAAGAAGTATTCACAAAATAGCAGTGAGGAAACAGACAGACAGACAGACAAATAAATAAATAAATAAAACCAAGCAATTTTTGAGGGATACATCAAACATGTCTACAAACTGACCTTGCAATAAGAAGGAGTGAACATTGCAAGGGAAATGTCCATGTTTATGAGCTATTGCTTACTATCAAAAGTATCCTTTGTTTTTTCTTCTAAAGTGTTTCAAACACATTACATGTGGAGTTCAGACATATATATGGAGTTGCAACCTGGAAGGTTGTTTTGTGATATATTTTCTTGCCTAGATAGACTGCAGAGGGAGGCCACTAACCTTCAAAATTGGATCCAAAATTGTGGCAAAATTACCTGACAAAAGTAAGTTAAATCAGCGACTGAAGGAATGCGTATCTGGGGTATGGGAATTCTTTAGGGGTTTTATTACATTTTCATCCTCATACATAACAAAGAAAGTAAAGATTACAAGCTATTATGGCCAGCAACTCTGCTTCTTAGCATGTTACTTTCTGAATGCAGAAAAGAAGGTTTGTTCTTCTTCCTATTTTTCCGGCTCAGTCTCAACCCAGGCTCCAATTAGAACAACCTGGGAGCTGTTCTTATTTGCACCCTAGCCAATGTTCCCCAAAACCACACACCAGATGAAGATAACTAGATGGATGCTGCACACCAGATGCAGCATACTCTGAGATGCCTTTCTCCACTCCTTTCCTAACCATCTGGAATAAGGACAGTGAGAAGGGAGCCAGAGAAGTTAGCTATGGCAGCTGTCTTCCCTCTGGCCATTTCCCTATGGCAGGAGAATTCCAAACACACACACACAAGAAATTTTTTTTTCCTTTAATTTAGCTTAGCCTGCGTATGCTTCTTTCCCAGACCTGAAGAAGGGCACTTTGTACCCAAAAAATTGTCTAGTATCTCTCCCAACTATACAGGTGGTCCAATAAAAGATAGTACAAAAAACAAAACAAAACAAACAAAACTTGTTTGTTGCATAATCTGTTTCTACAACTCATTTTGAACATTCTCAGTTGTGAGTCATTGCTAGGATTACATTACTTGGAATACGTACTTGGTGACTTTCTCTTTCATAGGCGGGTTTTGAAAATTTATGTGAATATAATGTCTCAAAAATCATAGAATACTACTTTACTTTGGAAATGGCAGCATGAAAGCATAGGCACAGGCATTCAAAAAGCCCGGGGCAGAATCAACCAGTATTATGTGGTTTTCTATAAGCAGTGTAGTTTAGATCGATAGCGAACAGAAGACCCATTTGCCCTTTGGTGGGGGTGGGAGGGGCAAATCTTAGACTTGGTTCCACCATTTTAATCCAGTCTGTATGTGCCAAACTTGTTTTCTTATGGGTATAGACCAGTTTCTGATCATTTATAGTGGTAGAAGTGTAATGTTTTCTTATGGGTATAGACCAGTTTCTGATCACTTATAGTGGTAGAAGTATAATGTCTGTACCTGGCCAAAATGTTTATTTTCTATTTCTGTGAATCTTCTCAACCACACTCTACATTTTTTAGAAATTGGCTGATTGGTACAACATTAGATACATTTGAATTTTATGTATTCCTTTTTGCGTGTATGTAAAGCTAAAGAAAAATAATATTAAACATGTCCACATGAGAAACTTCAGGATAGCAGTGTTAATGCTACTTGATGGGGCTGTGAGAAATGTCACTGGCTGATTTGTTTTGATGCTGTTTCAATTTGTTTCAAGCTCAAATCAGTGAAATCGAAATGAAATGAAGGGCTTCGAAATAGCTTTGAAAGGGAATGAGGGAAGTCAAAAGGTTCCAAAAGTTTTGAAACATTTCTAATTTTGAAGCTGAAGCTGGGCTTGCCTGCAGGGAAACAGAAAGTAAGGAGAGGGAGGGGGAAGGGGGAGAAGAACTGCTCTGATATTGACTGTCACAGTTTGGCTGCCTGAGATGCTGCTGATGCTACTGTGCTGCTTATTAAGTTATTACTTGTTGTCCTTTAAAGTGGTGGACTGAACTGAAGCTGTAGGGGAGGAGGAGACCTCATTTGGGGCACACTACCATGTCATGTAGAAGCCCCAGTGCCAATGAGGGTGCGCCTTACCACACACACACACACACACACACACACAGCCACGTGTCTTGAATTTTGCTTTTCATCAGTTTGAGGTGCAGTTTCCCAGAAACCACTGCACCTATCTCCTTGAAACCTGACCTGTTTCATTACCTCAGCAGGAGCTACCATGCTTGCAGTTTTCACCCTGCTGTACCTTAACACACACATGTGACATGAGTTTGGCTTGTCAACAGCTTGAGGTACAGTTTCCCAGAAACTCCTATACCTGTCTCCTTGAAACTTGGTAGAATTCATGCCCTGAGAAGGGGCTACCACCTCTGCTGTTTTTATCCAAATTTGCCAAAAAATGACACAGTTATATGCAGTTTTGCACTTCCCCATTATAGCCTATGGGCGAAACGTCAAAACAGCAAAATGGAACAGTGCTTTTGTAACAAAGTGAAACCTGAAATGAAACTGTCCCGTATCAATGGCAAAATGGAAATCAAAACAAAATGGTGCTGTTTCACACAACCCTAGTAGTTGAACTGTAGAGTTAAGTCAGCAGTGCTTCAATCTACTGTTGTGTTTTTCCTGTTTTAGCTTGGATCACATTCATTAATTTTTGGACACAGTTTTAAATTAAACCATTCAATTTTATTAATTAAAATAAATTATTTCCCATCAGAAAATGTTTTTCATCCTCTGGTTTGTACTCTCCAGTTTGTAATCCAGGTCTGATTTTTTTTAGAAAATGGCTATGATGTATACCAGGGTTCAGTACTCTGTGTTATAACATCTTGGAGAGTATTTAAGAAGTTACAATTGTAAGTACCTTTAGTGCTATCTGTCCTCTTTCAGGCCAAAGAGCCTTATGGAAGAAAGAAGAAGTAAACCACTGTCCAGTCAGACATGCAGCTTCCTTGTCTGGTTTTCACTGATGTGGCAGACAGCAGAGATGGACACAACTCCACAGCTAAGTGAAACTCAACAGATGTGAGGATTCATATAGTCTATATTTCCTGTGAAGCCCCATTTTACAGACTGCCCTGGAGAAACTCTCCATAGAAGCTTGGATCAAAATGTCCAGGCTCAAAGTCCCATTTCCAGAGCAGAGAGCATAGAGGCTTTGAATACTCTGGCACTAGCTGGAGTTTTCACGGCTTCCAGCCTCTCTGCTGTGGATCTGTGACTGATCCCCACTTTATCCCTCCTATATCCCAGACTTCCAGGCTCCCAAGACATAGCCTAGAAGATCTGACTTGGTTTTCACTTCCAGATTTGCAGACTTTGGAAGCTTTGGATTCTCTCCAGATTTGTCAGAAAACTCAGCAGGGTTCTATCAGAAACTTACTTTGAAGTCACCAAAAAATTATTGAACCTAAAACTATTTTCTCATTTTATACAATCACAGTTTCATGTAAAATACAAAATTAGTCTTTAGAACAGGGTCCTAAAGCTTTGTTCCCTCCCTTATCATGAATGCCACTATTCTAAACTGTTGGGCTCACTCTTCTGTTTCCTTTCTAGCTCAGTCAATCTTGAATTCTTTTCTGTACAGCAGCACAGCTCTTGCAAGAAGGTTGGAGACAGCCCACCTTCACTCCCATCTACTTTAATTGTTGCTTGGTAATTAAGACAATCTTCAGGAAGAAAGAAAGTTCAGGTTTGAATCTTCTCAAGTAGAAGAAGGTATCAAACCTGGGTTTCCTATATCTGGGGTAAGCGCTCTGGAGTCTAAGTTGGTGTGCAGAAAAAGGAGAACCACCATCTTTCCTGCCAGGTTTTAAAAGAAAAGAGTGAGCTCTGCTCAGTTCTTTGAAAGTAAAGCTATTGGTGTCTATCTTCAAGAGTAATCCGAAATGTGGTTTATTTTAAGTTATCTTAAAACTGATGGAAGAATGTTCTTGGCATTTATGCTGACTGCACCTGACTTGAGGCAACCTCCCATTCAGCGATCTGGTTGTTTTAAATCCTATTCTCAGGTCAGCAACCTAAAAGGCTGCAAGCTGGTTACCCAGTTTGGATCAGAGGCGGGCTGGAGGGTGGGTGGGCAGGCTCTTAAGACCTAGCCATTGATGCCACTTATCTCCATTGTTTACATGGAGAAAACACCTGTCACTGCTGCTTTTCCCTGCACTGCATGGGGAAGGTGCCGACTGCTGGCCTGGGACCACCAAATGCCACTGAAAGCACTCACCACCCAATGCTATTGAAGCCCCATGTCTGGGGGTTGGATCAAAAGACTGCAGGCTAGATTCGGCTCATGGCTTGTAGGTTCCCAACCTCTTCTGCTCTCATGGTGCATGACTCTCTTCCTGCCTAGTTGATTAACATTAACAAGTAATATGAAAATTAAGTATCTGAAAGTTAGAATCATAGTGTTTTAGGTGCCCAGTACTTTACTGCATTTGGTCCTAAGGCCAAGATATTCAAAAGTATTTAATTGTCTACCTGACCTCAATTTATCTCAGTGGGAGTTAGGTACTTAAAGCCTTTAGAAATCTGGCCCTAAGTGACTTGCACTAAATCATAGGAGATATGTTTCAGGGCACTGAATAGAAAGTCTTAAGTCCAAAGCTAGCATTGCAGCTATTGGATTATATATTCTGATTTCATGTCCTACCACTCCCACATGCACATGGGGCTGAGCAACAGGTAACCGCCATGTGCAACCAAAGTGCTCAGAGTTGTGGTCTAATAGCAATGTATAGCCTGGAGAGTGCCATACTTCCCTTTACTCTACTATGCGACTATCTTAAACTTGTCCAAGGATCCAACCCTATCAGGACAACTAGATAAAAATCTCTTAATAGGATCACAACATCTTCTCCTGGATTTGAAGACTATCTGAATTCATTCCTGCTAGGGATAAATTGTTAAACTCACATTTGACTGGACTGTAACAGAATAATCAACACACTCCCACCAACCCACCCACTCACCCCCTCCCCGCCCCACACACATGCACAAACACACTTTTATACCCTGGGAAAAGCTGTTGTATGACTCTAACAAACAGATTCATAGATATTAGGCACATGCACCATGCATTCTAGTTCAGTAAAAAATGATTTTGAACATAAAGTTGCAAAATTATTTCATGGTCATTTTGTGTTAAGTAAAGTGTATTTGTGGAGTCTTGTAATGTAGGCAGTGTCCTGCCTTGTCAAAGAGCAGGACAACTTTTTTTTGCTGTGTATTGAGGATGTAAACAGACTTTGGGGTTTACTGCTGCAAGTTGCAAATGATGTGTGAAATTAAATACTTCTTTGCAGTACTCTGAGAGAATACAGACAATGCAATCACTGCTGAACCGTACGATACAGTTTACTGGAACAGTTACATCTGACACATTCAACCACCTACCGGAAGCTTCCATAGGAGAAAACTATGTTATATGCAAAACTACTGTTATCCCATATTCACTAAAATATATTTTTAAAAACCTTGTTTGTGATGAATTTCTGAGTTTCTGGACATACTTAACCCCTTCGGGCAATCCCAGATCTTTTCACATTTTCCAGTGGATAGATAGGTAGGTAGATGTCAACATGAAATAAAATAATTTCTGGAAAGACTAGTGAGTTGGAGAGCTCACATGACACAAATAATGGCTTCTGAGGGAGGAGGATAATTTATAATGGCTCTTTGTACTATTGAAAGGCTTATTCACACTGAAAATGTAAATTACATGATCCATCGATGATGGTGGTGAATGGTTTTATTTTAATTCAGGGAGACAGTTAAGCATGTCCAAACTTAGGCCCGTTTCTAAACAACCATATTTTAAAAACATGAAAAATGGTAGCATTGTGATCAGTTCCAAAGAACTCTGTTAATAAGCAGAGAGAAAAAGAGTTGAAAGGAAGAATTAAAAGGAAGGCTTACCTGGGAAGCAGTTCAAACTTTCATGTATCTTTTAAACTGGATGGAGCTGGAAACAATGCGCCTTTTACCCTGAAAGTCTGGAATATCACAAGATTTCATGGATTTTTTAAATTTATGGACAGATGAAACTGAGTTTAACCTTAAATATAGGGTGAACATTTGAAACCAGAATTGCTCAGGAGGTTGGAATTGGTGGGGAGAATGGAGAATGCAAGGTTGTTGTTTTTTTTTAATTTGTGGGAGAGAAGTGATATGGAATAAAACAATTGGATGACACAGGACATCATTTAAATCAGATGGCATCACTTTCTAAACATTTTATAGTAGAGTAACCCCACAATACTCCACAGTCAAGATTTTCCCTTCCAGGAAATTAAGCTTTCCTTGGTAATTCCAATTCTCTCCATCCTGCTTTCCATTTAATTCTGATTTTGTCCATGAGATATTGTTTGCTTAGAGTGTCACTTACCTTCTACTGTTTCTTTTCCTGATCCATCCCATTTATGTTAAAAGGTAAGCCTTGAGCTCTTGAGCTTCCTGATTTCTCTTATACATACCAGTGATTCCTTTTGGTATCTGCTACTGTATGCCTGATGTGACTGAACTGCAAATACAAAGAACGTTTAGATTAATTTTCTATAGTGTGGCAACAGCTGCCCCTTTTTGTCCTTTTCTCTTAATTTGTGGCAATGTTCAGTGCAGAGGCTGACTCGGGAGGTAAGAAATGAATGACCCTTCACACCCTGCTCAGAAGAAAGATGGATGCATAATATGATGAGACATTGCTGCTGCTACAGCTGTCATAATCTGTCCTAGTTGTTGCTCTCTTCCATTTATGGAGGAATCTGGTGCTTTACTTACAGCAGGGTTTCTACTTTCTGCTGTCTGTCCCTATCCCATCTTAATGGTTTCTCTTTTCTGTTTTGAGGATATTTTTCTTCAGTCTTTCAGACCACCACAAATTTGATGAGAAAGCAGATTTAATGAGTATGGATAGTAATGGATCGAGGCAACCCTGCAATAGGCCAAGAAGAGGAAAGCCACCCTTCACTGTAGATACAGTTTTCTGAAGAAGACAACCCACAGCCTTATTCCATCTGAAGTAGATTCATTCCATTAAGAAGACAACAGTGACTCCCCTTGAGTGAAACAAATGCACTACATTCATCAGAGGCAGGCAAGGCTCTTTGGGTAGGTGTGATATCCTTTATTAGACCAACTAAATAGTTGGGGAAAAAGTTATTTGCAAGCTTTTGGGCACAAACAACCTTCCTCAGGTGATGGGAGACTGCTGAAATTCCTCAGAGGTGTAACCAATGGCCCAGGCTTCTAGAAATGCTGAAAATTTCAAGGAGGAGAGAGTTCATAGCTTGATTTAAAAAAAACAAACCCTGGCCAATTCTACTGTGCAGTAACTCCAATTACTGCGCATTAGTTTAGTACTTGTTTATACAAATACTAAATACATGAGCAGTACCACTGAGTGATAGCATCTCATGTAAACATGCCCATTTTGAAGCTGATTTATATGGAAGTGGCTCAGATATCTCATGATACTTTTCCCATACAGTCTCTTCTTGTGGTAATTCTAATGCAATTGCAGAGGAGGTACACCTAATATATACCTGAAGTTAGACAAAGTTTGTTGCCCCTTGCTCTGAGGCTTGACAGAGAAGAGATGACCTGAAATTGCTCCCAGAATCTACAACTGGTTCAGAAAAAGGTGGTCACCAAAGAGACGAGTAGACTCATGGTTCATGTAAACAATCCTTTCACTTCAGAATTAAATTTTTCAAAAGCAAATTTTGTTCTCAAGACGATTATATAGCAAACATTACAGTTAAATCTTAACTATGAAAAGCATATTTAAAAATAACTAACAAAGAAAACTCAGTGACTTAACAGTGAAATGGAAAGTTTGAAAGTCATTGACTAATATTCCAGTAAAGAAGAAAGCTCTAATGCAGCAAAAGAAAAGCATTTACAAATGTCTGCAAACATTCAAAATGAATGTGAGTAATTGTCTTCCACTGGGGCTGGAAAGCAGTTATTTTCATTCTAACCTTTGGCTTTATTTGAATAAATATTCAATTTTTAACAATATAACTCTCCTGTAAAAATCTGAAAAATATTTCTTCTTTTATTTAAACGCCCACAAATAGAAAACTAAGATTCATGTATCAAACTGGCAGAACTTGGATCGTTCTTTTTAGTGGATACAAAGATTCAGGACTTTTAGATATGAACTTCACAGATGACAGTGTGGAAGGGACTGTCCTTCAAGAATAGGGCTTTATAGTCATACTTACAGATGGTCAATGAGCAAGCTGATGCCTTACTCAGCACAATCTACTGTCTCATGAGACAGACAGATGCCTATCTATCTAGATAAGAAGGCAGATTCTTAAAATATAAATCTAGTGGACAAATTCATAGAGGACAGGTCCACTGGAAGCCAGTAAAATAGAATAATTGGGTATATGGCTTCTGACTTCCCTAAATCCATGATGGTTTACAACAGGGAGGATATGAGAGAGGATGGATCACCTTAGATGCACTTCATTCATATTCTCTTCCTCTAACACATCTACTATTTGCCACTGTCTGGGACATAGCTATCAAGGACAATGAACTAACATCATTTCAGAGTTTGCCAGATTTTCATGATCCTGGTAAAATCACACTTTTCCAGCCTTTCCCTTGCTATTAACTACCTCCCATGTGTCTCCAATGTAAGGCAGCACAGTTATTACCTATCATATCTTTTGCCCTTTTGTAACATACATTAGAAGGAAGAATTACTAGGCCCTTTGAGTTTTGAACATATATATCATAGCTATAGGCATATACTGCCCCTCTGGTGGGATATTGGTGGTGCTTCCAGAAAAGTAGAACTAGGGTCATTAGAGTTGCTTATAGGTGCAAGATCTATACTATCTCATAAAAAATGCCCACTTCTATAGTATCCTTCTAAGGAGTTGTACAGTCTTCATATTCCCTCCGTGAACAGAGGATCTTGAACTCCCCTGACACACCAGGCCTTCCAGAGTACCCACTGAGACTATAATTCTTTACAGATGAAGAGTTGTGACTATAAAGCACAATCTAATGTTGAAGCCCTATACTTTATAACAGACCAGCAATGCTTTCCATTGTTTGATTATGCTAAAATTAAATATGATGGCATCTGGAATACCAGTCCTTGAATAATTAAATAATGTCTATCTGATTAGAACTTTTATGTCCTGGGAATTAATACATAGATTTATTTAAATGCTGAGATTCTTTGCTTTTGTACATTTCTGTTCATCACGTGCCTCCTTGTTATATGTTGTGCCTGAGTTTCATGTTAAAATAAAAAAAATAAACAAATAATAAATATCTTTGATCTGGCCCATGTATTAAGAGTAATATTTTTATTTTACTTCCATATGATTCTCTTGACCACAAAAAAGTTGAAAAATAACACCTGAGATAAAGTTTTCTAAAGCCTAAGAGAACTAAGAGTCTAAACATAATTGACTTCCAGTGTGATTTAGGCATTTAAAAAATATTTACCCAAATCCTATATAAAAAGGTTCACACTACTGAGAAAGTTGCAGTTCATCATAAGGACAAAATGGTATTGTAAAACAAAACATTGGTAAATATTTTCCAAGTTAAAAAAAAGTCCGAGTTCAATCTGATTAGAGATGTAGATTAGATCAAACTGTATCTCACTTTTTTTCAATGATCCATATTATGAACAGAAACCATATTATATTGATCTTTTATTTTACAGTTTTCTATCTCCACTTCAGTCAACATCTTTGAGTTTTTCCTAGATCAAATGGTGAGATGTTCTTGTTGGGTAAGAATCTGACTCTTCCAACAATTAAAAAAAATTAAACAAAAGTCCAATTCTAGTATTTCCAACATGTGTAGAAATGTTTTTTTCCTACCACCAAGCTCTATGTCATTGCTGCAGAAACTTTAAGGTTCTTTAAAAGTACGTTCAAAATTAGGTGAAGGGTAAAATTATGAATTTCCCACTTGGAAGAAAGTGGCTTAAATTCTATCCAATTATTTGCCATGGCAACCAGCTAAACACAAAAGGGCTGGAATGGATGTAGAGTACTGCCTCTATAATCATCACTGTATGTCCTTCAAATCATGGATATGCAGCACCACTATCCCAATCTACTTCAGGGCCATAAGCCTACACGGTAATTATATGCTTTGGAACACTCCACTTAAGTGCATCAATAATATAGTGAGTGAACACGTTCTTTAATTCTGCACCTGTAAATGGAGAAAAAAAATAAAGAAAATATCTCTATCAGAAAACTGAAAAAAAGAAATTAGACAACTATGTTGTTTTTCAATGTGCTCTGTGATACATCATTTTAAAGTCCAGTAGATTGCTAATTCTAAGTTGCCTATTAATAATCAATGTACAAAAACTATGCTTAAGTATTAAAGCACATAGGTTTCTTCCACTGTGGAATCCCACTGACTTCAATGACATTTTGCAAAGAAATAGTATTAAAGGTAGGCAGAAAAGTTTTCATGATTGGGGCCTTGCACTGACATTATGTCTTTAATTCAGCCAGGTATTGTGGCATATCCCAGATTTCCTTCTCACCTTAATGCATGGATATAATTGCTATTAATGTGTATTATGGAGGAAATGGAGTCAATAGCTCCTGATTTGAGTGTCATCTAGTAAGAAGACAGTTCTGGAATGGAGATCAGATGTTTTCCTGGTGTTGGGATGTGTTCCTGAATATTTCACAGACATGCTGCAAACTTCAGGATCGAGCCACCTTTGGACACCTGTTTCTCCTTCTATTCCTTCTCTGTTTTGTCCATTTAGACTGTAAATTAAGCCAAACAGGAACTGTCTCTTTTGCTGTGTTTCTTCAATGACTAGCACAATGGGCCCTTCTTCTGGGTGCCTCATGGCACTAATGTAATAATAATAATAATAACGATGGTAACAATAGTAATCATCATCATCCTCCAGGTTGTTAATGGGAATCCTGCAGTCTGTGCTAAAACATTCATTCCATTGAACAAATGGGTCTGAGATAGAGGCAAATGTGTTGATTTGTGTGATGATATTACACAAATGCTTTCTTTTATGTTAATAGTTTAATTCATGGTTATAAATTGATTCTAATTCATTAAAATAAATATATTTTAAAAAATCCCTCTTAATAGGACAGAATTGAAACAAATAAATAAGTTTGTATTGCAGCAGTATGGTTTTAGGAAATACTACTATTACTACTACTAACAATAATAATCACCCAATAATAAAAATTGGGTTATTGACTTAATTGGCATAGGTGAATGATTACTTCTATACAGATTTCTTGAAATTGTTGCCCAGTGCGAAGTGCAAACTCATCATTGTAGCAGAAGATTTTATTTCATGTTTCTGTTAAAGCCCTATGTACTAGAAGCAGGCCATTGATGAGAATTTCAGCTTCTTTTGAAAAAGGGTAAGTTTCTAAACCTCATGGTTGTGGGTAAGAGCTTAAAAATGTGAAGTGACTGCCCCCTAAAGTTTGGGAAGGTTCTAGAAGGCAAATAAAAGAACTTAAAATGTATTGTTTTTATCTCCTGATTTTTAAGATAATCGTATGATTTGGGGGTCTTGACAATTATTTTTTTTAAAGGTTGGAGTTAGCAGTGCTGTTACTTAGCCACAACAGTTAAAGTAACAAACTTTATTAAAGGAGTAAAACAATTTTAAGTGTTCCAGCTCTGCATCTCTTAAGTATTTGTTCAGAGTACTCTAGCTGTGGCTGTAAATATGAAACAACCTTTATACCCCTACTGTATAGAAGTAGTAACAAGTTGTAAGAAATATGGTAATGCTGGTTCTTTCCATTTTGTAAGAAAATGAGAAAATGTTTCTTTTTGCCAAGGACAATACTGCAATCGTATTTTCCATGAATGTTTTAAATGAACTATTTTCCCAATATTATGGAGTTCATTATTAATGAGACCACTACAATTAAAAACTAAGCTTTTAATTATATATGACCAAACATGGTTACAGTACACAAAATGTAGATTAAAATGCTATGATATTCTTAATAAAACCAAGTAAGGTGTCCAATTTGAAAAAAAAAATCTATATTTACTTAGAATTTTTTTTAAATGCCTGAAAAATGTTGACCAGTCTTTCCTGTTACACACACATCTCAGGTGCCAGAAACTCAGCCTTCTGCTCCCTGTTTCATGATGGATTTTATGCATGAGGGAAACCATTAGAATTTTATGAGGCAATCTGAACTGCCTGTAAAACTGATGGGGGCAAAAATAATTGGATATTTAACAATTAGGCACCAAGCAAAACATTTTGTGCTTTCACTTCAGATTGTTCACTGTTTCCCATCAAAATGGAACTCAACTTTCTGAAGTGAAAATACAAGCAAAAAGCCAAAACTCTTTCATCTGTTTAGATGTAACATATGTGTGTGTAAAATGATGACATTTCTGATTTGGTGCCAGGCAACATGTCACTATGCTTCACTTTTATAAAAAAAACTGGGTTTGAGCAGGAGTGGAAGAATAATACCTGTACCCACCTCACTTTAGAATTAATTAAAAATTGAAATTTTGCATGTAAAAAATAATGAAGCAAGAAGAAACGTCATAATTTATACCAACATCTCATTCTATTTTGAAGGATTGTCAGACCCTTCACAAACACATAAATACATACAAACCACAGGCAAGCTATGTATATAACATCATTGAACAACACGTGTTTTTGAACAGAATTTATAGCCAGACAAGGTGTTGCACTGCACAGTGTCAGATATTTTGGGCAAGGACCCTGGAGTAAAACCTTTATCTTACAAAAATTGCTAAGTGATCATTCATATCCATGAAGAGCTGATAGGACATTGTTTTTTCATGTCCAATTCCAAGATTACATGATCCCTGCTTATTACACCCATATAATTCTCTTGCTTGTTCTTCCTGCAACCCTTATTCATCTGTTTGTTGTAGCCTCTTTTTCTTAGATTATGAACTCCTTGAAATGGACATAGTTTTTTTCATCATATGTTTGTACAGCACCTAGCACCCAGACTGGAGTCAATAGTTGTTACTGTAAGAAAATGAAAATGAAAAAAATGGAAACTAGGCTGCAAGAAATGATGAATATGATCAGGTACATCATGAATTTAAGAAAAGCCAGGACATGGAGACTAGGTACAGACCTTCAAAAAGATCAAAGCGGAATCAGTCTAAATTACATGGTTTTCTATAAGTGATGTAGTTTAGATCAGTAGAGAACAGAATGCACATTTACCCTTTGGAGGGAGGACCACATTTTAGACTAGGTTCCAATTTTTTTAAACCATTCTATGTATGCTGAATTTTTGTTCTGTTATGGGTATAGAACAACTTTGTGTGCTGAACTTCTCCTTGTTTCTGATCACTTATACTGGCAAAAGTGTAATTGTCTATACAAGTTGGAAAGTTTAAACATACCACCATTTGTTGTGGTGTGTTGAGATCTCATAAGGAGGAAATGGGAATAACGCTGCATAAACTGGAAACGGAGTCCATTGTAAAACCTGAGGAAAGCAGCACTCATGGATACCTCTGAAATACTGAGAAAGATGGAACATTCTAAACTCAGTGTTGTTTTGATTAGATCTTCAATAACAATTTTGTCTCCACTTAGATCCCGGGCAATGGAAGAAAGTATTGGAAGAAGCTTAAGACAAATAGGAACTTCATGGACTTCATTACAAGTGCTTTATAAGGAGTAAGAAGTGAGTTTGCATTATTGGTACTTAATTCTGAAGTTTCAGGAAGTCCACCTTGTTCTACTCTTTCCTAAAATTTCATTTAGTGCAAATGTAAACAGTGAATTTCAAACTGATTAGTCTCAATTCTAGGACCCCATAAAATATACGCTTCATTCAGTTTCCCCCCCCCCCTTATACATTCAGTATTAATTAATAAGACTAATATCTTTACAATTATAATTTTTGTAATAATACAATTATTATTTTATTAGTGATAGACCATGCTAGTCACTGTATCCTCTAAATATCTTGTATCATAATGGATATAGTCAGTAATATTGTTAGGCAATTGCCAAAATTATAGTGGCAAAAATTGTAGATCTAAATTTAGATATTAATATCAAATGCATAAAGAACATGGTAATTCCTGAAATGATTAACTAATGTCAGTAAAATAATTATAATATTCCCTTATGAAAATTGATAAACATTTATAAATATCTGTTTTAGGTAAGAGGTTATTGCAAAGGCATATTGACATTTGTTTTTGTTTTAATAACAAAGGTTTGAAGAGCTTATTAAGCCCACAAACTTGCACAGGTTCTGCATATATTAAATAACACTCAATATTATCAAAGCAGATTGTGCAGCTCTAATTGGCATTAATGGGTGTCATATAGCTAAATCGTAGCACACCATTTTGAAATGCAGAGCATTTTCTGACAATGAAACATCCATGCAGGCTGGTCTGCCTGGAATGCCAATGACAAATTTTGCTGGAAAAGGTCATTGTGTCTGTCAATTTGAGGTAATCAGTTATCAACATTTTACAACTCAGTCATTGAAAATATCTTGAAAAATTCTAAACATCATTCATTTACATTATAGATTACTTACTCTTAACTTTTCACTTAAAAAATGAAAGATAAAAAATATTTGGAAATGTCAATTCTAATTAAAATTGAAACGAGACATTGAAAGAAAGAGAGAGCTCAACACAATAATTTGCCAGTTCATACAAATACTCTGAGACTTGGCAATGCCAAGTTTTCACCTGGAGTGAATTTTTACAGATGAATTATAAGCCACTGAAAAGAAAGAAATTGCAATAGAAATACTGACAGACTGTTAGCTATGGCAATACAAACGATGCTGCTATAATAACTAATTAAAGGTACACACAGCAGGAAAGGAGAGTCAATGTTTGATGTCCACTGTCCAAATGATCATAAATTCCAGGTTCTTTGCACTCTAGGACAGTAATTGGTAATATTAAAGTAAGGTAACTATTAATACTTGCCAGATCACTTAATTTGCGTATCTCTGTAATCTTAATTACAATCTCAGCAAGAATGTCACCTTTTGAACAGGCAGATGAATAAAGAATATATAAACAGCCCTATAGGAACTATCTCTTGGTGTCATCTAGTGGTTACATTCCCATACTGCATAAGAGAAATTCTATGCTGAGTTTTACACACGCGTGCATGCACACACACACACACACACACACACTTTGTTTCTGACTGACTGGAGTAAAGGAAGTTGCCATTTTTAACAGACAAGGCAAGGTTAGCAACAATCAAGCCTTTCTCTGCTCTTCACCCTGGCCTTTTTGCTATGTCTTCTTATTAGGTCAAGACACATCAATAGAGAGCTCAGTTAACATACATTGGTGTGAAGGTGCTGTCTGCTGCCCCATTTAGGCTGCATGACTGAGTGACTGGGTGTTGTTAAGGGACATCCGCTACCAATACACAAGGTATTTCCTCATGGCTGACTGAGCAGCGCTCAGGGGATTCTGACAGATTGAACTGACATGCTAACAATCTGATTGCAGATGGCACTGGAGGAAGACTCAGAGTGAAAGAGAAAAGTCCCCTGACCCTCCTGTCATCTCTTTCTGCCTCTATCTCAGGAAGGGAACAGTACAACTGACACAGAGAAAGGTGACACAGTGAGAATGACTTAGCCAGAGCTGTGCTGAAGTGCTGCAGGTTTTGTTTTTTGTTTTTTAAATCACAAGAATTACAGGTATTTTTATAAGTCCTGTTGTTTGCTTGTTTTACTCCTATGAATGTGGAAGGGAAAGGCATTCAACCTTAGGTGGGAATGAATGGATAAAAAGAAAGCCAAACCTGGAGATACCTCTTAGAAATATATCTAGGGTGGAATTCTATTTCCCTTTGCACATCTAAATGTCAGCATTTTAGACTTGGAAGTGCCAAATATAAGACTTATGCACAGGTAGTGATTCTACTTCCCAGGAAATATTAATGCTTATGTGTACATGCGTAGAGTGAGCATGTGCAGTAGGCTATGCACCAGCTGTACATGTACATGACTACATAGGCATACCCTCATTGTGGACAGGTACCATCATCTAAGGCCCAAAAATGTAGGTGACTGGAAATATGTGACTATCCGGTATTAGACTGTGGAAGAAGACACTACTATGTTTCAGTCTCAAGAGCAGTAAAAGGGGTCAGGGGGCAGAATACAATCTATAGGATACATGATGGAAATGAATGCTAGTCTGGAAGGGAGTAAACTCTGAGTTCTAGCCTGGGCCCTTGATCCTGATGGAACAGAATCTTCTCCATAGCACTGGTTTCCACTCATTTTATCCAATGAGAATTAAACGCAAGGGGGAAATGGATAAGCTTCAACAGGAGTGATCTGCATAATGCCTGATCTGTGTTAAGAATCAGAGAGTGGTAGATTAAAATACTCTTGAGTGAAGAAGGCCTGGAATTCAAACTCCTGCTTTCTGGGGAAGAGCCTTAAGCATTTAGTACCTGGAGCTAGAGGAAGAGAGGTACTAATCTTCCTCCCTTATCATTCTTTCCAGATCTTGTGTGTATATGTAGCCCCATATGCACATAGGCTTATACATCCAAAGCATAAAGTGGTGGCCAGATAGGTGGCTAGAAAATTGCCACTTGAGACATGGAAAGGTAAACAGAACTCTGTCCATAATTGTAGGGTATAAATTAATCAATAAAATACCTAGCTTTTGTTGTCATAGGAAACTCATTGTCACAAGTGACAACAGTGTGTTTCAGGTAGAGGTCTATGTTAGAAAACTCATGTAAGCAAGTGATGCAAGTAGCCAACTTATTTGAATCCAAAGTGGCTGCCCTAAATTCATGTTCCGGTCAATATTTCAACCCCCACTAGGGTTAGAAAATTAATTCCAATCACAAAACCAACACTGTATTAACTGAGAAGCTCAATTGTAACATTTTCATTGTGGTATCCATATTGGACTCCAAGATGGCTGACACATTAGCATGTATGTATTGACTCAATATAATTAAAAACCTAGTAAACATTACTATTAAAACCTCACAAATTCTATCACTACAAATTTCATAGTGGGTCGACAGTACTGAAAACATTATAACTCAGGCTTGCCTACTTGTTTGAGTTATATTGAATAAGATGATACAATTTTTTTTTTTAATTTCAGAACGTGGATGTCAGATATTAATAATACATAACTCAATGGAAATGAAACATATGTTTGGCTTGAGGCAATAGGAAAATGTAATAGTTTAATCCAATGGTAGTATAATAGTAATACAATGGTATAACATTAAAACAATGGGTTATTACATTTTTTTCAGATCTCTTCATAGCTCAAATCCATTTCTGAACTCCTGTAATTATTACATGAATTGCAACATACTGTCTCATAGTACTCTGGTATTCTGCTAATAATGGTTCAAGCATGTTTATGATAGGAACATAACTATCATTTTCAGCTTGACAGACACTGGTCAGGTTATGACAATGGTGCAGTAGGTTCTGTGCGGGCCGGGAGCAGTCCGAGGCCCTCGGGGGGGGGGGGGGGGGGGGGGGTTTCGCGCAGCGGGCTGTGGCCAGCAGCTCGGACACGCCGGGTCGGGGAAGGCAGGCGGCACGCTAGAATTAGGCACGGACGCTTAGTGGTTGATTTAAGATTATTTTACTTACACCGAAGATGGTCGCGGTGCAGGCAGGAAAACTTGTTTGAGTTGCAGTTACAGACAGAAAAGAAGAGAGGCGGACTAGAGTTCCTTCCTGTGAACCTTCTAGCCCAATCTGTTTGAGAGCTCTAAACCGTGAGCCCGTCGTGTCAACTGAAGAAAGTACTTGAAGCAAAGAGCTCTGAATAGACTCACACGAAGTTTGCTAGGCTCCATGGAACTTGCGCGCAGGGAAGGGTACATCAAGGGATCAGGCGGCAACGGGGAGAGGCGAGAGGCTGATCGGGCCCCTATAGCCTTCTTGATATACACGCTGGGTCCGATAGGCTCCACAGCGCTTAGAGATCTTCACGAGATGTGAAGTTCTCCTCCTCCTGATAGTCGTGGAGTCCTCCAACTTGGGCGGAAACCGCTCAAGTCTCTTATATGGCTAGCAAGCCAATCGCTAGCCGCCACGTGGGAATAATTTAGAACTGGCCAATAATGGGACACAAATTTGTATACAAATGGCGGGAACTCCTTGCAGCGTGCATTTCTCTTTTTGCAACTAAGAAATGCACCCTGCAAAGAAAGCTACGAGTGGCAGGAAACAATTTAGCAGTGCTGAAGCACACACAAACAAAATCACACCCTTGGGTTGTGACAGGTTCAAGTGCACTCCACCAAACAAGACTTTGAAAATTGAATCTAAGTACATGGTGTACAAGGGGGCCATATGTAGGTGGAAGTTTATCCAGAGATTTTCCTTGATTTTGCCCTAACATCCAGAAGGGTGAACGGTCATCAAAGATGTTGACAGCTGATACAACAACACGGAAAACTTTTATATATGACTGTATAAGCCCTTATCTATTGGCAGGCCTAATTTCTAGACCTGCCAATAGATGTAGATGTTGAATGAACACTTTGCAAGCTATTTTCTTAGTGTGACCACTAAACTGACTGGTGGTGTCATAACCAGTGACACTGTGGACACCAATTAGAGATGCACAGACTAGCTCAGGCAATTCTGACACAATATCACAAACTGGAATGAATCTTACTGGGTTGCTTTTCTTCATTCAAATCTTAGGTGTAAGATTATGCCATAGAAGAAGGATCAGTATGCCTATGCCATCACAGGAGAATACTACAGAGAAGTATCCCAGACCAACCTCATGTTTGCTGTGTAAAAGCTCATGTTTGCTGTGTAAAAGCATTCTGTTGTCTGCTGCTGCTTACTATGAATGCAGTTAGAAAATGTCACATGAACCGGAGTGCTTTGCTTTTCCAGCAGTGAAACCACCAACAGTGAGAACTCGTTCACTTCAGAAACATTGGCATGATTCCTTAAGAAGTTCCTTATTTAGAAAATTAACTAGGTTTTCTTTGTTTGCTGGTAAGGATATGAAACTACTCCATGATGCCAGTAATGGAAGAGGTCTGCTGCTCATGATTTTATGGATTGGCCTAGTAGTCTGAGTCCTTAATATTCTTGTGCCTGCCTTTATGGATAGTGATATGTATGGATAGAAGAAAGTGTCAACTCAATCACATGTGTTGGAATAGTTGACAAATACCTGTTGCACACAGGAGTAAGCCAAATCTTCAAATGTTCTTGCAGTTTTCAGCTTTCCTAGTCTCTGTACAAGAGCCATGCCATTGATAATAACAGCTGATTTCTCAGAAATAGTATATGGCAGAACGGTTACTGCTTTGCCTCCAATCAAGATCCATGACAAGGCTACTTCATCAGCCATATTGGTAATTTGTCAGGTTTAAAAAGCAATGGAGGGTATTCAGACAATTTGTGCTATAGGAAAGAGTGCACATCTAACCTTCTACCTGCTACAACCACTGCAAATAGACTTTGCTTGATATCCTTTGCATTCTGCATCTGTTCCTTTTTTGCTGTGCTGTTCCATAGTTGACTTTACATCTTTGAAGGTCTTCAGTGTTGATTTGGGTATGTTTGCATAGAAGCTCTCAGTACCATCTGCAGTAAGATGTTTCTGAAAAATGGTGTTCATAATTTCTCGTCCTTTGTCAAGTGCATTCAGAATGTCTAAGAAAGTCTGAAGTTCTTGCTTCATTTGCTTCAGTGTGGTCAGAGGACATTCACCATCTTCATCTCCTACTAAATTGCAATATCTTTCAAGTATATTTTTCAAACTGTACACATTTTTCCATGTAAAACTGGCATCTAGTTCATCAATCACTTGAAGCCATGCTCTTACTTCAGGAGAAAGAAAAATATATATTTGCACAATCTCTGCATGCAAATGGGACTGACAGACTTGTTTCTTCCATTGCTCCTCTTGCCTGCATTCAGGATGGTAAGATGTCTCAGCAGCTAGTAGATTTTTTACACCAACTTGGCAATGCAAAACTTCATTCTTCTCTGCCAGCTTGTGTATTACATTGGCTGTTCAAACAGCAACACTTGACTGAGTCAATTCTTATTAGAATATTTCTGGAGGAATATACACATCCTCCAGTGAACTGTTGGAGTAGATGATCTGCTTGATGTCCTAGTATGTTTTGCACTTGATGTTGTTGGTAGGGTTTCCCTTTCATCTTCTACCCTTCATGACTTTCTTAACTGTCTGTCAATATGCCCTTTGTGTAAAAGAACTATAGCAAGAATGGTGCCAATTGAAGCCTTTAGCATGTTGCAGTGCAGGGTCAAAACAATGTGATAGTCCCTCAAGAATACTGCCATAACAAGTGTCAAATTCAGCAACTGTCCTACACTGAATGAGTGCCTCATTTATTCATGCAATTTCAGCAAGTGTACTTTGGCTAAACCTTGGCTGTGAACCTACATTGAGACATATGATGCATCTTGTAGATTCTGAGTTGTACATCCCATACTTCTCTGGACTCAGTGATGCTATTGGCTCCATTGTAATATTTGCCTAAGGGGGGTAAGGGCAAGTGTCTTGTTGGCAATCTCCATTGAAGGTTTTCTTGTTGAGGTAATCTGAAATAGAACAGAGTTGATGTAGCAATTTGCAAAACTTTTGGGTATTGAATAATGAACAAAACTGCAAATCTGTGGTAGCCATCTTGGAATCCAGCATGGCTACCATGACAAGAAAGTTCTGATTAATCTCCTTGGTTTATACAATGTTGGTTTCATCAGTGGAATTAATTTATCTAATCCTAGTGGGGGCTGAAATATTGAACAAAAAGTGAATTCATGACAGCCATCCTGCATTCCAATATGGTACCTACATGCACTATTTGCCAGACTGACAACATGACTTGTCTGACATAGCTAGGCCACCGCTGCCTGAAACACACTTGTGCCACTTGTTGCAATGAGTTGCCTATGGGGTTACACCTTTACCCTTCTTTTTTACCCTACTATTGTGGAAAACCTGGAAGTATATTTGCAGGCAAAACTTTTATTACTTCAGCAGCAAGTCAACAAACCTTTTAAGACGGATGGCAGAATATAGGTTGGTTTCTTGCAACAAAGGAGAAAGCATGCTATGGATATGAAACATGTTCACAAAGGTCCTCATTCAGCTCTTACTGTCCAGTAGCAAAAAGTTGGAATAAAGGTTCTTGCTTCAGCCACTAGACTGGTCAGATTTTCTGTAGCATAGGGCAAGATTTTGAAAAGTTTGAGACTTAAATTAAACTCTGATTTGAAAAGAGCTGACCATGCAATAGCTTCCACTGATTTCAATGGGACTTGAGGAGAGTTTAAGATTGAAAAATAGCAATAATAATAACAATACCTGACTAGCACTTCTTACCACTTTTCCTCTCTAGATTTCAAATCACTTTATAAAGGGGTTTAAAAATATCTCAGTTCAGCTATTTAGGAGCCTTATTATGGACCTAGGAACTTAGCTCCTTACTTTTAAACAGGGAAAATTCTGTTTTTGATAATCTTGGTCCTCAGGACTTCAGGGATGTGTGATATTAATACATGCCTGATACAAATGTAAACCATACTACATGCATAAACATGAACTAGTAATCAATTATTTTTAATAGTCTTCTTTAGGGAAAAAAAAACCCATGAATCTATATGTAACTAAAGAACTATAATAGATGCTAATCACTAGATATAAACTTGCTTGAGTTACTTCTGTTGAGAAAGAAAAGGCAGTCTTGTCCTTACAGTTCTGGGCTGGACTTGGATATAGGGATGCAATTCCTGACTTTGTTGCAGAGTTCATATATGACTTTGGGTAAATTAATCTATCTTTCTGTGCCTTTGGTTTCTTGTTTATAAACTAGAGTGTTGTAAGGAAAAAATCACTAGTGATCTGAGATACTCAGAACAGTAAAGAGGGCTGTGTAAGTAGGGCACAAAGATAAAACACAAAGATAAAATTTACTTAGCCAAGTAGGAATATAAGCTTTTAAAATAAACTAGCAGAAGATTTATCTTCAACAGAAGCAACAAGGATTAATGTAATTAAAAAAAGTGATTTTTCTAAACAAGATATTACCTTCTATGAAGAGTTCCAAAAAAACACATTTTCTTATATTGTAAACCATCTAGTCAGAAAACACATTTTAGTTCCATATTATTCTTAGTACTGGCTCAGCATATATCTAAAATCTCATCATGACTTTAAACCTGGAACATTAACCAACAAAGGTTATATTAAGATGCCAAAATCTATTAGTTCTGAGAATAGGCAATGTCAGTGCAGCATCTGCAATGAATAGCACTGCTGGCAAGATTTTTGTGAGTAACAGCTTTTTTGATTCACTGGCAGATCTGTTGACCTGAAACAAACAATTTTCAATAAATTTGCAAGTCAAAGAGTTAAAAAAAAGTTTTAGGTTAATAAAGTACCATACAAGTGAAAAGGAAAGTATTTATTAAAGTTTCAAGCATGTTTAACTTTGTTATATGAGAGTGTAGGAAACAGGAAACAAGAAGGCATTTTAAGTCAATAAAAGTTTAAATGTTAAAAACATGCTGAAACAAAGCATTTTGATTTTTCAGGGTTTGAGGTTTTTGTCTTTGTTTTATTTTTTGTTTCTTTGTTTGTTGTATGTTTTTGGTTTTTAGCATTAAAAACAAAATGAATTCCCTCCCAAAAATGTTGGCATCACCAAATCTGCATGTTTTAATGAAAGATTTTTGCTCAACTTTATTGCTAATCAGAAAGCATATTTACAAAAATACCTAAGCTATATACTACAAGGCTCTAATGATATCAAATATTTATATTCCACAACCATACCATGTCCAATTCCATCTTCTGTATTTCATTCCTAGCCTAACTCAAGCTCTATCTCAAAAATTTACTAATTACTCTAAGTCTTAGTGAGATTGTATGCATACTCACAAGCTGCTCATCTAGAGGTTTCCATACTCTTCATTATAATTTCTGGCCATCTCTAAGTATAGTATCTGAAGCATTATGCCTGCTACAAGAAAGTTCTGGCATTAAGTATAATTTTTCAAAAACCATTCTGTGACATGATTTGTTAATCTAACACACATAGGAAAGAGTTACAGCATGAATGAAGCTCATCTAGAGCAGGGGTGGAGAAAAGATTCCTTCCCATATCAGCCAGGTGGGGGAGTAGAAGGCAAGAGAGCTACAGGAGGAGATAGCAAGGCTCTAAAGCATCCTCTGCCATGAGGACTTCATCAATTCCATGCTGGAGGAAACCTCTAGGACTGTGGAGGAAGAACTGCCAGAGATGGTGTTAGAAAAAGAAGAGGGTATGGACTCCCAGGAAGTTGGAGGCTGGAAGCTTATATCTTCTGGCAGCAAGAAGAAGTCATAATCCCCATGTGCAGTGAAGAATAGAAATGGAGTCATCTTCTCCATTTGCCTGGAGAACAGATATGAAGTGCTAGCAACAGAGGAGGAGCAAATTCCATTTTTGGAAAAGGTCAGGTTAGGAATCCCCAAGGTGGGGAGGATTGAGACCACTGCCACGAAGAGGAAGCGATGGATGGTGGTGATTGAAGACTCCATTCTGCCAGAGATAGAGGGAACCATCTGCTGGCCTGACCTGTTGTTTCGGGAAGTCCGGTGCTTACTTGGAGCTAAAATCTGAGATGTCATGGAAGGATTACCAAGACTTGTCCAACCCTCTGACTACTACCCTATGCTGCTCATCCATGTGGGCACCAGTGATACTGCCAGGCTGACCCTGAGCAGATCAAGAGTGGCTACAGGGCTCTGGGTGCAAGGGTGAAGGGGCAGGTACATAGGAGGTATTCTTCCCAATCCTTCTGGTCAAGTAGAAGGACCCTGGCAGGAGTGGGCACATCCTGCAGATCAATGCATGTGGTGAAGGTGGTGTCACCAGCAGGGATTTGGCTTCTTCAAACATGTGATGATGTTCCAAGAAGGAAGAGACAACATTCACCTAACAAAGAGAGGGAAGAGCATCTTTGCCCACAGGTTCACTTACCTAGTGAGGAGGGCTTTAAACTAGGTTTGCAGGGGGTGGAGAACAAAGCCTGAGGTAAGTGTTGAAGCAGGGGAATTGGAGGAAGAAGAAGCAGGAGGGGACTACAGGGGAGGCCTCATTCTTCCTGAGAAAGTAGGGCAAGTGTCTAGTCATCTCAGGTGCCTGTACATACCAGTGGATGTGGTATATCTTGATTTTAGCAAGGCTTTTGATACAGTCTCCCATAACAACTGGCTCAGAAGGGCATGAGCTTTCATAGTCAACAGCCTACATCATCAGATATTAGGAATGGTCCATTGTTACCTAGCAAAGGTTATGCCCCTCAGAATCAGTAAGTGTCTCAGGGACCATCCTACCTTACCGTCTGTATAACTTCAGACTAACAAAGCTGACCACCTTTGAACTACTAATTGGGTAAGATAAAGTTTCTTAGAAGTTGAGTTTGCGGAATCAGTTTTGCCAACCATATGTAGACAGGTAACGTAAAAAGATCATAGGTAGCATCTTGATCCTTTCTACTCTTCTGCAGTACTACCACAGTCTGCTAACCATTTTGTCCTTGATGTAACAATTTAATTAGTATACCTGTCTTCAATCAAGGCAGAATTTAGCCTACAACATGTAAGAAAAATAAGAATAAAGTGGGAAATGCAGTAACATCATGGTTGTTAAACCAATTTAACTGGCTTTTCAATTTAAAATTGTTATACTGATGGATTTTTTAAGATATTGACTTCAAAGGGACTACTCAAGTGCTTAAATTTATACACATATTTAAATATCTTTATTTTATGGGTGCATATAGTTGCAGTTATTTCTGGGCACAAATTGACGTCACTTGGACATCGAACATGGTTTGGTACTTAGATAGCCATTAGATAAATTACAACCACAATTATTTAGATTCAAAATTTTCAGATGCACAAATGCAGGCCATCTTTAAAGTTATGATGCTTAATTACTTACCCTTAGTGTCATAAAAACTACTGATAAACCTTTTGTAAGCAGGATGCTAGAACATGAAGCATCTTCTCATACCAAAAACTCATTTTGTTTTTCAAAAGATTATAAATATAGAATCCCAAAATGTAGAAATGGGTCAGTATAGTTAACAGAAGTCTATCTTCTGGCAGGAAAAAAAATGCATACAAAAAGTTTAACTGTACATATGCAGAGTGTGGTGTTTCTTCTTTAATCCCAATTTGCTTTTGCTTTTAAGATGTTCAAAAGTCATTATAGATAATTTTTTATCAGAAGAATCCTTCAGAATATTTTCATTAATATTGATAGAGCATTAAAGCAAAACAAACTTCAGGTGGAATTTTATCTTTTTACAATAAAGGCAGGAGAAATGTGTGTACAGCAGTCCTAAAGGTCTATAGATACAAGGAAGAGTCCATTTTATTATATGGAGCAGAATTATGGGGTGCAGACCCCATGGTTTATTGCAAAATAAAAAAAAAAAATCTAAATACTGTTTAAGGCAGCTATTTCCTGTACCAAAACCTAGGATGGGAGGGATTACACAATCTGAAATGGGGCCGCTTTATGTGAGCACTTTAGCTCAATTAAGAACTCTAATTATCAGATAAAAATTCAAGCTTGTACCCCTTTAAGATATCCTAAGAAGTGCAATTTAGAAGCTTTTTCTTTTCCAGATAAACCTCTATTTGGATGCTTAAATAACATCTCCAGACAAGTAGCCTAGGAAATGTGCTGACAGTTACTGCCCCGGTAGTTCCCCCATATTCAAAACAAGATATAGATATAATAATTAAAGATGCCAGCATACAGACAAATATTCAGGGAGTGAGATTTTCCTGAACTTACTATTTTTTTGAGATTAATAAAGCACTCTTTTGGCCTAGAAACCTAACTATCTGAAGTACAAAACCACAAACTAGAGGCCATTACGAGAATGCAATTCACTCTAATGAGATGTGCAGTCTGCACAGGCAGATGGTGTTGGACCCCATGTTCAGACAGGATATTCTTGTGGGAAGAATGAGATAGATGACTTAAATTACTATTTGTGGTCTTGTTCATCTTTTGAAGAAAGAGGGAAGTGGTTCTTTCCATTAGTGGAAAACTTTAAAGTACTAGGCTAATGAAGAAAAAACAATTTGTCTCCTCTCTAACACCTTACTGCCTGTCCTATACTCTGTATGTGTATACATGACTTGCACAAAGAAAAGGGGCCCAAAACAAATATAATTTCTTATTTTTAACTTTTTACTTCACCATTTTATATAGCTTCATTTTATCTGTTTTTATAACATCAGATATTATGCTCAATTTTTTAAATTTAAATTAGTAGAACATGTAATTACATTGTGTGCTTTTACCAATAATCATACATTGTATAATTTTAGTTTTATATAGTATATAATTTTATTGATGATTCTCTTGCATTGCTTTAGTGAAAACTGTAAATAAACTACTACCAAACTGATATAAGTAAACGACAGCCAAACTGATATAAACTATTGCAAGAAATTGTAGAACATTTTTCTATACAATACACAGCCAAGGACAAGCACTCAGAGACCCAATGTTTCTCAGGAACCAAGTCCTAGCCCTTTTGATTGACTTTTTGCTGATATACAATTGCTGTATACAACAAAAGGCCACATTCTGCCACTCTTGCTCATGAGAAGTGAGAGTAAGAGAACTGGAAAAAAGAACTATTCATGAAGCAAGCTCCTAGTATGTGTAGGGATGGATGAATCCAGCCCAAAATATTTTAGTTGATGATACTCAGGCACCTATACATAAGCACTGAGGTTGCTTTGATACACTGGAATTCCAGCACATTGGAGCAAACTCGATTAATTGAGTCTGCTGGAGCATGGCAATTGCCGTGCTCCAACAGCCTCCTGTCTCTTATGTACCAGCATCCCTGTGCTTAAAGATGGCTCTCAGAGCTCTTCTAATTAAAGCACTGCCCCGCACCAGAGCAAAGGTGATTATTAAAAAGTGGTCTTAATTTATACTTACTATCAATGAATTGTATACAAGAGTTCAAGTTAAACACATGATTCTTCCATATGCTGGTCATGGATGTTCAATCTGAAGTCTACTACTTAAACTGGGTTATTTTCTGTCAACACATAATTTCTAAAGATGACCCAAACTTGTGTGGCACCCATACAATCTGTTTGGCTATAGTGTAGTTTTCTTAGGAGTAGCTAAAGAACGAGATGGAAAAGAATTAATCTCTTTCTTTCTCATCTAACAAGGAAAAAGGGTAAAGCAGGTTGAAATGCTTTGAAATTTAAAATGCTGTATTTTTGGAACACCCAAGAGAAAGTGTATAGAAAATAAAACTTGAGAGATACCCCCCTTTATTCCTTTATCCCCCTGACATGTGTGGTTAGGATCATGTACCAGCCCACAGACAATATGTGACATTGAGGATTATTCAGGGTCATGTTTTATAATTTCAAATTTTCTTTTATATCATGCATCGAGAGTAGGATTTACCTTGGTTTCTATAGTAAAGTTGCTCCCCACTCCACCTCTTTTTTTCTTGAGAACGTGTAAAATTGTAAAAAGTACCTATGTGACTTGGGACAAAACCCAGCAGAAAAGGGGAAAAACCCAAAAGGCACCTTAGGAGCTTAAATTGGAATTTAGATGGAATTTAAGCCCTGTAATCCAAAAGTGATCCAAAAAATCCACATTCTGGAAGCTGTAAAGCCAACTTCATGTATAAACTCATCCATTGCTTGATTTTGGGCCCTGGGATTTCCCTATTTGCCTAAATGTAGGGGTTCACAAACAGTGGTCCCTCTAAGCTACACAGCGTACACAGGTTTGCCTGGCAGCATGGCATGAGTGTGCCTGTGTGGCTACACACGCTGTACAGCTTAGAGGGAACACTGTTCACAAGAGGACAAAAGTATCCATCTGAATATTCATAGATTTATAGATGTTTGGGTCGGAAGGGACCATAGCACATCATTGAGTCTGATCCCCTGCCCCTGGCAGGAAAGTGCACTGGGGTCAGACGACCCCAGCCAGGTATACGTCTAGCCTCCTCTTAAAGACCCCCCAAGGCAAGAGAGAGTACCACCTCCCTTGGAAGCCCATTCCAGATTCTGTCAACCCTTACCATGAAGACGTTCTTCCTGATGTCTAACCTAAATCTGCTCTCCGTCAGTTTGTGGCCATTGTTCCTAGTTACACCAAGGGGTGCCCTAGTAAACAGAGCATCTCCTATTCCTTGCTGCCCCCCCAAGGAATTTGTAGGCAATCACAAAATCACCTCTCAGCCTCTCTTGAGGAGGCTGAAGAGAGTTAGGTCCCTTAGTCTCTCCCCATAGGGCTTTGCCTGCATGCTCCTAACCATATGAGGGGCCAAGTCAACAGTGACTCTGAGATCCCTTTCCACTGCTGTGGTGCTGAGAAGGTCCTCCCCCAGCTTGTAAGCATGCTGGTGATTCCTTCTCCTTAGGTGCAGCACCTTGTATTTGTCCTCATTGAACTGCATCATATTCTGTTCCTCCCACTTTCCCAACCTGTTCAGATCCACCCGGATTCATTCCCTACCCTCTGGTGTGTTAACTTAACCCCATAATTTGGTATCATCTGTGAATTTGAACACAGTGTTTTCCACATCGTGGTCCAAGTCCCTGATGAAGACATTGAACAGCACCAGTCCAAAGACTGAGCCTTGCGGGACTCCACTGCCCAAATCTTTCTAGGTCGATACCAACCTATCCACCACCACTCTCTTGGTGCGACCCCTAAGACAATTTGCCACCCACCTGACCATGTAATCATCTACATCACAGTCGCTCAGTTTATCTGTGAGAATAGAATGAGATACTGTATCAAAGGCCTTTTTAAAATTCAAGTAGATGACATCTACCTCAATTCCTGCATCTAAGCATTTTGTGACCTGGTCATAAAAAGAAACAAGGTTAGTCAGGCAGGATCTACCTGTTATGAATCCATGCTGGTTGCCCTTTAGCATTGCTTTCCCCACTGGACTCCCACAAATGTGATCCTTAATAATTTTTTCAAAGGTTTTCCAAAGGATAGAGGTGAGACTAATTGGTCTATAGTTACCCAGATCCTCTTTCCTCTCCTTCTTGAAAATAGGGACTACATTGGCTCTTTTCTAGTCCTATAGGACCTGACTGGAGCAGCATGAGTGCTCAAACAGCTGTGCCAGTGGCTCTGCTATGACACTGGCCAATTCCTTCAGAACCTTTGAAGGAAGATCATCTGGGCCTGCTGACTTAGACACATACAGCCCCTCCAAGTGTCTCTTCAGTAACTCAGTGCTAACTTGGTGGGCTGGTTTCCCCTTTATGCCTGTCTGTGATCCAATTGGGAGATTTGTCTTGATCCAAGTTCAGGAATACAGAGGCAAAAAATCATTGAAGAGCTCAGCTTTGTCCCCCCCTATCTGTCACTAATTGCCTTAGTTTGTCTTGTAGGGGTCCTATGCTATGCTGCATCTTCTTTTTGCTCTCTATATACCCAAAGAAGGACTTTTTATTGTGTTTAATTTTTGTTGCCAGCCTAAGTGCCATTTCTGCTTTGGCCTTTCTGACTACCTCCTTGCAAGTGCGGGCCAAATAGGTAGCTCCCCCCTGCTTCCACTGCCTATATGCCTCTTTTTGTGCCCCTAGGCTTTCCTGGATTTCCCTGTTCACCCAAGAAAGTTTCTTGGCCCCTTTGCCCCTTTCCTGCACAAAGGGATTGTCTCCTTCTGCACCTGTAGGATTGTTACTTTTAGGAACAACCACCCATCCTGGACTCCTATCTCACTGATATATAGGTGCCTACTTCCTGCCGAGGCTCTGCAGTGATCTCCAAACAAGGCAGAGCAGTACCTAAGCTCCACTCACGTTCTCAGAGGGCGTAATCTGGTAGGCATGCTTAGAATGCACAAAAGCACTGACATCAGCACAAATAAGAGCAGCCATGATAGTCTGTATTAAAAATGCACCTCATACTGCTTATGTAACTCTTTTATATAATAGCCTAACTGTGCAAGACCTGGGTTTTAGATTCTTCTTAACCTGAAGAGTATTCAAAGACACATCTCCTTCTTCCTAGGTGACTAGCTTAATCATCAGGGTCAGAGGGGTGAGCATGAAAGAAGGAGCAGGGGTACCTGAGTTCTTCTAGTTAGAATGCTTATATATTTTATATTAGATATATTCAACTAGAACCCAAGACTCCACCATAGCCCACCCACCCACACACAGATGTAACACGCTAACAACTAGACTATCTCTTATTTGCTCTCCTTCTTACCCAAAGACTTTTGTATCCTTGGATGCATTATGGCTTAGCTGTTCTATAGCTTAGTGGCCAGACCCTTTTGCAGTTTCTTCATGGAGCAAATTCCTTTAGTGCTAGGCTCTAGGTTTCGAACTCTATTACTCCCAACCTTAGTTTTTAGCTTCAGAATATCTATTTCTAGACATGGCTCCTCCACCAAGTGCAAAAGAGTTTAAATCCCAGCTTGAGACATGTCTCTCTTGCTGGCTATAAACACAGCAATGACATGCATTGCAAAACCAACATTTATTAGTCAACTATAATACAGTACTTTATGATGAAATGGAAAAGAATTTTGGAACCGTTACTTTGGATCGTATCCACTACGCAGGAAGGCACTTGACTACAAAACAGCTGGTGGATGTTACATCACAACCTCCTGTGTTGGCATGCCAGTGTCTTCAGACTATTTCATGAATGTTTGCTATCTAGGAGTTATGTAAAATGAAAGTCAATTTTATACCAAGTCATGGATAGTTAGCAACCTCTATGACAGATCACTCTTTTTTGTTTTATATTGATCAAGGCAGGACTTCAGAGAGATAATAGTACTCAGTTCTTGAATTAAGTTCCCTTCACCTTATTATTTGCCAAACCACACATTTAAAATAATGAAACAAATAGTGAAAAGCTTCATTAATTTTACATTGTCCCATAATAAACAAGCATATTAGGCCATATTCTTCAACACAAACTGGCTCCTTTGCCAGTCAAGCCAAGTATAAATTGGAGATGCTCTGAGACTGTTTCAAGTTATGCTATGTATTTGGGCCAGTATACAATAGGCACTAAAATGGTTTAAATTAGGGTTAGCAAGCAAGTTAATTGCCTGGTCAAAGATTATAGCAATTTTATCTTATAGCAAAGATTGGCTGACTAGTCAATTGACTAAATTTTTGACTGGTCAAAGATTATAGCAATTTTACAAAAAAATTACTTTGTTGGGTTTTTTTATGTTTTTGACACATTTTAATGGAACATTTCTGGTTTTTTATGTGTATTATTTGGACCCATTGGCAATTTTTAAATAAATTTTTACTGATACTTGACCTGTCAATTGACCAAACTTTTTTTGACTGGTCAAATACCCAACCCGAGTTTAAATTCTCCTCCCTTCCTACATTAACTATAAGTTGTATAAAATGGAAAATATGTATTATTAATCTGACAGAGATAAAAAAAGCATATTTATTGCATCCACTTTAACTGTGGCCCTGAATGAAGGAATTTCTTATTAATCTCAAAATATAAACAAACGCAAAATACTTTTGAAGGGAAAGAATCCTTAAATATGTCCATGTTATAAAATTATATGAAACTGTTTAAAATTGTAACAGCAATTTGTGAAAATAATGTAAATGAAAGGAAAAAGTGGCCTAAGTTTTACAGTGAACAATGAGGCGGCCAGGGAATGTATCCTATATAAGTCCACCTCTCCTTACAAGATTCAAGACCTTATTCTACTTTCAGTAAGATTGAGTTTCTAACTGATGTAATGTCTATGAGTAGCAAGTGTTACCCCTGTATTACAATAGTGCAAGCAGGAAAATCAAGCACATGGTGGTCATGTCTACATGAGACGCTGACTGCGTAGCAGCCCGAGACTACTGCACAGTAGAGCTGCTTGGCAGAAACCGTGATGCGACACTAATGCACAGTAGTCTCGGGCTACTGTGCAATCAGCATCATCAAAAAGCCATTTGTTGACACCACTGTGCAGTAACATGACTTCCTGTGCAGTCATTTAGTACTTGTGTATACAAGTCCATATATAAACAAGTACTACATGATTGTGCAGTATATAGATATAGATAGATAGATACTTTTTCACAGAGTTCAAATAAAATTCTTTGAGTTCCTTGACTTTTCAAAGGAAAAACTTTAAATAGCTACAAGCAAATATATGTGAGAGTTGTCAACAAGTTATCTTGAGCATAAAGACATCATTTGGATTTCCAGTAAAAAATATCTACTGAAAAAGAAAATATTAATGTGCATATTTACTAGACTCATGTATGACTTATATAATAATGCAGACAAACACTTATTTTTATGTCAAATCTTTGAACTGTAGCATGGCTGAAGAGTTCTAATATGCCCTTCTCCTAACAAATATGATTAGTGGTAAGTTAAAAGTTTGCCTGCTGTCACTGTGACCTGAGCTGACCTCTTAATTTCTTGAGTTCAAGTCCAATTAACCTTTAGGAAGAAGCACAACTGCTCTAACCAGACAAGTCAATAGAATCCAATAGTAATCATTTCATTTTCTGGTTTGTCAAAGGGCAGTGGTCCCACCTCAACCATTTCACACAAAGGTGGTCATTTATCAACATTCAGAATGATCTGTACTGGACTATACCCAGCCCTATTTGAAGTGCACTAATCAATTAACCAGGCAGCATCTCAGTCATGCCACCCTGTGTGCTGCCTCAGAAGAAGACACCAGTTGAAAAATTACTCTCCTTTTGTAATATTTGTCAGTTTGGTTTCAGTAATGAAAATATTGATACTCACTTAAAATGCTTAATACCACTAGAGATTTGACATAGATCTAGGAAGGCATGTTGGGAAAACCTGTCTGGCAAGCAAACCCATTTTTCCACATGGCCAACAGCCCTATTCCACTCCCATGACACCCTGGAGCACATGTGTAACTGATGGAGTTTATTGTGAGTTACTTGCATGATTCCATAAGGGCATGATAGTTCCCCAGGAGAGTAGTAGAAGCATGGGGAACGTCTAATTAAAGTTGGCTGTGAAAGTAAAAAAGGAAGAGGCTTAAAGGGATCATATTTCTTAATTCTGCTCTATATTTTCTACATTCTCAAACTCACTTCAGCCCACCTGATGTAAGGCAATAGATATGTGATCTCTTTTACAGATAGATAAGCAGTGCTCTCATACTGCTGTGCATAGCATGTGTTTGATTTTTCAACAGCTATCTAGTCATCAGTATCCTGATTATTTTTTGTGGAGATTATGCAGCATGCTGAGGGCAGAAGCTGGCTAGGGAGAAAGCAGAGGGAATTGGGAGAGAGTGAATCTACTGGCATTAAGCCATTCATCTCCACAACACGCTCACTGTTCAATCCTGGGTCAGAGCCACTAAGGCCACTCTCCTCCAACACTAGGGCTCTTTCCATATCAGATATAGTTTTTTTGCTATCTTAACAAAGAAGTATGATATATATTTTGGGGCCCTGCTTACAGCAAGCAATGAAATAAGGACATAGTAGTAGATGACAACCTTGATGCCTGGAACATGTGGTCACATTATGAAGGTGATTCTTTTTCAACTAGTATCCATTCAAGTTAGTGAATCTGCATCAAAGAAGTTAACAACAAGTAAAGGGAGAGAGAAGGAGCATAAATCAATCTCTGTTTATGCAGCAATCCTTTTTAAAAAATGCCCAGTGCGCCAGATTATACACAATACTGGAATTATCTGAGACCACTCTGTAACACTGAGACCATAGACCTGAAGCCAGTTTGAAAAAAAACAGCATCTAGGAAGCTGAACTTTCTGAACTAAATCAGCAGAAACAAATGTTGACATCTAATTCCCAGAAACACCTTTATCTGGAACTGCAGAGGTAATCAGCTACGTTAGTCAGAAGTCTGGCAAAAGGTAGGGCCGGGTGACATCTTACTGATTAACTGATTCGGAGAGGCATGAGCTTTCATAGGCAAACCTACTTGGTCAGATGCTGGGAGCAGACAGAAGCATGTTAGTACCGTTAAATAGATCAGGTTTTTTTTAATCTTTTCTGAAAAAAACACCAAGCAAGGCAGGGATATCTTTTGGACCTCATGATGAAAAAGCTGTGCATTGGACTAACAACAATACACTCCTAAGACCAGGTGCTCCTTTTTACCAAAAAATAAATTTCTGGTTAATTATTTTTGCATATCTGATTTAAAGGCATTGTCCAAATAGTACTACTCTGATTAATTTCACACTGACCTGTAAGTACAGTTCTACCCTGGCACTATTTGACACAAATGGAAAATGAAGGTTCTGAATTCACCATCCACCAATAAGAACAACATGGACATGTTTTTATTAAAGCTAAGTTTACAATAATAAACAATCTTTAAAGCATAACTGAAGTGCCTTTTCTTTTCCCTCTTTCTTGATTATTCTCATACAATATATAGATAAGGGATATTAGTGAAAAAACCTTCAAATTAGTTTTGCAGTTTCCTACTGTCCTATATTAAAGGCAGCCTAATAGAATTTATAGGAGTAGAACCCTTTTAGGCAGCACTCTTTGTATTTTTTATTAAGTCCATACTCACAGAATCTACTTAATGTCAATTTTATACAATGGTTACACTGCACAGAGTATTTTATTTTAAACCTCCAGGACACAATGATAAATTGATAATTGACCCCAAGGCCATAGCAAATAGAGAAGCCCTGTTTTTCATTAGTACAGTATTACACAGTTGTTAGGGGAAAGGAGAGTGATGCTAATTGAGTACCAAGGACTTGAACAGTTTAGAATCATCTATGGCTTTAATTTCACGTGTTTAAGGCTTAATAATTCCTAATTGTAAACAGTAAAATAAAGTAAAATGTATATGAGAATACTGAGAATATAATATGAGAATATGAAAATAAAATGCAATTAATACAGTTTTGCCAAGCTTCATGATATAGAAGCCGTTTTCAGTTTTCTGTTTTTGACTCGGTGTTCAGTAAAGGAATAGTTCAGAGATCCTTCTGTTCATTTTTCCTTTTGACTGTCTGCTTAACCAATTTATGGTGTTTTACTGGGTATCAGTTATCATGGGATCTATGTTGCATCTTAAAATGAATGACTCTTGATTTTGCCACCTTTAGGCATGTCATTTACACAGGTGAACATGGTGAAAAAGTGTTGCATCAATTCTGAATATGATTAGATCATGTCTTATTCTGATACCATTCAGTAGGGTGGTCCACTGAAAAATTCTTGCCTCCCACTTCTCAAAATGTCACCCTATTCTAAGTCACCGTAGCACAGATACCTCTGTAGGTCTTGAATGATTCCAAAGCTCTCCTCCTCTGTAATAACAGTTGGGATATATTTATTCCCAAATCTCATTCACTTCCTACATCAACAGAAACTTCCAAATGTTCTGTTGGTTGAAAGACAATCAAATGGATTGTTAAGATGGAAAAGGACATGGTCAGAACAGTTGGGAAATTCACTTATTTCAAGTTGAAATATGCAATAATATATATGCATAATCATTCATACATGAATAAAAAATGGCTGTAACAGAAGAAAAAAAAATCTGAAGATACTGGTAAATGGGAAAAATCTTGAGAAATTTTAAGAAATGTTGAATCCATGCTCAGTCACTATAGTTCATGTGAATGGGATATTTAAAATCCATTAGGCATAGCAAACTTATCAAGAATTCAGAGGAATAAAAAAGTCAGCTTGAAAATAAAAATTGAACTATTGAAGACAACTATGTGGTTAGCAGTTTAATATGACTGCAAAACTTAAACCTTGAAAAGAGAGGAATTCGGAAATCAGACACACTGGAAATAAAGTCTTATTAAAAATATTGAGAAGTCCATGGACAGTAAAAAAGAAATCTAATGACAGGGTGTCAGAAATGCTTGGTATGACATGATCTTATCCATACAATTAAGGGAAAGGAATTAGAAGTCTTTGGAAATGTGGTGAGAGAAGAAAGAGACTTTCTTATAGAAGAGGATATGTAGAAGGAAGGAAGAAGAGGTAGAGACACAGAACAGTGGGTGGAGACAGAAGTGCAGCTCCCCGCTATAACTGAAAACACTTTGCAGGAAGAGCTCGGCATTACAAGGAGTCTTCCAGACCAAACAGAAGTTTACTGTTGGTTACAAGGGGGAGGAAATCTAGCTTCTGGCTTCGAGCCTGCAGCTGGTTTTTCCCCTAGCAATGGCCCCTCCTCACAGCGTGGCTGCAAGGTTTTCAGAATGACAGTGAAGAAAGGGAGCAGAGGGAGCTAATTCTAGGGGTTCCCCAGCTGGCACTGGAAAGTGGGGTGGGTGAATTGGAGCCCCCCACCACCTCAGAGAGACTCCAATACACCCACCCCACCCTCCAGTGAGGGCTGAAAAGCCTCAAGACTGAACTCCCTGCGCTTCCTTTCCCCGCTTGCATTCCAAAAACCACGACAGGCTGGCAGGCTGCCAGGCAGGAGTTACAGAAGACACACTGTTTTGAAATGTCATCTCACCCCTCATGCAATAAGGGTTCAGATTTTCACCCAATTGCCCATTTTTTAGTCTGTCTGCAGCCATGCACTTGTGTTTGGTCATGGCTATACACTGCTTTCTGTGGCCAGATTGGGCCCTAATTGTCACTTCTGTCTGCATCCAGTGTAAACAAAAGACATAGACAACTGGACAGAACTGAGAATCAGTTAGACAACAAGATTGGCAACGAATAAACAACTGTGGAGAGACCTGACTTATCATGTCACCAACCTATGAATCTTGGACAGTTGAATAATAATAATTTTTCACAACCCTCAAAATAGAGAAAATCAGGCAATAATCTATTCAGGTCAATTGAGCAGCCTTAATGTTGTACTAGTGGAATAGAGATCTCAAATGAAATTCAGCCCCTAACTGAAAACCCTGCTGATTGAGACCAGCCTTCTCAATCACATGGCATAAAGTCAGGCAATCAGGATACATGAAAATATAATGTGACTTTCCCCATGTGACCTGGATCACAAAATTCATTTGGAGGGGTAGCTATGTAATTTTCAGGTAGAAAAATATGAGACGGTAGGTGGAAGAAACTAGCAGAAAATATCTCTGGACAGTGCATAGTCAGACAGGAAAAAAAAGATTTTCACAAATCACTGCTGGCTTGGAGGCATAATTCAAACCTGAATCAAGGCTGATTTTGTTCAAGCTGGACAATTCACATCTGACTGGTAAACAATTATGTAATGATTCAAAATCATTCTGGTGTAACTAGCCCATTAGTATTTGTAGTGAAGATAATGCTTTGCCTATTGGTGATTACTGGATAAATTTAATTTGCAAGGGTAATTTGTAAATTTAATTTGCAAAAGTAATACAGTAAGCATCAGAATTTCTCCTCTCGCATACCAAAGTCATAAAAAATCCCAGGTGAAGCACCGGCTTTGAATGATTATTAAAGGAAGAATTATTTGGGATATAGAAGTGTTCCTAGCTTACAGAAAGGCTTCCTGTGTTCTCCAGGTAATAAATAATTCTGGATAATTCAGGATTTTTGCATTTTATCTACAATGCCTTCATAGTTAAATTACTGTTGCTGTCTCAGTCTGTTCTCACCATAGCCAGTTTCAGTCTTGGGTGCTTTGAGAAGTCAGGTTTTGACATCGGAATCCATGTTGCTGCATTTTATTCCATAATGAATGCAATGATAAAAGGATGTACTACAGCTGTTCAGGAAGAAGAATTTCTAGCCTTTGGGAAATTTTGCATTTCAAAAATATATTATGAACTTTCAGTGCTAATTTTTAAAATTGTGACATTTATATGGGATGGACATTTTCAAACACTCAATTTTGAAAGAACCAAAATTTAATTTAGCCAACATTTCTGGAATAGTGTGCTAGCTCCCTGAGTGCCCAGCTTGCTGCCTAAGGAGCCAGAGAGCCCTATGCAGTGGTGACGCATAGCAGGTGCACGGGCATGCATGTTCATTCCCTGAGAGCACTGGTGCACCCCCTGTCAGCCAGAGTTCCTCACATAGGCAACGGGCAGGGGGCAGGTGGCAGCACTGGTGCCCCCTGAGAGTGCTGGCCGGGGAGTGGGGACACCCAGAAAAGGGCCACTGGCACTTCTGGCTGTACCCCTGGCACTGCTGGGTCAGCGCAATCAGCCACAGAGGGACCCTAGCCCCCCGGTTACTGACTGGCCACTGGGGGGGCAAGTGCCCCTCTGTCTCAAAGCACCAGTCTCCCATGCTCCTATGTACCAGCCATACCACCCACATACCAGGTAGCCAGAAAAAATAAGTTTGTCAGGAAGCAAGACAGCCTGTCTTCCTGCCTGGACACCCACCAGATGGACAGCCTGGAAAGGCAACCAGACTAGCCAGGGAACTTACTAGACAGACTGCAAGACAGCTGGTTATTCTGAGGAACTCCAGTTACTGGTGGATAGGCTGGCAGCAACTTGATAGCTTGCCTGCCTGGTTTTCATTACAAAAAATGGATAGCATTGGCATAATTGTATTTAATCAACATTTTCTGAGAGAAAACTGTTCTATTGGAAATATTTTTATCAGCTCTAGTTGATAACCTTAAGATATGTTTAACCGTTGCCTCCAAATGACTGTATTTCCTATTTGAAGTTCTAACCTCCCCAAATCAGCTTCCTGAGAAAGTCTGTAGGCCTGCAAAGATTTATAGTTTGCTCCATAGTCCACAGGGCAAAAACAAAGGCAGAGTGAGCAAGCTTGAGAGGATAAGTGTACTGCTTCTTTAACTCTGTAGAAGGAAGCAAAACAGGAAGGGAGTGGGGAATGCTATCAGCAGAAACTCTAGAGTGGAGCAGAGAAGGAGAGTAGGTTTAGTGAAAATAGTCTTGTAAGGAACATATTAAAAAAACAATTAATTTTTGATTGAGTATGGGTTTTAGTGAAGGTAAGCAGTTAGCTTTTAAATAAGAGACCTGAAATTGTAAAAAAAACCAAAAAAACCCAAAAAACCCCCCAGAAAAACAAGAGTATTACAGTTTTAGAACTGAAAATGTTTAGAACTGATCCCAGGTATTCTTGAAAAATTCAGAAATATAGCTGTAGAGTTTTAAGTGATAACATGTTTTTGGTGAGAGGCTTATGGGTTTTTTTAATCACATACTTGATGCATAGGGATGTGTAGTGATAGACTAATTGGATAGAGGAAGTAGTCTAAGTACTCGCAATAAAAAAGTTTTGAATTATATTGCAGTTAGACATTTTTAAATGCCACATCCTATCCTTCTGTCTTCCTATATAAACAAGCAGAAATGTGATTGCTCTGAGTTGGTCTGAATCACCTTTATGCTAAGAAAGGAGTAAATCAGGCAGTTCTCACTTCTTTGCTGAATGATCTAAGATGAAAACTATTATACAAAGGTTCCTGACTCTGGCTATCAAGTAAATGGAGACACCTCCCTTGCAACCTCGACTCAGATACCTAAACTCCAAAACTGGGATTTCCTGAGATTAGTGTTTCCAACTGGCTACTCATCTTGCAGATTTTTTGTTCATTTTTTCTGAGGCACCAAACTCACCATATGTACAGTAGAAGGCAACTGGGTGCCTAATTCTGGGTGTCTTCTGTAGGAAGAAGACACCTAGATTTTAAATGTTGCAGTGCCTATTTTGCAGATGCCTAAATCCTTCTTTGAATCTAGCCCTTAGATAGATCCAATTAATGACTGACTCAAATCTTTAAAGGGAGGATTGATTCTCAGTTTATAACTCAAAGCATTTTTCCCCTTCTGACCAGCATTACTTCATTTTTATGTGATTTAATTTTCATCCAGCCACAATAAAGATATGATGTGGTAAGATTTTTTTTGAAGGGTATTCAAAGCTTTGCTAGAAAACTTTCAGTATATTTTAAGGATATTATTATTTGTAAATAAAAATGCATGTTGATAAATATGTATGATAGGAGTGATGAAAGTGAGTGATAAAAGGATCTTTGAAGCTATTTTCTTTGTACCACACTTAAAAAGAACTGACAAAATATCTAAAACCATAAGTGACACAAACATTGGCAATTCATATCTTATCAGTGATCTGTTGAAAAAGAAAAGACTATGTGTATGCAGTATTGTCTCTTGAGATCAAAGTGCATGTCATTTGATCCACGAAGAAAGTGATAGCCAGCAATAATTCAGTTATGCCTACTGAGTTTTTATCAAGTAGCTCTCTTCAATGGATCTACACCTATGCTAAGCAGAAAAATTGTAGCTTTCTAGCCTTGTCTTTGACTAATCTGTTGTCACTATAATGTGTGAAATCTCTGAATATACGCACATTTACTACAAGCAAACAAGCTGTCCAAAATCTAATTAGACAAAAATCTGCCCATCTGTTCTACATTATCATGGGGCTTGCTCACATGCATGTTGTTTTGTTACTAAAAGGCAGAGAGGCAAATTGAATTGAGCTGGACTCCCTCTTAGAGAGGGATCAGGGCGTGAAGTCAGGCTCTTGCTGTGAACCAACAAAGCATCACTGGGAGAAAGTGTACTGAGAGGAGTTTTCTTTTTCTAAGGCCACATGTCCAGTGCTTAGCATGGGCCATAAGGGAGTGCTAATGCCATTGTTCTGTACAAGGCAACATGCATTGCAACCATATAAACTCTGTTCTCCATGCAAATTGTTGATTTTTGTTGTTATTCCCCTGTGGCAGCTGCCCTTTTATTATTAACAGACTGCCATGGTATGCTGCAGTTAAAACACCATTTATATTAATGGGGTACACTTAATTGAAAACTTTTGTACAGGAATTATACAAGAAAAAATCTAACTACTGTGATCTAATACAGTGTTTCTTCGTTTAGTAATTATACATTGAAACGTTTTTTGATTTGTTCAAATGCCACACATCCGTGTCATTTTGTGAGTTATAGTTTATTAAAATACTCATCTGCATACTCTATTATCCACACAGGATAACAAATTATAGTGCTTTCTCAGCTAAACTTATGGATAAGATAGGACCACTATTCACATTATTTTTCTTATATGTAGGCCAAACAGTGGAGAAGTGTCATCTCATATGAACTTATTGAATACTTTGAAAAGGAAAGAATGATGTTCTCTGATAGGCACTGAAGACCCTCTTGCCCAAGGTGTAGAACATGCTATTTTATCCAGCAAATGTTTACTATAAAATATTGGATAAACATTTTATATTGTTTACCCCCCACCCCCACAAAAAGAATCCTATGAGAAGCAAACAAAAGTTTCCATTTTCCTATGTGAGTAACTTAATTACAAATTCATGGTCCCTCTGGTATTCATCCTCAAGCCTAATAAACACTGAATTCTGGATAGTAGTACAGGTTAGACAGGAGGACTAAAGACTTAGACTTAAAATAACCTATGATTTGGTGGGTAGGGCATTTTACTGGGAAGTAGGTTTGAATCACTTGAGATAGAGGATGAATTTGAACCTTGGTTTCTGTCTTGAGTGTGTGAATAGCCACAAGACTACTATATAAAAACCGCACCACAGTATCTTTTGGCATTTTTAAAGAAAACAGTGAATTCTGCTCAGACCCTAGAATGAAAAGATATAGCTTCCTTCTTTGAGACAAGGGCTCAGGGCCATGGGTGACTGGTGCCACCTTTGTCAGGGGGGGCACATGGCTCTCCTCAGTGACCAGTCAGTGACTGGGGGGTCCCCCCACAGCCAATCTCGCTGACTGGTGGAGGTCCCCCCATGTCCAGGCTCACTGATGGGGGGGGTCCCCTATCGCAAGATGACCGATCACTGAGGCTGCTTCCAGGAGTGCCACGGTGCTCCCACTCCCTGGCCAGCACTTGCAGGGGGGGCACTGGTGGTCCTGCCAGCCCCGCCCACCCGTCACCTAAACCTACACGTCGCCACTGCTCAAGGCTGTGGATCCAAAGTGAATGAAACACCTCCCTGGGTAAGGTGTCTGAGTGCAGGGTATGCTACTAAGATTCTGTGTTTTCTTATAGGCTAACTCTGAGGCAGTTGACATTAGGCAGCTCCCTGCTCAGCATACTGGCTATTTTGAATCCTACTCTGAGGGGTGTCTACACATGCCCCTGACTATGTAGTTGGTACCGATCAGTCCCAGCAGCGCACAGGTTGTTTCCAACCCTACTGTGCAGTAGCGTCAGCATCATGCCTGCCAATGCTATATCACTGCAGCGATAAGCTACATTGTTGTAGCTCATTGCTACGGTGATGTAGCGTCCCCTGTAGACATGCCCTGAGGCACCTAAAAGATATGTCTGTACCATTTTTACAGTGGGGATCTGGATCACATCCTGCCTATATCTTCCCACTCCCCATATATAAAACCTTGAAATAAGTAGGGATGCAAACTTGTGGGCATGCACACTGCTTATGTACTCTGTGGGTAGAAACAGAAAAAACTCCAATAACTATGGACAAACTGCCCCTCCACAAAAAGGAGGGGAGGTAGACAATTGAGAAGATATATGTGTGCTAGAGGATGGGGGGAAAATTGCATCATCTAAATCAGTGGTTCTCAAACTTTTTCCTACAGAACCCATTTGCAAAGATCCATGGCCTGTCCTGACCCACACTCCCCTGGCTCTACTGGTGCCCAATCCCCAGTCCCTTGCCCCTCCAGGTTAATGCAAGCAGCAGTAGAGCAAGTCCAGCTCCAGCATGGGCTGGAGGGAGGAGGAAGAGAGTCCTATGGTAGCCCCTCTGGGCAGCCTGGTCATGGCCCCTCCCACCTTCCAAGCAGCATCTCCTGACTGCTCTGCCCCCATGTGCACTGGCCCTGGTGCCACCAGCCCTGCCACACAGTTCTCCCCTCTCCCTTCTCCCACTGGAAGGGGCAGGTGCTTTACCACCACCCCTTTGCCCTGCTGCAGCTCGCAACTCTTTGAAACATTCTTGTGAACCATTTTTGAGTTGTGACCTATGGGCTGGGTCACAACTCAAAAATTAATGAAGAATGAGAAACACTGATTTAAATGATTTTTGTGACCACCATGATTTTGGGTGACACTGGGAAGTAAATTGGTGACTTCCACAGTTAAAAGTACAGGTCCCTATAACTTATGACAAGAATTATAGCAGAAAAAATGTAGAAGACTCAGATCCTTGTGGATTGGAAACAGCTGGGGACAGATAAGACATTGTGCATTACATGAATATTTCCTCTACTGTTCTGTGCTGTGATTGTGTTGCTGAGTCCTATTTTAAAAGGGAAAAATGTCAGTAGGAATCCTAGCACATTTTGAATAATTTTTGGTCACAAAGAAACTCAAATTTATGTTTGTAACTTTCTGTGAAAACTTTTTTTATTGATTTTTAAATATATTTTTTAAACCAAAGAATTAAAAAAAAAAAAGAAATATAAGATGTCCTTTTACAAAATACGTTCTACTATTGAACTAGTGCCTATGGAATGTTGCACCTCTATTGACTTCATGAGCCTAAGGGTCAGCCTAAGTTGATATTATTGATCCTACTGTTTTATAATTTATAAAATGAATAATCAATAGAATATAAAGTTCAGAGCCATATTCACTTTCTTTCTAATTCTTTTTAAATCAACCAACTGAGAATTGCTTAGTGGCAAACAAGAAAAAAAAAGAAAAGAAAAAGAAAATATAATTAGAAAATACCACAAAGTTTCCATTTTAATTTCCTTGTAGAGTTGAAACATTTTTAAACTTCTTTTATAAGATTAAAAAAAAATCTCTAAAATTTCATGTCTTTTCAGCACTGAAAAAAATAGAATATGAGTTTAGGAGGTCATGTGTACCTCCTAACTGGGGTAAATGCTTGACAGAAGTAACATGGGACAGGGAGAGAAGAGAACAGAGATAATGACTAAGAACAACTGCAAGAAATTACATATGTAAGTGAAACAATGGAGTTAAACAATAAAATAAACACTAAATTCAAGACAGTATTAGACAGTGAAGAGAATAGCAGACACAGATAGCAAATGAAAAAAAGAGAACACCTATTTTTTAGCTCAGTCAAGCACAATATTAACAGTTACATTTAGAATTCCATCTAAGTATTATACAGTAGATGCTTTTTAATATATATATAAAATCAAATTAAATTTGCTTGCAAATGCTGAAATTTTTTCTGTGCATATATTTTTTCCTCTCATTGTCTCTACTTCTCACCTTCTCTTCTTTTCTCATTTTTTGGTCTCCAATATATTTAACACAATAGTTGTAACTTAGTTTTGTCCTATTTTATAAGTCTTGGATCCAAGTTTGTTTTGTGAGGCAGGCTCAAAGGCTAGAATTTGTTCTATAACATTTTAAAATATATTTATTGGTATTATTCTAACTTTACCCATTTTGATTCTTGTAAGTCCCAAGTGTGGTTGAAGCAAACTTGTCAAGAAGCCCTGGGTCTTATCTTCTGTGGTATGGTCGTGTCATAGTACAGAATCTAGCTCCATATTTTTCTACAAGACTTACAAAACGTATTTCTTATTTGTTTGCCACACAAATCAAATAATAATGATTTTTTTTAACATCTTATTATCTTTATTCATTGTGATGGGCAAGAGCTCTCTGTAGCTTCCCTGTAAATGTTCATTTGCCTAAAGAAAACAAAATATATTTTCCCTTTAGACTATCTGCACTGATATATTGAAATAGCAGGGAAAAGGGGGGTGGGGGGGGGAAAGGCCATAATGCTTCATTAGTTAATTGTGCAGAGTACAGCTCTTTAGGGGTAAACAAGTGAAGGACATTTGCTGAATGGTCTGTGCCCATCATGCATATTATGGCCTAATGATGCTAGTAATGGTAGGAGGCTCCCGGAGAGTCATCTGTCAAATTAGCACATTGAATTATTTATTGCTCAGAGTAAAATTGTTGAAAGGTAGCAGCTGAGGCATGTTTTAAAGAAACTATAAAATTCTGAAAAAAAAAAGAATGAATAGTATTGCTACTTTGCATATTCATCATTAATTTTACAGGTAAAGATAAAAATTAATAGTTATGTATTGCACATTGACTATATCTAAATAATATGTATATAAATATACCCATACATACATATGCCTTAGGTATTTAAATATACTGTTATTCATGGTACATGCATATGTGGTCATATACATGTGAAAATATATATGTGCATATTTATATATAAGCAGCATAAATACTGTGCAATAAATAATTCATTATATTGGTATACTAACATGCCCATTTATTAAAATAATAATACATACATACATTAAAATACTGTGGTGCCATTGATCTTATAATTTATAATTCATTTAATGTTTATAAAAGCTTGTTGCAAATCTCAGATGATAGGTGCTCAATAAACACAAAGAGTTATTAGTATTTTGTAGCAACATTTTAACAAAGTCCAAGCCTACTGTATGAAGAATGTATCTTTCACATCATCTGTCCATGTGAGGATACTGAAGACTTACAAAGTGTTTTGAATCTACAGAATGGCAAAGTCTCTGGAACTCCTACAGAGAGTAATTTGAAATCTTCATGCTGTGGAATCCTTTACTTTTACACAGGTTTTCATTCCTGTATGAGTACCAAAATGATGGCATGACCGGTGTACAATTAAACACTTAAATAACTTTACTCTTGTGACATGATCAACTGTTTTTACATGAACAGATAGCAACACAATCAAAGGCAGTATAGTTTCTAGAGTTTTCAGGCCAAATTCACTTTGCAATTGAACTTAGTTTCTTCAACTTTCTTCCAGAGAGATATTAGTCACCAACTAGGAAGTGGCATTTAGAAGGACCTCCTATAATAGGGCTTCTTATAGGGCACTGTCTAGAACCAACCCTGGGATCATACTGGGGTCTGGAGGCAGCTCAGCTGACTGTCAGTCCCAGCCCCAGGACCACACATAAGTCTTGAGCTGGCTCCAGTGCAGTCCTGGTAATGCTGAGCCAGCCACAGCGCAGTCCCAGTGCTGGAACCTCCAATTGTCAGTTTTAGTTCCCAAACCATGCAAAACTTTGGAACTAATTCCCGTGTGTTTCTAGGGCTGGGACTACATCTCTAAATTTTCATGAGTCTTTTCAGCATTGAAAAAATAGAATATGAGTTTAGGAGGTCATGAGTACAGGGTGAATGTTTGAGGGAGCTAACATGGGAGAAGGAGAGAAGAGAACAGAGATAATGACTAAGAACAACTGCAAGGAATTGCATGTGTAAGTGAAACATTGGAGACAAACAGTAAAATAGACTCTAAATTCAAGAGAGTATTAGACATTGATGAGAATAACAGACACAGATAGCAAATGAAAAAGAGTGGCCCCTGTTGGGAAAGGGCTTGCACTCCAGGAAGCTGTGATGGGCTACTGCCAGTCATGGTCACTCACCACTCACTGCTTCAGCTGCTGGGCGGGGCCTGGCCCCCGCTGCTCGGTCTGTGCTCAAGGCAAGCCACCTCCTGACAAGAGGGGTCTTATTCAGTCACTGGTCCTAAGCACAGGCTAAGCGGCAGCAGCAGCTAGCCTGGGGAAACCCCTCTGTGGTGCCAGTGGCTGAATAAGCCTCGTCCGAACAGGAGGGGGCTTACCCTGAGCACTGAGAGGTCACTGGCACTGCAGCAGAGTCTGTTTGGCAGGGCTGTTGCCCCTCTGTGCTCAGGGCCAATGGCTGAATAAGCCTCCTCCTGCCAGGAGGGGGCTGGCCCTGAGTACGGGGTGGCAGCGGCTGGGCAAAGCAGACCCTGCTGTGATTCCAGCAGCCTCTCTGTGCTCAGGGCAAGCCCCCTCCCAGCAGGAGGGGGCTTATTCAGCTGCTGGCTGCTGGCACTGCAGCCACCACTCGGCCTGTGCTCAGCACCAGCAGCTGAATAAGCCCCCTCTTGCTGGGAGGGGGCTTGCCCTGAGCACAAACAGAGTGGTAGGGCCTGGGCACTACAGGGCCAGTAGAGCTGCTGCAGAGCATGGCAGCATTGTGCAGGGCTTGCAGGGCTCTGGTCCACTCCGGACCCCAGTGCTGCCATGCACAGCCCGCCACAGCTCTACCACCCCCCCAGTGCAGTGCCCTTGCTGGGAAGGGTCTTGTGCTCCCCACATTATGACAGGAGCTGCTGCCCCCAAAAAGTGCCCTTCCCTCTCCCGCTGCCAGGGTAGGGATGGAGCATGGCCAGACGCCTGCCACCAGGGCCCCTTGGGGTGGGGGGAAAGGGACAGGGGTTATTCCTCATTCCTCTGTCATCCAGTGGAGGGGACAGCAGGGGGCCTATTGCAGGGCAGGGATCACAGTGGCAACAGTGGGCAGACCCAGCTGCCAGTAGGGGTAGAGGGGAGACTAACTCTCCTCCTTGCCCCCTTCTGCCGCAGGGCCCAAGGTGCCCTGCTGCTGCAGCAGTGAGGGGGGAGTACTCAGCAGACCCAGTTCTGGTCCCTGCTGGTGGGCTAGGGAGGGAGGAATTAAACCCCTCTCTGGCCAGTTCAGCCCAGACTGACCATGCCCCACCCAGCACAACTTCCCTGCAGCTCTAGCACCAGACCTCCCCCCCAGCTCCTGGCCTGAGCAACTGCAGGCATGTGCCTGCATTGCCTCAGTCCAGAGAGAATGTTTGTCCTGTTACAAACCAGTTTAGCCTAGGCAGGTTAGACTAATCTGCAAAGGTTGAATCAATTCAGGTTCCAGCTTTTTGAATGTCTGTCCCTAGCTTAAAAGTGCAGTTCTGTAACAAATGCCTAAGTCTTTCATCTCATGTAACTCCTTGGCTAAGTCAAAAAGCCAAAGCTTAATTAATACAATCTTTGCAAGTTAGTGTAAACTGCATAGATTGAACCAATAGGCAAGTGAACAGACATAGAGGGTACAGACAGAAGTGCAGCTCCCTGCTATAACTCAAAATGCTTTGCAGGAAGAGTTCAGAATTACAACAATCCCCCAGGCCAAATAGCAGTTCACTGCTGGTTTCAGGGGGAGGGGAATCTAGCTGCTGACTTTGAGCCTGCGGCTGGTTTCCCCTAGCAATAGCCCCTCCTCCCTGCCAGCCCACACTGTTTTCAGAATGGGAGCAGGGAACTCCCTCTGCTTCCTTTTCCCTCTCCCATTCTGGAAAGAGCTCAGAGGCTAGGAGGCAAGCAGACACAAATTACAGAAGATGCGATGTTCTGAAACATCTTCATCTGAACCCTCATGCAATGAGGGTTCAGATTTTTGCCTGATCTGCCATTTTTAAAAGTGTGTAGCTGTGCACTTGTGTTTGGTCACAGCTATAGACTAGTTTTCATAGCCAGATTGAGCAAAAATTGTCACTTCTGTCTACACCCTCACTTTTGATTGTATAAATGCAGCATTCAATGGCCCAGGCCAGAAGCTTAAAAGGTGCTAGAACATGCTTCCTTGCTCCGCTGGAACAGACAACTTGGCCAAAGCTAGCCTGGCCACCCTGCAAGGAGAGGGCTTGTAGGGGAGGTGCAAAGCCTCCTAGGATGCAGGGGGAATGTGAATTAACTTGAAACTGGAGGGGATCTGGGACAGAAGTTCAATAAACTGACTTCATTTATATCAGTTAAGTCTGATACTACACCCATCCAGGTTTATCTTAAACTGGTTTCAGCCATTTTGAGAGTGGTTTATGTGCATGAACTTCTGTTGTGTTACAGATTTGAACTGGTTTCAGTTGGTTTTACTTATACCAGTTTATGTGTAATTTCTGTCTCTAGCCTTTATGTTTAAATATTTTTAAGCCCCTTAGGCTCAATGCTGCAAAAGCTTGCACTAGTATTTTACTTTACACATGTGGGCTGTGTTCAGACAAGCATGGGTGTTTTGTTCTGTGGGGACAAGGAGCAGCAGTGCATCTTGTGCCACTGCTACTTGTCCCTGAGAAATGCTCATGCCACATGCACTTTTGAGTACAACAAGTTGCCCTGGGTGGGGTAGGGAAGGCTAGGGCCAGCACTGGGGCTGGGGCCAGCACTTACCCGGGGCCCTGGGGCCCTCTTGGGGCTGCAGCAGTGGCTATTCTGCTGCATGGAACCTGGATGGCAACCAGTGTGGCTCTGGGCAGCCAGGCTCTGGTTTTGAGCAGCACACACTCCTGGTGTGTGCACTGCTCCCTTATTTTTTCCATGGGTTTTTTGACCCCTGGATATCCAGGGGTCAAAAAAACTCATGGAAAAAAAAATCAGAGCAGTACACACATAGACAATGTGCCCTTGCAGCATGGAAACCATCTAAATGTGTGGTATGTGGCAGCACAGACGTGTTTGTGGTACCACATACTGCATGGCCATGCTCGTCTGGATGCAGCAGTGATGTGTTATAAAGGTGTTATTGTATTAGGGCAGGAATGAAACTCACATTTTTGACATGGTGACAAAGAACTCACATGACAAAAACTTAGAGTCTGCAGATGACACAGTATTACAAATACCCTTTGGCATAAATCCCAAGGGCAGAGAGTTCATTAAAAGACATATTGTTATTTGCCCAAAAGAGATAAAATACAAACTAAACTTGACATGCCCCTATAAATACTAACACTGATGAACAAAGACACTGCAGAAGTTTAAAGAAATTCACTGCAGCACTGAAAATATTTCTTCCTAAACTCTTTTCTTAAAACTTTTTGCCTGGTCTTTTTAAGTTCATTTCTTCTGAAATAACACATGGAAATCCTTGTATGTAGACCTCCATTTCTGTCCTTTTTACATTACTTCTTTTTCTCTCATTCACTCTCTTTTTATGTTGCCATTTATATATATGTATAATTCTTCTTTTTAAAGATAAATTAAAGGAGAAATTTATAAACCCCACCATACATTTGTTAACAATATATGCCATGAATTTGCACTCACAAAGTCTTGCTACTTAGCAGTAAGCTTGCAGTTCATTAAGGCTATCTTTGTTTAATTGCATATCTTTTGTACAAGAAGCCCCAGAGGGGTGGTGACCAGACAAAGGAAGGGGGAAAAAAAGTCATTCATCTGTATAATGCTCAGTAATTGAATTTCTCCCATATTTCACAATCAGATTGCTTGTCTTTACAGTTGTCTTTCATTTGAATAAACTTTGTCTAAAATGAGTTTCCTCTAAAAATGGAAAGTTAGAACAAAATCTGAGAACACTTTGGCCAAAGATTTTTAGCTGTATTTTCTAACAACCTTGCATGTAATCGTAATAGTCTGCCACAGAGAGAAAAATTACATCTAGGCTTTTATTGCCTACTAGAAAGAAGAAAAAGGGATAGTAATTAGGCACAGGGGCCTGAGGTCTATATGACAAGCAGGCCACCAAGCTTGAGCATAGGAGGCCACCTAATGTTCAAGTCCACCCAAATCTGAAAGGAACAAGCATAGCTCCTTGAAACAAAGCCAAGCAGCACGACATCATTACTGTTAATAACCTAGTAAACAAAAAGAGACTTGGTTTTAGTGGCAAAACATCAACCTCATTGGAGCAGCTGATGCAGCAAAGGACAGTTGGTCTTACTTTGATTAGCATTGTCCTATGAGCTGATCAACACTTTATAAAGAGCTAAAGTAATTGTCTAGTCTGAAAAACTGTTTATATATGATACCCCAATTGCAACAAACAACCTGTGCTTGTAAATTGCTGACATCTGCTAAGGATCACACAGGAGCAGAGATTACTTTCATTTCATTTAAAACTATTAGTTCATGGATAAAAAAGCAAAGTGACAACTGCAGTGTCAATTTAAAACTTGGTTAAAATGTATTACAAAAGAACACCTAAGCCCCTAGATTTTCGTAAGGGATTGTATATTAACCACATTCACAAGGGAGAGCCCGGTCATATTTTTAGTTATAAATTGGAATGACTATTTGAAAGGAAAAATGTTTAAGGAAAAGCACTTAGTTAAATTAATGTTATTCTATTGTTGTTACATTTTATGCAATACAGTGGGGCTATATTCTTCAGGCCTGCTTCATATTGAGTAATACCTTGCCCCATGAGAAGCCCCACTGATTTCAATCAAGCTTTGTAAGGGTTACAGAATCTGGCACCTATTGTGTAGACAAACACAAATTAATTGGTTGTCTTGAAACAAGAAGCATAAAGAGCACTGAAGTCCAGATCTTGAAAGTATACTGAATTTGCTGACAAACATGGTTCTTTGAATTCGATCTACATTTTATTGCAGATAAAATTTTCTGCCTTCAATGAATTGTAGATTAATCATTGCCTTTAGATATATAATTTCCCACTTTTCATAGCCAGAAATCTAAATGTTAGCAATAGTGTCTGCAATTAATTGCAGTTATAATTATAAGGGCCAGTCAGACAAATTTTCAAAGGAGCCCCCCAACTGGAAAGAGCAGTCTATTGTAGGACAGTTTGCTGTTTCTATGCATATACCCTGTGTGGATAACAGCTTTATGCTCACAAATGAGTCTGTTTGCTGGGAAAATTTTAAAAAAGGAAAGAAAATAGTTGTCACTGATGCAAAACTAGAGTTTAATAGATTCACTTGGCTGAAATTTAACACAATTAGTATGATTATGGTTTGTGTGGAACAGACTAGACAAAGTAATTTAACCCTATTTAATTAGGCAACAACTAATTCCTTTTAGAATTTCATTAGGAATAGTGTACTGAAAGATTTTGTGGTAGGAGCTTTTTTCATAAACTGCTTCTGAGTTTTCAGAAACATTCACAGTAAATAGACAGCAGTACTACAATTATAATTTTGTTTTCAGTTTATGTAAGTGTTTTATGTTTCTGGCTGTTTTGTCTGGCTTATTTTTTTCACCTTAGCTTTGTAATTAAAAGGGTGCGGTTGCATATTTTCTTTCCTGATCAGGCACAATATTTCCAAAACAAACTTAATATAGCAAATTTAGAGAGATTTTAGTGAGAGCTGGTTTGTAACATGAGAATTGATGTAATCTGAAATAATTGTTTGTAGAGTACAGGTAGGGTAACATAGATATTTAGATGTCTACTGTGAGTATATGTAGAAAATGCAAACCATTCATTGACAAATACCTGATTAGAGTAAACTATAGTTATTTAAAAGAGATGCTGTTTATATTTTCTTTTCCTTATAGACAATTAATTTATAGATGTCATAATTTATGAGCTACCTCTTTTTATTTTCATATTTATTGTGACCTGCTCTTTAATGTATAAATTCATAAACACACTAAAGTTTTATGAATATTTTCTAATAATAGTGACACCAGATCATTTAAAATGAGTAATTTTGTTAGGAAAAGATGTAAAGATGTCTCTACTTCTTTCTCTGAAAGGTCACCAAAGTGACTGTTGTTGGGACATGCAGCATTTATTGATGCTTTTTTATATGCCCAACTCTGTTTATATATCAACTGACCTTTAAGACTCCAATTTAAAGCTATAAAGTGAATGCTTCCTGTCTTATTGATTTGGTAAGGCCTATTTCCACACTAATAAAATGAAACCCACTTTGCTAAAATATTTTTTCAGCCAATGACTATCGATGAACTCAAGCCTTGACAATTTTGGGAGAGGTCAACCAGGAGTAAGCAGGTCATATATGTGGTAAATGAACTTCCAGGAGCAAATCACTGGACACTATAAAAATCAAGAGTTGTTCTTTAAAAGACCAACCTGAAACCTCCTTAACCAGAAAATAACATCTGACCTGGCAGTGAAATTTATCACAACATTTCAATTAAAACTTGGCAGCCACACAGCAAACATACTGCTCTGCAACAATTGATCTTATTACAAGGAACATAGTTCTGTGTGTGTGCATGGAGGGGAGAAGCAGTTACTATTATTGCTATTATCCTATGAATATTAACTATATAGAATGGAGGACTTCCTTGTGTCATTCACCATTTACTAAAAAGCTCATCATTCTTCCTAAATAAAGACATTACAGGCAGCCTAATGATATCTACAATCATTTTGTATGTGTACATTTACATTAATATTAGTGCAGCTGTGCACCTCTACTTATATTTTATGCTTCATGATGAATGGCATCTGCTGTATATAACAAATAATGATTTCAATTCCTTTAAACAGAATATTAAGTTTAAGAAGGAATGAGATCCTGAGTCAGCAGCCCCATCCCTTTTTATGAAAGCAAAGATATACATACCCAAGTTAAATACATGCCTTAATGCTTTGGTGAATGGAAGCCAAAGAAACTAGGCTTTTAGTTTTACTGAGAAGCATGTCATTTTATACAGGAGAATATGTTATGTGTATTTCCTATGCAGAGCATGTTTCATGTGGACCCTTCTTCCCACATTTGTGGTCCTACCAGTCTGATACTGTATATTTGATCTACAATTTTAGTTTGTTTTTACAGTTGACAATGACAGAGTTTGCAGTGATATTACATGTGCATTAAACATAGCTAAGCCAATGGGAGGAGTTAGGAAAGGTAGAGATATGAAAACAAATAGCTGCATTTACAATGAATAGATACATATTTAATTTTCTACATTGTCCATCAGACTATGAAAAAGGCAAGAAAGACCAGAAAGAGCCCATTAGTATCTGTGCGTGTGATGTTCAGAAGCGCTGAAAGGAAACTCACAACTTTTATTGTTGGAATTTGAATGACCCAAAAGCAATTTAGCTACTGTACCATTATTAAATCCAGTTACTGTAAACAAATGCTGTAAAGTACTGTAACAAAATACTAACTATATATTAGAAAGCAATGTTATAATACATATTAATGACCACATAGTAATTACAATTACAAGCTGTAGATCAGATTAGACTCCTTGCAGCTGGACTAGTGAGGGAGCTTCTAGCTGTCCCACGCTGGCTGGCTCCACTAGATAAGCTCAAAGTAGCAAGGAACCTCTATCTCTTGCTCCATTTTAGATGCCTAGATTTCTCATTGGATCCTAGCTGGAAACTTCACGCATATTTGTCTTGCCTTTTCCACACACCAATGAAACTTCCTTTTCTCATTTGCTCTATATTTCCCAAAGATAATGTCACATATGCTATGATGGCTCTATTTTGCCCATCCTTCCTCCTGAAATAGTGTATCTATGGCTCATCATGCTTCATTCTACTGATGCAGCCTTGTCATAGTTTCAGTTGATTGTCTGTCTCACCTTCTGTTTTTTTCTCTTTTTCTCAGTTCATGGATTCCTATATTGTTATGCTTGCATCTGATAAAACTTCCCTTCACCTATTACATTACATTTCATAATTCACACACCTGTTGACTTCTATAAGAGTTGTAGGGAGTCTTAAAAACCAGGAAATTTATTTAGGTCCATAAACATGCATGGATATGCTTAACTTAAGAGCTAAGTACAGGCAGTCAAACAAGCCCAAGGAGGAATCAATCCAGTCTTTGCAGGCTTCTCTAAATTGTATAGATTGAACCAATAATGAGGTGAACTCATGTTCAGTTTTCACTTAGAAAAGGCAGGTGGGACCTGCACTGGCCCAGGCCAGAAGAGAGCAGGTGCTTGCGCATATCTCCCAGCCTGCTAGCCATTGCTGAGCCTACCCCAGCCAAGTGGGGGCCATCCCTGACTGGCTGCCCCGCACATACCCCAACCTGCTGATGTCCTCTGTAGGTGCCAGCCTCCTGAGCTGGACATCTGCCCATGGAGGCGGGGACCCTATGCCTCAGAGGACTTCCCCCAGCCTGGGGACCCCAACTTGGGGCTGCCTGGCCCCAGGAAGTGACATGACTGGCAGCTTGGCTCTGCCACTGCCACAAGTGGGAGAGAGGGAGCATTCCCCTGGGCCTGGTGCCTGCCCTATGCAGCCAGGCATGATGGTATGGGGGGGAGCCCTGTGCCTTGATGGGTTTCTCCTGCCCAGATTAGGGTATCCTGGTGTGGGACTGCCCTGCCCCCGGGGAAGCCCTGTGCTGAGGGGAATCCCCACTTCTCCTCCCCCACATGGCTGGATGGCTTGGCTTCACCACAGGTGGGAGGGGGGAAAGCATTCCCTGGGCTGTGTGCCTGCCCAGGTAACTGGGTGTGGGGGCATTGGAGGAGCCCTGTGTCTCAGGGTGGGGGGCGGGGGGCAGGATTCCCTGGGCCCGGCCCAGGATCTCCCAGGCCAGGGCTGTCATGGCCCAGAGAGCTGAAGAAAATCCTGCCCTTCCCTTCTCCACACATGGCCAGGTGCTTGACTCTGCTGCTGCTGCAATGGGAGCGGGGCAGGGGACATTCCTTTGGGCCAGGTGCCTGCCTGTGCAGCCAGATGTGGGGCACAAGGGGAGCCCCATGCCTCAGGGATCTTCCCTTGGCTTGGCTTAGGGTCCCTCGGCTTGGGGCTGCCCAGCCACAGGGAGCTGAGGGGAATGCTCTTCCTCTCCCCACACCTCTGGTGGCTCTGGAGCCAAGCCAACCAGCCACATGAGGGAGGGAGAGGGGGATTCCCTTTGGCTCTCTGTGGCAAGGCTCTGTCCCCAGGCTGAGGGGTCCTGGGCTAGGGGAAGGCCCCTGAGGTGCAGTGCTCCACCCTGTGCTCCCACACCTGGCTGCATGGGTATGGGACCAGAAAAGGGGAATCCTCCCTCCCCCACTCCCACCTGTGGCAGTAGTGGAGCCAAGCCACATGGCTGCATGAGTAAGGGAGAGGGGAGGTTATGCTCAGCATGGGGTTTCTCCCAGTCCAGGGCTGCCTTGGGATGGGGGACCCCTGGGAAGGACTGGGGAAGCCCCTCAAGGCACAGGGTTCCCCAATTACCCTAATCCCTGGCTGCACACAGCCTGTGGGAATCCTGCCCCCTCTAACCTGTAGTGGGAGCAGAGCCGACCTGCTTGGCTGCAGGGAGGGGGGGAGGGCAATGCTCCTCTTGGCTCCCCACAGCAGGGCAGGCCAGGGCTGATATGGGCGGGGGGCTCTGTTCCCCTACCCGCCCTCCCACCAGTCTGCTGCCCTGCAGGTGTAACAGGGGCAAGTCAGACTCAGGATAGGGACCAGAGGCAGAAGCTTTGCTGCTTCAGCTCTGTGACAGCCTGGGGGCAGAGCCAGCTAGGTACTGGACTGGTGTAGCAGAGTGTAAGCAATACTTCAGTGGGCCATCCTGTGAGGAGGAGCTTGTGGTCTGGGGGGAGAAAAGTATTTGGGGATGCTTACATACTGCAAAGAAACTTGAATCAGGAAGGTGCCCATACTTGGACAGGTTGGCCTTCCTTAAAGTTTTTAACAACCAACTCCTTATAAAACCTTCCTGTCTTACTTCTGAAAAAAAATTAAAAAGAAGCAGAAAAAAGAAAGAAAGAAAAATCCTGAGAACTTAGAAGCAAACCTCCTGGAAACTATATTCAGCAGTGTCTACTTCTTATGTTCACCTAATTGCTAGGTTCATTCTGAATGAGCCAGATGCACACAGTCTTCTCCCGCACATTACAGTCCCTTTGGTTATAGTAAATTGTACAGGGGATGTAATAAATAATGGGAAGTGCATATCACAAAGTTTGGTTACACTGTAAATCAGTTGTCTGAAATGCACATTGCTTGTAACACTTAAGAAGAGTAGCAGCTAATAAACCACAGGTGGACAACTAGTGGTATTAAGGAAAGCTACTATGGAAGTGAGAAACAGAATTGTTCTTGCTTTCAGGACAGTGAAAGGAAGGTTCTTTTTATTGACCAAAGAGCCTGCTGTTATAAGCCTTCTGCTTGTATTTCAAGATAGAAGGGGGGAAAGGAGATAAACGAAGTGGGTACATGTCTATCTTTTTCAACATAAATGCAACTGTCTTTTCTTGTTGTCTCAAATCATCTTTCTTTTTAAAAAACACGCAGCTATCTCATTTGAACCCATATGGTAGAGTTTCTCACAAATTCAAGAGCTATGACCAAACAAATTCTCGCTGAAGATCTCTGATGAACATATGTAAAACAAAAATGATGAGACCAAATTAATTGCTGGCACAATTTAACCAATGGACTTAGATTACATCATAGGTGTATTTGGCCTACTATTCTGGTGCATCCAAAATCTTTCAGTGGCATAATCTTTTCAAAATTAGGATTTTCTATTTCTTTTCAATATAATCAAACCTTCCTATGTTATCAAATATAAGGATTTTCTCTTAAGACTTCAGCAAAGGGACCGTGATTGGCTTCATTGATTGGATGATGATCCACCTGAGAATTGTACAAGCCACAGTCTTAATTCCCCAGATGTCGTCTCTTGGAATTGAAGTCGAGTCCATCATATGTTAAAGAATCTAAGCAACAAGGTGTCACAGATTAATTCACTACCCCCCAAAATTAATGTTCCCCAGTAATTCTTTGACCTAGTTTGACATCAAATGAATATTAGTTCTATATCAAATGAACATTCATTCTGGCAATCTTCAGTCCTGTGTTATACATACTGTTCTGCATTTTTGGCTTTTACTGAATTTCACCAATAAATTACCCAATTTTTTAAATTGAAGTTTTAATTGATTTACATCCATCTTTCATGCACTCCCCATGCCTCCTGGGACCCGTGCAGTGGCAGGAGCCACCACCCATTCCCTGCGCCTCCCGGATGAGCTGTTTCTCTGTCCCGCACCCAGGCCCACCCTGGCTGGGCAGCACCTGGTGGGACAGGCATGAGGGTCCCGGGGGCTCTGTCTTCTCTGGCCCCCCTGCTCTGGGACCCTGAGGCAGTGCAAGGCCAGGGTTAGGGCAGTCAGAGCTGGTGCCAAGCTGGGGGGTAGTGGGTCCCCCCCTCCCCGCCCCTTCTCCTCACAGACTTTCCTATCTGGGCTAAATTGTTTTTTTGTTCTTCTCTTCCTTTTATCCCAATTTCAACCCAGTTTTTATGTTTGGAAGATAAATCCCAAAAAATTCCCAGAATTTTTTTTTTTTAATAAAAACTGAAAATGAAGAACACTAGCTATACAACAGATTGAAGTAGATGTCTGTCTGTAGTGGTCTGTTCTGGTTGTATAATCTCTGAATTTATAGTTTAGGTAAATAGAATCATAGAAAATTAGTGCTGGAAGGGACCTCAGGAGGTCACCTAGTCCAAACTCCTGTTCAAAGCAGGACCAGCCCTAACTATATCATCCCAGCCAAGGCTTTGTCTAGCCAGGTCTTAAAACCTCCAAGAATGGAGATTCCATAACATTTGTGGGTAACCGGTTCCAGTGTTTTGCCACCCTCCTAGTGAGAAAGATGTTCCTTATATCTAACCTAAACTTCCCTTGCTGCAACTTGAGACCATTGCTCCTTGTTCTGTTACCTGTCACCACTGAAAACAGCCTAGCTCCATTGTCTTTGGAACCACCCTTCAGGTAGTTGAAGGCTACAATTAAATCCCCTCTCAGTCTTCTCTTTTCCAGACTAAATAATCCCATTCTCCTCAGACTCTCCTCATAAGGCATGTGCCCCTGTTCCCTAACCATTTTTGTTGCCCTCCACCGGACTGTCTCCAATTTGTCTACATCCTTTCTGTACTGTGGGCCCCAAAATGAGGCATAGTACTCCAGATGTGACCTCAACAGTGCTGAATAGAGAGGAATAATCACTTCCCTTGCCCTGCTGGCAATGCTCCTACCAGTGCAGCCCAGTGTGATGTTATCCTTCTTGGCAACAAGATCACACTTCTGGCTCATATTCATATTCCACTGTAATCCCCAGGTCCTTTTCTGCTGAGCTGCTGCCTAGCCAGTTAGCCCTCAGCCTGTACCTGTGCATGGGATTGTTTTGTCTTAAGCGCAGGATGTTGCACTTGTCCTGGAGGTCTTCAACTTGGATGGCACATCTATGGGGCAAGGCTACCCATTAATGGAACATAAACTGGGTAACACATATCAAACATAAACCTGTGCTGGTGTGGTATAACTTTAAGTCACCCAAAGTGTGCTTAAAACTAGTTTCAGGTGTGAATGTATGGACAATCCAGGGGTTAAGAGTTCCAGGAGCCATCTAATATTAATGCAGCCCTCAGCAGTAAGTCTGGCTGATGAAGATCTGTATCCATACAATCATTAAAAAAAAAGGAGGGGGGCAGGGCAGGGAAAAGAAGAAGAATACAGTGGAAAAAATTCATTAACTTGAACAGTTTATGACTGAAGCTTGAGGGCCAGATTGATACCCAGATTTCCTGACATTGCAAGAAAGTGGGATAAGGTGACCAAACCGAGCTAAGGCAAACTTTGAATCTGTTTTAAACTAAGTTGAAGGTATTTCTTGTGGCATTCACAAATGTGTTTTGCTCTGTATTAATGATTTCAAAATTATTCTTTTCATTGATGTGCCTCCTCAGTCTTAGTTTAACTAGAACTGGTGTTTTATTAGGTTTTCTGTTGCACTAAAACCCTGTGGAAAGGTCTTTAGCTGCTGGCTTTCTCTTATTTAAGAGAAGCCATATTATGGGTACCAGCAGGCCATTTATTAAGGTAGAAGGTGGCAGAATCATTCTACAGCTATTTTCTTTTGATAGTTTGCTTTATTAAAATCTAGTTTTATGTGACTCATGCCTTGCATCTGAATGGAAATAAATGATGATAGTACACATTATTAAAGGCTGCATTCTGCACTGACCTTTCCATAATGTACAGAGATAGGATACGGAGAGGATATACTATACCAGTGATTCTTAGTCAGGGTTTTGGGGTGCTACCAGATCCTTCTAAGCGGGGTGCAAGCTAAGCTAAGTAGATAAACACAGGCTCAGGCCTATCCCTGCCTATGCTATTTCCCACAACCACTGCCCAGTCCCTCTTCAAGGAAGTAGACACTATAATATATAAGTTTACTTTTGAAATGGCATACTACTCAATTCACAAAAGTTATGGAGGGATGCCTTAAGTCCAGTGAGGGATACCTCAAGTCCAAAAAGGTTGAGAACCACTACTGTTGGCTACAAAACACCAACAGACAGGAACATCATAAAATTCTAGTTTATTGGACGGCTGCAAAAGTCAGACCATAAACCTTGGTGGATCCCCTCAAACACACACACATTCATGCACACACACACACTCACAGTAGCTAGCTATGAACACTAAGCACCAGTGTCAAGATATACCTATCCCCAAATGCTGGAGTTCATCATCGATGGCCAGTCGAGGCTTCTTTCAGTGCAGTGTTGCTTCAGAAGGGGGTTGCTGGCTGGACAGGCAGGGTGCTGGTCAGGTCAAAGAGGGCACCATTGGGGATCATTCTTTGCTGCCTTTTATTCCTCTCTGGCAGACTTTGGTGACTCCCCAGTTCTCAGGATTACCTAATCCAGGGGTCGCTGACCTCGAGGGACGTCCCTCTTGGTAGCTGCTGAATGGCTGCTGTCAGCCCCAGGGGTCACGTCCGCACGTATGTGCAGTCTCAGGATTCTGTTGATGAATTTTGATTGATTCACTGCCATGATGAATAGATTTCTGGAAGTGGTTGATCAGGGGGTATTTCAGCCCCAAGGGTCTGTTTCCAGCGTTGATTAGTTCAAACCGGGGTTTCCATACCTTTAATAGTGAAATTTCAGGGAGTTCCTGACTCTGTATTGATTCTTTCCTTTTCTTGGTCTGTAGTTTTGTAGGTGTTAATTGCCGCTCATTAACTTGTTTATCCAGACTAGCTACTGTGTTACACGATCGACCATGATTCATTCAGAGACCTGCTCCATACAGAGATTCCTGCCCTTGCTAACATTGTTACATGGTACAACTTACTTTTAAACTTAAAGTACATTTGTAAAAGCATCTACAAGCTCTATTTTCTCTACAAGTAAACCTTATATAAAAATAATAATAATATAATAAAAGAAAAAGAAAGAGGAAGGAAGAAAAGGTAGAAAAAAGAAAGCATCCCCAAAAGGGGGCAAATATCGCAAAAGGGGCTTTTGCCATATGGAGAAGCTTCACGTTTGACGGGGGGGAGGGCAGGCAAAAAGGTTTCTTGCTACACTACAGTATACAAAATCTTCATTCCTTTTAAGGCCAGCTTAAAAATCAGTCTTCATTCTGGTGAAAGCAGAGGCTGCTTCCCAGCTATTGGGAAGGTTTGTAAATTCCCTTAGGTTTGTAAATTAAAAAGTTGCACTGTAGATGTCTAAATCCTTTATTGGATCTGGCTCTTAGCACAAAGTGACCTGACTCATTTGGGACTATTCTGATATTTCTGTGGGAATGCAGAAAGCTGACAGGTACTCAGTACTTCAACCAATATTCTCTCTGGATGAAAACAGCTACTTGGAAACCTATAGATTACTCTAGAAATATAACAACCAAGATTAAATGCAGAGAAAGGTAAATAGCTGTGGTAGTCTGAAGTCAGGCAGAAGGTAGGGTAGATTTGCATCTTACAAAGCGCGCCTATACAAGATGCCACTGTACAGTCGTTACTGAGCATTTATTTAGTACTTGTATTAGCAAGTACTAAATAAATGTGCAGTAACTAATTACTGTTCACTAGTGCTGGCAAACACTAGCCTAATAATACTGTGCAGTTAGCATATTAGCACTGTCTGTGACACTATTTTCAGCTCCTGCACAGTTAGTATGTAGGGCAGATGCACCCACAGACTAATTCACTCAGAAATGCTTAGCATAAACTTTTATAAGGAGCAGGTTGCTTCATTAGATGTGCTGAAGAAACTGAACAGAGCTTCTAAATAGATATCGGAGATTAAAATACAAAGGGTAAGGAAAGGGGAAGAAAAAGGAGAGGGCACTGTAGGGGCAGCATAGTGGATAGGAGAGAGAAATGCAAAGCAGTTAGCTCATTGAGGAGTTATAGGAGGTATAAAAGCTAATCCAGGTGATGGGAAAAGAATCTGTAGCCTTGGTTTAGACCCTACTTAACACATTAATGCATCATGTTATACCTTGAATTATATACACCATGCAGTTTAAATGAAAAAAATAATAAAATGGAACAAGGTCTCATTTAAATTATACAATATTCAGATTCTTTCTCTTCTAACTTAACGCTCTTCTTAGGAAAATCTGTCCAATGCATGAACAAGGGTACACTTATTTGTTGAAAATGATATACTCTAAGGGTGAATTAATGTATTGGATTAAAATTAGAAATCCTCCCTGCCATATCACATAAATTAAAGATCTGTGTGAATAAGAGCTATCATTTCCTAAACTGCTGGATCCTGGAAGCTGCAATGAGAGGAGCAAGCATAGAGAATTCTGAACATGTATTATTTACCCTCCCCATCAGCATCCATACTCTGCCACTGTAGGAGATGAGATACTGATCTATATGAGCCAATGGTGTTACCCAGTATTGGCATTTCTTATGTAGGATGGGTATCACAGATGCAGAGATTTAAAACAGCAAAAAACATACTATGCATATGGCAATATATCTCACTTCTCATGTATTTATTCAATTACATACATTAACAATAGAAAAAAACAAAATAAATAGATGTATACAATTTTGAGTTGTTATGAAATAAGACTAGAGTTAGCAAAAACAGTTAAGTCCCATAATTCATGACACAAATTCAAGGTAATGAAAACCATTTTGAGATAAATGAACTGAATAGAACAGCTACTAGACTAGAAAACAAGTGTACAACTGTTATCCATCACAAATCAATGTTTCTTATTAGCAGAAGTTAAAAAGTTAACTCCAATGCCACTACAACTTTCTTCAGTATCACTGCTAGAAATGGCAGTAGGCAATGAGAAGTATGTCATGGCCAGATAGTAAATGATATGATAAAGTGATATCTAAAAAATGTATATTGACAAACTTTGTTGTTATTGTGCTTTGCTTTGTATAATTTGTGTACTTTACTGCTCTATAATTTTTACATTTTCACTTGCAACCAATTTTGCAGTGTTAACTCTTTTAGGTTTCTCTTGCACTTGAAGAATGCACAACCCGAAGCGTACATCACTTTTGTACACTGATGTGAAATACATTGATGTTTGGAGTGGAGAGCCACTCAGGTTTCTTGTGGTAGCTGCCACAGCAGATATATTACTGCCCTTTTTCACAGGGTGAAAAGGGCCACACAGAACTACACTTAACTTCAGTGTAGTTCTGTAGTATCTACCCTAGATAATAGTAATTTTCACTAGTAGAGAGCTATAACTCACATATCCACTCCTTGTTTGTTTTAAGTTCATTAACTAACAGCCTGATTCAGTTTTCATAAAAGTCAATGGGAATCTTTCTACTGACCTTATCTGATGATAATATAAGCAAATCTCTTATTCTTAGTTTTCTTTCACAATTTGTTTACCTCTGCCAAAGAAGTCAGAAGACCTGGATGCTGCAGACCATCTCCTCCAAGGTATGTTTGGACAGAATTTTCATCCAAAATAATACAGAATAGTAAACTATGCCACAGTGCTAGAATGGGCTGTTATTAGGCCACAGTCCTCTAAGTCAATTTAACAAACATATACTTAAGTATCCTGTTAGAGTGGAGCCACAGAATCAGCACTTGCATTATGTTGAATTAAATCTAGAAACAGGATTAAATCTAATCCTTCCTTGTGTGTATTCCAGTGTCATAGTAAACATGATATTGGATGCATCTACATGAGATGCTTTAAGGCACATTAGGCTAAATTGAAGGCACTTTAGGGTGTATGCCTACATGTGCACACCCTTAATGAGCTTTAAAAATGGTGAATGTAGGCTCTCCATGCCTAAATTTGATACCTGCAAATGCTGGTATCAAAGTTAGGCATGAGTGGTTCAAGCATATTAATGAACGTGTAAACATATTCAAGTGCATTAATGCTGTATGTGTGGACTGGCTAAGGACTAACTTTAGTCCCAAGCATTAACAGTGTTAATGTGCTTTGACACCTGTATGTGTAGGCACCTGCCTAAACCTGCTTAATGAGCATTAAGCTAATGCACATTAAATTTAGACATGCATAAATGCACGTATAGACATACCTAGTGACTATGACTGCTTAACCCCTACTAGTGAGACTACAGAAAGCAGCAGCTCAGTTGACTTCAGGAAAGCCGGGGACTCCCCTAGGGCAGATTGCAAGAGTCTAACATACTTTCCTGGTGACTTTGAAGAGTAGGTAAGTCAGGAGTTTTGCAGGACATATGCAGGCAGAGGAATAATAGCATGGGTGGGTGTCTGGGGCAGATGCCACACACAACTTCTGGTTGCTGTTGTGCTGCTAGTGTGATTGCACAGCTGCAGTAGCAGCCATTTTTTCTGCCTTCCCCCCAACACTCTCTAGTCAGCATCTGGGGCACCTGCCCCATTGAATCCACCCTAGTTACACCAATGTATGTAGGTTCCAGGAAATTAGAGGAAAGGGTAATGGTATTGTGACATTTTCTTGTATTGGTATACAAGTACCCTTTTTTTTCCCCCACCATGGAGAACTATCCCCTTCCCATGACTCCTGCAAGCTTACCAAGGACACAGAGTAACAAGGAAGAGCACAGAATTATTAAGTATGAGATGATGAGGCTACAAAGCACTGGGAAAGCATCTCTGTAGCAGGGCTTTAAGCAGAGCTGAATTATGTTTCTGGGATGGTTTCCAATGGATTGCTGATTTCCTTGATACTACAATGGGTTCCTTGTAGTTTTCTGATATTAAGACCACACATGTGGAGCAGTAGACTCTACTCTGTTCAACTGTTGAAGCAAATTTCAAATGTAATATAAATTCACTTTTTTGACACTGTTGAAACCTTGTGAAATGCCTTAAGTTGTGCTTGTACACTCTATTCTATTTTTATACAATGTATTTAATTAATATATGCATATATATGTCTGTCTATTGTACACACACACAGATTGCTTAGTATGCCAAAAGTTCAGCATGAAAAATCAAAAGCTCCCCCATTCCTTAAACAGAGTCATATGATTTCCACAACACACATACAAGGGGGTGGTAAAAGAAAACCTATACAATTGTTTTGATTGGTCCATAGTTTACATTTTGAATACTGAATTAGTGTGATTGCATCAGTTCATGTTAATGCCACAGATTACTATGAGGGATAGCTTGTGCTCAGATGGTAATTAACTTGTATCATTATTGTATTGCTGTACATGAGTAATTATCATTTACATATACAAACCCAATCATGTGTGGATGCAAACAATAGTCCCCATTCCATTTTAAAAAGGTTTTGGTCATGTAGAGATGGCAACTCTATTATATGATCTGGGAAATTAACGTATGGGAGCATATTTTCTCTTTCCCCTAAGATGGATCTCCACCTAAAATGATGCCTTTTTAAATCTTGCTAGGGGAGTTAAAAGCATGAATATCAGCAAACAGCCTGAGGAAGCCAGAAGAGTCCTTCAGTGAAGGTGTGGGACAAACAAGGGTTCTATTTTGAGCCCTCGGACAACAGTGGCAATAAAGATAAAATACATGAAAGAATTAGGTCAAATAACATCTTAATTCCTTAGTAATTTAAACATGGTTAATTATTATTATCATTAATTCCCTTTTTAGTTCTTTTACTTGTAAAGAAAATGAAGATGCAAATAAAATCACCCTTCCTTTGAAGGACAGAGTGAAACCCATGCAATAGGGTGTGTGTGTGTGTGTGTGTGTGTGTGTGTGTGTGTGTGTGTGTGTGCGTGCGTGTGTGTGTGTGTGTGCGTGCGTGTGTGGGTATGTGTGTGTGTGTGTGTACAGAACTCCTCTCTATTTCTGATCATTAGAGAATTTTTGAGGCCTTTTCACTAGTAGAGAAATTTGGACCACAGTCATATTAGTATAGCAACTTGGTGCAAAGCTCCAATAAAGATTCAGGTTTTAATGAGCTAAAACAGCTTTTAAATCAATAAGCAGTATACATTCCTTTCTTCTAGACTGCATTTGAGCATCCACTACAGCACTGATTCCTGCATATTTGGATTGACACGTTGCTGACTCTGCTCTTCTGTATGACACTGATGCAAGGGAGAGATAGCCATGGCCAGTCAAAGTATAAAATGGAGCTAGGCAGCAATGCTCTGTAGACAGAGTGGCCATTGAATAAGAGGTGCTTGTGAGATCTGGTTTCACCAAAGCTACTCCATATACTAAACTAAGTTTCTAAGTGTTGAGTGGACTCTGAGAATAGGGCATTTGACATACTGACCTTTTCACCAAAGGTCAAATACATCATTTTGGTACTCAGTTGCTGAGTGCAGGTTTTCCCCCCACTCTTTCCTCAAGCTGATTTTCAGATAGGCACCTCATTCGAATTAATATTTCAAGATGTCAATTTAGGCAAAAATGAATAAACAGCTACTCTGGAAGATTTTATGAAAATGTTTCCTTCTATTCATTTGGTCTGCAGTTATCTACAAAACAATTATAATGTGCAAACTATGGTCAAAATGTTGGCATACTTTTAAAATATATTTTTTTCCCTTTACATGAGATTTAGTGCAGTTGATCAAGTGACTTTGATGAAAGTCTTTAACAAACATAATACTTTAAGGACACATTTAATTGGATCACAGCTTGAAGTGGTAGCAAAGTGAGTTTGCCCTTTGCCTTAACGTACCTAGGAATCCTGATCTATATTATGATCGCTATTGAATTTTCTAGATTTCATTATAAAATCAATAACCATTGCACATGGTAAAATAGTTTACAAGAGCTGCAACATATTGTGGACTTCTGAAAACATACTGAGCTCACTGAAGCCACCCAGGCAGCCAATTAGGAGAAAACATCTATTAAGTAAAACCAGGGCAGTCCCATTGACTGCTATTGATTTTCTTAGTCCTGTGAAAAGACAATCAATTAGATAAAGAAGGCTAATGTTACAGCTGCAATTTAATAACCCCTAAAGAAAGGAGGAGGGCTATTGATTCCTGACATGGAATGCTGAAGCTTATTGAAATATACTGAACTTCACCTGTCTTATAATCAGGCCTGTAGGAAAGAGGAAGGTCTTTTGGACTGAATGTAACTTGTGGCATAGAATCTCAACTATTAAATTGGCCTGATGATGTCAGACCTAAGAGATGCAAATGAAACAAAACTTTAGAAGAAATACAAGCCCAGGATTGAATACTAAATCACAGGAGCTATTGACAGAAGCTGTCTTGGTGAAGGTTGTTTCTCTTTTTCGTACAGAAAGCACCAGAGTACCACCTGTCATTTTCAAAAGCAAAGTCAGTTTTGCCAACCAGCCGTGAATGACAAATAAAGCTTTATATGAAACACAAGGGCATATTATGTGCTATTGTGTGTTCTGCTAAGTGCTAATTTATCTGGCTTGTTCTCTTCAGCAAACACACGCACAGACACATGAAATAATCCATCTAATTATGTAGCTATTTAGGAGAAAAACAAAGCAAGGTGTTTTTGTCTGATGCAGAAGGTACACGGTACAACAAAGGTTTTCACAAAACCTAACGTAGCTAATGAAAATAAATGAAGTGCTGTAAGCTGTAACAATTTTAGAACAAATAAACTTTTGCCAGTTTTAGATTTAGGGTAGACCCAGCTGCTTTTCATAAAGAGATGAGTACCTTCATTCATTTTTTGATAGTCACTAATTGGAAATGGCTAATAGGCCTTGTGGCTTTCTACTATAAAATCTGGTCTAAAATACCTTATATAGATATTTTCTTTATGCTTTTTTTCTATTGCTTGTATTTGATCCTTTCTCTCTCATTATATATATGCCTTTTTACCAGCAGACAGCTGCTATTCACAATAATTGCCAGGGCAGTTAATTATACTTTAAATAGGCCTACTTGAGGGCAAATGAGCGTATGGTGGTCTAAATTGTGCTGAAGACATACTATGCAAAAAGACTGTCATTTCCAGCATCTAGAACTTAAAAATATTGTTCAGAAACAATATAGATTTTATATATGAAATACATGCTTTTTATACACACACACATACACACAGAGGTTTGTGTGTGTGTAAATGCATATGTTTGTACATGTTTGGGTGTGTATAGTATATATAGGCAGCCCTATGCTACATATATAGAATTAGATATACACTATTAGAAAATGTATATATTATATACACACCTTTATGACAGGAGCATATAAAAATATTTTCCTGTGTTATCTACCAATCTTCACAAACTAATGAAGAATCCAGTTTGATATAATTTCAGAAGCCCAAATATCTTTTTCCTGGTAAGTACAATGAATCATGAAAACTGCAGATATTTGTTTGATATTCGAATCCATATGTCTTCATGTTTGTATGTGCAGTCATTTTATACATACTAGGGCATTCATTTAAGGCTAGAAGACCCAGCAAGTTCAGAATATCACCAAGAGCAGAAACTGCCATGCTGCATAAGAAATGCGTAGCTTAATCTGAGACACATTTTAAAGTATTTTGTCAATTACAACATTTTATAAATAGAAAATGATGATAAACTAGAAGAAATCTGAAAGATCAGAGTAGAACCCCATGACCAAACATAGCAAATAACCTGAAATCCTGTAAATTACTTTAATATAATTATTTCTGGAATGAACTATGGAAGGCATAATTCACTTAAATAAAAGATATCAGGAGAACAAATGTATAGGACATTTATAAACTTATATTTAAACGACAATTTATAAGAGCAAAGAGCAAGAATGTGGCATAACGAGAAAATTTATAAAATAGTAAGTGCTTGTTTTAAATTGTTACACCTTCATTAAGTCAATGCAGCTGTAACAATTGACATCAACTGGGCTGATTCTGAGACAGATTCAGCACCAGCATTTCCTATTGATCCCCATCTGATTTTGGGGAGTATTCAACTACACTTCAGATCAGGCACTGGCTATGGTCTGATGGAAGGAAGTATTAAAATCTATGACTGTTTGTGGTGACTAAAATATGCTACAAATAACATATACTAGACTTCTAAAAAAGAAGGATGCTAGGAACACAGAGAAGTCTCTGAGCTTGATCTTGCCATTGATGTCTATGGGTGTGTCAGTATTTAAAAAAATAGGCATTGTTCAAAGGTTGTAAGGTTCTTTTTATAAGTGAATTGTAAATAGGATACTGAGAGGGGAAGTCAAGTAAGAATATACAGTTCTCACAGGGTTGTAGGACAAGGATAACGCAAAGTTTAAGGGAGTTAAAAAGAGCCAAAGGGAATCTTAAAACACTACTGTAAAGAAAATAAGTTCATTAATAAATAGTCATAAAATAAGAAATTATTTTAAAAGTCAGCTGTATACTGAAAAATGCCAACAACAACCCTTGTAAAGAAAATGTTTTGGTAAGGGATGTTGGCCTCTTGGTATGTAACACTGAAGGTAGTTTCCCTTTCTCAAAAAATAGATTACCTCCCTCTTCAAAGCATTGGACTGGGAGGTAAGTTTAGGGTTTTCAGAGAAGTCTTTTCAATGTCAGTGGGATTTAGGTTCCCTTAAAGGCTCACTTAAATACTTCTTAAAAATCCCAGGCTAATACTTGGTTATTGTTCACATTTAAGTTTCTTGACAACTCCATGGGGCAAGGGCCTAAAAATTAGTTGTTGCAACAGTCAGCATCCAAAACCTTTTCCCTTTGAATATCTATCTCTAAGTGGCCAAGTTACTTTTAAAAATGGGATTTAGTCCTTTACAGCCATGGGCATGTGAACTGGTTAATCCATGGAAAGTCAAGCCATTCAATTAAAAAAGTTCTGCAAACACATAACTCGGACCATAGAAATGATGTAGCCCCATCCCAACAGTAACAGATTTACCCCTGGATGAATGAGGGGCAATTTTCTCACAGTTTTTAAAGCACTGCACAGCCAGCTTGTTTCTCACTCTTTCAAAAGCAGAGGCTGTTTTTTGGGTACACCTGTTGACTGTGCAGTCAGCTCCTGCTTTGCCTCTTGGTTCATGTGTCCATGGCTGGGATGACTTAGACCTTATAACTCTAAGGAGAGCAGTGTCTGATCACTAGGGTGCCTATGTGATTTTGAAAAATCCACTAGGTGTCTATCTGCATCTTTAGACACCTACATATTTATAGGATATGGCCCTTAGGCCCACTCTACGCATTACAGGTATCATGAAATTAACTGGTGAATTGCATACTTACTTTAAGACCAGCCACATATGCAAAGTAGCTATCACCCAATAAAAAAACCTCCAACCAGTCAGACCTCAAAAATGTGTACTAACTTTAGTTGGTTGCTATCCAGCTTTAATTTGCATATGTAGCAGGGTCTATCCTGCAGCCAGGAGCCCTGGCAGTTGACAGGGTTCCCAGCCACAGGGGTGCACCATGCCCAATATGAAACTGCCATGCTCTAGGGATCGATACATCCCTGAGCCTGGGAGATCATGGCTGCCATAGTCCTCCAGCCTCGGGGCTGTATGGGTGGCTGCTGTGGCTGGGAGCCCCTCAAATGAGGGAGATCCCAGCTGTGGGAGCTTGTTTCTTGCTAGTTTGGGGTAAGCCCAGGATTGGGCTCCCCCTGCACTGGAGATAGGTGCAATGGGATCTAATATGCCACATAGTATGTGATGTGATTATGTGAATTGCACATTAGATTCCTTCACACCTTTACCCATGTCTGTAGTAGCAGCCCTGGATGAAGAATTTAGTGGCATTCACCAAAAATGTGGTGAATGTGGTGAAACTTATTCATATATTCAGGAAAAATAAAATTTGACACGTACACAGTCAAATGGGTCGCTAACTGCCTGGAGAGTGGCACCCAGAGAGTGGTGGTGGATGGGTCATTTTCGATCTGGAGGGATATGGGCAGTGGGGTCCCCCAGGGCTCGGTCCTCAGACCTGCACTGTTCAACATCTTCATCAGTGACTTGGACGAGGGGGTAAAAAACACCTTGTTCAAATTTGCTGATGACTCTAAGATGTGGGGGGATGTGGGCACCCTAGAAGGGAGAAATAGGCTGCAATCAGACCTAGACAGGTTACAGTGGTAGGAGGATGAGAACAGGATGGGTTTCAACACTGACAAGTGCAAGGTGCTGCACCTGGGGAGGAAGAACCAGCAGCATACCTACAGGCTGGGGAACTCCCTTTTTGTCAGTGCAGAGGCAGAAAAGGATCTTGGAGTCATTATTGATGCCAAAATGAACATGAGCTGACAGTGTGGGGATGAGGTCAGGAAGGCCAACCACACCTTGTCATGCATCCACAGATGCATCTCAAGCAGGTCTAAGGAGGTGATCCTCCCCTTCTATGAGGCACTGGTCAGGCCACAGTTGGAGTTCTGCGTCCGGTTCTGGGTGCCGCACTTCAGGAGGGATGTGGACAACATGGAGCAGGTCCAGAGGAGGGCCACTCGCATGATCAGGGGGCAGCAGGGCAAGCCCTATGAGCAGAGGCTAAGGGACCTGAACCTGTTCAGCTTCCACAAGAGAAGGCTGAGGGGGGATCTAGTGGCCTGTTACAAACTAGTCAGAGGGGACCAGCAGGTATTGGGGGAGTCCCTGTTCCTCCGAGCACTACCAGGAGTGACTAGAAATAATGGTCACAAGCTGGCAGAGGGTAGATTCAGACTAGACATCCGAAGGCACTACTTCACTGTTAGGGCGGCTAGGACCTGGAACCAACTTCCAAGAGAAGTGGTGCTGGCTCCTACCCTGGAGGTCTTTAAGAGGACGTTAAACGAACACCTTGCTGGGGTCGTTTGACTCCAGTACTTTTTCCTGCCATGGCAAGGGGTCAGACGTGATGATCTGCTCAGGTCCCTTCCAACCCTACCAACTATGAAACTATGAAACTATGAAAATTGTATTTGAATTTTGGAATAAATGTGATTTTACTATAATAGGCAAAAAAAGAGAGAAAGCATTTGAAATAATGTATAATTACCTAAGTATTGAAAATAGAGACATTAATTTGAAAAACAATAGATCAAGGAGAACATTCTATGTCATGTTCCACCAGAATTTACAGCTGTGTTCTAGACTATTTCACTGTAAAACTGTCTTTGGTTACCTCCCTCTTTATAGAGATACAATACTTTGATCAATTATTCCTACAAGAGGAGATTTCATGTTGAATTTCTACAGGCACTCATATAGAGGAGAAAGGGAAGGTGCCCTTTGCAGAGAGCTCTGGTTCAAGATGCTATCTTAATTGAATAATTTGTATTACATATAAAGATAGTTTATTTCTTCACCCAAATCCCTGTGGAATGCAGTTATTATCTGTTTCCCAAACCTGTTTCTAAATGGCAAGATAATACAAGGCTCTTAAGGATATCTTACCACTCTACAAATTAAAAACCACTGCACAAGAAGAAGGAAAATGGAACTTTATGACTTTTCAGGCTCCACTGTGACTAGTGTTTTTTATTAATTATATTTAGTTTACAATGAAAGCTGGCTGAATAGGTCTCTTGTTCTGTTTGTAAATTTTCTGTGAATCAGTTGTAATTTGCTTCAATAGAATTGTTGTTCAAAATTCTTGAGTGAATAATTTATATAAATAATTATTGGACTATGCTTTTTTCACAGGCTTGGTTCGTGTGATTCAGAATAGTTTCAATGGAGTTCTGGCAGTTTACATTAGCCAAAGATTGGACCTCTAGATTGAATGGATGGTATATTTTCTTTCATTTTTTTCCATTAATGTAAACTATCCTAAAACAGCATCAATATCAGAACCTGTACAAAAAAAAAAAAAAAAGAATGAACGATGCCAGTGACTTAGATTCACTGCCTATCTTGCCCTTTTTATCCACTTCTCATAGACTGGTCATCCCTCTTCCCTTCAACATTGCCTTTTCCCCCCCAAAATGGCAAACATTTCCATCTATTCACATCAAAAATCAAATTAATGAATTAATAAAAACTCCCAACTTTGCTCTGGTGTGGCTAGAATCCTTCAGGCTAGGGACAGACATTAAAAAAGCTGGACCCTGAATTGATTCAATCTTTGCAGGTTAGTCTAACCTGCCTAGGTTAAACTGATTTGTAACAGCACAGACATCCCTTGTGGACTGAGGAAATGTGGACATATGCCTGCAGTTGCTCAGGACAGGCGCCGGGGGGCACTACAGCACACCCTCAGCTGCAGGAAAGCTGTGCTGGGGGGCATGGCCAGTCCCGGCAGTACCTTTGGCTGGCCAAAGAAGGGTTTAATTTCCCCTTCCTCCCTGTCACACCAGCAGGGACCCGAGCTGGATCTGCCAGGTGCTTCCCCCTGCACTGCCACTGCAGCAGGCCAGCATGACCTCTGAGGCAGAGGAGACAGGGAGGGATGCTGCCGTGCACAGTCTGCCACAGCACTGCCTGCCCCACAGCAGGACCCCACGGCTGGGAAGGGGCTCGTGCTCCCTGACATTATGACAGGGGCTGCTGCCCCCATCAAGGGCCCTGCCCCCTTGCCGCTGCAGCGGCTGGGTAGAGGCATAGCTAGATGCTGGCCAGCATGCCCCTTAGGTGGGGGCAGGGATGGAAGTTATTCCCCCTCCCTCTGGAGTCCAGTGGAGGGGCAGGCAGACCTGGCTGTAGTCTCCCAGGGCAGTGGGATTACAGGGGGAATAACCCCCCTCCCTGCCTCCTCTGCCTCAGAGGCCATGCTTGTCCACTGCTGCAGCAGCAAGTGGGGAGCACTCAGCAGACCTGGCTTGGGTCCCTGCTGGGGGGCAGGGAGAGCAGGAATTAAACCTTTTCTGGCCAAATCCCCACCCCCGCCTGTCCCTACTCATCCCTGCTCATCTGGGAAGCAGAGGGGTGGGGCCAGTCCTGCTCTGCTGGAGCAGAGAGCGCAGCCCAGAGAGCATGCTGGGATGCTGGGGGACTCTGGTTTAAGTTAAACCAAGAAAGGGTCTGGGACAGACATTGCATAAACTAGTTTGAGCCAAATCAGTTAAGTCTAACACTGCATTCAACCAGATTTACCTCAAACTAGTTTCGGCCATTTTGAAACTGTTTTATGTGCACAGAATGTCTGTTCTGTTACAGGTTGAAACCAGTTTCTGATCACTTAAACCAGTTTATGTGTAATGTCTTTCCCTAGCCTCTGAGGTTGTCAAAGCCAGCTTCCAATTATGCTAGACATTATTTAAAATATGGTGTCTTAGATTCACATATTTTTTCAGTCATCCTGGTTTTGGTAACCTGCATAATAGCACAAATGCAAAAGAGGAGGCTACATGAATCCTGGAGAAGCTTTTCATTAAAGGGATGGGACCTGGGGTTAAAGTGAACAATAAGCTGACTATAAGTCAACAGCCTTCCCTTGTTGCCAAGAGGGCTAATGGCATAGTTGTGTTGTCAGTACATCAAGGGAAGTAATTATTCCTCTCTATTCAGCATGGGGGAGGCCACAGCTGAAGTACTGTGTTCAGTTTTGGGCCCCCTACTACAGAAAGGACATGGACAAATTGGAGAGAGTCCAGTGGAGGGCAACAAAAATGGTGAGGGGGCTAGGGGACATGACTTATGAGGAAAGACTGAGGGAACTGGGCTTATTTTGTTTAGAGATGAGAAGACTGAGAGGGGATTCAATAGCAGCTTTCAACTATCTAAAGGGAGGTTCAAAAGAGGCTGGAACTAGACAGTTCTCAGTGGTGGTAGATGACAGAACAAGGAGTAATGATCTCAAGTTGCAGCAAGGGAAGTTTAGTTCAGATATTGGGAAGATTTTCTCACTAAAAGGGTGGTAAAACACTGGAACAGGTTATCAAGGGAGGTGATGGATGCTTTATTCTTGGAGGTCTTCAAAACCCAGGTAGACAAAGTTTTGGCTGGGATAATCTAATTGAGAATAATCCTGCTTTGAGCAGGGGGTTGCACTAGATGATCTTCTGAGGTCCCTTCCAACCCTCATTTTCTATGATTCTATGATTAGCTGAGAAAACAGCTCTAAATTTTGTCATGGGGGCAAGTACAAACATAATAGACAAGTAGCCCCATGTGTGGTGCTGTTGGTAGAACTCCTGCAATCAGAAACGTGGTGCCTCATCCAGTCACAATCATGGCTTTATATGATGCATATCACCTAAAAGGAAAATTAAGAGGGAGGAATGATGTTTCAGAATCATAAACAAAAACAAAAAAAGAAGAAAGACAGTTAGGACTGTTCAAATAATTGATGTTTTGGTTCAGGCAACAAATGGAAAAATAAAAACAAATTGTTTTGTATCTTTCCAAATTGGTTCTGTTTTCAGTGTCTTTCTCACTGAAACAAGCAAAAAAACATATATTAGGTCAAATGAAACTGTTTGGCATTTTATTTTCAGACAATTGGTCAGTTGATCCAGGGAAGCAAAGATCTATATTTATAAAATTGCATAAAGAGATGGTCTCCTTCTGTCCAGTCATTCAGTTGTGAAGTTATCAACCTCCTCCAGGATGTAGGAGACCTACATCTAAATCCCTCTTCTGCCTGAAAGGATTTGAGACCCAGGTGAGTGCCCTAATCATTACTCTAGTATTATTTGTTTTAATAATTTTTGTTGACACCATTCTACTTTGCTGGAGAGAGAGCACAAGCATGTCAATAATGATGTAGTTTTGTTGTTAGGGCACTACTGTTGATGGATGGATACATATGTGGGGTATTGACACGACTTCTTTCATAACTTCTGAGGTATTACATGTTTTGGAAAAGGTGAAACAGTTTACTTCAAAAAAATCATGGCATTTTGACAGATTTAAACTTACCATATTTTCTTGCATACAACCTGCCCCTAAATAAAATAGGCACCTTTTTTTTAGAAGGCAGAATGTAGAATTACATTTTTTTTCTGTTACAATTTGCACTGGCCCTGGTCCTGGCCAGCAGGCAGGGGCATACCAGCAACGTTGAAAAAGGCTGCTGAACCACCCCTCTCCCCCGCTCTGACCCCCTCCAGCTCTGGGGCTGTCAATGGGGGAGGGAGGAGGAAGGGAGCAGCACAAGTAACTGGAGGGTGAAGCAGGGTGGAATGGAGCCCCTTCACCTTATGTGCTCCCGCTCTACCCCATCTGAGGTACTGGGGGGAGCCAGGCTGGACTTGTGAGGTTTGCCTCCTCGCCATCCCCCCAGCTTAGGCTGGGCAAAGCAGTCAGCAGTTACTGCTGCCACTCTCATGAGGCCTGGCCACAGCTGTGCATGGGTGGAGGGGAGAGAGGGGGGTGGAACAGAGCCCCATCTTCCCTAAAGATCCCAGCCCCACTCCTCCGAATACCCCAGCTGGGGTAGCTGGGTTGGGTCCATGAGGCAAGAAGGCTCCATTTTTCCCTGCGTCTCCCCTACCTCCAGCTCCAGCTGGGCAAAGCCCAGCCAGCATCTCTGTGCTTCTCTTTTCTCTTTCCCTCCCCCACTGATGGCCCCGGGGCAGGGCTGGGTTGGTGCTTACCAGTGGGAGCACCAGCCCAGCTCTGCCCCTCCATGAAAAATTAACCCTTGTGGGAACAAGTTCCCTAAGGAACTCTGCTTTAGAGTGCCTTTATCTAATATGTGATTTGATGAGGATTTTTTTTTGTGTGATAACCCATTTTAAATGTGCTCTGCAGCCATGTACATGTCTTATGTCATGGTTGTATAGCACTTTCAGGGGCCTGATCACAAAAAATATGTAATTTGTGTAAGTGGCTTTAATGTATAAAGTGACCAAATCTTAGGGTTTTTTAATTTTTATCTGTATTTATTTCCTTAAAAATTTTTCAGGCTTAACATGTATGAGCTACATTCATCCAATTAGTTAACAGTAGTTACAACCATATAATTAGTGTGACCAATCAGAAATAGCCAGTAAAGTTCCCATTTCGATCATACAGTATTGAGCACTGTCTGCTCCAGAGGGAGAAATGAGTTGTAAAATTAAAATTAGAGTAATTAGAATAATTAATCCTTTTGACAAAATCATAATCTGTTTGCAGAATTATATGAGAAAAAAGAGGATGCATTTGTCTAGTGACTTATTAGTTATCAATTATTTACTCATCTGTTATGACACTCTTTCAGGTCCAGGAGATATAGAGAAATAGTGCATTGCAATGCCACTGAGGAGGCATTCCAGAAGGAAACTGTGATACTAATCCTTCTCTTTCTCCTCTTCTGCTCTGGCTAGGAGGGGACATAGGCAGATAGATGTGAGCAAGAAAAATTACTCACCTCTTTTGAGGAAGCCTTCTATCTCTTGCTTTTTAATGCCATCTCAACTCAATGGGTGGACCCTTGACTCCAGTTACCTGCTATACTCCAGGACCATTTGCCCAGGTAAGCAAATATCAGTCACAGAGCCTTTGATTAAGTTCTGTACCAGGGTCCAAGGACCCAAACCAAATCAACTGTGTAGGAAACTCCAGTTAAATGACACAACACTCAATATGTAAGTGAATTTCCCCAGGAGGGTGATTAAAATAGTTGCTAATATCCCTAACCAATGAATGAGTCCTCAAAATGATCCATAACATCTAGGTGTTGATCAAGGAGGTATCTAACCTAGCCATTAGGAGCTGTAGCTGTACTCCCATCTTCCTTCAGAGGTTAGGTGCTAAGCACATGGCACCTCAATCATCTGGCAGCCAGAGAAGAAGGGGCTACTTGAACCAGGATGCCTATCTAAACACAACATTGGCTTTCCGATAAAAATTGCACCCTACATTCACTTTTGTACATGCTTTGCTGTGATACTGCTTTCCACCATTTGTTCAATATCCTAGTGGTTAGAGTACTTTCTCAGGAAGTGGACAGGATAAGGCAATTTGAAATCATATTTCTAGGACTGCTTATTTTTTTTTATATTGGTGAGTAATTTGTGAAAAGCTAAAAACCCTGAAACAGGGGCTCCTTCTTTCATATGACAAAAATGGTGTCAATATCTTTATCTTTGTCTGCTTTGGCATTTTTGTCATTTTGGGAGCTCTTGGCTGTCAGAGATGTTACCAGGGATCAATACATGGAAGTGGCTCATCAATCTCACAAGGGCTGAAACCCTAGACTTCCTCTCTCCCAAGTGCCTTCTTCATTGTACTATGAAGTTCAGCCTCCTTCATTTACTCCCTTGCCATTCATTCTGCTCCCTCAGTCCTCCACCCTAGTTTCAGCAGGAGAGTTTGAAGAAGAAGCCTCTCAGATTGGCCTACTTCCTGGTGGTTTTCTTTCCTAGAAAATGGCAGATGTAGGTTTGAATTTCAACAGACTGAAGAGGCCCTGAATCAACACCTCTCACTTCCTGTTGAGTGCTCTAGCCACTAAGATATGTGGTAAAAGGTGGATACCATTATCATTGTATAATGAGCTGTTTTCATTCCATCAGTATCACATATAGGGAACTCAATAGGGAGTTGCATGCTTAGGTAGCTGGTCCAGATCTTTTCTGAATATACACAGTGGGAGTGTCTACACATGCATTAAGGCACTTTTCCCAATGCACTTTAAATTTAGAACCTCCAATATGAGGTACTAAATAAATGCGCATTAGGCTTCCTTAATGTGCAGTAATGAAAGTTTATAGTTTTTAAGTGAAGCTTAATGTGTAGTAGCCTGTTTTACAGTGCATTAGTGTAATAGCACTTTTTTTACGTGACACTTTAATGCACCATAAAATAGGTTCTCTGATCAATTAGGACTGGCCTGGCTGAGCCAAGCTCTTGAGCTACCTTACTCTGATCCCTGGCCAATGTGACTGTACCAGTTCTCTGCAAATGGACTGGCTGCTAAAAGTACCACTCACCGCTTTTATGTACACCTGTAGCTTTAGGCTGTAGGCACACCTTGATACAACCTCGGTCCGTTCTAGCAAGCCTCACATGCACTGGCCTTTCTGGTTCTCCTGGCTCCTGACTCAGCTTTGGCTTTTCCTGACCCTGACCTTAGATCTCCCCCGGAACTCAGCACCAGATCCCCAACTGCTTTTGGCTTGCTTCTTGAACTATTCCTCTTGGATGTCCCTTCTGGGTCTCCTGGTCCCCATGTTCTCAGCCCCTCTGACTCAGACTCTGACCTGCTGCTCTGGTAATTTGTGCTTCTGCCTTCCTGACCTCCTAGTTGCCTATTGGAGACCATCTGCCTATGTCCCAGCCAAACCCTCACAGTCAGGCATGCTTCACAGACCCATGGTGGTACAGGGGGATGGATCTATCACTGAGGTAGATTTCAGGGGGCAAAGCTGCAGTCTGGTTTACAGGGGTTACAGGCCCAGATCAAAGGCCTGCAAGCCCACTGTACACCACTTCTGGATCCAATGGGGCAGCCTGCCTACTCACCTCAAACCCTGGATTCTGCTACCTGCTAAGCTCGATGGGGGTACCCGCTGCTTCCAGGGGTTCATTAACAAGTGACACCTCTCATTCCATGTCTCCCCTGAAACCTACCCTTTGGATGTGGCCAAGGTGAGGCTGATCATCAGCCTTTTTGAGTGATGACTCCCTGGCCTGAGCTTCCCCACTTCTGGAATCAGCAGACCTCCTTCTTGACAAACTCAAAGATTGTATCCAGGCTATGGCCAAGATCTTTAGAGACCCACATCAGGTCCATACTGTAGAGTGAGCCCTCCAGATTCTCAGGTAAGGGTACTATCTGGTAATGAGCTATGCCATTGAGTTTAGATGGCTGGTCACCAACACTGAGTAAAACAAGGCAGTCTAACACTTCTACTTCAGCCAGGGGCTTCAGGAACACATTAAAAATAAATCAGCCAAGGTGGAGCTCCCAGATACCTTGGATGGCCTTATTAAACTTAATATCTGTATTGATGTCTATCTGTTTGAGCAGTGACAGGAGTGTGAGGCCATATCTTAGCCTCCTGGGCAGGCTAGGACCCCAGAAGATCCAACACTGCCCCTAGTGGAAGCCATGCAGATTGACATGATAAGAGAGAGACTTCCTCCAGAGAAAAAGACCCACAATTGCTCTCTCTGCCTGTCTAGTGGGGAGTCATGGCATTTTGCCTGGACCTGCCCAAGGAAGGGGATGTCCACCTCTTCTTTGGGAAAACTCCCTGGTCTGGTGTCTTTCACCCAGCTCCATCAACTTGCATTATGCTTTCAAGCATCACCAAGCCCCAAGACTCACTCTTGCTAGTCACCTTTTGCATACAGAACCACCCTGGGGTGGGCATCTCTGTTCCAGGTCTCTTAGACAGTGGAGCCTCCCATAACTTCATAGATTTGATCTTTGCAGGACAACATCGGATACTGGTCAGGCCAGAAGAGAACCCAGAAGTAGAGGAAACTGTGGATGGATCCCTTATCTCCTCAGGTCCCATTATCATTATGGGATTATTATCATACCATTATCATATACAGTTATGTTCCTGTCTAGTGCAGGGGGGCTGGACTCAATGCTCTTGCAAGGTCCCTTCCAGCCTCTAACAATCTATGAATATATCAGCAAGATAGTTCCACTAAGGGTATCAATAGATAAACACCGGGGCTGAGTCCAGACAAGCATGGCCATGCAGTATGTGGCACTGCAGACATGTCTGCAGCACCACATACCACATGTTCAGTTGTTCTTCATGTTGCAAGGGAGCAAAATAAATGAGGGGTAAAAAAAAGTCATGGAAAAAAGGAGAAGTGGTACATGAATGAGCAGTATGCACCATTTAGGAGCAGAGCTGGGCCATCCAGAGCCGCATTGTGGTTGCTGGCCAGGCTCTGCACAGCAGGATCTCCTCTGCTGCAGCCCCAGGAGGCCACCCAGGATTCCAGGTAAGACTGCCGGGGCCAGCCCAGTGCTGTTCCCTACTGCCACAAGGATAACTTGCTATGTGCCAGAGCTTGTGTGGCATGGGCATTTCCCAGGGACAACTAGTGGTGGCACAAAGTGCACCACTTCTAGTTGTCCCCAGGGAACCAAACATCCATACCATGTGTGGACTTGGCCATGGAGTCTTTATCTTAAAGACAAATCTTTATCTTAATCTTATGTGGGGATTAAGGGAACTCTGTTGCATTTCACCTTACTGATCAAACTCTTGTTTGGAGGAGATTCATCAGCCTGATACCTAGGACAGAAACAGGGCTAACAATACCAGGTTCTTTGCTCTGACTATAAACAATTCATAGCTTGCCTTAGCAGGAAATACCTGTCCAATGGACCCTGACCCATCTCTCTCTGCCAAATATTGAGACTTGGTAGATATGTTTGAAAGAAAGAAGCCATCCAGCTTCCCCTGAGTCACCCTTATGATTGCCCCATTGATCTTTTGCCAGGGGCACAGATTCTGTTTGGGTACATTTATTCGCTTTCTGAATCAGAGCTCAAGGTTCTCAAAGACTATATTACAGAAAACCTCCATGAGGGATTCATCAGACCTTCCACATCTCCAGCCAGGGTCTTGATATTCTTTGTAGCTAAGAAAGATGGCTCTCTCTGCCCTTGTTAATATGAGGGCTTAAACAGGGTAATGGTTCATAACCATTACCTGCTGCCTCTAATAAATTCATTTTTAGAGAGGCTTTGTCAGGCCAAGATTTCCTTAAAATTAAATCTATGAAGGGCCTATAAGCTAGTCTGTATATGGGAGGGGGCCCAATGGAAGTCTGTGTTTTGGTCCTGCTATGGACACTTTGAATACCTGGTCATGCCCTTTAGGCTCTGCAATGCACCCATTATCTTTCAATACTTTGTTAACGATGTGTTTCAAGATATGCTGGACTGATTTGTTATAATTTATCTTGATGTCATTTTAATTTTTTTCTGATGATCTGACCCAGCAGATTTAAAACATATACATCAGGCTCTGCTCAGGTTCCAAGAGAAATGTCTATAAATTAAAGTAGAAAAACAAGATATCAGGTGAGCCCTTGGTTATATATAACTAATTTCCCTTGAGGACCTTACCACGGACCCACATAAGGTAACTGCCATCACTGAATAAACTGTTCCACAGGACATATTGTGGGTCTAGTGGTTCCTCGGCTTTGCTAATTTTTACAGATGTTTTATCAGAGGACTCTCATGCCTAGCAACTCTGCTGACCACCCTTCTTCAGAAAGGGGCACTGCTCAAATGTCCTTAAGTTATTTAGCTCAGTTGGTTAGAGCATGGGGCCAATAACACCAAAACTTGAGGTTTGATTCCCAGCTAGATTATAGGAGGGGTAGGCAATAATTTTAGCTGCAGGACTGCTCAATGAGTTTTGGTGACTGTTGAGGGCTGCAAGGGTAGCCCCACTTCTTGACAGATGCCACACCCTCTGGTCACCACCTTGGAACTGGAAGTCCCACCCCCTAACCCCACCTTTTGCCCTCACCACCTTGGAACTGGAAGTACCCTTGAACCCAGAAGTACTCCTTTTGGGAAGGGGGTTTGCCATATTGGCACCAGAAAAAAAAAAACAAATTCTATACTAAAAATCAAACATCTACAATAAAATGTTTTAATTTTATTTAAAAAAAAAATTGTCCTAATTTCTGTGTGTTTGTGTCATATATATCTAGAAGTGACTGCATAATAGCTCAAAATTAAGTCTTACTCTTCTATATTGTAGGTGGGAGTGTGGGGGTTGTGTGGGGCTGTGGGCATATGTGTATAGGTGTGTGTGGGGAGTTGTGGGGGTGTGGATAGGTGAGGGGGTGTGGGTGGGTAGGTATGGGGTTTGTGGACAGCTGTGGGTGGGTGCATGTGTATGTGGGGTGTAGGGAAGGGTGTGGGGGTGTGTTTGGATGTGTGGGGTGTTGGCGTGTGGCTGGGTGGGTATAGGGGATTTGTGAAGGGTTGTTTGTGGGGATGTGTGGGTGTGTGGGGGGATTTGTGGGGAGATGTGGGTGTGTGTTGGGTGTGGGATTTGTGGGCGGCTTTGGGTGCATGGAGGGGAGGGTGGGGAGTGTTGGGTGTGCATGGGAGTTGTGGGTCCATGAGTGTGGTGGGGTGTGCATGTGAGACCCCCTCTACAAACACATCTCCCTTAGAGCACCTCCATTGCACACATCCCCTGCTGCCAGTGGCAGCATCAGGTGGCAGGCCCTTGGGGCACTCAGAGTCCATGGCAGGTGGAATCCTCTGACAACGTGTGGTCCCAGTGAGCCCCAGGACTGCTTGAGGCTGGGCCACCAGCTCCACTGCACAGGACTTCCCCCAGAGTTACACAGCTCCCCCCAGAAGCACATTGCATGCGAGTCCCACATGATGGAGTCAGGTGGACCCTGCACCCCTGCAGGTCTGGGCTCTGCACTCCTACCACCCTGCCCTGGGTCCCCATTGGCCCTGGCCCTGGCACCAGCATGGGCCTCGCACTCCTGCCCACCTGCCACTTTGCTCCCACCCACTGCTGCTGCCCTCACTCACTACTGCCAGTGCCACTGCCACCACTTCCCTTGATGGCTGCCACTGCCACCCTTCCCCTGTTTTTTCCCTAATTTCCCCCTTTTCCACCCACCCATTGCCACACCCCCTCTGCCAGCCCACCACTGCTGCCACCACTGCCACTTTGTCCCCCCCACACACACCCGCCAGCCTGCTATCACTGCTGTTTTCCTACCTACGGGGCTGGGGTTAGGGCTGTCTAGTGAGCAAGGGTGGGACTGCAGCATGCACTGCTTCCATGGGAGTGAGCAGGGCATAGCCCCATGTGAGCACAGCAGGAGCAGCCCAGGGCTGGACCAGATACAGTGAATTGGTAGGCACCCACCCATGGGCCAGATGAAATCACCTTGGCAGGCCAGATCTGGCCTGCAGGCCATATTTTGCCCACCCCTGGACTAAATGATCTTCTGAGGTCCCTTCTAGTCTTACTTCTGTATGATAGCTAAGAGGCCTAAATGGTTTTTGAGACACTAAAAAGGAGTTTTACCATTTCGGTCCATCCTGACCCCATGAGACCTTTTATAGTGGAAGCTAACTCCTCAAGCAGCACTATAGGAGCTATTCTGTCTCAGGTTTCAGATACCTCAAACAAGCTGCACCATTGTTCTTTTTATTCCTGGGCCCTGATCTTTGTCAGTCTGTTCTGGAAAGCTTCATGTCCACTGCTCTCTCTGGTTCTCCTGACTCTGAATTTCCACAGAAGTTGAGGAAATTTGGATACAAGCTAGCATAAATTAAGTTGCAGTAGATAAAATATTGAAACATTTAGAAAAATCATGTTTAAAATAAAAAAATAAGAAAATAAAAGTTATACCAATAAAAATATACCAAGAATTAGTATGTTTTAATTACCTAAATGGATAAGTAAGAGAAAGGGGTAAGACAGCCTGATTAGTCCTTAGCTTGAAAGGACTAAGCAATGGTGCCAGCACACAACAGCACATCAAAAGGGAGTACCGTTGAAGGATTTTGAACAGAAGCAGTAGTAGCAGTGTGCTGAAAGAGTTTGCCCTCGCTTCCTATCAACACAGCAAGCTCCTGTGCAATACAAACTTAAGAAGAGTCACTGCCTTTTTATTTCTGGATGCTTTGTAAAATTGTGATCCATTAAAAGAGCTGGAATACTTACACCCATGTCTATAAACATACATTCACTGGTGTTCATGCAAATGTCTGAGTCTATGTATGTACTGGAAGAGGTGTATGAAAAAAAAGAAGAAAGAAAAAAAAGGAAAGAGAGACAAAATGATAAGAAATATGTATTGGTTTATAATGCATCAGGAATACTCAGACTGGTAAAAAACTCACACAAATCACAGTATCTGAAGGCAAACATTCCTTGACAAACTATTTGCATTATTACTGCTCCTTTTTAATAACATTTTTAATGTTATTTAATAACCTTTTTAATAAAAAGGTTAACTCATAGAAAAAAGTAAATTCTGTTCAGGTCACTCAGAAACATCTGAATTCCTTTTCAAGTTATGCAGGGCTTCAGTAGTTGCTACTCTTATCTTTTCATCATGTATAGTACTTGAGTATAATTGAGTGTTGCAGTAAGAGCCAAAAAGAGTGAATGGCATGTAATATGATTTTTTTCCTCAAAGATTCTATCTAGCTAGATACTGGCCTTCATCACTATAGTAGTTGAGTATCTGATATTTTCATTTAATATATTATGAGAGCAAGCCACGTAGAACAGTGTATGGTAAAGAAAAAGATTTCCATATTATTTCTTCCTACAGGCACAGGAGATCTTATGCCCACTTTATGTAGATGGGTGGGAGAGCAGGCACGATATCCAGGCACTGCCTAAACGTGGGGGGGGGAGAGGGCAGGGAGAGGGGAAGGGCACATCAGATTGGTGCAGGGTGCACTTCACCCTCGTGTCCTCCATCCTACCTTCCTCAGCAGTCTTCTGGCTTCATCTCTAAAAAGAGAATGGTAGCAGTGGCATAAGAGTGCTCATGAAGGAGTGTGTGAAAAATGGGTGTAGGGCACTCCAGGTAATGTAGTTCTGGAGCAGCAGTGGAGCTTACTTCTGCTGGAAGGAGATGTCACCCCATCTTTTTGCTGCCAAAACAGGTGGGGTTTTTGGGTGCTCAGCGTATGTATCTGCAGCAAAAAAAATGAGGTGATACTCCAGCTATGGTTTTGTGTGCTACTTACTACCAGAACCCTGCAAAAAAGTATAGGTGGTGGGGTGGGGGCTGGGAAAGGGGGCTGCTCCAGTTAGAATCATAGAGTCATAGGGAAATAGGGCTGGAAGGGACCTCCATAGGTCATCTAATCCAACCACTTGCCGGAGGCAGGAACATCCCTATCTAAACCATCTATACAACCATAATCTAAACTCTACATAAGACTACATAAACGTGGCACAACATAGACCTAACACCCTAATCTGTCACAGGTAAAGCAGGGGAACCATGGCAGCCAATGTCCTGCTTCTATAAAATGTTGTCAATACACTCTCAACAGGTCCCAGGTTGAGGGCCACATCTCCTGCTACTGATGGCAAAACCCCCACAGTCCATATACTAACCTGGCCGTTGGGTAAAATTCCTTCCTGGCTCAAATATGGCAATTGGTCTGACTCTGAGTGGAGAAGCAAGACCCTCTAGCCAGGAACCTTCACCATTGCTACCAGCAGGAACATTGGCATGCCCCAACTGAGGTCCCCAGCTCACACCCAGCATTTCTGGGAAGACTTAAAAACACCCTGACACATATCGCAAAAAAACAGCGGTGTGGGGAGTAACTAGCAAAGATCAGAAGCATGGCCCAAAATTCAAATCTGGATACTGACAGATATCAGTCAATCATCTTGAAGAAAAGTTATATTTTTCTGGCCAATAAACTGCATTAGCCTTGAGCTTTCAGGTCTACACTTGTCTTTCCCTCTACTAAATTAGAAGTTCACTGGCCTTCATGCCAGCCCTTGGTCTAGTATGTACAAGGTATCCCAGTGGTACCACCCACATATCTACGATAACTTCAAAATGTATTACTATTGGGGCCTTTTGAAATGTCTCTGTTAAACAAGAGGCAGTTTCTAACCATTTTGAAAAGAGGAGGTGTTTTTCTTATCTCCATGCTTACACTTTATAAAAAATTATACTTCATTATACCATTGTTGTTTGGAAACAACACATAGGCCTGTACTGATATTCATCTGTATGAATGTTCTGGGGATAGCAGCACATTTGGCTGTCTCTCTATCTGCACTACTAGAAAAAAAGGAAGTGCAAACCCATTGGCTAGCACCTTGGATTCCCAGAAGCTGGCTCTTTGGGGGTAGTACACTAACATGCTAGCTTCTAGCGTAACTAGAGATTAGATGTCTGTCTGACCTGCTCTGAGGGAAATCCAGAAGCATCACATTTGAGAATTTAAATATTTATCAATAGTGAATGATAAAAGATAAGAAAAGTATAACTCTAAAATATAATAACTATTGTTAAATGTTAACTTCTTTTCAGTGCCAAGTGAGTAAATGTAATTGTCTCTTTGTTTCTTATATCATACCCATTACTACAGTATCTAAGTGCCTATGAATGAGGAATACTGCAGAATATTCTGTTTCCTCCACTGTTCTCATTATGAATTATATTATTAACATTTGCCTGTATTTTCACTTTGAGAAACATAAAGAGATGTGAGTAATGTTACTTTAAGATGTGAAGATAAAATAGACCTAAGAGTTCATACCTCATTCATGAATGTTGCACTTTGTAAATATTCCAGGTAAAGAAAGAAAGAAACAAAAAAGATTATAACACTACAAATGTATCAGTTAATTATAACATCTCTGAGGATACGTTTTTCAAATTTGTCCAAGCAGATACTAAGATCATTTCATAATTTTATTTATGTGGTCACTACCATCATTTAGTTATATTTTTAATGGTGGTCCAAAGTATTAGCTCCAAATGGCCAAAAATATAAAAGATATTTTGTAGGCTCTCTTCATTATTTGACAGTTTTGACAGACATTATTGATTTGGCCGGCAACTGTAGCTAACCAGAAGGGGACAATGTGACAGTTTTATGTAACAAAAGGCACAGTGTCATGTCAACTGAACTAAATGTTGTACAAAGTGACAGCACGACAAAAATGCCTTTCAGACTTAATTTTCTGCTTCATTTTTTCTACCATCAATACATAAGGCAGTGCAGTAGGTGACACAAATTAGCAGGATAGAGCAAAAGGTTCATCCCTTCTTCTGTTCCTATACTTGACTTCTTTCCACTAAGGTACTGGCAATTATTTTTAAGGTGAATGAAAAAGAGGAGCAGCTTATAGTAATCAACCTACCCCTATAGGAGAAAATATATCCCTTATCAGGATGCTTTATACATTTCTCCTAGGTGGCTTTTTGGAAAAGATGAAAGAAAAGAAGTCCCCCCATCTGCTAGGTCATGCCTACAAGACACATTCTGTCAAGTCTTAAAAGCAACAACAGCTTTGCCTGTGGGATACCTATAATTATTATGCGGAGCAGCCTTGTGCCTGCTGTAGCTCATTGTTCTGCTAACAGAAGCCCGAATGAGAACAGTGGCTCCAGGCTGTGAGTTGATAAAGTGCAACTTTTCGATTTTGCTCTTCTAAGGCTCCAGCATTGTGTAGAGTCCGTGAGTGACATCTTTGGCCTTCCTTTGGGCTGAGCAGATTGAATCTGTCACGCTGAGTTAAACAATGACTAGAGGACATAACCTTAGCAGGGCCTGTCATTTTTTCCTACTAATTCAATCTACATTTAATCAATGAAAGTAATTTCTTGTTTGTTTAAGTCTCATATCTGATGGATCTTGAGGATTCTGAAGTAGTACACCTCCACCCTGACCTTCTCCCCTTTTTGAACTTGGACTAGTATATCAAGAATAGGATTAGTGGAAATTGCACATTGCAAAGTTGTCATGCTGCTCACTAAATATATGTCTTCTTTCTTGTTTATATATAGCTATTAGAATGACATTTTAGAATTCAGCTATCCATTGGAAGAAATAGGAATGATATTACCCAGGTTTGTCTTACATCTTCCAAAGACAGCAGCAGCTTAATATAAAGAATTATAATACAACCCCTTGCAGGAACATAGATCTATGAACATTTAGTGTCCACTTGTGTGTCTGGTATATAGGGATACTAATGTAAGGCCTTCCTTCCTTCCTAAATATAGGCTATCACTGTTATTGAAAGTAGCCAGTAGTGACTTATGCAAGTTCAAGGACTTTATTGATCGGTTTAGCTGGTCTTAATCAAAATCTGTCTTCCTTTCCACTCATAGTGATTAAATAAGTCTAAGGGAGCTTGACATCAAGTCTTTGACTTTTTATTGGTTCTCAACAAGTGCTGTGCTCAGCATTTTAGTGCCTGACAGTTGCCAGACAGGAAGGCAAAATGGAAAAGAAAGTTTGAAAAAAAAAGATGCTTTATTAAATTTAGGCAACTAATTAAACATATCATAGAGAAGATGAAGGAGATGAAATTGAATTTTGTGTGCTGTTTTAAGTGAACTATTTTTCTTCCATAAACATTACCATTTTAGGTGTCTGAAGAAGACAGAATGTGTTTGATCATAGACTACCCTGGAAGAAAAGTAGTTTTTCTCTTTAAAGACCAGATATTTTAAGCTCCTAAATATTTTGACCTATTATCTATTAAAATGGCTTAGCCAATCTTACATCATGTTCAAGGGTCACAAAATCCTTTCTGAAGTTTGCTCAGCTTTCCTGAGAAAGGCCGTTCCTTAGAAGAATCATTTCGACCCTTTATAATGTTTCCATATACAAAAATATTAAGGATAATCAGATTTATGCTTGGAGAGAGAGATTTCCCAAAGGTGTGAATAGGAATTAGATACTCATTTACAGACTGATTTTCAGTGAACTATGTTTTATATCTTTGAAAAATTCCCCAGATAAGATTTGCAAATAAGGTTATAACTCAGCTCTCTCTGTTTCTGAATTCAAAGAATCCACTTTATCCACTTTATTTATTCATTTAAAATACACAGATATGTGTATTTGTATGATTGGAAAGCCTAGTAGCTGGCATTAAAGAAGAGCCAATTATCCCAAAGAGTCCTGAATCCCAACCACTGTAGCAAGATTATATCCCCATACATGATACTGAAGCAGGGAAACAAGCTTGACCACATGCAGATCCTGGTAGAGGTCATTTTAAAGAATAGTTGCTAAGGCCATGAGATTCAGATTGTATGGAGCTCAGTCCTGAAAGGTGGTAGATATCCTTAGCAGTCCCATGTGTGTGAGGACTGAGATGGAAGCACTGTAATGACTTAGAGGAAAAGAATCCTGATGGAAACTAACTCTCTTCTGAGCATAAGGTCAGGCCATAACAATATTACCACAAATGCCTGACTAAAATAATATAATATGATTTTGTTCCAAGACATATCTAAGGGTTGCATACCAAATAAAAGCAAAGGGTTTATTGGGTTTTGGCAGTACTACACTACACTATACTGCACACATCACTTCATTTAGCAATACAGTCAGTAATGTCAAAGGCTGTAGCCATTCCCAGAACATGGGTAAGCTAGAAAATTTAAGACAGTGGAAAATGAAACTAAGTAAAATAGAACAAAATTGTTATGACTAATTATAATTGTGCAGGTCTAATGGTGTCAACACACGTATACAAAAGCTCCTAGCAACTAGCAACTGAGTAATAAGCAAATACAAATCTCATACAGATGTTCATTTCTTTTAGGAATGTGAATGGTTAAATGGTTAATCGTTTAACCAATCAGCTCAGTAATAACTAGTTTTAGCTTACAGGTTATTATTGACCAGGTGCAGTCTGGGAAGGAAAGGAGGGATAAGAAACCCTGCCGTGCCCCAGCAGGAACGGGACAATGGTAGGGAAGGAGGAAGGGAGGGAGAAAGGAGCCAGGAGGAGGGGAGAGGGGAGGGGTAACTAATACCTAATAGCTAGGCTAGGCAGAGTGAGGGAAGAGAGAGGGGAAGGGTGGAGTTGCCTACTCCCTCCCTTACAGCACATCAATAGTTGCAGCAGACTGATTTAAGTTACACTACCTACAAAGGTACACTTAACTTAGATTGAGTCATCCACTTTTAGACCTATCTAACTGTCCTGAACTTCTGTACAGTCTGCATTTAGATCCACCTAGCTAGGGATCTATGTATAAGGTCCACAACTGGGCAAACCAAATTAGATTGCGTGGTGATTTTTAACACAATGTAACTTCCCCTAATATCTTTGTGTAGCCTTGGAAAAGGTACCCACCCCACTGAGGGAGGGGGTGGGCCTCAGCCCTCAGCCTCCAAGACTGATGACATTCAAGCAAGAACCACAGGATAGCATTCGCATACTGGCCAAGTGTACCATTGTCCCTGTGACAGCCTTAGGACTGGTAGATAAGTGGAATGGGGGGGAGGGGGCATTTTGTTTGTTTTGCCTGTATTATTCTTGTCTGCTATCTCTGTGCTTCAATAACATTTGCCTATTATCAAATGGAAAAAGTTGTGGAAGGTCTGAGGGTTTGGGTCCGTCTGGAACAAAGTATCTGGGTCATAAATTCAGTGCCAACAAGCCAGTCTGTTTCAGATTGTTTTTATATTTTCCAATACTCTAGCATTGCTTGGATTTTTGGGATGTCTCCCCCATCCTGAAATCCCCATTCATATGGGAGTGGGGTTATGGTTTTGAATTGGGCCTAAAGGGAGGAACCATGGAGGAATGTAAGATTTAAGCTACTTTTCTGTCTCTTTTCCTATGCCCTCCAGGTCCAGTTGCAGTGTGAGATAGAGGACCTGGAGTCATCTGTTGCCTTCATGAGACTGGGATTATATAAAAGGGTGGACAGTGATGGAGAGCCAGAGATATATGCAAAATATGGAGCTAGGTCCAGAGTCTGATTTCAGGGTCTGTTATGTGGAGGTTTGTTTCAGGTCCCTCCCTTTTCCACACTTTAATTAATTCAATTTGAAGTGAAGAATTGTAACAGCCACATGTCAGAAATTAATTCAATGCCATCACAACACCCATTGTGGTCCAAACTGTCGCACCAGGACCACCCCGTGGAGACCCTCTGGTATGAGGAATGTAAGTCAACATTACCACCAAACAAGTTCCTTATTACAGATCCTACAGTTTACCCATGTAGCTTCAACCTACCACACCTGACAGTGGGCCTTGCTGAATATGTTCTGGACAGGCCTGTGTGCAGCCAACCTTCACCGGTGAGGTCTTCGCAACAATCTAAACTGTAGCTGTGGCAAAATACACACCATGTCACATATTGTCAATGGCTGCTTGCTGACTAAGTTCAGTGGCAGACTACAGGAATTGCACATGGCCACTGAGGATACCATTGCATAGCTTGGCAATTATGCACATGCTGACTGACTGAATGCCAAAAAATATTAACAAAAGGTGAGCCAGAAGCAGTACTCTTTAAAGTGCCATTCCCTGTTTAATTTCTTCTTTGTTTTCATCAAGAGAGTAACATCACAATGAAACAACTGTCTAGAAACCTACTGTAACTTATGGATATCCATATACTGTATATCTGTGTGCATAGAGGAAAAGAGCGCTATGTTTTTGACCAGTTTCTACCTTAAGAATTGTGGTTAACTCCTGTACTTTGAGGACAGAGCACACAATTGCTCACTATTGTATTGGGTTCTGCATCTGCAGATCCAAAAAAGAAAGACAGCAAAGGCACTAAAATTTGTGGTACTGGAAAATACTGACTTTCTGACATCATGGGCATTACCATTTTAATCTACTTGTACAACACTAGTACATTGGGATACTGCTATAATGCAAATTGTAATTAATATTGACAATAAACAATAATCTTAACAGAGAGTTTAGTTATTCTCAGGCTAAATTCCATGAGAAAGTTCCTCGCTAAAAGCTCTGAAGAAAAACTATTAGGCAAGGATGGAATGGGATAAAGAAAAGCTGTATCATGAGCTTGATGAGTGGTGAGGGCTGATCTGCAGGGTGCATCCCATGTTCAGGGTCAGTCTGTGAGCCAGATCCATGGTGGGGGAGAGGTGGTAGCAATAATTGCTACAGCTCTGGGCTCCGCTGCTGCAATTAACGCTGCCACCACTCTCTTACTGCCAAATTTCCAGACCTGTGGGTAGCCCTGCAAGCCAGATCTCACAGCTTCTTCAGCTGGATTCAGCCCTCAGGCCACAGGTTGAAGACCATTGGACTAGCGGAAAAATTAATGTTGGAAATGAAGAAAGGAAGAAATCTTCAGCTTCTCCAGAACATTCTCATGGGTGTCAATCTGATCCCCCAAAATAAGAGAACATAACTAACAACCACAGAGAAATTCTCATCTTTTCCCATCCCCAGTGTGCTTGGCAGAGAAACAAGGGGAACCAATACATTATTAGATTCTATTTTGTTTATGCTAAGCACCATGAAAGATAACCAGCTTTCTAAAACCTTTCATAATTGCATTCAATGTACATACCTTCTGGCTGTCATGTGTTCCCCAATATAATGAAATTTCTATTACTAATTACTTTTACAGGCATAATCTATATTTACATCTTATTATCAAAATAAATGGTGACTCTCCAAAAATGTAATAAACCCAACCAATGACGAGGAACGAAAAGAGGGAAATAACAGGAGAAGAGATACTTCAGTCCCCACACCTGACTGGCTCTGCAGTGGAAATAGTTTTTTTTGGTAATTCTGCAGATGGAAGCCAGGAATGAAAGTACTTGACCATGTCTTTAAAATGTTGGATTCTACTGTAATCCAGACATATGTACAGGTTCAGAATTGGGTTGTTCTTCTCTGAACTGATAATCCAGCTCCACTAGAAATATCTTGATTATAAAGGTTGTTATGTAAAATTTCCTTCTGTGCTGTAAAATCATGATAATAATTACTTTCTGTATATGTTTTGAACTTTGAGAGGTTGTTTCTGGGTGGCAGACTAACTATATCACTTTCACAATGTTGACAGCACTGATTATTGTGATCAGGAACAATAGATATTTAAAAGATGCATTTAGCTTTTTCCACATTTCAAAGGACACTTGAAATAAGGTATACACATGAAATACAGCATTTCAGAATAATGAGAAAGTGATTTCAGGGTCTCTGAATTCGCTGTGTATTAATAGAGTGCTGACTTGTGGCAGACCTTTTACTGCCACCAGAAAAAAAAAAATTCTCTGCGACTCCTACTCCCTGTAACTGTGGATGAGAAATCAGTACATAAATGCAACCAAATTAAACGTATAATTCTATGGACCCTACTAAAATTCCACCAGATAGGAATTTGGCCTATATGCACTCCTGGTCCTGTGGCCTCTGTATAAGATGAATCTATAATGCATGGATTCCAGAGGATAGAGAAGGTGAATGGGTAGGTGAAGGTGAATGGGTAGCATACTTCCTTTCCATCCCAACCCATGGGTGAATTCCTAAAGCGCTGGCAGAAGATAGGGCAAGGGTGGTACTCTCTCTGACTGTTACTTACAGCCCCCAACTCAAACACTTTAAACACATAATTAATGACCTCCACCCCTTCCTGGAAAATGTCAACAGTCCCAAACTAGATTTACAGGTCCTAGCTTACAGGACATCCCCAATAGCCTGAAATAACATACCTTCAGCAACAGACTACCTAACTCCAATTCTCATCAAGCCACCAGACCTTGCTACACACCCAAATGCCAGTTATACCTCTCACCAATGCAGACCATGTCATCACTGGACTGAGCAACAAAAAATATTACATCTGGAGTTCATTCGCCTGCTCCTCCAGTCCCAGCTGGTTGGTCAAAAGTTGTAGGCTGGAGTCCAATGGAGAGGCAGAGTGGCATGGTGTGCCAGGCAGGCAGGTGGGGAGATGTATAGTGGGAGCATATTCCTTATGAGGGAGTAAGGCAGGCAGATGTATAGTCACTCTAAGATGCCATATCCATATGCCTTGCTCCCACAGAACAGCAGTGGTGCCCACCTGCCTGCCTGGCATACCATCCTGCTCTGCCTTACTGCCAGGCTCCAGCCCAGGATTTTTGACCAACCTGCCTGGACCAGCCTAGGAATTCTGGGACTGTCCCAGCCAGAGCAGGATATATGGTCACGCTATATAAACCATTACTTACTTACAGTGTTCCTCTGCTGTCTACACTGGGAGGACAGGACAATACCTGTGTAAAAGAATGAATGGAAACTGATTTGATATGAGTTCCAGAAGCATGCACAAAGTTCATAGCAAAACACTTAAACCTTGCCGATCATTCTCTCACTGATCAGAGTAGCTATCTTTAAGAATTTTTATAAAAAAACAAATTTCCATGAAGTTTTAGAACAAGAAATCATCCACAGAATGCTGAATGGAAACAAAGTTAATACAATTATCCCACTACGTGGAATAGCTGTTAACTTTCATGTCACTCCAGGTGTTAACTGCTGTATTCTTCTCAATTGGTCTAACCCAAGGGTGTCAAAGATACTGTCCACGGACCAGATACAACCTGCCAAACCTTATCATTTGGCCTTCAATGCTACCTGTAGGTCTTGGATCAGGGCATATAGCACCCACTGGCCCAGCTCCTCACACTACATGTGGTGGGTGGAGCCCATCTGGCACAAGCTGCACACAGCATATAGGGCCAGTCCAGGGCAAGCACGATATGTGGTACCTGCACCAGACCTGCCCCGTACACAATGGATCTGGGACCAGCCAGTATCAGGCCCACAGATCAGCTATGTGTGCTGGATCCAGGGCACATGGCTGGTCTGATATGGGTGCCACATGCAGCATGTGCCCCGGACTGGCATGTGGGGCTGGTGCGGGTTAGAGCCGGTATTTGCAGCACACCGAGTGTGGTCCAGGGCACACACTTGCATATGATGCCTGCACCTGCAAAAATCCAGCCCAACACACTGGATCCAGGGCTTGTCTGGACTGAGCCTATAGACCAACCCCATGTGCCAGATTCAGTGTGCAGGGCCACTGGGTGCATCTGCATGTTCGATCCAGCATATGGGGCCAGATTGTGGGCCAGTTCTGGTCCACAGACTGGCCCTGTGTCCCTCATCTGGCCTGCAGTACCAGATGAGTTTGACACCCCTAGTCTGACGAGCATACTCATTACTTCTTTTAGTAGTGTCCCCTTTCCCTGTCCCCCTTCTATATACTCTTTTCATTCTGCCAGTCCATTCATAGTGTTTGATGAGATAGGTTTTGCATATGAAAGCTCATGTGTCTTTATGGAAATGCTTCAGATATAAGACTGCTATTGTATCTCCTCTTAGACAGCTTTGGTGAAAGTTAAATATCCTTAATGCTCTCAACTTCTCTTATTATGACTTGCCTTTCAACCCCTTCATTTTTGTCATTTTTGGATCCTCTCTAATTTGTTCACAACCTTCTTTAAAATCTAGAGTCCAGAAATGTCCATAGATGAACTTTCAGAACAGAAAGTAATCCGCAGAACGATGCATGGGAACAAAGTTGATACAATTATTCCATTATGTGGATGAGGCCTCACCAGCTCTCAGTAGAATGATACTATCATCTCTTGTGTCTTGCATCTAATACTCCTGTTGATGCTGCCCAAAATTATATTCAGTTTTTTTTACAGCTGTATTACAATGACTCGCGTTGAATTTGTGATTCACCAAAACCCCAAGATCCACCAAAACCCCAAGCAATGCTGCTGGAACATGTACATATATACATTTTGGAATTGACGATGCGTTGGTAATTTAGCAATAGGGAGACAAAGAAAGGTATAATTGTCTGGGCTAAATTCCTAAAAGCATCAATTGTCTTCTGAAGTTATTATATAAAATGTATTGAAGAGTTATCCCATATTATATAATACATAACATTACCGATGTGGGGAAGAAGAAAAACTGCATCTCTGACTAAGTACAGATTTCAAGGCAACTTCAATTGCCATTAACTGATGCTTCTGTAATGTTACATATATGTTTACATGCAGATAGCTAAAGATTCATTCTGTTCTTCTGTGGACTAGTCCAACCTCCAGAAGACCATATCATGGTTCAGAGCCTATGTATCAAATCACTCATATTCACTTTCAAGATCAACCTCTGCTTCAAAATCCCTTGCTTCAGACTATTATCACTCATTTAGTACCCAACAAACGCAGAATATTTTAGCAATGATTTTGTTTCCACAGGTGTCAGCCTGAGATACTTGCAAACAGGATGGCTACAACATCAACGATTAAAGGAGGTCTCTGTGTGGGAGTAGATCGAGAAGTATCTGATCACTAATAGAATGATAGTCAAGAAAATTTACTTTGACATCATTTAGAAATATGGAGAAAGAGAATAACTGTCACACAAGAATTCTTTGTCCTGATGCTGTTTTGTATCTCCTTTAAGACATCCACATAGTGCTAAACTTAGCTTCCACTCTAATGCTGGTGATAATCAACACTGGCAGCATCTACACGTACACTGCTGCACATGAAAAAAAATGTATTTACAAGTACTACCCTGCTGCAGAGTTTATTAGTTTACTTAGCCCAAATAGGGGTGCAAGTATAGACCCCAAGACATTTACTGTGCAGTTAAATGTCAACTGTGCAGTAAACATTGCTTGTAGATACACTCACTGTATATTATTTGACATCTTTAATCATTTGACAACTTTAATCATTCCTCTCCCAACATTCTGAGATAAACCTATGATTTCACACCATTCATCTAAATCTCTTCAGTACAAGTGCACATTTTGGGTTAGAGAAGCATCTGCACGTGCAACTCTATCTCTACTCTCACACATGCTTACACTTTCTGTGATCTTGACACTGACCTTGACCCTGAAGTTTCCATTCCTTCTGATTTTTCTTGTTTGTAACTCTGCCTCCTGATGAAAACCTTGTCAAAGAGGTTAATTTTTTTCTCATCTAGACTATGACAACTACATTCTTTGCCTCCTCCCCTGTCCTCAGCTCTCCAAGTGCCTCTTTTCACCAATTTATCAAGTGCCCATATCATCCTCATCTTCACATCCCAATTTATTTCAGGATCTCATTAAGAACAGCCATTCTCGGTTTTGACTTGTATGTGCACTTGCTAATATTTTCCTATCATTTATTCTCTTTACTTATTCCTGTGCTGTCTCTGATCTTTTTCCACAATTTCTGTTCCTACTTCTTCTGATCCTTTCCAAAATTTCTACTTCTACTTAATTTAGGAGCCTTCCCCTTCCTTCATTATGGGACACAATTTCTGTATATCAAATGTAGCAACCTCTTCACCATCACAAACAGGCTACCATGCTGAGTGAAAGTGAGGCAATGAGCCTACCTTCATCACAGTCAGAAATACCCGCTCCACAAAGAAATAACATAATTTGTCACTTAGGGTTCTTACAAGGTAGAAAAAGCTATGACTCCTAGATTTACTGAGATAATATTTTAAATGTCTCCTGGATAGTCAACTTATATTACAGTTTACAATTATCTATATCCTCTCTCTTGTCTGTGTGTGTACATCATATATGTTTTAGCCCAATTCCTGGATGATCCAAATCAGAATCCATTTTCTATTATATCAGGTGCTGCACAGTTAAACACAAAGACATCAGGCAAAGCCATCAGTCCTGCCCCAAGGAACCAAAAGTAGGGCTAAACCAGCTCATTCATTTTGATGTGGAATGGGAAGCTGCAGTTGTCAGAAGTGATGAATATTGGCTTCCCAATTTAAGCACTTTAAGAAAGATTAATTAACAGAGGATACTAGATGCTCTGCACTTTCTGTAAACTAAACCCCCTTAATCTGTGTCACGCTGGACACTGCAAAATTGAGGCACCCAAAAATCACTTACTATTTTTGTAAAGGTTACTTGCAGAAAAACAATCATAGGGCAGTAATGCGGTCTGCATAACCATATCTTCACCTTAAAACAGGAATTTGGGGGGGAAAAAGGTGGTAAGGTATTTTGGTGACAGAATAAAATATAAAAGACTACTTCTATTAAAACTATATTTGAAAAAAAGTGGCAAAATTGCTGTGTGGTACTGAATCAAATGAGAGTAAATTTTTTGCAAAATAAAATGATCAAATTTTCTTTTTCTTTTTTTTTTTCCTTGTCTGATCAATTATGAGCCACAAAAAAGTAGCTTTAGAATTTATGTATTTTAATATAAAGGTATTACCTCTCTTTCTAATCCTGCCTCTTGTAGCAATTTTATTAAATTACTACAGTTATCAGCTGAGACCCATAAGTGTTAGCTTGACCCGCTTCTTAAATATCTAAGTAGACACAGCTGGAATGAAAACAGATGGAAGGTGTAAATGAGAAGATTCAATTAACGTGTTTTTTTTTTCCCTTCTAATACTAGTTTTCAAAAGAAAGTCCCCCAGGATTGCAAATGATCCCTTAATTTAAGGAATACCTCTTTGCTATATTCAAAATAAAATCTTTTAACATAATTTCAAGCCTTTTAAGTTCAGCACCACTGGAACAGAGTGTGTGTCCATACATTTTCCAATACAATTAGAGAAGCAAAGAAATCTGAGTCAAGGGTAGTACAATTGCTGCCTATAATGAAAGCTAACAAAATTAGGGGACAGCTTGATTCTTATGTGAGTTTAACTCGAGGCCTAACAACATTAAGCTACTCTTCTAGGAGATTATAAAATTTAATTTTGTGATAAAATTTGCATTATTGTGTATAATAAAAATGTAGCACTTATATCATAGCATGTGGTAATTTTCCTGTGGTGCCTTAGATCCTCACCTGGTACATTTTGTGTAACCCCATTGATTTCAATGAAACCGTGACAGCTTTTGCTAACGGAGGATTTGGCCCGATACCATTTAAAGGAGGTAAATGAAATACAAATGACTTTATTTTAAAAAGGTGTTTTAATGAGATTATAAAACTTTAAGAGAAATGCAGAAATCTTTTTAAGCTTCTGATTTGGTACCTCTGCTGTGCTGGGTTGATTTGCAATGTAACACCTTTTTGTATGACCACAGATGTTTACATTGATTTTATAACCGAATTATAAAAGACAGCAGGTTTGTAACGAATACCTTGCAAATAGCTTTAAAATGCTATGAGCACATTATACTATTTAACTGCATCTCAGTGGTGTCACCATCAGGAGAAAATCAGCACAAAAATCTATTAGTATATACAACATACATGGCTAGAGTAGCTGTTTTAAAAACCTTTGGTAAAAAGCAACAGACTTGTAGGAAAGGGCTACCCACCATTTTTTCAGTGCCCTGTAGATATCCAAGTTAGCTCTAAATGAGCTAGCTAGGGTAACAGAAGCAATATAGCTGTTCATGTTACTCTCTGGCTCAGATAATTTATCCAGTGAAACTATGCTGGTAGAGTGCTTGCACTGAACTGTGCAGACTATGAGACTGCGTAGGCTGTGGGTTGAGCACCCAAAAATGAAGTTATCCTTATACATAGCCATCATTCATTAGTCTGTGTGTGTGTATATATATATATAATTTTCAATGTTTTTTTGGGGGACAGCTTCTCTTACTAGAGTAAATAAGATATAATAGCAGCGCCAGCCAAACTGTACAGGTACAGTGCTTCTTGTCAAGGAGTAGCATGAAGCACTGTGAAATACTCCCTACCACTTCTTTCCATCTACTCTGAGTAATCTCTTGCATCTCATAGCAAGTCTCTAGTGTGCCCACTGGGAACAAATGCAAATGAACCTATTTGCTTATTTTGCTAGTTGAAGAACCAGACTTGGGAGTGAGGTTATTTAGATATTCCCTCAAGGTCCTATGTTCCAAACTTCACCTGCCATGAACCTTCTTCTGGTAGCTAATCTGAGCAAATTTTTTTGTGGAGATTTTATTTTGTGTTTTTTTTCCAGAAAAAAAATCAAAGAGTGCCATTATTTCCAAAAGTCTAGTGAGTAGGTCAGATTTCTGGCATATGGGAGAGAGAGATTAAAATCTGCATCTGCCAGATTTAAAACAGGGATTTAAACTCAGGTTCCACTTGCAAGGAAGCACCCTAACCACATGGTATTTTAAAATGGGCATCTCTTAGTAAATCCTTTTGAAGGTGGTACAACTTTGTACATAGTACTTAAATTTTCATGGGGTCAAATGGACACTGAGAATAAGTAGATACCCTAGTGGTTAAAGCGCTCACCTGGGAGTTCCAGGTTCCAGTTGTTTTTCCACTAAATACAATATTTACCTGAATCTAAGACAACTATGATTTTCAGGTGGCCCCATGGTAATTAGATTCTAGACATGGAAAAATGATAAATTTGTTATAATTTTTCATGTAGAGAATCTAATTTTGGAGGTTCATCTTAAATTTGTCCCACAACCACCATGACAGCAGGGCAAGAAGTAGTATAAGAGCAGCCAGTGAGAGAATCAAGTGACCTGACCCTTGACCTTTGCCACCTGTTCCCCCCACTTCACCTGCTATGCACCTCCCTGTGCATGCAAACCCCTGGTGCTTGCACCCACTGGCACCTGTCTACCCACCACTTCCCCCTTTCCTTCCTGGCCCCTGCTGCTTGCTTGCCTACTCCCCATCCTGCTGCCTACCTCCCATGCTGCCTCCCCCCTCTGCCACCACGACTTCCATTCCCATTGCAGCTCCATCTCTGGGTGGGGCCTGCTCTAGCCCAGGGCAGGGAGCACTTGCTGCCTTCAATCCCCACCTGGCCATGCAGCAGCAGTTGCAGGGGTGACAGCTCTGGCCCTGGCCAGCTCTGGCCCTGGCTCTGGCCCTGGCCCTGGAGTCAAGGCCAGAGCTACTACTGCCTCTGTCACTGCTACATGGCTAGGTTGGGACCAGAGGCAGCAAATGCTCATTTTCTAGTTAATTAAATGCTTTCCCCTCATGCTCACAAATGGTAATCCTGTAAACTCAGCCATGGCTCAGAATCTGAAAGCCAAGCTGAGTTCTCTTATATAACTGTTGGTCCTCAATAGCTGTGTGTATTCGGTCCTTCCCATACTACATCATTCTTTCTTATTAGTTGGGGCTCCTCCACACATAAGGTTAGGAATTCTCCAATATAAGAAAAATTCCCACATTACCATGCTACTTAAAGACTAATTTGGCAAATGCAGGATCAAAAAATAAAAATGCTCTCTGAAGCTGCTACAGCAGAGGCTTGTGACTATGCCTTCTTTGGCAAGGGACCCCAAAACAACTGAGATTCTTTTCTATATTCAGAATGGGAAATATTAACAACTCTTGTTTTGTCCAGTTCAGAGCATTTATTTTCTTAACTAAGTAGGCTTAATAATTTAGAGTAATTTTTGCTCCAGCTGGTGTCCAAAAAGAATAATTGCTTTCTCAGGGGAACTTTTCTAGAGAGGTAATATGGATCTTTCATAGGTGTGCCAAAGGCTTAGAGATATGATGCAGTATACTTTGATATGAGGAAGTTTGATATCGTTCCTTTCCCTAATCTGATATGCACTGAATGGATCAAAGCAAGATCTTAAAATTCTCAACCTAGAAAAATCATGATTAGGTGGATACTTAAGTGGGTGAAATTTTTCCATTAGATAAATATACAATAAACCCAGTTTGAAGGGAATGCTCATCTGAAAAGGAAAAGCCAGCAGTACCTAAAATCAGATCTTCAGCAACTGTAATGATAATCTCTGTAGTTTGCATAACTTTTATTATGGGGAACAAAAATTACTCAGAAAAATGTATAACCAACAGAAAGATTTGGATGTGAGGACAGACTCAAGACGATGATCTTCATATCATCTCTTTGGAATAATGTGAAAAAACAGAGAAGGTTGTTTGCTATGCCTACTAGTCTGTTAAGAAATTAATTTGTATAATAACCCTATTGCTTTGCATAGTGATCCTGTACGATACAGGCATTCCTTGTGTTCTAATCATTACCGTAATTACCGTGTATGTTGCTGTCTTTTCTTTATCACATCAACAATAATACTTTACATTTATATTCTACCTTTGAACTAATTTATTTATATAGCCTTTATAATTGTTTGTCATCTTAATATACAAGATGGTTTATAATCTTAAAATTTCATAATTGTCCTATCTAAACTGTGTTCAGGTATCTCTTCCTCTAACTTGGAAATGCAGCTACCTCTTGTCAAATGCACTGACTTCTTACAAGTGCATAGCCTCTCTCCGTAATACCCTGGCACCAGATGGGAAGTAGAACTTTATGTATATATAAATGAACCTACAGAAAGAGATTATGTAGGCAAAAAGTACTTTCCAAATTGGAATTAGGCCAGGAGAACAAGGTTAATGCTGCTTCTTTTGCAAAGAGCCTTGGCATCTTTCACAATCATAAGTGGTCAGGACCTCAGTTTTATTTCTTTTCTGAAGGATACATTCTGTGCCCATTAATGCCTTGTGATGGAGGAGGAAAACTTAATGTTACTTTCTAGTAACCCTCATGGCTGACCCACTTCATTTGGCATCATCTGTTTATAATCTAAAAGAGCAGCACTAGAATCTAGAGGAAGCTGTATTCTAGCTAATCAGCAGCAGAATGGTAGCCATGACCAAGTGGATGGAATAAAAAAATGGAAACGTGGCTATTGGTGGAGGCTATTGTAATATAGAGGAACTGCTGCACTGTTAGCTCCATTATATTCCCCTGAATATGAGGATTTTCTGTGCCTAGTCCATGTGTCAGATAGTATAAAGAGATAAGGAACAAAGACTCTTTGGACACGCTACCTCCCTTTTATGAAAGAGCAAGGGCCAGATACAGTATGGCCCATAGCATTTTGGCATTCATCCCAATTAGTAACTATAACTAGTAGTAATAATATAATTGAAATTATAATCAAATGCAATGCTAATGTGTATAATGGTTGAATTGACTAACTACTAAATCTCCAATTAAATAATTTATAATTCCAAAAAGCAATCTGTAAATAAGGTTCCTTTAAAATCATAATAAAAGAACTGATTCTGGTATAAATAAAATACATGTAAGAAAGATTTTTCTTCTGTTTCAAAGCCTTAAGGAGCCCCCCGCTGGTGATATTTAGAGACTCAAACAAGACATTTTCTCAGACTACAGAACTGATAGCATTGTATATGGCCAACAAAATAATAATATTTATCCAAATAATATTTTAACCATCTAATCTATGAACAGAAGAAATCTAGGACATCTTTTTTGGTGTGCTAAGAAATATTGCTGTTGCTATTAGAAAGGTGCTAAGGACCTCTTCAGAATTAGAGTTCCAGGATATAGAAATTTAGAATAAAGTGAACCAAAAACAAGTCACAGTAGTTCAGTTCTTTCTAAAATTTAAGTTTCAGATTCTAATCAACTGATTCATGATGGTGATCAACAGGGATCCAGTTTTTCTGTTCACCATGAAAAAATACAGTAAAGCCTGTATTTTCTCATTTTAAGGAGAAAACCCCAGATTTTCTCACGTTAATAATAAAAGGCTGGATTTTCTCCTTTAAAAGAGAAAAATGTGAAAACGGTGGGTTTGCACTTGCAGGCTGGCAGAGTTCCAGCCTCAAGGGGCCAGGATGAGTGGGAGGAGGGTGGTTAGGCAGGAGGTGCCATGTGCCTGTGCACATGCACACAGGCACATGGCTGGCAGGCAGCCTGGAGAGCAGCTTCCTGCAGGTAAGTTGGGGTTTGGAATTGAGGCCCCCTTATTGAGGGAGGGAGGGAGTCAGGCAGGAGTCGGGTGGGAGTCAAGAGTGGGGTTGGGGCTCAGTCTGGAGCTGCTGCTCAGCTGGGGCATGCTGGAATGTGTAGGCACAGGACCCAGGTGGGGAGTGAGACAGGGCCATGGGCAGGTTGTCTGGCGGGGGGGGGGGACTGGCTCCCTGCTGCTCTGTGCACTCCCGGGGGGGGGGCATGGAGGCACATGCCCCCCATATTTGTGCATAGGGTAGGGGTGAATGTGGACTTGGGCTCCCCACCCTGCTGCCCTCCCCCTGGGGTCCTCTGCAGCCCAGCAGGCAGGAGCCAGTGTGGCAGAGTAAGGTGGGAAAGTTCCATGCTACCACCATGAGCCCCACAGTACCATGGTGAGGAACCCCCTCCCTGCAGTGGGAGGTGGGGATATGTGCCCCTTGCTGCTGCTGGGATGGCAGGGGATGCCTCACCATGGCAGCATGGAGATCCCAGCAGCAGCACTGAGGTTTCTTGCCTGTGGAGGAGCCAGGTTGCAGAGGCCCCGGGGGAAGGTAGCAGGGTGGAAAGCCCCAGGCCCACAGCAGGCAGCCCACATCCACTCCCGCCCCCTGCAGACTCTGCTTTGGCCATGCCACTGATGGGGGAGGGGAACTGAGCTCTGAGCTTGGCTCCACTGAAGTAGCCACCAGTGCCCCCTGCGGGGGGCTGTGGGTGGGGAATTGAGAGGCCAGGACCTGCATCCTGGTGAGCAAAAGGTGCAAGGGGAGCTCTGATTTTCCATGATAAAAAAACTTAAAATCAAACACCAAGATTTATAGGTACTTAGAATGTATTTTATTACAATGGTGGAAGCACTGGTAGGAGCAGACAGCTTGAGTTGAGGCTAGCCTGCCCACCCTGCAAATGGGGCTTGAGGGAGTGGGGCTTGTGGGAAAGGTGCAAAGCATCATGGGATGCCAGGGTACTTGAATCTGGAGGGGAGTTAACTTGAATCTAGAGGGGATCTGGGACAGAAGTTCAGTAAACTGATTTAACCTAAATCAGTTAAATATGATACTACATCCATCCAAATTTATCTTAAACCAATTCCAGCCATTTTGAAAGTGGTTTATATGCACTTCTGCTCTCTTATAGATTTGAACAAGGTCCAATAACTTACATCAATTTATGTGTAATTTCTGTCCTTAGCCCATAAATACCAATGTCACAAGTTTTCTGTCCATTAATTCTAAATTATATTTGAGATGACTTTAAATTAAATATAAATTTAGTGGTGGGATTCAAAGAACACTAAAACTTGTTGTCTGCCAAAGCTATATTCTTTAATAGTCTTGACTCAAATTATGTGTAGAGGTTTGGACGTTAAGGATGCTGCCTTACCATTGGTTATTTGTGCTATAACTTTACTACAAAAGCTACTTTGTCAGTGAGGTCAATTAAAAAAAAATCAGCAGCACTGTTAACCTGATTAAAGTAAATGGTTACATTTAGAGTAAAAAAATAGTAATGTAAAACATTTTTATGTGAAACATGAGTGATTATGAAAGCTGGTAATTTCCTGTGGAAATTGTTATCAAGAAGTATTGAGGAACAAAGAATCAGCCTCCTAACCCCAAGGCCCAAATTTGACAAAGTACTTTAGCATTGCCTAAATTAAGGCACAAGGAATCACATTGAAATAAAATTCTACTTTGAAAGCAATAGAATTACTCTCAGAAATTTACATACACAAAGGATTTGATGGTAGCTGAACAACTGAGCTATCCAAGCTGCCACTTAAATGGTGGGCTTTAATGCTGAAGTAACTTTGAGGATGTGGCACTATAGAGTGATGTTAAAAAATATTTAGGTGCCTAAAACTGCAAATAGGCATAGTTGGTTCGGAAGGGACCTCAACGGGGTCATTGAGTCCGACCCCCTGCCTGGGCAGAAAAGAGTGCTGGGGTCATGGTATTTTAAAAAATGCCTAGACATGTAGCTCCCATGTTATCAATGTGAATTAAGCACCTAGAGGCTCTTGAAAAACGCACTAGGCAATTTCTGAAGCCTTAAGGCATATAATTTTTTTTTTAATCCAGCCCTCCATCTATTTTTGGACCCATGAATAAATCTAGAGTGCTTCTTAGACATGCCAGATAGCCACAACTGGTACTGAAACCTTAGAGTGCTGCAAGTGAACAATACCTTCCAGTCCTGAAAAGTGCAGGCAGTCAAAAAGCCCAAGGCTGAATCAATTCATTCTTTTCAGCTTAGTCTAAGATGCAGAGATTAAACCAAGAACAAAGTGGACACACATTTACTTTTGATTCAGAAAATGCAGCCACATGCCTGCAGTGGCTCAGGCCAAAAGCTGGGGGGGGGGGGGGGGACGGGGACGGGGATGGGGGGGGGACTAAAGCATGCCTCTATGGCACATAGCCAGCCTGGGCTGTGTCTTCACTTCCTCTTTCTGCTGCCCCTCAAGTCTCTGGGATTTGCAGTCCAGAATCACAACAGCAGGACTCTGCAGGGTTGCTCATCACTTCCTCTTCCTGCTTCCAGGTTCCTTTGGGATTTATAGTCAATAGTTTCAGCCAGCATTACATTTAGCAGCAGGGCAGCTCTGAACTCAGGGGAAGATGAGTTTAACCCCCCTCCCTGGCCCCAGATACCAGTTGGGACTTGCTTCGGGTGGAGATGGGGAGCAGTTCCTGATTCCCGCTCCTCCTCCCCCAGACCTTCTCTGCTGGAGGAGACAGCACAGTGCAGCCCAGGGCTCAAAAGCATGCTGGGATGCTATAGGACTGTGATTTAACTTGAACCAGGAAGAGGTCTAGGACAAAAGTTTCATAAACTGGTTTGACCCAAATCAGTTAAGTCTGATACTATATTCAATTAGGTTTATCTTAAACCGGTTTCAACCATTTTTAACTGATTTATGTGTACTGAGCTTCTGCTCCATTACAGGTTTAATCCAGTTCCTGATTATTTAAACTGGTTTATGTGTAACTTCTGTCCCTAGCTTAGGCACTACAGGGATTTGGCAGCAGTGCTAAAAGGTCTGGGGGCACAGGTGGTATTTTCTTCAATCCTCCCAGTCTCAGGCTATAGGCTGAGGAGGGACAGGAGGATCCAGGTAGTTAACCAAAGACTGCAGCGCTGGTGTCATCAGGAAGGCTTCCATGACCACAGCCCACTCTTTGGCGAGAGAGGCAACAAGCTGCTGGGAAGAGATGGCCTCCACCTCTCTCCACTGGGGAGGAGGCTCTTCTCAGCCAGACTGGCTGACATGCTCCACTGGACTTTAAACTAAGCCTGCTGGGGGTCGGGGGGGACTACTGTCACTGCTGGCCTGCTGAGCAACCCTTGCAAAGCCAGCAGGCCAAAGAACTTAAGGGAGCCCACCCCTGCCCCAGCCCTGGTACAATCTGTGGGCAAGGCCAGAGCCCCCAAGGGGACACTAGCCTGCCTGTACACAAATGCCAGGAGCTTGGGGAATAAGCAGGAGGAACTCGTCCTCCTTCTTAACACAAAATATTATGATGTCATAGGGATAACGGAGACCTGGTGTGACTCCACCCATGACTGGACCACATGTCCCAGCAAGCTGATGTTGGTGACCAGGGTGGATGACTGGAGACCCTCAGGGCTAAAATCTGTGGGGAACATGGCACAGGGGACACAATGGTGGTAGTCTACTACAGACCTCCAACCCAAAGTCAAGAGCTTGACCTGGAGTTCACCCAGGAACTGGCTGAGGCCACATGCTCCAGGACCATGGTTGTCATGGGTGACTTCAATTACCTAGACATCTCATGGGAGGATCACTCAGCAAAATCCGAGTGGTCACAAAGCTTCCTATCATGTGTGGATGACCTCTACCTGACTCAAGAAGTCTATGGGCCAATGAGAGGTAAAGCGATGCTTGACCTGGTACTGGCTACTGGGGATGACCTAATCAGTGACCTAGTGATTGATGGGAAGCTGGGTGACAGCGATCACGAGCTGATCACCTTCACCATCTGCCGTAAAGCTGACAAGTCAGTCAGCAACACAGAAGTGCTTGATTTCAGGAAAGCTGACTTTGACAAGCTCAGGAGGCTCATCAGTGAGGCCCTAAAGGACCACAGCCCCAGGGGGAGGGGAGTTCAGGAAGAGTGGTTGCTCCTTAAGAGAGCGATCCTCAATAGACAAGCTAATTCTATTCCATTTTGGAGGAAAGGCAGCAAGACAGTACAGCAGCCCCCCTGGCTCTCCAGGGTTCAAGCAGACCTCCTGAGGCTAAAAAGAAAGGCCTACAAAGGATGGAGGATGGGATTCACCTCCAAGGAGGAATATTCTACACTGGTCCAGTCCTGCAGGCAGCAAAACAGGAAAGCCAAGGCTGCAACTGAACTCCAACTAGCTTCGAGTATCAAGGACAATAAAAAGTCCTTTTTCAGATATGTGGGGAGCCGGAGAAAAAGCAAGGGCAACATTGGGTCCCTGCTAAACCAGATGGGACAACTGACACCCAGGAAAAAGCCAACCTATTAAATTGGGTACTTTGCTTTGCTCTTTCATCAGTCCCATGGGACATCCATGCCCACTGCAGGACAGGGAGGTCTGGATGAGGGAGATTCCCTGCCTTCCATCAATGCTGACCTCATGAATGAACACCCTGAGAGTCTGGATACCTTCAAGTCAGCTGGCCTGGACAATCTACACCCCAGGATACTCAAGGAGCTGGTGAACAACATAGCCCAGCCTCTGGCATGGATCTTTGAGAACTCCTGGCGCTCTGGTGTAGTTCCTGAAGACTAGAAGAAGGCCAATGTGGTGCCTATCTTCAAGGAAGGGAGGAAAGTGGATCCGGCAAACTATAGGCCCATCAGCCTGACCTCTTTCCTGGTGAAGGTCTTAGAAAAGTTTATTAAAGAGGCCATCCTTAATGGACTGGCCAATGCCAACATCCTGAGCAATAGCCAGCACAGGTTTGTTGTGGGTAGGTCTTGCTTGACCAATCTCATTTCCTTTTATGACCAGGTGACCTATCACCTGGACAAGGGAGAAGAAATTGATGTCATATATCTTGACTTCAAAAAAGCCTTCAATCTGGTATCCCATGATCACCTCTTGGCAAAAATGGCCAATCGTGGCCTTGGGTCCACCACAATCTGCTGGCTGGGAAATTGGCTCCATGGTCAGACCCAGAGGGTGGTAATTGATGGAAGTCACTCATCGTGGTGCCCTGTGACCAGTGGGGTTCCCCAAGGCTCTGTCCTTGGACCCATACTGTTCAACATCTTCATTAATGATGTGGACACTGGTGTCAGAAGTGGACTGGCCAAGTTCGCTGATGACACCAAACTTTGGGGCAAAGCATCCACACCTGAAGACAGGAGAGCGATCCAGGCTGACCTGGACAGGCTCAGCAGATGGGCAGATGAGAACCTGATGGTGTTTAACACTGAAAAATGTAAGGTTCTCCACCTCAGGAGGAAAAACCTGCAGCATCGTTATAGGCTCAGCAGTGATACGCTGGCTAGCACTATGGAAGAAAGAGACTTGGGGTTCATCACTGACCACAATATGAACATAAGCCTTCAATGCAATGCTGCAGCTAGTAAAGCGACCAAAACGCTGGCTTGCATCCATAGATGATTCTCAAGCAAAACCCAGGACCTCATTCTCTCCTTGTACTCGGCCTTGGTGAGGCCGCAGCTGGAGTACTGCGTCCAGTTTTGGGCCCCACAATTCAAAAAGGATGTGGAGAAGCTTGAGAGAGTCCAGAGAAGAGCCACGCGCATGATCAGAGGTCAGGAAAACAAACCTTACGACGACAGGCTGAGAGCTATGGGGCTCTTCAGCCTGGAAAAGCGCAGGCTCAGGGGTGATCTGATGGCCACCTATAAGTTTATCAGGGGTGACCACCAGTATCTGGGGGAATGTTTGTTCACCAGAGTGCCCCAAGGGATGACGAGGTCACATGGTTATAAACTACTGCAAGACCATTTCAGGCTGGACATAAGGAAGAACTTCTTTGCTGTCCGAGCCCCCAAAGTCTGGAATAGCCTGCCATCAGAGGTGGTTCAAGTACCTACATTGAACACCTTCAGGAGTAAATTGGATGCTTATCTTGCTGGGATCCTATGACCCCAGCTGACTTTCTGCCCTTCGGGCAGGGGGATGAACTCGATGATCTTCCAAGGTCCCTTCCAGCCCTAATGTCTATGAAATCTATGAAATCTATGAGATGAGTAGGCTGTGTTAAGCCGCTCAAACTTAAAAGGTTTGTCATATGTGTTGCCTAATTCTTTTTTCTCTCCACCTGGTCTCTGTCAGGTCATTTACAGTAATATATATAAGGAAAATCCAAAGAAAACATGTTAAATAGTGGGTAGTTTACTTCTGAAACAATATTACTTTTCTGCATATTTCTATTATAAAAGCATGCTTTGAAAACATGAAAAGAACCCAACATTTCTACTAGCTTCTTTCTTTCCCTCTGATATTTTGGAGGGAAATAAATTATAATACAGCAGTTACTGCAAATATGATCTGTGAGACCTTGAAAGTATGGCTACTGCATATTAGCTTAGATGTTGGCAGGTATCTTAGGATAACTATTTTATCTATGTTATAAAGGCAGTGATTGATCAATAGTAGGGCAATATGGTACCAAGGAACTGTAAAATCAAGTGCACTCACACTACTAGCAACATAATTAGTAAAATATTGAAAAAAAACTGATAATTTTATTGCACGTTTGTGTTAGTATATTCATTGCAGGGTTTCAGGTTCTTATATAAAAGTTAAAATAGCATCATGTTTGATTTATTTTAACGTATTATCTTTTCCTTTCTTGTATTTTCCTGGTCCTTTCTGCCATTTTATCATGGAGAACTATCTGCTTGAATGTCATTGACTTCCCCACTATTTAATTTTCATCAGATCTAATGCTCAGAGCCTCTCTGGTATTATGTGCCCATTTTCCCTGGCCCTTCAGTACTCTGTCCTTACTCTATTTTGCTAATCTGATCCTATTGTTATCCTCCAATTGTTAACCTCCTATTGTTAACCTCCAATCTCTTTACTTAAACTGAAGTGTATGTTTTGACTGGTTGGGCAGTGCCAGTTCTATAATAATTTAATCAGAACTTGAGACCGACCATTTTACTATACTGTATCTTACAGATGAGCAACATTGTTCGTACTAGGAAAAAGCCATTATACACAGAAGATAACTCTCTGAGGAGTTAGAATCTCTCTCCTATAGTGCTTCCTCTTAGTCAGGAAACAGAGATGCACTTCCTTAATTCATAATTAGCTTAAAAGCACATAAAGTGCATTTCACTTAGGTGTTCCTTAGTAATGTCTTAGAGGAGAACACGATGAGCATAAAATTGAATATACTTTACAGTTTTAAAAACCTATATGTGTATCTATGGTTTTTAAATATTTTGTAAAATAATAGGTGGAACGAATCAAGGCACGGTGGATTTTTATTAACCAAAATATCACAGAAATTGTATTTATTTTAAAACAGCGGTGTATAAGGCATATTATATTAGGAGACATATTTATAAAGTTATTTAAAATGTATAGGTTGGCAAGAAATGTATGTTAAACATTTTTGAAGGTGGTGTCAGGTAATTTATAAAGCTCCCTAAGTGATTTAGGAGATTACAGTTTTCAGAGTCATTTATATGACTGTGAGGGGCCAGATTTGTAAAGTATTTACAGTCCTCAGTGGGAATGAAGCACTCAGGTATATTTGAAAATCCTATTAGCCACCTACTTGCATCTTTAGGCTCCTAAATACCTTGAAATCAGACCCTATGTCCTTCTGATTTTCATGAAGGCGTTGCCTCTATTGCCTAAAACAATTTTGAATATTTTACTTAGTTTTTAAAGCATTGTTTTCAGTGTTACATTCTTGCTTTCTTTCAAAAATTAATGTTTTGGAAATCTATTTCCAAATGTATATGATTTTTCTTGCTCATTCTAATATAAAATATTCAGAAAAAATGGGATAATCCTTAGAGAGTAAAATGTTAACATTCAGTATATTTGAATGTGCTCATAGCAACATGTTGTTTTGCTGATACTGCAAAGGGCTGAGCATAAATGGGAATAGAAAGCCACTGAGAGTTGAGGACATTCGGCTCCTACTGAGATAGGTTCACAAATCCTATGTAGTAAATATCCCCCACCATCCACATAATTCTACAAAGAAAAGTCAACCTATGCAGTGTATACACATGGGAAAACTTGTGAACATTGTCTGCACAGAAAGGTATTTGGAACTGGTATAAATGAAAAACAAAAGTTACTCACCCATAGTAGATAGCTGAATTAGGTCTATAGAATTTATCAAGCATACTCATGATGGATCTAGCTCACAAAGCCTGATTCAGAGCCCCTGGGGCTTCCAGTTATTTCACTGGGCACTGAATCAGGTCTCTGAGGAGATTATTTAAAACAAAACAGTTTGCATTACTGTGCTTACTAGTGCTTCATTCATGTTGTGCATTATTACATTAAAATAAAGGCAAAAAAAAGAGAAAGGTAAATAGAGTAAGCATTTAAGATTACATTTTCAAAGGCCCAGATTGCATATGCCTGATTTGTGAAGTTGTGTGTGGCTTTGTGCATATGTGCAAGCCACTGTCACAGAAATACACCTTTGAAAATATGGCCCTCAGCACCAGAAAGTGATTATGTAACATAGCTTTTATTCAGCACTGAAAAAATAAGCCTTCCTTTCTAGTTAGCTCTGCTTTCATTTCTGGCGGCAGCAGAGACATAAATTGCATTATTTGCCTTTTATCTCTGTGGATAATATTTTAGAAAGCATTTTTTGTTCTGTTTGAGCTGCTGTCGTGGACAGATGGACTGGAATCCTACCTGCTGGCAAGGGTTTAATTTGTGACAGGAACTCTATCAGCCTTTCTTACCTCAGGCTGTTTATGGCATAACATGAGGAACTATCATTTACACTCACGATAGTGGAGCAGATGCAGCTCTGCCTTGTGTAATCCCCACCTGGCACTACTCCGGTTGCCCATAACTGTAATGCATGCAGTCAAGAGGTCACAACGCCTGTCACTTGGGTTCTTAAAACTGAGAGGCCATTTCTCTTTGTCTATTTATAGTCCAGTGCTAGCATGTGAATAGAGCACAGCGTATCAATGCTGCATAGGTGAGCAGAAGCAAAATTCTGCCATAAAAACCCTTTAACTTCAGTGAAGGCAACATGTAGCCCAAACATTTTGCTTCTTTCATTTAAGTCAAATTCATGACTGAGTACTTTCCAATGATAAATAGCTATATCAACAGCATAGCCCGAGGGAGACCAGGCCATTGTGTATAATTGTTTTCCCCTTTTTGTTGTTAGGTACATCTGAGAGCCTTTACTACAATTTGTATGAAAAAGAAGGTGAATATTGAACTTTTTTTTCAGACTGATTACATGTATAATGGCAAAAAGGGTGCACAATATTGTAACTGTATAAAACAATTCTTTTGACAGTAAGAGATTTTTACAAATAATCGATAGATATTGGGCCAAATTCTGTTTTCAAGCATTATTTGGAGTGTGTTGCCAAGAGTCAAAGATTTCTCAGGGATTTCATCTTGAGAAAACCTCGAGAATATAAATTCCAGTTTGTCCGAATCCCAGAGTCAGGTTGAAATGCTTATACGGAGAAATTTCAGATAAATAATTATGGATTAGGAAGAATGGTGGGGAGGGGGAGGAGAAAGGGAACTAAAATGTGAAAAAAAACTTGAGGAATCTTTCTTTGTAAATTATCTCAAATAAGTATTTTAAAAGGTCAAAATGACCAGCATCTGTTTTAACCTCACCATAAATAAATAAGAAATTATTTTGCCAGTTTCTCTTAAGGCACAAGTTACTTTAAATCAGAGCAAGGCAGAATGGAATCCACACCTAATGTGAATACTGACTTTTAAGAGCACCGTCCTCACCATTTTTTTAATTTTCTCTTTTGCTCTAGCTTTATTTTACAAGTGCTATGGACAAGTCTCCCACAACACTTGTGTGTGTATGAAAAACTTCCCACTGACACAATGTATCAGATCTAGGACAAATCTATTACTAATAGATTGCTTTCTCCTGCTTTCTCCGTAGTGTTTCACCTATTGCAGGTACTTCCACTTACCCTACTGACCTGAAAACATGATGTAGGAGCAGACTTTCCATCCCCATGATGCCAAGGGTTGTGAGAAAGTGACCATTACAATGTTCAACTAAATTAGTTTCACAGTGACACAATGAGAACTTACTCCAACCACCAGTAAAGTCAACAAAAAATCTGTTGGTTTAAATGGGAGTTGAATTAAACCCCGGATGAATACACAGATATGCCATACTGTACTGGGTCTAAAGTCCATCTCTTTTAGTATCCTATCTCTAAGAGTAACCAGAATTTAGAGGCTTTAGAGGCACATGCTAGAAACAGGAATGATCTAGAAGTAGCAATACTTGCATTGTGCTGTGATGAGTAACAAGGGGAAGCCCAGGATCTCCCAGTGGTCCTTGGGGAGGGGACACTCATGAGAAGAACTCCGCATCCCAGAACACGAAGAAATTAGAGAGGATCATGCTCAGCAGCAGTATAATGAAGCTGAGCTCAATAATCAATTTAGTTATGAAAGAAAATAAAGGAGTTGAGATAAGTATTTGGAGGAGATAGGATGACAAAGAGGAGTTCTGGTTCTCCAGTTAGGGTGCACATAATGAAAGTTATGTTTTTCTCCCATGCATCTGGGCTTTGTTGATTGCCACATAAAGCTGGGAAGGAATGTTTCCTCCTATTATGACAGGTATCAGGGATATTTTTCACTCTATACTTAAAGACTCTTGCACATCCTTCTCTTTATACATGTTCTTACATGCAGTCCTCCCTCCCACCTATCCTAGAGATCATCATTCATTATTCATGTCACTCCATTCCTTCATTCCCAGGACATGCTTCTCCTGATCCCCTGGGCTCCACTCTCCATGCCTTCTGTAGATTCCCTCTATTTTCCTCCCTGTAGCTACCATCTAGTTACCATTCAGATCCTTCTCATCTCTGGTTATGTAAATGCACTAGTATCCAACTAACATTTACAGTTAAAAGTCATAGTTATTTTTTTTCCTGAATGTGTATGAAATGCCTGTTTAAAACCAAAGCCTGAATCATATCTACAAGTAACAGGAATAAGGGCAAATACAAAAAAGCAGAAATATAAATGTAGTACTGTACCTGAATAGCTTAAGACATACACTCTGTAAAGCAGAGCATTTATCTCTGCTTTGTCCTAATGTATGTAGAATCCATGAACCAGAATGATTATTAGCACAATGGGAAACAAAAGACTATACACTTTTGCTTAACTTTCACCCCCAGTCTACACAAAACAATTTTACTTGCATCTACACAAAACAATTTTACTTAAGATTAGACCTAATTACTGTGCAGTAAGCGTCACTGTCTTCATGTGGAGACACTTACTCTAGGGTCATTTGCTCTAATTGCAAGTAAATTTGTTATCTGTAAATACAAGTAGCAAATTTACTCTCAATTACTCTCAATTACTTACTGCACAGTCCAGCATGTGAAGACAGCTGACCAGGAGCAAATGTGCTCCTGGTAAGCCGGGCAGCAGGAGGTGAGATATTGCTCAGGAGCATTGGGCCAGGAGACAGATATCTCCTGGTCGGGCCTGGGACATTGCTTCCTGCCCCTGGGAGCTGCCTGCTGCTGGGACGGACTCCAGCACCAGAGCTTGGGCAGGGACAATTTCCCCCTGCCCCAGCAACAGAGAGCCCATGGCCCTGCTTCCTCATCAGGGGCCAGGGGCTGGAAGATCACAAAAGTGACCGGGGTAGTCATGGGGCCTAGGCTGGGAGATGATCACAGAGTGGGACTCAGAGCCCCCTGCTGCCAAGGCAGGGGGACATTGTCCCTGCCTGGGCTTCAGTGCTGGAGCCCACCTCAGCAGCAGTCACCTCCCAGGAGCAGGGAGCAATGTCCTAGCCCTGACCAGGAGTCAGCTTTCTCTTGGCCCTGTGCTCCCTGGCAGCCCCTGGGCTAGCACCCAGAGGGAGTCTAGAGCTCCCCTGGCTGCTTCAGGGGGCTGGTGCAGGGCTGGAGGGAGTGTGAGCAGTCTGCTCCTAGAAGCAGCAAATCTGCTCCTGTGTCCCTGTATGTGTAGATGTGTGCCTGGGACAGTTTACTCTTGAGTAGTTTACTCTAGAATAAACTGATCCCATATTATTTTCACATGTAGATGTGACCAATATGTGCTAAGGAATACCTTGGATAAGGGAAGGGATACTAAAAAGGATCCACAGAGGCTACAAACAGATGTCACAATTGTCCTGGGAAAAAACACTTTTTCCCAGGAAAAAATGTGATCATTCAGATGTATATGTCTGTTATCCCAGGACAAACTTGAAAAAGGCTCACAGGATAAGAAGTAAGTGCTAACGGACTGTCCCAGAACATCGTGAAGTGGTTCCAAAAAGTTGTCCCAGATTTGTATCATTGCACCAATGACTGAAAAGCAGCAGTTCATTCAGCCTCTCACTAAACCTTTACTGGAAGGGTGATATTCTATATGCCAATCTTGGGACTTTTCTCATCGGGACTAGAGGTACAGCTTGTCCCAGAACAAATGCAATGGCTGTTCCTAACTAGAGATCCTCTTTTTTTTTAACTCAGTCTGAAAAAATAGAAGTAAAAAAAAAAAACCCCTCTTCATTCTGAAAATAGAAGTAACAGTCAATTTATTCTTTTACATAAAAAGAAAAGGACTCATGCTTAAGATTTTTTTCCTATTAAAATCCCTGTATTTCTTTAATATCAGCATCTATGGTCCAATGTTAGACACTAGAAGAGACAAAAAAAATTAATATTTATCTTGTAAATTTATATGGATATGCATAGAAGCATAGAAAAAATAGAGCTGGAGAAGACCTCAGAAAGGAATCTAGTGCAACCCTCTGCTTAAAACAAGATAAACTTTACTATACAAGTTTTTTTCTAACCTATGCTTAAAATGATACAATCCTGTCTCTGCCTTTGGCCAACTGTGAGTGGAAAATAAAGATAACTAATTAAAAAATAATTTATTCTAACACTTACATTAATTTCTTTGTTGTGTGACATGTTAGAAAATAAGAAATTATATGTATTCATCTGAGTATATGTAGACAAGCTGTATTTACATTTTACTGGCAGAATGCCTTAAAACATATTCAGTTACTACTGGGAAGAAGGATGGTTTGTGGTAGCTGCAGTGTGACCACGACAGCCCAGCTGGTGATTGGGGGGGGGGGGAGGGGGGCTCCAAAAAGGGAAGGATCAGGCCCCTTAGGGCTCTGGCAAGAGTAGTGGCTACTGGCAGGAAGCCAGGGAACAGGGGGCTACCTGGTATGAGCCCCCTATGCTTGTTCTGCCACTGGTGCCGGGGCTCTGAGGAGCCTGATCCTTCCTTCTGTGGAGCATTCCCTCCTGCAGCCTCTGGCTGGGCTGCCAGGCATGCCATGGTGACCCGTTCTGGGGCTCTCCTGGAAGCCTAGGACTGGGTGCAGGGGAGGGTCCATGATGATGCAGCAGGGAGTTGGGAGCATGCTCTCCCATGCCCAGCATCCAATCGGGTGGCCCAGGTGCTCGGCTGTGCTTGTCATTCTCTGGCACCCCATGAGGTATGCTGGGAGATGTGTGGGAGCACCCCCAGCCTGCTGGCCTTGGCCAGTGCAGGCAGCCTGCATACCCTCCTCTTCCCCACACCAAGGGTGAATGTATGGACTTTTTTGCTCCTGATCAGACCCCCATAGGTTTGACTGATTCCACCTTGGGATTTTTGAATGTCTGTACTTAGCCTTAGTCATGACATAAATGTACAAACACACATATATTAACATGCCTTTTGAAACCTATGGTAAGTCCACTTTGGGCATCAGGGGATCTAACAGAGAAGGGCTGTAAATAATAAATAAATAAATCCAATAAATCCTGTCCACCCCAAAGCTCACACCTATGCTGTGCATGCATAAAACCAGAAGATACCCCAATGCTGAAATCTGGAATTTGTCATGCCCAGACATTGTAGAGCTTGTTTATTTGTTGTCCAATGTAAAACTGTAAAAAAAATACAACCCACAAAAACTAGTGTAATATTTGGGGGGTGGGAGAAGTTAGGTAGATTTCCTTGAAATGTTCCACATAAATATTCCTCCTAAATTCTTCATTAACACATTTTCTTGTTTGAGATTTCTATTAATAGTTTGTATGATATGAACACTGCTTTCAAGGAAACAAGATTAATGAAATCTTTTTTCTTTTGGAGGTTGACTCCAAAAGTATATTCCAACAAATGTCTCTTCTTTCACAGCTACTTTTTACTGTTGAACAGCTAATGTCAAAATGGCAGTTGCAATCATTGGCTGCATCTACAGGAGTGCAGACATTTGTTTCCAGAGGGACAAGTAGCAGTGGCACACCTTGTGTTACTGCTACTTGTCCCCAGGGGACACCTGTGACATGCATGCTCTGGTGCATGACAGGTTACTCTGGGTGGGCTATGGGAGGCTGGGGCCAGCAACTGTGCTGGCCCCAACAGCCTTACCTGAGGTCCTGGGGGCCTCCTGGGGCAGCAGCCATGGCAGGAAGCCTGGCTGGCAGCTGAAGCATGGCTCCGGCTGGCCAGGTTCTGGTTTTGGGCAGCATGTGATGCCGCCATGTGTGCCGCCCCACTTTTTTGTGTGTGAAAAAAACCCCCTCGCTGTATGGTAGCAGTGCCTGGAAATCCTGCATGTGCAGTGTATGACATTGCAGATGGGTCTGAAGTGCCACATCTCACATGTTCGTGCTCATCTGGATGTGGCCATTATGTCTAAAACTCATGAATAATTTATTTTGGTACCTAAACATGGATTTAGAATGTTTAAAGTCAGTACCCAAGTTTAAAAACCTTATAGGTTTCTTCAGATCAAAATGAACAGCACTGACTCAGTTACCTTGTTTATAGTGAAAATGCCTCTTTAGAAACATTGGAAATACCCCCATAAAATATTCTATGAATGAAGAGCAAATCCAAGAGAATTAAATTGACCAAACATTCTAATTTTATAAAGGTAATCCTAGTTTTTCATATGATAATGTTCCAGCTTCCCAGGAATTTCTTTCCAAAATTCTCAATCAATATATAATCCTATAAAAGAACTTACTTTTGTATTTACCAGAACAAAATCTCCATGAATTCAGAGTTTATAATGAACAATGTTTCAAGTGAAAAGTCAAAAGGGTGTAAAAGCTCTCAAAATCTTCCTTTCAGTCAAAGTGAACATTGACAGTACTTATTTACCTATTCCTAACTAATTAATTTGAATCACAGTAAATTGCTGAGCAAATCTTTCACTTTGAAAATATACCTGTATCATTACTGAGTCAAAAGCTATTAGAAGCAACAGAAACTTGCTTAAGAAAATATCACTATGACTTTTCTATGATTATTTCACATCTGAAAAAGTGTTGCAACAGTATTTTCCCAGATTTTTATTCTAAAAATATAGTCTCCTTAAGGATGAAGGTCAAGAGTTGTGCGAGAGAGGTTGGTGATCTCTCAAAACCAGATTTTAAAGATCCATTCACTATCTTTTATCACGTGACAGGAATAGACAACTCTCATTCCATTAGAAAATAACTTAAAATATGCAAATACCTTCACAGAAGTTGTACTGATAATGCTTTACAAATCAGTCTTTGCCTTACTTTTTTCTTTAAGCACTAAATGTGTAAGTAAATATGAATTAAGATAAATATTGAACCACTGGATCATCAGGGATTGTCTTATAATTGCTCTTCTGATTTATAAAACCAAAGCAAGCAATCCAAATGTTAAAGGCTAACTTGCTATCTATTGATTTAAGATGACATACTCCCATACTGTGCTATGGTTAAAGCAGTCCCTGTAGAGCTACATAAAACAGTTGAGCAGTATGACTTCTCATTTTTCCCATCCCCAGAGAAGAAGAGAATCATTAGCCAATAACAACATCAGAGAAAAACCTATTAAACCTATTATAGGTGTCAAACCAACACGATGACATAAAAGTAAGAGCGAAAGACTGGCCCACTGGGGATGAAATAATACAGTTTTGTCTGCTGCATATCAGTGCCAGAAGCAGAGTCCATTTGGGTTTATACATTTAAGCAAGGATTGTCAAAAGTGCCAAAACACTCTTAAGTTTGGATTTCATAACACCTTTTCCTCCCTTTGTAACTGATCTTAGTCATTAGTACCTGAGGAATAAAAGGTGGTGAATAACAGCTACCAGCAAGTGTTAATTATGAAACAATTATCCCACAAAGATCATTTGATGTATGGTGTTGAAATAGGGATGATTATTAATTCAAAACAGCTTTGTCCTTAGAAGCTAGTCTACAATCAAAAGCTTTAAGAACCTGAATCATTAAACAGACTGAACTCTGGTGTCTAATTCAAGAAAGCAAGGAAGAAGTTATGTACGTCAATGAAAGGTTTGGGGTTTTTTTTAAATTACCTCCATCTTTTTCGGGTTAGATAAAATAATGGCAATATGAGCACCTTTTACCTATACTTGGTAATCAAGAATGCTGCTAGTACTGTAAATAGTTTGCCTATGAAGAAGTTAAAAGAAAGACAAATGCACTTTATACGTCTGTGCAGGGAGGTGAATCCTCATGCTAGAGTTTCATTCTTTTCATACAGGCATCAGAGAAGGAGTAGCAATTTACGGCCACATAAAGTAGACCCTTAAAGTAGACCCATGTTAAAGCTAAGGCACCTATACACATGCTGGATGCCTGCTTCAATGTGTGTTAATTGGCATGCTCCAGTAGCATCAGCATCACATGTATTTAGTGTCCCTGCCCTTCAAAATAGCAACTGGGGCGCTTCAACTAAAGCTCGTCAAACAAGCTATACATAAAGTGCCCCCCACCACCATTTTGAAGTGCAGGATGTTGAATACACAAGATGCTGCAGGTGCTTTAATTAGAGCATCTCCTGAGAGCCACTCTAATTAAAGCGCCCTCCTCCCTCCCAACCCAGAGCACTTATAAAGACACCCCTAGAGTCCTACACTGGGAGAGATGTGATTAGGCAGCACACGAATCAATCCTCATCTAACTCAGTGAAAAATACTCAAGAAAGCTGAACATAACTAGTTGCTGTATTAAGCTTTCTGAAAATCCTCTTCTTGCCATAGAAATCCTCCCTTCTAAGGATTCATTGTGTTGAAGCCATGGTGTCAGGAAGCCTCAATGGATTAGAGGCCTTCTCAGAAAACAGTTCTTGCCTATGGCAGGTCTCCTGGGATCCATTTGGAAACTCTGGCATCTGGGAGCTTCATACTGTTGCCATCCTCCCCTTCTCCTCCCACACACATACACATATGCATGCACACACACACACATACATGGAGACAAAAATGGAAGAAAACATTGAAGGGTGATCTGGCAAAATTTCCCGTTCACTGATTTAACCCATGAAACTCACTTACACCTAAACTCAAGCCCCTTTGTCAACCTAAAGAAACCTGAGATGAATAGGGCCCCTTAATCTTCACTACAATCTAGGTGCTCAAATATCTTTTTAACTATATTATAATAATGTTTTGTTAATCTAACTGATATTTATTTGCAACCTTAACTATATTTTAATGTAGCTTTTTTTTTTTTTGCAATTACATATAATTGTATGAAGTCTGCTGGCCAGTTTGTTAAGGATTTTTGTGCTCTCCAAGCAAACAACGCCTTGCAGATCACTAACAAGTAGGCATTTTCATATTCTTTTTGTAATGTTTCCTTCAACTAAGATAGGACCTTGCTAATTTAACCTGGGTAAAAACTCCTTCCTGAATGCAAATCTGCTGCTTATTTTCACTTTGAGTAAAACCCATTAGATAGGCCTTTTGGCAAAATTAGGGGGCAGTTTTATACATTGGGGGGGGGAGGGGAGTCTTTAATTACAATGGCTCTGAGAGCCACTTTAATTAATGTGCCCAGTGTGTCTCATGTATCAGTGTCCCCACACTTCAAAATGATGGCAAGGGCACTTTACCTAAAGCTTGTCAAATGAGCTTTAGTTAAAGTGCCCCTGCCACCATTTTGAAGCATGGGGATGCTGATACATGAGATATGGAGGCTTCCTGGAGTGCAGTAATTACAGTGCTCCAGCAGACTCAATTAATAGTCTGCTCAGACATGCTATAATTGCAGCACATTGGAGCAGCCTCCTGGCTGGTATATGGGCACCAAGGAGTAGCAACGTACCTCAACCAATCTAGCTATGGCCAGCCTAGCTATGGCCAGTTTCCAGTGCTTCAGAGAAAAAGTGAAAAAACCAGGAGAAAAAAACCCAATTCTTTCCGTCCCCTATGGGGGCAAAAAGAAGACCAGAAAGGAGACCTTAGTACAGCTAATAGCTAACAGCTAACAGATTTTTTTCTAAACATGCTGCAAGAACCTAAAGGTGAGCAGCAGCAGATACCTTGAACCATGAAATAGATTGCTTATTATCAGTGGGTGCATCTACATGTGCAATTTATGCATCTGAATTTTCTACACAGAAAATTCAGGCGTGTAAACTGCACCCAGGCAAACATCTGAACATGTGCCTGTTGGGAGCAAATTTACTTCCAACGGGAGCAGTTCAGTCCAGGACTGCTCCTGCCCTGCTCTGCCACTCTGCAGCAGCCAAGGGAGCTTCAAGCTCCCCTAGGTGCCAGCCCCAGGCTGCCAGGGGGCATGGGGGTCAGGCCTTGGCTCCATGGGGCAGTAAAATGTCTTGTGTAGACACACCTTGTTTCCCTAAATGACTGATTGTCAGTCCTAGGGACAAGATTGCACTGGGGTCTAGAACCAGCCCCAGTATGGTCCTGGCCCTGGGATCAACAATCAACTGGTTGTCAGCCGCAGCCTGGGTCTGGGGCTGCAGAAAGGGCCAAAGGAATTCCCCTGCTGGGGATTATACCCCATACCTCACAGCTCTGTCCATGCTTCTGCACATGGGGGATCAGAGCAGGGGCGACATGTAGGGGGTGCACGTGGGTGCATGTGCACCCCCTGAGCATGGCAGTGCACCCTCTGCAAAAAAGCACCACCAACACTGTCAGTCGCCACTTGCCACCCCACCACCAACATCACCGGCGGCATCTGCAGGCAGTCTGCAGGTCCCACTGGCCAATGCTGCCTGTGGCAGCTGAGGGTGGTCCCTGACCCTTGGTCGGTGCTTGTACCCACCACCACCACCAATGCCACTGGTGGTTGCAGGAGCTCTCTTGCTTACTGCTGCCACACTCCTGCCACTGCCATGTTCCCCTACCTGCCAGAGGCATGTACCATTCATGGATAAGAGGCTTCCAGAATGGTTTAAAGACCTCAGTCAGGGAAACCCTTCACCTCCCTGCCCCAGGATCTTTTGAACCCCCATGCCCAGCAGCCCAGCCAGAGCTGCCAAGCCTTGGGTTTCTGTTGACCTCAGCCCGACTTGACAGTGCAGGGGACTGGCAAGTAATAATGGCATAATTGGGCTCTGATTCTTGATTCCAAAATTGTGCTTCTTGCCATGCATCAGATCCTATTGAACCATTAAATGAGTATGTGCCAGGGGCCTAGGAGTCAGTGATTTCTGGAATTCCATCCAGAAGAGATAAGGTACAAATTCTGATATCTATTGTGGTAACACTGGTTTATATGGTGCCTGGCCAAAGAGACCTGAAAGGAGACCAGAAAGGAGATCCTAGTACAGCTAGTAGCTAACAGCTAACAGATTTTTTCCAAACATGCTGCAAGAACCTAAAGGACTTTGATCTATCCATATCTGCAAAAACAGTCTGCTGCATGCCAACAGGTAGAAACAGTAGATTTGTTCCACCCTCTTTAGAAACTTGCAACATGACACTGTTACTGCCAGCTTTGTCCTCATTTGCAGTGTGAAAGCAGAACAAATGCCATGATAAGAATTATCTCAGCATGTCTCCTATCTACTGTGAAACCTGCATAAAGAACCACCCTTTTTAGACAATCTTAAGGCTTGATTCAGTGACGTGATTTCAGTGTGGATTGACCAGATTTTCCCTGTCTTTAATGGATGCTGTTAACTTGGAAATTATATTCAGTGGAACTTCCCATAACCTTATATTAGTCATATATTTAACTACATTGCTAAGTTTGAAATTGCCTTCTAGTTATGTTTAGAAATACAATTATTAATTGTTATCAATTGATATTTTCAGTCCATTGATTGAATGAGTAAGGGGATTTTCACTGTATTTGTTTAATCTTTGTATATATACTTATCTTCTGTAATTTATAAAATGTATTTTTTATCCCAGGATCAAGGCATTCTGGTATCTGGAAAAAAATCCCTCTCATATTGAAAATACCTATATAGTTTAATACAGATCTGATAACCTTCCTCAATGTGTTTTGAATTATGATATAGAATGTAATGGAATATGAGAAAATTATATGCATTAGTTTGAAAACTTATAAAAAGGTAAGAAAATTTCTCATTCAATTTTATGGGTAGTACTCTATTACCATACAACCCTGCTGTCTCATTCTATACAGTCTTACATTGACTAAATGCTAATTCAAAGAGAGTTTCAGCACAAGAAACAGCTTCCTTCCCAAACACCTCTCCTCATATAGATTCCTGATCAGACATGTCGGGTATGGACAATCAGATCCCTTAACGCAGGAGTTTTCAACCTTTTTTATCATTGTACCCCCAGGTGGCCGGATGCAGATTAGTGTACCCCTGGCTGCCGAGCAGGGGAGGGGTGGTGTGCAGCCAGACGCCAAGTGGGAGGGTGGGGGTTGTGGCACATGGCTGGACACAGAGCGGCGATGGCCACCACGTGTGAGCTTCCCCCACCCCCTGCGTCTGGCTGGGCAGGTGGCGCCTGCACGGCAGCACAGGATCATGCGTGGCATAACTCCGTCCCCATCCACCAACGTATACCCCTAAAGCCTTCTCAAGTACTCCCCTGCCTTAATGTATGACAACCTCTACCTTAATGTATGATATTCAGTGTCATGCAGAGATACTCCTACTTGACTAAGAATGTGCTAGGAACATTAAATCTACACAATGCAAGGTAGAGGTTCTCAGCTTAGGTCTGCTTATACTAAGAAAGTAATATAGATGGCTCAGGTACTACACCTGAGATAATAAGCCCTGATTCTTAGCCAAGTCAGTTGAAGGGTAAGTTTCTGGAAGTTAGCTCTCATTTACTATGAGGTAAGAAGGTGCATTTCAGCAGTTACCATGAAGCAGATGACACATTATTGTAAAGTCTTGCCCTTCTTTCCACTGTGATAAATTGCCCATGTGCCCAAGCCCTTAGATTCATATATATATATATATATATATATATATATATATATATAAAATTATTAATTATGGTAGAAAGACTGATATGATCTGAAATTCTTGAAACAACCTTGCAATAAGCAAACCAGTGACATAAACTTAAGAACAGAGATGCTAGCAAAAATCATTATAAATCTTCTATGAGGATTCTTTGCCCTTCTAAGTATATAACAGGCTGGTTCAAAAATGTCTGAACAATGAAGAATGAGACCAAAATTGCTTTGCTCTTTTTTGTTCAGAGATTTTTGAGGCAGTCTATTACACACTTGGAGTTTTACTTTGATTTAAAGCTAACAATAATTAAACCTTTACTAGCAATTTTGACAGAATATATCGTATATCTTAAAGTGGTACCAGACTCAAGTGGTTTGTGCTTACGATAATATTTGACATCTCTTCATCTTTCTGATCAAAGCCTGTTATTTTACACACAACAAAATCCACAGGATTAGACTGAGTTTATTGAAACTTGATTGACAGATTATGAAAGTGAGATACTTTGACAAATAGGAGAGTACCATTTTGATTCAATTCAAAGAGAGCATTCCCAACAAAAAGCATCTACACAAAGAAACATTATTTTGATCTTGTTACATGGATGATGTTTATACATAGTACATAGTCCTTTTGTGTACACAGATTATGAAAAATAACTATAATAATATTTTGTATTCAGAGCAGATTCTGTTAGAGGATCCCAAAGCACTTTAACATTGATAAATCAAATGTCATAATATCCTGAAATGAAGATATTATCGTTCTATTTTGATAAGGGAGGAAACTTAGGGTGTTTATACATGTGCTAAGAGAGTATGTGAGGGGTTGCTTTAATTAAAGTGGCTCTGAGAGCTGCTCTAATTAAAGCTTCTGAAGCATCTCATATATCAGCATCCCCACAGTGAAAAATGGTGGTGGTGGCATTTTAACTAAGGCTTATTGAACAAGCTTTAGTTAAAGCACCCCTACTGCCATTTTCCAACATGGAAATGCTGATACATGAGATGCTGGAGTCTGCTGGAGCATGATAATTACCACACTCCAGCAGATTCGATTAACCGACTCAGAGGAGAAGACGTCAGGTCATCGTGGTGGGTGACTCCCTCCTGAGAGGAATGGAGGGAGCCATCTGCTGCCCGGATCCCACAGTATGGGAATTATCCTGCCTGCCCAAAGCCTGGATTTGAGACATCACAATGAGGATGTGATACTCTTCAATGTCTTCATCAGTGACTTGGACAAGGAAGTGAAGTGTACTCTGTCCAAGTTTGCAGATGACACAAAACTGTGGGGAGAAGATGACACACCGGAGGGCAGGGAACAACTCAGGCAGACCTGGACAGGTTGGACAAATGGGCAGAAAACAATAGAATGCAATTTTACAAGGAGAAATGCGAAGTGCTGCACCTAGGGAGGAAAAATGTCCAGCACACCTACAGCCTAGGAAATGAACTGCTCGGTAGCACGGAAGTGAAAGGGATCTTGGAGTCCTAGCGGACTCCAAGATGAACATGAGTTGTCAGTGTGACGAAGTCATCAGCAAAGCTAACTGCACTTTACCATGCATTAGCAGGTGCATGACAAACACAACCAAGGAGGTGATACTTCCCCTCTATCGGGCATTGGTCAGACCGCAGTTGGAATACTGCATCCAGTTTTGGGCACCACACTTTAAGAGGTATGTGGATAACCTGGAGAGGGTCCAGAGAAGGGACCCACTAAGCATCAGAATGGGGAAGTAGCAAGTGTACCTATTGGAGGGTTTAGATGCCTCCATACTAATGCTAAGAGCATGGGGAACAAGCAGGAGGAACTTGCACTCCTGCTTTCAAATAAAGAATTCGACCTGGTTAGGCTAACAGAAACTCGGTGGGATTCTACCCACAACTGGGCAGTAGATATTGAGGGCTACAGGCTGTACAGACAGGACAGAGTGGAGAAAAAGCGGGGGTGGGAGGGGGGGTGTATGTTAAGGAGCAATATACATCTTCCATAGTTAATTTGGGCCAGGAAGAAGGGCAAATTGAGGTATCCAAAGATACATCTCAAGCCAGTCCAGAGACGTGATACTCCCCCACTATGTGACATTGTTCATGCCACAATTGGAGTACTGCATCCAGTTCTGGGCACCGCACTTTAAGAAGGATGTGGCCTGCCTTGAGAGGGTTCACAGGAGGGCCACCTTCTTGGCTGGAGGGCAACAGGGCAGGCCCTATGAGGAGAGGCTGAAGGACCTGAACCTGTTCAGCCTTAGCAAGCAGAGGCTGAATTTGGTGGCTGCCTACAAAATCATTAGGGGAGATCAGTAGCAAATAGGAAGGTCCTATTCCCCCCAGCAGCACCTGGGGTGACAAGGAACAATGATCAGAAGCTGCTGGAGAATAGGTCCAGGTTAGAGATTAGGAGGCACTATTTCACTGTTAAGGTGGCTAGGATCTGAAACCAACTTCCTAGGGAAGTGGTCCTTGCTCCTACCTTGGGTAAATTCAAAAAGAAGTTGGACAAACACCTGTCTAGGGTCATGTGATCCCAGCATGTGCTCCTTCTAGTGGCAGGGGGTCAGACTAGATGATCTGCTCAGGTCCCTTCTAACCCCAAACTACTATGAAACTATGAAGCTGCTCGACCTGGTTCTGGCAACTGGGGACAACCTAATCAGCGACCTAATGATTGAAGGGAAGCTGGGTGACAGTGACCATGAGCGGATCACCTTCACCATCCACTGTAAAGTCAGTCAGTCACCGGCAAGTCAGTCAGTAATACAGAAGTCCTCGACTTCAGGAAAGTTGACTTTGACATGCTCAAGAGGCTTGTCAGTTAGGGCCTAAAGGGCCACAACCCAAAAGGGAGGGGAGTTCAGGATGAGTGGTTGCTCCTCAAGGGAGCAATCCTGGATGTGCAAGCAAAGTCTATCCCATCTGAGAGGAAAGGCAGCAAAAGAGCACAGCAGCCCCTTGGCTTTCCAGGGAACTAGCGGACCTCATGCATCTTAAAAGGAAGATCTACAAAGGATGGAGGACTGGAACCACCACCAAGGAGGAATACTCTGGTCTGGTCCACACCTGCAGAGAGCAAACCAGGAAAGCCAAGTCTGCAATGGAACTCCAGCTAGCTACAAATATCAAGGACAATAAAAAAGTCCTTTTTTAGATATGTGGGAAGCCAGAGGAAAAGGAAGAGCAACATTGGGTCCCTGTTAAACCAGATGGGACAACTGACAACTGATGCCCATGAAAAAGCAAACTTGCTAAATGGGTACCTTGTGTCAGTTTTTCACCAGTCCCAAGGGACACCCTGGCCCACTGTGGGTCAGGGATGCTCAGGTGAGGGAGACTCCTTACCCTCCATTGAAGCTGACCTCATGAAGGAACACCTTGACAGGCTAGATATCTTCAAGTCAGCCGGCCCTGATGGTTTACACCCAAGGGTACTCAAGGAGCTGGCTAGCATCATAGGTCATCACCTGGCATGGATCTTTGAGAACTACTGGTGCTCTGGTGAAGTGCCCGAAGATTGGAAGAAGGCCAATGTTGTGCCTATCTTCAAGAAATGGAGGAAAGTGGATCCAGCAAACTACAGGCCCATCAGCATGACCTCTATCCTGGGGAAGGTCTTGGAAAAGATTATCAAAGAGGCCATCCTTAACAGACTAGCTGACGGCAATATCCTGAGGGATACCTAGCATGAGTTTGTTGCAGGTAGGTCTTACTTGACCAATCTCATTTCCTTTTATAACCAGGTGACCTATCACCTGGACAAGGGGGAAGAGATTGATGTCCTATATCTAGACTTTAAAAAAGCCTTCAATCTGTTATCTCATGATCACCTCTTGGCAAAACTGGCCAACTGCAGCCTCGGGTCCATCATGATCTGCTGTCTGGGAAATTGGCTCCATGGTGGGACCCAGAACATGGTGGTTGATGGAAGTCAATCGTCATGGTACCCTGTGACCAGTGAGGTCCCACAATACTCTGTCCTTGGACTTACATTGTTCAACCTCTTCATTAATGATGTGGACATTGGAGTCAGAAGTGGACTGGCCAAGTTCACCGATGATACCAAACTTTGGGGTAAAACATCCACACCTGAGGATGGGGAGTAATCCAGGCTGACCTTGACAGGCTCAGCAAATGGGCAGATGAGAACCTGATGGTGTTCAATACCAAAAAATGCAAGGTTCTCCACCTTGGGAGGAAAAACCTGCAGCATGTTTATAGGCTTAGCAGTGCTATGCTGACTAGCACTATGGACTGGAGGGACTTGGGGGTCAGGATTGACCACAAGATGAACATGAGTGTTCAATGTGATGCTGTGGGTAGTAAAGCAAAACCCTGGCTTGCATCCATAGATGCTTCTCAAGCAAATCCCAGGATGTCATTCTCCCATTGCACTTGGCCTTGGTGAGGCTGCATCTGGATTACTGCCTCCAGTTTTGGGCTCCATAATTCAAAAAGGATGTGGAGAAGCTTTAAATAGTGCAGAGAAGAGCCACATGCATGATCAGAGGTCAGGAAAATAGACCTTATGATGAGAGGCTGAGAGCCATGGGATTCTTCAGCCTGGAAAAGTGCAGGCTCGGGTGCAATCTGGTGGCCACCTATAAGTTTATCGGGGTGTTCACCAGGATCTAGGGGAATGTCTGTTCACCAGAGTGCCCCAAGGGATGACAAGATCGAACAGTCACAAACTCCACTGTGACCAATTCAGGCTGGACATAAGGAAGAACTTCTTTACTGTCCAAGCCCCCAAGGTTTGGAATAGACTGTCACCGGAGGTGGTTCAACCACCCACTTTGAATGCCTTCAAGACACATTTGGATGTCTATCTTTCTGGGATACTATGACTTCCTGGCTCTGGGGCAGGGGGCTGGACTTGATGATCCTTTGGGGTCCCTTCCAGCCCAAATGTCTACAAAAATCTACATGCTGCATCTGGGGATGAAGAACATCAACACTCCTACAGCCTGAGAAGTATCACTCTAAGTAGCACAGGAGCAGAAAGGGATCTCAGAGTCATAGTTGACTCCAAAATTAACATGAGTCACCAGTATAATGAGGTAATAAGTAACACTAACAGCACCCTTTCTTGCATAAGTAGGTGCATCACAAACAGGTCTAGGGTGGTGATACTTCCCCTCTATGCAGCATTGGTCAGGCCACAGCTGGAGTACTGTGTCCAGCTTTGGGTGCCACACTTCAGGAGGGATGAGGATTGCCTGGAGAGGGTTCAGAGAAGGGCCACTCATCTGGTTAAAGGCCTACAGAAAAAAAAACCCTATGTGGACCAACTGGGAGACCTGAATCTCTTCATCTTCTGCAAGAGGAGGCTGAGAGGTGATCTCATGGCCGCCTACAAACTCATCAGGGGAGGGGGGGGCAGCAAGAAATAGGAGATACAATGTTTAACAGGGCACTTGTTCGGTTAACTAGAAATAATGGCCACAAACTGGAAGAGAGCAAATTCAGATTGGACATCAGGAAAAAATTTTTTACAGTGAGGGTTGTCAAAATATGGAATAAGCTTTTAAGGGAGCTGGTGCTGTCCCCTTCCTTGGAGGTGTTCAAAAGGAGATTGGACAGACACCTGGCTGGGGTCATCTGACCCCAGTACTCATTCCTGCCCAGGGCAGGGGTTGGACTCAGTGGTCTAATAGGTCCCTTCCGACCCTAGCATCTATGAAAATATGAAACTATGACTCTGCTCCTATGTGCTGTAATTACAGCACATCAGAGCAGCCTCGCTTAGTGAAAGAACTTAGTATCTGAATTTTAGCAAAGCATTGCATAAGATGCCACATAGGAAACTGGCATTTTATCCCTGGAAAAGGCAGGGATTAGTATAAGAATTGTGAATTAGGTAAGCAGCTAGCTAAAGGGAAGCCAAGGATAAGGGAATTATTGGGATGGAAGCAGCTAATTAGTAGATTTACTTCAGGCTTGGTCTTCAGCCTGATTTTATTTAACATTTTCATTAACCACTTTGGCACAAAAGTAGGAGTGTGGTAATTAAATTTAAAAAGGAAAGGGTGGAATATTATGCAGAAAGAATGAGGGCCTTAAAAATGGAGTAATGGAAATTAGATTAAATGTAATAGTACAAAGTACAAAGCTGCAAGCTGGGAGCTCAGAAGTTGGAAATGACAGAAGAGGACTTTCAGGCGCATTAGCCACTCTCAACAGATCTATGAGTTGCTAGTGTGGTCATGAAAAATGTAATCCTAGCATGTAGCAAGGAATGTTCTTCTAGTATTTTTACAGATAAATATAAGTGATATTGTATAAGGCACTGCTGACACACCCTTTGGAATACAGGAAACCCTCACTATTTGCGGGTTCAGCACTCGTGGTTTCAAATATTCGCGAACGCTGAACCAGCATCTTAAATACTTACAGGAGCTCCTCAGGAGCTCCACGCTTGCCACCACCAGGCTCCCGCTGTCACCACTGGGCTCTCCCCACCCCCAGCGCAGCCATGCCCCCCCTTTCCGCCCCCCAGCCACAGGGGGCACTACTTTCATGATGTTCATGAATGCAGTGCTGTATTTACAGATTTTGCCATTTGCAGGGATCTCAAGAAAGTATCCCTGTGAATGGCAAGGGTCACCTGTACTGCATAATTTGGGTCATGTTAAGAAAGATGAATTCAAAACTGAAGCAAATGTAGAGAAGGACTAGGAATACTGGAATGGGAGGGGAATGGCGAGTCTACATAGGCAAGGAGAGTAAAAGAGTTGAGTGTGTTTATTATACCAAAGTGAAGGCTACAAGGAAATACAATTGCTGTTTAAAAATCTATCAGGAGGGTAAACACTAGAGAAAGGAAAGAATTGTTTAAGATAAACAGCAAGATTGGCACAAGAACAAATGGTTATAAACTGCCTATAAATAAATTTATGCTGAAAATTTTCTGATTTCTAATCTGAGGTGTAAGATCCTGGAACAGTCTTCCAATAGAAGTATTGCTACCTATTACAGTGCCTTATTAGTACTTTTTCAACAGCAAAAGGATCAATGATAATATGTGTCCCACTCACCAGTCTGCTTGAATTGCACCATGGGTTGAATGTTTCTCAGCTTGGGGCAATGAAGTGAATTACAGCTCCCTCCTTTTGTTATGTGTGCTTCCAGAAGAAGTTACAGCAGAGGAGGACCTCTCTTTCTCTATCTGTCTTTCCTGATCTTTCTGCAGCTCTCTGACCCAATGTGCTTTCTCCATAACCCCAAACTTCCATTTATCCCTCTGTGCCAGACAATATACCTCTGGTAAAGAATGGTAGGAGTAGGCACAGAGGCATACTGCATCTGTCTGCTTTACATCAGTGGGAGATACCTTCTATATCCATGTGGTTTCTTCAGGTAGAATCCAACCCATCCCACTTGCTGGTGTTGGAAAAAAGCCTAGAAATTGATTGGCGATTCTTGATCAGCACGATTCTTCTACAATGAAGAAAATGACCCTTCTATGGAATTGCAAGGTGTTGCCTCTATTTATAAATTTTAAAAAAGACCTCCTTATTGGAGTTCCCAATAATAATCAGGCTCTGTCATCAGAAATGGAAAGGTACCTTTTCCCAGTCTCTCACAGACTTGATGAGGGATACAAAGATGAAATTAAATGTTATTTAAAGTGTAAAGTGATGTATCACAGCAAAAATAACCCAAATTATATGCACAGTATAATGGGTTCTACATTAGCTTCTACCACATAGCAAAGAGATCTGAGAGTCATTGTGAACGGTTCTCTAAAAACATCAGCTCAGTGCCCAGCAGACATCAGAAAGGAAAAATCTATGTGGTGCTACTACTAGCAAGTATCATTCCTCCCAGACTCTTCAGCCTAGGACTTCAGATACTTCCAAATCCATGGCAGGCATCCGATGTGTAGACCTCAAGCCTGGAGGCCTTGGAATTCAGGTGCCTCCAAGTCTTGCTTGCCCTTATCCAAAAAGCCTAAGTAGCAAGCTAGGGAGAAATGCCCCATCTCCATAAAAATAAAGTGTGTAGCTAAGATCCTCCCTGTGCAAGGCTATAGTAGACTTTCATGAGGGTGTGGGGGGGCTGCCCACAGTGCATTGGACAAGCCTCCACCCTTAACTACACAATGCCATTCAAGGTGATGTTGGCCCACAAGAGGCTGAGGTCCTACATGCAAGCCCCTGTGAACCAACAGGGACTACACTTCATCTAAGCCAAAAGGCTGAGAAGTGATGGGAACCTACCACAAGGATAGGTTAGTGTAGCACCAGCTCTTTTTCAAGTCATGGTGACCCACTACACTGAATACATTTTGACTTCCTCTTCACTACCACAGCTGACTTGTGTCTTTTGTTGTCATTTCCAAATATTCCTGTTTCTTTGCTGTCACAACCCAAAGTTGTGATTTTTTGTTTGTGTGTGCTTCGGCACTGCTAAATTATGTTCCCGCTAAATTGCAGCTTCCTTGCACGGTGGAGTTCTCTGCTGAAGAAGAGAACCCCGGTGCAAAGGAGAATTTCCCGCCAATTTGTAGCTTTCTTCGCATGGTGCATTTCTTTTGCATCTCAGAAATGCACGGTGCAAAGGAGTTCCCGCCATTTGTATGAAGATTCGTGCCACATTATTGGCCGATTCTAATACATGCACACATGGCGGCTAGCGATTGGCTTGCTAGCCGTATAAAGAGCTTGAGTGGTTTCCGCCCAAGTTGGAGGACTCCACGAACACCAAGAGGAGGAATTAGAGAACTCACCAGGAGGAGGAGACTTTGCACTGTGTGAAGATCTCTAAGCGCTGCGGATCCTTACGGACCCAATGCATTTCTTAAGAAGGCAACAGAGGTCTAAACAGCCTCTGGCCTCTCCCCGTCACCGAGCGCAATCCTAGACGTATCCCTTTCCTGTATAATAAAGATTCGAACCCACGGAGCTTTAACAACTCCGGGGCCAGAGAGCCGAACCGAACCCACGGAGCCTCGAAAACTCCGTGGGAAAGAAATTACCGAACCCACGGAGCCTTAACAACTCTGGGGCCAAAGAACCAAATTTGTCGTAGTCCTCCAACGAGGATTTAAGCAGAGCTGCACCTGGAAACTGTCCAGCCTACACCGCGACCATCTTGGGAGTAAGTAAATAATCTTTAAATCAACCATTATGCCTCCGTGACTAATTCTAGCTCGCCCCCAGTCTCCTCTGGCCCCGCGTGCCCGGGCTGCTGGCCACAGCCCGCGTGTGCAAAGACGGGCCCGGCTCACCCCCGGCCCACACATTTGCCATCCTTAAATGTCTGGCAAACATCACCAAACACAAGCCCAAAGAATTTCCCCAGAATCACTCCGTTGCCTTCTCCTCTCTCAATCTGTCACATGTGATTAGTGTGGCCTTGTCCTCAATGAGGTGGAGCCAGACCAGGTTGCCCTACACCTCATCTGCATACAATTTTTTGGAGGATCCCTGGACTTGTGAGAAGAACACCCAGTACCACTCACAAGTAGAGGGCTAATTAGTACATGGATTCTTTGTGAGAGTGTATCTGGAGTACGCACACATAGAGCGCATCCACACATGCAGGCACACGCACTTGCAGCAGCTCAAATAGAAGCGGCACAAATTTGTGGTGGAGATTTGTTCCTCATCACACATGCCTGAGCATACACTTTGGTGTGGGGCAAGTTGTGTCACTTGGGGCAAACTGACCCTGCCCAGCTCGTCCAAGATCTGCAGCCAGGGGGAGCTGAAGGCTGGGGCCATCAGTATAAAAAGCTGCTGTGGCAAGCAGCTCAGGGCCACTTACTCTCAGGAACTTCTCAGGCCCAGCCAGTTGATATATGGGGACACTAGCCCCCTGTGCCAGCTGGACTGCTGCAGCAGCCCTAACCTAGGGTGGCCCCTGAACCCTCTACCTTCTGCAGCAGTCTGGCAGTGAGGGCTGTTGCCAGGCTGTGACCTGCTGCCACCTGCAACAGGATCCACCTCCTTGGACCTGCAGTCCTATGTCTGCATGCCTGCCATACCTGGATGGGGATCACATGACCACCTGGGCTATGGCATGGGCACTGCAGCAGAGCTGCCTGCACTTCTGGGCCAGCTGCCAATGGGCTATGGCTACACAGTTGACCTTTCTCTGGCGCTGCTGCTATGTATGCCCCTGCTCTGCCATCTGGGCAGCTATTGCCTGGAAGATGTGCTCATTGTGGTGTCCTGCTTTGTACATGCCAAAGCATGTCCTCCTGGACCCAAATGGCCAGGAAGTCAACTACCTCTTTTGCCCTCCAGCTGGGATCCCTCTGCCTGTGTCCTGCCACTTGCCTCACTAGCAGGAATCCTGGTATTCCCAATTTCAACATTGCAAATTCTCTGAAAAAAAAAACCCAAATTCACTCTTTAAAATACCCAAAAATCCGTGTCCTTCCATGATTAATATATATATATATATATTTGGAGAGAAAGCAATTGGGCAATGTTTTGTTGCTATATTTAACATTTTAAAGCTCGTTGGAAGCCTACCAGTGCCTCTATCATCATCAAGAAATAAATTCTAAATATCTATATATTTGGTGTTTGTTTTTGGTTTTTGTATCATAGAAAAATCAGAGCTCCCCCTGACTCCTTCACTAACCAGGATGTGGGGACAGCTGCCCCTGCAGCTACAGCTCCTGCCAGCAGGTCCCAGCTTGTTTGGTAGCTGGGCATGCAGGTTGTGAGATGTGAGGGGATGTGGGGTTTGTAGAAACTGGGTGAAAGGGGTGTTAGCGGGTGGGTGTGGGATTCTTGGGTGTGTGTGTGGGGATGTGGGTATAGGGGGTGTGGGGTTTGTAGGTGGGTATGTGGGGGTGGAGAGGGATGTGAGGGGGGTGTGGGGTGTATCATGGAAGTTTCTGATCATACAGGTAGCCCTACTCTGGACTCTCTTGAGCTTTTCCATGTCCTTGTTGAAGCGCGGTGCCCAGAACTGGACGCAGTAGTCCAGCTGCAGTCTCACCAATGCTGAGTAGAGCAGAAGAATCACTTCCTTGGTTTTGCTGGAGATGCATTGATTGATGCATGCTAGAGTATTATTTGCCCTACTGGCTACAATGTTGCACTGCCAGCTCATGTTCATACTGTGGTCAATTATTAGCCCCAGGTCTCTTTCATTCATAGTGCTGGTCAGATTGACATTACCAAGCCTGTAGGTGTGCAGGGGATTGTTCATACCCAGGTGGAGCACTTTACATTTCTTGATATGAAACTTCATCTGGTCTGATCCACCCAACTTGACAGCCTGTCTAGGTCCGCCTGTATCTGCAGCCTACCTTCAAGCGTGACCATGCTTCCCCATAACTTGGTGTCATCCACAAACTTGGCCAGTGAGCTCTTCACCCCCACATCCAAATCATAGATGAAGATGTTAAAAAGCACTGGACCAAGCACCTATCTCCGAGGGACACCCCTGGCCACTTCTTGCCAAGACAACACAGGTTACTACAGGTATGTTGTTACTACACGTATGTTTATTTCAAGGTCAGTATTTTCAAATTTGCCCTTCATTTTCATGTGCTTAGGGAGAGCAGGGTCTGACAGTAAGGAGACTGCAGGGGAAAGAAGTTAGGGGGAAGGGGCAGAGGGCAAGGAGTTTACTTGACTCCCCAAGTTTATTTTTCATGCTGTAGTGGCGGGGAAGCAGGGGGCAAATTCAAGGCAACCTCCAATAATTAGATTCTATATCTGGAAAATTTTAACAAATGTATAACCTTTTTACATATAGAATCTAATTATTGGGGCATTCTCTCATATTCAAGTAAATATGGCAATCACCCGGTTCACTAACTGCTGCCCTGTAGAGTGAAATCACTTGGGAGAGGGAATGAACTAATCTTTGGTACCTTCTCCTATTGCTGCAGTCCTCCCATTCTGTTCCCAGCCCACCCCATCACATGGTATTTACTCAGGCTTTCTTCATTTAGCAGCTCTGTAGTCATTATTATGAACCTTGACTTTTTTGGTTTTGCTTTTTATTTCCTCTTCACTGGTCATCTATTAGTAGCAAAATACCATGGGCCTGATCCTGATTACACAAATTTAACTTTGTGCTATCAAGGGGACCATACACAGTGTACAATGCTTAGCTCATATTTCAATTCTTTGTCAAATTAGGACTTAATTTGTATAAATTTGACACTTTCAGGAGTTGCTGACAGGTAGATATTAAAGATCTTGAAAACTGTTTTTCTTTCCCCTCCTTCCTGCCCTTGTATTCTAGGGATATTCTGATAAGGATAAGCCAAAGGGTCTTAAGTCCCAATCTTGGAAGTAGTTCCATTAAGTTCATGAGGCTGCTTATATGTAAACTAACCTGGGAACATAATAAAGGATCACACCCTACAGGCTTTAAAAAATGAGTACTAGTGTCTTGAAAAGGATAGGACTACCTAAAAAATATAATTTTGGAATATAATTAACCAAACATCCTAAAGTTGTTAGGAAGTTTGGAAATTCTCCTGATTTTCTGGAAAAAACAACTCATTGGAATTAAGGTAAGTAATCCTATAATAAGCAAATTGCAGTAAATTTTGGTTGAAAAGAAAAATGACAGCAACTGGCTATTCCAGCAATACTTGGATTTTGGAGACATACTTTAAGACCTCTATTCCATTCAATTCAGGATTTTCCACTTAAAAATATTAAAATTATTTAAATGCATTTTTATTCAATCACAATGAATGTAGGTTCAGGTCCACTGTTTGAATTCAATGCTCTTGAAAAGGAAAAGATTAAAGCTCTAAGCAGTTTTGTGGAGGAAAAAGGAGCAGGCTTCTACATCTAGCCTTGCTGTTGCATTTTAGTTTTCACCTGAAAGGGCCACCCTTGTAGTACATTGAACAATGCCTTCTGCATGGTTATTAAATCCTATGGACAACAAAATAATAGAGCAGTGGATTTTATTTAGGACCTTCCTTGGCTTATTAAGTCTTGGGGTTCTCTTTTGGAAATACAAGCAAGCTGTATTTTTCTGACAATACCTGTAGTGGGTCCACAGACTTTTTATAAAGGAACTTTCACCAACATCAAGTTGTAATGATTTTTATTTTTTTAAACAATTTTTATTCTTATGAAAAAGAATAGAGGCTAAGTGCTAAGCACTGAATGCCCAGATTACAAAAATCTATATTTAAACACTCATAGATTTGGATGGCCTCTAAAGAAAATAGCCTTTGCAGCCCACATTGTGACATTTAAAACATGCAAAAAAAGAAGAAAAACCTAAAACAAAAAACCCCCAAATAAACAAAAAAATTCTTTAAAGAATCTAAGTAGAGCAAGTCCAAATCTTTAGATGTAGTCCATTATTAGAAGCAAAGAAGAGCTTGCCCTGCCCCATAACAGTTTCATTCTGACAGTTTCATTCTCTCTTCTTCTCCCTTTGCACCAAGAAAACTATTGGCTCCACAACATGTGAGTCAAGGCTTTCTTCACTCTTTGCCTTCTTTCCACCTACTTGTCTGAGGTGGGATAGGGTCATAGGTTGTGCAGAACCTATTTTCACTTCCATTTATAAAGCAACAGTCCAGGTAGATTTGCAAAGAAAGAGGCTGGGGAGGGAGCATAGGAAACAAAGGTTTCTTTCTCCCACTTAAAGACTTGCTCAGGAATGTAAAGTTAGGGCTCAATACAGCCAACATTTGGGAAAGTATTCAAGAATCCAAGCAAAACCTACATACAATGTGTTTTATAATAAATATCTCACTCCTCTACTATAGCATTTTCAGACAAAATCTTTTCAAAAGTATGCAGAAAATAGACACATTTCCCTCTAAGAAATATCCTCTCTTATTTTGTTGCATACATGTCATTTATTGCGCAATATCCAGCTATCTTCCTGAAATATTAAATAACTACAAAGATTTGCTGAATTAACAGCTATAGGACAGGCATCTCATAACAAGATCTATCATACCGAATTGTTTCTTCCTAGGATCCAGTCCTTGAATTAGCCAAATTTCCTTTTTGAGGTTAACCTTGTGGGTATTTGACTGACTCCACTGATTAGACGCTTAAATTTCCAATCTAGGCAAAAATCCAGCTGACAGCAAGGTAAAATGCCATTAACTACCACCACAAATTAAACAGTCAATGAAATATTAGTGGGAAAACAAACCTTCTTTAGCTCAAACTATGCAAACACCAGGCAGTTCAGCAGCCCCAAAGGGCAAGTCTGATGATGATAGTGACAAAACAACAGAGTCAATTGTTCACTTCAGTACGTAAAGCTTCAAAGTTTATAGATAATGTAATCACTAGCATTCATAATGCAATGTTGACTTCTCCTGACTTGTCTTTAAACCTTATCTTATAAAACCTATAATTTTTAAATAATGTAATCGCACATACTTCAAAAGTTCCTTATCTCTTATTAAGTTCTTTTTTTTTTTTATTGCAATAGAGTGAAATAATAACACTATCAACAGCTATTGGAAAGCTAACAAAACAAACTTTTTGGATTGATAAATGGTGGCCATTGTAAAAATGAGTTGTACGGTGTACATGAAATGAAGTCCAGATACATGGTACATTGTGACAATATATAAAATATACCACGAACAGGATGTGCCTGTGTATTTGCCGTGCTATTCCCTGTCAAATAAATCTCTATGGCTTATCATTCTTTTTTACATATTCCTTGTGCACAAATGGATGTTCCCAGGTCCTGAAAGATATTTGCAATCCTGGCTCTCCCCAGTATTTTAAGTACTACTTTTCTACTTCCTACCATGCACTAATTTTACATAAAAGAATTTTTAAACTGCAACTTTAAAAATATTTAGAGCTTGACCCAAAGCACATTGAGGTCAATATAAGGACTGCTTGGAGTCTAACAAATCTCTGAATTGGTTCTTGGGACTACATCCACAAAAGATTTGGACACCTGAAGCAAAATGCTGGATCTTTAAAAGTTCTGCTCAACTGTTTCCTACTCATGTTTGCACCTGAATTCCACAGGCACTTATGTTTCACCAGTAGGATTCCCTAGGTACCCAAATATATCTAAATATCCAGCCCAATGCACACTAAGTAAATTAGTTCAGGAACCAGAAACCGAATGTTTTTCGCAGCAGGTCACCTATAGGACTCAATCCAGTACACAGGCCCAGAGCACATATGCTGAGAACATACACTACATACAACTGGAGAAAGGGGTGCCTCCTCTGTACAACAGCCCTCTGGTTAGGACACTAACCCAAGAGTGGAACCCTTGTTCAACCCCTGTTCTCACCAGAAGGGTTTAAATCCATACCTCCTGCCACTTGGCTGATGCTATAACCACCAGGCTATGATGCATGTGGGAGTTCTCTCATCCAGTTCTGTTGAAGCTATTCTCCTTTGCATGGAGTATTTAAAATGTTCATTTGCAGTGGATACAGCACTCTGCAGCACCATTCTCATCTAGAATTAAGATAAGCCCTCAGCAAGACAGGATAGCCGATTTCAATCAAATTTCTGACTGGGCACATCTCCACATGACACTATGTTGCTGTAGCAACAAGCTACAGAGACATAGCATCAGCAGTCACAAACCGTGATGCTACAGCTATGTCCTCATATCAACACACTGCCTCAGTATGGCGTATTGCTACGGTGACATAGCAGCTAAAAATAACTGCGGTGCGCACGGCACAGTACGAGCTGTTACTGTGCCGTCATTTAGTACTTAGAAAAAGGAAGTACTAAATGACGGCACAGTAACAAAGGCAACACAAGGACACATGTAGACACGCCGACTGTCTCCAAAAGCACTCGGTACATGGATGCAGAATAAATTTCTACCCAGAGTAAACTTAATGCTAGACTGAAGCACATTTTTTTTGCTCAATCTTTGTTGGGACTTAACTAGACTCCTTCAGAATCCCTTCAGTAAAATTTGTGTTTCAAGAGGACAAGGCAGACAGTCTATATCGGATAGACTGGTTGTGTAAATATGTTTTATCCACATGTGACACCTATTTCTATGGCTGGAAATTTATTTTCTGATAGATGCCTGAAAGTGACTGCTAGTGTTCAGTTCAATAGTACAAACATCTAATGATCTTACTTTTTTACACTGTGTATAAAGCAATTGCCTTATTGTAGAGAGTTTGGGGAGGTGGTTGTTTTGTTTTATTTTGTTTTCTTTTGTTTGATCTTGCAGATGTCTTTAACCTTTAGGTTAAACAGGAAATAGAAAAAGAAAATAATACATTCTGTTATCACTTATATATGGCTGTAAAGCTAAGTTGATCTTGTTTTTTATTTTTAAATAGCTTTATATACATACACACGCATATGCACACACACACACACTTGTCTAAGAAGGAAAAGTGGAATGAAGATTAGTCTTGAATTTGAGTTAACATGATATTGTGACATGCCAAAGGATCTGATGAGGTAATGCACTCACTTCATGGTGTTGAATGATAGTATAGTCCATTTGGAAAGCCTACTTATCAAGATCACTTAATGTAGATATATGAACCAATAGCTGTTTATCATTTCAACAGACGTTCTCCCCAATTTCTTCATATTCAGACATTTGTACTAGGGGCTGTAGCTGGAAAACGTTTTATAGATGATGTAATATAAGAATGTGAATCAAAAACGCTGAGATCACTCATTTATTGATTTGACTTTTCATACTGAAATTATTTAGTTGATGGATGATGTTAGGTGTATAAAGTAATGAAAAAATGAGATTGGAGACTACCTCTGTTTTTTGTTAATGGTTTATCAAGATGTATGGGATGGATTCAATCTTGTCTTGTGGAGCAGAGTTTTCATATTCAGTTATAACAGTTGAAAATATCCCAGCCACTTTAGGAGCCATGAAACCTGACAGATAAGACAGGCAAAATAGTATTATTATTTATGAGTGTGATTAGTTAGTATATTTTTCTTAATACACTGGCATCTGTAAATATGACTGGACTCAGTAACCCTGACTTCTGCATCTCTCATCATAACCTCCTCCTCCATCTTTGCTCATTCTAAGTTTCTTTATGTTAACAGTCCTCATTGTCTATTTCTTTCACTCCCAATATCACACTTGCATTCCTGCTACTCTTTGCACCTCAAGAAGCCTTCCACTTCTTCTGTATAGAGACTGGGGTCCTAAAAGTTATATAAGCACCTAACTTGCATTGAAATTAATGGAAGTTAGTTGTCCAACCACATTTTGGGATATGAGCCTCATATTGTGTTATTCCATAGATTTTTTTTTTTTTTAATTCAAGCAGTCTTCCATTAATGAAACCCTCTAAAGCAACATCTGCATCATCTTACACTTAAACTGTATATTCATATCATGGACCTTAGGTACTGTAATTTACAAATATACAATGTTCTGTATAAGTATGCATTCCTATAATCAAAGTAGCTAATGAGGACTTACAATCAATAAAGAGTAATTGTTTTAATTTCCAAGCATTTATAATGAATGCCACTCCTCACTCTTTCATGAGGAGTTTACATAGCTTCACTGAACCCTGGAGCTTTCTGTGCAGGGGGAAGAATGGTTTTCTTAGGCCATCTAAGGATGCTTTGCATGCTGCAGCTACAGTGTAGACAAACCCTGAGTTTCCCCATCTGTAAAATGTCTATAATGATATTGACGTGCCTAGCTTATGGGTACTACTGCAAGTATTAATTATTAATCTGAAGTATGAATTGTATTATGAATCCATAAAAATTACTTCATCGTATGGTGGTTTTTTATTTATTTTTTATAGTTTATTACATTAATATATGGGCATTAGGTTGCAGAATAATATAAAATTTAATTGAAAACTTTAAAATATGTCTATATATAGCAGAAAAGTCCTATGTAAATAAACAAAGTTGAAGGGTACAGTAATATATACTACATAGCCTATAGTACCACTTTAGTCTGAAGTGGTATTGGCTGTTTGGACACATTCTTTGAAAGATGAAAACAGACAGACTGACCTCTTTATTGCTGGGTGAAATGACATCACTAAAATACATCTCCTAGTTATAGAAAGGCAGAGAAATAAACAGGATTGCATATAGTGGGAAAGATAAGAGAAAGAATGATAATTGATAAATTACAGCTAGAAAGGAGAAAGCATGCACCTATGTATTATTTGGCATATTTAAAAAAATAAATATTTCACGGACAACCAATGCACAATGTGTAGGCTGAAAGATAAAGAGAATGAAAGATGAGAAAAAACACATCTTTGTCTTTTTTTGCTGATGAATGTTTTCTTTCCTGCTAGAATTGATGGGTTTTCATGCAATCATTTTGCCAACAAGGTGTATTGCTAAAATAATTTAATATAGATGTTTTTGTTCTGCATGATTCTGTTTCATTTAGGGCCTTAACAAGAGCTAACCCAAAAACACCCAAGGCATGCTGACACCATGCTAGCTTTTCAGTTTAAATATTAACCACTACAGTACTCCCAAACGCAGCAGATACCCGAAGGAAAATGTAGCTCCCATGCTTCCCTATGTTAGTGATATATCCACCTAGAAATGCAAACATTCTATGAAAAGGTCTGTACTTCAAAGAATGCAGCTGCAGTGGAAGTCACCAGCAGAGCTACTAACAATGACATTCTTATAAATGAATAAACTAATATACTAGTCAAATACAACTCTGTCGTATGCACTGATAAATACAATTGTTATCAATCTGGTACAATGAATGAACCTTAACAAGAATGTGGCATGTACACTATATACTTACTTTGTCAGTCCTAACACAGTACAGTCTAAGTTATCTGAAACAAATCCCCGCTACAGCAGAGGAATAGGAATCCATAAACTTATATAATATGTAATTATCTAAAATTTATGTAATATTTATCACACAACCTGATATGTTTATGACATGTTGTTTATATATATGTGGTATACCAAACAAATGGGTTTGACATGTGTAAATGCTATAGTCTATGCTTGCAGTGGCAGTGCTTAAACCAACTACAATCACGTTTTCCTTGAGACCAATGCTAGAAGTTTTATTGGCCTCTGATACCTAGGATTTAACCCAAAATATGCATGCAACTGTTTGCAGTGCAAAGCTAGATACTAGATATCGGGGTGAGTTGAGAACCTTTAAAAAATTGCCCACATTACTTTCAACATATGAACAAAGGTATTGACTATTTGAAGAATACCTGAAGTACATATAGTTATCTTGTCTCCAGCGGTGGCCAGTTTGAGCTACTTCAGAGGAAAATGTAAGAACTGTACAGTATGCAAATTTGGCCTTATCTGTACACATATGAGATCTCATTCTGATCTAAGAGTTAGAGATGGATTCATGGAGTAAAAAATAGACTATTAGCATTAACTCTGATAACTATGGATTCCCTCATTATCCATATTACTAATACCTTTTTTTTGTTACGGTCTTGACCTTAATGACTTCCTATGGTAGTAAGTTTCTTGTCCTAACTATAATTTTTGTGAAAATGTATTTTCTTTCATTAGTTTTGAATTTGCCATCTTTTGATTTAATTGGATGTTCCTTGTTTTTGTCTTGAAAAGATATTTTGTTTTTCGTGTAGGGGGACAATAGTAATACATATGTATTTATGAATACATAAATAATATAACATTTATAATTGGGTGGTCAGTTCCAGGTCCATGGGCCATCTTGTCAAAGACGGAAAAGTATATCTGGCCCATGGACACACAATTCCAGGTCTACAGTCCTGATCTGTCCCACAGTGCCATGTCAACCTGCCCGCAGGGCTCCCCATGGGTTTGAAAGTTTGATAATGCAGGAGTGGTGGTAGCTAAATCGCTGCTCCCCTACTGCCAAATTTCTGGACCAAGATAAAGTGATATGGGCCAGATAATGTGGCCCTGTGTGCTAAACTGGGTGTGCAGAGCTGATTGGGGCAGTGTGGGACAGTATGGAGCTGATCTGGGCATTGCAGGACCAATCAGTATAGTGTGGGACCAATTGAGGTAGTGCAGGGAGGCACAGGGCTGATCAGGGGGCCACAGGGCAGTGTGTGGGGCCAATCAGGGTGAAAAAGAGCCAATCAAGGTGTCCTGAGGCCATTCTGAGCAATTCAGGGCTTATGCGGGAAGTGTAGTGCAGCATGGTGCAAATTGGGATGGTGTGGGGTGGCAGAGAGCCTGATTCTGATGTGCAGGGCCAGGTAGAAGCAGCGTGGAGCCCAATCCTGGCATGCAAGGGCCAATCTGGCCTGTGGACTGGCCCTGGCCCCATCATCCAGCATGCAGGATGAAAAGATTGAGCACCGCTGATGGATAAGATATAGGTATATATTATAATGACCGCAAATGCATGGTATAATATATTATCAATATACAGTAATCAACCAACCTTATAGAATATCAGTATAGCAATATTGTATAATATATTAACACTACGTCTTACTAGTTTTGTAATCTTGACATTTAAAGTCATTTCTGAATTTGAAAAATCTTTTTTAGAGAATTTCCATTGTTTCAGTGCCTTATATTTATTCCCCTATCACTTGCACTTATATGTGTTGATGAACAGTGATGCTTTATCATAATGGGGATTAAATTATGATGCAATGCTATGGTGCATTTGGAATGTTATACTGATTACTTCAAAGTTACACTGCAGTTAAGACCAAATAATATCACTAGTATTCTCCTTTATGGCCATAATGCCTCCCCAAATCACAAACTGAACTAAGAATTTCTGTTTGATCTTAGCTCAAATATGTCTTTTTATTTGATTGGTTAGTTGTTTTTACACAGGATAGTTATTAAAGTTAAAATAAAATTTGAACAAAATTCATGAGCGCTGTCAGGCTGAAAAGTATACTCTTTCATTTAAAAATATTGTCAGATATGCTCAAACAATTAAAAAGCAAATCACAAAAATTAGAATAATAAAGAAGTATAGGATCCTCGTATACCATCATATTGAATATTCTTATAAAAAACAAGGCAAAGATAGTTATATGCTATGTAGGCCAACTGTTACTATACATGGCATATAACTGCTTCATTATTATCTAATATATGGTGATAAATTATCTAACAGAAGTCTCTATTTGTAATATCTCCCCATGAGAATGAACATGCTGCTTTTAGAAATGTGCAAAAGGAAGTAAACTAAACTGTATGAAGTAAGATTGATATGTATATTATATTAATTTGCAGTTGTTACACAAAAATAACAGTTATACAAAATTACACAAAAGTAACAGTTAAGGATTGTTTCTAAAAGAAAAAAGATTTTTGAATTTTTAAAGCATCTTTACAGCTTACAAGGCTGCTGTTTCTCTAAATTCAGAACTACATAAGGAACGTTGAAAAATGGTAGAACTATGGATAGATGAGATCCAGTGAGAATTGATATGTATGGTAATTAGGTAAAGGTGATAGGCACCTCAGAAATGAGAGAAAGCCTTTGCAATGCATTATTTTTGTGATAATCTCTTTATGCATGTACTCATTCCTTACTCTTCAATATAGTATTTAGTAGCTAATCTCTTTATGCATATCTTCATTCTTTACCCTTCCAGTCCTGTTCGGAGCCACATGAATTGTCCTTCTTCCAGTTCACATAACATTTCATGAACATCCCTGATGGTTCAGCTAGCACACAAATCACAAGCAATAAATATGTAAATGGTTCATTTTCATGTAAACACAAAACCTCTTATACAATTTTCGTGCTCAAAGCCAATTGCCTGAAGTTGAAAATATTCCTGACAAATGAGATGTTTGTATGAAAATTCTCTCACGGGCATTACACAATATCAGCTCTACCTGCAGATTTTAGTTTGTGCACACGTGTCTTTATATAGGCACATAGATTCTGGGATGAGTTTCCTTCAAACATTAGAACTGCATGTGTTTTGTTCAAGAATAAGTTCCTTTAAATCTTTGACTAGTACAAGAAGGATCAGAAAGTAGCAGGAAAAAAAATGGCACGTTCACACATGACACTGGAAGATGAAATATAATCTTACTGAGGGCCATGGCTTACTTCATTTAGGAAATAATACCTAACTCAGCCAAGACAATCATAAGTAGTAAAGAAATGGCTAATTAAACTTTACTCTTGTTTAAACTTCTGCATCTTCATATACTGCCTTCATTTCCACCTGTGCAACACCTTTGTCTTCAGTTCTAAATTTGGACCTACATTTGCAGTTTAATTAACCTGTTCTTTGATGAACTAATTTTCACAGTAGAATTTCTCTCTTTTGCTTAATGGTATATTAGCTCAACTGTAATAACAGACACAAAAGTATTTTTATCTTTCAATTCTACATACAACTCTGACTATATAATGAATAACAATTCAATTGATTAGGATGCAACTGTTTTTTGGAGTAGAATCACACTTTCAAATCCCAAACTACACAGTTTCCCTACACAGTTTCAAATCCCAAACTACACAGTTTCTAAAGGAGAGGTGGCTGAATTCCTGTCTTCTAGCCAAAATCTGCAAGGTGCTGAAAACGTTTGAGATGTACATGACCTAGAATCCATTATCTGTGTCCACAGCCTCCATTCAAATAATAATAACCAACTTCCAAGACAAGTGGTGCTGGCTTCTAACCTGGGGGTCTCTAAGAGGAGGCTAGATAGACACCTTGCCGGGGTTGTTTGACCCCAGTACTCTTTCCTGCCATGGCAGGGGGTCAGATTTGATGATCTGCTCAGGTTCCTTCCAACCCTACCACTATGAAACTATTAACCGACTTTATTCAGAAGCTGCATTTAAACTGCATGGAAACCACATGCAACTCACCAGTTGCTGTTTGGCTAGCCTTTTTCAACAACAGTTTCCAATTGTAGCATATTGTATTCTCAGATAATTGAATGTTCAGTCCTCATATCTTAAACAGATTGGTCAGGTGCTCAGCAGTGAGTGCATCAGCATCATCTGCTTGTTACATCCTGTACCATCCTATTGCCTGCTACTGGTTCAAATCCTGTCTGATCCAGCCTAACTAGTTCAGTGTTATATTCACTATTACTGCTATTTCCATACTGCTTGTCCTGTCCTCTTCTGCAGCACAATATTGATTACTGCCATGCAATCCTGTTCTTGCCACACCTTGGTGTTCATGTTTCAGCCCTTATCCCTTTACAGATCTTATTAAGAAATAACTGTGCAACTATAATAAGAAACAATTAAACCATTTGTATTTTACATTTGGTAGCTATATCGAGTCAGGTTTGTTAGCCTCCAGCTACACATTCTCTTTGGCACAACACATGGTTGGTGAATGTGACAACAAGTTGACATCATCAAGGATCCCAGTTTTCTCTGATAAAAAGAAAATCCCCAATTTTTGGATTAAAAAAAGGAACCCAAGATCCACATTTTTCCATGATTAAATGGAAGGCACTTTTGGGGCAGCTGTTGCCCCTGCCCCAGGAGGGAGGCCCCAGTTCATGCCACAGTGTAAAACAATATAGACAGAACTTGAGTAATCAACATCGTCTCACCCTTCACAACTAAAGCACCACTATCAGTCTCCAGAATTACCCATCCCAACTATTGGATATTGTAAAATCAAACTTCAATCCCCCACCCCACAAAGGCATGAGATGAGTTTAAAAATCATAAGAGATTTTTGGGGTTTTTTTGGTAATGCATGTGGGGTTTCTTTAATTTGCTTTTTGGCTTTTGAGGTTATTTAGTTGCATTTTACCACATTTCCTAAAACCATGAGGGCTAAAATCTTTCTTTCCTTCAAATGAATGCTTATAGACTCATTTACTTACAGGAGCCAAAGCTTCCAGAAAATACTAGTCATAAGGTTCACAATAAATGTGCGAGAGATGGCAACACTGCACTTCTGATAAATACCGTATGACTACTCCATGTTCCTTGAATGGGAGCTCATGTCGAAAGTTCACACCTGGTCTCACAGGAGGAAATAAACAGCTAACTGTCGCAGTAGTTGCAGCAGCAGTAAGTTTCTGATGTCTGGATGGTGGAAGGGAGATTGGGTACCTGTACCAGACACTTGCAAAATAGTCCAGAGAGTATCAGTTATGACATTTGGTAGCAGACAGAGAATACACTGGAGAACTTTGGTGTAGCCTATTCAGCAGAGTCAGCATTTGGTTAATTAGCCTGTCAGTGGAGCTGGCTCCAACTAACCTTGTCTTTTATTAACTAGGATACCCTCCAATTTGAATTCACTGAGAACATTTTCAGCATGATTAGTGAAACCGAACACATTCCTCATCCCCGCACATCTCCTCTTAAATCTGTTAACATTTCTGGGACTAGGCCTGACACAAGTCAATGTTGTATAGGCTATGAGGTAGACAGAAAAAAGCAGTTTTGTAGTTGAGGTGGTAGCCCAGTCCTCAGGACATCTTAGCTCAATTCCCAGCTCAGCCACAGACATCACACATAAGCATGGGGAAAATAAAAAGATCACTTATGACTTGATCTTTCAGATATACTGAGAACCTGCAGCAGCCATGGAAAATCATGCCAGCTATCTGTTTTCTTATGCCACACATTGGGAACTGATCTGCCCTGACTGGAGTGAGAATAATGCCACTAACTGGCACTTACGTTAAACATAGAGGTATATGAGATGAAGGTTGGCTGGAGTATAGACCATGTCATTCACATTTACCTTTCCCAAAATACCAGAGAGGATCTTCATAAATGAGGTAAGAGTATTACCTCTAGTAGAGAAAATGAAGCCCAAGACAACTTCTCACTTTCTTTTTCCATTAAAATAAAACCACCTTGATTGGTGACCTAATGACATTTCCCTTAGTAAAAGAGGTTGTCTTATGGGCATGGCCTTCATTGCCAGCACTCAAAGGGATTGCTGAGCTACTTGGAAGGACCTGCATCCTATAAAGAGAAGACAGATGGGCAGGTAGATGTGTTCTCCAACCACAGAAGTTGGGAGGGAAAGAGGAAATTGCAGAAGAAAACTGGAGAAAGAAATTTAGAACTTGAGATAATGAAGCATAAACTAATCACAAGTTTTCTTTCCAACATATTGTTAACGTTGCCTTGGGATGCCCTTGGATTATTTTCTCTATTCATATATATTTTTTCTATTTTTCAGTTAGAAATTAAAAAGATAAGAACTTGCCAAAACTGGCAACTGTTTTCTCAGCATTAGTTTTATAAGCCTTCACTATTGTTGAAGTAAACAATAGAAAAAAAATCAAGTGTTATACTAATTGAACTGCTTTTTTTGTTAGTTTTATCTCGCATGTCCTTTGAGGGAACAAAGTGACGTGTGTTTCTAAATCATAAAATGGAGTAAAGAAATTTCCTGTAACTGCATTTATTTTTAAAAAGAGTTAAACGTTCTTGTGTTTTGTGTGGATTTATTATACAGGGGACAGTGAAAGCCAGCAACTTGTGATCTGGGACAATGACATTGGCAAAGTGCTGAAGGAAACAAGCTGTGATGAGTAGGGATTTCCAGGAGACATAGCAGGGTACATCATGCAACCAGAGGCAGCTAATAGCAGGACAACAGTAAAGAGGGAATCCTCATGAGTTCATAGACAACAGAGGAAGAATTTTCTTACTAGGGGGGTAGTAAAGCACTGGAACAGGTTACCCAGAGAAGTGGTGAAAGCTCCATCATTGGAGGTTTTCAAAACCTGGCTAGACAAAGTTTTGGCTGGGATGATCTAGTTGGGGGATGGTCCTGCTTTGAGCAGGGGTTTGGACTAGATGACCTCCAGAGGTCCCTTCTAGCCCTAATTTTCTATGATTGTATGATTCTAGGGGCATTGTGCATAAAGCACAAGGTTACGTTGGGCTAGATTCCATATTGCTTAATGTTCCTAAATGGCACATACACAGCCACACAACTGCAATGTGGGATTCTACTGTAGTTGCTGCAAAACAGAAATGCCTTGCATGCATACCTGCCAAAAGTTAAATACAGTAGGGCCTTTCTACCTTTTAACCTAATTGCCTAGTGATTATGGCACTTGTCCAGTGAGCAGGACACCTTGGTTTTATGTACCCTCCACTCAGGCATGTTCTACTTCCCAGCAAAGTGCTTCAACAACCAGGCCACAGCGTAGGCATTTCCCAAGCCCTCTCTAGCTCCCCTCTTGAAGCTGGCACATTGCACTTCACATTTAATATTGTTTGTTCTTTCCCTCCTTGCCCCATATATCTCCTCCTCTTGGCTACCCAGTGTGTAGTTGTATGTAAGTTCCAAAAACTGAAGATACATGGCTGTATATGGGCCATTTAGATGTAGACAGTGGATTTAGCCCATAGTCCGTAATAAAAGAACATAGACTCCTACAAGAGGGAGTGACTCCTTGTAGGAGTCATAAACTCCTTCAAGACCGTTTTAGGCTGGACATAAGAAAAAAATAATTTATGGTCCGAACCTCCAAGACCTGGAATAGACTCCCTCCAGAAGTGGTGCAGGCACCTACCCTGGACTCATTCAAGAAACGTTTGGATGTTTATTTTGCTGGGATCATTTGACCCTAGCTGACTTTCTGCCCCTGGGGCAGGGGGCCGGACTTGATGATCTTCGAGGTCCCTTCCAGCCCTAACGTCTATAAATCTATGAATCTATAGTAGGCCTCTAGTAGACTGAACTCTTTTGTTTGCCTTTCATTGTCCCCAACTAAGCTACTGACAAGCTGTTATCTACCAGTCCCAGTAAAGTTTATTTTCTTTCCATGCTATGAATTCTAAATGATATTGTATGAAACAGAAAATAATCCCAAGTTTTCTTAACAACATTGTTACCATTGCTTCAGGATCATATTTAATGTGAACCTATCAAGAGTTAGAGTCTACAATGTTGACCAGTGCCACATTTGTTGAATACAGCACTTTCCTCCAAGCGCCAATACCATACTGATAGGTACAATATGGGGCATGAATCAAGAATGTAAGAATTAAATGGATGAATGAAATTAAATTGTTTTTAACAAAGCACCTAAATTGGAAGCAGACCTGAAAGTAAGGCCAAGTCATGGGGACTGACCTTGCTTTAGCGGCTTTGACAAGCCACTTGATGTGACGAAAGCAATTTCTTTCTAAAACACAATCAGTAGGAAGTAATGACAAAGTACTTAATTGGCTCTTTTGTAGCCTGTTTTCATGTATGAACATCAGTATAAGTTAGAAACAATCACTAGGAAAAATGAAATCTTGAACTGGTTTTCATATGCCTTCCCCAATTAATAAGTATTTACATAAGGGTACTAAAATTGATTAATTTAATTTTAGTTAACATATTGGAGTACAAATTATCAAGGAGGACACAACAAGTTTCTTCCTTTTTTCTTTACTTTTTGTTTCCCTCCTATAAAATATTATCTTTTGGAACTTTTTCCAGATTACAACAGAAACATTATTGTTGCCGGGCTGCAATTTGGGTGTCTAGCCAATGGTGAAAATGCTGTTGAGACTGAAAAGTGACAGTAGGAAGCACGGAGATAATCCAGTACGTTCTGTAGTAGCTAGAATCCAATCCAAGAAAAGTAAACTTAATTCTTGCATTTCCATTTTTCATAGAGATTTGTTATTCTTTTAGGTGTTATCATTTCAGAAATCCCATCAAGTAAGGAGTTAGTGAATATCAATGGATGTACTATTCTGAATGATACCTACTAATGCTTCCCAGCCTGATTGAGAGACATTCTGGCTCAGATAGAGGAGAGGAAGATATTTAAAGATATGAAATTTCAAGGTTCTGAAGTGGAAACAAGCATCAGCTCAAGAAAATGTAAATCTTTTAAGTAGCTTGGATCTTGTACTGACAAGGAGGACTGTATTTGCCTCTGTTTTACTAAAAGGCAACTACAGTAAAGCAATTTTGATTAACAAAGGCTGTGAAGTGTCACAGAGTTAATGGCATCCTGAAAGGCAGGGCGTATCAGTTAGATTTAACTCCTCTGTGGAAAGTAGTTCATAAATAAATTCTCAAGCTCTCCTGACAAAACATTTTCTAAGAAAGGTAAAATTATAGGTGTGTGCTTGACAGTAAAATTTATACAAGAAGCAGTAAGAAGAATTTTATTAACATAAACAAGTCAAGTATCATAATCCCTTTCAGAACAAATAGGTTCCTCGATAAGATGACCTCTGCACAAGAAAGTTATCTGACATATGATTTAGCCTTTAGAGGGATGCATGTCAACATCTTTTTGAACAATAGCTGCTCTCAAAGGACATAGACTATGTAACACTTGGTAAAACTTCTCCAAATTTAATGTATTTATCACAAAGGTCAAGATGCAATTACAATTTTAGATTAAAGACAGGCAAAAGAAATGTGTAAGAAAAGGGTTAACTTCTTAGGCTACAAAGATCTTCAATTATTAATCACATTTCATGAAATGTGAAGGACATTAAATGAAGGCAGCTATACTGGCTCCTGTGTCAGGTTACAGTCTAACACCCAAATAACACAGAAAGACTATTTCTGCATGTCTTTGCCACCAGGCTCTCCACCACGCAATGTAAGCCTGGTGAAAGCTGTCAATAATTGTTTTTCCTGCTTGAATGCTCCTAGGCGACATCAAACAGTGCTGGTAGTACAGAATCAATACCTTAGCGCCAGCAGCAGTGGCAAAACTGTTATCATGATTGTGTTTACTGTTGATCAGGTTACTCTCTTCCATCCAAAAGCCACTAAAAATACCAGCAAGCACACACAGCACCCCTTTGGCAAGTCCTTTCCCTCAGCTACAGGTATCAAAAAATTTCACTTTTACCTCACAATGGGAGTGCGATGGTTAAGAAAGAAACTGAGATAAAAGCAAGCAATAAGAAAAGGGGTCATTGAGTATTTCATTTAATGATACAAGGGCACTGTTTCAGAACAGCACTGCTTATTGAACTGGCATTATGGAGGAGCTAAAGTTAAGCACATGAGCAGATTGAAGAAATCTATTCTAAAAAGTTTTAGTTTTCTCTGATTGCAGACAATACATTTCTGTCCCTTCTTCCCAGCTTTTATCATAGCAAACACTACCACAACTACATAAGAATAAATGTAGATGACTATAGTAACACAGTTCCAAAAAAAGTGTGTGTGGGGGGGAGCATGATTCTATATAGGCAAATTTAGCCTAACCTTTAATAAATCAATTGAATGGTTCTTTTTTACTTTCCACTCGTTGAGTATTTCTGGCTTCGTTGTGTCATTAAATATGACATTTCCACATTTGAAAAAAAAAATGTCAGGCTATAATGATATACCTACTGCAGTGCACTGCCTCTGTACTCAGCAGAAATCCTGATTGACTGACAGCTTAGGTTTGAAGAAGGAATAATTTTCAGTAAATAGGACATACATAACTTTCATTAACCGCTCTTGAAAATATTTGGGGGAAAAATAAAACAAAGCCATTTTAAAAACACAAATACATTATCTGTTATTTGGCTCATGTCATATGTTTTTCTACCTATGCTGCTATGTGGTCACCACAGATGTAAATCTGAAACAAAACCATTCCCCTCAGTTTGGCTCAAGGCACAGAGATGTGTCACTCTCTTGACAGAGTGGCATGTATTAATCATGACTCTTTTCTTAAGGAATTACTCACATTAATTCTATTGTGTGCATACAGTAGAAAGGGGGGCTTGTTAATCAGGCAAATTCTGGGCAAGGAGGCAGTTTGCCACAAGACCAGCCTTCAGACTCCTGTGCCTCTCCAACTCCATAGGTGGGATTTTCATTCCTGTTATCTTTGATTTGCACACTTAAAGGAAAATGAGGTTTGAAACTTGACATTAATGAACAAGATCTTAAAAGAATGACTCAGGCAAACAACTCATCATGAGTGGTGTCCAAATCTTTCAAACTCAGGTAACAGTTTACATGACTAAATTACTATCAAATTCACAAGCGACCTCTGTTAGGGCTGTGCGAAGGTTCGGTCCCTGATTCAATTTGGCAGAGATTCATCCTGATTTGGTGGCTAAATCTCGAAATCCAAATCAAATTGAGGACCTTTGATCTCTCCAAATTGAATCGGAACCCTCCAAATCGATTCAGAGAGATTTGGAAAGATTCAGCAATTCGGACATAGACACAGCTTTAAATGTTTTTCTACATACCTCAAGATAGCAGGCAGCTCATGAATGCTGTGATGCTGGGGTGCATGGAGTGTCCCAGGCGCTAAGAAACGTGGGGGCTCCCCAGTGCACTTGGCAGCAGACCCAGAAGTGGGCCAGGAGCACTTCTGGTCCACTTCCAGATCCACCAGAGAGTGCACCGGGGGGCCCCCCTGTGCCGGCCTGGCTCAGCAACTGGTGTCTCCTGGGTCTGGGGGGGGCACCTGGGGTCCCCCTATGGCCAGTCGCTGATCCTAGGGGGCGTGGGGGGGGGCAGCATGCTCCCTGGTGGACCACTTCTGGGTTCACCGCTGAGCATGTGGAGGGCCTCCTCCCCCTGCACTCCTGTGGGATGCTCCATGTGCCCCAGCATCAGAGCATTCACAAGCCACACTGGTACCTCAAGGTATGTAGAAAAAAATATTTAAAGCTGTGCCTAAGATAACAGGAATGATTAATTGAATCAGGGACAATGATCCGAATCAATAAATCGACTCACTGTCCCTGATACAGGCGGAAACTAAATCTGAATTGAATAGGGCCTGCTTCACACACCCCTACTATCTATCGGTTGGACTGGAGCTAATTGGAGATTCAGGTGCTCGTGATCCCTGAAGATAAGACCAACTATTAAAGTGCCTATGTTTAGAAACTCTGGTGTGAAAATGTTGGTCTTACTTTTATGCATACTATAAGGCCAGATTCTGCAGACCAGATCCTCAGCTGGTGTGACTCCATCAAAGGCAAAGCTAGTATGCCAGCAGAGACTCGAGCAGTTTGTCAGGCCATATCATTTGTGCAAAATCTTTGTACACAATCTTGTCTAAAGCAGTGAGAGCAGGGAAAATAGAATGTTCACTAGAGTAGGCGTGACATGATTTTCCAGTCCTGCAAAACTTTTGGGAAATCATTCGTATCCACAGTTAGGAAGTACGGTTGAAATCTCAACATTTTTTCCATTCTAAAAAAAAAAAAAAAAATCTGTCTCTATCAATAAGAATCTTTGTGCTTAAATAAAAGGATTGGTTTTGTTTTGAACATTTTTATAATTCTGTCCTATCATTAACTTAATTTTTTAATCATTTTGAATCAGAAAAATAAAGATTTAGAAAATGTTGATACACCATGTTTTGATAATTTTGGGAAGGTTTTTGCAATTTTTTTTTAGTCAAAAGTTAACTTTCTCCTACAAAAAGAAATAGAGTTTCTCTTTTGATTAATTGGTATTACTCTATGTAAAAATGACTCTCTGAAAATTCCTGATCAGTTCTCATGCTTACACAGTTTCTTATAATTAGATTATGTCATGTAAATACAGTATGCTACTATACACATTTTTAAGGGAGTACAGTTCAATCCCCCTACTGACTGATTCCACTTTGTTGGGTCATGTATGTATAGAAGAGCTGAGTTTATAGCCCTGTTTTCTTGCCACCCCTTTGTGATGCCATGCAAAGTTAGCAGGGGAATAGTAGCTGTTTTCAGGAGAACTCAGAAATTGCACCCAGTAAGGTTGTAATATATGCTCCCCACACCAGTGCTTACCAACATGGGGGAAGGCAGAAGCTGGACCTCATAATTCATGGGGAAACTAACTGTTTTAAAAGACCAGGTCCCAGAGAAAAGATAAGGGTACTGAGAAAGCATGTCTGAGCATGTATATCAAAATTAATTGTGTGTGAAAAAATTGGAAGATTAGTTCACATTGGAGAAAAACCTGGGTTTTTTTAATACAATTAGATCCAGAGTTCTTGAAGCAATTATATCTTACATAAAATAGCCAAGAAATTATATTTCACAGGTAACTGGTGGCCACAATTTACAGGGAGGCCATTATATCCCGTTAATTTTAGTAGAAAAGTATTAATAGAAGTGCTGAAAAACTTTCCCTTTACAGTGCTCTCCACCTTGGCCTTCCTACACATACACATGCATGCCCACGTGCAAGCACACCTGTCCTGACTGGAAGAAGGAAATATGCAAGATACCACAAGTCTACCTTCCAGCTTATAAGAAAGACTTCAAACCAGGTTCTGCAGACCTAAAAAAATGAAGGTAAAATTTCAGCTTCCAAAATTTTGGAAAGTTTAATTGAAACTAAGCAAATTTATACACCATTTCAACTTTTCAAGGCACTCTTTGTTTAGCTGTCTACCATCCTGTGTATGGGGTTGTATATTCTATTACCATAAATATCACATTTATCATAATATTGACATATAATTCCAGTGGATGTAGATATGAAGAAATCTATTCTTTTGAAAAAAGAAATTGTCAATGCAGTATAAAGAGTTCAGAAAGAAAATGTATGTCTTTGTAAACACTGCTTTCTCTGAAACTATGTATTGTGTGATCTTTTTCAAACATATGAAAAGAAAGGAATAAATGCAACTATTATGATGTACTGAATAACATATTTTTTCTGAAAATGTTTGTATAAATCAGCAAGCCCTTAGAAAGTCTGATAATAATATTTTTCTTTTCCATTATATATATTTTTAAATTAAGTATCATAGGCAAACATTGTTTAGCTAGATGCCTAATGCTATTTCTTTAAATTACCTTAAAAAGTGTTGGGTCATATCATACAAATCTAATGTCCTTGGTCAGTATAATACTTTTCGCTAACTCAGGCTAGTCTTTCTAAAAATTCTTATTGGGTTATTTAGTAAGTATTATGCCTTTGGCTTCCAAACTAGTGTCATGTAATTTAGTCATTTAAAAAGACAAATATTTAACAACACCAAACTAAAATATGGAGTAGAAAATAAATGAATTTCCTATTACTCTCTCTCTAATGCATCATGTAGTATCTGTTCAAGCAACTTGAACTGATAGACTATCTCATCAGCAGAATGTATTTTAAGTTAGAGTCACCTTGAACAACAGAACAGACAGTTGTATCAGGCAATAACATTATAACTACAGCATTTCAAATGTTTAAATATTAGTTTAGCAAATATTTTCATGAGCTTAACTCTTTAACTTCAGATACTTTAAAAAAAATGTCTCTAAATCTCATAAAAACTTTTGAAGGTAGGTAAATATAATTAACTCCATTGTATGTTACTGAAAAGAGTTAGAAGGCTCAATTCACCCATTTCTACTATAGTTAGTAAGGTTGCTTATTTGAATCATAGCTTGATTTCATTTGAGCGGCATGAGTAAATCACATTGGTATCTATAAGTAGAGGCAAGATTAATATTATGGGGTTCTCTCAATTCCAGCATGGCATTCAGATCCCCCCCCCCCCCCCCAAATCTTTCACAAGGAAACACTTCTCCTCCGATAACAAGAGAAAATAAATATTATAGAAAACCATATATTTAGTGTGTACCTACACCCTTTGACATTAATGATAAAACTATTCACTCCTATGATGTAAGATAAGGCCCCAAGAGAACCAGAGGCAGTCCTGAAATTGTAGAAATGGTATGTTATCCTTTCCACACTATTTTCATTTGAATATATAAGTTGCACAGAACATAAGAACATTCTGGGTCAGACCAATGGTCCATCTAACTCAGTATCCTGTCTCCAGCCCTCTAGCAGAAGTGGATGTTATAGAGGGAGAGCATTGAATCAGATATCTCTAGAATGAATTATTTCCTATTCAGTACTGTCCCTAGCATGCACTGTTGTTGATTTAGGGATGCCAGGAGAAACATCTCCAACTCTTCTCTTCAACAGCTATTAATAAATCTGTCATCCCTCAATTTATCCAAACCTTTTTTTAATTTGTCTATGCTACCTGCCTCATCCCTTCCTCCCCCCCCACCCGCCCTTCCCCCCCCCTTCCTGTGGTAATGAATTTCAAAGCAAATTAATTCCAACCTTGACTCGAAGTAATCATTCTCAGAATTCAAATGACCTGCCATTTTTTAACTTCATATGTTATATATATTTCCTTTCCTCCAAAATTACACAGTCCATGGAATATACATTTTGAAAATAAATTAATTCTAACTCTCTCCCAATCAGTTTGAAACTTTCCATATTGATTTTAAATGCAACCATGAGCATAATGAGCATGAATTGAAAGGCTGAAAGAACTAAGAAAAGGATAGTATGTTGTCTTCTGAATGGAAGATAGGGGTTTGAATGAAGGTACAGACTCCAAAATACTTACATGAGACTGTAATCACAATAGACTGGAAGTTTCTTACAGCACCAAGTTTCTTGGTGCTCCTCAGTTTGCCTGAGCAGGTCTTTTGAACTTTCCAGCTCTTCTGAACTTGATTTGCCGTGATCTTTCTATTTGCTTTTTCTGACTGTCCAACATTTACCTAGCGATGAGGGGAAAGTCTTTCAGACACACTGAAGGGCCCAGTTGTGTCCTCACACTAATCATCACTTCCTACTCCTCTTTTTCTCCAGTGAGTTGCCACCCACACTTGTGTTTCCTAATGTGGCATTTCCAACATACCACAGAGTAACTACAATGAAGGGCTCACCCTAGCGGTACTGTTTGGCATGATGTCTTCCTTGTACCCATCTATTTGTACCCAGCACTTAATTAACACAGTTTTAAACATCATTCTCGAATGTGAATATCATGGCCTCATTCCTTCACAGCCCTATAACTTGTTCCCAAGTTTAACACTAACTTTATTTCATGGTTCTCCAGCCATCCACCACTCTAATACTTTATGGTCTTAAAATTGCAAATTAGCATTCTACGGCTTTCTCTTTCCAGGTTTCCATAGCAACTCTTGTAGAGCTTGTTCATTAGAAAGAAGTTCTGTTTAATTGATCTCCTAATGTATTGCTTAATAGTAACTGTTAAGCAGTCTTTTGTTTCCAGGTCATATTTAGGGTTCACCTATTTGCATAAAAGCATTTCATTAGCTGAAACCAATCATTATTAGTAATTTTCTTTTTTTAGTTTAAAATAACTAAACCCTCATTGAGATTTTCTGAATAGCAAATATTTATATCTTGCTGAATGGGCTTTCTCTGTGAGCCTGGGTGCTTTGTTTCTCTGAGCAGCAAGAAAATTACAGAGCTTCAAAATGTTAATCAGAGAAGACAAAAAGAAGGTGTCTTTTTCTCCAATTGAAATGTAAATGCACAGTGACGATAACTATAGGCCACAGGCAATATTTGATGACAAAGTTGTAATGGATAAATATCCTTTAAAATTCATAGTAACATGCTGCCCAGCTTGAATTCATTGGGGAGTTTTTCTATCATACACATAATGAAACTATGACATTTTAGGCTTGGCTACAGAAAACAGAAATACTTTTCCACATGCTATAGCCCTGAACAAATACCCACTCTAGTTAGTAAGCTTGATCAAATATTAACTCTATAAGAGTCAAACATAATGGATTCATTTGGTTCCCCATGAGTTTTAGGCTGTTCTTCAGCTGCATGAAGAACACAAAGGTCAAGCTATTTGCTGATAGTCACATGATCAAATTGAGTTCTGGCAAAAAAAAAAAAAAAAGATCAAGTCTTGTGTATCTGAGGTTCATCTAGAATGTTCACTCAAAAATCTTTCTGGTCTTATATAATAATAGCCATACCAAATGACCTGTAAAATTAAGTGTCTTAGTGTGAAATTATCAAACCTCAGACACAGAAGCTGTTCCAGGAGTATGGAACTCATTCCATCTCAAGTTTAAAAATCCCAAGTCACTCATTCATGATAATGGGTCAGTGTAACAGGAGGCCTGCTCGGGGCCGATCTCCATGGCCCGCCTACCTGTTCTTGGGCCAACCACCCACCTTCTCGTCTGCCACGCCCTGATGTTAATGGATTAATTAATAGATGTCAATTAAGTGGGAGGCTACCTATTTTGCTGCCCTGATGCCAGCGGGCACTCTCTGTGGCTCCTTTCCTCCCCTACACCGCAGCCCAAGCCTCGCAGATGACATCTAGGTGTTCTCATTATCACCGGACCCCACACTGGGCCCCCAGAATCCTCTTAACAGGACCCCTCCACGATCCCTCCATTCAGGCATTCTACCCTGCTTTCATTCAGGCTATCTAGCTCCCTGACCTATTTTCCCATCTCGGGTGTGGTCCCCCCAGGACCTTCAGCTACCAGCCCTGGCCCACCTCCAGGCCAGTCAGGACCTCAGGCCCCTGGCTCTTGGGCGTCCCTTGCAGTGGGCCCCTGGCCCTTTTGACCATCCTGGTCCTGGCCCCAGCATGGGCCAGTTGAGGGTACTTCCTCAATCAGGTTGAGTCTCTAGCCCTTCTCTCTCTCCTGGGGTCTGTCCTCTGGGCCCTTCACACAAACACACAAAACAGGGTTACCCACCCGGTGGTGGGGGCTAGGGCTTAAGGCACCCCAACCCGCCTTTCACCGGGGTGGTAACTGACCTGACATTTCCTGGGGGGCTCCCGCTCCACTGAGAGCCCCACCAGGCCACCCACTCCTGGCAGGGTGCAGTTTTAGGTCATGCCCACTACCAGGAGCCTCCTGACCATCCCCTACAGCTCCCTCCTTACCTCCAGATGTAAATCTGCAGCCCTCCAGTCAGGCAAAGTTGTTGCCTGCCCTCCAGCAGCCGAACTGCCCTGTTAATATAGATAGCCCCTGACTCAAAATGGCTGCCCTCATCAGGCACCTGGTGGCTGCCAGCTCCAAGCCCTTAAAGTGGCAGGCACACACAGTGCCCTGACACAGTCAGGTTTTTTTTTAATTGGGTTTCTAGATTCTAAATTGATTTTTAGATTTCATGTTTTCATACCTTCCTCTTCAGCTATTCTGAGAAATTCCTGTATTTCATATGACAGTTGAGCAGATGACTCCAACAGCAGAGCATTTATGAAACCTACCAAACATTGCAAGACTCATTAAACTAGGAGTGTTCGTGTTCACCCCATCCCCTGAACTTATCTTGACTGCAGTGCTCCTCATAGGCTGGATCAAAAAGTGGTGGTGATGTGAGCGGTGTTGGTGGTGAGGTGAGTAGTGTAACAAGTGATAGAGGTGGTGGCATTGCAGGGCCAGCAGTGGTGGCATGATCAGTGGCCACTGATTGTCCCCCATTGCTGACAGGCATCCCCAACAGGGTTCCATGCACTGGTTTTGGTGGGGACATGCCCAGATTTTTCCCCACTAGCTCCTATCTTGAATTCCTGGTCCCTCTGAGAGCCCCGTAGGACAGGAGACATGGTGCCATGACCTGGATCCAGCCTGTGGGAAATACATTTGGCTGTACTTGATTAGACAATTTAGAATTAGGTGGTAAACTGAATACATAAAGTTGGTTTCCAGAGAACAAAAATAAACCCTCTATAATAATTTGCTTAATTTGTGTCTTTGTCATTCTGCTTGTCATGCTCAAAAAAATATTACATTTTTAAAAATTATAAAAATTATAAAATTATAAAAATATAAAATATAAAATTTGTGCTCACTTATCTGAACTTCTGGTGATTGATTTCAATTAGTTATGGTGTACTCTAGTTGTCCAAGCAAAAATCATCCCTTAACACTCTTTCTTTAACCCATAACACCCTTACCAAGGTGAAGCAGAGAATAGATGACAATTAAATGCAGAAAGAATGGAAAGAGTAAAACAAAATGAAAGAGATGAGCAAAGAGGACATCATAGAATAGATGCAATGGAAAGGCAAAGGGTTTGCAGAGGCAATAGAAGACAGGCTGAAAGAGTAGACAACAATGGATTCACTGAAGACGAGATTGAGGAACATAGTAGTGGATTGATGAATGAGTTGTACCAATTTTGTAACTCTTTAAACTTCTAAGCTGAAAGACCATCAGATGGCCAATTCCAGAGTTGTTGTCAAAAGGGTAAAGTGATTCTGCCCTCAACAAAACTGTTTCCAGAGTATTGGTTAGATTTGATGATGGATCACAAAAAGAAGCATTACCAGAACTTTTAAACAAACATTCGATCATACAGTAGTACATTGCCTGTTGAGCAAAGATCATTTTGATGAGATATATGATTCGCAGACCATGTGGAGGATTGAATCCAAATACACTGTGCACAGAAAATCATATACCCGTTGTATAGAAGAAGACCAGGCAGAACAGCTCAAGTTTGTAATGACACAGTAGATAAAAAAATGTGGTACCCTATAAAAAGTAGTCTAGTTTTGCCCATCATTTTTGACAGGCTTTTACGCTAGTAAATAAATAAATAAAAAGAAGGAAAGAAGGGAAAGGGGAAAGAGTAAGAGAGAGTTTTTAAAGTTCCATCTGCCTTTAAGGAAAGAGGGATGAACCTAGAATGCATTTGACTTTATGGTAATGTTTGCATTATATTAAGTGCTTAGATATTGTGGTGATGACAGTTTCCAAGAGTCAGATATTAGTATTTAGTACTTGAAGTGATCTAGGTTTGCATATTTCCAGCTTTCTTTCTGTAAATACTCATCTTTTTCCTAAGAGAATCAATAGTCCAATAATTTCTTTTGGTTCATCTCCTGTTTTTATAGCTAAACTCATTGAAAATTCCATGTGCCTTACATGACATGACAAATAGTAAATAACAAATGAAATTTATTAATTTATACCCAAGAAACAGTTTAATACTTGTGCTCAAAATTAAATGGGTTAATATGAAACCCAAATTTTCCATCTTCATGGGTAATTTGAACACAGTTTATTTTACACAGTATACTCCTTTTTTAATTATGTTTAGAAGGCCCAAACTCCTGGTTCCACTTTATTCCATTATCCCTTACTAGCCTACTGTACCTGTAGCAGCACAACCGTGTAACCCAAGATCTTAGCAAATTGGCTGAAGTTTCTTAGAATGAGAGACAATTGATAGCATTATGTATGGAATATGTTCTTCATGATGATTTTCAGACAGTTTTTAAGAGTAGGCTTTCAAAGGTAGATGACTATGGAATGGACACACTCTATCATTAAAATGCACTTCATTAGAATGTTGCATATAAAAGAGAAAGTTAACTCATGCTAGATGGCAATTCCATACTTCTTAATCCTATATAAAACTTAAAGAATGAAATTATTTACCTATTCAGAATTTTTCCTTAAAGGGAAGAATGATACTACTACCAAAAAGGTCTCTCAACATACACCCTTTTTCTAGGTCTCGGGTGATTAGTCCTTCTTTTTGAAACCTTCACTGTGTAAGAATGTGGTAGTATCTCATTAAATAGCCTGAGAACTCCTCCTGGCACGTGCTCAGTAGACTAATTCTATTGTGCATTAGTGTGGCAGGCAAAAACCATGCTAATGTGCTAATGCACAATAGAATTAATCTACTGTGCATTCGCATCACAAAAAAGCATGCGCTGGCACTACTGTGCAGTAGCATAAATTATGGTACATTAAGTTAGTACTTTTTTTTACAGGTCCTAAACTTAATGCACCATAATTCTGGTGCAAGTGAAATACTGTGTCCAGTTTTGAGCCCCACAGTTCAGGAGGGACATGGATAGGCTCAAGAGAGTCCAAAGGAGAGCCACCTGTACAGAGCAAACCTTATGAGGAGAAGATGAAAGACACGGGACTCTTCAGTCTGGAGAATAGTCTTCAGTTCAAGGGGGACTTGGTGGCAGCCTATAAGTACGTAAGGAGAGTGCATCAGGTTCTGGGAGAATAGTTGTTCACCACAGCTCCCCAAGGAATAACAAGGTCCAATAGCCACAAACTCCTAGCAGGCTGATTTAGATTGAAAATAAGGAAAACATTCTTCATAGTCCAAGTGTCCAGGGTCTGGCACAGACTCCCCCCAGAGGTGGTGCAAGCACCTACTCTGAACTCATTCGTCTAGGAAGTTTAGAAGGTCATTTTAGGTTCCTTACAAGAGAAAAAGATGAAGAAAGAAAGTTAACGGATCTATGGCCTTTTTAAAGAAGAAGTTATCTTTGCAAAAGAATGGCTGAAAAGGACTTTGGATCACAATGAATAAGAAATTGCATATAAGTTGCCAAAGAGAGATCTTCCTCTGATATAAAATTTGACTCTCCCTCCTCCCCTGAACCCTCATATCATTATGTGGAGAAACTGGCTAAAATGGTTCTTGTATGTAATAACAGGTGAAAATTAAGCAGGAAAAATGAGACAGTATTTCCTCTGATTATGGAAATATGATGTCCAGCCTTGGACCCCAGATCTTGAGAAGGATTTTTGAAAAATGAAAAGTGATCGTGGAAAGTTACAAGACTGATTTGTGTTCTGGAAAACACGCCTGGTGGAGAAGAGATTCAAGAATGAAATCTATTTGGTTATTAAAAGAAGGTAGACATGAGTACCTACTTGGGGAGAAAGCATTTGGTATTAGAGATCTTTTTAATCTAGCAGAATGTACAATCAGTTCACTGAAACTTTAAACTACATACCTTTACACTGGAAATAGGGTGCCAATGTGCAATGATGAGGATGGTTACCTTTGAAATAATCTTACCTTGGTGGATTCTCTATAATTTGGAGTCTTCACAAAAAAGACTGGATAGTTTCCTAAAATATATACTCTTGGCAAATCATAAATTACCAGGCTTGATGGAGAAAATTCTGTGTGGTTTGTGAATATATAGATTTACTTAATTTATAGGCTACTATAAGTGTCTCTTTTTATCATAAAATCTGTCAGATTACAGTACAATAGCTTTCAATGGCATCCAGTGCCAAAAAAGATGGATTATTTATTATTCCTGATGAAAGTATTTGGATCTTGATTTCAAGTGAAAGATCCTTTCACCTAGCATCAGTCTTTGCCTGCCATATTCCTTGGAATTTTAAGATCTCCATTCTCAAAACTAACATCTGTTCAAACCATTCAGTATAGGACAATAAGATTATATGTCTTGCCCACCATCTGGATCCTAAAGAGATTCCAGGGAAGCACCTCTAACCTCTAAAAGCTCCCTTTAAAAATATGAAAAGTAGAAGTTTTTTCTGGTTTCTGATCATCCAAATTCTGGGAACATCTCATGTCTCCATTCTGAGAATGCTTGCAATAATTTTGGCTAACCTCCCCGAAAATGGAATTGGGAAAGATTTAACCTCCATTTTTCATGCAAGTGGCTGAAGGACAGTCTTACTGCTTCCATCTTCCTCTCTAAGAGAGTGACAAGATCTGGCACAGAAGACTAGGATGGAAAATTTGGAGGAAAATCAAACAGAGCTGCCACCTTGCATAACATTTGTTGCTTTATCAAAATCTGCAGTTTATCAATTGTGATTATTTTCCAGAATGTGTACTTAATAATTGTCTTAATTGCATCTCTGGCAGTAAATTCATTCCTCATTAATCAATAAAACAATAATCCACATAATAAGATTATATAAACAGCAAGTGATCATTACCTAATTATCAGTCTCTACATATCTTTCCCATTACTAATATCTATAACACTTTATGGCATTCCCCCAATATTTTACAGATGTTCTGCCTATTACTGTGGATTCAGTTGTAGACTGTCATTTAACTTTACTATTCAGCTATATTGTTTTGAACTGTACCCTGTGTATATGCAGACCTATAATCCACATAATATTATTTTTTGCTTGGTTTCCCTACAAATGGCATTAACAGTTAACATTGTATCTATTTCCAATTCTGGTGTTGCTAGCATGGGACAAGGCTTTTAGAATGACAGAAACAAATGTGATAGTACAGTCCAACTCATGTTTTAGTTTGGCAGAAGGCAGGGCCAAGGTATACCTTATAAAGTAACTGACTCAGAGTTGCATAATTTTTCATGAGCAACAGTTCACTTCATCAGATGCTATCTCATGTGAATTGTTGCTTATGAAAACTTATGCATCTCTGATTCAGTTAGCCTATAAGGTGCACCTCAACCCTGCCATCTGCCTGATTCCAAACTTACATGACTAACAGTACTTACTTTGGTTAACCTTAACGAGATTCTGAAAACCTCAAGGACTGCAAAAAGAAAAGTCAAATGTGTTAATGACTTATATGTTTTGACTGAGTTTTAACTTGATTTTTCATTATCTTGTCATTAAGACATTTTTTAAATTCAGGGATCTGGTAAATTAAGAGGACAGAATCCACTATCTCCTTTTACCAGAGTGAGAGAACAGGTCAAGATAACATGATTTTCTGATGGTTGTTTAGGGCTGTCTACGCATGCATTAATGCACTTTAATTAATGTGCATTAAATCTAATACTTCCATTAGGCTACACACATGCTTTAATGCTCAGCCTATTTTAGTGCACATTAAAGTGTCACTAAAACTATGCTCTTTAGTTAGTACATTTTAAGATAGGTTAATGCATATTTTTATTAGGAAAACACACATTAGCCTGACTTAATGTACATTAACTAAAGCGAACACTTTTTAAGTGACGCTTAATGAGCATTAGCCTATTTTAATGCTCATTAAGGAAAAAGCAGTTTTTTACAGGAGGCTTTAATGCGCATTAAAATAAGATATGTGCATTACAGTGCACATGTAGACATGCCCACTGTGCTCAACTCTGAAAATATGTTATGAAATAAAACTAGTACAGCAGAATTCAGGATCACTGTGTTGCCAAGCTTTCCGAGACCCTCCAGCTTGTCTGCACCCAGACAGACAAAATCATAGGCCATGTGCAGATATTCCCAGGTCCTGATTTACATTCAGATGACTTGCTTTAAACTGTGTAATTGTAGATTGGGCTCCACTTACGCACGTTTGCCAGTGCTGGGAGCCATACTGGGAACATGATCTAAGTAAATCAGCGAAGGGGAAGGATAGGCAGGACTGGGTGGAGCTAGTAGGTGTGGAGGGCTGGGTTAGGGAGATTGCAAGGTCTGGCAGGTCTACAGCAGGGGTTTGGTGGCTCTCGGGGGATGGTGCGGGGAGAAGAGGAGGTTGTCTGTCTAGAAGTGGGGGGTCAGAGGCCTAAGTAGAGCTCAGTAAAGGTGTGCAGAGGGGGAGGGGGGAGTTAATAGGAAAAGTGCAGCCCCAAGGCTTGGGCAGGTAGCTTTCCCAGCCTTGGGGCTTCACTCCAAACATGTACATATATTCAGTAGATTGCACTAACTTGTGCCCAATTAACCTATACACCTCTCAGGTGTACACATGGATGAACTAAGTTAGATCAGGCTGGCCATGTTTTGCCTGATCTAACCTTCCCAAACATATGTACAGTTCAGCACTTAGATAACCTAACCCTTGTTAGGTCAGTCTAAATGTAATGCCTGCACATACCCAAGATGTCAGAGGAAAGTCACCTAAGTCAAATCCACAAATGAAAGTATGCCTTTTCTCTGTGCAGTAATCCATTATCTCAGCAGACAAGGCTGATGTTTTGGAAAATACACTCGTCTCTCCCCTTAAGGATCAGAAGTCAAAGAAATAACAACCCTCCAAATGCAGGAAGCAGTTGTTCCCAGGTGAATAGATTAACCTGCCTGAGAATGTAGGTATCAGACTAACTGTCATCCTCAGTCATGGGAAAAAAAGTATTATACAAGTATATCACTGTGTAGATTTCAGAGTTGTTGATCTCCTAGTGTTCTCATTAAGTAAAACCATGAAACCTGCTGTTTATCAGCCAAAGTTTAAACTTCACGGATACAGGGGTTAAAAAGATAAAACTGTAATTCATTAATGCTTTAAAAGATGGGATTCACAGATGCATTTTAAATGCAATGTGGTTTATTTTGACAAAAAGAAGAATTCGAACAGAGAACATACATGGAAAATAATCGAATACATTCAATAATAATGATTTTTTTTTCTAGTCCAGAGTGCCGTGATTAAAAAAACTAAGACAACTCCCTCCGCTCTCCCCCCAAAATATATTTATTTTCCTCTGGTTGTTGCTGCCTCTACTTAGAATAAAAATGGAAATCTAGGGGTCAAGATTAACTATCCTAATCCAAGATATCACAAGATGTCGAATAAAGGATTAGATAATTATGCAGTTATAATTATGTAGTGATAACTGTATCTCCATCATCTATTGAGAAGACACATGAATCAGTTCAATTGTGTATAAGGCAGTTGAATGTAAAGCAATGTGTTTGAGGTGAGTTGCCATAGCCAAAATATTTGTTTATTTCCTAGTCTGCATCCTTTTACCCTTTAGTGTGCACTGCCCTTTGTAATGTTTTCCACCCTCTTCCTCTCAATTCCTACTGAATCAAATCTAACCACATTTTGTTCCTTTCCTTTCTGCATGAAGACCTATATTCATCCCCTTCCTCTTTCATTTACCTATGCTCAGATCTGATTAAATTTGAGGCTTATTTTGCTACTATACATTGGGCTTATATAAGTTTTCTTACCTCTTTGATGGTCCCATAGTAACTTTTATAACCCATGTACTATTTCTTATCTTTATTCATCCACATAAGGCCTATGTATACACTTCTAATTAAATTTTTCATACTCTGGACATTTTATCCAGTAAAGTCCCAGGATGGACATGCGAATGCTCCTAGCAAAGTAAAATGCTGCCCAGTGACCCCTTCTTTCCCTCTAAAACTAGCTTCTTCTTTTTTTCTTTTTTTTTCTTTTTTACAGAAAAAGGAAAAAATGAAAAAGGAGCTTTTGAGAAAGGAGAGATTTGGAACAGTATAAAACTGTAGGTGTACATCCCCACATGTGTTTCTCTGGGGACAAGTAGCAGTGGAACATCTTGTGCCACTGGTACTTGTCCCAGGGAAAAGCCATGCCATGTGCAGTCTGTTGCATGGCACATTGCCCCTGATGGGGTAAGGGAGGCTGGAGCCAGTAAATGTGCTGGCCCCAACAGTCTTACCTTGGGTTCTGGGGGCCTACAGGAACTGCAGCTGTGGCACTCCTGCAGCCACTAGTGTGGGCAGCTTCCCAGGCTCCAGTTTTGGATGGTACAGATTGCTGCCACATGCGCCTCCCTGCTTTTTTAAGCATGGGTTATTATGAGCCTGGGATCCCCTGGGGTCAACCTGCCCACCCCCCCCCCACCAGACACAAACACACACTGCAAAGTAGCAGCATGGGGAATGCCTGCATGTGTGCTGCATATAGTATATAGCACCGCAGACAGGTCTGTGGCACCACATATGACACATCCATGCTCTTCTGGCTATGCCCTAGGTGTTCACATGCACACATCTGTCCAGACCAAAGTTGAAGAACATATTGTCTGGGCTTTAGTGACTTCTTTGGGATCTTAGAAAGATCAAAATTCAAAATGGCATTGGTGACACATAGGGGGGGCACACAGGTGAAAGCACCAGCCGCGAAACCGGAATTCCCCCCCCCCCCTTGCTGATCTGGTGCCCCCCCAGACTTGGGAGGCACCAGTCGCCCATGCAAAATGGTTCAGGATAAATAATTGTCTGACCAAAACTCCACCAAAATCCTTAATAAAAGAAATGGACCTAAACTGCTAAGATTGACTTTGGACCTAGATACCTTCACAATTCAAGTACTTATGGGAGTATTTTGGCTCAGAGCCAGATAAAAATCAATGAGCATATCTATACAGGCAATTAATGTGCCTGAATTTTCTGCACAGAAATTTAAGATGCATTACACTGCACCCAAGAATGCATCTGAACATGTGTGTGACGGGGGGGGCCTCCTGGGGCCAAGCTCTGTGGCCCGCCCGCCTGTCACCGTGATAACAGGCCTATTCAGGGCCGAGCTCTTCATGGCCCGCCCACCTGTCTCTGGGCAACCGCCCGCTCATCTCGCCCGCCACACCTTTGATAATAATGAGTTCAATTAGGATGTTAATTAAGCGGGAGGCTGCCCTTCGACTGCCCCGATGCCCAGGGGCGCTCTGCGGCTCCGACCTCCCCTAATACCGCAGCCCAAGCCTCGCAGATGGCATCATGGTGTTCTTCCTCACCGGCCCCCGCACTGGGCCCCAAAATCTTCTATGCAAGACCCCACTATGGTCTTCTCTACTCAGGCGGACACTCCGCCGTCATCTGGTCTACCTCACCCCCCCGAAGCCTTGTTCCCCTCTCGGGTGTGGTTCCCCCGGAACCTTTGGCTACCAAGCCCTGGCCCACCTCCAGGCCAGTCGGGACCCCAGACCCCCGGCTCTTGGGCGTCCCTCGCGGTGGGCCCCTGGCCCTTTTGACCCTCACTGGTCCTGGCCCCAGCATGGGCCAGTCGAGGAGACTCTCCCCTTCGGGCTGGGTCTCTCTAGCCACTCACTAACACTGGGCCTCACCGTGCTGCTACTCCCTTCCTCCTAGGAGCCACCGCAGCACCTCGCCCACCTTACTCCCACTCTCGGGGTCCGCCCTCTCTGGGCCCCTCACAACACTGGCCTTCTCGGCCCTCATAACACTCAGGGGTCACCCACCCGGTGGTGGTGGGAGCTAGGGGTTAAGGCGCCCCGACCCACCTTTCACCGGGGTGATCACTGGCCTGGCATTTCCTGGGGGCTCCCACGCCACTGGGAGCCCCACCAGACCACCCACTCCCGGCAGGGTGCAGTTTCAGGTCATGCCTAGGACCAGGAGCCTCCTGCCAACCCCTTACAGCTCCCCCTTACCTCCAGAGTGGCAGGAGCACCCTGTGCTCCGCCACAATGTGCCTGTTGGAAGCATGTTTGCTCCCAATGGAAGAAGGGCTGGTCCTGCTCTGCTCTGCCCCCCTGCAGCAGCCAGAGGATCTCCAGGCTTCCCTGGGTGCTGGCCCCAGGCTATCAGGGGAGACAGAGATCAGTATGCTCAGATGGACATGTGTAGATGGTGATGCTTTACTGTGCAGTAAAGTGTCTTGTATAGACACACGCAGTGTTATTGAAGTCAAGTGAGAAGAGGTAGCTAGTCATGTTAGTCTGAAGTCAGGTAGAAGGCAGGGACTTAGGGCCTTATAGATTCATAAATTCATAGATGTTAGGGCTGGAAGGGACCTCAATAGATCATCGAGTCCGACCCCCTGGATAGGCAGGAAAGAGTGCTGGGTCTAGATGACCCCAGCTAGATGCTTATCTAACCTCCTCTTGAAGACCCTCAGGGTAGGGGAGAGCACCACCTCCCTTGGGAGCCTGTTCCAGACCCTGGCCACTCGAACTGTGAAGAAGTTCTTCCTAATGTCCAATCTAAATCTGCTCTCTGCTAGCTTGTGGCCATTATTTCTTGTAACCCCTGAGGGCGCCTTGGTGAATAAATACTCACCAATTCCCTTCTGTGCCCCCGTGATGAACTTATAGGCAGCCACAAGGTCGCCTCTCAACCTTCTCTTGCGGAGGCTGAAAAGGTCCAGTTTCTCTAGTCTCTCGTCGTAGGGCTTGGTCTGCAGGCCCTTAACCATATGAGTGGCCCTTCTCTGGACCTTCTCCAGGTTATCCGCATCCCTCTTGAATTGCGGCACCCAAAATTGCATGCAGTATTCCAACTGCGGTCTGACCAGCGCCCGATAGAAGGGAAGTATCACCTCCTTGGACCTATTCGTCATGCATCTGCTGATGCACGACAAAGTGCCATTGGCTTTTCTGATGGCTTCGTCACACTGCCGACTCATGTTCATCTTGGACTCCACTAGGACTCCAAGATCCCTTTCCACTTCCGTGCCCCCCAGCAGGTCATTCCCTAGGCTGTAGGTGTGCTGGACATTTTTCCTCCCTAGGTGCAGCACGTTGTATTTCTCCTTGTTGAACTGCATTCTGTTGTTTTCTGCCCACTTGTCCAACCTGTCCAGGTCTGCTTGCAGCTGTTCCCTGCCCTCCAGTTTGTCCACTTCTCCCCACAGCTTTGTGTCATCTGCAAACTTGGACAGAGTACATTTCACTCCCTTATTACATGGGAATTTTGGGAAGCTCCTGGAGCTCTTAATCCCTGGATTGTCCACACATTGGGGGCATCTACACATGCAATTAGTGCACACGAATAAATTCTGGAGCTTATTGCTCTAGCGTTTTCTTGCTTCCAAGCATGCCATTTGAATGTGTGCCTGGGAGGAATTTACTCCTGAACAATTAGCACCACAGTTTATTCATGTGCAACACATGAAGCCCAGTTGGAGCAGCCTCAACTGAGGGGGGGGGGGGGCGGGGGGGGGGCAGGGTCAGCCTGCCAGCCTGGGGCTGCTATGACTAAGCTCAATGTGCTGTGTGGGGGCTGGCAGGTGCATGAGGGTGCTTCAGTGCGGGGCTATCTGGCAGGCAGTCCCCTCACTGAAGCAACCCTTGTGCCCCATTCAGCCAAGTCAGTGTCTACATGTGTGCTTCTGTACATGAAAAGACTCTGTAGCAGGGCAGTACTTGTAAATACTGCTGCTACCCAGTACTATCTTCCTGAAGACTTTTTTAGTTTCCTGAACCCTAATAGAGGCACACGTGTAGATGCTGAACCATTTACAGCAGAGCTAATTGCTAATTAGTCAGCTCTGCAGTAAACATCTCATGTAGATGCTCCCACTAGCACCTTAAAGTGGCTTTAAGCACTCATGCAGCTCAAAGTTATGCCACTCCAGGACAGGATTATTTCTTGATCTACAAAACCCAGCTCCTATTCCATTAAAGTGTGGCCACTCCCCACAGATGTGTCACTTAAATTAAAGGTGTGACTACTCCGAAGCATTATGCCAATCAACATTTGTGTGACTGACAGCATCATGTGTAATAAGGTCCTTAGAGACCTGTTCAGAGAGGTATAAGTTTTTGTAGGTGGCAGCCTACTTCATCAAATGCTATGAATGGAACTAAAGAGAATTTAACGTTGGCCTATATACATGAACCTTGAAAAGAATCCTATTGAGGTCATGGTTGTTAGTGTTGAGAAGAGAGTACTCTAAATCACTGAAATAAAACTAATAAGATGAAAAAGACCCTTGCAGTTGCTTATCTCTGTGTATATTGGACTAACTAAAACAAATATACAAATAACATAGTGACCACCTTAGCTATGGATTTAAAATAGAGTAATAAATATTTGAAATAAAAAAATCTTACTTCCTTATTGAAATTACAACCTAGAATTTTATTCTTTTAAACATACTCTTTTCCTTAATGAAAAAGTGTCAATCTATTAGAAAGTCAATATGTGAGGTAATAGATTCCCATGATTCATCCAAAAAAGGACACTAAAATGAGCAAACATAAATGAGTTCTAGAATCAGAACATTACTATGCAGTGTGTATGTAGTGCCAAAGTTTCCATTAATGAGCAGATATTATAATTTCTTTAAAAAGACTTCTACATTATTCATTTGTTTCCAATGAAAAGCTGCATTTCTTGAGGTTGGACCCTTGTTTGTTCCAGGTAAGAATATTTCCAGGTGAAAGCATTTTCTTTTCTTTGCTGATATATTTCTGGCCAACTGGGTCATGTCATCAGCTTAACTTGACAAAGGCCATGTGCTGGATACCAAAAAGAAAGATGAGGGTCCTGTCAGAAAGGTATAAACAAAGCTTGAAATTGATTCAAAGCTTGGGGAAGTCTGATATGGTGCTGAAGAAAGACAGAAAAATTGGGGCAATAATTCAGGATTAGCTGGGATGATCCTTTCTTATCCTAGCAAAATGAATGTACACTAATCACATTTGAAAGACTGTTGTTCTATTTCAAACCTCAACCTATAGATACTATATTTGCCCTCTAGAGAACATCAACCAAATATGTTTGACTTCATTCTTGGAACACTGACTGATGATGGCAACCCACACATACAATTTTACACAAAGAAACTTCTAAAGTATTGCCACCAGGTGTTTAGAGATTTCTAAATAGTCCCTGGAAGAAATCATTTATATGAACTGTTTTTTTGTTTCTTTCTTTTTTATTAAACGTATATCAAACTTAGTTAAACTTTATTGTCCAAAGAATCTCTTAGCTCTGTTTTATGTGGATTGAATGAAGTTGCTTAATTCACAGAAAAACAATATAAAATAGCCATAATAAAATCAAACAACTTTCCAAAAAAATGGTGAAAAATACTTTGTTATCTAATGGCAAAAATAATTGCTTAAGTTATAACAAGTTTGCAGGTAAGTGAACAGATTTTCAAATGTCTTGATTTGCTCTTTGCCATCTTGTGAATGAAAGGAAAGATTATGTTGCTGAAAAGAATAGTTATTGTGAATTACTCACTAGTATCTGCTGATTTCTGGTGCAAATGATATTGTGTGCTCCTCTCCCAATTTTGGTTTAATTTTTATTTCTAAAACTCACCAAGTGCTTTCAAATACCAACCATACGTACCATAAATAAATACCAGAAAAAACTTGGCAAAAAAGGGGAAGTGCCAGTTACTTTCAAATAAGAAGCACCACTGGCCATAGATGGGCTAAAGGTGAGGGCATGTAATCAGTTGCTACTGGAAGTTAGGAATTGGTGGAATTAATCCTCTTTACTGAAATAAGCAAAATGCTTAGTATCTAAGTGTGATCCTCCTATTCCTTTCTGCTTATATCTCTGAAAAAAGCTGATGTAAAAGGTAGATTGGCCCTCCTGCTTGCCGATTTTGGTAACTCAGGCTGCTGACAGATGTGAAAAAAAACCAAAAACAAAAATGCGCTTTATCAGAAGCAGCAGCATATTAGTTTAAGTTGGCTGTGCACCATCTGTATAGATCAGTAGGGCTGTTTGATGCTCTTATCTAATATCTGATTCAATTAGCTATTAGATAAAAATGCCAAAAAGCCCCACTAGTCATATCATCGAAGTAGGAGCATTAACTTTTGAAGAATGCAACAGGACCACACTTAGGCACCAAATTGATAAAATAGGATCTGGCCTTCAACAGACAAAATGGTTTTTATGTAAAACAGTTCCAAAAGGGCCAGGAGGGAAAAAAAATACTAATATATTCTTCTGTAACAGGGAACCCTGGTTCTGTTACTGAAGAGATGTCTGGGCCTTTTAAGGGCAGAGTCTTTATAGCAAAAACAGCCAGCAGATCGGGGGTTAAGGGACAGACCTGTAGTCAGGTCAGTTCACAGTGGCACCACAGGACCAGAAGAGGGCCCAGGTTCAACCCTGGGCTTGAGCTGGTCAAGGAGGCCAGCCCTGAGAATCGTGGAATTTTATGTTAAGCCTGGTGAGGGTTTAGAGGTTTATCAAAAAGCTGAAGTGCTTTGATTTAAGTTACACCAGTGGACTGGATTTGGGACTAAGGGGCAGTTTGAAGATCCCAGTCTAGGAGCACCTGATTACCCTGAGACCTGCTGGGGGCAGGCTTGAGGTATAACCAGAAGCCTGGGAGCAAGGCTAGAGCCCAGATCCTGGAGCCCTGAGCAGGGCAGCATTTGGGGCTGAAACCCAGAAGTCAGGTCTAAAACAGTGGACCTTGGCTACAGGCTTAGCCAGAGTAGCAGGGTAGAAGCCAGGAAGGCTAAGACCCAATAAGGGAAGAAAGGCCTGAGGTGGCCTGGAAATGTAGGGACAAGAGTCCTACTTGATTGGTGACTTAAAACAGCTGCAAGGCATGGGGTGTGGTGTAGGGCTGGAATAGGGCCACACAACTAGCCCCTAAAGCATTAACCCCAGACACTTGGAGACTGTTAGTATAAGACAAGGGCAGCCTCCCATATGTTAATAATAACAACTTACATCAAGGTGTGGCAGACAAAAGGAGGGCGAAGTGCCCCAAGAACAAGGTGCAAGAAGTTTTCTTGTCCTCCACGGGCCTTATGACCACCCTTTGGAGATAGGATCCTGTTACACCTTTCTTTAGGAAAACCTGGCTGGTGTTTCCCACTCATTGACTCATCAAAAACATAAACATTGACTGGGCTTTGCTTTCTTTTAACTCCCCATTTCTAGGTTTGGGTATTAATCCCTTTCTGTCCTGACAACCTGTAGAGTTTATCTACCTCCCCATTCTCCTCATGCAGTACATACAAAGAACTTCTATGACAGAAGATTTGGACTGAACTCTTTTAACTTCACCTTAAGAGCTGGGATGTTTCACTGGTGTGTGTATATATCTTCTAATCTGCTAACACCTGCTGTATTTGCACAATTTCCACCTATTGCAGAAAAGTATGCATTGACTTATGTGGTAGCGTCTTTAGGACACAATGTCTACACATGATGCTACATTGCTATAGCAATGTGCTATTGCGACATAGCGTACATGGGCAAAAACCATGATGCCATCATGCTCCCTCAATACAGCACATTGCTACAGCGACATAGCAGCTAAAAATAACCATGCAGTATGGGCCGTTACTGTGCCATCATTTAGTACTTCCTTTTCAAAAGGAAGTACTAAATGACAGTGTAGCAACAACAGCACCATTGGGGAAATGTAGACATGCCCAATGAGTCACAGAAAACTGATGCTGTAACACCTGATATGGAAATGTTTGCAGAGGATGGCAAAACTTTAATTTATTTTTTACCTTTTGAAGAATTTTTTTTGCTCTTTTTGATTATTTTTCTCTGAGCAAGGTCATTTTATGCATCTGTCTTCAAACAAACATGAATTTCCAATCTTACATTCCTTGAATATTTAAAAAAAATATAAAGAGGTCTGGTTTTCTACTCACTCACATAAAGAGTAAATCTTAAGTGGGTATGGACTAACCCAGGAAGAGTTCAGCACTGTCTCTCAATCCTTCAAGAGAAATTAAGAGGAAAAAGAAAAATAGAAAACTTATGACATCTAATTTATAAGAAATTTATAAGAAAAACTTTTTAAATCAATAATTTATTCTTATTTTGTAATGTTAAAACATGTTTATTTTAACAGTAAAATACATAGGACTATGAAATGGTTAAAGTAAGTATTTTTAACCTCTTTTCCTTCCTCTTCATAATTCATGTTATTGTACTAGAAATACATATATTTTTCATGCAGTGATGCATTTAAGAAAGAGATTGTTTGTATGGTAAGTGCTCAAGAGTGATATGATCTGATAAACAGGCTTAAAAATGTCTGGTTCTATAGCAACCTATTCCCATAGCTCTATAGGGTGGACTAATAGGAAAAAGTACATCATAAAAAGTAGTTCATGAATAATTTGAGAAGTATGATGATTTTGTCTTTAAATACTGTAATGTTAATAGCAACCAGTAATAAGAACAAAAGTGATATTTAAACCATAAATAGTAAATTCAACCAATTATTTTCCAAAGGAATATTTGAAACCATTATAACCTTTCGAGGGCTTGGCAGGAACAGACCTTACGTTGTTAGCATTCATAAAAAATTAAGTATTTTCGGCCATATTCACCAGTGCTTTCTAGATCCATAACACATTCCACCCCTTTTAAGCTATGCCTTTTCTGATATGAGCCTCTTAAGAGACTTCAAACAAGCTCTTTCCTAGGAGTATGTAACAAGTCCTCTAGTGTCAAGATACTATGGATAGATGGCTAAACACATAGATTATAGAAGGAGCAAGGAACTGGGAGGAAGTGAGGGGAAGATATCCTTGTTCAACAACATTTTTGAGGGAAGAATAGATTTTCTTCTACTCATTGGATAAGAATAGAAAACACGTGCATTAGCAATGTTCAGAACAGTTCAGCCCTGCATAAAAATTGCCCACAGTGCTATCGAGGTTGGTTACTTAACATCCAAGCAGAAAATATTTCCCACTGTGTACCAAATGAGGGACACAGTGGGGGGAGGGGGGGAAGAATTTTTTAGTTTTTTTTTTTTCTTTCAAGGTCTGAAAAGATGTTCTATAAAATATGTAATAATAATACATTGATTTTTTTCTTCTTTAAAGTGAAAGTACCTGGGGTTGTGGAGGCAGCCATGGGTGCCTGGGGGTGCAAGTTGGGGGTGGGGATGGGTGGGACAGCCATCGGGGGGTCTGGGGGAGTGTGGGGTGGGTCCAGGTAGGGCAGCAATTGGGAGGCTGGGGTGGGGCATGTGAGCAGGGGGGTGGTAGTCCATTTGGCCCCTGTTGTGGGGCCTAACACCCTATTGGGGGCCGAATCCACTGTTGGGGGGTTGTAGCCCTTGTGTGGGGGCCAAATCCCCTCTTGGGGGGTGAAATCCTCTGTTGGGGGGGCTGTAACCCCTGTTGGGGGGGCTGTAGCCCTTGTGTGGGGGCCAAATCCCCTGTTGGGGGGCCATAACCCCTGTTGGGGGGCCATAGCCCTTGTGTGGGGGCCAAATCTCCTGTGGGAGGGCAGCAAAATGTATTCATGTATTCATGATTTCATGAAACATGTATTTAGAGTTCACTTTATTTTTATGATAAGAGACATGCTTTAACACTGTAGATATATTAATAAAACATTGTCCAACTTATCTCTGTCTCTGTCTCACTCTCTCTCTTTCTTTATAGTGGTCTTTTGTTTTACCTGTGGAGGAACATGGATTTTGGGGTATTTTACAGAGTGACTTGGGGATTTTTTTTTTATCAGGGATTTTTCAGTTTTCCAATAGGGAACACCAGAATTCCGCCTAGGGAGGCCAGTGGCTGGACCCTGGCTGCTCAGAGCTGGCACCTTGGACCCAGCTGGCTGTGGCTGACCTCCTGGCCAAATGGGGCCAGGAGGACATGCTTTGACAGTCCAAAGCAGGCCACCACACCTGGAACATCTTCCGGGTGATAGCTGCCCAGATGGTGGGGCAGGGAGTACACGTGGCAGTAGTGCCATACAGAGGCCAACTCTGCAGCCACAGCCCACTGGCAGATGACCCAGAGGGGCAGATGCCTCTACTGGCTGTGCAGTCCCCATCCTCGTCTGGCAGGTGCACAGCAGGTCACAGCCAGGCAGCAGCCCCCACTGCCAGACTGCTGCAGTGGGTAGAGGGTGCAAGGAACTCTCAGGGCTGCTTCAGCAGTCCAGCTGGCACAAGGGGTAGTGTCCCCAGGTATCAATTGGCTAGGCCCCAGAAGCTCCTGAGAGCTAGTAGCTCTGAGCTACTTGCCAGGGTGGCTTTTTATACTGCTGAGGCCAGGACAGGGCAGCTTTTTATACTTCTGGGGGCAGCACAGGTGCTGGTTGTGCACGTGCACTCAGGCAAAAAGTCCCAGCTCAAATTTGCACTGCTCCTATTTGAGCTTCTGCAAGCACATGTGCTTGCATGTGTGGATGTGCCCTAGGGCTGTGCAAAACAGCAGCATTCTGCTTTGACTTCTGCTTCAACATTTTGATGGAACAGTGTTTCATTTTGAGTTTTGTTTTGTTTCAAAAGCACTGTTCCATTTTGTTTCGTCAAAATGGTTTCGCTGCTTTGACACTTTTGACGTTTTGCCCTTAGGCTGTAACGAGGAAGAACAAAACAGCCTATAACTTTGTCATTTCATGCCTGATTCAGATGAAACTTGCAGGAATGGTAGCCCCTTCTGAGGACATGAAGAAGACTGCCAAGTTTCAAGGAAATAGGTGCAGAGGTTTCTAGGAAACTGTACCTCAAACTGTTGACAAGCAGGAGCCAGGGAGCAGGAGCAGCATCAGAGGCCCGCACCCCCCAGAGGAGTTTGGCATGCCCCCGAAGCCCTCCCAGGGGTGCTGGTGAGCCCCCAATCTGCCTGCCAGATAACAGGAGGCTGGTGCTGCTGGCTGGGGCCAGTGACAGCACTGATCTTCCCAGCACAGGCTGCACCCAGTGCCAGTCCCAGTCGGCAGCACCAGCCTCCTGTCATCCAGCAGGCAGATCAGGGGCTTGCCTGCACCCCCAGGAGGGCTTCAGGGGCTGTGCCAGACTTTGAGCCCAGTGGGGAGAAGTGCCCCCCATCACTGAGCCCAGCTCCCAGCAGCTCCCAGTGCTGGGGAACTGAGCCTGGGGGTGGAGAAAGTGGAGTGGAGTACCACACTGTGCTTTGCCTCCCACCACTGGGCTCAACTCCCAAAAAGTTGCAGCCCCATGGAACTCAGCCTGGGGCTGGGAGGCAGAGTACAGTCCTGGCTCTGCCCACCTCCTGCAACCGGGCTGAGCTCCATGAGGCTAGCAGAGTTGATCAGAGCACAGCCTGGCAGTGGGAAACAGGCAGAGCTGGTGCTGTGCTTTGATCAGCTCTGCCAGCCCCACAGAGCTTAGTCCAGTGGCAGGAGGCAGGGAGATCCAGGGATGTACCTGGCACTGAGCTGAGCCACGTGGGGCTGCAGAACCACTCAGAGCACAGCCTTGGCTCTCCCCTGCCTCCCACCACCTGGGTGGCTGCTTTGAAATTCAAAATGTTTCGACAGGCCTCATTTTATTTCGAGGCTGTCTCAAAGCCATTCATTTCATTTCGATTTTGCTGTTTCGAGCTCAAATCTAGTCGATATAGTGTCAGAACGAAACAGCTGGTGAAGCTTCTCACAGCCCTAACAGACACGTCCCCCATGCTTTCTCTATTAGAGACAGCTGCTTGATGAAGTAAGGAATTATTCAGCATGAATAGGGGCATGCATGATCTGGCCTAAATGATTGTGGGTTTAATTGTTTCATTTTGACTCTAAGCCTTAATATGCAGCACATTAGAAATTGAACATGCATTTACACACACGCACACTTACACACTCACATACTTATGTCTGCATTTGCTTCTGAGTACTATGAGCTAACTGATAGCACCCCCAGAGCACTTAAAGCACTTATTACCATAATATATTTGTTAAAGCCAGTTTCAAACTCTCTCAGTGGCATGCAGACACGAGAAAGGACAATAAATGGCTTCAAGTTAAAATGTTACTACTATAGGTACTGGAAGAACTCCAAGAATTGCTTGTTAGATAGTGTAACCATTTGGAAAATTTGATAACCAAGTAATAAGCTATTTCCGCTCAATGTTTAGTTCTTGGTTGACCTTAACATCTAAAGCCATGCAAATAGCAATCTGTAACCTCTACAGAGTTATTCTTTACCTTTCATGGGCTTATCTGAATTGATATAATTTTCTAAGTTACTTCATAGTTCTTTGGAATATTTATAAATTGTGGCAGGGGGAAATTTATACCCTGTTTTATTATGTGTATACACTTCAAATTGGGTTGGTCTCCTAGGTTAAACAATAAGATGCCCTGAAAATATTAGTTATTATTATATTTCTCTTTTCCAGCTTTAAAAAACATTTAGAAACTAGTTAGGCAAGTAAAGAAATTAGTTATCTTTGTCAAAATTATTATTTTTTTAATGCAATCCCATTATACATATAATTTTGAATATAGAGGAATACAAATAATACTCTGTGCATAGATAATATGATCTTTCCATTTTGTGCATCTTTAGACTCTTCAATTATGCAAAGATCTGCCATACTGAAATGGAGATAGATTAATTAAAGGGAACAATGCATACATTTTTATCAGGAAATTTAGCAAGTATCAGAACATGCCACGGGTGGCCCAGTTTCTATAGTAAAGGTTTTTTTACTCCATTTCAGTGGCTTATAAATTTTCCAGATTTAAGCCACTCAGTTTGAAGTCTTTCAGGTTGATATTTTGGAATCCAGTATTGGGTGGGGGCCTTAAAAAACAGGTCTTTCTCTGAGCAGTTATTATGGCACATGCAGGAACTGCACATAGTTTGCACAGAGAGGCCATGTCCAGACGAGTGGCATGTGGCACCGTAAACTTATCTATGGTGTCACATAGCACACATTGAGATGTTCTCTGCACTGCAAGGGCATGCTGCTCATGCTGCACTTTTCTTTTCCATGGGTTTCTTTGACCTCTGGGTATCCCAGAGTAAAAAAAAAACACTGAGGAAAAAAAAGCGGAGCAGCGTATGCACGGGCAGCACACACCGCTCAAAAGCAGAGCCAGGCCACCCGGAACCATACACCAGTTACCAGCCAAGCTCTGTGCAGCAGAATTGCTATTGCTGTAGCCTCAGGAGGCCCCCATAACCCCAGTTAAGGCTACTGGGGCCAGCCCAGTGCTGGACCCAGCCTCTTCTATGCCACACAGGATAACTTGCCTTGCACCAAAGCACACGTAGCATGGGCATTCACTGGGGACAAGTAGCAGTGGTGCAAGGTGCGCCACCACTACTTGTCCCTGGGGAACCAAATGTCCATGCTTGTCTGGATGGGGTCAGAGGGAGCATTCACACATGCAGGCACATGTGCTTGCAGCAGCTCAAACAGTAGTGGCACAAATTTGTTCTGGAGACTTGTGCCTAGGCACATGTGCTTGAACATGCACTTTGGTGTGGGGAAAATTGTGCCACTTTGGGCAAACTGACCCTGCTCAGCTCCTCCTGGTTCTTTAGCAAGGGGGAGCTAGAAGCTGGGGCCAGAACCTGTGCTGGCCACAGCAGTATAAAAAGCTGCCCTGGCAAGCAACACAGGGCTACTTTCTCTCAGGATCTTCTGAGGCCTGGCCAGTTGATATCTGAGGACACCAGCCCTTATGCCAGCTTTTCTTCCATAACACCTGCTACAGCCCTTTCGCACATTCATTAGAGATGCCTCCGTTTACAAAGTATAAATTAGGAAGGATGAGTCATTCTTGCCCTGCACTTGCTTGCTCATAATAGCACAGTGAGCCCCAAAACTCTACAGCTGCTCACTCCTCTCAGTTTTGAGTCTCTCTTTCCTGGAGCAATTCCGGGTACTATTTCTTCAGCCTTCTCTGCCACCATTGTGTTTATCTCACTCTGGACTCCTCTTGAGTATCTGGCATCTCATTTTTGTTGATATCTCAACAAAGCTAGTCAAATTCTGTGGATGCTAGGGGATCATCTTGAATTCTCACATGCATAGAAAGATTTTTTGTTTCACTGTCCCCTTCCCCATGTACCAGCTTTATGGGGAAACTGAAGCCATCAACATTATAACAACATGAAACACAATTAATACATCTATATTGCAGCAAAACCCAAAGTTCTTCGTACCTTCCAAAAGCACTATCATACAACCTGGATCATGTATACCTGGGCAGTTTGCTGTCTGTCTACTTTGCATCTGGCTGCTGAATTAAAGGGGAGCCACTTAGCTATCAAATGCTGCATTTATTTCAAAGGGCGCATCTACAAAAGCAGAGATCTTAGACTGAGAGAAAGTGAGGTGCTGGTAAGTGTGAAGAGATTCTTTGTCAGGTAGAAAGTCTTTATTCTTTCTCCATCTTACTCTCTCTTGCTCTCTCTCTTACTCTTTGTTTCTTTGTTTCTTTTTTTTGTTTTTTGTTTTTTGCTTCTTTCTGCTTTATAGACAACAGCTGCTGAATCTCATTTTACAGCTAAGTTTCCCACTATCTAATGATTTTATAGTCTATCAGCTGCAGAGTGATCCTCTCTGCCTGCTGATTTTCTTTAATATCCCTGGACCCTAAAGAATACTCTGCTACTCTACAGCTGTAATAAGTCTGTTTGCCAACAGGTACAGGAAAATATTTTTGAAATGTATATCACTGTAATGACTTTGAGGGCCATATTCTATTCCAGTGTAAACAAATATACGTTCCATGTACCTCACCACAGTTTTATCATCTCAGGATATGGTTAAATAATATCTTATAGGCTTATTTGAAAATAACAGTGTAAATTCTTCCCTGACCTACAATTTGTGCAGCAACACTGAAATTATGAAGAGTGTATGAGGTATAAATTAGGGATGGATTTTATCTATTCAATCCTTTCCCCAGAAGCTCAATGAAGTAGGCATATGTTGGCCATGTACAGATGTTCAAAAAGCCTAAGAAGGAATTGATCTAAGTTTTATATGATTTTCTATAAGTGGCCTAGTTCAGATCCCTATGAGCTCTCTGGGATGCTGAGCATATCTGAGCACCTGGGCCATCCCTGATTGGCTGCTGAATGTGGGCAAGCATGCTTCCAACCTGCCACCACATCACTGTGGTCCCTCCCCTGCACCCTGCCCTAAGGCTTCCAGAAGAGCCCCAGAGCAATTACCTTCCCTCGTGAATTCAGTATGTCTCTGTGTCCTGGCCTGCCCTCACCCTGCCATAGTGTCCCACCACCCACCCCCAGGAGCTGCAGCATGCAGTCCCAGGAGCTGTAGTATGTCCTGTTTGTCAGCCTGTGCAACTCTCAAAGGACGCTTCAGGGCATCACATGTGTCCATCTAGACATGGTGTGGCAGTTGGTCACCATGGGATGTGGCTTTTTTCCCCAGAGCCAACAGCTGGACATCCTGTATTGGGAAACCTGCTGCACCTTGTGCCCACCAAGCATCCTGTACTGAGCCACTGATTTCCATGGTGCTGACAAGGTTGAGGCCACCCAAATTGATATGGTCACCAGAGTGGTCTGGCACCACTATCTGACCATTGACCACTTGTTCTGGGACTGTGCCACCAGCAGTACCTGGTGGGAGTGTATCATCCTGAACACCTGGGATGATGAATAGTAGGTCCAGATCTTCTTCATGGGTATTGTTGTTTTGGTAGTCAGGGGCCTGAGGGGTGCCCAGCACATCTCGAAAATGGGCAGTGATGAGGTATTAGAAGACTGCAAGTGGGAAAACCTTGGCAGCTGTGTCAGGAATGATGTCCTGGGGGCTGTGTGTTCAGCCATGATCCATGGGTTCAAAGACCAATGGGGAGCTCTTGTAAGATGGAGGTCCTGGGTCTCAACTTTCATGGTGTCGGAGCTTTCCCCCTACTCCTGCACACTGCAATCCATGCTCTCAACAATGGTCAAGAAGATGTCAAGGGAGCTCAGGTCCTATCCCAAACCTTGCGATGGTTCAGCACCAATGAGTCAGAGTGCTGGATCTGGCTCACTGGACCAGCACCAAGGAGTTGGAGTCCTTGAGGGCCACAGCTATCAGCAGACCTTGTGCTCTGGGACCCCCAGGGGATCTACTTCTGGGCATCCAGTTGTCATGTTGTCCCAGGGTCCCAATGGTGCCGTATGTGCGTGGGGTGGTGACAACACTGTCCATGGCAAGAAAATGGGACAGCTCCTTGTAGAAGGGTATGTTGTACCTCCTGGCCCCAGACTTTTTATTGTGCCTCCTGTACTTAATAGCCAAAGACTGTTTGTCATACATGCACATATACTGAATCTTCATCCATTTCATCTTGGCCCAGCACTGCACCGAACTGCTGTTGTGCTGTTGTTTGTATCTGTTTGGCAACACACTTGAACATATCCCTGTTGCAGTTCCCTTTGTGGAGATGCTGCTGGGTCTCCTTCTTGCCTCAGCCAACAGTTATTGGCTTTATGACTCATTGGCCTACTAAAAATCCTAAGTACTGCGCCTCCCTCTTCCCTACGGTGCATTTTTTTGGGTTCGCAGTGAGCCCTCCTTGTCGGAGGCTTCCCAGTACTTGTCACACATGTTTGCAATGGGCTTCCCAATTGGGAGAAAAGATGATAATGTCATCTATGTAGGCCACTGCGTAGTCTTGATGTGGGGCAAGCAGGTGCTCCATTAATCGTTGGAAAGAGACAGCCGCCCTGTGTAGCCCAAACGTCATTCTCTTAAATTGGAAGAACCCCCATGGGGTTCCAAAAGCTATTTTTTCTTTATCTTTTTCCACCATCGGGATCTGTCAGTACCTTTTGGTGAGATCTAGCGTGGATATAAATCGGGCCTGGCCTACCTTCTCTATCATGTCATCAATCTAGGGAATCGGGAAGGCGTCAAACATGGCAATTTCATTTAGCTTCCAATAATCGACACATAAGTGGATTGACCCATCCAGTTTTGGCACCACCACTATGGGGCTCTTCCAGGGACTTCTGGATTCTTCAATAATCCCTCATTTCTTCATTAGTTTAATTTCTTGCCGGATGACAGGCCACAGGTGGTGTGGTAGCCTCCTCCAATGATCCCTAATTATGTGTCCTGGCGGGGTCACAATATGGTGGTGCACTCCCTTCGCTTCCCCAGGTATTTCCCTGAAAACATCCTGAAACTTGGTAATCAGGGTTTTCATTTCAGCCTGTCATCTCGGGTCTACTTGGTCATCTACTCGAGGCTCCTCTGGGGCTCCTGTCAAGTCTCGTACGGTGGGTCCATTCTCTTCCTCAGTCTCGTCCACCAGCTTTACCAGCCAACCGTCCCCCTGACGCCATATCTGCAGCAGATTGATGTGATATATCTGTCTCCTTCATGCTGGTGTTGTTCATAAGATCTCATAATTTATGGGCCCTGTGCAACTTGTCACGTGAAAGGGCCCTTGCCACTGGGCCATGAGCTTGTGGGTATTGTCGGGGAGCAATACCACCACCCAGTCCTCTACCTGAAGTTCTCTTTCTTCAGATCAGGAGTTGTATTGTTGTTTTTGCTTCTCTTGGCTTTGACTAAGTTTCCTCGACACTATTTCTTGAGCTTTCTGCAGTCGCTCTTGGAATTCCCCCACCACCTGGGGTTGGAATGGGTCAGTCCCAACTTGCATCCATTCTTCACATATTAGGTCTAATAACCCTCGAGGGCTATACCCATAAATTAATTTGAATGGGGCGTAGCCTGTTGAGGCCTGGGGGGCGTCCCTTATAGCAAAGAGTAATGAGGGTAGCATGGCATCCCACTCCCTAGGATCCCCCTCTATGCATTCCCTGAGCATTCCCTTAAGGGTGTGGTTGAACCATTCCACCAGGCCCTCAGTCTGGGGATGATACACCGAGGTGCGTAGTTGTTCAATCTTCAGCACCTGACAGACCCCCTTTAGAATCTTAGACATAACATTTTTCCCTTGGTTTGTCAAGATTTCCCAGGGTATCCCCACCCGGGCGATCCACTGTAGTAATGCTGTTACTATAACTGGGGCCATCACAGACCTCAATGGTTTGGCTTCGGGGAACCGAGTGGTGTAATCAATGATTACAAGGATAAATTGGTATCCCACCCTCCTATGCGGGGAGGGCTCAGCTACGTCCAAGGCAATACAGTCAAATGGTCATTCAATCAGGGGCATAGGTATTATGGAGGCCCTAACCGGTTTCACTCCCCGTGTCTTCTGGCATTCCGGACACTCCGCACAGAATTTCTCTGTCATCTTGTATATGCCTGTATCTCTGTATCTTGTATATGCCTGATATACATCTTGTATATCTTTGCTTATGCAGGGGGTTGGACTCGATGATCTATTGAGGTCCCTTCCGACCCTAACATTTATGAATCTATGAATCTATGAATCTATGCCAGGCCAGAAGACCTTGCGTTTAAGCCTTGCCTCCATTTGATCTCTCCTGAGGTGTCCTCCCATGGGCAGGGTATGGGTGACCCATAGTAAGCCTACCCAATATCTCTGGGGTACCAGGGTTTGGGCTGTCTCTCCTCCCTCCTCCAGGTCTTCTACCCTGTAGAGCAGACCCCTCCTTACCTCATAGCACGGGGTCCAGGGGGGCGGTCTCGGGGCTGCTCCAGCCACTCCCTCATGTTCCTTGAGCTGGGATCTCCATAGGTTTTTGAACAAGGGCTCCTGGTGTCGTTCTTGGCAGAAATCTCCTTCTTCTATCATCTGATCGATATTCAGGCTTTCTTCTGGGTCCCCAAAACAAAGGATCTGGGGCCTCTTCTTGCCCCCCCCCCGGGAATGTCTGCCATTATCTGGTGAAGGACCTCTTTCAGGTGTGGCCAATCCAGACTCAACAACATAGGACAGGGTAATGTTTTGGCTAGCCCCACCGGGATCTCTTCCATTTGCCCTAGCACTGAGAGTTCCACCTTTCTTCGGGGGTATGTGTAGACCACACCATGCATGCATATCATGGAGACCAGGGTTCCTATGCTACCTAGATGCGGGGGCAGCAAGTTGCTATGCACCATTGATTGGGAACAGCCTGTATCCACAACTGCCAGTAGGATCATGTCACCTATACGAACCTCCACCACGGGCTTGTTCTTCTGACCTGGACCTTGGTGATGTCCAAAGCTGCAATCCATCTTCTCGTGATGCATCTTGGCCACGGGACTGGGGCTGTTGGGCGGCGTAGGGCAAAACCGGGATATATGGCCCTTCTCACCACACTGGTAACAGACCACTTCCCGGTAGCCCCCTGCGCATCCCTCCCTCCATATGGCCTGTCCCCGTCTAGGGGTTGCCATGGTGATCTGTCGAGGACTGGGAGTAGGGCTGACAGCCCATTCCTTCTTAGGCACCTCCCCTTCCCCTTTGGCTGCTTTGTAATCTTCGGCTAAGCGAAGTGCCTCGTCCATCGTCTTTGTTTGGTGGCGCTGGACCCATCTCTGGGTGCTCCCTGTGAGGTCTGTCAGAAATTGTTCCAAGACTATCAGATACACTATCTCTTGGGTGGTGTGCACTTCTGGCTGTAACCATCGCTCGGCTAGGTCCTGGAGGGCCTGTGCTAGCAATCGAGGCTGTCCCACCTTGGGTCCCTTCTTGGCCCGGAATTTGTGCCAGTATGTCTCTGGTGAAATCTCCGGCTGATATAAAATCGCTGCACTCACCTTCTTATAGTCCCATGCCTGCACCCTATTGAGGGCGCGGTAGGCAGCCTGGGCTGGCCCGATAAGGAGAGGCCCCAACTTGGCCACCCAGCTTCCTGGGTCCAATTTTGTGGCCATCACTGCCCTCTCAAATGCCTCTAGATAGGCTTCTACATAATCTTCAACTGACATGCGAGGCAGTCCCGGGCCATCCCCTTCTCTTACCAGAGATATCTGTTGTGCTTCGATCTTTTCACAGAGATCCTGTTTGCGTGCAAACAGCTGGATCCTTGCTTCCACCTCTTGGGTCCGCATCCTCACCATCTCTTCCAGCTGAGCCTGCTGGCCCTGGATGAGTCTTAATGTGAGGTTATGTGCTTGCTGCCAGCCTGTGGGCACCTGTGTCCATGGCTTCCATCATGCTCTCCACGTTCCCAGCCAATGCACCAGTTTGTTAGCGTGTCCGTGCTGGGTACTGCCTAATCCCCGGATTCTCCCCCGCCATGACTTTGATCTTATTAAAGAGATAGGGAGGGGAGAGATGTTACCATGATTAGTACCCACGGAAGGACCACACTTGGCCTAATTTACAATCCAGGTGCTTTATTCTGTCTTTTACAGAGAACCCAGCGTAATGCAGCAGCTTGTCAGAGTGTCCCTGGGATCACCCCCACGCTCCGAACAGGATCCCTGCCAACTCAATTAAAATGGCAAGTGAGAGGGAGCGTCTCAACTCCCTGCCACTAATTAACTCATTAGTGGCTTGTTACGGGCGCTGCCAAGTCTCCTTTGCCGCACTCTGTGCCAGCGCAACTCCAGGATTGTTCCCACCATCGGGGTCATGGAACTCGGACCCGACTCCCTTTTCCCTTCCGGTTGTGGGGTGATGGGCAGTGTCCCTTCCGGGATCTAGCCTTGTGACCCCTTTTCACTTTAGTATTACTCAGCCGTGTCCTAGCATGGAATCGCGGCTCATCCCCGCTCAGTGTCTCGGCTTTTCTGGACTCACCGCAACTCCTGTAGGGTCCTGGTAAGTAGTAGGAGGGGTGCCGGCCCCGGGTTCTGGGGTCCCTCGGTCAACACTTGCCTCATATCATGGATCCCTTCACTGGATCCTCTCTCTCTCAGGAGTCTTCAGCGGCTTCTCTTCTCTCTATGGTGCCTGAAGGTGCCCTTCCCCAGGTGTCCTCCTCTTCATATCCCTAGGCCCTGAGTCCCATTGGCTCTCGGCGGGCGTGGAGCATCTCCTCACCTCACCGGGCCATTATCACTTTCAGCTGCAGGATCTCTCAAGTAACCAGGTTTCAGTTGGGAACCCTGTTACACTCTGCCTGCAACACCAAAGCAGCTGGCCATGACCAACCTGCTCCTGAAGTTTCCAGGGGCATCTGCCTGCTTGCCCCTGCTCAGTGCCTCCTACATCTCCTGGCTCTAGTACTCCAGGACCTTGTAGCTACGAGCCAAAAAATCCCTGAAGCACCCCAGGTGCACATGACCCAAATACCTGCCACCAGTGGCCAAGCTACGGAGGTCACAGGGTTGCCTCTATGCAGGTCCAGTCCCCATGTTCTAACCCCCCCACCCCCCGGCAATCCACCAGAGGTGAGCTGTCCACTGCAGCTCCTGCTTAGGAGATGGGAGTGGGGGTGGAGGGTCTATTCTGTGGTCCATGTCACAGGATGCCTTATTCCAGCCTCTGAGATGTGCTGTGCAATGCATGTATCAGGGTCATGGTCCATGGGGCTGTGCTCAAGCATGGGCATGTGGGGGTCTCTGGCTGGGTGTGTAGGTCCAGGTTAGTGGTCTGTGGGGGTGATGCCTGAGCCAGGAGTCCTCCTGGGCTCAGTGCTGGGGTCTGCATGTACATCATACAGTGTTTCATGAAAAGGTGTTGGGGGTGCAAGGGCATAGCGGTCTAGGGACTTGGGTGCCCAGGTTTGAGGGCTATAAAGGGGACACTGATGCCTCCCTTCCCCCTGCTGCCTGCCTAAAACTGATGGATAACTGGAAGCAGGAGGTGGGGCTGGGGAGAAGGGCTGTGCTTGCTTGGTGCTGGGAGAACTGAGGGATGAGGCCTGCTGGATGCTCACCTGTAGCACCCAAATGCAGGCCAAGTACTAGCATGCCTCCCTGAAAGGGAGGGGTAATGAGGGCTGCAAAGAAGGCTGGGATGCCAGAAGACAGTGATCCAATGTATCGATAGAGAAACAGTACAGAAGTTTGATACACTGGTCAAACCTAAATCTATCTGAATTGAGTATACTTTGCACCAGGTCTATTTTAGACTGCTTACACCATTTTAGACTGATCTATGTGTGCCAAACTTCTGTACAATTATGGGTTTAGATATATATTTACTTAGACTGGTCTACGTGTAACATCTGTACATGCCCCTTGAGAATGCCTAACATATACAAATAGGATTGTGTTCTTCACAAAAGAGTTGCAGCCACCATTGCTTTCTTTCAAGACATAGGCAGTAGTGATGGTATTACCACTTCCCATTTTTATTAAATTTTAGTAGTTCCAGCACTTTCACATGAAGTGGGAGAGCAGTGTACAATTCCCTTCTATACCTCTGATCCAATGAATCAAAAACTCTTGGGGGAGTGCTCCAATGACTATACTAGTATTTAAAAGGCAGGCTCATTCTAGTCAATGTTTTAAAAGACAAGAGTAAGCCCTGTTGTTTCATTTCAGAGATTGGTTGTAGGCACCTGTCTACCTGTAACTCAGAGGTCTCCCCTGAAGAGAAAGGAAACTTACACCTTCTTGAAACCCAAATATGGCTTACAATTTAGGCCCCTGAATTCTCTAGTCCTAATCTTATTGGTCATCAAATATTAAGGAAACAGAGACTCTATAACCAGTAGGTCTGTGCAAAACTTTGGTTCATGATTCTATTCAGAAAAGATTTGGCCTGATTCGGAGGCCAAATCTCCAAATCCGAATCAGCACCAACAGTAGCCATGATGAAAACTCATAGAAAAGCTGGACCATCTGAAATTTTCTCTCTCTCTCTTAAAACTCATGTTCAATGAACTGCCTGCCTCTAGAGAGCATCTCCACCTGCTTCTGGATGATAGTTCTGAATAAGATACCTGAGATCTAACTAGATATATAGCTTGCAGTAACTCAGATGTGTAATCAAAGGCCACCCAGCCATGCCAGTTTGCTCTATGGGATTTCTCTGATATTGCTCTACCCTGTACCCTATTCCAAACCTACTTCTTGTAACCAATAAAGTTCTCCTTTGTACCTAGCATGGAAGACTTACTGGGAGTGGGTCTAGATTATGCCTTGGGATCCCCTTGGTTCAGCTGAGTAAGGGAGACCACTATTTGTGCTTCAGACTGAGGGAAGCACCCCAGGTTCTTGAAGTGGGTTGAGTACCCTCTGTGCAGGCCGGGAGCGGTTCAAGGCCCTCAGGGGTTGTTTTTTTTTTTTGCGCAGCGGGCTGTGGCCAGCAGCCCAGACACGCCGGGTTGGGGAAGGCAGGCGGCACGCTAGAATTAGGCACGGACGCTTAGTGGTTGATTTAAGATTATTTTACTTACACCGAAGATGGTCGCGGTGCAGGCAGGAAAACTTGCTTGAGTTGCAGTTACAGACAGAAAAGAAGAGAGGCAGACTAGAGTTCCTTCCCGTGAACCTTCTAGCCCAATCCGGTGGAAAGCTCTAAACTGCGAGCCCATGTGTCAACCGAAGAAAGTAACTTGAAGCAAAGAGCTCTGAATACACTCACACAAAGTTTGCTAGGCTCCGTGGAACTTGCGAGCAGGGAAGGGTACGTCGAGGGATCAGGCGGCGATGGGGAGAGGTGAGAGGCTGATCAGACCCCTATAGCCAGCTCTAAGGCACACGTGCTGGGTCCGATAGGCTCTGCAGTGCACCTAGAGTTCTCCTCGAGATGTTTACGGAGTCCCCCCTTGCGGGGTTCTCCTCCGGAGTTCTCCAACTTGGGCGGAAACCGCTCAAGCCTCTTACACGGCTAGCAGGCCAATCACTAGCCACCACATGGGAATAATTTAGAACTGGCCAGTAGTGGGACACAAATTTGTATACGAATGGCGGGAACTCCTTGCACCGTGCATTTCTCTTTTGCAACCTAGAAATGCACCCTGCAAAGGAAGCTACGAGTGGCGGGAAATAATTTAGCAGTGCCGAAGCGCACACAAACAAAAATCACACCCTTGGGTTGTGACACCCTCAAGGGCTACTAGGCCTGTGTTTCCCAGAGGGCACAGTGCCAGGAGTAGGCCAGACCCTGGGTGGTGGTGGCGTTACCCCCAGGCTAGCAGGTGTGCTCCAGGAAGGGGGTCAGCTAGACATGAGGCAACCCCAGGGAGGCACTCAGAGCCTGGAAGGTAGTCGGGCCCAGTGAGGTGGGTGGCTCAGCACAGGAGCTCCCCATACTGGCCTACCACAGGGGCCATATCCAGAGCCCCAGATTCCATGGCAGGCCACACTCCCCACTGACCATAACCACAACTTCTGGTGGTGTGGCTTCCTGGTAGCCTAGAGCCTAGCCCACTGACACTCCATGGGTTGTATGTTTGACACCACTGTTCTATATTTCCTTTTCCAAATAGTAACTTTATGCATTATGGTCCAGATCCCATAACAATTGCCATACATATGAAAATCTGCCCATATTTTGTCAAGCTATAAATTTTAATGGACATGTTTTACAGACCATCAGCAGTCTAACACCTGGCATCTTTAGAGAGTTTGTCTACACTGAGCATGCTCCCTAATGTGGTGAAAGTTTGTCAGGACTTTCCCAGATATTGTTCCTCCTTGCTTCCAGGGGCCCCTGATCACAAGAACTGAGAGCATGAGATTTTATTGCCTGTGTTCAGTGCTCCTTCTACAGCCATCCTGGTACTATGGAGGAGAGAAACACAGACTGATTGGAAAGCAGAAGTGTGAGAAATGCAGAGTGAGAAAATTATGTTGAATTATAAAGAACATCTCTACTATGAAAACATGCAGGCACATGAAATATTACCTTTCCTCTCTGAGCAACTGGTAAGATTTTTCATAGCTCAGAGGACGGCTGACTGAGGTTACTGTTCATATGGACAGATTGGAAAAGTGGTGAAAAGGAATCCTAAAACTTCTGCTTTTGTGGGGTGAGGGGAGAGGGTAGAGAGTTGCTGGTGGGGTAGAAATGACCTCAAGTAGACATCTCTAACACATTAATATATGTACTGTAGCATGTATTATATTACATACACACACAACAATATATTTATATGTCTTGTTCAAACAGACTGGAAGGGAGTGGCTATCCCTTACTTTGTTTAATTCTCAAACAATACTAAATTGTTGAAAGCCAAGTTAAAGGTAAGCAAGTACAATCTAGCCTGGAAAAAAAGCTAGCATAGAGTATCCATATCAGCCTCTTGCACAGTTTGGCTCTTATTTCTTCTTTTCTTTCATTTTGCAACAATGCCTAATATTAGACCCTCACAAAACAACAATTCTACTTAGCACAGTCCTTATTCAGAGAAATTCAATCTCTGCTTTAGCTTTGGATATTGTAATAGGAACAGTCGGGATGAACTATAGTCTTCTGTTCACCTTCTTTCAGTACCCCAGCATTTTAACCTTTCCTTTTCCAGAGCTATTTTCTCAAATGTATGGGATGATTAATGAGAGCAGCTTTTTCTGAGATTCAACAATCATGTGTTCTTCTTGCCCATCTGTCCTTGCATAATTATAGAAGCAGTGTTCATGCCAATATTTAAGGTTGTGTCAGCACTTCCATTATAAACTCCAATTTTCAAGAGTTTATAATAGGCTTGTGCATTTGGCATTTGGCTGGAATAGAAGAGAACTGAAAATCACACTAGTCAGGGTACTGAATCCAAAACATGAATAGTGATTTGTTTTGGGCTAGGCTCCATATTTGGCAAGAAAGAGTAGCCGGCAGCAAGCGTAAGTGAAGCAAGGAAGATCCAAGTGTTTGATAGTGCAGCTGAGCTTTACATAATGTCGGAGTGCAGTGCAAAAGCAGGTCCAGCTAAGTAAGAAATTCTTTCATAAGCTAGCAAAATAATCCTGCACTCTTGGAAGGAAGCCAAGGTAGAGAAAGATGAGAGATCTGTAGCAAGGCTGAGATTAAACTGGCAGATCTTTCTGAATTTATAATTTGCCATTATATGGAAGAAAGCTTCAAAATATAGTAACAAATAACTGTGTACGGTTTCACATTCATAGGGTTGTCCCTTTTATAGAAAAATATGTTTGTTGGGTATTTTATAGAAAAATAAAAATGTCAGTTTCTAAAATGACTGGACATTCTCAAGTGATGCTTGAAAGGCCATCAAAGGGCTTTGTTTTTTCTGATGATGAGTATTTTATTTTTTCTGAAGAGAAGGCCATTTTATGTTATCGTCTATTGGCACCTAAAATTTGAGGCACCCAAAATTACTTATTTTTGGTTCACATACATATATAAAAAAAACCTACATATTGTTTTGCAGTGTGATCCAACATGCACTGAAGTCAAACTGTTGCTGCACTTCATTGTACCATCTTTGCAATTTCTTGGAAGAGCCATCTGATATCATCCAAGGGCTGACTACAGGTTTCCCTTGTTTTATGCTGTACAGGTTTTCCTGGAAAATGGCACATAACTCGAATTTGCATAAAGAGAATCCACTTTACAATGTAACAAATAGGGATATGTTTCAAGACCTTGACTGTACTGACCCATTTCTAGCACTTTTACAAGAAAATCTTGGTGCTCACCAACAGCTGACAGTACACACAAGTACAGGAAACTATCATAATGGGGATGGCAACTACAGAAACATGTGTCACAGACAATGAGCAAGGAGCACAGATCCACACGGGAGACTATATTTTGGTGTGTGTCACTCCCACAATGCATAGCACAAAGCAGCTGACTACAAGTTTCCACCACAACGATCGCATAAAAGTATATTTACCTTGCATATAATGAATTTTTGGTATAAAAAGGGTCATCACATAAGAGCAAATTCACACATACAGAGCCCGCATAAAGTGAGGGAAACCTGTACTTAGTTTGTGAATAATAGACACCACAGCTAAAAAGTAGCATAGCATATTGTCATTACTATTCTGTATTTGTCAGCAACATTAACACTGCTGGTAGATCTGAGAGGGAGAGGGAGAGCACAAGAGAGAGCAAGGGACTCATACATCTAAGGACAACCTATTGGCTATTGGCCAAGAATCTCACCTGACAGGGAAGGCCAAAGTGCAGATCTCTTCTCCAAAGCATATTTATTTCTGCAAAGCTGAACAGACTTACCAGAAGAGCTTGAGAAATATTTGCTACAAAATATATATTAGTCTCCTTGGCACTCATTTAGGATATAGAAACTAATATCCATGCCCCTGCTCTTAATATTCTTCACACCAAGGAAATGCCTCTATCAGTAGGGGACTGGCTATGTTGGAGTGCAGGATGTCTTTCTTTTTTTTTTAAACAGAAATTCCAAATTGCTATGTATGTGCTGTACACACAGAAAAAAGTTTTGCCTTTTTTGATTAATCATTTCTTTTCTGATGCAGAAATGTTCTATCAGGTGTCACCAGCTGTAGTTATCATTTTAAATAATTTATATAAAATGCAAGCTTTCTTTCCTGTATTTGAATTTGATTTAAAACAATATCCAGTATTCACTGCCTAGTCTGGCAAATTTAAACTGCCAATACAAATTAAACCTGCATTCTTGGTCAGAATTTCAGCAAAATGATTTCTATCGATGGTAGTTAATACAACCCATCTGTTGTTTTTGTACATGGGGCTTGATTGTGGTCCCATTCTGGCTTACACTTCTGTAATTCTCCATTCAGAGGAGTTACAACTTAAGGCTAGAATTGAGGCCCATATGGAGACTAATATATAGAGTAGTGTTTTCTGAGTCCCAGTTAACAGAACCTGTAATGTATATATATAATGCATTTTCTTCTGAGCATGACAGAAGGAAATCCTTACAAACTACAGAAATTCCTGTAGAAGGAAATATCTGGTCATATAGTTAATAAACTCTTGGCCAGAGCATAAACATTTCTCTGCATGCTGAATAAGCTTGAAACAGTAGCAAACAGGTAATCTCTTTCTCTCTCTTTTAATAAGAGAGACTATAGCTGGAATAAGATCCCATTTATATTTAAAATAGATGGGCTGAAAATAACTTGATTTGTTGAGGTTTTGCTTCTGACCATGTCTATTTAGAATGGAATAAATCCATACAGAAGAAAAAAAAAAAGGATACAAGGAAATACCATAATGATATGTGTTAGTTGGAGGTCATGTTCTAGAAACACATGAAACTAGGAACTGTTTAAAAATCAGTTCACTGAAATGAAATATCCTTGAAGGCCATGAATAAGAAAGTGAAAAAAATATAATATGGTTATTTTTCTAGAATTAATTTAATTTTTGAATTAATAGGAGCACCTGTATTTTCCAGATTAACCACATTCCCTGTTCTTGAGTCAAACGTCGACTTTTAATAACACCATCAGTCAAATGCTTTGAAGGAAGAAGGAGGAGCATATGGTCCATAGGCTTATGTTCACAATAACCATCAGTCTATATACAGATTTGATGGGAATAGCCATTTCTGGAAGGAACCTCTTTTTACTATGTATGCTACTTTCAATGTACAATTTCAGCATGCAAACACTTACATAAACTCTACAGAAAAAATCATCTGAGTAGTAGTTCCATAGTAGCTGATTGTTAAAGGGGAGTAGAAGAAGATGGAGGGAAAATCAGAGGGAGGAACCTAGGGTACTAGGAGTTAAAGTGAAAACAGAAAAGCAAGAGAAGAGAGAAGGGGGTGGGTTTGTTGGTGGGGAATAGATTCAATTCCTTTCACTTTGAAGAACTCACTGTAGAAAAGTCCCATTGACTTCAGTGCAGCCAATGGTGGAGCAAATGCCTGATCTAGTGCCTGTGAAAGTAAATGATGATCCTTTCGTTGTTTTCCATAGGCCCTAGGATACTACTGGCTATGAACCAACGTATCAAAAAGTTAGCTGCTTACTGAAAGAGACCTGAATAGCTTTTGGTGAAATATTCCAAAAGTACTTACCCCAGCAGGGATAAAACTGAGAAAATGTCTGCTGAAACTTGAAGAAAGTCATTAAAGAAATCTGAATACAGTGATTAAAGAAGACATTTAGAACATAACAAACATTCCTTCCAGTTACCTGAATCCCTTGTATATTATTTTTGTGCCTGTAAATTATTATTTAACATTTATATAGTGCCATGAGTGTACACAACACTTTACAAACAAAAAATAAGGTCTTTTCACAGTACATTAGATTATGTTCACCATGCAATTTAAATAATTATACAAAGAGCTTTGAAATAACAATACTTTATCTAGATGACCTTTTGTAACAATAGCATGAAAAAGTTATCTGCTGTGGCAAATAAGCAGAGCAATTATGCCCAACTCCAGTCTGTGGGCTGGAGCTCCAGGTGCACCACTTGTTTCACCTGGATAGGTGACCTGCCCCCATGACTTCACCTTCTTTGTTCAGCACTGTCTTCTAATGCAAGATGAATTGTCTCCCAAAGTAATAGTACTATAGAGTCCCAAAGAGGTGTGACTAGGCAGTTCTGCATCTTGGGTGGCAGTGGCACATGAGACAGCAGTAGCCGCTAAGGTGGGGCAGTGGAGGCAGCGGGGCTAGCAGCATAGTAGTGACTACTTTTGCCCCCCCCCTCAAATCAATGGCCAGGACTGCTGCCCAGTCATCTCTGTCCCCGCTCTCCTTAGTTCCATTACTGAAACACACCCCCACACCCCTGCTAACAATGAGAAACCAGAGTTTGTTATTTAACTGACAAAAATATTATAGGGACCCCTGGCAGATAAATACAGTATAATCCTAATGCATACATCCTTTTTTCGTTTAATCTGTTCTTATGATTTTATGGGTTCCAGAGAATACCAGTCACTTCCAAAAGTGTTAAGTATCCCACAGACATGTACCTATTAACATAGCTATTAATCAGCTGAAGGAGCTGTATTTTTATCTGTATCACACACACATGAGCACACACAGATACACACACAGACACAATTACGCACAGACACACATGTCCCCTCACAAAGGATACTATCACTGAACTTGTTCAATTTGTTAAAAGGAAGGCACTTTAACAACAGTGTCCTAAGAATGTTGGTACTAATTAAAGCAATGTCAGTATATGAATTTTTTTTTGGAATTATGCCCCTTATTATAGAGGAATAAAATGGGATTCCTCATTGTAAAGTTATCATAAGGCTTCTTTATTATAAAGGTGTTCAGAAATGCTGTGGTTTGCTACTATGATATACATAAAGATAACTCTTTAAAATGCTTGTGTCTACAGCTAATAAGCAGGATTTTTCCTGTTGTTGCACAATCAAAATATTACAGACCATAGTTCATAAAACATACTTCAGACAAGTGTAATAAAAAATAGCTAGACTTACTAGTTGTATTCCTGGTTCTGCAACCTTTGCAATGACAAGTGTCAATACATGTGCCTAATCTCATTGAGGAAATAATGAGACTAGCTGTATAGTTAAGCGTTGTTCAATGCCCATTACTGAGCTGTTTGAGAAAAAATAAAGCAAATAGAATGAACAGAGTAAAACCAAACAATTGATATTTTCATACCAGTGAAAAAACTAACACATTTTCTGTAAACCATAACAAACTGCCTCAGCTCTACTACTGCACTCTTGTATGTCTATGTGAGCCTTTTGGTCAGTAGTATACCCTCTCTTTATAGCAAGAAATTACTTGTGCAGAAGCTTCATTCACTCATCCTACACCTAGAAAAAATTATCTGTTTTTGAGGTAAACTGAAAAAAAAATATTTGCTTCAAATGGAAAACACTTATGCAACCTTAAGGCCCCCTCTCATGTTCACATAAAGGTGCAATGAGATCCAATGCTCAGTCCACACAGTTGTGCCTCCTGCCATGTCACTTATGTTAGATCCCATCACACCTTATTGTAGGTGCAAGGGAAGCCCAATCCCAGGCTCCCTCTGCATGGGCACGAAGCAAACTCCCCCTCAGCTGGAGGCAACCGTGCAGATGGGAGATCGTGACTGCCACAATCTTCCAGCCCTAGGGGCTTCACACACCCCAGGGGCTGGGAGACTGCTGAGAGATTCTGGTTTTTATACTTTTTCTTTTCTTTTTTTTAAAAGACAACACTTTTTTCCAAACTCCCTTTTTTCATTATGCATCCCAGGAGGCACACTGTGGAGGCCTAGAGTCCACAGCTTCAGGACTCTGGGTCCTGGTACTGAAGAGTGCTGCCAGGACCCAGATTCAGCAGCTGCTGGGACTGAGAGTCCCCACAGTTGCAGGACTCCCAGCCCCAGCTGGCCCTGGTACATCCTTCTGGCTGGGATCCCTGTCAGGCAACAGAGCTCTCAGCCACAGTGGGGACCCTGCTACAGAAGCAAATTAAAGCTGAATAACAACCAGCTATAAAGTTAGTACACATTTTTGAGGTCTACCTTTATAGCTGGTGGGAGCTTTTTATGGGGTGATAGGTACTTTTCACATGTAGCCGGTCTGAAGGTAATTGTGCAATTAACCAGTTAATTGCACAATACCTGTAACATTTAGATGGGGCCTAAGTGCCATGATAACTGATGTGTTAGATTCTAAATAGATTTATTTTGTATTTTGGTTCCTGAAAGATTGTTTATGCTGGAGATCACAATGACTATACTACTGTCATTGCTTATGCTTAACTGAAAGCTATCTTCTCTAGTCTTTGATCTTGCAAGTGTCAGGACACCAGAGCTACTTCCCCACTAAGACCTGAAGTAGGAATGAGTGAGGCTACTCCCATGTTACAGAAGCCAGAAAAGGACTACCATTGTAAAGGAAATATTTTAAAGGAAGTTGTAGCCTCTACTCTGGCAAATTCTCCTCAGTGCTCCATGGGTACAAAAGCTGAATCAGCCTGAATGCCTGCAGCAACTCCACTACCATGGAATCCTTACACTCATTGTGGTCTTTGGCTTGACAACAAAAATATAGCCATTCAAAAATAAATTATTACTATACACCATTAATGAAAGTAACCTGATTTTACTCCATGCTGTAAATATTTACTTTGACAACCTGCTCTATTGAACTATGAGGATACAAGTTCTGTGGACCAAAATACTGAAGGTCAATGTTTGTTTAATAAACTCTGTATAAAGCTTTATGTGATATATTGTACACATTTCACATAGTGAGTGATGTATTAATGTATCATTGTACTCTGTGTAATTAGCTTAAATGACTTCCTTTAAGGAGACAGGAATTGTTTCACTTGTATCGTTTTTGTTCCCCTCCCCCGCCACTACATTTTAAATGCATTATTGGTCAAATTCCAAATCTCCAACTAATGCTTAAGGTGAATACTCTATGAGATCTATTGAATTTGATAATTTTGCAATGTCTCAAGGATAATGGGGAAGGAGTTAAACAAACACTCTCCTGCTTAACTTGCAACATTTTATTTAAATAAATAATTACCTGTTGATACTACACTGAAATCTGGAGCCAGAATTGTCAAATGATTAATGTTTGGAAGGCTGAAAGAGCTTTATTCTTGGGCATAATTTTTATTAGGACTGCTCTCTTATGGAGCAGTTGCGGGGGTCGGGGGGAGGAAAAGCAGGAAGCAAAGAGAGACAGAGTGATCATGTAGGCATGATTGGCTCATTTTCCCTTTAGAATATCCTTGAAACTAAGAAGTTATGAGAAACCTCAAAAAGGTGCAAGTAAAAATAAATGCAGGCAGCAACTGCATAAACTGAAAACCTACCTGACGACTGAAGTTGGATGAATATTAGAACCTCTGCTTTGAATGAATTTATAACATGACCAGTGGGCAGGGTGCACAGAACCAATAAGTGTCAGATACAATTAAATTTTCAAGCCATTACAAAGAGTTTGTGAATAGCAGCCATGGCCCATATTCTACCCACAATGGGAATATCACTGCTTTTAAAAATAAACGGTTTGGCAGCTATGCTGTGCTCTGTATGAAGCTTCAGAAAGAATCAAAATGGTGTAGGAAATTTTTGCTGGAGCCATGTTATTCAGCATGGCCTCCAAGCAAGTGCTGCACCTACACAACACAACTATGTCTATTTATGCAATGCATAGTAAAAGAAGCCAAAAGTCAGTAGACACCAGCCAGGCCTATTCTTTTAATTTGCTTAGGTTGTAAACCACAACTGTCCTTATATTTACATCCTCTAGCTTAGTTAGCCAGTTAGCTAAGGAAGTTTAATTTTTTTTTCCCATTTGCTAAAAAGAAAGATTTTATTGCTGAAGAGGTGGGGGAAAAAAGCACAATTTCAAAAGTGTTTTATCGTAAACCACATTTGGGATAAGTCAAAGTAGAAAGCTAAATGCCACTGATTCATCATGAATTCCCTGAACTTCAATGTATAATTCAAGCTATTTTGACAGTGCAGAAAAATAGTTATCTATTTACATGATATAATTTGCCTTTATTATAAAGGGAAGGTCCAAGTTCTATGTACATTAACATGCATTTAAATTGCCCTGCCATCTTATCAATCAGTGGGTGCATCTACATGTGTGCTTTAATGCATATCAGCTTATTTTAATGTGCATTAAATTGTCAGTAAAAAAAGTGTTCTTTGGCTAATGCGTATTAACATAAGCTAATGAGCATTAAGCATCACTTAAAAACTATGCTTTTTAGTTAATGCACATTAAGATAGGCTAATGCTCATTTTCCTAGTACCTCACAATGGAGGTACTAGATTTAATATGCATTAACTAAAGCACGTTAATGCATGTGTAGAAACACACAGTATCACCTAGTTGCATATTATAGCATCCAGGATGCAGCCAGAGTAATCATCACGGTACCTCCCTTCCCTATAGTTAGTGCTTAAAGGTACTCTTCACTCTACCAAACACTTTGGATATGCCCATACTGCAGATTAAATTAGGTAGTTTGGGTCCTGACAGGGGTGTTCTAGAAACAATGGGCTCAGAGTCCCAGCTGGGTTTTGCAGCTCACAGTAAAACCTGCATTGCCACAACTAAATTACTATCAGAAACCTAATCAGCCAGTTACTTTTAATGTTTCTACACACCTGTGCTTTGCAGTACAGAAACAGTTTTTGCTTCCCTTTCTGTTCCCTTTCTCTTACCTCAACATTTCTCAAACCACACCCAATGGTAGCCCAGTTAATGTCTGAGGAAAACCCAATTGCTACAATATGATGGCTTCTGTTGTTAAAAATCTGACCTGTAAGGTTTTCTTAAATTTCCCAGTGATCAAATTCTAAAAACAGTGTTTTATGTTACCTCATATTTCTGATCTTACTTAGCTTTTGGTCCAGGTCCTTCTATGAAACAAATTGGTACAACTCCACTGATGTCAATAGAAGCACATGAATTTGCATCACTTTAGGATCAGGCCTGTCCTATGTATCCTGTAACATACATCGTGCTTTGTCATGGAAATTCAAACTATTGAATATTATGTTAAGGGTCTTTGGGGTTTTGTTGTTTTTAACAAAACCCAAAATATTTTCTCTTTGGGCTAAAATCTTTACTCATTAAATTTGTGAACCTGTGATAACCGATTCTTGAAGTCCTAATTCAGCATTCACTTTAGTGGAAGTTTTCCTGAGCAAGTAATGAAATATAATATTGGGATTAGGCTAATTGTTTATAGAAAGGAAGATATGAAGTAGTTTGTCTGGAAGAAACATTATATGATTTTAGCTGGGTTCCGTTTTAAAATTTTCCATTATAGTAGCATGAAAGAATAAAAAACACATGCATAAATTAGATATCATTGGCATAATATCCCTGCTTGTGCATCATTACTGAAAACATCTGCTTATAGTACTAATTGAACACATTCACACTGACCACCGAAAGCGAAAAGAGCAATGCTTGTAAGTGGTACCAGTCTCTTAGGTCTAAAACAAGTTTTTGACAGCTATGTGTTTGGAAAAAAAAACAAACATCTGAAAAATAGCAACATCCTTCAAAGCTGCTTCAAAGACCATTAGAAGTCCATTTCTCATATCTGTTTTTCAAGAGATAGAAAGATGGAGTGCATTTCTCAGAAGCCTGGAAAAAAATGATCAAATGTAACTTTTCCATAGGAAGTCTGAATTACTTACAGCTAACCTCAGAGTTGTTCAGAGTTGGACAATGGAGCATATACAGTAGATGCTGAATACTTATGTGGTGCTGCATGAAGAGAAGGCCTCTTCAGAGTCTATTCACCTCTGTCTCTGTTGATATTCCCTGGCCTTGAGGTCTCTAGAGTCTATGTATATCTTTAGCTCTTTTTTTCTGTCTATGGATCATTGACTGTTTACTATAGAGCTGATGCAGCCTGAAGAGATGCAGGGCCTGAGATGTTTTATCTCTTGTCAGAGCTTGCTTCAATTAAATTAATGGATCCATTCAGCTCCCTCTTTCCCCTTTCAGCTGCATTGCTACCGAATACATTAAAAAGATCTTAAGTCTCAAGATGGTACATCATGGCATTAGCCAGGGCACTCATTTCCCTCTGTCTTCTTTTTCTGTAAATCAAATAATTAATGAGATCTCCACCTCAATAGAGCACTTCATCAATATTTTGTAGCAATAGAAAAAATATGTGCTTTTTGCTCTTGGAGAAGCTTTTATCTCCATCTGTGTGGGATTTGGTGGGCAAATGTAGTAAATCTAAAATGACAAAATATTGACTATTTTTTGTAGTTTATTCTTAATTTCTGAGAAAAAATCACTTAAAAGGCTTATGCACTAGCCAGTGGATAAGCAAAGTGGTCTGCCTGCCACTGTTATAAAGACGGGCTCTGTTTGAAGTTTAAGTTTCAACTGACATTCAGGACTAAATTCAGCCCTTGTAAGGAACACCAAGTAGCACAGAGTGTTTCCATGTAACAAACAACTCAATGTACTATATTTCACTTTATCAAAAGAATAAATATATTTGAAATTGTGCTTATTTACTTATTTAGCTCATACCATTGTGACAGGCACTTTTTGCCTTTGCAATGTTAATCACATCACCATACAAAGGAGAAAGTGTTACAACAATATGAGATATGATCTAGTATTCTTTAGGAGAGGATCTAGGAAGTATGATATATAGGGAAAGCAGAGAAGATTAAATGTTTAGCCCAGGCTCAAACAAAGGTATTTTTAGGTAGCAGGAGCTGAATCCATATTTTCTACCTACTTATTCATTGCTTTAACCAGCAAGTTCCTTCCTCCTAGAGAAATCTTCATTCAGGAATATTTTTAAAAAGCAGAAACATTTTGGTAATGCTATTCAAGTGATGCTGATCATTTAGTTTAATTCAATACCTGTTACTAAGAAATCATGCACTACCTTGTAATTACTTTCCACCTTAATGTAGAAAAAGGAGTATAGTCATTTTAATATAATTATTTGGTTGCAAACTGCATGTGCTTGAATATGCATCCTTTGATCATAATGAAAGGGAAGATTCCAATCTAGTTTGACTAAGTCATTAAAATATAATTATATTTTTATTGAAATGAAACTTTCATTAAAATTATAATTAGAATAATATCCTAGTCTGAAAAATACAAACATGCAGAAATGATAAATACAGTCCTGAAAGTCAATTCCATTAAATAACATGAAGTTTCTATGATTTAAAGCAGAGATATAATGACATGTCCAGGCACCTGGATAGCTACCACATGCAGGGGCAGCGATGACTTCTGACTGCCACAACACTATCATAATTATGTGGCTGCAGCAGCAGCTTTTTTTTCCTTCCTTCTCCCTCCACCTCAAGTCAACATACAGGGCAGCTGCCTTAGTCACCCTGCCCTAGTTTTATAACTGGTTTAAAAAGAGAGAGAGAGAGAGTCCATTCCTAAAGGACAATTGAAAGATAGCTATAGAACTGAAAGCCTCTGAACTAACTAAAAAGATAAAGTACATCCATAGTGGTTTGAAGGTCACATGTCTGATCAGAATTTGTGAATAGCCAATGCATGAAATGTGGTAGTGGTGGCCACATACTCAGCATGTCAGTAGGTGCTCATGCCTCCATTGTACAAGTAACTATCTTTAAATCAGCTTCTTGCAACCTATTTTAAGTTTTTCACACCTTTTCCCTCTTAGATCTAAGTGCTCACCTTTTCCCTTTCCTCTTGCTCTGTTCCCAGCTCCTAACTTCAAAATGAAGTCCAGTGTTTTAAATTTAAGTTCAAGCAGATCCTTATTTTAGATCTGTATTTTGTTCAGAAATCTGTAGAAATCTGTAGAAATCTGCTAGATCTGTATTTTGCTTATGTATCTGCTTAGTTATAAATCTATTTGGTTTATCTGAGTTTAACGTCCCACATACGAATTACTGGAACAGGTTACCTAGAGAGGCTGTGGAATCTCCATCCTTGGAGGTTTTTAAGACCTGGCTAGACAAAGCCGTGGCTGGGATGGGATTGGTCAGGCTTTGAGCAGAGGGGTGGACTAGATGACCTCCTGAGGTCCCTTCCAACCCTATTTTTTTATGATTCTATAACTACACAAGCAATCAAAGATCAGTAGGAGAATGCTGTCGCTCAAATGATACAATGTTATTCTCACATAACATCTTGCTTGTCTTCTTTCTGAACTACAAATCAAGACACCGCTGAATTTTAAGCATCTAATATATATTTATATTGTCTTAGTACTGCTAACATGATTAAAACTAGTAGCAAGGTACTGTATTGCATATATTTTGAGTAACTGGTAAAAAGTGAATTTAAAAAGGCTTGGCTTTATTTCTGTCTTAGAACAGAAAATGTTTGACACTGAATAAAAGATCCTTCGAGGATATCAGTTCTGGTGGTTGTCTTTTGGTTTTGGCAGAATCATTGTGCTTTTGCCCACTGAATGAGAAAACTAAAATCACCTGAGATTTGGCTTTATGGCCAATGAAAATATTCACTGTTCTACAATATCCAAGATTTTCTTGCTCACTTGTGACATTATTCAGCTAGAAATGTATATATATATATATATATATATATATATATATATATTGCTAATCTCACCCTTTGAAACAAATGTTACTTGTTTTGTTGGAGAGAACAGTGGCATAACTAGGCAGAGGCAAGAGGGGTAATCACCTGGGATGCCAATTTGGGTAGGGAGGAGGGAACAGAAAGACAGTGGCTGCTGCTTGTAGCCATGTAACTGTGGTAGAAGCTGACGGTTCCCACTGGCTCTGTGCTCTGGCTGCCAGCCTCATCCTTACACTGCTCAGAAGGAATACATGGAAAATGCACACAGCATCACAAGTCTATGCTGCCTGCAAACTTAGCACTGTAATTTGTACTAAAAGTAGCATAAAACTAAGTACCAAGTTTCCCTGCAGTGTTGGCACACAGAGTTAAGAAACCAAAGACCTTTACCATGCACATGTAGTCTAGGTAAGGTAAAACAGATTCTACTATTAGAAGTAGAAACTTTTGTAAGACTTGGGATAATTCTACTAGCTCAAAGAGGGCTTGAGAGATCTTGCAAGAAAGAGTGTATGTATTAACATCCAGTGGGTGCAGCATTGCCTAAGAGGATAGTTGTATTGTGTGCTGGTGTTTTCATTGAACCAAAAGATTGAGGAATTATATAGGTACAGGAAAACTCAGCTTTTCAGTCTCCCATTCTTATAGCTATACAGAAAAGCTTGAAAGTGTGATTCACGAAAACTTAGCCATCCCCAACAGCAAATTAAATAATTTAAAATGTTTTATTTTAATATCTCACAGTTTTTTGAATGGGCAGGCAATACCTCTAGGAGAAAATATATACCTTTTCTATTTGATTCTTATTTAAAATAGAGAAAACATTTTTTTTCCAAACTCCCTTTTCTCATCATGCATACCTATGATATAAATTAAATAAATCTCTTACTTCAAGGAAACATGGGGAGATTAAACATTAATCAGGTGGAGTTATAAAGAAGGCCACAATTTTTGCTTTGTAAATTTTAGAAAATATCATTGCAAAATTGTGTGCATATGTGTTGCATGGGAGTGTGAGAGGGGAAGGGGGATGGAGAGAGAAGAATAATATTCATACAAAAGATTACCAAGAAAACTTGTTGCATACTTTCCAGAGCTAAATTGGAAAAAAAATATTACTAAGTAATTTCCCTACATAAAGATTCTTCCTAGGAGTTAATACCCCAACTCTCTTGTGAGTCTATATATTTTCACTTCTGACTGAAGTGGCAGTGTGCCTCAGAAGAGTCATGGTGTTTCTTCATTTAAAAAAATGTCAATGACTACAATATAAAACCCATAAACAGTTTCAGGAACAGGGACCCAAACCCAGGACCTCCCTCCTACCTACCCCACTCATCACAGGATTGTTGCATCGAGCTTAATCTTGCCTGTCTTCTTTCAGAACTACAAATGGAGACACCATTATATTTTAGGCATCTAATATGCCTAAAATATCTAATATCTAAGTTGTGGCTTGCAAGCAGGGCTAAGCCATATTGCTACTCTGAATTTCAGTGCCTAAGTTCTATTAAGATGTTTATGAAACCAAATCTGGATCTGGTCCTAAATCCCATTTAAGAATATGTTGGGGTCCAATTGATTATAAAGTTAAGGTTTAATGCTGCTCTGCTTAGGTGTGCTTAAATGCTGCCCTGAATATGGATTGGAGCCCTGGACTGAGTGTTCTGAGTGAATGGACATCAGAGATGCTCAACACCTTTGAAAAGCTTTCAAAAGCTAATATCATACTTACTTGAATACAAGACAAATCTGAATATTAAATGACACCCCTTCCCCCCAATAATTAGGTTCAATATATAAAAAGTTGTATTTGTTATAATTTTTCAGGTATATAATCTAATTATTGGGGGATTGTCTTGAATAAGCTCCCCTCCCTGCCGTACACACTGCTACAACGGGGAAAACAGTGGCTGGGCAGGGGGGTCAGGTCTGCCCATTTCTTCCCTCTGAAGCCCTTCTAACCCCCACCAGCCTTTGTTTTCCCCTCCTACCACTCCCCCAGTCTCTGCCTCTTGCCCTCCACACACTTCACTCTCAAATGCTGCTTGGGTTACTCCACCCTGGAGCTCAGCATGTGAAAACTCAGCCCTTGCCTGGCCATGCAGCAGTGTCAGTGCTGACTGGCCAGGCAGGGGAAGGAGTTCCCATGTGTTTCATGTGGAAGAGACGACAGCCGAAGCCTGAGCTGAGCTGTGCGGGACAGTAAGAGGGAGGAAAGGGTGGGGGTGGGGGGTGGGACAGAAGATGCAGAGGGGAAGCAGAGTGAGGGGTAAGAGGATGCTATGGGTCTGACTGGGGCCATGACCCAGTATCAGGGCCAGAGTCAGAGCTGCAGCAGATGCCTGATCCTCCCTCTGCTTCATATGCCAATATAAGATGAGGGACTTTTCCCCCCTATGCTGATGGGGATGAGGGACACCATTTTATCTGAGTAAATATGGTAGCTACTGGGACGTACACTGCACTGTACAATGCAAATTTGTCTGATGTATAAAGAGGCAAGCAGACAGCCCACCAAGAACTAGTACTTTACAGAACTATCAAGATCTATAAAAACCTGCAAGAAGCTTCCAAACTGTTCATTTTCCACTGGGGAAAAGAAGCTTTTTTATATTAGCTTAATGATGTGAAACTAAAATACTGAATTTAATTGTGTTCTGAATAGCCCTCCACACAGACAAATGGACCACAGCTCAATTTGTTATACTAATGGAAGTAATTATGTCTGTGGAACACTAAATAATTGTATCCTTCCAATCTGGTACTTTAGAATGTCGTGATTTTCCTGGCCCTCACAAGATCTAAAGATATTACATTCCCTCTATATTGTGGTTATCATACAGGAGGTCATTGATCAGCAACTTTAAATGGTGCAAGTAACGAATTCTCAATTTCACCCAAATTGTGTTTGTATCTTGAACTAGGACAATAAATCCATGGCTCAGAGACATGGACCTAAACCACACTTCATATGAAATTCCTGAAACAGGTTGAGTGCAGTGTGGGCTCTCTCAAAACTTTTATTGCATAGTGCAGTATGTTTCCTGATGGTATTTGGCTTGGAGCAGTGTGTGGCAGTGCTGGCAGTCTGGAACGCTGCCTGATGTTTTTATTTCTAGACTGTGCAAATGGGTGATTCACTGTGTACTTGTTTTCCTTGGCAGACATTTCAAGAAGTGTCACTTGTCTTCAGCCAGACACTTGCATGTGTGCTGCTGAAGACTTTTGTGCTCCTCTTGTACATTGTAAAACCTTTTACTCTTGCTAACTCTAATAAATAAGCACATTGGGAGGGAGGGGGAAATAATGAAATAATCATTCTGGACTTAGAAACAGCACTTGTTTTGTGTGCTCTTTAGCTAGCAGGCTACTCAAGCTATTAGTTTTCATGTCCCCATCCTTACCCACCTATTCCCAATGTAAGCAATTTTTTTCTCTCTCCACCATAATGGCCTGCTAAGAAAAACATCCTAATACTTACTCCTTTAATTAAAATGTGTGTGGTGTCTCATGCAACTACTGCTGTGTTTATAAGATTTAGTGCATGTGTAAAGAAAAATAAAAAAGACTGTACTGCTGACTCCTTAATATTATACCCCTGCCACTAATGACTAATTAACTGCCTCGAGGTTCTATGCACCTTTTCATAGTGGTTTTGTAGCATGGGTTTCCACACATGTTATTTTTGGATGACTTGTATCATCCCACAAGCCACTGATACAACCTACCAACAGGCAGATACTTTAAGAATTGATTGCTCTGTCCTGTATTTCTCCCTCCTCCTGCCTTCTACCATTCCACTTTCTTCCCTAAAACAAAACAAACCTTAATTCTCTTTCTAAAATCACTTAAAATCAATCTGACACTAGGAAATCTACTAACCACCTCAAGATGGCATTCTGTTGTCCTACCCACTTAGTTTTGATTTAAACAATGCATTAACATTTTAGATAGAGAATTTGAAGATAAATGCCTCTCTGAATCCATCTTTCTTGCTGTTAGAAACTAATTTAAGTTTTGTAAACTAAAGTTATGTCTTGAGCCACTGGATAAAGAACTGTGATAAAAGAAAAGAAAGTAAAACTTTAATAGAAAATGTTGCATTTTAGCCAAAAGTTCTCAAACCAGCAAGGGGTTGAGCATTTCCATTGTCTATTGAATTTAGTGGAAGGTAAAGGTACTCAATACCTTGTAGACTAAATGAGTAGGGAACCTTAAAGTAATGATTACAAAATGGATGAATTAGGGAACTCCAAACATCTAAGTTTCATAGCAAAATGAGATGGCACAGCCACCCTGTTTTCATTACATTTTTCAGAGGTTTTTATACATATATCTTCTGTCAACAAGCTCTGAAAAATGTAATGAAAACAGGGTGGCTTCAGTCTGTAAGAGGGTGTTTAGGTCCTTTAGCAGGTTACAGACTGAAGCAGCTTTCACATCCAAATAGGAATGCATAAGGCCTATATTCATGTGTACATGGGTGCCTCATGAATTCTTACTCCATATATTATACATTATACATATGAAATCTGTTGTGTTTCTTCATTCCACTGAGCTGATAACTTGATAAAAATGTTGATTAATTTTGTTTGGAATGACTTATTGTTCATGCATGTGATTATTATTTTGCTACTGAAAAATACAGTTAGATATACAGCTGGTATAAATAATAGTAAAAATGACACCAGTTCTTTTGTCCACCCACAGAAGACTTAAACAAAATTATCTAGACAACAACTTATACTTATAATAAGGTAACTCCCAAAAATCTTGGTTTTGCTGCCCTGAAGACTGACCAAGAATTTATCTTTCTCCAGGCATCCAGTAATGTGTCTTTAGTTCTCCAGATAACCAAGGGTTACCAAGAGTATCAAATATAGTCCTCCATGGGCTGAATTCAGCCCATGGATCCGTATCTTCCAACCAGTGGTGTTTCCTGTCTTGGACTTGCCCCACATACCACAGGCATCATATGCTGGCCCTGTCCCCAGCCCTGGCCCTGTCCCCAGCCCTGTGCACTTTAAACAATCTGCAGGGCTGGACCCCATGAGCACCTGCATGCAGCACACGGAACCAGTTCAGGGAACACACTGCATGTGGCCCCTGTGCTGGACTGGCCCTGTACGCTGGACCTAAAGACAGTCCAGATTGGGCCCACAGGCCAGCCTCATAAGCTGCATGCAGCACTTGCCTCAGATGGGACCTGTGAACCATGTACAACATGTCGGGGCAGGGCTGGTATGTGCTCAATGCAGCACACTGAGCTGGATTCAGGACATGCAGAGTCAGTCCAGGGCACATGCTGGCTCTGGTGCATGGAGTTGGTCTGTGAGCCCAGTCTAACCCATGGACCAGCTCTGTGCCTCTCATCTGGTCCTTGGGGCCATATGAGATTCATACCCTTGGTATGTATCCTTACTTCTTTAATTTTGCTGGTTTTCATTAGTATAATACCCCCAGCTTTTTTTCTTTTTCCTTTTTTTTTTTTTTTTTTTGCATTATCCTTAATATTGTCTCCTCCTTCACTGAATAAGGCTACCTTTTGTCAAATATTTCTTTCCCCACTGAGATTTATTTTGCTGTTTGAAGATACCAATAGGGTATAACATATGTTATTCCTGTTAATGCTTTTGGAAGACTGCTGTCTCTCATTAGCAACAAAAAGACCCAGAAATTACATTTCTGTATCTGATGCAATTAAACCTTTTGCATCAATTAAACACTTTATAGAAAACACAAAATTGCAGCACCAATAGAAAATTTAAAAAATACATTTTAAGCAGATGGTACCACCTGTATCCATCTCACCCTCATTCAGTACATCTACTACATAGTTGTTGAAAGGGTAGATAACTTGATACTGGCTTAATCTACAGGGAAGTAGGAGTAGTGTTTGGGAGTAACCCAAACACTGAGTCTGATATGGGAGAGAGGATTATAATTAGTGTCCAAGGATAAGACATTTTTTGTGAAACCACTGTGTAGATCCCCTAATAAATCTGGCTTTGATACTGGCAAGAAATCAAATACAAGTGCAAACACCTGCATGCCAGATATGTGCAGCTGTATGTCTCTCACTCCACATCCACTGCCTTGCCTTTCCTAATGCCTTCAGCACTACCAATGCAGCCATTTCAGGGGATCCAATTACAACACAATGACCTCTTCAAGCACAGTTTAAGCTGTCTAGTTTATTTTTTTATTATTTGCCTAGATGTAATCCATGAGAGTTCTAATAATGGGTTAACTGTGTTAGGTAATGTACAAGCAGATAACAAAGAACTTAACTATCCCAAAGAGCTAATTTGTTCATATTGAATCAACCATCATTGTGGCACTGACTCTCTCAGTGAAGAGAAGACATGAACTATAAACAATGATGCTGCCCCTTTTGTCTCCGCTTCCTAAACTGAGTTTAGTTGTGACTGATCAGGGCTTCAGTACTGGCTGAGAAAGCAAGGCTCCTATAGATACATGATAGACCTGTACTTGGACCAATGTCCAGCTAAAACTGTATTTTAACCCAGTGCTCAAAGCACCCATGTCTGTACTGAAGACAGAACTTGGAGGATGGTTGGGGAAAAGATCAGGGAGAGAATGGGGTTGCTATGGTGGTAGGAAGCAGAAACAAATTAGTTAAAATCATATCTATATATATCTTTATATAAAGAAACAGTGGCATTAAATACAGTTACTAAATCACAGTTGTACATGTATACTCCTGCTTAAAGTTCCTGGATGGTAATCTAAGGTAGAGTTAGGCCACAGTTTCAACCTGAGGCCTCACCCTGACCAGCATGGCCACTCATCCTAGCCTACCACCCTACAGCTCACTGCCCAAACTGAGTAAGGCTGAAATGAAGCCTTAGCTCTTAGCCCCTCTCCTCCTCCCTGTCACCAGAGTGTGCAGTTGTGGCACCACATCCTCCACTTTCCCCATATAAGCTTCTGGCTTCTTGACTTGCCTGGTTTGACCACTCTCTGTCTGATCTCCTGGCTTCCTGACCCATCTTGTCCTTGGATTCTGCTCACCCTCCTGACCCAGGTAGACACTTCAATCCCCAAGTGGGCCCAGATGTGGCTGCTCGCAACCTGGCCTAACGTCTAGGCGTATTAAAAGAGACAACATGCTTCCTAATGGTGCAAACTTAAGAGTCTGGATCAATTAAAGAACACGGTTTGCATCCATAGTCAACCACAAATCATAGGAAAGACAAAGCTTATAATTTAAGAACATTTGGAGACTCACTCTTCTGAATAACAGTTGTGAGATACAGTCCTGTGTTTGCATTATGACTATTCTCTTTGTGTGATATACAGAGCACAAAAGTATTAATGGTCACTACGGAAATAATACTTTACTACCCCAGTGAGCATGTCTACACATGCATTAATGTACCATAGTTACTGCCCATTTAGTTTAGTACCTGTAATAACAGGTACTAACTCAATGTGAAGTAAGCAGCGTTACTCTGCGGTGCATACCTTTCTAGTGATACTAATGTGCAATGAAATAATTTTATTGCGGATTAGTGCAATAGCATGGCTTTTGCCATCACGTGCTAATGCACAGTAGAATTAGCCTACTCAACATTTTGCGTCTCATATAGACAAGCCCAGTTAATAGTCTCCTTCCTAACAACACAATTATAGTATAACTATTCTTTAAAAAAGATCCTTTTCAACACTAGGTACTTGTACTGTCCTGACATACTGACCACATCCTTTTAAAGAATTGACTGTAAACAAGACTGTATAGGATTCATATTTCATGACCACCTAAAACATGCTATGTCAAACATGGTTCTATTCTCTGTATGAAGTGGTGTGTGAATTAGATTGTGATGTTCTTGGTAACAAAAAATAGTACTTTACATCCTAAATAGCTTTATTGACCTCAGTGGTCTATTTATAGTGGAGTAACATACTTCTTAATGTGATATTAGCATGTGATGAAATAGGTTGTTGCCCATGAACACTATGCTTCTCTAAATCAGTTAGTCACTAAGCTGTCATACTGCCCTACCTTTTGCCTACTGTGCTTCTTAATGTAAACAATCCAGCTCTGAACAAGTACAGTATAAAGGAAAATATCTTCATAAGGAAGAAAATATAAGACCAAACCCTTTCTTCCCTTTTCCTTGCTATAATCAATTAATAAATATTTTAAAGCCAAGTAATCTTCCTCTCCTGTCCTTGAAGCTATAGTAGTAGTGTTAAAGGCTAATGAGAACATTCAGCACAAGGCCATCATTTGGGGGTAATTACTTGAGGTACTCACTGAGCACTTGACCCACACTTAGAGCTGCAGGTATTTAGTTAAATAACCTGGCTGGTTAAAGTCACATCCATGATTATACTGGGATGTAAGATATTACAGCCACTGTACCATCATAATTATGTAATAATTATATATAATCTAGCTGAAGCAGGCAGTGAAGACACAAGACTTGTCTTTACTACAGAAAGCAGCCAGTATTACACAGAGATTATTAGGAGTTGCTTAGGTTTGAAATAGTTAAAATTGTCTTTCATAAAGTAATGTGCTCTTCTGCTATTAAGAGTCATTTTGTTATTACATGTATTCCAGTCTCAAAGAATGAAAAGCCTGACAGCCATGGTCGTGCAAAGCCTGATGTAGGATCTTGTTACTGAATTCCATTTAGAGGCCTAGAAAACCTCCAGGAAAATGAACATCTTATGCTGCGGTATCTTAATGGATCAAAGGGGCACACATTTTGTGTAAAACAGCTACATATGTGGGAAAGTAGTGAGTACCTTGCAAATATATTCTCATAATAAGAAAGTACAAGAGGGCCTAGATTCTCTGGAAACTAACAACGGAAACTTTTTCTCCTTTGTCTAGAACGTATAGTCAGATTGGCTGGTGTGAAGCAACATCCAGCATTAGCCTTGTTTCACATGCTCAGAAAGTAATCTCAATGAGTTGGTGACAGGTGCAAGCCTTATGGCTTTTCACTGCAGGTTCATTCTGAAATGGCACCAGAGCCAGATTTGTACTGATGAGCGATCACGCTTTCATTTTGCACTTAGTAATTGATATTCTAATTCTCTATGGTATCTGCTCCCTTATTGGTCGTTATCAGTGTATTAACTGAATTAAGTTACAAGAAAAAAATGCAAAAGATTCCTTCAATAATTACTTCTTAAACCTTGTAAATGTCTTATTTGTAAAGCCAGCTACCATGATTCTTATAGTAAAAATAACAAATCACTTTATTGACAGTAGAGGAGGAAAAAAATTCTTTTCTTTCAGCTTCACTGGGTGCAGCTACATCAGACACTTACTGCACATTAGCCTAATAAAACTGCAGAGTACCGTGGTGGTTAAAAAATGTGCTATTAGTCTACTGCACAGTATTATTAGATTAACATGCAATAAGCACCACAAAATAACTGTGCCCCGGCACTACTGTGCAGTAACTGTAGTTACTGTGCATTTAGTTAGTACTTCATTAAGCAAGTACTAAACTAAATGCACAGTAACTAAGGTGCATTAATGAACATGTAGGCTAGGCAGGGTGCAGCGGCTGCAGGTTGTCAAGGCACCAGGCCAATGAGGACAATTATGCACCTGCGGGCAGTCTGGGCAGCTTGCTGACCAGAAGGGGTAGGGCCCTGGCAAGATGTAAGCCCAGAGACTGAGCTAGTCAGTTAGTCTCTCCTGGCTGCCACAGGGTGAAGAGCTCCAAGCAGCAGGGCTCCTGAAGGGACTGCAGTGCTACACATGGATCCCCAGTGAGGCTAGGGTATGGCCCAGGGCGGGGAGGCTATTCTAGCGGAGCGCTAAGGGAAAGTTTACTCTCCTAAAGGGTAAACTTCCCCTTTAAGTTTGTGTGATAGCCCAGGGGCTTATGTTTATATTATAGTTAGACCAGTGATTTGGGTTGGGACTGTAGAGGTGGTATACGGAGGTCCCATTAGTGCCAGGGGCAGGCTCAAGGCTTGAGTGACTTTTGAGACTGGAGTGAGCAGAGTGAGGCCACAGAACTAGACAGGGGCCTGGTGCCTGAGGTGGTACAGCCACACAGGGGCCAGTGGTCTGGCAGACAGGAGCCAGGAGCCCAGTGCCCAAAAGGGCCAAACCAGAGCTAATGCCTCAAAGCCAGGTCCAATACAGTGGGCCCAGGCTAGAAGGCCTAGCTAAGAGGAAAGGGATGGTGGCTGAGGAGGCCAAAGCCCAACAAGAGTCCATATTTGCCTTCATAGGTGCTTTTCATAGATGCTAGGCTCAGAAGGGACCTCAAAGGATCACCGAGCCCGACCCCCTGCCAGTGGCAGGAAAAAGTGCTGTGGTCATGTGACCCCAGCCAGGTGCTTGTCCAGTCTCCTTTTGAAGACCCCCAAGGTAGGGGAGAACACCCTTTCTTTCTGATGTCCACCCTAAACCTACTTTCCATCAGCTTGTGGCCATTGTTTCTGGTTATTCCAAGGGGTGCTCTGGTAAACAGAGCATCTCCTATCCCCTGCTACCCCTGCCCCCTCCCCCGCATCCCTGGTGAATTTGTATACTGCCACAAGATCCCCCCTCAGCCTTCTCTTGTGGAGGCTGAAAAGGTCCAGGTCCCTCAGCCTTTCCTCATAAGACCTTCCCTGCAAGCCTCTAACCATACAAGTGGCCCTCCTCCTCCAGAGGTTGTCCACATCCTCCTCTCAAGGTTGTCCACATCCTTCTTAAATTGTGGCACCCAGAATTGGATGCAGTACTCTAGCTGCAGCCTGACCAGTGCTGTATACAGGGGGAGCATCACCTCCCTGGACCTGTTTGTGATGCACCTGGTTGCCCTTCAGCATTATATTAGCCACTGTACCGCTACAAAAGTGATCCTTGATAATTTTTTCAAGGGTTTTTCCAAGGATATAGGTGAAACTAACCAGCCTATAGTTACTTGGATTTTCTTCCTCCTTTTCTTGAAAATAGGAACCACATTGTTCCTTTTCCAGTCCTCAGGGACCTCACCTGAGCACCACAAGTGCTCAAACAGTCATGCTAGTAGCTCTGCTATGACACTGGCTAATTCTTTCAGCACCCTTGGGTGGAGCTCATCTGGTCCCACTGATTTAAACACATCCAGCCCCTCCAAGTGTCTCTTTACTAGCTTGGCACTGACAGTTGGTGGGCTGGTGTTTCTCCTGCTTCTGTCAGTAATGCATTTGGGAGATTTGTCCAGATCCAAGTTGAAGAATACAGAGGCAAAAAACTCATTGAAGAGCTCTGTTTTGTCCCTCCTATCTGTCACCAGCTGCTCTTGTTTATCATGTAAGGGGTTCTATGCTGCCTTGCACCTTCTGTTTGCTTCCTATGTACCTGAAGAAAGCCTTTTTGTTGTCCTTAGTTGTTGTCGCTAGCCTGAGTTCTAATGCTGCATTGGCCTTCCTAACTGATTCCCTGAAAGTGAGAGCCAAGGAGGTATACTCCTCCTTGGTAGCTACCCCCTGCCTTCACAGCCTGTATGCCCCCTTTTTTTGCCTTTAGGTTTTCCTGGATTTCTCTGTTTAGCCAGGAGGGTTTCTTAGCCCTTTTGCCCCCTTTTCTATGAAGTGAGATTGCCTCCTTCTGTGCCCGAAGGATCGCTTCCTTGAGGAATGACCGCCCTTCCTGTACCCCCATTTTTTCAATGCTTTTGAGCTTTAATGCCCCACTAACTAATCTCCTAAGCACCCTGAAGTCAGCCTTTCTGAAGTCTAGCAGTTCTTCCCTGCTGGTTACTTTTCCCACCCTTTGCCAAATAGTAAATTCAATCAATTGATGGTTACTATCCCCTAGATTGCCTTGTACCTGCAGATCCCCCACCAAGTCATCCCCTGTAGCCAGCACAAAGTCCAGCAAGGTGTTCCCCCTAGTAGGATCGTATACCTCATGCATCAGGTATCATATACCTCATGTATGCAGGTTAAGAACCTACACGAGTAATTAGTTCTGGCTGACTGATCCTCCCAGCAGATGTCAGGGTAGTTTAAGTCACCCATGATAACCATATCTCTTGACCATATCTCTGACAGCTGCCCAGATAATTCCAGGTCTAGCTCATCCTCCTGGTGTGGCAAGCTATAGTAGACCCCCACTACCAAATCCCTTTCCTCTCACCTCCCTTGTATCCTAACCCACAGTACCTCAGTTTGGCTCTCCTCTGATCCTACTTGATTATAGAAGATGTATATTGCTCCTTAACATAGAGAGTAACACACCCTCCACACACTTTTTTTTCCCCACTCTATCCCATCTGTGCAACCTATAAGCTTAAATGCCTACTGCCCAATTGTGAGTAGGGTCTCACCAGGTTTCAGTTAACCCAATCAGGTCAAAGTTGTTGTTTACAAGCAGAGTGCAAATTCCTCCTGCTTGTTCCCCATGCTCCTAGCATTAGTGTAGAGACATCTAAGCCCCCCAGTGGATGCCCCTGGTACCCCCTTGTCTATCGGGCCCCTTAGTGCTTACCTGGGCTGATCTGTTGCATGGTTCATGATTCTCTGAATGTAGGTTTTCATTGTCCACTTCATCCCCATCCCCTGACAAACAGCCCTTCAGGGGAGATCAGCCAACCTGTAAGAGAACAGACTCTTACCTTTAGAAGAAAGATGAAAACCATCTTGTCCCAGGATACCTTTCTCATGGAAGTGTGGATCATGGTTGTAGAAGCCAAAACCCGCACAATGGCACCAACTCTGGAGCCACAGGTTGACTTCTATAAAGAGGTTTCTTGGTGTTGATGGTGACCGCTGACACAGATGATTAATGAGAAGACCACCTGTGTCCCTCACTTCCTAAGCCTGGCCCCCAGAGCCTTGTAACCACTCATGCCGCAGTCTGGACTACTCCTGGCCACATATTTTGTGCCCACATGGACGGGGACCATAGGATAGTAATCAAAGGGCCATATGAGGTCGGGAACCCACACAGTGATGTCTCAGATCCTGGCACTGGTCAGGTAGCAAACCTCCCACGCTATGGGAAATAGGCCCCTCTGTGCCTCTCAGGAGGGAGTAACCCACCATGATGACCCAGTGTCTCCTCTTCTGGCTGCCCGGTTGTTGCTCAACCTGCATGTTTGATGCAGATGTGTCTTCCCTTTCAACTTCTTCTGCTATACTATCCTTCAGTGCTGCCAGGACTCCATATCTGTTCCCCGGTTGTGTTGGGGAAGCAGTCACAGCTGCACACTGTCTGGCTTTGGAGGTGACTGTCTGGCTTTGGAGCTGCTTTGGGACCCTCTCGTGGTGTCTCTGTACTAGGTGTCAGGTCCTGATCAATGCAAATAATAGAGAGATTTTTTCTGAGAAATGGAGTAGTCAGAATAATTTTCCATCCTCTTAACTCTTGCAAAGGTATTATCTAAAGCAGTCTCTCACTCACCTTCCATATTCCTTCTCTTCGAAGTACAGTAAAAGGATATGCCAGCTGGTACTTGGAACAATAACAACCCCAGTGAGTGGTTCAGAATCATAATCTCTACTTTCTTGTGACATCTTTTCTTAAATTAGATGAACTAAGAAATCAAGTAAAGCGAAAGGTGGAAATAACTCATTCTCAAACACAACCATGTCATTGGTAAAGGGCTATTACACTGCATTTAACGTATTGTACCGGGAATCCTCAGTATTCCAGAGAAAGAAAGAACAGAACCAGAAAGAGTGCCCAAGACTGAAAACTTTAAGTTAATTGCTGTGATGTGTTGTCTTAGATTGAATGAACTAATACTCAAGGTTGTTCAGTTTCAGCTGAACTGCCAAGAAACTCAACTGGTAAGCAAATTAATATTGCATTGCCCTGAGAACAAACTTGGAAAAAATGATTGGGAAAGTCCCAGCTTCTCTCTGTCTACCTCCTGCTAAGAGGAGGAGGAAATTATGAGGCATCACTCCTCACCTCCTATCACAAAATGTCATTGGCAAGACATAAGTATTTACTGGAATTGTATCAGTTCTGAGGATTCTTTCATCAGACTTACTTTTCAGAAAGAATTTCTGGCAAGCCAGAAAAAGAAAGTTTCATCCTACCAGTGGAGAGAACACTAATACAAGATGTCAAAAATCTAGCTCAAATCAGTTCTGGCCAGGTTCTTTAACATGGGTCTTACACATCCCAGGCTAGTGTTCAAACCAATTGACTCTTTGTTTGAAATAAACATTAAAATACAATAAAAATAAATAGAATAGTCTTGATTTTTCTTCTGATTCAAAATAAGAAATATTTTTAACTCTAGAAGCTCTCAGGTTGGTGTATACAAGATAGTTGGAGTGTCTGCACATTCATAAACGAGTCTTTGACTGTACATTAAGTTTAATACTTATAATATGAGGTACTACATAAAGAGTTAATAGCCCACGCTAATGCATAGTAGCAAAGGCAAATGTTTTGTTCATGACAATGTACAGCAAACTAATTCTACCATGCATTAGTGCACTGTCATGGTTTTTGCCATGACACACTAATGCACAGTAGAACAATCCACTGCACACTCACGCATTTTGCGTAGACGCACCAGCAGTATATATCGTTCTACATTCTAAAGCAGCTATACTAGCCCTAACCCTAAACATTAACTGGAATTGTAGCAGTTCTGAGGATACTTTCATTAGAATTATTTTTCAGAAAGAAGTAGGTGATTCATATTAGATTATTCATACTAGGTGATTTTGTAGAGGGTTCATTCCATCATCACTCCATGGGGATCTGTCCATGGGGATGAGGAACATAAAGGGGACTTAGGCTCACCATTGCAATTCCTAGTAGGTACGCTGATGTCTAATGAAATCCATATCTGTGAAATAGCTGCCTGAACTCCTTGTACAATGCAGGAGGGAGACAGTAAGGAACTTATGAATGTCATCCACAGAAATCAATGCTTTGAGTAGGGAGTCACTTATGCTTGTCATCAGGACATGCTGAGAAGATAAACCATGTCATACCTTCACATAGAATTCACATCAGTGAACCTTCTCCTGAACATCACTAGACATCTACCGGACATCAGGGTACCTACTAGGCATTGCAGTGGTGAGCCTGTCCCATCAGTGGGGAAGACAGCAGAAGAGCAGGCAGTAGAGGGCAGGCTGTGGGGTGAGGGCAGGGGGGAAGGTGGTGGTGTATGCAGTAGGGGAGGAAGACTCCCCCATGCCTGCCCTCCCTGCAGCCATGGGTCTCTCTTCCCACAAACTTCCCCCCCATCGCTATCCTCTTCTGGCTCCAGCAGGCTCCATCCCTGCTCAACACAGGGGGGGCAAGTTGTGAGGGCAAACAGACAACAAGGGGAAAGGTGATTCCAAATTTGACGTCATCTACTTCAGCAAGAAGGATTTTTGTTTTTTAGGTTGCATATTTCTGTTCCTGTAACAATTATTATAAGAAAAATGGTGATTCTTAAATTGTTCTTGGCCTGATATTCAGAAGTGAAGAGGAATCCCATTTTATGATTTTTTTTTTTCAAGATTATAAATATTTATTCTATTCCAAATTGGGACAGAATAATCAATCAAAAAATATTTAACTTATGTAAAGAATTTCCAATTTTATTATAACTTTAGTCACTTTTTGGTATAAACTAAGTCATACTATAAACACCAAACTAAAAAAATGAAGCTTTCATTTTGAAAATGTCCTAGACTACATTTTGGAATCAAGGGAGTCAGTTAAAACTGATGGTTTCCTATGAATAGTTTAGGTTTTGATAAATTAGATTTTTGTGAGAAGGAATTGTTGAAAAATTCCTGACAAGCTCTACTGAATGTGATTAACAGCTACTCTTAGTTAAAAATAAACTTCATAAAACTCTCTTCTGAGTTTCAGCAGAGAACAAAATAGTTTACAACAAACTCTAATGATTGATTCCTGTAGGTGAAAATGTAAGAAGATTTTATATCACTGAGAATGTGAAACTATGTGATGGAAGATTTCATTTTCCACTGGGGGGCTTAAAAGATCTATGAAAGATTTGAGAACAGGCTAAATTTCCTTTGAGAGTTCACGTTAAGTGCTTTCAAATATACATTTCATTGCAAGGACTTTTTAAGGCCCATGGTAAATTTAATAACAATGCAGAGCAGTGCAATATCAGAACTAAAAAGATATCCACACTGCAATAGGAAAAAAAAAAACAAGAAGAGAAAATGGGTGTTGATTAGAAATATTTAATTCTAAAAGTCTTCTTCCTTAAAAGGATGAATCTTCTTATATATGTATCTAAATAATTAAACAGAAGGTGCTTTCCAGGGTCTTAATGTTGCATTTAACTTCAGTTCACAAGGCAATTGAAACTTCCATCGTGTACTATAGAAAAGGAATTGTGCTTCATTAAAAAAAAAATCCTTGTAACCCTGCTTAATGTTTATGTCATCAGTTAAATTAAATGTGACAGGACCAGTAAGTCTGGAGATTTTCAGTACTAGTGAGATTGCCTTGAAGTATTTTGTCTCCTAAGAATCTCTTTGGCTCCATTTCCCAAGGAAGCCGACTCCATGTTAATCCTGCTGGCTCTTTAACAACAGTTTTAAACTAGGCATTGTCCAGCCTCAAGGAAGGTAATGACTCCATGTGGGTTGCTAGCCTGCTTTTTCAAATGGTCATCGTCTCACTGCAGGGAAAGAATGCTAATTATGACAAGGAGAACACCACAATTTTAACAGGGAATAGAGACCTGAGAGAGCAAATGGACTGCTTGAAGGTCTTACTCAAGGTCAAGGCATATACCTTCCTAAAATCTTCAAGTTGAGAATTACCTTCTTCATACATAGACAATTTTCACTGGGGGAAGGGGAACATTTTTGTCAGAACCAAACGGTCAAAGTTTATTCTATGTAAAGTTTATAAATTCAGCACTTTAGGGTAATACATTGATTTTCAGTAGCTTTCGTATAAATTTAATTTATCAGAATGACTATTTTTTAAACACCCAAACATATCTAGACTTATATATAAATGTAATTTACCAAAAATGACTATATGTTTTAAAACACCTGAACAGTTCTATTATTTTAAATTTATAGAAAATTATTATAATGATCAATCATCGGGCCAGAGCTCATTTACATATTCTTATTAAGGTAATTCCTATATGCTGTAACCAAGATAGACATACTACAAAGGAGTCCTTAATACAAATTCATAGTTGGAGATACTCTGTGAACAAAAACCTTGACAGGCTTAAGACTCCACTTCAGCAATTTACAGAGCCTGAGCATACAGTTTCACCTATATAGTATAGAGTTCTGTTGCCTTCAATCTATATCTACATAAATGCAGCAAATTGCAGGATTAGAACTTAAATGGCAAAGCAGACAAAAAGCAAAGCAGAAGATGAGAACATTGTGGCTTGCTCAAGGTCAGAAAAGAACTCTAGGGAAAATTTAAAAATCAAACCTAGGTTTTCTGACTCCCCATCCAATGCCTTCATCACAAGTTCACCCTGCCTTTACATAATTTAAAATATAACACTACATGAAATATCACACATAACTTAATAAACATATTTAAATAATAATAATAATAATAATAATGATGATGATGCACTGTACAGGCCAGCATTAAGATTAGTATAATAATCAACCAGCTACAAACACAGAAACCTTCTTCTCAAGTTGTCCAAATGACTGAGAAAAATAAATGTTTGCCAAAGTTATATCTACTGCAGGTACAGTTACGCTGAAGTCCATGGAATTATACTGTTAATCAATTTTAACTTTTTATACAATCTTAAACATATAGATGTCTACAGATAAATATAAATAGTCACTATAAAAAGGTGTAGAAAGGCATACAAGCATTGGACTAAATGAAAATGAAAACACAAAATACTAATTCTGTTTCATGGATTTTTCCATCATAGTCATAGGAACACCTCATCTTCTGAGAGACATCACTGTGAAGAGCATGCTTTAGACAAATGATTTATATTCCACAATCATTTATTTTATTTCAAAAAAATTAGTAGTTTTGCTTACTTACCCCAAAAAAAATCATTAAGGAAGACTTCTGTCAAATTTGCAGTGCACTTAACTCCGTAATTAATTACAGTAATTGTCATAAGTTTAAATGTAAGTCTGATATTTATGGACTTTTATCTACCAACAAAACTAAAGTCTAAGTATGACTGAGCTATTCTATATAATAGCTATAATCTTGGACCTCTACAGTACATTACTCATAGCTCCTTTGTTTCCCAAATCACATATCATACCTACACCCCTTCATAGGGGTGCTTTGTCATACATGATTCCAGAGTCTTTATGCCGTTCTAGTGTTCTATGGGCCTAAGAGTTTGGCTTGCTAAATTTCAGTGACTGACTTTCTCTTCTTGTGGTGGTGATAGGTAGGGCAGGTTAGGACCTGTGAGACTAAATGGTTCAGAGGCATAAGCTTTCTTAGATGACAGTCTTCTTTATCAGATGCTATAAAGTGAGTGCTAAGACAACAAATGTTACTACTCACAGCTGTGTGGGGGACTTTCTTACTTTTTCCATTTCTAGTAAAGGTTGAAGTGGTCCAATTTTATTTTGGCTTTTATTATACTGTGGTCTCAACAGGATCTGATTTTCAGATATAATAAGAGGTATAACTTACTTCATACCAGAGCAACAAGCTAGAAGTCTATGTGCAGCCTTGCTGGTGAAGACGTACAGAAGTATATATACACAGAGGTGCATCTACAATTAATTTCTGCACAGAAAATTCAGGTTTTTAATGTTCTTCTGGGTGCGTGTCTATACATGTGCCCCTATCTGAAACAAATGGTGCCTGACAGGAGCAGCCCAGTCCAGGGCTGCTCCTGCCCTGCCCTGCCCTGCCCTGCCCCCCCTGCAGCAGTCAGGAGTAGCTGGCACAGGTCAGGGGGCCAGTCCCAATCTCCATCAGGTGGGGAGAGCTGTGCTGTCTACAAATTGCTTCTGGTCAGCATCTGCATGTGCATTAGCTAATGCACCATTTATATAAAACTTGTATGTGTTGGTACGAGCAAGTGGCATCTTAGACTAATTTAATTTAGTAACTGTTGTGCTTTATTGTGCATTAGATTAGTCTCGTGTAGATGCACTTAGAGTATATATTCTCAAGATGTCTTGGGAAAAAAGGGATTATTGAGAGATTTCAAGCTCATGTCTATCATGACCAATACTGATCCTAGTAAATTGAAAATGTTATTTTCTTCTTCTTGGCTTCTAAGGGGAAAGACTTTTTCCTCAGATGGGTTATTTGTTGAGTAAAGTTGGAGCTATTATTGAAGCCAAGCTGAGATGTGTGGAGATTCTTAATCACCAATAACTCAGTGACAGCATTGGGGTATTTACACTGTCAAAGTAGCTTCCACTATGTATTAATCTTTCATAGGAAATTATTCCCTTCTCATCACTAATTGTAGTGCTCTCTGCTAAGCAGCACTCATAGAAGATATCAATTTAAGCACTTCTTGAACGAGTGTGTTTAAAAAGGAATTGTTGGCAAGTTGGACTATACTGCTTATAGAACAGGAATAAGCTGATATCACCAACACCTAAACAAGAGGGCAATTTGAGACACCTTTGCCAAATTCCAGAACTCCCCTTGGTCTTAATTAGGACAACTGAAAGAAACTGTTAATTTCAATCAGCTGCTGAAAATCACTGTTGTTGCAGTCAGTCATGCCTTTGGAGATCAGTTTTAAAGTTTGTACAGCATAGACTGCTCTTTGCTGAAGTCCATTTTCTTTCTAAATAACTGGTATTTGTATAGTTCCTATCAATTATTACCTGCTATATATTATTTCTATTATCTAGATTTTCTCCTTAAATGGCATTATATAGTATGGAAAAATGGATTTATTTTACTGATCTGCACAAACAAATACAAATTTTAATTTAAGAATAAAAATACGTCAAGGAGATAAGTGAACATAATGTTGTTTGAAATCATGAAACTAAGTATGAACTACTTTTAGATATTAAGTACCCAAGTAACTAAGGCCCTAAAACCTTTAGGAAATATTTTAGGGGTTCCCTTCATATCTCCTGATTTCTTAATATCCAGGAAGATTTTAGTCATAGATGTTCTATTTTTCACTTCTACAATCAAAATATTTGGATTTTCTAATAACAGCAACCACATTATTCCAGATGTGTTATTTTATTGAGTAGGACATGTTACTTTATTGTGTCAAGTAATCTGATGAAATGCATGTTCAATGTAATGACTGAAATAAAGAGAAAGATCAAATTAGCAAAGACACAATCTGCATTACTCTACTGCTTAAAGAGAGTGTTTAGAATAATTGTTTTGGGGGTATCTTTGCCTTTGTGAATAGACTATTCATCATAAAAATATAGTGTTCAACAACCTGAAAATACTAATCAATTTATGTCCAATTCAGTTAGTGTTTACTGCCTGATAAAAAATGAGAACAGAATTTTGGAAATGTCATAATACTCCATTTCACCATTTCTAAATGAACATTTTTTTCAGATTCAATTCACAAGATGACTTAGTGAAAGTGTATCCCCTCCCCAGTTACTCAGTAGTGGTGACGTTTACTGGGCATATTGTCGATTCAATTCAAATGTCCTGGCTACCTGATTTAATACAGGAAGTTGAACCAAAATCTCCCACCTCTCTTGAGAATTGAGTAAATATTAAGGTATAAAGTATTCTGCATTGAGTCTCCCTTAGTATCTCCTGCCAAAACTCTGTTTAAATAATTAAATATTCATTGGGCTACAGAGAGTGAAAATGGCCTTATAGATTCATGGTTAGGGAATACAAAATGGAATAGCTCCAGCAAGAGGGATAAAAAAGAGCCTGGGTTAGCCTGCAATCTGGAAGCAAGGAGACTTGCGTTAAAATCCCTCATCCAATTCAAACAGAGGAAGGATTTGAACTGTAGTTTTCCACATCCTAAGAATATATTCTGACTGATTAAGGGAGGAGGAAACATTTCCTCTTTGGTTTGGTGAATGACAAGTCATGGGAATCTGTCTCATTTACAAGTAAGAAAAAGTAAGTATTTACACAGCCATATTCCCACTAAATTCATTCAGAGTGCTAGGCTCCCTGTGAGAGCTCTGCCTTCAAAGAAATATATATGTTGCAACCATTGAAGGAAAAGTATAAGTGGCAACACCGACAGACTTCTAAATAAGTGTATATTTTCATGTCCATTTCGTAATCCCCTGAAAATGTGGTCAGAATAAAGACCAGCTTTTTTCCTTTATTTTGACAATGCAATTATTTTTACCTAAAAATAAAAGTATTCAATTCTTACAGTCATATTCTGATTGAACTGTATATGAATGGATTCCTAAACAAATGTACATACATACGCACCCTTCATTGAACTGCATTGTTACATTTACCCCCTGAAGACATAGAAGTCCGTAGTCAAATATATGCCTCATACATTGGCTATAGGTTTTTGATCAGGCACTTTCTGTATAAAGCTGATAGGCTTGCACAGACTGACACAGCATTATCACAATGTATATGTACACATACATTATGGGGCTAAATTCTGGCAGCTGCTGAAATGAAAAGCTTGCTGTGAAGTACGTTTTTCCTATTCTGCCACTTGCTTCTGTCTGGGCACTTGTCTTCTATTCAGACACTTCCATTTATACTACAGTTTATTTGCTCCACGTCCCAAGCTCTAGAGAAGATGCAGACCACATTGGGACTGCAAAATTATATGCAATTGGATGCAGCAAATACCACCGGGAGGGCTTTGGGAAGAAGCCTCTGTGAGACTCGTCATCCTCCCCACATTATCCCACTGGGGAACAGAGACAAGTGTGTATAATTTAAGGCGCTCTAATCTGCTACCTTTTGGGAAATCTATGCACCCCAGGGCTTCCTGGAGATGAGCCCAACCCCCAACCCTTCCCTGGTTTCACAGATTATTTGCATCCAAGCTATCAGTGATTTCCCTGATCGTGCCTATAACTGAGAGCACCGCCAAGAAGATGACACAGTCTCAGATTGTTCTCAGGGACTTTTCCCAGTTTCCAGGAAGGAACAATACAACTTCTCTAATCCTACCCAGAGCAGCGCTGCCTTCCCCAACACTCCCAACCCAAAACATTATTCCCCAGCATGATTCTAGTATCCAACAAAGTAGCTGTCAAGTGGTATAGAAAAGAGAAGATAATATTACTGAAGTAACTGAAGTTTCCCTGATGCCTGACTGCTGTTTGTGTATGCTGAGGGAGTGTGAGGAGGAGATTATGGATCCCTATCTGTCAATAAAGTATATTATTTGAAGGAGTATTTATATAAGATTAAACATATTACTATTGGTATGATGAAAAAAACTAAATTACAATCTGGTCTCAGTTTTAGCCGCCCAAGTAAAGGGAAAAGGAACCTGAAGAACAGAAATTACTGTGTAGTTTCCCCTGAATTAGCTGCTAGGTAGATATTTGTTCTTTCTTACAAAGGAGCAGGTAAGAGGCCAGGTCTCAAACTTCAGAAATACCTTGAGATGCATCATATGGTCAGGCATGCCCATATATAAGAATTATTCTTGAATACCATGTTCGTTCCTTTTTAACTTGGAATACTCCCCAGAAAGAGAATATCCCCATAATAGATGGGGATTTGCAAAACTGTCAGTGCAGTCAGTCCTAAGCTTTTTTTCTGGAGATTCGATGTGTAATTGGCAGAGGCCACAACCCTTACTTGCACTTAACTTTTATATGCATACCTAAACCAAAGGAGGACTTTTGGTGGTCCTGAGGAGTGTATCTTAGTAATGGCTGGGCCTTTCCCACATGTGTACCATGAACATGAAAAAAAAATCTTATTCACACATTTTTGAGGGGAGCAGTGTTCTCCTGTGATCTAACACATTGTATCTCTATAGTGGGTGAACATCGTAGTAAGAGCAGTAAAAGCATAATTCTACTTCATCTCCCCAAAGGGATGTAATATAGGGATAATCAAAGAAATAATTTTGTTTAAAAAGAAGGAAGTGCCAAAATTGTCTAAGTGGGAGGATATCTGCTTCGACTGTTTTTACAAGGACATTCTTGTTACAAAAAAAAATTGTAAATGCTGCTAACTAGAAATCATTTGGCCTTCATCCCCCCCTCCCCACTTTTCCCTCAGTAAATTAAGACAGGATGAACAGCTAAAATTACTAATTGGTTTACTGATCAGTTGTACTTTGTTCGATTGATTTGCAATTAATTCTGGTTTGTGGTATACAGAAGAGGAAGGTTGGCGCCAACCTTTGAAGCAGCTGATACTCAATACCCACCAAGAGAGCTGTGGGTCGGAATATCAATAATCTGTTTGAGGCAGCTCCTGAAGGTATAGAGACTGTGTCTTCTGTATTTATGAGACCCATAGGGAATAAAAACAAACCCATGGCTTTTATCAGACATGTCTTCTACTGTCATATTTATAGAAGGGTTTAGACATTCTTAATATAAGATTTTGAAATTTTAATCCTATACTCAGTATTTAATATACTTGCAACAAAAGACCACCACTATTCATTTAGCATCCCTATTACTCATAGGGGTATTTGTTTGTACAGTGCCATTCAGTTTGCAGGATCTTTTATAGACAAATCACAGTAAAACGAGAAAATGCCCATCCCTAGTAAACTAGCTTCCCAATACCCTAATTTTGCATGCTTACTTTGTGCTTAACTTTACCCAATAGTGAATTTATTGGGTTTTCCTGAAGGAGTGTGGAAATGCAAGGGTTATAAAAGTGAAACATAGTTAGTTGTGTTAGTCTGAAGTCAGATTAAGCTACCAGTCTTCCCTGATTTCTACAAGAGTTATAAGAGTGAAACATTAGTGATTGAACTGGGTAAGCTCATAGGCATTGCAATATATATTTTCCCAGGTGACTGTGTCTGGGGCTCCAATATTGAAACATTTAAAAAAAAAACATGAACAGTGAAGAAAACCTTCCAAAACTGAAATAAGCCTACATGAGTATGCTGAAAGAGTAGTCCTAAAGAAGATAAGTATTATCACAAGTCATTTTAAGGATGTGCTAATGCTGTAGCTGAACCTTGACAATGAAAATGTCAACACATGCATACTTTGTTTCACTGGTAATCAAAACACACACAAAAAATAAGAGGTTGATCATAACATGATTTCCCTTTGGCTCAAAAGTGGCAAAACATAGATGTTATTGGATCTGGAGGAATGTAAATAGCATATTTGCCTTCTAATTCTAAAGGTCTTTGGATAGCTTGTAGTCTTGGGATGCACAAAGCCAAATTCAGACTCTGTACAATACCACTGATTTCAGAGAAATGCTGTATGCTGTTTGTTACAGATCAAAAATCAGATCAAAACTGTAAAAAATTAAGTTCGTAGACTATTTTAAATTTTATAAAAAATGTCTGCAAGCAGTAGAGAGTGTAAAATTTAAACTATTAAGTTCGATCAAGTGAAGAAACACCTGTCCAGAGTGTCTTGGGAGAGAGGGGTAGTTAGCGAGGTTAGTCTGAAGTTAGACAGAAGGCAAGGAAAGGGCACCTCAGGGTGCCTGTAGACCAGGGATGAGCAATTATTTTGGCTGGAGAACTGCTTCATGAGTTTTGGTGAGCTATCAAGGGCTTCAAGGGTAGCCCTTCCCCTTGGCAGAAGCCCTGCCTGGTTGCCATCTTGGAACTGGAAGTCCCTCCCCTTGCCTCTGGAAGTACTCCTTTGGGTGGGGGGTGGGGTTGCCATCTTGGAACCAGAAAAAAACCAAATCATATACTAAAAGTCAAACATATAACATTTTATTTTTATTTTTAAAAATATTTGTGTCATGATTTGTGTTTGTGTAGTATATATAAAGATGATTTCATAGCTCAAAAATAAAATATTTTGTATAATGTATGTGGGCAAGTGTATGGAGTATGGTTGGGGGAGTGGGTATGCTTTTATGGTTGGGTTTGTGTGTGTGTGTGTGAGGGGGTGTGGTTGTGTGTGTGGGAGGGTGTGGGGTATGTTGCAGGGTGGATGTATATGTGGGGGGGGTTGTGGAGGCAGGGTGTGGGGTTTGTGGGGTGTGAGGGAGGGTGGGGAGGTATGGGGGACCACCCCACATACTCACCCCCATGGTGCACAGCCTCTGCCACCAGTGGCAGTAGGCCTTCGGGGTGCTTGGGGGCCCATGCTGGCACTGCCACCCAGTGGCATGCACCTCTGACCAGTTCCAGGAGCTGCATGTGGCAGCAAGAAGCAGAGCCAGGCTGGGCCACTTCTTATCACACAGAGCTCCCTGTGGTGCATGTGCAGCTCCCAGCACTCATGTGCCACTGGGGGGAAGTCCCATGTGATGGAGCCGGTTGCCTGCTCTGCTCCCAGCTGCTACGTGCAGCTGCTGAGACTCCACCAGAAGTGGTGGGGAGCCCCGTCCCCTGCTTCCCAGCAGATTCCCAACAGCTGCATGTGGTGGCAGGGAGTGGGGAAGAAGGCTGGGTCCCTCATGTGAGGCTTCCACTCCACACTCCTGCCCAGTTGCAGCTCCCTCCCCCAACCCTGCCAGTTCCTTACCTGCTGCCTGGAGTGAGCGCTGCAGTGGAGACAGGAGGAGGAGCTGCTGGAGGCCAGGGAAACTGAGTAGGTCCCCCAGTGGCTGCAGCAATTGATTTAGCTCATGGGCCATATTTTGCCCACCCCTGCTACAGACATCTGGGGAAGCTGCATCAATGTGCTGTAATTATAGCGCATTGGAGCATACTCAGTTAATTGAGTTCACTGGAGTATGCTAGCACACCTCCAGCCTCTGCATATCGTGTATCAGTATCCACATGCTTCAAAATGGTGGCAGGGACATCTGAAATATAAGACACTGCGGGTGCATTAATTAGAATGGCCTTTGTAACTCCTTTTATTAAAACACCCCCCCCCCACACACACACACACCTCTGGAGCATATGTATAAACACCCTTAGAGACTCCTAGTTGTGTTTTTGTATGCCTCGCTGAACAAGTTAGACTCTAAAGCTGCTTACACATGTGATGGGGATTTAGTCCTCCCTAAATTGAAATGGTGGGTTTTTAAGTGGGTTTTCAATTCAGGATCTTCCATCACTGTGATGGAACAGTGACAGCAGGCAATTCACCCTTCACCTCCTTCACGGGCAGGCTCTGCCAGAAAAAAAATGGTGAGGCACCCAATCCTTTTTTTCCCTCCTAGAGCCTTCCTGACTGTTCTGCAGCTAGAGCTTAAGCTGCCAGCAGGCCTAGGTCCTTCCCTGCTTGGTGGCAGAGACCCCAGGCAGCACCCGCCTGCTAGCACCCCACCTGGGCAGTCCCAGGGGGAACCTCTGCTGCAGAGAGAAGCACCAGGCCTCCCCACAGCTTGGGGGCTGCATGACCCAGCAACAGCTTGTACAGGCAGGCTCCACTGAGGGGGGAAAAAAAAGAAAAACGTGGCGAGGGGCCTGATCTTTGTTTTTTCTTCAAGAGCCTGCCCTCCTTTCCTGTGGCCACAGGTGAACTGCCAGTGGGCTGAGTGGCCCCTGACTTTCCAAGGCCCCAGATCTTCCCTCCATGGTGGTGGTGCCCCCGGGATCACCTGGGTGGGCTGCTAGTGGGTGGGTGCTGGCAGGGGGGCACGACCACCATGGAGGGAAGGACTAGGACCCTCTGCAGCTCAGGGCCTGCTGGTAGCTTGCCCCACAGCTGCAGAAGATGTGGGTAGGCTCCAGGGGAAAAAAACAGATCAGGCCCCCTCACTGCTTTTGTCTTTTTTTTCTCACTGCAGCCTGCCTGCATGAGCTGCCACTGGGTCACACATCCCCTTAGCTCCAAGGGTCCTGGTGCTTCCCTCCACAGCAATGGCACCCCCAGGATTACCTGGGCAGGCTGCTAGCAGGTGGGTGCTGTCTGGGGGTGACCACTGCCATGGAGAGAAGGTCTGGGACCCCCCACAGCTCAGAGGCAGGTTCTGCTGGGGGGGGGGAGTGGGGAGAAGCAGGCTCCTCACTGCTGTTTCCCTCCTCCCTCAGCAGAGCCTGCTTGTGTGAGCTGCCACTTGGTACTGTAGCCCCTGAGCTGTGGGGGGTCCTGGTGCTTCCTTCCACAGAGGTGGCACCCATAGGGGCTGCCTGGGCAGGGTGCTAGCTTCCTGGGTGCTGCTTCAGGTCACAGGCAGCACCCGGCCTTTTCCAACTGCGCATGGTGTGCTGCAAGTCCAGCCGTGCTTGGGGAAGCTAAGGCTTGGTGGGCTTCCAGTGCCCGGTGCACCATACCTGCCACCTTCCTGCTGCCTGGGACCACCCAGGAATGGGCTGGCTTGCCCCTGGGGTAGTGTGGGAAGGCAGCAAGATGGCGGCTGGGTGCACTGGTGACCACAGAAGGTGGTGGGGATGGTGCACGGAGTGCTAGTAGCCCACCAAGCCTGAGCTTCCCCAAGCACACCTGGGCTGCCAGCACCCCATGCACAGTCCCTGCCAGCTTCTCAGGATGTATCTCTGCAATTATTATGTAGCAAACTAAATATATCAGGTGTGTTTAACTTTGCTATCTAACAAAGTCATTTAAAGCAAAATACACCGCTGCACAGTGTGATGAAATTAAAGCAAAATACCCTGCCACAGGTGTAAACAAGGACATAATTAAAGGGGTGCAAAAGGGCAATTAAGCCACTCTAAAGGCCAATTGCATCACATGTACCAACACCCTAAGGGCGTGTGTCGATGAAACAGGGGCCCTAAATTGAAGCAGTGGGTTTTTAAAAATTTAGGGCCCTTTAAATCATTGTGTTGTGCAAATGTCCGAACTTACCTGCCTCTCCAGCAGCAGGGAGGGGAGGGCAAGCTGCCGGTGGGTGGAGCAGTCCCTGGGCTGTCAAGAGTGGACTGGTGCTTCCCTCTGTGGCAGTGTTGGCCCACCCCCAAGCGGCACCGACCCACAGGCATCCAGCTTGGGCAGTCCTGGGGCGCACCACAGCCGCGGAGGAAAGCACCAGGCCCCAGCACAGCACAGGCAGGCAGACTCCAGGGGGAAAAAAAGATCAGGCTTACTGCTTTTCTTGGGTGAAGCCTGCCTTCCCAAGCTGCTGCCAGGCTGCCTGCAGGGCTTCCTGCAGAGCCCCTGAGCTGCACGGAGCCTGTTGCTTCACTCGGCGGCTGTAGGGCAGCAAACTAAAACTCCTCAGAGATGTTTTAGTTTGCTGTGCCCCAAGTCATTTAAAGCATATTATGCTGCCAAATTTGCTACCGCAGTTGGAATTACCCCTCAATATGCCGCTGATGCATGCAAACACTAACACCATTAACACAGTGCAAAAGCGTTTAACCCACTTTAAAGTGTCATACACAAAAGCCCCCCCGCCCCCCTTTTGTCTACACACAGCCTAAGGTACTACCCTGCCCTGCCTTCTCCCATACTTAAAACTAACATGGCTAACTGCCTAGAGTGTCTTGGGATAGTTTATTTAAAGATTTTGCTATTTAACCATTTAAAATATATATACAGCTGAAATTAAAATTATCAGCTATGTCTCTCTCTCTCATCAGAAAAAATGCTATCATAGGCTAATTTAAAATCAATTTAAGTTTGATTTCTTTGATACAGGCCAGCTCCAAATTCCATTTAAGTCAATAGGAAGACTTTAATGGGAGTTGGATCAGCCGTGATATATTGAGGCACATGCTCAGGAAAACAATGTATTACAGCACTGAATTAGGATCTCAAAACTTATAGCTAAAGTAAACAAGAGTAGAAAACACAACCCGTGTTCAATATTATTATTTCATTTTCATATTAATTATATCACTTCTGTTAGGCCTTCATATGGTCTCAAGTGGCTTCTCTTAATTATGTATTACACTATTATTTCATTTATACTATCATCTGATAAGTGAAAGGGATGTTCCCTAGGTTGTCAGGCCAGTACCAGATAACACTTGCTAGGTTTCTGAAAAATAAAGCAAAACATATAATTGAATGCCTTTGTTAAGAATTTGTGGACTCTATTTGTCTCCTATTGCTAGCATGTAGTAGATATTCTGTGCTTTGTTATGTAATTTTTCTTCCTTATCCAGAAATTTGCTTTAAAAACTTCCTTTCACTTGTTAGTTTTCCTGATGATTTTTTATGGTTGTGTGTTACCTTTCTATAAAGGAGATAGTTGTGCGTGGATTTTATGGAAGGGGGAAAAAACCTCTGCCTTGAGGCCTTCAAATTTGACTCAGATTACATCCCAAATAATGCCATTTTAAGTGGAGTGCATTAGAAATTAGTTAAGCATATCTGATACATCCTAACTGCAGTGCAGATACATTTTAATTTATGTAAAGCATAATCTTAAAACTCAGGCCTTGCTTCAATGTGCTGGTATGTATTAGCACCAAGATAATATAATCTATTTTTTCCTTAGAAAAGTACACCTGATTTTTTTTAAATCCATTATTTGATGACATGTTACAGGCACGTTTGTGTAACCTAAAAAGTAGTAAATGGAGGGGGGCAGGGGGAAATGAATGCCCATTCACGGAGACCATGTTTGAACCTCTAATAAATAAAACACCTGATTAAGGCTATAGAAGAGTAGTGATAAGGAAAACTGACCTCAGACTCCATGCTATTTAAGACTTGGGCTTTTCACTGTAAATGTGATCTTGTTTCAGACTGTGAATGAGTCTCAAACTGCATGTTACTAGCTACATTAGAGATACTGTAATAGTTGCAGATCATTCCCGTGAGAAAGGCGAGCAAGGTTTGGTGACTCCAGTGTAAGAGAGCTATCTGTCACAGATGTCAGTTTATCTGATTGAGACTCCTTAGCTGCTGCTTTGCCTCGACCATTCTCTATACCAAGACCTTTTGCATCTACAAGCTGCCAGCACAGGGGCACAGGGGAAAAAAACCCCTCCCACTGTTGAGATAAAGCATAAAGATCTCTTTCGCTTTTTGTCTCAGCAGCTAAACAGGAAGTTTAATTGGCTGACATCTGAACTTTTTTAAGAATCGGAATTCTTATGGGATATGTTTTTTTATTTTATTTCATAATCCATCCAACATTTCACATTTCATGTGTCATTAGTTCTGTATTCTGTCAGCCTGTCTAAGCAATCTATAACTCTGTTGTCTGATACAGAGAAAAGAGCTGTACCTTTTTATTGGTCACAGTCAAAGATTCAGGGATCATTTTGATCAGAAAAAAATAAAGCTGAACTCTGTGGGAATCAGCACCAAAGATTTGCAGAGAATCAAGATTTGAAAATGAGATTTCATTATCCCAAAGTTTGATTTTTGATCCTAAGGAGGATTTACCTATGAATTAGAAAATGGAAGTCTGTATTTTGTTCAAAATGAATCCAAGGTAAGGAGCATAGAGTCAGGAAAAGGGCACAGTAGAAAATTTGATCCAGATTCTCACTTGCCCATATAAAAAGGGTATCATCCAAATGTTTCCATGTTTACAAAATAAATCAATTTGGATCGTAATTGTATATACATGTGTGCACACAGGACTCCCCATCCCAGCCGTTGAGACTACAAGTATTCTATCCTTAAAACAATTCAATTTTTTTTTAATTGCAATTGGGATAAATGGATATGGCTTCATTGACTTCATTGAGACTACAATGGTTTAGAAGCAGAGGATCTTAATATATGCCAACATTTCTAACAATCGAGGGACTTGTAGAGTAACACAATTCCCTTAATAGAAATCTATCCTCTTGTATGGGTAGTAGATGGCGGGTAGTAGAACAAGGAAGTCAACTACAAAAGATTGAAAGTATTGAGGGCTGCTAAAGACATCATCTACATTGTTTATGATTGCGAATGTAAAATTTATGGATTTACCACTTCTCTGTAATGTATTTACTCATGGAAGTTCTGTTCATATAAATCATCTGTTTTCCAATAGCAACCTGCATTTTTTACCCTTCCCAGCTAAGTTCACTGAGGCAAGGAAGGGTCAAATGACTAGCCCAGGGTTGCATGATGAGTCATTGAATGAACCAAGAAAATGTAGGATCTTCCTTGCCCCTAGCCCTTTATATCACACTGCCACAAGGGGCTTCATATTTCCTTTTCAACTGCCTTTAAATCTAAAAGCCACGGGGTAGAATTTTCTTCTATTAACTCTTGATGATATCATTCACACAGAATAAACAAACACAATAGCTGAGTTGTGTTGTTCATATATTAAATATATGTCTTTGTTTTCCTTTAAGTATCTCCCTTTGCTGGGTTTTGTTTACTGGTACCCATAAATCAGCATTCTGATCAGATGCTGTAATGAAGTCCTACTGAAGACAGTCAATATTTGCACAGACATTAAGAAGTTCTTTAAAGGCTCCTTTCTCTTTGGGCTTGATTCACCATAGGATTCCTTCAGTTCTACCCTGGTGAAAAAATAATGGGTTCAAAACAGTAGCAGTAAATCAGATTATATAGCTAGTTTCTCATCTGGTATAAAACAGCATAGCACTGGGGACTTCAAATAGTGCTACTCCTATTTACACCAGCTAAGGATCTGGCCCATTATCCTAAGATAAACTTGCATACTCTTAGGCCTAGTTCAGCTGAGATAAGCAGGTGTTTAATAGCTGTCTGGTGTGGGTTGCAGTTTCAAAAATAGAAAGCAGTTTTGCTTTTGCATGAAAATCACAAAATAATAATAATAATAATAGTAATAATATAGTTTGGGTGCCAGTTATTTCTTTTTTCCACCATAAAAGCAACCCTTTCTCTTTTGGCTGCTCCTCTGACGTACTGTTGCTGCACATGCAAAAGCTCTAGCTGCCATGTACAAGATACAGACTAAAAATAAATCATTTAGAACAAATGCATTTCTTTCTTGATACGCAGAAACAAGAATCCAAGTCTATGCAAATAAAACATGGTGCCCAGAGTAAATCTATATTCCTTCTGCAGGTTATCAGTTAGCCACAATCTGGCAAAGATTTAAGCATATGCTTGACTTTAAGCACTAAGTCAGAGGAACTAATGAATGAATAAAATTAGCATCTGTTAAATCCTGACAGATCAGGGCCTTAGATTTCAAGCTTTCTGAAGCAGTCCTTCTCATCTGTTCATGAACTGTCTGGTACAGAGAAGGAAATAACTGAATTTTCAATTCATTGGCAGTTCTGAAAAATCAAAAAGCATTTAATTTCTTGTAAGCCTAAAATACATTTTTTGTCAACTGAAACAAAACAAATTTGAGAGAACAAAACACTTCATTTTACCCCAAACCCTTTTTTATTTTATTTCTGAACATTTTAAAAATGTTTTAAAATAAAATAGAAGGAATGTAAATGTCTCTTTGTTTTAAATTGAAACAGATCAAAATGTTTTATTCTGAAAATGTGAAAATGAAATATTTTGACATTTTCAAATTTTTAAATATAAGCAATTTATTAAAACAGATACAGACTCACAAACATGTTGAAAAATGTCAGATGCAAAAAATTAGGTACTGAAATAAATGTTGATGGGATTTATAAAATAACATACTATAGTTGAGACCAAACTTCCTTTAATTCCTTTGAAATACTCCATCTTAGTAAGTAGAAATGAGAAATGCGATTTTCATCTGTATGTGTAATAGGTTTAGTCCGGTGTACTAATGTTATAACGTGCATTTTAAGTTGAAATGCAACTGTGGTATACTTTCCCAGTGTGTTGCAGTTCTAGAAACATGTCTCAAAGGCATAATATGGAATCCTTTTAACTTTCAGTTCTTGTTGGGTTTTGGCCCTTTGGGCTGTTCAAAATTTCCCTCCTTTTTCTAAATCCATTGTGAACTAGGCTGTAACCTAAAGTATGTTAGGATATGAATATCAAAGCTCCCCTCTAAGGATTGCTTTACACTACCTAAAAGGTATACCTGCATTGTTCCTGTCAATGTCCTTTTTGGATTTAGGACAAATAAAAAGGGGGAAATTGAGTTTAAAGACATTATTAATGGATGCAAATGAAACACCACATAGACATATTAGATCCCCAATTGCCATTAAGGGTAGGAGCATATATTTTGTGACTGTTTACTTTGGAAATGACTGCAGACTTTAGGGAACATTTTTCAGTTTCCTGACATCGGCAAAAAACCTTTATCCAGTGTTGAGGCTAGATAATATTTATACTTAGGCAGGCTTTTACTCCATTTTAAACAAATTGAAATTCACTTTTTTATGACAGCAGTGTGAGCAGGAACCCCCTCATGCAGCTTGACAAAAATGTACTAGATTCAGTGATTAATTAATAAATGGGCTTGTATTTATTTGATATCTCCAGCCGTGGCTAGCAAGGATCCAAATGCTAATGTGAAACACCAAGACCAAGACTTTAACTGGTAGTACAGTACTGCTTTAAAAACACAGGATGGCAGCTGATTTTGAAATTGGGGCAGCTTGTTCTGGGTCAGTTCATTAAAGTAAATAAAAGATGAATGAAGAGGCAAAGAAATACTGGCATTTATAAAAGGCCCAATGTAGAGCTAAGTCCCTTCTTCAGTGCATGAACTTAACATTAGGGTAAGGATTATTTGTGATTTTCTTTTATTGGACCAAGTTGGGACCACTATTGGATAAGCTTTCTGGCAGCAAGTGCCCTTCTTCAGATCTGAACTGTTGTTGCCCCTTGACATTTCCTGAACTATCACAGCTACAACAACTCACCGACCCTACTTAACTTTAAGCACATGCTTAATCACATTGAGTGGGTCCCCACATGCAGGGGCATGTATTTGTAGTGGTAAAAATAGCAACAGCACAAATCTGTGCCACTGCTTTTTGCTGCTGCACATACCCCTGCATGCAGGGTTTGGTGCAGGACAAAATGCCCTTCTTCAGGGAAATGGCGGTCTCCACTCTTCCTGGCTCCTGTTGTGCTGGGGAAGAATTAGAGGATCGAGCCTCCATGTCTGCCAGCACATACTCCTTTGCCATGCACCATGCCACATTTTTTTGCAGCCTTTTTTTGTTACTGGGATTTTCTGGTAGCAAATTTTGCCCTTGCACTGCAAATTTTCAGCATGAGGCACATTTTAATGTGCCAGGTGTGCAGCTTGTGGAACCGTAAAGAGGTTTGCCGCACCACAAACTACATATACCTGCATATCTGGATCCGGCCATTGATTTTAAGGTAGAATATGTGTAAATGCTGTGTTGATTCATCATATAAGGGGCACTTCTTCAGACTGAGCCACACAATCAGAGAGTAACGCCTATGTTCAATACATTGCGGGGGCTGAGGATGTCTAACATCACCAAGATAGCTCATTGAAAAAGTTTTTATTTTTTTTTTTATGGAAAACATATTTTCAACCAAATTTTTAATGCAGAAGATCTTGAAAAGAAATATATTGAATTTAAAAAATTGGGGTTGAAAAACCTTACTTGCTCCCAATTTTGGAGGTTCCTATGGGGAAAAAGAACAAAAATACTTCCTCCCAAAATGAAGCAATATATTTTTAGTTTAAAAAAAAAATCATGCAGAACTTTGTACAAAACAACATATGTTTTTGACATTTTTCATGAAATGCACTTCCACCTTTACCTACTGCATTCATGTATCAACATGACAACTGAGGGTATCAATAGACAGAAATGTAAATAAAGGAAAAGGAACTGTAAACTAAAAAGAGAAAAAGCAATCACTGCATATAAATTCCACTGTACTTTGTTCACAAGATATTTTGTGATTTCTTAAAATTTTTTTCAACACATCTTAAAATTAAATTCTTCCAGAAGTTCACTACGTATTGCAAAAATAAAAACAAAAAATTCCCCATAAACACTTAAAAACTTAAGACATCAATAAATCATATCCACTATATAGAAAACATGAGCTCCAAGAGATTATCATTTTTCAGTTTTAAAGTGTCATTTATATAGCTATATATATAATGGGTGTCAACTTTGATAACAAATATTATTTTTAGAAAATGGAATAGTATATAATTAGAGATTCATATTCTTAATATATAGCACACCATTATTTTGAAGTTTCCAGACAGGAGATGAAGCAAGAAGTATTTTGACATGACACTTTTTAAAAAATACACAGGTAGGCTATATACTAAGAAGAATAATTTTATATAATAAAAATAACTCACCTTATATTTTAATTATATATTTATTGTGAATTAATGGGGGAAAAGTGGATAGTCTGAGGACTATTGCAGGGAAGATAAAACATTTTCATTGAGTTATTTTCATGCCTTTATCTTTACCTTTTTTAACTGAAATTTATAATGATTGGTAAACAAATTGCTTTATTGAAGTAATCAGCTGAAGCCATCTTGCACAGATTTACTGTTCAAAGCTCCAGTGACCTGTCTAATGACCCTAAACCTTAGTGTCACAGGTTCTTTCTAATCCTTAACTATCCGTGTCTAATAAATCCACCAGGCTAATAAAAGAGCTTTATTTTCTGTATTGATACAAGTATGGATTTATTTATTCTACATTATTCATGAGAGAGAGACTTTTCATTGAAAAATACCTGTGGAAAATGATTCATTGTAAGCAAGGTGTCATCTTTAAACAAATCTCTGAGAATTCTGTCATATCTGAGATAATTTACTGTGTGTCTTTTTTCATTTAATTTGTTACTTTTTATTGCCAATTTCTAACTCCAAGAGATTTTTTTACTAAATGTTATTCATTAAACCATAATATTTACATATACCACTTCCTATCTCGCAAAAAAATGTTGTAGCTAATTGGAGCCAAACATCTGCCTGCAAATAATATGACAAACTTTGGAAGATATTACAGTCTGTAAATTGTTAGTTATTATACATTTACATACAAAAAAGCCCACATATTAGAAACAGCTAAGATTAAGAACATGTATCATAAACTAAAAGTTAAAAAATCCTTGTAGGATATTTTATTTTTTCTGAATCAAAACATTTCAAACCAAGGTCCTCCTGAGTTCAAAAAGAGCACTTAAATTTTAAAAGTGTTTATATATGGAACTATACAATTAAAACACCCAAGCAAATGTACCTTTGCCCTACATATTGCAATAACCAAATAATTATGATTAAGGCATTTCAATGTTTCAAGTTAGAGGATTTTTTAAACCATTCCATTTTTTCAACATAATTTTCCATTAAAGTACAGAATTAAAGTTGTATAACAGTGTTTAATTGCTTTTGAATTTTATTTAGAATTAATTCAAAGGATCTATTTCTAAAACAATTGTAATTTGAAGCTTGAAAAATGCAATATAGACTTCATATACAATTGTATCTCCACTAATAAAAGCAAATGTGTTTGTTTTTTTTAAACTGTTAATAAGACAACTGGTCCTTATTATGTCATCAGATTGGCACTGGCAAACCTGACTGCCTACACACAGCCTTATAAATGTGGCTTGGTATAAATGTAGGTATCTCTCCACCCAGATTCATCTGTCAGATCTATCAATTTTAAACCAATTATGCTTTCTTTCTAAAAAATTTGCAGCTCCAGCACAAGATCCCTAGAACTAAATATCAGATTATTTTTATATCACCTATTCACCAACTTCTGAGACACATTGAGGGATCTGAAGTTGACCAGTTCTGTAAATCATCCCTTCTCACTGTGAGAAAGGTAATTATTGAAAGATAATGTTTTTTTAGGGTGGAAAGAAGTTAGCACAAAATATTTTTTCCTGTTGATTGTCAATATAGCCAACATATTGCGCTCTTAGGGTGTCTATGAAAGTAAAAGGATGATTTTATGAAAAAAGTGGAAATCAAAGTTTGGAGATTTGAACCTTGGAATCTTTTGCCTTGGGCAAATATGGTCCTCAATGGTCACTTCCTCAAAGGGATCATAAGACCCACACTTTTCTTATTTTGCTACTCAATAGTCTTAATAATACTTTGTCCATTATAGTAAAATTCACTCCTGTAAAGAAATACAGCACAGGGTCTGTACTTTAAATATTCAATATATGGCTTTAAATGGGCCCATTTGTCAATTGCAGCCCTCATACATTATCTAGATGCTTCATGGTATAGCTACAAGGCAAGAAATTGGTGATACCAAAGCTCCAAGAAGGTGACCTGCCTAATTGCCAAATTATCAAGCCTCTCTGTGCCTCATATTTGCTAGATGTAACACAGAGTCATGGTGTATACCACACAGATTTATGATGTATAATATCATAATTCTAGGTAGCTATGAAGTATCAGATCAGTCAATGTCAATGGTTAGAATACTGTAATATAGTACAGAATACAATACATGATTCCCTATTTTCTCTTTACAAAAGATAAGTACCTCATGTGGATTCCTGCAAGGAAGACGATAGATTCCAGGGGTTCCTGGTTCTCAGTTGATGCTTAGTCCATTACTAGATCCTTCCTCTATAAATAGTGAAGCATATAATATACAATGCTGTAACAATGGATAAGCAAGACTGGTGAAAGTAATGCTGCTGCTTAGTACTATAAGAATTTTGAAAGCTCAAGTTTTATGCATTCATACAGCTAATCCATTTAAAGAAACAGAACATGAATGCATAATTTGATTCTTCCTGCCTTTGGATGTGTATTTACAGACACACAACATATTGTTGGAGAACCTATGCATAAAATGTTGGAATGTGTGTGTATCAAACCCAGGAAATGGACAAAGTGTAAAGAAAATCTTAGTGCATGTGTAAGGAGAGGTGAAATCGATTTAATTTCTTATTGATTTGTAGTCTCTAAAAAATTAGGAATGTCCAATAATGGGAAATATAGATAAGGGTGGCAGTATGGTCAAGTGAATAGGGCACTTGACATATACATATGAGACCTGGGGTGAAATAAAGTCCCATCAAACTTAATGGGAGTTTTTCCATTGACTTCAGTGAGCCAGAATTTCACACCTGAGTTCTGTTCCTATCTTTGCCACTAATCTGCTACATAAGCACAGATAAATCTCTGGGTCTCTTCTGCTATCTGCTCCACTGATCCTTTGTTTTATATGAGATGTTAAGCTCTTGGGAACAGAGACTTTGTCTTGCTATGAATTATAACCATGTATAGCAAAATGAGACACAAATGTCAGAGGAAGAGGGGGAATAGTCAGATTTTCCTGGTACAACTGAACAATGAGTTAATTAAGGACACATTAAAAATGAAATAATTTCCTTTTATTCTTCACTACGTATAATTTCTTTTTACTAACCCTACTCCTTATTCTAGAATCCATAGAATTTAGATATTAGTGTATACTCTTCTTTAATTTCTAGAAAAGACATTAAAGTTGTAGTTACAAGAATAATTTACTGTACTTCATGTACTGTACTTAATAATTTTGAATCTCACTCCCCGTGAATGACACAAGACAGAGGTGTGAGGTCTTTCTCTGGAGTGAGTCTTCTCACTCACAAAAGTTAGAGAAGTGCAGGAGGCAGAAAAAACTTAGCATTATTTTTTCTGATTGACAGCCTAATAAGGCATTTTTGTGAAGATACTTGGGAGTGTTGTTACATCCAATTAGTGGTCCCCTCTAGCATTGCAAGCCTAATTTGTGAGGAAGATAAAATAAAAAAAAAAAACAGGAAATGTTCTCTATACTAACCCTTGAAAAGGATATATGAAAAATATGACAAAAAGTCTTACAGGGTCCATATGTGTGTGTGTGTGTGTGTGTGTGTGTCCATGCATACACACACACACATATGTTATAGATATGTATATAGATGCAGAAGTGTTGAAAATACATTTTAAAATCTGCCAGTGAAATGGTTAATGTGGAAATAAATCAACATTCCTTTCTATCTATGTTGCAAACATTATTATCTCCAAGTCACATTTTAATTTCATACTTGATGCTTCAGCTCATGCCATGTTTTTAGTTAGCGATGGCCTATTAAGCTGCTAATTTATATACTGTTGTGAAGGCCTCTGCAAATGCTGCTCTGTAAATAATAGAGCAGTGATCCATAACCACCTTCCATGTAACAGCATAGAGTCCACTGCAGCTAATATGAAAGAACTGCTGGTTGCTAGGTGCCAAAATGCTGCTTGCCTATTTAGGAACTGCTATAGTTTTGTCTCCCTGCTAAGATGACAAAAGTATAATTAGAGATTAATCAAGAGCTACATTAGTGCCACAGTTTCCTGCAGGCTGACTTTTGTTGCTCACCAGCAGTTAAGTGCATCTGCCTGTATTTACCAGTTCTCTGGAGATTTAGAAATTTATTGTCATATTTACAGAGACAGCTATAGAAGAGTTATCAAATCATGGAGCAAACTTGACAAAATGAATATAATTTACAATTCCAGATTTGAGTCTATTTATTTTTTAAAAACATTCCCTACATGAAAATGTTTTAAATGTTGTGCCAGTACATGATTACTGAGGTGGGATTCAGGAGGGTTAGGGGGGCAGTTAAGCCCAAACCATTTGTGATTTCTAGTGTATGTTCACTAACATGAAACTCTGGATTACATAGAAGAAAGGGTGTTTTTTGGGGGGGGGGTTTAATTGAAATCAAGATAATTTATAAGCCGATTTATTTAGATTTTCACAAATTAGTTGACTTTCTAGTTGGCTTTTTTAAGCTATGACACTGAATTCAGTCTCATTCATATGCCCATAAGCTGCATCTTTACTAGAAATAACATTTATTTGTAAATGATTATGCTAGCTTCTTCATGGTGGAGCATTCTATCATGCTGTAATGCTCAAAAATGGAGAAATAAACACCCTCTACCCTGCAGGACCCCTCTCTCCAATTCATTTTCTGGTCATTTTATTAGAGATTTTACAAACATTAAATAACATGTTAGTAAGCTATGAATTGAGTCCTGCTCTACTGAAGGATAAGAGCTTAGGTCTACTAGTATCTAAGAGCTAAATTGAGACAGAGACTTAATAATACAAGAGCGTGGTAACATCTACCACGCCTACCAGAGTGGAATCCAGAATGCTGAGTGAGGAGCTTGAATTCCCTATATAGCCCATGATGAGGATTAAACATCTCTGAACAGTTTTCAAAATAGCCAGAAAGCTGAACAGAGACCTGCCTAGAGCTAATCAATATGGAATTACTGAAGACAGTGTCTATGTTGTAGCCAGTAGGGGTGTGCAAAGCGGGTCCTGTTCGATTCGGATTCGGCCCGAATCGGAGACAGTGATTCAATTAATTCATTCAGATCACTGTCCCTGATTCGATTAGGCAGAATCTGAATCTGAAGATTCGATGCTGATTCAGAAAATCAGCAATTAGGACATAGACACAGCTTTAAATGCTTTTTCTACATACCTCAAGGTACCAGCGTGGCTTGTGAATGCTGCAATGCTGGGGTGGATGGAGCATCCAACAGGAGTGCAGGGTGGACTTCTGCATGCTTGGTGGAGAACCCAGAAGTGGACCGGAAGTACTTCCAGTCCACTTCTGGATCCACCAGGGAGCACACTGGGGGTCTACTTCTGGGTCTGCTGCTGAGCGCACTGGGGCTCCCCCCTGTGCTCCTGTGGGATGCTCCATCTGCCTCAGCATTGCAGCATTCACAAGCTGCATCTGGTACTTTGAGGTATGTAGAAAAAACATTTAAAGCTGTGTCTATGTCTGAATCATCAAATCTTTCTGAATCTCTCCAAATCAATTTGGACAGTTCTGCTTTGATTCAGAGAGATTAAAGGGTCTCATGATTCAGTTTGAATTCAGAGATTCGGCCACTGAATTGGGCTGAATCTCCACCAAATCAAATCAGGAACTGAAGCTTCCCAGAGCTCTAGTAGCCAGTCCTTTTGGGGTTTCAGTACTTTAGGCTATCAGGAAGCCATTTCTATCTATTGGGATCCACAGCCCAGAAACTCTCCTGAAAAGTGCCTACAATCCTTCTTTCAGGTTTCAATATGAGTGACTAATGTAAAGGATTATGATATAATTGTGAAAAATGCTAATGTAATTCTAATATGTAGTAGGCAGGCTATTTGTGTAGATACAAGGAATCATTGGTATCGCTGGCATTTATAAGATCCGTTTTGTGTACAGTTTTGGACTCATGTTCAGAAAGGATTAATTTAAACTGGGAACAGGTGCAAAGAATAACTACTGGAACTGTGAGGAGAATGGAGAACCTATTTTATAAGACCTTGGGATGTTTAGAGAGGAAAATGAAGTTCAAGACAGGATAGGACTACTCTTTATGATTACCAGAAAGGGAATAGTGCTATTTAAGTTAGAGAACAATACTATCATGTAATCAAATCACTACAAACTGGCCATGAGGAAATTAAGATTGGAAATTAGAAGGATGTTTCTGATGGTTAGAGGAGCAAAGGCCTTCTGAAAAAGTAGGGGGAAAGAGCTTGACAACTTTAAGGAAAGGAAAGATCATATAGATTATTCTTGAACCACACGATATGTGGTTTTAAGTATGTAGTATTACTACAATAGAGATGAAAGGAAGCTTGTATTCCATGTTTTAAGACATCTTCCGGTTACCCGTGTCTCCAGCATGTTGCGTCAATGCTCTAATTCTGAGCTGCCAGAAAAAAAGCAGTCCTTTACTCATTTGTGAATCTATCTTCCAAACAATTTTACCAGCTGAAAATCATTCAGAAATTTTAGCCCAAATTCACAAACAGTTTTAGGATGATCAAATGCATATTTTCCAGAAAATTACTACTTACAATATTTATCCCAAACTTTATTTTTTCAATAGATATAGCCTGAAATCATAGACCGTGTCAAGATAACTGCAGCCGTGCAGTATGTGGCACTGCAGACACATCTGTGGTGCCACACACTTCACAATCAGAAATTCCCTGCACTGCTACCTTGCCCATGTGGAAGAAAACACATGCAGAAAAAAATGGGGTGGTGCACATGGCGGCAGCACGTGCCACCCAAAACTGGAGCCTGGTCAGCCAGAACCATACTCTGGCTGCCAGCCAGGCTCCCAGCTGCAGGAGCACCGCACCTGCAGAGTTCTCAGCCCCCAGGAGCCCACTGTCTTCATTCATATACAGGAGTGGGTATACTAATTTATGAGGAATTGTCACTAACACACCCCCAAAACTATTTTGTCATTCAAATATTTGGAGTCAGGAAGCAATTTTCTACTAGGTCAGTCAGACTGGTTAGGACCTGTCCTCCCTTAGTAGTGTGGGATATAGCCCAGTTCCTCAGATCATCTGCTCATACTTACTTAAGAATTGTGCAATGGTTATGCCTTTTTCTCTTCTGCTCTTCTCTTCTAGTGCACTTTGTTTTACCAAGTGTTTGTAGCTATGATATATGAAAGGAATTGGAGTTCTTGTGAAGCCTTTTACAAAAAAATGCCATCCAGAAAATGCAGACTCCAGCTACATACATACATTCAAATAATCTGGGAGGATTCTCCAAGGTTTGTTCTTCTGGTAGAAAATTAATCCAGAGCTGCATGTTCCAAATATTTGAATGCTGAGACCCTTAAGAATAGAGAGTTTGCAGTGCTGACACTGTGCAGATGGGGAAGAGAGAAAGAAAGGGGAGGCTCCATGTACACATCTGAGTACTCTCTGAAAGCTCTCTTAGTCTGCTTGCTGACAGATGGCAGCAGTACATAGGGCAGCCCTGACTGGCTGTTCAAGGTTGCCCATAGTCAGCCTGTGCTTCCTTGTAGCACAATGTGGGGAATGTGAAGGGAGCATGTTCTGCTTTGTAATAGAGCAGCAGAGTCCAGCAAGCAGCACACTTTCTCCCTTGGAAGGACCTAGGGAAGGGGAATGCTGGAAGACTATATCCTTTTCTGAGATAGGAGATAGGATATGCCTGCACAGCATGTACAGGCATCTCTGCTCTCCCAGGAGAAACTCTAATTAGAATGATTTAATCCTGGTTTTTCCCATATTAATTTTTTCCTAAAGCAGCCATTTTTACTCTGGGAGAAAAAGCCTGAACATCTGAACAGTTGTGGTTTCTTCTAGGAGAGCAGTCTGTATAAAGACTCAGAGTCCTGGAAAGCTCCTGGCAGTCATACATTGCCATGTTTGTATATTTAATGCCTTGAATAGAGATGGCCAGAAAGTAGGTTTTTCCTCATAAAAGTAATTTCTTTTTTGATAACTTGTTTAGCTGGAAACATTTTTTTAATTTCTCAAAAACAAAACTTCTGTTAATATTTAGTTTCAAAACAGTAGGTTCCTATAGGGTCAAATGCCTGGTCATCCTAGGGGCCCTGAAAGACCCTGCTCTAGCTCTAGGTTCAGTGTGCAAAAGCCCTGAGAAACACAGCTTCCAGGTCTTATTTGTTTCAGGGAGCTGCTCATTGAAATTGATACTCTTGTCAGTTTCACTGTAGTTTCTAGTAGTGGCAAAATTGATAAAAGTGTCAGTTACACTGAGCTACTACTCAGGACTCCCAGGATTCTTTGCCTGAGGAAAGTGGTCTGTAAAGACTTCTGAACTCTCAGACTAACTGTCTCAAGAACTGAGCAGCATAACAACCCCTCTGGCCAAGAAGTACAGAAAACCTGGACCCCTGCCCAACATATGTTGAATGATTAAGTTACCCAAAGCTACAAATCCTGGGAACCTGTCCCAACAGTCCCAGTCTCCAAGATCTTGTTCCAGGAAGGAAACTGGAGTAACACTTTGTTTAGCACTGAACTTCAAGGGCTTCTGGATACCTGGCTCCACAGAAGGGAGACTAGTAACCTTGAATGGTCAGCCACCTCAAAGCAATGGGCCCAAGAAGAATAATGGTGCACAGCAGTCCACTAAGAACCCTATCCTTTTGGCCAAAAGTTGATAGAACTCAAGCTGTTTCAGGTAAAACATATGAGTTCAATGAATTGGCAATATATAACAAACTATTTTGAAAGAAATAAAAGACCCACTGTAGTCTGGAAGATTCATAGATTCATAGATGTAGGGTTGGAAGGGACCTTGCAGATCTTCTGGTCCAAGCCCCGACCCTGGGCAGGAGAGAAAACTGGGCTCAAATGACCCCAGCTAGGTAATTGTCAAGCATCCTCTTAAAGACCCCCAAGGTAGGAGCCAGTACTACTTCCCTTGGAAGTTGGTTCCAGATCCTAGCCTCCCTGACAGTGAAGTAGTGCCTCCTGATATCTAGTCTGAACCTACTCTCTAACAACTTATGGTCATTATTCCTTGTTACTCCGGGAGGGGAACAAGGTCTCTCCCAATCCCTGCTGGTTCCCTCCTAGTAAGTTTATAGACAGCCACCAGGTCCCCTCTCAGCCTTCTCTTGTGAAGGCTGAACAGGTTAAGGTCCCGTAGCCTCTCCTCGTAGGGTCTCTCCTACTGTCCCTGGATCATGTGAGTGGCCCTCCTTTGTACTCTCTCAATGCTGTCCATATTCCTCCTGAAGTGCGGCGCCCAGAACTGGATGCAGTACTCCAACTGCGGCCTGATCAGTGTTGCATAGAGGGGAAGGATCACCTCCTTGGACCTGCTTAGTCAATCAGAACTAACCTGAAGGCCATCACAATTACTGAAAGTCTTTCCTTTGGCTTCTTTTTCCTTTGAATAAGACTCATAAAAAAGATGCAGTTTCCAAGTGAAATGAGGTACATAGTTTTGTCTACACAATTATTTAGAGCAGTGATTTTCAACCAGGATGCTACAGTGCCCTTGGGTGCCTTGAGATGCTTTCAAATCACTGTTGGGTGCCACAAAATTTTAGCACTGTTAAGTATGCAAATATGATTCACAAGATACACTCAGATATTTAACATAGAATTCATAGTGTTAAAAAAATTCTGACCTATAATGATCTTTGTAACAGAATTGTTCTATCATTTTTCTGTAGTAAAAAAACAAAAACAAAAAACCAGTAAAAACTAAGTGCTGGCACTTCCCAGCAGGCACTTCAAGTCTATCCAGGGGTGCCTCAAGACCAGGGATGGGCAAAATGGCTGATCTTCCAACAGCCAGACTCCATTTCCCAGCCTCCCCTGCCCACATGGCTTGGGCCAGTCTCCATGGAGACCCCAGCTGCACCTGAAGGAAAAGCTCAGGTTGTGGTTGCCATCAAGACCAGCTTGAGTCGCACTGGCAGTGTGTGCACCAGAGCAGTGCAGGGGGCTGCTCTGGAGCCACTGGGAACTTGGGATGGGAGCAACTTGCTCCGGAGCCAGGACAGAGCCACAATCTGTAGCCTGCATGATCTGTGCAGGGGTGCACGAGCAGGGGATCATGGCTCTGCCCTGCCTTCCTGCAGTGGTGATAGCCTGGTCTGGAGTTGGGGCAGAGCCATGATCCCCTGCTTGTATGCCCCTGTCCAGAGCATGCAGGCTACAGATTGCACAGCCTCTGCCTACCAGCAGCAGCAGGCAACTGGCCCTCGGGGCACTCACAGCCTGCGGAAAACAGAGCCCCTTCATGACATGCTGTCCAAGTGAGCCCCAGAACTGCACATGGCTGGGCCGCTGGCTCCATCATGCAGAGTTCACATGCATGAGCCCTGCACTGCCAGGCAGAGGACCGCATGATGAAGCCAGTAGTGTGGGTCATGGGGTGTGGCTGGGGCAACAAAGAGAGGGGCAGAGCTGTCCTGGTTCCATAGTGCAGAGCTCCCCACAATTCCCCATGACCTGCGCATGGCAGTAAGCAGGGCTGAGCTGCTGGTTACATTGCATGGGGCTCCCCACAGAGGTAAGTAGCTTGGGCAAAGTACCCAGGAACTGCATGTGAGCCGCATGGAGCCCCATATGATGGATCTAGGTGGACCCCATGCTCCCATTGGCCCAGGCTCCATGCTTCTGCCACCCCACCCTAGGCCCCCACCAACTCTGGCCTCATGCTCCTCCCCAACTGCTGCTGCTGCACTTCCATTCACTGTGTCCCCCTTCCCCTTCCTGCTGCCCCCACTCTATCCATCCACTGCCCTTCCCCTACACCTGCCCCTGCTTGCCTCTCCTCCTCACCCCCCCCTTCCTCCTTTAACCCCCAACTTTGGGTCAAAGTTGCCCCATGGGGGAGGATGGGAGCCCAGCGTGTGCTGCCCCCATGGGAGTGAGTGGGTCTTGGGCCAATGTGAGCACAGCAGGGGCAGCCCAGGGCCAGGCCAGAAACAGTGAATTGGTAGGCACCCACCTGTGTGCTGGATGAAATCGCCTGGCGGGCCAGGCCATATTTTACCTGTCCCTGCCTTAGACAGTACTGGCCATGGATACCCTAACAAAAAATCCAATCAGCAAGTCAATTAAGAAGACTTTTTCAGAATTTAATTTCCATGAAAAAATAAACACAGTTCTTAGACAGTAATTCTAATCTGGACATTTGTTTTTAATTCTCAATTTCTTTGGGAGATAGAAATGGAATTTCTATCCAGATAAAGTTATTCATTTGCTGATGGGCATTCTAAAACAGAAAGATTAGAGCACCTACTTATGTTTTCATGGCAAGATAGTGGCAGAGCTAAGAACAGAATTGGCCTGATAGCCTGCTTTTTACAGCATGCCTACAATGCAGATTCTTTACCATAGTGTAGATATATCTAGGGTTCTATCTAAAGGAGGGTGAAACTAAGGTTTTTTCATGGCCCGTTCACAGTGTGAAGAGCCACATTTGCAGGTATCTTGTGGTGGCCCCAAACCTTGTCCCTGATTGGCCAAGGGGCCCCAGAGGCCATGCCCCTCACTGCTGATTAGCAAGGAGGGATACCCTTCATGCAGCACCACCCCACAACACTGATTGGAAGAGAGGCCTAGCAGGAGAGGAAGGAGGAGGGGAAGCCACCATCTTGGCTGCTCTCCTTGATGCTGCTTCACCAATTGGTGTCTTCTCCTCCAAGGCAGACTGTGAGGTTGGCCAGCATTTTATTTTTAAATAGTTTTTGTTTTTATTTTTTTTAAGGTGTTCTATGGAAAGTCTCAGCAAATGCCATGTTTCATGGTGATCACAGAAACTGCCATTTTTTGCGGTTTCCATGAAAACCGCAAACATGCAACTTAAGTGGGTCTCTGGACATTTCTAAGTTAGCTTTATATTAAACAGGGAGCTCAGTACACATCAAAAAATATTCCTAAGGAGCTAAGTAAATAGTGTGATTGTTAGCCAGTGCTGTCCTACATGCTGCCGTAGTTGGACTATCAGCAATAGTTGGGTTAGCTAAGTTTAACTAGCATAGATATATCAGAGTAACAGCAGTCATCTATCCCCTTTGACTGTCTTTTCTGTTGACATTTTCTATATAATGACCTGTGATTGATGTAATGAATTTGGCATCATTCTCAATAGAAAACACATGACAATATGAACAGTATCAAAATTAGGCACATACAAGAGGGATGCAGAATGGGCCTTTAATAAGAGGCACAAAATCCCTTTTTGTTATCTAAATCATCATCTCTTGAGTGACTCTATCCACTTGTCGCTGAGAAATGGTCTATTTTCTGTAAGCTTTAAGCAAGACACATTGGTCTAATATGTCCATTTGTGGGCTGTCTAGGGGGATAAGTCTAGTATTACATAAAGAATGTGTTCTGTTTCCACCATGAGGACAGGAAACTTTACAGGGAAACCTAGAGGAACTCACTCACACTTAATAGGACCAATGCTTACAATCTAATGAGCCTATAAAACACACACAGTGGACAGTAAAAGCACAGAAGGTAGGCAGCCCACCCTGAATGTCTTTATTTTAACTGAAAATGAGTCAGAAACTGAATAGAGGAAGTAATATACAATGTTAGATAAAGAGTTCTGTGCTCGGACTAATAATACAAAAATCTACAATTCAGCATTCCTTTAAAATGAACAGTGTTTGCTGAAAGGTATTAGTTACTAAAAATTGAAGTCCTGATTTCACTCTCATTAAATTTTGTTTGAAAATATTTTTTTTCAGAATTTCATTCCCAGGGGAAAAAAATGAGTTTTTGAGTTCTAATCTGAGTTGTGTCATCTTTTAAATTTTCAATTTCTTCAGGAGACAGAAATTGTATTTTACAGCAAGATCAGCCTATTCATTTACTGATAATGCATACTGTAAGACAGAAAAAAATAAGATACTTTCCTAAGGTTACACTACAAGTCAGTGATAGAGCTACAAACAGATGTCAGGTAGCCTGCCTTCTATGGCGTGTCTACACTACAATTTTTTCAGTGTAGCATAAAGTCACAGCTCATGGTATGTACTACCTAAGATTACTAAGTATTGGTATAAACCTTTCTTATATTTATTAATATCTACAGGTTTGTAGATAATAAAGCTATTGTTGCAAGCAAGAGATTCCAGTACTGAGGCAGAAGCAGAGGAGTAGTGGAATTGAGATGTCTAGAGAAGTGCAGAGTCTCAGTGCAAAGATGAAGGTACAGAAGGTGTATGCTTATCTGGACTCATACATATTTTATTTCCCATTGGCTAAAGCAGGAAGTCTAGTGTCTTTCAGGGGAGGAAAGAGTCAGATTATCTTAAATGTTTCTCCACTCTTGGTCTTTAACCAGCCATTTTCCAAAGTCCTCAGAGGCAATGCACTGGATCCTGGGGTGCTTTTGTCAGCAAGACACTTGCCTGCCTAAACACTTTCTTCCATGTATAGCCCTTCCTTGGACCCACCATAGCTTTATTCCTTGTTCTCCTCAGACTTTTTCTCTTCTACCCAAGATCTTTTCCCAAGTTCTGTAAAAAACATCTGAAGAATTGGGCTCCCACATCATCAGTATTCTTGTTAGGTATCTTGCAAAGCAACTTTTCCCCATGCACTGTTGGAAGCAGCATTGTATTCATAGGAGCACTGACAACTGGCTAAAAAGACTGCTAAGCTTCAAAATCAAATGGTACATCTCACAGGCTTTATTTTATATATAAAATAAACTATACTGTCTCTATGTCACTAGTTTTCAACCTCTTGTCTGTGACCATGCAGACAATGTCTAAGAGGTCTGCGAAAGATAACTATGATAAATCAAAAGTATGCAAATACCTACACTTACGATTCAAAAGGGTCTGTGTGCCTCCATTCAAAATTTCCAAAGGTATCTTTGCCTCCATTTGAAAATTTTTAGGGGTCCACAAATGAAAAAAGGTTAAAAAACACTATTCTATATGCACATACACACCCACCCACCCCATATTTCTTCACATACACCATGCACCTTTTCCCCAAACTAACAGCTGCTAGAAACAAGAGTATGTGTTATATGAAAGAAATATGGTAAAAGCACATTCTGCTACTTACTTGGTGAAACTGAAAGTAAAATCAGCAGCCATCCTCAGTGAGTAGGCTGAGTTCTCTAGCTGCTGCTACTCAGTTACTTATTACAAGGAAAGATTTTTTTTTCTTCTTTCTACCTTTCAAAATCAGGTACATATTGTAATATGGGGCATATTCTTTGGGAGAGAAAATGGTTTGTGGGGGGTATAATCACCAACAAGCTACCTATCCTATTTTATATCTGGTGCATATCAGTGTGATACCAAACTCAGATCCACAGTGGATTGCATATATTCAAGGGCAGTGAGGGAATTTTTGTTGTTTATTTGTTTGGAAAGGAGGAAAGGAAATCTACAGATATGTTACAATTTTCACTTGAGCCTAGCTTTTATTTTCAGGGTGAGTTATCTTGCAATAAAGTCAGGTGGGGTTAAATGACTAGAAAAACATGGTTCAGGAAGTAGTTTTGCAATGCTAGAATCCAAAGGTTTCACCTGTAGATTGTCTCTAATTTTCAAAAGTTCATCATCATATAATAGCTGGCAATATAAGTTTCCCATAGAAGAGAACATTTTTTACATAGAAAGCAAAAAAAAAAAAGCCATAGAAAATATTAAATGGATTATAGGCAAGCCCAGGTATGTTGTGTTCTCAGACTTGAAGCAATAGAGAGTGATTATGTATTAAAATAAAGAAGTTCTCCAGGATTAAGGAAGAACCTCTGTATAACTGTAGCAGTCACTTGGGATCAAACGTTAGATCCAAAAGCCAGCTGCACACCACAGATGAACAATTTTGTTCAACACAATTACCTTGATTGCAGCTAATCTGATTTGGACTGCTGTATATATGTATGTGCATCTAATTTTACATAAGGGGCGATACCTTTGGTGGCTGAATTAGGTCAAAATACAAAAGAAAAAATAGCTAATAAGCAAGGAACATTATCAAAATTTTAAATCCACAATTGTACTCTATTTCCACAAACCCACTGCTTTGATGAAAATTGTTTATTGCATGGCTAAGTTCTTATCTAGACGGCATCTTCCGGGCTTTGAAGATTTTACCATAGTCTTAGAAATAAAAAAATTGAGCAAATTGCTGTGCTTTTCTGTAATTTTATAAAACAGGGTGTTTCAAGATAAATTACACTAGCGGACAGTATCTGTCTAGTACCACAAAACACATGTAAAATACCTGTAATTTAGTCATTTCAAGGCATGCATGAAAAAAGGTAATAAACACAAATACAGCCATTCTAGTTTGCAGACATGCAGACTTCACAAGTTAGAAGGATCTCAGGCTTACTAAATATCAAAGATGGTATCTGTACTACACACCAAACTACATAAAATTGCCTTCAAATTTAAGGTGCAATTTATTTCAAATGGCATAAAGTTGAAGCTAGCAGCACTAGCACACACAGATACATATGCACTGGTTATGTGTGTGTCAGTATCTGGAGTTAGAAATAGAATCCCTCTCAGGATGATACATAAAAGTGTAGTTACATCTAATGTACAAATATATTTTGATACAGTATACAAAATAAAATATGGTCATATTATCTTCATTTCTTTGCCAGTATTGGGGGGGGAGGGTTGTAATAAACATTTTATATTGTCCCTTTCTGTGTAATGCTTTGCTTTGAGAGTACTTCTTCCCTCCCAAACTCTCACATTATATTTAAAATGTTATTATGTGTTCAGTGTGGTTTTCTGTCATTTTTTCCCTTCTTTTCTCCCATTCAGGAAGCACTTACTTGACCAGAATGCATTTTCTTTTCTACTGTTTATAAAAAAAAGAAAAAAATTAAGATGATATTATTGTCTCTTGCTTAGCTTCAAAAACAGGAACAAGAAAGAAAAGGTGACTTGGGCAGAAAAAAAGAATGACAAACTTTAAATTGTCTGTTAATGTGCTGAATTTTAGGAGTTAATATTTATTCCCTTGAACTCATACCACTCTCAAATATAAACACGTGTCCAGGAAGGACCTTTCATAATGGATGAAGATATTTAACATTACTCCACCATTTTGCTGTTTTACTTCCAACACCATGTGACATTTGAAACTGTTATTATTGCAATGTGAAATATACAACACTATAAATGTACAGTTCTTTACACATTCATATTTCCTTAAAGTTTCTTACATTTTTTGTTGTGCTCCCCAAACACTGTCCTTATGTTAGTTAAGCACCAAGGGACTTTTGAAAATCTCACTAAGCACCAATCTTTATCTTATGGCATCTACATCCTCTTAATAATATGCTTTCTATTCTTTTGGGATATCAACCCTAAAACTCCAGGTGTACAACTGTATAGCCCCAGCAGACGTTGATCCTTTTTTTCAATGAAACTTTCAAAAATGTAAGTAGTAACAAGAAAAGCAATTAAAATCTGAGCTGGACATTTTCTGAAACCACAAACTGAGCCTCAATGTGTTCTAAAAATTGCTAAGAATGTGCATTTCTAAGAATTTATGTATTTTATGGTATGAAAGAATTGCAATAAATGAAACAAGAGTGAACCATTAAACTGTGAATTTGAGGAAAGTACAAATATATGACTTACAGCAGTGACACAGCAGAAAGTAGGATACCTTTCATGAAGATCAATTTTGCAACACATTGCATATATCCTATCTGTGATTAACATGGTATACACACTGTGTTCCTCTCAACATGAGATTTTTTTTTTTTTTTAAATGGTGAGGTCTGAAGATAAATAGAAGCAGCAGTAGTGACACTTCAAACATTTCTAGGATGGCCTTTATCAGACAGGTACTGGTGAGACATAAGAAAGAGTATACATAAAGGTAATTAGCACTGAAGAAATGATACAGAGGATGAATGGTTTCCTTTGGGCAGAGACTGTTCTCACGGAACATGTACAGACTTCAGGCAGACACAAAGTTACAGTATGCCCAATTACTCTGTCACTATGGAGGCTGGTAATTGTCTTTTTAAACACAGAAATCCCTGACACCTGTGAATTTTCCTGTATATCCATTAACCTCTGGGTTTGGTAGTCTTTTTTCTATCGTATCATCTACCTCTTTGTACCAGTGCTTCAAGGCAACTCTGCTGATTACCATTTCTGGGAATACTGCTGCTTCAGGTGCAGGAATCTAGAAATGACATTTCAGTATTGGCGGTGCTGATTCACTGGCACTAACATGTCATTTCCAGAAGCACTACCTCTCACAGACATTCCAGTATGGCAGATCAGTGGGTCGGAGGGTAAAAGCAGGTTACCCATGGGTGGAAGCAGATAATGGGCATTTTATTACAAACACATCTCTTTTTTTAAAGCTGTTATTCTCAAGGATTATTCATGTGACCCCAGCCATGATTTTGATTTCATAAAATGAAATTGTAGTACTGTTCATGCCCACAATTGATTATGCATGCGGTCAGTATTAACAGATTTAACAGATGCATTTTATTAACCTCTTAGTTGCTAGACTCTTTTGAGTAAGATGGTGCTTTTCTTTTAAATCGTGCATCTTCATGACTGAAATTCATAATCAGGCTGGCATTAAACGTGATTCATATATCTGACACATTCAGACACAGACAGTTCAAATATAAAACAATGAGCATGTTCTCATTTAAACAATTATTGGTCTCGAAATAAAGGGCTGCTAAGCTGAAAAAGGATTACCGAGGTATGTTGTTTAAGATATAATTTCTATGAAGAGAACACATTTAAGATTCCCCCACCCCACACACTCCTTCCATTTAGGAAGCACTACTTGTATCAGAGGGTTTATCTTTCTAATATTTCTAAAATGAAAAATTAAGTTGTTTTTTCATGGAACTAAAAATAGGAACAAGAAGGAAAAATGAAATTTAGAAAAACAATAAGAATGGCACTCTTTATGTTGGTACATTAATGTGTTGAATCTATGAGACAGTATTTATTCCCTTTGACTTGCATTGCCATGATATGTGAACATGTTTCCACTAAAGTCTTTTTTCATTATTTAAAAATAATATAGCTGAAAACAAATTATTTTGCATTTTCTTAATTACAGATTTTGTTTCAGTGTGATTTGGTGTGTGGATTCTTTCCTTTAACTTAGTGTTGAGTCAGTGCTCCTGCATGTTGCTAGGGCATCAGCCCCCCATCCATGACTACATTACATGATATACATGATTAATTTATGTTTATTCAAATCCCCTCTTTTAATTTCAGTTCACAGCTTGTAAAATCCTAGTGTAATGTGCCTGTGCACTGCTGGGCAAAGAAGGGATCCTGTGGAGGCTCTTCCCTCTCCAATGTCCCTCACTGTCTCTGCCCAGCATGCTGAGTACACTGGGCTTTTATCTACACTGGAGGCCCCACCCCTGAAGTCTGCCAGACCTTCAAAGCACAGTCTTCAGTCAGGTCCAGGGGCTCCTCACCCCTCAACCCTCCAAGTAGGGGCAGGGCAAGCCCCTCCCAGCTGTTACCTGATTGGTAGAAATGTTCCACCAATTCAAAGTGTACTTCTCCAAGCCGGGGTTGCCAGGTAAAAGCAGTGAGCCCACCACAAGTGCACTCCAGCCTGCTACCGCGTCTCATATATCAGTGTCTCCGCATTCCCAAATGGCAGTGGGGGTACTTTAACTAAAGCCAGTTTGATGAGCTTCAGGTAAAGCACACACCCCCCCTCCCCCCCTCCACTGCCGTTTTGAACCATGGGGATGCTGATACATGAGATACTCTGGGCACTTTAATTAACACAGCTGTCAGAGCCACTCTACTTAAAGCACCCTCCTCCCCCCCAGAGCACATGTAAAATTGCCCTCCATTGTGAGGTACTAGGAAAATGCACATTAGCCTGTCTTAATGTGTATTAACTAAAGAACACAGGACTCCTGCAGATCTGCAGGGAGCCTGCCCCAACATGCTGGAAATCCAGCACATCGGATCAGGCTCGATTAATTGAGTCTGCTGGAGCATGGAAATTGACATGCTCCGGCAGCCTTCTGCATCATGTGCATCAGCATTCTCATGCACCCCCTGTTGAGAAAATGGTGGCAGGACACTTTAAAATAAAATATGTTCAATGAGCTTTAGTTCAAAGCACCCCACCACCATTTTTTCAGCATGGGAATGCTGATATATGTGATGTGTGGGCACTTTAGCGTTACTGGCTAATTAAAGTGCCCAGTGCCACATCCCAGAGCATGTGTAAAAATGCCCATGGTTTTTAAGTGACTTTTAATGCACATTAAATAGCACGGTGTTTTGAGCAATGCTTTAATGCTCATTAAAACAGTCTAATGTGCATTAAAGCACACAAGTAGATGTGCCCCATGTTCTCTCTCTTCCTCATGCCAGTATAAATTATATCAGTATACATATTGAAATGTGTGTCATGTGTCCATGAACCTCTGGCACTTGCAGTGAATCAGTATTTATCTTGCTTAGCTCCAATGTCTTTGGAACAGCTTGTATCCACGCACTTCTTTTAGCTATAGAAACTTTGCTAATTTAAAATAATTCTCTAAAGCTTGCATAGTCTGTTTTCTCCCTCCCAGCTTCAAAAGTGAATTGTTCACATCCAGCAAGTCTTAGTTTTGACATTTGAATGCTTAACAGAAGTTTTTCCTAGTCTCTGTCTGTTCAGGGGTCAGAAATTTACAGCCAGCTGTGAAGCCGATCTTCTCTGGTATAGCCCGGGTGTACATGGGTTTGTACTTCCCTTTCCAATTGAGGGAATTATTGGCAGGGCAGTGTGCTGTGGAGGGACACAACAGCCCAGCGGCCACCTCCATCCCCTATAGAGTCAGGTCCAGTCAATCAATTACTTAACTATATACAGATTTATTATTACAACAAAACCATTAAAGGGTAAGGATGTAGATTATATATATATGTACAAATTTATAAAACAATAAACCCTTTAATATATATATATATATACACAGATATACATATACCCAGTTTCATTTAAAATATAGATGAACAATAGAACAAACCAGACCAAAGGATATTAATTGGGCAACCTTATAACTCGATTCATATACAAACTATTACTTCAAGTTATTCACATAAACTATAAGGCACAGTCCACAAATATAATCAGCAGTCCTTAGACTACCTGGGTGCCTTCCAGGGCAGGGGCCCCACTCCCAAGGTACTACTACAGGAAAGGAGGTGGGGGGAAAGAAAAAGGAGAGGAAGACCCCAAAGACTCCTAAGGTCCCCCACTATCACCCAGGAGTGGCCCACGTGGTGCCCTTTTGCAACCCTAGGGGTGGGGCCTCCCCTGTGGGGGACCCTCTCTCCAGGGTAGCTTACTACTCCACAGTGTGCATAGGCATTGACCACCTGTTGGGAGAAGTGAACTAACTTCAGATGGGCACACCATTTTAGGGCAACCTAAGCTCTGGTTAGGATGATCTAAATGTAATGCTGCTTAGACATATCCTTATTTATTCACTAGTTTTTACACTTTGGAATATTTATAATATAACATAACATGATGAAATATTGTTTCCCCTTCTTCCTTCTTCACTCTGTAACAGATCAGAACAAATAGTATTGCACTGTATAATGTTTGGCCAGCTAATATCTACATGGCAATTTGGTCCCCAAGCTTCTATTCACCCACATTACAAATGAGTATAAAGATCCTGGTATCTACTTTTGTTCAATTTTAATACAACATTGAATCTCATGTTGGCGAGCTACAACATTACCAACAGCTACAGGATCACATAAAGCTATGTGAAAGGACACATTAATTACATAGAAAATAGAAACACTAATTACATAGATCCCTAGAAAACATTAATTACATAGATTCATAGAAAACCAATTCTATCATATTTCTCACCGAAATCATCTGATCAGAGTGATCATAAATGAGTGTAGCCTTCATGTCCCTTACACATGAAGCAGTACAAAAGCTTTAAAAAAGATATACCAAATACTGCATTAGCAATAACACTGCCTCTTATGTGTTTTGGCTGTTAAAAAAAGTACATCCCTGAGTACACTAATATTTATGCATCATGAAATTAATTATGCTGTTTAAACAAACATGACATCAATTATCTGCCTCATAATTAAATGTCTTCTTAAACAGTGCTTAGTTGTTATAATGAGTTCAACTGAGTGATAGCCTTCTACACAGGTAAATGTGCAGGAGGAGATTTGTTGTGTTTATTAATCAGATAGACTTTTTGCCATTATTCTAATATTGGCATTTTGCTTATTTACTTAGGCATGAAGGCACTAAGTTTATTTTGAGTCACACATACCAGTAAGGGCCTGAGTGTGATTCATTTATGCACATCAGTGGACTACTCCTTCAAGTAATTGCTCACTGACGCAAGAGGTCCTCATTCTGATACCAGCCAGCAATGAAAAATATTTGCCACCCCATGTACGGCAATAACTTTCACTATATACTATTAATGGGCAGTGTAACTGAATGATAACTATTTACTTTGAAAAAATGATAATATAATAAAACAAAAAATAGTATTTTTCTTTTAAGGAAGATGTGAATTAGCAATCATCAGGATATTCATTACCTGTATATACCATATATGCTATTTCTCAGCAACCATTTTTTGTAGGAACAAGTTACACTCATATAGCTCACATCTATTAAAAGATTGTGTGTACGCTATTTAGAGTTTAGTTCAAAGGATTTACAATGATTGTTTTAAGCTCAGTCAAACTACTAGATATTCCATGAATGATTCTCCAGCCTTGGTTCATGCAGTATTCTTGCAATTTCCCAATATGGAAGTTCAAATGTAAGTTTATGAGATCTTTATTTCTTTCCCTGTGTATGTGTGTTGTGGGTATATAAATACATACATACATACATACACACATATATATATATATGTGTGTGTGTGTGTGTGTGTGTGTGTGTGTGTGTGTCTGTGTCTGTGTATACACACACACAACATACACACACAGGAAAAGAAATAAAGATCTCATAAATTTACATTTGAACTCCCATATATATGTATTATGTATGTATTATGTATTATGTATGCATTATGTATATATGTATATACTAGCCAATTGCCCGTTAGGAATGGTGGGGGGCAGCGTGTGGGGATGGAGCCCCATCCTCCCCCATCGGGGCCCTTTACCACCTGCTGCTTGGGGTCCGGGCCTATACCCCCCTCCCTGCTACAGCAGTGGGGGGAGGGAAGGAGTGGGTCCCGGCCTGATGCAGGGGAGGACTGGGCTCCAGGGTGGGGAGAAGCTGAGTCACTGCAGCAAGGGGAGAAGCAGGCCTGGGCCAACCTGGTGGCAGTGGGGGAATGGGAGGAGCAGGCTCAGAGCCAACAGGGAGGGGGAGGGAGGGAAGCAGTGGGCCTGGGCCTGGGCCTGGGCCTGAGAGGGGGTGCTCGCTCCTCCCATCTCCCCACCACTGCCATGTTGAGCTGGGCCCGCTGCTTCCCACCACTACCACCACCACCACGGCAGACTGGCTTCTCCCCCAGCTTGGGCTTGGTCCTCCTCCCGGCCTGCTTCAGGCCCAGGCCCACTCCTCCCCCCACCCCAGCACCGCCGCAGCATGCCCACTATTCTCCCAACCCACATCAGGCCTGCTCCTCCCCTTACCACCACCACCTCAGCCCTGCAGGCAACAACGATGGAAAGGGGGAGGGACAGGCCGAGGCCAAGGCCAGTCGCTTCACCCCCTCCACAGCATGCGACCCCACTGCCCCCCGTGCCGCTGCTGCTATCACCTGCAAGGAGTAATGGGGGGGGGCGAGGCCAGCTCTGGTGGCTTTGTGCCCCCACTCCACTCCATCATTGCTACCTGCAGGGAACAGGGTAGGGGGGATGAGGCCAGTGCTGCTGGCCTTCCCCCCCACCCCCATTCTGTCTGCTGTGTTGGCCCCACCTCCAGTGAGCAGGAGTCCCCTGTGCCCCCACCATCATGGCGGTGCTCCACCACTACCAGCTCCTGTTCGACCGCTTGTCAGCCAATCAGAGCATGAATAAAGCATTATGGACAGACAGACAGACATACACTTTTATAATATCAGAATATGTATGTATGTGTATGTATATACATATATATGTACATATATATATATATATATATATGTAAGTGTATATGTACACACACACACACACACACACACACATATATATATATAGATATATAGATATATATATATGAAAGATATAAAGGTCTCATAAACTTACACTATATATGTAATTAAGGAAATATACATGTTTGATCTGATAAAGGCCTTTAATACAGTCAACAGACAGGAACTTTTTATTGTTCTGAAGAAAATGGGTTGTTCACCCAAACTGTTGAACATCATTCACTCATTACATCAAGGTATGAGGGCAACTGTAGTGTACGAAAACAAAAAATCAAACATCTTTGACATCAACAATGAGGTGAAACAGGGGTGTGTCTTAGCCCCCATGCTTTTTAACATCTTCTTTTCATTCCTGCTTCTTCATGAATTCAAGGACAACAATGATGGCATTTATCTTTTAACCAGACTAAATTGAGGCTTTTTCAACATTGCAAGGTTTAGAGCAAAAAAACACTGTGAAAGAGTGATTCTGAGAGATTTCCTGCTTCTGGATGACATGGCCTTGGTTGCCCACAGTGAATCTTCCCTGCAAAATCTCTTCTGCAGATTTTGAGTCATGCAAGAGCTTCAGGATGGCAATTATTCTAACGGGGCCCATCCTCAAGAGCAGGAACATGCGTTCCCCAGGGACAAATACCAGTGGCACATAGTTGTCCCTGGGGAATGCCCCTGCAGGTGCACACTGGTGCACAGCAAGTTGCTTCACGTGGGGTTTGCTCCAGCAGCCTTACCTGGTGTCCTGGGGCCCTCCTGGTACTCCAGCAGTGGCAATTTGGGCATGTGGAGCCTGGCCAGCAGCTGCAGTGTGGCTCTGGCTGTCCAAGTTCTGGTTTCAGGCAGAACACGCTGCTGCCATGTGTACTGCAATGCTTTTTTCTGGTACAGGTCTTTTTGACACTGGGGTTTCCCACTATCAAAAAAACCCACCACACTGCAAATTAGCAGCACAGGGACCACCTGCAGTCCTGGACTGATGTTCACTCAAACTTATTCGAATTAGACTAGTTAAGTGCATCAAACTTCTGTACCAGATCCCCTATCAAATCATGTCAGATCACTGTCTGCTGACATCTCTGGCACCTTTGTGGTTCCCTTGCTTCCCCCACCTTTCAGGGAAGTGCGCTAGCTTTGTCAGGCCAAGCACCCAGCTGGCTGCACCCCCCTGGCTGTCACAGAGCAGTCAGCACAGTGGCTGATGATGGCGGGGAAAGCGGGGTGGGGTGCTTTGCCACAGTGGCTGACGATGGCGGGGAAGGTGAGGAGTGGTCTCTGCCATGCCCTGAAGCTCAGCTAGGCTCTGTGCCCCTCACAGGGGGCTCCTGGGTTGGGGTGTGGGAGCCCACCCAAGGATCCCAGTGACCCTGTGAGTGGACACTGTGCCAGGTAGCACAACTGGCTGCAGGGGACAGGTGAGCATGGTTGCCTCCACTGCCTACCTGCAGTTTAGAGATGCTGGCAGTGGGAGGAGGCCTGTTTGTTTGTTCCCGGCAGCCAATCAGGGGTGGCCCAGATGTTGGGCTGCTCTCAGCAGCCTCCAGCAGCCTGAGGAGACCGGATGCAGGAATGCCCCAAAGCTGCTGGCCTTGGCTAGTGTAGACAGTTTGCATGCCCTCCCCCATGAAAGGGCAAACGTGTGTTCTGTTTACTCCCAAACTAATCTATGTCACTTACAGAAACCCACATAAATTTGGTCAATTCTGCCTTGGGCTTTTTGAACATGTGTTGCTAGCCATTATTTTAAGGTATGCGATATGAAGTGTGAGAAAATCTAGTACATTGAGACCAGATCCCTCAATAAAACCAAAAACACAAAACAAACAGTATTTTGCACTAAATTTTTTGCAAACTTAGTGCTGAGTCATTCTGACCAGACTGGTGGGACCATATCTTCAGCCACTAAAAGGGGAGATGATTAAATACAAATCAGGGTTGGAAGGGACCTCCAGAACTCATCTAGTCCAACCCCCTGCTCAAAGCAGCATCATCCCCAACTAGATCATCCCAGCCAAGGCTTTTTCTAGCCATGTCTGAAAAACCTCCAAGGACGGAGATTTCACAACCTTTCTGTGTAACCTATTCCAGTGTTTTCATAGATTTCATAGATTTCATAGACATTAGGGCTGGAAGGGACCTCGGAAGATCATCGAGTCCAGCCCCCCGCCCAAAGGGCAGGACGTCAGCTGGGGTCATAGGATCCCAGCAAGATAAGCATCCAGTTTCATCTTGAAGGTGTTCAATGAAGGCGCTTGAACAACCTCCGGTGGCAGGCTGTTCCAGACCTTGGGGGCTCGGACAGTAAAGAAATTCTTCCTTATGTCCAGCCTGAAACGATCTTGTAGTAGTTTGTGACCATTCATCCTCGTCATCCCTTGGGGCGCTCTGGTGAACAAACGTTCCCCTAGATACTGGTGGTCACCCCTGATAAACTTGTAGGTGGCCATCAGATCACCCCTGAGCCTGCACTTTTCCAGGCTAAAGAGCCCCAGGGCTCTCAGCCTGTCATCGTAGGGTCTGCTTCCCTGACCTCTGATCATGTGCGTGGCTCTTCTCTGGACTCTCTCAAGCTTCTCCACATCCTTTTTGAATTGTGGAGCCCAAAACTGGACGCAGTACTCCAGCTGCGGCCTCACTAAGGCCAAGTACAGGGGGAGAATGATGTCCCGGGATTTGCTTGAGAAGCATCTATGGATGCAAGCCAGCGTTTTGGTCGCTTTACTAGCCGCAGCATTGCACTGCAGGCTCATGTTCATCTTGTGGTCAATGATGACCCCCAAGTCTCTTTCTTCCATAGTGCTAACCAACATAGCACTGCCGAGCCTATAAGGATGCTGTGGGTTTTTTTCCCCAAGGTGGAGAACCTTGCATTTATCGGCGTTGAACACCATCAGATTCTCATCCGCCCACTTGCTGAGCCTGTCTGGGTCAGCCTGGATCATCCGCCTGTCTTCTGGTGTGGCTGCTTTGCCCCAAAGTTTGGTGTCATCGGCGAACTTGGCCAGTCCGCTTCTGACTCCAGTGTCCACATCATTAATGAAGATGTTGAACAGTATGGGTCCAAGGACAGAGCCCTGGGGGACCCCACTGGTCACAGGACACCACGATGAGTGACTTCCATCAATTACTACCCTCTGGGTCCGACCCCGGAGCCAATTTTCCAGCCAGTGGATCATGGGGGACCCAAGGCAACAATTGGCCAGTTTCTCCAAGAGACGATCATGGGACACCAGATCGAAGGCTTTTTTGAAGTCAAGATATATGACATCAATCTCATCTCCCTTGTCCAGGTGATAGGTCACCTGGTCGTAGAAGGAAATGAGATTGGTCAAGCAAGACCTACCCGCAACAAACCCATGCTGGCTATCTCTTAAGATGTTGGCGTCGGCCAGTCCATTAAGGATGGCCTCCTTAATAAACTTTTCTAAGATCTTCCCCAGGATAGAAGTCAGGCTGATGGGCCTATAGTTAGCCGGATCCACTTTCCTCCCTTTCCTGAAGATAGGCACCACGTTGGCCTTCTTCCAGTCTTCGGGCACTACACCAGAGCGCCAAGAGTTTTCAAAGATCCGCGCTAGAGGCTGGGCTATGATGCTGGGGTAAGCGGGGCCCGTGGAGAGAAGGGGCTAACCCCCTTAGTGTGTGTGTGGGAGGCGGCAGCTGAGTGGAGCCGGGCCGGGTCAAGCCCCACCCAGGCCCCTACTTCGCCCAGCCCCCCAGGGAGCCACGCAACCGGAGCCGCACGAACAGGCTGCACAAACAGGCGCGCTTCTCTGCCAGCGCGTGAGTTAGCGCGGAGTTCGTGCGGGAGGGCGCCAGACCCTGCCTGCGCACCCCCCAGGGTAGACAGTCCCAGCCGTAGCCAGCCTACCTGAGGCATGACACGGATGGGCACGCGCCGCACCCCGAGGGTCCCCTCGGGCTCTGCGACCCCCCCCCCGGCACCTCAGAGACGGCCACCCAGACGGAGCCCCTGGTTCCGGGCTCCACGCAGACGGAGCCCCTGGCTCTCGGCTGCGGGGGCTGCCTGTCCCTTTTTCAGGCTCTGGGGCCTGGGAGCATGGCGACCTCCCCTTGCGGGGTCTGCTCCCTTTTGGGGTCTCTGGCACGCCAGCTGGAGGAGCTCCAGGCCACAGTCCACAGACTGCGTGCCATCAGGGACTGCGAGCAGGAGATAGACTCCTACTGCCAGGCCCTTCTCCCCCGGGAGGCAGAGGGTAGATCACAGTCTCCCTCCAGGCCAGAGGAGGACTCTGGGACCTCCTGCTGTGTCCAGCCAGGGGCATGGACCAAGGTGGTCAAGGGCCCTAAGGCCCGCTGCACCAAGGCCCCTCCCCCGCCAGAACTGAGCAACAGGTATGCACCTCTTGCTGCCCCAGCAGAGCCTGCTGAGTTGCCGGCCCCCACAGGCAACATGGGCCTAACTGCAACTCCCGCCCCTGCTCTCCCCAAGACAAAACGTAAGGTGTTTGTTGTGGGAGACTCCCTCCTGAGGGGGACGGAGGGGCCAATCTGCCACCCTGACCCCTTAGCCCGGCAAGTCTGCTGCTTCCCAGGGGCCCGCATCCGGGACATTGCAGAGAGGATCCCCAAGCTCCTCAAACCCACAGACCACTATCCCATGCTCCTTATTCATGTGGGCACCAATGACACGGCTCAGAGCACTCCCAGCCAGGTCATGAGGCGCTACAGGGATTTGGGAGCGGGGCTTAAGGGTCTGGGGGCACAGGTGGTGTTCTCGTCGATCCTCCCAGTCTCAGGCTATGGGCTGAGAAGGGACAGGAGGATCTATGTGGTCAACCAAAGACTGCGGCGCTGGTGTCGTCAGGAAGGCTTTGGCTTTCATGACTACAGCCCGCTCTTTGGCGAGAGAGGCAGCGAGCTGCTGGGAAGAGATGGTCTCCACCTCTCTCCCCTAGGGAGGAGGCTCTTCCCAGCCAGACTGGCTGACCTGCTCCACCGGGCTTTAAACAAAGCCCGCTGGGGGACAGGGGGACTACCGCCACTGCTGGCCCGCTGAACAATCCTTGCAAAGCCAGCGGATCACTGCACTCAAGGGAGCCCACCCCAGCCCCAGCCCTGGTAAAATCTGTGGGCAAGGAAGGAGCCCCCCAGGGGGCACTTGCCTGCCTGTACACAAATGCCAGGAGCTTGGGGAATAAGCAGGAGGAGCTCATCCTCCTGCTCAGTGCAAGCAATTACGATGTCATAGGGATCACGGAGACCTGGTGGGACTCCACCCATGACTGGACCACGGGGATAGATGGCTATACCCTGTACAGGAGGGATTGTGTAGAGAAAAGGGGCGGGGGTGTAGCTCTCTACGTTAAGGAAAGCTACGCGTCCCTGCAAGCCGATATTGGCGACAAGGGTGGACGGCTGGAGACCCTCTGGGTTAAAATCCGTGGGGAACACGGCACAGGGGACACAATGGTGGGAGTCTATTACAGACCTCCCACCCAAAGTCCTGAGCTAGACCAGGAGTTTGCCCAGGAACTGGCTGAGGCAGCTTGCTCCAGGACCATGGTTGTCATGGGTGACTTTAATTACCCAGACATCTCGTGGGAGGATCGCTCAGCAAAATCTGAGCGGTCGCAGAGCTTCCTCTCGTGTGTGGATGACCTCTACCTGACTCAAGAAGTCTATGGGCCAACGAGAGGCAAAGCGCTGCTCGACCTGGTACTGGCTACTGGGGAGGACCTAGTCGGCGACCTAGTGATCGATGGGAAGCTGGGTGACAGCGACCACGAGCTGATCACCTTCACCATCCACCGAAAAGCTGGCAAATCAGTCAGCAACACGCAAGTCCTTGACTTCAGGAAAGCCGACTTTGACAAGCTCAGGAGGCTTGTCAGTGAGGCCCTAAGGGACTGTGACCACAGGGAGAGGGGAGTTCAAGAAGAGCGGTTGCTCCTCAAGGGAGCGATCCTCAATGCACAAACTAAGTCTATTCCATCTCGGAGGAAAGGCAGCAAGAGGGCACAGCAGCCCCCCTGGCTCTCCAGGGACCTAGCAAACCTCCTGAGGCTAAAAAGAAAGGCCTACAAAGGATGGAGGATGGGAGTCACCTCCAAGGAGGATTATTCTGCACTGGTCCGGTCCTGTAGGGAGCAGACCAGGAAAGCCAAGGCTGCAACTGAACTCCAGCTAGCTTTGAGCATCAAGGACAATAAAAAGTCCTTTTTCAGATATGTGGGGAGCCGGAGGAAAAGCAGGGGCAACGTTGGACCCCTGCTGAACCAGATGGGGCAACTGACAACTGACGCCCAGGAAAAAGCCAACCTATTAAATAGGTACTTTGCGTCGGTCTTTCATCAGCCCCATGGGACTCCCGTGCCCGCTACAGGGCCGGGAAGTCCGGGTGAGGGTGATCCCCTGCCCTCCATTAATGCTGACTTTGTGAAGGAACATCTTGAGAAGCTGGATACCTTCAAGTCAGCCGGCCCTGACAATCTTCACCCCAGGGTACTCAAGGACTTACTACCCACCTTGTGAGAAAGGTTTTCCTAATATCTAATCTAAACTTCCCCTGCTGCAACTTGAGACCATTGCTCCTTGTTCTGTCATCTGCCACCACTAAGAACAGTCTAACTCCATCTTTGGAACCCCTCTGCAGGTAGTTGCTGTTAAATTTGCTCTCAGTCTTCTCTTTTCCAGATTAAATAAGCCCAGTTCCAACAGCCTCTCCTAATAAGTCATGTGCCCCAGTCCCCTAACCATTGTCATTGCCCTCCGCTGGACTCTCTTTAATTTGTCTACATATTTTCTGTAGTAGAAGGTAGTAGGACCCAAGACTGGACATAGTACTTCATATGTGGCCTCACCGGTGCTGAATAGAGGGGAAGAATCACTTCCCTTGATCTGCTGGCAATGCTCCTATTGATGCATCCCAGCCTGCAACAAAGGCAGACTGTTGACTCATATTCAGCTTACTGTCCACTGTAACCCTTAGGCCCTTTTCTCCAAAGCTTGCTTAGCCAGTCAGTCCTTAGCCTGTATCAGTGCATGGAATTGTTCCAGCCTAAGTGCAGGACTTTGTACTTCTCCTTCTTGAACCTCATGAGATTTCTTTTGATCCATTCCTTTGATTTATTAACATCTCTCTGAATCCTTCCCTACCCTCCTGTGTATCTACTACTCCCTTCAGCTTGGTGTCATCTGCAAACTTGCTGAAGGTGCACTTCTATCCCCAGGTCCATGATGAAAATATTGAACAAAACCAGTCCAAAAACTGAACTCTGGGGCACTACACTTGATACTGGCTGCCAACTAAACATCAAGACATTGAGTACTACCCTCTGAGACTGATGATCCAGCCAGTTTTCTATCCAACTTACAGTCCATTCATCCAACCCATACGTCCTTAGCTTGCTTCCAAGAATCTTGCAGGAGACTATCAAAAGCCTTGCTAAAGTCAAGACATATCTTATCCACTGGTCTCCCTGTACCACAGAGCCAGTCATCTCACCACAGAAGGCATCAAGTTGGTCAGGCATGACTTTCCATTGGTGAATCAATGCTGACTGTTCCTAGCCACCTTCTTCTCCTCCAAGTACTTAGAACTGGATTCCTTAGGACCTGCTCCATGATTTTTCCAGAGACTGCGGTGAGGCTCACTAGTCTGTAGTTTCCTGGATCCTCCTTCTTCCTTTTCTTAAAAATAGGCACTGTATTTTCCCTTTTCCAGTCATCCAGGACCTCTCCTAATCATCAAGATAAACAGTGGCTCTGCAATCAGATCAGCCGACTCCCTCAGCACTTTTAGGTGCATCGTGTCCGGCCCCATTGACTTGTACATGTCCAGCTTTTCTAAGTAGTCCCTAACCTGTTCTTTTGGCACTGTTGGCTGATCCCCTCCTCCCCAACCTGTGCTGCCAGGTGCAGTAGTCTGGGAGCTGACTTTGTCTATGAAGACTGAGGTGAAAAAGGCATTGAGTACTTCAGCCTTTTCTGTACCACCTGTCTATATAGTAAAGGATCCACACTTTCCCATATCCTCCTCTTGTTGCTGATATACTTGTAGAAACACGTTTTGTTACCCTTCATGTCCCTTGCTAGCTGTAACCCCAACTGTACTTTGGCCTTCCTGATTCATCCCTGCATGCCTAAGTAATACTCTTATACTCCCCCCTAGTTGTTTGTGCAAGTTTCCACTTCTTTTAAGCTTCCTTTTTGTGTTTTAGCTCACTGAAGAGTTCCCTGCTAAGCCAAGCTGGTCTTCTGCCATACTTACTAGTCTTCCTACATATAGGGATGGTTTGTTGTTGTGCCCTCAGTAAGGTTTCTTTAAAGTACAGCTAGCTCTCCTGGACTCCTGTCCCCCTCAGACTGGCCATATAGTTACAGATACTTCATAATGATACAGTATTGTTCATGTTTTGGCATGAGTACAAAACAAATCCTGCAGGCTTTATGCAGGTGCTAAGAATATCAGCAGACCTCCTCTAAAGAAAACTGCTGAGGACACAATAATCCTACAAACTGTGTAACTATGGGGAATCCTGATATTTCTTGTGCACTTTTTCCTACAATTCTTTGAAGGTACCTTTCCTTTGAGCTCTTATTCAGTCACTTCTGGGGTGGTAGACAACAGCATTTCATTAAAATCTCTTCCTGTAATGGTAGCAAATTGCTCTGCTTCCTGGGGCCCTGCTACAGGCCCCTGGTGCCACCAGGGGGAGCTCTAAGCCCCTCGCCCTCCCCCTGCCTTGCTAGCACAGGCCAGGGTGGAAGCACAGAGCCAGGAGACAGCTATCTCCTGGCTGAGGCTGGGAAATTACACCCTGCCCCCTGGGGCTTCTTGCTGCCAGGACAGGGAAAATGTTCCCCTGCCCTAGCAGCAGGGAGCTCCTGGCCCTGGCTCACCAATCAGGGGCAGGAGACTTGGAAAGAGCTGCAGGGGAGGGGCAGGTCCCAGCCCCCTATGCTGATGCACTGGTGGGTCTAGTCCACTGCTAGCTGCCCCACTGGCAGATTGGGGCAGGGGGCTGGGACCTACCCCATCCCTGAAGCTCTTTCCAGGCCCTGTACCTTGATCACCTGATTGGGGCACAGGGCTGGGGCCTGCCCCTGACCGGGACAGTTCTGAGCCCCTGCCCTACCCATGGGGCAGGGACTAGGGAGTTTGCTCCCTGCTCAACTACACAAGCATGGAGCTGGGTGGGGAACAGGCTGGGGGACAAGCTTGTTCCATGCCCAGCTTGTTCCCCACTTTGCTCTGTGCTCACAGAGGTGGGCAGGGAATAGGTTTCCCAGCCCCTGCTAGCACAGAGCTCCCAGTACCAGCTCCACAACCATGGATCTGATGCAGTAAGACCATTCCTTGTTATGGAGCTGGCTCTGGGAGGTAAGGATCTCCCAGCCCCCTGCTCCCTGATCACGATGGCAAAGTGGGGGTTGGGAGATAAAGGTCTCCCAGCCCCCATTCCCTGATCGTGATCTCAGAGCAGGGGGCTTGGAGCTCCCGGCTGCTGGGGCTGGGGAAGATGGTCCCTACCCAGGTTTTGATGGTGGAGCCCACCCTGGCAGCAGGCAACTCTGGGGGCAGGGAGAAAGCTCCTGGCCCCTCGTGGACAACTGATGGGGAACAGACTCCTTTATGGTCAGTTGTCTATAAAAGCACTGTTGCACCATTATTAATTGAAAGTAAATTTGCTACTTGCATTTGCAGGTAGCAAATTTACTTGCAATCAACAAGGTTTACTGTGTAGTAAGCATGGCCACATGTAGATGCACATGCTTACTTCGCAGTAAACTATGCTACTGCACAATCAAGTGTCTCATGTAGACATGCCCACTGTAATGTGTGTCTGGACTTGCAATCCCATTCCCTCTCAACCACTTTTTTCACCTTTGCTAGATAAAAGCATTCTATACTATCAGTTATCTTTTTCTTGTATAGGCATTTATAAACAATGATGAAAGCAGAAGAACAATAATTGTGAGCTAAGCAGGTCAAGGGTCTGAAAGGTGGTTTAGAGAGATGGAGGAAGGGACCAAATACCAATGTTTTTGCATACTTCCTGATTTCTCAACATCTTTCATTTTGCTCATCACTAGTCATAAGTTTCAGTTGTCACAAAATGCTTGATTAGGTTAGAAATTTCACCTCAAGTATTGCTTGAACATTTAATTTGTGTATCTGAATGTGCAACCTTCTCCATCCAATTTTGGACAGAGCTGCAAAGACCATAGTGAATAATGCAGGGTACCTATAAAAATTATTCTTCTCTTTGACTGTGCACTGTACAGTTAAATTCCTTAAACACCGATTGAAAACTACTGTTCAACTGTACATTTTTATACGTACAACATTATAAATAGCTAACCCTGCACATTTCAGTTCAGAGAAAATTTTACACCTAATTTATAGATTTCTGAAACTAGATGTTTACAATAGAAATGCCAGAAGCCAGTTAAGTGGCCTGAGTGTCACTGCAATTAATTCAAGCAAATTCACACAAGTAAACAACATGAGATGAGCAGGTGTTTAGTAAAAACTTGCAGTAATAGACTCATGCTCTGGTCTCCAGCTTTCTAAGAAACTAACCTTCTCAGGTAGATGACTACAAAAGCTTTAGAAGGAATGTTAAGTTACATCCTAATTACCAGACTGTGGCCGCATGTATTCAAAATGCTTAATACACTTTGGATTAATTCTACTGTACATTAGCGCAGCTGGCAAAAACCGTACTAATGCACTAATGCGCAGTAGCTTTAGTCCAAAGCCCATTAAGCGTCACTCAGAAAGCGTTCATTCATGCTAATGCACAGTAGTGCCAATTACGGTGCATTTAGTACCTGTTATTACAGGTACTAAATTAATGCGCCATAATTATGGCACATTAATGAATGTGTAGACATTCCCAATTATCACAGTAGAGTCAGGAACTGGAAAATAAATAATACTATAAAATAAATTAATTTTTTAAATAGCTTCTGAGTTGTTCATTATAATTTAATTACCTTCTCTTTTAAACTTTAAAAATATAAAGAAAAAAAAAGATGGATTTGAAGAAAAGATGAAAACTAGTGATCAAGGTCAGTTATCTGTTCTTGGTAGGGATGGCTGCTGTAGTAAAAACAGGAGAGCAAGGTTTGGAAGTTACTATGCAAGGAAGTTACGATTTAATAGAATACATTGGAAAATAAAAATACATCCAAGGAAAAATGGGAACTTTGTGAGGGATGAGGTTCTGTGAACTTTCTGAGCTCATTTTTGTTGGCACAAAGTTTGCAAAACTACTTCACATGCATAAATGAGAAGTCTTTTTTTCTTGAGGGCGAACGTATGTTGGAGGGTTTGGGATTTTTTTTTTTAGTCCACAAACAATTTACAGTGATACTTAGGGCTAAAAGAGAAATCAACAGAATAAAGTGCCTTAGGTCTTTTTCTTTTTTATCAGAATACTTCTCTCTTCCCATTTAATATTTTTTCACTTCCTTTGTTTTTATTTGGTTTGGTTTTACATTATAATTTCCCCCCCTCTTTGTTTCTCTTGCGTACTTTTGCCTGCCCCCTCCTAACCCTATTGTTTCATTGCATTTCTGTCTGTTCGCATCTTTGTTGTTTTTTTCTCTCAGACTTTCCTGCACAGAATATCAATCTAATAATAGAGTCTGAGTTCAATTTTACAAGCCCTGGCATCTAGTGCATTTGGAATTCGACAAAATTAATTTTCCAATCCTGACAGCTAAAGGGTTTTCATGGCCTATTCTATATAAGGTGGTGATTTATAATGCAGTATATGATTATGATTTTTTATTTAAACTTTTGCTATTATGTTATTCATGGATATGATTATTGAGCAAGATCACTGTAGCTACATAATTCATGCACATCTTCCACAAACCGACACAATAGAATGTATGTATTAATTAATAACTCCATTTATCCCTTGATTTACTTCCACATACATTTGAATGGTCAACTTTAAGGAGTACAAATTTTCAGAGAAAGTAACCTCGAAAGTCACATGCTCAGTGATTTTCAGGAAGCATTTTTTTTAATTTTTAACTCACTTGTTAGTATTTACTAGAAGTTCATTCATGCTCAGCCAAAACAACATCACATATCTTTTCTGGATAATCACAACCACTCAACCACATGGACTGAATGTCAAAATGTATATATTCAAGGAGCTATTTTGAATCAAGAAACAGGGTTCAAAAAGACCACAAATAAGTTACTGCACAATTTTAATGAAAGGTCTGAGGAACTTGCTGTCTAAGAAACAAGTGCAAAAGCAAGAAGGCACAAATTCTAGATCCCGAGCCGGTATAAATTGATATTATCCTAATAACTTCATCTGAAGCTGAACTGAGCTGAATACAAGAGAGAAGCAAAAAAAGAGAGAATAAAATTAATGAATGATGGGGACACAAGTAGATTGCATGATTTAAAAAATCCAGAAAGATTTATGCTGCAAAGAATAAACATGGTATTCAAAAGCCATGTACAATCATGTATTCGTTTTTAATGTATAAGAAGGTCACAACAGGAAAAACATAAGCTTTACCCAGGATGGGGAAGAAGAACAGCCAGAATTAATTCTTAGTACTGATTAGGGATCCAGGATCAGTCTTATAGTCCTATCATCTGAGCAACACAGGACAGTGAGATGGTGCTTGCCCTTAAGATCTTACAGTATTTTTATCACTAAAAGAACCAGGTCTCCTGCCTCTAAATGGAGTGCCTTAATAACTAAGCAATTGTCAGAAATGCTCTTGTTTGCTGGTTCTGTCTACTTACAGAACATTTGCATTTTTGGTCACACAATGTGCCAGTGTTTTCAACAGGAAGGCTAGAGGACACTGCTGTCCCTACAATCTGGAGATTAGGACACTATAGTCAAGGAAAGTGGATCAACCAGCTTGATTACTTCCTTGGTGAATGCTATCATAGTGAAACTACCACCATTGGTCAGTGGGTGTGTCCACATGAGATGCTTTACTGAATATTAGACTAATTTAATGCGCTGTAAAGCATCACCATCTACACAAGTGAAACAATTACTGTGCAGTATATTAGATACAGGTACTAGAAAAATGGCACATTAACTAATGCTTCATACCACACATGTAGATGCTGACATGTAGATGCTGCCTGCCAGCCATGTGGAGACTGGGACCCGTTCCAATCTCTACATGGCTGGGAGAGCTGTCCCGGCTGCCAGGCAGCTGCCAGGCAGCTGCCTCCCAGCCAGGTGGAGCAGCTGTCCAGCAGCCAGGACAGCTCTCCCTGCCCTATGGAAATAAGGACAGGTCCCAATCTCCATGTGGCTGGGATTCAGCTGCCTCTCTAGTGGGACAGCTCCCCCCCGGCTCAGGGCCAGCCAGATTTCCCCCTGGCTGGGACAGAGATGTCCACCAAGCTGGGACAGCTCCCTCCCCCCAACCTCTAGAGCTTGGGGCTAAGCCACTGTGCCTGCTGCCAGTCCTGGGGGTTGCCCCCAGGGGAGCCTGGAGCTCCTGCTGGCTCAATTTGATCCTGAGTGGGGGCTCATGTGCAGGCGTGCACTGGTGAGCACTTTCATGAGATTAAATTTTCTGCACTGAAAATTCAGGCACACATAGACATGCCCAGTTAAGTGCCAACTCTAAGAAGAACCAGACATTCTGTATCCCAACTAAATAGACAGACCTTATATGCAGCCTCCCTTAGGTTTTCCACTCCAGAGAGGAGGACTTCAGGCTCATCTCTATGCTTTCAGCTACCTCTGGCTACCCAGCCACTTCTGGCTTCTCTCAGTTTTACTTTGGAGACACCTACTTCTCCTTATTTCCTATACAAAGAGCCTAGGTACCTAGCTTAATTTTTCACATCTTGATTGCATTTTTATAGCTATGTAAGTTTCTCCATTGACTATACAGAGATCTTAGGTGCATAATTGTATCTATTTGGGAAACCTTACTAGAGGCAAGCACCCAACTTTTAGGCTAAATGGTAACACCTATGATATTTCAATCTGGAACCGACCCTATATTACTATCTAGATGCAAGCTAGATACTTTATTGTTCTTCAGTTCAGATTCTGAACTCAAATATTTCTTAGGTAGACTAATAGATTAAGCCTCTAATTACTAGAGTGGTAGTAGAGGAGTTAATCATATCATATTTATAGGTAATCCTCTGAGAAGATAATTAAAGATCTAGTAACTTCTGGTGCCAGAAAGCATTTATCCTTGGGTACCTCTGCCTTCATAACTGAGTTTCGCTGTGTTTGTGTTTATTTACACAATAAGATGCACATATGTTAGCACCTTATGATAATTGGTTGCAAAGGTTTTCCTTCCTTTGCATTAAAATTTGTGCTGTTAATAGAAAATAAATGTCTGCCTCTGCATATGTTTTGAGGAATTGGATTTATCTTTGAATGTTAAATCTGCTGTTTAATAAGTTGCATTCATTAATACAGAAAGCTTACCAAAACAAGCAAACAAACAAATAAAAAAAAAAAACCTTGAGCTTGAATGACTCCTTCTAGGCTAGACCGGGAGGGCTCAAGTCCTGGGCCATGGGCCAGATCCAGCCTCTAGCATCATATCACTTAGCTTGTGGGGCTCCCCACAGGTCTGAAAATTTGGCAGTGGGGAACGGTGGCACTGCTCCCCTGCTTTCAAATTTCTGGCCCCATTGGGGGCCCTGTGGGCAAGAGAGCATGGTTCTGTTCACTCAACTGGGCATGCAGGGTAGTGTGGGGCCCAGTCCTGGTACATGGAGGCTAGGCAAGGTCTTGTGGGGTCTGATACAGATGTTCAGGACTGGACAGATGCAGTGTGAAGCCTGATCTAGCTTGCACATTGGTCCCACATCAAAAGATTGAACTCCACTGGGCTAAACCTTCCAAAGTGCTCTGTGCTGTACATAGCACAGCAAAGCTCATAAGTTCCCATACTGTCACTGTCTCTGTATCTAGGTTGGTGGAAGATGGCAAATTAAATTGTGATGTAACAAGAAAAGGTCATTTAAGGTTCCACTCTTGGAAACCTAGACACCAGCAACTTGGTGGGGTTTTGTGCTATCATGAAGGGGGCCAAATATCTGGCTCCCCTTCTTCACCCATCTGGTTCACTGAGGCTGCAGTATATTTGGGACAGTGCAAGAGGGATTACTAAATCACAAGTCATGACATTTTATTGCTGGATAATTGGTTAACAAATATGTGCAACAATCTTTAATAACTAATGCAGTGTTAACCGTATGGTGACACAACAGAATTGTAGTCAAGTATTTTTGGACTTTTCATCCATGCCTTTGGCGTGGATAATGTACAAAAATTAATCAACAAAATATTGTTTAAAAAAAAAAAAGTGAAACACTATAGTGAATAATGATCGGTTATTTGTGTCAGTAAACAAAATTAAATAGAATTGCACAGTTCTCAGAATTTATGCTGGTTGGCCAAAGAAATAAAACATATTTTAGAATGTTTAATATGAATGATGTCAATTTCTTTTTTCATGATATTTGCTTTATTCTTCTATCCCCTAAACTTACAAAGTTGGGGATATTTTTCCCTATCTTTAGGCACTAAAGATTGTAGCACAAGCTGGTATAACATCACCCCCTACTGTTCAGTGCTGATACTAGAATTAAACAACAGCTTTATATTCAGCCTATCAAAATCTATTACCTGAGTACTGCATATACAACAGAGCATGAAGAATGGATTCACTGTTGTAGTTCTAATCACATATTCATTAAACTATCTATTTTCAATTAAATCATTTTAGTCATTATCTAATTTACTTGATTGCTAGGAATTCTGGATAACTTAAACTCTCAAAATAGGTAAGATAGACTGTAGTTTCACTTTAACTTTCTAGAATGAATAAATACAATATTTACTTAGAAAATAAAAACATTTGTTTTTTGGAGTAGCTTTTTATTATTCACATTTTCTGTGTAATTTTAAAATGTATCTTCTCAGCTTTTCCATCAGTGACAGGACTATGAAAAACATCCATCTAATGTAGTATGATAAAGATAAATATTATTTTAATTGATTTTAAGAAAGGCTTTTGCTCAGTTTTTGACATGCCTTATTTTAAGAAATTTACCTATTATTTTCTAACATAAATACTTTAGGTACCAGAAGTCAGATATTCAACTTGATTAATACTTTAATGCATGGACTCCTCTTTTGAATTGTGCCTTGAGGCATAATTGCATCTCGGGATGATGATCAAATTAATTACAATATTACAATATTGCAAACATCATGGCTTTTGCTGAAAAGCAGAACCAAAATACATACTAATGTAGCCGAAAATGGAAAACTACTAATGCAGCCAAAAATGGAATCTGAAAAAAAAAGATAGGGAGAACTGATTTCAAATCAATGTGCCTGGAAAACATTTTCTTTTTCTAATCAAGTTATCATTCATTCATTCATTCATTTTGTTTCTGAGCCCAAGGAATACTGGTGTCCATGACCAATGGTCCTATTTATGGATCAACTGGGAAAATTTCAAATCAACAAACCAGCCAGCATTTGGCAATGTAGATATCAGTGCATTTCCAATGTCCTTCATGCTACAAAAACAATTTTAATATAGTCCCAAGTTTACCACAATTATTCCCTACCATGATTGCTGAAAAGTATTTACATTTAAAAAAAAATGTGATTTAAAGGAATAAAGTCCACAGCATTTGAAATTGCCTGCAGGAACACATTTTTATGTCATTGCAACTTTCTACACTGGGATCTTAGCAAGTTAAGAGACGTGAATGAAATAGTGGATAACATTTGCAAAAGCACATCAACAAGTTAGGGCATGTCTACATGGCATAAGACAATGCCATGGAGGTACCCACTTCAGCTCTGTGTATTCCACCTTTTGAACTGAAAGCAGAATAATTATGTTCACATGGTGCTGGACTCAGGTTAATTAGCTCTGAGAAACAGATGTAATTAGTCCAGGCACAGCTATGTTGTTTCCAGTTTTGAAGCCAGCTTGTGTGTGGAACCTAAGTCAAATTTCCCATGTGAATGGCAGTTAGGAACATAAATCTCTTGGAAGGTCAAAAAGTATGTGCTCCTAAGTGTGTCAAACATGTGCCTGCAAGTCATCTAGACTCTCCTGTGCTAGCTTTAAGGTAAGTAGCTTGGGTAGTAAAAGTTCTGTGGCCATAACAGCCTAAAGTTCAGCACAGCCTATATATCTGAGTACTCATGAATTCAGGCAGGTTTTGCCACATGCAGTGAGCTCAATATTGCCCTAGTTACACTGCTCTCAGTATCTGGGCTAGGTACTTAAAGCTAGCTCAGTTATGTCTTCATGAATGGCAGTTACACCTTCAGCTGTAGTGCAAAGTCACTTAGGTGCTTTTGATAATTTTACACAGAGGGCCCTTCACCTTCAAGTGACAGGTGCACATCCATTCTAGCACTTGTCTCCTTCAAAAGGAATCATATAAGCAGTGCAGGCCATAGAGATGTTGGGGCTCAGAACAAGTTTGAAGTCACTCCTCCCTCCTTGACACTCATACCTACTTTGCAGCTACTGAATTTAGGTTGTAGCCTTCTAAAAGTTGTGTACTTTTAGCAAGAGTAACATTGATTCTATCATGATTTTAATGTAAAAATGAAAACATAGTTAGTGTGTTCTGTAAAAGCTATTTGTGACCCATTCAAAATATGGCAGTCTGGGCCCTCAAAAGTTCCTGGGCTTGGGACAAAATTCCTGGTTGCCCTCCCTGTGGGTAGAACTATATATAACTAGATCCTTCTACACAGATGAACTGGCTTCATGGATGATGTGTATAATGAATGGATCCTTCTGCTGAATAGGTCCCTAAACTTTGGTCTTGCAAAAATTACATACATAGATAACTCTGTCACATAGATGTCAATTGAAATGGTGAGTACACATGCACTAATGCACTTTTACTAATGTGCATTAAATTTAGTACCTCCAAGATGAGGTACTAAATAAATGTGCATTAGGCTGTGCTAATGCGCAGTAGTACAAGCTCACACTTTTCAGGTGATGCTTAATGTGCAGTAGCCTATTCCACGATGCATTAGTGTATTAGCAAGGTTTTTTACATGCTGTTTTAATGTGCAGTAGAATAGGCTATGGCTCAGTAAAGCACATATATAGACATGCCCAAGATGAAGTGCCTTAAACTTTAGGCATCCAAAATCTAAAACATATTTTTAAAATGTCACACGTGCTTAAAGCTTCCCACAGAGCAGTTTTGCCAACATTTAATTTATACAGTTTTTGTTTTTAAAAGCTGCATCCGAAGCATGACTTCCAGGGATTTGCATAATAGACGGTGATCATGTAGATGACTAAGCATAAATTAAAGATGTTCTCAGGCTGCATTTTCAAAGGACAGTAGAAAAGAAGAACCTGGGTTACTGAAAGAGGAGGTCATTAGTGGAGCAACATAAGTAGGAAGGCTTTGAAAAAATATCCACAAAGGTAGCACGTGGGAGTGGTAAGGAAAAGAAAGCATTCTGGGCAAAGAGGAGAGTTAAAATGATCTGTGAAAGAATGTGGTTGGATGCATCTGAACATTAATACTCAAGTACTATCTTGCATTATAGATTCTTCCCTCCATTCTAGAAGGGTAGCCTACAGGAGACCCTAGAAAGGTTAGATCCAGGTCATATAGAAGTCACAGCTCTTCCACCAACCCCCCTTCCCTTTCTGTGCTACATCATCTCTGCTGACAAGTGGTCCTCTATACCTCTGGAAGTAAGGCATGATTTGCTGTTTTGTTATAAGGTATATACAGTAAAAGGAGAAAAAGCAGACATAAACCCCCACAATATAAGCATACTTGAGGAATCTGGTAACATTACAGTGTATTCAAGCTTCTCTGCTGAGGCTGTGACTTCAAAATAAACATAGAAAAGAAAGTTCATCCAGAGAAAAACCTTCCTGTCTGCTTACAAACACCAAACCATATGCATCAGGTATATGACAGACTTGCTGGCTGGATCCAGACATGCAGGAACACTGCAAACCTCTGCAGCACCACAAACCACAGGAGTTGCACTTTAATCAGTGTGTGGCCCTGCTAATTTGCAGTGCCAGGGCAAAATTTGCTACTGGGATATCCTAGAACCAAAACAACGAAACTGGAAAAAGAGTGGTGCAAAACACACTAAAGTGGCAGGTGCCAGGACAAACGCCAAGATGGGGGAAAAGGCAGCCCACAGCTCCCTGCTCCCCATCTCCATGTGCTGTGGAGCCCCTGTGCTGAGGCTGGGATCCAGGGTACCTCAAGTTGTTTTTATGTGTCTCAGTGTGGGAGCTCCACTGTGCATGGAAATGGAGGAGCAGACCCTGGGCTGCCTGCTCCCCCATCTCCATAAGCCACTTCCCAGCTGGCCAGGGCACAGGGTGCCTCATCGCAGGGGATGGCTAGCTCCTGCTGAGACACCCTGCACCCCCGCCAGCTCTTTGCCCTGCAGCACCCGGAGCAGTGGGACAGTGTGTCCTGCTGCAAAGCACATGGTCAAGGGCATGCACTGCGGCACAAAGTAGCAGCACAAATTTGTGCTGCTACTATTTGTGCTGCTGCAAAGGCATGCCCCTGCTTGTGTGGACCTGGCCACTAACTTCAAAAGGCTTTGAAGGTCCTAAGGAAGAAATTATTTTGTTGTTCCTTTTTGCCTTATTGCTGGAGAAAATCATACTATACTGGAATTTTTCTTCCTTTAAGTCTATATTTTAAGCCCAGTATTTCAAGTGCTCAACACCTCTATCTCAGGTTAGATTTTCAGTGCTTTCATGTTGGCAGCAAAATATGGGCAGATTTTAAAAGTGCTCATCATCCAGCAACTCCATTAATTATATTTATGGGCAGATTTTCATTGCACCTCAGAGACCAGTGTTGAAATTCTGAACACTTATTTTGGTGGACAAATGGGCACGTCTTTGAAAATGATTGTTGCCAAACCCTAGAAAAATACCCTTAAACATGCCATTCCATGGTTTGGGTCAGCTGGTCTTTGAGATTCTGTTTCTTTCCTTTTGCTCCATTGCCCTCGCTTACTTGATTGTAAACCTCATATTATATATGATTTGTAGTAATCAGATCAGCTTTTCTAGGGCCAGTCTATTCACTATTAGCTAAAATCAGCTCCTTGGTGCCAGCCACCCACACATTTTAAGGTTTTCAAAACGGAATGCATATGATGTGCTTTGAATCCCATTAAATCACAAAAAGCCCAATTCTTCAACCTTTAATCATGCTGGTGGGCATTTATGCATGCCAGTAGCCTTACTGAGGCCATTGTGGTTACTTAGCTGAGTATGTATTTGCCAACATTTGTAAGGTTTCCATACCTTGGCCTAACAACGAAGTCAATTCTCTTCTCCCCCTTCACTCCCCATTCAACTTTGGAATCCATTGAAATTGTGTCTGTGACACTGCGGGCTGAAAAGGACCGCATATGATAAACTCACTTGTGTTAGTATAAATAAAACCCAGATACTTTCATTTTTCTCCCACCAGGTTATTCTGGAATGCCATCAGCATACAAACATAACAGACTTTTTGTGTATTTACCTTCTACTTTTTCTTACTAAGCATCTGACTTAGACTGGCCCATATAATTCCTAGGCAAAAGACAAGGCAACGAATTGACAAGCCTTGTGATTTTACCTCAGTATTTTGCACAGAGTTAACTAACCTTGAACACAAACTTCCTTCTGTTTTCTCTACACACAGTTTGTTCCTTGACTGAGTCAAGTCAGTGAAATGAATGTATACAAAAGAGAATTGTGAAGTTTTAGTCTGCCACATTGTTACTTCAAATAAGCAAGGTTCTAATAAATTATTGTCAAGTTCAAAAAGAATTGCATTTATTCCTTTGTGACCTTTTGTCAAACTGTGTATAATTCTGTTTCCTGTACATGAACCACCTGTATAGATAAGCCTTTTTACATGTCCATATTCATTTGGAACAATATAATTCAAATCTGGGTTTCAAAACAAAGCTATACTTTTCCCACTTTGTAGTGGTGGCTATGGTAAAACATAAAAACCTGAAGAGTTATCACAGTGATTCCAGTTTCAATAATAGGTGCATTGGCTCTTTAAAAAGGATATGTATTTATAAATTATATTATAGATACTATCATCAAAACTGATTTCAATTGTTAAGAAAAAATTATTTTATTTTATTATTTAAAAACTTATGAGACAACAGTAAATAAAGGTAGACAGTGTTGAGACCAACAAAAAAGCTGCTATTGCCTATAAGTTCTAGGAATTTTAAAATCACGTCAGTTGGTCTATGACTCATGGCAATTTACACCAGCTGAAGATCTGAACCTATGGATATATTTCTCTGACCATTACGGATGACCTGCAAGCATGGGCTGACTCTCCTCAAAACCTAAAAATGCTTTTGAACATATCATCTTCATTTAAATTTTTGTTTTATTGCTGGCATCCATCACCATCAAGGCATATCCAGTGACATTAGATATACACAAAAATGGTTTATAGAATTTAAGGCTCATAAAGACTCTCCATGAGCACAAAGGCTCATGGAACCTATAGAATCTACAAACATACAGAGTCATAGATATTTAGTAAGAGTCTATAAAATTACTGTATAATGTAATAGAGAATCATCACTTTTATACGTTTTCTGAATCATCCTAAGGAGTAGGGCTGTGTAAAGCTTCAGTACCTGATTCGATTACGAGGAAATTTGGCCCGACTGAGGACCGAATCTCCGAATCTAATCAGAAGACCAATTAACAGCTCAAAATCTATTTGGAGCATCCGAATCAATTTGGAAAAAGATTCAGAAAAAATTCAACGATTTGGCCATAAACGAAACAGGCAGCTGATGCAGCTGCCTCCAGCTGATGAGTCTGTTGGGGTTGAGGGAGGGGGGAGGGAAGAGGCATGGGGGAAGGAGGGAGTAGGGCTGGGGCTGGGACAAGCTGCCTAGCCAGGGTAGGGGGCGTAGAACTTGGGGGTGGGGGTGGGGGGGCGTGGGTTGCGGGCATGGCAGCGCTCAGAGCAGGGACTTTGCCCTGCTGTCACTTGCCCAGCGAGGGTGGTGGGATATGGCCATGACTCACTCTGGGTGGAAGGGGGCAAGCAGCAGCAGGGCATAGCCCCTGCTCCCAGCACTGCCACACCTGCACCCTGCACCTCCACCTCCCCGTGCTGGCTGGGCAAGGTGTGGCAGCTCCCACCCCCTGGGCCCCCCCGCCCTTGTTGGCAAGTGGCAGCAGCACAGAGTCCCTGCTCCCAGTGCTGCTGCACCCACATCAGTGCTGGAAGTAGGGGCTCTACTCTGTTGCTGCTAGCCAGCTGGCACAGAGAGGTGTGGAATTCGAATGTGGCAGCCCTGGGTGCAGGGACTCTGAGATGCCTTTGCTTGCCCCCTTCTGCCCAGCGTGAGTCGCACCCACATCCCGGCACCCCGCCCACTGCAGCTGGGCAAGTGGCAGCGGGGCAGAGCCCCTGCTCCCAGCACCACCGCTCCTGCATCCTGCTCCCCTCCACCCCCCTTCCCAAGTAACGCACCCCCCCATCCCAGCTGGACAGCTTGTCCCAGCCCCAATCCCTCCCTCCCCCATGCCCTGTTCCTCCCTCCTACCCCAACCCCAACAGACTTACAGCTGGAGGCAGCTGTGTCAGCTGCCTGTTCAGTCTATGGCCAAATTTCCAAAGCAGCTCCAAATCTCTTGGATCTGATTCAGCTGAATCAAATCTGGACAGTGATTCAAATCTCTGAATCAAATCACTATCCTCTGAATCAGCCAAATCCAAATCCTAAGTGAATACTTGCCGCTTCACACAGGCCTACTAAGGAGTTCTATGGCATAGATATTACTTTCTGTTTGAATGTTATACTGCTGCTCCCTTCGTACCATGCTTTAACCTTTAATGACTCCTAACAAGATGGGAGAGAATTGCATATGTTGGAGCCTAGAAAGGACTTTTGGGGTCCATCCAGACAAGTATGTATGTGTAGTATGTGGCACTGCAAACTCGAAGTTCCCACACTGCTAATTTGCAGTGAGGAGGATGTCAAAAAAAAAACATGCCTAAAAAAAGCGAGATGGCGCATGAAGCAGCAGTACATGCCACCCAAAACTGGAGCCTGATCAGCTGGAGCCAAACTCCAGCTGCTGGCCAGGCTCCACATGTCCATGTCGACACTGCTGGAGCCCGTGGAGGCCCTCAGGACCCCAGGTAAGGCTGCTGGAGCCAGTCCAGGTGCTAGCCCCAGCCTCCCCTACCTTACCTGGGGCAACTTGACACATGCCAGAGCACATGTACACAGGCATTCCTTGGCAACAAGTAGCAGCAGCACATATTGTGCCATTGCTATTTGTCCCCAGAGAACACATGTTCCCACTTGTGGGGGTTCAACCTTGGAATACAAGAGGAATTTGGATATTAGTTGGAATCCAGGGTTTGATCACTACTTCATTCAAGTTTTATATCTCCTCATTCTGCAGAAAATATGTAAAGTATCTCAGGTCTTCGCTTACTATCATCTTTTTCTAAAGGCATGTTTTTCAGTATAAACCATTTAAGAAGTCTCCTTTGTAATTGTGTTTTTCACATGTGCCAAGAATAAAGACATCTAGAATAAAGACTGGGCACTCCTACTCATGCATGTGTGTCTATCAAAACAAATTAATAAAAAGAATACTTTCCTGAATGTTAAGATGAACAATCAGAAGATAGGAGGAAAAGACTTCATTGACGAAGACAAAAGCTTTTTCTGGTGCTATCCACTTAAAAAACAAATTAAGCCTTGTGCACAAAACATTCAGTTACACATGTAAAACACATAATTATATGTACAATTGCCCTTCAAACAGCACCAGCACAAATACTACATGCACAATTATTTGCATATGCTACCTGGCACATACATATTTTTAAGGTGTCCGCTTTTGAACAGTTGGGTGTATTATATATTCTTTTATTTCAAGCCTGATTTTCTGACCACTCTTCTGCATGCTAGTCAGAAAAATAAAGCAAGCAGATTCTTAAGCTTCCAAGATTTTCCTCCTTTGGTCACAGTTTCACTGTAAAGCTGAAAACAAGATTTACTCTCAAAATTAATCTCAAGCCCAAATCAAATGCAATAAATGATGCCACCGAGTGGTAGGAAATAAAACAAGTGAAAAAGCCAATAGAGTTGTAGAAATATCTTCCCTTGAGTGAACCTAGCTTGTGTGTGTGTGTGTGTGTGTGTGTGTGTGTGTGTGTGTGTGTGTGTGAGAAAGCTGGAGCTTTATTAGTAAACACTAGTCTGAAGGATTGAAAAAACGAGAAAGAAAGAAAGAAATATAGCAAACCCAGCAAAATAAATATTTTTTTCTACTCATCTTTTCTTCCAGCAAAGAGAAGCATAGGGTACTAAGACAGGTTAATATGATTAAAGTCGAGCCCACATAGAAGTATATCAGCACTGTTTATATCATCATTAAAAAGCCCGGACTTACTGAACTTATTTGAGTCTCCAGACATGTTTCTGACTGACTGGCAAGTAGGTTCTTCACTAATTGTTCGTTTGGGCAGAGCTGTGATTGCAGGGCATTGAAAGGAATACATTTCCTCTGTATTCAAATGAGAATATCTCCAGAGTGTGTATTTAATGTTCTTAATAATGATTCTGTTCCACTGAATTTGTCCTTCTTTTGGATTTCAACCAAAGCAGCTCACGCTTAACCAAATTAAGTCAATTTGTTACACCAAACACTTTCATTAAACACACAAATAAAGAGATTACTTCCAGACCTTTGTTTTTATTTATAATAGGCCTATCATTTGCATCATGTGGATAGTCAACATTGATGAAGCATGAAGCAATATCCTGTGATGTTTCAACAACTCCATGAAACAGCTTGTTTTAAATTCATTTAACTATACATTCATTCAATTGCCTTACTACATTTGGCCAGTTTTTCTAGATAACTTATAAGATTACCTAGGCTAGGCAAAACATTAGTCTTGAGATAAATAGATTATTTGAATTTTGATTTCATTTATAGAAAAAAACAGAAGACATTTAAATTAAAAATATATACAGAAACATTTTTAAAATGTTTAAATGTTTATGAGGTGAATTTTTAAAAAGTTGTCTCATAAGTGTATAAACAGATAAAGCAAGTCTACTAGTAATATAGGCAAAAACAAGATGTGAAACAAAAAGCCATGTTTTGGTCTTCCAAATTCTCTTGCTTTGCAAGATAAGGCCAGGAAGAATTTCCATTATCTGAAACTACAGGCTACTGGGTACAGGCAAAGTGACCAGATAATCAGTTTTGGTTTTAGCCTAAGTAAATTCTCTATAGAAGGCTGCCCATCCTGGCTTTGATTTTTATAGCTTTAGTCAGATTTTAGATTGAGTGTTTGAAATCCTGTTTTACGATGATCAGTAGTAATAAACAATAATGATATTAGTTCTGGTTGAATAGACAACATGTTATGCACTTCCCAGAACAGAGAGGAAAAAAAGCAGGCCCCATGCCAAACAATTTATATTTTAAGGCCCTTGTACTGCAATGTGATGTAAATGAGTGCATCCTTGCAAAACAACATTTTTGTCCTTTTATGTTTAGTCTTAAATACTAATGCTGCTGGAACTGTTTGTAAAAGATATTTGGAATAAAGATGGCCTTGTCTTAGAAATTAAAATATACAAACAACATTTTTGTTTCTTTTTAGTTTTTCTACTTGCTTGATAAAGAATGAAAAAGCAGATTTTTTAATTTATTCATATTATTTCATATTTATCAATGTGAAGGTAGAGAAAGAAGCTGCAAATGACTATGAATGTACCCAAAATCTGCAGCTGTGAATATTGTTATAGATATTAATTATAACATTTTCTTCCTGCAACACTTACCAATATTTCTTCTGGATCTCTTTATACAGTCAAAAGAGCTGAAGGAAAGAACATTTGGATGAAGACTTTTGTTATCTTGCTGTGTCAAGCAGTTCATTTTTTAGCCCCCAAAAACAGCTTCAAAAAGGTCTTCTCTGTCATAGATAAACTCAGAGGATGATAAAGGCTTGTATTTATGCTCTATTTGTTGTAATATCATTTAATAGCCGCCTATTTATCATTTCTTTCCACATAACTTTCTGAAGCTTCTTCCAATTCTGTATCTGACTCCTTGGAGGATTTGAAAGGCAAGATGAGATAAAACACATGCAAGAGCTGTCAGCTAGGTGGGACCACCATCCACGCAGTCAAATAGCACCCAACTGTTTATAGTGATCATCATTAGTCAGAAGGTAATCTTTCATGATAGAGTATTGCTCATGGTACCTGCCAAAACACATACCAATGCTATATTGGCCTAACAAAGCACCTGCTCTTGTTAAAGTATAGCAAAATAGCATTTTAAAATGGAAATGAATTTGGGAGAGTAAGTTTGACAAAAAGCAGATCTACAATAACAGGACTTTCAAATGCCCTGTTATACTCATGTAAAAACCTCCAAGTTTGTTGCTGCTGCTTCATTTTTTGTACCCGTTGTTGTTTTGCATACATTTTGATAACTTGTATTGCATGAATTTCTTCACATATAAGATTTTACAATAAAATAAGACACTCTTCTTTTAAGATATTACCATCTGAGTGCTGTTGAGAGACCACTAACTAGAAAACAGATTGCTTCTATCTGTGCATCTATTGGAATCAAAACTGAATGGACAATGAGAATTGCAGAAGAAAAAGAATCTACATGTTCATTAATGTGCTGTAATTAAAGTGCATTAAGTTTAGTAATTACAGGTACTACCTTAATGCACCATAACTGGCACAACTGCACATCGGTGCCGGCACACATTTTTTTTTTGGTAATGCTAATGGGAAGTAGACTAATTCTACTCTGCATTAGTACATTAGTGCATTAGCATGGTTTTGCCCACCATGCTAACGTGCAGTAAAAGTAGTCTACTGTACTCGAAGTGTCTTGTGTACACGTGCTTAGTCTATTTCCTTCAATTTATAAACAAGGCCTTTCCTGTACTGTAAAACTTGCAGCAATGTAGCTCAATTGATTTAAACTGATTTTGAAAAATACTGCAAAACCTTGGGTCCAGATTCCATTCTATTAGGTCCATTACTTAACTTAGGTTCCCAGGTATGATTCTCTCCACTCTGAAATCTTTAGTGTATCAATTGCATTCATTCAGACATAATCCTGAAACACAAAAATGCAGCAAGAAAGAGGAGGATTCGCCCATTTTTTGTCATAATTTTTTTTTTCAGGGACTTGAGCAGAGTGGAATAGGATAGTACCTCAGCATGTAAGTCCCCCTATGTGCCTAGTTGATAGAATAGAATCTGGCCCTTAGTGCATCACAGCTGACAGGTAGTTGATTATTTCAGTAGTGAGTTTAGTCACGGATCATTTTATATATAATTATAACAAGGTTCTGGGCTCAATATCATCTATGTAAATTCACATTGCCTGCATTCATATATGCAGAATTGTTCTTGCTTCACATTAGTTTAACTGAAATCAGACTCTGGGTAGAGATGGTGTATAATATACATTCATTTTTTTAAATTCAAATTAATAGAATGTGCCCATCAAGCACATTCTCTGGGAGCATTTACATAATTTAAACACACGCACGCACACACATTGAACACATGTTGATGACCAACATAAACCTTAAGTAGAATCTCCTGGGATAAATTAGGCATATTCCTCACCATCACACCCTAAGGCAAAAGCCTGAGAAAAGAGATGAGGTTTACACTATGCCCTGAAGGTAAACAGATTCAGGTTCTGTCAGACCAACAGGGAAAATGAATTCCAGAGATATAGGATATCCATTAAAATGCTCTGACACATGCCCAGATGTTCAAATCTAGTGACAGTAAAAGCACCCCAAGTATTCTCAGTTTTACCAGCTGTGCAGTGAAAGAGTGAGAGTCCCTCAAGTATCTGATCACCAGATCACATGATGCTTTGTAGTCCAGAATAGTATCCTGAATACTATTAAAAAGAAATTGCAAGAAATGTACACACAGAAAAAAAATTGGAAGACAATTAGGACTTCCAATGCACCTGGTAGAAGAGGTCCACTAGGTTAAATGGCTTCCATATTCTTCATTTATTGTAGCTTCTGGGTGGGAATCATGGTTTGCAGAATGCCCCAAGGTGAGTGCACTGTAATAAAATAATAGGAGACAAGGCATGCCTACACGAGAAGTTTCCTGCAGAGTAGACTAATCAGTTCCACAGTAAAGGTCTCAGCAGAGCTACACATGCAGGGCTATTGGACTATAGTAAACTGATAAATTCTGCAGCAGGGTAGTACTTGAAAATACAAGTATTATCCTGCTGTGGAGTTTTTTTCTCAACAGTACCGCATGTGTAGTCATTGATGTGCCTGGCTGGGGCATGAGGGTGCTTCAGTGTGGGGGCTGTCTACCTCCTAGCCCTGCACTGAAGCTCCCTCATGCCCCATCGAGCCCTTCCATAGCACATTGTGTCAGATTAGAGCAGCCCTGGATTGGCAGGCTGATCTCCAGGGCCCTCTACCAGCTGGGGCTGCTCCAACCCAGGTCAGTGTGCTGCAGTCCCAGGGGCACGTTCAAACAGTTTGCTCAGGGGCAATAAACTCCAGCACAATAAGCACTAGAGTTTATTACTTTGAATTAATTGTACATGTAGATGTGTCCACAAAGACATGGAAAACTAGTGCAATCTGCCTTCGAGAAAAACGTTTACAGCCTTTTAGTCAAGCATAGATGAAAACATGGCAAAATTAGCCACTACCAGAGGATCATAGAATAATCAGGGACCTCCAACCACAAGTTTTCTTGCTAAAAGACAGCTGTACCCCTTCAACAACCATGTTAGCCATCATGGTTACTCCCAGGCAAATAGCATCACCTTTGTATTGTCAACTAGCAGGCTTATTTTTATTTCTTCTCAGGTCTTAATCATGGGGAAAGAAAGCCATACTATCCAGCTTAAGTCAAAAGGATGTATAAATATATGCTCCTCAATGATAATATCACTATGACTCCAAAATCCACATGATTTGCTTTAGTAATCTTAACCTGAATCAGGAAGATTGATTATTAGAGTCTTAGAATATGGTTGAGTATTTTTTGACATAACATATATTATTTATTTCAGAAAACACCAAATTATTTAACTAGAAACTTCAGGGATTGGTGAGGTTTTTGACAAATTTCCCCTAAAGTTCTTGGCAAAACATCCTATTTTGACATCATGAAGAAGTTCTGTTTTTCAGTTTAAAGTGACCTTTTGTTTTGAGAGTAGAGTTAGTCTATGCTGGTCTATCATAGTCTACATTAATTTATACCATCACTACCTAGAAAAGGGGAAGAGTGAAATTTGGCTGAAAGTGTGTTTGCAAGTCATCTTTAGTTACCATGTTACCACCTCTCCAGGCCATTCTCAAAACTCATTAAGTAATCTGTGTGGTACTTCTCCCAGTGCTAAGAACTAGATTATAGTGATGCTATGACATGAGTCCTTTTTGAGTAAGACAGGTCTCATTATTTGTAAGGAGACATCACTTCCTTGTCTCTAAAATAAAAATGAAAACAGTAGGAGCTAGAAATTCCTCTTGGAAGGAAGGAGGTAATCATTCAGATATTAAATGTTCACTTTGGGGCTGCAGCAATTTTTCTGCCCCAATTTAAAAGCCTGGTACTAAAAGATTGCAAGGATTATTATAACCCACACTAGAGAGTTCAGTGGGGACTCAAAATTCACAGCAAAAGGAAAGATCTTATCTATAGGGTCACAACCATTTTATTATTGAAATAGCTTCTTAAGCCATCTGGCTGCAGCACCTACAGTTAATATACTATCAACTCAAGACTAAGTTGAGAACCTGAAAATATGGACAAGAAAATGAAGGAGAACATTTGTACATAAACATTTGCTCCTTTCTTCCCCAGCCTTCACAAGTAATTTGTAGTCCTAGGCCTCAATAATGAAACTAACTCTCCAGATATACCCTTAGTATGACTCTTTGTGGGTGTGCAGAAAAAAAAAAAAAATATCAGACTTCCTGCTGCATTGTACAGTAGTGAAGTTTATTTTTGATGCTCACCAGCTTCCTTGATAAATTATAATATTTAATGTTGGCCTCACACAGAGCAGTAGAAAAGTGACATTTTTCATGCGTCCTACCATTCTTCACCTAAATGTTCATTTTCAGATTAGAAGTAGAGTGTTTTTGTTGTTGTTGATTTTCTTGCCTAGTCTATATAGTCACTTTCCATAAGTTCCCTAATGTATAAATGACATTCAGCTCAGCTGGTAGAATACCTATGATAGCTCATAGAAGATAGAATGGCACAAGCAGTCAGCTAGTGTGCAGTTTTGCTGACAGGAAGGTAATAATTATGCCTGAAAAAAAAATCTTTGCACTGAGAGAAGCCAAGTTCTATTCAAATATTACTGAAATAGTATACATGTCTTACCAGTAGGAATGCTGTGAGGAGAGCCTATCATACTGTTTGCTTTTTACCCTTATGAATTTCTTACGGCCAATGTGGGGGCAGGCAGGGGGGGAGAACCCATAACAAAACAGGCAGCAGCATAAGCAGCTGTTTTGGCACTCTGGGCAGAGGTGTCAAGAGCAAGGAGGAGAGAAAGGGGAGAAAAGGTGAGAGAGTCTTACCTGACCCCACTATTCTGGCAACCCCTCTCAATCAGCACCCACACCAGCACAGTGCTTATCCCCCTCAGGTATATTACTGGTAACAGATGCCTAAAAGTCTGGCTCTTCCATCTCCATTGGCAAGAACATGTGGAAAGCAAACAGATGAGAGAGGTTAAAGCAAGGAACTGTAGCTTTATTAACTTTTAATTTTAAGAGAGGACATGAAGTATTATCCCACTCTCACCCCAACTCCCAAAGGGCAGTGCAAAACTAAATAGCCTCAGTGTCCAATAACCAATATTTAGCATCTGTGTTATGATGTTATGAATTAAATAAAACACATCTTAAGTCCACATTTTTTCCATGGAAGTATGTGTACTGGGAAGGTGGTGCAAGAGAGGACATGCAGAGGCAGAAAGCATGAGTCTGATTCTCACCTGGGCAGCGGAAATCCTGGGTTCTGGTCTGGCTTTCATGTGTTTCGTTTACAAAACATTCCCAGGAACAGGAATTCTCTAACTTCATGGATGAGTGCTCTCTAAACGCTAGGAAGCCACCACATGACTTCTTTTAAAAGCAGTGAGGAGGCCTTCTTGAGTCTTTAAAAGGAAAGAGAAAGAGAGTATACTAGGTTGTGTTTCCCAAGTAGATGAAGGTGCCTCTTACAGCCATAAGGATTGAAGCCTCCAAAAGATGTGGGATTTCTTAGGATATTATCTACACTATGTAGCTGTGTTCCTGGGGTGCAATTCTCCCAAACATGCTCTTCATACTCACTCCTGTCTATAAGTACCAACATGGAAATGCCAGTGATGCCAAACGTATCCATATGTAGCCCTGTCTTCAGCATTTCCCTGTTGGCTAGCTCTAGGTAGATATCTGGTCAGCATGCAAGCTATTTTGAAACCTATTCTGATGTGTATAACTCTCCCTGTATACTGCATACTATTCTGGGCAAATGCCTCTAAATTAGGCCTTGTAAATAACTTTTAGGTGCCTGAGTCTTTCATTAACTGTAGCCCCATATCAATCACAAGAGCCCCTTATCAATACACTGGGGTAGCCACAGCTTTCCAAAAGGAGTCATGGAGACCAATAAATATAATTATATGATGGATCTTGATAACATTTTTTAAAGTATCATATAACATGGTTGCTTATGAGAGCAGGGACTTGGACTTGATGACTCAGGAACTCCATTCCAGTCTGTTGTTCTATGTGGATGAAACCTCTCATCTGTGTCAGATAGAAGGAAAGACTAAATTATCATAATGGCCACTTTTAGCCTTAAAAATCTATGAATAAAACATACAGTTTTCACCAGTGAAACCAAATTTTGGTTATATTTCTTGGTTCTTAAATCTGAGTTGAATGCTTATTTTATTTACTATAAAAGAACTAGTTACTAAACATGTTGTTTCTTCTCAAGAAACAACACAGTTGAAACCTGTACCCATAAGAAAAACAATAATTTGTCCTGATTACATGGTGATTTCCTGTTTCATGTCCAGAAATGTTAAATAAAAATGTAAATCATTTCTGTAACTTTCTGCTATTACTTCAGTTCCTAATACCTCACATATCTAATGACTATTTAGGAAACATCCTACAGAAAGGATATCGGACTAGGTATAAAAACAGGACTGGTATTTAGAATTTATATGAAGTTTTGAAGTAAGTCTTGTTCAAATCTATAGAATTTAACAGACAATTACACCCTTAAAAAATCAAGCTATTGGGCAGCACAGTTTGGGGAGAAGGTAAGAAGCCCTCAGTGATTAAAGAACAGGTTAGGGACTATTTAGAAAAGCTGGACACGTACAAGTCCATGGGGTTGGATAAAATGCATCTGAAGGTGCTGAGGGAATTGGCTGATGAGATTGCAGAGCCACTGGCCATTATCTTTGAAAACTCTGGTGATCAGGAGAGGTCCCGGATGATTTGAAAAGGGCAAATATAGTGCCCATATTTAAGAAAGGGAAGAAGGAGGATCCAGGGAATAAAAGACCAGTCAGCCTCACCTCAGTCCCCATAAAAATCATGGAGTAGGTCCTCAAACAATCACTTTCTAAGCACTTAGAGAAGAAGATGATTAGAAACAGTCAGCATGGATTCACCAAGGGCAAGTCATGCCTGACCACCCTGATGCCTGTTATGATGAGATGACTGGTTCTGAGAATGCAGGGAAAACAATGGATGTGGTATACCTTGACTTTAGCAAGGCTTTTGATACTGTCTCTCACAGCATTCCTGCAAGCAAGCTAAGGAAGTATGGGTTAGATGAATGGACTGTAAGGTGGATAGAAAACTGGTGGATTGTTGGTCTCAATGGGCAATAATCAATGTCTCAGTGTCTAGCTGGCAACCAGTACCAAGTAGAGTGGCCTAGGGGTTGGTCCTGGGGGTGGTTTTGCTCAATGTCTTCATTAACAATCTGGAAGATGGGATGGATTGCACCCTCAGCAAGTTTGTGGATGGCACCAAGCTGCGGGGAGTAGAAGATACACTGTAGGGTAGGGCTAGGATTCAGAGTGATGTAGACAAATCGAAGGATTGGACCAAAAGAAATGTCTTGAGGTTCAACAAGAATAAGTGCAAATAACTTATTCAACAAGAATAAGTCCTGCACTTAGGACGGAAAAATCCCATGCACCACTACAGCATGTGAACTGACAAGCTAAGCAGCAGTGCTGCAGAAAAGGACGTGGGGGTTACAGCAGACTGTAAGCTGAATATGAGTCAGCAGTGTGCCCTTGTTGCAAAGAGGGCTAATGGCATATTGGACTGCATTGGTAGGAGCATTGCCTGCAGATCAAGGGAAGTGATTCTTCCCCTCTATTCAGACTGTTGAAGCCACATCTGGAGTATTGTGTCCAGTTTTGAGCCGCCCACTATAGAATATATGTGGACAAGTTGGAGAGAGTCCAGTAGAGGGCAAGGGAAATGGTTCAGGTGCTGGGGCACATGACTTGAGAGGACAGTCTAAGGGAACTGGGTTTATTTAGTCTGCAGAAGAAAAGACTGAGTGGGGATTTAATAGCTGCCTTCACCTACCTGCAGGGTGGTTCCAAAGAAGTTGGAGCTGGACTGTTCTCAGTGGTGACAGATGATTGAACAAGAAGCAATGGTCCGTCTCAAGTTGCACCAAGGGAGGTTTAGGTTGGATATTAGGATAAACTTTCTCACAAGGAGAGTAGTACAGCACTGAATCAGGTTACTTAGGAGGTGGTAGAATCTCCATCCTTGAAAGTTTTTAAGGCTTGGCTTGACATATCTGTGGCTGGGATGATCTAGTTGAGGGTTGTCCTGCTTTGAACAGGGGGTTGAACTAGATGAGTTCTGGAGGTCCCACCCTACACTAATTTTCTGTTATTCTATGATCATATGTTAAATGTGTGAGAATTCGAGACATAGGCTAAATGTTCTGTACAACAGGCCAGATCCTATTCTACCTATAGACGATCTAAGAAGACTTAGGCATCTCAGGGTGATTCAATAGTACCCTGCTTAAGTTCCTCAACATCCGTTAATGCATCTATTTTGTTATAAACTGCCATCTTATCTTAACCCTAAGTCACAAAAATGCAGTGAAGGAAAGAAAGTCTCACCTAACTGTTCTCCAGGGACTTGAATACGGTAGAATTGAATTGCACTCAGGCCCCTAAGTTTATACTTAATACGTGGAATAGAATCCATCTCTCTGTGTGTATAAGTGTTCTAAGTCAGGATACTTTTGTTATAAATAAATTAAAAAAAAGTTCCCATCAGTATGTTTGCCCAATATTGACTATGTGTTTTACAGACATGCTCAGTGTGGCTGTGTTCAATCAACTTCATAGTTGCTTTCTATTACTGCGTACATGCTGCTTCTGGCAGAAGTTTAATGATATTTAAATTCACATATAAGAAAACCTCCCTCTTGAAGAAGAGGGGCTTTTTCCCCATGCTGATTGGGAGAAAAACTTTGTCTTTTATTTGAGGAAATACAGTATGTACGTGTGTGTGTGTATACACACACATCTGTGTGTGTGTGTGTGTGTATACATACACGCACACACACACATATTTAATAAAGATAAATGTAAGGTACTCCACCTGGGAAGGAGGAATCCCCAGCACTCCTATAGGTTAGGGAGTGTCCTTCTCAGCAGCTCGGAGGCAGAGAGGGATCTTGGAGTCATAAATGACTCCAAGATGAACATGAGCCAGCAGTGTAACGAGGCCATCAACAAGGCCAATCACACCTTGTCGTGCATTAGCAGGTGCATGACTAATAGAACAAAGGAGGTGATACTTCCCCTCTATGCAGCACTGGTCAGGCCGCAGTTGGAGTACTGTGTCCAGTTTTGGACGCCACACTTCAAGAGGGACGCGGGCAATCTCGAGAGGGTCCAGAGGAGGGCCACTTGCATGATTAGTGGCCTTCGTGATAGACCCTACGGGAGGAGGTTGAGAGAGCTGAATCTCTTCAGCCTTCGCAAGAGACGGCTGAGGGGAGATCTTGTGGCCGCCTATAAATTTATTAGGGGAGGTCAACGGGGAATAGGGGACGCGCTGTTTACTAAGGTGCCCCAGGGAGTGACTAGTAATAACGGGTGTAAACTAGTTGAGAGTGGATTTAGGTTAGATATTAGGAAGAAATTTTTCACAGTAAGGCTGGCCAGGATCTGGAATGGGCTTCCAAGAGAGGTGGTGCTATCACCTAGCTTGGAGGTCTTCAAGAGGAGGCTAGATAGTCACCTGGCTGGGGTCATCTGACCTCGGTCCTCTTTCCTGCCAGAGGCAGGGGGTCGGACACAATGATCCATTGTGGTCCCTTCCAACTCTACAATCTATGAATCTATGAATATATGTCTGTGTGTGCACACACTTACACATACTGTATTTACTCAAATGAAAGAGAAGGTTTTTTCTCCAAAACAGGTTTTTTGTGTCTGTAATTTCCTCTGCTAGTGGGAATCGCTTCTCTGCCAGTCTTGGGAGATGCTGCAGTCTTGTAAACCTCTTCTGCTTTTCCCTGGCCCTTCTTTTCTCCACATTCTGAACAAAAGGGCTTGTGTTCTTTTTTAACATTGTCCTACCATTTCACTCTGCTTGTATACAATATTTCATCACTCCCCATTCTTCATAATGGCTCCTATGCCATCTGCACACTTGTTTGTCTTCCAGTAGTTTCATATTCATCCCCACACCCCCAAATCCCTGCCTTGCCTGGTATTCCTTGCTCTCCTGTTTCCAACACTATCCTCAGTAGCACAGGTGGTCAGAGAAAAAGACCAGCATTCTCTCTGCCACTCAAACTTTCCAGTCTATAGACCGAAAAATGAAGTCTATATGAGACCATGAGTGGCCTGCCACATCTACTCTAGTAAACCTATTCTCAGCTTCCGGAGTTGTGCCTTTTGGGTGTCCTGTAGTTTAAGCTCCACTGTCATCCTTGCCAGTATCTGTGAGAAGCTATATAATCCTGAGGTGTTGCTCCCCTTCCTATTCTCTACCTCCAATATGCAATAAAACCTCCAACCAATATTAAGGGCAGTGCTCCCAGTAGAAGGATTATCAGTTTTTCCAAGAGGGAGCAGCATGCTTCCCATGCTCCCAGTGTGTAAACACTCAGTATTCTACATCTTTCCCCTCTCTTGTCCCCAGTCATCTGTGACACTCTTCCTCCAAATATCTCTTGATAGGTTATTAGTTGCGACTGAGAATCTTTAATTATTAGTCACACCTGCTGCCCTCTCTCATTACTACCTGACTACATGGAAGAACCATATTTCCATCTTCTTATGAGGTCTTTATACTCCTGTCCTGGTATCCCACATTCCTGCAAACTTAAAACATCTGCTTCTATCTAGTCCAAATACTGGCCTACCCCATGCATTCTGCATGGCTGTGAATACTCATTACATTAACCAATATTAGTGTAATAAGCATATTTATTCCAAAATACTGGGATATCCAAGACCAGACTATGCACTGAGGTCTAGGTCTGGACATGACTCCACTTCTAATCTCAAACTCAAGACCAATCCCTCCATCTCCTCCTGTTCTTCCTGCTCTGTCTTCTCCCTTCACCACATCCATTGCATGTAACAAACTTTGCATTTTGCCTTCCAACAAGAACTTTATCCCAGCAGGGCTTTAGCTTTCCTCTGAAGTCCCCAATGAACCTGAGAGCTTCAGGGCATTGGGCAGGAAGGGGGACCCATCTTCTTTATTCCCATTATTCATCTCCTTTTCTTACCTCCTGTGTCTACAACTCCTGTCAAGAACCTGCCACTCCAGTTTCTGCTTCACACATCTCCCAGAAAACTCCATACCATTGTTCTCATTCTTCTCCTGCTTTCCCTTCTTCCCCCACTCCTTACCCTTTTTAACCCTTCTTACCTCCATGCTCTCTTTCCCTATTCCTCCTACTGCACCTCCCCAACTTCCCTCTGATCCCTTCCCTCCCTCCATTTTCTGTCCTCCACTCATCTGCAACTCTTTTTCCCCTCTTCTCTGTACCCCACTTGCACAGTGTGCAATCACTGTCTACATGTGCAGACCCTTACTGTGCAGTAATTGTCTCTACTTAGCAGTTAATTGGCCTTCTGAAAATACAAGTAGCATTTGCAAGTAGCAAATGACAATAAAATACATGTAGATGGCTGACCTGGAGCAAATTTGGTGCTGGTCAGACAGGCAGTAGGGGATGGGAGATTGCTCCCTGCCCCCAGGAGCTTCCTGCTGCCAGGGGCAGCTGTGCTACAGGAGCTCGGGTGGGAACAATGTCTTCCTGCCCCAGCTGTGGAGAGCTCCTGGCTCCGGCTCCCCAGTCACAGTGTCAAAAAAACCTGCTCCAAAAAAAAAGTGGGACGGGACACTTGGTTGCAGCATGTGCCACCCAAAACCAGAGCCTGACTGGCAAAGCCACACTGGGGTAACTTGCCAGGTGCCAGAGTGGGTGTGCAGGGGCATTCCCCAGAGATACCTGACAGTGGCACAAATATGTGCCACTGCTAACTGTCCCTGGGGAATATCCATTTCCACTCTTGGGATGTGCCCAGAGCTTTCTTACTTCAAATTAGTTTTAGTACATTGTAATAAAGTCCTTAATAAAATTTCTTCCAGTCCCTTTGGTATGAGTTCATATAGTACCATTTCCCACACAAATGACAGGTTTATTTTGGTGACACTCAGAAAATGGCAGACCCTTTCCCACACCCACTTTGCATATGTATACTCCTAAAACACACATCCCACAGTTTCTTCTTCCCCTCACCTCTCTCTTGGGCACCTTGATGAGCTTCATCTGTGTTGCACTTGTCTCACCAGCAGTATTTCTTACAACCATTTCTTACAACCACACTAGGTCAGCATGTTCACCTTTTAGTTGTGTACCTACCACTGCTCCCCACACCTTCTTCACTTACCCTTCTGTGAAGTTTCCCACTGGTGCCATCCTGTCTCTCTCCTTTAGCACTTTCATCAATTCCTTCTGACATTCAGGACCTCCAGCCCTACCTTCTCTATTTTATACCTTTGCATCCTTCCATCTGATGTAATGAATTGGTGGTTATGGCCTCTTCAAAGAGATCTGATATAGTCTCCATTTCCTCAAAATTGCAGTTGCGTGAAATCAGGTGGTACACACTGCTTTCTCTTCTCCCTCTGTTACCACCTTGCATATCTCACTTATATATTTTGCATAGAAGAACAATCCCAAGTCCGGCAGCCTCCATCCCCCCATCTCTCTTGCTTTGTACAGTTCAGCTCTAGCCAACCTTTCTCTTCTGGCATTCCAGAAGAATATACATCTTTCCCTCTGTACTTTTGCTATCTGCCACCACGTTGGTGGGAATACAATTCCTTTATATAGAATAATTGGCAGTAGCACAGTTTTAAATGCTGACATTTTTCCAGCAAAGAACAGTGTCCTCCTGGACCATAGCCAAAGTATTTGCTGTAGCCTTGACATCACCTTTTCCTATGCTGTATTATCTTTCCCTTTGGCATCCATCAGGATCCCTAGCACTCTGATTTCTCTCGCTCATATTTATTTCTCTATACAATAACCTTATCAAACATATAACTTTATCTGGGAACTGCATTTTTCCTAGTGTCTTGAATATATAATCATGGTCTACTCTGTCATACGCTTTTTCTAAAGCTAGGTTTGCTATAACTGTGTTTGTTTTCCTGTCTTGGATGTGGAACGCTGTATCTTTGATGACTCTGATCACACTGGAGATCCCACTACCTGGTATTGTGTATATTTAGTCTTCACGTATTATCTTCTGGAGGTTTTTCCTTATCCTCAAAGACAGCATCTTGACCATTATCATCCATATTAAGGAGTGTAATTGGTCTCCAGTTTTTCAGGAGTTCCTTTTCCTTTTTCTTGAAGAGTAAGATCACAATGCCTCTTGTAAAATCTTTCCCTACCTCTCCTGTTTCTGCTTTTTTTTTTTTAACACTTCTACTATATCCTTCCCTACACATGCCCAAAACTTCTTGTAAAATTCTATAGTCAGTTTGTCTGGTCCTGGCGTTTCCCTCTTTTAAAGGTTTTTAAACACTCCTCTGCTTCCTTTAAGCTTATCTTTTCTTCCATCTTCTTTGCTTCCTCCTCTTCTACTTTCTCTTTAAAAATTTCCAAGAAATCTTTCATCTTTTTCCTGTCTGTTTCCTTCTGGTATAGCTGTTCATAAAACCTTCTTGTTGCCTCCAACACTTCCTCCTGCTTTTCCACCCAGGCACCTCTTTCTTCCCACACTGCTTTAAGTTCTCCTTTTGATGCCTTCACTCTGGCCAAAAAGCTTTGGGACTACTCTTCATTTTCTCCCACCCAGGGTGCTTGTGCTAAGAACATTTTCTCTCTTGTCTGTCTTTTTAAACCAGGTTTTTAACTCTTCTTGTTTCTTCTAGCTCTTCTCATATCTGTCTTCCTTCTGCAGCTTCTTTTAGCAGCTCCTGCATCTTTCTTGGCAGCTCTCTTAGATCTTTAATTCTTTTCCCCAGATCTTTAGTCTTCCTTCCTGAAAAATTCTCCCATCCTCTTCTTCACCATCATCCACCATCCTCTGGTACTACCAAAATATTTCTTCAGTGTTCACCACCCCTCATACTGTCTCATATATGCTTGACATACCTCTTCATCTTGTAACATCCGCACATTTAACTTGCACAGTCCCTTCCCTCTCTTGGGGCTCTTACCAGCTTTAGCATCTGGTGACCACTAAAGCCATATGTATGGTTTCTTTCTCCCTTCTCCTTATTTCTTTTGATACAAATACAAAATCAATTCTTAATTGTTTCTTTCCATTGGGGTCTGTTCTAGTGAAAACTTTCTCCCCTATCCACCCATCTCTTAGTGACTCTACTTTTATTATATGTAACCTGGGTACACCCAAGGATGTGCCCTATTCTCAATTGAATAGGATGGGTAGGCAGGAGGGGGTGCTGTGAGACGGATACCAGAATTTTAAGCAGATCTCTCTTTCCCCTATAGAGTTAGCCCAAGCCCAAAGTTCTTGACTATATACAATTTATTAAGTTATAATATACATAAAAATAAAACTAAATATCATATATATATATATATATATATATATATATATATATATATATATACACACACAGAACACTAACCAATAACCAAGGTCAAACCCTAAATAACACTATTTACAATATCACAATACAACATTTCAATTACAAAATATAAGGTGCAAACATGAACAATCTTAATAACATCTATTACTTCATATAGCCCCTGACCCATGGCAAAAGATAGTCCTCCTTCCAATGGGGCATGTCCAGGAAGCACCAGAGGCCCCTCCCCTTAAGGCCTTGACTAGGCATCTTTTCTGGGTTTGCCTGCCCCAAATGTTTTTCCCATGTGGGACCCAAGGGCCCAATGACTCACGCTCCCTCAGGTGGTGGTGGTCAGGGTGTAGCTTGTTGGGGTCTCCTCACACTCCCTCAGGTGGTGGTGGTCAGGGTGCAGCTTGATGGGGTCTCCCCACACTCCCTCATGTGGCAGTGGTCAGGGTGTAGCTTGATGGGGTCTCCTCCGCTGCAGCACCTCTCCAGGCCTCTCCTGCACCACTGGGCTCCTCTCCACCCTGTGCCCCACTCTGGGCACTGAGGACTCAGCTCCTCTCAGCTGCTGCACCACTGCTGCTAGCTCCTGGGTGTTGGGCCTCACGCTGCAGCACTACCATTTCCCTGTGCCCTGGCTTGGCACTGAGGGCTCTCTTAGCACAGGCCGGCCCCTTCAGGCTCCGGCCAGCCATCCTCATGCCAGGTGGCTAACCCAAGCAGCCTCCGCTGCTCCCTGGCTCCCAAGGCTCAGGCCCGTGTGCCACCCTGCGCTCCGTGGGACCTGGCTGCTTACTGGGAGATGGGGCCTGAGCCACCTCACTGCGGTCCCCAAGGCCCTGCCAGGGTTGCAGGCTCAAGCTGCTGCTTACGGCTGTCAAAGCCTGGGCTCCGTGCACCGAACTGTGCACCGTGATGGACCCGAGAAGTCTCTCACTGCTCCCAGGGCCAGGTCTCCACGCACCAGCCCTGTGCACCGTCAACAGCCTGAGTTCCCAAGGCTGCTCCTCCAGTGGTGGCTTCAGGAACCTTGGGCCCATTGCCCGCTGGGGGAGAGCACCCCAGCTTTTCTTGGCTCTGCTCTTCTTGAGTTCCTCACTGCATCTGCCCTTGTGCTGGGCACGCAGCTCCTTTTATATGCGGCAGGTCTCCGCCCCTGAAGTCTTCCAGACATGACAATTTACAGTCTTCAATCAGGTCTGAGAGAGCTCTTCTCCCCTGCCCCTCGGGAAAGAGCATGGCTTTATTTCTCCCGCTGCCTCCTGATTGGTGGATGGGCTTCACCAATCAAAACAGCAGGATCTCAAGACTGGGACTCAACCCAAGCTCTGAAAGGTGAGCCTGCTACAATATTTGCTAACAGTTTGGAAGAGCTGTCTAAAGCTCTGTTTCCTCCTTCCCTGTTCTGCTGCCCACTTTGATTATACAACTGAAATCTCCCACTATTATATGTGGTCTCCCCCTGACCATGTAACCTGTTAGCTTTCTAAGCAGTGAGTTTTTTCCTTCCTCTCCTATGGTGCATATACATAGAACATTTATAATTCTTTTCCCATGACTGATAGTATCATTCACTGTAATCTGCCACTGATGACTTCTTCTACCTGTGTTGCTCTCAGCTCTGGGTTGTGACCCTTGCTGCTTTATTCTTCTCATTTGTCCCTGACCACCAGGATGATGTCCATCTCTGCCTTTTCTCAAGGTGTTTATAATCCCTCTCTCATGGGCAACTGGTGCCACCTGAGTTTGGAGGGGGAAGTGCCCCCCCAGCAGCCAGTCAGTGACTGGGGGGGGCCCCCATGGTCAATCATGCCAACCAGGGTGGGGAGCTGATCTTGCCAACTGGGAAGTGCAAGTGGTGCTCCTGGAACCAGTTGCAGTGCTCCTGGAAGTGGCAGCGACATTTCTAGAAGTGCCAGTAGCACTCCACCTGGAGCCCCCACTCGCCAGCCCATGCTCCTGGGGGGGCACCAGAACTTCCACTTGCCCCCCTGCCCATCGCCTAAGTGGGGAGCACTGCCTGTGAGGGGGTGCACCAGTGCCCTCACTGGTGAAAGTGCACATTCTTGTAGGCAGATTATGTCTGCCTTTACTTGGTTCAACACTGGTTCAATCGGTTCCCAACTTTTCCTTGTTAAGAAACTCCTGACATTAAGTGAAACTATCATCAATGCCATACTTGTTTATGACAAGTGACATACTTGTTTATGACAGCAATGTTTATACTTGTTTTAAAATGAGTGTGCGTATCCCTTTAAGGTCCTTCTGTTCTATTGATCGAGGCGATCAACCCCTCCCCCTCCCTCACTTGCCATTCCTGTAGCCTTTGCAAGCTGCCAGATTGTTTTGCATTTGGCTTGCATATTCCCACATCCCTGCTGCTTCCCACCTTCCCAGCTCCACTCCACACTGGAGCCCAGCAGCATTAGCATTAGGTAACTGCTTTCAGATCTTTCTTCTTACTCACCTCCCCATTATCAGGTTTCTTCTTCTAGGTCTTCAACCCCTGCATTTTCTTTCTTTTCCTGGCTTGTCTCTCTGGTTCTTTATCTTGCTTCATCTCCACTTCTGTTGTCTTCTTTCTTCCCCACTCCCACCTCCATGTCTGAGCTATTTTCTGTTCCTGCTTTCCCTTCTATTCTATCTCCTATCTCCTCCTGCACTCCCTCAATCACAGAAATTTGCCCCCCTCCTTCTCTGTTCCACCCTCCTGCAGGGTTTCTTCCACCATTTCTACCTCAGTGTCCAGAGTACCTCTGTCCTCATTTGCTGTACTGTTTTGGTTGTCCATGGGGGATGCAGTCCCCTACCTGGGTTTCACTTGTCTGTTTGTAACACTACCGGTGCCCTCCAGGACTCCGTCCAGACATCATATTTGTCCCTTATTTTCTCTACCAACATGATCCTTTGGACATACTTTTCCATTCCTCATTCTATGTCTTCTGCCTCTAGAAAACCTGTGTACATTTAAACTATAATCACTCCTTCTCTTTACTTTTCCCTTGCTATGAACTTTATCCAGCTTAGTTCCTCCCTTCCATGATTCTCTGCATATTTCTTCCAAAAGTTCTCATGCCCTTCTCCATCCCAGGAAGTCATTCACAAGTCTTTCAGTTATAGAAAGCAATCAGGCTGATGAGATGCTCCTCCTGCACCTCCAAAATCTCAAACAGTACCTTTTGCAGGAAACAATATCTGTTCATTGTCAATCCCATCTGCCTCCCATCACAGGTTACAGTTGCCTTTATCTGCAGCCTCTGCTCCTCTCTAGCTTCTCGTGGTACCTCTTCCATGTTTTCCCACTGTGCCACTCCTGGTGGGCCAGCCTACCATTGTGTTCCCGCCATCCTCTATTTCTTGCCTGACATACCTTCTCCTGCTGCTCACACTCTGTTACCTGCTCTCCTCTGTTCCTGTCTTCCTTCTGGCATCATCATTCTTGTCATCACTGCCTCCACCATTGCTCCTGCTTTCACTTTCTTTCTACCCTTCTTCTCCACCTTTGTCCACTCTCCATCTGTCTGTCAATCTTCATTTCTGCCTTTCAACTCTTTTTCCACCTCCTGCTTACTTGCCACCACTGCCATTGTTTTGAACTTTGGGTCTCCCTTCTCCACTCCTTACGCCCTGACATTGTTGATCCCTTTCTCTGCCTTTAATGCATAAAAACAGACTTTCGCTACTGATAGGAACTTAACATAAGGGTAGTGGAAATATAGTACCCATTGTACTCAGTGCCTCTCAGCTCTGACCCTTTTTCAACTCATAGCGAGCAACTATACTGAATGCATTTTGACTTCCTCTTCACTCCCACAGCTGAGCAGCACCTTTCTTTTCTATTTCCAATGATTCATGTTTTTCAACACCAGCATAGCAAACATCACCAAACATCTATGTAGATGAGGAGCTCTGTTGCCTCTTCTCTCAGCCTGTCACATATGATTGATGTGGCCACACCCTCCATGAGGTCAGTCGGACCAGGTGGCCCCACGCTTCATCTATATATCAATTCCAGTCGTGGGCAGGGGGCTTATTAGCACATGACTCTTTTGTAGGAGGTATCTGGAGTATGCACATATACTGAGTAGTGCTGTGTTGTGTGGTCACCATGGCTTCTGCTGCCCATAATTCATGAGCCTTTTGGCCTTGGATTAATATCATACATAATTTATACTATTTATAAGTAGGTACAAAAGTGCTGCTCAAAGTGTGTTTATGGAGTACCTATGCTGAAACCTGCAGCAGTTTGCAAAAAACACAAAATTCTGGATGAACCAAGTCTATAGGTACCCATAGTAATTTACCTGTATAAAAATGATTAAAAGTATACTTATTTTGAAGTAAGTGTTTTTTAGTCTCTTGTTTCAGATGTGTTCCTCACTTCCATGTGCTCAGAGAGGGAACAGAGCCTGATCAGAGTCTGACAGAAAAGGGGTGGGGGGGAAGGGTCTGCAGGGAAAAGAAGTTGGTGGGGGGCAAAGGATAAGGGGGCCACCTGACCCCACCACCAACTATTTTTCCTGCTGTGGTAGTGGGAAGAGGACACATTCACAACAAATCTATGGTAACTAGATTCAATACCAGAAAAATTATTTTTTAAATATATTTTACACTCTAATTATGGGGGGGTGGCATCTTAAATTCAGGGTCATCTTAGATTTGAGTAAAGATATTGTGGTTATAAACACACACACAAATATTCACACAAATAATACATTATATCATGTTATTATATATCAGGATATTATCAAATATCAAGTTTTGTGAGTGCACATTGTGTGGTGTACACACACAAAACTTGTTTTAACAAGGGAAAGAATTATTTCTCCAATTGAAACTTCCTTGAAGAATTGTGAATAAACTGTGAATATTGGAGTTCTGAGACTAGACTCCTAAACTCACTCAATTAGCATATAAGATATAACCAGATAACAGACAAAGGTGTCTTGCCTTCAACTAACAAACCACTGAAACTGTAATTTGTAGAAATCTATGGGGTGGAAAAGGAATAAACCCCTAAAACAATGTCCTGTTGCTCTACACACATTTGATATGAACAGTATTTTTTTTAAAATGCACTCTCTATAGACACACAAAAATAGAGCCCTAGATTTAATAAAGACAACACATGCTTTGATGCTCAGAAACATAGATTTTTGTAGCATCTTTTCACTTATAAAATGAAATTCAAAACATTTGAATTTAGTGGTAAAATAGAAATTCCTCTTATAGCATCTGTAAATGGCAAATGAAAGTCATTTGAAATTTATCCTCCTATGGTTTTGAGAAACTTAAGTCAATTTTATGACCAAAACTTCAAAGAAGAACAATACTTCATGAAAAATCTAATACCTTATTGAAACTACTGAGGATAATTTAAAAGTTTCAGATTTATGGTACTTAAATGATTACAAGAAACCCAGCAAGTATTATAGCAAGCATGATTACTTAACCAAAACCAGATCTGAAACTACTGTACAATATGGATTATAAGTAGGTGAGTCTCATGGAGTTGGGGTTTTGTCAACCTGTCAAATTATTTTTAGGTTTACAAGTTACTTCAAGATTGTGAGCCTATTTTTCCTGTAATTTAACCTTTCTTTTTTTTCAAGCATGACTCATTTGTTAGGCAAAGTGAGCCTGGCACTAATGGGTTCTCTGATTATAGTACATAATAGGTTTTTTCTCTTTTGCACCAAAATTACTCTCTCTCTCTTCCTGCTCTTTATCTTTGTAACCTTTTTGTAACTGTCTTTCTCCCTGCACACATCATTGCTTTATTTATCACCCTACCTCTTTGGTGGATTTTAAAATGTCCTCTCTGTTCTGCTTTTTCTCCCAGTCTCATAAATGCACTGTAAACGTAGCAAACGTTTTAATCTCCTGTGATCAAGTAGGTTTATTTTTTATTGCAAAATGGAAGAGAAACCTTGATAGCTTTCATCCAAAATGTTGAAGTCCTACCATGATCACAGGCCCCAATCCTGGAACTTTGCACGCATAGATTTCTTGGTTGGGCAAGTCCCTATTGAGTTTAGCTCTGCATATATATAGGCATAAGCTTTTATTCTAAAGATCTGTTGTAATTTATTGGGGCCACAGCTTAAATGTGATGATATAGATAAATTTAACTGTTAAATGTTAACATGTGGACAATGACGTAGCATTCATTGTCCTTTTTCGACTTAAAGGAGTATTTAAAACAATGTTTTAGTTTATTTTACCTCCCTATAGGGAAAATATCATCTCTACTTGTACGTGCATCCTTTTTGAGTTGCTGTCACTGTATTTTAACAGGGGTGTTTGATTTCTGTTAACATAGTATATCAGAAAGCTTCAACCTATAAATGGGTAATAAAATTGGCACTGCTTTTTGTTTGTCTACAAAGAATCTGCTCTTTGTAATCTCTTTGAATCAAAGCTATTTGGTATGCAGCTTTTAAAACCATACACTATCAATTTAAGGAGGTGGAAAAATTCCACAGAGAACTCACGGAGATCTCAGGGGTTTGAGTATTTATAGTGAATAAATTCCAAATTAACTCCAGCATTAATGAAATATCATACATTAATTATTGAAATCTGATACACACACCTCAGTAGTAAAATACTTGGATAGCTGGGTTTGTAAGGAAAACTGATTTGCTAATTTTCATATTTGGCAAAAATTGATTTAATTAGTAGTAATAAGGAGTTGATTAAGAAACTTTGTTTCTGAAGATAATAATATTGACAGGACTCTCTCTCTCTCTTTCATATGGCATCAGATATCAACTTCCAAATATATGAGCCACTGTCTGGTATTATCAGTCACGTGTGCGGATTCCATCTGCCCTGTCTGGGCATTTATAAAGATTGCAGCTTTTGATTAAGCGCTATTCTGTTTGTTGGGCACCTCATTCACACAAGGGGCTGCCTAAGATGTTCATTTTGTGATGTGCTGTTTTGAAGCATCCATACCCAAATCTCAGTCTGTTCAGTCTGACCCACATTCCTCTGTCAAGGTTGTGCCCAATGGGAGACTCGTTTCATGTTGGTATAAAACACTGTAAGAATACGTCTGGCCTTTCCCAGTGGTCAACCCACTCTGTGTCATAGTTTCATAGTAGTTAGGGGTCAGAAGGGACCTGAATAGATCATCTAGTCTAACCCCCTGCCACTGGTGGGAGTACACACTGGGATCACACAACCCCAGACAGGTGTTCATCCAACCTCCTCTTGAATTTACCCAAGGTAGGAGCGAAGACCACTTCCCTAGGAAGTTGGTTCCAGATCCTAGCTACCCTGACAGTGAAATAGTGCCTCCTAATCTCTAACTTGAACCTATTCTCCAACAGCTTCTGGTCATTGTTCCTCGTCACCCCAGGTGCTGCTGGGGAGAATAGGGCTCTTCCTATTTGCTGCTGATCTCTCCTAACAAGTTTGTAGGCAGCCACCAAATCCCCCCTCAGCTTCCGCTTGCTGAGGCTGAACAGGTTGAGATCCCTCAGCCTCTCCTCATAGGGCCTGCCCTGTTGCCCTCCAACCAAGCGGGTGGCCCTCCTCTGAACCCTCTTAAAGTGCAGTGCCCAGAACTGGACACAGTGCTCCAGTTGAGGCCAGACCAATGTCACGTAGAGGGGGAGTATTACCTCTCTGGACTGGCTTGCGATGCATCTTTGGATGCATGACAAGGTGCGGTTGGCTTTCCTGGATGCGGTCTGGCATTGGCAGCTCATGTTCATCTTGGAGTCAATAATGACTCCAAGATCCCTTTCTGCCTCTGTGATCACAAGGGGGAAGCTCCCCAGCATGTATGTATCCTGTGGATTCCTTCTCCCCAGGTGCAGCACCTTGCATTTATCTACATTGAAGCCCATCCTATTACCGTCCGCCCACCTCTGTAGTCTGTCTAAGTCTGATTGCAGCCTCTCTCTCCCTTCGAGTGTGCCTACCTCTCCTCACATCTTGGTGTCATCGGCAAACTTGGACAATGTGTTTTCCACCCCCTCGTCCAAGTCACTGATGAAGATGTTGAACAGTGTAGGCCCCAGGACCGAGCCCTGGGGGACCCCACTGTTCACATCCCGCCAGGTCGTGTATGACCCGTCCACCACCACTCTCTGGGTGTGCCCCATCAGCCAATTTTTGACCCATCCAACTGTGTAGGCATCAATGCCACAGTCGCTCAGTTTATTAATGAGAATGGGGTGAGAGACAGTGTCAAAGGCCTTCTTAAAGTCCAGAAAGACTACATCCACGGCAAAACCATCATCCAGGGATTTAGTTACTTGGACATAAAAGGCCATCAGGTTGGTCAGGCAGGACCTGCCTTTGATGAACCCATGTTGATTTCCCCTGGGCATGATCTCCCCTGCTGGCCCCTCACAGATGTGCTCCTTGATAATTTTTTCAAGGATTTTCCCCAAGACCGATGTGAGGCTTATGGGCCTATAGTTTCCTGGGTCCTCCTTTCTCCCTTTCTTATAGATGGGACCACATTAGCTAGTTTTCAATCTCTGGGCACCTGGTGCGTGGACCACGATTGCTTGTACAGCCGGGCCAAGGGCACAGCAATGACCTCCACCAGCTCCCTCAACACCCGTGAGGGGAGGGCATCAGGGCCCGCAGATTTAAAGACATCCAGCCCTTCCAGAAGATCCCTAACAACTTCTGCACAGACCAGATGCCTGGCAGTCCTATCCTCAAGATTGCCCCTACCTGTGCTGGGACAGCTATCCTGTTCCCTGTCCAAGGAAACAGAGGCAAAGAACTTGTTAAAGATTTCAGCTTTCTCATCTGGCGTAGTCACAAGATTACCATTTGAGTCTAACAGAGGCCCTACATTACCCGATGCCTGCTTCTTACTCCCAATGTATTTGAAGAAGGACTTTTTGTTGTTTTTAATCCTGGTCGCTAGCCTGAGCTCCACCCCCGCCTTGGCCTTCCTAATGGCCCTCCAACAGTCACGGGCCAAGGAGGAGTATTCCTCCTTGGTGATAGCCCCTCTTTTCCACCGGGTGTATGCCTCCCTTTTGGCCCTCAGGCATTCTCAAGTGCCTTTTCTGAGACATGGGGGTTTCAGAGCACTCTTACCCCCCTTCTTTCTCTCGGGCACTGTCACACTCTGAGCCTGGAGGATCGTCCCCTTAAGGTACGACCATCCCTCATGGATTCCCATATCCTCTACCTTTTGGGCCCTCAGTGCCTCCCCCACTAATCTCCTAAATTCGTTGAAGTTGGCCCTTCTGAAGTCAGGGGCTTTAGTCTTGGTATAAGCCCTCAACACCCTGCGCTGGATGGTGAATTCCAGCAGGCAATGATCACTGTCACCCAGGTGCTCAAGGATCTTCAATCCCCTCATCAGGTGGACCCAGTGGACAAGACCAGGTCCAGCAAGGCATCTCCCCTAGTGGGGCTGTGCACCTCCTGGATAAGCTGGAGGTCTTGTATTTCAGCTAGGAACCTATGTGAATGGTCAGACCTGGCTGACTGCTCCTCCCAGCAGATATCTGGGTATTTTAGGTCTCCCATGATGACATCCCTGCCCATAGGTTTGGTTCAGCATCCCCAACTTTTTCCAGGTGTCTATGGGCTTCATGTATAAACAGTTTATGACTTTTAAGTCTCTTAAGCTGCCATCTATAGAGGTCTTCAGTTAACAGTCAATGGAGCAGGTGATTTTTCCCATCTCTTGGCTTTATTGTAAGTAATTATGCTAGGATCTGTCTTCTTATATCACTTGGTCTAATGCGTGAGTCTTTACTGCTGACCTTCTGAATGTGATTTTTACAGGTGAGGGAATGGTTTAATGTGACTTCTAGGTAGGTAGCTCTTTGGATCCTCTGGTGGTTTACTGCATTTCAGGATAGCAATAAAATCATCTTTGTCCAGATTTTTGGAGGCCTTTTAATTTCCAGTTATTTATATATGAATTTCTGAAGCTATCTTTTCATTGTGGTTCTGAGTTTGTAATGAATTCTGGGCCTATCATATCTGGTCCAGCAGCCTTGCTGGTCTTCATCATTTTAATAGATGTATCAAACTGTTGTCGGAGATGGGAACAGTTAAATTAAGGTTGACATTGGGTGATTTAATTTTAATCTTTTGGCCTGAAGGATAAGCATTAATAGTTCACGTCCCCTGTGGCTGCATGTTACCTTCAGTCAAATTGCACTGTCTTAGAACCCTTACTCCCCTTTTCCCCTGATGATACAGTCAAGAAACAGTATTGTTTTAGTGCCTCTTAGCATTATTCTGAGCCTTCCTCAGAAACATTGAACCCTGTGTCCAAAATTCATTGTTTCATAAGTAGGACATTGTCCAGAAATTCATATGATCATAGGTCAGATTTGATCTCATGTACAGAAGTAAAACAATAATAAAATTGGTAATTTTAGTTTTACATTTCCAAAGGAAGTGCCTCCTGGAGTTACACTTCATTTTGCTTCCTCTTCTTCTAGCCTTGTGGCTATTAAATTCTTGCATCTTCAGTGGGAAAAGTGGGGATGGAGATTGTCCTTATGTAGTCTATTCTATTAGATGGTGGTAAGGGAACTGCTAGGAAGTGGGAAATATGAAGAAGCCTCAAATAAGGAGTAAAACATAGGTGTTAGTACCAATTATCACTGATTTTGAGATGAATTCAATATTGCTAATGTAAATTAGGCAAATTTTGTATGACTACTGGTCTTTCCAGGAACTTGAGAAGAGTTTATCAATCTCTTAGCCATAGGGTGGAAAACAGTGATATTTAGGCAGGAATCTTGTGCTCTGGAGTACTTATAAATTTAATCTGAGTCACTTCTGAGCTTGCTCAAAAGCCGTAGTGTAGATAAGTATGGGACTTGACATTCCAGAATACACATAGCTAATGAGTTCCTGATGGCTCCTGGTTTTATCGCCACTGGTGCAGGATTGTTTTGAACCCGTCTTTAGAATTTAGGCATCTGTCCCCTACGTATATCATATTTAAATACCTAGCAGATCAATTTGAATCCTGCTTCTAGCATTTTAAGATTCTGTCGAGAAAGAAATCACCTGACTTATTTAAATCAAATGAGCAGAAGATAGAAATGGGGAACCTAAAGAAAATATAAATACATTGTTGGTTTTAGTGTAATACTATAAAATTAATTCTGTTTTCAGTAGGAAATACAAGAGTAATAAATGATCTGAATGTTTTGGTGCATGTTTGATATTTCAGTAGGATTTACTTTGTCAGTAACATGGTGTTTTTGTATTCCAAATCAATAGCAAGCAAAATTTCTGAATTTTGATTGTTTGTTAGGACATTTACTTAAATAGTTTATCTTAAATACATAACATTGCATGTGGTATTTCAAAGTATCCTAGGGAAGGAATATACAGCTTGAATTCCCCACTTAAATATTTCTTGACTCTCCTTATTGTTGCCTAGCTATGGATATGCATAAAATGTTTTAGTCCAACTGTCAACATCTCAGTTTTCAATGTATTTTTGCTCTAGTATGTATGTCTGTCTTTGTTTGCTACTAAGTCACCAGCTGTGCTGTGATATCAATATTATCTTTTTCTCCCAAACAGTAATGTTAAGTATAAGTGTGTGCTATTCAAGATTAGCAATATTCTGATTTAATCAATGGATAAAGTCTTCACACTAAGCCTCATTCCTTTTCTTACATACTTGTTTTCTATCTGTTTGATTATGCAATTGGTTGAGCTCTGAATGCCTTAAGAAGAGTATTAGCATCTGAAGTATTTGCCACTCTTCTGTATGTCAAGGGCTAGAATGGGGCATTTCTTCTGTGCTGATCTTTGAAAATAAACATTCAAGGGTGCTATCTGCCCACTGATTTTACTAGCTGAATAAAAAACAAGTCACCAAGCATGCATTTTATTCTTTTCATCCCATAACTTTTTAAATCCTGGTCAAGTGCACTGTGATCCACAACACAGCAGGACTTTCTCTGCTGTAATTCACATTATAGATAGCAGCTGTACATAGTGGATGTTACTGGGCAAACTTGTTGTTGAAGGAAGTGGAACTCAAGCCAAATGCACAGGTGAATGAGCAACACAGCTAGGGTCCAAAGCTTTTTCCTAAAACATACTATTAACTCAACCGCTTTATGAGATCTTTCAACAGGTTGAAGGTGAAGCAACATGTCCACCTGTGAGTGACATATGGTGATTTTATACTAGAGCTATGGTTGTCTGCTGTTTTCTGCATGAACTAATGTCTTCAGAGATAATGGCCTCAAATAATAACCCCCTAGAGGACTGCTCCTATCACAACTACTCACCTACTGAATGAAAGTTTGAACCAGTTAACTTAATTCTTTTGGCTGGGATAGTAACCATACAGGTATTTCCTTGAAAAATATGGAGTTCATGCTTTATATTTTTAAAGAACATATGAGTTTTTTTTAAATGTATTACTTACCTACTGTTATTACTGTTTAATCTCTGTTGTAGCTCTGATGGTCCAGAAAATATAAGAGGCAAGTTCTTGTGGTTGATAGCTCTTATAGCTGACCAACTATATGATTGGGATAGATTTAAACAAGTTCCAGGTATCATAGGGTACAACTGTACCCAAGGAATGGTACTGTGATGCACACAAAGGATTATAATGACTCTCTTTCCCTTTTGATAAGTCTTGTTCTCCCAGTAATCAAGCTGCTTCTTCTTTTCCTGGTAATTGTTGGCTTTCTACCCCTGGGAATTTCTCCCCCCTTCAGTTTCACAGCTGTACCCATTGTTCTTAACAATTGCTGTGCTTGCTTTTCTCCTCAGACCTGAAACCTGGAGAAGAATGTCCTCCTATACTTGGAAGCTTGTTTATCTTTATCCCAACTATATAGTCAGTCTAATAAATGATACCATCCCAAAAAGTCCTTGCCACTCGTATAATTTCTAGGCTACTACAGCTATGAGAGACTAACACTACTATAAGAGAGTTAGACCTGTTGCTGTGAACGTATGGCTTCTGTCAGAGCATTTTCTCTGAAAGCTCCACAGTTCTCCCTAATCCAGAATAGTTTATTATCTGATGATCATCAGGACATACTGCAAAACTCAGTATGAGCAGAGTAGTGAGGAAAGGAGTTTTGAGGGTGGAGTATTATTCTAGGAGAAGTATAATACAAAGTTCTAATTTCCTGGACCACCTGATGTTGGTTTCTTATATTATCATGCTGCATTTAGGACATACATTCTGAAGTAAATAGCACCTTAATGCCCTTTTTAACATTTTTAACAATTCTATGCATCTCATAACCTTTAGATTTGATTTTGGTTAGTCTACCAGCCTTGAAGACAAGTCTCTACATTAGTGTCAATTAGCTCCATGATCAATGATGTAAGCAAAAGCATATTTTTAGATCTTGTGCCAACCAAAGGAATATATGATACTGTTAGAAAATTTAATTGTGAAACATTCCTTTATTTACCTGTTACAGATATGCTAAGTTTAACCAGTCAGACACATTCCACATGTTTAAATATACAAGTTTAAATGTGTTTCAAATATTACAAGGACATAGTGTTGGCCCTTCTTCTGACACCAATGTGACATTTTGACATCAGTGTTGCCCTTCTCCTGAGCAGCAGAAGATGTCCTGAACCTTTGAGATCAACTTTCCAGTGGACGACAAAGGAATGAGTGCTCAATAATTTATTTCATTCAGACACCAATCATACTGCTAGTTGCTACCATCCTGCTAGTTGCTACTTTCTCCCTAATAGAAGTTTCTTCTAGAACCTTGTATTGACCTAAGCTTAACAAGAATACTACATGTCTTCCCTGAACTGAACACTTGCTAGGATGATTTTAGAAAAGGAAGATTATGTGCAATTGTGCCATCTGGTGATTGTTGCCGTAACAATAATTTAGTTTTTATTTCAACTATATGTACATGTATCGTGTTCCATAAAACCCAAATTTTATGAAGACTTACATACGTGGATTAGCATTAGTCACAATGGCATCTTAAGGGCTATTTGCTGTGTTTAGTGTTCAACATATGCCAAACTATGTCAAATGAGATCTAAACAAAGTGTCCACAGCACCTTTCAAGATCCTAGGGCTGAATGTTTATACCAGTCGCAGAATGCAAAGCAATAGGGAATTGTTTGGGATTTACATTAGCATGAGAACAAAATCTGACCCTAATGCTTTCATGCATTTCCATACGATGCTCAGAATTGTAGATTACATTACCACAAAATGTGTAGGATAATACTGCTGACCAAATGCTGACGTAGGCTTTCAATATGGAAGCACACAAAAAGTGTCATACTTTAGCATTTCAAGTCTTAAGGGGAAGAAACAGAAAAAGGGAAAGCTGTTCTCAAAACTTTTATAAAAGGAAAAATTCCCCCCTGGTTTTGGTGGTTTGGGTTTGGGGTTTTGGGGCGCAGGGTTGTTTGTTTGTTTATTTGTTTTGTGTTTTTTTCCTTTTTTTTTTTTTTTGCCTGTCCTGTTTGGACAGTAATTGGAAAACAGGAAACACTATGTATTTATACTTTACCCATCTTCAGTTGACCAGCCTTTTTCTATTTAGAATATTGAGACAATGTGGCATATCAAAGCTGAAAATAATTTAAAGAATCATTTATGGCTACTTTGGTGAAAGCCCAAGTATTGTTTCCAGGCTATAATTTAAATTAAAGTAAAGTAAAATCAATAGAAGCATCTTGGCTAAAGAACAGAATGTGGCATCAATACAGAATATGTGCAAATATCAAAAGTAGTGGTTTTTAAGAGTTCCAGACTAGAACATTTATGTTTTCTCTACATGGATTATTCTCTGTTTAAGCAAGAAGCTAGCTCAAATTTATCATGTTAAGTGATAGTTGAGTTGCCCTAAAAATGTCAATGAGTTTGGTAAGTAATGTTTAGGGTCAACAATGGTTTTACAGATTGCCATGGAGACTAAGTAATTCTTTTAATCCTTTTTATAATACCTTCTCAATGGAAAAATGTAATCATTGCATAATGAAAGTTAATACATGCCACAAAATAAAACTATATCTGACAGTGACAGTCTGAATAATATGCTTATTTACAATAAGCATCTTTAAGATATCCTTCACAGATCATTAGCTTCATGGGATTACAAATGAACTCTACACAGATTTAGCTATGAATCCCCCTTTTCAGGATATTGTAACAGGTATGAAACCCCTTTCAGGCCATATGGTGACAGAGGGCAGCATTCTTTCCCAGGGGCCTTGTCAGACTTAGCCACAATCTATTGTCGGGCGCTGTTGGTGAAAGCTGATACTCACTTAGTTTAGCTCAACAGAAGTTCCCTTGAAGATACTATCAAGAATACAAAGATCACACCAACTGCCTTGCATTTATGTCAGTCTGCCACATGTTTCTCTTCACATATGTGCTTATCATACCATAAATCTGATGCTTTATTTCTTTCCTTTTATATTATATACTGTTTTAGCCAGATCTTTAGCTGCTTCCTTTGAGATCATATTAATTTGAAACTGGGAATGTCTTAAGCATAAAGACATATTTCATATACTGATAACATATTATTTTATTTTTGCATTTGTTCATGCAATTCAGTGCACAGCCCTATCTTTTATCTGTTAGAAGTTTCACTGGGATCATATATAGCTACTACATTTAATAAGGATTTAGAACTACATACCTGATGCAATACAAATTATTTATACTGAATTTCACTTTATCCCTGTATGCCTTTTCATGGGACTGTATACATAAACGCTGTTAATAAACTCAAGAGGATTTTCCGTTGTTCCATATTTGTCCAGCTTTTTCAGTGGAGTTCTCAGTTGCCCCCCTTAAGAAATGTTTTTGGTGTTTCTATAGCACATAGGCCTCTATTTTAAAAAGCACTTAAGTGAGTGTTTAAATTGATTGACTTCAAAACCCAGGCATGAGGGTGCTTTTCACAATCCTCAATGTGCCATACAGAACTTCAAAATATATACAGATACGGGGCACAAGTTGGTCACAAATGGTTTCTGTTCACCCACTTGTGACTCATCTTACTACAATGCTGTGCTATATAGGAAGATAACAGAAAAACTTTACCTAACTAAAATAAATCAGGATTTCAATTAGTCAGAAAGTAATTACTTAACCTATAATTTGACTAGGGCACTGTACAGATGCTTCTACTGTTGCATAAACTATCAAGGGATATTTAACTATAATAGCCTCATTTTTTGAACTAATTTCCCATCTTTTTGGTCATTAATTGACTTCATTTATTGACCTGCAAGAACATTGTGTTCCCCCGGCTGTGACATACTAGAAGAGTTTGGGGCTAGGTACAGATGTTCAGGGAGGTTACGGGGAGGGTAGATCACATTAAAAATGGCCACCTGATCTAATTTAGTTCACCTAGGTATGGATTTTACACTTTAAATCCCTAGTTAGGTCAATCTAAGTGCAAACTGTACAGAAATTCAGGAAGTTTATATTGGTCTAAAAATGGCCAACCTTATCTGATTTAACCCTTCATCCAAGGTAGTGTAACTTAGATCAGGTTCGGTGAGAATCGTCTAACTGAACTTCTGTACAGTTCCCAGTGCAGCCCCAGGGCTGTGTTTTTCTTATTCCTACTGCTCCCCCTCCTCCCTACCCCTGGCACTGGGTTACTTATAACCCCCTGGCCTCTTGGCCCACCCCCAAATGAACATCCCACACCACAGATCAGCCAGCCTCCCTCCTACCAAAAACCTGCCAAACCCCTGATCTCTCAAACTGCTCCCAGCACTCACTGGAGTTGGGAGATTATGGAAGTAAGTCAGGGTGGGGGGAGCAGAGGGCAGGATGAGTGGGGCTGGTGCACAAGGGTTTGTTCATCTGGGGATGGTTGGGGGGGCTAAAAATACCCTCACAGAGTTGCCAGCCCCCCTGATCCACTGGTCCTTCTCCCCACCCCAACTTACTTCAGGCTCCTAGGACCAGTGACTGCCAGTAAAACCAGCCCTAGAAGCAGTTTGCAGGATTGGCAGTTCGGCAGCATCAGGGCAGGGCTGGGGATTCCAGGGGGAGTTTGGTGGGATCAGGGGGCTTCTCTAATCCTGCCACTCCCCCCCCCCCAATTCTTCCATCTCCCCCATTAACTCCACTAGCTTCCCCTGATCCCTCCAAGATACCTCCTGTGCACAATCCACTTGCCCCCCTGATACCCCCCACAGATCCCACTTGCTCCCCCTATCACCCAACCCCCCTGTGCTCCCCACCAGATCCCACTTGCTCCCCCGCTCCCTCCGCCCCCAATCCTCCAAAGCCCTCCTGCTAGCTCCTCCATTCCTTACCTTAGATTAGATTTACCTTGTTTAGATGGATCTAACTGTCCTGAACTTTTGTACAGGTTTTACATAGATCCATCTAACTAGTGTAAAATCTACCTCAGTGAACTAAGTTAGATTGGATGGCCTTTTTTAACTCAACCTAACCTCCCCCTGACCTTCCCAAATGTCTGTACATACCCTGTTTGGGTGATTTCTAATCTGTGTTAAGGTTTCTGTTACTATTGGTTCTTTGATCATAAGAGTTTAAGGAATGGCCTATTGCCAGGTAGTTTATTTAAGAACTGTAGAGGGTTCAGGGTTTGGGTCCTTTTTCAATGGATGTGGCTATATGTGTAAATAGATTTGTAACCAAGAACTTCCAATGCTGTCCACAAAAGAAACTCAGCTCCACAGTGACCCAGTAAGATCATTCAAGAGCAGTGGGTTAATACTGACTGCATATCACCTACTGAGTCATGACTCCCCTCTCTTCAGCACATTTAAGTATTAACCAGGCCTAGCCTTATTTATGCAAAAATATTTGAATAAGCACTTTCTCCTTCTATGATTTACCTGAGCTTCCCAAGAAGATATAATCCTGTGTTAACTAAATCATACACGGTTGCCATGGAAATTATGAGATTTTACACCTTGGCATTTTGACTTCATTTCAGGATCATGTAGGGAGGAGGAGGAGAAATAGGAGAAGTTAGGCTAAGAGGGTGACAATTGTTTTAAACATAAGTGGTTTTTTTATAATTTAACCAAAATGTCAAGGATATTCATGAAAAACCCATGAAAGATAAGTGGATTTATATGTAAATATGAAACATTAAAAAAGATTTCTTTTGTGACTAATACACTTCACATGGATGGTAAGTTAGAAACCACAACAAAATTTCCCCTATTAAATAGAAAAAATATAAAATTATTATATGAATCGATTGTTATCATGATGGCATATGATTGCATGGGTTAGCTATTTAAACCAAAGGGCAAAATTCATCTTGCAATGGAGTAATACCATAATAACAAAGATTATTTCAGCCCACAATGAACAGTGAAATTTAAACGTAAGTCTTTTTATTTTGCAGATTGAGATCTTAAGTAGTAGCATGAATATCAGTAAATTGAACACATGGTAGATTAAAAATTAGGGGTCAGGTCCAGCCTTAAAAGAATTGATTAGAAACACAGATTATTGATTAGAATAATCTACTGTTCTACCATTAACCTCCCCCCCCTTAAAATGTGCAGTTTATCAAACTAAAATATTGGGTCCAAATTTTTTGTATCACTGCCTCCTTACTTTTCCTGTTAAGTTTGAGTTCTGAAAAAAACCCTGCCAACTATACGCTGTAACTTGTTTATTTAAAATAAATAATAGACAATGAAGAGTATTTTTTTAAAAGACAAATGCACATGCTATCAACAACTGAGTTCAAATGAAACCATAAACACACCCTGGCTGCTAAAACTCCAATGAGTAGGTAATTTCATCTGGGTTAAACTCTAATGCTATGCAAGGGCTGCTAATAGTATGAATAGTTGAGTGAAATGGACATTGAGCAGACCCCAGGGAATTAATCCATTGTGGCTTATTTTCTCTCAGTTACTGCTTTCAATAGGGATAAACTGTATACTCTTTAGTGGCTCTGTATTTCAGTAGTGCTGTCCTAGTTTCCTCTACAATTGTCTCAATTTACAATGTGCTGAAAATAAGAAATATTTCCTTCAGGCTCTTGACCCAAGCCAATTACAAGAGAGAGAAAAAAAAGTTAGACATCTATGGTCAAAGTGTGATGCACAGTAAATGAAAGAAGGATTACAGCTGACATACAGTACTTGAATTCTACTGTGGATAATTACTTCAGTTCAGATAGCAGCATAAGGCATAATGTGTCTGATAAAGTGGCTCCATTTATTCCAAACTGACAGTGTACTCTTGTTTGTTTTCTCTATATTTTAACTACTTATGGTAATATTCTATAATAGAATATTAACAGCATTTTTCTACTGGATTTTGACATGATTTAACATACCTGTAGGCCAGGGGTCAGTGACCTTTCAGTAAGAAAGGGCTGAATTACCAGTGATAGTCATGAGGATGGCCAGAGTGTATAATTTATTATGAGGTTGATCTTCATGACCAATGTGATAACAGGTGGCTCTTTCACAAAGCATATATATACAGACTACTGGATTTTCCCATTCTCCTTGCAGTTTCTCAGTAATGGAAAAGACTCACATAGGACTCGCCAGAGCAAAGCCTAGAGAGAAACAGCCCTGCACACCCAAGACGAGCTAGGACCAGATAACTCTTGCTCACACGCTGACTGAAGGCAGGTTCCCCCTTGCATGCCAAACCCCAGCAAAATGTTCCTACTCACAGAGTGTCCCCATCCACTCCAGTCTAGCAAGTACAGCCCCACAGGGATCATTACCTGATTGTGCTGTCAGTCCATGTCTGGTCAGGGATATCCTGGATCCCCTGTTCCTGTCCCTGCCATTGCACCTACATCCCAGAGCATAGTACACCAAATTCTAGGTGCTTCAGACTGTATTACAAAGTGCAGTGTACTTTGTGGTAGCCATGCAGGCCATTCTGCATTGTGCACCAGGCAGCAGATGTAGCCATAGGGACTAGGACAGAGGTGCCAACATATCCCTAACCAGTCTAGTTTTAGTCCCTACAGCTGCAGTTGCTGCCTGGCACATAGCACAGAACAAACTATGCTGCCACCATAGCTCCTCCACACATGTTCACAATCACACTGCCATTCAAGATGCTCCTTGAAGTCTGCAGGGTCCTGGAGCTTTACAGGTTGAATACTGTCATGACCCAATTATTGTGTGTGTGCTTCGGCACTGCAGAATTATTTCCCGCCACATGGAGCTTTCTTTGCATGGTGCAATTCTCAGCTGTAGAGAGAAAAACCCCGGTGCAAAGGAGTTCCCGCCACACGTATGCAAATTTGTTCCCCATTATTAGCTGTTTCTAAATTATTCCCACGTGGCGGCTAGCGATTGGCTTGCTAGCCGTATAAGAGGCTTGAGCAGTTTCCGCCCAAGTCGGAGATCTCCGAGAATCTCAGGAGGATCCTGAGAACCCCGATTCTGAGAATTCTGGGAGAAATCCGAGAGAATTCTGACAAGGAGTCCATGATTATCTTGTGGATTTCTACATATATCTCGGACCGAATGGTGGCTTGATCAGCCATCAAGAGTCTCTCCCCGTCACCGCACGATCCCTGATGTATCCCTGCCCTGCGCACTCGTTGAGAGTAACAGCACGGACTCTTGTATCGGTTCAGAGAGCTCTCATCGTCTGAGTTTTCTTCTTTTCTTCTTTTCTTCTGTCTACAACTGTAACCAAGCAAGTTTTCCTGCCTGCACCACGACCATCTACGGTGTAAGTAAAATAATCTTTAATCAACCTCTACACTTCAGTGCCTAATTCTAGTCCGCCGTGCCGACTTCCCCAGCCTACGTGCCCGGGCTGCTGGCCACAGCCCCTCGACCCCAACATGGCGACGAGGATGGGATACGGAGAAAGCATGATAAAACTAGAATTAGTTGAGAACTGCCCTTGGCAAAGTGGGAAACGCGACGTAGCAAGCGTCGTGGAGCTGGAAGCACATATCACTTACCACCAGGTGGGCGGAATGGGTGAAAGGTTTATCAGCGGACGCCTTTCGCTGAAGGGAGAAGAGGGAGCTTCCGAAGACGGAGCCCAAAGAGAGAGGGAAGTGTATCTTCACCCCGCGGCATTCGGGTGTATAATGAATAATGAACGGGTCCTGTTTAGGCCCCTCGACACTGTGTCCCTTGCCAGAGTCAACCCGGCAGGCGCGGTAAACCCAACCCTCACCCAGGAGTGTGCCCGTTGCCTAAGATGTGCTCGGGAGAGTGAAGAACCGGTGCCGATCGACCGGTTCGCCCCCTTTATGGTGGTGTCTAAATTGAGGGGTTGCGAGTGTCTATTCGAGCTCCGCGAAGATCTGAAGACGGAGGGACGCGCTGCAGATGAGAGGGTGGCCCCGAAGTACAACAAGGGGAGAATGTTAACTGCAACATTTGTACTATAACTGATTTGATGCAGAAGAATGCAGGTTTGAGAGTCCAGTTGCATATGGCCATTCAAGCGGTCAAAGAGGCGGCTGCGAAAGAAAATCTTGAGACGCAACGCCAAGATGGCGCCGAGCAAGAGGGAGACCGCATGGAAGAACCAAAAGAGAAGGGTGGAGCTTCGGAGGAACTCGCTAGAGTTCGGCCGGCAACCCCGCCCACTGACGCAGCGTCGCTTCCGGCGACCACGCCTTCTTGCCGACGGAAGGGAGAATCGAGCAGAGGAGTGCATCCGCCCCTCCTGCCAGAAGCAATAACAGCAATGACTTCCACAGCAGCAACGCCTCAACCTGTAGCAACAACCAGTCGAGTCATCAATCCGCAGGGTACAATTCGTGCTACTACCTATTACGCTCGCACTAGAAATGAACTGCAGGATTTGTGCAGAGAATCAAGAATCCAACCTGAAGAAACTCTAGCTGTACGGTTGGGACGTCTGGTTGTGGAACTTGGGTCCGACCTGCTGAACCGGGAAGAAGCAAGCTTCTTGGTCAGACAAGCTTCGTGGAGTAGAGGACATGTCACCGACATCGACATGGTGACGTTTAACGCTCACTGGCCCATCCCACTCCCAGCGCTTGTTGCAGGACAGATAAACCAGAAATCCCACGCGTGGCATGATGGACGGCCAGAACATACCGGCGCAGAGCAACTTATGCTAGCGATCATCGGAGTATCATACTGTGCCTGGAACCCCCGAACATGTACATTGGGACTGACACCACTCCAGCAAATAAGACCATGGCCTCACCGTCATCTACGAAACCCTGGAACTGTTCCAGTGACCATCCACAGCATAGATAATTGTCTTGAGGTTTATGGACAAAAGAACATCGTTGTCCTCCAGATTCTGCTTAACCCAGTGGTGAACCAACCCGTGAGTAATCTTCTTCGTCAGTTGTCACGACTGCCTATCCTGATGGAGCCAAGAATATCCAGCGATCGGGAACATCAACACCCAACTGAGGCTCAAGGCGCAAGACATCACAAATCCAATCTTCCACCATTGCCACAGAGAACGCCAGAGGAGCGATTCATGTTTGGATTCCTCCTACAGCGTTCTGGACTCAGTAAACGGCAACTTCAGATTTTGGGAGACGCAGGCCAATGGCGACTGGCCTATGAGTTGGGTTTTCATTATTTGGAAGAGCTAGACAACGGCTCCTCAACGATTTCATCTAGTTGATCGTGTGAGAGAGAGTTGGCTCCACTCTAGCCGTGTTCAAACACCTGTATTATATATTTTGGGGAAGTGGTAGTGCATTTAACTAACCGCCCTATTGTGTGTGGGTTTTTGTAAATATTTTGATATACGTTAATTTATTTTCTGAGAGTTTTGTTTACAGGTTCAGGACTCAGTGCGTGGCGGAGAGAAGCCATGAGAGACAGAGGGACAACATCATCATCAAAAGCGAGGGCTTGGCACACGCCTTCGCCATGACACCCACTGAAGTCCTAATCGTGCAGTTTTTTTGTTATGAATCTGGTTATGTGTGCATGTGTATGTGCCGGCTATTATTTAATTCAATCCCTGGAGAACGAACTTTTTATGTTAGCTAATTTTGTGTTTACCCGTTTAGTTCAACAACCAGTTGTGCGAGCTTTCAACGACCCGAGTAACGAGCATGTGGTATAATTCAGCTGTGCCTTCAGCAAGGGGGGATGTCATGACCCAATTATTGTGTGTGTGCTTCGGCACTGCAGAATTATTTCCCGTCACATGGAGCTTTCTTTGCACGGTCCAATTCTCAGCTGCAGAGAGAAAAACCCCGGTGCAAAGGAGTTCCCGCCACACGTATGCAAATTTGTTCCCCATTATTAGCTGTTTCTAAATTATTCCCACATGGCGGCTAACGATTGGCTTGCTAGCCATATAAGAGGCTTGAGCAGTTTCCGCCCAAGTCGGAGATCTCCGAGAATCTCAGGAGGATCCTGAGAACCCCGATTCTGAGAATTCCGGGAGAAATCCGAGAGAATTCTGACAAGGAGTCCACGATTATCTTGTGGATTTCTGCGTATATCTCGGACCAAATGGTGGCTTGATCAGCCATCAAGAGTCTCTCCCCGTCACCGCACGATCCCTGATGTATCCCTGCCCTGCACACTCGTTGAGAGTCACAGCACGGACTCTTGTATCGGTTCAGAGAGCTCTCATCGTCTGAGTTTTCTTCTTTTCTTCTTTTCTTCTGTCTACAACTGTAACCAAGCAAGTTTTCCTGCCTGCACCGCAACCATCTACGGTGTAAGTAAAATAATCTTTAATCAACCTCTACGTGTCAGTGCCTAATTCTAGTCCACCGTGCCGACTTCCCCGGCCCACGTGCCCGGGCTGCTGGCCACAGCCCCTCGGCCCCGACAAATACAAGAACTTGGCAGCCCAGATCTGGCTCCTGCTAGAGGCTAGCTGTGAAATTTAAGAATTGTTCATGACTGACAATTATGCTCTAGGACAGGGGTGGACAGTTATTTCAGGTGGAGGGCTACTTAATGACTTTTGGTGAGCTGTCGAGGGCCACAGACCTAAAATATTTTAAAGGGTACCATTTTAACAAAGTTTAGATAAAGAACAAATCAAATACTAAAAGTCAAACAGCAAATATAAAGTATTTAAATTTCATTGAAAAATAATTGTTGTCCTGATTTTTGGGGTTTTTTGAGTAGTGTAGCTCAACATAAAGTCTTACTCTCATATATTGTGGAGGAGGGCTATGAGGGGGTGGTATGGAAGGGGTGTTCTGTGTGTGTGTGTGTGTGTGTGTGTGTGTGTGTGTGTGTGTGTGGCAGGGTGCGTGTGCAAATATGTGTGGGGAACTGCCTGTATGCTGGGTCCTAGAACCTGGCCGGGGTGGTGGTGGAGGGTGGGGAGGGGGCACAGGGGCTACATGCAACAGGGCACGTTTGGGTGGTGCAGGTGAAGGTACAGTCTGCACCCCCCCCCCCCCAAATCTGGCCTGCCGCTGCCCCCACAGCACTCTGCATGAGGTCAAGCCTTACCCACTTCTCCCCAGGGCAGCCCCCATCACAGTCCTGCTAACCCCAGCCCTCGCTAGCATGCACAGCTTCCAAACAAGGCTACTTCCAGTACAGCTGCAGCCATCTGGGAACTGTCTGGCTCCCCCAGCCTTCAGCAGCTCTTCCTCTTCCTCCTGCTGCCCCTGCTGTGCCACTCTGGGTGCGGGGGAGCTGCAGCTAGGTGGCTCCTGCCCCAGCACACAGAGCTCCAGCTTCTGGCTGCCTTCCACCCACTTGGCTGCCCAGAGGTGGGTGCTCATTGTGTCTGGGTGGGTGGAAGATGGCTATAAACTAGAGCTGGAGCCCTGTGCAGCTTCTTCCCAGCTGCAGCTTCTCCCCTTCCTCTGCCCTGAGCAGTACAGTAGGGGCAGGAGGAGGAGGAACTGTTGAAGACAGTACCCAGGCAACTGCAGCCACACCAGGAACAGCCCTGCTGGGAAGCTGTACACAGTACCCAGGGCTCGGGCCAAAACTGCCGGACAAGGGCAATGTGGCACGAGCTGCCCAAGGCAGGAACAGGGAGGGCTCAGCCCCACAAGGGGGCAGCTGCAGGCCAGATCCAATCAGTTGTCATGCTGGATGTGACCTGCAGACCATATTTTGGATTTGACCTTCAGGCCATATTTTGCCCACCTCTGGTCTAGGATAAAAAACAGACCTTAAAAGAAAAATCTGTTCTCAGTTGAATCACTGGAGTTTGTGAAGTTATTTTTGGCTGTACACAGCTAGACAATAAGAGATACCAAAGTCTGGTGCTGAATAGAGAAGGAAAAACAGAAAAAAGTGGTAACAGTAGCATGCTAAGTAGTAATAGGTAACACCCACAGAGGGCAGATTGTGAGTGTCTTGATCACAGCATTGTCACACTTCAGTAAGAATGTACAATGTTCCCTTTCTCTCAGCTCATTCATACCAAAGGCAGCCTTAAGCCCTGATCTTATATTTGATAGCCTCTGTGACTGTGCTGACTCATGAATCTCCATGTGTGTGTGGCAGGCTCTGCACAGTTAGCTCAGATTACAACACTGAAGCCTAAATTTGTTTTCAGACATTAAAGTGCAAAAGGTTCTATTTTGCCAATTTAAGCCTTTTTATCACTAGCTCCTAGAAACATATGAAAATATGGACAGATTAGTTTTTATTTATTTTGTGTATTGACAGGTTTTTCTGTCCCAGTGAGATCAAACATGAAGCCCAGGGCAAACATCTTTATTGTACAAAGTGAAAGTTTTTCAAGGAAAACAGCAGGCAGCATTAGAAGATAAACACAATATGGAATAGTATTATCTATGGGCAGAAATGCATAACACATAACACATGATGCATAACATCCCTCTTCCCTAGATAACATAGTCCTTTAGGTACTTGGGCTGGAAAGTGACTCACCCTGGATGACCCGATTCAGAGTTTAGATGTCTCTCATTGGGAATGCTAGCAGGCTGTTCAGCTCATTTTGAGTCACTCTGGCACCTGGAGGATATGACATGTTTAGAGCAACAGCTAGTGGATGGGTAGGAGCTGGTCCTGGTGGCAGTATGTACCTTCTGTCGATGTCACCTAGTCAATATGACTGTGAAGTGTTTTGACATCTGAAATCTTGGCCTTTGTGGCACTGGTTCTATAGGCCAAGCATCCACTATGGCTCAGTTACACTGCTTTGGGCATGAACAGGATCATTTCATTTGAAGTAGCCTGTTTTGATTTCAACTGTTTTGATTTCCAGGTCTGAGTGGAACCAATACAAACAACTCTTGAGTGAGCAGTTCATCAGTAGTTCTGCAGGGCTTTGGCCTGTGGAGGGGCATGGATTTGCATGTAGCTGTAGTAAAAAAAATAGCTAATTATAGGTTCTAATCATCATCAGTGACCTGAAACAATTCATCATTATTGGTTGGACCAACTGCTTGACCTGGTTGTTGGATGATAGATGAAATGATGCTGTGATGTGATGTATAAGTTGCTTTGGTTTTTTTCCATGAACATCTTGAAGTCTTCAGAAGTGAGTGTGCACCATTGCCAGACAAAATGGTACCTGAAAGAGTATGTGGCATTTTTTTGTAAAAATTGGCTTACAGTTGTCATTGATGCAACTGGAACAACTTCTAGCCACTTAGAGAAGGAATCAACAATAATGAAAATTATCTGGCATTCCAGTGGGCAAAATCTATATGCAGACATGACCTCCCCCAAGTGTGTGGTGCATAGCTTGTTGTGATTCACTTCTTTATGGTTTGCTTGATGTTAGTATCTCTTTTTGGCCAACAGACATAACTTTTGGGAAGTGCTTTCATGTAAACAGTTCCCAGATGTCTCTCACATGTAGAGCATAAAGGATACATGTTCAACTGCTGCTGAGGACAACCACTCTGATACCTTAAAGTACGCATCTCTTAGAGACAGAAAGTTCTTCTTGACATGTAACAAAGCACTTGAATTTCTAATGACATACACATTCAATGTGATCCTGAGCTTGCAATGATGGCTTTTGGCATCATGGAAACAGCATGTGTTATATGTGCGGCTCTTCCCAAAGCTACAGAAGCTTCCCTGGGATGAAGAATATATTGTTGTGTGTGCTGGAGGTGACTTCTCTGGAAAATTCCTTTCAGATTGAATTTAGGGGGCACATCCCAATGAGTGCATACATGCAGGGGCGTGCATTTCCCATGAGACAAATAGTAGCAGCACATATTTGTGTTTGGTAATCCCATCCTTTTGTTGTGCCACTGCTGTTTGCCTCTGCACGCCCGCTACAGTGTGCTGCGAAGTGACACAGGCAGGGTAAGGGAAGGTGGGCCAGCACAGGTGGATTTGCATGTTGCAAATCCCAGTAACCACAGCAACGTTAACTGGGGTTCTGGTAGCTTTCTGGGGCGGGAGCAGTGCCAAGCCAGCTACTTGGAGCCTGGCTCACATTCAGAGCATGGGACTTATTGGCCAAGCTCCCTTTCTGACGGTGCACGCTGCTGCAACTTGCACCACGCTGCTTTTTCAGAAGTTTTTTTTTTTTTACAGCACAATATCTCAGTGTCAAAAAAACTTGCTGCACTCAAATTAGCAGCACCGTGAATGGGTGCATGTGCATCATGTGCAGTTTGTGTAACGCAAACCACATGTGCTCGTTTGTTGGGACGCATCCAGTGCATCTCAGTTGATGCCATTTTGAAGACAATGTTTGAACTGGTCCTCCTTTAAATGAAGAGGTGCAAGTGTTCTTCTTGACCAATAGTGAATGCTAAGTTTTGATTCGCATGGAGCCTGGTTTGGAGGGCTTCATCTAGAACCCTTCACGCAAACTGATCATTCAGTATTCAAAACTGGTACTGTCTGGTTCTCAGACAAATGATGCAACTCTCCTGTATGCTGTGATCCCTTCATTGGAAGACAGTTCCATTTCAACCAATGAAATAGTCTCATTGTTTCAGATGAGGTGCATGTGAAATGAAAAACATGAACTACAACACAGAATCATAGGGCTTATTACAGGGTTTGATCAGGGACAGAGGTGAGTATCAACATAGTCAAAAGTCCATGAGTAGATGATAACCATTGCATGGTATGTGTCTACTTAGCCTTAGTAAACTAGTTGACTTCTAGGTAAAAGCTAAGCTGGTTGGCATAGAAGTACCAGGACAATGGTCTAGCCACATCACATGCTTCCATGTGGCCTCAGGTTACCATGATGAAGAACGGTCATACCGCACACCCCACTAGCAGGATGGAACTCCTTGGTCTGAAATCCACAAGTGGCACAGGCTTCTTTTCCCTTGTAGTACTTGGCACCTACAGTTCAGGATGAAGCACTGGGAGCCTTGTGCTAGCTAGGATCTCATTATCACCTCCAGCTTGATATATTGTAGGGACTTGCTCATTCCAGTGAGATCTAAGGGCCCTTCTAGATGTACAAGTAAAGGTGCAATGGAATCTAATGTGCGATCCACACAGTTGCATCTCCTGCCATACCACATGTGCATGGTGGGAGGCATGATTGTGAGATGGCACATTAGATCCTATCACGGCTTATTGCCAGTCCAGGTGGTGCCCAATGAATCAGCAAGAAGCAAGGTCCTGTGGCTGGGAGTCCCTTCAGTTGAGGGGCTACCATCTGCGGGGGCATCCCATGCATCCCCAGGGCTAGAAAACATAGCTGCCATGAACTCCTAGCCTTGGGAGTGTTTGAAACCCCTGGGGCTAGAGGATCACAGCAGCCATGATCCCTCAGACTCAGGGGTGTGTGAGACCCCTGGCATGACTGTAGAACACAACAGTATGCCAGAGAGGGTGCCAGATGCTATGTCCCCAATTTTGAAGTATCCTAATGTAAGGGAGTCCCCAGAAGACAGAGACAAGAGATAGCTGGCTCTTGTGCTATCTTGACCACAGGGCCTGAAGACTGAGACTGAATTATGCTGAATTATGACTGTCCTGTGCCTGTAGAAATCTCTTGGGTTTATTTATTATCTCATATACATTACAGACACTGGAGGCTGCTCTCAGCTACACTGGGCATGGAGCTGGCTAGAATATCAGTGGACTGTGAGGTGCCCCCTTTCACTGCTACACCAACTGGAAGTTCAACACAGTAGAAAGAAGATCTGACATAACCGGTGAAGTGAGTCAGAGTAACTAGCTGGAATGGGAAAATACTATGAAGTTTTTCTCCCTGACAATTTAAATTAACACTAGCATTCACATGAGACTTGTTAGATGGATGGAAGACTGCAAAATGGGCTTGCATTTATATATTTTTCAATTGCTCCCTTTAGGTCTACTGCAAAGGAAATATGTGATATATATTCTTGAGTTTCCAAAGTCAGGTGCTTCTTTAAGATGCAGTTCCTTTTATTGCTTGAGAATCTTTATAACATTGAATGCATGTGTAGAAAAATAATACTCTCTAGTGATTATTGAACTAAATACTAGCTGTTTATTGTCTCTGAGCATCCCAGAAGATACAGTACAGACCATTAATCTGTGAGAGAATAAGTCTGTTAAATGAATGAAAGAAAATGGTACAAGCAACCAATATATTAGCAGATTTAATATGTGCTAAGGTACAACAATTTAATTACTTCAGTTCAGACAGTAGCATATCACAGGATACAGATGATGAATGAGAAAGGGGCCGCATTTATTTAAAATCAAAAGTATGTTTCTTTCTGCATTACATTTTTCTTTTAGTAGCATGCTGTAGTACAATCTTAAGAATCTTTTGGATGGTCTTAGATGTAATTTGAATACCTGTTAAAAAAATTCCTGATACAACAATGTCCCAGTCAAAGGATGAAATACTTTCTCTGTGACAGGTGACCAATAGATTGTCATGGATAGCTCTTGCAAATTCTGGAATTGGTTTGAATACACACAGAAGGCTAGTTGTTATTAAGCCTAACATATCTGTGTGGGGGGATATAGGATATGAAGTTTACCCCATCTCTGCACAGTTTGGTTAAGGCTATTCCTACTTATCACTATAAAAACAGGGGAACAGAAGGCTTCTATTCCTAAGGGATAAGGGGGAGAGGAGGGCAAATCAATGAGATTTCACACACCCCTAGGGTTGCCTCCAGTGTCTGTCATGTATATGAGCTGATAAATAAACTGAAGAGAGTTCCACAGGCACAAGACAGTCATAATGCAGCATGCTTCAGTCTCAGTCTTCAGGCCCTGGGTTCAAGATGGCACAAGAGTCAGCTATCTCTTGTCTCTGTCTTCTGGGGACTCCCTTACATTAGGATACTTCATAACTGGGACATAGCATCTGGCACCCTCTCTGGCATACTGTTGTGTTCTACAGTCACTCAGGGGTCTCACACACCCCTGAGTCGGGGGGTGGGGGATCATGGCTGCCACAATCCCCCAGCCCAGGGGCTTCAAACACCCCCAAGGCTGGGAGATCATGGCAGCCATGTTTTCCAGCCCTGGGGGTGCATGGAATGCTCCCACAGCTGGTAGCCCCTCAACTGTGGGGACTCCTAGCCACAGGACCTTTCTTCTTCCCCATTCATGGGGAACCTGGAATTGGGCTTCCTGTGAACTAGCTATAGGACACAATGGTATCTAATGGCAGTCCCACAATCATGACTCTTGCCATGCACATGTGACATCCTATTGAGTTCTAGAGCCTTATCCCAAAGAGGTGTAGGGCCCAAAAGACTCTTTAAAGACTGTTCTTGTTTGCATAAGTTAGGTCATTCAATCAGTGAATAGCCATATTACTTATGAACATGAATCCTGAAGTCCAAGCATCAAACATTATAGCGAATATTCACTATAAACAATCAGTGGAAAATACAGAGGGTTAAATATAACTCTGAGCTGACATTAATGAAGTCTGGAAGTTTACCTTTAATTTCCCCAGGAGCAGAATTAATCCCTACCTTTTTAAATACTTTTAGTTAAACAATTATAATTATCCAACAAATTCAGGAAAACCATAGTGAGCTCAAGGACTGCTTGTCATTTGAAAAATGAGGGACAAATCCAATGCATAAATTGTTCCCATTGAGTAAATCAACCATCTCTATTCATTAGATCTGGCAAAATTAATTATTTAGTTTGCACATCCCTAGAGAATATTCCCTCATGCAATGGTTATAAGAATTCTCAAATCTCTGGGGGTTGTGAAATATCATTTAGATCAATTAGGTGAAGTGGAATGAGAAGAAGTGTTGTATGGTTGTTGTATGTAAGACAAGAGATTTGTTAAAAAGTATACTGATCAGTTGTGCAGTGATGAGATGATAAAGAGGATATTTTAGACCAGACATTATATCTTTGCAGTTGGTCCTTAGAGCTCAGAAACTGATTAGGAGAATATGATAATTCCGGAAATTAAGGAGCACATGCAGGCTAGTGTCACAGCAGGCACTTCTTCCAATAGAGCAACTGGCACAGCTGGTCTCCCAAGTCCAAGTACTAGCACAGCACTGGGTCCCACTTCAAAATCACTTCTCAGTACATCAGACAACTCAGGCACTGCAGTCCTGAAAAAATACAACTATACTAGAAATTCCTGCACATAATGCATTGTTTCTATATCTATTCAAGGCTATGGCAAATTGCTGTAAAAATTGGTTATCTATAACAGTACATATTAGACATATCACAAGCTGTTTTTTGAAAATGGAAGAGATTTTGACATAATTTAGTCATAAAGCTGACCGTATACCTGTAGTATGGGCCATGAAAACTTAACGTTGTTCAAACAGAATGGTTATAACTTGTGAAGATAAATAGTTATTACTGGAAAAATGACTTTGTGGATGCTTGTGTTAAGCCTTGAGTTTTCGCAAAGTGTGAACTAGATGTTTGGTTCAACAGTTCCTGGGTGTAGTTAACAAAAGTGCTTCGAATTAACAGTTTTCTCAAGGTTTACTAAATGTTACATTTTACATAATATCCTGACATATCAGAACATATAGAATCCATTAATATTTATATTAACTTCATCTGAAGAAATGATGATGGTTGGGACATATTCTGCTACTACAAAATAGACTTTCTGAAACCTCTGACAGAATTAAATACCTTACTTGATTTTATCACCATACTAATGGCACCAGGAAAGCCTATAATATGATGCTGAAGTTAAATGGAAAATGTATCTTCTAACAGAAAATTTGATTTTGCATTGGCTTAACTGGATTTTGAAATTCATAATTGCGGCACTAAGGAATACATTTAGCCTGGGGGTCACTTTTTTAATCTTGATGTTTGGCCACCATCTTTAAAAATAGTAGCCATGACTAACAAGATGACTAAATGTCAACATCTCAGTACCTGTGAGGCCAATTTTTATTTTCTAAATGACGTTAAATAGGTATTGCAATAAAATACAAACTTCCTTTGTCTTTTGATGAGTTATGGCCCATTGTTTGGCAGCTCTAAGTCTTTAAACATAGCATATAATGGTAACCGCTCTTAATGTTTTGGTAATCCTATCCTTTTGTTGTTACTTATCTAAATTAATTTTTGATCTCTCTTTTTTAGTGAATGAAGAGAAGATGACTAGTTAAGAAAAATGGATGATAGAACAGGGGCAGGAACTTCCCAACAAGCCAAGAGGCCAGCACTTTTAGTTGCAACACCACCAGAATCAACCAAGAAAAAACCTAAAGCATTTGGTAGCAATGTGTGTGTCATATGTAAAAAAACCTTCAACGTCCAACAAGAACCTCTCACAGCAAAACTTTCCCAGGATACATGGAATAAACTTGCACAAAAAGCTCAAGAATGGAAAAATTTAGGCACAAGTTTTGGTACTCTTTATAGGTGGATCCACATGAGCATGCACGTGCCTGTTGCCCCGCCTCAAAGGGGTTTGAGGCGGGGCAACAGGCATGTGAGGGAACAAAAAATGTTCCCTGGGCTACAAACTTGCAGCCCAGGGAGACAATTAGACCCCTGGATATCCAGGGATCTAAAAAAAGCAAAGTATAAAAAAGCCCTGAGGCAACAGGAGGCTGGGTCCTCCATAGAGACGCTCTGGCTGCCAGAGCATCTCTATGGTTTCCCCTCACCCTGGTGCTGAAACACATGATGGGCCAGACTGCTTGTTTCAGCACCAGGGTTCTGGTGCCAGTGAGTAAAAAAAAATTAACATTTCAAAACAAAATATTTCGATTTTTCAGCTTGAAAAATATAGTCAATTTTGAAATATAACTTGATTTCTTTTTTAAAAGGTAAACATACTGAAATACCCCAAATTAAGCAATTAGTATCATACAAAATATTTAATTCAACCACAAATTGTTATTATTTAAAATTTTATTTCTGGTATAAACCCACACCAAAATTTGTGCTGGATTGACCTTAAAGCTTTGTTTTCTTCTTTTTCTTTTAAATTTGGCTACCTGAACTGAAAAAAAATGCCATCCCATTTAGCACTGGCTGTATGGCAATAAGTTTGTTGCCTCAAGCTCTCACCTTCCTTGAGCTCTGCTCATGGAAGAGAGCATAGCCAGTGGAGAACTGATTGCAGTTCCTTTATACCAAATGACCCAGCTCTGACGTCTTCAGAACTGACGGGGGCTCACCTCAGACAAGGACTTGACAAAGCATGACAAAGCATGACTTCACCTCATTTTCTTCCCATTCTAACTGCAAATTGTGCCAAGATACCCTTCCTTACCACTATGCAAGGGAGAAGCAACTGTTATAGAAGCAATCTCTGCCACTGGCAGAAGGGTCCACAGCCCAGACCTGAAATACTTCTCTAATGGTTGTCTCTAGACCCATTGAACAGAATCCTGTTTCACTGACCCATCCATCTCACTGAATTCATAAACTAGCTTATTCTTTTCTTTTGGCCTCACATATCTCTCAGCTGCCCATGGCCATACCTCAAGGAGAGGGTAGAAGAGTGTTCTGTATTTATTACTGATCTGTGGCCTAATGGTTAGTGTACTATGCTGTGAAGCAGGAGATGCAGGCTGAAACCACCTCTGGGCATGGGAAGCCGAGAACCTAGGTCTTCTGCTTCTTAATGACTGCCTTTAGTGCTAGGCTCTTGGGGTCTTTCCCTCCTCCTCTCCACTAATGGGTTTTCCATGGCTACAATTTCAAGGTTTAGTGATCTTACCCGTACAAACATATGGTGCTGTGTACCTGCTCAACTCCAGAGCACAGCCCTACTGAGCATACACAGTAGTTGTGTGGATTTCTGCATGCTCAGAGCAGAATGTCAAACTTTCCATACCTGTAAAAAGGGACACCTAGTGGCCTAGTAGCTGCCATGTAGGCACATAAAGAAAAATAAGATTCTGCCCTTTAAGTCAATCTTTTGCCAATTGGTGCACAGTGCTTCAGTGAACTTGGTTTAATTTAGTCAAGTTTTATTTGACGATGAGATACCCAGTAGGAGATTCCAGACAAAAAGGCTAAGATTTATGATTGGATCTGGGGCAGGAGTGAAAACAAAAGGAGTTGAAAAGAGGGAGGATATATCGAAGAATAAGAATTGAACTTTTTAAACTGCACTAAAAGGTTCCCGTTAGAAGGGAAAGGATGGTTATTATTATATAATGGATTAGATTATTTTTCTTTAAATAGACCTTCCAGTGTGGGCTTTTAAAGACTCCTGGGCTTCAGGCATCATATACATGATGTGTCACACTATAATATGTTGGTGTGTTTGAAAAAGCACAATGGGCCTAGCACTGAAGGGTGCTGTGCCCCTTCAGTTAGACCTACAATAGTGCAGTAATTAATGTGATTTTCTTACCTCTGTTATTGTTTAGGCACTCGGCACTTCATAGAATTTTATAGAGGAGAGATATTTTATCTGGTTCTGCTGTTAATATAAAACCTGAAGCCAAGCTGCAGGCTTGCCTTCTGCTTCAAAATCATGTGCACTTGAAGGAAAAATATTTATTATTTTTAAATTTCTAATTAGGCAAACAACAAGGTAGGAGGAGATGAGTTTTACTTTATCTGGTTTGACAGGGTGTGCTTCTTGCCTAAATTCAGATGCTGTGCATTTAGATAATGTGACATATCACCAATTGTGACTAAGCCATGCTCATTGGAACTTCATACAGATACACTGTGTCACAAAGGTATGTTCTAATTATGCTAATCATTGTGCTCTGACATTCACTCAGAGAAGTCACTCTATATTCATCAGTAGCAAGAAAAGTGTCAGAACAGCATGCCCCCACTTGGCTACTTCCTTAATAGCATACTAGCTTCTGTCACAAACTGAGTGTCCTGTTCCCATGCAGTTTGACTAATCTTACTGGTCCTACAATTATTTTGTCATTGTGATGACTGAAGGGTGGTCTGCAAAGAGCCTGGTGTTTTTCAAATTGTTGATGATGCTTGGCAGCTTTGAGAATACTACAAGCAGATATTGTACTTTTTGGATTCATTGTGCCAAATAAGACCATTGGAAAAACATATGAAAAAACAGAAACTACTGTAAGTTATGCTATGCCTAAATGTTTGTAATAGGTTATTTTTATAATTATTTTCTGTAATATGGACAGATGAGGAAAAATGGACAGAATATAGTTTATTAGCAGGAATATAGATAGATAGATAGATCTATCTCTCTAGATATATATGTGTGTGTGTGTATACACAATCTGCAATATATGCATTTATAACATTAAACAGATGCATATAATTGCAGGTGCATGAATGCATTGGGTCCTCTTATGGGCCCATGGTGGTTATCAGAAAATTATAATTTTGTTAAGATTTATTTCTATTACCCCACAAAATGTAATTGTTACAGTCTTATATCTTCCAAAATAGCTGCCAAAGCATAGCTGCACTCGTTGGCAATGCTCCTACTAAAGTAGCCCAGTATGCTGTTTGCCTTGTTCATAACAAGGGCACACTTGTCATACTTAACCAATATGGTTAGGAGCACAAGTTATATATAAACTGGTTTAAGTGATCAGAAACTGGTTTAAACCTGTAACACAACAGAAGTTTAAACAGAACAGGTTTAAATCTGTAACAGCACATAAACCAGTTTCAAAATGGCTGAAACTAGTTTAAGATAAAACTGCTTGAATGTAGTATCAGACTTAACTGATTTAGGCCAAACTGGTTTATGGAACTTCTGTCCCAGACCCTTCCTGGTTCGAGTTACATCACAGTCCACCAGCATCCCAGGATGTTTTGCAGCTCTGGGCTAGGCTATGCTGTCTGCTAGAGCAAAGCAGGGTTGGCCCTGCCCCCCTGCTCTCTAGCAGGAGCAGTGAGGGTTGTCTCACAAGAGGTTCGGGGGCATAGGCAGAGGGAGAATAAATGTTATGCAGGGGCTGAGCATGTGCATGCCCTCCCCCCTGCAGGTAAGTCTGTGGGGGAAGGAGTGGGGGGAGAGAAGAGGGTTGTGGGGAGTGCAGATCAAGGCCCCAGTCATGAAGGAGGGAGTAGGGCAGGGTCTGTGGTGAAAGGGGCCCTGGCCAGGCCAGGCAGCAAGACAACCAGAGCCCAGGCAACTCGCCCAAGGGTATGGGGGGCTCCTGCCATTGTACGCACCCCAGCAGAGGCCCAGGGTGCATGTGGCCCCCCCATCTGTGTGTGGGGCAGAGGTGGCTGCCATTGTGCACCACACCCTGAGCGCTGCACAATGCCATATGCATCCAGCTGCAGGGCAAGCAGGGGGGAGGCACAGCCCAGTGGCAGCAGGCACACAGTGCCACATCACTCCCGGGGCAGCTGCATCAGGGAGCAAAGCACAGTTTGCAGCAGGAGCTTCCCACACAACATCAGGAGCCTGCCCCCCACCCCTGGATAAGCTGCCCAAGCTCCAACAGTCCCACTACCTGGCCTGGCCAGGGCCCCAATCTTCCCCACCGCCAGCCCCTTCCCCTTCACAGAATCAACCTAGTACTTGCCTGCTGTGCTGGGAAGCCAGTGATCCACAGGCCATGCTGTGATCCTGCCCACCCCTGCTGCAGCCACCTGGAGCCCATGACCAGGCTGCCCTGTGGCCCTAGCTATTGTTCTGCATTTGGGGGGGCTGAGCCCTGTTGGCCCTGGCCTTCTGCAGCCTATGGGTAGGGGTGGGAAACCCAGCTGGGGACACAGCCTGGTCTGCCTAGTAGGGTCAGAGCAGCCCCTGCCAGACTTTTCCTGCTGGAGTGGAGGTGGCGGGGGTGTGGGACAGCAGGATCAGGCAGAGGGGAACTTACCCTCCCTGCCTTCCCTCTCCCACCAGCATGGGACCCTGGGTAGGTTCTGCATGGCTTTTCCCCCCTGCTTGCAGCTCAGCATGGCCTGGGACCCCCAGAGCTCCCCTCCCAGACAAGGGGCAATGTTGCTGCACCTTCCCATCCTGAGGTGGGGGGTTTCACTTGGAGCAGGGGGTTTTGCTTGTGGCAGCCCAGGAGCAAAAGCCAGCTTAGGGGGTGTGAGGAGAGAAATACTGGCCCCAAGCCCAGCTAGGAACATGCACAGAGCAGAACATAGAGGGATCATAGCAGTGCTGGCTCCATCCTGGATGTGAGACCAGTGAGCAGAGAGACCCAGGCTGGGGCAGGGGGTGGGGAAGGGGCTCAAGGGTGTGTTCATGCTAACCCATGGCTCCACAAAGCACCTGAAGCTGGACAAGGGCACCAAGAATCTGGGTGGCACAATGCTGGAGGCTGAGCCGGCCAGGCACCAGGCTTCAAGGTAGACAGTTGCAAGGGCTCCCCAGGCAGCAAGGAAGAGCTGGCCACACCCACTGCTGCCATGCAGTACTCGCTGGACAGCCTCAACCCCCAGCCCTACTACCCGCTGTCTCCTGAGCCACTGGGCACTGAGCTGGGTGTGCCCTGCTCTCTCTTCCCCTACCTGATGGCAGCACTGCATGGCCCTGTATACCAGGCACCAGGTTCAGGGCGCTACCCCTATGGCTTCTCCACTGCCACCATCAGGGAACCAGCCTTAACTGTACTAGTAGGTGCTGCCCATGCTGCTGAACTGCAATTGACTGCTGGGTAGGCAGATAGCAGAGGCAGCAGCAGGGAAGCAGGTCAGATGCAGCGTGGAAATGTAGGGGTAGTTCCCCAAACCTAGCACCTAGTACATGGGGCTGTGCTGTGCCACTGCTGTCAGGTAAGGGAAGACTGAGCAAGTTGCACCCAACTCGGTACTGGGAGGCCCAAGGGATGGCAGATAGTAGCACTGGGGGATGAGGACATCCAGTAAGTACTGCATGGTGGTGGTGGGCACAGCTACTCCTCTTCACTGCCCAGGGAGCCCTTGCATCCATCTGCCTTGGATCCTGGCACCTGGCCCAGCTGAGCCTCTAAATTCACACCACCCAGGTTCTTGGCACCCTTGTCCAGCTCCAGGTGCTGCTGGGGTGAGCCTGTGCCATGTACATCACGGCGGGGTTGGGTCAGGGATGGCCCAAGAGCCACACTCCAGTGTTTGGAAGGGGCAATTGGGCACGAGCTGCTCCCCCAGCTGCATGCTGGGCCAGCATGGACATACACTTGAGCCCTGTCCTCACCCCTGTTCCCTCCAGTTTGGGTCCCTCTGTTCAGCAGGGTTCATGTCTAGGATGGGGCTGCTGCCACATGTCTAGAATGGAATTGTCACTCTATGCTCTGCTCTGTACATATCCTGCCTTGGGCTTGGGGCCAGTTTCACTCCCCTCACTCCCCCTCCTGATCTGGCCTTTGCTCCTGGGATGCCCCAAGCAAAACCACTGCCCCAGGCTGCGAAGTTGCAATGGGATCACCCCATGGCTAGGAGGGGGCCTCAGGGGGTCCTGGGCCATGCTGAGCCATGAGCAAGGGGGGAAAGCTAGGCAGACCCCAGGAGAGTGAGAGAGTGGAGGCAGAGGGTTTTAATCCCCCTCCCCTTTTCACCTGATGTGCTGCCTGGGCCACTGGCTGGCCGTGTCCCTGCCTCTCAGGGCTCGCATGGGCTGTTTCCCCTTCCAGGCACACCCTGACTAAGGTTCCTGAAGACCAGGATGGGGATGTAAACCCCTCCCCAATCATACTAAGTATGCTGCCAGGGATAGGCCATGCCCATCCCTCCCCCCACTCCGCCCCACCCCTCAGGTCAGCTTCCCTCTAGCTTTCCAGCCACTGTGGAAGGAAAGGGAGGGTTCACTCTAGCACCCCTCCCAGATTCTAGCCTAAGCCACTGCAGCATGTGGCAGCTTTTCCAGAATAAAAAGAATAAAAAGTGAATGTCTATTCACTTGCTTGTCAGTTCAATCTATGCAAGTTAGACTAACCTGCAAAGATTGAATTAATTCAGGCTCAGGTTTTTGAATGTCTGTACTTAGCCTATGATTTTCTTTTATGATGAGGCAATGGGCCTTGTGGGTGGGCAGAACAGTAACTAAGCTATTGAAGCATTGTTTAAATGAAACTATAAAATGAGTCCAAAGCTGATTGGTAATTGTTCTCAAAGGTGACTCACCCTCTACCTGGAAAAAATTATCAGGTAGGTTTCCCCTGTGGTTTGTCCTCAATCCAGGACTATCAAGTATCTTCTTTAATGCCTTGGACAATTGAAGTCTGTGTACATTTGGTATATTTGCTGATTACACTTACATGGGTGTGTGGGTTACTAGATACTTTGGAGGACAAGAGTAGAACTCAAGATAAGCATGACAAAGTGGAAAAATGGTATCAATTAAACAGGATGAAATTCACTACAGATGAGTACAAAACACTATATCTAGAAGGGTACAATCAAATGCACAAATGCAGATTAGGGAATCATAGAATCATAGAACATTAGGACTGGAAGGGACTTTAGGAGGTCATCTAGTCCAAGCAGGACTATCCCCAAACTATCATCCCAGTCAATCCATTTTAGACAACCATTTGCCTAGGAAACCAAACAGAAATGATCCTGACTTGAGTACAGGGTTGGACTACAAGATCTCTTGTAGTTCACTTCCAGCCTCTTTTGTTATGATTATGTATACTCATCTCTATGGCTATGAGTTTCAAAAATGATTAGTGGTCATGAGTCTAGAATAGAACTACATTTGTTTTTCTGTATTTGGGGCCCAGTCCATTTTTGGACTTTGGGATTAGATCCAGAGAAGGATTTTGGCATGTAGAATGGGAATTAGGCAAACACACTTAAGGCAAAATTTGTGATCCAAAAGTGTACTCAGCCTTGGTGAGGCCACAGCTGGAGTACTGCATCCAATTCTGGGCCCCACAATTTAAAAAGGATGTGGAAAAGCTTGAGAGAATCCAGAGGAGAGCCATGCACATGATCAGAGGACAGGAAAACAGGCCTTATGATGAGAGGCTGAGAGCCATGGTATTCTTCAGCCTGGAAAAGCACAGGCTCGGGGGAGACTTAGTGGCTGCCTATAAGTACACCAGGGGTGTACATCAGGATCTGGGGGAATGCCTGTTCACCAGAACACCCCAAGAGATGACAAGGTCCAACAGTCAGAAACTCCTGCAAGACCATTTTAGGTTGGACATAAGGAAAAACTTCTTTACTGTCCGAGTCCCCTGGAATAGACTTCCCCCAGAGGTGGTGCAAGCACCTACTCTGGGCTCTTTTAAGAAACATTTAGATGCCTATCTTGCTGGGATCCTTTGAACCTAGCTGACTTCCTGCCCCTGGAGCAGGGGGCTGGACTCGATGATCCTTCCAGCCCTAATGTCTATGAAATCTATGAAAACTACCTTAACCCTAGAAGCACCTAAGGTTCACTAGACATTTCCTTCTTTGAAGGAAAGTCTGAAAGTTCCCTCAAGCACTCACAGTGTTGTTTCTTCATAAGTCTAGGTTTGTCTCAGCCTGAACACTAGTTGCTTAGTTCTTGCCTAAGTTCCACTGGAATCCAGAAACTAGCCAGAGGAGTGTCCTCTGTCGTATGAGATTCCCTATCCATTCTCTGAGTATGCCTAACATACACATCCAGATCATGTTCCTCACAAAATCAAGTGCTTTATTTTAAAAATACAGCTGCTCAGAAAGGAGGAGGAGCCCACATTTTGTGTGATTGCCTACTGATTGAAACATTCACCTAGAATGTGGGAGACTTAGGTCTCAGCCAGGCAGTGAGGGAGCAGAAATAACTTAAATGAGACAAGAGGTGTCAAAGTCTTCTGTAACTGTGTCAATTTCCTCTGTAAACTTGCATGTAAAGAAGCCATTCTGATCAATGTGACTATTTTTATCTCTAAAATTATTTGGGTTTTTTGGTTTATCTAAAAAATAATATATTTGTGAAATATAGGATTCTATTCTGTTTTCAATACAGGAAATCAAAGACAAACACATAAAACCACACTAGAAAAATATGCTAATCCTTTTCTTATTCATCTATACCGGAGATTTAAGTAGAAATTTAATATGAATATTGCCAGATGCTGAACAGGAGCCAAACTAATTCACTAAAAGTGCTCTATCTGCATATTAACTACTATAACCAAACAGAGATGCAATCCTATTTATTTTACCCTCAAAAATCTGATTGTATTCAGTTTCCTGATCTCTTCATCATTTTTTCAAATGTATTATTGTTGTGGCTTTGCTTTTTTTTCTAAACTTGTATTTTGAACAATGTTCTACTCAGTGAAAGCTGAAGATTCCTGATATGAAGATATTCTAGAGAAACTGGAGTTCAGCTTTATATTACTTAATAGTTTGTATATTCCATTTTAATTTAATCAGGAGTCATAAATAGCCCCAAGTGAATCCAACCATTTGCAAATATCCTTATATCAACTAGAGATTTAAAATTCCAGCTCCTGCTGGTATTGGTCATGATATTGCTCAGAGGCACAACATGGTATCACAGGAAAAAATGCATTTAAGTGACAAGACAACTGTTTTCATTAGACTAAAATATTTTTTTAGTTTAGTAATAATTTCCTTAGTATTGATAGAATAATGATGATCGGGGCCTGAATCATAATGCTAGAAAATGTGAAGTTGTCAAATTAAATTCCGTATGACTTTGTAAAATTACATGCAGAAGTGTTAATATTACTGTATTGCCTCAAACTGTGGCCAACCTTAAATATGTATAGTAAAATACCTTAACATATTTTCAGGTATAAGTCATCTGACTCATCATTGAATCTGAGGGCCTTGTCATATGAGATACTCAGCATGTGTTTTATTTAGATCATAGTGGGTGTGTCTACACGTGTTGTAATGTACAGTAGCCTATTTTACTGCTTTTTATAGTGTCACATAAAAAAGAGCAATTACACTAATGTGCAGTAAAATAGGCTACTGTGCACTGTCACTTAAAACCTTGTGCATTCATTAGTGCGCATTAAGGCAGCCTAGTGCATATTTATTTAGTGCCTCACAAGAGCGGAGGGAGGCCTCTTTAATTTGAGTGGCTCCAAGAGTGGGAGAGCTTTAGATAAAGCGCCACCACCACCATTTTGAAGCACAGGGTCATTGATACACAAGACACAGAAGGCTCCTGGAGCGTGGTAATTGCCACGCTCCAGCAGAATCAATTAATTCTGTGCTGATACACTGGAATTACAGTACATCAGAGCAGTCTCCCTGCTCATGTATAGACACCCAGAGGTATTAAATTTAATGTACATTATGAAATGTGCCTTAATGCACATGTAGATTCACCCAATAAGCATTACCATGCCATAGTAAAAGTTAAAACGTGTTCTGAGCAGTCACTCTACTCTGTACAGGGCTGGAGCCAACTGTTTCCCCCTGCTCCCCCAAGTGACCCTGGCACAGGGAGCCACAGCTCACACAGCCACCCATGAAGATATGCAGTCCCCACTCCTGGAGCTCATGCCCTTTCTGCCATATGCCCCACGTAGGAACACCTGCCCTGACATACTGGAATCAGCTAGGTCTCTGTCACTGGTGGTTGACAGAGGGAGGTATAGGGCACTGAGCCCAAGAGAGAGTGCCACTCTTGCTGAATCTGCGGGATGAGCTGGCTGCAGGGTAGGACCCAGAGTGTTCTAATGAATGGATCTGTGTCATCTGGTGAGAAGTGGCCAGTGGTCCATCAGGGGTTGATGCTTGATCCAGTTCTTTTCAATATCTTTATCAATGATTTGGATGTGGGGGTAAAGATCTCATTGGTGAAGTTTGTGGATGACACCAAGTTATGGGGGAGCACGGTCATGCTTGAAGATAGGCTGCAGATACAGGTGGACCTAGACAGGCTAGCAAGATGGAACCAGATGAAGTTCAACACTGAGAAATGTAAAGTGCTCCATCTGGGGATGAACAATCCCCAACATACTTACAGGCTTGGTGATGCCAAACTGACTAGCACAGTGCCTGAAAGGGACCTAGGAGTGATAATAAATCATAGTATGAACATGAACTGTCAGTGCGATGCTGTAGCCAGCAGAGCAAACAATACTCTGGCATGCACCAATCAGTGCATCTCAAGCAAAACCAAGGAAATTATTCTTCCACTTTACTCAGCACTAGTGAGACTGCAGCTGGAGTACTACATCCAGTTCTGGGTGCCGCGCTTCAACAAGGATGTAGAAAAGCTTGAGAGAGTCCAGAGAAGAGCCACCCGTATGATCAGAGACTTGCAAGACAAGCCATAGGAGGAAAGGCTGAGGGACTTGGATCTCTTCAACCTAAAAAAGAGAAGGCTGAGAAGGGACTTGGTAGCAGCTTCCTGCTACATCAGGGGAATACATAAAGGGCTCAGCAAACAACTGTTCACCAAGGCATCCTTGTGGAAAACCAGGAGTAATGGCCACAAACTCCTGGAAGACTGTTTCAGGCTTAACACTAGGAAATAACTTCTTCACAGAGTGTCCAGACTGTGGAATACACTTCCTCCAGAGGTGGTACAATCACCTACCTTGGAAATCTTGAAGAGAAGACTGGACAGTCACCTTGCTGGAGTCACCTGACCCCAGTTGTCTTTCCTGCCTAGTGCAGGATGGCTGGACCTGATGATCTTGTGAGGTCCCTTCCAGCCCCTTATAATCTATAAATCTATGAATTCCCCACCAATTTTTCCCTGCTTGTGAGCAGCAGGTAAGGAAAAACATGGCCCTTAGTTCGTCTCTCCAACATCTGCACCAGGAAGTTGTCCCCAACACGCTCCAAACACATCCTGGATTGCCTGTGCACTGCTGAATTGCCTTCCCAACAGATTTCAGGGTGATTGAAATCCCCCATGAGAACCAGGGCCTGTGATTGGGAAACTTCCACAAGCTGTTTGAAGACCTTCTCCTCCTGTTTTGGTCACTTACACCCACCACAACATCACCCTTGTTGCTCTCCCCTCTGACCCTATAGACAGTCACTGCCCAAGGTGGGGACTGTATGTGCTGAATACACACTTGTAGATAATCATTATTTACCATTACATAAAAAAGCAACAAAAACCTACTACCACTGTTAGCAGTGACTGGCATTCCTTTTACTGCAGCTTCAGCAGAGAGGTCAGGGATAATAGAGGACTTAATCTAACAAAGTACTTTAACACATGCTTCAGTTTAAGCCCTTGAGAAGTCCCATTGACTTCAGTTGAACTCTCTAGATGCTTAAAGCTAAGCATGTGATAAAGTGGTTTGCTGGACCGGGGGCAAAAGTTTCACTACCTTGCAGGGTCAATGGGAAATTCTTTGTGACAGTGTTCGTATATGTTGATCTGTTCAGCAAAGTACCTGCCATACTTTGGAGATCAGAGATATTTTCCTCTTATTTTTATCTGTGAGGGGGGGCATACAATATTCATGTAATCATTCTTCTCGTAACTTTATAAAGAGAATATTTTCTTTCCAACATTGTGAAGTGGTCAGGAAGAGGTTACAAAGCTCTTCATTGTCTATGGTGGAATACAAGCTTTGGCCCTCTTTTCATTGAAAAAAGATTGTTTGTAGTCCAACAAAAGACAAAAAAATACAAGAAAAATATGAAGGAAAGAGATCATGTAAAATAAAAATACAGAGCAAGATGTGGATACTGCAGTGTATTTATTAGATAAATCAACAACATAGCATCCATCAGAATCCATATTCTTCCTGGGGCTTGACTTAAGTACAGCACATCATGCATTTTATGCCTGCTAATATTAGGAATTATTTAGAGAGAAGCTGTTTACAGGGACTTACGTTAAGCAGGATGGCCCAAGGATGCATGCACATACAATGTGCAGCACATGAAATATTAATAATCATTAAGAAATATTATCTCAGGGTAAGTATAGTTAATGGCATTTTTGTTATATCCCAATCCAACCATTACATATACAACCATTAATATGGCACAGAGATATACTGAAGTTCACAAGAATTTTTTAACTTTTTTTCTTCACAATGAATTATGCCTACATGAGGAAATACACAGTCACCCACTCAGGAAAGCTGAGGTATATCAGACACATAAAGAAATCTGTCCATAACTTTTCCAGGAATGCATGATTAGAGCAATTAGTTTCTGCTGTGTCCTCCTGCCACTGCCTGTAGCTTTATGGCAAGTACACATGTGCATCATCAAGAATCATCGAACAGAACTTGGAATACTTCCTATTGTCAGAATTTTTATGAATATAAGCAATATACTGAAGAAAAAGCAAGAGTGATAATCCTCGGAGTATATCTTTACACACAAGACATTTTTCTTGTTTCTAAAAATGGGTGGCTGTTTTTTTCTGAAATAATCTCAAACTATAATATTTGATAATCAGTCTTTTTTAGATACTCCTACAGTACAGATATGTTGAGATTTTCAAAGAAACAAATTTACTGCCATCATATTTTTTTTTTAATCTTCTTTGAAATATTTGCTTTTCTAAAACACCTGGGACATTCTGACACTACTCCAGCCTCAAAACTATTCTAAATCTTGATTAAACGATGCATAAAAATCTAAGACATGCCACAGCACTTATATTAAAGAATAAACACTCAGAAACCTGAAGAACACACAGCATTGATGATTACCACAGCTGTAGTACAGGTAACAGGATAATTGTTATATCCAGTTTCAATTTCAGGACTAAAAGTAATCTACTGGTCATTGTGTGTTAGGGGTTCTTCTCTGATTCATAGAGGACACAAATCTATGACAGGTTCCAGGTACAAACCTCCCTTTTGTACTTCAAGCTGTAGAGATGCGTTTATTTGGCTTTGAATTCTTGAGTTCAATCCCTGCCATCAGCCATAATGGTAGTCATTACACTGTAGAGTGGCATCTATTATGAGGGTGACAAATAATAAAAACAAAGAAAATGTTGTTCCATGTGTCCTCCAAGGTATAGGGAATGTTTTTTTGCTTGTGTAGGAAATGCCATGGATGAGGATGCTGGTGCAAGGACTAGGAACTTTGACCCTTTCCAGAATGGCAGATCAGATTCCTGGAAAGAAATGTCTCATAAGAAATGCATATCCTATGTGAATCAGCCGCAGGTGGAGACACAAGGCAGACATGTCCCATAAGAAAGTTGGTTAAATACCTCCCCTGAAGAGGAATTTTGTCCCTAGCACCCGATGCTCACACCAACTTGAATCATAGTCCAATGGTCTGTATAAACCTGAGAAAAGTAATGTGCTTCTTCCCTTCCAAAAGAGACAGCAAACTAGGTGTTTGATAATCCTTCAATACTGTCTCTCACCCCATTCTCATTAAAAAATTAGGTGACTGTGGTGTCGATCCCTACACGGTCAGATGGGTCACCAATTGGCTGGAGGGCCGTACCCAGACAGTGGTGGTGGACAGGTCTTTTTCGACCTGGAGGGATGTGGGCAGTGGGGTTCCGCAGGGCTCAGTCCTCGGGCCCGTGCTGTTCAACATCTTCATCAGCGACTTGGACAAGGGGGTGAACAGCACCTTGTTCAAATTCGCAGATGACACTAAGATGTGAGGGGAGGTGGGCACACTAGAGGGAAGGGACAAGCTGCAATCAGATTTGGACATTTTACAGGGGTGGGAGGATGAAAATAGGATGGGTTTCAACACTGACAACTGGTACTGCACCTGGGGACTGCACCAAGGTACTGCACCTGGGGAGGAAGAATCAGCAGCATACCTACAGGCTGGGGAACTTCTCTCTCACCAGCACAAAGGCAGAAAAGGATCTTGGAGTCATTATTGATTCCAAGATGAACACGAGCCAACAGTGTGAAGATACAGTCAGAAAGGCTAATCGCACCTTGTCATGAATCCACCGATGCATCACGAGCAGGTCCAAGGAGGTGATCCTCCCCCTCTACGCGACACTGGTAAGGCCGCAGTTAGAGTACCGTGTCCAGTTCTGGGCACCGCACTTCAGGAGGGATGTGGACAACGTCGAGAGGGTCCAGAGGAGGGCCACTCACATGATCAGGGGACAGGAGGGCAGGTTCTATGAGGATAGGCTATGGGATCTGAACCTGTTCAGCCTCCACAAGAGGAGGCTGAGAGGGGATCTGGTGGCCATCTATAAACTGGCCAAGGGAGACCAGCAGGCAATGGGAGACTCCCTGTTCCCCCGAGCACTACCGGGAGTAACAAGGAACAATGGCCATGAGCTGACAGAGAGCAGATTCAGGCTGGATATCAGGAGGCACTACTTCACAGTCAGAGCAGCTAGGATCTGGAACCAACTTCCAAGGGAAATGGTCCTCAATCCTACTCTGGGGGTCTTTAAGAGGAAGCTAGATAGACACCTTGCCAGGGTCATCTGACCCCAGCATCCTTTCCTGCCTATGGCAGGGGGTCAGACTTGATGATCTGCTCAGGTCCCTTCCAACCCTACTAACTATGAAACCATGAAACTATGAATCCTGAATAGGATAGATTCAGGCTCTTGCTTCCTGATGCCTGTCCCTACTTTGTTCTGTGAACAGAGCTGTGTTCTTCTAAGAGGGCATTACAGTTTACACAGTTCTGATGCAAAAGACTCTGCTTGACTAGCTAACCACAATTTTTGCAAAGCTAAAAACCATCACAATGCACAGGTGTAATGACATGGCTGGGCACACAGGGCAGCTGCCACACACAGGAGCAGCACTGACTTCCAGTTGCTGGCTCACGATCAGTGAGAATATGCAGTGGGGGGGGGGGGGGAGGTTGCCATGTCCCGCCCCCCAAGTCAGCACCCAATCTCAGAGGAACATCATTTGTGTGCCACCCCAAATTTACCTTATCTCATTACACATTGGTATGTTGGTACATGAATGGTTTAAATGAGTTAAGATTTCCACCCATGCCAAGTATGCAGTAAGCAAAAGCTGCAACCTCCTGAAGAGTATACTGAACAGGGCTGTGAGAGGCTTTGGATCACGCTTGGGATCTGAGGCCACTTCGGACGCTTCGGCATCCGAAACAGCATGCCTGGAGCGAAGCGCGGGCTCAGTTAAGACGTCCAAAGTGGTTCGGAGCATCCGAAGTTCTTCGGAAATGCTTCAGATGCTTCGGATGCTTTGGACGCTGAAAGTGAAAGTTAGAAGAGGGAGGGGGAGTGGGGGAGGGGAGGGGAGGGGAGGGGGAGTGAGAGGGAAGACTGATATGTGTAGGTGGCCAGTGAGAAGGATTTTTCTCCGGCTGCCTTTCCAATGACAGCATCTGGGGGGAGGGACCTAGAAACAGGATAAAAGCCTCTGTTTGGAGGTGTGCTGTGCCTTTTCCTAGCTTGTTCCCTCTCAGGAACTGCGTGAGAAAAGAACTCTCAGACTCAAGCATTTCAGCTTGCTTGCTTTACTCAGTAGTTGAACTTGCCTGCTCCTTTTTGTTGTTAGAAAGGATTGGGTAGGATTTAGCTTATCTTAGCTTAGCTATTAAATTACTATTACTATTCAATTCATTTCTTTGCATTTATATTTGCTCTTTTTTTTTTGCAAACTTTGAAAAAAGAAAGCTGTGTTTTCCCTGCCAGTGTGATCCATCACTATGCAGGGAAGCATACAAATTGCACACACATACACAATATAAAGAAGAAAAATCAGATATTCATTGGAGAAGAAGACAGACAGACAGCACACAATTCTTAAGTAATACTTAACACTGAAGCAAACAATCAAAGAAGAGGCCAGTGCACACATGCAACAGAGGGAATAAAACACACAATACAAAAGGATTGACACACACACACAGACCTTTTGCAGCACAGGAAAGATCAATATGAAGCGTGCTGGAAAGGCAGGTGTCAGGTCTTCTGGCGGGGGAGAGAGAGGGGGTAGGGGGAGAGCTAGAGCTGCAAACTCCCCCACCCCCAAACACAGATGCATTCTCTTCCCAAGCAGCCATGACAAAAGTGCTGCCAATAGAAGCAAGGAGGTGGGAGCAGTGTCTGCACCTGATGTCCCTGCACCTGCTCCACCTCTGCTTAGTCCAGAAGTAAAGACCAGCAGTGAAATCACTGTCTCCTCCATCCCAATTTCATCTCTCAGCGTGAGCCTCCCACTGCCAGAGGCGGAGCTGGAGCTGGAACAAGGGATTCTGAGTGCATTGGCTCAAGCAATTCTGGGGACTGAGGAGGAATCAGAGTTTGTGCTCCACACCCCTAGACCCAGGTCTCCTCCGGAAAGCAGCACCTTAGAGGAGGCTGAGGTTATGGAGGCAAGTGGCTTAGCTGAGGCAGCTCCTCCTGCTGTTGAGCCTCAGCCTGCTGAGGAGTGGGATAAGGCAAAATCCTCACCCTCAACCCAGAAGTGAGGGAGTAGTGTAGCGTGGGAGCATTCTGAGCTGGCAGATGATCCGAGGTTTGCCATCTGCCAGCACTGCCAAAGGCACATAAGCCATGGCAAGAATGTGAGACACTTTTCCACCATGACAATGCTGTTGCATCTGAGGAGGCAGCACCCCCTTTCCCTTCTTCCTGCTCAGCCTGGCACCAGTACAAGCATGCCAAAAGGGAAGTCCCCCACTCGCTCCAAAGCCCCCTTATCCCCAAAGCAGAGGCAGGCCACCCTGGACCAGTCAGGGAAAGGTGGACAGAAAGGGGGGGGGGGGGTGTTCCCAAGGCACTTGAGATCACCCAGAGCATTGGGGAGGTGCTTGCTCTGGATAGCCAGCCCTTCTCCCTAGTTGAGCGGCCAGGGTTCAGGCGGCTCATAGCACTTCTGGCCCCATTTTACAAAGTGCCCACATGCACCAGCTTTACCAGGATGGTGGTGCCCTCCCTGTATGAGCCATACAGGGAGTACTTGAGGGAGGAGCTACACAAGGCAGGGCCACAGGTAGCCTTGCACTTCACCTCTGACATCTGGAGCAGCCGGGGTGGCGATCATGCCTGCCTCTCCCTCACAGGGCACCGGCATGATCAATCAGGCCATTGGTGGGCTCTACTGCAAGCCAAGGTGCTGGATGAGTCCCACACAGCAAGGGAGATCATGGGGCCCATGAATCAGAGGTGCAGAGGTGGCTCATTGAGCAGGCTGAGCTCACCTATGGGTTCATGGTCACCAACAATGGGGTCAATATGGTGAAGGCTGTTCATGATGCCAACTTTGTTGGCACCCGCTGTGTGGCACACAGGCTGCACCTAATAGTGAGGGATGCCTTGGAGGGGGACAGGGCTGCTGGTGGTGTTGCTGCCACCACTACTGCTACAAGCCAGCTGATTTCAAAATGCAGGAAGGTGGCAGGCTACTTCCACCACAGCATCAAGGGGGGCAAGATGCTGTGGGAGAAACAGGCAGAGCTGAGCATCCCAGAGCACAGACTCATACAGGATGTGGAGACTCGGTAGAACTACACATACTTGATGCTCCAAAGGTTGGTGAAGCAACAAAAGGCCAGCCTTGAGATGGCCTTGCTTGGGGAGATTGGGATCAGTGGCCCCCTGAACAGAGCTAAGTGGGGTACCATCTCCCAGATCTTGGTGGTCCTCAAGCCCTTCCTCGAGGCCACCAAGACCCTTAGCGCTGGTAACACCCTCCTCATCCAAGTGATCCCCCTAGTGAGGGAACTCAAGAACCAAATGGAGAAGTTCCAGGGGATCAATGTTCCTGGCTGGGGCAGGCCAGACATGCTGACAGTGGTGTGGCTACCTATCTTGCTGAGGATGCAGAGTCACTGGACTGAGACCCGTTGGCCTACTGGGCAAACCACAGCCAGATGTGGCAGGATCTGGCCACAGCTGCCCAGCATCACCTGTCTTGTCCACCGACCAGTGTTCCAAGTAAGAGGGTGTTCAGCACTGCTGGGGATGTTGTGACACCCCACTGCACCTGCTTGGATCCTACATTGGTGGAGCAGCTGGTGTTCCTAAAGATGAACCTCCTGCTGCTGGGGTTCCCCAAGCTCCACCTGCAGATGGACTGAATGCTACCCTCCTCACTCCATCTGCACCAATTTCCTTTTTTGGGTTTTTTAAAAGCCAAGTAATGCCCTGCTCTCAGCTGGAGGGGGCACTAACTGCATCATCAGCCAGCAGGGGAAGAACATGTCCCTGCTGAGCTCATTCCCCTGCCAGAATGAATTTGGAGGTATGGGACTGGGGCTATGGAGAAGGAGGAGGCCCCAGGTCCCGGGCATGACCACTAAAACTGCACCCTGTCAGGGTAGGGAAGCCTGGTGGGACTGCTGGCAGTGTGGCAGCCCCATAAATGCCAGGACCAATGATCCCCTGGTGAAAGGTGGGTAGGAGGTGCCATAATCTCCAGCCAATGCACACACACACAAAGTCCTGGCTGGGGAACGCTCAGACCTATCACGTTTTTGACAGGCCTGATGCTTGCTGGTTGCAATGCAGTTGTGAGGCTCCTGGTGAGCTCAGCTTAGCTGCCCAGGATGCCAGCTTTAGGATTGAAAACCCCTTTGTCAGGCTGAGGAAGTACCTGCAGGTAGTCCTGGATGGAAGGAATAGTAAAGAAGCCAGAGGCTAGCCTGGCCCACAATGCAGGCAAGAAAGCCAGTCAGTGAAAATGGAAATGGAGGCATCAGAGGGAGAGGGACAGGCTGGGGTAGGGGGTAGGGGAGAAATGGGGATGTAGTAGCACAGGTAAAAGTGCAGAGGTGCCTGGGGTGTCAGATGTCCAGCAGGTCACAGCGTGCCAGAACTTCACTGTCTATATTGAATCCATGAGTTTCTGTACCTACTACCTAGGAGGCTGATGAAGTGCAGTTCATAGGCCCAGCTCTAAAAAGTGGTTTGCATTGTAATTTGTTCCCTCTCAGGGTCAGGCCTGAGAGACTGGAGGCAGTGTGTTTTTTTGGTGAGGAATGTGCCCCCATAGGGAGTTGTGTTTTGTTGTCTTTGATCATAGAATCATAGAAGTAGAGTCGGAAGGGACCTTGTAGATCTTCAAGTCCAAGCCCCTGCCTGGGCAGGAGGAAAATTGGGCTCAAATGACCCCAGTCAGGTAGGCATCAAGCCACTTCTTAAAGACCCCCAGGGTAGGAGCCAGCACCACTTCCCTTGGAAGTTGGTCCCAGATCCTAGCCGCCCTAACTGTGAAGTAGTTCTTATGGATGTCTAATCTAAACCTACTCTCCAACAATTTGTGGCCATTATTCCTTGTTATCCCGGGGTGTGCTAGGGGAAACAAGGTCTCCCCAAACCCTTCTGATCCCCCCTAGTGAGTTTATAGACGGTCACCAGGTCCCCCCTCAGCCTTCTCTTGTGAAGGCTGAGCAGGTTCAGGTCCCGTAGCCTCTCATTGTAGGGTCTGCCCTGCTGTCCCCGGGTCATGCAGGTGGCCCTCCTCTGGACCCTCTCAATGTTGTCCACATCCCCCTTGAAGTGGGGTGCCCAGAACTGGACACAGTACTTCAGTTGTGGCCTGATCTGTGTCACATCGCAACAGATCATGGTGTGCAGTTTGTGGAGGTACTGGAGATAGCTGGCAGGTTTTGTGTTTTGAACTGTAAGAAGTTGGTTTCAGTTCTGATCATAACATTAGGCGCTTGTTTGAATGTACAAACCACTCCCACAGTGAGACACACACACAGCTGGCAGGCTTTGTGGCCTGAGCAGGGGCCACCACCCCTGCAGTTTTTACCCTGCTGCGCCTTAACACACACAGGGTCATCTGTGTCATGAGTTTTGTCTTTCAGCAGCTTGAGGTGCAGTTCCCCCCAAGCCCCTGTACCTATCTTCTTGAAACTTATCAGGCTTCATGCCCCCAGAAGAGGCTACCACCCCTGCATGTTTTACCTAAATCAAAAACAAAACAACAAAGTTATAGATATTTCATTGATCCCCTATTATACCCTATGGCTTGATCTCTGAGGCAGCTCCAAAGCTTCGGAGGTGCTTCGGCCGGATTGAAGCAGCAAAATGATCCAGAGCTCTGGATTGGATTGCTGATATCCAAAGCAACTGGATCCAAAGCCAGATCAAATGCCTGCCTACTCACACAGGCCTAATACTGAAACAGGGAATAGTTCACTGTGTTCTGACAGTTGCAGCTGCCAATTTGCTTGATGACCAACAATACCATGTGTTTTACAGAAGTGCTCTTCATCTTCACACTAGATCATCCTGAATGCATTTATGAAATCAGTGTATGCTAAGACTGATAGTGCTAGCTCATGCATGGAATGCTTGAGAGAGGCAGAGCTGAGATGTGTCTGTCTTCCAAGAGAAGAAAAAATACAGGAGTTGGACAGCACAAGGCAAGTTAAATATTCCCAGCATGGTAATAGCATAAGTACTCACTTTCTTCCTTTTAAATATACAAGAAGAAAGAGGATGGAATTTGGACAAAGAATGGACAACGTCTGAAGAAATATGAGTGTATGCATCATCTCGACTGTGCTAGTGAGTTTCTTAGTGGGATATTCCCTTCTTTGGTCTTACTTGTCTTGTTAGCCAAGATTAATTTGACAGTTAAATAGCATTGCTTTTGTATGTTCCCTCTTCAATAAATTACTTTTTAACTTTTGTGTATATTGACAGAGCTCTGCACCTACACTGTGTAGGATCTCACCATACAAAACTGATTGATGACAGTGCAGGGACTAATAGTGAATACATTAACACTCAAGCACTAAGGCTAGCTGTGAAGTCATGAGAATCTGTCACTGGGAGTCAGTCTGAGAAAACAAGTTTGGGTTCAGTTAAATTCAAGGTTTATGTGAAGGTTCTATATGGGTTTGTTCCCTTTATCTAGGACAGTCTATTTTGCTCCAGTTCTGATCATTTAACGGTCTTGATAATACAAATATGTTATCTAGAACTTAGCAGGAAAGAAAAATACTTGTGTGTAAGTGGGACAGAGAGAAACCAACATAGCCAATGTTTAATCATTTATGCAAACTATAAAAACTCCAACAGAAAAAAAAAGTCTTCCAAGTGGTTAGGACATTCACCTAAGATGTAAAAGACTCCCATTCAAGTCCTTGCTTCTACGTATATTTAATTCCTTATACAAAATGGGAGAGGTCCTACTAAAGAGTGAAGGAAACCCATTCCAGACTGGTCTATACTGCCACAGTTAATATAATCAGCCAGGTGTCTTATCTCCCCCAACCAGTTGGCTATTCAGAATTTCCTTAAAATGGTATGTTCCCTATGAACAGTTTTGATTCTAAGAAATCAACATTTTAAGGTTAAAAAAAAAGATGAAGATGATCTGGTGGCCACCTAAAAGTTTATAAAGGGTGCTTACCAGGATCTAGGGGAATGTCTGTTCACCAGAGTGCCCCAAGGGATGACAAGGTTAAACGGTCACAAACTCCTCATTGACCATTTCAGGCTGGACATAAGGAAGAACTTCTTTACTGTCTGAGCCCCCGAGGCCTGGAATAGACTGCCACTGGAGGTGGTTCAAGCACCTACTTTGAACGCCTTCAAGAGAAATTTGAATGTTTATCTTGTTGGGATCCTATGACCCCTGTTGACTTCCTGCCCCTGAGGCAGGGGGCTGGACTCGATGATCTTCCGAGGTCCCTTCCAGACCTAATGTCTATGACAAATCTAGATGTGTGCTTTATTGTGCATTAGCCTATTTTAATGTGCATTAAAGTGTCACTAAAAATACACACTTTTTAGTTAATACACATTAAGACAAGCTAATGTGTATTTTCCTAGTACCTGAAAATGGAGGGCACTTCTACACATGCTCTCAGGGTGTGGAGGGTAGCACATTAATTAAAGCAGCTCCAAGAGCTGCTCTAATTAAAACACCACAACATCTCATGTATCAGCATCTCCATGCTTAAAAATGATGATGGGGGGCACTTGAATTAAAGCTTGTTCAACGAGCTTTAGTTCAAGAGCCCCTGCTGCCATTTTTAAACACAGGGATGCTGATACACAAGACATGGGAGGCTGCTGGAGCATGGTAATTACCATGCTCCAGCAGACTCCATTAATCAAGTCTGCTCCAATGTGCTTTGGAGCATCCCCCATGCTCATGTACAGGCAACCAGAGGAACTAGATTTAATGTGCATTACCTAAAGTGTGTTAATGCATGTGGAGACATGCCCAATTTGAACAAACTACTTACAGTATTATTTTTTATGGCAAACAGGGAGTTAAGTTTCAACAGCTTTATAATTGGTAATTGACACGAAAAAAAAGTTAATTGAATATGGAATCCAAGTGCAATAGCTTTAACTTGTTGGTTTAAAGAGAATGCTATCTAAAATGCATAGCTGATTTATCTTCCAGTACAGCATTATGAATTGTTTGCAGGCAAATCGAACTTTTCAGTAACAGTGTTTCAAAATACAACTCTTACATGATAAAGAAATAAGTATGCTTTAGTGGATGTGAACTGTTCTGTTTGATTTTTACATCTTGCACCTTTGATTTATGAAAGTTACCATATCAGTTCAAATTCAGATCCAGCAACCATAGCGTGGCATGTATTGTGCTGAGTTAGGTCAGGTGTTATGACATGGACCGATATTGATATAGACTTTTGAAGAGATTTTTCCTGTTCACAGAATGCAGGGATAAAATTCTGACTCTATTGAGGGTATTGGCAACATTTCCAATGATTTTAATTCAGCCAAGATATTATTCTAGATTTTAAGTAAGCCTCTTGTAATGTATATATCAACATTTATATACCCACCTTTAAGATAGAGTATTTTAAGCCATAGTTGCAGTATATGCTTTGCTTAGATCTCAGTCATGATGTTTTCAGTGTCTGCTCTTTCAGTTCAAAGAAAAAACATATTTCTACCTTGATGGTTATGAAAAAAAACTATAGCCAAGACAGTGATAACCTACTGAGTCAGCAGACAGCAGGGAGAAGCAGCAACAGCCAGAGCTAGGGAAAAACAGTGTCTGCTCTTAAACCCCCCATTAGGACAGATCAGCCCCTTTTCTCTTGGGATTTTTCTTTATTAATGTTTTGGGGATGCCAAAAAGTGGGGAATCTTAAAAGGGCCTTAGCACTGGCAGTGCCACTCTCTGTCTGGCTTGTCAAGGATAAACAGAGGTCCTGCCATTACTGAGACTAGAGGAAGGAGGGGTCAGAGCTACCAAAGACACTGCCTCTCTTGTGTGGTTCTTGGGATTGCTTTTATCCAGTCCTGTGTATATGGAGGTTTGGGAGAAGGCAGGGGCGGAGAGGGAGGGTTGTTTGTTTTATAAGGTGCTGAAATAGACATGTCAGGTTAGTGGACTTTATTGTATTTGCACACACAAAAATTACCGTTTGGAAATATTTGAGCAAATTTTATTGTTCATACCCATACCATGAATCTAAATTGAATGCATAATTTAGTACTTATTTTCAGAACAAATAGCCTGGAAAAATTGTATGCACAATTGATGATAATTTGAGTGTGCAACCTATGCTTGGAGCTTATTACCATATTCATTTTGTCTAAACTCCATGTGCAAATTTAAGCCATGCTTTCTAAAAATTGTTCAAGTATAAGGCACCAAAACATCAGCATCAATCCTTTTAACCCCAATAGTAGCCGCACTATTGAAAATTGAAACAGGAAGAGTTGCAACACCTAGTGCTACATATGTAGGATAATGCTCAAACTAAGAAATAGACAAGCAGTATGAACACCAAATTACTACACACTGTATACAACTAACAAAAAAAATGCAAAAAGAGAGTATTATTTAAATCCATGATTTCACAATGCAATCACAGACTGAATTAGATAACATTTTTAAGGTAAAACTTAAGAAAGGTAAATGTTAATATTACGGAAGGTTGTAATTTATTTTATAAGTAGTGCTACCAAAAAATGCTATTAATTACTTCCTTGCCCAAAAGGTTCAAAAAAGAGCATAAACCAAACCCAAGCTAACAAATAATTTGCATATGCAACTGGCTGTTGTAACACTGATGGCTTATACATATATAGTTACTGTTAACTAAATTCTCCATTAAGATAGTCAGTCCATCTGTGTCTTTTTCTCTCTGTTCTCTGTATGTTATTTAAATGAAATGTATACTTACATATTACTTACCTAGTGCTCCAAATACATATGTGAATGTTTAACTAATATAAGATGCATGCTGCTTGGTTTTTGCTTGTTTGTTTTTCAATTTACCACATCAAAAGGCACATACATTTTAACTAACAGTTTGTGGGTAGCCTATGAATGATCATTAAAAGGTACATATATAGGCAGCCTTTGGTAGTGTAGGTGTACTGAGAATATTTAGCAGGAAAATAGACAGCAGTTTTGCAGCAGAATTTTTCCCTGCTCAGAATCAAAATGCTCAAACATGTAAAATGAGAGATAATGATGTGAGTCCATCTAAACGTATGTGCAAGGAAGTGAAAAAGGCTCCCTAAAACAGAACAGAATTATTTAAAACAGTGATGTTTCCTGCATGAAAGCAATAATATCATGCCAGTTTCTTCATTAGCATCTATACAAAGAGGAGGGTTTAGCAATGCAAAGGAAATATCCAATGACAGAGATATTTTCTCAAATTGCTTATAAATGTGCTTTCTGCATGCTAACCATGAAAACTGACACAATGTCACGAAACCTTCTTAAACAACTAACGGATAAATCAATGAAATAGCTAAAAATGTAAATTCTCTATAAACCAAGGTTATGTATTTTCTAGTACAGTTTTGCAGAGTATGTCTTTCAGCACCGATGTATTACATAAGAGGATTTGACAAGGTTACAATTTGTGTTACTAATGGAAATTCTTTTCAAGAATTAACCTTTAGGCTATAAAGAATGACAGATATTCAAATATTCTCAAATGAGTATTTGAATTGAAAATTTCTTTTCATTCTTGCCCTCCAACAGAACTTCCATCCTGCATTCCAGTGTGTCACACACACAATTGAATTCTGAACAGCTGCCATTCAAAGGAGTTGCAGAAGACCATTTGAAAGTAATATTTTGCTCTGTGTGACATCTCATTTTTTTCCCCCAGAAATCATAATTTTTTTACACACCTAGTAGTCTTCCTAACAGGAAACCAGCTCTGCCTGTCATTTTGATTGGGGAGGAACCTTGTTTTCCAGGTCACTGGCTTGAATCCTGGAGACAAGATATTCATGAGGGACCTGTGTGGGGAATTTACATCTCAGTGCAGAGTTTTCCTCTCCATTTGTCAGCATGCCAGGTCAGTGAGCTGCTCTCTTGTCAGAGGGAAGATAATGGCTGCTGTATTGCCTCCCGCTTATTACACACTCAGTGCATCTGACCTTCTTGTGAGACCCCCAAAGCATTCTGATTTTTGGCATCCTTCATAGCCTAACTCAAGCCCCCTTTTAAACGAACCCTGTAATCTGAAATACAACTTTCAGTAACATTTCTTTTTCAACTATTACTCTTTAACTTTACATTTCCGGCATTATTGATGATTTTTATTCCCATCCATTTACTATAGTTTCAAAGGAAACTGTAAGATTATTAATGGTATCAACGCTATGCAATATTCTTATTATTTGTTCATGCCAATAGTTTCCACAGCAAATAAAAAACAATACCAATTAATCAACAGTAATATTGCCTATAGCTAATCTTGTTTTCCTAAGTCTTCTACAGCTGGCAATGGCGGTGACAAACACTTGTATTTTAAGCAATCTAATATTTGAGAAAGACATGAAATATATTTTACTAATACGGCAATCTATGGTGTCACTTACAAGCACATTAAACATAAAGAAAATTCAGTGGTAACAAATATTTTATACTCCGCTTTCCTACTGTATAAAGATTGAGAGAACATATGTGAATACTATATTATAGGAATGAAGCGCATGAACATTTCCAGTCATATCAAAAGTCATATTTACATGCCACAAATTCATTCTAGATTTAAATGACTATATTTCATAAACAAAAGATCTCTCACTAAGACAGGTTTATCTACAAGCACATACAATACATTTATTGACAGAGTTGTTTCTTAAGCAAAACTAAAAAAGCAGTTTACTAGTCTGGGATTCTTTGTTTCCTTTCTAGTAGAAATAGTTGGTGGGTTTTCATCAAAGCTTTAAAGACAAAATATTTAAAATTTCTCACAATAATGTTCATGAAATAAGAGATCAGCCAACCTTAGCTTTTATATATCAAGGGAACGATGTAGGTTTGTTTGCTTATTATTTTGTCTTTATTTCTATTATTATAATGACATATTTTGGTTGGGATTGCTTATATCCATAATCCAAACTGTAGTTTAATACATTGAAAAGTATCATGCTTCACCATTCTTATTGACATCATAGCTCCACAGTAATAGTAGCACTAATTTCCAACTGGCACTTTAAAGTCCAGTAAAAAAAAACTGTACTAAAAACATTTCCTAGATTTATACCTGAGTGTTTGCATATCCTTACAGTACAAAGGTCTGATTTCCTTTCCACCAGTTTTATGTAGATGTTAATAATCCCATGTTAGAACTATTAATTCACATATTTATATACATCTCTGTATAATGCAACAGAACTCTGCTCTTTTTCTAAGGGATTCATGTCTAACAAAATGAAGCTATGATAATATAGAAGTCCCACCACAAATACTTTACCAATACATAAGAAAAAATGAGGAAAACTAAGGAAAATTTTGGTGGCATAATACACATTGAGAGGACTCTGGACCTCTACATATAGACTTCTACCTTCTTCATATATTGAAGCCTTTAATTCTCATTGTCTACGAATGATAGAACATAACATAAGAAGACTCATATAATTCAGTTCATACCAATTTGGCAGTTGTAATTACCTAAGACATCCTAGACCACTGAAAGGCATAATGAGAAACATGATGGTGATTAGTGAGGTTTCTTTCTGACTTCCCAGCAGAATCATGGACAACCAGCAAGCACATCAAAACGGCAGGCTTTCCATCTCAGAATCCCTACAAAAAATGGCTTCTCTGGTTCTCCTGAGCACATGAAGTCGTAATCTCAGTCAGTTGGGGACCAGAAGTAATACTCTACTTCTGTCCTAAAATTTCCCCTTATCTGTACGCTCTGAGCTATTTTAGCTTTGTTGTCTGATGTGTTGCAATCCAATCTGCCTATTCCCTTGTCCCTGATAATCCACATGATATTGCCCTAAATAAATTTGAAATGTTTGATAAAAAGGAGTTGAAGAAATGAAGAGAGGCTTGGCTACCCGTGCACCAGCAAAGCTGAGGTGGTACAGAAGGGGAAGTAGCAGTTGGTTCCTAGAAAATGTGCATGGTTCTGAGTGGATAAAAAGCAAATTCCTATTTCTTGCCCTAAACAAGTAAGTGTAGAGACAGTGCCACCTGTCTCTCCTTGCATGTACTGTTTGAAGCAGACTGCTTGGATGCTTTCAGACTATTTTTGTGCATTCACTCACATGCTGTGGTTCAAGGGAAATGTCTGATGATAGAAAGAACAGTAGAGCTATAAAGTAAACACACTATACATTTTAAAATACACTTACATTTTTCTTCCCCACCCCCCTCCCTCAGGCATTCAGGGAGATGGAAGTTTCTGTAGTGAAAAGATCCACAGATTCAGAGGTATAACTAATGAGTTTGGTATCCTCAGCATCACTTCCTTTAACCCTGAGGTGGCAGGGTGCCAAGTGCCGCAGAGCAAAGGCAAAGGAGGACAATCACTTCTACTTTCTCCAAGGACTCAAAGCTGCTGCTGCCGTGTCCCCACACCCAGCTCCTGTGGTTGGTTGGTATGGGGCTATTCCTGCCTGGCCCCTACAGCCAAGCAGCACTGGCCTGCTCCAACTGCTGCAAAGACTCTCTGGTGGGACAGGGGTGATGTTCTGGCATTGTCTAACTCAATGCCTAGAACTGGTGCCCCACTTGCCCCCTTCTAATTACACTGCTGCAGAGGAGGAGGGAGCTAATTGAGAGCCTGCAGCAGAGGGGGAGGATGCTGACCACTGAAGACTGGATGTGGGGAAAGACAGATGGATGTAGGTGATGGAAAGGGAAGGGTAACTTTCCTGGCCTTATGCTGCCACTCCTGCTACTGTAGCAGCATCAGCTCCACTTCAGCTGGGCTACATAGGACCTGACTCTGGTGCCCCGCTTAGTCCCTTCCCTACCTCCCCATACATAATGGGCATGGGGCTATGCCTGCTCTGTCTGGAAGAAGCTCCCTGTGGGTGGGCAGAGCTCCATTCCATTGCTCCACTTGCCCTCCACCCCCCAAACAGACCGCTTGGTGCGTCACTGCCATGCCCTGCTCCGGTGTCTCGGCCTGTGCAGCGCAGGGCTGCCATTGCTGTGGCAAAGATTCCTGGTGGGGGGGTCCCTACATCCCTTCATAGTCAGCATCTGGGGCAGGTGCCCTGTGTGCGCCCCCCCTCCCCCCCCACACACACACAGAGTTACACAACTCCACCACTGCCTAGATTCATAGATTCATAGATTATAGAGTTGGAAGGGACCCAATGTATCATCATGTCCGACCCCCTGCCCCTGGCAAGAAAGAGGACCGAGGTCAGACGACCCCAGCCAAGCCTCCTCTTGAAGACCTCCAGGTTAGGTGACAGCACCACCTCTCTTGGAAGCCCATTCCAGATCCTGGCCAGCCTTACTGTGAAAAATGTCTTCCTGATGTCTTACCTAAATCTACTCTCCGCTAGTTTGCACCCTTTATTCCTAGTTACTCCCTGGGGCGCTCTGGTAAACAGCGCATACCCAATTCCCTGCTGTCCTCCCCTGATAAATTTATAGGTGGCTACAAGTTCACCCCTCAGCCTTCTTTTGTATAGGCGGAAGAGATCCAGATCTCTCAACCTCTCCTCGTAAGGTCTTTCATGGAGACCACTAATCATGTGAGTGGCCCTCCTCTGAACCCTCTCCAGATCCTCCGTGTCCCTCTTGAAGTGTGACACCCAGAACTGGACACAGTACTTCAACTGTGGCCTGACCAGTGCCGCATAGAGGGGGAGAATCATTTCCCTCGATCTGTTGGTCATGCATCTGCTAATACACGACAAGGGGCGATTGGCTTTGTTGGTGGCCTTGTTACACTGCCGGCTCATGTTCATCTTGGAGTCAACTATGCCTCCAAGATCTCTCTCAGCCTCTGAGCTGCTGAGGAGGACATCCCCCAACCTTTAGGTGTACTGGGGATTCCTCCTTCCTAGGTGAAGAACCTTACATGTATTTTTGTTGAGTTATGTTCTGCCCATTGATCTAACCTGTCCAGGTTGGCCTGTATCTGCTCTCTGCCCTCTGGTGTATTAACTTTGCCCCATAATTCGGTATCATCCACTAACTTGGAGAGGGTGGTCTCCACACCCTCGTCCACATCACTGATGAAGATATTAAATAACACAAGTAGCCTCTACCCTCTATCCTTTGTTGTAACCCTCTACCCTTTGTTTTTGTTTTTTTTAAGTATTTCAAGTTAGTCTAAACTCAAGTCTTGCATAAATAATCATTTTCACAACACTTCCATCACTTTTCCATTCTACTTATTCTAAAGTTTGTGGGACTGAACATTGTTGAGGTCAGGCTAACAAATCAGGTAGACTATCAATCTGTTAAGTGCAGCAATAACATGTTATCCTTAGCACACTGTTATCATGTTTTACATTTGTATCAGAAAAAGTGAAAGTTTCCAGAAACCTTAATTAAGGTTTCTGGAATTAATGTTTGCACAAATTGCATGATAGACAACTGAATCAAAGCACAAACTTAATTTTGTAAGGCCTTTATAGAGTTTAAGTTTGAATAATTAGATCTTTAAATCCTTTAGTTGGGGCATAGGATTTCTACTAAACATTCACTTTCCTATTCTTATTATCCTACCTACAGTTCATGGTGAGAGGACTGAGAGGATTTAGTCTGATCACAACAATGACGGGCTTTTCAAAACTTTGGAAATAGATGCAGACTTTACAACTGGTTTCTAAGAAAATTTAAGATCTAAACACTTGCAAAACTTATGGCAGGGGAGAGGAGAGAAGAAGTTTTATCCACAACTGGATTCTGTGCCCTAGGCTTACTGTAATTGGGTCAAATCATGAACTCTACCAAATTCAATTGGAATTTTGACTGAGTAAAGGCAGCCTGGAGAATATATCAAATATATCAGACAGTCCAAATTTTATATTTTCTGTTTGCTTTACATAAGCCTGTCCTCACTATCCAATGTATAAAGGAAAACCCAGGAATAAAACAGCTGCCAAGATGAAATAAAGTATATTTGAAAAACTGAAAAATGCACAATAGTAGAATCTGAGTAACTGGTACAGCATCTTTGCAAATCAAAGTAAAAATAAAGCTGCTTCTTTGCAATTTAAAATGCTAGCTCGCTGCTTTCTGTTTTCTTGTAATTATTTGAAAATAAGCTGGATAACTTTATAATCAAGGTATTTCCTCTTGGCTCCCTGGTATACATCAGGCTGCCTGAGGAGTTGATTGACATCCTAAGGTGTCCATGGCATAATCAGTCTTAAGAGCTTCTAGTATTAAAATTCTGACTAATGATAATCAAAAAGAAACAAAACAATAAAGAGAGTGTGCTTAAAAAATACACACAACAACAACAAAATGCTCCATGAGCTTTAACTACAGAGTATTTGCCTAAATATTGCCAATATCCTTAATTGTATCATACAGTTTATGGAAAATTATTTTTCTTTGTTAAATGTGTGTGTCTCTAAAGAAAATAACTAATAAGTCAAAAAGAAGGAAACCCAAAACTAAGATCCATAAATGATGAACTATAGGATCAGGAAGAAACACTTCTTTCCTAGTGTAGGGAGGAGGAAAAGTCAGAAAAATAGGGATTATTTCTCTTGGGAGAAGAAAAGACTGAAGAAGAGTTTGATGACAGACTTCAGATGGAAAAGAATTCTTATAAAAAAGAAAGCAGTCACTTGTTCTCTGTCTCTACACTGCTAGGCTTAGGCATATTCCCATGTATTAGACCCATGTACATACTTGATAAAGTGTACCTATGTGTGATTTAGCTGGCCCAATAGAAGCCATCAGCAAAAAAAAAAACCCTTGCTTCTTGCATATTTCCTAGAGCATCATGGCTACAACATTCCAGCACTACTATTTCTGCATACTCCTGAACATGTGTAAGGTGTTCAGAGGATATCAAAAAGAACTGTTACTTCTGAAGGGACAATATAGTCTACCTAGACTCTCGTTTGCTTTAAGATGCAGAAGGGCTCAAAACACCCCACCCAAGCTGCACTGTACATATTTTTCAAGCTTCATTAAAACCTATTTTCATAACAAAAATACAAGCAGGTTTCACAGACAACTGTTTCTCCATCAGATTTCTGCTTTGTGCTCTGAGCTGTTTTAAGGTTTGCAAGAAAACAGCTTTCAAGAAAAGCTATTTTACTGAGGAGCAGAGAGCTACCCCCGCAATACACACACATGCTATTCTCAAATTGAAAAAATGGCTAATTGTTTGGGTTCAAAGTTTAAAGAAAAAATAACCTTTAACCCAAATGCACCAAGCTGGAAATGTTTATGACATTATAAGCAACTTAAAGTAGGCATTTAGAATGAAAATATATGCCCATTGTTAACTATATAGCTGTCATTAGAATTTCACATTTATTGATAATACTGCTTTGGAGCATTCAGAATGGGCTAAGTTGGAAGACAGAGTATATCACTTTGGATGCAACAGGCCTGTTGAAGTATACATTTCAATTCCTACAGTTTTATGTTCTTAGTCCTGATGGCAGAGAATGGGAATATTTAGGCATGAGAGTTGTCAAAGAACTTCAGAAGACAGGGTTAAATTGGTGTTATTGCTGGAAGTGAGTAATCATGTAAACTTATGAAGCCTTATAAGAAAAGAGAGCTTGCCCACTGGGCTGGTTTTCCCAAGATCTCAGAGCTAATGGTTAAAACCTATTTGCAGACTCTTAGACAGACCTTGGGGTGCATCACTGATACAGTACAACTTCTATCAAAGTGCTTTTTACAGTAAAGGGAAGGACCAAGGGAGTTTGAAATGAAATTATCCTCTTAGAAGTGATAAGAAAAGAAGTACTCCCTTAAGGTGCAACGAGACTATATATGCCTAATGTATTTCAGAAGGTATGGTGAGCCAGTGTAATTGCTTGGAGTATATTGTATATGTATTTTATTTCTCCCTGTTTGTTTAAAGCATATAGGACTCTTAAAAAGCACTAAAAGCCTTGAGGTACACACAGAAACACATCTTATAAAAGTCACAACTGAATAATATCTGAATCTATAGCATGCAAAGCCACATACGAGCAAGCATCTGAGAGGTTATGATCAAAACATTTCTACTTCCCCCTAACCCAGGAGCAAATTGTATCATCTATGGACGTATCTACACAAGACACTTTACTGTGCAGTAGACTAATTTACTGCATAGTAAAGTGTAACTGTCTACTTGTGCAGGCAGTTACTGTGTGGTAACTTAGTCTACTGTGTGATTAGTTTACTACCTGCAAATGCAATAGATACTGTACAGTAGCACACATGTAGACAATGCCCGGGAGCAAAGTTGCTCCCAGCCACCCACACCATCAGGGGGGCAGCCTCAGGCTTGCCCCACAGTGCAGGCAGTTTCTCCATCCCTATGGCTGGGATGGTTTTTTGCCTGCACCAGCCTTGGCTTTAAACCCTTGGCCTGGCCCCAGGGCCTATGCCACCAGCTGCCTGCTCCTGCCCATTGCATCATGAAGCAGTGGCCCCACACTGGCCACAGAAGACTCACGGAACCTGACGATGGACCCCCTGGGCCTGCCTCACCACCTGGCTGCCTTCCATGCCACATACTCCTATGCAGTCAGCATGTGCCAAGGGCTGGTGGCACCCAGAGTCTCTAGCAAAGCCCCCAAGGGCCATCAAGAACCCATAGTGGCATCCCCACTGCTACCACAGACAGAATCTCGGGACCCCAATGGGGCACAGGGAGAGATAGCCAACCTCATCACACTGTGAGGTATCACACTGTGGTGCCTCCACAACGCAGGACTCTGCTAGCAGCCGCACCTCATCACCACCTGCAAGGAAGACTCAGGCCACTGGGGATACTTGCCACACCCATCTGGTAAGCCCTACACAGAGAGGAGGACCAAGGGGGGAAAAGGTGGTGCCACATCCACCCATGCCCATGCCACCTCTCCTGCCCAGCCCTGGGCTGCACACATAGAGCCAGGGGCCCCACATGGGTGGAGGGCCTTCCCCTACCCTCCCTTACCCGCCCTGCTCTTGTCTGTCCTCCCTGCCCTGCCTGGCTGAGCTCCCCCTTGACCCCAGAAGTTCTCCCCCAAAATATGCAGGAAGGCAAGAGGTAGAGCAGAACTTTATTGAGCAGCCAGTGGACTCCCAACTAGGCAGCCAGGGGCCTGTCATATGCACAGAAATTCATCGATGGCAGCAATTATCTCCTCAGCAGTGGGTAGGTGGGGTCCCTAATGAGGAGGAGTGGGACAGTCACATCATTCGGCTGCTGGTCCAGAACACCTGGCACAAAGCTCCCACTCTCCATCAGGCCTGGCAGAGCAGAGTTCTGAAAGACCCAGGCATTGTAAGTGCTGCCAGTCCAGCCAGCTATGATGTTTCTCAAGGCATCCTGGTGGTTCACCACAGCATGAAGGACAACTAAGTGGAAGCCCCACAAACTGTAGTATGGGTGGTCCCCCCAAGGCAGGCAGGTGACATGAATATGGGTCCCATCCAGGGCCCCTAAAAATGGTGGAAAGCCCAGGACTCAGAATCCCACCACCACCTCCAGGGGGTCCTTGACTTGGAGCATGGTATGGCCCAGCACATCCTGAAAGGTGCCACAGACCTCCAGAATGGCCTCCCTGGAGGTCACTTTACCCACCCCAAAAAGGTGGCCAATGTGCCACAGCCTGGTGGGCATGGTGAACTTATGGAGGGTGATGGCCACCCAGGTCTCTGTGAGGAGGCATGGCCACATGATGATGGGATGTCACTGTAGGTGTTGGTAGACCTGGTTAAGTAGCTCCTAGAACATGGTCCAGGTCATCTGGAAGGAGTCCATGCACTGCTCATAATCCCAGGTGCACTGGATGTCACAGAACCACCAATCCTGGCTGGCAGGGTGGGCACATATATGGTGGGGCTGAAGCCCAGGAGCTCATGGATGGCACCTGTGGTGGCATCCATGTGTATGTCACTTGCATCCTTGCGAGGGTCTGGGCAGCAGCTCAGGGATTGGTAGGGAACAGCTTGGGGCAGCAGACCACAGGCAGGGTGGTAAGGCTGGCCATGCAGCCATGTGACATGGAGGAGCAGACAGGGTTGAGGCTGACCTGGGCCAGGAGGCAGCCACTGCAGCAGTGAAGCATGGTGAGTGCAGCAGCAAGCAGAAGGCTGTGGCATGGATCATCACTGCCAGGGCTGGGGTGTTGAGCAGCCATTGCACACTGGGCACAGGCTTTGCAGACAGTGTCATTGAGGGCTCTGCCAGCAGGCTGCAGACTGCTCTGGGCCAGAAAAGCATGTGGCCAGGGAACATCACACAGGGCTGCATTTTAAAGAATGCACCTGGCACCTTGACAGATGCAGCCAGAGCCTCCAGCTCCCCCTTGGTTGCTTCAGCAGGGTGTAGCAAGGCAGGAGGAGGCCTGAATCAGTTTACTCCCATTATCTGCTCCTAGGAGGCTGCAGATGCCTTCCCAGGGTTGATTTACTGTGCAGTATATTACTGTGCAGTAAGCCTAAATAGCATTAATTGCATGCGTAGACATGCCCTGTTAGTAGCAAAATATACTTCCGTAATGTGATGCCGGTCAGCCTCCAAGGACTTGTTCCAGCTACATTTTACTCAAAGATTTTATTCAAAGTTCCTGCATACATTTAGATCCTGTGGAAGTTCCTTCCATATTTAGATCATGGAGCATGTACCCTCCAACCCAAGCATACCACTTCTGATAGAGGGGCTGGATGTCCTAATGCTCTTTCTTAGAGTCTTATTGAAAATTAATGTTTGCCACCAAGATTACTAGCCCAGCAAATGCCTACTGCCAGGTTGAACAATAAAAACACTTTTAACTGAATTTTAAGCACTATTTCCATCATATCTGATATGAACCAGATAGAAAAAAAGATTCAGTGACCTCAAATGCCAGTCAAGAACTATATCTTACATTAATCCAGATGTTCCAGTATTCTGTGTCTTGACAGCTGGAGCATTACATTTTCTATTTACCTATGAATAGATCTACAGCAAGCATCCGCTATGAAATAAGCTGCCACATAATAACTCTGTTCAGAAAGAATCACTTCTAGTGATGAAATGTTACTTCACATTCCATGCCCATGGAATTCTTGCCTTGTTGCCTAAAGATGTCTGTCAATGAGGGTGCCAGGGCTAATGATAAAACAAAAATGAGAAGGAGGCAATCAACTTATTTTACAACGTCCACTAACTAGCCATCAAATGGAAATGTTTTTTATCACTACGGACATCCAGATTTGTACCGTGACCAAGGAGTGAACACCAGTTACTTCAACATCTTGTCTCCCAAAAACAAGCAGATTAACAGAAATACTCTACAGAATTTTTACGGCTAAATTTCTTTAAAAGTACATTTTCCAGGGTAAATTAATTAACCACTGGCAAATGGGTCCCTGAAGGAGGCCCACAGCATCTAATACAACATAATACAATAACACTTAAATGTAGTAGCATTATTTAAGCCAACAGGATCTGTGTGAATTATTCCAACTCAGCATGAGCCACTAAAAAACCAAAAGGGACACAAAAAAAACCCCCATGTAATCCACAACCCTTTTACAATGAGTGTTTTTATTTGGTATGACCCTGCTAATGTACAACTTTTCAATAGCAAAAGTTGTACGTATTCGCTGGACATCTTTTTGTTATCAGAGACAAGAACTTAGCTGTTTCATCAGCCCAGAATTATACGGAAAGAAAGCTAGAAACTGGCATATTATACGTATGACAATATGGCTTTAGTATGTAATACCTTTCTCCTGAACAAAATACCATGAAAGAAGAAATAGTACAATCTGTGGAGTATTAGGATCCCTGAGCTGAGAACCACTCTCAGTTCACTGCACAGTGACAAACAAACCAGAAAAGCCTTTTATTTTATTTTTATATGCATTTTGTGCCCTCATTCAAAGCACACTGTCATCAATCAAAAGACTTTCAAACACTGCAAGGACTTTGGATTAGGTTCTTATTTTATTCTGATCTTTTGTATCACAGCCGGCCATAACAGAGCAGTAGGTTGAAGTGAGTGAGAAAAGATGGTATTTGTATAAGGCAATTGGGACTCATAGTAGAGATGATTTCTTTTATTAGACCAACAAGATTTTTGTAAAAAAAATTCTTTAATTGCAAGCTTTTGGGCACAAACACCCTTCATCAGGCATTGGAGAAAAGATTGTAAAAGTTCTCCTGGGTAGAAAGTTTTGTAAAATACTTTCTAAAACTTTCTAAGACTTTAGTAATTCCTTTAGTAATTGATGGAAGTCACTCATCGTGGTGTCCTGTGACCAGTGGGGTCCCCCAGGGCTCTGTCCTTGGACCCATACTGTTCAACATCTTCATTAATGATGTGGACACTGGAGTCAGAAGCGGACTGGCCAAGTTCGCCGATGACACCAAACTTTGGGGCAAAGCATCCACACCAGAAGACAGGTGGGTGATCCAGGCTGACCTGGACAGGCTCAGCAAGTGGGCAGATGAGAATCTGATGGTGTTCAACGCCGATAAATGCAAGGTTCTCCACCTTGGGGAAAAAAAACCTGCAGCATCCTTATAGGCTCGGCAGTGCTATGTTGGCTAGCACTATGGAAGAAAGAGACTTGGGGGTCATCATTGACCACAAGATGAACATGAGCCTGCAATGCGATGCTGTGGCTAGTAAAGCCACCAAAACACTGGCTTGCATCCATAGATGCTTCTCAAGCAAATCCCAGGACATCATTCTCCCCCTGTACTCGGCCTTAGTGAGGCCGCAGCTGGAGTACTGCATCCAGTTTTGGGCTCCACAGTTCAAAAAGGATGTGGAGACGCTTGAGAGAGTCCAGAGAAGAGCCACGCGCATGATCAGAGGTCAGGGAAGCAGACCCTACGATGACAGGCTGAGAGCCCTGGGGCTCTTTAGCCTGGAAAAGCGCAGGCTCAGGGGTGATCTGATGGCCACCTACAAGTTTATCAGGGGTGATCACCAGTATCTGGGGGAACGTTTGTTCACCAGAGCGCCCCAAGGGATGACGAGGTCGAATGGTCACAAACTACTACAAGATCGTTTCAGGCTGGACATAAGGAAGAATTTCTTTACTGTCCGAGCCCCCAAGGTCTGGAACAGCCTGCCACCTGAGGTTGTTCAAGCGCCTTCATTGAACACCTTCAAGATGAAACTGGATGCTTATCTTGCTGGGATCCTATGACCCCAGCTGACTTCCTGCCCTTTGGGCGGGGGGCTGGACTCAATGATCTTCCGAGGTCCCTTCCAGCCCTAATGTCTATGAAATCTATGAAAATCTATGAAGACTAAAAAAAAAACTTTCTAAAACTTTGTAAAAAAAGAAAAGATTGTAAAAGTTCTCCTTGGTATTTGTATAGCCATTTACTGAAGAAAGAAACAGTAAGCATCATCTTCTTCATCATACTGTAAATCCATACGTTCAAGACGAGCTGGCTCAATTTCTGTGAGTTTTCTAAAAAGCTAAATAATCAAAACTGAATTCTTGCAAACTTGTTCCAGTGCAGATGTGGATGTAGATGAAAAGAAAGAGATTTCATCCTCTTTCACAATAAAAAGCTAACACTGATGTTAAAGGGAAAGTTTCACTTTTAAGGGTAGCCCTGAGTACAAACCAGTATGCATGAAGAGCACTGAAAAGGAATTAGATTTAAAGATACTTTCTTTAGATACAATTTCCTGAAGTTCCTCTCTTCCATTGGAAGGAAAATGCACCATTCATCCTTTTTACAAACATACCATGTATCCTTCTTGCCTCTACACATAACCAGCTCCCCTGGCTTTGGGAAATGGAGGAGAAGAGACGTTCTCAATGCTCCCTTCAATTCCTCTTCCAGGCAATTGAACCTCTTCTCTCTCACCTGCATCTAGAGTTGCTAATCAGGACAATTTCTACTACATGGGATCTCTAACGCCCTCAGATAGGTCTCAGACTTTTAGAGGTACCAACTTATCACAACCTGTCAGAAAGTGGCATCATGATAGCATAGCGTAGCTTATGTAAAATCACTGTGGTAACTTTATGATACCTAACACACACTAAGGTACTTAGCAAATGGTGATGATCATTGTATTTCCCCTTGTTCAATACTACTGATTTATTTAACACATGTATACTTCCAACAATAAAATATCTTTCTCCCTTTGAATCCAAAATCTCAAGGGGACTCATAACCTTTAAATGTCTAAATTAGTGAAATAAACAAGGTACCTAGGATGTCATACAACATATGAAAAATGTCCAATCATATAAAAAATAAAGGAATTATCACCGAGAACCTGGGTTTTCTGCTTCCCATTGAAAAACAGAGAAAACAGTGGTTTTACTCTTTACCGGAGGCAAAAGCAGATTTGTCATCTTACCGGAGAAATCTGTGGATTTTGCAGTTTTGCAAACAGCTCTCTGAAAGCTGGCAGAGTTCCAGGCTGCAAGGGGATGGGAGGGAGCAGGAGGAGGGTGGTCAGGCAGGGGACACCATGTGCAGGTATATGCACGACCACCAGGCAACCTGGAGAGCAACTCCTGCAGGTAAGTGTGGGAGGGGGTGGAACTGAGGACCCCAAAGGGAGGGAGTTGGGCAGGGCTGGGCTGGGCCTAGGGCTGCTGCCCAGCTGGGTGGTGTGGGGGGCTTGGGGCCGGGAGACACAATGCACCACTGCAGAGCCCCAGCAAGGAGTGGGACAGGGCTGTGGACAGCTTGTCTGGGGGTGGGAGGGATGAGGCCAGCTCCCCACCTCTGAGTGCACTCCCAGGGGGGCACGGAAGACCCATGCTGCCCACTTCTGTGCATGGGGCAGGGGTGGGGCTGGGCTGCCCAGTGGGTAAGACCCAGCGCTGCAGGGCACAGAGGGGCTGCATGGGAATCTCCTGGCCACGGTGAGGTCTGTGCTTCCCTGGAGACATGTCCCTTGCATGCACAACAGTATCAGGGGTGGCAGTGCAAGATTTTGCCCCTCACTGCTACTGTGTGCACAGGGGATGCATCGCCAGGGCAGCGCAGAACAAGCAGCAGCAATGAGATCCCCACATAGCCCCACTATTCCCTGCAGCCCTGGGTCACACCTGCTGAGATGTGAAGGCCCCAGGGGAGGGCAGCAGGGCAGGAGCCCAAACCCACAGTGGGCATCCCATGCCCACCCCCACCCCACAAACAAATCTGGAGGACATGTGTCCCCTCTGCTCCCCGGGAGTGTGCGCAGCACAGGGAGCCAGCCTCCCTGCCCAAGCCCTCAGCAGGCAGACAGCATGGGTAGCAGGGAGGAGTGGGAGGCAGGTCTCTCCACTGCAGCAGCCACTACCTCCTGCCAGGGGTAGGAGGCTAAAGACCCAGGTCCCTAGCCCTGGCAGCTGGAGCCCCCTCCAGCAGGGTGGGAAGTGGATGGGAAGGTGATAAGCACCAGCAGAGCCAGGAGCCTGTGGGGGGTGGAGTGAGGGGCACCAGTGGGACTGGGACTATGCGGAGAGAGTGAAGGGGGCTTTCATTTTAATCATGGATTTGGGGAGTTTTATCAGAGAATTTGTTATTTTTTTTACCAAGGAAAACCAGGATCCCTGATTATCACACCTTTTCCTCCTGGTTATTACACAGACATACATAAAAATAGAGTTGTGCCCTACTCCCTTTCCCACCCTCAGCAAAGTGCTCTGTGCTAACATCCTTGTGGTTTGGTCTCATTTGGGAGATGTCAGGAATGGGACTTTGAGAAATGCTAGAATCTCAGTTATCCTGTGTACTACACAACTGAACTGTCTTTGTTTCTTTCTACTTGTGATGGAACAATCCATCATTTCTAAGTGAACATTATTAAGTGAAAAGTGCTGCTGGAATGACAGTGAGTAATTTTTTTTCCTTCTGTGCTGCTTTGTCCCAGTAAGGAAACATGAACAACTTCCCCATACCATTCTCAAGTGGCTTTTAAAGCTCTTTACACAACTAAACATATTAATGATTTGCTATTTATAAGTTAAGTCTATTGAAAGGCCAGCATGATAAATAAAGAGAATAGAATGTAAGATCCACTCTGGCAAAAAATTTGACTTTCCCAAGCATCTTACAGCCTTATGCATTGATGCATTTTTAATGTGCCTGTTCCCTTTTGTTATTAGTCTTGTCAGAATTAGAGTTTGGAGACTGCTAACAACTGGATGAGTAAGTAACAGTTTTAAAAAGGAACATTTTCTTCATGTTCCCAGGACAAACAGAACTTAAAGTAAATGGAGACACTACTGAGAAAATAAAAATATTACATTATTGTGATATATTTGCTCTGACCTTACATTTTTTAGTTTCCGTGAGTAGAGTAGTCCCTCTGTCCAATAAAGAGAGTCCTTTAGTATATGTATATTGATAGAAATCTCCTATTTATTCCTATAGACTCCTATATGTATAACAGAGTCTTTCCATGATGGGATCCTAGCTGTTGGTGACATATCCACATCAACCTATTTTAGAGTTTAGACAATGAAAAGACTGTCATGAACTGTTGTGCAAATAGTTGTTAAATATATAAGCTAACCGCCTATTTTATAGGTGAATAAATGTTAGTTTATCTGTTAGTAGTACTTCCTCTTGGAAGTACTAAATGACGGCACAGTAACAGCCATTACTGTACTGTGCTGGCAGCACATGGTCCTTTTTAGCCCCTCAGTCACCGTAGTGCTGCGCTATACCAAGGAAGCGTGTCACTATGGCAATGTAGCTGCAGCATCATGGTTTGTACCTGTCGATGGCACATGTAGACATGCCCACTGAGAAGGAAGGAAGAGAGAGAAAGTAAGGAAACCCACTGAGAAATGAGGTGGGTTCTTCCGTCACTGGCCATGTCTACATGAGAGACTGATGGCACAGTCATTACTGCACAGTCATTTAGTACTTGTATAAGTAAGTACTAGTTAGTCAGTTAGTGTGTGCATAATTGCCAGGCCATGCAATAGCATCCTTAGTGGCAATGTGCAATTCCTATAGTCTGCCACTGAACTTAGGCAGTGGGTAGCCATCGACAATATGTGACATGGTGTGTGTTTTGCCACAGCTACAGTCTGGATTGTTACACATGCTGAAGGTTGGCTGCACACAGACCTTGCCCTATGCAGAACCTATTCAGCAAGGCCCACTGTTGGTATGGCAGGTTGAAGCCAGGTTGGCAAGCTGTAGGATCTGGAATAAGGAACTTGTTTGGTGGTAATGTCGACCTTCATTTCTCATACCAGAGGGTCTCTGCCATGCAGTCCTGGTGCAGGAGTTTGGACCACAATGAGTGTTGTGATGGTAGACAGTACAAAATGACTGTTCAGTAACCGGAGTTACTGTGCAGTAGCATCACCAAACAGCTTTTTCATGATGCTGACTGCACAGTAGCTCCTTAGTACTGTGCAATAGCATCGTGTCATGCTTTGTGCCACACAATGCTACTACGCAGTAGTAACAAGCTACTGTGCATTCAGCATCTCGTGTAGACACAACCAGTGGCATGTATTATATATTTTAACCTGTATGCTTCTAGTGACATATCAGACAAGGGACAATCAGACGAGTGTGTCGTTTTCATGTAAAATGTAAACTATAGTCATAGACCATAAAAAAAAGATTGGCAGGATTGCATTGCAAGTTAAGGAAAAGAGGAAACAGGATTTTAAGGCCAATTTTAATATCTCTAGAATGTGGAGGCAGGTAATGGAAGCAACGGAAAGATAGAAAGTGAGTTTGCCGAAGGTAGATCATGCCAGACTAACCTGATAGCTTTCTTTGAGAAGAAAATTGATTTGTTCTTAAACAAGTAGATATAATTGCACTGGACTTCCTTAAAGAAGCATTGCTAGGATGGTCAGGGAAATAGAGAACTTACCTTACCAGAGAACAGTAAAGTTGCTTTGCCTCTTTAGCCTTACAAAATGCAGGCTCGGAGCAATCTGATTGTTTTCTATAATTCAGTAGTTCTCAAACGTTTTAGAGTCTGGCACTCCTTGTTAAGGCAAGGCACTTCTTGAAGAATGCCAGCTCTTAGCTTTCATTGACTTTTTGAAAACAGAAAAATAATAAAGTAAATCTTCTGTTTCAAAGAACAGAATTTAAAAAATCACAAGAGGTGAGCATGTTTTCTGATTGTGGATTCCTGTTTGATTTCTGGATGCCAGTTTGAAATCTCTGGGTTTACCTTGTGAATCATATGTAGGTGTTTTCAGACCTACGAGTGTTAATATTGTGTGACATCCTACAAGACCCTTGCAAGCATCTCACACTACCCTGGTTGAGTATCATTGGTATAAAAGGGATTATATAACATAATATGACAAGAAGGAAGTGGAATTCAGTGATCCAGGAGATCCCTCTCATATGCTTTATGTCTTACAAGAGAAAGCTTTATTAACCTTAGCGGAGAGAAAAGTTAACAAATTTGACTCTTAGCTGTACCATTATAACTGTATTTTATTTGCATCTTATATTTGTATCTTATCTTATTAGTGGACTAAATTGGAGTACAATATATTTAAGAGAGATAGGGATAGAAAACACACTTGGCATTTATGAAACATAAAGGTCAGGAAGGAAAAAAGAAACAAGGTCAGTTCAACTCAAAGCGCCATGTCTTTGAGTACAGTAACTGAACAGAATTTAGCCCCAAATAGCATCTAGCTCTCTGCTGTTATGCTTGCAATTATTCTGTGTGAATTTGTCTTGCTTAATTCAGTGTTAGCATACTCTTCAGTCTTTTCAGTATTGCTTATTAATCAAACTTTTAATAATAACATTTTTCTTTTTATAACACAGCCTTTGCCTCCTTAACTATTACTGACAGAGCAGCTACTATTTAGCAGCTTTATTCAGTCTGTAAGAGATTGCATCATTGTGCACATCAATAAATTATTCCACTGAAACTGTACTGTCCCCTGCCCACAAATTGTTCTTTCTGATCTGTATAACAACCGCAAATTTCCAGCCTTCTAATGCACAGAATAAAGAATTTGCATGCATAAGAATTAGTTCTGTAAGATTTATATTAATGGCAACTGGCATTGTTAAATAGAATTGTTGATACTTCCGTGACAAAAATAATTAGTAACAATTACCGTAAAATTACTACATCTCTTACAGAAAATTTTAATGTGTATTGAGACTGAGCTTCTTTGGTAGTTGTTTTATCATTGTTATAGCATCTTTATTCCTGCTGTGATAATTTAGGACTTGGCAGAGCTTGTGATTCAAGACAATTTTTATATTCCTTTATCTTAAAATGAAATTTTATACATTTTTCCCTTAATATAGACTAATCATTATACTGCTGATTTTGGAGCAAGACAAGTGATAAAATGAAGTTATTTTTATGCCTCTCATTCTTTTTTCAAAATAACCATTATAGTGATTAGTCTATATTAAAAACAAAACATCTCTAAAATTTCATTTTAAGATAGAAGAATTTAAAGAAATAAAAACTGCTTTGAATCACAAAATTCTGCCACATCTTAAATTATTACAGTAGGGCAAGGCTACCTCAGCCCAAAACTGGTTGGGTAGTTTGGCAATTCACTGGAAAAAATAAACACAACTCTGCAGGAGTGAGAGGCTTCATAACCCATTACTATTCTCCAGAGAGAGTCAGTCATGGGGATCAGTAAATGGAGTATGGAGGCTGCAACTATTAAGTCACTGCTCTGAATACAGTTTGAGTTGCTCAGGACAAAAAGTCATTACCAACCAATGGCTGTTTGGTCAACTATGTGAAATGAGATGGTGGCCTCAGTCCAATTCCTACTGGACAAATAATTATTCCTACTCTATATAAGACAATTGAATTTATAAAGCCAAACAGAATCTTACCTCTTTGTAGCCTGTATAGTTTGTGCACTAAATTTTGCTCTTCATTTCAACATTGCAAATGCTAAAGTAAACAGTGAGCACGTCTACTCAAGATGCTAATTGCACAGTAGACTAATTCTCCTGCACATTAGTACATAATGGCAAAAGCCATGCTAATGAGCAGGAGAATCAGTCTACCGCACATTAGTGTCAGTAAAAGACCATGCGCCGGCATTACTGCTCAGTAATGCTGGTTACTACGCATTGAGTTAGTACCTGTTATTACAGGTATTAAACTTAATGTGCAGTAACACTGGTGCATTAATGCACATGTGGACACACCCAGCGTTATGCAGAATTTACAACCAGGTAATAGGCTTGCTTTGAAATTACAGATTGGTCTAGGAGAGGTCAGTTCAGACTATATTTAGTGGTGAGGAAAACCGTGGTGAACATAATTTATTACATGTACACCAATCAAAAAACAGACGCAATTCTGACATCCAGTATAATCTCTGAACACATTTGGAATAAGTCTCAGAACTCTTCAGAATTTGCAGAGGTGTTATTACGATCACAATCTTGTTCTGTTTCCAGAACCATGAATGACTGGTGCCTCCTGAGACTGGGGGGGACCATGACGGGGAGCGGGGTCTGCCCTCAGATGCCAGCGGCAGTGTTGGCGGGGGGGGGGGGGTGGCAAGCAGCAACCACCCACAGAAGCCGGCAGTAGCAGCAGCCAATCTCGGGGGGGCACATGCCTGCCCCCCCCCCATGCCCTCCCTATGTGTCACCTATATCTAGAGCTACTTTTTGTATATCTTTTATAGGACTGAACCTATATATAGAGAAGCAAAAAGAAAACGAGTGTACATCTTTTTTTCTGTTACGTTAGCATGTACATGTCTTAACAGCAATTGTTTGTCCATGCCTTGTCTGTGAAGAGAAACATATTTAAGTAGCTTGTCAATATTATTTTTAATTACTCTGGTTTACAGTGATTTTGTTTACAGAAATTTAAGATCTTTGCAAAAGACAATGGAGCTAATAATGAATCTCTAGTAATGAACAACTCATTATTTTTACTATGGTGCTTAAAATGGAACCAAATATTTAACTGACTTTCAAAAATGAATAAACATGTCTGTCAATTAACTTGGTGCATCTGCTCTCCCATGTTTAAAACCTACTTATATACATTTATCATACCTATAAGTAAAGTAGTTAGTAATTTTACTTTTAAAAGGTTGGGAGTTTTTTCCTTTAGAAACTGATAGTGCCCAAACAGATACAATTTGTAGAACATGCCATTTCTGATTAGGTTTCCTTTTCCAGATGTAAGAGACGGCAAGAGAGAAATCAATCCACCTTAGAATAGCTGATTCCCAGTGGTTAAAGAGCTACTGACAAGAGACGTTGATTCAAGCCCCTACTACTCCTGATTCAGACAGGTTTGGGGACTGTCCCCCACATGCCAGACAAGTGTTCTAAGCCCCACATTGGTCATTTTGGGGTGGGGTTCTCAATCTCTCTGTCTGCAGCTGTTCTACCTCATATAACTAATAACACAGACCTGAGAACAGAGAATTGGACATAGGCATCCTGCGTACATGAAGGCACTTCTGACTAATGCTAAAATGGTGGCTACCAATCTAAGATGGTAATGCTAAGCTGTTGGCTCAGCTAAGATGGTGCTTTCTCTTTCTCCAGTTTCTGTTGTGTAAGATCTCTATTTAGTCCCAATTCCCAAATGGAAACATTTTTGAAATCTTAAAAATATTCACAGGATTAAAAAAATATTTTAATCCCGAGACTGGGGGGACCATCTTCATAAAATAAACAAGACTTTGGCCCCTTATTAGGTGTTTGCAATTGAACAGGTAAAAGACATGATATCTACCTCCAGTTTCTTCTTTCACTACTGTGGGTTTAAGTCACAAGCTTGACATCATTTGAATGTAGTTTTCTGTGGTTTAATTACTATCATCATTATTATAGATACAGTAGTAATTATCTGTTCCTACTGTCTCATTATGTTTTGATCAATTCACATAATAAAAGTTTACTGTAAATATATGGTTAGGTAACATTAAAGAAAACATATAATTATGGAATATATAATCATATACAACCAAACAGTTGACTATTTCCCAAATATGCTAACAATTAAATGTTTAGAAAACAAAGAATTAACAGTTTTTTTAATAATGTAGATGTAGTTTTGGAAGCATTGAGTATATAGGGCTTTATTTGTTGACCTCAAATTACTTTACTTCTGTTATATTGATAACATCTAGGTTTCTCAAAAACCTGCTGGAACAAAATCTTTTCAGCTTTATTAATGATTCAGATGGCAGTTTCTGAAGAGACAAGTCCCACAGAGAAGGAGCACTTGATTAATGACCTGGAAACACTTTTCCTTTTCAGCTGATTAAATAAAATTGACTGGATTTTTACATTTTTATAATAAAATGACCCGCAGGGCTGAGATGACACAGTGAAAGCAGCATGTTCACTCTTCAGCAGATTTTTATTTTGTCACTTGTAAAAATGAAAGGGCTAACCACCCAAGCAGAAAAATGCACTTTATCACCGTCCACTGCCGACATGCTGACAATTGCTGCATACAAATACAAAAACATGGAGGAAACGAGACTGTTTACACTCAGCCTGATTTTGTCTAATGATGACAAAAGGCTTGTGACTTCTTTGGGGTAAAGAGTTACTATTTAGTTTTTATGTAAAATAGTTGGATTAATAACAACTCTACCAGCAATCATAAAAGGCTCTTTAATGAAGACATTTAAAAGTGGGATCACATACAGTTCCTGAAATTTACATGTTATCATTACTTTCCCATTTTTCTAAAGCAAAATTATAATCATTCTTAAAGACTGATGTGAGGCCCGCAGCAGTTTCCAGTTAAAGTAATAGCAAAAGTCCTTTAACTGCAGTGGAACCAGTATTGGCGACATTTGTGCTACAGGTGAAGATTTCATTCAGATGCAGTAATCTCTGTCAACTATAAATATACATATAAACAATGACATACCGGAACCTAGAACTGAAAGAACATAGACCACAATCAGAAAGAACGCAGTAGGGTTTGGGAATCCAGTTAGGATATTTCCTTTTGGAAATGGCTGATATGATCTCTGGTTGTGGGTGTAAGTCTACTGTTTGGGACAGGATTATACATTGATTATTTTAGCTCATACAAAATTGGCTTTCTTTCTATTTTAATAGGAAATGCAGCTGCTTTTGAAATAATAATAGGCATACACATTTTTCCAGAAACTTCATATTAGTCAATATGAAATAGCAGCTTAGCAATTTGCTGGAGGCCAGAGACAGGTGTTAATTTCTACCAGTAAGAATTTCAGAGAAATTCCTGGTCTCTAGGAGGGGTGGGAGCAGCAGGACAATGCCCAATAGCTTCTATAAAATGGGGTGACTTCAAATCTGGGGAAAGCACAGGAGCCTTTCCCCTACCACTTTCCCCTACCCCCTTTCCCCTACCTGTGAGAAAAACTTGAAAAACAAATGTATGCTTATAGTTTCTACCAGGAAAGCAGCAATTCTCTCAGTAGAAATTTAAGGCCTGTGGAAAAAATAATAGAGCAATAAATTTAGTTGCAAGACCTCAGAAAGACCACAACAGTTGAGAATGTTATTGACAATATGGATTCCTGTTTGAAATCTCTGGGTTTATCTTGTGAACTATGTGTAGATGTTTGTACACTTAACAATGTTAACGTTGCATGGCACTCCACAGCACCCTTAAATGGATCTCTTGGCACTAAGTGCCATAGCACCATTTTGAGAATTACTACCCTAAACAGAACCAGAAAATAATTGTTTAAATGAAATTTCAAGTGGCTTCTGATCAATTTCTTCTTTCACCTATAAAACAATACTTGCATGCAAAGTATAAGACATCATTTTCTTTTTATTATGGATTTAATTTATTCTTTCCTATTTTATTCTGAGACATTGATAGAAGGTCCTATAAGGCAAGTAGTTAAAATAAATAATGTTGGGGTATTGTGGCTGTAACAGTTTGGAAATATTCAAGAGACAATGATTTTTGGGGGTGCTATCTTTTACTGGAGCAACTACAAGATGGGGAGGCATTGAGACAAGCTTCTGGGTATAGGGTACCCTTCCTCTGGCAATACGATCTGACTTTACAATGGCAATGAGTTCCAAAAGTTAATTACACTCTGAATAAAAAATATATATACTTCCTCTTGTTAGTTTTAAACCTGTCTCCTGTTAAATTTCAGTGGGTTTCCTCTAGTTCTACTATTCTGGGGCTTAGTATATAAACAGCTCCCAATTCATTTTATCCCTGCATGATTTTATAGACTTCTACCATATACCCTGCTCAGTCTTTTCCTTTCTAAACTGAAGAGCCCTAGCCTTTTCAGTCTCTCCTGGTATGGCAGCTACTCCACACCACTGATCATCTTTGTTGCCTTTCTCTGTACATTGTCTAATTTACTACACCTTGTTGAGACATGGAAATCAGACCTGCATACATTATTCAAGTTGTGGGCACACCATGGGTTTGCATAGTGGCATGATGATGTTTTTTATTTTGTCTTCAGCGTCTGTCTTAATGATTGACAACATTTTATTAGCTTTTTTGGTCACCATTGTGCATTGAACCAATGTATTTGGAGAAATATCTACAAAGATTCCAGGATCTTTACAAAAACCTTTCCCTTTTCTCTAGTATTAGTTACATATGAATAATTTACTGATGACTTTCATCTGTTCTTTGCACAATCCAGGCCTAGTTGAAGCATCATTTGCTTTCTATAACTTTGACATTTTTCAGACTCCCAAAAATGATAAAATAGTTATTAAATATTACTTAAATATTTAATCATCATAATATGCACCAAATGGTAATTCCCTAACTCTTACTGAAGGAAAACAGTCTAGTAATATCCATATATTCTTTTAAGGCCAAAAGGAGCTATTGAATCATGTAGTCCAACGTCCTCCATATCACAGTGTATTATAGAACATTACCTAATTAAACTTTATTAAGCTAAATACCTTGTTTGACAAAGACAGTCAGCTAGGAAGGCATCCAGTCTTGATTTAAAAACAACAACAAAGGAGATGAAGAATCTTCCCTCCCCACCTCCCTTCAAGAATCTACCGCTATTTTTCATTTGTTCTAACCTTTAGTCACTATGAGCATTAATATTTTGTGCTTTATTTTTCATCTGGATTTTCCTTGCTTTAACTTCCAGACATTAACTCCTAATATGCTTTTGTCATCTACTTTGGACAGCTCTTTAGTATACAATATTTTCTCTATAAGAAGCTACATAGATGCTGTTAAGACACCCCTTGATCTTCTTTTTGATAAATTAAAAAAAACCCTGATCTCTCTGTGTTCAGTTGATTGTGTATTCTTATCCCTAAACCCTTTTTCAGAATCTCTGCTTTTTAGAATTCACCCAAGTCTATATGAGTAGCCTGAACTCCATTTTTTTTCCAGATGCATTTGGCTGTATTAAATTTTCATTTTGTTTGAATGGGCATAGCTTATCAAGTGATCCCAGACTTTCCGTAAAACAATCATGCCTTCATATTTTTAACAGCAGTCATTTTAGAGTAACTTCTGATTATGGATGAAAATATTGAATACCAATGATCTGAGGATCAGTCCTTGGGAAACCCCACTTAAAATACTTTCTTTGACTATGACTTTCCTCACTGACAACTACTATTTTAGCTTTATCACTTGGGCAGTTTTTAATCCATTAAAATTTTAAATTTATTAATATTTTATACCATTAGTTTTTTAACCACTATGTTGGACACTACTAAGTAAAATGCCTCACAAAAGTCTATTACAGTTCAGTATTTACCTATCACCTAAATTTGTCATCTTATTATCAAGTAAAATCAATATTTTACCTTAAGTCATATTAATTGGCATGATTTCTGGTGCTTTAACTAAGTTCATTGTACGAGCTTTAGTTAAAGTGCCACCAGTGCCATTTTGAAGCATGGGATGCTGGATACATGATGCTGTGGGCACTTTCATTACAGCAGCTCCCGACCCTGGAGCATATGAAAAGACACCCAGAGATCTCAGTAGGAGACAGTATTTCTTTAATACAAAAATGACTATTTGTGAAGGCATTGTAATAAATATGTCTGGCTCACAAATGAAATGACATTGCTTCAATTATTCTGTGCACACCTGTAACCTTCAAATATGTTATGCACCAAGGTATTTACAGTAAAGCTGGATTAATAGCTCTTGCACTATGCTTTATATGACTTTATATAAGTATATATTGAATTCAGTGAGCATCCCTAATACCTTTCTGGAGAGAATTGGAAAAATAAAAGATGACTATTTATTATATAAGGTTTTCCAGAAAGAATTTAAGCCTTTTACAAGTTGTGGAGTATAAATTCACTTAGCATAACGTCTATTTAATACTTGAATCCCACTAAAACTTTATTGACCCCTTATATAAAAGAAAAGCTCTCCCGGAAAGGCTATAAGATTCCATCGGACACAACTTATACCAACATCAGCTACTGAACTCTGCTGTATTATATCTGAAAATCGTAGCAGTTTAAAATCTTCCAAAATTGGAAGGGACTAACAGTCATACCTATGATAAATTAATGTGGTTGTAACTTTTTATTTGCAAGTTGGATGACCTCTATCATTGCTTTATTAATATACTGTTTAGTTTTATGGTCTCTCAGTTAATATCTTTTCTTTGATAAGGAGTAAAAGGCAACCTGAGGCTAAGTTGTTCTTTACTGGGGCAGTGGTAATGTAAATATATGTGATTAAATATACTAATATTACCTTATTTTTCCATGTGATTGTTGTTTTGGCATCTGGGCAAAACAGTTGGCATAGATTGGTTTGTATATGTATTTTAATGATACCAATACAGCATTAGCCATATATTTCTTGACATCTGTCCAACTATATCTCCAACTCAGCTCTGGTCTATGCTATAAACTTTGAAAGATCATACCTCCTCACTGAAATTGCTATGTCAGCAAAACCACCAGTCTGGATGCAGCTATGCTGACAGAAGAGGATTTCTGCTGGTATATCATAACTCCATTGGGGGAATCTGCCAATCTGCCATAATCTGCCAGTATCGAGCAGCAGCTATGTAATGTAGGAAAAAAACCCTACAATGTTTAGTGTGTTTATCATTTTAGATACTATATAAATATTTCAGAAAACCACTTTCTCTTCATATAGAAAATGACAGAAGAATATTATAACTCATACATTCTTATTTTTTCTTAAATACAAAAAATAACCTTTTGGTACTGCATTGGTATAGTTCAGTGATTCTCACCCAGGGTGCTGTGGACAGAAGAAATACAGCAGATGGGGTTAAAATAGACATGCAAAGAAGGGATGGAAATATGAAGGGACAATATAACAGCTCTTTGTAACTAGAAACGCAATATTCCTCTTCTTGTCTACCTACTTTGAGGACTCACATGCTTTACACTGCAGCATTCATAGGAAGAAAAGTAGTGGGGAGGAGACCTGGAGTTTAGTTGAAATACTCTATGCATCTGAACTTGTTCAGAGTATAAAAGCAGGACAACTCTTTGAGAGAAGCCCAGAACCATCCAGAAAGAGGGCATGGCAATTACTGAACATATTCAATAGCAGTTTCTCAAACTGTATGGGAAGATTGCATTATGGGTAGGTCACGCTTTCAATCTTGAAGAGCAGAGCCAATCAAAGACTTGGAGGGAAAGGGTATAAACAAAGGATTGAAAGAAAGCACAGTAGAGTCAACACCTGATGCAGGACAGGGAGAGATGCCTGCTATAAGGATTGACTACCAAAAATTGTATCACTTCATACAAGCTACAGATTCTTATTTTCACAAGCAACATAGGATTACACACCAATTAATCCTAAAGTTGGAGTGCTGTTAGCTTTTGAAACCCTATTGAAAACTGTTTGCTGGCAAGGTTCTGAAGTATTGATATACTATCATTGTTCTTGAGTTCTGAAGTGTCCATGTGACACTACATTTCATGGCTGAACTAAAGGAACTGAGAAATCATCTCTGAAAGAAGCTTAGAATGAAATATGTTTCTCTGTTTACAATAACCTAGAAGTACAAGTGTTACATTGAAATCTTTCTTTAACATGTAAAATGAAATAGCAACAATGGAGAGTGGGTGGGAAAGATTTGTGTGAACACCAGGAGATTTACTGGCTACCAGCTTATGTTTAAAGTTATTCACAGCATGCTAAATACTTGGGGGGAGGGGAGATTATTTTATATACTATTTATATTGTTATTGTCTGTACATTAAATCTTGGTTTACTAAAGAAATCTCCATGAGACACTATCAGTTTACTGGGGGGGGGGGGGGGATTCTTTGCACCTAATTATCAGGGTTTTACCTACAATATCCTTGAGGTTTAATTCTGTGTAATACTTTCTGAGAAGTCCTGAAAAGATTGCACTCTAGCTACTGATTCAGTAGAGTGAAGCTGATGTAAAGAAAGAAAGGACATGCAATAGTGTTGCCTTTATTTTTTCTGCACCCCATTTTCCCTGAGGGAAGGATAAGCAGGAGAGGAACAGGATCAAGGCAGTAAAATAATAAAGGCATTATCCCACCAACAACTTGGACCACAAGAATAATCCATTAAGTTCTTCTTTTGGGAATACAGATATTATCCAGTCATGCAACCTCAAAAGCCACCACCGTACCCACTCCTGAAGCTTCATAGACTCTGTGGCTGCCTCCTATCTGTTTCTGTCTCCTGTTAAATTTGTTTTATTTCAGGAATAGAGTTAAAGATGGAGAAAGAGAAAACAGAAACTTGGTGTTTAGTCCTGTGGGAGTTCAAGGCTGTCAACTGGGAGAAGATATAATCCCTGGACAAAGGAATATTAAATACGGAATATATTAAATTCTCAGACACAGAGGAATGGCTAGTATCTGGATCCCAGTCAAGATCAGATAGGAGATAGATGCCAACCCATTCAGAGAGGAACAGTTTTGGGCTGACCCAGAAGCAGAACTCCAGATACCTTTTTGTATGAAACAAGACGTTTTCTCAGGAGTTTGGACGCTTGCAGGGTTTGGCAGCAGCTGAGCAGGGTAAAAGTTATTTAACTTACACATCTCAAAGGCACATAAGACTTGCTTCAGGTGGACAAATTCTTAAGTGAAATTAGCCCTAACTGTCAAGGTTCTTATGTATTTACACCCTTAGTTGATCCTGATAGTTTAGTTATCTCAAAAGGAGTTCAGTAAAGTTGCTGTGCCCCAATAAGAAGAGAGAAACATTTCCTGTTATATAGATGCTATGTTCAAGCCCTTAGGGCAAAAGTAAAAGGTAAAACTATAAAGAGCTTGGGCAGAAAATGAACTTCAGCATGTCTCTGTCTTAATTAGCCATTTGGCTGTAGGCAAGTAAAATCCCAATGAGGCTGAAGAACTGAATATGCAGCTGAATCCACTATATAAGGGAATCTGTAAGGCTTAAGTGGGGGTGGGGCAGCAGTGTGGGTTACTTCATTTGGGCCTTGTCTGAGTACTTAGGAAGAACTAGAGTTTCTAAGAGTTGTAGAAGAGTGAAGGAGGGATTTGACTGAGAAGGGGCTCTTTTAAGGAAACTCTTTCTCAACAGCCTTTTTCAAAATTAAACCCAGACTAGTATTTCTAGATTTAAAATTTAAACCCAGACTGGTATTTCTAGAAGAGCAGTCTTTTCTATGGGGATGTACTCCAGATGTTTTTTTACTTTAGTAAACAATATATCAGTTGTCTAACACTGGGTTTCAAAAACCTTTTTTTTTTTTGGTATGGCTTGCAGACCATTTCTGCAAAGGAGGCTGGAAACTTTTCAATTCAGAATGAAGGAAATGGTTACCTCATATGCAAGATATTTAAATTTTCATTTTTCTTTCAGTTACTAGATAACACAGCAGCATTCTCAGTAATAGTAATAATACATAACTTTTATAAACTGCTTCCTATGAGCAGATCCAAAAACATTTTACCAAGGTTAGTGTCATTGTTCCCATTTTACAGAAGGAGAAAATAAAGAAAGCCAAAATCATTTCCAGCAATAAAGGAGCTGTAAATGGGACCCAAGTCTCCAGTCAAGGATGTTAAATGTAATTAAGTTACATGTCTGTGTGTCACTTTTTTGACCTTATGATTTTTCACATAGAGGTGGGTGATATCAGGACTTCAGAAGTACAAATTTTCATTTGCTTTGAGCACCTGTATCTACCATCTAAGAATGGTTTCATAAACAGTAATGGATTTAGCATTATAAGATCCCAGTATGCTACAGAAGCATTATCTTGAATACAAATGAAGTAAGCAATGAGAGGTTGTTAAGTGACTCTGAGGCACTGGTACATACAAGCAGTCCTTGGACTTACAACACGATTGGTTCCTGAAAACTGTGTCTTAAGTTGAAATGTTGTAACTTGGAACCATTTTTCCCATAGGAAACAATGTTATAAATGGGGATTGCTTCCTGAACCAAGGCCTGATACCCTATTTTCACCAAAAATAACCCAGAACTTTATACTCAATCAATTATAGATGAATAATATAGCTACATTAATGCATTTATATTGTAAATAGCAATCTTATTGATTTGGAAGGACTTCTTTGAGGTGACTTTGCTGGACTTTTTGAAGGGCTGTTGGTTGGACTTTTTGAAGGGTTCTTGGCTGGAGTATTCTCAGGAGTCTTGTCTGCAGGTTTTTCTGGAGTCTTGCCTGCTTTCTTAAAAAAAGTGTCCAAGCAAGTTTGGACAGATGTTCCGCAGGGACATAGGCAATGCAGCGAACTTGTTCGCTGATGTGGTGTCGCATCAGATCAAGCATTGTAAAGGTGAAACTGGTGTCAGAAAGTTGAAACAGGGTGTCAAGTTATAAATGCTGTAAGTGCGAAATGTTGTAACTCGAAACGTTGTAAGTCAAGGACTGCCTGTACATAACTTGTTCCATAACTTGCTATTGAATTCTGCCCCATAAAAATAAACTTTACCTTTTATTTTTCTACACACTTATATTTCATTTCCTTGTATGGCTACTAGTAACTATTAATTCTAGAAATTAACTTGGAAAATGTTACTCCTTGTCCTCCTATTCATTCTGCTTCAGAATTAGGGATGAATCTAAATCTAAACCTGTTGCTCTAATCACCAGAAGATCCAGATCCACATGTTCTGGTGCAGGCCCATCTCTGTTTGGAATTACCTGAAGGAATAGGCATTTCATTTACATTATAAGGCCAAATTCTGGCATTTAGTATAGCTCTTAAATTATTAAATGAAAGCAAGTCTCAGTTCTAAAGGTCAAACAAAAGAAAATATGAATTCAATGTCTACACTTGATTATGTCAGTTTAAAAGCTGTTTGAAATTGTATTTTAGTAGACAGCATGACCACAACACCATGAACTTTGAAATATGAAATTTATATTCCTTTGCTACCACAAAAACATTTGGAAGAATCATGAAAGTAAACTAAAAACTAGGTGGAAATGTACTATATGCAGCACAAATAATCCAACTTTCCCAGTTGCTATAACAGCAGCAGTTTCTGGTGATAAATCCTGAATAATCTTGGGTGGCACTTTATCACAAAGTATCCTGAATGACATTCTTCTCTAAGATCCAGACTTATGATTACAGCTCTTGCTTTGATTATCACTAACCTTGCAAGTTAGCCAGAAGCTTCTTTAATAGTTCTGAAAAAGACTGCAGAACCAGACAATTGCCACAAAATAATCAATGTTCTACATTTTTTCCTCCATTCATAATTTCAAAATACTATGCAGGCTCACTCCACTCTTCATTCAAAGCACAAGCTGTTACATCAGCAGTTCATGATGTTGATTTTAGTCAATGGACCTTTACATGAATAACAAAAACAGAAGGAAAAAAGCAAGGGGTGGGGAGGAGGGAAATTTGCCCCTAGTTGATAAATGGGGAACATTTGAGATTCTGTGTTCATAAACCCTATTATTAATGTCACAATTTGGACATTTGGCCAGTACAAATGTAAGTCTCTTCAAATTCGAAACTCCCATTTGCAAGCATGAAGTTTGTGCATGTTTGCTTCAAGTTATCTCCATTATCATAAGTTTGCTTGCTTTAAGATTTGTTTATTTGATTTGGTTTGGAGCCAAGTTAATGTATTTTGCTTATGCTTTTATACTCAATCCTAGAGAGAATTTTAGGATTTTCTTAGGTTGTCCATTTATTTCTGCCACTATGCAAAGAAGTGTATTAATTGGTAGATATAATAACTGATTAAATGCAAGAACATTCAAAGAACTCAGTTGTCCTCTGCATCTGCAGTGTTTTATAAACACTTTATTGTCAGATACTACAAACCCCTCAGGACAATTGCTGGCTCCACGCCACACGTTATTCTGTATAATATTTGCTCACTGAAATGGTTTCAAAAGTTTGATGATGTGGGAACTTTTAACAAATCCATTTATGCAAAGAGGCCCATAACATCAGTCCTGCAATTGAATGGGAAAAGCAAAATCAGTAAACACTCAGAGGCGTGCAATCAATTTTACAAGCACTTCTCTACATGTCTGAGGTCCTGTGAAAATACAATGTCACGGGAGTTTGAAGAATATTGATTTTTTTTCAATATAGACTGATAGTCCAAGGAGTCTAAAATGCAAGAAATATTTGGTGACACTTGAAGACACAGTGCACAAATATCAGAAAATGTTATTTACAAGGTAATTAAGAGACTAATTCTTCATTTTGATTCTTTAATTACTGCTAGTTAGACATGGATTGTTGGGAGACAGCCATCTCCATTCTATGAGTTAATGAGTAATGACTACACTAAGTAATGTACATACTAAGTGACATCCAAGCTTGAATTAAAGTTCAGTATTTATTTACTTTCCCATGGTTAAAAGTCTGTATAGTTTTAAAAGACACTTCACTTTCATTTCTGTAGTTCACAGTAAACTCTAAGATATTGCATGTGATAACAACAGGGACTTTTTCTAAAATAAAAGTACAATTTCAAGAGCCTTAGACATTCATTGGGTCACATCTCATACTGAGTAAATGGGCTATAAGAGGGCTGTGTAAATGTAAATAGACTTTTAGAAAAGTTCTCCATAGGGGTGTGTCTGCAGTCATGGGTGTGGAACACCTCAGCTACATGCATGAGCATGTCTTGACCAGCTGACAGCCTGCCTAAGCTTTTATTTACTGCTCACCATTCATGTGATACACATCATAGATATTGCACAGGAAAGAAACTAATGCATTAATGTTAAAATATTCTTGAACCTATGTGACACAAACTAAGGGGCTATGTCAAGATTCAGAGCCACTGGGACCAGAAGCTAAATCTTAGCCCCAGTGACTCTGATGCATGGAACTTTTTTTTTTTTTTACAGCTGTGACCCAGCACATAATTTTGCTACAGCTTTCATAGGAAAAAAAACCTCCTTGCTGGAATGCATTGTCTTCTTTTGAACATAGATATTCAGAACACCTGGGGTAACAGAGGTTTTGCCATTGGTAGTGGTCATATATACAAAAAGGCTCACTTCACTGCCATAACTTGAATTCTTAGGGCACACTCACATTTGCAGGCACGTGCGTTTGTAGCAGCTTAAATAGGAGCAGCACAAATTTGAGCCAGGAATGTTTGCCTCAGCACACATATCCGGACATGCTCTTTGGTGTGATGCAAGTTGTGCCACTTGGGGCAAAATAACCCTGCCCAGCTCCTCTTGGATCTGCAGCCAGGGGGAGCTAGTGCCGTATAAAAACCTGCCCTGGTGAGCAGCTCAGGGCAACTTGCCCTCAGGAGCTTCTGAGGCCCAGCCACTTGGTATCTGGGGACACTACCCCTTGTGCCAGCTGGGCTGCTGAAGCAGCCCTGATCTGGAGTGGCCCCTGCCACCTCTATCCACTGCATCAGTCCGGCATTGGGGGCTGCTGCCTGGATGTGACCTGCTGCGCACCTGTGACAGCATCTGCCCCCTTGGACCTGTGGCCCCATGGCTGAATGCCTGCCAGGCCCAAATGGGGTGCCCCCACTCGGCCATCTGGGCAGCTATTGCCCAAAAATTGTGCTTCTTGAGGTGGCCCACTCATAACAGTCCAAATGTGTCCTCTTGGCCCCAAATGGCCAACAGGTCAGCCACCTCATCTGCCCTTTATCTGGGTCCCCAGTGCTGGCCCTGGACAGGCTCCTCACCACTTGTCTCCTCACCGGTTCTCACCACTTGTCTCACCAGCAGAGATCCTGGTGTTTCCTGTTTAAAAATTGCAAATTCTCTGATAAGAAACTCAAATTGTCTCATTAAAATACCCCAAATAGTGTTCTTTCATGATTAAAATGAAATGACACTATAGATAGAGAGTTGGGCAATGTTTTATTGATATATTTACAAGTTTAAAGCAATTTGGAAGCCTACCAGTGCCTCTATCATTATAATAAAATAAATTCTAAATACCTATACACTTTGACATTTACTTTTGCATTTTTTGTCATAGAAAAATCAGAGCTGTCTCTACCCCCTTTGCTCACCAGGATGTGCAGCGTTGAGCAGCAGTGATATGCCAGTGCCCTGCCCCTGCCTTTGCCCTTCACTCTCAACCCACAGCCTGACTCCCACACCAGTCCCCTTATTTGTGACCCACACGGCCAGGTATGTGGGTGAGGGTTTTGTGGGGGTGGCTTGGGATGTAGGATTTGTGGGTGGATTGTGGGGGGACTGTGGGTGTGAGGGGGCCAAATGGGGGAGAGCTGCTCAGGAGGGGTGGGGGGCAGCCCCCATGGACAGCTCACAAACTGCTCCCCCACAGGGGCCACAGCTCCCCCCACAGGGGCCACATGTCCCCTGCAGGGCCTTAATCCCCCCTGCAATGGCTACACCCCCTCCCCAGCATGGCCCAGAGCCACCCCGCAGAGCCCGGAGCTTCCCCGCAAGGCCTGAGCCCCTCCTTCCCCCCCCCCCCATATGGTCCACAGCTCACCCACAGCTGCAGCAGCTATCAGGGTGCTCAGAACCTCCTGGCACTGTGGGGGGGGGGGGGCAGTGTGGCTCGGCCCTGGCCACCTGGCACCCAGTGCTGCCTCTGCCACATCGCACAGGTGCAGCCCAGCTCAGCACGGCACTGCATGGGGCCATGCACTTTTGGGCATCTCCAGGCCACTCAGGCTGTCACCCAGGGCCCCACACCACTTGTAGGGACCACTTGTCACACTGGGCCAGGTCCTGCATGCACAGAACTGACCTGGTCCAACAGTGCGCAGGGCCCATGCACGCAGGACCTGGCCTGGTGAGACAGGCAGCCCTCTCAAAAGGTGTGGGACCCCGGGTGACAGCCCAAGCAGCCTGGAGCTGCCTGGTGCCATGCCGCAATGCACCAGGCCGGGCCTGCACTATTTGCCACAAGCAGCCCCGAGTGCCAGGCAGCTGGGGCCAAGCTGTGCTGCCCTGTGCAGTGGGAGGGCTTCGCCAGGAGGGCCCTGAGTGCCCCAATGGACCTATGCTTTGGGGGGGAGCTGTCGGCTGTGCAGGAGGCAGGCAAGGGACCCACCCCTCCCAAGCAGCCCACACACACCCACAGTCCTCCATATCCTCACAATCTCCCCCCCCCCCAGTCCCTTACTTACCCGGGACAGAGCCAGGGTCTATGCAGGCTGCATCACTCCAAGCTGCCCCACAAGTGGAAGCAGCGTACTTCAGCACCAGGGCAAAGGGCAGCCATAGAGATGCTCTGACTGGCTACTAGAGCATCTCTTTAGAGGAACTGAGTCCCTGGTTACCTCAGGGCACAATCCTGAACCATGCCCTGCCCCACTTTTTTCCACCGTGTTTTATTTTAATACCTGCCTATCCAGTACTACCCTATGGCAGAGTTGAAATGCATATGTGGACAGTAACAGGGGCTGGCTGGGGCACAAGGGTGCTAGAGTATGGAGGTTACCTGCTGCCTAGCTCCACATTTCAGCACCCTCATTCCCCAGCCAGCCCCTCTGCCACCTGATGCTGCCACCTGGAGCCTGGAGCTGACCCCTCAGCCCCACTGCCAGCTCAGAGCTGCTCTGCCCTGGCTCAAATTGCTATGGTCCTGGACACATGTGCAGATGCTGTGCCTGGGAGCAGCTGACTCCAGCACAAACTACACTGGAGTTTATTGCATTCCCTTAATGGGTAATTCCTTGGAGGTAATTACCCAGGGTAATTCCTTGGAGCCCTATATCATGGGAAGTTCCATGAGGCTAAATTAAGCAAGTTATCCTGCATTCAGGAAAAAGAGGCCATAATCTCTGCCTGGTAACTTAGCCTCTGCCTGGGAGTCACATGAGTCCAACATAAACTTTATAGGTAAGGCACAAGAATATAGATGGATTAGACAGGGAGTTCTACACTTAAAGTTGCTCAGCTCTTCAATTCCTATTTTTCCTTGTAGGAATAACAAAGACAACCCTCAAGAGAGTAAACATGATTTAAAAAATATATAAAAATATATAAAAATACCTTACCTTAAAACTTATAATTTATAAGTTCCTCCTGTTTCTGTACTTAAAGAGTGCATCTACACGTTGCCATACTTTTCAAACTACTAAAGCACAGCTCAGTAACTGCCCACACTGCATCGTGCATGCAGTGCATGGTTAGATTTCGCGGCTACATTGCCATATCAGCACACTAAAATGGAGGAGCACACCACTAGGGCAACATAGCCACCGATCATGTGAGTGATGTAGTGCATCACTACATCACCATAGGGTGATGTGTAGATGCACCCAAAATGATCACTGATGTACATCAAGTAAGAAGAAACTTCCTGTATATGATTCTGGATATCATCACAGACAAGATTTTGGTCTAGAAGGAGGACCATTGAAATAATTCTTAGATTCAGTCACAAGGCTGGTCTGTAAAAAATATAGGATCCATAAGAAAATAGTACCTAAATTTTTGTTTGGCTAATAAAACTAGACTAACAAAATTAATCTCCATTATATCTTTAATGGATATAAATGCTATGGATTTGACTTCCAGGGTTAGTAGTGATAGTCTCATCCCTAAGTAATAAAAAGTTTAAATAAACACAGCATTGAATACGATGTTATGAACTTGGAATACACTGTTGTCCAAGATGGAAATGGCAACTACAAGTGCCAAATCCTTGGTGGGCATAAATTGGCCAAGATCCCATAGTTTAAAATCTGCCTGAGATAATAAAATCATCAAGGGAAATTGCTTATATGCCAGATTTAAAACATAGTTGAGCACAATTATGTCCCTATGTTTTCACATATTTAATATATGCAAGTAATAAGTGGGGACATGCATTGTAGGAAGTACCATGCATACATGGTCAGTTAGACCGTTATCATTCTTTGTAAGTTGGGATGGGATGAAACTATGAACATCACAGTTTCAATACTAACATCTCTGAAGGCAGAGCTACGTCTTCTCAATGTCTTTAAAGAATGGCTCATTTGACTAGTGATAAAAAGAATCCATCCCTCTGGATATTTGTAAACATACCTTGTGACATAAAGACAGTGTGTATGCATACAGTCTCACTCACCATTCATTAACATGGCATATATTAATTTGTCTGGCAGTTCTGCCATGTGCGAGTATTCTACTTAGAAACAAATGCAATGACCAGTTGTTACCCTAAAGTGAAATAATATTAGCCTGTCCCAAGACATTGATCAAAAGGCATGCAGATCATTGCACTTTCAAAAGAAGTCTGTCTCTATCAGCATCAAAATCACTGGACTGGGAAATCTGTAGTGTCTAAATGTTGTTTGTAGTTTTGCTGTTATGTCTGTATTTAGTGATACAACCCATGTGGCTTCCTTCAACCAGATGGCATTACTCAGCTGAAGAAATGAATGCTAAATTGTTTGATACAGTTTGCCATCTTTATCAACTCCTTTGCACTTAATAAAATATAATTGTTGAACCCACTGCTAATCTTTCACTTGCTAAATAAGGAAGAGGAAGAAATTATCCAGTTTACATAGAGGAGTCACTTGGCTGATAACCTGGGCTTGATTCCTGCTAACCATTATTATGCAATAGCTATTCAGTGAGCTGAAAAGAGAAAGTAAAAATTAAGAATGTTGGCTATTCAATCCACTATTAAACTCACATATAAAGGGCTCTTCGAATCCTGTAGTGAGTCCAGTGTCCTCAGATCTAAACAGAGATACCTGAGTGGCCTATAGAACCATTATTGTTTAGGCTAGCCTAATGCAAATATATGTAGAAAGATGTGAGTTTCCTTTTAGAGAATGGGAGTAGAAAGTGGCTAGTGATTTTGAGTACCTTGCTTTTGGGATGATGTTACCTCTCCGCTCTGTGTTCTTGGGGAACCCTGGTACAGTACGCAGCCTGTCTGATTCACAAAGTACTCACCCCCTTCCCACCTCTGCCTGAACAAGAACTGATTAGAGGAAGGACTTATAGAGGAGAATGATGATGCAGTGGGAGATGCATCTAAAGCCCTGTAGACAAGGGTGGTAAAAGTGAAGCAACTCCCCTGGTCTCATTTGAATCAGAGATGGAACCAGATGACAGCTCATTTAAATGGGAGATGGGACAGGCATGCACCTTCATTAGCATTCAGGGTGGAGAACAGAGATTCCAAGGCAAGGACCACACTGAATTCTGGAACCAGAGAAGCAGGGGCGTGCTGCATGATGGGGGTTCCCTGCTCCAAATGCTAATCAACTCACATCTATATGCACCCAGCTCAGCATTTATCAGACCAATTCTAGTAATTACTCCTTTACTTGTACCCAAAACACTGAATCTGCCAGTCTGTATTGTGAGCTCCCTCAGAGTAATGCCACCCACAGCCAGGAGTGATCAGTTCCTATTATCCACCACAAAAGCCATTGTTTAACCCTAAACAAACCTAGTGTTCTCCCTTGAGCCATTGTTAGTTCTCTACAAAAACCCCTACCCAAGCTCAAATTCCTGTCCTGGTGCTTGGATCCAAAAGCTGTACCAGTTCCACTCTTCTGTGCCTGGAATCCCTCCACGGGTCATGCTCACAACTCTGCCTGTCTGCCGGCTCCAACAACACCTGGGAACCTCGACTGGTTCAAGCTTCTCCGAGTGGTGAGACCCCAACTCTCCCTCTCTGACCCCAGGAACCTGACTTTTATTCTGTTACCCCAGGCACAGCTTTCTAAACCTGACTTTTGCTAATCAAACTTGAGCTAGACTTCCCCAAATACCTAATTGAAACTATGTAATATTGTAACTGTTTTATTTGTCTCTTTTGTATGGCTAGTAGGGCTGTGCAAAGCTTCGGATCGAGATTCAGATTCAGAGATGATTCAGACAATTTGGAGGCAGAATCTATGAATCTGAATAGAATAACTAGAAGCTTTAGGCTTTCCGAATCAATTCGGAGCTTCCAAATCGATTCAGAAAAGATTCAGGGATTCAGAGATTCGACCATAGGGTATAATGGGGAATCAATGAAATATCTATAACTTTGTTGTTTTTTGGCTGATGCAGATGAAACTTGTAGGAGTGGTAGCCACTGTTTCAAGGAGACAGGTACAGGGGTTCCTGGGAAGCTGCACCTCAAACTGCTGACAAGCAAAACTCATGACATAGGTGACACTGTGTGTATGTTAAGGCCCAGAGGGATGAAAACTGTAGGGGTAGTCTGGGTTCTGGGGCCCTGCACCTCTAGCCACAAGCAGGCAAAACTCAGACATCTGACTCCCCTACCTCTGCACTTTTGTTGGCTACAAAGCACTGACTCACAGGATCATCATAAAATTCTAGTTTATTGGACGGATGCAAAAGTCAGACCATAAACCTTGGTGCTGATCCCCTCAAACACACACACATTTACGCGTGCACACACACACACACACACACACACACACACACACACACACACATAGTAGCTAGGTCTGAACACTAAGCACTGGTATCAAGTTAGACCTATCCCCAAGCGCTGGAGTCCACCGTCAATGGCCAGTCGAAGCTTCTTTCAGTGCAGTGTTGCTGCAGAAGGGGGTTGGCAGCTAGTCCTTCTGGTTGGATAGGCAGGGTGCTGGTCAGGTCAAATAGGGTGCCATTGGGGGTCATTCTTCACTGCCTTTTATCCCTCTCTGGCAGACTTTGGTGACTCCCCAATTCTCAGGCTTACCCAATCCAGATGTCGTTGACTTCGAGGGACATCCCTCTTGGTAGCTGCTGGATGGCAGCTGTCAGCCCCAAGGGTCACGTCCATATGTACGTGCAGTACGTGGAGTCCGTTGATGAATTTTGATTGATTCACTGCCATGATGAACAGAGCTCTGGAAGTGGTTGATCGGGGATATTTCAGCCCCAAGGGTCTGTTTCCAGCATTGATTAGTTCAAACGGGTGCTTCTGTACCTTTAACAATGAAGTTTCCAGGAAGTCCTGGATCTTTATTGATTCTTTCTTCTCCTTGGTCTCTGATTTTGTAGGTGTTAATTGCCACTCATTAACATACTTACCCAGACTAGCTACTGTGTTATACAGTCAACCACGATTCATTCAGGGGCCTGCTCCATACACAGATTCCTGCTCTTGCTAACATTGTTACATGGTACAACTTACTTTTAAACTTGAAGTACATTTGTAAAAGCATCTACAAGCTCTATTTTCACTACAAGTACACATTATATAAAAATGATAATAATATAATAAAAGAAAAAGAGAAAGGAAGGAAGAAAAGGTAGAAAAGAGAAAGCATCCCCAAAAGGGGGCAAATACTAAAAGAGGGACTTTTGTCATATGGAGGAGCTTCACATTTGATGGGGGGGTGGGACAGACAAAAGGGTTTCTTGCTACACTTTTACCTGTGCTGCTACCTACATAATTAGATATAGGTATAGATGTAGATATATAGATATGTGTTTGATCATTTCCATATTGTTGATTGTTACATGAGCCATAATTAGTCTCCTAGCTTTCAGTTGCTTATATATAAACTCCATCCCTACTTTTGACAAAGAGTTGATTATGTTCACTTACATCTTGGTCAGCTTTATACATAAAGCAATACTGCAGAAAAATATAAAGGAGATGAAGCAGAAAAGAAAGCCAGGAATGAGAAAACACTGGGTTGAAAGGCTAAACATAGCAGCTCAATACTGTTCATTGATAAGGAATAACAAAACAACACCTGCAACTCACCATTTTCCATCTGAGTCATTTGACCATCTTCAGAGTAAACTAATGCACAGTAAACATTTACAGACATGCTTTTGGAAGGAGAACAAATTCATTGACACTGGCAACTTTACTAGGAACTGACAGTTCTTATTTGTCCCAAATCTTAATACCATACAACAGAGAACAATTGACATCAGTGAATGAGTAATTGACCCCTGCAAGCAACTTTCCATATAATTCTTTTCAGAACTGTAGTGTTTACTAAAAATTTTGTTTTGTGTGGGGAATTAAACAAAGAAGCTTTATATAATTTTCCTCCCAGTCATAGATTGAACTTTCAGTCCAGTGTCACTGTCTCTAAACCGTCTGGCTTCTAGGTAAATAATAACTACTCCTCATTCTCCTGATGGAAGAAATAAAGGGGCTGTTTTGATCTCTGTATGGTTCACTGCTAACCATAAATGACACATGCCCCTGGCGGCTGGGGGGGGGGGCACGGCAGTGCTTTCGGTGGCAGGAGCATGCTGGTGGTAAGCGAGGAGCTCCTTCAGACACCGCCGGCACTGTCAGCGGTAGAAGTGGGGGGTGGCAAGCACTGACCAGGAGTCAGCAACCACCCACAGACACTGCTGGCAGTGTTGGTGGTGGCCGGAGGTGATCACTGACCACCCACAGACGCCACCAACAGTGTCAGTGGGGGGGGGGGGTGAGCAGCGACTGCCCACAGGTGCCACCAACAGTGTTAGTGGCACCTTTTCAACACCCCCTGCATGGGGTGTACTGCCATGCCCAGGGGGTGCACATGCACCCACGTGTACCCCCTACACATTGCCAACACTGCTAACATTTCCAATCATCTCAATTTTTATTAAAAGTCTATAAAATCATGATAGTATGAAAACAGTAAATGGGGATTTGCTCTTTACTTGCTTTCGCAATAGTAAAAAAAAAGGGTGTACAATTACATTATTTGGTAGCAGGTTCAAAACAGACCATTTTTGCATACAGTGTACAGGCAACCCCTGCTTACCGCTGTTTCACTTAGCACTGTTTCTCTATAGCACTCATTTTAAATTGATACCTGTTTCCATTTAGTGCTCAGCAGGTTTCATACAAGTTGCCATCTTGGGTATTAAAAATATTTGCAGTTGCCATCTTGGGTCATCAAAAATTTTCAGTTTTGCTTAATGCTCTTTTCACTTAATGCTCAGGTTCTTCAGGAATCAATTAAGAACACTAAACAGGGGTTGCCTGTATATTGAACTTGTAGAACTCACTGCCACAAGGTGTTGTAAAAATTGATAATTTAACTTGGTTCAAAAGGTGACTACACAAATTCAGACAGGATAGCTGCTGTCCATCAGTGATAGAAAAGTAACCTCAAAATAAGAACTACACCTTTGAATACTGGAAGCTTGAGGAGAAGGACAGAGGATAAATTTAGTCTAGGTAGGTCCAGCATAAATGCCATATTTATTTGAATCCAAGATAAGGTGTCCACCTCCCCCCACGTCAGCATTGGGTGGGGAAAAAGCCTTGTTTTGAATTCAAGTACCCCCAGGGCAGGTGGTAGTTCACCTTCAGTTTTGGCTCCAAGCTGAAGCTGGACCTCAGCCACTGCCTTCCCCAGGCCAGAATGGCTCATTTGAGGGAACACAGCCAGGGGAAGCACAGGGGAAACAATAGGGTGTGGGGAGCAACCTGTAGTCTGCGTCTGCGTCCACACCCCCTGACACCCATGTCTATGCATTTTCCCTTACCTCCCTTTACCTTCTGCTTTTGCTCCAGTCTCCTGCCCCACCCTGGCCCTGCCAGGAGTTGCCACCACTTTTCCCTGACTGAGCTGGACTGGGGCTGAGCCATGGCTGCACAGTTGTTGACTGCCCTGCAGGATCAGACCTATTATAAAAGGTTCAGAGAGTTAGGGAGCAGGGAGTGAAGGAGCAGGCTGCAAGGGGGGCAGGTTGCAGGGGGTGAGCAAAGACTATGGGGCGACAGGGTGGGAAGGCACAGGCCTGGAGGGGCAGGCAGCAGGGGGCACATTGCAAGAGGATGCATGGTAGGGGCAGGCAGCAGCAGGGGAAAGCACAAAGGGGACAAGCACAGGCATGGGAGGATAAGGGGTCTGGGAAAAAGTTAAGATGATCTTCCACTAATTAGATTCTATACATGGAAAATTATAAAAATGTTATATTTTTTCATGTATAGAATCTAATAGTGGGGCAGGGAGTGGGGGTCATCTTGAATTCAAAGTTGTCTTGAATTTGAATAAATATAGTATTCTTTCCCTCAGCATCCATTCTCAGTCTTTAAGAGAGAGAGCATACTGGGCTAGATGGACCTATAGTCTTGATGTAATATAGCATACCTTATGTCTCAATAATCAAACTAATCTGTACTCTTGATGCAATATGGCATACACTTGTCTCAATAATCAGGCTAATCTACGTAATCTTTATACTGGATCATCATTCAGGAACTCTTTAAGTATTGGAGATCATACCTAATATTCATTTTTTAAAAACAGGTTCTAACATTGGGTTGGACTTCAGAAACCTGAAGTTTGAACACGAGAAAAGGTTATTACTTTTTTCTACTCTGACTCTTAAATTTATACAGCAGAGTATTCGTAACAGACAAACTAATGTATGGAATTTGGAATTAGCATACAAATAAGTGAGGATTCTGAACTAACCAATACAATTTCTTGCACTGGTACACTGATTTAGGAGGCATTCTGAGGGTTGTGAATATAGTTTAGATAATGTAATGTTTTTGAAGGAAAAACTTATACCTGTACATTGAATTAAAAATCCTAATTTCAACATACTAGATCCTATCAATCTCCATGAATTAAGAAAATAAATTTATACGACATGTTCAAAAGAAAAGAACAGTTGTTTTGAGTATGACAAGTATTGGATAATGAATATGTTTCCTTATAGATCTAACTGTGACAGGGGGCCAAGTCGGGACCAGATCTTGCAGTGGCCTGCCCCTCTATCTAGGGCAATCTGTCCTGCCATGACTTGCTGGTTAGTAAAATGGATGTAAGGTATGGGAGGCTGTCCATTTAATGCCCTGATGCCAAGAGCATTATACACAGTTCCAACCTTCCGTTACCATGTCCCATGACTTGCAGATGGCATCATAAGTTGATGATAGCTCCGGCCCATAACTGAGCCAAATGTTAGGGCCCCTAACATTCAGCTCACCCACTCTGCCCTTCACAGGGTCTCTTGCATATCACCCCCTCTCACAGGGCCTCTTTCATCCTGCCCCTCACTGGGCCACTCTCCATCTTCCCTGCTCCATAAGTGACACCCTTGGGCCATCAGGCTTAACTACTCTCATTCTGGCCAATCCACACGCAGCCCTTCGGGTCACTCGAGAAACCCTACTCTACATGGTTCTGGCCTTGTACCTCACAATGGGCTGACTCTGCCCCATGCCCCTTGCTCGACAACATACATACTCACATATTCACATACTTATGGGGGTTGGCCTATGTGCTGCCCTTCAGGCTGCCTCTACATCCATACTCACTGGGCCACTCTATCTCTTTGCCTGCCTTGCTGGGGCCTCCAGGGTCTTTCACCCTATGGGGCTCAGATGTCAGGAGATGTGCCTGGCCCCCGTGCCTGGCCCTACATCGGGGTACCTCGCCAGGATGTGGGGGCTGAGGTTATAAGACTCCCCTACCCACCTTTCCCTGGGGAAGCAACTGGCCTGGCATTTCTGGGGAACTACCCCACCACAGGTAGTCCCACCAGACCATTCTTCCCCAGTAGGGTGAAGTTTTCAGTCATAACCAGGACCAGGAGCCTCCTACCATTCCCATAGCTCCTGCTGTTACCTCCAACGATGTTCCGAGAAGCAGCTCACCTGGGTGCTGTTCTTTCAGCTACCAGCAGCAGAAAATGTTTTTTTTTCATAGTATCATAGTGCTTAGGTTTGGAAGGGACCTAAACAGATCAGGTCCGATCCCCTGCCCCAGCCAGGAATGGGTGCGGGATCATATCTCCTCAGCCAAATATCTGTCCAGCCTCCTCTTGAAGACCCCTCAAGGCAGAAGAGAGTGCCACCTCACTTGGGAGCCCATTTCAGAGCCTGGCAGCCCTAACTGTAAAGTAATATCTCCTGATGTCCAGCCTGAACCTTCTCTCTAACAATTTGTGGCCATTTTTCCTAGTAACTCCGGGTGGTGCCCAGGGGAACAGACCCTCCCCCAATTCCTGCTGGTCCCCCCTGGTGAGTTTGTAAATGGCCACCAGATCCCCTCTCAGCCTCCTTCTCTTGTGGAGACTGAATAGGTTCAGGCCCTTTAGCCTTTCTTCATAGGGCCTGCCCTGCTGCCCCTTGACCATGCTAGTGGCCCTCCTCCAGACGCTCTCAATGCTAGCCATATCCCTCTTGAAGTGTGGCACCCAGAACTGGATGCAGTACTCCAACTGTGGCCTGACCAATGCCACATAAAGGGGGAATATCACATCCCTGGACGTGCTTGTGATGCATTTGTAGATGCAAGACAAGGTGCAGTTAACCTTGCTGACTGCTTCCTCGCATTGGCGGCTCATGTTCATCCTGGAGTCAACACTGACTCCAAGATTCTTTTCTGCCACCGTGTTGACAAGAAGGGTGTTCCCCAGCCTATAGACGTGTTGCTGGTTCCTTCTTCCTAGATGGAGTACCTTGCATTTGTCTGCACTGAATTCCATCCTATTCTCAACCGCCCACCTCTGTAATTTGACTAAATCTAGCTGGATTCTGTCCCTCCCCTCCAGCGTGCCCACCTCACCCCACAAATTGGTGTCATCAGCGAATTTGGACAGCGTGCATTCCACACCCACATCCAGATTGTGATAAAGATGTTGAACAGTACAGGCCCCAGGACCGAGCCCTGGGGGACTCCACTGCCCACATCTCTCTAGGTCAGAAATGACCAGTCCACCACCACTCTCTGGGTGCAACCATTAAGCCAATTTGCCACCCATCTGACTGTGTATGTATCAATGCCGCAGTCACCTAATTTTTTTAAAGAATGTGGTGGGAAACCATGTCAAAGGCCTTCTTAAAGTCCAGGAAGATAACATCCACCCCAACACCCTCGTCCAGAGACTCGGTGACCTGATCATAAAAAGAAACCAGGTTAGTCAAGCAGGACCTGCCCTCAATGAACCCATGTTGGTTGCCCCTGAGCATTACCTCCCCTGCTGGACCCTTGCAGATGTGCTCCTTGATAATTTTCTCAAAGGTCTTCCCAAGGACCAAGGAAAGACTGACTGGCCTGATTGCTGGGGTCCTTCTTTCTCCCCTTCTTGTAAATTGGGACCACACTGGCCCTTTTCCAGTCCTCTGGTACCTGGCCAGCACCCCATGAGTGATCATAGAGCTGTGCCAGGGGCCCCGCTATGACTCCTGTCAATTCCCTCAGCACCCTCAGGTGAAGAGCATCTGGACCTGCTGATTTAAACACGTCCAGCCCCTCCAAAAGTTCCCTAACTAGGTCATCCCTGACGCTAGGTATGGCGGTGCCTCCCCTAGGTCCATCAGCAGTTCTAGTGGGGGAGATGTCCCAATCCCTGTTCAGGAATATGGAGGCAAAGAATTTGTGAAAGAGGCTAGCTTTTTCATTTGCTGCAATCACCAGATTGCCAAGCCTATCCTGTAGGGGCCTCATGTTACCCGGTGCCACCTTCTTACTTCCTATATATTTGAAAAAGGAATTTTTATTATCCTTAATTCTGGTTGCTAGCACAGCTCCATCTTTGCCTTGGCCTTCCTAACAGCCTCCCTGCAGTCCCGAGCAATGGAGATGTAATCCTCCTTGGTGATAGCCCCTTGCTTCCACTGTTTGTACACCTCTTTTTTTGCCCTCAGGATGCCTTTGCCGAGCCATAGGGACTTCTTAGCTCTCCTGCCCACCTTGGTACGCATTGGGACTGACTTGCTTTTGTGCTGGCCGGGAGCGGTCCGAGGTCCTCAGGGGCGCGCGGTGGGCTGTGGCCAGCAGCCCTGGCACGTGGGTCGGGCAATGCAGGCCGGCGGACTAGAATTAGGCACGGACATGTAGCGGTTGATTAAAGATTATTTTACTTACACCATAGATGGTCGCGGTGCAGGCAGGAAAACTTGCTTGAGTTGCAGTTACAGGTAGGAAAGAAGAGCGGACAAGAGTTCTAAACTCGTGAACTCTAGCCCAATCCGGCTGAAGGCTCTAAAACCACGAGCCCATCGTGTCAACCGAAGAAAACAACTCGGAGAAGAGCTCTGGATACACTCACACGAAGTTTGCTAGGCTCCGTGGAACTTGCGCGCAGGGAAGGGGTTCGTCGAGGGATCACGCTCAGTGACGGGGAGAGGCCAGAGGTTGATCAGACTCCTATAGCCTTCTTAAGGCACACGCTGGGTCCGTTAGGCTCCGCAGCGCTTAGAGTTCTTCACGAAACGTGAAGTCCTCCTCCTCCAGATGGTTGTGGAGTCCTCCAACTTGAGCGGAAACTGCTCAAGCCTCTTATACAGCTAGCAAGCCAATCACTAGCCGCCACGTGGGAATAATTTAGAATGGCCAGTAGTGGGACACAAATTTGCATGCGGGTGGTGGGAACTCCTTTGCACCGGGGTTTTCTCTTTGCAACTGAGAAATGCACCTTGCAAAGAAAGCTCCTCATGGCGGGAAATAATTTAGCAGTGCCAAAGCGCACACACACAAAATCACACCCTTGGGTTGTGACATCCCCCCTTGCTGAAGACACAGCTGAATTATACCACACGCTCGTCACTCAGGTGATCGAGAGCTCTTATCATGGGTCGTCAAACTAAACGGGTAAACACAAAATTCGCTAACATAAGAAGTTCGTCCTCTAGGGATCGAATCAAATAATAACCAACACAAAAACATATACACATAATCAGATTTATAAAAAAGAACTGCACAATCAGGGCTTCAGTGGGCGTCATGGCAAAGTCACACATCAAGTCCTCACTGCTGCCGATGATGTTATCCTTCCTGGGGCTGCTCTTCGCCACGCACTTTGAATTCCGAATCTGTAAACAAAACTCTCAAAAAATAAGTTAACATATATCAAAATATTTACAAAATTTCCATGGAACTACACTATCATTTTTAAAACATATAATACAGGTGTTTGCTACCTCGAACTACCCACTCTTGCACACTCAACTAGATGAAATCATCGAGGAGCCGTCGTCTAGTTCTTCTAGATAATGGAAACCTAACTCATAGGCCAGTTGCCATTGGCCTGCATCCCCTAAAATCTGAAGTTGCTGCTTATTGAGTTCAGAATGCTGTAGGAGAAATCCAAACATGTATCACTCCTCTGGTGTTCTCTGTGGCAATGATGGAAGATCGGATTCGTGGTGTCTTGTGCTTTGAGCCTCGGTCGGGTGTCAACGTTCCCGATCACTAGATAATCTTGGCTCCATCAGGATACGCAGTCGTGACAACTGACGAAGGAGGTTACTCAAACTCCATGGACATGAGTTCCAGCCATGAGACTATAGCCTCGTCAGATTCCATTTCAGATTCTCTGTACAGCTCCTGTAACTCCGTCCAAGCACGAATGCGACTGGTGGTGGCATCTTGTGCATCAGTCACTGGGTTGATCGTTGTTACAGGACGAGCTGCTCTTTCGGGAGTCGATGTTGTTACAGGCTGAACTACTGCTGCGGGAGTCATTGCTGCTGTTATTACTTCAGGCAGGAGGGGCGAATGCACTCCTCTGCTCAATTCTCCCTTCCATCGGCATGAAGGCGTGGTCGGCGGAAGCAACGCTGCGTCGGTGGGCGGAGTCGCTGGCCAAACTCTCGTGGGTTCCTCCGAAGCTCCACCCTTCTCTTCCGGTTCTTCCACACAGTCTCCCTCTTGCTCGGCATCATCTTGTCATGGCGTTTCAGGATTTTCTTTCACAGCCGCTTCTTTGATCGCTTGAACGGCCACACGCAGCTGGGCTTTCAAACTTAAATTCTTTTGCATTAGATCGGTTATAGTGCGAAAAGTTGCAGTTAGCACTCCCCCCTTGTCGTATTGTGGGGCCACCCTCTCATCTGCGGCACGTTCCTCCATCTCCAGATCTTCGCGGAGCTCGGATGGAAGCTCGCAACCCCTTAATCTAGACGCCAGCATAAAGGGGGCAAACCAGTCGATCGGCACCGGTTCTTCACTCTCCCAAGCACATCTTAGGCAATGGGCACACTCCCGGGTGAGGGTCGGGTTTACTGCGCCTGCCGGGGTGACTCTGGCAAGGGACACAGTGTCGAGGGGCCTGAACAGGACCCGCTCATCACCCATTATACACCCAAATGCTGCGGGGTGCAGATACACTTCCCTCTCTCTCGGGGCTCCGTCTTCAGAAGCTCCCTCTTCTCCCTTCAGCAAAAGGCGTCCGCTGATAAACCTCTCACCCGTTCCGCCCGCCTGGTGGTAAGCGATATGCGCCTCCAGTTCCATGAAGTTTTCTACTTGGCGTTTTCCACTGCACCAAGGGCAGTTCTTAACTAATTCTAGCTCCATCGTGCCTTCCCCTGATCCCATCCTCTTCGCCATGTGTGGGCCGGGAGCGGTCCGAGGCCCTCAGGGGCATGCAGCGGTCTGTGGCCAGCAGCCCTGGCATGCGGGTCGGGGAATGCAGGCCGGCAGACTAGAATTAGGCACGGACGCGTAGCGGTTGATTAAAGATTATTTTACTTACACCGTAGATGGTTGCGGTGCAGGCAGGAAAACTTGCTTGAGTTGCAGTTACAGATAGGAAAGAAGAGCAGACAAGAGTTCTAAACTCACGAACTCTAGCCCAATCCAGCTGAAGGCTCTAAAAACGTGAGCCCGTCGTGTCAACCGAAGAAAACAACTCGGAGAAGAGCTCTGGATACACTCACACGAAGTTTGCCAGGCTCCGTGGAACTTGCGCGCAGGGAAGGGGTTCGTCGAGGGATTGTGCTAGGCGACGGGGAGAGGTCAGAGGTTGATCAGACCCCTATAGCCTTCTTAAGGCACACGCTGGGTCCGTTAGGCTCCGCAGCGCTTAGAGTTCTTCACAAAACGTGAAGTCCTCCTCTTCCAGATGGTTGTGGAGTCCTCCAACTTGAGCGGAGGCTAGCCACCACGTGGGAATAATTTAGAACTGGCCAATAGTGGGACACAAACTTGCATGCGGGTGGCGGGAACTCCTTTGCACCGGGGTTTTCTCTTTGCAACTGAGAAATGCACCTTGCAAAGAAAGCTCCTCGTGGCGGGAAATAATTTAGCAGTGCCGAAGCGCGCACACACAAAATCACACCCTTGGGTTGTGACAGCTTTGAGCTCAGAGGATCGTCTCCTTGAGGAACAACCACCCATCTTGGACTCCCATCTCATTGAAGCTCCAATGCCGCTCCTACAAGGTATTTTCTACATACCTCGAGGTACCAGGCATGGCTCATGAATGCTGAGATGATGGGACAGATGGAGCATCCCACAGAAGAGCAGCCCCCTCCCCACCCCCATGTGCTCAGTGGCGGACCCAAAAGTGGACTGGAAGTAATTCCAGTCCACTTCTGTGTCCACCACTGAGCATGCGGGGGACCCCCCCAACATACCCCCTGCTCAGCGATCAGCCACAGGGGGACCCCAGGTGCCCTCCAAGATCCAGGAGGCACCAGTCACTAAGCCAGAGGGCAGGGGGATGGGTCCACTGCCAAGAACTCTGGGACTCTCCCACACTCCCATGGGACGCTTCATATGCCCCACCATCTCACAAGCCACCTGGTACCTTGAGGTATGTAGAAAAAACATTTAAAGCTGTGTCTATGTCTGAATAATTGAATCTCTTTGAATCTCTCTGAATTGATTCAGAGGCTTCTGATTTGATTCGGAGAAATTAAAGTGTCTCCTGATTTGATTCTGAGATTCAGCTGCCAAATCGGGCTGAATCTCCACCAAATCAATCAGCGACCAAAGTGTGGCTTCCTCAGTTGGCGCTGTGAGTATCTCCTCACTCCCTGGGCTAGGCTCTGATTCTCCTGCCCTGACTTGATGGAACTGTAACTGAAAGGAGGGGTTCAGTGGTGTTCTTTCCCGTGGCCCAGAGATGGCAATACTCACTGGTCCAGGCCCTAGGGGTGGTGACCACCCCCAAGCCCCTTCCCATGGAGCTCAGGATCAGGAAGACTCATTTGGCTCCCTACTACTGCTCTCCCTTGTCCCCGGTGGGGGAGCTCCATGGGGCGGGGGGGAGTCTGCTCTGCCAGGTTGCACCACAGCAAGCTCCGCATCTTGCCTCCTACCTTCTCCACACCCCCCCCCCCATGCTCGGATTCTGCTGGGGTTTTTTAATCTCCCACAGTGGCGGCCACAGCTGATGTCATAAGATGGCTGCCACACAGCTTGATTGGCAGCCGCTTGAAAAGCCAGCACAGTGCCAGCTCACACAGCTCCCTCCCTGTCTGCCTCCTGGGTAAGTTTCCCATGGTGCTGGGGTCCCTGGGCCTTCCCCCCTGAGGGTGGCCCTCAGCTGCCACACAATGTTTCACACAGCCCTAATAGATATACCATATGGAAGTTGGTATGATGCCACAGGATGGAGTTTTTGTTTCCTTCCTTTAAAAAGGTTTGCTTTAAAAAAGAGGAATTTACACTCAAATCTCTAACTCTGGGAAATGCCAGAATTATGGCTGCCTATGCAATTTTAATATGAGTTCCTTGTGTGTTATATATACAGTCTCTCTAACACACATTATTTTTGCCATAAGATTCCTGCATCATTCAATGATTAGAGTGTTGGCTTAATATAAAACCAGGATTTGGCAAAAGGTCAACCAGCGAGTAAATTACTATTGTTATTGTAGTAGGACTGGAAGGACCACATTAGACTCAAAAAGGTCCTCTGCTGAGCTTCATACTTTAGACCACAAGATAAAGAAAGAAAAAAAAGATTTAGAGAGAGAAAGAGACAGAGAAACCTCAGAAAAATGTTAACTATGTGTTGTACCTCCAAGATGCAGGAGAAATATTTATAATTTATAATATTGATATTATAATTTATAATACTGTTTATAATGCTGTTTACAAAAAATGAAAGAATATTATACAGTTTCTTTTCTCAGTCTTCATGTAAACACTATCTTAAAATGTAGGAAAGGATGGTGCCCATTCATAGAGAATTTGAGTTAAAATACACATTAAGAAATGGATAGCTGATTAAGTAGCTTTTTTTCCCTCTAATGGCCAATTTTGCCAAAAATTGTACTGAAGAGTGATGAGAAATTGACCTTTTTCACATCTTTTACACAGGTCACTTCCCTCAAAAAGAAAGCCATACTGAGGGAGAAGAGCAGGTGGTAATCCAGTAATGGAATCACCCCGTGCTTTTAAGTACCTATGGTTCTCTGAGCAGGGTCTCCTTTGAGGAAATTACTTCAACTTCTTCCTTAATATAAGATAACATGTTCCTTTTAACTCCATGTGACTGAAGATATAATCCCCATCATATATATCTAATAAAGTATATACAATGTGCAGATCAAATATTTTAAAAGGAAAGGGTATTTACCCTCTATGTTTAAACAAAAATAATGCATAAGAGATGGAAAAAAATACTCTTTAAGAAACCACCAGCCTTTACCAGAAAAACATAACTACACCTCAGTTTTCTGCACCTGTATTTCTATATTAAAATTATGTTTAACGCTTCCCAAATGACTGTATTGTAGATTAATTTGCCTTGCTTCTCAGGAGGGCTTTCCAGTCCATGCTATGGTCCATGCTGCTACAGCCATATTTCTTGAGCTAACTAGTTTAAAACCAGCTCAGGTGTCTCTACACAGCATTTGTAGTCACTTCTGTGTCTGCAGTGTAGTGGTACCCACAGTGCCAGATTTAGGCACAGCTGAGTAAGCTACAGTTTAGGGCCTCACATTATGAGGGGCCTCTAAATACAAAAAAAAATACAGTAAAGCCTCACAAATCTGGTCTGCTCAGGACTGAGCACATGCCAGAAATTTGAAAATGCCAGGTTTTTTTAACCAACACTGCAGCCAGTCACAGAGCTGGGGAGGGGTGGGAGGGTAGCATTGGCAAGTCCTGAAGCACCAGCCTCATGCAGAGAAGAGGTGTGGGGTTGCTTAATGGAGTTGGCAGCAGCCATGTGCTAGCTTCCCCCACCACTTCCAGGCTGGCATGGGGGAGCAGTAGCTGGTCCCAAAGCAGAAGGAGAAGTGCCACATTTGGTAATGCTATGGGGCCTCTTAAGCTTGACATACTTTAGGGCCCCAGCATGTCATAATCTGGCCCTGGTATACATCACCCCCTCCATCATTTTTCCAACTCCTCCATTAATACAATGCCAAAGGAGGAGTTGGAAAAATGTACGCAGGTTTTTCTGAAGTTTATAAATGTGTTCTAATAATTTAAAACATTCACTGGTGAAAAAAAAGCCTAATCATTCTGTCCCCTCCACTCCCAGGTAGAACCATATGCCAGAAGCTGTAACTGCTTCTCTTCTCCCTAGCCTAGCTTGGCTGGGGCCAGGCCAGGGCCACACTGCTGCTGTGACTGCTGTGGAGGAGCAGAGCCTCAGCAGAAGAAAAGGGTGGGGATGTAAGCTTAGTACTTTCCAAGGTTCAGCTCATAATCTGACTATGAAATTATCTCAATCATAAACTAAAAACTGGGGGATCGCAAATCCCAGCCTCAGATCCAGAGGACCACTATACCCATGTAATCTGGGTACACCCAAGAGTGTGCCCTATTCCCAATCAGGTGGGATGGGTAGGCAGGAGGGGGTGCTGTGAGAGGGATACCAGAATTTCAAGCGGATCCCTCTTTCCTCTGTAGAGTTAACCCAAGACCAAAGTTCTTAATTATATACAATTTATTGAGTTATAATATACATAAACATAAAACTAAATATTATATACATATATTTACACAGTTAACATTAACCAGTAACCAAGGTCAAACCCTAAATAACACTATTTACCCATACAATAAAACAATTTCAACAGCATCAACACAATACAACATCACAATACAACATTTCAATTACAAAATATAAGGCACAAACATGAACAAACTATAAAACATCTATTCCTTAATATAGTCCCTGACCCAAGGCAAGAGATAGTCCTCCTTCCAATGGGGTCCTTTGGGGAGGGGACGGTTTCCAGGAAGCACCAGGGGCCCCTCCCCTTAGGACCCTGACTAGGCGGGGGGGATGCTCTGGGTTTTCCCACCCCAAATGTCTTTCCCCTGTGGGACCCAAGGGCGCAATGACTCACGCTCCCTCAGGTGGCGGTGGTCAGGGTGCAGCTCAATGGGGTCTCCTCTGCTGGAGCACCTCTCCAGGCTCTCCTACACCACTGGGCTCCTCCCCACCCTGTGCCCCGCTCTGGGTACCATGGGCTCAGCTCCTCTCAACTGCTGCACCACCACTGCAGCTGGCTTTTGGATGCTGGGCCTCACACTATAGCACTACTATTTCCCCGTGCCCTGGCTTCAGCACTAAGGGCTTTTTTAGCACAGGCCAGGCCCTTCAGGCTTCATCCATCTTCACACTGGGTGGCTAACCCAAGCAGCCTCCGCTGCTCCCTGGCTCCCAAGTCTCGGGCCTGTGCACCACCCTGCGCACCATGGGACCTAGCCGCTTGCTGGGAGATGGGGCCTGAGCCGCCTCACTTCGGCCCCCAAGCCCCTTGCCCCGTACACTGCTCCATGCACCAAGTGGCCCATTGACCCTGCTGGGGCTGCAGGCTCGAGCTGCTGCTTGCAGCTCCCAAAGCCTGGGCTCCGTGCACCAAACCATACACCATGATAGGCCTAAGTGGACTCATGCTGCTTCCAGGGCCAGGTCTCCCCGCACCATCCCCATGCACCATCAACAGCCCGAGCAGTCTCGCACCACTCCCAAGGCTGTTCCTCCAGTGGCGGCTTCAGGAGCCTTGGGCCTATTGCCCACTGGGGGAGAGCTCCCCAGCTTTTCTTGACTCCACTCTTCTTGAGTCCCTTTCTGCATCTGAGCTGAGCACTCGGGGCTTTTATTTACACCAGAGGCCCTGCCCCTGAAGTCTGCTGGACCTGAAAAGTGCAGTCTTCAATCAGGTCCAGCTGCTCCTTGTCCCCTTCCTTTGGAAAAGGGAGGGGCATTGCTTCCCTTGTGCTACCTCCGGATTGGTGGGTGGGCTCCACCAATCAAACAGAAGACCCTCGATCCTGGGACTCAACCCAAGCTCTGAAAAGGTAAGCCTGCTTCACCCAGATAGTAACAATGACCCTTGATACAATTGGTATTATAACAATTTTCATGTTATGACAGTTAAATATTTACTTCTTTAAAAGCTGCAGGACCTATTCTCAAGTGGTAAAAAACAGCATAGTTCCATTCCAGTCTATTTGCAACTGCTGAGAATCATTATTATTAAGATGTAGGTTCTTTGTTTATAACATCCAATTATAAATGATTCCTAAAACAGAATGTCAGTCTTTAAAATATTATTTTACTACACTAATATTGGTATTTATTTATTTATTTACTTAATGTGTATCCCACCTTATCCAAAAAGCTCAGCTTACAATAAACAGATACAATAGGATTGCTCAGGCAACACCTTAAACCTGAGACCTCCAATCGTCCTGCTACCCTGCCTGCCCCCGTATAAGCAAACCCTCTGGCCAATCCCAACTATGCTGCTCAATGGCTATTTACATCCAGATATAAGACATCTTTCTCATCCCCCTATTCCCTTCCCACACACTCCACTCCCACTCCCCTACCTTACTTCCAGCATAGATGCCTCCACCCTTCCTAATGTCCAAACCCACATCCCCTCTCCTACAGGAAAAGTGTAGTAATTGCCAATCTCTCCCAAAAATACTTAACTCCCCACCATCCCTCAACTTAACAGTAGACGGGTGGAAAAAGAGAGATTTGTGTGATGTTTCCATTGTAACAAAGAACAATCAACCTTGTGAATCTAATAAGAATTCATAAATTTTGCTAAGGATGGGATAGGCAAAAAAAGTATATGATTTTGGTCATTTCTGTTAGCTAAGCTAAAGGAGGTTTACTTAAATAAAGCATTTTACAAGGCCTTAATCCTTAAAGTAAATGTAGTGCTCTTGACCATGTGAATTATTTTTAAACAACCAGATCTGTAAAATAACTACTGATTATCTATAGTGAAGACTTTTCATAATTGTGTATGTATGGTGAATGAATAGCACGCATTTCTGCACCGCAGAATGCATATACAGAATCATAGTAAGCACATTACAGTCATTTTTAGAGGTACTTTTGCAAACCGGAGTTTAAATATATCTTTGGACAGCAGGTAGACAATTTAAGGCAAACCCTCAGCTAGCATAAATTTCGACAATTCCATTGACTTCAGTGACTCTGTGACAATTTATATCAATTGCAGATCTGACTTTTAATGTGCTGTAACTTGTACTCATTACTCTTCCATTACCTTTATACTGCTATTCTGCACCCCCCACCTTTGTCATAGGCTATAGCCACCTGTGGGCTTTTGTCAGCTCTTTGGGACTATGATCCTTGATTGGGATGATTAGGTCACACAAAATTACATATATAAAAATGAACTCATACTTTTCAGATGTAAAATTGAGTTGTTATGAAAATGTGTTATCCACAGAAACTTTTGAAAAAAATGAAAACATTCCTTTTCGCCAAAATTGTCCATGGTCATTTGCCTGCTAAAAACTGAAATATTTAAATAGAAATGAGAGAATTAAAATTTTCTCCATCCCTATTTTTCTCTGTAAACCAAGATCATTAGCTGGAGTATATGCCCCATGATATATCAGTCTTCGCGTTTGTACAGTCGCTGGCCATGGCTCATTATGGAAGAGATGGTTCATAGAGAAAAATGAGGTCATCAGATATAAACTTCAACTCACAGAAGTACCTAATGCTTTAACTTTGGCCAAAATACTTTAAAAGGGTTTTTTTTTTATTTATTTATTTTTATTTCCACAGAAAGCAGTCTTTTTAAAAGAACATTTAGTTTAATTGAAAGCAGTTTTTCCTTGATAAATAATTTTGACACAAAAGTTTTAACCAGCCCTAATGCAAACACTTCAGTGTGCAGTCTCTGCATGCTGATAGCTTTATGTGGCTTTCATATTTTTTAGCTCTGTGCATGCAAACAAATTAAGAACCATTAAACCTACCAGCATCTATGGATTGTAAGAGTGCAAATTCTAACAATTTTCTTAAGAAATTATTAGACTATTATGTGTGAATAAGGACTCAGAGTATGAGAACTGGATGTGAATATGAGAACATGTGTTATTACCACTATTCCGTTATTATATAAATTTATTTTCACTGTGTTTTATGAGCCATAGCATGACAGTCTTACAAAATGCCAACAAATGATAAACAGTATTTGGGGTATTTTATAGAATACTAGAAATTAAGGCATGAAAGGGACCTCAAATTATCAAGTCCAACCCTCCTGCTCTGGGAAGGAATACTGCTGAGATCAAATTATCCCAGCAAGATGTCTGTCCAGTCTCCTCTTGAAGACTTCCAAGGTTGAGGACTGCACCACCTCCTTGGAAAGTCTATTCTAGATTGTGGTCACCTTTACCATAAAGAAGTTCTTCCTTACATCCAACCTGAAACCATCCTCTGACAGTTTATTGCCACTGGTCCTTGTCCTCCCCCAAGATGCCCTAGTGAACAAGTTTTGTCCCAGTTCCTGATATTCACCCCTTACTTACTTATAGATGGCCAACAAGTCCCCTCTCAGTTTTCTCCTCCCCAGGCTGAACAGTCCTAGCTCCCTTAGTCTTTCCTCATAAAGATTGTTCTCCAGGCCCTTAATCATTCTTGTAGCCCTTTTCTGGACCCTTTCAAGATTCTCCACATCTTTTTGAAGTGCAGCACCCAGACTTGGACACAGTATTCCAGCTGGGGTCTCACCAATGCCAAGTAGAGAGGAAGCATCACTTCCTTAGCTCTGCTCACGATGCATCAGCTAATACATCCCAGTATACTATTAGCTCTGTTGACTACAGTGTCGCACTGGTGGCTCAAGTTCATCCTGTGATCAACCATAACCCTGAGGTGCCTTCCAGCCATCATGCTGGCCAGGACATCTCCTCTTAATTTTCATTCATGTTGCTAGTTACTTCTCCCCAAATGAAGCACTCTGCATTTATCCTTATTGAACTGCATCTGAATGCAAGTAAAATGCATTACTTACATTTTGCAATCAGGACTCATGATAGAGGTGATATCTTTTATTAGACCAAGTAGATTTTTGCAAAAAAAATCTTTAATTGCAAGCTTTCTGGCACAAACACCCTTCTTCAGGCATAAGAGAAAAGATTGTAAAAGTTCTCCTGAGTAGTAATGAAAGTTCATATTTCATAGGAGAGTTGAATGTGTGGTGAAATCTCCTGTTTGGAACCGTTTATTTTAAATGCAGATTAGGCTCAGAGACAATTTGGAATAGTCTGTTTACCCTGAAGTTTTTTGGTGGTAAGCAGGATGTAGTCATATTTCCTTCTGGTTATGATGTTTCATATTTCACAGAAGAGTAAAGAGACGGAATGCTCTTCTGGGCATTACTTGCATTTTAACCTTCCTTTGATCTACCCTATAGTCCAGGAGAAATGACTACTGCTTAATCTCTCTGCTGCACCTCCAATGCTGGCTGTGAACTTTGGGGTTGGCATGGGGCTTGGATTCCGAAACCTCCCACACTGCCAGCTGGCCCCCACACAGTTGAACCGAATTAAGCTCTCCTGTTTGGTTTCTACCTACACTGTGGAACTCCCATCCCTTCTCAGTGCTTCTCATCTACCTTGACTCCTCCATGGCTGGCTGGCACTGATCATTTTGAACCTAGGGCAATAAGGAATTTAGGATGAAGATGAAGCTTCTGGAGGTCTAGGATCAGAGGAACTCACTGGTTTTTAAAAGGGGTTTTGCACTACCTTCTCAGCTCTTCTATCACAAAACAAAGGCTCTCAAAATGGGCATGGGTAAGACTGCCAGCATACTGGGACCCTGATTGGCAGACACCTGATTTATCACAGGAGGTACAAGCTACAGGGACTACATAGCCTGTCTATTTGTTAGAAGTTATGTTTTAATTTTGCTTTTGTTTTTCTGCATCATAGTCATTGGGCACATCTACATGTGGGCACATCTACACACAAAATTAATGTAAAGCAATAAACTCTGGCACAGTTCACCCCAGAGTTTATTGCTCCCAGGTGCTGTGTTTACATGTGTGTCCAGGACTACAGCATATTTAATTGGGGCAGAACAGCCCTGGCTGGCAAAGGGCCTGGAGGGGTCAGCCTGCCAGCTCAGGGCTGCTCTGACCTGGCTCAGTGTGCTGCAGAGGTGCTGGCTGGGGCACAAGGGCGCTCCACTGCAGAGCTAGCTGGCAGGCAGCCGCTGCACTGAAGTACCCTCATGCCCCAGCCAGCCCCATCGTTGTCTACACATACATTGCTGCACACTAAAGAACACTGCTGTAAGACGGTATTTGTGTTTACAAGTATTAACCTACAGCAGAGTTCATTAGTTTTCTGAGGCCTAATAGAGCCATATGTGTAGACGTTGAGACTTTACTGTGGAGCTAATTAGGCAGCTCTGTAGTAAATGTCTCTTGTAGATGCATCCAGTGGGTGCCAAAAGAAATGTATCATACTACATATCTGTGCTAATAGGTGTCAGACCTGTAACTGAATCAACAAAAGAGATTTTTATTCATTGGCTCTGTTTCCAACTATGCTACCAGCCATTAAAATGAGCCTTTAAAACTTGGGAAGTCTGATTTGAGACCATTTAGGATAGCTTCAGAATGACCTGCAGGCTGTCACTCAACAAATCCCACAGGTGAATGATAGTTCATGTAAGCACAGCAAACAATAAACCATGTAAACAAGACCAGGTACTGAAGTGTGCACATAAAAAAGAAAGCATAATGAAATGTCAGCCAGCACTTTCTCCAACAAATTTCCCCAGCTAAGCAAAGACAAAATCTTTGGGCAATAAAGCAACACTGACTATTTTTGCAGGAGAAAACAGAGCAAAACCAATCTGAGAGTTAATCAAAAGCACTGTACTGTTTTAGCAGAGGACTTTTTAAATCTTATAATAGTCCAGTGCCATGAAGCACTCTTTGAATCCAGATGTGGACTTGGTTTGAGCTGGTATTCTGGCTTCAGGTTGAAAATGTAAGAGCATTAGGATTTGGTGGCCCTATAATCTAACAGGATTTGTAGTAGTAATTAAAAAGTGATGGGAATCTCATGGGATCAGCTGTTTTCAGGCCATTTATATCATTTCTAAATATTTTGGCTTCAGCCAAATTGAAACTGGAAAATTAGCTCTCTATGACTGTGGATCTGACCCCTTGCTGGCATGCCATATGGAACATGCTTTTCCTTTCTTTTTCACCATAAGCAACAGCTACAAAACAGAGAGTGCTGCTCCTCAGTTCTCATAACCTGAGACCTGTCAGGGCAAAGCCATGTCACTACTTTTTCCTACGTATTCCTCAACATGTAGTATGTTCATTAGTTGCCCCTGCACCTGCTCTTAATTTGTTCTGTTCAATGCACCCTTTACTGAAGAATCTAGTTATCAACCTAAAACCCTGATTCTGTTGTTACTACAGTATTCTAGTGTGTAGACTATTGGTAAAAATATCCCCCCCTGATAATTCTAATAAAATTATAGTGATTCAGGTCCTGTTCTTTATGCATGAGATGAAGTTATGCTAAAGTTCAGAGGGTGAGTCTTAAGCCACACATCTTCTTGGCATCTCCTACTGGGTAATTTATGCAAGACCTATTCAATGTTCAGTATGTCTGTGTTTCCTGTCTTACCTGGCTCAGAGCTGTGAATTCTACCAGGTGCAGGACACCTGGAAGCTCAAACAAGTCATTTTCTCCATTTAGCCCTTGAAAACTACTTTCTGGATGTGTCTACATGAGATGCTTACTGTGCATTAGCCTAATAACACCGCACAGTAGCATGGCAGCTAAAACATGTGCTAATAGCCTAATACACAGTGTTATTAGGCCAATGCACAGTAAGTGTCACAAAATAACCATGTACCGGCTGTACTGGGCAGTAACTCTAGTTACTACGCATTTTGTTAGTACTTTATTAAGCAAGTACTAAATGTGCAGTATCTGAGGCACATTAATGAATGTGTAGACACACTCTCTGTGTTGGTGCTTCCCTATTTAAAATGTGATATCAAAGCCAAAACATCTCTCCCACTGCCCTTTCTCAAAGGGCAACCTTACTGGTAAAAGCAGCTACTCTAGTGTTTGCAGTAATTTGGGACAGGAAGGATGACAATAGGTATCCCACACTAAAATAATCACCCAATGCACAATTTGTATTATGCAACCTCTGATACATTCCACTGCTCAATATATCACATTTATCTTAAGTTTGCTTAAAGTACAAAGGAACTACATCTATGACAAAAGCCACAGATAAAAACAGAATCCTATGTTAACTTTAAAATGCCCCTGTTTGCCTGAGCCACCACAGTATGTTGTTGGCTATAGACATCAACGAGGTTATTTGTTCAGCAAACCCTTCTGTAATTATTAGCAGCTTAATTACATCTTTGGTTCTCTTCTCAATTGTAGGTTATTCCATGACCTCTGTAGGGCAAATTAAATGAGCCATGACCTATTTTTGATTAGACACAGGAGACCAGAAGAAAATAACTTTAAGGAACAAAATGAAAGGCTTGATCTTCTTGCCATTGAAGTCAAGAGCTGAACTCCTATAGATTAGAAAGGTGGGAGGATTGAGCACTAGCTGTGGGTAGGACTGCACTACTGTGTCTTTCCACCTATGCATCACAGATATTCCAGGGAGTACGAAACCTTTTCTAATAGTGTAATATATTTATATCATTTTTCACTGATGTTAAGTACATCATTTCTTGTATGAGAAGGTATACAAAACTGGATAGGTTCATGGTCAGTTCAGGAAAGACTATTTTTTTTACACAAGCTATCATAAAAAAGATTGCTGGTTATATTTACAAGGAGATCAGGATCACAATAAAACAGGCATTTGCTACAACAAGATCACCACATTAAAGTCTGTGGATCACTAGTAACCCAAAGAACCCTAGCTGACAGTCTTCAGACAACTCACATGTTGCTATTCATCCTTTTCTTCAATTACTAAATTGAATTAAAGGAAGCTAAAAATACATTAAATGTTTCCTGATACTAGTTTCCCTATAAGAAATTGCTAGAGTTGTTCCAGGAATATTTTTTTATAATCAAAATGGAGGAGGTCTTCACAATTACAGGTAGAAGGTGAGATCATAGAATCACAGAAAAATAGGGCTGGAGAGACCCGAAGGGTCATTTAGTCCAGAGGAGTATAACCTGCAGCAGAGGTGCCACAAGTGTCACAGGCAGCATGTGTGTGATACATGGAAGATGAGGGAGAGGAGAGTGGCAGTTTGGGCAGGGAGCAGAAGGCAGAGCAACAGATCAGGTAGAGAAAGGGATCAAAGTGGTACTCAGAGATGGAACTGAGCTAATTTGTGGTATGCCTGTAAAAAAACATTGCCCCCCACTGATTTAATCAAGTTCCTGGCACAAGACAGAATCATGCCTGTTTAAATTATCCTGCCGAGTTTATGTCTAACCTGGTCTTAAAAACTTCCAATGATAGAGATTACATGCTGTCTAGGTAATCTGTTCCAGTGCTTAACCACCCTTTTATTTAGAAAGTTCTGCATATCCAGGCTAGAGCTTTTCTATTACAGTTTAAGGTTGTGGGTACTTGCTTTGTCCCCTGTGGGTATAGACAAAATTGATTGCCAGAGAACAATTGTTTTAATTTGGGAGAAGGGGTCAGGGTTATTCATTTCAAGACATTTTCTTTATTAACATGCATATTGATTTGAATTTGCTAGAGCACTGGCTTCAGGTACATAGGACTCTGCAGTACAATTCAGAGCAAATGTGCAGTAGTGCAGGTTCCTTGACCTTTCTCCAGCATAAAAAGAACTAAAAGATTTTGGGGGGGGGTTGTATTCAATGAAACAGTTTTTTAGTTATGGCTTCTCCAATGCCCTATTTTTGCAGTACTCCCCTGTGGCTATTACTAATTTTGCTTGAGTGCTCATTTTTTTGGTTGCTTTATTTTGTTAGGCACAGTACATGTGGTTTCTTTTATTCATATCTAATTGCATTCATGATTTAATGACACTCATTCTGTGCAACTTTGGTCAAAACAATGCTGCAGATTAATTGTTAATTATATGTAACAGTCATGTTTAAATTGCTGAGTGAAACAAAAATGCATCATTAGAGCACAAAAGCTTCCTGAAAAAATAAGCATACATCTCCTGAGCTTTTTGCCTTGTGTACTATTTCAACTCATGCATTTATTTTTTAAAGGAAGTTCTTTTGTTTGTTTTATGTTTGAGAGAGCGCAAATTTAGAGCTTGCAAAAGGAACCAAAATGGCAGGCCTGTACAATTAAATCTGACTTACTCACAGTAAAGAAATGTTACTGTGAGCACCAGATTTTTATGCGTGCATATCAGCAGGTTCTTTCTCTTAGCTGGAAGAATATTCAGTAAAGGAAAGCAGTTGATTCAGTCTTTGAACCCATTCCATTCTTGGCGTCTTTGCTGAAAATACCAAGAGTACCACCACCATTTGTAAATGTGGGTTTTTTTAACGTAGGTACTTATATGTGGAGATGATTAAACAATGGATTTTCTGTCCCACAGAAAATTCCACTATTTGACTTGTGTTGTATACAAAAATAGGGGAAAAAAACCTCAAATTTAATTTTTTTCCAAAGAAAAGAATGTTAAAAATTGTACCAAAATGTCAAAGTATTTCACATTGACATTTTTTATCAAAACAAAATATTTTAACAATAACAAATTGAAATATTTCTTTTTGGTTTAGTTCAGCAACATATCTTTAGCTCTCTATTTGCTGTGATGCCTCATAACAATTTGCTGTGGTTCGGGTGCCATGCCCCATTTTCCTCCATATGGGACTGATGCTGTACCTGGACCTCATTTTTCAAGAGGTGCGAAGGTCACATGACCAGCACAATGCACCACGCTAATTCAGCTGGAAAAGGGACTATGGTCCTGACACCTCGTGGAGGATGTAACTCAGACATGTAGCCTTCCTCACAGAAGAAGGGGAATAAAGAAAAATAACTAAATAAGGAACCAAAATTCAGGTCCATGGCAGATGTTAAAATAATGATGTGAGGAAGAATTTTATGCCCCATCCCAAACAATGCACGTACAAAAATGTGTAATATATAATATTTTAAATCACACATCTGATAACTGCACATAACATGTTATGCTTCATTCATCATTATTAGAATAATAGATTTATGTTCATAAGCTCTAAGCAGAATGAGACGCTAATGTCATCATGAGCCCTGGCACTGTTTACTAATGTCAGTTAAAGCAATCACAGTACAGCCTAGTAACAATGCAATGCAAAAATGAGACCTCTGAAAGGCTAGGTAAACCAGAGAACATTTCTAGTTGGCAATGTCATGCCAAATAAGCAGTTCATTAGTTTGTTATTGCTGGTCCTAAAACTCTTAAGGAAAAAACAAGGCAAGATTATCACAATCTGTCCTGCTCTGTTGAATCCTATCGAAACTGGTTGAAATGTGCACATTGCTGCCATGAGACTGAGGAATGCAAGTGTAGCTACCAAGCTTGAGGAACCCCACACAGCCTGTTTGAAACCTGCTGATGTGCTCTAGTCCCTTAACGGCATCTTATAAAACAGCTGGTCTCAAATGCTCAAATATTGATTCAGTTTATGGAAATCTGGTGTTACACTATTGCTGTCTCTAGGTAAACAGCTTATATAAACAGATCTGACATGATCGTACCATCTGGTTTTATTTCTAGAGTGCTTTGCCTACATTTTTTAGGGGGCAGGAGTGATTAATGGGAGTGATTTATAGGTCCCCCTTGCTTCCTTCAAGGTGGATGATGACTAACCCATAAAAGCTACAAATTTTGGTGTCCAGGATCATGAGGGGCTTCAGTTAATGGTTAACTTCATGACAAATCTCTGCTGTGCATTCATGTGTGACTCCAGTGAGTGGGTGATAAGGCCTAAATCCTACATACAGTACAAATGTGCAGCCTAAGAAGGAAGTTGGTTTTACAGGCAGTGTGAGCTTTTACCATGCCACATTTAACCCACATTAGCAAAGGCAAATATGGTAAAATGAGAGGTTTTGAAGAGACAAACAGGTTGTGAATCTTTTGCAAACAGCCATAATGCTTTAAGTACTGTAGATGAGTAAAGACCAAAGTCAAAGCTTGTGGTAGGGTTTAAAGTCTATGGAATTCAGTCAATGAAAAGATCTTGTTTGTCATTGAATTCCTTCCTCACTACCCCAGTTCCTCCAAGACATATTGCAGACCCCACAACCAGAGGCTGTCTTGCAGAACTGTAATGTAAATGAGAAACCACAGTTTGACTAGCCAAATATTCTAAAAGTGTTGTGTATAAAAATGTATTTAAATTCAAAATAGCTGTTTTGTCCAATTCATATTTATTTGCTATTTGTGAGCATTCATACAAATATGTTGCAATTCACACAGATAGCTGGAGAGTCATGGTTGTTGCTTGTGGGTGAAGGTCATCCCTGTCATCCGTGCCCAGGACAAGACCCCTCTGAATATTCACATTTGAACAGAAGTATGTGTAAGATCATGATGTGCGTTATTTGCTGTTGCTTGTTAGATATTCAGCATTTCTTATTCATTGCTCTCCCATTTCAAGGTTTCAGTCATCCTATTAAGAAACAGAAACAATGGACAGTATACTCTGGAGTGCTTAGATACACCCATGCTTTTTGCTGGCCAGAACAGGTTCTACCTCCTGAGCCCAGACCCTCCTCAGTCCCCTACAATACCTGGATATTGATATAGGAACATAAGAATTGCTATACTTGATCAGAGCAAATGCCTAAGCTACTTTAGTAATGTATCAACTACAGTAGTAAGTACCGGATGCATCAGAAAAAGAAACCATACAGTAGGCCTAGATAGAATAATGTTTTCATAGAAATTTTCTTCCTAACCCACAATAGCAAGTAGTTATTCCCTGAAATACAAGGCTTTACATATCCTTCAAAACTCTTTGTTAATTATTATAATTACAGGTATATTTATTACTATCCATAAAAATACTTTCTCCTTTTTCAATCATTTTGAGTTCTTGGCCTCAGTAATACTTTATGCCATTAATTCCCCAGTATCATTGTATTTAACTAAAATGATTTCCATTTTTAGTTTTGAATTTGAATTTTTAGTTTTGAATAGCTAAATAGTATTGAATTTGAATTTGATTTTATTCGACGGTTCTTTGCTCTTGTGTTATGAGAGATCCTGAACAGAGAGCGCCATCAGCCCTTTAGACTCAAATTACTGGTTTGATGGTGTTTTCTTGGCTTGCCCTAGAAAAGTTGCTGTACTCCAGTTTGGTTTTCACTTCAAGCCTGAACAAAATGTTAATGGTAAAACAGTTTGAAACTTCCAAGCTTTGTCTAGTTTTTATCCAAATCAAAAAGAACAGAGCACCTTGAAATCGGGCCCAGATTTATGTTTCATTATTTAAAGACTGTTCTGTACATAAAGTTTGTCCCTGCATAACTAAAGATACTATTGCTGTCTCCAGTTTAATAAATCCAGTCCAACTTTGTGTTGGCCACTTTTATATTAGTTCACAACAGTATACATATAGTCATATAGATGGTTGGTCTACACCACATCAGGACTGTGGTAGGGAACACTCAGCCAAAACATGGCATACCCTCTCCACCTGCACTACTTCCAAAAACAGTGAGGCTATTAACAGGCACCCAGAGTTTCACTATGATGGCCACACTGTACGTTTCAGGCCATAACATATACACACACCTATGGCCTCGTCTACACATGCATTAATGCACTGTAGTTAACGCACATTCAATCTAGTTCCTCTATTGTGAGGTACTAGGAAAATAGGCATTAGCCCGTTCTAATGTGCATTAATTAAAGAGCATGGGGCATTTATACATGTGCTTTTTTTCCAGTGATGTGCCATAGCTCTGCTGCAATTAATTGAGTCTGCTCCTCACATAAGCGGAGGCAAACTGCACAGTGCTGCATGCATTTATATAAGTGGCGAAATGTGTGTCGGCACACAGAAAATGGCAGCAGTGCACTTTTGAACTAAAGCACCTCTGAGGCCACTCTGGTTAATTGAAAGAGTGGTTATACAACTGCATGAGTTGCAGTGCTGAGCACTTTTCAGACTGCCTGGTGCTGCAACGCATGCATGTGTAAAAATGTCAACAGTTTTTAAGTGATGCTTAAGGCAAATTCCAACAGTGTTGAGGCCATGATCATCCAAAACCAACTTCGCTGGACAGATCATGTTATTCACATACCTGGCTCCTGCCTTCCAATGAGAATCTTTCTCTCTCAGTTGAAAGAAGGTCAGCAAAGTAGTGGAGGGCAAACAAAGTGCTTCAAAGACACTATGAAGGCAAACATGAAGAGGTGTAATGTTGACATCAGCACTTTGAAGACCCTTGCTCAGGACTGACCAAAATGGAGGCAGGCTCTTTGGGATCGACCTCAACACTTTGAAATAGCTTGTCGACAGGAAGAAGAGGAAAAGAGGAACAGGTGCAAAGAACATCAGAACATCCAATACAGCAACACAGTGCCCATCCCTCCTGGAAACACCTGTCCTCACTGTGACAAGACATATGGATCTAGAATTGGGCTCTGGAGCCAACTGCAGATTCACTATTAAGATCTTTGGAAGACAATCTTATTTGTTCACAAGTGATCACCCATTACCAATATGCATTAACCTATTTTAATGTGTATTAACTAAATTGCATGTTTTTTTTAGTGATACTTTAATACACATTAAAATACGCTAATGTGCACTAAAGTGCATGCATAGGTGCACCCACAGAGTCACTGTGTGCTTCTCTTTGGTGCTCCATAGCATAACTGTGGTTATGTACACTTGATCACAAAGTTTCATATTACACTGTTAGTTAAGCTAGTGGCCAGAAACCAATTTCACACTTCATTAAACTTGACTCTTGTATTAAAGAACCAATAATCTTATGATTAAAACATTTATGGGAATCAAGAAACCAGGCAATATACTCAGCTCTGCCACAAACATCATATGGGGGATGAAGCAAGTTGCTGTTACCCCATCCTGTTACCCCATCTAGAACATGGGTTGAGTAATGTGTTCCTTTCCATAGTTTTTCGCCTTAGCAATCATTTCCTGCACCAGTTTACAGGAACTGTCTAAATTTAAGATGACAATGAGAGTCCCTATTTCCCAAAAGTTTATGCCCTTGCATACTTCTGTTCCTGATTTAGGTAAAGATCATAGGAAAGTAGCTCTGGAAGGAACCTCACAAGGTCATCTGGTCCAGCCTCCTTCTCAAGGCAGGATTGTCCCTGACTACACCATTCAAACCAACTGTTTGTCTAACCTGTTCTTGAAAACTTCCATGGATTGAGATTCCACAACTTCTCCAGGTAGCTTGCTCTAATGCTTAATTGCTGCCATGGTCAGAAAGTTCCTCCTAGTCTCCAACCTAAATTTTCTCTGCTGCAGCTTAGAGGTCATTGCTCCTAGACCTGTCACAAAGGAAAAAAAAAACATCTCCGTCCTCTGTGATTACCCTTCAGGTACTTGATGACTTATCAGTCTTCTCTTCTCCAGACTAAATAACCCAGAATAATAACCATAGCTCTTTCAGCCTTTCCTCATAATTCTTGCTTTGCAGGCTCCTAATCACACTTGTCATTCTTTGCTGGATGCTTTCCAGTCTGTCCAAATCCTTTTAAAAGGGTTGGGCCCAAAACTGGACACACTGCTCCAGGTGAGGCATATTGATGTGCCCATGGCAGTGCCATTTGTTTTTCCCAGTCTGAAATAGTTGCATGAAGGATAAAGCAGGAGAATACAGTAGAAGTGTCTTCATCAGAAGTTGTCCAGGAGCAATCCTCCTCCCAGTGCAGGTAACTGAGCTTAAAAGTGAAGTATATATGAAAAATGTCCAGCACACCTACAGCCTAGGGAATGACCTGCTGGGTGGCACAGAGGTGGAAAGGGATCTTGGACTCCTAGTGGACTCCAAGATGAACATGAGCCGGCAGTGTGACGAAGCCATCAAAAAAGCCAATGGCACTTTATTGTGCATCATCAGATGCATGACGAATAGGTCCAAGGAGGTGATACTTCCCCTCTATCAGGCGCTGGTCAGACCGCAGTTGGAGTACTGCATGCAATTCTGGGCGCCACACTTCAAGAAGGATGCGGATAACCTGGAGAGGGTCCAGAGAAGGGCCACTCGTATGGTCAAGGGCCTGCAGACCAAGCCCTACGAGGAGAGACTAGAGAAACTGGACCTTTTCAGCCTCCGCAAGCGAAGGTTGAGAGGTGACCTTGTGGCTGCCTTTAAGTTCATCACGGGGGCACAGAAGGGAATTGGTGAGTATTTATTCACCAAGGCGCCCCCAGGGGTTACAAGAAACAATGGCCACAAGCTAGCAGAGAGCAGATTTAGATTGGACATTAGGAAGAACTTCTTCACAGTTAGAGTGGCCAAGGTCTGGAACAGGCTCCCAAGGGAGGTGGTGCTCTCCCCTACCCTGGGGGTCTTCAAGAGGAGGTTAGATGACTATCTAGCTGGGGTCATCTAGACCCAGCACTCTTTCCTGCTTATGCAGGGGGTCGGACTCGATGATCTATTGAGGTCCCTTCCGACCCTAACATCTATGAATCTATGAATCTATGAATCTATACTGTAGCCTTTAGAAGTAAGCAGGCCAGTGTGGGCAATCCCCATGGTGGGATTCTGATGAACACACATAGCATGGCTTTGAAAGATTCAAGCAGCCCCTTCAGTGCTCCTGATTGCACACATTGCAGAATGTAAGTCATAATGTGGAACCTGGGAGCCACCCAACAGCATATTCAACATCTCCACACAAGCAGTAATCTCTTTACATCAGAGCTTAAAATATTTCCTATCTTATGCAGTAGTTTAGATTTTTCAATCAGTTTAAGTTTAGATATTATTGTCATTTACCCGGCGGCAGGCTGTGTAGGTGGCAAATGGAGTCAGAGCAAGAATTCAACAGCTGAGTTAATTAGTAGATGGCAGTATGCAGTGTTGTCAACCTGCCAGTGGGACTTGTCAGAGCTTTTGGTACAAGTATGAAATGATGATCTCTAAAGGTCACAATATTTTTGTTTCTCCTACACCAGATAAGGTTTTTTAATATCTTATACTTTAAAGGAAAATGCAAGAATTAATATTTCACTTCTAAAGGGTTCAGAGATGCAAATCTGATATTTACACTCTTTATATAAAGCTTACTTCTGTAGCCCATGTAATTTGGGTATATACTCCCCTTCTCCAATTGAAGGGGATTGTTAGCTGGCAGGTGCGCTGTGAGGTGGGAACTGCGGACCGCTCAGTTTCCCTCCGTCCCTATAGGACCAGGCCAGGACAGTCAGGGGACTTAACTAAATACACATTTATTTACACTAATTTATCACTAGGGAAAGGAACATGGGTATAAACATATGTACAATGTATATATATATATTTATAAGATATCTAAGCCAGTAACATAAACAATACCCTCTGGGTAAATGACATAAAATTTTATACCAGTGCTCCAGATACAGGTAAGTCACAGGTAAGTATCGGATCTGAAACTGATAAACCTCAAACATAAACAATCCTGAGGGGATACCCCAATGCCCTTGGGGTTTTCCCAAGCCCTGCAAAGAAGCTGGTAACTTTAGGGAGGCCCTCTCAGTGGGACCTCCCTTTTTAGGATCCCTTAACTAACCGGGGGGGGGGGGGCCCTCCCCTGTGGAAATCCTCTTTTCCCTGCAACTCACAGCTCCAGGCCTGGAGGGTGGTCCTCATCCTCTGTGCCAGGCTGCTCTCTCGCCTGCAGTGGGCTTTGTGGGGGGTTGCTGTCCCCTGGAACAGGGCTCCTCTATGCAGGGCTTCTGGGGCCTCTGGCTCGGCCCTGTCTGCTGGCTCAGTAGCCAGATCACCGTCTGGCTCCCTGGACTCAACCTTTTGCTATGGCTCGGAGGCCTGGGCTGCCTCATGCAGGACTAGGCTCAGTCCTCTCCCAGACTCTCCATGCAGTGCCTCCTGCACTGAGCTCCCAGCCTCGTTCTGGGGGTTGAGGACCTGAGCCGCCCAAGCGCTCCAAAGGTCCTACTCCATGCATCAGCCTGTGCACCATGTCTCTGGCCACACGCCGAAGGTTGCAGACCCGAGCTGACTCACGCAGCTCCCAGGGTCTGGACGCCATGTGCCGTGCTGCGCACCGAGAGCCCAGCTGCTGGAGCCATCTGCTGTTCCACACTGATGGAAGTCTTCAGGGGCGCTTCTGGGCTACTGCTTCGCCCTGCTGAGCAGTTCTCCTCAGGTCTTCTAAGCCCCGCTTTTCTCTCTTCTCTCTCTCCCAGATGTGCTTCCCTTATGCTGGGCATGCAGCTCCTTTTATATGCTCCAGGGCTCCACCCCTGAAGTCTTCTGGACCTGAGTGTTGCAGTCTTCAATCGGGTCCATGGGGGGGAGGGGGGGTAACTCCTCTCCCCCTCCTCTCAGGAAAGGGACATGACTGAACTCCTCCGGCTGACTCCTGATTGGGGGATGAGCTCCACCAATCAAAATAGCAAGATTTCAAGCCTGGGACTCAACCCAAGCTCCAAAAGGCAAGCCTGCTACACTTCAAAAAATACTTTAAACTATCCTCCCAATTCCTGTCACCATAATCCCCCAGCAGCCTCTCATCTCTCTACTCCTATATGATTCCACAATTAACTTGTATCAGTTCTGCCTATATCCCTACAGTGATCAAGCTATTCCTCAAACTGCAATTTTTCAGTATGGGTACCAGCTATAGAAGCATTTCATTTCCCTCTGGGCATGCCTACAAATGCATTTACTCCAATCTAGACTTACTGTGTAGTAAACTACTGAAGAGTAAGTGTTTTTGGGTAGCTGTCTACACATATGAGGATTAGGGAAAAGATTTGCACCCGGTTCCCTGCAGCCCTGCAATGGGCCTCTGCCACCCTTGGATGCTAGCCCAGGAGCTAGCAGGGAGCACAACAGAGAGACAACTGTCTCCTGGCCCCAGGGGAGCTGCCTGCTGCTGGGGCAGTGACAATGTTCCCCTGCCCCAGCAGCAGGGAGCTCCTGGTCCTGACTCCCCAGCCAGGGGTATGGAGCTTAGAAAGAACTACAGAGAATGGGTAGGTCCCAGCCCCCTGCCCTGATCTGCCAGTAGGGCAGCTAGCAGCAATTTAGCTGCTAGCTGTCCCACTGTTGGAGTGGGGCAGGGGGCTGGGACCTACCCAACCCCTGCAGCTTTTTCCAAGCCCTGTGACTTATTCACCCAATAGGGATGTAGGGCTGGGACCTTCCCCTGACCGGGACAGTTCCCAGCCAGCCCCAGGCTGTATGGGGAAGTCTGCGTGTGTAGCCCAGAGGTGACTGGGGACTGCCTCAACCAGAACAGTTCCCAGCCACTTCCGGGTTGCACATGCTTCCCTGCACAGCCTGGGGCTGGCTGGGGACTGTCCTGGTCAGCAGCAGGTCCCTGCCAGCTCCAGGCTGGATGGAAAAGTGTCCTCATGCAAGGAGCTCCCAGCCCCCACTCCATGATCACAATTGCGGTCTCAGAGTGGGGGCTGGGGAGCTTGTTCCCAGGCCCCAGTCTGCAATCATGGAACAGGGGACAAGTTCCCAGCCTGAACAAGCTCACAGGGGCTGGAAGCTCCCAGCTGCCTGGACAGAGGGACATTGTCCCCACTGTGAACACCTGTCTGGGGCAAGCTGCATGGCAATAAGCCACAAGGACAGTGATCTAAGCAGGTAGCTAAGTAGTAGTTGAAATACAGCTGAACAGACTGTGGCAGTGGGGAGCAGGCTGATTTTTGGGCTAAGAGCCAAATCCTGTGCTCTGTTGTGGAGACCATGTGACCAGAAGGGTTGGGGCCCATGGTATTACAAGTGTGGCTGGCGAGAGCCAAATCCTGTGCTCTGTTGTGGAGACCATGTGACCAGAAGGGTTGGGGCCCATGGTATTACAAGTGTGGCTGGCGAGCCAAAGATGTGGAGCGGAAAGGCTCTGCGCTCTACAGGGAGCAAAGTACCTATGAACTCAGGCTCCTGGGGGAGTGGAACAGAGGCAACCACTAATACCCAGGAGAGCTGGAGGCAGCCACCTGATAGAGGATGTTGTTTGCAGTGATACAGAGACATGGAAGGGTTTAGTAGTTTTATTCGAGAGCAGTTTCTGTTGACCATTTGTGCTGAGAAGCATGTGCATGACAGAATGGGAGGCAGGAGGCCACAGAAGGTAGGGGGAACCCTGCATTTTAAACTGTGGACTTAAGGCAGTAGGGACTGCCAGCACTGAAGCCAGTAAACTCAGGTAGGACTCGCAAGAAAACCCAATTAACTGTGCAAAAAGGGCCAGTCAATTCATGGACCGAGCCAAGGAGCAAGCAATCGCAACAGACTAAGCAGAGGGGCTAGTGATAGAGCCCAAATCAAAGACTGTCTCTAAAAAGAGGTCAGAGACACAGCTCCAAGGATTGGTCAGAGGGTGGAACTGCAGGCACAGGAAAGGCTGCTGGCAGGCAAAGGCAGAGAAGACTGCAAACCTAGGAATGGTGTAGTTAGTCCAGGGCACTGGAGACTGAGAAACAGATGGAAAGCAAATACCATAGAAAGAAACTGGGAGAGTGAACAAGCTAAAGCCAGTCATAAAGATGCACACCTTGCTCAAGACAGAGACTGGGCCAGACCAAGGGTGCCCGATGACAAGCAGGGCAAAGTGAAGCACCCAAAGCTTACTCTGGTATTCTGATGAGCAGCCTTCAAACTTTGTATTCACCTACCATCAAGGTAGAACAGGTGAGAGAACAGGGTGGTACCTTGGGAGGCCAGAGAGGGAAGAAACAGAACTGCTGCTAGGGGGTGCCACAGCTGCAGTCTAAAGGCAGATCCTGTTACAAACCGCAGGTACTGCAATTGTAAATATATATAATATTGCAAATCCAGTGCTTTTCAGGTTCCTAGGCACCAGAGTATACTTGCAAATGATGTAATTAACCATACAAATCAGTATAATTGCAGACACAAATGATTGCAGCTATAGTTTTGTTTCTTCAAACAATTGTAGGTTAAAATAAATAAAAAGAAGTTAAAAAAAGTAACAGTGCTGGATTTCAGAGTGAGGTGCAGATAAAAATTTTGCCTGAGTTATGTTCAGATCACTCTCCCAGAGCCTGCATCTGGAATTCTAGAAAGATTTGCAAACTTTGTTTCATGCCCACACCTATAGATTTGGTCCTAGCTTGGATATAAAGCCAGAAGAGTGCTGTTTAATAGATCCTTTTGAATGCAGCCTCCAGAAATAAAAATCTTTCAAGATCTACTGACTTCATAAAATATTATCCATATCTTGCCCTGATCAAAATTTTAGGAGATTCACACATGCGATTTCCACGCACTAAATTCCAAGCTTAATCTCTACCTTGGCTAGACTTCAATTAAAATTCTGAAGTCTACTCAAAGCTTATTTCTTGTAAAACGGCACCAGCAAGAAGTCCTGGACTGGCAAGATTGAGTCCAAATTTGTTTTGTTTTGTTTTTTTAAACGCCCTCCATGAGTAGAAGTATAGACTCTAATACCACTTTAACCAATGTTATTTTTATATCTATACAATACATCACAGAAATCTTATTTACACCTTTAAAATTCTAGGCTTTCCTACAGTATTAATACATTAATACAATACTCATTTCAGTCATGGTAGCTCAAAAGAAAACAGAACTTAAGCCTGAAATAATCTGCAGTATAAAAGCTAATTTTTATCACCTTGTAAAGGCATAACATGTACTAAATAATGTATTTCCTGTCACTCAGAAGCTTGTCAATCAGAGTGTGGAGGAGCCAATTTGTTATATGAGAGTCTGGGAGGTGATCGGAGGGTTCAAAAATTATAAATAAAATAACTTTTTTTGCCTAATACTTTCTTTATGTTAATATTGTTGTGTCCTAAGAATTCTGGTCAAGTGGCTGACTTCCATATAAGAAGCGATCTTTATGCTGGATCGTACCAAGAGAGAAAATATGAATAAGAGGGAATATATCATAAGTGGGAGCAGGAGTTAGGGAAGAGGGGTGAAGTGCATTATTTTTCTGTGGCAACTAGGGAACAGAATGACATACTGAGATGCATATATCTTGAACACCAAGTAAGGCAGTATTTCACTTTGCTGATTAACACTGGCACTTTTTGTTCTGCAAATCTAATATACAGCTCTTCTGCAACTACCAAGACAGTAGAACTTGTGCATTTGACAGTGTGTTTCTGGAGGCTGACTGAATGCAATACCTGAGTGTCATATTCCCACTAAGCCCCAATGAGAGTCCCACTGAAAGATGGGATTCTCATTCATTATAGTCTAGGCCAGAAGAGGAGCCACCATTTGCCATTTTTATCATGGATCATCAATGCCATCAATGTGACAGTTCTTTCTTCCATGAGCTGGCCATATTGGGATCAAAGCCCCTCATATGAGTAAATTTAAACAATATAAAATTACTAGGTCTGCCAGTGCTTATATGGAAATCAATAGCCAAAGCCATAAATTGAATGCCATCAGAATTGTACATGCTGACTATTTATCCCATATACTTTGTATGGAGATTCTGCACCAGAGGTCTGTGAATTTGGAGTGACAGGAATTGAATTCCATTTCCAGTAAAGACTTGAATAGCTGTACTGTGCTGGACAACAGTAAAGGCTGGGTGACAGATTTATAACAGTACTTTATCCACTATTTCCCTTGGTTTTCAGGGTTGTGTTTGGCATATTTAAAAGAAACCACATAATTGTATCACAAGGGCAGATTTTGTTTGCAGTTTGATTTCAAAGGAGTTCTAGATGGGTTGATGTTGGTGTTGGTGTTCCAGTAAAGTAGAAGTAATTCAAGAAATCAGTACATAGCCAAATGTAGGCTATTTACATATTACTACTCTATCCATCAAAATGATTAAAAACCTTTGGGGTCTTTTACATTATTATATACTAATATTTTATGGTTCTAATTCCAATGCTAAAAATACAGCTGAAGACAGAGATCTAAAATATTATATTTTTTACTTGAAATAAAATGTAGCCCAGTGTGGTACGCCAATGGTATGTTTGACAAGAAAATAACAAGCAACGAAAGGAAATGCTTAATGTTACAGCGTCCTGTTCTCCCACTGTTCTATAGTGCTAGGACTGCAGAGCTCTCAAATGGGACAGCCACACGTCGGAGTATTTCATATCATGAGAAGGTTTGTCAAGAGCATATTGATCTCTGCTGCTTCTCTGTTTGTCTTATATATTTTTCACCTGTGATTCAAAAGGCTGAGTTACAGGTACACTCAGACTTGTTCATAAAGACACAGCCATAGACAGGAAGTATAGAACTCATTTCATTTTTACCATGATTTGCTTTCACAGGCTTCCTTTAGCTATGCCAGTAAGTAAAAGATTCTTGGTCTGGATTTTGTATTTATACAGTGTTAGCATAGGTAAGGTCAGATGTGCTGTAGGAATGCCCATTGCATTGTGCTGCAGAGGCTCTAACAAGCAGACGGGAAGGAAAACCTTCAGGGTACACAGAGGTGGCATTGCTGAAAAAGGCAAGGCAAGTATGGGAAGGGAAAATGCTGTACCTAATTCCTAAGCAGTGCAGCAGTTTCACTGTACCTGATACAACTTAAAGCTTTAAATTGCTGAAGATTTTGTAAGGCCCTAACCAGACCCAGTAAGGAAAGGTGGCTTAGAGTGAACGTTCCCTCAGCTCTCCTCAGAAACACAGTGAATAAGGCAGTTTGCCTAGAACACCAGATGGGACTTAGAATATCTGTGTTCATTATTTGGATAATGGCATGCAGGGCAACTATGTACCTCACTTACCCCATCTTTAAAATATGGGATAATGATACAAATCTCCTTGGAAAATGACTGATAAGGAAAGGCACTACATAAGAATTCAGCATCTTTATTATTATTATCAAGAATCTGGTCCACAGACAGTAAATAGCCTGATCCCTGCCACTCCTGCCTCCAGGCTTCAGGTTTCCCATTTTCTATGGAGATACTGGTATATCAGTATTGCATGTCCAGCTTTATGAATCGGCTTTAAAATCAGTCATGTATCTGGAAAATGTTGGTTTTAATGAAGTTAAATTTCACTTGAATATACAAAGCTTTCTTTTTCTAGTACTGCATTAAGCTATTCAAGGGTGTAGGTTGTAGCTGTGTTGGTCTAAGGACATTGGCAGATGAGGTTCCTTGGGTGAATCTGATATCTTTTATTAGACCAACTTAAATAGTTGGAAAAAAAATTCTTAGAAAGTTTTTGGGGTTAAAAACCCTTCATTAAACACCTTGCTAAGAAATTTTTTTCCAACTATTTAAGTTGGTCTAATAAAAGATACCAGATTCACCCAAGGAACTATGTCTGCCTTAGGCTATTCAAAGTGTTTTCACTCAATTTTAGGCTCAGTACAATATTTAATCAGTAGAAACCCCTGGCCTAAGAATGCATAACTCTTTCAATACCTTCTCTCTCCATTTTACCTTTTTTCATTTTGTCATGAACATCTTGTTGGAAGCTGGTGCCATTTTCATAGCATAAACTGCTGTTTGCAAATACTCTACTGTCTCATTTGTTAAAGTGAGTTATTTGCACAATCATAGTTTCATAGTTCATAGTTTCATAGTAGCTAGGGTCAGGAGGGACCTGAACAGATCATCTAGCCTGACCCCCTGCCACAGGCAGGAATGAATGCTGGGTTCACAAGACCCCAGACAGGTGATCGTCCAACCTCCTCTTGAATTTGCCCAAGGTAGGGGCGAGGACCACTTCCCTGGGAAGTTGGGTCCAGATTTTGGCCACCCTAACGGTAAAATACTGCCTTCTGATCTCCAACCTAAACCTGTTCTCCATTAGCTTATTACCATTGTTCCTCGTCACCCCAGATGGTGCTGGGGAGAAAAAGGCTCTACCTATTTGCTGTTGATCTCCCCTGATGAGCTTGTAGGCAGCCACCAGGTCCCCCCTCAGCCTCCTTTTGCTGAGGCTGAACAGGTTCAGGTCCTTCAGTCTCTCCTCGCAGGGCCTGTCTCACCAAGTGGGTGGCCCTCCTCTGAACCCTGTCCAGGCTGACCACATCCCTTTTGAAGTGAGGTGCCCAGTACTGGATGCAGTACTCCAACTGCAGTCTGACCAAAGTCGCATAGAGGGGGAGTATCACCTCTCTAGACCGGCTTGAGATGCACCTTTGGATGCATGACAAGGTATGGCTGGCCTTGCTGCCTGCGGTCTGGCATTGGAGGCTCATGTTCATCTTGGAGTCAATAATGACTCCAAGATCCCTTTTCGCCTCTGTGCTTTCAAGAAGGGAACTCCCCAGCCTGTATGTATGCTGTGGATTCCTTCTCCCAAGGTGCAACACCCTGCATTTGTCTACGTTGAATCCCATCCTATCCTCGTCTGCCCACTTTTTGTTTAAATCTATTTGCAGACTCTCTCTCCCTACAAGTGTGTCCACCTCGCCTCACATCTTAGTGTCTTCAGCAAACTTGGACAGCGTGCTTTCCACCCCCTCATCCAAGTTGCTGATGAAGATGTTAAACAGTGCAGGCCCGAGGACTGAGCCCTGGGGTACCCACTGCTCACATCTTGCCAGGTTGAGTACAACCCATCCACCACTACTCTCTGGGTGTGCCCCATCAGCCAATTTTTTATCCATCCAACTGTGTAGGCATCAATGCCACAGTCGCTTAATTTATTGATGAGGATAGGGTGAGAGACAGTGTCAAAGGCCTTCTTAAAGTCTAGAAAGACTATGTCCACGGCGACACCATCATCCAAGGATTTAGTTACTCGGTCATAAAAGGCAATCAGGTTGGTCAGGCAGGACCTGCCTTTGATGAACCCATGTTGATTGCCCCTGAGCATGATCTCCCCTGCAAGCCCCCCACAGATGTGCTCCTAGATGATTCTCTCCAAGATCTTCCCGAGGTGAGGCTTACAGGCCTATAGTTACTTGGGCCCTCCTTCCTCCCTTTCTTGAAAATTAGGATCACATTAGCCAGTTCAAAGTCAGTTCAAACTGCCATTAAGACCCCATCCAATATCCACTGAAGTCCACAAAAAATGTTCCACAAAACTCTATATTAAATCTGTTCCTCTTGTATTTCTACAGTTGTTGTTCCTCCTGAGTTTGTTAGTCTGTTGGATTGAATATTTATCAAATGGACACAAAGGAATGAGTGGCTTAAATTGGTCCTTCCTTGTAACCACTACTGGTAACCACTGACCTTCTAGAGAATTCTGTTCTTTTATAAAACCAAATGATTATGGAGTCTCTGTAACTTAACAGTGGGTTACCAGAGCATGAACCTGGATGCCAAGTTAAAAAGCATGCCAGTGGCCCTTGGGGGTGGGCTGGTGGGGAGGGTCCCAGTGTCATTGGGAAGGGTGAAGTTTGCAGCAACATTTGGAGTGGTACACAGTGGTCAGGGTGACGTTTGTGTGCGGGGAGGGGCCTAGGTAATGCCAAATATAATGTTGCTAAATCCTGGTGATGATAGAATTTGGGAACACTGTGCAATGGAAGTAGCTGTTTGAAGTGCTGAAGGCACTGGCCGACATCACTGCAGAGCCACTGGCGGGAATATTTGAACGCTCGTGGCGCACGGGCAAAGTCCCGGAGGACTGGAAAAGGGCCAATGTGGTCCCCATCTTCAAGAAGGGGAGGAAGGAGGACCCGGGCAACTATAGGCCAGTCAGTCTCACCTCCATCCTTGGCAAAATCTTTGAAAAAATTATCAAGGCTCACATTTGCGAGAGCCCGGCAGGACAAATTATGCTGAGGGGAAACCAACACGGGCTCATAGTAGGCAGATCGTGCCTGACCAATCTAGTCTCTTTTTATGACCAGGTTACAAAACGCCTGGACACAGGAGGAGGGGTGGATGTCGTATACTTAGACTTCAGGAAGGCCTTCGATATGGTATCCCACCCCATACTGGTGAACAAGTTAAAAGGCTGTGACTTGGATGACTACACAGTCCAGTGGGTGGTGAATTGGCTGGACAGTCGCACCCAGAGAGTCGTGGTGGATGGGTCAGTTTCGACCTGGAAGGGTGTGGGCAGTGGGGTCCCGCAGGGCTCGGTCCTTGGACCGATACTCTTTAATGTCTTCATCAGTGACTTGGACGAGGGAGTGAAATGTACTCTGTCCAAGTTTGCAGATGACACAAAGCTACGGGGAGAAGTGGACACACCGGAGGGCAGGGAACAGCTGCAAGCAGACCTGGACAGGTTTGACAAGTGAGCAGAAAACAACAGAATGCAGTTCAACAAGGAGAAATGCAAAGTGCTGCACCTAGGGAGGAAAAATGTCCAGCACACCTACTGCCTAGGGAATGACCTGCTGGGGGGCACAGAAGTGGAAAGGGATCTTGGAGTCCTAGTGGAGTCCAAGATGAACATGAGTCGGCAGTGTGATGAAGCCATCAGAAAAGCCAATGGCACTTTATCGTGCATCAGCAGATGCATGACGAATAGATCCAAGGAGGTGATACTTCCCCTCTATCGGGCGCTGGTCAGACTGCAGTTGGAGTACTGTGTGCAATTCTGGGCGCCGCACTTCAAGAGGGATGCGGATAACCTGGAGAGGGTCCGCATCCCTCTCCAGGTTATCCGCATGGTTATCGTATGGTTAAGGGCTTGCAGACCAAGCCCTACGAGGAGAGACTAGAGAAACTGGACCTTTTCAGCCTCCACAAGAGAAGGTTGAGAGGCGACCTTGTGGCTGCCTGTAAGTTCATCACGGGGGCACAGAAGGGAATTGGTGAGTTTTTATTCACCAAGGCGCCCCCAGGGGTTACAAGAAATAATGGCCACAAGCTAGCAGAGAGCAGATTTAGATTGGACATTAGGAAGAACTTCTTCACAGTTCAAGTGGCCAAGGTCTGGAACGGGCTCCCAAGGGAGGTGGTGCTCTCCCCTACCTTGGGGGTCTTCAAGAGGAAGTTAGATAAGCATCTAGCTGGGGTCATCTAGACCCAGCACTCTTTCCTGCCTATGCAGGGGGTCGGACTCGATGATCTATTGAGGTCCCTTCCGACCCTAACATCTATGAATCTATGAATAAGTAGTAACCTACCCACGAGCTGCTGGCAGCCTAACACAACACCTCCCCTGACAGCAGTGTTTCCCACAGTGCTACTGGGGTTTGTGTCTGGATCACAAATGTTAATCCCTTACACCTCTGAGTCCCCATAAACATAAGCACCTTTTCAAAAGAACAATATTATGTCTCTACACAAATTTTTAGGACTCTTTGGGTGCATCTACGCATGTACCTCACTACAGGCTTGACTAGTTTCCCAGTAAAGTGTCACTGTGTGCGTATGCCAATATTATGGCAGAGTAAAGAAATTAACTATGCCACAGGATAGTATTGTCAAGGACGGTACTATCCTAAGGTGGAGTAATTACATGTACTGAAATGCACACGTAGGCAGTGACAGGGGCTGACTGGGGCATTAAGGTGCTACATTGTGGTGCTGCCTGCTGCCTAGCCATGGGCGATTGGTGCCTTCTGAATTGGGGGGGGGCACTTGCCCCCCTAGCTGCCAGAGAGCAACCAGTGACGGGCCCCCTACGGCCGATCCCACTGACCGAGGGGGGAGTCCCCACTTGGCCAATCCCATTGACAGGGGGGGCACAACTGATCCCACCAACGGGGGGGGGCCCATGGCCAATCTCCCCAACCTGCAAGTGGCATCAGCACGCCAGAGTCACAGGAAAACCACGGGGATTGCTTCTCCTGTTGCCCCCTCTCCCCAGCCAGTGCTCTCGGGGGCACCAGTGCTTTCGCCTGGCCCCTCCACCCAGGAATGCTGGCTGTCAGGGAGTGCACCAGTGCCCTTGGGGGTGCACGTGCACCCCCATACACCTCCTACACATTGCCACTGTGCCTAGCCTCACAGTTGAGCAGCTTCATACCCCAGCCAGCCTTTCTACTTCCTGATGCTGCCACCAAAGCCCAAGGCTAACCCCTCCAACCTCACTGCAGGCCTAATGCTGTTCCAACCTAGCTCAAAGTCCTGCAGTCCTGGGTACATGTGTAGATGCTGCACCTGGGAGCAACTGACTCCAGCACAAACTATGCCAGAGTTTATTTTGTCACCTTAATAGCATGTATAGATGCACTCTCTGGATATGTGTAGACAAAACAGGGACCCTAAATTGAAGCAGTGGGTTTTTAAAAACACCACTTCAGCTTAGGATCCTTTAAACCCCCGTGTCATGTACACACCCCACTGACTTACCTGCCTTTCCAGTGGGGAAGGGAAGGTGAGCTGCCAGTGGGCGGAGTGGTCCTTGGGCTGCAGGGGGGAACTGGCGCTTCCTTCTGTGGCAGTGGCAGCCCACCCCCAGGCAGCACCTGCCCACAGGCACCTGGCTCAGGTGGTCCTGGGGAGCACTGCAGCCATGGAGGGAAGCACCAGGCCCCCACACAGCTCAGGCAGGCAGACAGGCTCCAGGAGGAAAAAAAAAAGATCAGGCTCGCTGCTTTTCTTGGGCTGAGCCTGCTTTCTTGGGCTGCTGCCAGGCTGCTGCAGGGCTTCCTGCAGAGCCTCTGAGCTGCACGAAGCCCAGTGCTTCACTCCATGGCTGTAGGGGCAGCAAACTAAAACTCCTCGGAGGAGTTTTAGTTTGCTGCGTCTCAAGTCATTTAAGGTGCATAACGCTGCCTAATTTCCTACAGAGGCTGTAACTAATATGCAATATGCTGCTGACGCATGCAAACACCGACACCATTAAAGTGGTGCAAAAGCATTTAGCCCGCTTTAAAGTGTCATGCACACATGCCCCTCGTTTTATCTACACATGGCCTCTATTCCCAAAAAATAAATAGTACAGCTTAGGGAAGAGAGAGGCTGGGAACACAGAAAAATGTTCACTGTGCTCACAGTAAGAATCTGAGTCTTTGATTAGAGATCAGAGATCTGATGTCCTTCACTATGGGCATGATCAAGCTCTATAATATAAATATTTCATTTAACATCAGAGGGGCCTGTTTTCTATTTGTGCTGAGAAACCTGACCTAAAAAGCAAAGTAAGGCAGTTTAAGACTCTGGAACAAATCTATCCCTGGTATAACTCAGTAGAAATACACCAGAGTTAAATTTGGTCCATTGTGTACAAACAGAAATAACTAAAAATGTACAAGTGTTACTCACAAACTAGATACAGCAGCCAGTCAGAGGAGAGCAGAGGGCATCAGTTTTGAGAGGTAATCAATATGTGTGGGAGGCTGGAGAGGATAAGCAACACCAATGTCGACAGAAAGGCAGAGGAAAAAAGGTTATCAAGGGGGAAAGTGGTAAAATAAAAACTTTCAGCTTCTACGTGGATCAATCAGTGCATTCTGTGTTTCGTTAATTATTTAATTGCTTAGGGTTAAATCATGCACTTGGCTGCACTGGTGCACAAGAGGGAAAAAGGAGCAGGAAGGTGTTGGACAGGATGGGAAGAGGCACCAGTATGCTGCCTTGACATAAGAGAATCACTGGGAAACTGGGCCCTTGCAGCAAAAACCATGGCTTTCAGTGTAGTGTTTGTCAAAAGTCTTATATGAGGATAGTCACCCAGCTGGCAAGCACAAAGAACTCACTAGTAGAAGGTCAGGAGCAGATATTGTTCCTGCTCCTTGAAACAGTATTAAGAGCCTTTGGCAGATCCTGCAGAGGAATCTTGCCTTCTGATAAAGGATCTCTCTTCATGGATTTACAGCCAGCTCCCCACTACTATACACATATACATGCATGCACACTTGCATACACACACATGCACGCACACATACAAATATGTACACATCATGGTGGTGTGCTGCTCATGATGGAGTTTGAGCTAAATATATAGTTTCCTATATAGCTAAATCCTCAGGTAACGTAAATCGATGTAGTTCATAGTCTGGTACCTATTTACACTAAGCTAATTTACCAGATGAGCTGCTGAGTACTTTAAGAATGTATTCTTTCATTCTCTGTTCCCTGGCTCCTAATGCAATAATTTATACGAGGAGAAGGAGTGAACATGGGTGCAAACAAGCTATCACTCCTGTAAGTTTCATGAACACTTTGTCCTTTGACCTTCAGAAGGATCAAATGTAAACTCAGACCAGGAAAGAAGATAAAGAGAAAAAATGGCTTTTTCTTTTAGCGATGCATTAAGCCAGTGGTGCCCAAACTTTTTCCCTGATGGGCAGTGCTGTCTGTCCACAAATTGGATCTAGCCAGTAGTCCCAATCTGGAGCCCAGAGTGGGTACAGCAGGGCCCCAGCTGGCCACATGGCAGGAGAGAAGTGCTTGTGGCTTGTGGTCCCCCCAAAGGCAGGGGCGGGTGGGCATGGCATGGCCCCAACCCAGCCCTGCCAGGAGGAAGGGGACATGGATCAGCCTTGCATGGAGGGGAGAGGGGCATGGTCCAGCCTTGCAAGGAGCAGGGCAAGGGAAAAGGGGGTGTAGCCCAGCACTGCTGCATAGGGGCATGGCCTGACTCCAACAGGGGTCAGGAAGGGAGTGTAGTTCTGGCCTGGTCCCACAGGGGGGAATTTGGAAGTGGGGGAGGGTCATTGCCACTGCTCCCCTAATGCCAAGTTTCCCAAGCCACAGGGAGTCATGCGGGCCAGATGACATGGCTCCATGGGCCATATCTGGCCCTCAGGTGAGAGGTTGAACACTCCAAGCTTTTCAAAATGTTTCTTTTTTTTTTTTCTTTTTCTTTTTTTTTTTTGCCAAAATTGCAAGTCATACATGGTTTCCACTGACATGAATATTCATTTTTCGTCTGAAAAAACATCACCAAAAAATTTCTGTCTTGACCTCATTCCAATACGTGGAACAGGAACTGGAAAAATGTATGAGATGAGAGGAGTATGAAGAATCCTTCCCACCAAACTATGAAATGGGTCTTCAGAGACTACTGTAAAATATTTGTTGAAGGAGCATCTGTGGCACTTATTACAGATGAAGGCAGATCTTGTACAGTAGCAGACTGTCTGATCCTATATTTCACTGTGCTTGCCTATGCCTTGCTTCAGCCTGCACCCTGCTAACTTCATGTTGTTGTGTTGAGACTTCTTGCAGAGCAGGATTACACTGAGGGGTGTACCCCTTGCTGGCTTTCTTCACCAAATCCTGCTTCTTTGGGAGCAATAAAACAGCTTTGGCTTTTCTGCCCAGTGATCCACTGCAGGGGCAGGGCAAAGATTGGCTATGTTGTCCTCACCTTTCATTACAGTGCCACACACCATCAAAAATATTCCAAAGTTCATGATGCCCTTAGTAGGAAGCAACCAGCTATCAGTGCAACCTTGCTATGTAGGGTTTTCACACATTTTCTTTCTGTGTGTCTGCTACCTCAGGCTCAAACTAACAAATAATGGAAGGGTGGGGGGGGCTCTTCCCAATGCCAATCCAGAGATTTGGACTCTCCTAGGATTTGGATGTCACTTCTCTCAGTGCTTTGCTCTTTCTGTCTCTTTCCCTCTCTCTTGTCACTTGGTACCATCCATCAAAACAACACCTCTAGAAGGACAGTATATAGTGTCAGTACTGGCTGCCAATGTGAGAAAATCAGTCATAATATTGAACAGCACCAGGGGCCCTGGCTTCCCTTATCAGTCACTAAGCAAACTCCATAGGACACACTGACATTAAGGCATTCCTTGAGGAAATGGGGAAAGGCACACATATTCTGGATTGAAATACACAGAAGTTTAACAGGCGACATCAATTTGATAACAACCTCTGTATGCGCTGTGCAATATTAGTATTGGACTGTGTCAGCATCTGGAAGTTTCAATAGTTGGATATAATCTGTTTCTCCAATGTCTGACATCACAGCACAGCTTTCCTATATGAGCAACAGAAATATTCCCTCAGGGAGTAGCTAGCTGAATCAGCTTAGAGGACTTTTGCCATGCAATCTACATTTAGCATCACCCTGAAAAGCTGCCATCTGAAAAAGCATGGAAGGCTATATCTGGAGACAGTACAGAAAACTCCTTTTTCTTTATTATAAGCATGCTTGCTACAGACTATGTCCTGGTCCCTGGCAATCACCTGTCTGCACAAGGACATGCAGCAGAATTTTGCACTTTGTGATTAAGAGCTGCTTATCTGTACACCCAGTTCCAAAAATGTATTAAACACATTTTGTTCTACTGCTTGATCAAATGCCTGATTGTTAGTAGCCCAGCAAGTGCAGGGGAATCAAATCCTGAACTGATGAGGCTCATGTGATCAGACGTCAAACATATATGGAACATCCTGTAGTGGCAGTCTCCTCAAGCACACCAGTCTGCTGCTGGCAAGCTGCATTCTAAATTGGAAACTATATACAGTAAAATCTCTGTTATCCAGCATCCCCGAGGTAAGGGGATTGCTAGTTATGTAAAAATTCTGGTTATCTGAAATAACCCGGCAGGGTTTTCAGATAATGCAGGGGGGTGGCGATGGCCACACATGAAGCAGCGGCAGCACAGGGTGGTAGGTGGCAGCGGTAGCTGCTGCATGTTATCTTCCCCCCTGCATCCGGCCAGCAGAGCACGTTGGGGGGTAGGACGGTGGCCACATATGGAGTGGTGGTAGATCAGGGTGGTGGGTGGCAGTGGCAGCTGCCCTATGCAAGCTTTCCCTCACCCCTGCCCCACCCTCACCCCCATATCCAGCCGACCAGCCAGATACTCCAGTTAATAGAGTATTCTGGTTGGTGAAGTACTAGATAACAGAGATTTTACTGTATATTTATTTTTTAATACAGACTAATTAGCTTGGGGGTAGGCTAGTTGACACCGTCACTCAGTAGTACTAATGAGTCAGAGCCATGTGCTCAAGGAAAGTGGCTATATGGCTTCCAGTTTAACATACTTGTCCGGAGTCCTGCAAATACTTGAGGGCACTGCTACTGAGGGTGTGTCTACACATGAAATTAATATGCCTGAATCTACACAGGACTAAATTTGCTGCCAATAGGAGCAGTTCAGTCCAAAACTGCCCCGCTGCCCTGCTCTGACCCCCTACAGCAGCCAGGGGTAGCTGCAGACTCCCCCAGGTGCCAGCCCCAGGCTGGCAGGGGGTGCAGAGGTCAGGCCTGGGTTCTAGTGAACAGGGAGAGCTGTCCCAGAGTCACGGATAGCTCCCAGCCATACAGAGCTTGAGATCACAGCCCAGCATAGTGGCATTGACTTGAGGCCTCTGCACCTCAAGGCCACTCTGCTTCCCAAAGCACTTGGTTGGAAGTAGGGCAGTAATGATCTGGGACCCCCAACTCATGCCCCGGCTCCTGCCCAGTACAGTGAGGAGGTAGAAGCTGAGCAGTGCCAGGACTAGGAAAATCCACATTTCCCCACTGGGAGAGGAGAACAAGGCATGTACTTTGTAGTACTTACACAAGAAGTACCCTTTTATATTAAATAAGTACAAAACTAAATTATATTTTGTAACATATTTAAATCAGATAGAGCAATAGTGTAAAGAATGTCACTGGATTTGTATTTGCACAGTTAAAAGATGCAAAGTAAGCTTTTTTAGCTTTTATAATAAATGTTCTTGAGATGTTCAGAACTATTAGCAAATCATTTGGATCGTTTGGGAAAAGTATGGTATATCACAGAGAAATGCTTCTCTTTTATAGTCCTGCTGCTAGTGTTGTGTGTAAATAAATACCCAGCACCATGATCATTTCCTTTGATTTTATTAGTTTTAACAAGAGAATGTGCATTTACAATACTATTTTGTTCCACCTTAAGAAAGTGGATATGAAATTCTTGGTATCCAGCCTTACTTCTTTTATTCCTTTGGTAATTATGTATTTGGTTCATCTAAAATCCTTTTTGAAATGTTGAATATGGGAAAGATTGCACAGATGCTGATTCTGTTTCAGTGGCCTAAAAATAAAAGTGCAAGCTTTAATCTGATGTCTAGGCTGCATTAAAAAAATTGGATTGAAAAGGATTAGATTAGATTAGACCTTCTGGATTTAAAAATGTTAAAACTCCATTTATGCTTTAACATAATCTCCTTCCATTCTCTGGAGCCATCAAGCAGAGCACTGGCCCGTGCAAGTATTTTTTTATATTATTAAATTTGCTTTTTTTTTTTTCATTTTAACATCCAGGTTTCATATTTGTAATAGCAAGAAATCCTATGAGACAGATCTAAAAAGTTCTTTTTGACCTGGTGAATGGAAGGGCAAGCATTTAAACCTCTGGATTTTACAATGATTTTATGTATTTGTGCACAGTCACAAATGTAAATATTAATAGCTAGTTTTTAAAGCCAAATAAGAGTGAGTGCTTTTAAGGACTTTAGAGGTTTGTGAAAGAGTGATGGTGTTTTACAGTGCAGCAATTTATTTACAATGCATGATTATGAAGAAATGCTCAGTTTAAAAAGCAATCATGTACTTTACCTGAAGCACCTATTACCTACAGCATCTGTAAATAAAAAGGCATTATAATATTTTCAAGCTACTGCTTAGTGCTTCAAAATTCAGATAGGGCTGTACTGCTTATAAAAAATAAGAATCAAATACTATTTTGGGGTTACAGGACAATGAGTCTCAGGAGAAAAATCTGGAGATAATATCATTTACCTGATCAATATGATATTTATAAAAGTGGTTATGACTCTTCAGTCCTATTTCTGAATATTGCAGAGGAGCATATCAGGATACTGGTTTATGAACATAACTCCTATTTATAAAGGCCAATGGGTCACTACCATAACATCATAAAATTGTTGAATCATTGATTTCCACTTCTGTACTGACATTTTTATAGGCTTTGGTACAATATACTATATTTCCTTGAATAAAAGATTACCCTGATGATAAGACAACCCTCCAATAATTACATTCTATATATATGAAATGTATAAATTTGTTATAATTTCCTAGATATAGAATCTAATTATTGGATATTTGTCTTGAATTTGTCCCCCTCCCACTGCTACAATGAACCTGGGGGTCAGGTAGCCCCTGCTTGCCCCTAACTTTTTCCCCTACCAGCCGCTTCCCCATCTCCTTACAGTAAGATCCTGCTCTCCCTGAGCACATGGAAGTAAGCAGCAAATTTGTAAAAATAACTTTGAAATTAAATATGGCTGTAGAAATTTGTATACAGTACCCATACATTTAGCTCATCCAGAATTGCATGTTACCTTTTTTTTAAAACTGCTGCAAGTTTTAGCACAGTTACTCTATAAACATACTTTTGAGCAGCACTGGCACCTACTTATATGTAGTACAAACTATGCATCATATCAATCCAAAGCCAAAATCTTATGATTTACTACATAGTTCACTGGGACCACTCAGTGAATCCCCACTAGAAGAATTTGTTCCTGCCATTCTTGAGTTAAAGGTGGATAAAAAATACTATTTTTAAAATATTTTCCTAAATGAAAACAAAATGGGGCTGGAGACTATTGCATTTTAAACCTTTTCATGTTATTCCTAGAGTGCTCAGTGAAAAATCATCCCAGGCCTTCTTTTAATTACAATGCTTTTTTAAATATTAAGGCCCTGATTCAGCAAGATACTATTGCATTTGCCTAATCTTACATAGGAACGGTAACTGTCATAGCTCAAAAATGCTGAAAGTACCTTGGCTGCAGTACTAATGCTCTTTGACAAAGCAGCTTATACTGTCTCATGAAGAAGAACCTAGGCAACTGGTGATTTCAGTAACAGAAGACACCATCAGGTAAAAACCCCAGTCAGGTGCAGGCTTGTGAGGCACTTGTTTTCAGGTAGAAGAGAAGAATAATAGAATCATAAAAAATTAGAGTTGGAAGGGACCTCATCTAGTTCACCCCCCTGCTCAAAGCAGGACCATCCCAGCCAAGGCTTTAGCTACCCAGGTCTTAAAAACCTCTAAGCACAGAGATTCCACAGTCCCTCTGGGTAGCCTGTTCTAGTGTTTTACTACCCTCCTAGTGAGAACATTTTTTGTAGTATCTAACGTAAACTTCCCTTGATGCAACTTGAGACCATTGCTCCTTGTTCTGTCATCTGCAAGCACTGAGAACAGTCTAGCTCCATCTTCCTCTTCAGGATCCCCCTTCAGGTAGTTGAAGTCTGTTCGAGCATTCTCCCGACTCCGTCCAAGGGGTGTATCCCTGAAATTTATGCGTCGGGTTGCGCTCCACCCTCAGGGGAGCCCAGACAGTCACCTGCCATGGTTTGATTATCTATGTTTCCAGAGTGGGGTCCTTCCTGGGGTTTCACGCTGCTCCTGGTATCACCTGTCAGAGGCATTCTTGGGGCTCCATCTCCCCTACACTCCAACCAAGCATCAAACTTCTGGGCCATTGGATGGAGTGTCTTTGGCCTGCTCCTCAGTTTGCCTAATCCAGACAACCATGGGGGGTACAATTATCTCCGCCTTCACACCCACCCCACCTCTGAGGCTCCTGTCTGACCTGGCCTCAATCTTTCTCTGTGACCCTGGACCCGTAGAGGGTCTTTCCTGGGTTGCCCTCCATGCACCCTCCAAGATAGGATAGGCCAAAAAAAAAGAAGAAAAAAAAAGGTAAGGAAAGGGCCTGGGTGTAGGCTTCTGCCCACCCCACTCGCGGGTCCGCTGTCTTAGACCTTCTCTGGTCCCCTGACATGTCCTTCTCTTCCTTGGATGTCTGCCGATCAAGGTGGTGGGCCCCACCAGCGTGGGGAAAGCACCTTTTAAGGGATCTCTGTCTTGCCCCTGCCGGGGCTATCGGCCTCCCTGGGACATTGGCTGGGGAGTACCCTCACCCTTCAGTGTCCCTGCTGCTTCTCCTGCCATTTCCCCACTGCCAGCTTTTAAATCCACCGGGCGGCATTTTTTTATGACGTCATCTACTGGTGCTGCTGCCAGCCGTCAATAAAAGCAGCTGATAAACCACGCCGGTGGCTCTCCTTGGCACGGCTCACTCTTCCCTGCGAGAGGTAAGTATTTCTTCTTTTCAGGGCTCCTTCCCCCTTTCCTTGGGCATGTCATCCCTGCCTTGGGTCCCGTGGAAGGTCGTTCCGGCGCCTCCATTTTTATTCCCCTGGGACACAACCCCCCCTCCCCCACCACCAAGATGCCTTGGGGCGTTCTGAGATTTTGGTTCAGCTGCCTACCTTGCGTCCCTTGTCCTGTCGTCATCTGGTTTTCGATGTTCAGTGATTCTTCTGTAGTGTGGCACCTGGATAAAAAATCCACCACCACATTATTTTCTCTGGGGTGATGTATTATTTGGAATTTAAATGGCTGCAGGACCAAGGCCCACCTGGTTACACGTGTGTTATCAATTTTGGCCCTGCTCAGCCACTGTAGAGGTGCGTGATCCATTATGAGCTTGAATTCCCTCCCCATTAGGTAATAACGGAAATGTTCTACAGCCCACTGGATCACTAGGGATTCTCTCTCTATTGTTGCATACCGTTTCTCCACAGGGAGTAGCTTACAGCTTGCGTATGCCACCAGTCTCTCAATCCCTTCATCTTTGTGGGTCAGGACAGCTCCTATAGCTGTTTCTGAGGCATCCGTCTGCAAAATAAAAGGTTTGTGGAAGTTGGGTGTGTATATGACTACATTTTCACATAATGCCTTTTTTAGGAGCTCAAAATTAAGTTTCATCACTGGGGTCCAATTTATGGTCCCCGTTTTTCACCCTTTCAGGGCTTCAGTGAGTGGAGCTGCCAATTCTGAGAACCGGGGCACAAATCGCCAATAATAATTAGTCAGTCCCAGGAAGGAGTGCATCTGTTTTCTGTTTCACAGCTTGATGGTACCTCGCCCTACCAGGAAGCCTAAGTACTTTGTCTTTGGGCCAGGGCACATTTCCATGGGTTTGCCATCATCCGAGTTTCATGTAGATCCATCAGGACAGCTTGTAGCACTCTGTGATGTTGGTCCCAGGTCTGGGTAAAGATGACAATATTGTCAATATAGGCTGCGGCATATTTGGCGTGTGGGGCCAGGATCCAGTTCACTAAGCGTTGAAACGTTGCCGCAGCCCCGTGGAGTCCAAATGACATCCGCACAAACTCGTATATGCCCCAAGGGGTCCCAAAAGCTGTCTTCGCTTGGTCTCTTTTGGCCACAGGTATTTGCCAATACCCTTTGGTCAAATCGAGTGTTGTTATGTAATGCGCATTCCCAATGTACTCCACTAATTCGGCTACGTGAGGCATTGGGAACGCATCAAAGATGGCCACCTCATTGAGGTGACGGTAATCCATGCTTAAGCGGAGGGATCCATCTGGTTTTGGGACAGGGACCAGGGGGCTCCGCCAAGGACTTCGTGATGGTTGTATCACTCCTTGTTCTAACATTTGCATGACCTCTTCCCAGACCTCCCCAAGGAGGTGATGCGATACGGGTTGCCATTTTTCACATACTATCTTCCCCAGAGGCGTGTGTATCCTATGGTACACACCTTGGGCTCACTCTGGGTCTCTGAAGCTTTGCACCAGTGTCCTCATATCGCCTCTCTGAGGGGCTGAGAGTTCTTTGCTAATCTGAACACGGACCTCCGGACAGGCCGTAGGTCCTTCTTTCACCCCTCCTTGTGGTCCTAAGTCCACCATCTTGTTCTCAGAGAAGGTAGTCCATCCCTCGGGTTCAAGCCACTTTCTCAGCAGGTTGACATGCTAGATCTGTCTTTCCTGCCTGTGCCCTGGCCTATGGATCTCATCATCTACTGGCCCAACCCCTACGGATTATTTCAAAAGGGCCTTGCCACTGCATCAACAGCTTACTAGTAGACGTGGGGAGGAGTACCAGGACCCTCTGTCCTGCCCTGAGTTCCCTTTCCCTTGCCGGGCCATCATATCTGGTTTTCTGCCATTGCTGTGCTTCTTGGAGGTTGTTTCTGGCCAAGTCTTGCGCTACCCGGATGTGTCATTGAAATTCCTGTTGGTAATTAGCCAGGGTTCTTGCTGTCCCTGCGTCCCATTCCCAGTCTTCCCACAATGTTTCCAAGAGATCGCAAGGTAGGTGCCCTAGGACGAGCTCAAATGGCAAGTTCTTCAGGGAGTCTTGTGGAGTATCTCGGATCACAAACAGAATCAAAGGGAGCAGCAAGTTCCACCTTCAAGGGTCATCTTGGATGCATCATCGTAACATTCTCTTCACCATACCATGAAGATGCTCAACAAGGCTGTTGGTTTGTGGGTGATATACCGAGGTTTGCATGTGCTTTATTTGCAGAGTTTGACACGTGACTTGCAGTACTCCTGACATAAAATTTTGCCCCTGGTTGGTGAAGATTTCTTTGGGTATGCCCACTCGCACAATCCACTTTATCAATTCTTCGGCAATTTGCAGGGCTATTGCCGCCCTGAGTGGGAACACCTCTGGGTATCGGGTAGCATAGTCAATAAATACTAGCACATATTGGTGCCCCACACTACTCCAGAGTAGGGGTCCCATCACATCCATTGCTACCCGAGAGAAAAGTACGTCAATTACGGGTAATGGTTGGAGTGGGGCCCAAGCAGGGCAATCTTCACGTGCCTGCTGACATTCTGGGCAGGCCACGCACCAGCAGGCAATATTTTCTCCCAGTCCTGGCCAAAAAAACCACCAGGCCACTCTGGCTGTGGTTTTGTCTCAGCCTAGGTGCCCCCCCCTAGGGTTTGCATGGGCCAATTGCCATACTACCTGACGAAGTCAGGCGGGCACCACCAACTGGGTCTCTTCCTGAACCCCCGGCCTCCCCCTCTGGACCCGGTACAGTAGCTGTCCTCTTACCTCGTACTGCGGTATTCTGAGGTTTGCCTCTAGTTGACCAACTTCAGTTTCAAGGAGCGGCCCCTTGATAGCCCAAAGTTCTTCATCCTCCTCCTGTGCTTCCCTGAACTGGGGCCCACTAAGCATTTTGTGCAAGTCCATCTCCTCTGTGCTTCCTTCCAGCTCTCTTCCAGCTTCAAACTCCCCAAGCTACTCATTGTATTCCTTAAGTTGCTGTCTCCTGACCTTGGCATCTTGTACTCTCTCCAGGACATTGTAAATTGGAGGCCATTCACATCCCAGTAGCATCTCACATGCCAGACGTGGGCCAATCCCCACCAATAGCTCACCTTGGTGCTCTATAACTTGGAGGCGAACCCAACAATGCTCACTTCTTTTGGTCTCACCATGGAGGCAAGCCATCCTCACTAGTGTTGCCCAGTCACCCTTTTGGGCGGGAACGAGGTCAGCCTGAACCAATGACTGGGCACACCCTGAGTCTAAAGTGGCTTGAACGGAGCAGTTTCCCATCCATGCCCTCACAACGGGGCGACTCCACACAGCACCATCTCCCCCGGCGGCATAACTGCAGTCCACCACCGTTTGTTTCTCTCCGTCTCTCCACACTTCCCTTTGGAGCATTATTGGGTCTCCATCATTCTGCAGGACCATTCGGGCATTCTCATGACAGATGTCCCGTTTTTCCACACCGGAAGCAGACCACTTCTCTTGGTCCACTCCTAAAAGGGGCCTGTTTCCTTTCAGTTTTGCGGGGCTGAGCATTCCCAGGGTTCTGCTTCGGCTTCTCCCACCCAAATACTGTTGCAGATGCTGCAAAGGCTTCAGCCAAACTTAATGCCTCATCGCAACTGGTTGGGGTGTGCTGCCGGACCCACCTCTGAGTGCACTCATCCAAGTCATTCTGAAATTGTTCTAGAAGTATTTGATAGGCCAGCGCGTCCTGATCGTACTTGGCTAGGTTCACCAATTTGTTAAGGAGATCTCATAATAATTGCATCAGTACCCGGGGTCACTTCTCGTCAGGGGCCTTCTTGGCCCGAAACTGTTTTCTATAATGCTATGGGTTGATCTCCAGTCACTACAGAATGGCACCCTTCACTTGCTCATAGTCCCTCACTTCATCCCGGGCCAGAGCCCTGTATGCCACCTGTGCTCTGCCAACTAAAAGGGTCCCCAGCTGGCTGGCCCAGTACCCTTCTCTAGCCCTGTCATCAGGGCATGACTCTCAAATGCTTCAATGTGCACCTCTGGGTCATTGTCGCGGATCATTTTGGGCATTTTGAAGGCAGTTACACTTGTTGCAGCCAATCCTGTTGTCTGTTATCATTTGTTGCTGGGCATCTATTATTTGGGTAAGAGCTTGCAAATTCTGTCCCAGGAGATCTGGGGGGGTCATCACTGCTGGCTGCATTGTGGAGTTGTTGGTTTCCCATGGGTCCCCTTGTAAAATCCTGCCAGCTATGCCACTTTGCCCCATGACTTCGTATAGATGATCATGGGCGGCTTTTGAGCATTCACCCAACCCCATCTGAGGGGTGTGTCCCTGGAACTTATGCATCGGGTTGCGCTCCACTCTAAGAGGAGCCCTGACAGTCATCTGCCACAGTTTGATTATCTTTGTTTCCAGAGTGGGGTCCCTCCTGGGGTTTCATGCTACTCCTGGTATCACCCGTTGGAGGCATTCTTGGGGCTCCACCTCCCCTACACTCCAACCAAGCTTCAATCTTCTGGGCCACTGAATGGTGGGTCTTTGACCTGCGTCTTGGTTCGCCTAATCCCAGTGACCACTGGGCATACAATTATCTCCGCCTTCGCACTCACCCCACCTCTGAGGCTCCTACCCATTTTGGCCTCAATCTTTCTCCGTGGCCCTGGACCCATAGAGGGTCTTTCCTGGGTTGCCTCCATGCACCCTCCAAAATAGGATAGGTCAAAAAAAAGAAGGAAAAAAAGGTAAGGAAAGGTTCTGGGTGTAGGCTTCTACCCACCCCACTCATGGGTCTGCTGTCTTAGACTTTCTCTGGTCCCTTGACATTGTCCCTCTCTTCCTTGGCTGTCCTGCCAATCAAGGTACTGGGCCCCACCAGCATGGGGAAAGCCTCTTTTAAGGGATCTCTGTCTTGCCTCTGCCAGGGCTATCGGCCTCCCTGGGATGTTGGCTGGGGAGCACCCTTACCCTTCAGCATCCCTACCACTTCTCCTGCCATTTCACTGCTGCCAGCTTTTAAATCCACTGGGCGGTGGTTTTTTATGATGTCATCTGCTGGTGCTGCTGCCAGCCAGCAATAAAAGCGGCTGATAAACTGTGCCGGTGGCTCTCCTCAGCACAGCTCACTCTTCCCTGTGGGAGGTAAGTATTTCTTCTTTTCAGGACTCTTTCCCCCTTTCCTGAGGCATGTCACCCCTGCCTTGGGTCCCACCACGGGAGGTCATTCCGGCACCTCCATTTTTATTCCCCTGGCACATGACCCACCGCCATTTTTCAACGCGGGAATGTTGATACACATGATGCTCTGGGCACTTTACGTAAGCGGCTCTTGTAGCCACTCTAATTAAAGCACCCTTTCCCACCTCCTGCATCATGTGTATAAACACCCTTAGATTTCAGAGGATCTGAGTCAGGCACAGTGTTTCAGAACTGTTCATTATTCCATATGCAACTGTACTGTCTAGATCTTCAAAAGATCTCAGAACACATCTTCATGAGTTCAGGGGGCTGAGTTCTTTTGAATATCTAGCTGCTGAATAATTGAATAAAATTGCTTTTTTTTTTTCATCCATGACTGCAAATGAAAATTCTAAAACACTGGAGAAAAAGTTATTTCAGTAGCAAAATACAGTGCTTTCCTGAGAGTCAGCTCAAGGTCAAAGCAATGTAAATAGGAATGGTCTTTATAAAAAGTAGAATTTCCATCCTGTAGGAAACTTTAATATTTTGACACATATTTGAGCACTACACTGGGACAGAGGTCAAAATATTTAAACGTTACCAGAAGTGAAAAGGTCAGAAAAATGACTACTTAGAAATGTTAAAATATTTCTTGTCAGTATTTTTTATCAAAATGTGTCAGCATTACATCGTGTAAATGTGTGTTGATAATGCAAAAGGAAATGTTTCCTTTCATATCAGGTTTACTTTATATGTGTCCATTCTGTCTACCATAGTGCCCATTGTTTTTTGTAGTTCCAGGTCCTTCATGCAGCTATCCATCTCTAAGTGGCCTGCTCCCCAGCGGAATGGCATGTCCTATGATATACCCTGGTCTTTTCCCCATGGCAGGGCCAGTTCAGCATAGCAGTACTGTAATTATGGGATCATGTGTGCTGTGCTTGTGGAAAGATGTCAGCTACAACTGGTACTAGATGTTGCTTCATACAGAAAGAAAAACTATTCCAGGGGTAACAATGAAGGTTAACCCTTAGTAACACTGGCCACATCTACATGAGGTGCTGACTGTGCAGTCATTACTGCGCAGTCATTTAGTACATTTTTACTGCGTAGTAGCACCGACAAATTATATTACTGTGCAGTAGCACTGGCAAATGACTTTTTTTGTGATGCTGACTATGCAGTAGCATCATGTCACAGTTTCTGCCACATGATACTACTGCACAGTAGTCTCGGGCTACTGAGCAGTCAGCATCTCATGTAGGACTAACTATTCCAGAGGTAACTCTGGGTGTATCTAAATGTGACACTATGTCACTGTAGCAACATGCTATGGTGATATATAGTCCACAGGCATCTACACATGACCAGCAGATACTTTGCCATAGCAACATGCTCCCCTGGTATAGTGCACCGCTATGGCAAAAGTAGCTGCTAAAAATAACCATGCACCATGCGTATGGTGCAGTATGGGCTGTTACTGCACCATGATTTAGTACTTCCAAAAGTACTAAATTTAATACTTCCTTACTACTTACTTTAATAGTAAATTTAGTAAATTTAGTACTTACTTCCAAAAAGAAGTACTAAACAAAGCACACTAACAACATCGCCATAGCAACATGTGTAGACATGCCCTCTGGGGGCTAACTATGCATCATTTTGAGGTCTTAAATTAAATTTAAATGGTGCATTTATACCATGTGCTCACCCTAGATACAAGCAGATGTTTCCCAACTGGCCAAAAATTCCTGTTAAAGTAAATCCTTCAAAAATCTCTGATCAGATTTCTAAATGAGACATTTAGACAGTTTATGTACATCATACCAGTCTATCATCAGTTAATATAAAATAGTGCAATTCTACGGAACCCAATGGAACTGTACTATCTCTAAGAATTTGCAAGCTAAATTTTAAAGAGTTTTGTAAGCCAAACCTCAGCATGTTAAGTTTTAACTACCATTAATAGATGCTATTATAAAAAGTAACATTCTCAAATCCATTTTCTGACAGTTCCTGCCTGATCTTAACCTATTATAAACAAATCAAAAATGCTGTGACTTTCCTTTGGGGAGTAGCTCCATCAGAGAAAATGGACTTATAGGAAAATGAAGCAAGTAAGAAAAGGGACACAGGCTCAATATTTAGAAATGGAACTTCCTTCTAAAGTGGGACAGATTTTTTTTTATTACATTATTAAAGAATAACACCCCATTTAGACAGCTGAACTGAGTTGGCTTTGATTAGTACCTAACATTTCCTAGATAGTTTCATTATCTGTTTACCCTTGTCTGCATTTTGGTAAACTGTACAAACTTTTAATCTAATTTGTATTCTACTATTGATTGAATTTAAAATAAAAAGTAAACTATCAACTACATAACCTATATGATATTTTAAAAAGCTATACCTACTATATCTTTCCAAAAAAATTCAATTATGTAGGATACAATAGCATTATATAAAAGGTAATAAATAAAAATCTACAAGCAACAGCTTTAACTATTACCACTTGTTTTGTGACTTATCATACTTGCTTAACAAATGTTTTAGCAAAATTTCAATTAATTCAATTAAATGTTTCTTCTCTTTGGAAGAGTTATACTGAAGCAATTGCAAAATAAGCATTGCTTTTAATTCATTAGTGCTCTTTAAAATGCCCCTTTTGATAATGATTTAACATCTAATAGCTCTGACAAAATTATTTTTCCTTAATCCTGAGACACTGTCTTGTGACAGCTTCACAGACCCTTCATGCAGAGATATTCTTTTGCTTCATTCTGGCAGTCAAAACAGCTGGGTCTCTGCTTCAAAGCTTTATTAAAGCTTATTCAGCAAGATTAAAGGCTGTATATCTCTTTGAGCTAAGAGAAACCTTCATAGAGTGAAAAAGGACATCTTTCAGAGTGAAGCCCGAGGTAAGGTCATCCGGTAAGGAAGCTTAGGCTTTGGACAATCCTTGTAAGTATAGATGTTCCTCAGAGTTTTGCTGATTAAGTGCATGAATAAACAAAATACAGAAAATACTGTAAGCAGTAAGCAGTCTTTGGACAAAAGACCCATTCCATGTCTCGGATGTGGAAAATTTCCAAAAACATAGCCATGTTTTCTTACTTTTGCCTAAAGCCACTGAGCTTAATGCAAAGGAATTATAAACCAATTACAGAATGACATTTAAGGGCACATCCACACATGCAAGCACATGCACTTGAAGCAGCTCAAAAAGAAGTGGTGGAAATTTGAGTCGGGACTTTTTGCCTCAGCACACATGCTCTGACATGCTCTTCATTGAGGAGCAAATTGTGCCCCTTGGGGCAAAATAACCTCACCTCCCAGATCTGCAGCCAGGAGTAGCTAGAGCCTGGGGCCAGCACCTGTGCTGTCCCCAGCAGTATAAAAAGCTGTCCTGTCCTGACCCCTGCAGTATAAAAATTCATCCTGGCAAGTAGCCCAGGGCTACTAGCTCTCAGGAGCTTCTGGGTCCCAGCCAATTGGTATCTGAGGACACTATCCCTTGTGCCAGCTGGACTGCTGAAGCAGTCCTGAGAGTTCCCTGCACCCTCTACCCACTGCAGCAGTCTGGCAGTGTGGGCTGCTGCCTGGCTACAACCTGCTGTGCACCTGCCAGACCTGGATGGGGACTGCAGAGCCAGTAGAGGCATCTGCCCCTCTGGACCAGCTGCCAGTGGACTGAGGTTGCAGGGTTGGCCTTTGTGTGGCACTACGGCCACGTGTGCCCCCTGCCCAGCCATCTGGGCAGCTATCACCTGGAAGATGTTCTGGGTGTGGTGACCTGCTTTGAACTGTCAAAGCATGTCCTCCTGGCCCCACTTGTCCAGGAGGTCAGCCACAGCCAGCTGGGTCCAAGGTGCCAGCTCTGAGCAGGCAAGGTCCTGCCACTGGCCTCCGTAGCAGGAATTCTGGTGTTCCCTATTGGAAAACTGAAAAATCCCTGATAAAAAAAATCCCCAAATCACTCTGTAAAATACCCCCAAATCCATGTTCCTCCACAAGTAAAACAAAAGACCACTATAAAGAGAGAGTGTGAGACAGAGACAGCGATCAGTTGGACAATGTTTTATTGCTATATCTACAGTGTTAAAGCAAGTCTCTTATCATAATAATAAAGTGAACTCTAAATACATGTTTCATGAATTCATGAATATATGTCTTGCTGCCCTCCCACAGGGCCGATGGCCCCCACACAGGGATTGTGGCCCACCAAACGACGGTTCGGCCCCAAAGGGTTTTGGTCCCCCCACAAGTGCTACAGCTCCCCAACAGGGCTACAGCCCCCACACAAGGGGTACAGCCCCCACACAAGGTCTACAGCCACTCAACAGAGGCCAAATGGCCCCCACAGGGGCTACCAACCCCCCCTGCAAGGCCCGCCCCAGCCCCCCAATTACTGCTCCACTTTGCCACATCCCCCACCAGCTGCTGCAGCCCCTCCAATGTCTGCCCCACCCAGCCTCTGCCCCTGCTCCCCCAGATCCCCCAATGGCTGCCCAAGCCAGCCTCACCCCCCAACTTGCACCCCCAGGCCTCCTTGGCTACCCCCACAACCCCAGGCACCATCACTTAAAAAAAAATAAATAAAAAACCAGGAAAAAACCTCTGCTTCCCTTAGAAGCAGGGGTGGTGGGGCTCCAGGGCCTCCTGGCAGAGCCCCCCCCCCCACCACCAACACAGGACAGTGTGGGGGCAGGAGGGCCCAGACTGGAGCTGCTGGGGCTGTCACCCTGCCTAGCAGTGTGCCAGCTGGGCCCCAGTCAGTCAGACGGCAGCTCCAACTGCCAGGAAATGCTGGGTGTGGGGGGGGGGAATTGAGTTTTTTTAAAACTATGGGGTGGGGGGCAGGGATTGGGGGGACTTGGGGGGATGGGGGAGGGCAGGGAGAGGGGGCCTCAGGGGAGGCTGGCAGGGGGTGGGGTCAGGTAGGGCAGGGGGAGGGGGCCTCGGGGGCTGATGGGGGAGCGGCCAGGTAAGGCAGGGGTCAGGGTCCTCCAGGGGGATAGTAGAGGGTGGGGTGGGGTCGGGCAGGGCAGGGCACGGCAGGTGTTGAGGGGGGCTGGGGAGTGGGTGGGGCCAGCAGGGGTCCCCCAGTGGTCCCTCCCCCCTCCTCCAGCCCTGCCGACCCCTTACTCACTGGCACTGGAGCCCTGGTGCTGAAATACACGGCCTGACTGAGGGTAGAGCACCAGGGCGAAGGGCCAACCACAGAGACGCTCTTGCAGCCACAACATCTCCATGGAGGACCTAGCCTCTGATTTCCTCAGGGCGCTGTCCAGGACCATGCCCTGCTCTGCTTTTTTAAACTTCAATTTTTTTAGACCCCTGGATATCTAGGGGTCTAATTTGCTCCTCGCGCTGCAAGTTTGCAGCACGGGGAACATTCTTTCATTCCCACATGTGCCTCTTACCCCACCTCAAAGGGGCAACAGGCGTGTGTGTGCTCATCTGGACATGGCCTAGGAGGCTTCAAGAGCATATCCCCTGGGTGCAGAGATCAAAAATTTCAGTTCTAGTGAAAAACAAGTGGTTTCTTAGAATTACTTTAATTTAATATTATATTCCTATAGGAAAATAATAAAAAACAAAAGAAGCATAACTGTAAAGCAGCACCTATTGAGGATATGAAATCCAGAAACAGCCTCACTTTCTGAAGGAATGAGATTTTATTCTTTACTCATAGTTCACATGATTAACCTTGCTACCAACAAGAAGACACTCATGTCCCTTTCCTGAAGCTTTTGGCTAGGGACAGAGGTTACACATAAAGTGGGTTAATTGGTCAGAAACCAGTTTAAACCTGTAACAGAAAAGAAGTTCAATGCACTTAAACCACTTACAAAATATCTGAAACCAGTTTAAGATAAACCTAATTGGATGAGTATCAGATTTAACTGATTTAGGTCAAACCAGTTTATGGAACTTCTTTCCCAAGCCTTGTTGCAGTTCAACAAGGAGAAATGCAAAGTGCTGCACCTAGGGAGGAAAAATGTCCAGCACACCTACAGCCTAGGGAATGACCTGCTGGGTGGCACAGAGGTGGAAAGGGATCTTGGAGTCCTAGTGGACTCCAAGTTGAACATGAGCTGGCAGTGTGACGAAGCCATCAGAAAAGCCAATGGCACTTTATCGTGCATCAGCAGATGCATGACAAATAGGTCCAGGGAGGTGATACTTCCCCTCTATAGGGCGTTGGTCAGACCGCAGTTGGAGTACTGCGTGCAATTCTGGGCGCCACACCTCAAGAAGGATGCGGATAACCTGGAGAGGGTACAGCGAAGGGCAACTTGTATGGTCAAGGGCCTGCAGACCAAGCCCTACGAGGAGAGACTAGAGAAACTGGACCTTTTCAGCCTCCGCAAGAGAAGGTTGAGAGGCGACCTTGTGGCTGCCTATAAGTTCATCACGGGGGCACAGAAGGGAATTGGTGAGGATTTATTCACCAAGGCGCCCCCGGGGGTTACAAGAAACAATGGCCACAAGCTAGCAGAGAGCAGATTTAGACTGGACATTAGGAAGAACTTCTTCACAGTTCGAGTGGCCAAGGTCTGGAACAGGCTCCCAAGGGAGGTGGTGCTTTCCCCTACCCTGGGGGTCTTCAAGAGGAGGTTAGACGAGTATCTAGCTGGGGTCATCTAGACCCAGCACTCTTTCCTGCTTATGCAGGGGGTCGGACTTGATGATCTATTGAGGTCCCTTCCGACCCTAACATCTATGAATCTATGAATCTATGAAGCCCCTTCCTGGGTCAAGATAACTGACATCCCCCAGCATCCCAGGATGCTTTGCAGCCCTGGGCTGTGCTGTCTGCTCCAGTGGAGCGGGTTTGGCCCCACCCTTCTGCTCACTAACCAAAGAAGGGGGTAGGGGTGGAAAACCTGGCTCTAAACCCCAGCCAGGGTTTGCCTAGCAGTGGCAGGAAAGCCCCTCAGTCTTTCCCTGCTCCTCACTGGAGCAGGAGGTGGCACTAGCTGCAATGGAGTGAAGTGTGGAGCCTGCCTCCCCCCACCACAGGCAGCATGGCCAGAGCAGAACCCATGGGGGCAGGGGGTGAGCCCATTAGGGGTGGCTGCAGGCTTGGGTGGGGAGGGCTAGCTCCCTGCCACTAGGTGCAACCTTGGAAGGTGCAGAGAGGGTGGGGAGGGGAAGTTTCTTGCTGCTGTGAGATCCACACTGCTCTGGTGATGTACCCTTGCCCTCCCTGCAGGTGCAGCAAGGAGCATAACCCTGTGCCACTGCCCCTGCTGCTGCCAGGCAGACAGGGGACACCTCACCAGTGTAATGCAGGGCTCACAGTGTCAAGGACCTTCACCACCTGGCCCTGCTCTGCCTTGCCTCACTGGGTCCCATCTGCTGAGCCATGGAGGTCCTGAGGGGAAGGCAGAAGGACAGGAAGCCCAAGCCAGCAGTTGCTAGCCCAACCCCGCCCTGCACACAGATCTGAGGACCAACCCCTTGCCCCCTGGATGAGCCACACAGCCCCATCCCACTTCTTGCCAGGGCTCTGCAGCCATGCATTCTGGCTCCAGGCCCAAAGCCCCATGCACCACCCAGCTGGGCAGCATCCCCAGTCCTGCCCAACTCACTACATCCCTCGCTCCTTATGGGGGCCTCAATTCCCCCTCCCCGCATCAGACTTACCTGTGAGAGCTGCTCCCCAGGCTATCTGCCAGCCACGTGCCTATACATGCACATGGAGCCCCCTGCCTGACCACTCTCTTCTCACTCCTGACAGTCCCTTCAAGGGTAGAACTCTACCAGGCAGCAGAGAGCTCTTTGCAAAAGTGCAAAATCCACATTTCTCCTTTAAAATTAAAAATATGCATTTTTCTTGGGTAAAAGGGGAAATCTATGGGCGGGGGTCTGTTTTTCCATGAGAAACAGAAAACCTGGATCCCTGGTCATGATTATTTTGGTCTGAATAGCTTATTTAGATTTAGTTTAAATTGAGGTTTACAACAACAAAATCAATATCTGAGTATTTTTTATAGAACATACTACAAATAGGTGCAATTGAAAACTATATCTTATATTTTAGCCTATGGCTCATTCCTTGACATTAATTCTTCAGTGTAAGGGATTAATGTACTGGAGAATCAATATGCTTTCTGACTGGTACTATATCAGTGAGTTTCTTTGTTGGGCTTTAATATCCTATGTCAACAGTGTCCTCTGTTCATTTGGGGATATTTTAATTTATTTTCTCATTGTAGCATTATCTGTTCAGCATCATTGTTTGCAATCTTGAGGATAAAGAAATTTAGGAGACCAAAATTAAACCTCCTATTCTGTCAAACTATATTACAAGAACTGGTTGTCCTACTTTGTTGTTGTCTTAATGACCCTGACAGATTTTGTGATTCCAATTTAATCCTTATTCTTAGGATTCTTAAGTTAACCATTTTTGTTTCATTTGATTGCAGCTTGGCCAAAATAAGTCAAATTTTGCTTTTTTCCAAGAAAACAGGTTGAAAAAATAACATTCTTTGTCAAATTTAAAGTGCCACATGTACTAAAAGAAGAATTCACATAATATGAATAAAAGAGGACTGTCCAAAGATTTGGAATACAATTTTATGTTGCATGTCCTGACAGATGTGACCAAGAAGGAATGGGTGTGTCCTTACCTTACCTTTATATCCTGGGTTCTGGGTTTCTGTGCATACTAATATGGCTCCATCATTAGATGGAGTGACTCCTTCCCCAAAGTACTCCTCCACAAACACCTGTGATGAAAGCAGTACAGGGTTATGCATGTTGGCCCATTACTACTCAATTTAGCAACTCTTCATGAAATACATCCTGCTCACTTCTGCATCTTTCTACAACCTTCGCAAGTTTTGATTTCACAGCCCTTATAGAGAGATCAATTAACTGAACCCCCTGTGCTGCAGACTGCTTGTCAGTTTGCGTTTGGTGAAGATTTAGATGGAGAGAAATAAAATTGCATCTTGTAACTCACAATTAAATAGTGTTTTCTTCAAATCAGATTTGCAGGGTGTTCTTTATTTATTTTTAACCATATAGAGCCCTTACAGAATTAGTCTATCTATGCTAAAGGCAAGGACTGACCTGGTTCCATCCTGGAGACCAGTAATGGTTTTAAATAAGACCACAGTTCATCACTAATACTAACAAGAGACAAAAACAATAGGTCCTGCGCACTTTCATCTTGTCAATCTTTCAAGAACTACATTCACACAACAAACTGTACATTCACCCTGTATAGGGAGAAAAAAGGATGAGCACAGGTGTGTCAGGGTACATAGAAGCAATATAAAAAGGAAAACAGAATCCTGAAGCACACACTCCAATGCCATTTGTGGGAGGAGAAGAAACACTTTATAGAGCATACAGTCCTTTGATGTAAGTGCTTTATGTACCTCAGGGGTGACAGCATTAAAAGTGCAGAGAAGTAGTCCTAAACATTTATTTATTTGTGTTTTGCCTAGTACATTCAAGAATTAGCAGAGAACATCCCTAGTGCATTTGGAACAGAAGACCCTGAAAAGGATCCAGAAAAGCATCTAGTCCAGAGAAGCATACTTCTTCATTCTGGTACATAAAGAGATATGACTAGCTTCACTAAAGTTTAAGCTACCTAAGTCCAAGCCTGAAATCCTCGAAGTCTGACACCTAACAGTGAAATCACTTAAGTTTTTAGGATTAAAATTCCCTAGATGTCTATAGACCTATTTCTGGACATACCCAGAAGCAATTCCATTGCGACAGCCAAACTGAGCTCCATCATGAGCTCAGTGCCCAGCTCTGCATCCTGTCTGAATCTGCATTCCTCGATTTGTGAGGCCCAATCTGATAGAGACATTCAGAGCAGCTCAATAAAATAGTGTTGGCCTTTTACCTAAAATGCTCAGTAGTCTGAATACCCGCTAGAATGTGGGGGACATGGGAGCTGTAGGAATTCATTCAGTTGCAGGAACCAATGTTTTTGCCTCCCAGTTTCAAAATCAATTTGTCCAGGATCCTGCTCTGATCCCCAAGCTGTTTTGGAAGATGAGTTATTAGAAACTACAGGCCTAATGCTTGAAAATCTTCCACTTTATATGGAATTCATTGAGCCAAAGAGGGATTCTCTTGGCTGATGGTTAGGTCATTCACCTAATAGGGAGAAACATTTGTTCCAGTTTCTGTTCCAAAGCCTGTTTAATTCTGAATGTTAGTACTGAAGGAAGTACTCAAGTGCTGTCTTAGGAAGGGAAACAGACTTAAGCGCTCATGTAAGGAATATGGGTTAGTTCACTAGAAAATGGAGGGAAACCATTCTAAAAAATTATAGCCACTATTCATTGTTTTGTTTTGTTTTTTACTAGCTCTGACATCTTGTCTTATCTTTTTCAAATAAAAGTATTGCCTGTTTTACAACAACCTGTGTTCTTTATTACATGCGAAGAACCAAGTTCTTAATATAAGATTAATAAAGTTATTCTTTTTTTTTAATTCCCATATGGTTTGAATTTTCTTTGAAGCAGTATGACATGATGCAAGAGCAATTGTACTAGTTTCCTGGCTATTTCCAGTTTCTGATCTATCTTGATAAGTATGTAAATCCCAGACTGCAGAGTCATCACTACCGTCTTTGATGAGCTCAGCTGTAATACTCTGGTATAATGAGCCAGATCTCCTTCTCACTGAAAATCAATAGAAATATCCCATTGATTACAGAAGAAGGATATGGCATGCATTAATATAATGTTTGCACTGAAGTAACCAGCACTTAACTGGCATAAAAAATGGACAAACAATGCAAACACTAAAGCCAGAGTAACTTCAATCAATTTGGTGGAGAATTAGCTCTGAAAGAATCAGTTACACCATTTTACGTTTTACCTGCCTACATCCATATTGAATTAGCTGTATGGCACAGTGCTATGATAGCTGCCTACCATGTGAGCTGTTGTATAAAACAGGGTTTGCATACAAATTCTGTGCCTATGGTTTCTAATATCTCTCCTCTTCCAAAGCTCTATATAGACTGCCAGCGAAACTCCACAAGTGTGATATTACCTCAGTACACAATCTGGCACATAATTTAGTGTGATGTTACTTCCCAGTTCCTTGAGTAAAGCAAATCCACCCTTGAAGTGATGGATTTGAGGATCTGGCTTCTTGGAGACAAGAAAAGAGATGGCACACAATAAGGACAAATGTAAACCAGGAACAACTCCAATGTCAGTAGAAACGCTGATGTAAGTGGAATCAGAAACATACCTCTTCTATTGATGTGTTCTCCTCCAGACTGAATTTCATCTTAGTGCAGGGACTCTGTGCAAAGCCCTGTTTATAGGACTTGTATCCTATAAACACAAATCTGGCTTGAATGAGGCTATCCATATGTTGAGTGTTTGCACTGCAGATAATTTCACCCATGCAGAGTACTTATGTATCCAAATAAATTCTTAAAGAACCATGTTGTATGTATGGTGTACATTTTCCCTCTCCATAAGTACTTACTCTATTTTACCTCCACATAGTTATTAAAACATTCATTTTATTCTTCAACCTTAAGTCTTTTTTCCCTAGGTACTAATGTATGGGATACCTTTACTGAGGTCCAGCTATCATTCAGAGTATAGTGAAAGTTGTTTCCCTGGCAACTGTATTTATATGCACAAACTGCTCTTCTCCACCAATTTTGGTTTCTTTCCAGTCTTGCATCTTACATATAGACTTAGATGTGAATTCTGCCTACAACCATCTCACACTGACAACCTCAAAATTACTTTTTATGTCACTTAGTTTACTCTGTTCACCATACCTATATAGACCTTCATGACTATAAAACCAGATACAAGACCAAGCCAGCAGGGTTATCAGTGGCTGAGGAGGAGGATATACACTCTGTTATTCAGACTTCCTGTCCCTTTCACTGGCTCTGATAATGAAGTAAACAACAAAAAATTCAACACTGAAAAAGGGAGGCCCAGAAAAAATGTATGGAGAAAAAACTCTCCATTTTTTTGCACTATCACAACATGGCTGCCATTTGGAAGTATTTCTATCTTTTGATTGCTATGGCCAGAAAAGGAAAGTGCAAGTCCCTTATTTCCCTGAAAACAGATTACAGATAAACATAGCGTATATGTTTCTGAGAGTGAGTACTAGATAATAAAACAAAATAAATCTGGATTCTAACCATTGATTTAAGAATATTTATTAATTTATAGATACAGATAGGTGATACAGACCAGTCAGTTTCACCACTTCAGACCACTCAGGTTCCCACTCAGGTTCCTGGAGAAATCATGGAGCATGTACCCAAGGAAGCCATTACTAAGCACTTGGAAGAGGAGAAAGTGATCAGGAACAGTCAGCATAGATTCACGAAGGGCAAGTCATGCCTGACCAACCTGATGCCTTCTATGATTAGATAACTGGCTCTGTGGATATGGGGAAAGCAGTGGACTTTAGCAAGGCTTTTGATACTGTCTCCCACAGCATTCTTGCAAGCAAGCTAAAAAAGTATGGGTTGGATGAATGGACTGTAAAGTGGATAGAAAGCTGCCTGGAATGTCGAGCTCAACAGGCAGTGATCAATGGCTCAAAGTCTAGTTGGCAGCCGGTATCAAGTGGAGTGCCCCAGAGGTTAGTCTTGGGGCCAATTTTGTTCAATATCTTCATTAACAATCTGGAAGATGGGATAGATTGCACCCTCAGCAAGTTTGCAAATAACATGAAGCTGGGGGGAATAGTGGATAAGCTGGAGGGTAGGTCTAGGATTTAGAGTAACCTAGACAAATTGGAGGATTGGTCCAAAAGAAATCATAATCTTCAACAAGGAAAAGTGCAAAGTCCATGCACAGGTAGATCTGGGAACCAACTGGCTAAGCATCAGCTCTGCAGAAAATGACCTGGGGGTTACAGTGGACAATAAGCTTGCTATGATTCAGCAGTGTGCCCTTGTTACCAAGAAAGCTAATGGCATATTGGGCTGCATTAGTAGGAGTGTTGCTAGCAGATCGAGGAAAGTAATTATTCCACTGTATTCTGCACTGATGAGGTCACATCTGAAGTACTGTGTCCAGTTCCCCCTCCCACCCCCCCCCCCCCCCCCCAGGATCAAAAGGATGTGGAGAAGTTAGAGAGAATCCAGTGGAGAACTAAGGCACATGGCTGAGGAGGAGAGGCTGAAGGAACTGGGTTCATTTAGTCTTCAGAAGAGAAAATTGAGGGGGGATTTGATAGAAGCCTTTAACTATCTTAAGGGTGATTACAAAGAGGATGGAGCTAATTTTTTTCTCAGTGGTGGCAGATAACAGAACAAGGAGCAATGGTCTCAAGTTGCATCAAAAGAGATTTAGGTTGGATATTAGGAAAAACTCTCACTAGGAGGGTGGTAAAGCACTGGAACAAGTTATCTAGAGAGTGGTGGAATCTTCACCATTACAGTTTTTTAAGGCCTGAATCAACAAAGCCTTTGCTGGAATGAACTTGTTGGACATGGTCTTGCTTTGAGCAGGAGGTTCAACTAGATGACCTCCTGAGGTCCCTTCCAACCCTTATTTTTCTATAATTCTATGAACCATCCTTAAAAAGTAATTAAAATGATGTCCAGTGTTCCTTTTTGATGCTAGATGCTTCTTAACCCTATAGATGCAACTAGATTCTAAGACCCAAATCTAACTTGACCTTTAGGCAGGTAAGCAGCACTAATGCACTTAAACTTAGTTGACTGTATGGATATTAGATCCTATTTCCTGCATTAAGTCCCACAGAAAACTGCAATGTTTTAATGATAATGATGAGGAAGAGGAGGGTACCTCTTTTAGTTTAGTGGTAAGGGCATTTACCTTAAGAAGGAAACCCAGCCAAAGGTGGTTGAACTTGCATCTCCTACTTCCCAGAAAGATTTTCTAGCAGCAAGTTGTAGCCCATGCAAGGCCAGGAGTATATTATGCCCTCTTGCTGAAGACTGTAAAACAACTGGACTACTCAGATCAAAAGATATGTGGAGCCAGATAAAGAGCAAGTAAGAGGGAGCATTGCTCCCTATTCCAGGGAGCAGGGCAGGGGGAGATAGAGGAGGGGGGAGGGAACCATGGGGGGACCCCCACCAGGCCTCATTCCCTGCCTGCTCTCCCAGAACCCCGAGCACCCCCGACTCCTGCCTGCTCTCCCAGCCCCCTCACCCATGGCTGCCCCACCTGGCCCCAGCTCCTGGTTTGTTTTTTTCTAAAAAGCCCTCACTCACCGGCTGCTGCCAGGTGGGGGGGGTGATCCCCACTTCCCCCCACTGCATGGGGGACTCTGCCACAAGCACCCATCCCCCACCCACTCTCCCAGACCAGTCGATAGCTGCCCTGCCTGGCCCCAGCTCCTTGTTCTTTTAAAAAAAAAGCCCCTCAGTCACCGGCTCCTGCAGCAGTTGTCGGGGCTTCTGGGGGCTCATGGCAGCGTGGGGTAGTGGTGGGCAGCAGAGATCACCTCCGCTCCCCCACCAGGCAGGAGCCAGTGAGTGCAGGGCTTCTTTTTTTAAAGCTGCTGGGGCCGGGCGGGGCAGCCATTGACAGGGCTGGGAGAGCGGGCAGGGGATTGGGCCTGTTTGATTCCGAGTTCCAGCCAATTTGGTGGCAGATGAATCTCCGAATCAGATTCAGCTGAATTGGTTCGTGACAGTGATTCGAATCACCAAATCGAATCATTGCCCCCCAAATCGGCCAAGTCCAAATCCAATGCAAATACCAGCCCCTTCACACAGACCTAGCAACTAGCATTTGGGGAGCTTACACTAAATTACACATCTTCCCGGGCAGAATGTGCTCTCAGCAGAGTGTAAATGGCCAGAGCAGGTATCTTCTGAGCATGATCAGATGGACAAGGCAAGTTGCATAAGAGGAAAAGGATCTGAAACCTAGAGGGAGCTGAGTAAGCACTTTTTTACCACATGAAAACAGAGTTTGGGCCTACATGTCAACTTTTTCTTAAATGAAACCACAGTGGCATTTTTTTCCTTAGTATGATAACAGTTCATTCTGATTCACCTAAAAATATCACAAAGAGAAGAAGCTGGTTCATGGTATAAAGTCCATTGTTTTTTATAGTGCTTTCAAAAAGCTGTGGGAAGCTAGCCATCAATAATTCAAAGATAGTCTTAAGGAACAGATTGGCTTATATCTAGCTTGTATGCAATAAACAATATAACAGACTTGGCATTAAAATTGAAACTTTGAGGCAACAATCACCTTAATCCAGCTAGTTGTTTATGGCTCAGCTCCTCAGAAACAGAGTACATTTAGAGCAAGTATTCTCATGTGCGCCTTTCATCAAAGCCAAAAATCAATTGCTGCAATCTTGCAGTTAGTGAAGCACTGTCCTGGCTGAGGGCAGCATCATTCTGTCCTGCCTTTTTAATAAAAGGTTTTTCACAAATAATAATCTTTCTTTTCATTATATAGAAGACTAGAATTCCCTGCCGAAATTTTAAATACAGTTTTAAAAGGCACCAGGTAGGATAGGAATCCCTGCCTCTGGTTGACAGTTGCAGTGTTAGCCATACACAATGAAATAAACAAGAATATTAGAGAGAGCATCCTGTTTTTCTAATGCTTTGTTCTCACTGTGAAATGAATGAGCTGATAAAGCATAAGTTAGAAGCTTAGTTTGCCTATTTGTTCTAGAGAGGAGCATAACATTTTGGTTAAGGCACCGGGCCAGGATTCATGGTATTTGTGTTCAGTTGCACACTCTGCCATAGATTTTCTGTATGACCTTGGATGAATTGCTGAATCTTTTTATGCTTCTGTAATAAGGAAATAATGCTTGCTTTCTTCCATTATTGATCTATCTTGTCTGTTTCTGGCTTAGGAAGTTCTGTCCCTAGATAATCTTTGTATGTACAGCACTGAGTATAATTGATTTTAACTGGGCCTTGTAGGTCCTTGTAGGTGTTACTCCAATGAAAATCAGTTACAGTAACCCAAATTTTCCAAAAAGTATCCTGATACTTTGAGTGCAGAGCTAATAATGAAGACAGCAAAGAGAGAGAGAGGGGTTAATTTCAAATGGTTTGGGGAAATGTTAAGACGTACACAAGCTTCAATAATAGTTTTAATCTTTTTCCTGATTACAAAATCAGGATGATTATAGATGTGCTTATGCTACCTCACCTGAATATCATCTTACAGACATGGAGCTTTTCCTTCAAATGGATGTAAAAGCATTTTACCGACAAGTATTCTATGTCTGTGCCACCATGTACAGGGAAATGAAACACAGAGCTGAATTTCCCAGTTGCGTAGTAAAAGTTCATTACTGTTTTAGAGCTGGTCAAAAGCTTTTGAAATTATCCATTTTTTTTTCTATGAAATAGCTAAAACCTCAAACTAGAGAAATTTTAATGTTTGGAAACTTGTAATTCTTTCCAAAAAGCAAAACAAATTTGGGGGTTTGTAAAAATGATGTTTTCAATTTTTATTAGAAAGAGAAGAAAATATCCACCAAAACAGTGAAAAATAAATAAAAACAATTATTTATTTCACATTTTTTAATTAAGTCATTTACCTTTCTCTGACCAACTTGACAGGTCTTCTGTCAGAGGAGCTTATTTTATGGACATAATGAAAGGGGAACAAGGCATACTCCTCAAGGAGTTAGATATGAACTGTTTTCAGCTTTCCAGGATACTCCTCTCAAGTGCATATTGCACAGTGTTGCCAATCCTCCTGATTTCATGCCCTCTTAGCCTTTATAATGTAAATGATGATGGCTGTCTGCAGATGCTTCATTTTGACCATGAAAAAGAAAAAGAAGTGTGACTGGGGTGGTTCTTAAGAAAAATGACAAACACAATCAACAGACTCTTGGAAGCTTAGCATAAACACTGTGTACAAAGAACAGCGAAGAATGTGGAGAAACTCATTAATGTTATAGCATACAACTGCTCTCAGGGTTAAATAGACATTGCAAACTTTGTGTCAGCATAGATACAAGTAGACTCCCAAATAAACAATTCATTTCATTCATACCGCTCCTCTCATGCTTTAGTGTAAAGAAAACTCCCCTTCATTCCTAAGACATATCCTTTTTTCTTTTGTTCCAGGGAAGAATAAATAACTGAGTGTGCTGTGCATTCGTTGTGAGCAACTATGCAAGCTCTCTGAAGCAGCAGAACCATTAAAAGTAGGTAAGCTCTTCAACTCACATGAAAATTGGAAACCAGATAGAAGAAATACTAAGATGAAATGGAGAATGGTGGGTACTTCTGGAAAGATGAAAGGAGCCTAGAAGAGCAACAGCCTAATTAACCAGAAGTGGAAATCCACAAAGTACAGCACACTTCTATAAATGGTTAATTGTTATAAGGCATTAAAGTTTCATTTTATATGGAAAATTTGTGACAACTGAAATGAGAATGAAAAACACAAGGGACTGTATGAATGCCCTGGATTGCAAATTAATAGTATAAACAACAGACTCCAGGAAAACAAAGCACTGAACAAAGATGCTATTGAAATAAATACCAAATTCTGAAAACAGCAGAGAAAATAAAGTCTAGACTGTTTGTGGTGAACAGGATAACTTGCCAAGTGAAGCTTCTATATTGGTTATAATGCTTGATATGTTTGCAGCACTTTCTCTCTGCCTATGAATCTCAATACTCTTCATAAGTACAGTGATGTCACAACACTTAAAATGTTATTCTAAGTAGTAGCATAAAGTTTTATGTCTGAGGGCAACTGTAATACTTATGAGGAGGCCAAATATTTCAAGTGTGACTATTGATCAGGTGCCCAACTTAAGACCTGACCTTTCAGAGCAACTAAGTATGTGCCACTCTAACTGAAGTAACTGGAGCTGCAGCTACTCATCACTGCAAATCAAGCCTAGGGCATCATTAGCTGGTCATCCAAAAACAGAGGAATCCAAAATCAGTAGCCACTTCAGAAAATGTGGCTGTAAGTCACTTATCCCAGATCACCAAGGAAGGCCTTGGCAGAGCCAGGAATATAAGGCATTACCCTTGGCTTCCAGCTCTGTACTTAACCACAGTACAATCCGTCCTTATTACATTATAGGTATATAAATTATGAAATAGAACAGCTTTAACAAAAAGCTGCTTAGACAGTGGCCTAACAACAATACATGCTTTTGACAAATGTGAAACTAAAAACGTGCTATGTGTTAAAGTATATATATCACAGTATATGAGATCTTGGTAAATATCTAACTAAAATCTGCAATAGCAATGACTTCTGAGGCAAATAGCAAACAAAAACAATAGCATAAATTATTCACAAGTACCAATTCTTTAAAAGTGCTTTCCATAAAAATGGAAAGAAAACTCTCTGTTTGGCTATGTTAAACCAACTCTCCCTACATGAAACTGGATTTGTGTAGTTCATAGCTTGCATCACAAGATAATTTGCAAGGTTAAATAACATACTGAATAGGCTATATTTCTGAAAGCAGTGGGCAGGGTGAATAAATTAATCTTTAGAGCATTGCCATTTCTAGGCAATGAGTCAGCATGTTTAGATGCATCAACAGAATCCAAATGTTTTAGTCATGAAGCCATTAACAGATGGAGAGAGAAATAATCAGGTAAAAAAAGAGTAGGTATAGGGGCAGTCTCTTCTAATATAAACTGGTGCGACTTCATTAACCTCTAACAGCTCCCTAACTTATGTACGCAGAGAATATGACCTATATTTTCTATATTTTCATAGATGTTGAATTGTTTTGGGTAAGGATTGTGTTTTAATGGCACAAGGGAGCCCTTATACTGAGTTGGTGGTCTGGACAGTACAAATGCTGTGCTTGCGGATGTTAAAAAATAAACAAAAATGTGCTTTATGGAAAGAAGCAGCATATTACTTCAGCCCAGCTCTACAGTGTCTGTAAACATAAGGCGCTTCAACGGGGTATTTGGGTACTTTTAGCTAAACCCAATTCAATCAGCTATTAGATAAAAACACCAAAAAAGCCCCACTAAAGCACCCGATCTTTACAGATACTGCAGAGCCAGATTAAAGTAATGCGCTGCCTCTTCTGGACATGCACATACACAGGGCTTGGCACAGGAATGCACAAAGTTTAAAGTAAAGTGCCGTTTAGGGGTGGGGGTTATGTCTGCAAGCACCCTACAAGTGATAGAGGTTTTTTTCAAGCTTGTTTTCTTTATTTGGGTTGTTACAAAAATAAAAAGGGTGCTTTGCTTAAGTGCTAGGTGTCTGTGAGACAATTTCCAAGTTGTTTTCAGCCGGCAGAACTTAGATTCATAGATAGTAGATTCGGAAGGGACCTCAACAGATCATCAAGTCCAACCCCCAGGCCTGGGCAGGAAAGAGTGCTGGGATCAGATGACCCCAGCCAGATGCCTATACAGCCTTCTCTTAAAGACCCCCAAAGTAGGGGAGAGCACCACCTCCCTTGGAAGCCCATTACAAATTCTGGCACACTTTACTGTGAAGAAGCTCTTCCTGATGTCCAGCCTAAATCTGCTTTCTATCAGTTCGTGACCATTGTTCCTTGTTACCCCAAGAGGCGCCCACCAGGACTAGGAACAGAGCATCTCCGATTCCTTGCTGCCCCCTGCAATTTGTCACCCTGCAACACTTTTGTGTTTGTCAGATGGCTCTTGAAAAGAAATGGAGTAACTAACCGAGTGTGCATCTGCACATTATTCATTTGAAGTAGGCTTACAATCCAGTAAAAATGCTGTACAGTAAGCCTAAAGAGGAGCACATCTACACCTGCTCCCTCTTGGGAGCAGCCTGGTACAGGGCCACTCCTGCCTTGCTCTGCCTACCTGCAGCAGCCAGGGGGAGCTCCAGGCTACCCCTGGTGCTATCTCAGGGGCTGGCAAGGGGCACAGGGTGGTCCCAGTGGTCACTGGGCCAAGAGAGCTTTGCCAGCTATATCCTGGCCCCATACACGTTGAGAGGGGACCTAATGTGCATGGGGCTGGGAGAGAGATGTGCCTGTAGCAGGTAGAGCTCTCCTGGCCCCATGCTCATCCAGATCACGAACAGCTCAGCTGTGTGGTCATTACACAGCTGCCAGCAAGCCCTCCAGGGGCAGCCAGGGAGCTGAGCAGCACCAGAACTAGAGACAAAGAACTTCATGTCCCCTTTGGCCCCCTGTTGGCTAGGCTGACTGGGTACAAATTTGTTCCCGGCCAGTGTCTACAAAGTTAATTTACTACCTGTATTTATAGGTAGTAGCTAACTGCACAGTAGACTGATTTACTGCACAGTAAATGTGAGCATGTGTAGACTTTGATGCTTTACTGCACAGTAGAGGAATCAACTGCACAGTAAAGCATCTCATGTAGACAAACCCAGAAGCACGAAAGCTCATCCAAACATCAGGAGCTATGTGTAGGAAGGCTCCTATCCCTGCAAACTTGTTGAGACTGAGTGGAGGTCTCAGCAAAGACAGAAAAGAGGTTGATGCTACATAGGGAATGGACAGGAGATTTAATAAGTAGTGTAATTTAAGTTTTTGGCACCCTAGGTGACAGAGGCAGGGAGGAAACATGAGCTCATGCATTTACTGCAGTTGGGGTGGTGACGTGGACTCCTGCCACAGTACAAGGTCCTTGAACAGTGGTGGTGGCACAGGCTCCCTGGGGTTTTCCATTCTGGCACCCCCTCTGAATTAGTGCCAATGGCTGATATCCAGTTTTCCCTACTCCCCCCAGTTATTCTGCTGGATTTATGTATTTCATAAAAAGAAGTTTATGTTTGTTTACAGTAATCACTATAGTCTTCTTAGTACTTTCCAACCAGGATTCTTACTGAGTCAGTAAAGCCAGTAGTAAAGAATGGCAGCTGGGGAATGAAAGTGAACCAAGCCATGGCATAGTCTGGGAGCACATTCAGTTGTAGAAGGAATCAATTCCTGCCATCCTGCACTTACCAATATTACTTCATAAAAATGAAAGGCATTTGTTCTATTCTCAGATAATCCATGCACTTGTTTTATTAATATAAATACAGAGCTGCAGATGTAACTATGTAATACTTTAAACTGGATGTTGAATATCTGGTCGAATGCTGCTGTTGGTTACACTGGTGTAAATCTAGTGGCTTCCATTAGAGCTGCTTTGCATTTTTCAAGATGTAACAGTAACATTTGTCCCACAGCCTTTGGTTAGCCAGGGATTCCTAAGGATTTGGAGCAACTCAGGGTTTTTCTTCAGTACAGGAGTTTTTAAACATCAAAGCACAACTATATTTCACATTTCTGAAAAATGACTGCTTATCTCAAGATTAGAAATACCATTAAAAGGGATGCTGGCAGGTCATTTTAGGCCTAACATTCAGGATTTCAAATGGTTTTGCAAAAGCTAACATGAATTGAAAAAAAGCCATGATTATCTTTATTTTAAATTAAATGGATTGTTTTTCTGTCTAAAAAAACAAATCCCTTGCTGTGCTTGTAACCCAGTGATTATAGTGTCTTAGTGGTATAAGAGAACTTGAATAAGAAACTGATATTTCTGCTGCCTTTTGAAACCTTCTATGGCCTAGAAGCAGCAGCCCCATAGGAACCAGGGAACAGAGGCCTGTTTTTTTACCAGTGAAATGTGTATTCATATAAGTAAGGTGTGAAAGACTTCAGGCTCCAAGATGTTACCTTCCGGATAAGCTGACACAGTAAACTAAACCACCTTACCACTGTTAGGAGAAAGACATATTTAATATAAGAAAATCATCATTTGAACCATTTCTCTATAAACCTGCTAAAGCAAGTACACCTAAAAATTTCTGTTTCATAGTTGGTAGGGTTGGAAGAGACCTGAGCAGATCACCAAGTCCAACCCCCTGCCATGGGCAGGAAAGAATGCTGGGGTCAAATGATCCCAGCTAGGTGATTGTCTAGCCTCCTTTTGAAGACCCCCAGGGTAGGGGCGAGCACCACTTCCCTTGGAAGTTGGTTCCAGACCCTAGCCACCCTGACTGTGAAGTAGTGCCTCCTGATGTCTAGCCTGAACCTACTCTCAATCAACTTGTGGCCATTATTCCTAGTTACTCCTGGTAGTGCTTGGGGGAACAGGGACTCTCCTGAAGTGCGGTGCCCAGAACTGGACGCAGTACTCCAGCTGCGGCCTGACCAGTGCTGCATAGAGGGGGAGGATCATCTCCTTGGACCTGCTCATAATGCATCTGTGAATGCATGACAAGGTGCAGTTAGCCTTACTGACCACGTCCTCACATTGGCGGCTCATGTTCATCTTGAAATCAATAATGACTCTAAGATCCCTTTCTGCCTCTGTGCTGATGAGAAGGGAGTTCCCCAGCCTATAAGTATGCTGCTGGTTCTTTCTCCCTAGGTACAGTACCTTGCACTTATCAGTATTGAATCCCATCCTATTCTCATCCGCCCACCCCTACAACCTGTCCAGATCTAGTTGTAGCCTGTCCCTCCCTTCTAGCATGCCCACCTCTCCCCACATCTTAGTGTCATCCACGAATTATTTGGTGATTTGGACATAGACACAGTTTTAAATGTTTTTCTATATACCTCTAGGTAGCAGGCAGCTCATCAATGCTGCAATACTGGGGCACATGGACTGTCCCACAAAAGCATGGGGGGGGGAACTCCCCAGCATGCTTGGCAGCAGACCTGGAAGTGGACCAGAAGCACTTCTGGTCCACTTCCAGGTCCGCTGGGGACCATGCTGGGGACCCCCCCCCCCCCTCCTCCTACTACCCTCTCCCTCCTGGCTCAGCAATCGGTACCTCCTGGATCTGAGGGGGGCATCCAGGGCTCCCCAGTGGCCAATCACCGAGCCAGGGGGCATGGCGGGGGGCGCTACCATTTCTGGTCCACTTCTGGGTATTTCTAGTATTTCTGGTCCACTTCTGAGTTCACCACCAAGCACATGGAGGCCCCCCCCACCACCACCACCACCCTCCTGTGGGATGCTCCATGTGCCCCAGCATCACAATGTTCATAAGCCACACTGGTACCTCAAGGTATGTAGAAAAAACATTTAAAGTTGTGTCTATGTCCAAATCGCTGATTCTCCAAATCAGCACAGAATCTTCAAGTGAGGCCTCACCAGTTCTGAATAAAGAAGAAGAATCATTTCCCTTGACTTGCAAGTAACACTACTGTTAATACAACCCAGGATACTGTTGGCCTTTTTTGCAACAAGAGCACACTGTTAGCTCATATTCAGCTTATGGCCCACTGTAACCTCCAAGTTCTTTCTCTACAGTACCCCAACCTAGCCACTCATTCTCCAGTCTGTATTTGTGTTTGCAGTTATTCCATCCCAAGTGCAGGACTTTGTATTCATCCTTATTGTATCTCATCTAATTGATTGCAGGCCATTTCTCCAGCCTATACATGTCATTCTAGATCCCTTGAAGATCTGCAGCTTCACTCAACTTGATGTCATTCACAAATCTGCTAAGCATTTACTCAATCCCTTCATCCAAATAATTAATGAAGATATTATTACCAGACCCAGTCCAGACCCCTGTGGATCCCCACTTGATACACCCTCTCAACAAGACATGGAGCCACTGATGACTACTCGCTGAACATGAAGATCCAACTAGTTACATATTCACCTTGCAATATTTTTGTCTAGTCTGTATTTCCTTAGCTTGTTGCTAATTAAAATATCATGGGAGACAATGACAAAGACCTTACTAAACTAAAATATATCATAACCACTGCTCTCCCCCCATCCACAGAGCCTGCCACCTTATTACAGAAGGAAATCAGGTTGGTCAGGCATCGTTTGCTCTTAGTGAACCATCCTGGATGTTCCTGTTCACCTTGTTCTTATCTAGGTACTTTACAAAAGATTCCTTGAGGAATGTTCTACAGTTAAATAAATATTTTATGCAAAAAAATTACCAGCTTAGAGTATCTTAGATTCTACTCCCACCACAGAAGCACTTACTTCCATGTAAGTCACAGAAAAGAGGTAGTGGAGGAGACGGGCTACTCCCATTGTTGAGCCTAACAGTTACTGATAGCAAGTGCCCAAGGAATGGAAGATCCAGGTTCTAGGCTCCATACATACAGTCAGGGTTTGAATCTACATCTTCTACTTCCCAGTAAAGTGCCCTAAAATTCATCCTGTGAACTAAGTGAGTTAAGAGCAGCCTCTGTGCCTCCTGCTGAAGCTATTCCACTAGCAACCAAGAGAAGAACTTACCTGAAGTAAGAAAGTGGGAGCCTGGCTTTGTGGCTCTGTGGGTGCATCTACATGAGATGCTTGCTGTGCATTGGCCTAATAACATTGTGCAGCAGCGTATCAGGGCAAAAACTGTGCTAATGGCCTACTGCACGGTGTTATTAGGCTAATGCGCAGAAGCGTCACTAAATAACTGTGCACTAGCACTACTGCGCAGCAACTCTAGGCACTGCACATTTAGTCAATACTTTATTTAGGAAGTTCTAAACTAAATGTGCAGTATCTAAGGCATATTAATGAGCACGAAGACGTGCTCAGAAAGAAGTTCCCTGGCCCCTGCTCTTGCTCCCACGACTGTCTATCCATTTTGTCCAAAAACTGTTAAAGAAAGAGAGAGAGAGAGAGAGAGAGACTATTTATTTACCTGAAACTGTCTCTGCAAGTACACTCTTGTGGTTCATGATTCAGTACTTATTGTTTGATAGCCATTGCACATTTAAGTGTTGCAGGGCACATCTAAACATACATTTATGTGACATAATTACAATGCATTAAGTACTGTGCAGTACCTGTTATGCACTTATTTAATATGCTGTAATCAATGCTACTGTGCAGTAGTGCCAGTGCATGTTTTTTACATAATGCTAATGCACAGTAAACTAATTCTACTGCACAGTAGTGCATTAGTGTGGCTTTTGCCATGACTGCTAATGCACAGTAGAATTAGTCTCTTGCGCTTCTTTTGTCTCATGTAGAGGCATCCGCTGTCCTCATATCTAAGATGAAGAGGATGGTTAAGTGATTCACTTAAGATGAAACTGTGGAAGAACAGGAAAAAGTACATTGCTGGCTCTCAATTTAGAGCCAAACCCTTAGACCACACCGAACAGAAAATATATAGTATATGGCTTAAGTCAATATAGTTATCCAGTAGCCCACTTCTTGTCTTGATTGAAGAGAGGTAGTTAGCCTTATTAGTCTGAAGACAGGCAGAAGGCAGGGCAGGATGGCACCTTAGAGATTAATTTAGCAACACCATACTTCATCATATGTTATGAATGATTCAGAGAGAGGTATCACCCACTCCTGCTTTCTGCCCATCACAGTCCTGCAAGGTATGTACAGTACACAAAAAGGACCTGATAAAGACTAGCAGGGGTCTGTGGAGCTCATATACTAACAAAGTGGAATGGGCGAAGTGGAGAGGAGGGGTGAAACGATGAAATTACAACATAAGATTAATAGCTTCCAAATGGAGATCGGATACTCAGTTGGATTTGCTCTTCCTGCTAATGGAGGGTCCAAATGTCAGATCAGGCATCTGAGTTCCATGCCAAGAACTGAGTTAGCAGTAGACTTTTAAAAGAATACTGCTCTTTTTCTTCCCTAACCACTGACCATCTTCCATTCAGATTTAGTAAAGAAGTACTCCCCAGGCAACCAAACATTGTACCTAGGTCCTAGTTTGTGATTTGATTATCCAGCTTAATCCCATTAGACACTGATCTTTTAAACAGCAGGAAAATTGCTGACAAAATGCCACCAAGAACATTAAAATTCCACTCACAGGAGGAATTTAATATCACAATTAGCTGCAGTAGCAACATAAGCATTATAATTGTTTACATTTATTTAGCTACTGATTGGGGTTTAAAAAAAAAAAACTTTAAGGAAAAATCAAGAGCAATTGTTTTAACAAAAAAATAGCCCTTAGATATTCTCCAACCAATATGGGGTTTCAGCTGACTGTTTTCTCCCAACTCAGGTATTTACCCACCAGTTCTACATGTTACATTTCCCATATGATGAAACAGGCTAGAACTCTCTCATGCTTCAGAACTCTTTAAGTGAAGGAGCTGTGTGTACTTCATGTAACGCTCTGAATACCCACCAGTGGTAGAGAAACAAAAAGTCCAAGTACTAAAGACTTAGGACAACATGTCAAAAGCTCCCAAATGACTTAGGTGCCTGAGTCCCATTTACAACAGTTACTAGGCACTTGGGAGTCTAAATTCCATGGACAAGCAACTGTACACAGACTCTTAAGAGTCAACTGTCTTTAGGCATTTAATTCTCATTGTAATCATGATCAGATTGGGTTCTTGGTATTGGTGAGAAATAACCAGCTAAATACTTTTAAGGATGTCCAACTCACTTTTGAAAACAAGCCTGAAGCTTCTAAGTTGCAACATGCTTGTGAAAAGGTTACACTTTGAATCAGATTGTCAACCACAGTTTCTGGTATTCTTGTTCATGCTAAGTAATGCCTTACATCTAACACCAGTGGGATTGCACACTATTTGTGCTTAATTTAGGTAAAGGTCAGCTTCTGAACCTTTCTTTTCTCTCAGTTCCTTGACACTTCCCACTTGTTCATACCCATTTCATAAGATGCAAAGGAGAGATATGACCTAAACTTGAAGACAAAGAAAAATCATTCAAGAAGCACAGAGGATTGGCACTAATTTCTTCAATATGATTTTTTTTTCTTTGTAATGTCACTCAGATTTAAATTTCTACTGTCAATAGACACATGCAGTAACTCTAGGTTTACAAGAAAGGATGAGATTAGGGTCCAAAGGTACAGTTTGAAAGTATGTTCTCTATGTAGGACAGGGGCAGGCAATTATTTCAGGCAGAGGGCCACTTACCAAGTTTTGGCAAGCTGTCAAGGGCTGCATGGGTATCCCTGCCCCTTGACAGATGCTTTGCCCCCTGGTTGCTATCTTGTGACCAGAAGTCCTGCCCCCTAAACCCTGACGATTGCCACCAGAAGTCCCTCCATTTGCCCCAAGAAATACTCCTTTCAGCAAAGGGGTTTTGACATCTCAGAACCAAAAATATACCAAATTATATTCTAAAAGTTGAACATCTACAACATTCATTAATTTGAATATTGTAGATGTCAAAAATGTCAAAAAATATTTTGTCATGATTTACATGTGTTTGTATAGTGTACATAGTGGTGATTGTGCAATAGCTGAAAATTAAGTCTTAATCTTGTATATTGGGGGGTGGGAGGCATGGGGATAAGTGAGGTGTGGGGGAGGGGGTGGGTGTGTCTGTGGGGGTGGATAGGTGTGGGAGGTGTGAGTGTGGGGTGAGGGAACATGTGGGTATGTGTGGATCTGTGGGGTATGAGTGGGTATGGGATTCTTGGGGGGTGTGGGGGGGTGAGTGTGGGGGTTTGTATGTATAGCAGTGCAGGCAGGGTGCATGTTTATGGTAGGGTATGCACGTGGGACTTACCCTATGAACACACATACACACACACATTGTCTCTCCCTCCCTCATTCCTCTCTCTGTCTCTCTCTTCCGGTCCCTCATTGCACAGACGTGTGCACATATGCACACCCTCCCACTTCTGGCCCTGGGGTACCAGCACGGGCCCTGTGCTTCTGTCATCCAGTGATGCACACGTCATCCAGTGAGCCAGGGGCCACGTGTTGCTGGAGTGGCCAGCAGCATGCATGGAAGCAGAGAAAGCTGTAGCAGGCAGAAGCTTCCAGTAGAGGGTGGGGCATGGGGCCAGGTCCTACCACTGGTTTCCCTTGGGTCCTTCTGCCCATGGCTCCTGTCATCTTTGACAGGCAGCCAGGAGCAGATAAATATAAGTTTTATAAATTTTTTAGGGGCCCCATAGGCCAGATAAAATGGCCTGGTAGCCAGATCCAGCTTGCCGGCTGTATTTTTCCTGCCTCTGATGTAAAAGAACAGAAAATAGCACAGCAAATGTTCAAAAGCAAAGTATCAGTACTGGTACACTAAGACTGTATAAAACTAGAAACACCTGTGCTCAGATATTCTTTAGTATCCAGCCATTAACTGAAATTATAAATGGCTTTACTTTTTGCATCGAGGAAGGAATGGCCCATTTACTCTCTGCAACCCCTATGTGAATATTTTCTCTTGGGTCCAGTTAGGTTTTGGAGAAAAGCAAAATGTATGTTGGTTTTATTTGGTTCTTTGGGTTATTCCATAAGAAAGTAATTGCTAATAGAGACCAGCAGAAAGATTCAAGCTTAACTAACTGTGTACCCAGTTATGCCAGAACAAGCGGTACCTTGCCATTCTGGAGGTTTCTGCCCTGATTCGGCTCCCTTTTTGCTCAGGCACTGAGAGACACTGAGTGGTTCATTCATGGGAGGCTTCCCTCAGCTCACCCAGTACAAAAGAGAGTCCTGGAATAGTACTGACAACCCATGGACACACACACATCACTGGTGCTTTTTGTGGCTCGTCCGTCCCTACACCCCTCCCACTTGCCAACTGAGGCCTGCTTGATGTTAGTGTTCCTACCACTAGGCAGACACAACCCAATGCCTCTGATCCCCTTGGGATTTGTGTGATATCAGACCCATAAGTGGTTCCAGAGTTCACCTTCAAGGGAATTTGATTCATGTAGCCTTAACCCAGGCACTATGTGGGTTTTCCTAAATTAACACAGATGACAATGAATTCATGGAACTTCTTAAATTCACAATGTTCCTAGTTAATTCATAGACTCACGTGATCAATAAGGAGCCTAATTAATTCATCAGCTTTCTTCAATAAATCAAGTTCAAAATTAATTTGTAATGGGTAAGAGTCAGATACTAGACCCCAATCAATTCCTGGATGCGTAGCCATCCTGGCTCCAGTTAATTCTCCTTATCAAATCAAATATTCCAAACCTTACTCACATCAAATGGCCTCCAGCCTTCCAGATTAATATTGCCTGTTCCTTCAAAGAACAAAAACATTTAAAGGGCAGACAGCACCTTTGCCACACCCAAGCGTTGGGCCATGGCTGCTGTCGCACTCATGTGCTTTCTATTTCAGCATCAGAGTACCATAGTCCATGAGGAGCCCTCCTCTGAGCAGCCCTGGATCACCTAGTAGCTGTGTACCCCGCTGCGTTTCCAGACTGGAGAACTGGCTCAGTTTCTTACCACTCTCTCCATTGCAGACTTGTATGCAATCACAGTACTCTGCTTTCTCCCACTGCTCTGCTCCACTCATGTTTTTCTAGCTAGCTATGGGCACAGATCTATGATGTCATGTCCAGCAAACCCCCACAGCCTCAAAGAACAGCCACTTATAAACCATGGCAGTGATGCTACTCACCGCTCGACTTCTGTCAGCTCCACACCTGCAAGTAAGTACTAGTCATTTCCCTACCTTACTGGGCATACTATTGTGTTTCTCCAGGGTCCTGCCATATCTCCTGGGGCCCTCCCATGTCAGGGATAGCACATGTGGAGTGCCGTGCTGTTACAAACTGGAACTCCCATTAAGAAAGACAAAAACATTAATTTGCTCTTGGTTCCCTCTGGTTTACTAGAACCAGGGCCTGGGAGACCTCCTGTGTTGTCTAAGCATATTTTAAACAAATTACTTACCATTGCTATTGCATTTGTCTCTATTCCTCCATACTTATGGCACATTGTAGAGTTGTTTCACTTTAGGTGATTTTTATGCAATCTGTGAAAGGGGTTAGTGTGGACAGGTCAACATGGATATTCCTGTGGACATTCTTGGACAAGTAGTTGCCTGCAAATCTGGCAGACTAGGCTTAATGTCTCAGAAGGCCCTTCTAGTCTTAGGTTCCTATGTTGTGACTCCTAATAGCTTCAAATAGAAAATTCATTTTTCTTCTATTTAACTTTTCATCATTCAAGATGAACCTCTCTTCTGTGTTCTACACAGTACCAACCCCATCTTCTCACTCTCTCTCTAAGGGGCCACCACCTCAGGGATGAAGAAATAAACTTGTTGAGACTAAGGAATACAAGCAAAGAATCCATAAGAACAAAGGAGTCACCAAAGCAAATACAGGTAATGGAATAAGAATCTGTAGCCCCTGTTTAAATCATACTTCATACTATCTGGTTTATGGGGCATTTATTGTTTTTCAATTTCCTGTTCAAACTGGTTTTAAAAATTTTGCTGCCTGAGAACAGGAATTCTGAAGTCAGTAATAGATTGTCCAGGGAAGATAAAGTGTTGTGACACAGGCCTTTGTGTCTTTCTCCAGCTGATGTCAGATCAGTGTTCATTCATTCTTACATGTAGAGATCACCCTGTCTGTCCAGTGTAGATAGCAGACAGACACATATGATATTAGTAGAGTTGAAGGTGGATTAACTTTGATTGTTGTACTCAGTATTTGGTCCAGGTTTGCCCCCTAAGACTTCCTTGAGAAAATCATCCTTTTCTAGGAGGGGTTCGAGATCATTAATAGTGTATCTAAGGTGTTCAAGCTTGGGGTTGTAGGTGACTACCAAAGAGATTCCATTGTCCCTGCAGCAGGGTTGCTATTGCAGCACGCTGGAGCAAGGTATGAGTCTAACTTTGTTGATCTGAATTGCAACAGTTTTGGAATTGCATTGTAACTGTAGGAATCCCTGCTCCAAAACCTTTAAGTATTCATTCCATTCAGTGGAATCAGAGCAGATATGCTTGTAATGCAGAGCTTGGCTCTAGATGATAGATCTAGTGATGTGCTTAAGGTTAAACATGATGGTGTGAAGGTAGCTGAGGCAGGCAGTCAGTTTCTGATATAATATGGTCGTGATGTATGCATTCCAAACCTTCCCAGTGATGTCTGGAGATGATTCTGCTGGATGGAGTGTTTTGGAGTTAGTCTGATGGAGAAGCAGAAGTTGTTAAAGTCCTAGTGAAATTTCTCTTCAGATTCTTTCCCATGTATCCATATTATCAAGATGTCACTGTGCCTGAGGTATACCAGTGGGGTGAGGGGGCAGCTGCTGAGGAAACAGACTTCAACATCTGTCATAAATATGTTGGCATATTGGGGGATCATACTGGATCATATTGGCAGCACCATTCATTTGATAGGTATAGGAAGTCCCCAAACCTAAAATAGTTGTGTGTGAGGACAAAGCAGGAGAATGCAATTGAAACAGAAGTAGTTTTCTCATAAGAACATAAGAACTGCAATTTACTGGGTCAGCCATAGGTCCATCTCACCCACTATCCTGTATCATACAGTGGCAGAGAGTGAATGCTAAAAGGGGGAGTGAACAGGGCATGATATGAATATTTTCCAGTTCCTCTTCCATTTGCAGTCTCCAGCATTTAAGGTGTAGTAAGTTCTGATTCAGAAGCTGTACCCTTACTCCCATGCTCAATAGCTACCGATTCACCTGTTCTCCAAGACTTTATCCAATCCCTTTTTGAAACTGCCTAAACTGTCAACTTCTACAACATTTGGTGGCAATAAGTTCCACATTTTGATTACATGCTAGTGGGAAAACTAACTTCCTCTTGTTAGTTTTAAACTTACTACTTACTAGTTTCATTTTAAAACCCCTAGTTCTTGTAGTGTGTGAGATAGTATATAATAAATTCCTATTTACTTTATCTTCACCATTTAGTATTCTGTAAACCCTTATCATGTCTCCCCTCAAGCATCTCTTTTCTAAACTAAATAGGCCTAACCTCTTTAGCCTCTCCATATATGGAACTCCCTCCATACAATTAATCATCCTTGTTGATCTTATCTGTACCTTGTCTAGTTCTTCTACACTGTTTTTGAGGTGTGGGGACCAGAACTAGGCACAGTATTCAAGATGTGAATGCACCATGGATTTACAAAGGAGCCTAATGATACTATGTTTTGTATACTGTTCCTTCCTTAATGATTTCTAACATTTTGTTTGCCTTTTTGACAGCTGCTGTGCACTGAGCTGATGTTTTTAGTGAACTGTCCACAATGACTCCTAGATCTCTTTCTTGTGTGGTACTAGCTAATGCAGAGCCCATCATAGTGTAGATATACTTAGGGTCATTTTTGCCTGTGTGCATCACCTTACACTTATCTACATTGAATTTTATCTCCCATTTATCTGCCCATCCAGTATCACTGGCATTACTCAGTAGTGCCAGATCCTCCTGTAGCTCCTTTGAAGTCTGCTTTGGTCTTTACTACTTTGAATAACATTGTGTCATTCACAGATTTGGCCACTTGCTACTCATCCCCTTTTCCAGATCATTTATGAGTATGTTAAACAGGATTGGTCCCAACACAGATCCCTGGGGGAGCCCACTGTTTATTTTTTTCCATCCCAAAAACTGACCATTTTGTTCATTTTTCTATCTTGAAGACAATTTATAATCCATGGATGGGCCTTCCCTGAAAATCCATGACTACCTAACTTTGCTGAGAGACTCTGATGGGGGACCTTGTTAGAGGCTTTCTGGAAGTCCAGATACAGTGTGTCATCTGGATCACCCTGATCCATTTACTTAGTGACACCCTCAAAAACACTCTTGTAGTTTGGTGAGGCATGATTTCCCTTTGACAAAGTTATCTTGATTCTTCCCCAGAAAGTTACATTCATCTAGGTCCTGAACAATTTTTGTATTATTATTATGGTTTCTACCAGATTCCAAGTAGACTCAGTAGACAGTAGACTCACCAACCTGTAGTTCCCTGAGTCCCCACTACAGCCTTTTCAAATATGGGAGTCACATTGGAGATCCTTCAGTACTCTGGTACCAAGTGTATTTGTAAGGTTCCATACTACAGTTAGGAGCTCAGCAATTTATGATCTGGGCTCCTTCAGTACCCCAGGATGAATCACTAGGTTCTAGTGATTTGCAGATGTTTAGTTTATCGATTTCTTCTGCAACCTCATCTACTGAAACCTCAATTTGGGTCAGCTCCACTGATTCATTTCTAGAGAAGGGTATATCCAATGGGGGAATCTCCCTAACATCTTTCACAATGAAGACGGAAGCAAAAAATGTATTTAGTTTCTCAGCAATGGCCCTCTCATCCGTGGTACCACTTTTACATCCTGACCACCCAGAGCAACAACATCTGTTGTTACCTTTTATGTCTCTAGCAAATTTCTACTCAAATTATTTCTTAGCCTGTCTTATTAGGGTTTTACATTTAATTTGCCAGAGTTTGTGTTCTTTTTTATTTTCCTCATTAGGATTTGTCTTCCATCTTTTGAAAGAAGCCTTTCTACTATTTATTGCCTCTGCAACTCTGCCATTAAACTATGCTAGCTTTCTTTTGGTCTATTTTCCATTCCTTTTTTTTTTTTTTTTTTTGGGGGGGGGGGGGGGGGTTGATTTGCAGTATACATTTGCTCTGCCTCCAGTATGGTGTTCTTAAGCAATTTCCAAGTTGCTTACAATTTCAGTACCTAATTAAGGCCCCATTTAACTTCTGTCTAAGTAGCTTCCTCATTTGTGTATTCCTCCTTCTTTAATTTAAATCTACTGCAGGAGATCTCTCCTTCACAGATGTCAAACCCAATATATTGTGGTCACTACTGCAGAGTGACTCGGTAATACTTACCCTTTGCATCAAATCCTGTGCACTACTTCAGCCTAGGTAAAGAATGGCCTTTTTTTTTTTTATATAGGTTCCAGGACCAATTGCTCCAGAAAGCAGTCTTTTTTTCCCCTTTTTTCCTCATCGGGGACAATGTTCTATATGGCTTGTAATTAATTGCTCCTTATGGGGGATATTGGTATACAAAGACAACATCCATAGTAGCTAATACAGTATTTGCCTGAAGCTTGTCAATGAAGCCCAGGTTCTTTAAGCAATCTGTGGTGTATTTCAAATAGACAACAGCTCCAGTGGCATATGCATATGAAGCTGCTAAAAGACACAAAAGCCTGTCAGAACACTTGAACATCCTTGGACACTCAAATCACTCACTGCACTTTATGCACTGTTCTATGCTGTCCTTTCATATCATCTGATGAAGTAAACTAGAGTCATGAAAGGTTGTGCTCTCTATATATCTTATTTAGTTAGTCTATAAGGTACATATATACTCTGCCTTCTGACAGCTCACTACTTCTTTCAGTTATTTCTGAACCATTGTGTTAACTATAGCAGAGTACAGTAACACTGAGAATGCTATGTAAATTATATATATTGCCAATTTTACTTGTCTATTTATGAGCAGAAGTGCTTATTTCTCTCAAATTCAAATACAACTTCCCAGAATAAAGTGTTAACTTAACCCTTCCTATTTTTAGTAAAATATACCTACATAACTTCTGTGTCAGCATTCCCCTATAACACTGGGGGTTAAACTTTTTGGCAGGGATGCCACAAATAAGTCCGACACCCCTTGTATTTCTACTCCAGTCCCCTTCCCTTGCCCATTCTGCTGCTCTGCTTTCTGTCTGCTCCCTCCTTGATCTGATGTTATACTTTCTCCTCCGTGCCCTATGTGCCACTGTGCCTGACTGCCCCCTCTCTAATCTGCCACACACAGGATGCATCTACACAAGATAAATTGGATGAATACCTTAAGGTTTTGGAGCAGGGATTCCTACAGTTATAATGCAATCCCAAAACTGTTGCAAGTCAAAGAAACAAAGCTAGATTCATACCTTGCTCCCATGTACTGCAATAGCAACCCTGCCACAGGGACAACAGAACCTCTTTGGCAGTCACCTATAGCCCCAAGCTTAAAGATTTTAGACACACTATTAATGATCCCCAACCCCTCCTGGAAAAGGATGACTGTCTCAAATAAGTGATAGGGGGCAAACCTGAACCAAATAATAAGTACAACAATCAAAGTTCATTCAGGTAGTTAATTTACTCACATTTAGAGCAAATTACTGCGCAGTAAGCATCTGTATGTGTATGTGCCTGCAGTGGCTGCCCATGCTACTTATGGCATTCTTGCTGCAGGTTGGCTGCCCCTATCCTACAACAGAGGATCTCAACCTTTTTAGGTTTAAGGCACCCCTTATTAAACTTAAGGCAGCCCTCAGAAAAGTCCTGGGTCTTAGTTTTCACTCATTTTTTGATTACAGAGAAATAGAGGAATTCTTCAGTTGGAATAACTCAGAAAGACCATAACAGGTCAGAACGTTTTTAACACTATGAAACCTTGCTTTTTTTTTATCTCGTGAATCATGTTTGTATACACCCTCCAGGCACCCCAGGGTGCCTCAGCAGCCTTATTGAGAATCATTGCCCTACGGTATTATGAATAGTCTGATTTCATTTTGCAGAAGATTGAGCAGTTTGCAATGTTTTACATGAATAAAAGCACAGGATAAAAGAAAGCAAACTGTGAGGAGGAGGTTGTGTGTCTGAATAACATGAGAGAAATTCTAACAAAGTAAGACAAAAAGAAAAGAATTCTAGGATGTAGCATACCCTTTTTGTTAATTATTTTAAATATATATCATCCTATATTAGTTTCCCCTTTTCTATTAGCTTCTCTAAAAGCCATTTCTGTTTTAATTTTTTTTAAAGTTACGAATACAGGGAAAGGTTGCTTGAACTGTGAGATGTATCTATCTGTCATTCTGTGACAGCTACTGACCAGAACAAATCAGCACAAGATACACACTACCTATAAAACATACATTTGCTGCCCTCTTTTGGAGCAAGTGAAAACACAATAGATGATTGAAAGTGTTTTTGTTATTAACTGCAGTTTTCCTTTGCTACATTGCTCCTAGTCAGGGGACTATTAGTCAACTATTATATTTACTATATTATAAATACATTGCTGGTTTGGGGCACTGCACTTTGACTGACCTTTTCCATAGCAAAAATGAAAGAGAAAGTACTTCTAGCAAGATGCTTCCCATAATGTGCATCCAGTAAACATATATGTAAACATTGAACATATCAAATGAGAGGTTTGTTTCTCAACTTTTAACATAACTCATTTTTTAGCTCTTATTTAACTTCATTGGAAATTTGCTTAAATAAATCATGGTTACATTTGAAAAGAGTATACTAGAAAATATAAAGAAGTTAGTCTGTTCATGATAATAGGCATTATGATTACTAACGAATGGTAATTTCTCTGCCGTCTTTACTCGTACCTTCACTTGGACCATAATACACATTTCCCTTAATGAACTGAGAAACAAATAAAATGTAATGTAAAGTAGTAATCTGAGGTACTTCACAAAAATAAGTATCATGTTTTCAGAGATGTATTCTATAAATGCTGCAGGAAGAACATAAGCAAGCTAACAGAGAATCTAGCTGGGGCATTAGGACAATAGCAGCAGTTGATAACACTGGCCAAGGACATCGTGATTAATAATAGAAACCAAAATGGCTGTTGAAAGAGAGAGCCATTAGCAAGTGCAGGGAAAGGATGCTTTGTAAATGGCTGAGTTTCTAAATTAAGGCGATTCTGCTATGCAGCACAGGTTGCGGAAGATAACATTATTGTATGCGCAAAGGAAGTCCGCTTACCCTACAAACAATCATGGTACACATAGGTTAATCTGTACCAATGTGCTTTCCTGTACAATCTGTCTAACATGATGATAATAAAAGTGGATATCATTTTCCCTACCATTTAAAATCTTCAGCAGGGAATCACAAGGCAAATAAATATTTTCCAAATGTTCCAAATTTATCCTAACTGAAAATTATACTTTAAAACTAAACATGAGGATGGTAGTTGTAAATTATTAGATTATTATTAGAATTTAAAAAAAGGCAGGGCAATTTCATTCTTTAAAACTTACTACAAAAGAAATCCTCAGCAAGAACTTGACTATTGATAAACTAATGTATATTTGAGAAAGGACCCAAATCCAGACCCAAACAGACATATTGATACAAAATGTAGCTTGCCATTACTTAATGCTTGGAGGTTTATAACAGATTAGGTGAAATCATGGACCTGAACCAACCTAAAACGTGAAGCTCAGATCCCTGTAGCTCAGTTTCATTTTGATTGTCAGCATACATGGCCTAACTGATTTAAAGTTGAAAAAAAATAATGGATTTGCATCTAGACTGAGTGATATCACTTTTTATATTTGTTATTACTGGGAATGGCAATCTAATGAATTAATTGCATTATGCTTCAGTGGGATTAAATATGAAGATTTTAGGTGACTGGTATTTTGCAAGTTAATTTTACTGGAATAGCTAAAGTGTGCTGTCTGAAAGGCATAAACAGCATACAGTTCTCAATATAGTTTACAGTGCCCAGTACAATCACCCCAATTCAGCAATATACTAAGGCACCATACCTAATTCTAAGCATATAATTAGTTCTGCTAAAGAGTAGATAGGATCCAATGTCTACAGAGGAAGTATCAGCTGTTGTTAGGACTCTCTGGGACTTGCTTGCCACTACACCAACAGGTATTTGTGGGTTTATGATAGACAAGCAGTATTAATGGTAGGGATGACCATATTTCCTTGAAACATTAAAATTAATAGGAAACGTTTGTCAGGTTGTGAAGTCTACCAGGTTGGCCAAGAAAGAAGATTAAATCAGGAACATCCAAAATTATACCTTGAGCTTAAAAGCCAAGCTCTCTGCAGCTGAGAGATGTAAAAGAATGTTATTCCTGTGGGCCCAGCAAAACATTATATCACATACTTCCTCTGGACACAGAGCCCTCATCCCAAGCTTCTGAAACTTCCTGGCAATTCTCTTATCCCAGGAGATTTCTGAACTGATGGTTTGGTTGGCCTTGGGTTGGTACAGAACCTTCATGGGCAAAAGAACTGCCAGGAAGTTTCAGGATATTGATTTCTTCCTTAAATACAAAAAGGAGTAAAAATGGATTTCCTCACAAAAGACCTTGCTCTCCACCTTACACAAGTTCAGGAACTATCCCTGTCTTCCAAAGTATATTAAGAAATCCTTGCATCTTACAAAGTATGTCATTTCATTTAATCATATTTTCTCACTGACACTTTTCTTAATTAAAATACTTAACTAAATTTAAAATTCTAACAAACTTCAAAACAATATTGTTTAGTGAAACTGTTTTTATAATTTTTTATATTATCATCTCATTTTACCTTTGAATTCATACAAGTATTAAAGCCAGATATTTGTAGCTGACTAATCCAACCGAAGTGCATTGGTATATCCATGCATAGATATGAATTTACCACATACACATAAACCATTTGCATGTTTTTCCCACTCCTAAGAGCCTTGTTTGCACATTGTCCCCACTCCCTAAACGCTCAGGGAGCTCTTAACCCCTGAACTGTCCAGCATGAAGACATGTAAACTAGGTTTAAGCAACCTTTAGGTGTCTTAAAGTTAGGTGCCCACTCCAGAGCAGGTTTATCTCTGATTATTGGTGATGCGTACGGGGTGCACACAGGTGCACATGCACCCCCTGAGATTGGCTGCCACTGACACTGCCGGCAGCATCTGCAGGAGGTCACCGATCACCACTTGGCACTTCCCACCCCACCTCACTGCTGACACTACTGCAGCCACCTGCTGGCAGTCTCCATTCACCACCGCCACATCCCTGCTGCCGCTGCCACCTGTGGGTGGTCGCCATGCCCTCTCAGCCTCAGGAGGCATGAGGCATTCATGTTTCTGATCCATGTTACCTAGCTCACATTCCACAAATGTGTAGCCATTTCCCAGAGATAAGCCACCCACGTCTTAGTACTCTAGCATCCCAGGGTGCAGTATTCCCTCCCTCCATTCCCCTGTTCTGTGTGGACAAACTTCCCCCCCCCCCCAACTCTGCTGCCCAGGGGGTGGTACTGGCACCAAGCCATCTCCCCCTCCCACCTCCAAGGGTGTGTCATGGCCAGGCAGCTCACAGGGGCACAGACCAGTCCAGGAAGGATGGGTAAGGGACATGGAGAGGGGAGCAAGGTAGGGGCCAGATAAGGTTCCCTGTTAGCTGGTGCTTCCCTCTTCAGGCAGGGCCAGTGTCCCAGTGGGCTACAGCTCCCAATCCCAATCTATTACAACATGAGACTTTCTTTAATTTAATTTCACTTTATTTCCTTTTAAATTCTTTCTTTCTTTTTCCTTTTACTTTATCCTTTTGTGGCTTCAGTAGCTGACTTCCTTCCTTTCACCAGCAATGGCTCTGCCACCATTCACCATTCTCCACCTCTCATTTCACTACCCAGTCTCCATCATTAAACTCTTCCCCTTCCAGCCTCATGCTCCCATCCCCACCAACCCACCTCTTCAACCCACCCTCATCTAGATTAGGAATAGAAGCCTGTCCTGGCTCACCAGCCCTCTAGTAACAATTTACAGCTCTAAATCCTAGTCAAGCTCCTGTTTGCCAGCCCTTTAGTGGCAAGTCACAGCTGTGCAGGTTGGGGAGAGTGAGAGAAGGCCTGAATGTATGGCTACTCTAAACTTGAGCTAACACTAATAGCAATCAATGTTTTAGAAGCTTAAATTGTAGTGTGTAACAAAACCCTAAGTCTCCAGAGGGCCTCTGCTATTGAATAGAATTTAGTGAATTGTGGAGGAAGTTCCAGATCCAAAAAATTATGTAAATGCCCAAATTCCAAGAGTATGATCCACAAAACCCTCACCAAAACACTTCTGCTATGGCCAGACTACAATTTACTATATCCTGCAAAACTGCTCTCAAATATGTCACCAACTCTGTATGCACCAGCTCCTGGATTGTAAATAGTGTAGTAACACTGTAGTTGCATTTGTATGAGGCCAAGAGCCTCTCAACAAAACTAACTAGCTCACCTTCAGTATCACACAGAGGCTACTATACTGCCTCAAGCCTATCAAGCAGCATGCAGAGAGCAGCACAGTGTGTTTGAGAGTGGTACTACTGAGTACAATAAATGTGCTGTCTAAATAAGGCCTTCGATGCCCATGAATCTGTAGAGCACCTAAATTTGTGCTAGTAAAATTGTTTATGTGACTAAAGAGCTGCTACTGAACACTCCAAGAGCACAGTTCTTTCAATGTGGCTTAGACATGCATCTCAGCACCTTCTGAATGCCTAAGTGTATTTGGTGTTCACAAATTAGGTCTCTCCACTCCTAAGTCTCCAGAGGGGCCCAATCTGGTAGATACCCAGAACATGCTTCCTACACACTGATAGTACAGAGTTCAACACAAAGCAGAGAAGCCAACACTATAAAAGCTAGCCAACTTTCATACAATGGTCCAATGGGTATAACATTCACCTAGGAAATTATGTACCTGCCATCTTTAAACTTAAGGAGATTCATGTACAACCTTTGAGGATAGTACCCTAAACACTGGACTATACATTAGTTTAGGAGGAATCACTTTCTACCTCTCTTGTGGAAGCTTGTCCATTGTACAGCAAGAAAGACAAGATTCATAAGGGCAGAAAGAGAACAAGCTAGAAGAAATACAACTGCAAGCTAGCAATTAGGGTATTCCACTGGAAAAGAAAGCTCTAGCCTCTGGTCCCTGTTTCTACAATGGCTTGTACATTTTTCATTAAACAAACTTTGAATAAAATGCATAAATAACCCTGGGAGCTCAGTCTCAGATCTTCCCTCCTCTTTACCCCAAGAGATATGCCTTCATTACCAGGCAATAAGCTTCCTCCCTAGGTGTTCCCTTTCTGGCCCTATGAATTACTTTCTACACAATGGCACAACTTCAATAGTGAAGGGAGTGCGTTTAGTTCTGCCTGAACATCTGGTAGTTTAGACACATTCTTTGGAGCTGCAAGATGTGAGTTTGAATCACTTCATGCTAAGGGTTCTTGCATAGGCACTTAACTCAGAGAGAGCAGGACTTTTAGATGCACAACACACTGACATTTCTGTTGAATAGCTAAGTTCTCTACCTGCTCCAAGTGATGGCTGTTCTCAGAGACTTAACTCTCCACATTCACTCTGCAGGGAATTTAAGCAGTCTGGTATTAGAATTTAAGAGTCTAGTATTACATCCATCCAGGTTTATATTAAACAAGTTTCGACCATTTTGAAAGCAGTTTATGTGCACTAAACTTCTGTTGTGTTACAGATTTGAACCAGTCTCCAATCACTTATACTGGTTTATGTGTAATTTCTGTCCCTAGCCCATAGGGCCAAGTTAAAGTGGTCAAAAGTCAGCAATTCCTGGCTTTTGAGTGCATCAGCATTACAATATTCATTTTCCTCTAATGTAGCTATAGTCTATAGAATAATAATATAATTATTTAGAAAGCACAGTGCATACAGTACTATACAGTAGATAAACTGTGCCAAGTAAGTAACAGGATCTCATGATGTTAAGCCAAATGACTTAATTCAAAAGTACAGCAAGGGGTACAAAATACTACAAAAAAGTGACAAGCTTATACTGGAAGACCACACACCTAAGTTAGAGGAAAATAATGGTCTTGTGATTAAAGTCCTACTCGAAACTTAGGGAATCGTTGGCTTAAATAACAGACTTCTTATACAACTTTGTTTTTTTAGTAATTAATAATATGGCTGGCACATAAGCAGGGGTGAAAGACAGAGATCCTTAGTATGCTGAATAACTAGTGAGGGGCTAACAGGATGAAATCTACAGTGGGTGCATCTACACATACTCCTACGGTGCTGTTGTTACTGAACCATCATTTAGTACTTCCTAAAGGACGGCAAAGTAATAGTACTAAATGACGGCACAGTAACAGCTGTTACTATTACTTTGCCATCCTTTAGGAAGTACTAAATGACGGCACAGTAACAGCTGTTACTGAGCAGTGCCAGTGACGCATGATTTTTTTTTTGCCTCTATATCAACATAGCAATGTCCTACAGAGAGGGAGCACATCACTACAGCACCATAGCTGTGGCATCACAGCTTTTGCCCACTGATGCTACATCACAGTAGCACATTGCTAGAGTGGCATAGCATCTCATGTAGATGCACCCAGTTTGAAGGAAAGCAGTTTGGCTTCCACTAAATCTTGGGTGTCATCACAGCCCTGAAGCTCACTGGGTCAAGTACAGGAAATAAACTCAGCCACTGCTAGGAAACAAATGTGTGTTGGGTGACAAAAATAGTGTTGCTAACTCTTGCAATAGTTTCATGAGTCTTGAAGTATTCCAGGTTTCATTTCAAGCATCAGCTCCTGAAACCCTGTGAATAAAGGAGAATCTCAGCTTTTAAAAATCCTATTTCTGGCCTTGGTGGTCATTGTGAAAAGCCCACAAAACTAGCTTTGTACTCAAAAGGCTCAAAAGCCTGAAGAAAAAGAAAAAGAATCCCAAATAGTATGTAAGGATATTTTTACAAAATCATGATTTTAACTCAAAATTATAATTTTAAGGAGGATAAAGTCTTTATTTTTTAATACATAGTGTTAGCAATGCTACCAGTGCCACCAGAGAGACCACAAGGACCACTAGAGCCAAAAGAAGAACAAACTAACTCAGTAAAAATGGTAGGAGGCTTTCTATGCAAAACCATACAAATTCTGACCCGACTATTCTAACCTATTCATTTTTCCCTTGATTCATAGACCATACATTTCTCCTTTTTGCTCAATCACCTACTGGCTTCCTTTCATAAGATTTTCAGTCACTTACTACAAGCAAACAACAATATCAAGAAATAGTTCCCTTTCCCTTAATGTCACCTTTCAAAACAGGCCAAGTCTGATTCAAAAATTGAGCATGTTTTTTTTTTTTAATGAATAGTAAATTTTACAGTAAACATGAAATTTCAGGGAGACAAAAATTAGTGAATTTAGGTTGAACTCAAAAAAGATGACACAAAAAAAGAGGCAGGAGATCAGAAATGGCTGAAAAGTTTCATTTGCAAAAAGTGTTTTTTTTCAGAAACACTTTAATGTCTCATTTTGTTAGATAGAATGCCATTTAAAAATGCCATTTGTTTCAAAATGGCATTTTTTTTCCATTTCAAAATTCACCTATGTTTAAAAAAAGACCAGGTTGATAAATAGTTATTGGAACTGAGCATGAAACAAAATATTTAATTTGAGGTCAAATAATATGTTTTGAGTTGACCAGTGTGATATCTGTTCTTTTTTTCCCCTGTTCCTCCTCTGCTGAACCCCCTCCCCTCTCATACACACCACATCCCCTAGCAAATTCAATTTTACCTGCGGGGTTTTTTTTTGTTTTTATATTTCGGCCACCAAGCCAATAAAAACTTTTTTTCAGCCAATGACCTGTAAAAAGAGCTGGGTTAAGTGCCCCCTGTGTCTCCCAAACCTCCCCAATAAGACAATGCTCTGCATCCAGCAGTGAGCTCTGCCTGAATCTGATCTCATCCCAGGGATCAATAGAAAATTTCCTTGCAGAAGAAAAATCTAATTGTTGCTATGTGGCGCCAACAATGACTTACAAATCTGTGAGCAACCTGTATTAGAAGAGTTCTACTGCAGTAGATTTATCAGATACAGTGCTGGAGGGCTGCTTTGTTTTCCTTTTTTTTTTTTTTTTTCACTTTTCCCTCAGTTATGCTGCAAGAATTTAAAAACTTTCTGAGCCACAACTGGAGTGTAATTTCTGTCAGTGGTGCTCTAAATTACACCTCAAACATGCAATCTGTCATAGCCATCCATAAACTAGGGTGATTTTAGAAGATGATGTATTGGGAAAGAGAGCTTAGGAGCTACCATATTGATGATCTAGGACAATAGATCACCATAATGTCCTACAAGGCCACTGGTAAAATAGCAAATATACTATCTCTGCAATTCCCCTTGTAGCTATTCAGCTGTATTGGCTCATATAAAGTATTTGTATTAGTGGCAGTAGAGTTTCCATAAAATACTTCAATAGCTTAGCTTATACTATTCAATAGCTTACACTAGCTATTACTGGTTCTATTTTGAAAGGGTCTTCCCACTTGGGCCTGCAAAGATTGCAGTCATACGTATGTGTATTTACCAACATATGCTTTTGGACATATACATTTGCTCCTTGTACATGTGGGTTTTTCATATATGCATAAGAACATGCTTTAAATTGTTCCAAAAATTATGTAGTCCCAGTCAAGATTTTTTGTATTGTGTTTTGCAGATAACAGCAGCATTATGTAAAGCCAAGAGTAAGCATATTTTGCATCACTATATATAACTCTGAATAAACAAAAGAGCAGGGTTGTTTCATTATGTGAACAAAATGAAACAGAAATGGAATTAAAGGCCACAAGGAAGATATTCACAGGTTTGACCAATTATCATTTTAATCCCCCTCCACAGGAGATTGTCATGCATAGCATATGAAAGAGACCATCAAACAGTGACATAATAATTTCATACATATACTTATTTTTGCACTGTAAAAGTTCTTAGTGCATTTATTTTCTCTGTCTTTGAGTTTATCCTACTATCTTCTATCACTGAGTAGTAGTTTTCACTATCTGACCTCTGTAAACTGCAAACCATTTGGTTCCTGAAATCCACTGAAACAAAACTTGGATTTCAATATTTGCACTCCCTTTGGCAATTTGTTATTTTTAAGCAATACAGGGAAGAGGGGAAAGTGGGCAGTGCAAAAGGACTCCTATTTAAAATTAAGACTATGTATAGGTAAGCTTATTACTTATTTCAGAGGAGTGTGAAGCACCCTAGATCCTTGAGTACCACCCTAGACATCCTTTGTGGCATGCCTTTTAATACTTTAGTGACATGACAGGAGTAAAAGGACATATAGTGTGCTTCCAAGGGCCACATGATGAGTGCAGTTTCATCATATGTACTGTATAAGATGCATCTCTCTCCAGAGATCTTCAAGGGTTTAGGATAATAGGAAGGGGAGAGAGGCAGAGAGAGGTGAACCACAGCTGTCAGCTATTTTACTCTCAATTCTAGTTTTCTTAAGGGGTTTAAAGCTGTCACTATGATCAAAGGCCCGGCACTTAAGGCAGCCCCCAGGCAACCGAAGGAGAACACCACTTATCTATTTAGAGCCTCCTATCAGAATCCATAATCTAGAGGTTGCCTATGACCTCCATTATAGCAGCATTTTCTTATCGGATTTAAGACACATTGGAAAAAGTGTGTCCATAAGTATATTACAGATATGTTAAGGAATATATGGAAATATCATTCAATATAAGGTGAATTCCCATTTATGTACACAAAGATCCAAGTTCCCTGGTCCAACCAAGCTGTGCTCTGAGAGATGGAGAGTGGGAAGTAAAGAGTTTTTATAAAATCTTCGTGTCCCCCTAATCCAGAAAACAGTCATATCAGCTTTAAATACAACCAGTTATTTGCTATTCCGGTCCCTTCTACACTCACAAGTCATCCATCTTAACAAGAAGCTATACTAAGTTTTCTGTTTTAACAACAGTTTTATGCATTTGTGCAACCAACTAGACTCAAATGGAACCCATAACCAATGCTAAAAATATTCAGAGATTCAGTCATTTAGTTGCCTTTGCCACTGTCAGTATTAGTATCTTATTTATACCAAACAGTTGTATAATGTATATTTTCCATATACTGCAATCTTAATTTTGCAAAAGCTGCTATCCATTCTAGGGTTCATTTTCATCCTGACAGGTCTCACAATTCAAAAAGCAAATCTAAATACTAATCAGAATTACCAATGCTGTTTTTCCCCCAAACAAAGGGATAAATACAGGCAAGAATCCCTTGACTACTGGAATCTCAGCAATTTGAATTTCAGTTATTTTTCCTTTCCTTTTTTATTTCCTGTCATAAATGATTTCTCAGAGAGGAAAGTTTCCAGGGGGCAGAAGTCATGGTTGACCAAACAAGAGGTGACCAAACAAGACTTTTTTGTTGGCAAAGAATATCAGAGCTGCCCCACCTGTATGACATTCTTGAGAAAAGAGGATTCCTCCGAAGTAAAAATCTTAGAAGGATTGTGATGGATGTTTGGAAAGGGGAATATTGGAAACATTCAATCTTACACTGAATCCTTGAAAGTGAAAGCGCCTCATCCTAAACAACTGGATGAACATTTATTACTGTGAATATTCTAGATGTATTCAGATTGGGCCATATATTAATTACTGTAAAACTCTCAGATTCTCACAGACATACTCAATTTTATATCTTTGTAGAAACCTACACGTTTCTTGAAGGAGCCTCTCTCTCAGGAATATAATGCCTTCAAGTGGAAACATACAGTGTAACTGCGCACTTCAGACTATAATTTTATTACACTTCTTAAGTCTCACAGTCATAGTGGATTTCAAGGGGACATCCCTGGTGAAAACCTAGCTGTTGAAAGAGAAAGTACTGGTGTTTCAGTAGGTATTATGCCTCCCCTGAAATAGTTGTGGACAGGAATGTAATGACCAACAGCATGTAAAGGGAATATTGGAGCGGTAAGAGGAAGTAACCAAATGAAGTCCTGATTTGTCACATGAATAGTGTTTTTGCCAAAAAAAGCATATTCAGTTCAACTGAAACAATTTGCAAATTCATGTCAAATTAATATGAATTGTTTCAGTTGAAAAGGACACTGCAAAATGTCAAAATATTTTGGGACAAGGATCTATTTTGGTGGTAATAACTTCTTTTGAACCAACTGATTGGGAAATATATTAGACAAAGTTTCAAGTACAAAATGCTCTTCCTCAGGTCTGAAAAAGAAGCAGGTGCAGCCTGAGATAAGCAAGGAAAAGAACAATAGCTTGTTGTTTGGTTCACCATTTTTTAAGCAAAACACTTTGTTATATTTTTACTGGAAATTATTTTCCTGCAAAGATTTTTTTTTTTAAAGATAAAACACACCAAAAATTAAATCAAGCAAAGCATTCGGTTTTTGGTTAGCTTTGTTTTGTGATAACCTCAAACATTTTTTCTATCCCCAGATCAAGAACCAGAAATAAAAATTGGCTGTTCACACATCTCTAGTCCTATCCACTTAGGATTACTATCAACCTTATGATGTTTCCCCCACAATGCTAAAGTTGCTTGCCCAATGGCATAATCAGATTCCACAGTCAATAATTTATTTTGTAAACCAGAATTGTCCTGCAGCTTTATATGTACAACTTTCTGTCCTGACACATTCTCTAGTGTTGGTGTATGCTCAAAATATTCTCTGCATATCATAACAGAAATGGCAGATGATGTGATGCTTTTATATAGTTTGTAAGATGCTCCTGAATTCTTAGGGATGAAAAGCACTACGTAAAAATTCCAGGCTACACCCAAGCTGATTGAATGTGGCATAGCTCCACTGAGGTCAGGGAAGTTACACTAACTTACAGCACCTGCATACACAGCCCTCCAACTTTTAGAAAGCACCTGTTCCCTGTAATGCTCTGAGTATATGGGAATACTCCACCATTTCTTTGAATGTTCTTCTACCGTTCTGTATTGTACAAGCCAGTGTGTATAGCATGTGCATCCTCTGGAGAGACTAAGTATGTATTATTTGCTACAGCTGTATAAGAACATCAGCTGTGTAACATTGTGGATAAAGCATTTGAACTGAAGAGATCTTGCTTCTGTTCTAGGTCAGCTACTGGTCTGGTCTGGTCTGTTTGACCTTGTACAAATCACTTCACCTCTCTGTGGCTCAGATTCCCCTCAATAACAATAAACCTTTTTAAATTGTAGATATCCATAATGAATAAATAAGAGATTGCTACATTTGAACATACACCCTCATGAACACAACACCCAGTCTTTCACTCTTAGACTGAAAACTCCTTGTTAGGCTAAGTTAGAAACATACAACAGGACCTCAGGCAAGACCACAATACAGGACACCCCCACCACAGAATTATCCTTTCCATAGATGCTGTGCAAGAAGGAGGGGTCACACAAGCAAAATGCTTTCCTACTCCCCCATAAAAAATTGCTGCTAAGTCTTCTGACATTCAAAGAAATTGCTGCTCCCACAGAGCAGGACTTCCTATACTTGTATGTCAGAGGCATTACTAATATCTGCTTAGTACTGCAGCTTAAAGTGCTAACCCACCTTTCATTTGAAGTACAGTGAAATCCTGAAGCTTTTATTCTGTGTGGGGTTAAAAGCCCTAAAATCAGCCATGTCAAAACACCTGGTGAAAATGAAATTAAAGTCATTAACTTACAAAGACTATTTCAGTGCCATCATATTTTTAAAGTGGCAGATTTGTAAAGATTTGTACAAGTCTGCTGGAGCAAAATGCTGTGAAACTTCATGTCTTTATTAGCTGATTTCTGTCATGATACTTTAGATGTGATATGCTATGGCACGATAACCCTGTCTAATGTAGTGAAACATGATGTATAAGAAACTTCACTTATGAGTTCCTTTTTCCATTCTGATAGGCGTAGGACCTTTTAATGCTATGAATCAACTTGAATCACTGAATGCAGGACAGTGCAAAGCAGGGGTGCTCAACCTCTGGCCCATGGGCCAAATGCAGCCCATGAAGCCACCACATCTGGCCTATAAGTTTCCCCACACGTCAGGAAATTTGGCATTGGGGGAACAGCGGCTATTAATATATCCACTATGCCTCCTGCCAAATTCCCAACCACCAAGCCAAATTCCCAAACTGTGCACCTGGTTGGAGCCTGGTTGTGCCTCCTTTCCCCTGGCTGGGCCAAGTTGGAACCAGGCAAAACACCCTTTCCCCTGTGGAGCTGGGTGGGGGCTAAAGCATGCCTCATTCCCCGTGTGAGGCCAGGCCACACCCCTTTTCCCTGGTGGGGGCAGGTTATGCCCACTTTTCTCCTGTCAGGCCAGGCTATGCCCTTCACCCCCTCCATGTGGCCAATTTTTGAATAATTTTAACCAGATTTTAGCCTATAAATTGATTTTGTATGTTTCATAGTTTCATAGTTGGTAGGGTCAGAAGGGACCTGAGCAGATCATCAAGTCCGACCCCCTGCCATGGCAGGAAAGAGTACTGGGGTCAAACGACCCTGGCAAGGTGTTCATCCAGCCTCCTCTTAAAGATCCCCAGGGTAGGAGCCAGCACCACTTCTCTTGGAAGTTGGTTCCAGATCCTAGACGCCCTGACAGCGAAGTAGCACTTCCTGATATCTAGCCTGAATCTACCCTCTGCCACCTTGTGACCATTATTTCTTGTCACTCCTGGTAGTGCTCAGGGGAACAGGGACTCCCCCAATGCCTGATGGTCCCCCCTGGCTAGTTTGTAAACGGCCACTAGATCCCCCCTCAGCCTTCTCTTGTGGAGGCTGAACAGATTCAGGTCCCTTAGCCTCTCCTGGTCGGGCCTGTCATTCAAGAGAGACAATACAAAGAATTTATATTTAATCTATTATGGTCTACCTCCCATGAACCACAGAGAAAATCAAATCTTTCTTTAAAATAATCAAATGTTGTCCTTACCAAGAAATTAATTAATAATGCTCTACAAATCCATCCATCCAGATGTACATTCTTGTTTGTGGATGGTATGAAAAGGGAGATGATCAAAATTACCCTTGTATTGACAATATGGAGTTAAAAATAGCTCTAGTAAGTGTAGCAAAGTAATAAAAGGCTTTCCCATTGTCATGGAAAGCTGCTTTGTCTGGTAGCTAGGGCAAGATCCTACCACTTGGGATACCAGGTGCTAAGTCCTTCATCAGCCACAGATTACCTAAGGGATGATCAGGCTCTCAATGCTTCAGTTCCCCATCTGTGAAACAGGAATAACTCCCCACATCACGTGGGTGTTATCAAGATAAATGTGCTTAAAGTTTACAAGATGGTACTGGAGATCATAAGAGTACCTTCAGTACAGAGATGTATTCATTCTTGTAATATGTGCACACTGGCAATCATATATTTCTTTTTGAAAGCCCTCAATATGTTGCCTAATGCAGCAGGACTTCTATATTAGAAAGACCTAAACTATTTAGGTACAGTTTAACTAGAATCTGTCTCTCAGTTTGTTTCATTTTCACTATTTCACTAAAGTTCCATGTGACTGATCTGGGAAACTAGTATCTATGTTCTCATCTATTTTTTTTTTTTTTTTTTAAGTTTAACAACTTGTATTGATGTACATGTAAGAGAAAATGTCAGTGAAATGAACTTCTAGCCCTCTAGGGAGTTTCATCATTAACTTCTATATCTCAAGCTGGTGCATTCTTAACTTTCAGCTGCAGTTTTGTTCCTGTTTTTGTATGCACTTATCAAGGATATTAAATCATTTTAAATGTGTTGCCCTATCCATGGATCAGGGTCCCACTGTACTTGGTGTTGTAGAAAATTAGATTTAAAAATTGCCCTTGCCCACTCTACTACAAAATAACTGATATATTTACAGGATACATTTATACACATAAGAGCTTATATGTAAGTGTAAATAGCTATTTACCCTTTCAGGTCTAACAAAGAACTCAGTATATAGCATACTTTCTAAAAGAACCAGACACATATTTATCTGAAATGTCCTATTTGTAATTACCTTTGTAGGATTTGTTCCTTTTAATCCCCACTATCTGAAAGCAGACAGATTATGTGATGTAAAGGATGTGTCAGCCTTACCTTGGAATATGATATGCACATTTCTTGTATGTCAAGAATGTCTTGGAAAGCACCTAAGCTGCATCAGGGTATAAGTATTAGTGGGGCTATGAAGCTCAATGCCAAGGTCTCCTGCTTCTAAAAAATACTTCTACCAAAGAGACATTCCTTGTTGTTTATTTGTATTGCAGTATGCTGTAGCATTCTCCGTGCTAGGCACTGTACATGCATATAGAACACAATCTGCTTCAAAAGCTTCAGGTGGAGGAGATGTTTGAAAGGGTACTGTAGATATGAGAGACCACAGTAAAAGACCAAGGGATGGGGGAGCAGCTCCGCAGAAAGAACATTGTGTCATGTGGCCCAACTGTAAAATAGAAAAATTGCATGTAATTATTTCCCAGGCCGAATGTGATGATGTGAAAGGGAAGAACTAATGATGATGCACTCTGCTTGTTAGAGGCTGTTCCTTCCAGGGAGCTCAAGGTTACAAGAAGTGCTCTTCACTAGGATTATTTTCCCCTCCTTCCACTAGAAATGTAATAGGCACAAATAAATTCTGCACAGAGGGAGTTAATAATGCTCCAAAGATGTTTTGAAATAATTTTAGTTACCAAAGCCTGAGATACAATCCTGGCAATAATTTCTCCTGACTTCAGGCATCCTGTATTGATTGATTAATTATTCTACCAATGAACTAACAAATATTGACTGATATTATACAGTTGAGCAGCATTTAGCCAAAAGTCAGTAATCTACATCGATCCCTAAAAGGAAAGTTAAAGCTCAGCATCTCTGACAGTTTTATGTCATTCAGCAAAAAATCTGTCTATACTTTGATGATACCTTGACCTTTCTTATTAGGCATCCTTTGCAGAAAACTAAAAGCAATAATAAAATTAAACTTGGGGGATAATGTTTTGTTATCTGAAGTGAAACTGCCACTGTCACGGGATGCCTCCAACACATTTACCAACTGGAAAGATCACATTTCTTTTCAAACTAAAATGCAATTTGATTGAGGTGCAGGATTAATTCTGCCAGATTGCAAAAAGCTGTAAAAGAGAGGAGCAACTGGAGAACAAATGTTATTATACATAAGAAGGTGAAAAAGAGAGAACCAGGACTGAAACATTTTAGCCTTATTAGCATGATAGCAAAGAGCTTGATCTTACTGAGTGATAACCAGTTAACTCAGGTATCAGTAGCAAACCACAAAGAATTCAATTTACCCTGTATCTTGGGTAGATTTTGCAAATTAAAGCTAGGTTAGGTATGTGTGTGCCCAGATTCTAGAGTTAAGTAATACCTAGTCTCAAGGCTACAAGAAATGTCAAGCTTGGCTCAAAAATGGGCATTTCTTGGACAAGTTTTGCCTCTAAGGTTTTACCTTGTAATCCAGCATGCTATGGTTCACAGCACCTAGTGCTTGGAAGAGTACTTCCCAATGGAATGGGATGGTAAATGAGTAAGCCACGCCACCTCAGAACAGAATTCCTCCAGCTGGGGAAATCAGGTCCTTTCTAGCCAGGGTTAAGAGGGTGGTATCTTTGTTCTCTAATCCCCATGAACAATGAAGGGCTTGATGGAGCTACAAGTGGACAGAGCAAGGTGATTCCTCTTCCTTCTCTCCCTAGAGAGTCCACTCTTTCTCCTCTTACCTTTTCTTTCTATGCAGAACTTGTCCAAGGGGCACATTGTGAGTTTGTCCAGCTACCCAGGACTAAATGATGCATGCACCTTGAAACGTTAGCCCTGAACTCTCAGTTTTGAATTTCCAGGGTTCAAGGAGATTTGGAAAACTCTTCTAGTCATAAATGGCACTAATGCTGATGACAAAGCTGGTCTCCACACACCAGTCCAAGTAGAACCAATATGCTGTACAGTGAGGGACAGTTTGGAAAATATTGTGAAAGCAAGTGCATGGGCCAGTTCCCATTCAGAACCAACACTGTATCAATCATAATGAAAGCTGAGAGGAAGGCAAGATAGACGAACAGGCAATCCCCAGAGCTGGGGAGAGCTATGTGAAAAGCATGGAGGTATTACTATATTTTCCTGAGTCAGCCTCCCTGGCTATGTGGGGGATCCTTTCTAGCATAAGTAGGAGGTGGCCATAGCTATGCCAGAAAAAAAAAACTACTTCTGATTTATTATACCTGGTAGATATTAAAGAGTAGCTAAGGTTCTCTCTTTCATATTGCTTAATTGGGGTTCTCTTGTGAAAATTCCTGCCCTTGGCATTTTTCGTCCCTTTTATTCATGTTAGATGGCACCTAGCCCATTTGGCTTTGAGCAGGCTGCTTTCCACTGCGCCTTTTTTATTTATTAGTTCTAGCTGTGTTTGTTTTGTTTTCCTTGACAAATATTCCATTGATTTTAGTGAAACAGTGTAATGAGCCAAGACTACCTGCATAAACCCATTGCCAGCTAAACCACATATACACATTGCCATGAGCAGCCTGGGCAACTGAACACAGGACTAAATTCAGTCAGCGTAACCCTGCTAAATCAAGGGAGCTGAGTGTTTAATTCCTCTGAAAACAGGTCATTTATTGATGGTTCTACACAGGGATGAGGTCAGGTATTCAAAAGAGCTCAGCTCCTATTTAGGTACCCAAACAAGAAACAGCTTTTCATAAGTGCTGAGTACTTTCGAAAAAAAATAACCCCTTATTTCAGTGCTTAGATGGGAGCTAAAAGTGCTGCCTTAAAGCATCTAACTTCAGCCATACAAGTGTAAAAAATCTGTCTATGGAAGTTTTGTTAATGCAGAGCCTAGATTAATTTTACCAAATCTGTAGGTGTTGCAAAGAGCAGTTATTTTATTCCAGAACTTGTCAAATCCAAGTTCATGCAAATTGTAGAATCTCCTTCACTAGAGATTTTTTCACCTGTCTAGATAGTATAGGAATGACCAATCCTGCCTGGGTGCAAGGGATTGGACTAAAAAACCTTTATACTTGTTTCCAAATGTTCCAAACCTATGATTCTGGGACTCTCGCTTCCATCTTGTTGCTTAGCAAACTTTTAAAAAATATTGGCCAGATTCTATCTTCCTCCTTGCAGAAAAAATGAGGAATAAAACAATAAAATCAAGTTGGTTTGTTTGGTTTTTTTATGAAAATGCCAGTTTTTTAGCAGGTGAAAATTCACTGTATTGTAAAGTGTCTTAATTTGTGGATCTTCAAAAACAATCATGTGTTTCTGCCGATGAGTAAATTAGCAACCTATGTATTTTATATGAGCCCAACTACTTTAACTGACTGGCACAGTATTCTGTTCAATACTTAACGTGACTTTGTCAGTTATGTGCAAGAACAGCCAAACCATTTCATACCACCCAGTATAGATGAAATTGTAGGCTATTATCAGCATCTGGAATAAAGGACACTATCTGTTTGCTCCTATACAAAGGATATACGTGTGTGTGCACACAATCCCAACTGAATTGATGCATGATTTAAAACCACTTTAAAAAGCAAGCGTGTTCTGTTAGCACCCTGCAACCTAAAAATATGCTTTACATATTAGAAATATATTTCACATTGCTGTTAAGCCTGAATTAAAGTGGTTATGTGTGGTGGCTAATTGATTGCAACATTTTCTAGATGTTCCCTCTTTAAAATGGTACATTCTGTTTCTACTTTACTGTGTTCAGCAATCAGTGTCGATTACTGTTGGTCTCCATGGCAACTAGGCAGCTAACTGTTCTTAAATCTTCATTTGTCCACTACTTTTACAAATGCTGTACAGTTAAGAATGGCTTCTTACTGAAGATACAAGGAAAAACAGGCATGAACAAATGCGTAACCCCTTCTGTTGAAGGTTAAGTTCATAGCATATGAGCTCTTTTTGGAAATAACTGTATTTTCTTTTAGGTGTAAACAGTTTTTTAAATGCTCTTGTAGTCAGTTATTTTGTGCATCGCCTGGGATTCAATATATTGTTCCTTCTTAATCTGTATTTTAAATATTCACATTTAGTGCTTAGGACCATCTCTAGTATTAAGAATTTTAAATTAATCTCTGTTGTTTATCTAGCTCTGTTATTTTCTTCAGGATTATTTCGTATGACAAGGTAAACGGTTTAAAAAACCTGCCTGGGAACAAGTCTCCTCTGATATGCTACTTTAAGATGAGGCACTAGAGATCTATATAAAGTTGTGAAGTAATCATTTTGGAATGATCTTCATGAGCTACAGTAAGTAAATAAAATAGTCCTCCCAGGTTTTACAGAAATATATGTGTTTGGCCAGATCCTGGGCTTTATTAAGTCACCTTTAGTCCCTAATTTCATATTTTTACCACTAGGCTATGACAGCTACTCTAACAGGTGTGCAATTTTTTATACAATTAAAAATATATATTTTAATTCTTTTTGAACAAATTTTGATCAAACTTTCCTTTAAAATTACTCCCCACTAAGAATAGCTTTAGTAAATTTCACATGGAAAATCAAAGAAGGCAGAATTAGAGTCAGGTAAAAATAACTCCTTAGAATGGAAACCCTTAAGTAACCTTAACTGTAAGCATAGTTTTGCTGTCTACATGTAATAATGCTTGGAAAGCATTTCAGGACTGAGCAGCAGCACCAAGGGCATTAATCATTGTTGCTGGTGCTTCTCAATGATACTTTAAATTAGATTGCTATGAAAGCCCAGATTATTACTTTTTCTATTTTTGTGAACTTTAGATTCAAGCTGAAATTGTTTCTATTCTTCTATAGTGAAGGAGGTGAGATACGTTTTACCATAGTTTAACTTGTCACATTTGCAGATCCCCAGTGCACTGGGATGCGAGTCCAGAGGCAGTGCCTCTTCAAGCACACAAGCATGGATTTCTGCCTATAACAGAGGCACTCACGCATGTTGTGGGTGCACTTGAGGCAGCAGATTTGAAGATCTGGCCCACACTATTATTTCCACTGACTTGGTCTTGTATATACATTGCACCGTGTTTCTCAGGGACCGTTATGGAGACACTTAGCTGATTGCTAGTGTACTGAACACAAAATACCAGCACTCCATTTTTTACCTTTGAGTTCAGGTATGAAAATAACACAACATGAACTTTACTTGCTGATGTGTCTTTTTATTTTGATTTTTGGAAATGCCTTCTCTAAAACTCACTGCACTTACACACAAATACCCATTTGCTTACTGAAGGAGAAATGAGGCATCGAACTGATCCACTCTCCTAAATCACCCCATGTTAGTTTCCCATTTGAAATCCAAGCTCTGTGTCCCTCAGAGCCATGATGTGGTCTCACTTTCTTTGGCTGCAATTTCCCATCATCAGAAGTGCTTTATCTGTGCCATGAAAGTTCAAGAAAAACTCACACTTACAATACATTAGTTCTAAATTTGTAAGGTTTTTCAAAAGTAAAGCATCTGAGCTATTGTTTGAGTCCCTTATTGAGGTTATTTGTCCCACACTTCAGGAAGTTGAAAAGAATGTCAGAGTTTACTATCTATCAAGTGCTCCCTCATCTAGCATTTCAAAGGAAATTTTAAAAACCCCAGCTGGGCTGTAGCTGAACCCTATTCTTTCACTGCAGCTGAGCTGCAGGCATGAAATATAATGGTAAAATGTACAATGGGACAAAGTAAAAGGCCCCTGTAACATAGCTATTGTCATGCCACTACAAGGATTTTATAACATACAGCTACTGCTTTTCTCAATTGACATCATATAGGGCTCTGCTAATGGAAAGAGACATGGAACATAATGCACCAACTAGATACTGGACAGAAAACAGTAAATGGATCATGAATCCAGCCCCCCCAGCTAAAACAGTCAAAACTCTGAATAGCAGGGAGACTAATGTTTTTAGCCATTTTCCCTTGCAGTCATAAGCCAAAAAAGCTGCATTGAAGTGTTTTCCTTTCCTGGCTGCCCACCCCATCGTGAAAGCCAGCCAGCCATGCTCAAAAACATTTGCTTTTAAATGAATCATGGCAATACAATAAAGATGCAACACACAGATTAAGTTCAAATCAATGACACAAGCCATAGCTCACATCAGTGTATTCCAAAGTGCAAAAATTGCTCACAGTCAGAGAAAGTTCATCCAATAATGTGCCATAGGGGGCGAACAGAGAGCAACATGCTGAGCTCTGTGTGATGGCCTTGGTACTGCTGCTGTTCTTACTCCTTTAAGTCACTTTTGGAATTTAATAATACTGTCAGTGTTCATAACATTTCCACCTATATAGTCTGATGGCTGTTTAAGACTGCAAAACTCCTGCTGTAACTTATTACATCTTTGTCTAGGAGATGTACTGTACTTTCCAGAATTAAATCCTACAGTATGTAAATGAGTCCTGCTCCATAGCTCTGTTGCCTTCTAGAAAATAGGGATGAGTGCTTCATTCAGAAAAAAAATTAAATACAATATACATAAGCTTCCATAATTCTGAAGCTTGTGGTGTTTCAAAGAACAGAAATTGAAGGTGCCTTCCTCAGACAGTTAATTCATTTCTCCACAAGTCCAACTAATTCAACATTTTAAAAGTCAATTCTTCCTAAAGCTTCACGTTCTCCTTCTTCATCAGCAACTCCCCCCAACACTGATCATGACCAGCAACTGTTACTATGTATTTATTCCTGTTGTCTTCCTGCAATCTAATATCTAACCAATGGGTGAAGAGTCTTCGCACATTCAGAATAGCATTGATAACTAACTAACTGATTTTCAGCATGCAATATTATTCAAATTGACTAGCATTCAGTAGCTGACCTGCTGGCCATCTTCTTCAGGAAGGCTTCCTTTCCACTGTCTGTGGGAGTGAATTTTTGAATATGCTCTGATGGTGTCCTTCAAATAAAGACCAAGTCAAGACAATCTGTGCACCATACCTGTGACTACCACCCACCAGCCAGATAGAGAACTTGAGAACAATCTGAGACAAACAATCAGGACGTCTCTAAGCTGAATACATTGCCCAGTTCTTAGGATTTGGTGCATATTGAGCAGGAGTGAGTGGATGGAACTTGCTTCTCAACCACAGTCCTGGGGGCAGCATGGCACACTGGAGACAGCCACAGTTAAACCACTTTCATGTGAGCATTGGAAGGTGAAGGTGGCAAAAGCAATGGCAAAACTAGGCAAACAGAGCATGGAAAGAGGGAAAGCATACCAAGTGCCAACCTAAGCAGGGGGAGTGAAGTGGCTCCCCTGGGCATCCCGCTGGGTGTGTATGTTGCTGGGTACACCTGTGTGAAGCAGCATGTATTCGCTTCAGATTCAACTGATTCAGGGGACAGTGGTTCAATTTGGTGATTCAAATCCCTGTCCTGATTTGATTCAGCCAAATCTGCTTCAGAGATTTGGCCGCCAGCAAATCAGCCGAATCTCCAAATTGAATGGACCCCATCCCCCACCTGCTCTCCCAGCCCTGTCAATGGCTGCTCCGCCTGGCCCCTGCTCTTTTTAAGAAAAAAAAAGGCCCCCACTCACTGGCTCCTGCCCGGCAGGGGGCCGATCCCCCCTGCCCCCTACTGCCCTGCACTTCATGGGGGGGCTCTGCCACGAGCCCCCGGAGGCCCTGATAGCCAGTGCAGCAGCCGATGAGGGCTTTTTTTTTTTTAAGAGCAGGGATGCTGAGGCCAGGCGGGGCAGCCATTGACAGGGCTGGAAGAATGGGCAGAGGTCAGAGGGGTATTCAGGAGGGCTGGGGGAGCAGGCAGGGGATGAGGCCTAGCAGGGGTTTCCCGCCATGGTCCCCTCGCCCCTACTTACCGGCATGGAGCCGGGGTCCAGCTCCCTGTGGCGACAAGCGGGGACTGACTGAATCTCTGAATCTTTTCCAAATCTTCTCCAAATCAATTAGGAGGCTTCAAATCAATTTGGACCTTTTAACTAGTCTCCTGATTCAGTTCAAATTCAGAGATTCACCCACCAAATGAAACCAAATCTCCTCCGAATCGAATCAGCATCCAATGCTTCATACAGCCCTACTGGGCAAGAGACACCTGAGTCAACTGTAATTAATGCAGCAATTGAACTATAAAAACTTTGCAAATGGCTCCCTCCTTTATAATGTACAGAGCTACCTCCCAGATCAACCACCACAAGGAAGGAAAGTCACTCAACCTTTTTTTTTTTTTCACAGGACCATCGCTAGGATAAAATTAGCCCAAAATGTTCATGCTCGTATATCAAATTTTAGATACCTAATGCATAAATACCTTAATACATTGCCTGAATTTCAGAAGCATTTCATGCTTGGCACAAAATCAGACCAATTTGTAGGTGATTAACTTAATGCATTGAAGTTTGGACATTTTTAGGCATAATGCCTTTTGATGAAACCCTCAGAAAGGAAGGAAGTATATTTAAAAGATGAGGCTGGAAACAGCGAGGGCACAATCTGATGACCAGGGATCCTATTTTCAGATTGTAACCCAAAATCCACCCTTTTCTGTGATTAAAATGAAACACCACTATATATATATATGAAACACCACTATATACATATATATATACACATATATATGTGTATATATATACACACACACACACACACACACACACACGTATACATATATACACATAAATATATATATATATATATATATATACACATATACATATATACGTATACATATATACATATATATAGTGGTGTTTCATTTTAATCATGGAAAAGTGTGGATTTGGGGTTGCTTTTTTTCATCCAAAAATTGGAGATTTTTTTTATTAGAGAAAACCAGGATCTCTGCTGATGACAGAGACATGAGACTAGCTTTTATCACCCCACAAGTTTTAAATTGAGCCTTGAAATGTTCTTAAATTGAGCCACTTAAAAGGGACAACACTTAAACTTTTTCTGAATAAAACCATGGCTAGAGAATATGAATCCTAAAATGAATCGACATAAACAGAATTAAAATCACTGAGGATCTCTTTTCTAATAAAGGTAAAGCAGCTTTTTTGAACATAAAGGAAGAAGGTGGTAGACAGTAAAGTCCACCTTTCCCCTCAGATAATGGCTCTGTTTTCCAAAAACCTCTAAGCAATGTGCTCTGTATTTGAGTACCTGTTTGGAAGATATGACTACGTACAGCTTCTAGAAGGTGTGTCCTGATTTACATCCATCTTACTCTATATTTTCCATAATCACATTAGCCTTTTTATGCTTTCCTCTGTTTGTAAATTTTACTCCTGCTGACAGCCAAAGTAATTACATTATTTAGAATGGATTTAAGTTTTGAAAAAGTTACATTTAGAGCACATTTTACAGTCTTTACACTCTACTGGAATTTGAAAAGGAAAATATTCCTTTTTGTAATATTTGATGTTTATACATTTTTAATTACATTATTTATTTCACAAGGTGCTGTTTTCCACTCCAATGGAAAGGGCGGGAAGGGGGGAGTTTCCTATTTCTTGGTTGTTAAGTGAAGCTAGTTATAATTTATAGTCAATATAAAAGTTCTCATCAGCTCTTTTGAAACTAAAAGTGTAAGAAATCCACATCTATATGCATAACACACCAGCTACAAGCTACTTACATTAATGAAGATTTTACCTCAGCTAACGTCAGCAATAACAATTCTATCATCTGTAAAGCATGCCACTGGGGGGCAGTAAGATTTGGCATTTACTTCCTATAAAGTCAAAATATATTGATGTTTTAAGACAATGGAGGCCAACCTTTTGGGTAGATTTGCCACACATTAGTCCCACACTCTCCCAAACGGCCATTCTTATTCCCTTTCCCTTCTGCTTTCTGCGCCCTGTCCTATCTGCAACCATGCTACACACAGAAGCTGCCTGTGCCACATGTCCCCTAAGTTGACTACCCCCATCTTAAGACATGGTAGAAGCTCTCCCTCTATTTTCTGCCTTTTGATTGAGGCAGGAAGGGAAAGGGGGCTTTTTTATTCTGAGGGAGGAAACAAGTCTTATTTGGTTTTCAGATGTTTACATGTTAACTACATTACCTGTACCCAGAATATAGCCATGCACATATACCTAAACATATTATATTGGGTATGTTTTATAATTAAAATATATGAACAAGAAGTTTCAGCATATTAATTGTAACATAGAGAGATTTCAGCCTCTGAATCAGATGTGTGGCATAGAATAGTGCAAACCCTGTTAATAAACCCAAAACTATAAATAATTTTAGGGATAACTGGTTTGTGTGCACCCAGTGAAGCCAACTCAGAGGTTTGTCTGGATTTTGGAAAACCTTGCTTTGTCAGGTTTTGAATATTTCTCTCCCAGATCCCAAAATTTACTAAATCTTGAAGTGAATCCTGAGATGAACCTTCCATTAAAGTTTTGTCGGAAACACCTGGAAAAATTCCACTATAAGCTGAAATGGAAATAATACCAAAAAGGTTTCATGTTCATGCCAGGTTTCACACATGAGCATAGAGAGAAACACAGAGCAGTACCTCTCAGGCAAAGGATAATTTCTAAGAGCTGTAATGGTGGTAAGATTTCTGTTCTCATTGTAGGCTGGTCATTAGTGAATACTACTCCTACTATGATCATAAGCTCTTGAACACATCTAGCATTATATCCAGTAGAAGACAACATTACATTTCATACATACAGAGTGTGTCTACACAAGAGCTACTGTAGCATCGGTTGGCACTAACTGTGGGCACTAAGCCGTGGGCACTACCGTAGCATCAGTGGGCACTAACAGTGATGCTCCTGCTACATCATCATAGCAACAAGCTACATAGCCGTTGCTTGTTGCTATGGCATATAGGGTCATAAAATACCTGTGTGTTACTGAGACTGTGCAGTACGGATGGGTACTGCACAGTCATTTGGTACTTGCTAAAGCTGTCTAAAGCGAGTACTAAATGACCACGCGGTACCAACTGCACGGTCAGGGGCACATATAGACACACCCAATGTCAGTTATTGCACTGCATAAAGGGAAGGTAATGCAATTCTCTGGGGGTAAACATCACCAACAACTTTTTCTACTAATTGGGAACATGTTTTAGAGCAATTTCCATGGAAGTTGAGTCAGTGCCACTCAGATTACTATCTTTATGTCTCCTAAAAGTGTTGGAAAGCAGAAGTAATTAAACAGCGAGAAAAAAACACTGACCAAATGTGAGTAAATAAAGCCCTAGAGACTGAATATTTAAACCATGAAAAGAAAAACATATTGTCCTTACAGCAGGAAAATTTTATCAACGTAAGGATATAACTGAAGGATGGGGTTGTTTACACGTCACCATTTTTTCAGTTTCTAGTGATTTCTCAGTTTAGCAGCCCTTATCATGAATGCTTATGCTCATATGTAAAAATACATGAGAGAATCCCCATATTTACAAAATTATCTGCTTGAAAACAGATTTTCTCCCCTTTGTTAACCAGAATGCCTAATACCTTGATCCCACTTAGTTGTTTATTAGAAGACTGTAACTGCCTCATGAAGATTTGCTTTGTTTCCTTCAGAATTAAATATACCACATATACAGCTTCCTGGAGTTTAATAATCTCTGAAAAGTCAAGACATATGGCACTTTATCCTTTCTGTGAGTACAGGACTAATTTTCTCTGATTAGGAATGCCTGATCAGGTTGAGATGGAGTCTAACCTCCCTGGTGTGTGAAAAACACCTGTAAGATAATTTGGAGTCACATTACTAATAAAACAGCAGACAAAGATTTCCTCCCTAGAAAATTAACATTACCTTTCCTCTCTGCATGAAATGACAGGAGGTAACTCCTCTGCATATCAGATACACCAGGGAAAGAAAAACCCTATTGCGGTAAACCTGAAGAAAGCCAGGGAGTCACCATTGAGCTAATTGAGTCAGGGATAATATGATCAGAAGAGATAAAAACACATTAAACAAATGAGGACCTTTAAGAATATGCTACTTGATTTAAAATTCACCTTTTTCTCAACACAAGGTGAACCACATAGTTTGAATATAAATGTTAAATTACCAGCAAAGTTTCAGATATTAAATTGCATTTAGATTGAAAAGAAACTATACATTTGCTTATGGATACAATCCTAGAAAAATCGTAGAAAATTTTTAAGTCAGTATTTTTGCTTTTTTCTATTCTCTGTTTATTTTCTTTGATTACTTCAAGCAATCTTTTTAATGTTTTGGTCTCTATATTATGTCCCTGTTTTTAGCTTAAGCTATCTTTCTTTATATTCTATTTTTTTTTACTTCTATTTGTCTTTTTTACATATATGTCTACCTAGGTGTACAGTCTGTGCTTTATGGACTACTTTTTTCCTATGTTGTCATTCTTTGGATTTAGAATCACATGTATCCTTAGAGATTCTGGACATCTTGAGCCCAGAAGCTGGCCTGTTCATAACATTATTTTTTTATTATTACACCATGCAGTTTATCTAGTCTATGACTAAGGTGACCAGATTTTCAAAGAAAACTGGGATATATAGGATATATAATTCAAGCATATGGAGAATGATTTTGTTGCACATCAGATAAGCTTGAACAAAAAAAATCAAAAGAAAAATAAGAATGCCTCCTTCCTCATCAAAAAAAGCCCACACTCCTTGTCATCTTGGATATGGCTCTATATTTTGCAGAGGATAAGGACATATACAGTGGGCAGTGTATCAGCCTAAGAAAGATGTGTGGAGAAGTTCTGTGGGGTACCTATAAATTCAATAGAGGTGCAATTGAGCAATTTTGCACCCTGGGCACATGGGCCAGTGGGAGCTGATGGGCTGCTGCTGGTGGTGGCAGCTGGACTGGCAGCAACATCAGCTGCTATCCCTACCCCCAAGTCAGCTCCCCAGGGCTGGTGCCCCACTTGTTCCCTCCCCCATTAATTGTGCTACTGGAATTCAACCAGGTTATACCCTATTTTAGTAACTTAAAACACCAATGGTTCCTTTCTATCAGGACTACTCTCCTTGTGGATAGCAGAGAGCTACACATCTTGTGGGCCAGGTTGCATGCTATGCAGGCCATTGTCCTGAGTTTCCCCCACCATGCCATCATACTTCACCATGCAGGCATGCCACTCACCACCTCCACCACTTGCAGCCCAGCTCCATTCCCAATCTTCCCCTGGCTGCTCTCCATGGACTGACCCGTCCCTGACCCTGCTTCCCACTCCACTGCCCTGCCCCCAGAAGCAGGGCAGGAAGCAGAAGCTGGAAAATAAAGAAGCATCCAGCCATCACAGCACCCAGCCACCAGAGCAGCAGAAGCAATAGAAGGAGCAGGGTCCAGGTTGGATTCGGTGGGCCAACAATAAGGCAGCTCTACTTTAGACAGACATCCTGAAGGGCTTACACAATCAAGGACAAAATAGAATACTTTGCTATTCATCATCCCTGAAGGCATTATCCAGAAAGTTTCTCAGCTCCTTTCTTTGAGATCACTTTTTTTCTAGGGGATTTTTGTCTCACACGCTTCTTTATTTGTTTCTTGAGGTCTATTCAAATACTGTTCTTAATCCAAGCATAGTAATCCCAATGTAGCCAAAATGGGAAATGCTTTAGTAAATGTATATTCACAAGGGAAAAATATGCAGTTCTAAAGACCATATTTACTCAAACAAGTAGACACTGAATGTAAGATGGACCCCAGTAATTAGATTGTACACACAGAAATGTATAAATTGATTATATTAGTCCATGTATGGCATCTAATTATTGAAGGAAAATCCTAAATTCTCTTCCCACCCCCAACCTCGCCCCACAATTACTGCAGATGGTGGGTGGAGAGATGATGAGAGAAGCAGTAATGGGGCAGGTGGTGGTGAGGGACAGATAATGGGAGAGGCAGTAGGGGGGAATGTGGTAGGGCAGGTGTGGGGCAGTACATTAAAAAAGCTGGAGTCTGAATCGATTCAATCCTCACAGGTTAATTTAACCTGCCTTCGTTGAACTGATTTGCAAGTGTACAGACACTCCTTCTGAACTAAAGAAATGCAGGAACGTGCCTGCAGTTGCTCAGACCAGGTGCCGGGGGATGCTAGAGAGTGCCTTTGGCTGCAGGGAAGTTGTGCTGAGGAGGTGACGCCAGCCTGGGCAGTAGCCTGGACTGTTTAATTCCCCCTCCCTATCTGACCAGCAAGGGGGGTGTTAATCCCCCCTTTTGTCCACTGGGTGCTCCCTCCTGCCCCCACTGCTGCAGCAATGGGGTCAGGAGCAGCTAAACAGTGGCTGGCATGGCCCCCTGAGGCAGAGGAGACAGGGAAGGGGGTTATTCCCGCATCCACCCCCTCAGCCTCTGTGGGACCACAGCTGGACTCTGCCCTCCCTGACTGCCGCAATCACCACTCACTCCCTGCTTGGGGAAGTGGTGGAATAAGCCCTATCCTGCCCTCTCCACCAGAGGCTGGAGAGAGGGGGGATTAACCCTGCTTTATACCCCCCCCCCAAAATTTAAGAGGCCCTGCCAGCTGGCCCCTGGCCACTGCACCCCAACCCTTCAGTGGAGCAGAGATGGGGCAGGGCTCTTGATGGGAGCAGCAACCCCTATCATGGTGACCAGGGATCATGAGTCTCTTCCTGGCAGGAGGTCGTGCTGCAGGGTGGGCATTCTCCCACCAAGAAGGGGCTCACACTCTGGGAAACCATGACAGGGGCTGCTGCCCCCCATCATGGTTGCTCCCCCCTTGCTGCTCCAGCAGCTGGGTGGGGGCAGGGCCAGAGGCAGGCCAGCAGGGCCCCTTAGGTAGGGGGCAGGGAGTAGAGTTATTCCCCCACCTCTGCCTGCCCCAACCACTGCCACTGCCACTCACTCTGTACCTGGGGAAAATGAGGTTCTGCCCTCTTTCTCCTCCTCTTTCCTCCCTCCCTCCAGTATCCTCTCCCTCCAGCATCCAGCAAAAACTCCATTAGTCAGGCAGGGGCACAACCAGATGCCAGCTGGCCAGGCCCCTTAGGTGGCAGGGACAGAGTGTGGAGTTATTCCCCCTTCTGGTGTCTGGTGGAGGTGGAAGGAGAGGGCTTATTCCACTGCTTGCCCCAAGCAGGGAGCTGCTTGCCCCAAGTGGGGACAGTGGGGACAGAGGAAGGAGCAACCCCCCTCCCTGCCCGGTCTGCCTCAGGGGCCATGCTGACCACATCTGGCCTTGCCTGGCCCTGCTGTTACAGCAGTGAGGGAGGAGCACCTGGCAGACTCTGGTTCAGGTCCCTGGCAGTGGGACAGGGAGGGGGAATTAAACCCCTCCCTGGCCAGTTCAGCCCAAGCTACTGCTGGGACTCACCATGCTTCCACCACTGGAGCAACCAGCAGAGAAATGCAGTCTGGTGCTGGTGGGACAGGGGAGAGAGGAATAAACGTCTTGCTTGTTCCCTTCTGGGGTGAGCGTCTAACCAGGCCCTTGCCTATCCCTGCTCTGGCCAGGGAGCAGAGGGGTGGGGCCAGCCCTGCTCCACTGGAGCAGAGCGCCCAGCCCAGACAGCATGCTGGGATGTTGGGGGACTCTGGTTTAACATAAACCAGGAAGGGGTCTGGGACAAACATTGTATAAACTGATTTGAGCTAAATCAGTTAAGTCTGATACTATATTCAACCAGGTTTATCTCAAACCAGTTTCAGCCATTTTAAAGCTGGTTTATGTGCACTGAACTTATGTTCTGTTGCAGGTTTCAACCAGTTTCTGATCACTTAAACTGATTTATGTGTAATGTCTGTCCCTGACCTAGCAAACTGGTTGATAAGGATACATTTTAAGCAAACAGGGTGGGCTCTAAGAATAATATAAAGTTTGCTATAATATTAATATTGCAAATGCAATATTAGCATTGCAAATACATTTCCTTGCAGCATCTAAACAATGTAGTATTGTGTTGGGAGCTGAGAAATTTAAATGAAACTGACTACAAAATGAAAGGAAAAATAGTCATTTTGGTTTCACTTCCAAAGCACAGTGACAGGCAAATAAATTAAACTCTATATGGTGAAAAGAACACTGGGCTTTTCAATTCAGCTCAGTTTGTTCTAAGGTTATTATTATAAGTAAGGGGGTCTCTGTGTGTGTGTGTGTGTGTGTGTGTATATATATATATATATATATATATATATATATATATGTTGCACATTTTATGGGCAAAATGCTCCAAAAATTTGAATCAGTGCTGATCTTCATGGGAGGTATGTTGATTTATACTAGCTAAGGATCTAATCCTTTGTGTTTTATCAGTATATTTCTATTCTACTCTTGCTGTAAAGACAAAACTGAAAAACGATTGCAAAATATCCCAATACTGCACAAAATAAAGATTGGAAGCAGAGTCATTAAAAGCAGGGAAAGCTGGAGCATCTGGCCAAGCATATTTATGTTTGGTTTTTAAAAGGTAAAACCAATAATGTTGGAATTTCCACCACTACCATATTAAAAACCCATTTACAAGTCTATTGAGTTCTTACTGGTTTCTGTTTTCACCAGGGTTTAATAATACAAGCCCCTGTTGAGAAAACTGTGACACAGAGCTGTTGCCTAAAAATAACCAAGATATACAAATTCCTTTTTGTATACATTTTGGAATCTGGGTCAACAACATTTCAAAGACTGATTAAAGGGACTAGAGAGAATATTTACATTTTTACTCAATTTATTCCCTAAATTTAATTAATCTCTTTCCACTTATGCATGTGTTGTTTAAAAGTAGCAAGATGAAGCTTGACCTATTACATATATAAGGGTATTATCAGATTCTTTTTTAATTAATCTCCAGCATTTTGGAATATATAAGGTGTAGTTAACTGCATAGTTAACTACACAGTAAGTGCACATGTATACACATGAGCACACTTACTGCACAATAAATTACTCATGAGTAAATTTGCTACCTGCAAATGCAAGTAATAAATTTACTTGCGAGTAGTTATTGTGCAGTAACACATGTGTAGACACCAACCGGGAGCAGATTTGCTCCCAGTCAGCCGTGCCATTATGAGGGCCAGCCTAAAGCTAGCCCCAAGGCTCTGGGAGCTACCAGCTCTATTGCAGCCTCAGGTATATTGCCCTGGGGTACATGTGCAAGGAGCCTGAGGCCACTCCAGGCCCTTGTGTCCCCCTGGGCAGGCTGCAGCCTAGCTGTACCAGCCTGCCTGCACCCTGGCCCCACTGCCTGGCACCACAGTGCTGTGCGGCTGCCAAGCCCACACAATTCAGATATGCAGGCTGCTCCAGGCTCCTGCCAGGCCTGTCAGCACCCAGGCCCAGCTGCAGTCAATTTCTGCCTACAGCCTCCACCAGCAGCTCAGGGAGCCCGGGCCAGTGCCTGCCCTGAAAGCTCCGCAGCCTCAGCCCGCCATGAGATGCAGCCAGCTATCTCACTGCCAGTCACCAGCAGTTCCAGCTCCTCCCTGGAAGGTGGCCCCTGTCCAGGCACCCACACACCATGCCCTGTCTTTTGAGGACACCACCTGGAGCTGCATGCCATTGCCACCAGCCAGGACAGAGAGGAGCCACCCTCCATACCAGCCCCAGCCATGTTGTAAGCCTCATACTGGGGGGAAGGGCTGCCCCTGACCCTGCTCCATCCACTGCTTATCATCCCAGGTAAGCTGGACAATGTGCAGCTATGAGTTATGGCTAGCCCAGTATGCCCAGAGGAGGTGGGGCTGGAAGCCTAGGAGGGTAAGGACAGCCCTGGTATGGTGCACTGTGGCTGGACAGGCAGTTGCTGCATGTTGGGGAGCTGGGAGGGTCCAGGCAGCTGTGAACCAGCCAGCAGTTGGCACAGCAGGCCAGCAAGACCAGCGAGTGGCCGTCAGGAGCCCAGGGTGCTGGTCGTTGCTGCCAGGAGCAGGGGCTGCAGCAGCCACAGCATAGGAAGTCAGAGGTGGTGAGGAAAGAGATGCTGTGTGCTTCCCCTGTGCTGTGCACACAGCTTCTGGCCAAGGAGCAGAGAGCTGCCTTTTCAAGATGGCTACTGGCAGCTGTAGCCAGAGCCTTGAGCTTCCCCATGTGAAGGCAGGGGCTCATTGCTGGGCTGCAGGAAGTGGAAGCAGTTTGCTGCTAGGAGCAGCAAATCTTCTGCCATATTTCTGCACATGTAGATGCCTGACCAGGAGCGTTTACTCACAAGTAGTAAACTGATTTTGATTCAAAAGCTCATGTAGCTGTGCACCTGCTTTTCAACATTTCTACATATGATTATATGAGCAACTAAATTTACAACCTCCCCCCTCCCCCCCACAAAATGTATCTTGAATACTAATCAAGTGGACAATTGTATGCATGTATGATATTTATTTACTATTGTGGTACATTGGCAGGGGGAACAATCACTAATGTAGACTCTAACTTAGATGAAGGTGTCAGTGAGTTTAGAATATTCTCATATTCCTCCATGTTTTTACAGGTTATGATTAATGTTGCTTTTTGAAGGGTATGCAATGTTATATTACTGTCAATTACCAATTTAAATAATTCTGGTGTGTTACTCCCATCATAAGATCCTAGCATACCTCAAACACTTTGTATTATGCTCACACTTCTTAGGTCCCAGATGTTCTTCATCCCCTGCCATAAAATTATAATATTTGTCAATCTTTTTTTTCTTTTTCAATAGAACTCTGTATTAAAATGGAAAAGAGAAGTCCACATTGAAGCACTCACCTTTCTTCTCTCCTATAGATACCATGTTTAGTCTTTAAGTACATATTTCATGAACAGTAATATTCAAAAAAACATAATTTTTACACTATTATTCTCTAGAGTTGGCTTCTGGTAGTAATAATTCTCTCTTACTTGTGGTCCACACATTTTTATTCTTATTATTCAGAAGAAAAAGAAGTGGTCATCGTCAATGTTACTGTCATCATCATCTGGGTAAAGCTCCAATCTTGGTCACACCTTCAACTGTGTAACTGGTTCCATTAAGGATTGTGTTTCACTCTACATAGCTTATGGATACCTCAATCAGGGTCAGGGACAACTGTGCCAGATACTGTACATAATATTGCACAATCTTCCTGAAGGAGTTGCAGCCTAACATTCTTTGACATTATTATTTCACAATTGTTTAGCCATGTTCCCTTCTAAGCAAATTTTAAAAGCATGCTATTATGTTTAATGTAGGCTATGATGCCTAGGAGGAATTTAGTTGTTATAAAGAAAAGATAGGAGCATGAGACAGGGTGAGAAAGTGAAAAAGAGTAGGAATTAAATTGCTACTTTTGAAACTGTCTAAAATATCATTACACCTTCCTGGACTGTCCCAAGGGTATTCAAGAAACAAACATGCATTTACTCCTTGCCAGCAGCATAGGTGTCTGCAAGGAAATTAACTGATCATCTGCCATAGGAAAGCTATGTTGCCAAACAGTTCCTACCCCCTCCCAGGAACAAAGATGAAACACCTGGGCAAATGGGAAATATAAAAAAAACCCCCACCATAGAAACATGAATCTTCTAGTGTGAACATTTCAGCCTAAGCATGTGAACATCTTTCATCTAAACTGGTCTGTGAAACAAGCCAGTGATGGGAGAAAGATACAAAAGAATGTTGACAATTTTAGATTTAGAAACAGTATGACTTCCTGGCTGATGACAAGGCAATGCTGTCTTCAGCAATGCAGGCAGGCATCAGTGTGCATCTCCTAAATTGCTTGAGAGTGCAGACAGAAAATATGAAAATAAAATTGAGCATGTAGAACACTGGGCACTGGCAGCAACTTAGTTGTGCTGTAATTTGCACCAAGGTGCTGCAAGTGACCAGAGTTACTGCACAGAAGCATCCCCACATGGCTTTCTGGTGATGCTGACTGCGTAATAGCTTGTTAATTCTGCATAGTAGTTCATTATTAGTGTGCAATACCATTTGTTGTGGCTCATGCCCCGTGACACTACTGCACAGTAGTAATGAGCTACTGCACAGTAAGCATCTTATTTAGATGCGGCCACTGTCACTGATTTCAGTGGGATGGAACAAGGACTGGAGTTCAGGCCTGTGAGTTGCTGAGTTCTGTTGTGTCCTATTGATATCCATCTTATTTCCATTCTTAAATATATGTTTCAGGATTTGTTCTGTGTTTAATGTTCACTGGAGATGTTCTTCAAAAGCACTGGCATGTGGTATGAGCTCAATTCTGGAATTACAGGGTTCATAGATTTATAGATATTAGGGTCAGAAGGGATCTCAGTAGGTCATCGAGTCTGACTCCCTGCCCTGAGCAGGGAAGAGTGCTGAGGTCAGATGACCCCAGCCAGGTGTTTATCCAGTCTCCTCTTGAAGACCCCCAAGATAGGGGAGAGCACCACCTCCCTTGGAAGCCCATTCAAGTTCTGGCAATCCTTATTGGGAAGAAGTTCTTCCTAATCCCCAACCTAAATCTGCTCTCCATCACTTTGTGGCCATTGTTCCGAGTTACTCCAGGGTGTGCCCTAGTAAATAGAGCATCTCTTATTCCCTGATGCCCTCCCCTGATCAATTTATGGGCAACCACAAGATCACCTCTCAGCCTTCTCTTGCAATGGCTAAAGAGATCTAGGTCCCTCAGTCTCTCCTCGTAGGGCCTTGTCTGCAGGCCTCTGACCATACGAGTGGCCTCCTCTGAACCCTCTCAAGATTCTCCGCATCCCTCTTGAAGTGTGGTGCCCAAAACTGGACGCAGTACTCCAACTGCGGCCTGCCCAATGCCGCATAGAGGGGAAGCATCACCTCCCTGGACCTGTTCATCATGCATCTGCTAATGCATGATAAAGTGCAGTTAGCCTTGTTGATCACTTCGTTACATTGCCCACTCATGTTCATCTTGGAGTCAACTATGATTCCAAGATCCCTTTCCACTGCTGTGCTGCTGAGAAGGTCATCCCCCAGCCTGTAAATTTGTCGGTGGTTCTTTTTGCCCAGGTGCAGCACTTTGCACTTGTCTTTGTTGAACTGCATACTATTTCGTTCTGCCCATTTTTCCAACCTGTCCAGGTCTGCCAGGATCCATCCCCTACCCTCTGGTGTGTTAACTTTGCCCCATAATTTGACATCATCTGTGAACTTGGACAGGGTGCTCTGCATGCCCTCATTCAAGTCACTGATGAACACATTGAATAGCACCAGTCCAAGGACCAAGCCTTGCAGGACTTCACTGCCCACATCTTTCCAGGTCAATATCAACTCATCCACCACCACTCTCTGGGTGTGACCCCTGAGCCAATTTGCTACCCACCTGACCATGTAATCATCTACATCACAGCCTGGCAGTTTATTTATGAGAACAGAATGCGATACTGCATTGAAGGTCTTCTTAAAGTCTAGGTAGATGACATCTATCTTGACTCCTGCTTCTAAGCGTTTCGAGATCTGATCATAAAAAGAAACAAGGTTAGTCAGGCAGGATCTACCTGCAATGAACCCATGCTGATTTCCATTCAGCATTATTTCCTCTACTGGGCTCCCACAAATGTGATCCTTAATGATTTTTCCCAAAGTTTTTCCAAGGATAGAGGTTAAATTATAAGACTTGTATTATGCAGGGGCTACACTAAATCATCATAACAGTCCTTTCAACTTTTCTCCTATGAATATTAGGAGTGTCCATATCTGAGTAAACTGTTTAATCATCCATGCATCACTATGTTTCTGACTGGGGTAAGTTCCTGAGATTTCGATGAGGGTTGAATCCTCTTTCACCTTTCTAACGTACCTAGTCAATTGTGCAATGATATACATGGAAAAAAATTCTTCTTCATCCCCTGTAGGTGCTCACATTACAAACTGAAGTAAGATATTTGGTTTCCATTACACTGTAACAATGTTTTACCTATTAATGATTTATTATTAATGTAGTGTATAATATGCTTTATAAGTTATTAACACCTGTAGCTGCATCCAGTAATCATTTAATAAATATTAATAAGGCATTTATGAATTAAACCTTAATTTAAAGTGTTAATAGGGAAAAAAACCTTCGGCAACAAGGTAATCGTGCTACATGTTTCTACACAGTTTATATTACAGCCCCACATGGTAATCTTAGAGTTCAGCAGCACCAAGGTGGGAGTCTGAATGAACAAGAATGTTTCTCAGTATCATAATGTCAAAAAAACCTATGCTAAATAGAACTATAAATAGCATTGACTTACTCTAAAAATTCACATTTAAGAACCCTTCACTGTGTCTTTTTTTCCCCTTGCCAGTATTGGAGCAGAGATACAGTGCACTGTTAATATAAACTATAAAAACTACACTTTTAAAAAGTGCATTTCAGGTTTTCTAAAGTGAATTGAAGCACTTTTAAAAGGTATGAGCATAACTATCCTATCTTTGGATGTCCTCTGTCTACAGAATGAGCATTGGTTAAACTAGATATTAGAGAAGAAATGAATGGGAGTAAAAGTCCCACCAAAGAGGACAAGAAGCTGGGGAAGCACTGTTAAGCTAATCTGCTTTCTTTGCATTCAACCATGAGAGTAAAAAGATTACAAACTAGGGATGTAAATACCGATTAAAAATATTCATTTAACCTGCTGTAATTACAATGGTTAAACAGTTAATCAGTATGACAACCCTCAGTCTGGCCCATGTGGGGCTGCTTAGACCAGGTCTGTGGGGTGCCCCGGCCCAACCTAGCACCAGTGGGACTCCTCCAGCCCCCCAAGGTGTGGTAGGGACTCAGTGACTCCCCGGGGCCTCACCCCATGACAAACTGGTAGGCAGGTGGGTTCTCGCTGTGCATTGCGGGGCTGAGCCACAGGCCCAGGGGAGTCACCGCACAGCCACTTACCTCCACCTTGCCCTTGCCAGGCCCTGCAGCAGCTGGAACAACAATATTTCTGCTTGGGCACAAGGATGATGAGAGTGCAGAAGCACTGGGCTCCAACCTGAGGCTCTGCAAAGCCATAAGCAGGGTCCTGAGCTCCTAGCTGGTGCTTGCCCTGCTCCACTCTGCCATGGAGGAGGGCCTGCGCCCACCTACCCTGTTGTGTCTTATTATGTTTTCCTTGCACTGTCTGTTTAAGGCCAAAACCCTCATGTTCAGTACTGCAGGGTTCAGTTGCTTTGTGGGGACTCCATCGTCTCTACCACGAGGAGCCGGAGGCAGTCTTGGTTTCTCTCTCTCCACAGGGCTGGACTAGTACAAGTCAAAGGCAGAGTAACTATAAGTTCTGCATACATATATTGAGGGCAATTGTTAAGATCCACCCTGGAGATGATTCCAGAGAATTATAATAATAAATTACGTTAGTTCAACACAGGAGTGTCCAGAGTGTTGTTGCTGACTTCACTTATGATACCCAGAACAGTGCAGGGCACTGAGGGCCAAAGCAACCCCACCAAGCAGGCAGCACAGTCCAGGAAGCAGCAGGCAGTGATGGGCTGCAGGAACCAGCATATGGTTTCCCAGGCTAGCTGCAGCAGTGGAGGAGAAAGGGGGAGGGGGAAGACAGGCAGCAAGCCCCACCAGGCAGGCAGCACAGCTATTGGGTATTAGTCACTCTCCCCCTTCCCATCCCCTCTCCCTCCTCCCCTTCTCCTCACTCCTCTCTACTTCCCTCCCTTCTGCTCCTGCCTCCCAGTTCCTGCTGGGGCACCACAGGGCTTCTCTTCTCCCTCTTCCTTCCCGGACTGCACCCAGCCCCTGGCTAAATGATAACCAGTATGCTAGAACCAGTTATCACTGAGCTGATCAGTTAAACAATTAATCATGTAATCATTCACATCCCTATTACAGACTAGACCTCAGCAGTACAAAATCACCAGTTCATGTTTTCAGTGTATCTCAAACCTGAGGCCTAAAAATATCTGCAGCACAGCTGACAATGGTTATCAGGTGCTACAGGGGACAGATTCAGGGGGAAGCAGTGATGCAGTCATACCCCTCTTTGATTCCTGCTGCACACAGAGTTTAAAATAAACTACCTGAAAGTAGCAGCAGCATGTCTATTCAGGCAGCAGTGAGGGACACAATTGACTTCATGGCTCATTATAAATCGACCTTATTCCTTCTAAATTCTTCATTCCACAGGCATTAAGGACCCTCCCTCCTTTTTTAACAGTCTTGATTTCCACAAATCAAGCTTTCCTCTTTTCTCCAGTTCTGCTGTCTGTTAGCTGCTCCTGTTGATATATCTCCTATTTCACAGCCCTGCAAACTGTTTTTAATTCCAGATAAAAACATTAACTCAGGTGTGGAAATAACTTTCAGTGATGCATTGGATGCACTGTGTAAGATGCTCAGGAAAGCTAGATTTTGTTTTATGAATCTGAAAAAGAGAAGTACATTTAATTCTAATGACACACAAGACTAATGACACAACACTGTTTAATTATTTTTGCCTAGTCTGTTGTATTTCTATACATAACCTATGATACAGCAAATTGATGCACGTTCAAACACAGTTACATTTGTTTCTGCATGGATCTTAAATTGAATAATACAGCCCTAGCCTTTAGCATATTAATAGAGCTTCTAGCTTCTTTTTCACTGGAGAAATATATGTGGGGTTTTTTTATATGTGATAATGGAGCATACCATCTGCACCCCCTTTTTCAAAATCCTAGATCCACCCATGCATCCTACATTGAAATTGCTGTGTTGTTGCCACATTTCTTTTCTCTGTAGAGAATCTTTCATTTTCTATGCTGTCATCTGCAGAGGAAGTACTATTTGATGAAGAAAAGTCAATGCATCATGTTACAAAAGAGATTTTCATAGACATTAGGGGCTGGAAGGGACCTCACGAGATCCATAGGCCGGAAGTCTGCTGGGGTCAAATGATCCCAGCAAGATATGCATCCAAATGCCTTTTGAATGAGTCCAATGTAGGTGATTGCACCACCTCTGGGGGTAGTCTGTTCCAGACCCTGGACACTCAGACTGTAAAAGAGTTTTTCCTTATGTCCACTCTAAATCAGCCTTCCAGAAGTTTGTGACTGTTAGACGTAGTTATCCCTTGGGGAGCCCTCGTGAACAACTGTTCTCTTAGATCCTGGTGCACCCACCTTATATACCTATAGGCTGCCACCAAGTCCCCCCTGGGCCTTCTCTTCTCCAGGCTGAAGAGTCCCATGTCCTTCAGCCTCTCCTTGTAAGCCTTGCTTTCTTGGCCTTTGATCATGCGGGTGGCTCTCCTTTGAGCTCTCTCAAGCTTATCCACATCCCTCCTGAAGTGGGGGGCCCAAAACCGGACACTGTACTGTAGCTGCAGCCTCACTAAGGCTGAGTAGAGTGGGAGGATGACATCCCTGGTTTTGCTTGAGATGCATCGGTGGATGCATGCCAGAGTTTGGTTTGCTTTGCCGGCTATGGCATCGCATTGGTGGCTCATGTTCATCTTGTGGTCAGTCAAGACCCCCAAGTCTCTTTCAGTCATGGTGCTAGTGAATGTAGCACTCCTGAGCCTATAAGTATGATGTTGGTTCTTTTTCCCAAGGTGGAGTACCCTGTACTTCTCTGCATTAAATGCCATCAGGTTTTGGTCCTCCCTCCTTGCAAGCCTGTCCAAGTCAGCCTGTATCCTCAGCCTATCCTCCAGTGTGACCGCCTTCCCACATAGTTTAGTGTTGTCCATGAACTTTGCCAGACCACATCTGATGCCTGAATCCAGATAATTTATGAAGATGTTGAAGAGTACTGGCCTGAGCACTGAGCCCTGAGGGACACCACTGGTCACCTTGCACCAAGTTGATTTGCTCCCATCAACTAATACTCTTTGGGTCTGACCCTGGAGCCAGTTTCCCAGCCATTGAACCATAAGATGGTTGAGGCCGTAGTTCTCCAGCTTAGCCATGAGGACATCATGGGAGACCAAGTCAAAGGCCACACTGTGCCTTCTAGTGCAGACATTAATTTGACCTGTGTACCCCCTCACTTTTTTTTTTTTACTGTTTTCTAGACCTAAAACTGATTCTTCTTGGAAGCATAGGCTTGCATGTAAAAGCTAAAATACGAAACTGCTATATTTAATTTTCTAGCATTTGGTGAACCAAAGTTTGCTGCTCTTAATTATGTCAACAATGGTTTAAGACTCCAATAATGGGGTTAAAGGTACTTATAGGTATATCCTCACATATTTTCTAATGTATGAGTATGTGATTGAGGCTCATATATTTTTTAATGTATAGATTTTTAATCGTAAAAAGAGCTCCTAATTTCTATGGAGTTATCAAAATAAAATCAATGAAAGCTAAAATTACATGAACAGTTTATTCTTAGAATTCACAAAATTCTATTTCTAGTTTTTCTCTGGTTCTTTAAAAGTCCCTTAAACATTACCGGGTGCATCTACAAGAGATGCTAGAAGCACTGTAAACTAATTCTACTGCTCCTTAGTGCAGCAGGCAAAAACTGGGCTAATGCACAGTAGAATTAGTCTACTCCATAATAGTGTCACCTAAAATGTGCGTGCCAGCACTACTGCACAGTAGTGCCAGTTACTACACATTTAGTTTAGTACCCATAATAATTCACAGTAGCATTAGTAATAACAGGTACTAAACTAAATGTGCAGTAACCCCTGCACATTAACACACATGTAGGTATGCCCAATATATGTCTCCTATCTGTCTGTGCTTTTGAAGTATGTAAACAGCTTCTAACAGCCCCCTTTTCTTTTTAATGCAAATAATGGTACTTCTACCAGAAAGAAAGTTAGTATCAGGTCAAAGCTTGTTTCTAAAGCTGACAACAAATTTTATTAACCTAAAATGGAATATCAGCTTCTTCCACCCCAAATCATTTTTTATGCTTCACAGATATAGCATTAAGGACTTACCTCTTGTAATATTTGCTTTTCCAAAAACATTTCAGAAACCAAAACTTTGCCAGTAGACCCTAGTAACTCCAAAAATGTCTCATTTTTTTCCAATACATCATATGAAAATGTGATATTATTAGGATTTATATCAGCAGATTTAGCAGTCCTTAGCTGCTTGGAGTATGAGATATAAATCAGATTTGGAACTCTGTCTTGAATTAAACTATTTGTTATCTGCATAAATGAGTGTCGCTTGGTCAGGCTGAAATGTTTTGGATTTATAGCTATATAGAGATGATTTAACGTGTTTCTGAACTCTTTATTTAAGATTATCTTATTTTTATCATTACTATTCACATTATTTTGTAGCAATTGGCTGTGCATTTCATAGCTACCATTTTATTTTACAAAATTGAAATGTAAAAGAAATACCCAAGGCAACAAGATGCTTTCTCCCTACGCCATCACACAATTTCATCTATCCTTCTATGGTGGAAAATAAGCTTCTGAAAAGAGGATGAAAAATCCAAAGGAGATGCATGTGGCAATGTGCACTAATTTATATGTTGGTAAATTAGTTCAAAACCCTATATTAACTGGATTTTAGCATGAAAAAGCAGCCTACTAACTGAAAGAAAACAGTTATTCTTTCAGACAATAAGATAAGGGACCAAATTGTGCTCTCAGGTACGCTGGTGTTAAATAAGACTACTTCAATGCAGAACACCTGCACAAATCTCTACACTAGCAATTGTCTGTAACAAGCCAGTGAGTTAGTCACCTAAGAGGCTTATCCATGCTAGAAAAAAAGGAATAGAGTTGAGAAAAGAGTGAGACAGAATTATGACTAAGAAACCCACAGATGCATGAGGCATGTAACAGCGTGTTCCTGGTCCTTTCTGGGATGTGACGGTACTATCCCGGTCATATTCCTGTTTCAACTCCAACCCAAAATATTCTGAGATATTTCTCAGAAACTGAGAATAATGCTTTTCCCATCACAGAAGAGATTTAAGAATAGAAATTGCTGTTAAGATTTGTCAGAACCTGAGCAAAAAATGCAGGTTGAAGCTTCTAGATAAGTGGGTCTCAAACTTCGAATCAAGGCATCCCTCCCCAGCCTGTTTGAATTTGGTAACATCCCAGTTGAGAACCATTGCTGTGCTGCCTCAATTCACCTCAGTGGTTCTCAACCAGGCGCTGTTGCTACCACCACTGTCAGGTAAAAGTGAAGAATAAAAGCACCTACTGCACAACAAGACCAGGAAGGGCTGCAGCACACGTGCTCTCCTGCTTCATTAGAGTTCTCTGATAACCCTAAAGCAGGCAGAAGAGTCATCTTGGGCTGCAACCCTTCCCAATCTGGTTCTGCATGGCATCTCCTGGAAACAGAGTTGTGCAGGGCATGCGGAACTGTCCTGCACACCTCCATATCTGGGAGCATGGTAGCTACTGAAGTGACATCCACACCATGGCACACCTGGGCGAGTCTTGTGTCATTTTTCTAGATAACGTCCCAAATATAGGCAATAGCTCTGAGGGAGTAAAGTGTAGACAAGCAGAGCCTGGAGCTGGCATTTCTTTTGCTGTGTAGGGCTCAGGGCTGGAGCCTGAGGCAACAGGAGAGCTTGAATGTTCCTTTGACCCAGAATTTCCAAATAAAAGAGATAGTCCTCATATCAAGATTGGTAAATCCATGCACTGAAGGGGAGAAGATTACACAAACCCTTCAGAAGCAAAAGTGAGGAGAGAAGGTGGTCATATACTTGACTGCGAGTAGGTTCAGGCTGGACTTAAGGAAGCACTACTTCACAGTCAGTGTGGCTAGGATCTGGAACCAACTTCCAAGGGAAGTGGTGCTCACTTCTACCCTGGGGGGTCTTCAAAAGGAGGCTAGATAATCACCTAGCTGGGGTCATATGATCCCAGCATTCATTCCTGCCCATGGCAGGGGGTCGAACTTGATGACCTGCTCAGCTCCCTTCCGACCCTACCAACTATGAAACTATGAAACTTGCAGGTAATTCTGACCCTATGAATAGAAACAAGCCGGAATATGGATTTTCAGTATGTTCCAAGTTTGGCCTGAGACCCTGATCCTGGAATTCTTCTAAATTTGTCTAGAAGGACATTAAACTGTCCATCAAATCAGGAGACTTGTGACAAGCAAAGAAATTGAGGCAGCAGATACATTTAATAGAAATTAAGTAAAATGGCTGCTGCCACAACCTGGATGGGTTGGCAAGCCACTGCATTTCCACAAACAGGATTTGGAAAGTCCACCATTCCCTATTGACTGAACTCTTGAAGGAAGTATCATCTATTTAATTTCTCTCCTGGGGCAGGGATTTGACTGAATATAAGACACCAAATTCCTGATGCAAAATCAATGCTATTATAAAGGCATACCTGCCTAATAAATTGATATGGAGGCTCACTGGAGGTTCCCCCAGCTTCCAGTAGATGGTCATTTATAAGACTAAATGACTGGGGGGTGCTTCCTCCTGGTATGTGTGATACCTGCCCCCACCCCCAGCCCCCAACCTTTTTATGGTTTCCCTATTTTATTTCATTCCACACTGCCAAGTCTGCTATGTAATTCATGGTTGAATCATACCTTTATAACTGTTGGTGCAGGAGGTATCCGAGTTGAATCTGAAAACTGTATTCCAGAGGCATTTATTGCATGCGTAAATCATTTTTTCCCCTCAAAAGGGGAAAGGAAATATTTTGTATGCCACCAGTATATAAAAGCTTCATTTAAATATTCTCTATAAAGCAAAAGGTTTGGGGAATTCAGCTGCTAATAAAAACAAGAAATATTTTATTATGAAATTGCACAAAGTAAACTTTGTCATTTCAATTTTAGCTAATACTGTCTGGATAGTTACTATGAGTTGTAATTATTTTTCAAAGAAAAGAGCAGGAAATAGACTTTTTAATTGCTTATTTTCATGATGGTTAGCTATATTTTAAAGAACAATGATTTTTGAGAGTTTACCTAAGAACATAAGAATTGTGATTTACTGGGTCAGACCATAAGTCCATTGGCAACGTGTAGGGGGTGCACGCAGGTGCTTGGCAGTGCACCCCCTAGGAAAAGGTGCCACCAACTTTGCTGGTGGCATCGGGGTGGGGGGTCACCACCCCCAACCTCTCCTGCCACCAGTAGCACCAGCAGCATCTGCAGGAGCTCCCCACTTACCACCGCCACACTCCTGCAGTCGCCGGGGGCACGTGTCATTCATGCATAGGTCCATAGCCTAGAGAAGAGTCTGAGGGGGGAATTAATAGCAACCTTCAACTACCTAAAGAGGGGGTTCAAAAAAGGGTGGAGCTAGACTTTTCTCAGTGGTGCCAAATGACAAAACAAGGAACAATGGTCTCAAGTAGCAGCAAGGGAACTTTAGGTTAGATACTAGGAAGAACTTTCTCACTAGGAGGATAGTAAAACATTGGAACAGGTTACCTTGAGAGGTGGTGGAATCTCCCTCCTTGGAGGTTTTTAAAATGTGGCTAGACAAAGTCTTGGCTGGGATGACCTAGTTGGGGATCATCCTGCTTTGAGCAGGGATTTGGATTAGATGATCTCCTGAGGTCCCTTACAACCCTAATTTTCTATGCTTCTGTGATTCTTCTTAGGGTAGTGCCCCAACCCTTTTTAACCAATGATTGTCCGATGTAAAATATATGAACAGACCTGGTATCAGGGGCTGGAACCAAGGAATGCCCCTTTCCCTTTGAGGTATGGTGTCCCAAGATGAAAGAGGTGCCTAGTATACAAGCAAATCAGAGGTTCAGACTTAACCCTGTTGGCTAACTGTAGGTGTTTTCCTGGTCAGAACTTAGTCAAGTGTTGGGGGATACCTACCTCTCTCCATTGATGGCATGTACAAACATTACTCTTAGACCAGTCCAAGTGAATGTAGATCACTCTAAACTTGATAGGTGTTTTCCTATCAAGTTAGATCACTGTTATCCAGCATCCCAGCCTGCTTCACGCTGAATCAGCACAGCTCCTCTTCCCAGCCAGTGTTAACACATTTTCTTTATTAATGTAGCAGTCTTACATTTTTGGGGGCTTGGGTAGAGTCCCAGGCTCGAGGGTCTCCTGTTTGACTGGTGGAGCTTGTCTACAATCCGGGGACAGCAAAGGGAAGCAAATACCATGCCCTTTTCCGAAGGGAGGGGACAAGGAGAAGCTGGACCTGAATCAGAACTGTGCCAGCCACGTCTGGAGAACTTTGGGGGTGGAGCCCTTGAAGAGTATAAAAGGGGAGCGTGCTCGGCAGGCTGGGGAGAGACGATGAGGGACAGTGAGGAGGGAGGAGCTCCAGAGACGGCTGTCCTCAGGACCCCACCTGAGCTTCATCAGTGTGCAGATCAGCGCACAGGGAGCTGGCCCTGAGAGCAGCTCGTTGCTGCTCAGGCCTCACCCAGTGAGCAGGTTGGCACAAGGAAAATCTGCCCTGGGAGCAGCTCATGGCTGCTCAGGCTTCACCCAGTGCACAGGTCAGCACATGGAGAAACTGCCTTGGAAGCAGCTTGTGGCTGCTCATGTTAGCCCCAGTCCTAGGCTGAGTGACCAGAGCCCCACAGTGTGGCTCCACCTTTAACTAAAAGAGCCCTGGTGCCCACAGCAGAACCCAGGAAAGGGGAGAACCCCTGGTGTGAGACCAGGAAGCCAGAGCTTGCAAGGGCTTGGCTCCCGTGAAAGAGAGAGAGCCCTGGGTGCCCAGCGTGAGGCACTGGGCCATCAAGGAGAGCTGAAGGCACCACTGGGGAGAGGCTTTTGTGGGATCGGCCATCAGGGGATGAGCCTTGACTTCTCCAAAGAGGAAGTGTGAGTTACTGAGGAAGCGGGCCCCTCCGGGGATGCTGACACATTTGAAGAGGATCTGCTGCCTCCACCCTCCATTGCAGGAGAGGTGGGTCCACATTCCAGGGCCCTAAAGGGGAGGGGCTTCAGGAAACCCCCTCTGGGAGGTGCTGAGTGCACTCCCTATTTTGAGGTTGTCATTGTGTTAAGAGCTATGTAGCTAGGGGTATTCTTTAAGGGGGTTTACATGGTTTAGGTGTTTTAATGCCTCAGTGTGTGTATTGGTATTGTTATTTGTGAAAGTGTCATATAGGTTAATATCCCTATGTGTTAATTGTGTTGTATAGGTTGTAAGTTATTTGGTTCATATTCGGTATTATATGTGAATTGTGGAAAATTATATATAGTATTATATGTTAAGCCTTATAAATACTCTATGTTTTATATTAAGTGTCTGTATTTATTTTTGTAATAAATATTACACAGTTAAGTACATGGTTTTGGCCTAGCGCTATAGAGAGAGGAGGAAGCTGCTCTAGTAACTGACCTCTTCCTCAGCATCCTGCCTGACCACCACCACTGTCATCAGAGGACAGGGCACACCCCCAGGGTGTACCTGGGCTACATTAAAAACAAGAAAAGTTTGGCAACTGCAATAGGGAAAATGAGGCATGTCTCTTCATTGCTCTGGATTCCCCTACATCCTGATATGTACCCCTTGGGGCAGTGGGATGGGCAACAGTGTCTAAGCAGCTGGGGTTGTGAGAGCTCCTGCCCAGAACACAGAGCCAGAGGAGTTGGTGAGAGAAGATCCAACACCAGTGTCCACTCCCTGGCACTTGGGGACTCAAAGCCCTCTGGCCCTACTCATCCAAGGAGTACTCCTGGTCCCCAAGGACCAGGAGGTAATCAACCATGGCTTCACAGACCTGGACTCCCTGCCAGTGTGTGGGGCCAGTGCCCTCAACATCAGTGGGGGGCTCTCTCTCCCAACCTCTTTGTGCCAGGCATGCTCAGCATGCCATGTATGGGCTACATGGTCTGCCTCCTCTGCCCAGGCTTTGCAGAAGAGCCTCCTCCTCCCCACCGTGCCTTGCACATGTTGTTGAAGGATGCATGTGGTGATAAAGAAGCATGGCAGGTTCTCCTCTTCTACCTGGATGCATTTGGCTTGGCCAAGATGTTCTAGAGGACCAGGTGTTGCCCTGTGGGTCAGGCCAACACTCAGGATCTCAATTTTGCACTGTTAGACAGGAGGGTGTGACACAATTACACATATACACACACACACTACCAGCTCAGGCACATACACATCCAAACCAGCCTAAGCACATGCATACCTATCACCAATTCAAGCACATACACTATACACCCCAAAAGTTAGACACAGATCACTAATTCGTATATCATGTACACAATGACATATATACATACACACACACACCAGTTCTCACACATACAACCCACCCACACATACACACAGGTAAGTTCCTAACTTGGATGGTACAGTGTGTATGTATGTGCTTGGGGTACCTGGGATACTTGGGGGAAGGTTCAGGTGAGAGAGAAAGAGTTAAAGTGTAGGGAGTGAAAGTTGCCAGAACTGGGATTAGAACCGGTGGACTACAGAGAAGCTGGCTGAGGAACTGAGGCTTGGGTTTAAAGTAGACTGGGGCTGGAAACTGAGGCAGATAGCTGAGATGGGGGCAGATAAGTGGTGGCAAGGAGGAGACAGCCAGGAAAGAAACTGAGGTAGAAACCTGGTTGCTCAGGGGAAAAGGAAAAGGCAGTGGGGAAAAGACAGTGGCAAAAAACATGGGGGTTTGGAGGCTGAGAGGAGCTCACGACAGGTGTTGGAGGTGGCGGTGAGCCAGAAGCAGGAGAGGGAGAAATAAGACAGAAGTTAGAGGGGCGAGGAGCAGAGATTGGAGCAGGGCCAAACCATAGTAACGCAAAACGCAACTTAGGAGTCCAAATAACAGTTTTATTAAACAGACAACACACTACACAGCCCCATGAAGTTATTGGTTCTCACACACACACACACACACACACACACACACACACACACAAGCACTTACAATGGCAGCAGAAGAAAGAGACTCAGTGGAAGGGCTGGAGTCCAGGTAGGGAAGAGAAGCAGAGTCCAAGTCCTTGGTTGAAGGGGGGGGGGGGGGGGTGATAGCTACCTATCCTGGCTGGAAAGGGGGTCCTTGTCCAGTAGGTGTTGTCCAGAGAGGAGTCGCTGGCAGGGCCTCTGGGTGCATAGGTGGTGTGGCATGGTGCTGGTCCCGATGGAGAAGGTGTCCCACTGGGTCTGTCTTCACTGCCCCTTTTTATAGGGGCAGACCTTGTGTGACCTTAGTGACAGGAGGCATGCCCAGGCAAGGGTCAGCCTTTGGTGTACTGAGGATGTGTGCTCCATGCAGGGATGTGCAGTTTCAGGTCTCTGTAATGGTGGGTACAATGGTAGAGTTGCTGTTTCTGCAGGGTCTTTTGTCTTTCAAATGCTGGATTCTTGTCTCTGTTCCTGAGTGAGGTCTGTGGTTCCTGGATGAATCAATGTGAGGTGATGGCTTGGTCTTTACAGGCCATTCAGTAGAGGCCTGCTACCATTGTATTTCAATCATTGCCAATCACTCTCATTCATCCGGGAACCAAATTACATGGGAGGGGTACATGAATCATACAGTTGTAACACACGGTATGCCCGGGCAGAGGCTTGACATACAAAATGGAAACTTGACATGACTTACGATAACTTACATATATAGGCCTAAAACAGTAATCACACAATATAAAAGCAGTACAAACATAATAATTATCACTTATAAAACAGTGGGTATCGATATAAAAATAGCAGGAACTTATTTGCAAAGAGGGGAGAGAAAAATAAAACATACTACCTAAAATAAAATGTTAAAGCTTATCCTACATCTTAGCTTACTTATACTTATCTATAGGGAACAGAGAGGGAGAGAAAAAGTCTGAAATGGTTGGGGAAGGAGAGGGAATGCATTTTAAAATAAATAAAAAAATAAAAACTGGGGGTTTTGCTACACAGGCACTCCCCTTAGATGGCCTCTCCAGCCATTGACTTGTATAAGCTGAACTGGCTGGAGACGTAGTGGGAACAACTAGGCGTAGGCAGCTTCATGATGGCAATGGTCACTTGCTTTTCCAGAGTAAGGGATGGCTACATGCTGGCGTCCTAGTGTCTAATGTGGAAGGTCACCTGGGTGATCATGTCTATGAAGGTGACCCAGCGCATGCAGGTCTGGACCCACCGTTCATCAACCCAGATGTCCAGGACAATCTGCTGCCCCCAGTCACTGATGGTGGCACTGGCCCAGAGCCAGTTTTGAATGCTTTTGAAGTGGTGCCAGAACACCTCTGTGTCCATGGCATCCTGGGTGGCCTCATCCTCATTGACCAAGTCCAGGATGTTTGGTGGGAGCAGGGTGCAGTAAGTGGCCCCACATAGGACAGCCAGCTGCTGGCTCATGGGCTGGAAGCCACATCCCATTGCAATTACCTACCACATCATGTCCAGATGGCCAGGCATGATGTCTCACAGCCTCCTTCAAGAGTTGCAAAGAGTGACAGGCAGAACATGCTGCAGCTCCTGGCTCTGTATACTTGGCCACAGGCAGTGGGGCATCATGGCAGGGTGCAGGCAGACTGGGACATGGAGGCATGTGCAATTCACAGGGGAGGGCACTTGCTCTGGAGCTTCTCTCAGAACCTCAGGAAAGGGTGCAAGGGAAGGTCTGTGATGAGGTGGCTGAGGGTTGGGGGCATAGTTGGCTGCCAGGCACAGGCAATCAGCGATGTCCCAGGAACTCAGCTGCAAGCATCAGTCTCTGGCAGCCAGGTAGCCTGCAGGGCATGCTGGGAGGCATGCAGGAGTGCCCCTCACCTGTGGGCCTCAGCCAGCACAGGCTGTCTGCACAACCCCTCTCCCCCACCCTGAGCAAATGTATACTGTTCACTCCCAATCTAAACTAGGCCTCTTAGAGAAAACCACATAACTTAAATTGATTTCCCCCCTTGTTTTTTTAACATCTGTAGGTGCCCAGAGTGAACAGGGATCCTGTATGTCTAATTCTGATGCTTTGGGGTTTCCTCCTGAGGCAACATTACATGTTGCAGCAACTATATGGATATAATAAGATAATAACCTGGATTTGGCAACCAGTGCTTTCTCCCCAAGGTGGCCCAGGAACGCAACTGCTCCAAAATGCCACTGAAGTCCCATGTCTGTCTAGTAGGTAAATTGGCTCTGAGGGCTGTAGATTGTTGCCCGTGTCTAGACAACTTTTAAAACATTTTCTTGAAAATGTTTGCCTGCCTGCCAATTTTAAAAACAAATGATGATACCTAGATATTTTTAATGAACATTTGAACTCTACAATAGTGGTTTTCAACCTTTTTGACTCAACACACTTCCCATTTGACTGAGCCAAGTGAAAGAGGGCTAGCACCTTCTGAAAATGCCATTTCATCTTTCACTTGGCTCTTGACTGCAGTAAAAATAATCAAGCAATCTATCTGTTATAAAGAATTCAGAAAAACCAAAACAGGTCAGAATGGGTTTTACACTATGGATTCTAATTTGAAATCTTTGGGGTTATCAAGTGACACATGTATACATGTTTGCACACCTGACAGCACCCTGGTTGAGAATCACTTGTCTACAGCATTCATCTAAAATGAAGTTGAGCTCACATATTCACCCCACACTGAACAATTGTGGATTATGTACAATAACTGCACAAGGCATACACCTGCCCATTGACATCAAAATTGAGGCCAACAGGTTCTTAAGGAAATATTTCTGCCTAGTTGAAAATGTATTACGTTTTCTTGCCCAAATATTAGAGTATTACTGATATTTAACATATCATTTTGCACTGGAGAATTATTTCTATTTGTTATCTACTAGAACTACAACATTGCTGGGGCTGATGAGTGAAAGGCTGCAGTTTGGGTTGTGCATTTCCCAACAGTCAGTAGGAAATTGATTTTTAGATCAATGGTATTGTAATTATTGGGATTACAACCAGACACCAAGATGCATCACTGCTAAATACCTGAATCTTTCTGAATATATAAACTGCTTTAGTGCAAATACGTGCTACCATGATGCAAAAAATGCCTTTGTATGAGTATATAAAAGACCTTTATGCTTGTTAAAAATTCCAAGCATGTTACAAACCACAGTTCATTCAGCACAAGGTGGGAAAGACTTGGCCAGAAAAAGTAACTTTTTTTGAATAACATCTAAATTAATTTAAGCCTTGTAAAAGAATATAATTCACAAGTGGCAAGAAATTGACTGAAATGAACAACTGCAATGTTGTAGCAGCAGAATGCATGCAAAAAGAAGAGAGGTAGCAAAATCAAGAAGACTGGGAAGAAAATACTGGGACACTGAGTCTGAAAACACTTGTGCTTAACTTCGCACACATGCGTACTTGCTCAAAGTCCCAGGAAACTGTCCATATGCATAAGGGTAAGCATGTTCATAAGGACTGAAGCCTTGGAGAAACAAAAGACACACATCGTAACCTTTCTGTACGAGCTTCCATGTATTCGGACCATATGTATGGGTCTTCTGTTGTTCTAAGGCAAGTAAAAGAAAGCGGGGTTGGGTAAGCCATGCTGCCAGGGATGGTAGGCAAAAGAGAACCCTGAGAAGCCTGTGAAAATGGTTGTTAGGCCTGGCCTCAAGGGACTTCCTTAATCCTTCGCTTTTGAAAAAAGCTTTATCTACATGGCTGGACTAAGAACCCTGATAATCAAAGCTTTCTGTTTATCCAGAGGCTCCTTGCAACACAGGATATGAGGGACTAATTCTAGGGGCAATGGGTTGCTTATTCAGTCCTAGGCAGAAGACAGGGCAGGGTGGCACATCAGCATCAGATGAAGAGTAGGCTGTTGCCTACAAAACTTTATGCTTCTCTGAACCAGTTAATGTCTGTGAGCACTTCTACATGTGCTCCAACACATTCTGATTAGAATTAATCCAGAACAATTAATCCAGTCTGGTGAAGCATTCTAATGAGAAAGTTCCAGCATGTTGCCGCATTTTATGCATTCAGCATCCCCTCATTTCAAAACAGCCGTGGAAGCACTTTAACTAAAGCTCGTTGAATGAGCTTTAGTTAAAGCACCCCCCACTGCCATTTTGAAACACAGGACACTGAATACATGAGATGCTGCTGGCATTTTAAATAGAGCAGCTCCAAAGAGCTACTCTAATTAAAACATACTCCCCCACAGGCATATGTATAGGTGCCCTAAAGTGCCACCGTGCCCTGTCTTCTACCTGTCTTCAGACTAACACAATTTCGTACCTCTTTTATTCAGTTCTAGAAACCATCACTATGGTTATGAGAGAGCTTTTTTTTTTTTATGATGTGGACATTGTCATACAGTAAAACAGGACCAACTGTTTCAGACCTAGAATAAAGTTCTCATCTTTGTCAATATTTCAGACATCAGAACGTCCATATACTTGGAGTACTTAGGATGCTTGTTTATTAACACTAATTAGTTTTATTCTGCTTACATCAAAAGGTATGAATCAGGATTGGGATCTGCTTCCGAGGTCCCTTCCAGCCTTACAGTCTATGAATCTATGAATTCAGGACTATATTCTGGCAGTCTACATAATATATCTGCTAAGGTTGTACCAGAGTAGACATGGGTCCTTCCCTGACAAGGGACAATCTGAGAATACTAGCTGGGTAATTCTGTGTGTCTATGTGTGTGAGACAGAAAGTACATGCATGCATGTGTGCATGTGCATACATATCTGTGTGGGTATACACACACATACACACACACATATCTATAATTACTTTCATGGCCTTTCCTTTCCATCTAAATAGCTAAACTTCTTATCCAGATGCAGCATTTTAAATCTTGATTATTGCAACATGCTTTTCTTTGGCCCTGCCAATTGCAATCTTGCCCTGACCATTTCCTTTAAGAATTCTACAGCAAATATCATTTTTCTAGCCTGTCACTTCAAGCATAACATACCACTCTTTTTATCCTTCTACTGGCATCCTCTTTTTTATGCCATCAAACATAAGCGGCTTGTCTTCACTTTCAAGACCTTCCATGCTTTAATAGTCCCTATTTATCATGTTTCACTATGAAGGTATTGATTTCCACCTCTCATCATTCCATGACACCTACCTCCATTTTAAATCTGTTAACGCTTGTTAAATTTTCAAATAAGCATCCTTATATTTACATCATCCAGAGCAGAGAGGAAAGGGTGGCGTTCTGAAGTACTTTGAAGATGAGAAGTTTTGCCTACCAAGTGCTTCCTTTGTATGCCAAGAAACTTTTGCAAGGAAACAGTGTTTTCCTTCTTTAGATACTCTAAGTACAAAAATGTCAGTTTTGCATTTGTACAAAAATGTTGCATTGACTACATTATTCATTGCAAAATATTACATTGAGAAGGAAAAATTTTCTCACCTCAAACAATCTGCTAATTTCAGTCACCAATCCCAATTATTTATTTTCAACTGCCTAACAACTGGCAATGCTCTTATCTTACTTAATTAGCTTCAATTTTTAATGTTAAGTTCTTTCATTAGATTTAAAATGTCATAGAAAGCCACATGCTGTCTGTAAATAAGATGATTCTGTTGTGAAAGGTTCATATTCAAATGCATGCTCTTGATGACTTGGGAAACCTATGGGTAATCAGGGTTGTAAATCTGTCATTGTGACAAACAAATAATGTTTAACACTTAATACAAGGACAAACACAAGAAAGGAGGTCTTAAAGATGTGTATTGTAAGTAGGAACAATCACTCCAGAATTGGAAAGGATTGGCTATCTCAAAACCATTAGGCCTGCATTTACATATCACCAGCTAGAATTCACTACAGGTGACGGAAGTTAGTTTTTGTTGGATAAATAGGCAGATAGTCTGAAATGAGCTAAGGTAATTAAGTAGCCAGGTCTTCAAAATCTCTTTCAACTTTGGCACAAGTAGGTAGAATACTCAAGGAGTAGAGATGGGGAAGTAATGCCAAAATCTGAATATTTTTGTGAGTAGCAAAGATTTTTCATGATGTTGGACCCAAGGGTATAGCAAGCTCTTTCAAGACACTGGTTAGAGGTGTGTGTGGGCAGTGGAACATAGTATTCTGATGATTAAAGAGCAGGGGGAGGATAGGTGTGAAGGAGGACCAGTCTTACCTGCTGGGGCTTTCCTCACTGAGACAGGCAGCAGTTTCTGCTGTGCTGTAGCATCATGGGCTCAGACTGCTGCAACTGAATGACAGGGAGTAGCCCAGGCTTCCAGGAGCTGCTTCTGGTGCCCTATTTGCTCCTTCTCCCCCCAACCTTAGGCACAAATCTGTACCTCCCATGGCAAAGCCTCCAAGGCTGGTGCCTGTCCCTCCACCCTCATTCCACCCCCCTCTCTGGGTATGGCTCTGTGCCTGCCTGGCTCCTCTGGCTTGGCTGCACCTGTCCTGGCAAAGACTCCTGGGATGAGGGGGCTATACTGGCTGCCTCTCTAAGTCAGTGCCTGGTGCCAGTTACACCACTGATCGGACCAACTTAGTTGGAAGAGATATTAGTTGAGCTTTCAAGCACAAAGTGCTCTCTTCATGTCACTTTCAGGTGAATATTTTTTTTTCAAATAGAAATCAAATATGATCCAAAGTTATATGCACAGCCTTCTTATGTAGAGCTTAGACTATCTGGGTTGAGAGGATTTTGTGTGTGTAAATATTTGGGGACCTGGCTGCTATTAATGAGAATATTTTCTTTTGCACAAAATTACTCTGCAGTTCACATTCAAGTACCTTGGAATCTTTATAAGAAAGATAACTTGCTGCCCCCAAGTGTCATGCAATTTCCAGCATTGCCCTGAAACTATGAAGTCTGTTTCATGTCTGGTGTTCCAACTTCTAAATATTAGACATAAAGGATATGTTTTCTAATGTGTTGGTGTCAGGATGTGATTGTTTCACTGGGGTAGGGAGATACACTAGTTAGATAGGAGAACATCACCGTCACATAGCAGATGAAAGTACTGTGGAGAAGGTACTGCAGGTACTTGGCAGGTCCAGGCTGCAGGTTTCCAATCTCAGTCTATTAAAAGAAACAGTATTGAAACAAACCTATAAAACAAGTGACCTCTAAGTTTCTTCTTTTCCATATACCTCTTGCTTCAAAAATATAGGTCAAATAGCTGTTCAGTTTTTTTTTCCCCCAAAGGATTGAATTGTGTCATCTTCCTAAGAGAAGTGGGTCATTTCCCCCTGTAAACAGGTTTGTGCCTACACATCTTCTGTCCAAAGGCTCTATTGTTTACTGTACAATTCTTTAGCTTAGGAAAAGGCAATGATATTTTTTTTCCAAAGGGTTGCCACCCTTTAGATGACCCATGAGAGAAATGTGATAGGAGAGTATGCTTACAGCACCAATGGGAATTGTATGTTGCAGTAGCATGAACATCAGAGCTGTGCTTATTTTTCTAATACATCATCAAAGGTTCTCCCTCCTGCTCCCTGACTAACAGATATACAGGGCTGAGCCCTCAGCTGTCATAAATTGGTATAACTCCACTGCATTTACCTTATCAGCTGAGGATCAAAGTGTCCTGTACATATAACTAGAAAAAGCCTATGCTGACCTTAATTATCCAACCTTAAATAGATGTTTTTCCTTCCTGTTTAAGTGAGAGAAAATACCTTTAGGAGGAAGACATAATTCAGGCTTTCTCAGATATGGCACCAATCCACATTTTATCTAGATTAATCTGTCTGTCAAGATTCAGGTAACGGAGCCTAATCAGCCTGCATAGGAAGCACAATAAATAATCATGGTAAAAAATAACCCTTCTAAGATAAAGGGGTATGACAACCTTCACCATGGCTATGTCAGTCCTTACTATATTTTTTTGTGATAAATGATGAAATTATGAGCTTCAGTATGATTCAGATAACTCACTAATAATTGCATGCTTCTTTTCTACTTCCGTAATTATTAAACGTATGTTCTTAAACCATGTTCCTCATAGCAGTACCTTTGTTTACAAGCATGAGTGACTGGTGCCTCCTGAATCTGGGGTGGCACCCACAGAAGCCGCTGACTCTGTCAGGGGGGCCACCATCCCTACCAACAGCATCGGTGTCGGCCATCGGGGGGGCACCAGCCCCGTCGGGGGGCACGTGCACTCCCATGCACCCCTACCAGTTGCCTATATTTACAAGATTATCTGATCAGTTTGGTATGTTCATGAGATTCAGATAGGTGCATAATGTCCAAATAAATATCTTCCTGTGGGTACTCTTCTGAACCAAACCTTTTGAAGCTCATCATCCTCTCTCTATTCCAAAAGCATACCAGCTTCAGTTAGATTCAGGCTGTTCATCTAATAAAATCTGCCATGTTCTAGGACTTGTTTCAGATTTGTAACGCATAGCACATGCTTAACTTCAGTTCTCATCTAACCTACTCTGACCTTAATTTCATCATATATTACAAAACATAGAAGGTGTGGTCTGGATTTGAAAGAGAGAAATAATGGCGGCAGTTTCTGAACTGATATAAACCTAACAGTAGCCATGTTTCATGGTGTGGGCTCACAAGTTATTTCCCCTTTCCCATTTCCCCTTTCAAAAAATATTTTCTTTTGAGACTTTGATCACACCCCCCACTTGCATTTTTTTTTATAATTAACAAAAAGAGAGATAATAACCAATAGAACAGCCTCCTTTGCATAAATATTTCTACCAGTAAACAAACAAATCATTAAATGTAAAAATCAATTATTCATTTTGTCTTTGGCAGTAGAAATCTAAAATGTGAATGACAGGCCTCCAAACTAAGCTCACATGGGTGGACAATACCAGAGGTAGTATATCATTTTTCTATGATGCTGCCTATCTTTATTTATTTAAAAAGTTATGGAAGGTGGGGATAGCAATGATTATTAGTGTATTTAACTAGATGTGTATTTTCTTGGCAGTAGCAGTCCCTCAATACAAGGATGACAGTCTTACAGTAAATAGGGAAGTCATCAGTGGGTGCATCTATTTGAAATGCAGCAGTTGCCTAATTAGCTCTGCAGTAGAGCATCAGTGTCTACACAAGCAATGCTGCTAGGCCAAAGTAAACTAATTAACCCTGTTGTAAGATAGTGCTGCCCAACACAAGTACTATACTCCAATCAGAGTTATTTACTGCACCGCAGTGCACGTGTAGACAGTGACTAGGCCTAGCTGGGGCACACGGATGCTACAGTGCAGGACTGCTTGCCAGCTAGTCCCACACTGTAACAACCTCATGCCCCAGCCAGCTCCTCTGCAGCACATTGAGCAGGGCAGGAACAGCCCCAGGCTGGCAAGCTGATCCACCCTCCTACCCCCGCCAGACTCCCATGCCAGCTGGGGCTGCACCAGCCCAGCTCAACATGCTAAGGAGGATGTGGAACTTTAAATTGGTTGTGGTGAGAGAGGAGGTCAATAACTAAAGGATAATGAGAAGAATAAAGTGATAAATCTTGACCAAGATTCTTTTTCTACAATGTGGACCTGTCAAAAGATTAGAGATCAGGGAAAGAAAAGTCAAATATTGCAATTGTCTTTAAACATCTGAGTTTAAGGGACAAGAAAGGAAAACTTAGTTCCTGATAACAGAGAAGGGAAGAAGCAGATGGAGAAGTAGTTCAGTTTTGGAGATAGTGGACACAGCTACACGAGACATTTACTGTGCAGTTGCCTAATTAATTGTGCAGCAAATATCTTGGCATCTACACATGTGCCCCTGTTATGGCACACAAAACTAATAAACTCCACAGCAGCTTAGGATTTATAAATACAGGTCCCAGCAGGTATTCACAAGTCCTAACCTGTTGCAGAGGGTTTTTTTGTGCACAGCAGCACACATGTATATGCTGCCCTGACTGGCTAGAGTACTTCAGTGCAAGGCCGGCCAACAAGCAGACCCTGTGCTGAAGAACCGTCATGCCGTAGCCAGCCCCTCCACAGCATGTGGATACCTAGGGCTGCTCTGATGGGGCTTCACGTGCTGTGCATAAATAAACTCTGGAATGTATTGCTCCAGAGTTTATTCTTCATGCACATTAGTTGCACATGTAGATGCACCCAGTGAGTTTGAGATGACTATGGGGCTTCAAAAAGGAGAGTTTAGAAGTTTCTGATAATGACAGAAGGTAGAGAGGGAGAGTATTACAAGTCCACCCTCTGAAGGGGTAGTACTTGGTCAAAATGAGGCTTTGAAGCAGGTATAGTACAAACATCTTATTGAGAACATGCAGTTTGACAGTATATTGGTCAGTGTCAGAGGCTACAGGTACAATGACTTCGGCAAGAACTTTCCTGACCATTGTGAGGTCCAGTGAGGACCTACCAGTCAAATCCATTCTGGTCTGACATCTCAGCTTCACCCTGACCTTGCGTAACCAACACTATGTCATGTAACACTCATGCATGTGCTCATAACTTCTCTCATGTTCATTGTGGGTTTTCTGCCTAGCAATATTAACCTTAGTGACATTTCAACAATATACTTTTTAAATTTTAACAACTTTTCCAAACTCACATAAGTAGTAGCTAAATATGCATTCCCAAAGTGCTAGTAATTTTCCATTAACTTCTCCAGAGCATCTCATTCTGGTGCAATGGGAGCATCTATTTGGGTGTGGCCTGTTCAGGGGCCTTCAGTTCTATGACAATAAATGGTCAAGAACCACGTAAATAAATACAAGCAGCACATAAATTAAGAAGCAATAGAGCTTCATTTTCTCCTATCTTTTCAAAGCTGGAACATAAAGGCAAAAGTGGAGATGACCAAGGTATAAATCTCAGGTTACTAAGAGAAGGGAGGAAGGTAAGGGGAGGAGGAGCTGCTGAAAATCAGTCAACAAGAAAAGAGTGGAATCAAGAAATCAAAGTAATGAATCAGGGTGAGTTTATTAGCGAGAGAGAGAGAAAATAATTCAAAAGGGAAAAATGTGCATGATGAATAAGAATGCTGTTGGCAGCCAAAGAAATGGAAAAGTAGGGAAAGAAGTTTTTCTATTGCTGCTGAAAAAGTGTTAAGTGTGATTCCATTTTTAGTTCAGAAAACACAGTGGGATGAATCACGGGAACGTCTCTACAAAAGGTTACAGAATTGTCGATGAAGTCATGGATGCTTTCAACTGTTTTAAACGCTCTCTCTGTTGACCAAGCCTACCATTAAGCTAAAATCAGGTTATGAAAAGAATCCTGCATCTCTTTGTTTAACAGCATGCCATAAAAATCATTTTAATAGTACTTTTAGTCAACAGTCTTATCATGCTTTTACCAACAATTTGATCAATATAAGCAACATGTCTAGCTTGGAATTGCACCCACCACTTCAAAAACTTCATAAATAATCAACTTTTACAACGTCTTGATTACCTCCTAATGTTCATAGAAAACAAGAATAAAAACAAAAATCACCCTCTGATGAAAGCATGCTGAGCACTTGAAAAACTTTTATTAAATGATATCCAGTTAGCAACACCCTGTTGGGCCATCACTGTGTAGTGATGATTATGGAGTGCTTTTTCGCATAAACTGAATAAATCTCATAAATTGTTGATGGAGGCGCTTTGAAGTATCAGCTATTGACCAACTTTACCCCAGCAACAGAAGAAAATTGATTTAATTTGTCTCTCTTCTAAGAAATGTTATTCCTAGGTTGCAGTGTGGGGATTGCACAGCAAACAGATCAATCCTATGTGCTTCCAGGGGCTGCAAGGAGCTGTGTGCACTGTGAATCTGGGTTTCCTGACAAAATTCAATTTTGTTATCTGAAATAGTCAGGCTTGCCTGTAGTGTGTGAGGGGAAGGCATGGGAGTAGTATGTTCACCTTTTTCTCTCGTTACAGAGAGAGATCAGCTGGAGAAGATGTATGGACTAAAGCAAAATGTCCATCCCAGGCTTTAGGCCAGTGATTTTTCAACCAGGGGGTAATAGCACCCAGGGATGCTCCAAGATCCTTTTAATGCCATGGTACCTGGACCCTGTGGGAGGAGGTAAGTGCTTGTTCCTTCCCCCCCACTCCCCACCCCATGGCATGCTGTACCTGCCCTAGTGTCCTGCAGACAAACAGCACCCCCTGATGCTTCTCTGGGGACTCCCACACCTGGTCCCTACCCCCCTCCAGCCCCTGAAATGCCCATCTCTCTGCTCTGAGAAGTACACTTTGTCATGGGAAGGTGGACATGGGGCTGTGGCACCATGCTTCTCATTCTGGCTTATTCCCTTGCTCCTCCCGTACTCCCAGAGCTTGTGTGAGGTGTTGCAGGGGCAGGCAGCTTTCATTAATGGCATACATGTCCCTGAAGGAGTAGCCAGTGGGAGCTATGCTCAACCCCTCGGGTACAGCTGGGGGCAGATGGCAGAAAGAGTGGGGCACAGCAGTGTTATCCTCCCCTGGCACCAACTTTTGCACTTCCAGTGGTCACTGTCACCTCCTTCTGCCTCTTTCAGAGACAGCTGCCTCCTTCAGGGGTCTAATAAGCCACCCGCAAGTTCTCCGATATGCCCTGACAAATCTTTTTCTGTGCAACCATAGATTTTAGAGACTGAAGAATTTACCTGAACGTTTCCAAATTGTAATAGGTCTTGGAAGAAATTCCTTTCTTTTTTTACTTTTAAATAACTGATGCCTGTGTTGTACAGACTTATAGGCCTGTTGGAGAGACTGTAAATTACTGTCTTACCTCTCCCCACTCCTCCGTAAGTGTGCTTTCTTAACACACTATCACTATTATTTAAAAAAAAAAAAAAAAAACCAAAAAAACAAAAAAAAGAAAAAGAAAATGCCACACACAGACACACACACATGTACTGCACTGAAACTGGTTAAAGCTATGATGAGATAATGAAACAAAACTAGGTAAATTCAAATGCATTGATGAGACTTACATTTTTCCATTGTTTTCCTTGCAATTAAGTAGCATTACCTAAAACAGATAACAGCTAGGGACTACTAAATGAACATTCATTCAGATGTGGACCCTGAAAATAGACGTGAGATGTCATTGGTTTCACTAAGACTACTAATCTACATAAAGTTTAGAAAATATGCGAGTGATTTCTAGGATTCGGCCTTAGCACTAGTTCCTCTGAAAAATGTAGACATTGTGTTACCTAGTTGGCTAGTCTAATCAACAGCCTTGAGCTATGTGCTTAGGCTACCTTTTCAGGGCATGGGGAAAGTTAACCATCTCAAAACAGATTTCACAGTATCTAACTGCTTAAGCAAGGGGCCTATCCTGTCTCCCTGCTGAACCGGGAGCCTCCACTTGGAAGCATGACCCTGTGTAGGAACAAGCATGAAAAATTAAGCCACATCTATAATACCTTCCTGCCTGGCCTGGGAGTGCTGCAATGAGTGGCCCGGCTGCTTCATACATGTTCTGCTCATGAACAGGCTTATCATTAAACAGTGAGGGTGGTTTGGGGCTGTGTCTCAGGGTTTTCCTGTGAGCAGAGTGGGTTCAGGTGGGCAGGGGCATGCCTCTTCTGTCTCAGTGACACAGAAGAGACATACCTCTTGAGGACAGGGGTGTGCCTTAAGCCTTTCCTCTTTTAGGGATTAAAAAATGTCCAGTTGAGGTTTGTTGGGAAATTATCCTGATCACTTCTATTTTATACTCCCCTCATCTCACTCTCCTATGAGAGCACAGATGATAACAGTAAGTTACCCTCAGTTTCTAGACCAGAGGGTGTAATGCAAGCCTGATTTTCTTGAGTATCCTCAGGTGTACAGTACATAGAGGCCATTGGTGCCGATTAAGATTTATTTCAGAAAAATCCTGAAAAGTAGTTTGGGATGGCAGAGTAGCTATTTTAAATAAAGTGGAGACTTCCCTTTTGTTGTGTCGGCATCCTTGCTTCTATGTCTACATTGAAGGAGGTCTGATGATACTAGCAAGAAAAAAAAACTCACTTTGTTTCCTTTAAAATGTCCTTATTCATGAGAATAGCCTGGTAACTAACAGCTTTCCTCTGGCAGTACTTCCTAGTGTTGTCTCTGAACCCCAGGTAAGACTTAAAATTTCTTCCTCTTAAAAAAAACAAAACAAAACAAAAACAAAGAGCAGGATCTTCTTCTTGGGGAAGGTTGTGGCAAGGCTGCAGAGTCTGCATCAGGGGACACTGATCATCCTGTCTAGCTTTTCATAAGCTCCATTGTCTTCAGAATATTCTCCAGTAAAACCTGTGTTATCTTGATGCTACTGACTGGATTTGCATGGGTGGAAGTCTATTAATAAGCAAGAGCCTAAATTCACAAAGGAATTTAGGTATCTAAAATGGGATTTGAGCAGAATTTAGGCAGTTTAGGTTCATGAGAGTATTTCATGGAAACTGCATCTAATTCCCTTAGGCTCCTGGGATCCCAAAGGCAGCTCAATTTTACCCAGAAAACCTTCTTAGGAACGTAAAAAGGCATTGCTGTCTTGGCTAGCTAAGCATTTTCCACCTATCTGTGGCCTACATTTGTTTGAGATTGACAGACTAGGCATCTTTGCACTGGAAGGGGATGGTCTAGTAGGCATATTCAGAATGCCTAAGTACTAACAGTCAAAAAGGCCTAGACTGAAGTGATTCGATCTTCACAGGTTAGTCTAAGCTGCATATATTGAACCGATAAGCAACTGAACAGGCATTTACTTTTGATTCTGGGAATGCAGCCACATGCAGTGGCCCAGGCCAGAAGCACTAGAGCACACCTCCCTGCTCAGCTTGAGTGAATAGCTTGGGCCAAGGCTAGCCCACCCACCCTGTGAGGGGAGGTTTGTAGAGGAGGTGCAAAGCATCCTGGGATGCTGGAGTACTGAGTTAACTTGAGTCTGGAGGGGATTTGGGATGGAAGTTTGATAAACCAATTTATCCTAAATCAGTTGAGTCTGGTATTACATCCATAGACTTCATAGACATTAGGGCTGAAGGGACCTCATGAGATCTGGTCCAGCCCCCTGCCTAAAGGGCAGGAACTCAGCTGGAATCAGATGACCCAAGCAAGATAATCATCCAAATGCTTCTTGAATGTGCACCTCTTCTGGGAGAAGTCTATTCCAGACTCTGGAGACTCAGACGGTAAAGAATTTTTTTCTTATGTTCAGTCTAAAACTGTCTTCCAGCAGTTTGTGACCATTTGACCTTGTCTTCTCTTGGGGTGCCCTGGTGAACAGACATTTTCCCAGATCCTGATGCACACTCCAAATGTACTTATAGGCCGCCACCAAGTTCCCCCTGAGCTTCTCCAGGCTGAAGAGTCCCGTGCCTCTCTGCCTCTTCTCATAAGGCCTGCTATCTTGACCTCTGATCATGTGCATGGCTCTCCTCTAGACTCTCTCTCAAGTTTCTCTGTGTCCTTTTCAAAGTGTGGAGCTCAGAATTGGATGCAGTACTCCAGTTGTGGCCTCACCAAGGCCAAGTAAAGTGGGAAGAAGACATCTTGGGTCTTGCTTGAGATGCATCAGTAGGTGCAAACCAGGGTTTTATTTGCTTTGCCGGCTGTGGCATCACATTGGTGGCTTATATTCATCGTGTGGTCAATCATGATCCCCAAGTCTCTTTCGGTCATGGTGCTAGTAAGTGTAGCGCTGCTGAACTTATAGGTATGATGTGGGTCCTTTTCTCCTGAGGTAGAGCACCTTGCATTTCTCTCTGTTGAATGTAATCAGGTTTTGATCTGCCCATCTTGCAAGCCTGTCCAGATCAGTTTGAATCCCCTGCCTATCCTTTAGAGTGACCATGCTTCCCCATACATTGGTGTTGTCTGCAAAATTAGGCAATCCACTTCTGACACCTGAATCCAGATAGTATATAAATATGTTAAAGAGTACTGGCCTGAGAACTGAACTTTGGGGGATGCCACTGGGCACCTCGTGCGACCTTGACTCAGTTCCATCGACAATCACTCCCTGGGCCCAACCATGGAGCCAATTTCCCAGACATCGGACTGTAAAGATGTCAAGGCCGCAGTTCCCCAATTTTACCATGAGGACATCATGGGAGACCAAGTCAAAGGCTCTTTTGAAATCCAAGTAAATAATATCAGCCTCTCCTCCCCTGTCAAGGTGATGCATCACGTGGTCATAGAAGAAAATGAGGTTGGTCAGGCATGACCTACCCATAATGAAGCCATGTTGGCTATCTCTCAGAATCATGTCTTCCATTAGCCTGTTGTTGATGGATTCTTTAATATTTTCTTCCAAGATCTTTCCAGGAATTGAGGTCAAACTGATTGGCCTGTAGTCCTCTGGGTCTTCCTTCCTTCCCTTCTTGAAGATAGGCACCACGTTGGCCCTCTTCCAATCTTCAGGAATCTCTCTTGAGCACCACGAGTTCTTGAATGTGTCTGGAGTAGGTGCTTACACCACTTCTGGGAGAAGTCTATTCCAGACTCTGGAGACTTGGATGGTAAAGAAGTTTTTTCTTATGTCTAGTCTAAAACTCAAATATCCTCACCATTGGCCATGCTATGATCTCAGCCAACTCTTTTAGAACTCTTGGGTACATTCTGTCCGGGCCCACTGACTTGTGGATGTTCAGCCTCTTAAGGTGTTCCTTCACAAGGTCTTCACCAGTTGTAGGCATATGGTCGCCCTTACCCTAGTAATCCTGTGTCCTGTCAGGCAGGGTGATCCCCTTGAACTGGTGAAAAACCCAAGTAATCATTGAGGAAATTTAGCTTTTTCCTGGGTGTTGGTTGTCAGCTGCCCCATTTGGATTCAGCAGGGGTCCAGTGTTACCCTTATTTTTCTTTCAACTTCCCATGTATCTGAAGAAGGCCTTTTTAATGTCTTTGATTCCTGTAGCCAGTTTAAGCTTGGTTTCAGCCTTGTTTTTTCTGGTGTGCTGCCTGGAGGTGTGGGCCAGTGATATATAATCCTCCTTAGAGGTATTTCCCATCTTTCAACCCTTGTAAGCTTCTTTTTTAAGATTAAGGAGGTCCCTAAATCCATCCAGGTTTATCTTAAATTAGTTTCAGCCATTTTGAAAGTGGCTCATGTGCACTGAACATCTGTTGTTACAGATTCAAAGCAGGTTCTGATCACTTATACTGGTGTATGTGTAATTTCTGTCCCTAGCCAGTATGTCTAACACATTTGGACAGTATTGAGTTCAGCATTCAGGGCCATTGTTATTCAAAACCTAGGCAGAGGAAAAGGAGATGTTGGTAGTGACTTTCTATAGAGTATCTTAATGGTTAGACTGCTTGCGTAGAAAGTGGGAGACCTGAGGGGTGTGAATTGCTGTTTAAAATAGGCATCCATTTGCATTCTGAGTTACTTTCCTAACTCAGGATTTAAGATACATCCATCTCTGTAGTGTTTCCTGTCACCTCGGTTAAGTGTCCCACATTCAATGTCCTAGCTGTTTGGAATCTCAGGAGTGTACCTAAGGCTCCTCATTCAAAGTACAGAGACCTAACTTGGCTTTCTGAATTCTACTTCTGAGGCTGGCCACCCAAGTGATATGCAAACACTCAGCATCACCATGTTTAAGCCCCTTTGTGAATCTGATCCTAAATGGCTTACTAAACAATTCTACTGATGGCAAAGGAAGAAAAAATCTGACATAGCTGTGTTGGCTTTGAGGTGTTAACAGAAATGAAAGACAAAAATACATTTTACTGCCATTAAAGTGAGCAGATCCAACTGTCCAGAGGAGGGGAGGATATCAGTGGCATAAGAAGGTGCCAGTTTTATATATCCCTTTTCAGAGGAGAATTGCACTCTAAGGAAAAACTGACAGCTCATAAACCAGTGCAGAAAATCACTTTCTTCTCAGCCTGCTTCTGTGGAAGGTCCATGGAGTGCTGTTGCCAATGAAATGCTGGAAACTGCATTTTCCTTTCTCTTTTATTGAGAGATATTTTGATTTTAAGTAATTCTGCATGTCTTTCAGAGGCTGTATTTCTTCAGCCGCTTGCACTGTGTCTTTGCTTGCTCTTTGTTATCATTGGAGAGCTCACAATATCAGGTTTCCAGCCAGGTCACTGTACAGGGGAAGACAAGTTGTCCTAGTTTCAGGTTTAATGAGAGGCCCAGCGGTTCAGGGAAAGCATGAACATATCTATTGCGTTGGTCCCTTTACTGCTTGCCACAAATCTATTCAGTCTCTGTTCCTTCTTGTGGACCTGTGCAGTCCCTCCACTACTTGCTGAAAACAGAAGAGAAATGAATGCTTCTGCCCCAAAAGGAAGATGCAGAAAAGAGCAGCAGTGACATTTTGAAATATCTGACATCAGAGCATTGCCTATAGTGACTGCTGGCTGCCCTGTAAGCACAAGTGTAGACGGTACCCATAACTGATCAGGCTCTTACCTCCTCCATGTGTCTAAAAGTGCCAGCATTAGGCAATATATAAATATGGCATTTGTGAATACAGTTGTACTCAAAAAGGGTGAGATTCCAAGGCCATTAATTTTAGCATTTCTCAAGTGCAGAAACAAAATGATTTAAGTTTTCACTTATTAAATCCTTAACCCTCTTCTAACTTCAGATTGACTATAATGAATATCAATAAAATAGAGGGGTTCAGCTTTCTTACCATATGCACATTCAAATAGGCTACTAGAAATATGACACAACTTCAAGAGCTTTTCATGGAAAAAGACCACAGCAAAATTGAACAATGTTTTTAATTTACAAAATTAAAAACCACACCACATTACAGCTTAATCTGAATGGGACACAATTTCTCAGTGCAAAGTACTGGGTCCTGAGTGCTTTTGAAAATTCAGTCCCTTTCCTTTGTGTGTCTGAATAAGAGCTGAGCTCTTTTGAAAATCGGACTGTAGCTAATTTAATATTAGCTTTTAACAGCACTAGCCAGTCCTCATTTATAACATTAGTCTAATGAGCCATTCCAGAGATTTTTTTTTTCTCTGAAAGCTTATGTTTTGCTGTAATATTCAGATGTGGACTGTAAAGGCACAAGCTTCCTTCTTTTTTACTAGCACCAATTGGTTGAAGATAAATACATGTCTGCTTATTCTGAGCAGTTTCTCAAAGCTGTGCACAGATGGTTCTATACATGTACAAATCCCATTAACAGGTAACAGAATTTATGCACAGGCCTCCCACATACACTTTAACAAATGTTTCCTTCTGTAACTGGAAAAAGAAACAGTTTTTTTTTTCTAAGGGAAAGTTGAACATCACAAAAGTAATGAACAACTTCTAAAAACCTAGTGATTTCATGCAGTCCTGTATTTAGAATTTAGAGAGATGTTTGTGTCACAGAGCTTGAATCTAGATTCACAGTTTCTCCAAGTATGCCTGTGCTCCAATCCTGATTGATACAGCTCATCCAAACCAGATTTAAATTTCCTCTCTTTTTCTGGGATTTCTCATAGATTCATAGATGCTAGGGTTAGAAGGGACCTCAACAGATCATGGAGTCCGACCCCCTGCCTAGGCAGGAAAGAGTGCTGGGGTCAGATGACCCCAGCCAGATGCCTATCCATTTTAGGATCTGTAGTTATAAATTATGTTATTCCATCCTTCTAAATCAAGATTTCTAAATCAAGCTGTTTTAACATGTATTTTTATGAAGTGAGGCTATGCTCTTTTGTGCTTATTTCCAAATGCTTGTCAGAGAAACCCTTTAATGTAGAATCTACCTTTTGCCAGCCCAATAAAATCTTATTTTGGAAGTACGGTTTTCTTGCAAAATAATGATACTGCTCCAATTACCCAGATCTGGTCCTTTAAAAAAATAAGATGCTTTATATACATATTCTCTGTAGTGACTCTCAAATACACTGTCAAGACATTTGCCCTGTTATTTTACTTATCCTTGCAGCCAAATGAGGCTGCTAAGGGGAAGCCATTATCTGCAAAGGTGTTGGATCAGAGCAAAACTGAAAAAAAAATTGTGCTACAATTCTGTTGGGAGAAATATGGCACCGAATAGGATGAACTTAATTTAAATTGCATGCAACATTTGTATTCCATACTCATTCTAAGAAGGGGACTGACTTTACTTTTCTTTCATAAACTCAAAATAGCCCAAGTTTCATTAGAAAGGGAAAAAAATAATGTCTCTGTTTCATTTAGTGCAGAGGGAACTTGTTCCAGAAGGAACAAAACCCTTTCTCAAAGTTCCTCCATTGACATAGTGAAGGGCAATTATTGTCACAAAGCTTCAAATGGCAATACTCCCATCTTGTGGCTGAAGAAGAAAATGCAGGTACCTTAGTAAAAGTCACAGAGCCAAATACAGACTTATATGTGCATTCAACCTCATTTACTTTAATACAGTTGCAATTTCTAACACCATAACTGAATTTGGATCCTGAGCTGCTAACATTAAGGTAGAAGGATTCTAGTTGTTTCGCTTTCATACTTTCATTATAACTTAGGCTTGAGGCACAGAATTTTTCTGACAATGTTTGGGGTGGGAAAACAAAGTCCATTTTAAATCACCTCTATTTCTGATCTGCAGGTGTGGGTTTTCTTGGGGGGTGGAGGGTTGGGTTTTTTTTGGTTTTGGGGTTTTTTGTTTTTTACTTTAATGGCCTCTTAAGAAGAAAAAAGAAAAGACTCTTATTTGTCCAGACCTTCCCACTGATTTTATTTTGATTCTTAGCCAATTTTTAAGACTGATGCCAATGAAATAGCTTCATATGGTTGATGTCTCTTACTGAGATGCTGAATCCCTTGTAAGGTACCAAGATGCAGTGGTTACTGAAGCAACACAAATGCTTGCCAAATAATAATCCTGTCTTGTCTACCTGATTTATCTTTTATGAAAGCTGAAAAACAGTGAAGTCCTGAACTTTGGTTAGCACTCCCTTGACAAACTAATAAACAGCAAGAATTATGATGTGTGTCTATTCCACATGAGGGTGTTTCTGACCCACTAAAAGAAAATTTAGTCAGAAGTCACTTAAAATATTTCAGGTGACAATATCTTTAAATAATGCAATTACTGTTTTATCCATGCAGAAAGCAGGACAGGGTGACACCAGGGACAGATCCATCCCGGGGCGCAGAGCTGCAGTCACGCCCCCTTCCCACTATGTAGCACAGTGAGCTCTCTCACTGTGGGACCCACCCGCTGCTGCCACTGCCATCCACACCTGAGCCAGCACCTCATGCAGCTGCTCCTGGCAGGAGTCCTGGAAGCAGGTACAGGAAGGGGGGGGATCTGCCCAGTACTGTTGCTGTCCCTGGCTGACCCAGATGCTGAGGGAGCCCCATGGCCACTCTTGCCCTGCTCCAGCTTGGGACTGTGGAGATCAGATGCTTGGGGTGCTGGGACAGCAGCAGCAGGCTGTCCCTTCTTACTGTACCTGCTCCTCTCGGATACCCTCCCAGGCCTGGGGGCTCCAGCCATGTCTCACCCTCATCCCTCCCAGTAGTCGAGCTGCAGTGCAGGTCACATCTGCCACGCTCCCTTTTTTTTTAAATCCTGGATCTACCTATGGGCAACTCCTTTCTAAAGTGCCACCCTGCCCTGCTGACTTGTGCCTAATACAGCTAACAAAGCCTCTCTATTCATGGTTTAGCCATATGTATACATAGGCAACTTGGGATGTGGCAAGACTAGAGTCACACAGGGCATTCCTGCCCTTCCCCCCTAGAGACTAGAGGCAATAAAGTAAGACTCTTTTTACATCTCAAGATAGTAAGGATAAGGCTATAATAATAGAGACAGTGATTTGTGGCAGGAGGCAAGGGAGAAAAAAAGAATTAGTACCCTCTAAGAGATGCTTGCTCAGCATGGTAACCCACTGAATCAGCAGTAAGAATGAAAGGGATATGGTGTCTGTACTGTCACAGGGTGAAGAGGCTTTTTAAGATGGTTGGGATTCAGCCCCACCTGTGCTATGTTTAGCCTACCTCCCATGTGATGGAAATGAGTCCAGGGGTTATATGAGCCTCTAACTCAAATATCTGTAACTCAGATATAGGCCTGCTGGGAAATACAGAGAACAACCTGAACTCAGAAGGGACTATTCTCAATTTTTAGGCCTGGGAAGTTCAAGACATCAGGAAGCAGGAGCCAGGCAGGAAGACTAGGAATATGAGGCTCAATGTAGGGCAGACTTAATAAATAACATCCCCAAAAGGGATGTTTGACATGTGTGGAATTATAGGACAGCACAAGGTAAGAGAAAGCAACTTGTGTAGTGGAGCCAGCCAGAAACTGGAACTCTGTAGTTTTGAAACTTGTTTTCCTTCTAAACCAAAGCAAAAACTTGAAATTGTCCATGAAACCTTATTTTTCAAAGGTCAATCTGATTTAGGTACATTACATTATGCAATCGGAAAGAAATATTGAAATGAAGCAATTCATGTTCTATTTTTATAAGGTAGAAAGGTATTTAAAAGCCAAAAGAGTTGGAATGAACACACCTTTTCAATGCTTTAAATGAAATGATGTGAAAACTAATATGCTCTACAGAAAATTTTAATTTTGATTGAAACAGCATTTTTCTACATATTTATTTAGAAATATTTTTACCAGATCTACTGTTCAGTGTTCATTTTAGGATTTTCTTAAAATGTGGAACATAACTATTGACATCAGAGGTACTAAGTGTGCTGCCTCTGTAACATAATACAGTAGGTATAATAATCCTCACAGTCTGAAGCAGCTCTTAAGGTTATATCTTCAAAATCTGCATGCATGACTTACTACTAGAGCTACTGTTGAAATCTGGATACCAAGCTGGGATTACATACAATCACCAAATTAGCACACCACTGTTTCTTACTACTACTGAATTCCAACAGGCTTTCTGTCTGCTGAATTATGTTATTAACTCCTTAGGTTAAGAATAGAAATTGAATTAAATTGCTAAGTGAAACAGAAGGTTTCAAACCTTTGAGTGCTACATGAATTCCAGGGCACTGAAACAGGAGCACAGTGATTAATATAGCTATTATATAGAATGTTAGATTTATCAAAAGTGGGCCAAATTTTGCACTTGTACCACACACAAGTCTGAACTTGGCTCCCAGAATGAATTTCTACCACCTAGTTTTGTTTACTAGGATCCTGGGAAATAAAGAAATACTTCAGTAATTGCTTTGTGGCTAAGTTTTGGGTTCCTCAGTCCTTTTAGCTTTTCCACCCAATAGAAATAAATATAACAGATAAAATAAAAATACTGTCTCTTCCTTGTCACTAGTACCAGGGACTTTTAGATCATTTGAAAGTGTGATGCATTAAAAAATGCATATTAAATGTCTTTCAGAATCTGGGTCAGTATCAACTAGCACACCCACAGAATTTTGGATTCAAAAGTTTTTATAAGTAAACTAAGCCTCATAGCACCCCTTGCTCATAAAAAATACTTTCGTTGTACCCCAAACACAAATGTCTCAATTGAAAGGCCTTGTAAAAATGTTTAACTCAATCCCCCGCCTTGCTGATCAACCTATCACTTTCCAAGTCCTTGTTAAAATAGACTAGCTTTGCAGTGGGTTCAGTCACTTCTTAAAACCAGTTCCCAGTGATGGGAATGCATTTCAAATAAGAAGGGGCTCTTTACCAGGATGGTACACATTACAGCTATACTTTTATAGTTGTTTAAATATCCACTAAGGCATGGATTGGAAGTTCCTCCTCCAAGTTAAGTGTGGAACCCAGCAAACTAGTCATTCACTTTTTCATGTGAATATTACCACTTTTTATACACAGGGAAGACTATCAACAAGATAAACTGAGAGCACCTGCCCCAAAATACCCTGCTGCTCTCTTGGAAAGGAAAGACCCCCTCAGGCACTAGATAAAAATTACCTCTGGTCTCCCATATGTAAAGACCCTAACCAGAGGTCAATTGGGTAGTTTACAATTTTTTACAATAGGGTGGAGGTGGGGGTTCTTTCCTCCTTTTCTTGCTGTATTTTTAATGGTGCAGAGTGTCGAGAATCAGAGCAGCCGCCGGCAGCTGCGTCCTGACTCTCAGTGGAGGGTTTAGATTTTTACTTGACAGGTGGGTAATTAATGGATGGAGTGAAATTAACCAGGCACAGACATGTGTTGGTTGCAGGAGATTGTTTACTTACGTCACCCAGATAGTGACGTGCAACGCAGGCTGAGCCTTTGTTCCGTTATAGTTGCTTCAGTTACAGTCGAGCATACGAGGTCGGGTTACAGTTAAGCAATGACGAACGAGGTGCCGGAACGAGCTATCGTGCCTGCAGGGCTTTACTACGTCAAGATTAACGGTGACGGGGAGTCATTAGTGGTTGATCAGTCCACTAAGTCACTCTGGTGATGGGCTCAGGTTTCTCCTCAGAGATTTCCCCAGAGTTCTCCGACTTGGGCGGAAGCTGCTAAACTATTTATAGACAAAGGTATCTAACGGAGGTATCCAATGATGAACTGCTAAGTGGAATCTTTAATTTTTTGGCAAAGCAGCAGTTCTTTGTGTTATCAGGTTACAAGGTAGTGGGTCAGGTTTCCTGTCTGTTACATATGAGGTTACGTGTGAGGGGCCTAAGTTTGTTTCTTGACCAATTATATACAGTTTTCGCTCGGATTTTATTTCAGCTGACCAATTACTTACAGTTCTCCACCAGGATTTTGTTTCAGGAATTTCTGGCAAGGATTTCTTTTAACCCTTAGTTGACTACTGTGTGCAAAATGAGGATGGTCTGAATGGTATTTCTTCATAGTGACATGGGCACTGATTAATTGGGTTGTGACACAGAGAAGCAGCCCTGTATTTCCATTGCTTTGCTCTTGTTAAAATACTCCAAATGGAAGCAAAAAAATTGGCATTAGCCCTAAAAAAAAGGTTTTAATTCATCCATTTTTACTGAGAAAAATGTTCATTTTTGTTTGAATTTTTTTTTTCTATTTTTCACTTTGTCTCCTGAAACAAAAAAGATACTTGATGCACACAGCCTTATTCATTGTCTGCTGTACTATTATTGAATTGTCTTTTAGGTGGAGCCTCAGTAGTAGACTATGATGGCCAACAGAAGAATCAGTGGAAACATTTTGTTGTTTTGTTACTTCTCCCATCTAAACAGAAAGCTACATAGAGGGGGGGAAAGAGTAGGTGAGAAGAGAAAGGGGAAGAAAGTAGAAAGGCAAAGTGAAGATTGTGAGGAAGAGTTTTGATCAAACAGACAATCCATACAAGGTAAAGAACATCCAGTCAAAACTATAGACAATAGTTTTTGTCTGTGTCCATCTGCCCTGGTTCAGTTGCTTCCATAGTGGCCTTGCCTGCTTCATCCTCTAACCAGCCCCTGCCTCCAGTTTCTTTTTGCAAATGACTAAACAGATGGGGGATGTGTCCCAGTTTCCCAGAAGGTTTCCTCTGAATGCCTTTTTGAATGGAGGCTGTGCACAGAAAACTTCAGGCCCCAAAAGTATGTTTTTGGGAAGATAAAACCCATACAAAAATAGTGGACTATAGTAGAAACTGTTTTAAGCCACATCTGTAATAGTCACAACAAAAGCCATGTTGCAGTAGAGTTAAGCTGCCTGGCCTGATATTGTTCCATTGCAAATAATATGAAGCCAAGTACTGATGTATTGCAACCTTGAAAAAAATTTCCCCATTACTCATAATCATCATGGTGAAAAGAAAGCAGGTGCTGTTATTTAATGTTTCATTGAGGAGGGAAGGTCAACCTTGGGAGAGACTTGGTTTATATATTTTATAGGACAGATTTGCAAACCTTTATGAATGTGTCCTTTGCCTGAACACAGGACTGAAATTTGGAGCATTAAATATAATTAGAATCTTAATATTAAAACCCCTCCACTTAGGAAAAGCTCGGATCTTAAATGTTCTTTGTGACTCAGGGCCATTGCTGAAAATAATAATCGTTAGCATCAGAAAGAGGCTAGCTCCACACAAAAGACAGTCCCATAGATGTTGCACAGAAAAAGGTTAGTTTTAGTGACAGTTCATGTATGTAATTAAAGTAATGGAAGCCTAAACTAAAACAGACTCACTCTACCATACAAAGATTATTTTTTGTATAAATGAACCACTGAAAAATGTTTCTCTTCAGTTGCATAAAAACTGGAGTTAAGGGAAAGTCAAAGTGTTGGATTTTGGGGGGGGTTGGGCGCTTGATGGCAAAAATGTTAGTCTCTGAGTTGGTGTTTGCATACAAAGGCAAGATGTTGCCCTACTCTAGCGTTTGTTATGGAAATCATAACCTATGAATCAATTTTAGAGTTTAACTAAACACCCTATAAATACCCTGAAACACCAAAAATACCCTTTAAAATGCCACTGGTAAAAACAGGGGTGCCAAGGGCACCACCAGTGCCCTGCAACTATAGTGACAGCAAGGGAAAAGCTAGGGGGAGTGTAGCGGTGTGGGTCCACCCTCTTTCTTCCACTACTGCTTCTGTCCCTGGCACAGGGAGCTCCGGGACCACTCCTGCCCCACTCTAGCTGTGGACTGCAGCTGCACAGAGTGCCAGGCTCAGCAGGGGACAGCGGCAGCAGCGGGTTTTCTCTTCCATCATGTGTTCCCTGACACCCTTCTCCCACCATGTTGCGTGCTGGCCAGGAGCAGATGCTGGGAGGAAAAACATACTCTTCTCTGTGGCTGCTATCCCTAGCTGATGCAGGCACAGGGGAAGAGCCATAGCTGCCCCAGCTGCAGCTTGTAGGGGTAACTGGATAGTGCACAAGGCTCAGCCAGGGACAGCAATAACAGTGTTCAGGTCCCTCCTACCAATCCCTGCTCCCAGCCAGCAAGCAACACTTTGGTGTTGGGGAAAAGGAGCAGAGGAAGGGAATGGGGTGGGAGCAGGTGCTGAAAGGAGGAACCTGTAAGCATGCTCCTTCTGTCCCTGGCCTATCCCATTCCCCACAGAGTTGCTACCTGCAACTGGAGCATGGCACAAGCAGCTTTTGGGCTCTGTGACAAGTTCATGTTCCAGGGTGGGCCATGATCCACCCTGACGATGACACAATTCCTGCCCCAGCACTAACTGTAGGGGCCCTCACCACCTTACTTGCTTGCCACACCTTTAGATGTTATTATTTTATTGGGAGGGAGGCTGCACTGAGGGTGAATCTAGAATAAGCCTCAATCACTTCCCTGTGTTAGGCTTGGCCTGCTCAGCCTCTGCTTTTTCTCTTGCTGAGCCCTTTAGCTCCAGTCCACTGTACTAGACCAAGCTTTTGGGTCCCCAGCTTCTTGACTGGCCTTCTGAGGTCTTTATCTCTTCCCCTTCCTGGACTGCAGAGCCTCCCTGGGCTCTCTCTGTGTCTGGGTCCCAGGCCCTGTCTCCACCCTGTTCTGGGCACTGGGCCTTCTGGTCCCCAATCCATGCCTTGAACCTGCCTCACAGGCTGTATGGGATTGCCCCTCTGGGTGCACTCAGTGTACTCCCCTTGCACTGAGATCACCCCTCTGGACACTATGGGACCTCCAACCCCCCTCCCCCAATAATCCCACCAAAACCACTGGACTCTCTCTTTCTCTGTACCTAGTTCCTCCTGGGCATTGGACCCTCCTGCCTCCCCCGCCCCCAGGTACCAGATCTTCTCTCAAGTACCTTGTCTGTCCTGTTCTGTCCTCAGTCCCCCTCACACACTGAATTAAACTGTAACCAAAACCTAAGCCCTTCTGGCTATAATGCAAACTCTCAGCTTGCCAGCTGTCTCCTAAACTCTTTCTTCCTTCTGGGCCTCAGTTCCCTAGCAGCCCTCAGCTTCTTCTTTGCTGTTCTCAAACTAAGTGGGGTCTCAGTCAGTCTTCCAGCCAGCCCTCTCACACAGCACAACACTTTCCCTTCAACCTCTGGGGCTAGACTCCTTGCCCTGCCTCTGGCCCTTGCTTATATCTCTCCCAGGCCCTGCCCCTTTCTGTCCAGGTGACTTCCTAGGGGTGGATGCAGGTACCTTCTAATTAGGCTCATTACCTGCACTCCATGGCAACTCAGTTGCCACTGTGCTCTGCCTCCCCTTCAGGGCTCTTTCTCCCCTAAAATGACAAAGAGCCCCAGGCTGTCTGTTATGGGCTCCTTATGAAGCCCCCCTCCCTCCCTCCATTCGCTCAGCTAGGGACAGTGGAAACAACAGGAGTGGGAATGCCCCCAACCTCCATGTGCCTGCTCCCTGCCTGTCTCCCTGGTGTCCTCTGCTATCCTAGGGACTCCAGCCACACCTCTCTCCTACCCTCCCATGGTCTGGGGGATGGTGTGCCACACGCCCTTTTAGTATATTCTGGATCCACCCAGGAATGAAAAGAATTGCTGTCAGCTGCCAGTTCAGTTACTAACCACATGTTTCTATAACAGGATACTCAGCAATGAATGCAGATGAAAAATTAACCCAGTTCAAATCCTAACATTAAACTGGCAAATCACTTGTGTAACAAAGCATCCTCCAAATGTGTGAACCATATCTGAAGGTAATATAAATTCAGCAGCTGTAAGTCTATCTGACTCTCACCAAGTCTCTGCATCTTGAGATATTTCAAAATACTCCACAGATAATGACTAACTATGAATTGAGATCTGTTTTCATCCAGTCCTATAATTCTAGTCCAAGAGTGTCTTCTATATATTCCACCTCTCCTCCTCCCTCCCCCACAACTCATGCCCTTCAGACAATCTTACACCTATAAGTTTCTTAGAAAGGCATTGAACAGTAAATAAATAATACTCTTGCTTCCAATAATTTGTCCACTTCAGCTGATATTAAACTGTGTTCTGTCACTTAGGATCCAGCTATAGAAACACTCGGTTAGTAATTGAACTAAGCACAAGAAAGAGAGTTTATTTTGTTATTGTTCCAAGTGATGCTGAAAGATGTATGTGCCAGCTACTTATAAGAAGATTACCTTTTTAGTGCTATAAAACCTTAGTATAAAACATGCTGTCAGCCATACTAAGCAGTGGGGCAAATTCTGGTATAAGTTGCAAATGGATGCAAACCTTAGTTGGTGTAAGTTGTCCTAGCTCCATTAAAGATGATGCAGTTGATCCTGTGCATTGTCTTCCTTCACCATAAATAGGTCAGAAAGTATGTGTGTGAATTGGTATGTGCACACATATTTGATGTTTCTACAAAGCAAGTATCACCTGTACATTCCTGTGATTTGTTTTATGTGTTGCCCCATTCCTTTCTTTGTCAACTAATTTGGTATGACTTGAAAAATAAGTGCGAGTTGCACTACCTCAGGCCCCTCCCCCACTGCCTGTTCCAACATGTGGGTGCACGCACTAGTATGGAACTGATGCCTGGGCTCTAGAGCCCAGCACAGCTGTTTACAGTCTCCCAGCTGCAGCTGGTCCCGGCTCTGGGTAGCTGCTGCCAGCCATGAGCCTGGGCTGCTCCCAGCAACTAGATGGGAAGCTGCAAGCCCTGCTGGGAGCAGCCCCAGGCTCCAGCAGCTGCCCAAAGCCAGCGTAGCTGCTGACAGCCACAGAGCCTGGGCAGGGATTTTGGGTGGGAGGCAAGGGGCAGCAGAGCTGGGGGAAGGGGCAGTAGGGCTGGGGACCAGAGGGCAGCAGGACTGGGGGAGCAGGATCTTTAGGTGGCAGGCATGGGGCAGCAGGGCTGGGGGGCAGGGGCTTTAGGTGGGGGGCAAGGGTCACAAGCAGGGCATTGTGCCATGTACCCACTGCCCTCATTTTGTTTTTCTGGCGTGCCGGCACTCTGGTACCTTCCAAGGTAGGCATTGTGGGGGTTGTCGGCACTCCGGCCAAAAAACGTTGCCTACCCCGACATAGAGAATCTACTACTCTTCTAAAATTTCTGACATGCAAACTCTCTCTTAATCTCTCTACTTTTCAATTACTTATCAATAGCTAATTAACTTTTTGTTCTTTTCTTTCATTATTAATTTTGCAAAAAGCTATTCCAAGATTTTTTGATAATCTCACTTGAAAAACTAATGTTGTAATCTTCACTGTACTTTAGCAGTATTCACCATTTGAACATTTATAAAACCCTGTTGGGGTAGCGTAGTTCATATTGGGCATGTCTACACATGCACAGTTACTGCGCATTAACTTAGGTTACTGCCCAGTAACTATGGCGACTTATACCAACTTGGGCTTGCTTAGTTACAGCGCAATAAGGCACGTGGGGACATCATACTGCACAGTAACAGTGTGTGTGTGGACTGACTTGGGAGTAACTTTACTTCCAAGTCAGAGCACACACATCATTACAGCACAGTAATGCTTACATATGTAGATGCTGGTCTAAAATCTGCTTATTGCACAGTAAGTTACTGAGCAGTAAATGCCCGTGTAGACACTCCTATTGTGTATTTGCTTAGTGAAGAGAGCTCTTATTTCCATTTGCCAGCTTGATTCCTCTATTAGACATGACAAATGAGGTTCCACAGTCCCGACATATTGAAAATTCAATTTTAGTGTAAACCTGGCACATGGTGCTATGCATGTGCCACATCCAAGTGTTGGAATCCTGAGATGCCCAGTAGTGTAAGCCTCAAAGCCTCACTTGGCTCTCCTAGGAGCCAAAACAGGATTTTCCAGCAGGGAGGGACCCTATTACACTTGCAAACCCTTTGCAACCACCAATATAATTATTTATATATATTTAATTATATACAATTCAATCATATACAGAATAAGTTATAACTAAAGCGGATAAAAATTATAAATTGCAACCAAAATAACTATATATACAGTACACAAAAGAAGCACTAGTGGTGTGGAGATAGTCAGTTGGGTTTCTATGGGATTCACAAATGATAACCTCTCAGGTATGATATAGGTTATAAAAGAAGCATAAACAATCATTAAAAGTTGAGGCACTAATAAATAAATTGCTTAATATTTATAACATGAGCTATTGGATACTTATCTACAAACACTACTAATGCCCCTTATGCACAGTGAATTTACACACAATCTGCAGCTCCTTCCACTGCACTGTGGTGGGTCCTTCATGGCTGGGGTCCTCCCACGATGACCACACTGCTGGCAGCTGCTCCCATGTCTTGGTCCCTGCAACACGCAATGCACACTGCCGCAGCCCACAGCCCCTGCACAGTGAGCCACTCAGCTCAGGCTGCAGGCTAAATCAGATATGCTTCTCCCACAGGTGAACACACGGGCATGTTGGGTTTGGCTCCCGCAGCCTGTGCCCTCCCATTAGGTCACAAACACACCAACGAACTGGAGTTAGTTCCCCAAGTCATGCCTTCCCTTTTCTGAGCACTGACACACGCTGGGCCTGGCTTTCACAGCCACGCACCCCTTGCTTGGATAACGCACGCACATACTGACCAGGGCTTGCTTCCCCACAAGCAAACTCACGTGCTCCTCAGGCAGTTGCCTGAGGTGATCAGCCCATTTCCTCCAAAGCCTGGCTCAAGTCCTGGGGCTGTGAGTGCAGCTCAGACCCCTCACCAGTTCACCACAGCTCAGGGGTGGGGAGAGAGGCGAGTCAGCCCTCTTCCTGCAGCACAGGCCCTTCTCTCCCTCTACCACTCTGTGGGTGTGGAAACCTCCCTGCTTTTAAAGAAACCCTCCCAGCGAATCTTGAGGCTAGGATTTTTGCAGGCTCTCCCTAATTGTCTCTCTCTGATGTCAAACCCCTGGCAGGAGTTTTTCCATTCTTTCCCTCTTCAAAGATGTCTTTGTCTGGGACAGCTTCATTTTGCTCTGAGTACAGGGTCCCCATTGGGACAAATTTCCTTTGGCTTAGTACAGTGTCTCCAAAGAGACAAGCCTCATCGTGGGACATGCTCCAGTCAAGTAAGCAGCCTTTCAATGTCTGTTACATCAGTTACTAAGTTTGTCATTAACCCAAACATGAATGCCTGGAGCTGTAACTTGTGCTCTTCCAGTCAATACTATTTATAAAATAGTCTTCCAGGCTGTATTGAGCCACAGCACAAATAGAACTGCTTATTAGATGATTAGCTGCAACTAGAACTTATATTTTAAATAAAAAATCCATTGAACTTTAAAAAAAAATCTTTAAAATACTTTATGCATAAAATACTATTTTCAAGATCTACTTGCATCTGTCAATAAAGTGACAGGCTGCTGTGCTACAGGGTAGAAAACAACGCTCAACTTCTCAGGTCTCTGCTGTACTGGGCCCTGTGTGGATTCTTTCTGTATATGGAGTTATTACTTCTAGGTTTCAATAGTGAAATCACTCAATAGAAATGAAAGCCACACAGCATATTTCAGACCAAATTTTTCTGTCACTTGTAGCTTTGATAAATGACACTGAAGCTTACTGGATAACTGTAAGGCTGCAGCTTTGAAGCTGGGGCTTTGGCCTGTTAGCGTAACAACTCTACTCACCCTGCTAGCCTGTTGCTAGTCACACAGGCTAATCAAGGCTGACTGGAGGCCTCTAGTAAGACCTAACTCTCTGTCTGCTCCCTGTCACTGAAGTCACTGGCAGGGGTCAGCTGACTCTCCACTTCCCACATATAAACTCCTGACCCAGAACAGCAAGTGTATGGGCAACAGGATTTAACCAGACCCAAAACTACTTTATTGTTCCCTCTGCTCCCTGTCCCCTGATTTTGCCCTGTTGGATATCCCAGCATCTTACCTCAGTTTGCTCCTACTTTTAGATTGATCTTGGCTACGGACAGACATTCAAATGCCTGAGTCTGAATGGATTCAATCTTTGCAGGTTAGTCTAACCTGCAGAGAGTGACCCAGTTTACAAGTGTATAAACATTCAGCACATGGCTGCAGTGGCTCAAGACAGAAGCCTGGGGGTGTGTAACAGGGAAACCTAGCCCTGTCACCAGAAGACAGGTCTGCCCCTTTAAGGCCAGAATTTTCTGAGCACAGAGTGCTGGTAAGGAGGGGGTTAAATGCTGAGCTTGGCCAGCTAGTCAGCTGACCAGAAGGGGCAGGCCAGGACTAAAAAACCCTGGGCAGAGGGCGGTAAGGGGCCAGCAGCCTAAGGGGAAGGAGTGCATCCCAGAGCTCCATGGAGTGGCTTGGTGAGCAGTCCAAAGGCTGGAGGAGGGGAACTATGGAAGCCCCAGAGAGATGGCAGCCACCCTAGAGTAAGGACCGTAGCTGACTGTGGGGAGCCGAAGCACTAACCCTGCATAAATGTAAGCTGGCATGCTGCTTTCCTTGATCACATTTTTTTTTTCTGGTGGCAGTTATTGCCCACGGATAGGACTGTTTATTTTTCTTTTGGTTATTGAATAACACCAGTGGTTTGGGTGCGGCTATTAGGGAAAGGAGGAGGCCTCAGTTGGGGGCCCACTACAGAGTGGGGACTCCGGAGCCAGCAAGGGCACGGCTTTTGGGGTGCACTGGTGCCAGTGAGGGCATGACTTTTAGGGTTACACAGGCCCTGGCACCAATGGGGGTGCAGGATTTTTGGGGTGCACTGACCCTGGCACCAGCAGGCATGATCTCAGAAGGCCAGGGTGGTCTGGTGCACTTAGGGGGCAAGTTTTTTTTCTTTTCTTTTGTGGACTGGGGTGGTGTGAGTTTGGGGCCAGAGAGGCCAGGCTCCAGACTGGAGCAGGAAAGAGGGCCATGAGCCTCAAGACACCAAAAAAGGCTACAGCCTCAGAGTCAAACCCTGTGTGGTGGGTTTAGATGGGGAGGCCTAGCTAGAGAAAGACTGGGGTCAAGGCCTGTGGAGGCGAAAGGCCCCAATATACAAAATACAATAGGCTCACAAGAACATCAGCATAATAATTTCCATCAAGATGTGGCAGAGGAGTAGAGAGCAGGACATAGGAACTTTTAAAGAGGACTCCAAGTGTGCCCACGTAAGGCACGGATTAACAGGGAAGATGGTGCTAGGAAGGATGACCTGTTACATTGGTGCATTGGCCGGGAAACTTCGCATGGTAATATGTACCCTGAGATGATGGTTGTCCCGAATGAAAGAAAGAACCCTTGGGTCTAGGAAGAAGGCAGGAAAGATGGGACAGGCCCAAACCTCGGATATAAAGGCACAACAACAGATAGTGGAACTCATGTGTCAAGTGGTCCAGGGTCTGCAGAAACAAGCAGAAAGACAATAGGCATTGCTAGAGAAGATGGAGAGGGACATACCGACAAACCGAGCCCCCCCCCATTGGCATTTGTGGGTATGGTGCCAGGATTTAACCTGAGCCAAGAAAGAAACGGCATGCACTAACTGTAAATGTGAGGCTTGAAGGACAGAAGATATAGGCTATGTTGGATTCGGGTTCATCACACACAATAGTGCGAAGAGACATCTTACCAAGGGGAGAGAGGAAAGTGGCGGATCAGATCACCATTCAATGTTTGTGTGGGGAGGCCCAAAGACAAGACTGAGTGTGGGTTAGTCTTCAAGTGGGCGAGAAAATAAGCTGAATGCCAGTCGGAGTGGCTGAGCACTTACCCTACCCAATGATGCTGGGATGTGACTGGCTGGAACTTCTGACATTCATAGCCCAGGCATACAGTTTGAGAGGGGCAAGGAAAAATGGAGGTGTCCGACAAGCTACCCTAGTCACACTAGGGGAAAAGCCTCTGAGGAGAATTCAGAGGCAGGACAAGGCCCCAGCTGGAAACCACTTGGAGCAGGGGAAAAAGGATGCAAGACACTGAGGTCCGAGGTGGTATTTGAGGATGATCTTGCAACAGAAGCATTCACCAGTAAGCCTGAACTACCTCTATCAGATGAAGAAGCAGAACAGGAGGTGGACGTGGCACATTTGTGGGTGGATGAACATTTCAGATTGGAACAGAGCAGAAAGGAGGGGTTTTGGTATGCCTTCCAGGAACACCTAGCCCAGTGGAATGGGGAGGTGCTGAGACCAGAGTTGATGCAGACCACCCCGTGATTTGAGGTGAAGAACGATCTTCTATATAGAGTCAAACAGGGAAAACATGGGGAAGAGGAAGTAGTACAATTGCTGGTACCTCGGCGATACCAAAAGGCCCTGCTGAAAGTAGCTTACGAACTCCCTATGGGCGGACATTTGGGGTGAGACAAGACTGAGGCTCACGTTAGGAGATGATGTTTTTTGGTTGGGGTTAATACGGGAAGTGGCCAAGTATTGCACATCTTGCCCCGTGTGCCAAAAAGTAAACCTTAGTTGTCCTCCAAGGGCCTCATTAGTACCACTACCTTTGGTGGAAGTCCCCTTTGAGTGGGTAGCCATGGATATTGTGGGGCCACTGCCAAGAAGCAGTGTGGGGCACCAATTTATTTTGGTCCTCCTGGACTATGCAACAAGGTATCCGGAAGCTGTACCTATGTGGACAGCGTCCACCTCCGAAGTGGCAGAAGAGTTATTAAAAATATTCTCCGGAGTGGGGCTCCCTAAAGAATTGTTAACAGACCAAGGGACGAACTTTACATCTCATATGTTCGAGGGAGTGAGTAAAACGCTGGGGATTAAACACCTAAAGACCACAGTATACCATCCCCAAACTGACGGACTAGTGGAGCAGTTTAACAGAACCCTGAAACAGATGCTGAAGAAGTTTGTGGTAGAGAGCCCCTAGAAGTGGAATCAGATGTTACCACCTTTCTTGTTTGCAATAAGAGAGGCACCCCAAGCCTCAACAGGGTTTTCCCCTTTTGAACTATTATACGGATGGCAACCAAGAAGAATTCTTGATTTGATTAAAGAAAGCTGGGAAGAACAACAAAGTAAAGACTAGAACCTGGTTCAATACATGATAGAACTGAGAGAACTCCTGGGGTCAGCATGGAGAGAAGCTTTAGGAAATCTGAGGGAGGCCCAAGAGCGGCAAGCCACCCATTATAATCAAGGGGCTCAAGAGAATAAGTTTGAATTAGGAGACTGCATACTGGTTCTCTTGCTGGACCAGAAGAGTAAGTTACTAGTGCGATGGCAGGGCCTTTATGAAATAACACACCAAATAGGGCCTGTAGATTATGAAGTACATCAACCAGACAAGCAAAATAAAAAACAGATACACCACATTAACATATTGAAGCCATGGCAAGAACGAGAGTGCCTGTACTTGGCCCTCCAACCAAGTGAACAAGAACTAGGACCCTCCCTGAGGGAGAGGAAGGGGAGAAGTGGAAGTGGCTCCCCAACTCCCTGAAGAGCAACGGAACTAGTGAGGGAATATGGAGACATGTTCCAGGAGGTACCCGGGGAGGCTCAAGGCATGATGCATTGAATAAGGACCCCTTCAGGCCAGGTGATCTGCAAGAACTGGAGGCAAATCCTACAACAACTTCAAGGACAGATAAAAGAGGAACTTGAAACTATGTTAGAAAAAGGAATAATACAAGAGTCCCCCAAGCGACTGGCACAGCCCCATTGTGGCTGTGTTGAAGCCAGATGGAAAAATTAGGCTCTGTATTGACTTCCGAAAAGTAAATGGGGTGGCCAAGTTCAATGCTTATCCAATGCTGAGGGTGGACAAAATGGTGGAGAACATAGGGCAAGTCAGTTATATCTCCACACTGGATATAACGAAAAGCACCCGAGGAGCAAGAAAAGATGGCCTTTGCCACACCATGGGGCCTATTCCATTTCCAACGCATGCCATTCAGATTACACGGGGCTGCTGCAACATTTCAGCAGCTAATGGACAGCTGCTCCACATGGGGGTTACGCTGCAGCTTATATAGATGACATTATTGTGTATACTGCAGACTGACCGGGGCATTTAACAGTACTGCGGGAGGTGTTGCAGGACTTAAGGAAGGCGGGGTTAACTGCCAACCTAAAGAAGTGCACAATTGGAAAGGAGGAAACATAGTACCTTGGGTTCCAGGTAGGAAGTGGTAAGGTACGACCACTTTTGGATTAGGTAGAGGCAATAAGGAAGTATCAAACTCCACAAACAAAGAAACAAGTAAGGGCTTTTTTGGGATTGAAAAATTATTATAGGAAATCCATTCCTCATTTCACAGATTTAGTGGTGCCATTGACTGAAATGGTAAAGGCGGCGGCTCCAACCAAAGTGAGCTGGACACCAGAAGCAGCATTCCAAAAATGTGAGGGACGCGCTGTGTACACAGCCACTACTATATATGCCAGACTTCAATAAACCCTTTCTGGTATTGACAGACTGGACTATTGGTGTGGTGTTGGCCCAAATGGAGGAAGAAGAAGAATGTCCAATAGCATACATCAGTAAAAACTTACACCCTCCGGAAAGGAATTTAAGCTACAATAGAAAGGAATGTTTGGCGATCAAATGGGCCATAGAAACTCTCTGATATTACCTGTTAGGTCAGAAATTTACATTAATGACGGACCATGCCCTGCTGCGATGGCTACAAAGCATGAAGACAGATAATGCTAGGCTGATGAGATGGGCTCTCAGTCTCCAACCATACTGCTTTGAGGTGGAGCATCACCCAGGGACTAAGAATGTAAGTGCTGATATTTTATTTTATTTTTTTAAGACAATATGAAGAAAAAGGTTCAAAGGGGAAGGGAAGACCCCAGACAAAAGAGAAGAGGGGGCAGTGTAGCAGGGAACCCTAGCCTTGTCACCAGAAGACAGGTCCGCCCCTTTAAAGCCAGAACTTTTGGGACATGGAGTACTGGTAAGGAGGGGGTTAAATGCTGAGCTTGGCCAGCTGGTCAGCTGACCAGAAGGGGCAGGCCAGGACTATAAAAACCCTGGGCAGAGCGGAGGTAAGGGGCCAGCAGCCAAAGGGGAAGGAGTGTATCCCAGAGCTCCATGGAGTGGCTTGGTGAGCAGTCCAAAGGCTGGAGGAAGGAACTATGGAAGCCCCGGAGAGACGGCAGCCGCCCCAGAGTAAGGACTGTAGGCAACAGTGGGGATCCGAAGCACTAACCCTGCATAAATGTAAGCTGGCATGCTGCTTTCCTTAATCACATTTTTTTTTCTGGTGGCAGTTATTGCCCAGGGATGGGACTGCTTAATTTTCTTTTGGTTATTGAATAACACCGGTGGTTTGGGTGTGGCTATTAGGGGAAGGAGGAGGCCTCATTTGGGGGCCTGCTACAGAGTGGGGACCCCGGCGTCAATGAGGGCATGGCTTTTTGGGGGCACAGACCCCAGCGCCAGTGGTAGTACAGGATTTTTGGGGTGCACTGACCCTGGCACCAGAAGGCGTGATCTTAAAAAGCCAGGGTGGTCTGGTGCACCTGGAGTGCAACTTTATTTATTTTTCTTTTCTTTTGTGGACTGGGGTGTCATGAGTTTGGGGACAGGGAGGCCGGGCTCCAGATTGGAGCAGGAAAGAAGGCCATGAGCCTCAAGACACTGAAAAAGGCTAGAGCCTCAGAGTCAAACCCTGTGTGGTGGGTTTAGACGGGGAGGCCTAGCTAGAGAAAGACCAGGGTCAAGACCCATGGACGCGAAAGGCCCCAACATACAAAATACAATAGGAAGCCTCCCACTCACAAAAACGTCAACATAATAATTTTCTTCAAGACGTGGCAGATGGTAGAGAGCAGGATGTAAGAACTTTAAAGAGGACTCCATGGGCACCCCACGAAGGTGCGGATTAACAGGGAAGATGGCGCTGGGGAGGGTGACCTGTTACATTGGTGCTAGAGCAGCCCTCCCTTCCATGGGGAAGCTGAGCTAAGGAGGAGTGGCATGGCCAGGTCCCAGCAGGCCCACACCAGCGGCTCCCTGGCAGCCAGGAGCAAGCCCAGCACACAGGGCTGCCTTGCCCCAAAGGGGACCTGTTCCCCCTCCTCCCTCTCACCTCATTGCTGTGGGGCCAAGAGGGGGGCCCTGTTCAGTGCTGAGGGAGCTTTTCTCCCTCTCCCCTGCTGCCACTGGCCAGTGTGGCATGGAGGAGGGAGCGGAGCTTGCCTTATCCCTGAGACTCTGCTCCCTGCACCTCTAGCTCCAGCCTTGGCAGCAGTGGAAGTCCCGCACTGGAGCCCTGGGAATAGAGGTGGCCGGGCAGGCTGTGATCCTCACCCCGAGCACAGCACTGGATGCCTCTATCCCTGGGGCTCCATGCTGTATGCCTGCAGCTCCACACTCACAGGGGGGAAGCCCCGTGGTGGAGTCTGTGGGGAAGCAGGGGACAGGGCTCCTTCCATTCCTGGCAGAGTGCAGGGACTGTGAAGTCAGGAGTGGGGGATGCACCAGGCTCCAATGCGGGGATTCCCCTGCTGTCAGGGCTGAAGCTACAGGTGTGGGGAGCAGAGCCTCAGGGTTAAGGCAAGCTCTGCTTCCTCTTCCACACAGCGCTGGCCAGAGCCATGCCTGCATCAGGCACGAGTGCCCTGATGTCCCCACATGCTGCTGCTGCCAGGCAGTGAGGGCTGTATGCCATGAGGGGAGTGTGTGGGGGTCCCTACACCCCCACACACTGCCCAGCTGAGCTCCACACTCCGGGGGGAGGAGGTGGAGGGGAAGAGTTCCCCCCAGCAATGAACAGAGCTTCCCTCTGCTCCCCAATCCCACCCTGGGGCCAGACAGCATCGCATAGAATGCCCCCCTCCCCCCCACACACACACACACTCTGGGGCAGCAGGGGGGAAGGGGAGGAGGAGGAGGAAGAGTCCCCCTCCACACCCTGGGAGGAGGAGGAGGAGGAGGAGGAGGGGGAAGAGTCCCTCCCCAGCATAGAACAGAGCCCCCACCCCACCCTTGAGGACACCCTACCAAGCTTGGCTCTGTTAAGATGAAAGGGGCAGAAAGAAGGGTAAATTCGTCCCTCCATCCTTTCCTTGTAGCCAAGGTCTGGTAGCTCCAGGGTCCATGGCTGCAGCCCCCTCCCCTCTGCTCCCAGGCAGACAGGCTAACCTCAGTTGTCGTGGGGAAGGAGGGAAGAATTAACCTCCTCCCTGCCCCCTTTGCCGTAATAGGGCTATGCCTGCCAGTGTCTCCCCTAGGGCTGGTCCCTGCTCCGGCTAGAGAGCAGAGGGAAGGGACCAGCCCTGCTGTGGAGCAGAGAGCCCTGCCAGCCCAGAGAGCATGCCGGGATGCTGGGGGTGTCTAGTTAATCTTAAACCAGCAAGGGTTCTGGGACAGACATTGCATAAACCAGTTTGAGCCAAATTGGTTAAGTCTAACACTACATTCAACCAGGTTTCTCTCAAACCAGTTTTGGCCATTTTTAAACTGGTTTATGTGCACTGAATGTCTGTTACGGGTTTAAATCAGTTTCTGATCACTTAAATCAGTTTATGTGTAATGTCTGTCCCTAGTCCTTGTGACTTCCTGATCTGACTACAGGTTCTGCCCACCCATCCTGACCCTGACCAGCCCCTTGACCCGCAGGTGTCTGCAGACCTGGTTGTTATTGTCACACCAGGACATGGACATCTGGCAATGAGAGTCTAAAAGCTATAGCTAGTTGGACAAAATCCTGTTAAGGCCCTGAGGTACCTTCCATCTCAGATTTTGGCATGCTTAGAAATGAGGTGCATGGTCTCAAGGAAAGTGAGTCAAAAAGGATAAAGTGGGGTCACTGGGAGGAAAGTTAGAATCGCTATAAGAAGATTTACGAAACTGTACAAGCTAAACAGGGAGCCATCTAATACTAGTAAATGGGAAATGTTGAACAGAGGAATGGGTTCCATAGCTCTCCAGAGCTTAATCACCTGATTCAGAGCTACACATTAGGCAGTTTCATCCATTCTGGATCCAGAGCCTGGACTCCCCATCTGAGTGCACATACAGGTGGCAAAATCTTTCTAGGCCATTGAGTTATGTTCCCTACACTTATAGTCATGTATTTTCCAAAAGTGTCCACAAGTTCATCTGGACAACCCTTCTTACCCACCACAGCCTCAAAGTACCCTGTGAAAAATATGTTATAAGTGAACTATATAACATGCTACATATTACAAATGAACAGCAGTAGAATTACCATCAGTGTACTGAAATTCCCTGTCAGAAAATGTATTGCGTTAAAATATGTTTAGGTGATCCCAGTAAAAGGATCATGCCTGTACTACAGAAGAATGTTAGGGAAAATGTTCTAGAGAAGAAATTCCTTCTTGTTCCCAAATCTGGTAATTGGTTTGGCTCTAATGCATGTGTAAGACCCTCCAGCCAAGCACTTGAGAGTTTTCTAAGGTGCTATAAGTAGCATCAGTACTTCCAAGCCAAATGCCTACCTCCCACAATTCAGGGAAAGGCAAACAAACAGACAAAAATTCCACTCACCAAATAATTTATTCAAAAGAAGAAAACAATTCTTCCTGGTCCCTGCATGTAAAAACAGGGAACCATGAAACAGTGGGATTATCACATACTTCCCAGTCAGATCTCCAGGATGAAGACAACAAATATTTGATTCCATATATCACCTGCTCTGATTATTGTTCCAAGAATGTCTGTGTCCTTAAATCCCTACCATAATATTGCTCAGTTCCAGCCTGAAGCAGTTCAGGCTCTTTGCCCCAACTACATTGTTCAGAAGTTCATTCTAAAACATCTCTGCTTTGACCATTAGAAACCAGTGGCATAAATAGGGAAGGGGAGGAGGAGTATAATAGGGGCAATCTTCCTGGGCACCAAGTTGGGGAAAGGGGAGAAGGCAAAAAAATCAGCTGCTGCTGACAGCCATGCAATTGCAAACTGGAAGTTGCCACTTCAGCTTTGCCCTGGGCACCCAGTCACATCCCTACACTGCTTTTAGAAACCTCTGTCTAATTTCCAGTCTAAATTTGTTCACAGGGGGGCACCTGTGCTCCCGCCTGCCCCCTCTGCCTGTTGCCTAAGTGGGGAATGCTGGCTGTCAGGTGGTGCACCAGTGCTCTCACGGGGTGCACGAGCATCCCCGTGCACCCCGTATGTGTTGCCACTGTTTTGTACTATTTTGGACAATAGTCTGATGATTAAAGTAAATCATAAACCTGGGTTTGAGGTCCTCCTTAGCCTGGGGGATTTAAACCCACACGTCCCGCCTCCTTGGAAGGAGTCTTACCCATCAGACTGTAGATCTGGGTGAGAGTATCTTTTGCTGAAATTGAACTACTGTACAGCCAGTATTGTGCAGCCAATACTGCAAAATGTAATGGGGCCAGGAGGCGAGAAAGCAAGAGGAAGCATGACCCTGTAGCCTAATGGTTAAGTAACTCAGCCCAACAAAGAGCAATCTAGTTTCTGGTCCCTTCATTGAAAACTGTTTATGCATTTTACCTTAGACAGTCATTGGATGAAAAACAAAAACCATCATCAAACTGGATCTGATCCCACATCAAAATTCTTACTGCCAGTTGGTAATCTAAGGCAGAGGTTGAAGGACTGAGAAAAAGAGGAATCTCATATCAGAACAATGCATAAAATTGCTAAGAAATCTTCTGTCTCCTTGAAATTCACCCTTTAAATGTATTTGTTAACATCTATCAGCCACAGCCTGGGATTGGAAAATGTATCTTTCAGTAATAAAAGCTGTAAGAACCCCATATCACTGCCTGCTCACTCTTTTACAGTGATGTCAGAGAATGTAACTGCAATTAGTAATTAATCTGTTTTTGATGTCAGCCCCAGTAGTATAACTAAAGGGATCTAGGCAGCAGCCTCAGGCATCCACTTTGTGGCTATTTTTGTGTCCAGACAATCCCAGCAATGGCTGATCACACCACTGCAGTCAGCACAAGAGCTGCTGGCACTGCCCCAGGTATCACTTGGCTGCCCAGGGCACAGAGCTGCCTGGCTATGCATCTGGTTAGTCCAGAGCATATGCTGTGCATAGCAGTGGAACAGTTTTGCTGGATAGAATGGCATAACCTTTTGGAACAAAGGGTGTTTGTACACGTCATGGTTTTTGCCCTTTCTTGTGCTGCAACAGTGTGACTATTTGCACGAGTGGGTTTTCCAGATGCTTTAAAAGTCTTTCTGCTGCACTAAACTAAAACTCCTCAGACGTAGTTTAGTTTGGCTAACCACAAATTAAAGCATCACATCCATGGATTCATGGTGTGCAAATGTGTAATGAGATGTGTAATGAGCCTCTTTGTCCCAGATGGTGCTGTGACTTTTTAGTAATTCAGCCCTTCGAATTGCTGCTGCTTTTGAATTGCTACTGCTTTTTTTTTTTTTGTGCCATGTGCTGGCTCTCTGCTCCCACAGCTATGTGGCAGGACATGGGGTGGGGGGCCCCAGGCCAGAGGGGAAGTGCAGGACCATCCCACTCTTCTGCAGCACTGACCAGGGACCGGGCTTAATTTGTTCGAAAACCTAGTATGTGCAAACACTGATGCACCACTCCAAAACTTAATTTATTTGAAAATCTACTGATGCGATGCTCCAAAATAAACTATTTTAAATTTTATATACCTGTTTAATGAGGATTAAACCCCATGACATGTACAGGTAGCCAAAATGTCCACTTCAGCAGTGGGAGTAGTAGTAAAAAATCAACAGAATGTCTTCCCTGGGGTTTTACTTTTGAGGGTTACTGGATGGTGTTTACATGCAGAAAAAGAAATGTCTTTAAATCATCATAAAGACAACTGGTTGTCAATTCTGCCACCCCTATTTGTAGCTGAATAGCCCTTAATGACATTAGTAATGCATAAATATAATGGTACTGCTTATCCAAATACTACTCAGCATGACTATGGGCCCTTAATTTGAGATGCAAGCCAGTTTGGTGATTCCCTATGCAGAGATATAGAGTCCTGTCTGACTACTGCTGAGTTTTCTAGAATTCTTCCAAGACATAATTTGGGCCTGCCAGTCCTTCCTCGTTACTCTGCCTTGTACAGTTAGAGGACGCTGAAGAAGGGACATACCTGAATCCAAGAATCAAAATTGGTTGTGTCACTGAAGTGACATCTGGTGAAAATCTAAATGCAATCAGGGAATGACCTGAGCTGATGAGCAAGCAACTGGAGGAGGTGATCTTCAAAAAAGCAAAGAGTGCTGCTGTCATGCCAACAGCGAAGCAACAAGGACTATGGGCCTTGTTACACATTGTACTATGAGCTCACACACGTTGATTGGCTTAGTGGTAGCTTGGAGTTGGAGCAGTCACACCTCTAGTCCACACTTTCCCCTACTTGCACAGCCATGTCTTGCCACTAGAGGCCTGGTGAGCAGGGAGATCTCTTCCAGCCCTATTTCTCTGTGAGTCTCTGTGCTTCTAAGGCTACAGTTCATTCCTTACCTGTCCTTCTAAGCAAAAAGTTCTAGGCCCACAGCTTCAGTAGCACCCTGCTCCCTGCAGGGGCATGGGGAGGCAACCTGCTGCTGGGGAAGCTGCTGCTCTGGGGCAGGGCAGCTGCAAGTGGATCTGGGCTGCAAGTGCAGGGCAGGACTAGGAGCTGTAGGTAGAAAGTTTCAAGACTGACTTGCTTCTGTCAGCTAACATGAATCTAGACACCATTCTCTCTTTCTTTCTCTCTTTCACATACATGCATGCCATCTCCAGGGACAAAAAGAGGAGCGGGGGGCATTTTCCTTTTCTTAGCAAATCACAGTTTCGGGGGTGGGGAGGACACACAGGATTTTCCTGAAACCGCTCAGTGCTTCCTACTTTGGCCAGGCACCTTAGCCTCCTGGCTAGGCTGAACATTCCTGATGCTTACCAGGGACATTAGCTGAGACACAAGACTTGAGCAAAAATTGGCCCTTCCCTGTCCCTGATCAGAGCAGATAGCACTCAGCAGAATGAGGGGGGTGGCCTGGCTCATAAAGGGTTGTGAGAGTTTGGATCTACAGCTGCTAAACGCATATATGTGGGTGGCTCGGATGAGCTCTCATAAAAACCTCTGGGCTCAGAAGTGGGCTGTGTGGTTCAGAGACCCTAGCTAAGAGAAGGCTGGGTCAGCAGTGAGGGAAAGGAGTGAGAGAGAGGGCTGTGGAGCACACAAGGTGGATAGGAATTTCTATGGGAGCCAGGGATGGTGGGGGCTGCAGGAAGTCTGGCAGGCAAAGTCTGAGGTGCTGCAGTCACCTTTCAGCTGATACCAAGAGGCACCTGCAGGGATGAAGATGGTGGTAGGGGAAGAGAGAGGACGGGAGAAGTATTACACCTGCCACATAGTGCCTGTGCTGTGGTGGACTGATCCAGGCGGTGTAGTCCTTCCTCACCCTCCTGTCCCTCCCCACCCTTCTGTTTTTGAGGTTAGCCCCAGTAGTGTAATTAAGGGAATCTGGGAACAGGAGGGTGGGGAGGGACCGCAGTATCTGGGATACTGGAGAACTTCAGCTTGGGCAGCACATCAGTGGCAAGTGGCCACATGTTAACAGGAGCTCGGTTGTGTGGATGAGAGATAATCCTGCCCCAGAGTGGCATTATTTTGAACTTCATATGAAGTGTTTTAAGCTGCTTAAACATGTTAAAGTGCAGACAATTCTGGAGTTAAAAGCTTAGGATCTACCTAAAAGTAACATGTAACAAGGCTCTAAGAAAGAGAAAGCAGAAAACATAAAAGAAATGCAAAATTGTTTCTAAATATTTTAAACTATTCTATTGAGGTATCTACAGCTTTGTCATATGTTTCCTTACTCTCATCTCTCTCTGTATCTTTTATTCTTTGGGCTTGGACATGAAATGTATTTACACTGGTATAATTTATCAGTTTTGTATACCAGTGTAAATGACACCAAGATCCAAAGTAAACAGACATACAGCTATCCAAAGAGATCTACGTACACTAGGCAAGTATTGTAGTGCCACACTGCAACATGGATGAAGAGTACATAACAAGCATATCCCAGAGATCCCTATCCCTACCCTAGGGGATAAACTGCGAGTAAACAACAGATATACCAGTGTATCCTACAATGGCGTAGTTTTATCCCTGATTTTTCATGAGATAATTTTGCATCAGATGCAAGTAATTTATACTAGTATAGGGTTGTACATAGTGGCTGTGTCCACGCATGCAGGCACGTGCAGTTTGTGACACCACAAACCTCTTTGTGGCACCATAAACTGCACACTTTGCATGTTAAACCATGTGCAGCACAGCAGCAAAATGTGCTACCAGGATTTTGTATCTCTGCACACTGTGGAGCCCCCATGCTGAGGCACGCTGCACCCCAGCCAGCTGTTCTGTGGGAAGCTGGGCACAGTCTGTGACTGGCTGGGGCACAGTGTGCCTTGATACAGGGAAGCAGGCAGCCCTGAACTGGATACTTCCATCTCCACACACTACAGTGCAGAGGCTGCACCCAAGACAGCCAGCCATGCTGGTTGGGATGCAGTATGCCTCACCATGGGGGCTCCACAGCCCAGGGCTGCCTGCTCCCCTGTCTCCACATGCCACTTTCTGGCTAGCTGGGGTGCAGGGTGCCTGGTTATGATTTGAGCTCTTGGGCACTAAAATAAAACAAATAGCCTGTAAAATCCACTTAGAGTTCATTTATGGCTTCCGGGCCTTTGTATAAAAGAGCCTTTTAAAAAGATATAGAATAACAAATTTACATGGAAAAATACTGCAAATACTGTGAAAGCCAGGAAGGTGTAAATGAAGGAGGGTAGGACTGAAGGAACAGGAATACCTCTGTTTTAATCCTAGCTTCATGAATGCTACTTTGAGGCTTTGGGCAAGTGATTTAACTAGTTTGGCTTCATTTCCTAACCTGTAAAATAGAGATAACATTTACTGTATCATCTTCACAGCTGTTCAGTCATAAACAGCATAAGGATGTAAAAATGCTGAGTACTCAGTGTTTATCTATAGTTGACATTCAAACAAGAACAAGGGATGAAATAAGACTCCTAGACCACATCCAGACAAGCATGGCCATGCACTATATGGTGCCACAGACCTGTTTGCAGTGCCACACGTGGCACATTCAGATCCTGGAGTTAAAAAAAAAACATGCAGAATAAAAGTGGAGCAGTGCACATTGCAACAGCACATGGCACTCCAAACCAGCCAGTCTCTGGCTGCTGGCCAAGCTCCCAACTGCAGGTGTGCTGCAGCAGCAGCTCCCCCAGGACCCCAGATAAGGCTGCTTGGGCTAGCATAGTTGGTTGCCCCAGCCTCCTCTACCCTACTGCTACTTGTCCCCAGGGAATGCCTGTGGGTATGGGGCAGGTTACCCTCGGGGTAACCTGCCCCATACCCACAGGCATTCCCTGGGGACAAGTAGCAGTAGCACAAGGTGTGCCACTGCTGTTTGTCCCTGGGGAAACAAATGCCCATTCTTGTGTGGATGTGGCTAGAAAAGGGTGACTCCCTGGCTTTTGCAAATTGTCTTCAGACATTAATTATCCTTCAGCATGCTATAAAAATGGGTCTTAAAAGTGTAAGAATGTAAACGAAGGCAAATGTGAAGCAAAGAATCCAATCTGATTTCTCTTTTGATTTAGTGTAGGATAGCACCCTTGTTGGATTGGCTAAAAGAAACTCCTACAGAAGTGCATCTGTCTGTCTGTCTGTCTATCCATACATACACATACGCACGTGCACACACACTTCTCCAAAAATTATATCTGCTGGACTACAGAATATATGGTACTTCAAGTTATATCCACAAGGTAGCAGAAGAACTTTAACTTGAGCTGCATTCAGTGATGTCATGAATGTCTGGATGGGTGAGAAAAGGTCCCTTTTTTGTTAATATTCCAGACATTCTTTAATGACACAAATGTTAACATTCCGTGGTGCTTGGAAGCACAATGATGGGAAAAACTGCGCAATTTGTAATATATTCATATGGAATAGGAAGACTTAAAGATTATATTTCATAGCTCTATGAACTACAGTAACATTTCCCTCTCTTTACACTATTTAAAAAACCCAAATCTAAAGACCGGGACAGATTACAGTGTTAACACAGTTTTATTTTACTGTTACATGCTAATTTGCTTGATTACTAGCTGCACAAATATTCCAATTGTAACAATGAAAAGCATATAACTTACTCCTTTTCCACTAACCTTCTGTATTCATTTTGCTGTTTGGTTTTCTCTTTATGTTTAATCTTCATTGGGGTTGCGGTTTCAAATATACTGAACTAACTCTGGTCCTTTTCACATCAGTGGTGGGAATCCTCTTGACTTCCATGGAAGCTTATGCTGGCAGATATGGAGCACTTTTTATAACCCTATACTTACTATCTAAAACCCAATTGTTTAGCATCCCTTGAGAAATGATAAAATTTTATTTTCTATAAGGAATACTTCCCCAAAAAAACATATTAACCCAAAAATTGTTTTAATAAAGTTCCATCAATGGAAACCTTCCCATTTTCCATGATAGGTCAGGAGGCAGTCTGGGACCAATGTGTACAAAGTAGCATGTCTCTCTCACGTGCAGGAAGTAGGAACAGAAAGCATTCCTAATTATGTTTTTATCTGTCTTTTTTGGCACTGTCCAAATTGTGGTCCTTTTTGAAAGTGATAATTTTCACTTGATTAAAACAAAAACATCAAACAAAACAAAACCAGCCTGCACTGGATACAATACTTGAGAGTGAAGGACAATAAAAGTTGCAAGGGAGTGTAGTATCAAGTAAGACTAACTAAGATTGGGTACATGGACATGCTTTGGCTTTTATCATACTAATTGGAACATTCTTGTGCACTGTATGAAAATTTATTTTAAGCAGATTATTTAAAAATATATTCTTTCAAATGTATGCTGTTTTCAGTGTAAAGAATGCAGTATCCTATATATGATAAAGAAAAAAATTCATGTATAGCAAGGTTGAGCATATGGAGATTTATATATAAACATGAATGTATATGTTGTGGCTACACACCATAGACAGGAAAAGGGAGGCTTCCTTTCTAAAATTTTATCCTTCAGTTTTATGTGGTTAAATTGTTTTCCAGTGTGGTTTGCTTTGAACACGTGAGTTACTTTTGATACATCATAGGTATATGGACACATATTAGGCAATAGAGCTGTGCAAAGCTTCAGTCGCTGATTCAGTTTGGTGGAGATTCGGCCCAATTTGGTGGCCGAATCTCCAAATCTGAATCAAATCAGGAGACCCTGTAATCTCTCCGAATGGAATCAGAACCCTCCAAATCAATTCGGAGAGATTCAGAGAGATTCAATGATTTAGACATAGACACAGCTTTAAATGTTTTTTTTACATACCTTGAGGTACCAAGAATAGCTCGTGAACACTGAGATGGTGAGGTGGATGGAACGTCCCAGGGAAGTGTGAGCAGGGTCCCCAGCATGCTCAGCAACAGACACAGAAGTGGACCAGAATCAACGCCCTTCACACACTCCTGCGGGATGCTCCATCCACCCCAGCACCACAGCATTCATGAGTCATGCCTGGTACCTTGAGATATGTAGAAAAAGACATTTAATGCTGTGGCTATGATCAAATCGCTGATTCTCCAGATCAGCATCTAATCTTCAGATTCAGATTCAGCTGAATCGAATCAGGACAGTGATCCAAATCAACTAATTGAATCACTGTCCCTGATTTGGGCTGAATCCGAATCGAATACAGCCCATTCCACACACCCCTATTAGGCAGCTGAAAGGACCAAAAGCTTTGAGGGAGATAAATGTATGGACTTCTAATGAAAATTAGAGATGCTTGACACTTAGGACACTATTAAAAATACAGAAACAAATCAGGAAAACATGGCTTTTCTCCAATTTTAGCTATACAGCAATTGAAATTAACATTTGAAATGAAACTTGAAAACTAGATAATAATCTGAGTTAAGTCCCGCCCTTTCAAACCATGTAGTATTTTATATAGGTCAAAATACAGTGCAAATTCCACAGTGGAAAGTCATAGCGTGTGACAAAAAATGTGTCCTGCTATTTGTGGTACTTCTGCAGGTCATTACAACTGCAAAAAATAAATATTTTAAAGTGTTATCAAGATTCAGGAGGATGGCCATGAAAGAGAAAGTTTGGAAGAGTTACTTTATTACCTGGTTAGGGAAAGAGAGAAAAAGTGGTGAAGTGTTACACTAACTAGTATAGGAAATGGGAAAATAGCTTCTGATTAAATACAGATGCTGAGTAGAAAGCTGCTGCTAATCACATACATGCTGAATCCTACTTTAAAGAGAAAAAGAATAAAGACATAACCTCCTTCCCCTCATCTTTTATGCCAGTGACACATAATTCTTCATGCAAAAATACTAAAATAAAATTACGCCAGTCTTTTACAAATGTTTACATACAAGAATGGGGCATTACAAAGACAAGTAAGAAGGACTGTTGATAAACTGGAAATAAATCACAAACAGAAGAGTTTGAATCATGAAAAAGCAGAGCCTATTAGAGTTCAGAGATGAATAAATGAATAGAGAATAAAAGGAATCCATTTAAACATGTATAATGCAGAACAGTCATTGAAAACCAGGTGTGTTTAGAAAGGAAGCAGTTTGGTGTTAATGCACAAAGTGAGATAGCATCACTTTCTATGCTAAAATGATTTGATTGTAAAAAAAAAAAAAAAAAAAATCTGTCCTGTTTTGAGATTATTGAAGGGCTAATCCAACAAAATGCATAGTGGAGTCAAATGGGAAAGCTCCCATTGATTTCTGAGGGTTTTAGAGCAGGCTTCAAAAGATAGTTTCTTAGTTGTAAGTTTCCCCCTAATTGTAAGTTTTAAATCATAAAATATTTTTAAAACCCCATTTTTGTCATGCTTCAGTAAAAACGAATAAAATTAAAGATAGTCTAGCCATTCTAGCATCTGTTGTTGCATATTCCAAATGAGCAGGTGCACATTGCTGCTTTAAAACATCTATAAATCAAAAAGATCTCGCCTCATAATATATAGCACTATTTATCATGTCAAGGAAAAGAACTGCTAAGCAGCTTATGAGATGCAACCAGAAAGACTTCCCTAAAGATGTATCAGTAACCGCATGGTCCATGTTTGGAAAACTAGACAAAAAAAACTTCAGTATAGTATATAATTTGGGCTTTTGTGGATTTAGACACCGATCTTGTAATTAAATCTGTATGGTGGACTCTTGTACAAGGTCTCTGCTCTATGTGCATTTGAGCTTCATCCATATATCTCAGATCTGGGCCCTATACCTTACTCCCTACTGGACATGTCTGCGTATGCAAATGATGCAGGGTGAGTTTATTTTGGGCAGAGGACCACTTACTGAGTTTCGGCAAGCCATCGGGGGCTGCGTGACAGGCAGCCCAGGGCAGATTAATATTAATTTTCTAAACTTTTAAGGGGCCCTGCAGGCTGGATAAAATGTCTTGGCAGGCCGTATCTGGCCCCTGGGCTGCATTTTCCCCACCCCTGCTCTAGAATAAAGCCTCCCCAGTAGGTATCTGCTCCCCCTGCCCTCTGGTCCTTCAATGGCCCCCTGCAGCAGTCAGAGGGAACTCTAGGCTCTCCTTGGGTACAAGTCCAGGGGCTGGCAGGGAGCACAGAGCTAGGAGACAGCTGTCTTGTGATGGGGGCTGGGAGATTGCTCCCTGACCCTGGGAGCTGCCTGCTGCCAAAGTGAGCTCTAAAACCCAAGTAAGGATAATGATCAGGGGCAGGGGGCTTGGGAAAAGCTGCAAGGGAGGGGCAGGTCCCAGCCCCCTGCTCTAATCCACTAGTGGGACAGCAACCAGCGAACCCACAGCTGGGCAAGGATTCCCAGCCCAGTCAGGGGCTTGCTGCTAGCTGCCCCACCAAAGTATCAGGGCTCCTCCCCTGCTGCTCTTTCCAAATCACGTGCTTCAGTCACTTGATCAGGGCACAGGGCTCAGACCTGCCCCTGACTGGAACAGTTCCAACCCCCACTCCACAATCACAGGGCAGGGCCTGGAGAGATTGTTCCCAGCCCCAGCTCTGCAATTGCGGAGCTATGGTTGAGAATAGGATGGGAGCTCCCAGCCTGTTCCCACCCCCACTCTGTGATAACAACTTGGGGCTGAGAACAATCTCCTCATCCCCCTCTCTCCAATCACAGTCAGGTGTTGGGAGCTTCCTGCTGCCAGGGCATATTGTTCCCTCCTAGGCTCCAGTGGCAGACCCCACCGTGGCAGCAGGCAGTTCCTGAAGGCAAAGAGCAATCTCCTGCCCCCTGCTGCCTAGCAGGTTTGTTCCCAGTTGGCTATCTACACATGCTTTATGGCACAGTAACTAATCACAAGTAAATTTGCTACTTGTATTTACAGGTACAGGCAGTCCTCGACTTACAACATTTCAAGTTACAACATTTTGCACTTACAATGTTTAGAAATTGACACCCTGTTTCAACTTTATGATGTCAGTTTCAACTTTAGAATGCTTGATCCAATGTGACGCCATGCCAGCGAGCAAGTTTGCTGCGTCGCTCATCTCCCTGGAGAACATCTGTCCAAACATCCTTGGACACTTCCTTTAAGAAAGCAGACAAGACTCCACAAAAACATGCAGCCAAGACTCCTCAGAAGACTCCAGCCAAGAACCCTTCAAAAAGTCTAACCAAGAATCTTTCAAAAAGTCCAGCAAAGTCACCTCAAAGAAGTCCTTCCAAATCAATATGATTTCTATTTACAATATAAATGCATTAATGTAACTATATTAGTCATCTATAATTGATCGAGTACAAAATTCTGGAGTACTTTTGGTGAATATAGGGTATCAGCCCTTGGTTCAGGAACCAACCCCCCATTTATAACATTGTTTCTTATGAGAAAATTGGTTCCAAGTTACAACGTTTTGACATAAGATGCTGTTTTCAGGAACCAATTGTGTTGTAAGTCCAAGGACTGCCTGTAGCCAGTTTACTCATGATTAGAGCAAATGACTGTGCAGTAAGTATCTGCATGAGCATACGGTGATGCTTACTGCACAGTCATTTCCTCTAATCTCAAGTAAAGTGTCTCATGTAGATGCGGGCAAGGTTCCTTGGGTGAATCTAATATCTTTTATTAGACCAACCCAAATAGTTGAAAAATAATTATTAAGCAAGCTTTTGGGTTCAAAAACCCTTTGTCAGCCTAAGGAAGTTTCAGCAGTTGGTGTGTGATCTTCCTGGGTGGAATGAAAAGTAAAGAGGCCAGCGGCTGGGCTGGTATGCATGCAAGACAGGTAGTCAGTGAAAATGTAGATTGAGGAGTCAATGGGTGAGAGACAGGCTGGGCGGGGGAGGGGGGAAGAGAGAGAAGGGGGATGAAAGTGGAGAGATACCTGGGGAGTCAGCTGTCAGGCAGGTTATAATGTGTCATAAATCCAATGTCTATATTTAGTCCACGGTTTTTAGTATCCAGGAGGTTGATGAAGTGGAGTTCATAGGCTTGTCTCTGGGACATGTTGTGTAAGTTTCCTTTGAGGATCAGGACTGAGAGATTGGAGAGAGAGTGGTTTTCTTGTGAGAAATGTGCCCCCACCGGTAATTGGGTATTTCTGTCTTTGATAGATTTCCGGTGTGCGTTCATTCTGGTGCGCGGTTGTTGTTTGGTCTCTCATGTAGGTGCACCCACTGAGAGAAACAGAATTTCACTTCCCTTATGCTGGAGCCCAACTATGCCTAATTTCCAGCACTGTAACAAAGGCCGGCAGAGTGGGATGGGAAGTTGGGCAACTGCCCCGCACGTGGAAGTAAAGGAACACAAGCAGGCGCTGCCCAGCTGGGGCAGGGCGTGAGATAGAGCCACGAGCAGCTCATTTGGGGGGGTGCAGGGAGAGGGGATGGGCAGCTTCCACTGCTGCATGCACTCCCAAAGAAGCATGTGGGAGGGGGGGCAAGTGCCCTCCAGATTTGTGCACAGGGTGAGGGCAGGCTGCTGCTGTGGGCTTTGCCCTGGGCACCAAACTTTGTTGCTACAGCACTGCCAGTTTCAATGCCAATTTTAGTCTAATTTTTGTTGTTTAGCATTAGTGGGCTGTTTCTATTTTGCTGTGAATTTATTTTGTTTACTTTGTTCTGGTTTGGGTTGGTAATTCAATTGACTTTATTCTTTTAATTGGACTTGAAAATCTTTTTAATTGGACTTGAAAATCTTTCACATTGGTGTTTCAGCTTAGCAGCTGAAGTGAAGGAGTAATTTACAGCAGCAAAGATCACTTGGTTTGTTAGAGATTTCGAGCTATTTCCTCACTCCCCTTGAATCCAACTGGAATCTCTCAACTGACTGCAGCCAAAGTTGGATTGAACCCATCACTTGCCTGAATGTAAGCCACCCTTTCATTGGGAGTCTTGTCTACATACAGATAGTGAAAATGTTTGTCCTATGTAAGGATATTGAAAACATTTCAAAAGCTATGACCAAAATTGTCCTCAGAATTATCATTGTCTCTATAAAAAACAAGCTTGCATATGTGATTGAAATACTATCATGGTTTTTACATCTATTGTTAACACTTTGGTATTTTTTTTTCTTTTTTTTTTTTATCTCACTGGATTTTATCTCACTGGATTTTATCTCATTAGATTTTTGTGTTGCTTGCCACAAGCCTGAAAAAACTGATTAAACATCTGAGTACCGCCCAAAGATTTTAGCCTAGTTTTCATAGCCATCTCCATTACATTAGTGCATGTTACACTGAATTCTTCATGTTCATTACAGTGATTATATTATGGTCTTTTACTCTGTGTGTATATTCTTATTGTATAACTTTAAACAGCTATACGTATAAAGATATTTAATATAAAATCACTACAATGGCAGTTTTTTAAAGATACACCTCTTGCATTTATTTCAGTTTAGAAATGTTTGATATATTAACAGAAATGCTGATAGGTCTCCAGAAAACCTCTAGCTCTAGTGTTTATTCTAAGCATGTGCTCCATATGACATCTCTCAGAAACTTTCAATGTGGCTGTCAAGAAATTGCCTTATTATAATCATACATGATTTTAAGAATGAAAGTTAAGGCTGATGAAATCACATACATTAGAGATTAATTATTTGGCCCCCAAAAAAGATACCTTAAAGAATTAGGGAATTAGAAGAGACCCAATTTCCAGTGGAAGTAGTTATAGGTCCCCGACTCCTTTGAATGTCCTAGGATTAAATATCAGCATCTCTAATTTCCAAAGTAAGGTTAAGCAGAGAGATGAAGTGATTTTTCCAGGAGCTAGAGATTAACTTGATGTCTAGAATGCAAGACTTCTATGCTTTTTCCTGTAGCCCGTGCTGTCTTCCAGATGCACAGTCTCCTGATTTAATTTTGAAGATCATTTGTTTTCTAAATCTTCCTTATATACCTTCTAAAATATTAAGCGCAGTAAATGCTTTATGCCTCTTTGCTCTCAAAAGGTGTTTTGCCTGCTGTATATCTGCTAAAGTCATCCTTATCTCTTCTGCTGCTTCCTTGGGAGATCTGGAATGGATCCATCTTGCCCTGACATTTGCACAGTCTTCAGACATTCTAATTTCCTGATCATCTCTTATGGCATGTTCTTGTTTTTCTTCCAATCTTTCATTTTCTTCCCTTGGGAAATCAATGCTTCTGCTGTCTGTACCAATCTTTCTTTTGAGTCCCCACATTAATAATTCATTTACAAGTTAGCAGTGTGTACTTCTTGTCAATAAATCACCTTGCAGGCCTCTGTATCTTTTTCACTGATCTATTGTTTCTAGAGGTATAAAAAGATGTTATATTAGTTGTGCACCTATTTGTTAAATAGATCATTCATTCCCTGCTCCTAATTTTATTGTGAATGTTTATCCTATCTTCCTCTGTATTTAGATTTCTCTTTCACGGTTACAGTTCATTTTTTTTCTTGACATGAACTATATTTCTTCCTTCTAGTCTATTAATTGCTAGATGGCATGCATCACCTCATTTATATTCATTAACCATAAACATTATGCCTCATTCTTCTGTATCTTTCTTCTCTGTTACTTCACCCAGCATCTTCCATCTTCTTCCATAATTCATCTTACTGAAAGGCTGCAGCTTCACTTTTCCTCAATTTGAAAACCTATTAGCCCTGAGTATAAAAAGAACTCTGTTATTGATGCTGGCCCACTCTTGCATCTCTTAACATGATTATCATTAAAACAAAGTAAACTATTCCATTCTCGCATGCACATGTGCAAATCGGTGTGCTTGCATCAAGGGCAGAATTTGACCCTCAGATGGAAACTATTTCTCTTCAAGCTTGCTGTTCTTCATATGTTTATAAGTGAGCAGTCCTGAGTGGTGCTAAAATTAAAAGTACATTGCCCTTTCTGGCTGGAGAGTCCTTGTAATGAAGCAAAACTCTAAGTCCACATTCAGAGGAGCAGGGGCATGTGGTTTGTGGCACCACAAACTGCACATGGTGAATATTAAAATATGTGCTTCCAGCACAGTGGCAAAACTTACTACTGGAATTTCCTAGTAGCAACCCCTCCCCCCCAAAAAACCAGAAAAAAAAGCAGTGCAACACATGCAAAACAAGCATGTGCTGGCACAAACTGAAGCTGGGCTGTCCAGAGCAATTCTGACTGCCACCCATGCCTCCATGCTGCCCAAGGCATGCCCCTGCTGCTCTAGCACACTACCAGGTCACCAGGTAAATTTGCTGGGGCCAGCACCTGAAGAGCTGGGAGGAGCTGGGCAAGGGCAGTTTGCCCATTGCAGGACAATGTGTCCTGCAATGAAGCACGCATGCAGGGGTGTACACTGAGGCACTTTGTTCCATTACAAGTACACACTGCAGCTTGTCTAGATGCAGCCTAAGAGTTAATTTTTGCAATGTGGTTTTCCCAGTCATTCCAACAGCCATGCAAGAGGAAAGAAAATATAGCCTTCTCTGAGTAATAGTTTCATAGTTTCATAGTTGGTAGGGTCAGAAGAGACCTGAGCAGATCATCTAGTCTGACCCCCTGCCGTGGCAGGAAAGAGTACTGGGGTCAAACAACCCCAATGAGGTGTTCATCCAGCCTCCTCTTAAAGACCCCCAGGGTAGGAGCCAGCACCACTTCACTTGGAAGTTGGTTCCAGATCCTAGACACTCTGACAGTGAAGTAGTGCCTCCTGATATCTAGCCTGAATCGACCTTCTGCCAGCTTGTGACCATTATTTCTTGTCACTCCTGGTAGTGCTCGGGGAAACAGGGACTCCCCCAATGCCTGCTGGTCCCCCCTGACTAGTTTGTAAACAGCCACTAGATCCCCCCTCAGCCTTCTCTTGTGGAGGCTGAACAGGTTCAGGTCCCTTAGCCTCTCCTTGTAGGGCCTGCCCTGCTGCCCCCTGATCATTCGGGTGGCCCTCCTCTGGACCCTCTCCATGTTGTCCACATCCCTCCTGAAGTGCAGCGCCCAGAACTGGATGCAGTACTCCAACTGCAGCCTGACCAGTGTCACATAGAGGGGGAGGATCACTTCCTTGGGCCTGCTCATGATGCATCTGTGGATGCATGACAAGGTACGGTTGGCCTTCCTGACCGTGTCCCCACACTGTTGGCCCATGTTCATTTTGGCATCAGTAATGACTCTTAGAACCTTTTCTGCCTCTGCACTGATGAGAAGGGAGTTCCCCAGCCTGTAGGTATGCTGCTGGTTTTTCCTCTCCAGATGCAGTACCGTGCACTTGTCAGTGTTGAAACCCACCCTGTTCTCATCTGCCCACCCCTGTAACCTGTCCAGGTCCGATTGCAGCCTATTCCTCCCTTCTAGCATGCCCACATCCCCCCACATCTTAGTGTCGTCTGCAAATTTGAACAGGGTGCTTTTTACCCCCTCGTCCAAGTCACTGATGAAGATGTTGAACAGTGCAGGCCCGAGGACCAAGCCCTGGGGGACCCCACTGCCCCCACCTCTCCAGGTCGAATAAGACCCGTCCACCACCACTCTCTGGGTGCAGCCCTCCAGCCAACTAGTGATCCATTTGACTGTGTAAGTATTGACGCCACAGTCTCCTAGTTTTTTAATGAGAATGGGGTGGGAGACAGTGTCGAAGGCCTTCCTAAAGTCCAGAAAGACAACATCCATTGCTACACCTGCATCTTAGGATTTTGTGACCTGGTCATAGAAGGCCACCAGGTTGGTCTGACTGGACCTGCCTCTAATGAGCCCATGTTGGTTGCCCCTAGGCATAATCTCCCCTGCTGGCCCCTCGCGGACATGCGCCAGGATAATTCTCTCAAAAAGCTTACCCAGGACCGAGGTAAGACTGACTGGCCTGTAGTTTCCTGGGTCCTCCTTCCTCCCTTTTTTGAAAATGGGAACTGCACTGGTCCTTTTCCAGTCCTCTGGTACCACGCCAGAGCACCATGAGTGCTCGTAAAGCCATGCCAGGGGTCCTGCAATGACCTTTTCCTATTCCCTCAGCGCTCTGGGGTGGAGATTGTCAGGACCTGTTGATTTAAATACATCCAGTCCCTCCAGAAGTTCCCTGACTAGGTCCTCACTGACCCTAGGCCTGGATTTGCCTCCCCTGGGTACTATGGGGGTCCCAGTGGAGGGGGTAACCCCATCCCTGCTCAGAAAAATGGAGGCAAAGAAATTATTAAATAGGTTAGCTTTACTGTCTAGTGCAATGACCAGATTTCCTAGCGTGTCCTGCAGAGGCCCCATGTTACCCGATACCATCTTTTTACCCCCTATGTATTTAAAAAAGGACTTCTTGTTGTCCTTGATCTGGGTAGCTAGTCCCAGTTCCATCTCCGCCTTGGCCTTCCTGACCACCCCCCTACAGCCCCAAGCAACCGAGGTACAGTCCTTCCTGGTGATGGCCCCTCCCTTCCATTGGGCGTATGCCTCCTTTTTATCTAGGAGACATTCCCAGATGCTTTTGATGAGTCATGGGGGCTTTTGCGCCCTCTTGCCCCCTTTGATCCGTGTTGGGATTACCTCCCTTTGGGCTTGGAGGATCATCTCCTTAAGGAACGACCACTCTTCTTGGACACCAACTCCTCTCCCCTCTGAGACTTCAGTGCCTCCCTGACTATTCTCCTTACCTCATTGAAATCTGCCCTCCTGAAGTCCACGGCTGCTGCCTTGCTTCAGGCCTTTGCCACCTTGCGCTGGATGGTGAATTCCAGCAATTGCCCTTATAGTTATATTATACCTGAGTAGCAGATACCTGGGTAGCAGATTGACTTTTATTAGTAAATGTTTAGGATTGTGAATCCAAAAAAAAGATGACAAAGCCAGTAGGGAAATACATAGTGCCCAAGCGAGGGACTAACAATAGAAGGATGGGGGTGAGGAGGGGAACACAACTAGGTTACAGGAGATACAATGTTAGCCAACTAAGCCCGGGGGAGGAGGAAAGGGTGAAGGGGAGGGAGGGGGTTTGCAATGCTAAGAGAAAAAGAAGATAGATACATACAAACCCATTACAATGGTCCACAATGGTGGAAGACGTGGTTCGAAGAAAAAGTGTCTCAGTCCACATCGAGTCTCATCGCGGGGGTCCTCTTTGGGTGGAGCAGGGTCATCCATTGTTGAAGAATCCTCTTGAAGTGAAGGTCCATCTGGTACAGAGGGGGGGTTCAGGCTCTGGGTCCGGTCCGGCGGCAGTTCGTCTGGTGGGGTTGGAGTACTGGTGGTGGCCCGTGATGTGTTCCACGTAGATGTCGCGGGACCAACGGATGGTGTCAGACACCATGAGGCAGCGCATCAGCTTGGCATAGTGGCGGGAGACGCGGTAGGCATACAGAACGCTCTCGTTGCTGGGGTCCCAGGCTCCAAGCACTCCCACAATGAGCGCGTTGACTGTTACATCGTAGCCACAGCCCCTCAGGATGTCGGCCAGCGGGATGTACTTCTCCCGCTTGCAAGCCCGGGCGTCAGTAAAGGCTTGGCGCCGGTTCTCGAAGGGAATAGTTACATCTATGATCACAACCTTCTTGGCCTCCTCGTTAGTGATGACGATGTCAGGTTGCATCTGGCTTTCGCAGCCTGGGATGGTGAGGATCACAGAGATCTCCCCCGCTGTGGCCTGGATGGTCCTCACCAGGCAGTCCTGGACAGTGTTGTGACAGAGCTGCCAGGCTCTGGCATGCGGCTTGCAGCTGCATAGCACGTGGGGGAGGGTCTCTGCCATGTAGCCGCACCGTTGGCACCTCTTGTCCTGGTGGCCGAAGCCAATGGCCCTGTTCAGAGGCAGGCAGTTGAGGCAGGCGCGGTGGAGGAAGCGCCAGTCCACAAAGCGCGTGAAGCTCCCTCTGGGGATGAAGTGGTTGCTGTAGTCCCACTTCGAGGTGATGTCAAAGACCTTGCCCTAATCGGGTTTGGCCCTCAGGTCGCTGGCGTACTTGTTTCGGACAGCATCCTTCAGGAACCTCTCCAGGAAGGTCCTCGTGCGGGGTGTCATGGTGACGCGATTGGCATGTGGAGCTGGCTGCAGGAAGACTAAACACTATGGGCATACCTACATGTGCAAATAAGTATGACTAAATTTAATGCACATTAAGCTAATGAGCATTAAGTGATTTTTGGCAGATATCTACACATGCAAAAACTTGAGGCTAAAGTTCATCCTGTGGCAAGACAGTAGGGGGTGCTTTTGCGCTGAGCCACCCGTCTCACTGCACCCAACCAAAAACCAAGCTCTGAGTGCCTTCCCTGGGGAATCTCTCATCTGGCCAATCCCCTTCCTGGAACACACCTGCAAACCTGGGGTAACCACTGTCACCACCTAGGGGCCTGGTCTGTATTCAGGCCTTGTGCCCCCTGAGGTACACAGGCCTTGTAGACCTTGAGGGTGCTTGACCCACTGTGATAACTTGGGGTGCTTCCTTAAGCCTGAAGCATACAAAGTAGCCTCCCTTAGTTAACCAAGCTTAGAGAGCATAAAGGCATGCCCAATCCTTCTCCCAGAAAGTACCACTGAGTTTGTTATAGAGGAGAGCTTTATTGGTTAAAGAGGGTAGGTTTGGGGAAGAGTACAGGTTAGGGAAGTGTCAAAGAATAACCCAGAGCAAACTGTGGCTAGGTAGCCTTTTGTTACAGTTCTATATTACAGTAAACTATATTTCTAGATAAGTTTCAGGTACGTTACTCATAAGTATCATCTAGGGGATGATTAAGTTTCCTCTGGAGGCAGGCAGTTCATTGTATGTTAGTGAGTTTCAAGATGCCTCTCCCAAAATGGAAAGATCCTTAAATCCCCTTTCTGACCTCATCTTTCAGGACCAATCAAAGGCAGGTGTTGTTTGATGCTGACCAACCAACTTAAAAAGCATCACGGTCACCTAAGGGTGTAACATGGCTCAAGCCCAGGGGTCGGCAAAATATGGCCCGTGGGCCAGATATGGCCCATGAGGCCATTCTATCCGGCCTGCAGGGCCACTAAAAAATTTAGAAAATTAATATTTATCTGCCCTTGGTTCCTGTAAAAAATGACAGGAACCAAAGGCAGTAGGACCCAGGGGAAGCCTGGCAGACTCCCACAACAGCAAGACCCACCTGGCCCCACCCTCCCAGCCAGAAGCCCCTACTGCCTTCTGGTCTGGGAGCACGTGGCTGCCCCAGCAGTGCCGGAACCTCAGGTAAGGGGAAAAGTGGGGAGAGGGGCGGGAGGACCCCAGGCAGGGAAGGAGCCCAGGAAAAAGCTGAGTGCAGGCAAGGGGAAAGCAGTCCCTCGCCTGCCCTGTGGCTGGCACCCTGAACTGCAGCCACTCACAGCCCACCTGGGGCTGCCTGTGCCTGCTCCGGACAGCCCCGCGGGCTGTGAGTGGCTGCAGCATGGAGCACCGGCCCCGGAGTGGGGGAGGGGTCTCTTTTCCCTGAGCTCATCTTTTCCCCAGGCTCCTTCCTGGGGCAGAGGAAAGTGGCCCCTCCCCCACCCAGTGGCCAGCACCCTGCGCTGCAGCCGCTCGCAGCCCACATGGGGCAGTCCGGAGCAGGCACAGGCAGCCCCAGGTGGGCTGTGAGAGACTGCAGCATGGGGCGTTGGGCACAGGGCAGTTGAGGGGCCACTTTCTCCCCACCCCCTGTACTCAGCACCACCTTGTAACCTGGCCCCACTGCCAGCCTGGGCCCCGCGCTGGCTCAGGCCTTGCCTGGGCCCCGCACCAGCTCATCTGTGCCGCCTAGTGCATGAGCTCTGGGCGGGGAGCAACAGCCAACACTGCCCGGCATGGCAAGTGGGGAGGCCGCAGATTCTGCCGCCAATGGGCAAGCCCAGAGCCAGCTTGGAGCCCCGGCTGGCAGCAGAGCCAGGTTACAAGCTGGTGCTGAGCACAGGGAAAAGCATCCCCTCACTTGCCCCATGGCCAGCGCCCCATGCTGTACCCACTTGCAGCCTGCTTGGGGCTGCCTGTGCCTGCTCCAGACAGCCCTGTGTGGGCTGCAAGTGCCAGGCACTGGGCAGGCGAGAGGCCACTTTTCCCCATGCTTAGCACCAACTTCTTCCCTGCTAGTGAGCAGGGGGTCGGGGTTGTGAGCTGCCACCCACCTGTACCATGGGGCCGGGGGGCAATGGGTGTGAGTAGGCATGGGAGCCAGCGGGAACACAGGGCCTGCACCGGTGTCCCGGGGCCAGTGCTGTCAGGGCCCAGAGCAAAGTGGCAGGAGCACAGGATCCCAGCCATCAGGGGCTCTATGGAGCCGGGCCAGCTACCCTCTCTCCCTGCTGGTGCAGCCCAGCCTGGCTCCACAGACCCCTGCCAGCCTGTGCCCCGTTTTGAGCCCCACTGGTGCTGGCCCTGGGACATTGGTCCCAAGACATTGGGATATTGGTCACAAGATGGTGACCAGGGGGCGGGGCACCTGCCAAGGGGCGGGGCTACCCATGCAGCCCTTGACAGCCTGCCAAAACTGGGTAAGCAGCTCCCCGCCCAAAATAATTGCCCCCGCCCGCTCAAGCCCCTGCCCCCATGCCATGAGGTCAGTGCTTAAAACAATAGAGACTAGGCTCAGCCCCTGTATGAGCTTAAGGTCACGTAGTAGCCATAACCTGAGGCAACTAGATTGAGAGACAGGTGAGGGGACAATGACAAAGGAAACAAAACTAATAGAAGAGACTGGGAAGGAATTCTTCCACAAGTCCCAGGTCCCTCCTATCCTGCCATGTGCCCTTGTGGCCACCGGAGGGAGCTTCAGCCTCCAGCCACATAGCTGCCATCACTTGGCAGCCAAGTTGAAGCCAAAGCCAGCTGTCAGCTCTTGGCAGCCACCTTGGAAGCTCTGATCCCTGGCCAGCCCCTGCCCTGACCAGAAACCACATACCCAGCACAGGGACAGTGTGCACCAACTCCCTCCTTGTCCACCCTGCCTCCCCAGGTGCTGCACACTAGTGTTGCTGATCCTCCTGGTGCCGTGGGCACATCTGCACTCCTGGTTCAGGACCCTCAGCTGCAATGGCACAAGGGGCAAGTCTGTGCTGCCCCACAACCTCCACTGCTACCTGGAGGGCTACCTGTCACAGCGCTACATGTCCCTGCCCCCCACTGTCGAGAAGGACATTGCTGCCAACATTAACACTTCCCTTGGTGTGTGAGAGGCCCATGCCCGCCAAGCTGTGACAACACAGGCTGCTCAATAAAGTTCTGAACTGTGTCCCACCTCTCTGCATGCTGTGGGGTTGGGGAGAAACTGGGGCCAGGGGACAGCAGGCAGGGAGTGGGGACAGAGGCTGGGGCCAGGGGCAGGGGTGAGGACTAGGAGGGCCCTGCCCCAGGGCAGGACTTACCATGTGTCCGGAGCTGATGGGGCAGGTGGCTCAGCATGGGCCTCCCCATCAGCAACAGCTTCTGGCTGTGCCCAGTATCTGTGGCCTGTCATGCACAGTGGGCTGACACCTGGCCAGGGCCCGCCTCTTCCCCCCCCTCACCCCCAGGCTGCTGGCAGCTGGCAGTGATGTGGCAGTCACAGAGGTGCAGCCTGGCTCCTCGGGTGCCAACATGTGGGTCAGCTGCCACATAAAGGGCATGGACTTTAGGGCATGACTAGGCTGAAGTCCGTCATGGACATCCACTGAACCTGCAAGACCTTGACCTTTATGTGGCACTACTGTGTCAACTGAGAATGCCTTCACTCCCTCATCCCACCCAATAAGGCCTTATAAATGTAGGTGTTTGAATGCCCGCCCTGTGCAAACTGCCTCTGCCTCTGCACATCAGCACAGCCCTAGAGTGCCACAAGGTCGTGCACCCCTCTCCCGGGTCCAGTTGGAGACCCTGGCAGTTAGCATGGATGTATGCACATGGGCAAGGCCGGGGCTCAGTAAGGAGGAAGACAACAACATGGTTGTCACGTGCCAGCATTCTGGGCCTCTGTGTGGCTGTCCTCTGCATGACCAGCCCTAGATGGCTGCCAACAGTGCCCAGCACAGGGGCATGGCCAAGGACTGGGAGCCACGCAGCAGAGGCACTTCACTACAGGACCTGCAAGCACAGGAGATAGCTGGTGGTGAGCAGCAGCAGGGACCAGGTGCTGACCTTGCTAACAGAGACAGCCAGGCAGCAGCCCTGGGGGGGATCTCAGCACTGGGCAAGGGGTGCAGCAAGTTGCAGGCCTTTGCAACACTCATCTGTGGCCAAGCAGCAACTCTAGAGGCAGAGACAGCCTGTGGCCTGTCTAGGGGGCATATGGGACCTGCTGGGTTTTTGGACAGATCACTAGTCTTGTCCAGGCTCCTAGTGTGTTTGTCCCAGGGAACAAAATGGCTGCTGGCTTTTATAGTCTGTAGGTAGGGGCTGCCAGAGAGCAGCCTAGCCCTGGGGGTGGAAAGTCAGCCAGCCAAGAACCCTGGGCAGGCCCTGGCTAGGCAGGACCAGCACTAAAGTTAGTGCCAGGTCACATCTACAGGTGCATTAATGTGCTTTAACTAAGCACGCCTAAAGTTGATACCTAAATGCAGGTATGAAATTTAGGTAAAATTAGCCTAAATTTACCATTTTTAATGTGCATTAAGGGTGTGCACATGTAGACGTGTGCCCTTACTGTTCATTAAATTAGGCTAATGCACATTAATGCATCTCATCTCGATGTGCCCTATTAGTAGCACGTCAAGCTGAGTGGGGCTTTTCCATTTAGTTCCGTATAGTGTTGCTCCAAGCCACGATGCTGAACTATAATTTCAATGTAATTTCTCTACTGATTTCATTTTTTAATTTCATTTTCAAAACAAAATTAAATAATCCTCAGCTCACTTTTCCATTGAAAAAAAAAATCACCTCTCCCCCCTCAATATTTTAGCTGTGCCAAATTTGGTTTGGATGCTAAATGCCTTTTGTTTTTCATTGCTGAAATTTCATTTCCCATGCAGCCAATGTTATGTTTTTTTCAGACAGAGATCTTAAACATTTCCTGTGATTGATTCCTAACACATTCCAAGGCCTATCCCAAGATCCTGATTTTTTTTCCCTCTCCATTCCCTTTCCGTTCTTTTTTGGCCTATTTTTCTGCTACACTATTTAATATAGTTTCATTTTTATCATCCATTTGTTTACACTAGCCACTTCCCTCCTTCCTGTGCTTTTGGACACACTATCCCCACATGTCTTTTCCTTCCTCTTCAATTTCTACCTTAAATTCTACCTGCACAGCTCCCATCTACCATTTAATTTGCTACAACAGCCCCCCTTTTCATATAGTTCCCAAACTCCCCCCACAAACCAGAGATCTCCCAAATTTAATGAAAATTCTATGAAAACAACAAAAAACCTTTCAGCTTAGCACAAAACTTTCCCTGCCCATCTCTAAAAGAAAAATAATAAATTTCATGAAAACCTGAAAAATATTCTTGAAAAGTAGTTACTTTTTACTAGCTACATTTTAAAACCAAGTGTAATTAGACAGTATTTATACATGCACATATTGTATATAGTACTGGGAGTCCTAGTTATGAAGCAGGATCCTGTTAGGGTGAATACTGTAGAAATACAGGACAAAAGTATGACCCCTGCTCCCTGAACTGTACAAACTGGGTGTGTCTACATATGCATTCTATTTGAGATCAGTTTACTTGCAAGTAAACTACTTGCAAGTAAATGCTCCTGGGGAGTCGTCTACACATGCAAGGATGTGACAACAGATTTGCTGCTCTTAGCAGCAAACTGGTGCCACTTCTTGCCGCATGGGCAACTGGTGCCTCCCAAGTCTTGGTGGACCAGTGGGACATGACCAGGGGGAGTCCCCCAGCCCCCAGTGACTGGGGGCGAGGGAGGGTGCAGGTCCCCCAGTGGCTGGTTGCTGAGTGAGGCAATTTGGCTCCATAGCATAGCAGTGGTAGAAGTGCTGCCAGCGAAGCCAAATTCAGTGGGAGCATGAGCACTCTCCGCCAGCCTGTGCACTCACTGTCGCGGGGGCACCAGCACCCTCAGGCAAGCACGTGCCACCCTACATGTCACCTATGTCCTGCAGCTCTGCAATGGGTCCCTGCAATGGGCCTTTGCCACCTGCTCGAAGCTCCGGCTACAGGTGCCAGCAGTCATCTTGAAATAACGGCCCTGCTCTTTGTTCCCTGGCCAGTCACTTCCTTGGCCAGGAGCAGCATGCATAGCACAGGGGCAGCACATGGCAGCTGTCTCCTCACTGCCTCTGCCTCTCTGCCCCATGGCTGCTCCAGTCCCTGCCCCTGATAACCAGCACTCCAGACTTCTGCTGGACACGGCACTGGCCCTGCTGGCTCGTCATGCTGACTGCCAGTTGGCTCACAGCCATCTAGGGTCTCCTGGCTCCCCAACATGCAGTGACTGCCTATCCAGCCACAGCATGCCATCCCAGGGCCACCGCCACATAGCTACCACCTGGACCCCATTCATCTAGCTGGACCCTGGCAAGAACGCTAATGATGGGCTCCTGGATGCCACTACCAGGGCTGTCCTCACCTTCCTGGGCCTCCAGCCCCACTGCCATTGGGCCCACTGGGCCAGCTAGGATTGGTGGCATATTCTCCTCTATTCTCCCAGTAAGTAGACACGGATGGTGCCACGAGGCCTCCATTGGAGTGGTCAACCGGTGGCTTCGGAGTTGGTGCTATCAGGCAGGCCTCGGGTTCCTTGACAACAACACACATTTTTGTGCAGGGGGCATGCTTGGGTGGGATGGGCTTCACCTCTCCCCTAAAGGCAAGTGTGTCTTTTCTTCCAGGTTGGCTGATCTCATACGGCGTGCTTTAAATTAGCTTTGCCGGGGGATGGGGCCACAGGGGGACACGATGACATTTCCCAGCCAAGACAGGTGATGAGCACAAGAAGTACCCAGGTAAAAGACAGGGGTCCAGATAGTCCTGGGATTAACAGGGTGGTGCATACACCCTCAGGAGGCCTAAAATGCCTCTACAGTAATACTCGTAGTATGGGGAACAAGCAGGAGGAACTTGCTCTCCTACTAGCTAACACAAGCCCAGACATAGTGGGGCTTACTGAAACTTTGTGGGATTCAATGCATGATTGGGTGGTAAACATAAAGGGCTATAGGCTGTATAGGTGGGATAGAATGGGGAGGAAAGGTGGTGGTGTGGTGCTCTGTGTCAAAGAGCAATACACATCCCCAACAAACAGCACTGGGTCAGGGGCAGGGCAGACTGAAGTGCTCTGGGTTAGAATACAAGGGGGTTGTAGGGAAAGGGACTTAACGGTAAGTGTTTACTACAGACCACCCAACCAGAGGGAAGAGCTGGACTGGAAATTCTCAGGTCAGCTCATGGAGGCAGTTAAGTCAAGGGACATGGTCATCATGGGTGACCTAAACTACCTGGACATCTGCTGGCAGGAGCAGTCAGCCAGGTCTGACTGCTCACGTAGGTTCCTAGCTGAGATACAGGACCTCCACCTAACCCAGGAGGTGCACAGTCCCACCAGGGGAAATGCCTTGCTGGACCTGGACCTGGACCTGGTCCTGGCCACAGGCGATGACCTGGTGAGGGGACTGCGCGTTCTCGACCACCTGGGCAATAGCGATCATCACCTACTGGAATTCACCATCCAGCACAGGGTGTCAAAGGCCTGCAGCAAGGCAGCATCCCTGGACTTCAGGAGGGCGGATTTCAATGAGTTAAGGAGGTTAGTCGGTGAGGCACTGAGGTCCCGGAGTGGAGGGGAGTTGGGAGTCCAAGAAGAGTGATCGTTCCTTAAGGAGACGATCCTCCGAGCCCAAAGGGTGACAGTCCCAAAGCAAATCAAAGTGGGCAAGAGTGCTCAAAAGCCCCCATGGCTCACCAAAGGCATTCAGGAACATCTGAAAGCTAAAAAGGAGGCGTACACCCAATGGAAGGGAGGGGCCATCACCAAGGAGGATTATACCTCCATTGTTTGAGACTGTAGTAGGGCTGTTAGGGAGGCTAAGGTGGAGACAGAAATGATACTAGTGACCCGGATCAAAGATAACAAGAAGTCCTTTTATAAATACATAGGGAGTAAAAAGAAGTCACCAGGTAACGTGGGGCCCCTGAAGAACATGTTTGGAAATCTGTTGGTCACACCAGTCAATAAAGCTGACCTCTTTAACAAATTCTTTGCCTCCATTTTTCTGGGCAGGGACCGGGACATCCCCCCCCACCCCTGAGATTCTGGATGGACCCAGGATAGGCACAGCCAGGCCCAGGGTCAGTGAGGACCTAGTTAGGGAACTTCTGGTGGGACTGGACTTGTTCAAATCAGCAGGTCTAGATGATCTCCACCCCAGGGTGCTGAAGGACTTGGCACTTGTGGTGCTCTGGCAAGCTGCCAGAGGACTGGAAAAGGGCCAATGTGTTCCCCATTTTCAAAAAAGGGAGGAAGGAGGACCTAGGAAACCATAGGCCCATTAGTATTACCTCAGTCCTGGGGAAGCTCTTTGAGGAAATTATCCAAGAGCACATCTGTGAGGGACCAGCAAGGGAGATTAGGGGCAACCAACATGGGTTCATTAGAGGCAGGTCCTGTCAGACCAACCTGGTTGCCCCCTCGGGCCCACACTCTTTAACATCTTCATCAGCAACTTGGACAAGGGGGTGAAAAGCACCTTGTTCAAATTCGCGGATGACACTAAGATGTGGGGAGAAGTGGGCACGCTAGAAGAGAGGGACAGGCTGCAACTAGATCTGGACAGGTTACAGGGGTGGAATAGGATGGGCTTCAATACTGACAAGTGCAAGGTATTGCACCTGGGGAGGAAGAACCAGCAGCATACTTACAGGCTGGGGAACTTCTCTCTCACCAGCACAGAGGCAGAAAAGGAGTCACTATTGATTCCAAGATGAACATGGGCCGCCAGTGTGAGGACGTGGTCAGTAAGGCTTACTGCACCTTGTCATGCATCCACAGATGCATCACGAGCAGGTCCAGGGACGTGATCCTCCCACTTTCTGCAACATTGGTCAGGCCACAGTTGGAGTACTGTGTCCAGTTCTGGGTGCCGCACTTCAGGAGGGATGTGGACAGCATTGAGAGGGTCCAAAGGAGGGCCACTCGCATGGTCAGGGGGCAGCAGGGCAGGCCCTATGAAGAGAGACTACAGAACCTGAAACTGTTCAGCCTCCACAAGAGAAGGCTGAGAGGGGATCTGGTGGCCGTCTATAAACTTACCGGGGGGGACCAGCAGAGAATGGGAGAGACCCTGTTCCCCCGAGCACTACCAGGAGTAACTAGGAATAACAGCCATAAATTGAGGGAAAGTAGGTTCAGGCTAGACATCAGGAAGCACCACTTCACAATCAGGGTGGCTGGGATCTGGAACTAACTTCCGAGGGAAGTGGTGCTCACTCCTACCCCTGGGGGTCTTCAAAAGGAGGCTAGATAATCACCTAGCCAGGGTCATTTGATGGACCTCTGCCAGGGCCACCTTAACTGCTGCCCTGGTGGAGTGAACCTTCAGCTGCCTGAAAGGGAGCTTGTTCACCCTCACTGCCCACCTTGAGTTTGCCGGGGACAACCTCCCCTGGGTCAGCATCATAGCCTGTGTACTGCATAACATCTGTGAGCCTGTGAGGCCTGAGGGAACTCTTCCACAAGGCCTGGGTGAGGGAGGCATGGCAGATAGAGGGCACCGGGCAGCAGGAGCACCAACTGTGGTGGTAACGACAGCAGTGGGCCCACCACCACTGAGGCCCCGGGCAAGCCACACACCTGCCCCCAGAGGCCAGGGCACAGGGTGCAAGAGGTGCTGGCCAACCACCTCCTCCTGTACTTCCCACTATAGCCTGCTTGGACAGCTGCCCATGGACCCTCCCATCCCCCTCCAGCGCCAGCACCATGCTGACTATAGACACATCTCAGGGGTCTGGGGGTCTAGGGGGCAAAGCCGGTGAACAGGTGACCAGCACCCCAACCTCTGGCCATTCCCCCACAGATGCACATGCTACAGTGAGCCCAGCAGACAGGGGGCTTGCTTGGGGTTATGGTTGCTGGTGGTCCCCCAGTGCAGGCAGCTCCCCCTCTGCCAGCCAGTGTCCAGGACCAGCAGGGCTGGTGTGTGGTCCTGGCCCCGCTGCAGGCAGCTCTGGCTCCGCACCCTCATGGAGCTGGGGCAAGTGGCTGGCCTGGGCATAGGAGGGCATAGGAGGGGAGCTTGGAGGCAGGGGCTTCTGGATGGTGGAGCACTGGACCTCCACCCAGGCCCTTGGTGGGGCTGATGCTGGGCAGGGGGAAACTGCCAGGGGGGAGTCAGAACTGGGGTCAAGGGCCAGGCAGTAGGCAGCATGAAGGTGATCGCCAGAGCCAGGACAGTGTCCAGCACCTAGCAGTTATCATGTGTGGCCTGAATTGCCCTGTCCAGGACCACAGTATGCAGAGCCTCCACCTGCTTACACTTCAGGGCCAGGATCTGCACCCAGAACTCCCAGTCTGCTCAGACAGCCATGTCCTCTGCCTCCCACCTGTCCTGATGGGCCACACTCTCTGCCCACCAGGCCAATGAATCCACCAGACAGTCCTCCAGCTGTCATCAGCTGGTTCAGGAGGATGGTGTGGTCCTGGGTCCACTTCCTGTAAAACTGGTGTATCCACAGGGCCCCAGCATCCCTGAGGCTGCATCCCAGCTGCCAACTTCAGCTTCTCCCCCCACATGCAGCTGCAGGGTCTGAAGAGCCATAAGAAGCACATAAGAATCTCGTGTAGATGCACCCACTTAGTATAAAAGGAGAGTCAACAACTGGATCCTGAGGCAGGACAAAGAAACAATAAGACAGTACTGGGCATCATATAGTTATTGGTCTTGATACATTAGACTACCTGTTAAGTTTTTTGTAGGTATCATAAAAAAAAGAGAGTTTCAAGCAAAGTTTTGCAAGAGAGTAAAATCTTATTCTGATTTTATTTATGGAAAGTTACTCCCAAACATGAAGGTCAGCATGAGAGAAAAAATAAAAGTGCTTGTTTGAAAATTTAATAGTAGGGTGACTGAAACTGGCTGGCATCATGGGCTGATCAAAGGCAGGACCTGATGTTTCAATTGTTAATGAGGCGTGATCAAAATTCTCACTAATTCTAAACTGTTGCAAAGAAGCTACATATTAATCATTGTATTATTCCAACACCAGATAGAAACTCCAAGAGGCCTCAAGACCAGTCCACACTCTCTTGTTCATCAAGAATCTGCTTCACTGTAGAGGGGAAACAAGTCAGGCTATAGGCAATGTATTAGATTTTCATTGTCAGTTCTTACATTCCTGATCATCCAAAATGAACAGGAGCAAAGGTTGTTCAGCATCTTGGAATATCTGATTGCAAACAAGTTTAAAGTACATAGCAAAAGAGAAGCAACCACTGGAAGCATGACTGGGTTTGCTGTTATAACATGTGGTTCACTGTAGCTAATTGTAAGCTTCCGCTTCTTGCTCAGTTATAATTGTTGGGTGTTCTTTCCTGATGTTGGTTTTGTGCTATGAATGGACTATTCAGGAGGCTAGAGCTAATTCCTCCTCTTTAATCAGTGATCTATGTTGTTCAGTTGTTCCTCTTGGCTCTTTAAAAAAAAGAATGTTATGGATATTTTATCCTTGTATTTGATTTCCCTGATGAACTAAATGGGGAGAAAAAGTACTGTACAAGGAATCCAATCTCATTGGGCACACCCAATATCCCATTTAATTGGTAAATGCTATTAGAATGCTTTGTCTTTCAGTTGTGAAATTCTGCACTGTACAGAGGCCAGCTCCAACTATATGCACTAGTTAAATCCTGTGGGACTGTAGTAATTCACCAACCTTATAATTGCCATTCCTATGGGAAAGGATTGTACCCCAGAACAACAGCAGTTTAGCAAATGTACTTAATGTTCAGTCCAGGGGCTACAGGCTCTCTCTCTAGTGTTTTTTGCATTGTTAGCACTTAGGTCTGTTTCTTCTAGCAGTTTCCTTTGAATTGTCTTCAGACAAATGTCCTTAAGAAGTATTTGAACTGGCACCATTCTGACAGCACTCCTTGATCTTCTAATAACCAGAAACTTTTTTTCCCCTGACTTTTGTTTGTTTTATTTTTTGATCTTTGATGTAATATAACCTCTCCCCATTATTAAAAGACCCCTCCAACTCTCAAGCTGTACATTTTATTCATAATACTAGGTACTTTATGCTTGATCAATCCTAACTCACCCGATGCCTGTGGTTCTCTCCCATGTGCAAAGGATGCCCCAAGACCTCAGCCAACGAGTTTGGCCTCCATCTGTTCTTCATAATGCATTCAATAAATGCTGGCTCTTCAGTCAATATCCATGTGAGGTGCCACAGGGTGACCAGCACTGCAGCCAGTTCAAATGGGGGCAAACCCCACCCTGTGTTGGAAGACTGTGAAGAAATCCAAAAGGAGACCCTGGTTGACTTCCTTTCCCTTTAGTCTACACCACAAGTTGACACAGGAGGGGATGCTGAGGCCATCTGTAAAAACAGCAGAAGGTCAGTGAAATGGCTGTGAGACTGAGGGTTGCTTGCTGTTTGTTTAGCTTTCTGGCCTGTTAGATAATTTCCTGCATGACAGTGCTCTTCTCTTTCCATTATGTGTAGCACAGGGTGCAGCTTGTCCATGTAGTCATAAGAGCTGAGCACAGACAGTTGAATCAATTCAAGCCCAAGCCTGAATCAATACAGTCTTCAGATGTTAATGTAAACTGTGTAGATTGAACTGATAAGTAAGTGAACAGGCATTCAGTTTTGATTCTGGAAATGCAGCCACATGCCTGCAGTGGCCGAGGCCAGAATCAGGGAGGTGCTAGAGCATGCCCCCCCACTCAACTGGAGCTGACAGCTTGGGCCAAGGTTAGGCCAGCATGGCTGCAAGGGGGCTGCAGGGGAGGTGCAAAGCATCCTGGGATGCTGAGGTACTGTGAGTTAACTTGAATACATATCATAGAGGTGGGAATGGAATTCTTATTGTCCCTCAACTTCCTTCCTTACGTATATATGTAGTCTGAACCTAGCTTTAAGTCATTTCCCTTCCTTATGGAGCCCATAACTAGGGTAAATTCTGCTATTCCACTTGGCTTAAACAGCTTTCTATTCTTGTAAAGTTGCAAACAAAATAGATTAAGTCTTTCCATTCCAGCAAAATTCTAATATTATAAAAGCCTTAGTTTATCTGTCTGTAACTCTTTATTCGCACTCTGATTGGCTGACTGAAACAGCCAGAGTGCTCTAAGAGTGTTCAGACAGAAGCACCACCATGACGGCGGGGACACAGGGGACAGAGTGGGAGGAGGGGGGGTGTGGGCTTGTTCCCCCCCTCCCCTGACTGGATGAGAAGTGGGGGCAGGGCCAGATGCTGGGGGACACAGAGCCACCGGGCCCCGGAAAATGCCAGCAAGGAGGGGAAGGGCGGGGGAGGCATGGTGGCGGCACCCCGCCACCGTTGCCATGCCCCAGCAACAGCCCCAAAGGGGAGAGGGGTGGGAAACAGGTCCAGTCCCGAAGCAGCAGGGGCGAGGACCCATTTGCCCCCTCCTCCAAATGGACAAGAAGTGGGGACAGGAGCGGAGCCAGATATGGGACTCTGTCCCCATCTGCCATGATGGTGGGGAGTGCACCACCACTGCTCCGTCACCACCAGGCCCCAACAAAAGCTGGAAGGGAGGGGGAGGAAGGGAGGGGAGCAGGAGGGCCAGGAGGGACACAGTGATAGCACCCCGCCACCGCCGCCACCAGGCCTTGCCCAAAGCTGGGAGGGAGAGGAGTGGGGAGGGGAGACAAGTGGATGTGAGCCAGGTGGACCTGAAGCGTGGGGGTGGGGGAGAGCAGTGCCAGACCAGAAGTGGTGGGGAGGGGAGGGAATGGGCTTGGACCAAAAGGGTGGGGAGGGGGAAATAGGCCTGGACTCATGGGGGGATGAGTGATCAGGGCCAGACCCAAAGTGCAGGGGGGACGGGGGATGGACAGGGGCCTCTGTCCCTGCCCCCCTATCATTCTTGATGGGCAATTGACTACTAGAACTAAAATCCTTCTATTTCTTTAATTTTACTCCACTTTTTGTAAATACTTTTGTAATAGCCAGACACACTTTCCTCCCCAAACTAATTTCAGTTTTATTACCTTGTTTTTCTACTACTTTTTTTGGCATGGCCTTGCTTAGTTAGGTTCCAGCCTGTGTCATCAAGGAGAGGTGTGTTCTCAGGTAGCGAGAGTTTCCGTTTGTCCTGTTACAGCAAAATCTAGGTTTTTAAAATATACTCATTGTTGCAGTACTTGAATTACTGTACTTCAAGAAAATCAACTACACTTCATACAGCTAACATCTGTGTCACACAGTATATAGCAAAGTTTATAAAGAGTTATAAATAGCATTATAATGAGTCCTTATTTGGAATTAAGCATTTCATTCTGCCTGCACTAGTTTACTATGTAGCTGTCACAATAGCATCATCTTTGATCCAGAGCTGCAATAAAATGTGTATTTATTTTCTGTTTAGCTTAGCAATCCAAAGGTTAAGACTCGTGTGTATTTGTTGGCTAGAGTTTTCAAGAAACTTTATGCAATGTTGCATATGCCTTTTTTAAGCTCATTGAGATGTGTCAAAGGTCTCTCCAGCACTATACACTCCACATCCACAGTGAGAAAATAGCTGAGCCAGTCAGAGGCATATCCTCACTAGCTAAGTTTTGCCAATGATTTGTAGCAGCTAATTATTTGGTGTTTCAGAGTGGAAAGCTTGGAGACCATTTTTTCCCCTTTTCTCCCAGGAGAAAGTATAAATATGAAACTGGCCCTTTTGAGATCAGAAGCTACCAGACCGAGATAAAGCATGAACTATTTCTAATCATGAACTACAGAATTTCAGCTCAGGGACTAACTTTGGTATACTTCCTTAGGTAAGCCTCTTCCCATGTGCCCCAAGGGCATGGGATGGTATGGAAACTCCTATTGTTTCCTTTCTTCCCTCAGAGTTTGTCAATAAGGTGCCTTTAAAGTCCTCTAATGGCTGTATACAAGCCCTCCTAGCACATATTGCCTTATCCTGCTAGTGAATCAGTGGATCCTTTGAGTTAAGGAAGTGATCTTGTCCAATTTGAGAGTAGCTGTCACTGGCCTCAAGCCCTTCTATCTTAGCTTTTTGCAACAGGTGTTGTTTCTCACTATAGTTGTGCAGTGCCTCACCTTAAATATAGTTGGTCCTTTTAAGTGCCACTGCCATTAGACAAAGTAAACTTTGAGGTTCACATTGATGGCTTTGCATTTACACTACCACATTTAAAGATGTTAAACTGTATGCCATCAAGTCACCACTTCAGTATATGTGAATATAAAATAATTTCTCATAAAAGTTACAACAACAGATCATCTAGAAACACTTTGCCTTGACTGTATTTCATTCCACATCCTAATAGATGGTTGATAAGTAGGGCCAGTAGTTTCAAGCAGGGAGGAAGTGTTTGAATCAGGCAGAATGACAAAAAAACAGTTTTAAGGTTTTATAATGGGTAAGAAGTCAAAGATGTTTTAAATTAAATGGATTAGCCCTGCTTCCTAGATTAAATAGAGAAAAGAATTCCTTTTCTGTTGTGTTAGTTATTGAAGCAGGCATGACATTTGGTTGGCATTTGACTGTAATATGGACTAAGAAAATTAAGCACCTGATCTTGTATCTAGGGAAGTCAATGGGAATAGAGGGCCAGAGGGCCTGGGGAGCAGGTGGGGCCAGGAAACCCATGTCACTGACCAAGGAGTGGGGCCAGGTCTGAAGAAGGGCTGAAGGCCAAGAAGGGCTACAGCCTAAGGCTGGTAGGAGTGGAAAGACCATGGGCATCAACTGGCCTAGAAGTAGGGCCGGGGTCTAAGGAAAAGGTTCGAAGACCATGAGGGCCACAGACCAAGGGGTCCAGAGTGCCCATAGCCCATAGTGGGATTGATATAAGGATGGACAGAGCCAGGAGCTCATAGCCCATAGGAGTGGTTGGGATATGATTAATATGTGTGACATCTGCACGGCATGAGCAGGGAGGATGGAGCCCATGTAATTAGTCCTGAAGGTGATGAGCAGTGACTGGTGCTCATGAGGAGATCTGACTTGGGAAGCCCTGGGGCAGCTTCCTTTTTCTGAAAAGATCATTTCATCAAGGCATGGCAAGTGAGGAGAAGGGGAGTTTGCCCAAAGAGAGCCAGGTTGATAGGACATGAGGAGCTTCCGGGGGCATCACATCCACCCCGGGAATCGGACCCCGTTACACTTCAATAGGAGTAAAGAATTCTCTCTCCCCAGTCTCACCAGTGGGCCTGTGTTTAGGGCACTATTTGGTGGGGGGAGGGTGATGTCCATTTGAACTACATAAAAAAGGAACTATACCCAGGCCTACCACTTCCCCTGACCTCTAGTTCAGTTGTTCTCAACCAGGGTGTCATGGCACCTTGTGGTGTATGGAGATCCACTCAGGAGTGCTGCAGGGTGCTATGCAGTGTTAATACCGTTAGGTATGCAAATATGATTCACAAGACAAATACAGAGATTTCAAATAAGAATCCATAGTGTTAAAAACATTCTGACTGGTTGTGATCTGAGTTCTTTGCAATAGAAGTTGCTTTATTATTTTTCTCTTGTCAAAAATCAAATGAAAACAAAGAGCTGACGTTTTCAAGGGGATGGTTTGAGTCTAAAGTAGTGTGCCTTGACTTTAATCAAGGAGTGCCTTTAGTCTAAAAAGGTTGAGAACCACAGCTCTAAACTACTATAAAAATGTGGGTACCATAAACTCTCTTTTTAAAAGATTTCCTACTGGCTAGGCTGCTTGTAGTGCGTTTCTAAACACGTAATGCATTGTATATGGAATGTGTGGAGCTAACAGTGTTGTGAATTCCACACAGAGGCCTAGGGTTCTAAAAGTTAGACACGATGACATGGAGCAATGCTGTGTCCTTCATTGATCTAACCCTCAACTACATAGCTCTTGATAAAGAACTTCATTTAGGAGCCCACAACAAACGAGTGTAGCAAGAGGATTAGCCCCCTCTCTAGTCAACTAGGCTAGGGACAAACATTACATATAAACCAGTTTAAATGATCAAAAACTGGTTTAAACCTATAACAGAACATAAGTTCTGTGCACATAAACCACTTATAAAATGGCTGGAACTAATTTAAGATAAACCTGGTTGAATGTAGTATCGGACTTAACTGATTTGGGTCAAACCTATTTATGCAATGTCTGTCCCAGACCCCTTCCTGGTTTAAGTTCAACCAGTCTCCCAGCATCCTACATGCTTTGTAGCCCTGGGCTGTACTGTCTGCTCCAAAGAAGAGGGCTAGCCCCACCCCTCTGCTCCCTACCCTGAGCTCCGGTGGAGACTGCAGGCACAGCAGAGTCTGCCTTGCTTACCCCTGCCCTGGCCCCCCTCGCCACTCATTACTCAAGCAGGGATCCTTGCCTCCCTTTCATCTCCCACAGCACAGACCCCAGCCCCATGGATCCTAGTCGCTAACAATGAGCAGTGTATACATCTCCAATTTCACTGGGATAGGATGAAGGCAGACAGGACAGTGTCCAATTAGGACTTTTTGAGCTAATCAACAGGACAGCTAGTAATGTCTCTCCTTTCCTTGCTAAGAAAAATCTGTTTAAGAAGAGCTTGAACTAATGAGAGAGGGTCTTGTTTTCTTGGTGGACTAATAAACGCTGTGTTATCAGCTCCCTGCTGGCTCCCTCATCTGTCAGATTTGCTCCAGACAGTATGAAGAAGCAGAGAGAGGGAGACTGAAAAGTTTAGTATCATCAACAGATGCATGCACTGCACACACACACACCCCCTTTGCCTCAGAGTGCTAGCTGGGTACTGGAGCCTGGCAACACTCCAGCCCCTTGAGCAGCAGGTGGAGAAAAGCCTGGGACTGAGCAGGCAGGCTGAGGGTTTAAATCCCTCCCTAATCAGAGCATCCTGCTGGGGCCTGGCCACACCTCCTCATCAGCTCAGCACTCTGGAAGGAAAGGGAGGGCTGCTGTAGTACCCACTGTTTTGTAGCCTGAGCCACTGCAGGCACGTGTCTGCATTTCTTCAGTCCAGAGGAAATGTCTGTACACTTGCAAACCAGTTCAACCTAGACAGGTTAGACTAACCTGCAAAGATTGAATCAATTCAGGCTCGGGCTTTTTGAATATCTGTCCCTAGCTCTAGAGAAGGGTCCTGGCTCACTGGTATAATCCCATTAGCATTTCTGCATAGTACCTTTTATTTTCTGTGCCCAAGACCATCTCTGGCCATTGCACAGATCCATAGAAGAGAGTAATTAGATAAATTCTTTCACCTGGTTACATCTGAAGATGAAAGAAGCAGGCCTTCCTGCCTTCTGGGCCGCAAATCACCACAGGATGGAAGTTAAGTTGTTGTTTCACTATCCCTCATGCCCCACCTGGAACTGCTTTGCACTCTGAGGGGAACAGAGTACGCTATCCAAAGGCACAATCACTCCTAGAACTAGGACAGTGTATGAACCCCATGTATGCCACTGGCTAGATGACACATGTTCATGTTTTCAACAGGTCCAATTTTAGAAGACTGTCTGGATGAACAGTTCCATTCTGCATATCATGCAGGTAGTTGTTATGAGGTAAAATGTTCATAATAGCTTATAAAACAATTATGGTCTGTTATTGTTACCAAGTGAGCTCTAGGATTGCACAAGATGGGGAAAAAACGCTCATTCAACAGTGAGTTCAGTCATTTTGAACATAAAAAGCACCCTCAGGAAGAATGCAATTTATATTCATATGTATTTTTTACTTGTCATTCCTTCAGTTTGATGGATGTCAGAATACTACATTTTTAGTAGAGTTGCAATTGCTGAAGAACTTAAATATACCCTGTGATTATATGCTGCAGGGCCGACAGCTGAAATTCTGAATGGCCATCTGCAATGCTATTGGCAATAGTATTCTCCTTTTGTGGCAGAAATTCAGGTGCTTGTCTTCTACTGCAATTAGTGCTTGATGTTTGGTATAGTTTCTCTCTCTCTCTCAGCTCTACAGACATAATCAAAAGGCTGCATCAATTATTATTTCAACCAGCTGAGAAAGCAGGTTTCCTGATCAGTTATTTTATTTTATAGATGCAGATCATTCTTCTGTTTGGAAAGGTCTTGGCAAACTTTGCAAAACTGTGTCCTTTTAAAGCTGTCCACGTAGTATTGGCAGTATTTATGATAATGTAAGCAAAAGGAATAATCTGATCAGTATTTGATTAGCAGGTATGCTGTGCGATTCCTGTTAACAAAGCAGTGAAAAATTAAATGTGACAGAGTCCTATAGACAACATAAATACAATTCATTTATTTTAGAGAAAATGATAATCACACCTTAAATATTTCAGAATGGTACTGAGCTTAGAATGTGTTTTGAAGTGGGCTATTTTGCTTACACATTTTATTTTTTTTCTGATGCTTCACCATTAGATATTTTCTTATTTTAGCTGCCACTTTCTCGCACAGTGTGAAGTAGGTGAAACTAAATCCAAGAGATGGCAATTTTCTTCTGAGCTGCCATTTTATTTTTAGAGAAAAAATCATATTGACTGTAATGCTTCAGGAAAAATCCAGTCCACATTTCCTTTTCCAAGCACATTCACAGTGGATATATGAATTATCTTCTGAGCTATTATGACCTGGTGTGCCAACTTGTGGTAACCGGAAATGTCAAGTGCCATGCTGCTGGACAAGTTAATCTGTATTGTAATGATGAATGTAGGCATGGCATGTACCTGAATGCTAAGGCTGTAAAAACACTGCTGATTGTATGGGACTGAATCATGCAGGGTCTGCTCAAAGGAAATGGCAGCAAGCCAACCACATACATTTTCTTGGAAGTTTGCATCTTAAGACTAATCCACTAAAACATTCTGAATCCATATTAGTTTGATTTGGATAGAGATAGCTGAAGAAGCAATATCATCTCTCAGAAAATATCCTGTAGCTTTCTTTCTGTTCATTCATTCAACATCAGTGTTTAGAAAGTTGTAGTAGTTGTGAAAGCATTTACCTTTGTGAACTACAGAAGTTCTAGAGGTAGATCTCATGGTAGTGGAACTTTAAAAACAGGAGGTAGGGCCGGGTGGCACCGTAATGGGTTCATGGAAGAACTAGCTTTCATAAGCAACAACCTGCTTTATTATATGCTATGAATTTGTTTCTAGTATGTAGAACATACAAGATTTCTCACCATAGACCTTTTACTAATCCTATAGTTTAATATCCTTTCTTTCTTATTACCTCAGAATTCAGGACAAGGTTAGTAAGACAATATAGTTTCTTTTCTAACGGGTTTTCTAGATAAAGGCAGAGAAACATCCATTGAGGTTCATGAACCATTAGGAAATTTGGTCTGAAATTAAAAAGGAAAGAAAAGAAAACCAAATCCATGCTAGATACTGGTAATTTCAGCATACCACAAAACTGTTCACTGGCAGTTCATTTAGGGTAAGATCCTGTCACTTTTCCCCAAGCAAAAAAAAAATTATTAAATTATTTTGCATTTGCTTGGCTAAGGAGTACTGTAAGGGTCCACTGTGCTAAATCCTTATGATATACACCATGTGCCAAGAGGCACAACTAGCAAGTTTTGCACCCTGAGAAAAACCCTGCTAGAAAGAAAGAGGGTGAGGGAAGAGGGGAGCCAGGGAGCAGTGCAAAAGACCAGAGAGTACTAGTCTTACTTGTTTCCAATAGCATAATTGAAAGGGGGGGCAACTGGGGCAGCATTTCCAAGTGCCACCTTAATGGAAGGGTTTAAAAGCAGCCACTACCCCAAGTAGGAGCCAGCACTACCCTGAGGACAGACCTGCATTGCTATGCCTCTGCCTGCCCCAGGGACTCAAAAGTCCTCCGCTGCTACTGCAGTGACATAGTCTGGCTGCCCTCAGTTATTGCTGCTGCTGCCACTGATGTAACCTCTGTGATGTCCCTGCACCAAGCTGCTTTTACTAAAGCAGAGGTGTGGCACTGCTACTTCTGCCATGGTGCCTACTCCTTGGAGGCCACTATTCTGATGCTCTAAATCAACACTGAGGGATGGTGCCCCACTCACCCATCCCGCTAGTTACACTACTGCAACATGTTGATATGAAGTCATTGCAGGCCACTTATGAGTGCTGCTATGGGGCGCTCACCTCTAGAGGCCTACTAGTGCCTTCATCTTCCCATTTCTCGCATTTTAAGTAGTGTCAACCACCACATCTTTGATGTTAACATTAGTGGGGAAGGCTGCACAGAAAGTGAGGCACACCTTTGAAGAGGCAGGCTCTGTCTGGTCTTAGGCTGCCCCTCAGCCTCATCCCAATTTTACTCTCGCTGAGCCTCATAGCTCAGGACCCACTGTTCAGCACTGCAAGCTCCTGTCTCAGCTCTGGTCATGCCCCATGACTTCAGGATCCAGCACCCACAATCAGCTACATAAGATACTAGGAGCCTAGAGTCCTGTTTTTCCCCTGCAACTTTCTCCCTTAAAGTTCAGGTAAACTTGGCCTCCTGTGGCCACTGAACATACTTCAACCATCTGGCTTTACAGTCTGGGCAAGCCTGGCCTCATTCAGTCACAGAACACACCCTAGATCTTATTCTCTGTCCACTTGGGGAAATTTCAAGTTGGGGATGTCCCCCAGTCACCTCCTACAACCCAGCCCTTCAGGGAGGGAGGGGTGGAAATAAAAACCACAGAATTCAAGCACCATCCCCAGTTCAAATGAATCTCGCACAGGGTTTGCCATGTTCCTCAGTGGCCGGCTCCAAGTAGAAAAGAAAGAAAAACAAGTTCCCAGGGCACTTAGCTTGCTTTCTATGCAGGCTCCCAGCTTCTCTTCACTTGGGGCTGCCTCCTGAGTCCTCTCCACAGTCTGGGCTCCAGTCCTCACACTTCTCCGAGAAGGTTTTGTTCTCAACAGCTCCACAGCCAGACTGCCTGCCTCAGCCTGAGACTTAAGCTTATACAGGGCTCCCTGGGTCACATTAACCCTCTATTTCCTCTCCCTGGGCCATCAGGCTCTGTCTCCACCCAGACCTGGTGGCTATCTTGCTTCAGATTCAACCTGTCTGTGAGTTTGCCCCTGGGGCGCCATTGGGGCACAGGCAGAAGAGACACCGAGATGAAGTGGAAGGAAGCAAGAGGGAAGGGGAAAATCAGAACCTTGTAACCAGGACACCAGGGGGAATGGACCCCTACCAGGGGAAGGATGCATCACAAACATACAAACAGTAAGAAAAGAAAATGTGGGGGGATGGGGCTGAAGGAAGGGAAAAGGGCCAGATAGATATGTCTGGATCTCCTTCCCATTCTTGTAATGGGGTAGATGCCCCATTAGTCATAGAACAGTGGGAATACATCTATGTAGCACCCATAGCTCTGCAAGTGTTCAGATGTTCTTTATTTTGTTCTCTTTTCCAGTGCAAGTTGCCAAGTATGGTCTATTAAAAAGCCATTTAAAGTTGAAAGACCAGTAAACAATTGAATCATATCTATCATTCACTGGGTTGGCATCTCCAAGAAGTAAGGGTGTACATGATTACTGAATGTATTATTTCTGTGAATAGAATATAAAGGAAACAGTTACAATCAGTGACTGGAACAACAGTGCTGCCTTCAAGTTTGACTGTGAGCTGGCCTCTGGCCTTTCAGATCTGAATAGCCATCAACTGCCTCTGATCTAGATTAACAACTAAATGCACAGAGGATGTTTTCTTTTCTAAGTAATATTTTGTGGGGGAGTTTCAAAAATAGAAGCCAAAGGAATCATGGGGTCTCATTCTCTCATTCTATCCATTGGTGCAAATCAGAAGTAGTACTGCTGATATCAGTGAGAATTAATACACTGGTGTAAAGTCAGTATAAGTGAGAGGAGAATAAGACCCATTTTCTTAAGGTGCTGTTTTCTCATACTATAGCATTTAAAATATGTCTATGAGTAAGATCTATGTTTTAAAAAATGTTTGAAGGCATGCACTCATGCAGCGAAGCTTATATTATTCTTATGAAACAGTGAGGCCTGTTTTTCAAGGACTCATGTGGTGGCCCATGCTGTTTGAAAACTAGGCCACAATAGTGAGCAAGCAAGGTGTACATGCTGTATTAGTGTGTCTAGAATAGGGGCCAGCAAAATACTGCTCACAGGCCAGATTCAGCCTGCCAGGCCAGTCTATCTGGCCTGCCAGACCCCTAAAAAATTTAGAAAATTAATATTTATCTGCCCCTGGCTGCCTGTCAAAGATGACAGGAGCCAGGGGCAGTAGGACTCAGGGGGAGCCAGTGGCAGAACTAAAAAACCACAGCAGCAAGTCTGGCCCCGCCCCGCAGCCTCTGAGCCCTGAGCCCCAGCTAGAAGCAGGGCCTAGCAGGGCCTTCTGCATGGACTCTGCCTAGCAGGGCCTTCTGCAGTATTCTGGCCTGGGACTGTTCCTGCCTCCCTACGCTGAGGGAAATATGGATAAGCAGGACAGCGGGAGAGAGGCAAGGGAGGACCGTGGGTGATCGCACCAGTCCTCAGGGCTGGCTGGGCTGGTTCTTGTGGTCTCAGTGCTGCAGCTGGGAACTATACGGTGCCAGCAGGTGGGCTGAGGGGTGGAGCTGGGAAATGCCTATGGCAGGCAGGGGAAGGGGGAGTGCACGGGTCTGCAGAACACAGTGACACCCAGGCAGGAGCATGGGGCCCATCTTGGTGCACTGGGACTAACACCAGTGGGGCCCAGAAAAGGGCAGGAATGTGGGGACAGGCTGGCAGGGGCTCTGTGGAGCCAGGCTGGCTCCCTCCTCTTCCTACTTGAACAGCGCAGCCCGGCTCCATAAAGCCCCTGGCATCCTGGACCCCGCACTCCTGCCACCCCTCTCTGGGCCCTGCCGGTGCTGGCCCTGGTGCACCAGCGTGGGTCCCACGCTCCCACCTGGCTGTTGCCGTGCTCTGTGCACCCACTCCCTGCCCCTTCCCCCAGCCTGCTGCAGTCATTTCCCCATTCCTCCCCCCCACGTGCCACACTCCCGCATCACATGGTTCCTGGCTGCAGCACCTGGACTGCAGGAGCAGCTGGGAGGTGGTGCCAGAGTGGCCAGGGGGAAGGGGGTGACAGGGAAGCCGCAGGAGACAGGCATCAGTGGCAGACAGGGAACAAGTGGCAGGGAGCAGGAGCAGGGGGCCCACACCAGTGCCCCAGGGCCAGGAGTGGCAAAAGTGCAGAAGCAGGGCTTGCAGGGGTGCTGTGGGAGGTTTGCCTGCCACAAGGGGAGGGGGCAGGCTGTGGGAAAACCCTCCCCCCACCACACAAGCCACAAGCCTCTCCAGTCACCCTCCCCCACACACAGCCCCCCACAAAATCCATACCCACCCACACACAACCATATCCCCCACACCTGTCCACCCCCCTACAAGTCACACAAACAGACTCCCTCCCCTATATGCCACATACCCAGAAACCTATACCTGTCCTCCTGCCCACACCCTCCCACAATATACAAGAGTGAGACTTCATTGTAAGCTATAATACTATCACATCTATGTACACTACACAAAGACATGTAAATCAGGACAAAATTTTTTTTTTAATGAAATTAATGAATAAGTGGTACATGTTTGATTTTTAGAATATAATTTGGTATTTTTCTGGTTCAAAGATGGCAAAACCCTTTGCTGAAAGGAGTATTTCCAGGGAGCAAGGGGAGGGACTTCTGGTGCACAAGGTCAGGGGTTAGAGGGTGGGACATACGGTCCCAAGATAACAACCAGGGGGTGGGGCACCTGTCAGGGGGCAGGGCTACCCATGTGGCCCTCAATGGCTTACCAAAACTTGGTAAGCAGCCCTCCGCCCAAAATAATTGCCTGCCCCTGGTCTAGAACTAAGATTATGAACAAATCTATTTTAGTATGTTCCATAGTTTTACTGTCTACTAGTTTCCCTCATTAATTTCCTTGGGCAACTGCAGCTTAAAGTGTTACTTCAACTTTACTTTTTCCAATAACCTGAAATTTTGTTTGAATGGGTTTGGGAAGCTCACCGGCTGGGTACAAGTTGAAAAAAGTTAAATATTAAAGGTCATTTTGAGCTTATTCTATTCTGATGTTGCATGTTTGGAATGAAATAGCTAGGCCAGACTACTTGCAACATATCCTCCCTACTATATTACATTTTTCCATGATTAGAATGCCCATTTCTCAATTAGACAATAATTTGAAACAGCCATAGCAAAATAAATTTATCAAGATACAGTAAATATGCCCACTATTTTAATAAGATTTAGAGTGACTATTGAGGGCATGGGAAAGAAGACAAGGCATGGCTTAAAATAAACTATGCATCATTCCAAACAAACTCTGGCAACTGTGCCCTAACTTGCTTCTAAGTACCGAACACAACAATGCTAACGACTTACTATTTGCACATAAACTGTTAAGTCTAGACACCCAGAAAAAATTGGATGGAACTCTAAGTGCATGTTGCCTGCTGACAATCTAGAGGTTTGAAGAGGTTGTTTAAGCTACTGTATTTTAATGACCATGCTGTATAGGAAATGTCTCATGGTAGTGGTAGAGATTTGTGGAATGATGTTTCTTTTGATACTTCTTAAATGGGTAAAAAAGATTCTCTACTCAGTCTGTGTTTCACTTTTATTCCAACCTAGCTTCCTGCTAAAGATTAAAAGGAAAAAGGGCACTCGTGCTCATGTTAGAGAAGCAGTGTGGATAGCTTAGCCATTCTTATAGTATTAGATTTAAGCAAGAGTGTGGCTCAAATTGGAATGATCACGTGTCATCTAATCATCTGACTTCTCCAGGAAACAATATGCAAAGCAGGTTGCTATGAAGTTTTTGGTAATTACAAATACAGCTCAAAATCAGTGTATGTCCCCAGTTTTAAAATACTTCTAACTTTGCTGTGCATAGCTGCCATTTGGTGGGACAGAATATAGGGCTGTGGAAACAATTGGTTTTTTCTTTGTAAATAATTGTGAGAGCAGTTTATGTATGGAGTTTTCAGTGCATTCAGTTCTCATGAAAGAGTCTTAGCCTCCTTACTAGTGAAAGAATAATTCCATCTTGGCATGCTCTCAGTTTGAGCTCTTCTGTTGAGCCTTCCCACAAGAAGGGAAATTAATGAATTTTTTAGTTGTAGCTTTTGGAATCCAAGCCCTTAAGAATTATGACTGAGACCACCAGCTCATTTTATAAGCCAAAAAACAGATAACTTTTCTCTAGATGGGTCAGCAATATGGATTTATATTGTTTTATGAATTTCCTATACAATTGGGAAAAAAATGTTTCTAGATTGTTTTAGCTGTCTAATCAAAAGTGAAAATAAGCATGGCTGGTTAAAAGAAGTGTTTTTCAGAATTACTTCTGAGCAAAGATGACAGGGAAGTTTGTAGATTGACTCTACAAGGCAACTCTTCCCACCTTCTACATGGTGCTTCTTGTAGATCTAAGTAGCAGCCTTTGTTTGAATTCAATACAATAATGGAGTCCTTACCTTGCTTCTGCCTATATATGAGTATGAGGATGTGGAGAAAATTCCCAGGAATTTAGGATCCATACCACTCTAACTCAGATAATGCCATGGGCAGGGCTTTTTATAGCAACAGCAAAGAGGTTGAATTTGTCTCTTATCTAAGAAGCAAACGTTTCTATTGTACAATAGAGCCCCAGTCTTGAAAAGAAAACCATCAGTGTACAAGCTAGCAAGAATAACACTCTCTTAGGGCATGGATTTCAGGAGAACGACACACACAAATACTGCATGATACTATAATCTATATTTGCTTAACACTTGCTTTCTGCACGTAAACATGCACACATATTTTTAGATAAAATATAGAGAATTTTTTCATGTTGGACTAAAATGCATATGAGTTTTATTAACTTGTTTGTTCTTCAGAATTATATGGAGTTTCTTCCTTATGAATCCTATGAAGGTCTTAAAGAGAACTGAAAAAAATTAGATCAAGTTTTTATATGCTAGGAGTGAGTTAAGGTTGAGACAACTTAGAAGCAAAATCTCACATATTTTTCTCTTTGTTTCTCCAGTTCAGGAAATTGCTGCAGTTGCACAGTGACAAACTTTTACTCTTGCAGTAATATATTAGGCTTCTTGACTGCATTTCTTTAGGCAAGAATTTAGAGACAAAAAATAAAGAACCCCGCCTTGTACAGATGAATTGCAAGCTAAGCATACAAAAAATCCAGCTGTGATTCCAGCTGTCTTTGGCTGACCATAGATACATGCTTCCATGTTTAAGATTATTCACCCAAAGATTATTCAACTTTAATATTACAGAACATTGTCAAAAGCAGGAAGCCAATTTTAGAACCAACTTTTACTGAAAGTATTTTCCAACCATTATCTTATAGTTATCATCACTGCCTCCTACATATTTTCAAGAAGAAAAATGGAATAAAAGAGAACTTTAAGAAGATGTTCATTCATCTTTCAGCTCCTTTCCATAAACAATAGTAGTTTATGTCTCAGACAGACAGATTTCTTTCTCTCCTAATAACCCCATTTTCATGGCAATTCTAATTTTTTACTGAATTTGCAACATAATCAATACAGGCTCAGACACTGTTCTGTAGTGGACTTTCATGAATATATGGAATATTTGTGTGTATTGTGTTCACCAGTGAGCACTGGGTTTAAATGTAGGGGAGGCAGCAGCAATCCATCTTTAAACTAACAAGCACATTGAGTTGAACCCCCACCCGGAAACATTATTTGATATTCAGTTACATCTGCCTCCTATTTCAAATCTCCAGCATCTGTCTTTTGGGTCTTATTCTGGATCTGATTAATTTGTACAGTGTTTTGCATGGCCCCATAGCTTTAAAGTTCTATTCTACTTGTCTTGTCAGTCAGTTATCTCATTTTTCCTTCTTTTATCGTGTTCCCATACTAGTTGAAATGAGGTCTTTCTATTCATCTTCTTATCTATTAAGAAGTAGATTTATGAAGTTTTAACCCTGAATGACTTTATCTTCTTAAGTCAAAACTGGCTGATTTGATCACTGGTAGATAGGACCAAGGATGTTTCTTGAAGATAGTGTTGGAGCTGTGTCTCAAAAAGATGCTTCTGAACCAAAAACTGTATTTATTTGCCATCTGTTAGGAAGACATTGTTCCCATGTTGATGAAAGGATTGCGACCATCCTTATATTTTTTCTCTCCTCATTATCTCAAGCATTTTAACTATTTACATTTCAGAATTACTTTCTCAAACATGCCATCTAAGTTACATCAACTGCACTGGTTCCATAGGGAGCCAAATGAAGCTCAGGCACTGTGCATTGTAGCCTGCTTCCAACAAAGAACGGGATCCACTGGCACTATATTGCAGACAATCTTCCTGCCACAGAGGAAATCCACTGCTGGCTTTTTGAACAGTTCTTTAGTTCCTTTGTGCTGCCAGATCAGGGACCAAGGATATGGCCCTCAAGTGCTTCATCTTCAACAGAGTCTGTTTAAGGACTGTATGCCTGCTCTGCCCAGGAGAGAGTCCCTTCCCCACAGTATTTGATGAAAGTGGCCAGGCTGGTGCAGGGAAATGTAATTCACAATTTCCTGCACAATCATCAGTGAATCTTACAAGTTACTCTAATTTGTGTTCTAGGATGCGGTATTAATACTTGATATTCCCTACAGCAGCTTTTTGCCTTGAATTTTCTAGGTAATGGAAGCCAAGAAAGCATTTGTGAAAAATGGAGCATTTCCTGAAGTTCATGAACTGTTATAAAACAAACCTTACGCTTGTGAATATTTCTATATGAAGTACAGCAGAACTCTGAATAAATCCTAGAGAGGCTTGCCTATTCTTTAAAAGATGGAATTAGAAAAATCAATGTTTTCCTAAATGTTCCCTACACTCAGCAGAACAAGGAAAGATGTGATCTTGACATACAAAAAAAATTAAATGTAAAGCCTAATAATTCCTAATGTAAAAAAACAGTGTCATCCTAAATGGTGTCTATTATAAACATGGCAAGCATTTTTTCTGCCTCGCATAGTTTCTGGACCACATGGCTACAATATCAGTCTTACACTTCATAAACATAACATGTGAAATGACTTCTACCATTGATTTCAACAGGACTAGCATTAAATTATACTAGTCCCTTTAGTTTCCTAGGTTCCATTTTAATTCTACTGACATCACTGTAATAACTTCCAATTCACACTGGCATACAGGGCTGAATCTACTGGCATAGAATCTATCTTAAAACTCCTACTGTGTTCATCTACATGTGCATTAATGCACGTGTGCCATAATTAATGTGTCATAATAATGGCACATTAAGCTTAGTACCTGTAATAAGAGGTACTAAATGCATCATAATCAGCGCTACTGCGCAGTAGCACAAGCGCATGTCTTTTACGTGATGCTAATGCACAATAGACTAATTCTACTGCACATTTGCACATTAGCACGGCTTTTGCTGTGACACACTAATGCACAGGAGAATTAGTCTACTGCATCTCATGTAGATGCACTGACTGACTTAAAAATGCAGCATGTGCTGGATATTAAGTGGAGCAGAATCAGGTCCAGAGAGTCTGAACATTCTTATTCTAGCTTGCAGGAGTTTTGCTTGAATTATGTGCAGGATTTAAACCATTTTCCTAAATACCAGTAAACAGGCAGAAAGAACCGACTATATGTCTAATGAATTAGGCCCTGCTTTTCCAGTCCTTACTGTCATGAGTAATCTGTTTTGAGGTTACGCATGTGATTAAAAACATCATATACATCTAAGTATTATTCTATCTCCTTAGTATCTCAGGGAAATTTTGAGTTTGTTAAAAACAATTATCTTCAAAGGAGTTAATCATGTTGTCTTTCTCCAAAAGTGGTAAACTAGCTAATATTGCTGGCATTAGGAGAACTGAAATTGGTGCCAGGGTTTAAAAAAAAAGTTCCCAGCTTCTCTTGTTCTCCCTACAAGATTTTTGCCATTACTGTGCTGGCAAACAAACTACCCAGAGAGTGGGTGTAGCATGTCCTACATTCTAAAATCAAGATTAAAAGAATAAAATAAAGCAGGCTTATGTAAAAATGAGGGACACTGACTAATGCAATATCTTTGCACATAAAGGGCAGTTCTCCAGCCCACAATAAAATAAGAGTAAAAGCAACCCAGCCTGTACCCACAGTTAGAAGTCTGCCTTCCTCCTAAAAGAAATAATCTCTCAGAGTTTGTTCCAAAATTCACTGTGGTCCATAGGCAGGTTCTCTTCACTGCAGTGTGCTTTAATATTGGGGTTTTTTTATTTCTTTACTGGAAAACATTATTCTGCATAGACTAGAAAAGAAACATAGAATAAAAATTGAAAGGAGTTCACTATCATGTGTGTCAGCTTAGATTAATCAAGAGTTTCTTAGAGGCAAGCAAGAGAGGCTGATTCCTAATGGGTAGCAATGAGTTCAGCTTTAGTAACTTCAGTGGCAGAAGTGTGAAGAACAGCAGAGGCAGCTGGGCATCTCCATGCCCTGAGCAGCTATACAACACCTAGGGCAGCATTGGCTCTCATAATGCAATCAGCTGCCTTGCAATTGTGGCTATTTTTGTGCCCTCCACCCACCCCTCAGCCCTGCCAAAGGTGACACCCAGAAGTTCTGCTCCAGTTGGTCCCTTCTCCCCCACCGAAGTTATCCTACTGACTGATAGCACCTGAGGATTTGGTCCTGAGTCTTCTGAGAAGTTTCAAAAGCTCCTGGCATATTATAGGTGCTACGGTCATTCTCACAGTCATACATCATTGAATCATTTTCTTCAATTTATTGATGAAATTTTGTCCAGTCATCACATGGTATTTTCATTCCTCAGCTTTAAACTGGGTGATGTGGCACTGTGTCCAAATACCACGCATATATATTTTAAATATTATTAAATGACATACAGATATTTTCACAAAAGTTCAATATATAGTACTTGATACTGCAGACCTTACACACCTGAGCATCCTCTTTCTTGATGGCATTAATGGCACTGCTCCATTGAAAACTGAGGTTGACAGATCTTGTCCTTTAGTTAAGTCAGAGCCCTAGTCAAGCTCTTTCTGTTGGACATTTACCATCAATAGCATAGCTAGGGTGGAGCAAATCAGGCACCAAGCCTGGCCGCCAGCTCAAACAGGGTGCCAGAATTGCCTCCCCAGGAGTCTATGCCATGGCACAGGCAGTCATAGGAACCAGCAATGCTACACCAAGCTGTGTATCTGTGGGGAGGATATCAGTGAAGCCAAGGGAATGGTGCTTCACCTGCCCCTGGGAGACATTGTCAGAGCAGGCATGACCCTGTACCCAATATGTGTGTATCAGGAAGGGGAGGGAAGAAGGGAACAGGGCACAAGGGTCCATTTTCAGGGAGCCCAGCCTCTTGGCTGCTGCAGCCTGAGCAAAGCTGACACTGCTACAGCAACAGCAGCAGTAGCCCAAGAAAGTAAGCCTTCCTTTCCACTCACCTATGCCCCCCTTCCCTACAGTGGTCAGCATACCCCAACATATCCCTGTTTCGCCCATCCCAGGAGCTCAATGAGCTCACTACAACTGCTGCTTCCCATGCTACTATACTGAGTCCCAACTTTCTGAACCAATGTATTCTGAAGCAGCACCCCTTGACCCAAATTAGCCAGAGAACTGTTTGGAAGCACCTGGGCTAGGGACAGACATTACACATAAACCAGTTTAAGTGATCAGAAACTGGTTTAAACCTGTAATAGAACAGATGTTCAGTGCACATAAACCAGTTTTAAAATGGCTGAAACTGGGTTGAGATAAACCTGGTTGAATGTAGTATCAGACTTAGCTGATTTGGCTCAAACCGGTTTAAGCATTGTCTGTCCCAGACTCCTTGCTGGTTTAAGATAAATCAGAGTCCCCCAGTATCCCAACATGTTCTCTGGCTGGGCAGGGCTCTCTGCTCCACAGCAGGGCTGGCCCCTCCCCTCTGCTCCCTGGCTACAGCTCTGCAGGCATCTGCCTGGCTTTTGCTCCCCCCTCCCCACCCCACTCTGTGCTAAGCAGGCAGTCCCCTGTCCCCCACAGACACCTCAGCATCAGCTAGCAGGCCACATGCTGGCTACAGTCTATGCTGTAGGAAAAGACAGAAACAGACAGGCTTTCTGTAGCTAATTAACAGGTAGATTGATTTCCCTCCTTGGAAAAGCTGTTTAAGAATGGTTTGCTCCCCCCTCTCCACTCCTTGCTAAGCAGGAATTACCCCTTCCCCTATGCTTGCTGAGGAGGTGTCTGTGTATTAGCTAACAGACCACATGCTGGGTCCGTGCTCAATCAACAGTTAGAATCAACAGTCTTAATGGGGTGGTAAACACTAAGATAAGGGTGATAAACATGGTTATCAGCCCCTCCCCCCACAACCCTGGCTTGCTTGCCTTTTAGGTTCCTGCAGGTAGTATACAGAAGCAGGGAGGGAGAGTGAAAAGCTCCCTATCATCAACAGAGGCATGCACTGCACGCCCCACCTTTGCCTCAGTGCTGGCTGGGGGCTGGCAACACTTCCACCTCTTGAGCAGGAAAAAAGCCTGAGAATGCAGGCAGGGTAAGGATTTACACCCCTCCCTAATCAGAGTCCTGCTGGAGCCTGGCCATGCCCCCCTCAGATCAGCTCTGCAAGGGCAGAAAGGGCTGCTCTAGCTCCCTCTGCTTCCAGCTTTAGTCACTGCAGACATGTGCCTGAATTTCCCCAGTCCAGAGGGATTGTCTGAATGGTTGGAAACTGGTTCAGCCTGGCCAGGTTAGACTAACCTGCAAAAGTTGAATCAATTCAGGCTCAGGGTTTTTGAATGTCTGTCCCTAGTCCATCTGAACAGGCAGCCATTAAGGTTTGAAGACTGACCATTCTCTCTAGTCTGCTCTCTACAAACTAAGGCATTCCATGATGCAGCAATTTCATATCAGCCAAAAGTCATATGTTTTGTACAAATTCCCTAAATCACTATAAGTTTCTTAGCTTTGGGTTTAAATGCAAAGGACAAAACTGTAGATAGTCCACTACAAAACTGTGGAGGGGAAGGATGAATAATACATTCCTTTTATTGAGCCTGTTTCTAAAAGTCTTGGCCACAATTGCAAATATGCAAGCCATACTTCATTTTCAGAATGAGGTGGTATATCAGCTGTGCTTAGGATCAGCTCTAAGGACCCTTATTCTTATATAATATAAGGCTTAGTCTGGCTGTCACGCTCTTGGAGCACTCTGATTGGTTAGTGAAACAACCAATCAGAGTGCGGAGCACTGTCATGATGGTGGGGATGGAGGGGACAGAACAGGGGGGGCAAAGCAAGCAGCCCTCGCCCCCTCACTCCATCCCCACTGTCATGGCAGCACTCCACTGCCTCCAAGGAGCAGGGCCAGAGGGGCAGGGGGGTGGGGGAACACGAGGCCAGTGATGCTGCAGGTGGTGGTGGTGGCAAAGGGTGTTGGCAGAGGGGGACAGAAGGGATAGTGGGGCAAGCTTCCTCCCTCACACACTCCTGGGAGGTAGCAGCAGTGTGGGATGGTGGATAGTGGCCCTCTGTCCCTGCCCACCCCTCCAACCCTGCCACTCTTGACAGGCAGTTGGCTAGTAGAGGCGTAAGTGTCTCAGTCAAGTGTCTATGCTGCTCTTTACTCAGAGCTATGCCTTCAGATGTACTTTGGCTTAATGATTAGCTGAAAGCCAAGTAAAGGTAAAATTAGATTTTATATTCTATTACAGATTAACAAAATCAGAACAGTAAGATTCTTCCTATTCTTCAGCCGCAGTCTACTTTCTTGTCCTGAACTTTGGGAAATGTAGGTTGATAACAAAATGCTACTGCCCTGTTTCTTATATCCTTCCTCCAAAGCATCTGCTACTTGCGAGTGTCAAACAGGATATTTGCCTAGATGGACTTTTGGTCAGATTCAGAAGGGCAGTTCTTACGTTCTTGTGTACAGGTTTCAACTGATTTGAATTAGCCTTTAGTTTGTATCAGAGATCACTAAAGTTGAGTATCTGTTGCTGAAAAAATTTAGAATCCTGTCCTGTAAGGGATGAATTGTTATGTTGTTTCAAATTATTGAGAAGCCCTGGGCAAAAAACATAGATGGTACTTTCCAGCTTTTCCAGTGTAATATACATACTCTTCACCAACAAGATTCCGCCTGCCCTTGCAACTCGCTAAATATTTTAACTACAGCTTCAATCATTCCAGTTGCTGCTGTGGTTTTTTGCAAGTGTCCTGCCAAAAACAAAATTCAGTGCCAAAGCAGCAAATGCCATTACCGATGAGGCAAACCACTCATAAGGATTAACAAGTGAAACGTACTCAGAATAAACAAAGAAGAATAAGCATCCCACATTACAGGATTGCTGCACACAGAGAACTCAGGAGAACTGATTCCCCTCTGTTCTTCCAGCAACTGAGCTTCAGACAGCTGAGTGATTCATGCAGATCTGCGGTCACATACCCAGGATTCGGACCCTGGTAAAATTAATTCAGCATTTCATCTTTCAGAAGTAGTTCTATGCAGTTTACTGTAGATGAAATTCACTTCCCTTCACAAGTAGATGCAACATGTAAGTCCAAAAAGGTTTCATTCAGTGTTAGTCTTTTTCCTGAGAGCTGCTTAATGTCAAAGGACTGATTTGCTCTCTGTAAAGAAAAATGTTAAAGCTTCTCTCAGTGTCTTTAGTTTGTCCTGCACCCTAGATGTCACTGTGTTTCAGTGGAGAAGCAATCCCTACTTGCACATAGCTAGCAAATCACATTGTTTCTTTGGGATGAGAGAGGCAAAAACTACAGCTTCTCTAATGAATGCACAAAAGTATTAATAAAGGAATGTGAGAACAATCCAAATCCAAAATCAGGAAATTCCAGAAGATAAGATTCTTCAGTAACCCTGACTGTGCCATCATCTTGTATCCTGTATATATTGAAGCATAGATACAAAACAAAACAACATAATAAAATGTAGATGTGAATCTTAGTCCTAGAGTCCTTACTTACTAAAGTAATTTGCTTTCGGGTGATGAAACCCAATCACAGTTTGCTCAAGCAAGTATAAGTTAAAGTACAAGCTCAAATTTATTTCAAGAGAAAGACAGAAAATAGTATAGGCTTTGTAGTGTGTTTATGCTTTGTAGCCCAATAAACACTGGTAGAGCAACTTTAGTCTGAATTTCCTGATTCCTGAGGGTTTTTTGTTTCAATTTTAATGCCTTAAGTTTCTAAGGGAAAAAGGGAAAAAAAGGAAATCTAGAGTCTGCGTTCTTTAATTAAGTAAGTGCACACATTACTATGTATGTTTCAACTTAAGGGAACCTGTAGAAGTGAGTTCATGAGAACCTGCAAATATACAGTTCACAGAGTATTTTTTTTCCCAAAATCAAACTAAAATGATATTTTTGAAAAAGATCTACTTCCATGTCAAGTTTCACATTTCAAACCTCAGCATTTTAGTTAATCCCTCTCAGAAAGAGTGTGATTAGACTATTTTAAAAATAGGAAAATATTTTTTTTCAAAAAATGGCCAATGGGAATGTGTTCAAATATTCCAATTAAAATAAAATGGTCTTTGGCCAGCAATATATAAATCATGTCAATTTCTAGCCCAAATTTGGAATATTTTAGATAGATATGAACACACAAAATTTCCACAACTGCAGTGCAATTTTAACTCAACTGATGCATCAAACACTGCTTCTAATACTTATTGATATATTATGCAAAAACAGGATGTTCTATCCTGTACAAGAAGAAAAAATCATAGTCTATATTTGATCTGATGATTCTACTTACTGTATTTTTGCAGAATCTTCCATTGAGCTATTGCTTGAGTAGAGATTAATGGAATGTACTCAGAATCATGGAGTTTTTCCCAATGCATGAAAAAAAAATGACAAACTCCACAACTATCTAATTTATCATATTTCTAAAGTAGCCATTACCACAGTATCTAAGTGCTATTCCAGGGAGTCTTTAACCCATTGGCTTACACTTGTTTATGCCAACACGTGGCATGTGCCTTGATAAATACTTACTTAGAATAGCCCGGGTTCGTAAGATTATAGCGATATTGCTAACCATGCTAGTTGTACTTCAACAAAAAGAAGGGTAGATTTGCACAGTATAGCCTCAGAGTAGAAATATCTATCTATCTATCTATCTATCTCTCTATCTATCTATCTATCTATCTATCTATCTATCTAAGACTTGCTTCTCTACAGTTGCAGGGAAATGAGTCTGATTGGGCAGGGAAAAGCCCCCGCTCAACTAGACCCGTGCCCAGAAAGCAGGGAGAACTTAAAGTTCATAGAATTATAACCAGAAAGTGTTGATCGTGCTCATTACTGCTATTATGGGAATGGGTTCAATTGTGCTCTTTTCCATTTCATTTACACAGGTTATCCCAAGAAATTTTTAACTCCATTCCTGGAAAGATCAATGTATGGTATACTAGAATAACCTTTGAAAAGTGCTATAATGTAATTGCCCTTTCCTGGCTGTGTCTACACGAGACGTTAACTAGGCAGTAGCTTGTTACTACTGCACACTACAACACTACTGCTCATTTACTGCTCAGTAGTAACCATCTACTGAGCAGTCAGTAACCACGAAGCCATGCAGGGATGCTAACGCACAGGGATGCCAGTTACTGTGTAGTCATGCAGTACTTGGGTATGCAAGTACTAAATGACTGCACAATTACAACTGCATAGCCAGCATCTCATGTAGATGCAACCCCTGTTCCTCTCACTTCCTATTCTCAACAGCCAGAAAAACAGTAGTAGATTCAAATACAGCCACCCCCCACAAAAATAAGAAAAAGGTTAATAAAACACTACTAAATATCTGTTTATTACATAACTGATTGGACCATGTTTAAAATTATTACCATAAAGAATGAAAAATGAGACAAGCTTCATCATTTTTATTACTTTTTAACCTGAATCTCTACACTTGCTCATCAGGATATCTTATTTGCTTGCATCTCATAAAACCAATAGATACTTTATCAAATAATTTCCTTGCATGACCTAAAACATTTCTCATTTTGTATGCTGAACAATACCAACTCCAAGGCAACAGTAAATTGTGCAACAGGACATGGCAAAGGAATATATTTGTGGTGTACAGCTGAAGGCCAAATTACTTTATCTGTTTAAAAATTGCAATAATTACCCTGAACTCTACTAAACAGTGTTTCCTAATATCATCTTTTACAAAATTTCCATTTAGAAGGAAACTAGTTGTGGTGATATTGACTTGCTGCAGAGACCTCAAAGTTGTATATTGCAATTGATCACTCAGCAAATTATAGATTCATAGATTCATAGATGTTAGGGTCGGAAGGGACCTCAATAGATCATCGAGTCCGACCCCCTGCATAAGCAGGAAAGAGCGCTGGGACTAGATGACCCCAGCTAGATACTCATCTAACCTCCTCTTGAAAACTCCCAGGGTAGGGGAGAGCACCACCTCCCTTGGGAGCCCGTTCCAGACCTTGGCCACTCGAACTGTGAAGAAGTTCTTCCTAATGTCCAATCTAAATCTGCTCTCTGCTAGCTTGTGGCCATTGTTTCTTGTAACCCCCGGGGGCACCTTGGTGAATAAATACTCACCAATTCCCTTCTGTGCCCCTGTGATGAACTTATAGGCAGCCACAAGGTCGCCTCTCAACCTTCTCTTGCGGAGGCTGAAAAGGTCCAGTTTCTCTAGTCTCTCCTCGTAGGGCTTGGTCTGCAGGCCCTTAACCATACGAGTGGCCCTTCTCTGGACCCTCTCCAGGTTATCCGCATCCTTCTTGAAGTGTGGCGCCCAGAATTGCATGCAGTACTCCAACTGCGGTCTGACCAGCGCCCGATAGAGGGGAAGTATCACCTCCTTGGACCTATTCGTCATGCAATTAGTTTCTGTTGTTTCCAAAGTCCATGTGCTTTCACATTTTTGCAACACGTTCCATTATTTTCAGCTATGTTAAAAAAGATATCTGTCTTCAATGATTATTAAAATGCTTCAGTGTCAATCTGTTTTTCCAATTTGTTCTATTTGTGATTGAAAAGCAAAGATGAAACAGAATCAGTTATTGTCATTACAAACTGGTGAACTCAGAAGATAAGCCAAGCTCAAGCTCATGTCTGAATGAGGAAGCTAATGGTTTCTGGGTCCCCTAGATCAGTGGTTGTGAAGTTTTTTTGGCAGGTGTGTCACAAGTTAAGCCCCCCCCCCCAAATACCACTCTGATCCCTGTCCCACAAGAGGACGACCTGATAGAGAGTTCGTACTCTGGGGACCCAGATGAAGTGAGCTTGGGTTCATGAAAGCATGCGCTCTCTCCCTTTGTGTGTGCATCTTACACACACACACACACACACACACACACACGGTAATTGCCCATCAAGAATGACAGATTTCAGGGAGTGTTTACATGACCCCACTTTGTCCACTGCTCACCCTTCAGGACCAGACATGTAAAGACTCCCTCTGCCACTGCCGCCTCCTCCTCCAGCCTCCAGCATGGGGGCATCCTCCCCCCTTCCGCCTCCACCACACAGCAGGGCTTCCCCCTGCCTCCCTTCCCTGCTTCCCTCCCTTCCTGCCACCTTCCCCTATCTGCCAGCTGTTGTTGAGGCCAGGCAACAGGGAGGCACCAGTGCTGTGACCCCCACTCCACTCCCCGCTTCCCTCTCTTCCTTCCCTGCCACCCAGCCCTGACAACAGCCACCACCATGACCCCCGATTTTTGCCTCCCTCCACCCCACGCCCACCTGGATCTGCATGTCCTTCCTCCCTCCCTGCTACCTCCCCCTCCCTGCTGGCTGTTGTCAAGACCTCCTTCCCCCGCCCCTCCCTGCTGCCTAGTCCCAACAACAGCCACCACTCTGACCCCCTCTTTGCCTCCCTTGGCCCTGCTCCCCTCCCTCCCTGCCTGCCTGCTACCTCTCCCTCCCTTCTAACTGTTCTGGGGAGGTGTCAGGGATGGGTGGCAGGGGGGCACCACCACCGTGACCCCCCACCTTTGCCCTCAGGCAGGGAGGTGTGGGGAAGCCCTGCTGCTCATGCAGCTGGGGCATGCTCGCTGCCACCACAAACTTCTCTGGCAGCAGCTCAAACTTGGGCCCGCAACCAATCACTGCCTGCCCTCTCAGTGGCACATGCAGTTGGCCAAAAGCATTATGGACAGACAGATACAGACAGACAGACTAAGCCCTTTATATATATAGAATTTTATATAGAGAGAGTTTTATATAAATTTTATTTAGTCTATAAAGGTACATATCTACCTTGCCTTCTGACCAACTTCAGATTAACATGACTAATTACTTCTCTCAGTGCTGATCTGGCCCAAGGACAGAAGCAGCATTCAATAGTAGTCACTCCCTGATGCCACTGCTGTGCAAAGTGGCAGTGGCTGGGTCCTAGTGCCTATCCATCTAATGGCCCGACTCTGACCAGAACTGAATCAATCCAACCTGCAGCCTTAAAACATTGTTTAGTTTAGACTTGGAACTCAAAATTGTGATAGAGCCATGAGGTTACACTTGGAACCATTAAATATTCTACATAAAGGTTTCCACAGTCCAAAAATAATAAATTTATATTGTAGGACTTTTAGGGTCAACAATGCACACAGCACATCTAACTCCACAGTCTCTTCTCTTCCAAAAATCTCTTACCCCATTAAGGAATGTAGCTAATCAAAGTTGAACAGTGTTGAGAGGTGGCACTCACCCTCTTGCCATTAAGGCAAGGAGGATATTCATTAAATGAGAACCTCTGTTTTCATCATTTAGAAACAAACTGTCCCAGAAGAAGAGAAGGAGTAGGGTGTGAATTTATGTCAGTTTCCAAAATGAAGCCAGATCCATAGAAAAACTGAAAGATAATATATAAACAGTAACGGAAAGACATGTTAGGAAGCAAATATCTCAAATTAAAGCCCACTGTAATTATAAATAAAAATCTGGAGCTCCTGAATAACTTCTTGAACAGTTCTCAGACCTTCTCACCAGCAGACACGAAAGCTCCTCATATGCATCTGACCAAAACTATGGAAAAACTCCAAGGAATGTAACACCATTTTGATCTTTTCCTCTTCTCTTGCACTTAGAATCTTGATAGGAAGAAAACTCTTTATCTTCATTCTATAAATAGGTGCAGCTTGCTGTTGAAAAACAGGCAGTGGAATGCCTGTCTTTTTGCCTACCTGGTGTTCAGGTACCTAGGAAAAAGTGTGAACCGCTTTTATCCCAAAGGCTTATTCATAGACCTGTAGAAACATACGCACGCAGTTCTTTGTTGTTCTCCTAGAAGCATGTGTTACATCATTTCAGGAACTGGCCACATTCTTTATTTGGGATGGGAGGTTCAGTCACATTATTCTACAATCATTATGGTCTATTTGAGGTCATGTATTGTTTATTAGGACTTTCACTTACCATGTAGTTAACTTCAGCACAAAGAAACACAACCAGTATTATGGTAGAGAAAGATTCCTGACCACTCTCCAAGGAATCTTCAATCAAGTTCTGTGCTTTTAAAAGAATTTGAGGAGGAAAATGGAAAAAAAATATATATATTAAAGGGTAACAGAGTAAGCCAGCATTAAACAATAAAATTGTAAGCAACAAATTCTGATCCCTTTCACTGATGCTGATGCCAAAACTCCTGTTTATTTCAGCAGGAGTAGGATTGTCCATAATTCAAATTCTGGAGTTACAGGATTAACTAGAGGGAGAATTTTATCAAACTTGAAGTGAGAGACAGAAAACATGAGAAATCTCTACACTACTCAAATTCTATAAAGGCTTCCCAGGAGTACCACTTAACCAAAAACCCTATACGTCATGTGGTGCACATAGCCCTAGCACTGAATTTCACTTAATATTGAATCTCGTTTATCCGTGGTCTGCATTAAGCTTTTATGTCCATTTTCCATCCATTAAATCTTTCTGACGCATCTATTTTATCTGGTTGTATAAAGGAATTTAATTTGTATCAATAAATACTATCCTGGCAGATGATAAAGTCTCAGGTAAACTACATGTGATTTTATAATAATCAAGTAATGGGGTTTTTCAAATATTCCCAGCTTTTTAAAGAGTAAGGAATGCTGTCGCCATTTAATAAAATATTAATATTTTTTCAAATCAAGTTGTCATTTCAGGAAAATAATAGAGAAAATTAATACAATCTGATCTCATATAACCCTAGCCATGAAAATTTCATAGGATTTATTTTACCTGTCATGGGAAATAATATATAAATATATTTTGGAAACAATGTTTTATGAAAGGCCCTATCTATTGGAACTAAAAAGCATGTGCTACAAGTATGGTTAATCTATGATTCATTGAGAAAACAAATTATATTAAACTAGAATATATGAAGCATTAATCTATCATGCACTGCCTGCAAAACTGACAAGCCTTGCATGGAAGTTTTCTCAGGTCTGTTTTCTTAAGAATGGCTAATTCCTGATATTCCATTTATTAAAAATAACTAGAATCCTTAAAGTGCTTTTGCTAGTTTCAGAGAGCTCCTACACTTCACTGTTAAACAGCATTATTGGTTCAACAAAAAACAGTGTATCCTGTTTCAGGAAAAGGAGTGGATGACTTTGTGTAGCAAACTTCCTGAAATCTATGTTTACACTTTGCTTTTTTGCAAAGCTTCTAAATCCATCACAATTCTTCTTACAAAACATTGTATTCATATGGGAGTATATCATCACCCTATGTTTCTTTTCCTATAGGAAAACATAGAACATGGCTTTCTTTGAAATATGCCTGTTGTGATCACATATTAGAAATTAAGTTTATGTGAAAAACATCAGGGCCTATGCATACTATAGATATAAATCTCATCAAGTAATTATTGTACCATCTGTTCTAATGTTGACCTGTCTGGCAGGAAATAGACTATAGCTAGTCCAATAATGCATCTGGTAAATAATATTCCAGATTTCTTAATATCATGGTGATTCCTCCATTGCCTGGGCAGGGCCAAGTCACAATAGAACCAATACACATGCACTGCAGAGGGACCAGGGAGAAGGATTTCATTAGTTCACATGTAGGATCTACAGTAGGACAAGAGTGGTTAAGTAGTGAACCTGGATCTGAAGAACATGTTATGTAACTGAAAACAGGGGATCCAGACCTTCTTTGCAATCTTATCTTGCTAATCGCTGATGCTAAGCAAACATTTTAATGTGTTTATAAGCATGATGTAACTATTTACACCAGAAGTTGTGTCTGAGCTCTTAAGCTACTGAAGCACAAACATTAAATTTATGCTCATACTAGAAGGTTTTGCATCCATACAGAGACTCCCTATGCCTACAGAAGTGTGACTGCACCCAAAAGCTTGCTAAGAACTATTTTCCAATTACTCAGTTGGTCTAATAAAAGATAGATATCACATTACTCAAAGAACTTTGCCTGCCTTGCATCCATACATCTATTAATGGGTTGACAGTAGGTCTGTGCAAAGCAGCAAGTATTTGATTTGGATTCAATTCAGTGATTCAAGTCACTGTCCCAATTCAATTGAGCTGAATTAAATTAAAAGATTCAGTGCTGATTCGGAGATTTTGGCCATAGACTATAATGGAGAATCACTAAAATACCTATAACTTCGTCATTGTTTGCAGATTCAGATGAAAGCAGCAGGGGTGGTAGCCCCTTCTGAGGGCACGGAGCCTGCCAAGGTTCAAGGAGATAGGTGCAGAGGTTTCTGTGAAAACGCTCCTCAAACTGTTGAAAGCAAAACTCATATCACTTGTGTATGTTATGAGGTGTAGGTTGTAGCTGTGTTGGTATAAGGACATAGGCAGACAAGGTACTTTGGATCAATCTGATATCTTTTATTAGACCAACTAAATAGTTGGAGAAATATAGCTTAGCAAGCTTTCAGATTTAAAAACCCTTCGTCAGGTTGAGGAAGCATCTATAGTTGGCGTGTGGTCTTCCTGGATGGAATGAATAGTAAAAAAGCCAGAGGCTGGTATGCAGGCAAGAAAGCCAGTCAGTGAAAATGTAAATTGAGGTATTGGGGGTGAGAGACAGGCTGGGAGGAGGGGGGAGGGGGGAAGAGGGATTGTGGTGGGGACAATCACCACAAATAGAAACTTACCAGAGGGAGGAGAGTCAGGAGAGGTGTGGAGTCATTGGGACTCTGCTGGAGACTGGAAGCACAGCGAGAATAGGGCTGCGGTAAAAAAAAAAATGCTGCACTGAAGATAAAAGAGGAAGATACACAGTGGGCTGGGAGACAGCCAGGGCCAGCACCAGCACTGGTATAGACCCACTTTATGGTGGAGTGCTGACTCCGATTCATTGGCCAGCCGCCTGGAGGGGGAATAAAAACCCCACCAGACACAAATCAGGGAGGCCAGAAGGGAAGGCCCAGAGTGGCCTGGAGCTGTCTGTAGCCTCACCAAGGGCATATGGTGGCAGCCCCGAGAGGGGGCATGCTGGGATAATACAAGCCCAGCAGGGCCTAGATACTTACCTGGGATGGAGCACTGGATCCCAGATACAGTCTGCCAGGAATGGGACACCGATGAACCTGGAGAGAGAGAGAGAGACAGAAGGAACCTTGGGCTGCTGTGGACCAGAATCAGAGAGAGAAAGGAGCGTACCTGGGAGCAAGGTAACCTGGGATGAGTAAAATTAAAGGCCAGTTAATGTACGACCCAAAACCGAATGGTACACAGTCCAAACTGGACTTTTCGAACCTAAGGCGGCAAAAGAAAAAACCTTTACCGTGACATGTCTTAGTCACCATCTGGAATTAATATCTGTGGTTGGTGTAAGGCAGGGTGTAGGGGAGGCAGAGCCCCAAAATGGGAGGCCAGACTGGAAGATTGAAGGAGGGAACCAGGGGAGGCAGGACTTAAAACCATCCTCCCGATAGTAAACTTATACCAACAAGGTATAGCAGGAGAGAACCCCTAGAGACCATCCAAGACATCTGACCAGATGGCAACCTGTCAACCACAAAGGAGACGTCAGAGCCCCAAAAAAACAAAAAGAGCAAAACGCGCTTGTGAGTGGCATGGGAGGTTACAAATTGGTGCATTGGCCAGGAAACACGAGAAGGGGGTGACCCTGGAGGCCGACATAGAGATGGAGGTAAACCTAGCACCCCAAATTGAGTTGTTGGACCAGACATTACGTGTTGTCACCAAAGTGCTAGATGTTCAGCAACAATAGGCACTGCAGCAACAAGAATGGATGAGGTAAAACTGGACCTCTTTCTGAATGCACAAGATAACCAAGGAGGATGACATCAAGGCATATATTGAGTCATTTGAATGAACGGCAATACAAATGGGGCTAGACAGACTACAGTGGGCAAGCCAGTTAGGGTCCCTGTTAGTGGGAAAAGCACAAGCGGCTATCGGGACCTTCCTAGGGAGGATGCCTACAATTCTAAGGTGAAGGCAGCAATATTACACCACTTACAGCTAACGTTCAAGCATTACAGAAGGCTGTTCAGAGCCCAGAAATGGAAGGAAGACAGGAAGCCTCGGAATTTGATACAACTTTTAAAGGATCTTTTGAATAAGTGGGTCCCACAAGAAAAGGTGGACTAGGCTGCTTTAGCCAGTAAAATTTTGTTAGAGCAGTTTGTGAGGGATTTAGAGGATGGGATCCAATTGTGGGTACAACGGCACCTCCCGAGGACAGCAGAAGTGGCCTTAAGGGTTGCTGAGGCTTTTGCAGCATCAGAACAAGAACACATGAAAGAAAAGGGGTACAAGAGCATAGGAGCCAATGCTAGAAGGGATGAAGAGCCACGGTGAGGACCACCCACATACCTGAGAAAGGGTAGTGTGCTATAGATGTGGAAGGTCAGGCCACGTCTCTTGAGAATGCACACTAGGCAAGCAAGACAGGTGGAAACCAGCGGGGGACATTCCGGGGTCAAAGAACAATCCAAAGCCAACAAACTCATTGAAGAGATGGATTGCAGCTTCAGGCAGAGTGAGGAAATAGCTGTCTGGGATAGGCCCATGATGACAACCTGGGTGGCCAGCAAAATGATACAAGCTACCCTGGACATGGGTTGCTCCCAGACACTAGTGAGGGACAATTTGATACCAGAGGATGACATAGACTGGTGCAAGCTGGTAAGGATGCTTTGCATCCATAGGGAGGCTGATCAGTACAGAAGCTACAATAACATGAAGATAGCCAACCAGAAGGGCTGAATGAGAGTGGGATTTGCACCTGAATTGGATGGCCAAATGATCATAGGACAGGACTGGCCCCCTTGTACGAAGTCCTAGAGGAAGCCTGTAGGGACAAGTTAAAAAGGAAAGGCTGGCCCAAAGTTGAACTCTGGGTAGCTGAAGAAGAGACGTCTTCCTCGGGGGAGGAAGATTTGGTGAACCTAGGGATTGGAGCAATGGGACCCTCAGTTCAGGAGTGCTCAGGAAAATGATTCAGGAAGAAGAGGTGGCCCATGTCAAGGATCAGGTGATGCAGCCAGCACTTAATGTAAGTAATCTGCATTTTGAAATCCATAATGGGCTATTAGATAAAGAAGTGCCCAGTCAGGGGTGATTGGACGTGGCCATGCCCCTTCCATAGGTGAATACGGGAACTGGCAAACACCACCCCAATGCCAGGCCATTTTGGGAGGGACAAGACCATCTCCAAGATAGAACAATGGTTGTTTTTGGCCAGGGATGAGGGAGGAGATCACACGGTGTTGTGAGGCTTGCCCTGAGTGCCAGAGGGTGCAAGAGAGACAGCCGCTAAAGGCACCATTGCAAATGATGTCCCTTATCGAAACACCCTTTGACAGGATAGCATTCAATATTGTGGGCCCCCTGGCAAAAAGCAGTGCAGGGTACCATATTGGATATAGTACACTATGCGACCCGTTTCCCAGAAGTAGTACCTCTGTGGTTGGCAACCGCACCTCGGATCGCTGAAGAATTATTAAAATGGACATTGAGGGTCGGAGTCTTGAGAAAAATAATCATGGACCAGGGCACAAACTTCATGGCAGGGGTTATTAAAGTCATGTGCCAGGTACTAGGGATCCAGCAGTTACTGGCTTCTGTCTGTCATCGGTGGAACGCTTAAATGGTACTATTAAACATTTACTATGGCACTGTGCCCAGGAGGAACCTTGAAGGTGGGACCTAATTCTGATACCCCTGCTATTTGTATTGAGGGACACGCCCCAGACGTCCATGAAACTATCCCTGTTTGATTTAATATTTGGACATAAGCTAAGAGGCTTGCTGCAAGAAGTAAGGGAGGAATGGGAAAGTACAGGATGGCAGGAAGTCGGAATCCAGCAACATAAGCATCTGATGGTAGAAAGGCTCAGGCAAATCAGGCAGTTAACTCAGGAAAACCTGAGCAGATGCTCAGCAAAGGCAAAAACAGGAATATGATAAATAAGCACATGTCAGAGAATTCCATGTAGGGGACAAGGTTTTTGTATTACTCCCTACGATAGTAGACAAATTGTTAACAAGATGGCATGGGCCATTTGAGATTATAAAACAGGCCGGCCCCATAGATTACAAGGTGTATCGACCAAGCCATCAAAGGGAGCGATAGATATACCACGTTAACCTGCTGAAAACCTGGCAGGAACCCGAGGGTTGGATGCTTAGTCCAGAGGAGCCTCCCGAGTTCATTGGCCCCGTCGCCAATGAAATGAACTTGTACCTGTTCAGACAAGGAGCAAGTCCCCGGCTGATGATCCACCATGCAACGAGCCGCATCCCAGGAGTCCCCGATAGGTTCAACGGCGCACACAGCAGCACTGTGTGAGAGGAGTAAAACAGCTGAGAGGAGTAAAACAGCTGAGAGGAGTAAAACAGCAGGGGAAAGTGAAACAGGGTTCAGAATTGAATAAGGATCAATGAGAGCAGCTACAAGCACTCGTAGAAAGATTTAGTGATGCATTCAATGAAAAATCTGGGAAGGCCAAGGGCATGAGGCATGGGATTAACACCCCAAAGGGAACCATTGTACAAGAAAGGTGGAGACCCATTCCTCACCATTTACAAACTAACGTACACCAGAAGATACAGAAGATGCTGGCCCAAGGGGTCATAATACCATCTCATAGCACTTGGCAAAGCCCAATGGTAGTAGTACCTAAGACTGATGGCTCCGTGAGAATTTTCATAGACTTCCACAGGGTGAATGAAATTGCAAGTTTTGACGCATTCCCCATGCCGCATGTAGAGGAACTTCTAGAAAGGATAGGACAAGCCCGATATATATCCATGATCAACCCGTCAAAAGGGTATTGACAGATACCCATGGCAGCAAGAGACCAGTTGAACATTGCCTTCGGCACACCATGTGGGTTAAGTTTACACGGATGCCTTTTGGTCTCCATGGGGTCGCTGCAACCTTCCAGCACCTTATGGACCGTGTCCTCGCACCTCACATTATATATGCAGCTGCGTACTTGACAATATTGAATATCTACTCAGAATGTTCATTGGGGATGCGGGAAACCAATTATCTGCGGTTTAGAGTGGGACAAGGGGTCATACGGCCCTTGGCGAGCAAGGTAGCCACAATAGAAAACTACCTACCCCCTCAGACCAAGAAACAGATGAGGTCATTCCTAGGCCTGGCCAATTACTATAGAAGATTTATTCCACACTTTGCCAAAAAGGCGGCAGCACTAACAGACGCAATAAGAAGGATGGTCCGTGGCTCCATACAGTGGATACCCTGAATGGAAGTGGCTTTCAGAGACATCAAAAGAGCTCTGTGCAGTGACGTGGTAGTCATAACAGCCGATTTTTCCAAAATTTTTATCCTGCAGACAAATGCTTCAGAGACGGCTGTAGGAGCCATGTTGTGCCAAGAACTTGAGGGCACAGAGCAACCAATTGCCATTGCCAGCAAAAAGCTAAACATGGCCGAGGAAAGATACTCCACTATCGAAAGGGAGTGTTTGGGATAAAATGGGCGCTCAATTACTTTCACTATTATTTGATCGGGAGAGAGTTTAAGTTAGTGACTGATCATGCTCCACTGCAGTGGTTAAATAAGAGAGACAATGATAACGCCCAAATGACATGATGGGCTGTGTCCTTACAGCCCTTTAAATTCTCTGTTAATTACAGGCCTGGAGTAACCAACAAGGCCACGGATGCCTGTCATCTAACCACCCAAGTACCTCTCCACTTTTACCTACTACATCCCCCTTTCCCCCCCCCCACCCCCCGCCCAGCCTGTCTCTCACCCCCTGATGCCTCAATTTACATTTTCTCTGACGGGCTTTCTTTCCTACATATCAGCCTCTGGCTTCTTTACTATTCATTCCATCCAGGAAGAGCATACGCAAACTACAGATGCTTTCTCAGCCTGACGAAGGATTTTTAAACCCAAAAGCTTGCTAAGAAAATGTTTTCCAACTATTTAAGTTGGAGTAACATCCATTCCACAGCTCCATACCTTTCCTACACTGTGGTCCATGCCTCACAGATTACATCCTTCACCCACTCCAGCTGTGGTCCCTCTCTGGGACCTTTGGCTCTCCCTTAGGCCCTGGCCCCACCTTCAGGCCAGTCAGAATCCCGAGCCTCTTGCTCTGATGGAAAACTGATTCAGATGTTACCCAGGTGGGAGGCTGCCCATTTAGGCCCCTGATGTCTAGGGGTGACATCCATTCCACAGCTCTATACCTCCCCTACACTGCAGCCCATGCCTCGCATATTGCATCCTTTACCCGCTCCAGCTGTGGTCCCCTCTCTGGGACATTTGGCTCCCCCTTAGGCCCTGGTCCCATCTTCAGGCCAATAAGAATCCTGAGCCTCTTGCTCTGGGCATTTCTCGCAGTGTGCCCCTGGCCCTTTGACCCTTCCTTTGGGTACTGGCCCCAGCACAGACCAGTTGAGGGTACCTCAGGTCAGATCTGAGCTGCCTACCTGTTCTCACCATCAGAACTCCACTGCAACCAGTAATCCTCAGGCCTCTCAAAGATCTTACAGGTCTGGGCTTTCCCCAGCCAGGAAATGCATGCAATGGCTGGAGGTTATCAGGAGCCCCATACCTGCCTTTCACTAGGGAGGTTCGTGGTCCTGGCATTTCCTGGGGCTGCCGTGCTACCCACAGTCCCACCAGGCCTCCCTACTCTGGCAGGGTGCAGTTTTAGGTCATGCCCAGGACCTGGGGCCTCCTTCCTCATAGCATAGCCCCAGTCCATACCTCCAAATTCATCCTGGCATGGGAGCTCAGCAGGGAGATGTTCTTCCCCTGCTGGCTGGTGATAAACTAAACTGCTGCCTCCAGCTGTGAGAGCAGGGCATTAAATGGTTCTAAAAGCAACTTAAAAAAGCAAATAGGTGCAGAGTGAGGACTCGCTCCATCTGTATGTGGAGCTTAGGGAACGCCAGCAGTGGAAGGTTCACCTTCAGGAACACCAGCTGCTCTACCAAACCAGGATCCAAGCAGGTGCGGTGGGATGTCACAACATCATCAGCAATGCTGAACACCCTCTCACTCAGAACACAGGTTGGTAGACAGGACAGGTGTTCCTGGGCAACCATGGCCAGATCCTGCCACACCTGGCTTTGGGTTGTCCAATAGCCCAAGAGGTTGCACTGCAGTGGCTCCACGTCCTTGGTGAAATATTTGGCCACCAAGGCCTCCATACTGCTTGCCAGATGGTGGGGTCTGGTGCCTCTGGACTCCAACGTTGAAGCCATGCCCTTGGCCCACATTGGCAGTGGCTGTGGTAGAGGAGATTGGCTGGTGCTTGGAGTGCTGGCATGGGAAAGTGGACCCCCACTTCCATGTCCCCTTGCTTCTACCCTTCTGCCTCCCTGACTCTGTTCACCAGCACCTCCATCCAGTGATTGAGGGTTCTGCTGCCACAGATGCTCCCCTTCACTCTCAAGTCACACATGCCTGCCAGCACGTGGACTGCACTAGACTGCAATGGATCCAGCCATTGTTTGATGCCCTTCTTCAGCTGCTTGACCAGTACTTGCACCTCTGGTGAAAGTGGCTTGCCCTAGCCAGGAATATTTATCCCCTGGAACTTCTCCATTTGATTTCCAAGATCCTTCACTATGGGGATCACCTGGCTAAGGAGGGTATTGCCAGCACTGAGGCTGTTGGTGACCTCGAGGAACAGCTTGAGGACCACGAAGATCTGGGAGATGGTATCCCACTCTGTTTTGTTAAGGGGGCTGCTGATTCCAATCTCCCCGACCAAGGCTATCTCATAGCCTTTTGAGCATCAGGTACGTGGAGTTCCACCGAGTCTCCACATCATGCATGATTTTGTGCTGCAGGATACTCAGCTGTGCCTGTTTGTCCTGCAGCATCTTGATCCCCTTGATGTTCGGGCAGAAGTAGCCCACCACCTTCCTGCATTTTGAAATGAGCTGGCTGGTAGTGGTAGTGATGCCACCCTCACTGGCAGCCCTGTCCCCCTCCAAGGCATCCCTGACAATGAGGTGGAACTTGTGTGCCACACAGCAGATGCCAAAGTTGGCATCATGAACCACCTTGACCATATTGGCCCCATTATCAGTGACCATGAACCCACAGGTGAGCTCCCCCTACCCAACAAGCCACCCCTGCACCATGAGGTTCATGGCCACCATGATCTCCCTTGCCATGTTGGACTCATCCATCACCTCCGCTTGAAGGAGAGCCCACCAACACCCTGACTGATTGCACCAGAGCCCTGTGATGGAGCAGTAGGCATGATCTCCACCCCAGCTGCTCCAGATGTCTGAGGTGAAGTGAAAAGATACCTGCAGCCCTGCCTTCCACAGCTCCTCCCTCAAGTACTCCCTGCATGCCTCATACAGGGAAGGCACCTCTGTCCTGACAAAGATGGTGCATGCGGACACTTGGTATGATGGGGCCACATGTACCATGAGCCACCTGAACCCTGGACACTCACTCAACAAAGGAGAAGGCCTGTCCATCCAGAGCGAGCATCTCCCCAATGCTCTGGGTGAACTCGCTCGCCTTGGGAATGCGCCCTACTTTGTCTCCGTCTTTCCCCCACTGGTCCTGGGTGGCCTGCCTCTGCTTCTTGGGGTTGGAGGCTTTGGAGCAAGAGGAGGACTTCTTTTTGGGCATGCTTCCACTGGTGCCAGGCTGAGGAGGAGCAAGGGCAAGGGTGTGCTGCCTCCTGAGATGCAGCAGCATCGCCGTGGTGGTGAAGTGTTTCTCGTCCTTGCCCTGGCTGATCTGCTGTCAGCAGTGGTGGAAGGTAGCATACCTGTGATCATCTGCCACCTCAAAATGATCCCACACTACACTACCCACCCACTTCTGGGTTGAGGGTGGGGATCCTGCCTTATCCCCCTCCTCACCAGGCAAAGGCACAACAACAGGAGGAGCTGAGCCACCAGCCCCTACAACCTCCTCCAAAGTGCCTTCCAGAAGAAACCTGCCTCTAGGGCAGGGGCAGGCAATTATTTTGGGCAGAGGGCCGCTTACTGAGTTTTGGCAAGCCATCAAGGGCTGCATGACAGGCAGCCCAGGACAGATTAATATTAATTTTCTACATTTTTTAGGGGCCCCATGGGCTGGATAGAATGGCCTGGTGGGCTGCATTTTGCCCACCCCTGCTCTAGGGGAACTTTCACAGGTGTGGAGCACAAACTCAGATTCCCCCTCCTTACCCAGACTTTCCTTAGCTATGGCACTCAGCTCCACTGCTTCCAGATCCAGCTCTTCCTCTGGCACTGGAAGGCTCATGCTGGGAACTGAAATTGGGGTGGAGACTGTCATGCTGGTGCTGGTGGTTATTGCTCGTGTTAGTGAAGGTGGTGCAGGTGCAGGAGAGCTATATCAAAATAAAAAACACGCCATAGTTCATTTTGAAAAGTTATTAATATTCTGTTGATCCAAGATTCTTTCCTATATTTTATATCTCAGAGTTATTTTTCCCCGTATAATTTTCTATTCTCCCCCAATGACAGAAGTCTATGAAAAAAAATAAAAGTTGAATTTCATTCCAGGACTAAGTCATAAAGATTATATCAGATTGATTTAGATTTATAAAATATTATTTCCCACCCTCTCCAAAAAAAGCTTGCTATTTTATATGCATAATAAACAGGAAATAAATGTCTTCTGGAGATTTTAAATTATATTTTCAACTATTTACTAAAAACTTGGCCAAAATCAGTATAGCTGCTTACCATTAGCCAGTCCACATCTAGGATGACCTAGAGATCCATTGGCTGGTTCCTAAATTTACTCATATGATTCCAAAGAATCGGCCCAGGAGTTTCAACTGGATGTTGAAAATGAGAATGTTGTTCTTTGTATGATAAACTCAATAGAAAGGTTAAAGGTGAAAACAGAGTTCTGTAACTTCAATTAAAAACATTTTTTATGTTTCATAATCTTAACAAATATAGCCAGAAAATCAAAAGTTCAAAAAGGAATAGTTCTGTTACTGTTGAAAACCAGGACCTATTTGAGGTCACACTGTTATTCAGGCATACTCTCTTAATTTTAATAAGACCTTTAAGGACATTTCAAAGAAACAAGACTGAAGAATAGCAAAAGTGAAGAGCAGTCCTCCAACAATGAATGAGTGATTTTGCATCTCCCCTGACAATATAATTTTATTTCTATTGCTCTCATCTTTCCACTGGAATAAGAGCAGAAGACCATTTTCTACTGACATAAGAGGTCAGCTTCCTAGAAACTCCATATATAGACAAAATCCTAAAAAAGCAATGCCTTAAAGCTCCATTTTGCTGGAAGTGTAAATCACTGCTTCTCTAATCATGCTGAGAAATGTATTTAATACGTACAGCTCTCAGAAGCAACAAATGGTATTGCTTTCCTATGGAGGTGCATACTTTTGCTACTTCCTTGCCTATATAGTTATGACACAGTGGGCTACACATGTGCTTTAATGTGCAGTAGCCTATTTTACTGCATAAAAAAAACAACATACGATTATGCTAATGTGCAGTAAAATAGGCTACTGAGCATTGTCTCATTTAAAAAAGGTGTGCATTTGTTGCTGTGCAGGCAGCCTAATGTGCATTTGTGCAGTATCTCACATTGGAGGTACTGAATTTAATGTGTATTAGAAAAAGTGCCTTAATGCATGTGTAGAGATGCTCAGTGAAGGTATTTTGGAAACTGGTGATATTTGGCTATTTGAACCCTTAAAGTCATTATGGCTGGCCATACTTTTAGGAAATTGGTGGTCTTCATCTTCTCTATCTTAGGCAGAAGTTTAGCTGACATGAATTCCCACATTCTCAGTTTTCACTGTGTTTAGTACTACTGGGACTGGACACTGGAAAAGGGAAAGGACACTTAATTTTCCTTGATGACATCAATAGATGGTACCTTTTAAACTGCCTTCTCTGGGGCTCCTCCTGACCACAATGGTCAGAAGGGAATACTTATTCTTCAGACTCTGCTTTTCATTCCCTTTAATCCTAAGTAAGAGAACCAGTGCACTCAGGGAAGAGGCTGTTATACTTGTTGAAGTAGAGACTTCTGCTTCTTCACCATTCCATGTTTTTGTCTGGGACTGAAAAGCATTCTTCCCCTTTATGTACACAGGCGCTCATATAAAACCTCAAAACTCAAATGTTGCATTTGCTACTTTTGAGCCCTACATACACTGAAAATCTATACTGTGCGTATATCACTGCTGTTCTATCAACAATATAAACTATTTAGGATAACTGGGAAGAAAGTATGATTGAGAAGATTACACAGTCTCTTTCACAATATCACATTCATGAAACATTGTTGTTTTTTTTCAATTATTCCTCTTTTTTTTCTTTCTTGTTTTTGTATTATTGTAGTAGAACTAATGAAAAATATATGCAAAAAATTGAGGGAAACCTATAGACGCTTACACATAAGATGTATATGAGCTCTGACATTACTAATACTAAAAGTGCACATTAGGACACTTAATTTTTCTTAGAAATAGTGATCATAGAATTATTATTTTTATTTCTGTTTACCAAGGCCTTGAGCAGGGTTCTCACAATTATACACAATATGTGCCACATCATAGTAGAGAAATTAGCTCATAGACCACTTCCCTTCCCACACACAACCATGTCATCCCTGTGGCATTTACAGCAACAATGGGAAAAGTTATGTATTATTAACTATCTTAATACAATATGTTTTATCCTTTCTGAAACACAATCCAAAATGCTAGAGCTACTTAATTGGAGTTTTGTCATTTACCACTTTTGGGCTAGTTTAATGCACAGCATCTACTGTTGCCCTTCATTTCATCTCCCACCACTATCTAGTCTGTTTCTCTCATCCTTCTCAAAGACAGATAGACACTGTAACATAGTCCCAGTTCCTCATGAACCACTGACTGCCATGAGGAAACTACTGACTTCAGAAAATACTCTTGCAGTATCCTTATCGTTACTGCTCAGTATTCTATGTCATTCAAAAACTGTGGTAAAATATAACCTACACTTGCAGGTAGTAACCTAGCCTGTTAATGGGTAAGAAGAATGCCTGTTGCTGGATGTTATCACCAGATTTTAAAAAGTCACTTTTCGGATGCCCATCCTGAGATACTTTAAAGGCAACTGATTTTTAAAAAGTGCTGCAAAATCATCCACCTTTGAAAATTAGGCCTTTTCAATATATCACAAGTTGGACACTCAACACCCAGAATCATACTAGACCCAAAAACGATTTAGTCATTCTGAACATCTGGGCACACACATACACACATGCATGCATATACTCATACATGTGTGTGTATGTCTGTCTAATGCTCTCCAGTTTCTTGGGTGTGATCTTCCTCCCATTGAAAAGGATTTTACCTTTGGTTTCAACCAGGACAGGGTTTAATATTTTATTTGTGTGTATGCACTTTTTCCATTAATAATTAATCATGTAAAATACATTCAGGTTTTTTCTCTGAAAATGTACTCTGGATGGTAAGCTATTTTGTTGATTAGTAACTTTCTCCCAAGAATCCTATACTCGTTTATGAGAAATATCCAGGAAACAGATGTGATGTAATGCTGACACAGAGAAAAAGACACAGCTTTGCTAGAGTAGCTGGTTACTGCTCTGAAGCGTATGACATGGCAGAATATGAGCAGCCATGTAACTCACTGCTTCCATAGCTTTTACCTAGGGGCAATTAAATATATATGTATGAATTCAGTCAGGCAGGCACCAGTGTTTGTATAGAATCCCTTTCCCTTTTTCCCCACCACTGCAGATACATTGCAACTTGAATGGTGCTGCCTGCCCCCACAGCAAACCTAAACAATTTCATGCACTAATATAGACAGAGATAAGGGCATGGCCCTAGCTTCATCATAGCCTTCCTTTCCCATACATCATGACTTGCACTGCTTAACAGTCATTGTGCCTTCCCTTTGAACAGGGTACAATGTGCAACTGGAGCCACATTCTTTAGGGGTGATTTGCATTTCTGGTAACCTACTGCAGCAACACCTCTAATAGTATACTTTTATATGTGGAATCCCAATGTCTCAGCTCTTAACCATAACGCAGGTCAAGTAGATGTTTTTTAGTCTTGACTTGTTTAAACCCTGCAAACTGTTTAGATCAGGGTGTGGAAAGAATACTGTTTGTTAACAGGAAACTAGGTTGTGTTCATTATAAACACATGGGTGAGCATCTGGAATCTAAGCTTGTGTCTTAACCCTATCCCTCCTGACAAATTTTACTTTTTCATGCTTTCCTTTATAGCACATGGATGAAAGGCCTTTGTTGAACTAATGCATATTGCCACTACCTCTCCTTTCTTGAAATACATCCCCAAACCAATTCTATTGTAGTACCTACAAGAAAGGTCTCTAATTCAATTATAATTGGGGGTCCTAGTTTTCTCTGTTTTGAAAATCACGAATTCTCTGATAAAAAAAATCACAAATTCTCTGGTTTAAAACCCACAAATCCATGTTTTTCCATGAGTTAAATGAAATGCCATTACACACACACACACTCACACACATATATATATATACACATAATAGGTATCAGTTGAACATAATGTTTTATTGATATATTTACAATTTTAAAGCAATTTCAAAGCCTACCAGTGCTTCAATCACTATAATAAATTTTAAATACCTATAAATTTTGGTGTTTGATTTTGGGTTTTCTATCATGGAAAATCAGAGCTCCACCTGGGAGGCAGTGGCTGCTGCAGTAGAGCGGAGCACAGAGTCCAACTCCCCCTCCCCCATGGACAGCACAGCCAGAACGGAGCCCATGGTCGGGAGGATGCAGGCTGCCCGCTGCGGGCTTGGGATCCCCACCCTGCTGCTCTCCCCCCAGGACCTCTGCTGCCCAGCAGACAGGGCCCAGTGCATCAGGGCAGAGTGGGGCCGGGTGAGGAAATTTTTTGCTGCCACTGGGAGCACCTCCATGGCAAGACACCCCATACCTGCCCAGCAGCAACAAGGAGCACAACTCTGTACCGCCACCCTCAGTGCTACCAGGCAGGCAGGAAGCACCTCATCATCATGGCACAGTGCTCACGGCAGCAGCACCGAGCTTCCCTGCCCCATTCTGCCCTGCCGTGCCACGTCTTACCCTGGGCTGGGCCACAAAGGCCCCAAGGAGAGGGCAGTAGGGCAGGGAGCCCCAAGCCCACAGTGGACAGCATGTCCCACCCTGTCCCCATCCCATGCACAAATCTAGGAGGCACATGCTCCCCATACTACTCCTGAGAGTGTGTGCAGTGGCAAGTAGCCAGCCCTCCCTCTGCTTCCCGGATGAACCACCTGTGTCTCTGTCCCACTCCCCTTTGGGGCCCTACAGCGGAGCATTCTGGTCCTGGGTCCCAAGCCCCATGCACCAGTCCAGCTGGGCAGCAGTCCCAGCCCCAACCCTGCCCAACTCCTTCCCTCCCTATGGGGGCCTCAATTCTCCCCTTCCCCCCTCACCCACTGCCAGCCTTACCCGCAGGGAGTTGCTCCTCAAGCTGTCTGGTGGCCATGTGGTGGCCACATGGTGCCCCCTGCCTAATCACCCTCCTCCCACTTTCCCCAGCCCCTTGCCTGCAAGGGCAAACCTACCATTTCCCACATTTTTCTCCTTTAAAGGGGAAAATCTGAGTTTTTTCCTTAAAATGAGAAAATCTGGGTTTTACCTCATTTTTCTGTGGTGAATGGAAAACCCAGATCCCTGGTTATAATCCAGTAGAGGTCCACTTTACCAATAATACTATAACCTGTCATGATATCTACCCTGGGCTTAACTGCTCAACAGTTCAGTCGATGGAAAACTGGTTGCATAATAGGACTCAGAGAGTCATGAATGGGTCTGTGTCATCCTGGCAAGAAGTAGCCAGTGGTGTCCCTCAGGGGTCTGTGCTTGGACCAGTGCTTTTCAATATATTTATCAATTATTTGAATGTGGGGGTGGCCAACTTTGCAGACAACATCAAGTTATGGGGGAGCATGGTCATGCCAGAAGATAGGTTGCAGGACAGACTGGAGAGTTGGGCGGACCCGAACCAGATGAAGTTCAACACTCAGAAGTGTAAGGTGCTTCATCTGGGGACAAACAATCCCCAACATACCTACAAGACCAGTGGCAACAATTTGACTTGCACCACAGCCAAAAGGGACATAGGGGTAGTGATTGACTATCGTATGAACATGAGCTGGCAGTGCAATGCTGTCGCCAGGAGGGCCAACAACACGCTGGCATGTATTAACCATTGTATCACATGCAAAACTAAGGAAGTGATATTCCCACTGTACTCCGCACCAGGAGAGACCACAGCTGGAGTGTTGCATCCAGTTCTGGGCACCGTACTTCAACAAGGACATGGAAAAAATTGAGAGGGTCCAGAGAAGAGCCACCCATATGATCAGGGACTTGCAAGACTAACCATACGAGGAGAGGCTGAGACTTGGGCCTCTTCAGCCTACAGAGAGAAGCCTGAGAGGGGACTTGGTAGCAACTTACCGCTACATCAGGGGAGTACATCAAGAACTCAGTGAACAGCTGTTCACCAGGGCACCCCTGGGGAAGACTAGGAGTGATGGATATAAACTCCTGGAAGGCTGCTTCAGGCTCAATTCCAGGAAAAATTCCTTCACAGTCAGGGTATCCAGACTGGAATAAACTCCCTCCAGTGGTGGTGCAATCACCTACCCTGGAAACATGGGCGACTGGTGCCACCTCAGTCGGGGGGGCATGTGCCCCCCTGCGACCAGTCCCACCAACTGGGGGGGGGGGGCCCATGGCCGATCCCACCAACCGGGGGGGGGCCCCCTACGGGTGATCCTGCAAACCGGGGGGGAGGGAGGTGTGCCCCTGGGCAATCCCGCGACAGCCCATCACTGTGGCCGATTGCTGTCCTTGCTGCAGCTGCTTCTGGGAGCAAGGACCAGCTGATTGCTGCAGCCACTCCCAGAAGCAGCTGCAGCAAGCGCAGTGATCAGCTGGCGCTTGCAGGGGGTCCACCAGTGTTCCCGCATGTCTCCCCTGCCCATCGCCTAAGTGGTGAGCGCAGCCATCAGGAGGTGCACTGGCACTCTCAGGGGTGCATGTGCACCCCCGTGCACCCCCTACATGTCACTACTGCCTGGAACTCTTCAAAAGGACACTGGACAGTCACCTTGCTGGGGTCACTTGACTCCAATTGTCTTTTCCTGCCTAGTGCAGAGGGACTGGACACGAAGTTCTACAAGGTCCCTTCCAGCCCCTAACTATCTATGAATCTATGTATGGTACAGTCTTAGACTGCATACACGCATTCATATCACCTGGGAGAATTCTCTCAGAATTGTTTTCCTGGTAGAAAAGACATTCACATCCAGAGGCTCTAAATTCCACATCCACACAAGCAGGGGCATGCGTTTGCAGCATCCCAAATAGTGGTGGCACAAATCTGTGACACTATTTTGTTCTGAAGTGCATGCCCGTGCCTGATGCCTGATTGCTTTGCAGCGGGACATACTGTCTCACTGCTCCATGTGCTGCAGAGGGGCTGGCTGGGGTACAATATGTCTCAGTGTAGGGCCAGCTGGTAGGCATCCCTTGTACTTAGGCACCTTGTGCCCCAGCCAGCCAGGGAATGGCATGGAGAGACAGGGAAGCAGGGAGCCCTGCCTGCTTCCCCATCCCCATGTGCTGTGGAGCCCCCATGCTGAGGTACCCTGAGCCCCAGCCAGCTGCAAAACCTCTTTGTAGCACTACAAACCACATGTATTGTACATTAAACCATGCACAGTGCTAATAACTTACAGCACTGGGCCAAAATTTGCTACCAGGAATTACCAGTAGCAAAAAAACCCTAAAGAAAAAAGTGGCACAAAGCACGCCAAAGTGATGCGCACTGGTGGCTGCCTGCTCCCCCATCTCCACATTTGTTCCACTGTACACCACTTAGTTGTGCTTTGTGCCGCCTTCTTCTCCTGGGGTTTTTTTTTTCCTACCAGGAAATACCAGTAGCAAATTGTGCTATAGCACTGCAAATTAGCAGCACCGCAAATGGTTTAACGTGCCACACTTACGGCTTGTAGCACTTCAAAGCGGTTTGCAGCACCACAGACCTCACATGCCTGCATGTCTGGATCCAACCAAAGAGTGCATAGGGAAATGCTGATTGGCTGACCAAACTGCCCATGGTCAGCCTGCATTTCCCTGTAGCAATGTGGGTTTGTAAAGGAGGAATGTTTTGCTCCCTGGAGCAGCAGAATCCAACAAGTGACATACTGTCTCTGGGGCTGGGGGTGGGGTGGAGTGGAGAAAATGCTAGAAGACTATGTTCTCTTCGGAGAGAAGCCCCAGCATATACAGACTTTTGCCCCCTGAGGCAAAACTGTCTTGGGAGGGATTTGACCCTGGTTGTTCCCATGTTATTTTTGTCCTGGAGCAGCCATTTTTACTCTGGGACAAAAAGTTTAATCTGTACACTCGTGATTTCTCCTGGGAGAGCAGCAACTCTCCCAAACTAAATGTCTGTACAAGACATTAGCTGCCACAATTTGGATCTTAAAAGCAGACATCTAATACTTTAACACAGAAAATACAGCTATGACTGCACGACTGATAATAATAACATGTCCAGCTGGCTTACAGGTTGATGTTGATGGCTTTTATCTGAAAAAAGTCACATATTCAGGAGAACCAGTTGTATTGTGCTCACACACCAGCTTGTACCAATAGGAGGATGCCAGTTTTCCAAATTTCTAGGGTAGATCTATGAGGAGGTTGATAGGAACATATGACCAAAGAGTATCCAAGGTCTGGGCATTGTGGCAGAAGGCCACCTCTGTTTCTCCCCATAAACTCTGCTCTGTGACAATTTGGTTAGGATGGGCCCAGCAGAGGATACACACCCCACCCTATCTCTTTAGGTAACCTGAGCTGGATACATTCCTGAGGGAGGGGAGAAACCTGTTCCCTCTGCCTACGTGACTGGCATCACATACCTGGGTGAGGGGCTTGCTCCCTGGGGATTTAGGAACTGCCAGTCTGCCCAGCAACCAGTGATGCATTTCAAATTGGTTGGCTGACAGCCAACAGGTGCTGGCCTCCATTGGACCAGGTAAATGAGGTCACAAGGGCTATATAAGTTAAGGACTGCCCAGGAGGAGGGGGCAGCAGCCATGAGGAAGGCTCAGAGAGAGAGAAGAGCTGGACCATCTGAAACTTGCTCTCTCTCTCAAAACTCATGATCAAGGAACTGCCTGCCTCCAGAGGGAATCTTCACCTGCCTCTGGATGATACCTGTGAGTAAGGTACCTGAGATCTAACTAGATATATAGCTTGCAGTAACTCAGATGTGTGATCAAAGGCCACCCAGCCATGGGAGTTTGCTCTATGGGATTTATCTGATATTGCTCTACCCTGTACTTTATTTCAACCCTACTCCTTGTAACCAATAACTTTCTCCTTTGTACCTAGTGTGGGAGACTTATTGGGAGTGGGTCTAGATTATGCCTTGGGGTTCCTTTGTTTCGGCTGACTAAGGGAGACCACTACTTGTGCTTCTTATTGAAGGAAGCATCCCAAGTTCTTGAAGTGAATCAAGTACCCTCGAGGGCTACTAGGCCTGTTTCCCAAGGTGCACAGAGCCAGAATCAAGCCCAGCCCTGGGTGGTGGCAGTGGAACCTCCAGGCTAGTGGGTGCGCTCCAAAAAGGGGGTTGCCCAGACGTGAGGCACCCCCAGGGAGGCACTGAAAGCCTGGAAGGTGATCAGGCGCAGTGAGGTGGATGGCTCAACGCAGGAGCCCTATATAACTGGCCTGAAGATTTGGAGAAGGTTAACAAGATAACTTCTAGACATACTTTTTAAAAATGACTTGTTTGATGTAAAAAAGCATCAATACTGTGAAAATAATACTATAGATAAAGTATGGCTATAAATTGATTAAATACTTTAAGTAATTACTAATAGCATATATCTTATGGATTCTTTGGGCTTTGGTTGTTCAAAGTGCAGAATCAAATAGTGTGATGAATGGGTAACCTTTCTTTTTCTCACCAAAATAGATTTAAAGACCAAATAAGAACAGGGTTACAAAGTTTAAAGAATGACATATCCTCAAGATGGTATATTAAGTCATGAACTAAATGAATCACAATGCTATAATGTAGTATTAATGCCAGTTCAGTAGAGAATCTAGCTTCCAGATTGTAGTTCATAACCAAGTTTTCTCTCTCTACTCTCAAAAGCTTAAAGGCATTACATCCTAACCCTCAAATATTCAAGGACTATTCTAATAGCAATTACCTGGTTGATACGCATTTGACCCCTTCACACTGTACTTATGGCTGTGTCCAGACAAGAGCGGCCATGCAGTGTGCAGCATGGCAGACCCATCTGTGGTGCCACACACTGAACGTTCAAGTAGTTCCTGCACTGCTACCTTGCAGCACGGGGGAATTTTTTGACCCCAGGAGATCCCGAGGTCAAAAAAACCCATGCAGTAAAAAAACGGGGCAGCACGTGTGGCTGCAGCACACACTGCCCAAAACTGGAGCCTGGCCCTCTGGAGCCATGCTCCAGCTGCCAGCTAGGCTCCAGCTGCAGGAGCACCATGGCTGCAGCTTCCCTGGCCCCCAGGAGCCCAAGTAAGACTGCTGGAGGCAGCACAGTTGCTGGCCCCAGGCATTCCTGCCCTAGAGAGGGTAACCTGCTGTGTGCCAAGTATGCTGCTGCTTCTTGTCCCTGGGGAACCAAACATCTGCGCTTGTCTGGACGCAGCCTATGCATGCATTTATGGTGCCTTTTTTACTCACCAGGCCAGATAAGACTGTGTGAATAATGTATTTTCAGAAACAGCACTAGAAACTCTGGTGATCTTGCAAGAAAAGGATGGAAATGGAGTGTGCTAAAGGTCCTGACTGCTTGCTTTCTTATTTAAGAATGCCCAGAGGTACTTGATGCAGACAAACATTGCTGTTCTTCTAACAGTGATTCAGCAACAAATAACTCACCAAACACAAAATAATCCAGACATATCACACAAACACCCACTGCTTCATGATATAGCCCATTATTGCAGGGCCAAACAGGTTACCCAGAGAGGTTGTGAAATCTCCATCCTTGGAGGTTTTTAAGACCTCAATAGAAAAAATCTTGGTTGGAATGATATAGTTGAAGGTTGTCCTGCTTTGAGCAGGGGGTTGGACTAAATGACCTTCCAACCATAATTTTCTATGATTCTATGAGTATTAATAAAATTAATTCTACTTATTGTGAACATGCACATTATTCCATATAGCCCCAGTGAAGTCACTCAATATCTGAACTCCACTTTATGTTGGCTTTAATAGAACATTTCTAATTTACAAGAACAATGAATGGGACCTAACTAAATACTTTTAAACATGAAATAAAAGAATGCATTCATTCTTCCATTTAGCCTGTCAGCTTATGGACCTAGTGAAACTGCAATTTCACATTTTACACGAAAAACCTAAAATCAGACGTTTCTGTGAAAAACGGCAGGCTCCACCATTTTGGCAGGCTCACTGCAACAACAGCAAAAAGAAGCAAAAACCTTGCTGGCAAGCATAGAAAAGGGTGGGTGAGAAACCCTGCAGTGTTGAAGCATGGTGTGGGGAATAGGCAGCAAATGAGGTGCTGAGTCTGTGACATAAGCTCAGTATAGGCACCATTCTGGGGCCAATCAGGGTAACAGCAGGATTTTGGTGCCATCTTTTAAGCAGCCAGAAGCATCCTGCCACTGCAGGATACCCCTAAGTCTCCAGTCTCAATTATGAGAAAAAAATGGAAGGTCCCTTTTGGATAATGAGCATAGGCTGAAGCCCTACCCCTTTGAAGGATATAAGGGCATGAAGGATTTTTGACAGTGGAGGAGGACAGCACTCGTGATAGAGATGGCCAAAGAAGTTAAACAGACAAATTATCAGGATGAGTAAACCAAACTAAAGGACTGGGAGAGCTACCAGAAATAAAATGTGTTAAGGTATATATAAATTAGTAAATAAAGAGAGGCCCAGATATAAAAGACTTTGTACCAGGAGACCCAGGAAGATCTCAGTTGAGAGAGGTGCTACACCTGTCCAGAAACTCTCTCTCTGCCCAAGGATCTGCTTACTAAGTAGACATTTTAATCTCTCTGTCTCTGTCTATGGATAATAACATGGAAACCCTGATTAATACAGCAAAAGAAACTATTTCTTAGCCCATCAAAAAAAAAAAAAGAGTTTTCAGGCTAATAAACAACTAGTTATTGATGACTGACAACTCAAGTTATCGTCAGTAGCTGTTGAGCTGTCACAGCAGAAATTCTGTTATTATGACAGTATGCTTTAAGTGAATCAATGCTAAACAGATCTTTGATATACACCAGACACATGCTACAGAAATAGAGACTAGCTCCTTATTTGGTGCTCTTGAAAGATCACTAACATTTTACAAAACAATTATAGATATTTTTCCCAAGTCCCAAATCCAGAGATTAAGTGCCTAAACCTTGGGTTTAACAGAATTGAGGCACTTAACTCCAAAACGGAGACACCAAAAAACCCTTATTCAGCTGCTGCCTAATTATAGAGAAATTTGCATTTACTAGGAAGTTACCTGATTCACTGTAAGATTCTCCAGGCACCTATAGGAGTTGTTCTGTCCATAACATAATTGTTTTTCCAGTTTGTACAGGTTGATGCTTATTTCCTGATCAGCATCCATAAACTAGAGGGTCTTCCTCCTAACTATTATAGCAAAGTTATTATAGCACATTGTCAACTGTATATTATGGAAAGGGTCCTGCTACAAAGATTCACAGATTCATAGATGTTAGGGACTGGAAGGGACCTCATGAGATCATCAGGTCCAGCTCCCCTGCACTTGGGAATGAAAGACTGCTGGGGTCAGATAGCTGAATTTATTCAGATTAAGTGGAACAGTTACAAGTTGCTATCAAACTGTTCCACTTATCTGAATGAATTCAGATATCAAAGATATTGTATCAAAGATTAGGTTATTGTATTAAAACAGTTCCAAATTATAGTACTGTGTCAAATTCTAGACTAGTGATAGAGTAGGATATTAAACACTTTTTTAAAAGAGAGCAGTTTCTTACAAAATACTAACAGTTACAAATTAGCAAAAAAAACCCAATGCTCTTTGAACAACAAAGTTCATATAGCCAGGGTTCAGATAACTGAGGAAGTACTGAATAAAAAAAGATAGACACCACCTGCTCCAGTCCCTCTGATAAAAGGAAAGAGTGAGATCTGCTCAGTTCTTTGAACCAATTGTTGTACGCATCTACATACCAGACAGAATCCTGATCCATGGATCTAAGGAGAGTGGGGCACCTGCCTGCATTCCTGCATAAGGTACTTAAGGGCTAGAGAGAGTAATGATTCTATTCTAACCCCTCACCTTAGTATTTCTATTGTCTAGGGCTAGGCCAGGGGCAGGCAACCTTTTCTGGATGCAGGCCTGAATGACCCACCCCAAGTCAAAGGAGCCATATGCCATTATCAAAATGACACTGTAAATAACACAATCTTAATGATAAAACCTCTCTCAACCCTCCAAGGCATTTACACTAATTTATATATACCTTAATAACACCTTTTATTTCTGGTAGCCCTCCCAACCCAACCCAATGATTGGTGACTCAAAGTTTTGAATGCAGATTTTGCTCCACAGAACTATCACTGCTGAGAAGCATGGCAAGTGGGTGGCCTGAAATGAGCAAGGAACACAGCTATAGCACAACTGTCCCCCCAATTCAGTGCTATGGTTCACCTAATTCAGGGATGGGCAAAATATGGCCCATGGGCCAGATCCGGCCCATGGTGGGTCTTTGTCCAGCCTGCAGTGGGTCCCTCCGTCCCCTGGCCTGGGCAGTCCAGCCATGGCACATCCTGCCACCCCCTGAGCATGCTGCAGGGCTGGGGCAGCTCCACAGAAAGTCCACACTGGGCTGCCTTTCTAGGTAGCCTGGGGGATGGTAGCTCCTTCTGTTTACCGTTGGTGGCCCCAGCCCCATGGTACTGGTGGGGACCCACGCTGCACAGCCCCAATCCTGTGCACCCCGACCCTGCTCCGGACTTGCCCACTCAGGCTCAGCAGCTGCAGTGCAGAACAAAAACTGTTGCTCAGTGTGGGGGGAAAGCAGCCCCTCCCCCTCCCGCTGCTGGTGCTTCCTAATGTAGCCGCCCAGAGCCTGCACTGGGCTTCCCTGAGTCTCTGCCACTGTCATCTCCACCTCCGGACTGCCCAGCGGGGCAGTGCTGGCAGTGCAGAGCAGCCACACAGCAGCCCATCCCAGGCACTGGGCAGCTGCAGCAGGGAACTGCCAGGAGCAGGAGGGGGAGAAGCCACTTTCCCCTAACACTGAGCAATAAATAAGACCTCATTTCTGCTATTATGCAATCTATATAAACCACACAAACACACACAAATCAGGACTGTGGCAGGGCTACTTTAAGGGCTTGAGCAGGCAGCAGAGCAGCCTGCAGGTGACTGCAGACCCAATCAAGGGGTCACATGGCAAGCAGGAGGCCACCTGATTGGAGGAGGGCTTTGGCTGCTAGAGTATAAGACCAGGCCCAGGGCCCTTTTGACCCTCAGATCCTGGCCCCAACATTGACCAGTTGAGTCCGTCAGCTGGGTCTTCACCTCCTGCCTGTACTTTCTGGAGTAGGGCTCCCCGTTCCCCGCTCAGGTGCTCCTGGGAGCGTGCCTGGCCCTGCGGGGTCTCTCCCCAACTGGCTCAGGCACTTCCAGAAGCTTACCTGGCCTCTACTCCTTCCTTGATGTTATTCTTTGCACGCACCACAACTGGTGTGCCAGGGTCTCACGGGGACTCTCACTCTCCCCCTGGAGCAGTAGGTCATTGTGGTTGGCCACTGATGCTGCTCTCTACCCACCAGAAGGTGAGGGCTGGGGTTAAGGTGCCCCAACCCACCTTTCACCAGGGTGGTAACTGGCCTGGCATTTCCTGTGGGCTCCTGCGCCACTGAGCCCCACCAGACCACCCACTCCCAGCAGGGTGCAGTTTTAGGTCAGGACCAGGAGCCTCCTAACCATCCCCTACAGCTCCTCCCTTACCTCCAGGATGATACCTATGGCCTTACAGCCAGGCACTGTTGCTGCCTCTCCTACCAGCAGGGAACTGATCTGGTTATAAAGGCAGCCAGGGATCTAAAATGGCTGCTGCAATCAGGCACCTGCTGGCAGCTTGGCTCAGGCCCTTAAAGTGGCAGGCACCGACAGTGCCCTGCCACAGTGACCCAGTAAAAGGGGCAATGTGAGTGGGACCCAGTTATACAGCATGAAAGAGGACCAGCATAGGGGCAGAGTTCGGCCCTGGAAAGGGCTAAGTGAAAATCAACTGTTTGGATGTCATCTGCGAGGCATGGGACATAGTAAAGGGGAGCTCAGAGCCGTGCATTAAGCCATTGGCATCAGGGCTTTAAATGGGCAGCCTCACACATTTTTCCATCTATTTTGACACACCAAGGAATGGCAGGTGAGGCAAGGTGAACTGCCCTAGACAGGTGGGCAGGCTATCAATGAGACCTGGCCCCAAGTTGGCCCCTGTCACAAGGACAAAAATATTTTTTCAAATAAAATTAAAATACGTTATTGTCAATGTTTGATTTTTAGTAAACAATTTGGGTTTTTCTCTGGTTCCAAGATGGCAAACCCCCTTCCCAAAAGGAGTACTTCTGGGGTGAAAGATTGGAATATGCCTGAAATAAATAAATAAATAAATATTCCTTCTTTAAAATATGCCTAGGTTGCTTTTTACAACAAAGACTATGACTAAAACACTGCAATAAGGAGATATGCAGATAGAATGTAGCTTTTTAAACTGCAATTATAATAATAAAAATGTAATTCACTATCTTTAATTTCTGGCCTCATTATACACAGGTACAAAAATTGAACTGATGAGGCTTGTTGAAGATGTAAACTACAGGATTTTTATGTATGGTATCCTTTTAATGTAAACTTAATCTATAATGTGACTGTCAACATCAGCCTTTTTTAAGTACATTCAAGCCTAAAGAACTAAGTTTATTTTTTTTTATTTTTCAGTCATAAGCCTGAAGTCTACATCCCATTGGAACAATTTGTCAATGGCACAATTCTTAATGGTTGATTAATAGTAGAGCACATAAGGATGAAGTACTCTAGTAAAAAAGATCAACATATTTTTAATCTCATTCAAATGTTTCTGACTTTATTTTAGATATCAAACATTAAATCAATATGATACATATTGAAAGGTATTTTTAATTCTTGCAAAATATCATAGAGTTGAAAGACACAAACCTGAGTTAAAAGCAATTAAAATGTAAAAAAAAAAGAAGAAAATGAAAACAATGTCTCAAGGGCAAAAACATATGGTGAATCTGATTTTCAGTATTAATTATAAAAAAGTAGCTGGCTCTTAGAAGTCAAAATGGTACAGAAAATAATGGAAACGATGAAACACCATGAATAGGAATCTTAAATTCTATCTTACATAAACATCCTTCTACATAGGTATGCATTCATACTTCTGATCAAAAAGAGAGTACAATGATCAACTTGAAGCTTGATGGAGATGCATTTCAACTCATTCCTTTCTGCTTTTGAAGGTCATTACAGATGCAAAGAAATTATCAGAATAAATTGCTGGTATTTTCCAGTAATAGTTCAAGTATTATCACAATAAGGATTACAAAATCAAGTTGAATACTAAAAAAACTATCTTACAAAAATGTTGGGAAAGAAAAACAATATGGCAATGAATGGGAACCATTTACAAACTGTGGGTGCATCTACACATACACTGTTACTGCACACTTACTTAGGTTACTGTACACTAACCGAAAATTACTGCACAGTACAGGCACATGTCTACATGTGCGTGCTAATACTGAACAGTAATTATGGTGACTTATGCCGACTCGGGTGTAAATTTGCTACCTGCATGATGCAGGTAACAAATTCACTCCCGAGTAGTTACTACGCAGTAAGGCATGTGTAGATGCCTTACTGCTCAGTAACCCTGTTTGTGTGTACTGACTTGGGAGTAATATGCTCCCAAGTTGGTGCGCACACAGCGTTACTGTGCTGTAATGCCTAGACGTGTAGACGCCAGTCTAAAAAACACTTACTTCGCAGTAATTTACTGCAGAGTAAATTACTGCCCAGTAAATGCACATGTAGACACGCCCTGTATGTAACAAATCCTTAAACTTCATACAGACTCTCTATAAGGTTGCCTAAGGAATTTTCTGTTACCTGATATACATTTCAAGTCAGGAAGACAAACTAAAAAAAAGTGTCAGAATCAGTACAGTCTTCTTGACAATATCAGAAGTAACAAATGGGAATACAATTGAATACAGATATCTTGTGTAGTACTTTCCACTTAAAAAGTGACCTGAGGAAGGGCACCCAACTATGCAGCTAGTCCAATAAAAGATTTTTAAAAAACAACCCTGCCTCTTGTTTTTTCTTTGAACTAATTTAATAACAAGAAACTGGAAAAGCAAACTCTTTCATAAAGATCTCTGTCTAAACTAAAAAGGACTTGGCTAATATACGCCGCTCATCATTGCAGACAGAGCAGAAACATAGACATTCTCCAAGAACAACATGTATTAACTAAAAAAGTTGAACTGTAAATCAGGGCAAGATTTAGGCATAGTGTAGTCTTGAAATTATACCAGATCCTAAGAAGTGTTAGTATCAGTACTTCGAGGAAGAGCCCTTGGATCATAACAAAAATAAGTCTATGATCCCACTAATTCTGGCAGATGAATTCTGACCTGATTCTAGCATCAGATGAGAAAAATGGAGAGTATAAATAATAAGAACATGGCAAAGCAAGGTGAAGGACATCTTGGTGACTGTGAATAATCAAACATAAAAAAAAAATGGAAGCTACATTACATCTATAGTACAATGAAAACCAAGGGAGCTAATAAAGGCTTCTAGTAATAAATCTTCAATTAGAAAATATATCATAATATTTGGGCAAGTTTTGGTCTGTCCATGAGGCAAGAGGTCCTCCATACAGTGGAAATTGCATCAACTCCACGTTGGCAAATGGAGGCCAATGGAATGTAGATCCCACATATGCACAATCAAGAGAGCTACTCAGTACAGAAGACTGGCTCTGAAAAGTATTTTCATAGCTTTGAGCCTTGCTCCAGCACTCATCACCTATTGGATGGGAGTTATTTCCACAGGTTCCAACCCACAAGTCCCAAAGGAGCTTCTAAGAATTTTACTGGGTTTTTTCCCCTCTCATATCCTGATCCAGAAAAACTCTTACATTCATACTTACTTTTTCTACCATGTTATAGTTGTACATATACAGAAACCTTTTTTTGTTCAGAGTCTTAGGAGACAAAGGGATGTTACCTAAAGAGAAATAATCCTCAGTAGGCAGGGCTAGGGATCGGGATCATAGGGCAGTGACAGCACAGGGCTGGGGCCCAGAATACAGCTAAAATCCACTGCCAACATGCCCCTGCAACAGGCGCTGGTTCTGCAGGCAAGGCTGTGCAGGGACTGGATCGCAGCTCTGCCTGGGACCCAGGCACAGGCCGCAGCCCCATGCTGTCACTACCCCACAATCCCAATCCCCAGCTCCCTCCTGGCCATAGCTCCATCCCATCCACCTGGCTAAGCACTCTGCCCATGTGGATCCTGGCTGGTCTCCATGGAAATCCTGGGATCTTGGGGTGCTGACAGCACAGGGCCAGGGCCTGGGGCAGTTGCAATCCACTCCTTGCATGCACTTGCCCACAGAACTGGTGATTGTCACAGGGGCATGTGGGCAGCAGATCACGGCTCTGCCCTGCACTGTTACCACCCCATGATCCTGATCCCAGCCCTGGCCCTGGCCCCACCCTCCTGTTCCACTCCTAGACACAGCTCCCCCGTCATCTGCAGCCCCATCCCAGCCACCCAGCCTCATGTCCTGCCCATGTGGGTCCCACCCCTGGTGGTGAGTGTGGGGCAGACGGCTGGGGTGCCTGGGCAGTAGGGCCAGGTCCAGCAGTGGCAGCTGGAAGGAGCAACCGTTGGGGCTGCTGGAAAACCGAGTCACTGCCCTAGCCCTGCCATGCACCGGGGGTGGTGGGACTGGCCGCACATGCCAGTCTGGGTTCCCCGTGCCTGGGCCAGGCGGGGCCAAGAGACCTGCTGTGGGCCCAACAAAAAAAAAATCTCTTGGTGGATCATATTTTGTCCACCCCTGCCCTTGTGGTGTTTAGAGATAGCAAATTTTCACCCTACTGAATGTCTGAACCAGGAAATAATTTTAGTATGTTTTTAATTTGATATTCTGCCATATGCTTCAAATTTTCACATGCTTACAAGAAGATAAGCATTACTATGCTGGATCAATCCAGTGACCCGTCTAGTCTAGTATACTGTTCCCAACTATGCACTGGATACTACAGTAATTTAAATAAACGAGCCAATTGCCTGTCAAGAATGACGGGGGGTGGGGGGCTGGGATGGAGTGCCACCACCTAGCGCCCCGTGCTGCCGCTGTCCAGTCCTTGGCGCAGCTTTGGAATCATGGTGGCGCTGCTCCAAGCTTGGAGCACTCTGATTGGCTGTTTCCATCCACCAATTAGAGTGCAAATAAAGCGTTATTGACAAACAGACAGACAGACTTAGGCTATTAGAATATTAGAATAGTGCTAATGATAATCTGTAAGCAAGAATGAATAATCCTGCCATCAAGAAAGGTTATTTCTGACCTCAAGCATGTAGTTAGTCCCACCCACTATATATATTCCCTAAACATGTGCAAAAGATCACGTTCAGTATAGAAATATTTGAAATGACATTTTTTCCTGTACTTACCCTTTTTTTTTTCTTTTGGAAAGCTGACACTGGAGCACTTTGTTTCACAACTGAAAGAAACCTCTCAGTATATTTAAAGGGGAGATATGCTCTTTCAAATGTATCTGTTTAACGATACGGGAATAAAAAGAAAAATATTTGGGTCACATAAAATGTGTGAAGTCATTTTTTTCAGAAATTTAGGGGGGATTTCATTTGGAAAAATATTGAATTATTCATTTGGAAAAATATTCAAATATTCAATATATTTATTCATAGGCTAGCTTCTCAATTGCTTGAAGTTTTCATTGGTTTAAGCATATCTTTTGTCTGAAGAAACAGTTATTCTTGGCCTTTCATGAGTACTGCCAATGATAAGACCAGCAAAGACATATTTACTTGTTTAACTTTATGCATCAGGAGTAGGTCCGTTAGAAAAAAGATCACAGCTTTTAGAATGTGATTAAATGAATTCACATGCCTAAATCTTTGCAGGAACAGGACTGCTCTAAGTATATGCCATGTCCTCTGAAAAAGAGCCTTTGTCCAGGCTGCCACATATGAGAGTACATTTAGCATTTCCTCATAACGTTTAAGCAGTAGCGGCCTTAGGGGAGGGCAAACCAGGCGACTGCCCAGGGGCCCCTAAAGTGTGCAACAAAATTTGCAACACATTTTTGGAGGGTGAAGTTTTTGCAAGGAAGTGGCTCTATTTGCATGTTAACACTGGACTATTTATCTAATTCCCCCTCTTTCTTTCTTTCTTCAACTTATTAAAAATGTTGTTCTTTCTTCAACTTATGTCTCTAAGGGGCCCCAAATGACTCTCTTGCCCAGGGCCCCAACAGCCCTAAGGCTACCACTGGCTTAAGACAAAAATAGAAAACACATTTTAGCTCTTGCTGGTGGCCATGAGCCACCTTTTTTCTTAGCCTCAGAGGAACAGAAGAAAATTCCACGAACTTCTGATTATTCACTAAAATCCTTGCCCCAGCTCAATAAGGGGAGGAGGAGTCATTACTAACCCACAACATCTCCAAGTACTTGAGACAAGCGTGTGTCTGACCGGGCTTTTCTTGCCCCAGTCATTTGGGTCCCCGGGTTCTGCAGCCCGCAGCGTCCAGGGGCATGGCTGTGGCAGGGAAAGAGGAGAACAACCTTGCAAGAGCCAGTGGCTCTCCGCGGCCAGGGGCACCTGGCGGCCAACTTCCCGGGGCTCGGGCTGCCTAACAGCCCCTACGTGACTCAGGCAGCGGTTCCCTCGTGAAAGCCTGACCGCGGCAGGGAAGGTCGCTCCTGTGCCGAGCAGGCAGAGCGCTCGGGAGCCGGGGAAAGTTACCGCAAGTGAAAAATACAGCCCCGCAAGGAGCAGCCCGGCGAGGGCGGCGCAGCCCCCTGCAGACGAGTCGCGGGCTGGGGGAGCGGGCGCGGCGGGCTCGAGCCGAGGCACCCCTGGCTCCCCGAGCCAAGCCCCGCTCCCCCGGCCCAGGAGAGACACCTAGTCCCTATGCCCCGGCCCCGCCGATGCCCCTGTAAAGGTTGCTGCGCGCCCGTCTGGCGGGCTCGTTCTGCCCCGGCCCGGCCGCCGCGCTCTGCCTTTACGTGTCCATGTCTCCGGCCAGGCTCCTGCCACGTGGGGGTTTCAAAGGCTCCGAGACCATTTGGGCTAGGGGGAGGGTGCGGGGAGGGGGGCTAGCTCTCGATGTGCAGAAAAACTGCTACCAACAAACAGGAAATGCCTAACCCGGCGGCTGCCGCTGCTGCAGAGGCAGACATCAAGGCAACGGCGGCGGCGGCGGCAGCAGCGCCCCGAGCTGCGCTCCCTGGGCCGGCGCCGAGAGGAGGCTCGCCCCGGCGGTCTGCTGCCCCGCGCGCTCCCCCTGCAGCCATGGGCTCCCGGCCCTTCCGCGGCAGAAACCCAGGTGTCGCTGCCTCGTGGTGGACTCTGACAGGTGAGCGAACATCCTTTGTCTCTCCTCCCGTGCCCCCGACCTGTCGGGGAGATGCTACTCTGGGAATGGCATCTGCCCTCCTGGTCCCCTGGAAACCTCCCTCTTCTCGCAGTGCCCCAGGCTGGGACAGCTCTGGAGCTCTCAGCTTCCTCGCTGAGTGACTCAGAAAACTAGTGGGCAAGAGCAGGATGGACAGGAGTAAAGAAACACTGATATTGAAAGTGGCTGGAGGGGACATGTGGGTAATAACATTCACGGGAAGTGTCTCCCCTTTGCTTTCTGATCGTGCAGGCTGTGCAGGGGGGATGTTAGCTGCTCTGGAGTAAGAGAGGAGAGAGGAGTTAGTCTGGGGATAGGGCAGCCCATTTCCATTTAAGGATGTTCTGCTGTTGGGGGTGAGGGGGTTGCTGCTTTGGCAAAACAAAGCCGTGCAAGTATGGACAGTAAATGTTGTGGGTTGGAGTTGTGCTGAAGTATGTGTATTTTATATAAGCGAGATTCAAGGAAATGGAAAGGGGCTAAGAAAGTGCAAACATGTGCAAGTGCTGAAGTCTGGCTCCCTTGGGTACCATTTTCTGACTGGTTTTGGGCCAGCCTAAAGTCTGAGAATGTCTGAAATTAAATACTAAATAAGGATACAGGAATCATCAAAATATATGGAGCCAGGGAGTAGGAAAAAACAAGATATAGTACATGAAGTGTTTTGTAGTCTTTGTCCATACTTTGAGAGTGTTCTGGAGGAAAGAACAGGTGGGACTCATGTAGAGACATGCTCTGTTGGAGTAATGTAGGTTTACTAGGCAGTTCACAGGAAGTGCTTTGTACATTTACATTACCTTCCTCTTGTTGTTGTTGTTGTTACCGTATTTTCTAAAATGTTATTATATGATCCTCTTCCAAATGTCAGAACCTGCTTTTGTGTGAGTTATGCTGGTATTTCTTTTTAAAGGGATGGTATACAACAATTGCAACCACTTTCAGACTCCCTTCCCATAAAGTTAACATTTGTATCAACTACAAATAATTCAGCAACGATGAATAAAGAGAAGAAAGAGAGGGCATTTCAAACAGGAAACAAGGTCTACTTGGTTCTATTCCAGATTTTATTTAATGCTTTGGATGATGGAGTAGAGAGAGTGTATTTGTCAAAATTATAGATGACATAAAGCTAGGAGCAGTGGCATGTCTTCCAGGGGATAAGAGCAAGATTCAAAATGATCTTAACAAATTGGAGATGTGTTCTGAAATCAGCAAGATAAAACTGAATAAGTACAAGTGCTATACTTAAGAAGGAGAGATCAAATGCATAAATACTAAATTTGAGAATAGCTTTATGGCAGAAAAAGATCTATGGATTATAGTGGATCATAGAGTAAATGTGAATCAGCAATGTGATGCTGTTGCAAAAAAAAAGACAAATCTCATTCTGGGAGGTATTAATGGAAGTTTAGTAGACAATATATGGGAGATATTCTGCTGTGCTCAGTGCTAAAGAGGCTTCAGCTAAGTATGGTATACTCTTTTGGGCGCTATGCTTTCAGAAAGCTGTTGATAAATTGGAGAGAGTCTTGAGGAGAAAAACAAAAACAGAGAGTCATTGCCCTAGCATGAGCTTTGAGGAAAGGTTTTGCTGGTCTAGAAAAGAGAACGTGATAGCATTCTTCCAGTGCATAACAGGTTGTTATTAAGCAAACTGTGATCAACTGTTCTCCATGCCCATAAGGGAAGAACAGGAAGAAATTAATTTAATTTGTTTGGATCTGGGGTTGGCTATTAGGAAAATACTTCTAGCTGTTAGAATGAAACAGTCTGCCATGCAATGTTGTAAAATCTCAGTACCCATCCCTGGAAAATTTTCAGAACAGGTTGCACAAACATCTGTGCTGTGAGATATGTCTGCTTGATGCTGCAACCGTGCAGAGGGTTGAACTAGAATATTTCTTGTGGCTTTTTTTTTTCTTTTTATGAGCCTATGCAAGAAAGATAAAAGGAATAAATTCTCTAGACTTCCTCAACCTGTTCATTATCCTTCTATCTCTAAATGTCCTTTTTTTAACTTAGCTTCTGACTCTTTTACCTCCTGAAACTTTCTCCACAAAAGATTGATTACTTAATAATAATCATGTGTATTACACTAGTGACTAAAGAGCAAGCAAAAAAAATCCAGCTCTCATGTGCAAGACGTGCAAATGCAGGCCTCATCCAAAATACATGCAGATAAGAGATACACACACAGGATGAGCAAAAGAGATATAACACATTTATCCCATCCCTTCTTTTTCTCATCCCATTTTCCCTTCTTGTCTATTCCTTTTCTCCTGTTTGCAGCACTTCTTCTTATACTCCTTCTCAGCAGCAGACTCCATACCTTTCCCATTCAGAGACCCCATTCCTTCCCCAGAATGATGGGAGTTCACATCATTTGAAGCAATATCTGGTCACAGCTTGCAAGCCATGTCCACATGAGATGCTGACAGTGCAGTCATTACTGTGCAGTTATTTAGTACTTGTATGAGCAAGTACTAAATGACTGCACAGTAGGCCAAGTTACTGCGCAGTCACACCGATGAACACCTTTTTTGTGATGCTACTGCGCAGTGGTATTGGGTATTGGTCAACATCTCCTGTAGACATGGCCACAGTGTCTTTTGTCCTATTTCTACAGCTTTGACTGTATTCTTTTTCTGCTAGCTGCTCCCCACACAGATGCTGTCTAGGGTGGGCACTGAGAAATGAGGTGGGTGCTGCTGTTTTCCTTTGACTAAAGATTAAGATCTGGATGACATTTGGTGACAAGATACATATTCTTACAAAGAGGAAACCACAGAAAAGCATGTGCTAACGCACTGTAGATGCCTTTCTTTTGTCTTATACTGCCTGTACCAGGGAGCTGGAGGACCTAAGACAAAGTTTATAGTGCGGTCAGCTCAGCTCTCTGGTTCCCACATTTACTAATATGACACTTCCATCTCCAGGGGCTTATACTTTCTCCCAATTAAATGAGTGGCAACATGTCGTTCCATGTTAAAGAACAGGTACAATGGGAGACTCCCTGGTACAATAGGATCAAATCCATTGTAATGGCCACTGGGCAAGTAAAAAAGCAGGTGAGGTAAGAATGCTATCCAGGGAGCAGGTGGTAGAAAGGAGCTGCAAATTCATTAGTAATCAGAAAGACTAACACCTAGAGACTGGGAAGTAAAGGTCCACAGGTGATAATGGGAAGAGCAAAAAAGCTTCCTGGGAAGCAGGGAGCAGAGGAATGGAAAGCAGGGTGCCTCACAGAGAAGGCCTGTGGAGGAACTAAGCCCTCTCCAAGGAGGGGGAAAGAGAGCGTGCTGAGGAATCCAGTAGGGGACTGGACTTTTGGGCGCAGGGTAGTGAGAAGCCCCCAGGGGTGGGTTACCTGGGTGGGTTTCATTTGCTGTACTAGACTGGCTAGTTTTACTGCCAGCTGTAGAACTGCCTGACCCTGGGGCTGTATAAGTTAAAGAGACTACATACTTTTTTCCCTTTTGAGCTGCAAGGCAGGTGCGTGTTATGTTCAAGCAGCACCTGGACTTTCAGTTTGTTTTCTTACTTGAGGACCAGGAAGAGACTAGAAAGGTCAGATGTTGAGGTCTTTATAGTGCCTGAGAGGCACAGAAAGGCTGGAGCCTGCTGGGGTGGGCCCAAGCTGCAAAAATTAGCCAGGGCCAAGTGCCCTGTGCCTAGCAGTAACAGAGACAGGGCCAGCAGTCAGCACCCAAAAAGGACAGAACCTGAAGATAAAAGGGCCTGAAGAAGCAAGAAATTGGACTTGGAGCCAAGAGCCCATCAAAATGACTGATTGTTGACACCTGCAAGGCATGGGCGTGGCTGTAGGGGTGTTGGAAATCACGAATACAGACTTTAAGGCATTAAATATTAAGATAAGAAAAAAGAGTAGTAGGACCTTGATCAGTGAGTCCCCATGGGTCCTGGTCACTTATTTTAGAAACAGCAAAGGCATGGCAGGAAAGTGAGGGAGAAGGGCTCAGGGACCAGATAGACAGGAGTAGAGGACCAGAGAAAGGTGCTAATATGAGGCCCAACCACATCCTGCTACACTGCCTTTTGAGTTTTTGAAAGAAGGTGCTATATTGCTACTTTTAGAAAGAAAAAAAGGTGCATTAATCATCCAGGACAAAAATTAAACAGCTACAGAAACTGCTGTTCTTATATTCCTATAGCAAGAGCCGTTATATTATACCCATAACAGTTCTTTGAGAATTAAAGTAAGATAGCAGAAATGTACAGGATTATATACTAAAATACATACAGTTTTATTAGTGTTAGAGTGATGTTGTAGCCATGATGGTCCAGGAATTATGTGAGAGGCAGAGTGTTTTGGGGGGTGCTATCTTCTATTGAACTAGCTGCATTAGAATAAAGTTAGACAAGCTTCTGAATGCAAGACATTTTTCAGCATTCTTCCTGATAAATAATGTCTTGCATTTGAAAGCTTGTCTAACTTTATTCCAAACATGCAGTTGGTCCAATAAAAGATAGCACCCCTCAAAATTTCTTGCCTATATCTAGTTTTAGGTAATTAACAATAAAGAAGTATCTTCTTGTGTTTAGGGTTCAGTCCTGCTCAACTGAAGCCAAAGTCTCATTAGCTTTGCTAGACCTAGGGCTGAGTTTATAATGCAGTCAGCTCAGCTCTCTGGCTCCCAAATTTACTAATATGACACTTCCTTCTCCAGGGGCTCGTATTCTCTTGCAGTTAAATGAATGGCAACATGTAGTAGCCACATGTTAATGAACAAGTACAAAATTTTCAGCTGGAAGTGTTGTTATAAAGTTGACAGTTGCCTCGTTAATAATAGATGGCATACTTAAAGTTTAGAGTAGCTATAAACCATATTTATAGATCATTGTTCCTAATTTGTATAGCTTGTTGTGGTTATTTGCTTGAAAAAGGAAGTCAGCCTCTTGAAGTGTCTCCTGAACACTGAACAACCACAGTTAATTGTGTTGGATCTCAACAGGGAAAAGGGAACACAGAAGCAATACAAGAGAGTAAGATGCACCATCATCTTCAGATTTAGAAAAATGCTACCAGGAAAGGAAAACTTCTAAGAAAAAAACCTTATATTTTCCATAGCTTGTATATTTTAGGATAGCAAAGAGATGATCTACAATAAATTTTGTGCACATTTTATTTTACTCTAACAAGTAATTCCAATCATGTATGTGACTATTCATAGTAATAGAACTGAACATGCATCTATTTACAAAAATGGGGCCTTAGACATCACTATGCAAGCCCACTAAATATCTGCCACACCTGTCTTTGCCTGTGTATCATTTATGGTCTCCATTTTAGGAACTTAGGAGCTGCAATACTGAATCAGACCTAATGCCCATTTAGTAGTGTCCTATCTCTGACAGTCAGCACTAGCTCTTTCAAAAGAAGGGGTATAAAGTTCACAGGAGATGTCACATTAGGTCTCAGTTGGATCTCTATTAGTTAAAATTGGCTTTTCCTCTGGAGTGTAAAGTTTCCTGTCACTTTCAGAACTTTTCTTGTCACATAAAAAGATTATTATACTGAATAATTTCTTATGTAACTCTCTAAACTCTTTTTGAATCTCCTTATATTCTTGACCTTAGGGCTTTGCTGTAGCAGTGACTGTGGAAGCCTTATTATATGTTATGTAAGAAAAAGTTTCTTCTTCTGAATTTGCCACCATTTAATTTTACCCTTGCTTGTTTATTATCAGGGAGAAAAATAGCCCCCAATCTATTTTTTCATATACAATTCATTATTTTATGTATCTTTATCATGCCCCCATATAGGTGTTTCCTTTCTAAATTATTCAAATCCTTATCAGTCTCTCAGTATACATGAGTTTTTCCATTCCACTAATAATTCCTCTCACTACCTTTTTCTAAACGCCTTCTAATTTTGCAACATGCTTTTTGAAGAGAAACGTCCACTTCTGCACACAATATTCCAAATGAGGCAGCGCCATTAGTTTATAGAATAGCATTATTAGACTTTATGGTTCTCCATCCTTATGCATTCCAGCACTTCTTTTACTTTTTTGACTGCAGCTTCGTATTGAACAGCAGTCTTCATTAGCTCTCTATGTACAGTTATAACCAGGTCCCCTTCCTGAGCAGTTCAGGTTAATTTAGGATCTCCTATACTAATAGTTTACGCTTTTTCTTGAAATGTGCCTTGTTTTGAATTTTTCAGTCCAAAAGGTCTTTTGCTACCATATTGCACATTCACCCAGCTTTGGTTCTTACTGAAGTCCCCCATCATCCTTTCTGGTCCTGACAGCCCTAAATAGCTGTTATCTTCAAATTGATCCAATAAAATATATCAGCCACAGTAATCCTTGCCTCTTGCATATTTCCTGGACCATCTTGGCTACATCACTCCAGTGCTACCATCTGCAAATAGTGCTTTTTCTTAACTTACCCCCTTTCCATGTTTTAGTAAATATTAAATATATTACAAATATTAAATATTATACTAGGTTATTAAAACACAACCTAGTACAGAGTATTGATTATCCTGATATTCATTTTTACCGTGATGAAAACTGACCCTTTAATCCTATCTTTTCTGTCTCCTAACCAGGTTTTGAACCATGGTAATAATAACTTGCTTCTTCAAAATAGTACGTTGTCTATTTAGTTGCTTCTAACTCCTTGTGCTGGTCTATGTTAATGGTCTTTCAGAAATATAAATAAATGGTCCAGCAGCTTTTTTATCCACAACTTTAATGATACAAAGGGAGAATTCTGTGCCCGTAAAACCATGTCCCTTTGCAGCAGCTGTGCTAGGCATTCCTTATCTTATCATAATTTTTAATGCTTTATTATTTGACTTTTAATCACTGTATTGTTTTTAATAAGTTGCCAGATGCAAGGTAAGGCTTACAGGTTTGTAACACCTCTAAAATATTTATTCCTGTACATCACCCAAAACAACACAATATTTAGAGAGCTTCCAGTTCCAGTTTCTATTAGGGCGGCGGCTATTCATTTGGGAAAGGGTTTGTAGGATCTAGCTACCGGTGTTTTTGCCTTGATGGAAGTCAATGGTTCTCCTCTGTCTGAATGAAATGAGGACTATTTCATTAATATTTATCAGGAACCTCCTGGAAGAAGCGGAGGGCAGCATCAGTCGCTAAGTTTAGGTATTGATGGGATATTTCAAGTTGGGCTGCCAACCCTCCAGGACTGCCCTGGCGTCTCCAGGAACTGGACACAGATCCCCGGGAGACTGCTGAGAGTCACCTGGGAGATACATGGTAGAAAAGTCACTAAAATACACATTACATGCTGAATCTGATATATACAGTAGTCCAGTGGGGGGAAGTGGGGGTTCAATGTAATAGTCATGTGCTTTGTGTTGTAAAGTCATCAATGTCATTATGTCATGTAATGACACCTCCCAAAATAGTCAAACAAAGTCGGCAACCCAAATTTCAAGTCCACAAAAGGAGGCTGACTTGCGGCTGTTTAGCTTCTGAAAGTGTTTTATCAACTGTCTTTAAGAAATATTTCAAGTCTGAAAACCGAGCAGCTGCTTCAAGAGTCAAGGTTTGGAAGCACGGCTCTGAATGGCGCACAGCGAGGGGCTGGGGTGGGTTTTTTTAACACCAAGTTAGAAAAACAGTCTGGTTTTTTTTCCTCAAGCGCCCTGCGCGACGCGGCTCCTAGCACTACCCTCGGGGCCGCAGCCCGGCTCAGCCACGCGAGCTTGGGGGAGGACAGGAGCCCCCGCCCCGCCCCGCCCCGCCCCACTCCGGGAGGGCCCCACCTAGTGCCAGCGCCAAGCGGGCAGCGGCGTGCACTCACATTCTCCAACACGCACGCGCTACAGTGAGCCTTCCCAGCCACCGTATCCCCGCGCTGCGCCGCATCGCTGTGTACGCATGCGCGAGGCTAGCTTCGTCGACGTAGCATAGCGGGGCAAGGGGCTGGCGTCAGCCGCTTCCGCCTGGCCACAGCTAGTGCGCAGGCGCGGCCCGAAGGCCCGCGGGCGCCTCCCGAGCTTGCTGCGCGGGGCCGGGGCAGGGGCCGGGGCCGGGGCCGGGGCCGGGCAAGATGAAGCTGTTGCGGAAGAGCATCGAGAAGGACAACGCGGGGCAGGTGACGCTGATGCCCGAGGAGCCCGAGGACATGTGGCACGCGTACAACCTGTTGCGGCCGGGCGACAGCCTGCGCGCCTCCACCATCCGCAAAGTGCAGACCGAGTCGGCCACGGGCAGCGTGGGCAGCAACCGCGTGCGCACCACGCTCACGCTGTGCGTGGAGACCATCGACTTCGACTCGCAGGCCTGCCAGCTGCGTGTCAAGGGCACCAACATCCAGGAGAACGAGTACGTCAAGATGGGCGCCTACCACACCATCGAGCTGGAGCCCAACCGCCAGTTCACGCTGGCCAAGAAGCAGTGGGACAGCGTGGTGCTGGAGCGCATCGAGCAGGCCTGCGACCCGGCCTGGAGCGCTGACGTAGCTGCTGTGGTCATGCAGGAGGGGCTGGCCCACGTCTGCCTCGTCACGCCCAGCATGACGCTGACCCGCGCCAAGGTGGAGGTCAACATCCCCCGCAAGCGCCGGGGCAGCTGCGCCCAGCACGACCGGGCGCTGGAGCGCTTCTACGACCAGGTGGCGCAGGCCATCCAGCGCCACATCAACTTCGACGTAGTCAAGTGCGTGCTGGTGGCCAGCCCGGGCTTCGTGCGGGAGCAGTTCTGCGACTACATGTTCCAGCAGGCCGTCAAGACCGACAACAAGCTGCTGCTGGAGAACCGCAGCAAGTTCCTGCAGGTAAAGGAGTTCCTCGGAGCTGCGGGGTCCGGCAAGGGGCAGAAAAGACAGGATGCAGGAAACGGGGCGGGGTGGGTGTCAGCAAGGTGAACCTCAGAAAAAGTCTTTTAATTGATTTTAATTTTGTTCTTAATTGAGCTTAAATTATGGGCTAAGAACCAACAATACCTTTTCATTTGAGCCTTGTAAGTCTAGATGGACCAGATACTACAGATACTTGAATGCTCCTCCCTTGCTAAACACCCCCCTCTTTGTCCTTACCCCCCAGTGTAACCTACAAAAAGTTATTAATTGTCTTCAGCAGCATTTGCCTGGATATGGCCTATGTAATATACCCTGAATGTGAGGTAAACTAGGTCACTTTTACAAACAATTCTGTTAGCATCTGGATCTGGCATGTCTGAGTTAAGATGCTACTGATCATTTTTTTCTGTCTTGGATTTTGTTTGGGCAGTCTTAAGGTTTCATGTACTGCTCATGTCTTACCTATTTTTTTTTTCATTGGGAGGGTGGAGAAAACAGCTTTTATTAGCTCTGGGTTTGTTAAAGATGCATTAACACATTTTGAGTTAAGCAGGCCTCCAATCCAAAATCAGGCTTTCAAGTTCTGGGGGTTCCTGTGATTTCTGGGGCACAAACTTGGTAGCCTCAGACATATTAAATCATTATGTAGTTTAATGGACCTATATTCATTTCTGTTTCATGTAAGTGGGAGAACAGAGAGTGCCCCCCCCCCATCAATTTGAGGGACAGAGTCCAGTTGTTTTTTCAGAAATGCACATGTCCTGCCTGTGCAGACATGTGCGATGTGTTTTCTGGTAGCGTAGAACAGGGGGCTGCAACCCCTACCGCACATGCCACAGAATGGTGTGCAAAGCCATTTTGTTGGACATGCCATAGCCGACCCAGGCTCTGGACAGCTGCCACCAGCCACAGAGCCCGGGCTGCTTGCAGCAGGCAGCTAGGAGGCTGCAAGCCCTGCTGGAAGCAGCCTGGGCTCCCTGTCAGGCAGCAGCTGCCCAGAGCCCAATTCGACTGTGGCAGGCAGCTGGGAGGCTACAGATAGCTTCACTTGGGTCCAGAGCACCAGTACTAGTACTGGCTCTATGGTGGTGGCGGCTGCACACAGACCTTGGGACAAATGGTAGGGAAGGGGCCAGGGCAACACAACTGCAGCTCCTCCACTGCCATCCACCTGGAGGTGCACATACAGCCTCTGCCACAGAGCCTGTGCCGGGGCCTCAATGCAGCTGTCTGCAGCTTCCCAGAGCCCAGGCTGGCTGTGGCAGGGAGATGGCAAACAGCTGCACGAGGGTCTTGAGCCCTGGCCACATTCTGTGGCAGCAGCAGCTACACGCACACCTCCAGGCACACATCGGGGAGAGGTTGGGGCAGCGTAACCCTAGCCTGTTCGCTGCTCTCTGCCTGGAGACGCTTGTGCACCCGCTGCCAGCAATGAGGATCTGACTCCTCACAGGTCCCCCACCATCTGCCCCTGGCACACCAAGTCAAGGCATTGGGTCAAATTTGAAGTGTTTTTGGCACTCTGGCCAAAAACGTTGCTAACCCTGGTCTAGAATGTCTTCTCTCTACTTTCATAATGTCTTCTCTATATGTTCACAGGCAAAGTTGCAGGGAAAAGAAAAGGAAACTTTTTTGAAACTAGCAGAAGTGCAGATTCTGTAGGGTTTTGGTTTTTGTTTTGTTTTGTTGTTGGCCAAATACTTGTTTTCAAGAGTTTAGCATTTAGAACTAATTTTGAATGGAGGAAGTATTTTTTTCCCCTTTAATTTACTCAAAAAGTGCCCCTTTAGGAAAAGGATAGTAACAATCTTTTTTGTTTTAAAGGCACATTGTATCAGATGTAAGCATCTGAAAATACAGTAAATGATGGAAAACATATTTTGGGTCTGGCTGATCAACTAAATGCGATCCTATTTTATCTTCCTTTTTAACTTTTATTATAGGTCCACTCATCCTCTGGACATAAATATGCGCTGAAGGAAGCCCTATGTGACCCAGCAGTAGCCAATCGTCTCTCTGACACCAAGGCAGCTGGCGAGGTCAAAGCTTTAGATGACTTCTACAAGATGTTACAGCATGAGCCTGACCGGGCTTTTTATGGTCTCAAGCATGTGGAGAAGGCCAATGAGGCCATGGCCATTGATACTCTCTTGATCAGTGATGAGCTGTTCAGACACCAGGATGTAGCTACACGTAGCCGATATGTGAAACTGGTAGATAGCGTGAAAGAGAACATGGGCACAGTGCGCATCTTCTCCAGCCTCCATGTGTCTGGGGAGCAGCTTGGCCAGTTGACAGGGGTGGCAGCCATCCTCCGCTTTCCTGTTGCTGAGCTCTCTGATGAGGAGGATGAATCTAGCTCTGAAGAGGATTGATGGAGGTGCTTCCCTTTCCCCATAGCATAATAAGACTGAGTGACAGTTAAAACCTTCCTTTCTCAAATACTGTTAAGCAGATGTGCTGTGCTGCGTGATTTGCATATTGCAGGACTGTGTTTCTTAAAGCATCTAGCTTTTAGTCAATCCACTCTAACAGATATCCATGTATGTTTGCACTTCCTATGATAGTGTACTGTAGGTTAGAAATGACTCTACAAACTACACCCTGGATCTCCAGTAGCACAACAAACATCTGATTTTGCTCATGAAAGCTGCTGGCTAGGTATTTTAAAGCAGACAAGGAACTGAACATTTTGGAGTGGGTACAAAAAAGGTTAATAAATTAAGAAAAAACAGTGCAAAGTGTCACAGTTCTTATTTAAATTAGTGCTTGTAAACAGTGCTATAATTTACAGGAAGTAACTTGCTCTGTGTCTTATTTGGAACTAGAAATATTATTTTTATTCAGAGACTCCATGTTTTCCTCACACACAGAGCTGTGTTTACAGCTTGATCAGGAACACGGGAAGCCATGCCTAACTGACATAAAAAAGAGTAAATTATAGAAGGGATGAGGTGAATAATAAATATGGCTGTGACCTACGCAAGAGTCTAGCCCTTTGTCTGACATTAGGCAATGCAGTGGGAGGAGTGCTCCATCAAAACTGAAATTTAAAAATATCAGCTAATAAAAAAACCCAAAAAACTTCACAATTTTTCCTTAAATCTGAGGTTCAGGTTAGGTTCTGGAGCTGTGTAGGCCACATTTTAGATAACTTTGAATGTGCTACCTGGGATTTTTTTTATGTGCAAGTGGTGTTATCTGTGATGTTAGTCACGTCATACACTCTTGCTTTAAATTACTGTTTTCCAATGAATTAACAGTAGGATAGTTTTAGGGTCTGATTCTTCAAACTGTTACTTGCTTGAATAAGAATTTGCAGAAGCAGGTCCGTACTCCTTTCCCAGGAATTATTTTGACAACAGATGAATGGCTTGGATCATAATTTCATAACCAATCATTCTTAATATATATACTCTTTTAAAACAGGTGCATCTTGCAGTTGATAAAACCAGGAAGGTTTTAGCCTATTTAGAAATATTGGCAACTAGAAAACTATAATATAATTACTTTTCAGTTTTATTTAATCTATTTATACATATTTATTAAAGAAACTCAAAATTGAGTTCTTAGTGTTAGTAACCCTATTTTACTTACAGGTTAAAGCAGAGCTATCCAACTCCTGCATACCTGGGGCTCACAGGCTGCATGCCTCTCATAAGACCAGGCCTGTCCCGCTGTGCCCTGAGCACCTTATCATACTGCTCCATATTCCCTTCCATTTTCTTGGCAATACATCACATAGTGAATGCAACTCTGCTGTACTGTGCCAGCACCCACTCTACTGCACAGGATCCCTGGGTCCCTTTGACTCCAGGCTACAAATTACCTTGGCTCTGTTCCAGAGGCAGGGCAGACAGTGGAAAGCCAGAGGAGGGAGGACTCCAGTGGTGGCAGCAGCAGCTACAATGATTGGGGGGAGCAGGACCTGAATTGGGAGTCCAGGAGCTGAATGTGATCCATGGGTTACCAATTAGACAGCACTGGGTTACGGAGAAATGCTTAGCCAAAGGAAATTTAAAAAAAATGCCAAAGAAACAAACCCCACTTCCCCTCGTTTTCAGATTCTGTAATATAATTAAGGTAGATTTTTGTATAAGTGAAACTTAAGGGGCTTTTTTTTGTTTGTTTTTTTTAAGCGATGTTGACCGGAAAGACTTGGCTCATACTCTTAAATTGAGTCTTTTCTAAGTGAAGTAATAGAGCATTTTTTTAAATAAGATTTTAAAAATTGTTTAAAGTAATTAATTACAGCTGTTTCTAATCTAAGTAAAATGGCTTCATTTCAAAATAGCATTTAACCTGACACTACTCATTATTTTATAAAAAAAAAAAAAAATTTACACAGGTTCTTGTTGATGTAGCCCCTTTGTTTCTGTTTTCAAAAGCAGGAAAAAGTTGAGACCTGATGTTGACATGGTAATTAGTGAGGCCTCTTGCAATGCTATAAAGAAGACCTGATCAATAAAACACATCACTTAACCATTAAGAGTTATTAAATTACTAATAATTAAATTATTCATTTATTCTTTATAATTGAGTCCTTTTAAATATAATTAGTCTTTAACAAGAGTTGCCAATCTCAGCAGTTAAAATTAGCCACGATGCTTGACTGATCATCAGGGGCCAAGTAGTTGACCGGGGGAGGGGGGTCATAGTTCCTTGCAAGTAAAAATAAATAAATAAAGATCATAAATAAATAGTAAGTGATTTTAGAGGCCGGCTTGAGTTTTCTTTTGGGTTAGTGCTAATGCTAGCAAAAGCTTGAGGATGACTTGGTATAGTTACTATTTCTATCCCATTATAACATTTTCGTGTTCTAAGAAAAATCCTTTTGGAATAAAACTTTCCATGCTTAATTGCATTCATGTGTATTTTTGGTTAGGATGTTGATCTTAAATACTGCAAGACTTTCAGCATTTCATTTTGAGTTACGATGCATTTTCATGGTAGGATTAATATGAGTACTTTTCTTCAGTTCATGTAGCCCAACTGAGAGGTCATTCTGTGAAATAACACTTGGTGTTGTGTCCAACTGGAATTGTACTTTGGTATGGCACTTGACTCTTTCAGGGGGATATGGTACTTTGCATAAATCTGACTTTTATAGTAAATTGGTAAGGAGCTTGTCATTCATGGATATTGAGGGGGAGTTTGGTGATAATCAGTGAAATTATAATTTATAAACAGATGTGGGGCGGAGAATTTTCCCAAACGGAAAATTTTCCAGTGCTTAATTTTTCCTTGGGAAATTTTCCATTTCTAAAAATACATGGTTTCAGAAAATTTATTTGTAACAATGAATGGATGCCAATACAATATTAGGCAAGCATGGCAGTTTTAAAGTTGTAATTAATGTTTTTTCAGGTGACTATCCCTAGGAACTGTGTGAGAGAGTACATATATCTTTTATTGATTTGTAAACAGGAGGATAAATGCACTCGCATAATCCAAACCAAAAATCAAGTTATGAATTCACCTAATTAGCTGTGCAGGTCAAATCAAAACCAAAGCACAGCATATCATGCAGTTTTTTTGGGTGTGCTAAAATTAGTCTGTCAGCAGTTTTCTGTGCCTTCAGTTTTTTTCTTAAATTTAAACAAACAATGTAAGAGAAGTACATGCTATTGTGTATTGTCCTTTACATTTTTACAAGTGTTCCAATAAAAATAATATTTTTCACATAAAGCTTTGAATTTGTTGGAATATAACATTTAAACCACATTAGGTGTGCTGTATTTAATTTTTTGCCTAATCAAATATTTTCAGTTCAAGTACTTGTGGCTATTAGGACATAAAATTAACGTGGGGATACATTTTTAATTTTGTTTACTAAATATAAGTCAAAGAATTTTCCAGAAAATTTTCCAATTAAAATTTTTCTGAAAAACCCACATCTCTGCTTCTAAACGCTGCTGATACGTTAATGTAGGCAGCTGACAAACTGTGCTAAATCCCAGCTTTAGCAACTAACCCTGGCATGTTAAACTCATTTGGCCCTGTTGGACAGATCAGCCTGCAGACTGGCCCAGCATGGGCTGGTTTGGTGCAGGAGCCCTGGACTGACCCCGCACATTCCCACCCCTGGGCCCTGTGTGGAGCACACCCTGGCCGCAGCCCTCTGCACCAGGCACACCAGACTTTCCCTTGCATCTTGTGGTGTACGTGGCTGGCTGGTCCAGTCTGAGACCCACGGGCCGTACTGCACCACAGTTGATAGGGCTCTACATGCTGGATCTTTTTCACCTCTGAACTTGCCTGTTTGAGTTGAAACCTTTCCATATGTGGATTAAAATTAAGGATAGGGCAGTACTTGAGTTGTAATTTAAAGAAGATAAGGCCTTAGTGCAGTGTGTGTGAAGTAACAAGAGTTTGCTTATGCAAATTCAACTACAGGCTTTTTGCCTTAGATACTGATCTTGCGAGGTGCTCTATGTCCTCATTTATTGAAGATGTCACTTGTTAAAGAATATACAATTAGCAGAGTTCTCTAAAACTTAGAACTGTTATGCCACAAGGAAGTTCTTAACCTTAATGAAAGACTAGCATTATCTGCACGTCACTAAGCATCCAACAAAGAATGGCACTCTTCGGAATCCATTGAATTTATGCCAGTTGAAGGGTATTCAGTACCTGGAAAGGGTCAAATGTAGTAAATAGTCTTACATCCAACAAGTCAATTCATTATGTCTAAATAATGAACAGATGCATGTTAAAAAGCCAAGGCATGTTATCAAATATTGCAGTAATCATCCAGGTAAGGTTTATAATTAAGATCAGACTGCAGTTTCTAGTTTGTATTAATAACTGTCTCCTTTAGTTTGAGATTCAAATATCTTTGTCTTTTGAGTAAAATAAATCTGCATTTATGGTGAATTTCATTCTCTACAGTGCTTCTGTTCAGGTTTTTTGAATGGGAAATCTGCAATTCCTTCCTGGATGTGGATAAAAATACATTTTGTTTATTTATTTATTTTACTATTATTATTATTATTGTAATAGTCTGCTGAACAAAGTAGACTTGCAGGCAGCCAAAAGCTTGCAACTCTGTTAACAAAAGTTTTGAAGAATAATACAGATGCTCCATGTAGAAAAATTAATCATTTTTCAAGAAAAAGCTTAAAGGCCCTATCTCAGGGGTGGGCAAAATGTGGCCCACGGGTCAGATGCAGCCCGCCGGGCCATTTTATCTGGCCTGCAGGACCCCTAAAAATTTTTTTAATTAATATTTATTTGCCCCTGGCTGTCTGTCATGCAGCCCTCAATGGCTTGCCACAACTCAGTAAGTGGCCCTCCGCCCAAAATAATTGCCCACTCCTGCCCTATCTGCATTTAATGTGCCCTGGTGCTCAGTTACCTGAACTCAGCACAGTTCTTTTCATGTTAATACCTTAATAGATAATGTTACCAGAATTTATTCTACTTAAATTCATGTATTGCTGAGTCCCCTGCTAGTCTTACTTAAATAGTTAAGAGAATTTTGAATGAATTCAGACCCCCTGTTGGCACGCACACTCACATGGCTAATATCTTAACTTTTATACAAATCCTATATAAGGATATTTTGTTTACCATTAAAAGTCAGTAAATATTAAGCAACCTAGTCATACTCATTTCCTGCCCTAAGCATATCTCTTCCAACAGAAACTAATATAACTAGGGATTTCTGAACTAGGATTTGGTCAGAAAATGGAGAGTTCTCTTATTTGTGTGTGATTTGTTCCTTAGTGGTAGCAAACAGGACTTAAGTTTGCCTTTTTGGAAGCAAAATGACAAGTATAAATTGATGATAATTCTATATCATATGGTGTAGCTTCTCATTATCTTACTAGTCTCTTATTCCAAGAAGTGACTGCTTTTCCAAGATGAAGTGTGTCAGTTTTGAAATAAAAATAAATTTATACTAACAGCTGTTGTTCTTCATATCAAGCACTGGGCCCTGGTCTTGCAACCCAGGATGTTCTTCACTTAAAGCATGCGAGTAGCCTTACTAATTTCAGTTAAGGCCTCCATCCTGCAAGCAGACAGAAGTAGAATCTGGGTTATTCGTATCTGTGTGGTTTGCAAACTTTACTTTGCAGAAAGTTGCTGAACTAAGAATTCTTCAAACACTCAACTGTTTACTGGAGCTTTTACTTCAAAAGGTACCGCTTCTCCAGTCAGCTGGAGCTAGTCAGCAGTCCAGCACAGCTTATCAGTGGAGTGATGTTCTTTGAAATAAAAGCCATAGCAAACAGTTGGAGCACCTCAGTGGTCCCATGCAGCTGTTTGTTGTCAACATATACCCCCCAGATACTTTGTAAACCCTTGTATTCACAGGGGGTTACTTCGGAAAAAAATACAGCTGATATCTACTGCCAAATGTTTCTGAATTGTTTTTCAAAATGATATCTATAAAAGCATAAAAACATTACCACGTTACCAGCAAGTGGTAAAAAAAAAAAAGTGTGTGTACAGTAAAAGCTTTGTTATCTGGCACCCATGGGGAATGGGGGGTGCTGGATAACAAAATATGTCGGTTGAACAGGCGTCTTTGCCTGTTCGTGCCGCCGCTTCTCCTGCTGCGTCCAGGGTATCGCCACCCCTCCCACTGCGTTGCCACCCTTCCCACGGGCCCTGAGGGACAGGGACGTGGGTCCCGTGCAGCCTGCTATGCTCTGGGCCATGGGGGCTCGGCAGTGCAGGCTGCTCTGCCCCGCGCCGTGGGGGCTTGGAGAAACCGGAAGTGCCACAATGGGCACTTTTGGTTTCAGTTTACCTTATAAGCCGGCATGCTGGTTAATAGAGCATGCCAGCTCGTAAGGTGCCGTTTAATGGAGCTTTTACTGTATATATGTATGTGCGTATGTATATAAAATCACTTGCTTTACCTATTTTGCATGCATGCATACATCTGTTATCTGGCTTTTGAATAACCAGAACACTCTGGAATTTCTGGCCAGTGGGGGGGAGGGAGAAGAAGCTTGCGTGCGGCTGCCTCCAACCACCACCACCATTCTGTATGTGGTGGCCGCCGCCGCCACCCCCCTGCTCTGCATCTGGCCGGAAACTCCCATGCCTCAGGTAACACATTTTTAGGTTACCAGCACCCTCCATTCCCCACTTGTGCCGGATAACAGGAATGTTACTCTGTGTGTGTGTGTGTGTGTGTGTGTGTGTGTGTGTGTGTGTGTGTGTAATATTACAAAAGCCTTTGTCTGTCCATCTGTCTATCCATAATGCTTTATTTGCACTCTGGTTGTCTGAAACAACCAATCAGAGTTCTCCAACAGTGTTCTGGACAGGAGATGGCAGCAACGTGGTAGAACGCCACTGTGACAGTGGAGACAGAGCAGGGAGGCAAGGCGAGGCCAGCAACGTTGGCCTTGCCTCCCCGGCCCTGCTACCTGAAGGTGGCAGCAACTGAGCAGCTGGAGCAAGCGGGAGAGGCCAGCCTGGCCTGCCCCCACTCCTCTGTCCCTGCTGTCATGGTGGCGCCATCCCCCAGCAAGGCCAGAGCAGAGGGGTGAAGATGGCACTGCTGGCCTCGCCCCTCCCCGCTTCTTAGAGGCGTCAGCAGTACAGGGTGCTGGCAGTGCAGTGCTAGCCTTGCCCCACTGCTCTGGTGCACAGGGCCGGGGATGGGAGTGGGACTCATGGGGCCAGAGGTGGAGCAGTGGCACTGCGGGGTGCTGGGTGGCGGCACTCCATCCCTGCCCGCCCCCCGCCATCAGTCATGGCAGATAACAGCAAGGATGGACTGGGTTGGCAGGGCACCACCATGATGACGGGGATGGAGCAGGGTGGCAAGGCTAGCACCACTCACTGTGCCAGTGGCCTCCCCCCCACCCCCTGGGCCGGCTGCTTGGAGGTGGCAGTGCTGGCAGTGCAGTGCTGGCCTCGCCCCCCCGCTCTGGCGTTGCTGCCACCACAGGGCCCCAACAAAAGCCGGCAGGGAAAGGGAGGTGGCGGGGAGGACATGGAAGTGGGAAGGGGAGGGGGGGAACAGTGGCAGCGCCCCACTGCTGGGCCCTGAGAACAGCCAGGGTGGGGGATGTGGGTGTTGCCTGTGGCTAGACATGCAGCGGTGGCAGTGTGGGGAGCTAGGTGGTGGCTGTGGCCACTGCATGCAATCTTTCCCCCCTTCCCTCTGCCTGGGAGGCAGCAGTGCCGGGGGGGGGGGGGGGGGGGGGAGGGCGCGGTGCACTGGCCTAGAGGCAAAGTGACAGCAGAGCAGGGCAGTGGGTGGCTGTGCTCTGTCTCTGCCCACCCACCCCCCTCTATCATTCTGACGGACAGTTGGCTAATATATACATGTGTGTGTCTGTATTGAGGTACTATGGGTCAAAATGCAAGGGGGTTGGGGTGAAAGGGACTTGGTAGTGGAAGTCTATTACAGGCTGCCATACCAGGAGGATGAGCTAGACCTGGAATTCTCAAGGCAGCTTTCAGAGGCAGCATGCTCACTGGATATGGTTGTCATGGGTGACCTTAACCAGGAAAGTCTAAGGATGGAGAAAGAGGCATACAGACTATGGAAGCAGGGGGTGTCCACCAAGAAGGAATATACCTGCTTGGCTTGCACTTGCAGGGACTTAGTTAGAAAGGCAAAGGCAGCAATGGAACTCAGGCTGGCAACAAATATTAAAGGTAATAAAAAGTCCTTTTCAGTTGTATAGGAAGCAAAAAGAAAGTGCATGGTAACATAGGATCCCTATAGGACAGACTAGGGCAATTAGTGAAAGATAGGAAGGACAAAGCTGAGCTATGCATTGAGTTCTTTGCATCAGTATTCCTGAACACAGATGTAGGCATATCTCCAAATTGGACTGTAGACGGGCATAAGAGGTTCACTGGCCCACCAATGGTTAGCACCAACCTAGTGAAGGGACACTTAGAGGGGCTTGATATGTTCAAGTCAGTAGGCCCAGATGATTTTCATCCAAGGGTGCTGAGGAAATTAACAAGTGTCATAGCAGAACCACTGGCAAGGCTGTTTGAAAGCTCATGGCGCTCAGGACAAGTCCCAGAGGACTGGAAAAGGGCCAAAGTGGTCCCTGTTTTCAAAAAGGGGAGGAGAGAGGACACAGGCAACTATAGACCAGTTAGTCTCACCTCTATCCTTGGGAAAACCTTTGAAAAAATTGTTAAGGATTACATCTGTGGGAGTCCAGCAGGAAAAATAATGCTGAAGGGCAACCAACATGGATTCATAGCAGGTAGATCCTGCCTAACTAGCTTTGTTTCATTTTATGAAACAAACTGCTTAGATGCAGGAGTCGAGGTGGGTGTCATATATTTGATTTTAAAAAAGCTTTTGATACGGTGTGCCATCCCATTCTTATAAACAAAAACTAAGCGGTTGTAACTGAGAGGATTACACTGTTAGGTGGGTGGCAAATTGGCTAATGGGACGCACCCAGAGAGTGGTGGTGAACAGATCAGTATCGACTTGGAAAGATGTGGGCAGTGGTGTCCCTCAGGGCTCGGTCCTTGGGCCAGTGCTGTTCAATATCTTCATCAGTGATTTGGACGAGGGCATGGAGAGCACACTGTCCAAATTCGCAGATGACACCAAATTATGGGGCAAGGTGGACACATTGGAAGGTAGGGAACAGATCCAGGCAGATTTGGACAGGCTGTAAAGGTGAGCAGAACAAAATAGGATGCAGTTCAACAAAGATAAGTGCATAGTGCTGCACCTAGAGAGAAGGAATCACCAACACACATACAGATTGGGGGATGACCTTCTAAGCAGCACAGCAGCAGAAAAGGAGTTGACAATGTGACAAAGTAATCGATAGAAGTAACAGCACTCTATCATGCACTAACAGATGCATCACGAACAGGTCTAAGGAGGTGATACTTCCCCTCTATACGGCATTGGTAAGGCTGCAGCTGGAGTACTGTGTCTAGTTTTGGGCACTGCACTTCAAGAGGGATGTGGGTAACCTTGAGAGGGTCCAAAGTAGGACCACTCATGTGGTTAGGGGCCTGCAGGAAAGGTCCCACGAGTAGAGATTGAGGCACCTGGATCTCTTCAGCCTCTGTAAGAGAAGGCTGAGAGGGGATCTGGTCGCCATCTACAAATTCGTTCAGGGGACAGCAAGGCATAGGAGATACTCTGTTTACCAAGGCGCCCCTTGGAGTAACTAGAAACAGTGGCCATAAATGGAGAGCAGATTCAGATTAAACATTAGGACGAACTTAATGGTAAAGGTTACCAGAATCTGGAATGGGCTTCCAAGGGAGGAGACTGAACAAACACCTGGCTGGGGTCATCTGACACCAGCACTCTTTCCTGCCCAGGGGCAGGGGTCAAACTTGAGGTCGCTTCTGACACTGAAATCTATGAGAAGTGCATATATATGAAATGGATAGTGTAGAAAGCTACTTAATGTGATCTGAAGCAGTTCTTTTCCCCTCAATCTGGGTCACTTGAATAGAATACTGATAGTTTATCTGTAAAAATAAAAGAATACAAGCCCTTGCTAGAGGACTTGTGAGTTTCTCTGCAAACAGGTATTCTCATGATCACTGCTGACCATTTTTGTAACAAAGCCCATGGACCTTCACCTGAATTCATGGTTCAGTTAAATCATGCTTTTTAGAAATACCTTGAGGTATTCATCCTCTGGTAATCTGCCTCAGTAGTCAATTCCCTTACTTTTAAGTTTAGATGCTGTTATGTCTTGGTCTCTGCAATACGAACCTGTATGCTTAATAGATGTAACATAGCTTTATAGGTACAGAATGTTGTAAGGAGAATCACAAGACCGCTGATGGGTTTTTTCAGTATGTTACCACTGAAGAGATAATGACTACAGCCATGCTAAGGAACTGGTTCTGTCAAGGATGGACAAAAGTTTCTTTGCAAGATGTGTAAAAATGTTTTGTGGGCTTCGAAGCTGGTGGGCTACACATTCTGCAAACCCCTTTTCTAAACCTTCTCTAATTTTTCAGCATCCATTTAAACCTGTGGATTACAGAACTGGAGGGAGTAGTAGTGAATGATTAATGCTGAGCCTATAATTGTAAACTCTGGCTTAATTCGTTAAAAAAAAGATGTAAAATTAATGACGGGAGGGGAAGGTTCTCATGCCATTCCTGGGTCTGGCACTGTCTAGTGATGGGTTTAGATCAAAACAGAAAAAAACAACTAATCCCATTTTAATAGTTGCAAATGTAGATGAATGAATTCACTTATTTGGTTAATAGACATAAATTGGACATAATCAATTTTCTTTAAACTATATAATCAAAATACAACCTGTTTATAGGAGTTAAAGGTAAATTTCCATGTACATTAACTCTGAAATAAATAGTTCTCTGTCTCTATCTGAAGTATTTATATTTCTAGCTATATTCCATCTTCCACAGCTTACCTAGGTTAACTGTATATGTGTTTATGCATAACATGTTTATGCTTCTGTTTTTCTTATCCTAATTTTACTATCTGTTCAAGATCATGCTCCACATCTTGTACACAAAATATCTGAGAGTAATTTTCATATTGTGAAATCAAAATTTGAAGTCCAACACTTGGGAACACTTACTCCACTAGCAAGGTATCAGAAATATTTCAAGGGTTTCGCAATTTAAAAAAAAAACCAAAGAAAACAAATCATGAGGGAAAGTTGCTCAATCTACATTTTTGAGGTAGATATAAGCAAAAGTATTAATTTAAATTGCTCTTTGATAACTAGAATTGTCTGCAGATTACTACAAAAGAAGGAGCTCTGTACCAATAGGTGCTGTGAAGTTTGCATTTGTGTAGTCAAATGAATATCTTGAATTCTTTGCAATTCAGATTTTTTTCTCCTCCTGGGAAGAGAAAAAAATGACACTTTAATTGGCTTCACAGTACATGTAATTTCTTGACTGGAACTAGAACATGCTTTAGGAGCCTGCCACATTTAAATTTTGTGTAAGAAAGTACCTTTTTAAAAAATTACAGATAGTGACATGGGTGTACTTGGTAACCATGTTGGTCTGAGACAAAAAGATATACACAAAACTAGAACTTTGGGTTCCAAAATGATACCTTTTTTAGACCAACTGGAAAATGGCAACAAAATTGTCCTTTTCTGCAAGCTTTCGGGATCGAAGTCCCTTCATCAGGCTCTGGGAAAAGTGTAGATGGTACGAGATGGTAAAAAGTCCCCATAGGTAGGAAATAAACTTCAGTTTTGCACAAAGGGAGCTGAAGATGGAAGGCTGTCCCTCTGGGTCCATGAGAAAGTCTTTGTGAGCTGTGTTGAGTAGCTCTTTGATGTGTTGATCATGTGTTGATACTTAATCTAGCCAAATGTTTTTGTGGTAGACTCATCTGGTACAGTGATACAGTGACTCTGACTTTAAAATAGGGACGACTTGCATGGCATGAAATATTTTCTTTCCCCTATACCTCCAACACAAAACCTAACCAGTAGTACTCTGTCTCAGCCTCTTGAATTAGAAATACAATTGTTTTGTTCTTTTGTAGCATCAATCCAAAATATCGCAACGAATAAAATCTTTATTGCATCTATTCACTGTGTACTGGTGGAAAATATTTCTCTCCTCATCCTGTTTGATAACTGAGTCCTCATGGAGGGTAGCTAAACTTGAAACAGTGTTAACTTTTGAATTGACTTAGGAAATACCACATTAAGCAACAGCTTCCTAGCACTGCAAGTATCTGGCAAATTTTATTGTATATTAGCATCGATCTCTTAGTTTATTGCCACCTATTTTGGTAGCTCTGAATTCTGAACAAAATGTAGCTACTCTGGGTAAAATGCAAATGGTTATTTTATCACTATTTATCCTACTTAGTGTCAGGCAGCAGCTCTCTGACACAAACATTTTGGATTAGATAATATTAATTAGTTGAAATAACTTTTTTTGCAGAGCCATATATACTAGTTTTGAGAGTTGCTCAGATCCTAAATAGAACTTCTCGATACCCCAGAATAACCAAGAGCTAAGTAGTTAAGAGGGCTGGCTTGGAGCATGGGAGATTAATATTAAAGTTTCTCTCCTTGAACTAATGTTGAAGTTTCTCTCATTTATTACAACCATTGAGCTTTAGAGTTAGTCTCTGTGTCTCAGTCTCTACAATTAAATCCATTCCATTTTATTTCAATAATAAGAGTTGGGTGAGAGACTGACAGTCAGTTGGAATCTTTGCCTGGGATATGAAATAAAGGTTCAAATGCCCAGTTTACATCAGACAAAGGCATATGACATTGAGTCTCTTTCTTCCCAGTGGGTTTGAACCTTCATCTCCCATTTCTCTAATGACTGTCCTAACCATTCATCTCAGCTGGTGGTTAGTGTGAGGTAGAACACTCGCTTTCCTCCTTCCATCCCTCAAAAAAACTTTAGAAAGGTTTTGGGCTGATGCAGAATAGGACTATTTTTGTACTTTCAATCTTCTGTGGGAGAGCAGGATAATTTCCCACCAAGTTCTAACCCAGTGTCTTCAGTTTATTAGAACCAAACTGACTGTTAATGCTAGAATTTCCAAACCAGAAATGAAACAAACATCAATAATGTCAAATGAAAGGCAAACCTAATTGCCTTTCAATAAAAATGAGCCCTTACGTTGCAATTCCATTTGGTAGAAAATGGAATGCTGAAGAAGACGGTTGTAGCTATAGGTGGATCTGGGCACATGACATGTTACACCCATGTAACATGCTTGTATTCTGATGTAAACTAAAAGGAACAGACAATATGCAGAGACGCTTAACAACTGAAGTGTTTCAGAGGACCAGCTATACAAATGTACAAGCCTTGTGAAATGTTTCAGAGGCATCTGAAATGCTCCACATCAAAATATCGTTAAATGGGGTGGGGGGGTTGTTTCGCTTTTTGTTACATATGCGTGGGGAAAGGACGGTGAGCAGGTGGATAGCCTGCCAGCTGTCCTGCCATTGGGCCTCTTCTGGATCATGGGGCAGAGCTGGGTCCCCACTGGGACTCCTACATCCCCTGCTGGAAACCTTTACCCTGTCAGAACTTGTGGCTGCTACAGGAGGTAGAGCCTCCACCTGGCGACTAAGCAGGGGAGAGGTTTGGGGCTGGAGTGTTAGACTCCCAGTGGTGGGGCTCGTGAGCGCCTGCTGCCTCCCCCACCCCCTTACCTCTTCATTCTGGGCTCTCTGCTTTCTCTTCCGCTCCCCTCTATCTCCCATCCTTGTGAGGACGAGCATAGCTGCAGTGTTTTGAAATGTTCCAGTCGGGGAATGGTGCAGGGATTTTGTGTACATTCCCTGGCTGAAACTTTTCCAGGTGCATTACACTTGAAGTATTTCAGTTGTTATGCATGTCTGCACCCGATTAACCCTTTTACTGGTGTAGCATACTAGAATCTGGTGGAGTGTTACTTCCGGGGAAGAAATAAACGCTACTCTGGCATAGCTTACTCTGGCGGGAGGTGATATATAGTTGCTGCTGTATCAGCACTACCATTTGCTTAATGTATTACCAGTTTCCCTGCCAGCTGTGAGGCATTGGAATAGCTCCTACTGCAGCAGCTACATGGGAAGGCACTGGTCTGCTCTGGCAGCAGTGTAATGTATATCAGTTTTGTCCACCCATATAACTTATATTAATTTGCAGGTTACATAGCCTTAAACTTTAAGTGATGCTGGCAGCAAAGTTTATTTAAGTCATCTGATGCTTTACATTATGAATCATTCTTAAAGTTTCCCTGAGAAGTTGCTATATATGTCTGCTATCTGCAGCAGGCCTCTGGTATTTGGTAAAGAGAAATGCCCTTCTTTTCCCTGTTGTTTTCAGATTTGAAGCTGGTCTGTACACAGGTTTTTTACTACTACAAGTGTTTTTGATTTAGGGGAGTGATTGTTTTTTATTACAGTATTAGTTATATTATTACAACCACTTGCGTGGGTGCCCTTATAAAACATTTTCCCCTGGAAGATTTCTAGGAGGTTTACAAATGAGTGTTAGGGAACTTGGTCACTCTACTTCTGACTTCCCCTATCAGAAGCTGTAAGTATTGGCACTGGAAGCTCATACTTAGTCAAATATCAACCTATTGCTAGCTAGGGACAGCAGCTGTATTGTGCCCTGGCAACTGGCAGTGACCTCCAAGGACTTCTCAGTTAGGTGAGAGTAGTTGCAGCATAGCACCACTCTAAATTATACTTATACTGGATTTATAAAGGAGGGTTAAAAGCAGCCAGTTTCTGGCCCCTTTGCACACTGCTGGAACTATAATTTAGGCTAGGGACAGACATTACATATAAACCAGTTTAAGTGATCAGAAACTGGTTTAAACCTGTAACAGAACATAAGTTCAGTGCACATCAACCAGTTTCACGATGGCTGAAACTAGTTTAAGATAAACCTAGCTGAATGTAGTATCAGACATAACTGATTTGGGTCAAACCGATTTATGCAATGTCTGTGCCAGAACCCTTCCTAGTTTAAGTTAAACCAGAGTCCTCCAGCATCCGGGCATGCTCTCTGGGCTAGGCTCGCTGTTCCAGCCCAACAGGGGCAGGCAGGGGCGGGGGCCTGGCCAGATATTGGCCCTGGGAAGGGGGCAGGGAAGAGGTTTATTTTTCCATTCCCCCCACTCCCCTGTCCCACCAGCCCAGACCTGCATGTCTGTGCTAGTTGCTGCAGCGGTGGGGGCTTGGCCAGCCTTGGCAGTAACTCAGAGTGAACTGGCCAAAGGGGGTTGAATTCCTCCATCCCTGTCCCACCTGCGTGGACGTGGGCCAGGGTCCACCTGGCGCTCCCCCCTTGTTGCTGCAGTGGTGGGGCCAGAGGTGCAGCAAAATGCTGGCCACCATGGACCCTGAGGCAGAGGGGGCAGAGAAGGGGTTATTCCCTACTCTAGCCCTACTTCCCCCAGGGGACATCTGCAGGGTCTGCCTGCCACTGCTACTCTCTCCGTGCGTGGGGCAAAAGGCAAGATAAGCCCCGTCCTGCCCCCTCCTTCAGATGGTAGAGGAAGGGAGAATAACCCCCCTCCCTGCCCCCTGCCCAAGAGGCCCAGCCGGCTGGCCTCTGGCCAGGCCTCCAGCCCTGCTGCTGGAGTGGCGAGGGGGCAGGGCCCTGACTGCAGTCCCTGTCCTGGTGAGCATGAGCCTCTTTCCAGTGAGGGGGCTGTGAGCGGAGGTCAGTGCTGCTGCAGACTGCACAGGGCAGTACCAGGGCTTGGAGGGGCCATCGCCCCTGCAGTGCCACCGCTCATCTGCAGTAGCTTTCACAAGAGTTCTGGGACTGGTCTCTCCACATGCTGGTGGCACTTGATTCTTCTTCTTATGCTGTGACTTTAAAGGATGCTGACCACTCTCAGCTTCCATTGAGTTCAAAACATCAGATTCTTGTTGTATTGCATTTCTGATTATGAACATAATACCACTTTGACAAATTTCCCTTACTCAGGAAAATTGCTATCCGTAGTAAGTGAATAACATTCAGATTCTTTCTGTGCTAATCAATTTTCCTGCCATTTTTGCAAGGCTTTTTTAGATGATTGAGGTAAGAACAGCAGGATTTTCACTTGATTCTTGTTCTGCTAAGATAGTTATTTTGATTTAAATGTGTTAGGCCAGACAGGGTAAACTCACTGATGGACTCGGATGGGAGACTTGAAGTGTCTAGTACCAAATGTTCATGTAAACAGCCCTGGTTTTAGAACTAAACCTGAAGTACTGGTTTCTCCTTTTTATAAAATGCAAAGGTCAAAATTAAAGTTTCAATCTAAGCAGAAATCCCTCTTAAAAACAAAATTCGCGCATGATCAGAGGTCAGGGAAGCAGACCCTACGATGACAGGCTGAGAGCCCTGGGGCTCTTTAGCCTGGAAAAGCGCAGGCTCAGGGGTGACCTGATGGCCACCTACAAGTTTATCAGGGGTGACCACCAGTATCTGGGGGAACGTTTGTTCACCAGAGCGCCCCAAGGGATGATGAGGACGAATGGTCACAAACTACTACAAGATCGTTTCAGGCTGGACATAAGGAAGAATTTCTTTACTGTCCGAGCCCCCAAGGTCTGGAACAGCCTGCCACCGGAGGTGGTTCAAGCGCCTTCATTGAACACCCTCAAGATGAAACTGGATGCTTATCTTGCTGGGATCCTATGACCCCAGCTGACTTCCTGCCCTTTGGACGGGGGGCTGGACTCGATGATCTTCCGAGGTCCCTTCCAGCCCTAATGTCTATGAAATCTATGAAAATCCCTTCATGGCTGGTTCTAACTTTTCCTGGGTTGTTTATTAGTCCGTAACTGCAGTGAACAGTCCAGAGTTTAATTTTTTTGTGTTGTCAATTAGTTTGCAAGTAAAAAGACTTTACTGTCTGTAGAATCAAAGAGAGGCTGAAAGCCAAACTGCTATAAGATCCGTTTCTTCTGTGTCTGTAAGAGTATAGGCAGTTAAGGAATCCTGGCTGGAAATGCAGCTGATGATACACATCAACTTGCTTAAGTTGCAGATATATTGACATTTTTTAGTTCTTTGGGAAAATGATCAACTTCTTGCATAAAATGGTAGGATATTTTGATTTTTAATTTGAAACCCCCTCTCACCTGTTAATACATTTCACATAATATCTTATCTTTTAGACCAGATTAACTCATGAACTGGAATTGCAATGCCAGGGACAATTCCCCTGAGTATAACACACTTCAAATAAAGCATATAAAACAGAATTTTCAGAATCTAGTGAATACCGTATGATGCTGTCTGGCTATGTGGGCTTTTTGCACTTATTTGAGCTAAGAGAGATTCAAGTGTAAAGTTTGGCACCCATGGGCTTCATTTGGATTTGTGATTATCCCTTGAGTAAGCCACTTAATGAATTACTGGTACATTGATCCATTTGCAGGAGGTTTTCTTTCATCAGTGACCTACATATATTATGAGCTATATTATGAACTATATTCTTCTTGGAGTCAAGATAAAGGTAAATGAGATGCACAGATTATATAGGATAGCAAATTTGTAAGATTCTTCATCTTCTTTGTTTCAGAATATAATCGAAATAAAACTGTTTAGACATTAAGGGAGAGCTGGTAGCAGCACTTTGTGGACTGCCTCAGTGGAGTGACAATTGTCTCTGGATTTAAAAAAAATCTCAAAACAAATCCCAGCTTCAACTAATGGTTCTAATGGTTAGACAAAACCAACTGAGGCTAGGGGTTTAAAACTACTCAGTAAATGTTTACTAACTGCAAGTTATGCGATGTAAGTGAAAGTTGTACTTATGTTAAACCCTACTGATTTTAGCACTACATGTTACAATTTTGGGGACTGAGGGTTTAATGTCTCTTTCAGTAATGATTACATTATGGAATATATTTTTCGTTAAATCATATAACCCCTTTCTTAACAGAGAACTTAATTCCTTAGGAGTGTGCTCCGACGTGGGCCCATGACAATCTAAAATTATAGTAATAAATGCTGCTGTTGATGGCTTTGAACAGACTGCATCTGCTAAAATTTACAGTGTTTCAACAGAGAAGAACAAGTTAGTTATTCCATGCTGGAATTTAGCTACTATATAATTGGGAATGAGGAGACATTTCCCTTTGACTTCTCATTTATGAGAAGTACTGGCAGAGTCTGAAACAGCTGGGGCTCATCCCTGGCAGAAGTCCAACACTGGAACTAATTTAATATTGCTTTCTTTTCTTCCACCACTTGTAGCAGCCTCTTAAAATCCATATCGTCATTTCAGCTATGATTCCTAGTTATATGTGAGGATGTTTTTAAAGCAACACCTTGAACAATATTACTTAGCAACTTGGTTCCTTGTGAGGAATTAGCACACTAAAAGCAATGGAAAAAGGAACACTTACAGTGACACTTTCAGGTCAATATAGCTTCAATTTAGAATATTTTTAAACCTTTCAAAACTAACATTTTTAAGTGTAGAGGGTTTTATTCCACCCCCACCTACTGAAAGTCATTTCTGCTCTTGGGAAATTGTGAGTATTGTTATTTAAACTTAGCATCTTTGGTTTAAACTTCAGTAGAATATTTGCCCTTTTAAAATGTTTTGTATCATATATGGTGCTACTATTTTTTATGCATGTCAAATTAGAGTTCAGTCTATAGAAATGATTTTGATTTACAGTTTGTTGTAGTTTGTGGAAGAGCTGTACTTTATATAATGGTTAAAATAATGTTCAGAGAACTGAAGCCTTTCTTTATATTCTGCTAAAATTGTAGAGGTTTCTCAATTCCCTTCTGAACTAAGGAATTAAGTATGTTCAATAATAATAAAAAAAAATGTGGTCATTTTACTGCTTTTATATGGGAGTGATCCAACTTCTATTGGTCACTATACAGATTCACTCTGACTTTAATAGAAATTGGATCAGGCACATAAACAATTATTGAATATACTATACTATGCTATATATTGACTATAAGAAAAAGCATAATCAATATAATTGGGAGGAAGGAAGTTAGAATGTCTTGTTATAACTGTAGACTCAATATTTAAAAAATGAAAATGCTAGGGAAAAAATATATTCCAAGACCGTGATTAGGGCATGGTGAGGAGTAGACAGCCATAGCTGTTGGAAGTTTAGAAAAGGCTGCAAAGCATAAAGTGAAAATATGTACTTAAACATAACCTTTTCCATGAAATATAAAACTTCATTTTTCTGTCCCACTACATCAGTTGTTAAAAAAAGTAAAAGTGTTTATTTGCTCAGTCAACAAATGCAGCACTTTCTAGCATTCTAAAATGAATGTATATATGGAGGCCTATTTTTAAGTGAAGGTCTGGGAAAAAGGATGGAGCCTGGGTTGGAGAAAAGATAGGAAAAGTGGCAGGAGTGGAGGCAGATTGTGATTTTTGCAGCACAGGATCCTCCATGCAGGATAGGTGTGAAAGTAGCAAAGGAATCTTGACTTGAGGGGAGAGCTGAATTTCCAGGAAGCCAACTAAAGTCAACAGTGTAAAGTGAAAACAGGGGTCTAAAAGGAAATGAACTGGAGATCACTGAAAAGCTACATTTAAGAATTTTCTAGGATTTGCTATGTGGCATTCAGTAAACCACTTAATTTTTTTGTGCCTCAGTTTACTTACCTGTAAAAGTGTCTTATATGAGTTGGTAAGCTTTTGCTCATATCTGTACAGCAGAGTACAGGACTTTTGTTCTTAAGGTAGAAAGTGCAGAGTATTAAGACTTGTGTACAGGAGAATGCCAGTTCCCAAATCTCTGAAACAGTGCCCCTATTCAGAGAAATGCACAATTATTTAGGTCACATTTTCTAGAACTGTCTTGTATTTAGAAAGGTTTTCACCATTATATAGCTCTGTTCATTCAGGAACAGATTACAAAGCATTGATTCAGTACTTTTTCAGGCTTGACACCCCTTTGTAAAGCTATGTTCCAATATGAGTCACTTGGTATAATCCAATAAAGGAAAGTTTTATTTGTTGGATTAAACAAAACATATTATTGGGTTTGAACAAATTGTGACTACTGAATCTGGATTCACTTATAAGATGCATATGTCTTTGCCTTGATTTTTTTGGACAATTTTCTACTTTTAATAATGGAAAGTCATTCTTCAGTTCACTGGAAACTATCCAGAAAGTTAGTCTTTTGCTCCTCAAAGGTTAAAGATTAAGAAAGAACAGTTGGAGGCAATATTTTACAAAGGTTCTTTTATAGTCTAGAGAAATAAAAAGCCTGATTTAAACTCCCTACTGAAAAAGTTTTAAAAGTTAGAAACTTTTTTTTATAAAGGCTTTATCTGAAACACAGAAGCTGATATGTAACCATCCGGAATTAAATGCAACGTGAACTCTCAGCACAGCCTTCTCAGACTTCTACTGTGAAGCTAAAGCGATCTGAGTTCACAAAAGTGTATTGTACCACAAATGGATATTTTCCACTATATGGAATGTTTTTGACTAGTTCTGTTTTTCATTAAGAAATGGACCGATTTGACAAATAGTAAATCGTGCTTGTAAAACTTAGTAGAGACAGTATTATAACAGACAAAAGTTAAAGTGCAAGGATTCCCACACTTAGCTTAGCAAATGGAGAAATCCTCTCTTCTGCGTATGAACCTTTGGTTACGTAGTAGCATTTCTTTTACATAAATGGGAAAGAGTATGGCCCAGTAATAAGCCCATGACTGGCAAGTCCTTTTTGGTTCTATCCTAGGCTGTAGTTGTCACTGACTCAAAGTATGACATTGGCAAAGTAATTTCTGCTTGTGACTTGGTTTTTGCATCAATAAAATGGGGATAGCAATACTTATCTTTATGATGATCTTTAGGCTTAGTTTCAGAGGTGCATAGTATCCTGCAGGGAAATTGATTTTTTCGGTGAAAAGTATAATGTTGTTCAGTTTCTTTTTCACATCAGACTTAGCATTGAGGCCTACCAAACACTCCAGTCAGCCTTAACTTTCTATCATATTCAAATAGCTCTCATCAGTAACTTGGGAACTTCTCTTCCCCCCTTCCTCTCCATTTGCTTGCTGTTCTGTTTTTCTTATGGCACAGCTGAAAGTGTGAGAGTCAAACTTTTAGGCTAAATACAGACAGTCAAAAAGCCTGAGGCTGAATTGATTTAGTCTTTGCAGGTTATTCTAAACTGCACAGATAACACTGAAACAGAAATGAACAGACATCTACCTTTGACTCAGGAAATGCAGCCACCTGCCTGCAGTGGCTCAAGCCAGAAGCCAGGAGGTGCTAGAGCACAGCTCTCTGCCTGTGTGTTTACTTCCTCTTCCTTCTGTCCCTGAGGCTTCTGGGATTTCCAGTCCAGAATTACAGCAGCAGGACTCTGAATGGTAGCTCACTTCTGCTTCCTGCTTCCAAGTGCCTTAGGGATTTGTAGTCCACAGGTGTAGCCAGCAGTAATTTTGAGCAAGGGAAAGAGAGTTTAATACCCTCCCTAGCCCTAGACCCCAGCTGGGGTTTGCCTGGAGATGGGCAGTCATTTCCCCCCCCTCCCCAGTAGACTGGGCTGCATCCCCAGCTGGGCTTGCCTCCCCTCCCCCACTTGTCAGCCAGCCCTCACTGCTCCAGCCCAACCCAGGGCTGCAAAATGCTGGGGGACTGTGATTTAACTTAAGCTAGGAAGGGGTCTGGGACCGAAGTTCCATAAACTAGTTTGACCCAAATCAGTTAAGTCTGATACTACATTCAACAAGGTTTGCCTTAAACCAGTTTAAGCCATTATGGCTGTGTGTAGATGAAATGAGAGGCATGCATGCACAACACTTTAAAGCAGGCCAAATGCTTTTGCACTGCTTCAAGGGTGTCACTGTTTGCATGCCTCCGCAGCATATTATACATTAATTCCAGCCGTTGTAGGAAATTCAGCAGCATAACGCACCTTAAATGACTTATGGCGCAGCACATTAAAACTTCTTTGAGGAGTTTGCTGCCCCTACAGCTGCAGAGCGATGCACCAGGCTCTGTGCAGCTCCATAGCTCTGTAGGAAGCCCTGCAGGAAACCTGACAACAGCCCAGGAAAGCAGCTCCGTCCAAGAAAAGTGGTGAGCCTGATCTGCCCCCCACCCCCTTGGAGCCTGCCTGCCTGAGCTGCACAGGGGCCTGGTGCTTCCCTCTGTAGCTGCCCAGGACTGTCCAAGCTGCGTGCCTGCAGGCGGGGGCCGCCGGGGCAGGGGTTGTGCCGCTGCTGCAGAGGGAAGCACGAGCCCCTGCCCTCCCCCAACAACCCAGAGACCGCTCCACCTGCCAGCAGCTCACCCTCCCCTTTCCGCTGGAGAGGCAAGTAAGTCAGTGGGGTGTGTGCATGACACGGGGGTTTAATCAGCCCTAAATTGAAGTAGTGTTATTTAAAACCCACCGCTTCAATTTAGGGCCCCTGTTTTGTCTATACATCCCCTATGAAACTGGTTTATGTGCAGTGAGCTTCTGTTCTTTTACAGGTTTAAACCAGTTTCTGATCACTTAAACCGGTTTATGTGTAACTTCTGTCCCTAGCCTTACAAAGTAACAATTTTATTTCCTTATCAGCATAAACTACTGTACAAGGCACTCAGAAACATGATTATAGCCATGTAAAATGGGACACCCACCCAATTGTCACTTAATTATCCACACATTTTATAAGACGTACTTTTCTGCAAGTTTGTAGGCCTTAAAACCATCCTCAGAGCACTTCTTGACGTATTATGTGTTACACAAAATATTGTAGCGGTATATTTTCCTTCAATAAGCTCTTGACTGACTCTGTATATGCTGTACAGTGTTTTAATTGTCATAGTAAATTTCTCTGTCTTTTTTTATGAGACAATCACAGGTAGAGAGATACTGTATTTCCCTATCTGCTTTTTTAATGTCAACTAATATTTTTCATTTGTGCACATGGATCTGTTTGTCTGCTTTGTTTTTATTTTTTATTGAATCTTATTTACTTTTTTATTAAATATTCTTTGTTACCAATTTCTTTTTACAAAATATGAAACCTAAAGCTTATAGTAGGAATCTGCATAAAGACAGATCTCTTTATATATCTCTTTGATCTTCAAGGTATGAATTAAGCTAATTATGGCACTGACCACAAGCTGTTCAGGAGGAAGGTAAGTACGTAGTCAGTATATGGTAAATGCAAATTGTTCTGCTTATTGTTGATTAATCACTAGTCAAGGACACCTAGAGTGGTTGATGTGTGAAAATTCAAAGCTGTGCATCAGATGTTGTGCTGCTGTTCTGGCTATGGATCAGTCTGCTCTGAGGAAATCTATTGAGATGGAGACATAAAGAGACATCAGCAGTACGTGGGATAGTGCACAGGACGTTGAGAGGAAGGCAGTTCTCCTCAGCTGAGCACAGGGATGATTAAACAGGAAAATAACTGTTAATGTTGGCTACTTAAGAAACTACATAGTACTCTGGCTTCCTATAGGGACAAAATGTGCTTATCTGTTCCTAACAGGTGTGATGTGTGATTGCAGGCTCCTTTGTAAGAACAATCATATAACTCACTAGCTAGTTCACAAGGATAATCAGACGCCACAAATTGTGTTTTAGTGAGTACCTTCTGTGGTATCCCCTCCTGCTCCAAACTGAGCAGATGGATCTTGGGATTCCATGTCTCAGTTCGGGGCTTGTGTTTTTTTTCAGGATGTGTTTGCAAAGTGTCAGATTTTCAGTGCACCTACTTACATTATCTAACCAACCACAGAACAGTGATGACTCAATCTTGGTTTAAAAAAATAATTTAAAAAATAACAGTCATTAAAGACACAGTCAAGTGTCATACTTTTTTCTCCCTCTTTCATAAAACTCCACGATTTCTGAAATTGCCGTGAAACTCTCATGATTTTTTTCCACTGATCCTGCCAATAATCTTTTTATCTACACCACTGCTAGAAGCCAATGAGAACATGTACATTTTAGACAGAAATTAAAGCCAAGCTTTTGAAAGTGAACAGGCTAAATACAGCTGGTATGAAGTATGATATCTTCACAGTATGATACCTTTCTCTAAATATTTTGAGAGTGTGTGTAATTGTGTCTCTGTTGAAGCTTTGTGTACATCAAGGGTCAGCCATCCCCGGCATGTGTGCCAAGCATGGCACGCAAGGCCATTTTGCTCGGCACACCACCACCAGCCCAGGCTCTAAGCAGCTGCTGCCAGTCACGGAGCCCAGACCGGGTTCTGTGAGCTGGCTGTAGTTGGGAGGCTGCAAACAGCTGCTTCGGGCTCTGGCATGTCGGCACTCTGGCACCTTCCAAGGTAGACATTGTGATTTTTTCGACACTACCGCCAAAAAATATTGCCTACCCCAAGATACTTCTCAGGAAGAAGTATCCCTTCTCCAAATAAGGAGTGGTCTATGCGCTCTGAGATATGAAGTTGCAGACTCCTTTAAGCAATATCTTACTGGCAGCTAACATATATTTAGGAAAAACTGCATTCTTCAATAGTTTAAAAGTAAAAATGAAGAAAACTTCCAGCAAATGGAAGCTGATGGCTAAGATTAGCAGGGACCCCTGGGAAAGGAGAAAATAATTGTTCTTCACAGTAGTGTGAGTAGTCCAGCAGTTTTTTTAGGTTGCGTAAGTTCCTGTTAGCTTCATGAGTCTGTGTGTACCAGTAAATTCATGGAAAGCCATGTGTAAAATAGACTGTAGAATAGGACAGTGGTAATATATTTCATATCACTAAGCATTTTAGGATCTGATCCAAAGCCTACTGAAATAATTAACTAGAGTGGCTTTGAATCAAGTCCTCTTTAAGACTACTGTAAATATATGCAGAAATGCATATTATATGTTATATAATATAGGTGACTAATATATATATATATATAGGTGACTTTAATTATATACTATAATATTGTATGGCATATGGGTGAATATATGCAGAAATGCATATAATATAGTATAAGTGACTTTATATCTTAATACAGAGATGACAGCACAAAACATACTTCAGTTAAAGAAGTGTGTCAAGGGACAGTTTGTTTGGAGACAATTGTAGGAAGGAAGTATAGAGAGTAGTAAGAAAGGAAGAACAAAGTTCAGTGAAAAAAGTAGAAAAACCAGATCAGTAAGGAGACAGGATAAGGAGGGAATGCAGGGTCTGAGACACAGAAAAAGGAAAATGAGACCAGATACTTAAGCAGGAGTGAGATGCTATGGAAATGTAATCCCCAGTGTTGTGCAGCGCTGAGTCTAAATAGTGTTTTATTTTGTTAATTTAAATAGATTATGTCCTAGTACAGGATTTTTCCAACAGAAATGGAGTCAGATGGGTCACACTTTACAACTCTTTCAAGGGAAGCAGTGGAAGCCCTAGCCATGAAAATAGTTCAAACAAAGCATGGGAAAATGTGCTATAAGGAATAGTTTAGATTGTCAGGGGACTATATCAACTGCCAGATGCTAGGAGAGCCAAATTCAATCCTGCTGCAACTATTGCAATTAAAGCTATTAAATCATGAGTAAATAGTCTTTCTCTTTACTAGTTCCTGCAATTCTATTATTCTGTAAAATAGGAACTATCAGTATATTCTGCATTTAAAAAGAAACACTTTCTTCCAGTGAGCTAAACAACACTTTACAAGTAGTAGTGGTTTAAACTTAACAATATGCTTATGAGGTGTTCTCTTTTTATAGAGGGACCGTTGAGACATGAGATGTTCGATAGCTTACCCATGGTCATAGAACAAATTAGTGACATAACTAGATCAAGGAAGAAGGAGCAGAGAGAAAAATATGGGTATTCTGCCAGCACTTGGCAGCAATGTTGAAGCCAGACCCAGCTGCCAGCACTTGGCAGAGATCTTTGGAACTCTGATCCCTGGCCAGCACCTTCCCTGCCCAGGAGCCATGTGCCCAATGCAGGGGCAGCATGTGCCAGCTCCCTCCTTCCCCACCCTCTCTCCTTGTGCCAGGGCTGCCCCTGCCCCTGCCTCTGCCAGCAATGCCCAGTGCCCTGCTGTTCCAGCCCTGCCCCTGCCAGCAACACCTAGTGCCCTGTGCTCCTGCTGGCCACAATGCTGGCCCCAACAGTCCCCACCTCCCTCCCCCCCAGGCCTCAAGAGAGCTGTGCACCCACCAGCATTGGCCAGGGCACCAGCTGCAGGAGGCCCTGCCCAACCCCTTCCTCCTGCACTCCCTGCTCCAGCCCTCCTGCCCTGCCACCCACACACCCCTACCCCCTGCCCACCCCCAGCACCACTTTCGAGCCAGGCACATGTATGAAACAGAAAAAAACTTTATGACCCTCTCAACCCCACCCCACCCCCACTTTGCACTCATTAAACAGTGTCCTTCCACCTCCCTCCCCACACACCCATAATAAAAAAACTGCTTATATAAAGAGCAGCCCAACCCTGGAGGAGGAGAGGCAGCTAGCCAGGAGCCCTGGGGCTAGGCAGAGCCAGCATTATAGTTAGTGCCAGGTCGTATGTATATGCACGTTAATGTGCTTTAACTAATCATGCCTAAATTTGATACCTGCATTTGCAGGTACCAAATTTTGATGCAATTAGCCTAATTTCACCATTTTTAATGCGCATTAAGGGCACATGAGTGTGGATGTATGCCCGTAATGCGCATTAATGCGTCTCGTGTAGACGCGCCCTCTGAGAACTTCTTGAGTAAGGAACTACTCTATATCTGAAAGGATGGGGCCAAATTGTACTAATGTTTTAATGAAAGGGATTTTTGCCAAGTAGATTTTTTTCAGCATTTTCTTCTTTTCTTCCCCCTGAGAGAATTCTGCTTTCAAACACTGGCCAGACTTGCAATCTGACTGAAAATAAAACTTTTCTGATGATTAAAAACATCACTGTTGTACTTCTAAGCCCCTGGGAGCCATGTGCTCCTCAGGCTACACCAGGCTCACTGTGGGCTGTCTACCCACCACATACAGGCATCAGCACGTCTCACCACCACTGTGGCATGTGGGCATGATCCTCCCCTGCTGCAGTATGTACACAGGAGCAATTCCCCACATCCTCCTTGAAGTGTGAGGTCCACAACTGGATGCAGTACTCCACTGAGGCCTTACCAGTGCCAAATACAGTGGAAGAATCACTATGCTTTGTTTTGCAAAAACAATCGTATTAATAAAATCCAGAATGTTGTTGGCCTTTTTTAAACAAGAACACTGTTGGCTCACATTCAGCTCACATGCAGCATATACTGCAGCCTAGCCACTCATTCCATGGTCTGTATTTATGAATGCAATTATTCTGTCCCAATTACACTTCACTTGTCTCTGTTGACTTTTATTTAATTGATTTTTGGACCATTTCTCCAGTTTATTTAGGTTGTTCTGCATCTTCTGTGCCCTCCAGAGTGTCTACAACTTCACTAAACTGTGTGTCATCTGCAAATATGTACTCAATCCCATTTTTTCCAAATCATTAACAAATTCATAGTTTCATAGTTAGTAGGGTCGGAAGGGACCTGAGTAGATCATCAAGTTCGACCCCCTGGCATGGCAGGAAAGAGTACTGGGGTCAAACGACCCTGGCAAGGTGTTCATCCAGCTTAAAGACCTCCAGGGTAGGAGCCAGCACCACTTCCCTTGGAAGTTGGTTCCAGATCCTAGCTGCCCTGACGGTGAAGTAGCGCCTCCTGATGTCTAGCCTGAATCTACCCTTTGCCAGCTTGTGACCATTATTCTTGTCACTCCTGATAGTGCTTGAGGGAACAGGAACTCTCCCAAGGCCTGCTGGTCCCCCCTGACTAGTTTGTAAACAGCCACTAGATCCCCTCTCAGCCTTCTCTTGTGGAGGCTGAACAGTTTCAGGTCCCTTAGCCTCTCCTCGTACGGCCTGCCTTGCTGCCCCCTGATCATGCGGGTGGCCATCCTCTGGACCCTCTCCATGTTGTCCACATCCCTCCTGAAGTGTGGCACCCAAAACTGGATGCAGTACTCCAACTGTGGCCTTACCAGTGTTGCATAGAGGGAGAGGATCACTTCCTTGGACCTGCTTGAGATGCATCTGTGGATGCATGACAAGGTACAGTTGGCCTTCCTGACCGCGTCCCCATACTGTTGGCCTGTGTTCATTTTGGCATCAATAATGACTCTTAGAACCTTTTCTGCCTCTGCACTGATGAGAAGGGAGTTCCCCAGCGTGTAGGTATGCTGCTGGTTCTTCCTCTCCAGATGCAGTACCGTGCGCTTGTCAGTGTTGAAACCCACCCTGTTCTCATCTGCCCACCCCTGTAACCTGTCCAGGTCCGATTGCAGTTTATTCCTCCTTTCTAGTGTGCCCACTTCACCCCACATCTCAATGTCATCTGCGAATTTGAACAGGGTGCTTTTTACCCCCTCATCGAAGTCACTGATGAAGATGTTGAACAGTGCAGACCCGAGGACCGAGCCCTGGGGGACCCCACTGCCTACATCTCTCCAGGTCGAATAAGACCTGTCCACCACCACTCTCTGGGTGCAGCCCTCCAGTAAATTAGTGACCCATCTGACTGTGTAGGCATCAACACCACAGTCTCCTAGTTTCTTAATGAGAATGGGATGAGAGACCATGCCGAAGGCCTTCCTAAAGTCCAGAAAGACTACATCCACCACGACACCTGCATCCAACGATTTTGTGACCTGGTTATAGAAGACCACCAGTTGGTCTGACAGGACCTTCCTCTAATAAACCCATGTTGGTTGCCCCTAAGCATAATCTCCCCTGCTGGCCCCTCGTGGACATGCGCCAGGATAAGTCTCTCAAAAAACTTGCCCAGGACTGAGGTAAGACTAACAGGTCTATAGTTTCCTGGGTCCTCCTTCCTCCCTTTTTTCAAAATGGGAACCACTTTGGCCCTTTTCCAGTCCTTTGGCATATCGCCAGAGCACCATGAGTGCTCATAAAGCCATGCCAGGGGTCCTGCAATGATCTCTGCTAATTCCCTCAGCACTCTGGGGTGGAGATTGTCAGGACCTGCTGATTTAAATACGTCCAGTCCCTCCAGAAGTTCCCTGACTAGATCCTCTCTGACCCTCGGCCTGGGTGCGCCTCCCCTGGGGCCTATGGGGGTCCCAGTTGGTGGGGGTGGGGGGATGACCTGATCCCTGCTCCGAAAAATGGAGGCAAAGAAATTGTTAAACAAGTTAGCTTTGCTGTCTGGTGTGATGACCAGATTTCCTAGCATGCCTTGCAGAGGTCCCACATTACCTGGTACTTTCTTTTTGCCCCCTATGTATTTAAAAAAGGACTTGTTGTCCTTGATCCGGGTAGCTAGTCTCAGTTCCATTTCCACCTTGGCCTTCCTGACTGCCCCCCTACAGCCCCGAGCAACTGAGGTCTAGTCCTCCCTGGTGATGGCCCCTCCCTTCCATTGGGTGTACACCTCCTTTTTAGCTAGGAAATGTTCTCAGATGCCTTTGGTGAGCCATGGGGGCTTTTGCGCCCTCTTGCTCCCTTCGATCGGTGTCGGGATTACCTCCCTTTGGACTTGGAGGATTGTCTCCTTAAGGAATGACCACTCTTCTTGGACACCCAACTCCCCTCCCCTCTGGGACCTCAGTGTCTCCCCGACTATTCTCCTTACCCCATTGAAATCCGCCCTCCTGAAGTCCAGGGCTGTTGCCTTGCTGCAGGCCTTTGCCACCTTGCACTGGATGGTGAATTCCAGCAGGCGATGATCACTGTCACACAGGTGGTCAAGCACCCGCAGACCCCTCACCAGGTCATCGCCCATGGCCAGGACCAGATCCAACAAGTCATCTCCCCTGGTGGGGCTGTGAACCTCCTGGGTTAGATGGAGGCCCTGTATCTTGGCTAGAAACCTACATGAGCAGTCAGACCTGGCTGACTGCTCTTCCCAGCAGATGTTTGGAAAGTTTAGGTTACCCAAGATGACCATGTCCTTTGACCTAACTGCCTCTGTGAGCTGACTTAAGAAGTCCCAGTCTAGCTCTTCCCCTTGTTTGGGTGGTCTATAGTAGATCCCCACCATTAAGTCCATTTCCCCTAGACCTCCTTGTATTCTAACCCAGAGCACTTCAGTGTGCCCCTCCTCTGACCCAGTCCTACTCATTGAGGGTGTGTATTTCTCCTTGACATAGAGCGCCACACCCCCACCTTTCCTCCCTGTCCTATTACTCCTGTACAGCCTATAGCCCTTGATATTCACTGCCCAGTCATGTGTTGGGTCCCACCACGTTTCAGTGAGGCCCACTATGTCTGGGTTGGTGTTAGCTAGCAGGAGGGTAAGTTCCTCCTGCTTTTTCCCCATACTTCAAGCATTAGTGTAGAGGCATTTGAGGCCTCCTGAAGATGCATGCACTGCCCCCCTAATCCCAGTACTACCTGGGCCCCTGTTGCTTACCTGGGTATTTGTTCTGCTCGTCGTCGGTCTAGGCTGGGCTGTTCTTGTGGGTGATGCTTGGTTTAGTGGTCCAAGGCTTCGTCTTCCCTCATCTTCCCCTTCCCCTGATGAGATGTTAAACAATACCAGACCCAGGAAAGACCCCTAGGAACTCCACTTGATACTCCTTTTACCTAGACATTGAACCACTCTTCGCTAAGCAAGATGTATCCACATTACAGTACATTCAGCTAGTCTGTATTTCCTTAGTTTGATAATGAGAATCTCACAGGACATGGTTTTAAAAGCTGCACTAAAGTTGAGGTGTATCACATCTACTGCTCCCCCCTGCCCCAACTGTCACTGTCAGTGACAGTTATTGAAATAAGTGTTTTATTCAGATTGATCCTAATGAAAAAGGGTACATTTTGGGAACCCACATTTTACATTAGGAATGCCCAGGTGGGCCCAATGAAAATGTTTATAAACTAAGATCCACTATAATATCAGTTTACCAACAGATAAAAAACTTTATATAATAAAAATTACTTTTTTACTTGGATAGACATAATATCATGAAGGCTGAAGAATTGTTCTGTAATGGAAGAAGAGTAATTGTTTCTAAATATAGCTGTCGTATTATGTGAGAGAAAAAACACTCTGACATATAGCAAGGAAATGTTAAATAAATAACACAAAGGATAAGGGAAGGTCCCTGAAGAATCCCACAGTTTAAATAAAAAATTACCCACTAGAGGATTCTTTGCATCCATCCTCAATGTTATGCTTACTAGTTTTTCTAACCTTAATGCTAGCTTGGCTTCTACTGCCTCACATGCTTCATTCCCCATTTCTAGAAGTGTGTGATTCTCTTTGTGCTTCCAAATAATAATCCCTCCTTACCATCCACTTGACATAATGGATCTAAGGATCATTTTCAATAGTTTCGTTGGTGAAATTTTTCACTAGTTTCATTGGATGGGAGTTTGTGCTTAGCTATAATGCTACTGAAAAGCTCCAACAGATCAGCTGCAATATGGGTTTGAAGAACTGGCACCTCTGACATACTAAAGCTAGGTACAGAAGTTCAGGGAGGTTAGCAGTAGGTTAGATTACATTAAAAAGGGCTACCCAATCTAACTTAGTTCACCCAAGTGCAGACCTTACACTTAGATTGACCTAACTAGGGACCAAAGTGCAAACTCTACACAAGTCCAGGAAGTTTAGATTGGTCTAAGAATGGCCAAGCTGATCTAAGTTAACCTTATCTCTGAAGTAGTCTAATTAAGATTGGGTCCGGTGATACTGACTAACTGAACTTCTGTATAGTTCCCAGTATGGCCCCAGAGCTGGGAAAGCCTGATAGCTGGCCCAAGCCCCGCTGCTATGCTTTTCCTACCCTCACCCCCAGCATCAGGCTGTTTTTAGCTCCCTGGCCTTTCGCCCCATGCTCAGATAGACAACCCTTCCCACCCAGCACATCAGTCAGCTTTCCCCCTGCAAGGCTGCCAATCCCCCACATCCCAAGGGCACACTTCTAGTGCCAGTTTTACCTGCATTTGCCAATTCCAGGATCCAACCAAACTAAATCAGGGTGGAGGGAGGAACAGTGTTTGTCTGGGGATGGGGGACAAAAAATAACCCCTGGTCCAGGTCGGGGGGAAGAGAGCCCCCAATCCTTCCAAGCCTCTCTAATCTCACCAAACTTGTGACCAAACTTGTGGACCCCACCACCACCCTTGTGAACCCCACTAGCCCCCCCAATCCCTCCAAATCCCCTGTGGACCCCACTTGCCCCACCAATCCTGCCAAACCCTCCTAGTCCCCACCAACCCCACAATGGACCTTCTTGCCTCCCCGATCCTCCCCCCCGATCCTCCCAACCCTTACTCCCTGCAGACCCCTCTTGCCCCCCGCCAATTTCCCTAAGTTTCCCCAGTAGCCTCCTCCTCCCCTTCCAACTGACCTTAGATTGGGTGGCCATTTTTAAGTCAATCTAACCTCCCCACATGTTGGTATGTACCCTAAATGTAACACATGTAAAGCCTTAAATATTGGACAACAGATACATGTAAGACTCCAAACTTCTACCTGTGTCTTGTGATAACTGAGATATTCATCAGCAATTTTTGTTGCAGCCACTTTTAATTTATTTCCTTTTGTAAAAGTTGTTTCATACTACAAAACAAACTAATTCAGATTCTATAGTAGACCACAGTCTCCTACTGAAAAACAACCTCTGGACAGAGAAATTAATCTAAACATCCCAGGAGTCTTCAAAATATGACTCCAGCTTTGGTAAAAAATAAGACATATCTAGTTTTCCCTTAGTATTATAGTAGTTAATCGTGTGTTGGTCATGGTAAAAATTACACCTGCAGTTTGAACGTTACTGTTAAGATGCCTGGAGCAAACTTCCTTACCTATCATTCCCCTTATCTGGAGTTGTTTAAAACCATCCCTCAAGAATCCAACCTGTTCTCCAGTTCAAGAATGAATATTTCTCTTTTATTCAGTTAATTCTGCAGTGCCAAATGTTTGGGACAAAATCACAAGTACACTTTGTTTAGAAGCTAATCAATTTTCGTAGAGGAAAGTTATGAAACGTATCATGAAACAAAGTTGAAATTTAAGTGAGTGTCTCAGTTTATTATTTCCACTGTCAAAATGACACTTTCAGTATAACAGCTGCCTCCAGCAATGACTCCAGCAATGTCCATTTTTAATCAAAGTTGCAATATTATCTTGCTTTATTCATTACTAATCTGTATTCGTGTGTATAGCAATATAATAATGATGGTTACATTTTATTTGATTTTTTACAGCTCTGATTCACTTCAGTGCATCCTTCAATGTTGATGTGAAAAATGCAATGAGTTTTAATGGCCCCGTAGAGGACATGTTTGGGTATACTGTTCAACAGTATGAAAATGAAGAAGGAAAATGGTAAGCTTGTTTTTCTGTTTTGGAATCATCTACAAATTGTTAAGTACTTAGTGCCTGAAATAGGGTGTATTAAAAGTGTTAAGTGGTTATAAGCATTTCCTGTATTTTGTTTAATAATTTCAATAACTAAAAGTCAACTTTCACCTTCCTTTGGCCTGTGAAGTATTTCCTTAACTCATGAGTCTCGCAGAAAAAACCTACATAGATAAGTGCCTTCATATTCTGGGACTCCCAAGTGAATGAATCTTCTTCATTTGATGATGAGGAAGCTTATGCAAGAATACCTGGGTCGTGCAAGTCGGGTATTCTTAAAAAAGAGGTTATGTCATGTCTACTATTCACTCAGTTAAATGCATCATCACTGGAGGTGATTATTTTCACTTAAATAAACTTCATTATTCAGTTGTTTCTATAGGGCTTTGTCACTGATTGATTTTTGCCTATCTTGTAAGATGTCCAGTTTAAAATAACACTATGCACTGTCTAACTTTTTTTCAGTTGGCAATAGTGATTTTGATGAGTGTATTGGGGTTTTGAGTTCTTTTCATCCTCCATTCCTGGAACTATACTCTGAAACATTTATGGCTGTATTTGCTTCTTCATAATGATGCTGTTTTGGGTGTTCCATTGAACTGGCAATGCTATGGAAAAGGTTAGATTTCCTCTTCCCTGATAATGGGATACAGAGTAAAAAAGTATCATTGACTCCTCTGTGGACACATCTACACGTGCTTTGCCTAATGTGCATTAAATTTAAAGCGAGGTACTAAACAAATGTCCATTAGGTTGCCTTAATGCACAGTAACAAAAAAGTGCTGCTTAATGCACGATAGCCTATTTTACTGCACTTTAGTACAATAGCATGTTTTTTATGCGACACTTTAATACACAGTGAAATATGCTACTGCACATTAAAGTGCACATGTAGACATCCCCTATGTCTACTTGAAAAGTTATTAATCAGTCCCTCCACCTGTAGTGGCACGAAAATACTCACTTCTTTTGAGAATTATGACTATTTCTATGCTGGTCATTCATTGAGAGATTGAATTACAAATTGAATGATTCAGGAATTGGGAATTCTAAAGCATTTACCATTTTATGCAAGTTTCCCTTTTTTTCAAAAAGGCTTCCTTAGAAGTTTAAAATTTCTGCCAGTTCATTACAGTCTAGCAGTTGATAGCCCCTGGGCCATAGATATTTTCTGCTAGATTATACAATCATTAGGCGAAGCCTGCCCTAGTCCTATACATAAAGTATGCAATAGCTCAAGGCCTACTATCAATGAGTTTATATACAAGATTGGGAATTACACTGACTTTACTAGACTTGTTAGAGAATGTTTACTTCAAAGACATTGAGAAATCTGCTTTTTAAATGCTATGCCTTGATATTCTCACTTGTGAGTTCTTTGAATATAAATACACAATAAGGTTAATGACAAATCAACAGTGTTCTTCCTAGATCTGAACTGGATCATCAGGAAATGTTATGCATCTCAGAAGCTGGGATTTTGCCATATATGCTCATTAGAGGGAGCACATAGTAGAAAATATAAGGCATAGATGTATATTCTTTTAGTGGCTGAAAAAAGGCATTCCCTAGATTTGAACATCCTCAAAGGTCTAGTTAAGAAATAGACATGGAAGTGGCATAGACATTTGTGTAGGCCATGATCATTTAGAGTTCATATTCATCATTTTGCAGTGTTCCTGCTATACCTATTCATTTTTAAATAGACTGTGGGTTGGCACCCGCATGCCATAAGGAAGAGAAAATGAATTGACTGCTGACTACAAATAAATTCACAAGGTTTTATGATATGTTAAAAGAGATGAAACTCTCATTAGAAACTAAAGTGTTCTTAGTAATGAGTTCACGGTAAGCTTGTCTGCAAATATTTGTCAAGAAAAAAAACTACAAAATCTTCTACAGAAACACCAGTGCAATCAGATGGCCTTTGAAACCATTTAGCAAAGTTCTTAAAATTACCATTTCAAGTTATGTTCAACATTTCTAAAGAGAAAAGAACGCTGGGCACATCTAGCCAAGTTGTAACCTACTCCTGAGTGATGTCAAGCACACTCAGTTCCACTGAAGTAAGCGGAAATCAAGAGGGCTTAAAATTGTGCAAGTCCTGCTTCTGAAGATTTGTTGTATAAAATACATACAATGTGATATACAGTACGGCATGAAGGGAAACATCATCCTAACCCAATATGTATTCAGAGTATTTTACTTTGCATAAAAAGTTATTTACTAAAAAAAAAGTCTGATTTTGAATCTAATGGGTGCATCTACATGAGAGGCTACGTTACCGTAGCAACGAGCTGCAGCGATGTAGCATCCATGGGCACAAACTGTGACACCAGTGCTACTGCAAGATAGCAATAAACTACTGTGCAGTAACTCATTGCTACTGCACAGTAGGGTTGGAAACGACCTGTGCACCACTGGGACTGTGCAGTAAAAACTGCGCAGTCAGGGCCATGAGTGGATGTGCCCAGTATGAATTAATTTGATGTATTATTCATATTTGTTTGGTTTTTTTTGTTTGTGGTGGGTTATGTACTGGATTTGCATTTGTAAAATTCTGTGAAAATAACCTCTCTTGCCAAATTATCTCTATTTTTTATCCATACACTTTTAAATATGCTAAGGTAAACATTAATCTCTCCTAAGCTAAGCAGCTGATCTTGTTATGGTTAAGGATGACCTATATCAAGATCAAAGCAGTGTTTTTGGCAAGTGTACTACAGCAAATAAATAGACCAAAAACACTGTCCTGTTTAAAAAATATTAAAAGATGGTATTTTATCTGTTTCTATACATTTCCAGCAATTTTCTATGGATTCTAAATTAGTTGTGGGTTATTTCTCCTGAGTTAAAAGATTTTTCAGTCACAGAACACTGCTGTTTAACAATCAGTCCTTGTTACGTAGTGCTGGGACTATTTAGCATAGCTCATGAAGATTTGCGGACAAAAAGTTAGTCTATCTCTAGAGAAAACAATCTCTCACTTTCACTGAACACTATATATGGATTTAAGGGGTGAATATTAATTGCTAATGTTCATAAGAGATATCGTGGAACATTCCAATGTTATACATACAGATTTGATTATATGTAATTCTGAGAATTTGATGTTAAAACTATGAAATGTTATAATAATGTGTGTGCCATAATGTTATAATATCTATATTGCCATTATTTTTGTAAATACTGTAAATTCTTTACCACCTGTTTAAATTACCATATTTTCTTGCATACAGTATGTCTGCAAACAAAACATGCATCTTGTTTTTGGAAGGCAGAATATAGAAAAAATATTTTTCTAGAGTCACGGCCAACTCTGTGACATAGAGTAAGTCCTCCTCCTAACAAAGCAGGAATGCCAGGAAGTGTGGCATTCCAAGAGAAAGTCTGGGTGAGGCAGCAGGATGTTCCTGGTGTGGTTGGAAGTTCCTGGTACTCAGTCATCCAGACTGAGCCACACTTCCAGGACACTCTTTGTTTTCAGGCGGACTGACTCTGTCCCACAAGATTAGGCTCCAGATCCTTGCAACAACAGTAGTAAAACTGTTATTTCTTTCCTGTAAGCAGTTCTTTATGTAAACTCTTGTAAACAAAAGTTGCTGCCATATCACAAGCCTCACCAAGATACCACCAGCAGCTCACTTGCTTCTACCACCAGTGCTAAGCCAATAAATACAACTGTGGCAGAGTTAACACAGGACTCTACCCCTTCAGTTTGCTGAGCCAAGCAAGTGGCAACCATTTTGGCAGCTGTATGGCATCCATGCTGTTTCCAGGCTTGCTTCTTTTCTAGCAAAGAAAAGAGTTTCCCTGCTTAAGATGTGCACCCCAGTTTGGGGTGGCTGATTTTTTCATGGGGAAAGATGCATGTTGTATGTGAGAAACTATATAAGGCAAGGGTTGGCAATCTCCAGCCCATGAAAAGATTGGATCTGGCCTATAGAGGGTGGAGGGGAGGGGGAATCAGCAGTGCACAGCAGTGAGGTCACCTTTTACACCCTGCACTATACATTCCTCTGCCTCATGCCACCAGTCCCATCCACAGCACCCTAGCCATCCTGCAGACCATGCTCATCCTGGCCACTGAACACCTGGTTCCCCATCACCACTGGCTGCAGGACTTGGCAGTAGTCATTGGTCATAGCAAGAAGAGCCTGCAGTAGGGGGGTCAAGGCACAAAATAGGGAGGCTGCAAAAGAGATCAGCAGCACGTGGTAATGGGTAGGTTGCAAGTGGTGGCCTGCCATTTGTAAAAAGTTGCTGATGTTTGACTTAAGGCACAGCTATTCCCTTGGATACTTAGAAGGATCTTTCACTTTGTAATCCACTGGAAATTAAATGTGTTTATTTTTAAACTATTAAAGGTGAAGAGAAAAAATTAATAGGGTTTTCTTGTATTACTTTAAATGACTTTTTAATCTTCTCCATCTAAGTTGCCCATCTATTTTTACTTGGTATATTCTATTTTGCCTCCTCACAGTGTGTATACCTGTACAGTTGTTTCTGTTCTCTTCTGTGATCTTTCTTATGGAGCAGAAGACAACACAGCTACTTTTTTATTTGATGAAAATATAACTTGTTTTCATTTCCAGGGTCTTAATTGGTTCTCCATTAGTTGGCCAGCCCAAGAAGAGAACAGGAGATGTCTATAAATGCCGTGTTGGAAATGGCAATCAATCACCTTGCATAAAACTGAATCTACCAGGTATAAAAAAAAAATTAAATGGCAACAGGAAAGGTCTTATGGAGATGACATCTTAGGAAATTTATAGCTAAAAACTTGAATTAAAATAGCTTACAAGAAAGCTAGTGAATTTACATGGCTAAATGCTTCATGACAATGAAACAGGATGCTTTTGAGATCGAGGATACTCATTTAAATATTAGTGATAAACTTTTAAAGGATCTTCATTTCCCTATGGAAACATATGGCTACTTTACAAAAGTGACTGCTTTACAAAAACACTGATCTACCTGGTACTAATTGATCCAGACTGGCAGTTCCTGCAGAAAGTTAGGCAGGTAAATCTTCATTCAAAGTCCATTGAAACCAATGGGAGTCTTCTCCAATATTTTAACAGTTTTTGGATGAGACTCTTTCTGGTGAGCGTTGGTCTCGGGTACAGAGCTGAAGCACATTAATGTGGCAGTCTTGGTAAATAGGTAAATTTCCACCATTCTTTGGCTAGATTCAAGAATACTTGATATCAACAGGACGAGAGTTATTGAAAGTTGAGTTTTGCCAGATGAATAATCTCATTAACTTTTTAGCTGTTCTTTTCACTGAAATGCTGGCAGGTCCAGAGTGAATTTCAGAATAAAATGTTATACGTTTATAACAACAGAATTATATGTGACATAAATTTGTTTGTTCTAATTAACAGAACTGTGTAAATGGTAATCTCCTGCCTTCATTGCATTGCTATTTCTACATTCTTTTGCAGTTCAAGAAAACTATTTGAGACGATGACCCAGACAAACTTTCTGGGATGAAATCCAGTCTTTGAAACTTTTCTTGTTCACTACAATCTTAATAACTGAGGGGGGAGGAAGAGTGCTAATCTACTTGATGGAACCAAAAAGTGTTTTGTTTTAAAAGCTGGAAGCTTTATTCTAGCAGACATATTGTTTAACATCTTGTTTTCACATTTCCAAATAGTTAACATTTTGATTTATTTATAGCTGATACTTCAGTACCTAACGTCATGGAAGTAAAAGAGAACATGACCCTTGGAACAACTTTAGTGACTAACCCAAAAGGAGGCTTTCTGGTAAGAAAATAATTAAATTCCTGAAGAATAATAAAGAATATAAACTTCCCAGAATTGTCATTATCTCACTTTCAGTGCTTTTTTGTGTCTTAAAGGCATGTGGGCCACTTTATGCTTATAAATGTGGACGTTTGCACTACACAACTGGCATCTGTTCTAATGTCAGCTCTACATTTCAAGTTGTAAATGCCATTGCACCATCTGTACAAGGTATGCATACCATGGAAATGTTTTGTGTGTTTAAAAGTATGTAACTTTGAGCAAGACAAATGTATACACACAGGCATACTAAAAAGCATGAACTACATTTCCTAGTTACCAGCATTATCAAATTAAGTAAATGTTTTCATTGTCAGTATATAACCTAACTTCTGGCTACTCTTGGAATTAATTTTTGCATAAACAATCTTTAGAGTGCTATGTAATGTCCAAACATAATGGCTAAAAATAGTTATTCTGCTTTTTCTTACGGGCAAAAGAGTCTTCTCGAATAATAAAGGCATGTTACTGGAACTTTGTATAAGCCTAAACTAATACAATTACAGCATCTTAAAGACACATTGTAATGCAAAATCTGGAGTAGAAACATGTGGTGTTGGAATATTAGGGGTTTACTAATAAAGGTTCCAATCCTATAAACATTTTAGCTTGTGTGTAACTTTCTGCATGCAAGTAGGTCCATTGATTATAATATGAAGTACTGTGTTAAATGTATTGACTACCAGCTTATTTTAGGCATGCCTTTTCAAAGACACCCTTAAATATTTTGTGACTGTTATTAATAATGAGACTGTTTGGGTTGTATTATTATATCTTTGACACTTGTTTGTAACAGTTGTCAACTGGCAATGTTTGTTGTAGAGTGTAAGACCCAACTGGATATTGTCATTGTTCTTGACGGTTCTAACAGCATTCACCCATGGAAGAGTGTCACAGAATTTTTAGACAGTCTTTTGAAAAATATGGACATTGGCCCACATCAAACGCAGGTAAAGTGACAGTGGTTTTGTTCTGTTTAGTTCTGTAGAAAAATAATGCTTAAATAAAATAAAATGATAGCCATAGTGAATAAAATTAGATTACAATAAAGAAGGAAAAGACAACAATTAAATGCCACCTTTTGTGTTCTCAGAGCATCCTGTTTTCTGTCAGTGTTTTTTAGGGCCTGATTCTGCATTTGGTGGCTTACAAGTGACTTCTGCTCCCTTGCAGAGTATCTCTATGGATAATAAAGCATGATCAAAACCTAGGGCATGGGTGGATAGCACATTTATGCTAGTGTAAAAAATAGCATGCAAAAGATGCAGACTCCTAAGACAGCAGAGAATTATCCCTTGAAGAATCAAGGATAAAAAGGCTACTTGTATAAGTTGCACAGGTTTGGGTTTTAACTCTCAATATCCATCACAGAGAAACATACAGCTAACCTAGAATAAATGCATGTCTATCCCTCCCTTATCCCAGTGTAATTTCCACAGTCTACAAAACTAATGTACAAAACACTATGGCGTGTCTTTGTCTGTTCATGACCTTGGATTTTAAGTTCTTTGAGGTCTGCAGATTGTCTTAATATTTCTGCACCATAGTGCTGAGCATGTGGCTAATTCTAACAACATTTAATAATCATAATTAATGTTTGACTGGTAAACAAAACATTCTTTTATTGCTGGAAATGGTTATATTTATATAATAAAACAGAGAGGGCCAAATTGCCAGCTGGTAAAAATCAGCCTAGCTCCATCAAAGTTAATAAAGCTTCACTCAGTTATGCAAGTTGAGGATTTGACATATATTTTGCAGTCTGGTGAACACAGGAAGTAAATAGCATAACTGTTCAGAACACACAGGAGAATGTAAAGCAGACACAGAGGCAGATAGGAAAACAGAAGTCTGCTATTTTATAAACATTCAACTAGAGTGGAAAAATCTAACTCTCCCCAAATTATCAAGCATTTATTTGGGGCTCTTGAGATATCAAATAACATCCAGGCCAAATGACCAGTATTAGGGGTTGCCCACCTTCAGCCTAACCAAATTCTAGCCTAGCTTTCAGTCCTCCCAGCTTGCTTTTATGAAAGGGAATGCTGGTATATAGAAAGGATATCCTGAAATCTCCTCCTCTTATTCCAGGACAACTGGGCCGGTCAGTTATCTCCAGTGTCTCATGTTTACGGCTGAGAGCTGGTTCCTTTGAGCCTCTGACCTATAAGATGTAACCAAATTAAAAACTCATTTCTAAACTGACAACTGTTCAATCCTGTCTTTTAAACCTAAAACCACAGGCCTTCAGACACAATGAGAAAGGTGAATGCTCCATGTTTTTGCCACAAAAGAAAAAAATTCCTTCCTGATCTCCAAATGTGTTAATCACTTGGACACATGGCAGCTTCAAAATGTTTTCAAGCTTTTCTGCCATTACAAGCCAAGCAGGGTAGGGCACCAACAGAAGCACAATGGCTGCTGCCCCATGCCCTAAGGACTTTGCATATAGGAGGGGGAAAGATATGAGAAGCAATCCACTCTCCTCCTTCCTTGAATCATCATCAGCCTCCTACTCCTTGCACATTATTTCCTAAAAGCCATTTTTTCACAGGGCCTAGGGAAAATTACAGAACATTTCCTGCATATGGTATTAAATGTGTGGAATTTAAGGGAAGAGAACCAAAAGTCAAGAGTTAAAAATATGTTCACTAGGATATGGTCAGTAAATCTGTGGGAAAATGCTCAGCAGAGCTAGCCTTAGGGAAAATGGTACCTTGGATAAATTTGTGTTTTGGTGCCCCCCCTTCACAAAGTCAGTGGTGCAGGCAGAAGCAGGCAAGCATAGTCCCAGGTTGCTGTCTGGTGGGGAAGTGGAGTGGCATGGTGCACCAGGCAAGCAGATGGGCAGGCACCACTGCTGCTGTGTGGGAGCAAGGCAGGCAGACTGGAGCAGGCACCACCTTGCCTGCACATATCTAGCTGGGCTCCTCCTCAACAGTGGCTGGAGGCAGGGGGGTGGGCTGGGCTGGGAACCTGCTTAAGGCAGGGATCAGGCAGGGCGGGGCAGGAGGAGAACGCTGCTGTGAGTGCGGGCTGCTCACACGTGTGTGTGTTTGGCGCCCTCCAGATCATGGTGCCTCAGGTGGTCACCTATATTTCCTACCTCTAAGGCCAGCTTTGGTGCTCAAAATAAAATGATGGAGGCAACTAAACTAATAAAATCAAATCCAAGCAAACAGAATTTGAAATAGTACAACTAAACAAAAAATCAAGGCTTGTGTTTTAAAAGAAAAACAGGTTTCATAGAAAATTAAGGGGGTTGGAATGGACCTCAGGAAGTGTAGTCCACCCCCCTGCTCAAAGCAGGACCAGCACCAGCTAGATCATCTCAGCCAAGGTTTTGTCTAGCCAGGTCTTAAAAAATCTCCAAGGATATAACTTCTACAACCTCTCTGGGTAAACTGTTCCAGTGCTTTATTACCCTCCTAGTGAGAAGATTTTTCCTATATCTAACCTAAACATCCCTTGCTGCAATGTGCGACCATTGCTCATTTTGTCATCTGTCACCACTGAAAACAGTCTAACTCCATCCTCTTCTGAACCATCCTTCAGGCAGTTGAAGGCTGCTATTAAATCTCTCCCCCCAACCACCCCCCTTCAGTCTTCTCTTCTTCAGACTAAATAAGCTCAGTTCCCTCAGCCTTTCCTCAGAAATCATGTTCCCCAGCCCCCTAAGCATATTCTTTGCCCTTCACTGGACTCTGTCCAATTTGTCCACTTCCTTTCTGTAGCAGGGAGCCCAAAACTGGACGCAGTACTCCAGTTGTGACCTCACCAGTGCCAAATGGAGGAGAATGATTGCTTCCCTTGATCTGCTGGCCGTGTTCCTACCAATGCAGCTCAGTATGCTGTTAGCCTTCTTCACAACAAGGTCATACTCTTGGCTCATATTCAGCTTCTTGTGCACTGTAACCCCCAGGTCCTTTTCTGCAGAGCTGCTGTTTAACCAGGCAGTCCCCAGCCTATATCAGTGCATGGGATTATTTTGTCCTAAGTGCAGGACTTTGCACCTGTCCTTATTGAACCTCATGAAATTTCTTCTGGTCCAATTCTCCAATTTGTCAAGGTCTCTCTGACTCCTAGCCCTATCCTTTTGCATATCTCCTACTCCCTGCAACTTGGTGTCATCTGCAAACTTGCTGAGGGTGTACTCCATTCCATCTTCCAGGTTGTTGATGAACATATAACAAAACCAGGCCCAGGGGCCAGTCAACTTGATACTGGTTGCTGGCTAGACATCAAGCCATGATTACTACCATTTGAGCCTGACAATCTAGCCAGGTTTCTATCCGCCTTGTAGTCCATTCATCCAACACATGCTTTCTTAGCTAGGGTAACCACATGTCCTGGCTTAGCCAGGACAGTGCCGGATTTCAAAGGCTGCTTTTGGCTGGCTGTTCAGAATTATAATGGGTGTCCCGGAAATTCAGGGGGATGGGTCACAGTCTGGCCAGAAGTCGAAGCAGTGCAGAGCACCTTGTGGGTGGGCAGACAAGCTCCACTGCCTGCCTAGCACACCGCCCCACTCCACCAACTTGTGAAAGCATGGGGGACGAAAAAGAGGTAAGGGCAGGTAGTGTCCCTGGATTAATGTTTCAGACATCCAGGATTTCTTCAGCCTGTTCTTAGCTTGCTTTCAAGAATGTTGTGAGAGACCATATGAAAATCCTTGCTTAAAAGCATAGTGTGTCATGCCCACTGGTCTCCCTCATTCACAGAGCCAGTCATTTTATCATAGAAGGCAATCAGGTTGGTCAGGCATGACTTGCCCTTGGTGAATCCATGATAACTGTTCCTAATCACCTTCTTCTCCTCCAAGTGGTTAGAAATTGATTTCTTGAGGACCTGCTTCATGATTTTTTCAGTATCTGAAGTGAGGTTGACCAGTCTGTACTTCTACAACTCCTCCTTCTTCCGTTTCTTAAAGATGGGCACTATATTTGCCCTTTTCCAATTGACAGGGACCTCTCTTGACTGCCACAGGTTTTATAAAATAATGGCCAGCAGCTCTACAATCACATCAGCCAACTGCCTCGGCACTAGGGCTGTGCAAAATGGCACCGTTGCATTTTGCCTTGAGTTTCGACGGTTTGACAGAGCAGCATTCCGTTTTGAATTTCATTTAGATTCGAAAGAACTGTTCCGTTCCGTTCCGTCGAACCAGAAAGGCTGTTTAGATGCTGTTTCAACATTTCGCTGGGGATGGGGAGGCAGCCTAGCTGGGCTGTCTCCCCGCCCCAGGCACAACCTAGCATGGGGGATGGGGAGTCAATCCAACTGAGATGACTTCCCGTTCCCTGCCGGATCTTGTACCAGGGATGGGAAGTCAGCCCAGCTGGACTGAATTCCCATCCCCAGCGCTATGGTCGAAACGTTTCAACTTTCAAAACATTTAATTAATGATTCATATATGATTCATAGATGTAGGGCCGGAAGAGACCTAAGTAGATCATCAAGTCCGACCCCCTGCCCTGGGACTAGCCTCATTTTGTTTCAAGGCTATTTCAACAGCCTTTGTTTCATTTTAATTTTGCTGTTTCGACCTTGAAATGAGTCACAAACAGTGTTGAAGCGATACAAGCGGCAAAATTTCACACAGCCATACTCGGCACCCTTGGGTGCATCACATCTGGCCCCATGGACTTGTACATGTCTAGCATTTCTAAATAGTCCCTAACCCATTCTTTCACCACTGTCAGATGCTCAACTTCTCCCCAAACTGTGCTGCCTGGTACGGTGCTGCTGCCCAACTTGCCACCTACTATTACATTCCCCACCAATTCTTACCTGTTTGTGAGCAGCAGATCAAGAAGAGTATAGCCCCTAATTGGCCTCTCCAATGCCTGCACCATGAAATAGTTTCCCAAACTCTCCAAAAACTTCCTGGATTTCCTGTGCACTGCTGTATTGCCCTCCCAGCAGATATCAGGGTGATTGAAGTCCCCCATGAGAACCAGGGCCTATGATCGGGGAACTTGTTCTAGTTGTTTGAAGTAAGCCTCATCCAGTTCATCCTCCTGGTCTGGTGGTCTATAGCAGACACCCGCCATAATATTACCCTTTCAGGGAATTGATAACAGAAGTGCCCATTTCTCTATTGCTTCTCTATTCCCATATGATGAGAGGGGATGTTTGATCTTAGAGCAGGAGAAAACAATCTTGGGGTCCCAGGATGGGAGGGACAGGCTTGGCTGTATTTATTCCCTCCTCTGATACAGCTTGAATATAGAATGGTATAAAGAGGAAAGGGGCTATGGGAAGAGATGAGACTCTAAGCCACTGGTCCCATTTTCCCTAAGCATGACTCTGCTGAGCAGTCAAAAGTCCAGGTTAATACTTATTTCAAACCAATGCATCATAATTAAGATGAAAAACTGGTCCCTACTTTATATTTTTGTACAAGGTGCAAGTTATAAAATGTCGTTAGACATAAATTCCATAAATTATCCAAAATCATACTCTGAATCTCTGCTTGGGAGTTATGGGATCTTTCCTTGTTCATGTTTATCTCCTCCATGAAAAAGGTCATCAATTTATGCCAAGATGAGATTTTACTTTCTCATCATAGCTGAGAAAGAAAATAACACTCCCCCCCCGCCCCCGTCCACCCCCCCCCCCCCCCCCATTTTAGACTGATATTTGAAAACAAAACCCAGCAGATTCAGGTGCAAAGTGCCTTAGTTCACTGCATTTGTTTTTCCCACAAGAACTTCCTCCTTCTCCATTTTTTTTTCCCTTTATTTGGCCAGACCACTCAGCAGTTTCTCAGGCTTCTAAGCTATACATCAGACACCCAATGTATGTTTCCCAGTTGAGCCTCAGATGTTTGTCTCAAAAGCAGTCCAGCTGGCTGAATTCAAAGGAGCACAATTATCTCTACAGTAGCTAATGATAGAAGCAGCTGAAATTAAAAAGAAATGTGGTTTTCTCCTTTGAAGTTTGGTCATTTAAGAGACACTCATAAGATTATGTGGCAAAATCTCCAAGTGAAATGTCAGGCAGAAGGCAGGGCAGGGCGGCACATTAGAGACAAGTTCAGTGAAGTGTGAGCTCACAGAGGCAACAGCTAGTGCTCAGATGCTAATACTAGTAGAATCTGACAAAATAGTCTCTTGCCTGGGAAAGCTCATGCCTTTCTGAAACAATTACTCTCTAAGGTGCCACAGTGCCTTGCCTTCTGCCTGACTTGCGACTAGCAGAGCTATCCACCTCTCTACTCATAAAGTGAATTTTAGCTCCTTATTGCCAGTCAGCAGAGCTCCTCATTTTGCTTGCTTCTTCTGAAGGAAACATGAAGGGAAATAGTGGAAAAAGAAATGGAATATGGATGAGAGGGATAAGAAAGGTCATGAAAAGGGAAAATTGGAAGGAAAAAAAATAGTTAAAATGTGGAAGAGGTTCAAAAGTTGCTGCAAAGCAAAAAGACTATAATATGGATTTTAATAGAACACTTTTAGCATCTTAAATAAAGTAGTAAAAGCATCATTGCCTCTTCCATACAAGTCCTTTTTATCCTTCAGTACTTCCTGTGGTGAAAAGCTATACAAAATAGGGAAAAATATTTTTGAATGTTTAATTTAAACAATAGAGCCATAATACAATAGCATTAAAAAAAGCTTGAACATGTTTTATTAGTGCATTAATTCATACTCAAATAGCTGTAGGAGTTGGCCTGTGCTTCATGATGTCCCCAAAGGACTGTAGTCAATGGTCTAATAAAACACACCATGCGATATCTTAATGATCACTTTTATCTCCAAAAGAATGAAAGTTCATTAAATGAAGAAAAATATTGAGGCACTAAGAAGCTTCAGTAGGAAGAAAGGCTTTCACGAGGGCTTAGAAGTCATTTTTGTTTGAGTTCATACCAGAGCTAGACCAAACATGATGTCATGGAATAAATCAGACTTTGTTGTAACTGGTTCTATGTATGTTAAAATGGACCATCTGTTAATGCTTCCAAGCTTTTTCTGTTTTTCTCTCACTTTAATTAGATTAACTATAACTGGTAATTTTATGCTGCTTTCTCTCCCTCCTCCACATCCCAATGGGAAATGTCCAAATATTTCATTGCTTTCAATGAACTGATTTTACTTTTATTGTTGTAAATAATACAATTGTTTTGGTTTATCATTTATTGAGACAGCCAACATATTTATTTTAAACAAAGGACTGTTTTTGGTAATAGAAAGAATAACAGTACATATTCCCCTCAAAAATGTTGTGTCTTAAAATAACATGATTCTTCTCCTTGCATGTTGTTTCTGAAAAGACAAGGAAAATTAAAGAATTGTTCCCTTACATGGTATAAAATGCATGGAATGTAAAGGAAGAGAACCAAAAATCAAGAATTAAAAATATGTTCAGTAGGATATGGTCAGTAGATCTGGGGAAAATGTTAAACATTCTGCGACAGCAAAGAGTTGTCACTCCAACTAATAAGCACTCACCTCCCAGAATTCAATTAAATCTGATCTGTCAAGACTCCTGGTACACAGAAGATCATGTAAGATTCCTATAGCAAAAATATCTTATTTAAAATTATATGTTTGATTCTGTCATTATATTGAAAAGTATAATATTTTCCTTATCCCTTCTCTAAAAAGCACTAAATTATTGCTGGCAGAGTAAGTGAAGGCTTGCAATATAATGTGCTAGGTGATGGGTGTGTTCAGAAACTGCTCTGGGAAGGATTCTGCAAAACTCCCACATAGCTGTCATATTCACCATCCACACCCTGCTCTACAAGCTGCATACCCTGCTGTTTTGTGCTGTACCACCAATACACCCAATGTAGTTCTCAGAAGCAAAGAGTAAATGTTTTCATCATATGTTCTTAGTATATAGTTGCCAAGAGATGATATTTAGGGGAAACCATGATTAGGGACATGTGTTTTTGTTTGTTTATTTTTAAATGGCAAAAACAAATTCCTTGATTCCTCATTCCTCTTCTCTGCAAAATGATATGCCCTGGCATACAGGGGACACACCGGAAGTGAGGGGTTTATAAGCAACTGCTAACCACTGTTCAGTTTCCCTGATCCTGAGAATTAGGGGCGCCTTAGTATTGGTCATAGTCATCAGTAATAGTTCACTAGGTGGTATGCCATATACATAGGTTTGCAGGAGTACAGCATGCTCTAAGTACACTCCTTCAGGGTTCTCACATGCCCGTGGCAGTTTCCCAGAACCAAATGTGTTGTAGGAGTTGGTCTTTTGTACCAGTCTTACAAAACTAATCTGCCTAGGTATTTGTTTGAACACAGGGAAATTCACAGCTAATGGTTTCAGGTGCTGTCTCTCTGACTGCTTAAACTACAGCTTCCTGGAGGTTTGATCCACACTTGCATATAAGAATATACTCAAACATGAGACGGTCACACCTACATAAGATGCTGACTGTGCAGTTTAGTACTTACACAAGTACTAAATGACTGTGCAGTAACCAATGTTACTGTGCAGTAGTATCCCCAACTGGCGTGTTGTTGATGCTGACTATGTAGTAGCTTGTTACTACTGTGCAGTAACTCATTACTACTGCATAGCAGTGTCGCATCACACTTTGTACCATGCAATACTATTGCACAGTAGTAACGAGCTACTGCGCAGTCAGCATCTCATGTAGATGCAGCCACCATAACTTCTTACATATTATATTTCTTTAACATGCTACATCATTATCCCTACATGCTGTGTCTCCTTCAAGTGCATGGAGCAATGCATATGGGAACATACAGGGGCAAAGATACCATCTTTGTGGTCTATCACAGATTAATGGGAATTTTTTTTTAGATCCCCCTTTTTAAATATTTACAGTCCATCACCAGAATTAGCTTATATGCAGGAGTCAGATCATGGTTGAAGAGAATTAATTTATTGTTGGCTATCGCACAATCATGGTGGAGGCAGAGCTTCACTATGGATTTAAGATTCTAATCTAAGATAAATCACCTGATCCCTTTGATTGGGTACATGTCCCACGACCAAAGCACATACTACATCATAGGCACACTGGTGGCAACTTTTTAAGAATTTCACTCTTCAAGTGCGTTAATCTTTTGTGTAAACTAAACAAGAGAGGCTCATTATTGAATTAACATCCTGCTCTTCACAAAGCCCCTGGACATTCCCTGAAAGACGATCCCATTTTTGAGAAGCAATTAAAGATATCTTACAAGGGATGAAAGTTTTCCTAATGATGAACTCACATTTATACTTCCTTTGAAAAAGCAAACAAATTTGTAATTCAGAAGTTAAATGGGATGCTAGGACTATGCTTTTATTATTATATGTCTTTCAATGATAATGGATCAAGTGTAATTAATTATTACAGTAACGGTGTTTATTTTTTATCACAGTATAGGATATTTATCCCTTTCTTGCACTATTATTTCAGGTTACTTTCTGATATTCAGTTTTTATATCAGTGAATGCCAGTAAACAAAACCTTTGCACAAACAGGGAGAAAGATTATGAAACTACCTCTTTCTAACATCTATAAAGCAAACCTAAAACACACACTGAACTACCTATAAAATAATATGACTATATAAACATTATAGCAGTCTTATTGATCCTCAATACCTAAATGTTAGAGTGCTTTTAATAATAGATGAGTGAGATATAAATATGCCACATAATAGTGCATTACCCTAAATAACACCTATAAATTGTAACGTGTAACATAAAATTGAAATATGCTAATGGAACATTGTGTGGATTTTTCCCAGTAAAAGCAGTCAACAACCTGCCATAACATTAAAACAGACTAAGATGAATGAGATAAATTAATTAATATTTAGGAATATTGCTTATTTTTTATTTTCCTTTTTTTTTTTTTTTTTTGCAGTAGGTACCCTCAGGCATCTGTGTGCTGCTTCTAATTCACTATTTCAGTCTTTGCACAATGATTTGACCAACTGAGGTCTTTTTTAGTTTTCTGTCATTGCTTTACTCCAAGGGGGCACTATTTTATTCAAGTTCTCCCCTCAGGCACTTGTCAGCCGTATAGAAACTATTGCATTGGTTTGACTCCTGCTGGAAGAACAACTCTTTTCAGCATTATGCTGTGGTTCCCATCATGCTAAAGGGCATTGTGATGTTCCTTTCACCCTTACCCTGAACTTACCAGTGCAGGGGTACTTCTGATGCAGGCTTAGGATAAATAGCTTATTAGATAAAACAGAAAAAAATCTTTTGAAAGCAAAATCCTTTGTGTCTATTTTATGTTGATATTTTAGTTCCCTTTTAAGTTGTTTTGTTCTCTTATTGTTCTTGTTTTTTATAAATTATTCTGTTTTCTTATTGTAAGTTACCTTGAGCCTTTATGGGAAGGGTGGCATATAAATCTAAAAGACAAAAATATTAGTGCAATGTGTCCTTTTATACCATAAGCCAGGAGTTAGCAACTTAAGGCCCATGGGCTAGATTCAGCCTGTGGATTGGGGCTTTGGTGCCCTTTTGCTGTAGGGGGGCTTCAACTGTGGGCACTTTCTCCATGCCACCACAGGGACAAGTGGCAACAGCAGCAAGAGCCTCAAGCCCACCTGCCCCTAACCTGGTATAGGTTGTTCTGACCTGCAGCCGAAAGACGTTAACTGCCCCTGCCATAGACAGTTGTGCATTGTCACATACAGAGCTGTTCAAAAAAAGTTGGTATAAGAATAAGAGAGAACAACTTTCAGTATCTTACTGGTTGGAGCACTAACCTAGTCTGGCCTAATTCAGAATAGAATTTTCTTGTTCCAGAGCACACAAAATCAGAAAGAGCAGGGACTTGAAACTTGATCTTATTTTGTTCTGATGTGGATGAAAACAATTTTTTAAATATTTCACTCAAAATATTTCATGGATAAATTTTAAAACCTCATTATGTTTCACAAAACCAACTTGTTATTTTCTGAGCGGCCCTATTTCCATACTAATTAGGTACTGCTATTAGGTGAAATTCACCCCACGTGAGTAGGCTTTGCACAGCCCTTGATCTGGTCTTCCACACTGGAGTGAATTTCATCCACTGAGAGAAACTAACAGTTTCAGAAATGTTCTTTATTGAAGGCTGTTTTTTAACAGATGTTGGGTGTTTCAGGTTGGCATTGTTCAATATGGACAAACTGTAGTCCATGAATTTTACCTCAATACATACTCAACAACAGAAGATGTACAGAAAGCAGCCAAGAAAATAGTTCAGAGGGGTGGTACCCGAACTATGACAGCACTTGGAATAGATACAGCAAGGTATGTGCATATGATATTGTCAACTAAGGAAGAAAATGAAAATAAATAACTGTTTGTGTAGATTTGATTTTATAAAGTGAAAATTGGGGGGGGCGGGGGTTATATCTGGATCCTATTTATCTGAACCAACAAAGCTTTATAGGAAAAGGAGGATAAAAAATCTTTGTTCAGCCTCTAGAAAAATTCACATATAATTGGAATGGCATCCATCACTGGTATGGTGGAAAATCAGTTAACTGGTGAAGAATGGACACATTGGACAAACTCCTAATCTAAAGCAAGATGTGAAGAAATGTTTAATATCCATGCTTAGTAGTCAAGACTTAATTCGCCTTTTAAAGTCTTATTTGAAACAAACGTAAATTATAGGGTTTGCAGTGTTAATTTTTCTTCCTCAGAAGGCTGTAGTGCTATATTGAATCAAGGATTTGAATCCACACATCTTGAAAGAAAGATAGGAGGAAGAGATTTTTTTTGATATATAGATCTCACCTATAATGGCATGTGTGCGCTCTTATTTTTGAGTGTGGCAATCCTTTTTAGGTTTCTCTTTCTTTATGCTTAATATAGCCATATACTATAAATAACTATCTCTACAACATGTAGAACTGTATTTTCTATATATTTGCAATTTTCATGTTTAATTATTCCTATAGTCCTGTGTTTAAATGTTGCCTTTACTTACTTTTGTCTTTCTCCTCTCTCATTTTGTGAAGAATAAAGAGGAAATTTGGGTAAAAAGGTCTGAGCTGAATACTGGTGCTAAGGGATTTTTGTCTATGTCTAGCTCCCCCTTGTGTCTCCCCACAGGTCAATCTACCAGTATCTTCTATACTCTTCCTGAGGTCAGCTTCTAGCTCAGCCTCATCTGCTTTATTTGTTCGAATGTATTTAATGATCTTACTATATAACAAAATCCCTTTTGACAATGCAATTTGTTACAAGATCTTGTTCTTTTCTTTATCTTCTCCAGACCTCATCCACCATCATATTGTAGGAGTCAGGATCAAAGCTTTTGAAAACAATAGGAAAAGAGAAACCTAGCCTCACTGAAGGGACAGTTCATGAACATAGCAGTAGCAGCTGCTCTACTTCTTCCAGTCTGCAAGGGGGGTGGCAGGGAAAGACTCCTTATACCTTCTCCAGGCCAGGGACCTCTGGGCTGGGGAATAGGTGGAGAGAAGCTTCCTCTGCTTTGCTCTGGTCTTCAGTCTGGGAGGGGAGTGAAGCAGAGGGACAAAACTCACAGCCAGACCAGTTAATCATTGCTTTGGCAAAGAGGTAGAGAGCAGCAGTGACTGCTCCCCTTTCCTTACAGACCAGTGTGGGAGGAGAATGTAGCGGAGGAGCAATTCCCCAAACAGGGCAGTCCGGGCTCTGGAGCCAAGGTGGGGAGCAGCGATGGCTTTGCCACCCCTGTGCTGGAACAGTCCAGGACTAATGCTAGTCTGCAAAAGAGTCTTCCCCATTCTGGAGAAAAGGAGGGGAGTGGAAGCTGCTCCACTCCCTTTTGGATCTCTCTCCTGGAGAGGGAATGTTTCCTCAGGAAAAATTGAATGAATGCTTGTATGGTCCTAATTTCTAGTGAAAAAGCAGAGATTCTTCCAGTAGAAACATAGTGCATGGCCAATGTCTATCTTCGCCCAGTCATTTTATGCTAGTCATATTACCATGAATCTTGACTTGTTCCAATTCTCTTATGTTGACTGACCTTTCTATTGTAATGCATCTTTGGTGCAAACAAAAGGCCAACTTTTGGGGGGGTCTTGTTTGTTTGTTTTTCCCATGGGAATAGACCAATTTCAATATAAGAAACCAGAGGGGTTTCTTATAATTGATGTTTGGTCAAAATCGGAGAATGACATACAGCTTTTGCTCTCTATACCACCATCCTCCACTCATACAGCCTAGAGTAGCCACTTGCCTGATGTTAAGAGCACATTTCTAGATATGGGAGATGCAAATGCAAGTCCCCAGTTTGAAGCAAGTAGAGCAACACCTTTATGGTGAACATCCCCCAGGCCAAGTAACTGCCCTTAGTACCAAGCCATTTGCAGTTCAAGGAATTAGGAAAACCTCTTTTTCTGTGCCTTTTTTATGATTATTATTGTTTACTTAAAGGAAGGGGGAGGGGCGAAGAAATTCTAAAGATCTTGGTTTCATCCTGATGATGAACAGGCCAGTTTTTAAAATCCATTTCTTGGATTGAGCAAAGTTCCTGCCCAGTTCTATTTGTTATTCCAAGAGATATCAATTAAGGAATGACAAATGAATCATTGAAAAGCCTTTGACCTCTTAACTTTTATAGCAATGCTAATTCTTGTTATTAATATTTGAACCTACTTAGCATTTATTCATGTCTTGCTGCTGCTTCTTGGGTGATAACAGAATTCTAATCTCTGATCCATTGTAAATAACACATTTTACTTTTTTCTTCTCCTTTTCATATTTCTTTCAGGAATGAGTCTTTCACAGAGGCTCATGGTGCACGAAGAGGAGTACAAAAAGTAATGGTTATTGTGACTGATGGGGAATCACATGACAACTACAGATTAGCAGATGTGATTAAGGATTGTGAAAATGAAAACATTCAGCGGTTTGCTATTGCTGTAAGTGAAATTTTACAGGGAAATTGAAATCTTAAAAGCATGTTTCATCTTCTAAATTGTAATGCCTGCTAAAAAGTTTATTTCATAGCATCTTTATGGAGGTATAATCGCTCAGAGAGGAAAGGAAATGAGAAAAGCTTAAAAGAACATAAAAGATTTCTTTCTGATTTTATAACATCAGAAAAAAACAATCAATCTAGCCTCCTGATAATGATGTGTATGTGTGTGTGGGGGTTGGTATGTATGGGTGGTAGGCTTAAGGGGAAGGGAATAGCGTAAAATGCATTTGTCAAGAGGAAGAGTGAATGTAGTGGATTAGTCTAAAACATCCCAACAACTTGCAGAAAAGATCCTGTCAGCTACTACGTTTTTCTTTTAAAAGGTAGGTCTTAATCATGTTATTCTCTATTGATCTGTGCTGTTAAGATCCTGAAGTTGCCTCTTTAGTAGGAGGCAAACCGAGTAATTCAATGGGAGAATGAAAATAAAACTCTGAAACTTTATTCCTTATGTGGGAATATTTCATGTAGTATGAAAAAAGAATGTTAAATAATGTATTTTCTGTGAACTATTTGCTGTTAGAATTAGTTTAATTTCATTTAACTAGATATTTTTTAATCTTGTTTTTTCCCTTTGTTCATTATTATGTCCTCTCTTTACTGTTCCCAAAAGAGCACCCTCAGTTGGCTTGCTTCCAAGTTTTGTATCCAATCCAAAACTGATTGAGGTAGTATATGCTTTTAATTTCTCCTCCACCTCTAATTATAAATAGTGCTTTTAGGGCATATTGTAACTACACCAAACAACTCACACAAACTGTTTAAATATTAAACACTGATGCATCTAGACTTGAAATCATGAGGTTTCAAAATGGATATCATCTTTGGTTTTCTGCTGTCAGGTTTTTTTCTATTTTTAAGTTGCATCTATTAACACGTGAAATTTTGGAAGTCTCTTTCAATCAAGAATTTGCCCCCTGTGGGGGTGGGGGGTTGCCTTATTCCTAGAATGCCTTCCCCGAGGGACCCAACTCCACCAGCAACTTACAGTTTTCTTTGAGGTGGCATCAACCAGGCCTCAGAGCCCTTTGCTGTATCAGAGGCCCCACCAGCATTGTCTGCGTCACTCCGAGACCTCCCCTTCTGGCCCTGTGCCCCACTTTGGGCATCGAGGGTTCTTCCAACTCTCGTGGGGGGGGACCTAGCCGCTGCTGGCTGGATTTACCTAGCCTTATGCCTAGGTCTCCCCTTTCCCAGGCCCTGCTCTAGGTTCTGAGGCTCTTTTAGTTCTGTGGCCAGGCCACACTGCTGGTCTCCGGTTATCTGGCTTACACCAGGGCTAACCTTTTGGCCAAGCCACACTGCGGGGCTCTGGCTTTCCAGCTTACACTGGGGTTAACCTGAGCAGCCTCAAGCTACTCCTAGGGCAGGTTCTCCATGTGCCGGTCTGCCCACCGCTCCATCCAGCCCTCTGCTGAGGATGCAGGCTTGGGCTGCCTTGACACAGCTCCCAGAGCCTGAGCCCCGTGCACCAGACTGCACACCACTGGGGCAAAGAAGGAGGCTCTTCCTCTCCAATGTCCCTCGCTGTCCTTTGCTTTTATGTACATCAGAGTCCCACCCCTGAAGTCTGCCAGACCTGCAAAGTGCAGTCTTCAATCAGGTCCAGGGGCTCCTCACCCCCCCACCCCTCCAAGCAGAGGCAGGGCTAGCCCTTCCCAGCTGTTATGTGATTGATAGAAATGTTCCACGAATCCAAAGTATCCTTCTCCAAGCTGGGCTTGCCAGGCAAAAGCAGCGAGCCCACCACATAGACTTGAACCTAGAGGTTCCTAGCTAGATGGTCTTGCCCTTCCATTCAGGGTCAAACTGATCACCACATTTGGGATCAAGAAGGAATTTTATCCTGTGTCAGATGGTACAGACTGTGGGGCATTTTGCTTGCTGGCTACATAGCAAGGGGTGTGACCCTCTTCTGGGATCTCTTGTGTGTTTTTTAACAACCTTTGCAGTAATAGGATTTTGGTTGCTGTGGCCCCCCTGCTTTACCTGTGCCAGGTTGGGGTGTTATGTCTTGTGGTTGTGTCAGAGTTGACTGTGTAGTTTTGCTAATAGGTTAGACAATGGATTTGAATAGTTTGGTTTGGATAGGGATGACTCTACCTTGGGCAGCGGTTGAACTAAATGAACTCTCTAGTCCCTTCCATCCCTAATTCTCTATGCTTCTTTAATTTATAGTGCTATATATTTGCATGGCATATAGCAGGGCTGTCCCACTAGTGCTACATGTGGCCCCCCCAAATGGTTAGCATGCAGCCTGTGAGCTCCCAGTATAGCTGCCACTGCTGCCCCACTCCTGTCATGGCAGCTACATTTTTCAGGCTCCCTCACCTTCCTCCAGTTTCTACTTCCTGTCCCTGCTACTGGGGGCAGGGCAACACAGCTGGAGGGGGCCAGAGGGTGTGAGCTCCGTGCAGAAGGGGTGTGGGCTGCTCATGCTGCACGTGTAAAAGAGAGAAGTCAGCCTGACTGCCATGCAGGTGGGTGCATAGCTGCGTGGGACACGTGCAGCATGGAGATCTAGATGTGGGCCGTGCTAAGCTGCCTGAACAGTGGGGGAAAGCTCAGGGATGGGGGCAAGCAGCCTTTTGGTCTATTGTCCACATCTCATGAAGCCTTCAGGACTGTGGCCTGTGTTGTGTGTGGCCCCAGGCAGCCCCCAGGTTGAATAAGTGGCCCTGGCATATAACACATAAAAAAAGAGCATTTTTGTCCCAAAAACATATAATCAATGGCCCATCCCACGATGTGATCAGGACTGATACATTCACTTTCACTGAATATACTGAAAGTAGTCATCACATGTAGGATTATTACATAACTTAACTTGGGATGTAATTTGTGAATGCTTGGAACTCTTTATGCGGGGTGGAAGGTTGAAAGCAACAGACACTATGCCATGGCTTTGCTTTACTATATGTGGCTGCTATTTAAGAAAAAGAAAACCTGAGCCACGGGGGCAAATCTGTTTTCATTGAAGAATGCCTTTGAATAAATTTAAGCTAGAAATTTGAAAAGGGTTTTTATCTACTGGAGGAATTCTGGAATTAGCCTCTTAAGAGCAGTCATGAGAGCAAACAATCTAACTGTTTTCAAGATAGAACTTGATAAAAGTATGAAAGGATTTACAATGTTATGGTTGGACTTGATAACCCTAGCAGTCCCTTCCAACCCTGCATTCCTATAGGGGGCACATGAAATTAGTGTGCCTGAATAAACTCCAGTGTAGTTTGCATCAGAGTTTATTCATCCCAGGAGCAGCGTTTACATGTGCTCCCAGGATTGCAATATGATGAGCAGGAGGGGCACAGCCCCAGCTGGCAAGTGACCTGGGAGGGTGGGGGTCAGTCTGTCAGGCCAGAGCTGCTCTGGCTTGGTTCAATATGCTGGTGAGGAGGGGCTGGCTGAGGCACAAGGGCACTATGGTGCAGGGCTAAGTGGCAGGCAGCCCCCACACTGTAGCACTCTCATGCCCCAGCCAGCCCTGGTCACCATCTACACATCAGTTTTGGTGCACTAAATAACTCTGCCTTAAAATAGTACTTGTATTGGGCAGTGCAACCCCACAGTGGAGTTAATTAGTCTACTGCTGCCTATTAGCACTACACATGTACATGATGATGCTTTACTATGGACCTAATCAGTCAACTCTGTAGTAAAGTGCACATGTAGATGCCCCCAAAATGACCTCAAATGGGAACAGATTCTCACTATTGTAGAGTATTTGTTTTTCTTGTATTATGCTTGTGAGTCTCTTTTTTAAAGAAAGGACTAGCATTTATGTCAACTTAACATTTTTAAATTCATGTAACAGTTCATAGTCATAATCTATCATTATCTATCAGAAGCAGTTTTCTGACACAATGAAGATAGTGTTTAATGAATTAAGCTAAGGCACTATTTCCCAATGTTCACTGACCAACTACCGAAGATGTATGGGGTATAAAATGTGTCCTTGATCATTTTTTTTAATGCCTTAGATTCTTGGAAGCTACAAAAGAGAAAATTTAAGTCCTGAAAAACTTTTGGAGGAAATAAAATCAATTGCAAGTGAGCCTACTGAAAAGCATTTCTTCAATGTCTCCGATGAATTAGCCCTTGTTACTATTGTTGAAGCACTTGGAGAGAGGATATTTGCCCTGGAAGGTATGAAATTTCTTCATAGTTTAATGCACAACAGAAGTATAAGTAAGTAAAGAATAGGAAATCTACTCTTCACTTATTTTGTGATATATTGTACCCAGTATAATACAATGTTATAAAAGATTTTTTGAACATTCTGGTCATACAGTTGACTTACAAAACACATTAATAAAGGTATATGATGACGTAAAATCTTGTTCTTCAAAGTCAGAGTACATGGAAACAGTAGACTGGAAAATAAAAGAAAAGGTCACTTCAATAACTATCTTTAGTGGAACTAAACTAAGGCAAGGAACAGAAATTACACATAAACTGGTTTAAGTAACTGGAAACCAATTTAAACCTGTAACAGAACAGAAGTTCAGTGCACAAAACCATTTCAAAATGGCCAAAACCAGTTTAAGATATACCTTGACGGATGTCGTATCAGACTTAACTGATTTAGGTTAAACCCATCTATCGAACTTCTGTCCCAGTTCCCCTCCCAAGTCAAGTTATCTTGATGTCCTCCTGTATCCCATGATCCTTTGCATGCCCACACTTTCTGCTTCACAGAGCCCGGCTGGTGCCACCCCCTGGGCTGTGCTGTCACATTGTTGAGGCAACGTACCCTCTGGTTCCTAGCCCTGTGTCCTGCCTTTGCTGCCAGTAGTAGTGGAGGGGGGAGGAGGCAGTGGAGGCCCCCCGCCATGCAGGCCCCACAGCTGTGCTTGTTCAGGGCTAGGGCAGTGGGGCTCAGCCACAGGGTGGGGGCCTCTATGCCCCCCCCCGATGCTACTAGGCTCTGCTGACAGTTCGCACTCCTCAGCCCTGCTCCTACCTGACTATGTCAGCTGAGCCTGGCAGGGTGGAGTGAGGGAGTACAGGCTTCCCCCAGCTGGCTTTGCTCAGGTCTGGGGGGACTAGGGCCAGGTCCACAGCGCAAGGACTCTGCTCCTCCCTGCCCCCTGCGCCTGGCTCAGCTGACACAGGGAACCAGGAGCCAGGACTGAGAGCAACACCAGGACTGCCAGCCAAGCTGCCCTTCCCCTCCCCCCGAGCTGTGCTTGCTTGGTTCTGGGGAGGCGGGGGCAGGGCTTGCAGGGCTTCTGCTACCCCAGCCCCCCTGTTCCCAGCACTGAGTAGCTAGGCTGACAGTCCTGGTGTGGGTCTCAGCCCCAGGTCCTGCCTGCCGGTGTCTGTTGAGCTGGGCAGTGGGGGGTGGCAGGGCAGGAAGGAGCAGGACTTAAGAGCCTTGCAGGCTGTCAGCTGAGCCAGGTAGTGACAAGGGGTGGGGGAGCAGAGGCCCCCCCTCACCCCGTGACCCAGCCCTGCCCCTCCCCCCCGAGCAAGCACAGCTAAGGAGGTTTCCCTCTGCCACTGACAGGGGCACTGGTGGTGGGGGGACAGATCTAGGGAAATAGGCCCCACTGGGAGGCATACAAGAGCGTCCAGGTATCTACGTGCCACCCCCCTCCCCAAGAGTGAACATGCACTCTGTTCCCTCCTGGTTCAATCTATGCAGCTTAGAGAAACCTGGGAAGCATGAATCGGTTCCACTTTGGGGGTTTTTGAATGTCTGTACTTAGCCTAAGAGTATCTTTTGTCTTTGAAATTTTAGCTTCAGTTTGAAGTGTAAGTGTAGATAAGGTAATATATGGTAATGCGTACATTAATAAAATAGCATATTAATAATGAATCCCTTAGTTTCCCTGGCTTCATTGGCATTTAAAGGGATACAGTCATTTTTGGAGAGTGGTGGAATAGGAGTGCCAAAAATCTGCCACAGTCTTCTATGAGAGGAGGATTTCAACCACTGAGTGTTTTCATTTTCACGTAAAAGGTAAAATACTGCTGGTGTGATCAACAAGGCAATAAATAATCAACAAATCTGACTATTTTATGTTTTTTCTTATCACATCATAATATGTAAGTATATCTCAGATGTTGGCTAGTTATTGATTACAAAACTGTACTTTGCTCCATAAAACAGAGCTGAGACAGACTATATTTTTTTCCTTTGGAAATAAACATGAAATGCAGGCTATTAGTGGGGAAGATCCTAAAGTAATAATGTCTGTCCACATCCTCCAATCAAATTAAGCAACAATCTGCATGTTTCAAATCTGCTAGTAGCAACAGAACAGAAACTTGTTTGTTCATTTTAAATTATGCTCATTCTGAAACGATTAAGCTACCATGCAGCAAAACATCTGCATATACTATGTACATTTCAACATCTGATTTCTCTAAATACTTCAAATAGGATTGTTTATGATTTGATTAAAAGACATTGTTGATTTGACTGTTGAGAAACAAATGCTCGAATCATGGGGAATAAGCAGGAGGAACTCATCCTCCTGCTAGCTAGCAAAAACCCAGACCTAGTGGGGATCACGGAAACCTGGTGGGATTCCACCCATGACTGGGCAGTGGACATCGAAGGCTATAGGCTGTACAGACGAGACAGAGCAGGGAAAAGGCAGGGAGGGTGTAGCACTCTACGTCAGAGAGCAATACACATCCTCAATGATAAGGATGGGGTCAGAGGAGGGGCAAAATGAGGCACTCTGGGTAAGAATGCAAGGGAAGCATGGGGAAAGGGACTTGATAGTGGGCATCTACTACGGACTGCCTCCCCAGGGGGATGAGCTGGACCTGAAATTCTCAGGTCAATTCACAGAGGCTATAAAGTCAAAGGATGTGGTTGTCATGGGTGACCTAAACTACCCAGACATCTGCTGGGAGGAGCAGTCAGCCAGGTCCGACCACTCACATAGGTTCCTAGCCGGGATACAGGACCTCCTTCTAACCCAGGAGGTGCATAGTCCCACCAAGGGAAATGCCTTGCTGGACTTGGTCCTTGCCATAGGCGACAACCTGGTGCGGGGTATGCGGGTACTCAACCACCTGGGCAACAGTGATCGTTGCCTGCTGGAATTTACTATCCAGCACAGGGTGGTGAAAGCAAAAAGCAAGGCAGAGGTCCTCAACTTCAGGAGGGCCAACTTTTGTAAGCTAAGAAAATTAGTAGGAGAGGTATTAGGGGTCGCGGAGCTTCAGTGAGATGGGAGTCCAAGATGGGTGGTTGCTCCTCAAGGAGACGATCCTCCAAGCTCAAAGGGAGTCAGTGCCATTGCGCACCAAGGAGGGCAGGAGTGCTAAGAAGCCCCCATGGCTCAGCAAAAGCATCCAGGGATGCCTGAGGGCAAAAAAGGAGATGTACAAACAGTGGAAGCAAGGGGCTGTCACCAAGGAGAATTACACCTTTTTTGCTTTGGATTATGCTGCAGGGAGGCTGTTAGGAAGGCCAAGGCAGAGATGGAGCTAGGGCTAGCAACCAGAATTAAGGATAATAAAAAGTCCTTTTTCAAATACATAGGAATTAAGAAGAAGCCACCGGGTAACATGGGCCCCCTATAGGATAGGTTTTGCAATCTGGTAATTGCAGCAAATGAAAAAATGGACCTCTTTAACGAATTCTGTGCCTCCATATTCCTGAACAGGGACCAGGACATTTCCCCCACTAGAATTGCGGATGGATCCAGGGGAGGCACTGGCCTAGGGTCAGAGGCAACCTAGTTAGGGAACTTTTGGAGGGGATGGATATGTTTAAATCAGTAGGTCTAGATGCTCTTCACCTGAGGGCGCTGAGGGAATTGGCAGGGGTCATAGTGGGGCCCCTGGCACAACTGTATGAGCACTTGTGGGGCACTGGCCAGGTACCAGAGGATTGGAAAAGGGCCAATGTGGTTCCCATTTACAAGAAGGAGAGAAAGGAGGACCCCAGCAATTATAGGCCAGTCAGTCTTACCTTGATCCTTGGGAAGACCTTTGAGAAAATTATCAAGGAGCACATCTGCAAGGGTCCAGCAGGGGAGGTAATGCTCAGGGGCAACCAACATGGGTTCATTGAGGGCAGGTCCTGCCTGACTAACCTTGTTTCTTTTTATGATCAGGTCACAAAGCCCCTGGATGAGGGTGTTGGGGTGGATGTTATCTTCCTGGACTTTAAGAAGGCCTTTGACATGGTTTCCCACCACATTCTCTTTAAAAAACTAGGTGACTGTGGCATTGATGCCTACACAGTCAGATGGGTGGCTAATTGGCTATATGGTTGCACCCAGAGAGTGGTGGTGGATGGGTCATTTTTGACCTGGAGTAATGTGGGCAGTGGAGTCCCCCAGGGCTCGGTCCTGGGGCCTGTACTGTTCAACATCTTTATCAGCAATCTGGATGTGGGTGTGGATTGCACGCTGTCCAAATTTGCTGACAACACCAAGTTGTGGGGCGAGGTGGGCACTGGAGGGGAGGGACAGAATCCAGCTAGATCTAGACAGGTTACAGAGGTGGGCGGATGAGAATAGGATGGAATTCAATGCAGACAAGTGCAAGGTACTACATCTAGGGAGAAGTAACCAGCAACACACCTATAGGCTGGGGAACACCCTTCTTGTCAACACGGTGGCAGAAAGGGATCTTGGAGTCAGTGTTGACTCCAGGATGAACATGAGCTACCAATGCGAGGAAGCAGTCAGTAAGGCTAACCACACCTTGTCGTGCATCTACAGCAGCATCACAAGCAGGTCCAGGGAGGTGATCCTTCCCCTCTATGCAGCATTGGTCAGGCCGCAGTTGGAGTACTGCGTCCAGTTCTGGGCAGCGCACTTCAAGAGGGAAGTCCGGAGAGGGTCCGGAAGAGGGTCACTCACATAGTCAAGGGGCAGCAGGGCAAGCCCTATGAAGAGAGGTTAAAGGGCCTGAACCTATTTAGCCTCCACAAGAGAAGGCTGAGAGGGGATCTGGTGGATGCTTACAAGCTCACCAGGGGGGACCAGCGGCAATTGGGGGAGGCTCTGTTCCCCCGGGCACCACCCGGAGTTACTAGGAATAATGGCCACAAATTGTTAGAGAGAAGGTTCAGGCTAGACATCAAGAGATATTACTTTACAGTTAGGGCTGCCAGGCGCTGGAATGGACTCTCAAGTGAGGTGGTACTCTCTTCTACCTTGGGGGTCTTCAAGAGGAGGCTGGACAGATATTTGGCTGGGGTGATATGACCCTGGCACCTGTTCCTGCCTGGGGCAGGGGGTCGGATGGGATGACTTGTTTAGGTCCCTTCTGACCCTAAGCAGTATGATACTATGAAATAATATAAATACGAGAAAATATTTATAAAGGTGTTACAAATTAAAGTTTACTTTTAGATATGTTTAGCAGCCTTGTTAGCATTTCAACTGGTAAAGTAACAGTATTTTTTAACTGGATTGTTTTCAAATACTACAGTTTCTTTCAAATCTTATTTTTCTTTCTTGGCTTTGGAAGACTTAATTTCCTTACTTGTAAACTTCATTTATTTGAAGGAAGTAAATTCTTGGCCCTCTAAAGGGAAAGATTTAGCTGAAAAAAAGAACCCTCTTATAATAAGAAAGAATAAACTTTCTAGCAAAAAATGCTATTTGTGCAAAAATAGGTTATTAATTTAAACACGGGAAAATCAGTAACAATAAACTTTTAACCAGTTCTCAGATTGTTTTGGTTAATGCCTTGTGTAGCTGAAGAGGTAGGGTTGAAACGTAGCTTTGAACCACAATATATTGACAATAGGGTAACCAGCAGCCTAATACCTCTGAGATGTGCTCTGAAATACATTAGGTGCAGAAATTACTATGAGATCCGAAGGTGACAGAACATGGGGATAACTCACTATTTGGTAGAAAGGATAAGTAGAGTATAAGGTGGGTTGCTTAATTCAAAGGATTTAAATTGTGATTAAAATCAGCAAGCAGGAGACTTCAATTTAAATCACTTACTTTATTCCTGGGTTGCTTTAGAGTCTTTTTAGTTGTAGGATGAAGAAAAGTTTATCCTTATTTGTTGATAAGCATTAAGGCATAATGGCTTGTGATTAATGTAGTCTTCACACCAAATGTGGTACTTCTTTTTGCTACCCCAGGGGATAGGCTTAGCTCAAAGACTCTGGAGGCCCTGGGCACACTGTTGGTTGGAGGTCTATGAGCATTTTATCAAAGGACAATTATCACAGTAATTGTGCTGAAACACGTACATGGGCACATTCAGTACCTTGCATATTTGAATAGTAGTGCATGTCTGTGCTTTTATTTTGGTTCCTTCGTCATTTCACAATTGATTCCAATTCAGGGGAAGTATCACATGTGTCTTGATTTAGCCCTTGCTGAATAGGTCTTGTAGCCCTTTCAAAGTGATCCAGGGTCTATGCCCCATGGCTCTGCACCTGAAAATAGCTCTAAGAAATTACACCACATACAGAGGCATAATGAGTATGGCAGGGGGGTATGCCACTGAGCACCAGAGGGGAGGGAGAACCAAGGAGTAGAAGTGAGGGCCCGGGAATCTTCCTGCTTTGGGGACTCAAAAGAGTCTCCAGCTGATGCCATGGTGTGTTCTGCTCACTCCAGCTGTTGCTGCTACAGGAGTAGCATGATGTACATGCACCTGGCTGCTGGGAAAACAGCAAAGACATGGAGCTGCTGCTTCTGCTTCTGCTTCTGGGGAGTGGGCTTTCTGGTGGAGCTTCTGTCCAGCACTCCACAAAGTTGGGGCCTGTGGCTGGTGTCCCACTTGCCCACCACACATTACACTATGAACTCTGTATGCATTTGGCCAATTACCTAGATCATCATACATTTATTTCAGTTTTATTTTTTTACAGTTTATTTTTTGAAAATAGTGAATGGCAACTTTTGTTTCCTAAATGGATTAATTTATTCTTACTTATGATTGTTCTATATAAACGACAGATGGACATTGCAATTATACTTTAGTCCTTTGTGGGCGAAGACAACTGCATCCAGTGTGGGGAGGGGAGGAAAGAAGAGAGAAAAGAAGTCGGAAAGAAAAAAGGAAGGAGAAAAGGAGAAAGAATGTTTTCCTGGCCACACATTTCTTCATTCTGTGGATTTGGGACCTCCAGGATGGACAGTCGCAAGCAATTTGGTCCCATGATGCTGGGTCAGTGCCGAAACTCTTTAGGGACACATTTAGGGTGTCCTTGTACTGCTTCTTTAGTGCACTGAGAAAGCGTACTCCATTTGACAGTTTGCCATAGAAGACTTCCTTTGGCAGGCGAGTGTCAAGCATTCTTGAGAGGTGGCTGGTCCATTTTAGCTGTTTTACCTCGGTGTCCATAATCTTTTCCTGCCATTTGATATTTAGTATCTTTCACAGGTAGCACAAGTGGAAGTGGTTTAGTTTCCTGGCATGACGCTGGTAAATGGTGCAGGTTATGCAGGCATAAAGGAGGATCCTTTGTAAACCTTCAGTTTTGTCAAAATTCTGATGCCTCTGCAGTCCCAGACTGACTCACAGAGTCTGCCAAAGGTCATGCTAGCTTTTGCTGATCTTGCACTGACTTTGTAATCAATGTGGACAGCATGAGAGAACATGCTGCCTAGATAGGCAAACTTGTTGACCATCAACAATTGTTGGCCTATAACTGAGATGTGTGGTTCCTGGGGCATTGTTCCAGATACAGGTTGAAACATCACTTCAGTCTTCTTCATGTTAATAGTGAGTCCAAAGTTGTCACAGGCTGACAAGAGTATGTTCATGGATCGTTGCATGTCAGCCTGTGAGCCTGCACATAACGCACAGTCATTAGTGAAGAGGAAGTTGCGAAGCATGGCTGTCTGGCCTTTAGAGCTTGCTTGGACACTGCGCAGGTTGAATATGTCTCGATCAAAATGGTACATGATCCTCATACCAAGGTCATCATCATCTTGGAAGATGACTGACAGCATAGCAGAGAATACCATGCTGAAGAGGTTGGATTCAAGCACACAGCCCAGCTTGACGCCATTTATGACTAGAAAGAGGTCGGAGCGTTCACCATTCGCAAAGATGCGTGCCATCATGCCATTGTGGAACTGTCGAACCATATTGATCAATTTTGGGGGGCATCCGTACTTCTTTATGATTTCTCATAGGCCTTTGCAGTTCACCATGTCGAAGGCTTTAGTTAGATTGACAGATGTGAGGAGAAGTCTGACTGCCTCATCCTCTTTGGCAACTTCAATGCCAGGATTGGCTCTGACTACCAAGCATGGAATGGCATCATCAGGAAGCATGGGATCAGAAGCTGCAATAGCAATGCTCTTCTCCTGCTCAGACTGTGCTGAATACGAGCTTCTGATACCTAACACTGTGTTCCGTCTCCCCAACCAGAAGAAGACATCATGGATGCACCCTCACTCCAAGCACTGGCATCGTATCGACTATGTCATCATCCAAATGAGGGACAGGTGTGATATCTTTGTAACCAAAGCAATGTGTGGCAGTGAATGCTGGACTGATCATCAACGCATCATCTCATTAAAGATCATGATTCACATTGCAATTAAGAAAAAAACATTTAATTGTTTATTAGCTAAATAAAATGCCTTAGTTAAAATAAATATGCTGGATCCAAAAGGAAGAGCTGTGTATTTGCTAAATATTTGTTTATTAAACAAATTAAGTATTTATATGTAGTTTACGAATTTAACTGTATGTTTCTGGTTACCGAAATTTTAGAGTTTAGCCTCCCAAACTTAGATTTTATTCATGGGCTAGAATAGAAAAGTGATCTTTCCTGCTTTTTTCAATCCCTAAATGGTTTCCCAAATTTGAGTAACATAACTATAGAACTGAACTAAATGACCTGAAAGAAAGAAAATATTCTCCTTGTATGAGTTCCAGAAATATACAAAAGCCTATGGCAGATCACTTTAGCCTCCCTGAACTTTCCATCACTGATTTAGGAATAAGTGTCCTTAAACCCCCTTCCTCCCCAAACAAAAAACAAAAACAAAAAATCCTTTAAAAACTGACCTGAACATAAATTATAAAATAAGAAATCATCCACAGGCTGGATTGTTAATCATGCTCTCAATGGAGGCTAAGGATTCTTATCGCATCACCTGAATTAGTTGCTTACTCCCTTGTCTCTCTGGGCCTTAATTATTCCATTTCTCTTAACTGATCCAATCAACCCTCTCTTTTACTAGCTTCCCTTTCCCTTGTACCTTTCCCTTCTATATTTCTTTCCTTCTGCTATTGAGACTCAGAATTTAAACTCATTAAAGAGTTTCAGAAGATGAGTTTCTTATCAGAGATATGCTATGACACCAAAGTTAACTCAGCCATGTTACACCCATTTGGCATATCCTTTCCTATTGTGTCCTAGTGTAGTAATGTTACATTTTATTTCCTTTAATTATTGTTATTTGTTTAAAAAAAAAGAAAGGAAAGACAGGAGACAAAATTTTAAAAAAGCAACAAAACTCAATCCAAGGAAGACTGTGCCATTCAATACTATGGGAGCAAACACATTTTTGCTCATAATCTTTTTCATATGACTCCAATCCTGGCCTGGACTGTACTTCTTGTCAGCAGTTTTATGTTTTATCCACCCTCTATGCTGGCAAGAAGATTTTGCACAAAGGGTTTTTTTTTTTTTTTGCTTGTGGGGGGGGGGGATCGTTTTGTTTTTTGTTTAAGGACACTTACTTAGTAGAATCTTTGGCAATTAAAAAAACAGACATAGAGCATTAGCATGGCAATTAGTAACAAGCAATGCTTACAATTTAAGATACTCAAAATAGCTATTATATCCAACAATTAGGACCTACTCATGGTGGAATGGCCAATGCTGAGTGTTTAAAATTGTACACTGAAGTTCTCAAGTATTAGCAAATATGTAGCTGTAGAGCAGGGACAGGCAATTATTTTGGGCGGGGGGCCACTTACCCAGTTTTGGCAGGCTGTTGAGGCTGCATGGGTACCCCGCCCCTTGACAGGTGCCCCACACCTTGACAGGTACCCCGGCCCCTTGTCACCATCTTGGGACCAATGTCCCAATGTCTTGGGACCAATGTCCCAGGGCCAGCACGGGTGGGGCCCAGAGTGGAGCGCAGGCTGGCAGGGGTCTGTGGAGCCGGGCTGGGATGCACCAGCAGGGAGAGGGGGGAGCTGGCCTGGCTCCATGAAGCCCTTACTAGCTGGGACCCCGTGCTCCTGCCACCCTGCTCTGGGCCCCACCAGTGTGGGCCCTGTGCTCCCACTGGCTCCCCACCACTCACATCCAGTGCCCCACCCAGCCCCGTGGTACAGGCAGGGGGCAGCGCACAGCCCTGACCCCCATGGTCACCAGCAGGGAAGAAACTGGTGCTGAGCATGGGGAAAAGCAGCCCTTCACCTGTGGTCTCCACTGCAGGTGCTCGCAGCCCACGCAGGACTGTCCAGGGCAGGCACAGGCAGCCTCAGGCAGGCTGCAAGCATCTACAGCGTGGGGGCCTTGGGCATGGGGTGGGAGAGGGGCCACTTTTCCCTGCACTCAGCACCAGCTTGTAATCCGCCCCACTGCCAGTCTGGTTACAAGGTGGTGCTGAGCATGGGGGGAGGGGAGAAAGCAGCCCCTTGCCCACCCCATGCCTGAGGCCCCATGCTGCAGAAGCTTGCAGCCTGCCTGGGGCTGCCTGTGCCTGCTCCAGACAGCCCCATGTGGGCTGCGAGTGCCTGCAGTACCGAGCACCGGCCATGGGGCGGGCGAGGGGCTGCTTTTCTCTGTGCAGAGAAGGAGCCCAGGCAAAAGCTGAGTACAGGGCGGGGAAGTGGCCCTTCCCCCACCCCGCGCTGCAGGCACTCGCAGTCCGCCTGGGGCTGTCCAGACCAGGTACAGGCAGCCCCAGGTGGACTGCGAGCAGCTGCAGCATGGGGCACCGGGCATGGGATGGGGAGGGGCCACTTCCCCCCCTGCACTCCTTCCCTGCCTGTGCTTCCCTCCCACCTTACCTGAGCTTCCCGCGCCAGGGCAGCCACATGCTCCCAGGCCAGAAGCCCCAGCTCAGGCTTCCCGCTCGGGGGGGGGGGGGGAGGCTGGGCAGGCCCTGCTGTTGTGGGAGCCCACCGGGTCCCCTGGGTCCTACTGCCCTTGGTTCCTGTCATTTTTTAACCAAGGGCAGAGAAATATTAATTTTCTACATTTTTTTAGGGGCCCTGTGGGCCGGATAGAATGGCCTCGCTGGCTGGATGTGGCCCACGGGCTGTATTTTGCCCACCCCTGCTATAGAACCTAATAAAACATTTTCTTCATGCTTGGCAAAGCTGTTAGATCCCTTAAAATCTACTGGTTTGTGTTTGTACATGTAACATATTTACTTGGTGCTTGTGATCATGTCTCCCCTTAGTGGAAGATCCCAGAGACTGACAATTTACAAGAAAATTACTCCTTCTTGCTGCAGTGAAAAGTCCCTATGATATATATCCTGCTGTTGACAGATTCAGATTCCTCTGCTGACTTTAGCATCTAGAGTACATGTGCCCATGCTAAGTTAGGCATGGATGTTCCACATGCTTTGACAATTGTCTAGTTCTCATACTATGAATTTTTGTCAAGCAAGTCTCATGGCAGATATTACAACCTTCCCTGCTCTTCTGTCAGGTTGCTTTTCAGGTTGTATCAAGCCACAGAATGAAATAAAGGTACTGGCTGCATCTAGTATTGGGAAGCAGAGAGGTTTCTGAGTCCTGTCACTGATGAATGAGGGAACACACAGGTTTTTCTTCCCCTGAAGATATTTCCTGTATTAAGAGTGAGGAAGATGACTTTACCAGCTACCTCATGTTCAAAGTGATAAGAACCAGAAAGCCAGTTAGCCCTTTGAAGATATAATAAGAGGCTGGGCAGTTGCCTTCTGCAAAGATGGGGTATAATACCCGGTTACCAGATTCCTGCCTTACTCAAAGCCACTGAATAAAAAATGTGGAACATTGCAATGGTTTGTTGGAAAGGTATGAAGGAGTCTACCCTTTCACTGCAGCCATTGCACCTTGAATCTTCCCCAAGGCTCACTGAATAGAGGCTTGGGGAAAAAATACAAAAGAGTTTTTCCTGGTGTGAGGTTTTGATGTGGGAAGCTCAAGCACTCCAAATCTCAAGTATGTCTCATAAAAAAATGACCATCTGTCTACCATTTTTTAGTTATTTGCGTACAAATGAAAGGTCACACAAATGGTGGTTTTGCTGTTCTTGGCTCAACTGAAGAATGGTTGAACTCATTTATCAAACGTTCCAAACATATTTACCGTGGCACTGAGAGACGTCTTGGTCAGTTTCAGTGAAAAAATATTTTTACAACAGGTTATAAGACTGGAAACAAGGATTGGAACAGAAAATGCTTCTCTTTTGTAATGATAGTACACTTTCCTTGAGTCATGAACACTAGTAATTATGTATTGCAAACCAAGTTTAGAGAAAACTCTAGTTTACGATATAATCTCATGCCATCTCATTCTATTACTAGTCATATTTGTCTATATAGGAAATCCCTACATATTTAAAATTTGTATTTTATTTTATTTTATTGTAGCTACGACAGACCAGCAGGCATCCTCATTTGAAATGGAAATGTCACAAGCTGGTTTCAGTGCTCATTATTCTCAGGTAAATTGATTGTTAAGAAGTATATTTTTAAAGTAGTTATTTATTTATGAATCTGTATGTATTTATTTCTTCTGAAAAAAGTAAAATGCCAAATACAGTCATCTGGACAATGCACAAAATTTAACTGGCAATTAAACGTGGGAGCCAATGAACCAGACTCTAAGAAAGACAAAATATAGCAAAGAAAAAACAAAAACAAAAAGGGAAAGTAAATACACTTAGCAAGTCCAAAATTATCAAAGACAGGCTGACCCAAATAAAAAGATCTTCCACATACTTTTGAATACAGCTAAAGTGTATCACTGGTGAAAACTGAAACACCAAACCTTATTTCATTCGATCTTACATAGATACTTTGTTTCAGAAATACTCTCTCTCCATTTTTACATTGAGGTCCATACTAGACTATTTATGCTTCAGAAATGGCATGAACAAATGTACGGTGAAGCTGTTTTACAAGGAGAGTAAGAGCTGTTGCTTGGGAAGGTGTGTCAGTTGTTATAATCTGTTACATCTGTAGGAGCCTATAGTGATATAAATTACCTGAATTACCCTAACTTTGACCCTTGAATGAAAAAAGGTTGGAGTGGTTTTGCTACACTTGTATCACTATAGAATCATGCAGATATAAGCTTAAGTTCCAGCAAATGAGCTTATATTTATATCCTTTAATATCACTATATTTGTTACATCTGTCTGCACCCAAAGTGTTAGCCTTTACAAACTGACATTATCCAGAGCAGAAGCCAAAGGAAAGCTTCAGATATGTTTAGCAGTACATTAACTTGAAGTATTCAACAGGCCAAGCAATCATGAGCATAACCATAGTTTCAAAAACAAATTTAAGATTGTTGGTACCTGGACAAATTGATGATGGGCTGCATTTACCCCATTCCCAATATTTCCCAATATCTCTACACTTCAATATTTTAGCATTTTAGAAATAATAATTGAAATATGTGTCACAGGTATATAAGGTTAGAAGCTCTGTAGCCCAGCTCCTGCACTTAAGGATCTTCACGTCCTTAGACCATCCATCTGCAGGGTGAGATTCACTCCTGCTGGCACAAGAGAACATCAGGCCATTAGGGGTTCCATTGAAGGAGAACTGTCCAAAATTCATTGTCCAATGAGACTACCAAGAATAGCTTTAAATTGGTGTATCTCCTGACTGGCCTTTCCCTCCTTTCCTTTGATGCTATCCTATCTGTTCTTCATCCTCCAATGGAGTGAAGCTATAGAAATCAGTTTCCCCTGTGCTGCTTCCCTTAACTGGTCCAAAGTTTGTTGTTTTTTGTTTTTTTAAATTGTGTGGTATGATTGTGAAGACTATGCTAATATTGTGACTAAATATTGAAAGTATATGTGAAACATGAATCAAATATAAGACAATGATAAAAGATTTAAATATATTGATGATATGAGCAATGATAAAGAGTAACACTCTTTTCTCTGAGTAAGGACTGGATCATGCTTGGCGCAGTTGGAGCATACGACTGGAATGGGACAGTGGTCATGCAAAAAGACAATACAGTTTTTATGCCAAGAAATAATACCTTTCGTGACAAGTCTGAAAAAAATGAACCTCTTGCAGCTTATTTAGGTAAGAGAAATGGTCCAGCTCAAAACCTTTTCTTATAAATGTTGTGTGTTCTCTCAAATGATTTTGCCCTGACTTTCAGCCACTTTAGAGAATATAGATTCTAGGGAAATTTCTACACTCCAATATTTTACCATTTTAGAAATAATAATTGAAATATACATCATAGGTGAGTAAAGTTAAAAAGTCTTTAGTCCAGCTCCTGTACTTAAGGATGTTCAAGTGTACATAGACCATTCCCACCAGGTGTTTGTGTAATCTTTTCTTAGTAACCAGCACAGAAGAACCAATTCCTTCTGTGTTGGTTACTAAGAAAAGATTAGATAAACACCTGTTTCATAGTACTTCTAGGGTGGCTTGTTCTAGAGTTTTGCTGAAAAAAAGTCAAATATCTTTTTCTGCAAATTCAATCTAATTCATCTTTGCTGCATAGTAAGTTCATTTTTTCTTATCCATACACCATTGGACGAGGAGACAGATGATTATCATTCTCTTTATAACCACATTTTACGTACTGAAAGACTGTTTGTTGTTATATATCTCCCCTCAGTCTTCCTCTTTTAAATCTACACAAACCCAGTTTCTGCCACATTTCCTCATAGGTCATTTTCTAGACCAAGGGTGGACAAGATCCAGCCTGTGGAGGGACTTTGTCTGGCCTGAGGCAGGTCCCTCAGTCCTGCCTGGCCTAGGCACTGTCTGGCCCATGGCACATCCCACCGCCCCCTGGGCACTCAATGGGCATGTCCAAATGAGTGTACGTGTGCCTCTTGCCTCATCTCAAACCCCTTCAAGAGGGGGCAAGAGGCATGTGAAGGAATGAAAAAATGTTCAGCATGGGGAGAAAATTAGACCCCTGGATATCCAGGGATCTAAAAAAAACTAAGTTAAAAAAAGCAGGGTGAGGGGTCAACCACAGAGACACTCTGGCAGCCACAGCATCTCTGTGGAGGACCCAGCCTCCAGTTGCTTCAGGGCACAGTCTGTGGTTGGCCCCTCGTCCTGGTGCTGAAGCAGTGTGCTTCAGCACCAGGGCTCCAGTGCTGGTAAGTAAGGGGTCGTGGGGGCTGGAGGAGGGGGAAGGGGACTGTGGGGGGACCCCCGCCAGCCCTGCCCACTCCCCCAGCCCCTGCCCCAGCCCTGCCCTGCCATTGGGGGGTCTCAGGGAGCCGGGGGTGGGGCTGAGTGGGGCAGCCATCAGGAGGCAGCAGCTGGCGAGGGATGGGGCCAGGTAGGGCAGCAACTGGGGGGTTGGGGTGGAGCATGTGGACCTTGCAGGGGGAAGTGACAGCCCCTGCAGGGGCCATTTGGCCCTTGTTGGGGGACCATACCCCCTGTGTGGGGTCATAGCCCATGTTGGGGGGCTGTATCCCCTGTGTGGGGCTGTAGTCCCTGTTGAGAGGCCATAGCCCCTCTGGGGGCCATTTGGCCCCTGTTGGGGGGCCATATCCCTTGTGTGGGGACCATAGCCCCTGTTGGGGGGATTGTAACCCCTGTGTGGGGCCATAGCCCCTGTTGGGGGGTCATAACCCCTGTCGGGGGGCTGTAGCCCCTGTGGGAAGGCAGCAAAATATATATTTATGTATTCATGAATTCATGAAACACGTATTTAGAGTTCACTTTATTATTATGATAAAGACACTGTAAGGCTTCCACATTGCTTTAACACTGTAGATATATCAATAAAACATTGCCCAACTGATCGCTGTCTCTGTCTCTCTCTCTCTTTCTTTATACTGGTCTTTTGTTTTAATTGTGTAGGAACATGGGTTTTGGGGTATTTTACAGTGACTTTGGGATTTTTTTAGAGCGATTTTTCAGTTTTTCAATAGGAACACCAGAATTCCTGCTCGGGAGGCCAGTGGCAGGACCCTGCCTGCTCAGAGCTGGCACCTTGGACCCAGCTGGATGTGGCTGACCTCCTGGCCAAATGGAGCCAGGGACAGATGCTCCTGAGCCCTGAGAACTGCAGAGACAGATGTTCCTGAGCAGCAGGGCTACAGCCAGACTCCTGCCTTAACATCTGAGCTGAGGCACACTGAGCCTAGGAACAGGGCAGAGAAGACCACAGCCTGGGAACAGCACAGAGCTTGGAATGGATAGGCCTGGGAACAGGGGTGGGTGAGCCCATAGCCTGGAAAGGGGTAGCAGAGAGTGTAGGGCCAGGGTGCCCAAAGCCCAGCAAAGGAATAGAGCGAAGCCTGAGAGTGAAGAACATGGTACCTGGGAGTAGCAAAATGTCCAGGTGGGGAACACAGATGGAGGAGCTATGTTTGGAAGTAGTTAGAGGAGGTGAAGTGGCCAGGTGGAGATACCAACCACTCGGGTGTGGCCAAGTTAAGCGAAGTGCCTGAGAACAGGGGCCCAGTCAAAGGGGGTAGAGGCTATGGCCTGAGAGGGCTAGTGATGAATAATTATGTAATGGACTAAGGGGAGGTAAAGAGATCTAAGCTTGCCTAGAGAGAGAGAGAGAAAAAGAAATCAGAGGAATAGAGGGCCTGGGGCCCAGAAGGAGAGACCCTGAGCCCAGGAGGGACTGAGTAAAGAGGACCTGGAGCTTGAAGCCTGACACAGGCAAAGGTAGAAGTGCCCAGAGAAGATCAAGTGTGAGCCACACCTGGGAGCAAAGCTGGAGCCTGAGAAAGGGCAGAGAGGGGCCAGAGAGCCCAGAGCCTATAGAAGGGCAGAGTGTGGGAACAGAGGACCCAGAGAGCAAAGAGTGTGGGACTAATGGGGGCCCAGGGCCCTGAGAGGGTCAAGCATCAGCAGGGCCAGAGTCCAGAGGTCTGGAGGCCAGGAGGGGTGAGTGTCAGCAAGGCCAGGGAAGCCAAGATCTCACTAGTCCAGGAGTGGGGCCAGGGCTCGGAGAGGGGCTGAAGGCCAAGTAAGGCCACATCTGGAGACTGACAGAGCCAGAGGGGCCCAGGAGTCTCACTTGACCTAGGAGCAGGAGTCACAACCAGAGGCCAAGGAACCTGTAGCCCAAGAGGGGCAAGGACTGGGGCTGGGAGCCCATAGCCCAAGAGCAGCATATAACAACAGGAAGGAGTATCACCTGTGAGGCATGGGTATGGTGTAAAGAGGAGGTCAGAGCCACATAATTGGCCCTTAAGACAATGACCGCAGACACCTGTTGTCATGAGAGTAAGGTCAAGTTTGGAAAGCCCTGGGGCAGCCTCTCTTTATCTAGAAACTAAAGTCATCAAAGTTTGACGGCTGAGAGAAGGGGTGACTGCCTAAAAGAGGGTGAAATGGATAGGACGGGGCAGACAGTTATTTCAGGTGGAGGGCCAGCCACTTCATGAGTTTTGATGAGCTGTCAAGGGTCACATGCCTAGTCTTGCCCCTTGACAGTTGCCCTGCCCTCTTGTCACCATCTTGAGATCAGAAGTCCCATCCCCTAGCCCCTGACCTTTGCCACCAGACACCCTTCCTTTTGCCCCCCGGAAATACTCCTTTTGGGAGGGGGCTTGCCATGTTAGAACCAGAAGAAAACCAAATCATACACTAAAAGTCAAAGAACTACTATAACATATTTTAATTTTATTACAAAAATATTTTGTCATGATTTGTGTTTGCGTAGTGTATATAGAGGTGATTGCGTAATAACTGAAAATAAATTCTTAGTCTTGTATAGTGTGGGGGGTGTATGGTGGGGTGTGCATATGGGGCTGTGTGTGGTAGGGCGTGGGTGTGTGTATCCAGTGAGGTGTGTGGGGGGGGGTATGGGGCGGGTGGAGGAGTGGGGGAGGGTTTATGAGGGGGTGTGGCTGTGTGTGTATAAGATATGTTGGGGGTTGTATATATGTGGGGAGTTGTGGGGGTAGGGTGTGTATGCATGGGGGTTGTGAGGTGTGAGGGATGGTGGCGGGGGTGTGGGCACTTCCCCCATGGTGTAGCAGCAGGCAGGGTGCTCAAAGCACAGGTGTGCCCAGCGGTGTGCAGCTCCAGCTAGGCCTGCCTTTCCCACTGCGGCTGTGCAGCAGGGGAGGAAAGCCCCAGGCGCCTTCTTCTGGGAGGCAGGGAAGGCAGCCGGCTCCGGTGCCTGATGCTTCTCTCCGGTGCTGCGCAGCTCTGGTGGGGAAGGCAGCCGGCTCCAGTGCCTGGGGCTTCCTTGCCATGCCTGGCGAATGCAGGGGCTGCTCGTGAGTGGCGGGGAATGCCTGCGATACAGACTGCCTGGCAGAGGCTGCGCCCCTTGTTGCGATGTGCAGCGCTGGCCAGAGCTTCATCCTGACGGGCACCAGCATCCTGAGCAACCCATCTGCTGCTGCTACTGGTGCTGCCGCTGCCTGCTAGGGCTGCGCACCTTGGGTGGAGTAGGGGGGGGTCCCCACACACACCCCCACCCTCCCTCACACTCCACCCAAGCTCTGCGCTGCTACCGCACCTCTGAGCACAGGCTTTGCACTGCCACCAGCCCCAACCAGAGCCCCACACTCAGGGCTCCTGCCCAACTGCAGCCCTACCCCCATTGCATCCCTTCCTGCTGCCCAGAGCCAGCAGGAGACCTGGGAAGTGGAGTAGGTCCCCGGGGCTGCAGCAATAGTGCCATGCTAAAGGGCTGGGCCCTTCTACCCACGAGGGTGGGAGCAAGGCAATAGGGTATGTTTGGGGCTGTGAACGTGGGCACCTCACTTCCACTCTCATGGGCAGAAGGGCTGGCCATATTTTGCCTGCCCCTGGGATAAGGGCTGAGGGACCTCCAGGGATACTATGGCCACCTGTGGCGTGAACCTTGTTACAGCCAACTTATGATGATTTCATCTATGTAATAATTTTCTGTTATGCAGGACAGTGTCAAGAGCCTTAGTAACGGACAACTGCAGCTTCCTCTTCACCCTCAAGGCCAGTTAGCCTGTCAAAGAAGGATCCAACCAGTCTTGTTAGATAAGATCACAGTGATCATGGCTCAGCAGTCACTGTGCACCAGAACACGCTCAGGCCCTTCATATGCATCTACTAGCAATTCTTATCAGAACCGGGGTTACAAGAGTGTCTGTGGGATTAAGCTTTAAAAATTTTGAATCTCATCACTTAATGTAACATTTTGAATTATTTTATTTTTCCCAGGATATACAGTAAATTCTGCAACAACACCTGAAGGAGTTCTATACATTGCTGGACAACCTCGATATAATCACACAGGCCAAGTTATTGTTTATAAAATGGAAGGAAGAGATGTAAAAATAATACAGAGGTTAAAAGGAAAACAAGTATGTATTTGTAATTAAAATTTAAGTGGCATATTGGAAATAAAATGTTAGCAGCATTATTTCAGTGGAAAGACTGTATCAGAGAAGAAATTTGAAATGTAAAATATTTATAGATTCCCAAAGAAATATATATGGTTTCTCTGGTCTACTAAGCAGTGCTAAGTATACTTAAACCAGCCAGAGATTCCCTTTGGAGAATATTCCCCGCATAAACTGAGTGGAGGTGGCATAACCACAACAGTTCCCTGACCCCTTGGTGTGTCATGAGAAAGACAGATGAAGTAGCTGCAGACTTCCACTTCATACTCTGCAGGCTTAATAGTAGTGGTGAAATTCTGAGTAGGCCCCCTGCTCCTGCTTTAAGGACTAAGGATCAGGGAAGAACTCCATGCCCTTTCCCCCTCATTGTCAAATGTATCTTAGCACAGCTCAGATGCAGAGAATGATTGTCTATATATATTTAAGATAACTGCTTTCTAATATCTAAAGGTAAAAAATTTTATCCTATTTCATTGCTGATGATCTTACATGCACATTTCATACAGGCTTTGACATTGTATCTTTGATGCATACCCTCATATGTACCATGCAATCTTCTGTTGGATTAATTGTGGCAGAGGGACATGATGGACACCTATACACGTGCAGTGAGACTGCTCCAATGTAGTGTAATTATTTGAGTCTGCTGAAGCATGGTAATTACTGTGCTCAAGCCGATTCCAGCATCAACGAGCTTTAGTTAAAGTGCCCCCACCATCATTTTTTAGTGCAGGGATGCTGATACACAAGACAATCCTGGTGTTTTAATTAGAGCAATTCTTCATTTCAACAAATAAGGCCTACCACCATACATTGAACAATGTGGATAAAATGAAATATTGAATAGATGCCTATTAACTGAGCAATATCTATCTTGTTCACTGAATGAGGCAGGGGTCCTATGGAGGCAAAAAATAAAAAATCCCCCCAAAACCCATTACAATCATGTGATTAAAGATGATGTTGTAACACATGCATAAAGGGAGCTAAAATAAGGTTGCCTCATCAACATTAATACTAGCTTTTGCTGTTTTTTGCATTCTTAACTTTGCACCCATAATGTGTGTGTGTGCACACACATGCATGCCGCTTCTGAAAAAACAAATTCCTTAATGCTGTTACATGACATTGTCCATGATTCATTCACAGGATTGGAATCTTCACCCCTGCCACCTTAACCAGTAGAATAAGTGGGCACATCCATACGGTATGTGGCACCGCAAACACATCTGCAGCACCACTTACTGCACAGTCAGGTGTTCTCTGTGCTACAAGGGTACACTGTCCATGTGTGCACTGCTCCGGTTTTTTTCTCTGTGGGTTTTTTTGACCCCAGGGGTCAAAAAAACCTGCGGAGAAAAAAACCAGAGCAGCGCACGCCACTGAAAAGCAGAGCCGGCCCACTTGGAGCCGTGCTGCAGCTGCCAGCCAGGCTCCACCCAACATGATCACCACTGCTGCAGCCCCAGGAGGCCCCCAGGACCCCAGGTAAGGCTGGTGGGGCCAGCACAGTGCTGACCCCAGCCTCCTCTACTGCCCCCGGGGCAACTTGCTGCATGCCAAAGCACGCATGGCACAGGCATTCCCCAGGGACAAGCAGCTGCAACACAAGGTGCACCACTGCTACTTGTCCCTTGGGAACCAAATGTTCGTGCTCATCTGGACGTGGCCAGTGATAGCAGTGGTAGACTGTCATCTGTTACACTGCAGAGGAATGAGAGCATTTTTGCCAGTGGGCTTCAGAGATATTTGCTAACAACAGATTGTGAGGCTTGTGAATCTTGGGTTTCATTTCATTTCCAGTTCAGGAAGGCAATGTTTTCTTACGCCACAAAATGTTCTGCCTGTTCTCTTCCAAACTGAAACCCTATGTCCAGTCTCAGTCCGGTCTTTTTTTTTTTTAATTTAATGTCATGTTTCATGATTTTTAATAAATCATCTTCCTCTGCCTCTGTCCTGTCTCATTCTGAGCCCCTGATTCTTTACCCATCTCATTTTATAAGTAACTGATAAAAAGGATCTTATGATGTTGGGTGATGTTACTAGCTCTGCTTATCACATATCTTATAATTTCATTGCAGATTGGATCATATTTTGGGAGTGTTATTACTACAATAGACATCAACAAAGATTCATTTACAGATATTCTTCTAGTTGGTGCTCCAATGTATATGGGAACTGAAAAAGAGGAACAAGGAAAAGTATATGTGTATTCTTTGAACAAGGTAAGGCTGATTGCAATTGGCAGGAAGCAAAGAAAGACTCATTAGATTTTTGGATCATTATTTTAAACAAATAATATATATCAAGGGTGTCAAAGATTTGGCCTGTGGGCCAAATGTAGCCCACAGAACTCTATCACCCACCCCCCACTGCTGCCTCCGGGTCTGACTTGAACCACACTATCAGACTGCCCCCTCCTCCTCCCCCCCCCACACACACTAAAAACCAGTCTGGGAGTTGGGGAGGTTTGGGGAGGGGAGAGAGTGGGATTGTGGGGGAGAGGGCTGAGCTAGCCTGTGAGCCAGCCCTGTGCCCCATATGTGTTACAGCACACAGGACAGAAGATTTCCAGGGAACCTTTTTTTCTTATGTACCTGCTTCTTGATCTTGTGTATCTATGTCAGTATTTTACACTCTTGGATTAGAGATGATTTTGCTGAAATGTCAGGTGACAGATGAGACTTCAAAAAGCTCCTGGAGATATGCATTTTTTTTTAGCATCTCTGCTTTTTGGCACTACCTCCTCAGCAGTCCTGGTGCCAATATCTTAGGTCTATGACTAGTCAGTGGGCCCAGTACTGAGGTAGCCCTTGCTGAACTGTAAACCATTGTACAAATGCTATCACGAAGCTGTACCTTTTTATGGCCTATAACTACAATAAATTGTGTTAAATGTACCTACAGATACATTGTATGTCTTTCCCTTACCTACATCAGGCCAAAAGCCATAATTTAGAAGCTACAGTTTTTCCCTGTTGATACTTTCATATCACTTGGTTTAGCGCTTTTAAGTGTTTGCTGAAAGTGTCAGTTTGTCTTTGATGTAACTGCTTTTAAAAATTTGCTTTGAAGAAAAGTTGATTGGAGTCCATAATGCTTACATTTATCCTTCTGCAGACAACATTTGAGTATCAAATGAGCCTTGAACCTATAAAGCAAACTTGCTGTTCATTGTTAAAACATAATTCCTGCAAAACTCACAAGAATGAACCTTGTGGTGCTCGCTTTGGAACTGCAATTGCCTCAGTAAAGGACCTCAACCTTGATGGATATAATGATATTGTGATAGGATCTCCTTTAGAAGATGATCATCGGGGAGCTGTATACATTTATCATGGCAATGGCACCACGTTAAGGAAAGAATATGCACAGGTAGGGAGTATGAAATTAAGACTTAGTGTCTGCTATAAGAAGTGTATGTCTTGGTTAGGGCCCCATCCAACTCTTACTGAAATTAATGTGAATCTTTCCATTCACCTCTGTGAGCTTCGGATCCTAAATTTCTTTACTACATCTTGTAATGGCACCTTGTGTCCCACATGGCTCTGACATGCGAACTCTGGCTGCCAATCTAAAGCCTATTTCATATCAAGATCCATCTGAGCACTTCTCAGTATTTGCCCGCCACACCTTGATCTTGATACTAAATTTAGGAGGCAGCCCTCAGATTACTAGAGTGACACCACACCCTGTCTTGCTTATCATTGACCCACCTCTATTTGAGCCAGTCTTACACTCTGACTCTTTGCAGGGCTTCACTGCTCTCCATTGGGCTCAGCCTTTCCTTGGGCATCTTGCCCCTAAGCAAGCTCCATCCGTCTCCTGCTCTCAGTCCCAAGAGCCTCAGCCTGTCTGATCTCAATTCCAGGACCCTTAGCCTGTCTGCTCTCAGCTCCAAGGGACCCATCCCCAAATCAACCAAGCACACAGCACCCTTGCCAGGCACCCACAGTGGCTTCCCTGCTCCTCACCTCAAGCCTCATGCTTAAACTCAGAGACAGACATTTAACTAACTTGTCTTTCTTATGGGACTCTCTCCCTTGCAGTCCCCCGGCTCTCCTTGCTTCAATCCAGCAGGAAGCTCCTTCACCAAGCCCAGCCTGGGCCCAACTGACACAGCCCAGGTGCAGGGCCTCTATGGCTCCCAGCCGCTGCCCCTTTGGGTCACCTGTCCTCTCCCTCTCATAATGGGGCATAGCATTCTTCATTACCAGCAGCTCTGATGCTTGCATCCCTATTGCCTGCATCTCTTGCAGGTGACACACTGCAGCTAACACTATCCTCAGTAACAAAGGTCAGGGTTCCCTGTCACAATCGCACGTGGCTTAAATCAACGGTAACTGAAATCAATGGCAAACTTGGCATTGACATCAAGGGAATCCAGGCAGAACGTGCAGGTTATGTCTACATAGGCTCTTGAGGATTGCCACTGTGAAATAAGCCTCTCCCATTAACACATGCACTGTGCTTGCCCAAGCCTGCAAATTAGGTAGCAAAGACAGCTCAGAAGTAGGCCTGAGTGCAGGCTTCAGCACTATGCTCAGGCTCTTACAGAGACATTTGGGTTGCATGCCCAGGACTTCTCTGAGCAGCTCAGGCCTGCTCCTGAGCCATCTACGCTGACTAATTTGCAGGCCCAGGTGTATAGTGAGCAGGCAAAAATATAATGGTGAGGCTGATTTCTCACTAGCAGCGCTGGGCTTGCTTTGGAGGTTTTGACATATAAATTAATTTGTGAAAGACGCAGTAGTAAATCTGACGTGTAGGTTGTAGCCGTTGGTCTAAGGGCATAGGCAGACAAGGTTCCTTGGATGAATCTGGTATCTTTTAGTAGACCAACCCAAATAGTTGGAAAATAATTATTAAGCAAGCTTTCGGGTTCAAAAACCCTTTGTCAGGCTAAGGAAGTTTCAGCAGTTGGTGTGTGCTCTCCAGGAAGAGCACACACCAACTGCTGAAACTTCCTTAGCCTGACAAAGGGTTTTTGAACCCGAAAGCTTGCTTAATAATTATTTTCCAACTATTGTAGTAAATCTGGAAATTTATATTGTGCTTATCAGTGTGGTAATCCTTCTTAGAAGTGTTTTAGTGAAAATCCAGTAGCCTGAAATTTTTAAAAGCATATTTGGACTGATTTGAGATAGAATACTTATATGTATATATATGTATACACGTACATACATAGATGTCAAGTTATCAATGATTTTTCACAGCGTATTGCATCAGGCGGAGATGGGGAGAAAGTGAAATTTTTTGGTCAGTCTATACATGGAGAAATGGATTTAAATGATGATGGTCTAATAGATGTCACTATTGGAGGCCTTGGTGGTGCTGCCCTCTTCTGGTATGTACCTGAAAATTATTTGTTTAACGGGAAAAGGCCTATAAAAGTTAGATGCTTCGACATTTCCTGTTAATATGTTAAAGTGTTACTGTTGGTTTCATTAGTAGCTGTAGTACATTCAAATAGAAATAGGTATGTAATTTGGGTTGACCAAATAATATATATGTACTAGTTTGGAGAAAATGAATCTTACTTGTTTACATTTGTTCATTTCATAATTTGATGCTATCTGTGGATCTTAATTTTTTAAGATCTATCTGAGATGTGAAATACTGAAAAAAATAAACTTAGTAATTATAAAAGTTTAACATAGAGAAACTAGCAAAGTATTAATGTGTACTATTATGTGTGCTTTTTATGCACACTTGTCAGTAGGTGGCACTATTCTGCATGGTTTTTATCTCCTGTTGCTGCCTGCTGTTTTACTTGGAAGCCTGCAATTTTTCTTCACTCAATAAAGATGTTTGCTCTATTGCTCCCTGTCTGTTCTCACTGGGATGAATAAACTCCTACATTACAGAAAATTAAGCATAAAGATTATTTTATTTAGAATTCAGACAAACTATGAGATTGCTACATCTATGGCTTAATGTATACAGATTAAAATAATACACACTCTGCATATATGCAAACCCACAACACACTAACTACACAAAAATCCTATTAAAATGTAAGACCTGACATTTCCTGGGTCAGACCATAGGTCCATCCAGGCTGGTGTCCTGTCCCACACAGTGAGAGAGAGCAGGTGCTGAGGGGGAGAATGTGCAGGGCATGTCCTGAGTTTTAGCATCTCCTGCTCCTTTCTCACTGCAGTTTCCAGCAGCCAGAGGTTTAGGAAGTTCCATTCATAGGCTGCACCTCTATCTGTCTTATTCAATAATTACTGAAGGACTTTTCCTCCATGAGTTTGTCCAGTTCCAGTTTGAACTGGGCAACTATCAGCCTTCACAATATCTTGTGCCAATGAGTTTCACAAGTTAATAATATTCTGTGTAAATAAATTAATTACATGGACTGGTGTTATCTTAAAACCTACTACCTAATACCTTCATTTTATACCCCCAAGTTCTGGATTTCGAGAGACAGTGGCTGTGTCTATATGACACAGTTGTTACTACACAGTCATTTAGTACTTGCATACACAAGCCCTAAATGACTGCACAGTAACTGGTGTTGCTGTGCAGTAGTGTCCCTGATATGCTTGTTGGTGATGCTGACTGAGCAGGAGCTCATTACTACTGTGCAGTAGTGTCACGTCACATTTTGTGCCACGCAATGCTACTGTGCAGTAGTAATGAGCTACTGCGCAGTCAGTATCTTGTGTAGACATGGCCAGTAAATCATAAATTTACTTTCTGTGCACCCGTTAATATTATGTAAACCTCTATCATATCCCTCTCAAGCTTGTCTAAGCTGAAAAGTCCCAGCCTACTTATTCTCTTCTCATATGGAAACCTCTCCATGTCCCTGATCATCCTTGTTGCCCTTCTCTGTATCTTTTAAAATTCTTCTATATTTTGTTTTGAGGTGGGGGACCAAATCTCTGCACAGTAACCTGCATGTCTGTGAATGCACCTTAGGTGTATATAGGTCCATAATGATAATGTAAATAGGCATTGGGGGATGTAAGCGGGCATTGGAAACAAATACAAATGGGCTGTGATTATTCTTAAGGGTTGGCTGAGTATTACACTTATCATTAGTCTATTTTAAACTCATCCTACTACATTTTCTCCTCCTCCCTTCCAGCCTGCTTCTTTGTCTCTTCCACCTATCTCATCTTTTTAACCTCCAGTCCTGCAAAGTCAAGGGGCCAACTCAGTGTGTAAGTTCCTATAGTGCTGGAAAGTTGGAATGCAAGCTTATTGGGAGAGAATTACTACCCCCAAATGTGCCAGAATAACTTACTTATCTCCCCTAGTCATCATGGCTTTAAATTAATTTAAAAAACCCTTTAAAAATCATTATGTTTTGGATCTTCATGTACCCTCAGATTAGGTATAGACGTTATACTTATTGCTCTACAGTCATAACTGAACAGATGTTCACTGCACATAGATTTTTTAAAAATGGTGAATCCCATGCTGTGATAACCCTGATGGATGTGGTATCAAACTAAAGCACTTTAGGTTAGATCAGTTCATTGAACATCTGTACCAGATCCTTGCTAGTCTTGCCTGGTGCTCGTCTGCTCCAGGTGAGTACTAGCTCAGCCCTGCCCCTGGGCTGTCACAAAGAGGAGACAAAAGAGGCCTTGTCTCCTCTCTGTGTGGCCCGGCAAGAGGGTGAGGAAACAGAGCACCACTGCTGTGCAGCCCCCCTGCACACACAGTTTGCTGGCTCAGATCTTGCTTGGGAGTGGCCAAGCCAGGTCCACCTGACAGGGGGATCTTTTCCCCCACCGCCGATCCCCGCCTCCTGACAGCTGCAGCTCACAGCCATGTGTGGCTGTTCACTGAGCCAGGAACTACGGACAGATGGGAAGGGGAATAGAGCCCTACTTCTGCACAGAACTAGCCCAGCCCCACCAAGACCAGTCAGCAAGCTGGGGGGGCATGGCAGGGGCCTCCACTCTCCCTCCCCCATCCCCAGTTCTGAGCTGCAGCTGTCAGGAGTCTGGGCCAGGGTCCCCCTGCCACACTATCCCAGTCCAGCCCCCTCCAGGACCCGGGCCAGCAAACTGCGGATAGGCTCACATGTCAGAGGGGTTCCATTCCCCCCTCCCCCAACAACCACTGGCACTGACAGCAGCCAGCCGGCAGGGGGACAGGGCTGGGGAGATGGGCTACACTGGAGAATCAGGGGTGGCCAGCTGCTCAGCCGGGGTCACCTGTACTTGGCAATCTGCAGCAGCCTCCTGGGAGATGTGTGGGAGCACCCCCATCCTGCTGGCTTCAGCCAGTGCAGGCAAACTCCAAGCTCCACCCTCCAACAGCGAACATCTATTCTGTTCACTCCCAAACTAATCTACAGCACTTTGAGTAAAGCATGCTACCTAGAGTGCTCCCACCTCAGGCTTTTTGAACGTCTCTACTTAGCATCAATTTTTTAACAATTATAGTATAGGTGGGTTACATTTTCAAGCTTTTCACTAAGGCATTATAGGGAGCGATTAGACTTTTTTTGTTTTGAATGGAATTTAAGATTTGCATATAAGTGATCGTTTCCAAGGGGTAGGACTTTAAATAAATTATCACATATCACAAGATTCATGATAAAATCCCTAAAATTGGCAAAATTTGGGGCTGATTTTTCCATACATTGATGTAGTGCTTAATATAATGTTATAATGTGGGTCTCAGCTATATTAAACTCTTGAATTCAATGAACATTTGCTGTCTATAAAATTAAAAAATACATCACATCATAAAAACATAATTTTCCCTTTTCCAGTAATATTGGACAACTTTCACTTTTGATATTAATACATGTTTATATTGTTGTCTTTTAATATTTTGCAAAAATCAGCTGTAATATGCACTGAGAATATTTTTAATTAAATGCATAAGTGACTTTAGGAGTCTAAAACCCCTTGTCAAATGTGACTTGATGCTCAGGAACCTGAATCCCATTGACTTTCAATGAGACATAATGGCACATTTATGCTGTCACTGTATATCTAGGATATTAAGAGAAGCTCCATAAAAGACTTCCTGCCACTTTTGCCCGCTCTGCATACACTAACTCCAGAAATGAAGTAACATCACTGCCTTAGGGTGGCTTTGAGCATTCTGTTGAGCATCCTAAGCTCTTATTGACATATGTTCAGGACTGCTTTAAGGCTACTAGGTTGCCCATTTTAAGGAGCTGACCTGTGCAGAATAGGAGCATGTGGTCAATCATGCTTCATAGTAACGTTCCTGGGTGAAGCATAGAGGCAGTGTAGAAAAGCCCTTAGACTTCTGAATTGCAAAAACAATTAGGAAAATCTTACCCTTTTGGGCATGTGCACACATTCACAGGACCTGGTGAATTCACAGGACTTCTTTAAGTCACGTGATCATGGATTGGGTTACCACTTGTGCAGACCTTCACCAGTGTCAGGATCTGAACTTGGAATGCAATCTAGATACATTGGGGTAGGGAGGAGAGGGGGTGGGTGGGATCAATGGTGGGAGCTAGCACGTCCACTGTGGGGGTTCTCCTTTTGGGGATGGGGGTTGGAGGGCTACAAATAGCCTGATTGGTGTGTGGGGGACGGGGGGAGGAAAACCACAGACCCAGGGCTAGGGCAAGCCACTGAGCTGCACTCAGAATTTGTACACTCATTCAGTTAGAGGGCATGGGTTAGCCCAGTCTACATAATGCGCCTCCTTAAGTAAACTAAGTTAGATCAGGCTGCCGGTTTTTGCCCTATTTAATTCCCCAAACATATGTGCAGTTTGGCACATAGATGGACCTAAGCGTAGTTAAGTCAATCTAAATGTAACATCTGCATGTACCCTCTGTTTGTTTATTTCTCTAGTAAGTACAACACTGTGAAGCAATCCAGTTAGCACTCTCTCCTTAGTATACTGAATACTTGTATAATATGTTGAGTACCAAGTTTATTATGTGTCATTATCACCATACCTGCATATGGTAATGAGTACAATTACACATTTTTTTTAAAAATGTTTTTTAAATGTAGAAATGTTTTATTTTAAAAGGGGCTCTATCCTTTTTGTGTATTTTTAAGGTCCCGTGATGTGGCTGAAGTAAATGTTTCCATGACTTTCACACCTGACAAAATCAATATCCAAAAGAAGAATTGTAGGATGGATAAAAAAGAAACAGTATGCATAAATGCCACCATTTGTTTTGAACTCAGACTAAAGTCTAAGGAGCATACAGTATATGAATCTAGTAAGTAGATTGTACTAAACCAACAAATCTTGCTTACAAACCTACTGTATTTGCATTTGGTTCTTTGTTTGTTTCTTTCTCCAAAAAAGGTTTTGTTTTGTTTTTAAGTTCAGTTTGGGTTATTTTAAAAAAAAACAAAAAGTGGATAAAATAATGAAAAGATCAATGTCTTTCTAATACTAGCCATATATAACTTGTTCTTTCTATTGTCTTTGCAGGTATACAGTATTGGCTTACCCTTGATTCACAGAGACAGATATCTCGAAGCTTGTTCATGGGAAGCAAGGAAAGGAAGATACAAAAAAATATCACTGTCAAAGGGTCAGAATGTAGTAAACATAACTTCTACATGTTGGCAAGTAAATCATATAGTGGCTATATTTAATTGTTTCTCCATAATGATCCCTAAGTCCATTTTTATTGCATTAATTCTAAAATAGATATAAAGACTTCCTACGTTCAGATTCCTTTTTAATAGCGATTGTAAACATAATTAATCTACTGCACAGGATTTATATTTCTGTAACTGCATAGAAAATGGTCCTTTCTCAATTTATTATAATTTCTTTGCTGTTTATCTATATTGAAAAGCAGCATAACACAAATCAGACTGATAATGAATAGATCATGATTTAGATATAGATAGAAGAGTCAACTAGGGGGCACTGAAGTTCACTGGTGTCCCTCCTTACTAGTTTGTTTCTGTGTAAACTTGTTTAGATGGAAAGTGTGAGCAAGAATTCTTCAGCATAGGAAGAAATGTAAATGACAACTCTAGTCATCATCTGGCCATGTTCACTAGTTTTTGTAGTTTGGGTAGAAAAGTACAGTCCTATCTATCTCAGGGCTGATTAACTTCTAAGCGTCTAGGGGCTGTACACCCTGCAGGCTGTACCAGCATAAGCCACAGCCCCACCCCCACCCCCCAGCACATTGCACAGCTGCCCCTCTACTGCTGCACTGCACAGCTCTAGCCACCCCTCTCCCACCATTGCACCATGTACCTGTCACCCTCCCCTCCTTGCACCACACACCTGAGACCTCCTCCAGTCTCCCTCACCCCAGGTGCACTGCCCAAGGCTCACTCTGGCTAAGTACAGAAAGTCAAAAAGCCCAAAGCTGAATTGATTCAATCTTCACAGGTGTGTAGATTGAACCAATAAGCAAGTAAACAGACATTCACTTTTGATTCTCGAATTGCAGCCACATGTCTCCTGTTGCTCTGGCCAGAAGTCAGGAGGCACTAAAGCATGCCTCCCTGCTTGAGCCAAAGCTAGCCCACCCATCCTGTGAGGGGGGAGGGGGACTTGTAGGGGAGATGCAAAGCATCCTGGGATGCTGGGGGACTGTGAATTAACTTGAATCTGGAGGGGATCTGGGTAAAAAATTCAATAAACCAATTTAACCTAAATCAGTTAAGTCTGATACTATATCCAACCAGTTTTATCTTTAACTGGTTTCAGCCAGTTTGAAAGCAGTTTATGTGCACTGAACTTTTGTTGTGTTACAGAGTTGAACCAGTTCCTGATCACTTATACCAGTTTATGTGTAATTTCTGCCCCTAGCCTCTTAGCCTCCCCATGCTAGTGCACTATCCTGCCCCCAGGGACAGAAGCAGGAAGCGGAAGCCAGTGGCAAGAGAGGGATCCCAGAGTGATAGGGGAAGCAGCAGCCAGACGAGAGTTGGGGCGGGGGCGGGGGGGTGGGGTGCAATTTAACCCCTTGTGGCCTGTGCATGGCCCAAAGGCCATGAGTTGGACAGCCCTGATCTACCTAATCTTAAAACATCTAGAAACACCATGGCTGCATATAAAACCAGAGATATAATAGGCCCTGTTGAGAGCTGCACACAAAATCTTTCAGAAGATATCATTTTAACAAATCATATACTAAAAATCAAACATCTACTATAAAATATTTTAATTTTATTTAAAAAAATATTTTTTGCCTTGATTTATGTTTTTTTTGAGTAGTGTATGTAGAGGCGATTGCATAATAGTTAAAAAAAAAAGTCTTACTCTTGTATATTGTGTGTCAGAGGGTGGGGAGGTGGGGGGTGCACACAAATGTAGGATGAGCTGCCCACACATTACATCATAGGAGCTGGCTGGGGGTGGAGGGAGGGAAGGGAGATCGGGATATGTGCAGCAGAGCTCATCCAGGAAGTGCAGTGCAGGTGCAGTCACCCCACACCCCATCCGGCCTATGGCTACCCCCACGGCCCTCCACATGGGGCTAAGCCCTTCCCATTCCCACCAAGGTCAGCCTGCACCATGCTCCCACCTGCACCTACCCCAGCCAGTATGCACAGCTTCACAATGGGACTGCCTTCCACTCACTGAGCTGCCCATAGGTGGCTGATGATTATGCTGGGTGGGTTATAAGGCAGGCAGATTTGGAGTAGGAGCCCCACTTGCTGGGGCAGAAGATGCCCAGCTGCAGCTTCTACCCCACCTGACTGGGTGTGTAATACCCAGCACATGTCCCTGCAGCCACTGTTGTTTTCCTGTGCTACCTGCAGCCCAGAGTGGCACATCAGGGGCAGGAGGAGGATAAGGAGCTGCTTGCTGGAGGCAGGGGGAGCTGAGGAGCACCTGGGTAGCAGCAGCCACGCTGGGAGGAGCCCCGTTGGGAAGCTGTGTGTGCTGGCCAGGGCTGGAACTGTCAGTGGGTCCAGGCAGGAGCGTGGCATGTGCTGCCCCAGACAGGAGCAGGCAGGGCTTGACCCCATGCAGAGCACCATGGGGGCAGCCATGGGACAGATATAATCAATTGGCAGGCACCCACCCACAGGCCAGATCCAATCAGTTGGCAGGCCAGATCCAGCCCGCAGGCTGTATTTTGCCCCCCCCGCTCATGAATACTTTAGGATGCTACTGTAGGATGGGTCAGCTGACCTTTTATGATCATATAAAACATCCAAAGAAAATAGGGATATGTATTTTTGAAATTTTGGTTGAAACAAACTGCTTTTTCATCATTAACCATCTTCAGCTTACTGACAGTTCATACTTCAGATAATTCTCCAATACTATGATTGTGATAAAAATGAAACTGAAAGATGCTGTACTTCAGCTTTTCATATCTATTTTCTTTCAGTGGCTTCATCAATAAAGGGGTCTAAAGGAGAAAAGATCATAACAACATTTCATTTGCTTTCTTTGTAGGACAAGCCAGATTTTCTGCACTCTGTCAAGGTTTTGCTGGAGTTCAATTTTTCTGATCCAGAGAGTGGTCCTGTTCTTGATAGCAACCTTCCAAACTCAGTATATGAATATGTAAGTCAGCAAGGTTCACTACTAATGTCTTACGTAGTTGGGATGAAATTCACCCTACAACAATTACCATATATAAGGCCTCATATATGGCACAGTCCACAATTGGTCAGTAAGGGTAAAGGAGCCTGACAGAAGATGCATTGTCCAGAGAGCCATCAGTAGTGGAATACATTATTTCAGTAGTCTTTGAGTCAAACTTGTGGAAGGAACCCTGACTGGATTTTACATCTGACATGCCCAAATACAAATCTGCAGGAGGGCAGGAAGGCAGCTGTGCCATCTGTGTGGATAAAAGGAAGACTCCATATTTATTTGCATACCACATACACCTTTTCCAACCAAATCAGGCATCCAAAACTGGGGGGTATGTCTTAAATGAGAAAGCTGATTTTTCTTTGCTGGGCTAGAAACATGAAAGAATAGAAGCATGAACACACTTCTGTGAGATGACTGCTGTGCTTCTCCCTCAGCCAGCCTCAGGGGGAGATGGGGCAGAATTTATCAGTTAGGATCAGAGTTACAGTCTTAACCGTATAACAACCACAGCTGCTGCAGTCAGGTTCTCCTGAAATCTGAAGCATTCAACATTCAGCCAGGACTGGAAAAATCTTTTTTTTTCTTTATACTGCCTTCACAAAACCAGGTGTTTTATTTGGGGGTGGGGGTGGTATGTAAGAAAATATGGTAAGAGTCAGGACTTTTAGTGACCTTGACCACTTAGCTACATTGATTGTGTTTGTGATCCTGGCTACGTCATTTCATCTTTACTCATTCATTCGTATATATGGAATGACGCTGTTCGGATATAACCATTATGAATCCATGCTCCTATACCAGTATAGATTAAGCAATACTATTGTAATACTAACCCTGTTTCTTTCTTAGTTAAAGTTTATAGTGATTTATCTCATTTATATGTCAATGGATGTGGTAGTTATATCAGAATAGCAGATGCACGTGCCTGACCAAGTTCTCCTCCCCTCTTAAAGTGCTTCAAAGTTATATTTGTTTACAGCCTAATACTAGCAAAGATCTTCATGCCATCCATCAAAAGTTATGTGATATAAAATAGAAAACTGCGAAATGCTGTAACTTGGATTTTTTCAAGTAAAGAATTTTGGATTAAAATATTGTTGCAGATTCCTTTCACCAAAGATTGTGGACTCAAAAACATATGTACTACTGACCTGGTTCTGAAAGCAAATGCAAGCATAGCTGGTAACAGGTAACTCCACTGAAACTTGGTATCTTTCTTAAAATATCTGCATATATAAATATATTTATAAACTGTGCTCTAATAGAGTACTGACATGAAATGTTCTCTAAGCAAAATAAAAGATTGTGGCCATCTTAAAAGGTCCTTTGGTCTATTTTTTTTAATTATTTGGAAAGTCACAATGATTAACCAAATCATTTTATTTTACAGCTCTTCTCCATTCATTGTAAAATCAAGCAATGACAAGTTCAATGTCCTACTATCTGTCAAGAATAAAAAAGACAGTGCCTATAATACCAGAGTTTTAGTTTGGTATTCTTCAAATATTATTTTTGCTGGAATTGAGGTAGAGATTATTCTTTTTACTACACTCTCGGGTGGGGGGTAGGGTCTGAGAAGGTTGGATATTACACTGCTAAATTTGAGAATTAATATGGAACTATATTTTCCTGGGCTAAAGGGAGCCAAATACAATTATGGCCTATATAAGAGCAGGTCATTGCTCTGACACAGTCTTCAGCTGATCAATAAACAAATACCAGTATAGCAATCTTTTGATTTAAATGGATTGTGGCTGAATTCCACAAAAGGGCTTAGGTACCTGAAGTGAGACTAATGTAAGATTTGGGTGAAGTCCAAGGGTTTGATCCTCTTAGGTTTCTTAAGGTTTGTAGGCAATTACTTTTTCACCAGTAAAGTTATCTAGACTGTCTTGCTTAGGTTTCATGCACAGAAGCAACACTATCTTGGCAAGACTGAAAAGTTTATCACCTAGCTTGGGACAAAGCCTCCAAAGGATCCATAAACTAGATGTCCCTCTACCTAGGTCCCCTGAGGAGGCAAATCTGGTATTTTCATAGAATACCTAACACTGACAGCACTGATTTCAACACAATATACAGCAGTCATGGCCTGCCTTCAGTCAAGTATGTAGTGGGTGGGAGGTGGATGTGTGGTGGTGGTACTACCTGCCTTTTAGCAAAATGGTTTGAGCATACACCTAGGTCATAAACGACTTTGGTTTAATTTCCTCCTAGTCTGACAGCGATTAGGAGACAAGGATTTTAAATGTCTATGCTCCTATTTATTATGGGCCTGATATTGACCAATGCGTCTCTGATTGAATGCCTACATTGAACACACAATTTCCATGGTTACATGCATACACTTCTATACAATGGCTCATTTATGCAATGTCTGATTTGTATTAAATCAACATTCGATTTATATAGAAGCACAGTAATTTTTTTAAGTTAGATGTTGCTGTAAGTCGTTTTTGTAGGTCAGTTACACACATCCACTTTTAAAAGTCAGGCCCTACTCATCTTAAAGTGCTTTGAGCACTTCTGCCAGTAAACAACATTAGTAACTTTGATATAGTCTTATATGTCCATTGGGAGATTTATTTTACATATATTGTGGCATTTTACTTTTTGTTTAAATTTAATTAAACGTTAGAATATTAAATTACTGTAATGATGCCCAAAAATGAAAATGACAGTATCGTTTAGTGTTCCTCAGCTATTTATTTTGTAATTCAAAACTTTATGAGAGATGCACATAAAAATAAAATCACTTTTGTGTTACTTGTACAATGTCTCTGTAGGGTATACAGAAAGACAGTTGTGAATCCAATCACAATATCACTTGCAGAGTGGGGTACCCTTTTCTAAAATCTGAAGAAGAGGTAAGTGATACTCCTATACAGTAAAGTTTCCAGCTTGTCCTTGAATATAATAGTCCATGTTTCTGCATGTGATGTATAAAAGCATATTTATATAAACTCTCAGCCCCTTTTTGAATTTTTGAGTTTTCCATGGACTGAACCAAAATGACTGACTTCTGTGACCTAGTTGAATTTATCACAAATAAATATGCCAGAAAGAAGAATTGTGCCCACATCCTCCTTGTATTTTTGTTGAGAAATCTGCCCAGGGACGTGGAAGTAAAATGTTTGAACAATTATAACCAATGTCTGCACATTTTAAGAATTAACTTCTGGTATACGCACACAGACATTCTTTGTTAGTTAAAACCAAATGTTGAATGAAATATCTTAAAGAAAAACTTAAATATTTGCATAGTAGCTTAAAACAGGAGCAATACATTTTATAGATTTCATAGACATTAGAGTTCAAATTGCATTTGAATTGCCTCAGGATAAAATATTTGAGTTTTGGAAAACACAGATCCTGTGTACATAGATTAAAAGTTAAATTTTCTCTGCCCTATCCCTAAACCCTCTGTTCCAGCTCCAGTCTCTGACTTCTAGGAACTACATCAGCTGTTATTTCCTTGAAGATATATCAGGAAGAAACCAGAGCATGTTGTTCCCATTCCTAGCTTCTTATTTTATTTTCCAGCTTTCAGTGTCAGTATTCCTGTGGCTAGATGCCCATCAATTCCCATTCAACCTCAAAACACAGAAGCTTCAGGCCCTTCTTTACAGTCAGAGAATAATTCATTTGACTCTCAGTGGCTCCTAACACATTCCCATTACTTTTCTTTTCTGGGCCTCTTCCTAATTTTTATATGCTCTTAGTTCCCAGACAGTGCTCTCTCTCTCTCTCTCTCTCTCTCTCTCTCTCTTTCTCTCTCTCTCTGATTTACATTATACTTGTTTTATAGACATTAAGAGATTTAGCCAAGATTTAAACTCCATTTGATTAACAAACTAAGAAGGTTACATCACCTAAATTACTTTATAGAAGAGTGATGAAGCCCTGGAAGAAGTTACCTAGAAAGGTGATGGAATCTCCATCTTTGGAGGTTTTTAAGGCCTGACTTGACAAATCCTTGGCTGAGACGATATAGTTGGCGCTGGTCCTGCTTTGATTAGGGGTGCGGACTAGATGACCTCCTGAGGTCCCTTCCAATCCTAATTTTCTATGTTTAGTAGCATTACCAGATGGGTTTCATTAAACCAAAGCACAACTGCTACTGGGATATCTATCTTGTGATGCTGTGAAGTGTATGACTAGAACAAAGCTCCCAGAGCTTGCACAGTGACCATGTAATGGTTTATTGACTGCAATCATAATAATTAATAAACTGTTGTAAAATCTAAGATTCCTTATTTCTATAGGTTTTTTTTTAAAAAGCCTTTTCATTCTTCTAGGCATCTTTGCAACCTATTAAAATCCAGATAGGAAAAAGCCAATCAGCCTTCCTTCACCCAGAGGGGAACAACCACCTCAGGAGTTGGTACACAAGCCTTCCCCCAAAAAGCTGAGAAAAGAGAGGACCATTTTGGCCTGCTTTCAAAAAATTTCAAAGATCTTTTTTGAAAAGATTTAAGCTGCTTGGGCCAAGGAAATAAAATTATGCAGTTCATTAATGTATTACATGGCCTATGCTCAACTTTAGTCTGTAGTGATTGATAGCTCATGGATTTCTTTTTTCTTCAGGGCAGAATTATAAAATCACATTTCTTCAGATAGATGGAGTAAAAAGTGAAGAAGGACTATGGGATGTCATTGAAAGCATTTAGCTCATTTCATCAGAGTAATTTTTTTGTTCATAACTGAACACATTTTCTTTCCCTTATTTTTTTTCCCCTATTACTTATTTAAAGTGTATTTTCTCTCCCAGATTTCTTTCAGAATAGCATTTCAGTTCAATGTTGCTTACCTTCTAGAAGTGGCTACTGTTCAGGTGTATGTAACAAGGTTAGTTCAATAATTATTGTTTGTTTGCCCTGTACTGTCGCTGTATAGCAATGCTTTTTAAACAGAGATGAGCTGTTTTCAGTTCAAAAAAGAATATTTAATATCTGAAATTGCTGGCTTTAGTGATATACCAAGATATAGCTGGCTGGAGACTACCTAATGAAGTGATTTAAATAAACAGCTATATCTTTTGAGCCCAGTGAGTCACAACTGAATCAGATTTGCTGGACTCGGCTATAGAAGAAATCTGTTCCCATTACACAATTACCATACACTTTAAAATAATTTGCAGTCTCTGCTAAAGAGAGGCCTACCACTCAGTGGTGTTAAAGCAGGTCGAGACTGAGGTGCCTGGACATAGCTGTCAGGGCAAATTGTACCGAAGCTCCCTGCAGTATATGCTGTCACTGGAAATTAGAAGGGTTGTGCAATGGTGATGGCCTCTACTTGATATAATGTAGCTATTTTCAATCCACAACAGTTTGTATTCTCATTTTTACAAGGATGTATTTCTGAGTTTGGTCTGATGCAGTACATGCACTTGTAGTTACTGGAAAGAACTGTTTCAATTTATGTTTAAAAGACCATAATTAGCTTGAAGTAGTCACTGGTGTGTTTTACTCCAGGTATTTCAATCTGTCTAGAGCTCTCCCCACCAACTATTCCTCCTGTGTAATGATGAATATCATAATCTGATCTGAGCTGTTGTTTTCTTCTAGTGACAGTGAAGAACCACCTGAAACTGTAGCTGACAACAGAGGACACATTTCAATTCCAGTAAAATATGAAACAGGATTGATATTTTCAAGGTATTCATCTTGCTCTGTACTTTCTTTTCCAGAATGGAATATAGCAGACGATCACAGAAAATATAACATTATTTTTCTGCTAGCTTGTGTTTGGTATTGTGCACAAGTAACAGATACTGTTTTCATGAACAAGAAGCAGAAGACTTAACTGAAAACAGCAGTGGTAGGAAATAATGGAATAGTCACTGTCTGCGGAAGATTGCAGCTCCTTTTCAAGTTAGATTTACAGTGCAAAAGCATCTTTGTGGATTTCCACTGTTATTCTTTTAATTTAGAAATGCTTTAGGTGCCTTAGAAAACACCACAAGGCCAGGATCTAGCCCACCTTGTTGCATCTAAGTGAATTTATGTGCCTAATTTGGATTTTACTGTATTCAAGTCCTGAAAATTCATTAATGTATCAACTTTTGTCAGAGCCATAGCAAAATCTTTTAGTGCCTGGGGCCAGCAATTATGCTGACCACAGGAGAGTGAGGTGGGTGTTGACTCTGAATTTAGGACCTAGATGCCTTGTTCTGGGGTGGGGGGGAGGCAGTGTTGGTCTTGTTGGTCTTGTTGTGTTAAATAACCTTTCTGCTTCTGAAGAATGAAGTAAGTGTGTGTGTGTGTCACCCAGGCTTTTAAAAATCAGTTAACCCCTGCTGCCCATTCTGAACCATTCTAATACACATATGTATATATGTATGTGTGTGTGTGTATATATATATATATACATATATATATGTGTGTGTGAATGTGTTAAAATGGTTCAGAATATATATAAGCCAATTCCCAAGAAGCAAACCTTTAAATACCATTTTCAAGCCATCAGTGGGGGGCAGGCAGAAAAGGAGGGAAATAGGTGAGGAGAGAAGTACATCCCATAACTCTCCTATTTGATCAGCAGCTGCTACTGCTACTGCCGCAGCAGGATGGGCTCAGGCTCCTGGTACTGAAGGAAACTCTACAGCGTAGGCTGCCAAGGGACTGCTCCTGTTGCCCAGTTCACCCTTTCCTACCCACTGGTACACAGCTGTACCTCCCATGACAACAACTCCTGGCAAAGGAGCATCATTTCAGATAGACTGCTGGGCATGGGTTTGCACCTGCTAACTCCTAGGGCTGGGCTGAACCTGCTGGTAAAGACTCCTGCTGGGAGGGGGCCATACTGTCCTCACCCCCATCCCCCCCCCCAAGTCAGCGCCTGGGGTTGGTGCTGTACTCACCCTGCACTGGTTATGTTACTGGCTTTTGTAGCACATTTTCCTCTAACCTGTAAGACTGAGTCACAAACAAGCAGCAAGGAGGAAAAGGATCCATTCCCCTTATGCTTTAACTGTTTTTAGGGACTCTAGCAGGGTGAATAGAATCACACTTATGAGCCTAACAGGTAGAATAGAATCCAGCCCGTAGAGCCGTCCCAAGGAAAACTAGCAACCTGAATTGTGTGTTGTAGGAGGGTTTGTTTTGTTTTTGGGGGGGTTCTTTTAGGGTTTCATGGGTTTAATTCCAGGTTGTCAAAGGCTTTATCAGTTTGTACATGATTTTGTTGTTGTTGTTCTGAAGTCCTAGCATATTAAAAATACATACCTTACTTCTAAAATTATTTGAGATTTGCTTGTATGCCCTCTTAAAAAAATTACATGTGAGCCTATATATTTCAACATGGTGTTTGTGTGAATAATTAGATTAAATTGATTCCAGATGGCATTTGCACAGTATTGCAGGGCAGTTACCCCTCTGAAAATTAATGGGTATTAGTTACTTATTTATGTTTGTGCCCTTTAAAATTTCCCCTTTTCTTTTTCTTTAATTCCTCTGACTTCAAACTTATATCATCTTTAATAAATGGCATCAAATTAACCTTGAATCTACCCCATGTAGAATCATAGATTCATATAAAATAAAGGTTGGAAGGGACCTCAGGTGTCCAACCACTTGCTCAAAGCAGGACTGTCCCCAGCAATATCATCCCAGCCAAGGCTTTGTCTAACTGGGTCTTAAAAACCTACAGGATGGTCTAATCTCCACAGCCTGTTCTGGGGCTTTACTACCTTCCTAGTGAGAACATTGTCCTAATATCTTACCTAAGCCTCCCTTGCTGCAACTTGAGACCATTGCTCCTTGTTCTGTCATCTGTCATCACTGAGAACAGTCTCGCTCCATCCTCTCTGGAACCACCCTGCAGGTAGTTGAATTAAATTCCCCCTCGGTCTCCTCTACTGCAGACTACATAAGCCCAACTCCCTTAGCCTCTCCTCATAAGTCATGCTCCCCAGCCGTCTACCCATTTTTGTTGCCCACTGTTGGACTCTCTCCAATTTGTCCACATCCTTTCTGTAGCGGGGAGCCCAAAACTAGACAAAGTACTCCAGATCTGGCCTCACCAGTACTGAATATCTGGGAATAATCATGTCCCTTGACCTGCTGGCAACGCTACTACTACTGCAGCCCAGTATGCTGTTAGCCTTATTGGTAACAAGGGCACACTGTTGCCTCATATTCATTTTATTGTCCACTTTAATCTCCAGCCCCTTTTCTGAGGAGCTGTTGTTTAGCCAGTTGATCCCTGTATCGTTGCATGGGATTGTTCCATCCTAAATGCAGAACTTTGTACTTCTCCTTATTGAACCTCATAAGATTTCTTTTGGTTCAATCCTCCAGTTTGTCAAGGTCTCTCTCTGAATCCTAACTCTACCTTCCAGCCTATTTACTACTCTACTCAGCTTTGTGTCATCTGCAAACTTGCTGAAGGTGCACTTCATCCCATCCTCCGGATCGTTGATGAATAGAGCCCAATTTAGCCCACCCTTTCTTGATACCTTCCCTCCTATTTCATGTTTGCCTCTTGGATTGTGTCCATTTCATGTGATACTACTCACAGGGTGAGATAATCCCTGTCTTGTGAGCAAGCATGACAGAATCAGGGCCTAAATGCATCATTCTTTTATGACCAGTATTTGCTCAGATTAAGTTTTATCTGAATAAGGCATTTGAAATGTAAACAGTACTTTAAAAATCAAGCATTAATCAGAAACTGATGAATTGAGCATTAATGGAAGAAGTAGTGCACTTACTGTGGCAAAACTAGCCCTGGAGAATTAACAGAATAATGAAAAGCTGTCTGTAATTAACTGCTGGAGTGCATAATTATAAATGTTCTTCTATTTTTTTAATCCACAGTGTTTTAAAAAGATACCACTTTAGAATTCTAGCAAATGATACAGTTCCTGCTGTTATTAATACAACGGAGAACATTGGGGATGAAGTTAACATAAATTATAAGGTAAGAAACAGCAACCAAAATGTTATTATAAAGGAATTGGTACCATTTTTCTTAATCTGCTCTGAATATATTAATAATCCTATAATAATTTATTGCTTAAGTGCCAGATCTGTGACATGTTAAAACTTCTACAGCTGCAATTTGTGGGGCTAGAGAGGCATTGTTTTTTCTTTGAAACAATATACATCAGAGGTTCTCAAATGTGGTTTGTTGGTGATAGAGTCCTTCCAGATGGTCTGTAGCATTCCTGCTTTCACAAAAAAGAAGAGAAGCATGTGCTATTGAAATCAGAGGTTGCCCTAAATTCATTTCAGAGTGTAGTTATTGTTTAGAACAGATATTTCCAGAAAGCAGTCAACTTTGAAGAATGGGAGTACCATGCTTTAAGGACTATGCCTTCTTAATTAAATGAAGATGACAAAATAAAGGAGCTTAGGATGGAAAAAAATGTGTCAGTTATAAGTCCACCCTTGCACTATAGGAGGACTGATTTTAATTAGCCCCAAAATATCCCTGTTTCCCAGTATCAAGTCTGGCATTGAATCTCAACTCCAGCCACATGGAAGAAAAGACTGAGTCAGCTATCTATTATCTATAGTACACAGGCCATGAGAAAAGTCTAACCTTTTTTTGTACAGCAGTCAGAAACAAAAAATAATCTCCCTTTTGTTATACATGATGTCCCTCTAATGTTGTTTTTAGCCACCCAGTATTAAATATTTCCTTACTGTAACCCACAATATTTGTCTTAACGATAAAGAGATTATTTAAAGGTGGTGTCTGATTTTAAATCCTACTGGTCTGGATGAGGATAAGTGCCAATGGGCTCCAGACTACATAGTCACTGATGTGATAGGCAGTGTTTCTGCAAGTAGCTTGTAGATTCTTTCTCTCTTTTTCCACAAAGGACTGTGACTGCGATGACTAAACACCAAGCCTAGGAAATAGTAAGGAAGAAAGAAACTGCAGGGAGACTATTACTAAAAGCCTCTGAATAAAAACTTTATTCTGTGACAGGCAAGACCACTACCTGAAGCCACTCCCTTTCACTGGCTGCTTTCCTGCTTCCCAAGTGAAAATGTTGTTTTGGTCTTGACTACAATAGTCAAAATAAAAAAGGAAAACCTCTCCTTCTGGTTTAAGTTAAACCAGAGTCCCTCGGTATCCCAGATGCTTTGCAACCCTGTGCTGGGCTGGGCTCTCTGCTCCAGAGAACAGAGCTGGCCCCGCCCCTCTGCTCCCTAGCCAAAGATCCAGCAAAGACTGCCGGCAAAGCAGCGTCTGCTTGGCTTCCCCCTGCCCCTCCCCTCCCCATCACTCACTGCTCAAACAGGGATCTCCGCCTTCCTCCCTTCCTCCCATCTCCCACAGAACGGACCCCAGCCCCACAGACCCTAGGCATGTGGTATGGTAGCTAACACTGAGAGGTGTCTGTGTGCATGTCTCTCCAATTTCACTGGGACAGGCAGACAGAAGAGTGACTGCTTAGGGCTGTCTAGAGCTAATCAGCAGGTCAGCTGGTAATGTCCCTCCATTCCTTCCTTGGAAAAAGCTGTTTAAGAAGAGCTTGAACTAATGAGAGAGGTTTTTGTTTTGTTGATGGCTCACTCACATGTCAGGTTTGCAGAGAGATGGAGATTGAAAAGCTCAGTATCATCAACAGATGCATACACTGCACACCCCCACCCCCTTTGCCTCAGAGTGCTAGCCAGGGGCTAGGGTCTGGCAACACTCCTGCCCCTTGAGCAGGGAGCAGGGGAAAGCCTGAGATTGTGCAAGCAGGGTGGGGTTTTGAACCCCTCCCTAATCAGAGCATCCTGCTGGGGCCTGGCCACACCTCCCCTCAGCTCAGCACTTTGGAAGGGGAGAGAGGGCTGCTCTAGTGCCTCCCAGATTCTATCCTGTGCCACTGCAGGAATGTGCCTGCATTTTCTCAGTCCCAAGGGAATGTCTGTGCAGTCGCAAACTGATTCAGTCGAGGCAGGTTGGACTAACCTGAAAAGATTGAATCAATTCAGGCTTTTTGGATGTTTCTCCTTAGCCCTTAAGAACTCATGTGGCCCAATTTCCAAATGATGAGCAGATGGGGATCCAAAATAGCAGCCTGGGATGTAAAAAACATCAAAATTGAACATGCTCATTAAATCCCTTTTTCTTGCTTTTTAATATTACTCACCAAGCCCCCCAGTAAAATGTATTTTCTAACTGTGAAGAGCAAATGATGCAAACTCCTGCTCCTGCTGTAGGAATAGTAGTAACATTTATATCAGCTCAATTTCACTACTACTACTACATTACGGGCATGTCTACATGAGACTTTAAGGTGCATTAGCCTAAATATAAGGCACATTTGGGCACACATCTCTTATTGCGCTTTAAAAATGGCAATTTGGGGCTAATTGTGCCTAAATTTGATACCTGCAAGTGCAGGTATCAAATTTAGGTGTGAATAGTTAAAGCACATTAACATATGTGTAGACATGTTAAAGCGCATTAACACTGTGTCTGTGGACCACAGTCAGAGACTAGTAATTACCAAAGGCCAATACAATAAAGAAGGTGCTAGGTGAAAACAAGAAATACTGTGCTTTTCTTTTCTTACAGATTGAAAAAGGTGAACACTTTCCAGTGCCGCAGCTTTCACTGCAGATTTTATTCCCCAACTTAACTTCAGTCAAAAACCCAGTTCTCTACCTAACTGAGCTGTCATGTTCAGATGTAAGTTATGTATTTAAAACTGAATGTGTGTTTATTTTATTTTAAACATGAAAGGTACTTGCTTAACTGGAGTAAGAAACTTCAAGACTCAATTGGATGACATATATGCTTAAGCTTAGCTCATATTGCACTCTAATGAAGAAAGCCCACAGTATAAGTAGAATTTAAAGCACCATGTATATTGATAGATGTGTGATAGAAATACACCAAGTAAAGACTGTTAGCCTTATGTAAAATGTTTTGAAGATGTCAAGGTAATGGTACAATGGAACCTGAATTCAACTCCAACTGTGAAGATGAGGGTTTGTGAACCAGTGGGGTGTCATATATAGTCATTTAAAACAACTGTGCAGGACCACAAAACTGCACAAGTTAACTGCCATGGCTTTCACTTCAAAGCATACTGCTTCTCTGATCAGCTGCATGGGACCACATTCATGTTCCAGCTGAATGGAAAGCAGCACCCTTTAAAATAAAAAGTCCCAGTGAGTAGCTGATTGGTTTGATCTTAATTCAGCAATACGCTGGGTGTGTCTACACGTGTGCTTTAATGCACAGTAGCCTATTCTACTGCGTATTAAGCGGCACATCAAAAGCAGTGCTAACATGCTAATGTACAGTAGAAATAGGTTACTGTGCATTAAGCCTCACTAAAAAGGCATGTGCTTTTGCTACTGTTCATTAGGGCAGCCTAATGCTTATTTATGTAATACCTCATATTAGATAGTGTCTGTACATGAGCGCAAAGGCTGCTCTGACATGCTGTAATTACAGCACAGCTGCAGCATGGTAATTATTGCACTCCAGCAGCCTCCTGCATTGAATGAGCTTTAGTTTAAGACTCCCCGCTGCCATTTTTAAGCATGGGGACAATGATACATAAGACGCTATGGCACTTTAATTAGAGTGGCTCTCTAATTAAAGCACTGCCCTCACCCACCCCAAAACCTGGAACACATTTAAAACTTCCTAGGGGTATTAAACTTAATGTGAAGTAGCAAAAGCGCATTAGTGCATATGTAGATGCACGAACTGTGAACTAACCAGATTGTAAACCACTGGATATGAAAAAGCCAAGTAAGTTCTGTGGTACTGCCATTGGTGATGCAGTAGCCTGGGCTCTGGACTGGGACTTGAGCAATTTGAGTTCTGTTACATATTTATGCCTAAATAGCAGTTTTCAAGCCAGTTAAGTGACTGTTTTATAATTTTCTCACAGTTTGCAATTATGTTACCCTGTGGATAAAGTGTGAACATGTAAGTGTTTGCATTTTAGTCCCATAGCTGAGCAGTTAGGGTACTTGTTAAGGAAGGTGGAGACCTAAGTCCTAGGCCACCTTCCCCCCAGAGGAAGTTTGAACCTGCATCTGTCTGACTTTTTCAGCATAGTGCTCTACACACCATGCCACAAGTTAAGAATTATCCAGTCTCTCCTCCAGGGCTCCTTTGGAAGCTGGCTCTCAAGACAGTCAAAAGGGATGAGGCGGGAAGACACTTGCTCCCAATGGGGCAGAAATTTCCCCAGTGCTCTTTGTCCATTTTATCTAAAGACTATTCAATGCAAGGTGCAGTGGCTAAGCTTCAGAAGGAGTGCTGGAGAAAGGACTAGATAATGTGTGACCTGTGGCATGGTGGAAAGTCAGAGAAAAGTACATTCAACCTAGGGAGGGGGTGTCTACCACTCAGGGCTCCCTCTTCCTGAATGAGTGCCCTAATCATTCAACTATTGGGACAGAAAATGGCAGGCCACCCTCTACCTGCCTTTTTTTTTTTCCTTTGGGACTGATGTCTGTATATGTGCATGCATACATAGCCACATAGCTGCTTGGCCAGGATGGTTTACTGTACATGTGCACATTAATGCTTCTGCACTATAAGAGCAATAGCACTGCAAACTGGGCATAAGTGCCAAATATGCTATTTGTGTGACTGGATAAGTACCATTTAAGTGCACAAAGGGAAATAGAATTCTTCCCCTTATGCCAGGCTATCCCCACTTATTAGAAGTTCTTAGTGATGTGGTTCTTTACTCTGGTTGAATCAGCCTATAGTTTCCTTTTTAGTAGGTAATCTTCCATCTGGACTTTTAAAGAGACTTCCCAATATATCTACTCCTCAGAATCTGCCACCTGGTGACTACTTCCCTCCTGAAGGGCATTGGGGCTTAAGGATAAAGTGCTCATGGGTAACTTCCTCTAAACATCCTCCCTTGCATCCATCTTCCAAGAGTGACTGGCCTACCCACCCTCTTTCTGTTATATTTTGCAATATGAATGGTAATAAACACTTTAGCAGTACAGCAATTCAATTCAGTTTGATTTTCTATGTTATGTTATTTACAAATAAAGACTAGTGCACTAACAGTAACTTTCCAAGTAGAGTAGCTTAATATTAGCATTGTAGATGCATTTCCAAAGTATTCTTTTTATATACTAGTGTATAAGCTCTGACATTAACAAAGATATTGGCATTTCTTCTCATAGAACGCAAAGTGCCAAACTAGTCATCCCATAGATCCATTAAAGATCAACTCTGGGGAGCCATTTGTGTTGTCCAAAATAAAAGAACCTACAAAAGATATGGTTATGGTAAGTCTGTGTAGTATATGTGTATTAATTATACCAGTGGTGCCCAAACGTTTGGCCCAGCAGGGTGGATAAGCAGTACCCAGTCCATCCACGAGCTGGATCTGGCTGATTGTCCTGATAGGGTGCTCAGGGTGGGCATTGTGGGACACCATCTGGCTGCATGGAGGAAAAGGGCCTGGCTTGGTCCTGACTCCAGCCCAGCCCCATGGCGAGAAAGGAAAGGGCATGAACTGGCCCCAACCCTGGCTCAACCCTGTTGGAGGAGAGAATTTGGAAGTGGGGCAGGCCACTGCTCTCCCACTGCCAACTTTCCTGACCCATGGGGAGTTCTGTGGGCCACATCCATGGCTCCATGGGCCACATCTGGCCCAGGGGTTGGAGGTTGTGCATCCTTGAATTATACCATTTACTTGAAATGTTTTAAGCTGAATACTGCTGAGATTGTTTTAAGAAATGTGTTAATACAGTGTAATCTTATATTTTGACAGCTAAAAAAGTTAACTTTCTATATAAAATGTAATAAATTTATCATGAAGCTGAAGGGAGGAACCTTGAGGGAGATCCTCAGCTGGTATAGAGCATTGTGGCTCCATCGGTTTCTGTGGCATTGTACCCATTTACGCCAAGGCTCCTCCCCCATCTTTCCTACTCTAATGAATTAAAGAATAAGTAATATTTCAAATGCCTCACTCTCCACTATCTGGTAAATTATTTATCCATTTGAAATTGTGCAGATAGAATATATTAATTCTTCCCTTTCAGTATGATACAATTTCCAAATAATTTTCATCATCATTTACACCTGTGTGAAGAGGTTTTGATCAAAATCGGAATAAGTCTATACAGGACAGATCTACACAACAAAATTTTTCCAAAATAACTAGTCAGCTAGAAGCATAAAAAGTCATACTTCCCAGCTGATACTACTCCGGTGTAGATGTAGCTATGGGAGCAGTAGAGTGCTTTTTGTCAGTTTAGCTTTTGTCCTACAAGGAGGTCATGTGGCTATGCTAGCAGAAAAACTTGCCTGTCTGCTTCATCTCCATAAGTTATAGTTGCAACAATCTATCTAATGTGGACAAGTCTACCAAAACTTCCACTATTTCCCCCAGAGTCTGAGTGTTAAATCAATTTAGTTATTGCAATATAAGTTTTTGTGTAAAAAAGCCGCTTTTCCCAAAGTATGTTAGTGTTAATTGTCAGAACTAAACTACTGTCAGATACGGGTCTACATGTAGTATGTTTGAAGTGATGTTATTCTAGAGTAATGCTGAAAGTGTTTGATTATTCATTTTAAACAGGACTGTGAAACACACAACTGTGCGTCTATTCATTGTATTTTGGATCCATCTGGTATATCTCAAGTGAATGTTTCATTAAGAATATGGAAATCTACTTTTATAAAAGTAAGTACCTTGTCCACATTCAGTGTCCTTATGAAGCTGAAACAATATTAAGGCAATGTTATGTTTATCCACTATGTACATGTATGTATATATTTAATTCCTTAATTCTCATTAGTAGCTGACTATTTGCCATCCTTTTCCATGCTATTCTCTCAAAATTAATCTACATCTATTGTGTTGCCGAGGTGCCCAGAAATTAAGGCCCATTAGAACCTACCTGTTCTTATGCCTCTCTGATTCAGTTAGTCTGTAAGGTGCACTTCTACCTTGTCTTTTGACTTTAGACTAACACAGCTTGTTCTCTCTGCCTGTTATGTGATATGATTATTTCTGATCAGGATTTTTTTTGACAAAATTCTCTTTCAGTAGAAAATCCTCATTCGTTGAAACTGAAGTTTTTCATTGGAACGTATCAGGTTTTAGTTAAATCTTATCCTGGAAATGTTTCTCTCATTCAGAATAAAATTTCTGGTGAGAGAGAGAGAGAGAACAAGAGTAAGCAAGCCACCCCAGAATGACCCTGATGGCACTCACTAGGAATGTTGGAAAATATAGGTTAGGCTAATAATACCACTGCTCTGAATCAGTAGGTCAGTAGTCATTTTATGCATGTTTGTCTCTCTCTTTCTCTAGTTTTTAAAAAAAAAAAAATAGATTGCTCTTTGCTTTATCTAGGTGTAGAACAAGAAAGTTATTCTTTTCATTATTTAAAAAATGTATGCAGGACATTTCTCATTCATGGCATTGTGTATGTGGCCCAAAGCAGTGTCCAGTTATTACTCAATATTTTGTATTACAGACTGCTATCTCAGCAATATGATATTGCAAGAATCTATCCTCTTTTAAATACCTAATCTTTACCTTATTTATAAAGATGTATTAGACTCCAGCCCTGTATGACTTCAAAAGGATTATTTGCTGCTTAAAAGCATACAGTTTTGCATGATTGGGGCGTTAGATTGGAGCCTTAGATCAAGTTTAATTCCATGTTTTTATTTAATTGCTTTAATTTTAATCTTTTTGGGGTTTAATTCTTCAAGGCTCCAAGGAGGTGGGAGAAATGATGGGGCCAGGCAATTTGCAGGATTTGGCCAGAGATCCATATTTCTCTGCAGTTTTCTTTACCAATTCCAGTAGCACCTCACTATGCTTATTCCCTGATATTTTGCTGTTTATCATTAATGTTTGCATTCATCCCCTGCTCGCTTTCCCATACAAGCTGAAGAGGCACTGTGCTGTCATTCATCTTTCAATCAAAATGCTTAACCTTAAAAATAGTCTCTTGTTTTCTTCTAGGCAAGCATTAGCAGTTTAACACTCATAGTAAAAGCGTTACTTCAAAGTGAAAACTCCTCACTGATTTTACGAAGAGAAAATGGAAAATTAGAGGTATGTGCAACCATCGTCTCTGACACCTCTGTTGGATTTACTCTGCTAATGGCATGTTCTGGTTACTATCTACAGCAATTAGCCACGCTATGAGTGGGTACGTCTACACGTGCCCCTGACTGCGTGTTAGGTACTGCGCAGTCCTGGCAGTACATGGTTATTTTTAGATGCTACGTCGCCGTAGTGATGAGCTATGGCAACGTAGCATCGGAGTTATGGCTTGTGCCTGCTGACACTACGTCACCATAATGATGAGCTACATCGCCGTAGCTTCTCGTGTAGACGTGCTGTCTGAGGTAGACATTTTCAATTTGAGTAGCCAAAATGTTTCCAAGTGCAAAATTTCTGAACTGACCTGAAATAACATTATCAATAATGATGAGTATACAACCTATTTACCAATTTACATAGGACATGAAAAATGACCTACCTTGCATACTCCTCGCCATTGCAGTAAACTAGTACTGTGCCTATCCTTCAAGATTAGAAGTAGATTTAAAATAATTATTTTTAGAGCATTAATAATTTAAAGTATAGACAAATATTCTTTAGAACTCATACTATTTATGTACAGTGTTTTCTCTAATTCTGTTCTCTCCTCTTTATTACCAAAGACTTATACAGGAAAACAGGATCTTTTTTTTTTTTTTTTTTAATACATCTGCCTCTCCTGTATGTGCCTGATCTGAAATAGCCCATCTAAACTAATCAAAATGTATAAGAAATTTCGCAAAAAGTTCATATATAATATGAGAACAGGGATTTTTATATCTATCTTCCTAACTACCGTATTTTAAGTTTATCATTTTATTTACTCTTTAAAACATCTTGAATATGGTTTATCTTGTACTTTTATCTAAGGTCATTTTGATTTTTATATAATTGTGATAGCTTACTGCAGTGCTAACTTTCTGTAAAAATCTAACTCTATGTTATTTTGAAATATCTCAAAAATTTTTGTGGAAATGATATTTAAGGAAAATTAGGTCTTGTACATACTCCTTTTGGAATTGCATCAGTGATGAACCTTCAGCCTTCTCATTAAAAAACCTTCTACACTTAAATTCGTATAGCAAAACAAAGTCCCAGATTAATATTCAGTACATGAATTAAAATATGCTTGACATGGATGGAAGATACTTTGGACTGGTTCCTCAGTGCATTTAGAGTCGGAAATACCATTCTTAGGACGTCAAGTCCTTTACATTGAATATTTAGTTTTCAGATTTTTTAGGTCTTGTTACACGGAAAAGTTGCTCTGGATCAACTTAAATGAGTTTTTAAACCAGTTTAGATTAAACTAATACAAAGGGATTTCAGTTTAGGAGTACCTTATTTCAGTTTGGCTTAAATCATTTGCTAATAAAACCAAATAAAACTGGCTTAAAATCAGAGTATCTGTATAGCCTTCTTTACTGATTTAACTACATTGGCTTAAAATCATATGTAGAGAAGCCCTTAATATAGTCTTTGAATTATGAAAAGTATGTTGTAGACAACCTAGGGGGTGCAGTCTTCTTCAGTACTCCTGCATGAGAATTGGAGAACCATGACAAGTTATTATTATTATTATGCTAAACAGACAGCACAGCAGCATTGATAGTAATGAACTTGATACATATGATGAGAGTTGCCTAGATAGCAAGCTTCATATTGGTGGTTATAGTCTCATCTTCCTCTGGGAAATTCCTAGTAAAAAAATGAAACTGTGATACTCCTGAAAGCGGGCATCTATAACACAAGTAATATTGTCATCGTTTTAGAGAAAATACCGTTAACATTTATATTTGGAATAATTTACAGAACAAGATTACAATTTTCAAAGACACTCAACGCAGTGGCGTTCAATTATTGGTCATTTTACTCAGTATTTTCATTGGGTTATTGTTTCTTGCACTTCTTATATTTGCATTGTGGAAGGTAAGCTGCATATTATCATTTCATTTTGTGTTTTCATTTTCATGTGCTAAGATATTTTTAAAGGTTCAGGTGTGTGGTTTTTTCAGCTAGAATTTCTTAGGCATAAGAGATACCTATAATAAAATAAAATTATTAGAATTATGACAACTTAATTAAATTAGATTTCCCCCCCTAAATAAAATGTATTCTAGGCACTTGGGCAGTATGTGTCGATTTTCCAAGAGTGTAATTTCATTAAAATTAAACAAAATTCAGAGATAAATTGGCTTTTTAACTTAAGCCAAGTACAGATATCCAAGTTCTACTGGAAGAATTGCCATTCTCCCAGTAGAAGCCAAAAGTGTGCAGATATTCAGGATTTTTTTTTCTCCTGAAACAAAAATGTCCACTCCAGGAGAAAAATGACCTGGCAACAACCAAGGTAAATAGCTCCAAGGAGAGTTTCTCCTGGGAGACTGACTGTCTATATGCTTTCCCCCTGGAGCGGGGAGTGGAGCTGAGATGAAGGTTTCTTGCCTTCCTGAGACCAGAGTCCATCTGGTCTTGAAAATGCGTGGGGGGCACCTGCTCCCTCCTTCCCACCACTCCTGTCTTTTCCCCAAGTTGGCAGTCCCCAGTTTCAGGAAGAGGTGGGGGCCCCCACCAGCTTCTCCTTGTCACCTCCATTGCCCAGCTGAGCAGCAGGGCAGTGATTTAAAAGCTGCTGGTTGGAAGTAAACATGCTTCCAGCCACTGGCTTTTAATTTGACACTCCACCACTGAGCAGGTGGCAGGACAACAAGGGGGAGCAGAGAGCCACATGCTGGGCTGGGAAAATTGCCTTTGGGTATTGGACAAGGGAAAACCAAAGGGCCTGGGAAATGGGTATGCAGAGGCTTGCCCCAACTTGGCTCCCAGCCCCTTTTGTTTGCCCTTGCTACCCACACAACCCAGCTGACCCATAGCAGTGCAGGGCAAGGCAAGCTGAGGTGTCATGGCAGCAAGGCTCAGGAGCTCTACTGACACAGAAGAATGCCCCCACCTCACCCTGCAAGGCAAGCCGCCATGCCCTGCCACAAGGCTCCCAGAGCTTACCAGAGCAACCGGTGTTTCTTCCTCTCTCTGCTGTCCCCCAGGCTCACCTGAAGGAGTGCAAGGAGTGGGGTTATTCTCATGCAGAGAACTGGGAGGATTCCCACCCTAGGAAAATACCCCCTCCTATCAATCAGCTCATTGGCAGGATGAGGATGCATTCCCCCAGGGTGGGAACCCTCCCTAGCTGTCTGTGGTACCTGTTTCTTTTCAGCAGGTGCCATTTGCAATTAGACAGCCTGCCCCCTTCCCAGGCAGGGGAGAGGGCACACTGTAAATTAACAGTGGAAGCAGCCCTCTGGTACCCAGGAAGATATTTCTTCTGGTAAAAATTAATCTCTATATGCCACCAGTTAAGCTTAGCAATTATGTTGCTTTACACTTGTGCCCTTGGAAGATATTCATCTTGTCTTGTGAAATCTTTTCTAAGCCAAATTATTCTAGTCATGCTTCTGAGAATCAAAATAGTAAAAGATTCACTAAACTACTTCTTTAACCATTGGGGAATATTAATAGTTATTCACCAAACTGAAGGCAAGAAGGTATAAAATACATAATGGTAAATAATTTTAGTGAAGTGCCAGATTTCTTCTGGGTTCCTTGAATTTTGAGATATTTAAGCTAAATTACAATCCTAAAACCTTACTATAAAGTTAAAGAATCTCTCAGGGATCAGCATATTGAGGCAGCTCAACTGCAGTAAAATCAGTGGCTGTTAAGATTTCTCAGAATTCCACAAGAAGCATGCAAAATCTTTCAGGATATTACTGCTGATGATCCAAAGCTATTTCTGATCCCTGCCTGCAGTACCTTAATGAGTAAACTAATATTACACTTACTAAGGGCCTGGTTACACATTAATTTTAGGTGACTCCTGGAGCTCTTAACCCTTGGATTGTCCACACATTAACACCTGAAACTATTTTTAAGCACACTTTAGGTGGTTAAAAGTGGTGGCTTAAAGTTACACCACTCCAGGGCAGGTTTATCTCTGATCCCTGTTACTCAGATCATGTTGCATTGATGTGTGGCTGTCAATGATGAACTGCCCAAGTTGTAGTCCTCCATCATCCCAGGATGCAGTGTCCCCTCCTCCAACCTCCTGTTCTGTGTGGACAAACTTTCCACTCCCTGAACTCTACTGCCCAGGGGGCAGTTCTCACACCAAGCAAACTCCCTTCCACAACCCTGTAGGTGTGACCTTCCCACCCCCATGGATGCAACCCCATGAAAACAGACTGCAAAGCACATGACAGCTAGCCATGTCACAGGGCATGGACAGGAGCGGAGTCTAGGGAGAGGGTTGGTGGAAATAAGGTTGAGGGCTGGATCAGGTCCCCATGAGCTGGGCCTTCTTTCCCAGGACAGAGGCAATATCCCCCACAAAAAGCACCTTCCCTCACCACTTCCATTTCCCAGCCACCTCAAGAAACATGACCAGCACCCCCCACATCCCATTCCCAAATCCCAGTTTATTAGAACATGAGACCTTCTTTAATTTAGTTGCTCCTTATTCCTTTTTAAAATATTTTTATTTTTTACTTCTTTTTATTTTATCCTTCAGTGGCTACCTTCCTTCATTTCACCACCCTTCCCCCACCCCCACCCCCATTTCCTTTGCACCTCCCATGTCATTACACATCTCATTAACTCTCTACCTCCCAGATTCATGTTTCTGTCCACCCTCCAACCCATCTCTCACACACCTCCACCTATATAGAAGCCTGTCATGACTGTACACCTGTAGTGGCAACTCACAGCTGTAGCTCCTAGTCAGGCCCCTGCTCACCAACCCTCTAGTGGCAAGTCATAGCCAGGCAGGTGGAGGACAGTCAGAGGAGGTTTTTAGATTTAAGGTGTGACTGCATCAAACTATTTCAAAATTTCAAAATATGGGCTAGTGAGCCAGCACTAACTGATCAACTTTTGAGCAGATCAAAATGCAGCATGTAAAAAGGCCCTAACTATCCTAAACAGTGGTATTATATTATGGAAAAGGAGAACAGTCAAACTTCATAAAGCTCAGTAGAACTTTGATATTTCCAATCTATTTAATGTGAAGGTGCTCAGAGACTGATTAAGAGCAGAACAAATATGGTGCTAATAAAACTTTAGAATTCACCTTTAAAAAGAAGACTGTAAAATATAGTGCTACATTTAAAAAAAGGAGGCTTGAGATTCTTATGCAAGAATCCACATTCAGTTTCACATATTTGTGCAGCTAGACAGTTCCACATGTACATAGTCACTGGTCATATAATCAAACTGTTTACAGTATTTGCTAGCTAGGCCTTTACGGACACACAACAACACTCATGATAATCATTTCTACAAACATGGATCTTATGTTTTTATTACTAAGAAAATAAATTTGGTAACAAAAGGAAAATCAAGTAGTAATGCTGAGTGCCCAACATAAAATGCATTAAAAGTAGGGTGACCATAATAATTTGAGGGAAATCTGGGACAGGGGGCACCAGCCATGACCCCATGGCTCCCAGGAACCAGGATAGACAGTATGACATATTCACGCATACACACACGCGTGCGCGCGCGCGCACACACACACACACACCCCTCCCTCAATCCCGACTCTACTGGGCAAGTGACTCCAGTTGCAGTCCAGTCCAGTCCAGACAAGGGAGCAGCCCATTGGCTAGGCTCCTTTGAGAAACCTGAAGCAATAGTCACTGGTTGGCATGAATCCACCCACATGTGCCTGGCTTCTGACTCAGGAGCCACACGCATGGGCAGATTCTTGCCAATCTGGGACTTTTGCATCAATTTTCTTTAATGGCCAGTTCTCTGAGACAGCCTCCAAAATCCAGGACTGTCCTGGCCAATCTGGGACATATGGTCACCCTAATTAAAAGGGTCTGATTTCCTGAAAGTACTGGTTCCTGACCCTCTTGAACCTTTAAAGGAGTCCAGCTGGGCACCTGAAATCACTAGCAAATTTCAAAATATGGGCATGAAAGTACAATTAGAAGCTACTGATTGATTCTTTATCATTGCAGAGTTAAAATACAAATAAATTAACTATGACCGTCTTCAACAGTTAGCTACAATGGAGCCAATTTTGTGCCAGGTAGCTTAGCATCAACTAAATTCACAGATAATCTGCCATTTCCAGATCTTTATGGACATAAGCAAGTTTCTTTATAATTCACAATTTTGCAGACACAGGTTAAGAAAAATTAGACTATAAGAGGAATAATAATAATAATGTTGTGAAAATAGCTATCAATTGCTCCTGCCAACATTTCATTTATAGTGGTAATATAAACTGCAAAATTAAAGAGATTTCTAATATGCTAAAATATGTTTTCACTTTGGGTTGGGGTTTAACATTCAGCAATCAAATTATATTTAAAAACATTCTCAGACTTCTGAGGGTAGATGTTTTTCACTTTCCGAAAATCAAAAAACTTGTGCTTGTTCATTGTCCCGTGCTTTACCACCACTTCAACACAAGTGGGCAGTATTCCCAAAGCTAAAGCTTTAGTTAAAATACTGTTAGGGTTACTACAGCAAATTTAGGTTTGCATAATCATCTGAAAAATGTGGTATTTATTCATTGAATGTATATGTTTATGCAGTAAATTAAAATGTATTACACTGTTTCAAATATTATTAGCTTGAAGTTGACAAATCTTTGACACTTTGTCACATAAGAATGATTCAGCAATTACTGTACATTAAGTTTGCCTGTTGGCAGGAGATATGTCTTCTATTTTTGCAGTTCAGGAAAACAACTTTGAGCTTCACTGATATGGCACTGAGTTATAACTCACCCATGAACATTAGAACAATGCATTTAAAAAATAAAATAAGATAAGATAAACAAAGGCCTTGTAAACTTTGCCAAAAGTTTTCTAAAATTCTGGTTTTAATTGCATTTTTCCTCTCATACACAGCTTGGATTTTTCAAAAGGCCACTAAAGAAGAAAATGGCAAAATGAAGAATCATATAAAAAAGAAAAGAATGTGGCAATTATACAATCTGTCCTCAGGTGTTATAAACATAAATATAAATTTGGTCACAAGGTTTTCTAAACTCTTTCATGGACTAATTAGTGTCATTCTTTTAAAAAAACAAGAAAGCAAATGAGGTACATAGATGGAGAAAACAAAGGGAAGAGAACAAGTCTATAATGTTTGTAATATGATAGAAATATTTTAAGTCTTTACTCATTTTGGGCAAGTAATTCCACTTTAAAATTCTGAAATGTTTTTTATAGGGAGGCAAGCCTCTTCATATATTTTTATACATGAAATAATTATTCATACCACATTATTCAAGAAACTGGGTTTTAGGCAGTAATTGCCATTTCTTTACTGAGTTTCCAAATTTTTGAAAAGAGATAACTGACTGCCATAATTCATTAATGAGACTTTCAAACCTTGAAAACACCCCAAATACAATATAGTACATTCACAAAACAGTAACCCTGAGGAAAGTGTCATATGCAGAGCTTTACATGAAATCTAGTGCAAATCCAAGGGCTTCCCTTACTACTTACTGCAGTGTATTCAGATGTACAGGGGCTACTCCAAGAAATACATTTCTATTATTAATAAGACTATTAGGGATTGATATTTTTAGCACTTAAATATCTGAACTATGAATGGATTTCCAGAAGGTGTAAAATTTAGCCCAGAATAATTTCAAGCAGATCTGTTTGCGCAGTGTAAATAAATAAGCAGATGCCCCTCTGGACCTGTAAATTCACGTGTTCACTAATATTGCAGGTGCGTTTTAGAGGCACCCTGAAAATCTGGCCCTTGTTGTATATCTTGGACTAGCCAGCAGGGTGCTTGTTGAATTTTCCTTGTAAGGTTACTGTTTAATCCAGTATGTTTAAAGGTTTGTTGATGATAAAAAAGAGCACAGTTAGGAAACTTAGCACTGATGAGCTTTTTTTAGTACCACAAGCCACACCTCATTTTTAATACTTACGAATTTAAGTACTGATACAGTATTTGTATAGCTGATAAGAACCTAACAAATGATGTCTGTTTTGCATCACAGATTTAAAAGATGATATATAAGAATACACTGAAATTATAGGTAGTAAAATGTTTCTTTAAATCCATTTAGGATACTCTTTTTAATATAAAACTGCCTCCTTTTCACAGTTACTATATGATTTGTGGATAAACCTTCACCTCTTCAAAGTAGCTTACTCATCCACTTCCATAGTTTCATAGATGTTAGGGACTGGAAGGGACCTTACGGGTCATCAGGTCCAGCCCCCCTGCACTTGGGCAGGAAAGACTGCTGGTGTCAGATGACCCCAGCAAGGTGGGCATCAAGATGCTTTTTGAAGATCGCCAGGGTAGATGACTGTACAACCTCTTGAGGGGAGCCTGTTCCAAACCCTTGGCACTTGACTTGTAAAGAAGTTTTTCCTTATGTCCAGTCTGAAGTGGTTTCAGTAAAGCCACCACAGCTTTTCTCTAGAACATAAATCAGTTGGACATGCTTATTTTATTTCTTTTTAATAGTCTAATAAGGAGCAGTTTAATTCATAATAATTTTCTATTTTTGTGAAATAGTGATCAAAGGTGACCTATGTAGCTCTGGAAATTTACAGATGATGCTTCATATTTGAAAGAAGTTGTCAGAATAGAAGTCATGTTGAGTCCCTTTTATGTACTCTCTGGCTTACAAAGGTAGTCATTTGGATGTTTTGAGACTCATAAATTTAGTAAGTCTGAGTTAGTTTCAAAGCATTTGTAATTTTTTCTTGTGCATACATGAATGATTAAGATTTTACAATCACCGTATACTTGAAATTGCCCATCTGACTAGGCTTCTGAGTAATAAAAATCCGAAACTGGGCAGACTCCCAACAGGAACTCTATGAGTCATTGGCCCATCTAGTTCGTGACATTCATAGAAAGTCCTTATAAGTTACTGGAATTTCTCCAAAAGAATAGCCATGTAACTGAGAGCAGAATGAGACCCTCAAGGAAAGTTGGTGAAAGGCACAAGGTAAATGGAAACAGAAGATTGCTATATAGAATATCCCTCCTTTATCCAGTATTCAGACTGGCAGAGGCCTGCCCATTTAATAGTGAAGATTAAGATTTAATATTAAGCAGAAGCTTTAGTTGCAGTCCAAATTACACATTATGTGGTATGCAGGCTTTGTAAAAATCATACTATGTGGGATTGTCTATCTGCTCAGAGTATTGTTATGGCCTTCATCGTCAGGATTATAATAATCATTACAAGAAATGAGAGTATGCATGTATGACTGTGGCAGAGTGGGCAGTCACATAGCTGAGAAAATTTTCACTCACCCACTCCCATTCCATATGTGTTAACCCTTAAAGTGGAAAAGATGTCCCGAGAGATGCCCCTGTCATCACACTCAATCTGGGTTTTCAACATCCTCAAGTGTGTCAATTCGGTTATCCTTTAGGGTGCCCTCTGCCCCCTCATATATGGGCTTGAAGCATACAGAGCAGGAGCAGGTGGGTGTGGCTTATTTCCTTCATAGCAAGACTGAGCACTCTGCTGCCACATTGTAGACATACCGCAAGTGCCTCACAATTTAATATTTTATCAGCACAGTACCTCTGGAAAGCAGAAGGGCTGTTATCTCTCAGGGGGAGGGAGGTTAAGATAAACTGAAGCAATAAGAGATTAAACGATTTACCTGTAATCAGATATGAAGTCTATGATAGTGCCCATCTAAACTACTCTGCTTACAGAAAACTGTAACTTAAATCGATTCCATCTCATGCTTTTTGAACATCTGTACCTAGCCTGGAGGAACTAAACCAGGCCTCCAACTCCCAATTCAGTTCCTAACCACAGAACCATCCTTCCTTCCCTCATACCATTAACCATTGGTTCAGTGACGCAGCATTCATGTTATGCAGGCCATTTTCATTGGACTAGGTTCTGACTCTTTAAGTAGTTCACTTTGCAACTGTAATAATCTCTTAAATAGGAATTGGGGGATTTAATTAAATTTCCCATTTAATTTCAGAGCAGTACTGTTACTCTATAATATGCATTAGCAATACAGCACATGTCCCTTGCAAAAGAATACATAATCCTAGATAAGTATTCTTTCTATGTAAAGAATATCTGAAATCAGTGTTCCATTCATTTTACTCTCACTTTACATCATAAGTGCAATATATAATTGCCCATCTTCTCTATTTTCATCATGGTGCTTCCTCCTTGCTCATTTTGATTATCAAGTAAAAACTGTTTTTAAATAGTCATAGGTATAGTAACTACTGCCACAGAACACCTTCCTATCGTGCTGCCTGAATTAGCAAATACAATATTTTTATTCCTTAGAACCTCTCCACACAATATCACATAAACAATGTCATTGCTTACTATAGAAAATATCACTGCGATCAGTGATACAAACACCAAAAACACTGCAGCGACTATAACTGTTACAAAAGTAGAGTTTGCTTCCTAACTCTGTTAAAAAGCAGCAAGGTTTCAATATGATGTTAATAATGGATGAACGAGAATGTTTTTGTTCTTCTAAAACAAAAGTCTAACATTAGGTCTGCTGTATATATTAAGTTTTAGGCTTAAATTAGTTTTAAATGACTAAGAGCTCCAATCATGCACATTACCCCTCTGTCGTCATAGACATCCTTTGAAGCTCCTGGCACATATGCAAAGACTGTTTCAGGGTAGGAGCCTAAGACAAGAGAGATCTGTTCTAGTGTTCTTTATGTTGATTGAAGGTATGAAGCATGGCGCTCTACAAGGCGCAGCATAGAATTTATAAACTTGTGGAAGGGGCTTTACATATCTTTGCTCCATTTCAGTCCTGGGCTGTTTCTGGGGCTATAGAATACCCAAGACCAATGGTGTCAAACATATAGCTTGTGGGCCTGATCCAGCCCGCAGAGCCATGTTGCCTGGCCTGTGGGGCTTGTAGGGGCTGGAAATTTGGGAGTGGGGTTCACTGTTAAAATCTGGGATACAGCTTCCTGTGGTATGGATCCCCATTGTCAGTAGTGGGGGCAAATAACAGCAACATTAACCCCAGTGGCCAGGGTTTGAATTATGGAGTGGCTTGGGGGGGCTGAGCCTCCCTCCCCCATAAGAGACAAGAGTCCCTGGTAAGAAACGAGTCCCCAACCCCCTCCACACCTTTCTAAGCAGCACAGGCAGTGGCTGCTTCTTCTGGCTTCCAGCTGCCACCGCCACAGACCCCCCCCCACCCCGCCCACCCTCCCCAAGTCGGAGTGTAATTCAAACCCTGCCCACAGCCACTGTCACATCCAGATCAGTGTGTGAGGAGCCCCACTGTCCGCGTGAGTTTGACACCTCTGCCCTAATGTAATATAAACAATCCTAGGGGCCTGCCTGAGTTACAGCATCCTCTCAGTGCTACAGTATGAGATATGTATCTGCCAAGTGTTGCTGTAGCCCCGTAAGCTGTGGCTTCTCAGAGGACAGATACACCTCCCATGCTAAGGTCTACAGAAAGGCTTTGGGAAAATAATCCAATCACTGCTTGTTTGTTTTTTTAAGTACTCGTGCCAGGGAAATTCGCCTCTAACTGGAATCAGAGCTTTTGTCTCCCCTTTAATGCTACTCTGCTTCTATTACTAAGCATAAGAGGTGAAGTTGGAGTAAGGATCATGCCCAATATAAGCTGTTGATATTGTGTGGCTTATGGGTCTACATTATTGATCGTTTAATTTGTTGTACCACCTGCTGTATGTAGTATCAACAAAAAAGGATGAGACAGACTAAAAGAGAGAGCACCACTGTTTGTTATATCACTTAACAGGAAAAACTGTTGAAATTTTGCACTATTTTTAAGAAAGCAATCACAAGAAAAACTAATTACATGCTGCGTGACATTCTATGGTTTGCTTTTCTACTGTGACATTGTTCCATAAAATGTACTGATAAAAAGTAATAAAGATGTGTCCAGCCAACCTGTTTGTGTATATTGTCTGTCTGATATTGAATCACTCTAGGTGTTTTAAAAAGTATGCAAATTTGTGAAAACAAAAGCTGCCTCTACAGTGATAGAAAGTATTGTTAAAAACACACATTGGTGCAGATTTTAACATGAGGGAAAAATGGCTGTTGTTAAGAATGAAATGATTGTTGCTAAATGAACCTGAGAATACCAGATAATACCAGAAATTCAGAGCCAGATTTTCATAACTGAAATTGTATATTCAGATTTTGTGTGCAAGCACTATTGTGAAAACTTTAAAATAACTAACATATAAATATTCATATATCTGCATATCATATTTAGATCCTAACTCTGAGAAATTATCATGTCCCCATGATCATTAAAGATGAAAGCATATGAGTTCATCTTATTCATTCCCTTACCAGTGTTTCTTGCAGCATGCACTAGACAACACTCAGCTGTCTAGTTTCTAAGTGACTCATTTCTTTCTCATCTGTCTCCACTCCTTGCTGAACATTTCAACAGGATTTCCTGGAATACAAAGATTGCAACATATTCTGCATGTTTATAAAATGTAATCAATTACACTCCCACAATTTTAAAACATTGGTCTTATCAGATATGAACCTGCTTCAGCCTCATAGCAAAAATGGGAACGTATATCAAATGTTCTTTGGTGTAAATGTCAAATCATTTGAAGCTAGTTGGAAAACTCTCATTAGAACATTTTGACAAAAAAAAAAGTCAGGAAACAAATTGCAACTTTTTTTCAAAATTTTCTATTTTCCAACCAGCTATACTGATACTCCTCTATTTTGATACAACAGACAAGACTCTGCTTCCCAGAAGACCATATTAAATTGGATTGGTATAAATTGATCAACTCTTTCATTCGAATCCTACACACTTTGAAGACAGTGGCACAGACAAATTACCATATTTGCTTGATTCTACCACAAGATCTCCCCACTCCCCCCCCCTCCCCTCCTTTTAACATAGGGAAAAACGCTCCTCAATGGGCAGGAGGAGACCGGATGGATGGACAGGTAGCTGCTGTGGCTCAGGCTCCAGTCCCTTCCTGGGGTTGGGGCCATAGCCACAGTTGCTGCCTGTCCCCTTCCTCCCTCCACTGTCTCTGCACTCCACATCTCCCCCCCCCCCACCCATGCATCCTCTGCTGCTCCACCTGTCCCTCTCCCTCCTGTCCTAACTCTTGCTCTGCAGTGACAGGCTTTGTGCATGCTGCACCCTGGGGCATTGAGCATGGCCCCAGCCCAGGCCTATGACCCCAGCCCAGCCCCCATAGCAGTAGCATGCAACCTATGTGGCTGCTATGAGGCTGCTATGCTAGGCTGGGCCTGTGCTCAATGCCTAGTGCCCCAGGCTGGAATCGAAATGAAGCCTGCCAGCATAGAACAATGGTAAGGAAGAGAAATGGGGTGCCAAGTCTGTGAAGAGGAGGCAAAGATGGCAGGGGGCTAGGCACAAGCAAGGGGCAAGCTGCTTGACTTCCCGACACCACCCGCCCCCTACTGCCTGCCTGCCTACTGTGGTGGTAGGGGGGGGAACAATTAAAGACAACAACCCTGCAATAATTAGATTCTATACATGGAAAATGTATACATTTGTTATAACTGTCGATGTATAGAAGAATCTAATTATTTGGGGAGGTCATATTAAATTCAGTTGTCTTGGATTCAAGTAAATGCAGTAACTGTCAGTTGATCCAGTTTGAAACACTTTTAGAATTAATTTTAAAAATTGAAGGGCTAGCAAGATGATGGTACTGCTGAAAAAAAAAGCAAAACAATCATGAGAAACTAATTAAATACTGTGAAGTACAGTATGGTAAGAACAGTGAACATAATCAGGAGTTAGCACAAGATACTTGTTGCACATTAATTGTAAATACTATTACCACTTTCTGACCACAGCATTAGTTCACATTTGGGGTCCTGTTAACTGTTTCAATTAGAAGAAATTGATGATGGAATCTATTATCTTTGATGCAGTCCTATTTAGTTACAAAGTGGGCTCATCTACACATGCAATTAATGTGCATGAATAAACTCTGGAGTTTACTGCTCCACAGTTTATTGCTCCTGGGCGCCACATCTTGACATGTGCCTGGGACAGCACATTGAGCCAGGTTGGGGCAGCCCCAGGCTGGCAGGCTGACCCCCTGCCTCCAGCTCAACATGCTGTGGAGGGGCTGGCTGGGGCATGAGGGTGCTTCAGTGCAGGGGCTAACTAGCAGGCAGCCCCCACACTGAACCACCATCATGCCCCAGCCAGCCAAGGCAGTGTCTACATGTGTTCTGCTATGAAGTAAAAAATTCTGTAGTAGGATAGTACTTGTATTTCCAAATATTATCTTGCAGCAGAGTTAGTTAGTTTACTCCAGCCTAATAGGGGCATGTGTGTAGATGCATGACATTTGCTGTGCAGCTAATCAGTTTACATTTCATGTAGGCATGCCCAGAATGTACTAACTCCTGTTTCCCTGAATACAATAGGAATCAACAGATGATGCTTTTCTTTGTTCCAAACCCCTTTCAGACCTTAGCCAAAAAGCTCTCTTACCTTTTTCTCCAGTCCATATCAATGCTTCAGTGGTTGTGCCTTGTGCTTGCTATTGCCCACTAATGAGAGCCTATAACAGATGCCTTAAAACTGCTTGTATATTTGAGAAGAGGCCCATTAAATAGTCTCCTGTTTATCCTTGGTAAATAAACATTTTTTACCTTTGTAGGTAAATATTGTCTTTTTGAATTGTTAATGATTTTACTCAACTTATGGCCCTTGTACCTAGATGTCTTTTCAATTGTTACCTTTTATGGTTAGTTATGAGTTGTTTGTAAGGTTGCATCTACAAGATGTAGAGAGGTGGGTAAACACACACATACTGTCACAGAAGGATCAATACCTGAGTTCTAACACAGGTCTCAAGTCTCAACTCTATTTGATACTGGAAGAAGCCTAGCCTGTTTCTCTGTGCTTACAATAGCTGCCTATATTTCTCAGTCTTGTAAGTATTTGCAGTATTCCAAAACTACATGCAACTGTTTTGCATCGTGTTAATTAGTATCCAAATAACGCAGTATCTCTGTTAATCAGTGATACTGGCACTTAACTTTTTACACTTTTACCTAATGATTTTATGTTGTGACACTTGATGCCTCTAACCCAAAACAATTTTACTCCCACCCAGCTCCCAACACTGCACATAATCCTTCCATAATTTAGCCAGATGAGGTCTCCTATTAATCTTCCTAGTAAAACTGTTTTTATACTGATCCCTTCTAAAGGTTTCTCTGTGGGTGTGCCTACGCACACATTATGCTGGCTTAAATTTACTGCACAGTAACTGCCCAGTAGACAGGGATAGGTCAACATCTACATGTACAGGCAACCTGGGACTAAATTTATTCCCAAATCAGAGCAGCCTGCTATGTGCCCCTGTGGCTACCAGGGGGAGCTCCAGCCTCTGGCTACATAGCTGCTAGCACTTGGGACTAATTTAGGACTAACTAACTAACAACATACGTGACACATGGGGGGGCACAGAGGGGCACATGCCCCCCCTCCCCCCCGCTAAAATTGGCCCTGACTATCCAGGGAGTGGGGAGTGCCGGCCAGTGTCCCCCCTGAGAAGCTGCACTTTTGGGAAATGATCAACCACTGGGGGACCCCCCACACACACACTCCTCCCATGGTTGGCAATTGACCGCGAGCACCAGCGGCACTTCTGATTTGCCACCAACACTTATTTTGGGGAGGACCTCTCCCTCCTGTCAGCAGTCAGCAGCTGGTACCCCCCAGAAGAAGGAGGCACCATTCTTCTGCCTCCTTTGCTTATGTTTAGTCCCAAATTGAAGCCAGGAAAGGTGGCCAGCCAGGAGCCCTGGCACTGGGCTCAGGCTGCCCCTTAATGGCTGGGCATACCCAGCAGGGAGGTCCCCTAGGTTACTGCACAGTAACACATCTACACGTGCGTTACTGTAACTAATTGGGTGTAAATTTGATAACTGCATGATGCAGCTATCAAATTTACACTCAAGTCAGCATAAGTCACCATACTGTGCCATATGGTCACGCACATGTAGATGCGCACTTGTACTGAGCAGTAATTTTGGTTACTGTGGAGTAAATATGTACGTGTTGACATGCCCTGTATGACCTTACTTCATATAATCTTTTCATTTTCATTTTATTACAGGTCCTCCTCAAATTTTACTTGACAAGGGCATGAACCCTTGCAATTCGGGATTGTTTCATTTCCACAGAGTCCAGGTGGTCCATATCCCTTGGTTCCTCTTCCTGAGTTCTATGTAAGATATTCCCTGACATTCTCAGCTTGGGACCAAAAATGAAAAGTCCTAGAGTAGATTTTGCATTTTAACTGATTGCTATTCTATAAATCCAGCAGTATCCAACTCGTTTGGCTCCACATGGCAGATCTGGGCTGCCTAAAAGAAATCCCACCACATGATCAGGCTCTGGTAGCAGGATAGCAGCTTGTCAGCAAGAGCCATCACGTTGGTGTCAGTCTGGAACCCAAGGGGTGAATATCACTGCTGATCACCTCCATCTTCCCCTGCAACCATTTTTAGTTGCTAGTTTTAGTTGTCAAAGAACCCCAATTAGGCAATGGGCACTAATTTGTAGTGGTGCTTACCTCTCAAGTTCCAAATCCACAGCAATTCTGTGGCTCTAGCAGCCATGCCAACAAGTTTGGCGGGCTGCAATTTAACCTTTCATGGACCATATGCAGCCTATGGGCTGCCAATTGGAAAGCCTTGCTATAAATTGTCAAAAGGAACAGGATATCCATGTCATAGTCCATATACTGATGTGCCACAAAGGATACACTGCACTTTGACAGACCAGTTTAATCTATTTGCAATGTCATAGCATTAGAACTGTGTTGAGATATTGTGGTATTGTAGTCTACAATTTGTAGATCTCTCAGACTTGCTGAACTACTTTGGATTCAGATTTGTCCCTTGAAATTAAATCACCAAATATGGTGAACAATTAATTCATTCAATAGTTACTACTGTGACAGCCTCTTGCTGCCTTGCTGTATAAGCCTCAAACTACTTTACAAAGTAGTTAATACCCATTAGCAAATATCCACTTTCAGCCACTCTTAGACAGAGGTCCAACTATAACCATAGCAATGATCTCTGTTAGTCACTGCTGCAGGTGGGCTCTCTACATTTTAGGAGAAACTTTCTTTCCAACACATACAACACAGTTCCTGGACCAGTTTTCTACATGTTGCCTGCATTTCATCAACTGAAATTTTCTCTTAGCTTGGCTAAGATTTTAGCAACTCCCAAAAATTCATGGCCTCACAGTTCTTAACATATCTAGTATAACCATCTGATGCATGCATCCAGCACCTACTGCATTTTTGTTTCCTATGTAATAGGCCTGTGCAAAGCGGCTAATATTCACTTCAGATTCAGATTCGGCCAATTCAGGGGACATTGATTCGATTCGGGGATTCAAATCACTGTCCCAAACTGCTTTGGCCAAATCTGATTCAGAGATTCAGCTGCTGCCAAATCAGCCAAATCTCCAAATCACACAGGCTGCTCTCCCAGCCCTGCCCACCCCAGCTCCTGGCCCTTAAAAAAAAAAGAAAAAAAAGAAAGCCCCAACTCACCTGCTCCTGCCTGGCGGGGAGCAATCCCTGCTGCTCCCCATCACCCCATGCTACATGGCGGGGCTCTGTCATGAGCCCCCAGGAGCCCTGAGGCTGCTGCAGCAGCTGGCGACTGCAGGGTTTTTGTGGGTTTGGTTTTTTTTAAAGGGCCGGGATCTGGGGCCAGTGAGGCAGCCAAGGGAGGGTGGGGGGCTGGGAGATGGGCGGAGAGCTTCGAATCAATTCAGACCTTGTAATTAGTCCCCTGATTCAATTCAGATTCAGAGATTCGGCCACTGAATCAAGCCAAATCTCCTCCGAATCGAATCAGTACCCAAAGCTTCACACAGCCCTACTATGTAATACTTAATCTCCTGTACTTATCCCATGCTCTTTTTTCTCCTCTGCCTCCTAATATATTTCATCTATAATCTCATAGTTCAATAGCTGATATAATGGAAATCTCCCAAATCATTAGTTCAAGTAGGGCCAATTCAGCAGGTCTGAATACACTGAAAACTCTTTCATCTCCCAGAAAATCAGTCACCTTTAATTAGCTTAACAGGTTAAAACTGGCAAACAATATAACCACTAAAGGGAAAATCTAACCATGATTATTTTAACTGAAGACCTGTTTTGATTTGAAAATGATTTACAAACTCTTTGGGACAGATGAGGAAAAAAGCACCAAGGACAGGTTTTGATTTCATGTACCAGAAAATAGTCCATATGGCTTTTAAAACAAAAAGAGGTGAAAAATGAAAATAAAAATTATGTTGGTAAGAGAGAAATGCCAACCTTCTTACTAACTATTAAAATCCCTTAGCTGACACCATTTTATAGGAAGTCAGTTCTTGTTATCAAAGTCAAGTTATCATTGGAACTGTGCCAAGGTTAATGCTTTGGTAAATAAGCTGAGTTTACTTAGTACAGTCTGAGGAAATGTACATTTTGTTTGAAAAGTAGGTGGACCCTTATATGAAATGTGTGGGAATGTAATATGTATTGTGTTGTCTAACAGCTAGTGGGTAAATTTTTTCTTTGACCATCTTCCCACTCATTCCAGATTATGCAAGCCACCTCCACTCTTCCTGTGGACTAACCAACATCTATATCAACTATCGTTTTTGTTTATAAGGAAAATGAGTAATAGAAATGCTCTCCAGAGCTTGACAGACTTATACAGAGAGATAATATATCACTTCCTATGTCCAAGATCACTAATAAAAACTACCAACCAGTCTTTTTACCCAGGCCAGATTAACCATAAGACAAAGTAGGCACTTGCCTAGGGGTGCTGATGTGGCAGGGATGGCGGCTGCTGCTGCCACCCACCAGCTTCCCTGCTCCTGGCCTGTCCCCACCTTTCCACTCCACGTCTGGCCACACACCATTCCACTCTCCCCCCGCTCCACGTCTGGATCGGCGGATGCCTAGGGACATGTGAGGTGTAAATCCAGCCTCTTTCACCTGAGTCTAAGCAACCTCCATAGATGAGAAACATTAATTACGGGGACGCAGTTAAGTTTTTGGGGGATTACCCAGCTGGTACCCACTCAGGCTTCCCAGGATTCCAGAACCTTATTGAAGTGTGACTATGGGCCTCTGCCAGATGTGTAGAAAAAGGTGTGATAAGATCTGATGTATGATCCACATAATCATTAGGCAGGGTCACACATACATGGCAAGAGGCATGATTGTGGTTTCATGCATCAGGTCCCATTAGGTCTTATTGCTAGTAAAGGTGGAGCCTGGAATCATGAGCCTACACTCCCTCTACATCAGCAAGTAGCAAGCTACCACAGCTGGGAGCTCCCTCAACTGATGGGGTTCCCAGTCACAGGAGTGCACCATGTGAGCTCAGATCAGCTGACAGGACTCCCAACTCTGGGAGTGAATGGTACTCCTCCTCATCTGGGAGCCCCGTTGGCTGACAGGGCTCCTGGCCACGGGGGCACACTTGGTCAGATGTTCAATTAATGGCACCATAGGAACCAACCACAGAGTTATTACACATTTTTTATGGAACAACTGCGTGGCTTATTTTTTGTTGTATGATGCAGGAGGCCACAAGCACACTACGGTAACATTTATGCTAAGTTTATTTATCATTTGCTGGTTCAAAGATAAACTACCACATAAGGTCATAAGCACATACTTTGCATATTTATATGTGCGCCCAAGTACAGTTGTTACTGAACAGTCATTTAGTACTTGCTTTAGCAATGACTGCACAGTAACCACTGGTATTGCACAGTCCCAGCACTACATGAGTCATTTCTGACCCTACTGCACAGTACCAATGAGCTACTGAGCAGTAGCGGCAGCATCACAGTCCGTGCCCGCCGATGCTTCGTCACCATAATGACGATCTACTTCATCATACGTCGTCACTACAGTGACGCAGTGAATTGCAGCAGTTAAAACTAACATAATAAAATTAATATTTTAACTTGAATTAATTACGCTTCAATTCCATTTTTCTGTTCAAAACTTTACCTGTTATAGTACCAACAAAACTCTTAGATGAGTGGCAGACTATGATAAATACATTTATTTGGAAAAATGAGAAACCTAGATTCAAGAATCCCATCCTGTGAAGGCCTCAGCCAAGTGGGGATTCATGTTTCCAAATATTAAATACTACTATCAAGGTAGACAACTTAGAAATCTGCAGTATTGGATATTACCAATTTACAGTCAGTACTGGGGAAGAATAGCACAAACATACTATCCAGAAGTCAAACAATATATTTCCAGGGCTAAAGTAATCATCCAGGCCAAATGTAATACATAATCACCCCTTTATGAGAACAATGAAAATCTGGGATAAGACAGAAGAAATCAAGTTCATACCCATCACCTTTAGCACCTACACATAATAATATAGAATTGAATTCTAATAATTTATTATGAAGCTTTAATATCTGGGAATATACTGGCATAATACATTTTGGACAATTATTCAGAGAAAATATTTTGAGATATTTTGAAGAAATACAACATACTGCAAATAACATTGATCCTGTTTTTCTGATACCTGCAACTGAGATGCTTCTTAACATATTTCCTCATCCTTCCAAATGAAGGTAATCCTCAGTAGAAATTTGATAGAATTTGAGAAAATATTGGTTACATCTATGAAACACCCAGGCCTATTTGCTGTTATATAAAACAATTATAAATAGCCATATAGAAGAAAAAGAATTTATGACAAAGTCGGCTAATGACATTGGATCAGAAATTAGTGCTGAAGAATGGGAAACTATCTGGAACAATAGGCCTCACATCCATTTGCAAGATAATACAAGAACATTATTTTAAAATCCTATATTGATGGTATCTTACAATGTATTTATGGTACAAAAAATGGGAAATGTTGGAAGAAGTGTAGTCAGGTGGGACTACCAAATGTTGTGAGTCTGGGGAGAGTAGAGTATGAATCTCAGAATTAAATTGTTCTGGAAGATGGTTAGAGACATGGTAAGGGAAATAACAGGATGCCGACTATCAGATAACCTTTTAGTGTTCTCATTGAACCGTCCTGAGAATTCTGCAATATATAAAAGTCATAAGGAAATGATCACTCATCTTCAAGTGGTTACAAGAGTTATTATTGCAAAAGCCTGAAACAGAAGACATGCCTCTAAAACAGGGGTGGGTAAAATACAGCCTGCAGGCCAGATCCAGCCCACAGAAGGGACTTTGTCCAGTCCCACCTGGCCCAGGCACTGTCCAGCCCGTGGCACATGCTACCACCCACTGGGCACGCAGTAGGACTTGGGCGGCTCCGCAGCTGGACTGCCTTTCTAGGCAGCCCAGGCAGTGGCAGATCCTTCCAGATGCCATCACAGCTGGCCCCAGCCCCTTGGTACTGGCAGAGACCTGCACACAGAGCCCTGACCTTAGCCTGCCAAGGGCCCACCCAGGACTTGGCCTGGCAGAGCAGAACAGCTCTGGACCAGCCAGAACATGCGTGAATAGCTCTGATCCCAGCCAGCCCCATGCCTGCTCCATAGTCTCCTGCCCATGCTGAACAGTGGCAGCAGTGGCCAGGCAGAAGCTGCTGCTCGGTGTGGGGGAAAGACAGCTGACACCCCGATGCTGCTGCTGGGCCCTTCTTGCTTCAGCCACCTAGACCCATGCCCAGGCTGCCCTGTGGCTCCCCCACACTGCCACCACTGCCCCACTGGGCATCCCAGAGGTGGTGATGACAGTGGCAGAAAGGAGCTGTAGGGCAGCCCAGGTGCAGGCTCCAGGCACCTGCAGCAATAAGGGCTTGGCAGTGGTGAGGGGAGGAGCCACTATTCCCCCGTGCCGAGCAGCAGCTTCTGCCCTGCCTGCTACCCAATCTGGGTGTGCAGTCCAGAGAAGGCACGAGGTGGGCCAGGGTCAGGCTCTGCATGCAGATTCTGGCAGGTCTGCTCTGACTGGATCGAGTCTAGAGTATGTTTGGGGCAGGCAGGGGTCAGGGCTGGGGCTGTGCACTGTTGGTGGTGGTGGTGGGGAGAAGCCGCAAGGCACATGAGCTCCAGGCTGTTGCAGGTGCAGGGTCGTGGTGACCAGCTTGTGGCAACTCCCCAGAACTGCCCATGTGGCCCGTGGTCCCAAATAATTGGCTGCCCCTGCTCTAAAATCACTGACTGATTTTTAAAAAATTGGGAAATTTTTGTAATGGAATAGTTTTCCTATTAAATCCATGTTCTACAGGAGAGAAGGAAAAAAGAGGTTTACTTAGAAATTTGGTGGACATTTTTGGAATTTGCTGAAAAAGAATTTTTTCCTGCTTCCAGAACAGAAAGTTTGAGAAACTTTTTTGAATATCAAAGGAAAGTGCAAATTCTATGAGCTAACACTTAAGAAGAATTTTGGAATACATTTAAAATTTAAAAGCAGAGGTGAATAGAAGATAGTGAAATTTGTATTATGCAGAGTTCTAAAGAAAAAGAAGGGGTAAATTATTACACAGATGAAAAAATGCAAAAGCTTAACATCAATAGAAACATAAGAGCTGTCAGAGACTGGAAGGAAGAGAAGAAAAAACACAAGACTCCTGTGGATATTGACTTGGATTAAGAAAGTATTGCTGACAGAAAATAAATATATCTTTATGTGTATTTTAGGGGACTGGGTGTATCTGTAAATGTTAAATCTGTTACTTGATAAATTAGATTAGTTAAGGAATAAACATGAAAGAAAGAATCTGGTCACATACCAAAATTAAATTTCAGTATAAATCCAGATCTCGGAAATTTGGAATTCTTGAAAATCCAGCACTTTTTAAGCTTCTGCTCCTGAGCCAGATGCAGAGAGGGAAGCTTTCATGCAGAGACTGCTGCTACCACCCCCTCACCCCACACCACACCACTGCTTCACGTGCGGCCAGGGCTCTGGGACTGGCCGCCACTCTCCGCCACCCCCTCAGATGCAGAGGTGGAAGCGTGCACCATCCACCACCCCACTCTGCATGCAGCCACTGCTCCAGGACTGGCTGCCATTACCCCATCCCCCACCCCCTCACTCTACAACCAGCCGCTGCTCTGGTTTAAAAAAAAACAAATTTTCAAATTTCTGGCAGGTGCTCAGTCCCAAGCATGCTGGATTTATGAGGTTATACTGTATTATACAATGTCTATCCTACAAACTAGACTAGCCTACAAATTAACAATGGCTAATTATAAAATTTCCTTTTGTAGGTATCAGTTCTGATGTAATGGCTAGCCTGCTAAAAGAGAACTATTTTAGCAAAAATGTTAGCATAACATTCTTGCTAAGCAGAAGTTTTCCAATTCTAATTGGTCTGAAATTACAGATGATAATTACTAGATTCTTAGGTCTCAGTCATGAAATGCAAAACGTTCTATAATTCATAATTTTGTAAGATAATATATAGAGGGTGCATCTACACATCGCCATATGGTAACATGGCTACAATGCCATGCTTTAGTACTTCCTTTTCTAAGTGTGCCACTATGGCAATGTAGCTAGTGATCATGTGTAGACAAATGTGATTGCTATGTCACTGTAGCGTGCCGTACAGTGATGTACTGCATCACTACTTCATCATAGGGCGACGTGTAGATGCGCCTATCATAATTTAAATGTGGGAACTTTTCTTTTTGTGCCTTTCCTGTGTAGGTACATGCATAGATTCATAGATTCATAGATTGTAGAGTCACAAGGGACCACAATGGATCATTGTGTCCGACCCCCTACCCCTGACAGGAAAGAGGACCGAGGTCAGATGACCCCAGCCAGGTGACTATCTAGCCTCCTCTTGAAGACCTCCAAGCTAGGTGATAGCACCACCTCTCTTATAGATTCATAGATTCATAGATGTTAGGGTCAGAAGGGACCTCAATAGATCATTGAGTCTGACCCCCTGCATAGGCAGGAAAGAGTGCTAGGTCTAGATGACCCCAGCTAGATGCATATCCAACCTCCTCTTGAAGACTCCCAGGGTAGGGGAGAACACTACCTCCCTTGGGAGCCCGTTCCAGACCTTGGCCACTCGAACTGTGAAGAGGTTCTTCCTAATGTTCAGTCTCAATCTGCTCTCTGCTAGCTTGTGGCCATTATTTCTTATAACCCCTGGGTGTGCCTTGATGAATAAAACCTCACCCATTCCCTTCTGTGCCCCCGTGATGAACTTATAGGCAGCCATAAGGTCGCCTCTCAACCTTCTCTTGCACAGGCTGAAAAGGTCCAGGTTCTCTAGTCTCTCCTCGTAGGGCTTGGCCTGCAGGCCCTTGACCATACGAGTGGCCCTTCTCTGGACCCTCTCCAGGTTATCTGCATCCCTCTTGAAGTGCGGCGCCCAAAATTGCACGCAGTACTCCAACTGCAGTCTGACCAGCACCCGCTAGAGGGGAAGTATCACCTCTTTGGATCTATTCGTGATGCATCTGCTGATGCATGATAAAGTGCCATTAGGTTTTCTGATGGCTTTGTCACACTGCCGACTCATGTTCATCTTGGAGTCCACTAGGACTCCAAGATCCCTTTCCACTTCCGTTCCACCCAGCAGGTCATTTCCTAGGCAGTAGGTATGCTGGACATTTTTTCTCCCTAGGTGCAGCACTTTGCATTTCTCCTTGTTGAATTGCATTCTGTTGTTTTCTGCCCACTTGGAAACCCATTCCAGATCCTGGCCACCCTTACTGTGAAAAATTTCTTCCTAATATCTAACCTAAATCCACTCTCAACTAGTTTACACCTGTTATTCCTAGTCACTCCCTGGGGCGCCCTAGTAAGCAGTGCATCACCTATTCCCTGTTGACCTCCCCTAATAAATTTATAGGCAGCCACAAGATCTCCCCTCAGCCGTCTCTTGTGAAGGCTGAAGAGATTCAGCTCTCTCAACCTCCCCCTGTAGGGTCTTTCCCAAAGGCCACTAATCATGCGAGTGGCCCTCCTCTGGACCCTCTCCAGATTCTCCACGTCTCTCTTGAAGTGTGGAGCCCAAAACTGGACACACTACTCCAACTGCGGCCTGACCAGTGCCGCATAGAGGGGGAGCATCACCTCCTTTGATCTATTAGTCATGCACCTGCTAATGCACAACAAGGTGCAATTGGCTTTGTTGATGGCCTTGTTACACTGCTGGCTCATGTTCATCTTGGAGTCAATTATGACTCCAAGATCCCTCTCTGCCTCCGAGCTGCTGAGAAGGACACTCCCCAACCTATAGGTGTGCTGGGGGTTCCTCCTTCCCAGGTGGAACCTTACATTTATCTTTATTAAATTGCATCCTATTTCTCTCTGCCCATTGATCCAACCTGTCTAGGTCAGCCTGAATCTGGTCCCTGCCCTTCAGTGTACTAACTTTGCCCCATAACTTGGTATCATCAGCGAACTTGGAGAGGGTGCTCTCCACATCCTCGTCCAAATCACTGATGAAGATATTAAATAATACCAGTCCAAGGACCAAACCCTGTGGGACCCCGCTGCCCACTTCCCTCCAGGCCAAGAAGGAACCATCCACCACCACTCTCTGGCTGCGGTCCCTAAGCCAGTTGGCCACCCACCTGATTGTGTAGGCATCCACTCCACAGTCTGCTAGCTTCCCAATGAGGATAGGGTGGGAGACTGTGTCGAAGGCCTTCCTAAAGTCCAGGAAGATAACATCAGCCTCGGCTCCCGTGTCCAGGCAGTGCATGACCTGGTCATAGAAGGCTACAAGGTTTGTCAGGCAGGATCTTCCTGTGACAAACCCGTGCTGGTTTCCCCTCGGCATTGTTTTCCCTGCCGGGCCTTCATAAATGTGTTCTTTGATTATTTTCTCTAGCATTTTCCCAGGGATAGAGGTAAGACTGACTGGCCTGAAGTTACCCGGTTCATCCCTTCTCCCTTTCTTGAAAATGGGCATCACATTGGCCTTCCTTCAGTCCTCTGGGACCTGGCCGGAGCACCACTAGTGTTCAAACAGCTGTGCCAGCTGCTCAGCTATGACACTGGCCAATTCTTTCAGCAGCTGTGGATGGAGGTCATCCGGGCCTGCTAACTTGTACCCATCCAGCTCTTCTAGGAGCAGCTTAACTATTTCAGAACTAACCGTAGGCAGACTGGTGCCCTGTGGACCAGTGGATCAGTGATCAAGATGGGGGAATTGACTTGGTCAGTACATAGAAATACTGAAGCGAAGAACTCATTGAAGAGCTCTGCTTTTTTCCCCTCGTCAACCACCAACTGTCCTGATTTGTCCTGCAGGGGCTCTATGTTGCTCTGAGCTTTCCTTTTGCCCACTATATAACTGAAGAAGGACTTTTTATTGTCCTTGATTGTTGAAGCCAGCCTGAGCTCAAGCCCCACCTTGGCCTGTCTAACTAATTCCCTGCAATAGTGCGCCAGGGAGATATATTCCTCCTTGGTGGCTGCCCCCTGCTTCCATTGCCTATACATCTCCTATGTTCCTATGTACATTTATATGCACAATCACATTTCAGCTTTACATCCTAAAATTTAACTATAAAAAGTATAAGTTGTTTCCTACATAACAAAAGTAGATCACAAAATAAATATATTTCAGTTTTCACATCTTCTGGACTCTAGTAGAGTAGGAGTTAGAACTGATGTTAAGTAGTGATTTTTTGCTGGCAAGATGCTTCCATGCTAGTTGGTTATGTTTGAGGATAAGACAAACTTGTCAAAAGCTAGAGTGGCTTGGCTCTGGATCATCATAGAAATCATAGAAAATTAGGATTGGTAGGGATCTTAGAAGGTCAACTAGTCTAACCCCCTGCTCAAAGCAGGACCATTTCCAATTAGATCATCCCAGGCAAAGCTTTGTCTAGCCAGGTCTTAAAAACCTCCAAGGACAGAGATTCCACAACCTCTGGGTAACCTGTTTCAGTGTTTTACTACCCTCCTAGTGAGAAAATTCTTTCTAACATCTAACCTATACTTCCCTTGCTGCAACTTGAGGCTCCTTGTTCTGTCATCTGCCACCACTAAGAACAGTCTAGCTCCATCCTCTTTTGAACCACCCTTCAGGTAGCTGAAGGTTGCTGTTAAATCCCCTCTCAGTCTTCTCTAGACTAAATGAGCCCAGTTCCCTCAGCCACTCCTCAGAACTGCATGATTTTTTCCAGGGGCTGAGGTGAGGCTAACTAGTCTGTAGTTCCCTGGATTCTTCTTTTTCCCATTCTTAAATATGGGCACTATATTTGCCCTTTTCCAACCATCTGGGACCTCCCCTGATCACCATGAGTTTTCAAGATAATGGCCAGTGGCTCTGCAATCTCATCAGCCAACTCGTCATCACCCTTGGGTGCATCCCATCCGGCCCCATGGACTTGTATATGTCCAGCTTTTCTAAGAAGTCCCTAACCTGTTATCTCACCACTGTTGGCTGCCCACCTCTTCCCCAAACTCTGCTGCCTGGTGAAGTCATCTGGGAGCTGACCTTTCCTGTGAAGACCAAGGTGAAAAAGGCATTGAGCACTTCAGCCTTTTCTGCATCCTCTGTCACAAGGTTGCCTCCCCATTCAGTAAGGGACCCACAATTTCCCTGATCTTCCTCTTGTTTCCAATAGACTTGTAAAAACCCTTCTTGTTCGGCTTCGCATCTCTTGCTAGCTGCAACTCCAAATGCACTTTGGCCTTCCTGACTTCATCCCTGCATGACCAAGCAATGCTCTCATATTCTTCCCTAGGTATTTGTCCAAGTTTCAACTTCCTATAAGCTTCCTTTTAGTGACTTAGTTTACTGAAGAGTTCCCTGCTAAGCCAAGCTGGTCTTCTGCCATACTTGCTAGTTTTCCTGTGCATCAGGATGGTTTGTTCCTGCACTCTCAGTAAGGCTTCTTTAAAGTATAGCCCAGCTTTCCTGGACTCCTCTCTCTCAGACTAGCTTCTCAGGGGATCCTGCCCAAAGTCTGCTTTTCTGAAGTCTAAGGTCCTTACTCTGCTGCTCTCCATCCTTCCTTTCCTCAGGATCCTGAACTCAATCATCTTGTGGTCACTGCTGCCCAAGTTGCCACCCACTATTACATTCCCCACCAATTCTCCCCTATTCATGAGCAGCAGGTCAAGAAGAGCATGGCCTCTAGTTGGCCACTTCAGCACTTGCACCAGGAAGTTGTCCCCAGCTCTCTCCTAAAACTTTCTGGATTGCTTGTGCACTGTTGTATTGCCCTCCCAGCAGATGTCAGGATGAATGAAGTCCCCACTGAAAACCAGGGATTGGGATTGGGCTTGTGACTTCCACTAGCTGTTTGAAGAAAGCACTATCCACCACTTCCTCCTTGTTTGGTGCTCCATAGCAGACCCCCACCATGACATTACTCTTGTTGTTCTCCCCTCTGACCCTAACCCAGAGACTTTCAACAGTCCTATCTCCAGTTTCATACTGGAGCTCTGAGCTTTTTTACATGGCTTTTTTACATAAAGTGCTCTTTTATACTATGGCTCTTTTACATAAAGCACAATTCCTCCTCCTCTTCTCCCCTGCCTGTCCTTCCTGAACAGTTTGTACCCATCCGTGACAGTGCTCCAGCCATGCGAGTTCCCACCAAGTCTCTGTTATTCCAATCATGTCATAGTTCCATGACTGTGCAAGGACTTCTACTTCTTCCTGCTTGTTTCCCTGGCTCCATGCATTTGTGTGCAGGCACGTAACTAGTTGATTGTTGCACCCAGAGACCTGTAGTCACTTTTCATATGCTCATGATCTCCCCTGGCAATAACTTTTGTACCCACATGGATGAGCAGAGTTAAAAATTTGCTGTCTAGGCAAACAGATTCATCAATAGTTTTCGAAGACATCTTTGTACAATAATAAAATAAGCTGAATTCTTACTGGCTTTCATAACTTTTGTTTTTGACTTGTTGATTATAAAACCTTATCATAAGGTATTTCTGACTAGGTGATTGGTTTTGCTGCATTTTGCTTATCAATGTAAGCAGAAGGCAGATATTATCAACCAAGTCCAGATCCCAAGTACTTAGACCACTCTTGGAATTTGGTATCCATGCCAGAAATCTGATGCACAACAAAGTTGATGATAGCACTAAACAACAAAGGCAAGAAGACACACCTTTGTCTACTGATAACTTCAAACAAGTTTATTCATTTCTTCTTGGTAATCCCAGAATATTTGGCGATAAAGATTCTGAAAGCTCTGGATATTTTTACAAGGGATTTCAAATATCTGCCAGAAATATCTGCCCCTAGCTAAACTATGAACAACTTTCTGCAAGTCAATAATATTTAAGATGTGGTAACTTCTATTTTGTCGTTCAATTATACTGTGACATATAAAGCTATAATCAACACAGTAATAGATGTGCTGGAAAATTAGCAAGATGTTCTCAAAATCTACTGATGATAGCTTTGCAGATCCTTTGCAAAATAACTGTTTTACAGTGTGATCCTACTTCAGTTGTTAAAATCACTTAAGCATTTCAATGGTGATTCTCTTTTTCCATTTTGCTGGGGTGAATTCTCTCTTCCATACTTGCTTGAAGAGTTATGTAGCATTTCCAAGTTCCCTTTATTAATTATTTTGAGCAGGTCTACAGTTATTTTATCCTAGCCTGCCATCTTATAGTTTTTTAGTTTGTTGACAACTAATTTAAGTTACCCTAGGGGATGTTCTTGAAATTAACTTGAAATTCTTTCAACTTTCCTATGTTGTCAACATTGAATTTTCTTTCAGGTGGATACCTATTTCATACACAAAGGAAAGTCCTCCTGCTCTCCAGTGAGCATTATGATCTAGTAGGAATTACGGAGACCTGGTGGGACCACTCAGATGATTGGAACGTAGCCATAGAGGGCTACACCCTCTACAGAAGTGGTCAAGTAGGGAAGAAAGGTGGAGGTGTAGCTCTCTATGTGAGAGAGCAGCACACCTTCTTGGAGGCCAACATTGGCCTCAATGAAGAGTGGCTCGAGACCCTCCGGGTCAAACTGGGTGGGGGGGCACAGTGAGAGAGACCTAACTGTAGGTGTATACTAAAGACCACCAAACAAGGGGGAGGAGCTTGATCTGGTGTTCTCCCAAGAACATAGGACGTGGCCATCATGGACAATTTAAATTACCCAGACATTGCTTGGGAGGAACACTCAGCTAAGTCAGATTGGTCACATAGCTTCCTGACCTGTATTGAAGAGCTCTACCTGACTCAGGAAGTGCACAGGCAAACCAGAGGTAATGCTCTCCTAGATTTGGTCTTGGCCAAAGGAGATGATCTGGTGAGCAACTTGAATATATGACCATGAGATCATCATGTTCACTGTCTGTCACAAGGCAGACAAATCAGCTAGCAGGGTTTAAGTTTCGGACTTCAAAAAAGTGAATTTCAACAGGTTCAGGGCAATAGTAGGGGAATCTCTGTGGGACTACAGACCAAAAGTAAAAGGAGTGCATGAAGAGTGGTTATCCCTCAAGGACACCACTCAAAGTACAAACAAAGACCTTTCCCTTGTGGAGGAAAGGTAGCAGAATGGCTGGTAAGCCCTCTTGGCTTAATAGGAGTATCATGGTCCTCTTGAAAAAGAAGAAAGAGGCATATAGACAATGGAAGCTTGGGACAGTCCCCAAGGAGGACTATACAACAATGGCCCGCACTTGTAGGGAGAAGATTAAAAAGACTAGGGTGGTGACAGAATTTAAGATAGAAGCAGGAATCAAGGACAATAAGAAGTCCTTCTTTAGGTATGTAGGGAACATGAGGAAAACAAATGAAAGCATGAAGTCACTGCTTAACAATTCAGGACAGCTGGTTACTGACACTCAGGAGAAAACTGAATTCCTGAACAACTACTTTGCTTTGGTATTTCACTGGACTAAGGGGAAAATCATTCTAGATAATGTTCAGAATGGGCATGGTGGGACTGATCACTTCCTACTGTTGATGCTGAGCTGGTGCATGATCACTTAGAAAAGTTAGGCATTCATAAATCAGCAGGACTGGATGAACTTCACCCGAGAGCACTGAAGGAGCTGGCCAAAGTCATTGCAGGACTTCTGGTGAAACTCTTCCAAAACTAGTCGTGCTCCAGGGAGGTTCCTGAAGACTGGCCAATGTTGTTCCCATCTTCAAGACAGGGAGAAGAAAAAACCTGGGCAACTATAGGCCAATTATCCTAACCTCTATACCAGGGAAAATCCTGGAAAAATTAATCAAGGAGTCTATGTGCGATACACTTGCAGAAGGTAGGATTTTGAATGGCAACCAGCATGGCTTCATCACGTACAGGTCTTGTTTTACCAATTTCATCTCCTTCTACGACCAGGTAACTCGCCACATGGATAAGAGCAAGAAGGTCAACATTGTGTGCCCTGACTTCCAAAAGGCCTTTGATCTGGTATCCCATGATATTCTCATGAAAAAATTAGAGGATTGCGGGCTTAACTGCTCAACAGTTAGGTGGGTAGGAATCTGGCTGTGGGGTAGGACCCAAAGAGTTATTCATAAATTCATAGATTCATAGATGTTAGGGTTGGAAGGGACCTCAATAGATCATCAAGTCCAACCCCCTGCATAAACAGGAAAGAGTGCTGGGTCTAGATGACCCCAGCTAGATACTCATCTAACCTCCTCTTGAAGACCCCCAGGGTAGGGGAGAGCACCACCTCCCTTGGGAGCCCGTTCCAGACCTTGGCCACTCGAACTGTGAAGAAGTTCTTCCTAATGTCCAATCTAAATCTGCTCTCTGCTAGCTTGTGGCCATTATTTCTTGTAACCCCCGGGGGCGCCTTGGTAAATAAATCCTCACCAATTCCCTTCTGTGCCCCCGTGATGAACTTATAGGCAGCCACAAGGTCGCCTCTCAACCTTCTCTTGCACAGGCTGAAAAGGTCCAGTTTCTCTAGTCTCTCCTCGTAGGGATTGGTCTGTAGGCCCTTAACCATACGAGTGGCCCTTCTCTGGACCCTCTCCAGGTTATCTGCATCCTTCTTGAAGTGTGGCGCCCAGAATTGCACACAGTACTCCAACTGCAGTCTGACCAGTGCCCGATAGAGGGGAAGTATCACCTCCTTGGACCTATTCGTCATGCAACTGCTGATGCACGATAAAGTGCCATTGGCTTTTCTGATGTCTTCGTCACACTGCCGACTCATGTTCCACTTCCGTTCCACCCAGCAGGTCATTTCCTAGGCTGTAGGTGTGCTGGACATTTTTCCTCCCTAGGTGCAGCACTTTGCATTTCTCCTTGTTGAACTGCATTCTGTTGTTTTCTGCCCACTTGTCCAACCTGTCCAGGTCTGCCTGCAGCTGTTCCCTGCCCTCCGGCGTGTCCGCTTCTCCCCATAGCTTTGTGTCATCTGCAAACTTGGACAGAGTACATTTCACTCCCTCGTCCAAGTCACTGATGAAGACATTAAAGAGTATCGGTCCAAGGAACGAGCCCTGCGGGACCCCACTGCCCACACCCTTCCAGGTCAAAACCGACCCATCTACCACGACTCTCTGGGTGCGACCCTCCAGCCAATTCGCCACCCACCGGACTGTGTAGTCATCCAAGTCACAGCCTCTTAACTTGTTCACCAGTATGGGGTGGGATACCGTATCGAAGGCCTTCCTGAAGTCTAAGTATATGACATCCACCCCTCCTCCTGTGTCCAGGCGTTTCGTAACCTGGTCAAAGAAAGAGACTAGATTGGTCAGGCACGATCTGCCCGCCACAAACCCGTGCTGGTTTCCCCTCAGCATAATTTGCCCTGCCGGGCTCTCACAAATGTGAGCCTTGATAATTTTTTCAAAGACTTTACCAAGGATGGAGGTGAGACTGACTGGCCTATAGTTGCCCGGGTCCTCCTTCCTCCCCTTTTTGAAAATGGGGACCACGTTAGCCCTTTTCCAGTCCTCCAGGACTTGGCCCGTGCGCCACGAGCGTTCAAATATTCCCGCCAGTGGCTCTGCAATGATGTTGGCCAGTGCCTTCAGCACCCTCGGATGGAGCTCATCCGGGCCTGCCGACTTAAAGGCATCCAGTTCTTCCAAGTGACTCTGCACCATCTCAGGGTCTACGCATGGTAGTCTGGCGCCTTGCTGCTGCCTCTCTACAACCCCAGTGAGAGACTTGTCGTGCCCCTCTCTTAGGAACACTGAGGCAAAGAACTCGTTGAGGAGTTCAGCCTTGTCCCCTCTGTCCGTCACCAATTGTTTCTGCCCATTTAGCAGGGGTCCTATTCCTCCCTGGGCCTTCCTTTTACTCCCTATATATCTAAAAAACAATTTCTTGTTGTCTTTTACTTGGGATGCCATCCTCAGCTCCATGGTAGCTTTGGCCTGTCTAACTGCCTCCCTACAAGCACTAGCAGAGGAAGTATATTCGTCTTTGGTGATCTCTCCCTGTTTCCACTTTTTATGTGCTCCCCTTTTGGCTCTTAGGCTGCCCTGGATTTCTCTGGTCAGCCAGGGAAGCCTCCTGGCCCCTTTCCCTCTTTTACCTCGCATGGGGATCGTCTTGCTTTGTGCCCGAAGGATTGTTTCCTTAAGGCACAGCCACCTTCTTGGGCTCCCATCACTTCAAAACTCCTACTCTGCAGTGCGTCCTTGACTAATCGCCTGAGTTCATTGAGATCAGTTTTCCTAAAGTCTAGCACTTTCACCCTACTAGTTACCTTACCCACTCGACATCTTATGGTGAATTCTATTATTAGGTGATCACTGTCCCCCAGATGGCTACTGATCTGTAGGTCCCCTACCATGTCATCCCCCGTTGCCAATACCAGATCCAGTATGGCATTCCCCCTAGTGGGACCGTGTACTTCCTGTGTCAGGTAGAGGTCCTGTACACAGGTTAGAAACCTGCGTGAGCGGTGGGACTTTGCTGTCTGTGACTCCTAGCAGATGTCCGGGTAGTTTAGGTCCCCCATGACTACCGCCTCTTTAGCTTTTATGGTCTCCGAGAGTTGCGTCAGGAGCCCCGCATCTATTTCTTCCCCTTGATGTGGGGGTCTGTAGCAGACCCCTACCACCAAATCCCTTTCTCCTTGCCCCCCATGTAGCCTAACCCACAATCCTTCTACTTCCTCATCCTTTGATTCCGTCTTGATGAGGGTTGATGTATATTGCTCATTGACATAGAGCGCAAACCCTCCCCCTTTTTTCCCCACCCTGTCCTTTCTGTACAATCTATAGCCCTCAATATGTACTGCCCAGTCGTGGGATGAATCCCACCAGGTTTCCGTTAGCCCCACTAAGTCATAGGTGTTTAGTGCAAGCAGGAGCGCTAGTTCATCCTGCTTGTTCCCCATGCTCCTAGCATTAGTATATAGGCACTTGAGCCCTGCGACTGGTGCCTTTGCTGCCCCCCCGCTCCGAGTCCCAAGGGGCCCTTTGTTTCTTACCTTCTCGTTTCTTACCTGTGCCGTAGTGCTGGCCTCCCCATGGCTTTCAGATTCCCAATGCTCTCTTTCTTCAGGCTGTGCTGTCCTTGTGGGTGCCACATGGTTTGGTGATCCACAGCTTCCCCCGCCCTCATCTTGCCCTCCCCCCAACGAGCCTAGTTTAAAGCCCGCCGGAGGAGATCCACCAACCTAGAAGAAAACACACACTTACCTTTGGGGGACAGGTGAAGCCCATCCCAGCTGAGCATGTCCCTCGTTGTAATGTGCGGGTCGTTGTCCAGGAAGCCGAAGCCTGCCTCGAGACACCACTGCCAAAGCCGCCAGTTCTAACGAATGGATCTATGTTGTCCTGGCAAGAAGTGGCCAGTGGTGTCCTTCAGGGGTCCATGCTTTACAACATCTTTATCAATGATTTGGATGTGGGAGTGAAGAACTCACTGGTCAAGTTCATGGCTGACACCAAGTTATGGGGGAGCGTGGTCATGCTTGAAGACAGGCTGCAAATACAGGCGGACCTAGACAGGCTGGCAAGTTGGGCAGATCGGAACCAGATGAAGTCCAACATTGAAAAGTGTAAAGTGCTCCATCTGGGGACAAACGATCCCCAACATACTTACAGGCTTGGTGGCACCAAACTGACTAGCACGATGACTGAAAGAGACCTAGGGATAATAATAGATCATAGTATGAACATGAGCCATCAGTGCGATGCTGTAGCCTGCAACAGATGCATCTCAAGCAAAACCAAAGAAGTGATTCTTCCACTTTACTTAGCACTGGTGAGACCACAGCTGGAGTACTGCGTCCAGTTCTGGGCACCGCACTTCAACAAGGACTTCAAAAACTTGAGAGAGTCCAGAGAAGAGCCACCCATATGATTAGAGACTTGCATGACAAGTCATACGAGGAAAGGCTGAGGGACCTGGGCCTCTTCCACCCAAAAAAGAGAAGGCTGAGAGGGGACTTGGTAGCAGCTTACTGCTACATCAGGGAAATATATCAAGGGCTTGGCGAATGACTGTTCACCAGGGCACCCTTGGGGAACAAGAGGAGTAATGACCACAAACTCCTGGAAGACCATTTCAGGCTTAACTCTAGGCTTAACTCTAGGAAAAATTTCTTGACAGTCAGGGTGTCCAGACTGTGGAATAAGCTCCCTCCAGAGGTGGTACAATTGCCTACCCTGGAAATCTTCAAGAGGAGACTGGATGGTCACCTTGCTGGGGTCACCTGACCGCAGTTGTCTTTCCTGCCCAGTGCCAGGGGGCTGAACCCAATGAACTTCTGAGGTCCCTTCCAGCCCCTTACAATCTATAAATAAGCCCACCTTTTTCATTTTGCTCTTTAGGGATAGAGAGAATTTTTTTGTTTCCCTTTTACTGATCCAATCTTTGACTAGTCACCTACACGTCTTTCTGTAATTTGGTACTAAGTTCTCATATCCTGTTTTTATCTGTCATTTCTGCTTTCCAAACCTATTAATATGTGCTCATTGTCATGACCCAATGATTGTGTGTGCGCTTCGGCACTGCAGAATTATTTCCCGCCACATGGAGCTTTCTTTGCACGGTGCAATTCTCAGCTGCAGAGAGAAAACCCCGGTGCAAAGGAGTTCCCGCCACCCGTATGTAAATTTGTTTCCCACTATTGGCTGTTTCTAAATTATTCCCACGTGGCGGCTAGCAATTGGCTTGCTAGTCATATAAGAGGTTTGAGCAGTTTCCGCCCAAGTTGTAGAGGACTCCACAACCATCTCGTGGGGACTCTGAGCACGCAAAACTTTGTGTGTGTCTCAGAGGAGTTCGGCGGCCTGATCAACCAACAACCTCTTCCCGTCTCGTTCGTTAAATTCTTAAGATGTATCTACGGTTTTGTGCGCTCGTCAAGGGTATCCAGAGCTCTGTCATGTTTGTTTTGCAGAGCCTAGCAAACTCCGTGCATGTGTCTTCAGTGGAGCCTAGCAAACTCCACTTGTGTTTGTCTGTAACTGCAACTCAAGAAAGTTTTTCCTGCCTGCACCGCAACAACCTACGGTGTAAGTAAAACAATCTTTAATTAACTGCTACGAGTCCGTGCCTAATTCTAGTCTGTTGTGCAAAAGTACCCGCCCTACCATTGCGGGCTCCCGGCCACAGCCTGCCGCGCGCCCCCGAAAGCCTCGGACCGCTCCCGGCCCGCACACTCATGTGCATTTACTTTCTGATTTTTTCCAGTTTAGCTTATCTTCTCAACTTCTTATTGTCCATTAGACAAGGTGGTTCAGCTTCACTTGTTCCCTTTTAGCAATGGTGACCTTAGTGACCCAATCTTCGAAAATTCCAGCACGTTCTCAGTTCTATTGATATATGTCTCTTTGTGGTTTCTTTAAGTCTTTTCTGAGGGAATAACCTGTGTTCAAACAAAGGATTCAAATTGGAACAGTTACAGAGAATGATTAGTAGAATGATCAGGAGAACAGAGCATCTCTCTCATTAGAAGAGACTAAGGGTGTGAGCAGAGGTAAAAAATAAAAATTTTTTTAAGTGAAATGGACTTCGGAACATTTCATGAAGGACATGGTTCAGCCAAGGAGCACAAATGTCTCCTCACCATTCCTGGTTACAGCATTTTGGAAGGCTCATACTTCCGCTAGCACTAGCCAGGAGGTGTAAGGCCAGCTGTAGCAACCTGCAGCTATACTCTTTTGCTCCCCTGCCATCACAGTGCTGGGAGGCAAAGAAGTGAGGAGAAAGGAGCAGAGAATTGAACGATGGGATGGCAGAGGGCTCTCTGGCCCTATTGCCCAGAGTCCGACACTCCAACTCCAATCCCCTCTCCCTTGACAGTAGAGAGGTAGAGGGAACTGGAGCTGAAAGGGCTAGGTCCAGCAGTGGCAGGGGCTCCCAAGTGTTGGCAAGAGTCTAGCAGCAGAGCAGTTGGTAGGGGTAAGCATGGGTCTGATGGGAGCAGGAGTCCCAGCAGACGGCAAAGGGGTATGTATAGCTGGTTCTGATAGGTTTCCAAGGTGTTTGAAACGTTATAATCGTTACATGTGTCCACACCTTAAAAGAGCTTGGCTTGTTTAGCCTATTCATACCAAAATTTAGAAACAGTGATTCTCAACCCAGGTGCCACAGTGCCCTGGGGTGATGCAAGGTCCTTTAAAGATGCTGCTGAGTGCCATGAAATATTAGCACTATTAAGTGTGCTGTTACCTACATATGATGCACAGGATAAATCAGATCAGTGATTTCAAATTAGAATCCACAGAAATCTGATCTGTTGTGGTCTGAGTTCTTGCAACAGAAGAATTGTTTTATTATTTTTCTGTGGTCAAAAAGTAAATGGAAGCTAAAAGCTGCCATTTTCCAAGAGGTGCTTGTATCTAATGAAGGGTCCCTTGATTCTAAAAAAGGTTGAAAACCACTGGTTTAGAGGTTATATGGCTGCTGCCTATAAATACATCACACTGGGTACATCTACACATTCATTAATGTGCTTTTAGGTAATGTGCTTTAGGTAGTATGCATTAAATCTAGTACCTCCATTGTGAGGTACTAGAAAAATGAGCATTAGCTTATTTTCGCATGCATTAGCTAAAAAGCATGTTTTTTGTGACACTTCAATGTGTGTTAAAATAGGCTAATGAACATTAAAGCACATGTGTAGATGTGTCCATTTACACTGGCATAGGGAGGTATTTAAGTGAAAGACCACTTTTGGCACAGGAACAAATACCATATTTACTAAAATCTAAGCCAAACCTGAATTTAAAATAGCCCTTCAATAATTAGATTCTATATAGAGAAAATGTGTAAATGTGTTAGAATTTTCCATATATAGAATCTAATTATCAGAGGGTTGTCTTAAATGTGTCCATTACATTTCTGCACACCCCACCTCCCCAACGCTACTACTACAGAGAAAATAGTGGCTGGGGGCATCAGATGGCCTCCTTGCCCTCTGCCCTCCCTTTCCCCCCCTACAGCCTTCCTGTCAAACCTGCCACCAGCACCCCCCCACCCACAGCTCCCCATGACCTCTGCCCCTTGCCTCCAGCAGTCTCTGCCTCTCCCTCTTCCCTTACTGACAAGACACTCTTCAGGCTCTGTTCCCTCCCAGAGCACAACAGGTGGAAGCTTGGCCCTTGCCGGCCCATGCAGCAGTGTTGTGCTGCTGATTGACCAGGCAGGGGACAGAGTTTCCATGTGCTCCAAGCCCAGGAAGGAATCCAGCCTGAGCTGGACCCAAACTGTGCCTGACAATAAGGTGAGGGGAAGGGGGCAGGAGAGGGCAGAAACTGCAGAAGGCAAGTGGAGGGGAGGGCAATAGGCTGCTGTGGGTCTGACTCTGGCCCCAGCCTGGGCTCAGGACAAGAGTCAGAGCCACAGTAGCCACCTGCTTCCCCCTTATACTTCCTAAGCAAATCTAAGACAAGGGTTTTTTTCTCTATACTGACTGGGGGAAAAAAAAAAACCTTATCTTAGTTTTGAGTAAAAATGGTGGATATAGCTTGCCAGTGAATCAATCTGAGCTGGAAAGTAGAAGAATTTTTTAATCATCAGAGTTTTCAGAACAGTGAGGTTCTGGGATAAACCTCCACCAGGACTGATAAGAGTAAAACACCTACGTATATTTCAGATTAAACTTGATCCATGCCTATAGGATACCAGGGGACTGGACTTGGACCTTCCATAGTGCTAAATTCACTGGATGGCAGAGAATCCAGTGTCCTAATGAAAGTATGGAGAGCTAAGACTATTTTCAAGGCCCTGTCTAAAGTTCTGTCCCATAACGAAAACTGTCAAAATTAACCTTGGGAGAAAGTCTCTTAATTTGTGTGAAATTAAAGTAGGTATAAAATTTGACCAGGGTATGTACCTACAATTGAAGAGGGGGAGAGGTGGGGAATGAAAGTTACTATTTTCCTATTGTATGTGAGATAAAGTATCTTTCTCTATTAGTACATTTATATAATATGCAGAGTAATCTGCTTAGAGTTGAAATATAAGGTGTTACCTAGTGTCATATTTTAAAAGAGTAGTTACACGTCATATATTTTCCTATGTTCTGTTTTTTGTACATAAAGGTGTGTCTGTGTGGGGGAGGATACTCCTCTTGTCTTGCTGCATGTGTAACCAGGTTTCAACATGACATGTGTCTAGGTGAGAGAATTTCATATCCTTAGGCCACATTTATCATTACGGTGAAGTAACTGAGACTAGGATATGGAGAAATTTCATGTTTGGGCATTTAAGAGCATTCCTCTCTGAGCCTTGTGTTTCAGTGTTTCTTTTAATTATGTCTGCGGGTATGAATGGTAATTCCCCGCCTATCACAAACTTAATGTATAGGATTGCTAGATTTCTCCATTCATTTTATACTATGGTTTTCTACATTTGAATAAAGTTTACTTTTTCTTTTTTCAGTAGTGCCTACTGGCATTTCCCACTTTACCTGAGACTTTGTTTTTTCAGATTTATGTAGGGTGTTTCATCCTGTCATTAAGCTGTATGCATACTGTATGCATTGTATTTAGTGTTGCACCTGAATCTTTCATGTGTTTATATATCTTAAAGTAGATGTATGACTATGACCTTAAAGCAGATGTAGACTGTGACCTAAGGAAGTTGAATGACTATGTTTTGAATTGGATGCATCATTCTTAGTAAGTGGCTGTGTGTGCAGGTGGAGTCTTTAAAGATTGTTATTAAGGAACTGTGTGGTGTGGGGAGGATAAACCTGGTGACTCCTTGTCTGGGTATAAATTTGTGTGTGTCAGGGTTAGTAAAATAGTCATGCAACAAAAAATAAATAAAAGGAAGATATTTGTAAGTGAGTTATATGATAAGTCTCTGATGCCTTTTTGATGAAGAAGTAGTTTTGGCAACATTTAAACATCATGAATAAATTCAAATGGAACACAATTCCAGTTCAACCACAAATGTTCAATTTCCAGCATTGCCATTTGTTCCTAAAGAATTAGCATCCAATGTTTATAATCAGTTGCAGAATAATTGCTTTTTGTTCAACAAATATGCTAATTTTACATTGGAGTGCTGATTTACAAGTATAAACAGAAACTAATAGCTGGGAGAACATTTGTTAGAATACTAATAAACTAAAAATAAAGGCCTATCTATACCTAAGGGCTTATGTTGCTTTGAATGCTATATGAGGTAAATTAAAGAAAAGCCCTCATGTCAGAATAAAACTATCCACACAAGTTTTCCCTATGTGCTTGTACTGATATACAGGAAGTTTAAACCTGTTCACCAAGAAATCACTGTTATAAAACTGGCTTGCAAAGAGAAAGAAAAAGTTAGCAGCATACACACGGCTTCATGTAAGAATTGCATTTGAATTGGAATGCCCATGAGAATTAGGGGAAAGGGGTTTTCTTATTGCTTTGAATATATTCAAACAATAGTATAGGAGCTAAGCATAGGCTGTAAACAACATAGCTCGCAGGTGTCCTGAGCATTACCCTGGCTTCTCCATTTGGTTTCAGATTTGTTTGCAGGTGTCAGTCCTGATTTTTAAAGTTCCCATTGGGCTGGACTCAGGTGACATGGGAGACTGCCTAACTCTATGTGCCCAGATAACTAGGATGCTATGTAGAAGCAATTATGCACTCCATGTCAGACTGGACCCCATTCCATGGCTAGATTTCTGGCTCATTCTAGTACAGCACAAGGGAAATGTTGCAGTGGCTTCAAATAAATTTAAAATTACAGGATTTAATTAATTAAATATAAAATGTAATAACAAATTGATGCCATTCTCATATTCAGCTTATTTTATGTCATTGACATTTTTGGTTTCCATCTTTTTCCTTGACTGAAACAAGAATATCTCTATTCTTAGATTGCAGACTGAGGCAGAGAATACCTCTCTACCTTCCCTCACATGACGCTTGGTTCATGTTGAGGTTTTCTTCATGGTCACAAGCACATTGTTCACACATGTACGTGAAAGCTTATCTTCCAGGGCAATTGTCTGGCTTGAGATGTTTTCTATAGCAAATGCTGTTGTGAAAAAATAACTGAATGTCATCCAACATGAAAAAATACAGAGGTGTGCAGGCCTTATTTTGGGTTGACAGTGCCCACAGAGTAATAAGCCAGGCCTGTTTTTTTTTCAATAGAAGACCCTTAAGGCATAGGACATCCTGAAGGGCACAGGACCTTAGGTCCTGTGCCCTTCAAAGCACACAGCAACACTCAGCCTTTGCACAAGCCCCCACATCATAGAAAAGTAGAACTGGAAGGGACCTCACTAGCCCATCTATTCTACCTCCCTGCTTGCTAGCCCATCTAGTGCAGCTCCTGCCAACCCCACACCCAGAATCCCAGGCAGCTGCCCCACCCCACCGAGGCCCCATCCCCACCGCTCTGGTGTTGCACAGGGCCCGGAGCAATGTCTCAAGCCAGCACTGCTACCTGCTGCTTGCAGCAGCTGTGTGTGGATGTGGGGTGCCCCCTGACCACAGCGCCCTGTGTGGTTGCCTGCATTGCCCACCCCTAAGGCTGGCTCTGTGCCCAGGGATGGAGATCCCAGTTTCTCTAGGCAGCCTGTTCCCATGCCTGACCACCCTCATAGTCAGAAAGTTCCTCCTGGTCTCCAACCTAAATATCCTTGAGGCCATTGCATTGCATCCTGTCCCCATCTGCTACAAGAAAGCCCATGTCCACCTTCTCTATCAAGCATACTCCTATGCTTGCCTGGCAAGGGAAACACCATGACCACTGAGGCAGTCTTCCTAGTTGCACCCAGGGAAGACCAATCTCCTGACACGGGGATAGTGCCTGCTAAGGTAGTTTATAGTAAACCTCTCACTTAGCTGCTGGAGTGGGAAGGTCTTGGCTTTATGTCTTTTTTATGCAAAGGGGAGACGCCCCCCTTGCTTGGTCCTATGGCCTTATGGCTGAAGGCAAGCGAAACTTGGGGGGCATCTGAACCCCAAGTCTCCAGGCTTGGGCCTGCAAGTAGGATGCAGATGCCTGCCAAAGGTTTTGGAAATATCTGAAGCCTGAGATGGGGGTGGAGGATGTTTGCCAGTAGTTGGGTCACTTGTGATTCTGGACTGATTCACAGATTGGGAATTTCTTTTGGCTAATTTGTCTTGGAATATGGGATATTTATTTATTTTTTTTAAATCTCCACCTTCTCTATAATCACCAGGCATCCTGGTTTTCTCTGATAAAAATCCCTACTTTTCAGATTTAAAAAGTATATAGATGCACACATGCACACACACACATATACTTCTAATACATATTATTTTTATATATATATACACATATACACACACACACATACACTTTGTATCTGGCGTTTCACTTTAATCACAGAAAAATGTGGAATTGAGGTTACTTTTTTAATTTTTTAATTTAAAAAATCCCCACTAAAAAAGTAACCCCAGGCCCACATTTTCCCGTGATTGAAATGAAACACCACTGATATATAGCTATCGATAGATATATTAATATATCAGTGGTGTTTCACTTTAATCTCGGAAAAAATGTGGATTTGGGGGTTACTTTTTTTAATCTTGAAAAGTGGGGATTTTTGTTTTAATCAGAGAAAACCAGGCTCCCTGGCACCCCTGCGGCACTGGAAGGCTGTTGCCAGGTCTTCAGAAACCCGCCAGCAGGACGGGAGCCGTGCCCGTGGGCAGGTGAGATGAAGGGGCGGTGTAGGCTCCGGGCGGGGGCGGGGCGGGGCCGGGCCGGGCCGGGCCGGGCCTCCGCAATCCGGAGCGGCTCGGAGCTGGTGCGGTGCAGCCCGTGGCTCGGAGCGGCCGGTGTTACGGCTGGGCAGCGCAGGCACCTGCGGCCGGGACAGCCCGCGGGGAAGCGGGAGGCCATGCGCGCTCCGCTGCGGCTGCTGCAGCTGGTGCTCAGCCTAGGTAGGTCTCCCTGGGGGCCGGGAGCAGCGGGAAGTTAGGAGAAGTCCCAGCCCCCGCCCCCGGCGCTGGTCCGGGCGGAGCCGGGCTGCCCTGAGCGCCCTGCCGCGCGCTGCCTGTGCCGGGGCGAGGCGCCCCTTCCCCTGCCTCTGCCGGGCGGAGCAGTCGGGTCCAGCGCGGAGGGGAGCAGGCTCCGCTCCCCGCCGGCGGCAGGCACGGCTCTCGGTAGCTCCCAGCACTTGGGTGAATCCCGCACGACTCGTGTGCACTTAAACTGAACGGGGAAAGGCGCGGTTGCCTGCGGGGCGGGTGTCCCCTGTCCCAGCCCTGCTCTCACACTCCAGGAATCGCCCCAGTGCTGCCTCCCGCCACGGGGCAGGTGTCCATCCTTGGACCAGGAGGGGGAATTGGGGTCTCACCCCCTTGCTTCTGGCTGATTCAAGAACCATTACATGTGTTTTTTTTCCTGGGGACTGTGATCTGTGAGGTTCATAATGTTATAAAATCCCTGCTCAGAGTTTAAAACGCACGCTGTGCTTCCACAGGCCTTCAAACTCCTGCAAGAGCTCTCACCTGTGAGATGCTCCAACTTGTTCTCTCAAGTAACTGTACAAACAGTGTAGTGGAATGCGCAGCTGGAGGGTGTGGAAGGAGATCCACAAATACTAGCTGGTGGGGGGAGATATAATATACAAACAACCCAGTAATATTATGAAGACAAAGCTACTTAAAGCTTCAAAGTGTGAAACACCCACTGCATTTTTGTCTAATCCGGTCTTTATTCTTCTGGTCACAGTGACTGCATGCCTGAAGCATAAATGTAACCACTAATTCATGGTGTAAAAGGTCTGGGACTCCTGAAACTCTGTAGAGTGGTGTTTGCCAGGGTGAATAGTAACTGGTTATGTGAGCAGGATTCCCCTGACAATAAGAGCTGTCTGAAAAGGGATGTTTGTAGTTGCATATTAAATTATTCATATAGCCTACATAAATCAAGTATTCATTTCTATAATTCAAAGCTGCCGTAACTTCGATTTGAGGTTTATCACGAGGATGAAATCAATTAGTTGATATAGCTGCTGAACTAATGCTTTCTTACAGTCCACTGACCTCAATAACAAAAGCCCCACTGACTTCAGGAAACATTCTCTGTGCTTTAGATGTTTAAAGGCCTATATTCTTTTTCACAGTAAACCTAATATAAATTCACTGGTTTTGGAAGAGTTACTTTTGACTGACATTAGTAAAGCTTAGCAGTCAGGCAGATATAGGATAGCTCACAAAATCCTGTGAGCTATATGAACACTGGGCTATATGGATGTGGGGTCTGACCCAGTGCAGCACGTCTTGTATTCTTAAATTCTTTGTAATATTTTAAATTGTAGTTCCTGCAAATGTCTCTGAGAATGAGGAATGTGTGTGTGCACTTCATGTATAGCATATATAATTTAATTGCTAAATTAATCAGCATCTATTCTAGAAATGAGTACTTTATTTTCAAATTAGTTTTGCAATAATGTAGAAGTTGGATATATTGTGGGTTGTGGATTGTATTTTCTTTAATGCATAGAAAGTGCTTAGCACCTTGTGGGTTCTACAGCAACCAATAATTAGTAAGACTATCTCTTTTGGTACTAGATGATACTAGCCTACTGTTTTCTCTTGGTAAAAGAGTTTTGTTTGGATAATAGTAGTGGAATGTGTATTATAAATAATAACAAATAAATAAATAATGTATTCTGGACAAAGCTAATGCTACCACCTATTAGTAATGTTCTCATTGTAAGACTGTTTTCAGTTGCTTATAATTTGTCAAATTTTAATAATTTGGATTTAAATTTTCCACCCTAGGTGTCTGCCTTAGGTTGTTTTTGAAAATCTGAATCAAATTAGCCACATTTTCAGTTTCTTCAGAAAGTGCGGCTAATGAAAAATATGTTATTTTTCCCGTGTTCAGTTCTGGAAACCCTTTATTTGGAAACCACTGGCTCCTGTGTTTTGGAGGAAGGATTTGCAATTTGACAGGAAGGTGTCATTTGTGTCAGAGATGCTTTTTTGTCATTGTCACAAAAAAAATCCAAATCTAGCACCTTTGAGAAATTGCAATTCCCATGTACTTAGTGGGATTTAGAATCTGGACATGTGAACAGTATACTATGAGGTGAGTAGTGGCAAGGCTTTGCATATCATTTGCTTTGCAGTAACTGCCTCTGTGAGCACTCCTGTTCCCTGGTAAGGGGTAGGTAATTTAACCCTACCACAGTTAACTTCTGCTTCAGGTAAGAGCATGCACACAGGCAGGCACTAAGAATAGCTGATAAGTGGTAAAGCCCTTCCCCCTCTGATCCCACAGTTTGTGTGTTCACACATTAAAACCTTAGCAGCTCAGTTCCGTGAAGATTCTGTCTTTCCTGGGCATGCTGCAACCTGAAGATTTAAGGATTTTCTTTGAGCTACTGCATCTGTGTCTATGCCAGGTGTATGTTGGAACACCTAATCTAAGAAAGGGGAAATTTCTCTTCTGTCCTTGGTGACATCCATCTGCCACTGTCATTAACTCAAGTAATAGAGATCTTTAAGGTGAAACTAAAATATAGGCAAGTAAGTTGTAGGGTTTTTTAGTTGTCAGTGTTTTTATAATCCTAGTAAATTACACACCAAAAACTAAACATGTTTGGAAATGTGGAAATGAATGTTACTTATGCAAGTTTGATTTCATATCTTTGTGTGTTGTGAAACTATATTTAATTACATGGTCACATACACCCCTGCCTTATTTAGTGCACAGGTGGACTTCTCTTGGTGACGAGTCAAGATTGGGTAACAAAGGAGGCTGGTGTTGGACCCTTGCTTTTTTTTTTTTTTTTTTTTTTTGCTAGTGCTGGAAGGTGTAAAATTGATGAGGGAGGGGACGGCAGCAAGAGAAAGGCCAGTCTCTGCTAAGGCAGTTGAATGCTGCCCTGGAAAATAGGATTCTCTCTCTGCCTCTGCCACAGAGTTCCCATAGGATTCTAGGCAAGTCACTTAAACTGAACTTCTAGTGTGGTTACTATTTCGGTGTTCCTCATTTTCTGGCTGCCCAACTTAAGACCATGGGTACTAATTTGAAGAGGTACTGAACACTCACCACCGCAGTTAAAGTCAGTGGGAACTTTGATCGCATTGGGTGCATCTATACGAGACACTTAATGCCCATTGAACTAATTCTACTGTGCATTAGCATGGCTGGCAAAAACCATGCTAATGTGCAGTAGAGTAGTCCAATGACCATTAAGTGTCACACAAAATCATTCACCTGCACCAATGCCCAGTAGCACCACTTACAGTGCATTGACGGCGCAGTAAGAGTTGAATAGTGGGCAATGAGTAAGGCATGAGGCTACTCATAGATCAACATTGAGAAGTCAAACTGTAGAACATCTGCTAACTAAGGGAGCACTGAATGAGGCAGGGATCCTGTAGAAAAGATAGCATGTAATCATGTTATGAAAAATTGTAATAATATTTAAGTCTTGGGGTGCTGAATCAAAGTTCCATGGGAAATCTTAAATCTGGCATTTTGTAATATCCGAGATACAGGCTTTGATGTCTTCATATTTCATTAATCTTTTAAAAAAAAATTAGAACCAGAACACTCATGAAAATCCACTCATATTTTCATATGGGAAGGTTGGATTTTTTAAATGGGACCTAGAACTGAACTTCTGTAAAAGCAGGTTCTCTACTGGTTTCACTGGTCTCAGATTTCAAGAGAGTTTCTAAGTTATCAGAAGTAATATCACGGATGGTTTCTCAAAAGGTTTTTTTTGTCACAGCATTATATATTTAAGTAGGGCTTCTTGCACAATGACGTACAAAAGATGTATATTATCCAAGATATATGAATACTGTAAACTAAAATTAAAATACTTTAGAAAGTATAAAATGTATGTTGTTCATAAGTCTAAACAAATTAAACATTAATATTGATTTGTACATTACTTGGATAGTGTAAATATGGGACACATTGGCATACTGTCAAGTCTAAGTAGTATGTTTTCTGGTTTTAAAAGAGAATTTTGCTTTTTAAGATTCATCTTTTCAGAGTATTTTTAATTTAATAGAAACAAGGTATCAAATGCTCAGGTATTCCTTATTATTATTGTTTCTTTGCTACTTTTCAAAAGCCATAATACTAGTTCACTATTTAAACTAGTTCACTGTTTAAATGAATTAAAACATTTAACCATATACATCCGCTGAATATATGTTCACGACAGATAAAAATTAAACTGTGAATGCATCTGATGAATGTCCAAAATGCTAAATGGGTATACAATACTTCAGGGATAATGCACAGAGAAGCAAGTTTATATGTATTCTTAAACGAGTAAATTTAACTATTAGCACTAATGGAAGTCTTGAACCTTCACAATCTACTGTTGTCATTTTCATTTGAAGGTTTCCTTTGTTAGGCTTTGAGCAGGCCCGTTCCCATTTCCATGGTTACCCTGTGGCAATGCAGACAGGACACAAGCTGGGTTCTCGTTTGAATGGTTCGTGCAGCTGCATACCAACACATGTTATCTGGTTGTTTTAGGACACTTTCAGAAGTGGTTTTAATGTTTAGGAACTCTTCTTCACAAAGTGTTCACTAGCCCTGTGATACATAGTTGTTTTAGGATTTCAGACCCTAAAAACAAGAGAGAATTCTTAACAAAATAGTCTTATTTCAGTGTAAATAAAACTAGCTGTGGTGTTCCCATTCAAATTAGTCAAGGGCATAGGAGAAGTATGCCATTCTTAGTTCTGATTTTATTTTTTTATAAAATGAAATAAAGATTAGAATATTTTCCTTCTTGAAAGGCTGTATTAAATAATTATGTGAAAGTGCTACTTCATTTAGAGCATTGATTAAGGAGAAAAGGGGAAGAGAGTGACAGGGAAAATCAAAGTGAGCATAACAAAATGCTACATTGCACTTTCTGTATCTGTTTTCACTATTTCTCTATATTGCTATAGAGCTATATGATGTAACTTTCTTCCCACTCAGCATATGCTAATTTGTACAAGTGATAAATGTTCACATCTCCCAGAAAATGGATGGGGAACTGTTTTCAGTGTTTATTCAAACTGAGGGTAGAAATTCTGAATTTTAAAATTAGTAAAATATTGTTAATATTAAAACTGTTACCTTGAGTAAGTGAAAGTAAGCCTTCCTAGGATTCAAAAATACTATATGGGAACTATAATTGTTTTGTTTCAAGCCCTGGAGAACTTTAAACAAGTATCGATTCTGAGTCTTAACTGAGTCTTTTAAGGTAAAAGCGAATCTACAGGGGCAAAAGGAAGAGAAATCTAATTTTTAAATGGGGAATCTCATGGTGTCAAGAAATCAAATACAATGTAACACAGGGGTTCCAAAGATGAATGTTATGTGGGTTGTTTTTTTTCTTGTCCCTGTCAAATCAGCAGTATACATTGAGATCTGCTGGCCACTTGAGTGAATATTATGGAATGGATGCCATGCTTAGTGGGTTTCTGCTGCCATTTTCCTGTCATTCTGTCCTTTAACTCCTCTTTTCCTGTTTTATAACCTTTCCTCCTTAAGATATGCCCATATTAAATTAAACTCCTAAACTTCCCTGATTAATTGTAGTTGATGGTTTCCAACAGACACTGGACAATCAAGAGCTGTCCACAATAATTATTGTTGATTGCCAGACATAAATGACATGGACCATCAGTTGTCTATGGACGAGGTTAAATTTTTTGGTGGGCGGTATGCAGGGCTCATCCAAAATAAACACAGCCACTGCTGTTAGCTTGGTCTCAGGTGATTGCAAGTACTTGCTCATTTTCATTTTGGGATGGGTGGGGAGGGAGGGAACTGCCATTTCATTTTGTTATACCCCCATTCCATGCCTGTGAACCCAGCATGGGAAGTAATGTGTTATATCCCTATGCTGGACCATATGGAGTCAGTCAATATAAGTATGACCACTTATATCTGTGTGGCTACGGACAGACATTACACACAAACTGGTTTCAGTGATCAGAAACTGGCTTAAACCTGTAACAGAACAGACATTCAGTGCAAATAAACCAGTTTCAAAATGGCCAAAGCCAGCTTGAGATTAACCTAGTTGAAATGTAGTATTAGACTTAACTGATTTGGCTTAAAGTGGTTTATGCAATGTCTGTCCCAGACCCCTTCGTGGTTTAAGTTAAACCAGAGTCGCCCAGCATCCCAGCATGGTCTCTGGGCTCTCTGCTCCCCAGCCGAACCAGGGACAGGTAGGATCAGGGGTCTGGCCAGAGCGGGGTTTAATTCCCCTCTCTCTGTCCCACCGGCAGGCACCCCAGCCGGGTCTGCTGGGCACTCCCCGTCACTGCTGCAGTGGCAGGCCATCGTGGCCCCTGAGGCAGAGGGGGCAGGAAGGGGGGGGTTTCCCCTCTCTACCCTCACTGCCCCTGCAGCCGGGTCTGCCTGCTCCAACTGCAGCTGCTTGCTCCCTGCTTGGGGCAAGTGGTGGAACAAGCCCCTTCCACCAGACGCTGGAGGGAAGGGGAATAATTCTCATCTCTGTCCCCTGCCTAAGGGGCCCTGCTAGCTAGTATCTAGCTGTACCCCTGTCTGACTGCTGCAGTGGCAAGGGGGCAGGACCCTTGATGGGGCAGCAGCCTCTGTCATGGTGTCAGGGGGTGCAAGCCCCTTCCCAACAAGGGGCCCCACTGCAGGGTGGGCAGAGCTGCAGTGAAACGGGGCTCGGAGGGGGCCAGGGTTCCCTGCTGCACTGCCACCATGGTGCTCCGCAGCAGCTTTCCTTACCTTGCAGCAGCAGCAGCCCCCTGCCAGGAAGAGGCTTGCCCTTGGGGGAACAATGACAGGAGCTTCTGCCCCTGCCATGGTCACTCCCCACTTGCTACTCCTGTGGCCGGGTGGGGGCAGGGCCAGACACCTGTGGGCAGGGCCTCTTAGGCAGGGGGCAGGGAGAGGGATTATTTCCCCCTCTGCCCTTGGGGCACTGCAGTGGGGTCTGCCCACCCCAGGTGCGGCTGCTGCTCGCTCTGTGCCTGGGAAAAGTGGAAGAATAAGCCCCCTCCACTGGATGCCAGAGGGAGGGGGGGTAGGTGGGGCTTATTCCACTGACTGCCCCAGGAACAGAGCGAGTGGCAGCCCAACTGCAGTGCCCTGGGGGCAGAGGGGGGATAATCCCACTCCCTGACACCCCTGCCCCTCACCCAAGGGGCCCTGCTGGCCGGCGTCTGACCCCACACCTTCCCAGCTGCTGGAGCGGCAGGGGGGGAGCGACCGTGAGGGGGGCAGCAGCCCCTGTCATGGTTTCATCAAGTGCGAGCCTCTTCCCGGCAAGGGGCCGCAGCTGCGGGGTTAGAAAAGCTGCTGTGGAGGGTGGCGGTGTGGCAGTGGCTTGGAGTGCTCTGGCCCCCTCTGAGCCCTGGTGCTGCTGCATGCAGTCCATTGCAGCTCTGTCTGCCGTGTAGCAGGACCTCCCTGCCAGGAAGGGGCTCGTGTTTCACGACACCATGACGGGGGCTGCTGCCCCCTCATTGCTGCAGCAGTGTGGTGGGTGAGCAGACAGATGCCGGCTGGCAGGGTCCCTTAGGCAGGGGGCAGGGATGGGGGTTATTCTCCCTCCCTCTGGCATCCAGCAGAGGGGGCTTATTTCACCACTTGCCTCAAGCAGGGAGTGAGCAGCTGTCGGGGCAGGCAGGCCCGACTGGCCCTGTGTGGCAGTGGAGGTAAAGCGGGGAATAACCCTTCTCCCCGCCCTCTCTGGCTCAGGGGCCGTGCCAGCCTATCGCTGCAGCAGCAAGGTGGGAGTGCCCAGCAGACCCAGATGGGGTCCCTGCTGGTGGGACAGGGAGGGGGGAATTATGCCTCCCTCTGGCCAGGTCAGACCAGGCTGGCCACACCCCGCAGAGCTTCCCTACAGCTAAGGGCGTGCTCTAGCATCTCCCGGCTCCTGGCCTGAGCAGCTGCAGGCATGTGCCCACATGTCCTCAGTCCACAAGGAATGTCAGCTGTTACAAATTGGTTCAACCTAGGCAGTTTAGACTAACCTGCAAAGGTTGAATCAATTCAGACTCTGGCTTTTTGAATATCTGTCACTAGCCTGTGTGATTTGGCCTCATGACTGTCTTTTGATTTGCCCGTTATGGACTGTTTCAGCTAACTGACTTACCATTATTTGTATTAGAAAGAAAAAAGAGTAGACTAAAATTCGACCAAGATCAGATACATGCAGGCAGTTGCAAATACGAATATGTCTACACCGTAGGATAAATTACCCTGTGCTGAGCTCTGTCCAGATGTGGCTAAACTGCTGCTGGTACCAGAGTTAGTTCATTTAACAGAAGCCTGGGTATTTCCAGACTATACTGCAGTTGCATACCCTTGGTGACTGGTTACATGTAGCTTTGGTCGCTGATTTAGGAATCATGTTGTGCAAATATCTGACTTCAATTTATAACCTATTAAGTTTCTTATTCAATAAGGTACTCAGTGAAATGTCTAACTTTAACTTTAAGGGTGATCCTCTTGACTACAAGAAGACTATTCTCATGCTCAAATTAAGCAAATGGATATTTGGGTAAATTATGGATGACTGGTAGCCAAACCATTTTTGACAGTTATGGCCTGTAATATATTGAGTAAGATGAAATCATAAATTCTGGGGTTGGAAGGGACCTCAGTGGGCCATCTAGTCTGATCCTCTGCCCCTGGCAGGTAAGAAAAGGGTCACCAGACCTGGGGTCATATGAACCCAGCCAGGTGCCTGTCCAGTCTCCTCTTGGAGACCCCTAAGGATGGGGTGAGCACCACCTCCCTTGGACGCCCATTCCAGATCCTGGCAAACCTGACTGTGAAGAACTTTCTCCTAATGTGCAGCCTAAACCTTCTCTCTAGTAGCTTATGGCCATTGTTCCTTGTTGTTCCAGGGGGTGTCCTGGTAAACAGATCGTCGCCTACTTCATGTTGCTCTCCCCTTTATGAATTTGTACGCCAAAACAAAGTCCCCTCTCAGCCTTCTCTTGGAGAGGCTGACGAGGTTAAGGTCCCTTAGCCTTTCCTCATAGGGCCTTCCCTGCAGGCCTCTAATCAATTGAGTGGCTCTTCTTTGGACCCTCTCCAGGTTGTCAACATCCTGCTTGAATTTCGGTGTCCAGAACTGGACACAGTACTCCAGCTGCAGTCTGACCAGTACCGCATAGAGGGGGAGAATCACCTCCCAGGACCTGTTTGTGAAGCACCTATGGATGCACGACAAGGTGCGATTGGCTCTGCTGACTACTTCATCACATTGATGACTTATGTTTATCCTGGAGTCACTGCTGACTCCAGGATGAACACAAGTCATCTTTTTATGCCCCAGTGAAGCTGAGAAGGTTGCCCCCTATCCTATAGGTATGATGGCAGTTATTTCTCCCTAGATGCAGGACCTTGCACTTACTTGTCCTTATTGAATTGCATCCTGTTGCTCTCTGCCCATTTCCCCAACCTGTCTAGGTCAGCCTGGATCTGGTTCCTCCTCTCCAGGGTGTTAGCTTCACCCCATATTTTTATGTCATCTGTGAATTTGGACAGGGTGCTTCCCTCATCCAGATCACTGATGAAAATGTTGAACAGCACTGGCCCCAGAACTGACCCCTGAGGGACTCCACTGCCCACATCTTTCCAGGTTGACACCAACCCATGCACCACCACTCTCTGAGTGCGACCCTTGAGCCGGTTTGCTACCCAGTCTACTGTATAATCACCCAAGGCAAATCTCCTCAGTTTATTTATAAGGATGGTATGGGATACCGTGTCAAAGGCCTTCTTGAAGTCCAGATAGATAACATCCACCTTGACTCCTGCATCTAAACATTTGGTGGCCTTGTCGTAAAAAAAAAACTAGGTTAGTCAGGCAGGACCTGCCTGCTATAAACCCATGTTGGTTACCTCTCCTCATCACATTAGCCAGCGGGCTCCCACAGATGTGCTCCTTGATAATTTTTTCTAGGATTTTCCTAGGGCTAAAGGTGAGGCTTACTGGTCTATAGTTCCCCGGATCCTTCTTCCTCTCCTTCTTAAAGATTGGGGCGACATTGGCCCTCTTCCTATCCTCCAGGACGTGACCTGAGCACCATGAGTGCTCATATATCCTTGCCTGTGGTTCGGCTATAATGCTCGCTAATTCTTTCAATACCTGTGGGTGGAGTCCCTCTGGTCCCGGTGATTTGAACACATCCAATCCCTCCAAGTGTCATTTTACCATGTTGGCACTGACTGTTGGTCGGCTGATGTTCCCCTTGTTGGTGCCTGTCATGCATATTGAGGGTTCGTCTAGGTTCCTATTTAAGAAGACAGAGGCAAAAAACTCATTGAAGAGCTCTGCCTTGTCCCTGCTATCCATCACTAAGCCCCCCTGCCCGTCCTGTAGGAGTCATATGCTACCCTGCGCCCTCTTTTTGTTCTCAGCATACCTAAAGAAGGACTTCTTATTGTCCTTAATCCCTGAGTCCTTAATAGCCTGAGTTCTAGAGCTGCCTTGGCCCCCTGCCTCCACTTCCTGTATGCTTCTTTTTTTGCCCTTAAGGTATCCTGGATGACCCTGGTTAGCCAAAGGGACTTCCTGGCCCCTTTGCCCCCTTTCCTCTGCCATGAGATTGTCTCTGTGAGTCCAAAGGATGGTTTCTTTGAGGAATGACCACCCATCCTAGACCCCCAGAGCATCTAGGCTCTTGGTTCCTAGTACCCTGCTAACCAGTCCCCTGAGCCTATTAAAGTCAGCCTTTTTAAAGTTTAGCATCTGTGTCCTGCTGGGTATAATGCCTACCCTTAGATTCCTTGGTTCAGTTGGAGCAGGGATAGCATTATTATGCTTATCATTCATTCTGTAGTGTGTATTCTAGGAAGTTATAAAATAACACTGCAGAAAAGGATGTATACATTATAGGTAAACTATTTCTCTGCATGTATCAAAGTCCCTGCAGTTTCAATTTCAACACAAGCAAAACAGTAAGTATTGAAGAAATAAAAGTTATTTAGTATCAGCATTTTAGTAGAGAGGTTTTGTTTCCCCCCATAAAGTTACTGCACAACTGTTCACCCTGTTATCTGTAAATATGGGGAAGGCCCTAGAGCAGTGTTTCAGTTTAGTCAACAAGGGAGTGGTATATTAACTAAGGCACCATGAGTTGACTGTGTTATCTTTTCATTGTGTACAGTAAATATAGCACACATTAAAGGTGCTTGTAACTTTCCGTGTTTTCCGTCTGTGTGTTGAGTCTGTGTGGTTTTTTTTCTGGCTTCGCCGTCGCCTTAAGGAAAGAACAAGCTTGTTAATAGACGGGGACCTTGGCCGGTATCCCAGGGGGGTCTCATCTGCCACGTCTTTGCTGGAAAATTAATTTTGAAGGGGAGGAAGATATATTGTCCCATCCCCACCTGGTGCCTTCCTTCAGTCATTCTGTTCGTACTTCTGGCTCAGGGCTCTGCTTCCCCTACAGCCCGCCTAATGCCAACCTAACATGTTGTTGCTTGAGCCACCTGGATTATTATGACATACTCTTTTGGTGTCTTAGATGTTCTAGATTTACCATGGACAAACCGAGATGTTATTTCACTTGTTTGATCGTGGCTGCACCTTGCCTTATTTATGTGTCGTGTGTGTTGATGCCTGTCATGTTGCCCAGTGTCATGCTCTCCACTGTCGTCTTATACTCGCTGTGGGTTGGTTGTCTCCCAATACCTAGTCTCCCTGATTCTGTGTAGTTCCAGTCTGTGCTGTGGATCTCTGTCTCCCGTGGCGCCTCCTCTGGTAAATTCTGACGTTGTCTCTGGTTTTGTTTCTTCACTGAAACCCCTTCCTAGGGTAGCCACCATGTCCCTGTGCTGGGACCACTTTCAGTATCTGGCACTTCTGGGCCAGTTGGGTACCTCACTTCTGGTTCCCCTGGCTGCTTTCCTGCTGGGCTTTTTTCCCAGCTGCTGCAGAGTTCTGAGCCGGGAATCGGCCCCGGGACACTGTTACAAAGTGTGCCCATGCTGACGTAGGAGTCAGTCTTGGCTCCCTCTGACTCAGCAGTTTTTCTTCTTTTTCTGCAAAATGAGGAATAAACCTCCTATAATAATTAGCCAGCCCCAGAAAGGATCTCATTTGCTTCTTGGTCTGCGGTGGTAAATACTTTTCTATCATTTCTATCTTACTGGCCAGTGGACGTATGACTCCCTGTCCAACCCTAAAACTGAGATAGTTAGTTTCTTGCATCCCTAGCGAGCACTTCTTAGGATTGACCATCATCCCTACCCGGCGGAGTTCTTTCAGCACCTCTTTCATGTGTTGCAAATGTTGCCCCCAGGATTGAGAGCATGTGACAATGTTGTCGATATAAGCACATACATCATATGTGGAGCAAGAATGCGATCCATGAGTTGCTGAAGTGTCACCACCACTCCGTGAAGGCCGAACGGCATTCTTATAGACTCAAATAGGCCCCAGGGCGTACCAAAGGCAATTTTCTGTTGGTCCCTCCTAGCTATAGGTATTTACCAGTACCCTTTTGAGAGATCAGTTGTTGAAATGTAATGGGCTTGGCCTATTCTCTCCAGTAGTTCTTCCATGTGCAGCACAGGGAATGCATCAAATTGAGCGATTTCACTGATTTTCCTAAAGTCAATACATATTCAAAGGGATCCATCAGTTTTGCATTCTATTACTATGGGGCTTTGCCATGGACTGCGTGGTACAATTATCTCTTGTGACAGCATCTTTAGTATTTCCTAATGTACTGTTTCCTGTAAGTGATGCGGAATGGGCCTCCATCTCTCTCTATGGTTCCCCTCAGAGTGTTGATCTCATGTCTCACCCCTTGGGCCTGCCCAGGCTTTTTCTTAAACACATCATTAAATTCTTCTATAAGCATTTTCAAATGTTTGTGCTGCTCCTCATTAAACTCTGAGCTTTGCATTATTTCACTGCTTTGAGCAATGTTGCTAATGATAAGGTTCTTTAGTAGGCTTGCTACTAGCATTTTCTCATTTGAATCTTTGTCCAAGATCTCTTCTCTCTCTCATTTTGAGATGTGACAAATACCAGCTTACTATGTGCAATAAAACTAATGCCCTGAGAGCAGTTCTGAACCTGTCTAGCAGAAGCTGATTTCAGCAATTATTACAATGGACTTTGTACTTCTAAAGCAACAGAGACTGATTTGGTTTCTTGACAGCAAAATATTTTCCCAGGAAATATTTAAAAAATGTCCACTCAAAATTTTACATTGGCATTATTTACAAAGATAGAACTTTTCCACCACATTATGGCTAGAGGTCTCACCAGGAATACTTAGACTTGCCAGATTCCTGTGCGTGTGCTTAAGAGCATTATAAGTCCCTATCAGCTCTGATGTTTGTGAATTTCATCAGAAACTGCCCTTATTCTAGATTCTAGAAGGGGTGGGCAGTTATTTTGGGCGGAGGGCCGCTTACCCAGTTTTGGCAAGCTGTCAAGAGCCGCATTGTCCCAGGGCCAGCACACGTGCAGCCCAGAGCAGGGTGCAGGCTGGCAGGGGTCTGTGGAGCCAGGCTGGGCTGCACCAGCAGGAAGAGGGGGAGCTGACCCAGCTCCATAGAGCCCCTGCCAGCTGGAACCCTGTACTCCTACTGCCCTGCTCTGGGCCCTGCCAGCACTGGCCCTGGGACACAAGTGCAGGCCCTGTGGTCTTGCACCCGCTCACTCCCAGTACCCCCCAGCCCCACAGTACAGCCCCAACCCCCAGCTGGTGCAGAGCATGGGGAAAAATGGCCCTTTGCCTGCCCCTTGGCCTGTGCTCTCTGCTGCAGCCACTTGCAGCCCACGTGGGGCTGTCCTGAGCAGGCACAGGCAGCCCCACTTGGGCTGAGAGCAGCTGCAGCATGGGGCGCTGGGCACGGGGTGGGAGAGGGGCCTCTTTTCCTGTGCTCAGCAGCAGTTTGTAACCCAGCCATGCTGTCAGCTTGGGTCCTGCGCAGCTCCGGGCATGCCCATTGGGGTGTGCCGCAGCGGCAGGAGCTGTGCCCCCCCCCCCCACTTGCCACACCGGGCAGTGTTTGCTACTGCTGCCCACCCAGAGCTCATGCACTGGGCAACCCAGAGTCAGTGGTGGCAGCCTTACCGCAGCTTACCACGGCAAGCTCTGGGCAGGCAGCAGAAGCAAACGCTGCCCAACATGGCAAGCTGGGGTGCCACAGCTGCTCCCACCATGGCGCAGCCCCAATTGGGCGAGCCTGGAGCCGGCATGGGGCCAGGCTACAGGCTGGTGCTGAGCACGGGGGGGGGAGGCGGCCCCTCACCTTCCCCGTGGCCAACGCCCCACACTGCAGCTACTCACAGCCCACGTGGGGCTGCCTTTGCCTGCTCAGGACAACCCTGCATGGGCTGCGAGCAGCTGCAGCAGAGAGCGCCAGCCACGGGATGGGGGAAGGGCCGCCTTTCCCTGTGCTCCACACCAGCTCCTTCCCGGCCTTCGCCCCCCTCCCCCTGCCCTTATCTGTGGTTCCCACTCTGGGGCAGCCATGTGGTCCCAGGCCAGAAGCCCCTGGTGGGGCTTCTGGCTGGGGGGGTGGGGCTGTTTCAGGAGCCTGCCAAGGATTCCTCTGGGTCCTACTGCCCCTGGTTCCTGTCATTTTTGACAGGAACCAAGGACAGATAAAAACATTTGGAAAATAAAAATTTAGGAACCCTGCAGGACGGATAGAATGGCCTGCGGGCCGGATGCAGCCCGCGGGTTGTATTTTGCCCACCCCTGTTCTAGATACAGTAGCTTTCAGTAATTTTCTTCTATAGCAAATGAACAGAGAGATGTTGGATTGATAATGAGGAAAGAGGTAGGCAAGGAATTGCTGTATTGGTTTCATTACTGCCAGTAGTGTTTCGAGCATAAAATGTTTTGAGCATGTCCACTAGTGTGTCAAGTGTTTGTATTGTAATATGTACTCTTTCACTTGAGCATGCCAACACTTGCAGGATACAGGAGCAATGCTGTTTTCTTACAGTCTTGTAAAGATTTTAATTTATAAGATCTTGGGGTAGGAACCATATCTTTATAAATTTTCTGGACATTACTTAGCACATTGGTGCTAGTGGAAAGCAAACTTTTAAATAACAACTCACCTGAATATTATATTGAATATACTCGGGTCTCAGTTCTCATGACAAATCAACCACTTTCTGCCTATGCTCTCCAGGCATCAAGTCAAGTCAGTCCTGAGGCTGCTGTGATCATTGGGGCACCTTAGATGCTGTGCATCATTGGTGATTCTTTGGACAAAGTGGCCTGGTGGCGCCCATCTCCTCTCCAAGTATGGATGGCCATTGTTTCACAGGGAGCTCACCCACCCTTTGACAGATCTTGTTTTTAGTCCTGCTGGGTGTCTACACATCCTCCTCACTTCAGCTAGCCCAAGTCAGGGTGGTGGTTTAGTTGCCGACAGCAAGCTGTACTAGCTTACATGGTACCAGATGTCAGACCAAGCCTCTCTTGGTTTGCTAGTTGCAAGCCTCTCTAAGGATATCATCCTGCTAGTTTTTGATACATCCTGCCTATTCTTGTGAGGTACATGAAAGCTATGGGGAGAGACAGGGAAAGGAATCCTTTCCAAGCTGATGTTGCAGTGGTAGTAAAGCAGCTTTCCATCGAGAGTATCCAGCACCCCATACCAGAGACTACAACATGGGGAAAGGCTGACTTAAGTAGCATGTTCCGTGCATGCTTTATCGAATTTAGATAGTTCCCCCACTTTTCACCATGGGGTGTTGTGCAATCTTCCTGTGGCAGTAAAGAAGAAATTCCATCACAGCTTTGGTCAGAAAGTTCCAATCTCCTCTTGGTGCACTCCTCATATCCTGCCTTCATAAACAGCAAGACCTGCACAGGGACCTCCATGCTCTTCTTTACTTTTCATTCCATCCAGATAGAGCACACACCAACTGCTGAAACTTCCTTAGCCTGACAAAGGGTTTTTGAACCCAAAAGCTTGCTTAATAACTATTTTCCAACTATTTGGGTTGGTCTAATAAAAGATATCAGATTCACCCAAGGAACCTTGTCTTGCTGCTCTTACTACTTAGGAAGAGAGTTCACCAGTTAAAACTAGAGTGAAAGTGTTGGATGAGAAGTAATTTTTTATCATAGGGAAGCACATGGAATTGCTTTTAATTTTAATTGTTATTTTTGGAGCTGCTAATCTAAATAAAGGCATATTGTAAGCCTACAGAGCTATATATTTTGTTAGTTCTGCAGTTTTCTTAATACCTCTGTGATGTCACTTAAGAAACACAATAGTCACATAAGACTGGAGAGGGATCAGAAGGGAGAGGAGAAAGTTTCCAAGTCAGTTGAGTTAAATGCAATTTGTGTAGGCTTTCCTCAAAAGTAATTTATTCCCACCGAAGTTAATGATGGAAAAATGCCAGGATAATTAAATTGAATGCGGTTGAATACTTTCCCTTTTTGTTACCAAAACATACAGGAAACTATCAGTCCTATAGAAATTACTGTTAAAATCAGCGGAGTCAGTCCTTGTATATACAATAAATTGTTAATCTTTGTTAACTTTAGATGAAGAGCTGCTCATTCGTCTGTTCTGTGACCAAGCTAGGCAGCATGTTGGCCGAAATGTAAAATATTACTAAAAAAAGCAAGTCATCTCTAGCAAATAGGAAAAGTATGAGTTAAATAAATCTTCCAACCTGACACTAATGGCATAGACCAGTAAAATAGAAAGGATCTTTTAACACTTCACCAAACCTTCCCAACATTTGACCCACAATTTGTATAAAATTGATTATAAACAGGTCACTGCAAAAATACTCAATGTTGTTCTTTACTGTTGTAACCTGGCACAGAATCTAGTCTACAGAATCTCGATAGTTTCTAACATATGACTTTCTATTAGAAATGAGCAAAGTTTTAAAATTAGTTGCATAAACCACCACAAAGGTCTAGATTAGCAGGGTGTGTACACAGGGGCATCTCGCTCCTACCCTTGTGGGTGGAAGGGCTGGGTGGGGTGCAGTTTGTTTGGGGGGCACCATGGGCCACATTCCAGCCCACGGACCATATTTTGCCTGCTCCTGCTACATTTGAATAGATGGATACTCAGGATGGCACGTCCTAAACAGACACTGAAATTTTAATTTAAAAATTTGAATTTTACCCCTCCAGATGTGTCCTTTTTTTTTGTCTACCTATTTTTTTTTTTTAAAAGGGATGTCCCTTTTATAGCTGTTATGTTCAGTAGATTTTAGGTAGCTCCAGATTCCTGTGAACCTTGTTTAAAGTACTGCTGCAGACAGTGCAAAGAATGCTAGAATGAGTTTAAGGAAGCTGATACTTTTCCCAATTTTCACTTTGTAAATACAAGAAGAGGGTTGTGTCTTTAGAATGCTGATGGAGAGTATTTAGTAAGGATTCATCTGATCAACTACTGGAGTCCTGTTGAAGAAAAGCTAGAGCAGAAGTTGATTTTTTCCCCTCTAAATAAGGTGGTATTTACAAACAGAAACTCAGAAAGGGAAGATTTGATTGCCTGGCTATACTTTTCTTACAGTCACTTAAGTGAGAGTAGAATTCTGTCAATGGAGGCTTGTAAAATCCAGCTAGGTGGGCAGGCTTTAGTATCAGGAGAATCATGGATTCTGGAAGTCAGGTGCCCGAAGGCAACAGCAGCTATGGAATATTTCCACGCTAGAATGCACAATACTTAAAACCTATGGCATTTGTAGAGGACACCTTAAAGCAGGTTAAATGCTCTTTTGCACCACTTTAATGGTGTTGCTGTTCACACAAGTTTACAAATTCAGCAGCATACTGTGTGTTAATTCCAGCTGCTGTAGCAACTTTGGCACTGTAATGTGCCTTAAGTGACTTTGGGGCACAGCAAACTAAACCACCGGTGAGGAGTTTTAGTTTGCTATCTTACAGCTGCGGAGGTAATCACTGGGCTCCGTGCGGCTCAGAAGCTGTGCAGATAGCCCCAGCAGCAGCCCAGGAAGGAGGGGGAAAAAAAAAGCAGTGAGCCTGATCTCTTTTTTTTTTCTTCTTCTTTCTTCCCTGAAGCCTGCCTGCCTGCCTGAGCTGCATGGGGCCCAGTGCTTCCCTCTGCAACTGCAGTGCCCCCCAGGATCCCCCGAGTTAGGTTCCTGCATATGGGTGCTGCCTGCAGGGGGCCACCGCTGCCATGGAGGGAAGCACCAGCCCCCCCCTGCAGCTTAGGGGACACTCCTGGCAGCTCACTCTCCCTTCCCTGCCCCTGGAGAGGCAGGTAAGGAAACACGACACGGGGGTTTACTTCGCCCAATATTGAAGCAGTGCTTTTAAAAAAACATGACTTTTAATTTAAATCCATATGTTGTCTACAAATGCCCCTAGACACTGCAAGGATTAGCATCCTATAAATGCATAAGAAGGGCTCTTATTCTGTCATGGGCTTAAAATAGGCCTGAAGCAGAGTTGACATTTTTAGTTTTTTTAGCTACCAATGCCTGAATTTATTTTTCAGAGTACTGTATTTAGATGGATACACACAGCAGGGAAAAATCTGTGTACTCCTATGATGTAACTACTGTATGTGAACATGAATCTGCATGGCAAATACATTTGGTTCAGGAAAAAGTTTTGTTTACTATTCAGCTTTGCAGAAAAGAAAAACAGCTTACCAAGCCTAAAGCAATTACAATTTTAATAAAGTGAATATAAAACCAAAAAAATATAATGCCTATTAGAAATCAGTGTGTGAAACGCCAATTACCAGTGTGGCCCATTTGCCAGTGCTCATGTTTTAGGCTACCAACATTGTACAGTTCATCAGGATTGAACCTATCCCAATGTTGGTATCATGACGTACTAGTGGGTACGGCAGTTGCATGGACAGAGTTACTATCTTCAAGGTCACTTCCTGCTAAGTCAGACTGCCTGTCTGGAAGGAAGGTAAAAATTAGACACAGCAGCTTTGAAAAATGAGGGGTAACTTGTTTAGCCTAGGAGGCATGCCCTCAGCCAGTATCACAGAAATTTCCACAGTCCAATAGCAATGCACTGATATCTGAGGCACTGTGTGTGACCCATTGCTGTACCAATGCTTGTCCTTAGGAAAGCTCTTCCAAGGATTCTGCATTTAGAATCACACTGAAGTGAAGCTAGTGTCACAGCAACAGCACACAACAATTTCAGACCAGAAAGTGAAGAATTCCAATTCAAAGTGGCCAACGAACAGACAGAATATAGTGACCAAAGTTGGAATTTGGCTAGGAAATTAGGTATAACATAGGAACATTACCACACCAAATCAGACTAGTGCTCACCACCTTGTTCAGTATGCTGTTATGAGTAACATAGAGCAGATGCTTTAGAAGAGGGTGCTGAAGATCATAGATCAGCTGGAGTGAGCTAAGTCCTGCCTCCTGTTAACTGAGAGCAGCATGCACTATAGAGCAGTTTAAACATACCTTTTGCTATCTGTTGTTGTTTTTTTTAATTAGATTGATTTAACACATACTTTCAATTAATTCTCCATATTTAATATTTCAGTGGCTACTATTTCTATTTTTGAGCATCACATGACAAAGGCAAGTTGGTTAATTTTAATAGTCACTCCCAGTGAGTCTATTTAGCATGGATCAGTGAGCATGGATCAGTTGCTTCCAGTCTAAGCTTGAGTAGATGCACAGCCTATTTACTGAGTGCATTGGGCTTCATATCCTTATTTCTTATGCAGGGGTTAGAGGACTAGTGTCTTTCTCTCTTCCCATACTTAAACCTTAGTAGAACTTTGTATATTTTGGACTCAAATCTTTAATATTATTGCTTGTTTTGAAAACTGGGGAAGCACAGCAAGGTAATAAAGGTGAATTAAAAATATATCACTGGTATATCCAATAACAGTCTACTACAGTGGGGAAGAATACAAATTGTTTATAAGTGACATTTTGCTGCACAGAAATGTCAGCAGTGTTGAGAACTTTTCTGTAACACAACCAAGTCTGACACTGTAGTAAGAGAATGACAGAAAGCCTACTAAAATCAAACACAATCTTTTCCCATCTATGCAGGAATTTGGATCATAAAATTAAATGAGCTCTATGTATTTCTAGAGCTCTTTTCCAATATTTTGTCTATAATCAGATAGTTTGGATATTTCTTCATTTACAGTATTCAACCAGTAGAAGTATTCTTCCTCCATAGGGGAAGGCATGTAGTCGGCACGAGGGAAATTAGAATATGTACTGATGTTATAGGAAACTTTTAGTTTCTAAGGATATCAGTTCCTTTAGTCCATAACAAGAATCCTGAACGAAATGTTAGCTGATGGACTTATAAATTATTTATGGGTTTTGACTGATGATAATATTAAAATAAACAGGATCTAGTTTAAAGAGGTGGCTGAGATAGTGTCAGGAGTATAAAACAGCATTATGATTGACACCAGCTTTACGGTAATCCAACTTTTCCACATAAAGTATCTTTTAAAATATATTTTTAAATGCTGGTGAGAGACCTGTGATCACTCTGGAAAGTATATAGAATATTATGGCTGTTCATGTCCTGTCTCCTCCACAATACCAGCCCTGTGCTTAATGGCACAGGAAATGTTTTCATTTTTAACAATTCTTCTTAATGACATTACTCATAGCAAGCAGCAATTGTTTGCTTTCGAAAGATAATCTGCTGGTTTTGGTTTAACTAATATATGATTTCCTGTTCTGAGTTCATGACCAAAAGAAAATAAATGTGTAAACTGTGTTTTATTTCCTAACATAGCATGCTATTTATTGGACTTTATTTAAATTTTATTTCAAGTTAATATTGTGCCTGCTGGCTTGACTTAAATATCACACACCAAGTATAGTGTATATTTTCATTAAGCGTATTCAGGTTCATTAAGCCCCTTCTAATTTCTATTTCAAAGCAAGTCTTAGTCTTGGGACTTTCAAAAGATCAGGTAAATTAACTACTCGCCTGCCAACAAAAACGAATGCCTGGAATTCTGATCTTCATTCTTATGCAAAGATTTTTAAAAGATGCCAAATACTAAGAGAAATCCTGAAAGGATCCCACTTTAAATAAATCTTAAGATATTATCCCTAAGAGAGAGGACCTTAAAATCGCTGATGTTAAAAAAAAATAAATAAATAAAAAATGAGGGTGTCAGTTCCAGCAATGGTGGGATTAATAGCAGCTCATCTCATCAACAGGGAAAAAGAATTAAGGAAGGGATTATGCATAAAACAGTTTGTTGCTTGGGAGCAAGGGACAGGAACTCTTAATGTCCTGTGCAGTGAGAAGACAACCTCCTGTCCCTCTTTGAACATTAAGGGTTCCTGCCCCTTGCCCCCAACTTCTTTAAGGAATCCCTTTCCTTAAGATTGCTTGCAAGTCAGGTTTACTGGGTCACCAGACGCATTCCAGCTGCTAAACTCTAATATTCTTAACCTTACTTCCAGGTAAGGGCTTACATCGAGGTCTGCCCCTCCGTGTCTCTGAACAGCTCTAAGCATCTCTTTTCCTTCTTGCTACGAAACTACAGACAAGGTACTTTGGGTAGGTGTGATACATTTTATTAGGAACATTTTTTCCAACTATTTAGCTAGACTAATAAAAGATATCATATCTACCCAAAGAACGTTGCCTGCCTATGTCCTAGACCAACACGGGTGCAACCAACAACCCATGAAACTGCAGAGGTTTCCTTGATTTTTCAACTAAGCTGTTTTCTGTTTTGCCCACCAGTGTGAGCATTGCACACATTTATTGTTGATTTTTGAACTTATTCAAATAACTCTGTAGCGTCCAGGTATATGGGTACTATATATTTTTCTATTCATTGTAGAAAGGGGCAGCGTTGTCTTTTGCACTGAGCGTAGGAGTAGAAACAAGGAGCTGCAAAGTCTAATCCTGGCCTTACCACTGACTTAAGTTGGTTTGGATAGATAACTCAGTTTATGACTGTCTGGCAATAAATAGATGTCACCAAATTAAATGGATAGTAATTTGCAGACCCAATGGGATCAGGCCCCTGAAGCCCTAGAACCACCTGCCCAGGATGGTTAGAGAGCAGGGGCAGGCAATTATTTCAGGCGGAGGGCCACTTACCTAGTTTTGGCAAACTGTCAAGGGCCACACGGGTAGCCCCGCCCCTTGACAGGTGCCCTGCCCCCTGGTCACCATCTTGGGACCAGTGTCCCAATGTCTTGTGACTAATGTCTCAAGGCCAGCACCGGTGTGGCCCAGAGCAGAACGCAGGCTGGCAGGGGTCTGTAGAGCCAGGCTGGGCTGCACCAGCAGGGGGAGTGGGGGAGCTGACTCAGCTCCATAGAGCCCCTGCCAGCTGGGACCCCCGTACTCCTGCCGCCCTGCTCTAGGCCCTGCTGGCACTTGCCCTGGGACACCAGTGCAGGCCCTGTGCTCCCGCACCCACTCACTCCCAGTGCCCCCCAGCCCTGTGGTACAGCCCCAACCCCCAGCTCACCAGCAGGGAACGAGCTGGTGCGGAGCATGGGGAAAAGCGGCCCCTTGCCCGCCCTGTGGCCCTTGTTCCCTGCTGCAGCTGCTCGCAGCCCATGCAGGGCTGTCCTGGGCAAGCAGAGGCAGCCCTATGCAGGCTGCGAGCAGCTGCAGTGCGGGGTGCTGGGCACGGGGCAGGCAAGTGGCTGCTTTTCCCATGCTCAGCACCAGCTTATAACCCACTCGTGCTGCCAGCCTGGGTCCTGCGTGGCTCCAGGCTCACTTGTCGGGGCTGTGTCGTGGCGGCAGCAACTGCGCCGCCCCCCCCCCCCCCCGGGCTTGCTACACTGGGCAGTGTTTGCTGCTGCTGCCTGGAGCTGGGCTACAACCTGGTGCTGAGTGGGGGAGGGGAAAGTGGCCCCTTGCCCACCCCGTGGCTGGTGCCCCATGCTGCAGCTGCTTGCAGCCCACCTGGGGCTGCCTTTGCCTGTTTAGGACAGCCCTGTATGGGCTGCGAGCAGCTGCAGCAGGGAGAGCCAGCCACGGGATGGGGGAAGGGCCGCTTTTCCCCTGCACCAGCTCCTTCCCTGCCCCCCCCCCCGGGCCCTTACCTGAGTTTCCCGCTCTGGGGCAGCCATGTGGTCCCAGGCCAGAAGACCCTGGTGGGGCTTCCAGCTGGTGGGGCAGGGCTGAGCAGGCCCTGCTGTTGCAGGAGCCTGCTGAGGATTCCTCTGGGTCCTTCTGCCCCTGGTTCCTGTCATTTTTTACAGGAACCAAGGACAGATACATTTTTATTTTTAAAAATATTTTAAGGTCCCCGCAGGCCGGATAGAATGGCCTCACAGGCTGGATCTGGCCCCTGGGCCATGTTTTGCCCACCCCTGCTGGAGAATATGGGCAGCTCAGGGCTGCCTGCATTCTTCCTCCATAAAGTGAACAGAAGTCTGTCACAAAAAAGTGGCATAAATTTGTACCACCTATGTTGTGGTAACTAATTTGGGGTATTTGTGGAGCAACAAGATGCATAGATGTCTGTTTGCTTGGCCTTTGTTTCACCACAAAAATGTTCACAAAGGCACAAAGCTAACTTCTGTTTTCAGCCTCTGATTACACCTATAACAGGAATGGTGTGAGGCTTAAGCAGTTAATATTTAGATAGCTTTGGAGGTGCAAAATGCTGGTTATGTGCCAAGAACCAGTTATCATGTAGATTTCTGTTTTAAAACTCTCTTTGATTTCTGTCTAAATAGAAAACCGAACACTTACTGTGAAAATAAAATGGCTTGAAGCCAGTAGCATAACTAGGGGTGGACAAGTAAAGCAACAGCCCTGGATGCTGACCAAGGTGGGATTCCAGGATGGCAACCCCTTGGGGAGTTTGCACTGCAGCAGCAGCAGCAGGCATTGACTTTAACGAAGACTGATCCCTTGCCTTCTGATCTGTGGCAGGGTTTTGTCCAGGCTGCAAAACGTTCAGGTTACACAGTAATGCCAACTCTAATGAAAAAAATCACAAGACTTCTGATTTCTAAGTCAAATTAATCCTGATTCATGATCTCCTGATAGATCAGATTTCAGGATTTTTTCTTCTGGTACATGTAGAGAGCACCAAGCTGGTAAATCAGTGGAGGGAAAGGGGCGGGGGGGAGGGGGTGCAGATTGAGGTCCCCATAGTGAAGGAGGGAGTGGAGCAGGGGGTGGGTCCAGGGCAAGTCATGCAACAGAGCTGTGGACAACTGTCTTTGTGTGTGTCTGCCCCTCACTCCCAAGCCACAGCCCTCCCTGCTCTGCTGCTTCCCCTCGCTCCCGACCCACGGTATCCTGCATCCTGCCAGGGTGTGCGCCCCACCCTCGGCTCCAACCGCCCCCCCCCCCCCACACATGCACACAACCGCCACCCCCACACTTTCACAAATAACACCCCCCCCACACACACACACTTCAAAATAGCACCTCACGATTTACATTCCAAATCTCCTGATTTTTAAGCATTTGTCTCATGCTTTTTGACATGGTGGGGTTGGCAATACTAGTTATGCCTCTGCTTGAAGCCGTAGACATTTTATGATAAAGGATTAGATTAATTTGATGATATTCTAATATTTCAAATGCAACATTAAATAGTGAGCAGCCACCAGGATACACACAGTTTAAAATACTTATTTTCCATGGTGGATTTCCATTCTAGTGTGCATCAGCAGGCCACTGGGAAGGCCTATTTTGGAAGTCTACCATTTGTCCCAGAGTAATGGAGAATTGAAAGAAAGTATATTAAATTATATTTCTTGAATGTCTTTAATTAAAGTATGTCTTCACTTAAAACACTTGCATTGATGATACTGAAACTTTTGTTAAGCAATTCACTAATGATTCAGGAGTCTCTGCCTATAGTATTAGGTATATCCAAGTTCTCATGTGGAAAGATATTTTTTATCATGTGTGGATAGATGGGCACTGTTGAGTAAGGGTGGGAGAAATACTGCTTTTTATTGTTTGTGTCAAAGGCCACTTTTTAAAACTGATCTATCAAGATGACTTGGCACAGAGAGAACTTATTTTAGTGGGATCAAAATTCTTTCTTTAATTGCTATTCACAGTAATATTAATCATTCTGTTTAACTTTAACAGACATTCTTCAGAACTGCTGTGAAGCATACAATGTTGGGCTCCCAGGAGCAAAAATATTTTCTGGTCATTCAAACGAGCAGTTTGGATATGCAGTTCAGCAGTTCTTAAATGAAAAAGGCAAATGGTAAGGATTTTAAATGTTTCATTCTTTGTCATGGGGAAAAATTAAGAGACTGTATGATTTAACTTTTCCAGTGTATAAGCAATGGTAAAACTCATTTGAATACAAATTGTGTTTATTCATTTGTCTTTTTAAAGGAAGCTTCTTCCTGGTAAATATTAATTTATTTTATTGTACTAAATTTAATGGAAGACATTCAAAGCATTTTTTTCTTGAAGAATATAATCTGATATCATTAGATACTTGTGTAATTAGCACAAACATTCTCTATATTTTATTCCTGTTGCTGCTCCTTTCAGTAAGGCGTGTCATTTTACTAAAGATTATCTCCAATGATGCCACGCCTGGGAGAGGCATAGCATTAAAAATGGAATACTTGGGATAGTGGGATACTTGAAATAATGTTTACAGAATGTTTTTTCCAGAATACTGTACTGTTACCAAAGAGATTATATCTCAGTATGTATAAAAAAAAAAAAAAAAAAAGCGAGGAAAATATAGACAATACAATCATTCATCTAGATCTAGGAAAGTAAGTCCGTATTGCAAAGTCCGTGCATTGAAAAGTCCGTAATATAATAATCATATAGAAACTTTGTTTAGTGACTGGTTGCATGAATTTATAGTCCGAAAAGCGTAGAAAGACTAGAATAGAAGAACAGATTTCCTGGATTCCTTATTACTTCATATTGCTTAAAGCATGGTTAATAACACAGTTGAGTGCCTCGGACAGCTTTCACTTCCACCTCCAACAGTTACCGGAAGAAATACTTTTGCCAGATCCATGAAGTTCATACTCACACATATAGTCTTCACAGTGATCTTAGACCTCCTTATATTAACAACATATCCAACTGTTAAATATTTCATGAATCTTGGAAATTAATTATTCTGTTTTAACATTGCTGAGAATACAGTTGTGGATCTGGGAGATGATTCAGTTTTTCCACTGGAAAAGCAAAAGAAAATTTTGCAAGGTCAAAATTTTCAAAAATTGTTTTTGATTGTTACAAAAATTATATTTTTGTCCCAAACAGTCATTTGAATACAAAACTCCATTTCCATTCAGGGTTAGGATTCAAGGTTTAAATTCTAGTACTTATTCTAGTAAAATGCCCTACTAACCAAAATATAGAGCCAACTTACCTTCCATTCCCTTCCTCATGAAGATGATCCAGCCAAAAGGAAAGAATCATGAAAGGAAGAGAACAAGCCAAGGGAAGGTAGCTTATGTGGACCAGGGAGGAGGGTATTGCCCTAAAATAGAGAGAATCTGGGTCTGGCCACTGTTCACGGGCAGATGTAACATTGCAAGGGATATCAAGAAGAGTGTTGGAGTGATGATGCAGCCTGGCTTACTTCCCGTCTTAAACCAAAGGGATCTGTACTGAGAACCACTTGCATACTCTCATGGAGAAGGCAAAGAAAGGTGATGAATTTCAGTGGGCATCTGTACTTTTTAGAAGGATCCTCCACAGTGCTTTTCAGTTGATAGAATCGAAGGCTTTCATGAGGTCAAAAAAGGCCAGGTAGAGAGGCCTCTCTACATGGCCACCTTTGTATACACAAGCTGAAAATAATACAAATGTAGCAAAATATCTCCAACTTTAACAGTATTTCATCCAGGGTTAATGTTGGAGCAATTTTGCTACATGTGTATCAACAACACATAACTAGGGACCTACCAAAATCACAGTGGATGTACACTGTGCAGTGGCTCTTTTAATCTTGCCCATTTTGCTGTATGCTCCCCCTGCCCCCGATTGGCAGAGGGGTCCTGCCACTTGCTGCTGATTGGCCAGGAGGCAAAAACCATGATTTTAAATATGCCACCATTTTTGCCTCCTAGCTGATCAGTAGTGAACAGGGGGCTCCTGGGGCTGAGGTTGGTGGGGGGCAGTCGCATGGTGAACTGAACAACATTAAAGGAGCTACTGCACCTTGTACTTCCATCATGATTTCAGTGTGTCTCTACACAACTGTTGGAACATTACAGCTGCTGTGCACACCAAATCAGCTGCTCCCCTTTTGAAACCGTTCCAAGTGTATGTGTCCAAACCCAGAAGAAGCAAGGGCTCATACTCCTGCGATGACAGTATTCACTCTCTGAGGTACAGTGCCACTCTCTTTTTGCATGTTCTCCTTCTGTAACTAAGATACTTGCTTTCTTGGCTGCTCAGTGACCCAGCCCTAACAGCGACATATTCACTCCTACAAAACTGATGGATAGGTTTTTCTAGTGCAGTGTGGCACATCAGCAGCAGTCAAGTCCCTAACCATGTAGTTTCTGGGCAGAAGTTAAGCTGGATAGATGCACAGCCATGTATTAAATCATGGTCATGATTTTGGATTTTTCCTGTTTTGCGGGGGATTATGTTATGTTATGTGCAACTACAGGATAATTGGATTTAGGGACCTCCCTAAGGCAGGCAGGACTGAATAATTTCCAAACTGATACTGTGGGAGACAAAGTCTTAGAGCGCGTAACAGTAGCTGTGTAGTTGCAATTCAGTCCATTACATAACATGAATATACTGACTTAGATGCCTAAAAATTGCATGCATCCCTTGAGTCTTGGTAATGGAATTTGGACTGCCATCGAATTTAAATTAAAAACCACACCTTACCATGGGGTTATGCTCCAGAAACTTTTATTTAACAAAAGAAAAGTTTGTTGTTTGTAAGTGGTGAGGAAAAAAATCAAAGAATTAAATGAGTGCAAACCAACTTATTGGATAATGAGTTTTCTTAACACCTCTTGACCACAAACATAAGGCATTAAGTATTGGATGTTCAACAACATATTAATAATTCAGTATTTAGGTATTGATGTACTGATCTACATCAAGCTGATATTAAAACATATATATCAGATATTTTGTGGTTTCCTGTTTATAGCAGTAAATTGGAACCCATTTATTTATTTGCCTAAGAAAAGACTAAGGGAAAACCATCTTCAAATATGTAAAAGATGCAAAGAGGAAGGTCATAAACGGTCATTAGGACACTAAGGTGCCTGCTACTACGAGAGCCAGGAAGGCTCGTCAGGTGTGGGTTGCCAGGGCAACAGGAGGCAGCAAACGACCCACACCTGCCAGCAATCAGCTGGCTATAAGGGGCAAGGCCTGGCTCTCTCTCTCAGGAAGGAGAGAGAGAGTTGAGACGAGAGGCGGTTCCCTGCCAGCAGCCAGAGGGGCAGGAGCTCCTGGAGTTAGGATGCGAGGAGAAGCCTAACAGCAAGTACAGCTTGACCAGAGTGGAGCAAGGTTGTTATAGCCAGAGGGCGTATGTTTGAGTTATAGCCAGGAGGCTCGAGTTTGTGTTGTTATGTATTACACTGAGTTTGTGTTGATGTTACATGGGCGGTTTGGGTGAAGCTATAAGGGGATGGAGGAGGCCTCATAGGGGACTCACGGTAGAGTGAGGACCCCAGCCCCAGTGAGGGCACGGAGTTCGGTGGTACAGACCCCAGCTCCAAAGAAGAGCCCGGCGAGGGGGCAGCACTGCAGGGAAGAGCCCGGCGAGGGGGCAGCACTGCAGGGAAGAGCCCGGCGAGGGGGCAGCACTGCAGGGAAGAGCCCGGCGAGGGGGCAGCACTGCAGGGAAGAGCCCGGCGAGGGGGCAGCACTGCAGGGAAGAGCCCGGCGAGAAGGGCAGCCTTGCAGAGGGAAGAGCCCGGCGAGAAGGGCAGCCTTGCAGAGGGAAGAGCCCGGCGAGAAGGGCAGCCTTGCAGAGGGAAGAGCCCGGCGAGAAGGGCAGCCTTGCAGAGGGAAGAGCCCGGCGAGAAGGGCAGCCTTGCAGAGGGAAGAGCCCGGCGAGAAGGGCAGCCTTGCAGAGGGAAGAGCCCGGCGAGAAGGGCAGCCTTGCAGAGGGAAGAGCCCGGCGAGAAGGGCAGCCTTGCAGAGGGAAGAGCCCTAGTGAGAAGGGCAGTCATACAGAGAAGGCCCTAGTGAGAAGGGCAGTTGTACAGAGAAAGCCCGCAAGGCCTAGACACGCCGGACACCCGGAGCAGGAGAACTGTGGCCAAGTGGAGGAGAGGTAGCCTCCCTACAAAAACACTTATCATCAAAGTCATGGCGGGCGAGAATAGGAGGGTGCAAATCCAAAGCTTGGCACAGTAGAGGAGGCGGCAAGGGCTAGCACGGCGACCCTGCCATCCCTCCTGTTACAATATCCACTGGGGATAGGACACAAAAGGCATGTTTACAACTCACCCTATGGGGCTGTACAGTGTACTATGGTGACTTAGCAATCACACATGTGATCACCAGTTACATTGCTGTAGCAACATGCTCCCCAGATAACACACTGCTATGAGGACATTGTGGTGAAATCTACCCATGCACACAGCGCAATAACCACCCATACTGTGTTGTGCTTTAGTATTTCCAAAATGAAATACTAAAGCACGGCACCATAGCAACGTCACAATACGGCAATGTGTAGATACTCCCAAAGTAACAGGAATAAATCACAAGAACTTTTTACATTGGTTATCAGAAAAAAAAATCTTTCTTACTGTAAATGTTGTTAGGCACTGGAATAAGCTATCTAGGGAGGCTGTGGAATCTCTAGCATTGTGGTTTTTAAGAGCAGGTTAGACAAATATCTGTCAGGTATGGTTGATCTTGTTATGTGACTGGATGGATTAGATGGCCTCAAGGTCATTTTCATCCCTGTTACCAATGGTTCTGTGATCTGAGATAAAGGTTTGGATAAATCTTCTATATGCTGCTGACAGTGAAACAAAGACAGAAAGGTAGATACCCAGCCCTACTTAGCAAAATAGGCATACAGCCATACCAGAGGAGAATTCTGCTAGGCCTGAAATGCAAGGTGAATCACACAACCTACACCCCTGTTGCCTTAGCACAGCATTCCACTCAAGCTATTACTGCTTTGAGCTAGCTTGAGTATCTCTTCATTGGGACCTTGGTTCTCTAACTACAGTTTCTTTTTTTATGTCATTTAGATCTCATCCTTTCCACACTTTTATCCTGTATATATAGGTGGTAGCCAGGAACTAAAATGGAGGGAAGAATACAACTTTTCTTCCTGTGCTGAAAGCATAAGGAGCTCCTCTCTCTGGCTTGAATAAGCAGTGGTCTGTGCTTGGTTTGCACTTCTCATTAACTGACTCCTTACGCTGTTTCTCTTTATTGTAACCACTGATTTTTATCTAAGCAACATAGCTCCTGTGGTTCTCGTTGTACGTTTTACTGCAGAAGTGCTGAAGAATAGTGTTTGCATTCACCTAAGATGAGTTTGTTTCTGTGAATTCTGCAAACACTGTAGTTTTCAGAGTGGAATATTGTGTGTGCAATCCTTTTATCAGTTGGGGGGGGGGGGGGTTATTCTTACTGTGGCAAGTGCAAGACCCAAGCCTTAAACAAACTAGTTTTATATTAGGTTTCTGTATCATGTCAGTCTTAATACTGTGAAAACATTACCATATTTACTTGAAGGATATATATATACTGGTGTTTCTGGGACACAAAGCAAGTTGATCCTTGGTATACATCTTTGTATATATTCTCCCTAACTTTTCTACAAAATAATAGAATATTAGTATTATGAATCGGTAAGTGTCAGTCTCACCTCCATCCTTGGTAAAGTCTTTGAAAAAATCATCAAGGCTCACATTTGTGAGAGCCCGGCAGGGCAAATTATGCTGAGGGGAAACCAGCATGGGTTTGTGGCGGGCAGATCGTGCCTGACCAACCTAGTCTCTTTCTATGACCAGGTTATGAAACGCCTGGACACAGGAGGAGGGGTGGATGTCGTATACTTAGACTTCAGGAAGGCCTTCGATACGGTATCCCACCCCATACTGGTGAACAAGTTAAGAGGCTGTGATGTGGATGACTGCACAGTCCGGTGGGTGGCGAATTGGCTAGAGGGTCGCACCCAGAGAGTCGTGGTAGATGGGTCGGTCTCGACCTGGAAGGGTGTGGGCAGTGGGGTCCCGCAGGGTTCGGTCCTTGGACCGATACTCTTTAATGTCTTCATCAGTGACTTGGACGAGGGAGTGAAATGTACTCTGTCCAAGTTTGCAGATGACACAAAGCTATGGGGAGAAGTGGACACGCCGGAGGGCAGGGAACAGCTGCAGGCAGACCTGGATAGGTTAGACAAGTGGGCAGAAAACAACAGAATGCAGTTCAACAAGGAGAAATGCAAAGTGCTGCACCTAGGGAGGAAAAATGTCCAGCACACCTACAGCCTAGGGAATGACCTGCTGGGTGGCACAGAGGTGGAAAGGGATCTTGGAGTCCTAGTGGACTCCAAGATGAACATGAGCCGGCAGTGTGACAAAGCCATCAAAAAAGCCAATGGCACTTTATCGTGCATCAGCAGATGCATGACGAATAGGTCCAGGGAGGTGATACTTCCCCTCTATCGGGCGCTGGTCAGACTGCAGTTGGAGTACTGCATGCAATTCTGGGCGCCACACTTCAAGAAGGATGCGGATAACCTGGAGAGGGTCCAGAGAAGGGCCACTCGTATGGTCAAGGGCCTGCAGACCAAGCCCTATGAGGAGAGACTAGAGAAACTGGATCTTTTCAGCCTCCGCAAGAGAAGGTTGAGAGGCGACCTTGTGGCTGCCTATAAGTTCATCACGGGGGCACAGAAGGGAATTGGTGAGGATTTATTCACCAAGGCGCCCCCGGGGGTTACAAGAAACAATGGCCACAAGCTAGCAGAGAGCAGATTTAGACTGGACATTAGGAAGAACTTCTTCACAGTTCGAGTGGCCAAGGTCTGGAACGGGCTCCCAAGGGAGGTGGTGCTCTCCCCTACCCTGGGGGTCTTCAAGAGGAGGTTAGACGAGTATCTAGCTGGGGTCATCTAGACCCAGCACTCTTTCCTGCTTATGCAGGGGGTCGGACTTGATGATCTATTGAGGTCCCTTCCGACCCTAACATCTATGAATCTATGAATCTAAGTGCTGTTTGCAGATAAGCAGTTTCTCATCCCCATTGTTCTCTCATGTAGGCCTTATTAGCCATTCTTTCACAGGGGTCAGGGGAATTTTATGTCTAGTGCTCCTGATTCATCCCTTCCTATTCAACAAAAAAGTTCTCTCTTTCAGGAAGGCATCAGAAATGTTAACTAGAGCACTCACTGGTTTTTGGTTTTTTTTTCCTTTTTGTTTCTAGACTATTTGCTTTTCGGATGCAAGAAAGAAATGTCCTGTTCTTGCATCTGAAAAATTTCATTTTTGTTTGACTAGATCATTATTTTATTTATTTTATGCTTGCACAGCACCCTGGTAGCCCTTTTGTTGACATCAGTGCCTAAGAGGTAGATATACAGATTTTATACCTTTCATTATATTGTGCCATTGAGCTCTGGTATAAATGATGTGTTTACCATTATATTCTTTAGCGGGAAGACACCCACTGTACAGCTGGCACTGGACACTTGTAAAAAGTTTACTCAAGTACAACTCCACAATCTAGGGATACGCAGATACTTTCCTTTTGGGAAGGTAGTAAGAACACATCTGGGAGAGGAAGAGGGGTCAGTTGAGAGAAGACATAGGACTTCAGAGAGAGAGAGAAGAACCAGTGGATGACTGTTCATTTATGGAACTTACTTACCACAGGGTAAGTGGTTAGACATCTGCTATCTAAAGTACTAGCAGCATGCATGACTCTAAACTGGGATAGTCACAAAAGTCAAAAGTGCAAAGTTCATTATGGGCAGGAAGACTCTAAAAGCAGAATCTCTGAATGAGTCAGCGGAAACTGCAAAACTGGAAGGAGCAAACTGACAAGCTTGGAGGAAATGTAGGTTACAGGTGACGGAGTATAATGTTTTAACTCAAGTAAAATCAATTTAAATATGAACAGTTGAAGTCTCTTCCTGTGATGAGAGAACTTCTAATAGAAATGAAGAGGTAAAGTACACATTTGATTTTTGATTCTCTTATAAGTTTGATAATCTTTTATATATAAATCTCCCGATTTCAAAAGTGAGACTTCATCATCTTAACAGTCTATGCCAGAAAGACTGTTAACAATATATTATTGAAATTAATAAGGCTAATTTAATTTGTCATACTGATGCTTTTTTTTCTATCCCACAAACAGTAAGTCAGTTATTAAAATGTTTTTGAAGAGTAATTACACATGCTGTCTTTAAGACAGTCTGAGAATACTACCAGTAGTAGATTAAAATTCTAGTCTAATAGTTGCTCTAACAGTGCCTGTTTACATTTGTGACTTTATTGTTATGGCATGTGGTAGTTTTTAATATTTTTATAATTGTGCATGCCTCCTTGATTTGATTTCATGGATGTTTAGGGTCAGCAGGGACCTCAGTAGATCATCGAGTCCGACCCCCTGCCCTGGGCAGGAAAGAGCACTGGGGTCAGATGACAACAGCTAGGTGCTTGTCTAGTCTCCTCTTAAAGACCTCCAAGGTAGGGAAGAGCACTACCTCCCTTGGAAGCCCACTCCAGATTTTGGCAACCCTCACCATAAAAACAACTTTCCTAATGTCTAATCTAAATCTGCTCTCCCTCTTTATGGCTGTCGTTCCTAGTAACCCCAAGGGGTGCCCTGGTAAACAGAGTATCCCCTATTTCTTGCTGCTCCCCTCTGATAAATTTGTAGACCGCTACAAGATCCCCTCTTAGCCTTCTTGCAGAGGCTGAAGAGATTCAGATCCTTCGGTCTCTCTTCATAGGATCTTACCTGTAGGCCCATAACCATATGAGTAGCCCTCCTCTGAACTCTCTCACTCTCAAGGTTATCCACATCCCTGTTGAAGTGCAGTGCCCAGAACTGGACACAGTACTCCAGCTGTGATCTTACCAATGCTGTATGGAGGGGAAGTATCACCTCCTTAGACATGCTCATGATGCACCTTCTAATGGATGAAAGAATGCGGTTGGCTTTACTTATCACTTCATCACATTGATTGTATACTATAACATAGTGGTGCTCAACTTTTTTACCTGATGGGCCAGATGGAGAATGCCTGGTTCAACCATGGGCTAGATGGTTGTTTTAATTCAGTGCCTGGGTCTGGCATGGCAGCCATCATCCAGCCATGGACAGTCAGACAACCTTGCCCTGCAGTGTGGGAAAGCAGCTTCACTAAGTCTTGCATAAAGGGGAAAGGGGTTGGGACCCAGCCCTGCAGGGGGAAGGGGGCGTAGCCCAGCCCCAACCTGTGCCTGGAAAGAAGGGGGCATGGCCCAGTCTCAACTGGCCCCTACAGGGGAGAAGAAGGCATGGCCCAGCATGGCCCATGAGGAAGAGGGGGTGTGGCCTGGCCCCAGCCCAGTACCATGGGAAAAAGAGGGTGTGGTCTGGCCTTGCAGGGAGGAAAGGGGCATGGCCCAGTCCCATCCCGGCCTTGTAGGGGGAAAGGGGCATGCCTCTGACAAGGCATACAGGGCTTGGGGTTTGGGAATTCAGCAGGGGGGATGGTGGCTGTATTAATGGTCACTGTTCCCCCGCCACCAAGTTTCCTGACCTGCTGAGAGCCCTGTGGGCCATACATGATGGCTCTGGGAGCCACGTTTGGCCTGTGGACTGAATCGCCCTTACTATAAGACACTGGGGTAGGGGAGGTTAGATTGTGGGTTTCTGCACATACATGTATGTCCCCTGGCAGTGGCGATGGCAACCGAGGACCTCCTGCAGACACTGCTGATGCTGCCGGTGGCAGAGGGGTGGGCGGTGGTGAGCGCTGACCAGGGGTTGGCGATCACCTGCAGACACCGCGGGCAGTGTCAGCAGTGGCTAGCGGTAATTGCTGATGGCCCACAGATGCCGCCGGCAGTGTCAGTGGCGGGGCGGGGCGGGGGTGGGGGGGAGGTGGCGAGCGGCAACCGCCCGCTGGCACCGCTGGCAGTGTTAGTGGTGCCTTTCCATAGGGGGTGTGCTGCCACGCTCAGGGGGTGCACATTCACCCGCGCTCACCCCCTACGCATCGCCAGTGTGCACATAGCACATAATGGGCTGTGAAGAATTGATCAATTTGCTTACAGAAGATGCATTTGAGACATTTAGTGCAAGCCCCAGTGGCTAGAGATTTCCTGCCAAGAGCTGCCACCCAGAACAGCAAAGAAACATAGTTTGGAAATTACTTGAAAAGGTGACCTCAGTTTGTACCCTAAGCTGACAAAGAGATTCAGACTCAAGAGAAAATGGCATGAACCCTAGAGGGAATTCATAAACCTCTTTGCTGACATGGATTCTGTTTAGACTGGGCCTTGCCTTTCTGATACAAAAACTAAGTGCACTCAGTTAACTAGTCCATTTAGGTTGGTCTAATAAAAGATATCAAATTCACCCAAGGAACCTTGTCTGCCTCAGTTAACTAGTAAATACCATCTTGTTTGAGAGAGGTTGCCACCTTTTGTGAAATGCAGCATTCTTCCCTTTACAAAGATAAAGACTCCAGGAACAGTGTCAGTCTGAGCTTATTGGACCATGGAAATAGCAAGGAATGCTGTAATTTAAAGACCTACTCTCAACCCAGAGAGCTGTGGCCTTGCCCTCTGTTGTGTCCAGATGAGCGTGGCTGTGCAGTACGTGGTGCCACAGACACATCTGCGGACCCACATACTGCAAGCTTAGCTGTTCTCTGCATTGCAAGGGAGCAGAGTGTGTGGGTGGGTGGTCGTGGTGGTGGGGGGGGGGTTGATCCCTGCGTAAAACCAAGGAGAGCAGCGTGTGTGTCAGTGTGCCCCACTCAAACCAGAACCTGGCTGGCTGCAGCCACAATCCATATGCTGGCCAGACTCCTACCAGCAGGATCACACGCGATCAGAGGTCAGGAAAACAGACCTAATGATGAGAGGCCGAGAGCTATGGGACTCTTCAGCCTGGAAAAGTGCAGGCTCAGGGGTGATCTGGTGGCCGCCTATAAGTTTATCGGGGTGTTCACCAGGATCTGGGGGAACACCTGTTCATCAGAGCACCCCAAGGGATGACAAGGTCAAATGGTCACAAACTCCTCCATGACCGTTTCAGGCTGGACATAAAGAAGAACTTCTTTACTGTCCGAGCCCCCAAGGTCTAGAATAGACTGCTGCCAGAGGTGGTTCAAGCACCTACTTTGACAACCTTCAAGAGAAATTTGGATGTTTACCTTGCTGGGATCCTATGACTCCTGCTGACTTCCTGCCCCTCGGGCAGGGGGGCTGGACTCAATGATCTTCTGAGTTTCCTTCCAGCCCTAACATCTATGAAATCACCACTGCTGCAGCCTGGGAGGCCCAGTACTGGCCCCAGCCTTCCATACCCCACCCGTGGTAACCTGCCACATGCCAGAGGACGTGTGTCACAGATATTCCCCAGGGACAACTAGTGGAGGCGCAAGGTGTCCCACTGCTAATTGTCCCTAGGGAAACAAACGTCCACGCTCATGTGGACACAGCCACTAAGGCATAAGTACAGACAGTCAAAAAGCCAGAGGCTGAATCAATTCAACCTTCTCAGGTTAGTCTAAGCTGCATAGATTGAACCAAGAAGCAAGTGAACAGACATTCACTTTTGATTCTGAAAATGCAGCCACATGCCTGCAGTGTGGCCCAGGCCAGAAACTGGAGGCACTAGAGCATGCCTCCCTACTCCACTATAGCAGACAGCTTGGGCCAAAGCTAGTCCACCCACCCTGGAAAAGGTTCGCAGTGAAGGTGCAAAGCATCTTTGGATGCTGGGAAACTGTGAGTTAACTTGAATCTGGAGGTGACCTGGGATAGAAGTTTAATAAACCGATTTAACCTAAATCAGTTAAGTCTGATAGTATATCCATTCATGTTTATCTTAAACCAGTTTCCGCCAGTTTGAAAGCAGTTTACATACACTGAACTTCTGTTGTGTTACATATATGAACCAGTTTCTGGCCACTTGTACCAGTTTATGTGTAATTTCTGTCCCTAGCCCAGATGCTTTACTGGGACTGGATTCAAGTGGGCATTTAAAGAGACTGGAAAAAGCTGGCCCTCTCAAGCAGTAGCCCTCTCTGGAATCCCTGACACTTTAATTGAAGTTATGTCATAGCGTTGTTGTAGTGATGGTGGTCCAGGGAATGTGAGAAGCAAGGTTTGTTTGGTAATATATAGTTGGTTCAATAAAAGATAAGCAAAGCAAAAAAAAAAAGCAACAAACCTTGCTTCTTGCTTTAATTGGATACAGTTATGTCTGTGTGAGATTCTTGTTTTAAGAACAAGAAATGGCATGGCTTCTGTGTTTCTGCTAATACAGTAGCAATACTGAAGTGAGATTTTAGAACCTGTAAGTTGTCAGTCCCATTTTAAATGTAAATTCTATAAGAGGTGGTGGTATGGCATTGTATTGCTTGAGTTGTGACAAATACTACAAAAATACAGACAATAGTATTCATGCTAGGCATCTGAGGACATTTTTGTGGATGCCTGTATAAGACCAGGTGCCCCCTGAAAGATGGTACCTTCACCTGGTGCCCTCTCACTCCCCCCTAGTTAAACTACTGGTCACACAAAGCAAACATTTAATTGGTGAATCTAAAAGAATCTTTACTTGGGAAATTGTGTTTGCTATAATTTAAAAATAAGCTCTTCATGATACTTTCATAAACATATCCAGCTTTCCTTTACCATTCTTTATGCTTCATGTGCATCATATTTGCTTTCCTTGTTTTAAAAAGACAATCTCTACACTAGGCAGGCCTCAAATCTGATGTCATATTTCTGTATTTACCTAGTTGTTTTCAAAATTTCAACAGTTCCTGTAATAACCAAGCATGAAACAGGAAATGTGCCCAACTGGAGGAAAACAAATAGATTTCCTTTAAAGGCAGCAAGAAATAAGAACACATGAGCGAAAGATACAGTATCATTTTAGAGCTGATTTTGTAAATAAAGTAGGACATGATAGAAAAGCTATTCATGTGAGTTTGGACTGAGGGGTAACGAGTTAATTCACTTAAAAATGAAGGATACATAGAAGTAACTAAACCTCTTGATTTCAAAAGGGTGAACTGATAAACTAAGAATACTGCTTAGAAAAATCAAACGGACTGAAGATCTTCAGGACTTGAATGTTCAAGTGGCTTAGAATTTTTTGAAGTTAAAGGTACTGAAAACACCTGGAATCTGAATCCCTGTAACAGGCCTCAGCTTCTCCGTAGTGTTTTCTGTCCTCTGTTAGTCACCTGGGACTTACTAAGCATTTTGGCTTCTTAGTTGGTTACCCCCCTCGCTTTTGCCCACCAGGTCTTTGTTGGTAGTTATTATAAGTTAGGGAGGTGGCCCTCAATTTAGGCAAGAATGATACAAGGTGTCTCTCTTCACTCTAGTGATCACCAAGGTGCCTTCAGTTGGCTCAGTCAGTAGTCTAACCCTGTTTTTGAAATTACCTGCCAGTTCATAGACATTAGGGCTGGAAGGAACCTCAGAAGATCGAGTCCAGCCCCCTGCCTCAGGGGCAGGAAGTCAGCAGGGATCATAGGATCCCAGCAAGATTGAGCATCCAGATGTCTCTTGAAGGCATTCAAAGTAGGTGCTTGAACCACCTCCAGCAGCAGTCTATTCCAAACCTTGGGGGCTCAGACAGTAACGAAGTTCTTCCTTATGTCCAGCCTGAAACGGTCATGAAGGAGTTTGTGACTGTTCGACCTTGCCATCCCTTGGGGTGCTCTGGTGAACAAACTTTTCCCCAAATCCTGGTGAGCACCCCTGATAAACTTATAGGTGGCCACCAGATCACCTCTGAGCCTGCGCTTTTGCAGGCTGAAGAATCCCATGGCGCTCAGCCTCTCATCATAAGGTCTGTTTTCCTGACCTCTGATCATGCACGTGGCTCTCCTCTGGACTCTCTCAAGCTTCTCCACCAGGGCTTGGGCTGCTGCATGCATTGTGGTTGCTCAGGGCTGCAGTCCTCCTTAAGACTGTTCCTTAGGCCAGCATACCAAATATCATTGGGCTGGGCTTTTGACTGATCTTGTTGTCTTGTGCTAGTCCCCCTTCTTGGCCTACTTATAGTAATCTGCTACCTCCATCACCACTAATTCTACTAACATGCAAAACAGCCTGTTGTACTAGTCCTGGGGTCCTGGTAGCCCACTCGCACAGAGTCCTGGGGGCCAGGTGGCTCACTTGCATAAGGCTGGGAAGCAATGAGGATCTGTTTCCCTACATACAGGACTGAGGAGTCCTCAAAATCTGCTCCCCCACAAACAGGTCAATATCCAATGACACCAAACAGTTTCACATGACTTGATTTAACGTAATAACAAAAAGACTCAAATAACTTAGCAGCAAAAGGGGCCTTTCCTCTAAGCATGCCCCTTTCAAAATCAAGGTGGAAAGACTTTTTTTTTTTTTTTTTAAATAGCAAAAAATTCTTCAGCTGTACAAATAAAGAGAGGACCAGGAAAGGTGAGGGTGAAGTTGTAAATTAAGATAATCTACATCTGGGCCCAAAATCTAAATAATCTGTTTTCAAGATACATGATGATGTAGGCAAGGACAGGAAGGCTAATCCACTACCCCCACTAGTGCCTGCCCTATTACTGCCCCCCTTTTCACCTCAGTAGACCATCTGCAGTAGTCGGGGGGGATGAATTTAAGATGATCCTCCAACAATTAGATTTCATACATGGAAAGTTTTAATAAAATTTATCATTTTTACTTGTATAGAGTCTAATTATTGGGGGTTGTCTTAAATCCAAGGTTATCTTGTATTTGGGTAAATACATTATAAAGAGATAAGTCTGGAAGATATTTCCCTAACCTCTAGGCTACTGAGCTGAAACTTCTTCCTTTGTTTGGCTCCCAGCAGCTCCATGTGCAGGGCATTCTTTTCTGTTTCACCATAGGATGAAATAGAATTAAAAACTCTGTGCAAATGCCAAAGACTTAAGTTACAAGGTTGCATAAATGCTATTTAGGTGCATAATGTGAAATAGCAGTCTGCTGCAATAGCTAACACTGCTCTGCTATGGACAGACCCATGTTCTAGCTGGAACCCCATAATCAGTTCTTCTTTATGTGGGCCTACTGAAAAGTAGACTCGGGGACATACTTAAGATCTAGAACTGAATTTATCTTTTGGAACCAATTAGATTTCAAGTTGATGCTCTCTAAATAGTTTAAATACCACGTGGCATGCAGCCTGTACATATTTGTATGCTTTTTCTACATTTCCCAAAAATAAAGTTCATTTAAACATCCACATGACAATCTAATTAATATTAAATAAAGAAAACAATCCCAGTGGATCTTGGAAATAACCCACATATTGCTCTAGCTTTGTCACACAAGTTACTGTAATTAAATATCTAGGCTGCATTGGAGTCATCCTGTAATGACGAGTTATGTCTAAATAAGACATTTGCAATGCACAAAATATTTTTTTTATTCACACAAAACTGACAGAGCAAGAAACAAGCAAAATGAAAACATTCAATAAAGATCTCAGCACTTAGACAATTGATTCCCAATCAGTCTAATATCTATATTAACAAGCCACTGTTTTAATCCGTGATTCTCAGACTATTGGTTATCAGCAATTGTCTGAGGTGAAAGGATTGCTAGTCTGCCCCACTTCCTTGTTACTAGTCTGCCATGGGAGCTAATTGGTTCCTCCAAGGCCACAAACCTCTGCACCGCCATCTGTCTCTTTTAAAACACCTTGGACTTATCAACACAGGGAAAATAAATCAGTATTAGAAAATGGGTTAATACATTTTTGAGCTGTCATGATGTTAGACACAACTCAGCATCTAGCTGTACTTAAGGATGTATTACTTTGTCATTGTCTTCTCAGGTTTTTACTGAGAAACTTCTGTAGCTGGCACAAACTTTTCTAAAATTAAAAGGAAGTAAAACCTAGATATGGCAAAATATAACCATAAGGCTTATCCATATAGTTTGACCAAAATATGATTTATCATTTCTGTGCTTTCTAAGGCTAATTTTATACTGAAAAAAGCCCCAATGATTAGCACCTGGGTCGGAGTATCCAGAGAAGCATAGCATGGGTATGTGCAGCCACATTGTAAAGCCCTATCTGAAGTTGTACTCTCATTATTTATGCACTTACTCATGTGTGTCTGGAGATACAGTTAATACAGGCCAGAATTTTTTTCTTCTTTCATATGACAAAAACAGTAGCTGCACATGCAGATTTCCCGACACAGCTCGGGGCTGGCTGGGAACTGTGCCGGTCGTGGGAAGGTCCAAGCCCTGTCCCTGATCTGCCAGTGGAGCGAGGTAGCTGCTAGCTGCCCAACCAGAAGATCGGGGCAGGGAGATGGGATCCACCCCACCTCTGCAGCTCTTTCCCAGTCCTGTGCCGCTGATCAGGGAGCCAGGGCCAGGAGCTTCCTGCTGCTAGGGCAGGGGGACATTGTCCCCACCCCAGCAGCATGGAGCCCCCTGAGACTAGGAGACAGCCATCTCCTCACCCAGTGCTCCCTGCCAGCCCCTGAGATAGCAGCCAGTGGTACCCAGTGGTAGCAGGGGCCCATTGGAGGGGTGCAGGGAACTGAGTGAAGATCTTAATCCTCTCATGTGTAGACACATGCCTGAAAACCCTTACTCTGGCTTAATTTACACCAGAATAAATGCATGTGTGGTTCTCAAGCTTTTTATACTTGAACACCCCTCAATGGACTTGAGACACCCCCATAAAATGTCAGCTTTTAGTTGCACTTGTTTTTTGACTATAGAAAAATAAATAGAGCAGTTCTTCTGTTGCAAAGAACTCAACCCAATTCCACAGTGTCTGTATAGATTGTACGCTTTAGCAGGGCTTTTTGGCACTTTTATCAAATAGCTGATTCAACCTATGGATTGAGCCTCTTCTGGGCATGTACTGGGCTCGGCGCTGGGATGCATCAAGTTTAAAGTAAAGCACTTTTTCTTTTTAATTTTTTTACACTTCTGTAAGTAGCCCATGTTTATACATCTAACAGTGCTAACATTGTATTGTACCCCACAGCATCCTTGAAAGGATTTCAAAGGATCCCTGGCTGAGAATTGCTGGTCTAATACCTGATAATTATGGGGTTTCGCCTAGCTACAATTTTGGGACTTATCTGGTTTGTACATGTACCCAGGCACCACATACCAGCACGGCCCTAGTGAGCATGCTTAGAAGCCTCGCACTAGACTCGGAGGAGAAGCAGGGAATGGGGCTCCCTCCACTCCAGTAGAGTGCGAGTACGTGACTGCACAGCGGGGAGTGGCCATGCCCACCCCTCCTCAGCTCAGCTTCCCTGTGGAAGGGAGGGCTGCTCTAGTGTCCCTGGGCTTCTGGCCTGAGCCACCGCAGGCATATGCTGAATGTCTATCCACTTGTAAACTGGTTCACACTCTGCAGGTTAGACTAACCTCTAAAGACTGTATCAATTCAGGCTCCGGCTTTTTGAATGTCTGTCCCTAGCCACTGAAAAAGACCATGGTTAGAAACAGTGGCCATTTCAGAGCTGCAGCTTGCAAAAGAGGTACACCCCTTGGCAACCTACATAAGTTGAAGGCAAGCTAATAATGTAGATGAGTGACACTAGCATAGCGTAGGATTTTACAGAGATATATTTATAACTCCTGAATTACAGGTTTAGAATTGCTAAAAGGACATAAAATCCTGTTTCAGTTGCCTGTGTAATCACTATTTTCCAACAAGGTAATTGAGAAGGAGGTATTTATTTTTAAAACTCTCCACAGAGAAAAAGCATAGTTGCATTTTAAAGTTTTGTTTCATTTTTGCTAACTCAGTAGTGATGGCAAAATGAAACAGGGTTATTTTATACTTAATTGAGATTAAATATATTCAAAGGTGTACGTGAAAGTATTAAACCTCTTCCGAGAAAAAAGTAACCATGAAACACTTCCTTATGTATTAAGCTAGATATATTTTACCAGCTTCACTTTAGAGTCCTATAAAATGTTTGTCAATGCAGGTTTGGAAATGTAAGGTGTATATAGAAAGGGCTGTCTAAAAATGTCCTAATTTAACAGCAAATATCATTGCTGTAATTTTTTTAAGGAACACACAGTTGTTGTTGGGTTTTTATTTGTTTAGAAAGGTTATAATTTCCAGTTGAACTTCAGTAACATAACAGAAGGGAGCAACCAGGGCACCAGTCCTGAGGGAGGGATGTGGGGAGGGGGCACACAAGTAATGGCATTGACTGGCCCATGGGTGGCTGCTGCTCGGGGCACTCAAGTGCCCATTTACACCTCCAATTATAAGGATGTGTTTATCATAACTATTTTTAATCTACTTATTACCACTCCATGTAAATATTGGTTACTATAGTGAGATCTGCATTAGCCTAGCTCACCCAGGCACAAGTCAATCCTTGAACTCTAACCCACTACTTTAATCTGGTCCCAGCCACATAGTTTCTCTCCAGGCTCAGCAGCACAGGATCTAATGCCAGGGTTCTTCTGCTCCACAGGGCTTAGCCAAAAACATAAGTAATACAAAATAAATAGACCTTTAACCTTGTCACAGTAATGCAGTCCCTCTCTGGACCCAGGAATACAAACTCAAAGCCCAGGTTTAATTTGCACCACAGAGCTCAGCAGAAAGCATAAAACAATCCAGAATGGGCACCCACAGGCATAGATTAGTTTTCACCCCAAAATCTTCCTTCTTCCTTGAAGGAGTCTTCACTCTCCACATGACCATGACCTCTTCAGGTTCTTTCCTCCTCACTTCCTCTTCCTGGCTCTCTCTCTCCCATCAGCCAGCCAGCTTCCCTTCATTATTGGCTAATTGATCCAGGCTGCAAGCCTGCAGACTGTTTACAGTTACTGTGTCAAGTTAATCTATAAACAGAAACATGGATATTTAAAGATATAAACAAAAGGGTTTTCCTTTTTAATATTTCATTCAGTGGTTTCATAATACAGGCATTGAGAATTTACCTTTAATTTCCATGGAAACAGTACTTCTTAATTATATTTCCCCTGCGTTTTCAATTTTAATGAATTGTCTTTTACATCCTATCCTAAACTGTTGTATGGTGCTACACACTTGTTACGTGGTTGCTGTCTTGAGAATTGAGTGAAGTGGAAAGATTGTGTTCATTACCAAAAAATGTTTGGGCATTTGGGAATTAATAGAGTATTGTCTGTAAAGTGTTCTACTTCCTCAAATGAAAGGATGTGAATCAGAGGATAATAAACTCTGGAATGTTTGATAACTTACAAGTTCCTGTTCAGTTTTAAATAACTATGTGGTCTGTTATCATCACCTCCACTAGTTTCTTTTGACTTACTGTGTTCAAGATATGGCAGCACAGTTCAAGCTCAGACAGCAGTAATTCTTCCTTTGGATGCAACTACATATGCAATGAATTCAAAGCAATAAACTCTGGAGCAGTTTGAGCTGGAGTAAACTACTCTGGGGCACAGCATCTACACAAGCCCTGGGCTCCAGGTAGTGGCATTAGGCAGGAAGGGCTGCCTGCAAGACAAGGGTACTGAAAGTGTGGAGCTGTGTGGCTGGGTGGCAGACAGGAGTCTGGCCCCCTGCTGATTGAGCTGACTGGGCACAATTTATGCCCATAGTCAGCATTTATACATGCATATAATCACAGTTAATTATCCCACTATAAAATTAGTTTTGTCCCTGACTGTACTATCTTACTGTAGCATTAATTAGTTTACTACACCCTAATAGCGTTACATGTGTAAATGGTGACGCTTTACTCTCCAGCTAATTAGTCTAAGCTGCAGTTAAGTGCATGTGTAGATACAGCCACTGTGTAGCTAGTGAGTGAACGGTCTCTCATCAATTAAAGGCTAACCTAAAGGAATCCTCGAAACATGGTACCTGACTAACCTTTAGGGGTATTTTGCTTCCAGTCAAATGCACCACGTGTCCCAGTTCACAATTTGTATCAGTATTAATACCTTGGCTACATTTCTTTTGGCTTTGTCATATGTATTATAATAACACAATAGATTTAAAAATTTAGTGGATGTTTTACCATTTCATTCCTATATATTTACTCTGTTCTCTAGTAGGGTTCTCTCATATGATATATATTGTCAGAACAAAGCACAGCTTTAGGATACCTGTAAACAGAGTTCTTCCACTTACTCCTACAGACACCCCTAAGAACCCATTTAGTTCAGTACCAAGAGGCCCTCTGAATCTTTCATTTAATTTTCAATTTACCTTCAAATAAGCATACTTTTTTTTCTCAGAAAGCAAGGAAAGAATCACTTTCCCTTTGTTTTAGGTTGCTTGTTGGCTCACCTTGGAGTGGATATCCAGCTAATAGAATGGGAGATATATACAGATGTCCTGTTGACTCATCTCAAACCACATGTGAAAAACTAAATTTGCAAAGTAAGTTGTAATTAACACCAAGTTGGGATAATCCATTTAACCTCTCTTCTGTACCCAGCCAAATTATTGAGTCAACTCAAATTAGGCAATAATACACCATAAGCAGAGCTATACTGAATCTCCTGAAGTTAAGAACTTTATAAATTAATACATTCCCAAGATACCTTTAGCTTCTAGAACTGTACAACTTTGCCATTACTTGCTAGTGCTTTCATGTAATTCTGTATTCCTACTCATAACTCTTTTCCCACTTTTCCTTAAGGCATTTGCATCAGATCTAGATGTATCTTTTGTTAATTGTTGTAGTAGTCATTTGTTGTAATAGTATTTGTAGTAGTAGTTATTATTTGTATTGCAGTTGTGCTTGGGGATTCCGATTTAGTGTTTCATTGTGGTAGAAACTAGCACTCATCCATCTCCTCTTGCCACCAGACTCTCCGGCTCTCCAGCAGCCACACTGCCCCCCTCCCCCTCTCCAGTGCTGGGCTCTCCAGCCCTCCAGCAGCCATGCTCCCCCTGGCACTGGGCTCTACACAGTTGTGTGCCCTGCTCTGGGCAATAATGAGGCATCCACTTCCCCTAATAGCCTCATCCCAAACCACCAGCACAAACAATAACACAGACATAAGCCCCTGGGCTATAACATAACAACAACCATGAGGGCAGCACTTTGCCCCTTTAAGAAGGCAAGCTTCCACCCTTAGGATAGCACTTAGCCCTGAGTGCCTTGTGAGCTCCTAGAGTCTTACCGTGCTTGGAGGAAGCAAAGCAGAAAGCATGGGTAGCTCTTGTGTGCAGGAGCTCCTTTTCTTGGCAGTTGTCAGAGAGGAAGAGAAGCGTGCTCTGAGCCCTGCCATGTTCCCTGGGCTCTGCCTCCTTCCATTCAGCTGACCACCTGCAGGTGCCAGCTAATTACTTTAAACTGTTACTCAGGTAGGGTGGCCATCATAGAGGACAGTCCGGTTGTTCTCTGTTCTTTATTGATACGAAACCGGATGCCTTTATATCCTCTGTTTTTCTCTTGAAGAGAAATAGAGGACATAAAGGCAAGAAGAGAAAAATAGAGAACATAAAGGCGTCCGGTTTTGTATCAATAGAGGACAGAGTAGCAGAAAACCGGAATGTCCTCTATGATGGCCACCCTATACTCAGGCAATCTGCAGCTGTGGAGCTCTGCCTAGCCTGCAGGGCTTCTTTGCTAGGTTGCTTCTGCCCTTAAAGAAGCAGATACACTTTAGTGCCCTGCGACAGGGTTAATTGTGTAAACATACTTTTCCTATCCTGAATCTCTCTATTACCGGATATTTTCTATCTGAAGTATTTGAGACTAGGACCTGATACCTGTTTAAAGAGACCTGAAATCCTAAGTAGTGTAAACATAAAAGGCACCCCCTGAATCCAGTAAAAAGATTCGTGGTGTTGTACAGCTGTTGGGGGGGTGGGGATCTTGGCTTATTGAATTACCTTTTACTTTTTAGAACACACGCTCTAAATAAAAATGCTAATCTAGCCAAATTTCTCACACCAGTTAGCTTTCTTTTGTTTAGGGTGAGAACCTTTTATGGAGATTCAAAAGATTTCTAAAACCCCACTCAGTTAGAAGCTTCCAATTTGGTAAGTGAGGATGATATAATGATTTAATATTTTGCTATCATTTCATCACTTTTTTTTTAGGTCTAACCAGCATTCCAAATGTTACTGAGATAAAAGAAGAGATGAACCTTGGTTTAACTCTAGTAAGAAACCCCAAAACAAAAGGATTTTTGGTAAGAATCAAAGCTGTATGCAGTAAGTACTAAATGTTATTCATGAAGATGTGAGACCTGTCGTGCTACATATTTAAATGAAATCTGAGCTGAAAATATCTCATTATGAAATGTAAATTACTGCCTGTTTCATATGACACTCTTCAAACCTACATTAAAACAATGTTATTTGGGTTGCAGTGTCTGGGGTTATAGGGCAGTTAGGAGTCGTACAGAAAACTGTAATGAGTGAGTATGTAATTAAAGGTTGAATATACATGATAGGAGAAGATGCAAGTTACACGGACTTACAAAGATGGCTTATCCTGTAGGCATTGAGTTCATTACTTCAGTGAACCATTTTGGCAGTAGTCATGTTGAACTTACATATATTAACAATAAACCAGGTTGCTTTTGTAATAAATCTTTTCTATTTCTTTGCGGTTGCATTAATCTGAAATCCTTCCTTGTTAACTTACAAGCAGTAACCCTGGAAAAATGTAATATCTTTTATAAATACAGGAACTGCTCTGTTTGTGTGTCCTTGTGGCTTTTCCCCTTCCATTCCAGGTTGTAATGCAGGAGCAGGCCATGGGATAACTGTGTCCCAGAAAAATACATATCCTGCATGCTGGAGATCTTGACTCTGAGAGTGTTTATACACAAGCTTCTGGAGTGGGACAGAGGTGCTTTAATTAGAGTGGCTCCAAGAGCCTCCCTAATTAAAGTGCCCTGAGCATCTCATGTATCACCATCCCTGCACCTCAAAATGGTAGCAGGGGTGTTTTATTTAAAGTTTATAAACAAGCTTTAGATAAAGTAACCCTGCCACCATTTTGAAGTGTGGGAATGCTGATAAATGAGATGCAGGAAGCTGCTGGAGCATGGTAATTTCCGTGCCTCAGAAGACTCAAATAATCGAGTCTGCTCCGACACATTGAAATTACGGTGTGTCAGAACAGCCTCCCTGGTCATATATAGGTACCTAGAAGGTCCACTGGAACTCCTCCTTATGTGTTTGGCTCTACTTCACTCTCAGTGGGGGCATCTACATGAGATGCTTACTGTGGAGTTGTTTAATTCGCTCTTGCAGTAAAGCATCTTCATCTACATGTGCGGAGCTATTAGGTCACAGGAAATTAATTAACTTGGCTGTAGGTGATTACTGCCCAATACAAGTACTATCCTGAGACAGAGTTATTTACTCCATTGCAGTGCATGTGTAGATAGTGTCTAGAACCTGCTGGCTAGCCTGGCACTTCATGCTGCAGCCAGCCTCATGCCCCAGCCCAATGGTGATGCATAGGGAGCACATATGGGTGCACACGCACTCCCTGAGCTTGGCAGTACACCCCTGCAAAAAGTGCTGGTGACGCTGCTGGTGGCACCTGCATGCGGTTTCTGTTTGCCACCTCCCCCTCCCCTCCATTGTCGACACTGCCAGCAGTGTCCCCCTCCCCTGCCATCAGCACTGCTGCAGTCGCCCTCAGGAGCTCCCTGCTGGGCCTGCCCCCGCTGCCAACACCACTGTGGCTACCTGTGGGAGCTCCCCGCTGCCACTGCCTGTGGGCAGTTGCTGTGCCCCCCCCAGCCTCTGGAGGCACATGGTGTTCATGCCCCAACCACTACCCTTGTAGTGCCCTCATGCCCCAGCCAGCCCCTTTCCAGCATGTTGAGCCAGGGCAGAGCAGTTCTGGGCTGGTTGGCTGACCGCTCGGATCCCCTCCCACCCCAGCTTAGCATTCTGGGGTCCCAGGTACACATGTAAATGCTTTGCTCAGGAGCAATAAACTGGTGTAAACTGCACCAGAGTTTATTGCATCACACTAATTTAATATGTAGATGCACCAAGTGTGACCTTCTGCCTAGTTGATGGAACAGCCCAAGAGAAGAGATGAAGTTATCCTAGATAAGTTTAAATAGTTTCTCTAAAGCTCCAAATCTTACTGGAGATCTATGGGTTTGGCTGTTTGCTTTTTTATATGGAGTGGCCATTAACTATTCCTTTTAGTGATTCATTGTATATAGTGCACTATTGGTAAGCACCTGCACCATACTGAGGTCAGTGGACTTTTTGAGGGAAAGGACTACTTGATCATCTATCTAGCTAGAGTGGCCTGGCAAACACAAACCATAACAACCTACACTTCAAGGAACCTAGGTAAGAAGAACCAGGTCCCATCCAAAGTGCTAGAGTACTTCCATACCTGTCCAGTGCCATCCCCTCTGGACAGGGTAGTTGTTAGTGAGAATTTGCCTCCAAATGGTATGGTTCTCAAAGACAGAGTCATAGAAACAGGATTTATTCATCCATAAGGCAAGCTTTTCTATAAGGTTGCAATTTACAGTCACTAGCTTGTGTCAGTCACAGGCTCAACTTTCTAGTGTGTGATAAGCTAGCTTCCTTCCTGGCCAGGGTGTCACTAGACATGGAAAAAGAATTTTGGTTTCTTGATGGCAGAGGGTTAAACAGTGGCTAAAACTAGCTTGCAAGAAACCTTAGTTTTACTGGGTATAATTTCCCAGAAATAGCAAAGGTCACCTGACACCCAGTATGGCCACAGGGATCCAGTTTCTGCTGGGGAGTACAGACCACTGTGAAAGACCCTTCAAGGGAGCAGAGTTGTTCAGCATCAGAATAGTTGATGCCTTCATATGCCCCTCCCTTGTCACATGCACTCTGGTACATAAAAAAACCACAGCAAGTAGCATACTTATAGTTTGTCAATTGTGGTCACACAATCCTTTTTCTACCACTAGTTTTCTAGGCCCTTAAAAAAAGATAATGATTCCATAGATTAATGTGCCCTGATCACCCAGATCATTTGGACTACTGAGAAAGCTGAAGCAGCCCACACAATACAGGAACCCTTTGGGACTCATCTTGCCTACTTCGGGCACATGTGTTCTTGTATGTTGTTTCACCTGACGACTCCCTCCACTTCCACTTCCTTCTTCAGGAACCTTTCTCAAATGGTCCTTCTATATCAAAAGCCCTATTTCTTTTTTTATTTTGTGTATGATAGAAGTCACAGACTCATAGAAAAATAGGGCTGGAAGCAATCTCTGGAGGTCATCTAGTACAGCTCTGACTCAAGGCAGGGATCATTTTTTTTCAAAAGCATTCCAACCAAGAACTTATCTATCCTGCTTTTAATTTTGAGGAATGGAGATTCCACAGCTTCCCATGGTAACCTGTTCCAGTGTTTACCACCCTTCTAGTGAAAAAGGTCTGTATAATATCTAACCTTGTTGCAATTTAAAACCATTATTTCTTGTCTTGCTCTCTGTGTGCACAGAGACTAATCTATCTCCATCTTCTTTATAACCACCCATCAGGCATTGGAAGACTATTATCAGTTCCCTCTTCCCTGGGCTAAACAATCCCATTTTTTCAACCTTTTAAGTCATGTTTTTTAAACCTTTAATCCTTTCAATCCTTTTTTTTTTTTTTTTTTTTGTTCTCCTCTATCCAATTTGTTTTCTTTCAAATGTTCTTTAATTTCAGTGGCCAAAACTGGATATGGAAGAGACATCACCAATCCTTCACCCTTACTAGAAAAGAAGGTTTTACAGCTCTAATTTTCTAATTCTAAGAAGGAAAGGAGGGTGTGTGACGTGTTGAATCTCAGAAGCTCATAATTTATAGTCCTGCTTGATTTATACTTGATTATTCACTTCCTGGACACAAGCAACTTTTTCACATCTCTTGAACTTGAGGATATGCATTTCCAGGTATCTGTCATACCATTACATGGGACATACCTGAGATTTGTGGTAGGTGCAAATCAATACACAGTTTTACCAGTAGGACTTTGATTTGCTCCAAGGATGTTCAACAAAGTGCTAAAAGTTATGGCAGCACACCTCAGTGTACTCTGACCTGGACAGCCAGCTGATGTGATGGTATTTCTCTTTCCTGATGTATTCCCAAATCTGTGCTTTAAAGTTGGAATCCAGAAGTTGAGTCTCACTCCATTTTAAAGACTCATGTTTATCAGGGTGGTCTTAAGATGTACAGCAGCGGTGGCTTATATACCCCAGAACAGGTTCTAGAACCTTATTGGCCTGATCCTAAAATTCAGATCCAATCCTTCCAATGCAAAAACAAATCTTTTTTCAGATCACACAGTTTTGCCCACTGTCAGGTCCCTCTTGTCAGATCATGAGCCTCTGAGTACAAGAAAAACATTTTCAGCACCCAGACATTATAGGTCAAAGTGTTTCACTTCGCACACTCAAATGGTACTTACCTAGCCATGTAACTGCTGTTTTGAGCACTTGTGCACACCTTGCACTCCTGTGCCACATGCAGTCTGAATGAAGAAGTGTCCACATGACTACAGAGACTGCTGTCTGGCTGGGGAGGTACACACACCTGGGTGAGCATTGGTCCCAAGATCATAGAATTATAGCTGGCCAGACCCCCACGATTGGTGGATTTAGCATCAGAGGAGAAGGAACTTAGTCAAGGTGCATCGAACAAAGATCTTAGCACTCGAACCATCCTTTTTTCCTGCTCAATTGTGTTAAGATTTTCAAAGAGTCCAACTACTGTGTTTGTGCCTATCATAAATCTAATCCTGTTGCAGGATCTCAGCCAAGTACTTTTGACTGTCATGGGTCCCCCAGTTGCACCAATGGCAACATTCTTCCTGTTGCAACCATCATGGGATATGGCATTTTGAATAGGTATCAACTTAGCAAGCCAAATTGGAAAGAAGTAGTCCATAGTTGCTGGCTCTCCCTCCCTGGTTCTGCATCTAGATACAGTCCCCAGATTCCTGTCAGAGGTCATTTCAGAGTGCCATTTGAGATGCACGTTTCCATATTTTCCCTAAAACTTCATGCAGAGGGTAGAAGAGTTTCTCAACACTTTGAATGTTGAACACCAAAATGTAGTTTATCTATAAAGGACAAAACTGTTTATGCCCTCTGACTTTGCACATTTATAGCCTGAAAGAATGAATGGCAAAGCAGTCTCCACACAGAGGCTGAATGGATAATGCTGCCCTGCAGCCTCAAGTCATAGGATGCAAACACACCAATAGCAAAATGTGCAAATGGACAATGCGTTCAAAGAACTTCAAGGACTGTTCAGGCATGTGACTCTTCATTCCCTGGACCAGCTGTAAAAGTTTTGTTCTATAGTACTTGGGACATTTTTTCTAGCTTATAATAAAGAATTGCAAGTAAATATTTCAGGCAAATTGTAAATTGACAGATTCAGTTCATGCATTGCTTCACTATTTTTTAACTCTCCAAAAGGATTATTTTCAAATAACACTTGTGAGGGGAAAAAAGACTGAGGCATATGCTATACATAGACTTTCACTTAAAAAAAGCAAGATAAATTTATTCTGTTCATAGTTAAAACAGCACTGAAATGAAAAATTTACACACACTACTATATATCACTCCATTTTTGTGACCCTGTGGAATATCTTCTATGCTTGTTTATAGATGGAGTATAAAATTATACCATAAGTGCCTACTAAAAGCTTGCATTTTCTGTGATCCATAAATGTGTATTTTGGATGTCAGGTTTACATGCTGCAGCTGATACATAAACAATTCTTTATAGTATTTGTACATTTTATACCCTTCAGACAGGTATGTTTAAAGATTTACCACAGCAATGGTAGAGTTTACAAAATGATGTCATATCAACACTATTACATATACTGCTGAGAGGTATTCATATTCCAGTTGAAGATGCTCACATCATACACATGTATAGTAACTAATGTAGTGAAATAGTAAATATGAAAGAGATTCAGCTGTACTTTTCTTTCTTAAACTAAATTAACAATTTGTTTTTAAATGTAGCTCATTTTAGAATGCTTAGTATTTTTTTCCATTGTAGCTTGAGGCCATCTAGCCATTTTTATTATCATCACTAGTTCGTTTTTCTAGGGTCCTTAAAAGGTGCTTAGAAGTGTATGTACATTATAAGCAGGGATCCTGGCTTTCTCCGATTTAAAAAAAAAAATCCCTAATTTTCGGTTTAAAAAAAAGTAACTCCAAATCCATTATTTAAATGAAACACCAGTAATAAAGATAGTTAGATCTATGATAGATATAGATATCTAGATATATATCTAAAATAGATAGATATAGCAGTGTTTTATTTTAATCATGGAAAAATGTGGATTTGGGGTAACTTTTTTTAACCGAAAATTGGATTTTCTTAATTCGGAGAGAACCAGGATTCCTGATGATAAGGTGCTTTAAAATGCCAACTTTCAAGACTGTGAGTGACTCCATTAAAGAAAAATGGATCTAGTCATATGCTTAAAATTAACCTTGTACTTTTAAGGCAAGGGTCTGAAAGAGCTGACCTGCAGGCCAGCGGCCTACAAAGCCACCTCTTCCAGCCTGCAGTAGGAAGTTGGGGGGCAGAGGGAAGTGGCCTACTGCAGAATCCTGGGCCCTGGTGGGCATGGCCATTGGTGGCAGGAGGGTGGGCCAGAGCTGTGTAGATACAAGCCCACTTGTCCTGTGGCCACTCGCCCTACCACTGCCAGTCCCACAGTCCCCACTGCTACTCTGTCACCATCCCCACTACTGCAGCCCCATGCCCTATGCCTGATCCAGGCAGTGAGGAGCCTTGCAGTCCAGATCTGGTGCAGGGTATTTGACACCCCTGCTTCAACACCGAGTGCTTTAGAATCAGTTCTCTGATTCCTAGAACAAAAAACCTGTGACAAACTTGAGCAGTTCTCAGCTTGTGACTGCAAAAGACAACCTTGTTAATTAGTCAAAGACATTAGACTTTGCATCAGACAGTGCATAGCAATTATAAACATTTAAAGTAATTTCAGTATTTAAAATGCTTGGGAAATGATTTAGGTTTAAACGAATCTCGTATGTTGGACCTGACCTTATCTGTAAAACATGGCTTATAACAGTGAGGCAGTATAATAGCTCATTTTACACAAATTGTCAAATGTTGTTCTCGCTGCCATTTATTAACATCATCAACTGTATGTCCCATATTGCAATCAACTGGTACCAAATATCCCAGAAAAATGTTATAATAATAGATCTATGAATCATATAGCACATATAATTAATACAGCTGGCACAAGCCTTGTCATATACTTGCCTTCTTCCTATCCGTGATCTTTTTTTTCTTCTTTTTTTTTGCGAAAGGGAAAGAGAAAATGAAAAATTAACAGAGAAGCTAGTCAAATTACTAGCACTAGTTATACAAGTGTGAGGGGAAGTGACCTGTTTTCTAAATGCAGCACATTCCCTGCTATTGCTTATGGCACATTTCTGAAAATATAGATGGGACTTGAAAAAGATACTGTACTGTCAGTACTGGAAAGCCTAATTCTCTAATCATCAGTAAAATATAAGCATAACAATACAAAGACTGACTCTGAAATCTTCATAGCCAATTTGCCTCAACCTTGACTGGGTAGGACTATGTGAAATAGTTAGTCCAGTTTCTCAGTTAATCAGTTTTAATTTCCATTGCAGAAATTTCCAGTTTAAATACCATTAATTGCCATTATGATTCCAGTGTAGATGCGTGTCCACTAAGAACCTAACTGATTTCACATATGCCATTGTTTGAACAACTCTCATTTGACAGTAGCTTTTCTGGATGTTTTTACACATGCTCTGGGATGGGAGGGAGGGATATTTTAATTAGAGTATCTCTCGGGACCTGTTCCAACTAAAATACCTGCAGTGTCTCATGTATTCAGCATCCTACACTTCAAAATGGTGGCAGGAGCACTTTAAAGCTCACTTGACGAGCTTTAGTTAAAGTGCCCCTGCCACCATTTTGAAACACGGGGCTGCTGAATGCACTTGACGCTGCGCCTGCTGCAGTGCATTCTAACTAGAATGCATTGGGGCAGGCATTGGGCATGTGTATAGGTACCCTTTGTCTTCAATTTAAGTACATAAGATGGGATGGGAGCTCCTGCATTACTGTGTTCAGTCCCTGCTGTTCATGTCATATAAATCCTTTTCTCAATCTTATCAAGCTCCACTTCAAAACTAGTAAGATTTTTGCCCCCTTTTCCTATCGGAATGCTGTTCCAGAACATTACTATTATGATGTTTATAAATCTTTTTCTAATTTCTATCCTGAATTAAGCCATGATCATTTTACACCTGTTTATGTTGTACTAACATTGCCATTACTTTCAATAGCTAAATACTTTAAATAGCTCTCACTCTGATGTTTCTCCTTCCCCATTGATTTTGTACACAGCAATTATACACCTCTCAGCTGTCATTTTCTTAGGGTAATCAAGCCAAGCTCTTTTAGTCTCTTTTCATAACGTAGGATATCCAGGTCCCTAATCATCCTAGCAACACTTCTCTGCATATGGTCCAGTTTAAAATCATTATAATTTAAAATGAAAGACTACATCTTGTGTTCTGCCACCATGATCATAGATTTTGCCAGTTGTTGACATACAGCATGGTTGGATCTGGAGCTCCAGCAAGGTCTTCTGTACTGTACTACATAGTTCCCCCAGTGGACCAACTAGATTAATTTTTGCTACTCAGGCAGTTTTTATTAATCCTTGGAGGCACAGCACCTAACATGTGAAGTCAGCACACATTTTAGCCTTTTATAGAAAGCCAAGGTCTTATATGGCACCTGAGAATCCTTCAGCATTTGTTGATATATTATAAAATAATGACTGCTGTTAGGAGCTCTTTTGGGTGACATGGATGACTTCAGTGGCTTTCAGATATAATCTGACCAATAGCCAGAGCTATATACTTTTTTTGTAGTGGTAGGTGTTTAGCAGGATTTCCAGGCAGAATCTGAAAGGACCATAGTATAAACACTCCTGCTTTGGTTCCTGCTTTTTTCCCTCCTTTATAAACAAAGGTATTATTCTCTACCCTCCAGTCATCTGCTACCTCTCCTGACTAGATAGTTTTTCAAAAATACTTGCTATTGGCCTTGTGATTTCATGTGCCAGTCCCTTCACAATGAAACAAGAATCAGCATCATCAATCAATAAATCTCTGAATTCCTGATGACTAAAGTGTGTATGTTTTTCATGATTCTGTATGTCCCTTTTTTTAGCTTCACTTATATGTCCTACCATGTCCAATAACATGGCAAACTCTGTAGCAAGTACAAAAGCAAACTGGTTAGAGCACATAAAGAGGGGATATACACACTAGCTCCTTGGTATGGTATTCCCTCCTGATCAGTTGAAGAGCATATTGCAGTGTGTTGTAGATACCAAAATTAGCTTTAAATGAGCCAGTTCAGGTGTGAGAAATGGTCTAATCATAACAATACAGAGGTCCGCACAGGCTAATTTAACCTGCTGGGAGGCTGAGGTATCTAGTTTAGAGGAAACTATTCCACTGACCTTGTGCACACTATTTAATATGTTGTTTTTATGAAGGTATAAAACTGGAGAGTACATGTTGTTTTATTTTTCCTCTATTTTTTTAAAGACGTGTGGTCCCTTATGGGCACAGCAGTGTGGAAGTCAATATTATGCAACGGGAGTCTGTTCTGAAATCAGTCCAAGTTTCCAGATCCTAAGAAGCTTTTCACCAGCTCTTCAAAGTAAGGCAATGCAGGCAAAATGATTAATCAATCTATTAATTAATCAAAGTCAAGACAGATTCCATATAGAGAACGCTTAACCTGATTTTTCAAAATTCAATTTACAAAGAGCCAGATTTTGAAGTTCACATGGAGGGCTTGATTCTGATATCTCCAGTTCTGCAAATCAGGAGTCACTCCACAGAAAACAGAGGGGTCACAGCCATGTAACGTGTTAGAGATAAAAGTAGGCCCCAAATTGGCCTATTTTTATGCTACGCTCATTGTGGGAAACTTCCTTGATGGCAATAAAGTTTGCCTGCTAAGAACTAAGTTTGAACCTCCAGGTTTGTCACAAGAGTTGTAAATAATACTGAAAATTCAATGTTCCTTATCAGTAACTTTTTTTTTTTTTTTTTTTTTAGAGTGTTCCTCCTTCATAGATGTTGTGGTTGTGTGTGATGAGTCTAACAGCATTTATCCATGGACTGCAGTGAGGGCATTTTTGGAAAAATTTGCACAAGGATTAGATATAGGCCCCACAAAAACTCAGGTAAGGCTATAACTAGGTTTTGAAACCCAAAAGGTAGTAATAAATAGTATTAGCCTTTTCCAATAAATTTAAAGGAAACTGAGACCAAGAAAGACAGACATTTGAAGTGCTCCAAATTCTACTCCCAATTTGAAGCATTTAAAATTCAGAGATTTTTTTAAATTCTGTACGAATATCAGGCCCCAAGCAGAGCACTCCAAAATCACCGCAGTAGCATGGAGCAGCGTTTTGTCCAGCAAGGGAGTGTGATAGGAGGTTGCTTGGTTCTGCAACTTCATCCCCTTGGGCCCTCCAGTTTCCAAGTTGTCTCAGTTCTTGGGCTCGGTATATTACTGAAGATGCCTCCACCCCAGATCCATGTGGCTAGAGGCCCCAAACAGAATAGGGATGACCCATGCCATGTGACTGGAGCCCCCTCTCTGGCCTATATCTGGAGTAGAGAAAGAGCAGAGCAATGTGTGATGCCAGAGGCCCAAACCACTATATTATTTCCAATAGGCAATATTATTGGAATGATATATTCCAATATACTATTGAAAATCTGTATGATTTTTTTCAATACCCTCACATGCCTGTTCTCTTTTAAGTGATAATGCATAACATTTTTTGCTGGGTAAATGTATTAAGAATAGAATAGAACTCTCTGCTCTTTAATGCATTATAGTTCTCAGTGGGTGCGTCTACACAAGACACTTTACTGCATAGTAGAGCTAATTACTGCACAGTAAACGCATGCAGATGCTTACTGAGCAGTAATTGGCTCTAATCATGAGTAAATTTGCTACCTGCAAATGCATGTAGAAAATTTACTCATGATTAGTAACTGTGCAGTATTAAAAAAACGTAATTGATGAAGATAAGGAAAATTTTCCACTGCTAAAAATTCTAACAAATTATAACAAAAATTACTGATTTTTGGTACTTAGCTTTGGCATGATCCTTATGGCATACTAGAACCTTTGTGTGATTTGAGATAAATGCAGTAGATGTTCTCAAGATATACCTAGCAGTGGGCCTTTTCCTGAAATGTAAGATATACACTTATCTAAAGTTCACCCACTACAGTGCATCTGTTTTGAAATGTGGATCTAATTTGAACCCACAAGTTAATACCTCAGAAATTCAGTTGTGCAGCATAAAAATTCAAGACATGCTGCTGTGCAGAAAGAAATGTGAGAATCCAATTAAGAATCAGGAACTTAAAACATGCAGTGCAAAGGCTGCCTGAGCAAACTCCTGCTAGGCCTTTCTTTCTTTTTAATTTTTTTTCCTTAAACACAAAAACTATGAAATCTAAAATCTACTATGGACACACTTTTTACTCTGCAGAACATTCATGTATGAATTGAACCACAGCACAAATACTCAGGGCCAGGCAGGTGAATCCAACAGAGAGACCTACAAAAATGCTGACCAACTTCTTAGGTGCTGGGGAGACGATAGACACCTATGTTTTCTTTAGTAAAGGTATTTAAGTGCAGAGATGGATCAGAAGGGGGACAGCAGCTGCCACACCCACCTTGGTTGTTTTGTACTCTCAATGCAGGATCTGGCTAGAGTTCCTGCTTTTGTTCGTCTCAGGATCCCAGAGGCTAAGCACTGCTGCCACTGCTCATCCGCTCCTTTCTCCTGCTGCTGAATTCAGTGGGGAGGAAGGGAAAAGGTGAACAGCAGCAGTGTTCCCCCTTGGGCTCTGGAGCCACATGAAAGCAGGGGCTCCAGCCAGACCCTGCCCTGATCAGCTGGTTTGCTCAGAACTCATTGCTCACATAGGACTCCAGTAGGAATCCATGCTGACCAGGCAGTGAGCTCAGAGCTCACTGTGCATATGTGGCACAGCCACCATACCTTTCTCTGTTCCTAGATTCACTGCCAAAATTTTGTTTGTTTGTGTGAAAAAATGTAGAAAAAAATGTAGAATAACTTTGTGGCTGGTTCCTATCATGCCATGTGTAGGTAGCTGCACCCCTGTGGTTAGAAGTCTGCAGGTAATGGGGCTCCCAGCAGTAGGGGAGCATCATGAAATCCCACGGATGGGAGCCCCAGTAACTGATCTGGGCTCCCAGCCATGGGGGCATACCATGCACTCCTGAGGCTGGGAGCCCCATCAGCTGAGGGACTCCTAATCTTGGGAGATTGCTACTTGCCATACAGGGGGAGCCCAGGGTCACAATCCCAGGCTTCCCCTGCACCAGCAGTAAGGCATGATAGGATAGGATTTGATGCTCAGTCTCACAATCGCACCGCATGTCATGCATGCATGACATCGCAGGAAGCTTAACTGTGTGGATCATACATCAGATCCCATCAGACTTTTACCTGGACATCTGGGAGGAGTCCAAGAGATAGCAGGGGAAAAGCACTATTAGCTGAGACCTCCTTATCCATGCCATACCAGTAAACATTACTCATGCCTGCTCTTCTAATAGAAGCTGTGTTGAGAACTTTTGAAGAAAAAAAAATAGTGATTATATAAGTTTTGGTTCATTGAATTTGTTATTGAGTAGGATAGATTAAAGACGCAAGATGTAAATTTATTTGAGTTATGTATTGTTACATTTTGCTTTACAAAATATGCAAGAATGTTATTTGAGATCATATGTACTGAAGGAAAAGTATAAATTATTTTTTTTATCTCTAGATATTGTACATCATTAGCTTGACAAAAAGAAGTTTGTATTATGATTCTATGTGATTGATTTTAATTCAGGGCTTTATGCAAATATACTTTGTTTATTGTTGTTCAGGTTGGCTTGGTTCTATACGGTAATGATCCAAGGGTACTATTCAACTTGAGTACTTACAAAACAAAAGATGAAGTTGTTAAGGCAATGTCAGCTACTCAGCAAGAAGGAGGAACTTTGACTAATACTTTCAAAGCTATTGACTACGCAAGGTAAAGTATACTGGTAATTATTGTGATATGTTTCTAACTAAGGATCTTGCAAGGTGATGAGCTTGCCTTGAGGGTGCTATGTTTAAAGTCAAAATAGGCTATATTTCAACTCCTGACTCAGTGACTCTCAGGTTATTCATTTAGGCCCCAGCTACATGTTACATATATTAATCAACTGGTTAGTTATGCAATAAATCTGGACTAGCCACACATACAAAGTAATTATCACACTGTAAAAATGATTATCGAGTTACAAAACGAGCCAACCGGCTGTAAAGTTAGTGCTTGAAAGTGTGTAACAGCTTTATCTGTAGCTGGTTTCTGTCCAACTTTAATTTAAACAAGTATCAGGGCTCTTAGGCACCTCTTCTGACTGCATTTAAGTCCAGGTTTTCAGCAGCATAGCACAGATATCTTCTTTAGTTTCCTTGCCTCATTGTTGTCACCTAAAATGGAGCCTATTCCTGACATTTTTGGCTTCATGGGAATATTGTGAGCAAAACTGGTGAAAACTTTTCACTTAATAATTTTTGGACAAAAAAACCCCTAGCTTCTTTGAAAAGAGAATGGACTTCTATTGGAAATATCATTTGTAGTTAGTTTTTTTTCTCTTTTTTTTTTCAATTTTTAAACATTTTTATGGCATTTGATCTCTGAGCAGCGCTTTTGAAAGCCTAAGCATTATTCCTATAACTAGCTAAGATCTTTAATTTTAAAAAGAAAAATATTGCCAGTGTATTTTGTTGAATATCAGTGATAGAAGCATTAATGAATGTATGCATATAAAACAACATCCTTTAAATTCATTTATGCCTAAGAAGTCTAATGCTTTGTTACAGACGTCATGCTTTTTCCCCTGAGTCGGGGGGACGGCAGGCAGCCACAAAAGTAATGGTTGTTGTGACAGATGGTGAATCGCATGATGGTTCTGCTTTGGAAAAAGTGATAGCTAAATGTAATGAAGACAAAATAACCAGATTTGGCATAGCTGTAAGTAATATTATTTTAATGCAATTTTGGCAAGGATGTTTTAATTAAAAGTGGATATATGTATGTGTCATTACATCACCAAGATGGGAAAGGGATGGAGCTCATATTTGGCAACCAATGTAATTGAAGTTTTTGCATATAATTAATAGTTTATATTAATTATCATTGTCAGTTAATGTTCTTTGGCTTAAAAAGTAGGATTAGTGAACCCTGACCTTTCATCAGTGTTATACTCTGTAGTTTCTTTTAGATTTCTTTTCCCATTTGAGTTTTGTCATGTAAGAACACAATACTTTTAAAGCTGGCAAGTTTGACAAAAATGGTTAAACAGTGTGGGTTTTGATTTTTTTACCCACCGCCTTTCTCTGTGAATGGTCTTTTACAGATGTATGAAGGGAATGGAAGATGCTGCAGTTTTCATGCATCTGTTTTGTGGTCATTTGGCATGGGTGTAAATGACTGCAGAAATTGCAAAGCTAGAGTATTCGGATTCAATTTCTTGACCTTAATATTATGATTGCCATCATACTTTTTATTTTCTTATCTACTAACATCAGTTCATCTTACTATACATGTCAGGTGGTCAGTGTAAGATGTTGGGTTGAGAATTGCATGAATAATTTGTGAGGGAAATGGATTTTGGCTGGAGATTGTACATTAACTTCAGTTTCCTGTCATATATTGAGTATCTGCATGTGTAATACTGATGGAATTAAGTCACACCAAGGTTTCTTTTTCTCTTTTTCAAGGTTTTAGGATACTTAATCAGAAATGAACTTGACACTAAAAATTTAATTAAAGAAATCAAAGGAATTGCTAGTCTTCCAACAGAAAAGTATTTCTTTAATGTGTCCTCTGAGGCTACACTTTTGGAAGAAGCAGGAACACTGGGAGACCGTATATTTAGTATAGAAGGTAATATACTCCAGGGGTCTTAAGAGCTATGCCAGCTTATACCAGCTGATGTACTGAAAGATTACAATAGTCTGTCTTCACACTGATATCCTTGTTAATATCTTGTAAATGTGGATGATTCCTGGGCCTTATTAAAATCTTGATAAATATTACCGTTTAAATATTAGATTTCCATAGTCAACAACGCTGAGTATATTTTAAGAAGACGTGGAGTTTTGAAAGCATATCATTTATTTGATATTATATAATTATTGCTTATCATTTATTTGTCAAGTTAAATATTCAGTCCTGCTCCACTTGCCCTCAGCAGCACCAGGATTGGGCTCAACATCTTGGACAAGTAATATTCTACTGGTTTAAAAAATATATGAATAACAAAGTTATGTTATTGCACCAGGTACCGACCAAGGCAATACATTCCAAATGGAAATGTCACAAGTGGGCTTCAGTGCTCTTTATTCACAAAAAAAGGTACGTATAGTGAATCATTTAGTGTTAGTATAGTGTCAGCATTGGCTTACACTAGATATAATAGAAATGACTAGAGATATAGAAATGAAATATAAATTAAACATAATAAACAACAATGCAGTATAAAAAAACTACATTTTATTTATGATTTTTTCCAGTACAAACAAGGAGAGCAGCACACCATGGTTTATCTGTATTAACATAAACTGAAGGACCTGGCAGGTGTTATATTTATGGCATGGTTAACGTATGAATCATGCTATAAATAGTAATAGTAGGCATATCTACATGAGACGCTACGTTGCATCAGCAGACGCAAACATAGTGTCAGTGGGCCCTCACTGTAGCATGTCACTATGGTGACGTAGCAGCTAAAAATAACCATGCAACAGCCGTTACTGCGCCATCCTTTAGTTCTTCCTAAAGGAGGTATTAAATAACGACGCTGTAACAATGGTGCTGTAGGGGCACATATAGACGCACCCAGCGTGCCACACATTGAAGCCAATTTATACCATAATAATATGACAGATGAGCCACAAAGACATTCCACATTTAATGTGGAACATCTTTATGCCTCAAAGTGTGTGGCACGTCAGGGCTACCTCACACAACATTCCAATGCTCAGCTGAGCGTCCGGATCCAACATGGAGCAACCACAGGGTCTGGGATGCAACTATCCCCTACCCAATCATCAGGACCAGGCTGGTGGCAGACCTAAGTCCAGGACCTGGCCACCGCTACCCCCTTTACCCTCCTACGCCACTCTGGCCCTGATCCCCAGAGGCAGATGGGATCAGGGTTGCCATGAGCCTGACTTTGAGGAGCTGTAAAAACTGCAGTTGCAGCCTAGCTGTGGGTGTGCTTTCTAAATATCCCCAGGCAATGGAAACCAAGGACGTAGGGGCCTTTCCTTGATCTCTGGGACCTAACACTTAAAAACTATAGTACTTGTTCAGAGTTGGAACTAATTTTATGGACTATTTCAAGAACTGTGTGGCATGTCAGGAAGCACAGTTTTTGGGATCTGGCATAAAATTAATCGGATACCAATTGTGCAAGTAAATTAACGTCTGTCAGCCATTTGAGTTACAGCTCCCTGACATTTGGTTTATTTATAAATTCATAAAAGAGGGAGAAAATATATTAGGTAAAGATGGAAATCCTATTTCATGCATTATACCATTTTCTAGTAATGATAATTAATGTTGAATAATCTGTTCTACATTTAATAGGTTTTTTCAATTGCTTATGATTTTTCTCAAACAAATTCTGCAAATTAGAGTTCAAATTTTGGATGTTTGATTTCAATCCTATGAGGATTTTTTTAAAAGGTTTTTAGTCTAAAGAAACTACAGTACAGTATTTTTAAGTTAGGAATATTTTATATTGTAACCTTATACATATAACTTAGAATAAATACTGTAATACTATAAAAATATTTTTCTTCATAAATAAGTTTTAGAACACTTCAACCACAGTTCTAGAGTTCCTAGGCTAAATATCTAAAATAGCTTTTAAATTTTTTTTTCAACTCTGAAAACCTAATAATTATCTCCATTTAGTTATTTCTTCCCCCCAAAAAATTCTAAAGCAATTTAAAGGATAAAAAAGAACTCCAATATTAATCCAGTATAGAAGGTATAAAAAATTTACTTACAGATAGAAAATAGCAAAAATTAAGAAAGTTGTTTTTCCAGTGTTAATTGTTAAATTAGATATTACATTTTTATAAATTTTATAGATTTGTAGGCGTATATTGGTTTAAAATTTTGTAAAGACTTGGATACTGTCTTGCTGGTTGCAATATTGGAAGCCATTGTGTCCACAGAATTCAAGATCTTTGTTTATTATGATGTCCAGCTTACACCTGAGTTTTACAAGCATCTAAATAGTAACACGATGATGATATCATTCATATAATTTATCTCCCAACTCCCTTGTGCTAAGCAAAGAAACAGGAAGTTCTTACATTTTGATTTTACTGTTTTAAGGATGTTCTGATGTTGGGTGCTGTTGGGGCTTATGACTGGAGTGGAACTGTAATTCAGGAGTCATCAAACAAAGTGACCACATTTCCTAGTCAAGCATTTGAACAAATTCTACAAGACAGAAATCATAGCTCATACCTAGGTAAGGGGCTGAAATATTTATTGCCTAATATGTCAGAATTTTATCCATCCTACAGATTACTTTTAAAAACTGACTTGGGAGGAAAAAAGAATGCTGAACATTAGGCCTGCGCAAAGCAGCTAGTATTCGCTTCGGATTCGGACGATTTTGGGGGACAGTGATTCAATTCGGTGATTCAGATCACTGTCCTGATTCAATTTGGCCGAATCTGATTCAGAGACTCAGCTGCTGCTGAATCTCTGAATCAGCCAGGCCCATGCCCTGCCCACTCTCCCAGCCTGGCAATGGCTGCCCCACCTGGCCCAGCTCCTGGCACTTGTTAAAAAAAAAAAAAAAGTCCTGGCTCACCGGGTGCTGCTAGGAAGGAAGGCAATCCCTGCTGTCCCCCACTGCCCCACGCTGCGTGGGGGGCTCTGCACAAGCCCCCTGAACCCCCTTCCTCACTCGTCACTCTTTTCTGAAGATTCAGAGAGCTTTGAATCAATTCAGACCTTTAAATTGGTCTCCTGATTCAATTCAGATTCGTAGATTCAGCCACCGAATTGGGCCAAATCTCCGCATCGAATCACCACCCGAAGCTTCGCACAGCCCTACTGAACATTAATCTCTTTTATTTACTGATCATGGATTCAAATAAATCCTTATTATTTTAATTCTCCATAAAATATGGATGAATAACTGAAATGTTTAATGGGATGTTCTGAAATCCCCTTTAAAAAATCACAAGGATATAAGAAATTGAAGGAACTGGAAAAGGCTATATAGTGCATTAAATTTATGACTGTTATTTCTGTTTACCTATTTATTCCTCCATTACAACTGGATCAAAAGCTGCTCAGTTGTCATCAGCTCATCTATGCTCTTTCTTTTTAATTTTGGTTCATGGCTTTAGAAACATGACTAGAGATTAACACAAGTTTTATGAATATCCACTGTTTGTTTTCAGAATCATTCCTGTTCTCAGCCAAACCAGCCAACTTGATTCTCTTAGTTCAGGGCTGTCTAACTTCTGGGCCACTAGGGGCATAGGCAACACGTAGTGGGGGGGGCACGTGCCCCCCCGAGATTGGCTACCGCCAAAACCGCCATGGCTTCTGCGGGTGGTCAAGACTCGCACATGCCCCCCTCCTTACACCAACGCAGCCGATGGGGTCTGTGGGCAGTCTCCACTTGCAGCTCGCCACCCCCGCTGCCAACACTGCCTGCAGCAGCTAGGGGCAGTCTCCGCTTGCTGACGCCAGCAGCAGCAGGTGGTCCATGCTCACCACTCGCCACCATCGTGCCCCCCCCAGTCTCAAGAGGCACCAGTCATTCAGGACTGGAGACCACACATTGTGCAGATTGCTCACTATGCTGCCTTCCCCCTCCAGCCAGGCCCCCGTGTCATGTGCGTGGTGAGGGAAGACCAGCTTCCTACCACCATGTACACAGCCTGCTTTCTCCCCCTCCCCATACCATCCCTGTCAGGTATACCGTGCTGGAAGCCCAGCTCTTTTATTTGCCATGGCTGTATCTTGTGAGGCCTAGCTCCTTCCCTTGTTGTGCATGCAGCATGCACAGTTATACTCCCTTCCTCCTTGCTAGGCACACTATGCAAGTAGCAGCCCTCCTGCTGCCACTGCACATGCAGCAGGAAAAGGAGCCAGGCTGTATGTGCAGCCTGCAAAGTCCAGCTTCTGTTTTTTTTTCTGAGTGAAGCATAAGCATCTTGGAAACACTGCTGCACCCACAGCCCAGGTACTCCAGCTGTACTAGCCCACCCCTTGGCAGTAGGGGCAAGAACCAGAAGCTGGGAGAGGAAGGGGAAATCCAGAGAACCCTGCTGGCACTGGAACAGGAGCTCCACTGAAGTGGAGTGGTGGTTGAGCAGCAGTCCAAAGATGCATGCTAACCTCTTGCGTGCCACATATAGCTCATAGGCCACCAGTTGGATAGCCCTGTCTTGGTTTATTAATCTGCTACGTTGCATCAACTATTTTTTGCAAACCTATCTTCTCTGGCAACTTATTCCTAAAAGAATACTTATTCACAAGTTAAGTATCGATTTCTTATCCTTGAAATATTTGCTAGTAGTAGAATTTGCTTTCTAACTTTTTTCTTCTTTATCATGTTCTGCTTTCTGTGGTTTGGTGATATCCTGTATCCACCACAGTGACACATTATGCACTTTGAAAAAGAAAGAGATAGGAGAGGGTCATATAGTGTGCAATAATTAAAAAGACCATTTTTGTTTGGGTTTTCATCATTTATCTGTGCTAGCTTTGTTTTTTTTCTTAGTGACATACTGCTCCGTTAATCCCTTTGGGATCTTACCAATGCCCAATATAAGGCTTTTCCTAGAAGAAATTTATATATTGCCTGAGAAAACCTCTCCTTTTTTAATGCTGATTTGAATTAATTCAAGGTGCACATTTTTAAAATCACTTATTCTAATTTATTTTAGCCTTCTTATAGGAAGTGGTGAGACATTGTGTCCTCTAACTGTGTTTTGCTCTTCAGTGTAAGCTGAGGTACTATAAAACAAAACAATTTTATTTTCTTTTGTTAAAGTAAAGTTAGTGTAGTAAAACAAAATATACTGTATATACAGATTTACAGTGGATTTTATATGGATTTAAAATGTTTTCAGGTATTAAAGACATTCAAAGCAGTGGTACTGTGTCTTGTGGGAAAGCGTGGTGATGCTATTATAGTAACTACGTATTTCTCCGCAGGCCTACCCAGCATGAAAATTGGCTCAGAGGTTTTTTCCTCATTCATTATTCTAGGGCTACCATTTCTACCATCACACCCAGATGACCTCTTTGTACTCAGCACCTTACTAAATAAAGAAGACTATTGTTAGAGTTTCTCTATCCAGGTGCTAGAAGAATTTTTATTTTATTTTCTACCTTTGAAAACAATATCTCCCTAATAAATTCAAGCATAAGTGAATTTGGTACATACATGTAACATATTTTCTAAACCCAAATCTCCAACCTGGCTGCATAAATGTCCATAACTAAGACACCAGATCATTTCATCTGTACTGCTCTTACAGATAACTAACTCTAACTACTTTTCCCTGATATCTCATATGTAGCATGTTAACTTCTGTTCCCAGGTTATTCTGTTGCTGTTATCTCAACTCAAGGGGCTGTTTATTTTGTTGCTGGTGCACCAAGATCCAATTACACTGGCAGAGTAGTGGTTTATGAGGTTGACAGCCATGGCAATGTCACAGTCATTCAGTCCCAGAGAGGGGAGCAGGCAAGTATAAATATTTGATCACCAACATTAATTCTGTAGATGTCTATTTTTTAAGACACAGCAGTAAAAATACTTATTCATATTTGCTCTGTTATACATTTCTTTTGAAAATTCATATTCTTGCAAAACATTTAGAATCCTGTCTGACCCTTTCACTGCAGCTATGCTCTTTCAATGTTTAAGACACACAATGTAACTTTCAGAGAGTGTTGTATTTTTCTGATTATGCTTACATGCAGTCAACCCTGCATATAAATAAACCCTGCGTTTTCAGGCTTCAGTGTAGGGGAGAGAGCTTCTTTCCCTAAGGATAGTAAATACATACCAATAAAGACCTTGAACAGCTTTTGCTCTTGCCAAATCCCATCAAATCAAATAGCCAAAAAAAGGACCCAATAGGTTGAATACACTAAAAATATTGTTTTAAAAAGTACACTAAAAAGGTTTCTGATTTGGCATTTTTATTGCACACACAAAAATATTGCAAGTAGTTGAGTCTGTAACATTCAAGGCCCAATTTTTAGTTTGACCACTCCTTATTATATAATTTGAGTATGATCTTTATGGTTCTTCTGGAGGATCATGTTCTAAAATAGTATAATTTATAACATATATAAAAATGACTCTCTTGCTATCAATTTCAGATTGGGTCTTACTTTGGCAGTGTGCTATGCTCAGTGGATGTTAACAGAGATTCAGTTACAGATGTGCTATTAGTGGGGGCACCGATGTTTATGAATGACCTAAAGAAAGAAGAAGGAAGAGTTTACATGTTCTCCATAAGACAGGTAATAATTAAATGGATGAATAGCTTGCATTGAGATTTGGCATTTATATCTATCATATTTTCAGTTCTTACTCCAGGCTCTTGTCATGGTTTTCTGGTACTGAAGTCTTACTGAGAAGTAGAGTTATAACTGCAATTGATCAAGGAATCGTACTGTACCAACAAATAGCAAAAAGTGATCCATGACCTAAAAAGCTTACAGCCATAATATTTTGGCCAGTGAATTGTTTGCAATCTGATTCTGATTTTGGCAAATCTGTTCATTAGTTGTTGTTCATCCCAAAATCATTCTGATAAATAATCTCTGCTTATGCATTGTCTGTAAACCATTAAATTGCTTATTCTCTATTTATTATTCATGTTTTCTCATTTATCACCTCACCTCATTTAAGCTACAGAATATTATTTCTACCTCATGATTGGCTGACTCAAATCTTTTAAAATCCTCTAAATAACAAACATCCAGGAGATATTTTCAAATGACTGAATATTGGCATTAAAATTCCTGAAACTTTTGGAATCTATGAACAGCCTCAAGAGTTAGTGGTAAACACCATATTCAAGATAACTCTATTAATCATAGAAAACAGAATGCAGATTTTTATTTGTGAAACCTACAGATCAAGCGGTGTTACTCTTCTCCTGATTAGAGTTACCCTTACGGATTTGGTTGTATAGATAGCTCCTGTATTGAAACCAAGCAGACAAATCAAGTAGCATATAAGGACTGCAAAGCTGTTGCCTGTGTAAGTAGGTGGATAGATCAGTCCCTATCTGCAAAATAGTTTTGTATTTGTTTGTTTTTTAGCTTAGAAATGTCTTGTAGGGAACACAGACAGTTTCAGGGAGAGTGGAGGTCCCATAGAGAGAGATTTCTTATCTGCAGAACTGAGTGCTGGGGGTGAAAGATGAATTCTCACTTCTCAGAGCTCCAACTCTGCTGTTACAGGCTGCTAAGCAGGACAAAAGTGCTACTGTTGACAGCTGACATACCAGCGCTATGTGGGAATGGAAAATTAGGCAAAAAGAAAAATAGAACTTGATGTAAGAGGTTTTCAGTTTTATAAATCGAATAGATTGGAAAACTTCTTAATACTTTTCTTCTTTTTAAGTGACAGAATCAATTATATTTTAAAAATATTTGTCAGAATGTGGAGAGTCAGTGATTTAAATGGGGGAGGGGCGGGGTATAATCTGGCCCCTGGTGCCACCCGGCTGCCCATGGGTCTCAGGGTGACCCACAGGCAGTATGGGGTGCACCAGATGGCCCCATGCACTGCAAATGGTGCCCACTCCAGCTTGTGTTGCAGAGTAGGAAAGCCCCAGAGTGGTCATGTGCCACCTTTAGCATCATGTTCTCGGGCCATGCACCAAAGCCCTGTAGCAGTGGTTCCAGGGCCATGCAGCACAGTCTTGTAGTGGCAGCTCCAGACCATACAGCACAGCCCCAGCATTTGGCTGCCGCATACAGCACAGTCCTTAAGTGGCCAGAGCAGGACCAGGAGGCCCATGGCGGCCTCTCCAGGACTTGCACTGGATCGAGAATGCATGGCTGGTCTCTGGGTCTGGTCTGGCCCATGGACCATCCCTGTGCCACTTATCTTTCCCACTCATCCAGATGCATACTACAGGGCCAGATAAGTTTGAGACCCCTTATGTAAAAATAAAGTTGATTTGTATAAATTACATACCTCACTAGAATTAAATTGCCAGCCATTTTGGATAAACAACCTGACCATCATTTCTAGCATTTTCTGTATACAAAGCGATGACATAAAGCATGGCAGCTATGAAGATTTAAATGATTCTTCCACCCTTTTTCCTTAGTTGGCATTAAAATGTTCAAGAAATGAAAATTTTACACACCTGGGTTTTGCATTAGTTAGCTAGGAAGTTCTGGCCTGCTTTCAAAGAATTATGGCCAGTCACAAAAATTCCCATTTCCTGTGCATAAGAATTGGTAAGCCAAAACTGGAAATTTTAGTTATTGATGTATCTTCTAAAAATTTTGAAACACTTAAAACAATAACATAAAGACATGGATCTTTAAGACATATTTAAGTTTATATTAGCTGTAATTCTGTTATGCAAAATATGCTGTATTTTTTCTGCTGAAGTATTTGCCACAGTTATGGGATATAACAATGCAAACTGGACAGTGGGATGGCAGATGATATTCAGTGTTGCTAAGACCAAGTTAATACACATTAGAAATAATAATACACAGATTTTTTTCCATTTTGTTTGACCTAGTAAAACAATATTTTTGTTTTCTTTATTTATTTTTAAGGGAATTTTGGATCAACAAGAACTCTTAGAAGGTCCAAACGGGTTAGAAAATGCTCGGTTTGGATCTGCTATTGCAATGCTTTCAGACGTTGATTTGGATGGTTTTAATGATGTGATAATAGGTGCACCTTTAGAACACCAAAATGCTGGAGCAATTTACATTTACAATGGAAATCAAAAGACACTTTGCACCAAATATTCCCAGGTAATTTACTTTGTTAAATACTATTATATTCCAAGTCTTATGTTTCAGTATGACAATTGAGCTAGATTCAAGATGGAAGATTAAATAAAATGAGGGTTTATTCTGAGCTGCTCCTTTTTCCTCTTTAAATGGCAGCATTGCCTTCTGTTTGCTTTTTCAGCACCATTTAAATTATTACTGTGATGGTGAGACTGGTAATATTGATATTAAAGGCGGAGAGATAAGTGATGTGAACATATGTAGGGAAGAAGTGTAAGGCTACTATGTATTTTTGACTTTTGTACACCAAGGAAACTCATTTTCTGAAAAGTGTTTTTTCAGGCTTTTTTTGCAACTTTTTCTAGCTGTGGTACACCAGCAAATATTGGATTAATCCCAAATTTGAAATCTTTCAATATATAGTAGCTAAGGAAGAGACTTGGAAAGAAATGCATGAAAATTTGGCATCCAGCTCCCACTACTAATAACAGTAAATATAATAGTACCACCTATGTGGTATTGTTATTGTTGTTGTTTTTAGCAAAATAGTTTTTCAATGAGAACTTTCCTCCTGCTGAAAGGCTTGTTAAATTCCATTAAATTTCTTATACTTGGCCATATTGATTGATGGGAATAAAATTTTCTAGTAAAAGAAAGCTGGAATACAGCAATCTGTTAACTTGGGACCAGAGGAAAAAATTGCTTAAAAATAATACAGAAAATATCCACAACAAATTGTCTAAATGAACATGTTACATATTAACACAGTGCCTACAAAATTCAAATGCTAATGCTTCTCTTCGTTGCAATTATGTGCAACATTGATTAACCAGGCTCTTTTTTCCAGAAAATTACAGGATCAGACTCTGCTTTTAGAAAGCAACTCCAGTACTTCGGAAGATCAGTAGATGGGCTCAGAGACTTAAATGGTGATGACATTACTGATGTTTCTGTTGGTGCTGACGGAAATGTCGTGCAACTCTGGTTAGTCAGTTACTTTAATCAGATAGTTTTTTTTTTAATATTTCAAGTGTAAGTGGAGTACAGTCATTTAACAAAATGGGGGGAAACACTGCTATGGGTATGGAGCTAATTTTGTTCTTTGTAATTATGCTAACATAGTAGCAAATTGAAAAATAGTATTGGACTCGGTTACTTTTAATAACAAATGACATTTTGATAGACTGTCCTGTTTGAAAGAGTTGTCCAGTAAAGTAAGCACGTAGAGCAGTGAAAAAAAAATTGGCACCTCTTTTTTAGCAAAATTTATTTTTGTCCTGAAAGCAATTGCCAAGACAGTTTTGCCAGTTCTACAAAAAAATCACTTCACAAGCAGAAAATGTTGTGTGTTTTCCTAAGCCATGGTTTTTTTTTCCCCATGCACATTGGAGTACAGCTTAGTTGAAACACAACTTTATAAATAGCTTCTCTCTCTCAGTGACTTTTGTCCATATCAGGACTGATTATTGTGAGAGGCATCTTTCTTTGAAAAATAAAAATGTTCATTAATAAAGAAATGTAACTTTTCTGCATTTCCTCAGATAATGTCAGGGACTTTCCTAAAAGAATGATTTAGGGACAGTTGCCCTGAAAGTCAAATATAAGAGTTTGATTTGGTCTAACTGGTGAAAAATTATTAAAAGTTCATTAAAACAATCATGCAAGAGGCAAAGATTTCTTAGGGTAATATCTTTTATTGGACCAACTATGTAGGTGGGATAAAGTTAGACAAGCTTTTGGATGAAAGACATTCTTCATCAGGTCTCACTTACCATAAATATCCCATTATGTTATATCAAAGGTTTTCAACCTTTTTGGAGCAGTGTACCCCTGGTAGCCAGATGTGAAGCAGTGTACCCCCAGCAGCCAGACACGGAGTTGGGGGGTGGGGGGGCGGTGCGTGGCTGGATGCGAGGGAGGGTGGGTGGCAATGCGCCCGGACACAGAGCATGGGGGTTAGGGGGTGCCACACAGCCAAATGCGGAGCAGCGTCAGCCTCTGCATGCGAGCTTCCCCCACCCCCCGCGTCTAGCCAGGCGGGCGACACCTGTGTGGCAACACGGGATGGTGCATGTCAGTGCTTCTACCCCACCCGCCCACATGTACCCCCTAGGACCTTCTCAAGTACCCCCTGATGTTATATCAGCTACCATGACTACATAAGAAATGTTTCAAAAAGAGGATTAGCCATTTTAAACCTACTTTTTACCTACAGCTACACTTATGAAGTCCAAAGAAAACTACCTACCAAACTGGCATGTTGTTTACAATAGGAACCAATAACTAAAATATTACAGGCAGGCCCATCCCAGAATAAAGCTTCTGATTTATCAAGAGTCCTTAAAACCCCACTTAGCCATTTCTTTTTATGTTTCAGGTCACAAAGCATTGCAAATGTCTCCGCCAGTGCCTCATTTGCACCTGAAAAAATCAGTCTGCTGAACAAGAACACTGAGATACTTGTTACCATATGTTTTGATGCCACATTCAGGCCTGCTAATAGAAATAACCAAGTGGGTAAGAACAGCCAACACATTGTTTACATCAGTTCTGTTGATAATGTCGTAATATAAATATAAATATAAAGGAAGATTAAAAACAAGCCCTGGATGACAAACCAGAAAAGAAGGAATTACCACAATATTTAACTATAAAATATATTTCTTTGTTTCATTTTTAAATCCCAGCGGTTAGTATTTCCTTATTGTCTTTGAAAACTGAAGGAGAACTTCCTTTAAAGGGACAGGGCAGTCTCCTCACATCTACCAAAAAGCACCATAAGGGAGAGGAATAAAGGTCAGGGATATCAAGTAATTTTACTGTTATTCCCCCTTGAACTCACCAGCTAGTCTTTGGCTGGGCCACTCTGATCAACTTTGGAGGGATAAGGAAGTAGAAGACATTAGCTCTTGTCTGGGCAATACTGTTAAAAGCAACAGCAGCCAACATATTTAACAAAAATAGTCATCCAAGCCAAGTGCTTTGTGCTGAACTCTCTGCTCCATCTGATGAGCGGAGACAAGCTGCTCTTCTGGAAAATAAAGAGTAAAAACCCCAATTATATGATTATTTAAATGCAAACCTTGGTTACTCAATAGTCTGGTCTATCTGAGCTTTTAGGAAAGGAATGATTTTCAAAAAGGAGCCTACTGATCTTCAAATATTTATGATAAAAGCATGGGGAAAACTTTACAAGAGGCTCACCTGTTACAATTGGCAACATAAGTTTGATCATTTTCCCACTTCATATGATGACTGCCAGTGCTCATGACCAGGGATCCTGGTTTTCTCTGATTTAAAAAAAATCTCCAATTTTCAGTTAAAAAAAAAAAAAAAAAAAAAGTAACCCCAAATCCCCATTTTCCATTATTTAAATGAAACACCAGTAATATATATAGATATCTATCTATAGATAGAGTGGTGTTTCATTTTAATTATGGAAAAACGTGGATTTGAGGAAACTTTTTTTTTTAACTGAAAATTGGGGATTTTCTTAAATCGGAGAAAACCAAGAACCCTGATCATGACTGTTAAGCAACAAAATAAAATTGAACAGAATAGTAGCCGTAGTCTTTTTTTCTTTAATCTTCAAGCTGAAAAATTATATTTCAGGGAAGAAAATATGCAGTATTGTTTAGGTTTCTGGGATCTGATTGCAGTTACAGACTGGCCTCTTGCCCAAATTATAGATGTGTACATCTGTAGGAGATAATGTATTGATTGTCATTTGATATGCTCGCTATGGTTATGAACATTTATTTAAGCATTTTAAATCTGTTAGACTGACTTTAGTAGGAAGATAGACCACTATAGTTCTGAGACTGTTTTGTGTTAGGAATGCAGCCAAAGCAGTAAAATATTTAGGTTTTCTGGAAAAACTAATTATTCTCTAATATTGAAGTCAAATGCTGTGTGATTGCTGTGAAAGGCAGGCTCAGTAAAAATATTTTTCATTCTTTTTCTAGCAATTAGATACAATGTAACACTGGATGCTGATCTCCAGTCATCTAGAGTGACTTCCAGAGGATTATTTAAAGAAAACAATGATAGGTATCTGCAGAAGGATTTTATAGTAACTCATGAAAAGAATTGTGTTCAGCACATCTTTAATGTACAGGTGAGCACAATTTCAAACTTCCTTATGTCAAAAGCCACCTATGACTTAATTTTACATGATTTTGTCATAACTTTTATCATGACTTGCATTCAAAAAGAGAACTGGGTATGTGTTATAGTCAATCATTGGCGAATCTAATGTAACCTAATCTAGGGTAATCCAGTGTAATCAATTTGCTTCTAAAGCATCACATGCAGCTTAAAAATACTTCAATAGATCTAGGAGTTCACTCTGTAACAGAAGAAATTAAATTCGTAGACACATAGGGTACTTGTACATGCAATGGGGGTTTAGTTCTCCCTAAATTGAAACAGTGGTTTTTTTAATGACCCAATTAAAAACCCACCATTTCAATTTAGGGACTGTGACATCACAGTGCATCACAGCCCCCTGTCAGCTCACTCACCATTCTCTTCCTCCCCCCCAACCTTGCAGGCTCCACCAGAAAAAAAAATATTGCAGTGAGGGGCCCAATCTTCTCCAACCCCCCCCCGCCGCTGCCTTCTTGCCTCTCCTGCAGAAACGGGCAAGCTGCCAACAGCCCGAGTGGTCCCTGAACTGTGGAGGACCCTGGTCCTTCCCCCCCCCATGGTGGCAATGCACCCCCAGGTAGCACCTGCCCACTAGAAGCCCACCTGTGTGGTCTCAGGGGGTGCCACAGCCACAGAGGGAAGCACTGCACAGCTCAGGCTAGCAAGCAGGCTATGGGAGGAAAAAAAAAAAAAAAGGTAAGGCTTCTCGACCCTTTTCTTTTTTCCTTAGTGAAGCCTGCCTCTGCGGGGCCTGGTGCTTCCCTCCACAATGGTGGTGCCCCTGGGACCTCCCAGGCCAGGTGCCTGCAGGTGGGTGCTGCCTGAGGGATGCTGCCACCATGGAGGAAAGATCCAGGGTCTCCCATACCTCAAGGGGCCACTTGGCCTGCCAGCAGCTTGCCCCCTGCCCTTGGGAGAGGCAGGTAGGTTCCAGTGCCCCCTGCACCATCCCCAGCACCTTCCCGCTGCCTGGGACTGCACAGGAATGGGCTGGCTTGCCCCTGGGGCAAAGCGACAAGGTAGCAGGAGGGTGGCTGGGTGTGCTGGCGGCAGAAGAAGGTAGCGGGGTATGGTGCATGGGATGCTGCAAGCCCAGGATGCTGCAAGCCCAAGCTTCCCCGAGCATGTCTCAGCTTCCAGCACCCCACGCACCATTGCACTTTGTTATGTAGCAAACTAAAATACCTCTGATGAGTTTTACCTTGCTATGTAACAAAGTTATTTAAAGTTAAATATGATGCAGAACGTGTACATCATCATGAAATTAAAGTGGAATACACCACTAAACATGTAAACAGCAACACCATTAACACGGTGCAGAAGGGCAGTTAAGCCAGTTTAAAGGTCAATGTTGTCATATGTACAAGCACCCATAGGCTCTTATGGCTAGAAGGGACAATCTAATCATCTGGTTTGATCATTTGCGTAAAGTAAGTCAAAGAACCTCACCTTACCCAGCCCATGGTTTCAGTTTGGTTAGGTTCGCCTTGCAGAGGAAATTGTTCTATAATTGACTGAATCCATGTATATGTGACATAAATTTTACTTTAAAAAGTAGACTAAACAGCTTAGGTAGTCTTCTGGTGTGTGCCAGGCTTTGAATGATGTACACAGGTAGAAAAGCTCACCCTGTCATGCTCCTTTAAAACAATGAACACAACCCCAGGGCTTAGATCTGCAGTAAGCTTCTTGCATAATTCCAAGAGGGAGGTTGAAAATGTGACAGGAAACCAATTCTATTATTGCTGATTTTGTTTAAAAGAGAATAACATGCATAAACTAATCTGCTTACTGAAGGTCAGATGCATTAAAGGTAACCTCTCCCTGCCTCTTTGTGGGAATTACCTCCTTCCTTCATTCACTCAGAGCAACTGTTTGGGGCAAATACATTATATCCACCTTTTTTTCTTTTTTTTTTTTTTTTGATTCAGCCATGTTTTGGATGTGTGAACCACATGTAAGGGACTAAAAGAATGAATCCACTAGTAGGGAATACTGGAGATGTGAGAAATGCTGTATGTGTTTAGTGCTTTCCAAGCATCAATAACTGGTCCAGTGATAGTACCATATTTACTAAATTCCAAGATGAGTTTTTTTCCCCATTTAACACGAGGAAAAAAAATATTGTCTTGGAATTGAGTATGTGAAGGAAGGGTGGCAGGCAGCTGCTGTGCTCCAGTTCCAGTCCTGACCCAGAAAAAGGTCCTAGGTTGGCCCAGCAAGAGTAGTGATAGAGGTGTAGCAAGGGTGCAGAGGTGATAGCAGGGAGGGTCAGAGGCAGCACAGGGGTAGGCACAAAGGAGTGAGCAAGTGGTGGTGGGAGAAAGATGGCAGGGGTAAGTTGCTTGACTCCCCCAGTGGCTGTTTCCCCTAACATCTGTTCCCACCATTGTCCCCCCCAATACTTGCCGCCCCCCCCCCCCCCCAACTGCCTGCCCTCCCACTGCATACTCCCCTGCCACTGTTTTCGCTGCTGCAGTGATGGGAGAAATGAATTTAAGACAATCCTCCGATAATTAGATTCTATACATGGAAAAGTATCATGAATGTATAGATTTTTCCATGTATAAAATCTAATTATTAGAAGGTCATCTTAAACTCAGTGTTATCTTGGATTTGGGTAAACATGGTATATTGTACTCAGGCAAAGTTAGGTAAAGATCAGACTTACTAAAGAAGCTAATGAAATATGCCTCTGTGTAGTATCTTCTCTGAATAAGAAACAGGGTTTGGAGTTGCATAGCATTTTGCAGGATCCAGTCATAAAAACAATTATAAATAACAGATTGTTATAAATTCTAGGTAAGAGTTAAATACGGCTGCTTTAAATACTACTAAGCAGACCAGGAGTGAAAGAAACAAATAGATAAAAATCGGCAGTGCTACGATATTAAATATATGAAGGAGAAACCCTTTATTGTTTCTAGTACATTAGATATTAATAATATAAAATGTGTATTGTTATAAGTCAACTCTGAATAGAAGTTGACCACATTTTCTGGTTCAAGTCTAAGAGAAACAGTTTTTCCCTAATATAAGTAATAATAACTAATAAGGATCTTGAACATTATTGCCTTTATACAGTCCCACAGGAGAATCAAATAACCAAGGGAAGGACTCAGAGTTAAATGCACTAAAAATATTAAACTGAAAATGCACTGAAAAATATTGTGACTTGGTATTTTTATTGCATTCACACAATACTGCAAATAAAAACTCACGATTGTAGGGAGATTGATTGAAAGTTAACCCTGTGTATAAGCTGAGTGTGGTCTTTAGTTCTTTTGGAGGTTAAAAAGGTAACATTGCATCATAACAATGCAGTAAGATTAATTATTACGTACTAAGTCAATATGTATATTGCAGGAGCCATCTGATGCTGTGAATTCCCTTGGTCTGCGTATTGACATTGGCCTTGCAAATCCCGGCTCTAGTCCTGTCCTTGATGCATATTCTCCTGCATCTGTATCCTACAGTGTAAGTACAGAACTTAACTACTGGACAATATAAAACCAAATATGTCACAAGTGGGATGACAATGGTTAGGCATAGTAGTTAGCTACAGGGTCAGGAACCTAATTCTAAGGACAGGAGTCAGGACAGATTCATAACCAGGGTCTGGAGCTGGTGGTTAGGCTAGGCCAGAAAGCTAGAATCAGTAAGCCATGGATCAAGCCAGGATTGGAGAACCAGTGTCCTTAGCTATAGATGAAGTTGGGTCAGGTAGCCAAAGTCAGAAAGCTGCAGACTAAGCCAGAGGCAGAAGGGTCAGCAGAGCTTTACGTCGTGAGCTGGACTGCAGCTGAGTCAAGCTTAGGCACTTTCACTTAGAAGGTCAAGCTTGGGAGCTTTCACTTTAGCTTAGGTAGATATGGATTGGTGGTAGCCTTAAAGTCCACCTTACCTAGGATTGGAAATACAGTCTTACTATCCCTGTGCCTTATTTTCTCATCTCTAAAAGGGGATTCTACCCTGCAGGTAGGGCATCAAGTTCTAGTCTCTCAGAAAAAAGCAGAAGATAACTTTTTTCCATGTCTGTAGATTCCTTTTATCAAAGACTGTGGTAAGGATGAACTCTGCGTCTCTGATCTTATTCTTGATGTTCAGCAGAAAACAGATGATGGGTAAGTGTCAACTAAGATTTTTGCACAAAAAGTTTTTTAATCAATAATGGATTGAATGAAAACCCCAGAGTTTCTTTTCAGTACAATATCTATTCAGAACTTGTAGAAAAAATATATTAATGGTACTTCATGTTATATCATTAATGTTTAAAAGTAGGTTCACATCAGTATCACCATGCTATAAGGCAACTATTAAGGAGATTTTCAGCCTGTCTTCTGTGGCAGAACCTGTTAAAGCCAAATGAAGCCATATGGGCTATATATAGTCAAGACAGTGCAATTATTTGAGGTCAGTTTTAAGAAGCACTTTCACAATACATATGGCCAGTGTACAAAGTGTTTGTAAAATGATAGTTCTGTATATGTAGAACATCAAAACGGACAGTACTGGCCATCTGATTCATTGCTGTCGAATGCCTTTCGATGATCTGTAGCTGCAGTAGCCACTTTATTTACAATAACAACGATCAATTTTTTCAACAGCAAACAACCCTTCATTGTGAGCAGCAAGAATAGAAGGATAACATTTACTGTGAAGCTTAGGAACGAGAAGGAAAATGCATATAACACCAGAATCCAGGCTACATTTTCAGAAAACTTGTTTTTCTCTTCATCATCTGTATCAGTATGTAGTTGCATCCACCTCAACTCTGCCTATTTTACTTCTGTTTTTTCTTGTTTCCCTGATAAGTGTTTTCCTTTCTAGTAGTCCTTATCTCAGCAAAGGCCTACTCCATCTTGTTCCATAAGATGCAAGAAATATTTCTTCCAACTCCCTCCTTACAATTAGCTAGAACTAAGTGTAACATACCAGTTTATTTAGATCAAGGAGGAAGACAGCCAGCTCAGTATAAGAGCTGGCACCCTAGCTAGTTTGATTTCGACTCACTGGTGAAGTCATCTTTTCCTTACCTTGGGACTTGGCATCTTGCATGTACTGCTTTACTCCAAGCAACACTGCTGAATACTGTTACTAGGGCACAAACAGTTCATACTTGATAAATCAAGTGTGCAACAGAGATAGTTTTAAAACACAGACTTTGGAGTTAGAAATAATGTTACTGCCAAGGTCACATATTCCAACTAGACAGTTAATCAGCTTGGAATGATCACTATACCAGAACCTGTGATTTTAATGGATTTTTTTCTTTGTTAAAAAAACAAGAAAAGAAAAGAATGTTACAGGTTATTTTAGGAGAAATACAGTAAATCATTTGTCTGAAATGTTGCTCCCAACCAGTTCAAAGAGGATAAAATCCAGACCCCAGTGTCTGGCCCAAGTAGGAAGGCTGCTACTGTTGAGGTGAGGATAGGGAAGGAATTCAGTATATTATTCAAAACGAGCTCTTTTGGGGGGAAAGAACTGGGATCGTTTCTGAAGAGGCAAATCCACTGGTCTTGTCCTGGCCCATCCATGGGCTGTATGTAATCTCCTATAAGCTCCTATGTGGTAGATTTGTAAAGAGCAAGACTTGATACTCTTGAAAGAAATTGAAGAGCAGACCCCCCACCACCCCCCCAAGCTTTCTGCTACAACACAGAAGGGAGATCAGACCCCCCCACCCCCCAAGCTTTCTGCTGTAACACACTGGATTGTACAATAGAAGCTAAGGAAAGACCACCTGCTCGTAGTCAGGTTTGCTTTCTAAAGGGTTAAATCTGGTTCCTGTTACAAAACTGTGACTTTTTCAAGGGTATAAGTATAGAATCCCCATTTTGCACATGAAAGCAACATAAAAGTTAGTTGTAATTCCTTCCAATCTGTATTCCTTAGGAAAGTAGGGCTGCAAGGGACCCTGCAAGGTCATCTAGCTCAGTCCTTTGTTTTAGGCAGGGTCATCCTTGATGAAACCATCCTGGCCAAGTATCTATCTAACCTTCTCTTGAAAATTTCCAGGGTTGGAAATTCCACAGTCCTTAGCTTACCTGTTCAGTGCTTGACCACACTTTTATAATCAGGAAGTTCCTCCTAATTACCAACCTAAATTTCTTTGGCTCCTAGTCCTTTTTCCATATCAAATACCCCCATAGTTTTCTCTTCTCCAGACTAAATAACTTAGTTCTTTCTTATGTTCCTCATAAGTCATGTTTTGCAGGCCTGTAATCATTTTTGTCATTCTCCACTGGACTCTTTCCAATCTATCCACATCTTGCCTTATCAACAGGGATCCTGGTTTTCTCTGATTTAAAAAAAAAATTCCCATTTTTTTTTTAATTTAAAAAAGTAACCCAAAAGTAACTATATATATATATATATATATATATATATATATATATATATATATATATATATATATATAGCGAGAGAGAGACAAAAAGAATATTAATGAATGAATGAATCATGGAAAAATGTGGAATTTGGTTTACTTTTTTTAATCCAAAAAATTGGGGATTATCAGAGAAAACCAGGATCCATAGATTTATAGATGTTAGGGCCAGAAGGGACCTCAGTAGGTCATCGAGTCTGACCCCCTGCCCTGGGCAGGAAAGAGTGCTGGAGTCAGACAACCCCAGCTAGGTCCTTGTCCAGTCTCCTCTTGAAGACCCCCAAGGTAGGGGAGAGCATCACCTTCCTTGGAAGCCCATTCCAGATTCTGGTAACCCTTACTGTAAAGAAGTTCTTTCTAATGCCCAACCTAAATCTACTCTGTCAATTTGTGGCCATTGTTCCTAATTACTCCAGGGGGTGCGCTCATAAATAGAGCATCTTGTATTCCCTGCTGCCCTCCCCTGATGAATTTATGGGCAACCAGAAGATCACCTCTCAGCCTTCTCTTGCAAAGGCTGAAGAAATCTAGGTCCCTCAGTCTCTCCTCGTAGGGCCTTGCTTGCAGGCCTCTGACCATATGAGTGGCCTCCTCTGAACCCTCTCAAGATTCTCCACATCCCTTTTGAAGTGCAGTGCCCAAAACTGGACGCAGTACTCCAACTGCAGCCTGCCCAATGCCACATAGAGGAGGAGCATCACCTCCCTGGACCTGTTCGTCATGCATCACCTGATGCATGATAAAGTGCAGTTAGCCTTGTTGATCACTTTGTCACATTGGTGACTCATGTTCATCTTGGAGTCAACTATGATTTCAAGATCCCTTTCCACTGCTGTGCTGCTGAGAAGGTCACCCCCAGCCTATACGTGTGCCGGTGATTCTTTTTGCCCAGGTGCAGCACTTTGCACTTGTCTTTGTTGAACTGCACACTATTTTGTTCTGCCCATTTTTCCAACCTTTCCAGATCCACCTAGATCCATTCCCTACACTCTGCTGTGTTAACTTTGCCCCATTATTTGGCATCATGTGCAAATGTGGACAGGGCGCTCTTTACACCCTCATCCAAATCACTGATGAAGACATTGAATAGCACCGGTCCAAGGACCAAGCCTTGCGGGACTCCACTGCCCACATCTTTCCAGGTCAATATCAACCTGTCCACCACCACACTCTGGGTGCAACCCCTAAGCCAATTTGCCACTTGCCTTACCAGATAATCATCTACATCACAGCCTGTCAGTTTATTTATGAGAATTAAATGTGTCTAAGCATTTTGTGACCCAATCATAAAAAGAAACAAGGTTAGTCAGGCAGGATCTACCTGCAGTGAACCTGTGCTGATTTCCTTTCAGCATTATTTTCCCTGTTGGGCTCCCACAAATGTGATCCTTAATGATTTTTTCCAGAGTTTTCCCAAGGATAGAGGTGAGACTGACTGGCCTATAGTTTCCTGGTTCCTCCTCCTCCCCTTCTTGAAAATAGGGACCACAGTGGCCCTTTTCCAGTCCTCTGGGACCTGACCAGAGCTCCATGAGTGCTCGAACAGCCGTGCCAGTGGCTCTGCTATGACACTGGCCAAATTCCTTCAGCACCCTTAGATTAATTTCATCCGGCTCTGCTGATTTAAACACATCCAGCCCCTCCAAGTGCCCCTTCACTAAGTCTGTGCTAACAGTTGGTGGGCTGGTGTCCCTCTTGTGTCTATCTACAGTCCAATTGGGAGATTTGTCTTGGTCTGTGTCTAGGACTACAGATGCAAAGAACTCATTGAAGAGCTCAGCTTTGCATCCCCCCATCACCAATTGCCTTAATTTGTCTTGTAGGGGTCCTATGCCATCCTGCACCTTCCTTTTGCTCCCTATATACCTGAAGAAGGACTTTTTGTTGTCTTTAATTTTTGTCGTCAGCCTAAGACCTAATCCTGCTTTGGCCTTCCTAACTGATTCCCTGCAAGTGCGAGCCAGGGAGGTATACTACTTCTTGGTAGCTACCCCTTGTTTCCACAGCCTGTATACCTCTTGCTTTGCCCTTAGGTTTTCCTGGACTTCCCTGTTCAGCCAAGAGGGCTTCTTGGCCCCTTTGCTCCCTTTTATGCATGATGGGATTGCCTCCTTCTGCACCCACAGGATCACTCCATTGAGGAATGACCATCCTTCCTGGACCCCCATTTCACCAATGCTCTTGAGCTTTAATGCCTCACTAACTAAGCCTCACTAAATAAGCACATCCCTGCTTATCAGTGCCAAACAGAGTGGAAAAATCACTTCCCTTGATTTACAACACACTCCTCTTAACCCAACATGCTGCTGGCTTTCTTCTGCAACACAAGCACACTGATGTCACATTGAAAAAACAGTGCAAGTAAGTGTCTAGTCTTGTATCAAAAGCTAATGGCTAATATGGCGTTTCTATTTTTTTCCTTCAGAGTGATGGAACTGAAGTTTCATGTCAGGTGGGCACTGCCCAGGAATCAGTCATTTGCCAAATCAGCTATCCTGTTTTTAAAGAAGGAGAAAAGGTACCACTCAGATTTCATATATCAACACATTTGTAGTGATACCCACCACAAGTGTGTCCTAACTCATTACTGGTAAATGTTTTCTCATTAGAGTAAGGTTCAGTTTGAGTCACTGATAGTAGCAGTCAAAGGCTGGCGATTCTACACAGCTTGGGAGAGAAGCACTTACGCTACATGCTTCTCCCTACCTCCTGGACAATGGCTGAAGTCCCTTCAAGCAGCAGTTGGTTTGTAGCTCTCGGAGCACAGCGGTTGAGAGCAGAAATTCCCCCATCTTAACAATGTTCTCTCCTAAGAACTGAATGGATTCCCACCTGGGGATTCCTTCTGACTGAGCCAGTGGTGACTCGGAGACTTACATGGGTCTGATTTTATAGACCCGCTTCCAACCTGCACCCAGTATTATACAACCAGACCCAAACTCGCAACCCACATTAGCAAGTCTTCTTACCCATGGACTGACCTGACCTGCTTTAGTCAAACCCATGACCTCATCCAAACTGCCATGAAAAAATAATCCCACGTTTTCCCAGAAGCAGTAATTTGTTAATTCAACCCAGCTCCACAATGTCTGTATATATTGGTCACTTCAATGGGGCTTTTTGGGTTTTTCAATGGGGCTTTTATCTGGGTCACCTGTGGGTACTGGCAGGTACCCAGCCCAATGCAGGACTCCATGGTGACTTCCTTTCCTGGACTGTACATAATCCTTGCCTACAAGCAGTGCTGCCATGACAGGAGATAGTGCCTCAAGCAGCTTGAGGATATATCCTGTAACCTATTTACATAACATACATCTCATGATATACAACATCTTGGATAGCTTAATCTTCTCCATTATCCTTTAGGGAAGGAAAGAAATGGCCTTCCCAGTCCCTAAAACAGTCACTTGCAGCAATGAGAACACACTAAATAGAATAGGAACATGCCTTCTCTGCAGGAGAAAAAGCCCTTGCTAAACAGAATATAACCCTTGTTTTTAGCAGCTTAGATCAAATTATTTTGGATGATAGCCAGCAGAATGGATGCTTAAAATGTAAATAACCCAAACTTCCCTGAAATGCTGCTCCTGCTGTTTGCAACTAGTAATTGCATCACTATGTTTAAATGTGCAAATTGTTAGCGTTTGCAGAATGATATAAGAAGCTGCAGGTGAAAATAAGAACAAAGCAATGCTGCAGGTAGGATGAAGTAATTACTGCAGACGATAACATGCTACAGTATTCTAATGTATAGCTCAAACTCCAGAAATTTGTGCAGACAAGTAAATATAATGATAATTACTTGTAAGCACTTTAAATTTGTTGTATAATCTGTTGGTTTTGTCTTTTGTTTAGGTATCTTTTGATATTAGCTTTGACTTCAACCTCAAACATCTTCAGAACATGGCAGTTATAAATTTTCAGGCATTGAGGTAAAGTATTTTACCTTATCTAACCCAAATCCAAGACAACCCTGAATTTAACATGACCCCCCAATAATTAGCTTCTGTACATGGAAAATGCATAAATTTGTCATAATTGTCCATGTATAGAATCTAATTATTGCAGAATTGTCTTAAGTTCGACCCCTTCCACATCACTGCAGGTGGTGGAGGGACAAGAAATTAGGGGGGCTATAAAGGAGCAAGCAGTAAGTGAGTGGTAACAGCGTAGGTGGTGCAGCGGGGGGGGGCACATGGTGGGATAGGCAGTGGGAGAAGCAGTAAGGGAGCAGGCAATGGGGGAAGCAGTGTGAGAGGGGCAGACAGGTGGCTGGCGAGCAAGGCAGCTTGTCCCAGGCTGTCTGCCCCCCACCCTACTAACCCCTCCTTATACCTGCCCTCCCCCACACAGTCTTGGACCTCCACTCCCTGTTGGCCCAATCCTCAGGCCATTTCAGTGCCTCCCCTCCCACTCCTGCAGCCTCAGGCCCTTGCTCCACTTCACCCATTTTACCCCTGAAACTTCTGTCTGCCTCCTGCCTCTCCCCCCTACCACCCATGCTTCAGCACTGGCAAGCTTTGTCCCCACTGCTACCTGTGCTGGAAATCCAGCACAGCTGCTACAGGGCCAGTCTGGGGCCATGTTCCATGCTTCAGGCTGCAGTGGAGATGGAGTCCGCCAGTGCCGGACCAAAGGGAAGCCAAAGGGCATTGGGGAGTAGAAGCGGTTTGAGAAAAAGATGGAGGGGGCCCAAGGCTGCTGGAGAGAGAGGTATGGGGTGCAGAAGCAGCATCAACTCCAGCCCCAACATGAGGTGAGGCTGAGCTGGAACCACAGGAGCTATGTATTCACCCCCCTAACCACCCCCCAGAGCCTTGTACTCAAATCTAAGATGAGGGGCTTCCCCCCATGTTAAATAAAGGAGGAAAAAAAATCTCATCTTGGAATTGAGTAAATATGGCATTATATAATTATTTAATTTTTAATGCACACCCACCAATGAACTGTTTGAGCTAAGATAAAACAATGATATTACTATTACTGCAAGTATAATTATTTTTTGGACATTATAATTGTGTTATAATGCCTGAGAATAATACATTATGCTTTTGATGAACAGTGAAAGTAAAGAAGACCGAGAAGCAGACAATCAAGTCAGCCTATCAATTCCCCTGCGGTATGACGCTGAAATTCACTTCACAAGGTATGCTGAATAAAGAGGAGAGTTGAAGGCATTCTGTCAAGGCTGCCATAGAAAATAGAATTGCCTCTGAGAATTGCCATCAGGACCCAGATACACTATCATCTTTTTTGACAGTTGTAAGAAACTGTTGCTTGGTCAATGACATCAGACATTTTATTCTTGTCCTTTAATACTTTAAAAAGAAAAAATCCAGTAGATGATTTCCTTTGCCTGTGGACAAGGGGAACACATAAAGGACTGTGACTTTAAAGCTTGAGCTGTTGTAATGAGAACAAAAGAAGCAGTTGAGACTATTGTGAGTACTTTGCCTGTCACATAGCCCCAGGAAGGGATAAGTAGAGGAAGCCTTCAAGGGCTGTACTTCGTTTTGTTGTAGAAAAGGAGGACAGTACTGAAAGGAATTGCCCCACTAAGAACTTGGCCCAGTAGTATAACTAAGCCAGGGTGACTGGAGCAGCAGCCTTAGGCACCAACTTTATTGGCACAGGACAAAACTAGCCACTGCCACAGCGATGGCTATGCAACATTGTTGCAATCAGTATGGTGGCAGTTCACATTGCTCCACGCATCGTGGCTGCCCCAGGCGTGGGACTGCCCTGCTTGGCCAGTAGGGAGGTGGACAGGATCTGTGGGGAAATTGTGCTCTCTGAGTATAGAGAGTCCAAGTGGGACTGAAGAAATGATCCACCCAAAGAATGCTGAATAGTAGCTTCCAGGATTTGAGGGGATTTATATAGAGAGAATCACGGAGCATTAATCAAATTCCACCAAGCAAGCCCAAATGATAGCCTTTCTGCAGGAACTGGACAATGGCATAAAGTCTTATAGGATAAATATACAGAGGTGAAACAAATATTCCCAGGCTGTGGAGGAGTTAAAAGAGCAGTGGAGGCCAAATGGATAGCAACAAACTTTGAGAGAACAAAGCAGCAGTACCTACTTCAGGAAAAGGAACCAGGCAAGATTCAAGATTTGCCAAGACTGATCTCAAACTGAAGTGGGAGCAGCTCCTAGGAGAGAAGACCCATTATACTCATTGCATAACAGAGCAGGGCTATCTAGAGGTAGTGGCTTGAGAACAGAAGGAAAAACCTCTCTGAGCTTTGGAAAAAGCTAGAGAACAGAGCTGAATAGTAGCCAGACAGCAAGAGATGGTGATGCAGAAGGAAGTAGACCACTTGTGCATGTGCATCCTGGATAAGGACAGTGGACACTAGACAAGGACACTATAGAATAGAAGAGAGCCACTGCTGCTTACAAGGACTAGATTAAAGATCAGGTGAACACAGAGGCAGCAAAAAAATAAAACCCAATTTAGTAGCTATGGCAGTAACTGCAACAAGTCCAAGAAACCAAGACAATACTGGAGGATACAGACTTAAACCATCTAGTCTCATTAACTGAAAGATACCAGCAGGAACTTGCTGCCTTAGAAGACGCCAGGCAGAGGATCCCAAGCAGTCTTAATTAAGGAAAAACAAGATTTACAATTTCAGGTTGCATTTCTGGACAGTGACAAAGTAAGATTTGAGATGCAGATCGAGAGCATGTAAGAGTCGCTCCTAGAAAGGCAAATCAGCCTAAAAGAGATCTGAAGGAAAGAGAGGCCCTGGTATAGACTTCGACATTTTCCCTGAGGTTGGGTAAAATCTTAAGAGGAGAATATGAAATAAGTTATATAAACCCTATCCTAGCAGAGAGGGGGTTAATGGAAGATCAAGAGCCTATTTAACAACTATGGCTGCACTTGGAAACAGGTCATTGAGTCAATAAATCTTCCGTAGAGGACTTGGCTTTCCTTTAACAGAGCAGAGGATGGGTCTTGGGAAAACGTATCTGGGAGCTAGTTCTTGGTTTGAGCCCTGAGAAAATGGCAAAAAGCCATTTCTGTTTTGCAAGAAGAAACAGGAGACTGAAAACACACCCAGAAATGCCAGAAATTCAAGCCCTGAAGTGGGGGGGAAAATGCTGAAGTCAAATTTTGTCTGTTTGGAGTTTTCAGGAGGAGCCCAGGTATATTGAGAAACAATACTGAGCAGGGCGGTATGTTGGGAGACTTCACTTCTGGTGCCTTAAATTTCTAATCAACCGGGACAGCATTATGCATGTCTTCGCTGGAGGGTGGAGTCTCACAGAAAGGGCAGACGGCAGCAAGGACTACAGTTGCCATCAGCAGGGAACGCCAAGCAAAAGCAAAAGGCTGTGGCACTATGCTTAAGCATGAAGAGATTAAGTTGGGCAGAGAGATGCCCTTCAACATCCCTCCAATTCCTTGTATTCCCTTACTGCACTCTGCTTTATGTGCTCATTTGCAATTTAGACTCCAATAAGATTTTTTTATTTCTTAAACAACTTTTCAAAATAAAATTTAAAACAAGGTTATAAATATCTGAGCTTCCCCTGATTATACTTCTGAACTCTGATTTGCTGTTTTATAATAAACCAAGAAACAATCAGTTACATGGAATATTTGAATATATTTTAATAGCACCTGCCAAATTAAAATATTGTTTTCTGGTTGTTCACCAGGCTTACCAATATAAATTTCTATGAAATATACTCTGATCACAATGTTCCTTCCACTGTGAATAATTTTGAAGAGATTGGCCCTGCATTCAATTTTTCAGTTAAGGTTAGTAAATATTTATAAAGATAATACTTAGTGTGTTGCCTTGCCACCTGTACTGTGTATCCAAAGGTCAAACAAAATGAGGTCCTTGGTGTTTTACTCTGTTGTGTGAGTCAGTCAGTGATGAAAATGAGTCTCAGTAACTGAACAGTGATAACTTCACCTCCCATTTCACAGCATTCACTGGTTGAGCGGTGAGAGTTCCAGTTAATGGAGGTTTTTCACTGCTAGCACAGGCTCAGATCTTGTGAAAACTTATGTGATTAATGCTATGCCCTTGTAAGTAAGCCCACGGAAGTGAGTCTCAGATCTACAAACTCAAGTGAGTGGAACTGTTCACAGTGCATAAAGTGAAACGCATGCATTAAGTTTTTATAGGACTTGGGATATGGAAATATAAATGATTGTTTTGTTTTGTTTTGTTTTGTTTGAGTAAAGTTAAGTGCTCTCAACAGGTAATAAACTGAATAACCGCAGATATACAACTCTGAAAAAAGTAGCTTGAACTTGGAGGAAACCTGAATGAAAGAGGTAGCAATTATTAAAGGAATGTAAATGAGCTGTATTGACTAGCAGCTGTGACAGAACCATTTGCTTTATGCAACTACAGTAAAAGCTCTGTTATCCAGTATCCATGGGGAATGGGGGGTTCTGGTTAATCAAATATGCTGGTTATCTGAGAATTATAATTACAGGTTTTTTCAAGAAAGAAAATAAGCCATTTTAACTGTGATATAACAACTTCTAATATTTTAACTATGATATAAGTAATAATATAGTAAATAGTATACTGTACAATTACTGCCCCTCAGCTGCTTCTGAAGGCACCTTGGCATCAGAGGTTGCCTCAGAACGTGGCTCTGCTTCAGACCGTGGCTTTTCTTGAGGATCATCAACATCAATAGTAATATCTGATCCTTGACACAAGCTGCAGAAGCTCTTTGAAGCATCCTGTGGATGTCTGCCTGCCTGCAAGTCAGTTGCCTGTTTTTCAGGAAATTGTTGTGAACAACATGAAGTTGCATCACTTCCTGAGCAGAATAAGAAGACTGCTGCTCAGCAAATTTCAAGACTGTTTCCAGACATTGTGCAGTAGTAGCCCAATCCACTTTAGTTTCTTCACTGTGGTCGTCTTCTTCTGAGTCTTGTTCAGGTGCAGTAGCTCTCTCAGGATGCACAACCTTTTCTATAATTTCAGCATCAGTAAGGGTTTGTGCAACATCAAGGTCTTGATCACTGTTTACCCACTCAGTATCTTTGAGTTTAGAGAGTGGGTTAGTGGGGTCAGCATTTTGAAGGATATCAAGAATCTCTTTTAATGATTTTTTTTTTCTGTCTCACAATGAAACCTGCAAATTCTTCTTCATCAGAAGATCCCCCTGCAAACTTCATTGCTGCCCACAATTTTCTCCAAGCCTTCCTTAAAGTTGTACTCTTCACAGCACACCAGGCACATGCCACATCGAAAATTGCATTGTTAATGGTGTGCTGTGACTGAAATTCTTGGAGACTTCCTTCATAGTTGAGTAGCTTCCCCATAAAGTCCCTTCCATAGATGGATTTCAGGTTTTTGATAATTCCCTGATCCATGGGCTGTATGAGTGACGTGACATTGGCAGGCAGGAAGATGGTAAGAATATTTCCAGACACTAACTCTGCTTCACGAGGATGAGCTCGACAGTTATCTAAAATCAGAATAACTTTTGTGTCTTCTGGCTTTCCATGTTTCTTCAGATGCTCTTTCCCTGCTGATACAAAGACATGGTGAAACCAGTGCAAAAATATTTCCTTGTCCATCCATTCATTAGCTTGTGCCTTGTACGCAACACGTAGATGAATGACACCCTTGCATGCTCTTGGTCGTCTGAATTTTCCCACCACCAGCAGCTTGATTCTGTGTGCACCTGCTGCATTTCCACACATAAGCTCAGTCAGGTGGTCCTTGCTCTGCTTAAAATCAGCTGCACCAAGCTCACCTGCACCAGCCAGGGTAGAAGTTGGCAAACAATGCCAAAAAAGGCCAGTTTCATCAGCGTTATAGCTCTGCTCTGGGGTTATGCCATGCTCCGCAACCAGTTTCTGGAAAAATGCACAATATTTTTCAGCAGCCTCATGATCGGCAGATTTTTTTTTTCTCCAGACACATCAAGCCTTCTGATACCATGGCGAAGTTGGAAGCAAGACAACCATCCATCTGAAAAAAAAAGCAGGCTTCAGTCATTCCCATTTCTTGATAGAAGTCTTTCACTTTCTCGATCAGCATTGGGCCAGGAATTGGAGCTCCCTCCAAACGTTTTAAGACAAACCATTTGTACAATATCTTGTCTAATTGTTCCAGTTTTGGTTTGTGCAGAGTACAGCATTGCTCAGTTGCTTTACTTTTCTCAGAACTCGTCATGAACTGAAGTAACTCTGATGTCATAGATCGTAGATGAGCCAACATTGAATTTCTGAACATCAACCTGTTCCTGTTTTCTCCTTTCTCCAGGCATTTAATTATGTCCAATTTCTGTGTAATCATCAAAACATGCTTTTGCTTCTGTCCTCTGCTTGTTGATGGAGTATTGGTAGCCATAGTTGCAGGATGGGTGAGATATTCAGCAATAAAGTCACAGCACAAGCTCAACGCGATCACAGTGTCGGATGGGGCTGCTGCTAGTGACACCACTCGGCAGCATCCTGAACGGCAAGATGCCGTCTGTGACAGATGCTAGTTAATAGAGAATTCTGGGTAGTAAAGTGCCGGATAACGCAGCTTTTACTGTAATAAAAATTTTGCTTAGAAAGCAACTGGGGATTCAAAATTATATAGCATATGTTGTTTACATGTAGTGATGTTATAATGCAATTACTGCCTAGAGATAAAAATATTAATGGAGAAAAATATTACAGCAGCAAAAGCAGTTCAGATCTTTAACCAGTCTTGGGTTATGACTGCCTTGCTCTAATTAACTAACTTGTATTTTCTTAACTCTAAATGCAACTAAATTAACTAGTTATTGCTGTGCAGGTTACAACGGGAAGTGTTGCAGTAAACATGGCATGTGTAAAAATCCATCTTCTAGAACTGACTAAAGAAAACAATCTGCTGATGTACCTAACTGCTGTGGATACAGACCAGGTAGAGAACTGAATCATGTAAAGGTTGCACTTTAACCTGTGTAATAAATATAATGTGGACTGTGATACAACAGGTGAGATCCATGGGCAGAACATCAACAAGTAATCATAGTGTCACATCCAGGGTTGCCAACCCAAGAATATTTTTTTCTAAGCATCTGCAAACTTCATTGACAAAAACTTTTTTGCTGACATCAGTTTGTATTGATATCTGGTTTACATAATGTAAGTGTAACCCTTCTGCCAGGTCCTGGATGGCAGTAACAAGGGCCAGGTTCAAATTTAAAGATTAAACACCAACTTTCCAAATCTGGCTCAAGCACCCACCCAGAAACCTAGGAAAATAAATTTTAACTGGGTGTTGGATTGATAACTGGGGGGGCGGGGAAGGAAGACAAATACAGAACCTTAAGAAAAAAACAATTATTAAACATTAAGTGAAACTCAAACAGCTAATAGTCTCAATCACTAGTAAACCAAACCTGGGTAGTTAACACCTAAACCAATCCATTGGGAAGGGAGACTTACCCAAGGCTGCCATTCAGGGGCACTACCACCTCAGACTGCCTAGGGCCACGTGACCATGCCTGCCTTCAAGGCAATCATCCATTATAGACAAGTGACACCTGACAGAATGCAACCACAGCGTGTCTCAGTTTCTTAGGGACAGCTCAATTTTTTTATGGACAAATATTTTTAGCCCTTTTTATATGGACAGTCTGTAAATTTATGGACATTTGTCAAACCTGGTCATGTCTGAGAGCGTACTTCATTGTTTGTACTGATGCTATGCCTTACAACTTCAGGGGCAGGGAATGAAAGAAAAGATGGTCCAGTAATCAGGACATAAGATCAGCACTTGGGCGATCTGGGCTCACATTCCTGCTGTCGCAGGCTTTCTGTATGATCTTGGGCAAGCCGCTTAGTTGTTCCATGCCTCATTTTTCCATCTGTAAAAATGGAAGCCAAAGATGAGACCAACCTTGTATGAGTGATGGTAGATTTGACTGTCAGAGGTCAAAGAATCTCTGCCTCGGTGAAACTGGCATTTTCTGAAACACTTACCACATGTATGTTCCAAAAAAATAGGGTCCACGTACTTGTTTAGATAAAGCTCTCCAAACATTACCTGCCTTACATATAGGGAATAGTCATGTAACTCCTCAGCTGGGTCCTCTTCCATATTGTGAGTCAGTCTGAAATGTTTAATAAACATAGATTTTAGAGATACCAAATTATTTCTTCATGAAAATCATTTAATTTTTGAATTGTAAAAACATTCATTATTTATATCCCTAACAATCTAACATTGCAACTGTAATACGAGTAATGACCACCATCTAGGAAACTTGTCATAGTAATGTGCATAGTCATGATTATGGTTCCATCCCATATAATATAAAAATTTCTTTTTAGACCCAGGGTGTCACATGCAGTGCAAACATAAATCCATTGCAAATAGGAAAAACACCTTATTCAGCTTCTTTCAAGAAAGAAAACTTCAGAGCTGCAAAAGAATTGGTGAGATAAAGCTGGGACTCTGACCTTTGTATGTTCCTGATGCAACACTATGAGCTGCATAGGCAGATCTCTCTTAATGCCAGTGGCACTCCACATAGACAGTGCAGGGTCAGGGCTATCATTTGTACTATTGCTGTTTTCCTCTTCTTGTCCAAGTATATTTTTCTATTTTTAATTTCTATAATTAAACTGTTTCCATAGTGACCATAGCCTCTTTGCATACTCTGTGTGTGTCAGAACAAGTAGCTCTTTTTGAAGAACTATCTCTAGCATTCCTTGCAACTTGCTCAGCATGGTCTTTTTGTTCATATTTGTCCAATCTATATTAGATTTTCCTATAGAGACCATTTGACCATTACTACTGTACTAAGTTTGTTGTTCAGATATTGCCACAGTGTGGTCACTAATGCTGAATAAATTAATCAATGTAATTGTTAAATGACTAGAAAATATATGTTCATATGACATTAAGAAACATGTAAAATGATTCTTCTTTCTGGAGGAGATCTATAGGTAAGGTAGGTTTGTATGTGAATATGATTAAGTATAAACTTACATAGCTCATTCTGCATCTACCTTACAGATAAGTAAGGTGCTTTATTTATCAAAACTGTCAGTGCAGCATAACTCATACACTTGGACACAATAACGAAGATAAGAGGCTATGTAACCCAGGGCCAAAAGTATTAGATTACTCACTTTTCTGGTTTTTCCCCTCCCTGCTTTTTCTCCCTCCCTTCCCTGCTCTACCTTGTGTTTTCCTAATTTCCACCTATTTACATTCTCACTGACATCCCATCACACTTTTTGATTCTTTCATTGCTTGGAGTCTCAGAACAGCAGACTCCCTATGCCTGAAGAAGGGTGACTGTGCCCAAACGCTTGCAAAGAACTCTTTTCCAACTACTCAGTTGGTCTAATAAAAGATATCACATCTACCCAAAGAACCTTGCCTGCCTAGATTGCAACTATAGCATTCATTAATGTGAGAGATGCTTTTTAAAATCCTAATATTTTCTCTTCTAATAGAACTGTCGGAATGCAAAGTGTACTACAGTTACATGCTGGCTGAGAGACCTCAGGATGAAAGGAGAATATTTTATAAATGTGTCTGCTAGGATATGGAATGGGACCTTTGCGGCTGTAAGTATCAACCACATTTTACAGGGAGTAATTAGACATATTGTATATACTTATACCTATTGTATATACCTTATACCTAACCAGGCACTGACTTCGTGGGTGAGCAAGCTCAAGCACCCCCCACCAAAAAAAAATGTAGTGGGTGCTGAGCACACACAGAGCAACACTTGCAGATGTTTTTTTTTTTTTAAAAAAAAAGCAGCAGCAGTGCGTTTACTGGAAAAAGCAATTCATTACTATTTCTTCGACCCAGCCGGTAAAGATTGAGCATTTCAGTGGGGCTTTCTGGCTCTCTAAGCTAAAGCTGATTCAATCGGCTATTAGATAAAAGTGCCAAAAAAGCCCCACTAAAGTGCCCAACCTTTACAGATGCTGAAGAACTGAGTTGAAGTAACGTACTGCCTCTGGACATGTCTGGGGCTCGGCACGGGAACACACCAAGTTAAAAGTAAAGCACTGAGTTTTGGGTTTGTTTGTTTTTTTACATCTGCAAGCACCTACCAGGGAAGAAAAAGTCAGCACCTATGCATCTAATTGTATTTTGTATTGTTTCGTATTTTTGAAACTTTTGTATTTTTGAATGACTATCTTTGTGTGGAAAGCTCTTTTCTTCTTTTCTATGAAGTTGTTAACAATTTTGTGTAAAAATGCAATTGAAGCTGAAATAAATATTAAGTCTGCATTAATAAAACCATTAAATTACTAAATAGAAAGATGAACCCTGTAAGATGCCATACCTGATATGGTGACACAAATCTTCTGGCACATGTACACTGAATCTGCCAGACAGTCCTGCAAGCTCAAGTAACCACAAACTACAGTTTTCAGATCTGAGAGTGGAGAAAACACTACAGTCCTTTCGTATCAAATTTGAAACCCCATTGCTCTTACCTTGCTCTTACCTTCTGAACTGCAGTAAACCTACATAGTATTTGTTCTAGTTTAAAAGTAGCAAAACCCCTGGCAGAGCTGCCATTTTTCTTCTCCAGAAAAGTTATGCACATTAAATAAAGCATATAAAAAACCTTCCGTTTGTTCTTTAATGGGCCACTGTCAAGGAAACGGGCCTCAGATTGAAATTATAGTATGCTTAAAAACATTCTTTAAATAAATAATCCTAACTACCAGGTCTCAAACCCCATCATGTCCCCCAAGACCAAATGCCAATCATGCCCTCTAAAATGAAACACTGTTTGTTTCTCAGCTAGGCAACCAAGCAAAACTATCCCCGTGCTCTCCTGTGCCTGTAATGTCAGACAGACCCAAAACACTTTCAGCCTTCTTCTGCCTGCCAAGCCTTGTGGCTAAGTATTGACATCTACAAGCCAGAATATTCTAATATTCTGTCCATAAAATAAAAAGGTCAGACATAGTATAATATGCTTATGCAAGTGTATGAAGGAAGTCTACTAGCTTTCTTACCGCACTCTCTGAGAATGCGCTTATTTTTTCTTGTGTTAAATCAAGAACACTTGGATTTTGCTCCACTTACACAAAAAGTAGGAACCTGAATAAAAGTGAGAGCAAGAAGATAGGGGAGCAGACGATGTGTGCTTCTCTGTAGAATAAATTTGTCACTGTTGTAATTTTCCTCATCTCACAACCTTGCCCTCATATCCTCCTCTCAATTGTCAGTGCTCTAACACAATGTGCCCCAGTTTCTTTTTTTAGTTAGAATAACTGGTTGTCACTATATATGAAAATTAAGCAAGTTGTGTTTGTACCTTTGAAGCAGGGACAAGAGAGAGAAAGGTGCACTTAGGTTATGAGTCAGCATTCAATGAGAGAGAGAGATTCAGGCAGAGATATTATCAAATATTCACCTCATCTGCAATAGTTCTTCTGTTATAGGAGGCTTTTACTTGCCTTCCTCCTCTAATATCAAATCGAGTATCTTTGTTCTGCCTATAGTATATGGCAAGTGTCACATGGAGCACAGCAGTGCTAAAGCAGCAATCTTTGAACTGCTGCATAGGCTCCTAATACTGGAAGTATTAATGGAAGGTGAATGCTAAATGTCTGGCACATAGAGTGAGGCAGATGACAGTGTGTGCTAGGAAAAAGTGAGAGAGAGAAAAGCAGAAAGATTCTGAAGATAGTGCCAGGGAAAGCATGCTCTTTTTTTTCCCACTTTTAAAGGCCAGAACAATGTCCCCAACCTGCTGTATGTTGTCCTGATCTTTCTTCCCTTCCTTCTGGTTCTGTGACTGTCCAGATAACTACAGATACTTCAGTATCTTCCATTTGCCTGAATTGTATAATTAAAGGGGTTTTTTTTCTCATTGATTGTCTTTTAAATTCTTAATTACAACAGGTGAGAATAGCAGTATTGATGTCTGCATTTCTGATCTACTTTTGCCTTACTTTCCTAGCTTGCTAAGAAGATGAGAAATATAACTGTAGCATTCTTAATTCTGATTTTTTACTCTAGCTGTAAAATATTGTTCAGTTAAGGAAAATTATATTAGCTACCTTCCTTACTGGTGTACTTGATTAGAACATGGTTACTATTTCATGTTTCTATTGCAGTCAACTTTCCAGACCTTACAGTTGACAGCAAATGCAGAAATTGAACCACACAACCAAGACTTATTTGTAATTGGAGAGAACACCTTAACTGTAAGTGTTACACAAGCAGAAATGTTTCATTTATTTATTTCACTATATACCAATGCTAATATTTCGGTATTTCTTTTTGTGTCACGGAGAGGTCTGCAGCAGGTCACAGAAATTGTATTAACCTCTTTAACCTCTATTACCAACTAAACATTTTCATTCACTTGGTTACATGCAATCTTGTAAATTCTAGAGTTGTTTAAAACTTTGATTTTACTTTATCAGTGTTCCTACAGATAGTGTTTAGTTAGTGTAGATCAGTTTGCACATCTGAACTTCGTTTCAGTTTGGCTTCAAAACCACCAACAAAACATGGTAGAAACCTCCAAGGTTTCAACTAGTTTATTATGCATGTAAAAGAGTTTGAATTTCTGCACAAAAGAATAAATTGTCCAGGATTCATGAACTTCAGGAAATCTTTCATATACTCTTATTTTCATTTTTATTTGTATTTTTACATTTGAGTTTAATAATGAATGCTTTGCATGCATCAAATTATAATTAAATCTGTACTATAATGTGTTGCATAGCATTCTCTAGCAGCAAACGGATGTAGCAAAGATTTTTAAGTGATTTTTCTCAAATGCTTTGGATACACTGGTATGGTTATGAATATTTCCTCCCAATGATTTCATTCATTAAAATGTAAATATTAAATAGTATTTGAACAATATTTTCTTGTAACAATACTCTGAAAATAGAAAAACACATCTGCTTCCCCTGGTGTACATGTAGCATGGCGCACACTATTTTTATATAGGACTTGCTAGCCAATCTAATCCATGAAAATGGACTCTTTTCCAAAGTCCTTGAGAACTGGAACGCTACTCAAGAAACAAGCTAGAAAGGGAATTAGGTTACTCATGATGGTGATAGGCATCAGAATCCATTCAGAGCTACAAGAAAATCCAATTAAAGTGGGCCCTGGCAGGATGATCAGGGACCAGTTTATAGCTGAATTGGCTCAAGGCAGTCTTCTGCACAAGGCAGGAGTGATGCTCTAAATCGCACCTCTGGAGTTGTAAGAAAGTAGCTGCTCTGCTACTGGACCCTCCCTGCCTCCCCAGTCTTTGAGCTTTTGGGGAAAGGAACAGCACTGCTCCTTCCTCTGATGGTTTTGCCAGTAGGGCCCTTTGATTTCCCTTACAAATGCCCCAAAATACCATGTTTCAATTTAACACACACTTTTTGATCATTCATTTCCATGACAGAAATCTTAAAACACTTGCATTTGGTTTGATCTGTCTGAGCCACATTATTTATTTATTTATGTATTTATTTATTTTAGTGATTTGGCAGGTGAGCCAAAAACATCCATTTTTTGCAAAGCATTATGAGAGAGTATTGCCACAGGCTTGAATGGTCCATATTGCAGGTGTGAATTGGGATGCTTTGCTCCATATTGCCAATGTCTGAGGGAGAGGGAAGATGGTAGTTTGCAATCTTTTTTTTTCCCTCATAGATATTCTCTTCAAATAAACAGGACCCTACTGTCCCTTCAGCCCTGAAGGATTGTATACAAATTTAATCTTTCTTCTAATCCCTTTATCTCACCTTTCAAGGCTTCTCTTTTCCACATCCTTTTTTGATTGTACATGCTAGGGAATCCCCAGCCAAGTTCCTTAATATCTAGTATTTTCTTGTCAACCTGTATAAAAGCCTGGAATTGAAATCCCTGCTAGGGACTTATAACTGTCTTGTGTTTAATAGAAGCCCCCAGGGAAGATTATGATGATGAGTTATTTAAGGTATTTTCACTTTATAAAATTGAAATTGTTTCAATTTCAGAACCAACAGTCTGTTCGTTGGTGTGCAAAGACAGTGTGTCGTTACTCCTTAGAAGTGCTTGCAGTATAAATAAAAGATACACTATCTATGTGAGCTCTTTTGTCTCTGAGGTTTTAATCTTTTCTTAAAATGAAATTCCATTTTTGCCAAATAACTTTAGGTATAACACTAGGAACCTAACAGTAAAAACCTGTCTATTAGTAACCAATAAAAAACTCCCAGAACCAAAATGCAAACTTTATTACAGTGGCATTGCAGAAGTTCTAGATGAAATGCTAACTTCACTAGTAAGATTCCCATAAACTTCACTGAGTTTAGTGAAGCCAAATTTTGGCCTTCCTGCGATTCCAGATCAAATCTGTTCAGCTGACAACTAAAACATTTGCTCTGCTTCACAGCCTTTGAAACTCAAGCTAGATACTTTCTGGCTCATGCATCAGCCATACAGATTTTGCAGGTGGGACTTTGTTCACAATATTCAGAACAGAATAGACCCTTGCTAACACTCCCTGAGCTGTGTTGGCTTCACACGGCTCAAGAGAAGGAAAACATGTCACTGAAGGCAACGGCTTCATCCCTTGCTCAGTAGATCCTTCTCCCTATAGGAACTCTGAATACACCCTGACACCTGGGCAAGGGTCACTGTGTTGTGGTGCTGTCTATGGAGCACATGAGTTCCCTCCATTGCTCTAGGGTGGAAGTCTCCATTTGGCACAGGGCACATTTCCCTGGCAGGCCACAGTGACCATCTACTCTGCAACCTTTCCCACACACCAGTGCAGAGGAGGGGATGTAACTGTTCTGCAGTTTGCTCCCCTGGATAGTTGGTACCTGATTATATACAGTTCCAGCCTTGTGCCATCATGAAAGCAGGTCACAATGTCACTTTAAGAGAGTGCCGCTTTCACATGGTGACCTTTCAGAGTTGAACTGCTTTTAAAAGTTGACAACTTGGGTATTCTTCTAGTGTCCATAACAGTTGTCACTGAACCACATGTGAATATAAAATAGCTTGAGTCCTGTTGTACATTAGAGAAGCTCAGTTTCAGTGCAATCAAATGAACTGAATTTATCCTTTGTTGCTGTGTGGAAGAGGTTTTTAGACATATTTGTGTGGGAAATATTTCAGATTTTTTCCAGTTAAAAAGGGGCTGCCAGTTGGAGGACAAAGTTCAGACTATTCACCTGCTAAAATCATTACTGTGGCCATTCTGTTTTAAAAAGCACAAAGGCTACTGCCGTGAAATGGATACACGTAGCCCCACCCAGTACAGCATACAACAGGCTTCCAACAGTAAATCTTAAATCACTGAGGCAGCAGGTCGGTGCGAGTTTCCCAGAAAGCTTGAGTTCAAATTGCATCAGAAAGTGCTGAGAGCAAGCAGCTCTAAGAGTATACAGTGCCATCTTTTTTTTGCGAGAGTTAATACCAGTGTATCAAAACGTGCTTCCACAAAGATTAATATTAACAAGATTTGGCAGTTTGTAAACATTATATTACTATCTGTAGAGGTGCAATTGTACATGCCTATTTAATTAGCTGACCTAGCTCACCTTGATAGACATCAGCTGGAAAGTGGTAGTGGGATTAGAGTGGTGTTGCCATGATGGTTCAGGTGGGGACTCTTCCATCAGTTATTTAGCTGAATTAGTAGAGGTCTGTGTTTTAAGGACATGGACAAACATAGCCCCAGTTCCAGGGGCAAGTGTCCTAGAATATGACTATCAAGCAACAGTGCCATGTGCAGCACCCACAGGCAGTGTGCCAAGTCTCTACAGAAAGATACTCTCTAGTAAAAGGAGGGGAAAATAATGAAGATCTTTCTTACTCTTGGTCCTATAGAGTGTGAGGGGCCATCTCTTTGTTATGTGTTTGCAAAATACTTAGTATAAAGGGCTCTTATCCGTGACTGGGGCTGTTGGCACTACTGTGATATGAGTAAATAGTTACTGACACCAGAGAATCGGGCAATAGTCTTGGGCATTCTGCCAGCCTTTACTCTTGGAAATTGTGCAGTTTCTCCAAAGGAATACAAGCTTGGATTAGATCTCCTTTAAATGCAGTTAATATTAACAGACACAACCTATGTTCTTTCAGATTCCAGTTACAATAATGAAACCTGATGAGAAAGCAGAGATACCAGTCGGTGTTGTGATTGGAAGTATACTGGCCGGGCTCATTCTGCTGTTAGCACTGGTTGCTCTTCTATGGAAAGTAAGTAGACATTTAGGGCACTTGAACCTGTGACAGGGGTTTAATCCCCAAGGTTTTTTCCTATGCCTCTAAATAGAAATGGTGGGTTTTTAATTGCCCCTGGGAGGCACTGCCACTGTAGAGGGAATAACCAGGGGCCCCTGTAGCTCAGGGGCTACTCAGCCCACAGACAGCTCACCCCCAGCAGGATCCACCAAAAAAAAAAAAAGGGGGACAGACCCGTCACTGTTTCTGCCTTCAGCAGGCACCTGCTAAAGGCAGAAGCAGGGAGGGGTCTGACCATTTTTTTTTTCCTGTGGAGCCTGCCCACCTCTCCCACAGCTGAGGGGTGAGCTGCCAGTGGGCTGAGCAGCCTCTGCCGGGGGGGGGGGGGGGGTAGTTCTCCCTCTGCAGTGGCACCCCCAGGGTGCCAATCCTTTTTTTGCTGCGGGGACTGCCTACCTCTCCCACAGCCGGGGGGCAATCTGACAGTTGATCATTGCAATTTGCAAAATTGCAAACTAAAATACACTCAGATGTAGTTTAGTTTGCAATGATGCAAAGTCATTTAAAACCCCCAAAAGTCTTGCACATGTACACAATGACACCATTAAGCCATGCAAACTGACATTTTTGTCATGTGTACGTTAATGACATCACACATACAAGCACCCTTATAGCTTCAAAAATAAACCAAAGGAAGACAGTTGTTTCATAAATGCAGCTTGAGTTATTATCTGTGGAATTATGTTCTAATAAAGCAAAATCAGTTTTGGCTTTAGCAGCTCTAAGTAGTTGGGAATTAAAAAATATTTTTGGTGGTGGAAAATTCATCATTGTCATTGAATCATAAAAAGTAAGTCTGGAAGAGACCTCAGAAGATCATCTAGTCCAAAGCCCTGCTCAGTGCAGGATCTTCCCTGTCTAAAACATCACAGACAAGTGCTTATCTAAATTGCTTTTAAGCTTCCAAGGATAGAGATTCCACAACCTTTCTCAGTAGACTGTTCCAGTGCCTAACTACTTTCATAGTGAGGAAGTATTTCCTAATATCCAACCTGCAATTTAAGACCTATGCTTCTTCTCCCATCCTTTGCAGCTACAGAGAAGAGTCTCTCCTTCTCTGTATAACACCATTCAGATGTTTGAAGACTGTTATCTAATTCCACTGGACTTTAGAAAATCAGATTGGATGTATTTAGGGAACTAATGGATAGGAACCCCTGGGAGGCCAATCTGATGGGGAAAGAAGTCCAGGAGAGCTGGTTATACTTTAAAGAAACCTTACTGAAGGTGCAGGTACAAACCACCCTAATATGTAGGAAGACTAGCAAGTATGGCAGAAAACTAGCTTGCCTTAGCAGGGAACTCTTCAGTGAGCTAAAACACAAAAAGGAAGCTTACAAGAAGTGGAAACCTGACAAATGAGTAGGGAAGAATATGAGAGTATTGCTCAGGTATGCAGGGATGAAATTAGGAAGGCCAAAGTGCAATTGGAGTTACAGCTAGCAAGGGATGTGAAGGGTAACAAGGATTTCTACAGGTATGTCAGCAACAAAAGGAAAATCAGTAAAAGTGTGGGTCCCTTACTGAGTGTGGGAGGCAATCTAGTGATAGATGATGTGCAAAAGGATGAAGTTCTCAATGATTTTTTATCTCAGTCTTCACAGGCAAGGTCAGCTCTCAGGATACTGCACCTGGCATCACAGTTTGGGGAGGAAGTGAGCAGCCAACAGTGGTTAACAAACACATTAGGGTCTACTTAGAAAGCCTAGATGTGTACAAGTTCATGAGGCCTGAAGCAGGTGTGGCTGGTGTACTGAGACTGGTCCCCATCTCCCCACGGGAGCGGGGGGATGTATGGGTTTTGCAGCCAGCCAGGAGCAGGGTGGGGTTTACAGCCGGCTGGGGGGGCAGGGCGGGGCAGGGGGTGCAGCCGGCCAGACACTCTGTCCAATAGCAGGGAGGCTGCAAACCCACCCACTCCCAACTGGCTGTAACACCCTCCCCCTCCTCCCCCCCCCCCTTCCATGGGACACTCCATCTACCCCACCAGTCTGAGTTCATCAGCCACGCCTGGACAGATGTGATGCACCCCAAGGGTGCTGAGGGACTTGGCCAGTGTGATTGCAGAGCTGTTAGCCATTATCTTTGAAAACTCATGGTGGTTGGGAGAGGTCCTAGATGATTGGAAAAGGGCAAATATAGTGCTCACCTTTAAGAAAGAGAAGGAGGATCTGGGGAACTACAGATGGGTCAGCCTCACCTCAGCCCCTTGAAAAATCATGGAGCAGGTCCTCAAGGAATCCATTTCTAAGTGCTTGGAGGAGGTGATTAGGAACACTCAACATGGATTCACCAAGGACAAGTCATGCTTGACCAACCTGACTACCTTCTGTGACGAGGTGACTGGCTCTATGGATGCAGGAAGACCAGTGGATACAATATACCTTGACTTTAGCAATGCTTTTGATATGGTCTCCTACAACGTTCTCTCAAGCAAGCTAAGGAAGTATGGGTTGGATGAATGGACTGTATGTAAAGTGGATAGCAAACTGGCTGGATCATGGGGCTCAAAGGGTAGTAATCAGGGGCTCTCTGTCTACTTGGCAGCCGGCCAGTTTTGTCTAATACATTCACCAACAATCTGGTAGGTGGGATGGAGTGCACCCTCAGCAAGTTTGCATACCACACCAAGCTGGGTGGAGTATCAGATAAAATGGAGGGTAGGGGTAGGGGTAGGATTAGGTGTGACCTAGACAGATTGGAGGATTGGACCAAAAGAAATGTTATGAAATTCAATAAGAAGTGCAAAATCCCACACTCAGGACAGAACAATGCCATACGCTGGGACAGGCTGGGGACTGATTGGCTAAGCAGCAGCCCTTCAGAAAGGGACCAGGGGTTACAGGTGACAATAAACTGAATATGAGCCAACAGTGTGCCCTTGTTGCGAACAAGACTAAGTACATACTGGGATGCATAATTGTTGCCAGCAAATTGAGAGAAGTGATTATTCCTCTCTATTCAACACTGGTGAGGTCACATCTGGAGTACTGTGTCCAGATAATCTCTAAACTGCTCTCCCACTACGGAAAGGATGTGTACAAATTGGAGAGTCCAGTGGAGAGCAATGAAAATGGTTAGGGGGATGGGGCACACAATTTATGAGGAGAGGCTGTGGGAACTGGACTTATTTAGTCTGCAGAAGAGAAGACTGAGGGGAGATTTAACAGCAGCCTTCAACAACCTAAGGGTGGTTCCAAGGAAGATAGAGCTAGATGATTCTTAGTGGTGGTGGATGCCAAAACAAGGAGCAATCATCTCAAGTTGCAGCAATGGAAGTTTAGGTTAAATACTAGGAAAAACTTTCTCACAGGGAGAGTAGTACAGTACTGGAACAGGTTACCTAGAGAGATTGTGGAATCTCCATCCTTAGAGGTTTTTAGACCCAGCTAGACAAAGCCTTGGCTGAGATGGTATAGTTAGGGATGGTCCTGCTTTGAGCAGGGGGTTGGACTAGATGACCTTCTGAGGTCCTTAATTTTTTAGGATTCTCCGATTATATGAAATAATCCCAGTTTTTCCAACCTTTCCTCCTAAGTCATGTTTCCTAGATCTCTATTCATGTATTAATGCTCTCTGCTGTATTTTTTCTAATTTGTTCATGTCTTGAAGTGTGCCCAAAACTGGACACATTACTCCTGATGTCACCAGTGCCAAATAGGGTGGAGGAATCACTCTTTTTAATGTTAGTCCAGTATCCTTTTGGCTTTTTGCAACAACAATACACTGTTGGCTCACTTTCAGTTTGTGGTCCACTATAAACCTAGGGTCCTATTCTGCAGTACTGCAACCTAGCCAGTAGTTCCCCAGCCTGTAGTTGTACATGTAATTCTTCCATCACATCATGAGTGCAAAACTTTGCAGTTATCCTTACTGAATTTTTTGGTTTGTACACATGACTGGGGTTTAGTCCCCAGTATTGAAACGGTGGGCTTTTAATTGCGATGATTAAAAACCCACCATTTCAACTTAAGGGCTTCCATCACTATTATGGTGAGGGACCTGATCTTTTTTTTTTCTTCCTGCACTGCAGCTGCGGGAGAGGGGGGCAGGCTCCACAGCAAAAAAAAAAAAAAAAGGATCAGGCTCATTGCCACTTTTTTCTTTCCCCCTCAGCGGAGCCTGTCTGCATGAGCTGCTGCTAAGCTGTGCAACCCCTGAGTTGTAAGGGGGGGCAGTCCTTCCCTTTGCAGCGGCAGCACATCCTGGGGCCACCTGGGCTGGATGCTAGCCATACAGGTGCTGCCCCAGCTGACAGGCAGCACCCACCAGATCAGACTCTTTACTGAGCCCGCACAGGGAGCAGTACCCGGTGGGCTTCTAGTACGCAGACTCAGGGAAGAGTTGGATCTGGTTGGTGCTGCCTGTGAGCTGAGGCAGCACCTGCACATCTTGCACCCTGCCCGGGTGGCCCCAGGGGATGCCAGGTGCCATCATTTAAATCATAACCCCCCCCCCCCCTTGTGTCCAGTGTGACGCAATTATACTGAAAAAATGGCCAATTTTCATCACAGGTACAAGTGTCCTATTTGATTATTTTTGGATCATTTCTCCAGTTTATCAAGACCATTCTGAATCCTGATCTTATCCTTGAAAATGTTTGCAGCTCCACCCAGCTTCTTGTCATCTGCAGATCTGCTAAGCATGCACTCTGTCCCATTCTTTAAATAAGGCATCAGCAACCCGTGGCCTGCAAAGGGGGATAGTTGGGGTGTGCAAAGCGGGCCGTATTCAATTTAGATTCAGCATGCTTCAGGGGACAGTGATTCAATTCGTTGATTTGGATCACTGTCCCGATTCAATTTGACCGAATCCAAATCAGAAGATTCAGTGCCGATTCAGAGAATCAGCAATTCAGCCATAGACACAGCTTTAAATGTTTTTTCTACATACCTCAAGGTACCATGCATAGCTAATGAACACTGGGATGGTGGGGCGGATGGAGCATCCCACAGCAGCGCAGCGGGGTGGGGGGGTCCTCGCATGCTTGGCGATTGACCCGGAAGTGGACCAGGTGTACTTCTGGTCCACTTCCAGGAATGCCACCGAGCGCGCAAGGGACCCCCTCCCATGCCCCTCCAGCTCAACGATCAGCCACAGAGGGTGCCCCCCCGATCCAGGATGCACTAGTCGCCAAACGGGGGGTGGGCAGTAGGGGGGTGGTCCCCCACGTGCTCCGCGGCGGACCCAGAAGTGGACCAGAAGTGCTTCTGATTTACTTCTGGATCTGCTGCCGAGAGCACTGGGGACCTTCCCCCCCACAACGCTCCCATGGGACGCTCCATCCACCCCTCTATCTCAGCATTCATGAGCCGCCTGGTGCCTTGAGGTATATAGACAAAACGTTTAAAGCTATGTCTATGTCTGAATTATCGAATCTCTCCGAATCAATTCGAAGGATTCTGATTCAATTCGGAGAGATTAACAGGTCTCCTGATTTGATTCAGGTTCAGAGATTCAGCCGCCGAATAGGGCTGAATCTTGGCCAAATTGAATCGGCGACTGAAGCTTCACACAGCCTTATTGGATAGTACAGCCTGGTCTAGGGAAGCACAGGGGATTGGGAAGCACGCAAGAAAATCAGGTTGATTAGGCTTAACCTGCCTTTGGTGAATCCATGCCGGCTGTTCCTGATCACCCTGTTCTCCTCTAGATGCCTAGAAATAGATTCCTTGATGACATGCTCCATGATCTTTTGAGGTATTGAGGTCGGACTGACCAGTCTGTAATTCTCCAGATTCTCCTCTCCTTCCTTTCTTAAAGATGGGTATGATAGTTGCCCTTTTCCAGTCATCAGGGATCTCACCTGATTTCCCTGGATTCTCAAAGACAATACCCAGTGGTTCAAATTACCTCAACCAATTCCTTGTGTATTCTGCGATGTTTCTCATCTGGCTCTGATGATTTGAAAACATCCAGCTTCCTTAGATAATCTCTAAACTGCTCTTTCACTGCCCTGTGCTGCTTATATCCTTTTTTTTTCCTTGCTGGCAACTGAGCTTGTCATCTGATTCACTAGGTTCACTAGCCTTAATCATGACACTAAAACAAAAAGGCATAACATATTTCATCAGTGATTAGATTAATCCCCTCATCTAGGAAGGAACCTAGGCTTTCCTTAGTGTTCCTATTACTTCTAACATATATAGTGCTCTTTTATTGCCTTTCATGTCCCTTGTTTGTATCTTAATGTCTTGACCTTTCTCATTTTCTCGCTGCATGTGCATGGCATACACTTATACTCTTCCATAGTAATATGGCCACTTTTCTATTTTGTTGTAAGATTTCTTTCTGAGTTTCAGCTCATTGAAGTGTTTGCTGTTTAATCAGGAGAGTCTCTTGCTGCACTTCCTAGCCTTTCTTCATATTGGGATAGTCTACTTTTATGCCCTTACTGAGACCTTCTTAAGCTACAGCCAGCTCTGTTGGCTTTCTTTTCCCCTCAAATTTGCCTCCCATAGGATTCTGCATACTAGTTCCCTGAGGTTGTTAAAGTCCGATTTTCCACCAGTGTCTTTATGGGACTGCAAAGGCAACTCTGCTGTCCTTCCTTCTTTTCTCAGGATTTTGAACTGTTCTCATTTCATGGTCACTGGAACCTTAGTTCTCTTCCACCTTCCCATTCTTAACCTATTCCTCCCTGTTTGTAAGCAAGAAATTGAGATGACCTCTCCCTTTAGTTGGTATCTGTGCCAAAAGGTCATCTGTGGCATACTCCAAGAACTTGCTGGACTGCCTGTGCACTGTGTAACTTTCTCAGCGGATGTCATAGTAATTAGGCCCCCATGGCATCTTCCTTGCTGTTCTTCCCTCTTACATTGTTCTAGAGGGTCGTTTCTTATAATAATGAGGAATGAAAAAAAATCCTCAAAATGTTTGGACACTTCTTAAATAAAAGTTTTTAAAATGTGAGTTAGAGAAAACTTCTATTTTCCCTTCAAATTTCCTTTTAGTCTCCCTTCTCCCCCTTCCCCCCAAAAAAGTTTTGACAGATGTTCTACCAGGGTTCTTTGTTCTTCAGCTGAAAATCTACTTTTAAGTTAGATAAATAAGTGCCTGGTGTAAATCATCTTAACCTAGTACAGTAGAATCCAGATTATTCATCTTGAGATGGTTCACAACTGACTTACTTCACAGAGAGTTTCTGAATGAAGGAGAGACCAAGCAGCTATTTGCTGTAGCTTTTATTTCAAAGTGCAGTGCTTCTGCACTCAGTTGCAGCCCAGCAGTGATCCATGCAGCTGATTGACAAGGCAGTTTCCTTTGAAATAAAAGCCACAGAATATAGCTGGAGTTGCCTTTGCGGTCCCATACAGATGTTTCCTCTGCCTGTAATACCCTTTGTTGGTTTCCAAATCTTCATATTTGTAAGATGTAAGGAGAGTAACTCTGACATGTATTGGCATGACCTTCCAGCACAAATTAAACAATTGAGATGGCTGACAACCTGTGTTAAACTATTTTACAGCTCGGTTTCTTCAAGAGACAGTATGAAAAAATGGCAAGGGATGTAGAAGATGTTGATGAAATTACAGAACTCACAAAGGACAAAGATTGAAGAGGACACTAATGGGGAATACAGGACTAACCACCTGAACCTCAAAGAGTGGTTGGAATCCAATCAGTTTTTCAGCTGGAGGGTCTTAAAGATGAATAACTGTTGAACTTGTTTTTCATGAAAACATCTTACATTTTTTTTAACGTTGGAAATATTTTACAGATGATACTTTATTGTAAAAGCAACTGCAGGTCAGTTTTTCTTTTTCAAAAAGATTGATAGTGTTTTCTTATGTATTGTCGTCTTTGCAAAAAAAATAGCCTTGGGAACTGACAGATCCAGTAACGTTGTGCAAGGAATTTTCCTCCTGCTCCATAAAGCAAAATAGATTTCAGATCACCGTGGAACACTGTCAGTTCCTAATTTGGTTGGTTGATCAGTGCTGTATATTAATAGCCCTCTGGTAAAATGACTTTTAAAATTTAATTATCTAAAAGATCTAGACAATGAATGCATGATGAATATTGACTTAGGACCAGGAGAACAAAAAAACTCTCCATTTACCATTGACTAACTACATTCACATTCTTTTAGAGAAAAGGTTGATGTGCTGCAGCAAATCTGAATCTTTTATCTGTAAAGCTACAGGTTGAATGTCTCATAAAATGGGCCTTGTGTCCTGATTTGGCACATGATAGTTCCAATCTGTGCATTATGAACATTTGAATGGGTATGTCACCCCAAAACGTGTCCCTGTTCTTTTCACTAAGATTACAAGAATTAAACTGTTACAGCGTACTGCACTGGAAAACTATTTCTAAATGGCACATGCTTCCACCTAGTGCTTCCTTGCACATATTACCTCTTTTAAAGAATGAGGAACTGAGCTGGAAAACCCACTGTGACTTGCTCTCCTGTGATACAGTGGGGGTTTCAAATTCTTATCTGGCAAGATGGACCATCAGTTCACTGAAATTTGAAACTGAGTCTTCATGTTCTATTGTTCACTATCTGAAAAAGGGGAAGAGCCAGTGGCCTCTGAATTTACATGACTTTCTGTTCTCTGTCCAGAAAGCAAACTGGTAGTGAAAACTTTTACATGGATTCGTAACTCTTACTGGCCAACTGACAGTAATGGGGCTCCTCATCTGAGAAGGACATTTATCATCTCACCCTTATTTCAGTAGTGGATAGTAGTGTAGAAGTAAGAACATGAAGTGAATTATAGGGGAGGAGACACTATAACAGGGGTGGGCAAAATGTGGCCTGGGGGCTGGATGCGGCCCACGAGGCCACTCTATCTGGCCCACGGGGCCCCTAAAAAATTTAGAAAATTAATATTTATCTGCCCTGGGCTGCCTGTCATGTGGCCCTCGATGGCTTGCCAAAAGTCAGTAAGCAGCCCTCTGCCCAAAATAATTGCCCACCCTTGCACTAGAAAGTGAGCCGCTAATGAGACTAAAAACAGCTGAAAATATATATATTCTCTGTACAATTTTGTACAACACACTTAAGGGTACTTAGATAACACAGTAGAACAGTAAGCAGCACACCAACATCTGTCACATGACATTTTTAAAGAAGTTAACTTATTTTGTGCACGATAAGATGGTGTCGTATTTTTTAAAGAGTTTCATTTTAACCTGTTAGGTGACCTTGTGTTAGTTATGTTAACACTCTTAAATGACCTTATATCCTTTGATTTATAACAAGACCTTTGGGTTAGGGACAGAAATTACACATAAAACAGTATAAGTGATCAGAAACCAGTTCAAATCTGTGCCACAACGGAAGTTCAGTATGCATAAACTGCTTTCAAAATGGCTGAAACCAGTTTAAGATAAACCTGGATGGATGTAGTATCAGACTTAACTGATTTAGATTGAATCAGTTTATTGAACTTCTGTCCCAGATCCCCTCCAGATTCAAGTTAACTCACAATCCCCCAGCATCCCAGGATGCGTTGCACTTCCCCTTTAATGTCCCCTTATAGGGTAGGCAGGCTAGCCTTGTCTCAAGCTGTCTACTCTAGCTGAGCAGGAAGGCATGCTGTAGCACACCCCTGACTTCTGGTCTGGGCCACTGCAGGCATGTGGCTGCATTTTCAAAATCAGAAGTGAACGTCTGTTCACTTGCTTACTGGTTCAATCTACATAGCTTAGACTAACCTGTAAAGGTTGAATCAATTCAGACTTAGACTTTTTGACTGTCTGTACTTGGCCTTTATTATTTTAAATTTTAACAATGGAGATTTCTTTCTCTTTTTTTAAGCCTGAAATGAAAGGCTGTTGTTGCTGAGATTGCTGACCTTCTAGCTGCCTATGGCTCTGATATGTAAATGAGGAGATTAATCAGGGGTATGACCAGAACATGGATAGTCAGGATTTGAAACCATGGAGTCAGAAGCCAGGGTTTAGGAGTTAGAAGCCAGGGTCCCAGAAAGAGTCAGGAGTAAGAAGTCAACAGCCCAGGAACAGGGACCCAGACTGGAGTATAGCTAGGTACTTGCCCAGAAAGGCTTCTGTGCTATTGAGTAGCCTCCTGAGTAGCCCAAATGACTGAGGCCAGTTGGAATTGGGCTGTGGCAAGCCTGGCCCATCCAGGTAGTCAGCGCCAGCTGTAGGCTGATATGCTACTGTTCATGAGTCCCTGTTATAAATGGGGATGATTTCCAATTCAAGGCAGTTACTTGATGGGTAACATTTTCAAATGACTTGGGACCCTGTGTTAAAAGTTGACATTCAGTTAGACTTTGGAAAAAATTCAAAATTGCCAAGAACCCACAATGAATGTGAAAATCAAGGAGTTAAAATCACTTGGTGAGATTTAAAAGTGTTATCCTTACTTTCCTGGATTTCCTTAGTGTCCAAGCAACTTTGGCAACTGGGCCTGGGACACATTTGAAAATGCTACTCAAAGTCTCTTCACTTACTGAGCCATGGCCGGTCAGCAATGAGGAACAACCTTTGGCCAGTAGAGGTTCCATTTGGAACAAGAGCTGACTTGTTTTTTTAATATATGTGATGTTCATTTTTCAACAAAATAAAATGAGAAAATATCACACTTTGTAGGATAAAAAAGACTATCTGAATCCTAAACATGATCACTTGACAGTGTTTGCTGCCAATTATGTATGCAGTCAAACAGTTTTTCAAAATTTTATTTTGTAAACTGCCTTCAGACACTTCTGGAAACCTTGTACATATTTAGTGGCATGGACTCAAAGTCAGAGGAGAAATGTAACAATGGAACAGATGGTAAAATCTTCCACTTGTGTCTTTTTGTGTTGTTTGCAGGGAAACTGGCTGCTAGCCAGTTTTCCTTTCCAGCTTCAGGTGCGATATGCAGGTCAGTGTACTGTATCTAGGGTTTTGGTTAGTTTAACAGCTTGTCCAGAAGGCAATGAGTGACTAAATTCACTTTGCCTTGACTGGGGGGGGGGGGGGGAGTTTGTCCTTACAAAAGGGATTTTTCCCCTAGCCTAGAAATAATATTGTTAGCAAGTCCATTTTCAGAGCACAGGGAAAGATGGCAACTAGCATGCACCTGTCACTTACACCCTTACGATTAACTAGTTTTGTACGTGTGGTGTGTTTATTAGTTATATGTTTAATTCAGTTTTTGTAAAGAGTTATTTTATTGCACTTTTGTGTTGGCCTAGCCACAACTAATCATGGAGCCTGATGTATATTTTGTATTGTATATAAAGGTTTTTTAGATTCATTAACAGTATTTTATCTGTAATGAGCTGTTCCAAATGTAGATTATGCTTCTATTCCTGCTTGCAGCAGTCTGGAGTAACTCCAAGGAAATCAATTACAGCACAGTAAACCTGTGCTGACATCAAAATCAGATCTGCTGGGTTTTATATGGTATGTGCCACATCCTCTAAATCTCAGAAATGTGTCTTTAATGAAACAGAATACATACGGTTTGGACTGTGATACTTGCCATAAACAGTTGACTACTCAGAGCTGTACTACAAAGAACTGTAAGATCTTTGGGGTATTTGTTTGATGCCTAGCACAACAATGTCCTAGGTACTGCTGTTGTAAACAATAAATGATACTTTTGGACTTGGAATGTGTAATCTTTGACAAACAGGTCCTTTGAAAGGAAGAACGCGCTAATAGAAACATCCATGTAATATGCAACCACCAAATGTTTCTTTGTCCCTGTGGCACATAGTGCATGCAAGCTATGATGCTACTAGGTGCTGAATAGTATTGGAGGGTGCACTGCTCAGCACTTCAACTAACAGGCCATATTTAGGGACCTACTTAATTTGCAATTTTGCGGAAACTGCAAAATCTGGGATTGTCCATGAAATCCTCAAAATCAAGGGAAAAAAGTAATAAAAAAATAAAATGCTAGCTCCCCAGTGGAAGCCAGCAGTCCTTGCTGCTGGGGCAGTGCAAAGGGCAGCAGACAAGATGGAGGCTACCCTCTTGTCCCTCCTGCCCCTGCCTTGGCCTCTCCACCAAACAGTACTGAGAGGCAGAGCTGTATGAAGGGCAGCCAGCAATCAAGATGGCGGCTTCCCCCTCATCCCTCCTCCCCCAGGGCCTCTCTGCCAATCAAGCACAGCAAAACGACGATGGGATTAGAACTTTATGCCACAATCAACCTGTGAAAATTGGTAAGTCCCCCCGTGATTGAGGTAGACCCCCCTAGCTGCATTTAAAACCTTTCTGGATTGCAGCCACTGATACAACAGTACTGCTTAACCACATTAGTGCAAATCACCATTCACATTGGTGCAGAATATACAAACAAAGCTTGCACCAGGTTAGCACTACCAACCCTCATGATAAAAAAAACATAGTGCAAAATATTATGCTCATCTGTCTATCTCACCACCTTCTCCAGGCTTACTTCACTCACTCTCTTCACTCTATAATTATAGTCCTAAAGCTCCTTGACCCTTTCATCCTGAAGTAGGTTGCACTGTTCCCATTTCAAGCTGACAGTGGGCCTCGGGTCCTCTGCCCCACTTCTTCCTTGAGTGTGGAGCTACTGATTGCTTCTCTTGACTTAGCTACATGTGAGGGAAAGCGAAGAGTGCTGTACTTCTTGGAGAAAGCGCTGGCTGGGGAGGGAGGAAAGGAGTTTGCTGTCTTTGGGTAGATGAATGTTCGTGAGTTCTGTCTTGGTTTATCTTCCTGCAGTGTATCACACCCTATGGGAAATCCTAGACCAGCATCTCTGCTGATAACCAAGGATCTGGGTTTTCCATTTCCATTTGCCATGGAAAAATAGAGTAAACCATGGATTTCACCTTTTCCCAGAGGCAAACACAGATTTCTCGTTTTACTGGAGAAGCCCGTGGATTTTGCAGTGTTGGGATGAGCGCTCTGCAGGGTGGCAGAGTCCCAACCTGCAGGGGGAGGGCATCATGTGCATCTACATGCACAAGGTCCCAGGCAGCCTGGAAAGCAGGTCCTCTGAATAAGCAGGGGGCAGTGGGGGGCAGACAAATTGAGCCTCAAGAGAGAAGGAGAGGGTTAGGCAGGGCTAGGGCTGGAACTGGCGCTGCTGCCCAGCCAGACACTGCATGGGGTTTGGAGCCCACAGCTGCAGTGTGTGGCTGCAGGGCCACAGCGGGGAGAGGGATGGGGTCACAAGCAGCTAGCTTGGGGGTCGGGGTTGGCTCCCCAGCACTGGGCACACCTCCAGGGGACAGGGAGGACCCGCGCCCCCCAGATCTGTGCATGGGGTGGGGGCGAGTATAGGCTTCCTACTGTAGGCTTGGGCTTCGGCCCTGCTCCCCTCCCCAAGGGTCTCTGCAGCCCAGTGGGTGCAACCCGGCATAGCAGGGAACAGTGGAGCTGTGCAGAGAAGCTGCTGGTCACTGTGAGCTCCGCGCTGCCCTGGTGATGTGCCCTCTGTGTGTGTGGCAGCTTTGAGGAGTGTGACCCTATGCCACTGCCCTCACTGCAGGCACACATGCAGGTGGCACGGAGCTCGCAGCAACAAGTAGCTTTGCGTGGCTCCACTGTTCCCTGCTGCGCTGGGTTGTGACTGCTGGGCTGCAGAGGCCTTGGGGGAGGAGGACAGCATGGCGGGAGCCCGAACACGCAGTCCGCACCCAGCCCCTGCCCCACACACAGATCCGGGGGGGGGCATGAGTCCCCCCTGCTCCCTGAGAGTGTGCGCCCCGGCAGGGAGCTGGCCTCCCCTGCCCAAGCCAGTAGCAGGCAGTAGGGGGGAGCTGGGTTCTGCGCTGCTGCAGCAGCCATCGCCTCCCACTGGGGGCAGGGGGCTGCAGACCTGGGTCCCTGGCTCTGAAGCCCTGGCAGCTGGGGGCTCCCTTCAGAAGGGCTGGGGGAGGGCAGACAGCTGAGGGTAGGTGGCAAGGGGCACCAGCAGGGCCCTGGGGGAGGAGTGAGAAGCACCAGTAGAGTCGTGGCAGCTGTGGGGGAGAGGGCCAGCAGTCTGTGTGGGGAGAATGAGAGGTTCCAGCAGGGCTGGGGGGGACTATGGAGGACCTTTAGTTTTAATCACATATTTTGGAGTTTTTATGAGATTTTGTGATTATTTTTTTTTTATCTGAGAATTTTTTTATCAGAGACAACCAGAATCCCTGTTGATAATTTAAGAATGCCTCAGTTTCAAAGCGTTTTATTGTCACTACTAAACTTCACTTGCCTCTTAAAAGATTTTCACGGCCAAACTTGACAGTCCTATACTAGGAAACAGAAGAGCAGAATGAATTCAGGTACATTTGTATGTAAGAGAAGTCAGTCATTAGTGAATAGAATTGCCAGACTAGATTGTTGGTAATATGAGACCCCTTTTCTTAAACTGGGTGATTTGTGTGTTAATATTGCATCCTAGTTCTGCCTAAGAAAAAACAGCATATGAAAGCAAAGGTTACGCTTTCAGATGATACCATCACAAATGCTACATATTCCGAGTACTTTTTATCAGGCTAAAGGACACCTCTGTCATTGCCTTCTAAATAGAATGAATAGGGAGGTGGGGGGGATGTCATCTTCACTAAGAAAAGCAGTTAGAATTTAAAACCTGGGAAGTCAGCATTTCTGCTCTCTATGGCATGCATTTTCCAGTTTAGTACAAAAAGCCATAACAATTGATGTGCCAGAGGGCTTTTTCTTTAGAAGAGAGACAGGGAGAGAGCACTCTGCTTGATAGGTACATTTCAAACAAAATTGTAAATCTCTATTTGATGATGCTAACTTTTGTATGTATGCACGTGTCAAACTGGCACTCTTTATATAATGGGTTCAAACTATTCACAGGGATACCCTGCATTTAAAAATAACACATCTGGTTTTTAAACCTGCCGTCGCTCAAAGCAATCCCTTAAAATTACTATTATTGAAGGAGCGTTGAATAAAGCCTCTATTTTTTCCAGAGTGAGCTTGTATTGTTTTATTTTTATTTCATGTATTTTACAGCTTTTTATAAATGTACAACCACAGAGATTGATCAGGTAAAATGAGAACTTTTGGCTTAGTAAGCTAATTTAAGTGCACTGTGCCACTAAATATCCAGAAAATTTGACTATTCAATCTAGTGTAGTAGTCTAGTGACTTATGATAGAACTGAAGCAAACACCTACAATATATCTCACAATGTGTACTGAACCCAAAGCAGCTTTGTTGTGAGAATGTAGAACTGCATGGCCTTTACAGCGCCGTCCCGAGAATGGATGTTCAACTCCTCTCTCACAACCTCTACAGCTGTCTCTGCTGACATCTACTGTCTCAACTCCTGATAAGCAGGCCTGCCCTTGCCATTATCATTATGCCAACAATCTCTCATAGTTAAAAAAGAATCTAAAACACTTTAGAAAAGTAAGAGAATGAAACAGTATGCTCAGGGAAATATTTAAAAGTTGCTCAATTAAAAGGTACTTATCTATCAAAGGATAGTTGGATTCTTAAATATTACAAGCCAAGAGTGAGAGAACCTGTTTCTCCAAGAGACAAATTCTGTCATCAAGACCATTTTTTGGTTCTTGTTGCCATGCTGACCTACCTCATCTCTGCCCTTGGCCAGGGAAAGAGGTCAACAGCATGTCTTCTACACCCTTCTCTCTATCCCTGTACATTTCTCTCCTAGTAATGTTGAACAGTTACAAATGTCCAACTCGGGATCCTTAAAATTCTAGTTTATTAGGCAGATTGAAACACTGTAATCATAAACCTTGGGGCTGGTCCACACACACACACACACACACACTAGCAGGCTACAGAGTCAGGTATACCTATCCTACAAGCGCTGGAGTCTGTCGTTGAGGCTTCTTTCAGCATGGTGTTATCTTCCAGAAGGGGGTCGCCGGCTGGTCCTTCTGGCTGGACAGGTCTGGTCGAGTTGGAGATCAAGAGGGTGCCACTAGGGTCACTTTTCACTGCCTTTTATCTGTCCTTGGCAGACTTTGGTGACTCCCCAGTTTTCTGGTTTGCCCAATCCAGGGCTCATTGACCCTCGTGGGACTTCCCCCCCCCAGTGGCTACTGGACAGCATCTGTCAGTCCCAGGGGTCGTCCGCATGTACTTGCAGGTTTGGGAGTCCGTTGATGAATTTAGAATAGGGCTCTGGGAGTGGTCTATCTGGAGATATTCAGCCCAAAAGTTGGTCTCTGGTGTTGATTAAGTCAGGCCAGGGCTTCTAGCCCTTGATCAGTGAGGTATAGAGATTTCCCGGTTGTTACACTGTCTTCTATTGAGTTCAGCTTCCAGGTGATAATTGCTGCCTGCTTCCATGTTACACATTCAATCACTGATTCACTCACTCTTTCAGAGGCCAGCCTGATACAGGGAAGGGCAGTTTGATTCCTGCCTTTGTTAACAATGTTACAATGTATAACTTACTAAAACACATTTAGTTGAAAGTTGAAAGGTGAGGAGTATAAAATATAAGCTACAAATGCCATGGCACACAAATAGATAAAAATACCAAACTACAAGGGGAGATACAAAATGCACACATACAAATTTTAAAATACAATTCCTTATCTTAAAGTGAAAGAGAGAGGAAGGAAGAAAAGGTAGAAAAAGAGAAACATATCCAAAGAGGGGAAAGCAAATGCAGGCAAGAGGAAAAGGGGGCTTTTTGCTACAGTAAAACAAACATTTCACCAGTCTTGACAGGCCGACAAAAGCTGTGGAGGGGACCTGATGCAGAGCACTGCTTAAAAATTCCATCTTCATTATGTTGGTTTGTTATATACCGGGTGCTAGGGGTGTGCAAAGTGGGCTGTATTTGATTCGGATTCAGCCTGATTCGGGGGACAGTGATTTAATTCATTGATTCGGATCACTGTCCCAATTCGATTTGGCCAAATCCAGATCTGAAGATTCGATTCTGATTCAGAGAATCAGCGATTCGGCCATAGACGCAGCTTTATGTTTTTTCTACATACCTCAAGGTACCAGGCACTGCTTGTGAACGCTGCAATGCTGGGGCGGATGGCACATCCCACAAGAGTGTGCGGGAGACCCCCATGTGGTCAGCCACAGGGGGACCCTGGGTGCCCCCCCAGACCCAGGAGGCACCAGTCGCCGAGCCAAGGGGGGTTCCCCCCCACATGCTCCACAGGGGACGTGGACCAGAAGCACTTATGGGTCCACTGCCAAGCACGCTGGGAAACCCCCCCTCCGCTCTCCCCGTGCTTCCATGGGACACTCCATCCGCCCCACCATTGCAGTGTTCACAAGCTGCCTGGTATTCTGAGGTACGTAGAAAAAACATATAAAGCTATGTCTATGCCTGAATCAGTGAATCTCTCCGAATTAAATTGGGGGCTTCTGATTTGTTTCGGAGAGGTTAATGGGCCTTCTGATTTGATTCTGATGCTGAGAGTCAGTTGCCGAATCTCCTCCAGATCTAATCAGTGACCAAAGCTTTGCACAGCCCTACTGGGTGCACCTGCATGTGCAGTTAATTTAAAGCAATAAACAGGTAAGTTTGAGAGAGGGTAAATTACTTCCGGGTGTAGCATCTATACATGCACCCAGAACAGTAGCAATTTAGGCTGAGGCAGAGCAGTTTATGCCAGGACAAGGGGGTGAGCCTTGAGCTCCAGGTGGTGGTGTCAGGTGGCAGAGAGACTGGCTAGGTGCTGAGGGTGCTGAAAGTGTAGAGCCATGTGGTTAGGTGACAGGCAGAAGTCTGACCCTGTGCTGGCTGGGTTGGCTTGATGCAGTTTATGCCCATGGTCAGTGTTTCCAAGTACATTTAACTGCAGTTAATTACCCCACCATAAGTATTTACCAAAGCATAATAGTGTCACGTGTAGATGGTGATGCCTTACTCTGCAGCTAATTAGTCTACTCTGCAGCTAAGCACACATGTAGACACAGCCACTGAATATGACACCTGCTGGTCCTTAGTCGCTGCAATTAATTGTCATTAAATTATCCAATTATTTCGGAAGATGCCAAGAGCAGAACTGAAGGGCTTTCTATGAGATGAAAGGGTTTCCCAAAGACTCAAGGCCATAATAAGAGAAGAGGAAAAAGAGATGCAAGGGAAGGAACAGGTAAGAGGAATTTTTTTAGTAGTTTGTTCAATCCGTCTTGAAAGATTGTGTGGGTGGTCTGGAGACCTTATTCTCTCTAGGACCAAGTTACCTAGCAGAAGAGAGAGATCAGTGAGCCACAGCATGGAGGTGTCTAGAGAGCCATTCAAGGGTGCCACTGGGTGCCATATAATGATAACACTGTTCGGTTTGCTAACGTTTCACAAGATAAATCCAGAGATTTCACATAAAAATCTATACTTGTGATCTCTGAGTTCTTTGCAACAGAAACACTGTTGCATTATTTTGCTGCATTTAAAAAAAAAAGAGCGTAAACTGGGAGTAGGCATTTCCAAGGGGTGCCTCAAGTCTAAGGATGTTGAGAATCACCAGGATAAACATTAAAAATTGCTATCAAGTTAGAATTATTTGGAGTGTGGACCATGGTCCCAATCATCTTTCCTTTCCAAAGTAGTGGTGTGCGCAGCTAACATCGTGATGTTGGTGACAACCTAAGAGGACGTTAAGAGGCTAAAAGGGTCCATGAAAATTAATGAAAAGGTCTCTAAGCTTCTGAAAGATAAAAGCAATGTGGCTGGGGCAGCAGAGAGTATCAGAATTTCCTACCATAATAGTCAAGGAGAAGAGCAAAAATAATGTCAGTCAAAGGGCGGGGTGGGGCAGAGAAAGCAACAGAGACTTCATAAACATTAGTGCTGGAAGGGACCTTGGAAGATCATCGAGTCCAGCCCCCTGCTCCAGGGGCAGGAAGTCAGCTGGGGTCATAGGATCCCAGCAAGAAAAACATTCAGGTTTCTCTTGAAGGCATTCAAAGTAGGTGCTTGAACAACCTCTGGCGGCAGGCCATTCCAGACCTTGGGGGCTCGGACAGTAAAGAAGTTCTTATGTCCAGCCTGAAACGGACTTGCAGGAGTTTATAACCATTTGACCTTGTAATCCCTTGGGACGGTCTGGTGAACAAACGTTCCCCCAGGTCCTGGTGAACACCCTTTATAAACTTATAGGTGGCCACCAGGTCACCCCTGAGCCTGCACTTTTCCAGGCTGAAAAGTCCCATGGCTCTCAGCCTCTAGTCTTAAGGTCTGTTTTCCTCTCTCTGAGTGGTCAAACAACCATGCCAGTGGTTCTGCTATGACACTGGCCAATTTCTTCAGCACCCTTGGATGAAGATCATCAGGGCCTGCTGACTTAAACATATCCAGACCCTTCAAGTACGCCTTCACTAGGTCAGTGCTAACTGTTGGTGGGCTGGAGCCCCTCTTGTGCCTGTCTATAAGAGACATCAGAATTAAATTGGGAAATGACTCTGGGAAAGGGAAGACAAGCATTTGGAAGTTCGAAAGAATGAAGTTAGCTGCCTGTTTTGTATCCAGGGCAGATGCATCTCCCTCCATCTGTACCAGAGAGGGAGAATGTAGGAGCACAGGGTCCTGAACCAGGCACAAAGCTGTTTTTCTAGCCACTCTATTTTATTTTCAGAATCTAAATTACTGAGAGGATTAGGGGCAGGTGATTGACAGTTAGCCCAGTCTGGCTTAGAATTTACTCTAATAAAGGATGGTGGGCTTTTCTGGGGAAGGTGAAAGAGAGAGGGGACAGTGGGCAGGTGTGCCATTTGTGGTCAGTTGTGAAGGGATAAAATACAGCAGGAGCTTCCAGTTTATTTGACTAATATGTACTTAGCAATGTGGAATGTGACCTTGGAGGAATTAAAGAACAATACATGGTAAGGATTATATCAAAAGATACTGCAGTGTCAAATATATGAATCTGTACAAATGCTGGCTAATTTAGGCCAGGGACTTTGGTCTTAAGCTTTACAATTATTAGGATAATATTGGTTCGCAAATAAATATGAAGCAATAATTGGTGGGTAAGTAATGTAGCAATCAAGGATGAAAAGAATTGGATTCACAAGGAAGAAAAAATTGTCCAAAAGAACCGTCCAGAAATAACAGAAGCCTTTGAATATTCCTTAATGGGCTGTCCTTCAGCAGAAGTGATTCAGAAGTGACTATCAAAGCTTTTTGGTAAACCTTTTTTTTAAAGACTTAAGAGGATTCAGTGGGAACATGAAGTCTCTGCACAAGTAGAGTATAAAAAAAAGTGTGCAGTGACACTGGTTTAGTTAATATGATTATGTTTTCATTTATACAAGAAAACAAGCAGCAAGACTGAGCTTATGGAAGAGGGCAAAAGATTTAGTATGCACCACTGACAAGGAAGTGTTATATACTGATGCTAAGGAACTAGTGCAGGATGAAAATAGAGTCAATATCAGTAAAAAAAAAAAAAAAAAAGTTGATCATGTGATTTTATAGGGAAACAATGACCAACTATGGCAAAACTAAGAAAAGAGAAAATGGGTATATGTCTAGAAATTATTAGGGACTGCTATCACCATTTTCTGGATCCCAACAGAACTTGGATGGAAGTCAGAAGTTTGGCTGCTCAGAACAGTGCATGCAGAACTGCAGGGACCTAGGAACTTACAAACAGGGGAGTTCACTGTCAGGTTGGGCATAATTAAGTACTAAATAAATGCATGTTAACTAGTTACTTCTCACTAGCGTTGCTGCACAACTTTTAAGCGATGCTGCCACACAGTAGCCTAATAATATGGTGCACTAGTGTTTCAGTACTGTTTGAGATGTGACACACTACTATACAGTATTACTAGGCTACTGAGCTGTTAGTGTCTCATGAAAACCCTCCCACTGAATAAAGTCTTTTGCACTGCACATCTGGACTTTGTTTCCTCAAGTGCTTCTTTGGAACTTGCTCTATACTACTTAGTCCTATACTACTATTTGTAAAGTACCACATCCATTATTTGCTTGATACCCAAGATGAAGGCTTTTCCCAGTAAGGAAATTCACATGGAACTGTCCTGTCTTTCAAATTCTTGGTATTGATAGTATTAATTTCAGATTTTTTTTTTTTTTTAAAGGAAACATTATTGAACTGAGGAAATGATATTTATTGAGGAATTCTGACAGCATTATATATTTTACATACAGAAGATACAAATTCATGCATTCTCCTCACAAGCTTCCAAACCATGGAAAATACAACTTTCAACTCATTGTACTCTATCTAGAACTGGGATCTGTACAATTTGGAAGCTGTGTCAGGCAATTATAATGCAAAATGTGGCTTTTCTTCTGGGGAAGCCCAACTACCATTAGTAGGGCACAAAATACAGACCATTTAATCACGCTTTATCCAAAAAAATGTTAAGTTTGGAGGGGTTTAGGTTTATTTCAGTTACAACAAGCAATGATTACTGAGAGAGATGATGACAAAATCTTTTTTTTTTTTTTTTTTTGTTCTCTTGCTTTGTGCAATCAGGAAAACAATGAAACAGGTTAAATGAAACATTTATGTTGCGTTGTATGATTTAATTAATGGTATGATGTGTAGTCTTGGGCAACTCACTTCATTGTGCTTTTTTTCCCCCACCTTTTTTCTATCCTGTCTACTTAGAACAAGAGTTGGCAATTCCACCAGGGGGCTGGAATGACCCAGCTCAGGTTAAAGGAAGGGTAGGCACTAGGCAGTCATCCAGCTGCAGCAGGGCATGGCAAAAGCACCCCCTCCACAAGAGCCTGCACTCTGTGGCACAGGCAGAGCCCTTGAGCAAAGCCAACTGAAGCCAGAGCCAAAGGTTTGGAGGCCCAGATTCAGTCCAGGTGCCGCAGGTTGCCACCCCCAACTTCAGAGTATAAAATATTTGAGGCAGGTACAGTCTCTCACTAAAATGTCCAGAACAACAGTACTCTGGTCTCAATTTAGGCTTCAAGTACAAATTGATAATACTTGCATGCTTTACTTACGTAAAATACCCCCACTGATTTGAACAGAACAGTATGGAGGCTTGGGCACGCTGTCAAGCTATTTTTGCTGTGTACAAAACATCCCACTTAAACAGGAGCAAGAGAAGAAAGTATAATATATTCACTGAAAGAATTAATGTAAAAAATAAAATCAACTGAACACTGAAAATTAGTATTTGATTTTTAAATGGACACTTGTTTTAAACAATTAAATTCATTTGGAGTGTCCTGATTCATAGTTAAAGTTTAAAACAGCAAGAGCACCTAAAGTCAAAGCCTTGAACTTGTTTTGGTTGTTTGTTTTTTTTTCTAACAATGATCGTCTTTTAAGAGGTAGCACAGAACTACACATCTATTAAAATTCCTTCAAAATTAATCACGTTATACCTCAGTAAGATTTTAGTTACTGCTAACAGCTTTTTCCAGTTAGATTATATTATCTTACTTTGAATGACCTATCCAGAGTGATTTTGTCACACTATTTTGCACTGGTGAGGCCTCATTTGAAGTACTGTGTCCAGTTCTGGGCCCCACACTTTAAGGAGGATGTGGACAGATTGGAAAGAGTCCACTGGGAAGCCACAAAATTATTAGATGTCTGGAAAGAATGATTTATGAGGAAAGGGTGAAAGGATTATTAGGATTATATAGTCTGGGAGAGAGAAGACTGAGGGGCAATTTCAGAGTTTTTAAATCCGTGAAGGGCAATTACAGAGAAGATGGAGATAAAACTATTGTCTGTAGTTATATGGGACAAGACTAGGAGCAATGGCCTCAAACTGCAGCAGAGGAAATTTAGGCTGGAGATTAGGAGGAACTTTCTGACTATGAAGGTGTTCAAGCATTGGAATAGGCTACCTAAAAAGTTGTAGAATCTCCATCCCTGGAAATTCTTAAGAACAGTTTGTAGAGACACTGGTCTGGGGTGATTTAGTCAAAGATGATCCTGCCTTAAGCCAGGGGCTGGACTAGATGACCTTGTGAGGTTCCTTCCAGCCCTACTGTCCTATGATCCTATATGTGATGGGCTTGTAATATCAACTGCATAACAAAAACATTTCTGTGGAAAAAGGCAACTGGGAAATAACCATTACCAAAACATTAATAAACTCTTGAGTATAGTATATATTTTCCCTCTGCACATACCAAAGTGCTTTGTCAACTTGAAGCATCTTTCAAATTACAAGGTAATTACAAGTATGCCAAAGCTCAAACTAACTTTGCATCCATTCTAAAAAAACCTGAGGTCTGAAAACATATCTGATTGTCCACCCGGAATGTCCAAGACTGGCAGTGTCTGCAAACTGCCAACAAAAAGACAATGAGGCAGTATATGGCAAACAACTTTAGACACCTTTCATCCAAGAATTTTATGAAAGATATTTTAAATATTGGCCTATGAACAAAAGCAAAGTAGGTGATTTTACAGAAGATCTGAAGTTATTTTTAAGAATATTTTTAAGAATAATCCATTCACCATATATCATTTCATAATTGGCATAATTAAAACCAATATAAATTATTCAAGTGTTTGTTAGCATGGAAGTAAAATCCTAGTTATATTTTCTGGAAACAACTCAAAACTAATCTTCATAGAGTGACTATCTGAAAAGAAGGTGGAGTTATTTTTCCATGTTTGTCCAAAAGCATTCCTTGTTTTCTTTCCAAGAATATTCTTCTTCATACAGTTCCTGCAAATGGAAACAAAGAACAAGATGTGCTTCACAGGTCTCCTACACCTATTCAGCAGGCAGGCTATGATTACTTATACAGAGCAGAAGATGGCCTGGAGTTTCTGTAATGACTTCCACATCTTAAGCCTATAAAGAACCCAAAACCCAAGGCAGTACGCCATTTAGATTAATGTAGCTCTTAGTGTGCACTACCTGTACAGAGATTCGTGAAAAAAAAAAGAGTCTAAATCAGCAGCCGGCAACCTCTGGGTGTTGCAGGGTGAAACAACCTGGTTCTGGTCTGACACAGGCTCCAGAGCTTCAGCAGCATTTCAGCAGTGGGAGGCTTTGCCTCTGCCCTTGCTGGTCAGACAGCTGGGAGCTACAACAGAGGTGGGTGGCTTGGGAGCTACACCTGAATGGCAGCTGGAGGGCAAAGAGAAATGGTGGCCGCACAGGAACAGCTCCCAGCCACCTAAGGCCTGATGCTGTTCCTCCCTGCCAAGCCCTAGAGCAGGCATGGATAAACTTCTCACCACCAGAATGCTACAGTGGTGCTCCCACAGTGATCCCCCCACTGCCAAAGCTCCCTGGCTCCACTTTGAATTTACAAGTGGTTTGTAAATTCAAACAAAGCACCGAACCTCGCTAACCTCATCACCAGAAGCAAGCTTCCTACAGCCCAAAACGCAAAACCTGCCAACGTATCTCCAGTACCTGCACAAACTGCGCACCAGAATCAGTCAAAGACAAGAATACCTAACTACATGTGGGAGCACATTTCTCACCAAAAAAAAAAAAAAAAAAAGTCTCCAGTCTCTCAGGCCTGATCCTCAAAGGGAATTTACAAACCACTTTTCACAGAAGGGCCTATGAACTTCACTTCATCAACCTCCTAGATACAGAAACTCATGGACTCAATACTGACATTAGATTTATGACACACTACAACCCACTGGGCATCTGACCCCTCAGGTAGAGCAGGTACCTCTCACTTTTACCTGCTACATCCCCCTTCCCCAGCCTGTTTCTCCCACCCCCTGATGCCTCCATTTCCATTTTCACTGACTGGCTTTCTTGCCTGCATTGCATGCCAGCCTCTGGCTTCTTTACTATTCCTTCCATCCAGGAACAGCGCGCATGCGCGCGCACACACCCCCCCCCCCCCCCAAGTGCAGGTGCTTCTTCAGCCTGAAGAAGGGTTTTTCACCCCAAAAGCTGACATCCCAGGCAGCTAAGCTGAGCTCACCTGGAGCCTCACAACTCCAGAGAGAGAGAGAGAGAGAGAGAGAAAAAGAGAGAAAGCGCAAGTGTGTGCAGTGGCTAGAGGTTATGGTGCCTCCTACCCACCTTTTACCAGGGAGATCCTCAGTCCTGGCATTCCCTGGGGGCGCTCCCACCAGGCCTCCCAACCCTGGCAGAGTGCAGTTTTAGCGATCATGCATCCTGTCCTCCTGTAAAACTGTCCTCCTTGCCCACAGCCCCAGCCCATACCTCCATGTTCATCCTGGCACGGGAGCTCAGCAGGGACATGTTCTTCCCCTGCTGGCTGGTGATGCAGCATGCCACCTCCAGCTCAGAGAGGGGGGCAGTAACAGGTTAAAAAAAAAAAACAAAAAAACATGGAAATAGGTGCATAGGGAGTGAGGAGCATGGCATTCACTCCATCTGCAGGTGGAGCTTGGGGAACCCCAGCAGCAGAAGGTTCACTTTGAGGAACACCAGCTGCTCCACCAAACCAGGATCCAAGGAGGTACAGTGGGGTGTCACAACATCCCCAGCAATGCTGAACAGCCTCTTGCTCGGAACACTGGTCGGTGGACAGAAGAGGTTTTGCCAGCCAACCACAACCGGATCCTACCACATCTGGCTGCGGGTTGCCCAATAGGCCAAGGGGTCACAGTCCAGTGGCTCCACATCCTCAGTGAGATAGGTAGCCACTGAAGCCTTGGTGCTACCTGCCCAAGGTTGGGGTCTGGTGCGTCTGGACCCCAACATTGAAGCCATGCCCTTGGCCTACATTGGCAGCAGCTGGCATGGAGGAGACTGGCTAGTGCTGGTACTGGATCCCCCTCTTCCCCATCCCCTCACCTCTTCCCTTCTGCCTCCCTGACTGTTCACCAGCACCTCTGTCCAGTGATTAACGGTTTTGGTGCTGCCAGTGCACATGCTCCCCTTCACACTTGAGTCACACATGCCCACCAGCATGTGGACTGTACTGGACCACAAGGGATCCAGCTGTCTCCTGATGCCCTCCTTCAGCTGCCTAGCCAGTGCCTGCACGTCTGGTGAGTGGCTTGTCCCAACCAGGAACACTGATCCCCTGGAACTTCTCCATTTGCTTCTCAAGTTCCCTTACTATGGGGATCACCTGGCTAAGGAGGGCATCACCAGCACCGAGGGTCTCGGTGGCCTCGAAGAACAGCTTGAGGACCACCATGATCTGGGAGATGGTATCCCACTCTGCTTTGTTAAGGGGGCTGCTGATTCCAATCTCCCCGATCGGGGCCAACTCATGGATGGCCTTCTGTTGCTCCACCAGTCTTTTCAGCATCAGGTATATGGAGCTCCACCAAGTCTCCACATCCTGCATGATTTTGTACTGCGAGATGCTCAGCTCTGCCTGTTTCTCTCACAGCATCTTGCCCTGTTTGGTGCTACAATAGAAGTAGCCTGCCACCTTCCTGCATTTTGAAATCAGATGGGTGGTAGTGATCGCACCATCACCAGCAGCCCTGTCCCCCTCTAAAACACCCCTGAGTATGAGGTGCAGCTTGTGTGCCACACAGTGGATGGCAACAAAGTTGGCATCACAGACAGCCTTGACCATATTGGCCCCGTTGTCAGTGACCATGAGCCTGCGGGTGAGCTCACCCTGCCCAAAAAGCCACCCCTGCACCAAGTGGTTCATGGCCACCATGATCTCCCTTGCTGTGTGGGACTCATCCATCACCTCCACTTGAAGGAGAGCCCACCAATGGCCTGACCGATCGCACCAGTGCCCTGTGAGGGAGAGAAAGAAGTGATCTCCACCCCAGCTGCCCCAGATGTCCGAGGTGCAGTGTGAGGCTACCTACAGCCCTGCCTTGTGCAGCTCCTCCTTCAAGTACTGCCGGCATGCCTCATACAGGGAGGACACCACCATCCTGCTAATAGTGCATGCGGGCACTTGGTAGGATAGGGCCATGGGCACCATGAGCCGCCTGAACCCTAGCCACTCAACTAAGAAGGGCTGGCCATCCAGAGCAAGCATCTCCCCAGTGCTTTGGGTGACCTTGCTCACCTTTGGAAGGTGCTCCCCTTTGTCTGTGGCTTTCCCCCACCGCTCCAGGGTGGCCTGCCTCTGCTTCATGGGGATGGAGGCTTTGAAGCAAGAGGGAGACTTCCCTTTGGGCATGCTCCCACTAGTGCCAGGCTAAGGAGAAGCTATAGACCTCTCCCTCCCCTGCCAGGAGACCTGGCACCTGCCTTTCTAGAACACTTCATATTAATCTTTCCTGTGCTGGAAAATGTGTGTCTGTGTGTGTGCAGCTGTAATATCTCTTCTTCTGTGTGTGACTTCTTCTTCTATGTTGTATTTAGTCTGTTTGTGTATGTAAGTAAAATAATATCTATTCTTGGTGTGCGTGTGTGCGTTTTCCTGCACAGTGATGGATCACACTGCCAGGGAAAACACAGCTTTGGTTTAAGAAGTGGGTAGTGGGAAACATGAACAAATAAGAGGTTTTGGGGGGGAGAATAAGTTGAAAGAAATGGATTGGATAGGGATAGGTAGAGGTATTCTATTTAGTAAGCTGTATCCAATCCTTTCCAAGAACGGAAACTAGCAGAAGGCTGACTAGGAAGCCAATCCAGTCCAGTACCTTTCAGACACTGTTGTTCAAGCAGAAATAGCTCACAAAAGGGACAAAAAGGCTGCAGACAGAGGCTCTTTTGCTGTTTCTACGTTCCTCCCCCAAAGTACTGTGATTGGAAGGGGACTCAGGGAAAGATCAGTCACTGGCCAGCTACAGTTGTCAGTCTTTCCCCACCGGCTCCCCATCCCTCTTCTCAGTTTCTGTCCCCCGAAAGACTGCTTTCTGAATTGCCGAATCTTTTGCAAATTGATTCGGGGGGGGGGGGGGGGGTCTCCCCATTCGATTTGGATTCGGCCTCCAAAGCGTGCCAAATCAAATTGGTGACCGAAGCTTCACACACCCCTAATAGGTGGTGCTTTGTTTGCAAATAGAACAAACCGTCCTAAGTATCAAAGTTTACCTTTTTCCATATTGGAACTGTTGCTTTTAAAGTGTCAATGCAGTAGCTCACAGCATTGAGAGATTCTATTCTGTGAGGAGAAGAGACTGCTATAATCACACTCATTTCTGTCACTGGAACCAAGCTAGGGGAAAGCAGAAAAATCAGATTAGCATTAATTAACATTGACAGTATATAAATAGCTAGGGCAGTGATTCTCAATAGGGTGCCTTGAGATGCGTTCAAGGGTGATGACTGGTGCCACAATATTAGCACTCTTAGTTGTGTAAAAATGAATCACAAGGTAAACTCAGAGATTTCAAACAGAAATTCACTGATAAAAACAAGATGGACTGTTGTGGTCTTTCTGAGTTCTTTGCAACAGAATAATTGCTCTATTATTTTTCTGTAGTCAAAAACTGACTAAAAGCAGCTGGCAATTTCCAAAGAGCACCTTGAGTCTATTAAGGGGTGGCTCAACTGTAAAATTTTGAAAACCCCTGACCTAGAGGTTGTTGAAACATACCCAAGTCTATGATGCACGGCTACATGTTTGATTGCTGGCCATTTTTTTCTAACATCTCTGCAGATTTTCTTTATTTCTGCTTCTGCCATTGGTGTATATGCTTCATACTCTAAATGAATCACTTTTTTCCCATCAAAATTATCTCTTGTAGTGCCTAAAAACAAATGATTGATAAATTAAGTACAGATGTTTTATTTCTTGGTGTTGCAGTACCACCTAGGAACTGTTGTTAGGGGCCAGGACATGTTCGTACCAGTGCTATAAAACCATGAAGAAAATGATGATCTGTGCTTTGTAGTATTTAAAATTTAAGCAGAGAATATGTTCAGTAGATGTGGGTTTTTGCTCTGAACTGGTCAGTGACTGTTTAGTGCTATGACATTAAAATTGATAAGTCTTGTTAGATATTCTTATGTCAGTGAGATTTAATCCAGCCTGATGATTGTGTGTTCATAGAGTTCCTAATGGCCAAGGTGGAAACATATTTAGTGACAATACATTTGATGCTATATTTTTAGAAAAATGTGCAAGACACAACTGCATCTGTCCATGCAATGTGGTATTTAAGTGCACAATAGCACTTAATTCTGAGCACAAGTGTTTAGAACCATAGAAAAGTAGGGCGAGAAGGGAGGTCATCTAGTCCAACCTTCTCAAGACAGGATCATCTCTAAATAAACCATTCTAGTCAAGTGTTTTTCCAGCATGCACTCAAAAATTCCAAGGACAGAGGTTCCAGAGTCTCTCTGGGTAGCTGTTCCAATGTTTTCTCAGTGAGAAAGTTCTTCCCAACATCTGACCTATATTTCCCTTCCTGAAATTTAAGACATTGCTCCTTGTCTTATCCCCTGCTACCACAAAGACCTATTTCCATCCCTTTTATAACCGCCCTTTTGGTACTCGGAAACTTATCAAATCCCGTCTCATTCTGGGTTCTGAAGCGTCAGTTAACTAGAAGTGTGGTAATTAGGTCTCCTCTCTTTTGTTGTTACTATTTTATAAAGAGGTAAATTCCAAATTATAAAGAGGGCCCAAATTCTAGCCAGCCACAACAATGGCCACAGAAGCAAGGAGGCTTCTTAGCATCTCCTTCCCCACTCTGGAGCTTTGTAAGAGCCTTACCAGGGTCCTGCTTTAAACAACAATTACAGAATTGTCATATATCATGATTTGTTCCTGAGACTTATTTTTTAAAAGGGATGTTTAAGGCTGGGGTTATGTGGAAACCTGTGCTCTACTGATTATACTATTTAGATGCCCAAGGACTCATTCTAGGAGCCCTGAACTCACCTATAAACAGAGAGATAGCCCCACAGCATGGTGAAGTTACCAACACTGATGCTTCATCTACAGAGAGCTTCTCCTGGGTCAATTTGATGAAATCTTTTGGCTCTTCCTCAATTTCATTCATGGTTTCTCTATAAAGTAAATAAGGTATAAAATTCAAACTAACTTTAAAGTAATTTGCAAGCTGCAATTTCTCTAACGCTGATGAGCCAGTTTATCCAGAAAAATGTAAGAGTCTCATATGTACCAACCCAGAACCCACCATTTCACTCTTGACAGAACTGAGTAGCAGTATCTAGTTTATGCCTGTGCCTGATCACGATCTAGAAACTAAGTTTTCCATCCAAATCCCCTGATGATCTTGATTCAGCAGGCACTCTCAGAGCATGCCTAACACATACTTTCTTATAAAATAGAGATAGTGGTGATATCCTATCTCTATTTAAAAGCTTAGTGGTTAAATCACTTTCCCAGGATGGGGGAGACCCATGTTTAATTCCTTCCTCAGTGTGAGAGGGCTCATATCCATGTCACTGCCTCCCAAAAGGAAAGGAAGACATCTCCATGCCAGTTACCATCCTCAGCCCCACTGCTGAGAGAATACACATTGTAATGCCTGTTGGTAATGTGGAGGTCCTTTTTTTTTTTTTTTTAAAAATGGACAAGGCATATTATTATTATTATATATTTATAAGCTTTTTTTACTGAGAACTACCAATCCTAAACCCAAACTCTCCTCAACATGAAACCGATCCTGAATTTTCTGGCATAATTCCAAACTTTAGAAATGTGTGATGTCCCCAAAGAATCCCTGAAATAGGAAGCTGGTCCTAAATGAAGTGACACCTATCCACCATGTAATGTCCCCTCATTCCCAAACATTCCTGTGTAAACAAGCAGCATCATGCTGCATTTGTTCCTCAAACATGCTGCACAGCATCTAATGAAAGAGTCTGTGAAACTTCAGGCCTCTGTTAACCAATTAGGTCTCTAAGGTTCCACCCTCCCCTGCCTTTTGCCTTCTTCCTGACTTCAGACTAAAACTGGTAACTACCACTTGTTCACCAGAAATTAGTAAGGTCACTTAATAGATAAAGCAAGTATATTTAGGAAGAGTATATTTAAACCGTAGTGGGCCAGATTCTAGTCCTACTACATCAGTATAAACATATGAATTTCCCATTTACACTGGTGAATCTGTTAGGAGAATTGAAGCCACCTAATAGGACAGATATTCCTGTCACAAAAGAAAAAAGGAAGTTTGTCTAAAAATAATAATATAGTATTACATGTCTTTAAAATTTTTCTGTAACAAACTAGAACAAAAAAAAAAAAAAAAAAAAAAGCCCTGGTTGTTGTATGTGTGTTAATCATTTATTTCTGTACCCATTCACAGCTCACTGCCAGCATAACAGCTCTCTATAGCAGGGAATATTGGTACATCCTGTCCAGGAGACCTAGCAGAAAGAGGAAGTCATCCAACAAGCCACTGGACCTAAACAAAAAGATGAGAAAATTCAAGAGTTGTTTCAATGCAATTGCCTCCTACAGGCTGCTGTTGGAAAGGACTTTACATACCTAACGTGTTTGGCTGGACTTAGCCACCACTGATGGGTGGGATAATAGCAACCTCGTCACCTGACTGCAGGACCAGCAGCTGATCCCCAAGCAGCACGTATTCCTGCCGAACAGCAAAGACCACCTGATCCCGTAGGACGGCAAGCCTGAGGGAAAACAGAAGCATAAAAAGGTTTCTGAGTAACGTGCCTACATGTAACTGCAGGATGTCAAGTAAACAACAAACTGGTGCACAGCCCAAAGAAGCGGAGGTCAACAGATCTGAGACTTGAGCAATCCTATTTTATACTATTCACTTAAAAAAGGAAAAACAACAACAAATCATGACAGTCAACTACTTACCCTGGAATGTGGCAATTATTTTGTCACTGGCAGTGACAGTGGAGCACCAAACCTATTCTTCCACCACCCAATAAAGATAAGGTAAAAGTTGAGCTGGTTTATTTTCAAGCAAAATAAAATACAAAAGGATGTACACTGAATGTTTGAAAATAGCACACATACAACTGAAAAAGAAGCGTCTTGCTGAACATGAATGAACCTCCACTGTCTTCTTTGTTCTCTGTTGCACCAGGAATCCATAGAAATTATTTTATCATTACATTGACTTCTGCCAGAAAGACAAAATAATGAACTAATTTTCCAGCCAACCCTGTGCAGGTGGTGTAGATTTTAAAACATTGTTTTTCCAAATTTCCTGCTGCATGACAGAATCATAAATATAATTTAATTTGCTTTCCAGTGAGAGAATAATGGTAACCAATCCCATTACTGGCAACATATGGAAGAAGTACACTACAGCTGAAGAAAGCCCAATTTGCTTTGATTTTGTATGAAGGGAAGTCCTTTTCTAATACTTGGTTACAGCCTTTTTGTGAAAACTCAGGAGCTGTTGTTAGTGCCAGCCAGTTTAATGTAAAGTCAGATTGCTATCAAAAGGTTTTAGATGCTTAAACTCTTATTCAAAATAATTAGTCTGAAAACCCCTGTGATGTCCGTAGGCACCACCTCACAAGAGTGCCTTCAGCATGAGGAGGAAGGCAGCCCTTCCTCCCCTGGTGAAGCTATATCACTGTACAGAAAATAGGGTTGGAGTGTTGTTGTAGTCAAGAGGGTCCAAGAAACAAAGAGCTTTTTTGTGCTAATCTTTCAGTAGGCCAACTGTACATTTGGGAGAGAAGTTAGACAAAGTGCCCTTCTTCAGGTGTGGGAAAGAAGCAGGTAGGGTCTAAGTTAAACTGAACTGCAGATTAAAATAGTGGCTTGGATTTAACTCCATATGTAAAAGGAAACAGGAACTAATAGTGGAGAAAAGCTGTACACTAAGAGCAATAAGAAGTTATCAATTATAGCTTCAAAGCAAGAGAAATGCATTCAAATAGATAAATTTTTATGTAAAAGAACAAAAACAGGCTGTCATTACCTGTGGATGACAGGTTGGTTAGTAGAGGTCAGAAGAGGCACCCAGACCTGAGAATGGACAAGCTAAGGGCACTTTTTCCCCCTCTCTCTCTGCCAGCTATATAGTTGGTCCAATAAAAGACATCACCAAAAAGATCCTTGCTTCTCATATATTTCCTGGACCATGGCAACTACAATACCGCATCCGTAAAAGTTGGATAATAAAAAACCATGAAACCATTGTCTACGCTTAGTCCATGGCGTGAAGTGTGTAGTGAAAAGTTATGATTCTTTGTTCCCACACCTACCTTCTAAAGGCATTTTGTAGATTTCCCTTCAGTAATGTGAAGTGTTCTCCTACAAGTGACTGGGTGACTCTGCCCTTCTCATTTTTTTCTGTGAGAATTCATTTTGGAGCAGAGGTGAAGTTTCACCCACATATTCTCCATGGGGGCAGTATACTTTGGACAAGGTATACCACATTCTGGGACAAATCCCAATGGCCTCATTGTGGGGAGTTTTGATTATGCTGGCAGTGTGTTGATGGGCTTTGCATTTACTCATAAGAGAGAGTTGTGCACTGATTGTTGTTTGTTAATCAGCCTAGTTTTTGCTCCTGATGACAAGTTGGGCAAAGTTTGGTTAGCTATTCAACTGCATTTCTGATATCTGAAGTTACTTCTGATGACTTCTCTTTGCTCTTAGTTTACAACCCTCCTCAATTCTTTTAAGTCTCTGTCTGCTTTTACATACGGAGTTAAGTACAAACTACTCTTATCCAGTATTTAACTTAGACTGTACCTGCTTCTTTCCTAGACCTGATGCAAGATACTTTGTGTCCAAAAGTTTATGTAATATCTCTTTCAACTGTACAGTTGGTCTAGTAGAACAGCATCAAAACCGCCTGCCCCCCCCCACCCTTTGCCTCTTGTTCCTGCACAGAAGGCATTCGAGAGCCACTGGGCCTGAGAGAGAAAGCATGGCTGTTGTTAGGGCACCCCTTGGGGCAGGGGACTTCTAGATCCTGGGCCCTGCTGCTAGGATTGTTTTTGCATTTTAGAGTAAGTCACTGAATAAAATACAGAAGTCAACCTGAGAGCAGGACTCTTCAGCTCTTCCTTGTGCCCTTCTCAGACTAACTAATCCAGATGTCTTTTCCATTCAACACTGCACCTCCCATGGGAGCTCGGCTCACGGCTCCTCTGCCCCGAGCTCAGCAGACACACTTACAGGTGTGATCTTTCGCAGCAAAAAAAAAAAAAAAAACAAAAACCCCAAAACCTGTTCCACAACTTTTAGGCTCCCAAGCTGCACACCCACGTGGTCCATCCACTACACCCTCCCCGTCAGCCAGCTCGCCGTGCACCAGCCCTGTGTCTGAACTACCTTGAATGTCTCTTCACAACTTCATCCCACAGCTGGAGAGACGTGATTCGCTGTGGCACGGAAACGGTCTCCGAGCGAACCCCCGCTAGCTCTGCACTCCTGGCAAAGTACAACACAGCCACCTGTTTAAAGGGAAGGAAGAACTCAATAGCCCTTTGGACAGCAAAGTCTCCCACTTCCCCCACCGCCGCCTGCCTGCTTGGAGGCCAGTGGGGTGGGCACCAGTAAAAGCACCGAGACTGCAGGGGCCCATACTTTTGGGGGGGCTAGACACCAGAGGGCCTGGCTACAAGTCCCTGCCAGGCCTCTTCCTGTCCCAGGAACTGAAGCCCGGGCCACAGACTCCTGCCGCCACCTCAGATCAGGAGCCTGTCCGGGCGGGGGGAGGGCGAGGGGAAAGCCCGGGCAGGGCAGGGCAGGGCAGGGCAGGGGGCGGAGCTGCGGGGGCTGCACTTACGGAAAGGACTAGGCCCCAACCCATCCGCAGCCCAGGGGTTGAGGGGGGGGGGGGAAAAAAAAAAATCAACCCACCTCGCAACTCATTGATGCGCCCGCCCGGCGCCCCAGGCCCTGCAGGCCGCGCAGCCCCGCCCCACGCCGAGCTCGCCCCGCCTCCGCGCCCGCAGGGAGAGGGAGGCGCGGGCGCGGCGGGGCGGGGCGGGGCGGGGCGCAGGGCAGGCTGACGTATCAGGGGCTGAACGGCGGCTCCGGGCACGGGGCCGGCTGCCTTGTAGCGGGGCAGTCAACGATCGCCTCCGCCGCCGGGAGGGAGCTGGGATCGTCTGTCCCCGGCCAAGCGGCTCCCGCCCCGCCCCCACCAGTAGCCTGGTTGCCCCCGTGTGCGCGCCGGGCCGTTGCCAGTGGCCCGCGAACGGCTTTACCTCGGGCTCCGAGATGACCAGAGCCGGGGTCGCGGCTGGAAGCCGGCCCCTGAATCGGCCCCGTTCATAGCGAGGGGGAGGCGCTAAGCAGTGCCGCGCGCGGTGTGTGCGCAGCCGTGCTGTGCAGCCACGCTCCTTCGTGACGTATTCCCGGGTTTTTAACGCGTAGTGTGCCCTATGCGCAGGTGTAATGCTTCGGCCTCTGCTCTCCTCTTCAGGATCGTACAAGTATTGGGCAACTGCTCCTGCCTTCCTGGAAAAGCCATGCCATTTTAGAAGCCTTTCTACAACTTAGGACTGAGGAGGAAGAGAAGTCTGGCAAAAGGAAATGCTCTCAAGTTCAACATTTGTTAAAGCATATTGTTATAGCAATGTAACAAATCTCTGGCCAGCTAAAACAACAGTTGTTTTGCTGTTCAGGATGTCTATGTACCACTTCACAGCAGCACAGTATTCAAATCCTCTCCCAAAACCAAAGATCCTAGCATTTGAAACAGTAAAATTACTAATCACTATTTTTGATAGTGGTTTATGGTGACCATTTCTGACTCCATTCAGGTAACGGGTCTGGGCAGATGACATGCATACATCTGCATAATTTGTTAATTGGGATAATCAAGGGTAGTTGTTTCTTCAAGGCAGATGAGCCCTATTCCGTGGTAAAGCATTACACTGTCATCTAGCATGTGTAGAGCTTACTGAGGACAGCTGTTAGTCTCTCAACTTCAAATCACTGACATACAACACTAAATTTAAATCTGTCATCTGCCCAGGCCTGGAGTAATACACATCCAACCTAACTCAGTGGCTCTATCATCAATACAATATATGCTCAGAGTGACCAAAATAAGTCAGTCTACAGATCACAAAAGGGGAGGGAGAGTTTGGACTCTTTGTATGAAATAAATACTGAACACACAAATATATTGTCTAAGGAACACTTGTAAAAGAGCCTGCAGAACACCTTCAAAAACAGTTTTCTTCTGGTAAGGGTCATGCAGAAGGGTTACCACAGGGCAGGCAATGAAGAACAAATGAGTTAACCTCCCCTCCACTCCTCCCCCCTCTAAAAAATGTACTCTTCTGTTTGTGAATGAAGTGAATAATTAACTACTGTTATAAATTTGAACTCCGCTCAAGATGGCATGTGCCAAACAAACAATATGATCATTTTCTTTTTCCCTGGGTTGCAGCTTGCATCTATACCTTCTATATGGCATATATCACTTTGGCAGGGTGTATATAAGCCAGCCAGTAGCTGGTAAAGGGAGAAGTGTTCTTTTGCCCATAGCACAGGTGTCTTTCCTTAGATTAGCAATTGCCATTTAGATAACTGCGTCATGAGAGGAACGTGGGTGGCTGGACTCAGCTGGAGCAAGTTGGCCATTCAGGAGGACCTCAAAAGCAGAGGAGTCAGATTTCACTGGGGCTGAGAGGACTACATGTAAGAAAGGATTACCATTTGATTTCATTTGAACCTTAATTAAGGGCTCTGCAGCCCTTCCCTTGACTGCTCCATGCTTGAAACATCTAGTCCTCAGTCAAAGCTGCTGAGAGGTCAACAGCTGTGCTGTGTTGTGTTATTTAGGTTGAGATCAGAATTTTATAGAAGGTGATACAGGAAAATACCGGAGCTATTGATCTTCGTTACCTATTAACTGACTGTAAGCTAGATCTACCAAAGGACAAAAACACCGAAAGTAGGATTTAGGCGAAATTAAAGGACACAAACCTATCCTAATGGTGACCAACTCTCTGGAGAAGGTTCCAGCCTGTGACAGCCTGGGAAGCCCCTCACTGCAGCCCTTAGTGAGGTGACTGAGCCCCTGGGAGGAGCAGGATTTTAGTCTCATCATCTCCTTTTAGCTAGTCCTAGGTGATCCTTTGCTCCATGAACTGTTTTCTTTGGACCTCATTCTGAGGTATCTGAATTTCCATGTATGCTGCATCTTAAGAGCTAAGCAGTGCAGGAGAACTTTTTAGTTACCCAAGTCCTTTACTGGATCTAGCTGTACCCCACAGCTCTCAGTCAAAAGAAAACTATTTTCAAGAGGCTTGTTAAAATTCTCTGTATTTTAACCATTTAAATATATTTTTTCTTCCATGAGTGATCTTTAAGTTGCACTAAAGTCCTTCAGAGTTGAACCATTGAGGCTTTGATTTTTTGTTGTTGTCATGCTACAGTATTCAAAATTGAGTCAGTGCAATTGAAAACTTGCAGGATTTCCTCTCATCAAACATCATGCAAACTAAGAAAATTGAAGTCTAATAATACCTTGGAGAAAAAGTGACAAGGAACTGAATTAGTATTGATTTCTTACATGTAAGCAATGTGCATAGACCTATGAAGATACAGAATAAATATAGGCCTTACCCTAAAGATTTATATAGTCTAATGGCCCTGAAGCTGAAATGTGCTTTATGAGGGGGACGAGAAGGGGGGTGAACCTTATTGAACTTGAGGAACTTAGTAGTTGAATTGTTCTTTTCTGCACATAAAAAAGCATAATAGGATGCACAAGGAAACCCATGGGGAAAAAAACTGGAGTGCTTTCATTACTAGAAAATTTATTTTTCCTGCTGCTTAATTGTTGCCAACATTGCAAAAAAAAAGTCAGTTGTAGGACTACCTGGGAAAATATTACACTGGAATAATATCCAGTAGCTCTCCCATATCAATCAATTCATTTTGAAGTAACTGTTTCAACTGCTTGGTGAAAATCTTGAGTTGGAGTGCTGAAATTCAGATTTATATTAGTGGAATTGAGCAAAGATCATAACTCATTCCTGTCTCGCAGCTGTCTTCAATTTTCTTGTGTTGATGCTAAAGTTGGCGCTATCTTTGATAATAAACCTAGATATTGATGAAATCTGCCATATTTAGAAACATTTATGCACTGCATTTAGTTTGTACAGATTGAGATCAAAACCAGAAAAAATTCATTTTGATGAACTGCCACAATCCCACACTGCCTGTTTCATTGGCAACCAACCAAATTGAAGGTGAACTTAGCTTTCACCTCCTTTAACAATTGTTCTAAAAACAAAGCCAAGCTGTTTGAATACATAGAGAAGGAACCAAATTCAGATCTGATGCAAAAGAGCTTATTTGAACTGATTTTCAATCACTGTTCTGAATTCAGGTCCCAACTGGGCTCAGTAACACTAGTAATAATCTGGAACACATTTTCTGATCCTTATTTGGGCAGGAAGGAAAATTGTTCCCTGAGTTTCCATGGTGGCAGAGTCAATGAAAAGTGAAAATATCAATCTCTCTGAGACACTGTGACCTCTAGGATTCTTATGTGAGAGAGGTATCTATGGTCATTTGACCAATGTCTTTAACATCCCCTTGACACTCTTTGAAATTGTCTATTACAAAACAGATGGTGCAGTAGTTACTTTTTTGAAGGACTAGAAAAGCATGACCGCATCTGGAATTAATCTTCAGCTCCCTGAATCAATAGATCACCCAGGTTTAAGAGGGCTTCAATCTAAAATGCTTTGCATAAGTGCATAGAAATAATGCATGGCTTTTAAGGCAAAGCAGAAGCGATCTTGAACTATACATCATAGACACAGCTTTATCTGTGAGACTGCTGCATTTATAGACAGTTCTATTTTACATGCACTTTTATAATATTTGTAGCAAGTGTTAGCAGTAAACTAAGTCATATGTTTCCTTTTTTCAGTGGAATAAAGAAGGGCATAACATTTGTCCATAACTTATCATGAGTAAAGGGAGTCCCTTTCTATTCAGGGCTACAGTGTAGTTTTCTTTCACCCCAAAGGATATCAAAAGATTTAGCAAACTATATAACATACATACAACATCTTTCAAGCAAAGCTACTTTGCGGGTAGTAAGCTTCATAGACTCATACAAAAATAGGGCTAGAAGGGAACTCAAGCAAACCTCTAGTCCAGGGGTCAGGAACATTTTTGGGCAGAATGCCAAAAACACCTGCAACCTCAACTTGTAAGATGTTGGCGTGCCAGAGGTGGACAGCACGGGAGTCGCAAGGGGCCCTGTCCTTATGGCAGTGCAACCCTGGTCCCTTTCCTGTGGTGCGAGTGCCAAGCACAATGCCTTAGTGTGCCATGCTCTGGCACATGTGCTGGGGGTGGCCTACCCCTGCTCAAGTCCAACCTGCATCAAGGCAGGCTTGCCCCTCTAAGCATTCCAGACAAATATTTATCTAACCTGCACTTAAAGATTTTCAGTAAAGCTAAATGCACAACCTCTTTAGGTAATCTATTTGGAAACTCAACCACCATTATCATTACAAAGTTCTTTCTAAAATATAACTTAAATCTCTGTTGTTGCCATTTAAGTCCATGCATTCTTGTCCAGTCCCTGTGGACAGGAGATAGTAAATAACAACCATTGCTTTATTTGAAGAATCTTATCAAGTCTCCTGTTGGTCTTCCTCTCTGTAAACCAAATAATTCCAGTTCTTCCAACTTTTTCCCCTTATCATATTTTCTAGACCTGTAATAATTTTTGTTGCTCTCCTTTTGACTCTTTCAATTTGTTCATGTTTCCCGAAGTTCAGTGACCCAAACTGGCCACAGTACTCTGGGTGAGACCTCACCAGTACTGAATAGATTGAAAGAATCATTTCCCAAGACTTGCACATGATACATGTAGCACATCACAGTATTTTATTAGCTTTGTTTTGGAACCATATTCTATTATTACCTCAAATTCAGGCTGTGATCCACCATAACCATTAGGCCCATGTGTGCGGTGCTATAGCCAGTCATTCCCTCTTTTACTTTTGTGCCTTTGGTGTTTCCTAAATAATGTCTTCACTGAATGTACTTCTGTTTATATCAGATCATTTTCCAATTTATCAAGGTAATTTTGAATCCCAGTTTTGTCTTCTAATGTGCTTACTGCACCACCCAAAATTAATGTGTATGCTCCGTTCTACCCTCTAAGTTAGGGCTGTCTAACTTCTAAGTGGCCAGGGACTACCAGTCACCAACAGGATCTTCACCAGTGCAAGCAATGGGCCTATGGGCCTTAACCTCCTCAGTGGTCTGCACACAGAGACATCCCCCCATCATTCCACTGCACAGCATGGGGTGGCTGTTGTACCACACATTAGGGCAGCATCCCCATTTCAGCTCCTTTCCCCAGTGCTATCAGCTGTGCTACCCTGCTCCCAGGGCAGAAGCAAGAACCAGAAGCTGAAGGAGGGAAGGAAAGCCTGAAGCCCTGGCTGCAGCAACAGACAGATCAATAAAGCAACTGGTGGCTGGCTAGAAACCTGGGGACTGCACATTAACCCCTCATGGGCTGCATGGAGCCTGTGGAGTACCTGTTGGACAGCCTTGTGCCGAGTCTTGAAGATACTGATAATACTTAATGAAGATACTGAACAAAATCAGACCCAAGACAGACTCCTGGGAAAATCTACTTGATGCTGCTTCCCAGTTTGCCATTAAGCCATTGATGACTACTCTTTTACCTAGACATTATATGTTCAGTTTGTAGTAGTTTATTCCAGAATGTATTTGAAACTCCATACAGAATTATGAGAAAGGAAGAAACATTTGCCTGATGGTACTGGGGCAAATCCCTATTCTTAGGATCTTCAGTATCTGTGTAGAAAAACCATTTCATCCCCCTAAAACTCACATGATACTCAATTTATCTGTGGTGGAATGAACTGTGATTTGAAGCATATTTCTAGGGAGTCTAAGTAGTGTTGAGGTGATGTTGTTGCTGTGATGGTCCAGGATATATGTGAAAGGCAAAACTTCTTTTGCCTTTCACATATATCATGCTATCTTTTATTGGACCAAATGTATGGTTGGTGTAACTATAGGCAAGCTTTTGGGTATCATAATACCCTTCCTCAGGCCTCTGAGACACAAGTAGACACAGCTGAGCTAAATAGCAGATGGAACAAAAGCTTGTTAAGTAGGGTCATTATTATCTGTGAAGAGCAGGTGTTAGCAAGTACTGTATCAGGAAGATTGTAATGAACTATGTCTATATTAAGTTTATGTTAAGACTTAGGAAGCCTTAAGTATTTTAGACAAGATATTTACTATCGCATTTGTTATCTCTTTCGTTGTGAAATAAATACTACATTATCCTGCAAAAAAATAGTTACGTAAAGACAATAAATGTTATACCATCACATTTATAATTCAGGTCTCTTGCATCATGCTTACAGGTATTGTATAGACTGCAAGTAAATAAAAAGAAGAGCTTATGCTCCTGGCATGAAATCTTAGACTCATAGAGAAGTAAGGCTGGAAGGCACCTAAAGAGATCAGGCATCTCAAGAGATCAGTCCAATCAGAGCTTGAATCTGCAACCTTGGTGTTATTAGGACTATGCCTAAACCAGTTGAGCTAGACAGTTGCTTTATCTTGAGCCTATAACCATCATAAAGTGCAAGACACTGAAATATATCTCAAAAGGTCAGATGTGTTTGGCCATATTCACTCCCTGGACCATGGATGGCTCACAAAAATAAAAACATATTCATCCTCCTTTTCCAGCATTTCAGAAGCTGACTTTCAAGGCATATAGGCATCAGGTCAGACTGCAGGACTCAGTTTACTGTACCCATTTGGCCTATCAACTCTTTACAATTCCATTCCAACTGTTTTAAACAGTTCACAGGAAGTGCAAACTGCCCCAAGTTTTTATGATATTTCCCAGGAGCACTTCTCTCTTTCCTCTCCTAGAAGCATACACAAGTGCAACACAATTGGGTCTTTTATTTTAACCTTACCAAAAGAAGATTGCAGTCTCATTTAATTTATTCTCTTATGCCCTTATTGTGTGAAACCATTAATTATTTGCATGTCAATTACTTTTTTCCAATTAATTTTGTTTCCTGTTCTGTCTTTACCCTTAGCTATTATATTTTTCAGATGATGCTATAGCATGTTTGTTTTAGATGTCCATAAACTCATTAATTCAACACAATGCATAGATAGTATTTTGACGTAATAAGATTGCAAATCTATACATTTTTCAACTATTTCATAATAAGCACTTTTAGGGGCTGATGGTAAGAAATGTTCATAACATGCAACTTACATTGCAGGCAATAAGGAACTTGGTATTTCTGAGAAATCAGGAGCTTTTTACCAAAGGTTCTCTGCCTTTTTTATTGTAACTGACAAGCTACACATATTTTTCCTCTGCAGCTCCATTCAAAGAAATCCTTTGAAGATTTATCTGTGGACATCTCCCAGAATCCTTTTGGCTATTTTAGGGGGGCCAGGGGGAAACTCCTAAGAGGCTATAATAAATACATCATTAAATTTTTGTTTAAAATGTGTTGGCCACACATGCAAGACCTTCCACTCAACTTGGTGGCATTTCTCTTTGGATATACTACAATAGCTTTGGAATGCTGCACAAATCCATTCTAAAATTTCAAGGACTGTTCCAGGCCTTAATGGGCAAAACCTTGTTGATTTGAAGAAAAAATAGAAAACTGGAAGAGCAGATTAGGGGACACAAGTAGCCCATATAACATCTGATTTGCATGGGCACAGCTACAAGCCTCTATCTATGCAATTGGCTATAAGTCAAACTAGTTGATGGCTCCATTAATAATACCACTATTTCACTTCTTCCCATCTTCCAGTTAGAGCTTACCATGTTGATTCCCTGAGTGACTTGTGCCCTGGACAGAAAAAAAGAAAAATAGTAATGGAGGAAAGAAAGACATACCAAAACTTGGCAGGTGAGAGAGTAGGGAACTCAGACAGGGGGGGTGTCTGGCAGGAGAGATAAATGGGAGACTCCGCTATACAGCAGAAAGTGTCATGAAGAAGGGTCTTTATCATACACTTGGAACCCCCAACGTGAAGTGGGGGTCAGAGAATTTCAGTCCATTCCTGAAATAGAGGGGGTGTGAGAGAATGGCACACAGGAAGCATGTAGGGTGAAAAATAGTGATATGTGTGGTACCTCTATTGCATAAAAAGTTTAGGGAGAAAGATTATGTTCTGTGAAAATTTTGTACAATGCTGTAGCAAATAGCATTACAAATGATTTTAGAATTGCACCACCTAAGCTGAAAGCTATTATTTTGCTTTAGACTTTTTATTATGGGGATGCCAGTCATAACTTGTAATTAAGGCTCTGTTAAGTATTGTATTCATTAGGAGTCACTCTGACATGAGCTTTTAAGGAGAAATCACTAGGAAATTCTGCTTACAGCCTAGCCCACACTATAAATAATTAATAAAAAATGTCTTGAAAAAAGCATCGCAATTCTTTGTGCCAGAGAGTAAAAATGTAAGTTTAGGTTCCTCAGTTTTCTTTAAGTGATTTTCCTCTGCAATGTGTAACACCAATCACTTCCACATGAGGGCACCAATTGACATCTTATTCTCACATCTAATGTATCAGTCAACAATTATTCCAATTTTACATTCACACAACTGTAGAAAAGGTTCAATTTCACACAACAGTCTGCACTTCACTGTTCATTTTATTATTATTGATCTCCAGAACATACAAAATAAAACTCATTGTTGTTGCTACACTTGGAATTAAGCTATTTGTACAGGACCTAATTATCTTCGTCTTTTCACCATTATACTTTAGGAGTAATACTACCAAAGCCCCTAGAGTTAGAGTAATACAATTGTTGCTATTATGAATTATTATCTGTATAATCACTTAGCATTGTAGAACACCTCAAAATGGAAATACAAAGATATGATTTCTTCCTTGAAGAGTTTGTAAACTAAATGAAATGTAATGCCTGGACTTGGTAGCAAAACCCTAAGGTTTAAGTAGGTTGTGGGGAGTTAACACCAACTAAATTAAATGTGTATTCTGTGAGCGATACTGCACACAGCATGATATAATAAAGAAAGATGTCTTCTCTGAAGACATCAGATTAATTGGGATGTATTCCTAGAAACCAGGAAGCTTGAAAGGAACCCCCAAAAGGACTATGGAACAAAGGGATAATGAGAGGCATTTTTGTATGACTGGGAGAATCAGGGAACTTCTTGCATCCCCATGCACAGCAGGATGCCTGAGAATTGAAGGAGAATGGCAAACACTCTCACAGTGCTGAAGCTGGGGACCATATACAGTTTGTATTGCAAGGCAGATATACAGAAAAAAATTCCAAACTCAAGTGTAGGATTAGATTTATGAAATGATTTGGAATATGTTACTATATCCAGTGTTATAGAAGCTGAAGGCAAATTATGACCTTAATAACGAGTCTATAAGGGTCACCTCTACCAAGAAAAATATGATTTGGAAGAAGATGATGCTCCAATGGATAATATTAATCATCTAGCAAAAGGGTCAGCACCCTACAATTTACCACCAGATCCAGCCCATGAAGAGATTATATTTAGGTTGCCAAGATTTTTCACCCTGTGGTGCCATTCAGTGGCCCATAGCAGTAGAGCAGGGAATTGGTGGCATTTAGAAGCATACAGTGGCAGAGGAATCAGTGGTGACTGGCTCACAAGAGGTGGGCAGGAGGCGGGGAAGCGTGCAGAGAAGAGCCACAGAAATTATTTGAAGCTGGGAAAATGCCTCGTAGTAAATGACATAAGTATATTTAGTTTATCAATAAGAAAATTGAGAGGTGACCTGATTGCAGTGTATAATTACCCTCACAGCAAGAAAACAACAGGTATTAAAGAGCTCTTCAATCTAGGAGAGAAAGGAGTTCCAAAAACCAGTTGCTCAAAGTAAAAACTCAGCAAATTCAATTTAGCAATAAACCACATTTTAAATAATGAAGTTAATTAATTGTGGGAATAAATTACCAGTCTCTAATAAATTCTCCATCTCTGAATATCCTTAGATCAAGACAGCAATAAAAGGATGAAATCCTTTGGCCTGTGTTATATAGAAGGCCAAATTAGGGCCAGAAGGAACCTCTAAGAGATTTAAAGTGTATGAATCTAAGAACTTATTGTTCCCCTTCCTCTATACTTAGATTAATCTCTTTTACATCTTCTTTAAAATTAGATTGGGGTATGTATTCTAGATTGTCTTTTAAAGCACTTATACCACTTCTGGCTGTTTCCAGAATGAATAAATAAGCAGTATAAATTGTTCACATATTTAGAAACTTGGCCCCAAACAGTCACACGTTTAATGGAAAAATACAAAGCATTTATTTTAGAACAAAATTATTTAGAAAAATAATAAAATCAAGATGGGAAATGACTCAAAAAGCAGTACAGTGTGGTTTTCTAAGTGTATGGATTCAGTACCAAAAAAATACAGTAATTAAATCATAAAATACCTTTCTTATGTGTAGATTTCTGTAAGTCCGATTTTCCTCAAAGAGGATGAGACATTATTGTTGGTAATGACTTTACCACTGAGCCCTGTTAAAACTTTTAAACTAGTTGTTTCATTTTCAAAGACTGTCTATACAGGGAAGTTAGTGGCTCTACATCAAGCAAAACTAAGAAAAAGAAGGCTGTTCAAATGTAGGCACTCATGTTGGATCCAAATTCTACACTAGACATGCATGAACACTAAACATCCACTAAACACCACACTAGACAGGCGTAGGATAGCAAAGTTCTGTCTACCTTATTCCCGATATACATCCTGGTAGTCCCAGCTGCCACCCTTGCCACTACATGAAGAAGTTGGAAAGGCTTGGTGGGTTGAGCTGGAGCTGCCTCTTACAGTTCTACACTATCAGAAAGATTTTCTACCTAGGAAAATGTCCTGTTTGCTGTTTGGAACTACAATCCAGCACCTGTGCACCATTCACAGACCTAAGCTGAAAATGAAATCTGAGTCATAATGGCTTAGTAAATGTTTAAACAATTACAAAATTATAAGACATCATGTAATCTCTTCATAGTGGGAATGGCAATACTTGGAAACATATGCAGATATGTTTCAAAGAAGAGAAGTATGTATCTGTGTGTGTGTGTGTGTGTGTGTGTGTGTGTACATACACAGAAATATAGCAGTGATTCTCAGCGAGGTTACCTTGGCACCCTGGGTGACTTGAGATCCTTTCAAGAGTATCACAAGGTCCCATGCAATGCTGGCACCGTTAGGTGTACAAACATGATGCACATTATAAATCCAGCAATTTCAAATAGGAATCCATTGCATCAAAAACATTCTGACCTTCTGTGGTCTTTCTGAGGTCTTTGCAACAGAAAGAAAAAGATTTTTTCCATAGTCAAAAAACAAATGAAAACTAACAGCTGGCATTTTTTGAGGGGTACTTTGAGTCTGACAAGGGTGCCTTCACTTTAAAAATGTTGATAACCATATAGAGATATTCTTTCTTATGAGATCCCCAAACCATCAGAGATCATCTATGAAAATGTAGCTTCAATATCCTCTCCCTCGAAGTCTTTTAAACCCAAAAGAGATTGAGTCCACACAAACCCTCTCACCGTGCATTTGAAATGATGATATTCAGTAATATTCAGTTGGCAAAGCATCTGTTCACAAAGAGATGAACTGCATGCATAGGAGCACAGGAATGTCCTGTAAGTACTGACTCACACACTTTACAGAAACCTCCATACAAACAGCTGCCCACTAAAAAGACTGCTGACTGTGGTGACGTTACAGGAACAAGTTGATTTACTTCAGTGGAGCAATGACACTTTAGATCAGGTGAAAGTCTGCCCAGTGAAAGTTACATTTTTTAGAAAAAATCATATTTGAGATAAAGAGAAGATGTATTGCAGAATGGCTAGAATGTGTGGCAAATTCAATGCTCCTTAAAAGCTATGCAGAGAGATTGCCTGGTTGGACACTAAGGGTATTTGTAGATGACACGGGGTTTTACTTCTCCATAAATTGAAGCGGTTGTTTTTTAAAAACCACCGTTTCAGTTTAAGATGAAGTAAACCCCCGTGTCGTGTACACCCGTGTTGGAGCCCGATCCTTACCTGCCTCTCCAGCAGCAGGGGTGGGAGAGCGAGCTGCTGGCAGGCAAAGCAGTTCCTAAGCTGCGGGGGGAGGGCAGTCCTTCCTTCTGTGGCAGTGGTGGGGCCCCCCCAGGTGGCACCCAACTGCAGGCACTCAGCTCAGGCAGTTCTGGGGGGCACCACAGCCAAGGAGGGAAGCACCAGGCCCCCGCGCAGCTCAGGCAGGAAGGCAGGCTTCGAGGGGGTGGAGAAGATCAGGCTTGCTGCTTTTTTTTTTTTCCTTCTGTGGAGCCTGTCTTCCCAAACTACTGCTGGGCTGCCTGCATGGTCTGCCTGCGTGGCTCCTGAGCCACACGGAGCCCAGTGCTTCCCTCTGCAGCTGTAGGGTAGGAACCCATTTTCAAGAAGGGGAGGAAGGAGGACCCGGGCAACTATAGGCCAGTCAGTCTCACCTCCATCCTTGGCAAAATCTTTGAAAAAATTATCAAGGCTCACATTTGTGAGAGCCCAGCAGGACAAATTATGCTGAGGGGAAACCAGCACGGGTTCGTGGCAGGCAGATCGTGCCTGACCAATCTAGGCTCTTTTTATGACCAGGTTACAAAATGCCTGGACACAGGAGGAGGGGTGGATGTCGTATACTTAGACTTCAGGAAGGCCTTCGATATGGTATCCCACCCCATACTGGTGAACAAGCTAAGAGGCTGTGACTTGGATGACTACACAGTCCGGTGGGTGGCGAATTGGCTAGAGGGTCGCACCCAGAGAGTCGTGGTGGATGGGTCGGTTTCAACCTGGAAGGGTGTGGGCAGTGGGGTCCCGCAGGGCTCGGTCCTTGGACCGATACTCTTTAATGTCTTCATCAGTGACTTGGACGAGGGAGTGAAATGTACTCTGTCCAAGTTTGCGGATGACACAAAGCTATGGGGAGAAGTGGACACGCCGGAGGGCAGGGAACAGCTGCAAGCAGACCTGGACAGGTTGGACAAGTGGGCAGAAAACAACAGAATGCAGTTCAACAAGGAGAAATGCAAAGTGCTGCACCTAGGGAGGAAAAATGTCCAGCACACCTACAGCCTAGGGAATGACCTGCTGGATGGCATGGAAGTGGAAAGGGATCTTGGAGTCCTAGTGGACTCCAAGATGAACATGAGTCGGCAGTGTGACGAAGACATCAGAAAAGCCAATGGCACTTTATCGTGCATCAGCAGATGCATGATGAATAGATCCAAGGAGGTGATACTTCCCCGCTATCGGGCGCTGGTCAGACCGCAGTTGGAGTACTGCGTGCAGTTCTGGGCGCCGCACTTCAAGAGGGATGCGGATAACCTGGAGAGGGTCCAGAGAAGGGCCACTTGTATGGTTAAGGGCTTGCAGACCAAGCCCTACAAGGAGAGACTAGAGAACCTGGACCTTTTCAGCCTCTGCAAGAGAAGGTTGAGAGGCGACCTTGTGGCTGCCTATGAGTTCATCACGGGGGCACAGAAGGGAATTGATGAGGTTTTATTCACCAAGGCGCCCCCGGGGGTTACAAGAAATAATGGCCACAAGCTAGCAGAGAGCAGATTTAGATTGGACATTAGGAAGAACTTCTTCACAGTTCGAGTGGCCAAGGTCTGGAACGGGCTCCCAAGGGAGGTGGTGCTCTCCCCTACCCTGGAGGTCTTCAAGAAGAGGTTAGATAAGCATCTAGCTGGGATCATCTAGACCCAGCACTCTTTCCTGCCTATGCAGGGGGTCGGACTCGATGATCTACTGAGGTCCCTTCCGACCCTAACATCTATGAATCTATGAATCCTCCGAGGTGTTTTACTTTGCAGTGCCCCAAAGTCATTTGTTGCATCCCAATGTCATTTAAGGTTCATTATGCCGCCAAATGTGCTACAGCGATTGGAATTAATGTGCAATACACCACTGAATATACAAACAGCAATGCCATTAAAGTGGTGCAAAAGGCATTTAACCCACTTTAAACCCACTAAAAAGTGTCATCTACAAATGGCCTATGACATAGCAACTTTGCAGAGCTCTGAGCTTTGTAGAGAACTGTGCTCTCCTTTTGCTGTCTGATACCCCTTCAACCATATTTCGCTGTACTGATAGAAATGGAAAGTAAATGTTAACAAAATAGAGGAATGCGTCTCCATATCCATAAATTTCTCGAACAAAGAAATTACCCTCTGTTGGAATCCAAATTTTCCTGGCCATTCAGAATTCATGGCATCAGAACAAACTTTGATTGACAAATCTGTAATCCTGAGGGCAGGACACTGTAACTTACTGTTATGCTTTCTGGGACCTGGTTTTTACAGATTAACTTGTGCTTGAATGTACCATATGCTTTGCCCATCCTTGACAGTCTTCTGAATCTCTGTATTTCAGTAAGCAAGAAATACCACTGGAGAACTCACAAATAGTCACGAGTAAAGCCTGCTGGAAGATTAGTGGCATGCTGTGCTTCATTCAATCTTCTATGGTGTTTTTTTCAGTAAAAACATCTACAGTTTCCTCTATGTCATTATTGAAAAGGTTTTGCTCTTACTAACCAAACCTTGTCACTTCAGACTTGCAAACCCATCAGCATCTTCCAGATAATTTGGTAGGGCAAACCCCTTTCACAGTAACGATGCACAAATATAATCACACACATTTCACTACGTGAATGCTGATGGTTATCTGCCTGTCCAATGGAGGGATTATGAAAGCATTTGTTAATAAACAACTCATGCATGTAAGAGTTGCTTGTAAAATAATGACACAAACACATACGCTTCTCCTAGGACTGACAAGGCCTTTTTTGTTAAGCAATCATAAATTTAAGAATATAGGTGTAAACTCAAATTCTACACACAGTGTGCATCATATGTGGTATCAGAATGTAATTGCCTTTTAATACTAATTTCTTAAAAGAAAAATCCTGAAGGCACATGCACAAAAATGTACAAAAGAAAATGAGAGACAGAAAGTGTAAATTTCAGGAACTGTGTACAAATCTGTGATTAGCTATCTAACTTCTCATTACTGCAGACAGACACTTAACTTGAGCATGCAGTCAGTATAAATTATAGATATCATTCAAATATAAATCATGTTTATGTGCAGCTCCAAAATAAATTGTTCTATTGATTATTGATGAATTAATCTAAACTATAGATTGAGTTTACAAAATTAATAATTTAAAGATGAGTTGTTTGGCTGAACAAATGCCCTAGGTAAGGACATTTAAACTGTGATGGGAAATGCCAGTATCTTGAAATAATCTCTCGAAATCAAGCAAGAAAATTTGGAGTTTCCAAATAATCTAGAATAAAGCTTGCTTCATTGGAAAGATTAAACGCTCCAAACTGGAAAGCTGTATGGAATTTCCTCTGGGCTCAGGTCTCAAAGCCTACAGTGCTCTCATACTCCAGGAAATTAATATGATTTACACAGAGACTAGTAAAAATCAGTGAGCACAAATGACAACACAGTCTTCTAATGTACCACTGGAGCAAGCCTTCCCCTCTCCAGTGCTCCTGTATCTGCTTTTCCCTTGACAATTACCTCCTGGCATGGCTCCTCAGGCAGGATTGCCTCCAAACTGCCTCTTTAGACCCGTCCTCTTGAGCTCCAGTTTCAGTTTCATGTAGGACTGGCATCAGTCCAGTTTAAAACTGGCTAACCCCATTTTTGGCCTCTCTTTTTGCAAGGCTGGGAAACACATGCATGCACGCACACACAGACACACGCGCACATGTGTGTCTGTGCATGCATGTGTGCATGTGTGTGTGTGTGTTTAAGTATAGTATGTGGTATGTTCCTGCAACACAAATCTTAAGCAGACCTGAGAGTCCTGGTTCAATTTTACTCTCTCAGTCTTCTGTATCAGGACTCAAGCACAGAGCCAAAAGTATATTCTCATTTCTTCCAGGACTTAGTTGCTCAACAGAGCTATGCCATATCTGAACAAGAACCAGGAGGAGAGTAGGAGGCATTGAATCCACCTACCAACCCAGCATCGGTTTGAATTCCAACTGATTTTTGTAAAGGGAAGTAGTGTAAGGAAGTGGTTGTGGCTTGAGAATCATTGCCAAAATCTAGCCCAGTTTTAACTCAGTTGGCATGTAGAAATCCTAGTTTTGCGAGTCCTCTTCCAGCTTATAGAGCAGGTGAAGCCATCTGCCCTTAACAACAGACTCAGTACTAACGTCAAGCAGTTACTAAGTATGGCTCAGTACCATTACAGTATGTGGGTGCCTGGCCTAGATTATTATAACAAACTTCCTCCCTTTGCACATTCTGTTCCTCAAGCTCATCTGGTCTTAATTTCAGGGCCACAAGCCTGTTTTGGGTAGCAACCAGTATTGTCATTGTCCCTACAGAAAGTTAATTGCTGCAGGTGGATATAGAGTTGTGAGCTAGGAGTCAGGTTGCAAACCTGGTAGAGGAATCACAGCTCCTCACACTCCCACATTGTGAAAAAAGTGGCAGTATCTTGTCCAAAGAGTATCAGACAGACACGCCAGGATTATCAAAAACATTACTGCAACTGGGCAAATATTAAAAAGATACAACTCTGGCTTTTTGATAGAAGATACAAGTACTGGCTTTTTGTCAGTTACCAAGGTCTATCGTCCATTCCGTTCTTAAGGTATTTATGGAACTTCTTTCAGAAGTCTCACTGCTGAAAGAGACTTGGGGGTCATGAATGACCACAAGATGAACATGAGCCACCAATGCAATGTTGCAGCTGGTAAAGCAAACAAAGCCCTGGCTTGCATCCATAGATGCTTCTCAAGTAAATCCCAGGATGTCATTTCCCACTTTACTCGGCCTTGGTGAGGCTGCAGCTGGAGTACTACATCCAATTCTGGGCTCCACAATTCAAGAAGGATGTGGAGAAGCTTGAGAGAGTGCAGAGGAGAGCCACACGCATGATCAGAGGGCATGAGAACAGGCCTTATGAAGAGAGGCTGAGAACCATGGGACTCTTCAGTCTGGAAAAGCGCAGGCTCAGGGGGGACCTGGTGGCTGCCTATAAGTACACAAAGGGTGTTCATCAGGATCTGGGAGAACGTGTGTTCACCAGAGCGCCCCAAGGAAAAACAAGGACAAATGGTCATAAACTACTCCAAGACGTAAGAAAAAATTTCTTTACTGTCCGAGCCTCCAGGACCTGGAATAGACTCCCTCCAGATGTGGTGCAGGCACCTACTCTGGACTCATTCAAGAAATGCTTAGATGCTTATCTTGCTGGGATCCTTTGACCCTAGCTGACTTCCTGCCCCTGGGGCAGGGGGCTGGATTTGATGATCTTTGAGGTCCCTTCCAGCCCTAACATCTATGAAATCTATGAAATTTTAAATACAGTAAAATTGGATATTTTCAATCCAAACCATGTGACATTTTTTGCAGTACTTTCCCTGTAAGTGCATAGAACATTGTAAAATACCACAGCAGAGGTAAATTAAGTATAAGATACATAAAAACCCATTTCAAGACAGGCATGGCTAACAAGACCATCACGCAGACTGAAAACAGACCAGAAAACCATAACAAAGCACAATGAAACACAAAAATATGTCAGCCTAGGGAGAGGGTAGCACCACAAGGTTTGGAGGCTAAACAGCACATTAATAAATGTTCACAGAGGATAGTAAATAGAGAGGAGTTGTAAGGAGAAATAAATCATTTAGAGAGTCCTAGGGTCATTAAAATATAACAAAGTGCCTCCTTATTGGCACATATTATGAACAATAGAAGGAAACCTGGAAAGCCAGTAATGCTGAGAGAGACCCACAAGTAGCAATGGACAGAAAATTAGATGTGACTTTGTAATATGATGCAGCAGAAAGAAAGGTTAATATCAACTGGGGCTGTATACATAAAAGGATTAGGTAGGGAACTGCCATTCTCTTAACAGCTCTTTTTCAACCGTAACTGGAATATTTGAGTTCTAATAACCCCAGCGCCAAAGAATTTTTGACAAATTGGAGAAAGCTAAGAGTAAATTTAATCAGAAATAGCAAAATCAGCAAAGCAAAGGAAAATAAAACTAAGAAACAAAACATATAACTCCCCCAGAATTTAAAAAAAAATCAACCCACTACAGAAAATTTGCCAGTTCCCAACCAAAAAACCCCAAAATATGATTTTTTTATGTCATTTGCTTGCATTCATTATCCATTAGCATGCAAATACAGAGTCAGCCACTACAGCTATAGTGTGTTAGCCACAGGGTAAGAACGGGACGCTTGCTGGAGTCTAGGAAAATGCAGATCAATGGCAGGATCAATTCAAACTGACCTTGACAATTAAGTTGTTTCATTGCAAAGCTCTGCAGCCAAGGCTTATTAGAATTTTTTTCCGTGTTTGTTTTTGAGAAATTGGAACACTTTTAACCTTGTAACAGAATGAGCTGCCAGAATTGTAGCTGTTTTGAATAAAAGTTCCCAGAATTTCATCACGCCACACAAGCTAATGACGTCTCTTTTAATGTTTGTTGTCCTATTTCCAGTACACAATGCTAAGAGCAGGTCACAAACCACCTGCAGGTTTCTCTGCAACAGAACCAAGCCAAGCAAACAATGTAATAATCTTAATAGCTCATAACCCTCCCTCCATATTTTAGTTCTTTATAGTAGGAACATCTCCAGAATTTCTACCTATGGAAATTTATGATGTGACAGATTCTCTGAGCAGAGTTATTCTCCCTCTAGAGACTGAGGGAGGGGGATCTTTATAGCATGCATTTTTAAGGTTTATGAAGAAAGCCTCATATAATATTCCTTTCTGGTCTTCTAAGAAAGAACACAAGGGCCAAATCCTTAAAGATGCAGAGTATTTTCTCAGTTGGGTGCATCTACACGTGCAATTAATGCACCTTAAGGTTACTGTGCATTAAAATAAGGTGCAACAAACTGCTCCCAGGAACATGTTTATACGTGCACCTGCCTCAGGAGCAAATATGCCTCCAGTGGGAGCAGTTGAGTCCAGGGTTGCTCCTTCCCCCCTGCTGTGTTCTGCCCCCCCCCCCCCCCTTGCTGCCTGCAGCTTCCAGAGGGAGCTTCAGGCTCCCCTAGTGCCAGCTCTGGGCTGGCAGGGGAATGGGGGTCAGGCCAGGGATCCAGGAGGCAGGGACAAGTTGTCCCAGAGCAGGGGACAGCTCCCAGGTACATGGAACTTTGGATTGTAGCCTGGCTCAGTGGCACTGGCTTGGGGTGATGCCTGATGGCTGGCTGGCAGCAGCTTCCTGAGCTGTCCCCGCATTTTGCTTGATGCTCAGCTCCCGGCTCCCCCCAAGGAGAGCTATATCAGATACAACTATAGCTATACCCCAAAACTCTGGGCAGTTCCTATACAGGGGCTTTGTTCAGTTTATTATTTTAGACCAGAAGTTGTTACGGCAATATTACCCATATGTCTTCAGCAAGGCTGAGCATTGTATGATCCAGTCCTTGAGCTAAGAAACCTGAATTCTTTTTCCTGGCTCTCCCACTCACCTGCAGCATTGTCCTGAACAAGGCATTTCCCCTCTCAGTTCCTTTGCTCTCCTGCCCTCTCTGCCTTCTCTACTTAAATAAAAGTTTTTTCTGGCAGGGGACTGAAAATGCAGTATATGTATTTACTACTGCAACCACACAGTCTTTTTGGTCTTCATTCATGTAAACTGAGTTTGTAAGTTTGTAAAGACAAAAGCTACATCTTTCACATATTCTACAAGCAGCTAGCATGCTTGTGGCTGCTTACGACAGCTGAAAAACAAGTCAGACTTCAGAGATAAGGGCTGTTTGTGAGATTCAGATCCATGTTTGTTTTTTGAATTCCCCATAAGTTTGTGAATGTTTGGATACGTGGTTCTGGTTGAAGCTCATCTTTACTTTGCTGTTGTTTGGAACCTGCTATGTTGCCAGTATGATATTGATCTCTATGCTGGTTTATGAAAAAAAAACTAAAAAAGGAAAAGATTAGAAATATAGTCCAACCTCATTGCAATAAAATCTGTTTATAACAGTCCCCTGCTTTTAATCATCCCAAAAGCAGGAACCGATATCTTTATTATTCTTATGAAGCAAATTAACCAACCTTTTAGAGAAAGCACACTCTTTTAATGATTTTTTCTGCCAGTCCCAAGTGAATTCATTATAATGAGGTTGTACTGTAGAAAGCTAAATAAAAAAAGGGGGGAAAGAGTGGGTTTCTTGGCATGTATGTACTCTTTCAGATTATGCTACCATTCACTTTAGGAATTTCTTTACAGTCAGTGAAGTATTTCAATTTATTGTCATTCTGTCATTGTTCAATAGTTACCCACCAGCCAGTAACATACATCTCAGCATCTCAGCATTCCCCATTGTCAGGGTACTGTGAGCACATGACGTTTCTCTCAGCTGCATCAGGCACTGCCCACATGTCTGCTAGTAGAGATTTTGATCTTTTGTAATGCAATCCATGCATTAGCTTGGAACACTGTGCGCTTGGGGCATTTGTAACCTGAATAGCTGTGCACAGCCAAAGCACTTACTAACCTGATTGTTAGACTCACACTGGGGCACATCAGATATTTCATTAGGGGTGAGGAGGCTTTTTATCATTTTCAATAGTGGTGTCTTATACAGATGCTTCATTCCATCAGTAAAACGTCATGCCACTAATGCTATGTGACCTCAGGCTTGTCTGATTGCCATTCTAGAGGATGGAAGAGACAACAAAGATCAAGTGATATTATTTAGACTCTTGTATGAGAACGTGTCTTATTTTTAAATGACCCTTCCGTTCATGTACAACTACTCCATTGGAAGCTGTAAAATACTGTTGCTATATACTTACATTTATAGCTATGCATATATTAAATGCTTAATTAGAGATGGAACAAAACAAGCCAGCCCAGAGCAGAACTCCCCAAACATATGTTTGTGTGTGCAGGGCCAAATTAACCCCTTATTGGGCCCTAGGCAAACAAACTATGCACCTAGTTACTTTGCATAGGGCAGTATCACCAGGAGTAGCAGCCACCACCAGGTCTTGGAGCTGCAGTGTGAAACCCTAGAAGGGAAAAAGAGCTGGGTGACACTGCAGCTGTACAGCAGCAGCACTGCCACGGCAAAATAAGCACAACTGGACCCCTTCTTAATGCAGGGCCCTAGGCATGTGCCTAGTTTGCCTATACATTAATCCAGCCCTATGTGTATGTGCTAATCAGCCCCAATGATAAATCGAATGGGCAAAAGGAAAGAAAAAAGTAGATGTTAACAGATTATATTATTTGCTGTCATACATTCTTTGAAGAGTTCTCAATATATTTAGAGAATATGATGTAAACGCCAAAGTTAATAAGTTAAATGGGAGAAGGAAAAACACCCAAGTAATTACAGCAAAGTTGCCATATAATGTAGATGTCCAAAAAATAAAAATAAAAAATAAGGCTAGCAAGGAATAAAAGCAAAATGAGAGTTTCTCTCAACATTATAGAAGTCACATGAATTAAATCTTCTTTGGCTATCCCTCAATATGAGGATGATGTCTGCCGGGGGGGGGAAGAGGGAGCGGATTATTGGTGAATTTTAAGATGACTGAAGAGCCCAATCCGTGCTCTTCAAGTTTTTCTACAGATATGACAGGTGGTGCCTTGGCAGGTGCAGGGGTGGGGTGGGGCTAGGGGAAACAGCTGTTGGCGAGGATGTTGTGTGCTTTCCTACCCCCTCTGCCATTTCTTGGCTTCCTGAGCAAGGCAGTTCTCTTCAAAGTAGGCTGTAGCTTGATGTATGGTGCCGTGCCATTGAGACTGTTACCAGCCAGCACTTCCCAGTTTGTAAGGTTGATGCCACCCTTCTTAAGGTATGCTTTCAGGGTGTCCTTGTAGCACTTCCTCTGTCCTCTGCAGGTCCTCTTATCATGACTGAGTTGAAAGAAAAGGACTTGCTTCAGGAGATTAGTGTCAGCCAACTGCACACAGTGGCCAGTGGAGTTGATGTTTCATGAGATCCAGGCTGACCTTGACAGGCTCAGGAAATGGGTGGATGAGAACCTGATGGTGTTTAACACTAAAAAATGCAAAGTTCTCCACCTTGGGAAGAAAAACCTGCAGCATGCTTATAGGCTCGGCAATGCTACGCTGGTTAGCACTACAGATGAAAGGGACTTGGGGATCATGAGTGACCACAACATGAACATTAGCTTTCAATGTGATGCGGCTGCTAGTAAAGCGAGCAAAACACTGGTTTGTATCCATAGATGCTTCTCAAGTAAATCCCAAGAGGTCATTCTCCCGTTGTACTCAGCCTTGGTGAGGCTACAGCTGTAGTACTGCATCCAGTTTTGGGCTCCAGAATTCAAAACAGATGTGGAGAAGCTTGAGAGAGTCCAGAGGAGAGCCACGCGCATGATCAGAGGTCAGGAAAACAGACCTTATGACTAGAGGCTGAGAGCCATGGGACTCTTCAGCCTGGAAAAGCACAGGCTCAGGGGTGACCTGGTGGCCACTTATAAGTTTGTCAGGGGTGCTCTCCAGGATCTGGGGGAATGTCTGTTCACCAGAGCGCCCCAACGGATGACAAAGTCGAACGGTCACAAACTCCTCCAGGACTGTTTCAGGCCGGACATAAGGAGAAACTTCTTTACTGTCCGAGCCCTCAAGGTTTGGAATAGACTGCCACCGGAGGTGGTTCAAGCACCTACTTTGAATGCCTTCAAGAGACATTTGGATGTTTATCTTGCTGGGACCCTATGACCCCAGATGACTTCCTGCCCCTGGGGCAGGGGGCTGGACTTGATGATCTTCCGAGGTCCCTTCCAGCCCTAATGTCTCTGAATCTATAAATCTCGCCTCAGTGCTGGTTATGTTAGCTGCAGAGAAGATACTGGCATTGGTGCAGTGGTCTTCCCATATAATGTGAAGGATCTTCCTGAGGCAATGCTGATGGAACCATTCCACGTACCTAAGATGGCTTTGATATATCTCACACCCATAGAGGAGCAGGGGGGATAACCACTGCATTGTAGACCACGATCTTAGTTTCCATCTGCAGATCTCAGTTGGTAAAGACGGGGTATAGCAGTTTCCAAAGGATACCCTGGCACAGCAAATCCTATATTCAATTTCTACATTAAGACAACTGACTGGGAGAGGTAGCTGCCAAGGTATGGGAAATGCTTGATGTTTTCCAGGGGTTCTCCACCAATGGTCATTTTTAGGGGAAGTGGGAAGCTTGTGCTGGGGCAGGCTGATGGAGCCTCTTGGTCTTCCCAATATTAAGGGAGAGTCCCAGGTGCTGATAGGCACCTGAAAAAAGGCCAAGGATGGACTGCTGATTGGTCTCAGTATGTGCAAGGATAACACAGTATCCAGTGTACTGAAGGTCAGTAACGCCAGTCTTGGTAACTTTTGTTTTGCTGTGAAGGTGCCACAGGTTGAAAAGCTGACCATCCATTTGATACTCAAACCCAATTCTGGGAGGAAGGCAGTCACAGATGAGAATCAAAATCACAACCTTAACCTTGAATGGGGAAGGGGCTAGAAAAGGTGCCATAAATATGAACTGTCTCAACCTCCCCTGGATGGATTGCCACATGCAGTGGGATCACTCTACCTGCAGCCAAAACCAACAAAATAAAGTACTGAAATTTACCATGTGGACTGTCTACACCCTCATGAACTCCACGAACAGTGAGTGTCCTGAAAAAAGAACTGCCATAGTAGCTAGAGAACTTGCAAGATAGGACATTGATATTGCTACTCTAAGTGAGACCCCCTGGGCAGATGAAAGCCAGCTGAAATAAGGAGGTGGCTACAGCTTTTTTTGGAAAGACAAGTCACCTGAAGAGAGGTGAATTCACAGAGTTGGCTTTGCCATCAAGAACAAGATTGTTAGTTAGCTTTCAGAACTCCCTGTGGGCATTAACACATGCCTTATGACTCTCTGCCTCAAGCTCAGTAACAACCAGTATGCTGTGGTCATCAGTGTGTACGACCCCCACACTTGACAATGAAGTCAACAAAGAACAGTTCTACTGAGCTCTTGACACAGTCCTGACTGCTACTGCCAAGGAAGACAAGCTCATCCTTATGGGTGACTTCAATGCAAGAGTTGGGTGACAGTCAACTCTGGAGTGGTGCCATTGGGAAATAGTGGGTGGGGAAAGTCAATTTCAATGGTATCCTCCTCCTCAGCAAATGTGAAGAGCATGACTTGCTCATTATGAATATCTTCAAACAGAGTGACAAATATAAGACCACTTGGGAACACCCATGCTCCAATCATTGTCACCTTCTTGACTGTATTATTGTCAGACCTCATGATTGTATTGATATCCATATCACTCAAGTCCTGAGAGGTGCAGATGACTGTTGGATGGACCACCGCTTAGTCAGATCAATCATGGGCATGCAGCTTGCATCACAATACCTTAAACAACCAAAAGGAATGCAGAAGTGATTTAACATCAGGGCACTCCAAGACCAAACTAGATATGAACCTCTTCAGTAATGCTTTACTGAGATACTTTCTGACCTACCTGATGACATCAAGTACATCTAGGAACATTGGGAGAAACTTAAGAATGTTATTCACAAGGCATGTGCTGAATCAAGATTGGTTGATGTGAATAATGAGGAAATCCTAGCACTTATCCAGCAAAAGAGAACCACATTCTGCAGTTGGCAAAATGGATGCTCCAACCAGCAAAAATGAGAGTCTTACCACCATCTTAAAGCTGTAGTTTGGAGGAGGCTATGGCACATCAGTAGTGGCAAGCAAAGGCGATGGAGATCCAGAGTTTCACTGATCAGTATGACATAAGAAGCTTCTTTCAAGAAATAAAAGCCATCCATAGGCCATATTTCAATGTCCCAACCCTGTTGTGATCCCAGGATGTCTGCACCCTTCTCACAGATAGTGTGCCAATCAAACAATGCTGGAAGGAGCACTTCAAGATTCTACTCAAACATGAACCTGAGGTCTCAGCTGCAACCATTGAGTCCATCCCTCAACACCCAGTAACAGAATTTCTTGCTGGTCCCCATCCTTCAAGCAAGTCTGGTGTGCTGTCATTGAGACCAAGAACAATAAGGCACCAGGACCAGATGGTCTTCAAAGGTCTTCAAAGCTGGTGGAACAGCACTAATGCAAAAACGTCACCAACTTATCATCAAAATATGGGTGAATGAGAAATCTCCCCCTGACTTAAAGAATGTCAACATTGTAACCATCTTCAAGAAAGGGGACAAGTCAGTGTGTGGGAGCCACTGAGGCATTGCCCTCTTCTCCATTGCTGGGAAGATTCTTACTCACCTCCTTCTGAATTGCCTCCTCCCCCTTGATGAAGGTGTCCTTTCAGAATCCCAGTGTGGCTTTAGACCATCGTATGGTACTACCTACATGATTTTTGTTGCACAACAGATCCAGGACAAATGTAGAGAGAAACACCAGGAGCTGTTTATAGCATTTATTGATCTAACCAAGGCCTTCGATTCCATCTATCATAAAGTCTTATGGAAGGTGCTGGCTAGTTTTGGTTGTCCACTGAAGTTCATCAGCATCCTCACTGTACTCCATGATGGGATGACTGCCACAGTCCTTTGCAATGGATCAGAGACAGATGCATTTACCATCTGTACAGGTGTCAAGCAGGGCTGCGTCACCACCTCAACCCTTTTCTCCATCTTTCTTGCTTCCATGAATTAAATAACAATCATGTCTTTCCAAGAAGAAAACATTGTTGCATTAATTGTTCATAGGAATCCAAAGCACTTCCCCTATTCCTTCATTTTTCTTATGTGTCTTACTTAACCCATAAAAAAGATGAAATTGCTGTAAACAAAAAATAAATGTCTGAATGCTGACAACAGACTGGAACTTAGGAAGAAGCAGAATCATATTATCAAAACCTAAGACTTGGGTCCTAAGTCTGAAAAGACTATTGTCGCAGGGCACTTAGGTGCCTGCTTCTGGAAGAGCAGAAACTACCTGGGGAGAGCCCAAAGAGCCAGACAGGAGCCCAGGTGCAGGTCACCATGGCAACCAGCTGATGAGAAAATTAGCCTGCATCTGCACCTGGTCAGCTGGCCAGAAGGGGCAGGGCCCTGGGATCATATAAACCCTAGGATGGGGATGGGGTTTCTCTGCCGGTGGCCAAGGGGGAAGGAGCCCTCCTAAAGTGAGTGAAGGAAGAGGCCTAACTAAGTTCTGCTCCTAGTAATGTAAAGGGGCAGAGCACACCTTCTACAGTTTGTGTTATGTTATAGCCCAGGGGCTTATGTTTGGTTGTTGTTCTATAACACCAGTGGTTTGGGAGAGGCTATTGGGGAAGGAGGAGGCCTCATTGGGCCCCGCTATAGTGTGGGGACCCCAGCGCCAGCAAGAGTGTAGTATTTGGGATGCACAGACCCCAGTGCCAGCAAGGACATGGTATTTGGGGTGTGTAGACCCTGGCGCCAGCAAGGGCATGACACTGGGGTCACAGAGACAGGGTGACAGAGAGCCCAGTGCTGAGGGGCGCAGAGACAGGGTGGCAGAGAGCCCAGTGCCGAGGGGTGCAGAGACAGGGCAGTGGAGAGCCCAGTGAGGACAAGGGGCTGAATTGTAGCAAGGCCTGGGAGAGACAATGGCAATACCATCTGCGAGGCCTGGGGCGTGGTAAAGGGGCAGTTTGAAGCCACACATATAGCCCATAAGGCTGGGGCATTCCATGATATCTATTTTGAAATGGGACCCACAAGGGGTCCAGGAACCCACGGGGTTCAAGGAAATCCATCAGGGCCGTGTCCAACAGGACATGAAGGCAGCATCCCTACATTACATTTTACATCAAGACGTGACAGGCAAGAAGAGAGGGTGCCCATCAGGCCAAAATTGGCATGGTCAAGGGGCCTTAGGAGATCACGGCCATCCGTAGGGACCCAATCCCATGACAAATATGTATAAATGTTGCCTCTGGGCTTTTTTTATTTTTATTATTTTTCTTTAGTGTCAAGGATGCACAATACTGGAATCCAAACTCCAGGTTTAAAATCCCAGACAACCTGCCATTGTGGAATCTACAGTGATGACTGGATACAGCTGAATGGCATGGAGGTAGAGATATCTTTAAACTGTCTGTAGGCTTTCCTTATTCTGGTCTATGTTCCCTGACCAGAATATTTTTCCCTGTTCTTAAACTTCCTCTCTTTCACCATCCATCCAATGAAAACTAATAATGTAAATCAATGGGGTCATCATCTATCATACCATTTTTGGTCCTTCCTTTGCCCCCTCAGGGTGCATCCAGACAAGCATGCACATGCGTTTCCCAGGAGACAAACAAGGAACTTGTTTCCAAGGAATACTTGTCTCCAAGGAACAGTGGTGCACACATGCTCCGTCGTGTGGCAAGTTGCTGTGGTGGGGGTAGGAGAGGTTGGAGCCAGCACCTGGGCTGGCCCCAGAAGCCTTACCTGGAGTTCTGGGGGCTTCCTGGGGCTCCATCTGTGGTGATCTGGCACATGGAGCCTGGCCAGCCATAGTGTGGATCCGGTCGACCAGGCTCTAGTTTTGGGCACTGCCCACTGCCACCACAGGCACTGCCCTTCTTTTTTCAGGCGCAGGTTTTTTTGACACCAGAATGTCCCAGTGTCAGAAAAACCCACCATGTTGCAAATTAGCAGTGCAATGAACGCCTGCATGTGCAGTATGTGTAGTTTGTGACACCTCAGATGGGTCTGTGGTACCACATACTGCATGACAAACAGGTGCATGACAAACAGGTCCAAGGAGGTGATACTTCTATTTTATGTGTCATTGGTCAGGCTGCAGTTGGAGTACTGCATCTAGTTTTGGGCGCCATACTTCCAGAAGGATGTGGTCAACCTCGAGAAGGTTCAGAGAAGGGGCACTCATATGGTTAGGGGCCTGCAGGCAAAACCCTACGAGGAGAGATTGAGGGCCCTGGATCTCTTCAGCCTCTGCAAAAGAAGGCTAAGAGGTGATCTTGTGGCTGCCTAAAAATTCATCAGGAGGGGACAGCAAGGAATAGGAGAAGCTCTGTTTACCAGGGCACTCCTTGAAGTAACTAGGAACAACAGCCACAAACTAACAGAGAGCAAATTTAGGTTAGACATCAGGAAAAACTTCTTTATGGTAAGGGTTGCCAAAATCTGGAGTGGGCTTCCAACGGAGGTGGTGCTCTCCCCTACCTTGGGGGTCTTTAAGAGGAGGCTAGACATGTACCTGGCTGGGGTCATCTGACCCCAGCACTCTTTCCTCCCAAGGGCAGAGGGCTGGACTCGATGATCTGCTAAGGTCCCTGCTGACCCAAACTTCTATGAATCTGTGTGTGCACTTGTCTGGATGCTCCCACAGAAGCCATACTTAATATTTTTCTGAGAACCTATATCTCAACCCAGCCCTGAAGCCCACAAAGCTGGAGAGATTTCTACTGAAATGAAGGATGTGTCACAATTTCAGAGACAAGGTTGCATGTGTTTCTTCAGTGACAGGGTTTTTTTTCTAATTTTTCCTATAAAAACCGCAACAACAAAAAATGAGCCTAAAGTGCATGTAAGAGCATGGATTAAACCCAGGAAGCATATGCAGAGTTGATTTTCATTCCATCCATTATGCTTACAACTTCAGGGAATTGAGAGTAATATCATATTTGATCTTACAAAAAGTGCTACAATAATATTTTGGTATTACTGAGTTTGGGTTGAAATGGGAGTCCTAAGCTTTTGATTTGGCTTTATAACAAGATCATTGTGTTATTTTAACATAGATTATAATTTATAAAGTAACATTTTTCATACTTTTAAGAGAGAATTACAAAATGAGTATAGCATGTCCCAACACAATATCCTGTCTCAGAAGAAAATTCTTCACCTAGTACAGGGCCAGTTTATCACCTCTATACCAGATCCCATTCTGACCAATGTAGGGAATAGATTGCGGGTGGAGATTGTGACAAGGATGCAGTGTGCCAGTAATAATAACCCTTGAAGGACCATTTCTATCTGGTGTAATTTAGAACAACCTTGGAACTACTCTGAATTGTACAAGGAGACCCACAAGTTCCAGAACAAGGAGGCTGAAAAGATAACTTAAGCATATCTTTGTTCACCCACAACTGGCCTTCACTTAGGAGAGTTACGATGTACCAGACAGTCTGATCCATCTCTTCATCTATGACGGTTGTTTTTTCCTTGTCAGTTAAAATGAGGCTTAAAAATAAAAATAAAAGTCCTCAACAGCAGAGCAGGAGGATGAAGCAAGAATACTTTACAGTGGCTCAAAGGCAGATGAAGGCTGCAGTGGAAACCTCCAGTTGCCTAGATTTTCCTTGCCGTCAGATTAAGATTTCCTTCCCATTAAGTATTGTGTGGTTGCTGATGTACAACGGCATCCCCATGTTAAAAGAAGACATGCACAGGTGTCTTCCTTCAACATCTAGTGAAAAGTCATCCTCATATCTGCTGCCACCAATTATGAAGAGCCAAAATGCCACCATTATGAAGAGCCAAAATGTAGGCTAGCTCCTACAAGACCATACAGTCGAAACAAGGCAGCAAGCTGCTCTGGCCAGTATGCCAGTGAACATATATTGTGAGAAGCCTAGAAATGGCACACACAGCTGACTTGGAGCAGCAGTGAACAGGAAAGAGACTGTTGCTCTCTAAATCACCATCACCCTCCTGGGCTGCTTTAGCAACAGTAGAACCACTTGCTTGGGGATTTGAACAAATCCATGATTCAGCTCTGAGGGAGGGAAGTTTTATTCGCTGGATTACTAAATACAACCTTCAAAACAAAACGTGCTTATAATCCCTTTCACTTTGGAATTATAGAGGTCTCTGGAATAAACTAAATGAATTGCAGTTAAGCTTGTTTGTTTGGATGAAGATTTCCAGAACAAGCAATACCAAGTCTGAGCCAAAATGAACCATTTGGGAATCCACTAGGTACTGTGCTGGATCCAGTTTCATTCTTTTCTAATTAAGTCACTTGGATAGATATAAAAACAGCATGGTGATTGATTAGGAATCTAAGATATATCAACAGGCAGCCAAAACCCCAGCCTCAGGCTTCACCATGTTTATTCGTTAACTGAAACATTCTTCCTAAAGTTTCATAAAGTCTGCTGTACTAAAATATATGGTGTCACAAAGAATGGAGAAACTAGAAGAATGCGGTTATTAAAGCTAATAAGCACTGACTCTCCAGTCAAATAAATGGAAATAACAAATGGTTATAATCTCTCTCTTAAGATAATAAATATTTGACTAGAAACTTTCCATTTAAAAAGAATCAGATGTTTTTTTATTAAGACTGCTAAAAAACTTAACAAACTGTTTCATAATTTGCCAAATAATATCCATCTGCGTAAGCTAATAAAATATAAATGATCATTTCCAGTAGTTCTGAGGAACAGTGTTAGTTCAAAAGTTGATATAACATAGCTCATAACCTACTTGCTGTTCTTACTCTTTAGGTCACTATACTTTAGTAAACATATTGCTTTACATGTGATATATTGAGACTGGAGAAGTGTCGATATTGCACAGTAATACCAGCTTGTACCTGTAAACAGTGTTATAGTATCTGATGTCACTACTAAATTTAGTCTTGAAAGTCTGTTTTCTCAGTTGATGATATTGCATTGCTTTTATTTTTTGGCAACTTCTCATCAACAGAATAACATGATACAAAACAGAAAAACCTGATGAAATACAATACAGTTAATAATAGCTTTATACATAGAGTACCTTTCAGCATGAAAGATCCCAAAGTGTTTTACAGACTGTATGTATAAAGATCACTCCTCATCCACTACTGAAATTCAGTCAGCACTTGGGGAAGAATATGGCAGCTATTCTGTGCCAGTAATTATTTGAAGAGGGGAAGTGAAGAACACTTTCTCCATTTGAAGCAACAGTGGGAATATTTGCAGAGGTGGAATCTACTTGTCAGCATTTGCATCTGAACAGAACATTTAACTTACCTATTGCACATATACATGTACACGCACATATCTGTCTATATTATTTTCTTTAATTGCCACCAGTTGCCAGGACTCTATTTACTTTTCTCTCCCAAAGGGAATCACCTTAAGCAACATAAAAATGCTTGGCATCATGCTGGGGGATTAGTTCAGAACTGATTCAAAGAGAAAAATGCTATATACTGATTCACTGAGACCTTTTCCTGAAAGATCTGCATTTCCCTGGAAAGCTTCCCATCCAAATACTGTCCAGGCCCAACCCTGATTAATTGAGGTCACCACAACCTATGTGTAGGCATTTCTTTAAGAGCTTATCATCACAGAATTTATAAGTTCAAAGTATCGCCAACTTGGACAAAGCAGACACTAAATTGTCAGTGGTAAAATTAAAATTCTACCAGTTCTTGGTGGTCTGAAATATATTTGTCTTTGTCATTATTCTGAATATCAGGGTTTGTGGAACCATGAGTTACAACATCATGAATTTATAAGTGAAAAAAATCTTGTCACACAAGATGATCATTTAAAAAAATCAAACTTAAAAAATATTATATGAGGGCAATTAGAAAAAAGTTACCTACCTATCTACCTACCTACTTGCATCTTTAACTAGCTCCAGTTAGTCATCACCATAACTAATTTCTGTAGTACTTATATGGAATAGATGTGATGTCCAGCCATTAACAAAGAATTTCCTGAATTGCCTCATAAAAACTTACTAGGAAAATTAATGTAAATTGGCACAGATATGTATAGTCGCATGCATAGAACACTAGGTGAAAGATCATGAACAGAGTAAAGATGCATGGCAATAGATCAAATCGGTGGGAAATTATGCATCATGTGTCAAAGGGATTAGTGTTAAACCTAAACTTATTAAATATCTTATTCAAATGGCAGTGATGCATTAACTGAATCTGCAGATGATATGGAATGGGGAGGTGTAGAAAATGCAAATGATAGAATGATGATGACAGAGATATAATAAAAAAGAATACAGGGGAGTTAAAGAGTATGGATTGGAAATAAAAATATGTGATTCAGCTTGGAAAAATGCAAAATGATTCAATTGAGGAATAATAATCTAAGATGGAAGTAATAGCTTTGAGATCTTAGAAATTAGCAAAACTGAAAGAGAAAAGGAGGTAAGAGTGGACAACAAGTTAGATGTGTACTTATAATGTGATGTTACAGCCAAACAAAAGGTATAATTTAGGCTACCCCAAAGAAAGTAGTCCAAACGAGTAAGAGGCAGGATGGGCAAAGAAACAATACAAGACTGAAAGCATAAACTCAATCTATAATTTAGTTAAGTAATGCCAGATGCACTGTGTAATAACTTGCCCCAAGTGTTTGAAGAGTATGTACTCCAAGAAGTAAGTAGGGTATTTAGGCTATATAGATTTCATAGATTTCATAGACATTAGGGCTGGAAGGGACCTCGGAAGATCATCGAGTCCAGCCCCCCGCCCAAAGGGCAGGAATTCAGCTGGGGTCATAGGATCCCAGGAAGATAAGCATCCAGTTTCATCTTGAAGGTGTTCAATGAAGGCACTTGAACCACCTCCGGTTGCAGGCTGTTCCAGACCTTGGGGGCTCGGACAGTAAAGAAATTCTTCCTTATGTCCAGCCTGAAACAATCTCGTAGTAGTTTGTGACCATTCGACCTCGTCATCCCTTGGGGCGCTCTGGTGAACAAACGTTCCCCCAGATACTGGTGGTCACCCCTGATAAACTTGTAGGTGGCCATCAGATCACCCCTGAGCCTGCGCTTTTCCAGGCTAAAGAGCCCCAGGGCTCTCAGCCTGTCATTGTAGGGTCTGCTTCCCTGACCTCTGATCATGCGTGTGGCTCTTCTCTGGACTCTCTCAAGCTTCTCCACATCCTTTTTGAATTGTGGAGCCCAAAACTGGACGCAGTACTCCAGCTGCGGCCTCACTAAGGCCGAGTACAGGGAGAGAATGACGTCCCGGGATTTGCTTGAGAAGCATCTATGGATGCAAGCCAGCGTTTTGGTCGCTTTACTAGCCTCAGCATCGCACTGCAGGCTCATGTTCATCTTGTGGTCAATGATGACCCCCAAGTCTCTTTCTTCCATAGTGCTAGCCAACATAGCACTGCCGAGCCTATAAGGATGCTGCGGGTTTTTTTTCCCAAGGTGGAGAACCTTGCATTTATCGGCATTGAACACCATCAGATTCTCGTCCTCCCACTTGCTGAGCCTGTCTAGGTCAGCCTGGATCATCTGCCTGTCTTCTGGTGTGGATGCTTTGCCCCAAAGTTTGGTGTCATCTGCGAACTTGGCCAGTCCGCTTCTGACTCCAGTGTCCACATCATTAATGAAGATGTTGAACAGTATGGGTCCAAGGACAGAGCCCTGGGGGACCCCACTGGTCACAGGACACCACGATGAGTGACTTCCATCAATTACTACCCTCTGGGTCTGACCCCGGAGCCAATTTTCCAGCCAGTGGATCGTGGAGGACCCAAGGCGACAATTGGCCAGTTTCTCCAAGAGTCGATCATGGGACACCAGACTGAAGGCTTTTTTGAAGTCAAGATATATGACATCAATCTCATCTCCCTTGTCCAGGTGATAGGTCACCTGGTCGTAGAAGGAAATGAGATTGGTCAAGCAAGACCTACCCACAACAAACCCGTGCTGGCTATCCCTTAAGACGTTGGCGTCGGCCAGTCCATTAAGGATGGCCTCCTTAATAAACTTTTCTAAGATCTTCCCCGGGATAGAAGTCAGGCTGATGGGCCTATAGTTAGCCGGATCCACTTTCCTCCCTTTCTTGAAGATAGGCACCACATTGGCCTTCTTCCAGTCTTTGGGCACTACACCAGCGTGCCAAGAGTTTTCAAAGATCCGCGCTAGAGGCTGGGCTATGATGCTCGCCAGCTCCTTGAGTACCCTGGGGTGAAGATTGTCAGGGCCGGCTGACTTGAAGGTATCCAGCTTCTCAAGATGTTCCTTCACGAAGTCAGCAGTAATGGAGGGCAGGGGATCACCCTCACCCGGACTTCCCGGCCCTGTAGTGGGCATGGGCGTCCCATGGGGCTGATGAAAGACCAACGCAAAGTACCTATTTAATAGGTTGGCTTTTTCCTGGGCGTCAGTTGTCAGTTGCCCCATCTGGTTCAGCAGGGGTCCAACGTTGCCCCTGCTTTTCCTCCGGCTCCCCACATATCTGAAAAAGGACTTTTTATTGTCCTTGATGCTCAAAGCTAGCTGGAGTTCAGTTGCAGCCTTGGCTTTCCTGGTCAGTTCCCTACAGGACCGGACCAGTGCAGAATAATCCTCCTTGGAGGTGACTCCCATCCTCCATCCTTTGTAGGCCTTTCTTTTAAGCCTCAGGAGGTCTGCTAGGTCCCTGGAGAGCCAGGGGGGCTGCTGTGCCCTCTTGCTGCCTTTCTTCCGAGATGGAATAGACTTAGTTTGTGCATTGAGGATCGCTCCCTTGAGGAGCAACCACTCTTCTTGAACTCCCCTCTCCCTGTGGTCACAGTCCCTTAGGGCCTCACTGACAAGCCTCCTGAGCTTGTCAAAGTCGGCTTTCCTGAAGTCAAGGACTTCCGTGTTGCTGACCGACTTGCCAGCTTTTCGGCGGATGGTGAAGGTGATCAGCTCGTGGTCGCTGTCACCCAGCTTCCCATCGATAACTAGGTCGCCGACTAGGTCCTCCCCAGTAGCCAGTACCAGGTCGAGCAGCGCTTTGCCTCTCGTTGGCCCATAGACTTCTTGAGTCAGGTAGAGGTCATCCACGCACGAGAGGAAGCTCTGCGACCGCTCAGATTTTGCTGAGCGATCCTCCCACGAGATGTCCGGGTAATTGAAGTCACCCATGACAACCATGGTCCTGGAGCAAGCTGCCTCAGCCAGTTCCCGGGCAAACTCCTGGTCAAGCTCAGGACTTTGGGTGGGAGGTCTGTAATAGACTCCCACCATTGTGTCCCCTGTGCCGTGTTCCCCACGGATTTTAACCCAGAGGGTCTCCAGCCATCCACCCTGGTCGCCAATATCGGCTTGCAGGGACGCGTAGCTTTCCTTAACATAGAGAGCTACACCCCCGCCCCTTTTCTCTACACGATCCCTCCTGTACAGGGCATAGCCATCTATCCCCGTGGTCCAGTCATGGGTGGAGTCCCACCAGGTCTCCGTGATCCCTATGACATCATAATTGTTTGCACTGAGCAGGAGGATGAGCTCCTCCTGCTTATTCCCCAAGCTCCTGGCATTAGTGTAGAGGCAGGCAAGTGCCCCCTGGGGGGCTCCTTCCTTGCCCACAGATTTTACCAGGGCTGGGGCCGGGGTGGGCTCCCTTGAGTGCCGTGATCCGCTGGCTTTGGAAGGATTGTTCAGTGGGCCAGCAGTGGCGGTAGTCCCCCCGTCCCCCAACGGGCTTAGTTTAAAGCCCGGTGGAGCAGGTCAGCCAGTCTGGCTGAGAAGAGCCTCCTCCCTAAGGGAGAGAGGTGGAGACCATCTCTTCCCAGCAGCTCGCTGCCTCTCTCGCCAAAGAGTGGGCTGTGGTCATGGAAGCCAAAGCCTTCCTGACGACACCAGCGCCGCAGTCTTTGGTTGACCACATAGATCCTCCTGTCCCTTCTCAGCCCATAGCCTGAGACTGGGAGGATTGACGAGAACACCACCTGTGCCCCCAGACCCTTGAGCCCCACTTCCAAATCCCTGTAGCGCCTCATGACCTGGCTGGGAGTGCTCCGAGCCGTGTCATTGGTGCCCACATGAATTAGGAGCATGGGATAGTGGTCTGTGGGTTTGAGGAGCTTGGGGATCCTCTCCGCAATGTCCCAGATGTGGGCCGCTGGGAAGCAGCAGACTTGCCGGGCTAAGGGGTTGGGGTGGCAGATTGGCCCCTCCGTCCCCCTCGGGAGGGAGTCTCCCACAACAAACACCTTACGTTTTGTCTTGGGGAGAGCAGGGGCGGGAGCTGCAGTTAGGCCCATGTTGCCTGTGGGGGCTGGCAACTCAGCAGGCTCTGCTGGGGCGGCAAGAGGTGCGTACCTGTTGCTCAGTTCTGGTGGGGGAGGGGCCTTGGTGCGGCGGGCCTTAGGGCCCTTGACCACCTTGGTCCATGCCCCTGGCTGGACACAGCAGGAGGTCCCAGAGTCCTCCTTTGGCGTGGAAGGAGACTGTGATCTACTCTCTGCCTCCCGGGGGAGAAGGGCCTGGCAGTACGAGTCTATCTCCTGCTCGCAGTCCCTGATGGCACGCAGTCTCTGGACTGTGGCCTGGAGCTCCTCCAGCTGGCGTGCCAGAGACCCCAAAAGGGAACAGACCCCACAAGGGGAGGTCGCCATGTTCCCAGGCCCCAGAGCCTGAAAAAGGGACAGGCAGCCCCTGCAGCCGAGAGCCAGGGGCTCCGTCTGGGTGGCCGTCTCTGAGGTGCCGGGGGGGGGGCCGCGGAGCCCGAGGGGACCCTCGGGGTGCGGCGCGTGCCCATCCGTGTCATGCCTCTGGTAGGCTGGCTATGGCTGGGGCTGTCTGCCCTGGGGGGTGCGCAGGCAGGGTCCAGCTCCCTCCTGCACACCCTCCCGCACAAACTCACACGCCGGCAGAGAAGCGCGCCTGTTTGCGCAGCCTGTTCATGCGGCTCCGGTCGCGTGGCTCCCTGTGGGGCTGGGCGAAGTAGGGGCCTGGGCGGGGCTTGACCCGGCCCGGCTCCACTCAGCCGCTGCCTCCCACACACACACTAAAGGGGTTAGCCCCCTCTCTCCACAGGCCCTGCTTACCCCGGCTGTGCTGGGGGTCAGCGGGGGGCTCCGCGGCTGCTGGAGGGTTTCTGGGGGGCTTCGGGGGAGCGGGGGCGCAGCAAGCTTTCACCCGTGCGTCTCTCGCCGCTCCCGTGTCTAACTGATATATAAGACTGTGCCTTCCTATTTGCCCTTTATTCAAATCGTGACTTCTGCCACTCCATTTGTGTTACTAGTGCTGGTTAAGAAAGCAGATTTTTTTTCACAAAAAGGTTTTAAAATGATTGGATTAGTTTTATTTGGGATTTTGTTTTCAGTATAGACTCTCCACACAGGAAGAAAAAGGAAGAAAATATATTCATCATCATTTAAAATAATGCACAAAATAATTTATGCAAATAGTTCTTACTCAGTAGACTGTCTGCAAGTAGCTACATGTGAGCAATCCAAAAAGACTGAGCTGTCTTAATTAGTTTCGAATGAACATGAGGATGGCATGTTGCCTTGGTGAATGAGAGCAATGCTAAGAATTAAGTTTCTGGTACAAATGCTTGTGATGGTGAGTTCAAAATTTACTTTTTGTGGATATTAGCTATTTACTTGATCTTCCTGAAGTGCCTTTAGAGGCTTCTTGTTGGAGAGTTGAGGGAAGCCACCTGGGAAAAAAAGGTTCACCAGGTTCTCAGCAATGGAAATAAAAGTAGGCTGTGAACACAAAGCTTTCATAAGCTTGCTTTTTAACGAATGTTTTTTAATGTATGCATCAAACCTCAAGCCCAAGTTTAAAACCATGTCCAGACTAGGTTACAGATCCTTGGATCAACATGGCGAAGTAACACATTTTTAAAGGTGTGAAGCCTGTGTGCATTTGAGTTTATAAGTATGTTGGCTAATTCATTAGAACCATAGAAGCATAGAGTTGGAAGAGATATCAAGGGTCATCTGATCCAGCCCTTTGCTATTCATAAACTGAACCTATTTCCCTAGTCTAGACAGGGTCAACATTTGAATGGATTTGAGATGTATAAATATTTACATTGCCTGCGTTCTACCGCAGAATACCAGGTCTACAGTAAACAAATTGGGGAGCTTTTCCAGTTATGGAGTTGCTAGCTTTTCAAAAGTCTAGTTTGCTTACAGGGGATAGTCTGTAAAGCCATTTTCTGTAAGAACAGTGTTTATGTCCCTGACCACTTTCTTGTCAAATGAAGGTGGTGTGTGTTCTATTCAGAGCATTGTTTAACCATTAACTAATTAGTCCACACAACAACCCCTGAAGTACCAACTCACTGAACAGATAATGAAGGGAAATGGAGGCAGAAATATCCCAGAAACAGTCAGTAGCAAAATGAGAATTAGCTTAGGAAATCCTGCTGGGTTTTCGCTACAACCAAAAACCCAGCAACATGGAAGATATCGAATTTTGCCATTTGAACTTTTTTCCAACTACTCAGTTGGTGTAATAAAATGGTCACAATGCTCTTAGGAAATCCTGACTTCCAGTCCTGTGTTTAGGCATTATCTTTCCTTTCCTAATGACATGGAGTAAATAGAATCCCATTAATTCAGTTTGATAATACAGTATGATACTTCACACCAGACCTTGGTTTAGCTCCACCATTTTTACTCATATCATGGAGGACTAAAGGGCAACTTTATTAAATCCTCTCTGTTCCTCTGACCAAGGGCACTCCTAAGATAGATTGCAGCAGCATTGACAGAGTGATGTTACCCTATCATAGAACTACATCATAACTCGAGTTTTCATTAAAAATATTATTCCAAAATAGACTTTAGGAAGGAATTCTGAGTAGATGGATCATTGACATGACCAACTGTCTATTATGTGAGTATTTTCTTAGGCTTATTCTGTAGACCAGGATCTGAAGAATAATATAGAATCTTTCCTCCTGCTCAGTTATTATGCATGTTAAACGCTTTTACAAAAAAAACCCCAAATAGATCATGCACTCTAGCAATTTTTCCAGCTTCTATTTCTTGGCTGTCTTTTACTTTTAAATGTGCCTTGGCACTAGTCTAGAATATGGAGTAAGCGCTTGCACAATATCGTGCTTTAAATAGGTCAAGTAAAACTAAAAACTCACACACACAAACTTATGCTCGGATTTCAGTTTGAATTTTACAGTTGATTTCTCTTTCCAGTGATATGAATCAAAATGAGAGATCCACACAGCCGGAAGCTCTGATACTGCAAAAACAGATCATTTTCTGGCCAAGATTTTTCATTTTGAAGCAAAGCTATTTTATGATTACAAGGCAAACTATCCAACCTCAGGTTTGCCAAGGACAACCACCCCCTGCTCATCATCACAGCCTGTGTGCTGCATAACATCTGTGAAGCCCAGGGGGAGCTCTTCCATGAGACCTGGGCAGAGAAGGCACAGTGCATGGAGGACACCTGGCAGTGAAAGTGCCACCTGCAACAGCAGCAGCAGTGGCAGCCCTGCCCTACCCAGGCCCAAAGAGAGCCTCACACCCTCCAGTGGGGGCCAGGACACCGGGTGCAGGAGGTCCTGGTTGACCACCTCCTCCAGCACTCCCTGCTCTAGCCCAGAAGCATGGCTGCCTACGAGCCCCACACTCCCATGCCAGCCCTAAGCACCTCACTCACTGCAGACATGCCTCAAAAGAACAAGTTATTATTTTCCTCACATCAAACAGACCCCCCCTCCCACTCCTCCCTCCCTCCCCAACAAACAAAGTCCCCTTCCCGCCTCAACAGAGCCCCTCCACCACCCAACCCACCCACCAACAATAAAACACCTTCCTCCCCATGAAAGCTTTGTTCAATATCCATTGTGTGCCATCCCAGGGTGCGGGGCTGTGAGGTGGGGGCACCAAGGGGTCAGAGCCTGGGGATAGGTGGCTAGCACCCTGGCCTCTGGCTGATCCCCCATGAGCACACACCATGGAGAGTGCGTTGGATGGGGGCTCACCCAGGGGCAATGGCAGCCAGTGCCCTCCTGGTGCGGGTGGCTCCCCCTCTGTCAGGTGGTGTCCAGGGCCAGCAGGGCTGGCATGCAGTCCTGGCCCCACTGTAGGCAGCTCTGGCTCTGATCCCGCATGGAAGCAGGGTGAGTGGCAGGACTGGGCCAAGGCAGGGCCCTGGGTGGTGGAACATCTGGGGCAGGGGTCAGGCCAGGGGCTCCTGGCTGCTGGAAGTAGCACAAGACCTCCCAGGCCCAGGTGGAGGTCTGCTGCTGGGCAACAAGTGGCTGCCAGGGGGCGGGTGGGTCTAGGGTCAGAAGCTGGCAGTAGATGAAGTGAAGCTGATTTCCAGGGCCAGAATGGTGTCCAATACCTAACGGTCATCATCCACAGCCTGCACTTCGCAGTCATGTGCCTCCATGTGCTGATTTTGCACCTCCCTGCAGGCGACTTCTTCTGACTGCCACCTATCCTGGTGGGCCACATTCCCCACCAGCCATGCCGAAGCATTCCCCAGCCAGTCCTCTGATGCTATGACCAGGTAGTCCAGGAGAAGGGTCCTGTCCAGTGTCCTCCTCTGATGGAGCCGGCACATCCACAGGGCCCCAGCTGTGGGTGGCAGCTAGCCTGACACTGCATCCCAGCTGCCAAGGGTGGCCTCTGCCATATGCAGCTGCAGGCCCTGTAGAGCCATGAGATAGAAGCAGCTTGTGAGAGTTTGCAACTTTTTAGTGATAAGATGCTCTGTACCAAGGGCTGTGTGCTACCTGGCCTCAGATCGGAGTCTGGCATGCAGAGGTGGCCAGGAACCATTGGAAGTTGGCTTGGCAGGCCTGGGCCCAGGCAGTCTCCAGCCAAGACCCCTATCCCCACTCTCTCCCCTGGGGCCAGTGCTGGCCACAGGCAGCCTGCCTCCCCCACCCCCTTCCCAGGTCATGACAGGCCAGGCTCTTGGCAGCACCTGCTGCCCCTGCTCCAGACCCGGCTCCACCACCCCTGCTCCTCCAGGCCAACTGCTATGCTGCACTGCTGCCCAGCCCATGGTGTCCAGACTTGGGTGCACAGGGCTCCTGAACAACAAAGACAGAAATTGTCCATACCCTTTCCCTCCCTTCAAGGGTCTTCTCTGGAGAGGTGCCCTGGGGCCGGGCCCCCCCACCACTACTGTGCTCCGAGTTTGCCCCTGCTGCTTATGCCCTGGGCAGTGCATGAAGAGTTGTTTGTGTGAACCAAGGGGTGCCCAACCCACTACACCCTGTTGTTGTTCATGGCCATGGTGCCCCGCCCTGGGTGCACCTGTGAACCTGGCATGGGACCCTCAGCTTTGATGGTGTAGGGGCAAGCCCAGGCTGCCCCTCAACCTATGCCATCACCTAGAAGGCTACCTGTGGCTGTGCTACACATCCCTGTCCTCCACAGCTGAGGAGGACACTGCCACTGTCATTGGCAGATTCCTTGGCATTTGAGAGGCTTGTGCCTGCCAAGCTATGGAGGCACAGACTGCTCAATAAAGTTTGGCACTGTCTCCCACCTCCCTGAGTGCTGTGGAGGAGAAATCTAAGGCCAAGGGAGTGCAGGCAGGGAAGGAGAGCAGGGACAGAAGTGGGGAGAACCCTCCCTCCAGAATGGGACTTACCATATGGCCGGGGCTCATGGTTAGAGGCTCCATGCAGTCACAGCTGTAGGCAACAGCGTGCAGCTTTGGGAGGTGTCCTCGGATGGTGGAGTGCAGCAGATGTGTGCCTGGCCAAGGGTCCAGCCCTGGGGAGGAGCTGGCACTGCTGGCAGCCAACAGTGTCAGGGCCAGCTATGCCTCATGGCAGGGGCTGGGGATGAGGAGCTGGCACAGCAGGTGCTGGTCAGGCTCCTGAGCTGCTGGTGGAGGGTGCAACTGGTGAGCTCAGCAAGAGGGGATGCTGGATACCCAAGGGGCCCTCCACTGGTGACATGTCACCAGGGGTGCCAGACCAGGGCAGGGGCTTGGGCAGGCCATTTCTGCTGCTATAGGCAGCATAGCTATGGCCTTGGTCCTAGGGTATAAGGATCTCCATCAGTTGCTGCATGAAAGGCATGGACTTACGGTCACTCTCTGACTAACGATTGTGGTTGGTGCCCACAAGGCCTTGAGCTGTATGTGGCACTGCTGTGCTGACTGGTTGTGCCCATGCTCCAGCATCTGGGCTGACAGCCTCTCATACATGTGGGTGTCAGAGTACCTGCTCCACTCGAACTGGCACTGCACCTCTGTGGAGGAATCATCCCTCCACTCTGCTTCACTGCTGTAAGCAGGAAACCCCTCCCCTATCTGTTTAATTTAACACTGGGTTGTGACCTGGGCTGGAGACATGCCTGAGGGATGGGGACCCTGCTCCCTTTGTCTCAAGTTTCTCACCTTTGCAGGTCATGGGTCTAATCCCCTCACCTGGGAAGTTGATGTCATTTGGAAGCACCAGGCAAGAGCCAATGGGGCCGCTTCTGGTGGGAACTTAGTGATGAGGTCAGAAAGGTTATTTAAGGGTCCCTCCATCTTGGGGGAGGGAGGAGAACCATGTTTTGGGGACACAACTGCAAAATCATGCTGCCTCTAGAGCAGGCTTAAGCAGCCCCTGGATGGAATTGTAAGTAACCTATCTGCATAGTAGCCAGTAACTTAGATCTAAGTGTTCTAGACTCAAAGGGCCCACGTGCCTTGTACACTGTTTTGCTTAAGGCTGTTTTCTTTCAAAGTTCCTTTTGGTTTGTATTCCTTCCCTAAGTCCTCCCTCTCCAAACAGGAAAGCTATCTATCAGAGCAAGCCCTATTGTACATGTTTGAGAGGGATTGGGCAAGCCTTTTTGCTCCCTTTGCTCAGCTGACTAAGAGAAGCTACTTCTATGCTTCAGGCTAATAGAAGCACCCCAAGATCCTAAGGTCTACAGGGCCTGTGTATCCCAGGTGACATAGGGCCCAAAGGCCTGAGTCTGGGTGGTGACAGTGGTTACTCCAGGCTTACTACTGTGCTCCAGGAAGGAGATTGACCTGAAATCCATGCCCTTGGGGAGGTATCTGAAGCCTAGTTTTTAGTGGGGTGCAATGAGGCAGGTGTCTCGGTGCAGGAGCACCCCCTACTGGCCTGCCTCCACCTTACCCCACAGTGCCATGAGGTCGCCAGTCTCCTCCTGCAACCAGTTGGGGCCTTATCTAGCAGGCATGGGTGTGGGCACAGCCATGGATGAGGAGGATGCCATTGTGGGCCTGTGCCAGCTCTCTGGGCCCCTGTGTGGCTGTCCCTGTGCTGCCAGGCCTGGATAGCTCCCTGCAGTGCCCAGCTCAGGGGCCCAGTGTGGGACTGGCAGCTGTGTGACAGAGGCAATGCCCTGCAGCACCTGCCAGCTCAGGGCAGGTGCTAGGGGTGGGCTGTAAGCAGGTGGTGCTTGTCCCGGCAGCCAGAAGCTGCCTGCATCTGGGCCTGGGGGTTGGCAGTCCTGGCAGAAGCCTGCAGCAGCCTGCAGGCCTGGACAGCACAGGCATGGGAGGCATGCAGCACTGCGATGCCAGGCAGTGGCACCGGTGTGCAGGCAGCCTGCCCAGGGGCACCTAGGGGCATAAGCCTACAGGTTTGCCCCAGGGCTCTGAGTGCCTGCAGGCTTTTAAAGGCCTAAGGCAGGGGCTGCCATAGAGGCAGCCCAGCCTTGGGACAGGAGAGGCTCCCAGCCTGGAGCCTGGGGCTAGCCTCAGGCCAGGCCCCTAGTGGCAGGGCTGACCCAGGAAAAAACTTGTTACCAGGTTGTGTCTACATGTGCAGAACTGTGCAGTAACTAATCGCAAGTAAATTTCTACCTGCATTTGCAGGTAGCAAATTTACACATGATTAAGTGTTTTTACTGCACAGTAAGTGTGCGCACATGTAGACGTGCACACTTACTGCACAGTAAACCACGCTACTATGCAGCTAAGTATCTTGTGTAGACACTCCCTTCATCTAGTAGTTTCCTAAATCTAGTCCTGTCATGTACAGAAGTCAGCCCCTGCCTCAAAGCATCTACTTTCTCTGTCACCCTCTATTTTCATATTAAGGAATACAGGTATCAAGGTTATGCTCTCCATACAAATGTGTGGGAAGGGATGGGCTCCCTGTACTCCCGTGCCAGAGAAACTGGCACATGACCATAAAAGAATGTGTGTCTGCATCTGCGTGTGTACTTTGCATAGAATTTGAGCAGGGAGGACAAGGGCATTCATAGTCAGATCACATATGTGCACAGTGTGATGGTTTTGAATCATATACAAGTGTATATAATGTAGGACAATTAATCACAGCCAACTTCAGCGGCTTTGGTAGCAATTAGCAGATGGAAATTTCCTCAAAACCTCATGGTGGAAGCATGGCATTGAAGATGGATTTGAAGGATGACCAGAAGCTGGATTTAATAGAGATAGATATAGAGTACTTTTTTCTAAATTCAGGGTTGAGGGAGCCGGGGGGGGGGGGGGGGGGGGATATTGTTTGATTGGTTTAGCTTAAAAGCTGGGGGTTATTCTTTTCTCATTTTTACTTGTAAAGGAACAGCAAAGCTCTGACAAATTCATGCTGATGGGTATAGAGTGTGGTTTAAACAAGTATTTGAAAAGGGGGGAAAAGAAGCGAAAGGCTCACGCCTTTGAATGTCTACTAAATCCTTATTACTCCTGTTTAAAGCAAAATTGGTGCTGTTGCATCAAGTGTCCATCTGGTGGCAGTACATGTTAACAACAATTCCTCACTATGAAAAGGATTGTTATTATTCAATTAAACTAAACTTTGTTTCTCTCATCTGATGGAGGAGCCAATTTTTGGTATAAACTCAACAGCATTAAATGATGAATGCCTAATATTAAGACAGACAAGGTTCCTTGGGTGAATCTGATATCTTTTATTAGACCAACCCAAATAGTTGGAGAATAGTTATTAAGCAAGCTTTTGGGTTCAAAAACCCTTCTTCAGGCTAAGGAAGTTTCAGCAGTTGGTGTGTGCTCTTCCTGGGTGGAATGAAAAGTAAAGAAGCCAGAGGCTGGGCTGGGGAGTCAGCTGTCAGGCAGGTTATAATGTGTCATAAATCCAATGTCTATATTTAGTCCATGATTTTTAGTATCCAGGAGGCTGATGAAGTGGAGTTCATAGGCTCGTCTCTGGGAAGTGTTGTGTAAGTTTCCTTTGAGGATCAGGACTGAGAGATTGGAGAGAGAGTGGTTTTCTTGTGAGAAATGTGCCCCCACCGGTAATTGGGTATTTCTGTCTTAGATAGATTTCCGGTGTGCGTTCATTCTGGTGCGCAGTTGTTGTTTGGTCTCTCCTACGTATTTTCCATCAGGGCATTTGGTGCATTGGATGAAGTATATCACATTCCTGGAGGTGCAGCTGTAAGATCCTGGGATGCTGATGGCTCTGTTGTGGGGTGTAGTAACAGTGGGGGTGATGGAGATGTGGGGGCAGGTTTTGCATTTCTTGTCATGGCACGGTCTGGATCCTTTTGGTGTGTTCTGGGCTTGAGGAAGTTTGCTTCTGGTGATGAGGTTGGCAAGGTTCAGTGCTTGTTTGAAGGCTGGGATAGGTGGCTCTTTTCATTCCATCCAGGAAGAGCACACACCAACTGCTGAAGCTTCCTTAGCCTGACAAATGGTTTTCGAACCCGAAAGCTTGCTTAATAACTATTCTTCAACTATTTGTGTTGGTCTAATAAAAGATATCAAATTCCCCCAAGGAACCTTGTCTGCCTATGTCTTTAGACCAACACGGCTACAACCCAAACCCCTGCCTAATATTAAGGCAGACAAGGTTCCTTGGGTGAATTTGATATCTTTTATTAGACCAACCCAAATGGTTGGAGAATAGTTATTAAGCAAGCTTTCGGGTTCAAAAACCCTTCGTCAGGCTAAGGAAGCTTCAGCAGTTGGTGTGTGCTCTTCCTGGATGGAATGAAAAGTAAACAAGCCAGGGGCTGGGCTGGGCTGGGGAGTCAGTCTGCCTATGTCCTTAGACCAACACGGCTACAACCTAAACCCCTGCCTAATATTAAGGCATTCTAAGATATAAAAATAAATGGAATCCTCTTTAGGAAATGTTTCAGGGGTGTTTCCATCCAGGAAGAGCGCAGACCATCTGCAGATCCTTCCTCAACCTGACAAAGGGAGTTTGTGCCCAAAAGCTTGGTAAGAAGAATTTTTCCAACTATTTGAGTTGGTCTAATAAAAGATATTGGATTTACCCAAAGAACCTTGTTTGCCTTTAGGAAATGTGTGAGAGAATCTATTCATTAACATTTCATTTGTACTTTTGTCATATTTAAGATAGACAATTTTTATAGTTTTATACAATAGGTGATAATTTATAACAACAACAAAAATGGCAATAATGGTGGTGATAGTTGTATATCAATGATGATAAACTACTCATACCTGTTTTTCTGCTTGCTTGGAAATAATGCTGACAGGGGTTCTCAAGGGATTCACCACTGCCTGTGGTAACAGGTATGTGTAACAACACACACTAAGGAAAGTGTACTGCACGGCAAATGAACATTTTTTCTGGTACAGTTTACAGAGATGCATAATATTCTGTTTTTAATGCAGCACAGGTGGCAGCAGATTCAATTACTAAGTCTCATTAAATCATATATCTGTCTATATATAGTCATGAAATCAATGTTCTATTTCTTCTATTTGTATACAAGATTCAATTGTTAAAACAAAGACTAGTGTAGTGAAAAGGAGCCAGTTATGGTGCTCATAGGGGTTTTGAACCTTGCTAATCTCTGTTTTGATCCAAGCAATATTTCATTAGACTGTTTATTTTCATTAAGATTTTTTTGAACCTGTTTAGTGAGCTACAGTACATTTTGGAAAGTGTTTCTGGCTATAGACAAATACCATCTGCATTAAAGTAAACTTGGAATTATCTGTATATAAAAAAGATCATTAGTACAAACCAAAACCAGAAAAGGATTTCACAGTGGGCTTGAGGAGAGAACCAATAAGCATAACTGCAGAGAGGAAGAAAAATAAAGGTACTGAGTTTTAGCATGGATCATTTACAACAACTGCATATTATTGTAAATTTGCAGTTAAATTTTATTTACTATTCTTTAATATGTTTTAAAACATGTTTAAGTCTCCTGTATATAGTTTCTTATAATAAGAGAATCTGTTCTTTAGGTATATGCATGCTAACATACATGTGTATGGGAATAAAAATGTACATTATATCCTACAGAAATGTAATAAGTGTATCTGGAGTGGCTTTTTATGTGCTACAGTACTTTGCATTATCCAAGTGCAATAGGAGTTTTATTTTCATTGGTTTTTTGAATGCAAGAAACTGAGGCACAGAAAAGTTAAGTATCTTACTATGCCACACAAGGAGACAGCAATATAGAAAAATATATACTCTGGAGAGTATTTAGGCTGCTATGTTATTTGTGCATTTCATTGTATCTGTCAGCAAGTTCTAATATATTCCTTAGAATGGGCTCAGATCATAATTTATTTCAGTTATAGTTTTATTTAGAGTATAATAAATTGAAAGCTTGTCAATATTTTCTTACATGCATAGATACGTTTACCTTTTTATTTGCAAAATTACCTACACACCTTATACCTACAAACCGGGAATACTTAGGATACTGAGAATTAACATTGGCTAAAGTATAAGAAACATAGGTTTGTTCTCCTCCTGTTACTAAGGCAGCTCTAATATATAGTCTAAGGTAGCAGTGGGCAAATCTACACATGCATTTGATCTGAGATCAGTTTACTTGCAAGTAAACTACTCACGAGTAAACACTCTCGGGCAGGCATCTACATATGCAGGGACTAGGGAGCAGATTTGCTGCTCTTAGCACCAAACTTCCTGCAGTCCTGCAGTGGGTCCCCGCCACCATCGGGGGGAGGTCCAGGCTTTGGCTGCAGCTGCCAGCCCTCTTGAAAAGCTAGCACTGCTTCCTGCTCCCTGGCCAGCCACTTCCCTGGCCGGGGGCAGTGTGCACAGTGCAGGGGCAGCATGCGGAAGCTCTTCTCTTCTGCCTCCCTGTGCCATGGCTTCTCCAGCCCCTGCCCCTGGCAGCAATGGTCAGTGCCCCAGGCTCCTGCTGGCCACTGCGATGGCCCTGCTGAGCCACTGCACCAACTGCCAGCTGGCCCATGGCTGCTTGGCCACTCCCAACTCTTCCACATGTGATGACCACCAGCCTGACCCCATTGCGCCATCCCAAGGCCACCACTGCCATGCAGCTGCTGCCTGAACCCCATCTGACTGGCCATACCCAGGCAGGGATGCCACTGATGAGCTTCTGGATCCTACCACCAGAGCCACCCTCGCTCTTCTGGGCCTCCAGCCCCACCACCTCTGGGCCCACCAGACTAGCCAGAACTGGTGGTGGCACATTGTTCAGCACACCTGGGCTGATGAGCAGTGGCTGGAGACTTTCCATAAGACCCAGGCCACCTTCCAGGACCTCCTGGAGTAGCTCCATCCCCACCTGGGGCAGCAGCACACCAGCAATTGGTCATCCATCCCAGACCAGGCTCCTGGATGCTGGATGTTGGACTGGACCTCCTCCCAGACCCATGTGAGGGGGGCCTGCTGCTGAGCAGCAGGAAGCTGTCAGGGGACAGGCAGGGCTAGGATCGAGTGCTGGGCAGTGGGTGGCACAAAGGTGACCACCAGGGCCAGAACAGTGTCCAGCACCCGGTGGTCATGGTCTGTAGCCTGCACTGCCTAGCCCAGGATCGTGTTTTACTCCTGCAGTGCCTCCAGATGCTCATGCTCCAGAGTCAGGAGCTGTACCTGAAACTCCTGGTTTACCCAGCCCTGTGCATCCTTGTAGGCCATGTCCTCCACCCACCAGGCCCATGAGTCCTCCAGCTGATCCTCCAAGACTGCCATCAGCCACTCCAAGAGGACAGTAAGGTCCTGGGTCCACCTCTAACAGAACCAGCAGCAATGACCCTGAGGCTGCATCCCTGCTGCCAAGCGTGGCCTCTCCCCCGCATGCAGCTGCAGGACTTGCAAAGCCATGAGAAAGAAGCTGTTTGTGAGAGTTTGCAACATTTCTCAGATAAGATGCTCTGTACCAGGGACTGTGTGCTGCTCAGCCTTAGATTGGGGATTGGGCATGCACAGGTGCCCAGGGACCATAATAAGCCAGGTGGGCAGGTCTGGGCTCAGGGGGCTGCCAGCCAAGACCCTGCCCCCACTTGCTCTCCTGGAGCTGGCAGGCCACTGGCTGCTGGCCACAGGCAGCAGGTAGCCTGCCTCCCCTGCCCCCTTCCCAGGGCAGGATAGGCCAGGCTCCTGGCAGCACCTGCTTCCACAGATCCAGACCCCATGCCCTACCTCTTTGTGCAGGCCAGCCACTCTCCTGTGCTTTTACCCAGCCCATGGCACCCAGGCTTGGGAGGCACAGGGCTCCCAGACAACTGGGACAAGGACCTGCCAATGCCCCCATCTGCCCCACAAGGGGCCTCTCCAGGGATGTGCCCCATGGACAGTCCCTGCCCCCGTGCTGGTGGTGTGCCCTGAGCATGCTCCTGCTGTACATGTCCCAGGCACTGCATAAGGAGTTGCTTGCGTGGACTGAGGGGTGCCTAACCCACTATGCCCTGCTGCTGCTGGTTACCATGGTACCCTGGGAGCACCTGTGCACCTGGCACAGGACCCTGAGCTTCAATCATGCAGGGACAAGCCTGGCCTGCCCCACAACCTTGGCCACTACCTGGAGGGCTACCTGTGGCTGTGCTACACATCCCTGCCTCCTGCAGCTGAGGAGGACATCACCACTGGCATTGATGCATTCCTTGATGTGTGAGAGGCCCATAACTGCCTAGCTGTGGAGGCATGGGCTACTCAGTAAAGTTTGGCACTGTCTCCTGCCTCCTAGCATGCTGCTGGGGGGGAACCCAGGGACAGGGGAGTGCAGGCAGGCCAGGTGGGGATGGGGGGAAGGGGCAGGAGCTGAGGCTGAGGGCAGAGGCAGAGGCAGGGGCAGGAAGAGCCCTCCCCCCAGTGCAGACCTTGCCACTTGGCAAGGGCTGGCATAACTGGTGGCTCTGCATTGTCACAACTGTTGTCAAAAGCATGCAGTTCTGGGCAGTGTCCTCAGATGGCAGGGCATGACATACAGGCTCCTGGCTAGGGGCCCCCCACAGGGAGGAGATGGCACTGCTGGTGGCTGGTAGTGTCATAGCCAACCACACCTCATGGCTAGGCCTGGGACTGTGGAGTTGGCAAGGCAGGCGCTGGCCCAGGCTCCTTGAGCTGCTAGTGGAAACTGCATCTGAGGAGCTTAGCAGGATGGCCTGCTGGACACCCGAGGGTCTCTTCCCCAGTGACATATCACCATGGGTGCCATGCTGGGGTAGAGCCTTGGGCAGGCCACCCATGCTGCTATACACAACACGGCTGCGGCCTGGATCCCAGGGCATGAGGATCTCTGGCAGTTGCTGCATAAAGGGCATGGACTTGCATGCACTCCCAGATCAATGATTGTAGTCAGTCATGGTGCCCCACTGTGCCTGCAAGGCCTTGACCTTTATGTGGTATTGCCATGCTGACTGCTCGTGCCTGCACTCTCGCATCTGGCCTGACAGCCCCTAAAACACATGGACATTGGAAAGCCCACCCTGCACGAATTGGCACTGCACCTCTGCCTCACCCCACAGTGCCATGAGTTTGCCAGTCTCCTCCTTGGACCAGTTGGGGCCCCAGGTGGCAGGCATGGGTGTGTGCATAGGCATCGGCAAGGAGGATGCCACTGGGGATCCCACATTGGCTCTCTGGGTCTCCACATGGTTGTCCCTGTACTGGCAGGCCTGGGCAGTTGCCTGCAGTGCCCAGTGCAGGGGCATGGCATGGGACTGTTAGTTGTATAGCAGAGGCAATGCCATGCAGCACCTGCAAACTATGGGCAGGCTACTGGGATTCAGTTGTGGGCAGGTAGAGCTGTCCCAGCTGGCCAGAAGCTGCCTGCAGCTGGGTCTGGGGACTGGCAGGCATGGCAGGTGGTTGAAGCAGCCCACAGCACCCTGCAGTCCTGGATGGCATGGGCCTGGCAGCTGCGCAGCACTGCAGTGCCAGGCTGTGGTGCTAGGGTGCAGGCAGGCTGGTGAAGCTAGCCTCCAGCCTGCCCTGGGAGACACAGAGCCTAGAGTCATCTCAGGCATGATTGCTGGTGTGCCCCAGAGCTCAAAATGCCTTCAGACTTGTAAAGGCCTTAGACAGGGACTGCGATAGAGGCAGCCCAGCACTGGGGTAGGAGAGGCTCCCAGCCTGGAGCCCTGGGGCTAGCATCAGGCTGGCTCCCGAGTGGCAGAGCTGACCTGGGAGAAAATTTTTACTGTGCCGTAAGGATGTGCACATGTAGACGTGTATGCTTACGGCACAGTAAATTAGGCTATTGTGCAGTTAAGCTTTTCATGTAGATATCTCCAGTATATTTTTAGTTAAGAAAAATTTCTTGAAGGTGACTGCTGTGTTAAAAAGATAAACAACCAAAGAGGCATTGATTTAATAAGCTTTTATTTCCAAAATGTTATGTTTTATTTTTTAATTACTTCAATCCTGAAGTCAAAAGATTGACCTATTGTATATACAGAGAGTTCATTCAGACTCATGTGACAAACTGCTGGCAAAGAGATAAATGGACTTACTTCATATTGCACTAGCATTGTCTTCATGAGGATAGGAGGTATGTTCTTAACTCATATTAGTTAAGGCACGATAACTAATGCAAGGTAAAACCTAGTGAAGAGGAGGTAGTGTGTGCTTTAAGCTTGGAGAAGCAAATCTGAAATTCCCCTATAGTCTTTAATTCAATCTGCCAAAATGTGTGAAAACTATAAACTACCTTGTCTTCACTAGGATTTTATTTCATGTTAGTTTCCATGTGTTAGAAACCTGAGTTAAGAACACACCAGTTTTCCTAAGAAGGAAGCACCCCAAGTCTCATTTATGCCACTGCAACCACATAAAGTAAGTAATTTATGCCTACTTTATTACTCTTTTTACATGCCAGAGCAGTGCCAAAGAACCTTAGTTCATGTGAAAATCAGGCCTCACGGTCCCACTCCTACAAATTATTATGATTGCCTCAGCACACAAAGCACATGAGTAGATTACAATGATTGCAAATTGGGAAGCACCCCACCACATGTTCTTCTTTTCATTCTGTAAATGAGATGGATTCTCTTAAAGGAAACATCTAGCAGAATTTGGGCTGCAATCTGTTGCCACTGGGAAAGTTACTCTGAGCACCCAAAGGCAGTGGGTATCACCACCATGTGCAGTCTGACCTATGCCAGCTAATATCCTAGAATATCATTCTTGTATGCAGTTACAGGGATGTATTTGGTAGGTGACTTGGTCTGAGACAAAAAGAAATGCAAAACCCTAGAACTCTTGGTTCAGAGATTATACCTTTTATTAGATCAACTAAGAAATCACAAAAAAAATTATCTATCTTTGCAAGCTTTTGGGTGCACACGCTCTTCTTTAGGCTGAAGGAAAATAAAAGATGGTAAAAATTCCCATAGGTAGAAAATAAACTTCACTTTGCACAGAGGAAGCTGAAGGTAGATGTCTGCCCCACCTTGTTATGTGCAGTTCAGTACTCTCCAGTACCTTGCTTCAGTTAACATTGACACAAGTGGTTTCTCCACTAGTCTTGCTGTTAGCAATTTATGGCTAGCTCCATGTGCATAGTTTGGCCAGTCAGTTGAGACCATTGTTTAGGATATGTTCACTCCAGACCAACTTAAAATATGAGTTATCTCTGACAGGTGTTGTGGCAAGCCAGTAGGGGGTGCTCCTGAGTTGAGTCACCCGTCTCACTGTGCCCGACCACCTTCCAGGCTCCGAGGGCCTCCCTGGGGGTGCCTCACATATGGCCAACCGCCTTCCTGGAGTGCACCCGCTAGCCTGGGGTTAACGCTACCACCACCCAGGGTCTGAACTGATCTTGGTCCAGTGCCCCCTGGGAAACACAGGCCTAGTAGTCCTTGAGGGTACTTGACCCACTGCAAGAACTTGGGGTGCTTCCCTCAGTCTGAAGCACAAATAGTGGTCTCCCTTAGTCAGCTGAATCAAGCGGACCCCAAGGCATAATCTAGGCCCTCTCCCAGTAAGTCTCCCACGCTAGGTACAAAGGAGGACTATATTAGTTATAAGGAGTAGGTTTGGAATAGGGTACAGGGTAGAGCAATATCAGAGAAATCCCTTAGAGCAAACAGTGGCATGGTAGCCTTTGATTACGCATCTGTGGTACTGCAAGCTATATATCTAGTTAGATCTCAAGTAGCTTACTGACAAGGATCACCCAGAGGCAGGTGGAGATTTTCTCTCAAGGCAAGCAGTTCACTGACCATGAGTTTCAAGAGAGAGAGCAAGTTTCAGATGGTCCAACTTCTCTAAGAGTTCTCATGATGGCTGCTGCCCCACCTCCTGGGCAGTCCTTAAATTATATAGACCTCATGACCTCATTTACCTGATCCAATGAAGGCCAGCAGCTGTTGGCTGCCAGCCAACCAATTTGAAATGCATCACCGGTTGCTGGATAGACTGGCAGGGTCTCTAGCCCTCTCCCAATCATGATGACATTGCTTGGAATAATAGGGAGTTTAAACCCCCACCCAGGTGTGTGAGGCCAGTCATGTAGGCAGAGGGAGCAGGTTTCCCCCTCCCTCGGGAATGTATCCAGCTCAGGTTACAATTCAGGGTTACCTGAAGCCAATGGGGCCAGGGGTGTCTGCCCTCTGCAGTAACCATGGTAACCAAATTGTCAGATTGGTTACCCGCCTGATAGGAGAATTTGGGGAGAGTCAGAGATGGCATTCTGCTACACTTTCCCTCCCCACTCCCTTTAAAAGCTTGGGCACGTGGCTTCAAAGAGCTGTGGGTATGTGTGTGTTTTGTCTGGAAGGGTCACTTTTCACACCTAAGAGAGATCACACAACGCATAAGATTGGTCATAACAACAATACACATAGAACATCAAAACACATTGGGGAGCTCCCATGCCACAGCTCTCTTAGGTGGGCCTGAGTCCAGCTGACCTACTACTTTTGTGACAGGGCAACTGCTATCACGTTCTGGATTCCTTTGATGTGTTAGACGGTGAAGTTGAACTCTTGAAGCTGCCAGGACCATGGTTGAAGCTTGGCATTGATATTCTGCACGTTTTGTAACCATTGAAGTGGGGCATGGTCCGATAGGACAGTGAACTGCTGCCCCCACAGATAGGGCCTCAGCTTATTCAGCACCCAGATGATTGCCAAGCACTCCTTCCCAATAGATAACAGGTTCCGCTCCCAAGGGATTAACTTCCGGCTTAAGTAAACCAAGGGGTATCATGTCTCTTTGTGCTCTTGTAGTCGGAGGCATAAGTGGCTACATAGAAGGGTTTATCATGGACCAGTGCCTTCAGAATTGGTTGTTTGACCAGGGCAGCCTTTAGGGTGCTAAATACTTCTTGACACCCCTGCTTCCAGATCACTGGATTAAGACTGCCCTTCGTGGTCAGTTCATGTAGGACAGCTGCCATCACTCCAAATCCAGGGACAAACCACCTGTAATATCCAGCCAGGCCAAGGAAGGCTCTAACTTGCTTCTTGGTTTGTAGGGGCAGCCAGTCTCTAATGGCCTTGATCTTGTCCCACAGGGGAGCAATCTGACCTCCACCCATGCAATGTCCCAAGTATATCACTTCAGATAGTTAGCTTTCACAGTAAGACCAGTTTACCTACCTTGATCTTACCTACCACAGTGGTCAGATGAATCAGATTCGATTCAAAGTCCTGACTGAAGACGGTAATGTCATCAATGTAAGCCATGGCAAACTGCTCACATCCTTGTAACAGGTTATTAATCAGTCTTTGAAAAGATGCGGGAGAGTTGCGCATACCAAACGGAACACCGTAAACTCATATAGTCCCACAGGTGTGGTAAAGGTAGACTTGGCTATGGCAACCAGATCCAGTGCCATTTTCCAGAATCCTTTGGACAGATCGAAAGTAGAGATGACCTTGGCTGGGCCCAGGAGACCAAGCATCCTGGGCATAGGGTAAGCGTCAGGCATGGTAATAGCATTCAGTTTCCTGCAGTCCACACAGAACTGGATGGTCCCATCCGGATGAGTACCACTAGGCTGGCCCAGAGACTCACTGAAGGCCGGATTACCCCTAACTGTCTCATTTCTGCGAGCTTCTGCTTTATTTCTTGCATCACCTTTGCATTAACTGCATTAACTGGTCTGGATTGGATAGGGTGATGGCTGCCCGTGTCTACAGAGTGCCTAAGTGTCTTCAGAATTAGAGACCAGGTAACTTTGAGTAATGTAATTCTTCATCAATACAGAGGTCACTCATTTAACTCTCAGAAGAAACTTCCTGATTTTTTTTTCCAGGAAAATATTTGTGCTTTCAAGAAATTAGAATCTTCTCATCTGTGGCGGGGCCATATAAAATTATTGTCAGAAATCATGGTTCTGCCCAGGCCTAGCATTCTCTTGGATTAATGTAATTAGGGCACCACAGTTCCTATATCCAAAGGTACATGAGGGAGTGTTGTGGCTAGCATTCCATCCAGTCACCTTCAGCTCCCCAGTCTGAATGGCCTGGTACACATTTACAGCTGAGTCAACTGGGAGCAACCTTTGGCAAAAGCCTGGAGCAGGGCCCCAACTGATGCCTTTAGCAAGTTGCTACCAGATCCTACCATAGAATCATACTTCTTGTACTTTTGCTTTTACTCAATGCTATACAATTCCTTGGACTCAACACTACCCTCAGATAGGTAAACTTAATTTGTATCACTCAAAAAATGAAAACATATGTATTTGGGAGGTGCAAGCTACTGATATTTCTGCCCCAAACAATTGTCATTTTCTAAAACTCATGTCACCTTAGCTGTGATGAAAGACAAGGAAAGTGGAACATGGTCTGATTGAATATGTGTAGTTTGACCCCTCCTCACTAGCTACTTACATATTCCTTCCTGAGAGTAGTGTACCAGGAGCATATTTCATGAACGCAATATATTCCATGTGGCTGCAGAAATTGGCAATGCAAATAAGCTTCTTCCGATGTGTATTTAATAGGGAACTGTCTGCCTACATGTAATTTTATACATCTCCCAAAGAGATCCAAATGCAAAATCCAGCATTCAAAGACATTGCATGGATTTGTAACTTGTAGCGTGCTTTGCGGTCAAAATCCAGTGAATATATTATGCTCATCCTTGTGCAGTTTTTTCATCTGTGACAGATACAATGTGGCTACTACTGTAACATAATAAGTCAAGAATAATTCGATCACACAACCACCTTTAAAACTGAAAAGTTCAGCCATGTAAAGCTTAGCCTGAAGCCACAACCTTGTATTTCAATTTCTTCAGAGTTTGGCCAGTCAAAATTTGGATGAGAATGAGAAGCTTCCAAGGAAATCCATGTGGTGGTGATTTAGTAGGTGGTACTTTTCTCTTGAAATAAGTACTGAGCCAAATCTCCATTATCATGCCGAGGGCACTGCTGTAGCAGTGTTTGTTCAGTGAGAAACATAGCTAGTGTGAGGGTGTATATACCTAAAACAGAGAAGAAAAGACAGATCCTTTTTTCCATTATCCTGAACCTAACTGTACTACAGACCATTTAGTTTCAATTGATTGGCATCAGTTATCAGAGTGAGTGATAGATTACAGATACAGAGCTGGCTATACCCACATCTATGGCAGTATGGGCTGTAAGCTGAAGGTGAGCTACTCATAAGTGCATCTGCCAGAGGTGGATTCATGCAAAGGAACCAAAACCAAATTCTTAATTAATGTAATTAGATTAAAATCTCCACTTTTTGACTTTTTATCTTTTATGGTTATGAAGAAAACATAAATTGAGTGGAACTAATCCAGTGACATCTGCCTAAGTCTGCAAATAACCTAAAACAATAGTCCTATGGATGTGACCTGCTCCATTCACTTCAGTGTGGTATTAACTCCATTATCCACTCTTCTGGGGAAAGGGATTGCTACTACCACCACCCACTAAGAGGATTTGTGTATGGCAGGGAGAGAAGAATGCAGCATAGCTAACCTCCTCAAGAAGATAAATCCCAACTGCTAGAAGTTGTGAAGACCCTGCTGCTGTCACTCTTACTTCTAGCCAGGGAAAGATGACCCCTTTTATCATCCCTGATGCTTATGAAAAGAAGCAAAGGGGCGGGGGGGGGGGCAGAATTGCAGTTGAAGCCATTTAGCCCATACTGCTTTAATCTGTGTACTGCAACAGTAATTAAAGTAATCATAGCTTTGCTCCTGGGCTTGTGTGTAGTAACTAGGCAAAGTTTTACCAGCCTACCATCAGGAAGTGGTAGTATGATCTTTTGGTTTTAATATATGTGTATACAGTTTAAATTTCTTGGAGTACATTTGTGTTTTCTGTCTGTCTATCTACCTATTTAATTATCTTATTGCCTTTCCAAAACTGATTTCAGTCACGCCCCTCACCTATTAGCTAATATCAGAGGAGCTCATGTAGATCTCAAGAAGTGAATCTTGGAAAGCAGGAGAATTTCTGTCTTTATTAGTCCCTACCCTCAGTAAAGTACCATGCACTGATGTATAATTACAGTATAACCTCATAAATCCAGCATGCTTGGAACTGAACACCTGCCAGAAATCTGAAAATGCCAAATTTTTTAAACTGGCTCATTGGCCGGTTGTGGAGCTGGGGCTGGGGGCTGGAGGGGATGGGGAGGGGTAGCGGTGCCTGGTCCCAGAGCAGTGGCCACACATGGAGCAGTGGTGCAGGGTGGTGAATGGTGGCAGTAGCCACCGTGTGCAAGCTTCCCATCCATGTCCAGGAGGGCAGTGGGGAGCAGCAGCTAGTCCCAGAGCAGAGGAGGGAAGTGCCAGATTTTTTGATAATTCTGGATTTTTGATATCCAGATTTATGAGTTTATACTGTATTATTCTTTCTAAAAAAATATATGGAGAGATCTGTTGTATAAAAGAAATTTAAGTCCCTAGTTGATTCCAGAACACCTCTACAATTAGAACTTGTTTCATGAACACATACTTAGGGTACATCCCCACATGCCAAAGTGTGCATTTCTAGGGGCACAAAAAGCAGCAGCACACATATGTGCCACGGCTTTGTGCACCAGGGCATGCCCCTACATGTGCACTCTGGCTCATGCCAAATTGTCCTGGGTGGGGTACAGGAGGCTGGGGCCAGCACTTGTGCTGGCCCTAGCAGCATTATTGGGTCCTGGGGGTCTCCCAGGGCAGCAACAGTGCCAGTCCAGCCACACAGAACCTGACCAGCAACCAAAAGATGGCTTTGAACAACCAGCCTCCATTTCTGTTGGCACCCACTGCTGCCAGATGTGCTGTACTACTTTTTGCAGCAATTTTTTTATTGTTACTGGGACATCCCAGTATCAAATTTTGGCACCATGCTATAAATTTGCAATGCAGCACACAACTGCATGTTCACCATGTGTGTTTTGTGGTCCCACAGGCAGATCTGAGATGTCACAAACCACACATGTGCACTTGTCTGGATGTGCCGTTAGAGTCTAATCCTACAAACACTACACACACTATCTCATTGATTTATCTAAGAAATCTATTCCACAAAGTCTGTTTTTACTCAGAGTACTCGCATTCTGATCAGGGCTTACTGTCAACAGCTCCCTTGATTGATGATGAGCAAAGTAAATTCAATATATTTACTTTTTATGTAATGTACTGAATAACAGGTATTTCATTCTGAAATGGCCATAGCTACTACATATTAATGCTTCTGAGCACATCATCTCTTGATGGTATCATTTGTAAAACTCTTTTATTTTAACCAATAAAAATGAGGTATGTCAATAAGGGATAGAAGGTGGTGGGCCTCTGATAAAAAAAAAAAATCATACAAGCTCTTACTTGGAGAGAAGAAAGGAATGGAAAAATGAAAAAAAGGACAGTAAAACTCTTCCTTTCCCAGAAGAAGACTCAAATCACTAGTTTACAAAGTCATGCCCATTTCTGGGTCCACTCTCTAGCATTACGAATCTTGAATTCTTTTCTGCACACAGGTCTAGTTTCAACAAAAGGAGCGGAGCGTGCTGCCAGCCAGGACAGCTATAGTCTAGTAAGAAGAGCAATTTTTTTGAATCTGTGATGTGGATTTGAATCCTTTCAGGCAGAGGAAGGCAATAATCCTGGGTTTCTCATGTCCTGGACAAGTGCTATTACCATTTTATATCTAAAAAATGGCTACTACCATCTCAAATTCTATTTAAAAGGAAGTGGTAGTGGTAACTGCTTGATGTCTAGCATCTGATCCTGTTTGCTGTGTTATGTGAGAGTCACTGGTGACACATGCCTAAACCCTCTAGGGGGCTTAGATGAATGCCTAGTATCTAAATCAAGGTAGGTTTAGGTGTGAGCTTAGCATCCAACTCCCAGCCCTATCAAGACTGAGACAGTTCTGAGTCCTGTGCTAAAATGCAATTTTGGACGTGTGAAAATTTAAAGTATAAAAATAATGCATCTATGGAGTTTAGGTACTTCTAGAGATAAGAAGCTAAGCAGGAATTTTCAGGAATGCAGTTCTGGATATAGGGACCTAAATTCCGCTTTAGGCAACAAAGTCCATTTTGAGATTTGGCCCAATGTCATGACTGGAACTCTACAAAATATTTACATTAAACATCAACCCTACCTGAACTACTGAAGTCACAGGTTCAAGGTTCAGTGAGTTTATGAACATCAACCAATTCTAGTGAAAGTTTGGCAAACATGAACTCAGGTTGTTCACAGTTGCAAATCTGGAAAACATACAGGCCTAGCTTTCCCCACCACATATTTCTTCAAAACAGTAAAATAGAATACATCTACCACCACAACCACTGCCTGATGAAAACTAAAGAAAAGCTTTGCAGGGGAAGGAATGGTTAAGTATGAGGTTAGGCACCTTAGGGCATTTATAGATGTGCTCTTGGTGTGGGGAGGGAGGGGAAAGGGTGCTTTAATTAGAGCAGTTCTGAAGGCCACTCTAATTAAAGCGCGGAGAGCATCACGTGTATCAGTGTCCTCCCACTGAAAAATGGTGGCAGGGGCCTTTTAACTAAAGTTCATTGAATGAACTTTAGTAAAAGCACCCCCACTGCCATTTTTCAGTGCAGGGTTGCTGATTTGCGGGACTTGGAATCTATAGGAGCATGATAATTGCCACTCTTCAGCAGATTTGATTAACTGATTCTGCTCCCATGTGCTATAATTACAGTAGGTCGAAGCAGCCTCGCTGCACATGTATAGAGCACCCTTAGAGCAGTGGTTTTCAACCTTTTTTTATTTGCAGACCCCTAAAAAATTTCTCATGGAGGTGTGGACCCCTTTAAATTGTAAGTGTGGGTATTCACATACTTTTGATTGATCATAGTCATCTTTTGCAGACTGCTATACATAGTCTGTAGACCCCCAGGCATCCTCAGACCATATGTTGAAAATCACTGCCTTAGAGATTTGAGGTAATTGAATTTGAACTCTTAATAAACCTGCAGAGGTTGGTTCAATTCTATTTTCCGTCACCCAAACTTCAGGTTTCTTAATCCCAACACTGTATGGTTCAGTGTCCAGCTTACTGTATCCTAGTATCCAGGGGCATCCCTAGGGGAGGGCTAACCAGTGCAGCTGCCCCAGACCCTACACTTTGGGGTGCCCCGTGGAGCCAGATGCAATTGGAGCAATCCCAGCCGGGTCATGAGAGGCTACAGGGCTTTGGGACGGGGCTTAGGGGGTTGGGGGTACAGGTGGTGTTTTCCTCGATCCTCCCAGTTTTGAGTCATGGGCTGAGGAGAGAGAGGAGGATCGAGGTACTCAACCAAAGACTATGGCACTGGTGTCATCATGAAGGCTTCGGCCTTTCTCTTTGGTGAGAGAGGCAGTGGTCTGCTGGGAAGAGAGAGCCTCCACCTCACTGCACTGGGGAGGAAGCTCTTCTCAGCCAGAATGGCTGACCTGCTCAACCAGGCTTTAAACTAAGCCCACCGAGGGATGGGGGGGACTACCACCACAGCAAGTCCACTGGGCAACTTTTGCAAATTCAGCAGGCTAAGGCACTCAAGGAAACCCACCCCTACCCCAGCCCGAGAACGATGTGTAGGGAAGACTTGGGCCTCCAGTGGGACACTTACATGCCTCTATACGAATGCCAGTGTCACAACCCAAAGTTGTGATTTTGTGTTTTGTGTGTGCTTTGGCACTGCTAAATTATTTTCCCACTAAATTGCAGCTTCTTTGCACGGTGGAGTTTTCTGCTGCAGAAGAGAACCCTGGTGCAATGGAGAATTCCTGCCAACTTGTAGCTTTCTTTGCAGGGTGCATTTCTTTCTTTGCAGGGTGCGTCTAAGAAGTGCTTGGTGCAAAGAGTTCCCGCCATTTGTATTGAAATTCAAGCCACATTATTGGTTCACATTAAATTATGCATACATGGCGGCTAGCAATTGGCTTGCTAGCCGTATAAAGAGCTTGGGAGGTTTCCGCCTAAGTCGGAGTTCGAGAGAGAGAGAGAGAGAAAAACCTTCACCTTGCGTGAAGATCTCTAAGCACTGCGGATCCTTATGGACCCAACGCGTTTCTTAAAAGGCAACAGGGGCCTGATCAGCCTCTGGCCTCTCCCCATCGCCGATAGATTCCTAGACATATCCCTCCCTGCGCGCAAAAAGAGACAGACCCACGGAGTTTCGACAACTCCGTAGGAGATCGAGCTTGTCATAATCCTCAAACGAGGATTTAAGCGGAGCTGTGCCTGGAAAACTGTCCAGCCTACACCACGACCATCTTCGGTGTAAGTAAACAAACTTTACTAAGTGTCCGTGACTAATTCTAGCTCGCCCCCGGTTTTCTCCGACCCCGCATGCCCGGGCTGCTGGCCACAGCCCACTTGCGCAAAACAGGCCGCGGATCGCTCCCGGCCCGCACAGCCAGGAGCTTGGGGAATAAACAGGAAGAACTGGTCCTCCTGCTAAACAAGAATGACTATGATCTCATAGGGATAACAGAGACCTGATAGGACTCTACCTATGACTGGGCCACAGGTATAGATGGCTATACCTTGTACAGGAGAGATCATGTAGCTCTCCTGTACAAGGGGGTGTAGCTCTTTATGTCAAGGAAAGCTACACGTCCCTGCAAGCTGACATTGGCATCCAGGGTGGACGACTGGAGACCCTCTGGGTTAAAATCCATGGTGAACATGGCACAGGGGACACAATGGTAGAAGTCTACCACAGACCTAATCAGGATCAAGAGCTCAACCAGACAGCTACCCAGACATCTCATGGGAAAAGCACTCAGCCAAATCTGAACAATTGCAAAGCTTCCTCGTGTGTGGATGAGCTCTGTCTGACTCAAGAAGTCTATGAGGCAAAGCACTTATGATAAGAGGCAAAGCGCTGCTCAACCTGGTACTGGCAAAGGGGGATGATCTAGTCAGCAACCTAATGATCAAAGGGAAGCTGGGAGATAGTGACCATGAGCTGATCACTTTCACCATCCACCATAAAGCTGGCAATGCAGAATTCCTTGACTTCAGGAAAGCTGACTCTGACAAGCTCAGGAGGCTTTTTGGCAAGGCCCTAAGGGACCACAACCTGAAGGGGAGGGGACTCGAGCATGAGTGGTTGCTCCTGAAGGGAGTGATCCTGAAAGCACAAGCAATGTCTATCCCATCTTGGAGGAAAAGTAGCAAAAGGGCACAGCAGCCCCCTTGGCTCTGCAGGGAACTTGTGGACCTCTTACATCTAAACAGAAAGACCTGTAAAGGATGGAAGACTGGAACCACCTCAAAGGAGGAGTACTCTGCACTGGTCTGCACCTGTAGGGAGCAAACCAGGAAGGCCAAAGCTGAAACTGAACTTCAACTGGCTACACGTATCAAAGACAATAAAAAGTCCTTTTTTAAATACGTGGGGAGCCAAAGGAAAAGCAAGGGTAACATTGGACCCCTGCTAAACCAAATGGGACAAACAATAAGTGATGCCCAGGAAAAAGCCAACCTGCTTAATGGGTATTTTGTATAATTTTTTTTTACCATCCCCAAGGGATGGCGAGGGTGAGGGAGAATTGTTACCCTACATCAATGTAGACCGTGTGAAGGAACACCTTGAGAGGCTGGACACCTTCAAGTCAGCTGGCCCAGAAAGTTTACACCCCAGGGTACTTAAGGAGCTAGCAGGTATCATAGCTCAGCCACTGGCATGGATCTTCAAGAACTTGTGGTGCTCTGGTTAAGTGCCCGAAGATTGGAAGAAAACCAATGTGGTGCCTATCTTCAAGAAAGGGAGGAAAGTAGATCCAGGGAACTACAGGCCTATCAACCTGACCTCTATCCTGGGGAAGATCTTAGAAAAAATTATCAAAGAGACCATTCTTGACAAACTGGCTGATGTCAATATCCTGAGGGATAGCCAGCACAGGTTTGTTGCAGGTAGGTCTTATCTGACCAATCTCATCTCCTTCTATGACCAAGTGACATCACCTGGACAAGGGAGAAAAGATTGACGGCATATATCTTGACTTTAAAAAAGCCTCCGATATGGTGTCCCATGATCTCTTTATGCAAAAATTGGCCAACTGTGGCCTCAGCAACATCACAGTCCAATGGCTGGGGAATTGGCTCCAAGACTGGACCCAGAGAGTGGTACTAGATGGAAGTAAATCATCATGGTGTGCCGTGACCAGTAGAGTCCCCCAAGGCTCTGTTCTTGAGCCTATACTTTTTAACATCTTTATTAATGATGTAGACATTGGTATCAAAAGTGGACTGGCCAAGTTTGCCGAGGACACCAAACTTTGGGGTAAAGCGTCCACACCTGAGGATAGGCTGGTGATCCAGGCCAACCTAGACAGGCTCAGAAAATGGGCGGATGAAAACTTCATGCCATTCAACACCAAAAAATGCAAGGTACTCCACCTTGGAAAGAAAACAACCCACAGCATGCTTATAGGCTCAGTAGAGCTACGCTTCCTAGCACCATGACCAAAAGGGACTTGTGGGTCATGACTGACCACAAGATGAATATTAGCCACCAATGTGATGTCACAGCTGGTAAAGTAAGCAAAACTCTGGCTTGCATCCATAGATGCTTCTCAATCAAATCCCAGGATGTCATCTTCCTGCTGTATTCAGCCTTGGTGAGGCCGCAGCTGGAGTACTGCATCCAATTCTGGACTCCACAATTTAAAAAGGATGTGGAAAAGTTTGAGAGAGTCCAGAGGAGAGCCATGCGCATGATCAGAGGGCAGGAGAACAGGGCCTATGGTGAGAGGCTGAGAGCCATGGGACTCTTCAGCCTGGAAAATCACAGGCTCAGGGGTGACCTAGTGACTGCCTAGAAGTATATAAGGGGTGTACATCAGGATCTGGGTGAACGCCTATTCGCCAGAGTGCCCCAACAGATGATAAGGTCAAATGGTCACAAACTCCTCCAAGACCATTTCAGGCTGGACATCAGGAAAAACTTTACTGTCCAAGCCCCCAAGGCCTGGAATAGACTGCCACCAGAGGTGGTGCAAGCACCTACTCTGAACTCCTTTAAGAAACATTTGGACATTTATCTTGCTAGGATCCTTTAACCCCAGCTGACTTCCTGCCCCTGGGGTAGGGGGCTGGGCTTGATGATCTTCTGAGGTTCCCTCCAGCCCAAATGTCTATGAAATGTATGAAATCCATGAAAGGTAGAGCAGCCGTGGTGACTGCGCTGCTGCTGGTTTCATGTCCAGCCGGCTGCTCGGCACTCCCCTCCCTCCCCCCTGCTCCCAAATCCGCCACTGGCTTCCTCGCATCCGGGGGCAGGGCCCTGCAGAGGCTGATTAGCCCCGGGCGCTGCACCGTGCGCAGGTCGTCTCTAAGCGCCAGTCCCATCACGCTACTATATACTGTTATTAAGGAAGCAGGGAGAACAGGAAGAAAGAAGAGGAGTTGAACAAAGCAGAAAAGAAAACACAAGTGAAAGGAGGAAGGGGAGGGCTCTGCTCCTAGCAACCTGTAAATTTTTCACTAGCACAAGCTAGCTTTATATGATATCCTGGCATTTACGCTGATTACTTTCACGTGTTAAAGCAACATTCAAAACCCATGATGAAAGCAACTTTACCAAGACTCCTTTACAGTATTAAGCACTTGAGACCAAACTGCACAATGCACAGTACATGAGAAAAATACACCTGTAGCACTCTCACCACATCACATACACTCACCTAGAAGCTGCAACAGAGGATAGGATTAAGGAAAGAGAAAGTGATACCTTAATTTGCTACAGAAAAGGAATGTGTTTGTAATGTACTTGAGTTTTAAATAATCCCAGCAAAATGTATAGTAAAGTTAAACAGAAAGGAAACCTCAGAAATGTTAAATTATGTATGTATGTATTTAATGTTTCACTGAATTATATGTTGTCCAATGAGGTCTCTCATATATTCATGGCCTCATATAATTATAATGCCATTTGGGATGCTATTATTTGTGAGCTAAAAACAAAAACAGAAAGGAAAAGAGGGGGCAAGTAAGAGCATTTGCCTTTAAAAGTTATATGAAGAGTCCACAAGAATAATGTGACATTGTGACAACCAAAATATACAGAGTAGTTTTCTCTTAAATTGAGAATGAATGACTTACTCTAAATTGTGGGGGTAGCTATATACCTAGGTACCAAGAATTAAGATCATTTGCATTTAATGCTAATTAAATAGAGCAGGACCAAATAAATGCAATATATATTAGTGAACATTAGAGGGCACTTGGAAAAGGGGTTGGAAAGCATAAGAAGATAGAATCATAGAAAATTAGAAGGAAGGGACTTCAGGAGGTCATCTAGAACAGCACTTTGCTTAAGGCAGGATCATACAGCTAAACCATCCTATACAAGTATCTGTCCAACCTGTTCTTAAATAACTTTGCAAATAGCCCTATTTTGCACAGTTATTAGGCACAATGACAGAGACATCAAAAACATGCTAATTTGCCAAAGGTAAAGTAGTAAGGGCTCAAGGCACTGGTAGTGCCCCATCACTGCAAGTATAGGAAGAAGCTGTTAAATGAACATGATACAGACATTGCAAGTCTCATTGAATAACAAACCTATTAATCACACCAACTGTTGAGAAAGTAACAATCTTCCTCTTAATTTAACTATTGGCTTTTCTATTACTTACTAGCTCTAGGTTACTTAGAACTAGAACCACACTATACTGCTTTGTTTTAGCTGACGAAGGAATTAGACTAATTTGAAACACGTGGTGAAAAATCCCTCAGTTCTTTGTTTGCATCTGTTATACTTTTCTTTGTTTGTAATTCGTTCACAAGTTTTTTATATGTTAAGTGAAAACAGAAGTCTTTTTAGGAGATACACAAATGAGAGGATAAACATCTGAGAAAGTTTTGAGGCTGTTTTTTGTTTTATCTTCCGTTTGTTTTGCATCTCTTGGAATAAACACTGGATTTTTCTGGTAGTAAACACGGGCTTTAAAACTATTTATCAGGTGACCTGGAACCAGAGAAGAGAGGAGCCATGTTTGGCCTTCTGTAATAGCACATTACAAAGAACTATGGCAAACAAACTAAACTGAGCTGCTTGTGTTATCAGTGTTCTGCCAAGCACTTCTGTAAATTATCAGTATTTGGAAGGGTTTGGTTGTGTAAGAAATGCTGAAACACAGAACCAAAGGACTTGGGCTAGCCAAAGCTAAATCATTTTCATTTGATTATTCCAAAATGCCATCACTGAGCAACCCAACTCTTAATCCATGACTTTCTTGACCCAGGCACTACTCGGGCAATACTATTACATCCTTATCCTCTTGTTAGTCACACCATTTACAACAGCTACTCATAGCCCCATGCTCAGTGATTGTACATCCTGTCATCCTGATTGTGGATTAGTCCTAGGACTAATCGATTCAGAGAAGCATGAGAGTTTGTAGACTACTGCCTGCTTTGTCAGATGTTGTGACAAAGCATCTGACAAAGTAGTCTATAGCCTACGAAAGCTCATGCCTCCCGGAATGAATTGGTCTATAAGATGCCACCATGACCTGCCTTCTGCCTACCTCCAAACTAACATGGCTAACTACCTCTGTATAATCCTAGGAGTCAGTGGAAATTACAGTGTATGTGCTTCAGTAGAATCAATTTTGTTTGTTACTGTAGTGACTTGATTCCTGTTTACAGCAAACCATCCCATTACACGGTGTAAATCAATTAGGTGATGATGTAACAGTTTACTGTACTTACAGACTTGCTTATGACTATGACTAGGATATGCTGTTTCCTAGTATGGAAAGCACTTGCCTTTTATTTCCCCTTGGAGTAGGGCTGACATAACTCTCAGGTACTAGCAAATCCCACTATTCCACAAAACGATAGATTTTTTAAAGATACATCTGGTACATATTTATAGTAAGCAGAATAAGGAATTGTTTTGATTATGCATGTGGATTTGTTCTTTGAAGAGAAAAAGTACGTGTTACCACATGCCCATATAAATCCAGTAGTAAAATGTGCCCAGACCAAAGCCTACATGCTGTTACTTGTACATGTACATTACACATTTTAGACACAGTTCTGGTCTGAAATGTACAGAGATATATTGCCAGGTACAGGGGGAAAATAGTTTTTACCGGTCCAGGAGCCTGTTTATCCAATGTCAGACTAGGGTTGTTCCCTCAAAAGAAAATGTATCCTCTTCCATCCTGCAGTCATTCTGCAGTCATAGGTCAAATATTTAAGCTTAAAAAGAAAACAAGACTTGCTTGGAAAAACTAACTTGCTTGGAAAAGTCTGTCACTCCCCCCCAGTATAGAAACTGGTTTCAAAGAGCCTTGGGTCCTACTTTGTGAAGCAGGAAAATGAGTGGCAGAGAGCAGAAGACATCCAAAGGAATGGAGCCTCCACTATACTTCCTTATTCAGGAGGTTGTATGAGGACTTTTCATGGCAGCTCCACAGATGCAGGGTTTTGTTTCTTGGGGATACATTCTGCATCTGAAAGAAACTGTGTAACAGAGGAGTATTTTCAACTATAAACAGCATACTGCCCCTAATATAGTCAGAAGGGGGCTTGTAGAGATTAATAGCAAGAAGTATTCTTAAGGCTTACATCTTTCTTTCTCTATAATGTTCATGTTACTATTGCACTTAGTTTTGTGACATATGTTAGTGTTATATATATTCTATTGGATGCAAACATACAACCATGGGCGACTGGTGCCTCCTGAGTCCAGGGGGCACGTGCCTCCCTCAGTGGCCAGTCAGCGACCGGGGGGAAGTTCCCCCCCCCGGCTGATCTTGCCAACCAAGAAGTGCCAACAGTGCTTCTCCTAGCACCCCCACTCCCCGGCCAGTGCTTGCAGGGGAGGCACTGGTGTTCCCACCTGCCCCCTACCACTCCCCCTGCCTGTTGCCTAAGTTGTGAGTACTGGCTGTCAGGTGGTGCACCAGTGCTCTCAGGGGGTGCACATGTACCCCGTGCACCCCCTACATGCTGCCAGTGCACACAACACTTTTACTACAGATTGAAATGGCTTTACTCTGCCATTAAAAGTGGAGTGGGCACACAGCACACAGCCATACACTGGTGCAAGTTTCTCCACCCAGGGTAAAGTTACCCCTCAGAAAATGAGAAATAACTATTCACTAATGTAAATTACATCATTGTATCCAGTGTGTGTCTGCTTCCCTAGTCATCCTTGCATGGTCTTTTGATCAATATAAACTAGCTTCCCAATCATGTCATGGCCAGGCACTATGACAATACCCACTGTGGGCAGCCAGCTTGGAAGGGTTAGCCATGTGTTCCTGTTCCTTACTATGGAGTAAATTTCTAATGGAATAAAATCCTGTAGTAATTTTATTCAGTGTCTGGAGTAAGATCTTACAGTAATGCTTATTCTAGTTGCTGTGCAGTTTTTTGAAGCTGATTATAAATCAGTGGTTGGCAACTTTTTAAGGGGCTGGATTCATGCAGTTCAGGTCAAAAGTGGGCAGGTGCTAGAATCCAGGTGCTGCTGCTGTTTTCCATATGGGGGCAAGGGGAAAGGGAGTGCTACCAAAGACTGCTGCTGCTGAATGCCACCAAAGCCCTATGTCCACAGGCTGAATCAAGCAGCACTGAGATTTATAGATTTTTTTCATAGATTCATAGATTGTAAGGCTGGAAGGGACCTTGGAAGATCATTGGGTCCAATCCCTTGAACCAAGCAGGAAAGATAACTGAAGGTCAGGTGACGTCAGCAAGGTAACTGTCTAGTCTCCTCTTGAAGATTTCCAGGGTAGGTGATTGCACCACATCTGGAGGGAGATTATTGCACAGTCTGGAAACCCTGGCTGTAAAGAAGTTTTTCCTAATGTGGAGCCTAAATCCATCTTCCAGGAGCTTGTGACCATTACTCCTGGTTATCCCCTCAGGTGCCCTGGTGAACAGTTTCTCACCGAGCCCCTGATGTACTCCCCTAGTGTAGTGGTAAGCGGCTACCAGGTCCCCTCTCAGCCTTCTTTTCTTCAGGCTGGAGAGTCCCAGATCCCTCAGCCTTTCCTCGTATTGCTTGCCATGTAAGACTCTGATCATATGGGTGGCTCTTCTTTGGACTCTCCCAAACTTGTCCATGTCCTTGTTAAAGTGGGGTGCCCAGAACTGGATGCAGTACTCCAGCTGTGGTCTCACCAGTGCTGAGTAGAGTGGAAGAATCACTTCCTTGGTTTTGCTGGAGATTCATTAATTGATGCATGCCAGAGTATTATTTGCCCTACTGGCTACACCATCGCCCTGCCGGTTCATATTCATACTGTGGTCTATTTTTACCCCCAGGTCCCTTTCATTTGTGGTGCTAGTAAGTTTGGTGCTGCCAAGCCTGTAGGTGTGTTGGGGGTTGCTTGTCCCAAGGTGAAGCACTTAACACTTCTTGACATTGAACTTCATGATATTCCGATCCACCCAACTTTCTAGCCTGTCTAGGTCTGCCTGTAACTGTAGCCTATCTTCAAGCATGACCTCTCTTCCCCATAACTTCATGTCGTCCACGAACTTGGTCAGTGAGCTCTTCACCCCCACATCCAAATTGTTAATAAACATGTTGAAAAGTACTGAACCAAACATTGACCCCTGTGGGACACCACTGCCTACTTCTCACCAGGATGACACAGATCCATTCACTATGACTCTCTGGGTCCTATCCTGCAGCCAGTTTCTCACCCACCTGACTGTCTCAGAGTTAAGCTTACAATCTTCCAATTTTCTCACCAAGACATCATGGAATATTAGAACAAATGCCTTTTGCAAGTCAAGGTATACAATGTTAACCTGCTCTCTTGAGTCCAGGTGGCAAGTTACCTGGTCATAGAAGGAGATGAGGTTGGTAAGGCAAGACCTGCCTGTGATGAAGCCATGCTGGCCATCATTCCGAATCTTACCTTCTGCAAGCTTATTGCAGATAGACTCCTTGATGAACTTTTCTAGGATTTTCCCTAGGATGGAAAGTAGGCTGATTGACCTATAGTTACCGGGGTCCTCCCACCTGCCCTTCTTGTGGATGGGCACAACAACATTGGCCCTCTTTCAGTCCTCAGGGACTTCTCCAGAGTGCCACAACTTGTGGAAGAGTTTTGCCAGGGGTTCCTCAATGACTTCAGCCAGCTCCTTCAGCACTCTCGGATGAAGATCATCTGGTCCCACTTACTTGTATATGTCTAATTTCTTTAATTGGTCAGAGATACAGCCAGATACAGGGCCAGATGAGGGCCAGATACAGCCCACAGGCTGTAGACTGCCAATCCCTGGTATAAATCATAGAACCATAAAAAAGTAGGGCTGGAAGGGACCTCCAGAGATCATCTAGTTCAGCCCTCCACCAGAGACAGGATCATCTGAACCAGGGGGAGGAGCTCAATCTCGAGTTCTGTCAAGAATTGACAGAGACCGCACGTGCACAGGACATGGTGATCATAAGCGACTTCAATTATCCAGACATCTCTTGGGAGAAACACTCTGCCAAGTCAGACCAGTTGCGTTGCTTCCTCGAAGAGCTCTTCCTGACTCAGGAGGTGCACGGGCCAGCCGGAGGTATTGCTCTCCTAGACTTGATCTTGGCCAAAGGAGATGATTGGGTGACCAACTTGAACATAGAGGATAACCTGGGTGACAAAGACCACAAAACCATCACATTCACTGTCCATTGCAAGGCAGGCAAATTAGATAGCAGGGTTAAAGTTTTGGACTTCGAAAATGTGAATTTCAACAAGTTCAGGACAATAGTAGGAGAAGTGCTTCGGGACCAGGGACCGAAGGTAAAAGGAGTCTGTGAAGAGTGGTTGTTCTTTAAGGACATGATCCTTGAAGCACAAAAGAAGTCCATTCCCATCTGGAGGCTGGGAAGCCCTCTTGGCTAAATAGGGAAATCATGGTCCTCTTGAAAAAGAAGAAAGAGGCATACAAACAATGGAAGCTTGGGACAGTCCCCAAGCAGGACTATACAACAATGGCCCGTACTTGTAGGGAGCAGATTAGGAAGGCTAAGGCAGTGACTGAAGTTAAATTAGCAACTGAAATCAAGGACAATAAGAACTCCTTCTTTAGGTATATAGGAAACAGGAGGAAAACAAATGGGGGTACAGGGCCATTGCTCAACAACTTAGGACAGCTAGTTACTGACACGCAGGAGAAAACTGAACTCCTGAATGACTACTTTGCTTGGGTATTTCACAGGACCAAGGGGGAAATAATTCTAGATAGTGTGCAGAATGGGCATGGTGGGAATGACTGCTTTCCTGCTACTGATGTCTAACTGGTGCATGATCAATTTAAAAAAATAACCATCTGTAAGTCAGCAGAACTGCAGTTGGGAGTGCTGAAGAAGCTGGCCGAAGTCATTGTGGAACCCCTGGCAAAACTCTTCCAAAACCCGTGGCGCTCTGGGGAGGTCCCTGAGGACTGGAAGAGGGCCAATGTTGTGCCCATCTTCGAGAAGAGGAGGAAAGAGGATCCAGGAAACTATTGGCCAGTTAGCCTAACTTTTATCCCAGGAAAAATCCTGGAAAACTTCAGTAAGGAATCTATGTGTAATACACTTGCAGAAGGTAGGATTCTGAATGACAACCAGCATTGCTTCGTCATGGGCATGCCTTGTCTTACCAATCTCATTTCCTTCTATGACCAGGTGACTTACCACCTGGATAAGAGACAGCAGGTCAACATTCTGTACCTTGACTTCCAAAAGGCCTTTGATCTGGTATCCCATGATGTTCTCACAGGAAAATTGAAGAATTGCAGGCTTAACTGCCTGACAGTTAAGTGGATAAGAAGCTGGGTGCGGGGTAAGACCCAGAGAGTTCTAATGAATGGATCTGTGTCATCCTGGTGAGAAGTGACCAGTGGTATCCTTCAGGGGTCGGTGCTTGGTCCAGTTCTTTTCAACATCTTTATCAATGATTTGGATGTGGGGATAAAGAGCTCACTGGCCAAGTTTGTGCATGACACCAAGTTATGGGGGAGCACGGTCACACTTGAAGATAGGTTGCAGACACAGGCAGACCTAGACAGGCTGGCAAGTTGGAACCAGATGCAGTTCACCATTGAGAAATGCAAAGTGCTCCATCTGGGGATGAACAATCCCCAACATCCTTACAGGCTTGGTGGCACCAAACTAACTAGCACAACATGTGAAAGGGACCAAGGAGTGATAATAGACCATAGTATGAACATGAGCCGTCAGTGCAATACTATAGCCAGCAGGGCAAACAATACTCTGGCATGCATCAATTGATGCATCTCAAGCAAAACCAAGGAAATTATTCTTCCACTTCACTCAGCACTGGTGAGACTGCAGCTGGAGTACTGGATCCAGTTCTGGGTGCTGCACTTCAACAAAGATGTGGTAAAGCTTGAGAGAGTCCAGAGAAGAGCCACCCGTATGATCAGAGACTTGCATGACAAGCCATAGGAGGAAAGGCTGAGGGACCTGGGCTTCTTTAGCCTAAAAAAGAGAAGGCTGAGAGGGGACTTGGTAGCAGCTTACTGCAACATCAGGGGAATATATCAAGGGCTCGACGAACAACTGTTCACCAAGGCACCATTGGGGAAAACCAGGAGTAATGGCCACAAACTCCTGGAGGACCCTTTCAGGCTTAACACAAGGAAAAACTTCTTCACAGTTAGAGTGTCCAGACTGTGGAATAAGCTTCCTCCAGAGGTGGTGCAATCACCTACCCTAGAAATCTTCAAGAAGAGATTGGACGGTCATTTCTCTGGGGTCACCTGACCCCAGCTGTCTTTCCTGCCTAGTGCAGGGGCAATGATCTTGTGAGGTCCCTTCCACCCCTTACAATCTATGAATCTATTAATCCATATCCAAACCATCTTTTACAAATACATTGTCTAACCCATTAGCAAAACTACACAGTCAAACCTGACACAACCACAAGATACAACATACTAACCTGCCACAGGTAAAGAAGAGGGACCATAGCTGCCAATGTCTTGCTATGACATTGTTAAAATATATTTGACAGGTCAAAAGAGGGCCATGCACCCACTAAGGAGAAAGGCAAATCACTCCCCCCACCCCCACCCCAATTTCTTGAAGTTGTACCAATCTGACTATGGGGTAAATTTCCTTTCAGACCCCAAATACAGTGCTGAGTAAAGAGGTACTACTCCTAAATCATCCCTGTCCAATGCTTGTCCAATCTCTTCTTCAGTTCCTCCAGTAATGGAGATTCCACAACTTCCCTAGGCAGTCTATTCCACTGCCTCACTGTTTTAGCAATTAAGAATTGTTTCCTAATATCCAATCTAAACCTACTTTGCTGCAATTTCAAGCCATTGTCCTGTATCCTTCTCTCTGCAGCAAGAGATAAAAGGTGTTTGGCCTCTTCTTTATGGCTTGCCTTCAAATATCTGAAGACTGCTATCATGTCTTGTCTTAAGCACCATTTCCGCAAGCTGAACATGCCTATTTCTTTCAACCTGTCCTTGGATGACTTGCCTCCCAATCCCTTTATCACTTTTGTCACCTGCCTCTGGACCCCCTCTAACTTTTCTATGTCCTTTTTAAAATGTGGAACCCAAAACTGCATACAATACTCTAAAAGAGGCCTTACCAGTTGTTACCGCTCAGCTCTGTGTTCTTGGGGAACCCTGGCACAGTACGCAGCCTGTCTGACTCACAAAGAACTCTCCCCATCCCCACCTCTGCCTGAACAAGAACTGATTAGAGGAGGGACCTACAAAAGACAAGGAAGATGCAGTGGGAGACGCACCTAAAGCCCTCCAGACAAAGTTGATAGGAGTGAAGCAACTCCCCTGCTCTCATTTGCATCAGAGATAGAACCGGATGACAACTCATTTAAATGGGCGATGAGACAGGCATGCACCTTCATTAGCATTCAGGGTGGAGAACAGAGATTCCAAGGCAAGGACCACACTGAATTCTGGGATCAGAAAAGCAGGGGAGTGCTGCATGATGGGGAATCCTTGCTCCAAATGCTAATCAACCCACATTTACACACCCAGCTCAGCATTTATCAGACCAATTCTAGTAATTACTCTTCTATTGGTATCCAAAACACTGAATCTGCCAGTCTGTATTGTGAGTTTCCTCAGGGTAATGCCACCCACAGCCAGGAGTGATCAGTTCCTATTATTTACCATAGGAGCCATTGTTTACCCCTAAACAAACCTAGTGTTCTCCCTTGAGCCATTGTTAGTTCTCTACAAAAACCCCTACCCAAGCTCAAGTTCCTGTCCTGGTGCTTGGCTCCAAAAAGCTGTACCAGTTCCACTCTTCTGTGCCTGGAATCCCTCCATGGGTCGTGCTCACAACTCTGCCTGTCTGCCGGCTCCAGCAACACCTGGGAACCTCGACTGGTTCAAGCTTCGCCGAGTGGTGAGACCCCAACTCTCTCTCTCTCTCTCTTTCTCTCTCGCTCCCTCTCTCGGACTCCCTCCGCTTTCTCACTCCAGGAACCGCTTTCTAAACTGGACTTCTGCTGATCACTCTCTCTCTCTGCCTCCAGGAACCTGACTTTTATTCTGTTACTCCAGGCACAGCTTTCTAAACCTGACTTTTGCTAATCAAGCTGAAGTTAGACTTCCCCAAAAACCTAATTGAAACTATGCAATATTGTAACTGTTTATTTGTCTCTCTTGTATGGGTGTTATTACTGGTATCATCATAAGTTCATATACCTGACAATAAATAACTTGTATGGTCATGCTGGTTGCTATACTCTCTCTCTGAACCTCACTTACTCTTTCTTCCCCTTGACCTCCTCATTTGCTCTGCAGCAACGCTTCTTTTACCTACGTTAAAGATCCCTGTAATGCCCAATACTATAGTGGGGTCTGCTTATCAAGGGAGTTACTACTAGGACCATTGTGACAAGAGACTGTGACGCTCTGGGTTTTGAGGCACATGAGGGTGTCACCTGAAAGTGCTGATTGGACCCAGCCTGCTCAGACGTACGCTGTTAGCATATGTGTATGTGCGTCTAATTGCATTTTATTATTGTCCTGATGAAATAAGGTATGAACTGAGTTCAAGGCACATGAGGGTGTCAGCCTATCAATGCTGAATAGTCCGGCCTGACTCAGATGCCCTCTGTTAACCCATGCTCTTGTGTCTGATTGCATTTTATTGCTGCCCTGATGAACTGAGTTCCAGGCATATGAGGGTGTTAGCCTGTCAATGCTATATAACCTAGCCTGGCTCAGGCGTGTCCTGTTAATCTGTGTGTGTATGTGCATACATGTGTTGAACTGATTTGGTGGTTGGAGGAACCCAGCCCCACTGAAACGGAGTCCCGCAAGATAGCTCCATTGGGGGTGAGGACTTGCAGAAGGGAGAGATACAGCTCCATATAGAAGTACAGGTAACACAAGTAGCACATTGATAGAATTACAGAGACCCCAGAAATGTACCCCTAATAGATGAGCACACCCCAAAGTGACAGGCAAATCTGGTAACACAGTGCTTGAGTAAAGAGATACTCAGTGCCTGAGTAAAGAGATTTTTGAAGCTCTCGTCAAAAATTTAATTCTTCTATCTGTTTAATATAATTTTGGGTGTATAAAGCTGTTACCTTCATGTTATGCCCATGGTGGCAAAGAGAAATATTTCATGGTGTCAGAATATTACTTGCTGGCTTCTGCTGTATTTAGAAACTATTCTCCCTCTTTCATCCACAGACTTCCAAGCTCTTCCCTCTCTACTTATTCTCTGTGAGGCAAAGTTTGTTTTCCTTCTTGGGCATTCTCTCTCCCTGCCTTAGGTTTGGCTGTGTGTTAGTATAGTATGGTTCATATAATTTTTGCATAGAGATTTTAGATCCCCCAATATTAAAGAGATGATGCAGAAGGCAGGGTAGAGATGCGCCTTATAGACTAACTGAATCAGAGATGCAAAAGCTTTTGGCATTGTGTAGACGAAACAAGAGGCATGTGTGCACAACACTTTAAAGTGGGCTAAATGCTTTTGCATTGCTTTAATGGTGTTGGTGTTTGCACGCCTTGGCAGTGTATTGCACATTAATTCCAGCTGCTGTAGGAAATTGGGTGCCGTAATGTGCCTTAAATGACTTGGGGCACAGCAAACTAAAACTTCTTCAAGGATTTTTAGTTTGCTGCCCCCACAGCCGCGGAGTGAAGCACCAGGCTCCGTATAGCTCCATGACTCTGCAGGAAGCCCGTGCAGGCAGCCTGGCAGCAGCCTGGGGAGGCAGGCTCCATCCAAGAAAAGCGGCAAGCCTGATCTTTTTCTGTCCCCTCCCCCCGAGCCTGCCTGCCTGCCTGAGCTGCACAGGGGCCTGGTACTTCCCTCCGTGGCTGCAGTGCCCCCTGGGACCGCCCAATCCAGGAGCCTGTGGGCAGGTGCCACCTGGGGGGGGCACCACTACCACAGAGGGAAACACCAGCCCAGAGACTGCTCTGCCTGTCAGCAGCTCGCGTCCCCTCCCTGCCAGAGAGGCAGGTAAGGCAGCAGGGTGTGTGCATGACATGGGGGTTTAATCAGCCTGATATTGAAGCAGTGTTTTTTAAAACCCACCACTTCAGTTTAAGGCCCCTGTTTCATCTACACATGCCCTCTGTGAAAAAGAGTGTTATTTGAATACAAAAGACAGGGAAGGCAGGAAGGGAGGGGGGCATGCTGAAAGAGGCAAACAAGTAATAAACCTGTAGGGACATAAAGTTCAAAAAATCTAATCAAGCTAATCCAAGCAATGGGATAAGAATCTGTAAGCCTTGTTTAAACCATACTTAACACAATCCAGTCTGTGGATGATTTTTTGTTCTGCAATTTTGTGTTCAAGTCAGCTTTTAAAGTTCCGTTGTTTAAGAAGAGCTACCGTGACGTCAGCAATGGAAGTCCAGGAAGGCTAAAGTGTTCTGCCACAGGCTTTTGTGTGTTTTTGGACTTGATGTCAGGTTGGTATCCTCTCATTCTTTCACACAGGGATTGCCCCATTTACCCAGCATAAAGAGATCATATCAGATGAAAGACATTCTCTGTTTTCTGGCAGAGTTTCTACAATAATATTGAAAAATAACAATCTTTTAACTCAGATGTATCTGTTTAATATAATGAATAAAAATCTTTCTTGGGGGGCTTAGCATTTTCTGGGTTCAAATTCATTTGCGCTCCAATTAATTATGTTAGCAATGGCAAAGTTAGTAATGGCACTTGGCAGACAAAGCAAGTTATAAGTATTTGAGCAATACAAGGTTAGTTAAGTTAAAGGAGATGTTGTGCAAAGCGTTTCAAATTGAATTTGGATAGTGGCAAGCATCTGTGTGTTTAGAAATCTTCAAGTTTCTGCCTGAAGGGTAAATTGAAGCTTATATAAACAAGAACTTGTGATCTAATGTTTGGGCTTCTACCGACACACACAGACACACACACACATGCACGCAGCTATAGGAGGCTGCAACCAGTATGAAAAAGCGGGAAAAGGTATAGGAAGAGATGTTAGATGTCAAAATAATGTTTTTCACTCATGTAATCCAGTCTGGCAAGCCTATTTCCATAGTTCCACCAAACCAGATCTGTGAAAACAATTATCTGTCATCATAACGTGAATCAAGCTTGCAACTGCTGCGTTTTTGAAAAGCATGACAAAGTTAATTGAAATTTAGGCACTGAATAGTTTGCACTTCCTGAGATAAGGTGTGTTTTCAGGGGAAATTTGTTGCTATGTTGGATCCAGTTAACTGTTCTTAAGTCTCTTGTTAAAGGATTTGTGTTATTTCTGTGGGTGGATCATAGTCTCATCCAATTATGACTACAACAGAGCCAAAATTTGTGTCATCTGCTTTACTAGCCCATACTGGTTTGCACATTCCTTTCACTTCACAAAAAGTTAAAAAAAAAAAAAAAAAAAAGCAAAAAAGAAAACCCTCCCAAGCGATTAAAAGCAAGTACTTTGGAAGTATCCAATTTTATTGAAAATTGCATTTCACTCCAAAAATATCATTTTGGGAACTTAGTGGTATATTATTTTAGCATTTGCAATAAAGCTGTTTGAAATTTGGCATAAACTGTTATTTCCCAGCCCAGAAGCTGAATACTGTTATATTATCTTGAATGTTTACCATCAAAGTCATTTGAGTTGTACTGCAGCACATATTAGTTTTATCTGGTTTTGCACACTCTTTACTTTTGGGGTTTTTTTTTTCATTTAGCACCATACATCAACAATTGAGATGCTGAAGATAGTGTGTAATGCTGATAGGAAAAGGAAAAAAAACCAGAACATTCTGAGTCCCAGGTGCATGTTATCAGACTTGCCCTTCTTTCACCTGGTTTTGTGCAGGTATTTTTTGTTGTTGAATTTATTGTGTTCTAATGTTTTTGAGTTTTTTCTAATGTAGACTGTTATAAAGGTATGATCTGGCAAGGTGCTAGTCATCTTCAGGCTTTGCTAAGAAGACTGATCAGAAAACAGGTTTTCCAACCCATGAAAAATATCAAGATTTCATTTACTTGTTTTTTGTTTTGTTTTGTCCCAAGCCAGGAAAAAAGAAAACGCTCAGTTTTTCTGCAAAATGAAATGCCAGAAGTTCTCACTTAGAGTCAGTTGAAAAGTTTTGTTTGGATTTGGACCTTTTCATTTTTGAAAATTCTTTATACGATCCAAGTCCATCTCAAAACAAAAATAGAAACTAAAAATAGTTTTTTTCACTTTTTTCCAAAATTGTTTTGCTAAACAAATTCAGGATCATCAAAATGGCATTCTACAATGCGAAATCATGCTGACAGATGTTTTTGAACTAATGCCACATCCTGACTTCAGCAGGAGTGAAGGGTCCTCAGCAATACCCAGGTTCAAACCCTTGGTAGGAAGAAATTGAGGCCTAACAGGACACTTCTAACATTTCTCCTTTACAAACGTATCAAAGAGCCAGTGACCAAAAAAATCTCTGTTACCAGTTTCCAACAGTAGAAACAATGACTCTTTGAATCTAACTCCATGGACACCTCAGAAACTCTAAAGTATAGCATGGGGCTGTGAATATTTAAGAGTTCCCTGAACACAGTACTTGGGAAATTCCAGGAAATGCTGAAACCTCTGGGGCCGCCATGGGCATTACCATAACTAACACAGGATGCCAGGAGGTAATTAGCAGAGTGGGCCCCTCCAGCCTTAAGAACAGTCCAGGATTGGAAGGGGACAAAACTGAATTTAAAGCACTAACGCCCACCTCTGTCTTGCACCTCTGAGAGGCACAGCACAAAATCTCATTCTCAATCACTCTGATGTGCCCAATATGTAGCCCCCAACCTAATTCCCAGGAAAGTCAGTGGAAAGATTCCCACAGACATTAGTAGGAGTTGGATTACGCCATTAGGTTTTACGATACCCAGAGCAATGGAAAGGACCTGTCTTTTTATTTTTTTTTCCCCAAACTAAACCATAGAAGAACTACAGGTCCTGAATCTAGTCAAATTAGCTGGATAAGCATGTTGATTCATAAGGTACCATAGTCCACAGCCCACTGTCAGAGAAAAATTGTAAAATTTTACCCCAGCAGAGGCAAAGACACAAACCTGGCATGTGAGGGTGAGTACACTCAGAGATGGGGCTGGGTGCAGCTAGTATCAAACACAATATTCTGATTATTCCATGCCTATTATAGTCACAGTGGAATTTCCCAGCATAGACCACTACTAAAACTTATAATGTGCTGAAATATATATATATATATATATTGTTCCTTCAGTTATCTGCATTAGGTGTATGCAGCAACATCAGGCTTCCATGCAACTTCCCTATTTTATCATATCTACTTTTACAATCTCCAAACTGTTGCATTTTTAATATTTAGTCACATACATTATTTAAGCCTTACATTTCTTCCGATTTGGCCTGCAGCCATGCCCCTGCAGGCAATGAGCTCATCAGATCTCACAAAGTAAAGCAAGGTTAGGTTAGGTCAGTGTGTGCATGAAACACCTTGAAGGAAAAACAGGGTGCTACAGAAAGTGCTATGGGTGATTCAGTAGGTGGCACTCTTACCTTTTGAGTCAGTATTGAACCAGTACCCACCATGGTATAAGGAGGAACTCTTCTGTTGTAGATAATGGGGTGATGATGTATCTGTGATGGTCCAGGATAAATGCCAGAGGCAAGGATTTTTATGGATGATCACAATTTTGTGGATGATCACTCACAAAAAGCCTTGCCTCTGTTATAGATATTGATTTGTGGGTGAAATATAAAACCTAGGGTCAACCATCCCACAGAGTTTTCTTGAGAGAGAAGAGATTGTTAGCAAAAAGTTAGTGTAATTTTCAGCTTGGTGGCCCAGATGTTTTCTCAGCTTCTATGCTAGCTTGCAACTACACTAATTTATGTGTAGACACACAGTGTTGGAAGGTTGCTGTGGCACTACATAGCTATATTTTTACCGTGCCAACAGAGCCCACAAGCAGCAGCACCATTGAAACTGTGGTTATGACCAAACAGCCAAGAGACGTGCTAATTCAGAACGTACCCACGCCCACTTTTCCTGGTGGAAATAAAAGCTCCCCCACCTCCCTTGCAGCAGAAGGTCTGAAGGATGGTTACAGAAGAAACACTCCCTTCTGTCCTGTGCAGGGACAGTTCGCCTTTGTGAGATAGCAAAGACAGGTCCAAATAAGTGAAATCTAAATACCTATGATTTCCCCTGTTGTTTCAGCTGAATGACTTTCTTCTGCATGGTGCTGCCATGCCATCTTCAACAGCAAAGTTTTAAAGCTTTCTCAGCACTAGCCACAGTTTAGGTAGAAAAGTGCTGTCTAACCAGCAGCTGTTACTATTCTCTTTCCATTTAAAAACCTCTTGGCCCAATAGTTATCATCTTTTTCAGAGTGTAGATTGCTTGGTAAGAGAAAGACACTAATCTCCCTTGTCCAGATTCCCTTCAACCCTGCATGGCTCCCAATACATTAAATTCTGTAGACCACCAGGGAGGGCTCTGTAAACCACTGGTGGTCCATAGACCACAGTCAGAGAGCTGCTGTATTGGGCTACTGGTAAAGGAAAGGAAATTAAACACAGAAAGCTGTTAAAGCGACATTGCATGCGAGTCCTGGCTCCAGATTGAGTAATACTTGCGTTATAATGCACTTGTCTTGTCCCCCTGGCTGAAAGACCCTGACCTTTGAATTCTGGTTATCCTATCTTTTAGTAATAAATATCATGTTCCATTATTATGGAAGTAAAACAAAGGGTAATTCTTTGTCTGAGAAAAAATGAAGTGTGAGAAACAGAAATATAATAAGATGTGTATGACTGAGTGCACTACTTGTGTTTCGGCTACTGACATGCACTGAATCCTTTTAATTTACAGTGAAGCTCATTTGAACAAACTTTGCCAAAACACACTTCCTTTTCACATTCTCCATTTCCAAAGTACACCCAAATGCAGCTAGCCACAGACTCTGCCTGCTTGTTTAGTTAAAATCAGGTTTCATCACACAGGCTCTGAGATAACACCACTGTCTGCTGCTAGAAAAGTGCTGTGGTACCTTTGTGAATATACAGTCCATAGCAATCAAATTATGTGCAGCTGCATATGTGACATTTTATTCAAATTATTTATTGAGCAAACTTGCATGGTGGAAGATAATTTTCATATATTTATGAAGCTGATCTTAAAAACTCTGTAAAGCTAGTGCTGGAGAAAGGTGTTGCCAAGCCATAGCCTCTCATAGCCACTGGCCATGGCACACCTTCATAAAACAGCCTCTTGACATTAATCTATGGCTACCATGTGGTTATATATTGTATTTTCTCCTCACAGGAGTGGTAAACAGTTTTGCAACCAAGGCCTTCACAGCTACTACATAAACTTTGTCTAGCTGACATGGAACTCAGTCACTAATAGATTTTCTATGATCACTGGCTCATAAATGGTAACATGACACATTTTGCCAGCAGGTGACACAACCTTTTGTGATACAGAAATAGAGGGACTCCCCCTCCCCAGGCTAACCCTGGCTGGGGGCTGGGGTCTCGGAGGGGCTTTAGATCTCCCCTTCCCCTGCTCAGTGGGAGGTACTGGCAAAGACCTGACACAATCATCACATATATGTGCTGGAGATGGAACTAAGGGAACAGGAGAGGGGCTGTTTGGGCTGGTGTGACTAGAGAAAGCAGAGAACACATTTACATAATAAAATGGCAGGAGACCAGCAGACTCCACCCCCTCCCCCTCTGGCACAGACTGAGGCAGGCAAGCAGTTGATAAGGGGAGGGGAAGGGGGCGTGATTCCCATCAGCTCCCCCAGGCCAAGGGGGAGGGGAAGAGGCTGGGGAATCGGGGCTGGAGGGACTGGTCCCCTGCCACCTGTGAACCCTGGGATCTCCACTCCAACACCTGCTGATTCCCCAAGAAGGACTTTCTGAATACCTGGCTGCAACAAGACACTCTGCCCTCAGGATTATGTAAGACTTATGCAAGGCTTTCTCTTGTCTTTTTGGTTTATTACATTCCATTTTAATGAGACTAAGTTGTGTGTGCTCTCACTGTCTTTTGCTGGGCTGTATCTTAGCTTAGGCAAAGATTTTTTTAGTTGTTCTGGGTTGTGTGCTTGAAATTGCAAATTGTTGTGTTCAGTACATGTTCACTTCAGAGAAAGTACTATTCTTGTTCAAGCTTTTATGAATTCAATGCTTTTTCCCCATCCACCCCCTCCTCAGCCTGGCAGCCTTGCATGGGGATCGGGGTGCAGGGAAAGAAGAAGAGGGCTGGGGTCCCCTGTGGGCCAGGTAAAGGATTTAAACTCCCACCCTCCAATGGGCTAGCCCGGGGCTGGGGCCTGGCCATGTATCCTCCACTGGAGCAGGGAGGGGGGAAATGCCTTGGAGTGGCTGGCAGGCTGGGAAACCTGCTTTAGCACCCCCTAACTTGTGGCCTGAGTCACTGCAGGCATTTGGCTGCACTTCCTGAATCAAAAGTGAATGTCTGTTTACTTGCTTCTCAGTTTAATCTGTGCAGCTTCAACTAACCTGCAAAGACTGAATCAATTCAGCCTTGGGCTTTTTGATTGTCTATACTTACCCTAGGAGCAGAAATTTAGTGGCTGGCTGAAGACCAGATTTGACGTTTGCTCTAAAAATCAAACATGACCCAGACTTGGATTTGCCATACAGGAGAATTTTCCCATCTCTCTCTGAGGTGCTGTTGTGTAACTGCCCAGTTACTTTATTTTTTGAAAACCAAATCAGAATGATACTTGTCTGTCACCTTAGACCTACACAAAAATAGGAAGTTCTCAGGCAGAGAAGTCTGGAGGATCTCAAATGCCTGGTACCCTACAGTACTGGGTATCCTGGGAAAAATCTCTGTCTGTATTTTAGCAGAGACACAGGCCTGTATAACATGGCTAACTAAAATTTCGGGTATCATGTGAGATGCATGATAGTGGGCAAGTGCTGCTCCACTATGCACTGAGCCCTCACTTAGAAGCTACTGACTTAACTTGCATTATTAATCTGTAAGAGGTTGAATAGTTAAATTCGGTTCCATTTATATAGAAAAGAAAAGATAAAGTTCTAGGAAACTGCAACAGAACACAAGTCAGCAACCCTAACAAAGTTAAAGAGAAAAAAAAGTGACATAAGCAAGGGTCTAACCCACAACCTTCTTAAAGTATTGACCCTTCAGTGACTTGGCTATAGTCCATAGCTCATACCTTCTAGCACTATGTACCTTCCACTAATAAAAATATCTGGGTGGTGGTGTGAAAGCATAGGTAGAGTTCAGGGAGTGAAAGGATGGCCAGAAATGTACTGGCCAGGTCTCCATAGTACTAACTATGTATATACCTGGCTGACTGTCTGAGCTTAGATGGCAGTTTGACTTTGTCAGTCAATAACATAATAAATGGGCAGATGTTACATCCCACAGTAGCTGGTTTGTACAGCCTGGCAAAGAAAAAGATCCATAAAGTTGGTGGAATTGAAGCCATCTCTACATGTGCAGGTAAAGGCACAATGGGATCTAATGCGTGATTCACACAATCGTGCCTCCTGCCATGCCACACATACATGGGAAGAGGTACGACTGTGGGATCACACACTAGATCCCATCACACCTTATTGCTGGTGCAGGGGGAGCCCAATGCCAGGGTTCCCCTGCACTGGCAAGAAGCAAGCTCTTATGGCTGGGAGTCGCTCACCACCACCCCACCCTGGGGGTTTCATACACCCTCAGGGAGGGGTGATCACTGCCTTGGTGATCTCCCTGCCCCAGGGATTCCACTCACTCTCAGGGCAGAGTGATTGCTGCAATGGTGATCACCCCACCCTGGTGGTTTCACACCCCAAGGGATTTACTCACCCCCCAGGGCTGGGAGATTATAGCCCCACCTTATGACTGCTGGGGCCCAGCTGGGTCTCAGCACTGGAAGACACACTGCAGAGTCCACAGGTGCTGGGGCTGAGAGGGTGCTTATACATGTGCAGCGAGGCTGCTCTGACACGCTGTAATTACAGCTCCAGCAGACTCCAGCATCCCATGTATCAGTGTCCCTGCACTGAAAAATGTCAGCAGAAGCACATTAACAAAAGCTTGTTCAACAAGCTTTAGTTAAAGTGCCCCCACCTCCATTTTTCAGTGTAGGGCCACCGATATATGTGATGTTCCAGGTGCTTTAATTAGAGCAGCTTTTAGAGCCACTCTGATTAAAGTGCCTCCCCCCACTCCTCCACCACCACTCCCGGAGCATGTCTATAAATGCCCAGAGTCCCCAGCAGTTGCAGTATTCACAGCCTGGGCTGGCTACGGTGCACCCCTGTGCCTGACAGCTGACACAGGAGCTGCTTCCCAGGTATCCCAGCCACCGGAGAGAACCTGCTACATGAACAAATTAAACCTCGACAGCAACCAGCTGTAAATATAGTGTACAATTTCAAGGTCTAACTTCATAGCCTGTTGGAGCTTTTTATCAAATAATACTTACTTTGCTCGTGTAGTTGGTCTCCAGGTAACTGCACAATTAACCAGTTAACTGCTCAATACCTGTAACATGTAGAGGGGGCCTGAGAGAAGGATACTTTCAGACACTGTGGGAGCCACTCCCTTCCAGGGACCAGTAACAGGGCACAATCCTAAGTAATGTTCTGAATGCCCACCTAAAATCTATCAAAGACAAAACTACCCAATTACCGGTGGGGGCACATTTCTCACAAGACAACCACTCGCTCTCCAATCTCTCAGTTCTAATCCTCAAAGGGAATTTACAAAATGCCTTTCATAGATGAGCCTCTGAACTTCTCTTCGTAAATCTACTGGATACAAAAAATCACGGGCTAAATATAGACATTGGATTTATGGCACATTATAATCTGATAACCCTAGGTAACCTCTCTACATTTTACAAGCTACATTTTATCACTGGTCAACATTCCCTTCTTTTGTTTCCCCCCACTTCCCACCTACCTGTCTCACACCTATTAACTCCCATTCCCTCTGAACTTCCATGCATTTGCATTTTCACAGACCTGCTTTTTGCATATTGTCTTAACCTTCTATTCCACCCAGGAGAGCACACAACACCAGCAGACTCTCCCTATGCCTGAAGAAGGATGTTTGTGCCCAAAAGCTTGTAAAGAACAATTTTTCCAACTACTGAGTTGGTCAAATAAAAGATACCACATTTACCCAAAGAGCCTTGTTTGCCTATGTTCTTCGACCAACATGGCTAGAACCAACACCCCCAGAACATATATGTAGGCACTTATAACAGCTCTATCACCAGTGTTTCAGACTCTTCATAGTATATAGGTGCTACTGACAACAGTAGAAGCAAAATAAAGTCTTAACTATTCAAAATGTGCTGCAGTACAATAGTCTGTTGTTATACCCCACAGTTTAGTTAACTGAAAACAAGGCATTATAGCATATTACTTTCCTCACCTTATTTTTTTTGCACCTATTTATATGGCTCAGTGTACTCATTGCACCTGGTGCCTTTTGATGATTCATTATAATATATTCAACACATGTTAACACATGGACTGAAATCAATGTATATCTGTAGTACAATGTGAGTAGCCATGGATCTATGCCCAAAAGGCTGTTGACAGTGACAGAATAACAAATATAGTCAATATTGTATAATGTGAAAAAAAAAGCCAACTGAAAAATCCTGTTCCACCAAAAACACAGTGCTGCAGCAGTTCTGATAATGTAAGTCCCAGTTCCACAAAGCATTTAAGTACATACTTCTCTTTAGGAATGTAAGTAGCTTTATTACGTAAAGTTAAGCACAGGCTTTTGTGCTTTGCTGAAACAGAGCTATGTGTGGATGTAGGAGTGTATGGGAATTTCTGTATGGCAGTTCTATTGCTAGTATTAAATTGTTGCAGATTATTGCAATATTCACCGAAATGTCATTATTCATAATTAGATACCACAAGTAACCTATACAATAGATCAGTTTAGATAGATCAATCATATATCTATAGGATTTGGTCTATTTTGCTGAAATAAATATTATTAATCTAGAACAGTGATTTTCAACCAGGGTGCCATGGCACCCTTGGGTGCCTGGAGAACCTTTCAAGAATGCTGCAGGGTGCCACACATTGTTAGCACTCTTGGGTGTGCAAACGTGATTCACAAAATAAACTCAGACATTTCAAATAGGAATCCATTGTACTAAAACATTCTGGCCTGCAGCGGTCTGAGTACTTTGCAACAGAAAAATTGTGGGGGTTTTTTCTGTAGTCAAAAAAAGAGTGAAAACTAAAAGCTGGCATTTTCTAAGGGGCATGAGAGGGTGACTTGGGTATAACAAGGGGCACCTGGAGCCAAAAAAAGGTTGGGAACCACTGCTGTAGAAGAATGTATGATGTCACCCATTTACAAAAAATAATGTCTGTTGTAATCCTAAAGCATGAGTTGTGAGTTCGTTATCAGTCCTGTCTACGTTCTTACCTTTAAGAATTCATATTGATTTTAATATACATAAATAGGTACTGTGCTATTTATGTCCCAGACAGATAAAATAAAAACAGTGTTTTTCATTTAAATTGTTTTGCTCTTCAGTCAGCTTGCCTTAGTCTAAGCAACAGAAGACCCTTGACTTCATTTATATTTCAAAGCCTTGGCACCATTTGACATCTGTTTTGCTGGAAGTTTAAACTACTTTGCTGACGTTGTGACTTTATAGAAATGTTTAAAGACAATTCAATAAAGTGCAGTTTCTTCAAGACAGGTACTATCATGTCAGTTTGAAGTAATCGTAGCCATGCCTGCCTACATGTTTCTAATGCCATTTGATAGGTGTCATTGACTTTTATGAAAAATCTTTGAGGCACTTCCTTTTAGACTGTGTTTGGAATTACTGTACATATCTCTTTCCTGGCCTCTGGCTGAATCTTGTGATGTAAATAGGTTCATATGGCTGGCATAGGGAAGGATAAGGTGTGTATTACGAGAACCAATACATCAAAGGGAGTACGCATGGTTTCAACCAAAATTAAGAACAGGAGAGCCCTATATAGACACTCCTGTGTTTTGATTTTTCTTTCTTTCTTTCTTAGCTTTAGATCAAGAATGTCTAGAGGAAAACTTTCCAAAGAAATAGTTTAAGTAGTTTAACAAAAGTTAGCGTTATCTTCTCCAAAGTTAAGAAAAATCTCCAGTAATAAGGGCATAATAGTTCAGCCAGTAATACTGAAACGTGAGGACCATTCAATTATATGCAAATCCACTTATATTGAAAGTGCCTGAATAATCTGAAAGGTGAGCCAAGAGACAATATAAATGTTGATACTGGCTATTAACAATCAGAGTATTTTAAATATAATGGGATGTCCAAAAGAAAATTGGCCATCAAAATGGTTTTAAAAGCACTAAGGGTGCTGATGGACGTGGGGAAAAAAATTCAAAATGTGCTTTACCAGAAGAAGCAGCGCATTCGTTCGACTCAGCTCTGCAGTGTCTCTATAGATTAGGCACTTCACCGGGGCTTTTTGGCACTTTTATCTGAAGCTGATTCAATTAGCTATTAGAAAAAAGTGCCAAACAATCCCTGCTGAAACACCTGATCTATACAGACATTAAGAAAGCCAGGTCCAACTAACGCAATGCCTCTTCTGGGCATGTGCTGGGCTCAGTGCAGGGGTGAACAGAGTTTAAAGTAAAGCACCATTTTTCTCGGGTTTTTTACATTTCAAAGCAGCCTAAGAAGGTATGTTCTAGTTAAATATCACCTTTGCTCAAATTTAATATGCTGTTTAAGAAATTCTGTATTCATTGATGTCACATTCCTATTTAGTATAAAAATTTTAAATGTTTTTGTAACATGCTTGCATATCTATAGGATGTAGACCCTGTGGCTTGTGAATAGCTGGTGAATATCAGGTCTCTGGGTTAGATTGTGAAGGGTGGGACATAGTTATGCTGCTCCAGGAGCAACTACATTTTCACTCAGTAACAAGGCCTGAGAACTATCAGCTCATACTTAGAGTGACACTTCTGGAGTCATGTGACTACATCAGCATCTCCAGTTTTTATTCAAAATTGATTTTTAGTTCACAAAATGCTCTCCAAAATAGCTTGGAGAGCATGGCCCAATGCCATGTCTGATGACCTGAAATAAAGGTTTGACAGGTGTCAGCTGTCCCAAGCATCTCATTGGGATGTTATATCCAACAATCAATATTCTGAGAGAGCCCTCTAGCAGCAGCCCAACAGAGCACTCCGCATGATGCAGGAGGCAGAGTACACCAAAACGCATATTCAACCAACATGAAACAATACAACATCCTTCAATGCTATTCCATGGTGCTCCATGTTCATAACCCCCTGGTGGCGGTGGCAGAGTTCTGTGCCCTGGCCTTCCCCCAGAACATCGAGACCCTGGATGGGACCTACATCCCTGTCACCTGCCTGCCCCATGACAACCACCCCTACTATAGCCAGAGGAGCTTTCACTAGGTTGTGCTCCAGGCCATTGTTGACCACCGCAGCACCTTCACAAACATGAGTGCCAGCTGGGCGGGCAGTGCCCACAATGCCTACATGTTCTGCAATACTGCCCTGACAACTGTGGTACAGAGCAGCCACTTTGCACCAGGGGTGCCGGATCTGCATCTGGGCACCATCATGCCTCATTGGGGACCCCGCCTACCTGCTCCTGCCCTGGCTCATGCAGCCCTACACACGCCAGCTGGATCCCCACCAGATCCACTTCAACCAGTGCCTGGGCCAAACCTGCTCCCTGCTGAAGTGCACCTTCAGCTGCCTCAAGGGACCTGGCACACCCTCACCACCTGCCTCAAGTTCGCCAAGAACAACCTCCCCCAGGTCATCATCACAGTGTGCATGCTGCATAACAGCTGCAAGGCCTGGGGGGAAGTCTTCCACAAGGGCTGGGTGGAGGGGGTGTAGTGGGTGGAGGATGCCTGGCAGCAGGAACACCACCAAGGCCCTTAGTGAGCCACACACTTGCCCCCAGGGACCAGGGCACTGGCCATGAGAGGCACTGGCCGACTAGCTCCACCCTGCACTCCCTCTTGTAGCCTGCCTGGGCAGCCACATGTGGACCCCCACACCCCTCCCCAGCCACCATGCTTACTGCAAATACATCTCAGAAGGACAACTGTTGTCGGGGAGGGAGGGAGGAGGGGGGGGTCTGTTTGAGTTGAGGGGAATAAAAACTGAGCCCCTCCACCACCTACCCAACCCACCAGCAATAAAACACTCTTGCCTGTGCAAATTATTTACAATGTGATTTGTGTGCTGTCCCAGGGTTGTGGGGCCATGGGGCAGGAGTGCCTAGGGGCCAGAGCCTGGGGGCAGGTGGCCAGCACCCCAGCCTCTGGCTGTTCCCCTGCAGGTGCACATGCCACAGTGAGCCCAGCAGGTGGGGGGGCTCACCTAGGGGCAACAGCTGTCACCTGGCATGGGGGGCTTCCCTCGGACACCCAGTGTCCAGGGTCAGCAAGGCCAGCATGCAGTCCTGGCCCTGCTGCAGGCAGCTATGGCTCCATGCCTGCATGGAGGTGCGGCAAGCAGCAGGGCTGGACCCAAGCAAGGGGATCAGTGGCACTGGACCTGGGGTGAGGACCAGGCCAGGGACTCCTGGCTGCTGGAGGTGAAGCAGGATCTCCTCCCAGGCCCAGCTAGGGTCTTGCTGCTGGGTGGTGGGTGGGCCAGGCAGTGGGGCAGCACAAAGTCAATCGCCAGGGCCAAAATGGTGTCCAGCACCTGGTGGTCCTCATCAGTGTCCTGCGCTACCCTGTCCAGGACTGCAGTCTGCTCCCACAGTGCCTCCACCCACTCGCCCGGCACCTTCTGTCTGCCCAGTCCTGCATGTCCTTGCAGGCCACATGCTCTGCCCGCCAAGCCCATTAGTCCATCAGACAGTGCTCTGATGCCCTCACCAGCTGCTGCAGGAGGACAGTGATGTCCTGGGCCCACCTCTGGCAGAGCCAGTGCACCCACAGGGCTCTTGCTGTGGGTGGTGGTGACCCTGATGAAGTTCAACATCGAGAAATATAAAATACTCCACCTTGGGTTGAGCAACCCCCAACACTCCTACAGGCTAGACAGCACTAAACTGACTAGCACCACAAATGAAAGGGACCTGGGTAATAATAGACCGCAGTATGAATATGAGTCGACAGTGTGATGCTGTAGCCAGTAGGGCAAATAATACTCTGGCATGCATCAATCAATGCATCTACAGCAAAACCAAGGAAGTGATTCTTCCACTCTACTCAGCACTGGTGAGACCACAGCTGGAGTACTGCATCCAGTTCTGGGCACCACACTTTAATAAGGAAGTGGACATGCTTGAGAGAGTCCAAAGAAGAGCCATGCATATGATCAGAGTCTTAAAAGGCAATCCATGCAAGGAAAGGCTGAAGGATCTGGGATTCTTCAGCCTGAGGAAAAGAAGGCTGAGAGGGGACCTGGTGCACTAGGGGAGTACATCAAGGGCTCGGTGAGAAACTGTTCACCAGGGCACCTGAGGGGATAACCAGGAGTAATGGCTATAAACTCCTGGAAGACTGATTCAGGCTCAACATTAGGAAAAACTTCTTCACAGTCAGGGTGTCCAGACTGTGGAATAAGCTCCCTCCAGATGTGGTGCAATCACCTACCCTGGAAATCTTCAAAAGGGGACTAAACAGTCACCTTACTGGGGTCACCTGACCCCCAGTTATCTTTCCTGCTTGGTTCAGGGGGCTGGACCTGATGATCTTCCAAGGTCCCTTCCAGCCGTACACTCTATGAATCTATGAATCTATGGACGAGGGAGTGAAAAGTGCAATGCTTAAGTTTGCGGACTATACCAAGGTGTGAGGACAAGCGGGCACATCAGAGGACAGGTCAAGGATGCAGGAAGACCTTGATAGGCTGGTCCTATGGGCTGAACAAAACCATATGAGGTTCAACAGAGACAAATGCCGGGTCCTTCATCTGGGTAGAACCCTCACCATATCTATATGATGGGTGGTGGTCCATTGGCTGGCACTGCATCTAAAAGGGACCTAGGGGTGTCAATTGACCAGAGGATGAATATGAGCCACCAGTGTGACAAAGTCACCAACAGCACAAATAGAACTCTGGTGTGCATCAGCCAATGTGTCACCAACAGATCCAGAGAGGTGCTCCTCCCCCTCTATTCAGCATTGGTGAGGCCACAGCTGGAGTACTGCACCCAGTTCTGGGCACCACAATTCAAGAAGAATGTGGAAAAGCTTGAAAGAGTGAAGAGAAGGGCCCTGCTCATGATCAGGGGCCTGGGGGACAGGCCCTATAAGGAGAGACTTCGGGATCTGGGACCATTCAGCCTGAGCAAAAGAAGGCTGAGAGGCAACTTGATAGTCACCTACAAACATGTCAAGGGAGAACACCAGGACCTAGGTGAACATCTTTTCAGAAAAGCCCTCCATCCCCACCCCTGGAAGATATAGACCTATGGACACAAGCTAGTCGAGGAAAATTTTTGGCTGGACATAAGGAAAAACTTATTTTCTGTACGGGTAACTAGAATCTGGAACACACTTCCAGCAGAGGTGGTGCAGTTGCCATCTCCAGCAGTCTTTAAGAGGAGGCAAGACAAATACCTCATTGAGCTCTTTTGAGCCCAATTACCTCCTGCCCATGGCAGGGGACCAGACTTGATGATCTTATAGGTCCCTTTTGGTCCTTCTTTCTATGATTCTATGACCCTGTGTCCCTGCTGCCAAGTGTGGCCTCTCCCCCACATCCATTAATAAGATGCTCTGTACCAGCGGCCATGCACTGCTCAGCCTCAGATCTGGGGTCAGGCATGCATGGGTGCTCAGGGACCGTGGTAAGTTAGGCGGGCAGGCCTGGGTCCAGGCGGGCACTAGCCAAGCCTCCCATCCCCACACACTCCCCTGGGGCTGGCAGGCTGCTGGGTGCTGGCCACAAGCAGCCTGACTCCTTGACCAGCTCCCAGGGCAGGACAGGCAAGGCTCCTGGAAGCACCTGCTGCTACGGCTCCAGACCCTGCTGCCCCACTTCTGCTCCTGGAGGCCCACCACTCTCCTGCACTGCTGCCCAGCCCATGGTGGCTGGGCTCAGGGGTCATGGAACTCCCAGATGACTGGGATGTGGAGCTGACAGCACCACTGCCCTCCCCACAGGGGGCCTTTCTGGGAACATGCCCAGGGGCCAGGCCCCCCTCCCCACACTGGCACTGTGCCCTGAGCATGCCCCTGCTGCACATGTTGTGGGCGTTGCAGAAGGAGCTGTTTGTGCTGATTGGGGGGTGCCTGACCCACTACACCCTGCTGCCGCTGATTGCTATGCTGCCCTGGGCGCATCTGCACAACTGATCTTCAGTGGCATGGGGGGAAAGCCCAGGCTGCCTTGCAACCTCCACCACTACTTGGAGGGCTACCTGTGGCTATACCACATGTCCCTGCCTCCCACAGCTGAGGAGGATATCACCACTCACTTTAACATGGTCCCTAATGTGTGAGAGGCCCGTGCCCACCTAACTGTGGGGGTACAGGCTATTCAATAAAGTTTTGCACTGACTCCCACCTTCCTGTGTGCTGTGGTAGGGGGAACCAGGAGGCCAGGGGAGTGTATGTGGGGCGGACTGGGTGGGGAGGGGGCTTGCAGGGCCTGGGGCAGGGGCCAGGGCTGGGGTAGGGAGGGCACACCCCCAGTGCAGGGCTTACCACGGGGATGGGGATGGTGTGGCTAGCAGTCTGCTTGGTCCCACCTGGTGGCGACGGTGTGCAGTTCCAGGCTGTCTCCTCAGATGGTGGGGCATGGCATGTGGATGCCCAAGCAGAGGCCCCCCCAGGGAGGAGTTGGTACAGCTGGCAGCCAGCAGCGACACCGCTGGCCACGCCTCATGGCTGGGGCTGAGGCTGCGGAGCTGTCGGGCAGGCACTGACCTGGGCTGGTGGAGGCTGCAGGTGGGGAGCTCGGCAGGACAGGCTGCTGGAGGCCTGAGGGGCCCTCCTCCAGTGACACGTCACTGCAGGCCCTAGACTAAGGCAGGGGTTCAGGCAGGCTGCCCGTGCTACTGTACGCAGCAGGGCTGCAGCCTGGCTCCCAGGGCACAAGGATTTCTGTCAGTTGCCGCATAAAGGGCATGGGCTGGCAGGCACTCCCTGACTGACGATTGTGGTCGATGATGGTGACCCACTGTGCCCTCAAGGCCTTGACCTTTATGCAGCACTGCTGCACTGACCAGTTCTGCCTTTGATCCCACATCCGGCCTGACAGAGCCTCATAAATGTGGGTGGTGGAGCACCTGTCCCACTCGAACTGGCATAGCACTTCTGCCTCACCTCACAGTGCCACAAGGTTGGCAGTCTCCTCCTGGCTCCAGCTGGGGCCTCAGGTGGATGGCATAGGCATGCGGACAAATGTGATCACAGGCCTGAGGAAGGAGGAGGATGCCATGCTGGGTCCTGCACCAGCTCTCTGGGCCCCCACACAGCTGTTCCTGTGTTGCCCAGTGCAGGGGCACAGCAAGGGACTGGCAGCCATGCAGCAGAGGCAATTCCCCACAGTACCTGCAGGCACAAGGCAGGCTGCTGGAGTTTGCTTTAGGCAGGTAGTGCTGGGCCTGGTGCCCAGAAGCTGCCTGCAGGCAGCCCTGACAGCACTGCCTTGGAAGCTGCACAGCAGGGCAGTGGCAGGCAGCAGAGCCGGGGTGCTGGCAGGCAGGCACAGGGGGACACACAGCTGGGGTGCTGGCATGGCCTGACAAGGGGGACACACAGGGTCTGCAGTGCCCTCAGGCTCTCTGGTGAGTGTGCCCCAGGGCTGAAAATGTCTACAGGCTTTAATAGTAATGTTCTTTTGAAGCTGCTCTATAAACAGGCAGGTAATTTGTGAAATTCATCGATGTCATTTTTATTTAAGACTTAATGCCAAATCATTAAAAATCACTATGTAACCATCCAAGACAATATTACTGATTTTTCTTATAGTCTTCTGTATTCCATTATATTCCTTGAATTTGCATGCAAGCTTGCTATGTAAAATAAAATAATGTTAAAAGAAGAACCTACAAGGATGAAAGATATCTTGGTTTCTACCTCCTACAAATGCAAATTTGGCTATGTGTTTGTTCAAATATTTTTTACCTTCTATTAGTTCCTGATAATTTAGTTTTCAGCAATCATTGCTATGTTCCTTTTTTAGTCAACAGTAGAGTAGTGTAATGTTATTTTCAATTGAAACCCAAACTGTATGTTTTGTGTGTATCTTTTGCCTTTTAGGCTAGGGGCAGACATTCAAAAAGCCTGAGCCTGAATTGATTCAATCTTTGCAGGTTAGTCTAACCTGGCTAGGCTGAACCATTTTTTAACTAGACAGACATTCTCTCTGGACTGAGGAAATTTAGGCACATGCCTGCAGTGACTCAGGCTAGAAGCCGGGGGCAATAGAGCAGCCCTCCCTTTCTCTTCCACAGTACTGAGCTGAGGTGGAGTGTGGCCAGGCCCCGGCAGGACCTCTGATTAGGGAGGTCTGGCTGCACCATCCCAGGCATTTTCCCACTGCCTGCTCAAGGGATGGGAGTGTTGCCAGACCCCAGTCCCCTGCTAGCACTCTGAGGCAAGGTGGGGTATACAGTGCATGCATAGGTTGATGATGTGGAGTTTTTCAGTCTCCCTATCCCTGCTTCTTTATACTGTCTGCAGCAAACTGACAGGCAAGCGAGCTAGCAGGGGGCTAATATCACCTCATCAGCAAAACAATAGGCTCTCTCCATTAGTTCAAACTCTTTTTAAATAGCTTAACAGCTGACCTGTTGATTAGTTCCAAAAAGCCCTAAGCAGTCATTGTTCTGCGTGCCTGTCCCAGTGAAACTGGAGACACAAACACACAGACACCTCTCAGCATTAGCTAGCAAACCACATGCCTAGGGATAGGAGGGAGGGAGGAGGGGATCCCTGCTTGTTCAGCAAGCAGCAAGGGTGGGGTAGGAAAGGGGGAAGGCAGGCAGACCTTGCTGTATCTGCAGTCTCTACCAGAGCTGCAGCCAAGGAGCAGAGGGAAGGGGCCAGCCCTGCTGTGGAGCAGAGAGCCCCACCCAGCCAGAGAGCATGCCGGGATGCTGGGGGAGTCTGGTTTATCTTAAACCAGCAAGGGGTCTGGGACAGACATTGCACAACCCAGTTTGAGCCAAATCAGCTAAGTCTGATACTGCATTCAACCAGATTTATCTCAAACCAGTTTCAGCCATTTTCAAACTGTTTTATGTGCACTGAACATTTGTTCTGTTACAGGTTTAAACCAGTTTCTGATCACTCAAACCGGTTTATGTGTAATTTCTATCCCTAGCCTTACTGTGCTGTATGTCATCCATACCTTCAACTTGCATTGCTTCTCTTCACTTTGCCCTGAAAGACTAATGACTGTCAGTTTTCCAACAGCCTGAATAATTCTTTTAGCTGACTATTTTCAGCTCTATTCATCAACTCTAGAGATGCATATGATTGTCTCAGACATGGCTCATACCTGAAGTCCTATACTGCTGCAGTTAGGGTTTGGGGTTTTAGACAATGCGGTTTGGTCCTCCACAAAGGACCAGGTATTTCATTGGAGATTATTCACTTGAAATTTGAAGTGGATGCTTTCTAAAAAATTACATAGCTTGCTTTGATTGGCAATGGTTTAACCTGTACAAGAAAAATAAGAACCTTTTGATTCTTTAAAGATTCTTAAAAGTGAATCTAGTGAATGACAATAAGCTCACATAGCACTAACATATGTGTTCAAAGCAATTTTGAAACAGTGGTAAAAGTGAAGTATCACAACATGGGACAGTCACCCAGTGGACTGTAAATGGAACTGCCCCTCAGGCCATTGAGTCTGAATAGAGCTATGTCACTGTTAAAGTCACTAAAGGCAGTTCCAGGTGCTGAACCCATGTCTGCCATCCTGCCACAGCCCTGCCATTTTAGACCCTAAAACCAGGACCTCAGCTTTCCTGAGGTGCTTACTAAATAGGCTTGCTTCCTTGGGCCTTTCAACCAGGCTTTGCCTGTCCCCGAAGCGTCTCTCAGCAAGCCTTAGTACTACACAGTCTTTCACTCTGCGGGCCTTTGCTACCTGAAACACCTCTCAGCCTGCCTCAAGTTATACACAGTCCTTGACCACACAAACCAAGCAAACCAAGGAACCTTATCATCCTGGATCCTGAGATGGGTTTGCTGTGATTCCAGGCTTCCTTTCTCAGGTTTGTCCTCATCCAAGCACAGAAGTTCCCTGCCTATGGTGCTTCTCCTTCACTCCCTTCTCCCTCCCAACCTCTCCTTCCTCTGCCTACTGGGCTTTTTGGGAATTTATACCTGTGCTCCAGGAGTGGGACAGGGGGCACCTGAATTAGAGTGGCCCTGAGAGCCACTATAATTAAAGCGCCCAGAGCGTCTTGTGTGTCAGCATCCCCATGCTTCAAAATGGTGCTGGGGGGTTCTTTATCTAAAGTTCATTGAACAATCTTTAATCAAGATAATTAATTGAGTCTGCTCTGACATGCCAGAATTACAGTGCATTGGAGCAGCCGCCCTGTTTGTGTATAGGCACTTTTTGATTGCCAGTGCCACAATCTCATTAGCCTTCCCACAGATGCAGCCCTTCCATTTAAATAGCTGCCTTCTCTTATGGGGACAGGCCACCCTATTACACTTACATTCATTCTTGCAGAGTTCCAGGGTTCTGTGCACACACTTAATTAGCCCCTTTAGGGAAAATGTGGCACGCACATGAAAAGCACAGGCTCAGCAGCGGATCTCTTTAACCATAGTTATTTTATTTTTAAGGAAGCGGTTGTGTGTTTTAAGGAAACCCCTGTTAATAGTTGTATGAGGCTAGGCTATAGACTATGGCTAGATAATCACCTAGCTGGGGTCATTTGATCCCAGCATTCATTCCTGCCCTTGGCAGGGGGTCGGTCTTGATGATCTGCTCAGGTCCCTTCCGACCCTAACAACTATGAAACTATGAGGCACACTGTATCATATACATTGTACCTATTTGGATATTCACAAATGTGTGTACATATAAAATTTAGACACACACATGCATGCATGTATATATTTCAGTAATTTACAAGGTGTCTATTTGCAAAGTTGGTGCAAGGTACACACACATATACTCACATTTGCAAATTGTTTAATTGCAAATGGCTTCCATGTGAGCAAGAGCTGAAAGAGTTCCTGCCCAATCAGAAGGCTCAAAAAACATTCAGTGACCAGAATATGCCTTAATGACAGTGTAAGTGGACAGCTGAATTATGGAACTAAATAGGCAGATTTTCAGCACTCATTTCATGACTGTTATTTCACTTAGAAATACAGTTGATTTTTCTATTATACAGTTGTGTCCAAGGACGTACAGTCTGAGGAAAATGACTTGTTCAGTGATTATATAGTCTAAGTATCCACTCTCACATGAGTTTACACTGAATGAATGTTAACACTCTATCCCTTGCTCAGTTCTAACATTTCTGAAATTGTGCAACAAAATAGTCTTTTTAGAGTAGATTGTTTTTATATAAATATATGTGCAAGTATATAATAAGGATCAAAGATAGGAATACTTTATTGTATATAATTAACAGAAAACAGAAGAATTCCTATCCATACACCAAGTATACTCAGAGAAAACAAGTAATTAGAACTTAATCTTTGGTAAATTGAAGATATTTAAGAAACCTTTGCTAAAAGCTGACTTCATTGTCTGACCCGCATTTCTCATGTTAACTGGAATAGCCCCCTCCATTATGTGCCTGCTTAATGGATAAAATGGCTGTCGATTTGTATCCTGGACTCCATTTGTAGACTTCAACCTTTCAACCTATTGCATTTAGGAATGCAAATTTTTTTCTTATTTTTCAAGTCACTGGGTATCTTGTGTCACAATTATAGAGGTGCAGGTTGGCATATGTATTTCAGCTCACTGTCCACAGGGTATTATTGATGTCATGGGGAAAAATGCAGGTGGCCTATCCTTTCTCATTGAAACTAATCTCAGTAGGTTGGTCTAATTACAACTGTTCTCCAATACCTATTTTGTTAATACTGAGGATTCAGTACCAAGCATAATTTGAAATTTATGATTGTCTGCACACATGAGAGGAAGCACAGCCAACATAAATTTGATCTTCAAATTTGCACTCATAAGCCTCTTGGCTTCCATTCTGCTAGAAAAATCTATGTGCCTAATAGTGCTTTCTCAAGATATGTTATGCATTCAAACATTCATCTTACTCACTGTCATTTGAATGTGCATCTTACATTCCATTTGAGGTGGCAGAAAAGTGCATGTGAGTAATAACTTCTCACCCCCGCTGTACATAACATATAATTAAATATTGGATGTTTGTATTACACAGCTTTTTAAAAAGCACAGTTCTACTCACTGTTGTTTCAAAAAAGAATGCCAGTGATTCAGTACTGAACTGATGCTTCATGATACTTGTATGTGTGTATGTGATCAGTCACTGGAGGCACGGTCTCCCTTGGACAAGATGGAATGCACACGCCTTAATGACTTTCATGTAATGAAATACATGTAATTAAAGTTTTTAAAGAGGATGTAGTGTTAGCTCTATATCCTAGCTGACTTATATCTCTGGCACTTATACCCTACAGACACATACACAATTCATGTTTATGCTGTTTTAAAGATGTACAGGCCTGTCTGAGTGCTATCTATTATCATTGTGATGATATTCACTATTTTAAATAGCGTTTAAGGCCAGAAGAACACAAGAACATAAGAAGTGCCATACTGGGTGAGACCAATGGTCCATCTAGCTCAGTATCCTGTCTCTAGCAGTAGAACGACTGGGTGCTTTAGAGGGAAAACATGTCTCCCTGGTATCTAGCATCATTGGTTTAGAGATACATCTCTGACTGTTCTGTTTAACAGTTATTAACGGATCGATCATCCATGAATTTTAGTCCCTTTTTGAACCTGCCTATACTTTCTGCCACTACAGCCTCCTGTAGTAATGAGTTCCACAAATTAACAATGTGCTGCATTAAGGAATACTTCCTCTTGTCAGTTTTAAACCTGTCTCTTCAATGGGTGCCTTATAGTTTTAGTATTCTGGGATTTAGTGAATAACATTTCCCTTTTCACTTTGTCCACAACCTTTATGATTTTATAGACTTTTATTATATCCCATCCTCAGCCTTCTCCTTGCCTGGAGAGTCCTTGCCTTTTTAATCTTTCCTCATACAGCAGCTGCTCCATACCCCTGATCATCCTGGTTACCCTTCACTGGCTGCATCTACACATGTGCTTAACTGCAGAGTACACTAATTAGCTGCAAAGTAAAGCATCATCAACTACACATGTGATACTATTAGACAGCAGTAAACTAATTAATACTGCTGTAAGATAGTACAGTCAGAGACAGTACTATCTTTTGGTGGGGTAATTAGCTATGATTAAATGCATGTGTAGATGTTAACTGCAGGTGTAAATTGTGCCCAGCCAGCCCAGGCAGCAGGGGACCAGACTCCTGCCTGCCACCTAGCTACATGGCTCCACACTTTCAGAACCTTTGTGCCACAGCCAGCCCCTCCACTGCCCAATGCCACAACCTGGATCCCAGGGCTGACCCCCTCTACCCACAGCCATGGCATAAATTGCTCTGAACCTGCTCGCATTGCTGCCGTTCTAGGTGCATGTGTAGATGCTGCACCCAAGAGTAATTTACTTTGGCTCAAACTTCTCTGGAGTTTATTGCTTCGAATTAATTGCACGTGTAGATGCATCTACTGAACATTTTCTAATTCTACTACATCTGTTTTGAGATGTGGAGACCAGAACTGCACACTGAAGAGACAATTATATCATGTCATAGCCTACTAAATTTCATTCAGTTAACTCTGTATTGAGATCAATTACTTGGGTTTGAATAAATCGCAACTTGTATGTAGCTCTGGCCAGGAATTTCCATCTGGCTGACCCTTTGTCTCCAGTACAGTCATCTTGCTGTCTCTCTGCACTCATTATTGCTTAAAAGAGTACAGCCGTTCCTCTCACAGGACCAAATTCAGTTCTGGTTTACATTGAACAGTACATTGAACAGTAACAAGTTGTACTCATTAACACCAGGTTTGATTGTGGCCCCATCTATACCCTTTACTTGCTTCTCAGTGTTATGGCCTGCATATATATATGACCCAGGGCTTTTGTCAGTTTGTGCCTGATTTGATCATATTCTCTTTGATGCGTTTCATCCAGTGTTAACCCTCATTACTTTGTGACATGCAGGATAGCGTGAGACAAGACGCTCTGCCACCTATGTCTCTGTGTAAAACAGATCCTTGCTGATTCAGCATTGAGTTGATAATTTAGCAAAATCGATATCACAGACATGTGACTGGATTTGCATGATAATATTTCTGTTAATGGAGTTGCTTCACTTGCTGTCAGCCACTAGCTCCAGAGAAATAGTAACTCCAGTACACTTCACACATGCACGCACACACATACAGAGTTGTTCTTCCTGTTTCCCATTGCTGAGTGTTTTTCTACTTACACTTTATTCTCATTAACTTTTATTATATATGATACTGATCATCAAAAGTTATGTCCTGCAAACATGGGACGTATGTTTTGGGTTGATGACATGCCTGGATTGGATATGTTCACTGCCAGCATCCTTGTCAAAAAGCAATCATTGAGTGGTTTTCTCCCATTCCCATATCAACCACCTAGCTAAGGTTTGCATGTATAAAGAGTCCTGAAGTCACTGTACAAAATCAATATGAAGCAAACACAATTTTAAAACCTCAGTGAAATACACAAAACTTCACTTTGACATTCATAGAAGAAGATGAGCCAGTTTCACTTATTGCTTTCTTGATAATTTCCAGTTTACTAAATACATATCTGTTGAGGTGATGTGAGCTGCTGAAGATGGGTATTACCATATTGCTCTTTGCACAGGAAGATGACTCTGTTGTGCTTGAGAAAAAATGCCATTAGCCCTCCAGTGATTCTTTCCACAGCTGGCATGAAAACCCTCGGGGTGGAGGCACCATCCAGAGGCATTTCCCACCTTCAACTCAGTTTTTCTTTTCCAGGGCAAGTCTCTGTTGTAATTCTATTAGATTTGCAAGTTCTGTGATGTTCACAGTTACTTTGGAAGGGGGTTAAATTCACTTTCATCATGATAGGAATGATTGGCACAGAAAGGCCTTTAGCATTTCCCAAAAATCTCAAGAAGAGCTGTAGGGAAGGTGACCATGTCAGGGTGCTCTTCAGCTCATGATACCATGAGTGTAGCTCAGCAAAGAAGATGGAGCTCAGCTAAGGAAGTAGGGTTGGCTTGTTCCATTGCTATGTGATGCTGCACTTCAGATACGTCATTAGTCTTAGTTTAAGAGAATAAATTACTCTCCCTGTCTCCAGTGAAAGTCACCCACACAAAGCCAATTCATTCCACATTGTCCACATAGTTTTCATTTTCACTGTGATGCAGATTTTTGTCTTGACTTCAAGTAACTGAATTGTAGATGCTATTAACAGAAATACAGAGGTTCTGGTGGCTAGATAGAGTAGTAGGGGTCTACCCAAGAAGGTACTGAAGGGCTTGATGAGGTTTTCTTGGTATCTGTAAAGCAGTTGACACTGTTGGTTCTAAAACAGGAATGCAGATCCTCTTTCCCTCCATATTTTGTGTAAGGTCACAGATGACTTTTAAGTTGGGAGAACTTCTCCACTCAGCAACCCCTACTGACAACCAGCTGTGTATCTGAAGTGCAATTCTACTTCAAAAGCACATTTGTGCTAAAGTGATCAGTAGCAAAATAGCTCTTGGCATGTAAATGATCACGATTCAGAATTAACACTCTACCAAGATGAATAGCAGAGTTCACAGCCCTCTGAAACATTATTTCATGCTGTGGCAGATTCAGACAGGCTTTATTGGTTTATGCGTGGTTCATATTTGGAGGGTTTTCTTATGGTTGTAAGGAGGCAACATTTTTAAATGAAACCTCAGAGCATTTTTACACGTGCTTCAGGAGGTGCCAGGAGGTGCTTTAATTAGCAAGCGCTTTTAATTCAAAGTGCTCAAGTGCCACACTTAAAAGTGGTGGAAGGAGAACTTTGAACTAAAGCCCACTGAATGAGCTTTAGTTCAAAGTGCCCCACCTCCATTTTTCAGTGCAGGAACACTAATACAAATGATGCCAGAGTCTGCTGGAGTACGTTTATTTCCAGGCTCCAGCAGACTCGATTAATGGAGTCTGCTCCAACATACTGGATTTCCAGTGCATTGGAGCTGGCTCCCTGCATGTGTATAGGAGCCCTCAGATTCTACAAAGCAGTCTGCAAACATTTTTAAATATTTCACAATTTTGTTACAATTTATACAGTCATGGAATTGCCATTATATGTGAAATCCTAATTTTGATCCTTTTCTTCTTCAGGAAGCCCTATCACCAAGTGTTATTTCTACCAGGGCTGCTTGGTCTTCTATCACTTTACCTGACCAAAATCTTTAGGTATCTTCATTGCACAAAGTAATATAATAGACAGATAATTCTTATTTAAGAGTCAACATATTCTGTTGTCTTTCCCCACAAACTGCCAAGATGTTTTACAGTGCCTCATTCAAAAAAGATTCACTCTGCTCATTTTAGCAAATACTTCCTCTGTTTTCCATCCAGCTACTCTATCTGGCAGGTTTTTCCTAAACCAGTCTCCAAAGTAAATATATTAGATGTCATTCAGGTGTTTTTCTACCTATGTTCAAGGACAGCATTTTTATTTTAGAATTAAATACTAATAATTAATTGACTATACAGTCTAAATTAGGTGTTACCTTTAAATAGAGTCATAACATGTACCTTACTTGCAATAGCTAATTTAGGCATTTCCTTCCCAGTACTTGATCTCCCTGTTTCCTGGCCAAGGTGACTCAGTGCTAAGAGTCGCTTGTGAAGTGTTGAGCTCCCCTGACCTCCCAGTGAGTTGAGGGCATTTAGCATTTCAGTAGATCAAGTTAATAGTCCTAAAAAGTGGCTGCAGATCCACCTGCATGGCAGTGAGCTACATTTAAATCTTGACAGTTTTGACCCTATCCTCACTGGGGTAAGAATGATATGAAGATGGTCACTCATCATCTGACAATAATACCATGATAGTGTACTCTCACAGAATGCTCTTGTGTAGTTTATATATTTTCAGCCCTGCATTACAGCTTAGAATACTGAATGAATGTGAATACAGTGGCATCTGTGGGGGGCCCATTCGGGTCATATTCAAAATAATTAATCTGGCTGATTAACCTAGTTTCTCAGCGGGGTGATGACTGATGAGATATGTAACTGCAAGCAAAGGCATTACACAGGAAAAAAAAACAGATTCACTATTTAATTCATTGTACATGTGGGTTTTAATATGCGTTCACGTCTTGTATGCAGAACAGAGCTTTCACCTACTAGTAACAAGTTATTGTTGCACGGTCTTCACAACAGTCAAGGCAGATTTTGCTTCCAAGTATCTCTTTGCATAAATGTAGCTAATTCAGCAGGATAAAGCCAGACCAAAACATCAAAAAAAACCTTAAGATGATCATTTCATCCCAGCTGCTGTATACTTTTTTGTGCTTACATCTTGCATCATGTACAAGCAAAATATTATGCGTTAATGTTCTTTGTTCTTCATGTATAGCTATATAATGGGCCTACATAAGCAAATAAGTTATAGAGTATTTCAGTTTATGTTCTTGGCCTCATAATTTCCTTTTACTTTTTCTTCTGCACGGAGGAAGACACCATTTCCATTACAAATTTAAGTCTATGCATTATGTCTGAAGTAAGCCTGAGCAGCCAGCATAATGCCCATGAAATACATTACTCAGAAACCTTTGGACCTAAAGTTTATGCTTATATGTAGTACAATCACGTTGCATTTTTGCACCCACAATGAGTTTTAGAGCAACTTTAAGCCTGCAGTGATTTGCACTTACAGGTCATGTATGGTTTGATTCAATGGCCATTAAAATTAGTAGCTAAACAAAATCCTATGCTAGCACAGATTCTACATCTGTAGGACATTTACTGATCAATTATGTAGTACAGTCCAGTAGTTTAATGTTTCAATTAAATACATTTCAGGCATAATTTATTTTGGAACAAAACTATATCTACAGTGATTTTTTTCATGTAATTTGCAGGTGCAAGTCTGAAGGATGAGTTCTCAGAATCTGGCCCTGGAGTTTTCTCCTGCATTTTTTACTGTATTTTAAATGCCAAATCAAAATTATCTTATTTAATTTACTTTAGTCTCAGTAGGTTTTTCTTAGATTTATGAATTACCTTGGATTAATTGCCATATAGCATTCTAGTTTTATAGTGTAATTGGGTGTGTCTGGTGTATCTAAGTGCGTTCCATTTTATGACTCGCTTTAGGGTATATTTTGGATGAACTGCACAATATAAAATACATTTGTTGTTATGTTTTATATAATGCCAGAGAAAAGCACAAAAACTGCATTTATGTTCCTAGGTTTATAGGATCTGTGTCTGGAAAACTTTGGAAGATAAATCTGCTTTTTTCAATTTTCCTCAGTCTCACGCTCTTTTTTTTTCCTTTTCAATTTAATCAACATTTATTTTCAGTCAGATGTAGTGAACAGTTCATAACACATGATTATATAATCTTTTATATCTCTTATCTAAATTTCTAAAGCTCCTACCACATAGCATCTCAGATATTGATACCTGATTAAGTATCTAGCAATAATAATATTGTTTGCCCTTCTTTAATACAGCTTCTTAGTGTCTTGCAGGGTGGTGCTGCCAGATTCTTCTTCCTTTTTGCCATTTAGAGATGCTGTAGTGAAAAGTGTTGCATCTTGCATGTCTTGTGTTACACCTTACTGACACCCCAAAACTAAGAAAGTCTTCTCAAAGAGTGTTCCCCTACCAATGACGCTTTAAGTCGCACCCAAATAAAAGAGGATAGTCAACAGACCTTATAACCTTAATGGCCCATAGGATCTTATAACACTTTTAACTTTAATAGCCCAAGTATGTAGAGCTTTCCTAAGGATTTTGGAGGTATTGGGCACAGTGTTGATTAGGGGCCTCTGTGCATTTAGTCACATGATCATTATCACAGTGACTGTATTTGACCATATCTATGGGTGCATTCAACCTTTCACATATTTGAATATTGATATATCTCTGTGCTTATGCTCTGTCTTCATTTTGTACTCCCAAATGTTTTTACCTGTGGTGGACCAAGATGGGGTGCCCCCCGCTTTGAATGTGTAGCACACTGGGAAGTCAAACCCCCCAGTGGTAGAGAGCTCTCCATCATACTACCTGCTTTTCAAAATCTCAAATCTGCTCTTGTTTGCACCCTACACAGAGGCACATGTTAAATGTACCTTGTTTCAGTACTGGTCAATGAATCTTGGGGCCCTTTCAGACTGGGGGCTTGAACCCTTTAGGTTCATGTTTTAAGGCACACTGAAGGGCAGAGCAAGGCTCAAACTCACACCTTTGGAGCCATAACAAAAAACTTTAACCACTCTGTACCACGCCAATTTCTTAAGTTACAAGGTAACATGCTATTGCTTGGGCTCTCTTCCAGCTGTTCATGGTGTTTATCAGAGTATAAAAATCTTTTACATGAACCAGTGTTTTTCTCTGAAACCTGATAGAAACTGAGGCGTTTGGCTTCTTTTAGGAAGGGTTTTTCCTTTTCTGCTTTGGTCAGTGAGTCTCTCTCCCTCTGTGCCTTCTTCTATGTGAAAGAGAAGCATCTGTGTGAAGAAGACTGCACATCAAGCTAAAAGGAGCTTCAAAAGTTAGGTATTCACATGACCTCTTTATCTGCTTTGGAATTTCCACCAGTGACTATCACAAACTTTAAGGTTTCTGAGATGTACTATCTTTGTGAACACATAGTCAATGTATGCAAAATTAAATGCATATTTAGGCCACTATAGAAAAATGCCCATCTCTTCAGAGGAGATGAATTCACAGCTGCCATGGACTATATACAGGTCTGTAGGCTGCGGTTTTCACATTGGACATTCAAGTTCGAAATTTTTTTACCCCTGCCTGGAAAGACATAATCAGATTTAGAGAAATCAAATTACCAGACAAGAAAAATACCATTCACGAATCATTGATAAACAGAATTAAACTGAAATGGCAAATGAGTCATCATTAATGTTATGTTAGAAGGAAAACCACAGTGTACTGACCTGTTTGAGTTACTGTACCAACAAAGAGCAGAAGTTTTCCATGTGAATGTCATGAGGTTGGCACTGACATCAGAAGCCTGACTAATGATCACTGATGTGATGTAACAACAGTACTTGATACATTGCCTCATAACATAATGTACAAGAGAAATACTCATTTCTCAAAATTGCTTTAACGTCTGGAGAATGAATCATTCTAACAAAACGAGAAAACGTAATATTATGTTGATTAGAGGGCACAAGATAAATAACGTGAGATCCATTTTGTAGGCCAAAGTAACAGCTGGCTCATGGGTCCCCTCATTGATTTTTGAAAATGGCATCATTATAAAATAGTTCTACAGTTTGAAATGGTCTTTGAAGGTCTCCTAATAGCTCACTTAAAAGAGCATAATATGCTAAATAACTATACTTGCACTTCTATAGGTCTTTCCGTCATAGGCTTTCAAACAGCATTACTATCAACTCTGACTGAACTTCAGGGGAAGGGGCCTGGGGGCAGGGGCTGTGATGTAGGGGGACAATATATGCACCCCCAGCTCAGATTGGGCAAACCCCAGCCCACAGTTCCCTCCCCTCCCCCATCCTCCCTATCTTCCTGCAGACAACACTGGGGTTGGAGCTGGGCTGCATCAGCTTAGATCCAATCATATGCAGAGATTGACAGAAGTTACCTAAGGTGCTCCGCTTTGGAGCACCTTCATCTGATTCCCTCATTAGATGAGGGTTAATTTGTCATGCGATTGGCCCCTACGACCAGGTCACAAAATCCTTAGATGCAGGTGTCATGGTGGATGTACTCTTTCTGGACTTTAGGAAGGCCTTCGACACTCCCTCTCACCCCACTCTCATCAAAAAATTAGGCGACTGTGGCATTGATGCCTACACAGTTAGATGGGTTGCAAATTGGCTGGAGGGCTGACCCAGACAGTGGTGGTAGACGGGTCATTTTCAACCTGGAGGGATGTGGGCACTGGGGTTCCCCAGGGCTCAGTCCTCAGGCCCACACTGTTCAACATCTTCATCAGCGACTTGGACAAGGGGGTGAAAAACATCTTGTTCAAGTTTGCTGATGACACTAAGATGTGGGGAGAAGTGGGCACGTTAGAAGGGAGGGGCAGGCTACAAGTAGGCCTGGACAGGTTACAAGGGTGGGCAGATGAGAATAGGATGGCTTTCAATAATGACAAGTGCAAGGTACTGCACCTAGGGAGGAAGAACCAGCAGTATACCTACAGCCTGGGAACTCCCTTCTTGTTAGCACAGAGGCAGAAAAGGACCTTGGAGTCACTGATTCCAAGATAAACGTGGGCCACCAGTGTGAGGATGTGGTTAGTAGGGCCAACTGCCCCTTGTCATGCATCCACAGATGCATCACGAGCAGGTCCAAGGAGGTGATTCTCCCCCTCTATGCGACATTGGTCAGGCCACAGTTGGAGTACTCCATCCAGTTCTGGGCGATGAACTTCAGGAGGGATGTGGACAGCATCAAGAGGGTCCAAAGGAGGGCCACTCACATGATCAGGGGGCAGCAGGGCAGACCCTACAAGGAGAGGATATGGGACCTGAACCTGTTCAGCCTTCACAAGAGAAGGCTGAGAGGAGATCTGGTGGCTGTCTATAAACTTACCAAGGGGGACCAGCGGGGAACGGGAGAGACCCTGTTCCCCCAAGTACTACCAGGAGTAACTAGGAATAACAGCCATAAGTTGACTGAGAGTAGGTTCAGGCTGGACATCAGGAAGCACTACTTCACAGTCAGGGTGCCTAGGATCTGGAACCAACTTCCAAGGGAAGTCATGCTTACTCCTACCCTGGGGGTCTTCAAAAGGAGGCTACATAATTACTTTGCTGGAGTCATTTGACCCCAGCATTCTTTCCTGCCCATTGCAGGGGGTTGGACTTGATGATCTGCTCAGGTCCCTTCTGACCTTACCAACTATGAAACTATGAAACTATCTGACTGAGCCTGGCCATGAACAGGATACAGGATATATTTTCTTGCTCTGGTGAGAAAGTTGACTTTCTCACCAGTGTCCAATGACATAGGACACCCCTATTCCTAAAGTCTTTGCAAGTTGTCAGGTGTTATTATCCCTGTTTTACAGATAGGAAAACATGAACAGAGACAAGCTAAAGGGACTTCAAATGAATTTTGGTGTTTAGAGATACAGGTAAGTGATGAGTGGGATTTTAAAAGCAGGTTAGATTAGGGATGAGCAACCTGCAGTCGGCAGGCTGCATATGGCATGCAAAAGAGGTCCAATCTGGCAGGGGGATTGGTAGGACAGAGCTGAATATCATTTCTGCAGCACCACCACCTTCCCCCCTCCACTGTGGAGGCTGCTGCTCCACCATGCTTGCACTTTACACTTGCTGCAAAAGCTCAACAGTGAGGGTAAGCTTAGGTTGGGGAGGGGCGGAGACTTGCAGCCCATGGAAGGGCCCAGGTTGCTGAAATTAAGGAGGCTGGGGCACTTAACTGGCTTGGGTCCTTTAGAATGTCCCAAATTGAATCTTCTGGAATTTCTCCACTGTTAGGCACCTCAATGCCTTTGAAAATCATTTCTAAATTATTTGTCTAGAGGCACACAGCCAGGCTTTGACAGGATCCAGAAAAGCAGCAAGTGAAAAATGGGTAAAACCGGAACATCTCAGATCATGTGCACTGTAAATAACTGCTCTGAGACTGCAAATTAACACACACCTGGGATTCTGCAATGTTGCATTGTGTAAAGATGAAAACATCTGCCTGCTATTTGTTCTGCGCTTCCAGTAATTTCTGAAAGTTTGTGACACTTCTATTTAGTATGTTTTTAAAGGAGTAATTTGATTTCAAGTGTGCCACACACACACACAATACATATCAGTATATAAGAATAACCATCTGTGTAAAGACTGAGACATAGTGAAGATTAAATGCTAACTTTATCTGGGAGCTTTTCACACTCCTACCCAATCAGCTGCCCACAAACCACAGCAGTTCACCACATGAGCAAGCAAAAATGTTGCTTGGAGGGACAGGATGATGATTTCCAGTCCATAGGATATTTATCCCCAGACATATTCATTCATCTGGTGCATATTTAAATTTCTGCTTTTGACCATTTGTTGCAGACATATTGAAAACAAAAGAGCACCTCTTTCTAATAATGGTCCCATTCTGAACTGACTTATAAATAAATACAGCCTAATCTAAAGCAGTGAAAACAAAGTGCCTGTTCAGGAAGTACAAGCCACCAGGAAGGGTATTCTATAGCAAAGATACAGATGCACTGAAGGAGGCACAGTGAACTGTCTAGAGCATGAATCCACTGAGCCAAAATCTTACATAAGGAAGAAAGTCTATATACACTGCCCACCTTTAACTTGCAGTACAGTCTACAGGCCTGACTGGTGTTTATCACAGTCTTCATCTTCCGTTTTACATGATCAGATTTACACTCAGCTGAAGGCTGCCCCCAGTTGACACAGCTGTGAGTGGATATATGGTCATCAAGTTGGGGAAATGATGACAGCCAGATGTGATGCTAGCCACATTGCTTCCTTTCGTGCTAATAGCTACAAACACTGTTGGGCCTTAACCACGCTAGTCCAGTGATTCATGTAGGCTCATAATGGATCTAGGACTTGTTCTCAGATGAGGATTTGGACAATAGAGGGATTTATTTTAAATGAGCAAAGTTAACAGGGGTCTACGAAGTGGCTTAATAAGATGATATTTTGTTAAGGGCTGAGTTAGTTTGTACACCCATTTAAATGAAGTAATTTAGAAAACTATTAAATTAAATTAATGCAATCCCCTTTGATCATTTTAAATTGGTTGGAGAATGTTGTTCGTTTAGTTTGGCTATACCAGTTAGTGCACAAAGTATGTTTAGGTGATGCATCCTTTATGAGGGATAAGTGTATTGACAGACATGTCTTGTGCTTTGATATGAACAGCTTTGAGTCCAGTTTCATCACTTCCAGTAAGGAATTCCATAAATAGGACCCTGCTGAGAAACATGTGTAGCCATAGCATCTGTGACGCTAAAGGAGGGATCTCTCTCACTGCACCATCCCTGAAACTTACGACTGACTTGTAGGGTACCAATGTATAAGGATGGCCCTGGCACTGTCGTGTCCACCTTTGTGAACAGCTTTGTAAACCACAGCCAAGACTGTGAATTCTGTTCTGCTATGAATATACAATTTCTGAAGTTCCCAAAGCTCAAGCAAGATATTTGCACGCTGACCCTGCAATGTCTGCTGATATTTGCACACTGACCCCACACTGTCTGCTAAGTGGTGCTCTGGCCTTCCTGTCTTTGCAAACAGTAGTTTTATTCAGCTCTGGGTACCATAAATTGTATTTGTCTAACATACAAGTGATAAAGGAGAACAGTTAACTCAACACAACAGGACAAATGGTTCTTCATTATTTCTTCACATACTTCAACCACATATGACATGGGCCACGATGCTTTTCTTACTGTACTTTCCCCATCCATCTTTCATCCTTTCTAACTTTAAAATAATACCTTTCAGTTGAGGTAGAAAATGCCTGAGAAGCTTACTGAGGGACTTACTTACTCTGTAATGTTTTTCATCTAGTTCTTTGGGTCTATCTTGTCTAATCATGGAAAATATCATTTCTAACTGCCATTTACAAAATGACACTGCTGTAGTTTCTTTATAGTGATCTGCTGCACAGGTCTGGGCAAGACAAGAAAGTCTGAATTACAGCATTCTGCAATTCTACTCTCCTTTTTCTCTAATGCCCTTTTAAGTGTTCTGCTAACTCATTCAATGCTAGGTGATAAGGAGCTGATCTAATATATTTTCCTATCTCTTGAGGAAAATTTTAAATTCCTCAGAGGAGGAAAAAAACATTGTAGGCAACCATCCAAAAATGAATTTTCCTTGCAAATCATGTGCAACAAACGTATTCCTTGCAGGCCCAGTAGTTTCAGTAACAGAAGTATTTGTCATACAGACCACTCCTGGGCACCTGGAATAAGCATCAGTCGCAGCTAAGTACATTTTCTTATTTGCCTCTGCAAAATCAATGTGTTACCTTTGCCAAGGACTTAGTAGCCCAGGGATGATGTGGCATTGTCTGTGATGTAATTTGGTGACTACTCAGAGTTAATATTGTTCGATTTTAGTACTCTGGTCTAAGACTAGTAACCAAAAATAATGTCTAGTCAAGCTTTGTATTCTTTCTATGCCTTAGTGACATTTATGTAATTTAACCAGCTTCTGAGAAATTTGGTATTGCTACTTTTATATCACATTTCTTATGCTACTTCATCTTCTGGCAAACATTGATGTGACATTCTCAAATACTGGAACCACAGATACTATTAATTTATCTGGGTACAGAGACTCCTGTCATTTTCCATACTTTCTTGCTACTTATTATTTATGGTAAACTAGTGCCCATAAGTCCCAACAGCAACCAGGGCCCATTCTGCTAGGCAGAATTTGAAATTCAATCTCCCAAGTCCCTGGCCAGTTCCTCAACTGCAAGACTAGCCAACCCTCTTTGCTGTAATGTGACCTTCACCTCACATCTAGGGAGGAACTCTCTCTCTCTTTATTTACCAGACATTTTGCAAGCCCCATAGCTATCTATATCCACTGATTTTTCCAGTTTTGTCAGTGAAATATGCCCAAGTGAGTCTCATTGAGACATGAATCCTGCCTTCATAGTTCCTGGCATCTGTTCTTAAGGAAAAGCTAGTCTTCTGCAAAAAGGAGGAAGAACGGAGAAAACTAATTGTACTTGTTATGCCCTTCCATATCATGGGTTTAAAAACACTCCTAAAGTCTTTGCACAAACTTCAGAATCTTCACTTTTTTCAAGTAAAATTTTCTATTTTTCCCATCATGATCACTTTTATCTTTATGCTTTATTTCTCAAGACTTCTAATTTGCCTGCTGTCACCCCACTCACTTTGTTGTTAGAAAGGAATCCATCAAAGTGATCCCATCTCTTCGCTGTTGCCAGAGATTTTTGTGTTAGGCCTCCCAAACTCTTGATCATGTATATGTTTTTCAAATTGGGGCCAAAGCCATCTGGAGCCAATGTCATAAATGAATATTTATAATGTTGCTCAGAAATAATCTTCTGAGGAAAGATGATTTATTTGTCATACAATGCTAATCCCAGTTACTCTGCTGCTCTGTGTTTTTTTGTTTGGTAAAGAAACTATAAGGAAAAAAAAACAACCAGAATGGGGCATACATACATCATCTTATTGAAGTCCATGGAAGGGTTAGATTATTGGAGGAGCATAACTGTACCCACATATTGGGGAGAACAAAAGGACATGTGGATTAAGTTTTAGGTTAAGTTCTGTTTCTGTTCACCAGAAGCATAAAAATAGACCCCATCCATCAGAAGAGCTATAGACTGAAAAGGTGCAAACTCTCCTGCCATTAATGTATGCTCTGATACTATTATTTTTAGTGTTGTGCACTTTCTTCCAAAGAGAAGTTTAGAACTGATCCCATAATTTGCTCATAATCGCCAAGATACTTTCAACACAACAGACTTCAAAACTAAGAGACATATAACCTTGGAAATCCTTGTTTACCTTCACTGAGTGCCCCCTTAGGAGAACATTGGCAATAAAGTTACAGAAATATTTCTCTTTCCTCCCTCTTTTCCAAGTACTGTAACTTTATTTTTCAAATTTGAGGCCTATTTTGTTGTCATTGTACGACTTCATTTGGTAATCTTCAGTGAATACTGCTTTTTCCTAAAAAAATATGTACACTGTTAAAACAATAACAAACTGCTTTTTTGTAGCTTACGGTAGGAATTGGTGGGCTGTATCTGAGAGCCAGAATAAATTACCTTTAAGAATAGTCTAAAGTTATTACCCTCTCCTCCTTCATAACTCTTCTAATGACCCAGGTTACCATGATGCTGACAAGGAATTGCCAAAGAAATGACATATTAGAGGATCAAGAAAAATAAGGCCTTTCAAAAAATTATATACACATATAACATACACACACACACACACACACACACACCATATACACACATACATACAAATAACATATACATATATATATACACATTTACACACCCCTAGCTAGATATATAACATATACATATATATAATTCCTTGCTTAACCTTACTCTTTCTGGGTTGCTTGTCTTCTCAGATGGAGAGTTCTTTGGGATAAGGACAGCACATTTAGGAGGCACATAGCATATTGTTGCTACTACAATTAACTAAATAATATGCAAGTCTTTTTACTCTTGTGATCTGCATTGTTGGCTGGGCTTGTGAGGGCTTGGATAGCAGCCCTCAAAGGAAAATCCCACCTTGCAGTAGGAAGCAGTGCTGGTAATGATCCAGTAGGTGCCACTTTATCTCTGAATCCAATACCTCAGGATGATGCTTGTGAGCACTGAGCTAGTGAACGTGCTGCCTTTGAATGAGATGTAAAACCAAGATCCTGACAAGTTGCCCTTGTTTGAGACCCCCAGGCACTCTTTGCAAAGGCCGCTTTCAGAGCTGCTTGCAATGTTGTTAATTTTCAAAAAAATCATCATTGGAATTAATTACCCAATTAAAAAAAGCAATAAAAGATATTTGAATAATTATGAAGAACTTTTCTTACCACTGTTCTAATCAGTTCTGCTACAGATTTAAACTTTAGTGCCCTGGCAAAGTCTGGGAAAATATATCCTGACTGCTAAATTCTCCCTGCAGTTTTAAGTGGAGATGTCATTCTTCTTTACTTTGTATTTTAAGCCATTGGGTATTGTATTGCTACAGCACTACTGAATCACTGCTGCATGGCACCTGCATAAAAATGCCCCATGAGTATATGTGGAAAGGCACATTATAAATGAAAAAGCTAAAATCTTATATGAAATCGTAGGACATATTTCCTGTACCCAGGGTCCAATCCCGCTTCAGATGAAGTCAGTTTCTAAAAGGGAGTATATGACATGGTCACCTTCGTTGCTGTGGACCAACCTCAATGACCCTGGAAGTTCCTTTCAGTCTTTAACAAAATTCTCATTCATTAGATGCTAACACACGTAACCTTTCCAAATGATTGAGACAAGGATTATTATATTTACTTATGTGAGGAATAAATGGTGAAAATGGAAATGTGCCATCACATTGAGACAGGAATAGGCAACAGAGAGAATTCCTAAAGATCCTCTGAGAGTCAGATTCTGCCTGACCCTGACAGGGCTACATACCATGTGAAAGGACACAAAGGGCCTTTTACTTGTGCAGCCCATTTTCAGATCCGGGCATCGTTGCTGAGAGGAATGGTAAGACAGAACAGAAGGCTGCTGAATGCACTTCCCTGTAGAGGCATGCCTGAGATGCAGGGAAACCAGGCTGCACCCCATGAACAACTGCAGTAGTGTGCAATCTTTCCCTGCAGTCAAGGAGCTCCAAGACACTGCCTACTTCTACAAAGAAAACATCCAAGTGTCCCTCTCCAGGAGTGATGCAATTCCACATCAGCACCTAGTAGGCACAATTTATTAAATCTATTCATTGTTCCTATTATTTTTCCTCATTCTCATACACAAAAAAGGTTATATTTGTTTGGATACATTTCCTGTGAAATTGAGGTTTCAACTAATTCATTTTCCTGAAACAGAATATAATCTGTTTTTTCATAACCCTTTTCATTCTGGCAATTCCCTCCTGCTCTAGATCTCTTTAAGGAGAACTAGTTCTGCTGGAACAATATTGGAAGTTGACAGGATGCAAAATTCTGAGTTGATGTTATATTTACTATAGTTTCCTACTAGTCAAGCCAAAAGGTCACCTAGGAATCATTGACTATCCATCTCTGTCAAGAAATGATGTAGTAAACCCCCCCCCCCCAAACCCCCAAAAAACAAAACCCAAAAACATCCCCCCTAAAAAACACATCTGTTTAAAAATCAAAGTTCTTCTAAAAAGGATTACACTGTCAGTAAACTTGACAATGTAAAGCAACATTTTATAGATATAAAATGATATATAGATATCTGCAGAAAACAATGAAGAACAAGAAAAGGAAACACAGGTCACCAAAATACATGGAAATTATTCCCCACAAAAGTTTATAAATTGCATTTTGTTATTAGGCGTTGTCTATGCAGCACAATAAAAGTGCCTGGTGTCTGAAACAAATCAGAACTTATGTAGGGGAATAAAGGTGCAGGGTTTCTGAATTAATTGGAACCTGAGCCAGTTTCCAGGGAGTACCAACTTGGGCTGTATTTTGAATAACAAAGGTTGGCCCAGCTTTTACTGCAGATAGTAACTATGCAAAGCTCACTGGTTTCTCATAGTTTCAATTTGAAACCAAACAGTCCTTCAGGTTTTGGCTGACTTTACTCTGAGCAAACCCAAAACTCAGAATGAAACTCAGGAGACCACAAAAAATGTTCATATCAACCCCCAGCAAACCCAAGCATCTGAATTTGCACAGCTGTCCTAAGTAGTCTGGGAAATGTAAAATCACTGCTGAGAACACAACATCAGTAAAAACATGATAAATCTTTTACAACCTATTAATATATGTATGATTCACACTTGCCTTATAGATATGTACAGAAGCCAAATTCCCAACAGAATAGTAATGTGTTGGCTATGATATGCCTGTTTTATCTCTTTCTACCCACAAGTAGGACAAAACAGCCGTCATTGCAAGGAAGGTAATTCTTCCAGTTGTAAATGGAGGAGCTGGCTTTTAGCATAGCCTATATTGCGGTGAGCATTCACACCTAAATTTATATTCACCCATATGTTGTAATTTAGAGAAATATTCTTTTCAGGACATGTAGTATTTTTTGTTTTGATTTCCTAGTGCAGACAGCCTAATGAAAAACGTCACAGCACAGACACCACATTCAACTATGGACTGTCAAGTCTCCAGCAAAAAAAAATACATAGTAGTGAAAATGCATTAAAATCAGAGAGTGTTGAAAATCGCAAACTTCATGTGAAGATATAAGAAAGAAAAAATAATCCATTGATAAAAGGGAAAAAAAGGGGAGAGAGAAAAAACTTCTATTGAAAATGACCACAGAACACTTATTACTGACACTGTTTGATTGTCACTGCTACTTTGTGCATGATGCCTTTTCTCTTGCATTAAATCTGACTCAAAATGTGCATGTGTATGTATGAAAACTAAAGTTACTCAATTAAGAATCATTTTAAAATGTAGTAGATTTTTTTTTAAATTTGGTTTTAACTAACATTACCTTGTATTTTTTAATGTTCAGGCTTTATTAATTAAATTGTAAATTAATTGCAGCAACAGACAGGAAGCAAGGGGAAAATGAGGTATTTGCAAAAGTTGTGCCATAGTTTATAGAAGGCTTCAGTTGCCAAATTTCACAGCGTATACCATAGCATTTCATTGTCATACAATATCACATCTTTTACCACATGTTTAGAAAGTCTGGTATGGTTGATTTTTAAAGATACAAAGCTGAAGCTTTCCTCAACTTAGCTGAAAATAGAGAAGGCAAAGGTAGCTTTAAGCCACCCCATGGTTTCTGTGGCTGCAGGAGGCAGTTCATTGCCTATTGTCCCCTGCTTTGAGTTTTGCTGATTTCTAAGAGGGTTGTCACACCAGCTGGAAAGCACTCCATCCATACCCACTTGTGCTCTGGCATGCTGAGCGGCTTTCTGTGACAGGGCTGGCCACAAGATAGTCATAAAATTTGCTGTATTGGCTTTATGGAAACAAGGATTCATAGCATCTGAGGGAGTAAGCTGTAGCCTATGAAAGCTTTATATTAGGCCTGTGCAAAGTGGCAAGTATTCATTTCAGATTCAGATTCGGCCGATTCAGAGGGGCAACAATTCGATTTGGTGATTCACATCACTGTCCCGATTTGATTGGGCTGATTCAGATCCAAAGATTCAGCACTGATTTGCAGATTCAGCCATAGACTAAACAGGCAGCAGTCCTCACCACACTGGACACAGCTGCCTCCAAATGGTAAGTCTGTTGTGGTGGGCGGAGTGGGGGGTGGGGCGGATCAACGACCCCACAGTGGGGGAGGGTTTGGGGCTGGGGCTGGGACAAGCTGCCCAGCTGGGGCGGAGGAGGTGCGGGACTCAGTTGTGGGTGCACCGCCAATCCAGGAGGGCATTGGAGCAGGCATGTGCCCTTGGATCTGCATGGGGAAGGCTGGGCTGGGCTGCACTCCAGATGCATGGCAGAAGGTGCTGGGAGTGGAAGCTATGCCCTCCTGCCACTTGCCCAGCCTCCCCGTGCCTTCCAGACAAGCTGTGGCTTCGCTCCGGCTGGGCAAGCAGTGGCAGGGCATGGAGTCGGGCATGTGCACACAGATCAGGGAGGGGCCAGTGGCAAGAGCTATGGGCAATTTCAGAGTGGCTGCAGCCCCTCCGTAGCCCCTGCTCCACTGCACTTTATGGGGCAGGCAGAGCCAGGGATGCGCTCCAGGCTGCAGCTGGGACTAGCCACCCAGAGTGCAGCCCTGGCTCCAACCACCCCATGGAGCACAGCCTGGTAGCTGGCAGCTGGGGCTAGCCTCCCAGAGCTCCGTCCGGCCCAGCCCACCCCACACAGATCTGAGGGCACATGTCCACTCCCATGCCCTCCCGGACTGGCAGCGCACGGCAGCTTGCAGTGGCGTGAGCCCCCCTCCTTGAGTCCCATGCCCCCCCTACTCCTGCTAGGCAGCTTGTCCCAGCCCCAGCCCCAATCCCTCCCTCGCTGTGGGGGTGTTGATCTGTGTCCACCCCATTCCCCTTCCTTCCCCCCTCCGCCCACCACAATAGACTTACCAGCTGGAGGCAGCTGTGTCCAGCGTGGTGAGGACTGTTGCCTGTTTAGTCCATGGCCAAATCTCCGAATCGGTGCCAGAACTTCGGATCCGAATCAACCGAATCGAATCGGGACAGTGATTTGAATCACTGAATCAAATCACTGCCCCTCCAAATCTGAATCTGAAGTGAATACTTGCCGCTTCGCACAGGCCTACTCTGTATCTCTCTTCACCTAGTTAGACTCTAAAGTTCCACCCTGCAGGCCTTTTTCCTAACTTCAGACTAACACTGTTAACTACCTCTCTCTAAAAGATTATGGCTATGTATTTGTGATTCTGGCCATGCATTTGTGCTGCTGGTTCAAAATGCACACTGAAGTCAAATCAAAGCTGACTGTGAATGCCTTCAAGGCCCAAGTCAAATATTCCACTTGCTTCTGGTTTAAAGTGGAAAATGAAAACAGATCACAACTCTTATCCTAAGAGTCTAAAAGATTAATACATCACTTCTTGACATTTGTGACTCTTTGTATGAGCTTAGTTGCCTGGTTTCTGCCTTCACAGAATAACACTTGCAATTAAGTTATAGATCATGGAGCTAGTGATTATTAGAGCATTAATTATGTATTAGTTATTGCTGCTGCTGTTGTTTCCGATTTTAAATCATGTTTGTGCCCACCTCTGTTCTATTAGGTGCTCCCTTGCAGCCCTGGCCCAAACTAGTGATCTTTTCTGTCCAAGTCCTGGGGGTGGACCCCAAAGGCTACCCCGGCTGACGTCCGGGGTTCCCCTTATCTTGCCTTCCACAACTTTGAATGTAACCTCAGTGGAGGGTTTCCCCCTTGAGGTAGCCTTCAGGGCCGTCACGCCGCGTGGTGGGCACTCATGGGGCTCTGACCTCCCCTACACCCCAGCCATTCGCCACCTTCAATCATGGGTCTTCTGGCCCTCTAGCACCCTTGGTTCTTCGTGGGCTCTACCCTGGTCTCTCCTGGCTATCCGGCCATGAGCCTCCAGTGGCCCAGGGTCTCAGCTCAAATGTCCTAGCCTCGTCTATCCCTGGGCCCAGCTCCCTCTTACCCACACTGTGACTCACTGTTCACTCCCCACCACTGTGATTGCTACAGCAAAGTGGGAACCAGCGGGCCTGGAGTTCCTCTGAACCTAGTGGCTGGTCCCACTTGGGGCTACTCCCTACGGTAGCTTCTCAGCTTCTTTCCCTATCAGCCGCCCAGCTGGCTAGTCAGTCGACTTCCCTGCCAACCTCTCTGCCGACTTGCCAATTGATCCTGCTGTTGGCTTCTCTGCTGATTCCACCTCCATTGCTGGCTTCACTGTCGATGCCTCTGCTGGTGCCTTCGCCGGCTCTCCTGACGGCGCCTCTGCCGGTGCCTTCGCCGGCTCTCCTGACAGCACCTCTGTCGGTGCCTTCGCCAGCTCTCCTGACGGCGCCTCTGCCGGTGCCTTCACTGGCTCTCCTGACAGCGCCTCTGCCGGTGCCTTCACTGGCTCTCCTGACAGCGCCTCTGCAGGTGCCTTCGCTGGCCATGCTGTCAGCTTCCCTGCTGGAGCCTTCACCAGCTCCACTGCTGGCTCCGACGCTGGTTCTGCTGCCGGCTTCTCTGTCAGTGCTGGCTCTGCCCCCGCCTTCTCAGCCGGCTGGACGCTGCAGTTGTGCCCCTCGGGTTCTGGGCTTCCCTGTGGAGCCTCTGTTTCCCCGCTCCTCACCTGCGCCCTCAGGGCAGCCTTTTATCTCCGCCAGGTGGCGTCTCCTGCTGATGTCACCTGGCCCCAGCTGGATATGGGCGCGGCTGACGAACCGCGCAGGCGGTTTTGCCACGCACGTTTCCCCACTCCTTTCGGCCCCTGCAGGAGGTAAGTGGGGGATTTCTTTCATTTTAGCCTGGGGTCCTCCTGTAACCCCGGCTCCCCTGGACAATGTTCAAGGCCTACCACTAGGCTGGCAGAGGAAGATGTCAATTTTCCAGACCATCTTCTAACAACCCATTGGGAAGTAAGCTTGGTACCATCCTCTGCCAGAGTTAATTAGGTACCCAGTCACAAGTCTTCCCCTTATATCCCCAGCACACCTCTGCACTTCCAGAGGCCCTTCTGTCTCCATCCTCTCCCAGGCGTAAGGCAAGGGAGCAGTTCCAACTGAACCTTCTCACAGCTTTCCATGCCTGGAAAACAAATGTTTTATAAGGAGGGAAGGAGGATAAACAGTTGCCCAGAGCTGCTATGCTCTTTGTACTTCTTTCTCTCCCATAATATGGGCATCAATTTTTGATCACTTTTCTATGCCTAAGTTTAGGAAGGCTCTTGAACATAAGGAGATTGTTCAGCCTACCTCCTGTGGCAGCTGTAAGTCTTGCCCAGGAAGCAGTGGTAGTGAAAGCAGCCAATCACAAGACAGTTCTTTTGAAGGAGAACTTTAAGAGCTGAAGTCAGCCAGCATTAGTAGTTTCAGTGTCTTATTTTATTCTCTATGGCAACCTTCCTGATCAGCTATTTTACAGCTTCATCTTCAAGGGGAGCTAATTGGTCCTCAGCATTTTTCATAATCAAAACCCACTTCTTTTGAAGCCTAAATACAGAGTGGCATGGACAAGCTGGAACCAGCTGTTGTGTTGCACAGGGTCTCATATTACACAATGCTGATTAGCTGGAAAAAATGACTCCTTGGCTCTGAGTGATTTCTGAACTGGGAGGAAAATCAACTATGACAATATCCTGAATGGAAGAATGGAGCAGTGGAAAGTTTCAGAGTTGAAACACTGCAGAAATGTGGATGACAACTGGAGAAGATTTAAACAGTGCTTCAATGTATATCTGCCAGAGAAAAGAAAACCAGTCAAGAAGTAGCCTTATTTCTGACAATATTTGGTTCTGAAGTACTTGACGTTTTTAATAGTTTTCAGTTAACTCAGGCAGAGGAGGCCAACTATGGGACTGCATTACAGAAATTTGAGAAGTGCTTCACTGCATGTAAAATGAAATATATGACTGATACTGTTTAAACAGACAGTACAAAAAGATGTGGTAAACATAGAAAAAATCTGTGACTGACCAATGATTGAAGAGCCAATCTTGCTCTTACTAAGGGCTAAATAAATCCTTGATGTGACTGAGTCATTATTGGGATGCAACACTGTGACAAAACATTCAGAATTAACCCTCAACAAAGTACCTAGAATATGCCAAGCAGACAAAGCCATCCAATTCTGACAGGAGCTCTGCTGTAGAGTGGAGAGGACACGACATGGATATAGAATATTAAATTAGAAGAATTCTTCATACGAGCAATGAGCAGTGCTTCAGCAAAAGACGAATGCGCCACTAGCCAGAAAGTAAATGGGAAATGTATTAATTTTAATACATTGGAGACAGATGTGCAAGCCAATGGGGTGCCATAACCATTGGTATTAGCTCTAAAGAAAAGCCACAAACACTTGAAGGTAAATGAGTAAGACTCAGGGCTTGAAGAGGATCTTGTTCCCATAAGAGATTATGTGAACTAAAGCTATGAGTAAGTAACAAACTGAAAAAGAAGATGCAACTTATAATAACGGCAGGGGAAAATATATCCATTGTTGAGATGTCAAGCTCTTGGGCTCCATAAGGGTGTTCTCACTAGGCAGGCAAAAATCACAAAAGGTTGAGAGAGCTGAGGCCCACAATATGGAGTGACCAAAACTAATGGACTTACCACTGCCAGACAACAATGATACTTGCATGTGAGGAGAAAACTGATGGCTCCACGCAATAGTGCAGGAGATCTCAGAGGTTAATTCAAGCAATACATGTTAGTTTAGGGGTGGGCAAAATCCGGCCCATGGGCCAAATCCAGCCCACCAGCTCATTCTATCCAGCCCACGGGGCTTTAAAAAAAATTTAGAAAATTAATTTATATTTTCCCATGGCCACCTGTCAAAGATGACAAGCAGCCAGCAACAGCAGGACCCAGTGGGAGCCTGTGGCTGAGCAACAAAGCTAGCCCGGCTCCACCCAGCCCCCTACCCCCTTTCCGCCCTCAGGCCCCATGGCCCTGGAGCTGTTCCCCCTCCCTCCGAGTGGAAAATAAAGTAAGATTGGACAGAAATGGTGGTTGTGGGGAGTGGTGGGGGCTGCATGGAGCAGCGTGGTGGCAGGGGGGCTGTGGCGAGCAGTGCGGGAAGTGGCAGCTGTGGGGAGCAGCAGGACGCATATGGTGCACAGCAGGCAGCAGAGCCACAGTGGGCAGCAGAGCCACGGTGGTCCCCGGTGGGGAGTGGGGCTGCGGCAGGCCCTAGCAGGCAACACAGGGGGCCCTGATGGATGGCAGAGCCATGGCTGGGCCCCAGTGGGTGGCGAGGCTGCAGTGGGTCCCGAGAGGCAGCAGAGCCACAGCAGTCAGCAGAGCCATTGTGGGCCCTGGCAGCTGGTGGGGTTGTGGTGGGTGGCAGGGCTGCAGCGAGCAGACCCGCTCTACAGGCCCTCCCACGCTTATTTAATTAGATCACTTCCTTGATGTTGCTCCTGGCACCAATGAATATGCGCACAAGTGGGGACACTTCTATCATCACGTGGCTTAAAGTAAGCTGTGCTAGGGCTTTCCTCTCCCTTGCCTCCCCTTCCCTCACCTCAGGATCCCTCTCTGGGGGCTCTGTAGTTTCTGAACCTCACATCCTAGTTAGGTCTCAAGGCTGCAGCTTCTTTTCTTTTGTGACAGAAAGTTTGCATCAGATCCAATATTTCAATGCTGCTGATAAAATGCAAGAGTTGACAATACAGCTACAGACACAGGAGAACTAGGAGTGGGCCTCCAAATGCCTTATTGAATCAGGGCCCAAATCCAATTCAGTTCAGAGTATCTAAAGAAAGAATATTCTAATTACAGTCACTTGGAGCTAAACATTCTTATTTATCCATTTATCTTTCTATGACATTTTCCAGAGTTTTGTGATTTCAAATGGTACTTTGATTACAATGAAAGATATATGGTAATTCCTTTTTTAATTGTTTGATACGCAATAAACTCCACTGTGTACATGTGAGCTAACTTAAAAAAGACACTGCAATCAATATTGGTGACGTGCAATATGAGGCCAATCAAAAAATGACACTAGAACTTAGTATGAAAATTGTTTATGTTAACTTTGATATCCATTCTCTAGACATATTTTTTTTTCTTAAAAATCATAATACATTTCTTTTGTTTTTATCGGGCTTTGTTACCAGAAATAAAAGCTACCATGACTGTGTCTTAGTATCCCTGAGGTAACTTGAATTTACAAAGGTGCTCTGCAGTAAACTGCCCTTCAAAATTTAACAGTCTGCTTAGATGATCATTTGGCTCCTCCTGACAGGTTACTTGGAGTCATAAACAGAAGTAGCGGTAATAAATAAAACTAATAAAACTGTTCATTTCCTGGAACAGTGGAAAAAGATGTGTAGGCCCAATGTTACCAGAACACCATATTCACTCTTGCAAAATTTCAAAAAAACAAAACAAAACCAAACAAAAAAATGACATGTTCTAAGGTGATTACTTTTAACTCTCATTAGTTTTATGAAGTAGCTGCCCGCAGCTTTGGATGCATAAATACTTTAAATACACCTTCCTGTCATTTTCAGCACCTAAATCCAACATACAGATACCACTGACATCACCAAAATCCCAGTTCAGGTCCAGGCTTACCTAATAAATGTCTAATTTTCCACTAGTAAGCATCTGACACCTCTCAGCAGCCTGAGGGGTGCCTAAAAGTTAGACACTTTTAGGAATTCACTTTTAGGCATTTCAATGCCAATTAGGCCAATATCTAAATATCATTTGAAATATGGGCCTAATGCATCTCAAAGGCATTTAGATGACTAATTTCCATCATGAAGATCTAGTTTAAAGTGCTTTGCAAACATTATCTGAGACTTACATAGACTTGAGATGCCTAAGTCTACAACTGCAACCATGATAGCCCCTATCCAGCTGCTGCCTAACTATGATGATACTTAAACTCCACAGGTGTCTTACTTTTTAACTAGAAAGTTCCCAAGGTGCCTGGACTTTTTCATTTGTACATGACGAGAATAACCCCTATCTTGGCAAGGTCAGTACCTAGCTCTCATACCTAAGCTTAATCAGGATCTGAAAATTAGGCATTCCACTACCCAAATATCATGAGGTCTTTCCTCTGGCTAGGTGTTCTTAGAACACACCTAACACACACCACCAGGATGAAGCTCCTGCAAAATGTATTTCTTTTGAAGGAAAGAGGAATATGAGGAGGTAGGTCCCTCCTTTTATATGCTATCCCCTTAGCTAGAGCATTCTGCCAGGATGTGGGAGAACTGGATTAAAGCCCCTTATCTGTTGGAGGGGTTCAAACACACATCTCCCACCTACCAGAAGGATACCCAGTCATGAAACTATAGGCTTTTCTGGGGGGAAGGGGGCACTCTTCACCCTTCCTGTTGAAACTGTACTGCTCTGCAGGGGAAAAAAATATTCAAGATTCACTAGGCCAGAAGCAGAGAAAGTGCAAGAGGGAGCAAGACTGTAGCTAGTGGTTAGGTCATTTGGTTGAGGTCTGATCTCTGGTCCCAGCACTTTTTCTCTATTTTACATTACACAAGTATTGGGTTTGGTATAGGCACAGAGGGGTTAAATGACTGGAGAACAAACACAGCTGGGGCTAATGAGCCTATTAGGCTTAGTTGGCAAGCATAAAAAGGAAGAAGCCTAAAACACTTTGGGTGGAGAAAGTGATTTGGGGTTTTACTTAGGGGGCTGTGCTGTGCTGTGCTGTGCTGTGCTGTGCTGTGCTGTGCTGTGCTGTGCTGTGCTGTGCTGTGCTGTGCTGTGCTGTGCTGTGCTGTGCTGTGCTGTGCTGTGCTGTGCTGTGCTGTGCTGTGCTGTGCTGTCTGGATTGTAAAGTGGGGAAGATTTTATTTTTTTGTTTGGTTTGAAAAATAGAGGAGTTCTATATTTTTCCAGTGAGAACAAATCGGGTTGGTGAGGAATAGCTGACACCATGATACAAGACAACTGTAGCTCTCCCTTCAGCTAAACAGCGAAAAGAACATTTAGTTTTGTCCAATAGTGAAATGAAGAGGAGTAGCTATATAGTAACATACATAGTATGAGAACAACATATATGGTAGTGAGTGTTACACTACAAATGTGAACTTCAGACTAAGTTAAAAAAAGGGAAAGTATTAAACATATCTAGAGTAAAATACATTTTATAAAAAAGATGGGGGGGAGGACAGAGTGTGCAAGAGAACAAAAGAGAGAAGTTCAGGGAGGTAAGTGAGGCTAAGTACATGCATTCAAAAATCACAAGGTAGAAGCTGTCTAAGTTTCACACATCCTAAGTTAGGTTGGAAATGAACAGAATAGATTTTTTCCCTTCAGTGGAGGGCGGGCAGGGGCATGTAGGCTGCCTGCACTGACCAAGGCCAGCAGGTTGGGAGTGCTCCCACATGCCTCCTAGCAGGCTGCTGGAGAATGCTGAGACCAACCAAGCAGCTAGCCACTCCTGAATGGCCAGCATGGCCCCAGCCCCCCACCAGCATCCAGATGTCAGTGGTGGCAGGCACAGTTGTGGAGGAGTCCACATAGCAGGGGACTTCCCCCATGCTTGGTTGCCCAGCCCAGTGGAGCCCCCAGCCCTCCAAGACCTGGCTGTCAGCAGTGGCAGGGATAGGGAGAGAGTAGTGGAGGCTCCTGCCCTGGCCTCCCCACACCCAAGCCAGCACAGCTGAGGGGGCCCTATGTGGCAGGGGCTTCCCATCTTCCAGCTGCCTGGCCCAGCTGACCAGCACATCCTCCAATCTGCCCCCGTTCCACAGTGGCCAGGTGGAGGGTGGAGCTAGGAATAAGCCCCCACCATGTACCCTCCTCAATATGTGCTGGCTCAGGTCTGAGGGAGGGGTGGCTGGGGCAGGGGCCTTTGCTTTCCCTCTCCTTCCTCCACTGCTACTGGCAGCTGGTTGCTGGAGGGGGTGGGATTGGACTGGGGGCCATGCTGGTCAGCTGGGTCAGAATGGGGGGAAACCCTCGCCACATCCCCCCCTCCCCAGCCCCATCTGTGATGCTCAGGTCTAGGAGGGGGGGCCTCCCTGCCCCCCACCACTGAGCCGCCCAGAAGGACAGGGCTGGGGAAGAGGAGTCATACTGGCCAGCCAAGCCATGCAGTGTGGGTGAACCCCTGCAATGCAGCCCCCCTCAACTGTGCTGGCCTAGGCTGGGGCTGGGGCTGGGGCTGGGTTTAGCCAGCCCCCATGCCACTCAGATGCAGCTGACATCTGGCACAGCCTCCAGCCCCACCTCCTGCCTGCAACTGGCTTTGTGACAGCCTGCTTGGCCAAAGATGAGTGCAGCCAAAGCTAGTCTGTCACCCTGTAATGGGGATGCTAGCAGGGGGCCACAAAGCATCCTGGTATTCTGGGGGACTGACCTAACTTGACTTGGGAGGGGATCGGGTACAGATATTCAATAGACCATTTTACCCTAAATCACTTAAGTCTGATACTACATCCATCCAGGTCTACCTTAGACCAGGTTTCATTATTTTTAAACTGGTTTATGTGTACCAAACTTCTGTACTGTTACAGGTTTAGATCAATTTTCAGTCACTTATACCAATGTGTAATATACGTACCTGGTCTGAAAGTTCAGGAAGATGTATCCACCTTCATGAAACATGAGTCAACTTTCAAGTTACTGAATCACATTCAGATCATGATCTCTCTGGTCAGTTAAAAAAAATCCTTTTCTAAGTTCCTTGCTATTCAGTAGGTGTGGTTTAGTGAAGAAAAGCCAGGCCAATACCAACAGCTGCAAAGAACTTTTCCACAAATGAAAGGTGAATAATTATCTAAAAAGTTATAACTGTAGCCCCCGAAGGGGGCTGAGTCACTACCCCAATTTAGAGTTATGTTATCTTGTAATGAACAATAAGAGGGAAATCTATGCATGTCCTAACAGTTCCAGTGAGACATCCTAAGCAGTGCCTCAAAAACCTCAGGAAGGGAGTGCATCTCCAAGAACAAAAAAAAAAAAAGATTTTGTGCAATTTATTAGAAGTCAGAAGAAAGATCACTTTACTATGGTTATGAAAATATTCACTGAGAGGGAAGCTGTGGGCTGAAGACAAAGGGGAAAAGAAGAAGAGAGATGAGTTGTTCTGACAGAATTTTACCAATTACATAGTCAGATGCGTCTTGTGTAAGAATGTAACTGCTATTATCTAGTCCTTTGAAAATCCATGCACGTGTTAATCAATCCTCTCAGCACTGACATGAGGGAGATAAAGAAGGTATAGCTATTTCCATTATACACATTGAAGGAAAAGGTTGGAGCTACAAAGTGCCTCTCCCCTACTTTCTTTCCATGGTTTTTTAGTTAGTTCCTTTTGATTTTTCAGTACTTTGCAGAGTGCTCAGGATTATAATTTCACGAGTCTTTAAATATATTGCACAGTAGATCTAATATATAAGTTCAATTTTTCCTTTGGGGGATCAAATCAAATTGTTCCACCACACAGTGGTAAATGGGGATGTAATCCTGACTTTTCATTTTCTATCTGCAGTGTGAGGGAATGAGTACCTCACATTTTCTTCAGCCATCCTATTCTGTAGGAAGCCATGTTTCTTCTCAGCCAGATCAGTCCAAGATGAGAGGAAGATCATGGGTGACTGTCTGACTGGCAGGTTTTTCAGAGGGGTTCAAAGGAGGTACGTTGGAAAAAGAATGCAGACAGCCTGATTGAAATCACACTCAGTTTGAAAGAGCCAGGCCATATGATCTCAGTCAAAAAATAGGGTGGGTTTTTCACAAATAGCAGCATAATTAAATATGTAATTTTTTGAGATAAAAGAAATAAATGTAATGCAAATTAAAATAACATAAGCTAGAACAATCTGAATATCTTGCTCCTTTGTGGGAAAGGGAGTTCATGTTGATGAGTGTGCTGCTGAGTAATTAAGGAAGTTTAAAAAAAACCCCAAACCCTCTCTCACCTGTTCCACAGACATAGTTACCACATCTAGGGTCAAAAGGCAGTCACTAACGTTCTCTCTACTATTGTTTTCAATAGTATCATCAAATGCTGACTTCCTTTGTGCTTTTCCTGGATATTTCAGTTGTGCCACAACAAATTCTGTGATCAGCTACAAAAAATTTCCATAATACAATAAAATACAATAAAAATAGGCAGAATTTAGGAAAGAAAAAATTGCATGATGGGCAATAGGAATGATTAAAACAGTACTCATATCTGTGGGTTACTGAAGACTTCCCTGTTCACAACAAATGTCCATGTTCAATGTAGGGCAGTGGTTCTCATCCTTTCTGGATTTGAGAGACCCCCTCCAGAGCATTGTGAATAGAATGGCATGCCACTTCCAAAACTATATTTTACAATGCTTACCTCCTTGCAGGGGGGCTGGGCAGTCAGTGTAGGGAACTGTTCAGACAGGGACAAGCCTAAGCCTGTGTTCACCTACTTAGCACACCTGTTTATCTCTTCATACCTTGCTTATCTCCTCACACCTTGAGGCACCCTTCAAAACATCTGGCAGCACCCCAGGTACCCCAGGACCTTGCCTGAGAATCACTGGTACAGAGGATAGCTACTTTGAGACACTGCTGTGCACTATTTTTTCCCTGCTGGGAGGAAAGGAACTATTGCTATAAGACAATAGAGCCAAACCGCTGTGTAAGCCTTGGGCCTAGCTGAATCCCTAGGTCTTGGAGAGGGATTGAGATCCCATGACTACCTAATGAATAGTGAAAGGTGATTGAAGGATCCACATTGGAACAAATTAATCATTTAAACCCCATTCTCGTAAAAAATGCCCATAAATGAGGATTATCAAATAAAATCACTGTTTATATTTGTCTCCTAATGTCTCACACATTTGTCAAAAGGAGTGCCTGGCTCTTTAGACAGAATACCAGCCACATCCCGAGTAATAAGCTCCTACTTTAACTGATATTTCAGTGAATTGTTTTCTTGCTACAGCTCAGACAGTATTTTTTTTAGCCTTGACAGAATGGCTAGACTAGGTAATCCACGCAAACAGCTGCTGCCTGCAATGTGATCTTTTTCTCAAACCTTTTAACAAAGAGTTCTGAACGATTCTTTGGTTTGGGATATGGTAGAAATAACTGGAAGCTCAAATCTCTCAATATAAGTATAATTTACATATCTACTGTCTGAGCTATACTGCTTGGGGCTTGAGAGGTGTTCCAGAAATATTAGCTAGAACTGTATCAGCACCTTATGATGAGAACACATGGATTCCCCCTGTTTCAATCCTAGTGTCATAGAGCAATTGTTCATTAAATATCAATGGTTCTGTATGTTTTCTAATCAGAAGGAAACTGTCTGGTTCTTGCTAGTCTGAGCTTTGCAAGTTCTTTCACATTTAAAAAGAAATTTGGGGTTCAGATTTGAAAATGTGAATGCTGGTTTTTGTAGGAAACATAGCTGTTTTTGACCAATAATAATAAACACTATTAGAATCCAAGAAATATTAAACCTTCTAGGCAATGGGGAGTTGGAAATATCAGTAAGGAGACAAAAACAATACAAAATCAGCTCAAAGAGATATGAAAAACGAATGAAAGATAAAAGATTGAACTCTGAAAATGCGATCAAATGTATTTATATTCATGGTCATAGAGTCAGTGGACCAGAAGGGGCCTGTAAGATCATTGAGTCCAGTCCCCTGCCATAGGCAGGATGTTAAAGAGTTCAAACTAGCTCAACCAGGTACTTAGCAAGCCTCCTCTTGAACACCTCCAAGGATGGCAACTGCACCACCTCTGCTAGGAATATGTTCCAGGTTCTAGTTGCTCTTATGGAGAATAAGTTCTTCCTCATGTCCAGCCTAAATCTTCCCTCTATTTGTTTGTTGGTCCTCATCTTCCCAAGGGGTGCCTTCCTGAAGAGTTGCTCCCCCAGATCCCAGTGTTCCCCCATGACATATTTGTAGGTGGCTATCAAGTCACCTCGCAGCCACTTCTTACCCAGACTGAACAAACCCAGCTCCCAGAGTCTCTCCCCATAGGGCCCATCCTCCAGGCCCCTAATCATGTGGGTGGCCCTTCTCTGCACCCTCTCAAGTTTATCAGCATCTTTCTTGAAGTGTGGCACCCAAACCTGGCACAGTACTCCATTTGCGGCCTCATTGATGCTGAGTGGAGAGGGAGAAGTGCCTCCTTGGATCTGCTGGCAACACAGGAATGTTGAAAGAGGCAGGGAAGTGAACAGAAAATTAGACCTACATTTTTCAATAGGATACAGCAATCACAGGCTGCATAGGTAGAGACAACATCCTAAAACAATCATGCCATTATATCCAACTCTGGTACAATCCCACCTTCAACAGACCATTGCATTTCAAGCACCCTGTTATGTGAAATATATTGTCAAACCGGAGAGGACTGAGAAAACAGTGACAACAAATGTTATGGGGCCAAAGAAACTGATTGTAATGGGGAAGATTGGTATTAAATATGAAAATCTTGACTATGAGGCTAAGTAGCAAGAAATAATGGCCATAAGCTAGCAGAGAGCAGACTTAGACTAGACATTAGGAAGAACTCCTTCATAGTTAGAGTGGCCAAAATCTGGAATGGGTTCCCAAGGGAGGTGGTGCTCTCCCCTACCCTGGGGGTCTTCAAGAGGAGGTTAGATAGGCATCTGGCTGGGGTCATCTGAACCCAGCACACTTTCTTGCCTATGCAGGGGGTCAGACTCGATGATCTATTGAGGTCCCTTCTGACCCTAACATCTATGAATCTATAGCTAAATACCTGAAGAGTGCATAACACTAAAGGAGGAAAGGAATGATTTTAGGGTGATACACATGGATTAAATGAAGAAAAGAAACGAATCCAAGTGAACATGACTGAGATTCATCAGATTGTAGAACAGTCTTCCAAGGAGAGTGGGAAGGAAGACATTATTTGGAAAGAGCTGTCCAACTGGCAGCCCACAGGCCACCTGTGGCTCACAAGCAGTTAAACTGTGACCCATGGTTCTTGTCATTGTAGCTGCTGGAGCCAGTGTAACTCCAAAATGCATGGGGTGAATGCTGGTGCTCACCCTCTACCCACCACCGAAATCAGGGTCTTCTATCACTGCTGGTGATTTAGAATCAGCAACAGGTGAAAAAGGGGAGGCAAGGAGCAGTAGCATGGTGTTCTGGAACTATATCAATGCAGCAGCTCTGGCAGCTGTACTGATAAGCTGCTACTGTTCACCCCATCAGCAGAGGATGGTCATCTAGCCCACAAGAAACCACAGAGGCCAGATCCAGTCCACAGGGCCAAATGAGTTGGACACCACTGGTATAGAATATTGAAGAATGGAAATTGCACTAGTAACAGGAGGGAACATTTGGGAAACTTGCCTAATGTCAATGATTCTGTAGGCAAAGACCCAGTTGAAGTATTTCTAAAAAAACCCTCTTTCTGTGGAACCTACCACTACCACTAGCTGTCATATATCAAAGATCTTGATGGGCGAGTGGAATTTGTAGTATACTCTTAGCTCTGAAGCTGCCTATCTGCTTACAAAGGATCTGTGTGACTGATACACTGCTATCTCACCCAGTGCCAGTTCATTATCCTGCTCTTGCATGGCAATTGCATCACATTACACTATACATTTCCATTAGGGCTGTGCAAAGCTTTTGGTGGTGATTTTGATTCAGAGGAGATTCGGCCCAATTCAGTGGCCAAATCTCTTAATCCAAATTGAATCAGGGGACCAATTAAAAGTGCTGAATCTATTCAAAGCTCTCCAAATCTTTGAAAAATATTTGGAGACCTTTGATGATTCCGACAGTCCCCAGTGGTTGCAGCAGGGAGCTGCAGCCAGCCTTGGAGCTGGTAAGTAGGGGATGCAGGAGGTGGAAGGGGACCATGCCCCACTAACCTCTGTCCACTCCCCCAGCCCCCCCCACCCATGGCTGCCCTGCCTGCCCCAGCTCCTGGTACTTTAAAAAAAAGCCCCACTCACTGGGTGCTGCCGGGCAGTGGGGAAATCCCCACTGCCCCGCACTGCCCCACAGCATATGGGGGCTCTGCATGAGCTCCCCACCCCACCTTGCTCCCCTAGCCCCCCCTCTCAACAGATGCCTTGCCCTTAAGAAAAAAAACCTGAGAAAAACCCCAGGACTCACTGCTCCTGCAGTGGCCTCAGGGCTTTGGGGGGCTTATATAGACCCCCCACATGGCACAGGCAGCAGGGATTGCCCCCTGCTGGCAGGAATGGTGAGTCCAGGGTATTTCTCTTTCTTTTTTTGTCCTTAAAGGGCCAGAGCTGCGGCCCAGGGGAGGCACTGGGACAGCAGGGGGGTTGGGAGGCTTGTGCAGAGCCCCCCACACAGCATGGGGTAGTGGGGAGCAGCAGGGATCTTCTGCCACCCAGTAGCACCCAGTGAGTCAGGGCCTTTCCTTTCCAAGTGCCAGGAGCTGGGGCGGGCGGGACAGCCACTGCTGAGCTGGGAGAGGAGGCTGATTCAGAGGTTAGGCAGCAGTCGAATCTCCGAATCAGATTCGGCCGAATCGATTTGGGACAGTGATTCGAATCATCAAATCGAATCACTGTCCCCCAAATTGGCCGAATCTGAATCCAAAGTGAATACTAGCCGCTTTGCACAGGCCTAATTTCCATGTGTAACTCATTAGAAGATTGAGCAGGCAGAATCTGCTAAATAAGGCCAATATACTAAACCTTCAGTCATTGCTTTAATCTGGAAGAAATGCATCTGCTGTGCAGAGTTTACGGGAATGAAGACGGGACCATAGAGATGTTTATGTTCAACTCATTACAGTTGAAATTCCCATTGCTATAGAAAAAGTCCAAGTAAAACAAAGATTTCCTTACCAGGAGGCTGAGGTAGGCAAAATAAGGATTGGCAGGACTATTTGGTTTCATTTCTATATCCTAGAGTATTGTGCAAGTCATCTTAGTTACATCCTCCCATTCTTAGAAATGCTAAGAGTGAAAACTTTACTATCAAATGTAAGCAGGATTCAGAAACATGTCCTGTGGCATGGCAGTTCACTCAAAATGGATAACACCTCCCTAATGGTGGCCATAATATTAATACCTAGTTGTTAAATCGCATATCTTATGCATAGATCTCAAAGACCTTTCCCCCCATTTTATAAATGGACAAAATGAAACATGCCTTGCTCATGGTCATTCCAGAAAGCAGTGGCAGACCTTGGGAAGATAAATGCTATCTCTTGCACTCCAGTTTATTGCTCTGTCCAGTGGATTATGCTGCCTCAGCTTTTATATTACTTTTGTAATTTCTAATGACTTCTTGTAGAAGCTTGGAATCAAATCACTGTGGTTATTATTTGGGGATGAGTCCTGACTCTGAACATAAGACTCTTAAAATTGCAAATGCCAATTTCGACTGAATTTACATCCGGGCAACCTCTCTTGAAGGCACTTGGGGTATTCCATCTAAGTATTTTGTAACAGGGGACCTTCTCAGCATCGTTTTTCCTGTGGCCCGCCCACCTGTTTCTGGGCTAGCCGCCTGCCTTCTCACCCACCACACCTTGTTGCTAATTAATTGATTGATGTTAATTAAGTGGGAGGCTGCCCATTTCTTGCCCCGATGCCAGGGGACACTATCTGTGGCTCCATTCCTCCCCTACACCGCAGCCCAAGCCTCGCAGATGGCATCCAGCTGTTGTCAAATCACCGGCCCCACACTGGGCCCCAGAATCCTGCTCTTTGAATCCCACCTGGATCCCTTCATTCAGGCATCCTGTTCCACCTTCATTCCAGGCTACATAGCTCCCTGAGCTGCTTCCCCCTTATGGGCATGGTCCCCCCAGGACCTTTGGCTCTACTGGCCCTGGCCTCACCTCCAGGCCAGTCGGAACCCCAGACCCTCAGCTCTGGGCGTTCCTCATGGTGGGCCCCCAGCCCTTTCACCCTTCCAGTCCTAGCCCCAGCATGGAACCAGTCGGGGGATGTCAAGACAGGTTTAAGTCTATGGCCCCACTCTCTTGCTGGGGTCCACCTTCCAGACCCTACAAGGGGATAACCCACCTGGTTGTGGGAGCTGGGGTTAAGGCACCCTGACCTGCCTTTCACTGGGGTGGTAACTGGCCTGGCATTTCCTGGGGGCTCCCACGCCACTGAGAGCCCCACCAGGCCACCCACTCCCAGCAAGGTGCAGTTGTAGGTCATGCCCAAGACCAGGAGACTCCTGACCATCCCCAACAGCTCCTCCCTTACTTCCAGATAATACCAGCAGCCCTGCAGCCAGGCAATGTTGTTGCCTGCCTTCCAGCAGCAAAATGCCCTGTTTACATGGGCAGCCCTGAATCCAAAATGGCTGCACCCATCAGGCACCTGCCGGCTGCTGTCTTCAGGCCCTTAAAGTAGCAGGCACAAACAGTGCCCTGCCACACATTTCAAGGTACTTCCTGCTGGGTGAGTACCACCAAATTTACACTGAACAAAATAAAACTACTCTGAAGATGATTCCCTTTGATTTCTAATCTTGCATCTGCAAAAAGAGGATGGATCATTGCTTCTATGCTATTTTTATTCTCTTTTTTAATCACAAGAGTAAAATTACTATAAATAGTAGGCAAACTGCTGTTGATCCAGTTTTGCATTGTTACCCCACTAAAAATTGTGATTGCAAAACTAAATTAATGTGATGGTATACTGCTGTGTCCAAAACAAATCAGCTGAGCATGAAGAGATGTCAGTCTTCACCTACCATAACACTGAGAGGGATTGTCTGTGGCCATATAACCACCAAATTTTAGAGTAAAAGAGATTATGCACATGTCCACAGAGGCTTGTTGTGATTAAAAAGAAATAGAATATAAAAGGGAATAATCAAAGCACACTATATTTTAATTGTAGATCCCAAAACTCCAAATACCATGTTTTCTTACATCTAGAAGCTTAAAATATATCATAAAATAAATTCAGAAGGAAAAAAGGACTAGTCTGGGACACATGAGACTACAGTTCTGTTATTGGTTCTACCACGCATACCCTAGGTGACACCTTTGACTACAGTATGAGAGGGGAAAGAGATGAATTAAGCTTATGTTGACTTACCCAAGACAGCTTACCCAGGTAGCCTCAGCACTGATAATAGGGTAACCCTGGCATCATGGAACTTAATTCACAGTCACTGCCCAAGCATTATATCCAGGATAATTTAACAACATTCAGGAGGAATAGAATTTGAAAATAAGTCATCAGAAGCACCTACCTTGTCTTCTCTTCAAATTTCCCTTTATTTTCTATAGTCCATACTAAAAAAAACAGTGAATCATCAAGATAAAACAGTTGCTTTCTGGTTAGCAAGTGCAGAAAGTTTAGGGAGGACAACTAATGGTTGAGGTTTCTAAAAGCATCTCTGGGACCTAGCCACATGCCTTCCATTCACTTTAAAATGCTGCCTTGGGATGCAGATCTTAACTGGAAATCTGTTCCTAAACTACATCCAAATCATGAAATTAGATTACCTTAAGTCAACAGGGCAAGAGTGGCTGGGAATGTCAAACCTGTAAAGGACACATGTTAAAGAAAAGTGTTTATTGTCATGTAAGGGACCAGCCAGATGGTAAGTAACATTGTATCATAATTACATGTATTTTAAAAAACACTTGAATAATCATGCAGAAAAAAAGAGTGATCTACTCAGGTGTTTATGAAAGGGAAGCAATAATATGATCTAGATTAGTATTAAAAGCAAAAGCAATAACTAAATTATTCTGGTACATCTTCCCTTTTTCCCATAAAACCTAAATATATCTTGTGCTGCCTTAAAAAAAATCATGGAAAGCATACACTGATAGTTAGAATACAGATAATGGCATTAGATAGATATGATAGTTGCAAAGTTCAAACATATGTAAGAATTGTTTCAGAAAGTATTATGAGAGACAGTGTAAGGGAAAAGCAGTATTAATGTCAGAAAGGGAAAATGAACTATAAAGTGCACACATGTTTGAGGAAGGTGTGGGCATTTGGAACCAGATGATCAGTTGCTGAATATCAGTTCAGACGCAAATCCGTGGAAGTATGTTGATTTACATCAGCGCAGGATCAGGCACTTGGCTTTGATATACCTGCAAAACTATACATGCTTAACCGTGTGCCTACACTTTCGAAAGGAGGCCGGAATTCTTATAAAATAAGGAATCCCAGTGATATTTCTTGGTTTTCTGTATTAAATCACAAACACAGTGTGAGCAGTTCTATTGGTGGGACAGTACTTCATTTTTTTCCCAAAAACCTGGTGAAAATCAAGAACAATGAAGAATAAATCATTATTAAAACTGAAAAAGAGAAGTTTTAATATAACTTATGTTTTATTTTAAACTAATCTGTGTTCCCATCCCTAATTAGATGTAGGAAATGGCATGTTTTTTCTGTAGTCCGTTTCCATGGCTGAACTTTGGAACTCCCTGTCGTGATTCAGCCGTCACTCACAAACACTGCAGTTCTAAATAGCAAAAATTATTCATTTTGGAATATAAAATACATTACATAAATTCCTGCAAAAAGGTGGGGATTTGAACCACATGACCAACTGGGCAACCTACAGCTGGTCAAGATCCAAGTGCAGGAAAGTGCAACTAAAGAAAAGGCCATTGTCCAAATCAACAAGATCCAAATGGGATCTTCATTTGTCTCCCAGATTTTGGATTCTGTAATACTTTTCCCATGACCCAACTGACAACACAGGCTTTCCTGCCAATGGACTGATATCAGTATACCCTGGTAGGAGAAGAGCTAGAAGTTAAGTAGATTAACACCTGGGACAACAGTATACTGTTCACTATGGTGCTGTGCACAGTGGGACTTGTACACATGATGATGTTACCATGTACACATGACGAAAATTTCCCTTTGTGTGTCTTAATGGCATCACACTTTACACTTATGCAGGTTTTGGGGGCTTTAAATAAATTTGCATTGTCACAAACTAAACCACATCCTGATGTAGTTTAGTTTGCAATGTTGCACCTTGGAACATTGCAACCATTAATCTATCAGCTCACCCCCCAGCTGTGAGAGAGGCAGGCAGTCTCCACCAAAAAAAAGCATCAGGCTTCTCGCTGCTTCTGTCTTGAACAGGTTCCTGCAGACACCAGGACGATGACATGTATACAGTGACAGAAAAATACATCCCATCGTTTCAATTAAAAACTCACCATTTCAATTTAGGGGGCATAGAATGCAACCCTGTAGAACTAAACCCCCATCATGTGTACAAATGCCCACAGACAATGAGAAGCTTCTTTCTCATTCTCTTTTTCTCAACAGTTTGTCATCCCTACCATCCTTCTCAGTTGGGTGGATCAGGCTAGATTTAGGAGGACTCCAAGTTCACTGCGGAGTTGTCTATCAACTGGAAGCAGTTCTTAATTTTCCCCTCCTGTTCATATCCTACCTGTGCTGACTTGTATTAGAATTAAATCTCCGTTGAATCTATGACAGGTGTAGTAGGGATACTGTAAATCATACCAAAGTTCTTAGCACTCACATTATAGATGGGAAGAGATATGGGAAGTATGAGGTGATCAGACATACCTGGAAGTGCAGTGTTATTGATCCTGCCTCCAGCTTAGGGTTGGTCTGAGGACAGCTCAGTTCCTCATTCCATTCCATGTGGAAATTGGGCATACATTTCCCATCTGTTCTTTTTGAAGTTGTAGCTTTACTTTGACAGTGCTTTGAACTGCCTCCCAATCCACATGAAAAATTCCACAATGTGCTCTGTTTAATCATGCTCGGGGATTTTGGGGAAATAGCTCTGATTAGTTCCAAAATTGCTAGGAACTTTTGTGCTATGTTTTTACATGTAGAAGCTATTGCATTTCTAAATGTATTGCCTATAAGTACATGACCCACTGAAACATTACCTTAGGAAGGCAAAAGAACAAACAAGAATATTCACTGAATGTTCATAATCCTCTAAAAGATAAAGATGTCCTCATCTCAGCTGTTAGTTCTGTTTCCAGGCTATTCAAATGGGAAACCAACATACAGGTCCAGAAAAGCTGGAGTATTAACTGAAAGGAAATCTGGCCCTGATTTCACTCCCACTGTAGCCAGTGGGTGTTAATGGCATGTGATACATAATAGTTTCTCAATGTAGGAAGAATAGATATGAGTTACAATATGACTAAGTACCTCTGGCTTTTATTTAAACAAATTGCTGTAGTGTCAGCAAAGCAAAGTAGCCTATGAGGTTAACTTAATTAAATAAACATGTGAAAAATGGGATTCATGAATTATAACTGACTATGTGGGTTTCTGATAACATCTTTCAGTGACTCTTGTTGTATGTGAGAAAATATGGTAAATAAGGGCATCTCAGGTAGGAGTAGGGATGTGGCATTAACTCTGTATTTAACAGTGGAGTGACCACTGCTGGAATACTGTATCTAGTTCTGGTGTCCACAGTTCAAGAAGGATGTTGATAAATTGCAGAGGATTCAAATAAAAAGTAGAGGAATGATTTAAAGGTTGGAAAATATGCACTATAGTGAAAGATTTCAGAAGCTCAATCTGTTTAGCTTACTCAAGAGGTTATGGAGTGAGTTGATCACAGTTTGTAAGTACCGACATGGAGAAATAAATCTGATCTTTGGCTCTTCAGACTGGGAAACAAAGGTATAACAAGATTCAGTGACTGGGAGCTAGATAACACAAGAAATAAGGAACATATTTTTAATGGTGAAGGAAATTAAAAGTAAAGGTACATTAAGCATGTACTAGTGTAAGTTACTATCCCAAATCAAACAAATCACAGGAAAAAGATTACCAATTATAAAATAAAGGCTAAATGCTGAACAGAGAAGAATTAGACTATACTTGCAGACCATTAAATCATATACCAATGGGCTCAGTACAAAATTACTGGAAGTTTACCTACTTGATTTCCAAACATCTAAGAACATCCTGGGAAGAAAAGTCTTGCCCACAGATATCAACACAGGACTTTGGACCAGAACAGAGATGGGATTTGTTCCTAGATAAATTGTTCCTGTGTTTGTCCCAAAACAAAAATATCCCAGGATTGGGTGTCCCAGGATATGTATCTTCTATACATATCTGACATTGATTCAATGCTGCAATCCCTGGATAACTGTGTAGACATATTTGGAAATGTCCCAGGTAAACTGTTATTACCTTTTATCTAGGAAAATTTGTCAGGATTCATTCTGGGACAATGGATGCAAGCATCTGCATGGCTGCACTTTGACCCAGGGTAAAACAGTTTATCCCAGGATAAATGCAGCATCTGTTTGCAGCCTTTGAGTCTGACTCCAATTCTGTCTCTAACTCCTCCTTAGACAAATCACTTTTATGATCTTTAACATTCTTAGCTTAGAACGGACATTTAAAAACATTAGAGATGCGAGCTATATTAAAGGTGAAATTATTTTATTTTCTCAACATTGATCTGTCAACATTGATCTGTCAAAAGCAGGCAGCACAAAGCAGGAGGGAGAAAAAGTTCACCATTACAAAACTTTGGGATCTCAAGATCAATAACAGTGCATTCAGTCCAAAGGAGAAAGGGGAAATGGAGATTCTGAATCATTCTAAGCAAGCTGGGACCTATCCTTTCATTGATTCAGGTTTTTCCACGTGACACAAGATCAGAACTTTGCTATGCATTGTACCCAGAGACCATCTCTAACAGGAAAAAAATCCTACCATGTGCAATAGCAATTCCAATCGGATGAAACACAAAATAAACCTATCCTAAAAACTGAAGCAGAAAATGTATTTTCAATGCTTAAAAACTAAAGAAAGGATTCATATAGAGAGAAGTTGTCTAGTTTTATCAGAATAAAAAAGATAAACATAAATAAACCATATTTACCTGGATGTAAGTCTGACGTTTCAAATTCTGATCTAAAATAACCGAGAGCATTATTTGATGCATTCTATTTCAGCTATGAAGGAGAATAATCCTATAATCATGTTTGTAAGGTCAGAACAAGCTATGGCTTAATTCAGGGATGCTCAGCCTCCAACCTGCAGAGACTTGGAATCCAGCCTGCGGGACTCCAGAAGGGCTGAGACATTTGGTGGCAGTTAATACTGCCATCCCTCTCCGCTGCTAAAATCCCAAATTCCACACAGTGAGTTGGAGTCAGGCCATTCCCCATCCCCCTGCGCAGCTGACTTGGGGCACACAGTCCCTTCCCTCCTCCTGTATGGGTCTTGGCCATTCCCCACCCCTGCATGCCCAGTTTGGGGCTAGCCATGACCCTTTCCCCACAGAGCTGGATCAGGGCTGGATCATACCTCCTCACCCGCTCCATGTGGCTATGTGAGGCCCTGCTGGGCCTGTCCTGGTTCCGGATTGGGTCCATTAACCAGATCTGGGCTGCAGAGGGCCTAAGCACTGTCCATCCGGCCTGTAGGTCAAGAAGGTTGAGCACCACTGGCTTAATTGCCTCAAAAGGGAATTAACTCTGACTTCTTTTTTTTTTTAAAGGCACACTGCATGATCAGTACAGCAAGACATCTTAAGTTGTACAACCATTACAATATTATAATTAATGCATATATATTGACAATTATATACTCCAGTAACTGGAGAACAAACAAGTGCTCTCCCATAAAGCACGATATAGTTCACATTTCCCACAGAGGAAGAACAATGCAGGGACTAAGGTTAAGCATGCAAATTGGAAGGAATGCCCACAATTCCCTGTTCTACCCCAAGCTTTCTGTGTGACCTGGAGCATGTCATTTCTCTACATAGCAAACTTACTACTTACTACTATTTGTTCTAAAGATACTGTAATGCGGTGTCTCTGATTCCAACACAGCTGCAATGATGTAAAATTTTTTAGCTATTCTAATATTTTGTTTTACTTTCAAGTGGTCTTTTGTTTGAATTTGACATTTTACACAGCTAAAGAATTACTTTAGTCAAAGAATTACTATTCAAAAGTCCTAAAAAAATCTCTGTAATATTCTTTTGCTTCCAATGAACCCCAGGAAAAATCCGGGTTTTCTTGCCCTCTCTTTGAAACCTCCACCCTAGAAGTATAAGCAACACATGTGAAGAACGTCTGAATAATGAGTAATTCTGAGTCATGAGTAATGCTTCCAGATTTGCACTTTTGGCAGCTGAAAGAAGGATTCCCTGTTCATGGTATGTTTGGTGCTTTCCTGATTATTCCCCCTCTGAGGCCCTCATCTTGCTATGAGATCAGGACAAACCAGGCCTTATACCTACAAGGAGCCCTATTGATTTTTGTAGAGTTCCACCCAGGTATAAGGATTAGGGGATTGTGTATAAAAGACTGAGTCAAGTTTTTAAATGTATTTTTAATGTATTCATTTTAATGACATCTTAGGGTGCGTCTACACATGCATTTAAGTGCGACTCAATTTAATACACATTATGCTAATGCACATTAATCAATTTTTGGCAAGTGTCTGTATGTGCAGAGACTTAGCACTAAAGTTAGTCCCAAGTCCCTGCTGACCTGCCATGTGCCCCTGTGGCTGCCAGGGGGAGTTTCAGCCTCCAGTCACATGGCTGCCAGCACTTGGCAGCCATGTTGAAGCCAGAGCCATCTGCCACCACCTGGCAGCCATCTGGGAAACTCTGGTCCCTAGCCAGCCCCTTCTCTATCCAGGAGCCACATGCCCAGCACAGGGACAGGAAGGCTCCCTCCTTGCCTACTAGGGCTGTGCAAAGCTTTGGTTGCTGATTCAATTCAGAGGAGATTTGGCCCAATTCAGCAGCTGAATCTCCAAATCTGAATCGAATTGGAAGACTGATTAAAAGGTCCGAATTGATTCAAAGACTCCAAATTGATTTGGAAAAGATTCGAAGAAGATTCGTAGATTCAGGCAGTCCCTACTTATCGCTGCAGGGAGCTGGACCCAGGCTCCATGCTGGTAAGAATGGGGCAAACTGGAGGATGGGGGAGGAGGCCATGGGGGGACCCCCACCAGGCCCCATCCCCTGCCTACTCCCCCAGACCCCTAATCACCCCCTGACCCCTGCCCATTCTCCCAGCTGTGTCAATGGTTGCCCCACCCAGCCTCAGCATCCCAGCACTTTAAAAAATAAATAAATAAATAAAATAAAAAGCTCTGCACTCACCAGCTACTGCAGTGGCCATCGGTGCCTCTGAGGGCTCATGGAAGAGCCCCCCTCATGTAGTCAGTGTGGAGCAGTGGAGGGCAGCAGGGATCGCCCCCCTGCCTGGCAGGAGCCAGTGATAGGGCTGGGAGAGCGGGCGAGGGATGGGGCTCATTTGATTTGGAAATTCGGCCGATTTGGCGGTGGCCAAATCTCTGAACCAGATTTGACCAATTTGGTGGCAGCTGAATTTCCAAATCAGATTTGGCTGAATCAATTCGAGACAGTGATTTGAATCACTGAATCAAATCTCTGTCCCCCGAATTGACCGAATCCAAATCTGAAGCGAATACTAGCCACTTTGCACAGGCATATTGCCTACACTGCCTCCCCATGATGGGGCTGCCCCTGCCAGAAATGCTCAGTGCCCTGTTGCTCCAGCCCAGCCCCTGCCAGCAATGACCAGTGCCCCATGCTTCTGCTGGCTATGGTGCTGGCCCTGCTAGCCCCAGCAGTTCTCCCCCTGCCCATGCCCCAGGACAGCTGTGCACACACCAGCAGGAGCTAGGGCACTGGCTGTGGGAGGGCTTGCCCAACCCCTTCCTCCTGCACTCCCTGCTCCAGCCCACCTGCCCTGCCACCCACACACCCCCTACCCACCACCACCACCACTCTCAGGACACACACATGGGTGAAACAAAAAAAAACTTTATTACCCTCACAACACCTGCTGCCATCCCTTCCCCCTCAAACAGAACCCCTCTCCCCTCAACCAACAGAGCTCCTCTACCACCCTCCCTAACCACCAACAATAAAAAACCTGCTTACAAGTGGGAAATGATATACTAGGGGGAAACTATTTACAGTATTTTGGGTATTCAAGCCCAGAGTGGGGGGCCTGTGGGGGCAGGGCCCTAGGGCAGGTGCCAAGCACCCCAATCCCTGGAGCTGGGCTCAGGCCAGCCACCTGATGGCAGGGCAGACCCAGCACTGAAGTTAGTGCTAGGTCACGTCTACACATGATGCACATTAACTAATCGCACCTGCATTTGCAGGTATTAAATTTAGGCATGATTAGCCTAAGTTAATGTGTATTAAGCGTGCACATGTGTAAATGCACACCCGTAACATGCATTAACTTAGGCTAATGCACATTACATCGTCTCATATAGACACACCCTTAAAGATGTAGAGTGGGGTCTAGTTAGATCCTCTAAAACACATAGGTAACAAACTCCTATTGAAATTGTATAGAAGTTCACACCTTGGCACCTGTGAAAAATCTACTTGGTGCCTCTCTTTGGGTGGCTAAATCCTGTTAGAATTCTCTCTCTCCATTTCATAGAGCATGGTACTGATATCATGTCAAATTCTCTATTTCATCTGTGTTCTTGTACTATAATAGGACTGAATATTAATTAGCAAAAAGAAAACTGAAATACAGCATGGACTAATGGCTCGGTCTCTTAGCTATGAGCTATGGTGTGAATGCTGTTTCATCCACAACTTACTACTTTAAATTCAATCCATGTTACTATCCAATAATGTACACTATTACTCTGATGACTCCTGGATGCTCTTTATGATACAAAATGGTGATCTCAGCCCACTCCCCACTGGACAAGTCACACTACTTTACTGATTTATTACACATTACAAAACTCTTTCAGTTGATGAAAAATAAAAGAGTAATTCCCCTAGGAAGTCAAAGATGTTTCTATTGTCTGTCTATATGGATATAATGAGAACAATCATTATTTAATATTTGACAGTGACTGAGGAATTTCCCTATTAGTAGTGGCTGACTCTTGCAAGGATCTTGCCATACGCAACTGCTTTGCTTGCCACATAGCTGAACATTTTTTACTTGACATTCACCGTGCTTTCAAAAAAGGAAGACAAACAATAGATATGATCTTTGCTGCACAGCAAATACAAGAGAAATGCAGAGAAAGGAATATTGGCCTCTTCTGTTTCTTTGTTGATCTTACAAAAACATTTTACGCCATCAGCAGAGAAGGCCTGTGGAAACTTTTATCTAAAAATAGCTGCCTTGACAAATTCATCGTGATTAGATAAATTTCATGATTACAATAGCGAGACAGAAAGAAAATGGAAATATCTGATTTATTTCCATTAACAAAGTGTAAAGCAAAGGCCATGTTCTCACACCCACATTATTTAGTGTCTTGTTTGCTGCCATGGTGTTTGTTGTTTTCCATGATCTTGGTAAGGAATTCAGATTACATTTGGGATTGGTGGGAAGCTGCTAAATCTCAGATGGCTACAAATGAAAATAAGGTTGTTTGAGGAACTTGTCCATTAACAACTATTTCTCAATGACTATGCCATGGTTTCTCATTCCCAGGAAGATACATAAGTCATCGTGGACTGCTGTGTAACTGCATGCTTATGCTCTGGACTGACTCTTAGCCTTAAGAGAGAGGTTATGTACTGGCCTGCTCCATGAAAGCCATGCACACCACCACTCATCACCCTTGCAAGGCATGTGCTTAAATCTGAAAATAGATGCACTTACCTGAGTAGTACTGTCTCATGTACAGTTCACATTGAGGATGAAGTCTCCAACAGTTTCTGAAGCTAGCACAGCCTTTAGAAGACTTACATGATGGTCTCTGGGATAGAAAAGATAATTTTGCAGATAAAAATGAAAGTCATGATCTCTTTAGTCTGTGCCAACAAATTATGGACACCCTACAGCCATCACATCAAAAATCCAAACTATTTCCATCTAAATTGTCTAGGAAAGCTAACAAAGATAAAATGGGAAGATTGGAATCCTCCAGCGAGCAAATGTGCCAGGTATAAGCACTATGATTATGAAGGCATAATAAAGACGGTTGAGCCATCTAATGAGGATGTCTGATAACCAGCTCCCTAAGAAAATTTTCTACAGAGAACTGTACTCTGGCAGACAAGATTGTTTTAAAAGCAACTCTGAATCAATAAAGTTTTGAAATTCAAAGCTAGGAACAACAAACACATGAATACAAAGCATTGCAAAAAGTGCCCCATCACGGTGTACCCAGCTTTGAGAAACATGACATGAGGGATACAGAGCACAAGCTCTAACAAACATTTTAGCAGCAGGATCAAACTTCACAGTTCACAATATCAATCATTGTTTGTCCAACCCATAACTGTACATTCCAGGCAAAAATTGTGCTTATAGGCCATCGGAGAACCCATTGCTGAATACTTCTACCATAAAATGAAATATCATGGTGGAAGTTATCCTTGCTAAATGGCAAGGATAACTTAATCCCCCAAATGAAAAGACAATTACATAATTTACCAGTTTTCTTTAATCCCCATCATAGCTTTTGGCATACATGTCATCTTTAAATGCTCTGGGCCAAATCTTCCAGCTAAGGCCTATTAGCAGAAGTCCATTGACTTTCAGTGCCAATAGTATTATGTCTACCTTAGTGAAAGGCTAGACTGTAACATTTGCAGGAGGTGACTTATCTTTGCTTCCCCACTTGCTACAGAAGGGAAATTATCCGCTACTGGTTCTTGTCAATAGCATATTACTTCCGTTTTAGTGATTGCTAACCAGCATGTTTTGTGGGAGAAGCCTTCACTCTTACCATTCCCACTCCTGTGAGGATATTTGCTGACCGATTACATACAATGACAATGCAGCTTATCTCCCATTCCGGGACCCTTGATGACAGTAGCATTTGCAGGGGATTACACAGGAACCTTATGCCCCTTTACTCCCTTGCACAGCTGTATAAGTTAAAAAGCCACTTTACTAAGGACCCAAAGGATCTAAGGAAAAGGTACAGCTCTACAGTAGCTCTCCCTGCATTTGCATTTTAGTCAATGGGAAAAAATATCTAAAACACACAAGTTGAATGATTTGTTATTCATTTTCATGCCATAAATGTTTCTGCATTGATGTGAAACACTCCATTGTTCCAACATGTTGTAAATCTGAGCAAAATATTATAGTAAGCAGATAGTTTGTGGGACTATAGGTTTTAGCTGTTGCTTAACTACTTCCTCCAGCCTGAGAATTTTGAGGTCAATCCAAGGCCAAGCTATAGCTGAGTCAGTCTGTTCTGGTGACACAGCAGTGCATCCATCTGCTGAGTGAAGCAGCAAGGGAAAGGAGGTTGGGAACACTGGATCCAGCTTCATAACTTCACTCTGTGGCTACAGAGCTCCTTTAAAATGTGTGACATCATTACTAAGACTATATAATGAAGGGAGAGGGATGAAAACCTTCAGGAATATTTGTACCAATATTCCCAAAACTCAATATTTGAGTTTTCAAAATTCTGATCAGAGATGGAATGATCACTTTTTGGTGTGTGCATGGATCATATTATGATGGAAAGAGACACAAATTGTGTTAAAGAACTGAATGTGAACATTGAACATTTGTTTACCATGATTCCATGAGGCCAATAAATGGACCACAAGAAGCATCTGTCAGATTTCCAAGAAAGTGATGGTAAAGCTATATCATGTAAAGAGTATACTTTGTAAATTTGAAGCATACCAACTCATAAAATGACACTGAAGACTTCTCACTAAGGAATCTGGTTTTGTTTTCACTTTAAAAAAAAAAAAAAAAAACACCCCTAGAAAAATGCTTCACAATCAATTTGATTAAATTAAGCACAAACAAATACAAAGTCCTGCACTTGGGATGCAATAATTGCATGCACAAATAGTGATTGGGGAATGACTGACTAGGCCACAGAGGAGGATCTGGGTTTACAGTAGACCATAAGTTGAAGATGAGCCAACAGTGTGCTCATTGAAGAAAAAAAAAAGAAAAAAAAAAGGAGTCAACAGCATTCTGGGTTGTATTAACAGGAGTATTACTTGCAAATCAAGAGAAGTGATTCTGCCATTCTCTCTGGCACTGGTGAAGAGACAGTCTCACCTGGACTTCTGTGTTCAGTTTTGGGCCCCACACTTCAAGAAGGATGTGAACAGATTAGGAAGAGTCCAGCAGAGAGAGATAAAATGAACAGAGGCCTAGGAAGCATGATCTTTGAGGAAGGGCTAGAAGGGTTAGGGTTATTTAGTCCCTCAGAAGAGAAGATGAGGGGGATTTGATTACAGCCTTGAAATACCTGAAGGGAGATTGTAAAGAGAATGGAGGTAGTCTGTTCCAATGCTTTGCCACTTTCACAGTCAGAAAGTTCTTCCAAATCTCCATCTCAATTTCCTCTCCTGAGGTTTCTGGCTATTGTTCCTAGTCCTGTTCCCTACAGCCACAGAAAACAGACTATGTAAAGAAGTTGTGGAATCTTAATCCCTCTAAGTTTTCAAGAGCAGGTTAGACAGACACTTGGCTGGGATCATGGGTGAATTTAGGATTTTGAAAATGAGGATTCAGATGGTGTGGCGCATCACCCATAACACAACACATTTTTCTCCAGTTAAAGAAAAATTAGATGCTTTACTAATATGTTAGGGAACTAGCCCTATATTATTTAGTTTAAGATTAAAGCAAAAACAACTAAAATTATCAGAGCATGCATTAATGTGCTAGATTATATATTAAGTTTTAAAAAAGCACAACAAACTCAGGAAAAAATAGTCAAACGATACTGTTTCATTAGTTTTGTGGTCATTATAGTTAAATGTCCATCTCTTGTTCAGATTCATACAAGACAATCTAGTCTTGAGCATCTGGACAGTCCCTCCAATACTTCACTGTCATTCATTTCTACATGTAAATTAATATTACCACACCCGAGTTATGGTTTTTAGCTAGAGATATAAACAGTCTTCAGGGCTATAAAATAGGAGAGAGACATTACCAGGAATGGCTAACAGACAGCAAAATTGCAGAAGAAAGGATAGGTTGAATGGTGGAACATAAAAAAAAAAGAGAGAAGATTGTTAGCATCTTTAAAGTGGAGAGGGATTACCAGGAATCAGGGAGATGATAATGAGCCATAAAGTCAATAGATTCTCTCAGCACTGCCTGAATACAAATGCCACTGCCCCTCCCAGGTTAGTTGGTTTTAAACTTTGGGTGGAGCAGGAATCAAAAGGGAGTGGGAGAGAGAGAGAGTATACAGCTGCACCTCTCCTGCATCTGGCTCTGGCTGGGATGACTTAATCAGGGATGTTCCTGGTTTGAGCAGAGGGCTGAACTAGATGACCTTGTGATGTCCCTTCCATCCCTACTTTCCAGTGATCCTATACAACAAACCAGTACTAAATGTTTTATTTATTCTTTGGGTTTATTAAAATGTTTGGTCCATGTAAAACAATATTAGTGACATAGCCTGTCAGGTTGAAATTCCACAAAAAGCAGTGCTCGTTTTCAGATCCATACTCATTGTTGTTGTCATCTACGTAGCACAGTAGTAGCACTTAGTTCACACCAAATGCCTTGATGAAGCTATGTAAACACATAGTAAATACCTTTTTTAAGGATAACACATTCCCCTGTCATCATGGACAACAGTAAAATAGATGTTTGGCTCAAAGGGGTCCATAAAAATATCCATTCCAGACGCTTGCATGACTTGCAGTCCAAAAATCACCCCCAAACCCTCTAAGACACATTTAGAATTTTCAGTACAAAACCAAAAGCCTCAAACACTACAGTGTGCCACAGGAGGTGAGTAGATGATGTGACCAATACAATACAAATTATAAAGCTGGAACACCTGGAAGTTGTGGATTTGTAAGGGTGTGCAAAGCGGGCCCTATTTGATTTGGATTTGGTCCGAATCTGGGACAGTGATTTGATTTGTTGATTTGGATCACTGTCCCTGATTCAATTCAGCTAAATCCAAATCTGAAGATTCAATGCTGATTCAAAGAATCAGCAAGTCGGACATAGATGCAGCTTTAAATGTATTTTCTACATACCTCACAGCATGGCTTGTGAATGCTGCAATGCTGGGGCACATGGAGCATCCCACAGGAGTGGGGGGGCCTTCACATGCTCGGTGGCAAACCCAGAAGTGGACCGGAACTACTTCTGGTCCACTTCCAAGTCTGCCAGGGAATGCATTGAGGGGACCCCCCCACACCTCCCTTGGCTCAGCGATTGTCCATGGGGGGACCCCGGGTGCCCCCCCCCCCGACCCAGGAGGCAGCGGTCGCTGAGCCGGGGGGACACGGGAGTGCCCCCCAGCACACGCCCCGGCAGACCCAGAAGTGGACCAGAAGTGCTTTTAGTTCACTTCTGGGTCTGCATGCTGGGGTGCCTCCTGCGCTTCTATGGAACACTTCATGCACCCCAGCATAGCGGCATTCATGAGCCACCTGCTACCTAGAGGTATGTAGAAAAAACATTTAAAGCTGTCTCTACGTCTAAATCGCCAAATCTTTCCAAATCGATTCAGAGGGTTCCAATTTGTTTTTGAAAGATTAAAGGGTCCTCTGATTCAATTTGGATTTGGAGATTCAGCCACAGAATCAAGCCGAATCTCCACTGAATCGAATCAGAGACCAAAGCTTCGCACAGCCCTAGTGGTTTGTTCTTTAATATAACAGCACCTCTTGTTTCAATAAGATGAGGGTAACAGGGTGGTCTGTCCCTTTAGGAAGGAACTGACAGCCCTGTTAAGAGAGCCCAGCTGCAGGGCAGGGATAGTCAGGGAATGTTCTGCTAGGAGATTTTAAGAGGTCCCAGAATAATAAGCAGGAGAGGAGGAAGCAGATTGTAAATACAATTGCTTGCTACAAGAAGGTGGTCAGGTTGCTGTGCTGGGAGTCAGAGTCAAAGTGCCTGTGATAAGGCAAAAGGGTCTTTCATAGTTTCATAGTTGGTAGGTTTAGAAGGGACCTAATTAGATCATCAAGTCTGACCCCCTGCCATGGGCAGGAAAGGACGCTGGGGTCAAATGACCCCAACTAGGTGATTATCTAGCCTCCTTCTGAAGATCCCCAGGGTAGGAGCGAGCACCACTTCACTTGGAAGTTGGTTCCAGATCCTAGCCGTCCTGACTGTGAAATAGTGCCTCCTAATATCTAGCCTGAATCTACTCTCAGTCAACTTATGGCCATTACTCCTTGTTACTTCCAGAGTCTTTGTTTTATTGGTTGCCTAAATACTGTATTATAAGAGGGCTGGCTGTGGAGCTCCTCAGGGAGAAAAGCCCAGGCGCAGGAGCCAGCAGGCTAGGGAACCTGCTTATATGATTGGTTTCCCCCGCCTTCCTTCCCCATGTTACTTAACATTTTGGCTTTCTTTCTATAACTCTGTTAATTAATTTCATTGACTATGTGGCTTATCACTTCCTTCAAAATACCAGGGGTCTAATTTTTAGCTCCATATAATGTTAAATGATACTTTATTCACTTGATCAATGGGAGTGCCTTTGGAGTAACAGATATCTTGATGTTAGCACAGGTATCAGAACAGACTGTACAGGTAAAACTCAACACATTTCTGGAAATTTCCTGATGACTACTGTGCAAGGCAGGCAGACAGTTCTAGTCATGAGTGCTCTGAGATCTTAATACTTTCAGTTGTAACTTACACAGGAATTATATTGAAACTCATATCGGCAAAGCACATTATGTAGTTATGAGCCTCTAGTTAAAGCAACAGACTTTAAAGGTGTGCAAATTGTTCACCCCAAAGCAGCAAAACAAGCTCCTGTCTGGTTTTAGACTGCATCAAATACAAAACTCAGAGGCAGTTTGCCAAAAGTTCCAACAGGTTTTGCAAACTATTGAAGCAAACTGGGTCTTATCTTTTTTACCTAGCATGTGAAAATTCTAATTTTGAATTATAGTGACCAAAAACAATAAAAATTGAGTCAAAACTACTTTAATTTGTTCTGCAATGACATTTTGGAATTGTTCAAGTTCAGAACTCTAAGTAGAGCTCAAGGTGAGAATAACTTGTAAGGATTTAAAAATATTGTTCAGTTAAACCTCTGGGGAGTATGTATGAATGATAAGTTTTGCACAGCTCTAAAGACAACTACAGTTTTCAGCTTAATTAAGAAATGCATCAGTTCACTGTGCTCTAATCACTAAAGTAACTTTCTGGATTATATGTGAGCATTTGTTTTTCCTGTATCTGGGTGATTATAGTGTGCCATAAACCTATGGAAGTTATATTTCTTGATTATGGTAGTAACGTGCCTGCCTGGTGACATTAGAATTTCTGATGATCTGTTTGGTGGTTCTCTAATTTTTCCATCATTCTACTTGAATTAGCACAAAACTTTCCTTGACTGCAGTGAGGGTTCTGTTTAAAGAATGAAGGCAGGAATTGACCCATTGTAATGAGCTCTAAGTAGGATAATATATCCCATGCTCCACATTATTACACTTTTAGTGCCAGATAAATGGCTTTGTCACTGATATGAAAATTTACAGCAGCTGAGGATCTGCCTCTTGGAGTTTATACTAGGGTAAATCCCTGAATCATTTCCCCAAGATGATGCCAGCCATACTGCCCTTTCAGCTCCCTATTTACTAACAACTCAGAGATCAGGAAAGAAGGGACAAGATAAAATCTGGATGAAGGAAGGACAAATAAAAAGAAAAAGGTTCTTATTATCAGAGACTTCTCAAAGCACTTTATTTTTGTTTTCTTGGTGTAGAATGGCTGGGTGGGTGTTTTCGGGAGCAAACTTAATTCCTTTAAGTCCCTCTGATCTTTAGGAACTTTCTGTGCTTTGAGACCACTCAGAGCCATCTCCTGCTCAGGAGGAATTAGGGTAAGTTCTAATAACAAACAGATTTTTGAAAAGCCTTTTCTATTTTATTACAGGACCATCAAAAAGGAAACAAAAAAGGCCTGAATGGGGTTGACTTTCTTTTTGGCCTGAACAAAAGTCCCAGAATTTTTAAGACAAAAGCAAACAAACCTAATTCAAAAAAATGACACATGCCAGTGTCCCGGCTCAAAGGATAAAAACATTCTCATAAGCATTCCATCTGAAGGGAGAGCTCAGTTGGGTTCCGCTTGGCCCAGTGGAGCTAGGACTCTTGAGGATGATAGGCAAGTGATTTAGGAACTGGCCAGAGGTGTTCCAAGCTGATACATGTGGCAGAGAAATAGGAAGGCCAGGTTTGGAAAAAGTTCTAGCAAGAACTCAGTAAGTAGATGCTCTTCTTATTAGGTGAAATGTGCACTTGGAAAAGCAAAATTAAACATAATAAGAAGGAATGGTCAATAAAGTGATCTAGCAGTTCCAAGAAATGTAATATAAAATATTATTTTAACTTTTTAGTTATGGCATTTACTCATACTTCTCTTTATCACAAAGGCGTTCATGTCTAACACTGTGGACTATTTTTTCACAGAATTCAGAAATGCAACATGAAATTAGAGTTGGATACAAGTTGCAAAATTCAGGTTTGTACCTGTCCAAATTCTGGGGACACTGAGATCTGTTACCCTGGCTTGGGATCATTAATTAAAACTACTCAATTAGTCAGTTATTTATTGAAAAAAAAATCAGTGATCTGCATGTGATGTATATATTGATACAGTCTCCTCCTCCTCTCACTTACTTCTGACATACTGATGTAACCCCAATGTTCTACATAGCACTTAAATCTCTGCATTGTTGGTTTAGGCAAATGGGTTTGTCATTGAGCATTTGATAATTTACATAGGTTGAAGAGCTTCCCTTTGGAGCTTAGCAAGGTAAAACTCTATTGTAGAATTTGCCATAGGGTTGGAATCTCTCTCAGTAGGAGTGCACTTGATGTACTAGTGGCTTACTGAGGAAAATGGAAGTTGATGCCAAGGGTTCACTAAGTATACCTCTGCATCTAATGAATATGATAGAAAAATGGGTTTGTGATATATCTGGATGATTAGATAACATGATATATTTAGTTTGTAAAATAAGAATTATTGGCACTAATGCAAAGGTACAGTAAAAATACAGGTCAGAAAAGAAGACCATTAATAAATTGTGTGCCATGGCAGAACATCACAGAATCTTATGAACCCCTCCTCAAGTCAGTAAATACAGTCATCAAGCTGAAGGGACATGTCATAAAAGTACAGGGGACAAAACCTAGAAGTTTTTGAGCAGATCTGGGAAGTTAAACAATGATAATGGGAGTCTGGCTGTTCAATGTGTAATAGGATCTGCAAGATGCCTGGGAATAACAGACAACTGTCTCCAGCAGTTATTAGACTGGGCATGCTAAGAATACTAGGAAACAGGAGATTGAAAATTGAACCACCTAACTGGGTTCAAATGGAGACTCACTAGGCACGTCCCCATAAGTGGGAACGTGCATTCCCCAGGGACAAGTAGCAGCAGCACATTTGTGCTGCTTCTGGTTGTCCCTTGGGTTATGCCCCTTCATGAGGACTCTGGAGCACAGCAAGTTGCCCCGGGTAGGGTAGGGGAGGCTGAAACCAGCACCTGGGCTGGCCCTAGCAGCCTTACCTGGGATTCTGGGGGCCTCCCAGGGCTTCAGCAGCGGCAATTTGGGTGTGTAGAGACTGGCTGAAAGACAGAGCATAGCTCTGGTTGGCCAGGCTCCAGTTTTGGACAGCACACGCTGCTCACATTTGCACCGCCCCACTGTAGAAGAATGCTACAGTGCAGGGACTGCCAGCTGGCTAGCCCCACAGTTGAGCACCCTTGTGCCCCAGCCAGCCTCTCTGCAGCATATTGAGCCAGGGCAGAACAGCCATGGACTGGCAGGCTGACACTCTGGGCCCCGTACCAGCCTAAGGCTGCTATACCTTGGCTCAATATGCTGCGATCCTGAGTGAACATGTAAATGCTGCACCCAGGACAAAAACTCCAGCATGAACTGCACTGGAGTTTATTTCTACATGCTAACTGCACATGTAGATGCACCCACTGGGCGCATCTATACATGTACTTTAATATGCAGTAGACTATTTTACTGCGCATTAAAGCATCACATAAAAATTGTGACATTACACTAATGCACAGTAAAATAGTCTACTGCACATCAAGCATCACAAGAAAGTGTGCAAATATTAGCACAGCCTAGTGTGCATTAATTTAGCACCTCACATTGGAGATGCTAAATTTAATGTGCGTTAGAAAAGGTGCACTAATGCACGTGTAGATGCACCCACTGAAACATATATCTCTCTTTTTACTGAAAAGTGGTAACACTGAGTAAGATCATTTTGGACCTCTGAAATTCTAGCAAGAGGTTTGGATAGACGAGATAATAAACCAGCTAGTAATCAGTTTGGATTTCATAAAAGCTAGTAAATGTGCAATCAATTCAAGGGAAAGTGCCCTGGAATTCAATTTGTGGAAATACTATACAAAGTCATGGCCCAGGTGAAAAACCTGGTTTGTAGGCAATGCATTTGCAGTGAGCAAGTTGTTCTGCCACTACAAACTGAAAAATATAATAATAGCAACATGCTGTGCTAGGTTTCCAGCAAAGGAGATAAGATAAACCAGTGCATGATGGGCATAAGCGGCACTAGAAAATATTTGGGCAGGCTGGGCAGTGCAGAGCATGCTCGCTGGACTCTGCCCCTCCCTCCCGCAGGGCCGTTCTGGGGCCAGCATGCACTGGTGCAGTGCAAGTGCATGGTATAGCAGCAGCAGTGGTGCTGCAGCCACTGTCACCAGCCCAGTTTAGGGGCACTAAGCCCCATTAGCTCTGGCCTTCCACCGCCTATGGTGATGGGTTTGCCTGGTTGTAGTAGATACATAGAAAATAGAGGTTCTGTAGTTCTGTATCAGCTTGAAAGCTATTGGACATAGTTTTTTTTACATCCTCAAAGCCTAACTAAGCAAGAACTTTTATTGGTAAAACATAGTAATTGTGCGCAGGAGCCATGATGCTTGCATTTCGTAAAATCCCCCATGCAGTAGTATCTGGTGAGGGCACCAGTGGACTTATATTGCCTGGGAAAGGAATATTGCCTGGGAGAAACACATTTAAGGACTTATGCTTCTACCAAACCAGACACCTTTTACTTACAACGCAAGATCCATGAGCCTGGCAACGCAAGATACACTGTTGTCTCTGATATTGGCACCATCCTGAAGGGAGTTTCTGCCTGTGTTAACTCTATCCTATACTTGTCCGTCACCAGAGCAGTCAGCTATTTGGAGGAGACCACAGATTTCCTCAGAAACTTGATTTCATTGACAAACTTATAACAGTGACCACATGACATCTCTATACCAACATCTCCCATAAGGAACAATTACATGACATAAGGACTATTATCCCTGATGGTGGCACCACTTCTGTTTCCATTAAGCTCTCCCTCACACAGCTATTTCAGATGAGAAGATTCACTGTACCTACAAACAAATGGCTCTGCCACAAGTATGTGCATCCATCTCCCTTGCCTCCCTGCACTGATACACCTATGGGAAGAGGTTTGAAAGAGTTGGCTTGGAGTAGTTCCACAAGCCTAAGTAGGACCCCTAGATATGCTTTGGGAAGGATCTGGACAGTGCTTACCTGATTACAAACAATTGGGTCTCAGGACCAAACCCAAAGTTAGGCACAGAAAGGAACATCTGAGAAGATAGAAGAGGGACAGCATTTTTATGGGTCAACACCAAAACCAAAAATGCAGCTGTGGAAGCTGAGGTCTGGAGAGCTGTGGCAGGTTCCCCAGTAGATCAAAATGCCCAGAATCTCTCCCAGCCTGTAGATTTCACTGAAAGTAAATCAGGCTGAGAGAGAGAGAGAGAAGCTCCAAGACCATTTGAATGGAAATAAAATTACTATGGGCTGGTGATGTGAAAAAGTTCTGACAAAAATTACCAAGGACGTAAATAGATACATACATAGTTTAACTGGCATCATGTGTAATTCATAAAACATTTATTTTTTCTGTTCAGGATGTGCCTCTGAATACCACTACCTCAGACTCCATTGAGCATTGGAAAGAGCGGAGATTGGGGTGTAGTTATGATGGGGTTTAAGTAAAGCCTCAGTGATGCTGAGAAGCAGGGTCACCATTCTGTATTTAGAATGTATAAGTAAGACTTAGATCACCTCTTTTCTCAGGTCAGACAACTATAGATGCTACCAGTCAGTGCCAAACAAGTGAGTTCAGCCAGGTGCCAAAGTATGGATGTGGGAAAATGTTGCCGATGGCTGAATGCAAATGCAGAGAGACTGGTTATTGTTGGCGGAAGGTATGCGGCTGAGAGCAGAAGTAGCCAGAAGCACCAACAACAACAAAAAAACGGAAAGAGAAGCACAGAAAACCAAGATAACAGTGAGAGAGGATTTGCACAGCCTTAGACACAGGCAATTGATATTTTGGCCAAAATGAATTAAAAAACAAAAAAAAAATCCAAACACACAATTCTGATAAAAATGGAACAAACTATGAAGCAAGAACCCAGGTGTCCCCTCTCCCAGGTAACAGCCCTAAACACGAGCCTATAGAGCTAGTGGGCGTATCTACATGAGATTCTTCAAGTGCAGTCGACTAATTCGAGGCACTTTCTCTGGATGCTTGGAGACATCTAACTTGCCTGAGAGGACTTGAACCTACATCCCCTATCTTCCAGAATAGTACTTTAATCAATCCTATAGACACATGCAGGCAGCCTGCTCTGATGTGCTGGAAATCCAATGTGTCAGAGCAGACTTGAGTAATCGAGTCTGCTGGAGCATGGAAATTGATGTGCTCCGGCAGCTTTTCACATCACGTGTATCAGCGTCCTTGTGCATCCCCATGCTGAAAAAAATGGCAGCCAGGTGCTTTGAAATAAAATAAACATTTTCAGTGAGCTGTAATTCAGAGCACCCTGCTGCCATTTTTTCAGCGAGGGAACACTGATGTACATGATGCACAGGTGCTTTTCATTCGTACGGCTTACTAAGTAAAGCACCTAGTGCTGCATCCGAGACAACGTGTAAAAAAATGCCCTATGTTGTATTGTATTCTGGAGTAGCTCTCTTGTTGAAGCTGTTCCACCTTATATAATTACTTAAAGAAAAAGAGACAAAGTGAGAGAGGGTGCATCTACACGTTCAATAATGTGCTGTAATTACGGCACATTAAGTTAAGTACCTGTAATGACAAGTACTAACAATGCACCATAATTGGTGCTACTGTGCATTAACTCAAATGAACAGTCTCTTTGTGATGTTAATGTGCAGTAGACTAAGTCTACTGCACATTAACATGAGTTTTGCTTGTTGTGCTAATGTGCAGTAGAGTTAGTCTATAGAGTAAAAGCATTCTATTTGGATATTTTCAAAACTGAAGTTTTGAGTGTGAGTTTTTAAAAAACTTAATTTGTTTTTAAGTACAAGTTTTTTTTATATTTAAATAAGTCCAGATCCAAACTAATTGTGTTCAATTTTTGTAGATTTGAAACAAAATGTTTTCAAAATTCCATTTTATGAAAGTGTTGATATTACTGGTTTTCATTCTAGAATGGGAAAAAAATTCCAAATAATGGAATTACTTGTGAAACAGAAAATCCAATTCCTGACCAGTTTCAGTTACCTCTTTGGTATGCTCTCCTGTTTGCTCAGCCCCACAGAAGTCTCTTTTAGGGATTGTTTGGAAGAGATAAGAAGGGGGCCTGGTAGTGAAAATATGTAGAGATGTAAGCCTAAAGTTATGTTTATTATAGTATTGCATACTGTGTAAAAGAAAATCTTTTTAGAAGCCATTACATAAGTCATGATGCTATTACTGGCTACCCCAAGCCTCTTGATATATACTATGCTACATAAATATGGCACAGTGTATTCTACTACAGAATGCCAATTAATAAAGAGCTGTAAACCACAAACGTCAGCACCTTTCTATACCACAAACTTTCTGCTCAAGGTGTAAGACATTTCTTCCACCTTCCCTTTTCCAAAGTAAACCTACAACACAGTGCATATTTAAAAAAAGGTGGGGGGGGAGGAAAAGAAGAAAATTTTGCCTTGGTGAGAAAAAGACGGAAAGAAAGAGCAACTCATGAAAAGTCAATTAAGGCCCAATACGTAAAAAAAAATACAAAATCTAAGACTCAGCACACTACGAGGTGTTCAGAAGCTATGGCGATTAAACTTCACAGAAACATTAATAGACTAGTCTAGATAGGCACTTAAGTACATGTGACCTGATTTCTGAGATGTCTACTAACCACAACCCCACTGATTTAGACACACACACACACACACACACACACACACACACACACACACACACACACACACAAATCACACAGAACATCTAACTTGAAACCAGATCTCGTTCTTCATTCTGTGCTTTGTTCATCCTTCCTGCCAAGAAGATTATGACAGATCTTTTCCTTCCTACAAATGCTCAGTCTGTCTCTGGGCTGCTGTTAAGTAAACAAACTAGCTTAATAGTACACAAATGACAATAGTATCGTCAAGATAGAGATAAAACTGCTTTCAATGACACTGTACTAAGGAAAATTCAGAGGAAAAATGGAATGGGTTTGTTCTTGACAGGGGTACCATAAAAGATATGCAGCTTGGTTGCCTTTAGGTATTATCTTTCTTAAGGAGGAAAGTATTTATACAACAAACTTTTATAAAACTTTAAGATTTTAAGATTAAAGCCTAATTTATTGAAGACAATTGAGAAGATCCCATTGATTGCAATGTATCATCATCGTTCTCCTTATTCTTTTCAAGAAGATATTCTTCTTCTTTGTTCACTACATATTTATTATTTACAGGGTATTAACCCATGACACCATCCTCTATTTCAGGACTGTCCAACATCCAGAAAGCTGGGGACCACAGAGCTGGGCACCACACACTGCATGAGAAGATAGGCTCCCACCCACTGCAATGGCTACCTAGGGCCCACCCTTCCTTCACCCCCATACTCATATAGAGTGGGCAGCCCAGCTCCCCATCTCTCCTGGCTGTGCACACCATGCAAGCTGCCAAGCTCTCTACTTCATACAGCAAAGGCAGTTTTGCATTGTGCAGCAATGCCCTCCCCTCCTCCTCCTGTGGGCATACTCACCTGCAGTGTGAGCAGCTGACTCCCTTGCTTTTTGCACATGTAGTTTGGGCACTCTAGCTCCTTCCCAGCCTCTGAGGCAGGAACAACCTGGGGTACAGGGAGTGGCAGTGAGGTTGGAACCTGAGGGCCACATGTAGCCCAAGGGCAACTAGTTGGATGACACTGCTTTAGTGAAGGAAAGCAGGCTAAAGAATGCCCTAACACTAGGAAGTATTAGCTCTTGGAATACAGGTTTCCCTCCATTTATGCGGTACATGTGTTCCAGGAAAAGTGTGCATAAATCAAATTTGCATAAAGGGGGCAGCACCTGGCTCTTCCCGGCCCTCAGCAGAGGCACTGGGAGGGCAGGTTGTGGGGGTGAGCTACAGCAAATTTTGGGGTGGCAGCAGCCCTCCTCCCATTGCCATGGTCTGCCCTGAGCACCAGGAAGAGCCTGGTGCCACCGCTGGCCCCAGACAGTAGCGGCAGCCTGCTCTTATCCCACGTGCAGATCTGGGGGCACGTGCCCCCCAGGAAGAGCCCAACAGAGCCCCCCAGCCCTCCTGGGCTGCACGTAGCAGCAAGAGCCATACCCCTCTCCCCCTGTCCCACACCCACTCACAGTTTCATCTGCTTTTCTCCCTGCTGTACCTCGGGAGCAGCTGACAGGCGGCACCGCACCCCTGCCGCCTGCCCCTTCTCTTACAGACTTACCTAACTATGCCCCAGGCCTCCACTTGACCCCACTCACCCCAGCCCCTGCTGCAGTGGCCCCAGGAGCAGCTGACACCCCCTGCCTACACCACGGCATGGCGCAGCCCAGGGGCTGGGGCAAGCGGGGACAAGTGGAGCCCCAGAGCCAATCACATTAGAGTGAATTTACCTCGCATATAAATGAATACGGGGTATAAAAAGAGTCATCGCATAAGAGCAAATTTCCATATACAGAACCCACATAAAGTTGAGGGAAACCTGTAGTTCCTCTAGAAAATTGGTTAAACTCACTAGTGAGTTTTAACTATATTGAACTAAACACTATTAAGTTTAAAGTAGGGAATAATCGAAAGGTGGCAGGGAGACAGAATGGATGATCTAGTAGACACTTCTCATCTCTAAATCCTATGATTCTACAAAGCCAGTACAGTTTCACAGGATAGGTTATTTGTGTGTCAGAATACAGTGCGCCACCTGAAAAAAATTAAGAGACAATAATAGTTCAATCAGCCTGTGAATCACCAAAAATTGCAGTAACAGTATCCTTGGTTTTTTAAGAGGAAGTATGCCTGGTGTTTGAAAGAACATTCTTTGTGCACAGTGACTTTTAAAATATGGGCTACATCTCTATTATACCAACCTTTCCAAATTAATGAGTGATGAGGAATTTGAGAAGTCTGGTGCACATGTGGCTTGGCAGGTGCTTTATATTTAAAGGCACATGCGGTTGTGTCAAATTGTGTAGAGCTGCTCTAACCATAACCTCTGAGAATCCGTCATTGTTTACTTTAACACTATCATAAGCACATCTGGGTAATTCTTTAAAAGAATGGTAAAGGTAATTAATAATGAATTGGATTGCAAATCTGATAAAGTACTTATGATATCCATATTAGTACCGAATGAATTTATCATGGTTACTGTTATTATAAAATATTAAAAGAATAATAATTTGGGCCAATATTTGAATGTGTTACAGCCAGGTATAATAATGCTTTCAAGAAGCATTGGGGTTTTTTTTGGAGATATTATAATAGCCTTGCAAATGATTTTTTTTTTTTACATTTAAAGGAAATATACTTTTTCATCATTCTCCAGACATAGGACATAAATTGATTCTGTGTATTTCATCTGCTAAGTTTTCATGATAATTTTGCAAGATTTTATTACAGCAATGGGACAAAATTCACTGCACCTTCAACTGTCTTTACAAAGGCTTTATTGTACGAAGGGTATAGAAATACTGCGATTCTAAATAATTGCAAATGACTAGCTACAATGGCCCCCATTCGATTTTATAAATTGGCCTGGCTACATTTAAGTCAATGAAGCAATGTCAGTTTACAGTAGCCAAGGGTCTGACCCAATGTGCCAATGAAAGTAAGAATACTGTATGGAATCTGGTGGAAGCTTAACATTAGAAGTATGACATATTTGAGCCATGCATCAGTAAGAAACCTTGAACCAGAATATCACATACTTGGACTAAGCATCTAGCAGTTAATATATAAAGTTTCCTAAAAAAGAAGCCAAAAATGTTTTCATTATTCACCACTGACATAAAAGTCATTTAACACCAGGATGGGAAGTTTCTGCCACACTCACCAAGAGAAAGAGGTCTTGTGATAAACCTGCTTGGGAACAGGAAGAAAAGACAGTGTACTCTTGACATATATTATCCAGCTATTTCCATTTACAGCAATGTCAATCCTCAACTGACTTTGAACTGACTAGTTTTGAAATGTCAAACCCTGTGGGATTTCCAGAGCTTAACATCACAGTAAGTCAGCTCAGTGCAGAAAACTGCACACATCATGTCCCTTCAGGAGCACGAGGTCAGTTCTTCATATAGCTCTATCTGCATTTCTTTGGCAGTTACTCCCACATCTACTTTTCTACCCACTTCAACTTCTCCCTTTCTACATAACCTCATTTTGCATCTTCATTTCCAAAACCTTCTCCTGGATGGCCTCTTTCTTCTCTCAAATTTGCCGTGCAAAAATCTTGCGCTTGCCCTCAAACCTTCTCTTCTGCTCCTTTAATTAGCTAATTACTCCACTAACTTTTCTAAGATATCTCCTAACAAATGTAGGTACGTGGTTGCATACCAATTTTGCATCTTTATAACTCCATTGGCTTCATTAAAATGCTCTTGATTTATATCAGTATGAGATGTGACTCAGACTCAGTGGCCATGTCCACATGTGTTATGAGAGTTTGGTTCACCAGGGTCAACTAGCAGCAGTGCACCTTGAACTGCTGCTACTTGCTCCTGGGGAATGCCCATGCCACCCAAACTCTGGCATGTGGCAAGTTACCCTGGAGGGAAGGCCGGGGCTGGCACTATGCTGGCCCCAGCAGCCTTACCTGGGGTTCTCGGGGCCTCCCCATGCTGAAGCAGCAGTAATTCTGCTGTGTGGAGCCTGGCTGGCAGCCACAACACACCTCCAGGCGGCCTGGCTCTGCTTTTGAGCAGCATGCACTGCCCATGCATGTGCTGCTCCACATTTTTTCTCCATGTTTATCCAAGGGTCAAAAACCCCTCCACACTGCTCCCTTGCAGCATGGAGAACAACTGAATGTGCAGTATGTGGCACCAGAGATGCGTCTGCACCACCACATACTACACAGCTACACTAGTTTGGATGCAGACAGTGAGTTTTTTCTTCTCGCTTTCTCTCTCCCCCTCCTTTTCACAAATCCTGTTGGTTTTCCTCTACACTTCATTTAAAATCTCCCTCTCCAATTCCACCACTAATATCTTAGCCTATGCCTTGGGCACCATGTATCTTGGTTTGTACAACTTCTTCCTCTCTTATCCTCATTTGTTTTAGTCTGCTATGATGAGTTTGCTGCCTACTTTGCAGGCAAAATTGCACACATCTGGTATGGCTTGGCAACCACCATTTTTGCTTCAGTCAGAATCTGAGACTGAGGAAGCTCAGTCTTGTCCTCCTTCTATAGATTAGTTTAAATTGTTATTACCCACTGATATGGATTATGTGCTTGAAAGGATGAGGCAATCAGCTGTGAACCAGGCCCATGCCCATCCTGGATTGTAAGTCAGCCAGGGGAGACTGGACCTTATCATGCATCCACAGGTGCATCTCAAGTAGGGCCAAGGAGGTGATCCTCCCCCTCTATGCGACACTGGTCAGGCCACAGCTGGAGTATTGTGTCCAGTTCTGGGCACCCCACTTCAAGAGGGATGTGGACAATATTGAGAGCTTCCAGAGGAGGGCCACCTGCATGATCCAGGGACTGCAGGGCAGACCCTACAATGAAAGGTTATAGGACCTGAACCTGTTCAGCCTTCACAAGAGAAGGCTGAGGGGGGGCCTGGTGACCGTCTATAAACTCACTAGGGGGGACCAGAAGGGTTTGGGGGAGACCTTGTTTCCCCTAGCGCAGCCCGGGATAACAAGGAATAACGGCTACAAGTTGTTGGAGACTAGGTTTAGATTAGACATCCATAGGAACTACTTCACAGTTAGGGTGGCTAGGATCTGGAACCAACTTCCAAGGGAAGTGGTGCTGGCTCCTACCCTGGGGGTCTTTAAAAAGCGGCTCGATGCCTACCTGGCTGGGGTCAATTGAGCCCAGTTTTTCTTCCTGCCCAGGCAGGGGGTCGGACCAGAAGATCTGCAAGGTCCCTTCCGACCCCACTTCTATGATTCTATGATGCACTCTGCCCCTGTATCCACTACTCAGTCTTCCAGTCTCAAGTTCAAAACAGAACAGAAACACAAGCCAGCTGCTTCACAAAACAAATATTCTTCCTCCCTCAGGGTAAACATTGTCCACAGGGCCTACCTCTATCAGAATCACCTCACTTACGGTTGCCAACCCTCCTGGATTGGCTGGGAATCTACCGGAGTCGCCATCAACCTCCTGATGACTATTGAAATCAACCCAGGAGATTGATATTGTGAATGGGTTGAACAGGACAATTAATGACTAGAGGTGCACCGATACATCAGTCCCATATTGGATTGGCACCAATATAAGGAAAATTGACAGTATCGGCAATTGGCTTTTTTTGGCTGATGTGGCTGATAAGGTCACCGATAAATGCCCCGTGCATGCGCACAGCCACAGCACAGCACACAGGCAGCCAGGAGCATGGCCCAGCAGCATGGAGAGCAGCCAGGTCCAGTTGGTAAGTTTGTTGTGAGGGAAGGGGGGTGGGAGGGGCAGATTAAGGACACCGCAGTGAGGGAGGGAGTGGGGCTGGGGCAGGGGCAGCTCATCCAGGGGGCATGGGGGGGGGGGAGGAGAGTCAGCTCCCGCTGCTGCATGCACCCTTGGAGGGCATGGGTGGGGGTGCCCATGGATCTGTGCGCAGAATGAGGGTGGACTGCCACTGTGGGCTGTGGCCAGGGGTGGTGCCAGGCTCTTCCCAGCAGGGGATTGGGCTGGGGCTGCATTTGGGACAGCCAGCGGTGCTGGGAGGGGGGCTACAGCAAATATTGGAGTGGCTACAGCCCCCCCACCCAACCTCCCTCCCAGTGCTGCTGCCGCCCACCCTGAATGCAGCCCAGCACAGCCTCCCATCAGGAAGGGCCCAGCACCACCCCCAGCCCCAGCCCACAGCAGCAGCCCACCCTTACCCCACACACAGATCTGGAGGCACATGCCCCCATTCCCTCCCAGAATGCATGCAGCAGTAGGAGCTATCCCCCTCATGCCCCCCAAATGGGCTGCTCACAGCTCTGTCCCACACTCTGCCCCCAGCTGTGTAGTGCCTGCTCCAGCCCCACTCCCTCCATCACTGTGGGGACCTCAATCTGCCCCCTCATGGACCTTCCCTCCCACCTTCCCCCACAACAGACGTACCAGCCAGACACTGCTCTTCAAGCTACCTGGCTGCATATTGGCAATCAGATTAGTATCGACTGATATCATTCATTAAAAATCGGCCATTTGTATTGGCCCAAAAAACCTCTATTGGTGCACCCCTATTAACGACTTTACATCATGTTGGGGGAAAAAATCTCCTGGAAAAGCTTCAGTCAGAGTTGGCAACCCTAATCTCACCTCAGCTCCCCTAGGTGGTTTCGATGCCTACATGACCATTTCTAACACCCCCTCTCTCTCCTGGAAGATCATCTCCATGCAAGGACCTTCCCTCATATGGTCAGAGACTAGGCTTATATCCCTAAGCCTTCCAGCCATGTGATTGGATCTACTGCATCCAGGGACCAGGTGCAGCTAATTGCCTCATTAGGCCCCTGACCTTTTTAGCCCTTGGTTCAGTCCACCTGAGCTGCTATTTCTTGCTGCCCTTCCTGGCCCCAGGTTTCCTACCCTCTCAGGCCTAGCTTCCCTGTTACAATGTTATTATTTTGTTTTATTTATGCTAGTTGCCCTATTAAGTTGTTCCCTTTCCCTCACTAAAAGCCACCCTGAACCTTTCTTGAGAAGGGCAGCATACAAATTGCATAAATAAATAAATAAAAAGTTTATTTTAACTCACCTCTAACCACTCAAAAACACATTACTCTCTTCTTTGAATCCTTCATTGGCTTTTGCATTCTTTCTGTGTTGAGCTCAGCCTCCTTATTTTTCCTTCCAAAGCAATTCACAGCTGTACTGCTGATTTATCATTTATCATTTTGCCCTTATTCCCACTGGCATACCATTGCTGTCCTTGCTCTGCCTAAGTCTCCTTCCTGGCTACCTACATTGCACATTCCCGCACTACTCAATGTTCACCTTTATGATTGGAACTGTCTCCCTTTCATACAGCCTGTTCATGAGCACCTTCACCAGAAATCCTTCTGTTACAATTAATCGGTTTTTATTTGGGGTTTTTTTAAACCAAGCCTTCTTTTCAACACAGTTCTTCTACAAAGCCTTTCTATACTGATCAGTCTTCAACCTTGCTCCTGCTTCGAGTGTACATTCACATTAGTTGCCATGTAATATTTCTGTCTAAATCAGGTTGCACACTCCTTGAGGAACTGTATGTCTGTGTAGCATATTGCTGGCCCTCAACACTTTAAAATATAATTTTAGCCCTTCAAAATTATGCCTTTATTTCTTCCTGAAAAACAGTTTTCTTGCTTACCATATATTTTCTCCTCCTCTTTGATCCTACAGTGAAATCATAGTGGTGTATTTGTGATAGTACAGTCTGTTCCATGGCAACAAACTATGACGACACAAACACAGGATTTATGACTTCTCTACAATCTAACCAAAGGAGCAGCTGGATTCCAAAGAAAAAAACTATTGTTGAAATACCAACAGTCTCTAACAAGTGCAATAAAATAATTGGGAACACACAACACACTGGCTAATTAAATGTCTTTCTATATACATTTACAGGTTTTTATAAACTTGTTCAATTGAGCAAGTCCCTCATTTGGAGGTGGAAATATATTTTAAAATAACTGAAAAAAACTTTTTGCAGCAAAGTACTAAAATTTAAAACACTCTGACAAGTTAAACAGAATGGGAAAAAGGGGGTATGATTACGAGATAATACATAAAAGCATTTCACGGCACATATTTCTCACATTTGAACTGCCGGTCCACTGAAGTCCCAGTGACGTTTAAGGATGTACTTGCGTAGATTATTTACAAGAACTAAGCAATGATTAATAAAAAGAATGAACTTTGAAAACATCCTCTCTGATGTTTTTGTTATAAAAGTAGGCCCAGCTTTGTAATCAGAAATCGTCAGAGAGTAGCATATCCCAAACTGGAATGAATCACAACTAATTTCCTGCCTTCACTCACTAAAAGCAGAGCAGAAAAATGAAAAGCTTTAAAAGTGGCTACCTATTCATTGGAAGATAAGACATACTTGACAAAAAAAATTCTGATGTTGAAAAGTGGAAAGTGTTTCACGTGAATGTTCCTAAAATATTTATTGTTAAGGTAATACTGCGATAATCTCACAGACCCTCAAATCTCAAAATATGTTCCAAATATTAGCTCAATGAGTTGCTCTAGAGCAGGTGTTCAACCTCTTGCCCAAGGGGAAAATGCAGCCTACGGAGCCTTGCAAACTGGCCCACAGGGCTCCCCATAGGTAGGGAAACTTGGCAGCAAGGAGCAGTGGTAGTTAATAATGTCACCCCTCCCAGCTGCCAAAATCCTAAATTCCACATGGTGGATCAAAGCCAGGCCATGACTGTCCCCTAGCAAGACCTGGTTGGGGCTGGGCCATGCCCCCTTCTTCCCATGGGGCCAGGCCACACCCCCTTCCTCCCACAGAGCCGAGCCATGCCCCCTCCCAGTGAGCAGCTGGGTTGTGACGGGGCCACACATCCTTCTCCCCTGTGGCTCTTGGACACACCCCCGCCCCCTCACCAGGCTGGATCGAGGCTGGGCCATGCTCCCCTGCCCCACCCCCCAACCAAAGGCTGGTTTGAGGTTGAGCCAAGCCCCCTGTCCCCATACAGCTTATCAGAGCTGGACTGCCCCCTGCCCCCCTCCACATGACTGGATGGGGCCCCACAGCACCCTCTCTGGGCACCAGATTGGGACCATCAGCTGGATCCAGCCCACAGAGAGACTTGGCCCTGGCCATCTGGTCTGCAGGTCGAAAAGGCTTGAGCACCACAGTTCCAAAGGAATGCATCGGTGGTGGACTATTCTGGTCACTTTGAGAACAGCATTCCTTGTAGTAGTTAGAAGTTTTGAAGATTAAGACAAAGTCTATGAAGTGGATCCAACCAAGAGCATTGCCATTGTTGGTCACTATAATTGGCTTGCTACTGAATAATATCTCACCTACGAAAGATTCTGCCTACAACTGTTACTTAGCAGAGAACATAGCCATATATATAATCTCTATACATTTTATGCACTATCTTCTGGTCACACATAATTAAAAGAAGACATTTCTAGGGACCACTGCTATCTGGCTCTCCAAAATCCAAGCAAATGAGTCAAAAAAGACCCCATGAATGTGTCCAGATATGCGTGGACATTTGGTTCCCTGGGGACAAGTAACAGGGGTGCACTTGCATTGCTGCTTCTTGTGCCCAGAGAATGCCTGTGCCACATGCGTTTTAGCACTGTGCTGGCCCCAGCAGCTTTACTTGGTGTCCTGGGGGCCTCCTGGAGATGCAGCCATGGTGATCCTGCTGGACAGAGCCTGGCCAGCAGCCACAGCATGGCTCCAAGCAGCCCGACTCCTGTTTTTAGCAGGGCATGCTGCCTGAGTGTGCTCAGCTTTGGGTTTTTTTCTGCAGGTTGGTTTGTTTTTTTTTACCCCTGGATAGGGGTAGCTTTCCATTTTAACTAGCTGATCACCTGTTCTTCATTTAGCATTGTAGTTGGTAGTTTTGAAGTCTTATGGTGCTTCAACACGTCTTTGTGTGCAAGGTTTATCTGTGTGGGAAGGTCTTGAAAATAGGTAATGCAAATAGTGATTCTTGCAGTTTCAAGAGAATGTCTTTTCTGTGACATTCTTCTTAGTACACAGACAAGGTGGGGTTCTGAGGATGAACATAGGCATTCTAGATTAACACAGCACTTTATATTTTAAAGTAGTTCTGCTGGACATATCTTGTGTCAAAAACGAATGACATGTAAAAAAACAGCTAAACACCTGATTTGTTCCTACAATTCAAAGTAGTAAGTATGGAGACTCAAATTTCTGCCAACAATTCAAATGAGGATCTGAAAATACAAAGGTAGATTATATAAGAAGGCAGACATCCTAGTTTACTCTATAATCTATACTCAGAGGTAAATTTTCACAGAAGTACACATATGTGACTGCCGTGCACACAAATGGGAGTATGCTTACCACTGCGCAAATACCTAAGTAAGCATGCCATTGTTTGTTTGCAAACTTGAGTTATGAAGTGAACTATTCTTAAATACAACCAAGTTATATGATTCTTAAAATTCAAATTTAACAAACGAATAAATGAAACCTGAAAACAGATATGAATTCTACAGGTCAAAGAATGTCAATACATATTTTTCTCTGTCATTTGAACAGAAGCCTAGGAGTCAGCTTGTCGGAGGTCTATTTTCTTCTCTACCACAGACTCATTAAGATCTTTCAGCCAGTTCCTTAACTTCTCTAATGTCTAAATTCCTTTAACTTCTGTGAAATGGTTAAGCTATGGTATCATTTACGCCCACAGACTTGAGAGTTTAAGTCACATTCTGCCACCTCCCCTCACAATCGGAACGTCTACACATGCAGCTATGCCACCATAGCAATGCACTACAACGACATAGCATCCATGGGCAAAAACCATGATGCCGCTGCTATATCACCATAGCAACATGCTCCCTCTTTATAGCACATTGCTATGGCAACATAGGGGCTAAAAATAACTGCGCGTCGCCTGACTGGCGCAGTACCAAATGACGACACAATAACAATGGCGCCGTAGGGGCACATGTAGATGCATCCAGTGAATCTCACTATGAAAATGGTACTATTGACTTCAATGGAAACATGTGCCTAGTAAAGTATTATTCAGTATAGAATCTGGCCCTCAATGTTTTTAACATGCTTTGGGATAACTGAAAAGAGTTATAAAATGTGCCTGTTGGATCATCACCTCAACAAAAGCCATTGTTTGCTTCTTAAGTAGAAGCCCTCAATGTCCTTGGTTGGTTTATAGATTGCACCTAAGAGAAAATGCTGCATAATTAATAATAGGCAGATCCTAGCAAAGGTTCCCTGTACCCATGACTATACCATGGATTATCACAGGAAGCTGATGACATCCAATTCAAAGATGATTTTGTTACCCTGATGACAAAAGAATCCTCAGTGCCTTTCAGAACTGCTATGTACTCCTGTGTCTCCACAAGGAAACCAAGCAAACCAAAGAAAACACTGTCCACAGGAGTTGCAAAGAATGATGTGTATAATGAAAAGCCTAGCGTGCCTAACATACCACGGGAACAAGATCCATAAAAAATAACCATATATCTTTATGTTACAAACAATTCCTATGTACATTTATAAAGATATAAAACTGTTAGTAAAATGGAAGCTATTTGAGGCTTGTAAAAGAAAGCAGAGCATATTATCTGGATTATTTCCATTTTGGACATATCTTTTTACTTAACCCAGTATGAATGTTTTATATTAAAGCATTTAAATATTGGAAAAGGTTTTGGGTTACAGACTGATAGTAATTCCATAAAAGTAAATTATTTTTCCATATCCACAAAATCTAATTAAACATGTGAAAACAAATGTTTTGTGTAATATTTAGAGTAATTCTTCATTGTTTTCAAGAATAATGAAAGATCTTAGTAATTCACTGTGGACTGGTTTGTTTTTTTAAAGTTTTGTGAATGTGAGGCTGGTGCCTGGCTTCCTTATCCTGATGCATAATATTTCTCTGTATTTTCTTTTTCTTTTATTATTTTTTGGCTGATTTTGGCTTAATTGTTTTTTCTAGGTTTTTGTGGTTTTAAGAAGTGATGGATTGTAATATTGGTAGTTTCTAAGAAGTTGTAAACACAAACTTTTGGGCAATAGATCAAGTCTCCAGGCTCATCGTGTTCTCCAGGCTCAGTGCCACCTCCAGCTTTTTGTCTCCAACCCCACCCCTAGACTCTTGCTTTTTAACTTTTTGCTTCTTTTCTATAACATTTTTGAAAAAAGTTATATCCTACTGCTAAAATCATGATGGAAGCAGCATTATCATCTCTTTCTGGCTTTTCTGCATTTCATATTGCTTGCCCACACTTTATTGAAAAGGCACCTGCTAAAATCATCATCATCATCATCTCCCAGCATTCTGACCATATGACACCACTATATTCTTCTCCCTTTCTTCATCCAGTTTGAACCTGTCACCTTAGTTTCAACCTTAGCACACCCCTTTTATCTACATCTTTGCTCTTTCTTCTCCCTTTCCTCCACTTCCACTTCAACGCTGTCAAAATTTCTTCTTAATTGTTGCTTTGCAGTCTTGTCGGCAGACTTTCTTCAATAACACTCTTTATATCTGAACTCTATCTGCCTCTGTCTTTCTATCAAAGCATTCAGAGCATGCTTATCATCTATGAGGTCAGATTTCTGTTTTCTGGCTTCACTGCTGTGCTCTTCACTGGTTCTTCCAGGATGATCCTTATATGTAAGATCACACTGGAGGAGACAGCAAGGTCAACTACACTGGCTTCTCTTTTAAAGAGCCCATAGGCAAATATCTGAGCATTACTACAACTTTTCTTGAGACCAGGATCTTACAACATTGTTTTTCATGTTGTCAAAAGCCTGGTTGCAATGAAGTTATCTTTGATTTTTTTCTGCATGTTTGTAAAATAAGTTGCTGTTTTAGCTTTGCAAGGATGTTGTGTCGTTAGGAAAAAATAGCTAAGAAAGAAGTAGCATATACATTTTAGTAGACCGCAGTATTTTTATATCAACTGTTCATTACCTGGGTTCAAAATCCACTCTTTTGTTAAGATCCTTTCCAAAAATGAACTGAGAATTACACTTACATTTTCAATAAATTTAAATGATTTAATCAAATGACTTTATGAGACAATGACAGTGAAACTTAGGAGAAAAAGAAACTGGCAAAAAGTGAGAGGTTTGGTTTGCAGAGCTGATTTTACTTCAACACAATGCCCCAAAGACTGTTGTAGTACAACATTACAATACAGTTAAATGAACAGATGTGTTCACCAACCATACGTTCATAAAATAAAAGGTAACCTTTTTATATGCATGGCTATTGGCTACAAAAGGAATAAGAAGAGAAAATAGCACATTCCATTCCAGGAAACAGTAGACTATCTAACCCATGCAGAATGGTTGGCTTATATCTCTCCTTTATATATTCTATAATACCAGAGACATAAAAGGTTAATTAATCATCAACAGTGTAATTAAAATTTTGCCCTTGCTGTTATATCCTATCTGATGTATTTATCGTATGTGGCTGGTTTCTGTGAAGTTAATATGGGCATACATTTATAGGCAATGTAATACACAGCTTTACAAGTTTGACTAGTTATCTGTAGGAAACTAAACCATAAAATGAGTAATTTTATAAAAGAGATGCTAATTAAACAACTAAACAACAACTAAACAACTTGCAGGAAACTAACTGCTCCAATTTATATAAATAAAAAAATCCTCTACTTTTTTTTCCAGAAGTCTGGTTGTGTATTTGGCAAATTCCAACTGTCCTGGAACTTCACTTATAAACGGTATGAATCATGAGACAGAAATGGCAGAAGGATGTTAGCCTTTGTGTGCGGTGATAAGATGCTATCGTCAGACTATAAGAAGATTAATGGCATCATGCAATGAAAAACACTGTTTCATGAAGAGACAGTACCATGACAAAGGGCATTTTTTCAAGGTTTATTCCTGTCAAAACCTTTTAAAGATGACCTCAGCTCCCAATCTATCTCTATGTTTCATGACAGAAACCTTGAAATGATACCCTTAGGTAGGATGGAAATCCTCCAGAGAGTGATGACTTTTCTTTATTAATACAGGGATATTTGAATTGGAACGTGCCATGAAACCCTTTCATATGAGACCTACAATTTAATTTGTGCAAAAAAATTCCCCTTCATCAACAACATAGGATCATAAGATCATACAAAAGTAGGTCTGAAAGAGACTTCACAAGGTCATCTAGTCCAGCCCCCTACTCAAGGCAGGATTGACCCTGACTAAACCATCCCAGCCAAGTGCTTATCTAACCTGCTCTTGAAAATTTGCAAAGATAAAGATTCCACAAAATCATGAAAATCTTCAAAGAAAAGCAAAGTCTTCAGAGATGTAATCGCGCTCAAAGGACAATGGATAGACAGCTTTCAAAAGAAAGCCACAGCAAGCTTTGTGAACTCTTGGAAAGGTGTCACAATTTAGTTGTGTGTGGCTCTCAAAAAAGACATGGACTCATTGTGTAAAGCTTTTCAAGTTCTGCTGCAAATATAGTTCACCGTCAGGGACTGTGAACACTAAAAATTTTTGCAGTGTTAACATTTTTGATTTGCTGATAGATACGTGAATGAAATGAGAGGCCAAATCCCTAAATAGTGTGAAAAGACATAATTCCACCACTGGAATCAGTTGAGGGTCTAGCTCCAAAAGCTAACGTTGATTTTGAACATGCTCTGTCTATAAACACATTCCTACTACATTTCTCACTACTGATACTCAATATCAGAATCTTTTACCAAGAAGCTTCAGTTGTTCCTACTGAGATTCCGTGAATAAAGAATCATTCCAATGACATCATTACAGCTACACCCAGGGAAGCTGGATGAGAATCAGGAAAATCAAGGAAGTCAGATTCTGTTCAAGTTTACATTGAAGGCTCAGTCCTCTGTGTTAGAATAAGACTCCTGTGTCTTTTTGGTCTTTTAGCTTTTCACCAGCTTGTTAACTTTTTCTCTTTTTTGATCTTGAAGGTAGGAATAATGCCTGCCACCTGCTGTCAAGACTCTTCCCAATTGACTGTAGAAATGGATAACTACCTAGCAGTGGCACAAATACATGCTGGGGTTAATACATTGCACACTAAAACCACCATCTTTTGGAGGGATGGATTAGTAAAAGATCTAAGGATTCTGGCTGTGCCTACAGAAGAGCCTATTTGAACCAGTACTCATTTCAACCATAGGTTGCAAGATTGGATTGCATCCAAAATAAATTGTAATCTCCTGAGGACAGGGATCATATCTTCATTCTCTGGGCAAAGCATTAGAGTTTCTATGGGACTATATATACATGTTAAACGTCACAATAACAGTCAATGTTTTGCTGGATGTCCATGCAACAAGACATTGTTAATGGAGTGCTAACATCCCTGAATTCCTCTCTGCAACATCCCTTGGCCTTGCAGTTCAAACACCTTCACCTTATTTCTAACCACAAAGAGAAAAAGGAACATCACCATCATGGAGGCAAAGAATAATGTATTGATCTGTTCCTTCATGGTGAGAAGAAAAGATAAAGAACATTCCCTTGCTGGCCTGTGCCAGCTTCCCTCTCTGTTTTTGAGCCTCATTGTTTCACTGTACAGGACCACTCCTCCTGAGAAAAGTCCTGGGCCCCTGATCCCAGTGCCAAAGGGAGACAGACAAAAACAGGGGGAGGGGAAAGGAAGACTTGGGAAACAGAGGTGTTTCTGGCTCCTTAGCTGTTCTTCCTCCCTAAACAGCCATGTCTCAATGGAGTTTTTACAAAACGGGGGGAAAAGCCTTCATAAAATCCCTGGTCCTGTTAATTTTATTTTGCTACTTGTTTTATATTACACAACCAAGTGTGCAAACATGAAAACACCAAATCATGCATATAGAAGTATGAGTTAGAACAGCTGTAGCCACAGTGTAAGTGCCCTTGAACACACTGAATTTTTCCAGTGTATCACAATTACAGAAACACCTGTGCTAAACAGCTTTCTTCTGATCCTCTATAAAAGTTCACAAAGCCCTCAAATTTTCTCATTTCATACAGGTCTGGGTTTCCTTGAAACCAGCTCAGGGTTTCTCAATCTGGAATGCTGTAGAATTGCTCATTTTCATGCCTCAAAAAGAAAAAAAAGTGCAGGTGCAGTAGTAGACACGCGATTACATCAGTTGATTATTTGCTTGTCAAAGTGCATTGCCTAAGACACTGTGGCTAAGATCATTTTCACAGTAAAAACACTTTGGCACACACATTACTCTTGCAAAAAATGTAAAAGCAAAAATATTGAGACCACAAATATTATCCATGCTATGGTATTTAGTGAAATATGTGTCCTAAATTTCTGTGGATATAACCTATTCCACAAATATTGTTAGCTGATGTTTTGCCATGTATTATGTTTTTCTGTTTATATTATATGCATTTGCCACAGCCAAAGTTTCAAGCTTGAATACATTTGGTTTGGTTGTTCTGCCACAAATAATAGCATGACAACTGCATTACCCGTAGGAACTGCTGTCCAAAGTCTATTAGGCTATTTACATTTAAAACTACCCAAAGTATCTGTTCATAAAGGGTCAGAAGAAAGTCATCCTTAGCAGTCATTGTGGAAAGCATGACTGACTATCTTTCAGGCAAGGCTCCAAAAAAGGGAAAGGGAAAAGTCAGAATTCAGCTTCCAAGCTTAAGTGTTCATCTAATAATTGGAGTCTGAAGATAACCAGGTCTTATGAAAGCTGAGGAGAATGTAACCATTATGCAGCTTCTCAAGGCCTGGCTCTCACTAGTCATTTCTAGTTGTATGGAAATTTCCCTATATCCAAAAAATGGTTGAAGAAAAATTTTAATAATAAATAATATAAAGTAATACACAAACTTTTTTTTTCACTCTTAAAATAGAGAGCCTTCCAACATCCTCACTTGCACAATCCAACATAGAAAACCGCTGAGGATTTTTCCTACAGTGTGCCTAGCAGAAAATAAATAATAATACTGCAATAATGAAGTAAGTAATATGCAATGGAAAGAACAATTGGAAGTATTTCATCACATTGAGCTGTAACCACTCAAGAAAAATAGCTGGGTATCACTAGAAATAGCTCAGGAAAAACATCTGCTTCAGTTTCATTGGTAATGAATAAAGCAAATAATTTGTTAGGCTGAATTATTGACAGTAATACTGAAAATATTATTATGCCATGAATATTTTGTCCCAGGTTACCCCATCTCATGGAGGGCTTAGCAAAAATAGAAGATGTTCAAAAACAGATCAGAGCCATGGAAAGACCACAAGTCACCATAGGAGTATATACAGTAAAATGAGTGAATTGGATACTCCTATTCTGCTTGTATTTTCTATCCCATTCCTCTATCCTTTATCTGCTTTGCCCATTTAGATTGTAAGCTTTTCAGGGCAGGGACTGTGGACCTCAGATAAACAAAATTATACTGAGGCTAGAAGCTTATTATGGTTTCAAATAATATAAGAAAATTACTTTATCGTCCATACTTCTTGCACCTCCCTCATGGCATTTGATACTGACTACAGTTACAGGATTCTGAACTAGAAGGATCAGTGGTCCAAGTCAGTATACGTGTCCTGCATTCCCAACACATATTTCCCTTAAATTTAAATTCTTTGTACTACTGATAAAAAGTAATACTTTACGCAACTCACAAGATAACAATGAAGCAAAGAATTTTGTAGGAATCAAAAGAATTACACGTTGAGATAGGTCAAAATGTCCATGTGAGTTACATGAGATGATCAGGAGCCTGTGCCTCAGGGCATAAGCCAAACGCTAACTGACTAGCACCAGGAAGAATCTTCCCTATGGTCAGGCTATTCCATATTTGTCTACTCTGGGTTTCCTGCACCTTACTCAAAAGCATCTGGCACTGATCAATGTCAGAGACAATATGCTGGGCTTTGTCATTGATCACAGCCAGTATGTCTATTTCTGTATTCCTGTGTAGATGAATGATATTCCTCTTCACCCATTTTATAACACTTTAGTCAGGAGAATAAAGGGGAAAAAATTTAAAAAGGTACAACTGGAAATTCAAAATCTTACAAGTTTATACATTTTGAAACAAGCCTTTTCAACCCAAGCAGCTGAGATAAGGATGTTAATGGTAAGTGAGATCAAAAATAATTTAAACATCTTGTAGCTATAGTGTTTATGGTTCCAGCTTTAGCTTTATAAACTTACTGGCATTTATTGTCTATTGCAAACACTCACACATATTTTTAAAGTAGATATTGTGAATAGTGTCTGCAAATACAAGTTAACATTGCTTCCCTTGCAGCCCCAGAAACACCTGCCTCTGAGCTCATTTAAAACGTGCACCATGGCCATAAGCCACTTACTGGTTTATTGGAAAAGTTCTTGATAAACTGGATAGGAAAGACTGTTCTTTCTCTTACTCTTCCACATGATATAAGTTTGTCGTTAACAAGTCACATTTTATGTCCAGCTTTATAGGTTGCTAATAATACATAAAGATATCTGATATGTAAGATGGTAGGTCAAATATTTCTCACCTTATTCATACAAGTAGTCCCACTGTTTTTATTTACACTACCAGCATGAATAAGGCAAGTTTGCCTTTAGTCTAAAATGATTCTGCAATATTATACAGCATCTCTTAGCACAATGTATAAATGCTCTTATTAGCACTGAAGGATATGCACGTCTCTGTTCCTTTGTTCAGATTGAATTATACAAGATGATGTCATTACATGTGTGGATATATCTATATGTCTTCTTTTGTATCTATACACATACATACACATATACACTCACACACTTGCAAATATAAATCTGATTATGTAATATATTTCATTGACTCCTAGTATTTATGATTCACTACAGTAAAAGATCTACCCTTTACATCCTCTGTTTAATGTACCACATGTGGTTCTGTCTGGGAAGGATTATGAAAATCCAGTTAACCACTATTTCCTTGACAATGTGGGGGGTTTTCTTTCTCTCTGTCTCTCTGTCTCTCTCTCTCTTGTTTATAAATTATTGAGGAACCCAGGTCTGTACATGAGTCATTGCTTTCAATTACAATATACTCAGCTGGCACACTGTATCTTAGTCCTGCCTTGTACTTAGGTGGGTTGTTTTTGTATAATTACCATGCAAGTAATCAGGAAGTGGAATTTCTTAGAATGTTTATAAACATCATGCAGAATCAGTACTAAAAGTATCAAGACTTGGAAAACAAATATTTCATGTGGGCTGGAAAACACAGAGAAGAGGTTCAAGTTCTGATACTTCACCACCAATTTACACAAATGAAAGGGAAACTGTCCATTAAATTAGAGTTGGGCATATGCATCTAAATTTGGAACCAAATCTGGATACAAGTTTGAGAGACTTTGGATTTAGAGAGACTTTGGATTTAGAGTTTAGCTTTGGGCCCAAGATAAAGAAAAACAACAGAAAATTTCCACTGTGTTTGCAGTTTTACTGGGAATGAGCAGATGGTGCTTTCATATAGTAGTTGAATGACTATATAGGCAGCTGGATTTTGGTGAAATGCTAGTATTAGTTGCAATGGAGCTCTGGAGAAGTTAATGATGTATTATCAATTGTCATTACACACAAGTTGAGAGACAGAGTATAAAAAGAGAGACTAAAATCCCATCCCGCCCCACTAGAGGGTGGCACATAGAGGGTACGCTAGCAATAGGGATAGACCTTGACCAGAATACATTGTGTCAACCTATGATTTTCATTTTCCAAACATATGAGTATAATGCCTATTTTATGCCCTTTCACTAGGGATTTTAAACACCGTTGCAAGTGATGCATGTACTATTTATGAGACATGAAAATGATTAATACTGAATGTCCTTGTGACTCATATCTCTGACCATTCCCCCCCACCCAATCTTCCTGCTGTTGACCCTGCTGTCTTCAGAACAAGCAAGTGTACTTAAATGCTATATCAAGACAAACATTGATAACCATCATCTTTTTTGATGTGCCAGAATGTGTCCAAATGAGCCAGAATGTGTCCAAATGAGCAGCTTGGCGATGATAAAATATTTAATACACTAAAAAAGGAATTAATGTAGAACCATTTAATTAAATACAGGCGATGTGAGATTAATGACTGTTAGCTACTACAGAGATGGATTCCATAGTAAAACTTAAAGGGAGAACAGAATTGAAGGTGATCTAATCACTATACTTTAATTTACAGTAGTGTAGATGCACAACATGGGCAAAATGTAAGGCAGGGTCTCACACCTTAGAGACTAAGTAATTCAGAGAGGCAGGAGCTTTTGTAGGTCTCTAAGGTGCAATTTTTCCCTACCTTCTACCTGTCTTTGGACCAATATAACTAACCACCTCTCAACACTCACACTTGCAAATTTAACCAACACAGATGTATATTAACAAAAATATATGAATGAATAAAGCCATAACCTTACCTGGTTAAACTTTCCTTCATATTCTTCCTTTTCTCCCTACCTGTTTTCCTTTTTCTTTGTGTCAAGATATGTCTTTTTTAATGGGAAGCATCATCTCAACTGGAATAGGGACCCTGCATTTTAGACTTGTCAGTGCAAGAAACATGATTTCATGACTTCTATAAAAAGCAATGCATGTTTTGTTTTGTTTTTTAACAATAAATAGCAAATAAAAATCATCCGTATTATACTAGAGCTCTACAAGAAGATGATAAAATTTGCCTAGATCTATCCTGTGATAGTAACAAGGGATAAACATGTGCTAACAAAACTTAGTAAGGCTCAAAGAAACTCTTTCAAGTTATACAAAACTCTAAACAAAACAAGATAAGAAGTGTTTTGTTTAGTTTTTAAGTGGTTCCAAAGGTTTCTGATTGTTTTGTTGGTAAATTATATTTTGTTCAGAATAATAAGTCACTTCATTCAAAGAAAATGCTACTGCACTTTCCATCTGGTTTTTAGGCATTGAATTTTTGAGCCAAATAGCACACTGAGTCTGGCATTAAAATGTCTCATACTTACTGCTTGGACTTGTTACTTCATCTTTGACTGATTACTAACCCTTATAAGACTCAAGGATGAACAGTTTTAAGGACTTGTATCTTATTAGTAGAATGTATTTAAAAAGCATCCCTGAAAGTATGGCTGAAGTATTAAGCCAGCATTGCAAATCATTATTTTGATTTCTGGCATTTTTTGCTATATTCCAAAATTATTCATGTGAAATATAAATGGGTTCAATCTTCAGCAGGTACAGAACAGTTTGTTATAGTTGTTATTATTAACATTAAGTTAATATATTTTCAGATTTTTCCATGTGTTCCTAAAATCTGCCTTATTGCTCTTTACTGCCTCACAGTGGACAAACAACATTCCTTTTGACTTATGTTACCAGTTTTGCTTGGTTACCCTGCCAAAAGGTGATGATGCCCACCGATGGCTGCTGAAAGGACAAGTTTGTATTGATTCCTCTACACCTACAGCATTGTAGTGAGGCCTGTTTGTTCAGCTACCTACCCTTACAATTCATGTCCTGTGCAAAAATAAGTTTTTTAGGTATGAAGAAAACAATTTTACATACAGAAAAGTTTCTTTTTCTGATCTGGTCTGGATCACATTTCCAAAAAATGGACCTCTATTGCATATTCTATTCTTATGCTTTTGGAAAGGAAACCTGTTATATCTCACAGGTTTGGGGCCTTATTTTAAGTTTTACCAACTTTTTTGATTGTATCACGAGTCATGTGAAGTTTGGAGTTTTCCTGCTCCAGCTTCTGGAATGAAGAGATTGCATAAGAGTCTCAGCTTTTTGTTTTAAACAAAGTTTCTAGTCTTTTTGGTTGTGGAGAAATACTGAAAGCATGACTGAAGTCTCAAATTATATTATGTTTATTTAACTCATATTTTAAGCTTATATCATGATTTTGCAGGACTTAACTCATGAATTTGGAATGCTTGTTGTATTTAATTAAAGAAAGAAACCAAAACTAATGAAAAAGCAAAGTCCCAAGGATAGTCACTCACCTCAAAAATGAATGAATTGAAGAAATACACTTTAGACAATAACTGTCATAATAAGACTATAATAAGGGGACCTAACCTTTCCAAGTCTTACCCTGATGTTCTGCCTTTGTTCATGCAAGTAGTCTCACTGAATGGCACTTGTGGCATAGTAACACTCAACTGTAAGAGCTGACGAGGTTTTTCCTTTAATTTGTTATGAGCCATTAGGTCATTTTGGGACTTTTCATACTTTATGCACTGATTTCCTCTCCCCCTAGCTGAACAAGGAATCTACAGATTCTGATTTCTTCCCTCCAGAACTTCTGAAGAGCACTTCATGAGCTCAATAACTTGTACATGGTATAGAGAATAGAGGAGTGATAGACCAGTAATGGTATTTCCACAGCTCCTCCTCTGCATTGAACATGGATCCCAAGAGCAGGAAATGAGAATTACACAGGATGTGAAGCCATGCCATTGTTTCTTTCAACAAGAGAATAAATTATCCCCTGAATGGAAAAATACAAAAGGAACTTCATGAAGGGTAGCCCAATGGGGGCATTAGTCCACAACAAGAAAGGGCAGTCCAATGGAGGGAATGCTAGATTGGATCTGAGACCTGGGTTCAGTTTCCTGCTATGCCATAGGCCAGAAGCAGGCAATTATTTCGGGTGGAGGACCACTTACTGAGTTTTGGCAAGCCATTGAGGGCTGCATGACAGGTAGCCAGGGACAGATAAATATTAATTTTCTAAGTTGTTTAGGGGCTCCACGGGCCAGATAGAATGGCCTGGCAGGCTGCATCCGGCCTGTGGGCCGCATTTTGCCCACCCCTGCCATAGGCTGTGTAACTTTGAGTAAATCCTTAATCTCTCCACCTCGTTTTCCCCTCCTAAAGTGTTGTAAGGAAAATTCTCTAAGTGTTCAGGAGTAGTGTAACCAGGGGTGAGCGAATAGGACACTAGAATGGCACCTCTCCGTTCCTTCCTCCCCCACCCTGCAGAATCTGTGCCACAGCAGCATCAGCCCCATGGCCCTACTGTAGCAGGGGCAGCCAGGTGCAGGGACACACTCTAACATCAGCAGCAGCAGCAACTGAGGCTCACTATGCCACAACAGCAACAAGTGGGGGCTTGAAGTCACCGGTTGCAATGGGAAGTATTTTCCTTTCCTATGGTTATTTTTTTCAAGGAAAAGTACTAGAAGTTTTTCAAAAACAAGAAGATGAAGAAAAGGAAGAAGTGAGAATGTTAGGCATGACATTTCTAAGACCCCAGAATCCTGAGACATTCCTCTAGTGTTTAGTTTCATAATGAAACCATAAAAAGCAGTCAGTTCCAGTTCCCACTTTGGCTTCCATCCACTACTGCCTACAGAGGCTTTCCAGCAGCCACAGGCACCAGCAACAAGTTCTCTCTGAACAGGAGCAGTGTAGGGGCATAAGAGAGTTCTGATGCTAGTGGAAGTGGCTAACTCCCACAGGGTTACTGGAGAGCCAACAAGCCCTGAGCAATGGTAGTTCCAGAGGGCTGCCTCTACCCCTACCCCAGCAGAGAACAAAATAGACAAGAAACTAAAAGAAACAGCTAAGTACAAGCTACTCTCAGGTTTTTTCCCTTCATGCACTATCAGGTAGTAATTGCAGAAGTATAGTGATTCCCTACAAAACTTTTTTTTTTGACCCCAGACTAATGCAAAGCAGGTTTGCTTCAAATTGTGCAGTTCAAGACCAAATTAGGCCTACAAATTTCTTATTTAACACTTAGCTAACAAAATAATCCCTTTATTTTATGCTTTTTTGATGACAAATTCATTTCCAAAATGTAAATACCTGATGTTTATCCAGCAGTGCTATTTTTTTCACAGACTGAAATAAAAATACAGGTGACCTATAAAGTTCTGTAATGTATAACTGATGCTGCAGCAAGTATTGAAATGAAATTATATTTCAACGCTTGGTACATTATGAACTACTTATTTCAATACAAAAGAATTAGAAAATGAAAGTAAAAAAAGGATTTAGGACAGCTGTGAACTACTGTTCTGTTCATGAAATATAAAGACTCACCTCAATGCAACATTAAGATCACAATTTTAAGCACGCAAAGCATGCCCTTTTTAAACTTTGTCCATTGCCAGATTGTCAAAGAAAATGTATATTAAGGTTTTAAAGAAAGGGTCCATTATGGTACAGGTACTGAAAAAAGAAATCAGACATTTTGGCCTCTATATACCCATACAACCACTGATGGAGTGTGTTGCAATTCCCATTGGGCCTAGCAAAGCTAGGCATGCCCAAACCAAATATCAGAATAAAAAAGTAATATTTGTTTTCCTGATCTGGACCCAGTGTTCCTTTAGTCCCAAAGAGAGGCATTTCAGCTGCTCCAAGTCCTCCCTCATAGCAAGCACAAAAGACATGTAAATAAATAACAGGCAATAAACCAAAGTTCTCTAAAGAATTGCAGGACCTTCATGTACAAGTCCAGTTAAAACAGAAGTGAAGAAAAAATTGCATTTGACTTTCTCTCCTGCACACGCACACATTTGTACGTGCATGCATGCACAGACTCCCTGTATATATATCTGCCAGGGTGATGAATCCAATACAGATTTAAGTACCCTTTTCTCCCACGTGGATGAAAAAGATTGACTGTGTGCAAGAAGATAGTTCAGAGTCACTGTATGTTCCACTAACTAGAAAGTTCTACCACTGTTTTTCAGAAATGCTACAACAGGGTGGGGGGGAAAACATTTTTTTTTGCCTCCATCATACGTCTGACCCTAACATAAAAAAAAAAGTTACAAACTCTCTGACTCAAATAATTCCCACTCTAGTCTTTTCCTCTCCCACTCTATCATAATTCTTGCTAGTGGCTCTTTCTGCATCTTGGGCAGAAACAAGCACTTTGTGCATCCTGGGCAGCAACAGTGCCCAGGCTGGCAGCAACAGTGACTGTCATGACTGAAAAATTGATCTCTGGATCTGATGCTGGAGACATCGACACCTTGCTATGCTTCTGGTTTCTGTATTCACCAAGGCAACATATAAGAACTATAGACAAGAAGTGACTTTTGGGGTCTACAATGTGCACAATTTAGAGATGATTAAAATGTCCCAATACCTTATTAATGGGAAAACAACATTCTGGAGTCAGTCTGATTGGACACTTTCGCCACCCAATCTGATCTGTCTCAGAACTTGCAACTATACTGGGCAAGAGTCATTTGGCTAGACTAGTGTCACTCAAATGCAGTGCAGCAGCCTGCTTTCTAGTCCAACCTGCATTTTATCTCTACACCAGAATCCACAGTCAAATTAATCCATTTTTGGGTTACAAAATGATGCATCTCCACAAATGCAATGAGTCAAACACATCTTCCACATTAATTTTAACAGTCAGACTAATAAAAAAAAAATAAAGTAACAGTAAAATTAACTGATTTTTCACAGTAGTTATTTACAAACTCTATCCATCTCACTTTAATCTTGGGTTTAGTCTCCAACCCAGCTCCAGCTGCCACTGGCTGCCAACTGACAAGTCTTTTGAAGTCTGCCACACAAAATGTTCCAGACCTTAAAAGTACAAGAATCACACACAGCCCTGACAAGTCTTAAAGCACCATACACTACACTCCTCATCTATAATTTTAAATGTATAAATTTGGGATTGTATCCCTGATTGTGACCAAGCTCTCCATTTGTCAGAGTTAAGGAGCAGGGATTTGGGGGCGGGGGGGTAGGGGGGGCAGGAACAGTCTGCCTAATATGTAGCAGTGTAGGTGTCATTTTGGACTCAGTGGCCATGTCTACATGAGATGCTGACTGCAGAGTCATCACAGTTGACATACCTGATTTACTGTGCAGTGGCACCGACAAATGTCTTTTTCATGATGCTACTGCTCAGTAGTCTAATAGTGCTGTGCTGTAACGTCACATCATAGTTGTTGCCATGCAACACTAATGAGAAGTAGTATTGGGCTACTGCGCATTCAGCATCTCGTGTAGATGCAGCCAGAATGACTTAGAGGAGCCTAAAGAGCCACTTGATCTTAAGCCAGCTGAAAGGGATCACTCTTCCTGATGTTGGTTTTGTGCCATCTGGGAATTCCCCTCTATATAGAGAGAATTCCCAGCTTCTGGCCTGGGGGAGAGTTCCATCTTTTTTTTACTACTGGAACAGCACACAGGAGCCAGACAATGTGTGGGGATGTATCCAAACCTGTTCTAGGAGGTATTTTGGTCAAAAATGATGGTCAAGAAAAACAGTTGTCATATTTTCACTTATTAGTTCACATTTACAGATTACTTGTTCACAGTTACAAGTTCATTTTAGAATCAGTTTTGGTACTGCCATTGCCATTGGTATCATTATGCTTCCTCTAAAATGGCAGAAGGGGGTTTTTTTTGAGAGAAATGGCATTGTCTGTATCCTTTTCAGTTCCTTTTTCTAGTTTCATAACCTTTACAGATGAATAACAGAGGATCAGTATACCACCTCATCATGTTTTCATTAGATGCACTCTTGGTCTTAACATTTTTCTTACAGTACATTTTTTCTATTCCTCTTTTTCTTTATAATTTTGAACCCTTGGTTGAGACTTAATAACCTAGGAAATTTTTGTAGATGATTTCTTAATCTATGGTGTTAATCTTGCTCTTTCTTTTTTTCAGGTCCAACCAAATCAGATCCCATCTGTAACTGATACTTAAGAAATAATTCTGCATGAGTCCTCTGTTTGCTGGTTCATGGTATTGACCACTCTGACATAGGAAGCTGTGTGACACAATGTCACAGGGATTTAACATAATTTTTCTCTAATGGCCTGTAACAAGGTGGCAGGATCTACAACCCTTCATAGGGATACAAGGTTTTGTTATTGCTCTCTAAGTTACCAATAAACCCCAGAAAGAGGGTGAGTTTGACCTTATACAACATGTGTAGACTTTATTTGACTAGAATGGGAATGCCACCTGCTCACATGCCCTTTTAACTGTCTGCACAAAGCATTCTGCTAACCACGCACACACACAGTTGTTAAAGCTCTGTACGCCACCAGAGACTTCCTATATTTAAGGTCACAGGCCGTCTTCCTAGTCACACCACATCCTTACTCCCCCCTTGGCTCATGATGAACCAAGCACACAATAGGAGACATCTGGGTTAAGGCCCTGCAGCAGCATCCAGACATGCCAAGTCTGCATACTAGGGTATTTTGCTAGGCTTGCTTACCACTCACTGAAAAAAGAACAAGTTGGGTGTGCTGCGTTCCTCACTCCCAACCAACCCAGGCACATTTTTTAATGCAGTATCTGGGTTCTACTGACTTTGGTGAAGAATAACATATTTTAGTGGTAGGTGGAATAGATTTGCACCGTATAGACTTACCATAATAGATATACCTTTTAACTGACTTAAGACGAACATAGCCTCTGCTCATTTTTAGTGGTGTCTTGTGAACTAGTTCCTGATCAAGGGATTTGTGCACTATCTTAGCAATTTTTCGTAATGAACAGGACTATGAAGATTTTACTTTCCCTTCTCTTTTTCTTCCTCACCTTGTGCCGCTCTTCTTTTTGAGAAAACCTAGTAAATTAAATACAAAAATTAAAAGATTATTATGATGCACAAGAAACTCAAGTCAGAAAATGCCAGAGTAAAAAATGAACTAAAAATGTTATGTCTGTCAGCTCTCTTGTATGTATATACACCTATATGATCACATACTATTTCTCAAATAACATAGAATGGTGTACATTTTTGTATTGCCTTGGTTATACAGGTATAGCAATTTGTAATGCTATATGTACTCATATCTCCATGTAATACAGAGTCCATGAATGTCATTTATGTAGAAAGGTCACTAAAAATACCTTATCCACTTTTTACAGATGAAATTTAAAAATGCAGATCTTTACTGGTAATATAAGGGTTTAGAATCAAATTACAACATTAATTCTTTCAATGACTATATCATTATCACTGGTAACCCATTACATCTTATGTTAAGATTTTTAAAATTTCTTAATTCAAGTAAATGTTTAGGATCTAAAATATACATACACATGTCAGCTTATGAAACGATAAACTTTCAACATACTTGTCTACTTGAAAAGAGACCAGTAGTATAAAAGTATACATTCTGTACACCAAATCTCTCTTATTAAAGAAACAATTTATTTAACAGAAGTATCAAAAATATTACAAACTTGGGGAAAGTAACATTTAAACTTAAGGCTGTGTAAGATTAGGTATTATTAAAAATATATTTTAAGATGCAAAAGACCTGACCACACCAGAAACTGTAAACACGAATCCTATTTATCTGACTTATTACAAGCTTCACAATAAGAAAAAGAAAATCTTACCAAGTGTATACTACAATGCTTGTATATTTGGTGTTTAGAAAATCATTAAAATTCATATATATTGAGGACAGAATACTTATTAGGGAAAAGAGTACATTTTGAGAAATGAAGGCCTCCTCTTTTCTCCTTTTCAAGAAAAGCCAGACAGCAGAGGAAAAAATGACAGCTGTGGTCTCCTACCAGAAAGAGAGAAGGTTTTACTAAAGCAGCAGAGAACTGATTGTCCAGAGCTTGTCTGCATGGAAGAGCAAATCAGCGGGCCCAAAAGTCTCCCAGTGAGGAATGTAATGTTTTTGAGTGTTCTTCCTCTCTTTCTGTGAATTCTGTGGATGGATGTGGCAGGAAGAGCATCAGAATGTTGTCTACTTCTAAATCCAGATCCTTGCCAAAAGCCATTTTTGCTAAATGAAAGCCCAGATTCCCATCCAGCCCCCTCCAAAAAAACCCCCAAAAACTCAAGGAAGCCTAAACCCCAATCATCTGCTCCTGATACTGGAAAGAGTAACCCACTCTTGCTAAAACTTGATGGCTGCTCCTCTGTAAGGAAAGCAGGTACTGGGAGAGAGTAAGAGAAAATCCTAAAACATCAATAAATGAGTACTGACTTCCCACAGCAATAAATAAAAATCCCATCTGGTAAAAAAACACATAGTTCTTTCACTAGTACATGTTGCACAAAGTCAGTTTAAAGAATTATTTTACCCTTTCAGCTGTATATTACTGCTACCATCCTCAGAACCAGGCCAGCCAATATTTGTATAATGTGCATGCTGTATAGCTGGATTTTATCCTAGCACACACATAATATATGTATTAGAAATGGGCCCAAGCTACAAGTCAAATGTAAATCTGAAGCTAAATCTGAACTTTCATAAAGTTTGGGGTTTTCTAATCTAGGTATTATTATTATTATTATTATTATTTCTTTAGCCACTGGGGCCAGCTGCAAAGTTTGGATACAAATCCAAAATCATATATTAACATTTATAAACTTCTTGAGAGAAGGTAGTTTTTAAAGCTGACTGTCTGAGAACAGTGGGCTTTTTGTGTGCTGCCTGACAATTCTGTTTCAGACTAGCCCTATTGTGCCTTTTCTGCAATTTACATTTACTTGTTGGCAAAGCAAAAAGAAAAAAAAAGTTGTAAATGGAGGCGCACAGATAAATGAAAGACAGCCTTTTGATTTAACAATGTATCCCTGACATTTAGCTATATGCAAACCCAATATTTAACATTTAAAAAAGACAAAACAATAAAAGAAACAGCAGCTGTTTCTACGTGATGTCAGAGAACAGGTGTGATACAAGTCTCCATACCAGTACAATCATATTGGTCTCCTGATGATGCACACGCTAGGCACGTATACAACCATTATTGACTTATCATGCCACTAATTTCCAGGAATATGGCCAGATAATGCCCCCATATAATAACAAACACCTTCTAGAATTAGTATAAACACTTAATCTAGCAGATCAATAAAAAGCCAAGGTGAAACTGAAAAAGCCAGCATGTATTTGTATCACAAAACAAATAGTGAGCTCTCTCTTCACCAGGGTGGCAGAGGCAACAGCAGTTTGTGCTTCCCACACTGCCCTGCCAATGACCCCAACCCTGACCTGGAGGGGCCACCCTCATTTGGGTGAGAGGTAATTCAGTCTTGGGTCTGCCCCTGGTGCCAAACTGCTTAATTATGTGTGCAGCAGTGGTTTTATGATGTGGACTACTGTGCCTGCTGGGACTAGGCTGAGACCCCCAAATTCATTTCACGGATCCCAGACACACCATAGAAATGTTAGGCAATCCATTCCCTGGAGATATAGATGAGAGACGGAGAGAGACAGAGAGAGAGAGAGAGTCTCCTTGTGTCTTTCTGAATGGTAGGAATGGGGAATGGGCGGACCCCAGTGAGACGTTCCAGACCTATGACCCTTCACATCTCCTGCATGTTTTGTATTATTTCCTAAGCACACAGCGCTGGTATAAGGTTAAAGCTCTAGCTGGACTTTATGTTGCTGTTTTACAAGGCTGATTCCAGGGGGAGGGAGACCAGTGTCTGAAGTTATCCCCATATTTTTGTTCGCTGGGCCTTGTGGCAGGGAGCAAGAGAAACCACGCTTTTCAAAGCACGTTACAACATGAGAATCAAAGCCATCCCCATTCAATAGGAAATCCAGCTTTTGAAATCAGCCGTTTATTTGCGGCTCCTGAATTGAGGGTGTTTTGCTATTAATTGTTAATGTCATCTGCCATTAGAGGGCACTAAACAACCCTGCATTAATGCTGGTTTGAGGGGGGAGAGAGAGAGAGAGAGAGAGAGAGAGAGAGAGAGAGCGCGCAACATGCACAGAGACAGAGAGTGGCACCGATTTGGGAAAAGATTAGAAAGGATGTGGAGTCCCCAAAGCGTCTGAAGTTATCAGAATGGGCCGGAGCTGCTCAGGATGATGATCATAATAATAATAACAAAAAATGTAGCGAGGTTAATCATTTACCAGTCTGCTTCTTAATGCGTGTGACTGCAGGTGGTGGAAGGGGGCATTGTGATTCATGCCCACTTTCAAAGCCGGACCACGGCCGGGTCTGAGGCACCCAAACAACTGTCTTCTAATATTAGCACGGCTGTATTTCTGGATCTATTATAGTCTGTCCAGACAGATCCCATTGTAATGGGATCTTTTATTAAAAGATTAGCACTATCTCCTGCAGTTGGTGGAAAAAAATCTGTTATCACTGAGTTATTTGCAGTTGTGGGGAGGGGGCGGGGGGAGCGGGAGAATAGGGCTGGGGGTGGGGGGCGCAGTGGGGGCGGGGGAGGCCCCGGCAGAATTGAAGCACCAAATCCCAGTGACCTGGCAATGCCCAAGAATTTGTGTCTGCATACTTTGCTGTCTGTTGTGCTTTGGTGGCTCGGAAAAGCGAAAGGATGGGAATGAAAAAGGCAGCTTTTGAATCAACAATACCATTTTCCGTTAAGTAATCGTTTTGTATAGAAGGAAATATCGCCTACTCAGTTTCATTCAGCGGTGCCAAAAAATGTTATAAATGAGCGACCGCCAACTTTCTGAGGGGAGAATAATGCCAGACTGTGCTTAATAAACTGGTGCTCTCGAAGTTCATTATGGATGTTGCAATCTTTTCTGACTCTGAAAGGAGACCGCCTACGTCGCCCCGCAGCCCGGGCTCCCCAGGCACAGCCTGGCAAAGCCGGCGGGACCCGCACGGGCGAGCGGCGGGCTGCGGGGCTGGCACCGGCAGGAGCGGGACCCGACTTCAGCACCTTGCCCCTGCGCAGCACCCGGCTTCCCCGGGCGCCGCGCGGCCGCAGCGGGGAGCTTGGGGCCGGGGGGGTCACGCCTGTCCCCCCCCGCACTGGCACGGCTCGGGCTTTCGGGTGATAACCCCCGGCCCGCGCGTGCGCGCCTCCTGCTATTGCTGACACCAGTGGAGGGCTCGGCTCTCCCCCCGCCCGGCTCCAGTTACCACTCGGGTTTTACACTCCTTCCTGCTACTACGCAAACAACTCCAGCGAGCCCCTCTGGCGGGTGGGAGCCGAGGCAGGGTGTGCGTGTGCGTGCGTGCGTGTGTGCGCGCGTGTGTGTGCGTGTGTGTGTGCACCTCCGACCGATCACTGGAAAGGGTTTCCAGAAGGTGGAAAATGTCACCTGATTCACACTGAACTTTTTAAATCTCCCCACCCCCGAACACACACACACTCGCACACTCACACACATACACACACATTAGGAGACCGCCCACCGCAGACAGCTAAGACCCCCTTATAGATTTAAAGAGAGACTGCATTCAGAGCCTGACGTTCATTCAATAGAGCGATCATACGCGGACTGACTAGTGCTCTCTGTCTGTCTGTCTGTCTGTCTGTCTGTGTCTCTCTCTGCTCCACTTGAGATTGTTTCGGTGCCTCTCTCACTCCCTGGGATACTGAGGATGTTAAATCAGAGAATCCACCCGGGCATGCTTTTATTCCTGATGCTTCTGTGCCACTTCATGGACGAACACACAGTGCAGGGTAAGAGGAGACTGTTTATTTGTAGCTGTGCTTCATTTTCTGTCCTCTTTCTTTTTTTTCTTTCCATATTGAGTTTTCTCCCATTAAACGCCTCTCTCCAAGGTGCAGCGCGACAGAAGTTTGCCGTGGGAATAGGATTGCTTTGTACGAATAGACGGAGGTGACATTTAGATCCATTTCTGGTCGGATCTCCCAGGCGCTGTACGTAGTACAGAGGAGAGATGAGGAGGATGAGGATTGCTATTTATTGTTGTTATGCACCAGCAATGAGCACCAGCATCTCGGGGAACTTTCTGAGTCCCGGACTCCAAATCGGTGCTCAAAAGTTTTTTTTTTTTTGGGGGGGGGGGGGAGGAGCGGGTGTTGGTTGTTAATTTAGCTCAGATTTTTTCTCTCGACTGCTTGCCCCGGGGAATGGGGGTGGAGAGGAGCCCCACGGTTACAGCTGACATTCTCAGAGATATTAGTCATTTTTTTCCCGGACACGCTTTTAACATGGGGGTTGGGATTCCCCCCACCCCCTCCCCATTTTTTGTGAATGATTTTGTGGGGCTGTACATTTTTCTACAGTTGGGGAATGTGTTTAAAAAAGTGTTCCATGTGACCCCCAAATTCTGATATTGCCAACTGTAAGAACTTCCTGGCTACACGAGGGAATATTGTTTTCTTGATTTCCCCCCCCTTTATCACCCTCCATCAACAACCTGGATGACTTACCGCTGTTTGTTTTCTTATTGATTTTTTGTTCGCTGGGCTGGATATTTAGGTTAACCTTATGTAGACAACGCTAAGGCGCTCAAAACTGACTTCAGCCTTTCCTTCGAGCTGGGAGGGGGCAACTGTTTTGTAAAGGGTGTTGTTTGTTCAGCTCTAACTCCTGAGGACAAGAGCTTTCCCTAGCCCAGAAATATTGCTCCTAGGGGCCGATCCTACACCCCTCGCTGCGGCAAAAGTCCCAGTGGAGTAAGGAGATGGGATCGAGCCCCTGCTGGATTAGCACCAGAATCAATTGGTATTGAGTTGCTGGAGAAGTCACATTGGTTATTCACGAGAGGCTCATCCCAACCAAAACTCTCCAACTAAAAAAGGGGGAGTTGCTTGGACTAATGTTCTTGGCGTGCATCCATGACTAACAGAGATAGGAGGGGAAAAAATCTCTGTCCGCTTTAAGGACAGGGCACTTCCCTAGGAAACGCTTGCAGAAGAGAAGGCACCTATAACTTTTCCAGCCCTACCGCTTTCTAAACTCCTTAGTGGCCTTCTATGTCTGTGCCCCTGTAGTTTAGGATCTTTGATGATCACCCCCACCACCACCACCCTGCCTTTGGGGGTCTTTGCCCCCTGAAGTAAAGAAAAGACTTTGTTAAGAAATGCAGCACAATTTCCAGATTTCGAAAGACTTCGAAACGTTGCCTGTTCCCGCAGATTGCAAAATGGGCTGGATTGCAACCCCGTGCAGCCCTAGAACAATGCTGCGGTGCAGACTTGTAGGAGGAGGAGAAAAGAATTTGCAAGCGTGGTTTTCTCGTCTGCCTCTTTAAATGCACATCCCTTGCAGCCCCCTGTCATGTGCGTGGAAGTCCCTGTGCTCCCCATATGGAATAAATACCTCGGAACACCGCCTCGTCCTGTTTGGATCAGGTTATTTAAACTGCACTCCCAATTGCTCCAGAGTAGCTGCGGGTTATGAAACGGGACAAATAAAAGTAAACAGTCTAGTAAAAGTCAATGCAAGCCGCACGTGTTGTGTCTGGGTCACTGGTAACTGACATTGATATGGCTGGGGCTCTCTCTCCCTCTCCCTCTCTCCCTCCTGCAGCTGGGAATTGTTGGCTACGGCAGGCAAGGAACGGCCGCTGCCAGGTCCTCTACAAGACTGATCTCAGCAAGGAGGAGTGCTGCAAAACGGGCAGGCTCACGACTTCTTGGACTGAAGAAGACGTGAACGACAACACGCTTTTCAAGTGGATGATTTTTAACGGGGGCGCCCCAAACTGCATCCCGTGCAAAGGTGAGGTCCGAGCCCCTGCCTGGGCGGGGGGAGCCCACCACGAGGGTGGGGGCTGGGGAGAGCAGCTTATCGCCCAAACGCCACGGTTTGGGAGGGTCCTGGATCTGGGGACCGTGCTTAAAAAGGATGCGTGCCAGGGAGCAGCGAGCAGCCTCTCCCCGCTATCGGGGGGGAAATGGAGCTCACGTTTTGCTTTCTGGCTGGGGAAAAGGTGGGGGAGAACCTGCTCTCTGGCTTTATGCCGTCGGGTTGTGCTGGTTGTGTGAGCGGGATGGCCAGGGAGCCTGGGCAGCGGCCGGGCATTAATAGGACGCCTCTTTCCCCCCCCTTAGAAACGTGTGAGAACGTGGACTGTGGACCTGGGAAGAAATGTAAAATGAACAAGAAGAACAAACCCCGGTGTGTTTGTGCTCCGGATTGCTCTAATATCACTTGGAAGGGCCCCGTGTGTGGCTTAGATGGGAAAACCTACAGGAACGAGTGTGCCCTCCTCAAAGCCAGATGTAAAGAGCAGCCCGAACTTGAAGTCCAGTATCAGGGCAAATGCAAAAGTAGGTTTGCAACTCTAACCCAGTCCCCCCCACCCCTCACAAATGCCTCCGGGTGTGTGTATGGATGTAGGGAGGAGGAGGAGCTGGCCTGGCAATCCACAGAGTGCTGGTCCAAATGCAGAGAGGCAATAAATAAACCAGGCTCAAGAGGCGAGAAGGTAGCTGAATTGAGAAGCCCCCCAAGTCTTGTGTTCCCACCGGCTCCCCTGAGACGTGGAGCTTCTCCCCAGTGGCCGTTTCCTGAGGGAAGCTGCCAAAGGCTTTTACTTTGGCATTTGTCTGACTGTGTCACACGTGTCACTCCCCGGCTGGGCGGTGGGATTTCCTATTAATTGTTGTGTGTTTCCGTCTTTATTTCAGAGACCTGTAGGGATGTTTTATGTCCAGGCAGCTCCACGTGTGTGGTTGATCAAACCAATAATGCCTACTGTGTGACATGTAATCGGATTTGCCCGGAGCCTACTTCCCCTGAACAGTATCTCTGTGGGAATGATGGAATAACATACGCTAGTGCCTGCCACCTGAGGAAGGCTACCTGCCTACTGGGCAGATCCATTGGATTAGCCTACGAGGGAAAATGTATCAGTAGGTATCATGACGTGTCCTAGGAGGGTGGGAGCATGGGGAACACTTCTTCCTAGCAGGTCTCTCAAGACTCCTGCAAGTGACCTTGTGGAGGCAGATCTTTTCCCAAGACTGAATCCCCACAGTTTTTACGCAAGGGAGGTTTTACTTGAGTGAAGCGTCCCTTGCTACCCATGTGAGTTTTGCCCCTGCTACCAAAGGAAGTGGCATAGAGTCCATCATAGATGTGAAATACAGCTACACAGGGCTCAGCATTCAGCTGCTCTGGATTGAGCGGTCTGGGCAAACATGACATAATGTCTCTCAGGACATCTGATCCCTTTTCCCTTCCTAAAAATCTCCTAACTGTTAGTAACAGTGTTGCAGGGAAAGATAAGAGTATCATCACAATGCCTTCCAACAGCATGTATCAATCCCTACAATGATGGCCAGTGCAATAAGGATGTTGGTATCATGCACATTTCAGGTAACTTCAGCTCCAAAAGATAATCTTTGCATTTGAAATATCTCACAGGTATTTGGGAGGATGCACTGTAGATCATCAGGCACCCAACTATTTTAGGATGGTTAGCTTTAAAAAAAAATAGCTGCTTTGAGGAATACTTTATGAATTGGCAAACTCTAAACTTAATTCGAGTCATGGGAAAGGAAGAATTCCTACTGTTTTCACTGGAAGTAAGGAAGCACCCTCTGACATTTACAACAGGCAAATATAATTCCACATTCCTAAGGCCAAATCCTGCTTACTTTGCTTCTGTCCCAACCCCCTGACAATGAATCGCTATATTGGTTCCCAGAAGGATGACATGTCTGAATATAGCAGGCAGGATCTGACCCATAAGCTTCCTCCAAGTCTTCTCTGAATCCTGTAGGTATGAGAAGGCAAAGTGTTTTGCTTTTACTCATGTCTGGTATTTTTATATCTCTAGAAGCAAAGTCCTGTGAAGATATCCAGTGCAGCTCCGGGAAGAAATGCTTGTGGGATTTCAAGGTTGGCAGAGGTCGGTGTGCCCTCTGTGATGAAGTGTGCCCTGAAAACAAATCAGATGAAGCAGTCTGTGCCAGTGATAACACAACTTACCCAAGCGAGTGTGCCATGAAAGAAGCAGCCTGCTCCTCGGGTGTGCTTTTAGAAGTAAAGCACTCCGGATCTTGCAACTGTAAGTGAGACTTTTAACCTTGCAAACAGTTATGGCTTCTGAAGGCAATCCCTAGGTAATGAAGACTTATGCCTTTAAATATAAAAGAACTTCATTGGGAGATTTAATATATATATAGTATATATGACATATATATATTATACACACGCTTATGTGATTGGTTGGTTGCAGCAGATCGTCAAACAGTCAGTTGGCTTTCACCTTTTTTTGAGGAAAAGTCATGTTATCAGCAAGGGGTTGCCCTAAGAACATCTTTCTAGTTATTTTTCCCCTAATTTGTTTGCTCTCGTGTGCTTCGCTGGTTGCTTTATTAACACCTGGATATACTTTAACTCCATCAAAAAAAAAAGAAGTTTAATGTTAGCACATGGGTGGCTGTCTTAGCACAGTTGCCGCCTCTAACTCTGAATGAAGGACACAAAGCAGTTAAACCTAGACCACAAGAGCGCTTTTTATTTGATTTCAGGAATCTGCCAATAAAACCTGAGCCATTGATTCTTCAGAACTTTCTGCAGTTATGACTTCATAGATTATGTATAAAAAAAAACCTTATTACATAACAGCAGATGCCAAAGAGCATCTCACTACAAGTCACATAAAAATGCAACGCTGTATTATGGCTGTTCAGAGGGCTTTGAAAACATGCACTGAGCTGCTTCTGCGCTGTTGTTGTCCTTATTTAAACAACAGCTCCCCTATATTCCCCCATCTAGCCATTAATGAAGACCCCGAGGAAGAAGAGGAAGAGGAAGACCAGGACTACACCTTTCCTATTTCTTCCATTCTAGAGTGGTAAAACCTCCATCACTATTGGAACAGCCATTGGGCAAGAAATCAATGTCCATACTGTAAATAAGTGTATGCTTATTTATTTTGGGGAGAAAAAAAGTATACATATAGTTGAGTCTTGTAGACATTTATTTATACTGTGTCATGTTTTATAATTTATACATAAAATGTCTGGTTGACTGTACACCTTGTTTTTTGAAGAAATTTATTCGTTACGGGAAGAGCAGTGTTATTTATTGTGAGGTCCCTTGCTTGTAAAGTAAAGCTTTTTTTTTCTCTTGTAAACTATAAAAGTCCATTCCTTAGATCTTACCCACATGACTCATCTCTTCGATTCACCCATGATAACTCTTTTCCATTTTAACAAACTTGCATGTCAGTTTCTGTCATGTTTATTTATTGGATTTTCTTCTTGCCGATTCTGTACATAAAAGATCCCTCGGGTTTTTGTTTACAAGGAATCTTGACTGACCAAAAGGCGCTGTAACTGACTTAAATATACTTTCAGGGTGCAGTGAGGCGATCTTTAAGGAAACTTCACTTTTCTCTGCTTCTGATCACATCATGTTCTGAGGTGATCTCAATGTGCTGAGCATTTATACTGTACTATAAGAATTCTGGACCCAAAGAAATCGGATTATGAAGGTTGTTAATAACTACATGGCTAACTGTAATGAGAATAAAGTTTTTATTTTATTTTATTTTATTTTTTGTAACATGCATAAATGCTTTATGAGATGTTTCCTTTAAGATGGTCCTGCAGTACCACTTTTAAAGTTATTTTTCCAATCAATGTGTCACTAAAAGTTATATCAAAGCTTTATCAGTTCAAGTTTCTTGCTTTTCATAATACTTTTTTTCTGATGCAATTTTATATTTTCAAACATGGCGAGTTAAATATAAATTCATTTAAATATATAGTTTTGTACTTTTCTACCATGTAAATGTCCAATGTATATAAAAGTTATAATGTGTATTTGTAAATAAATGATGAGTGAAAAAAATAAAAAATGGAATTTTCCCTACATGAGTTTCTTCATTACTGATTGAAAGGGTTGTGAGGGGTCTGCCCTCTTATTGAGCCTGGTGATATTTGTGGTTAGGGGAAAAGTGATTGTGTTTGACACAAAGCAGAGTTGTGAGAATGCACAACTCTAAACTGAAACCCCATATCCACCTCCCCTATCATTTCAGGTCATTATTAAAGACACTTCCAGGAGAAACACCTTCATTTTGCTGATATTACATAACTGGAAATTCAGTTGTATTTCTGAATGAGAGTAGGTAGAACCCTTTGTTTGTTTTCCCCTCTTTATGTTAATGAGACAGGTTTGTGGTCAATTGAACATCTATAATGCGCATCTTTCTGGGAGGGCTTGAGCATACATTTGCACTCCTCTAAGAATCAGATACACATAAGGTTACGGGGAGTGCAGATCCTTCTCCATTCAAGGTGAGGAACTGAAACAACCAAAGATGTTCTAATGGGCCAAACAAAGTTAAAGTGAAGACCCAAACCAAGTATCACAGAACTTGAAAAAAAATGCAAACAGCACAGTGTCTCTGGGAGATAATTTGCTTCCATAAGTAAATTTAATTAATGAGTCCAATATTATCATTATTGTATCTTTGTTCTACTAGTGGATCATTCATAAAATGTCTATTTTCCAAACCAACCAACTTTTAAAAAATAGATTGAGGTCTAGTAGACTGAACAGGGAAAAACAGCAGTGGCCCCTTCCATTAGCAATGCAGGAACTTAAGTCTTGTTCTCAAGTAACTTCACTCAACTAAGGACCCATTCAGCCAAATATCCCTATTATCTTCCATGCAAAGGCAGACATGTTGGCAACTTCAAGACTAACTCATTCAGAGAGTCATAAGCTTTCTTAGGCCACAGCTAACTTCGTCAGATGCTATGAATGAGATTTAAAGATGTCCTTACATGCCTTGCTGAATAGTGTGACAAGGTTCTTTGGGTAAATCTGATATATTTTATTAAAGCAACTCAAATAGTTGGAAAAATTCATCTTTGCAAGCTTTCTGGTATAAATACCCTTCATCAGGTTGAGGAAGCACCTGCAGTTGGTGTGTGCTTTTCCTAGATGGAATAAATAGTAAACCAGCCACAGACTTCTGAATAGTTTACTTGCTGAATAGTGTGGAGTCATGATTGTTCTTAAATCCATTGCTGAATAGGGGCCTGAGAACAGAATTTGACTCAAGGTGTTTTCTTCACCGTTCATATAGTGACAGTTTAAAAGCAGTTCTAGTTTTCCTTACTTCATCAGCCCTCTATGTAGATTTCCATAATATTTCAGCACTACAGTTTCCCTCTGTATACATTAACATAGAGAATATTTTCCATTTATCTTATTCACAAAAGGTGTAATTTAAAATAAATAAAAGTGATGAGCTTGCTATTTTGTAATATTTAATGTAAAATTACAGCAAAACATTTACCTACTTCACTTTATTCAGACAAGTACCCACTTTGAAAGGGAAGTTTCAAGAGAGAGGAGTAAGGTAGCAGGGTTTTTTGGCTTATTAAAAGAAATAGTATATGGAATAGAAGAGGAGGGGACTCTGTCAGAAACAACATCTGACTACAGAGAAGATGGGGAAAGAACTAGTGTGTGGGTAAGGGATATGTAAGGCTGTGTCAAGTACAGGTTTTGCTGGATTCATTGATATTTTAGCATAATAACACAATCACTGCAAGCCCCTCTAAATGTAACTTGTTCAGGAAAAAATGACACTTTAAGTTACTACATTTGAAGTATACTTAGAGTATCAGTGAAACAGATTCTTTAGGAATTAAAATTAGGTGCAGCCCACTTCTCTTCTGACAAGACAAAATAAAAAGACTGTTTTTACTTTAGATAAGAATTTTGGCTGTGTGTTATCAGTTAAAGCAATGGAGCAGGGCTCAGTTCACCTGGGTTCTAGTTTCAGATTTTCCACTAACTCACAAAGTGACCTGGAAAAAGTCACTTATGGCCAAATTTTCAAAACAGCCCAAAACTGCACTTTTGTGAATTTTTTTAAAAGTAACCTACTAACTACATTTAGAATCAGCCTAATTTCAACAGTCTATATAAGAGAAATGTGGCTTCTGAGATTACAATTACCAGGTTTCCCAGGTGTTTGTATGCAAGTGTCTGGATGTCTATGTATAACAGATAATTATGCAGTTGATTCATTATATCTAAATATACATGATAAACTTAAGATAAAACAAAAGCCAGTTCTTGTTTGGCTCTCTGCTTACCTTTTGCCCACAAATCCACATAAACCAGAACTAGTTCTTATATTCCAAACCTTTTAGCAAATTTCAAACAGCTGCCATTTTTTCAGTTATAAAAGAACCTGACATAAAAATACTTCTTTGCCTCCAAATGGAAATCAGGTGACATTTTTATAGGTAGTGTTGTAGTCCAGGTCAGTGACACTATGTATACAATGAATCACCAGTGCTAAAAGTATCTGTAGGTTATCCCTTTGAAGAAGGACTCTATGCCTTCTGCTGACCCATAACTATATGGTGTATGTAGACCTAGAAGTTCACAAGATACCAGGTTAGCTAAATATACAGCAATTACACCTTTACATAGTATAATTTTGGAATTTTGCAGGTAAAAATATATGAATAATAATACCAGTAGGCAAGCAGTTTTAAAATTATGAATTGCCTAAGCAAACTGTTCTTACATTCATGGATACATAACAAAGCTTGGTGCTAAGATTTTTGTCACGTTCATTTGGGATAATCTGCATAAACACATGGTTTCACAATTCTTGAGTAACATGGCCAATGAAACTTGTATGCCATATAGTGAAGATACGTGGAGAGAAAACAAAAGTGTACTTATGTAATTTGAGGCCATAATGATCAGCTCTGAGATTGATATGCATACATATTGCATGGCTAGCTATCTTGTAATTAATAAGTAGCTTGCCATGATTTCTGTTTTTACGTGGATTTGTTGAACTTCAATGAGATTGAGGAGCACACTATAACATATCAAAAGACAGAAAACTGAGAAGGCATTTCAGACTGAGACTAGAAAAACAGTTACTTCACACTCTCATAAAATAATCAGCTTATCAAAATGGTTCAATTGATCAAATACAAGCATCTGAAGTCTGAATCCTAAATTCATGTTTTAGCCCCTCAATAAAAATGGCTTGATTTTCCTGGGTGGAGACCCTCTGAAATTCCCAACAACTCCAATGGGACTTGTAGATAGTCACAACTCTTGACAAATCAGAAAAAAGAAAAAATGTTATTGGGCCACCTGCATGTGGATTCAGGAACCTAACTTTAGTCACCAAGATTTGAAGATTTTAGATTAAATTCTCTTTTATTTAATTTAGGAAATACCACTCATGGTGTTTGAGATGCTTACCTAAGCATTGTGTTAAAAAATCATTATTATCCTGGGGAGCCTGTTTTGTGCTAATAATCTCAAGGTAAGCACCCTTAGTTTGAATTTACAGTCAACACACAACTATATATACACATATCATACATATATGCATGATTACATGCATAAGTATACTTTTCATTTTTTCTTACTGGCATCCAAATGATTGTCTTAGCAATATGCAATGCTCTAATCAGAAAAATGTTGCTTGCCTTCTGATAGACTTCATCTATATAAATTTATTATGTTTCAATCACTTTCTATTTAAGGCACCTGGAACTGTAAGAATTAAACAGAACTGCAGAGAAGATACTGAAATATGCCACCATTTGACTTTTGTCTAAATTAAAGATGTCATTAACAGAGGTCACAGGGCACGATATGTAGCTAAGCAGGTCCTTAGACAGATTACAGAGCATGAAAGTGACATTGATGACATTATAGAATTCTGACAATGAAACAGACTTCCAGACACAGGGAGTGAAGATCACATGATCAAAATGTCTAGCATATCTAGACATTGTTGCTCTGTTTCTAATTTAAGGAAAAAAGTACTCAGAGTGTGATTTTGAGGGAAAGTCTCTGTTACTCAAACATATCCTTTACCACTGAGTGATTACATGGCAAAAGAAGTAAAACCAAAGTATAATAGCAAAGGAGGGTTAAGAATTACATCAATACACTTCTGAGTCTTGTGGACATGAAGATTACAGAGAAACTAATAGATAAGAAACATTTCCTAATAGAAAAAGATGCATGGAACAAGAACTGTCCAAAGTGGCACTTAAATTCAAATTAAATGACAAAGTTGTTTGTTTGTTTTTAAGGAATGCATAAAGTGGTCTTTTTTATTTCCTCTCCTTACTATCTGGGGACGTGATCCTGAATCCTTTGTTCAGCTATTCTTCCACTGGCTTCAGTGGTAGTTTTCTAATGTACGAGGAGGGCAGTATCCAATCAGAAATTTTACAAATTAAATCGAAATGCAAAACTTGAGTTCCCATTTCTATTTTCAACAGTAAACACATAAATAAAGGAGGAAGCACCAAATAAAGGAAACACCATTTAAAACTATGGAGTTGTTAAATTTCACAAATTCATTAAGGCTGAAAATAATTCTGGAAGAGGCAATAACAAGTAAGAGCTAAATTAGTCAGGACAGCAAGGAAACCAAAAGAAAACAAGTAGAGACACTTTGAGAAATAATGAATAATGCCCACTGGAGCAACTAAAAAGTGCCCTGAAGGGATGTTTCACACAATACCTTCCACCATACAGATGGTTTTGGCAGGGCAATTCAAAACCTTGTTGTAGGCACCATCCTCATCAAAACTACAACGTTGATAAAATACTTGGAATAAAGAACAGCCCAACTTACAGTGTTGTGCATAACATAATTGGATTTTATGATAAAATTTGTAGTAGAAAGTTATACTAGAAATAGATCAAGATTTCAAAAAACTATAATTGTTTCTTTTTTTGGGAACCCAACATTAGAAAAAAAAAGATCCTCACTCATTTTCCAAGAAGGAAAAAAGACTGTAAAATGCACATCCCAATCTAATTTGCAAGGAGATAGGCTTAATGTTAGTCATGCAGACTTTCTGCTTTTTTAAAACTAATTTGCCTTTACATGGGTTTTAAAAAGGAATGGACACATGATATATAGCCTTGCATGGATATAAAACAGAAGTAAAAATGCAACAGCATGAGTTATACTGGGCACGTCTAATGCTAAGCCAAGTACTAAATGACTCCGCAGTACCAAATGCACAGTCAGGGTCACGTGTAGATGTGCCCAGTAAAACTTACGCTGTTGCATTTTTATTTCTGTTTTATATCCATGCAAGTCTATATATCATGTGTCCATTCCTTTCTAACACCCATGTAAACACAAATTACAGTGACGTAAATGTGGTATGTGCCCAGCCTGTTAATTAGCTAAACTGTGGCACTGGTGCTAAGGACACCTGAAATCTTTTCTCATCCCTGCTCCTGGTCTTGGGTAGCCTAAGGCAAATGACTTCAACTGCCTGTGCCTTATTTTCCCCATAAGCAAAGTAAAGCTACAGGCTTAATGATAAGCAGCAAAAAGACAGGATGTAGTAACAGTAGTAATATATGCTAACATATCTCTGTTTTACAGCACTTGTGTAACTAATGGTTAAAGCAAAATAGAAGTGGAAGAGACAGACTAAAAAAGAGAGAGAGAAAAAATGTAGAACAAGATGGGAGGAGGGGGACAAAGAACAGTAGGAGTTCAAGGAGACGGGAGCTGATGATAGATTTTGCTAGGTATAGTTAATTGCTAATGACAATCCAATTTACACTGCATACTCTTCTGTTTGTTTTAGCATATGTGTGTTTGTTGCTCCAGCTGTGGGAACAGTAGAATCTCAGATCTGACACACAATAACTGTGAGAACATTTCTGTGCAAACAGAAAATCTAAGCAGCATATCCAACATGTGAATGAGCAAGAACTAGAGTCACATCTCCAGAAGGATTGGCATACAGTTGTTGCCACCCAGTTAGATGTATAAACATTCCAGAGTGAGAGTACAAGAAAAAGAAAATGTATACAAAGCGATGCATATATGAGAGCAAAAGTTTGATAGATGTGTTTGGAAATTTGATACACATCTAGGTAACGCCTTTGGGAAGATTGAGCACATCAAGTTTTGGGTAGCTTAGGCTGGGGTTTGTTTTGCTGATGAATTTATTGGTTGGTATGTTAATTTTTTTAATGTGCACTTAGGGTGAATTCCTTAGATTTATGGTGCACTTCATTATTGTCAGGGAGTGATGTTTTCAAAATCACCTAGGTTTTTCAGGAGTTTAAATCCCATTTTCAAAAGTGACTTAGTGCCAGATTCAGTAAAAGACTTAAGCACCTAAATTAGGATTTATACAAAATTGAGGTAGCTCTAAGCAGAATTGGTGCCTAAATCCAGAACTGCAGCTCTGAAATCCCCCGCTCACCTTCTGGAAGTTAGCCCTGAAGGTTTCCTGACTCCAAAGCCAACTTACATTTTGACCTTAAAGTTCCGCAGGTGCCTAGAGTTGTGGTTCTGTACATGCCCAGGACTGCCCCAGTCTTGACAAGTCTAGACAACTGTACACCTAGCTCATACCTATACACAATCAGGATCCAGAAACTGGGTGTTCCCTTGCCCTGAGGGAATCAATCTGGTAGGCGTTTTCAGAGTATGCATAACACAGCAACAGAACTGGGATCCTCACAAAATGCAGTTGCAACCACGACTTTCTTTTTAAACACAATAAGCAGTGGTTAGAGTACTTTACCTCTGCTCTACCTAGTTTTAAATCCATTTTTCCCACCTCACAGGAGAATACCTTAACCATGAAGTAGCCTAATGAATATGTACTTTGGTCTGCACAGTAGCACGGATTCACCAGATAGGATGGAGAGTGGGTACAACACTTTGCTTCGAAGCTGAAGATGTAGGTTCAAATGAGCTCATGCTGAGAAAGGGATTGAACATAGTTCTACCAGTTCCTGGGCTAATTCTCCAAACATCTGGCTATTAGATGTCCTCCTCCACCAATAAGTCATCCCTGCTTATTTCCTTAAGAAAAAAGGCATAGGCATCTACCTTCAGGTGAGGTTTTGGGGCAGTAAGTCATCTGTGGATGGACACACATGTATGAAGTCCTCAGTAAGGCACCTAGCTTCCAGAGAGCAGCAAGTTTTAAGGCACACTCCTGTCAGTAGCATTTTGAATTGGTTATCTCTGGGCAGCTATATGGTGGGAGTGCTGATTTGAGGTTGTTTAGCTCACTGTCTCTTTTGGATCCCATCTTCAGGAACCTACTTCTCTCTATGTACTGCACAGGGAGCAGAGGCTTCTAACACAGGGTTCTGGATTTCACTCAGAGAGACAGGAAATTCAATTAGGCACTGAAGCAGCTATCTTTAAGGCACACAAAGTCCTTTATTGGAAGTGTCAGTACGCATCTACCAGACTGTTGTCATCCCTACCCTTTTGTATGGATGCTGGTGCCTGCCACTTTAAGTCCTGAGCCAAGCAGCCAGCAGGTACTTGATTGCAGTAGCCATTTTAGTTTCCTCGCTGCCTATATAAATAGATCAGTTCCCTGCTGGCAAGGGAGGCAGCAACATTGCTTGACTGCAAGGCTTCATAGAACATCCTTGAGGTAAGGGAGGAGCTATAGGGAATAGTCTGGAGGCTTCTGGTCCTGAGCATGACCTAAAACTGCACCCTGCCGGGAGTGGGTGGCCTGGTGGGGCTCTCAGTGGTGTGGGAGCCCCCAGGAAATGCCAAGCCAGTTACCACCCTTGTGAAAGGCGGGTCAGGGCACCTTAACCCCAGCTCTCACAACTGGGTGGGTCACCTGCTAGTAGGGTCCAGAGGGCAGACCCCAGAGAGAGAGTGGGGCTAGAGGCTCAGATGCCTGGTGTAGAATACCCTCAACTAGTCAATACTGGGGCCAGGACCAGACTGGTCAAAAGGGTCAGGGGCCCACCACGAGGGACGCCCAGAGCAGAGGGCCTGGGGTTCTGACTGGCCATGGAGGTAAGGCCAGGGCCTGTGTGGCCAAAGGTCCTGGGGGGACCATGCCCGAGAGGGAAATGGTTCAGGGAGCAAGGTAGCTCTGAATGAGGGTGGGGTAGGCCACCTGAATGGAGGGATCTAAGAGAGGTCCTGATTGAAGGATTCTGGGACCCAGTGTGGGGGCTGGTGATGATAAGAACAGTGGATGCCATCTGCAAGGCATGGGCTAAGGTGTAGGGGATGTCCGGAGCGGCAAATAGTGCCCTCTGGCATCAGGGCAAAAAAATGGGCAACCTCCTGCCTAATTAAGATCATTAATTAATTAACAACAAGGCATAGCAGGTGAGGAGGCAGGCGGCTGGCCCAGAACAGGTGGGTGGGGCCATTTGTAGATGGGCCCTGAGAAGACCCCCCTGTTACAATGTGAAACTTGAACAACATTTCAGAAACACTTGAAAGCTTTGGAACATTACCATCAGTGATGTCTTCAGAAAATTCTCCATATCAACTGAAAGGACAGAAGAACAAAGGCCAGCATTCTGGGTCAAACAAACGCTGCCAACATTGAAGCCATATTTAAATGGCATCAGCTCTGCGGACAGGACATGTCATAAGGATGCTTGACAACCAGCTCACAAAACAGGTCCTATACTCCCAACTCATCGACTGTTGCTGCTCTAGAGGTGGAGAAAAGAAGATATTCAAGGACACCTTCAAGGCCAATCTGAAGAAATGCAATATTAACATGAATATCTGGGAGACTCAAGCACTGAAACATCCCCAATATTGTACGGCAAAGCATCAATCATTCTGAGCAAATACACCCCGTTATGAAGGTGAATAGGTGAGAGACAGAGGGACAGAGCTATGACCTCACATCCTCAAGATCTACTTTTTCCTTCTGGAATATTTACCGTGTCTGCAGTTGAACATGTAGAATCTCAGATCAGGCTCAGTCATCTACAGATTCTTCAACAACTTCCCTATTTACAGGAAGACATTCATCCTTGCATCAGGGTACTGATGATGGTTTCTCTCATCTATGCATGACTACTGTGGTCTCTAATTACAATATTCATAGAACTCCAATAAAATATTCCTGACCTTGAGCTATGGAAACATTTTGCAGTTAGATTTGAAACATGTTATGATGTGCTATATGCCATTTCAGTCAAGTGAAGGCGTCTGACTGAGTTTTGGCTCTGACCTCCCTCCCACTGGTTCTAACTTATTAGTAACTTGTATTGAATTATACCAGAATTAATTATTAATTTAAGTACATTATCCATTATTTGCTGTCACAAGTGGAAAAAAGTGCATGGCTGTGAATAATCCATGCAATGGTTTATGGACCCCAAATTCCCTAGGGAGTATCAGATCTCCACCTGATGTCCCTGAGTGCTGGATTTTGCATTTAGATCTCTGAGTTAACAGATGTGTACAGTCAGATACAGACAGACAGTTCCCACTCGATGTGGCATCCGAGGAGGCTCGCGGGCATTGTTCATTTTAGTGAGTTCATCAGATATCTTGTGCTCATGAAATTTGTCCCAGATCTATTATATTCAGTATGTAAATAGCTAGTATTCTGCACTGAGCTAAACTTGCCAGGTTTAAGGACCAGTATATTAGGCATACATGTTTTGTAATGTGCCTCCCTGTAAAAAACACAGCCATGATTTAGAACAAAGATCTCTATGCCTGAAAACAAAATTAAATCTTAAAATTAAAATGTAAATCTATGGTGATCCTGCAATCTTATACAATTTTATCAGAAACATTAGGAATCAAAATATTCAAAACCATTGTTAAAATGTAGAGCAGTCATTTTTTCAGTATTGACAAAACCAAGTGTTCAAATATCATGTCAGGCCTTAAAAATCATGAAAATGATTTAAATATGATGACATTATAAAATGTGCATAATTGAACACAATTTGGTTTATTCCTGTTACCTTTTGCTTTTTTGGAGTTTCTGGTCTTACGGTTTTAAGATTTATTTTAAAACCATAAAGGATATATATATATATATATATATATATATATATATATATATATATTTAAGAAAACACCAATTATTGAAGCACTAGTGATAAAATTGTGACAGTTGGAAACTTTGGGTGTTATACATCTTTAGAAAGAACTTTTGATTCAAAAGTGGGTGACTTTATGATGCCAAGGCCTTGTCCACACTTTTGCCACTTTAAGTTTTACCAAAGAACATAGACACTGTACTGTCAGTCTAAAACTGCTTATAAAGCTCTATCTTATCTCAGTTTACATGATGTGAAAACTATACAAGTATGAAGCTCGGTATAACTACAACTGCAGCCTCAGCTGAAAGCTCCATAAACTCAGTGAACTGTTTTGGGGATGAGGCTTAACATTTGTATAACACTTTCCAAAGGAACAATATGAGGAACTTCCAGGAAATATACAGTGATTAAAAAAGAGAAGTGGTATATTTCCACAGATAATTTATTGCCATATTTGTGAGGTCAGTTTTAGAATTACAATCCACTAAAATTAATTTATTATTCCAATAGAACCAAATGCAGTGAAACAAGACAGAGGACATAAGCTTTTCTGGACATTGTCTCTAAAGAAAGTCTTGATTTGTCTTCCACCTGATCCATTCAAGCTATAGGCATGCAGATCTCCACTTTCTGCCAGGAAGGAAACTGGGGCTATGGGCCTGTATGGCACCAGTCCTACCTACTCCAGACCCTGTAAAAATGCTTATTCACCCTAAGTAGATACTGCCTGTGGATCAATTATCTTTTCCATGGAGCTCACATCATTGCCTAGACATTTTTCTGGTGTGTGTTTTAGGGGCATAGGCAGGGGTTTTTTGGTGGGATTGTTTTGGGTTTTTTTGGAGGGAGGGATGGGGGGAGATAAATATTTTAATGTTTGTCTAATTAAAACATTAAATTCTCAGAAGTCAATCTTTGTTTTGTTTTGGATAGCTCATACCCATACACTTCTTGTTTTTGTTATTGGAAATTAAAAATACAAAGTTTTTGAAGGTTGTCTTTTTACTATCCTCTCCAAAATGCTGCAAAAAAATAAACAAAATTTTTAATGGAAAATAACATACAGTTTTCAAACAGTACTACCTACCCTGCCTAAGGACTTTGTCACAGCTCTGATAAGAAGTCCATGAGACCGCTTCTCCAAAGGTGCTTTTGTTACCTGACCAGGATGTAAGAGCCCAGAGGTACTGCAAAAGAGTAGGACCTTCACACGGAGATGTCCAACCTCTGCAGGGATTCCTAGATATCTGTGCATGCACAACGTATGTTTGTTTACAGACTTTTTCCAGAATACAAAAAGTCTCTTCCTCATCCAAATGAAAGGGAGAAAGTAGGTTATCCTTCTGAGATTTCTTTACATTGATTCCTCTCCTGTTAATATTACTGTAGGAGAGAAGGATGATTTGTGCCAAAGAAAGTGCTACTTGGTGACTTGTTGAAAAGGGAATGAAAAATACCAAAGCAAGGATCAAATTGGACTAGGTTAAAATAAACTTCCCAGTAATAACATTCCTAAGAAAATCTGAGCTTGGAACTCACTGAAGTATAAGAGTTTTTAAGCTTTGGCTGGTATTTGAAGTTGCAGATAATATCAACACTGATTTTTATTTTTTGTTGCTTGCCAACAGTAGATTCACTTATTGCTGGTGACTGATATATCAAATGGTAGAAATGAAGGCCATTTTAGGAAATCTACAACCCCTTCCTCTTATATTAATAGGAAAAGCTTTGGATCCAGTGGGGGTTAGTTTATAGTTGAAACATTAAGTCAGAGGAAGATATTTTTGCTGGAAAATAGCTAATGTAGTGCCTATGTTTGAGAAAGGGGAAAAAGTGATCTAGACACCTGCAGGCCCATTGGTCTGACCTGCATAGGATGCATGGCTTTAGAGCAAAGAAAAAAATAATTAAAGACATTGAGGGAAATGGAAAATGAGATAAAACACAACGTGGAGTTTACCTAAAATAGACTGTATTAGATTAATCTGTTATCTGGGAATAAATTAGCTGTGAACAAAGCTGGAAATTAGAAAATGTTTCCCAATCAGCACATCAATCAATATCTAGAAAAACTTTCTAGTAGAAAAACCTTCCACGGGGTAAAAAATCTAACTACTTTAAAGATGGTTCTTGATCACTTTATGAAAGGGAATATATGACACGGTTGTTTGCAGTAGTAGGGCTCTGGACTCAATGACTCAGCAGGCCTCTTCCAGGCCTATGTTCTTATGTTCTTATTAAGAAAGACTATAATACCCTGCTATTACCTCCCAATGTGTGACTTACCAGCACAATGCCCTGGGAATACTATTCATTCACCAATTGGGCTTTCTATTTAATTCATCCTCTTGTTCCAGATCTTCACATTGAAAAACCATCATTGCTAAACCATGTGAGCATTCAAGGAAAGGGAAATTGGGATACAGAAGTCCTAATTGTGATGGAAGATTCTGAATCTGGTGAGCTGACAGGCTCAGTCACATTAAAGTTAGGAACCAAATCATGAACTTTGCCCTGTTGGGGAGACTTTAAAAAAAGGAAGAGTTGTTGATGGAGATGGTAAGAAGGATAATCATTCAAGGCAAAGCTCAAAGTAGTTTAGGGAAGGGGATAATTTTAATTTTAATCCTGAGATTCCTAGTAGTAAATCAGTAAGATCTAAATAAGGCTGACTATTAATCTTAGGGCGTCTTTTTTTTTTTTTTTTTTAGTGAATTAATCGTTTTCCTTACTACAAAATTTAGCATGCTTGTGATGTTGTGGATGGATGTTATCATTTTTTCCATTACTGTACGTCTCAAACTTCATAAATAAAGATGATACTTCAATTCACCACCAAATTCTGGAATTTATTTCATGTTAACAATGAAAAAAGTACATTTCTCATCAGTGGTTTTTTTGCTATAAAAGGGCCATCATTTTCTTTTCTGAGGCCTGCACTCTATCACTTCTTCTCTAAATATTCAGGATTTCATTCTGATTTCACACTGATTTTACATTGGTAGAATTCAGCAATATATTTTAGCATCTGCTTGACTTCATTAACACCATGACTCTGCCATTTGAACTCCAGGTACTTAACTGAAGTGCAAGGGTTATGCTGGTTTGAAAAACAAGAGTCGGGTACTAAGTAGTATGAGTGTATTACATTTACCCAGAAGGTTCTCTTCAATCTGTTGGCCTCCTTAGATTTTCCTTAGGTAGCTACTAAGTAGTACACTAGTATAGTTTTATATAGTTAAATGTTTTTGAAGATGCTTATTATCATACAGATCATCCCTGTGAATAGCTATAAAATGACTTTCCATACTAAACAATCTGAACCAACAAGAAAAAACTAAAATTATATTTTTTCCTGAGAATTTCTCTTATTCAGAATGCTCATGACTCAGTAGAAAATCTAAAATAGCATCTCCATTTCATTCAGAAACCAGCCCTTATTTGATCCTGTGTTCCTTCTTCACAAGACAATCACCACTTTCCTCTAGCAACCTCTCTTAAAAGGGTAAGGAATACCAGAGCCCTAGGTTTATATCCATTAAACTAAACCATAAGGAAACATGGGCAGAGGATTTGTGCAAGAAAATTACAATTAAAGTAATCAGCTTCAGTGCTTACATTCAATTGTTGCAAACACTAAAAAGCCCTGAAAATTTAGCCTTTTTTTTTTTTTTTTTTTTTTTGCAAACCCAATGCTCGGGAAAAGCTGACAACATTTATGTTGCCAGGCTCGAGCATTTCAGAATGAAGGCCTGGGAAAAACACTTTTGCTACATGTTAAACAAAACAAAGACAAACATTTGTTATCTCATCTTTCTCTCTCAGTTTTTGGCGATTAAAATATGTATTTCTTATGTGGGCAATTTTTGACACTTCAGAGATATTATTACTCCTCTTTCTCAAAAGGAACATGATATACAACAAAAATAAAGAATGAAAATTAGGACATTAAAATGCCTCATGTGGCAAATAAAAATGCAAAGAAGCAAACATGAGAGCAATAGTGACATTTTAGCTCATCTTCTAAGAAGACAGAAGACATTTATAACGTAAATTACTACTGCATTAGAGCTGTCTGTCTGTTTTCCCCTACTCTTAGAGGATATACACAAGAAAAATAAGTGATAATAGTTGTTTCAAAGAGGATTTTTTGTTACTTTCTCTGGACTGATGGGAAGAGTACACAGACACAATAGGGATTACAAGTCTCTTTGATGAAGTCTCCATCTTTTAAACCTGTTTTTCCCTTCTTCATGGAACAAGAGATAATCTCTCTGAAATGAATATTTTCCCCTTTTGAAAAACTGATTCAAACAAAAGATAATTAATAATGTAAGGTTTCAAAGCCAGAGTAAATGCAAAGGGAAATCATACATACGTGTATAAGATTAGCAGAGGGCCAAGATTATGAAATTTCACAAGCCAATGAATCTCTCAGATGACTGGCTGTTTCAGTAAAAAGCAGGAAGAGAAAAGGTAATGAGCATACAACCTCTTGTAATTTACAAGTTAAAGTCATGCTTTGACAACACATGGATCAATTAGATCCCTCCTGATTTAGTCTTGACATGTTAATGTCTGAGTCAAAAGAGGTTAGTGTAAATACATTTACTTTATTGGCTAAAACTAAACTCTCACGGGATGCCTTTATACTGATTCAGACAGAGGAAAAGATTTATCTGGATCTCTCAATCCATGTTTCAGATAAAACATGAGTTTAGTTCTGTGGTTTCAGTTAGCTAAAATGAAGTTTGATAAATAACCCCCCCCCCCCCCATTCTTACTTCATCAAATATGAGACAGAATTGAAGCGAGATTACATGAAATACTTTTTCATTATTTCAGTTTATGAGTGGGCAACTGTTCTCATTTGTGGTATATCTCAAAACAATGGTTTAGTTTCATTTGACAGGGAATTACTGTCACTTTTGCTTTGCTACTGCTTCCTGTTGGGGGTAAGTAGTCTATTCTTTAGTATGACAGAGTCCTGCAGCTGAATGGCTGATAGTGTCAAAGGGCTATTAATATGCTAAGCCTTTTAGTGGCATGGGATAGCTCCATCCTGTTCTCTCCAATTGTTGCAAAAGGACCCTGAAACTCATCACTTGACCTGAAGAATTGAAATACTGATTTTGGTATTAATTTAACCTCTCATCTGTAAAAGAATAAAATTGCATGGCCGATACTCTGCTAATGTCATTTCACAAGATCTACATGAATAAGTTGGTAATTTTACTACATTTGCATTACTTTTTGATCATGATAGCAAACCTAGGCATAAAAACTGTGTAAACACTAGAAAAATAATCTCATAATTAATTTTGTATGGTATGACATGAGCTCAGCTCTTTAGAGCCAGATAATACTAAAATGCCTGGGCAAAATCATCTTCATTTTTGTGATGATTGGCATAAGGAATGGAGGAAAAAATGTATACTTCACATCACGAATGTCACTATGAATAAACATCTGCAACACAACTGAATAGCGCTTTAACAGATAGGGGTCTTTATTTTTTTAAACAATGTGAGACCCTAAAACAGTTATCTTAAACATATTTTCAACATTCTAGTCTTAGGAGTTTGAAGAAATAACTATTTTACTGACCATTTAAAAATACTTGTCAAGACTCACATCTTTTGTAACCAATTTGTTCAGATATTTGGGTAAGTAGTGGGATACAAATATTGCATATAATATTAATTAAATTAGTAATCCCACCTGGATTTTTTCAATGCGAAAGATTATTGATCAGTAAGAAAGGATAAAAAATTCAGAGGAGGATATGGAAGAAACAACAACAACAAAATAAGAATAAGAAACAACAACATCAAGTTTCAAAAGCAATGCATAGGAAGTCTTGAGGAAAGTGTGGTAAGCTTGATAAGAAAAACTTAGTCAAGCACTTCTGGAAAGCTTTCGAATTAATGAAATGTATTTTTTCATGTAACCTGATTTGGGTCCCACTTTTTCGTAGGTTTTAAGATTTTTCTCATTAATTTAGGAAGCAAAATCAGACATACTTTCATTTTATTTCCTTATTAAAGTGTCACAGACTTTTCACTGAAACTTTGTAAAATATTACATTTAAACAATATTCTGGTGATAAATAACATTCTGGTATTTTAGTTGCCTGGAAATAGGAATTGTATTCCTTAATAATTCCATCAGTTATTGCTATAAGAACAGTACTCTTATCCTGGAGTCATAATTCTCTTTCCAATACTAATTGTGACACCTCAGAAACTAAAATTTCAAGTGTTGTCAGTGTGGTGAGAATCATAGCCATGGTTTAAAATCTATGAGTGCATTTTAATAAAAGGTTCTGATTGACCCTACACAGGCAGATGAGAGGATGATGATGCAGAAGAGGTCTTTCGCAGGCCAAGCAGGAAGCTGCCAGAATGCTAAGACTTGCAAATACTGATTTGAAAGAGAGGGAGCCAAAAGCAGTTAGTAACTCTTATAAAGGCTTTCCCAGGTAGCTCTTTTATATACCTCTTGACTTTTAGAAGCCAGAACTGGGTGGTAAATGCACCCTACGTTGTATACAAGAGGCATCATAGCATGGCTAACTCTCATGATATTTGATGGTTTACTTAAACCATCCCAGTCCCTAAACTCACATGATTCACTGAGAAACTCAGCTTCCGTTAAAAAAAGGGTTCCAGACTTCAGAGTTATGAATGAAAGCTTGAATATACAAACTGAGTACATTGAGACTCCAAAATGAGAAGGCAAGTAAAAAGAATTCACGTATTCCTTACTTGTAAATATTTTTAAGCCATATCCCTGAAATTTGGAGTCCTGACTCATGATTCTTAAGCAGGGTTGTGATTAGTGATGCTGGGTGTGTCACAACTGAACGTGCTTCCACAGGGCATTGGTCCAAATCATAGCCCACCCAAGTAAAAGGGGGTTTCCACCTTGTTTTGGAATCTTAGAGTAGCATAGAGCTGGCTAGGCAACACCCTCTCCCAAGACACCACAGGGTTGGGAATCTGTTGGGGGCACAGTGCTGAAAAGAGGTGAGGCAAGATTATGCTGCACTCCAGTGAGCATTGGATAATGTAACAGCTCCTAGAACCAACAGATGGGGAATCAGAACTGGCACTTTCTTCACCCTGATCTGCAAAACGGAGCTAAATGGCAAACAACAGATGGCTTGCTTTAACCAGGAGAGAAAGCAAACACTCTGTGGCTTAAAGTGTCTTGTAAACATTGCAGCAAGAAGTTTCCTAGCTCCTCTTTGCTGGTGGTTCTTAGCCCAAGGGCATCAGGATCTGATTCTTTTCTTTTTTCTGGTCTCGACTATGAAGTTTGCCAGCAAAACTGAAGCTCAGCTCAGGGTGTTCGCACTCCAAGCTCCTCTTTGGTGACAGAAACCTCCACTCTGCTGACAAAATGATTCCACCTCTGCTGAATGGAGTCAGGTTCTGGGGCTGCCCAGTGACCTGCAGAAAATGCATGTATGAACAATGCTATGTCTTCAGCTGGCTGCAGCAGTCCCCTCAGCAAATGGTCCTTTCCCAGAGTATGCTTCCCATTCTGGCAGCACAGGGTGCCAAAAGCACACAGGGTCTCTCAGCTTATGGGCAGAACTTCCTGCTGCTTTGCTGGGTAAGTGTAGACAGCCTTTGGCTGATGTGGCTGGGAGGGACAGAGCCAATGGGCCTTGCAACCACCACCTTTATCTAATGTGAGAAAGGAACAAATCCAAAACTCAGAAAAGGGGTTTCTTTTTTTCCACAAAACATACAATTAGATTACGGTACTCATTGCTACAAGATAGAACCCAAGAACACAGCAAGATTTTAAGAGGAAATGGACATTTGTATGAATAAAGAAAGTCTTCACAGGAGTATTAGATCATGCTAAAAATTGAATGCTGGAAGCAAGACAAAACCTAATGTTTCAGGATTTATCATTTAGGTAACAGGAATTAAGATGAGATCTCTGTGTGGGGAACTGATTATCAAATATCTGTTTATTGTGGGGTGTGTTGCATTTTCCTCTAAAGCTGAGCATATAGTCTTGACCACTGTTGAAGAGAAGATCCTGAAATAAACACAAACTTAGTCTTATCTTTTAAGATAATACCTCTGTTCCTTTATGCCTATTATGACAAGACATATCTTGTCTGTATAGTGTTCTGTGAGACAGGGCGCCCTCAAAAGTTCTTGTCCTTGGATCCAATCATTATTTCCTTACTAAATACCCCTCATATCACTAAAAATCCCTTCCTCTCATCAAAACCACCAGAACTATTGATATTTGTCCAAGCCCTACTGGAGACAAATTAAGTAAAGAAATGTAAAAAGCCAGTGCCCAGAAAATTGGTATTTACATGCACTTCACTCTTCAAAATTACTCTGTAGCACTGTGCTTACAAGGATAGACCCAAGGATTCAAGATCTTAGAACCCTCTTTCAGAGAAACAAGTATTTTTTTCACTGCACTATTTCACAAACTACCCAAGATCTCATTGACTGAGTTTGTTTTGACTATATATTTTAGGAGTATCTGTTACAGATGCTGAAGGAGAATTAATGGAACAGTATTTAATTTTGAGCAGCAAGACAAGCACCAAACAAATTTACAATTAGTCATGATTGGAGAGAAACATCGGAAAGGAGCCTTAATTTCCCAGGAGACTGAAAGAAAACAATGAAAAAAAGGCTTCTTGATTATCAATGATCAATTAGTATTATCCATCAAGGACTCTCTGAAGCACTTGAAGTAGTCCTAACTGTTCTTCTTTTATTGTTCCAAGGTGTTCCAACTGGCATGCAGTCAGATCCACCCAAAATTTTTCAAGAATATCTGAAGGCAGATGACTATAAAATTCAAAGTAAAAAATCTGTTTCACCTCCTGCTTCAAGAAAAATAAAGGAAGCACAAATTACCTCACAGATGTTATAGTTGTGGGGGGCCCTTCTTTAATAAACAATACAAAAAAGACAAAGAGTTTCCCGCTGACGTCAAACAATAAAAGCAGTTTCTCAGCAGCGGCAGGCAGTCTTACAAGCCTGAGGGTTTGTACTTTTAGCTCAAGTGACCTGACGTCACTCATCCTGATGTTGTGTGTGGAAGAAGTTATCTCTGCTATGGCAACAATATCAGCCTGAAAGGAGTTTTGAAAGCCCAATAGGGTAGTGTCACTCACACTGGTGGTGGATAGTGGATGGTAGGATCTCTCAGGGTGGCAGGTAGGCAAGCCTAAGGGAAGTGAGCTGCCACCCTAGCAGCCCACCATCACTCACGCTGATGGCAGGGGTCAGTTGGGATTCCTTGGTGGCCTCCAGGGCAATAGTTAAAAAGAAGATTTGGGTTCACATGTCAACGTCTAGCTTGAAAGCAGTGAGTACAACTGATTTCTTTTTAAATTTGTGGTTCACAAATGGCAGCAGTGACGGGAAAAAGGGGAGTTTCTCAGTAGGTCTGTTTGATTGCATGTGAAACTTACAATGGAGCTAGAGTTGCCTGGTTTTAATTTTTCTTTCTCCTGTACAAGCTGTGATGTTTTATTAAAGACCCATACAAAAGGGGAAAAAATTAAAACCAGACAACACCAGTTCCATTGTATGTTTCACATGCAATCAAACAGACTAGAAGAAAATCGTCCCCTTTCCGACCAACCTGCCCACCATTTGGGGAATGCATTTAAATCCAAAAGAGGAAAAAACCCACATTTTGCTAGTCACTCTTTTTAAAAAAAAATAGAAATTAGCATCTGGACCAAAATCTTCCATAAAATGGTATTCTGGCACCAAGTTTAACAGAGCTTACAAGAGACAATACAGGGAAAATTGGCTTTGTTCCATTGCAAGTGCTTGCAAAAAAACCCCTACAAGTCAAACTGCAGCTGATGTTTCATCAGCACCAGAGATATTCAGGATACAAAGGGGAACCAAAGGAGACACTCCACAATTACTTCTTATGAAGATAAAATACAGAGCACATTTTTTCAATCTAAAATTGGATATTCTTTTAAACTAAAGCTTCAATCCTGAAAATATTTATTCAGGTAACTAGCCATACAGATGTTGGGAATGCTCAGACATTTAAATCTGGGGCCTAAATCTGAATGTCCATTTAAAGCAGTCTCCATATGTACAAGCAATATAACAAACAAAACCAAAGCTCATTGTATATGGTAATTATCATTGTGATCAGCTTCCTGCTATGTTGTGCCCCTTTCCACCATTTCTTACCTATTCTTTTTCTCTTTAGACTTAAGTTATTTAAGACAAGGACAATGTCTTCTTATATATCTATAACACACAGCACAAAATATTAAATAATAATGTAGGAAATATCAGTAAAATTTTGCTTTATGCTGGTCATTCTTCTGTATATTTACAGCTATGACATTATTTGTGTATACTTGGAAGTGGAATAAACCAATTGTCTGAACATGATTCCTACAGGAAAAGAAAAATAATTAAAAGTTATATTATCATTATGTATACTTAGAATATAGGCATAATGCACATACATACCAAAAACCAAAGCATGACTCAAATCTTTACACTTAGTCTAATATACTTTTTCACTGAGTAAAACAATAGGAGCCATGAGGAAGTTATCCAACACAATAAATGCGGCCATGCAAACCGTTTCTGTTTAAAGGCTATGCTTCACAGTATAACAGTGATAGGATACCAGCCTGTTGCCAGCACTAAACATGCAAAATGTAAGGCTGCGTGAAAGCATGGACTATCTCAGAATAATTCGTGTGTTGCTGCTGTCTCAAATTGACACTTCAAGTTTCTTAGGAGCTTGTATACATACTGAAATTATACTAGTTTTACTGAAAGCATGCTACTGCAATTTTAGTTAAACTGCTGCCACTTTGTATATGGACAGATTTACACAAGTTTAAATAAGTTGACCAAATCAGCACATAACATGTCTAAAACGATAAAGCATGTCCATAACACTCAGTAATTTAATTAAATATGTGAAACTTTGCATTTTTAGTCCAACTGAAGCAACTTCTATATGTGGACAGAACCAAAGGATCTGTGTAGGTCCAATCAGTCCGCCTGAGGGATGTAATATCTGCGAGTGCTGAGATGTTAAGTAACAATTAGCAGTAAGCAATCATATAGTATCTCAGCAAAGATGTTTGGTTTGAAGACAGCATATGTATCCAAATCCCTGAGTCCCTGGGGATATCATTAGCAATTCTAAAACAATCTTGCCAAAAACCCAAAACCCCAGACATACAAACAAACAAAAGACCTCCCCAGCAGGATAAAGATAAAAACTGGTATAGCCACTTTCATTCCTTTTTTGTGTCCTTGTGACAAGGTGTTTAGCAGAATTTGCAGATTCATTGGAATCTGACGGGCCTCATCATGAGTGCTTCTGCTATGGCCTAAAGCTTGCGACCTCTGGGCTGTCAACCATGTGCCTTAATGCTCGTGCCACTCCAACCTCCTCAGTATAGCCACTGAAGGACTCATTTCAAATGTATTTTTAAACTACTTTCTATGACTCTCAAGAAAGAAGTTCTGAAGATGCTTGTAGATAAAGTGCTTTGAGATAGTTGGATAGAAAGTGCTGTTAGAGTACAAGGACCTGGTCCTGCTTACCTGATGCCTATCCTCAACATTGGGTACATCTACACAAGATGCTTTACTGCACAGTAGACTAATCTACTGTGCAGTAAAGCATTACCATCTACATGTGCATGGCATTTCCCACAGATTAACTGTGCACTATTTGGCCTTAATAATATAATCATATCTCTCCAGGGGTCTCCAGAGTTCTGTGGACAGCAATTTCTGTTGTGAAACAATGTTGGTACTGTGTATGACTGTGTATTACCACTCGGACAAGTTCTTGAAGTGCTTCAGGTGTTAATCCCAAGGTACCTAATACCTGGGGGATCCAACAGGACACTGTGCCAATTGCCACCAGATACTGCGCTCTTTCAGGGGCCCTAGGACAACCTGCCTCACTGACCCCCTTTTACCTCTTGCTGTTAAATTGTCAACTCTCACAGAACATCTTTCTGCAACTGCCCCATCACCTTCCAGTCAGGATCATGCAGATTTCCCCTTAGCAGATTGAACACAAGGTACTACCTGGATTAGCTTGGGTCACACTAAGCAAGCTGCTTTTAAGGTTTTAATTTTGTACATTGCAAGAAAACATTCCAAAAATGAGCAGTTTGGAGGAGGCAGGGGCAAAAAGCAGATTACAATGCTGGCTGGGTACTGGCAGGATGCAATTAAAAATCCTGTTCCAGCCCTTGCCCCAAACCACCTATCCCACAAGCTGCTTCTGGTGCCAGTTTTATCATTGTTTGATGATGCTGGGCGCTGAGGAAGTAAGTTCTGGTGGGGGAAGGGGCACAAGGAATGGGGGTGTATTTTTGCTGGGGAAACGGGGGCTAAAAATAGCTCCTGGTCCCGCTCAAACTTCCCTATGGAACCTACAATCCCCCAATCCTCCCAAACCCACTCAGACCCCAGCAACCCCCCTGCAGACCCTGCCTGTTCCCCTGATCCCTCTGCAGATCCATCTTGCCCCCCGCTCGATCCCACTGCAGCTGCCTCCTGCACCCTTGATCCCCCAAATCACTCCCACAAATACTACCTGCTCCCCAATCCCCCTCTGCAGACCCCGCTAGCTCCTGATCTCCCCCACAGATGCCATCCCCCCACAAACCTGCCCCTGGATCCCACTTGCCCTCTCAACCCCCGCCCGCACCACGGAATCCCCCAAGGTCTCCTCATCCCTATTTACCTTGGATCATTTTTAACTCAATCTAAGCTCCCCCTAGCTTGCCTGTGAGGCAAAAACCTACGGAACTAGTCAACCAACAGATTGACACCTATCAGCCACTTTAGACAATGGATTTCCTGAGATATACATCTACACAGATTGTGACTGTCATTATGTACATTTTCTTGGTTATTGAATAATTTACTGCAAGGACTCAGAAAATAATTTTCAAATACTCAACTTTGTGGAAGTAGACTATTGTTTTAAAACTAAGTGAAATTCTTAAGTCTTCAATATATAGATGCAAATTTCTAACACAAAAACATGGTTAGGCATTTTAAGAACAGAAATCATGCATTTCTTTCACTTTCATATAGCTTAGAAAACTGTGAAGCAAATAAAACATAAAAAACTTCAGCCTTAAAGGTGAATATTTGGATTATAATGGAAAATGTTTTTAAACTTGACTATGTACAAGAGTAAGCTATTTTCCAAGAGCAATTACTTCAGTAGGGTGTTTAATTAACAGTATGAACAAGTTTGTTCTGTACAAGAGAAAGGTAGTTTGTTAGTCTGAAGTCAGGCAGCTGGCAAGGTAGATTTACACCTTATAGACTAACTAAATCAGAGATGTATACAATAAGCTTTTGTAAGCAGAGGACTTTCTTCATCCGCATTGGGAATTAGCATTACATCTTATTTTGTAATAACCACAGAAAATTACAGTATTGCTAAAGATTCATTTAGCCTTTCCAGCAGCACTGTTATTCCTCTTTTTCAGGCTTATTTGAAAAAATATAATGGATTTATCTTCCCATGCTTCTATGATTTACTTACCTCCAGTTTTGGTACCTAACCTCCAAACTGTATTTCCAAAACAAAGGCTACTCTTCAGAGCATCCCCAAGAGTTGCTCAGAAATGCTAATTGTTTTTTTATGAAGGAAATGTTGTAAGATTTTTGGTTTTAACAATATTCCCAACAAAGATTGTTTGTTTTGTTTTATGTTCCAATGACAAAATGAAATGAAAGACAATTAAAATGTTTCCTTTATTTTCAAAATCATAAAACGTTTCTGGCTCTTTTTGCAAATTCAAGTTTAAGTAAAAAAATTGTTTTAAGAAACCAAAAGGCAAATTTTCCTTACCAATAAATAAATAAATCATTTTTTCATTTGTTATTAAATTAGTTTAACACACAGACAGCTTTTCTTAACTCCAGAGAAGCCAGACCTAAGTGTATCAGAGTGTTACAGCAGGGGGCGGGGGGAAAAGGGGGGCGGGAAGAGCGGGGCAGGGAGAGGGAGTGCATTGGCATAGTTGCATCTTCCTTTGATTTCTCTTCTACTCAAACTTTAAAGCCAAGGGGCAGTGGCACTTTTGTTCATGGCTGAATGCATTTGAGTTCATGGCTCATTATAATTTACCTGTTTCTTGCTAATGTCTCCTAATATCACCTAATTTCATAGGGGTTAACAACCCTCTCTCCTTTCTAATTGCCTTGATATCCACTATCCAAATTATCCTTTCTTCTGCAGTGATGCTATTCCTTAGCCATGCCTGATAAAGTCTCTCTTTTATCTCACAGCCCTGCAAACTGTTTTTAACCCTAGTTAAAAACCTTAACTGAGGTAGAGTAATATTGTTTTTAACCCTAGTTAAAAACCTTACATCAGGTATAGTAATATTAACTCAGGTGTAAAAATGAATGATGGCAAAGTATTGGAGGCACTTTCAAGACACTGAAGAAAATTAGATTTTGTTATAGAAATTTGAATAAGAGATATACATTTAACTATAATAATTGCAGGGCTAACAAAACAATTTTTGTACTATTGTGACCAGTTTTTTTGCCTAGTTTCTTGTGTTTTTTAAACTAATCTATAATCTAGCAAATTAGTGCACATTCCAATAAAGTTATATTCATTTTTACTTTGATCTTAAACTGAATAATGTCATGCTAGGCCCCTAGCAGATTAGTAAATTTTCTAATTTCTCTTTAACTGGAGAAAAATGTGTGCCATGTTATATGTAATGAGGCACCACACTATCTGTACCCTCCTTTTTAAAATCCTAGATCCACCCATGGCTACCACACACATGCATCCCAAAACTGAAACTGGGAAAGTCCATCTGGATTGTGATGCTGAATATTCAAATCATATGATGAGTAAACAATTCGTGGAGTCTTTGTTTACAGAACTGCATTTACTTTAAGCAACATGATGTTTTTGGTTGCAACCATGTAGGTGCTCTTAATATAATTTTAGGTTTAGGAATATGAGTGGTTCTACTGCAGAACCACTAGAGTACCTCAGCACCCTAGGGTACTGCCAGATTCTTTTTAAGGGTTTCCTGAGGTATGAAGAGATAAGCAGGTAAGTGCAGGCTCAGGCTTATCCCTGCCTGGACCCTCCCCCCGCCTCCCCAATGCCTGGCCCCTCAGATAAGCATCATAATACCTAAATAAGTTTTTAAGATTAGTGCCACTCATTTCACGAAAGTTTTAGAGGGAGCTTCCAGTCCACAAAGGTTGAGAAGCACTGTTCTAATGGCATTCCCATTATATAGGGAATACGGCTGGAACCAATGCCATCGGACATCAGAACACACAGAACACATTCCTTCCCCACCTTGTCCTGGGCTCAGACCTCATATATATTTTAAGCATAATTGGTGAAACTTGGCAGCAGATTAGCTGGATCTGCTAAACTTCAATGTTACTGAATCCTGATGCACCAATGCCTGCAGGTATTGTGTGAGAAGAGCATGCTCTTGTCTTCTCGTTACACTTGGTAATGTGCAGGGGGAGGGGGCAAATAGCTGCAGGTACCAACTGGTGTCTTTGCACTGCTGAGACCATGTGAGGGCAGCGGGGTGGGTTTTTCAACTCCCCCACGCTTCTCCTTTTCAGAATGGGGTGCTTCTAGATGAAGGGCAGCACAGACCCTGTGAAGCCAGCTTTCACCTACCAGATTCTTCCAACGCTTTTTTTTAAATTTTATGTCTTGGGCCAAATCTGTTCCAAATTTTATTGACTGAGCTGAGCTCAAAGGTTCAAGTCTGCGTGGCAGTACCACTGACAAGTATCCTTCTTCCCAGACACATCTGTCCGGGGCTTCAGATACTCCCAAATCCATGGCAGGCATCCGACATGCAAGCCCAAAGCATGGAGGCCTTGCAGTTCAGATGCCTCCTAGTTTTGCTTGCCCTAGCCAAAAGGGAGAAGGAACAAGTTAGGGGGAAAGCCAAAAAGCAACTCCACATGGTTGTAAGTTGTGTAGCCCAGATCCTCCAACCGGGAGGCTTTAGTAGACGCTGGCAGGTGGACCTCCCCACCGTGCCATGGAGCAGGTCTCCACCCTCAACTACACCAAGCCACCCAAGGCCCAGAAGAAGGGGATCCCCCTGCCAGGTCAGTAAAAGCACCTGGGCTAAAACCATCACCAAGGGATCTCCCCTGCCAGGGAAAACCACCTTTGAGGTCCTGGTATCACCCCCACATTGTTGTGACACTGCCACGGCCTGGCCACCAGCTTGTGCTTTCCAAAATGCTGCTCCAGACCAGGGTGCATTTCTGGCCTCATAGTTCAAAGAAGAAAAGGCAGGAGAGGAGCATGCCCCATGAACTCCCCAGGCTCCAGGGGGTGCCCCAGGACTGCCGGCCCCGCCCCCTACCCGGCCCCACCCTCTCCCGAGGCCCCGCCCCCACGGGGTGACGCTGCAGCCACCACAGCTCCTCAGTCTCCGTTTCGCGTTTCCCAGGCGGACGGAGGAGGCTTGTCTCTAGGAGGACGCCGTAGCGAAGTGGGTCCGCTGCTGTCATGGCGGCGGTTCTCTCAATGTCAGCGGCGTTCAGGCACCTTGCGAAGGGCGGCAGCGCGGCCGCTGCCCGCGGGACGCTGGGCAGGTAAGGGGGGTCCTGGGCGCTCCCTCCGGCCTGAGCTCTGCCGACGCCCCTCTCCGTGCTGGTGCTGCTGAGGACCGGAGCCTGGCGGGCCCGCTGTAGAGGCCTGGGCGCCGGGGGGCCGGGGCCGCGCTCCAGACCGGGCACGTAGGAAACTTCTCTTGCAGGAGAAGCTGCCCTGGGCTTGGCTCCCCGCTGCTCTGCTCCTTGAACGCCGGGGGGGGCCCCGGCCCGCAGGCAGCACTGGGTTCCCTCATGTGTGAGGTGAAATCTTCAGCCCTTTTGTTCTGCCTTTAGCACGGTCGTAATTTCTTCAAGGAAAGTTGAGACCTCCTGGAAGGTGCTGACATGACCCCGGCTTGTGGGGGAGCAAGAGAGGGTCTGCTGGGCAGGGGTTGGGGTTGGGGGCTGCAGTGCAGGTTCCTGCTGTACTTGTTACATCTGGGAGGTTGGGAAAATCACTTCAGGTACTTATGTCGCAAGCCCCACTCGGCTGCTGCTTAGTCCTGGAGGTGGGTGTAGCTCACAGACACCGTTCTGACTTGGAAGCTCTCGAAATGCCCAACGTCCTCCTTCTGGTTGTGTCCAGAAGGGCCTTGGTCTCTCCACGCCTTAGCATCTTGGTCCTTAACTGAGGCAAAGCCCCTGTGAGAACTCACAAAGGAGGCACTTCTTGGCCCAGCTCCTGTAGGGCCCAATCTGGAAATGAGGCTTCACGCAATGTAGAAGAAGGAAGTATTGCTGTTGCTGCTATTCCCAAACCTGGTGACTGTTGGGGACTTCAGTTCTCTCTTGTTCATGAGTATTTAATTCTGCAGTCTAGGAGAGTGACCTGAGCACCAGGCATGAAGATATTCAGAGGTGTTCTTTATGCTTCCTTTTAAAGCATGTCCACTTTTATGTGAAATAATTCAATATTCATTGGGATACAAAGAGAACACAAGAGTAGACCTGACTTTCTAGCTTAGGAGTTGTGGTACGTACCTCATTCAAATCCCAGCTCCAGTGAATAACTAACATAAAACACTGAAACAAAAAATGGATCTCAGGTCTTCTTTTTCCCAAGTATCAGCATCTCAGACCTTTTTTCTAACTATCTCTTCTTCACTAAACTGTAGTCATGTTCCTTCTTTCTCTGTCTCTATGAATATATAAATATTCCATATAAGGTAGATAGCTTCTTCAGGAGGATTTGAGGACATTCAGTCCACTATACCCTGTTGTCTGGTGGTTGTAGTATTTGTTTGGGGTGGGGGGATGAAAGATGCATCTTTCAACTCGTGGATCAGTGTTCTAGCCACTGAGCTATTAGATTGAGAGGCAGAATCCATTATCTCCTTCCCCATAAAAAAGGAGCCACCTTTGGCTTGTGAAAGGAAGCACTCCGTGCATAGTTACAACAGGTTCTTGTGACGGGTCCTGCAATTCCTCGCAACCCAGAGTAAAGTGTTTACATCTCAGAGAGACAGGATTTGAGTGATGTCCCTGTCTTAAAGTTCCCCATTTGCTAGTTTAGGCAGCTTGCTGCTGAAGGCATCTGCCATTCTTAGACACCTAATGCTTCTTGTGAATTACGTAGCAGTTTTAGCACACTGCTGTATATTCAGTAAACTCTGTTAGTAGACTGCAACATGCCTAAAACCTGGACAGTTGCAGTGCTTAATATTATGACATCAAAGTCCCTTTTTCTAGTGGTTCTCAACTTCATTAGATTTAAGGCAGCCCTCAGAAAATGCCAGTTCTTTGCTCTCACTTTTTTTTTTTTTTAAATGCAGTAAAGAACAGCTCTTCTGTTGCAAAGAGCTCGGAAAGGCCAAAACAGGTCAGAATATTTTTGACACTTCAAATTCCTGTTTGAAATCTCCAAGTTTGTCTTGTGAATCAAAGTATTTTCACCCTGACAGTGCTAATATTGAGCAGCACCCTTCTTTCAGGAGCCTTACTCTTCTAGTCCAGAGGTGCTAAACCCCCGGCCCATGGGACTCCCCAAGGGTATGGAAATTTGATGGGCAGAGTTGAGCAAATGGTGGCAATTAATGCTGACATTACTTCACAGCTGCTGAATTATCCAAGCCCTGGGGGCCAAATGACCTAACCATGCAAAGGTGGGCCGGGCTGATGGGGCCCAGCCTGCCAGTCTGGCACACACAGGGCTAAGGCTGGGCTGAGGCTAGGTCAGGTCCAGTACAGTGTGTGTGGGGCTGAGTGGTGGGTCTGATCTGATGCGTGGCCCCAATATGGTGTGTGAGACTGGGGCTCAATCTGTCATCTATTGCATTGGGCCCCAGCACTGTGCACACTAGATTGGGCCCATGGACCCACCCCGCACCAGTCTTCTGGTCTGGGGTCTAAAAGGCTGCGCACCACTGATCTAGTTTTTTAGTCTTCCTCTATCAGTGCTTCTATAAAATAGGGAAGTATTCTTATCCCCATTACAGGGTTGTTGTAGATAAATATATCAGGCTGTGAAGTGTTTGTTCACCAAGGGTTATGTACATTTTAAAGAAGTCATATGTTGCTTCAATATAGTCTTGCTGTGTTGTCACCAAGACTCAACTCTCTTGAGGCTCTGTGTGGACGTGACATTTCACTATTGCTATGTGAACTGGAAGATTGAGTCAGGGTTCTAAATAATTTTTAAGATCAAATGAAACAAGCAAGGGAGCTAGAAAGTTTTGTGGTCATTCTGTCCTGGCAATCGTATTCTTTAGAAATTTGTTTTATTGTATTCCTAAAACTTTTTTTCCTTTTTTTCTCCTTTTTTGTGCAAAGGCATGGTGGGGGAAGTGAAACCATTGAATGTAGGTAAATTAATGCCACCCAACAGTTGCATTCAGACTGTCATTGGTAAGAAGGTAATGAGTCCTGCTCCTGCAATGAGCTCTGCTGACATTCCAACAAACTTGAAAGCTTGTAAGAGTAAGTTAGACGAGCACTTATCTGGAATAGTTTAGTCTGATCCCCCTTTGATCATGTTGGACTAGATGACCTCTTAAAGTCACTTTCAGCCCTACTTTTCTATGATTCTGTGACATGAAGCATGTTTCAGAATCAGGTTCCTGGTATTTTTTCTATTCTACAATCTACTTTCTAAGAAGACAATATGTCCCAAGGATAATCGGAGCACAGTTAGGTTAGGAATATAGTGGTATAATAAACTCCAATATGTTTGATTTTTTGAGGGTTTGTACATCAGTCTTAAAACTTGTTTCTTTTAACAAAAGTATAGTATGCATAGACTTTGATCTTCCCACAGGTATGATAGATGGTCTTTCTTGAAAGATGTGGTTCCTACAAGACAATTTTGTAGCAAGAATGTCATAAATATGATTACACGTGTTGTGCTATTTCATAAGTATGTGGTTGATTATCAGTATGTGGAAAGAGAAATGTATTTTTATCAAGGGTATGGTAGAAATTCTTTAATCTTGTATATTCATACCTTTTGTCCAAGGAAATTAAGAAACTGAGGGCTGGATTTAAATCTTTCTTTATTATTATTGGTGGGTGCTGACAGACATGGAAAAAACCAAACAAAACAGCACTTTACTGGAAGAGGAATTGCATCAGTTCAACCCGGCTCGCTCAGCATCTGTATAGCTCATGCACTTTAGCGGGGCTTTTTTGGCAGTTTGATCCAGCAATTGATTCTATCAGCTATACAGATGCTGGGGAGCTAGGTCAAACTGACAGGATTCCTCTTCTGGGCATGTGCTGCACTTAGCATGGGGTTGCACCAAACCTGAAAGTAAAGTGCTGGGGTTTTTCCCCCCCCCCCCCATATCTGTAAGCACCATTTATTTTTGAATGTACCTGTATGACTACAGTACATGCAAATAAAAATAATCTGCTGTGTCAAGTCTGAAAAGAATATGAGGGCCTTTTTTGAAAGGAAGAAAGAAAGAAATATGTTTATGGCTTTGCCTTTGCTGTGATTAAAATGCTGTTCCTAGGAAAGAAGCTTTCTGAACTTTTCTTCTGGAACCAAATATAACAGTAGGAACAGCATGCAAAGTTAGTACATCTTTTTGGCCAGATACAGACATTACATTTTTACCAGTATGAGTGGTTGGAAACTGGTCTATATCCATAACAGAAGTTCGGCGCACAAACTGATTTAAAAATGGCAGAACCAATGCATCTACTAGACATCTTAGACTTAGTAGCAACTCATCCCCTCCCTTTCTCCCCCCCCGCCCCCCCTCAAATATACAACTTATCCAAGAAAAATTATTCTGTACTGCCCTAAGGAGGTACATAGCTCCTTCATTGCCCCAGGGGGCAGCCTTTTGGGTTTCTGTTAGGTTGTGATCCAGTTTAGTCAGAAGGGGGGACAATGACTTGAACCGTCCATTAGATATCCAACTTACTGAAAAAGTGTTGTAACTCCTAGGCTGTAGGGCAAAAGTTACATGATCTTGGGTTCAGTCAGTCACTTGGTATGGCTTTTCCTCCGTCCAAGGAACTGGGAATTTATGTGGAGTTTATACACTTTGAACAGTATCACAACAGAATTTGAGGGAATTAGAGGTAGCCATTCTGGCTAGTTTCTTAGTATGTACAGTTGCTGAAGTCTAGTTGCTAGAGATCTCCCCAGGTTGAAATGTAGTTGCATGATGAGTCTGAATGTCTTACTGATATTGTGGTCACTTAACAAGGTGCAGTAAGGTTCTGCTTAGTGATTAGATACCTAAAAGCTATGTAAATGTCATGGAGAGGCAGAATAAAATAAGGGCCTTGGCTCATTGTGTTTTCAAAATGCTGTATAAAGTGTAATCTTCAAGTGTTTTAATGTTCAGAATAGCTGTCGGGTTTTTTTGCAAATGAGAAGTGAGAAGTCAGGGCGTTTAAAATTCTTCAGTGCCACACAGGTCAGTGATGGATAAAAGCTGGATTTCTAGAGCCTAGGTGAGAAACACCCAAGCTGTGACCCAGTAAGACCAAGGGAAGGAACCCTTTATCAGGGTGAGAAACTTGCTTGTCCTCAAGTTTACAATTGCTTTTGTTCTTCTTTAAGCACAAGTAGAAGAAAGGTACGGTATTGAGCCTATAGGCACTAATGGTATTTTGGTATGTACACATTAGTGACTCTTGGCATAGTCCTCATCTAATGCACGGGGAGATTAAACTTTTCAAATGCTTCATTTTTTAGTGTTCAGTAGATAGGTGGCCTGCAAGTGGTGAATTGATGGTCTGCAAGTGGTGAGGTGAACCTACTTGGTTCAAGGTAGCACAATACAGGGAGGTAAAATGAGAGAACAGAAGAAGCAGAGGGAAATGCAATGCAGGGTCTGAAAACAGAGCTAGCTAAGTGTATTATAGACAGCTCTGTGACACAATGGAGCTGCCTCCTAAGACGGGAACTTTTAAGTTAATATAGTAATGTCATTTAGATCAGTGTTTCCCAAGTGTGGCTCCAGCCCAAAATGCCATCTGGCTGACTGCATACCACTCCTCCCTGTCTGGTGTGCCACAGTGCTTTTTTATTTAGGTAAGTGTGCCATGGGACGAAAAAGGTTTGGAAATGCTGATTTAGATTGTGTTTCATAATACATTGCTTAGTCCACTCTAGAAATGTACTAATATTTTCTATGGAAACTCTGGGTAGGAGGGAAAGTTATTCCTAATGGACTGAATACAGGGACTGCATTCACCTGCCTGAAGGTGTACATGGCATCTGAGTAATAGTTACTCGGTATTACTAATTGTAGTACTGTTCCTGGGCTTCCATTGTAGCATCTTGGGCCTGAGCCAGTGAGCCACAGGTATCAGACAAAGCTCCCTGCCCCCCTACATTGTGGGGTGAACGTGTTGGAAAAGGACAGCTTGAGCAGTGAACAGGCTTCTAGAGTTGGATAAGGCATAGGTACAAGAGACTCACTCCCAGAACCTAGTGTTCTGAGATGACAGTGGAATTTTGGTTTCCATTAAAAACAGTTTCTGGGTTTTCTAATTGTGGAGATAAGTTTGAAAATGTGACTCAACTGTAACCAGTGCTGCAGTGTCTGTCTGATCCTGCAGCTGGCCTGCAAAATTGAAAATGCCCCATATGTCTGTATTCGGGGATTGTGAAGGGAAGTCTTCATCAATTGTGCCTAGATGTTGTGTGTGGCAGAATAAAAGTGTCACAGGTCCCACCTCAGCAAATATAACTGTCTTCTAGTTTAAGTATTTGTCTGCCAGAACTGCCACTGGCTTTCATCAAGGGAGGAGAGAAGATATCTGTTCCTTAGAGAAGGAGAACTTTTGCTATCCCTCCTAAGGGAAAGAAGAGGACCCTGTGCTTTTGCCTTTACCTCTGCGGAAGTAGAGGTGGGGTAAGACTGTAGGGTTTGCCTAGGAGCCTGGGTTGCTTAATCTAGTCCTACTATTTACATCCCATACGTGATCTGAAACACCTGTTCAGTCGGTACATCTACACATACAATTATTGTGAAGCAATAAACTCCGGAGTTTATTGTTCTCAGGCACCTCATTTGAATGTGTGCCCAGTAAGACCAGGACCCATTTGAACATGGGCTTGGGAGCAATAAGCTCCGGAGTTTATTGCCATTTGAATATATGCCCGGGTGCACAGCACGTTGAGCCGGAATGGAGCAGTCCTGGTTGGCAGAGGGCCCAGGGGGTCAGCCTGCCAGCCCAGAGCTGTTCCTCCTAGTTCAGTGTGCTGTAGAGGGGCTGGCTGCGGCACAAGGGTGCTTTGGTGAAGGGCTAGTAGGCAGGCAGCCCCTGCACTGAAGCCCCTTCTTGCCTCAGCCAACCTGGGCAACGTCTACGCATGCACTGTTTTACTCCACAGTAGGATAGTCCTTGTATTTACTAGTACTATCCTGCTCTGGGATAAATTAGTTCACTCCAGCCTAACAGAGGTACACATGTAAATGCTGAGATATTTACTGTGCAGCTAATTAGTCTACTGCACAGTAAACGTCTCATATAGATGCACCTAGTATGTGTTGATTGAAATCTTCATGTCTACAGCTTAGTGTCTACCTTTACATAGTAAGGTATAACCATTAACCAAAGCAAACGTTTTCTGTATGTATCTTGAATCTACTACTGCAATGACTTTATATCCTGAAGATTTGTAAGGACAATGTCTGGAGAGAGGGGAACTGGAGGAAGAATTGAATGCAATTACTTAGATTTCAGAAACAAATGCTAACTCTTAATAATTGCCTTGAAAGGGCTTCTCTCACTACATTGCAAGGCATGCACTTTCATTTGGAATTGTTGGGGGGTAATATATTCAGAAAACAATGCTAGTTTTGGTAAGTAACTTTTCTGGAGAATTTCTTTACTGTTGGCACCTGCATTTTTTCCCATGCTTAGCAAAAAAAAAAAGAAGAAAACCAACAGCAAATTATGTAAGAATTTCTTCCTCTCTTGAAAAATCAGTATCCCAATGCCAACATAATTATATGATTTGAATATCACTTGTCTGTAGATGAGATGTTAAAAATCTACTAGCTAAACAGTATCATTTTATCATGGGTTTTAAATATGCAATCCAGGATGTTTATGTTATAGCACAAAAATATTGTGTCTTGGGTTACAAAAATGACCTTGAATAAATTATGTTTGCCTCAGCCTGTAGCTCTAGGCATTTTTATTCAATCACACATAATTTTCCACTATACATCTCAGTTCAGACAATAGTTGCTACAGTACGTAATTAGACAAGCCAAAAAGATAGTTTTTGGATGGGTATTTAGTTTTAATGATGGTAGAAACTGCTATTTCCAAATCTGTTATTTTCCCAGGGCAGCTAGCATCAAATTGGCAAGCAAGATGCAAAATAACTTTTATTGGAAATTGATTACTTTTAAATATATGAAACATTAAATGATACTTGGTACTTCTGTTTTGCTTTGTCTGACCTATCACAATTTTGAGAAAAAAAAGCCCATGTTATATGATTATCCAAAATTTTTATTTTTATTGGAAAGCCAATGCAAGTGATGATGGTTATTGTTAAAGACTCATTACCAGGGGTTACTCAAAACCAGGGGTATTCAACCCCAGATCCAGCTCACAGATCCATTTGTTCTGACCAGCAGGGTTCCCCCAAGGGTCCAGAAATGTGGTGGCTAGGGAGTGGTGACAGTTAACACTTTCACTGCTCCCTGACTGCTAAACTTCCAAGTCCTGTAGTCTAGAAGCCGTGGCCCCAAGCTTGGGATCTGGCTTGGGGCAGTGAGCCTGATTCGGTGCACATGGGGCTGGGACGCTGGTTCCAATTTAGCGTGTGTGGGGTCAGGGTTAGGGTTGGGATGGCAGGTCTAATATGGTATGTGTAGGGCCAGGGTGCGCCTAATACAGCATATGTGGGATTGGGGCCAGGACAGGTAGCCAATTCTGTTGCACTTGTAATTGGGGCTGGAATGACAGGCCTCATCTTGTTGGAGCCAAGTGACAGGTCCCCATGTAGTACATGGGGCGTAGCAAATCCAGCCTGTGGAATGATCCTGTACCACTTGTTTGCAGGGCCAAATGTGTGGCACCACTGTTCAAGTAGGAGCAGAAGCCAAGATTAATGTGATCAAAATTTAAATCCATGGCTTCGTCCTAAATGTGAGAATTGCCTTTATGTTGCCACTTGTATAAATGCCTTTCTAGAAGAAAAAAATGTATATATCATAGTAATATGTTTAGATTGCCCTGAAATGCATACATTTTCCCATCTTAGGTAAGTTAAGTGTTTGTATAACCCATGTTTTGAGAGAGAAAAAAGAAACGGGTTCTTGATGATACTGCTTATGTACATGGATAATAGGAAAACATAATTTTGCTTATGGTTGTTATGTTTATTTTTGATCTTCACATTTTTCAGACACATAAGTAGCATCTTGCCACCACAAATGTGCACGTTGTTGATTCTTTAAAATAACGCAGCACCTTTGTATATCCCTATATAGACTAACTAAATAGGAAATGTACATGAACACAAGCTTTCATGAACCCAAGTTCACTTTGTCAGATGCTGTAGGATGTGCAGAAAGCAAAGTGTAAGGAGAGAAAAATTAGAATACAAAAGACAAGGGAGCAACTGAGAGAGGAACAGGGTAATGCTAGGAGATAATAAAGGTGCATATCTACCCTGCCCTCTCATGGGTTTCAGACTAACAACTACCTCTTTAAAAGAAAACCATTCATTTCTTCTAATGGTTAGAGTCCAGTTTTTGACATGGAAGCTACAGCTAAACATCTACTGTTAATAAAACATTGTAATGGAAGGATTGTTTTTTACTGCTACTTAATTCCTATTATTGACTAGGTTGGTGGCTGTGGGAATGAAACACTATGTTTCCTGGAAGCTTGTATACTTTCTTAGGGACGTTTAAACCTTCTCCTAATATAAATAGCCTACAGAATAGAGTCTGTGGGGTCTTTATGACCAAAGTGATTTGAGGATTTTCAAAATTATTTTCAACTAACAGTTCAGTTAAGTGAAAGCAAAACAATTTTATGTTCAAACATTTTTTTTTCTGTAACAGAATCAAGTACTCATAAGAATGTAGTGAATGCTAACTGGGTTGTAAAAGTGTATCTCCAGATTGCCCAGATGTGGCTCATAATAACATTTTAGTTGCTAATAGTGATCAACTAAGGGGACAAGCTTCAAAATAAAATTTCTATTCTTAATAACACGCTTGGGTTTTAAAATTGCAGTTAAAATTTCATATTGGAGATCTAGCACTGAAAGGCCTTTCTAAGCAGTGAATTGCACACTTTTTTATTTTAGTTTACTGGTCTTGCATTTCAAGGTGACACATTTTTTGTAGGCCAGTATATTTAGATACCATTTTGTTAACAAGCCACCTCTAGTTGTAGTAATTTGTATCTGTCTAAATCTTCATTTAACCTGCGACTGATCTTGGGAAACTAAGTTAACTTTTGACTGCACTAGACAGACTGTAGTCAAACACAGAATTTGTGTGGGCAAACATTTCTTGCAGCTGTTTAAGAAAGGTGTGTTAACATAGAAGGTTATTTTTACACTTGCCTTTAGTTCAATATTCTAAAAAGAGATTTTGACTCTAATGGAGACTTTATATTTGCATAAATACCTGATGACATATCAGCTATAAAATTTGCACTCTATTTCTTTATTTTGCTGAGTTGTCAATTTGATGTCAGTCTTCCAAGTAACAGTTCCACAAAATGAAAATGAAATTTATATTGATACCACAACAAATACTAATTCTATAAAATAATGCTTGTAAATTGTCTTAAAATTTCCCTGTGTAATATTTCCTTGTTAGCATTTATATTATACCTTTTATCTTCAAAAGGTTTCTTAGACAAGAAAACTTGGGAGAACACAATTACATAACCCAGAGCATTCTTTCTAGGTACTAGAAGACCTCGGTTGAAGCACAAACATGTAAAGGTTATAAACATGTAGGTTGTGAGAGTAATACGGTTTTTCATTTTATAAAGGAAGAAACTTTTTTTTTTTCCATGCAAAAGTCTAGGATTTTCAGGGTATGCGTTCAAGGAATCCTCATATGTTCTTTTTGAATTGTCCAAAGTGAAACTTTGTAGTAATGAAATTTTATGTGGGGGTAGATGTGTGTTTCACATCAGACACAGTCAACAAATTATAATTTCAGTTTTGTTGCCTCTGTTTGCATAGGAATTTGTAGCAAGAATAAGACTTTATTCCTTTGTCCTGAGCACTAGTTTTGCCTGGGGGGTGGGGAGAGGAGAGGAGAGGAGATAGGCATTCCACTTTAAAAACTAGTCAGCAGTTGCAGGGCTAGTTGGCTCCTTTTAGGGAATGAATAGTTGCCCAAATGGTAAGAGCATAAAGAGAATATAAAGCAGGGGGGAAGAAAATAGCAAGAGACATCAGATGGGAATTGGGGAAAAAAATAATATAGTAAATAAGTTAGTATATACTTATTATAAATAAGAAGTAAGCAGGGTAAGTAGTTATGTTAGGTTTCTTGAAAATGTACTTCTTCCAGGATTGTGAGGAGAAAGTAAAAAAAAAAAAAAAAACCAACAAAAATACCAACTTCAAATGAAAATAAGAGGAAGGCGTATGGTGAGCGGGGGAGGGGGAAGTGAAGTGAAAATACAATTAGTCTCAAAATAAACTGCAATCAAATAGCATTAGTTTAAAATGCACTAGTATTATAAGGTGATTTATTCCTTATTCATTTAATGTAGGGCTCTTACAAAAGAGCTGATGTTTACATTATATGGCATTTTACAGTAGACTTGATTTCTAAATGTCATTAATATAATTATTTACAGCTCTATGGCAAATTTGCACTTAAAAGTTTGATGTATGGTCTTTGAAAAACTTTTAATGGAGATACTACCAGGAGGTAATAACTTGCATTGCAGTCAGTCATTTGTTTCAAATCAAAGGTAAGCATGCATAGGAGCTAATTATTCACAGTGGTTCCCATGACAAAAGAGCTTTGTGATTAGAATCTTCTTACAAAGAGATAATATTTAATAGTTTTATATAGTCTCTATTTAATCTTACTATTGCAGAGTAATGATGCTGAGAAAAAAAAATACAAATATCCTGCAGTCTAATGTACCATTAGGAGTTGAATAGGAATGACTGTTATAGTCTAAGTTCTGTCTTGGGGGTTCTAATAATATTTAGAACACAAAGTGATTTGAACACTTCCTTGACAATGTTTACTCTTGGACGCAAGATTGCGCCATTGATGCATGTTCTGTGGATGTAACACTAAGTCAAGCATAATAAAGTATTGTGATGGCTGCTCCACTTAAAGTGCTGTATAATGCAAGTCTGCAGCAGACAAACATATAGGAATTGGAAACAAGTCCGCAGATGCATAACATAGAAATAGTTTTTCTCTAAATTTACAAGCCAGGCTTTGTGTTTCTTGATGCTTGGTAGTATATCCAAAATAAAAAAGTATATTATTAAAATATTGCCAATTAAGGAGTTAAGACACAGGGCTAGAAATGCAGTACTCTCAATACTAACAGTATATGACTTTAAAATAGAAGGGAAGACTTAGTTTGCATTTTTTGTTTAATTTTAAGCCATTCAAGATGCTCTTTTTTTTATACTAAATGCATACATTTTTCTAACACAGAGGTGGGTTGTGGAACATTAGTCTCATTCACCAGGGTTTTGGAATTAAACCCTTTGTTGTTCTTTTTATTATGAAGAGAGCACAGTTTTTAGCTACTGTTACTCGTCATATGAATGTCTCAGTGTGTGTGTGGGGAGAAGACTGACATTTAGAAAACGCAGACAGAGCAAATATATGTCACCTGTGTGTTAATCTGTACTCCTTCCACCTCCTTCTATTAGTTTGTTCCTACCCACCTGACAAACATAATCCCAGTATCAATTGCTAATTAAGGAAATGCTTCATGGGCCATGTCAAATAAATATTAGAAAAAATAGCTGAGTGTAAGAATTGGTTTTCCTCTAATACCAAGATTTCCACCATTTTGCGAGGATTCTGCCAACAGAGTATTGCGATCTGAAGTTAATTTGCAGATTTTGAGAGCAGCATTACAGTATTTCATAGCTACTCACCTGATATCAATGGAACATCTGATGTATTACTCTATTTCTAAAGAAATTAGTGCCCACAGTCTTGTTCTTTGTACGTTATACGTTCTAAAACAGCTGGTATTGTGGTTTGGAGATGTTCTGAAATTGCTACCTTCTTAGTATGGTGAACCACTCTGCCTATTAAATAGGAAGTAAGTGTTCCCTATTTTATAATTATTTAATATTTAAATGTAATGAATTTCACTTCCAAAGACAGGCAAATTTATATATTCATAGACATTAGGGCTAGAAGAGACCTTGAAGATCATCGAGTCCAGCCCCTTGCCCCACGGGCAGGAAGTCATGTAGGGTCGAAGGATCCTAGCAAGATAAGCATCCAAATATTTCTTGAAAGAGTCCAGAGTAGGTGCCTGCACCAATTCTGGAGGGAGTCTATTCCAGGCCTTGGGGGCTCGGACAGTAAAGAAGTTTTTCATTATGTCCAGCCTAAAACAGTCATGGAGGAGTTTATGACCGTTGGTCCTTGTTATACCTTGGGGTGTTTTGGTGAACAGATGTTCCCCCAGATCCTGATGCACTTAGCCTCTCATCATAAGGCCTGTTCTCTTGCCCTATGATCATGGACTTGACTATGATATGATATTTGGTAGTTAGTAGCCAAAAGATTGTTAAAACTGTTATTCTAATATTTACTAGCCAATTGCCCGTCAAAAATGATGGGGGGGGGAGAGGCGGGGTGCTGGGATGGAGTGCCACTACCTAACGCCCCATGCTGCAGCTGTTCTGCTTCCTGCAGGGAGCAGGGTGGGGGAGCTTTGTCTGGTCCTCGGCGCGGCTTCAGAATCATGGCAGCACTCCCCCACGCTTGGAGCACTCTGGCTGTTTCCGTCAGTCAATCAGAGTGCGAATAAAGTGTTATAGACAGACAGATGAACAGACTTAGGCTTTTGTAATATTAGAATTTTGGCTAATGCTAAATAAATCGTGCTATACAAAAATCCATTTTAGGTACAAATAGAAAAGTGAGTCAAAACACTTGACCATGTTCAGGAGTACACATTTATGGTGTATCTGAGTCCCTCAATATAGCCATTCATACATAGTTCATAGAAGGGCACTATTATTTAATGTTGCCATTCTGAATAATTAATTGCCATTTAAAGTAATGCCAAAGCTTAGATTAAACTAGTTTAGCTTTCCTTTCATCCAGTCACAAACAGTTTGCTGTGTTTACCATTTGCTATTATTTTTCAGGCACAGAAAAAATAATTATGTTCCAGTGTTGTCTGAGAATGTCACTAAACAGTGAGTGGAGGACTTGCTGTTTCTCCAAAATCAGATTATTTGTCCAGCATGTGCCACAAAATAAGACCTTTAATTTGCCCTGTTTTGTTTTATAAACTGGTGAATAATTTGTGTGTTCCCTGCATATTACAAGAATAACAAATTTGTTCTTGTGAAAATAGAATATTGGTCTTTTACTTCTCAGTAATTTCAGTACAAGTTTGTACTTGCAATCCCATTGCAAAAGAAGTATTATCCTTTTTTATTTTAAATAAGCATTTCCCACAAAATGACTTCTGAATTGTATAAATAAAACCCATTATGCAGAGGCAGTACACACTAACATCATTTTATACCCATGAAGTCTCTTTTGAACCATATAATTTATCTGTTGTTGCAACATCCCCTTCGAAGTAGGAGGAAATAAATTGTGCTAGTTTGTGTTGTGATAATGCTGTTGGTTATGTTCTGAAATTTTGATTATTTTTATATATATTTTAAAGGCAAGGTAACAACATGGACCATCTTGGAACTTCTGAGCACACATGAAATAAATGGTGCCTAATGTTACATCAATTTAATGTATACATTTCTGTTTTACTTTCATGGTGTGTTTTTTTTTTTTTTTTTTTTTTGTCTTGTGGATTAGTATTATTATTTCTGTTTTGTCACTTTTTACATGAACTATAGCCTTCCTGTGGCATAGTCTATAATATTGGCAAGAAGGTCATTGGCTTCTTGAGTAACTTTGTTAAATGTATTCAGGAGTTTTGTACTAAAGTCATGGAAGATTGGTATACTTAAAACTTCTTTTACACTTAATCAAAAAACATGCATTTTCATGAGTGCCTTCAAACCCCACTGTTATATGGGGAACAAGACATGGGATTTTGTTTTAGGCTTTCCTCTCTTGTTGTGATCAGATTTCCATTTTTGAAATATCAGATTTTCTTTAATATACCTCCAGCCATTGACCAAAAGGGGGTGCTAATAGATCAAACAGTCAGATGTCTCTCATATAGAGGCAAAGTAGCTATTTTCTACAGTCTTAACTACTTGGTTAGATCACAGAAATGAGTTCTGCATTTGGTCCTTTTATAACTTGCAACATCAGCATTCTTGTAGATGGAAGATAAGGTCAGTAATGTGACATCTTCTAAGTATGGCTTCTTCATGTCTTCCAAGGGTGTTTAGAGAAAAGTCTCTCTTATGCCAACTTCTGTGTCAGTCTTCCTGTTCTGCAAGCTTTTAAATTTTTTTCTGGTTGTGCATGTAAATGCACAAAGACAGAGAGCTGGAACTGTACACTTATTAAGGGATGGTTCTTTCAAATCAGTAGGTTGTATCTTCAAAATTTTAATACAAATAACCAGCATTCTTAAGTCAAGTATACAGTTAATTACCTAAAATATTTGTAGAGTTAGAGGGTGCTCTAAATTTTAGTAACTCCAGGCTACAGTCAGTTTTACCAAGTCTCCAAGCTCTTCAACTCAGTTGGTATAAAGTAGACTTTTTGGTAGCTGTTTTTGGCCAGCTTGAGTCGCTGTACAGCAGAATTCTTCAGTAGTGGGGGTGGCAGTGATGGCAGAACTAGTGGAATAGAGAGGGAGAGAAAGTGTTCATGGGAGCCAAGTTTTCTGGTTATGTCTGATTCTGCAGAGATGCAAAGTTGCTAAGAGATTGTAAACCAGTAATGTTAAGTTGGAGCTTGATATATTAGGCAAGGGTTCCTAGTAGGATATATAATCAATAAGAGTTAGGTGTTTTTATAATGTACATCAGGTCATATTTCTACATTTAAGTGTGTATGCTGTTTTAATGTTTGAGTGCTTTTGTACCTTTCCTTGCGATGATGCAAGAGGAGTAAATTTCACCTCCTTAATAGTTGTGAAAAAAATTGCTTTACTTCTATTTATGGTTCTGAAATGGAGGAAATAAAATGAATTAAGTATAGGAAACACTGCTGTCCATTTAGTCTATAACATGGCTTAATTAATGCAAGCTGTACATGGGCCAGTTATGAAAAGTGGCCCTACTCCCTTAACAGTAGGAAATATACATGTTGAGTTTATCATTTGTGTCTACCTTAATTGAATATCAATGAATGGTAAAACATTTTTATGAATTTTTAACAGGAAGGTCTAGCAGTGTGTTCATTACTGGTTTAGTACATTGGAAAGACTGTTTCCATTCTTGCATCTCCAATCATTAGTCAGGTGCAGACATTACAGTTTTTCCAGTTTAGATGGTCAGAAACTGGTCTGTGGCCCTAACAAAACAGAAGTTTGGAGCATGTAGACTGCTTTAAAAATGGCAGATCCCAGTCTAAAATAGACCTGAAACAATGTAGTATCAGACTTAATCGATCTAGGTTTGACCGGTTTATCCAGTGTCAGTGCCAGGTCCAGGTAGGTCACAGTGTGCCAGTATCCCAGTTAGCTGTAAGGGGACCCTGCTAATCCCCCTCTTGCAGGGAGCCACAGCTCAGGCTGCTCCAACTGAGCTCCTAGCCAGCCCCTCCCCTGAGCTCTGTCTGTCAGCCGCAGGCAGGACACAGGTGGGCTGGGGGAGAGCAGGGCTGCTGAGTGGAAGTGATGCCAGCAGCGCCCCCTGCATTCCCAACTGGTTTGGCTGGGCACAGAGTCTCCCTCCCCTGTTCCAAGCTTCAGGAACCTGTGCTCAAGCAGCTCCTGGAAGACTTGCAGGATTTCCCTTCCCCCCTCCCTTCCCCTCACCCCAAGCCAACACCATATTTCTGGCTGAAGCCACTTTTTGCAGACATGGGCAAAGGTCCCCAAGAAGTGGGTGGGGAAGCCATGCCCTTGCAGCTGCAGAGAAGCAGTTTTAGCCAGGAATTCAGTCCTGGCTTTGAGGGATAAATCCTGGAAGCCCTTCCCAGAGCTGCTGCAGCACAGGATCCCAGGGCTCAGGATGGGGAAGGGACACTGTGCTCTGCTGACCCAGCCAGTAGTGCAGGGTGCACCACTGATACCCCCTCCCCACAGAGCTCACAAGCCACACTCTTTCCTCCCCCCCCCCCCCAAAAAAAACACAACTCTGTCCTGCCTGGGGTGGATCCTTGTACCCATAACAAGAAGAAAGGCCTTTGAAAGCACACTTACCTTACCTTTCTAAGCTTTTGAGACTCCCAGCAGTCTAATTTAACACGTGCTTGACAAGCAGTAGATCTCAGACCAAAGTTTATCATGCCATTTGACCAGGATTAGATTGATTCTGAAGTTATTACTATATTACTAGCAAGTAGCATTTAAAATGGACAATAAAAATAATTAATGTCAAATCTGAAATTGCAGGAGTCTGAAACATGGTTCAAATCTAAGGAGGCTTATAAATTTATAGCTCTATTTTTTTTGTTTCTAACTGCAAACTAATTCTGAAGTAGTTGGATACTTCAGTCTCATATTTTAAGTGCAGAGCAGTTAACTGACCAGGCAATGATAACATGCTAACATTTTTTCTAAAAGCTCTCTGGTGTGGAATAGGTTTGTTTTATTAAAGAGCTGAAGAATTTTCACCAGAATTTTTAGTGACCAAAGATGATATCCATGTACATTTGAGGGAAAGAAATACAGTATTTGTGCATATAGAGAGGTAGTTAGCAGTCTTAGTCTCAAGTCAGGCAGATAGCAAGACAGTGTAGCATTTTAGGGCACATTTACACGTGCTCCAGGGGAAGGGAGAGCAGTTTCATTAGAGCGGCTCTGAGAGAGCCGCTCTAATTAATGCATCGCAGCATCTCATGTATTAGTGTCCCACACTTCAAAATGGCGATGGGAGTGCTTGAACTAAAGCTCCTTCAAGCACCTTGCTGCTATTTTGAAGCACAAGGACTCTAATACATGAGACACGGAGGCTGACTGGAGCATGGTAGTTGCCACGTTCCAGCAGACTTTGAATCGAGTCTGCTCCAATGCATTGTAACGTGTTGGAGCAGCTCCGCAGAACGTCTACAGGTACCCTTAGAGACTAACTGGTTCAGAGAGGTATAGAATCATAGGAAGCTAGGGTTGGAAGGGACCTCAGGAGGTCATCTAGTCCGACTCCTTGCTCAAAGCGGGACCATCACCAATATGAACAACGTGTGCCTCCAGCAGCACGAGCCCAGCGTCAGTAAGTGGGGGAGCTCCCGCAGACGCTGCCAGTGCTGGGGCGGGGGAGGGTGCGTACCGGCCAAGGGTCAGCGACCAGTCACAGATGCCGCTGGTAGTGTCAGCAGCAGCTAGCGGGGATCACGGACCCCCCGGAATGTTGGTGGCAAGTGGTGACCACCTGCAGGTGCCACCAACAGAGCCTTTTGCAAGGGATGCATTGCCACGCTCAGGGGGTGTATGTGCACCCCCTACACATCGCCCTCCGATCCCCAATTAGATCATCCCAGCCAAAGCTTTGTCTAGTCAGGTCTTAAAAACCTCCAAGGACAGAGATTCCACAACCTGTCTGTTTAACCTTTTCCAGTGTTTTACTGCCCTCCTAGAGAGAGAATTCTTCCTAATATTCAACCTAAACTTCCCTTGCTGCAACTTGAGACTGTTGCTCCTTGTTCTTTCATCTCTGTCTCCTCTTCCGTAGACTAAATAATCTCAGTTCCCTCAGTCTTTCCTTATAAGTCATGTCCCCCAGACCCCTCACCATTTTTGTTGCCCTCCGCTGGACTCTTCAATTTTCCCAACTCCTTTCTGTAGTGGGGGTCCCAAAAACAACACAGTATTCCATAAGTATTTGTAGATCACAGCTTAGTCTCTAAGGTACTACTGTGCTTGCCTTGTGCTTAGAAATAGCAGAGGTCTGTCTATTCATGCACAAGTCTATTATTTACTCATGGGTCTTCTGTTGCTGAAAAAGGTTTTTGGTATGGTTTTTTTGGGGGGGGAGGGGTTGGGGGGGTTCCACATACTATGTTGCTAAGACTTTATACAGTGTTTGCACTAGTGCAAAAATGGGAGAAAAGGCTAATAATAAGGCGTGAGACTATCTAGGCTTCATTATGGAAAAGGGTTGAGTACTCATGGGCTATTGCAATCTTGGTGCATCTAGCTGCTGTCTGTAATTATTTTAATACGAATTCCGCATTTTGCAATTATTTAGCCAGTTGCCAATCTTGTTTTCTTTTAGTCTAGAGGCCACAATCTTGGATATGGGCTTGGTTAGACTCGAACAAATGTAACAAAGGCTGCTTCCTGCCCTTGAGAGTTCGGATTCTAGAGGCAACAGATGGATAAAAACAGAGGTGTGTGTAATCATGGGAGGGGAAAAAACAGAGCCTGGGGGCTACTAGTCGAGTACAGAAAGGAGGTAAGCAAATGATCTTGCCTAGAGACCAAAAGATCAATTGGAGAAGAAAGAACAAGAGTTACATAATGATAGAACCATGAAAATCGGCAAGAGGTGCTGCGCATAGTTGCGGGGAATGTTTGTCAGTCAGCCGCTGCCAAAAGGTCAAGATAGATGTTGATAGAATGGGATACGGGTTGGAAATCTACAGTAATACTCACAAAGAAACTTAAGTGCAGTTTCTATGGAAATTTGGCTAATTCCTTCCTTCAAAAAACTTAGGAGCCAGTAGTTTTTGGTTATTATATGTTCCCAAAGGTGTTGTCATCTTGGCTAGGTTCAGTGCCTTGGCACTTATCTTCTGCTAGAAGCTGTTTGGGATTCACAAAGTCTGTGTCTGTATGACAGTCCTCTATATGACTCGGTCCATTTTTAAAGAGCAGATAATGCTTTAACACAGTGCTTCCCAACCAGTGTGCCGCGGCACGTTGGACATGTCAAGGTGTGCCGTGGAATCTTGGGGGAGCGGGGGCGTGGCTACAGATAGTGCTGCCACCACCGCCTCTCATCACAACTGTGCCCCAGCTGGTCCCATGCTGATGCATTCTCCTCCCCTGCCCGGGTCCATGTTTGGCCAGTGTGCCATGGTATGGAAAAGGTTAGGAAATGCTGCTTTAACACATGATGTAATAGGAATGGCCTGAGCATGTTTACTGGGGAGACAGGCACAGCCACTTGAATTGGAAAAACGTGGCTAGAGTAAGAGATTTACCTTTGTAATACAATCTAATAGTCTAATAGAGCATTTGTCCAGGATATGATATCTAGGTTTTAAGCCCTTCTCAGCCTATTTCAAGCCAACATTATTGGAGAGTGCCCAACCTACCAGCCTAAAGGCTAAGCTTGACCAGGGGACAATCTTCTCCCATCCTGCTGAACCTGGGCTGTTGTGTAGAAAAAAATGAATGATTGTAGGGATAGAGAGTATGAACAAGAGGGAGCATTAGTCCAGTTTATTGAGGAAGGACACTCACCTAGGAGTTTTGGAGGCCTGGATCCTGTTCCCTGTCCTCATTGTTTCTGGTATTACTCATTGGAAAAAAAACACATAAACTGGTTGAACATAAACAACCCTGGAAGCCAGGGACCAGAAGCCAACACTTCCCCAGAAGCTTTGTACTACTAATCAGTTTGTTTAATTTTTTTTTAAAGTATTTATTTCCCTGTACAATATAAAATGATGACTTTCCAGAAAAAGAGGAAAAATCCAGTGAATTATTTTTGGAATTTTTTTTTTTTTTTTTGAAATGCTCAAGAACAGAGAGGAATATCTCCACACAATCTAGCAACAAATAATCAAATATTATTCGATACTACACTTTTTATTTCTATGAAGGGGCAAATAAGTGAGTACAGAACATTCATAGAATGTAATAGAATGGTAGATACTTAGCATTTTAGAAGAAATTTGAGCATATTCAGTGTGTATTCCAGTTTTTGTTTTTTTAATTTCCAGATTGATTTTTCACTAGGACAGACTAAAAATAACAAAGTAGAATAATGCTTACTTAGTTCATGAGTTTTAAGTGACTGTACAACTTCTTATATGCAAGTCTAAACAGTGGGTATTCTTCTTCTTGGCATTTAATGAAAACAGGAAAAAAAGGGGGTTTGTGATGTTTTCACCACCTAGAATTGGATTGAGTTCATTTAGACTGGTCTCTATCAGGAATCGCTTACTAGCTGACATTGTTTATTGTTTACCTCTTTTTCTCCCTTGTGTAAATTTAATCCAGCTGGAAATTCAGCGCTTCATTGCACAATTATTTTCACTTTGTTACTCAAAAGTACTTTGTGTGCAGTAAAATTAAGTTTCAGAATTGTCCTCCAATTCCTACTGCTTTCTAGGCCCATAGGTGAGACTATTTGAACAGAAGAACAATAGCTGAAAACACTTTTCCCCTCTCAGAAAGAAAAAAATGGAGCAAGTTCAGTAACTAGTCTATATTATAGATCTCCACAGGTACATCATCAACACTTCATGCTCAATGATATCAAAAACAATAACAGATTTAAAGATTTCATGGGTGTATGATCATCACTACCAATAAATCCATAGATTTCTTTCTACTATGCTAGGCTAAATTCCAAGTTATGTAATATCCACAGTATTGAAATTTGAAGTCCAAACAAAAATCAGACTGTTGTCAACATCAAAATAGTTTATTGAGCAGGGATCTGATAACCTTTTAAGAGAAGCTGTTCTGCAGAGTGACAAAAATTGTTCCTTTTTTTTTTTTTTTTTATTTCCCTTCACCTTCCAATAAAGAAGTGGAAGTCACTTGAGTATCCTAGTTCACATATCCGTAGCTATCCAAGAGTTTCAGTGAACAGTACCAGCTGAAATCATGCTGAATAGGCTCTGCAGTGACCTCCTCTAGGCTTACTAGAGAGGCGGATGCTTTAGTCTGATCTGGTTGATTGTCTCTTACAATTGGGAAATTAAGGTATTTTAAGTGCCAGTGAACCTACTGATTGTTCCTGCCCCCTGGCCCCAGCTCAGGGTGGGGATCTTTCAGATACTATGGCAGAGGTGAAAAATACTCTTTTGTCTCCTGCATAGCGATGGTATTACCTGAATAATGTTCTAAATTGGAACAAGACTTCAGCCACCAGTATTCCAGTCATGTTTCCTTGTTATTTCCTTGTCTCCAGTTCAGCTGAAAACAATGGCGTGTAAGTCAGGGAAGGTATTTGGGAGCAACAAAGCCTGAAATAAAGTTTCATTAAGCTATTGTATTTTGCTGTTTTGTCAAATGCCTCTGAGGTTCCCAAAATGTATAGATTATGTATTTATATTTTGTACTGCGTTAGCAGCTAGGGGCCCTGTTTGTAGACCCCAGGCCCTATTGGGCAAGACCCTGTACATGTATTTAAGAAAATACAGTCCAGGCCCTAAGGAGTATACAGCTTAGTTATGTTTCCAAGTAAACACTGTTTAAAAATATTATCAGATGGGCATACTTTACTCGGCAAAACAGAAATGGACAGTGGCCAATCCACGAAGGCATATCCCTTCATCCCTCCACCTCTTGCGTCAGTCCAAAAACGAGATCCAGAACATAGGCAGCTGTGCTAGTGTTGAGCAAGATGCTCTCTGGGACACATATGTAATTGTCACAATAGCTAAGAGATTTTGAGCTAACACAGAAGATTTATCATAATCTGTGTATATGCTGACATCCCCTAGAAATATTGGTCTCAGTCTTTCCGGAGCTCCCACAGAAAGTCTCTTGTCAGTTCAGGCAGAAATAGATGATCTCATGCAATGAAGTGAGATGATTTGAGAAAGTTTGTACTCGGGCCCCTATTTTATGAAAAAGTAAAAATAAACAAATTATTTTTTTTTAATTGGCAGCAAACTGGCTAGTTAAAGGTAAACTGCATTGTTATTCATTAGGTAACAGAGACCTGTGGAAATACACAAACAAATTAGGACTGGATTTTAGTTGGAAACTAAAGTAATTTAACATCTTGAATTTCCCCTCCCCTAACCTTTTCCCTCCTCAAGACATATCAATTAGACTGTTTTCTCTAAAATAGAAAACGTATTTAGTTGATGTTGCAAAATGTGGCAAAATTGATTTGGGACTTCTGTCCTTCAGGTTACCTCCAACACAGTCATAGAACGAAGAGGTAAGCAGTAGTACATGAAGGGCCTGCTTCCCTTTTCAAGTTTTCTTCTATGCCATTCACTGAGGCAGAGAGTACTAGTTGAGCTGACTTGAGAGCAGTTTCTGGAAGAGCCCATATAAACTCTCCCAGGTTCTTCATAAACTTCAAATCTTAAGGTTAGCCTATGGAGGAGCAGTCCAGAGTTACTGGTTGTGATGTATGGTGTAAGTCAAGTCTTGTAATATCTAAATGGCCTAGCTCTTACATACCTAATGAACAGCTCCTTCCTTATGCTCCATCATGATCCCAAAGTCAGCTGAGAGCAACTTCCTGCAAGTTCCATGTGTGCAAGTTTGTTTGGTGAAAATACTAAGTTGGGGTGGGAGGTTATTCTCAAAAGTAAGTCCTCAGCTTTGAAATTCCCTCTCCCTTGAGGCCCATCAGATCCCAAGCATGGACATCTTCCAGAAGCATTATACGGCCTCCTTATTTGGGCAGGCTTTTAGGAGGCAGGATTAAGTTCTGGGGTATTGTTTTGTGAGTTATTAATTATGTTACTTTCATATTTTATTCTATTTCTATCATTTGTTTTTATTGTAAGCTACTCTAAGCCTTTTTGGGGATGAGATGGGGGTTATAAATCAAATAAATTAAGACATTTTAAAATAAATAAAGATGATTACAATTATTAAATAAATTAAGAATTAAATTAGAACTCAAATAAATATATACCTCTCTCCTGTGTGGTATTTGACCCCAAGTGGTGAGTGCATAGCCCAAATCTTTCATGTTAAATTAATAAAGCTACAGCTTGACACTGTGCCTTATCAAGCCCTGTAGACCTTTAGATCACTGCAACAGTATTCAAGACATGCATTTTCAAGTTTACCTTCTTAAACTAAAAACTCTTGAATGTTGAACTACATTTCAGATTGTTGCCAACTAAAAGTGTACATGGGGGCTATTTTTGGATTAAATTTTATTTCCATTTTTTCTGGACCATAGTGTCGTCCTGCTCCTGAAAAGTCTGTTCTTTAGAATGTACTGCATGATAGGTTTAAAAAAATGGCATTGTATGCAAATTGGGTGTTGAAAGAGATGCTAATAATTTCCCAGCTAGACTGCCATGACACCTCATAAACAAAAATTTCATAAGTTAATTTGCGTTTTGAAGTTTCTAAGTTTCCAAATTATGTAAACCCTCTGCAGGACTGTTGAAACTTTGGCTGGTTTCACATGCTGTTGTGCTATTTGGCCAAAGGACCAACTGCTGTCATAGTTTCCAATTTTACTGAACTAACATTAAAGTTAGTGGAAGCAGGAGTGGGCTTAGTCTTCTGCCTGTATTTAACATTATTAGGTTTACTAACTGCTAAAAAGTTAACTAGTTTTCTCGGAAGTCTCTAATCAGCTGTCAAGGGGGTAATGAATCAAAATACCCATGGTGCATAGCTATTCACAAAGATGAGATCTTTGCATCTGGATTATCAGTTAAGTGAATTTGTTATCATCTTGGCATTGAACTTTAGAACTATAGCTTCATAGCTACACCATTAGGAACAGAGTTAAGATTTTTTTCCTCTGATGCTATCATTTAGGGATCAGAGTTCTAGAATACTTGCAGCAGCCTTGTATTTTTTTGTCTGTTCGTGACAAACCAGCTACTGTACATTCATATAGAGCAGTACAGTCCTTGCCACTGGCAGTCTCTCTGTGACAGAGAAGCCTGTAGGCTGACATAAAGTGCAGCCTGTTGTGAACTGCTAAGTGGGAGTCTGCCAAAAACTCAGCAGACAGAACTAATTGGGGAGAAAAAGGATTTTTGTGCCCTCATCTCTCCCTCTTCCATTTTTTTACAAGACGGATATTGTTAAAGTAACTTGTTTATGTAAGATTTGTCTGCCTCTATTTTCTCATTGCATGAATCATTTTTTAACTTCAAGTTTTGCACTGCAGGTCACTGAGCACTTCCACATGGTGGCTGGCACAGGACCAAGCTCAAGACACGCAACTCATCACAGTTGATGAAAAATTGGTAAGGTTTTCTATTGCATAGTGCCATGATAATGCCTGCAGGGTTATTTCTGCACAATAGGCATTCAGTGTGGTATTCCATGCTCTTTTTGGAAAGCCATATTAATGTAAACTACAAAGCAAAAATCCTTCATACATTTTAAAATGGGAACATTGGTAAGCCACACTAAGTCTCTACATGAAATAAATATGTAATTACAAATATTAAACAATCTGAAATAATTAAATTATTTTGCTTCTGATTATACTGTGGTCAAGAATCATCATGAACTAGTTTTGTAACAAATGTCCTGGTCTTGGTTTCCAGATATCTTCCTATTTAGTAAAATTACACAAAAGTTGTCAAGACTTCCTGAAATGAGCTGTATTGCATCCTAAGGTTGTTAAAGAAATAAAGTGTAAAGAACTATGCAAAGTTGTTGTTACTATGTACATACACCCAGCTTGTGAATATTCATGAGGGTTAGATTACAACTAGGAACAAATGCATAGCATTCTTCTGCTAATCAGTAGCAGATTAGAAATTTGGCAGCCTTCTCTCATAAATTCTGCAATGTGTGGTCCGTTACTTTAGATGCAACTTGATATGTATGCTTAAATTATAAAATAGCATAATTTTTGTAAAAGTTCCAAAACTTCTGGTGGGAATGTGTCATAGCAGAAGCATGTTTTTCATTGGCTCTTGTATCTCTTAACCCCCCCCCCCCCCCCCCCCCAAAATACCAGATAGTTCATGTTGTACTTACCTTCAGGGAAACAGTATATCTCAGCTTCTTGAGAATAAAAGGAAAAACTTGGAATTTTTACTTGTAAATTTAAAATGTGTAATGGTAACTGAAGTGTTGAGACAGCTAAATTTTGAACCAGGTTTTAAAAAATGGATGCAAATAGTTTAACAGCTTTTTAAAATGTTTTCCCTAGTTTGCATAATATAAAATAAATATTTTTGTTTTTTATTTTCCACAAATTTTCACACTGTTAAGTTCAGTACTTTGGTGACTGTATCTGAATCTCATTTCCAAAACAAAACAATCCCTGCCTTCCTTCCCCCCCCCCCCCCCCCCCCCCCCCGAAACACACCCCGAAGTAAGATTTTGATATATTTTGAATTTTTGTTTAGTCTGTCTGGTACTTGGACCACTTTATGTGATGACACTTATGGATCAATATTCAGTATATGGATAAAATTAATTAAGTGCTGACCAAAATTTCAAATATTCTAGAATTTTCTGCTATATCTTATAATTTGTATATGACAAAATTATTATATAATTGTTCCTAGATCTTAAAACTGTACTCTTTTTATTTTTGTACAGGGTTGAGTTTTCATATTTAAGCTTGTGATAGACTTGCAAATTTGAGAATGACCATATTCTGAAAACAAATGTAGAAAATAACTTATTTAAAATGAATCCTAAATATAGTGATAATTCATAATGCATTTATCCTGGCTACAAAAAAGTGATGTACTTCCTGTGAATGTTTTACTATTGTGTACTTACCTATTTTAGGATTTAATATATGCAGTCTTTGATTCGTCTGTTAAATGCAATATTTGTTTGGCACTCCTTTTCAAATAGTGACTAGGCGGGTTAGATAGAGGTTAAACTGTTTGTCTTGTCTGGGTCTTCCCAGCGCTGTGGTTAGCTCAAACCGAATGCCGTGGTTTATTTGTGATATTGTGCATGGTTTCTGGTTTTTTACCAGTACGCTTCTATGCACATACAGAGCTTGAGACCTATATTAACATTATAAGTTCCACATAAAAAAAAGAAAAAAATGAATAGGGTTGAATAAATTACCGTATTTTTTTTAGGTTGTTTGATAACTATATTCCTATGTAACAGGCTGAATGTAGAACAAATTCAGAAAAAGATGTATACTGAAATGGAAATAATGGGGGTTTTGTTTTGTTTTGTTTTTTACAAACCTGATTGATAAAGAAATGCTTCAAGAACATCTGCTGTAGACATCAGTCTCTGTAGAGTGGAATTAAGTTCATTATGCTTCTGTCCTATAGAAAATGTAAATGATTGCATTTTGGTAACTGAAAAAAATGCATTAAGTGAGAATGAAATAAAATAACTTTTTCAGAATGCTTATTTTTGAAAAACAAAACCCCAGTGTTACAGGTAATGAAACCACCTTGTTTCAGTGCATATTTTTTAGTAAAATTATACTTAAAAAATTGATACATTTTTACTACAAAAGTTTATATTTTAGGTCCAGGTGTTGGCGGCTCATTACTAGAGACTATTAATTCAGACTGTAAAAGCTAAATTGTACTCTTTTTGCTAACTTGATCATGGGTTTGTTAAAGTATAAAATTCTATTAGGTATTCTTAATACCTGTACATCTGTTTGTAATGTCAATAAGGCACAGTAGTGATAAACTGTAAGAAGTACCTGGGGATGGAATTAGCTCTATGCAGGTATTCTCATTTTTTCACAACTGATTCAGAGATTTTGAACTCCCTATCAAATTGACGCTAGCCAGTGGCTGAGTGACCATATGTTTTAATAATAGGTATATGTTGGGACTGTCTGGTAGTTCTATTTCTAGTTTACATTTGTGTGTACATTATTCAGAACTTGATCACAATGTAAAAGTATTTGAAGGCTTTTATAATCCAATACAATGTTACTGATAAATACAGCTGATGGAAACAGAGGGGAACAAGTATCACAGCATTAAGCTTTTTCATTAAACTCCTCTCCACTGAGTATATGGTGCCCCTAGTAAACAGAAAATAGTCTCTTGTCAGACATACCACAAAGAGCATATGTGCAGTGTAAATAAGTCTTTACAACAGGAAAAAAGGGGGTAATTAAAATGCATAAATTAAATAAATCACCTACCTTGACTACTATTTTTTTTTACTTCCTACATAGGCTAAATTTTAATAAAAGTAACTCTCAGAAACAACTGAAACCAAGATTAAAAATATTATAAAATGGGCAAAGCAAGACAAACCTAAACAAAAAATGTGGGCCTTGCATCATGTCTTGAATTGCCAGTCAAAATTGGCCTCTGGCTGTCACTGAAGTTCAGTTTCAAAGGGCTGGATAAATGGCAGTGCAAAAGCTGTTGTTTGTTTGTTTGTTTGTTTGTTTGTTTGTTTTAGTTTTTTTTCCAAGACCCAGCCCACTGTTAGAGCTGTTGCTGGCAAAGGCTATTGGCAAGGGATCTCCATCAGGTAACGGTTCAAATGATTTGACTGTTAATGGATTAAAATTAGTTTCCACCATCATTTTAAAAAGAAAAAAAAAAGTTTAGCTCTGCCTGAAATAGAGAATTCTACTCTTCTAAATTACAGTGATTCCTTTGAAATTTTTAAAAACACAGTGTGTCCACAACATCAGGTTTGGCTAGTGTAAGCCTTTTAAACATGTCTGTTTCTATTAGTTCCCCAACTATCATGGCATAGCTGCTTCCAACAAAGTATGGTTTTGTGGAAGTAGCTGTCCACTTCTAGAGAGGTGCTGCATCAGCTAATGCAAAAATGTGAACCACTGCGTAGGCTCTTTTTTTCAGTGGGTAAGATCACAACATCAATATTGCAAACTTTAAACTTTGAAAACCACGGGACTGTTTATATTACACCTTTTAAAAGCAGAAAATTCATGCTAACAGTATCTGAGACTCAAAACCAGAATTAAAAATACAGGAAGCTTTGCAGAGACTGATCACTTAAGGAGAGTCCAGGAATGTTTCAGGTCCAGTTGGAAAGGTCTACAGCTGTCTCATGGATACACATTATATGACTGAGCAGAATGACCTGCAGAATATGGCAGCAGTGAAACTTGTTCACAAAAACAATTGCAGTGCTGCTAGAGTCCAGAATATGAAGGTCAGTGACAAAATGCTTCCTAATTTTTATCTCCTAAGCCATAGCCATGGAGCATGGTGTTCTTGTTGACTTCCTGCCTAATAAAGGCACAGTAAACTCAGTGGTGCATTCAAGTCCTTGAAGAACCTGAAACACTGAATCCAAAAAACCCATCCCAACAGATGCATGTCCAGTTTGCTGCTTCTGCACAATAATCCTTACCGACACACCAGCTTGCCCACCACAGAGGCAATCTCATTGTTTGCTGGACTGTGCTGCCCTGTCCTTTATATATCCTAGAGGATGAAGGACAGATTAAGGGTGAAGTTTTTGGGATAATAGCAAGTGATGGAAGCTATGGGACAGTGGTTGTGCGATGAGGACTTTTTCCAGTGTCAGTATACAGCATCCCACCCACAATGGAAAAAGACCATTAACAGAGGAGACCATAAGGCAAAACAGCACCTTGTTCTGCAACAGTGCAGAAAGCAAAAGTGGAAGATATCCTGCAAAGGATAGTTTTGAGTTTTTTTGTTGTATTTGTATTTTAATTTATTTTTTTCATATACTGGACTCGCATGAACCAGAATACTGTAAAGGACATTGCAGTCAAGTTTTAGTACATTTCAAATCTCAGATTATTTTCAGAGGGAACAAAAAATCTAGTAAGTAGATAGGGTAACTTCAGAAAACAGTGCAAAGTAATTTTGTGCTACATGGGCAAGTTAATGTGACATTACATCTGGAGGGTGTGTATAAGACCATTTTGGTGAATCAAATTGAAAGAGACACTTGGCAAATTGCAGTTTGCATTAAAAATAGGCTTTAATTTTCTTGAAACTACAGTAGGCCTATTTAGCTAGACATTCTCTGAACATGCTACTGCATTAGGCAATAGATATATAGTAGTCATTCTGTACTTTAGTGTTTATTTGTTCCCCTGTCCCACCCTGTTTTGTTTTTATCTGGTTCTCTTGGGTACCTATTTAAAGCTACTCCTATCTTAATATACTCTGTAATGTCTGTAATAAAACAGTTTAATCTTCTCTTCATTTAAGCCAGTTGGTTTAGCTACTGTACTTGTCCAATTTATTTGAGGGTCAGGTAGATCCAATTGAATTGCTAATCTAAAAGGATTTTGGTGCTCTCAGGATATGATCCTAAATATTTTGATTATCTTTTCAAATAGGTCTGTATCTCTCTAATGCAATCATGGTATGTAAAGATGAAGTAGAAAAAATGCTAAATGCAATTCGGATTTCAATTTGAATATTCATATTTAATTTTTATTTGCCGTTAGTATCTGGGTGTGTGATTTTTATTTTAGATATGGGGTGCTCTTTATTTATGCAACTATGGTGCTATTTTTGGACAAGTGAGCATAATCACATGTTGATGAGTATTCATATCAAGTACTGGTTTTTTTACTAGTTTTGCGTTTTGGGGAATAATCAGAGGGGTTTTTTTAATTTCCAGGTTTCTCAAATTTAAATGCAGCATCATGAGCAGCAGTGAAGAGAAAGAAGACAAGCTGGGTGGGGGCAGGGGGGATTAAGTAGGGGGGTGGGGGAATGAGGAAGAAGAAAGATATTTCCACTAATCACAGAATCAGTAACAAGATGGGTAGGAGTGGCTGGCAGCCATTGGTTGAGTTGACCTTGGTAGCAGTTGGCAGGTTGGAGGAATCAGACTTGTGGCTCACTTCTGGGCCACTTTTCCTTAAAAAGGTGAACCCTTGGGAGCAGAGAGAACTAGCACTTGAAACTCCATCAAAATGATTGGGAAGTTGGGAAGTGTGATGGGGACTTCAGTCAGCAGAAGGCATTAAGCATCTGGTTTATTGTTCCTGCAGCCTCCAGCTGCAAATATTTGTGTGGCATAGGACTCGTTTCTGATTTGAGTAGTGGCATAGCACAGGGTTTGGCGACTTACAGCCTGCAAAGAGGTTGCATATAGCCCACATTGGAGTCCTTTGCAGCCTGTAGGGTAGATGGAGGGGTGGGGTACAGCCCAGTAGCCCCAGTCCCCTTCTAAGCACACCCCCCATCCCTGAGAGATGCTGCTTTTATAGGGGCAGATGTGGATGCAGCCAGGAGCCAAGGAGTTAATTTTCACCATGTTTGATTTGCTCCTCAAATCTTCCCCTCTTCCAGCCTTCACTTCTGTCTACAGACAAGAGCTTGGCAATGTTCAACCCCTGCACTCCTACAAAATATAACAGAACATGGGTCTTTTCCCTTAGTTTACCATTCCTCTTCCCTACCCTTCCTAAAACTCTCCCTTTTTGTGTCCTATCATGGTTTCAGCGGGTTCTTTGGCTGCTTTCCTACTTAAGTCTTTCAATTTATCCATTCCCATGTCTTAATCCTGCTTTCCCATTTCTTAATCTCCTTCACACACGTTTGATGTTTTGATATCTCCCAGTTTAAAAATAAAAATCTTTGATACCACTGTATCATTGCATGGACCTGATCTACAGTTGTAGTCTAAATCCTCTCCAGTCCCTTTAAAATACCTCTCCTCATGGTTCAATGGCCAAACCAAAATCAAGACAAGTGCTTCTTCATTCTTCTTGGCCTGTCAGTTGTCTTCTTGAAATACAGTATTGTTCTTCCAAGATGTCCATGGCTCTGTCCTTTTCCTTTTTTTTTTCCTTCCTAACTTTCAAAATTAGATGTTTTGGTCCATTAAAAGTGAAATGCTGAAAATAGGGAAAAAAACAAGCTATTTACAAAGTAAAGAAAAACAAACCTGCCAGTACCTTAGATATACGTGCAAACTATAGTGTATATGCTCCTGAATGCTTAACCTGAAGTTATTAAAAATGAATACAGTCCCTGGTACTTACACTGATGTACATTTTCTTGCTGCTAAGCATAAGCTGTTAACACTAGTGCAGTTGTTAGCCCAATTCAAGGCTGACAGTTTTTGCGTTCTAGAACAGCCTGTTTTTGACAGTTTTTTGTGTATTTTTTTCTGTGGAGAAAACCTTTAACTTCTATGAAAAGAAGGCATAATCATTCACCAGGGCAAATCCGTAGCTAAACAGCAATTTAAAATGAAGTATGCATATCCTTTATTCAATTTAGTTGTGGCTGCTGCCATCCTAAATGTAACATAAATATGTATATTTACAGATTATCCTGTGTTTTTCTGTTTGTTTTGTTTTTTAATAAAGCTAACTTAAAGCATGTTGATGCCTACTAATTAAATCATTCTCGAATAAGAATTATGTATACTAATTCAACTTTGCTAGTGCTTGCTGCAACTTGCTTTTCTAAGTAATTACTATTTGAGTAAGCAGTTGTGGTGTTAGCAAGATTAGCTGCTTGGATAGTGATACAGAGCTTTGTGTAGAATGTCTGCAGGCAACAAGTTTATTTTCCAACAGAAAGGAAAAGCTTTCTATAATTCTGGTAGTCTAAATAAATCACTAAATGATCTTTATTTATAACTTAAAACCAATTTTCTCTTATCTTTCAAAAAGATGTAAACAGTGTTATAAAAATATAATGCAAATGAAAGCTTGTGCAGGTGATATTTATAATTTGCAAAATGTTTAAAATAGCCTATGGCCAGTAGGATTCGAAACAAGCAATTCAGCATCTATTTATTTATTTATTTATTTTAGGGGGAATTTTAGAGGAACTTGTGGGGGTTTTTTTCTGAGAGATCCTTTTCTTTTGGTGCATGGTAGTGATATCTCTGCTGGGTTAATGGAAGAGGAGTGTCTGTGATAGGGGATATACAACCTTCTAACATTTCAAGTGTCTGTTTTGTCTGGATTTCCCTCATGCAGCGTTCTTGTGCAAAAATTTCAAGGCTTTAGTCTGGAGCACTGGGTCAAAGAATATGTCTCTTTGAAGGGTAGACAGGAGGGTTTTGTTTTGTTTCATAGTATTTTATTTTTCATCAAAGAATACTAGTCTTTGAAAAAAAACAGCTATAGTGGTAGTTCAGTATAGCTTTCAGAAAGAATGTGTTGTCGCATTTAGTGCATATCTTGTTTCCCAAGAGTTATTAAGCATGCAAATAGTCATTGTAGTTTTGTAGCTCTGTGTAGCAGTAATTTTTAAATAAATTGTTCGGCATAAAAAAGTTAGCCATTGTATCTTAGTCTTACAGTTGTTAACAAGAATGAATAGAGTCAAAGTTTTTATTTCTGAGATCTGTTTTGTATAGCAGTTTTGGATTTTTGAGAAGTAAATGGTATTTTCACATCCCAAAAGAACAATATGCTTATCTAATTCCGTTTCAGAATTTCTGTAGGCCCTGTATATGTTCTTACTGTTGCACTGAAATGGAGGGAGATGACAACCAAATATTCTTAAATGGCAGGAGTCCTCTTTGGCAATGAGTAGTAAGTAAACAGTTTTCATAGAGCCCCTATTTATTTTCAGTGTTGGGTATTTCCATCTAGCATATATGCCAAAAATGAATTATAGTGGTAAAATGACAAATCCTGTCCAAAGCTCTTCCTATACAAGAAAATCCTACATAAGGAGCAGGCATATAGCACTTATGAAATTTCCCTTGATGCATTCTTCTACACTTGGGTGTGTGAGCAGGACACTGTCCCTCTAGGACATTATTATTTTTGTTATAAATGAAATTATTTTTTATTGGAATACTTGTAAAAATGTAAAGACAATGCACAATAGCATGTACTCCCCTTGCATTGTTTGTTTAACTTTAAGAAACAGAATGAAGGCATTGAAAACTGTTGACATGCTACTTTTAGCACACCCAAAGAACTATGCATGATGTGCCATGGTTGTCCATTCATCTACTTCAACAGTATTTAACTCTTCTGCTAAGGTCATTGTGGCACCTCCAGTTTCACTGTCACTATATGTAGAATCACTTGCACTACTTATTTGTTCCATTTCAGAATTAGATTGAGGCAAATCTGATTCACAACTACTTGAACCACATTCTCTTTCACTGAAAGATGGTTTTACCAATGAGTCTATAGTCAAGGGCAGCTTATCATCACACTGCAACTTCACTAATTGTGCTTCTGACTGATTCTCCAGAAGTAAGAGATTTTAAGAAATGAAATTGTTGGTGGAATGCTTAGAATCCTTAGAGCAATCCTGGACAACGATTGGGGGTTACAGTATCCCTTCCACCATGTGAGAGGAGACATATTGTCTGCTGCCCCCCAAATGATATCTTTGCTCCAAAGGTTTTCTTTTGTACGTTATTTGACAATGTCTGTTATCACAGCTATTTTGTTGATGTTGGGGACATTCTTGGTTACTTCCATAACTATATCGAGAGCAGTAGATAATTCATCTTCTGATGCATGTTGTCCTCTGTGATGAGGATCAGATCCATAAGGTTTGCTGCCAGATGAACTGGATGAGAGCAAAACTCAGATGTCTTAGTAAACATTTGTTTTACTACTACTATTTTTTTGGATAAAGGTGAAGAAGGAAAAAGCTCAATTAGGTTTTCATTCAGTTGTCTGAATATCTCTGGAATATTTGAAAGCCTTGGTGTATGTCCTTCAAGTTTCTTGATAGCCACTAAAACTGGTAGTAGCAAATTGAATGCTCCTTGAACTCAACCCCAGAACACATTGTTGTTGAGAATCTGTTTACTAGTGTTCACAAGAATAATCTGGGATACTGTGTCATCTATTGAAGCACACTACAAACAGTTGTTTGTATGCAGCAGACTATGTAAACACTTTGTTGCCGAGCCCCATCTAGTTTCTCCTGGCAATAAAAGTGCATTTTCCTTTCCCTGCTTCTCTTTCTGTAATTTCTTCAAAGTCTGATTAGCAACATGGTGATTGTTGAATACCTTCACAATCACTTTGCAGTTTGCCAATATTGTCTTCATTGTATTCACACTTACTATGTCCTTTGCCAGAAAATTCAACCCATGAGCAAGACGGCCAAATGCTGTTAAATGAAGATACTTTGCCTTTAATATTTCCCATGCAGCTTTATGTTCCTCGCATTATCAGTTACAAGGGCTTGTACCCTGGAGCAGTATTTCCCAACCTCTTTTACTCCATGGCACACCAGCTGGGAGGGGGGTGGTAAGCGAGTGAGCGACCAAATGCTGCAGACCACAGGGGGGAGGGGGAGGTGGCAAGTGGCCAAATGCGGGGGGGGAGGATTGGGTGGCGAGCGTCTGAATGCCACAGACTGGGGAAGGAGGGATAGTGAGCGGTGGGAAGCTACATGTATCAAGGACAATAAAAAGTCCTTTTTTAGATATGTGGGGAGCCGGAGGAAAGGCAAGGGCAACATTGGACTCCTGCTAAACCAAAAGTGAGACCTGATGACCGATGCCCAGGAAAAAGCCAACTTGCTAAATGGGTACTGTGTCAGTCTTTCACAAGTCCCATGGGATGCCCCTGCCCATTACGGGGACAGGGACGCCTAAGCGAGGGTGGTTCCTTGCCCTCCATCAGTGCTGACCATGTGAAGGAACAGCTTGAGAGTCTGGACACCTTCAAGTCAGCTGGCCCTGACAATTTACACCCCAGAGTACTCAAGGAGCTGGCTAGCATCATAGCTCAGCCCCTGGTACAGATCTTCGAGAGCTCCTGGTGCTCTGGTGAAGTGCCCAATGATTGGAAGAAGGCCAATGTGGTGCCTATTTTCAAGAAGGGAGGAAAGTGGATCCGGCAAACTACAGGCCCATCAGCCTGACCTCTATCCTGGGGAAGGTCTTAGGAAAAAATCATCAAGGAGGCCATTCTTAACAGACTGGCCGATGGCAACACCCTGAGGGACAGCCAGCATGGGTTTGTTGTGGGAAGGTCTTGCTTGACCAATCTCATTTCCTTTTATGACCAGGTGATCACCTGGACAAGGGGGAAGAGGTTGATGTCCTATATCTCGACTTTAAAAAAAGCCTTCCATCTGGTATCCCACGATCACCTTTTGGCAAAACTGGCCAACTGCGGCCTTGGGTCCACCATGATCCGCTGGCTGGGGAATTGGCTCCGTGGTCGGACCCAGGGGGTGGTGGTTGACGCAAGTCAATCGTCATAGTGCCCTGTGACCAGTGGGGTCCCTCAAGGCTCAGTCCTTGGACCTATTTTGTTCAACCTCTTCATTAATGATGTGGACATTGGAGTTAGAAGCGGACTGGCCAAGTTCGCCGATGATACCAAACTTTGGGGTAAAGCATCCACACCTGAGGTCGAGGGGTAATTCAGGCTGACCTTGACAGGCTCAGTAAATGGGCGGATGAGAACCTGATGGTGGTTAACACCAAAAAATGCAAGGTCCTCCACCTTGGGAGGAAAAACCTGCAGCATGTCTGTAGGCTCAGCAGTGCTACGCTGACTAGCACTACGGACGAGAGGGACTTGGGGGTCAGGATTGACCACAAGATGAACATGAACCTTCAATGTGATGCTGAAGCCAGTAAAGCGAGCAGAATGCTGGCTTGCATCCATAGATGCTTCTCAAGCAAATCTCAGGACGTCATTCTCCCCTTGTACTCAGCCTTGGTGAGGCCGCAGCTGGAGTACTGGGTCCAGTTTTGGGCTCTACAGTTCAAAAAGGATGAGGAGAAGCTTGAGAGAGTCCAGAGGAGAGCCACATGCATGATCAGAGGTCAGGAAAACAGACGTTATGATGAGAGGCTGAGAGCTATGGGACTCTTCAACCTGGGAAAGCACAGGCTCAGGGGCGACCTGATGGCCACCTATAAGTTTATAAGGGGTGTTCACCCGGACCTGGGGGAATGTTTGTTCACCAGAGTGCCCCAAGGGATGATGAGATCAAACGGTTATAAACTCCTGCAAAACAGTTTCAGGCTGGACATAAGGAAGAACTTCTTTACTGTCTGAGCCCCCAAGGTCTGGAATGGCCTGCCACCAGAGGTGGTTCAAGCACCTACTTTGAATGCCTTTAGGAGAAACCTGGATGTTTTTTCTTGCTGGGATCCTATGACCCCAGCTGACTTCCTGCCCCTGGGGCAGGGGGCTGGACTTGATGGTCTTCCAAGGTCCCTTCCAGCCCTAATGTCTATGAAATCTATGAAGTAGGTGGCATGGCATTTGAATCACTAGCTGAAGCCACCCCTCCTCCCCCCATCTGTCTGGCTGCCTGCAGCAGCAGCAGCGGGAGTGTGACTCCAGCCCAAAATGCTGTGGCACACTTGGAAGTGCCATGGCACACTGGTGGGGAAACGCTACCCTGGAGGGACCTGCACTTTCAATCTCTTCACTCAGTAATTTGGCTATTTATTTACCTGTATGACGAGAAGATTTGGTAGCAGTTGCTTTCAGGAATATTGGTTCAGGTGTTGCTAACATAATATTCAGTAAAGGATTTCCTTGTATATCAGTCCATCCATCCGACATCAGAGTCAGTGATTCTGCTTGACCAATCCTTTGAATAACCATTGTTTGAATTCTGTCATTGTTTGAATTCTATCTAAGAGATAATGTGATGGTAACTTTTGTGATGAGTGAATTCGTTTGTAATGGCCCTTCCAGTATTGATTTTTCAGTTATGGAAAGAGATGTACCACTTGCAAGTATAGCTCGAGCTAATATCTCATCTGCTTTTTCTTGGTCTTTTTTTGACATTTTTTCCACAAAGCTTGATAAAAAGCTTGACTGTCTTGAACAGCTACGCGTGGTGGATTGCATATCTGGTGGCAGTGATCTTAAAAGCGAGGCGCCTGATTCTTCTTTCCCCAGACCTGGCAGCTTTTCATTCTCCATTTTCATTTGCAACATTTTCATTTTCCATTTTTTGCAAATCTGTTATTTCACTTGAGCTACCAAGTTCCTGCATCAAAAGGGGAAAAGAGTTTTATTTTATCCTATTCTGGTCTTGCCTCATCCATCAGAAGGAGAAGCAGCCAGGGAGCTTGCTTCTCCCCTCCCTGCCAGAAAGAACACTCTGCTGCTCAGCTTGCTGCATAGCTGCCCTGGGACTGCAGAGCCAAAAGGAAATATGGTCTGACCTCTGCCATCGGCCAGAGGACTAAGCTCGCTCTGCTGGGTTGAAATGGTTAACTATTTATCTATTATGTAATTTAAATATTTGAAATGGTTAACTATTTATCTATTATGTAATATATAGTTAAGCCTAATCCACTTTGGGTGCTTAGTGAAAGCAGAAAGCGGGATACAAATATTTTAAATTAAATAAATAAATAATAGAGTTGCATTAACAACTTTTAAAATTATAATTTTTAAAATAATAAAGATGCTAGTCTATACTGTGTCTTGTTTAACATTAATTTGTTTACTTACGTAGGACTCCTGAAGTAGACGTTTCTCAGATGTTGTTCCACCACTTCATTGTATTAGCTTTCTGTATATGGCTTATACCCTTTCAGGACAGTTTCTACATGTTATTAAATATTTCTTCATTCTTGTTGGGTTGTTAGCATACTCCTGCCCAGAATTTTTACATCTACCAGCTTTCTTCCTCTATTCAGTGGCTTGAACTATAATGATGCTATACACTAGTTTTTCTCAGATTAGGCATTCTTATGACTACTTGAAACCAAAAGCACTAAAAAACTAACAGATCTTATGCAAACACTTCCAACTTCCCCAATTTAAGAAAAGAAATGAGATACTGCTCTGTGTGTTTGCTGAACTGAAAGTGAAACAAAAAATAATCACAGTTTTGGTTTTGCTTTCACTTGCAGTCTGAGATGAAATAAGAAGTTTAGCTTTGGTTTAGATTTGACCTGCACAGTCAATTTAAGTGAATTCATAACTTGATTTTGGGTTTGGATTATTATGTGAGCGCATTTTCCCTTCTGTTTACAAATCAGTAAAACATATATGTACTCTCTCTCTCTCACTTCCTAAGGATAATCACCTGAAAAACGTTAATTACAACTTTGAAACTGCCAAACTTGCCTAATATTGTATTGGTATCCATTAATTTTTACTAATGAACTTTATGAAACAATGAATTGTTAGAAATGGAGAATTTCCCATGGAAAAATACAGCACTGGAGGTTTGCACCCACATCTCTGCTTAAATGCTATGTTTCTCTATTAAAGGGGTTTATAATTCTGTGCAAATTATAAAAGCTTCCATATGTTCATCTAAAAAGTACTGGAAAGTCTACTACATATTTGAAGTAGATAGACACAGGAAGGGCACCAGCCCACCAACTGTTACTACAGACTTAGTGAAGAGGCACTTGGAGGGGCTGGATGTGTTCAAATCAGCAGGCCCAGATGAACTTCATCTAAAGGTGCTGAAGGAATTTGGCCAGTGTCATAGCAGAGCCACTGGCACAGCTGTTCGAGCACTCATGGAGCCTCTGGTCAGGTCCCAGAGGACTGGAAAAGGGCCAATGTGGTCCCTATTTTCAAAAAGGGGAGGAGGGAAAAACCAGGAAACTATAAGCCAGTCAGTCTCACCTCTATCCTTGGGAAAACTCTGGAAAAATCATTAAGGATCACATTTGTGGGAACCTAGCAGGCAAAACAATGCTGAAAGGAGATCAGCACAGGTTCATTGCAGGTAGATCCTGCCTGACTAACCTTGTTTCTTTTTATGATCAGGTCACAAAATGCTTAGATGTGGGAGTCGAGGTAGATATAATCTACCTAGACTTTAAGAAGGTCTTCAATACAGTATCTCATTCTGTTCTTGTAAATAAACTGACAGTCTGTGATGTAGATGATTACATGGTCAGGTGGGTGGCAAATTGGCTTAGGGGTCTCACCCAGAGAGTGGTGGTGGGTGGGTCGATACTGACTTGGAAAGATGTGGGCAGTGGAGTCCCACAAGGCTCGGTCCTTGGACCAGTGCTATTCAATGTCTTCATCAGTGACTGGGACAAGGGCGTAGAGAGTACTCTGTCCACATTCGCAGATGATACCAAATTATGGGGCAAAGTTAACACACCAGAGGGTAGGGAATGGATCCAGGTGGATCTGGACGGGTTGGAAAAATTAGCAGAATGAAATAGGATGCAGTTCAACAAAGACAAGTGCAAAGTGCTGCACCTGGGCAAAAAGAACCACCGGCACACATAGACTGGGGGGTGACTTTCTCAGCAGCACAGCAGTGGAAAGGGATCTTGGCGTCATAGTTGACTCTAAGATGAACATGTCATCAGTGTGACAAAGTGGTCAACAAGGCTAACCACACTTTATCATGCATCAGGTGATGCATGACGAACAGGTAGAGGGAGGTGATGCTCCCCCTCTATGCGGCATTGGTCAGGCTGCAGTTGGAGTACTGCGTCCAGTTTTGGGCACCGCACATCAAGAGGGATGCGGAGAATCTTGAGAGGGTTCAGAGGAGGCCACTCGTATGGTCAGAGGCCTGCAGACAAGGCCCTACGAGGAGAGACTGAGGGACCTAGATCACCTCTCAGCCTCCCCTTATGAGGGCTGAAGAGATCTTGTGCCTGCCTATAAATGCATCAGGGGAGGGCAGCAGGGAATAGGAGATGCTCTGTTTACTAGGGCACCCCCTGGAGTAACTAAGAACAATTGCCACAAATTGACAGAGAGCAGATTTACATCGGACATTAGAAAGAACTTCTTCACAGTAAGGGTTGCCAGAGTCTGGAATGGGCTTCCAAGGGAGGTGGTGCTCTCCCCTACCTTGGAAGTCTTCAAAAGGAGACTGGACAAGCACCTAGCTGGGGTTGTCTGACCCCAGCACTCTTTCCTGCCCAGGGCTGGGGGTCAGACTCGATGACCTACTGAGGTCCCTTCCAACCGTAACATCTGTAAATCTATGAATTTATGAAGTAAATATTTCTTCGTTTACAAACAGTTGAAGCTTAATGTATAAATACACATATAAAAGAACAGTGATACTGGAATGTAACAGTTTTATGCACTAGCGAAATGCTCTGCTGTATGTATCGGTACCTACATACGGAAATTTTAGTTGTAGGAAATCTTAGATTTCATATTGCATACAACTTGCAAGACATACAAAAAACTAAAACTCTTGGTTCCAAAATGATACTTTTTATTAGACCAACTGGAAAAGCACAAGAAAATTGTCCTTTTCTGCAAGCTTTTGGAATCAAAGTCCCTTCATCAGGCTCTGGGAAAAGTGTAGATGGTACAAGATGTAAGAAGTCCCCATAGGTAGGAAATAAACTATGTTTTTTCACAGAGGGAGCTGGAGATGGAAGGCTGTCCCTCTGGGTCCATGACAGTATCTTTTGTGAGCTGTGTTGAGTAGCTCTTTCATGTGTTGATTAGGTAGAATTCCTTCCCTGGAGGTGTCAGATGGCAGGCAGGGAGCTAAAAAAACTTCCTTGTTGTTCTGAAGTGAAGTTTAAAATCCAACAATTGGCTAAAATTCAGCATCTTCCATGTTTCAGGTGTGTACTTGGTAGCCATGTTGGTCTTCAAAAAACTAGAACTCTTGGTTCCAAAATGATACCTTGTATTAGTCTTCCATGTTTCCATGGGTGTAAACATACAACTTGTAAACATTCATAATTGCTTATCATTTATTAAGGCAACCATGTTTATTTAACTTAAATGCCCTTTCAGATCCATTTATCTGGAGCTGAGAATTGGGTTATTACAACAGCAAACTACACTTCTACCAAGGTTATCTGTTTCTCTCATACTTGTATGGATTGATCCGTAGTTTATAGAAGAAATTTTGTCCAAACTATATATTCTATTTTGAGTTTATTTTTTTTGGTTAATAGAAAAGGCAAAGATGTCATATGCTTGTTTGTGTTTTAATACCTCTAACCTCTGCAACATAAATTGTCATAAAAGCAATATTTCTGGCCTACCAGTAGCTTTAAGGATAAATTCTGAAAAGCACAAACTATGAAGCTATTGACACAGAAGTAAAGTAAATTAGGCATAATGTATATATTAGGCATCAACAAAATATACAAATGCAAATATTTTCAGGAAGGAAGTTACAGAAATTTTCCATTTGATTTGTCTATTAATAAAAATATTAAAAGGCAAGTTATTGCTGATGGTACTCAACCCTTGCTTTTTTATCGGTGATGGCTCAACAATAGAAGCATTTTTTTTTTCTTTTCTTTTTTTTTCTCCTTTGTTCCTACAGGGAAATAGCTAATGTGATATTTAGAAGGGAATCTTCTAAAACATGTTGAAAGCTTAAAAGCCTGCTGCAGTAATTAACTAAATACAGTGAACATTTAAATTGTTAATAGCCTGCAACATCCCTGATACATAGAATTGCAGTATGCTAATACTGCATAGTAGTTCTCCATTGTGTACCCCTTTAACAAGGCTAGCTATGTCAGTTCTTTTCTTGGTTCACTACCTGCTGTGTATGGAAATTGTGTACACTATTTGTCACTTACTTTCAACATTCAAAATCCATGCACATTATTACATAGAAGCATTACATCTAGCCTTATAGTGGGGAACAGCTTTCATTACATTGGATTTTCTTATCAACTCCTAAAATGTAGCTTCACTCTTAAAAACAGTCGCATTCAGGCCTACTGAAATATGTAGTCTCCTACAACTTGAAGGAAAACCAGAGTCATTCCCTCTGGTTTTCCTTCAAGTTGTATAAATCTTTTGCCTTTTGATTTAGGAATTATGTCTATTAGCTGTTCTCTGCTTTATTTTAAAATGTTTTATACAGTATATTTGGGTTCTCTTTAAGCCATAAGAATTACTTTCTTTATAGTGAAGGGCAGTATGGTGCTTTATAGACCAGGGGTGCTCAACCTCTGGCCCATGGACCAGATGCAGCCCATGGAGCCATCTCATCTGGCCGATGGGGCTCCCCACTGCTCCAGTAATTTGGAAGCACAGGAATGGGGGCCTTTTAATACAGACATCATCCCCCACCCCGCCAAAGTCCCAATCCCTGAGCACCACATGCCTGGTGGGAGTCAGGCCACACACCCCTTCCCATGTGAAGCTGGGCCAAGCCCCTCCCCCCCCAGGCCAGCTGAGATGGAGCCATGCCCTCTTTTCCCCCATGGAGCCAAGATGGGACAAGGCCACAACCCCTTCTCTTCACACCCCCCCCCCCCCCCCCAAGGCCAGGTCACATCCCCCATCAACTCCCCCAGTGGGGCTGGGTGAAGCTCCCTTCCCCCTCTTCGGGACTGGACTCAAGCTGGTTTGCCTGCCCCCTCCCCCTTTCCCCCAATGATTGAACACTGGATTGGAACCACCGTCAAACCCATGATTGGACCAGGCACTGCCCATCTGGCCCACCAGGGAAAAAGTTTGAGCACTCCTGTTATAGACTAACTCATTCAGAGGCATGGGGGCTTGTGGGCTATAGTATCTGATGAAGTGGGCTGTAGCTTACAAAAGCTCATGCCTCTCTAAATGAGTTAATCTATAAGATGCCACATTTTCCTGTCTTCTCTTTAACTTCAGACTAACATGGCTAACTTTGCCTATTTATATTGTGTGAGATTTAAGAAATAAATACACATGCTAACAAAGCTAGGCCTTGATTTACTTTAAGATAAAGCTTTCTGGGAATTATGAAGATATGGTTTTCTTGCATCTAGCATCCTTTTTCTAAAAAATCTGCAAGTGGCTTGTGTGTTATAAACAAGGAAATATGGCAGTAGTAATTTCTGTATCATAAGCCTCTGCCAGGAGGAAGTGAAAGTAATGTCTCATGCTCCACAGGCAACAGCACAGTGAGCACTCCGGGCTCCCTAGCTGCTGCTACTCAATTGCTTATTGCTACGTACCAGTATTTTCAATACAGATCTCCCCTTCGCCCCCCTTCATTCTCACTTTCAAAAAAAGGCACATATCTTATTCCAGGGAGCACTTGGTGCATGAAAATATGGAGATTGAAGTGAGCTTTTAATTTAGTACTGTATTTATTCAAAGACAGGACAAGGTTTTTCCCCCATCAGCCTGGGGGAAGCCTTTTTTTTTTATATCCACATACAAGGAAACTTCATTAAATACATTAGCTATCATTAAACTGCTGCCAAGAGCAGCATGTTTTCAGTAATGGAAACCAGTATGAAGTTAAGTAAACGTAGTCAATAGTGAACATAACTATGAAACCGTATGGCCCATATTGGGCAAACATGCTGATGGGAGCCAACCACAAAAATAGATTAGCACAGCCCATTTGACTAAGATATATGGTACTGTTCATTAAGCACAGTCCCCCTCATAGATTCATTCATAGATTCATAGATGTTAGGGTCGGAAGGGACCTCAATAGATCATCGAGTCCGACCCCCTGCATAAGCAGGAAAAAGTGCTGGGTCTAGATGACTCCAGCTAGATACTCATCTAACCTCCTCTTGAAGACCCCCAGGGTAGGGGAGAGCACCACCTCCCCTGGGAGCCCGTTCCAGACCTTGGCCACTCGAACTGTGAAGAAGTTCTTCCTAATGTCCAATCTAAATCTGCTCTCTGCTAGCTTGTGGCCATTATTTCTTGTAACCCCTGGGGGCGCCTTGGTGAATAAATCCTCACCAATTCCCTTCTGTGCCCCTGTGATGAACTGATAAGCAGCCACAAGGTCGCGCCTCAGCCTTCTCTTGCAGAGGCTGAAAAGGTCCAGTTTCTCTAGTCTCTCCTCGTAGGGCTTGGTCTGTAGGCCCTTAACCATATGAGTGGCCCTTCTCTGGACCCTCTCCAGGTTATCTGCATCCTTCTTGAAGCGTGGCGCCCAGAATTGCATGCAGTACTCCAACTGCGGTCTACCAGTGCCCGATAGAGGGGAAGTATCACCTCCTTGGACCTATTCGTCATACATCTGCTGATGCACGATAAAGTGCCATTGGCTTTTCTGATGGCTTCGTCACACTGCCGACTCATGTTCATCTTGGAGTCCACTAGGACTCCAAGATCCCTTTCCGCTTCCATGCCACCCAGCAGGTCATTCCCTAGGCTATAGGTGTGCTGGACATTTTTCCTCCCTAGGTGCAGCACTTTGCATTTCTCCTTGTTGAATTGCATTCTCTGTTTTCTGTCCAACCTGTCCAGGTCTGCTTGCAGCTGTTCCCTGCCCTCTGGCGTGTCCACTTCTCCCCATAGCTTTGTGTCATCTGCAAACTTGGACAGAGTACATTTGACTCCCTCGTCCAAGTCACTGATGAAGACATTAAAGAGTATCGGTTCAAGGACCGAGCCCTGCGGGACCCCACTGCCCACACCCTTCCACGTCAAAACCGACCCATCTACCATGACTCTCTGGGTGCGACCCTCTAGCCAATTCGCCACCCACCGGACTGTGTAGTCATCCAAGTCACAGCCTCTTAACTTGTTCACCAGTATGGGGTGGGATACCGTATCGAAGGCCTTTCTGAAGTCTAAGTATACGACATCCACCCCTCCTCCTGTGTCCAGGTGTTTCGTAACCTGGTCATAAAAAGAGACTAGATTGGTCAAGCACGATCTGCCTGCCACGAACCCGTGCTGGTTTCCCCTCAGCATAATTTGTCCTGCCGGGCTCTCACAAATGTGAGCCTTGATAATTTTTTCAAAGACTTTGCCAAGGATGGAGGTGAGACTGACTGGCCTATAGTTGCCCGGGTCCTCCTTCCTCCCCTTCTTGAAAATGGGGACCACATTAGCCCTTTTCCAGTCCTCCGGGACTTGGCCTGTGCGCCACGAGCGTTCAAATATTCCTGCCAGTGACTCTGCAATGATGTCGGCCAGTGCTTTCAGCACCCTCGGATGGAGCTCATCCAGGCCTGCCGACTTAAAGGCATCCAGTTCTTCCAAGTGACTCTGCACCATCTCAGGGTCTGCGCATGGCAGTCTGGTGCCTTGCTGCTGCCTCTCTACAACCCCAGTGAGAGACTTGTCTTGCCCCTCGCTTAGGAACACTGAGGTAAAGAACTCATTGAGGAGTTCAGCCTTGTCCCCCCTGTCCGTCACCAATTGTTTCTGCCCATTTAGCAGGGGTCCTATTCCTCCCTGGGCCTTCCTTTTACTCCCTATATAGCTAAAAAACAATTTCTTGTTGTCTTTTACTTGGGATGCCATCCTCAGCTCCATGGTAGCTTTGGCCCGTCTAACTGCCTCCCTACAAGCACAAGCAGAGGAGGTATATTTGTCTTTGGTGATCTCTCCCTGTTTCCACTTTTTATGTGCTCCCCTTTTGGCTCTTAGGCTGCCCTGGATTTCTCTGGTCAGCCAGGGAAGCCTCCTGGTCCCTTGAAATCAGCTTTCCTAAAGTCTAGCACTTTCACCCTACTAGTTACCTTACCAACTCGACGTCTAATGGTGAATTCTATCATAAGGTGATCACTGTCCCCCAGATGGCTACTGATCTGTAGGTCCCCTACCATGTCATCCCCCATTGCCAATACCAGATCCAGTATGGCATTCCCCCTAGTGGAACCATGTACCTCCTGTGTCAGGTGGAGGTCCTGTACACAGGTTAGAAACCTGCGTGAGCGGTGGGACTTTGCTGTCTATGACTCCCAGCAGATGTCCGGGTAGTTTAGGTCCCCCATGACTACCGCCTCTCTAGCTTTTATGGTCTCCGAGAGTTGCCTCGGGAGCCCCGCATCTATTTCTTCCCCTTGATGTGGGGGTCTGTAGCAGACCCCTACCACCAAATCCCTTTCTCCTTGCCCCCCATGTAGCCTAACCCACAATCCTTCTACTTTCTTATCCTTGGATTCCGTCTTGATGAGGGTTGATGTATATTGCTCATTGACATAGAGCGCAACCCCTCCCCCTTTTTTCCCCACCCTGTCCTTTCTGTACAATCTATAGCCCTCAATATGTACTGCCCAGTCGTGGGATGAATCCCACCAGGTTTCCGTTAGCCCCACTAAGTCATAGTTGTTTAGTGCAAGCAGGAGCGCTAATTCATCCTGCTTGTTTCCCATGCTCCTAGCATTAGTATATAGGCACTTGAGCCCTGCGACAGGTGCCTTTGCTGCCCCCCCGCTCCGAGTCCCAAGGGGCCCCTTGTTTCTTACCTTCTCGTTTCTTACCTATGCCGTAGTGCTGGCCTCCCCATGGCTTTCAGGTTCCCGATGCTCTCTTTCTTCAGGCTGGGCTGTCCTTGTTGGTTCCACATGGTTTGGTGGTCCACAGCTTCCCCCGCCCTCATCTTCACCTCCCCCCGACGAGCCTAGTTTAAAGCCTACCGGAGGAGATCTGCCAACCTAGAAGAAAACACACGCTTACCTTTGGGGAACAGGTGAAGCCCATCCCAGCTGAGCATGTCCCTCGTCGTGATGTGCGGGTGATTGTCCAGGAAGCCGAAGCCTGCCTCGAGACACCACTGCCGAAGCCACCAGTTGGTCTCTCTGATGCAGTTCTCATGCCGTCTTCCGCGTCCGTTCACTGGTAGGATGGAAGAGAATACCACCTGTGCACCGAACTCCCTCAGCACGCCGCCCAGAGCACTGTAGTCCGCCATCAGGTGATTGGGGGTTCTCCTGGCCGCATCATTAGTACCCACATGGACTAGGACCATGGGGTAGTAATCGGTGGGCTTGATCCTGGCCTGGATTACCTCCGTCACATCCCAGATCTTTGCTCCAGGCAGGCAGTATACCTCTCGTGCTGAGGGGTTCTGGCGACAGATGGGTCCTTCCATACCTCTCAGGATGGAGTCGCCTATGACGAGCACTCGTCGCCTCCTACTCTGGGTCCTCTTGGATCTCTTGACCTGTTTGGAGTGTGAAGAATGTGGTGTTTTTTCCTGCCCAAGGGTTTCCTCCTCCCCTTTCGTCTCCTGCAGGTTCGCCAGGGCCTCGTACCTGTTCTCCAGTCAGACTGGAGGAGCTGGTACCTGTTCGCTGCGAGCAGCTCCGGTCCTGGCTGTGACCGTCTGCCACTCTGCTGTGAAGGGCACTCCCCGGGCTGCTTCTTCCTTAGGTGCCTGGTCCTGCAGGGAAAGGAAATAACTGTCAATTTCATCCTCAGCCTCCCTCAGCACCATCTCTTGTTCAAGTCATGGTGAGCCACTACATTGCACACATTTCAACTTCCTGTTCACTCCTACATCCGAACTGTGCCTTTCTTTGCCATTTGCAATCATTCCTGTTTCTTCACTGGCCTTAAATGCCTGGAAAACATCACCAAATGGGGTCCTAAACAGTTTACCCAGAATCCTTATGTCATTCCCTTTCTGCCTGTCCCATATGATTAGTGTGAGGTGAAGACAAACCAGGTTGCCCTGCGCCTCATCTGCTTATAAATTTGAAGCATCCCAGGACTTAACAAGAATGCACAGTTCCAGTCATGAGTTGGGGGGGCTAATTAGCACACATCTTTCCTGGGGAGTATCTGGAGTACATGCACATCCTGAGCTGTGGAGTCACCATGCCTTGAAATTCTGTTTACTTTGGGGCTCAGCCCAATGAACTATATGGTAAACCATGAGTCTTTTGGCTTTGGACTAATATCATACATATAATGGATGCATCTACATGTGCTGTTAAGGCAACTCAGTAAACTCCAAGTCAGTTTGTGTTGGAGTTTACTGCTCCCAGGCACAGCATCTACATGTATACCAAGGAACCACAGCAATTAGAGCTGGGGTAGAGTAGCCCTAGGTTGCCAGGGGGCAAAAGGGGTTAGCCCTGGGCTCTGAATGGAGGGGCTGGCAGGAGCCAGGGGTCTGGCCCCTGGGTAGCTGGGCTGACCAGGCACAATTTGTGCCTGGCAGTCACCGTCCACATGAGTGTTTGATCACAGTTAATTACTCTACCCTAAGATACTGCTGTCAGGGTCATCTTATATTCAAGCAAATATGGTAATTATTCTTCACTGTTCCTGATACTGTTAACTTTTAGAGTTTAAAATTACGAATCTTTTCTCTTTTTTTCCCCTTTTTTACTTACTGTGCACTGACTCAGTTGAATAATTTTATGTAAATAAGAATATTTATGCAGGATCTAAATAGCTAAGTGAGCTAAATTCTAATCCTTCACATTTATAAATGGTTCCACACCAAAAAGGTGATTACTTTGATGCCATTAGATCAAGGATAAGCAACATTTTCCTGCTGCAGGCCAGAATGACTTACCCTGGGATGGAGATGCACGGATGCTAGAACCCTGCTGCTGCCACCCCTTGTTTGCCCAGAAAAATCTGTGGAAGTCATCTAGTTCACTTTGGGGTATCACTTACAACTTCTGATGGATCCCTGGAAGGAGCTCGGGAAAAGAAAATGTTATGGTGCTCGTTGGCCAGAAAAGACCAAAGTGTATCAAAACCTGCTCAATATTTCATGTTTCTTATGTCACAGTTTCATTAGAATGGCTATATGACAATACTAAAAATTTGTAATCTTAATCTCATCGGAGTGCTGCGTGGGCTCTATAAAATGGACGTGGTAGGTTAACCACACCCCACAACAGAACTGTCACCATTATTTTGTTAACCTATACGTATATTTAAAAATGTATTTGTAGTGATGTGAATTAATTCAACATACTAGATTTTACAACATATTATCTCCATGTCTGGAACTGGTAAGGCGCTTGCACACAAAGATACAAAGGTTACAGGCTCATCAGAAGCAAAAAAATATACTAAACACTGAAGTTCCTGCTATGTCTGCTTGAGATCAGGGGTTTGAATCTGGTCTCTGACTCCCTTAAGTGCTTAACCAACAATGGTATTGGCTGTTTTAGAAAGGCTGTCTGTCTTTGGCTTTAAGTAATTCCATCTGAAGAAAATTTAATTGAAGCTGGTATGTTCCCATAAAAGGACTAGTTTCAGCAAATTGACATTTTCCAAAGAAAAAAACTATTTTTTTGTCTACATATTTCTTGACTAGCTTCAGTCAGGATCTCTGGTTTGCCTCTTACTTGAAAATTACAGCATCTATAAATATCCTGGGAAACTACTAGCTAATAATTTACTAATCACTGGTACTTGGGCCTGAGTTAGCTTAGCTTTTGGACAGAAAACCTATGAGATCTAACAGCAGAACAGTAATAATAATTTGGAAATGCAAGATATCCTTGATGTTTTAGTACTGGTCAAGTAATGGTCAAGCAAATATGCGACAAGTTTTTGAATGCAGTGAGATAAAGGAGGCAAGGTTCTTTGGGTAGATGTGATATCTTTTATTAGACCAACTGAGTAGTTGGAAAAAAGTTCTTTGCAAGCTTTTGGGCACAATCATGCTTCTTCAAGTGTAGGGAGTCTCTGCTCTTCTGAGACTCCAAGGAATAAAAGAAGCTAAAAGTGTGACAGGATGTCAGTGAGAATGTAAATAGGTGGAAGTTAGGAAAACCAAAGGTAGAGCAGGGAAAGGGGGGGGGGGGGGAAGCCAAAGGTAAGTAAGGGAGACTACTGTAGTAATTTTCCAAGGTAGAAAAGAAGCTGTCTGTGGAAAAAGTAAATAGATGGAAATTAGGAAGACAAAGGGTAGTAAAAGAGGGAAAGGGAGGAAGGGCAGGGGGGTGGGGTAAGAAAAGTGTAAATGGTCAAGTCTGGCAGGTGCCTGGTGAATCAGATGTCAGGCAGGCTGTAATGTGTCATAAATCCGATGTCTATATTGAGTCCATGATTTTTTGTATCCAGTAGGTTTATGAAGTGAAGTTCGTAGGGTCGTCTACTAAGGGTATTTTGTAAGTTCCCTTTGAGGATTAGAACTGAGAGATTGAAGAGGGAGTGATTGTCCTGTGAAGTGTGCCGCCACAGGTAATTGCGTATTCTTGTCTTCGATAGATTTTTGGTGTGCGTTCATTCTGGTACGCAGTTGTTGTTTGGTTTCTCCTACATATTTTCCATCGGGGCATTTGGTGCACGGGATGAGATTATATAACGTTTCTGGAGGTACAGGTGTAAGATCCAAGAATGGTGATAGTTCTGTTGTGGGGTGTGGTTATTGTGGGAGTGGTGGAGATGTCTTGGCAGGTTTTGCATTTCTTGTCCTAGCATGGTCTGGATCTGTGAGCTGAAGGAGGCAGCACTGCATTCAAAAGCTTATCTAAGTCTATACCAAGCATGCATTTAACCCAATAAAAGATGCCACTCACAAAAAGCCTAGCCTAAGGGCAAGATAACTATTTTGTCTGCTCTCAGAGTAATGGATTACACCTTGAAGTGAGTGGTGTGTTCAGTTGGAGTTAGCCAAGGGAATCAAGACAGTGTTGTGTGTGATGAGTTTTTGGTGCCCTCCAGCCATCCATCTTGTTCCTTTTCATTTAGAAGGAAATTATGCCTGTAGTGACCAAATACTAGTGGAAACACGATGATTGTGGCAAACTTCTATTACTTCTAATGTTGGTAAGCAATGGCACATCATTTCAGCAATGGACATGTCCCCTTTCTTTGTCTAAACCCAAGAAGTGTCAAGTCACAATCTCCATATATTTAAAAGTTCTGTCCAGCTAGGACAAAGACCCTAATATGGTTCTGCCAGCAGAATAAGTATCGATGCTGTACAGAAGAGAATTTGAGGCCATGCTGTATTTGCTCACATAGCACAAACACATTTTTCCCAAAATTGGCGTGCGTGTCTTAAGCAAGCAGAGAAGCTGATCTTCTGACTGTCTCAGACGGCCGGGGCCGACTTGAGGTGATCTAGAAATTACTCGGTTGTTGGGCGGGCTGGTGAATGGCAAGGCAGACAAAGTGTATTGGTTGCATAAAAGCTTTACTTACGCCGCTAGTAGCCACGACGCAGGTGGTCCGGTCGCTTAAACAACTACGCGAGTTGCTCCAGCTGGCTAGGCTCAGGCCAGCGAATCCATACACGAACCAGGCCGGCAGGGAAAGGGTATGTCGAGGGATGGCGTTCGGCGACGGGGAGACAAATCGATAGTTGATCAGGCTATCCATCAGCTCAGCCACGAGTCAGGAATCTTCAAAGGCACTCTGCAGCGTGCTCAAAGTTCTCCGACTTGGGCGGAAGTCGCACAGAATTTTATACGGCTAACAAGCCAATCGCTAGCCGCCACGTAGGAATAATTTAGAACTGGCCAATAGTGGGACACAAATTTGCATATGAATGGCGGGAACTCTCTTGCATTGGAGTTTTCTGTTGCAACAGAAAACTTTTGCTGTGCACAGAGACTCTCATGTGGCGGGAAAATTCCACCATGCCGAGGCACTAAAATTGCTGGGTTGTGACATGCCCCCTTGCCGACGGCACAACTGGAATTTTAGACACATGAGCATGTTATAAGGAATTTTCATCTAAGGACTTACTGGCCTTACAAAGCTTAAGCAACCAACAAATATTATATATATATAACAAACAGTTTTTCAGACCGGTCTTTTAAACAAACTATAAAACACAATAACTTAAACATATAACAACAACTATTGGTCATCATCTGATTGGAGAACATCTGTTTGGGACTCCCCTCTTTTATCAGTCAGTGAAATGCGGTTCATAACAAAATAGTTACCGCGAGACGTCCGTCTTCTCCCATAACAGACAATGCCAATTAAAATACTTCCAAGCATTAGAAAGAGAGTTCCACCCACTGCACTACCGATGATGGTACCCCAATTGCGTCCCTGCATTACTGTTAGGGTGAATGCTGACGCTAAGCCCGTAATGCTATAAGTTGAAGGATACCATGAAACCATGGGTGATCGTGTGGTAGTGATGGTAGAAAGATCTAATACGTGAATAGTCTTTTGATCGCTTCTTTGACCAAGGGAATTTATCACCCTACAAATGTAAGTCCTGCCATGATTGTGGGTTAATGGGCTATTGAAATGCAGAGCACTGTTTACAGACAGTAAGCCTTTAGGCCATTGTCCATCTAGTCTGGCCCAGGTAAACTTTATAGGCGGCGGGTTAGAATTAGCATTGCACTTAAGTTGAACATTTCTTTGTCCAACAAACCAATTCTTATTATAGCCAGTTATTGACACTTCAGGAGCATATTGGATGTCTAGGACTTGAGAATATCTTATTTCCCTGTCCAAAGCTGGGTGTTTCACAATACAAGTTATACGCCTTCCCTTCGCAAATTTAGTGGGAATGATCTTATATCGGCTTATAACTGTTACCGTTCTATTTGGAAAGGAAATTGAATTATATTCCATTTTACCAAAGTCTCCTTCCCAACTTATATTTGCAGCGGGTTTCCCAATGGCTGCTGTACAAGTGGCTGCCACTGCCCACTTTCCATCATCTATTAGAGAATTTAGCCCCTTGGTGAAACTTACAGTGGGCTCAACAAGTACAGTTACAATTGTTAACGATTGTGTATTTCCCAGTGGGAATGTAGTTACTTTGCATATATACTTTCCTTCATCATAGAAACTCACATTATACAGACTGATCGTCGCATCAATGGGCGAAGAACTTCTAGATAACACCCTCCCATGATATTTTCTTTGAATAGAGACCCCATATTCAGAATGATGCACAACAGTAGTTTGTGCACTTTTATCATGTATCTTTTCCCATGAAACTTGTATTATGGTTTCATTCATGTCAATCATACATTTTAATGTGACATTCTTCCCCCAAACTGCTGTTACGTACGGATCAACAACAGGTAACTAATACACTGTAGCAGAAATGAGGGAGGAGCAGCGCCAGAACAAGTTCTGGCCCGGCGGACATTCGCTGCCTCGGTGTCCCCTCCATAGCCCTCACTTCGTTGACTCGAAGGAACCGCAGTTGGGTGCTCGACGGATGTCACAATCGAGCGGCTGTAGATTACTGCTTTGTTGAAGTCAGGCCTGTAAAGAAAGAAAACAACAACAAAACAAAACAAAAGAGAATACTATAAGGATACTAGGTGAACGTCGGAATGACGAGTCATCCAGTTGTGATGAACGATAATAGGAGGACGATCGGGCTTTTCCTCTAATTGGACAGAATAGGTATTAAGATACTGTCCCGATCGTAGAACTGTTCCCTTATGAACTTGCGGGTGAGCTTGGCAGGGGTGCGGTATTGAGATCCACACTAACTCATCTGGTTGGAACTTAGGTTCCCAAGGTAGAGGTTTCTTGACATTAGCTTCGTCCCATAACAGTTTTGAGGTGTTCAGTGAGATGAGAACATCATGATTGAATTTAGTCCAGTTTCTAAATGTCCCTCCCCCTCTGAGACGAAGTTGTTCTTTGTATAGGCCTATATGTCTTTCTACAACGCCATTGGACTGCGGGTTGTATGGCAGATGGAGATGCCATGCTACATTGTGAAGACGAGCAAATTTGTCTAGAGCGTTAGAGTTAAAAGGGGGTCCCCCATCAGACTGAATCTCATGAGGAGGTTGCCAAGTAGCAAATACAGCAGTTAAAGCGGAAATAACAGCAGTGGCATTGCTTTTTCATAAGGGAATGACTTGTAACTGTCTCGTTCCCAAGTCAACAACGACTAATCCTTTATTTGGCGGCTTAGACCCTGGGAGGGGTCCTAGCAGATCTACCTGCCAGACTTTTCCCGCCTGGAACTGCGAAGAGTCGAAAGCTCCGAGTTGATGTTTAGTTCGATAACACTTCTCCTTAGCACATATCTCACAGGCCTGAGCTACCTTTTTCCAATCGCGCCGAACTCCATACGAGGCCGGCTCTGTAATGGTTTGGCGCCAACGTTGATGGCAAGCTCGCGGTCCTGGGTGGCCCCAATTTTCATGAAGCCACGCAAGGAATGGGTTTACTTCAGGACCGGAGGTAGATGTGATAGGCAAAACTACGTCGGTCCGGAGTGGGTCTTCTAAGAGTTTATCGATGACCTCATGTACTGGATCAGTATCCGGACGGTGTGACTTAGTGTGCCTAACTAACGGGAGGCATGCAAATTTAGTTAATGTTTTCCAGATGTCTTGCCAATCATCCAAATTTTCGGTGGGAAGGGCTGTACCAGTAAGAATTTTGTAAATGTACTGCGAGTCGATTGCGATGATTGGAACGGGGAGCGTATCGTCATGATGTGTCAGACAATGCTCCAGTACCTTGAGGAATCCTAACAGTTCACATTTTTGGGCCAAGTTGTCATCTGGGTAGGCTTGAAATATTTCTTTCTCGTGACAAGCCTTGCAGTAATACCCATAGCCTCCGCCATGTCGGGAGGTTCCATCTGAAGCCATCCACGCCGGGGCAGAAGTTCCATACAGTGTAGGGACCTTTTCCTCATCTCCTGGGCTAGGATTAGGCGTCGTATCTTCAAACTTCCAGCACTGCCAGTTGTAATGGTGGGTAAGCACCAACGTATTCCACGTTTTAGGCTCCCCCTGAAAATGCGGGTCGACTTTTTCCGCATCCAACAAGGGTAACAATGTGGCACCGGGAGCGCGTAGTGCCCCATGCCCCCTTGCTAATGGCTCCACTAGTTGTCCGGCTAGGAGGATTTTCCCTATAGCTCCATATCGATGTTATGCCGCTTGAAGCATCTTATGGGCAGTGTATACTAGCTCATCGCGAGGGTTGTGTACAACAGTCCACACATGGTTTGTGGTGAACCCAAGGGTTACGGTTAATGGCTCACCCAGATCAATGGCGTGGAGCTGTGTGTTTTTAACCGTGGCTAGCAGGCGAAGCAGGTTCCACTGGTCTCCTTCCGTCCAAGGCGTGGATTTTCGGGATTTGTCACGGATCTGTCACTGCAACTTAGTGAGCAGTGCCAAATGACTGGGTTCAACATAATGCCGGTACCAGTTTAAGTGACCTAAAAGCTGTTGGAAGTGTCTCTTAGTAACAGGGAGGAATGTCTTTAATGGATCGATGTTAGGACCATCATGTGAGATTCTGTGGCGGATGGAACCGATATATCGGGTGCCGAGGAACGTGATGTCATCTACAGGATGTAGACATGACTTTTCCTCGTTGATCGTCCATCCCTCACTTTGAAGGTGAGCGACTAGTTGGTTGACTATACTAGTAACTACGGAACTATCACGACCCATGATAGCAATATCATCGACATAACTCCAGAGTCTTAATTCCTTCTCTGGAGGAAGAGAATGTGAGGCTTGAAAATTCTTTAGGGTATTATTCATGGCACCAGTAGCCAGCGACGGAGCGTTACGATACCCCTGCGGGCAAACCATACATCTGTACATAGTGCCATCAATGCACATACTTAGTATTCCTTCAGGGTCAGTTATCGGGATGGAAAAGAACATGTTTTTCAAATCCAGTGCGATTCCGACCCACTTACTTTGCTGGAATTGAGCCATCTCGAACATGCATTATGGTAGAGTAGAAGGATTAGGTTGTTGAAGTACTTGACATCTTTTGTTGACCTCCCTATAATCGACGACTAGCCGGGCTTCGTTGTGCTTTCCAGGTTTCACGACTCCCCATCCTGGTGACAGGTAGGTGCTAGCAGTTACGGTTTTAATACAACCTCATTGCTCGAGTCGCCGCAGGAGGTCAGTAAGGGACTTTTTTAGGGGACTCTTGGTTGGGATTGGTCGATACCTCCAGGTGGAGTTGTTACGAAGTGTTGGTCGATGCCAATCCTGTTCTGGGATAATAATGGGTAATGCTTGTAGCACTTGTTCCTTAAGGTCAAGCGCCTTAATCCCCAGGATTCCTAGGAAGTTGATGCCTCCTAACACGGCCTCTAGAGTGTATCGATAACCTTGGACTAAGAATTTGACCTTTGTGGTGACTGCAATAGCGTTAAGCCCTTGTACCTTGATCGTTTTGGTGGTTTTCTGGTGGGGTATTGTTGAGGTAATTACATTAACTTGAGCCCCAGTATCAAGAAGGAAGAGTACTCGTTGGTCATCTGGATCAGCAGGGTCGTAGACAGTAAGTTCGGCGTAAGGACGAGGGTCATTGGGGTCAGGTTCAAGTTGGAGAAGGCCGCTGGCGGAGCCGATGGCCATTACTCGTTTTTTGGCTGGTCCTCGAATTTGAATCCCAGTGCGTCGGCTAGACGACGTTGGCTCTTTTCCCCCAAAACACGCAGTTGAGATTTCATGAGTCCGGAATGACCGAGAAGGAACCCAAACATGTTCCTTTCCTCCAATGTTCTTTGAGGAGAACACCATAGCTCTCGCCGGTGGTTAAATAGTTGACGTCTTGGTCTCGGTGCTTCGACTGGGTACGCCGAAAATCGGTCTTTTACCTCATTAGAAGTTCCTTCACCTTGTTTCATGAGCGCCTGTAGACGTGGGAGATGGCCCAAAAGAGTTCCCAGTGGCTGACCCGCCATCGGGTTCAAAAAGAGTCGGAGCATAACAGCATTTGTCCCTCCATATACCTCTACACAGGCGTCTATAGCTTCCAGAGGCGTTGGAATTGCTCCGGGGTCTGATAGGTGGCGAAGAGCCCATCTTTCCTTGCGTTGGGCTGCCGTTAGCCCCATTGGATTCGCTCTTCGGCTTCATGAAAGATATGACACTCCAATTATGGCCAAGAGGAGCTGTTCTGCAGTAGCCTTCTGCGGGCGACCCTCATGCCAGGTGTGGAATTTGTGGGTTACCTGTCCCACTACAAGCGCTGGGAGTGGGATGGGCCAGTGTGTACTGTCCGTGACCACGTTCAGATCAGTAGCACGCCCTCCGCTCCACGCCGCTTGTCGGGTCAGGGCACTCGCTTCTTCCTTGTCTAAGATGTCAGATCCGAATTCTACTATTAGTTGCCCCAACCACATGGCCAAAGTCTCTTCTGGTTTTATTTTAGATTCTCTGCAAAGTTCCTGTATTTCTGGTCGGGTGCTCGTGCGAGAAGTAACAATGGTACGCGTGGTACCTTCTTCATCTGCAACACGCTTCATCACAGCTATCGGGTGAGCTGCGGCGGAGGGAGAGTTAAATTCTTCAGGTGGGAGCGTTGGGTACATCCCTCCTCCCATTGCCCCCTCCCTGTGGCAAGGAGGTGGGGCCGTTGGGAACGATGTCACCTCAGGGGGCGGAGTCGCTCAGCGGATCCCCGCCGGGTCTTCCGAAGCTCCGCCCCTCCTTTCCGGGTTTTCCAGATGGCTCGCGTTTCTTTCGGCGCCATTTTCTATCAGCGGCATCATGCAGCTGGCGCTATTGATAAGCGTCGCTCTGGAGCTCTCTGCCATCTGCTCCAGCAACTCCTTACCCACCGTATGCAGCTGAACCTCCACATTTTCATATTTCCTTAGTAGACCCGCTACTGTACGGAACACCACATTCATCATTTTTCCCTTTTTCCACTTGGTTAAACCCCACCTGGGCACGTGACGGCCCTTGGTCTCCAGGTCCTCCTGGAGCTGAATGAGAAGCTCATGACCCCGCGACCCAGGCACCAAATCCGGACAGTTGAACCAGTCCGTTGGGGTGGGTTCCCCTCCTTCCCTCAGGTATCGGGTGCATTGAGCAAACTCCTGAGCGGGGGTCAGCTTTTCTGCCTTCCACGCCTTCACCCCGGCTAGGGATATGGTCTATGTTTCCTCCGGGGGTCAATAGTAGACCCGGTCGCTCCCCATTATACACCCGAACTCCCCAAGGGATAGCTTTGTTCTCCACTCTTTTATGACCGCTTCTTATTTCTTTACGGAGTAGTAGCCGTCAATATTTCGTTCATCCCCTTCTACCGCCTGGTGGTAGGCGATATGCGCCTATAAATCGCTTGCATTTTCCACGCGGCGGATCCCGGTGCGCCAAGGGCAGCACCCAGTTAGGTTCATCTCCATCACCGTGCCCTTAGATCCCATCCTCGTCGCCATGTCTCAGACGGCCGGGGCCGACTTGAGGTGATCTAGAAATTACTCGGTTGTTGAATGGAGAGGCAAACAAAGTGTATTGGTTGCATAAAAGCTTTACTTACGCCACTAGTAGCCACGACGCAGGTGGTCTGGTCGCTTAAACAACTACGCGAGTTGCTCCAGGTGGCTAGGCTCAGTCCAGCGAATCCATACACGAACCAGGCCGGCAGGGAAAGGGTACATCGAGGGATGGCGTTCGGCGACGGGGAGACAAATCGATAGTTGATCAGGCTATCCATCAGCTCAGCCACGAGTCAGGAATCTTCAAAGGCACTCTGCAGCGTGCTCAAAGTTCTCCGACTTGGGTGGAAGTTGCACAGAATTTTATATGGCTAACAAGCCAATCGCTAGTCGCCACGTAGGAATAATTTAGAACTGGCCAATAGTGGGACACAAATTTGCATACGTATGGCAGGAACTGTCTTGCACCCGAGTTTTCTGTTGCAACAGAAAACTTTTGCTGTGCACAGAGACTCTCATGTGGCGGGAAAATTCCACCGTGCCGAGGCACTAAAATCACTGGGTTGTGACACTGACCAGAACAGCAGCATGAAGATGCTGTAAAATGGCTCCTGCCTCTTCCTTCTCTTCCCTCCAGCAACTGCATGGAAGCGAGGGGCAGATCCAGGAGTGGGTGAGGTGGTGTGCAGTGGTGAAACTGCACTGTACTTTGATTTCCTGTTCCACCCAAAATTAAAAACCAACTGTTCAGGTAGGGCCGATAGAGTCAATTGACTTCAAGGTTTATTATAATCTGCCTGATTCCAACTGCTCTTCACTCCATAGTTGTTAATGACCCTCTATCCTTTTAATAGTTCTGATGTTAGACTAAGCAAAATATCCTATTTTTAGCTATGTTGCTGCCTGTTAACTATTCGTTGTCTCTCTCCTCCTATTTCACAGCCCTCCAGCCATGCTGTGAAAAATGCAGAGTTTACAGGATCTGTTTTAAGTCTTCTATGACTTGTTTTTTTAAGATAAAAATGGGATTGTATTATGCCAAACTAAAGCATAAATACTACTCATACCGAGTGACTTTAGTGGTAGCAAGATTAATCTGTTTTATAAAATGCACTCCTAGTTTTTTACTTCTTTCATTGAGTTTTAAGCATCGGTCTTTCCTTTTCATACAGTTCAGACTTTAGGCAAATCAGGCTTTATTCCTTTTTTCTTTGATTGCACACGTTATAATTGGGCCAGTATTCACAAAACTGGAATGCAGAACTACAGGAGACAACTTAAGATTCCATTTCTTTTGGCTTACTCTTATTTTGAACATGAGATGTCTTCTACCTCTGAACTGAAAGTCCAGTTTCTTTTATTTCAAAACACTTTTTTTGTAATTTCTAAGATATAGTTAAGCATATTCTTTACTTCTTGGCATTTGCCTCTTACATTATTTCATAATGTGCATGTTCTCGACTAGATACGCTTTATCAGAGCAGTAATAGAAGCTAAGCATTTCTAAATACTGTCTTCAAGTAAGAAAAGCATTGCACAAGTTTTGCCAAAATCTCTACAGTTGAGATTTTCATAGACTACCCTTTTCTGATTGTCACCAAAAGGCCAAACTTTAATGTGTTAATCTGCATCAATGTAATGCAGTGTATTATTGTACGCTTAAGATATTAAAGTAACTTTTTCTCTGTGGTTTAAAATATGAACCTTTAGGAACATCATTTTCCTCCTATTCCTTTTCCTTATGTTCTCCACTTGATTTGAAAATGAACATATGAAATTTACATAGATCTTTAGTCAAAAATGTGTGGCTAAGGTAACATTTTTATGATGTGGGAGTTGAATGAACTCCTGTTTTTCCTTTTTACTGTTCTTTTTCAGTACACAACCAACTGCTCAGTGACAGTGTCTAAGTAGTCTAGAGAATACCAGAATATACTTTAATACTTGATGCCATAACTTTTGAAGTGCATTTCTATGATTGATTTTTTTTTTTTTGAGCTGGAGGGGAACAAAACAAGAAAGACTTCTTCAGAAACAAAACACTTTCACATAACCCCCATAACGGATTTCCCAACTTATCATTCTGTTGTCTTTGGAGACTTCCATCATCTACAGAAGAAGTTCAAACATTATGGTTAGTGCTTTGAGTAATTATCGGATTGGCATATGCATTGAAGGGTAAAAATTGCTCAGACTGAAAGTACTTTTTAAGCCTCACTCAGACCAATAACTGAACTGAGACACCTCTTCAGAATGATTGCACTTTTGGCATGAAGTCACTGGGCTAAAAGATAATGCAAGGCATTTCTATCAAAACCAAAATCTAGCCAAAATGAAAAATGGTGCATCTGTTGCAGATATACTGCCCAAATTATGCTCATTGTAGATTCAGCTCCCTTCATTCTTCTCTTCAGTGGTTATCGATTTCAACCAAAATATCTTTTTATAGTCTAAACATGAAATGTGAGGCTAGACTTTATTTTTCTGATCTTGTATTCCACTTCACAAATAAGAGAATTCTAGTAATGTTTTAGTTATGTTGCTAAGTATATTTAAATGAAGGAACGTATTAATGTATTGTTCAGAGAATTATTGTACTAATGAAAAAAGATTCTACTGTCTTATAGAAAATTCTACGTACCATGCAATATGGAATTCCCTAAAGGCAAATACGCGTTTCCCCCAGTTATGTCTGTACCTATTAGACAAACATTGCCTGTTCATGTTCAGTTTATTCTGCTCTATTTTTCTATTTGTGCATTGCATAGTGGATTTATACTTTTTAAAGGAGTATAAATCTAAGCAGTCTCTGAAAAGGATCTGTGAATGAATTGGATAAATATGTATGATCTCATCTTTATTACCCGTAAACAATTTAAGCAAAGTGAATTTTAAAGAAGTCTCATTTACAGCAGCTATGTAACAAATATTAGAAAAGTTGCCTACTGTTGTTATTTTTTTTTTTTTTTGCATGTGTGGTAACCTGAAGTACCCACTGTTTTGATTTCTAATGTTGCAATACATTTTCTATGGAAACTGTGAATTTATAGCAAAGCCTGTTGCAATCTATTACTTACCTGTTAAATCATGTTGGGGGGAGGGGAGCAAGCTACCTTAAACTCCTATAAAGTACAGAAAACTTCTATTTGTTCCTCCTTCATAACAAGTGTAAACTGTTGAGGTTAAGTAGGTGGGGCAACCGGAAGTAATTACTAAGGCCAGTGGCATTTTTGCGGTTTAATAAAGGCAGAGGCTAATTATTCAGTTTTTATTTAAGCAAAATGATGCCAAAAAGGAGGTTCCTGCAGAGCAGCTGCACTCCTTCAGTGTTACCCTAATTTACCACAGACACAACTGTCACAAACAGAACTTTTAAACTTGATATATAGCCACGAAAGTAAGGAGCCTTTTGTCTGAAGTGCATGCAGAAGAACTCCTTTATACAAATCAACCGGCAGATGACGGACAATGATGAAAATTTGATTCTTTGAAGTCATAATGGTCATTGAAATGTGTGAAATTCTGGTATTGAAAAGAGAGCGGCTAGCAAGACTCTAAATCCTGGGTGGTTGCTGGAAGCTTGCTGGGAGGTTTTTCTGCATTTTGACATCAACTTCCCATTGCTTGTTCCCTGCTTCCTTTATTTAAAAAAGGGGGAAAAGTTAAACAGTAGATATTTTGATGGCAGAATTACACACAAACTGTGTGTATGAGAGAGAAAGTGGAAACAAGATGCTTTCATGTACACCTGACTTGTATAAGTAGAAATGCCAGTGTTCTTAAATCATTCCACTTAGATTTTAGAATTATTTTTCAAGATTTAATTTTATGTAATAATGGGGGTCTTGAAGAGTGGAATGATCCCCCCCCCCCAAAAATGAAGTAGCCCACCATCATGCTGAAACCTACATTCATTGATCTTGAATCTATGTACTACAGGTATGGTTTTGTGTGAAGTGTCTGTCTTCTACCTCCCAACCTCTTTTGGGAAGAGTGGTAGAAAATCTTGCAAGTATTCAGCACCCTGGCTTTGCCAGGATTCTCACTACTACAGAAGCTAAAATAGCACAAATCTAAAAATGATTTTACTTCGTAATTTTTTAAATTTTGTTGACAGGCTCAAAACAATATAATTTGTCTCAGTTTGTTGGAACTTGTTGTAGCGTGTTGCCAAACTGATCATCTTTAGAAATTACTCTTTTCAAAATTATCTTCATGAACTACAACATCCCAGAATATTTTTGCATGGTAACCTAATTTACATCAACTAAAATGTGAAGTACTTTGCCTACTGCTTGAAATTAAACAGTTTAGCAAATCTGTTTACAGGTTATTTAAATCTTTTTAAATTTAATATATAAACGTTATTTAAAAATCTTAGTACATGATGTCAAACATGCATTTTAGTATTCAGATACTAAAGCAAACATCAGTCAGAAGCGCAATATTTAAAAAGAACAAATTGAAAATAGCTGTCAAAAACATCTTTGTTTTGGAAAGTTGGTTCACAGGTAGTTTCAATGAGAACTTGAACTCAGAACAAAGCACTGAAGACACAGTAAAGAGTTCAACTTAGTGCAGCATAGTTCTTTTCAAGTATTATATTGTTTTAATGGAATCTTGGAGCGGGAGCTTTAGCCCATTGAAATGTCGCTTAAAGCACAGGTTCTTCTGTCACTAGCTGGAGCTGTGTGGATGAAATGATCACAATAGAGTGTTGTAATGCATTTTAAAAGTGTGAGAAATCAGTTTGTCTAGACTAAGAGTGTGCCTACAGGGAATAGGAATTTTAGAGCTTCTGTGCTCTTTAGGTGTCAAGTATGTGATAGATGCCAAGCCTTTTTATTCCATATCTTTGGCAACAGCTCAGCTATGCTACAGTACCTTACATGTCTACTGCAAGCAAAAACAGTGATTCTATGTCAGGACAACTTGTGGGTTTGAAAATCCAGAAACTCATTGTCCTAACAACTGTCTGTTCAATTGCCAACTTTAAACTGGGGGAAGATATCAATAAACAATTGCTGTGTTCCCAGAAGGCATGGAAACGTTAGCTATAATGAATCAAAAGTACGAAGGGCTGGCAACATCATGTAATTATTTTAATGTCTTAAAACAGCCAGTTTTTATTTTCACTTAAAAGATCTTCATGGGATGTATCCCATGCTACTAATAAAGTTAATTATATGATTTAGAGCCAATTCAGTGCATAAAACTTATACTATGATATTCTGTTTGGGTTTTTTTTGGTGGGGGGGTTGACAGATGAATTAGTCTAGACACTTCTTCATTACAAATAACTTACAAGTCCAACGCTTAGTGTGTTTCAGGGGCAGGTTAGCGTCATTTTTAATCAAACTTGCTATGAAGCTGTGTTAAAATTATATGTCATGCTCCCATTTTGGTGGAGTTTCAGACTGAGGGATGTTAAGGCTGTTGACATGTAAAAATTCCTCTAATAGGTAACATTACAACATTTTTGTGTTGAGGAATTCAAAACATTTTAACTGTAGACACTGCATTAACAAACACTTTCTCAAGTCATTTTGTTTCATTTCATATTTCCAGTGTTACCATTCTTTGATTACTTTTGATGCTCACAAATTGGATGCATTTGTAACAACCTTTGCATGCAGCAGAATCATTCCAAAACTTGTTTCATCAACTAAAATATTTAATTCTATTAACTATATTTTACCCATACATACTTGCACCAGTATGTCTGTGATTATGTATATAATAATTTCCTAGTCAGTTTTTATAAACAACAGACAAGCCATAACAGTAAAACCACACCTGCTTTTTACTGCAGGTGAAAAAGTATTGTGTTAAGCACGACAGTGCTTGCCAACATAAAAAAAACCCCTAACTTTAAAATATTTCTCTTAAATTGTGGTTTGAGACTTCAGCAGCAGTCAAAAACGCCTGTCTGTCAGGATGTGTTTTGTGTATGTGTTGCAATATTTGTGTAATCTGTGGTGTTTCTTTTTTTCATATCATGGCTAGACTGGTATTAAAAATAAACATTACTTAGGCTTAAGGAAAACATTTATGATTAAATTGTTAAAATATTTTGACAGTTTGCTTTAGGTAGTCTGAATTCAAATTTTATGAGCTGAAAACTTCCTGTGTTTTCTTTTTTCTCTCTCTCTCCCCCCCGCCCTTCCTTTTTTGTCTTTTTTTCTCTCTGTTTTACTTATAATGCAGGACAAGCATTTCACACTCACTCCCCAGTGCAGTTCTGACAAATTGATCTCTCCAAGTTTATTTTATGAAGTGAAACAAAAAAGGAAACATGCCTCATTTTGAGGGATGATCTGGTGACAGCATCAAGAGCTTTTAAGTTTGCCACCAGACAAAATCCTGTAAAGTTGGTAGCTAGAGACTTGTAAAAACCAAAATGTTTGGTTAAAATTGTTTGCCTCTTCAATTCAAGTCATGTCATCACTGGCAAGATTAGTTCAATATGTCTGAACCTTAACTGTGTATTTCTGGACCGCCACCAAATTAGCATTTTTCTTGGAGAAAGGCAAGGAAAAATAGAGTCCGAGAAGCTTCTGTTGGCCTGAAGTGTACATGTATTTGCTGGAGTCATAAGTACTTAGTTGGCTTGCTTCTGCATCTTTAGAGGAAGTATTTGATGATCCATTTTTACTGTCTTTAGTAGGTGTCATCCTACAAAGATGAGTTGACAAGCTAATTATATGTAATTGCTGTTTAGTTTTTAAAGAAAGAAAGTTCATTTCAATTTTATCAGGAAAAATTACTGTCAGTGGTGTCTGCCTCACGTATAGATTTTTTATTTCACCCCCACCCCCAATTTAACATTTGTTTTCTATTAAACTTTCCGAGTGTCTTCATGGTCTTTTTTAACTATGTGATCCTTTGCTGTTGTATATAATAACAGCTCACAAGACAGGCTCTACTAGTCTTCCACCAAACTCTTTCACTAAGACTTATGTTAGAAGGATTCTGCAAAATTTTACCTTTATGAAAACATAATTCTGGAATATTAGCAAATCAAAGTACAGAAGCATCAAGAAGAAACGTCCCAATCAAAAAATGTCAAATATAACAGATTCAGTGAAATGAGTCATGATTCAGAAACTTTAGTTCATTAGTCAGAGAGGAAAGACAAATTTATATCTTAAGAGTCCTTTCTTCTTACAATAAAAATATACTTCTAATATAAATGAGACAAATTTTATTGAGGTAGTGAATATTGATAAATTATACTATGTTTTTTCATAAACTTTTTTTAAGCATGATGCATTTATTTCCTTTTTGCAGGATATCACTGCTTTAACTGGTTTCCCAGAGGAACACATCAAAACCAGAAAAGTCCAAATTTTTGTTCCAGCACGTAATGCCATGCAGGCTGGTGTTAACAACACAAAGAAATGGAAGATGGAATTTGATACCAGGGAGCGCTGGGAAAACCCTTTGATGGGTTGGGCCTCTACGTGAGTCTGACTGAATTTTTAAACTTGAAATTGTTATTTTTTAAGTCGCTTAACTGTACAGATTTTTCTTTGCAATTATGTCTTCTATGCAAATGTAGTTGTACTTCACAGCATTTACAATAAATGGTTCATGGATCAATGTAATCATGGTAATAGTTTAAACTAGGAATGGGAAGTTGTTTTGGCTGGAAGGAATTTTGGTGAGCTATTGCAGGCCAAGGATTGGGGGGTTGCTGACCTGAGCTGGCACAGTAGAACAAGGGTACAATTGATCCTATCTGGCCTGGGCCCCTCCACCTCACACCCACCACCGGAGGCACTGGATGGAGGGAGGGATCTCCATAAAGACCGTCCATGATCCCCCATGGCTGTGGGAGGTGTGGAACAGGTAGACAAGGGTGTCTCCATTAGACTGACCTGGGACATCCACAGGCAGGGCACACTTGGGCAGGGGGGTGAGATAGGGCCACAGGTGGGCGGGGAGCAGGACAGGTAGGCTAGGGCTGAGGGACTCATCATGGGCCAGATAGAATTCCCCAGTGGGCCAGAATTTACTCACCCCTGGTTTAGACCATGAAAGCATTTCTGAAACTAAATTGCTGTATACATTGCTGTCAACATAAGTTCAAGTTCAGATATAGATGACAACACCCTTAGCTACAAAGGTTTGGGGGAAAATGTTTTGACTTTCTTCATCTAACTTAGATATGATCCAAAACTCAAGGCTTGTACGTGTGTGTGTGTGTGTGTGTATTGCATGGCAGCATTACTTGAGGGCCATTAAGTTACATCTAGGACTAAACCCGTACTAACTGTCCATGTTCATTTGCTTTAACTTCAAAAAGGTACTTAGCTTATAAGCAGTCTTTTTTTTTTTTTTTTTTAGTCATACATTCTTGCATATCTTACCCATGTCTCACAACTGACATATTGATGTATTTAGTATGTTTCAGATGTTTCTTAAAATAAAAATTGCATGAATGAAAACAGACAGTATCATTGTCTTTGGCCTAGTAGGTTAGTTATAGCATTCTGCAAATGATTTAATAAACAGTCATGATTTCCATAGATTTTGCAGATTTGTCACTCTTATCCTGATGGTGTCGTAATTTAATGCTGAATTATCATTTGCCAGACTTTCTGAAAAGTACCTGCTCAGGAAAATCTTGTTTCAGTATTGTAATCATTCCAACATTTTTTTTTTTTTTCAAACACTGAAAAGAGTATAGTGAAACCCTTAAACACAAAAAAACACACTTTTCCCTGCTGTTATTTTTTAATGCATTAGAGCTTGAGACTAAAACAAATGAAACTTGACCTCTTTATCAGTATATTTTTTCCTTTTAAATGACATGAAATAGCATTGGTTTTGTAGTTGAAAATACATGCTCATGAAAATAGTGTCTCAGAAGTAGTTTTAGAAATAAATGCATTTTAAACAAGTATTTGTTATGGTGGGGAGAGAAATCCTGAGCTCAGGTTTTTGTTTTTTTTGCTATTTTATTTCCATACAAGAAATAATACGACTAAATCCTATAAAAGTTCATGGGTGCCATTGTTGCAGGAAAAAAAAAATCATAATTTTAAATTGACCTATCAGCAGATAGAGGAGAAACTGATTTGTATTAAAATATGCTGGTTTGTCATGTACTTTGAAATTTCACACCTATGAATGAACTAAAGATTTCAAATAGTTCCCCAGATTATTCATTCTTTCATCTCCAATATGTATTAGATATGCATTCAAAGGCATGAAGTTTTAGTAACATACCATATTTAGTCAAATATAAGATGATCCTAAATATAAGACAACCCACCAATAATTAGATTGTACGCATGGAAAACTTATAAATTTGTTATAATTTTCCAGGTACAGAATCTAAGTACTGGAGGTTTGTCTTGAATCCTCCGTGCTTCCCCCACTGCTACAGCAGGGAAAGCAGTGCCTGGGAGGGTTAAATGGCCGTCTTTGCCAGTGCCCCGTCCACTTCTTCCCCTTGCATCTTTGCTGCACCCCCTGCCAGCTGCACTCCCCACCCCCCCAGTCTCTTCCTCTTCTACCCCTACTGTCCCCAGTGTCTGCTTCTTCCCACCCTGCTCTCTTTAGTTTCTGCCTCTTCCCCCTCATTCCCCATCCTCACTGTTACTGTCAGATGATGCTTGAGCGGCTTTGTCCCCAAGTACAGCACATGGAAGCTCAGCCTTTGCCTGGCCATACTGCAGTGTTGGCACTACTGATTGGCCAGGCAGGGGAGGAAGTTTACATGTACTCTGTGCCCAGGAAGGAACCCAGCCTAAGCCAGAGCTAAGATGCACCCAACAGTAAGTGCAGGGGGGGGAGGCAAGAAGCTGTTGTCATCTGGTTGTGGCCCTGACCTGGGCTCAGGACCAGAGTCAGAGCCACAAACAGCTGCCTGCTCCCCTCTCCTCTTTTTATATGGATATAAGATGAGCGACTTTTTCCCTCCATGCTGATTGGGGGGAACCTCATCTTATATTGGGCTAACTCTGCTTCTCCGTGTAACCAGTGAACTCCTATAAATAACAGTTTTTAATGAAATAATGATGGAGTTTTGTTTTTTTTTCAAATCAACAATTTCAGTGATAAACTATTAATTTTCCTCCTCTATCCCTTGTGCCCTCCATAAATCCCCAAGTATATAACAGCTAAACTGTGTTCTAGTAAAACCTTCAAGCAGATTGATCATATTTTATTTGGTGCTAGTAAGACCTCATGTAGTTAAGATTTAAATTTGAACAACTTCCCTAATCAGCCTTATTTACCTATATTATTTTCCAGTGAAATTTTGTTTGACCTCAGCCAAAAATGCAAACTTTAACTTTTTAGCAAATGTATAAATTTGAGCTAAATAATCTGTTTAGATGGATGAATATTACTAATAAGTTGTCTGTGATTTTGTTATTCTGCAGTAAGTGTACAAATTAAATTAGAATAACTATTTGTGAAATAAAATCCATAAACGGCTATATTTTCGGGTTTAAGAGTGCATAAATGGATTTGTTTAGAAAGAGCTGTTCCCATGTTTTGACAAAGAAAATACCACAGTGGATTCTAAAACAATTGATATTTGGTGAACACTAGTGGGTCCATGGTTTTCTTAATTGAATCATACCTGTAACATTTTTATAGAATTCTGACAACTGTCACTGGATATTAATTATCTTAAAATAGCTATTCAGCATCCTAAAATATCTTCTGTCGTCTTCCCTGTTATAGTTTCTGCAAAATTGCAACCATTTTAAGGATTCCCAATATCTAGCAGTAACCTCAAAAGGGGAAGATGGGAACCAGCTTCTTTTCCTGGAGTACCCATGTTAGAAAGTGGGAGATTCTCATCAGAAATCTATCTACCTTTCTTGCAACCTTGTGGTAGTTTTTTTTTTCCTTTACAGCCCCTCATTTCTTGGGTGTAGTTTTTTCAGTGGAAGATAATCAGGTGTGGCACTAACCTGCATCACGCACATTAAATTGGCCCCAGCTCCTTTACAGTACTTTTATTTCTGGTGAATGGATAAAGAATCTATTGACTCTTCTAGTAGGAAGTTGGAAAGTAACAAGAACACTGGTCTTCCTTTTGAGTGGACTTTGGTATATAAAAAAAAGTATGGGAGCACTCCCAGAGTAGTAATAACCAGTAAGAAATGAGTACTGATGATAATCTAGCTTCCAAGCTTTCTACAGACAGTATCATGTTGTTTCATTTTACTCTAATTGTCACTCCCTGACTTCCACAAATCTAGCTATGTAATAGTTATGGAAATAGTGAAAGTGTTAGTTTATACTAGATGGATTGCTAGTGTAAAGAAAATAGAGAGGGTAGACCAGTTGTATATCTGCTTTATATGGCCCCCATCTCCATATTTTCTGGATACTGGCAAATATCCTTCATGTTTATCTGGTGCTGAATGAACTTTTGTAATTCAGGCAAAAATTTGCCTGCTACATAACAGCTTTTATCACTGAGGAGACTAGCAAAGATCAAACCTACAGGATATTGCAGGATTACTTGATTCTTTGATCTGGGTTTCATAGTTTCACAGATGGTAGGGTCAGAAGGGACCTGAGCAGATCATCAAGTCCAACCCCTGCCATGGCAGGAAAGAGTACTGGGGTCAAACGACCCTGGCAAGGTGTTCATCTAGCCTCCTTTTAAAGATCTTCAGGGTAGGAGCCAGCACCACTTCTCTTGGAAGTTGGTTCCAGATCCTAGCTGCCCTGACAGTGAAGTAGCGCCTCCTGATGTCTAGCCTGAATCTACCCTCTGCCAGCTTGTGACTGTTATTTCTTATCACTCTGGGTAGTGCTCAGGGGAACAGGGACTCCCCCAATGCCTGCTGGTCCCCCCTGACTAGTTTGTAAATGGCCACTAGATCCCCCCTCAGCCTTCCCTTGTAGAAGCTGAACAGGTTCAGGTCCCTTAGCCTCTCCTCGTAGGGTCTGCTGACCCCTGATCATGCGGGTGGCCCTTCTCTGGACCGTCTCCATGTTGTCCACATCCGTCCTGAAGTGCGGCGCCCAGAACTGGACACAGTACTCCAACTGAGGCCTGACCAATGTCGCATAGAGGGGGAGGATCACCTCCTTAGACCTGCTTGAGATGCATGTGTGGATGCATGACAAGGTACGCTTGGCCTTCCTGACCGCGTCCCCACACTGTCGGCTCATGTTCATTTTGGCATCAATAATGACTCCAAGACCCTTTTCTGCCTCTGCACTGATGAGAAAGGAGTTCCCCAGCCTGTAGGTATGCTGCTGGTTCTTCCTCCCGAGGTGCAGTACCCTATGCTTACCAGTGTTGAAACCCATCCAGTTCTCATCCGCCCACTCCTGTAACCTGTCCAGGTCCGATTGCAGCCTATTCCTCCCTTCTAGTGTGCCCACTTCTCCCCACATCTTAGTGTCATCTGCGAATTTGAACAAGGTGCTTTTTACCCCGTCGTCCAAGTCGCTGATGAAGATGTTGAACAGTGTGGGCCCGAGGACTGAGCCCTGCAGAACCCCACTGCCCACACCCCTCCAGGTCGAATAAGACCCGTTCACCACCACTCTCTGGGTGTGGCCCTCCAGCCAATTAGTGACCCATCTGATTGTGTAGGTATCGATGCCACAGTCTCCTAGTTTTTCTGGACTTTAGGAAGGCCTTTGACACTATCTCTCACCCCATTCTCATTAAAAAACTATGTCCACCGCAACACGTGCATCCAAGAGTTTTGTGACCTGGTCATTAAAGGCCACCAGGTTAGTCTGACAGGACCTGCCTTTAGCGAACCCATGTTGGTTGCTCCTAAGCATAATCTCCCCAGCTGACCCCTTGTGGACATGCACCGGGATAATTCTCTCAAAAACCTTACCCAGGACCGAGGTAAGACTAACTGTCCTATAGTTTCCTGGGTCCTCCTTTCTCCCCTTTTTGAAAATGGGGACCTCATCGGCCCTTTTCCTGTCCTCCGGCACATGGCCAGAGCACCATGAGTGCCGTGCCAGGGGTCCTGCAATGACCTCTGCTAATTCCCTCAGCACCCTGGGGTGGAGATCGTCAAGACCTGCTGATTTAAATATGTCCAGTCCCTCCAGAAGTTCCCTGAGTAGGTCCTCTCTGACCCTAGGCCTGGGTGCACCTCCCCTGGGGCCTACAGGGGTCCCAGTGGGGGGGGATGACCCAGTCTCTGCTCAGAAAAATGGGGGCAAAGAAATTGTTAAATAGGCTAGCTTTGCTTTCTGGTGACGACCATATTACCTAGTGTGTCCTGTAGAAGCCCCACATTACCCGGTACCTTCTTTTTACCCCCTATGGATTTAAAAAAGGACTTCTTGTTGTCCTTGATCTGGATAGCTAATCTCAGTTCCATCTCTGCCTTGGCCTTCCTGACCACCCCCCTACAGTCCCGAGCAACACAGGTATAGTCCTTTCTGGTGATGACCCCTCCCTTCCATTGGGTGTACGCCTCTTTTTTAGCTAGGAGAAGTTCCCGGCTGTTTTGATGAGCCATGGGGGCTTTTGCGCCCTCTTGCTCCCTTTGATCCATGTTGGGATTACCTCCCTTTGGGCTTGGATGATCATCTCCTTAAGGAACGACCACTCTTTTGGACACCCGACTCCCCTCCCCTCCGGGACCTCAGTGTCTCCCCGACTGTTCTTCTTACCTCATCGAAATCTGCCCTCCTGAAGTCCAGAGCTGCTACCTTGCTGCAGGCCTTTGCCACCTTCCCGCTGAATGGTGAATTCCAGTAGGCCATGATCACTGTTGCCCAGATGGTCAAGCACCCGCAGACCCAGGTCGTCGCCCGTGGCCAGGGCCAGATCCAACAAGGCGTCTCCCCTGGTGGGGCTATGCACCTCCTGGGTTAGGTGGAGGTCCTATATCTCAGCGAGGAACCTACATGAGCGGTCAGACCTGGCTGACTGCTCTTCCCAGCAGATGTCTGGAAAGTTTAGGTCACCCATGATGACCAGACCATGTCCTTTGACCTAACTGCCTCCGTGAGCTGACTTAAGAATTCATGGTCTAGCTCTTCCCCTTGGTTGGGTGGTCTGTAGTAAACCCCCACCGTTAAGTCCCTTTCCCCTAGACCTCCTTGTATTCTAACCCAGAGCACTTCAGTGTGCCCCTCCTCTGACCCAGTGCTACTCATTGAGGATGTGTATTTCTCCTTGACATAGAGTGCTACACTCCCACCTTTCCTCCCTATCCTATCCCTCCTGTACAGCCTATAGCCCTTGATATTCACTGCCCAGTCATGCGTTGGATCCCAGCACATTTCGGTGAGCCCCACTATGTCTGGGTTGGTGTTAGCTAGCAGGAGGGTAAGTTCCTCCTGCTTGTTCCCCATACTACGAGCATTAGTGTACAGGCATTTGAGGCTTCCTGAAGATGCATGCACTGCCCCCCTAATCCCAGTATTACCCGGGCCCCTGTTGCTTACCTGGGTATTTGTTCTGATCGTTGTCGGTCTAGACTGGGCTGTTCTTGTGGGTGACGCTTGGTTTAGTGGTCCAAGGCTTCCTCCACCCTCATCTTCCCCTTCCCCCAATGGGTTGTGGTCATGCTATCAGTTAGACCTCAGTATTTTGTTTGCCATATTAATATAAGAAGTCCTTTCCAATCTGAGAAGTTCTGTCTTAATGATTTGTGGAGTCTCTTCTCTTTTGAGCATTTGTCCACACATTCTCCTTATGGGTGTTATCATTAGGGTTGTGTGAAGCTTCGGTTGCTGATTCCATTTGGTCTGATTCAGTGGCCGAATCTCCAAATCAGGAGACCCTTTAATCTCTCTAAATCAAATTGGAACCCTCCAAATCAATTCAGAGAGATTTGGAGTGATTCAATGATTCGGACATAGACATAGCTTTATATGTTTTTTCTACATACCTCAAGGTACCAGGCGGCTCATGAACACTGAGATGGTGGGACGGATGGAGCATCCCACGGGAGTGTAGGGGGGGGGGGTCCCCCAGTGCACTCGACGGTGGACCTGAAAGTGAACCAGAAGCACTTACCGTCCACTTCCGGGTCTGCCATGAAGCACGCAGGGGACCCCACCCCTGGCTCAGCAACTGGTGCCTCCTGGGCCTGGGGGGGCACCCGGGGTTCCCCTGCAGCCGATTGCCAAACTGGGGGGGTGTCCCCTGCACGCTTGGCGGTGGACCCAGAAGTGAACCAGAAGTACTTCCCGTCCACTTCCAGGCCTACTGCCGAGCATGTAGGGGGCCTCCCACACTCCTGGGGTACGTTCCATCCGCCCCACCATCTCAGCGTTCACGAGCCACACCTGGTACCTCAAGGTATGTAGAAAAAACATTTAAAGCTGTGTCTGTGGCCAAATCGCGCTGATTCTTGAAATCAGCATTGAATATTCGGATTTGGCCGAATCGAATCGGGACAGTGATCCAAATCAACGAATTGAATCTCTGTCCCCTGAATCAGGCTGAATCCGAATCGAATACGGCCCACTTCGCACACCCCTAGTTATCATGTCTTGAACCTTTGTAGACTTTTTTGCCATACTATCCCATAATGTGTACTCCACCCTTCCTCAGACTCCTGCACTGAGGGGATAGAGCATGGTGGGTGCCTCCTACTTGGTTCCTTTCAACTGCCTCGCTGAAGACTAACATTCTGTGTCAGCCTTCTCTGTAGACCTTAACTCAAAGCCTTTTTTCTGGCTCACTTTTTTCACTATTATCCTTTTTAACATACCCATTTCTTTTTTAGTATAATATATTCTCTCTTTCATTTAATTGTTTTTTCTTGGGAATGAAAGGAGAAGGCTTTAGCCCTCAGGCTGTAGTTGGAAGTTCACCAACTCTGTGTCCTCCTCCCTTATCCCTCTACCTGCTGCCAAAAATTGTATTTTTGCTGCACCACGAGGTTCTGCTATTTTAGGATTTTACTCCATGGTAACTCTTCCCTTCTGAAGAGCTGAAGACGCCTCTGTTATTCATTCTACCACCCTTTTCAAGAGTGTACTCTACAAGTACATATGTTCTGCAGTGTTGCTGTCAGTTAAGTCTCCCACTGACCCCAGCATTACATTGGTGTATTGCATTGCTTTTATTGTGTAAGAGTCTTGTATCCCAAGCAAGTAAATTGTAGGGCCATCTCTAGGTCCTTCAAGTCCAGGATGAGAAAGGACAAGGAAAGGAAGTTCTGGGTGGCCCTGTTCTACAGGTCTGTAGGACTGGCACTTTACCATTGTTCAAGGAGCTTCACTCTGTAACTAAGTTCACCAAATACTACCTTACTCCTCAGCACCTGCAGATCAATGTTCTCCCCAAATCAAGATTTTGCCTAAGGGAAGGAGCACTACTAGGAAGCCTTTTCCTGTTGTCCTGAAACACTCTTATCAACCCTTAGGACCTTCTACAGAACCCCAAGCAGGCTTCAAGACTTCTTGGGCTCCATGAAGCTCATATGCTAAAGGCATGCAGTCCAGTGCAGCCTGGTGGAGGTCATTGCAAGCATAACTTTCAATTTTCAGATTCTCCTGGATTTTAGGATGGCTCAGGTATTCTCCATTCTCTCTCTAATAATTTCTTGCCTACTTGCTTTGGTGTTGTGCTTTCTCTTCTTCAAGATACAGCCTGACAAGACTGATAGGTAAAGGACAGTCTCCTGGTCACCTTGCTCTCTTCTTACCACATTTACTATCCCCATCCCCCACAAACATTCTGCCCTTTGTAGACAGCTTTAGAAATCAGTTTGTTGAAGGGTTTTAATTGCTTATTACATATTCGGCACATATTAAGTATTTGCAAAGATTTAGCATTTAAAAATATCTGTTTCTGAACAAGTTTTAATGCAGATCGTATTCAAAATACAGACAGAAAATTCTGCATGTGATAGAGTCCATGTCAGTACAAAAAAAAGTAAAAGTATTGTGTATGTCTGAGATCTGTGAGGGTAGTGCATTTTGTTACTATTTTATTTAAACTCGGAAAGCATGAGATCCTAAGCTACAGATATTACAGAATACTTAACGTTATATTTTTATTTTGTATTAAAAACTACACCGTGTTTTTTACAGGGCTGATCCTTTGTCCAACATGGTCCTAACTTTCTCTACAAAAGAAGATGCTATTGCCTTTGCTGAAAAAAATGGTATGTATCTGAGTGGTCTTGATTGTGCCAATATTTGTGGTAGCATCAATTTAATTGAGATAACTTGATCTTAGCATTTGGAAGAAAAAGTTGCACCAAAGAAAGTACAGGTTGAAGGTTATTTAATAATAAATATTTCCATCGCTGTTTGTTGTTTGGTTTTAATGGCTCAAAAATTATCTTTATAAATTATTGTTTAACATGAAATAGAGAAACAGTTCTTAGAGTGAGGGTCTGGAATCCAGAGCTCATTTGCACATTCATTCTCTCATGTGGGTGCCAAACCACTAGTTACAGGACTGTACTGTTTCTTGTGCTTTGCAAGGCCTTATGAATCTTGCAGTTTTAGCCGTGCTCTGGCCCCAATTCAACAGGATGGGTGGAGAGTGCCACCACCCAACCATGTCTGTAACCTGTGGGTTAAAACATTCCTCTTCTGCAAGGCAGAAGATGTAGGTTTGAATCTTCTTAGCTGGAGGGGGCATTTGAGCCTAGATCCCTACTTCTGAGCAAGTACCCTAACCATTAAGCTATTGTATAATGATGAGCAGCATCACCACATCCTATTCTAGCATCTGTTGGGTTTTTTATTTTCCTTAAAAGAGAAGAGTGAGCTCTGCCTATTTCTTTGAAACAGTAATTGTAGGCATCTACCCTCAGAAAGAGGTTAAGAGCTCTGGCTCTAAATCTGGATTTTGGGCACCTCAGTTTTGTGGAAGGTGCAGGATTTCAGGCAGTCCTTGTGCTTTATACTTCCTTTTGACAAACTCTGCTTAGCATGTGGGTTTTGGGCCACTTAATTCTTCTTAGGCACCTTACAAGGAGTCTAGAGACTTGGTTCTGAATTCTGGAATCCATACAGTAGAAGCTATTAAGAATGAAAATATCTCTATTCATTTAATATTAGTCTATTTGAATTTTAATACAAAAGCAGTCAAAAAGACTGTTTGCGCATAACATTAAACACACATTTAAGTCATTGCTGAAACTAGGGTGTCTGTAGACATGCGGAGAGGCTGCTCCAATGCACTGTAATTACAGCACATAGGAGCAGACTTGATTAATAGAGCCTGCTAGAGCATGCTAATTAGCGCGCCTCCAGCAGGCTCTGCGTCTCATGCATCAGGATCCCCGCACTTCAAAGTGGTGGCAGGGGCTTGTTCATTGAGCTTTAGTTAAAGCACCCCTGCTGCCATTTTGAAGTGCTGTGAGCATTTAAATTAAAGCGGCTCTCGGAGCCACTCTAAAGCGCCCTCCCCCCCACCCACCCTCAGAGCACATGTAAAAATGCCCTTAGGCCTTAATTTTCCAACAAGCCATTTTAAGTAACATTCACTGTAACAAGTGTGAAGTAGAACCTTTTTTTCTTAATCATGTCCATTGCAGTTGCACTTACCTCTTTTTTTTTTTAAAGTTGTTTTGTTCAACGTTGGAAAAAGTTCTGTGAACTACCAAGGCAAAGCTTTTTTTTTTCCCAATTATTTTTAATTTACTGAAGTGCCAGAATACATTCTGAACTGTTCACTTTGCATTTTAATATTTCCCTCTCTCAAATCTAGAATATCATATGAATGTTGACAGCCCTTTTTGTGTCAATACAAGTACCCCTCTGTATTTCTTTATCCTTTTCATGCTAATTCTTTTAAAGAAAAGAAATTTAGTACTCATAGAATGAGGAATTAATAGCACTGGCTAAAAGCCAAGTACCGTATAATGAAAAAGGGTGCAAGCTTCTCGGAAGTGCTCTGCCAGCGCACTTTATCACAGCCTACAAACTCAGAACTAATTTCAGTCTTAAGCTGTTCAGGAACAGAAACCCCAATCAGATCCAGTTGTGCCAAATCATGTGGTGGCTTCTGATGTGCACCCACCCAGGAAACTAGGAAATGGCCATTAAACTGTTTTCACTTATGAACTCTTTTGTCAGGAGTTAGTGCATCTCAAAGGGGATAAGTTAGTGTGAAAACAACCAAGTTGCCAAACTGCTCCATTATATTTGTTTCTGAAAGTAGAATATAGTAACACATTGCATTAAAAATAAACTAAACTAATGACCAGAAACTTCCATTTCCCTGGGGTATGCAAAATGCAATATCAGAAAAAGTTTTTAAAAATGCATTTTTTTCTACTAGAAATCAACATGCTATCTTTACATCCCTCTGGACATAGTTTATACATGTAGCACTGCTCCCGTAAAGTTCTGAGTAAACAGTAATGGCATTACTGTGGTAGATCTTGGCAATGCCTTTAATGGCAACATTTTTGTATAACTGCCAAGTTATTTGCTTCTTAATATGTGCAATATATGAGACTCATACTGAGGTCCAACCCTCATGTGTAATAAGTTTATACTCATCTCCTCCAAGTCTTTATCTATGTCTTGACCTTCTTTTAGTTAGCAGACTTGTATAAGATACTTAACTTGCACAGTGGTTCAGTGTGGAAGACTGTTGACTAGTTTATGTGCCTTCGTGGCAGTAGGGATGAATTGGAGTAGTCATGAAAGCCATGCCTAGGATTGCCGGGTTAAAGCCCTTTTTAATATAGAAGCTGCACTAATTGAACTTAAGGTGTGATTTTTAAATGAGTCAAACTAAAACAGTTCATAACTCTGTGAACATACTTACTTATTTTGAGTTTAAGTTGCATGTGTAATCTTGCTAATGTCAGTTAAGTCCATAGAAGCTAAGCTTAAATCGAGATAGTATCCATAAAGAGGTTTCACTTAAGGCATGATCTCAATCAATCTAATTGTAGTTTATAATGGTGCAATATTATGTGAAGACTTGATCTTAAGCCTTCATATCCTGTGTGGTAGAGGCAAGCAGGCCAGGAGATTTAAATGCAAGTACACCCCTCACCCCTTTTCCCTTTGTTACCTATATTTTTGTCTGCAGTACTGTTTCTCTTTCCCTCTGTTTCCTTTTATTTTTTCTCTTTGTATATCCTGTCATCCTCTCCTAAAATGCATATACACAACCCCAGAGTGGTGGAGTCTGCATAACAGAAGCATAGACTTTTGTGAAGGGCCCCTCTTCTGTTGACTTGTTTAGACGGCACACACCAGCAGTTTTCTCAGTTGAGCTCACTGATGGCTATTAAGTTTCGAAATGGTGTACCTGGAAGGAACAGTGGAAGTTGGAGTGTGCAATACAAGTTCTGACAATTAAGAGAACAGGCATATGTTATACTTATATTTATTCTGCTGTCAGCTACACAAGAGTAGTAAGTACATGTCAGAAATTTAGCAGAAAATAAATATCACTATTAAAACCTTTCAGTTGCATCTGTTTGTATTGCATTTGCTCCATATTGTATGTTGTGGATGTATTTAGAATTCTCTTCCTTTTTGCCTTTATCCAGGCTGGAGCTATACTCTTCAGGAGAGGAGGATTCCAAAACCTAAATCCAAGTCTTATGGTGGAAACTTTTCTTGGAACAAAAGAACAAGGGTGTCCACAAAATAGGTTGGCAATGGCTATCTCTGTCTGACTGTGAATAAAGTCAGCTGTGCTGTATTTATAGTCCATGTATAATACATCGCTTAATCTCCTAATAAATTTGACCTTTAAACTACAGATGCATCTTGTGGTGTCTATTTAAAATGTTTTTTGATGTCTCCAGTTGAACCTGTTACAAACTTCCCTATATATAGAGGAGATTTGGGGTGTTCATACCTCTAGGAAATTGCTGTACTTGGAATCTATTAAAAGGAATGTTTGAAATCAGCTGTAACATTAAAGATTGTCACTTGCCTTTCATGATAATTTTATAGTTCAATTAGTTTCTTAAAATGCCCATCCTAGTATGTAGGAATTCTTAATAGAAGCTGTTCTGTTTTTATTCTCATTATACAAGAGAAATTCATCACAGCCTAACAGCATGGCATGTAGAAGTCAGTTTCTGCTTATTATTTAAGCTTTTCTACAGAACTGCATGTGCTGTAAGCTCTTATAAGTGCAAATTAATATTGTGCTGTAAATATGACTGCCAGAATATCTTATGTTTTGCGTAATAAATTACCATGTGTTAACTTCATAGGAATAAATAAATAATATTTAGTTATAGCTTAAATGTTCAAGTAGCTCCTCCTTTATGATGGTACCCCAAAAGGCAATTATAAATACCAAGTTAAGTTTGAAAGCTCCGCATTTTAACAAGTTATCAGAATAAGTTGGTAGCAAGTCCTCTCATATCAAGGATGCTAATTGTACATATTTTATCACACCTGTTTCGGGGTTTGTTTTTTTTACTCCTTTTGTAACGAAACAAACTTTCATGTTAAGGTTTCTCATGCTTCAGATTCTTCATGATAGAGCTCATTCAGCCCTAATACCATGTATGTCCCTTTTACATTCTAATTTTCACTAAATCATAAATGTTATGTAGAAAATTATATCTGCCGTTGTTACTTTGATTTATCTATTGCTTTTTATTTATCTCTACTTTTTTCCTGTAACGTAGTTAATAAATTGAGACATCAGTAAATAATCATGGAAGTGAATTATAAATGTTGTACTGCAAATAGTTTTATCCCATGTCCCTCAAAAATGAGTCCAGACAAATCCTTTTTTTGCAAATGGTTACAGATATTTACAGGAAAAAGCCACTTCAAAATGGTGCAACTGCAACTTATTGATACAGTGACCATAAGAGAACACAACCAAATATCTACAGTGACCCAGACCCAATAATATTCCTGTTAGATTTGTGTATCCCAAAATTGCCCTTTCTGCCAACTGACATTTATTTAAACTACTGTTTCTGAGCTAGTTTTAATGTAATCACAGACTTATGTTTCTACTTCTTTACCATAGAAAAGAACTGCATTCCAGATGAGACCTACTCATCTTAAAGTCTACACACTGTATTGTACAGTGAAAGGAATGAGTTGAACAAGGAACCCCAAAGAGTGTGCCAACTGGAATGTTGAACAGCCCAAATTCCATTGTCTCTGCACATATTTCAGACAGTCTAACACCTTGCTTTCCACTAAGGAAAAACTGGTAATCCATGAGTGAAATATTTTTTTGTCTTCTGCAAGTCACAAGCAGCAGGATTCCACTTGCTGTAACACTAGCCCATATAGACTACACTGGTAATGTCAGTTAGGTCCCTGAAGATATTCCCACTAGGAGCCTTTCAAAAGTACTAAGTCAGGTAGGCAATAAATGGAAGTTTGATGCTTTTGATGGACATACAGGCTGCTGACAGACATGGAAAAGAAAAAGCACTTTAACGGAAGAGGCGGTGTGTTAGTTCAACCCAGCTCCGCAACATCCATATAGATCAGGTGCTTCAGTGGAGTGCTTTGACTCTTTTATCTAATAGCTGATTCAATTGGCTGTTAGATTAAAGCCGCAACAAAGCCCCACTGAAGCACCCACTCTATAAAGATGTCAGGTGAGCTGGGTCCAACTAACACAATGTCTCTTCTGGGCATGCACTGTGCTCGGTGTGGGGGTGCACCAAGTTTAAAGTAAAGCACTGTTTGGGGATGGAGGTTCTAGCTGTAAGTAGTCTTTGGGCCAAACCGTGAGTGATTTCTAAGGTGGCACCTGATTCCATTCCCACTTCTGCACAAGTCGGAAAGTGATTCCATTCCCAATTCTGCACAAGTCAGAGAGTGATCTAAGTCAACCCTGCTCAGAGGCACCTAGGTTTGTTTTGAAACATCTCTGGATACCTAGATTTGTGCCACTGTGCATGCTTAGAAGTAATTCAAATGAATCACTCCCATCTAAGATCTATTATGATACAACAGAAGGTTCACAGAAGTCCCCAATTCCTTAGGCAGAATTGGGGCATGCCTAGTGATTTCCCTGAGAACATCCCTGGTCCGATCCTGTAGGGAGCAGACCAGGAAAGCCAAGGCTGCAACTGAACTCCAACTAGCTTTGAGCATCAAGGACAATAAAAAGTCCTTTTTCAGATATGTGGGGAGCCAGAGGAAAAGCAGGGGCAACGTTGGACCCCTGCTGAACCAGATGGGGCAACTGACAACTGATGCCCAGGAAAAAGCCAACCTATTAAATAGGTACTTTGCGTCGGTCTTTCATCAGTCCCATGGGACGCCCGTGCCCGCTACGGGACAGGGAAGTCCGGGTGAGGGTGATCGCCTGCCCTCCATTGATGCTGACTTCGTGAAGGAACATCTTGAGAAGCTGGATACCTTCAAGTCAGCTGGCCCTGACAATCTTCACCCCAGGGTACTCAAGGAGCTGGCGAGCATCATAGCCCAGCCTCTAGCGTGGATCTTTGAAAGCTCTTGGCGCTCTGGTGTAGTGCCCGAAGACTGGAAGAAGGCCAATGTGGTGCCTATCTTCAAGAAAGGGAGGAAAGTGGATCCGGCTAACTATAGGCCCATTAGCCTGACTTCTATCCCGGGGAAGATCTTAGAAAAGTTTATTAAGGAGGCCATCCTTAATGGACTGGCCGACGCCAACACCTTAAGGGATAGCCAGCACGGGTTTGTTGCGGGTAGGTCTTGCTTGACCAATCTCATTTCCTTCTATGACCAGGTGACCTATCACCTGGACAAGGGAGAAGAGATTGATGTCATATATCTTGACTTCAAAAAAGCCTTTGACCTGGTTTCCCATAATCACCTCTTAGAGAAACTGGCCAATTGTCGCCTTGGGTCCTCCACGATCCACTGGCTGGAAAACTGGCTCTGGGGTCGGACCCAGAGGGTAGTAATTGATGGAAGTCACTCATCGTGGTGTCCTGTGACCAGTGGGGTCCCCCAGGGCTCTGTCCTTGAACCCATACTGTTCAACATCTTCATTAATGATGTGGACACTGGAGTCAGAAGCGGACTGGCCAAGTTCGCTGATGACACCAAACTTTGGGGAAAAGCATCCACACCAGAAGACAGGTGGGTGATCTAGGCTGACCTGGACAGGCTCAGCAAGTGGGTGGACGAGAATCTGATGGTGTTCAACGCCGATAAATGCAAGGTTCTCCACCTTGGGAAGAAAAACCCGCAGCATCCTTATAGTCTCGGCAGTGCTATGTTGGCTAGCACTATGGAAGAAAGAGACTTGGAGGTCATCATTGACCACAAGATGAACATGAGCCTGCAGTGCGATGCTGAGGCTAGTAAAGCGAGCAAAACGCTGGCTTGCATCCATAGATGCTTCTCAAGCAAATCCCGGGACGTCATTCTCCCCTTGTACTCGGCCTTAGTGAGGCCGCAGCTGGAGTACTGCGTCCAGTTTTGGGCTCCACAATTCAAAAAGGATGTGGAGAAGCTTGAGAGAGTCCAGAGAAGAGCCACACGCATGATCAGAGGTCAGGGAAGCAGACCCTACGATGACAGGCTGAGAGCCCTGGGGCTCTTTAGCCTGGAAAAGCACAGGCTCAGGGGTGATCTGATGGCCACCTACAAGTTTATCAGGGGTGACCACCAGTATCTGGGGGAACGTTTGTTCACCAGAGTGCCCCAAGGGATGACGACTAGGTCAAACAGTCATAAACTACTACAAGACCATTTCAGGCTGGACATAAGGAAGAATTTCTTTACTGTCCGAGCCCCCAAGGTCTGGAACAGCCTGCCACCGGAGGTGGTTCAAGCGCCTACATTGAACACCTTCAAGAGCAAACTGGATGCTTATCTTGCTGGGATCCTATGACCCCAGCTGACTTCCTGCCCTTTGGGCGGGGGGCTGGACTCGATGATCTTCCGAGGTCCCTTCCAGCCCTAATGTCTATGAAATCTATGAAATCCATGCATCTTGATACAAGACAGTGGCTATTGATAAATGTGGAGGAAAAAATGCACTTTAGCAGGAGAGGGAGCGCAGTAGTTGGACCCGGCTCTGCAGTATCTATATAGATTGGGCTCTTCAGTGGGGCTTTTTTGTGCTTTTATCTTAAAGCTAATTAAATCAGCTATTAGATAAAAGCACCAAAAAAGCTTTGCCCAATCTATATACACAATGGGCAAGCCAGGTCAAACAAACACATTGCCTCTTCTGGGCATGTGCTGAGCCCAGCACAGGGGCAGGCCAAATTTAAAGTAAAGCACTGTTTTGTTTTTGTTTTGTTTTACACCTCTAAGCAGCCAGTGAGTGTGGTAGGTGGTTATCTTTATGCTACCCTAGTGGGAAGAACTTGGCCAGGAGGTGAGAAACCTGGGTTTTAGATTCTTTCTTATTTTCATGCTTCAAACCCTTATCTCCCACTTGCCAGGAAAGTGGCCTAAACACATAGCTAGGTTAGGTCTACAAGCCAAAACTCAATTTCTGTGATTTGTCACTAGACTTCTGAGCAAACGGTAGGCACCATAACCACTTGCATATGAGAGTAAACGAAAGGTGCTGTGCTTTATGCTGAAGTTAGTGCTGCTACTTGTCCATTAGCCATACTGATTCAGTTAGCTAGCTATCTCCCTTGTGAGTAATCTGCATTTCAAGATGATGGGAGTACTGCCTAAAGACCCCTCTTCTGTTCCAAGGCAGGATCCATGTTACTAAGCCACCCTTCACTTGGTCCCACATCTTCCCTCTTGGCTGCCTGGCTGACTAAGCTTTTCAAAGGCCTGAACAATGTGCTTAATTAACACAACTAAAAGAGTTTCTGCCACAATCAGGTACAGAGCCAAAAATCCCTTCCCATCCAGGGCAGCATCCCTCTCACTGATCCATGCTTCCTCTTGTCCCACATATCTTCCTTGCCACATTGTCTGGCTTCAAGAGAATTGAAGAATTCTGTGCCTGTACACTGCTGGGAACCAGATGAAGTTTAAAATCCCTGTTGGGTCATAAGTGCCTAGAACATGGGTCTCCCACTCCTTAGGCAAGTGCCTTAGCCACTAGACTATCAGGCTAAAAGGATGAAAAGCACTCTTCTTCCTTCCATAGTTTCACTGAGTGGCACAATGTTACATTTGTCTTCATCTATTATTATTCTGTCACATGTCCACAGTTGGTTTTGATGAAGCCTTTAGCCATGCTCAAACCTTGGCCCTGTCTACTTTTCTCCAGTCACTTCCCCAATTTTGTTTTCTGTTTGCTTTTCTATTTGGAACCATTAGAATTTCAGGATAAAGTCTTAGGAATAAAGATGTTGTTACTGGTAGAAATCCATGTATATCCATTAAGCAGTCAAAAAACCTTGTTATGCTCAAAATCAAATTAAATTCAGGAACTTCCAAGAAAAAAAACCAAGTGTAAATACTGAATCATAAATGTCAGAGGGTGCTTCTACACAAGATGCTTTATTGAGCATTAGACTAATGTGCAGTAAAGCATCAGCATCTACACATGTGCATCAGCATCTACACAATTGCATGTACTGTGCAATTAGTGCACAGTATATTAGTTTAATATGCTGTTTTCTTGTACCTGTAGATACAAGTACTAGAAAAAGGGTGCATTAACTAGTGCATCATACTACATGTGTAAATACTGACCGGAAGCAAATTGGGGGTCACAGGGGGCAGGGAGAGCTGACCTGGCTTTGTTGGAGGCTGTCTCCCTGCTCTGTGGAGATTGGGACCCGTCCCAATCTCCACGTGGCTAGCAGGCAGCCAGAACATCTACCCCTCCGCTCCCATTCAGGGCCAGCCCAATCTCCTTCCAGTTGGGATGGAGCTTCCTGCTGAGCTCAGACAGCTCCCTCCCACCCTCCAGAGCTTGAAGCTAAGACCCTGTGCCCCCTGCCAGCCCAGGGCAGGCACCTAGGGGAGCCTGGAGCTCCCCCTGGCTGCTGCAGGAGGGGCGGGGGGAGCAGAGCAGGGCAGGAGCAGCCCAGGACTGAACTGCTCTTATTGGGCTCAATTTGCTCCCAATGGGGTGCAGCTACACAAGACACTTAATGCCCGTTGGACTAATTCTACTGCACAAAAACCATGCGAATGCACAGTCGAGTCCAGTGAGCATTAAGCTTCACAAAAAAATGTTCGTTAGTGCTAATATGCAGTAGTGCCTATTACGGCCCATTAAGTTTAGTACCTGTAATAACAGGTACTAAACTTAATGGGCATGTCTACACATGTGCTTTAATGCGCAGTAGCCTATTTTACTGTGCATTAAAGCATTATGTAAAAAACTGCAATAATGTGAATGCTCAGTAAAATAGGCTACTGACATTGGAGGCACTAAATTTAATGTGCATTAGGACATGTAGACGTGTCCAATGCACCATAATTACAATGCATTCATGAACATGTAGACTTCACAGCCCATAGGGTGATGATTCCAGGTTAAGACATCTGAAGCAATTTGAGGTCAGACTATGGCGCCAAGTTAGTGCTAATTCCACTTCACAGGAAATAACTCCTACTTTATGCAAATCCATCTTTCTAGTGAATTGGCATGCACTTTGATATGTAGTTAAGCATGTGAGAATTGCTTCAGAATTCATGCAGGTAAATTCGAAGACTAGATCCAACAGTCTTGTCATAGGAGTGCAAGAATTCTAACTGAGCATCCTCAGACAGGAGTTTCCATCAGTCTGACTAGTGATCTTCAGAAAGATGGTAGTTGTTCCAAGGCCCACAACATTGCTTACCTAGTTTTGAGAGCCAAGTTGGTCTGTTACTAAGCCATACCGTACAACTGCATAGCCCATCTTAGCCTTAATTTTACAGGTGTTCAAAGAGCCAAAAAATCCCTTTTGAAAAACAAGGATAAAACAACCTAAATAGTTCCTTCCAGCCTTGTTTTACCCCATTCCATTTCCAGTTGGATTTGTTGGTACATGTGACTTTATTCTCATAACTTTGCTCTAATACTCATCTGTAACACCACATACTGATGTATCAAAGCACAGAAATTCATTGTAAGGTTGTAGCAAATCCTTGCATTTGAATTTATATTTAGGCATGTGGATTTGTGGAGTGTCCTTTTAACTAATTTTCTTGTTCTGTTAGACTTGGGTTTGTTTGACTCTTACTTGGTAGGAGTTCCAAGGACAAGGACCTGCTCCATTGACATCTTTTTATGATTCTCCAAAATTTCTCCTAAGGCCTGAATAGCTTCATTTTTCCTGATCAAGACTAGTTGCCTTTTCATAGTCTGTGACTAATACAAATCCCTTATATGAGGGGTGTCAAAGATACAGCCCGTGGTTTGAATCTTGCCTATGGAACCCTATTATCCTGCCTGCAGTGCACAGCATGTAGCACCTGCTGACCCCAGTCCTGCCCACTGCATACAGGGTGTGGAGCCCATCTAGCATGGGCTATACATGGCATACAGCCTTTCTGGCACATAGCCCATACCAGACCAATACTGCACACTGGATCTGGGGCTGATCCAACCGCCCATGGTGAATCCAGTGCGCAAGGCTAGTCTGCTGTGAGCATCATGTGCAGCACATGCCCCCAACTCGCCCTGCAGTTGGGGCCAGAGTGTGTTGCAGTGCACAGGGCCAGTTGGGGGCATGTGCTCCATGTGCATTTGTGCTAGGCCAGCCCCACAAACTGAATCTGGGACCAGTCTGGATCAGGCCCATAGACTAGTCCTGTGTGCTAGATCCTGCACAGGAGCCACATGCAGCGTACACCCCAGACCCACCTTGAGTGCTGCATGTAGCATGTGCCCTGGACTAGCCCCATGCACTATGCTGCACGTGCAGCACATGCACTGGATCCAGTCCCAGCCCCACTCCAGCCCCAGCACTATGGCCCAATAGGGCCAAATGGGTTTGACACCCCTGCTTTATATGATGGTGTTAAAGGAGAAAGAACAGATGCTAACACATCTACTAGGGCTTTGCAAAGCCCTTTAATCTCTCCAAATTGAATCAGAACCCTCTGAATTGATTCAGAAAGATTTGGCAATTTGGACAGACACAGCTTTAAATGTTTTTTCTACATACCTCTAGGTAGCAGGCGGCTCATGAATGCTGTGATGGTGGGGGCTGATGGAGTGTCCTACAGAAGCACAGGGGGCTCCCCAGCGCACTCAGCAGCAGACCCAGAAGTGGACCAGAAGCACTTCCTGGTCTGCTGGGGAGCACACAGGGTGGCCGCCCCTGGCTCAGTGACTGATGCTTCCTGCATCTGGGGGGACACCCAGGGTCCCCCCACAGCTGATTGCTGAGCCAGGGAGGTGCATGGGCCCCCAGCGTGGTCCCCAGCAGACCCGGAAGTGGACTGGAAGTAATACTGGTCCACTTCTGGGTTCGCCGCCAAGCATGCAGGGGGGCCCCCCCATGCTCCTGTGGGATGCTCTATCTGCTCCAGCATCGCAGCATTCATGAAACACGCCTGGTACCTCGAGGTATATAGAAAAACATTTAAAGCTGTGTTTATGTCTGAATCGCTGATTCTCTGAATCAGCATCAAATCTTGAGATTCGGATTCAGCCAAATTGAATCGGGGACAGTGATCCGAATCAATGAATTGATCACTGTCCCTGATTTGGGCTGAATCCGAATCGAATAGGGCCCATTTTGCACACCCCTAACATCTACCCCCAATCCTGTCTGAGCTCTTTATTGAATGCCTATTTCATGCAAAATGGAAAAACAGTACTGGGGGGACTTCGACCACAATTCAGTTGGGGCTTCTTTTCTAGCCCAAAATGTTTTAACAAAGGGGCAGAGGGTGCTTTCCTGGGAGAGTTAAGGTACTGTCCTGCATAATGAGTTCAGATCCCTCTGGAGCATGGGGTCCTGAAACAGTTCCCTGGGGACGTCTCCTATTCACTGTGGAAGTGTGTTAGCCAATAGATTGATGAGCTAAAAGGAAGGAGGGCCCTCCTGCTCTTTCTGCTCTTGACAATCACTAATCATGGCTCTATGACTAATACTTTAGAGGCTTCAAGTTATTCACCTTTCCAGGCAGAATAGAATTGCAACAGAACATGAGCATCCATAGATAGGGTGACCATCTGGGATCATGGGAAATCTGGGACACTGCCCCCACCCAATACCACCCCTCTGTGCCCCCCTCCTCCCACCATCCCAAGTCAATGGCACTGTTGCAGGCAGAGGCAGAAGTGGAGGCGGTGCAACACAGTGCACCAGGCAGGCAGGCAGCAGCAGTACCTGCCTACCCACCTGCCTGGTGCACCATGTCATTCCACCTCCCCACCAAACTGCACCCCACACCCTTGCGATTCAAGGACTCTCATTTTAATTTTCACCAACCAGCTAGGACTGGCCTTTGAAATCTAGGACTGTCCCAGCCAAACCAGGATGAATGTCACCCTAGCCATAGTAGGTCCTTTTGGAGCATGTTCAGAAGTACAAGTGAAGAGAAGCAGAATCTAAAGTTTATGAAACAGCCTAAAAGCCACTGACATAGTCAACTCTAGGTGGGGACTTACCTACTTACATGCCTAAAGGTGGAACTGCATTTGAGCCAAACTGTCTCAGGATACAAAAGAAAAGTTTAAATCCATTGTGCCTGAGGGCCATGTTTGTAGCTAAGACATTTCCACAAATGGCTTTTGACGTGGTTAATATATTGATGGGCATATTGTCCAAGTTGATGACAGCTGCTATATCATGAGGGTGTTTTCTTTGTTTCGTACATCAGGCATATCCAGAGAACTCCAGAATACCACTGAAGACTTGTCCATTGAGGCGCCCAACTTGTTGATACACTTTTAGATTCCATGTCATACTTAAGATCACAAAGAATGTATATCACAGCACTTCCACAAGGAGGCAACAGAGGCCTCAACAAGAGGCCGCCTTTGGATTCTTTCCAGTCTGAACAAGATGATTCCTACAAGCAGCAACACAAGTTTCCCATGAGAAAAACTCTCTGAATCTGCTCCAATAAATTCTTCCCATTTACCTCCACCATTTTCAAAACAGCCAATAAGACTGGCTTTGAAAACAGCACTCTGGTTCCCAAAGGAAAAGACAGGACAGAAAGGTCCAAAATAGATTTTTGAGGTCTTTCTATCATACCTCTTCCTCTAAGAACCAGTGCATCAGTTTTTCAGTGTCTGGAGCATCATAGGCACAGAATGATACCTTCTAGATGCTTTTAGTCTGAGGGAAATCATCCAGTTCCATTCTCTGCCCTATTCCCCACTCATTTTCCCCAACCTGTTTCAGGGATCCTTTTCATGAGGCTAAACTTCAAGAAGTTTGCTCTCTTCTAGATTTTGAAGCAGTGCAGTAGGACTGTGCGAAGCTTCAGTCTCTGATTCGATTCGGCTGAGATTCGGCCCAGTTCGGTGGCAGAACGTCCACAACAAATCAGAAGACCCTTTAGTCTCTCCAAAGAGAATCGATTCAGAGAGATTCAGACATTCAGCAAATCAGATGTAGATACAGCTTTAAATGTTTTTTCTACATACCTCTAGGTAGCAGAGGCTCTGAACACTGTGGTGCTGGAGCAGATGCAGCATCCCACAGAAGCACTGGGGGCTCCCCAGTGTGCTTGGCAGCAGACCCAGAAGCGGACCAGAAGCACTTCCAGTCCACTTCTGGGGTCACCAGGGAGCGCCCCCACCCCCAAACCCCGGCTCAGTGACTGGTGGTTCCTGAGTCTGGGGGGGGGTGTACCCGGGGTTCCCCTGCGGCTGATCGCCGTGCTGCAGGGCCACGGGAGGGCCCCCCAGTGCAGTCCCCAGCAGACCCAGAAGTGGACCAGAAGTATTTCCAGTCCACTTCCGAGTTCGCTGCCAAACATGCTGGAGAGCCCCTGTGCTCCTGTGGGATGCTCCATGTGCCCCAGCATCGCAGCGATCGTGAGCCACGCTGCTACCTTAAGGTATGTAGAAAAAAACTTGTAAAGCTATGCCTGTCTCCAAATCACTGATTTGCCGAATCAGCATCGAATCTTTGGATTCGGTCGAATTGAATCAGGGACAGTGATCTGAATCAACGGATCGAATCACTGTCCCTGATTTGGGCCAAATCCAAATCGAATCAGGCCTGTTTCACACAGCCCTACAATTCAGTATAAAAGATTATTTTTATTGCTGGAAAATATAACTTGCAGTCTATCCTAGAACTGAGCTTTCCAGAAAAATAAAATTGAGCATTTGCCTTCATTAATTCCTCCTTAGTTCTTTGCCTTCGTTTCTTCCTTAGTTTTCAACAACTGGTATGTTGCTCTGGATCTGCCTGTTTTCTCATGACCACAGAAAGTAAGGTGTTTAGTCAGAAATCAGACTATTAATACACGTCTCGTTTCACTTCATCCCGTTTTTACCAAGTGTGTGGTAGTACACCTCACCTCAGACGCATCTGAATCCAGACTCAGCACATTTGTGGATTTCTACTTTCCCAGAGTCCTCATCCTTAAGGCTACACATCTTTCAAGATGGAGAATGTTCCAGACCTTAGATAACAAATCATTAGTAGTCCCTGAAAAGTGAGAGCAGTTATTATTCAAGAAATGTAGTAGCAATAGTAATTTATTTACAGCTTTCGCTAAAACAATGCAATGCTATTGACAAAATTATATAATAATAATATAAATTATAGCTATTGGAAAAACATTCACTAAAATTAAACATTCTGTCATTTTAAACAATTAATGGGCATGCAGTGGGTGCAGCTACATGAGATGCTATGTCACTGTCCCAGTGGTGCATGGGTCATTTTTGACCCTACTGCACAGTAGCTACTGATCAGTCGGGTTGAAAATGACCCATGCACTGTCTGGGACTGTGCAGTACCAGTGGGTATGCAGTACCATGCAGTACCAACTGTGTAGTCAGGGGCACATGTAGACACGCCCCAGTACCTGATACAAAATAGATAAAAATGAAGCAATATAAAAAAGAAGCAAAATTAAAAACAGGGAAATCATTTGATGTTGCCCCTTATTCTTTGTTCAAGTCATGCAAATATATCTAGAGTATTCAAGAAATGGTATTTCCCCAATTCAAAACCCAAGGAAAGGGGAAAAACATCACTTGTTCTATTCTAGGGGAAGTTGCAACACAGGTGCTGCCCTTTTCTATTCCTCTGGGGATTGCAGTTTATATGTTTTCCCTCCAATCCCAATAATTCTGAGTTACCAAGAAACTGAATTGAGTAAAATCTTCTTAGTATCTGTACGGCCAAGGCAGCACTGGTTTCTTCATCAGGAAAACCTATCACTTTAACCTCTAATGTGGCTACTCATCTAAGACATTGTAGATCAGCAGTCAGATTCTGCACACTAGTAAACACAGTCCCCAGCTCACAGCTTTGAGGTCAAGTGGCTAATTGCATTAGAGAGAGGCTGCTCTAGAAGCATAAACAAGATCTCTATTAACAATAGAAAAGATTCAACTAAAATAATTTCCTGGCTAAATGAAAGAGATCTTCCATCGGGGGATAAATGTGTACTTCTGCATCCATCTTGAATGCAGATGAGTCTAGAATACCCGCTGAATGGAAACAAGGCAGGTTTTTCAATGATCTTGTAAATGTTTGCCTGGCTCTTCTCAGCAATCTGTTCACCTGAGCAAGGGTAGCTGGGGTGCTCTAGGAACGTTTATGAAAGGCACCAACAAAAGGAATATGTCCCTTCTTTGGAACCTTAACTTATTTATAACATGATCCATCCTGTAGCCATTAACCTTTTATTTATTTGTCTTCTAAGATATTTCTTCCAACTTGAAAAGTTGGAAATATGCAAGTTTTCATTCTGTAAAATTTTCTACAAGGATAAAGTTTTAGTAAGATTTATCCTAAATTCTTATTGAAAAGTGGTAGCACTTATCTGAAACAGGTAATATATCTCCCAATTCTCTTTCCGAAGCTGTATAATCTTAAAGATGAAGGGAGGCCGTATGTAGGATATACACGAGACATTCTCATTTTATACTGACAGAACTCTCTGAGGACCTTTTGTATCCTATGTGAAAAAGGAACAGGCAAGCTTACTCAGCCTGAAGAATTTTCAACTATTTCCTTGTGCATCAAGACTTAAGACCTAGCAAATGTAACATCCGAAAACAGAATTGTTGCTCATCCCATTAGAGCCCATCCTACTGCAACGGCCTTCAGGAATGTTCTGATCATGCATGTTGCAAAGCAGCGGCACATTCCTTGGTTCATATACTTGCTTCACATCATGTGAACCTTTAAATAGGCAAAGCTGTTGCAAATTTCAGAACGATAATTCATTGGTTATTTAAATAGACTCCGCATTCCCCTCACTGAAAGAAAGCTCCTTGAGAATTACCTAGAGGGAAATATATGCATGTACAATCATTCAGGAAAGAACTAATTTCTTGCCTGTACGGGAATGGCAATTCTTCAAGATGTGTACACATTTCATGATCCACCTTCCATTCATGCTACCGTAGGGTGTCTTTACACATGCTCCAGGAGTGGGGGAGGGGGAGGCAGCGCTTGAATTAGAGTGGCTCCAAGAGCCGTTCTAATTAAAGCATCCGGAGCATCACATGTATCAACATCCCTGCATTGAAAAATGTCAGCAGGAGCACTTCAACTAAAGCTTGTTGAACGAGCTTTAGTTAAAGTGCCCCCGCCACCATTTTTCAGTGTAGGGACACCGATACCTGTGACACTGGAGCCTGTTGGCTAAGGGATTACCATGCTCCAGCAGACTCGATTAATTACAGTGTGTTGGAGCAGCCTCACTGCACGTGTATAGGTGCCCAAAAAGTCCAACATCACCAAGATTCTGCTGGCAAAAGAATTAAGAGGCAGCAACTATGCTCCCTTGCTTTGTCATATAGAGACAAGAAGATAATCACAGTGCATGACCTTCAATAGGGTACAATTTCTCTCTGGCTCCAGTACATTTAGTATGTATAGGTGTACAAAATATCTTTGGGAACTATACCAACTGCACAGATAAACAGAACAATTTCGCAGCATCACTTTATATAGACTATTTCATGAGCAGTCCCATTGGCGTGAGGAAGACTGAAGTATTAAGATTGGTGTATTGGAGTTCCTTTGGCTCAGTCTCCCTACTATGTACTATTTTGCTCATTTTTGTCACCATGTATCAACCTGATATTGTGAACAACACTTCTAGGCCTGTATACACCTTCTTCGCTGAACTTTCCTTAATGCTCCAAAGCCAGACTACACAACAACAGCTTCTTCCTACACTTGTGCACAGCCTGGAAAACTGTTTTTAATCTTTCACTGTGTCTACTTTTTCCTCAGACCATTGCTTTCAAGGATACATTGCTTTCAAAAGCTTGTCCAAGTCTATCCCAACCATGCAGTTGGTCCAATAAAAGATATAACCCACAAAACTTCTTGCCTCACATATTTCCTGGACCATCATAGCTGCAGCATCACACCAGCACTACCAAGGTTATAAATAGTTATTGCTGCTGAAGAGTCATGGTTTCTATAGCTGGAAGCATAAGCGTCCTTTGCAGGAAACTAGAGTTTGGCAAGAAACCTGCCCAAATTTTGCAATATATCATGTTTATGGGAAATTCAAATAAGAGCTTCTTTGAAATACATTCAAGTTCAGAAACAGATGCAGCTCAGAACAATTCTTGAATAAAGCAGAATTAGAGAGTTAGTCCAATCAAATGTCATAGTCTACATAGGTCAGCTTCCACCATAAAGTCACTATTCCAAAAGGATTATAAACTCTTGCCATATGATCTCATGCTGTGATTCTACCTAATTTCCAAAAAGCTACAGTAGGTTTGAGCAAAGTCAGTATTTAATTTTGGGTCCCTCAAGGCTAGAAGCAATGGTATGGTATTTTAATCTGACCTCTTGGATAACACAGGCCATAGATTTCCAGTAGTATGTCCCACAAGCTCATAACTTCTAGTTAGACTACAGCATTTCTTTTTAAGGAGACATACAATTTTGACTTAAAGATTTCAAACGATGAAGAATCAGCCGCTTCCCATGGTTAGCTGAGTCAGTGATTCAACACCACTATCTCATTTCCAGTTTGAATTTCTTTAGTTACAACTGCCATCTGTTGCCTTGGCCAGCTAATTTAATCTTCTATTATCAGAAAACTTTTTCCTGCTTAGATATTTCTAGCATAAGGATCACGTCTTCATTTCCTCTTTGATAATCTTATAAGCTTGGATGAATAGGATAGGAATGAATGACTTAAACCTTAGGTTTTCCAAACTACCAACAACTTTTATACCTTTCTTTTTAAACTCTTTCTAACATTCACAACACCTTTCTGAAATGCAGACCTTATAGTGCTGGCAAATATGTTGTTGATGGCACATAAAGAGGTAATACCAGGGCGCATCTGCACCCTGGTATTACCGCCCAAGTGCACACTTCAGTCATTTAATACTTGCTTTAGCAAATACTAAACGACTGTGCAGTAACCACTGTTACTGAACAGTCCCAGTGGTGCACAGGTCGTTTCCAACCCTACTGTGCAGTACAACAAGCTACTGCACAGGAGCTGTGGTAGCTTGTTGCTACTGCACAGTGGTGTCAGCATCACGGTTCATGCCCACTGATATTATGTTGCCGTAGCTCATAGCTATGACAATGTAGTATCTTGTGTAGGCACCCCCCAGAAGCCTACTCCCAACCCTATATTTCCCCTTTTATACTCACATTAGCCCCCATAGTCATAGCATGACACAGAGCACATGTTCATCTTATCTTCAGTCTTCACCCCCAGATTTCCAAAATCTCTGCTTTGCAGGATGTAGTCCGTTATCCACCTGACAAAGAGGAAGAAGAGTGCCTTTGTATACAGGCTTGCTAACCTAGTGAGGAGGGCTTTAAACTAAGTTCACTGGGGATGGAGACAAAAGCCCAGAGGTAAGTAAAGAGACAGGGAACTTGGATGCAAATCTAGTAAGGAGAGGTAATAGTGATGCCTTAGCAATGTTCTCAGGCAGAAATAGCCCAATCAGTTAGTTTCCAGAAATGTTTATACACTAATGTGAGAAGCATGGGAAAGAAGGAAGAATTGGAAGTCCTAAAACAATCATGGAATTATGATGTAATTGGACAAGTAGGGGGAAAAAGACGAGGTGTGGCCCTAGATATAAAGGAGAAATACATGTTCTGAGGTGCAGTAATAGAAAGCAGTGATTACCATACAAAGCATAGGGAAGGAGGGAGGAAAAAAAAGGGTGCAGCTGACGGAGGCAAGGTGGGGTAGGGGAGAGAAAAATAAAGCAGCTACTCCATTGAGAGACACAGGCCACCAAACCAGGGTGTAGATGAGGCCTTCTTTAAATAACTAGCAGAAGCTTCTAGATCACACAACCTGGTTCTCACAGGGAATTGTAATCAGTGACAGCTGTTGGGAGGGAAACACAGCACTGCATAGGTAGTCAAGCAAATTCTTGGAGTGTATTGGGAATAACTTTGGTACAGGTGGTGGAAAAGCTGACTAGGGTGGAAGCTCTTCTTGACCTGCTGCTCACAAAGTGGGGGGAGTTGTTTGAGAATGTGAAGGTAGAAGGTAAATTGGGTGACAGAGACTATGAAATGATAAGAGTTTAAGATCCTAAGGGGAGGCAGAAGGAAGGAGAGCAACAGAATAAAGACACTGGCCTTCAGAAAAGCAGATTTTACCAAGCTGAGGGAACTGATGGGCAGGCAGGGTCCTCGGAGAGGCAAGTCTAAGGGAAAAAGGAATCCAGAAGAGCTGGTTGTAGCTTACAGAGGCTGTATTAAGGGCACAGAAGCAAGCTATCCCAATGCAATGGAAGAATGGGAAGTGCAACAGCAGACTGGCCTGGCTAGACAGTGACCTCCTCAATGAGCTTGAGCTCAGAAAAAACTGTACAAAAAGTAGAAACTTGATCATATTACCAGGGAAGAGTGTAAGAAAATCACATAGGCATGCAGGGAGAAAATCAGGAAGAACAAGGCATGACTTGAGAGGTAACTGGCAAGGGACAGAAAAGGCAATAAAAATGAGATTCTACAGGTATGTTCAAATAAAGAGGAAGACCAAGAAAATTATAAGTCCCTTACTAAATGCAGAAGGCAACTGAAACTCAAGAGGTTCCTAGAGAGCCATACCCCTCCACTCGGGGTCAGACCAATTGCCCCATTTGGGGTCAGGAAGAAATTTTACCCCATGGTCAGATTGGTATGGACTGTAGGGGGTTTATGCCATTCCCTGTAGCTGAGGGCATGGGCTTTTTCCTTGGATTAAGTGTATTTTAGCAATCTTTGCAGCATCAAGTCACTGGCCACTGATCCCCCTGCTTTATGTGTGGCACGTTAGGGTGCTACATCTTGTGGTTGTATGACAGAGCTGAGTTTGTAGCTTTAAGTTAGACAAGGATTTGCTTGGGATGGTTTGGATAGAGATGATCCTAGTGCAGGCAGGGGGTTGGACTAGATGAAAAACAACAAGAGGGCTGTCACAAGGGACATTTGCTATAGAAGGCCCTTCCAGCCCTACTGTTCTATGATTCTATTATTCTAGTTACAAATAATGCAGAGAAAGCTGAAGTATTTAATGTCTTTTTTACTTCAGTTTTCACAAATAGGGGCAGCTACCAGATCATGAATGCAATCAGCAGTAAAGATAGGGAAGGAAACAAACAACCTGGAGAACTGAAAGAACAGGTTAGGAATTACTTACAGAGAAACTTCATACTTTCAAGTCATCAAAGCCAGGATACACCCTAGGTTTCTGAAGGAATTAGCTAAAATAACTTCAGAGCTATTGGTTATCCTCTTTGAGAACTCATGCAGGTCAGGTGAAGTCCTGGCTATTTGGAAAAGGTCAAATACCATATTTTCTTGCATACAGTATGTGCTGGAATATAAAAGCCTTGTCACTAAAAGGCAAAATTAAGGAAAAAAAATCCTTTTAGTAAGTGTGCGGGCCGGGAGCGATCCGGGCACTTTTTTCGTGCCGCGGGCCATGGCCAGCAGCCCGGGCATGCTGGGTCAGAGAAAGCAGGCGACACGCTAGAATTAGGCACGGACGCGTAATGGTTGATTTAAGATTATTTTACTTACACCGAAGATGGTCGCGGTGCAGGCAGGAAAACTTGCTTGAGTTGCAGTTACAGACAAAAAAGAAGAGGGGCGGACTAGAGTTCCTTCCCGTGAACCTTCTAGCCCAATCCAGTTGGAGGCTCTAAACTGCAAGCCCGTTGTGTCAACCAAAGAAAGTACTCAAAGCAAAGAGCTCTGAATAGACTCACACGAAGTTTGCTAGGCTCCGTGGAACTTGCACGCAGGGAAGAGGGATACGTCGAGGATTGCGCTCGGTGACGGGGAGAGGCGAGAGGCTGATCAGACCCCTATAGCCTTCTTGATATTCATGCTGGGTCCAATAGGCTCCGCAGCGCTTAGAGATCTTCACGAGATGTGAAGTCTCCTCCTCCTGATGTTCGTGGAGTCCTCCAACTTGGGCGGAAACCACTCAAGCCTCTTATACGGCTAGCAAGCCAATCGCTAGCCGCCACGTGGGAATATTTTAACACAAGCCAATAATGGGGCTCGAATTCAAATAAAAATGGCAGGAACTCTTTGCACCATGCATCTCTGTGCTGCAAAGAAGAAATGCACCCTGCAAAGAAAGCTCCAAAACAGTGGGAAAATAATTCAGTGGTGCCAAAGCACACACAAAAACAAAATCACACCCTTGGGTTGTGACAGTAAGAAACTGAGTAGTAGCACCTAGGGAGCTGAGCCTGCTTGCTGTTATGCTCCCTGTGAATAGCTGCAGATTTAGCCTTTTGTTTCCCCCAGTAAGCAACAGAATCTGAGCTTACCATATTTCTGGCATATAATGCACACTAATATCCATCAACTATTTTTGGGGGAAAAGGTGTGTGTTGTATAAGAGAAAATACTATATAGTGCCCATGTTTAAGAAAGGAAAGAAGAAAGATCTATGGAATTCCAGACCAGTCAGCCTGGTCTTGATGCCTAGGAAGATCTTGGAGCAGGTCCTCAAAGAGTCTATTATGAAGCACCTAGAGGAAACCAAAATGATCAGGAATAGCCAGCACGAATTCACAAAAAGCAAGTCATACCTGGCCAACTTGATTTTCTTCTATGATAAGGTGTCAGGCTCTATGGATGGGAGGGGAGAGCAGCGTATGTGACTTTAGGAAGGCTTTTGACACTGTCTCCCACAATATTCTCATTAATAAGCTAAGAAAATACAGACTAAATGAAAGTACTGTAAGCTAAAAATATAACTGGCCGGATCATTGTGCTCTATGAATAGTCATCAATGGCTCATCGTGTAGCTGGAAGGAAGCATTAAGTGGAGTTCCTGAAGGATCTGTGCTAGGTCCAGTATTGTTTAAAATATTCATTAATGATTTGGGGGGTGGGATCTAGTGCACATTTAGCAAATTTCTGGATGACACCATGCTGGGTAGAGTTGCACTGGGTAGCGCTAGGATACAGAATTACGTAAATAGACTGGAGGAATGGTCCAAAAGCAAACAGAAGAAATTCAACAAGACAAGTGCAAAGTCCTGCTTTTGGGATAGAATAACTGCATACACAAATATAGTGGAATGCCTGGCAAGGCTGCAGTACTGCAGAAACGGACCTGGGAGTTGCAGTGCTCCATAAGTTGAATATGAGCAAACAGGCATGTGGCAGGGCACCTGCAGCGCCTGCCACTTTAAGGTTTCTAGTTGGCGGTAGAGCAGCGGGCGGGTGGTTACTAGCATCGTCAAGGCTAGCACATGACCCTAGGAGGACCCTGGGATTGGCTGAGGGGGTGGAGCAGCCTCCATTTTAACCCAGGCCCCCAAAGAGAGAAGGAGCTGTCTGCTGCCTTACACCAAGGAAACAACCTCTCCCAGTGGTGTGCTGCTCCGGTAACAGTAGGTGGTAAGGGCAAGAGCTTATAGGGATGGCTAGCAGATGCTTGGTCCTGGGTATGACCCAAAACTGCACCCTGGTGGGGCTCCTAGTTGTGTGGGAGCCCCCAGGAAATGCCAGGCCAGTTACCTCCCTGGTGAAAGGTGAGGAGGTAAGGCCTTATAGCCCCAGCCCCTGCCTATGGATGGGTTACCAATACTGGAAGAGAGTGGGGCCAGGCAAGCCTGGTGTTGGAGCTGCCTGAGCCCAGTGTCGGGGCCAGGCACAGCAGCAGCCACCAGAGCCCCACAAGGTGAAAGACCCACCCCAGTGCAGGGGGCCAGGCGTGGCAGCAGCCACCTGAGCCCCACCACGTGAAAGACCCCAGCAGCCCAGTGAGGGGCCCAGAGTGTGAAGCAGCCCAGTAAGGGGCTGAGTATGTAGAGCAGCCCAGTTAAAGATGAGTGGCCCTAGTGAGGGGCAGAATCGCTGACTTGGGGAACAGATATATCAGATGGGATAATATGGAAATACCAGATGTGACAGAAATATTGGAATTGACAATATGGAAATACTGGATGTGATGTAGAAACAGCTGCAAAGCATGGGACACATGTAAGGGGAGGTCAGAGCGTGTACTTGGGCACTTGTTATCAAGAGGTTGAACAGTGGGCAGCCTCCTGCCTTAGAAATAACTTTCATATTATTTTCATCAAGATGCAGCAGGTGAGGTGGGGGTTTAGCACTGAGACCCGGCCCTGAAAGGCCAGCCTGTTACAAAGCCATTAAAAAAAAAAAAGCCAACAGCATACTGAGTTGTATTAACAGGAGTGTCTCTTGCAAACCAAGGGAAGTGACTCTTTCCTATTCAGCCTGTTGAGGCATCACTTGGAGTACTGTGTCCAATTTTGGTTCCCACACTTCAAGAAAGATGTGGACAGATTGGAAAGAGCCCAGCAGAGGACTGGGAAGCAAAAGGAAAGGTAGAAAGAATCACGGTTATTTCATCTGAAGAAGCCTGACTGGAGGGAAAGATTTCAGGTAACAGTCTTCAAGTACCTGAAGGGAGATTATAAAAGGATGGCGATCGTTTTTCCTCTGTGGCTGGAGGGGATATGAAACAATGGATTATAGCAGAGAAAACTAGGTTGGCAATTAGGAAGAACTTCCTAACTCTAAGGGTGGTTAAGCATTAGAACAGTCTACCTAGAGAAGTTATGGAATCTCCATCTCTAGAAATTTTCAAGAGCGGGTTAGCCAGACACTTGGCTGGGAAGGTTTAGTCAAGGGCAACCCTGCCTTGAGCAGGGGCTAGACTAAATAACCTCATCAGGTCACTTCCAGCCCTACTTTCCTATGATCCTATAGGAATGGCTTACATTTTTGATCCCTAAGTTTTTGCCACTCTGTTTGGTGCTGTTAAAATATGTTTCCCATTATATATCTGAGGCTGTTACATTTTGTTGTCTACCAACTTTATAGAATCATAGCGATGGAAGGATCATCTAACCAACTACCCAAAAAAGGTTCCTGGCTGGGAGAAGAGCTGCTTTGCAAGTGCACTTCCTTAACAACTTGGCCATCTCAGCTACCTAAAAGCAGTGTACTTTTTTTGCCTGCTTTCAAGCTGGTCTGCCAAGTGACTATGTTAACCATTACACTACATAAAGTAGCAGAAATAATTAACAATACTTATTATCTTCCAAGTAATTGCTATTGAGTAGCATTCCAAGAACATATTCTTGTAGGTCTTTATGAGCCGCCAAAGAAAATCCTTCATGCTGCACTCTTTCCTCTGAGTTAATATTGGGTAAATACCCTATAGCCTGGTGTTGCAGCTAGACACTGGCAGAGTGCTGGTTTCTTAGTGAGAGAACACAGATTTTTGCCTTCAGCCTGGTAGTTGAAAAGGTGGTATGTGTGGGTTTAAACTCCCTCTGGTTGGGCATGTCTGCATGTGCATTTACACCAGCTTAAATTTACTGTGCAGTAAGTGGGAATAGTCTGGCATCTACATGTGCATGTGTTTAAGGTGCATTAACACTGTGTGTGGACTGACTTGGAACTAAAGTTGGTTCCAAGTCTGTCAACACACAGTGTTACTGCATAGTAAGGCATCTACACGTACATTACTGTGCAGTAACTAATTGGACATAAATTTGATACCTGTGTAATGCAGATATCAAATTTATGCTCAAGTTGGCGTAAGTCACCATATTTATGCCAACAAGTATACCTGTGTAGATTCACGCCCATACTCCACAGTAATTTTGGTTACTGCACAGTAAATATGCATGTGTAAATGTGCCCACGGAGGAGGGAAATAAACCCAGGTCTCCCCCTTCCTCAGTGAGTACTCTAAACACTAGCCCAAGGGTGTCAAACTCATCTGGCCCTTTAAGGGCACAGGGCAAATCCATAGGCTAGATCAGGCCCACAGACCAGCCCCACACACCAGATCCAGTACATGCTCTGTACAGGACTGGCCCTGTGTACTAGATCTGGCATATGGGGCTGGTCTATGGGCCTGATCCAGGCTGGGTCTAAATCCAACATGAACAGCTGATCCAATGTGGGCACCATTTGCAGTGAGCACCCCAATCCAGCCTTGTGCACCCTGTGAAGCATGTGTTCAACTGGCTCCATGGTTCTCAGGCAGCACATGGGGCCAGAGCTAGCACATACTGTACATGGTGCACAGGGTCAGTCCGAGATCCACAGGGAGCACCATGGGCTAGATGATAGGGATTGACAGGCCATGTTTTTGACACCCTTGAGGCTCTAATTAAAGTGCCCGTCTCCACCCCCAGAACATTGTAAAACGCCTTCTATTGTGAAGTACTAGGCAAATGCTCATTAGCCTGTCTTAATGTGCATTAACTAAGTAGCATGGTTTTTTTACTGATGCTTTAATGTGCATTAAAATAGGCTAATGTACGTTAAAGCACACATATAGATGTGCCCGTTGGCATCAACTCAGAAAGAATGCCAAGTCTGGGATTTCAGGCACACTCCTGTCTTCAGCATTTTTGGCTGGCTTCAGTATCCCTTTGCTCAGCATACTGAGTGTTGCAAACCCAGTTCTCATATACCCAACTCCCTCCTACATTAAAATACTTGGAACTTAGGCGCTAAATACAGGTTTATGGATTTCACTTCTGGAGCCAGGCAACTAAAAGAAGGATCAGAAAGGTTCAGAATTGCTAGAATAAGACCCCAGGTACCTAAAAGTCAGGCACTGTATTTACCAAACTTGTAGGTGCCTCAGTCCTTTATTGGAGGTAGCCCTTACATTAAAGGGCTTTATAAATAAGTACTCAGATAAACAAGTGCTCTGGAATTATTACTCAGTTTATCCCAATTAAATGCATCTAAGCTGTTCATTTGGGAAAGGTATTTGGTTTCTTCTTGCTGGAGTTGTTTGTTTGTTTGTTTTGCTTGTTTGTTTAAATGAATTATAATTTCAAGACGGCTGTAGCAATAAAACCACTATCTTGTCACTTCATTTACACCTTCTGTGGAGAAGATTAAAGATTGCAACATCTGGCAGTTAGGTTCAGATTTACTGTACCTCCTAGAGGAAAAGGGTGAGGATTGTCTTCACAGCTCCTGATCAAATTAGCCATATGGCCTCACTCTGCTCCTAAATTCCATTTAGGAACCAGATTCTCTTTCCATTAAACTCAACAGTAAAATTACCATGACTTCAAAGAGACATGAGGGAACTCTAAGCATCAATTCTGTCATCCTTTGTTCTTTTCCCCCTCCCTACTTTTCAAGAGTACTATTCAGAGCTTCACGATCTGTTGCTACTAGTGAAAATACATATATATTATTTATTTTATGACCTGTCTCCTACAGCACAGTCTTTCTGCCCTGAGTGCATTGAGAGAATGGATCTATATCAGATTAGACAATGGTCTAATTGTCCAAATTTAGAAGGAATCAGCTCAGGTGTGTTGGCGGTCGCAGATGGAATGATATGAAATCTTATCAGAGTGCTGATCTACTTGGTAAACAACTGATAGAGTTAATGCCACAGCCACACGAGGACACTACATTGAATTAAATATCAAAAAGAATTTCAGTTTAATTTCAATAAAGAGTACCAGTTGGACACCTTTGGTGCTGGAAAAAGCTATTTATACAAAGGATACAGCATGGTCTGAGAGAGAGAGAACTTCTCCCATATCATTCCACTAATATGACTGAAGCTACTCATGATCCTCTAAAAGGAAATTCTCAAGCTTATTCAGGCTTCATTCGGTCACCTGAGACGACCAACTTGGACAATATGACAGTATCTGATTCTTCTAAGTTTTGCAAGCATGGTATTGAACAGTTTTCTCTCTAAATTTATCTTTGCTTCTCTGAAACATAAAATTAGGTGTCTAAATATACTTTATGTATTGGTATGTTTAATTTTATTTTGCCCAAAACAAACATTTAATTTTGTGTTCTTCGGTCTGCCACAGAATTCTGAAAAAAGGGTGTTATCTACTTTCACTTCCAATGAACAATATCACATTATAACAAAATCTCTGAAAGCCTTAAAATTCTTGAAGTTGAAATGGAACTTAAAGACTGCCAGGAAGATAACACCACAAGTCCAGTTTTCTAGAAGTGTATTACTTAACTATGCAGTTAATGGATAATTTAGAACAAATCAGTCTCATAAGTGATATTTTGAAATGGAAAATGTAATCATGCTTATCTGTAATGCTTTGGCATTTGTAGGAGAAAGGGAAAAGCTAATTTTAGCTTTTACTTTGAATTTCATCTTAAAAACTTGCTTAGCTTGGCTTTATTAAACATACCATTATCCACCATTACATTTAACTATATTATGTTGCCTTACTATATAAGCCAACATATTCTATCATTCCAAAAAGGAGTAAACTGCAAAAACTCAAGCTAAAATGAGCTAAAAACTAAAGCAAAAATCACTCGGGCCAATTGTAACAAAGAAGAACAAGACAGAGATCAAACTATGGTATGCTGGTAATGCAACATTCCTTAAAAAGTCTGTGCACTAATATTTCTGCATTCCAAGGTCTTGTCAAATAGCTGAAATATCTAAGAATATGTTTCATTCATTACTAAAAACTACATTAACTGATTAATGTTAAACGCACAAAACACCAGAACATTTAAAAAAAATAATTCCTACCACAAGACTTTTTCATTATTTTACGTAAACATTTCATTATATTAAGTTTGTTGACCTTATTCAATTAAATAATAGAAGAATCTGTGCTTTAGCCCAATAAGGAGACCAGATACCTACCCCAAAAAGCATCCATTATGAAAGATGTATCTTGCAGAGGTTCACTATGAGTAAATAGCCTCAGTTGGATTATTTGTGGTCTTCAGTGCTCACAAAATTAATCCCCAAGGGCTTTACCCACTTCCCATTGGCTTCAATGGGAATGAAGTCATGCTTTAAATATGCATTACACATGCCTTATACTCACTATTCTCAATTAGTGTTTTTGCTTTAGCATACATAAAAGTATGGCTACTGTGCCCCATTAATCATACTTGAGACATGTACTTCAGATGTGCTTCTGGTGTAGTGTGTCAAAATTAGCATTGCTGTAGGAACTTTAAAGTCTTTTGACATTTCTGACAATTGATTCCTGATTATTCTGTTTACATTTGGAATTTTTATATTACATATTATTAATTCTTTTTTTTTTTTAATTAATACCATTCTTCTAAAAAATAGGGTGGTAGAGAAACAATTTAAAATAAAAACACAGGTCAGTGAAGTGTAATTAAAACAAGGTTTGAAAAGATGGATGCATAAAGTTACAAGCCTGCATCCTTATGAGAAGGCATATTTGAGTATATGGGATTTTTATCTATGGATGTAAACAAGTATTTGTATAAGCTTGTCCATCATCATGTCAAAACTTCAATTTGATGTTTTCTATGGTAATAAGCAAAATTTTTATGATAGGGTACAAGACCAGACACACAAATCTCTCAGAAACATAAGACTGAAGGGGACCTCTCAAGCCATTAAGTCCAGTTTTCTGCATTTAAAGGCAATTATAAGTATTAAGTATCCATAGTTCATCCATACCAGGGTTGTCCAACTAGTGGCCCAGGGACCACATGAAGCCTGAGAGAACCCAGCATTTGGCCTGTGGGTCCTTACAACCACCTCTGCTACTACCACATGGCATCAGAGGGCCCAGGGGGTGGCCACTTACACATCCCCAGAATACAGAACACCCCCTTGGTGAGAGGCAAGCCCCCCCACCCAATCCGTAGGAAGGCCCCTGGGCCCATGGCCAATCAGCAGCAAGGGGCGTGGCCACTGCAAAAAGGCCACCTCTTTCCCCCCTGGCTAGAAACTAGCTCTCGGGACAGCCAATAGAATCATGAAGACAAGTGGTTGACATGAATTTCCACCAATGAACTGAAAAACAGGACTTTTTTCAGTCCAGTTCTCAATGAGAAAGACAACAGTATGAAACAGGACCAATGGCCACCCTAATGCAACCTGTGTGGTAGAGGGCAGGGAGCTGTGCCACCAGTGCAGCCTGCATAATAGGGGAAGTGGTGTGCTACTGTAGTGTGCAGCCTACATGGTTTGCAGTTCAGGACCCACGTGCCTGTGTTGCATGTTGCTCTTTCCCCCTGCATGCTAAAGGTAGACAGTCCTAATCAGCCCTGTAGCTTCAAAGCACTCAGTAGGGGACAAAAAAACTCGCACTATGCCATGGGGATAAAAAAAAAACAGGATGGCCACCAATGCCTTGCCATGTCAATGGTGGTGAGTTTATTAGGTTTATATACAGATAAACGATAGGATGATGGCCTGTGCAAAACCCCCCAGTCATGGCTAATCAGAGTACAGGGGAAAACTCCTTCCTGTCCCCAACTATGGTGATCAGTTTGCCCCAAGTGCCTGAGAAAGGAGACAAACTCTGACCTCCAGCTGTAGCCAGTAACCAACACTTCAAAGAAGGTTGACCCTGCAGCATTAAAATCAAATATATTTAATCAGGGGAATAAATTATTCCCGGCTCTTGTAAGCAAACAGCAGAAACCATGAAGTATGTTGTAAGAAGCTCTGTCAGAATCTGTGCACCACCTCATGGTACCTAAACTTGGTCGATCCTAGGGAAGAATCAGTGAAGAAGGTAGCAAGGAATTTTTACCTCATCCATCCTTCACATTATTGAAAACTGCCTAACTTACATAAATATGTAATTTTGTATAGTGTATGATCCTTTTATATGTTAGAATCATAGGAATAAGAAGGACCCCAAAGGTCATCTAGTTCACACATGCCCCCACCTCCAGCACAGATGCAAAATTCACTATTCCTAAACTATTCCGGACAGATAAAGGTGTGTGTGGTTATCTAGTCATCATGTATGTATTCACCTATGTGTTCATATAAAACATGCACAATTTACCCTCCTAATATATTCTTCTTATTAAAGCATATATTTTCTCTTTATAGTGTGACTAAACTTAGAAAGGCATGTATAAGTCAGTAAATGTGAGGGCCGTTTGGAAGGTACTGTTTTCTAAGAAGTTGCTCAAAACCATAACAATTTAAAAATGAGATATATTTTGGTTTCCCCATTTATGTAAAGACTATTGCAAAATTCTTAGCATGCCTATTCAATGAAGCAGTTGTTCTTTACCATGACTTGGTTTTCTGTTATAATAAACATGTACATACTGTTGAATGCAGCCTATTCAAATTATTCTTCTAATTGAATGCAAGTGAGTCATTGTTGCCTTCTGCTTTAACCAGTTATGTGAAGTATAACTGCAAAATATTTTAACTTCAAACCACGATCATGGAGTTCATTACAAGCATTGGCCAGATGTTCCAGATAAGATTCTCTGCTTACTACAGAACTTTCAGTTAATTTTTGGATGTCTAACTATTTTGGTTAAAAGACAATCTGATACTTTGTTGCCAAATGGGCTTTTTTTTTCAAAATTACATACTGTTTCTCATAAATAAAATTTATTTGTTGTTTTTTCTTCTTTAGCCATTTTTATAGCCTCATTTGAGATGTCTGGAGAGGGCATGAGAATAACTTTTGATGTTCTGGATGTAAATGGGGAAAGGTTACCATTATTACAACCTTTAAATAACATTTTCTAATAGCAGTGTGTTTCACTTAAGAGGGATATGTAGTTTTGAATCCTTTGGTAGTGTGTTCTGTATCTTTGTCAAGTCTTATGCAAGGCAAATGTATTGTCAAAGATTCCATTTTTTTTACGTGTTGGGGGAGAGGAGGTAGATGTCCCTAAGACCTGTACCATAAGGTATCCTAAATCATGGCATTTAAGGTTATTATGTATCTACAGTCATTAAAACAATTGGCTACAGGCCATAATTTATAACTTAGCTGTATAATGTTTTAAATAATCTTGCTTTCATTCAGATTAGTACTTGCATTTGATTAGTTTACTTAGTGATTCAGTACTTGCATTTGATTCACAACAATTAGCTTTAACAGGTGAGAAGGATTACATGGAGTGCTGTACTAGCCGTGATGGTCCAGAAGATGTATGAAAGGCAAGGATTTTTTTTTATATCTTTTATTGGACCAACTGTATAGTTGGGAGAGCAGTTGGACAGGTTTTGGGGCCTCAAATGCCCTTCCTCATGTGTGCAAGAGAAGCAGATGCAGTTGCTGAGTTGAACATCAGGGAAAAGACTCCATGCAAATGCAAACAATCTGCTTGGAGGAGTGGAGGAGGGGTGTGGATTAGGAGTGAACGGGTGTTAACAGTAGCTGTTATAAAGACAAAAGAGGTCTATAAATGCAGGAAAAGGATCCAATCTCTACATCAGCATTACCGGCTGCTTCTTTGGCACCCACTCCACCCCAGCTCCCTTTAGTGGGGTCCAAGTGATAATTCACTGAGTTCTTATGTCAAGGTCATTAGTCCAAGTAGAGATTGCCATTCCCCCAGTTATGATTTTCTCCCTCCCATGTGACCTTTCCAATGGACCTGGTACCCAGGCAAATATCACTTCCTCCAGATGCTTCTACATGGTTCTACTACCACTCGGTGAGTACTGATAGAGGTAGTTTCCTTCACTTCTAGTTCTGACTCTGGTTACATGCCCAAGCAGGACTCAAGGAGAATTTTGATGCTTCTAGGATAATCTGAATAAATCTGGATAATTGGGCATGTATATGAGTTTTTTCTACTGCCTTTTTCTCCATTAGGCCAGTCAAGCGAAAAATCCAGCCTTCATGATACTCGACTGATCAACCAACAGATTAACAGCTGAAGGCTTTTGTTTTCTCCTTTATGGCATATTGGCCATGGAGCTTCTATCCGGTTCAGGTCCCCAAACACTGGACTGTTTATCCAATATCCTGGTTCTCCATGTTGTCCTTGCAGCTGGGTGCTGTCCATCTTGAGAGTCAACTTTCCAGCTTGGGACCTAAGCTCATGCATCCAGCTTCACATGGGTTTGCCAGCTTGCTTGGGGGTGTGGTTTCCTCCACCTGTTGTGGAAAATGTTAATGGTTTTCTGGACCAGATAAGGAGTTGTGAGGGGTCAACTTTATTTTATCAGTGTTTGAGTCAGCTCCATATATTTTTCTTGACATGCTGCAACGTTCTCAACTGTCTAACATTACATTGTCCTTTAATAGTGCAATCAAAGACCCCACCAGGTTACTGTGGCAAACCCAGCATCAAGATTCCTACCAATAAGAGAGCGAAATGAAAGCACTGAGTTCATCTGAAAGAGACAGAAGTTTATTATCTCATTACCCCACCCATCCGCTCTAGTTGTAGTGGCAGCTAATGAGAATATGTGTTTATACAAATCCCAAAGAGAGAGAACTGAGACATGAGGACATAGGTCCTTATCAGTAAAACAGTCTTACTTCTCTGGAAGCTCACAACTTAGAATTGATAAGTATCCAGCCCTACTATTATTTTAAGAACTTTAAGCAGATCACATCTCTCACTGTGGACCTGCCCAAATATCATGCAGACCCTCTATTCTCTCTGATATTAGAGCAATGGCTAAAATGGGACTTCTGCATTAGATGCTTCAGACACCACTTCTCACTGTGGTGGTCATGGTGGTGGCCACTAAGGTAGTTACTGGCTCCAGGGCTCTGGACTTCTTCAAGAGAGACAGATGATTGTGGAGGATTTCCTATTTAAGTAGCTTTTGAAAGCTAAAACTGTCGAAGCCTTTCACCCTCTCATGAATTCACAGGCTATTCTATGCTTCTTGGGGAGTATATGCCTCCACCTATTACAAGCATTGGTATCAGCCATATTCTTGCACCATGGGCCCACACAGGTACCCTCTAATTTCCGGCCAACATGCAGAAGCATTTAAGGTTTCATAAGTGCAAATCCTTGATTGTTTATCAGAACATTTTCTATCTTGGGTCTTTCAGCAGACATGGAGTTTGTTGGTATGATTAAAGTATGCACAGCCAGTTTCTTTGCTTGATGCCTTCCAAAACTAATTGGCCTGCTTACAGGCCAGTTGGACCCAAACTACTAATTGGCCCTAAACAACATCCAGCCATTTGTCCTTTATTTGATAGTTCATGAATATTCTATAAAATGATGCGTGTTAACCACTGCACAGTATCGCTCCTCACCCCTTTTCCAGGCACACTTCTCATAGAGCTTGCTGTAGAAGGAAGTCCATACCTTGTTGCATTGAATATGGAATCCAGAGCAGGGGAGCATACCAATTCTGAAACTACGTTCAGCAATATTGCCAAGTTTATAAATCACTTACAGTACAACCCTCAAAAATCAATGAGAGTATATCTGAGAGTACTAGGTCACATGGCACTAGATGCATACATCACTCATGCCAGACTTCACCTTTGTGGAGGGTGATAAATGGACTGCAATCCTTGCCAAGAAAGTATCATATAAACAGGCCAGTGCAGATGCTCCAAATGTCTTGTCACCTCCTGAACTTGTGAGAGAATCTCACTAAAATGGTATTCAACTTTTACCTCTTCTACATACAAGGTGCATCTACACAAGATGCTACATAGCTACAACAATGTAGCATCAATGAGTACTAACTGTGACACCACTGCTACTGTGCAGTAGCAACAAGCTACTCTGCAGTAGTACTGGAAATGACCCATGTGCTGCCAAGACTGCGCAGTACAGGTGAGTACTGCACAGTCATTTAGAATTCAATACTGTACTTTGAATTCAGACACATATTAATTCCCTTGGTGTATTCAAGACATATTCCTTCTTTAGCTAAACATCAGCTTCTAAAGCACTGATGATCTCAGGGGGCATGTCTACATGTATGCTTTAATGAATAGCATCCTATTTTACTGTGCATTAGAGTCATGTAAAAAACCATGGGATTACACTAATGCACAGTAAAATAGGCTACTGCACATTTAAGTGTCACTGAAAAAACATGCACATCCATTACTGCACATTAAGGCAGCCTGATGCACATTTCTTTAGTACCTTACATTGGAAGTACTAAAGTTATGCACATTTGAAAAAGCTCTTTAATGCACATGTAGACATGTCCAGGGAAGTATAGTCAAGTCTTTAGTATTGAGATCTGCTACATATCCAAACAGACATTAGTGCTAAGTTAACTAAGTATTGCCTGTTATCATCAGATCTTGCTAATTTCATTCCCCTTTGGCAGAAGTCTTCTCCATGGCTTATTGCTCAGGAGATGATAACATAGATATTTTATATATGATCTATTTAGTTTTGGATGTCCACCTATAAAGGATGATTCTGCTTCCTTAGTTGAAGGCAGCCTCTGATGAAAATCCCATTGCAATGAATCTTTGGATCTTAGCACCAAAAAAATAAGATGATAAATCTGTGTTTAACTGAAATTTCTATTAATACAGTTTTCTAAGATTCACAGATGTGGCACTCTCTAGAGACTGAAGAAGCATTCAGAATTAGAAGTAGAACCTGATATCCAAGATTTTGTGTTTGCTGTCGTTAGTTTGATTTTACTATGCTCTGCAGAAAAAGAAAATGATGTTTCTTTTCCATAGAAGATAATTAATATAATCTTTAATTTTGGAAAGTAATTATCACAGTTCTAGATGTTCTCAGTTGGAGGGAACTTCCAAAAATGGTGCATTTCTCCATTGCCAGGGGTTGACAGATCTGTTTCTGGTCTCAAACTTCATGTAGGCTGAAGTATCATTGTAATAGATGTGTGGCCCTTGCTATCCAAAGGAAAAAATCTTTCAAAAGCAGAATATAATTAAATATAAAAAAGCACTACACCATTAGTTCTAACTGCCATGTAATGTCATTGAAAGTCAGCCTGTTAACCTAATAATCCTCATTAGTAGACATATCTGATGTTCATAAGAATAATAAAAGTGATAGCCTTAGGTTGTGCAAAAAGATCAGAATTGTTACAATGTAAAAGGCACTCCTTCAACACAGGAAACTTTGAGCACTGAACTTTAAGTGAGTCAGCTGCAGCTAGCCAACATATAACAAATGGGGAGTTGTTTTCTGTTTTCTTATCAGAATGACAGTACACATGGGGGGATTGTACCATGACTGTTTACATTCCATTTGACTAAAAGATTTGCAATACAACTCAACTTGTTAATTTGATGATTATTTGTGTTTAGCTTCAGACAAGACGGATGAAGAAGGAAAGGAAGTTATTCATCAAGCCTGCCAACTGTGGTGTGACAATGGTCAATTTATACAATGATTGTGAGTGCTGAAACAAATGAGGGGAAAAAAGCAGGGTTATTGAACCAAAACTGTTAAGAAAACAAATGTATATTTTGTAAAACTAATTCTAAGGTCATTAGAGAGAGGATCAAGGCAGAAAAAAGGGGAAAAACCGTATTACAAATGGTGCAAACTTCCACTGAAATCATAGACACTTCACCATGTGATTGATCAGAATATACACTGGGAATGGCAAAACAAATATCAATACACTTGTTTATCAACCCTGATCTTTTCAGAATGAAAAGTTAGAATTATACAAACTGGAGATGGGGAGGGAGGAATTGACTGTATTTTCTGAAAAAAAAGGAAAGAACACAAGGCAAAATTCACCTGGTTTCCAAGTGAAAGTGGGATTTTACCTTGAAATTCCAAAACTCAGTGGAAAATTATATCATTTGATTTTGCTAGGTCTACATTGAGCAAGTTATTCAGTATATTAAACTTGCCTTCATCAGACAGATATTTTACTGAGGCATCTTTCAGGAACTTTTTTTTTATTAGATAGATTGTACAGTGATGGTCACTGCGTAATCAGGGTACAGGCGACCCTCACCAGTCAAGAGGGGATATGTTCTCGTATCCCCCTCAAATGGCAAAATCCATGAATAAGGCACTGCATTCATGAACGCCATCTGCGTTCATGAACTTAGTGCCCCCAGCAGCTGGGGGGGTGGGGGCGCCATGGCTGCTCTGGCAACGGTGGGAGCGGGTGGCGGCAGAAGCGCGGCAGCGGCAAGTGTGAAGTTCCCGAGGAGCTCCTTTAAGTGTATTTAAGAAGTGGGTTCAGCTTTCACAAATATTTGAAACTGCGAATGCCGAACCTGCAAATAATGAGCATTTCCTGTACTAGTAAAAACTTATTTTTGAAAAAGAATTACCCTTGTGCTAAGAGATTATGTATTTGTCAAGGTGATAAGCTGATGTGAATAAGTAAATTCAAATTTTATGATACAGAAATTGTAACCAGTGAGGATCAATAGAGAATAGATTAAATTTAACACACATAATCTGTATTTGTATTCAGCACACCTCACTTACACTTAAAAAAATATTTTTCTCTCAAAATTGATTGACCATTTTATTTAATGATATGCCTTTCTTTAGAGTGTTTCGAGACACAGGATACTGCTGTTCTTAGAAGTCATTATTTGAATTGTTGTCATCCTCAAACATGTTACATTAAATAATTTACAAAAACAAGCAAACAAATAGAAAGAAAGATTTGTATAAACTAAATTGTTGAAGGAGTCTTCAGCTTGTCAAGTCACAAGTTGGTAAAATAGAAGCCGAAAGTTACCACCTATTTTTGCATGTGATTTATTTGAGGAATTATTGAAAGAGATGCCAAGACTGGTGTCTCACTGCTGCCTATGCCATCTGAGTTGTACTGAGACACCACTGGCCTTTATTCCTTTTTTGCTTTGTCTAATAGGAGTCAAAGTTAAACCAGCCAAGACAACTCTATCTTTTGTACCAAGCTTGAGAGTCTGCAGTGCCGGATTGCAACATGCTGAGGCCCTAAACTATGTCCAGTTTAAGAGGCCCCATATGATCAAAATAATCTATGATATACACAAAAATGGATTTTCATGACATTTTAAGATGAATTATTGTTATGTCTGTACAAATTTATGAACTAAATATGAATAATAACTATAGAGCCACATTATGTATATTTTTGTCATATTAGAATGCAAATGTCCAGGGTTTTTTCTTCTTATTGTGAGACCCTAAAATGTAGTTTAAGTAGTTTAAGCCTAAATCTGGCACTGAAAATCTGTGACCATAAAGGCAATTTAGAAACAATGTTTTAAACAGCCTCAGGGGTAAAAAATTGTCAGGTTTCAGATTGCCTGACAAAACTATGTGTCATGCCATGATTTGCTAGCAGCTAATTTACAAGTGAAAGTATGCATCAGAGACAGAAGTTTCATTTTCTGAATAAACGGTATTCTAATAATGGTTTTCTTTTCCCTCTTACCTCATGAGAGAGTTTTCCTTGTTTCTTTTAAAAGAAACTGGATCGGATTTCAACAGGAACAGCCCAAGACCATTTAGAAGCGACTCTCTCTTTTTCCCAACAAAAAATAATACTAATCAAAAAGGAGAAGGGGAGTTTCTTCCATAAGAAACCATACAGCTAGAGAGAAGAAACAGAAATTGTTATATAAATTACATAAGTTCCATTTTAAGTTTCAAATGTCTTGAATGTTTTTTCTCTTTATGTGTATAGTAGAAGGTTAAAAAGATAGGGAGTGCCACAGTTGCAATAAGCCAGTGATCACTTGACATGAAACCTCAAACCACAATTAGCAGCTGAATGTTATAAAAATGAGCAAGAGTATTATTAACACTTTTTGCATTTACTGGGCATGCAACTCCACCTTTCAACATAATTTTCATGATTTACGATTGACTCTGGTGACCAAACACCGCAGCACAGTTCCTGAGGTATCCTGGAGCAGTAGATACTGTCTTTCAAATAAGACCAAATACTGTGCTTATTTAAAAACAAAACAGCTAACACTACACCAAAAAAAAAACCAACAAAAAACTCAGAACATACACATACCCCTCTAATCAATTTATTTATTTCAAAAGTAGTATTAACTCCTGCTCTTTAAAATTATGATTTAGATAAATAGGTTTTTTACTTCCTAACTTAAAATGCTACATAGCAAGGAACTGCTTAGAGATTGATGCCTCATCCAAGCAGTAGAAGTGCATCAAACTTTAAAACATTTAAAACAATTAAATAGGTGAGAATAAATTTGTATGTATTTCATTGGTAATAGGAAAGGATCTAAATGTCAATCATCATAATTATTAGTAAATACTTAAGCAATGCATGATGCTAGAAAGGACCAAGGTAAACTGACATGTTAGTGCATGTTAAGGAGGAGGAAGCCATCCACACAAACAGGGTCAGCCCAACTAGTGCAGTTAAGATCCTGTCACAATTTACAGTATAAAACCTGCTTACTCCAAAATTGATACACTTCTGGGCTAATTTTTATGAAACATGTAATGATACCAGTTGTGAGGAGCATGGTATTCAAAACACAAAAATCTGCTTCCGTTCCTTCCTAAGATTTTGTTAGCTATGTTTTGTCATAGTGAGGTGTGGGAGAGTGGGATAACAATATTCAAATAAGCTAGTTCATGTTGTTTTCTTTTTAGATATCTTAGAACAAAAAGAAAAACACCATTAGAATTCATTGTTTAAAATTTTGTTAGTGAGAGATATGATAATTTTGTCTGCTTCTACAGATTTTGAGGAATCGTGGTAATCAGAAATTAAGGATGATGATGGGGTTAGAACTTTAGCTTCCAATTTTCTTGCTCTGATTTGCTTATAGGAGTTTCTAGTTTGTAGCTATTAGTTTACAGGAGTTTCAGTATTTCAGTTTTTGTGCATCTAAAGTTAATGGCAAAGTAGACAGTTACTACTACATGGTCACATTGATTTTAAAAGTAACCTTAAATTTGGGTGCCCAGTTTTGGCTATTAAGTGGATGCTCAGGCTATCAAAGGCTTTGAGCAACTGCAATTCACACTGGAGCTATTCTAATACAGTAGAATAATGGAAAATGCTATTTTTACTTGCGTGGAAAAAGAAGAGTATAAAAAAAAAAAAAAGCTCATCATTCAACGGTTTGTATTAACTGTTATCTTCTCCAAGATAATTAAGATGGAGATAAAAATTCTTAATACTTCAAAGAGTGACACAGTACTTACAGCAGAACTACATTGAAATATAAGAATGAAATAGGTGGTGAACTACATGTAATATAAAAATTGGGTTGGAGTGCTGTTGTAGCCATCATGATTCAGCAATATATAGGTACAGCTGGGCCAATAACAGGTAACACCAAAAGGACCCCTTATTTGTTTAATTTTAAAATGAGGGACAAAAGTACCAGAAGACGTTCTACCATACTCTGACCTCTTGGGCTACAGCTATCCTTGACTTTTACACATTAGATTTGAGTCAGTTTTATAACCATCTATTGCAATACAATAAGGCCATCAGCTTTGTGCAAAAGGAAAAAACCCACAGCATTAGAGATCAGAATGGTCCAGTACTAAGCTGAGCACACAGATATTTACCTTAACATTTGTTTAGATCAAGTGTGCTCAATCTCTGGCTTGAGGGCCAAATGTGGCCCATGGAGCCATCACATCTAGCCCTTGGGGCTCCCCGTGGGTCTGGAAATTTGACAGTGGGGGAGCAGTGACCAATACTATGGCCACCTTCTCCCTACCAATTTCCCAAAGCCCAAGCCCTGTGAAGGTGGTCGGGGCCAAGCAGGCTGGGCTACAACCCCTTCCCCTGTAAGGCCAGGCCACAGCCCCTCTTCTGGATCAGCGATGTCATACCCCCTTCCTCCCGGGAGGCCAGGTTGTGGGCTGGCCACACTCCCTCCTCACCCCCTGGTGAGAACAGTGCTGGGCCATGCCTCCTTCCATCCCTGCTGGGTGGGTTGGGACCTGGCTACACCCCTTTTCTCCTCTGCCCCCTTCCCCCAGGGCCACACATGTCCTTTTCCTTCTTGATGAGGTCAAGCTCCTTTCCCCTGTGGAGTTGTTGGGGCCAGCCTACTCCCTGCTTACTTCCATGCTGTCAGATGGTGTCTGCTGTGCCCTCACAGGCACCAGATCTAGAGCACCAGCTGGATAATCTAGAGCACCCACAGACAGACTGGGTACTTTCAATCTGCCCCACTGGGCAAAAAGGGTCAGCACTGCTGGTTGGAATGATCCTTAAAAATTAGCTTAATTTTCCCCCAGAGTTCTTTGCTACCCAACCTCTAACCTGAGGTAAAGAACAGCATGAACTTTTTGCAATCGCTGTTACTCAAAATGCTGTCTTGCTGCTTCTAGAAAATAAAGCTTTAGTCAAACTTCCAGTTTATTCATATGACTCCATCAGAGGATTCCATGGTACCCGAGTCTTCTTCAATGCCATTTTTAGCATTGTGTTTTGAATTACTGTATTAAGAGATAATTTTTTTCTATTTTCTCCCTGACTTGGAAGATGCAAAGTGAGTTCAGAATCCTTCCTAGTGATTCAATATAAATGTTTTGAAGGTAAGACTTAGACCTCTTGTCTAAGCTTTCCCACAAGTGAAACAAACTGGTCTGGAACATGCCGATCTGAAAATCATTGAGAAAACATGAGTATCCAAAAGATACTATAAATAAATAGTAGTAGTGGAACAATGTTCCTAAATATATTCTGTTCCACCAAAAGCTTGCTTACATTTGCTGATAAAGAAATATTGTTGAGTCTAATACATAGATAGATTAGATATTAAACATCATTTCATTTTCACTACCTCTTTATAAACCAGACTAAACCTTGCCAAGGAAGATGACAACAGAATAGATTTGACCTGTATGTTACTCTTGAAGAAAAGGCAGAGTTTAAAAGTAAGGAAGAGGTTGATGAGTCCCAATATTCCTTTGAAGACAATTTCAGAGCTCCAGAATTCTTCTTTCATTTTATAAAGCTTGCATAATAAGAATTTTGGACTGAATTTGGAGAGAAACTCAAGGAGAATTTTGATGCTTCTAGGATAATCTGAATTCCCCAAAATTATAGGGTACCTTTGTGTTACTTGTGACTCAGGATATCATGGTGATAGGCAACTAGATTAAATAAAAGTCTTTTGATAGGTAAGGGTATAAACAGATGTCATCAAATGAAACAAATCAGCTGTGCCAGGATGTATCCCTTCACTGGGCAACACACATATCACCCATTGTCCCCGCTTTGATCCTACAATGGATGATGTGTTCCCTGCTCACAGAGGCATACTTGGTGATTCCCTGGGGTGCATCTCTCCACTTGCAGAGACATGCCCCGGGGAATCTCCTCAGAGATTCCCCAGGGCACATCTCTAAGATAAGAAAACTGGGCAGGTGCTCCTGCGGCTTGAGGAGGCCAATACTGCACTGTTCCTCTGGGATTGCCTGCCCAGGGAGGTTGGAAAGCATGGGCAGCTCCAGGCTGCCTGTTGTCTCCCACCACAAAGCTAACAGATGGCTACCACAATCAAGCGGCAAAAACTATTACCATCTTTTGTCAGGCCACAGATTTTTTGCATTTGTGGCACAACAAATGGTGTAGACGTCTGTTTGCTTTCTGTTTGTGCCTCCATAAAAATTGTTACAGCAGTACAAAAGCAAAATGTCTGTTGTAATCTAAATTTTTCTGTACACAAAGCGCTGCAGAATGCTTCAGGCAGAAGGGCCTGAACCCTGGCTGTGACTCTGGGTGTGAAGGAAGAGTTAGATGTGCGTAGAAGAACAGAGATGAAAAAATGAGAAGGGATTGTAGACTGGGAGTTATGAGGGCTATGGGAAAAGACCTGAAAGAAAAGATGAGAGTAGGATAGGGGTGTTAGCAATGCAAGCGTAGATATTTGCTCTGGAAAGGTTTCTAATGAAGAAGAAATCACTAATGTTGCAGGAAAGTAATTGATCTAAGCAAAATGTGACAGCTGCCCTTAATGTAAGGATGGGAGTCAGCAATGAGAGAAAAAACAAACAATATTGGGGGGGTGGCAGAGAAACAAAAAAATGAAACCAAGAAAGACAAAATCAGAGCATGGAGAGGGGGGAAAAAATCTAGATGTCTGCTGTAAATTTGCAGAGGAAGGAGAGAGAACATGAGACAGGGAATAGGATAGTGGAGAGTATGCATGGGGAAAAACAGCTTTGAAGGGACATATTTAGAGAAACATTTTAATGTCATTCGTATTGTGCATTTACAGTGATCTATTGTACAGAACAGACAGCTACTGTATTTGGCAGCAAATATAAATGTCATTGAATTATAGGAAAACTTTTTATCTAAAAATTATGTAAAATCACAACTAGGAAATGTTGGGAGTTTGGGCGTGGTGACTGGAGAATGCTGGGGGTGTGGGCAGGGTGAGTGGGGAGCATTGGGAGACTGAGCATAGCTCAAATCTTTTATTCAACTCTGGTGCCAGGTTCATTCCTGTGGCACCAAGTGTCAGTGCTATTTTTCTAGCTACTAGGTACAAACCAAAGAATACTGAAAGCTAAGCATCTTTGTGCATCTGTTGGCATCTGCATGTGTGCTTACAGCTTAGACAAATTGCAAAGGGGAAAGGAGTGTATTTGATTTAGTTCCTAGAAACTTCTCATTTTATTGCCTTATAAGTGGGACAGGCCAAGTCACAAAATGTGGCAGACTATTCTAATACCACAGGGAAAGCAATTATTTAGAGCAGGGGTTTTCAACCTTTTTGGATCAGTGTACCCTTGGTGGCCAGATGCAGAGTGGAGGGGCAGGTGTGGTGTGCAGCTGGATACAAAGAGATGGCGGTCCCTGCGTACGAGTTTCCCCTAACCCTGCGTCTGGACAGGCAGGTGGCGCCTATGCGGCAACCCAGGATGGTATGTGGCAGTACTTCGTCCCTGCCCACCTGCACGTACCCTGTAGGGCCTTCTCAAATACCCACAGGGATACATGTGCTCCTGTTGACAGCCCCTGATTTAGAAAATAAAGCCACCTCTCTTCCTCACTTTCATGCATCTTTCCAACCTACTCAAACTGCCATTTACATAAAAATCATTATTTTATGTTGCATAGGTAAAACTTTATTTCTAAAATTACCACTTCGTTGTGCAAGTATCCTTACAACTTTAAAGATCTATCACCAGGCAGGTTTACCTTCCTCTCATCCTCATACAATACAGTGTTCTTTTCTGCAGCCACTGCTTAAGCTGATGGTGAGTGGGAAGTTTGCTTTTGTGTTTCCATTTTCTGAGGCACCTTCTTCCCCTTCATAATGTTCCACAGGGCTACTGTGGTAAGGCTGCTGCCACGTTCTCTCTTGTCCTGCAAATACTGAACTATCAATATCAGTATATCTGTACTTCAAATATCAATGTTACTTTCCATTTCATTCAGTTTCACCTTTTTCTCTTCTTCTCTTCAGCATTTTGCAAATTGTTTTTCTTCTTGCACACAGCTTTGACATGATGCAACTGCCTGCTATTATCCAGTGTCCTTTGCCACAACCAATAAAAGTGTTTATAGACCATTTGCTGCATACTGCACTGTCTGCATACAAAATTAATCAAGTGTACATATGAAGGCAGAGTTGTTCTGGATTGGGTATACAATAGCTGGTATAAACTCACTAGACCAAGTCATCCAAGTGAATGATTAAGTGCAAGACTAGAATATGCCCCAGTCAGCTAGCACCCAAGGGAGGTATTCAGAATACTGATTAAGGCTGGCATCCATAGACCATGCTAAGAAACTAACTATGGTGAAACACATCAAACAGTCGCATTCATATGTAGAAATTGATCAAGGGCTCTTATATCTCAAGTCCTGCATACTTAATTAATAGACAGAGTAAAAGTGACTGGTATTAAGGGACTAAGTAGGAGGAATCACATCAGTTACAATCTTTTCCTGAATTCTTTTCACCAAGAAAAATGTGTTTATAAGCAAGTGTCTTGCCATTTCATCTTCCTCCTGCAGCACAGTGGGGAGAATAGGAGACTAGTGATGAGCATCAAGGGTTAGACACATACAAGGACCTAGGTACCTAAAATATAGATCTTCAAAATCCTTAACTCAGCTGCAGCCTACCCCTGAAGCATCTAGGCCTCTAAGAATACGTCTATCCTGCTGCTTAGGGTTGATTTTTCTGCTGGCCTCATAGTCACCAACTATCTACATTGAAAACCCATAAGCATGTCCACAGTGGTGGTCCAGACTGACACCTGAAAGCTCTTACAGGTATGAGGTTCAGCCTCCTCTTAGCCTGCTCCTTCCTGCAGTATTTCTGGAACTCACGTAGGCATTTCAGGTTGTGAATACAGGTAGTTCCTCAGTAACAAGTTGCAACTTCCTGCTCCAACTTCTGGACCTTTGTCTTCTATTTCCTGTCCGTACTGCCCACAGAGTCAACCACAGGAAAGGAAGCAAGGAGTATTCAGACTGACTTGCATAAGACCTCCACTTGAGGGACAAAATCACAATCTGGACAACTGTTTTGCAGGCTGCCCAATACACAGATAGGGAAAAGTATCTCCAGTTGATTGAAGACCACTCCCAGGGTCACCCCTAACCTGACATCCCTGAGGTTTCATAAATGAAGGTTCCTCTGTGTCTGAAAGTTTGCTTTTCAACATGCCCAGAACTATTCACAGTGTATAAATGTTCACACCTCAGCTCTGCCAGAGTCGCTGCTCCCAATGCAGTCGTAAGCTTTGGGTAAGAAAGTGTTAGTTAGAGAGGGAAGACTTTTATTGAAAGAAAGTTCAAAGCTACAAAGGAATACGCCCCCTACAAAAATATTATCAGGAAGAAAATAAGCCTGGAGTTTGGAAAAAGAAATAAACCATGTTTGCTCCATTACTTAATTACAGTTGTACCTAGCATAGTCATAGTATCATTGGATCAGTTACCTCCATGTTTGACCTCCCCCCCAACCCCTTTCCTATTGCAAGGTAGTTCTTGTTCATCCCCGCCACCCCTTTCCTATTGCAAAGGTGCTCTTGCTGACTCCTAGCTATAGTTCAACCAGCATTCATTCCTGGTTGCATGGTATGAAAAATTCCTGGTGGAAATGTTATGTTCAAGCCAACTTGCTTGCTACAGATTCATTTTCTTAGAATTATTGGTGAAATGGCTATCAGAAGGCGATTTCCCTCCTCCTGGGGCTTAGTGTGTCAGAGGGAGAACAATAGGCCTGGTCAGCATACAGAAATGCATGGACACCATGCCTTCTAATTCTGATTTTTTCCCTTTCAGCCTTGTAGTATCATAGTACTGACACTGGACAGCATGACCTGTGGTGAAGTGAAACCAGAGGGATTTATGGGACACACAGCTGTTTTCTTCAGGTTTCTTGGGGAGTAGTCTGTTGCTGTAGCTATGTAGCTGGGTGAGTCCTGCCCAATTCTGCCTAAAATAAACTCTTAAACTCAGCTGGCTCTTATCTCAGCCATGAACACAACAATAGGGTGATGAGGATGTCCCTATAGACACTGAATCTGTTGGCAACTTTTTTTTCCATGGCATAGTACTGCCACTGAACACTAAATCCATTAGTGTTTGGTGTTAGTACTGCGACCACAACTGTTTAATCCCCTGGGCTTCAGGGAAAGAAACCTTCTTCCTCTTGGCCAGCTGCAGGCTCTTATGTTTAAAACTCAGGGTTATCCTGGCTCCAGTGGCTCCAAACCCAGAATTCCTTACTTTTACCTCATATGAGCAAATGTTCTCTTTTCATTTGTTGCTATTTCCAGGCTCCTTGACCACCTTCAGATATCAGTGCTCAGATTTTCTTATTTCTGCCAGTTAGAGTACCTCTTCTGTGATATCTGCAGATTGTGTCCTGTAATAGATTGATAAGTCCCAGCACATGACAGAGTCATACACTAGTGCCACATCCAACTCCTATCTCTGCCTTAGTGTTGCTGACCAGGCCTACTTAATGGCAAACCTGTTTCAATTAAATCCTAAAGTCATAGTAAGTGCTACCCACCCCAAAAGCAGACCCATCAAGTTAAAAATACTTTATAACAAGTCATGCCTATAGGCAGCAAACCCATTCATCTATCCTTTACTTTACATCCTTCTTTTTCTGAGTAAATGTCTCAGCCAGTTCCAGCTTGGGACAAACAAGGGCTCCCCAATCCTCCTTACTAGTCCCCCAGTTGCTTGTGCTGATACTCATATTAGGTAAAATTTAACCCCACTTTCTGCCCCACCTAGTAGAGATAGCCTAGGAGTTGCTGACAAATAAAAGCCTGGCACTGAAGGGGTTAATGGAGAAGGGGTGTGATAGGGAAGAGAAGGTTAGTAGAAAGAAAATAGCCCAACACTCTTCCCAGCTTGTTTGATGGAGATGCGACCTGGCAGCATTGAAAAGCTTCAAGATTAATGGAGAAAAGGCGGAATCTGACAGCTTTTCCGCTGGTTTCACTCCTCCTGGGTGGGCCGATTGGTCTTGAATGTCACTCGCTACTTAATCTTGTGTATGTGAAACAGACTGACGTGTTTGGGGAGCCCTGCTCGCTCTGTATAGACATCAATTGGAAAGGCAGATAAAAGGAAACTGCATTGAATTACTCTCTTATGCCTTTTATAGAGCACTTTCTGACTACAAAATAATTAGTAGCCCCATCCAATGAAACCATCGCACTTAGGGTGCTCTTTAAATACCAAAAGTGAAGAGGAGTAAGTATTCCATGTTTAATCCCTTCCAGCAGCTTCCCAGAGCTACCACTAAACCTATGTGTGTTTAAACTCAAATGGAAAATTCTCTGGGTAATATCCCATTATTTAGTCTCACCTCACTGTTTATAAAATCCTTATATTATTATTTTTGTCAGCATTAAATCTGTTGATTTGAGTATGTGTAAAAGGTCCAGTTACACTATATATTTTGCATAATATACTGCATATGTACATAGCTCTGTAAAAATATAACATGCCTTGCACTTCATGAGGGGCTACATTCTCATGTCCAGTAGATAATGAAGTGCAATAGGGTTACATAAATTCAGAGATTTATCCATCTCCAGTGCATTCAGAGCATTATTGCACTGCAAAAAATAAGTTTTAAAACTTTGAGCCTTGTTTTGAACACACCTATTGGAACTGGCTGAAGTGCGTTGATTGACCTAGAAATTGTGTGAAATACCAAAATAAAACAAAAAAAGGCCCCTAAATTGGTATCATATTTTGCTCTCATTTATATCCAAGTAAATGCAGGAGGTCTATTTATTGTTATAAGCGAAATTTATACCAGGGTAATGGCAAAAAGCAGAATAATTTCTGTAGTGCATAATCAGTAGCAACTGAAATGAAAGTAATAAAAATGATAGTGTTTAGAGGTTAACATTTCAAATGATTATATTGAAAAGTTTGGCATATTGTGTTGCTGCTTCGTAAAATGACTTGGTGTCTGATGAGGAGAACGTCTAAAATGTCTATCAAAACCAAGACCAATTTTAAGGTAGAATATTTTTATTGGAGAGTTTTCTAAAATTGTCCATGCCTTTAAAAAGAACATAAACATACAATAACATTTTACAAATTTAAGCCATGTCACACTGAACTCTGCTGAGGAACTACATTGATGCCATAAGCAAAACCTCCAGCGCAGTTAGACTAGCACCTGAAAAACAGAAAATGACAGAATTACTCAGTTTGCTCCTTCTGCATTTATAAGGGCATTCAAATTAAAAAGAAACCACACTGCTCGGAGTTGAAGAGTTTTCTAAAAATATGATTTCTTAGAGCTCAGTGAAACTTGATAAGAAGGGAATGGTGCTTTTATTAAAAAAAAGTCTTAATAAAGGTTTTCAACTAGCTCTGTGGATACAAGCCTCTTCAGCAATTTCATTCCAACATGCTAATTTTCAGGTCTTTCTGGAAAAGACAGCAGATATAAATTAAATGATGAATCACTATAGAGTAAGGAGTAAGTGTCATAGGCCCCTGTTATGGTTTGTTGGTTTGGTTTGTTTTTTTTAATAGAGGGATTCTCGGACATCTTACTATTTTTAAATGACCAGCTGTTTTTTTTCTGGCCAGTTATGTCTGTTTAAACAAAGCTTCAAGCAAACACTGCAAAAACTTAGGCTTAAATCTCACCATGAGAGGTTAACTTGCTTTGGTACTTTATAATATTCTGCATGTTGATATATGATTAATTTAATTCTTAATGGTAGTAAAAACTTTGGAAACACTAGCATTTTTATATTTTGGATGGTGTTTTGAAGTCTGCTTGTATATACAATTTTCCATCACTACTATATTTGATCTTATATATAGCAACACATATTAATATTATTAGATATATTCTTCATATGGGTCAGACAATTAGTACCCCTCTTGATATTTATTTTTGTTTTGATCCTCAGCAATCATTTTATAACAATATCAGAAACAAATGACTTCATTTATTAAGCATGTGCTGACCATGTACTAGATCAGGTAAGAAATGAAGATGCCTAAAGAGAAATAAGGCACTTCTACATTTTGCAATATTGTGATGTTGTCATGAATAAGTCACCAGGACCCATATTAATACAAAACCCTTTTTTTGAAAGATGACTTGAAAACACTGAAACTTTATATTGGGTTTTTAAAGCCAGTAACAAAATATAGAAAATAGCTATTTTTCAGGATAAAGCTTAATCTTTCTAACTTCTGTTTCTGCTTCATTGCTGAGTTTGTTTGAGTTCTTAAAAGTGGCTTTTTAAAGACTTTCCTGATTAGGCTTAACTTCATGTGCTTAACTTCATTCATGTGAATAGCCCCATTCAAGTTAATGGGGCTACTGGCAAGCCCAAAGTTAAGCATGTGCATAAATGCTTGCAGGATCAGGACTGGAAATTGTAAAAAGGCACTAAATAAAACTGAATTAAGATGGACTTTAGATTACCTTTGGAGTTTCTTTAAGAGCAACTTTCATTACCTAATGCATGTTAGCTTTTCTGAAAGAATAAATAAGTATCTTTTTGCATTATCACAGCACTCAGACACCATCAAGATACTAGATACTACCTATATATCTTCGACAGAAAAAAGACAGAAAAAATTCTATGCATCACTAACACTATAAACCAAAAAAAGGGAACTTTTTATTTTGTGGAATAGTAATGCAATAGTTTGCAACAGTTCTTTTGGAACCATTATACTTTTTATAGCCCACTTCAGAATACTTTATTATATTATGAATTACTGACACAAACTGTAAAGTGTCCTTCTGAGTCATAGTAACTATTAATGGAATTACTGCTGTCCAGGTGCAGCATTTGTGCCTACTTACTGGTATAAGCCTTATAAAATGTCTGACAAGAAGCAGAGTTCATACATGAGGCATACTTTTATATGCAAAACCTGAGAGGATTTTCTTTTCTCCCCCCACTCTGTTTTTTTCTCTTGCTCATCAAACACTACTTTTGAACTAACCAACACCCAACTTTTCTTAAGCAAACAAAGCTGGTTTAAAGTTTGAAGAGTAAACAACAAGATGTGAAATATGTTAAGATTTACAACACTGTAAAAAACAGAAACAAAACTCTGAGCCTGGGTCTGTATATAAAACAGCAAACGTAAGCATGGCAAATCCTGGACATAGACGCAGACACTCCACAGGTCTCTGGGATTGAAAGTAGTCTACACCTGGTTTCAGTCTGTGAAGCTGCCTTAGTATGGTGCTATGAGAGGGCTATACTATAATACATAGATCAAATGGACTTTAAAGATCATTAATGTACCTGGACAAATTAGCTCTGCTTTCAACAGTTTGCCTGGGTCCAGCAGTCCAGGATGCAGTCATATTGCTTCCAGTTCAGGACAGTCCTGGCCCCTAGCTACCTGGAAGTGGTATAGTCTCATTCCTGTGGCAACAGATTGCATTGTGCTCTCAGCAGGTGCTGGGAATGCTGCCTGACAACACAGAAATGGTTTGGCAGAAGAATGGGGAGGATAGGGCAACCTGGGATCTATTTTCCCAATCCAGAACAACAACCCTGTTTCAGGGACCCTTCAGGGACACTGGGCCACATCACACAATTCAGGACTGCTGCATGCTTTATCCGTGTCCTTTACACACCCAAAGGAAACAAGATTATAGTTCCAACCACATACATCAAAGGGGGCAGCTGTCTCTCTCAGCCTGAGGCACTGTAAATTTCACCTGACTTTTAAAGTCAAGTCTTTGCATCCTGAAGATCAGAGATTATTTACAATGGAAAACACCAACCAGATTAAACCTTTCTTGAAACAGTTAGATGCAAACTGGCCAAGACTAGGAAAGGTAAATCTTGCAGTCCATCCATTATTAATGGCACTTCTGCTGTTGAAGAACAATGAAATATGGAGGTGAAAAAAGAGTGCAGGGATCCTCTTCCTTTAGAGGTGCACTGATGCAAAATTCCCAAAGCTCAAAATGATGTATGAGCAAAGCCTTGGTAAAATGGGACCAAATTTCATTGCATTGTGTTTCCAAATGCATTCCATGACCATGAAATCGCCTGTAGTCTTACCCATATTCACAAAAACACTTATCTAGGCCTTTCTCTGGAGTGTCGGAGATGCAAAACAGTTCCTTCTCTGCCTGATTCGGTGTAAATGGTCATGGAAAATTTGCTATGAACAAGTAAAGCATGGAGTTAAATCCCTTCCTTCCACAGTTCAGGACAGTTCTTGCTCAGTTTTTCTTTCTTGCTCTCTCCTAGTAGTTTCTTCAGATCATAGATTCATAGGTGCTAGGGTCGGAAGGGACCTCAACAGATCGAGTCCGACTGCTGGTCAGATGACCCCAGCCAGATGCCTATCCAGCCTTCTCTTAAAGACCCCCAAGGCAGGGGAGAGCACCACCTCCCTTGGAAGCCCATTCCAAATTTTGGCAACCCTTACCGTGAAGTTTTTCCTGATATCCAAGTTTGCAGATGACACAAAGCTATGGGGAGAAGTGGACACGCCGGAGGGCAGGGAACAGCTGCAAGCAGACCTGGATAGGTTGCACAAGTGGGCAGAAAACAACAGGATGCAGTTCAACAAGGAGAAATGCAAAGTGCTGCACCTAGGGAGGAAAAATGTCCAGCACACCTACAGCCTAGGGAATGACCTGCTGGGTGGCACAGAGGTGGAAAGGGATCTTGGAGTCCTAGTGGACTCCAAGATGAACATGAGCCGGCAGTGTGACGAAGCCATCAGAAAAGCCAATGGCACTTTATCGTGCATCAGCAGATGCATGACAAATAGGTCCAGGGAGGTGATACTTCCCCTCTATAGGGCGTTGGTCAGACCGCAGTTGGAGTACTGCGTGCAATTCTGGGCGCCGCACTTCAAGAAGGATGCGGATAACCTGGAGAGGGTACAGAGAAGGGCAACTCGTATGGTCAAGGGCCTGCAGACCAAGCCCTACGAGGAGAGACTAGAGAAACTGGACCTTTTCAGCCTCCACAAGAGAAGGTTGAGAGGCGACCTTGTGGCTGCCTTTAAGTTCATCATGGGGGCACAGAAGGGAATTGGTGAGGATTTATTCACCAAGGCGCCCCCGGGGGTTACAAGAAACAATGGCCACAAGCTAGCAGAAAGCAGATTTAGACTAGACATTAGGAAGAACTTCTTCACAGTTCGAGTGGCCAAGGTCTGGAACGGGCTCCCAAGGGAGGTGGTGCTCTCCCCTACTCTGGGGGTCTTCAAGAGGAGGTTAGACGAGTATCTAGCTGGGGTCATCTAGACCCAGCACTCTTTCCTGCTTATGCAGGGGGTCGGACTTGATGATCTATTGAGGTCCCTTCCGACCCTAACATCTATGAATCTATGAATCTAACCTCTGTTCTCTGTCAGTTTGTGACCACTGTTCCTTCTTACCCCAAGAGGTGCCCTGGTGAACAAAGCATCTCTGATCCCTTGCTGCATCCCCCTAATGAATTTGTAGGTGGCCACAAAATCACCTCTCAGCCTTCTCTTGCGGAGGCTGAAGAGGTCCAGGTCCCTCGGTCTCTCCTCATAGGGCTTGTCCTGTAAGCCCCTGATCATACGAGTGGCCCTTCTCTGGACCCTCTCGAGGCTATCAACATCCTTCTTGAAGTACGGCACCCAAAACTGGATGCAGTACTCCAACTGTGGTCTGACCAATGCCGCACAGAGGAGAAGTATCACCTCCTTGGATCTATTTGTCATGCATCTGCTGATGCGTGATAAAGTGTGGTTAGCTTTGCTGATAATTTTATCACACTGACGACTCATGTTCATCTTGGAGTCCACTATGACTCCAAGATCCCTTTCCGCTTCTGTGCTGCTAAGAGGGTCACTTCCCAGTCAGTAGGTGTGCTGGATATTTTTACACCCTAGCTGCAGCACTCTGCACTTGTCCTTGTTGTACTGCATCCTATTGTGTACTGCCCATTTTTCTAACCTGCCCAGGTCTGCCTGCAATTGTTCCCTACCCTCCAGAGTGTGCACTTCACTCAACAATTTAGTATCATCTGCAAACTTGGACAGAGTACACTTCATGCTCACATCCAAGTCACTGATCAGATCTAATCAGTCTACAGGATTATCTGATGGTCCCCTCTGGCCCTACACTCTGGGAAGCAATAAAATGAGGCTATTGCAGGACTCATCAATCCTGTCCCTCCAGCCCCATTTCTGAAGGACCTGAGTAAAATACTCTTGGTTGGAGAGAGGATGCAGCCAACACCACTCTCATGGAAAGCAGTCAACAGAAAGAGCTCTCCAACCCCAACAGAAAGAGCAATCTGACCATCAGGCTGAGGCAACAAACTCAGCCCAGCTGGGCTGCCTTCCCATTACCAGTCCGATCGTAGGGCTGGGGAGGGGAACTGAGCGATGAGGCTCAGTTCCTTTTCCCAGCCCAAATGCAGCACTTGGGAGGGGAACTGAGCCCAGGCTCAGTTCCCTTCCCCTGCGCCGTGATCAGCTTCTTGCATCCCAGAAGTGGGAGGTGGGGAGAGCTAGGGCCTGGATGCGTTCCTGGATGCTGCTAGGAGCGCAGCCCTGGTTCTCCCCCATCTCCCACCACCTCGCTGCTGGCTGCTTCAAAACTCGAAATCTTTTGAAACGTTTCAACTAGCCTCGTTTTGTTTCAAGGTTGTTTTGAATCCGTTTGCTTCAATTCGATTTTGCTGTTTCAAGCTTGAAATGAGTCAAAACAGTGTCAAATCGAAACAGCTCGTGAAATTTCACGCAGCCCTACTCTCCAGACAGTCCTCCTCCATTTCTTCCTTCCCCACCTCTTCTTAATAACAATGGATCATTCTACTCTTGGCCTCTCTCCCTCTCCCTTCCTCAGCCATGCAATACCATACTAGGGAAGAGGAAGAAGAGGACCCTACTATAGGCCTGGGAGAATGCTTGAGGGAAGGGAAGGGTGAAGAATCCATGGAACCAGAGATGGAGGGGACAGCACGTACCTAGAGCTGAGTGGGCCAAGTAGATGTGGGAACTGACGTAGGCTGGGGAATGTGTACATGTGGGTCTGAAGGGGCAGTATTGACATTAACTATGTAACCTACACCTCCATAAGTCAGTGGGGAGACAGGCTGATGTGAAGTTGAGAAATACAAATTTAATTCATATTTGAGGTGCAGCTGGAAGCTCTGCACCATTAAATAGCCAGCAAGAATATTGTAGCGCTGTCCAAATCACCCTGCTCTGTAGATTTGTGAGAACTGGCAATATTACAGTTTTCACAACACACAGGAGGAGTGCAAAGATTAAGACACTCCATGATATGGAATATACATTTTAAAAAGATCAGGGCTGTCAAATGATTTTAAAAAATTGATCACAGTTGCACAATTAAAAAAATTAGTCACAATTAATCATGATTTTAATAGCACAGCTAAAAACTCAAAAGTATGTGTGGAAAAACTCATATTATACAGGTATTTTGTATGGTTGGTGGGTGGGTGGGTGTGGGAATTTGTGAAGATGTTGGGGGCTGTGGGTGTGTGTGTGTTGAGTTTGGAGCCTGGGGAGGTGTGGTCCTGCATACCCTGGCAGGATGCAGGGTACTGTGGATCAGGAGTGAGGGGCAGCAGCAGGACTGGGGGGGGGGAGGGGGCTGTGGCTTGGGAGTGAAGGGAGACACACACACAGACAGACACATGCACAGACACCCCCCAGCATGTAAGACTGTGGAGAGGAAGGGGTGTGGAGGTAGGGAAGGGGAAGGGGGGCAGATCAAGGCCCCCATGGTGAGGGAGTCAGGCAGGGGCTGGGGTGAATGGAGCCCTGGAACTGGAGTGGGTAATAGGACAGAGCCGTGGGTGGTTTGTGCAGTTGCAGGGGGTTCTGGCTCCCGCCACTGCGTGCACACTTGGGAGAGCCACAGGAGGCATGTGGATTTGTGTGCGGGGTAGAGGCAGGCTGCAGGCTCAGGGCTCTGTGTCCTGCTACCATGGCCCCAGGAGCCGCATGACACCATACTGTGCCTCCCGCTGCCGGGCAGGCAGCGGATGCGTGGTGCAGCCAGCATGCATCTTCCAGGGCAATGACAGCAGGGTGCAGAGAGCCAGATCACAGCCTGCAGTCCACCTCTACCCTAAGCACAAATCTTGGGGGCACCTGCCCCCTGTGCCAGCCCCAGGGGTGCGCGCAGCTGCGGGAGCTGCACCTCTTCCCCCCCCACACACCCCTGGATGAGCTGCCCAGGGCTCCGTCCCGTGACCTGCCCTGGCCCTGGATTCACCCCAATCCATGCCCCTGCCACACCCTCCCTCCCCGTGAGGGCTTTGATCTGCCCCCACGGTCCTTTTCCCCACAGATTTACCTACTGGGCAGTGCTCTATATGCTGCTGACTGCATTCCTGGCCACGTGCAGGCTGTGGCTGCTCATCTGTTTCTGTATGTGCCCCTCCCTGTTGTGCTGCAGGAGCCTGGAGTCTGCACCCGGGTGGCCCTGAGGTCCTCTGTGCTGCTACCGCTGCCCCGCTGGGTGGCCTGGAGGAGGCAGTGACAGTGGCAGAGCAGAGCCCAGGTGCAGGTTCCAAAACTACATGGATAATTAACGCAAACACCGATTAACATGTTAGTTGCATGCATTAACCGCAATTTAATTCACAGCCCTAGAAAAGATTGGAAGGACCAACCGGAGTCCTGATTTTTGAGCTTTTTGGCACTGGAGTATGGTATTTTTTATGACGATTATTTTCAAGGATGGGTTTGTTTTCAAGCTGTCTACACAACCTCACTCTAATTCCTAGATCACAGCTACTGTAGCGTTGTCTAAGTGATCAAACTGTAAAATCTGATCTTTCTATGAATGGTAGAATAGTAGGAAGTATGTTGAGGTTTCAGGAATTCATTTCCCCAAGGTCTCCATAGCTGCAGCATTCCCCAGGAGGCCTAGCTTATCATCTTGTACTTCTGGCTCTCTCCACCCCCTGGCTACAAAGCGGACTCCAGCTTTTGCTTTCCAACCCCCTGTTGTTTGGCTCTCTGGAACAATGCAGAGAGCATGTGCTGTAATCCAATTAACTCTTCCAAGTGAGGAAAGCAGAAGAGCAAGGGTCGGCTATAGGCAGGTCACGAGATAGAAAATAAAGTTGATAACTGGCTGTAGCAAAACACTGAAGTCCATAAGAGAAATTGTGAATTCTGAGACATTAAAACTGCCAAATTACATAGTAGCCACTGCCTCTCGGTCTGTAGACACCTGACCGAGAAGAACAGGGTCGTTTTTGCCTTTGGAGGTATTATTTCAGGTTCTCTTTAGATTCAGGCAAATGATGCTACATCAGTTTCCAGTAACTTCAGGGTTTAAGATTTTTTTTACAACAATAAGGACTATTTTTAAATTAAGAGGGAAAATGACAAATTCTACTGCTATGAAATATATGGAGACTGGCTAGTAAGATGTTACCACACACAAAGTGTTGCTATTCTTTTAATAGATGATTGATGATATAGTATAATGTGCTTAATTTGGGTGGCTTATTTATCAAGGCCATCTGCCAGGGTATTATAACTTGCCTAATTTTAAAGTCCTGAAATCATTAACCATGCCTTTTCTTTTTCAGTTACTCACTTCTTTGCTTAATGTTGGATAGAACTCAGTGGTGAATGACCCCGTTTTCACTGCAATGGTTCTTGGCGCCCTTGAGCTAATCTATGAAGTAAGATATGGCTACTGCTGCTCATCAGCAGAGCACCTGCTTGAAGCCTTCTCCAATCATAAAAATTCTTCCATTCAGTAGAAAGAGCGCTACAACTTTCTTCTTGAGTTTACAGCCCCTTTTACCCAGAAGGAAACATGAGATCACTGGTCTACATGCTGCAAATACAAGCTGATTTGGCTGCAATTAGAGGTGTTGATTATGCTTGTGAAAACCCCCTGAAAAGTCTCAGGCCTAGCTACAGGAGAAGCCTCTTTCCTTATGTCTTACAGTTCAGTTTCTATGATCTGCTCTGTTGACCTGGCTTGACTATTCCTGGAACAGTAGCAAAGCAGTTATGTGTTCCCTGCTAACAGAGTGGGCTTCCTCTGCCAAGCTGCCAAAGTCTGTGATTATTAAACCTTCAGTGTACCATATTTTCTTGCATACAACATGCTCCCCCCCGCCCCACCCCGCAGCCTTGTTTTTGAAAGGCAGGATGCAGAAAATATATTTTTTTCAGAGTTTTGGCTGCACAGAGCAGGGACAGAGCCTAATCTTCAGCTGACTCAACCTCCCTTTTCTGCATTGAATCCACAAGTCAGCTAGAGTCTTCAGGACTGTGAAAGAGGAGAGACCAGGAACAGCTAGCAGACAGTAAAATTGCCCTAAGAAAAGTTAGCTTGATAATGGAACATCAAAACCATGAAAAAGGAGAGAAAATTGTTAGCACTTGTAGAGTGAAGAACAAGGCACTATTAAGTCAACTGACTCTCTCATCAGCTTGAACACTAATGCCACAGCTGCTGCACTGTTATAAGGGGCTATGACATAGGTGGCCTTTCCTAGTGGTTAGGCAACTAGGAAGAGGCAGGAGCCAAATCACAGGCACCATCCCAGGATGTGAATCAGGGACCAAGTAATCAGATCCAATGATTACTACAGCAAATCTAGAGGCAAATCTAAGGCAATCTAGAAGCAAAGTCCAAACAGGCTGGGTTCAGGAGGCTGCAACCAAGTTACCAGAACCAAGAAGGAAATCCATTAGCTAGAGTCCAGGAACCAAGTAATCAGCATCTGAGAACAAGGCAACCAGTCCATGAGGAAGATCCAAAGTCAGAGCCCAGGAACAGAGTCAAATCAGGAAACCAAAGAACACAGGAACCAGGAGACTCACCAAAGCAGACCTGAGTCAGTACTGTTGGTTAGCCTAGAGCAGAGGTGGGCAAAATGTGGCCTGTAGGCCAGATGCAGCCTGCCAGGCCATTCTGTCCGGCCTGCGGGGCAGCTAAAAAATTTAGAATATTAATATATATCTGAGCCTGGCTGCCTGTTATGCGGCCCTCAATGGCTTGCCAAAACGCAGTAAGCAGCCCTCCGCCTGAAATAATTGCCCACTCCTGGCCTAGAGCTATAGCCACATTCCCAGCAGCCAATCTAGAAGCCAGTCAGTTAATTAGCTGGGGTAGAGTTGTCAGTAAAGAGTGATTTAAACTGCAGGGGATGGGTCCCAGATTACCCAGTCCCTCCTTCTCCAGGCCCTCACACCCCACACTGACTCACCCTGCAGTTGCTCTGGCTCCTGTGCTCAGCCTCACTCTGTGGTTGGAGACCCGAGCCACCTCGCTGCATCTCCTAGGGTCCCGGTCCCTCGTACACCCTCCATACAGCAATGCCTGCACCGCAGCCCAGCCTCGTGCCGGGGTTGGAAACCCGTGCAACCTTGCCGTGGCTCTCAGGGTCCCAGTCCCTTGTGGACCCTCCATGCAGCTACTCCTGCTCCACTCACCGCTTCCATCCAGCAGCGGAATCTTTCAGGCTCTTCTGGGCAGCCGGACACGCATGCTGGGTTGCTCTCTCAGCACTTCTTGGCCCTGGGACCTCTTCCTCCTTTGTCTCCTGCCGACTGCACTGCATGCTTAGCTCACAGCTGCTTATATCCCCTCCTGGGGCTCCATCCCCAGATTGAAAATGAACCAATCAGGGGGTGCAACTGCAGTTCCCAATTAGGTGCACTCCTGGCCCCCTATCCCTACCCCTCCCAATGGAGTAGAGGCAGAGCAGACTCTCCTCCTGGCTCCAATTGATGGGTTTTGTCCCACCAATTGTGTTTGCAGTCTCCTAAGCCCGGAGAGCCAGGCAAAGCTTGGCAAGCCTGCCACAATACTTAAAGAAAAACTAAATGTGCTGAACTCATGAGTCATTATCAAAATGTTGAGTTTCAGGCCATGTGTTTTTGAGAGAGAGAGATGGTGTAAATAAAAGCCTTATAAATTAGGCAAAATAGGTCATGTGCTATAGTACAGGCTTGATCCTAAGGGCATATGAGGGTTCTGCTACTTGGCTCAAAAGATTGGCAAAGTCATCATAGGCCCTGGGGCCTGGCTCAGGGAGACATCATTATACATCTCCTGAGGATTAAATTCCAGTCACCAGTTACCTGATGAAAATGCTTGACATAAATCATGGGGAAAGACTTCCATAGATTCATAGATTGTAGAATTGGAAGGGACCACAATGGATCATTGTGTCCGACCCCCTGCCCCTGGCAGGAAAGAGGACCGAGGTCAAATGACCACAGCTGGGTGACTATCTAGCCTCCTCTTGAAGACCTCCAAGCTAGGTGATAACACCACCTCTCTTGGAAGCCCATTCCAGATCCTGGCCACCCTTACTGTGAAAAATGTCTTCCTAATATCTAACCTAAATCCACTCTCAGCTAGTTTACACCCGTTATTCCTAGTCACTCCCTGGGGCGCCCTAGTAAACAACACTTCCCCTATTCCCCGTTGACCTCCCCTAATAAATTTATAGGCGGTCACAAGATCTCCCCTCAGCCGTCTTCATCACCTAGCCAACGAGCAAAATACCATTTATGAATTTTAACCTACTAAAAATCTAAAATTAGTAAGCAAATAAAAATATTAAGCTATACATTTGCATTAATAATGGGTAAAGTTAAAATATACTTCCTTAGGTAGTAGAAGGCATACCAAATTTAGTGTAAAGACATTATTAATTTGTAAATGACCATTTTTCAAATGGTTACGTCAATCAAGTGACTGCACCTTTCTTTCTAAAGCAACTGAAAAATAAGATGGAAAATTTCATTACCATCATTTTTTTAATGGAAACATTCAACTTAGTGATTTAAATCATGATTTAAATTGCTGTTTTAAATAGCCTTACTTTAAATCACTCTACCCTGGTTACATTATCTGAATAGTGGAGGTAGAGTGTGTTCTTATGCTCCCCTTGCTTTTCATCCCTCCTGTTTCCAATAGGTGCATGCTGATTTTTCCTTTTATAAGTAAAGAAAATTTGTTGCTCCCAGAACAAATTTTTACAGCCAAGTTGTAAGTGCCTGAAATGGTAGTCTGTAATGGGTTTCCTGGCACAAAGCTAACTTTAATTAGTGCTGACAAGATATTAAATCCCTTTTACACTTACCTATTTTCTGGCTTTAGTACTTGGAACAACATCAGGACTTGTGGAATGTGATTTCTTTTCTTTTCCTTTTTCCTGGGTTTTCAGTGCAGCTTGGAAGGGCAACTTGCTGCTGCTTTGAAAATATATGATTCTAGAATATGTGCCCACTGCCCAGCATATGGTTCTGAAGCATTCTTAGGGCAAAGGCACCCCAAAGCAATAGTATGACACAAGGGTGGTCAGTTAGTGAGCACTATAGAAATGCCCCTAAATAAAATAAGATCCCAAGGAATATTCCTTAGAACCAAACAGTGCAGCCAAGGCAGGGGTATAGCTGCGCAGATTGGTGCCCTGCCAAAGTTTGGGGCAGACTAGGGGGGCTGCAGCTGCTATTTTGCCCCCTTCCCTTTCCCCCCCAAAGTCAGTGCCTGGGGTTGGTATCCTGCTCATCCCTCCTTACTTATGCTACTAGTTGTTTCATCTGTTTCTATGCTTAGTTTCCCCTTGCTCTTCTGCATCTAAATGAACCACCTCTACCACTGCCTTGCTTGCTCCTTGCTGCTGAGGATTAACAGGTGTGGTAGCATATGTTTGGATTCCTCACATAACATCCTTGCAAGCACTTGATGGCATCATTGTCATTCTGGCCTAGACTCTTAAAACTTACAGGGAAGGAAACGTCTGGTTAAAGAGTGTGGTCTGACTCTTTAGAGGAGTGTTCTGGAAAATTATATTAGGGTCTAAAGCATGCTTAACAAGTCTGAGTGTTTAATCTAGGCTCATTAGTTACACATTCAAAAATACCTTTTAGTCTTTCCAATTCACCACTTTTGCTTCCTTTCTTAATTTACTACATATAAGCCTAGGTCTTTATCAGTTGCTTCCAAGACAGAGTGATTCCTTATTTGGAACTACAGCTTTCTATTCAATTATTTGTATTTTTAAAAAATGCTATCTGGATAACTATCAACTATTTTGCACAGAAACTTTGTCAATATTTTTGTAATTTTTTTCACCCACGCAAGACTCCTGGTCAGAACACAAAATAATCGTCCAATACATTCCTCACTCTCTTTTTAAAACTACAGCCAAACATCTTTTTTCAAGCTGATTCTATCATGAAGTATAAAACTATAGAAAATAACAATCCAGTCTCACCTAGCCAGTGCAGGATTGTTCCCCGTAACATGGTTTCTTGGTTTTTAACTAGACAAAATGTCTCCCACAATTTCCCCTAAGAAAACCATTTCACAGCCTAATCAGGAAGCTTTTCCAGATATTCAGCCTGGTTCTTCTTAATTAGCCTGCCATTCAGACAAATAAAATCAATGGACTGAGCACTGCCACACTGATTTATTAGTAGAGCAGGGTCTCAGCTTGTAATATCCTTGAAGCAGACTGTATTACTGTGTTTTTACTGTGAAGAGTTCTTGACAGCATATAGGTGAAAATAATTACTTGACTAAATGCCCTTTGTTTTACTTCAGTCCATTATTCTTAATTACAAATAGCTAGAGACCTCCCTCTTCCTCCTCAGTTTTTATACCTATCATATATTTTTACACTGATATCACCTCTCTGCATGGCTTCTTACACCAGCTACACATGATTAACTCCCCTCATTTTTCTGAGGAGGGAAGAGCAGCAGAAAATAACATTGTATGTATTCACTGGTATTTTAACAAGACCTATCTTGATACATATATGTGATCCTGGTACAGAATTACAGGTCAGTCTAAGCTAAGCCTGCTTTGTTTGGCATTTTATTTTCTATTTTGTGATATTTAAAACATTTCTGAACTGGAGGAAATCGCACTCTGCAGATTTTGGAAAGTGGATGCATCACCAAGTTCCATTTTAGGGGGAAGGGTTTATCAGAGTTTCTCTACCTGATACGACAGGCTTTTATCTGCATTGACTCAGGAGCACCACTAGAAATGCACGCCCTCTTTTGAAATGCCTGATTTTAGAGATAATGACTATCACTGGAATGGAATCATTCAAATGACTGGATATTTTGAGTCATACTTGGTTTCTATTTTTTCTGTATTCCTTCACACTGGAATTTTCTCAGTTAAAAATAGTTACTTACCTTATATGAACTCTGAGATATTCTGTCCACAATGGATTTTATTTTTGGTGTCTAGATGTCCCAAGAACATGATTTGTTTTTTTTTTCCCCCTGACACAGTTGTGCATGTGTCTTAGACCATCTCATATTGCCCTTCCCTCTGCACAGGAATATAAAAGATGGAGCAAGCTCAGTTGCCCTTCAACCATGCAGAGATCCATGGGATTTGAAGTCTACAGTAACAGATAATGAAAGAAGGATCAGTTGTGAAATCCCATGGACAACAAAACTTCAGGAGTGTTAGGTACTGCAAGATGAGCAACAACACTTTCTGCTTTGAGTGGTTGTTCATGTGGACCAGCTTCCATGTAGCATCCCTACAAATTTCAAAAGTAAAAAGATACTTTAAAGAGACTTGAGCTCTAGTGAAATGAGGTCTAATATGGCTGAGGAGAAGGCTGAGCTTAGCTACCTTGGACCATGTTCCCATAGGATATTGCATAACCTTCCACCCTCTCAGCAAAAGCGATAAGTAAGGCTCTTCGTGTTCCTAAATTATTTTGCTAAGGTAGTATGACAATATCTGTACTACATAACATGTATTATGTTTATCTTTCCCTTGGAGCTGAGTAGGGCTAAGGGAAGAAAACTGGGAGATGAATGAGAGAAATTTGGAATGAAGCTTATCCAACACAACATAAGGAGAACATGGCACAAGTGTCTGAACATCCCCTTCTGCTCAGACTAATGTAATGACCACTAAAAAGAGTCTAAATCAATAGATGACATAGACAACAGATTGTTAAGGGCTCAAAGAAGGTACCCATTAAGCCTGGCAATATTATATTCAGGTCTCAAGGAGACCACACTTCTTCAGCTGGGGGACAACATTAATAAGGCCCTTAAGGAATCTACATGCTTTAGGGCAAGAAAATAGTGTATAGGTGAGTAATGTGCAGTTCTTGCTGCTGGATGGACTCATATGGAACTAATCGAAAGTCCAGATGTTTCAGGACTAGTAAATATTTCAATACTGCTTAAATGTTTTTTGTCAAGGGAAATAGCTAGTGCTGAGATGCCCAAGTAGAAAATCTCTTCCACTTGGCTTTATAAGTGAGTACAGTTGGAGCAGAATGTTCTGAACTTCAGCTGAATAGCTTCTTTCAGTGGCTATCAGCCAGCCACATGCAGGCAGTCAGATATAGCGAAGCTGAGTCCAGATGTACAATCTTATTGCCATTCTCTAAGGCTGCATAAGGCAGAGCAGACAATGACAACCACGCTGCCATGACTCACCCAGGCTATTGTTGTCATGATCTTTGATCTAGCATCTTGCATCCATTTTGCCAGGGCCTTTGCATCTTGGAGACAGAGCTCCAGGTCATACAATAGGCCAGATGATGAGAAAGGCATCAGACAAAGACCCCAGACCTGAGCTTCTGTTCTACACTTGCCATTTCTTGTTGTCTGTGGCAAATAGATCTATTGCTGGGTGTCCTCATTTACAAACAACACATTACAACCTTGGCTGTTATATCAACCACTTGTGGTTGTCTGAGAACTAGCTACTTAGGTGACCTGCTAACATGTTCTGAATGCACAGATGTCAGTAGCATAATCTAGTGATGATGAGTACACCATTTTGAGCAGAATGGCCACCTGACAGATTAGTTTCTCTTTTTCAGGTGTGGTAATATGTAGACAAGGGAGGAACATCAGAGGAACTTGGTACCAGCTATCTACCCTCTTGGACATATCAGGCGTTGATGCTAGAATTTGCCACAAGGCCTTTACAGACTAACACATTTTTAATAGACATGATGAGCTTACCAGGCATGAAGGGTGTGGAACATTCAGTAGCTTTCAGGACTTTCAGAAGGATGTCAAGTGTCTGGTCCATACATTTTACCAAAGCTTGAAACATATAGTAGGCAAATCTTAGAGAGACTGGATGCCTCTCCAGGGGACAGTTATCAAATTGCCACAGGGATCAATTAGAAATATATGATATTGGACTGGAAGGGGATTCTGGATTAGAGTCCCTGTTCTCTGTTACCTCAGGCAGCCATGGCATATGATCCTATTCGTAAATTGATTAAGGTCCATTCCAGTCACCGTGGATTCACCAAGGGCAAGTCATGCCTGATTGCCTTCTATGATAAAATGACTGGCTCTGTGGATGCAGGGAGACCAGTGGACATGGTATACCTTGACTTTAGCAAGGCTTTTGATATTGTCTCCCACAACATTCTTGCAAGAAAGCTAAGAAAGTATGCGTTAATGGTGGACTATAAAGTGGATAGAAAATTGGCTGGATAATTAGGGCTCAAAAGGCTATAATCAATGGCTTGATGCCTAGTTGGCAGCTGGTATCAAGTGGAGTGCCCTAGGGGCCATTTTTGTTCAATTTATTCATCAACAACCTGGAAGATGGGATGGAGTATACCCTCAACAAGTTTGCAAATGACACCAAGCTGAGGGGAGTGGTAGATATGCTGGAGGGTAGGGATAGGACTCAAAGAAACCTAGGCAATTTGGAGAACTGGACCAAAAGAAATCTCATGAGGTTCAAAAAGGAAAAGTGCAGAGTCCTGCACTTAGGACAGAACAGTCCCATGAATGGGCACAGGCTGGGGACCAACTGGCTAAGCAGTAGCTCTGCAGAAAAGGACTGGGAGTTACAGTGGACAAGCTGAGTATGAGCCAAGAGCGTACCCTTGTCGTCAAGAAGGCTAACAGCATACTGGGCTACATTAGTAGGAGCATTGCCAGCAGATTCAAGGAAGTGATTACTTCCTTCATTCAGCACTAGTGAGGCCACATCTGTAGTACAGGGTCCAGTCCCGTCCCCCCCCCCCCCCCCACTTCAGAAAGGGTGTAGACAAATTGAAGAGTTCAGCAGAGGACAACAAAAATGGTTAGGGGGCTGGGGTTCATGACTTATGAGGAGAGGCTGAGGGAACTGGGCTTCTTTAGTCTTGACAAGAGAAGACTGAGGGGGGATTTAATAACAGCCTTGAACTACCTGAAGTGTGGTTTGAAAGAGGATGGAGCCAGACTGTTCTCAGTGATGGCAGATGACAGAACAAGGAGCAGTGGCATCAAGTTGCAGCAGGGAAAGTTTAGGTTAGATATTAGAAAAAACTCTCTCATAAGGAGGGTAGTACAGCATTGGACTAGGTTACCCAGAGAGGTTGCTGAATTTCCATCCTTGGAGATTTTTAAGACCCAGCTAGACAAAGCCTTGGATGGGATGATCGAGTTGGAGATGTCCCTGCTTTAAGCAGGGGGTTGGAGTAGATGACCTCCTGAGGTCCCCCACAATCCTAATTTTCTATATTATGATTCTATGAAGCCTGGCTATGTTAATTTGTTTATTTCGCTCCTTCTAGATGTCTGTTCTAGGAACCTAACACTTCTGATGGTTAGAAGCCTCCTTGTAATTTCCAGCCCAAGGGTATTAATGGCCAGTTTATAACAGTTGTGCCAGCATAAATGGCTTTTCCTCTAAATCTGTCAATTTTCCTTGCATTATGGGAAAGGATCTAACCACAGATACTTAGAAGGGCAACAGAGGATGTTAGCTTTTGGGAATATGGCTGAAGACTCCAGCACTCATAATAAGTTCTTAACTCATAGGGCATCTATATATGTGGTCCAGAGTAGGGTGACCACGCTTTAATTAGAGCAGCTGTCAGAGCCACTTTAATTAAAGCACCCGCAGTGTCCTGTGTTTTCAGCATTCCAGGCTACAAAATGGCGGCAGGGACATTTCAACCAAAGCTTGTTCAATGAGCTTTAGTTAAAGTGCCCCCACTACCATTTTGAAATGTGGGGATGCTAAATATACGTGACATGGAGGCTGCTGGAGCATGCTAATTCGCGCACTTTAGCATACTCACAGCAGACTCAATCACTAATTAGCACGTTGGAGCAGGTGCCCATCAGCATAGGGATATTTGACTGAAAGTAAAACTTAAGGGTGCTTGCTCCCTGTGAAATTCATGCTGCCTTCTACTAAAAAAGTAGTCTCTGCAGTCCCTCCCTGACTCTCAAATAGAATTCATAGAAAGAAAGGGGATTAGCTAGAGATGAGCATCCTAATGGAAAAGGCACATCCCTCCTCCTGAGATGATTTCCCCATTCATGGTGTTCTAAGGCACTCTTGTCCACCTTCTGTTTGAATAGCAAAGCAAAGTAAAACTCTCTCATTATTGTAGCTGATACCATGATTTCAGTGATTAAAGACCTACCTAATGAGGGGGGTGTTCTTCATATGAGGCCTAGAGAAACAGGTACTAAGTTGCTGATTAATACAAGTGCTGAAGAACCAGTGCCAGAAGAAAGTCACTGGTCAGTGATTTCATAGATTTCATAGACATTCAGGCTGGAAGGGACCCCAGAGGATCATCGAGTCCAGCCCCCTGCCTCATGGGCAGGAAGTTAGCAGGGATAATATGATCTCAGCAAGATAAGCATCCAAACGTGTCTTGAAGGCATTCAAAGTGGGTGCTTGAACCGCCTCTGGCAGCAGTCTATTCCAAACCTTGGGGGCTCCGACAGTAAAGAAGTTCTTCCTTATGTCCAGCCTGAATTGGTTGCGGCAGAGTTTGTGACTGCTTGATCTTGTCATCCCTTGGGGTGTTCTGGTGAACAGATGTTCTCCCAGATCCTGATCCCCTGATAAACTTATAGGTGGCCACCAGATCACCCCTGAGTCTGCACTTTTCTAGGCTGAAGAGTCCCATGGCTCTCAGCCTCTCATCATAAGGTCTGTTTTCCTGACCTCTGATCATGCATGTGGCTCTCCTCTGCACTCTCTCAAGCTTCTCCACATCCTTTTTGAATTGTGGAGCCCAAAACTGGATGCAGTGCTCTAGCTGCGGCCTCTCTAAGGCTGAGTACAATGGGAGAATGACATCCCGGGATTTGCTTGAGAAGGATCTATGGATGCAAGCCAGTGTTTTGCTTGCTTTACTAGCTGCAGCATCACATTGAAGGCTCATGTTCATCTTGTGGTCAATCATGAACCCCAAGTTCCTTTCATCTGTAGTGCTAGCCAGCGTAGCACTGCCAAGCCTATAAGGATGCTTCAGGTTTTTCCTCCCAAGGTGGAGAACCTTGCATTTTTTGGTGTTAAACACCATCAGGTTCTCATCCACCCATTTTATGAGCCTGTCAAGATCTGCCTGGATCACCCTCCTATCCTCAGGTTTGGATGCTTTACCCCAGAGTTTGGTGTTGTTGGCAAACTTGGCCAGCCTGCTTCTGACACCAAGGTCTACATCATTGATGAAGATGTTAAACAGTATAGGCCCTAGGACGGAGCCTTGAGGGACCCCACTGGTGACTGCACACCAAGATGATTGGCTTCCATCAACCACCACCCTCTGGGTCCTAACACGGAGCCAGTTCTCCAGCTAGCAGATCGTGGTGAGGTCAAGGCCACAGTTAGTCAGTTTTGCCATAAGGTGATCATGGGATACCAAATCGAAGGTTTTGAAGTCAAGATATACGACATCAATCTCTTCCCCATTGTCCAGGTGATAGGTCACCTGGTCGTAAAAGGAAATAAGATTGGTCAAGCAAGACCTACCCACAACAAACCCATGCTGGGTATCCCTCAGGATATTGCCATCAGCTAGTCTGTTAAGGATGGCCTCTTTGACAATCTTTTCCAATTTCTTTTCTAATTTAGTTGGTGCCATATGGATGTTACAAGCACCAAAAGACAACTTTTTGCCCTTTGGTTGTCCTTTGACTGCAGAGCTTGGGTGGTCTCACCCATGTCAAATTTTGTCTTTCAACTGCAAGGGTTCCAGAAGGAAGACGTGCATCCCTTCCTATCTCTGAACAATGCCTCTTCCTCACTTTCTTGAAGAATTGTCAAGTGGATCAAATTTGCCAGTTGGGATATCTTGGGCATCTTGCTCCTTGGAAGGATCATTGGGCAGCTGTCAAAAGAAGGACTGGATAGAAGGACAAGTCTTATCTGTATTGATAGTTGTGTGGGAATTGGAGTTCCATCCATATAGGAAATTTCATAATTTTTACAATTGGAATAAAATTCTACATTCTGAATTTTCAAAAAATTGAAACCTTTCTATTCTGATAAAACAGAAAAATGTAAGTTGGATTCTAACTTCAAATTTTAAAAAATAAAATAAACACTTTGAAACAAAAAGTCAAAGCAATCATTCAAAAAAATGATGAAATAGAAAGTTGAAACTACCAAAACTGCATTTAATTTAAATCATTCAGTTCAATTGAAAAGTGGGGAAGTTGCTATTTTGATTAAATGGCTTTTTCTAGTGGAAAAATGGTCAGATGGAAATTTTCCTCCCACCTCTAGCTATTGGATTTACCTGAATCTAAGACAAACCTGAATTTAAAACAGTCCCCCATAATTAGATTCTATAAACGAAAATTTGCTATAAATTCGGTATGCTTTTCTATATATAGAATCTAATTATGGGGAGGGGGGGTTGTTTTAAATTCATCCCCACACTGCTGCACTGTATGGGGAGGTGAAGCAGCTTTGCCCCTGCTTGTGTCTGCCGCCCTGCCACCTGGCTGCCTATCCCCTGCTGCCTCAGGTTTTTTTCCCCCTCCCCGCACCCTGTTCCCCCTCCTGCCTCTGCTTCCCCCTTGCCCCCAGCTTTTGCTCCCTGCTTCCCCTGCCCCTTACCTTTACTCTGCCAGCAGGCTCCATCCTATTCCAGCCTGAGATACTGAGGACAGCCTCAGCCCTGCCCCCATAGCAGCTATGCTGACTGTGCTCTCCTGCTATGGGCTGGGCTGGGATTGTGTTTAGTAACCCAGGCTGCAGCAGGAACAGAGCCTGCCAGAGCAGAGTGATGGTAAATGGGTGGGTGGAGGAGAGGGGAGGAGAGAGGGGTGGACAGAGGCTACATGGAGGTGGGAGAGAGATGGTGGGGTGCAAAGGTGGTGGGGGATATGAGGGGTAGGCAGCAGCTGTGACTATGGCCCTGATCCTGGGTAGGGGCTGGAGCCTGAGTCACAGCAGTCACCCACCTTCCCTCCCCCACACTACCCTTCTATATGATTTTAAGACAAGGGGATGCCTCCCCCTCCCCAATGTTAAATGAAGGAAAAAAAACTCCTCATCAAATGCTTTTGTTGTCCAAGGAACGTTCTTGGCATACTTCAGAAGTAGTAACTTCAGGTGCACAACCCTAGTCTTCTGAATCTCTTTGGAAAGGAGTGGCAGATAAAGCAGTGGTGAGGAATAAATAAAAATGACCCTTAACTGAGTGTCCGTAGTTTAATTGCATAGAAACATTGGGGGAAAGTTGTGTCTGAAAACTCAGAGATTTAGGTTTGACTGCTTTTGGGAGGAGGAGGTGCTTCACACCTACCTGTAAAATATTAGTAAAAACTAGAAAATATATTCTCTTCTTTTTAAAGCCAATAGACAGACTAAAAGATAAGTATTTAGGTAATACTTATACTAACTAATCACTATCACTGTGTCACAGAGTCTGACTATAGAACACAACAGTGACAGAGAGGAAGGTGGACACCGTAAGGTCTTGAATAGTAAGAAGGATGGTTGGGCCTATTTCTCCTTTATAGCCTCAGGGATGGGAGGTGAAGACACCAAGGAGGTAAGTACATCTTCAACAGATACTGTTGCCCCCCAAAATATGAGCTCTCATGTATGATGCACATATGCATAGATGAAGATGAAAGATTTGAATCTATGTAGACAATCATTCAAAAGCATGGAAGTACACTTCTGCCCTTCCTCGCTTAAAGCTCTTTTTTCAGTCCATAGAATCTACCGCTCTGTTGCTTTTGAGTTTTGTTAGTTGGGTTAGTCTATAGCCAGGTAGAAGGTAGGATGAGCTTTTGTAGGCAATAACCTACTTCACCAGCCTCTGATAAAGTAGGTTTTTGCCTACAAGAGCTTATACCACTCTGAACCAATTAGTTTTTAAAGTGCCACCCTGCCCTACCTTCTCCATGTTCTATGGAATAAATATTACAGTATTAAAATGTTACAATATTCCCTGTCATAAACTCATATCACCTCTGCTTGTAGTTACCTGAATTTACTTCAAATGATCTCTCTTGTAAGGTGATCTCTCAGAGCTCAGCCTGCTTGTGGTTAAACTGTCTTTGCATTTTTACATTGCAAGTCTTATTAGACAATATTTTCCATCCTTAGATTACCTGTCCTCTGAGAATCTAAAATATTTTAGAAACATGAATCAATCAATTTACACACTACCCTGTGTGAGGTCGGCAGGCAGGAGTTGTAATGTCCTCAACATTTTAAAATGATATCTCATCATTTACCTTGGGAAAAGATGTTCAGGAATACCACACTTGTTAATGATTTAGGATTCCTCCTAACTTTCCAGGATCCAGTTCAGAAGTCATGCACAGATATTCTATTTTATATATACATAATATAGACATATACACATATTCTTCCCCTAAATAACTGAATACTCCCTGAGTATTAACAATATAAAGAATACTCCAAAAGAAAAATGTGAAAAGTTTCTCAGTACGACCATGCGAAGAAAAATGCAATTGTTAGGACCACTAAAAATTGCATGACCAGCAATGATTTATTAGTAGTAAAGCAGCCAGGGAACAACTCCCCTCTAAATTATTGTTTCCCTGGCTCTAAACATTTAATAAATTCCCAGCTTGAGCCAAGGAATGTATTTTCTCCTCTTCTATATATTTGTCTGTGGTTTGCATTATCATTTGCTAAATATATTTGGACACAGCACTATTTTTCTTGATCCACAGCTTTAAAAGCTTTTGTGGCTCACCCTCTGCCCCTCTAAGGAAGTTCACAAATAAATCACTAACCAGCAATTCTGTATTGAATTGAACATTTTCTTCTTTTACTAGTTATACAATTTTCAAATAAGGTGGCAAGGCTGGAATAGAAGATCAAACTGAACTGTTTATTCAGTCATCTGCAGTTAGACTTTATAGACAACACCAAATTCATTAGTTTTATGCTGATCCAGCAAACCCATATAAAAAAATCCTTTTATATGGGTTTTTTATGGTATCGATCCAAGAACTAAAGTTTTCGGTAGTATCACAATGTTTGGGATAATTATTAATTGTTCCTCTGCAAGAAGAAATCACAGCCAGATAACAGACCATCTCAAAATTTACCCTACTTCTATCACCAATTACTTTTATTAACTAGATAAATCCTCTTATGTTCTACTTTCTGTATAGTGATTCTTTTTGCTGCTGTGGAAGAAAGGGAGATTATCAGCTGGTGTCACACTACTCAAGGTCCTTTGCTGTAGACTGGTTGAACATAAGCATGACCCAACCGAAAGTTCTTTTATTCTGCTGAAACAGCAGTATGAAAGCAGAGCTAGCCAGTCAAATTAAGCATGGCTTTGAACTTGCTTGAGATTTTACTAGATGCAATGGGGAATCTACTGATTTCAATTTCTAACAGAAATCATTTTTTAAGGCGAATATATTCCCTCTCACACTTGCACGAATAGCCACTGGTATTTTGGGAGCCAATGTACATTTGAATCTACTAACGCAAAGAAAAAGAAAAGCTGTGCCAACTGTCTTTCCAGTAAAGCAGATTAAAAGGAAGAGGGAAAAGCACACAGAAATACAACATGAAGAGCAGAAAGAAATGACTTTTCAAGTACTCCGTAATTTTTTCTTCACAATCTCAGAAGAAGGAAATAAGAAAGCCATTGTGTTCCAGTGCTTAGAAATAGGCTCTGTGTTTGTTGGGAGAGGAGGCTCTTGTATTATTCAGTATGGGTGCTAGTCTAGCTGGCTGATACTGAGCGGAGCGCTTAAAATTACAAACACAAAAATAGATTGTTTGAGCTACAGAATAGCTCATTGGTCCCCTTGTGTGTGTGTGTGTGTTTTTAAAATTTTTCCTTCTTAATTAAAAAAAAATTACTGATTTAAGCATCAAATGCCTCACAACTGAGATAGACATGACTGGTACATGACATTTTGCTAAGAGGCTGCACAAGTTCATCTTTTACAAATGAGCCACTGTCATAAAAAGGATAAAGATGTTTATATTTTTTCCACAAGTTCCCCTGACACCTATTTGAATGTGAACTCAGCAGAAGAGAACCCTGTTTCAATGAGTGAAAAAAACCCGGCTATAGTCAGAGGTAGATACAATCTAAGAAAAAGACTAAATAAGAGTTGGTTCTTATTCCATATAATTAATTGCAGAAGGTATTTTTATGATCATTATTTAGGTCTAGAGGCCTCCTTTAGTTAATTTATTCAGTTATAAAAGCACTGATATAGTCAAGACACTAAAACATGCTTAATCTATTTCAATATTGTAAACAGGCACTGCATGTTATGTGTTTGTTTTCTTTCCTTTTATCCCCTAAGAACAAAAACCTTTCAATTTAAATAACTTTTTGCAGCACAAAACTTGCATCATATGTTTAGAATGTGCAACAAACACATCGCTTTTTGGCAAGACTCTTCCGACTTCAACTATGTGCCTTGGTGCAAGCGTCCTCCAGAAGAGAGATGATGGCTAGAAGATTTACAATGAGCTACATTTAATCAGTTGACTAGTTTTATTTTGGATTGAAATCTGTGAAGCTAGACAAAGGATTATTACTTTTCAAAGAGCGTGCTAGATTATTCAGATTGGGCTTCTTTGAGAAACAGATACATTGCTTAGGACTCGCAATGCTCCCTATATTGTTCCTTGTTGTCTCACCACAAACACAGTCCCATGGTATTGACTCCAAATCAAAATGTAGCACTCATCTCTGCACAATGGAAAATCCAGCAGCTGAAAAGCACATTTTCAGCTCTTCCTGCAGCATTTCATGCGGTACCCACATGGAAGAACTAAATGTCAGGAATGACTTTATTTTTATTCAGTAACTTTTGCAATCATGATGAACTAGGAAGACTGCTGTATTCCAGATCATATGATCATTCATTACAGGCTGAAAACACTTTGATGCCAAAGATACAAGGAAGGTACAACAACCTTTCAAATCTTCTGCATCATTTTCAGGAAGGAAGGATTGCTTTCTCCTCTGATCCAGCATTCCCTGAGCCTGAGGAAGGGCGTGTGCGCCCAAAAGCTTGCAGAAGAAGATAATTTTTTTGCAATTTCTTAGTTGGTCTAATAAAAGGTATCATCCTCTGAACCAAGAGTTCTAGAGTTTTGCATTTGTTTTTTTGTCTCAGACCAACATGGCTACCAAATGCATACCTGAAAGCTCAGACTGGCACTTACGCATCTCTATCCATCTATCTATTCATAACCCTAAGTCACTGCAGTCGGTTGGACAGGGAGGAGAGGGAGAGGCAATTAATGCTCATGGAAGCACCTTTAAGAAAAGTGGCTTTTTAAGTCATTTGGTGTGATCCAAAGTAAATCGCATATAAAAGCCATTTATTACCCCAGCTACTCCCATGGGCAAAGGAACTCCATTCCCATCCTGCCTCACTTTTGAAAAAGGTGCTAGGCACCTTAAAAGACAGTTTGGGGCTATGAATCTTATTTGGAGGGAACCACCTCTCTCTACAGTTCTGAGTGACTTGCACCTGAGTCCTGGAGAAGGGTAGGATAGCAGACCTGTCCTTGTACCCAGCATTTTCCTTTTAGCTAGCTCCAAGCAGATTCTTGCTCAGAGTGCAGGTTCTCTCAATACCCATTCTGAGGCACCTAAATTCCCCTTGCACCTGACTTTCCCTTTGCATTGATAGGAACCCTAAATGTATAACAGCGTTCTACATTCCACTTTAGGGACCAGGTGCCTAACAGTTCAGTGTGGTAATACTCAAAGTTATGGTACCTTTCCTTTATTGGACCTAGGTCCCCTTCTTTCAGCCAGTAACACACAAAAATTTACATTTTATTCTACAAATAAATATCCTGAGCCTGCAAGGTTTTGTAGACATTTTGGTGGCAAGCATGATATAAAACAGATAAAAAAACAAAGTACAACAATTCCTGGTTAACATCAGTGGGAGTTCTGGGTACTCAGACAAACAGAGCAATAGTTCTGCTAAAATTTCAATTATTTTACCCATATTACTTATCACTTCACCAGGCGTCACCTCATAATTAATCATAATTTTAAATGATAGTTCTCCATTTTAGATTATAAAAAGCTATTCTGCAATCTTCCACTGGTCTTCAGTTCTGTAATCCTGCCCAGTCATCCCTATTAACATAGGGACTTTAAGATGAATAAGAGCATTCAGCATGATCAAGGCAGGCAGGATCAGATCTCAATTTCTCCTGCTCTCTGGATCATTAGCATCACCAGATCTCCCAATCTGAAAACTCAGCTCTCATTGCTAAGCGTAAAAGTGAACTTTCCAACCCAACTTTGCACCCCCTGCTCTTCATCTCAAGGTTTGAGTTAGACTTCTCTTTCATGCTTTTTCTAATTCTATTATGTCCTTGTTTCCCCCCTCAGAAGAGTAACTCTTCATGTGCAGCTCAGTACAATGGTTTTGGCTGTACATGCAGTTTGTAGGCATCTGACAGCACAGAACTCAACCACAGTATTATGAAACAGCAACCTCAATGGGAAAGCCAGGAAGAGGTTAGATATATTTTCTTCCATATTTTTTCTAATTCGGGTATCATTTGTGGTAACTTGTACATGCACTCATGGCAGGTCTCATATGAAGAAAGGTCAGACTGGGTCAGTACCTACATAGTAACCTATAGTAAAAGCAAGGATGTTGCAAGAATATGGTCCTAATGACTCAAGATGAGCTGCTGTTAAACCATGGTGATTAGAAAAATAAGTGGACAGTTGGATGCCTCATTTTTCCGAAGAAATGAAAAAAATAGCAGAGTTAATATGCAATTACTATATTTTTATTAAAAAATTAAGTATTTCAGTTTCAAAAGCCCTACCATTTTAGATTCTTTCAATCTGTCACTAAATTTGTTTAAACTGTAAATAAATTTCTCAGCGTAATATGTGCTTGTGGTTGAGATGATCACAAGAGCATTTGTTTTACATTTAATCCATTTGAACTTTGAAAACCTTGGTACATAATGCTACAACATAGCTTTGCATGCAAAATGTGCAATTCATATGACATGAAAATTAGGGATTAATTGGTTTGAATGATGCTCCAGACATAATAGTTTTTAAACAGCAATGTAAACTATGCATAAATCAGAGATTACTGGGAGTACAAATTAATCCAGTAGCAGGGGATTGAAAAATGTAATGGGACTATTTCTAAATTGTGAACAGATATCCTTTTTTGTATTTGATTGGGCCTGAGCCTGCACTGTTCTCAAGATAAATGTGCCTGTTTTTCTACAATTAAAAAAAAGAAACTATAACCAATGGATTTTTTGGTTCTATTCAATTAAACAAGAAAATGCTAAAATCTGTGATCTGCTCAGAAAAAGGCACTTTAAATACAATGTTTTTTAATAAAACAGCATTAAAGTTTCTTGTATGAAAGTTAAGTCTTATTTACATAATTTATATATCAGTTGAGATGGCACACCTAACAAACTAAAATATAGCATTTTAATCACCTTGTACCTCAACAAGCTCTTAAAATAAGTTGAAATGCATGCTTTGAAAAAGGACCGTTTCTCCTACCTCTGAAATACAGCCATGGTGAAATGTGGAGTTTCAGAATGTACAACACCAGAATACAGTAGGTAAGTTAGAGCAATTTGTGAAAAGTATAAGTAAGACAGGCAGGATGAAGACTCAACTTTTTCCTAACTTCTTGATGTTGGTTTGGACCATAAAGTTAAGACACTGGGTGTGTCTATGCAAGATGCTTTACTTGAGATTAGAGCAAATTACTGCGCAGTAAGAGTCACTGGAGTCACTGTCTGCACGTGCACATGCTTACTGCACACTAAATTTGCTTTAATACTGAGTAAATTTGCTACCTGTAGATACAAGTAGCAAATTTACTTGGGAGTAATAACTGCACAGTATGGCATGTGTAGCTGGCCAACCAGGAACAAATTTGCTTCCAGTCAGCCAGACAGCAGGGTGCAAGAGATTGCTCCTTGCGTTCAGGAGCTACCTGCAGCCAGCGAAGTCTGCACCACCAGATCCCAGGCAGGGACAATGTCTAGCAGCAGGGAGCTCCCACCCCCAGCTCCATGATTGTGGAGCAGGGGCTGGGAGATATTTGTTCCTGTCTGATTGTTCAGCAATCTCCCAGCCCCCACCAGGAAACAGCTGTCTCAGCACTTCTCTGCACCTTAGTCTGCCTGTCTAGGGGCAGTTAAACCTCCCTGCTTCATAGGAGATGATATAAGGCTTAAATCCACAGGTTTGTAAATACTGAAATAAAAGTGCTATTGCTACTCCAGTATATCCTTGTCATTATAAGCTCATAAAAAATCCCACTAAGACATTGATTCTGTATTGAAAGAAAAAGCTATAGAATCGCTACCACCACATGCGATTTCACCTGGATTTTCCATAAAGTACATGGCTATCAAAGCATTGATAGCCATGTACTTCCCAAGTACCAGGTTGAAGGGTATGAGCATGAAATTTAAGTAGAAATGGAGAAATACTGATATTGCTTAACCAATTTAAATGTTGTTCTGACTGGATGACATGTTATATTGGCTATATGTCATGTAGATGATCCACTCCTTTAAAATGTGCATGCTTAAATAAAAGTTACTTTTGTTACTTACACCTGTAAAAAGTTGTTTATATAATAATGGCCTGAATTTCACACATGCAAATGCCCAGAACTCCAAGACAATGAAAGTTATGGTAGCACATTACTTCTGTGAGCTCCAACATTTCTTTTTCATGCAGCTCTAACAGCAAGAGTACTTTTGATAAATAAACTATTGCACACTAAATGAATTAACACCTTTGATGGACAATTGGTGCACTTGAAAATTTTAATGTGCCATTAGAACTCCTAATACTAAGTTACTAATCATCATGATACAACCCTGAATTTTGTAAACTTGAGATATGACACATTCTTAAAAGTATCTGCTTCCTCAGCCTGCCTTGTAATACTTTCAAGAGACTAGACAAATCAAAGTAGTGGCCTTCAAAAGAAGAGGAAATCTCCAGGATGATTTTGAAATCTTATTAATTAATGGTCTGAACACAACTATTGGTTAGCAAATTCTAATGATAGTAAATTATAGTCTTAGACAGACCTTTGGCCAAAACATGTTCCTCAAACACAGCTTTTCAGTTCAGAAAGTTCCAAGCGCAGGCCAACGTGTTCCACCCTGGAGACCATCAGTCAAACATTTCCAGTCCTCCTAGGTGTTGCGATACAGTAAAGAGCTGCAATTCCTGAGAAGCTGGGTCTTTGCTTATCTAGGGAATTGAAGATAAGCACCAGAAACCATGAACTGAATGACACCCTTAACAGGTATCAATCTGCAGCATGTATGCCCCAAGTGGCACAAGCAGCCTCTCTGTTTAGCACATGACAACTGGGAAGGGGACAGGCAATGCAGTGGCAGATGGGGCAGGGAGCAAAAAATGGAGCAGCAGATTGGGCAGGGAGCAGAAAGCAGTGCAACTGATTGTGCAGGGGCAGGGAATTAGAGTGGCATTTGGGGAGGGGGGAGCTAATTTGTGGTACACCTGTGAAAAAGTTTGGCCTCCAGTGTTGTAGAGGTCTGGTGTGATATGTTTCTCTAGGAATCTAAACCAATTATATATCTGGATGGACTGTAGGCTCAGCTAATTTTGGGATTATATTACATGGTGTGGTCTTGAGATGAAAGCAGGTAGAATTCTTTATCTGAGAGGAAAAGAATGCATTGAGTTTTGGCCAGATAAAGATGGAAAAATCCTATTTCTGCTGTCTGAAGTCCCAGGAACACATACAAATCCAGTAAAACCATCTAAAAGGTCAAGGACGTGCATGTTGTGAAACAAGAGTCTTACTGATACTCTATTTGTGAAATAGGTCTGCTCTTAGTCAGGAATTGTATACAATTGCCTGCTTTTGTCTGTTTTACACACACTTAATGATATTTACCGAATTCAGAGTAGGCTTTTCTGTGAAATAGGAAGAAAATGTGTTGCAGTGAGGGTTATTAAAGGATCTGAAGGCAGTCTGGCCACTATAAAAGATAAGACCTACTGTTTAGGTTTTTTAAATCCTGAAGGCCCTCTGAGCAAGACTATGCTGGCATGTAGCATAGGACTGTACAAGTCAGCGACTTGGACGAGGGAGTGAGTGTACTCTGTCCAAGTTTGCGGATGATACAAAACTGTGGGGAGAAGTGGGCACACCGGAGGGCAGGGAACAACTACAAGCAGACCTGGACAGGTTGGACATATGGGCAGAAAACAACAGAATGCAATTCAACAAGGAGAAATGTAAAGTGCTGCACCTAGGGAGGAAAAATGTCCAGCATACCTACTGCCTAGGAAATGACCTGCTTGGTGGCATGGAAGCAAAAAGGGATTGGAGTCCTAGTGGACTCCAAGATGAACATGAGTGAGCAGTGTGACGAAGCCATCAGAAAAGCTAATGGCACTTTATCGTGCATCAGCAGATGCATGACGAACAGAACCAAGGAGGTGATACGTCCCCTCTATCGGGCGCTGGTCAGACTGCAGTTGGAGTACTGAGTGCAATTTTGGGCACCGCACTTCAAGAGGGTTGTGGATAACCGGGAGAGGGTCCAGAGAAGGGCCACTCATATGGTTAAGGGCTTGCAGGCCAAGCCCTATGAGGAGAGACTGGGGCACCTGGACCTCTTCAGTCTCCGCAAGAGAAGGTTGAGAGGCGACCTTGTGGCTGCCTATAAGTTCATCACAGGGGCACAGAAGGGAATTGGTGAGGCTTTACTCACCAAGGTGCCCCTGGGGGTCACAAGAAATAATGGCTACAAGCTAGCAGAGAGCAGATTTAGATCAGACATTAGGAAGAACTTCTTCACAGTTACAGTGGCCAAAGTCTGGAATGGGCTCCCAAGGGAGGTGGTGCTCTCCCCTATCCTGGGGGTCTTCAAGAGGAGGTTAGATAAGCATCCAGCTGGGGTCATCTGAACCCAGCACTCTTTCCTGCCTATGCAGGGGGTCGGACTCGATGATCTATTGAGGTCCCTTCCGACCCTAACATCTATGAATCTATGAAATGCCTTAAATCATAAAAATATTATACTGGAGCTGGTCATTGGCTATGTATGCTCCAAAGCATGTAATCTCTACCTTTCCTGAAGGTTACTGGTGACTGACTGGCATATTTCTGGCATCCAGGAGTGAGCACTGCTGCCATTGCCCTTCCTTTCTTTTCTCCCCCACCCACCTGTTGCATTCAACAGCAGGTCAAAAGAGGGGATGAGCAGTGGCAAAGGCACTCACCAGGCTCTAGAGCTGCATGAAAGCAGGAATAAGCACTTACACTGCTTGTCCTGTCTTTTGGCCTGCTGGTGAATTCAGTGTTGGGGCACAAGGGAGAGGAAGGGAGGGTAAGCAGCAGTCCCCCCCGCCTTCCTCCCCTCAGGGTCCATGAAAAAGCAGTGACTCTGGCCAAAGCCTAGGCTAATCAGCTGGGGAGCTTAGAGCTCATGGCTTGTGGAGAGCTGAGGCAAGAACTCACTGGCATCCAAGATCAGTGAGTGAGTTCAGCTTAGCTCACTGCACATGTGCCACATCCCCTCGCCATAATCCTGGATCTGTCCATGGCCACTGCTCTCAGAAATGGCAGAGATGCTGGTTAAGAAGGTAGAACTGTTAGACTGGAAATATTCCAATGGCTTTCTTGAGTGATTCAAAAAGCATCATACTTTCACATTTAAGGTTGCTGTGGGAAAAGCTGCCAGTGTTGCTTGTCATGCAGGGGATGAGGGGGCTACAAGACTAATAATTATCACAAAGGCTACATCCCTGATATGTTCAGTATGGATGCAACTGGATTATTTTTCAAACTTCTTGGTGACAGGATGTTCTGTTTAAAAAATGAAACGCGTCATGTTGGTAAGGAAGCCAAGGATCTTGAGAGTTGCTCTCTGTAACAATTTGATTAGCAATGAAAAATGGCCACTCTTTGTTCCAGGAACATCTCAAAATCCACATCGTCTCAAGAACATAAAAATCTTTTCTGTTACTTACAAGGCTATTAACCATGGATAGATGACAGCTGAGATATTTGAAGACTAGGATGTAACATTTGACAATAAAATGAAAATTGATAAAAAGAAAGTCCTTGTATATCTTGACAATTCTCAGGTTTGCACTGAAATAAAAAGCTTATCTGTAACTAAGTTCTTTTTCTTCCACTGAACACAGCCTATGTTTTACCTGCGTGATCAGGATATCATGAACCCATTCAAATAACAATATTCGAAGGGCATCATGCAGTATGTTCTGTTTACTATGGAGTAGAAGTTGTCCAGAGATACTGACGTGAGAATCATTCACTTTATGCATGAGGCCTGGTATGCTGTCACTCCTGCTGTCATTGCTAATAACTTCCTCCAGCCTTTTACCAACCTACCAACACAAGATATTAACCAATCCAGACACTGCTGCTGATGGTGGTATACTGTAGATACACATTGGTCTGCAACAGTATGAGCCAATATTTTTGGCAGGTTTGCCACAAATTAGCTCCATACTGACCCACCCCCAGAGTACCACTCCCATCCCCTTTTTCTGGCTGCTCTTCTGATCTGCTTTCTGCTCCCTGCCTCATCTGGAAAAACAGGATTTTTTTCTCTAAAAAATATTGTCTGCATATTATGATGTAAAAATGGCTTCTCAGACATGCTCAGCACATTCTGCCCCCTGATGTGGAACTTTGGCTTAAGTTCTAGGCTATGGGCAGTCAGTCTTTCATTTCTAGTGCTAGAGACCTTTCCAAGAAAAGGTGTTGCAGCCTGCAGTCACCCTTTCTCCCCTGCTCTGCACACCTTCAGACTGGGGCCAGTCGGGAACCCCAAGTTGAAGAAGGCATAGGTACAGCTGCGGCTCAACTCCTCTGGACCACAGGAGGGGCTGAGCAGAAGTGTATAGTTATTTATTCTGATGGAAGAAACTCGTCAGCAAGGGAGATTTTCCGTGTTTCAAAGTGGAAGATCTTTCTTGCATGCTTTCTCCACAAGAAACTACACAAAAACCTGTACACTGGCAATCTTATAGCAAGAGAGTGGGGTCTTTGCCACTAGAAATGTAATCCTTGTCCAAAACCAAAGGCTTTTGTCACATTGCCCAGATTTGACTGTATAATAACTGAGAAGACCTTCCCTTCCCTCAGTTTTATTGCGAAGGGACCACATTAGTATTTTTTTTTTTTTTTTTTTTACTAACTGTTGCACAAGCTGAAGAACTATAATCATAAACTTGGATGTAATGCAAGCATAATGTTTAAAACATTGAACTACAGTTCAACATACGAACATTATATACTCATAAGAGACTATATAGCACTCACCCTACCATGTGGAAGATTATATCCTACAAGAGCAGTAGCACCAACCAACATGATAATTTGCAATCCAACTTGATTCTGTAGATCTAGTGAGATGGGGGAAATGTTTTTGGAAAGGTTGGGATGGCCAAATAGTTTTTGTAGTGTTCTTGTGAAAACTTCCTGGAGAAACGCCAATACCTTTTTCTTCCATCTATTTACATTAAGTGAAAACATGTTGTAGGTTATTTTAACTTTCTGAAACTTGTCCTTAACTAGAAAGTGTGCAGAAACTAGGACTGTGTGAAGCTTCAGGTGCTGATTCAATGTGGAGGAGATTCGGCCTGATTCAGCGGCCGAATCTCTGAATCGGAATTAAATCAGGAGACCAATAAAAAGGCCCGAATGTATTTGAAGCCTCCAAATGGATTCAGAAAAGATTTGGAGAAATATTTGGAGATTCAGCCAGTCGTCACTTGCTGCCTTAGGGAGTTGGACCTGAGCTCCATGCTGGTAAGTAGGGGGAAGGGGAGGGGGGAACCATGGGGGGACCTCTGCCAGGCCCCATCCCGTCTGCTCCCTAAGCCCCCCTGAGTGCCCCCCAGCCCCCCGCCTCCTCTTCCAGCCCTGTCAATGGCTGCCCTGCCCAGCCATAGTGTCCCAGCTCTTATAAATAAATAAATAAAAGCCCCGCACTTGCTGGCTGCTGCAGCAGCCATCGTAGCTTCTGGGGCCTCGTGGCAGAGTCCCCCCCACACATTGCAGGGCAGCAGAGATTGCCCCCCCCCCAAAAAAACCCAACCAAACAAACAAACAAACAAAAAAACCCAACAACCTGGCAGCAGCTGGTGAGTGCAGGGCTTTATTTATTTTTTAAATGTTTTTATGTTTTATTTTTTATAAAGAGCTGGGATGCTGGGGCCAGGTTGGGCGGCCATTGATGAGGCTGAGAGATTGGGCATGGGATGGGGCCTGTTCAATTCGGAGATTCAGCTGATTTCGCAGTGGCTGAATCTCCGAATCAGATTTGGCCAAATTGATTTAGGACAGTGATTCAAATAATCGAATAGAATCACTGTCTCCCGAATCGACCAAATCTGAAGCGAATACTAGCCACTTTGCACAGGCCCAGCTAAAACCATATTTTGAAGAATCTGGTGTTTTGTGTTGGAATAAACTGCGTGCTAAGGGAAAGCAATGGGAGACAAGCTATAAGGGTCAGCAGTGGGTAAGAAATGTAGAAGAAAACAGGTTTCAGAGGAAGGAAAATTAAAGCAAAGAAAGTTTCCGACCAAGTTTGTAAAGCCATGATCCAAGACGTAGCAGCTCATCTATTTATGAGGAAAGATCCACAAAATTCCTCACACAGAGCAATATCAGTAACAAACATAGTGATTAAAAAACAATTATTTTAAAACATGGGATAAAAAGAGACTTCTATTTATATATAGATACCTTAAAACCAAATGTTGTAAAAGAAAAAGTTCATTTTCCTTATCAAAGCACTTTTAAGGAAAAAAAAGACACTGAAGAATACTGAATTATTATGATGGAGAAATCTGTATATTTATCATCATGCAGGCTAATGGCACACAAAGTGTACAGTAGAGTATTTATTTTTAAGAAATATAAAATAATATTGGGGAGGGAAATCTGATAACCGGTACTGTGTTTGGTTGGTGGCAGTTTTCAGATCTTCATACCTTTGGTTTAATAACCTGGAGAACTGAATCAATTTTTGTAAATCAAGCAGTCTACCAGGATTTTTAGAATAGGATATTTTATCAGCCAAGTGGTTTTTGTTCATTGCTTAGAAGAGGAAAACCAGCTTTCCTGTCTTGTTAGACTTTCAATGGTTTTCTCAAATTTGAATTACTTTGTAATTATTCTCCCCATAGCTATGGAAGAAGATACTCTAGAGTCAAAGTCTGGTTTACTATTTCAACACATCGTGTATGTAAATAATTGGCCAGCATCTTCTATTTCACTAGTGTAACTTGAATTTTGGCAACACGCATGTATTTTTGGACTAGAACTGTTCCGCTGCTGAAATGTAAAATGGTTGGCGTGGATGAGCAACCGATAGCTAGGTTACAACAGCATTTATCTTTTTCGTAGTTAGGCACCTACCCAATTATTTTAGCTTTGTGGGATAAGATGTGAAATTGAAACCTGACCAGTTTGTAGTCATTGATGATCTCCAGGAATATTTTGAAGTAGTAAGGAAGGTATTCAGACTTCCTGGCCGTGTTCTAACATGTATGACTCTATTCTACTTCCTCAAAATAAATCATTACACTTAAAAAAGCTATTTATCTCTTCCTTGCCTAAACGTGTGCTGTATAGGTGGCACAAATGGCACTCCTGAGGTGGGTTAGAGAGCTCTGTTTGGAAAGGACTTTGAAATCCTTTGTGGAGTAACACTGCTGCCATAAAAAGGGTGCTTAATATAGTATATATTAAGATAGTTTAAAAAAAAATGAAATATGACATGTTATGAGTCCATCTTCTCAGTAGGAGAAGATTTGGCCTCAGAATAGCATGGAACAATACCTTCTATTGAGAACACATAATAGGACAGTAATCTGCTCAGTGTCATAGGCTACAGCCCAAAATAGGTTGGCAAGAACTTTAATGCCCATTAGGAGGTTCAGAGAGGATATACCAGTTGAGCCTGTTTTGTTCAAATATCTCGACTTCAGGCCAATACTTACCTTGTTATGTAACCAATACTGTTTTGTTATGTAACCACTCACACTCCATCATGTTCACTGTGGTTTTCTGCCTAGCAACACTGACTTTATAAAGACTTGTATAAGCAATAACTAAACATGCTTTCGCAGCATGCTAGTAATTTTCCTTCAGCTACCTCTCACAGGGCTCCTCAACTTGATCCTACAGGGTGTGACTTGATCACAGCCCTCTTATAGTTATTTCTAACTATATACAGTATTCAGGTATGTATTTTGATATTCAAATAATAATATCAAATTTTAAAAAATTTATTCAGTTCTACCCATTCCCATAGGATCTGAATGAAGACACTAACCAAACAGACCCTATGGAGAATCCCATGGTATTTAAAACGGTTTACTTTGGGAAGTGCCAGGGAGGAATTATTCAAAATATCAAAATGAAGAATGACATTTGCTAACCTTTCTTCATAACCAACCTTAGAAATAGAGGCAACATTTTTTATTTTGTCATTTTTAAACTTCATGGAATTTGATGAGTCAGGTCAGGAGTCAGTTGGTCAGCAATAATGCATTTTGCAACTAAGCCTTGTTAAGATCCATAGCTACTAGCAAAATCAGAGACTAATTTATGTATTCGTTATCCACTTTCAAGTCTGGTTGGCTGAAGATTGATCCAAGTCTAATAACACGTTTTCATCATTAAAAGTGATTGTGAATCTTGACTGGTTAAAATCCCATAATTCTAGTTCCCATGTCAACTCTGATTTAGAAGAGGAGTCTAGTATGGTATGCAGTTCAGTAACCACCTCTCTGCAGGAAATGCAGCACCTGTGTGCATGCAGAGGTGGCCAGGACATGGTTTTAGATGAGAATTGTCCATGTAAGAACTGGCAAGAATGACCAGCCCCCCACTACAGGAGGCCATTGCGATGCCTGTTTGCATTTATATGGTACTTGAAAAATGTTAACTAATTAACCATCATGAGAGCTCTTTAATCTATTAAAGCAGCCGTAAATTCATAGTGTACATGGAGAAACTAGGATGATTGATGAAGTCATGGTCAGAATTGGGACCAGAATTCAGGAGTCCCTTTTTCAGTCCTGTATGTTTTCTCCTCGTAGTTGGTAGGGTCGGAAGGGACCCGAGCAGATCATCAAGTCCAACCCCCTGCCATGGGCAGGAAAGAGTACTGGGGTCAAATGACCCTGGCTAGGTGATTATCTAGCCTCCTTCTGAAGCCCCCCAGGGTAGGAGTGAGCACCACTTGCCTTGGAAGTTGGTTCCAGATCCTAGCCACCTTGACTGTGAAGAAGTGCTTCCTGATGTCTAGCCCGAACCTACTCTCAGTCAACTTATGGCCATTATTCCTAGTTACTCCTGGTAGAGCTCAGGGGAACAGGGAATCTCCCATTCCCCACTGGTCCCCCTTGGTAAGTTTATAGACAGCCACCAGAACCCCTCTCAGCCTTCTCTTGTGAAGGCCGAACAGGTTCAGGTCCCATAGCCTCTTCTCGTAGGGCCTGCCCTGCTGCCCCCTGACCATGCAAGTGGCCCTCTCAATGTTGTGCACATCCCTCCTGAAGTGCAGCACCCAGAACTGGATGCAGTACTCCAACTGCAACCTGACCAATGTCGCATAGAGGGGGAGAATCACCTCTTTGGACCTGCTCATGATGCATCTGTGGATGCATGACAAGGTGCGGTTAGCTTTGCTGACCACATCCTCACACTGGCAGCCCATGTTCATCTTGGAATGAATCCTTTTCTGCCTCTGTGCTGACGAGAAGGGAGTTCCCCAGCCTCGAAGTATGCTTCTGGTTCTTCCTCCTTAGATACAGTACCTTGCACTTGTCAGTATTGAAACCCATCTTATTCTCATCTGCCCACCCTTGTAACCTCTCCAGATCTAGTTGTAGCCTGTCCCTCCCTTTTAGTGTGCCCACTTCTCCCCACATCTTAGTGTCATCTGTGAATTTGAACAAGGTACTTTTCACCCCCACGTCCAAGTCGTTGATGAAGATGTTGTACAGTGTGGGCCCGAGGACCGAGCCCTGGGGAACCCCACTGCCCACATCCCTCCGTCAAAAATGACCCATCCACCACCACTCTCTGGGTCCAGCCCTCCAGCCAATTTGTGACCCATCTGACTGTAGGCATCGACGCCTACATCAACTGTATTGTTTTCCACACTATGGCAGCACTGGTTGCTTAGCTTCATAAAACTAGTTAGGAGGCAGTTTGCAAGGCATCACTTAGAGCGTCAAATTAGTGAAGACATTTCCAAAGCTCAAAAAGCCTGTGCCTTTGGGTTCCATGAATTTTAATGGCTATGTCTGGGTATATGAGATTCCACTACATGCTGAATATGAACTTTGAGATCAATCAGTAACAAAATGTTTAGCCCTAGAAAGATTTTTGTGTTCATTCACCTTTTCAACGGACTTTAGTAGACTGGCAACTTATTTTTTCTCTCAGTACAATGTGAGATGAACTTTGGCATTACAAGGATTCCAAAATTAGGCATTGGAAGAAACAGGGACACCACTGATTACCATTGCTTCAAAGGCTGCTACTACTTATACTTAAATTAGAACTGAAACATCATCCATACCACAGTGCATTTTAGAACTTAAGATATTTGAACTAGTTATGTATGGAATATTTTAGGTTTTATAGTGGTCTTTACACCATTGCCTCTTGTATCATTAAATGGAATAGGACTGGATAGCATTGAATCATAGAAAATTAGGGTTGGAAGGGACCTCGGGAGGCCATCTAGTTCAATCCCCTACTCAAAGCAGAACCATCCCCAACTAGATCATCCCAGCCAAGGCTTTATCTAGCTGGGTCTTAAAAACCTCCAAGGATGGAGAGTCCACAGCCTCTCTGGGTAACCTGTTCCAGTGCTTTACTACCCTCCTAGTAAGAAAGTTCTTCCCAATATCAAACCTGAAATTCCCTTGCTGCAATTTGAGATGGTTGCTCCTTGTTCTGTCATCTGCCACCACTGAGAATAGTCTAGCTGCATCCTCTTTTGAACCACCCTTCAGGTAGTTAAAGGCTGCTATGAAATCCTTATACTGGTGCATGGGCTTGTTCCTTCTAGAGGTGCACTGATACATCAGTCCATATTATATCAGCACCAATATAAGGAAAATTAACATTATTGGCAATTGGCTTATTTTGGCTGATGTGGCTGATAATGTTGCCGATAAATGCCCAGCAGCTTGGAGAGCCACATCAGGCTGGTAAGTCTGTTGGAGGGAAGGGGCCTGGGGGGAAGAAGGGGCATGGGGGGGGCGGGGGGAGGCAGATCAAGGACCCTGCTGTGAGGGAGGGAGTGGGGCTGGGACAGGGACCAAGATCTGCACAAAGGGTGAGGGTAGGCTGCCCCTGTGTGCTTGGGGCAAGGGCTGCACTGGGCTCTTCCTGGCAGGGAACTGGGCCTGGGCTGCACTAGGGGTGGGGAGGTAGCGGAGGCAGGTGGTGGCGGTGCTGGGAAGAAGGCTACAGACACCCCAAAATTCACTCCCAGCACTGCTGCTGTCTGCCTTGCCCCTGCCCACCCCGAGTCCAGCCCGGGCCCAGGCCCTCACCAGGAAGAGCCTGGTGAAGCCCTGGCCCTGAGTGTGCAGTGGCAGCCTGCCTTTGCCCCACACACAGATCCAGGGGGCACACACCCCACATGCTTCTCCTGGGGGTATGCACAGTAGCAGGAGCTGCTCCCTGCCCCTCCACCCCTTGGATGAGCCACGGCTCTGTCCCATGCCCCACTATGCCCCAGCTGTACATCTGCTCCTGCCCCAGCCCCAGCCCCACTCCCTCCCTCACCGTGGGGGCCTCAATCTGTCCCCCCCACCCCTTTCCCCCAACAGACTTACCAGCTGGACACTGCTCTCCAAGCTGCCAGGCTGCATATTGGCAATGGGATTGGTATCGGCTGATATGGCTGGTTAATAATTGGCCATTAGTATCCGCCCAAAAAATCTTTATCGGTGCATCCCTAGTTCCATCCTAAGTTCAGGACCTTGCACCTGTCCTTATTGAACCTTATGAGATTTCTTTTGGCCCAATCCTTCAATTTGTCTAGTTCGTTCTGAGTCCTAGCCCTACCCTCCAAAATATTTACTACTCCTCATTGCTTGGTAGCATCTGTAAACTTGCTGAAGGTGCACTCTATGTCATCTTCCAGATCATTGATGAATACATTGAACAAAACTGGCCCCAGAACCAGTCCTGGGGCACTCCACTTGATACCAGCTGACAACTACGCATTGAGACATTGACTACTACCCTCTGAGTCTGATGCTCCAGCCAGTTTTCTGTCCACATTATAGTCCATTAAGCAAACCTGTACTTCCTTAGCTTGCCTGCGAGAATGTTGTGGGAAACTATAACAAAAGCCTTAATAAAATCAAGGTACACTACATCCACTCGTCTCCCTACATCCACAGAGCCAGTCATCTTATTATAGAAGGCAAGGACAAACATGACCTTGGTCAGGCATGACTTCCTCTTGGTGAATCCATGTTGACTGTTCCTAATCACCTTCTTTTCCTCCAAGTGCTTAAAAATGGATTCCTTGAGAATCTGATCCATGATTTTTCCAAGGACTAAGGTGAGAATGACTGGTCTGTAGTTCCCTGGATCCTCTTTTTTCCCTTTCTTAAATATGGGCACTATATTTGCTCTTTTCCAGTCATCTGAGAGTTCTCTCGATTGCCATGAGTTTTCAAAGATGATGGCCAGCGGCTCTGCAATCACATCAGCCAACTCCCTCAGCACCCTTGGGTGCATCCCATCTGGCCCCATGGACCTGTATATGTCCAGCTTTTCTAAATAGTCCCAAACCTGTTCTTTTGCCACTGTTGGATGCTCACCTCCTCCACAAACTGTGTTGTCACTTGTAGTAGTCTGGAAGCTGCCCATGTCTGTGAAGAGTGAGGTGTAAAAGACATTGGGCACTTCAGCCTTTTCTGCATCCTGTGTCACTAGGTTGCCTCTCCCATTCAATAAGGGACCCACACTTTTTTCCATGATCTTCCTTTTGTTACTGACATACTTGTAGAAACCCTTCTTGTTACCCTTCACATCCCTTGCTAGCTGCAACTGCGACTGGCCTTCCTGACTTCATCCCTGCATGCCCGAGAAATGATCTTATAGTCCTCCCTAGTTGTTTGTCCAAGTTTCCAGTCCTTATAAGCTTCCTTTTTGTGATTTAGTTTGTTGAAGAGTTACCTGCTAATCCAAGCTGGTCTTCTGCCATACTTGCTGGTCTTGCTGTACATCCGGATGGTTTGTTCCTGCACTCTCAGTAAGGCTTCTTTAAAGTACAGCCAGCTCTCCTCGACTCCTCTCCCCCTCAATCTGGCTTCCCAGGGGATCCCACCCATGAGTTCCCTGAGTGAGTCAAAGTCTGCTTTTCTGAAGTCCAGGGTCCTTACTCTGCTACTCTCCATCTTTCCTTTCCTCAGGATCCTGAACTCAATCATCTTGTGGTTGCTGCTGTGCAAGTTGCCATGTATTAGTACATTCCCCACCAATATTTCCTTGTTTCTGAACAGCAGGTCAAGAAGAGCATGGTCCCTAGTTGGCCACTCTAGCACTTGCACCAGGACCAGGACTTGCACCAAGACTCTCCAAAAAGCTTTCTGGATTATCTGTGCACTGTTGTATTGCCATCCCAGCAGATGTCAGCCCCCCATGAGAACTGGGGCCTGTGGATACATAGTATGCAAGGTGCAATAGAAAAATTTATTCTTCCTTTCTAACTGTGCTGGTCTTCAGTGCTAATAAGAGAATCAAGGAGTTAAAGAAGAGTATTTGAATCACTTAAGTGAGTATGTATAACAGGATGCAGGACAACAGCTATATTGAATCAAAGTCCAGAAAGATACTTAATTTCTGAAAAAAAATCCAGTACTTTAAAGCTCTGCATCTGTCATCTAGATGATCATGGGCCTCACCTCTAAGTAGCGGGGGTGGGGTGCCTGAACTGTTTTGCAAGTTCTTCCAAATGTTTCCCTTGACCCATGAGCCCCGCTTTGATCTTATGCAGGATGACTGTAAGGCAACTGTTTTTCACTCAAATGAATCTGCCAGACAGTTGGAAGACATTCCACAAAGGGTCATCGGTGGAAGGGTGCAGAGCAGAGTGTCTCCATTCATACACCTTTATAATTTCTTCTCACTGCCTCATTTGCTTAAGGAACAGAGACCTGATGATTTCCCCGATTTAGCCTAAATTTGTACATGAATCTCCTCTTGTTCAAAGGGTTTGGATTTATGTATGCTGACTCCCCTCTGTAATATAAATACTGGATAATAAATTTAAACTCCTTAATAATGGGCAAGATTTACATCTACACTGAACACCACTCAACTAATTGAAAGATACCTCAGCCCAATAGATCTGGTGGCACTTTATTATTTTTTCCCCTTCAGCATTTCCTTAATGTCAAAGAATTAAGGGTTTTTAGTTTCAGATTGGAGGACTGCAGGTGTCGCTGGTCATCCAGGATGGTGGTCTATATCTCCTGAGCATCCTACTCCATTGTACTAAAGGTACTATCCACTGCCAAAGCTGTATCCATATTGCTGACCTAACCTAAATTCACACCACAGTCTTTTATAGACTAGGGCAAAAATGAATTATTCATTTTGCAAACAGAACCCCCTATTCATATCCTCCTCCCCACCCCACCCCTCTACCTCCCAAAAAGGCCAAACTTTTCCTCTGAGTACTTTGAAGCTTCTGTTGCTCTCCCCTCCTGCACTGATCTAGCTGGTCTTTTTTCTTCAGCCACCTTCCTCTTCCAACAGTCTTTTGAGTAAAGTAAGCAGTGATGATTGATTTCTCCAAGGACTGCATTTCTGCATTATGAGATCCTCAGCAGAAAAGTTAATGGCAGTGTCTTGTGCTCTCATTTTGTACCCTTCATTTTGGGCCAGGAATAGCTCAGTTAAATTATATTGAAAAAAAACGACAATTTGGATTTAAAAGCCTCTTTGCATCCTCACAACTACCTGCTTCCTTCTTTCACATCCAAAACACCATTTTAGGCAGAGTATGGCTAATTCTCTACGCACCCCAAGACAAATACTTAAACTGAGCCTCATTGCCATGTTAGAGGTGGAATGGACAAAAGGGGCATACTTATACATGTACGTTGAGCCTGGGATGGGTACCTTTTAATATACTGTATGAACATTAAGTATTAGCAGGATCCAAATCCATTAGCAGCTGCAGAGAGCTCCTATTGATACTTTGTACCTGCTGAACGATTACTGAAATGCCAAGATGCCTAATATTATTGTAGTGCCAAGTATGCATCCTATCCTTGCTTTTTGAGACTACTCTTCTACATATGAGCTCAGTCACTGAAGAGACCTTCTGTTCACAGCCAGTAAGGACACTGGCAACCAAAGATAGAAAGTGAAACTCTTAATTACTTCACTGGGGCCAGGGCTGGATTAACTTTTAGTGGGCCCTAGGGAGACAAACTCGTGGGCTCCTACTTAATACTGTATATTACTTTTTTTTCACTCCATAATTATAATATGTAAAATAAGCACAACTGGGCCCATTCTTCACTTAGAGCTCTAGGCATGAGCCTAGTTTGCCTATGCATTAATCTGGCCCTGACTGGGGCCAGGCTTTCACTTGTACTGTATTAACAATTCCTCAAGTATCCATCAAGTGATCAGACAGGAGCCAGGGAAGTGGCATGAATCCAAAGCAAAATATCTGACAAATGAAGGAATAAAAGATAAATCTAAATGAATACAAGCATATTCATAGCAGGCTACTCATCTCCTTTACAGCCTGTTCTCACAGAGTTGGTGATATTTCAGAAATTGATTAATATTAATATTAAAGAATAGGAGTATTTTTTCGAACCAAGATCCATACTTCTAAACTTGTTAAGTGGAGATAAGAATTGAACACAAAAAGTAACTGAAAATATCCATTATCAGGAGACTTAGCATCTTACTGTAGCCTTAGTAGTGCCTGCTGGATTCTTCCACAAACCATCAGTGTACCGGGACCAACAGCTCATTTTTCCTTCCCCCTAAAATAGTTCTACTGGATGACTTCTCTACTATCCTTTTAAGAGGTGTGGGGGCAAAAAAAGCTCCTTTCCACTACCAGAGAACATGATTTCTTTAATGCCTAGGTTAATACCAAAAGAACTTGCAATGTTTACTTTTGATCTTAAAATTATTGTGAGGTTAAAATATATTCTAAAAACAGGCAAGCAGCTCATGCATAGTCAGCTACCAACATTTCAGTACAAATGGGTCTGTACCACCTCTCAGATCTTAATTGCAGAGCTAGGGGGATACTAGGGAGGACACCCACAGCAAGCAGCACAGAAATCTCAGTGTTTCAGTCTCTGCAGGGCAGGACGGGAAAAAAGGATAATTTTGTGTTTCAGGTTAGATCTCAGAGCTAGGGGATTAGGGATTATTCCCGGCTCTACCACAAATTTCCAAGGCTAGAGGTTAGGTACCCAGATCCCACACTTATGCAATACAGTTCTGGAAAAGTGGATTTATTTTTAAAAATGAACATTTAAAGTATGTTTCTCTCACATATGAATTGAATTAGAAGACTCTGAGGAATAAAATCATATGTAACATACCCATATCTTTTGATAAACATTTGTATGTAATATCTTTTATAAATAATATTGTCACTTGCTTGGTTGACCATTTCATCCCATTTATCACTGACATCTTGACTTATTTTTTCAGCTGTGGATCATGCTAATTGTGGAAGCTAAAAGATAGGAATGTGAGGTAAATGGGCCTACTATGTTTAATGTATGTGATGACTTTACCAGACTTACAGTACTATATTTACAGTAACAAAAGGTTACTGTCCATATTTTAAAGAGTGGCAAATTGTGAACATTTTTACATAGTTACATCCTCTGCAGCTTGCACTAAAAACATCATTTCAATTACTAAAGTTTGATTAACTTGTTTTTTAATTAACAGTGGTATCAGAGACCTTGGGGAAACTTATCAATGGAAGTTGAATATTAAGTCAAAACCAAGGAGCAAATCCTCCTTGTTGGTATGCACTGCATTTTGGTAAATGTCTGATTAAGATTGCTGAAAAGGTTCTCAAAAAAATAAGTTACTCAATGTTCATCAAGCTTTTTTCCTTTGTGCAACACTATGAAAATATATACACTGAATGTGTGCAAGGACTACATGTATATTTAAATTTTTCAACAGGAAAATTCAGTTGATACTCAACTGAAGTTCTGTGTATGCATGTGTGCCTGCGCCTGGGTGCATGCATGTTTTTATATTTCCATTATTAGCAACAACTATATCAGTGTTATTTTGTTAAAGATTTAATGTAAAATATAATCAATACATATTATATGTGATATGGTATATACAATTATCATTCCATATGATTACTGTACTCAAATAAAACTATCCATATTAAAGGTCCATGTTTAAAAAGTTTAATTAAAAAATAATGTAAAAATATTTGTATATAATCTCACATTATAAAAAATGATATCAAAGCCACTTTTTATATGTTAATTAATATAAACAAACACACAAATTCTTTATTTTATACACAAATAAACATACATTTTCTAATGTGATACTGAGTTCCATATGTTTTTATTTATATATCTATCTCTCCCTATAACATATGGAACTCTATAACAATAGCACAGATACAGTTTTTGCTAATAATGGAGTTTGGCCCTTTTGAGACTATAAAATACATAAGGCGTGGGTTTCCTAAAGTTGGAATGCCATTGCATTTGGGCTCCCTGGTCACTCATTTTATAAATTTCCTATGATTGTTGCATCTGTAAGAATGGTATTTCATTATGAAAAACATGGAGATATGCTCTGTAGAGTAGAAAGCTGATCTAACCCTTCAAAGAGGTCAGGAAGTGCAGAATGACACTGGAAGAGAAATGCCAGTTTTGCAAGTGTGAACAGGGTCAGGATGGCTAAATTTCTACCAAAGTATTTTTAGCCTGCTAGTCCCAATTCACAGCTTGAACTGTTATTTTAAAGGGACCATGTCAAAGCTGGTAAACCCCAAATATAACCTACCATAAAATTACACTTTTTAAGAAATGCCCTTTTGATCCTGAAAAATCTATCAACCTTCCAAATCCAAGGCTGCCACATTGTTAAAATACCAACTGCTCTGCTAGGTGATTAGCCATTAAACCCACATTTGTTTTTGACGGCTGTGTATGCAAATCATGCTCTTTGCCGTACTCCCCATCATCTTTGTGACAAGTCCAGGGTATTGATACTTTTTAGTACAGTAGAAGAATATTTGCTTCAGATTGCCAAGATTCAGCAGTTCAGTTAGTAATGATTTAATTTCTAACAAAAAACTCAAGCTGTCTTATCTTGTGTCAAGGTAAATGTGGCTTTAAAATTACTGCCATTCCTCATTAATATATTCAGTTTGAAGCAGCAGAACATGATCATTTTGCTTAAGACATAGCAAATATCTTCCACTGCATGTTTGAAAGCAATGTCTTGTTTACATGAGACATGAATAAACTGGCTAACAGATTTACCAGATTAAATTATCTGACTGTCTTCCTCCATTTTGCTTTATTGGAATGTCATGTTTTGGGGTTTTTTTGACAACTGAAAATCAAACAAATTAATTATGAAGGGCCTCATTTCAGGTCATGCAGTGTTTATAAAAGCATCACAGTTCTTATGACTATCATTGGATGTGAATTTTTCTCATAAGGACTTACTCTTTTCCTAATGCATAAGCAATGTCCTATCCAAGAGCTAAAGTCCTTCTAATACAAAGATCTTCCCTAAAAAGTAGGATAGATAGAGATAGCATAGTAGTATAGATAGGTTTAGGCAATATTGGCTCCTATTGCCATAGTGGGTACAAGATATACATATTTTCTACCTTTTTTATTCTAAGTTACCATTTAAGCTTTTATATGCATCCCAGATCATTGACTGACTAGCTGAATAGTTTCAAATACAGTGCGATTGACACATTGTTTCTAAATAAGATACTTGTAACTTGCCACGTGAAAGATTAGAAACTACCTTCTTTCTCCTTCTGGCCTCATATTCCTTGATGATTGAAAAGGAGTTTTGTGGGTTATTTTTAGGTATAATTTGTGGAATATTATTTTAAATTTGAACACTTACCTTTCATTTTATTCTTTTGTGTAAGACCGAGAACACATTTATATATGGGCAATACAGTAAGTGGGAGGAAGCAGTGTTACTGATCTGCAAATACATATTTTGCAAAGAGGATTGCTCTGAGTCTGGAAAGAGACCAAGAAATGCAATGTTACATTCTTCTATATACTTCTCTGAATCCATAAATGAGCTGGGTGCAACATTTTTTTTGGCTTTCTTAGCATATATTTACAGTTTAAAAATATATTAAATGTAGTCATTTAAGTTAATATAGTACAAGCAGCTAAAACTGAAGTTAACATCCTGCCTCCTAATAATTAAATCTAACCTTATCTTCATTTATGGTCTCTTGGCATGTCAGCTCTCAGGGATCAGTAGCACTGTTTTACATTTCCTGGGATCCCTTCCAATTTTGGGTAGTGGAGATGCCATAGCATTCATTTTTTTTGTATATAATAAATCCCTCTCTTCCACCCCTGGCTAGACCAAGGACTAACTCCATCCCCCAGATATATACCAATGTTTTCACTGCTTGTTCTTTTAGACCATGGGGCCAAGAAACTAACGGACATTCTTTAAAATTATCTTGAATGAGGTGAGATTATTAGATTTCCACTCACCTTTTAATATGAAACCAAAGCATGAAGAAAAGTTTTTAAGTCTTATAACTGCATTTCAGTCATGACTAATGGCCAATTAATTTGTAACTGCCTACCTTGGCAATCAAACCAAGAACACACAGCCAGGCTGACTGATGCTGTACCTTAGCTGCTTAACAATGTTGCTTTGTTGACACCTGGTGCATACAAATAGTGCAAGATAGGATAATGTGGCACTGGGAAAATAGCATAATGTGGCACTGGGATTCAAAGCAGACCTAAGGGTTATTTTTCTCTCTTAACACTTTTGAACATTTACTTGGTTATCATTTTGGGGGTTCCCTTGGTACATGTACTGAACAGGAATGTCACAATTATATATTTAAAAATATTTACTGGATACAAAAGAATGTTTCCTGACTTGAACTCCTGAAGTAATTGCATTATCAAGACTTATTTCCATTCGTAGCACTCTATTGTAAATGTCAAAATATTGCTGGAATAAAAAAACCCAACAACTTGCTATGAAAATAAACCTACAAAGACTCATATGCTTTGTTTCTGCACAACTGTTATAGAATGACAAAACTCATTTGTTTTTGACAAAGAAATAAATAACTTTTTTTGCAGGCTTAATTTAGGTAACTTGGAGTCCCAAATGTTAATATTGAAAAGATTCAAGCTCAGAACTTCAACTCTACTCAGCTTTTATTTTCGTTCGTTCGTTCGTTCTTTCTTTCTTTTTTTTTTTGATAGTGGAAATCATGTATAAATCACAGACAGTACAATTTCCCCATGTCTGGTAGTTGTCCACATGAAGGGGGTCAACTACTAAGTATAGAGGCTGTGTTTTTAGTATAAAGTCAGGATAATATGGCAGTTAACTATGAACCAATACTCTCAACTACAGTAAAGATACAAACTTTTGTAATATAAATTAATTGCCATTACAAAAAGGCAACTGTATTAGCTAATAAGGTACAAAAATCTGTAACTTCTATAAATATGACAAAATCAAGAAGCTAAATGAAATAACACATCACAGATTTTTTTTGTATAGAACATTAGACTATGCAAACTAAGACACACACACATGGCACATTATACAGCAAGAAAGACTATCAAAACACTAGAAGATTTCCAAAAAACCTTGCAAATTCTAGAAGTACAAGTACAGGACATAACATGGAAGCAAAAGGATGACCAGCTCAGAACTGGTAGACGAAGGAGGAGTCTTACTGACAGTTGTAAAGTATTAGGCGTCAGACAGAAGCTTGTCAAAAACAGCTGTTGCTGGATACTGATTGATAATGTTTTCATTCTGACTACTGAGACACTGAAGACAGTCACAGGTCTGAAAAGAAGCCCAATGTGGACACGCACGCACGCACGCACGCACGCACGCACGCACGCACAGAGTAATTTAACAGATGGTTAAAGCACACTGAAGCACAATATCTTTATAAAAAAAGACAATATTCACTGTTTAATGAACTTACATGAAAAGTGGCTCCTAGTGACTGACTTTATTTCATCTAAATGATGAATGCACAGAAAAAGATAAATCTGTAATTGAGATTGGTCATCTGAATAAAAACTGCGGTGTTCATAGATTCCACCGCATTAAGAATATTCAAGAACTTTTTTTGGTCTAAAGTGTGATATAAACTGCTATGAATTGTTTTAATCCCTCCATAAAAAGGTGAAAGTATTTAACCATTTACAAGCTAGAGATCCATTTAAAGCCACAACACAGAAGCAAAGAAGAACTACATTCAAAGTAAAGTTAAGCATCTGTCTTAAATCCTTAAGCAGTTACGAGGTATTGTTTCAACCTGGAGCATGAAGTGATTATAACAGTTAAGAATATGCATACTGAAAATCATTATTAAAGAATAAATCACTACTCCTGTTCATGTGGCATTTTTCTAAAGAAAAGAATTAAACATCAAAAGGTCCTATTCTACTGTACATCAAAGTATGGCCAAAGTCACATTCTCATTGGCTAACTGAGCCTTTCGATGTCATGGCCTTGTAGCACCTTCCAGTGGTGCATAGCAACTTTATGGTCAAAACGAAATCAAAATCCCTATCTTTGTTGCGCCAAATTCACTGCTCAATATGGTGGATATAGCTCTGAAGAAGCCAGTGGAGTTGGGCTATGAGCTTGCTTTTAAGATTAGGAAGAAGGGAGAAAATAGTAAAGCAATTATACCTTCCACCATCTTATTTCCAATTGAAAAACAAAAAAAATTATAATCCTGCCTCTTCCCTTGTCCCCCAAAGCTGCTTTCCTTCCCTGCTACCCCAAATTCATCTTCCCTACTATAGTCCCTCTTCAAATCAGCTTCTTTTGCAGAAACCTGGGAATTTTAAGCTGTTTATGCAGCTTGGAAGGGAAGAGCAGGAACTCTGGCTAAGATCTTAATGCATCTTCAGAACAAATAAAGGGGGTCCACCACAGGTGGACACCAGGAACTAAGGGCATTTTCCAGTGCCTCAGCTCATAGCCCCTCAGTGAGCTGACTTTGGGATCCTAATTTTGTCCTTAAAACATAACCATTTCAAGTTTTTGGGTATCTGTAAAAGAGAGGCTTTGAGGAAGGACAGGATTAAGTGATGGCAGAAGAGAAGAAAAGGCAAACAAGCTTAGGGACCCCTTTGGGAGCAGACTCTGGTGCTTTGGTTACTGGAATTCTTGGTCTCTATTATAGAATAAAATTAGGAACTGCTCAATAGCTCCAATATCATTTTGATAATAGACAGTGAGTTGCAGTTGGAACCATTAGACCACATCCTTACCTCAAAATGGGCTGCAGGGAAGCAGTTTACACTGAAGAAGCTACCCACTAAGGTCAAGGAAACTTAAAATGTAAAAAGGTACAAAAATCTATTTTAGTTAACAAAGTATATTTTTAAAAATATTAAAGAATAAACTTTAAAAGTGGAAGAATATGCTGTTCAGTAAAGCTTGGTAAAACTGTTCAAGAGGATTCTTCAAAACATAAAAATGCAGAGTCTAGATGGATTTGTAACACCCACGGCAAGTCACTGCAGTGTGTACCTTAGATGGATATCTGTGCATTTGGGTGGCTGAATGCACAAAGTACATCATCCAAGGTATGTATCTGTGTTCTGTGGATGTATATATACCCACTGTGAACCAGCGGCTCAACAAGTTAATTAACAGAAACAATTTGTTAAAATTATTCTGCAACTGCCCAATTGCTTCTAAGCCCGGAAAACTTGGGTTAAGTTAGGTGAGAGGAATCCTGAAATTAAATTGTGTTTTTTCTTCCCCATTTTTTAAACCCTGTTTATGTTCTACATGTTTTTTAATTGTGTTTTTCTTTAGAACCAGCCTAGAGCAAATTTCTAAGGACAAGTTCTTGAAAAGAGAGGGGTTATTTATTATAGAAACACTGGCCAATGTGTAGCCATGGGCTAGAGATGCTGGCACAGTTGTGATAATCATAGCATTTTATGAGTGAATGATAAAGGAGATCCCTTATTTAAAATCTGTCACACTTCAGGCTAAATCCATAGAATGCATCCAGTGCTGACTTAAAATACATTTATTCTTGCTACTCTTAAATCACCTTCACTAACCCTATTTAAATTTTTAAAAATATTATCTACTAGGTTGTGTTTTATGTAGGCTCTGTTCTCAAGAAAATTAGAAATATGAAACAAATACTGATATGTATGCACACTGTCTTTGTGCCTTCATTTCCCTTTTAAGAAACTCCCAACAAAAGGGTAGGCATTTCTTTGAAAGGGTTAAAAATTACACGTTTGAATAGCAATCATCCAGCAAGCGACTTGTGATTTCATTCAGTAAGGCTTTAGTCTAAACTCTGCATCAACAAGACACTGGTGGCTTGTAAAGATAATTTACTGGTGCGCTCAGTGGCTATGCTTTCCAGACAGCTTGTTTGCTGACCCATGGACTAACAAAGTAATATCCACAAATTCTTAGGACACTATTACTTTCAGAAAAAATAACTGGTAGTATTGATCCTTTAGAGATGGATTTTGTGCGTGCAAAATTCCCTATCAATGACAGATTAATGGCAATGCATTAATGAATTAATGAAAGCAACATGCAGTGTGCAGAATTAGTGGTAAACAAAGAGGAACTCCCTATTTCAGTAGTGTAGACAACTTTACTGGAAATAATCATGTACCTGATTGACAGAATATTCATTGTAATAAAAAAGACATCCTGCACTAAATATTTATTTACTGTATGGCATAATACAGAGTGGATACCTTGTTACCACATCAAAATTAAACTGTGAGCAGAATGAACAGGTACAATGATGATTGGACAACCAGTCTTCTTGCCTAGCTTTTCACATTCTTGAAGGCTCGAGGTCTTTCTCTTCTAGCAAATTTATCAGAAGGGCGAAGCTGTCTTTTACTGCTTCCATATCATCCAGGGAACAGGGTTTAAGAATCCAGCGTTTTCCTCGAGCAAGTGGTTCGAGTTCAAAATATTTTTTGATCTGTGTATAAAAAATGAAAACATTTAAAAATCAATTTTCCTTTTATTTACCTCCAGTCTTTAAAAAAAAAAAACTGTCAAAGAGATCAAGGACACTCATTTTCAGACTCACACCAACAGCTGTTCTTATAATATAGGTTATATGTTGTGACCTGAAAGTGTTTTCTTTAGGGGTGAGTGACCTGCGTGCAAGCCACCATTCTACCAATACATTTAACTACATGGGAGGTCTGAGAAAGAATTATATGCACTTAAAGTACGGGGAAAAATATACTAAGCAAGTGTTCAAAAACATAGGTAAAACAACTAATGTAACAAGGCAAAAACCTTAAAGATGCTCCTACTTTATAACATGCAACAAATGTTTTGATATCAGTAAATATCTATGATGACTACATCATCAACCAATTCTTAAAATAAAGCACAAACTTACCTAACAACACTTCCAAACTTAAATACTTAATTCAATGGTAAATTACAGTGGCAGGCTCCTGGAAACATCAAACAACCTTTCCACTCTCTTTCCCAAAGATAGATGTAAATGCAAGACAATGAGTTGGTTAATTTTTACTTAAGCTAAGATGGTTGGGATGTTAATGTGATAAGAGCAACAATAAGTATCATGTGAAAGATGATGTCTTTCCATACATCTAGTCAGGACACAGCACATTCTAGGTGCAATGAAATAATTTTTAGCATTAATAATACGAAAAAGGTTTTTAGCTGAAACGATTTTCACCAAAAAACCCCCATTCTTATTTTCACTCCAATCATGCAGCAAAAGGGCACAAATATCTGAATGCAGTTCTTAATCAAATGTTTATCTTGGAAAACATAACCCCAATAAGGACCTATATTAGAAATATTACTATGAACAGAATTCCCGATAACTCAAGTAACATAAAAGCTGATATTTCTATTTAAATAAGGGAATGGGACCAGTTTCTCCACTGTGTTAGAACAAACCCTTGATTTGTCAAAGAAGGCAGCCATATCAATAACAACCTATGAAAGATGTGTAAAATCCAAAGTAGAGAGGATGTAGGTATGCTCATTTATGGAGAACTCTAACCAAGCTATCCTTGTTTGTTTTGTTTTAGGTTAACAACAATATATTTTCCACCACTGCCAATAATACAGCCATTTAAAAAACTTTTAAAACTGATATTTAAAAAAATGCCTCACATCTTGAGACAAATAGGACACATCTTCTCCTTTCTCCAACTACCCCCACTGCCATCACTATGTCATATTAAAGAATGGCCACATTAATATTTTTAATTATATCTATTTTACAGCAATAGCATCACACCTACTTGTTGGCTTAATTCTACAGGATTAGAATATACAGTAATCTAAATTAGGGCATATATGTTGAAGCCTGTGTTTTAATTATGTCAAGACAAAATTTATGTCAATTCACTTGTTACAATGAATTTTAAGCAAGGTACATACAGTAACCACAGACTTTTAAGTTCAGGGTAGTAAAGTATTGCAGCTTGTTTCAGTAAATGCTAAATATCAGAAGGAAGTGAAAACTGTGCAAAAACATAACAAAACAAGGTGTCAGTATAGGCACTTGATGAAGTAGCCTGCTGGTGTTAAGCTGATAAATATGGCTAAGTAGCCTGAGATTTTTTCAAACCTCTAGCCTACAAAATGTCTACCACCCCCCCCCCCACTGGCAGACTACTGCCCTCTGCCCCAGTGAATTCAGACTATTGCCATCTGCCCCAGTGTGTTTACAGATGTCTACAGATGTCCTTTTAATATTGGGCTGTTGAAATAAGGCCATACTATGCAAAGGGCCAATTACCAAAATCATATTTTAATGACAGAGGGATTAAACTTAAAAAAATGTTCAACATATGAGAATGCCTATATAAAGAATAAAAGCACTGAGTACAACCATAATTTATACTTCTGCAACTCAACAGCAAAAGCAGCAGGATTTGTACCAGGTCAGACTGATGCCAAGATATACAAAATGATTTTAGGCTACATTTTGGTGACTGCTTGTTCCAAACAAAAGTCAATATTTTCAGTAATAAAACAGCACTAATTTAACAAAGTATATTCTGCACAACAAATTTAGTTTCTTGGGGGAAAAGTAAAGAACTTGGTTTTTTTTTAAACTGTTTCTTGGTATTTAAACAAGGCATACCTAGAAACTCAACAGTCAGCTGTAAATACTCTGCTTCTGGGAGCCTGATAAACATATTGCTGCAGTATATCCACAATAGATCTCCAGCTTGGGTGAGTGCTGAAATAAGAGGATGCTGGTCATTATGTAGTGTTTTTTTTAAGCTGGAACCTCTGGTAATGACATCACAGCACAACTTTTTGTGTACCCATAGGCATTCAGCTATTCTGGGGATAGCCACAGGGGAAAAATTACTCAATGACTTGTCTCCAAGCTGAATATAGAAACAAAGGGACTATAATCAGTCTACCTCTATTTTAGTTATTTAATACCAGTAACATAGAAGATATCTTCAACAAACGACAGGGCATTTCATTGTATGCCGAGTTCTCTCATTTAAATTTCATGTTACAATGGGAGAACTTCAGCCAGCGCAGGGCTTTGAGACCCGCTTCTGCTACTTTGGAACTTCAGGAAAGTGGTTTGCATACATAAACATTTTTCCTGTAATTTAAACCAACGTCCTCCCTCTTGTACACAAAGAGTGATTCAGTTCTAAAAACAAATATATTTTCAGACTAAAAAAAGGAAGCCTGTGCTATGCATTAGAGATAAGATAGTGACTCAAAAGCTAGATTGGTACAATTGGGTGCCCTACATTGTGTGTATAGTTTAGTTTTCCACTGGCATTTTCTCTTTGACTCTAGTTTCCAACACTCCTCCCTACTTTCTCTGTATTTGTTTTCAACAGAGTCACTCTAATTTTCTGCACTTGTCCCCTACTGGATTTTTTTTATCTGTTTTTATTTTAAGCTTCTCCCAAGCTTGAAGTAAGTTCAGGCACTTCTAAAAGGTCTAGTTTGAAATGCTGTGAGCCCCTAGTTCTTGTGTAATCAGCAGTAGCTATTTTAGAACTTGTGCATCACAATAGGAAACAAGCAGGCATTTAACAGTAGGTGTTGTTTTGTTCTCTTCTACTGAATGAATGAGGGGGGGGAGCAAGAAGTAGAACATCTAAGCGGAATATTAAACTGCCAATATACCTCACATATCCTACATTAATCAAACTTAAACAGTCCTGGTACTAGGTTATAAAAAATGGCAAATCTTTAAAGCTGGGCTGCAGAACAAATGGTCCTGAATTAAATGCACAACATTAAGACTCGTGTATTACTATCTTCCCAGTGCTCCCCATTTTGGTCCACATAGTGGCCTTGTTGGCTAGGGACAGACATTACACATAAATTAATTTAAGTGATCAGAAACTGGTTGAAACCTGTAACAGAACAGATGTTCAGTGCACATAAACCAGTTTGAAAATGGCTGAAACTGGCTTGAGATAAACCTGGCTGAATGTAGTATCAGACTTAACTGATTTGGCTCAAACCAGTTTATGCAATGGTCTGTCCCAGACCCCTTGCTGTTTAAAGTTAAATCAGAGTCCCCCAGGATCCCAAGCATGCTCTCTGGGCTGGGTGGAGCTCTCTGCTCCACAGCAGTGCTGGCCCCTCCCCTCTGTTCCCTGGATGGAGCTCGGCACAGACTTGCAGGAACAGCAGGGTCTTCTGGCTTCCCCATGCCCCCCTCTTTCCCTCCTCTCACCACTCGCTGTTTAAACAGAGATCCCCTCCTCCTGTCTGCTGCAGCAGAGACCATAGCCAGCATGTGGTATGCTAGCTAATGCTGAGAGATGTCTCTGTGTGTGTGTCTCTCTCCAATTTCACTGTGGGAGGCAGACAGAACAGTGACTGCTTAGAGCTGTTTGGAGCTAATCAACAGGTCAGCTGGTAAGCTGTTTAAGAAGTCTGAAGAAATGGAGACAGGCCATTGTTTTGCTAATAGGGTGATATAGACTGTTATCACCATCAGCCCCCAGCTGGCTTGCTTGCTGTCAGTTTGCTGCAGACAGTATGGCAAAGCAGGGAGGGAGATTGAAAAGCTTTGTATCATCAACAGATGAATGTGCTATACATCCCCCCTGCCTCACAGTGCTAGCCTGGAGCTGGGGGATGGCAACACTCCCACCCCTTGGGCAGCCAGCAGGGAAAAACCTGGGACCATGCAGGCAGACATCCCTAATGAGAGTCCTGTCGGGGCCTGGTCATACCCCTCTCAGCTCAGCTCCCTGTGGAAGGGCAGGGAAGGCTGCTATAGTGCCCCCCAGCATCTAGCCTGAGCCACTGCAGGCATGTGCCTGAGTTTCCTCAGTCCAGAGACAATGTCTGTCCAGTTACAAAGCAGTTCAGCCTAGCCAGGTTAGACTAACCTGCAAAGATTGAATCAACTCAGGCTCAGGCTTTTTGAATGTCTGTCCCTAGCCATTGTGTTAACAAGCTGACACTAAATTGCATTAATGTCACAATTTGAAGTCAATAAAATGCTAGTGTACACTCATTATTATTCTCTCCCACTTCAACAACATGTGTACTAACATTTGATAAAAGTAAAACACCATAGAAGGATCAGGGCCCAGGACCACAACTGATGTAAATCAGCATGCACTGTAGGGAACGGGGGGAGATAATGGTGCTACATTGATTTACACTGGCTACCTAAACTCCTGGATTATGCTTTATATGTGCTACAACCGGTATGAATCTATTCTGTTCATAATACATGAGAGTATAACACATTTGGAATAATTTGGATAATCCATACCTGATCACAGAAACAGAGACCCTCATTTGCTATATTCATAATAAATTGTAAGTGGTTAAAGATCCATTTAACATTAACAGATAAAGCACCGAGAAGATAATTCCTTCATTATATTCTGTCTGGAGTGACAAACAGTCATTTATTTTAAATTAATCCAAGAGTCTTTTATATAAATCAATCCACTATTTCTCTCTCTTCACACATTCTATTCAATGAAACTAGGTCTGTGCATGCCACAGAGTTAGAAAACTTAAGTATAACAATTACTTCAATTTTACCAATTGCTATGAACATACTTCTATTTATTTTTAGAGAGAAAAGAGGAAACTAAATAGACACAAGCTGTGTGTTGTTTGAAGTGGTGGCTGAAATGCAATTTACAGTATAGGGCAACCAGTTAAAAATTATGCCCAAACCAAATACAAATTCTTCAACCTAACAAGTTTGGGGAAATAACTCTTTCTAATGAAAGACTCTTACATTCATCAATGTTATGGGGTGATGATAACTTTTTCATCAGGATCTGATGAAGAATGCTTCACTTTCAAAAGCTTGTTGAAATCTAGTTCTCAGCCATGCAGTTGGTCCAATAAAAGATATCTCCCACAAAAATCCTTACCTCTCTCATACTTCCTGGACCATCACAGATGCAACGTCACTCCCAAACTACCATTATTCATTACATTCATTACATCATTAACATGTTATGTTATGGAGAAAAGAAATTTGGCCTTTTTTGGATAGGCAGATACAATTCAATAGTCTAAAAGACTGTCAGATTCATTTGTGTCAAACAACATCATATTTGTAAGATACACAATTATCCCATAACTAGTGATGGGCAATATTGGTTGTTGAAAGCCTTGTGCGATTTGTGTTGCTAGGTTGCTTTGTATGATTTCCAAATATTTGAAATTCTATCCAAAATTTTGGACTGGATGTTCAAAATAAGTTTTTGAAACTGGGTTTCTGAAAGTCACTTTTAACTCATGTTGCATGCAAGTTCTGTAACAGACATGCCTAACATTTTTGGCTTGTAAATCCTGATGAAGAGTCATACAGTAGCATATACATAAACTTCATAAAATGTGTAAAAGGTATCACATTTACACTGTGCTTTACAGGATAGATGCTGTCCTTCCTCCTTATTAATGACCTCCAGACTTTCCCTCTGCTGAACTTGACCCACCTATGACAAGTGATTGCCTGAAGAGATGCACTTCCAAGAAGTATCCAAAGTATTTTCCATGTAGAGAGAAGGGGCCTGGCTAACTAGGACAGAATAAGTATTTCAGAGCACAGCATGATATTGACATATCCAAAAGCAAGCAGAAAAAAAAAGAACAACTTAAGAGCCGGGATACAAACTACAGAGAGTAGAAAAGACTGCTGCATACATAGGAAAGAAGAACTCTTCATGTGCTGTCAGCTTTCTGTGGAAATGGCCTAAAGTTGATCCATTCAGGTGCTTTACGCTTTACAAAGTTGCATGGTTCTCTGTAAGTGGTATAGTTTAGATTGGTAAAAAACAGAACACACATTTGCCCTTTGGTGGAGGGGGGGAGGGTTGCTAATCTTAGACCAGGTTCCACCATTTTTAAACCAGTCTGTATGTGCTCAACTTTTGTTCTGTTACAGCTATAAATGAATTTCTGATCACTTATACCAGTAATGTCTGTACCTGGCCTTAATGACTTTTGAAAAATTGTGACCTTGTACATATTTGTGTGGTGTATGAATGAGAAGACTTTCTCACCATCCATTAAGGTGAGAGCAATTGAAGAGGCTTCACTATAATAATTTTTTTTTAATTTACAAAATTTATGTTGACCAGATGCTCAGCACAGCTTTAAGCTTTCTTCCTTATACTTAATCAGAGGAAAATATACTACATGTAACAAAATGAAAATGAGGTAACACAACTTTTTGATAAAATGTTGCCTAGTATTTATCACTACACTAGATTGTAAGTCTTTGCTCTACACCGCACACTCAAAAATTACCATGGCAAATCCCTACACACTTGTTATAAGTCCCCATGTCCCTCTGCTTGATTTGTCTTTCAATCTTTGTCTGCTAAGAGAGGTAGTTAGCCAGTTAGCTGCATTACTCTGAAATCAGGCAGAAGGCAGGAATATAAGTGTACATCTACCCTGCCTTTCAGCTGCTGAGGCTTAGTGTTTTCAAATATGAGCTGTCTCTTTGCTACTTGTTTGCACTGGACCTAGCACAATGTACCTCTAATCTCATTCATTGCTACTACAATACAGATAACAAAAACAATTATTCACTGCAAGACTCAACAACTATCTTAGATCAGTCTATAGCAGGGATACTCAATCCATGGGGCTCCCTGCAGGTCTCGATATTTGGCATCAGAAGAGTGGTGGCAGGTTAACTGCTGCAGCTTCTAGAGCCACAGCAATTAATGCTGCAGCTTCTTACTTGCTGTGAAATTTCTGGCCTTGTGGGGAGCCCTGTGGCCTGGATAATGCAGCCTTACATATCAGATTGTGCCAGCTTGCTAGATGTGCTGGGTCCGGTAGGCAGGGCCAGGCCAGCAAGCCAGATTGCACCCATAAACCTCCCTCATACTGGATCTGGTCTGTGGACTGACCCTGCCTGTAAGATCCAGCCCAGCCCATGGACTTGAAGGTTAAGCGCCACTGGTGTATAATGAATTCCAGTTCTTTACTGCTGGCAGAACCAAGGTCGTCTTAGAAATATATAAGAAGTATAATATCTAATATTAGAATATAAAAGCCCAGTCATCATCAGGCTGATTATTAATGCTAGCTAAAGTCAAATAAAGTGTCAAAACACTTGGAAACCCACATTCTTTTTATATGCTACAGGGTCACCTAAAATATGATTTTTTTTAAAAATAGGTGAGTAATAACACACGCTGAAGAACACTATGGATGGACTCAGAAGCAAATTACTTAATATATGCCCCTGTGGTTATTGATTGATTTTATATTTAAAGAGATATGGTTTAAATTGGTATCTTAGTGCATATAATCTTTCAGAAAAAATATTTGAGTCTACACAGAATTCACTGTATAAGAAAGCTAAAACCATACAGTGTTATTAATTTTTGTTTTTTATTAAGATGATTAGTTGTTATGTACCCTTCAGGGAAGCTAACATTATCAAGATCCCCTTTTCTGGGCTATCTATCTAAAAACAAAAAACAAACAAAAACGCTATCTTAAATTTAGACTCTGGTTTCAGCTACTAATAAAATGTTACCTCCAGGGGTAAGATGTCTGCCTACTAACTACACCAGGTGTGGAGCGCCAAATCAAAATAAACTTAAAAAAACTAGCAGTCCAAGGACCAACCCCTACTACGAGGTCCCTCTGCCAATGACACATCCAAATAAGGCTTTCAGTTCTGATCTTAGCTACCATATTTGTCTGCATACATATCCATATATACTATTAGAATGAATTGGATTTGTCTGTGTGGTCTGCAGGACTGAAAGCACCAGAACACCACATGGACTTCTTTCCTTGCATCACAGCTAAAAACAGTTCATTAAGGTGTCAGTAGTTTTCTGTTTACGCTGCCTGAACTAATCTAAGCCACAACCTGACATTAGCCCAAACAATGGTTACTTATCTTATGGTACCCAATGTGTTTTATTCATGCAAATTCCACTTTTGTTAAGCATATATCCAATGCACATGCAATCGGATTATTTTTGAACAGTACGCACCTGATCTAAATGGCCTCACCTATGACCCTCACTGTGTAGCTAAGAACGTAAGAGGCAGAGTACCCTCAATTAATGCTCAGTACATCTGCCCAGTGGGAGAGTCGGGTACTAGGCATGTGACTCTCAGGGATTGTGGAACCAGTTTTGAACAGAACTGGCTGTAGAACAGGATTTCCAGTTCTGAACTAAAGATTCAGGGAAAAATGTCATTTTGGGAGCTCCAAGAAATGGTGTCTTAGCTGCCAATTGAAGAAAAGAATCAATTTCAGTCAGCAGCTGCTAGGGATCCCAGGAGCCCGGCTCCAAGATCTGTCCTGGGGCCAGTGACTCCCCCAGCAATTAGTTCCCAAAGCTTCCTGCTTGGGAGTCAAGCAATACAGAAAGTTAGCTGGGTGGGAGTCTGGGTACCCTGAGGATCTTCAGGTAATCTACGTGGTGATGCTGCCCTGAAAGCCCTGTCCCAGGACTTCCAGGCACCTAGCTCTGAGTCAGGGATCTGGAATCACTCAGCGCTCCAGATCAAACAGCATTTCTCAAATCTTCAAGACTTATAGCGAGAAGTCAATAATTGATCCCTCAGTAAAACCAGGCTCCCACTAAGAAGGTTGGAAGCTCTGAGGGTTACACCTGAGCTTATGTGCTTCCAGATTCTACTGTGCGGACCTTCGGAGCCCACAGTCCAATCCCTGGCTATAGCAGTGTTTCCCCAAGAGCGTCCAGGAATGCCAGACTCCCGATTTCATGACAGGGTGCCTACAAATCCTGAGAACCTCACACTTGGGAATTCCACATGACTAGATTACACGGAACCTGCTAACCGAATGCCCAGATCCTTATCAGCCCACCAGAAAACTAAGCAGGCGTCTGTGGAAACCCTGCTTGTGACAGGGTTTGTAGAACCTGAACATTTTGCAAAACAGCTGGATTTGGTGAATCAGCACTTTCTGATGGAACTGTGCTGTCAGAGAATTCTTAACCAGTCCTAGTTGTGGAACCTGCATGGACAAAACATCTCAATGAACTGCTCACCATAGAGTAACTATTCTCTCTTATTTGAGTGATTGCCCAAACAGACTCTGCAAATAGACACTGCCCTTTGTGTTGCCATAACAATTCTTATGGTAGCACAAAATATGAGCAAGCCTCCATGCTTCTTGACCCACCACAAAAGCCAAATTGTGGCTGCAAGAATTTGCAGCAATAGTTTGTGCCACCTTTCCCTGGTAGACACCTGTTTACATATGGCAGAAGAGCGTGGGCAGCCTGGGGCTGCCTGTGCTCTCCAGCTACCCTGGGCAGGTGCTCCCAGAGCTTCAGGGGCCCAAAGCAGCATGAAATGCACACTAGAAGTCCCTTGTAGGGGGATTCTCATGCTGCCATGCCCCAGGTTCAAGGTGCACATCTGCAGACCGTGCCCCAGGAATCCCCCTTCAGGGAACTCCCACAGTGTGCGTATCACATTGCTACACTCCAACTTACGACCTGCAGGATCAGGCCCATGAAGTCTTGGGAGTGGCAGGAGCCCTATTCTGTGGAACAATGGCTGTCAGTGACATCTGTGTGTCAGTGAAGCAGATCAGATGTAGCAGCATACATCTCAGCACAGCTGATCCTGCTCCAAAGATAAATTGATCTATACTCTCAAATTATATTCTTGGCAAACAGCCAACAGTTTTCTTGGCAAGCAGTGGGAGAAGAGTCTTGCCTGAAGTGTCACTGTAGGACAGCTCTGTTGAAACTGGCACATGAACTTGAAAGCTGCCCTGAGGCACTGGGAAGTGAATGTGTTGAGAGGTGCCCTGCAAGTTTCCAATATTGGAATGCTTGTGAGGGAAGCTGCATGGACCCTGATAAAATGCTCTTTAAATGGATTGGAGGTCCCTATTCTTAACCAGACAACAAGTCTTGATGCAGTCTGAGATTCAGTACAATAATCTAAGTAGACCCAGCCTGCCCTTTGACTGTCTTAAAAAATAAGACGGTGTTTTAGTTAGTGAATTCGGACTGAGAGAAGGAACCCTGCTACCACACAAGGCTACAGTTTCATTTTTTTCTTGGATAGAGTGATGCATAAGGAACAAAACTGAAAAGTGATCAGATTAAATAATATGAAAATCCAAGGCTATTTTAGACAAAGTTAGGGTGGAGTCCAAGGATTATTTTAATCTTATTAAATACGGTGCATTGATGGAACTATCATAAAAACAGCCATCAATGGTAAGCAGTAGAGGGAGCAGGTCCCCTAGAATAAAAATGTATACCATTAAACCAGAATTAATTCTTGGAATTCCCTAATGGTGGAAAACATGAGAAAGGCCAATAAGGAATTATTATACTGTATCACAGGAACACATAGTGTTACCTTGAACAGGTTAGCAATTTGTGGTAGTAAGCAGTAGGTGAACTCTAACAGAACTGAGGCTAGAAAGTTTTGAGAGAGAGAGTCCAGGGCAGTTTGAACTAAAGGTAGGCTATGGAAGAAGCTGGCACTCGGTTACCCAGATAATCTCCTCCTCTTTCTTCATAGGTGAGCTTAGTAGACATCTTTTTATTTTTCAGGAGCTTTCTTGTACCTCAGCAGTATGGTCTCTTTCCAGAGCAGGGTGCCCCCTGCTCTGGAAACCCTCTCAGAAGCGGTAGGTGATCAGTGTGTTGAGTGAGATAACTGTTTAACAGCTCAGGGCACCACAATTACCAAGCTGGGGCTCTCAAAATGAGGCCAGCCCAAGTCCTGTTTGCTTCACCTTCCTGTTTCATGGAAATCAGTGGGAATATGCAGAACACCCAGGGCACTGAAAATAAGAAAGGCATCTGTTCAATGATCCTAGTTTCCTGCTCCTTCAAGTAAAGTGCTCAGCACTTGTGCTATTACACTGTCCTGTTATACAGGGCTACGGAGTTGGTCTGTTAAGAGCATTCTGGAGACTGGTAAGTGGAAGCATGTCATGGGAGGAGGTATATACCAGCTCCAAAGGTGAGGTCCTCCTCATAATACAGAGGATCTCTGTTCCCCCTGTACTGTTGATGAAGTATGTAGCAGTGGTGTTATATGTGAGCACTTAGACATTCACAAGGAGAGTAAAGGAGAACATGGTGCCCATACAACGTGGGAGGCACTGCTGTCTCTATGCAATGAATGACAGTGGGTGAATCTACACATTCAATTAGTGTGGCACAAACTGGCACAGTCTGTGCCAGAGTTAATGGCTTCTGGGTGCAGCATCCACATGTGCGCCCAGACAACAGCAGCTTGAGCTAGAGTAGAACAGCCCCTGGCTGGCAGGCAGCATTAGCCAGAGGAGGAGCTAGCTGGGGCACGAGAGTGCCCAAGGAGTGTAACCATGTGGCTAGGCATCAGGTAGGGGTCTGGTCCCCTGCTGTCTGGGATGACTGGATGCAATTTATGCCCAGGTCAGTGTTTATATGGGCATTTCAGTGCAGTTATTTTCTCCACCATAAGATCATGGGGATTGTGCCATCTTACAGTGGTGAGCGGAGAAAATTAATTTGCTGTGCTCTAACAGTGTTGCACAGGTAGACTGTAACACTTTACACTGCAGCAAATTAGTCTATGATGCACTTACATGCACATGTAGATGTACCCAGCCAGTGTCAGCTTGCTCTTCTATGCTGGGGGTTGGGAAGAGGTTTGGTTTTGCTTGAATAGGCCTATGAAAAGAATTGAACCACTTGCTCAGGGTCAGAAAAAAAACAATCTTTGTCTGGACTCTTGGCTTTAGTAGCGTTTCTTTCTCCTTTTCCCAACAGCAGAAGTCCTGAGGAGGGGTGACGTCAATCACTCTCGGGCTTCTTGTAGGCAGAAACAGAGTGCTGGACCTTTCCAGCAGGAATCACTGTAGCACTTTAGAAAAGGAACTCTCTGTACTTTAGAAAATGAACCACAATAAAGAATAATGTTCTGTTTCGTGACTGCTGTCCCAGCAGATAAGACACCAAGAGTGCACATTATTAGTACTAATAGGAGACACACACAAGAGTCAGTTCTTAAGGAGATTTGGAGAATCTGTCACGAAGGAAAACACCTCTGTTCTATTGTTGTTAGGAAGATTGCACATGTAATAGGCAGACCGCAGCTGCTCCCTCCCCCCACAAAAAGCCACATACTGTAATGTACTAAACCAAACTACTAGACAAGACAAGCATAGGATAAAGAATCCAATAACTATGGACTCTTAGCTCTGGACAGATCCTATCGCTCTAAGACAGGACTGGTTCTGGCACTCTCTCTCACACCCTCGGCAGTAAACAGGAACCAAATAGCAGTTGAGACCTTGTGGGTGGGAGTCTATGTCACGAAGGGTGCCCATACATGTGCTCTGGGGTGGGGGTGTTTTAATTAGAGCAGTTCCTGAGAGCTGCTCTAATTAAAACACTGGAGAATCTCATGTATTTAGCGTTCCACATTTCAAAATGGCTGCAGGGGCGCTTTAACTAAAGCTCGTTTGATCAGCTTTGGTTCAAGCACCCCCATGACCATTTTGAAATGTGGGATGCTAAATACATGGGACGCTGCAGCATGCTGGAGCATTCTAATTAATTGTGATTAATCAACTTCGCTCTGATGCATTTTAATTGGAATGCATCTGAGCACATGTATAGGCACCCGAAGTGCACAGATAGCACTACAAAGGGCACTACTGTTGAGAAATAATCTGAGGGGAGGGGGACATGCACCAAGAGGGGAATCAATGTGGACAATCTCTTGAAGACAACAGTAACATTCTACTTATCACTGTTTTCTCACAGAAAAATTAATGCAAACTCTTTCCCTCTTTGGATTTCCTAAAGCTTCTGAATCCAGTAATTTTGTCCATTCATGCATTTATCACCTATATTCATTAACTTTGTATACTCCAAAAATGGCTGGATAAGACAAAAGTTTGAGCCTCCTTCCTGTAGCCTTGAAATTAACAAAGCTGTGTCTTTTAGATCAAGAAGTTTAGATTTGAGACCCAGAGATTAACTCTTACAACCTTCCTGAAGGCATAATACAGAAAAAAAAAAATCACTAAACTCACTTTCTCAAATAAAGAAAAATTATAGACATTTGTTAAATAGTAAAATATAGAAAGATGATAAACAAGTAGGGAAAAACCCTGCAAAACATACAACTTCAGGACTTCCCAAGCTCATGTTGTAGCCTTTTCCTTCTCCATGCAAAACACAATGTTATCAATACCACCCAGTAAAGCAACTGGCAATGGGACATCTCTGCAGAACAAAAGTAATCGAACATACTGCAGGTATCAACATTTGAATCAGGCAGGAGAGGAACTCCAATGGGCAGAGAAAACTCTCCTCACATAAGCTGTGTTCTTCCCAGCAACTTGCTCCCCTTCTACTCATCCAACAGAATAGGTTGACCGTTTGCAAATAATAGCATAGTGAAGATAAAATAATAAATTACATTTTATTTTCCCTTTTTGTAAATATCAATCTATGTTTTGCAGGATTACAGTTAAAAAAGAAAAGTTAAAGTTTTGTCTAACACACAAAATCACTTTACCATTATATTGCTGGTTAAGGCTAAGAATGCAAATAATTAGAGGATGTAATTAGTTTTTCAGACTGTATTAATAAATTTACCTCTTCTACTATTTCTGGATAATGCTCTTTTAAGTATGACCATAGTTAAAAACAGCGTGGTTTAGTATATAGCACACTTAGTTAAGAAATATTCAGTACATTGAAGGCAGTTAATGAGTTTAAGTCCCAAACTCACATATCAGAGACAACCAATTATCCTGTCTGAAACACAGGCTTGTAAAACTATCAGTAACTTGTAAAATGGTCTGCTACACACGAGTAAGATGTTGTTTAAATGCCTTGTTTGACTAGATGCATTCACCATGAAATTGATTCTTTTAAAGCATTATTTTTAAACTTCATACAAGTTAACTGCACCAACTGAAAATGGGAAAAAAATCTGGCATTATAAAGTGCAGGTTTCAGGTATGAGTTCAGTATTTTATGAGGTCGAGGGTTACCTGAATGAGAAACTCATCAAGCACAGACAGTCATGTCCAGGGCAGGAATTAAAAAGGTTTAAAATATTCTGCCATTTCTATGCCAAGATATATGGTATAAGGTTCAGGATTATATCCACAGCCTGCAAAGCTATAAAGCAGCACAAAGCAGGTAAGTTGCTGGATAGAACTTCTTTCAAACAAAGATGAGAAATAAATCTCAAGTAATTTTACTGAAGCTGATGAAGTAGCATCATGTTAGTTACTCTGTGTCTGACATTTTCAATGAGACTTAGTATCTAGCGTTTTTTAATAAAGAAAATATAAATGACAAGTTCTTTTATTCATTTGAGATGTGTATTACATTCGGCAGCTTACCATTCAGATCTATTGATGCACAATTATTAAAATTAAGTTTTGCAAAGTAACTTTGTCTGTAAAAGTCCATGCGCAAGCTACTGAACACCAGTCTACTTGTCTAAGTATTGACTCCACATCATTAGTCACCGGTGCTTTGTCCTCATCTACTGTAATTATGTAAACTACCATATATGGATTTAGTAATAGTTTAACAATTTTAATCTTTTTTATTTCTCCTTTGAAATTTGGAAATATTCCCAAGTATCCCCTGATAAAAGAAAACCTACCTAGTTTGAAGTAAAGCTATGATGAGAGTAATATTTAAAAAATACAAAAACAAGTACAATAAAAGTGGTTTTTTTATACAGTGGTGCAGAGGTACTGCAGTAGACACTATCAAACATGGAATTCTGGTTTTGGAGAAGATTCAAATTCTGAAAAAGCAAACTAAAGATATATTTATATGTTGTGCCACAATATCCTCAGCATCCACTGAAGAATGCCAGGTACACTGTTTTTATAAAGCCAGCTGCAGAAAGATTCATAGAAATGACAGCATCATCATCTTGTCCTTCAGACCATAGACAATGTGCCACAGTGGAAGGAATCTGAGAGAGGAAGTGGAGAGAGGTGTAAAGAGAATAACAGAAATGGCTTTGATTGACTTAACACTAATATGACATCTAGCTTCTAAGCATGTCTGGTCCCTAACAGTGGAAAAGGCATTGTGTTAAAAGATAGAAATCCTAACTCAGCTGGCAAAAACAGCACCCTGATGTTCTGCTAACTGAAAAGTACAAGTTTGGAAACAGATTTTAGGATTGCAGGCTTCAGGATGGTCTAAGCATAGAGTTGTAGCAAGCTCATTCTGGGGCATGAGGAAGAATGGTTTTCCAATCAGCAGCCCTATGGAACCCGCAGCTCTATGGCATGGACTCCCTGGGAGCTGTGCCTGGTGACCTGTACACCCTCCACCTCAGACAGGCACAAAACTGTGCTGTGACAAAATCTCCCTGAGCTGGGAAGAGCACCACTTCACTCACCCCACTCCCCAGATACACTTATGCGTGCAGGGCTCCACTGCCCAGCTCCTATGGCCTTTGCTACATAGCAGACTCCCTTGTCCAGGGGGTAGGGAGGAGGGGAATTTTGGAGCCCCCTCATAGTTGGTGCCTGGGGCTGGTACCCAGCTTGCCTCATTCTAGTTACACTACTGAGGCCCAATACATTGAGCAGTGGACAGTGCTGGATAAGAGCTGATATCTGCCTCCAAAAAAGATAAACAGTTCACTTGTTCTCATAGTAAAAGTTAAAATGGATTAAACTGAAGCAGCCAGTAAACTCAGGGTGCAGAACTGATTAACTAAATTTCAGAGAAAGGGAGATTTATAGTATTAGCAAGTGGTCCAATAGTGACAATATGGATGATAGTGACTATCTTCTCGTGGTGCCTTCCATGAGTAGCTGTAAAGCAACAGGAAACCAGACTTTCAATTTTCCCCAATTTTGATACACTATACTTTCCAATTTTGATATACTAACTACAGGATGAGCCAGAACAACTTCTATCTACGAGGGGAACGTTTACAGTTCTTCAACTTAATGTTGAAGGCTGTACCTTGCTCAAGCAATCAATGCTGGAACGCATCACCAGGGAAATGAAAACACAGGCAGCCCTCCCACAAAACACGCATATAGAGCAGCTGAGGAAGATGAAAGTCTCAGGACACAGCTTTGAAGACTCTGTAGCCAGCAGTGTCCATGGCCTTGCTACCTTAATCAGAAATGACCTGCTATACACTACAAAGGGACATAACGCCTCCCAGAGTGCAACAGAATGGAATGCAGTCCAGGCCAATGACATAATCATTGTTAATGTACACAAGCCACCCTCTGCCATGTTGTCAATCACATTCCTGCCTATTTATAACCAAATGACCTTTTACGCAGGTGACTTTAATTGTCAACATCAAGACTGTGGATACTCTGTTAACAGCAGCAACAGAGACAACCTTTGTCTCTGGGGCAGCTTGAATGATACAACTCTCAAATATGAGCCAAAGGGTTCATGTACCTTGTACTCTGGATGTTGGAACATTGAGACAAACCTAGATCTTGCCTCATGGAAGGGCAATTTGAGTAAAATACTGATAAGAAAAACACTTGACAACTTACCATGACCTCAGCAGACCCTCACTCATCAGCGCTAACAATATGATTTTTCAGCCCACACCATCCAGACCAGCTCCAAGATGGAACTTGCAGAAGGTGGATTAGCAGAAATACCAAAGGCTGACCAACAAGAGAGCAAACCAATTAGGCAGGGGTGGGCAAAATATGGGCTGTGGGCTGGATGCGTCCCAGCAGGCCATTCTATCCAGCTCACAGGGCCCCTAAAAATTTTAGAAAATTAATATATATATATGCCCCTGGCTGCCTCTTATGCGACCCTCAATGGCTTGCTAAAACTCAGTAAGCGGTCCTCCACCCAAAATAATTGCCCACTTTTGAATTAAAGGATCCATCAAAAACCAACTTTGACCAAGGCAACAATACATTTACAAACTTCCTAACTGAAATAGCCAAACTCTGTGTACCTAGAGGTAATTCTTGTTCTTCTCCTCATGTCCTTGTCATGAACTAGATGTTTTTCCAAAATTGTGCACAAGTGATGGCTCTTTCCATTGCTGCAGTGAGTTCCTCCTTTGTACAGGTCTCACCAAGGAGTCAGCAGACAAGAATGTGTTCCATAAACTGCACTTCACAACACATGAATATATTCATGTCATTAGAGTAGCACGATTTGTTTGTTTTTGATCTTCCAGGCTGCATTGCACAGGTGATTCAGGCATCCCCATGATGGCCAATCTAGATCCGCCTCTCTAGGAAGGTTCTCTTGGGGTTCCAGGTCCATTCCAGAGCACCTGATTGTACATAACCTTTCCTCCCACAATCTTAGTCATGCCTTGTTAGCGGCTGTGCTGAATGGCACAACACTGGCCACAAAACTCTTCCACATTTTAAGCTGTTTAGTTACTTCTGTGTGACCAGAGAGTGAATGCCTGGGGTCTTTCATTTGCCATGATCTTTCTTTCTGGCTCACTACCTTTCTTCTGATACCAGGTGGTGCAATGCTAGCCAGTAAGTACAGAGTATCCTTTGGTGGTAACTTTAGGCTTCCTGTTATTTCACAACAGCTATCGTTTAAAGTCTATAGAAGTCACTGTGCACAATACTGAGATCAGCAGTGCAAACAGCTCTTTAACATCATTAAGCAATGTAGTGACCCTGCAACTGTAAAAAGAACTAGAGAACAGCTGGCTACCACATTGAACAATATAAAAAAGGAGAGATGGATTACTACCTTAGAAGGATTGGATATGACCCACTTGAGCAGACGCACATGATCCATCATTAACTGCCTTACAGGCAAAGGCACCAAAACATGACATTGCCCTGTATTAGCAAACTGCATTATGAAAATACTGTGCAACAACAGCAAGTACAGTAACCCAAACAAGCAACCACAGAAATGATTAGACACCTGACTTGCGAACAACTTATATTAAGGTTGACATTGGGCAATTCAACTGCTCCTACTTCTGACAACAAGTTCAACACAACTCTTAAAGTTATCAAGACTAGCAAGGCTGCTGGATCAGATAAGATATTCCCAGAATTTTTTACCAAGCTCAGAACCACAATGAAAAAATGACTTCAGAAATTCAGGTAGAATTGTCTAGAAAGTAACAGACTTCCAAAAATCTGAAGAAAAGCTGATGTCATCGCTATCCTAAAACCTGATAAACCATCAGAAGATCCAAAGAGCTACTCGCCCATCTCACTACTCTGTGTTACATACAAATTCATGAAGCGCATAATCCTGAATAGAACGGAGAAGATCATTGATGCCCAACTTGCAAAGAACAAGCTGGCTTTTGGAAAAAGAGCTGTATCACTGACCAAATTGTAATATTTACATCTGACATAAACATGGATTTGAAATGAGGCAGAAAATAGACATGGTCTTTATCAACCTTACAGCTACCTATAATACTGTATGGCACCAAGACCTCAAATATAAACTGCATTCTATGATACCTGACTGAATGCTATGTGCCTTCATCATGAACATGAATTCCATTGGATCATTCAAACTCTCTACTAGTTAAGGCACAAAAAACCCAGAGTACCAAGGGTCAGTGCTAGCACCAATACTTTTCAGTGTATATACTTCAGACTTCCTGCATACAACATCTAAGCGATACATGTGGTGGGCCAGTAGGGGATGCTCTTGCGCTGAGCCATCTACCTCTCTGAGCCCGACCACCTTCCAAGCTCTGAGTGCATTCCTGGGGGCACCTCACATCTGGCTGACCCCCTTCCTGGAGCACACCTGCTAGCCTAGGGGTAACGCCACCACCACCTAGGGTCTAGACTGATCCTGGCTCTGTGCCCCTTCGGAAACACAGGCCTAGTGGCCCTTGAGGGTACTCAACCCACTTCAAGAACTTGGGGTGCTTCCCTCAGTCTGAAGCACAAATAGTGGTCTCCCTTAGTCAGCCAAACCAAGGGGACCCCAAGGCATAATCTAGACCCACTCCCAATTAGTCTCCTATGCTAGGTACAAAGGAGAACTTTATTGGTTACAAGGAGTAGGTCTGGAATAGGGTACAGGGTGAGCAATATCAGATAAATCCCTTAAAGCAAACAGGGTGGCTGGGTAGCCTTTGATCACGCATCTGAGTTACTGCAAGCTATATATCTAGCTAGATCTTGGGTAGCTTACTCATGAATATCATCCAGAGGCAGGTGGAGATTCCCTTTGGAGGCAGGCAGTTCATTGATCATGGGTTTCAGGAGAGACAGCAAGTTTCAGATGGTCCAGCTTCTCTCTGAGTTTTCATCATGGCTATTGCCCCTCCTCCTGGGCAGTCCTTAAATTATATAGACCTTATGACCTCATTTACCTGGTCCAATGGAGGCCAGCACCTGTTGGCTGCCAGCCAACCAATTTGAAATGCATCACTGGTTGCCGGGTACACTGGCATTGCTTAGAACAATAGGGAGCCTAAGCTCCCCACCCAGATATGTGATGCCAGTCTCATAGGCAGAGGGAGCAGGTTTCCCCCCTCCCTCAGGAATGTATCCAGCTCAGGTTACAACTTAGGGTTACCTAAAGAGATGGGATGTCTGCCCTCTTCAGGGACCTTGTTAACCAAATTGTCACATAGCAGAGTTTTTGGGGAGAGACAGAGGTGGCATTCTGTCACAATACATGTACGCTGATGATGTCGCCATGGTAGCCTAAGGAATCAACATGAAAGAATTGGAAAAGATACTGAGTACTGGCATGGAACTAACTGTTGATTATCTCCACAAGTGGTGCTTAAGGTTGAGCATCAATAAATCAAAATCACCACTCTTCCACCTGGACAATCATCAAAGAGCATGCTGAATATCAGAGTAGGCAACCACATCCTTCCCCATGAGCATACCCCAATCTACCTAGGAGTCACATTAGATCATTCTCTCACCTATAAACATCACATTCAGAAGGTCAGCAGTAAAGTCTCTGCATAGGTACTTGCCTTAAGATGTGGTTCCCAACCTTTTTAGACAGTGGACCGGCAAACTACGGACTGGCAGTGACCAGCAGCCAACCCACCTTTATACTTAGTATACTTTATTTTATACTTGGCTGCCAGTCCGCAGTATGTCGGTCACTTCCAGACTTCCAGTCTGGCAGCCAACCAGCCTGTGGACCGGCAGCCAACCCTTCACAGCCTGGCACCAGGCCACGGCCCAGGGGTTGGGAACCTCTGCCTTAAGATGTTTGGCCAGCATGGCAAGGGGTGTCAAAGTAATCATAACCACTGCATTTGCAATGGTATATGCCCCAGCAGAATATTGTACTCCTGTATGGTCCAGAAGTTGTCACACTAAAAAGCTTGACACTCTACTGAACAGTGAGCTGAGACTCATAGCAGGTGGTACAACTTACACACATACAGATGTACGCCCTGTACGCTTGGGCATTACACCAAGTGATATTAGAAGACAGGCCCTAACATCATTACTAGCAACAGAGGCAAGAGATGACAAAAATCACGTGTTCTACCAACTGTTAACTGAAGACCTGAACAGATGAAGGCTTAAAAGTTGCAAACCATTTATACATGAAGCCCACAGGCTTCTGGAAGAGATTGGGGATGCTGAACCAAACCTATGGGCAGCAGTGGGGTGGGCCAACTACTAGGAAAGGCCAGACCTATTCTTATAGCATTTTATACCGATGCCAAACGAGTCTCCCATTGCACATGACCTTGACAGAGGAGTATAGGGCAAGCTGAACAGACTGAGATCTGGATATGGATGCTTCAAAACAACACTTCACAAGATGAACGTCTTGGACAGCCCCCTGTGTGAATGCAGTGTCCAGCAGCACAGCGCTTAATCAAAAGCTACGATCTTTACAAAGGCCCAGATGAGGCTGCACAATGAGCAATAATCATAGAATCATAGATTTAGGGTCGGAAGGGACCTTGCAGATCTTCAAGTCCGACCCCCTGCCTGGGCAGGAAGAAAACTGGGCTCAAATGACCCCAGCCAGGTAGGCATTGAGCCGCTTCTTAAAGACCCCCAGGGTAGGAGCCAGCACCACTTCCCTTGGAAGTTGGTTCCAGATCCTAGCCTCCCTAACTGTGAAGTAGTTCTTACAGATGTCTAATCTAAACCTACTCTCCAACAACTCGTGGCCATTATTCCTTGTTATCCTGGGGGGCGCTAGGGGAAACAAGGTCTCCTCCAAACACTTCTGGTCCCCCCTAGTGAGTTTATAGACAGTCACAAGGTCCCCCCTCAGCCTTCTCTTGTGAAGACTGAACAGGTTCAGGTCCTGTAACCTTTCATCGTAGGGTCTGCCCTGCTGTCCCCGGATCATGCGGGTGGCCCTCCTCTGGACCCTCTCAATGTTGTCCACATCCCTCTTGAAGTGGGGTGCCCAGAACTGGACACAGTACTCTAGCTGTGACCTGACCAGTGTCGCGTAGAGGGGGAGGATCACCTCCTTGGCCCTACTTGCAATGCACCTGTGGATGCATGATAGGGTCCGGTTAGCCCTGCTGACCGTGACCTCACATTGTCGGCCCATGTTCATCTTGGAGTCAATGATGACTCCAAGATCCCTTTCTGTCTCTGTGCTCTCAAGAAGGGAGTTTCCCATCTTATAAGTGTGCTGCCGGTTACTACTGCCCAAGTGCAGCACCCTGCACTTGTCCGTATTGAAACGCATCCTGTTTTTGTTAGCCCACCCTTGCAACCTATCCAGGTCTTTCTGCAGTCTTTCCCTCCCTACTAGTGTTCCCACCTCACCCCAAATTTTGGTATCATCAGCAGATTTGAACAGGTTGCTTTTCACCCCATCGTCCAAATCGCTGATAAAGAAATTGAACAGTGCGGGCCCAAGGACCAAGCCCTGGGGGACTCCGCTGCCCACTTCCCCCCAGGTCGAATATGCCCTGTCCACCACCACCCTCTGAGTACGACCCTTCAGCCAATTTGCAATCCATCTGACCGTGTAGGCATTGATGCCACAGTCGCCTAGTTTTTTAATGAGAATGGGGTGGGAGACAGTGTCAAAGGCCTTGCTGAAGTCCAGAAAGACTACATCCACGGCGACATCTGCATCCAATGCTTTTGTGACCTGATCGTAAAAGGCAATCAGGTTGGTCTGACATGACCTGCCCCTAACGAAACCGTGCTGGTTGCCCCTGAGCATCATCCCCGATGCCGGCCCATCACAGATGTGCTCCTTGATGATCTTCTCAAAGAGTTTCCCCAGGATTGAGGTAAGACTGACGGGCCTATAGTTGCCCGGGTCCTCCCTCCTCCCTTTCTTAAAGATGGGGACCACATTGGCTATCTTCTAATCATCTGGCACCTGGCCTGAGCACCATGAGTGCTCATAAAGCCATGCCAAGGGCCCAGCAATAACACCTGTTAGCTCCCTCAACACCCTGGGGTGAAGAGCATCTGGACCTGCTGACTTGAACACATCTAGCGCCTCCAGAAGCACTCTAACCCGGTCCTCCTCAACCTTAGGTCTTGAGGCATTCCCCTCGAGTTCGTCTTGAAACACAGTGGGGGAGTCCTGGTCCCTGCACAAGAAAACGGAGGTGAAGAATTTGTTAAAGAGGTAAATAATGCCAGACAGTGGCTCATAGACTTGCAAGTGTATATCTGACGCCATACGAAAGACATCAAGTGTAAGTAGGCTCTAGCAAAGAAACCTCACTGGCTTGTACTCTGATTGAGGTTTTAAATCTACTGTTTGGGAAAGACAGGACTGTCTGTTTGTACAGACACATACACAACAACACTTTTTTCGGTACAAGATTTATATTTTGCTTTTACTGAAATTTAACAACACTAAATTTTATGAAAGGCACAGAGTACTGTTAAAGCATTACATTTCTTTTCTGCTCATCTTTAATTATATCTTATATAGCACTAATAACATTTGCAACAAATAATTTTATCCTTCTGATACTTTTTATGCTCACAAATTATTTGCAAACCCATCTCTATTTCTGTGAGTATATTCAAATGTTCACCTGATATGGCCAATGTTCTATCTCATAGGGCAATTGTGAACTGCTCAACTATTTTTTATTCATTATTTACAGTGTGTGGTTGATCAGCTAAGTCACTTGTTTTCACTCGTTTTCTGGATGACATTTAAAAAACAGAAGAGCAATAGATGGATAACTAAACAAATAAACAGCCACCACTCCCGTTCATGCCCAAATACTCATACTCAATAAAACATTTTCTTTCTTCTCTATTCACCATGTAGAAAGTAAGGTAATTTTGCTATCAGTCAAGTAATTCTTTGGTGGATATAGTCCAACAAAGATGTATGATTGTGCCATAGCTATGTTCAACACTTTAGCTACAGATGTCAGTCTACAGGGATGAGGAACACATCTACATTTGTATTACGAAGAAAAGAAGTTGACACCATCATAAAAATTTCTGCACACAACATCCAAATGAAAGCAAGGAAATTTGTTCTAATAACATTACATCTAGTTTAGTCACATTTAGAACTCCTAGCTTCTTGAAGGGCTAAGAAGTTTTAAAGAGTTTGAGTAATCAGTTTTTCCAAAAGTTTCATCTACCTGTCAGTGATCCTAGGTTAGTGGAAAGATTTATACGTCTAATGTGCTTTGAAATCATACATGGCTGAAACTATAAACAGGAAACAAAAATATTCCTTTATGTTTAAGTATCAGCTTATGGTAACATAATTGCAAGTACTGTTTTTACAATAGCTGCTGCTTTGCTGAAAATAGACAAACTCATTCATAATCACCACCCTGTGCAAATTCATTAAACCATAAATGCAAGTTAAGCAGTAGCTGGAAAGTGGGGAACAGAAGTGACAGCAGGGAGGATACAGTATGTGCTAGGATAGGCACGATGCAACCAATTGTGACATTTGTTCTTGTACGTGTTAAGTCTTTCCTCCCAAAATGGTATTCGGGGCCTTTTTCTTGCAATTGTAAAGAGTGTTCGTTTTCCCATGGCACACTGGGGCCACAACCCATCTGTTCTCACAACTTTAGGGGTTCATTTCCAAAGGTGTATGAAATATTCCAATTAACATAACCTACTTAATATGACTGAATTGCAGTATGTCTATACTATAGCTCCAGCACCCCCAGGTAGCGCTGTTCTTGAACATGCCATGACAACCCGCTTCCCCTTTGCGCACATCACACCTGGGAATATAGCAGATCCCAGCCACTGCTCTCCAGCACACTGAAGACAGAGCTCAAGAGCAGTGGTTGCGGGGTAAGGGTATCCCAGAAGTGATATTGCTGCCTCATTACCAGGTTTGGTGTGTGCACAGCAAGAGCAAGTAGGGAGGGCATGTGTGAGAACAGCCCTCCCCAGGAAGGCTAGTGACCAGTGTAGATATCCCCACAGCCAGTATTAGCAATGTAAATGGATTCTGGAGAAACAATCACATATCAAAAGAATTTCTTGGTTAAGCACGTGGGAGGTGAAGGTAGTCCTAAAAAATAGAAGAAAGCCCAGTCCCAGGGGTTAGGGTGTCATCCTGGCCCATACTACAGACCTGTCACAGACCTCCTTTTGACTTGGCAAGCTGATTATGCCTTCTGTCTTAGCTCCCCTTGTAAAATAGGAACTAATGGTGCTTACAAACCTCACAGGATTGTTGAGGCTTTCCTCACAATGGGCACTGTAGTGAGGCATTACAGTGATGGGGTCAAATAAATGCCCAAGATAAATGAAGAGAAAAATCTGCTTAATTTCCCATTATGGAACCTGGCCTCTCCTTTTTCAAAACAGGCAACAGGGAAGTAGTAAACAGTAGGAGAAAAGTTAGCAGGAGAAAGATCAAATAGAAGAAAAACATTATATACTCCATAAATTAACAACATTAATATATTTTGAGACCACTGCTTAGAGCATCTTCCTGCTGAAGGATGTTTGTGCAGAGGAGCAGAGGTAAGGTTTGTCATGCTAAGGCTTGATGGATGACCAGGTAGAGGTTCACAGATTTCCTCTAAGACAACTGGCACCCTTTCTGGTTGAGGCCACAAAATTGAACAAAGAAGGCTCTGATCCCTTCTGGAATCTATTATATCTGAATAAGATCCAGCAACACAGTTCTTAAGCTGCCTTGCTGTGGGAGAATCGGATGGTTTCAGAAAGAGTCATTTAAGGTGAGAGATGTTTGTGGAACAGTTAGTTTGTCAACTGCGCAGTAAATGTCTCGTGCACACACACCCAATATCTGTAGAGCACAAAGGATAACCTTGTCCTTGTAGAAGATATAAGAAGGTTCACTTTTAAGAGCAGGAATTTGAAGTTCTTGTTGCAGATAAGACTGCAGCTGGGAAACATATCTTAATGGAAACGAATTACAGGAAATCAGATGCTGTGTGTCCACAGATGGATTGCAAGAGCAACACTGTGGTTACAGACCTCTGATGATTCTTGTTATAGAATATTATTTGTAATTACAGTGAGATGCAACGAAAGCAGGTGATAAATCTAGGCCCTGTGAGAAATTCCAGAGTTCAAGCTCCTGGTTTCCTGGAATTAATCTTTCTTCCCTGATATTACCAGGAAATTGTTGTCCAGACTTCAATGTGGGCCAGGAGAACAAAAAGCATTTTATGAAACCAGGAAAGCACACATCATGCATTTTAGAACAGTGTTTTATCTCACTGAGAGCTTGCTTTTTAGATAGACAAAAGTATCAGGTGTGTGTAATCTGGCATGGAATGCAGATGTGGTCCACTGAGAGGTCTATTATGCCCAAGCCTTTCTAGTCAGTTTGAACTATTGCAAATGACTAAGTACTACCAACTTGCAAATTACTCTTCCTTGCACCAAAAAGGAGGAAAACATAAACCTCATAAATCTGTGACCTATACCATGCACCTGCTCCTAGCAATAGTCTGCTTTCCTGGTGAAGAGTATCACTCTTCTGTTTTGACTGAATGCCAATACTTCCAAATAGGGGTGGCCTAGCCCCCTGGCTATCAAATGAAACATTTCTTAGTTCAGAAGTACTGAGATTGCCATCTGCTAAGGACTTAGTCAAAGTTGGTCCTAGATTTGTGTCCCTTCTATATTAATCATTCTGAAGGAGTCTAGGTAATATTTTGGCCCTCAGAAAGTTTTCATAGGTTTGAGATTTCAATTTTTACAACATATATGTGCTATGATCCTGTCTAGTAAATTGAAGCAGAACACATAGGTGATCCTGGTAACAGATAAGAAAAGAGGCATGACCTGAACTCTGAATGCTGAAGGCAAAGAATCAGACAAAAAACAAAAGTCTCAACAGGAAGCTGAAGCCCCCAAAGCAAATTTACATTGCCATTAGTGTTATTGGAGAAGACTGCAGTCTGAAATGTCTTGTGTTTATGAGGAAGTTGGGATCCAAGAGATGGCCTTCAGCTTTATAACTAGCTAATATCTGAAGGAGATTATCAAAAAAATATCAAACTGCTGCATTTCTTTAAAGAAAGTTAATATATGTCTATTTATTATTCAAGGCATACAAGATTTACATACCAAATTCTCTCTCCTGCACATAAGATCAAGGTCCACAATAAAGTTTCCTCCGCTCACCCTAGAAAAACTAGCAGAACTATGAGGCTGCTTTAAAGAGGTCAGTTGCAGGCTGGAGCTTAAAGCATTTCCAAAAACACTGTTTTCAATTGTAACAATTCTGAGAAGAAATTCAGCATTAAGATACAGCACAAGAACTCACTGGGTGCATTTCCACATGCACTTTACTGTGGAGTTGACTAACTCTGAAGGAAAGCATTGTTATCTACACATGCACCCTTATTGGGGTGCTGTAAATTAACTAATTCTGCTGTAGGATAGTACTGTCTGGGACAAGTACTGTCCTATGGTAGAGTCATTCTGTGTGCCAAAACACTGTAGATCGTGACTGAGGCTGGCTGGGGCACAAGGATGTTAGTGTGGGGGCTGCCTGCTGGCTACCCTGTACTGTAGCACCCTCATGCCCCAGCCAGCCCCTCCACCGCCTGCTGCTGCAACCAAGGCCTGACCCCTTGAGCACCCTGCCAGCCCAGATCAGCTCTGTGCTGGCTCAAACAGATGCAGTCTTGGGTGCACATGTATACACTGTGCCCAGGAGCAGCTGACTTCAGTGTGAACTCTGCCAGGGTTTATTGAGCCACTCTAATTGCACGTGTAGATGCACCCCCATCCCAAAATATCAGTACAGTTGCACAGAAGCAGCACAAATGGGACAACTGCAGTCCTCACACCATGCATTCTGAAAGGACAGTATTTTGAATTTTTTTTAAGCCTACAGTCATAACAGCTTAACTGAAATGAAACTATTTGGTTCTACTGAGGTTTTGCTGATGGTCTAGACTCTGTCACGTTTTATTATTTGCAATGATCGCATCGCCAAATGCGACACAGTTATTGCCATTTGGAACCAGATTTATGCGTCTGAAAGCAATGAAGCAAAAAGTGTTTAAGAAAGTATTGCACACGCTACTCTAGACCCTGGAATCTTTAGTTCTGAACAGTTTGTTCATTCTGAATAGGTCATGCTGATCTCAAGAGCTGAACACAATTCTTTTTGGTGCACTTGACATAGGAATGGTTCTGCTCAAGTGTTCCATAAATATTAAAAGCAACAAATCCAATCAATTTATTTTAAAATTAATAGATTCCAAGAATAAGAACTGTATTTCCTAATTATGTTGTTAGTTATTATAGTTATCATGGATGGAAGGATAGAAAACAAGGCCATTTACTTATGTTTTTGTTTATTTTTAATATTGTGAAGCATCCAGTTTCAATTCTTGTATGTTCTTGTACAATTTAATAAATGCAAAAATGACTAACAGCACTATATGACCTAAAAAACCTCAGTTGGATTTGAAGCCACTGAAGAGCTTAAGATGTTTTCTCATTCACACTGGATTGGTAAAAAAGCCCCAAAACAAACAAATAAATCCCTCCACCCCCAAAAACCCTTCAGTAAATCTCTTGAATTATTCTTGTCATTCTATTTTCATCTTTTTATTCAAGAGATGATTTTGAACTCCTCCTAATTTTCATCAAGCAACTAATTAAAGTTTATGGGAAAGAGCACATTACTATCAAGAACTTCATGAAATTGTGAGGCAGTTTGTGACCATTTGTTAAACTACAGTATTTTTTCTTTTAATTTAGAACTCTAGAAGAAAAGCTATCCATTTGGAAAACTACTAACAGTTTGTTCTCCAGAACCGATTTGTAGGTAAGCACATAGGAGAGTCTGGACAGTGGTATTCTTCTGTGACATTTGCAAAGCTGTAGTTCATTAAGAAACTTCATCATAGTGCAACTGCTAAGAGTAGACAAACTAATCACCCTAACTGACATAGAATTGTATATCTGACAAGCCTTTTCTGTTTATTTTGACCATACTTGAGATAAAAGATAAAGGAGATAGGGATGGATCTGAAGGCACTGTAGGCAGTGACTAACTAGATGCAAGTCTGAGTGACTTGTAATAGGAATTAGGAAATAAACTGCAATTCTGTGTTTTTAAAATTCTCTCTCTCCATTGCATAGTTAAGATGCCTGAGAGCTATAGAGTCCTTCTTTGCCAGACAATAATGGTATGCACAAGAAAAATCAAGCCCCACAACCTTCTTACTGTCTAACACAGGGGTTCTCAAACTTTGTGCTACCGTGACCCTGAGTACTGGATTGAGGCAGCAGGGGATGGGCAGCTCGCATGTGGCAGCTGTCACCATCTACCACTCTGTACCGCTGTCACGTGCCGCTGCCCCTCACCACCATGGTAGCCCCTGGGAAGTTTGCGGCCTCCTTTTAAGTTGCTTGTGCCTCCCTGGGGGGTTGCGACCCACAGTTTGAGGACCTCTGGTCTAATACACGGCCAATCTATTTTTTTTAATTCCTTCACACTTTTTGTCTCTGGAATAATGGCTACTTGGATTTATTATTATAAGAACCTTATTTTAAATTCTATTTTCCAAATTACAGATTAGTGAAAATGAATGAATGCACTAGCACTCTGAATAATGATCAAAGCAGATAAAGAAAACAGATTAAAGCAACAAGCTGTAAAAATTTGGAGATTTTCAGTTTGGGACTTTTGAAACTTCCCTTGTCTGGTCAAGGATGAATCTAATTAAGTATCTTTTTTACACATTCCGTATACACTAGGAGTGAACACAGTGCCATTTCCTTATTTAGGGCATTGTATCATAACCTCACCATGATACCTGAGTACATGCAGTGTTACTTTTCTTTATTTTTCTATAAGGTGCATCTCCACTCTTAGCCTCAAGTCAGGCAGAAGGCACATGGCTAACTATTTCAATTCTTCTAGGTATGTTTGAACACAAATTCAATTGAACAGGTTTAAAATAATTCTTCCCTCCCTTTTTATTAATGTCTCTGTCTTTCTTTTGTGACTAAGCTAATGTGGTGGACAAATTTTATTTCATTATCCCAAATTTACAACTGTATTAGAAATCACAGTATGGTATACCTGCCACATGAACAGATATTCAAAGGATAGCTGAGGCTTCTGTCTGGCATGCAGGCAAGATGACAAGATACTATAACCTATTAACTGTATCATGACTATGAATTAAGGAATGTTGTGGAACCATAAACTGTCTAGAAAGAAAATGAGAAAAATAATAAAATTTGATCAGAAAGTTAATGTATTTTATTAGTGTCTGGCAGCAGAGTAGTAATAGCCAATTTAAATCTGTATAGCAATATAATTGACTTATCTCACATACATAGTGGTAAAGAAGACTTCAGACAGATGAATACTTATAGCCAGACGAAAAAAATGACCCTGACTATACTTGGTATAGAACTTTTCTACTTGTCACAGATATTCCCTTGAACTTGGAAGTTCTAAGAGGAATTCAAAACACCTTCATCGGTTGTGTACAAGAAGCATCAAACATTTAAGTGAACAGAATTCTCACTATAACAAATACTGTTTTCTGAATCTAAATGACTTACCAAAAATTCTGGGAAATAACTGATTTTTAAAAAGTACTCTATATTTACCTGAATCCAAGACAATTTCAAGTTTTAAATGACCCCTCCCTTCATTTCCCCCCCCCCAATAATTACATTCTATACAAAGAAACTTATAAATTTGTATATAGTTAGCTAAAGATGTCTTATATATGTCCCCCGATAGCTGTGGTGACAAAAGCAGCAGCAGAAGGCAAGGGGCCAGACCCCCATTCCTTGCCCTCCCTGCCTGCTCCCCCCACGCTGTACCTGTCTTCCTTGCTACTTGCCCCCGCTCCATGCCCAAGTGCCTGCCCCCTGGCATGGTCTCCCTTGCACCCCCACCCCAGGCTGCACAGGCAGGTCTTTCCTGAGGCTCCCCACCTCATGGTCTCCTTCACACTCCCCTGGCTGTGTCTCTTCCTCTGTTGCATGAGCCATAGCAGACCAGAGTCAAAGCTGAAGCTGAGCTGCCACCTGCCTAGGGCTGGTACTCAAATCTAAGAGGAGCACGCCCCCACCTCTGTCAAGCTGTTGGGTAAAAGAAAAACCTTATCTTGTATTCAAGTAAATTTAGTAAGTTTTTTAAGCTAGACCTGAGGTAAACATCTGTCTCTGTTCAGAGTCAGTTTTGACAAGGTAAAGTTAAAAATCAGATGCTCTCACATAGATGAGAATGCACTAATTTGAGGATGTCCATATGGTATTAGTGAAAGCTTAAGAGGAATTTTTAAGCTTTTGATCTTCTAGCTAGACTTCCTGTATTGGAGTGATTAAAAAGGACAACTGCAGTGCTCCTCAGTAACTAAATGGTAATTCTTTTGGGATATCAGATATTGTGGTTACCCAAACATTAGAGAAGGGACGGGCAATTATTTGGGTCCAGGGGCCACACAGAGTTTTGATGAGTTGTTGCAGGCTGGGTCAGCTCCGCCCTCACCGCAACAACTCACCAAAACTCCTTATGTGGGATGGGGCCATGGGGAGGTGAAGAGCAGTGTTCAAAAGCAAGATGGGTGTGTGAAGCTGGGAGGAGGGGGCAGGGGGCGCATGCAACAGAGCTCACCTGGGCAGTGTGGTCCATGGCTGCCCCAATGGTGTTCTGCATGGGGCTGAGCCCCACCCTGGGCAGCTCACACCACACTCCAGCCAATGCTCACCGGGTCAGCTCCAGCTAGAGTGCACAGCCTACCAGCAGGGCTGCTCCTGGTGTGGCTGCAGCCACCCCAGTACTGCTTAGCTCCCCCATCTCTAGCGGCAGTTCCTCCTGCACAGCTCCGGACCAGAAAAAAGCTTCAGCTGGGCAGTTCCTGCACCAGCATGCAGGGATCCAGCTCCATCTCCCAGCTGCCTTCCATCCACTCCACCTGCTCAGCGTTGGCAGCCAAGTGGGTAGCAGGCAGCTGCGAGCTGGTGCTGGAGTCCGGCATGCTGGCAGCTTCTTAGCCAGCTGAAGCTTCCTCTTAGCCCAGAGCAGGGGGATCTGAAGTAGCAGGAGGAGGAGCTGCCACTGGAGGCAAGGGGACCTGAGCAGCAGCCACACTAGAAGCTGTGCACACTGGCCTGGACTGGGGCCAGCTGGCACAGGCTGCCCCAGGTGGAGCTCGACTCCATGCAGAGTGCAATAGGGACAGCCATGGGCCAGATCCAATTAATTGGCAGGCACCCACCTGCAGGCTAGATTAGGGCTACCATATGACTGGGTTTTCCCAGACACGTCCTCTTTTTGGGTGCGCCCATCTCCATCTGGATGGTTTTTAAAAATATCAGGAAATGACCAGGATTTTGCTCTGCCTTTGATTTCCCAGCACTTCTAGGCTTGCCCTAGCAAGGAGTTGCCTGGGACTCGGGGGAGGTGGGAGCAGGGCAATTGGAGGCAGAGCCATCTCATACTCTGGGACCAGGCCCTGTGAGCTGCGGGAGAGAGAGTGTCTGTGTTGGCACTAGGGTTGCAGCAGGGCAGGGAGATGGCTGCTCTTCAGGGGCAGCAGGGTTCGGGGGGCAGAGGGCTTCAGGTTGGGAGTGAGGGGTATTAGCAGGGATGGGGGGGCTGCGGGTTGGGAGTGAAGGGCAGGGGTAGGGCATGGGCATATCACTGCCCCCCCCGCAACAACGATATACCTTCTTCCCCCCATCTTCCCCCGCCACCCAGTGTCCTCTTTTTTGAAACTGGAAATATCGTGACCCTAGGCTGGATCCAATCAGTTGGCAGGTCAGATCTGGCCCACAGGCCGTATTTTGCCCATCTCTGCATTAGAGGGTTAGGTTATGCTTTCAGCACCTGGTTAACATACAAGGATTTCATCAATTAACAATATCTCAACAGACCTACATGCCTTGTTCAATTTGAGCATCTGCTTAAGTGCTTTCTTGGTCAGTCATAATGAGTTTTCCAAAATTTACTTAATGTAGGTATTTACTTAACACAAATTATTTTAAATGCACATATTTCAAGACCAGCTGATTATTATAGATGGAAACAAATAGCTAACAGATGTGTTGGCAATTCCAGGTATGCCACATATCCAGGCCTCTGCTAAGATCTGTATGTGAACATCAGTGTTTATCAACACAGCATCTATTTAGATAATGCCCAGTAATGTGTATACTATGGCAGGATTCAGCTCATCATTCTAAACCTTAGGTCATGGACATCAAAGTCTGAAAATAGAGTGACCTCAAGAGCTTCTCTGCAAGAGCAAAAAACAATAATTTTATGATGAAAAGAAGAACTCTGGGTAGGCTACAGTATTACACAGTACAGCATAACTTGTCACTTTATGGGAAAGGGTTTGCAGAATCTTTTAAACAGTCCAGAAGACCTACAAGAGAAGATGACTATGACTACATAAACATGACAAAAATTGCTATGGTTCCACAAGAAGAGCTGTGTCATTTGGAAGATGAATTAAACCATTAAGTACTATCTTCCCCTGTTGTGGAAAGCTGTATTTCTTTTGCATATCCAGCACCCACTGGTAAATTAAGGAAGGGAATAAAGATTATTACAGCAGTCTGCAATTGCTATGATCAATATTTTTACTGCTGTGGCTGCTAATAGCAGTATTCTAAGGTTCTGAGGTTCTCTATGGTTTGGCTTCACATTTCTGCAAATTGTTTAATTTGGAAGAATCAGACTATATACACATGGAAAATCTTTCACCTAACATGTAAAGAATTTGTGAATAGTGTTCAAAACTGAAGATAGTTCAGTAACAATTTCTGAGGTCTTGCTGGGTGCTACATTGCTATTTTGCAAAATTAGATAGGATTGTCATAAGGCTTCTATTTCATACAGTTAATAAAACACTTGTCAGGGTCCAGGATAAAAAAGGTAAAGAACACCATACTGCAACTTGCAACTAGTAGTAGCAGAACTACTACATGCAAAAAGCTGAGATGCCGGACAGGGTATGAACTGAGGAATGAAAGAAGACTTGTTCTCTTCTGTTTGCGGGTTTTAATGATATAAGGCTTGAGATATTTACACATTATTTGAAGGTTGAAAGGGGAAGCATCATAGAATTAGAAATACTTCATTAAAAAACAAAAAAAATTACAGAGTGTCTTACCCCTGCTTACCTTGCTCTGGTCTTTCAAATCCACCCAATTGGACAAGAACCATCTGCTGCAACATCCCAGCCCACGAGGACAGGAATAGCATGGAGAACCATAGTACCATTAGCTCATAGGTTGTTCTCTCACGACAGCTGAAAACTTGTCCAAGAGCCAGGTCATACTGCCTCTCCCACAGAACAGATTGCAGTGATTCAGGATCTTTCTGGGTCAGGGAAAGTTAGCCAGGCTGCACTGTAGTCCAGCTCTCATACACAAACAATCCACTCATTTTAGTGGGCATATTTCAGGTTTGTATTTAAATCTGTTCTAAAAGAAATCTAAAAGGGCTGCCTCTTAGTAGCCATTTGAAATAAAAAGTTGGGGTGTACAAGAAAAAAACTCTGTACTGCAAAGAAGCCAATCTGTCATCTTAACGTGAAAATGTGTTAAAGGTAACACACTTTTAGATTAATTTACATTTTGTCAAACTATACCGAACAAACAAAATAATGGTATCTCACACACATATTTTGTTTGCATTTCTTGAAGCTTCTTTGAAATAAACTGATACAGCCACATTTCAGAGTGCATTAGCTCTTATTGTGCTTATAAAAAGGTTACATTAGTGTTTTGGCTAATTACCTATAGGTCGGAGAGCACGTTCTCAGTTACACAAGTCAGTCTTCACCAGTCAGCCAGACAGATTGCTTCTCAACTCAACATCATTTATAAGTTATTACTAGAGAGAAAGCCTTTTAACAGTAAATGTAAATAAAATTCCAAAGCAATTGATATATTGGATGTTGCTACGATCATTCTGCCATAGCAACGATGACACTCAAATACTGACCTTCTCCTGCCTCCTACCCTTCTAATACAGGGGGAAAAAATCAACCAAAATAAAACACAACTCGGGCAGCACCATGGATCTAGCACGCTGCCATTGGTGCTTATATCTACTGGGCTCCAGGGACCCCAAATTCAGTGGCAGACCACACTCTCAAACTTCTGGTAGCCTGCGGGATTGGCAATGGGCCAGATGGAATGATTTCATGGGCCAAACAACTCTGGGCTACACAGAAGTGACAAGCAACTCCAACACTATAATGACAAACAGTAACAAAGAACCCTAATGTAGACAATTACTACATTAAATTATATTCTTTAATTAGTACATCACTGCATGTCCTCAAGTTATACTCCCTCCTCCTTTTCCACTCCAGTACTGTTCTATTCATATCAAATGTACATCTAGAGTATCAGATATAAAATTATCCTGCAATTAATGGCTGGAATTACAAGAATGTTTTTTGTGGCTTATACAAATATCGTAAAGAACATAACTACAGTTTCCAGCAGGGCTTTTGAATTACACCTTAGCTGTCAAGGCAAACTGAAGATACATCAGCTGAACAGCAAAATGTTTTGCTGTGTTACCTTTATGTTTTAAAACTCAGCATGAGCAAAACATTTTACAACATCAGAGCAAGGCAGCATAACAAAACCCAAGGGGTCAATAATTTAACTTCGAAGTTGATGTGAAATCATGGGTCAGAATAAAAGGGACTAGGAAAGTAATGGGGAAATTTTATTTGTCTGACCTTGCAACAGATCTGTTAAAGGTTACAAGGAACTTGACAGGTTGCATCTGGGTTTAGCAGACAGTAAGAACTTGAAAGTTGAAATGCCCTTAACTCCTCTGTTATAAAGTATTACAGTGAGGACTTTTTACTCTACAAGGAGTTACAGCAGTTCCAAACACAGGAGTATTTATTCACAATTTTGCTGGCTGCTTGTCAGAACCTTTTCCTGTCAACAGGTTTTTCCTTTGCAGCTAGGAGCAATACAATGAATCTGTTGGGTAGACTAAAAAAAGATGAGGACTTTTTTAGTAAATTACATGTTGGCTTAAATGGAAGCCTAAGAAATACAGGAGTGACACTGGGATTCATTTGGGTTTAATAGAGATTAAAATATTGGGAAAGGGGTGCTCCAACTTGGAGATGATGGTAGAGGACTAGAATAGAATACAGACCTTATTATTCTTGTGCAAACTCTTGTTTTGAAGCATTTTAGCCTTAATGTTGCAAGATATTTGGCCATCCTAATGGCAAAATGATCTCCTGGAACTAAGGATGACAGAAGTTCAACAACTTTACTTAAATATCTTGGGTCAGGAAGTAAAGTCAGTGTTTATCACAAAGCCAGTTCATCCCAGCCACTGAATATTGCTACGTTGTGTTTTGGAGAGTTAGAAACTGAGACCATGCCCAACACCAGGATGGGTCAGGGCAGGTGGGAGGCAACAAACTGTATCCAGGTACTGTCCTATTGAGGGGATTTTCTGGGGGTCACAGCTTTTTGTACACAGGAGTCAAGAAAAAGGCTGGCTGTGAGAGAGAGTTATTAGATTTTGAGAAGCTGATTTCTGCTCTTGAAGGCTCTGACTGCTCAAAAACACAGGCCAAGATAAGAAAATGCTTCGTTTGAAAAACTTCTTAACTAACTCTGACAATGAAGAAAGAATTGTCCAAAGAGGCTTGGTATTTTTCCCTTCCCTACTCTCCACAAAGATAAATGTGATAGTCAAACTGCATTCATACACATGAATGGTAAAAAGGGAATGGCCACTAGGCAAAATAAGTGTATTAATTTAGAAGCTATTTTAAAAAGTGAATTAAAAAGTCATGACTACATACTAAAGGGTGTTACTCAAGTATTTCTATCTTCCTATGGAAGAAGGAAGCTGAATAAAAAACCGGTAATGCCATCAGTCAACTGCCTGATACAATTACAGGAGTAAGGAAGAATCAGAAAACACAAAAGCTCTTAATACATTTCAGTTAAGGAGAATGTCTTCAAGTATAGGGAGGCAGAAATGTTTGAGCATTCAAAGAAACAAATGTATTTGGTCTATTTGAGGAAGTTTCACGACTTTTCAGGCTAATGGAATAACTGATAATGATAGTTTTTATTCTGCTCTGTGTGGGCGACTGGGGAAGAAGGTTAGGCATACTACTAGCAGGCTTATAGCTGAGGAATATTGAGACTTGGGATTCCTGAATTGAGTTAGTGGTTCTGTAGGACACAGTTGGCATGTAGTTTTTCTTGGAGAGCAGTGACTCTCCCAGCAGAAACTGAGGGTGTTTATACATGTGCTCTGGGAGGTGGGAGGAGATGCTTTAACTAGAGCAGCTCTGAGATCAGTTCTAATTAGAGCACCTGGAGCGTCACGTGCATCAGCATCCCCATGCTGAAAAATGGCAGCGAGGACACTAACTAAAGCTCAAGCAAGCTTTAGTTAAAGCACCCCCGTCACAATTTTTCAGTGCGGGGATGCTGATACACATGACACTGGACTCTACTACAGCACAATAATTACTGTAATTACAGTGCATCGGAGCAGCCTCTCTGCATATGTATGAGCATCCTGAATGTCTTTACAAGGACAGTGTTCTGCTTCTGCTCCTGCCCTCATGCTTACTGCTTTCCAAGTTACAATACTTTCCTCCCTCTCCTCAAGTATCTCCCTTTTTCTTCCCATATCCAACTCTGTTCTTATCTCCTGAAATCTTGTGTTTCTGCTCCATGAAAGGCTCAGGAAAAAAGCAATCCCACTCCTATTTAGTAATGCAGTTTTGCCCACACTTAACTTTCAGAATGTAACTATGCTTAAACATCTATTCAGGTGCTTTACTGAATGGAGACGGAACCATGATTGTGCCTAGAGAGAAGCAACTGCTTGAGTAGTTATAGTAACTGCTAGTTGTCGAAGGAGCTTTCCTGCAGTTGTCTTCTCTTTTACCACAGAGAAGATGCTTCCAGTGCTTCATCTTTCTAATATAGACTTTTTTCACCTCTCTAAATACTAAGTTTCCTGAAGAGTTCATTTCATAGAGAAAGGCCAGAAGGCACAGCTGGTGAAAGAAGAGAACATTTATGAAGGCTAATGAAAAATGCCAACTGGGTGGCATCAAATTCATTAAATGAATTTTCTTACACTCAGCCAAAGCCTCAGCCTAGTGCCTGAATTATTATTTTTTCAAAACACTTTAAAACTCTTCTCTAACTAGGACTAAATGCTCCAAGATAAATTTGCAAAGAAATATTGAGACTCAAACTTTTAATCTAGGTGATTATAGTTGCTTCCTAAAAGTATGTATATGGCCTGACTTTCAGAGCAGCGGAATAGTGTAAATCTCAGAGCCACAGGAAAATCAGCACCACTGAAAATGAGGCCACTTATTCAAGGAGTAAAATATCTTATATTTAGAATGATTAACTTAGGTATCCAGGTTGGAAACTTTTTTTTTGTTAAAATAATAAAAAACAGATTAATAAAAAGATTATTCCTCCCATTAAATGATACAAAAGCTTCAAAATAATGTAGTCTTCTCTCATCACACAGCAGTATATAGGCCTTACACGTCTGAAGCTGGATTTTGCTACTTATACTTGATAGGAATGTAACATGAAAAGTATTTCCTTGATTTTGAATATAGCTAACTTGAAACATGAACTGACATGAAAAAAATACTGAAGTCCCTCTTTTTGTATATAGTTTTGAAATGCTACCTCTTACAATTGTATTCCAAAAGTTTCAGTCCAATCATTCAGTTAAACAAAACAATTCCAGAAACAGTCAAAGCACCTCATACTTACAAGTACCCCAAAACTAAAACCAAAACAGGAATTTTGCAGCCAACTAAAGTAAGTAAGTGTTATCTATTACAAAGGGGGAAAAAAAAAAATGCAAGCTTGCACTGAACACAAACCACAGCATGCTTAAAAGGACAACACCAGCATCATTCATCCTGCCAGCTGATAATGGCAGAGGAACAATTACTATTAACAAACATGACTATGCAAAACTCGAAACACAGATTCATGCAACAGTTCAAGATAACTGGCCACTGTGATTTACTATTGATACCAGAGATTATCACAGAAAATAGCCCTGTGCAGCTAGGAATTTGCCAGAAGTATAAACCACATCTAGCACATGCCACCCAGATTCAATCTACTACACTCCTAGAATCAAAGGACATGGGGCAGAATCTCAGCCAAGGCTCCAAGCAGCAAGCTGATGATTTTTAAAAGAATTCATCAACATAAGCAGAACCCAGAGAACTACTACTCATGACTTTGAATACGGAAAACCTCCCTAATGTGGAGATTTACACTGCATTTCCACATTCATAAGAAAGCATACATGTATGTTAGCTACCCAAGAAATATTATTTGCAACTCTCCTCAGGGTGGAATAGATTATTTAAAAAACTGAAAAATACTATTAATGTAGTCTTGGGGGGAAAAGACTTTCCCACCCACGTTTCCCCTTTTCACCATCAAATGACACATCGTATGCAATCCCAACACATAGATCTAGACAGCTAAATGATTTCACAGAGTTGTTGTATCAGAAGACACCTGGAACGTCTGTAATACTGCTAATGAATTTGCCAGTTCAAGGGAAGCCCACGTATTGGAACATTTATCTCACTTCTATCTGGAACTGTCCACTTCTATTTGGAACTGGGATTACTAAACATTCAATTAGAGAAGATGCTCTTAGAAAATTAAGATTTTTGTATAAACAGCTTATTTAGTTTCTAGGTCTTCTTTAGCACATCTGCTTTCCTTTAGACCAGAAGTACAAAATAGAATCCAAGGATATAATGGGACAGAAACAAAATTAACAAGCGACTAAAAACAAATAAAACCTTGTTATATTTACTGAGTTCAAGTGGACTGTGTTTTAGAAATAGCTTGTTTTCCCTCCATAAAAGCGAGTCTTACTGTTGATGCAACCTCCCCTTCTACTCCTTTCTCTCTGCGAATTTATATAAACCAGGATTCTCAAACTCATCTAGTCCCATGGGCCTAATGAGGGGTTCAGGCCACTCTGCAGGCTGGATCAGGCCCATAAAACCTGTCTCACATATCAGATGCAACCTGCACGGCAGGTCCAGTGCAAGTATGGGGCTATATTGCAATGCATGCGGGGTCAGTCTGGGGAATATGCTGTATATGGCACCTGCACTGGACTGATCGTGTGTGCTAGGTCTAGCATGCAGGGCCAGTCTACGTCCCTAATCCAGACAAGCCCTAAACTCAGTGTGCAGGACATCATAAGCAGCATGCATCCAATAGGCATGCAGCCCATGCCTGCATGCAGCCCATGCATTGCGTGCTGCCCATGCTAGCTCCAGCCCTGGAGGGCACCTGGCACACAAGGCTCATCTGGGGCATGTGCTGCATATGAAACCCATGCCAGACTAGACCTTTGCACTGGATGAGGCACTGGTAGTCAGTCTGTGGGCCCAAACTGGCCCCAGATCCAGTGTGCAGGGCCAATCTGGCACAGGTGCCACAAGCACCCTATACCCCTTACTGGCTCCACACAGTGTGTGCAGCCCATGCCAGATGGCCTCCATGTGCTGCATAACAAATATGGGGGCCGAGGCCAGACTATGCTGCATGCAGCAGGCCAGCTGAAGACCAACAGGGAGCACTGAGAGCTGGATGATAGTGCTGCAGGCCAGATCGAGTCCACAGGCCATATCTTTGACACCCTAAATTAGTCATGTACTTCCTGGCATGAAAACTTGAGCCTGAAATGTGACCTACTGGGTGCATCTACACATGCACTTAACTGCATAAGAGACTAATTTGCAGTGTTGTAGTTTCATAGTCTACACATGTGATGCTATTAGACCACAGCAAATTAATTTTCACTGATATAAGCTACTAGTGTTGGGGACAGCATTATCTTACAGCACTAAAAAAAAGTACACCTAAACAGACATATAAACATTGACCCAGGTGTAAATTGTGTTTGGTCAGCCCAGGCAGCAGGGTGCCAGACCCTTGCCTGCTGCCTAGCCACACAGCTCCACTCTTTGGGCACTCTTTTGCCCTACCCATCCTCTCTGCCTCTTGCCGCCATGACCTGTAGTCTGGGGCTGACTCTCCAAGACTGCTGCCAGTCTGGGGCTGCTCCGCCCTGGCTTAAACTGCTGAGGTCCTCGCAGCATATGTAGATGCTGCATGCAAGAGCAGTTAACTCCAGCATAACTGTGCCAGAGTTTTATTGCACCACACTATTTGAACAGGTAGATATACCCACTGTGATCCATTTTCTTAATATTAGCTGACATATGGAAAGATTAGGGAAACATGGAAGTATTTAGAGAATTACAAGAAACTCAGTTCCAATCCTCTCTGCTTATGCTTGCTTAACAATGACTTATATTAGGAATGCACACAGTCTGGTACAATTTTAGAACTTAAGCAGCAACATTAAAAGAATTACGAAAGCAGTCAACCAAGCAGTTGAACACTTAAGAGATTTCTTTTTATAAAAACTCTTTGCCCCAATAACTTATACTTGTTGAGAAAGACTAAGAACAGGCCCTTACCTAGATAATATAACACATGCACGTTGAATCTTTCAGACAGGAATGCAAACATGACATGATCCTCAAAACACAAAGGAAGTCCATTCCCAAATGGAAGAAAGGTAACACAAGGACTGGGAAGCTCTTTTGGCTAAACAGGGATATCATGGTCCTCTTAAGAAAGAAGAAAGAGGTGTACAACAATGGAATCTTGGGGCCTGCCCCGAGGAGGACTATACAACAATGGCCTGTACTTGTAGGGAACAGATTCAAAAGGCTAAGGTGACAACCAAACTAAAATTAGTGATGGGAGTCAAGGACAACAAGAAGTCCTTCTTGAGATATGTAGGGAACAGGAGGAAAACAAATGGAAGTGTGGGGTCACTGCTCAACAACTCAGGACAGCTGGTTACCAGCACTCAGGAGAAAACTGAGCTCCTGAATGACTACTTTGCTTCGGTCTTTCACCGGGCCAAGGGCAAAATCATGGCAAACTGGGTACAGAACGAACAGGGTAGGAATGACTGCCTTCCTACTATTACTATAAAACTGGCGTGTGATCATTTGAAAGAATTAGACATATATAAATCAGCAGGACTTGATAAATTTCATCCAAGGGTGCTGAAGGAGCTGGCCTAAGTCATTGTGGGACCGCTGGCAAAACTTTTTCAAAGCTTGTGGTGCTCCGGAGAGGTCCCTGAAGACTGGAAGAAGGCTAGTGTTGTGCCCAACTTCAAGGAAGGGAGGAGGGAGGGCCCAGGTAACTATAGGCCAATCAGCCTAACTTCTATCCCAGGGAAGATCCTGGAAAAATTAATCAAGGAGTCTATATGTAATAGGCTTGCAGAAGGTAGGATTCTGAATGACAGCCAGCATGGCTTCATCGCTGGCAGGTGTTGTCTTACCAACCTCATCTCCTTTTATGATCAGGTAACTTGCCACCTGGATATGGGGCGGAGGTTGACACTGTATACCTTGACTTCCAAAAAGCCTTTGATCTAGTATCCCACAATATTCTCCTGAGTCAATTGGAGGACTGTGGGCTCAACCGTGAGACAGTTAGGTGGGTAGGGAGCTGGTTGCAGGGTAGGACTCAGAGAGTTCTAATGAACAGAGCTGTGTCGCCTTGGTGAGAAATGGCCAGTGGTGTCCTGCAGGGATCAGTGCTTGGTTCAGTGCTTTCCAACATCTTTATCAATGATTTGGATGCGGAGGTGAAGAGCTCACTGGCCAAATTTGTGGATGACATCAAGTTATAGGGAAGCGTGGTCACACTTGAAGATAGGCTGCAGATACAGGTGGACCTAGACAGGCTTGCAGGTTGGGTGGATTGGAATCAAATGAAGTTCAACGTTGAGAAATGTAAAGTGCTCCATCTGGGGACAAAAAACCCTCTACACACCTACAGACTTGGCAACGCGAAACTGACCAGCACCACGAATGAAAGGGTCCTGGGGGTAATACTAGATGCCGGTATGAATATGAGCTGGCACTGTAATGCCATAGACAACAGGGCAAATAATACCCTGGCTTGCATCTATCGATGCATCTCCAGCAAAACTAGGAAAATGATTTTTCCACTGTACTTGGCATTGGTGAGACCGCAGCTGGAGTACTGCATCTAGGACTGGGAGCTGCACTTCAACAAGGACATGGTAAAGCTTGAGAGAGTACAGAGAAAGGCCACCCATATGGTCAGAGACTTGTACAGCAAGCCATACAAGGAAAGGCTGAGGGACCTGGGACTCTCCAGCCTGAAAAAGAGAAGGCTGAGGGGACTTGATAGCAGCTTACCGCTACATCAGGGGCATACACCAAGGGCTTGGTGAGCAACTGTTCACCAGGGCACCCTTGGAGTAATGGCCATAAACTCCTGGAAGATCGATTCAGGCTCGACATTAGGAAAAACTTCTTCGCAGTCAGGGTGTCCAGACTGTGGAATAAACTCCCTTCAGAGGTGGTGCAATCACCTACCCTGGAAATCTTCAAGAGGTGACTGGATGGTCACCTGACCCCAGTTGTCTTTTCTGCCTGGTGCAGGGGGCTGGACCCAATGATTTTCTGAGGTCCCTTTAAGCCTTACAATCTATGAATCTATGGGCACCATATAAACTGGGATAGTGTGTTGACCATTACTCATTAGCAGGGATTCTGTTTTTCTCTCTTTAAAAATCACAGATTCTGATTAAAAAAAAAAATTACAAATTTTCCAATGAAAACCCCCCAAAATCCATTTTTCCGTGATAAAATAAAACACCACTATATACAGTAAAAGCTTTGTTATACGGCACCCATGGTGAATGGGGGGGTGCTGGATAACAAAATATGTCAGTTAAGTGAGAGGCCTGAATAGGCGTTTTTGCCTGTTCAGGCCACCACTTTCTCCAACATGTCCGGGGCGTGACCGCCCCTCCCGCAGCATCACCGACCCTCCTGCTGCATTGCTGACCCTCCCGTGGGCCCCGAGGGACAGGGAGGCAGGCCCCACGCAGCCTGCTATGCCCTGGGCCGCGGGGGCTCAGCAGTGCAGGCTGCTTTGCCCCCAGCCATGGGGGCTCGGTGAAACCAGAAGTGCCACGGTGGGCATTTCTGGTTTCACTTTACCTTACAAGCTGGCATGCCGGTTAATAGAACTTGCCGGCTTGTAAGGTGCCGGTCAACAGAGTTTTACTGTATATAGGTATCAGTTGAACACAATATTTTATTAATATATTACAATTTTAAAGCAATTTGGAAGCCTACTAGTGCCTCAAACACTGTAATAAAATACATTCTAAATACCTATACATTTTGGCGTTTGATTTTGGGTTTTTTATCATGGAAACTCAGAGCTCTCCCTCCCTCCTTCACTCACCAAGATGCAGGTCCAGCTGTGGCTGTCCCCCTCCCCCACTGCTTTGTGGCCTTGAGCAGCCCTGATATGCTGGTGCCCTGCCCATGCCATTGCCCCTCACTGCTGGCGCCCCATCCCCAGCCCTGCTGGTGCCCCTCACTCCCCACCCAAAGCCCTGCTGGTCATCCTCACTCCCCATCCACAGCTCCCTGCTCCCCCCAGCCTTGCTGAAGGGTGCTCATAGCTGCCAGGGCTATGGGGCCAGAGACCTGGGTTTGCAGTTCCGTGCCCCCCGCAGCAGCATCTGAGCTCCAGCTGCTGGCTGCTGCACGTGAGAGGTGGCAGCTGCTGAGGTGGAATGGAGCCCAGCTCCCCCTCCCCATGGGTGGCATGGCCAGAGAGGAGCCCATTATGGGGGCAGGTGCAGGCTGGCCACTGTGGGCTCAGGACTTCTCACCCTGCTGTCCTTCCCCGGGGCCTCCACAGCCCAGCGGGTGAGACCCAGCATGGCAGGGCAGAGTGGGGCTGTGTGGGGAAGATCAGTGATGTTGCCACGAGCCCCATGTCACCATGGTCTGCCTGGCAGCAGTGAGGGGCACAACTATGTGCCACCCCCTCCACTGCTGCTGGGTAGGCAGGAGGCACCTTGCTATGGTGACATGGGGATCACAGCAGTGGCACTGACCTTCCCCACCCTGCTCTGTCCTGCCATGCTAGATCCCGTCTGCTGGGCTACAGAGGCCCCAGGGCAGGGAAGCAGGACAGGGAGGCCAAGCCCACAGCAGGCAGCCTGCACCCACCCACAAATCTGGGAGGCACATACCCCTCATGCCACCCTGGAAGTGTGCGCAATGGTGAAAAGCATGCTGGTTGACGCGGCAAAAGCAAAACCAGAAGTCCCACTTCGGGCCATGGTGAATTTATTGATAAATTAGTTAAGTTTACGTGTAATCCAATATGACTGGAAGGGACTATTCTCTCTAGGATGTACAGGAGAGGGGCGGAAGGGGCAGTGCGGTGCCTGTTCCCCAGCACACTGATGCACCGGACACGGCGGGAGGCAGGCAAAGACGCCTCTCAGGTAACTGGCATATCTGGTCATTGGGTACCCTCCATTCCACATGGGTCCTGGATAACAGAGCTTTTGCTCTGTGTGTGTGTGTGTGTGTGTGTGTGTGTGTGTGTGTGAAGTCAAATTATCTTCATGTTTCTTTAAAGGATTAAATACTAGGCCTGTGCAAAGCAGCTAGTATTCACTTTGGATTTGGATTCAGCTGATTCAGGGGATAGCAATTCGATTTGGCGATCCGTATCACTGTCTTTAATCAATTTGGCTGAATTTGATTCAGAGATTTGGCCACCACCGAATCAGATGAATCTCCAAAATGAACAGGCCCCATCCCCCGCCTGCTCTCCCAGTCCTGTCACTGGCTCCTGCCAGGCAGGGGGGCGATTCCCACTGCCCCCTACTGCGTAGGGGGAGCTCTTCCATGAGGCCCCAGAGGCAACAACAGCCACTGCAGCAGCTGGAGAGTCTGGGTCTATTTTTTTTTTTTTTAAAGTGCGAGGACACTTGGGCGTGGCAGCCATTGACAGAGTTGGGAAAGTGGGCACAGGTCGGGGGGTGCTCATGCAGGCTGGGGGAACAGGCAGGGGATGTGGCCTGGTGGGGGTCCCCTCATGGTCCCCACTTCTCTCCTCTAACCCGCCCCCTTCTTACTGGCACGGACCCTGGGTCCAGCTCCCTGCAGCAACAAGCAGGGAATGTCTGAATCTACGAATCTTTTCCAAATCAATTCAGAGTCTTTGAATCAATTTGGACCTGTTAATCGGTCTCCTGATTCGATTTGGATTTGGAGATTCGGCTGCCGAACTGGGCTGAATCTCCTCGAAATCGAATCAGCAACCAAAGCTTCGCACAACCCTATTAAATACACATTTATAGTAAATTGTAGAACAAAAATACTCCAAGAAGTTAAACTTAATTCTCTTGGGGGCTTCCTTCTACTTATCTACTAATATAAAATCAGAAGTAATAGCAATGAAATCAGCAGCATTAAGAATCAGACCTTGTGACTATTACTTTTCTAAGCTTTAAGGAAGAACGATAAATACTATTGAATCTTGAAATAAAGGGAAAGCACAAGGAAGACCATTCAGAAGTTTATTTCTTTATTTTATATTTTATCGTTTGAAGAACAAAAAATTCCATTAAAAGACACCAAATCTGAATATATATTAAAAATTGTTATCCAACAGGCTGAGGACCTCAATTGCAGAGTGCTACTGACACAAACGCATTATAGTCATGTTTAAAGGATTATATGCATGAAATACAATTGCAGATACCATTTGTCAGTATATGTAAATTCCCATGTTATTAAAGGAAACCATCACAATGTTAGAAGAAAAGAATTATCCTATTGTATGGTATACCACAATTAAGCACAAGGATGGGTAGAGGGAGTGGTACATTTCTTTATTCTACCAACTACTAGACTAGTAAAAGTATGAGAAATTTTGTTTCTAATAGTACTAATGGTGCACTCTCTGTAGCTTTACTTGCATTGCTTTAAACCATTCATTTTAAGGATGTTTTGATCTAAGTCTCCTGGCTTCACATGCTAGGGTTTTGTCAGACTGCAAACCTAGGGACTGCCCCCCTGGCAAACTCCAGCTGGGGTCTGAGACCAGGGAGGGGGGTTGAACTTCCCTCCCCCCAAGTACAGAGCTGCCCTGCCCTGCCCTGCTTAAAACTTATTGCTGGCTATGACTGTGGACTACAAATCCCAGAGGCACCTGGAACAACCAGGAAGAAGAAGTGATGAGCAACCCTGTTGAGTCCCACTGCTGTGATTCTGGACTGCAAATGCCAGAGACCTCAGGGGCAGCAGGAAGAGGAAGCCAATACAACACCCATGCTGTGGCCTGAGCTACTGCAGGTATATGGCTGCATTTCCTGAATCGAAAGTGAAAGTCTGTCCAGTTGTTTTTGAGTTTACTCTCTGCAGCTTAGACTAAACTGCAAAAACTGAATTGATTCAGCCTCCAGCTTTCTGACTCAGCCCAAGTGAGATACGCACAAATTGTAGTTGATGTGTTAAAGAATACAGCATGCTTCATTCAGATCTAGGAAAAAAAGAAATCTGGGAAGCTAATAGAAAGAACAGCCCCAGAAACACAGACCAGTAAGTGCCTGAATTCTTTCTAGAACTCTTAGTGAAAAGTATCTCTTGCAAATCAGCCAGATGCTCATCTGTAAAAAAGGCCAGTACTGCCTTACTCAGATCCATGCATGGAGAAGGGTGGGTCAGATGACTATTGAAGATCTCATCAAATATCTTCTCATCAAAAATGCAATACTTTTTCAGCCTTAAATTTAGCCACATCCCTCCCCAATGCTGTAGTATTTTCATTTCCTTTTTTAGGCTAGTGGATATTAAGAAGGATGTGGGCAGGAAGTTAATGGCTGGTAGGGACGTCCATATGAAAGGGGCTAACAGTGGCATGGAGGTGTTAACAGAAGTAGTCTTTCTCTAATATTAGGGTGGTTTTCTGTTTGTGTGTGCAGAACCTCCTGCTTTAGCCAAGATGTGGTGGAGGAAGCTTCATTCACCCCAAAGCAGCATAAGAAAACTGACCAGGAAAGTCTAAAGTCTCCTACCCCCTTTCTAGGCAGAAGTATTGTCTTTTGGGGCATGGTACAAAATAAATCCATAAATTAATGGAATGATCAGTTCTGGAATTACTTCTGCACATACAATTATTCACTGTCAGCAGAGAACATCAAAATGCTCTTTTCCACTCACTAAAAATGGACAATGCAAATTTACTACTGAGGCCAAACATTACCAATATTTTACCAGGTATTTCCATGTCTTTCATTTGTTATATAAGTATCAGAGACTTCCTAAATTATAACACTGCCAGCATAGCTTTTTCAAGTCTCATTGGAAGAGAGACGTGTACAAACAAGACACTCTGGTATTACACAACATTTTGAATACTCAGCATAGGACTTTAGGAGACCACAATCCTCTTTTCAGGATTTGCTGAATATCTGTAAGTCCCATTCAAGTGAATAGGAACTGGTAAATACACTGCACCTTGTAAATTAGTCTATGGGCTATTGTTTGTGGCCTTACAGAAGTTTTCAAAACCTTTTAAACCTGGCCTCTATGAAGTCAACAGGAACTTTGATTTCTTTATTTTAGAAATGAGTACAACACTAGCTTTTCACCTTCCTCACAGGAGAAGGGTCACACATAGTTAAAATTCAAGAAATCATTTCAAAATACAAAACCCTAATGGAATACTTGTTAGAATTTGTGGAAAACAAACTTTCTGGCGTATACTGAAAATGGCATGGGACAGTAGAGCTTAGTTCATAACCTTTAACTAAAAAGGGAGACTTTCACATAGTGGAAAGAAATAGTGGCATGTTTCAGCAATGTACTTTTTAATCATCATGAAACATATGGAAAAGAATCTCCTCAATGAGATCACATCGAGGATTCTTAAGTTACAAATGACCTCATTTTGTTTTTGGAAGAAAGGGTTAGGTAAGCTAGATTTTCATATTAACATCTGCAGGGCAATGCAAAATCTTAAGATAAACAGTAATCCTCAGGTTCCAGATCTCATGCTTTATCTTTCTCTAGCAGTCATAAATTAATATGTGTACATAGAGTTCCTTCACTTTCAATTCAAACTTCAAATATAAAATAGTTTCATTACACATAAACTGTTCTTTCTTCCCATTTGTAAATTAACTAAGCAAAACAAAGCATTTAGATATAGTGCAGGACCTGAATATATTACATTATATCATAAACATTATTACATACATACATACATATAATGGCTGTGCAAAACAGCTATATTTCATTTCAGTTTCGACTTTCTGAGGACAGCGATTCGTTTCAGTGTTTTGGATCACTGTTCCATTTTGATTCAGCCGAATCTGTTTTGGAGTTTTGGACTGGCTGGGGAGAGGCAGGCACAGCCAGGCAGCTGCAGGTTCTCCTGCAGCTCCTTCAGCTGTGCCTGCCTCTGCCCCAGCAGGCAGAGCCAGGGGAGAAGCCCCCATGGCTACCCTGCCTGGCCCCATCACCCACCTGGCCCCAGCCTCCCGGCACTTAAAAAAAAGCCCCACACTCATTGGCTGCAGCAGCAGCAATCAGGGCCTCTGAGGGCTTCTGGCAGAGCCCCCACTGTCTAGCGTGAGGCAGTGGGGATCACCCCCCCTCCCCCACCTCACACTCATGTAGCAGCTGCCCCATGGCCAGGGCAGCCATGGGGGCTCTGCCATGTGCCCTCAGAGGCCCTGATTGCTGCTGTTGCAGCCAGTCAGTGTGGGGCTTTTTAAGTGCCAGGAGGCTAGGATTGGGCAGGGGACGGGGCTAGGCAGGATAGTCATGGGGGGCTTCTCCCATGGCTCCTCCAGCTGTGCCTGCTTCTGCCCTAGTGGAGGGGAGGGGGCTGCGGGAGAAGCCCCCATGGCTGCCCTGCCTGGCCCCAGCCTCCTGGCACTTTAAAAGGAGAGCTGCGGGGCTATGCTGGACTATTCCTGACATCCGAAACATTTCTGAAACATTTAGGATGGTTTCGTTTTATTTCAGAGCCTTCTGTTTCATTTGAGATTCAGTGTTTCAGGTGCTGAAAAGGGCCAAAACATCCCTGAAATGAAACAGCTGCCAAAATTTCACACAGCCCTAACATACATGTATTCAAATTCATATGTAGCTAAGATACCACACATTTATGTACCAGAAACTAAATATTACTAGCAATTATGTCTTCGTAAAATAGCTTCATTAACCTAACTGCTTTATAATGAAAACTACGCATATTAGTAAATATTGAGAGAGAGAGAGAGAGAGAGAGAGAGAGAGAGAGAGAGAGAGAGAGATAGGATGCACGTACACATGGTGATTTTGATTCAAAAGCAATGACACAGCAGTTTGTAATCAGCTGTTGTATATCTTTGTTTCTATTGTATATATTTGGGCGCATCCACATGCAAACATGTGCGCTTGCAGCAGCTCAAATAGAAGCAATGCAAATTTGAGCCGGGGCTTTTTGTCTCTGCACACATGCTTGGACATGCACTTTGTTGGGGAGCAAATTGTGCCACTTGGGGCAAAATAACCCGGCCTGGCTCCTCCCGAATCTGCAGCCAGGGGGAACTAGAGCCTGGGGCCAGCACCTGTGCTGTCCCCAGCAGTATAAAAAGCTGCCCTGTCTTGGCCCCATCAGTACAAAAAGCTGCCTTGGCAAGTAGCTCAGGGCTACTCACTCTCAGGAGCTTCTGGGGCCCATCCAATTGGTACCTGGGGACACTACCCCTTGTGCCAGCTGGACTACTGAAGCAGCCCTGAGAGTTCCCTGTGCCCTTTACCCACTGCAGCAGTCTGGCAGTGGGGGCTGCTGCCTGGCTGTGACCTGCTGCGCACCTGCCAGACCTGGATGGGAACTGCACAGCCAGTAGAGGCATCTGCCCCTGTGGGCCTGTTGCCAGTGGGCTGTGGCTGCAGAGTTGGCCTCTGCGTGGCACTACTGCCATGTGTGCCCCCTGCCCGGCCATCTGGGTAGCTATCACCTGGAAGATGTTCCCTTAGTGTGGTGGCCTGCTTTGAACTGTCAAAGCATGTTCTCCTGGCCCCATCTGGCCAGGAGGTCAGCCACAGCCAGCTGGGTCCAAGGTGCCAGCTCTGAGCAGGCAGGGTCCTGCCACTGGCCTCCCTAGCAGGAATTCTGGTGTTCCCTATTGGAAAACTGAAAAATCCCTGATAGAAAATCCCAAAGTCATGCTGTAAAATACCCCCAAATCAATGTTCCTTCACAAGTAAAACAAAAGACCACTATAAAGACAGACAGACAGACAGACAGAGATCAGTTGGGCAATGTTTTATTGATATATCTACAGTGCTAAAGCAGTTTGGAAGACTACCAGAATCTCTATCATAATACTGAAGTGAACTCTAAATACATGTTTCATGAATACATGAATATATATTTTGCTGCCCCCCCAACAGGGGCCATGGCCCCCCCTCAGGGGTTACAGCTCCCCCAACAAGGGGTCAAATGGCTCCCACAGGGCCCACATGCCCCACCCCAGCCTCCCAATTGCTGCCCCACCTGGCCCCATCCCCCGCTGGCTGCTGCCACCCCCCCAGTGGCTGCATGGGCAGGTAGCATCACAGAGATGCTCTGGCAGCCAGATCATCTCTGTGTAGGACCCAGCCTCCAGCTGCCTCACGACATGATCCAGGACTGTGCTGTCCCGCATTTTTTAGCTTTTTTTTTTTTTGACCCCTGGATATCCAGCGGTCTAATTTTGCCCCCATGCTGCAAACTTGCAGGGCTCTCTTGCAGCGTCTCAAAAGGGTTTGAGATGCTGCAAGAGGCACACGGGGGCTCATCTGGACACGCCCTTTGTTTCCATGTGCAAAAATGTCCTTTCTTTCAAATTAGCTGACACTATTAAAGACTGACTAATTACAACTATTTCTTTCAACTATGTTGCCTTTTCATACAAAGTTAAAGTTATACATTTACATACAACTTATGATTTTGTTTGATGTTATTCTTATTTTGTTGTATTTATATTTAAATTAGGGAGAATAAAGACTGGGTAAGAACATTTGTCAAGAACTGAAATTTTTATGTTTTGAGCAATCCATAGAAATAATAAGCAGCATATTATTCCATTAAATTTCCCAGCAGAGTTGAACATCAAAATACCTTCCTTGCAGTACACAAAGGCCAGATACAGAGGGAAATGCACAAAGTATGACATTTGGCATACTGGATCTATTAATGGAATAAATGCATCAGTCAAAGATCCTCTGAAGATAAAAGCATCATTCTCTCTAAAGTCTCTGGAATCCTCCCTAAATCACAGTCATATTTTCATTTTTGTCATCTTTTTCCTGTAATCAAAGGGTTTCTTTTATAATAGTAAATAAAAATTAAGTGTTCATTTTGTTCTTCAAAGTAAAACTGTTTCAGTAATGATGCACAGTGAACATCTTTCTAAGGAAAAAGATTTATTGCTTACTGCTTCAGTTTCAATTTAAAAATTTGTATTGCTTCAGGGTTAAAAACAATGGGACATGTAATTATGCTGAAATGAATTTCTCACATGTGAATCAGTTGTCTTCCCCCATATGAAATCCTATGTTCGAGAAGAAGCAGTTTTGATAATACTGGGACAAGGAAGATTTTACTATGTAAGCTTTTAACAAAGTTAAATGTGCCCTATGCATTGTGCAATGTAACGAGGTTATAGCTAATCTTCAACTTCCAAGATTAACTATAATTGTCCTCAAAATTTGAATATAAAAATGAGTTTATTAAGAAAATTATGCCAATTTAAGATGCTGCACATAGATCACAGGATTTGACCGAACAACTTCTGTATCAGATTTGGTAATTTCTATTTGGACTAGTAATTTCTATTTGGACTAGAACATGTCTTTTAGAAAGACACTAAGGGCCTTGTTACATATTAATTTTAGGTGACTCCTGGAGCTCTCAATCCCTGGATTGTCCACACATTAACAACTGAAACTAGTTTTAACCACATTTTAGGTGGCTTAAAATTATGCCACTCCAGGGTAGGTTTTTCTCTGATCCGTGTTACCCAGCTTGTGTTACACCAACATGTGGCCACTCCCTACAGATGAGTCACCCAAGTTGCAGTCCTCCAGTATCCCAGGATAGTGTCCCTTCCCCCACTCTCCTGTTCCTTTCCCAAGGGGGAAGGTGAGTAATCCACAAGTCACACGCCAAGGTAAAACTTAAGTATAATTCTTTATTGCAAAGAAAACAACACATACACCAAGGTATTATTATATGCCTATAAACTGGTAGTGCATTAAGCTGGAGGAAAGGCACTCCTCACGCTGTTTTATGTTATTACCTGACAGGTCTTGGGACCTCCACCCTGTGTTCAGGGTGGCGAGACTACCTCCTTTATTGGGTCCTCAGCTTTGTTCTCCCTGAAGTAGTTTCACCCAAGGCCCCATTTTAATGATTTTTATACCTTTCCTGTCTCCCATTACCTCTGATTTCTCCAATCACATACAAGCTTCTAGCCTTATTACCTTTTATGGGTTAGAGCAAGTGTCATCGCATACTGCCAAGCAGGGTCACTTCAGACCTTGCCACAGTTCCCTTTTCCAAAGCGGCAAAAAAAGTTAGTTAAGCTATGCCACAGCTCCCCTTTCCACAGCTGTTAATTCAAATACTTTTTAAAAATGATTACATTACTTATTTACAGTTCCCTTTTCTTATTTTCAGCAAATCAACAAATGTATTAAGTCCGTATCCTGTGGCCTCCGGGTTTTACAAAGCTGACCCCACCTTCGGGATGTCAGTTTACCCTCCTACCAAAAACCTTTTCAAAACAAGCCTTACAATGAGTCACCCAAGTTGCAGTCCTCCAGCATCCCAGGATACAGTGTCCCTTCCTCTACTCTCCTGTTCTGTGTGGGGAAACATTCCACCCCTTGAACTCAACTGCCCAGGGGGCAGTTCTGGCACCAAGCCAACTCCCCCTCCCACCCATGAGGATGTGATTTTCCCATTGCTTAGTTAGGGGTGCAACCTTGTGTAAACAGCCTGCAGAACATATGCCAGCTAGCCAGGTCACAGGACATGGACAGATCCAGGAGTGGGGTATAGAGGTGGTGGAGAGAGGGATACAAGGTAGGGGGCTGGATGGGGTACCCAGCGGTGGTGCTGCTAGCATGGTGGTGGTAAGCGGGGAGCTCCTGCAGGCAGCCATGGTGCTATCAGCGGTTGGGGGGGTAGGGGTTGTGAGCACCAACTGCCTGCAGGTGCCACCTGCAGTGTTAGCAGTGCCTTTTTGTAGGGGGTGCACCGCCACACTCAGGGGGTGCTTGTTCAACTATTTCAATGGTTAACCTCCACACTTACAATTTTACACCATATTTTCCATTTACATGTATCTAGCTTCTGCCTTTCAGCTAGTGATCTCATTAGGCCCTTTCCTGTCAGTTCAAAGACCCCTCTTCTATCCTAAACCCTCCATGTAGTTACCTAGTTATGATAAAGCTATTTCCTATGATTGTCTCTAATAAACTAACATGAACTAAGACACCAAGCTTCTTTATCTCACACCTGTAATGAAGGTTTATCAGGGCTCAAATCATTGGTAGAGATCTACCTAAATCACAGTGGAAGTGCACTACACAGTGGCTCCTTTAATCTTGCTCTCTTTACTGTGCACCCCTCCAGCCCCAATTGGCAGAGGGGCCCCAGTGGCTTTGCCACTTACTGCTGATTGGCCAGGTGGCAAGGCAGGGGAGGCGGGGGGAGGGTCACACATGCCAAGAGCAAGATTAAAGGAGCTGCTGTGCAGCACACTTCTGCCATGATTTAGGTAAATCACTGGATTACCCAGCTACTTTAATACACACTTCTAAAAAGCTGGGCCTGTGGTTAATACTGCACTGCAGCACAAGAGAAAATTCTATCCTTAGCCCCAGGCCCTTCTTTTCTTGGCACTAAAAAATGGAAAACACTACAACAAGAGTGCATTCAGCTCTGAGGAGACAGCACTTCCCAGTGACCCTTCTTTTGGTTAAGTTAGAAACAGCACTTATTGCTGCAGCTATCCTAAGTAAATGTATTCTGTTTTCTTTGCCCAAGGAAGACTGCTATCTAAGGTGGGTCTGGGGCACAGAGCAGAAGGTGCACCCTTATCTCAATCTGTCTGTGGGCCATGCTTTCTCTACTATCAGTTCAGTCAAGTGAACTAAGCCTATCAGCCACTCTTGATTTTCTAATTAGCCTGTTAAAAAACAATAATAAAATTGTTGTTGGCATGTACTCATCCTTTAAATTTCTCTTGAATACCTGTCTCCACAGAGTGAAGAAATGAACTATTTTCTGTCCTCCCACTCTCACCCAGAAGCAATGTCTGCCTGTCACTTAGATATGTGCCCATGAAGGATATAAGTAGTAACAAGTTGTTGATTTAAATAATTTATTGCCAAGGGTAGAAGCAATATGCAAAATCCTATTTGACTACCAGCAGCCAGAAAATTAAACACCACCATAAACAAGTCCATACCCTTTAAATACAATTTAACCACACCTTATAGGCATTTTGCTTTATTGCCTCCAGCTTTCACATAATGAATGTCTAATTAAATTGCATTTCTATATACTGGCCTAGATTGCTAAACTGTTTGAAAAAATGCAGCTAAACTGTTCTTTTTTGTTAATGTTGTTTGCTAAAACTACCATTTTATTATTATTAGACATTTTAGTACATTTGGGGTTGGATTTTTTCTTAGTATATGGGAATCAGCAGTGGGAAGGGAACGAAAAGTGTATTTTATACTTCCCCCCTCCCCCTCTGATTCTCTGCATTGGACTGGAGTCAATGCCAGTTATAAGTCTTAGTCTTAAAGTGGGTGGATATAACAGAGAGGAAATTTATGCTGGTATAGCAGAAGGGCATTGTAACGATTCTGTTTCTCCTTCAACCCCAGTACTATCATCATGTATTGAGAAAGTTTATAGTTATAAACTTCTCTTCTCTGATAATTTCAATTCAAAGTAATTTATGCTCTAGCTTTCATGGTGGCAAAGTTTACATTTAGGAAAAGTGATAAATCCTGAAGTTATCCTTTCCAGGTGATATTTCCATTTGGGGTTTAAATCCAAGGATGTGTTTTATTTACTTGAAAGTTTTTAAGTCCAGAAAAGTTTAACATATACACATTTTTCCCATGTATTTTATATTTAATATTTAAGTTTGTTTAGTTGCTATTAAGTAGCAGCTAGACCCACTGTTGTATGCAAAACTTCCACAGTTATACGAATATGTGCAAATGAATATGTACTTTCACAGTACCATAATCATTTCTGTTAATGCTGTGAGCTCTCATTTTATCAGCTTGTTACTGAGTTCATATTGTAACTGTACATGTTTGCATTTATGTTTCAAACAGAATATTCAGTGCACAAATCTGACTACGGAAACACACTCAGTATCAATTTACTCTTGCTTCTGTCACTCTTTATGCTTAGCTCACCCTGACATAGGAACGCCACACTGGGCATGTCTACATGTTCATTAATGAGCTTTAGGTAATGCATATTAAATCTAGTATCCCCATTGTGAGGTACCAGAAAAATGCATATTAGCCTATTTTAATGTGTATTACCTAAAGAACATAGTTTTTTGTGATGTATTACTGGGCATTAAAATAGGTTAATGCACATTAAAGTGCACGTGCAGATGTGTCTACTGTGATAAATTCCAGTTCTGCTAAAGTTAAAAAAGTTGTAAGCACTGTAAGATCAAATGGGGCTGGGGAGAACCCTTAAAAAGTAGTTAACAGAACATTTTTTTTTCTTCCAGTCAAGAGATCTCCAAGTTGTACACTTCTCTTGCTCATAGCTGCAGCCATATTTCAGTTGGAGATGCTGCCAAGCTAAGTCCCAAGCCTTCTGGCACTTCATAGGTCAAAGATAACACCTTAAATAGCATTCTCCTGCCCCCCAGCAAATCATTACCAGAAGCATTATTGACTCATTTTACCATGAGTCTCAGTATATTTGTTGACTTACCCAAAGCTTCAGCTTTTAGTCATGTGATTATAAAAGAAATTCAATTTTCAGTTAAACGAACACCTAGCTTTTGCAATTGCACAGAAAAGGCTTGCAATTGTGAACTTTAAAGGATCAAAAACAAGGCAGTAAGCAACTTGTTTTTAATTTATTATGTTTCAGGTAGCCTGACCTGTGTATGCTGAATACTTCAGGGTTAGTGATCTTGCATTATGCAGGACAGCACTCTGGTGTAATTGTTCACAACTGTATAAATAACTGTTTTATAAACAAACTACCACATTTTATCCCGAGCTGAAAGTTTTGAAAGGGTTGATGCACAGATTCAATACAGTACAATACCGTTCTCTAATCTAAAGGTGATTGGGGAGGGAAACTATATAAAATATCCAGTCACGCGTAAAATACAAATGACGAAATCTTTTTGTCCATCACTGCTAATTGATCATCTAGGCCAGGGACAGACATTCAAAAAGCCTGAGCCTGAATTGATTCAATCTTTGCCGGTTAGTCTAACCTATCTAGGTTAAACTGGTTTGCAACTACATAGACATTCCCTCTGCACTGAAGAAATGTAGGCACATGCATGCAGTGGCTCAGGCTAGAAGCTGGGGGTCACTAGGGCAGCCTGTCCTTCCCTTCCATTGTACTAAGCTGAGAGGGGTGCATGGCCAGGCCCCGGCACGATGCTCTGATTAGGGAAGGGTGTAAACCCCCACCCTGCCTACATTGTCCCAGGCTTTTCCCTGCTGGCTGCTCAAGGGGCAGGAGTGTTGCCAGAGTCCAGCACAGGGCTGGCACTCCAAGGCAAAGCGGAGATGTACAGTGCATACATCTGTTGATGCTACTAAGCTTTTCAGCCTCCCTTTCCCTGCTTCTTCATACTGTCTGCAAACCTGACAGGCGAGGGAGCCAGCAGGGAGGTGATAACACAGTGTTTATCAGCAAAACAAAACCATCTCTCATTAGTTCAGGCTCTTCTTAAACAACTTTTTCCAAGGAAGGAAAGAAGGGGCATTACCAGCTGACCAGCTCCTAAAACCCCTAATCAGACACTGTTCTCACTGTCCCAGTGAGATTGGAGACACACACGCACAGACACCTCTCAGGATTAGCTAGCATACCACATGCCTCGTGTCCATGGGGCTTGGGTCCATGCTGCAGGAAATGGGAGGGAGGGAGAGGGGGAATCCAATCTTGAGCAGTGAGCAGCACGGGGGCAGGGCAAGGGGAAGCCAGGCAGGCCCTACTGTGCCTGAACTCTCTGCCGGAGCTCTGCCTAGGAAGCAGAGAGGTACGGCCAGCCCTGTTCTCTGAAGCAGACAGCACAGCCCAGGGCTGCAAAGCATATGGAATGCTGGGGGACTCTGGTTTAACTTAAACCAGGAAGGGGTCTGGGACAGACATTGTATAAACCATTTTGACTCAAATCAGTTAAATCTGATTTGGGTCAAAATGGCCTACATTCAACCAGGTTTATTTTAAACCAGTTTCAGCCATTTTGAAACTGGTTTATGTGCACTGAACTTATGTTCTGCTATAGGTTTAAACCAGTTTCTAATCACTTAAACCAGTTTATCTGTAATGTCTGTCCCTAGCCCTAAATGTGCTGGGAATGTTAAAACCTAAGCAGTTGGAAGACATCCTTTACCCACAGATCAAGCCCTTCATCATTTTGTTACTTTCTCTAAACGGTCAATATCTTGTGTGGACTGAGCTTCAGCAAGCCAACCCTTATCCATGCACCAATGTCAAGTAGACAGAGAATACAATTCAGGACCGCTGTGACTGAGTTAAAAGAAAAAAAAGCCAAGTGCCACAAAGTGACAGCACCTAAGCAATTATCTCCCTACTAGCCATTCTACATATCTACTCTATGTATCCCAGATGTTGTTCTGGAACCTTAGAAGAATGACTCTAGGAAAAATTAATAGCTTCAAATTATTTTATAGGAATGCTTTGCAAGAAAGGAATGCACAAAGTTGAAAATAGACCCGTCCAGAGCAGAATCATAGGTATCAAAGGCAACTGATATATTGAATATAGGCAAATGCAAGATGTACAGCACAGCCAAATAGCATTACCTTATAAACTGTACCTTTTTCATTTCCTGAATTCATAAACCTTAATGCTGCAATATGGAAAATGTTGTGGTTTTATATCTTAAGTTAGAGGATGCTCAATCATCCTTTACAGTGAGCATTAGAAATGTCTGTCTTTAAAATTCATTGTTATATGTTATTGCTATAGTTGGTTCCTTTTTTTTAAGCCAGTTCTCTACTTAAACTGCATTACATTGGCAACCGGATTTCTTACTCGAGCCAGTGATATTGGATGTGATTAATATATACTATTCCTTTTAGAAATCAAAACAAATATCTACTCAACTTTCTTTGTTTGCCATCTCAATATCTTAAGCAGGTTTGCCTTCTCATAAATCCATTCTGGCTGTCCCATGTCAACTTTTTTCTTTGCAACATGTTTTTAACTATATCCTATTAGTTTTCTTTTCCTCCAAAACTTCCATTTAAGATTAATCAATCCCCAGTTTTTTTACATTTCACTTGAACAACACCAGACTATTTTTTAATTAAAATTTTGATGAAAAGCAACTATCCAGAATTACAATCAACCAATTTAATATGAAGGCACAGAAGGTACTCTGTGACAGGATGAGCTTTTATATATCATCTCATCTGACTGGAAATGTGCATATGGAAGAATCAAAATAGTTTCAATGGTGCATAGTGGGGTCAATGTTTAATTCCTGTCTTCAATATACTAATACAAAATTTAGCTATACAAGGGTTTGGGTTTTTTTAAATTTAATATATATAGTGCTATTTACTTACTTGTAGTCATGGCCATAATGCACTGCTTTCAAAATACTTTAAAAGGGCACTCCATTTCTGGAGAGTTCATAACTAGATGTGCTGCTCAAACAAGATAAGCTTCTAGCACAGGGGCAGGCAATTATTTTAGGCAGAGGGACACTTACCAAGTTTTGGCAAGCTGTTGAGGGCTGCAAAGGTAGCCCTGCCCCTTGACAGGTGCCCCACCCCTGGTCACAATTTTGGGACCAGAAGTCCTGCTCCCTAACCCCCGACCTTTCCCACCAGAAATCTGTCCACTCGCTCCCCAGAAGTACACCCTTCAGCAAGGTGTTTTGCCACCTTGGAACCAGAAAAATTGCAAATTATAGTCTAAAAATCAAATATCTAGTACAACATTCATTAATTTGATTTTAAAAAATATTTTTGTCCTGATTTACATGCGTTTGTGTAGTGTACATAGAGGTGATTGTAGAATAGCTTAAAAGGAAGTCTTACTCTTGTATAATGTGGGGGTCTGTGGGGGGTATGGGTGGGTATAGGGTGATGGGGGGCTGTGGGTGGGGAAGCATGTGGATGTGTGGGGTGGGGTGGGTATGAGGTTTGTGGGGGGCTGTGTGTGGAGGAGGGTGGCTGGGGAAGATTGTGGCATGTGTAGAAGAGGAGGCGTTTACCCATAGCCCCCCCCCAACAGGTAGAGCCCCTGTCAGCACTCTTCCAAGCCCAGGCTCCCCAGTTATGCTTCTCCTGGCCCAGGCGTGGGCCCCATGCTACCACTTGCCACCACTTCCCCCCACCCCATCTTCCACCGCTGTCCTTCTCCTGCCATTTCCTCACCACCTCAGCACCACACCCCAGCTACATGGATGAGACCACAGGACACACCAGGAGCTGGCCCAGCTTGGCTGGCACTGCACAGAGCTAGCCAAAAATCGTGGGGCCAGGCTGGCTTCTGCGGAGTCCTGCGGCCTGGTGTTGCAGCTGGGAACCACGGTGCCAGAATAGCAGGTGGGGAGGAATGGCTGCAGGCAGGAAAGTGGGGAAATGGCAGTGGCAGGTGGCGGGGGAGTGGCAGTGAGTGGGCATGTGAGCATGGGGCCTTTGCCTGTGTCCAAGGCCAGCATTGGTGGAGGCCCAGAGCGGGGTGGCAGGAATGTGGGGCATGGGGGACAGGAATGCAGAATGAGGGATAGCAGGGGCTCTATGAAGCTGGGCCAGCTCCCCACTCTCCCTGATGGTGCAGCCCAGCACTGCTCTATAGAGCCCCTGATGGCCCGTGCCCCACGCTCTTGATGCCCCGCTCTGGCCCCCGGCCCCGGGACACCTGTGAGTCCACTCGCTGCCACTCCCCTGCCACCTGCCACTGCTATTAACCTGCTTTCCTGCCTACAGCTGTTCCTCCCCACACCCCAGCCCCTGCCCACTGCTCTGGCACCACATGGTTTCCAGCTGCAGTCCCAGGACCACAAGAGCCAGGCCAGCCGGTCCCAAGAACCAGGGCAATTGCCCACCGTCCTTCCCTGCCTCCCTTCTTATCCAAGTTTTCCTTTCTGGTGGAGGGAGGAAGGAACAGCCCCAGGGCCCCAGGCCAGAAGCCTCTGCTAGGCAGAGGCTTTCAGTTGGGAGTGGGAATGGGGTGGTGTGTGGGGCCAGGCTGGCCTTCTTGCAGCTGCTAGGTTCTGCTGCTGGCTCTCCCTGGGTCCTACTGGCCCTGGTGCTTGCCATCTTTGACAGGCAGCCAGGGCAGATAAATATTAATTGTCTAAATTTTTTTTAGGGGCCCTGCAGGCTGGATAGAATAGCCTGGCAGGCCAGATTCAGCCCACGGGCCATATTTTGCCCGCCCCTGTTCTAGCATGCCATTCTATAGTCAAAAGCTATCTTATAAAGCTCAGTAATCTGTCTCCATCCATTTCTCTTCATGATTCACCTTTATCTGTGCACCAATGTCTGATGGTTAATTTGTTTTATATGGGTTAGGCTTAGACTAACTCTCAGTTCTCCAAACCATTAAATTAAGAATGTAACACTGTATTAACTCAAAAATATATTTCCCCATTTTCATTTCACTGATACTGAAATTCTGGCTGCTCTTTAGCCTTAATTTTAAAGGTATTTCCTGTATTTAAAGATATTTTATTTAATTGCTCATGTCTTTTTTTAAAACCAAGAATCACCTGGCTACCAAGATGGCGCTTTAGTATCTGTCATAAAGAAGTATTTACTTTGTCAACAACATTTCTTCCTGAAGTTCAACAAAAATTTTCACTATTCCACTTTTTTTTTTTTTTTTTTTTACATAATTTATTTTCATTGGCTATATTTTACTTCATGCATTCATTATTCTATTGACTATTTATCCTCAATTTTTTTCAGGTCACAGGCCTTCGGGTCTCCCATTAAATAATATTTTCCATTTGTTAGTGATCCCAAATCAGTCTGTTTCACTATTTGAGGCAGTTCATATTCCTGGCTCCATCTAATTTATTTACTGAATATTCTAACTATCTACTAACATCAAACTGGACAATAATTCACGGCCCACTCAAAATCCTTGTGAATGAGTAATTTTCAACAGAAATGTGAAAAATACTGGAAGAGAACCTTGTTCAGAACTTCATGAACAGTATTTTGCTTACACTTCTAACAGGCAATATCATCATCCAGACTGCTACTTCTCCTATTATTAATTACTATTATTCACAAGGCTTTAATTCAAGTCAAAAGCACTTCCTGTATTCCAGCTTGGAAATCCATTCAATATAATTTTATGTCTTATCTTTTGAAGATTTTATATTATTGAGATTTATTTTCCAGAATCAGTTTGTGTCATGGTGTGGTGGTTGCTTAACTAAGTCATCATTTAATTGGTGCATCTATGAATCATAGGGCTTCCTATTACAGCACCTGTCATCATAATTTCTAAGCTAAATTCTAAGGTGAAACAGATTTTCCATCAGAGTTCCTGGTGAATTGCACACAATTTTATGCTTCCCTAATTAGAAGAAGGATCAGCTAGGGAATGTGCATGTGAGTTTGCGTACATGATCTGACATTCGTATGCCTTTCTTCCAACTAGTCATATCAACCAGTGAACTTGGTACTAGGAAATATCAGTTAATAAAGAAAAGGTATTATAGTGAGGACTAAATGTAGATTAGTTTGGACCTGCTTTAGAAAAATGGTGACTGATGAACTCTTCATTATTCTAGAACCATGTATGAATTTCTTGATGGCACGTCCATGATTAAAGAGAAAATACAACTGTGCCTAGATGTTCCCAGAGTGTATCTTTGGCTATATATTAAAATATCTTTGGATATTTCCTTTGGATAATATTGTTTGCAGAGTCATCTCCATTAGGTACTATAGGTGTTAGCTAGAATTAATTTAACTATGATGTCAGTTACTCTTCTGTATTTCTCTCCATTGCTAATCAGTAAACTTGATGTATTTTTAATCATGTCCCCTTCTGCTCTTCTTTCCCCCTTCTGACTCTTAAGTTTCCTCCTTTTCACCTCCCCATATCTTTAGGCTTCCCCCCATCCCCATTTATGTATATTTTCCTTTTTCCAATTACATTAACTAATCTTTTATATACCCCAGAAACAAATACAAGTTTTTCTTAGGTTTTTTGTCCCTTCCCACTCTCCTGTTATCTGTGTATATTATCAACATCTCTTGGACAGTCTGTGAAAGATTAATCACTTTCATGACATTGCATTTCTACTTGCTTAAATATCCAAGCTTCCCCCATGTTAATTGTATAATCCTCCCTCCTTAGTTTTAGTCATCCCTTTCTTCTTTGTGCTCTGGATTTAGATAACTCCTCTTTACATTTTATATGTTCTCTTTACCAACTTTGAAAACTAAAAAATTCAGATACTAAGTTCACCCCCAGCAATAAAACTAAGATATATCCCGTATCCATTTTCAAAAAATAGTTCAGCTACAGTTCAGATATAAAACTATGCTGGAAAGGAGTGGGGCGATGACAGGGTAGTTTAGAAAAAATAATATTCCAAACTTCTCTTCTCTGAAAAGCCAGACATTCAGATGTGACTAAGGTATGTGCCAAGATCACCTAAATATTCAGGAAAAGATGGGTCACCTCAGGCTTGAACATAAATGTAACTAAAATGATTGCAAGAAAAGCAATTTGTTGAGTCTCATACATCAAGCATAGTCAGCCCCAACATGCCAGTTTACCCAGACCTTCAAACTACTAGATATTAGGGAAAAATGACAAGCAATCAAATTATATCCTTCCACTAAAGACAGAAAACTATTAACAGGGAAAAAGTGACAGTACACAAAAAGACCAAAATAATTCTCTCTGAATAAATGTCTAACACTACCAGATTAAAAACCTGAAAGGATTCTTAATGAAAAGTACTTAAAAGAAAAATCAAATTATTCCAAATTAATCTAATAAAATACAGCCCAAAAGAATCTTGAAATGTTTAATTTGCATTTTCAATGTAACAAACATGCTATTTTGAAGCTGCACTTTACATCAGTATCCATTTAAGCTATGTGGTACCTAGCAAATACCAAAGTTGAAGAAAATGACATTAAGGGCATTTGTTTGAATTGCTTTGTCAAGGCACAAAAACAATTACCATTCTGGAGAGCTGAAAGTAGCTAGAATGATAGCTTGATCTGTTATTTTAATACTTAGAAATGTAAAAATTCAAAAGCTACCATACTCAGACCTTTACAAGGGATTGCTTTGACATAACACTTCCAAGTGGACAGTGCATGAAAAGAATAGCCATCTATGCAGTAGTATTTACTGTAGAGCCTCGTTAGAAAAAATATGCATGTACCAATGTCACAGGTAGTGGGAGTAGATTCTTCCCCAGATAGATAAAGCCTAGGGCATTTTGAGAAGCTGGCATTTGAGTCTAAACTCTAAATACTCTGACATATGCTTCCCCCCCACCTGATTCAAAGTGTTGGCAGCAGATACTATATCAACAGATTTTGGCATAGTCATGACAAGTACCCATCACCCTCCCCTCCCCAAATTAAAAAAAAAAAAAGGCAGATGTGACATTTTCTCTTTCCAGGCCAGAGGAAATTCCATCCATCATGATAATGACATGTTAGACTTCCAATATTTGTTATCCTGTAACTACACACACACACAACTTTGTACATCATCTATGGGACATAGATTTTAAAGCCTGAAGGGACCATTGTAATAATTAAATTTGATCCCCTGAATAAAATATGCCAAAGATTTCATCCAGTGATTCATAAAAGTGGTCCAGTGAGTTGCACTTTGACTTATCTCAAAAGGTGGATGCAACATTTACAATTTCTCTTAAAGACGCAAGACAGCAGTTGCAGAAAAGCACCCAGAACAGGGCCATGGAAATATATGGTATTTCTGTTTAATAGTAGCATCTCAAATCAATGTTTGGGACAAATACACAGACAGACATATTTTAAATAGTCAGGATAACTAGTACCACAAAATTTCCACCAGATTTATCTTATTGTTTAAGACAAGAAGTATTTCCTTTGTGCATTTCCATACTGAAGGAAAGGACTGCGAAGTTATTTGAAATGTTTACTGCATACTTCACAGTCAAAACATTCATCCAAAAACATTCAGTTGGAGCCAAAACCAACAAGCACTAGCTTATACATAATAAGCTGCTCATAAAAAGGAGGAAAAGAGAAAGTGAAAGAAAATGAGGATGCAAGGGGGATTTTTTCCACAAAACACCAGGAACAAAAGCTTCAAGCTCTGAGATGTACCATTAGTAAATGGGCTAGGCTTGCACCATGTTGCCAAAGGGGCACTACTTACTGAGAAGATTGGGGGAAGCTCCTTCATTGCCTAGCATGAATGCTGCCACTGTCAGCATTATCCTGTGCCAAGTGCCCTGCTGGCTAACTGCTTTGAATTTAAGACACAGCCTACACTGCAACAACTAATGTGCTCATGTTCTGAAAACATGACTATAGAAAATACTCTCCAAGAAAAAACATCTAAAGCAAGTCTTACTTCTCTAGTCTTTGCCCCAGTTACTTCAATCTGATCTGAGCTCCAAAACTTCACTGTGACCACTAAAATGTGAAACCTTTGCCCCTTCTATTTCTTGTGAAGGAAATGATCTGTAGAAACTTATTTTAATTGAATCTTTAAATTCAGGAAATGCCAAAAACTAAGACTACATTATTTCTACTGTAATGAACAGTCCGAAGCACTATTTTATTCATATCTTAGAACAAGGGCAGGCAATTATTTCGGGTGGAGGGCCACTTACCCAGTTTTGGCAAGCTGTTGAGGGCTGCATGGATAGGCCCGCCCCTTTTGAGGTGCCCCACCCCCTGGTCACCAACTTGGGACTAATGTCCCAATGTCTTGGGACCAATGTGTTAGGACCAGCACCGTTGGTGCCCAGACTGGGGCACAGGCTGGCAGGGATCTGTGGAGCTGGGCTGGGCTGCACCAGCAGGGAGAGTAGGGAGCTGGCCGAGCTCCATAGAGCCCCTGATGGCTGGGACCCTGTACCCCTGCTGCCCTGTTCTGGGCCCAGGACACCGGTGTGGGCCCCGTGCTCCCATGCCCACTCACTCCCAGTGCCCCCCAGCCCCGCAGTACAGGTGCGGGGCAGCGTGCAGCCCCGATCCCATGCTCCCCGGTAGGAAAGGAGCTGGTGCTGAGTGCAGGGGAAAAGCGACTCCTCGTCCGCCTTGTGGCTGGTGCTCCCTGCTGCAGCTGCTCGCAGCCAGCACAAGGCTGTCCTGAGTGGGCACAGGCAGCCCCAGGCAGGCTGTGAGCAGCTGCAGTGTTGGGCGCTGGCCACGGGGCAGGCAAGGGGCCACTTCCCCCCACCCCCTGTGCTCAGCACCAGCTTGTAACCCACCCCCGCTGCCAGCCTGGGCCCCGCGCTGGCTCCAGGCTTGCCTGTCAGGGCTGCGCCACAGTGGAAGCAGCTGTGGCCTCCATGCTTGCCATGCTGGGCAGCGTTTGCCACCACCACCTCTGGGCTGCCCAGCATGTGAGCTCTGGGTGGGCAGCAGCAGCAAACACTGCCCAGCACGGCAAGCAGGGGGGGGGGGGGGGCCGCAGCTGCTCGTGTCGCAGCACAGCCCCGACGGGTGAGCCTGGAGCTGGCACAGGGCCCAGGCTGGCAGCAGGGGTGGGTTACAAGCTGGTGCTGAGCGCAGGGAAAAGCAGCCCCTTTGCCCACCCCATGGTTGGCGCCCTGTGCTGCAGCCACTCGCAGCCCGCACGGGGCTGCATGTGCCTGTTCAGGACAGACCTGTGTGAGCTGCAAGTGGCTGCAGCAGGGAGTGCGGGCCACAAGGCGGGCGAGGGGCCACTTTTTCCTGCGTTCAGCTTTTTCCTGGGCTGCTTTTCCCTGGGCTCCTGCCCCTTCCCCTTACCTGAGGTTCTGGCGCCAGTGCAGCCACGTGGTCCCAGGCCAGAAGCCCCAGCAGGGGGGGATGAAGGCAGGTGGGCCCTGCTGTTGTGGGAGCCCGCTGGGCTTCCCCTGGTCCTACTGCCCCTGGTTCCTGTCATTTTTTTACAGGAACCAAGGACAGATCAATATTAATTTTCTAAATTTTTGAGGGGCCCTGCGGGCTGGAAAGAATGGCCTTGTGGACTGGATCCGGGCCACGGGCCGTATTTTGCCCACCCCTGTCTTAGAAGGTATTTTTATATTTTATTCAACAGAGGGCAGTACTAAACATTGTTTTTTTTTTAAATTGTATAATTTAAAAATAGAGCTCCATAATAAACAAACAGAAAAAATGCTGGAGGATCCAAGAATGGCAGGCTGAAAGGCAAAAGAAAGGCAGGTTGCCTGCATCTAATCACATCTACCTCAAAATCAGGACTTGCTACTGTTATTTTCAGTCTAGTAAAGAGCACTGAAAAAATATTAAAACATTATTACCTATATTACCTATATTGACATGCAAAGTAAAGTCCAATTTTACAAATGCTCCAATAGTAAAGAACAATGATAGGCTATGGCAAATATTATGGGGCTCTAATTCAAGAATGAACCATTAAGTATAGATGACTATAATCAAATTATTATATATATATTTAGTGTTCTATATCTAAATGGAATACCTAGCAATAAAAACAAAAACTTAAGCTTAAAATAAGATAAAACCAAAAAAGGTGATATCTTGCTATCAGTTTTGTAGAAGCAACTTTACAACTATTCTAAGATACTAACAAAATACAATATGACATATGACTTTATTGAATTTTAAACAATCGACATGCATGATTTTAGCTTGTATACTAAAACACTTAGGTCGCCTGTACACTAGTACAAAGGTTGCTCCGATGCACTGGAATTTCAGCACATCGGAGCAGACTCAATTAATCAAGTCTGCTGGAACGTGGCAAATGCTGCACTCCAGCAGCCTCCTGTTTCTTGTGTATCAGTATCCCCATGCTTAAAAATGGCAGCGGGGGCACGTGAACTAAAGCTTGTCAAATAAGCATATGTAAAAGGTGCTGTTACAGTTACAGTCTGAAAAAGTGTTTTCTTGAAGTAGGTTTTGGTGATTCCCTGTGTCCTATGATCTCTGAATACAATTTATTCAGTTTACAATGAGATGTCATGATCCTGTGAAGTCTTATGCACACGGCTAATTTTAGTCACACTGGGGGATGTATTGTCCATGTTGAAATCAACCGAGTTTTGCCACTGACTTCAACAGCACCAAGATTTCACTCTCTGAGTAGATTTCTTGGAGTTAATTGTATTAATCAATATGGGACAAACTTTCTTTTAAAATGCCAGCTATGAAACTCAGCTTTGAAGCCCAAAAGTCAAGCTAAGTTCTTTCCTTGCTGTCATTCAGTGAGAGATTTTGCAGACTGAATTATGCTAAAAATCACATGTGAAACCTGAGCTTCTTGATAGACATGAAATCTCCGTTGAAAACAAAAGTGACTGGCAGCAGAGTTCCAGTGATGATGTCTAACTCTGACTAAAACCCAACTCTGCGTAGATTCTGCATGGCTAACAGGAGAGAAAAAAAAGAATCTACATTTGTTATAATAGCAAGCATATATGATATTGAATGCATACACAGAACAGATCTGTTGCGTAAGGTGACATTTTTACACACTCACTTTTTAAAGCAGAACTACATTTTAAGGGCTTTTTGCATGGGTTTTACCAAGAAACCTCTGTGAGGAGATGCCAACATCAACTTCCCTTTCTTTTTAGTTGCTAGTTTTACTTGATTTCTTTCTTCAAAATGTGTGCCAGCCAGTTTCAACTTGTTTAACAACTTTTTTTTAAAATCAGCTGCCTTGCTGGAACGCTGAACTGATGTTGATATATGTGTGGGTATGTTTACAATACATACAAAAATACATTAAAGTAATATAAAGGATCTGTTTTAAGCCTATAAAAGCAAAGCAATTACAAATTGAGGTAACATATTGGAGCTGACACCCCTTTACGTATCACAGTGCCTAACGAAAGAAACAACGGTCCAACTTATGAAAAAAGTGTTAAGTGGAAATGCTCTTTTCATTTAAGACAGCTGTGGTTTATATGGTTGAATTGCAAAACTAATGGAATATCACAAGCCAACATTCTTTAATATAAAAATTTATGTTTGCAAAAGATTTTATCCTCAAATACCATAATATCTAATAAAATCTATGCAATACAATATATTTGGTAACTACTGTTCTGTGTTCCAAGTGAAGTCCTTTCCAGCTGTATCACTTGATTAATAAAAATCTTAATGAGAAGAATGAAATCAAGCAGAGCAATAAGGCAATGAGGCTCTGGTTCAGACTCGGAAGCCTACATTTAGGTATCAAAATACAAGTGACTTGGTTTTCAGACACTAAACTTCTTCACTTCCCATCAAAGGCAGTTTTAAGTATGTGGAGCTGGAAATTTAGATCATACACCTTATTTATGATGAATCAGTCACTAGGTGTCCCTATACAAAAAAAGTTAATTACAGTGGCTGACCTGAAGGAAAAGGAGTGTACAGTAAAGCACATAACAATGCATTTTCTGTTTCTTTTCTTGCAAACACTTTTTTTTTGGGGGGGGGGGGAGGGGGAGAGGGGAAGGTGAAGCAGATAGTGTGCATGTGCTACTTTTTGACTTTTTAAATCTTTATTGCACAAAAATGAAAAATAAGTGATGAAAGTGCAAAGAGGCCAAGCATGAAACACTTGACAGCAACAGAAAACAGCACACCTCCAGAGACTGAAACCCCCTTCTCCATGCCCCTAATAGGGTTACACATGTAGGATTAGCTGTCCCTCTTCCATCTTTTGTCCCAGGTAGATCAGGTGCTGCTTCAGCATGCGGAGCAGTGGCTCAATGTTAGGGCATCGAGCATTATAGAGAGGGCAGCCCTGCCTAATGTCCCTGCATGCTGGGAAACAGAACATAGAGAAAGAGGCAGGGGGTGCCTTGCTATAGCAGTGCAGGGCTCCCAGCAACAGCACCAAGCCTCCCTGCCCTGCCGTGCCAAGTTCCACCTGCTAGGCCACAGTGCCGGGGGGGGGGGGGGGGGGCGGCCTCAGAGCAACAGATCAGGCCCATAGTGGCCAACTGGCATCCATCTCCCCCATGGGCTCTGTTCCAGCCATACTGCCCGTGGGGGAGGGGGAGCCTAGCTCCATGCTCCACTGCAGCAGTCACTGCCTCCCACAGGTCACAGCTGGGGCTAGGGCACTGCAGGGGTACAGGGAGCTGCAGGCCCAGGTCCCTGGCCCCATAGCTCTGGCAGCTGGGGGCTCTCTTTGGCAGGGCTGGGGGGAGCAGTGGGCAGTTCAGGGGGAGTGAGGGAAACCAGAAGGGCAAGGGGGCTGTGAGTTAGGAGTGAGGGGGAATGGCATGGGCAGAGCACTAGCATATCAGGACCGCTCAGTGCCACAAAGCAATGTGGAGGGAGAGGGGGAAGGAGGGGAGAACCACAGCTGGACCCAAATCCTAGTGAGCAAAGGAGGCAGGGGAAGCTCTGATTTTCCATGATAAAATCCCAAAAATTAAACACCAAAATTTACAGGTATTTAGAATGTATTTTATTATAGTAATTGAGGCAGTGGTAAGGTTCCAAATGGCTTTAAAACTGTAAATATATCAATAAAAACATTGTGCTCAACTGACTCACACACACACACACACACACACACACACACTGGGCCTAAGCGAAACAGCTAGTATTCACTTTGGATTTAGATTCAGTCAACTTGGGGGACAGTGATTTGATTCAAGAATTCAAATCACTGTCCCAAATCAGTCCGGTGATTCAGCCGCTGCCAAATCAGCCAAATCTCCGAATCAAACTGGCCCCATCCCCCATCTGCTCTCCCAGCCCTGTCAATGTCTGCCCTGCCCAGTCCCAGCACCCCGGCTCTTTAAGAAAAAAAAGCAAAAAAAGCCCTGCACTCACTGGATCCTGCTAGAGCCAGGCAGGGCAGCAATTGATGGAGCTGGGAGAGTGGGTAGGGGATGGGGGCTTGTGGTAGAGCCCCCCACGCAGTGAGGGGCAGTGGGGATCGGGATTGTGAAAGCAAATGCAAACTTAATTTAGGACTGAAAGCACCTTAATGGTCATTCTCTTTACAGAAAGAAGACAATCTTATTTTTATCCTCTTGTTCACTTTGAAGCATATCTCTGTTGTCTAAATAGTTTCTCTGTGTGTTAATCTTGGGGTGAAGACAAAAGTGCAGCTCCCAGCTGTAACTCAGAATGATTTCTGCAAAGTGTTCTGAGTTACAACGTTACCCCAGACCAAACAGAAGTTCAGGGTTGGTTCCAGTTAGGAGAGGAATCTAGCTGCTGCCTGGGAGCCTGCAGCCAGGTTCCCATAGCAACAACCAGGGCTCTCTGCCAGTGCTTGCTGTTTTCAGAATGGGAGGGGGGAAGGCAGAGGAGGTAGCTCATTCTTGGGGCTCCTCAGCTGGTGCTGAAGACTGGGGTGGATGAACTGGAGCCCCCCCACCTTGAGGGGACTCCAGTATACCCACCTCACCCTGAGGGGGAGGAGAGGGGGGTGAAAACCCCCAGACTAAACTCCCTCTGCTCTCTTTCACCCCTCCCATTCTGAAAACAGCAACAGGCTGGGAGCTCACAGATACAAGTTACAAAAGACGCTACATTTTGAGATGCTTTTATCCGATATACCTCATGCAATGAGGGGTCAGATTTTTCACCTGATCAGCCATTTTTGAAGCTTTCTGCAGCTGTGCATTTGTGTTTGGTCACAGCTATAAACTGCTTTCTGTGGCCAGACTGGGCAAAAATTGTCACTTCTGCCTGCTATGCACCCATGTTTAGGTACCTCTGATCTCTGATGCCTATAATTGTGTAGGTATTAGATTATATAAAGATATTTGCCCTCAGTGGTTTTCCATAGAAGTTGTTCCCCAAAGATGATTCTTTTGTTGTGTCAAGTGCAGCGATTCAGCAGAGTTACCTAGTCTTTTCCTTCTTTTTCCAGCAGGAACTATGTTACCTCTGCATGCTCTTGACTTTTAGACAGTTACGACCCTTTTCCAGTTGTTCAATGTTTTGCGCATCTCAAGAGGTCCTGTTTTGGATCATGCTGTTCTCAATGTTTCCTTGATTCAGACATTTGTGAAAAAAGAATCAATTTTCCTTAAAAACAAATTGTAACCCTCTTTCAGTGAGGAAGAAGTCTTATATTTTTAAACATTTTAATTTAGTTATTAAAGAGCCCTCTAACTCTGTTAGCCTGCTTGCCTCAGTAAGTGACTGGGTTTGAGGGAAGAAATTGATGCCTTTTGCTTGTTGAAACTTGATTGAAGACACATGGCCAAAAGAAAATGGCAATCTGAGGAATTCCCCCTACCCCCTCTTTTTGGCATTGTTTTCTTTTGCCTGTCAGTCAGTCACCAACAGATCCAGAAAACAGTAACTTGAGACTTTACTCAGGCAAAACTTGTGCAAAAGTTTCTGCTGCATGCTGTTCATATGAAGGTCTCAGGAGACTTAAGATGATCAGCTGGTCAAGACTTGGCCCTTCATGTTTACATTTTTTTGGGGGTGGGGAATCTCTCTCAAGACAGTCCTTAATGATTATAGACCCTGATGTAGTAAGCCAGGAAAATCATTTACCAGCCAGTGAGGTGCCACAAACAACATCTAAACTCATCTATTACTGTAGCAAGCCATGTCTTGCTCTTCAAAGTGCTATTTTAAGACACCAGAATTCTAATGAACTTCACACAAAGCGCAATGTTTAGAGGGGCTCCTACAGCACTACGTGCCCAATAGCTTTCCTAGATATAAAATGTAACTGTCTTGGTAGATTTCAGCCTTCATTGGTCCAAAGAGAGAGGCTTTTATAGACATTCCTGAACATAAATCTCTAGAAAACTGTCAAATTTGATCATTCTGATGATTTATATCCCTATCCTTCCAGCATACCTGGCCCCAGTGTAGGCTATATATCGATCAGACCAAGAAACAATATTCAAGATGTTCATTCCTCTAGATTCACTCTTAGGGATTACCAACCATATGTTAAGGCAGTCTTCTCATTCAAAATTGTATACTGAAGGTAACAGAACAGTATTCTGTAAAGACAACTTGGAAAAGATGTTTTCATAACTTGAAGACATGTCAGACAGTAGGTTTAAATTTAACTTTGAATATGATTGCTGATAGTAACGCATGCTCTAGCAAAGACTTTTTCATGCTATTTGACATAATTTTCAATCTTGATTACCTGCCCCTCAATTATTCAAATTTAACATCTCTCACACACAATTCTGGTAATGAAGGGTACTCTGAGATGGAGGTTATAAAAACACAGAGTTAAAAGTAGAAAAGAAAAAAAAATAATGTGTATATGTTATATAGATATTTTCAATTTATACACCCTATTAGTATCTAGGAACCAGGAATTTGCGAGAGCTTTTTAAAAGTTATTATTATTGTTCATCATTTGTTTTGCTCAACATCCAGCCTGCAGGCCAAATGTGGCCCACAGGGCCTTAGACTCCAGATCCGATCTGGGGCCTCTGAAGGGTGGTGAAACTTGGCTATGGGGGAGCAGTGTCAGTTAATAATGCCACCCCTCCCCACTGCCAAAATCCCAAGCCCCACATAGTGGGTTGGAGCCAGGCCACAACCCTTCCCTTGCAAGGCCAGGTTGGGGCTGGGCCAGGGCCATGATTCCTCCTCTTGCACAGCTGCTTTGTGATGGAATATTTCCTACAAACCAGTTCATTTCTCTTTATCTTGATAGTGAACAGGGAAATTAGAAAAGTTTCAGTATCAGGTGATTTGCTGTCTAAAAAGTTCAGTCATGGTATTAAAAAGTACAGAACTTAATACTAATATATATAATAATTACAGTGATGCCAATGGAACCCATTTTAGAACAGCAAGTACTTGGAAAATATCTAATTTATTTTTATTAATGAAGACATTAATAACAAATATCAATACCTATAGCCTGGGAATCTCATGAACATACTAAAGTAGTAACAAATGTGTTCAATCAATAACTTTAATCAATTTTACGTATCATAAGAAAAAGGACTAAACATCTATAATTTAATATATTGGTATATCTGAACTTCAGGCTCTACTAAGCACACATAGGGTGCATCCACACATCCAGGCATGTGCACTTGCAGCAGCTCAAACAGAAGTGGCACAAATTTGAGCTGGGGCTTTTTGCCTCAGTGCATGTGTCTGGATATACACTTTGGTGTGGGGCAAACTGTGCCACTTGGGGCCAAATAAATCTGCCCAGCTCTTCCCAGATCTGCAGCCAGGGGAAGCTAGAGCCTGGGGCCAGCACCTATTCTGGCCCCAGCAGTATAAAAACCTGCCCTGTGCTGGCCCCAGCAATATAAAAAGTTGCCCTGGCAAGTAGCTCAGGCCTACTTGCTCTCATGAGCTTCTGGGGCCTAGCCACTTGGTATCTGGGGACACTACCCCTTGCAGCAGCTGGACTGCTGAAGCAGCATCCCAAATTCACTCTTTAAAACACCCCAAAGTTCATGTTCTTCCACAATTAGAACAAAAGACCATGAGAGAGAAGGAGAGAGAAAGCAGTTGGGCCATGTTTTATTGCTATATTTACAATGTTAAAGCAATTTGGAAGCCTACGAGTGTCACTATCATCGTTCTAATAATATAAAAGCCTAAGTCTGTCTGTCTGTCTGCGCCTAACACTTTATTCGCTCCCCCTGCCCTGCTCCCTGGAGGCGGGGGCAATGGAGAGGACAGAACAGGTTGGGCAAGGCCAGCAGTGCATTGCCCCTTGCAGGTGGCGATGATGGAGGGGACAGTGGGGAGGCAAGGCCACTAGAGCTGGCCTGCCCCACCCATTACTCCTTGCAGGTAATGGTGGTGGCAGCGTGGTGGGGGGAGCAGGGTTGGGATGCCACGGGGGGGGTGGGGGGGGAAAGAGGCCACCGGCTCTGGCCTCAGCCCGCCCCTCCCCGCTTCTGTTGTTGCTACTTGCAGGGCCTGATGTGGCGGTGGTGGGACAAATAGTGGGCGTGCCATGGTGGTGGCGGTAGGGGGAGGGGACAAGTGGGCCTGGGCCTGATGTGGAGGAGGACCGGGCCCGAGGGTGGGGAGAAGCCGGGTTGCTGCGGTGGAGGGAGCAGCGGGCCCAGGCTGACCCAGAGATGGCAGGGGGATGGAAGGAGAGGGCTCTGAGCTAACATGGAGGAGGAGGGGTGGGGGAGGAGGACCAAGCCTGAGCCCAAGCTGGGGGAGAAGGCAGCCAGCCATGGCAGTGGGGGGGGAGCAGCTGGCCCAGCCCGACACTGCAGTGGCTGGGGGAGGGGAGGAGCGGGCCTCCTTCCCTGCTTGGGCCCCCTCCAACTCCTCCTCCACCCTCCCTATCCCTCACATTGGCTCAGAGCCTGCTTCTCCCATTCCCCCTGCCACTGCATCAGTCTGGGCCCGCTGCTCCCCCCACTGTGGTGGCCTGGCTTCTCCCCAGCCTTGGGACTGGTCCTCCCCCACATCGGGCACAAACCCACTCCTCACCTTCCCTCACCGCTGCAGGGGGAAGCAGGCCCAAAGCGGGAGGGGAGCAAGCCTGATGCAGGGGGCAGCAGCAGGCCCAGCCCAACATGGCAACAGCTGGGGGAGGGGAGGAGCAGGCTTCCTCCCGTGTGTAGGGCCCAGTCGCACACCTCCCCTATCCCCTCCTCCCTCGCATTGGCCCTTCCCCCACTCCTCCTCTCCCCTTGCCGCTGCCAGTTTTGGCCTGGGCCCATGTCTCCTCCCTCCCACCCCTGTGGCCCGGATCCTCCCCACCCTCAGGCCCGGCCCTTCCCTGCACTGGGCTCAGGCCTGCTCCTCCCCTCCCCTGCTACTGCCATTGCCATTTTGACAGAGGATTAAAAATTGCAGTACATAAAGGTCATTGTCAAAACAAGCAAGATAGAATGTGGATTATAAAAAAAAAACAAAACAAACTTGAGGTGAATTGACCATTAAGACACAGGAAGCAAGCAACAGTCAGTGTTATGTGGAATGACCAGAAAGTAGCAGAGTGTCCTCAAAGTGACCCAGAAGCAGGCTGGGTGACACTGGGACTGCCTATGCAAAAAATGAGGAGAGTACAAAAGACACAGGAAGTAAATGTATCTTTCTTTTATCTGTTGAATGTATGTGGTCAACTCCAAATATATGGAGCTCAGGATGGAAATTCAATCAAATGCTTCTGCTTTTATGGCCATACTGCAATTCTTTTTCTAAACCAAAATTCATTAAGTAAACTTAAATGTATTTTAAAAAGCAACAAGAATAGCCTTTTCTAATTCAATAGACCAACAGGATGGTGTTAAGTATCAACATTAATTCTTTTTGAGATGGAAAATTTGCAACAGTAATAACACAAAATATACTGAAATTAAGCCAGGCAAGGATTTACATACCTGTATGAAAAATAAACCAGTCTAAATCAGTAGTGCTCATCTTTTTTGTCCAGTGGGGTGGATAGGCAATGCCCAGTCCTATCTGTGGGCTGGATCCGGCTGGTGGACTTAATCTCATGCTCAAGTAGGGGGCACAAGGACCCATCTGGCTGCATGGAGGTGGGGGGAGGATGACTACAGCCTGGCTCCACTCCAGCCATGTGGGGGAAGGAGGCTTGGTCTGGCCCCAAACCAGGCCTAAAGGTGGAGGGCGCATAACTCAGCCCCATTCCAGTTCTACAGGGGGAGAAATGGGGTGTGGCCCAGACCCAAACCAGTTGTGCAGGTGGAAGGGGCATGGCTCAGCCCCATCCTGGCCAGGCAAAGGGAAAGGGGGCCCAGACTCATGGGGGTTGGGGAGAAGGTGGTGTGGTCCAGCTCCAACCCAGCCATGCAGGGAGAAGGTCATGGCCCAGCTCCAACCCAAAGAACAGGGCTTGGGATTTTGGTAGCAGGGAGGGATGGCAGTATTAACTGTCACTGCTTCCCCACCACCCAAGTTCCCCGCCCTGCGGATCAGATTCTAAGGCTCTGTGGGCCACATTTGGCTTGTGGGCTGGTGGTTGAACACCTCTTGTTTAAATGATCTGACCAGGAACATTACAAAAGTCATATAAGGATCCATTAAAAATAAAAATCTTTCCCAACTTAAGAAAACAAACAGCCCCCCCCAAATATACATATATATTATATAAGGAAAAAACCACTAAAGATTAAAGTGCATCTTACCTATGATATAAATCTGGTCGACTCTAATGAAACATAGTGTTTAAGGTTTTATTAGTATTAACTAATTCTCACAATGCTCTTGGGGTGCCTATACATGTGCAGTGAAGCTGCTCAGATGCATTGCAACCACAGCGTGTTGGAGCAGACTCGATTAATTGAATCTGCTGGAGCACAGTAATTACCATGCTCCAGCAGACTCCAGTATCACATGTATCAGTATCCCTGTGCTGAAAAATGGCGGCGGGGGTACTTTAACTAAAGCTCATCTGACGAGCTTTAGTTAAAGCGCTCCCACTACCATTTTCAGTGCAGAGATGCTGATACACGTGACACTCCAGGTGCTTTAATTGGTGGCTCTCTAATTACCCTCCCTTCCACCCACTCCTGGAACACATGTACAAATGCCCCTGGTGTGTAGGTTTATACCCATTATACAGATCAGGTAACTGAGGTAAAAAATTGGTGAGATCTGCCCAGGCCCACAAGAAGTCAGTGTCATAGGCAAGTCCATGAGTATCTGTACCCCAAACCCCACACTCCAATTATATCCCTGGAGAAAAAAAAAGGAAAAAACAGCAACTACACATGCTAAACAGCTGTATTAATCAGACTGCATTCTCTAATCTAAACATGGACATAGATTCATAGATGTTAGGGTCGGAAGGGACCTCAATAGATCATCGAGTCCAACCCCCTGCATAGGCAGGAAAGAGTGCTGGGCATCTGGCTGGGGTCATCTGAACCCATCTAACCTCCTCTTGAAGACCCCCAGGGTAGGGGAGAGCACCACCTCCCTTGGAAGCCCATTCCAGATTTTGGTCACTCTAAATGTGAAGCCCCTCCTAATGTCCAGTCTAAATCTGCTCTCTGCTAGCTTATGGCCATTATTTCTTGTAACCCCCAGGGGCGCCTTGGTGAGTTGAGCCTCACCAATTCCCTTCTGCGCCCCCATGATGAATTCATAGGCAGCCACAAGGTCACCTCTCAACCTTCTCTTGCAGAGGCTGAAGAGGTCCAAGTGCCCTAGTCTCTCCTCATAGGGCTTGGCCTGCAAGCCCTTAACCATATGAATGGCCTTTCTCTGGACCCTCTCCAGGTTATCCACATCCCTCTTGAAGTGCGGCGCCCAAAATTGCACGCAGTATTCCACCTGCCGTCTGACCAGCGCCCGATAGAGGGGAAGTATCACCTCCTTGGTTGTGTTTGTCATGCATCTGCTGATGCATGATGAAGTGTAGTTAGCTTTTTTGATGACTTCGTCACACTGACAACTCGTGTTCATCTTGGAATCCACTAGAACTCCGAGATCCCTTTCTGCTTCCGTGCTACCGAGCAAGTCATTTCCTAGGCAGTAGGTGTGCTGGACATTTTTTCTCCTTAGGTGCAGCACTTTGCATTTCTCCTTGTTAAATCACATTCTATTGTTTTCTGCCCATTTGTCCAACCTGACCAGGTCTGCCTGTAGTTGTTCCCTGCCCTCCGGTGTGTCCACTTCTCCCCACAGTTTTGTATCATCCGCAAACTTGGACAGAGTACACTTCGCTCCCTTGTCCAAGTCACTGATGAAGACATTGAAGAGTATCGGTCCAAGGACCGAGCCCTGCGGGACCCTACTGTCCACGTCCTTCCAGGTTGATACCGACCCATCCACTACCACTCTCTGGGCACGACCCTCTAGCCAATTTGCCACCCACCGGACTGTGTAATCATCCAAGTCACAGCCTCTTAATTTGTTCACCAGTATGGGGTGGGATACTGTATTGAAGGCCTTCCTGAAGTCTAAGTAAACGATGTCAAACCCTACTCCTGCATCCAGGTGTTTTGTAACCTGGTCATAAAAAGAGACTAGATTAGTCAGGCACGATCTACCCGCTACAAAACCGTGCTGGTTTCCCCTCCCCTCAGCATAATTTTTCCTGCTGGACTCTCACATGTATGAGCCTTAATAATCTTTTCAAAGACTTTGCCAAGGATGGAAGTGAGACTGACTGGCCTATAGTTGCCTGGATCCTCCTTCCTCCCCTTCTTGAAAATAGGGACCACATTGGCCCTTTTCCAGTCCTCCGGGACCTGGCCTGTGTGCCACGAGTGCTCAAATATTCTTGCGAGTGGCTGTGCAATGACATCAGCCAGTGTCTTCAGTACCCTCAGATGGAGCTCATGCGGGCCTGCCGACTTAAATGCATCCAGTCCTTCCAAGTGACTCTGCAACATCTCAGGGTCAACGCTTGGTAGCGTTTTTTTTATATTGTTGGAAAAGGACTATGTGAATAGACATCTTTTTACATTGATGGAAAAGGACTATGTGAATAAACAAGGGTACTTAAGTTTTAGGGGGGAAAAGCTCTTCACTGTTTAAGAAACACATACATGAGTAAACTTAGTTGAGAGCTTTTGCGCTGCACAAAGCTAGATTTCTTGCTCTTGAATCTGATTATTTTAGCATTGGTATTTTAAGGTACTGCTGTTATATTGATAGCACACTGCTTTATCATTCGGCAACATCCAACATCTGCTTGTTTTCTGTCTTATTATTTTGACTTATTCAGATCTCAACCATTGCAAATCCTAACAAACATTAGTTTAAAGAATCCTTAGTGATTTTTTTTTTCACCCTGGTGCTTATAGATTCCCCCTGGCTTCCCCAAATCTCCATTCATAATTATACTAATCTTTAATCACATCCCAAGTCATTTGGCCTAAGTGCAGAGAACCAAAATGCCTGAGGTGAAATCGATCAAAATTTCACAGGTTTCTCTAAGCTTTGACGAAAAGATTAAGGAGGAACAGAACACACATTCTGCCATCAGTGGGGGAGGGGCACAGGGATGCCTACACTGACCCAGGCCAAGAGACTGGGGGAACTTGCATGCACCTCCCATCATGCCAGATAGGCATGAAGGCAGATGAGCCCAGGCAGCCCAAGCCTGATTGGCTACTGGGCACACCCCTCCCCCCAGTCACTGCTATCAGCTGCATGAAGGGGAAGAGCTAGTAGAGAATCCTTCCACACCTCTGCCCCCCCCCACACACAGCTGCCCATAGTAGCAAGGGGAGGGATGAGGGAGAAGTGGGGGCCCTCTCCAGCCCCTCCCCTGACCCAGTCAGAAATGTTGGGGGGGGGCACACCATGGGGAACTTTCTCCCCTTTCCTGCTGACTGGAGGAAGGAGGGAAGTGAGGTGTGAGCCTCTGCTCCATCCTTCCCCCTCACCCGCAGCCCAACTGACAGATGCAGGCAGGACACAGGCTGGGAGCAGAGGCTTTGCTGCCTCAGTTCTGTGACAGGCTGGCCCCATCACCAGGCTATCTCAGCTGGAGCAGATGAGGGGAACAGAGGCTACCGTGCCAACGTGAAGGGGGGGAGCGGTTAATGGGGGGCCACAAGGCAGCCTGGGATGCTGGAGGACAGGGAACTAAGATATTTTGCTACGGGATCTGGGACAGAAGATCAACAGACTGGTTTAACCTAAATCAGTAAAGTCTGATACTAAATCCATCCAGGTCTATATTAAACTGGGTTTGGCCATTTTAAAACAAGAACATACACTGAACATCTATTCTGTTTTAGGTGTAGACTGGTTTCCAATCACTTATATTGGTTTATGTGCAATTTCTGTCCCTACCCATGAGAGAGCCAAAATGTAGTTCCACAATTGATTCTATTAGCTCTTCTAGATCCATAAGGATCAGGCCCTCAAATCATGTATTGTATTATGAATTATAAACAAGGATCTGGGTTTTCCATTTCCCAAGGAAAAAATGTAAATTTTCCCTTTAACAGGGGGAAAAAAAAAGCAGATTTTTCATTTTAACTGAGATACTCATGGATTTTCAACTTTGGAAAGAACTCTTTGCAGGTTGGCAGAGTTCTAGCCTGCAAGAGTTTTTTGCAAAAAGGGCAACAAACCCTAAGTCCTGTTCCAAGGAGCAGGGGGCAGGAGAAGGGGAATGGAGGGTCCTGAGACTTGCAGTCAGCCAAGGCTTGGTTTAAGCTCATTTTCCCTCCTCGAGCCTTTGAGGTAAGTGGGGCTTGCAGGAGACTGTGGGCTAGCTGAGGGAGTGGGGAGGTGTCCACAGGAAGCCCAATGTGGAGGGCTGGCCTGGTGCAATGACATGTGGATGAAGATTTGCATCCCACTGGGCTGGGCGGGAAGCTGCACATGGAAACATGGAGTCACACACCATCGGCCCATGTGGCCTCCATGGGCAGCTTCCCACTGGAGTGCTGGAAGCCCCACATGGAGGCATGGAGAGCACCCAGCCCAATGGTGTTCAGCTCCCAGTCCACATACCATCAGGCTGGCCCGGCTAGCTCCATGCCTCTACATGGGACTTCTCCGCCATGGAGGCACAGAGCCCACCTGGCCCAATAGCACACAGCCCCTGCCCGTGGTGCCACAATCTGCACGAGTTGTCATAGAGCCATTCTGTTTTGTTGTGAAAGTATGTGCCAGCAGGCCAGGTCAACTCTGTGCCATCATGCGCTCCCTCTGGGACTCAGCCAGAGGTGTGTGCCACCGGTGGCTCTGCCTGCTGTGGCCACGAATGCCCCGAGGGCTTGCTGCTGCTGAGCAACCTGCGGCTCTGCACCACAAAACCCACACCTGCTCACAAACCCCACATACTCCCCATACCCCACCACAGCCCCTCACAACCCACCCACAAACCCCACATACTCCCATACCCACACCCGTCCACATCCACCCACAAACTGCGCACATACTCCACACATTCAAAAATCCCCCCACGCACACCTCACACCTACCCCCAACCATACAAAGTATGTTATTTAGTTTAAAAATAAGTTATTTAGTTTAATTTGTAAAAAAATAAAAGTAATTAACTTTGCATACTTTTGAGTTTTCTGAGTGTAATTTTGAGTTTTCCTGCACATAATCCCCTGGGGTGTACAGAATGGTCTCAGCAGGAGCTCTCATTTTCCATGTTGAAAAACCCAAAATCAAATGCCAAAATATATAGGTATTTAGAATTTATTAGTGATTGAGGCACCGGCAGGCTTCCAAATTGCTTTAAAACTGTAAATATATCAATAAAACATCGTGTTCAACTGATATATATATATATATATATATATATATATATATATATATATATATATATATATATATATAAAAAAAAAACAATATATATATATAAAACACACACACACACACACACACAGAGCGGCCTTTCATTTAAATCACAGATTTGGGGTTTTTAATCAGAGAATTTGAGATTTCTTTTAATCAGAGAACTAGGATCACTGATTATAAATGACCAAAAAATGCTTCTGGTCAGGAGGCAGAATTTCCATTTTTTAAAGGAAATTCGAGTATGTTGACTGTTTTTTCCAGTCCTACTAGACTGAAAAAACTAAAATTTTGACATTTTCTCCAGGAAAAAATCCAATAAAATGTATTTTGGAATCCTGAAACACTTACTTTTGATAGCATCTGAACCTCTGAACTATCATTTAGATTCAATTCGCTTCCACTTTTATACTGTATTAATATATAGAGAGTATACCACAATTTATATTTTACAAGATAATTCTAAAACAAAATATTAACACTTTTCAATTGGAAAGTGTCATCATATTGGATACATTTCCATAAAACACTGTTTATGACAAAACTGCATTTTTTGATTGAAAAGTGTTTTGTCAAAGTTTTTCATTACAGGAGAGGTAAAGAGGTCTGGTTTATCCAGACTGATCTTGAGCTCACGGTTTAGTCATCCAAGAAGAGATGTCAGATGGACAGATCACAATTATAGCTTGTAGAGAAGGTAACAAATTAAAGAGGTAGATCTGTGAATCATCTGCCAGGAGATGGTTGAATTTGTGTCTGCTGAGGTGATTATCCAGTGAGGAAGTGAAAAAGGAGAAAAGAGAACCAGTGAGAAAACCCTGTTAGAATTTATCTGAAACAAGTCTAAAGCTGTGCTGTAATCTATGAAATGGGAGGTTGTCTTAAACTAGGTACAGACATTAAAAAAAACTCAAGGTGGATTGATCTAAGTGATGTGGTTTTCTGTAAGTGGCATAGATCGGTAGCAAACAGAATACACATTTACCCTTTGGTTGTGGGGGCGGAGAATGGAGGGGAGGGAAGAGGAAAATCTTAGGCTGGGTTCTGCCATTTTTAAATCAGTCTGTGCGCGCCAAACTTCATTTGCATTATAGGGTATAGACTGGTATTGTTTGCCAAGCTTCTGTTTGGTTATGGGTATACACCAGTTTCTGATCATAAAAGTGTAATGTCTGTACCCAACTATATGCTCTTTGAGGACAAAAGAACAGAAAATGAACGTTTAAGTGAAAAGTGCATACATTTTAGAGATGAAGTAGTTTTTTCCCCCACAGGAAAGAAAAGATCTGGTCTGAATGAAGGAAACGCACTGCTTTTGTCTCCAAATTACTGGAGATACTTTTATTCTGTAGGCTCATCTATATTTATTGATAAATAGAATAGCTGAAGGCATATTCTACAAAGATGGAGGAACAGAGGGGGAAAAAAACGGAAAAAAATCAGGTTTCTTATATAAAGTTTTCTATGATATTTACTACTCTTTAAAATGCAAAGTTGCTTTAAAACACCGATTAGAGCTAAGCCAGGATTTCCATTCCAATATAGGGAAAATGAGATCAAATTAATAAGAGTTAGGAAAAAAACCTAACCAGAAGACTTTATACACTAACTAGTTTGCTGTAAGAGACACATGGCTTATACAATTGCACACCCAGGACAGAGGTTTTAAGAAGGTCAAAGATTCACTTAGTTAAATTACATATTGTTGGCCTGAACATTAGTTGTGCTGCAAAGCACTAAAAAAGACTTCAGTAATTTTTAATGCTTAAGTGAGGTCAATTTATAGATACTAAATACTTACATGTGTCCTGGTATCTTTAGTAACTATGTTTACATAACAAGCATGCTTGGGCTATCGCAGCACATTTAGAAAAGCACTATTATTTATTCAAAGATTTGAATTCCCCAGGAAGTCATAAGGGGCCAAATAGTATTTATACAGTTTTTCAAATGTATTTATGGCAGAACTTCAACTACTTTCCTGTTAATGAAGTGTTCTGAGCAACTAGCTTTTCTTTCCATGTCTAATCTTAGAAAGATTAATTTTCAAAAATTAGAAACAGGTGACACTAATGACTTCTGCATACTGCCAGGAGCTAAATGCAGTCTAAAATGAAAAAGATTTAGAAGTACATATAGGCAAATCAACAAGATTCACCAAGTGCAAATGTAGTTTTCATGATGATAGCTGCAAACACAAAAGGTTTACATAATAAACTTATCCTGTTCCAAATAAGAAGAGAGGCCAGCAAATATCTTTCATATAAAACACTTAGCACAGGGCTTTTTCCAGTACAAAGTTCTATGAAATAATAAGTACTCACCTTCTTCCAAACAAGTCAGTATTATGTCCTTATTGGCTTAACCAAATAGCTCCCCAACTGAAGGAACTTTGGCTATAAGGAGTTTTGCACTTCTTTGAATCAATATCAACGTAAGGATATTTTTAGTGAACACTATAAATAATAGAAAAAACCTTAATTCTCAAGTGACAAGAACTACATAAAATTTTATTAGGCTTCCTAAATTCACAGTAGAGTCACAAGCATAATTTAGGGTGGCTATATTGACAAGGGAGCCCAAATTTTTCAATGCATGTAAAACTTATTACATATTACATTTTACACAGAGGTAGCCAGCCATGTTAGTTTAAAGTAAAGCATAAGGCGGGGTAGACTTACAAACTAACTAAATCAGGGATGCATAAGTTTTCATTAGCCTGAGTGAGCTCTGACTCATGAAAACTTGCGCATCCCTGATTTAGTTAGTTCATATTACATTGTAAATGCATGCATCCAGAATTTGAAATAAACTTATATGGTGGGTGTGGGAACATTTGCATTTGACATCCAAATAAAAGATAAGAATGGAGCTTGAGTTCAATGCCCTTTCTTGTGTTAAATTTCCATGTACTGGAAAACTAAAAGAGCTAGGCTTAGCTTTCCTTTGTGCAGCCCTGTGAAGCAATTCTTTAGTACACCCATATCCCGTTCACTCACCAGGATTCAACACATTTCCCGCGTGATTAAATCACTAGGCCATCTCTGGGCAGTCGCAAGGGATTAATTTGAAAAACCTTGGACTCCCACCTAACCGCTGCTCCCTTTCATCATTCCAGGTGCTGCAGCAGCAGCCGACATCTCCAAGTTCCCCATCTCTCCTCCAGTCTCTGCTTTCTGCACTGATGGCAGAGAGAGCCTGCAGCCAGGGAGCTGAGGCTGGGGCTGAGATGACAATGCAGTATGCTGCAGGGATGGGTGCATGCACTGCAGTGAGAGACACTTATGTGACTTAGGGACCCCATAACACACACTGGTTTGGCCCACAAAGTGTGTGGCCTCTTCTGGTGCAGGCTGGGCATACTGCCCCTGGCCACTTAAAAACTGGACAACCCTGATGTACACCAAAACATTCCTGAACTATTTTATATAAGTATGTTGGGGAATTATCCGCAATATGTCCCTGTTCATCAGCAGTACAAGTAAAGTCTCACTGCTTGTGGTTAGCTCAGGATACAGATGCCAATATTTAAAAACTTTTTGAAGGACATTTACACAAATAAACCAATACCCAGTGAACCACTCTATCCTCAGCCATGGGACAGGCTACGTGCATGTGTTTGCAGATTGTTAGTACTTTATAGTCAATGATCACCTTGACAACCCTGGGAGATACTGGCAATAGGAGGATCCTTTCAGGTTGACAAACCAACAGAAAAAATATTTAAAATGGAGAAAGGTGACTCAGCTAAAGCCACAGAGAGGCTTATTGCCAGAGCGGCAAAAGAGAATGCAAGATGCGTTGGCCTGATGTTCTGGATTACAATAGTGACTTATGTTAGTATGTTTGTGCCAGAGGTTGCTTGGTCTGTGTAGTAGCAAATGAGACAGCTCAGCATGAAGACTTGAGGAGGGAACTTGAACTAATGAGAGTGCTATGAACAGCAGCCTAAATGTAAGTGTACCTTGCATGTACACACTGGTTTACAGTTTTCCCCAAGAAACTGAGAAGTTTATGATCATCTTTTTATCAGTATCCAGGTGGAGGTTTGCATGGGGGAAGGGGGAGAAAGAGGCACAATGAGGAATCAAATGACAAATGTCCTTCAGTCAGCACAAGAGACAAACCATCAAGATCATCCCTCAACCCCCAGGAGAAAATGGACTGAATAGGGAATTAGACAAAAGCCTTAAATAGTAATATTAACAGCAACAACAACAATGCTAATGAATATACCACTCTATTAAAAGTATGATTTAATATATTTTGAGATGTTGGATCTAGGCTTACTATAGCTATAACTTATTTTCCTTTGTTCCTCATTGCATCTCCCACAAGCAACAAATGAAAAATAGAGTGGGATACCATATTTGTTCACGGATACTATCTGGTCCAACTCTGGATTCCCTTTCTGACATAATTCTATTTCTCCATAGTCAATGAAAGTTTATTAAAGGTTATAAAGAAAATAAATGGTTCTCTGTAGTTAGGCTAGGGGATAAGTTTACTTTTGCTAATTGAGATGGAAAACTTTAGAGGCCCAATTCCCACCTTAGGCTGCTTACTAGATAGTTTGCCAATCTTTAAAGCTGTTACAACTAGCTAGGTTTGTGTGTACATGCCAGACAAAATAGACATGGAATCTAACTGGAATAATCACAAATGCATTTTTTCCTTCCTTCTTCAAATTATAAGCTCTCTGATTGCCAAAACTATAGTTAAAATATATCTATCAAAATTTTATATAATCACCTCCATCATGATAATACCATGTACCTATCTGAAAGCAATCAAAGCAAGTTTAAGTCTATTGGACAAGATAGTTGAGAGATGCTTTATTCCATAAATAATTTATGGAACTGTCTAGGGAGGATTCTAAAAAGATTCTGTTGACACCAGTAAGAACTGTGCATTAGTGAATAAAAATAGTTGAAAACAATGCAGTCTTTTTGGATAATAGATCATTTTATTGTCTGTGATAAGTACTGCAAAGAAAACCAAAGAGACTTAAATTATTGGCTCAGTTTAGAAATTATAACATTGAACAAATCAAAGTCAAAGTATGAAAGCCCAGAACAATACTGGGAGATGAGAGGTCTGGTCAGGTTTTAGACAGACTATCCAAACAGCTGGAAAAGATGTTGATTCTCCTAGGGAAATTTGTAATGTATTAGACTCATGTTTTTGTGGAGCTATGGATTATCCTGAGGGGTTTGAAAGAAGGAATGTTTGCCAAGAAGTTAAGAATATTATCTGGAAAATGACAGTATTTTACTAGTTTTCCAATATAGCCAACAGCAGAACCTAAAGTACAAATAAAGAAATGTAACTGATGGACTGGTCAGAATTATAAAGATAACGTATTGTTTAAGTATCCAAATGCTTTCAAGCATATATTGAGAAGTCAGTATAGACTTTTCAAATAAAGAATATGAATGTGTTCATTTCTTCCTGCTGTTCGCAGTGAGTCCTAATTCAATATCTTTAAAGTGATATAGTGGGAATAATATTTAACTATTTATAAAGCACTTATTGGCATACACTTTTACTAAGTAACTTAAGTTGAGACAGAGAATGAGAATTGGTTAATATTTACTGTATAGTATAGGTAGCAGAGAGTCCTAAATGAGTAAAATAATTCCTCCACAATTAAACTAGTAAGGTCAAAAGTCAGTCAACAATAGTCAGAAGTCAGGCCACAATATTCATATACCTATATTTATATTTATGGTTTTACAATATATTTATTTTTCCAGTTTTATTAAACTAGTCATAGTGGAATTATTTGGTCTGTTCTTTCAACTGCACATGGATTATTTAAGCCAGGAGTGATATACAGTATTTGTAGTAGGGTTGGGGTGTTGTTGTGACCTAAACAAAGTATACATGCAAAAAGTTACCAATAAACTTAGTAGTTTATGGAATTAATTCTAGGTGGAAGGGTAATATTAATCCTCATTGCTATTAAAAAGTTTTATTTATTAAGTAATCTAGGACTAGAATTTCTGAGGGGGAAGTAGAACAGATATTATTGAAGCCACCAGTAATAAGCTAAAGAAGTTCCAGATATGGACACACCTTCAAATATTGGCAAATAATAAAAATTATTTGAGATCAAGTCCAGATTATTTCATGTCACAAGCATTCATTCATTTTCAGGTACAAGAAGGTAATGGCTATACTTTACATTTTTATCCTGCTAAAATAAAACATCATGCTGCTGTTACCTAGGGTGATGTTGAGATAGTTACAAGAGAGGGAGAAGTTCCTAGAAACTGTTGGACTTTTCTCCACCATATTTTCTAATCCAGTTCAGAGCTGGTCTAGGTAGTTTAGTGGTTAAGACGCCCACCTTCCCACTGTTTGGAGCACAAGTACAATTGAACTCATAGTACCAAGATGGAAAACTTTAGGGGAAGAGCAGAGCATAAGCACAACCTTCACAGCCGGATTCTGCTCCCAGTACATTTAAAAGGAGTCTTGCCACTGATTTCACTTGGAGCAGGACAGGACTCTATAGAATAGTAATCAAGTTTGAATTCTTTGCAAACTTAACAATTTTAAGGTTAAACGATGAACACATCTAAACCTTCAGGGAATAATTTTGTTTAGGCTTTCAGTCCAAAAATGACAATCATAGTTTAAGCGGCACAGTTGAGCAGATCCAAAACACCAGTTTATACTCCAGTCCAGAATCCAAAATATAGCAGCCAACATAGAGGTATCCAGGGACCTTCAGATCAGTCCAAAGAATTTATGAAGACAAAAACAGCATTTACTTAATAATCATAAAAACTTACAAAAGCAAGTAAGATAAAGGCCAACATATTCATTATATTTATTGAGCCATGACATTCTGAGTGCATTCTGCAACAGTTCAGTTTCAGACTTAAAACTTGAACTGAACTTTAATCAAATCTTTAAAAAAAATTTGCTAATCAAATATAGAAAACAAAATCTGAATTCCCAATGAAAATCATACACCAAGTACATAATCAGAATGTCTAAAGCTAGATAAGAAGAGATAAACCTACCATATTATTGTGCATATGACACCCTCAACTACAACATACACGTTGTTTTTGGAAAATAGAATACAGAGGGAAAAAAACACTTTCAAGTGTCCTGATAAAGTGTGTGACAAAGTAATTCCTCCTGGAAGCACTGTGTATTCAGAGTGTGTGGCATCAGGAACATCCTGGTATAGCAGACTGTCTCCCACACTTCCCAAGTTCCCAAGATTTACTTGGTATCACACAAGGCTAGGCCCAGACCTTTGCAAAGACAGTAGCAAGACTGTTACTTCTTTATTGTAACTAGTTCTTTATATAAAGTTCCTGTGAATAAAAAAAGTGTTTTTCCACTACATAAGCCTTATCATGATACTGCCAACAGTTCACTTGCTGCTTCAGGCACAAGCTATAGTGCTCAGCCAATAGCTATGGCTGTGAGAAGGCTAAAACAAGACTCTGCCCCCCCAGTTCGCTAAGACGACACAAGCTGCAGTCAATTAGCAACTACATGGCATCCAGCATTTCCAGGAATGCTCCTTTTTCAGCAAAGAAACTAGCTTTCCCACTTAAAAGATCTTCCCTCCTGCCCCCGCAAATTGGGTGCAAGGTATGTTATATATGAGAAAATATGGTATTAAAAAAATCACTTTGTATTACCACATGAAAAGAAAGGAACACTTACATTGGCACACATTTCTTAACTTGTTTAGTGTAACTATTCTTTTGATACCCTTAAACTACACTCCAGTGCTGACACTTACAGGAGCAGAGGCATCTCTTCAGAATGAACAGTTTAAATCATTATGCTCAAATATTTCTCCTCCTTAGCAATATGAAGGATCTGTTTTAAAACATTGAACACATGATAAGTAGGGATCTACCCTATTCATGATTTCGCTTTTTTCAAAGAAACCGGAAAAAAAGCAGTTTCCATGAACCCTACAAAAATGGCGATCCCTGTGATCCTGGTGTGGAATCACCAGAAAAAAAAAGTGCACAAAGAAAAGCATGGCGACCCTTCAGCCATATGACATGGTTTCACCAACAGAAATAGTGAGAGGCTGAATCAATGACAGAGGCTCAGTAAAGGTGCCAGTCAGGGAAGTGAGAGGGTTTTGGCACCATTTTTCTTTCAAAAAGCCAGCAGCAATGCAGACAATGCTGTCTGAAGATGATGAGTGACGGGAACTCCTCTAAAGCTAAGAACATTTCACCTATGGATTGTGTAAGGCAGTACCCTGCAGCTGCCTTGCATGCAGATGGTGGCAAATTATTCTGTTCATCATGCAATCCAACTCAATGTGGTGAGAAAAAACAGCATTGATTGCCATTTAGAGTCTGAACTGCACATGAAGCGAACGGTTGCTTCCAGGGCTGAAGGACAGAGCAAGAGACAAATGACTACAGCCTTGATGTTTAAAAGGGCCACTGAAACCAGTGCAAAAGCAGTACACTTGCGCTAGTTGAGGCATTCATTGCTGCAAAAGTTCCTCCACAGAAAACCGACAACCTTAAATTAAAGGAGTACCTGAAGACAAATGTATCAAATGGCTTCCCATGTGAGAACAAGCTTTGACAAGACTATCTACCGGCAGTGATTGCTTCGCACATACAGTCTACAAAAGCTGCACTGGCAGAATATGAATCCATCTCAACTGTAGCAGATGAAGCCAAAAATCTTCAAGATAACTGTTTCTTGCACATTTTCTTTGTGCCTGGGAGCTGGACAGATTGCGACCTGCTTATTTTTCAAGCAGAGTCAGCTCACCTCGTGTCCGTCAATTTTTCTACCACGGTGCAAGCTGTAGTGAAAGCTGCTGTAAACTAAGGCTTAGAATTTAACAAGATCTCAGAATTTCTGCCTGACAATTCCATGTATATCTCAAAGTTTTCTGTAATGTTCTCCAAGGAATGCTGCTCGCACAATTCATGTTACCTGCAATGCTCACATTCTGCCTTCTGCAAGTGACATTTGGTGCACACCGTTTCCCAATGTGGATAGCCTGGGTTCCTCCTTTTAAAAAAGCTTTCAAACATTGTCCAGGCCATAAGCTCTGGTACAGGGAATCCGTCAGCAATGAAAGTGGGAATCTACATGCAACTGAGCCACTTCCACCAGAACTAGTGCTTACAAGGTGGAATTTGTGGTTTAACATGGTTTGTTACCATGCCAAGAATATGGTGCACTACTGGCAATTTGTAAGCAAGAAGCTGGAAATCACACCCAACACAGTGCATGCTTAAACTATGTGACACTGAAGATCAAGTGATGTTTGTCACTGAATGTGTGATCCAGTTCATGGAGCTTCTAACGTGGTTTGAAAGCCAGCAGGTTGTGATCCGCCACACACACAACGAGCTGATGAATTTGATAAGCTGGGTTGAAGACATGCCATCACAACAGCTTTCAAATTATCAATATGAAAACCAGTGAACACAAGAACTGTTCCAGGCATTTTTAGTGCCGTTTGCATTTTGGACCCCAACCAGGTGCCTGTTCTGAGCTGTAACTCTCAGCTAGTGAAATCACTTTCCTGGATGGGGGAAAAAAGCATGACAATGAACATTCTACTTACGTGAACTTTGTCAAAGAGTGCCAGATGCCTGTGACTGTGTTTTGGGAGTCTGTTTGTGACTGGTTTCTACATCTTTGCAACCTGGCAAGATGCTGCCTTACCATTCCAAACAATTCAGTGGATACAGAGTGTGCAGTTTCAACATATGGACAAGTATTCACACTGAAGAGACAGAGGATGTCAGCTGCAAGTGCTGGTGGATGCTGCATACTAGCATTTAACAAGTAACATGAATTCTTTCTATTAAGGTTAGCATTATTTAGTTTGATGTGGGTCAATAATGCATCCAAAATTCTTCAGTTTAGGGAAAAGGGCTACTGTGCAACATTTGGCATTCAGCCATATTCAGCAAGAGTTATGCATGATTAATTTTATTCATAAAAATGTTAATTGCTTTATTGTGATATCTTAACATTCAGCGCACATTTTAGCCTTTTTCCCCCACCCACACTCACAAATATATTTAATATTTTCAAACATTCAGTTACTACCAATATTGCTTGTGATTAAACATACATTTCCTAAAATTGTTTCCTAAACTTGTTGTACAATGTCAATAAGTAAAGTTAAGTTGATCCTAGTTTCAATACATATTGTGCATAGATTTATTTTCATAAGATATTTCAATGTATATTTGATTGTTTAGATTAATGAATTATTTTTTTCTGTGGGCTTTCTGTGGGCCTATGACTTTTCCCTCACCTCAGCAGGAATTAAATAGATCCCTAATGATAAGTAGCATAATTGTTGGAGATCTGAAAGTCCAAAGGCAGAATAACATCAGCCAGTGGAGATGTAAAGACATACCTTAAAATAAGTGGTCTTATTGTAATTATTATGCAGTTATGTAAACAGATGTATAATTTCATATTGTAATTATGAAAGGAAAATCATAAACAAAGGGATCGTTATGATTTACGGATATTAATGAGTATCTTGAACTTAGTCAGACAGCTCCTTGGTACTTTCGAGAGAATATCCCATGCTATTTCATAATGGTCTTTCAAAATTAATTCTTTAGAAATGTGTTATTCGTTTGCATGAGAAGAATAAAATGCATATTGATATGCTAGGACAAGCTGTACACAAATATACTCTGAAAAAAAATGAGAACATGCTTCCTGTACATGCGAGACATTGGCTCCTTCCACTGGCCACATCAATAACCTAAGAGGAAAGGAGGAATATAGTTCAGAAAGAGACTGCAAGAGACCTCTAAAGATCTAATTTTAATATATTTCTGATTAGAACCACTTATATAAGAGAGGTACCAGAAATCATAAATTGTGACCTATACTAAAGGAATCCTTGAAGAAAAACACCCCCAGACACCATGCGAGGAGATAATGAAGATAAGATTATATCATTTAAATACAAATCACTCAGACAGACACTTCTTGGTCATTTACTAAGTCCAGACATATGGCTCACGGAGCAGTGCCCTTATCCAGACTATCCACGAGTTCAGTATTAATCATTTTGATGAAACTTAAGTAACAGCAAAACCTAGCAAACTCATTTTTCTGTGGTACTACCAATCATTTTTAAGATAATGAAAATAAATTTAATAAAGCAAGACTCTATTGTGAATGAGAGAAATATTGATTATTTATAACAAATATAAATACAAGACACAAAACAGGATAAAAAAGGGATAAGCTAGCAATAAAAATGTCTTGCTTTCAGGCGATACCTAAAATAGCACAGATTTATTTTATTTAAACACACACACACACACTTTCTGCGGTCTGCTTATTTTTCTGCCGAATTACTGAGTACACTTTCTGCCCTCAGAGATCCAGTTTCAGCATTGTTTCATGGTTAATTAAATGCTATTCAGGGACTAAGAGTTACCTAGCCTTCTGTCTGATGAGTATGTTTCCCCCAAATACATCCAATGAACCCTCCCCCCAAATTTTTGCTTGCATCCTAGCCCTGGATAAACACAGAGTGCGTATGTTGCTGCCAGGTATGCATCTGCACATGTGCCCAGGATTGCAGCATGTTGAGCCAGGGTGGAGCAGCCTCAGCTGAGACACTGGACCCCAGGGGTCATTTTGCCAGCCCAGGGCTGCTGCTCCCAGCTCAATGTGGTGTGGAGGGGCTTGCTGTGGCATGAATGGTATTTCAGCAGAAGGCTAACGAGCAAGCAGCTCCCCCCTGCTCACTGAAGCACCGTCATGCCCCAGCCAGGCCTTCCAGCATCTACATGTGAACTGCTGTGGAGTATTTTTTACTTGACAGAGGGATAGTACTTTTATTTACAAGTACTATCCTGCTACAAAGTAGATTAGCTTACTCCAGCCTAATAGGGGCACACATGTAGATGCTGAGACATTTACTGCACAGCAAATAAGTCTACTGTGCAGTAAATGTCACATGTAGATTTGCCCAGTAAGAATAGCAACATCCAGTGAAATATGCTGTGATTTAGCACAGTTAGACTAATTAAGTAAATTATATTACTTCAATACAAATACGGAAAATATTACCAACTGCTACTTGTATATTTGTCTCTTCACAGCCATAGTCTAGGAGTTGCAGGTTTTAAGCCTGAAAACACTTTTCAGAACAGTGTACCAGGAAGTCTGTACATTGGCTTGGAGGCATTCTGATTGAAAGACATATAAGAGACCCCCATTTTTATGACTGCCCAGTATTTTACTCTAATGAATCATAAGATAGAAGGGGGAGTACAAAATTGCAGCTGCAATATAATCTAGTTACTGCATGATATTCTTTTCCCCTTTATAAATGTTGTCTCTGCAGACCTACAACGCAAGAGACTTGTAGTACTAACCAATCCACAAGCTGAGCGAGCATGTAATTGAAGGATTGTTCTCTTGGAACAACTGAACTAGCTTTTACAGAGCCAGAAGAATGCTGAGCAAAGATATAGGGTGAGCTCTACATAGCTGCTTTACAAATCTCTGCTATATATTATTTTGTACACACAAGTCACCCAAGCTGCCATTACTCCAGCTAAACGTGCTGCAAGGCAGAGTTACCCTTTTCATGAGAAACTTCCATACATCAACCTATCCACTTGCATATAATTAGTACGGAGACATATTCCCTGCAGGACTTGTTCCCAAATACTACAAGCAGTTGGACACATTTTTTTGAAAGGGCTTAGCTACATCCTGGTAATAACTGATCACCTCTTTGACATCTAATGTTTCTAGTTTATATGACCCATAACAATACAATGTATCAAAAAGATCAGAAGACAAAATGTCTAATGAAGATGGAAACCTGACACCATCTTTGGGAGAGCTGTAGCGGAATGCACAGACGAGTTCCCCTTGTTAGATATACAGGTTTCCCTTGCCAACTGTGGGGGTTAGGTTGCAGAAAGTTCCTGTGGTTGGCAAAACTGTGGTTGGTAAAATTAAAGGCTTATGGGAAAAAATGGGGTTAGGGACTTGAATACTGTACAGTGCAGTGTATAAAAATAATTTTTACTTAACTTTAATACACAGGGTGGTCAACTGGGTGTAAGCGTACCCCTAGGGTACTTATGGGTATGTGTCGGCAGGTGGAGACGGAGCGTGCCCAGGGTGTGGCGGCAGCGTCTCCCCCCAGTGTGTTTGCCTCTTACCTGGGACAGGGGGAGGGGGAAGGGAAAAGGAGAGGAGGGACGCTCTGGCTGGCCCCATGCAGCACGCTGCGGAGCTTCCCCACTCTCAGCTGTCTGAACAGCAGGGTGGAAGTGTTTTATGCCCACCTCTGGCAGTGCATGATTGGCCAACCAGCAGCCTGCAGATGGGGCCCTGGCTCGGCCAGGGGACAATCTGAACCTGGGAGCAGCAGGAGCCACCCATCTGCACCCCTGGATGAGCCACTGGGCTCAGACTGTCCCATGACCTGGCCCAGCCGGGGCTTCTGTTCCCTGCTGCCATGCTTCCCTCCCCCATGACCCAGTGTGGCAGGGAGCAGAGAAGCTGCATGAAGATCTCCTTGTCCACCATTGCTCGTTTGACCCCAGTACTTTTTCCTGCCATGGCAGGGGGTTGTACTTGATAATTGGCTCAGGTCCCTTCTGACCCTAACATTTATGAAACTATGATGCAGGGCGGCCAGGAACAGTGGTGAGCAGGCCTGGTGTTACCTGCCACCATGGGTAGGGCAGCTCCTCACCACCGCACGCACCTCTAGCAGGGCTGGGGGCCACCTCTGGCTGAGGGAGATGGGGCTGTGGGGGTAGGGGGGGGGGAAGGAGAAGCACAGGTAGAGCCAGGGGGTTGGCAGGCTGATACATGGCCACGGAAAACCATGGTTACTCAAAACTGTATACCATGGTAGCCAAAATGGTATACAGAATATTAACTGTGGATACTCAAAACCATGGTTGGCAAAACCGTGGTTGGCAAGGGAAACCTGTAATGGAGACAATAAAAGAGGACATAGCCCAATTGTTTGGTTTAAAACATAACTTCTAAAAACCTTTAAGTAGGTAATTAATGTAGTTGTACAGTAGGAATGGTTTGCACTAGTACACTTTTTTGCATAACAGAACACTCCCAATTTGTTTTCTCAAATTGATGATCCCTGGTACTCACTTGGTAACTTGCACTGGTATTTCCTGGGAATCATTCGGACTTGCTTTTCAGACACTAAATATCAGACTCTGTGTGTGTGTGTGTGTGTGTGTGTGTGTGTGTGTGTGTACATACAGTGGACATCCTTCAAAGATTCTAGTGGTTTAAGAAATATCAGTATTCCTGACAATTCCTGGTATAGGGAATATTTCTCCAACAGGTAAAAATTTGCAGAATAGAAGAGACTACTTGCAGATACTGCACCTCTTTATTTAAATCTAAACCTCTAATGCTAACCTTAACTTACGTCAAGTAACTCTTCAGCAGTACTCGGCCTAAAGTGACTCATTAAGAACCAGTAGTTTTGAAAGAGTATTATAAATACATTTATCTATCTTTAAATCCTAGAAGATATTCTTATCAGAAATAAACATGATTTGTAGTAGAAAACAGAATGTAAAGAACAATACTAGAACAGTTAAAGATTGGGAAACATCAAAACAAAACCTCATCTGTTAATGCATTAGCATTGTACTACTGAAAACTATCAAGTTATTCTTCTATTAAGTTCATCATATGGACCACAACCAGTTGCCTCCTCTATGGTTCTCTGCTTCACTCGTCTTGCCCCGCATTCCTGTGCCATACTACTCAATATGTTCTACTGCTCCATATGCAAATAATTAAATTACAAAACTTCCAAATCACTAATGTGGAATTTTGAAATACGAATCTTTCACTCCACTGCTACAAATACAACACCTAGAATGGAATAACAAGTAATCACAAGATTCTGGATTCAAGGCCTTCCTCCACTCTGACAAGATACACAACTACTATAACTCCACATTTCTATTGTTTATCAAAATAGTATAATATATTCTTCCTGCCTATGAGGCTACAGAATCTAAATGTCTCATCCAAAAAAAAGGAGTTCTAGGAATATTACAAGCTACCACATCAAATTCTAGATGTTGGTTTTCTTCTAAAAAAAAGTGCAAGTTACAAAGTAGCTTGACACAGATAAAGAGCTACTGAAATGGATGGTACGGCTCCAGAGTGAGCTCAGAGGAAGAATGTTAGTCTTAAAAATCTTTAAGCAGTCATGAAATTGTATTTTTTGTTTTGTTTTGTTTTTACTTATTTTAAAGGCAGTTCAGCATTCCTTGAATTGAGGCTTTTGTAATACTTTTATTTTTTTGCTGGAGAAGGATTCTATGTACACTGCTAGTTTTAGCAGTGCACATTTAAAAGCAGCCATATCACAAATCAGGACTGGGAAAACCACCATACCCTGCCTCTGACTAACTGCATCAAGAGGGCAAAAAACAGAGAATAATTTTATATAAATCCTTAACCAAGTGTATGCTATGTGCGATGTGGAATGTCTGGTTAAACAGTATATCAACAATTTTCTGCTGAAACATGAGACTTGGACATTTATGGAGAAAAGGGCAAAATGGTTGTGAACTGCCATGATTCTCTGATGGTTATTTTTCAATAGCTCATTCTGGTCTGATGCATATTACCCAATAGGATTTTATATATATTAGCATGACATTTAATGCAGTCAAGCTGATTGCATTTTAATCTGAAAAACTCAGCAGCTCATTATTGTTGGCAATAAAAATGAACCTAGACTCAGTGGCAGTGTGCCTAACCTCAAAAGCATTGTGGTTCATTGCAGCAAGTAAGTTCATAAGTTTCCACAGTGCCCATCAGGGACAACCAGAAATGTGCTGATTGAGAACAAACTGCAATGATACAAATGGGTCATTCACACCTACACAAACATTGAGGTTTAAACCTTCTAAATATTGTGAGCTACATGGCTTATCTATGTAAAAGCAATGAAATGGAATGTACCTTATATCCTTTGTAATTTCACAGAACTGATTGGGCCCTTTTGGCATTTGCTTCTCATCCCCTACCCTATGCTATTTTACAAATTACAATTTTTTTTTCCATTTTTGCTACTTACAATACAAACTGGAAACCCTCTTCAATACTAAGCAACAGTAGTTTAGAAAGTTTAAATCAGTGACTAATGCACTGATGCAACATCACAATGCAAAATTATTTCAAAATATTTAGGAGTTAGAGATGACTTGTGGAAACTGTAATGTTTCTTAACAAAGCAAGTGTTTCAGGGACAGACCACCCAAATGTATTATTAGAAAAAGATGTCAGTTGCTTAATGACATGATAAAATGCCACATTTCTACTTTCAGTTCTTTAACAAAATTTATCCTCTCTAGAGAGTAGAAGGTTTACAGCAAGAAACTGGTTGAATTAACTCCGTTAGCAACACATTTCCTTGTGTTCCAATTATTTTGGAAATACTTTAACTTGAACCATGATAATGTACATATGACATGGGAAAACAAAAACACTACCCTTTTCTGTATCTGAAATGGCTTTGCCGAGACCACCTACAGTGATTTAAACTGCATCTAATTCAAGCTAAATTTAAGACTAATCCTATTCCTTCAACTGTCAATATTATACTATTTTGGGTTTTACACAAAGTAGAACCTCACTCATTTGCACAGCCTTGATCTGCACACAAAGCAGTATCTTCTCCTGACTTTTCAGAAAGAATAGCAAAGTACTGAAACGAGGTCTCATATTTACAAATGTATAATGATAAAAGCATACTAATATTGTACTTTGAAATTAACATTTCCATTAAACACCTATTCCCATAAAAATGCATCACCCATTTGTGATCCTATTACTCTTCACTTAACCTACTCACTAATTCACAAAATAGCGCATGGTTATTCATATATCTTTTGTATTTCTTCTGTGTTTTTTAAAAGGTCTTTAGTAAAGCTGCTTAAATTTACATAATTACATGAATTATTAACCCCAGTAGCTATTTTTCTATTGGGTAAAGAATGTTAGCAATGTAGGCTATCTATGCTGTATGCATATTTACAGAAATATTGAGTGACAAATTTTTTATACAAGCACACTGATCATACCCTTTAGGTAAATATTAAAAGGCCCCAATAAACCATTTTAAGTATTCAAGAGCAAAGTACTAAAATTACTATTTAGTACTTTACTACCCCTGTCAGCATTTTGTGTTCACCACCATTTATGCAGGATAGCTAACTCTACCAAGGGGACTATCAAAATTTGATGAGAAAGAGGTATGCCTTGGCAACCCACAAGACAGCATGTCACATGAGGACAATATACTTAAAGGCAACTAAATTTCAAGCCAGATAAGTTATAGCAGAGGTCCAAAATACAGTATATAACAAGTATAATGAAGGAAAACAGAATAAAACTGGGTCAGTGGTACGATGGTAGCAAAAGCAGGAACAGAGCATGGGTTGTGTAAAAGAACTGTACTATTTTTATTCCTGTCCCTGCCTGTTGTATGGGTGATTATTTTAATGCTTCCTTATGTTTTCTTCTAGAGTTGCTATGTTATTGTTTTGCTTTAGGCTTGACATTTATCTTCTCCTATTCAGTGGATGACTTTGCACATTTCATGGGTGGCTGTCCCACTGGCATACTTTTACATGAACCTGAATTTGAGGATATATGCCTCATCTGAAACTAATCTACTATGTAAAGAAACTTCTATTTAGCTCCTATCTCCACTACAGCCATTTAAACCACATGTCAAAGTTATTTTGAAAAAAAGGGCTGAACTCCAAGTTTTAATTATGCCCCATGGACCACAGTATAAGTGTTATTCTATCACTGACGAACTGTTTTTGATCCCTGTTGAAGAGATGCTGCTTTGGCTCAGTGACTAAATGTAGAAAACGGAACTATACATATTTAATATATATCCTCCAAGTAAATGGAGGAAAACCAATAACTTCGAAAAAAATTAGCATTAGATATTACTGTTAGATTTTTGATGTTCACTGTAATGCAGGGAGACAAGCAGATGTTGGGTAGCACAACTTAATGTGAAAGTGAGAACACTGCAGGCAGAGCCGAATTTTACCTAAAGGAACTCACTTTCAGACTATCAGATTATTGGTCTGCCTTAAGGAAAAAGAAAAGCTGATTTCTGAATTCAACAGAACTGTGTCTATTGTACTTTAGATGCACATGACCACATGAAAAAAAAGATTTGCTAAGAAAGTAAAGTGTCCTATCAAGCTTCAAGGGGAAAGGACACTAGAAATATGCACTTGAGTCTGCAGAGCTAGAGAAACTTTACAAAGCAAAATTACATCTACACATCAAGCAGTGCCACAGAGCTAATATTGCATTGTGCCGTGCAGTTTTACCCTTAGGATCCAAAGGACCTTGCCAACTCTGCTCTCCACAAACCACTGGTGAACCTGGCATCTTAGTTTTCCTAACACTGTTGGTTTGCTAGATATTAGATCTCAAAACACTAGTTTTTATAGCTGGCTCAGAATTTAATACAGCAAACTATTGGATCAGTATAAATTATAATCCCAATTTTACTGTGTATTTCTAGAAACTTTTTATATTGCTTTTAAAAAGACGAACCAAAAATGTTTCAATCTGGATGTCTAAATCCCTAAATAAAAGCCATTTGATTTTCAAAGATATCAAGTACTCAGTTCTTCCACTGTTCTGTGGGCACATTTTTTCTGCAGAGACAGTAGATCCTGCAGTAGAGGCTGCCAGAATACAACTTACCTGTCCAACTCCTGCTTGCACTCTACAAGCGCAGAAGTCAACTGGTGAAGTTGTGTTGCCCCAGAATCATCACACTGGTAGATAACCAGGTTTGCTGTGCGTGAAGGGACTGTCCATGCCAAGCCACACTATTGGCATGGCCTAGATATAATCCGATTAGATAATCAGTTTCACTGCTGTATTGATGAACTCTTCCCAGAAAGGTCTTCTGGCAATAGTAGAGGCAGTGTATGCAACTATATGCCACACACATGGACCAGAGACCAGAGGCAGAGCGAAGATTGGGCAGATTTTGGAGAACAAGGAAAATAAGTTATCATGCCAGACAGGGGGTGCACCATAAGCTTCTGCAGTAGACAAAATGAACATTGAGATTGGGGGGTGAAGTGGTGTGTTCACTGGCAACTCTTAATCTATGCTGTTTTCACAGATTCACAGAAGTTTAGGGCTGGAAGGGACCCCGTGAGACCATCGGATACAGCTCCCCTGCTCTGGGCAGGAAATACTGCTGGGGTCAAATAATCCTAGCAAGGTGTGCATCTAGTCTCCTTTTGAAGATCACCAGGGTAGGTGCCAGCACCACCCCCCACTGGGAGTCCATTCCAGAGTCTGATCACATGAACGATGAAGTTTTTCCATATATTCAGTCTGAAATCTTCTTCTAGGAGTTTATGAACGTTGCTCTCCATTTTCCCCTGGGGCACTGCGGTGAATAGTTGTTCGCCTAGCCCCTGATGCTCTCCCCTGATATATTTGTAAGCTGCCACCAAATCCCCATGAAGTCTTCTCTTTTCTAGGTGGAACAGTTTCATATCTGTCAGCCTTTCCTCGTATGGCTTGTTCTTCAAGCCTCTAATCATGTGAGTGACTCTTCTCTGGACTCTCTCAAGTTTCTCCACATCCTTTTTGAAGTGTGGTATCCAGAACTGGATGCAGTACTCCAGCTGCAGCCTCACAAATGCCGAGCAGAGCGGGAGAATAACTTCCTTAGTTTTGCTTGAAATGCATTGGTTGATGCATGCCAGCGTATTGTTTGCTCTGATAACTGTAGCATCACACTGGTGGCTCATGTTAATTTTCTGGTCAATTATGACCCTCAAGTCCCTTTTGGACATGGTGCTAGCTAGCATAGCACCACCAAGCCTGTAAATTTGTTGCGGATTTTTCCTCCTCAGATGGAGCACTTTACACTTCTCAGTGCTGAACAGCAACTGGTTCTGGTCTGCCGATCTAGCTAATCTGTCTAGGTCCACCTAGATCCTCAGCCTACCCTGTTGTGTGGTTGCACTTCCCAACAGCTTAGTGTCATCAGTGAACTTTGCTGGTGTGCTTTTCACCCCCACATCCAAATTATTGATGAAGATGTTAAAAAGCACTGGTGCAAGTACTGAACCCTGGGGGACCCCACTGGCAACCTTCCGCCAGATCAACACAGATCCGTCTATTAGTAGTCTCTGGGTCTGACCCCGCAGCCAGTTTCCAACCCATTTGACCATTCCATTGTTAATCCCCTAGTTTTACCTTGAGAGCCTCATGGGACACCATGTCAAAAGCCTTCCTAAAGTCCAAGTTAATGACATCGACCTCATCTCCCTTATCCAGGAGGTGAGTAACCTGGTCGTAGAAGGAAATGAAGTTAGTCAGATATGACCTGCAAGCAACAAAACCATGCTGGCTATCATTCAGAATTTTGCCTTTACTAGCTTATATGGACTCCTTAAGAAATTGTTCAAGGATTTTTCCTTGGATTGAGATCAGGCTGATCAGCCTGTAGTTTCCTGGGTCTTGTCTCCTCCCCCTCTTGAAGACAGCCACAATATTGGCCTTCTTCCAGGCTTCTGGGACCTCTCCTGAGCACAACCAATTCTCAAAGAGGTTCGCCAGGGGTCCTGTGATGACTTCAATTAATTCGTTCAGCACTCTTGGATGGAGTTCATCCAGTCCTACTGACTTATAGATATCCAGCCTCTCTAGCTGTTCTTTCACCAGCTCTACATTGACTGTTGGTAGGTGATCATTCCTACTGTGACAAGTCTGTGTCATATTTGCATTCGGCAGGCTAGCCCTCTTAGACTGGTGGAATACAGATGCAAAGTACTTGTTGGTAACTTTGACAGGTCTCGGGGGTACGTAGGTGTGGGTGGGGATGAAGCGCCACCACCCTGCACCGCTGCCTCACAGGAGCATGGCTGCATAGACACCGTGTCTGGCCGCTTGCCACCCCTCCCCCTCAGCTCCACGTCTGGCCACTCACCATCCTTCCCCCCCCCCCCCCCCGTGTCCAGCCGTGCGCCATCCCCCCACAGCTGGGGGTACACTGCTCCATGTCTGGCCACCTGGGGGTATAATGATCAAAAAAGGTTAAAACCCCCTGCCGTAGGGCATTACTTAGTAAAGTCCTTAACTTATTGAAGTCAACTTTTTTAAAATCAAGAATTTGTACCTTACCAACAGATTTCCCAGCCCTATGATAGACAGTGAAAGTGATAGTGTCTTAATTTGGTTTCTCTCTAACTCTGATTTACAAAACCTGTGAGTCACGTTTGCTGGTGTCTTCAACCCAAACTATGGGCTTAACTTCAAAAGGAGGCTTTCATCTGGGTATGTCTCTCCAACTTTTCCTGCTACAATGAAAATATAGGTAAACATCATCTGACTGGTGGAGCTCTCTTCAGTGCCTACTCAACATATACAGGAGCCCAAGCAGATGCATTATTCCACAACTGCCTAAGAAAGAATCCAAGAGGAATTCTATTTACTGCAATATAAGAGAACCAGAGAGTAAGTCCTGAGACCTGATCACATACACATGCATGAGTACACATTAAGTTAAGTGTGGTATTTTTAGATCTTCCACTGGTCAATCCAAGAAGAAGCTGTTGAAGCATATTAACATCGCCTTTAAAAAAAAAAAAAAGAATGCAAGAAAACTGATGCACGCTAACTCTATAGAGATTATTTGGACAGCTTAAACAAGAACTGGGAAGCGTACTTTAATTCATATAAATGACTAAAGTCAGAGCACTGCCAGAGAATATGATTTGGAACAATTCTTGTAATATAATGATATTCATCTGTTTTGCAAAAGAAAGAATCAGAAGCACATCAGCATAATCAGTTATTTTAAACTTGCCTATTAAGCGAAGACTCTGATAGATAACAGATGCATTTTTTTTCAGATTTTAGTGAAGTGCACAAGCCCTACATCAAAAGTCTTCCTTAATGGGTAGGAACCTATGTCAATAATAGAAAAAGTAAGAAAACAGAAATTCATATTAAAAGGCAGCATTTATCCTAGCAACCTAAAACTGTTTATTGCCAAAATACATTTAGTTATTGTTGCTGCAATGATCTTCATCAGATTATTTCCAAATAAATTTAGAATAAAAATATAATTTGTCCCTCGATTATAGTGTTCCTTAAGAATTAAGCTGACTCTATAAAAGGCCTATTCTCACTGGTGTTTTTTAAGATTGAAGGGTGGGGTGGGCAAACTGTTCAGTGTTAGTAGGCTGCTGCGTTTTTTGCTTTTTACAGGATTAGTAGTTTTTAAGGACACCTTAGCATATCAAAGAAAATCTAGCTCTTTATAAAATAGTTCAGGCACAATAGGTTTGATTATCATTTACACTTGCTCCTATTACACTGTTTGGGCCTGTTTTTGTAGGCATTATACAAACACAATAAGGGTGAAAACATAAGAGGAAAACTTACCATCTGGAAGGGAAAGAGATGCAATAAGCAGCAGCCAGCTAACAAATGGCTATTTTATGTGTCTAGCTGCATACCTGTGCCAAATTTAAAGAGTCAGCTATCAAAAAACATGCTGTGAAACTTTCCAAAGAATGGCAACTCTGAACTCGGGAGTTTCCTCAGTCTTGAAGGCAAATATCTGGTTGAAAGCAAACTCAGGTTTTCATTAAGTAGAGCACAATGATTGAAAGTTCTTATTTAAAAACATAATTTTTAGAGCAATAGCTTGTCGCATCTGGTGTGCCACATCACCAGTAGAAAAAAACGTATGAGAAGGGGGGGCAAGAGTAATGCCTTGGTGAGGCAACAGAAATCTTAAGAGCTGCTCACGGTTAAATAGCAATATCTGGTTTAGTTAGAATCTGTTTTTTATTAGTTACGCTTTTGGACTGATGGATAAAGGTTCAACAGGGAGATGGCAAATCCCTCTGCTCCAGCATGCAATGGTGGTGGTAGCCAGGATAGTGATGGCAATGCTTTCATTTTCCTGCCACGTAGCTAGTTTGAGCAAATTGCCAACCATCCCTCAAAGAAATGTCTAACAGCAGCAGTGACCCATCCATTGAATTACTCACTCAAAACCTTAAGTTTGACAATGTATATAGGGACATTTAAAAATATTGTGAGTGGCTTTAAGGTTTTTTATTTTACCTTCACCAGACTTTTGTATACCTCTTATTTATAGCTTCGAATGCAAGTTTTCCTTGAATTTAAGCAAACTTGGTTTATGTTACCTTCCTTTTCCTTAACCCCTCCTCACCCCCCAACATTTTTATTTCTTTTTTTGATAAACAGTTTTACAGAGCGTGGTTAAAGTTCATACCACCTTCTAACCACATTGAGCAATTTGAGATTATAACCAGGACAGAGTTCAGCATTAAACACAACTTGCTCTCTGTTTCCCCAATACTGCAGAAACTCCTCCGCCTCACATCTGCAGGATTGGAGGCTTGCCAATGGCAGGTCTGTTCTTCACAGTATCATTCCATCCATGTCTACAGGGATTTCAATGCAGAAGATAATTCTGACCATATCTTACTAAAAGTTTATGCCATTTGATGGTAGTCTGATTACCTATTGGAAATGAGTTGACAATCTCTGTCCATTTTTTAACTAATACCCATAAAAAAAAAAAGACATCATCAGAACTCTTTGCTGCAGATCAGAGTTGAAGCACATTAGGCCCTCAACATGAGGAAATCTGCACTTCATGTGTCCATGCAGTTTATAGGACTTACAACTGGGCAAATCTCATGAGTGCTGAATTCAATTTAAGGCAGTATTTGCATTTATTAAAACCAAAGAGAAATGTTGTTTTTTTTTCTCTAGTATCTCACTTCTAGCTCATTTGTGCTGTACATTGTCCCTTACCATAAGCAAAAAACAATCCTGCACCAAGGTTAAAAAGCATGGGCAAGTGTATGTGTGCTGGGGGACATGCAAGGGCTAACCTGCTGGTTCCACAGCTAACAAAAAGATGGAGGACTTGAGGAAGGTGCATGAACCTCTTTTGCCATGCATCTTATCCTGCATTCTGCCACCCTCCCCTTCTATACACTAAGGGTTCCCTAACATTTTCTTTGCCACTCAAGATTCTCCTTCCCTCTTCGTGCTTCAACACACTGGAGGTGGGAGGGGAGGAACCAGTACCTGAAGAATGTCCTCAGATTATTGACTTTTTGTTTTCTGGCAGCCTAATACAAAAAGAAAAAAAGTTTTAAGGAAACTTAAAATGCACTTTTTCATCTAAATTTGCTTTTTTTAAAAATACTGCTTGTGTTTACTAATCTTTTCTCCAAGATCATATTCCAGGCATTAGCTGCTGCTCAAGTTCTACCAGATGCTACAAATCACAGGGGTGTATTTTGACTGATATTTTTGTCACGTGAATAAGAGAAACAAACCTTTTACCAGTCCCCCTGCTTCATCTTTGTTTTCCACAATTTTTTTGGAACTTTCGTAAAGTGTATTTGGAACACATTTCTTCATCCAAAGAACTCCCTTACTGAAACAAAGTCTTATAAATATTAAAACAATAATTTTGGCTGAATTACTAATTGTTTTGTAGCTATTTTAAGTACTTATGCACAAAAAGAATCAATGGTCCTGAAGCCATGCTGTCTTTTCAGGGGGATTCCCCTTTATTAGTTAATTGTTTAAATTCTGATAGCGGTTGGAGGCTCCAAATCATAGGCTGGAGCGCCCAACATGCAAGAGTAACAAACCCCTATTAAAGCTTCAGTTCTTGCAATAAAAAGAGTTTATAAAGCTCAGATCTGACCTTAGTTCATACTTTAGAAAGACCTTATAAAGCTCATATCTGACCTTACCTACTTAGTTGTTTACTTAGTTCACAATGAATGGTGAACTTCAGACTGCAGAATGTTTAAGTCCTGCTTTGCTACAGTTAATTCATTTTAGAGTATAAATTTGCAAAAAGCCACCCAACTTTTTAGAAGCCCAAGTCCCATTTTCAGACGTGACTCAGGCATATAGAACTCTATTGAAAGTCAATGGGACTTAAGCACCTAGGTAGAACTTGCTGAAAAGTAAAGTAGTGTTTACTGATTTTTATTATTTTGGTCCAAATTAAACAGATACTAATATTATTCAAAATTTCTCACAAACCAGGGGCTCCTTGGAAGCAGCCTCTCATTTAAAAAAAATTTAAAAAAAAATTACATTATAGTCCATTTCACTGCTAAAAGCACAGTAAAACTGACAAGAATGTCAAATTAACACACCAGCTGCTAGGGGCTTTGGTGCGACCCCACTATGCAGACTGCTTTGGACACACAAACTGACTCTGAATCCTGGCTTTGCAACAGGGAGCTTGGAAACTCAGAGCCCTGGATCCACATGAGTTCTCAGGTATTCTGGTCTCCTACTGCAGAGCAGGTACTTCCAGGGTTTTCATGCTTCTAGATGCCTGGAACTAACAGGCCCATCAGCCCTGAATCATTTAATCTCATGAGTCCGGTCCCAAAGCTTTGAATCCTGATGTCTGATGAGGTGGACTGCACAAGGGCTAGGGAACCCAGCTCACTGCTTAGTGCCTGTAAGCCACTTTTGAAAATGGGATCCCAGTAATTAATTTACTGATTTTCCAACTTTGACTTCAATTGTCTTTTGGACATTTGAAGTCAAAGTTGGAAAATATAGCCGATAGCCTTTATAATAATTCAACATCAACTTCGCTAGGCTGACCACATTATCCAGATATTTGACTCAACTCCCAAAGCATGTTTTATTCTCCCAACTAAGTTGAGGTTTAACACGCAAGGGTAGGGCAGAGAAAGCATTTAAAGGACATCCTCATGGCCAACTTGAAAAATACAACATCAACATCAGCTCATGGGTGAATATTGCCCATGACTGCCCCAAATTGAGGAAGATTCTGCTGCAAGGATCTTAGTACTTTGTGTGCGGGCCGGGAGTGATCCGGGCCCTTTTTTGCGCCGCGCAGGCTGTGGCCAGCAGCCCGGGCACGCTGGGTCGGAGAAAACAGGCGACACGCTAGAATTAGGCACGGACGCGTAATGGTTGATTTAAAGATTGTTTACTTACACCAAAGATGGTCGCGGTGTAGGCTGGAAAACTTGCTTGAGTTGCGGTTACAGATAGAAAAGAAGAGAGGCGGACTAGAGTTCCTTCCCGTGAACATTCTTCTAGCCCATCTGGTTGGAGGCTCTAAACCGCGAGCCCGTCGTGCCAACCGAAGAAAGTACTCGAAGTAAAGAGCTCTGAATAGACTCACACAAAGTTTGCTAGGCTCCGTGGATCCTTTTTGCGCACAGGGAAGAGGGATACATCGAGGATTGCGCTCGGTGACGGGGAGAGGCTAGAGGCTGATCAGACCCCTGTTGCCTGCTTGAAATGCGCTGGGTCCGATAGGCTCCGCAGCGCTTAGAGATCTTCACAAGACGTGAAGTCTCCTCCTCCTGATGTTCATGGAGTCCTCCAACTTGGGCGGAAACCACTCAAGCTTTTTATACGGCTAGCAAGCCAATCACTAGCTGCCACGTGTAAATAATTTAGAACTAGCCAATGGTGGGGCACAAATTTGAATACGAATGGCGGGAACTCCTTGCAACGTGCATTTCTGTGCTGCAACAAAGAAATGTACCCTGCAAAGAAAGCTACTAGTGGCGGGAATTCTTTTGCACCCGGGGTTCTCCTCTGCAGCGGAAAACTCCACCATGCAAAGAAGCTGCAATTTGGCAGGAAGCAATTTAGCTGTGCCAAAGCACACACACAAAAAAAAAAATCACACCCTTGGGTTGTGACACTTTGAAGTCTTACAAAGACAACATGACACAGAAAAGAAGGAGCAGCAGAAACAGCATGTTGTAGACCGAACCAAGAATCCAGCTTTGCCAATAAAAGTTAGCCACTCACCCTACATGGAAACATGTACCCAAGTTGCAAATGAACCTGTTGATCCTAGACTAGCCTTGTCAGCCATCTTCAAACACACAGATAAAGCAATCATGGAAGACAATCATCCTCGACTGCGAGGGAGTGCAGATGGTGATAACATATAATAATCCATACAACATTATTTTATAGGTCTTAGCTATTTGTAATTTGTAAGATTAGCTATTTGTAAGATTATTTTTTTCTACAACTAGGTACATGTTAGCAGTACCATCATTTCTATTTATTCTACCAGCACACTGTGGATTAATAATTCCATTTTAGAAGAAAAATTTAATAATAAACTAGAGTTGCATTTTGTGGCCATATCTACCCAAGTTTCAAATGACAGAAGTTATAAGAATACATTGAAATGTTTAAACATGATCACTAAAATTATGCAGTTGTTTTTTTCTAAAATTTGTAACAATTTTCTACAGTGGTGCATGTATAACACTGATATTTTCCCAGTGCAGACATATTTGTACCCTCTTATTAAAATTATATTATAGCTATCATTTATTCTTTCCTCTGTTCAGTTTTTCAAAATAATTTCTTCTTTGTCTTCTAGTCAAACAAAATATGAACCAAGATTTTGAAGATACATTAAAAACAACAATACTTAGAATTATGTTTTTAAGCACAGATTTGAACTGAGAAATAATTCAGTGCACAAAGAGAAGTGGTATCCTAGAACGTAGCAACAGAATATTTAGAGGGTTATGCTAAGTAGCAACTATGCTGTTATACAGGTTTTACGTACAATATGCCATTAGAAGAGCATAGGTTTGCAGTTTTACTTCTTATTTTAAACACTAACAATCGTAGCTTGGTCAATGAATGTAAAATGTAGCAGGCACTCTTGAGCTTTTGGGGAGGGGGTTGGTTTTTGAGTTAGAAATCTTAAGGACAATTGTCATTACTTATTAGCATTTCTCGGAGATCCTTGTTCAACAAACTCTATTTTACATAGTATTTCATAACCACCAGGAGTGAATATATAATTACATATCAGCTACAAGATTTGATTCACGCAATACTATTCCATCTCAATGGACCATATCAATACCTACTGCCTTAGCAAAAGTGATGTCTTTAAATGAACGAACTGCCTGTATAGCCACAACAGTCAATGTTTTATTTCTTTATTTGCCTTTTAGGATTGACATGGATGTCAATGCACCTCACTCGTTTAAAGTTTTAAACATTCACTTGTCATATGATCAGGATAGATATATACTTCTGCTTTTGTGAGTTCATTTTGATGGTGAGATCCCTGATCTGGACATTCATTTATTATTTGTTTTATTATATTGAGGAGTAGTAGTTATGTATTAGCACTCCACTGTGCTAGCTACTGTACACATAAAAATGCAGCCCAGGCCAACAGGTCTTACATTTTAAGATACAAGACAGTGGAGTTCCAGGAAACAACAGACAATATTGATCATGCTAGGTGGCAGGCCAGAAGCTTTATTGTTGTAAAGGTTAAGGAGAGCTGTGATAATTGTGTATCCTTTACATATACAGGGCTCCTCTGTAAAGTGACAGGCATCAGGGGAGAAAACAGGAAGGGACTTGTTTGAATAATTAAGATGCGAGCAATGGAGACTGATGTCCTGGACTGAATTTGGGCAATTTATTAATTTGCCAACAAATCCTAGCTGTATATGTATGGCCTATTTTCAGTGTACTCTTCATTTAAAAACAAAAAACATGCCAGTAAGTCTTCAACAGTGAAAGCCTTCATCTACCAGTTTGATTCCATTTACAGTCTCAAAATAGCCATTCCCCTTGCCTTTCCCAAGGATGAATGTTTATTCAAGCTATTCACCAACAGAGTTTAGATTATGTGAGCACCACTATTACTACGTGAACACTACTATACTACCAGACTCCTTGAAATATGATTTTGGGGCTGTACTTATCAGCTGCTGCCCTGACAGCTCCCAAACTCAAATTCGTAATGTAACCTGGGAGCAGAGTTTGAAGTCAATGCAGTTTCACTGTCCCCAGATTACCAGCTGCATCCTTGTTTTGACTATTATCACTTGTTTACTCTCCTTGCCCTTTCCCAGCCAGAAGCAGCACATCCTGTTAATCTTAAAGAGAAAACACTGACACGGCAAAATTCAGTTCACTACCTCAGGAGTCTCAAATGAAGAATTTTTCCTATTGCAGCATGAATATATATTTGATTTACTTAGGGTAGGATATAAGACCACTAGGAAAATATCTTTTTTTTTCACTTTGGTTTTTTCGCCTGTGCCTTTTCCATTCCTTGGTTTTCTTCCTCTCATATCACCCCTTTTCTAGACTCATCTCCCCAGAATTCAAGCAAGAGATCAAAGAATACTACTACTTCCTTGTAAATCAAGTTGGAAGTTGGAAGGTCAGAGAGTACAGCCAAGGCAAGGGGTAGAAACTAATATAATTTCAGCTGCATTAACAACACATTTTTAAGGAGCTAGAAATCGTATCCACTAGTTTTACACGAATAAAACATACATGTTTTTGGTAGTCATTAAACAAACACCTAGAAATTATGGCATCAATATACTTAAAACGTTCATATTTGGAAGAGGTATGATGCCCCAGTTATTAGTGCTAGTTTCCCAAAAGATTTTTAAAAAAATCATGAACTAGTGTCTTAAACTGCTTCAGTCTGTTCTGTGTGCAACATAGTTCATTCTCACTGTGCTATTAACTTTATCTGTTTGAATGTAACAAAATCCTTATCCTTTTTTAAGCTGCCAAATGCTAAATATTTTTTTCCAGAGTTTTCTTAAAAAGTTGAGCTGGCTGTTTTATAATTTGTCACCTTTTGTCTTCTTTCAGCAGTATGTCATTAAGTCTTTAATTTGGCGTTTCCTGTTGTCTGCAGTAGGATATATGCTGTTTTAAATCCAAAGGATTGCAGACATAGATGGTGGGTAAAAAGCTGTGAACCATAAGTAAATTCGTATAAGGAACATACAAAAAAGATTGTTCTTCAGTCAGACTTAAGCCATTACTTTCTTCAAAAGAAGAAAAGACACAAGTTAAGAAAAAGGCACCGCCAAAGACCTTCTGCCCAAATGTGCATCTCCATGAAGTTTCCTGCTGAGTGCATATGAATGCCTGGCGATCTGGGAAAAAGATCCAAATAGGATTTCAAACATCCAAAAATTTTAACTCAAACATTTCGGTATTTCGCCATGCTGCTAGTCATTCATTCACTGATTTTTTTTGTCTTAGTTTAAAGAGATGTTAAACAAAAGGAGAAGAGCTCTACATGTATTTACATTCCAAAACTAAGCTCCCCTCACCACCCCCCTAGTCTGTCATCCCTTCATAGCTAAACAAACCGTAAAGTCTAGCCCCACATTCTCCAAGCAAAGTAACAAACAGCAAGCAAAGGTTGTTTTTTTTTAAAGACCAAAAGACCCAAAGCAGTTTCAGCCATTACAGCTCCTATGTTGTTTTGACTATGAAGGGCACCACATTCAGATAATATGTGCAGACTAAACTAGCTGAGGAATGGGATCAGTTTCTTTACTATTTTGGCTCTACTGATCTCTTTGTTCTTTGACAACCTTTCAGTCATGAGTAACCATTTGTACCTGATCACTAAGAGCTCCTGGTATATATAATATTGAAATGATACACTTCACAGTATAAAAAATGGGCTCATCTAGATTTAAAAGCATCAATTAGTGAAGAACAACCATAAGAATTCTAGAGCTGAGTACATGCAAAATCCTGGGGAATCACTGTAGTTCTGTTGTATGGGGGAGGGGAACAGATCATGTAGTGGGACTCTCTAACCCCTGCATACCACACAGGACTGCAATGACTTTCTGAAAGTGGGTGCTGGGGCCATGGCAGGGCCAGTAGGTTAGCAAATCTCAGCAAATATCCACCAACTACAAATTCCATATATGGAGAATGGTGGGCTGCTAGAACCAACTAGCAAAGACTAGTGGCACACAAGACTTAGGCTCTGCCATCAAATTGAAATGAGAAGTCTTTTCCAACAACTACACTGTAGTTTCCCTATAAAAAATGTTTATTTACTCAGGCTCAGCTTATAGTTTGCAAGCCTCATCTTTAAGAGTGATCCCCTACACATTCTGTATAACACTTTTTTTTCTTACTCTTCCTTGTAAAGCATCTACCTGCTCAATGTGGCACAAGATACAAGTACAGAAACAGATCCTCTCTCATAGAGCTTAAGCTAAATAAGCTAAAAAGACGTGTGTGCAAACTAATAGTCCAAGGTGTTTGTGGTGCCCGCGTTTTACTAACATAGGTATTCTTTAGCTGACCACATAGTAATAATCCATTTTAATTAAGGAGGTGAATGAAGACATCTTGGAAACAGGATGTTCCAGACGAAATAAGCAGCACAAGGCCTAACAAGAGAGAACCTATCCATTTGACACATGGATATACATATGAGGAACAGTGGGCTGCTACAGCCACCTAGCATAGACTAGCTGCATGTGTGCCTTTGGCTCTGCCATCAAATTGAAATGAGATGCAATACAGTTCACAGGTGCATTTTTCACATCAGTATCTTATGAGTGCCCTTCATTATATTTTTGTATATGTAAGCTATTTTAAGAGTTTTAATTTCAGCTTATACAGTTTTTTACTACGATATATATATAATTTACATAATACATACTGAAGTACCAAATCTACCAGTGTCTTTAAGGCCTCTTTTGATTACAAATAGCCTGTTATAAGCATCAGGTTTGAAATACAGACCAGTCAGAATAATAGGTTTGAATCCCAGCAGGATCAGCTGAAACCATAAGTCTGTGCAAAGAAACCAAGTTCCATGCAGTTTACTATGGGCGCCTTAGGTAAGATTTTGACATCCATTGCTGTCCATGCTCTTTGTGAACACTGAGGATACAATTGTATTTTTCATAATATTTGGGGTTAATCTCAATGTATCTGGTCAATATTCCACCTGTATTCGTGAAATGTGCTATACCATAGATATCCACCATCTATAGGAATCAATCCTATAGGGATGGCTGCATTTTTGCAGAGTTTCAAAGGTTTCTGAACTTTAAACATTTTCAAAAGCACACAACATACTATGTCAAGTCTCCCAAATCCCATTTTCAGGTGCAAGGTAAACATTTCAGAACCTACAAATGTTCAAAATATTAACCCAAAATTGATTTTGGAAAGGTTATAATTCCATTATTTTTTAAAATCTTAATTAACCTCTTAATATAAACCTACACTCCCTTTATACACAGGTCTATAGAGCTCCCCCCCCCGCAAAAATATACTGTCACGTGTTCAAAGAGGGCACTCATCTGAAAACGCAAAATTCACACAGTTGGCAATGAAGATCTGAACAAACAATGGCCAGGTGTGATTTAAGGGCTTGAGTACATGGGGAAGCCAACAAAAAATAAAGTTAAAAACATGAATTTGAAAACATAATTCCATACTAATTTGCCTGTGGCCCCACCTATGCTGCACTGAGTGCCTTTTCTGGCTTATCATAATCCACTTCTAAAGTGGACACAAAGTGTTAATGCAGAAAGAAAACTTACATATAGACAGCTATTGTGAAGTAACTAGTTTGGAATAGCTGTTGTGGATTATTTCCCTATATACGTAAAGCCTAAAATGATGCTTTTTTTTGGCAGTACTTTCTAAAATGACTTTGCACAGCTACTTGGAAAAAAATTCTGTGGATAGATCCAGGTATTTTTTAGTCAGATCTCTGTTAATTCTTCTATAACTTTAATTTACAAAATGTTTGATATATAGCTGTGGACTCTCCACTTTGCAATGAAAAATTGAGATCTAAACATTCTTTGACCCCAGGGGAGGCCAACCTGTGGCACACAAGCTGTAAGTGTCAGGTGCAGTCTCTGTGTGGCACAGGGCAGATCAGAGAGGAGATGGGTGGTATAGTGACAGATAGGGCAGGAAGCAGAAGGCAGAACAGCAGATCAGGCAGACAACACAAGCAAGAAGCAGAAAGTAGAGCAGCAGATAATGCAGGGGAAGAGGACCAAAGTGGCACTCATGGAGGTTTTTGGAATAATTTGTGTCATGCCTGCCAAAAAGGTTAGTCCCCACTGTCCTATTCTCTCCCTGGTGTTTCCCTACCATCTACCACACATATCATCATGCTTAAATTTGAAAATGTGCTATTTCCTTGCAATATTTTCAATAAATGGCAAAAAGGAATTTGCTATTTTCATTCAGGAAAAAAGGTTTACAATTGGAAAATACCTACAAAAATCTTAGGACTTGGGGAGAGGAAAAATGATGTATTCTTCTTACATACAGAAGGGGATTTTAGCTCTAAAATGGAATAAAAAACTTGGCACTCTTGTGTTAAACGCAGTCTGACAAAATTAAGCATACACAAACCAGTAGGCCTAGAAGAGAAGCACTCAAGAGTTGAAAAAGTTAGCAGCATTAGTCTCAGAATACCTTAAAATAATGAAAACATGCATGGTAAAATGAGAATTATGTAAGTACAAGCAGCAGCAAGAAGCTACTACCAAGATAACTAGGGCTGCTTGCAGGCATTAAAAAGGAAAAAAAAAAAATAGTGATTTACTTTAAACTTGGCACATTCCTGTGCCAAGCCCAGCACAAGCCCAGAAGAGGCTGAACATTAGTTGGACCCAACTTGCCCAACATCTGTATAGATTGGGCATTTTAGTCGACTTTTTTGGTGCTTTTATCTAATAGCTGATTGAATTAACAACATGGCAAGTGAATCAAATGGGAACTGAGTTAAGGACAACAGAAATCACTTCTATGCCCATAATTGGGCTCTATTTCCAGTGTGAGGGCTACACTTAGGTGTTTCGGTGCCCAAGAATGTGGAGGGGAGCCTAGTGGGATTTTAAAAAGTGCCCAAGATAACTGCCCTGGAGTAACTTTTCAGTGATGTAAGTCCTTGCTCCATAATAAGACTTGTCAAGGGTAAAGAAATACTAATAGTAGCCAGTACAAACAACATTAAACTCACACTTCTTTCAATACCTGTCCCCAGTACACCTTTCTCTCGGCCACATACCTTCCTCAAGTGTCACTCTGATGCTCTTCTCTGCCCAATATGCTGCTCTGCTTTCTACTCCTAGCTCTGTGCTCCCAGCCTAATCTATTGTAATCTACTCCCCACACAATTTGGTTCTTTGCTTCCTGCTTCCTGCCCTGCCTGCCATTTGTGGTACCTGTGCTGCAGGTTGGCCAACCCAGACCCAGGCCAAAGATCATTTAAAGCAAGGAAAGCAGCTGTGGCTGTAGTCACACTATTGTGTCTGTGACCTACCTGGGGTTCTAGTTCTGCATTTCATACTGATGCCACACACTAGGATGGTTCAAGCATGATGCTAAAAATGCTTAGGGATTTTGGCAGCAAGCCAGGAACAAATTACATAGAGTGAATGGTGACAACTGTTTTCAGAAGGATTTTCACATGGAAAACACACCCTCCTAACCCCAGGATTATTCTTTAACAAAATTAGCAGTCTTTACTGCAGACTACGGAGGTGCTACAGCTCTTCTAAAAATGGTCAGCAGTAGTAGTATAATAGAAAGAAGTAAGCAAAGTGAAATATAAGAATTGCAGCAATTTCCCTAGGCTATAAAACTATTCAGAATCTCCTCTATGATAAAAATAAATGAATTAGTTCAGAAGACGTCTACAGCACTGGAAAATCTGGTTTCCTAAAAATGAAGCTTCGTTTTGTGAAATCTCAATCTTTAACATATACTAATATCCATCTATCAATGTATCCCTGTTTAAGTAAAAGAGTTCTAATGGGAATACAACGTGAGGCTAACATGTACTATCCCATCAAGATTATTTGAAACATTAATGTGTGAAGCTGCTAATTACCAAAACCATCCTATACAGGCAAGATTTACCTTTTAGCACTATAAAGGAAAGAGTCAAATTTTCTCACTCACTTTAGACAAGCAGTTTACAATTTCCTTCTAATGACATATACTCACTATAGCTTCCATTAGTAGTCAACTACACATATTTTGGGTGCATTTTATAACAAGAAAAAGAACTTGAATTTGGTGAAGGCTCCCAGGTGAACAGCCCCATAGAGAAAAGCATCTATTTATCTACACATTGTATATAGTCTAGTGACTCAAAAGGCAAACTTCTTCAGATCATCCTGCAAATGTTGACTAAGTCATGAGAAAAGTGTAAGGTTTCCAAAACACACACACACACACACACATAAATAAATGAAAGATATTTTCTCTCTCTCATATTTATTTACATAAGCCCTGATCTGATCTGGGTAGAGCCCTAACTACCCTGGAGTCTCACTTAAAACTACATGGGTCTTCCTGAAAGGATCTGCAAGCACAACCAATATCCCATTCTGCAGGTATCTGGTCTAAAATATAACAAGCTGACAGGCATTCAAAGCAATTGTTCCATTGCTTCTGCCACATTTGAAAACTACTTCAGAGTTGGTAGGTAGCTGAATTTCAAATGCATGCCACTGGAGTCGTTTCAGAACCCAAATCTCTGGAGAAAATTATGCATAGTGTACAAAAAAGAAAGGATCAGGCTTTGTATTAGGTTCTCCAGTGTTAGAACGTTTTATCTGTGCAATTTCTAATGTATGCCGTGGAGTTAGAGGACTTTTCTCAGATGCACATCATACATGTAGAATGCAATGGTCATACTTACAATGAAGAACAAACATGGCAAAGGTTGTACTAAACCCCATTTCATTGTACCAGACTTAAAAAATACCATATTTATTTAAATACAAGATGAGTTCCTCCCCTCCACATGGGACAAGGAAACCTCATTAAATACACTATCATTAAACTCCTGCCAAAAGCAGCATGTGCTGAATATTGGAAGTCAGCTATGAAGTTGATTAAATGCAGCCAACAGGCAGCATGCCTATAAAACACATAGCCCATATTGGGCAAACACACTGATGGGAACTGGGAATGAAAAAAAAAAAGGGCAGTTGATCCCCCAGAACGGAACAAGCATTGGGCCTGGAGGTGCTATAATACCAGGCCAGTACTCAGAGAGGCCAGAGCCAGCTCCACATCTCCCTGATGCCTAAAATGCTGTTTTGTTTTATTTTGTTTTACCAAAAATGCTGATGACAACCTACCACAAGGATGGGTCAGTGTAGCCCATGTGAATAACATACATGGCAATGTCCAATGAGTGCAGTTCCTCTCCGTGCTCTTTTTCAAGTCATGGTGAGCTACTACATTTAATACAGTTCAACTTCCTCTTCACTCCCATAGCTCATTTGCCCCTTTCTTTTTCATTTCCAAGGATTTCTGTTTCTTCGCTAACCTTAACTGTCTATAGCAAACATCACCAAACAGGACCTCAAACATTTCACCCAGAATCCCTCTGTCACCCCATCTCCCAGCCTGGTGCATATTATTAGTGTGGCCCTGCCCTCCATGAGGTGAAGCTGCAACAGACTGCCCTGTGCCTCATCTTCATATAAATTTTTGGCGCATCCCAGGACTCGTGACAAGAACACTCAGCTCCAGTCATGAGTGGGGGCTAATTAGCACATGGATCCTTTGGTGGGAGGGAATATCTAGAGTGTACACACATAGTGAGCACTGATAAGTTACGGGGTCACCACGTCTTAAAACACTGTTGACTTTGGTGAGGCTCAGCCCAATGAACTATATGGTAAATCATGAGCCTTCTGGCTAATGTCATGCATAGTGTTCACTATATATAAGTGGGTATAAAATCACTGCTTAAACATGTGTTTATGGAGTACCTGTGCTAAAACTTGTAGCAGTTTCAAAAAAGGTAAAAATGTATGAATTTGGGATGAACTAAGTCTATGGGAATCTGTAGTAATTTGTTAACTGCAGGTATGTTTATTTCAAATTTGCCCCTCACTTCCATGTGCTCAGGGAGACCAGGGTTTGACACTAAGGAGGAGGGTAAGGGGAGGCAGGGGGGAAGAAGATTTATTTTCCCTGCTGTAGCAGTGGGAGGGGTACACATTCAAGGCAAACCTCCAATAATTAAATACCATCCCAGGGAAGTTTTACCAGATTGATAAATTTTCCATATAAAGACTCTAATTGTGGGGGCTGTCTTATATTTGAATAAATACAGTAAATAGAAAAACATTGTCTTAACATTTCTAGTCTCTAGGCGATGAACCACCTCTTTTCTCTTGCACGTAAAAGGTTGCTTGAGCGTTTTGCTTTCTTTGGCATAGACATTAGAATATTCACATACTATTTTATAACTTGTATGTAAAAGGTAATATGCTGAAAAACACAGCCAACATAATTCAGTATTTAAAAGTGTGCTACTATTATGACAACACATGGGAAGAAATTAATTCAATTTTATTTTCTCATGTTTCCCTAAGAAGCTACGGGTTTCAGCTAACCCCCTTTCCACTCAAATTTGGGTAGCAAGACACAGGAGTACCCTTAAGCATGTTTATCCATGCCCTCATCTACCTGAAGAGAAACACAGGAGAAGGCAGACGGTCTTATTCTATAGGTATAAGTCATGGGGGAAGGAGAACAGTGGGTGGAGCCAGAAATTGAAGGGGGGCAAATACTTTACGTGGAAACCTACTAACAACTTGATGTTAATTGTAACACAGAAGGGAGTTCATAGAATCCAGCATTTGAATACTGGATACTTACCCAGAGTGAACATTTTTAATATCTCACCATGATTGATTTATGCCCTGCACTGTACTCTTTTAATTATTATTATTATTCATTCTCTCCTTTCCCAGGAATGCTTATAAAACATACCATGCCTTGAAAATGCAAGTCCAGCATAAAAGAACAGCCTTCACTACCTTTGAATTATTTCGACAGTATTCTGTTGATAGCCCAGACAACTCTATTGTACAAAGAACAAACAATAAAACTGGTAATGCAGCAAAAAGATCTGTATCCGATCTTGTCTTAACCAGTCTGAAGCAATTCTGAATGGTAGATTCCTCTGGATACTACTTAAACTTTCTTAATGAATTCAGGTGTAATCCCTGAGGCTGTATAGCAAACAGCATATTTAGCTCAATGATAGAATATGGTATTTGCCAAAAGGGGATTAATTATGTTTAGATGTGTCTCCTAAAAATACCAGCAAGTCTGGTGTCTCTATTTGCTGCAGACTTGAAGAATATATTCTAACATAATAGTTAAAAATTTATGAAAAGTTACAAATCTGCATCATTTTTTTCACTTAAGCAAACCATTTCTTAGTACATCTTGAATGACTTATTTTTCATTTTGATTGGGGTACTGCCAGCATGATTTCCTGTTCTCACCTCTTCTGAAAAGGATGCAACACATGCTTTCTCTGACCTATAATAAATGCCAAGCAAAACATCTATGATCAACTCACAGACATGGAATAGAGTGCACATCTGTGACAGAAATAACTTCTAGTATCTACAGCCCTAGAAGAGTTAGGAAGTTCTATGCCAGCCTACATGGATTCTTTTACCGTCCTCATCACGATGGTGTCTGACCACACTGTCGCTATTTATTAAGCGAGACCAGCATTTGTCATGCATGGTTAGTTCTTTCTCCCGTCACCTCTTTATGGAAAAGATTGTGAGAGAAGTGAAATGTAGTTTTGACAGGGTGTTTAAGTACAGTTCACACAACACAACTCACATCTAAGGGAAGCTTAGATTTCTCCATCCATTTAGTTTAAATATTTCAGCCTATCAGCCCATACCTTCAAAAAGATGGACTGTAGGACAGCTAGTACGCACAGCATCTCCTAGTCTGAAAGACAAAGTTATTTTCTGCTGGATAGAGAACCTCTTTGAACACAAAAGGCCAAACAGTTTTACCTCAGGCAAAACTGAGAAATAATAGCTACAAATTTAAATCTGCAAACGATCATTCATTTAAGCAGCATCAAAATGAAATTTCTGTTTTTATTTCACTAGGGCTTTATATCTACTCTGTGTTTTGGGGGAAAACATTCTGAAAAACACCTGATACTGCATTTTAGGACCTGTAAGCTAAAATATTTCAGCTATTACAACTTGAAAACAAAACATTAGTTCTCTAAAAAGAAATTGTCAATAGATTGATAAAAACTACAAATGAAACATCTAGAAGACTCTTTAATGCATTCATTCTTGCATTAAAATTAAATGGCTGAAAAACTAAGATGCATCATCTTTAATTAACAGCAACCTACATCTTTTCAGAGTTTTATAAAGCAGCTTATTGTTCTGATAACCTAACAAGGTAAAGGGAAAGCAACCCAGGTTCAAGCCAAATTTCCCAGCAATGAAACTACTTAAGACATTCATCCATCCATCCGTCCCCCCCAACAGTCAAAACAACCACACATTGTTCCTATAGTCCACATACAGGATGCCAGGAAAGATTTAGAATGCTGTAAATTCAGTAGCAGAGTATGCTGACACTCCTTACTAATCTAAGAACAGATTATGCATTCCTAATCTATTGTGCTGTGAAAGAATTAATCAATACCCTTTCATATCTATTATCTTAAATGTTTCCAAGGGGACCATAAAGACATCAAGATTATAACGCATCAAATTTCTTATTTGATTACAGGTTCAGATAGATATAAAATTGGTCCTCCTAAACAACAAGGGGATAGACCAGAAAAACTGATGTATTTCTTCCCAAATGTATGAGTAATGAATAACATTAACGTGCAAATTAAAACACTAGTTGACAAATCTATCAGGTGAAGGATGGAAGAATCAAGGTGCGTGCTTCTAAAAAAGTTTGATTCTAAAAAAGTTCAGTATTTCATAGATTTCACAGACATTAGGGCTGGAAGGAACCTTGGAAGATCATCGAGTCCAGCCCCCCGCCCAAAGGGCAGGAAGTCAGCTGGGGTCATAGGATCCCAGCAAGATAAGCATCCAGTTTGCTCTTGAAGGTGTTCAATGTAGGCGCTTGAACCACCTCTGGTGGCAGGCTGTTCCAGACCTTGGGGGCTCGGACAGTAAAGAAATTCTTCCTTATGTCCAGCCTGAAACGGTCTTGTAGTAGTTTATGACCATTCAACCTAGTCGTCATCCCTTGGGGCACTCTGGTGAACAAACGTTCCCCCAGATACTGGTGGTCACCCCTGATAAACTTATAGGTGGCCATCAGATCACCCCTGAGCCTGCGCTTTTCCAGGCTAAAGAGCCCCACGACTCTCAGCCTGTCATCGTAGGGTCTGCTTCCCTGACCTCTGATCATGCGCGTGGCTCTTCTCTGGACTCTCTCAAGCTTCTCCACATCCTTTTTGAATTGTGGAGCCCAAAACTGGACGCAGTACTCCAGCTGCGGCCTCACCGAGGCCGAGTACAAGGGGAGAATGACATCCCGGGATTTCCCATTCTACAGTTTCGTTCACATAGAAAACAGACCGAATGGTACAAATGCTTAGATGTTAACATTTTTACATGAACTATGGTAACCTCGGCTTTTATACATTTTTAATTTATTAACATTCTGTTGTATTTTCGTTCCGAAAGCATCACAATTCAGTTTGGGTTCTATTTCTTATTTAGTTAGGTAAAGTATTTCCTATCATCTTACTGTAGAGACAAGTATGAAGGCAAGAAGATAGAAGTATGTTAGGAAACAGAAGGAAAAGGAAGCTATGCAGAAGCATCTTCTCATCTATTAATCTCTATTCCTCACACTCAAAGATGAACAAATATACTTGCATTCTGTAAAAAGAGATATATTTTCAGTTCCTGTGTTAATTCTGAAGCCAAACTGGTAAGTTCTAAAAGTAGAATCTCTTCTAGATCAAACAGAGGTTTCTTCAGTATTTACCCACACTGGAACAGAAGCTGCAAGGGTGAACAAAAGGGCAGCAGTCCTTATTTGTTTCAACACTATTGCTATAGGGAAAGGCACCTGTTAATGAAACAGGTAGTCAGGCAGGAGAAGCTATGAGATCCATGCTGTCTTTTATTGGAAGCACTGAATTAGTTTAATACATGATGTTTGACCAGCAATTTGCCCATGGTGTTTATTTATTGTTTCTAATGCACAAGTGCCTCCTGAAGTTACAAAATAAACTGGCTACTGGTTTATGAATGCTAATACATCAAGCAATACAGTGTTAAACATTACCTCTTTTTATTTTAATGTGCATACAGCAGGAAATTATTATTATAAGATGATTCTTCTAATCAAATTACTATATATATAATGCCCTAATTTTGCAGTTACTCTCTCACAGCTACAAGACACCCCTAGGTTGCTGTAAGAGAAGGGGATGGAGACATTTCAAAACTGGAACAAACAAGGACAGTACTCCATACTACCCACACAATCGAAGTAGCATAGCCAATAAAGTAATGATGCAACAATGTAAAACATCAAATCCAAAACTAACCAGTTTTCACTGGATAACCTTCAAGCTGCTAACAGTGGCCTGCAAAGGAGGAAGAACTGCATGTGAACAGTTTTTATTTGCTCCTTCATTATTTATACAGTGAGCCTGGAAGGTTTGAAAGAAAACATTATTTTGTTCCTGCTTGTTTAACTTAGAGGTATCAATAATATTAAAATTCACTTTCTATATTTGCTGGGGGACTCAAGAATTAGCATGGAAACTTGATGAGATGAAGCTTGAGTTATCCACAAGGATTTCCACCCCACTTCCCCAAGTTGACATGTAGATAAATGCATGATAGACATGCGTGATGGAGTTCAGCAGCAAGCCACAGCTTTATTAACTAACAAAGAGCAAGACTAACAGGGGCAAAAGGAACAGAAAAGCTTGACATGCTCTACTATATGCAAGACCCCATCAACTGGCTCTGTTGCCCAGCCAATGGAAAGGTGGAGTACCTGAAAAAGGGAAGGCCCCCCCCATTTTGTAATGTCTTCCCCTCCCACTCCTGGTCTTCATTCCCTCTTCTTCACCTCACCCTAGCTTCAGATGTTGAATTTTTTGCCATCCATTTAAAACTCTTTACCTCTGAATGTTGTAGGTATTCAGATCAGTCTGTAAGGAGACAATTAAAGAAACTTTGAATTGCCAAATCTCACAGGCTAGGGACAGAAGTTACACATAAACCAGTTTAAAAAAAAAAAAATCAGAAAATGGTTTAAACCCGTAACAGAACGGAAGTTCAGTGCACATAAATCAGTTACAAAATGGCTGAAACTGGTTAAAGATGAACTTGGTTGAAGGTAGTATCAGACTTAACCGATTTAGGTCAAACTGCTTTATGAAACTTCTGTCCTAGACCCCTTCTGATTCAAGTTAAATCACAGTCCCCCAGCATGCTTTCCAGCCCGGGGCAGTGCTGTGCTGTCTCCTCCAGCAGAGAAGGGTTTGGCAGGGGGAGGCAGGGAGGGAGGAGAGAGGCAGGGACTGCCTCTCCCCACCCCCAGGCAACCTCCTTGCCCCGAGTACAGAGCTGACCTGCACTGCTAAAAACTTACTGCTGGCTGTGACTGTGGACTACAAATCCCAGAGGCACCTGGAACCAGGAAAGGAAGTGACGAGCAACCCTGTAGAGTCCTACTGCTCTGATTCTGGACCTCAGGGGCAGCAGGAAGAGGAAGTAAACACACAACCCATGCTGGCTACATGCCAGAAAGCCGTGCTCTAGCACCCACCCACCGCCTGGGCTTCTGGACTGAGCTACTGCAAGTATGTGGCTGCGTTTCCTGAATCAAAAGTGAATGTCTCTCCAGCTGTTTTCAGTTTAATCTCTGCATCTTGGACTAACCTGTGAAGACTGAGTAACTCAGCCTCTGGTTTTTTGACTATCTGTACTTAGCCACAGTATTTCCCTTCATGCATTGACATCACATTAAATTTCCAGTCTTCAAAAAAATACTTCCCTATAATTTTGCTGAAAAACAAGAACCATTTCTCAAATGTGAAAAACATGGGCAATAAAAATAAAGAAAAAAATTCGGAAAAAAAGCCTTTAAATAAAATAGCTTTAAAATAATAATACTGGTACTTTTTATTTTAAAATGGACCTGCAAAGAAAAACTTCCTATAAAATATTCCACTACAAAATAATGTAGAGCATTGACATCACAAATTTATTTCCATAATTTATATTTTCTCCTCTGACCTAAACCAGGCTCTAAATTATGTCTCCTCTTTTGTGCAGTGCACTTTTCTCTGGATGCACAGATTCAGAACTCTTATCTGCACTACTTTCTCTTATGTATACAAGTACAGCCTCTAACCTTTACAGCACTCCAAAGTACATGCAAAATACTGGACCCTCCCCCCACCCTCAAATCACACTCCTAGCCCATCTTTACCTTACCTGGAAGAGGTAAAATAATCTCTCCCCTTCCAGATTATATGCTTTTATTTTATTTCATCAGCTACCTTCCCTTCACTGCATCACAGATGCTTACTTTCAGCTTCCATGTATTTTATTTAAAAAAAAAATTCTACAAAACTCAGCTACAATAAGATTTAGTGCCTTGGCTTATTTAGTATTACATTTTCTCCAAAAGTAAAACAGTAAAAGTAGTGGTTTTCTACAGAAATTCCAACTGTATGCCTGGTTTACTATAGCTGGATATTTCTATGAAACTACAAACAAATCAGAGACATAAGCAGTTTCTGAGCTCTTAGGCAATGGCTGGGCCAACAGCAGTGGTGGCTATCAATTTTGTGCACCATTTAAGTCTGCACCCAGGGAAGATGCCCAGCTGACCCACACACAGTTACACTACTGCTAGCAGTTATAGATCACAATCATTCCTTTCCACATTTTTTGAGAGCTATTATTTGTCTGCACACTCAAAAGGTCCTGCTTACATCATCTCATTTGTAGCTATAAGGTAGCAGTACCCTGGGCATGCTATTACACATTCTGACTTCCATATAAGCACAATCAACCATATTATGGAATTATGTGAAAACCACGTAACCATTGACAGGGCTCTGGTACAGTTCTGTAACTTCTATTTAACGTTGTTGTAACCTGTTAATTTTGGATCACAGATGGACCCAGAGGTGCTGAGTATGTGGGGGCCTGAGGACCCGAGCCTCCTTGGGAAAAGGGTTGTCACCTGAAATGCGTAAAACTTTCCACGTGTCCATCATCTAAGGCCCCCCTCAGCAAAAATAAAAGTTGGTGCCTATGGATGGATCCTGAGATATACTGCACTTGCTACACTTACAATGGGGGTGTCCAACTCTCACACTTTTTTTTTCATCCTTTACTTTTCTTTCTGTAGTAAGAGACTTCCATTTTCTCATTGTAAAGACCAGATTTTATGCTTACAGTCCTTTTTTTTTCTATGACACATATACACACTAGGTTTTCACAAATATTAAATAAAATTCTGAGTTAAAACTTCACCTTATCATTAAGGATGAAGTAATTTTATTCAGTTACTAAGTTAAATGGGCTGTTCTTTTTCTGGATACTGAAATGCACTGATCACTAAAATTCCCAAAGCAACAGCTGAATATATTCATCATGATTTTAAAACAACCCCACCCTAATAATAATGCCAAGGGAAAAAAAATATTTTAAAAAAATTGTAAAATGGAGGGGGTAGGGAGGGAGATTAATTTCTGTTTAGTTGAGGTATTTCCAAAATTCCTCTCACAATATTTCAATGGTATTAATTTAAACATTCTAGTTTTATTTATATTTAAATGAGGTTGAAGCAGTAAATACACTTAAAAATAGTAATTGGCCATTATTTTGGCAACTCTGTCGATATTCTAAGGTTGCATCTGCCTGAACCAAAATAGAAGAACTAGAGGAACAACCTAACAGACATTCATACCATATCATAAGAACATAAGAACTGGATCAGACCAATTGGTCCATCTTGCCCAGTATCCTGTGGCACATAATGGCAGAGGGAGGCTGAAAAGGAAAGTTTCATAGTTGGTAGGATCAGAAGGGACCTGAGCAGATCATCAAGTCTGACCCCCTGCCATGGCAGGAAAGAGTACTGGGGTCAAACGACCCCGGCAAAGTGTTCATCCAGTCTCCTTTTAAAGACCTCCAGGGTAGGAGCCAGCACCACTTCTCTTGGAAGTTGGTTCCAGATCCTAGCTGCCCTGACAGTGAAGTAGCACCTCCTGATATCTAGCCTGAATCTACCCTCTGCCAGCTTGTGACCATTATTTCTTCTCACTCCTGCTAGTGCTCGGAGAAACAGGGACTCTCCCAAGGCCTGCTGGTCCCCCCTGACTAGTTTGTAAATGGCCACTAGATCCCCCCTCAGCCTTCCCTTGTGGAGGCTGAACAGGTTCAGGTCCCCTAACCTCTCCTCGAACGGCCTGCCCTGCTGACCCATGATCATGCGGGTGGCCCTCCTCTGGACCCTCTCCATGTTGTCCACATCCCTCCTGAAGTGCAGCACCCAGAACTGGACGCAGTACTCCAACTGCAGCCTGACCAGTGTCACATAGAGGGGGAGGATCACCTCCTTGGACCTGCTTGACATGCATCTGTAGATGCATGACAAGGTATGGTTGGCGTCCCTGATCGCGTCCCCACACTGTCAGTCCATGTTCATTTTGGCATCAATAATGACCCCAAGACCCTTTTCTTCCTCTGCACTGATGAGAAGGGAGTTCCCCAGCCTGTAGGTATGCTGCTGGTTCTTCCTCCCCAGGTGCAGTACCTTGCACTTGTCAGTGTTGAAACCCATCCTGTTCTCATCCACCCACCCCTGTGACCTGTCCAGGTCCAATTGAAGCTTATTCCTCCCTTCTAGTGTGCCCACTTTTCTCCCCACATCTTAGTGTCATCTGCGAATTTGAACAGGGTGCTTTTTACCCCCTTGTCCAAGTCGCTGATGAAGATGTTAAACAGTGCGGGCCCGAGGACCGAGCCCTGCGGAACCCCACTGCCCACATCCCTCCAGGTTGAATAAGACTAGTCCACCACCACTCTCCGGGTGCGGCCCTCCAGCCAATTAGTGACCCATCTGACTGTGTAGGTATCGACGCCACAGTCTCCCAGTTTTTTAATGAGAATGGGGTGAAAGAGTGTCGAAGGCCTTCCTAAAGTCCAGAAAGACTATGTCTACCGTGACACCTGCGTCTAAGGATTTTGTGACCTGGTCATAGAAGGCCACCAGGTTGGTTTGACGGAACCTGCCTCTAATGAACCCATGTTGGTTGCCCCTAAGCATAATCTTCCCTGCTGGCCCCTCGCGGACATGTGCCAGGATAATCTCTCAAAAAGCTTACCCAGGATCGAGGTACGACTAACTGGCCTATAGTTTCCTGGGTCCTCCTTCCTCCCTTTTTTGAAAATGGGAACCACATTGGCCCTTTTCCAGTCCTTAGGGTTTAAAGTAAACAGGGTATAACCAGGTTTTGTCTACTGATCCTCTCCCACTTGCAGCCTCCAGCACTTAAAGTTTGAGGAAGCTTTGATTCAGAATGTACACCTTCTCATGTTTAATAGCTACTGACAGGGGTGACTAGTGCCTCCTGAGTCTGGGGGGAGGGCACAATTTGTGGGCAGGCCAAAAGCCCCATATCCACTCCTATACTTCTGTACCATGGCTTAGTGCCCCCCCCAATACGCCGCCGACCTGTGCAGCCAAAAAATTGCCCCATCCTCAGTGGTGCCCAGTTGAGGACCAATCTCAGGGGGGGGCACCCCCCCCGTGTCTCCCCTATCAGACGCCTGTGGCTACTGATGTACCTTTTCTCAAATAATCTGTCAGTTCTCTTTTTGAATTTAGTTAAAGTGTCAGTTTCAGTAACATCCTGGAACAATGAGTTCCATGATAACTGTAAGAGACAGTAAATAATAAATCACTATTTACTTTCTCTTTACCATTTACTATTTTGTGAACCTTATCATGTTGTCTGTACCCCCTGCCCCTCAAACACCTATTTTCTAAACTGAATAGGTCTGACCTCTTTAGTGTCTCCCCATATGGAAGCCACTCCATACCAAAAATTATTCTTATTGCTCTTCTCTGTACCTCCTCTAGTCCTTCTATATCCTTTGTGAGGTGTGGGTCCCAAGACTGGGCACAGTATTCAAGGTGTAGAAGCACCATAGACTTATAAAGGGGCAAAATGACACTTTCTGTTTTGTTTACAATTGTCTTCTTAATAATACCTAACACTGCATTTTTGACAGCTGCTGAGCTCTGAGCTGATGTTTTTAGCTATTTCCTGTGTGGTAACAGATAATGTACAGCCCATCATAGTGTAAATATAATTTGGGTTATTTTTGCCCATGTGCTTCACAATATACCTATCTATATAGAATTTCATGTGCTGTTAGTTGCCCATTCATGTAGTAGTGCAAGATCATTTTGTAGTTACTCAAAGTCCACTTTGGTGTTACCACTTTGAATAATTTTGTTATCTGCAAATTTGGCCACCTTGCTACTCAACCCACTTTTCCAGATCGTTTATGACTACGTTAAACTTCATAACAGAAAAAGATAAACACATTTTTAAATTTCCCAAGTAACTCAACATGGATTATGGATTTACTTCCATTGACAGAAGAGACACTAGGCTAGGGAACTAATTTGGTGAAGCCTGACACCCTAACGATACAGCACAACACTACGTGGCATTCTATTTAGCCATTAAAAAAATCTGTTTGTCATTTCTTGCTTTCCTTTTTTTTTGCCAGCAGAATTGAATGCAACACTTAATATTTTGATAACATCCCTGAGATGTATAATAAATTCCTCTGTATCATATTAATATCTTTGCTTAAAGCTATAATCTAAAGTCTGGCTTCTGCAGTCAAGCTAAATGAGAAATGTTCATTTTATGTAAACTATAGGATGATAGTGCAAAGTAAATCTTGTAGAAGAAAGAAGCTTTTGCTACACTTAGCAGAGAGGTATCCTTTAGAGTTAAAATCAGTTAAAACACAAGCCACAATGCTATCTCTGCCCTAGTGTAAATCATTTAGTGGATGAGCTAATAGAGACAGTTTAAGAAGTCTGGTACAAAACAGGTTTTTTTTTAATTAAGTCAATAAATCCCTGTGGATGATTTGGTAAGGGACATTAAATTCACATTCTAGGAGTAGAAACAATTGCTCTAGGCCTAGTTAGAATTGTAAGTGTGATTTTAGTGGTTTCAAGAAAAAACTCATGAAATCATTTCTAACTACATACAAGTGTATTATAATTATCAGATTCTATGAATAATCTGTGCTTTGATTTCAAGAAAATATGCTATTCCTTTCTTTATTCAGTTGTACACAGCATGCAGAGTACAAATGAATATTTTTCCAGCTGATTAGACACTAAGGCCTGTGGCACACATTACATTAATGACATGACTAATTCACTAATTACACCATAAATAACAACATGCCGTAAAATAGCAGAACAGCCACAAAGATGTTCCACATTTTATGACATATTGCATTTTACGTGGAACATCTTTGTGGTTGGTTTGTATATTACCATAAACTGAACATGTGACGTGCTGACTGTCAGTATGAGGACCCAGGCAGCACCTGTCTGGGGTTGCACTGGTAACATTACTGACAATTAATGATTGAATTGGAACAGCTTCAGTCCAAAGCCACCCCAGGAACCTTGCATTTAAAACTATACTGTACATCTGAAGTGCTGGGTCATGGCAAGCCCTGGGGCTCCCTGCAACCTGGCACGTCAAAGTGCCTTGCCCCACAGCTCCAATTGGAGCCCAGACCCAGAGAGTCCCAGGCTGCAGAGCAAGGCAAGCAACATAATCATTGGAACCTGGCACTTCGAAGTACCTACTATCATCCCCCAACCTCGGTCTCAAACCAGCCTAGGTCTGTCTAGGGCCAGGATGGCCAATTAGTTGTGTATTTCTAGTTAAAAAACTAAAGCAACAAGTAAAATTTCTGCCCCCTCCCCCCTTGATACCAGTGAGAGATTAAGGCAGGGAAATGCACTATCCCTGGGACTTTTCAATTGGACTATGGAAAAAAGTGGCACGATTACTGCAAATGTTCAGGATGGAACTTATTTACATGGCCAACACCAATTCCTGGATATGACGATAATATGGCCACTGTAGAAGGCTCAAAAGTATAGTGCAAACAATGGTTGAAGACATGAAGCAAGTGGCAAGGAAAAATGAGCTTCATATTGATTAAATTAACAGAGGGGTGTCCTAGTTTTCTCTTTTTAAAAACTGCGAATTCTCTTCTTCAAAAAAACCCAACAAAATTCTCTGATTAAAACCTCCAAAATCTGGGTTTTTCTGCAATTAAAATGAAACACCACGATATATATCAGTTGAACACAATGTTTTATTGATATATTTTCAATTTTAAAGCAATTTGGAAGCCTACCAGTGCAGAGCACACACCAACTGCTGAAACTTTCTTAGCCTGATGAAGGGTTTTTGAACTCGAAAGCTTGCTTAATAACTATTCTCCAACTATTTGGGTTGGTCTAATAAAAGATATCAAATTCACCCAAGGAACCTTGTCTGCCTCAATCAATATAATACATTCTAAATACCTATACACAATTTGTCGTTTGATTTGGGGTTTGTTTTGGGGTTTTTTTAATCATGGAAAATCATAGCTCCCCCTGTCACCTTCGCTCACCAGGATGCAGGTCTATCTGCCTCTATCTCCTCCACTGCTTTGTGGCACTAAGCAACCCTGATATGCTGGTGCCCTGCCTTGCCCTGCCCATGCTGTTGCCCCTCGCTCCCAAGCCACAGGCCCCTCCAGCCCTGCCAGTGCCCCTCATTCCCGACCCAAAGCCCCCTGTCCCTGCTGGTGCCCCTCATTCCCAACCTGAAACCTCCTGGTGCCCCCGCCCCCCAGGCCATGCTGGTGTTACTCACTTTCAACTCACAGCCCCCCCCATCCCTGTTGGTGCCCCTCACTCCCAACCTGTAGCCCCCTGGTGCTGCCGGTGCCTCACACTCCCAACCCACAGTTCCCTGCTCCCCACCCCCGGGTCCCTTACTCCTAAACCACAGCCCCTTCAACCCTATAAGTTCCCCTCACTCCTGACCCACAGCCCCCTGTCCCCCACCCAGCCCTGGTGGAGGGAGTCCCCAGCGATCCCTGTTTCACCTGGGCTGGAGTGCGGCAGCTGCAGCAGCACCAAATCATGTAAGCAGCAATGGAGCAAGTCCAGCCCTCACATGGGCTGGAAAAAGGAGAAGGGAGGCTTGTGGCACTCCCCTGTCCTGGCCTGGGGGTTCTACATCATGCCAGGCCTGGCCATGGCCCTCCCCTGGGCAGTGTCTCCTGGCTGCCCCATCTGTGTGAGCATGGGTCCTAGTACCGTCAGCCCAGCCACACATCTTCTTGCTGCCCTCAAAGGGACCCCCTGCCACCTCCTCCTTATCACACTGGAGGGGCAGATGCCTCCCCCCCACAGCCCCCGTACCTGGACGCCTTTCCCCAGTGTCAGGAAACACCTGCCCCCCCTCACACACCCCTGCCACATGTACGTGTGCATGCAGACACATGTGCACACCCCTCTTCTTCCCCAGCCCCCCAGACAGTCCCCAAGCCCCAGCCCCCCACAGACTACCCTTCATCTAGCTGCTGGGGCTGCTCCCACCACCCTGCCTGACTGTATGCTGCCTACCTGTGTGTGCATGCAGATGCACATGGCACCCCCTGCCTCAAGTTGCTCTCCTCCTGCTCTCTCTAGTCCCAGACCAACTCCCTGCAGGCTAGAAGGCTGCCAGACTTTTCTCCTTTAAAGAGGAAAATCTGTGTTTTTCTCCTTCAAATGAGAATATCCATGTGTTTCTGCACCAAATAGAAAACCCAGATCCCTGGTTATCGGTAACATATGGGATACATGGAATGGCTGGAAATCATACTTTATGCTAGATCTAATAAGCTGTAACATTTTAGAGTCAAGGCCATAAATAAAGGGGTAAATACAGTATGCTTCATCTTCCACTCAAACTACACTGTTCTTTGCAGCTGATTTGTTCCTGGTGAGAGGCAACTAGGTACATTCTGGATTCTTCAACATACTACTTTATATTCATAATTTTCCTACTCACAAATTAAATCTATCAGTTTAGACCAGTGTGACAGAATCTGTGGTCATGTCAGGGAGTTGTGCATCTGGGTGCACATCTTTGGATGAGTTTAGGACTTTGAAGCTCTGATATGGCTCACTGCATAGATGCAGGAGTGTTTTGACCCAAACCTGAAAGCTGGACATGGTACTACTAACTGCTGAAATTAATGAGACACACTGGGTCCACTGGACATTGGATGTGATATCTCTGTAAAGTATATCAGACCATTTTCAATAGGTAACTCTTAATTTTGGAACTTTGACTTCTCTTTTTGGGAGGGGGAAGTTGAAAAAGAAGGCCAAGGTAACTTATGCCCCATCTGGTAACCCCTGATATTCTAAAATGTTCTTGTTTAGTTTGAACATGTCAAACTTTAGGAAAGAAAATCCTCTGGGTTTTTTGTTTTGTTTTATAAAATTATTTTTGTGCATCATAACTTATTTTGCATGAATGCATATAAACAAAATATACAATCAGACAAAATGTTTTATCCTTTCTCTACCTTATAACCTTCTTAACTCAGATTATGTTATAAGATGATACTCTGCAGCAGACAGAAATACAGGAGTTGAAATGTTAGCTTGATGCTAGTGGAACTAAATGAATGATTCATATGCTGATGGCAATTCATTCAAAAGAGAGAAGAAAGAAAATATACAGTAAAATGGTATTAAAACAACTCATGATAAGCCTTGGATGTGTGGAGGGTTTGTTTTTTGTTTTAAGTTGTTCCTTTTGAAGCCAGATTCTCTTCAGACTTGCATTTTACTCCAATTACAACACTGCTTCCCAATTAGCACAGAGCAAACTTGATCGGTCTGTTTTCCTTTGACTAAGTCAGCCAACAAAACATTTGGTTCAAACAGCCTTTGCTTTGAAGAATCCACAGCCAAAAAAAGGAAGGAAAACACTAAAAATCCAAATAATTTTTTCTTGTCTCTTAGGAAAACTGTCCTCATTGTAAGCAATAGGAACATCATCTGGGTAACATAAATGTAAAAGAACTGAAGTTTAGAGTAAATTTAGCTTCTCTAAATACTTATCTTTGTGTTTTGCTCTTAGGTAGAACTATGTGGGGATTTCCCATCTAAACAGGTTTTCACTGGAACATACCAGTTAGTCAGAATTTAAACATTTTGTGAAAACATCTTTTAACAAACTGATGAAACACATGCAAAGACCTTACGGGTCCAGTTTCCAAGCAGTTTCATCATGAAACTGACAAACTTCGGGAGGCATTTTACCCTTGTGAGTATCTTGCTTCGGATATGATCTAACAGATAAACTGAAGAAACTGTTGCTTAAAACAAACCTCAGCACATTTACACCATATTGTACTATCTTTCACCTTTATACTCCCCAAGTGCAGGTAACTTTCTTTCCTTGTGTGTATGGTCATAGGGTGAGTCCCACCCCCTACCTCATTAACATGTCTACCTCATCATGGAATTGCCATGGGACTAGGGGCTTCAGGGCTTCCAGGTTTCTGGCTCAGATGACTCTAAGCCTAAAGAACGAGCTATCCCATGAGTTGGGAAGTCTAGGAATCTGACTATCCTGGGGCATCGTGGGGCTGCCTCACAGCTATGGGCCCACCGCAGAAAAGCAAAAAGCAGTCTGGCCAGTTTTATCATTGCAATTCACTGGTCAGCTGCAGTAAAACTGACAAGAGGCATGCCAGTTTTAGTAAGCAGCTGCCAAGGATCCCAGGGAGCATATTTAATTTCAAAACCACCATGGTTAGTATTTCCAATACAAAAATATTGTGGGACTTCAGTTCCACGAAAATTTGAGTTCTGAGCTTTTCATCCCAATTTGGTTAAAGTTATCCAAAAATCAGACAACTATTGTGAAAGAGAAATTAGGCTTTTTAGCCAGCTATATTTTAACCCTTGAGCCACCAAAATGTTTACTAAACTTTAATTGAAACAGCTCAATGTACTTGGTTATTAGTGCAATAATTCAAAATAAACATATTAAGCATCATCTATCATTCTAAATCCTATTTCCAGCTTCATTCAATATATAAGTCCTATCCTCCCCCACACTTTTTTTTTTTTTTACTAGGAAGAAGAAATTCCACTTTTTGAATTGGCAAATACTGATGTTCTCAATCTGTTCCGAAAAAGCAGCTACATCCAGCTGATTACTGACCTCAGTTTCACACGGACTAGCAACAGACTGATTTTGCTTTCAGGTCTGAAGAGTGATCCCAGAGCAAGGGAGACAAGTCAATTGATTAGGAAGGAGCAGTAAGAGCCACCTGACAATAGTTTTAGGAACACAGGATAGGAGAACCATGAAAGCATGCAGCTAGAACCCCAAAAGCCTTCAGTAAAGAACTGATATTCTTTTAGTAGTCACCATCACCATCTACATGCCTTCCATCCCATTGAAAGACTGTAAAGGAGAGGGAATAAATGAGAAATACTGGCCATATATGCCAAAGGGTTGTAGTATGTAGTAGATTTTTACTTCTGTTTGTAATTTAGAAAACTTGATAAAGAGGACAAGAGAAAAGGTTACCCAAATGACCACATTTTAGATTATCAAAAAGTTATATTAGGTCTTCCCATCTATCCTGAAGCCACAAGATTATGTCTTATATTATATATTCTAGTAATTTGCTCATTTGAATTTTAAAATGCCTTAAAGTCCTGAGGTTTCTACTGTTCTCCTACAGTCACAGCATAATTGTTTTAATTAAGAAGTTTTTCCTTATATTTAATGGAGATTTCCTTTTCCAGTTTCATCTTATCACTTGAAATTCTAGTTTCAAATCACTTGTACCAAAGTAATTTTACATGCCTTTAAATAGTCACAGTCCTCCACTATTTGTAGACAGTTGCTTCTCTCTTGCTCAGCATATAGTAAAATGACATTCTAATAATTTTTCTTCATAAATCAATCCCACCATTTTACTGACTGATTGATTTATTTACTGCCCTTCTATAAACTCTGCCAGCTTTATATGCACATGCGAGCGTGTTAGTTATCAGTTTGGAATGCTTTGCCTAAAATGGACCGAACAATTCCAAGCAGAAATCACCACACGTGGCCGAAAAATCTGTTGCTTACTGGTGATGTGCCTGTTACCCTTCTTGAAGATCACAGGCATTTTTTATTCCCTTACCTTTTGCTCCATTATTTCAGTACAGACTGAGGTTAGATTTACTGGAGTACTTCCTGGAATAAATATTCATCTTTCTGAAGATTAACTGCATTCAGAACTTCTTCCCATCTTAATACCTTATTTATCCAAGACTTTTCAAATAAGCATCTTCAGTAGATTTACTGTACACTAGTAATATTATATAGTATAATATTATATCATAATATAAGACAAACAGATGCCATTTTTAGGGATTGTCTATAGAGGCGGGCAATTGTTTCGGGCAGAGGGCCACTTACCAAGTTTAGGCAAGCTGTCAAGGGCCGCATGGGTAGCCCTTTCCCTTGATGGGTGCCCCACGCCCTGATCACCATCTTGTGATTGGAAGTCCTGCCCCCTAACCCCTGACTTTTGCCACCAGGAAGCCCTCCCCTTGCCCCCAGAAATACACCTTTCAGCAAGGAGTTTTGCCATCTCAGAACCAGAAAAATACCAAAAACCCGAATACCATATTCTAAAAATCAAACATCTACAACATTTATTAATTTGATTTCAAAAAATATTTTTGTCCTGATTTACATGCATTTATGTAGTGTACATAGAGGTGACTGCACAATAGCTTAAAATGAAGTCTTACTCTTGTATATTGTGGGGGGTGGAGGGTTGGGTATAGATTTTTGGGGGGCTGTTGGGGTGTGGATATGTGGAGTGTGAGTGGGTATGGGGGCTGTGTGTTGGAAGCACGGTGGCTGGGGTGTGTGAGGGGGTGTGGGTCTGGGGGCCTGTGTGTATGGCAGTGCAACGGGGGGGTGTATGTATATGGTGGGGTGTGTGTGTGGGACTCACTCTATGAACATACACACACTCTACCTCCCTCCACTTCACACACACATGCACATACACACACGCACAGTCTCTCCCTCACTCATTGCTCTCTCTGTCTTTCTTTCCCCCTCCCTCACTGCAGGGATGCACACGCACATACAGACACATACACATGCATGCACGCACTCCCTCTCCTGGCCCCAGGATACCGGTGCAGGCCATGTGCTCCCACCGTCTGGCAATGCAGCCAAGGGCCATGTGGTGCTGGAGCAGCCGACAGGCAGGCAGGGAAGCAGTGAAAGCTGCAGCAGGCAGAGGCTTCCGGTTGGGGGAGGCGGGGGTGGGTGCAGACTAGGGGGCAGGGCCTGGCTGGGCTGTCCTTGCTACTGAGTCCTGCTTGCTCCCGCTGGGTTCTACTGCCCCTGGCTTGACAGGCAGCCAGAAGCAGATAAACATACATTTTCTAAATTTTTTCAGGGCCCTTGCGGGCTGGATAGAATGGCTTGGTGGGCCAGATTCAGCCCATGAGCTGTATTTTTCCCCCCTCTTTCCTCCCAGTCTAGAAAAACTGTCTAAAAAGTTGTCTAAAAACCAGCCAAAAGATATTTTTATTCTTATTAATCAAAGTATGTCCATTACAGAAATGTCTCAGAAAAGGTGAAAAGTACTCAGAACTGAATACGTGGCAACCAAGTCCATGCTTTAATAAAGCCAGCAGTCCCACCAAAAGAATTTGTCTGCATACTGGCAAACACTTGGAGGCATTTTACCCTTGTGATTATCTTGCTTTGGCTATGATCTACCAGATAAATTGAAGGAACTGTTGCTTAAAACCAACCTCAGTATATTTACACCATATTGTACTATCCTTCATCTCTATACTCCCCAAGTGCAGGTAACTTTCTTCCCGTGTTTTACACACTTCTTCCTCCTCTGGATAGATTTCAACTATGTGACAAAGAAATCAAATGCTAAAATAGCAGCAGCTACATATCCTCTGTATGACAGTGTAATTTCTTCTGCCTTTAGGCGGTGTCTAGCACTGAAATCATAACCTGTTTACTTCTAGCTGGTGCTACATTACATTAAAGACTTAACTCTTGCTTATATAAAGTCTGCACAAACACCCATCTATTTGCATGGTTCTGCGTAGGAGATGGAATTCACATAGTCCAATTTCCTATTGCAGCCAGGCAGTCACACCACTGGGGCAGAACTTAACTGCTCGTAATAACCATCAGTAATTCCATCACTAACCTTCCTTGTTTCCATAAATTAAAGAGATAAGAAACCAAGCAACCTATATACATCCAGCCTCTCAATTTAGAATATAATCTCAGAGTACACGTTTTAAACATCACCATTTTTGAAGATTTTGTATCATTTTGACTCTAAAACTAAACCTCATTAACATGTCCACTTTGGCAGGCTAATTAGAATGGAAATTTGTCTTGCACGTTTATTGTGGACAGCCCAAGTCTGAATAAACATAGAACAAGTAGGACAAAAGTTTGAACTATGAGGAGCACAGAAGTAAGAGCAGAGTAAGTTTGTAAATGCAAACAGTGAAAAAGGAATGTCTAGTTGTCCACTGTAGCCGTCACAAGGTACTAGTGGACAAATGACTAAAGATGGAAAGGAGTCAGCAGGATTTTTTACAGCTGACATTGGCTAGAAGAAAACCAGCACCTTATTTGCAGCCCTGTGAGGTTCAGCACACACAAGCTGGTGCACTTCTACTAACTTTGCCCTCTTTGTAGCATCGGTAACAAAGCAGTTCTTCCTGGTGCTTTCTGCTACAAAGCCCTGGATAGCATCTAGCTGCTGTCAAAAAATGCCTCCCACTCTTGTGGGTCTCAAGAGTTTTAAATTATACTTGTTGGAACAAAAATGGGTCTAGTATAAATAATTCCTCTTGACCTAAGAGTTAGAAATAAATTGAAAATTAAACCAAAACCAAGAAGCTGAGCTAGAGCCTAGAAGGAATAGCTCTACCATAGAAACTGGCTGATCACAATAAGGTGAAGTTGCACTAGTGAAGAAACATGAAAAATAAAGTCCCAAAAAAGGCCTACTTTAGATGCAGACAACACCAGTAATAAGTGGTGCCTGTTTAGAATATCCCCAGATGAACTTAGAGAAAACAAGGCACAGTTCAGCATGCCTCCAGGCAAGGGTGTAGTTGCCCAGATTACTGTCAAAAGAGAGGAAATGAGGTAGTTTAGGCACAGCAGATAAGAGGCAATTCCTACCTGAGGGTAGGAAAAGGACTACTTCTGCATGCATATATTGTAATCTCAGACAAAGGACTTAGTTTGTAGCCTGCACAGCGTCAGCTCAGAGAAGAACTTGTCCCTGGGAAAGAAACATAGGGCTATTCAAAAAGGAGCATTGTTTTCCTTATATACACAGCTCAGGGATAAAAAAAAGCTTCCTTCTGACACTGGGTTCCAGCAACAGGTTGGGGACAAGTTGTGGAGAGTGGAGGGACTGACAGTGGAAACAATTCAGAAAGGAATAAACAACCTACACTATATATAAAGTTCCCAGGTAAATTTAAAGTTAATGAAGTTGGTGCCAAATTACACAGCATTTTTCTTTGTGTGTCTCTGGACCAACAGGAAACTAAAAAATGCCTGATCACATATAGAGACACTTCACAATGCAGATGCATCTTTACAGATCTGTATTTCAGTCCTTCTGAACTGCTCATAAACAAACACAGAATTTGACCCTTTTTTTAAATTAATTTTTCATATATAGAACATATGAATACCAAAAATTAATATGAAATAAAAATTCCATATTCTTTAAATGGTTTAAAACTATACTAAATAAAACAATCCTGTTATATTTCAATGCATCCTTGGTTTTGACCCAGGTTCTTGTAGAACCCTTTTAATAAATTAGCTTTATTGTATTTTGCATGCTTATGATGTCTGTTTACAAACGACCACTCCTTGTGGGTACCTTCCTTGCATTCTTAAACCAACAAAACAAGTAACCAAACAAATCTGCCCTCACATAATTCAGGAAGATTAAGAATTTTTCCCAGTACTTTTGTCCTGCTATTCTTTAATCCTATTCCTATCAGTCAATACTCAGCCTTCTTCCATCTCAAGGTGTTGAGGATAATTAACCCCTTGCCTGCCCCCTTTTAAATCAAGATTATCAGCTTGACATCTGTGCCATGATAAACCTCATAAACAAGGTGTGAGAGGTCATCCTTAAATGGCAATGCAACTCTATAAATTAGATCAAGTCTGTCCAACTGGCAGTCAGTTGGCCTCATGCAGTCCATGTGAGGTTAAATTGCAGCCCCTAGGCTCCCACCCAGCCACCATTCCCTTTATCGTTCAGGTTGGTTACAGCAGCAGCTCTCCAGGCTCTCCCTCCCTGCTCCACCCCACAGTCAGACACCCCTGAATAAGATCACAGCATCAGCATAAAAATAACTTGAAAATACAATATCTGAAGACTACTCCCATTTTGTTCCAGGACAAAAGTCGAGAAAAATTGATGTTACTCTCATACCACATTATACCCCTCTGAAATAGCCTTCTTTGTAATACGCTCTGAATCTAACTCCTTTTTAAAAGCTGCAGCTATATCAGCCTAAGACATCTGACATGCACAGCCTTAATTTAACAAAAAAGTCAATCCATTTTAGTGAAAGCGCACTTCTTGAGATTGAACAGAACGCCACTGTCAAAGTTTTTAACTTCAGAACTACAAGGCTAATCCTTTGCAATCTGGCATGCTCCAACTAAGCCCTAATAAATAAAACAACTAGAAAATGAAAACAAATTTCCATTTTAAATCACTAGGTCACAGGTGGCATGCAATGTTTATGATCAGGTGTTTCCAGACTAAAGTTGACCTAAAGTCTTCTATACTGCCTATTAAAAATTGAGGTGTGCACCGACTTCTTAAAAATGGTGTTAATTTTTCAAGGTTTACTGACTTCCCGGTTATTCTATTAGGCTACAGATGTCTGATTTTAACCTGATAAATTTAGGGAATTTTGAACATGCACATTAAAACAACAGTAAATCGTACAACATGAGCAGAAATACAGATATGGAGACATCAGTGCATTAAGTTTTGCCTCAGTAGAGCAATAACATTAGATTGTTAATGAAAATAAAATATGGCTGTTCAGTATTATTAGAGATGAACACAACACAAAGAAAACAATTCAAAATCCCAAGCACTATAGTACTGTGGCTCATATCAGTTAAATTCCAGGTTAAATACAGGTTTATTAAAATCTCCCAATAAAGTTACTATTAAGAGATTCACACCCTTCACTGTATTAAAAATGGACTCTTATGTGGTAACAACACTGCAATGGAGATATAACATGGCTTGCATCTTGTCAGGCTTTTTATATTAAGTACGTTCTTTCTTGAAATGTATCGATGGCAAAAAGGAGCAGAAAAAGAATTCATCCACAAATTACAAAATAGTAGTCAAAATTCTTGATACAGGACCACCTTACTGGTGAGCATTCCTGCACCTGGATCACAGGACTCAATAATTAACATCACGGCCCTAACACTGAGTAAAGCCACAGCTTTCATCTATTTCAGATCATCCCTTCAAAGCTTTATAATAAGATTTACTTGCACTAATTAACAGAGATGAGAGTCAGTTAGCTTTTTGCAGGCTGCCTATCACATCACATGGCACCTTTGTTTGCCATGATGCTATCTGAAAGCGAACTAGATCAATTAATATGACAAAATTTTAAAAATTCCCTAAAGACCCATTTTCAAGACTTTAGTCGCCAGTATATACCAAGGTCTTTAAACTCAATCAAGACTTATGATTGTGAAAGAATCTCAAAATCAACTAGCAAAAATATTCTGTAAAACACAATGATTCCTCTCCCCCCACCCAAAAATACAATTTTCAAAGCCACCACAGGAAAGGCAAGGAAAACAAACAAACAAACAAATCTAACCTCCAAATAATTGCACAGTCCTTGTTGCAACAATGAATGAGGATAGTCCTCACTGAAATAACTTCACTCTACCCCATTTCAAGAGGCATACACAACACTCCAGGGCAGCCTTCAACATTAGTTAGCTGAGAAACTGACATGATTTTACAGACAGACTAAAAACTAAAATATTAAAATAACCAACATTTTGGTATTTACTTATCCTACTTTGACTTTTAAAAGCACATTTTCATCTTGAAAGCTAGACTGGTCTGGCAGATTAGATTTCATGGGCACTATAACCATACTTATGCTTTGCCAGATGTTGCTCAACCCATGGGAATCTTCTACGTTTCAAACAATGGCACTGTTAAGTGTTCAAACGGCACTGCCATGAACCTCATCTTGAGCAAAGCATGCTCTTCTGCCTTGATTCCTTACAGAGTTAATCAGTAACTAATGGCGGAGAAGAAAATTTCTGTACAGTATGCATTTGTGACCAAAAAGGCTAGGTGAGCTGAGTTATGGCCAGGAGTTCTTCTGGGAAACATGCTAGAGGGCTCAGTGTGAACATCTTTTGCTGCAGATCAAAGGTCAACAACAGGTCTGGCCCATGGAGCCACTGGATCTGGCCCATGGAACTGGAGGACTGTGCCTGTGCCCATGCTGGGGGGTGGCGATCAACAAGGACCTCTGCCAGGGCCAGACAGCCTCCTGCTATGTCTGCACCAAAGCTGCTTGTCTCCACCCTCCTGGGTCCAACATAGGCTGGGTGGCTTCAGCAGTGCATCAGTGGCAGGGGTCCTTCCCTGCATCTGCACTGGGGAAGGGCAGTTGAAAGCTGTACCTCTGTGGCTGCCACCCCCGCTCCCCTTGCTCCCCAGTTGCAGCTTCCAGTGGCAGGACCAAGCATCTGCAAACTGCATCCTTGCTGCTGTCACTTCTCCCTTCCCTGCAGCTGCAGCATGGGTGCAGCGTCCAGCTGGTGGGGAGCTGCACTGCAGCGGGGGAGGGGAGGGGATGGGAGGGTGATGAGGGGTAAAGGGAAGTGAAGAGATGTGGCCGCAGCACGTACACACTTTGCAGATGCCTGGCCCCAGTGCAAGTCCCAACAAGCTAGAAGCTGCACCCAAACCACAGCTGGAGTGTCAATGAAAGTTAAGGGACCAGCTAAAATGATGTTAGGTGCTCAGAGACTGTGTACTAATATGCTGGTGGAAGCTGAGGTGGTACAGTAAAGATGGTTTGAAGTGGAGCTGTCTGCTGTGCTGTTTGGGACATTGACACTACTGCCCACTGCCCTCCTTCAACAGCCAGGGTCTTGAAGCCATGCCAGCACTTGGCTGAAGAGGGTCCTACAGAAGGGAGACTGGACAAGGCTTGCTGGGGAGTCCTTAAACAGAGTTTCCCCTCAAAGGCAGGGATCCATGACAGGAGGATGTCTGACATAGTTAACAATATTAGTCTGAAGTCAAGTAGAACAGAGGGTAGATTTCCACCTTATAGGCTAACCAAAGTAGATACAAATATGTAGCACAAGCTTTTGTGAGCTGAAGCTTAGTTTGTCAGATAGTATAAAGCCCAAATGTTATGACAACATGAAGAGGCAGACATGGTTTCATAGTTTCACAGTTGGTAGGGTTGGAAGGGACCTGAGCAGATCATCAAGTCCGACCCCCTGCCATGGCAGGAAAAAGTACTGGGGTCAAACGACCCCAGCAAGGTGTTCGTCTAACCCCCTCTTAAAGACCCCCAGGGTATTCAGATATATTTTATTAGACCAACTCAAATAGTTGGAAAAAATCTTCTTTGCAAGCTTTTGGGTACAAATACCCTTAGTCAGGCTGAGGAGGAGTCTGCAGATGGTATTACAAGATGATATAAAAGACATCAGATTTACCCAAAGAACCTTGTCTGCCTATGTCCTTAGACCAACACAGCTGCAACCTACACCCATGACAACATGAAAACTTTCACATTTAAGTATTCAAATAAAAAAATGCCAAATTTAAGTTTGAACATAAAGACTTAAAACAGTCTCCTATATGTATGGACATAAACATATAATCTTAAGTTATATGTTTATCTATCAACCATACCTTTTCCTACTTCTACAATTCTTTTCAATTTGTCATAAATCTTTAAAATTTCACTGTCTGACATTACATGCGTCTAAGCCAGACAGTTTAAATAGCTGAGACTGCAGAACTCTATTTTATATTTTGAATGTTTCCCCACCCCCCACCTTTGGGGAGATACTTTGTATAATCATGGTATTGCAAGCATTTCACTTTGTTATTTCTTATTCTTGTCTGAAGTGTAGCTAATTTGTATTTTAAACCTCAAATATTAGCCAAATTCTTGAATCAAACTGAAGCATTACTTTTTTCAAATGCCAGAAAAACTTCTGATACTACAAAACTATTTTCAACAAGCCGGACTATGCATACACAACTAGTACCACTGATGTGGAAACCAATATTTTCAATTAGCAAAGTAAAAAACTTTTTCCGCATGCTGATACAAAAGCATGTATGCATACTACACATTTAATCACAAATAAGATACTAACAACAAAATACTTTGAGGAAACAGTGGTAATAATGGATGTAGATAAAATAATATGTGCACGTATCCATTAAAGAAAAAGGGACAAGAATTAAGATGGCAAAATCTGTAGTTGAAGTTAAACTGCTTAGGTTAGTAAACACTGGAAGGAACTGTATGATAAATTTAGAGAAATCTTGCTGAACTAAAATGTATGGCCAATGTGGTTGCAGATTAACTTAATAAAATCAAATGCAAATGGAAAGGAATAATTTTAATAACTGACAGTCCTTACGAGCTTCTAAGTTAACAACTAACTTAGAAAAAAGAACCAAGAATCACTATAGGAACACTTGACTGAAAGGAAAAATGGGTCAAGTCCTATTCTCAGCTATCACACCAACAATATCAAAGATACTTTAAGCTATATCTTAGAAGTAGTTCAGTTTCCTATCCCTGCTATTCTGGGAAGGCTGTTCCAAAATCTTGTTGCTTTGATGGTTAGAAATCTGCTTTTAATTTCCAGACTGAGTTTATTCATACTCAGTTTTCAACGCACTTGTTTTTGTGCCAACCCTGTTAACTTAGGCAGTTCTTTTCCCTACTCAGAATTTAGCCCTCTGATATACTTAATGTCAGACTCCATTCTTGGCATTCACTTTACTAGGCCAACTTTGTCTAAGCTTATCTCCATGAGATTAAATATGTTCTCTATTTCTGGATCTTCCTAGCAGCCCTCCTCTGCACCTGTTTCAGTTACTATTCATCTTTTTTGAATGTGGGTGACCAGAACTGTGCAAAGTATTCTTGATGACTTACCAGTGCCTCACACAATATGGCTAGGAACAGACATTGTATTTGTCCCTGGGTAAATTGTGCCTTTGTCCCAGAACAAAAATCTCAGGACTGCCCTATAATCATGTCACCCTTCTAATCAGGGTTCAATGAGTGCCTGAATGCACTGCCACTTTTCTGCCTCAGATTCAATGATGCAATCCCTAAATAACTGTACAACCACACTTTCCTGAGCTAAACTTACTACTTCTTACCTGGGAATTTTTTTAGGATGCATCTCAGGACAATGGACATGGATCGCTGCATGACTGCATTTTGTCCTAAGATAAAACGGTTTATCCCAGGATGCATGTGATTTGTGTTTGCAGCTTACCACTAGTCCTTTCTGATCTTTAGTGGAAAAAACATTTTAAATGAAAGCTCCGATTGTGTATGCCCTTTTCACCACCTTGCTAGCTTAAAATCATCCTACAGTTAACAAGCATACCCAAGCCTTTCTCCTCCACAAGTTTTTCCAATTGACCAGTTTTCAGTTTAGCGGTAACAACAAAAATCACTGCCCTAAATGCCTAATCTGTATAGTATTGAATTTCCATCTGATTTCTGTTAACACAAGGTCATCCAATTCTTCCTGTATGATAGCCAGATACTCCTCTGTGTTGCTGATTCCTCCCAACTTTGTGTCGCAAACAAATTTTAGCACAATCCCACTTTTTACGCTACTGCCATTAAAATAAAGAAGATTGGATCCAAAGTCAATTCCTGGATAACTCTAATAACAACATCCTTCCAGCATGGCACTTTTCTTTTCAACACATCCAATCTTTCTTCTGATCCATCTCTGGATGTTGATTTTGCCCCAAGCAGATTCTGTTTCATCTATTAAATCTGTTTTTCTTCCTTGGCAATCTATCATGTCATCAACATACAAAGCTAACCCACTACCTTAAATTCTATCTTTCCTTAACAATGCACATGCTTCAACCTGACCTAAACTCCTGCTACCTGTCTCCTAGCAACCTTCATACCCTATACAAGTAGTTCATAGTCCTGTTTTTTGTTGCCAAGGTTCTTTGTATGAAATACATACATGTGTGTTGCTTCTTCCTCATGGCATTCAGCTCCCTAGCTGAGTAGAGCATGTCCTTTCCCTATTACCTGAAAACTCCTCATCAATACTGACATTTTCTCCTTTTTGAGCACCCTCGTACCCTCCAAAATTCCTTTATCTGTTGTCATATCCCAATTTACTTGATGTTCCTCTTGTACTGTACTACAACCAGCAGTGGCAGTTACATGAGTTTTTCACAGACGTCTCTCTTCACTGAGCTGTTCTCCAGATTGAGCTTGTCATTTATTAAACTGAAGAAATGAAGATTTCTGTTGAATGTGCAGCAACAATATAAAAGGCAAACGGATGTTGGGATGCACTGGCAATAAGTAGAAAATACAAAAAGAACAAAAAAGATGAAACCCATTCATTTGAAGTACTATGTTCAGTTCTGGTCACATGGGAAAAATTTCGAGAGCTCAAGTATTTAGGAACCCATGTATACCTGCCACTGGCTGGCAGATTCCTAAATGCTTAGATGATTTTTCAAAACAGGGCATAGTACCTAAGCCACTTGAGGAACTGTTGAAAATGTTATCCACTCTCTTCCCAACCCTCCATGAAAGAGGTTATAGCGCACGCACACACACAATCACTTGTAGACAGATGACAGAATGATCAGGGACATAGGGAAGACTCCATTATGAAGCTAGGTTGAAAAGATTGCAAGAAGGCCCCCTCTACATGTTACAGGTATTGTGCAACTGACTGACCCACTGCATCAGAGTGGCAACAGCACAGGCCAGTGGGTGGCGGTGCTCCATCCCCCCACCACATCAGTCTTGACAGACAATTGGCTAGTCTGAATAATATAAGCAGACTTTTAGAAGATCTTGAAGGTGTATGAAGCCTATCTTCCTAGCAAAAGTTAGGCCTTTAGACCCTTTACTATTTGGAAGTTCTAGGCAAAGGGCCACTAGATTTTGAAGGAAGGGCTATTTGACCAGCCAGCTCTTTGTATTCCTTAGAACTCGGAGAGGAGCTCAGGTCCTAAGGAACTTTCTCCACAGAAATGCATTGAAGACCTTCTGGTATTCCTCAGTCACGTCACAGAAGTTGCTAATGGATCTGAACCACTAACAGCCAGGGGGGGAAAAATAGTGTGGGGAATCAGGATAGCCAAGGATACTTAATTTCCAAAGCTCTGCAACTCTGCTGGATTGCAAACAGTTGCACTTTTTTGTCTTGCAGTTTTTATTTTTAAAAACTAAACTTGGAGGTGTTTACATATATATATATTTAATTTAAACCACAGGTGGAAGCAGCAAGAATGCTATTTATTTCATTAGAAAACCAGAATATCTCATTTTAATGATACTAAGAAAAGATAACTTTCAGCAGTATATTCCCTGCAGCCCATTACTTTTACATTATATATTCCAAAATGATAAATCTAAAGCAGAGTAAACAAATTATTCTGAATGCAACAAGCAATGACATCTCTCTTCTGCAACGGCCATGATAAAGCTTTAAGCTTACAGAACTATTTTATAAACTGAAGAACTCCTAACACTTTTGGCTCCTCAAATGTGTGTGAAGAGCTTGATAAACTAGTATGCTGTACCTCACAAACCAATATATACTCTCCACTTGGACACATTCTCTGCATTTGACATTTAGCCATGGCTGCATTCTAACAGAATAGTGATACACATGTGAAGACAGCCACAAATAGGAATGTAAGAGAAACCAATTGGCACCCTAAGTGAATGAGGGGACCAAGTACACACTTAGCAAAGTTGGGTGGAGTTGAAAACACTCTAAAGCAGGCTTGTCCAACATACGGCCCACCAAGCCATTTTATCTGGCCTGCAGCGGCCTGTTACCACGGCAGTGAGTTCCCGCGTGGAGCTGGGGGTGCCTTGGGGCCAGGCCAGGGTGGACGGAGGCACGGGGTAAGCTCCCATGCGGAGCTGGGGACGCCTCAGGGCCAGGCCAGGGAAAGTTCCTGTGTGGAGCTGGGGGCGCCTCAGGGCCAGGCCAAGTCAGAAGGAGGCATGGGGTGAGTTCCCGTGCGGAGCTGGGGGTGCCTGGGGGCCGGGTTGGGGCTGTGTGCATGCATACATGCATGTGCATGTGTGTGTGCTTCCCAGCACATCCCAATAGCTGCTTTGGCTCTGCCTGCTGCAACACACATGTGCACATTTCCAGACCCATTTCATTGTCGCTTCCTGCAACTTCATTGGTGTCAAAGGTCATGTGACATCACTTCCTGATGTGATGTCACTTCCTGTGAGGTCTTTGAATATGGCTCGCTGGCCCACTGGGTGATAAAAAGTTTGTGATCCGGCCCCACATTCAAAAAGGTCAGACACCCCTGCTCTAAAGAGTAGTAGGATAATAATGACCTGGATAATAATGACCTGGATAAACTGGAGACATAGTCCAAAAAAAAAATAAAAAAAAAAAATCAATCAATCAGATGAAGTTCAACAAGGACAAGTACAAAGTCCTGCAGTTGGAATAAAATAACTGCATGTACAAATACAGACTGGGGAATAACTGGTTAGGCTGCATTACTGCAGAGGAGGACCTGGGGGTTACACTGGACCATAAGCTGAACATGATAAAACTGTTATTTTTGCAAATAAAAAAACAGCATTCTGAGTTATATTAAGAGGAATTTCTTTTGCAAACCAAGGGAAGTGATTATTTTGCTCTATTCATCACTGCTGAGGGCTTTACCTGGAGTACCAATTCATAAAATTAAACGTATATAAATCAGCGGGACCAGATAATCTTGAGGGCTAAAGGAGCTGGCCAAAGTTGTTGCAGAACCCCTGGCAAAATTCTTCCACAACTTGTGATGCTCTGGAGAAGTCCCTGAGAACTGGAAGGGGGCCAGTGTTGTGCCCATCCACAAGAAGGGCAGGAGGAAGGACCTGGGTAATTATAGGCCAGTCAACCTAACTTCCATCCTAGGGAAAATTCAAGAAAAGTTCATCAAGGAGTCTGTCTGTGATAAGCTTGCAGAAAGTAAGATTTTGAATGACAGCTAGCATGGCTTCGTCGTGGGCAGGTCTTGGCAGCACCAAACAGATTAACGCCACAAATAAAAACGACCTGGGAGTAATAATAGACCACAGAATGAAGATGAGCTGTCAGTGCAATGCTGTAGCCAGTAGGGCAAATACTACTCTGGCATGCATCAATTGATGCATCTCCAGCAAAATCAAGGCGGTGATTCTTCTGCTTTACTCACCATTGGTGAGATCGCAGCTGGAGTACTGCATCCAGTTTTGGACACCACACTTTAACAAGGATCTGGACAAGCTTGAGAGAGTCCAAAGAAGAGCCACCTACCTGTATGATCAGAATCTTAGAAGGCAAAGCTATACGAGAAAAGGCGGAGGGATCTGGGACTCTTTAGCCTGAGGAAAAGGCAGCTGAGAGGGGACCTGGTAGCAGCATACCGCTACACTAGGGGAGTGCATAAAGGGCTCATTGAGCAACTGTTCACCAGGGCACCCAAGGGGAAAACCAGGAGTAATGGCCACAAACTCCGGGAAGATAGATTCAGGCTCAACATTAGGAACAACTTGACAGTCAGAGTGTCCAGACTGTGGAATAAGCTCCCTCCAGGACTGGCGCAATCACCTACCCTGGAAATCTTCAAGAGGAGACTGGACAGTCACCTTGCTGGGGTCACCTGACCCCAGTTATCTTTCCTGCTAGGTACAGGGGGCTGGACCCGATGATCTTCTGCGGTCCCTTCTGGCCTTACAATCTATGAATCTATGACACTTGGCTAGGATGGTTTAGTCAGGGATGATCCTGTCTTGAGCAGGATCTGGACTAGATCAGTGTTTTCCAACCAGTGTGCCAAGGCACAAAAGTATGCCATCAGAAATGAACAGGTCTGCTGCAGAATTGAGCTACAATAGGTATGAAGATGGAGAATGCTTTAACAGGTGTGCTGCAGAAAAATTGTATTAATGTAAGTGTGCCTTAGACTGGAAAAGGTTGGGAAATACTGGGCTAGATAACCTTGTGAGAGGAAATCCCTTCCAGCCTACTTTACCATGGTCCTAACTCTCCCTGGAAAAGTGGTATTGACTACTTCTCTCCCCTCACTGTTAAATTAACCTGAGGTTGGCACAAATTTGTCCCCATGGCATTCATCCGACTGTGTGCCCTGATCAAGACAAGCATTTTCAGCATGTTGATGGCAAATGCTCATCTCAAGGGTGAACTATGTTTTCATGCAAAAAGATTTGGGATTTAGTGCCAAATTATAAAATGCAAATTCCCAAAGACTGGGATGAGCCACTATGCTACAAATGTTCAATTCTATTATAAGGGTACAGATTATTCCAATTTGGGTAAATTTAACAGGTTATTTTACATCCCAAGGTAACCTTTCCCCCCCTTCCCTCAATCTATGCATGACAGATTATCATTTCTGTAGCAAAAGCTAGATTTTTCAAGCCGCATTCACTATTCGTCTATCTGATTACCACTTTTTCTTTCACTTCTCCGGAGGGATATTTGCTAAACATATGGATCTGTTTTTTTCTTCATAATCTAACAAGCAATACTTTATGGGTTGTATATTCATGTAGAAATACTGTATACATCTGTAGTTACATCTACCAAACTGAAGGTAAGAAGGTAAAGGAATCAATACTTATGTTCCTTTGAATTACCTGATTTTGTTTTTATCTTTCTCATGATGAAAAGCAGACACAGTGAAATCTATACATGTTGTAAGGCCTGTTTAAAAACTACTCACCTCATGATCCAAACTACTTGCACTAACATATTATTTGATTAAAGGCTCCACTAACATAAGTATAGACATTTATCTTGCCTGCAGGCATGAATGAGAGTGCATCTGCAAACTTACCATAATGTTTATATACCAGTCTGTTTCACGTTCACAGCTCAACAGCCTACACCAAAGAACAGGGTTAATAAATTTATCTGCTTGCTGTACTTCAAGAAGAAAAAAAAAAACCCAGACATCTCCAGTTTTCACGTAAACCAACAATATAAAAGGGGTCTATTACAGTATACTTGGCTCCTGATGGAACTACTTGAGAACCTGTCATATGGCATGCCAAGTTCTTTTAAACTTTCTGAACAGGTTTATTAATACTATGCTACAAACTTTGCTACAAGTCTTGGCAAACCTACTACTCGACATTAGGAACACTAGGACCAGATGTGTTTAGAAATGTAAAGACCAAAAGTTTCGTAAGCTGCCATTTTCCAAGTCACCTTTAACATTTTAAACTAATCCTTTTAGTCTAGAGTAAATTCAGTTCTTACCTATTTTAACACGGAAATTTAAGATGAATAATTTTGTTGACATAGATTTTCCTTCCAAGCCATGAACTCAGTTAATGTTCATTAACTTGTCCTTTATTGCAGGTGAGATGAGCCAATTAAAAGCCCGTTAGCAAAAGACTATGGAATACTACTGCCAAAATGCACTCATATGCATAGATGTACCACATTTAATTTAATAATTAATACAATCAGTTTGGTAATCCTTATGTTAAATATACTAGCATGAAGTTAAACTTTATTCCATCAGCCCTTTCCAGATCTTTGCTTTTCACATCTGCTACATCAAGGCTGTCCAACTTCCAATTGTTCGGGGGCGACACAGGCTGTATCAGCAGGGGCTACTGCCCCAGAGGCTAAACTAGAGTGAGCCATTGCTACCCCCAAGACACACACCTGCAAGGACCCACCATAGCTATACTGCAGAGCCACAACCCCTGCTGCAGCTACACCGTATAGTGTCACAGTTATTAGGGGCTGGAAGGGACCTTACAGATGATCGGGTCCAGTTCCCCAAAAATTTGTCCAGTGATGGCTATAAATTGAGACTTAAAATCACCAGCCAACAGGCAGACTGGAACTGGCAACCTTTCAGTCTCCAGCTTGCAATTCAGGCCCTTCAGCCAAAGCAACTGTCCACCCTCACTTCACTGCACCAGTACCTCAGGCACCCATGTGGGCATCCTACATAGAAAGGTTGCGTCTGCTACTTCCTCTCGATCTCCCCCACTCCACTGGGCCATGTGCCCCAGCCTCACCCTCAGCTCTCTACACTGTTGTGTCCCCCTCCCTGGGGCAGAGGCAGGAAGTGGCAGCTGCAGGATGGGGGGAGCTCGGAGGCTCCAGCTGCTGATGGGGGAGCAGCAGCTGAGCAGAAACCTGGGGGGCACAATTTAAACTCTTGTGGGCAGCAGGCAGCCCATGGGCCACCATTTGGACAGCCCTGTGCAACATGATACTAGTGACAGCCAAAAAAGCAAACTGCGCTAGAAACTGTCAGGGGGGTAAACGGATGCTTCTGATAACATAATCCAGGGGTACGCAACGTTTTTTGGCCAGAGTGCCGAAAAAGCCACAATGTCTGCCTTGGAAGGTGCCGAAGTGCCGACATGCCAGAGCCCGAAGCAGCTAGTTGCAGCCGGCCCACGGAGCCCGGTCTGCTTGCAGCAGGGCTTGCAGCCTCTCAGCCACCTGCTGGGAGCAGCCTGGGCTCTGTGGCTGGCAGCAGCTGCTTACAGCCTGGGTTGGCAGTGGTGTGCCGAGCAAAATGGCCTTGTGTGCCATGCTCGGCACACGTGCCGGGGGTTGCTGACCCCTAACATAATCAGTAATGTAATGAATTAAGTTTGAAATTCTCCAGTTCCAGTATTAACCACTCACAGAAATACTACATAATTCAAATCAGTCACAGCTATTTTAGCCTATATATGGACTCATGCAGGTATCACTGGGTTGATTGCATTCAATTTACATTTCTAAACTCTTCCTCTCAACTCAGTTGAAAACTAATTTAAAATACAAAACTAAGGCTTTGATTCTAGAGCATGATTCTGTGAAAATGGCTGGGAACCACAGCAAATTCAGGGGATGAGTGATCAGAGTCAGAGGGTCCTTTTTATGCGACATATCTATGACTTCTAGAGATTGTAAGCAACTCTATATAGAGTTTTTAAACTACCTAAATAAGCAGTTTAGAACAATTGTGCCCAACAGTTATACATTCCTAATTTTCTTGAAAATCCTACAAAAGCTTGCAAAGTTTGCACTTTTAATCACAAAAAGCTACACTGAGAATTGCTAAGACATTTTTCAAAGTGCAAACACAAACAAATATTTTAAAACTTTAACACCATTAACCTTCCAATGCAAAAATGGGTCACATGGGTCTCATTTTTGTTATACATCTGAAATAAAATTAGCTCCCTGCATTTGTTAAATTATCTAAGATAAGCAGCACACACTTATAGATTTACTACAGGCAGAAGGTTAGACTCTAAACGGAAGGCAAATTAATAATGTAGTGAAATAATCCCCCCCCAAAAATACACTACCTGAAGACATGGCTCACTGCTATGAAATGAAAATTAATTTTGTAATAAAGGGGAAGGTCACACCCATGCTTTAACTAAGGATTACTGACAAAGTATAGTGCTAAAATCAAATAAGAAATAATGTGTTGAAAATTCTAAAGGTAGTTTCCTAATCCATGGTTAAGAAAATGGACAATTTCTCCAACAAGTTAGCTTTCTGTGCTGAACCAGTACCTGGAATCTAGTTACAGTACCTGGGGTTCAAAAATTAAATAATTTATGGGTCTTGAACAGAGAAGGAGGTGAAAAAATAAAGGTGGGACTCAGACTCAAAATTTTACAACAAATCTAGGACTGAAAACACATACAGTATCCCTCAACCCTATTAACAACTACTGATGAAAGTTAGGGAAATGCACTGAGTTACATCTAGAATAACCCAATTTGAGTGTTTAATACAGACACTGTCCTGCTTCCATCACATAAGCCAAGATATCAAAGATGAGTTGCTGGTGTCACAGTCTTCTCAAGGAAATAAACAGTGCACAGTCAGGTCTTTTAGGTCATGTGTGCCTGATAAAGAGCAATGAAATTCTCATGATTAAGTAATGAAAGATAACCAGTTTGGAGGGGTTATAACTGAGACCTCCCAGGGTGATAAAGAGCTGCTGATCATACTGCATGGATCTCCTGGAGGAAAGTGCATAAACCAATGCTTACCTGATAGCTGTTTACAGAAGATACATATCTATGTAACTGTAGGCATAAGCACGTACTTGTGCATGTACACAGAAAGAGCAGACAGAGCCTGACATCCTTCTCCGCAGGGGAAACTCAGAATTGTTATAGATACTCAGTTCATTCTGGTTTACCAGGCCACCAAACACCTCCCTTTTAGATCATGGAGATGAACTCTGGGATCTGGTTCATGGCAATCAAATAATGTCAGCTTACCAGTGTTAAATGGCTGATGTTATAACAGCGCTAATATTAAACAAGAAATATTTATGGACAAATACTTGTTTTGAAGAAAAAAAGCTTCTAGATAGTATATGCCTTTCTTGCCTGGGAATATTCAGTTGACAATGTACCAACACCAAATCAATCAGTCAACAATTTTGGTATTTTGCAGTCTTCACAAACACAAAACAGATACTGTAAATAGTGTCATTGCTCCTGTTAATATTTTGATACATTTCAAATGACACATGCTCTTTCCAAACTGACTGCCAAGACATCTTTGGTTACTGCTTATCATATTAAATTCATTTTCTAGTCTTCACAATCAATTATCTTGTCCAAAAAATCCATGTCAATTAATTAGTGTTATTGTTTCTTAGCAACTTCCTTTCACTATTACAACAAAAATCTATTTCATTATAATGAGATTATATAAAACATTCTGCTGCATTGTGTAATAAATTGCTGTCAAACAGCTGTACCTAAACATTGCTTATAACTGATTTATTTGTATATTCACACTTCATAGCCATTTCCCCTAAAAATCTACAAATGGTTTCTTAGGTTAAAAATATTTTTAACCACCTTAAATAACTTATTGAATTAGCATTATTTAAAAAGATTGCTGATAAAGAACATTTAACTGTTTAACAATACAGGACAGTTGATTACAGAAAGACATGTCAGTGCACATATGGCAGCTGGATAAATTATGCACATCTGGATTACTTTTGGCAAGCAACACAGCTAAGTGTCTAAAGCCAAGTTTAGCAATCTGTCACTAACAATATGTACATTTATTTAAAAAAAATGTCAAGGATTCAAAGCCATATTTTCTATTTCTTCATAAGCTTTCCAGTTCTTCATTAAGCAGCAAACAGGTGACAAAACACATTGCTGAAATTGCCAAAGGCTATATAGAGGGAATTTTTAACTTTATATTACGTATCCTTCAATATGCAAAATTTGAACTCAACTATATTCTTTATTGGCATAGGCTAAAATCTAGGATAGACACCATGTTTGACCAGCATTTCAATACAAATTTAGCACATACACTTTGAATTGAATATTTCTTTGAAAAAATCAGAAAACATTAAAAGTATAACAGAAAATTTCTACCATAACTTAATTCAATTATCTACTTATGTACTGATAGCTTGATAAAAACATATGTAAACTTATGGACCAATTCAAAGTAACATATATTAACAGTAGATTCAACCTACATCATCAGCAACAATCCTGGTTTTCTTTTTTTATAATCAGAGAATTAGCAGTTTTTAAAGAACCCAAGCAAATTCTCCGATTAAACCCCCCCCAAGTCTGAGATTAAAATGAAATGCCACTATATATATAGGTATCAATTGAACACAATTGTATTGATATACTAGTGGCACTATATACAACAATATTATAGATTCATGTTTTGATTTACTACTATATTTATATTAATAATGTTTTTATGTTGGTGGGCTCTATTTTTAGTATAATATTTGTAGTTTGGTTACTTTATTCAAACTTATTTATGTTATGGGTGTATGTGTATTATATCATCTTCGTGAGCTTGGCATTTAGCCATAATCCTTAATAAACTGAAACTGAATTGAATTGATATACTAGTGAATTGCCTATCAAGAATGACAGGGTAGGGAGGGGCAGGAAGGAGAGGGACAAAGAGCTGCTACCCACTACCCCATGCCGCTGCTGCCTCCCAGGACTTGGGGGCAGGGGGGAGGAGGAGTGGAAGCTTACCTCTCTGTCCCCCTCCGCCAGCACTCTGTGCTGCCTCTGCTTCCAGGGATGGAGGGAACAGAAGGGTTGGAGTGGGATGGCGGAGCACCACCATGATGGCAGGGATGGAGCCAGGGGGCAAGGCTAGTGCTGCTGGCTTTGCCTCCCCGCTCCATCTTCGCCATCATGGCAACACTCCTCGGAGCACTCTGTCTGTGTGGAGCACTCTGATTGGTTGTTTCAGTAAGCATTATGATTGGCTGCTGAGACAACCAATCAGAGTGCTCCAAAAGCATTACGGACAGACAGAGACAGGCTAAACCCATATATATATATATATAAATACACACACACACACACACACTTACTATTTTAAAGCAACTTGGAAGCCTACCAGTGCCTCAATCACTATAATAAAATATATTCTAGGTACCAATAAAGTTTGGTATTTGATTTTGGGTTTTTTATCATGGAAAATCAGAGCTTCCCCTGCCCCCTTCACTCACCAGGATGCAGGTCCAGACCCCTCACTCCCAAGCCACAGCCGCCCAAGCCCTAACAGTGCCCCTCACTCCCAACCCACAGTGGCCCCCCCTGTGGCACTGTGCCCCCCCAGCGCACATGGCACTCCCTGCCTGACCACCCTTCCCCTTCTTCCCCCAGCCCCTTGCAGACTGGACCACTGCCAGCCTGCAGAGAGCTCTTTGCAAAAATGGAAAATCGGAAATGTGTTTCTCTGTTAAAATGAAAGATCCATGTTTTTCTTGGTTAAAAGGGAAAATCCACATTTGTCCTGTTTTTCTGCAGGAAATGGAAAACCTGGATCTCTGTTCATCAGCAACAGGATCTGGCTATCTTATGAGCGTTTCCCCTCCCCATCCCCAAGTGAACTGAGCAATTCCTACCAAAACTGGTAGTCTTAGGAGACAACAACAGGCCAACATATGAAAGCCTGTACTACTACTACTACTATCTATGTCGTAAGCAGATAAAATGAAAACAGATATTTAAGTCTCCTGAGGTGCCAATATTGAAACTTTCACTAACACCAAATTCAATTTTACATTATGAGAGTGTGTGTGCATGCACGCGCGCACACATGAATAATTCAAATTAAAAAATATTTTTAGAAAAAAAACAGCTTGTCAAAAAGCAGAATAAAAATCATTTACTTTAAAATATTGTATTATACCTGTTCAATAAATCTACAGCATATAATTCACCATAAAATAAGTGCAAAACTGGAGGCTGAAAGTTGATGCTATTTCATCATGTAAGCCCAAGACAAGTAAACATAAGACAATGCAAAACAGAGTCTTTATAAACTCAATAGGTATGAGCTAATACTTGCTGCAGGCACTGTTATTCACATTAAAAATTTAGATGGCTAAGAAATCAGAGCTGTTTCTCTTAATGACAATGGATATGTACAACAAGTCCTTGCAGGGCAATTTATAAGGACTACAAATAATTTAGAAACCCCTCATGTTGAAACATATTTCTGGTTATGCTTTCAAAGAGTCAAACTAGTCCTGTAGCCAACTCACAGGCAAGCTTGTAGTGACCTCTTGCTTAACAATTCCCATTCAAAGATGTTGCAGGGTTTTTGTTTCATTTTTTACAGACACTCCAAGGCCTCTATTCTTTGCATCAGTGAGGCCTTTGAGCTACATAAGAGCTTTTTCCTTATAAAGTCAGTGGTACAAAGTGCAAGGAATGCATGGAACAGTCATTCTCAACCATTTTTAGACTCAAGGCATCCCTCAGAAAATGCTAGCATTTAAGCTTTTATTCATTTTTAACTGTAGAAGAATAATATAGCGACTGTCCCATTGCAAGAACTCTGAAAGACCACAACGGATTCCAGAATATTTTTGGCACTATGAATTCCTATTTGAAGTTTCTGGGTTTATCCTGCGAATCATGTGTAGGTGTTTGCACACCTAACAGTGATAATAATGTAAAGCACTCTACAGCACCCTAAAAAGGATCCTGAGGTACCCCAGGCTACACCTGGGTTGAGAATCACTGCCTTAGAAGCTGACGGAACAGCTGATAGTAGAAATGGAAATAGAGGAGAGAGCTAAGACAAGCAGGATGCATTCCTCATCCCAAGAGCCAACACCTGGCCCTAGGATCCAATACCTTTGCCCAGAGTTTTCCTGGTCAGGCCAACATGCAGATGTCCTCCCCATATTAAACTGGAGAGGACAAATGGATTGAAATCTCCCTGACCTCACCATCCAGACCTTCTTTTGTGGTGCTCATTAATGTCATTAGCCTGGTAGGTTTAAGCAGGAGAAGCCTAAGCTACACTGCTGAAGACTCAGGGATGGATAACGAGATAATTTTACACATTAACATTTGTTTTTACTTTTCCCCTTAAAAATGCTTAGAAAACTAAATGCAGAAATGCTTTATGAGAAAGTATTCAGGTTGCAAAGTAAAGCATTTAAAGGTTAGGAAATGACAGACTTCCTTGTTCATTTTCATTGTGATAAGCCTAAGTACAGGATCCTGTAATATTTCTTCCCAAAGGAATACAGTCTCATTCATGCTGAGATGGAATTAAATCCAAAGAGAGACACCCTTGACTGAAATTTTTCTAACATTCAAATACTTGAATCTTCAACAATAATAACCTTCAACATTGTGCATAAAATACATATGCACATACTGTACATATGGACTGGCAAAGCAAATGAGTTACTGCATTAGCATGAAATTGCGTTTACCATAAAAGGTTCTGGGTTATCTACATTTTAACAAATTGTTAATGCAAAATTAGTCGTCTATCCAAGTTTAATTACTTGAAATGGATTATGGTATACTCTGACACTTCTACCTTAAATGATTCTGGAGTATTTTATACCACCCAACGTATATGAAAATCCTTGGTATGTACTCTAAAGAAAAAAAATGCAAATTTTAATTTTTTATTTTCATTATTTCAAAAAGTTTAAGAAACCAGTCTTAACCTGTCTTAGTCTTTAATGGGCAATTTACTTGTCACATCTCAGAACATAAAGTTTAAGATCAAACTCTAATTTTCTTCCCAAAAAGCATAATCAGAAAGGCTTGGGTCTCATGAAATAAATTATTTGGGCAGAATTCTCAGCTAATAATTTGAAATAATGCTATTTACTATACTAATTTTTACAGGTTGAAGAAATATACGACATTTCTTCCTCTTTCAACAGTTACAACTCTCATTCCTTGCTACTATGGTTGAAGGGATTTCCAAGGACCAACACTTATCCAGAACAAAGTGGCCAGTGCAAAAATCAATATAGGTCAGATGCGTAGACAATCCATTTAAGCCATCTCTGCTGCCAAATAGTTGATTTTGGGCCTGGGTGGATTGGGAGCAAGTCAACAGTTTGTTTCTCAGCAGTGGCCCAGGATTTATCAGGGAGACCATATAAACATGTCCTTAGTATATTTGACATATCAGAAGTTTTGCTATTCTCTGGCTCTTCTCTATCAGCAAAACTGCCCCTAAGGTCCCACTTCATGACTATTAAAATATAATACTCAAGGTAGGCTTGCAAAGGTATTGACCATGTTGCATTTTTTCTTTAGATAACTGAAGTCCTTTTATTTTTCTAGGCTGTCAGGACTGCAGCTTTCATGAGCACTCACTTCAAATGAACATTTTCCAACCACTTAAAAAAATATTGAACAAACAACCACATGCCTTGTCTTCTGAACTTTAGCATCCACCTACTACTTCGCTTTTTAAATTTGTATTAAACTTGATCTGAGCCTTCAAGAGACTCTTCCCCATACTCTCCTTCTGGCTGTCAGATATACCTCATACCTCGAATGAGGGAGAAAATCTCTTAAGTCATGGTGCTACATGTTCAATGTAATCAAAAAGGAAGTTGGCTTGTGTTAGTCTAGGTGTGTTATGCCAAGTGCACCTGGGGGCGGTGTGTGTAGATGTTCCATATTGTGCAGCCATACATTACACAGTAAGGATGTAGTATGGAGAAATAAACAGCCATGTGGCAAACAAACCTACTTTTTACTGCTTTGTTTCAAAATAGTGTAGTGTTACAAATCCAGAGTATTAACAATGCTCCATCTGAAAAGAGAAAAATTTTGCTATTCTACTTCCCTGAGTGAGCATGTTAACATTCTTGCGAAGCTTCAGTTGACTCTTGCACTTAACAAACAGAACTTGGCCTTAACAAATGGTGTCAGGAGAATCACATTCTTTATTCTTTTCTACTGGGACCATTAAAAGCTTGTATGAATATAGGACACAGCAAATTAAAACAAACTGAACTAGAATATAACTGATTCTTCACTCTCCCTGATCAGACCAATGGAGAGTTATGTCTGAACAAGAACTGCAAGACTGGATAACACGTTGGCTCCCTTTCCTGACTTTGCCATTTATTCTTTGTGACATCTTTTGGGAAGGTTACTCTACAATTGCTCTTTGCTTCAGTTTCCCTCACATAAATGGAAATAACCCCGATAGATAAAATGTGATTATTGTTTTAACAGGACTGGCATGTAGTAATATGGTGTATTCTTATTCTGCCAGGTATCAACTTATGCCAGTTCTGGTCAGTTATAGGTTTAATTTAACAAGATATGAAGCATCTTGACCTTTCTATCAATATGTCTACTTCTCCCTACCTTTAGAATACATGTTAAGTCAGAGATGGGCAAAATACGGTCCTTTCAGTGGCTGTCTCAAGACATTCCTATTTGAATATTGGTGTAAAGAAGTCAGTGACATGGGCATGGTATGAACGTGGACAATCAGAAAGCCATACCAAATGCTGAATGATGCACTTAACAATCCTTTCCTAAAGGAACCAAATTTTCTAAAAGAAAAGCTTGGGAAAATGCCACTAAGTCATCAAGATAGAAAAAGCAATCTCCCATACTTAAATGAATCTAGCTATTTACACATGCTCAGGAGTATCTCTGTATTCATGGCAGGCAAGGCTCTTTGAGTAGATGTGATATCTTTTATTAGACCAACTGAGTAGCTGGAAAAAAGTTCTTAGCATGCTTTTGGGTGCAGTCACCCTTCTTCAGGCATAGGGAGTTTCCACTATTCTGAGACTCCAAGGAATGAGGAACGAGAGACGCTAAAAGTGTGGCAGGATGTCAGTGAGAATGTAAATGGGTAGAAATTAGAAAGACAAAAAGGCAGGAAAGACAGGGGGAAGAAAGTAGGGGTGGGGAGAAAAAAGGAAACATTACAGTGACAGACTACAAGGTAGAAAAGAGACTGTCTGTGAAAAAGGAAATAGCTGGAGATGAGGAAAACAGGAATGAAAGATGCTAGAAGTGTAACAGGATATTTCATAGATATTAGGGCTGGAAGGGACCTCGGAAGATCATCGAGTCCAGGCCCCTGCCCAAAGGGCAGGAAGTCAGCTGAGGTCATAGGATCCCAGCGAGATAAGATCAGTGAAATAAAAGTAGGTAGAAATTAGAAAAACAAAAGGATTGTATTCATATAATTTGTATTTATGTCATTTGTATTCCTGGATGTTTCCAGTCTGTTTCTTTAAATCAGTGATTCTCAACCAGGATCTCATGGCACCCTGGTGTGACTTGTGACACTTTCAAGGGTGCCATGCAGTGTTAGCATTGTTAGGTGTGCAAATGTTATTCAAAAGATAGATCCAGCTATTTTATATAACACTCCAAAGAGTTAAAAAAAATCCTGACCTGTTGTGGTCTTTCTGAGTTCTTTGCAAAGAAAATTTGCTCTATTTTTCCATGATTAAAAAAAAAATTAAAACAAAAACTAAGATCTTGCATTCTCAAAGGGGTGCCTTGAGCCTAAAAGGGTTGAGAATCACTGCTTTAGATGATCTTTTAGTGGGTCCAACACCACAAAACAAGGCTATTTTCCTTTTGATGGATAGAAGGCCTATGTAGAAATTCTGAAAACTATGCTAGAGTTCAGAGTTGTAAAAGTAGAATCTGAAAATTTTTCTTTCCGGACTTGTAAACATATATATTCTAAGTAGACTACTAATTGCACTCTTCTGAGGTCAGTCACTGAAAAGAGCTAAGTAAAAATGGCTACCTACCAACATGGTATTTTCACACACAACTGAAATGGATAAAAACAAACAACTTATTTGTGTGTCAGGTCAAGAATGATTATGTTACAACTAGGAAAACACTTATCCAAGTAAAATATTGTATACCTGTATTAAATGTTTCTACTGAGTGCTTAACATACATTTCTGAATTTTGAGGTACAGAATGAATAGAAACGAAGCTTGAGTACTTACATTTTAGCTTGTCACATGACACTGCTTTATAGTAGATTGATAATGATTTATATCATGCAACTGAAACTTGTTTTTATTGCATGAGCTTGTTCAGACACGGTCAGTTAATACTAGTTCCATGTCCGGCTACATTATGACAGCTTGAACACTGAACTCACTACCAGCAAAAGGGGGCCTCTATTGTGATCTCTTTTTTGAGCACCCTCAAAAGAAAGGTTTTTAAGTCTATTAGTGAATATCTTGTACATTCTTCTTGTAAATTTTATATGCAACCAAATTGGTTCTTCTTTCCGCAAACACCCAGAGAAATATGGCTGACCATGCGTAAACCCTAATCTTTTTGTTTTACGTTGATTTGATCAGTTGCATGAGTCTACAGCTAAGAAGCTAACTTCTAAGCATGAAAAAGCAGTAACAGTACAGCAATAGCGGTTTAGTTGTCTTGAGGTTTTATGTTGTTATTTATAGAAGTTAATTAGCTTCGTTTTCTATAAAAATCACTGTAGTTTTTCTGGAACACAAGTCAACATGTCTCCTCTTGTTTTTTCTTAAGTGTTTTAAGCTTTCAAAACATTTAAGTCTCACAACAGTTCCATGAGCCTGTGTTTTATAGTGAAGGACAAGAAAGTTGCAAGGAAGTCCATAGTAAGGGAAGGAATTAAATCTGAATGTAGGCTATCAGAGATACGTTTCAATTACAACACATTGGTATTGACTTCTCTGATAAGGGACACCATTTGTTTTAGACTTTACCTGAATCTTTCCAGAAATCCCCTCACACTTCCATTACTGAAAATGTTATCACTTGCTGAATGATTATAATTTTTTTGCTGGATTTTAATTTCTATCATATTAGTCTACAAAAAGTAAATGGTTTCCTTGTTTTAGACAATGACAGTTTAGCCAGCTAACATCAAGAAAAAATGCTCTTACCACTAGGTAAAATGTTAAAGTCAATGTTGAGTGTAAAACTACCCGAATCATCATCTAGATGTTAAAATAAGGACTTGTGTACAGAAGAATGCACAACAATTTCTCCTGAACTAAAAATATTTTAAATGCATTCAAAAGATTTAGTGTACATACTTATTTATAGGAGAATACAAAATAATTTAGATATAGCTACTCTTTTGTTCAGGACCTAGAAATAACAGGAGCAATTACAAAACAAGAAACATGGGCAGGTCACAATCCTTGAAAGAAACGCACCTTATGTTCTGCAGTGACAAAGTTTACAGTCTCAAAAACCAGCCACAGATGATACACTGCTTTAAGGTGACAAAGGAACTCCATGATGAAATTAATATTAAGAAGTACAAACTTTTTGCTAAGCTTGGTATGTTCTTCTCTGAGGGGTTGACTATGCAACTATGCTGTGCTTTTTATAGCTTTACTTGATCATAATTTTTTTTCAATGACCAAAATAAATTACAAGAGAAAAATAAGTTTATATGATGGTTTTTATTTTCCAAAATGTCATGGAAATTCAGGGGCAGATGTGCAAAAGCTTTCAAATCCCAGCAGCTTTTAAATCGCTTCTCTGGTGGCCTTTAAGTTGCCTTCAAAGAAGTTTGTATCTATAAGCCCATTACCACAAACCTTCTGTATTTTCAACTAAAATGGTAACTGTTGTTAGTCCCATCTGTCTTAAAATAATAATAGTCTTAATCAGAATTTTGTGAAGCAACATCACAGGTACAGTTGCAGTCCTTTGACAAGATGGACTGAATTCTGATAATTTCACATAACAACAACTACACAGATACTCCTACTAGAAGCCAAAAGGTAAGTACAAGCCTGGTAGTCTACTTCAGGGGTGGACAGTTTTGGAAGGAGTGGCACTTAATGAGTTCTGGTGAGCTGTTGAGGGCCGCAAACAAAGTTAATGGTGAGTATATCATTTTAACAAATTATAGGTAAAAAACAAATCACATGCTAAAAATCTATATTTTAATTTTATTTCAAAAAAAATTTCTCTTGATTTATGTTTTTTGAGTAATGTATATAAAGAAGATTGCATAATAGCTCAAAATAAAGTCTTAGTCTTGTATATTGAAATTCAGGTTAAAGAAAAACAACAAAACTCACCTCAGTGAGAAGAATGAAGCCTCTGAATCACATCTATGTTTTGACTTTTTACACTTCATCACGGAAAGTGTCTGGGGCATGTATGTGTGGAGGATGTGTGTGTGGGGGGGGGACATTGTATGGTGTGTGTGTGGGATGTGTAGTGGGTTTTTGTGGGGGTGGGTGTGAGGGGGCGTGTGTGGGGGGGAGGAAGCTACCTTCTCTGAGGGGAGCCCCTGGCAAGGAGACAGATGTTCTTCCCCCTGTATGGTGAGGCAGTGCACAGGAGGATGGAGGAGGGGAATGGCCATAGCCCTGTGGCACCACAGCATGAGTGCCCACACCTGCTGTGCCTCCATCCACCCGCTCACTTAACCCCCAGGCAAAGCAGCTGGGCCAAGGCAGGGTGTGGGAGAACTACAAGTCCCAGGAGCCCCAGGGGCTGGCCCAGCTGCCATACCCACTATCAAAAGGCAGTGAGCAGGCAAAGCAGTAAAAGCCTGGAGCACTCAGCACTGCCACTGGCCTGCACTACCCAGGCTGCTGCAAGGCAACTTGCTTCAGTTTGTTGCATGGGGTGGCCCCTTTAATCCGTCACCCCTCTCCCGCCACCCCAGTTTCCTCAATGTCAAGGAGTGGATAGAGCTGCCGCTGCAGCCACATGAACAGGATAGCGGTGGCAGCAACAGGGGGCCAGCACGTCAAGCTGCTCCAGGACCATCTGAGTGCAGGTCACCCAGGACCTGCCACACAGAGCCAGGCAGGCAGATGAGGCCGCTTCTGCCCAGAGTCCCCCACAGTACCAGAAGAGGTTGGAGCTGGAGCTACCACCTGCCCGCAGGTTGTATAGAAATCAATTGGCAGGCCGCAGAGAGCCCACAGGTTGTATTTTGCTCAGCCTTGGTCTGCTTGTTAGCCACTCTCTCATTAGCTCATAGTCTGGTAATATTACCCAGCAACCTTGGTCTTATAAGTACTTCTCACTTCTCAAATTTGAGGAAAGAAAAAGAAATCCCTTATCTGAGTTTAGGTGTTTGCGCTTTTGATGCATTCTTGAGATTTCAGGAAAATGTCTGTGTCTACAAGCTATGTGGGGGAACATTATTCTCTCACGAGAACTGCCTTTACTTTTCCAAATATGAAAAAAACACAAGAATTGTATGGTGCTGTCCTTTTTAGACAAGCATTTAGATATAATGAGCATTAATCACCACCCCCAAAATAACACAAAAAACCCCCGAAAACCCAACTAACAGTTTTCTTGACATCTTGCAATTCAGGATATATTCCTAAAATATATAAATATATCCTGAATTGCAGTCTCACAAGTAAAGCAAGCTTTCTTTCAATCTAGGGAATGCTTGCTTCATGGAATGTAAAGTAGATATAACCAGCCTTTTGTTTGTTTTTTTGGTTTTCTAAAAGTATTTGGTATTTGATACTCTATGGCTAGCATAAAACTTTAAGGTGAAATTGAGGAAGTTTAAGTCTGGAGAGTTACTCCCTGTACCTCAAGAAATGCAAACCAAATAGGATTCCATAACCGCTGAAGATATTTGTCCCTCTTTTCTTTCTGGAAGACGGAATGTACTCACCAAAAGATCCTGCTAGGCAGCAGACTTCTAGAGCCCACATTAAAATCAGAGAAAGATGAAAATGAGTAGCTCAGAGCCTACTAGAAATCTCTCCACAGGAAAGCTCTTACAGTGGTTAAAGCAGCAGAAAGTTGTTCAATGAAAACTTAAGCATCTGTCATCCTCCCCCACCACTGCCCCCTGTGCCTTTACTACCAGAAATTAGGTTCTCAAAGAGCTTTCAGATATGACATTTATAATGGTTGTAGTGATGAGCCACTTCATATCTGTCCCAGCAACAAAAGCCACAGAGAAGAAAACATTTCTGAGATTCTTTGAGTAATACACAGAGCAGTCGGCTGAACTCCTAAGATGCAACAGACATAAAAGTAATTGAAGCTGCAGTCCTGATGGTCCTGCTCTGATCTGTCTCTGTGAAAGGGGGAGGGCCACTAAGTTGTCCAGAGTGTAGTCAGCTGAGAAGTGTTGAATCTGTGGATTCCTGTGGTGTTCGGCAGGATTTTTTGGCAGAGTTTTCCTAGATTTCTATAGAATTACACAGGTTTCTTGCTGAGCCCTTTGTGGAACCCATGCTGCAAATTCCTTTAATAGGTACAAGTTCACCACACTTTTCAGCAACAGTACTTTATACCAATCTGAGCAAGTCTCATATACACTTGACTCCTGAATAGGCACACAATTCTGTATCAAGAAGAAAATAAGTGATGGAACAATTAAGATATTTCTAGGGAGAATTAAAAAAAGAGAGTGCTTATGCTTTTAAAAGGTTTCTATTTGGTTACAATACAAATTTATTACTTTTGTACATGGCCATTAAAGGAGTTGGTGGTAAAAAAAGTCACAATAAACAAGCTCTATTGTGTATATAATTGTTTGCATACTGGAGCAAACTTTAAGAAACTGCCAGGCAATCGATACTATAACAATGCTAGTAGATTGATGTTGGGATACTAACAAGTATACGGCACTTTTTTTTTTTGCATGTAGAAAGCATATGCTATTTATGCAACATTTTAAAATCAGGAACATATAAAACAAGTAATTTAAACAACCCTCCTATGAAATATGCTTAAATTAAGTCTATAACTCTCTAGCTGACAGCTAAATACAAGGGGAGAGATGAAACTACTACTTTCAAAGGGAACACTAATAATATAACTTCATAATTACTGCACTTAGGTACTGACATTTCACATGCTCCAAATATCTTTGTTAGGGAATACTACACCCAGAGATTATGGTAGGCAGTTAATACTTTAAGAACTGCATGGATTAATTTGGGTACTGGCAACTTGAAATAGCAATTAAATATAAATGAGTTAAAGCAAAATGAATTTTTCCTAAGAACTGGTGAAATTTAGCAAATATTGTGACTGCTTAAATCACCTGACAAGTAGTTTAGTTCCAATTGACCAGATCCATAGCTGCTAGAATATTATGTAGAAAATTACTTGATGAATAATAGCAATAGCAATCATAATTTTTTTCCTCATGTTTGACAAGCTCTAATTTTCAGTGAGTCTTAATAATTAAGGTATAATAATTTTCACCTACTTCTAAAAAAAAAGTTAAATTACATTTTTAAGTACAGTAGTCTAGTGCTGTCTTTGTTCAACTATTAAAATTGAAAGAACTAATTTTAGAAAAAGTCCCAGTGATTAGAAAGGAACAATTACACCATATCGTTGAAATGATTTGTATGTTACAGTAAATCTCCCCAGTCACACAGACTAACTTAAGTAACTATACACAGAGATGTATGGTATAGGATCCCTCATGTGTAGAACTACCTCTATTACAACACCCATTACAGTTCTCTATTACCTGCATTATAGGTCTTTCAAGATGTATCCCTGTTTGTCAGGTTTCAGTTCATTTCAAAGCACTGCGATGTTAAACAAGAATGCTGGGAATCTCTAATTGAGTTCCACCAGAAATTCAACAGTCACCATCCCTCCACCCGACTTTCTTTAGAATACTCCAGCACCAACATCCCCTTTTTAGAAACAATGATCAGTATCCAGAAGGGTAAAATACAGACCACAGTATACAAGAAACCCACAGACCAACACACATATCTACACAGAACCAGCAATCACCCGAAACACACCAAAAAAGCTGTGATATACAGCCAAGCCCTCAGATACCACCGCATCTGTACTGAAGAGAACACCCGGGATTGCCACCTCACCAATCTTAAAAAGGCTTTCACCCAGCAAGGACACTCCTCCAGAGAGGTAGATCACATGCTTGAAAGAGCCACCTGGATACCACGTGAAGAACTGCTGCAGTACAGAAGAAAAACACCCACAAATCGCACACCGCTGGTTATGACCTATCACCCATCCCTTGAACTTATATGGAAAATCCTCAAAAAATTGCAACCCATATTAGAAAAAGACCCTATTCTTAAAAAAATCTTTCCAGAGCCACCCATCCTAGCCTTCAGATAAGCACCAAACCTCGCCAACCTCATCACCAGAAGCAAACTTCCTCAACCCCAGAACACACCAAAAGGATCCAGACCGTGCCAGGACAAGAAATGCAAAACCTGCCAACACATCTCCACCACCTCCACTATTACTACACCCCACAACAGAGCCATCAGCATCCCAGGATCTTACAGCTGCACCTCCAGGAATGTAGTATACCTCATCCAATGCACCAAATGCCCTGATGGAAGATATGTAGGAGAGACCAGACAACAACTGCGCACCAGAATGAACGCACACCGGAAATCCATCAAAGACAGAAACACCCAATTACCAGTGGGGGCACATTTCTCACAGGAGGGCCACTCTCTCTCCAATCTCTCAGTCCCGATCCTCAAGGGAAATTTACACAACACATCCCAGAGACGAGCCTATGAGCTCCATTTCATCAACCTCCTGGATACTAGAGATCAGGGACTAAACACAGACATTGGATTTTTGATACATTATAATCTGCCTGGCAACTGACTCCCCAGCCCAGCCCAGCCCAGCCCCTGGCTTCTTTACTTTTCATTCCATCCAGGAAGAGCACGCAGCAACTGCTGCAGCGTCCTTAGCCTGACGAAGGGTTTTTGAACCCGAAAGCTTGCTTAATAACTATTCTCCAACCATTTGGGTTGGTCTAATAAAAGATATCAAATTCACCCAAGGAATCTGGAACATGCTTTCTATTTCTTTCTGCCCTTCAATGGCTAAGGTGACAATCTGGGACTTGCTCCTTGCTCTGCCACAAACTACAGACAAATTTCTTAGGCACAGAACCACACAGAAACATAGGTGCCTAACTTCTATCAGTGGATTCAACTGAACTCCATGAGAGCTAAGCAAATAAATACCTATAGTTCCCCACCTCCAAAATGGAGATAAGACAACTTTATTTCTGGATAAGGTGGAGGCAGATAAACATATTAAATATTGCAAGATGAGTAAATATCCCAGAAATGGCTGGGGCCAAATATCCCAGCAATGGGTGGGGCCAACCCCCCCCCCAACACCTTGAAAACAATGCTTCGGACTGTATCCTAGGACTGATAAAAATGAGTGCAGCACTGCCTAAACACAGACAAGCAATTGATGAAGCAATTTCAGATTTAACCTGTGCCATCCTTTGTATGATTAAATAATAGTATGTTATTTTTGACACAGTTTTGACAGTTTAATTTAAAAACTAGCAGGGGAAGGAGAACAATAAAAACAAATAATCTGGAACCTGAACTTTCCAGAGAAATACTTAAGAATTCTGAGATATACTTAGGTCAATACACTAGGGCCAGGTACAGACATTATACTATTCCTGGTATAAAGTGATCAGAAACCAGTCTATACCCGTAACAGAACAGAATTTCAGCCCACAGACTTATTAAAAAATGGTGGAACCTGTCTTAAGATTTGCTCCCTCCTCCTCCCCCCACAAAGGGTGAGCATGTGTTCGGTTCGCTACTGATCTAAACTACTTTGCTTGCAGAAAACCACGTAACTTAGATTGATTCCACTTCGGGCTTTTTGAATGTCTGTACCAAGCCTAAAGGTCTCCTCTCAGTTCTACAACTGACATGACTTGGTAAATCACTTCTCCTCTGTGACCATTTCCCTCTGAATGTTTACATCTCTCACCACTTGATTTTAAATAATCTGAGGGAACATTTTAGGGATCATCTCTTATTGTTGCATATTCCTGGCACAATAGGGAATCCATTTGATTTGGGCTTTATAAAAAAAGTAACATGTGACAACATGCTAAATATTCTCTACCAACTGCTTTATACACACAAAATCAGGATATGCAAACAATAGACAATGGTGGAGTTAAGTGACAGGACACAACTTGATTTAATGAACATTAAAATGGGACACTACTCAGGAAAACCCATTCCCATGCACAGGTAATTAGTAGGGTCCAGAAGGGCATTGCAGCCCCTTTACACGCACTGGGCACCAAATGCTAGTTGACTAAATCATCTTACTTTTGATAATAAAAAAAATATGAAATCCTATTGCTTTCAACTTAACTATACCTCTTCAATGGCGCCAGAAAGAATGAACATAAACCCAATGGAATTCAACCAGCTTCACCCACTGAGAAGAAAATTATTTTCTGATCCCTGGGTAAGCATTTGGTCAGACCTCAAGTACTCCCCAACAGAAGAAGGAAGGCTAGAGCAGATAACAGAGGCAAAAAAGACTTTTGAATAGCCTGGGAGAGTTTAAATAGATAACAGAGGCGCAAAGTGCCAGAAACTAGTGCAGCATGGTCCTCATAGCCTCAGATAACAGGAAAGCAGCATACATTCTTCCACTTTTCCTTCCCTGCATGGTATCGCCTTTCCTGGTCATCCAGTCATACAGCCCCAGCTATTTATGTTGGGAGAGAAGAAATCTATTATCTAATTAATCCTCACGTTGGTATGCAAGGTTTTTCCTATTGGGCAAATAGAACAATTTCAAAATGGGAAAATAAAGAAAATTTGGAAAACTATTTTAGATTCATTTTACAATTATTGTAGTCTGAAGCCAATTGGCTTCAAAACTCTTATACTGTTTATTTATCTAATATGGAAAATACTCCCAGTTCAGAAAAAAAACTTTTCATATGTATGACAACTCCAGTTTTTTGTTTAAATCCATCATAAAATGACATGGCTGGACTCAGAAGGGTTGATTTAGGAAGGTGATAAGGGGCATTCCCGTTGATTTACAGAAAGCAACATTACCCTTGCCTTGTATAACTAGTGCCACCCGTTTTCCAGACACTGCTGGTTTTCCCTGGCTTTATCACACATTTTATATTAGTTACATTGTAACACTGCACTAGGCCTGTGTGAAGCTTCAGTAGCCAATTCAACTTGGAGGCGAATCGGCGGCCGAATCTCTGTATCTAAACTGAATCGGGAGATACATTAAAAGGTCTGAAGCAATTTGGAAGCCTCCGAATTGATTCAGAGACATTCGGAGATTCAGCCAGAGGCTATAGAGGGAGCAGTCCTCCATGACGCTGGACACAGCTGCCTCCAGCTGGTAAGTGTGTTGTGGAGGGAGAGAAGGGAAGGGGCATGGGGGAGCAGATCATGCCTCTACAGTGAGGGAGAGATTGGGGCTGGGGCAAGATGCCCAGCCGGGATGGAGGAGGCGTGGGACTCAGGGAGGGGGGGCTCTTGCCACTGCACATCGCTGGACTGGGAGGGTATGGGAGTGGGCGTGTGCCCCTGGATCTGTGCAGGGCCAGCTGGGCCAGGCTTCGCTACAGGAGACTAGCAGCAGCTGCAGCTTGGAGTGCAGCCTTGGCTCCGCCTGTCCTGCAGAGCGCAGTGAAGTGGGGGCTACACCCTAAAATTCCCCAAAGCTGCTGCCACCAGCCCTGCACCAATTTGGGTACATGCGCCCACTCCCAAGCCCTGCTGCTGTTCACCCAGCTGGGAGGCTTGGAGAGGCTGGAGCGGCATCCGTTGCTGCACGCCACTTGTCTGAAGCAGCGCAGCAGCACTATCCCATGCCTAGCTGGGCGAGCAGCAGCAGGGCATAGCCCCAGCTCCCAGTGCCTTTTGCCACCCATCTGGAGTGCAGCCCAGCCCAACCTGCCCTGAACAGATGCAGGGGCACATGCCCACGCCCATGCCCTCCCAGAACGGTGGCAAGAGCCACTGGAAGACTCACCACAAGAGCAGCTCCCGCACCAGTGGTGCGCAGTAGCAGGAGCCCCCATCCCCAAGTCCAACACCCACTCTCCCCAGCTGGGCAGCTTGTCCCAGCCTCAGCCCCAATCTTTCCCTCACTGTGGGGACATTGATCTGCCCCCCACCCCTCCCCACTCCGCCCACCACAACAGAGTTACCAGCTGGAGGCAGCTGTGTCCAGCATCGTCAAGGACCGCTCCCTGTATAGTCTATGGCCAAGTCTCCAAATCAGGGCCGAATCTGAATCGAATCAGGACAATGATTCGAATCACCAAATCGAATCACTGTCCCTCCAGATCAGCTGAATCAGAATCCAAAACAAATACTTGCTGCTTCACACAGGCCTACACCGCACCTAGCTTTTCTGTGCGTTTCAGCCACTGGTGATCTCCACATCAGTATATACTTCAGCAGAATCTTCAAGAGAAGCTAGAATGAATTTCAGTACATTTTGTATTGGAAGTTAAATACCTTTGCTTCAAAAGGAAAAAAAAAAATGAAGGGGAGAGGAAGCATAATTTAATTAGCAGTCAACATAAACAACAAACCAAAGTTAGAGGATCATCACAACAGTCCTTTACTGTAATATCTAACAAGTTCATATAAAATACTTGAGAACATAAAGAATCTTTTTAAAGGATTTTCCATCAAATAGGTCTTTATAAAAGTTTTTAGTTTGTTCAAATATGCTAATATTTATCTATTCTTTCAAATATACAATACATAGTCAATATATTAATTTATTCTATTCCATGATTTGTACTTTTTGCCAATTCTGAAACATCACTCTATATTCACTGCTCTTGAACAGATGCATCTGAAAAATTAGTGTGATAAGTTGTCATTTTCTTCTTGCTGACCAAATGCTTGGCAATACTCAACATGGAACAAATGACTTAATTCAAACACAATGAATAATTAAATAAAAGAGCTAAACACAACACACTGACACCACGCAGACAGTGTTATTATCTAGGAAGGGCCAATGGAAAGATTGATGATAAACCTTAAGTGTGTTTGGGTTCAGTATTCCAATGCTAAACATTTTCCCATCATTTTATGCCCCAATAAGTTTCCATTGACTAAATTGACCTACAGCTACACAGAGAGCTCGGTAGCACAGAGGTCTCTAATATGTATCTTCACCAAAATACTCCAATTTACAGCAAGTGAAAAACACTTAGAATGGCCTGTGAAAACAAAGAATTTCACAATCAGAAGGGCTGGAGTCTAGTCTGCAGTCATTACAAACTTATTCTGATACTTTGAATTATTACATAAAATGAATACCCAACATGAAAGTATCAAGGTATAAACAAGTTCAACAGGTGAAAGTGAAAAAGATAACTAAAATCCTAGAAAGATGAACATAGATTGACATTCTAACTTTTAACAGGACCAATAAGCTATGTACTCTGAAATACCAATAAAGATAATTTATAAGTGTACTACTGTCCATTGAATATGTACATGGGGAAAAGTACAACAGAATTCTAAGGTGAAACCATAACTTAAGTAACAAGCTCTTCAAGGATAAGCTCATATCTCTGATATACATGGCAAACAAAAAGGATAGAGGCAAAAATAATGTAGCATTGTATATTCATAAATGTAATAAATGAGTATCATTAGTAACTACAACCAAACTTTCAGTAATTAGCCTGGCCTGCCAAAACTTGTGGTGCCTATACACGTGCAGGATGCCTGCTCCAAAGTGTTCGAACTAGAACACATTGGAGCAGACTTGATTAATCAAGTCTGCTGGAGTGTTCTAACTAAAACGCTCCTGCAGCCACACCATCACAGGTTTTCAGCATCCCTGCATTTCAAAATGGCAGTGGGGACACTTTAACTAAAGCTCATCAAACCAAGCTCATCAAGAGATGCACTGATTAAAAAGCCCCCTCTCCCCCCGGAGCATGTGTATAGATGTCCTTTGTGTCCAATGCAAGTTTTCTGGTCTTACTCATGTGAAGTCTCATTTAATGTCAATGGAAACATCTGACTGAAATGCAGTGGCTTATCGCTCCCAAATGCAGATCATTTTCTTCATTAGTGTTACACCTATTCTCAAGGTATTCTATTTTCTGGTGTGGGTGGGTATATGCAAATACAGATAGATATCACTGAGAGCAAGAAATATCAAAACAGCAAAGTCATATTCCATTATTCCTCACAGCATAATCTAGGAGTTAATGCAATCATATGGAAAACTAATTTTTGAAAGCCAACAGGCATAAGAATCAATCAGTGAAATGTCTAATAGCAGATACAAAAAGCACCTTACCCTTTAAGACCACCCATTTGTTTTATTACCCACTGCTTCAATGCACAACAGTTTAGCTAACAGGTTGCACTTCAGTTTTTTCTAATGGTAGCTGTGTCAAAAATAGCAATTGTAGAGTATGCTATGAGTTGAAGGCTAGCAGTGCAACAGATCAAAAGAATACTACACTTGATAGTTCTGTACCTCAAACCAAAGTAGCTCAGGCTGCTAGTAGTTAACTTCTGATACAAAGTTTTAAAAAAATGAAGTTCCATCTCATTTTATGTTTAAGCAGTGATCAACAATAAATAAATCATTAAATACATAAATAAACTTGCCACTATTAATCAAAAAGAAAAACGGAGTTTATTAGCTTCCCTTAAAAAGGGATATCAGTCAAAGTGACTTTTAGGTACATGCATATGTTATGAGGTAACATTCATTCAGGAGAAATCATACTTCTGCAATAAAAATGTAAAGAATTGTTTACTCTTTTGTCTTTTAACATTTAACATTCATTTGGACACCAGGTATATGGGGATGGAGGTGGGAATTGAAAATTTTCCCAACATACATCATGAAAACGTGATTTAAAAATAATCACAACATACTTCAAAAGACTGAGTATACACCTCTTGGTTACTTTCTGTAGAATTTTTATATATTATTTACATATAATATGCACACGTGTGTGCATGTGTATGCGCACACTCTACAGAACTTGAAATAAGAAGCACGGGTACATAATTAAGGGGTCCGTAGAGCTCATAAAGAAAGTGCAACGACCTTGTTAGTGTTTGGCCTTTCTTTCGCACCCAGGCTCATTGTAAAACAGTCAACCATGAAAGTGCTTTAAAAAGCTGGTTTTCTTTTTATATTTATAGCATGATTTTCGAATGTACCTTTCATGTTTTAAAGAAGCTGGTACTGCTGTATATCTTTCCTGGTAAATTCAACATGAATCACACAAACTTCTAATTTACAACTTTCAGAAATTTGAATGCTTTTGAATACTGGGATTTTCAACTTTGCAATTTAATGACAACCCTGCCTTTGGCCTTTCCTGACCTGTTGTGAAGTAAATCAGGCACACTAATGTGGGCTAACAAGTCTTTTTCACACTGTTCGATCACCCTGCATCTCTTTTCTCCACAGACACGGCCTCTCTCCCACTCTCTGTCTAGCCATCCTCCCTCAAAGCAAACAAAATGGTCACTGTAACCCCGCATTACTGCTCATTAGATCACAGGTTAGTCAAGTGGAACTGCCCGAGGTTCCCAAAGGAGAGCTATACTTCAAAAATCTGTCCATGTCAAATGAAGAAAAAACCCCTGAGCGTGGGGTCACCCAGATCAATGATCAAAAGAGATGGAGAATGGTGGAGAGAGAATAAACCCTCAAAAAAAAAAAAAAACAAAACAAAACAAAAAACCCTTTTTGTTAAAAAAAAACAAAAAACACAACCACCCCCCCCAAAAACCCAGCCTCCTTCTGTATAATACATCAGATTACAAAGATACTGTGCATTTTCTTCTGCCCTGACAACAACATACTAGCTTCATTTTAACATGAAACAACTTGCTCTTGAGCAGGGTTTTGGGGATTATTATTTTTAGTGTTATAAGTGAGACCTCGTACAAGCCAAAACTATCCCATCAGAAAATTATAACTAAGAGATAGACAGAAAAGGTGTTGGGGAAGGAGGGAGGAAACAAGACTGGGTGTTTCTACTGATATTTCTTTAGCAAACATCACAAAATAATGAATTTATTTTGTAATTTGAATTAAAGTAGAATTTTAGACTACATTTGAAAATGAAGATGCTAAAATTTTTAGTACAGTTAAAAAAGTTATGTTTTGGGACCCAAAGAAAAAAGACAGTCATCCAGAGTCCTACCATCTGAACTCTGCCTCTGCATGATGCATCAGACAGGCAGAAACCTACAGCATTTTGATAAATTTATTTAAGTATTCCAGTGAGCAATATCTGATTTTTTTCCAATATAAAATCAATACAATTCAATGAGGAAGAACTGAAAACCAAACTAGTCTTTTTAAAGGGGAAAAATACCCGCAAATGACAGAAATGATCTTTTTATTACTTTCAAATAAAAGAGGTAAATTTTATCTACTCTTAGAATTCAGGAAATAGCACAAGCCAAATAAAATGATATCCGTACATAAAACATTACCAATTCAGCAGCTGGTAGCCTGACTGATTTTAAAAGCAACATTGGATGATCTGAACTTGACCGAAATGGAAAAAAACCCAGCTATTTTTATTTACCTATATACTTGGCTGAATTAAAACAAACAAACAATCCCCCACATTTGCTTTATCAACTAAAATAAAGTTACCATTTTGGGAAATCATGTACCATCTTAAAGAGATGAAACTAAAAAGATTTGTTTTAAAATGGATACAAATGTGAACCTTCTTAAAATTATTTTTTATTTTGTTTTATAAAGGACTCACACTGGCTACCAGCAAAATTACTCCTACAGTCAGGTCATAAAACCCTAGATGATAAACAAAGAATGAGAGCAGAGCATCTATTCATACCCATGACTAGCAGGGGGCAGCCACGACTGTAAAGACAACCTCCACCAAGTCTCTTCTATTCCCTAGTAGGATAAAATGAAGAAAATATCTCAACCTTCCTACCATAAGAGCAACCACTCCTGCACCTTCACTCTGGTCAGCCAGAGCAAAAAGATAGGGGGAACAAAGAGGGAAAATATTCACCTTGGAATGAACCAGTTGCCAATAGCCTGGCAATTGATAAATGCCACATTTCAAAAATATTAGGTACAGTGGAACCAAGTACAGTGAAGCAAAGCTTTGGTTAAAACAAGAAGAAACATTTCACATAGCTTCTTTATAACTGGACTGGAATGGATAGTACAGTCCTTTGATTCTACTGTAATTAAAGATAAATTAGCAATAACATCAGAAACTTACTGTGAAAGGATGCTATGTTACATAAAAACACTGGAAAAGCACTGCAGTATGGAATAGGACAATATAATATTGTTGATTTTGTTATATCTTTTATTTTATAATTTGACAAAAATGGGTAGTAATCTTTTGGGGAAAGGCAGGAAAAGGTTTGTAAAATCAACAAGTGTAAGAAGGAATTTTAAGAAGGAAGACACACGTTTTAAGTATAGACATTCAAAAAGCCTGAGTCTGAAAAGATTCACTCTCCGCAGGCTAGTCTAACCTGCATAGATTGAACCGATTTGCAAGTGAATAGATATTCACTTTTGATTCCAGAAATGCAGCAACATGCCTGCAGTAGCCCAGGGTACAAGCCGAGGGGCACGAGAGTGAGCCCTCCCTTCCCTTCAGCAGCAGCCACAAGGCTACAGGGAAGCTAAGCTTGGGTAGGGAAAGTGGGGGAGTGGCCAGGCCCCGGCAGGCTGCTGAGTATGACTGGGGAGGGGTTTAAACCCTTACCCTGGCCTGCAGAGACCCCAGCCAGGTATGCCCTGGAGGGGGAAGGGGGAAGCAGCCCTTGCCAGGTTTGTCCCCGAGGTGGGGGAGCATGGCCAGACACCAGCCTGGGCAGCACCTCGGGCAAAGTGGGGGAGGGAGCAGGATTAAACCCCTATCTCCCCCCTCTCACACTGGCACGGGGACCCTAACCAGGATCTGCCCTGCTTTCTGCCCTGCTGGCCATTTGCATGGCTGGGGTGTGGCCAGAGCCGCGCTTGAAGCAAAGCGGGGAGCAGGGAAGGGGATTAAACTACTCCATCTCCCCTCTCTTCCAGCCTCAGGTGGAGAGCAGGGCAGACCTGGGCTGGGGTTCCATCTGGACGGGAGAGGGGAGACAGGGAGGTTTACTCCCTCTCCCCCTGAGCCTGCTGGCCCATGCCCCCTGCCTCCTCCACTCCAGCAGAGAAAAGTTTGGCAGGGGCTACTCCACCCCCAGCAGGCCAGGGAGCAGAGGGGCGGGGCCACCCCTATTCTGCTCATGTGGACAGCACAGCTCAGCCCAGCCCAGGACTGCAAAGCGTGCTGGGGAACTGTGATTTAACTTGAAGGGGTCCGAGACAGAAGTTCTTTAAACTGGTTTGACCTAAATCAGTTAAGTCTGATACTACATTCAACCAGGTTTATGTTAAACCACCTTTGGCCATTTTGAAACCGGTTTATGTGTACTGAACTTCTGTTCTGTTGCAGGTTTAAACCAGCTTCTGATGACTTAAACCAGTTTGTGTGTAGCTTCTGTCTCTAGTTATGAAGGCCTAATGCATCACTTCATGTCTCAGTCCCGCAAATCCTTGCCATTTATATTGATACCTGGAGTTTACTACACATTAATTTTGGAAGGGCCTGAATTTAAAATTACTGCAATCACATATACCAACAAATACAGATACAAATATTGAACTTGCATTCTGAACATTTGATGTTCCCAAATTTTCACAAATATTTTCTGGGCCCTGCAACTTCACTTCACTTGTTATCATTCTAAGTAGGTTTATTAATATTTTGTGACAACGTCATATATTTAAATATATTAATAATTTAAATCACTAGTTTCAGGACTAATATTTTTCAGCCTATAATGATGCATAATGACAAGATAACCAAAATCCTCAAATACTACCCATTTTGCAACTTATTCAGACAATACTGAACTAATCACTCTTCCTATTATATAAGCTATTTTTCAGTTTTCACCTGCAAACAGCATGCTATTTAATTTCAGGCTAGTGTAACAGTTTAAATATTTAGAAAATATTTTGAGAAAACATTTAGGCTTATGAGCTAGGGACAGAAGTTACACACAATCCAATTTAAGTGATCAGAAACTGGTTTAAATCTGTAACAGAATGCAAGTTCAGTGTGCATCAACCAGTTTCAAAATGGCTGAAACTGTTTTTAAAAAAAACCTGGTTGAATGTACTATCAGACTTAATTGATTTTGGTCAAACCAGTCTATGAAAGTCTGTCCCAGACCCCTTCCTGGTTCAAGTTATATCAGAGTCCCCCAGCATCCCAGCATGCTTTGCAGCACTGGGCTGGGCTCTGCTGTCTACTCCAGAGAGCAGGGCTGGCCCTGCCCATCTGCTCCCTAGCTGGAGCAGTGAGGGCTGGCTCACAAACCTCCCTCCTGCCCCAGGCAAACCTCAGCTGGGGTCTGGGGCCAGGGAGTGGGGGGTTAAACTCTCCCCTTCCCCGCCCCTTCCCCTGAGTACAGAGCTGCCCTGCTGGCTGTGACTTACTACTGGCTGCGACTATGGACTACACATCCCAGAAGCATCTGGAAGCTGGAAGAGGAAGCAATGAGCAATCCTGCAGAGTCCTGATGCTGCAATTGTTTACTTTAAATCCCAGAGACCTTGGGGACAGCAGGAATAGGAAGCAAACACACAGCCCATGCTGGTTATATGCCAAAGAGCCATGCTCTACCACCCTTCAGCTTCTGGCTTGAGCCACTGCAGGCATGTGGCTGCATTTCCTAAATCAAAAGTGAGTGTCTGTTTATTTGCTTATTGGTTCAATCTATGTAGCTTAGACTAACCAGCAGAGACTGAATCAATTCAGCCTTGGGCTTTTTGACTGTTTGAACTTAGCCATGCAGATTTCAACATGACTAATGATATGCTTCAGTATTTAGCAAGCCATCATTAAAATAATTTAATTGAATTATATCCATAACTACTTCCAGTCTTATAAAAAAGATTGTTCCAAAATGCCAGACAGCTGATAATTCACATTTTTAAGGGTGCATTTCTACCTACTATTGAATCAGTTACTAATCAAAGGAATGAAATGGAACAATGATTTCCACTTTCTGTCTCTAAATGCCATTAGACACTAAGATGGAATGGATTTCAGAAGACCGCAGCACAACAGGTCTTCAATTACTTTATCTTGGCTAAATATCAGAACCAGAACTCCATCCCAATTCTTCTTAACCTGTCAGCCATCTTCAACAGTCACCCATTTTCTTTTAAATTAATGCCTTCCATGCTATTTTCCGGTCCACTACATATCTCTATAAGTGTTCCTTCAGCATGTCCTTTACCAGATCTTCCTCATCACCCTGTACAACATTCTCAGGGGGGTTGTCTTTATTCTCTTTTCTCCTTCTATACTTCTAGTCTGGGTAATTTGAAAACAATTTCAAACTACCCACCCTCAGCTCACAACTCACGACTATATTTCTACTCCAGATTAGTTTCCTTGCATCAAAATTAAAATGTTGGTCTCTGTGGAGGACTAGACATTACTTTAAATTCAATTTAAGAGTTCCTCCCTGCCAATCACTTCCCACAAGTAGTATTCTTGACTACTGTGGACGTCATCAACATCCTGCCTGTCCCTCAGGCTTTTCACCTCGGCATGAGATTAAACTCTGATGTCCCTCCGATTCTTGTACCTAAGATAGATCTTAAGCTCTGAAATCTCTTTCTGTATGAAGTATCTAAGACATGGCCTTCTATGTATCCAGAGATAAAAATCTTATCCAGGCTTTTAGTTCACATCTCCATTGCTACAACAACTTTTTTCTGGCATTAAAAAAAAGACAATGTTTGCCTAATAGATATCTGCTGCTCTGTAGCAGAACACAGCTGCTATAGAGATCATTTTCCCAGTTTAGCACCTTGACTGTGACCCATTTTCTACTATATCAAATATAAGCTACTTGTTTTCATTCTGAAAACCCTTTTCACAGTCTATATCATCTCATTCACTATGGAAAGGTCAACTCCCACGTAAACTCACTCACGATCCCAGTTTCTAGTTGCTCAATGTTCAAACACCTCTCTCGTGCTTTCTCCAAAGCTCCTCCTTGTTCTAGAGAGGAGCTTCCTATAAACATCTTCAAAACTGTATTATTTTCCTTCAAATCTCTGCTTAAAAAAAACCTCACCCTTGTGAAGACACAATATTTTAACAGTTAGTTCTCCAATGCCTCATACTGCTTATTGTGCTGACCAATATTATCTCATGATTTCCTTGTGTTCCCATCTGCCTACGCCCGTCAGTTGTCTCTTTTATTGTCATGGATAAGCTCTTTTTATTCCATTTTACACATCTCCTCATGCAATGGGTTCCTGATGCACAAATAGGGCTCCTGGGTGCTACAATAACAAAGATAAATAATAGATCTCAGTACGATGTTCTTGACTGTTCCACTGCTCCAAGGAATAAAAAATTGGGAAAAGCACAAAAGTCTCTAAACATTTGTAAGTGTACAAGCATTAACTTTAATTTACCAGACTTGTAAAAGGTACCAAATTTATATTTTAAAATTATCAACAAACTTTGGTTACAGACAATGCACAACCCAAGAAATAAGGAAAGCCTCTCCCTACAGCTTAATTAATACAACTCACCTCTAACTCAAAAGCCTACATGCAAAAGGATAGTTCAGTCTCTATGTCTAAGTACTGCCAGCTTCTCTGCTGAGATGCCAGTAAAGATGGTGCTCGTGATAATCCTGGTGATATGGATGTCCAATTGCTAGGAATTAGGCTGAGCCTAAAAATTCCTTTCACCCCACACATCTGAACACAACAAGGCAATGTTCATAATCAGCCTGAAACAGTCAAAAAGATGAACCACACACTCAATCATGAATAAGTAACAAGAGGGAAAATATTCTGGGCTCCACAAAATGATCATTTAAGCCTTCTGATTTGCAGATTATTTACACTTCCTCCACTGCATAAAAATGCCTTGATTGTTTGTATCAGCAACTACTGAACCACTCTGCTTAAAGAAGATAACAGCCTACCACTTCTTTTAAAAATTGTAGTAGAAAACAGCTCTTACCTGCATACAGGAAAGTTACATGTTTTCATGTTTATTTTCACTGCAGTTTGTCTGAAGTCATTCTCACTTAATGCTCAGCTGATACATTTCCTACCAAGAAACTGGTATTCCTTCCACAATACATAAAACACTAACTTCCACAACCAGCACTAGTAGTGGATAGGGCGGTAGGCTCTCCCACTCCCAGAGAACAATGAAAAGAGTAATACCCTAGAGTTAAGGCTAGCCGATTTTGAAGTCACCAGGAACACAAGAGTGTACAGCTTTCAATGTGGACTTTGTCACAAGACAAAGAGCCACTGGAGACCCAGTGAAAACTTCATCTTGCTAGGGCAAGAAGTTCATCTGAAAGGGGGGGGAGGGCACCTAAAACCACCGGGATGACACTGCTGACTCTGATAATTACTTCTAGGTTTAAGCTTTTGAGGCGGTATTAGCAGTCAAATCACTGTTTTTTCTTACTTTACTGCAGTGCCTCCTCATACAGTTAGCCTTTAATACTCTCTGCTAGAAGAAAATTGAATTTAATACTACCCCACTAAACAGATACTAGAACACCTTCAAATTCTTTCTCCCTAAAACAAATTAAGAGTGCAATCATCTTTTTACACATGGAAATTGGTCTAGGAAGTTCTGCATTTTTAACTCAAGGGCATTTCTAGCCATGCTACTATAACTTTTTAAAGTATATTTTGAGAGAGAAAGAGAGTTTCTTCTAAACTCTAAGTCATGGGTAATGCAGGACTGAATTGTTATCTGAAACTCAATGACATCTCTGTGGAAAGATTTCTCTCTCTTTCCAAACTGCTAACCAATAATGCCAAACAGAAACTACTGAATATTTCTACCAATATAAAGTCAATTTATTTGCTTGTTTTATGCTCTGTACAGGCTACGCTTGCACAATAGTTGATACGCGTGCAATGCATATTTTAAAAATAAGATACTACTTCTATATCAGCTGACTATATAGCACAAAGGAACTTACAAACTCTTCAATAAGTAGAAATTTTTTAAAAATCTATATGCAATGAAATCAAAGGCTTCAACAATTCTGCATAAAAGGGTATTTACACTGACAATTACAAAACTCTTCATATTACATATCATCCTATCACTTAAATAACTCTCAACAAGAAATCATTAGAAACACTTGTCCACACCCAAAAACAAATCTACCCCACCCTAAACACCCATGAACCATGAGCCCTAGGTTAAAATTAATTAGGTATAGTGCTTTGGATACATTGGAAATACTGGATAAATAAGTATATTAACATTTGTATGCCATGTTTATACCATGTTTCTATTTTCTGTGCAAAAGAACTTGTATTTACCTGTAAATATTTACATTCTCTAAATGAAATGTTTATAACACATTATATTACAAATTAGAAGCACTGACCCTTAAATATGTTTCTAATTTTAATGTTTGATAGAAAGAGAACATCTTCACTTAGCAATGCTCTCTTGTAATGTGCTTACTGAAACCATCAAATGATTTGCATTAAGATTACGCACTCTATTCAGCATCTCCAGCTGAGATTAATTTACAAAAAACCCAATTAATTATTACTTGAAAATTACATAAACTCATGCCAAAACAGGTTCCAAATATTTTTGAGGCAGGGAGAGAAGTAAACAGTATCCAAAGTGAGATGACTAAAAACAAATAAAGGAGGGTATTTTTTTAAATGTCAACTTAATTTACAAGCTATAGGATGAAGTATTGCACAGTACTGTCCAAATTTTCCTTTTTTAATTTTAGATTTAAAAATAGGCTAGGAGGTGAAACAGAGCCACAATCAGCAACTAAGGGAAAATAGCATTATATTTATTGGCTACTATCTCAACTAAACTTCCCATAACATTTTCTCATATCCCTTAAATAACTTCATAATTGAACTACATTGTAGAACAAATTAAATAGAATGTTTCAATAAAAGTAAACAGTTCTACTGTATACTTTTACATATACTGTATTACACACGTTTTGAATTAAGTTACTTAAGCTTTTGCTTATTAATGCATTAGGCCTATACTATGTGCAGTACTGCTTCTGAAAGTGCAGCGTGTGCAGAAAAGTGTTTGATTAAAAAAAAAAAAAAGGACAAACTAAAATTTTGGAAAACTGGAGCAAACTGCATTTCCCAAAAGGGAATACAGCTAACATCTGCTTGGCTCTTCCCCTATCTAGTAAACTATTTTTGCTATAGAGAAATATTTGTTCATAATTCCCATTATACACTGCTCAAATATGAATGGTTTCATTTAATTAAATTGAAAGTGGTCCTTTTAGGTGTATTAAACAATTTGGAGCTATGGAATCTACAAGACTGCATGTGTTCTCTGAAATCCTAATACATTGTCTTTGTCTAATTACTTTTAAACTTGTTTTGCTTTAATACAGGTAATGCTTTGCATAAACACATGTACAAAAGAGTATTCACATTCCCTTCTATATGTTATTTTTAAAAGGCTTCCCTTGAAACCAGTAATGACCCAATGATAATTCAGTCTCCCATTTCTTTTGCTTCACATTTTCAAAAAAGGAATAAAAAGGACAGTAAAAGTTTTAAGGAGGCAGCACATTTCTTCATTTTAATAACTGCAAAATTCACTGTGCTGGAATGTCTACATTTTGCTTTCAGGAAGCACAGAACATAAATTTTTTAGGGAACAAGAAATCTATAGTCTTTCTGCCTCATTGTCACCTTAAATTAACCAAATTAACCAAAATGCTCTTCTGTAATTGAATTGGTTTTCCATTATTCTTCATAAAAAGAGTAGTACTTTTCATTCAGTCAGTTCTCAATGTGTTTTTCTAAAAAAATTATGAGCTATTTCTTGAGAGAAAAACGCATGGCTGCAATTTCAAGTTTTAGACCAAACTTAACAGGCAACCAAGACTTTTTTCCTTCAAGAAAATACACCAAGGTACTGTTTTGAAGACATTCAGTACAAACGTCTTGTTAAAAGTACTTTTGAAAGCATATTAAGATGAATTCTGATACTGATATATAGAAAATGCTACTGACCAAGTATGCAGGGGTGTAGGTTGTAGCTGTGTTGGTCTAAGGACATAGGCAGACAAGGTTCCTTGGGTGAATTTTATATCTTTTATTAGACCAATCCAAATAGATGGAGAATAGTTATTAAGCAAGCTTTCGAGTTCAAAAACCCTTCAAAAACCAGACTGACCAAGTATAGCATTATTTTGCAAAATAATAGTGGAGGTAGAGAAGGAAGGTCCTAGAGGCAGAGGAAGACCAAGAAAGACAGAAAAATATTTAATAATACAGGCCTAATATTTATTAACACACACATATATCATCAAAAGCTCTAACTAATTCATATTGCATCGTCTTTAAAAGTTATGCTGGACGTTATCTCAAAGGTATAAAGCAAAGCATTTAAATGGCCACATGGAAAAAAGTAAACATACTTCCTTTGACACAAATTAGAATCACCCTCTGTGTGAAAAGTAATATTTAAAATCTGCACTCCCTGTTGTAATAATTATCCCAATATCATAGTACATACTTTGATCCAAACTGAGTAGAAAAGATCTCATGCACAGTTTACGAACATTAATTGGTGTCTTTTTCCCTTTCTCCCTTCTTGTAAAAGTGAAATGTCACTAAACCAAAATTGTTCTTTTCTTGTCTTCAAAACACCATATACTTCTTATAGAATATTTGTGCTATATTTCTGTCTGCATTAAAACCTGGGGATGCAATTTCAAAAACAGGATTCTCAAGGCTGGTTTCTAAATTCAGCAGTTAGGCATATATAAGTGCTTGCCCACTTCAGAAAAGTACTGAGCCACAAGCTGTGCCTGAAAGAGTGCCATTTTTATGATAAAAGGAGTTTGGGAGTAAAATGCAACTGTTTAATACTGGTAATTGATGCAAATTCAAGTGGTCTACAGCATTTGCTACTGAATATCCTGAATCATACATTGAATTCATCTTCTTCAGAAGCTCTTTTTCTGGAAGATGAAAATTTAGATTTCATTCCTGCATCCACCACTATCTTCATCTCCTGACCCTAATGAACGTTGTTTACCCTGATTTAACCAAGATATACAGATTTAAAACTGATAAGGGCATAAAGCTTGATTTTTGCAAAATACAGGATTTTCATTGGAGAAACTATATCATTTCTGCTGGAGAGGGAGGGAAGAAAGTGTGTGCAAGAAGTCACGATCCATACTGCTATATAATCCAGGTAAGATCCTAATGCAGTTTTGACTTCACTATAATGAAAAGTATAATTCAGAGGTAGAACGTATTTCATGTAAGCCCTCTACTATAAAAAGTGCTTAAAATGAAACAGGTGAACAGAATTACAAAACTGACTGCATTTTAACATCAGAAAAATGCAAAATAACCTTTTTCATTTTTATTTTGTTAAGAGTAGAGCTTGTTGTGAAGACTACATAATCCTTAACTTCTTCTTTATTGCTTTATATCAATGAAACCTAGTATCCAAGTTAAGAGTGAAATGTGTATTTTTCTGGAACTATAATTGTAGCTGAATATTTTAAATAGAATAATTATGAGAGTCACTACACTAACTGCAATGAAGGCAAAAACATCACACCTTAAATTTAAAAAATCAGAATCAGATGAAGAGCTCAGAACTACAACCTTAGTCCTATGTCAGTGGCTACAAGTGAAGAAAAAGCAGCTTTTCTATAAAAAGCTTCCCATAGTTGCAAGCTTAATAAATTGCTTTAAGCAATGGTGAAAAACAGCATAATGGAAATAGCTATTATTTTAGTCTTGCACCAACAAAAACAAGCAAAACAAAAGATACTTTCCCTGCAGGCTTTGGTAAAAGCAGTTAGAAATGTCTTTCCTCTCTTGCAGTGAAATAAGGTGAAAGCAGGAGAATTGTGTCCAACTCTTACAGGTACTCTTTCTCAAGACTAATGATGGGGAGAGTGCAGTAGATTGTAATGTCCTTAGGGGAAGGAGCATTTTGTGTGTGTGACTGCAACCTGCCATAATGAGGCTCTGCTCCTTGACTTGGGGTTTGTGGATTATGTAGTAGTAGCAAAAACAACAACAACATGCTTTCTTTTGTGATGTGTAGACAGCAAATATGGGCCGACAACATACTGCCACATTGACATACCTCTTGTACTGAGCGAGCTGCTGGCTTGTCTTGATGATTAGCCAATATCAAAAACGGCAAAGTACATAACTGCGGGTGCTGAAGAGCAGAATGCAGTTCATTCCTAGCAGTTTCTAGATCATCTTCAGAGGAAGCACTGTCTAACACAAATATTACCCCTTGAGATCCTTGGTAGTAACGACTCCAGTACTTCCTGATATTGTCAGCCCCTTTCAAAACAATAATAAAAACTAATTAAAATCAAATGAAGTTAAACAGATTAATTATTCACATCAGATGACAACCATTAGACTTAGAGTGCTTAAAATAATGGGACAAATTCTCTTTGACGATAACACGTTCTTTGAAAACCAACCAAAATCAAGAATGTTAATTTGTAAAGCAGGCCAAAAGCTGGTCCAGTATCTTATACTTGCTGTGAAAGCGTCCTTGTTTGAGAATCTTCAGGCACTAAGATTCCTTCCCCTTTCTTACTCTTACCCAGCCTCAAAGTCTGACACTGTTATTTGTGTTTTCTGTCATTTTCCATGCAGGCTCTTTCTGAAAGCAGTTCTTCCTATGTCTATGAAGCGTTATGTGAATATTCAATAGTTTAAAATTATAATGAAAATCTACAATGTTTATATATTTCATCAGTGGTATGGTGATACAAATTTAATGCATGCAAGGATTCACTTTGACTAATTTTGTTCAGTTGACCATCAAGGCCTTCCTAATGGCACTTTATCGTGCATCAGCAGATGCATGACGAATAGATCCAAGCAGGTGATACTTCCCCTCTATCGGGCGCTGGTCAGACCGCAGTTGGAGTACTGCGTGCAATTCTGGGCGCCGCACTTCAAGAGGGATGCGGATAACCTGGAGAGAGTCCAGAGAAGGGCCACTCGTATGGTTAAGGGCTTGGAGACCAAGCCCTACGAGGAGAGACTAGAGAAACTGGACCTTTTCAGCCTCCGCAAGAGAAGGTTGAGAGGCGACCTTGTGGCTGCCTATAAGTTCATCACGGGGGCACAGAAGGGAATTGGTGAGGATTTATTCACCAAGGTGCCCCCAGGGGTTACAAGAAATAATGGCCACAAGCTAGCAGACAGCAGATTTAGATTGGACATTAGGAAGAACTTCTTCACAGTTCGAGTGGCCAAGGTCTGGAACGGGCTCCCAAGGGAGGTGGTGCTCTCCCCTACCTTGGGGGTCTTCAAGAGGAGGTTAGATAAGCATCTAGCTGGGGTCATCTAGACCCAGCACTCTTTCCTGCCTATGCAGGGGGTCGGACTCGATGATCTATTGAGGTCCCTTCCGACCCTAACATCTATGAATCTATGAATCTAATAAAGCTCTACCCCTTTCAGAGAATGAAGCTAGGATGTAATATACATTAAGAAAGATTCTGGCTTGATATCATCAAACTATAGATGACAAATTCTTGCAGTTCTTTTGTCTGGAATGGCACCTAGCCCATAGTGGAAGTAAGGGTGGGAGAAGGAAGGGAATGGTGTGGGGGGAGGTGACAGTGTGTCAAACAAAGAAAGGTGCTTTGGAGAAGGAGGTATGCAAATGTCACTTTTACATGAAATCTTCATTGAAGAGTTAGAAAAAAAGGTTATTTATCTCTGCATATTATGTATATATTAGGGCTGTGCAAAGCTTTAGTTGTTGATTGAATTTGGAGGACAGCCTGATTCAGCAGCCGAATCTCCGATTCTGAATCAAATCAGGAAACCCATTAATCTCTCCGAATCAAATCGGAGGCTTCCAATTCGATTCGGAGAGATTCGATGATTTGGACATAGACACAGCATTATGTTTTTTCTACATACCTCAAGGTACCAGATGGCTTGTGAACACTGAGATGGTGGGGCAGATGGAGCGTCCCATGGGAGCGTGGGAATCCCCCATGCACTTGTTGGTGAACCTGGAAGTGGACCAGAAGCACTTCCAGTCCACTTCCGGGTCTGCTGCGGAGCATGTGGGGGACTCCCCCCGCCCCCTGGCTCAGTGACTGGTGCCTCCTCAGTCTGGGGGGGGAGTATCTGGGGTCCTCCCGTGGCTGATCACCAAGCCAGGAGATCTGGAAGTTCTTCTGGTCCACTTCCATGTCTGCTACCATGCACACGGGGGGGCCCCCCCCACGTGCTTATGGGACACTCCATCTGCCCCATCATCTCAGCATTCACGAGATGCACCTGATACCTTGAGGCAAGTAGAAAAAACATATAAAGCTGTGTCTATGGCTGAATCACTGATTCTCCAAATCAGCATCCGAATCAGAAGATTCATATTCGGCTGAATTGAATTGGGACAGTGATCTGAATCGCCGAATTGAATCACTGTGCCCTAAATCAGGCCAAATCCGAATCCAAATCTGACTTGAATACGGCCCACTTCACACACCCCTAGTATAATATGCACCAGGTATAGATAGTTGAAAAACAGACGCCTCTCCCTTCCCCCGCCCAAAACTTAATACGATAGTTTGTTTCAAAAATAAATTATGTACAAACAGGATTCTAACCAGTGTATGGGATGCAAAGTGACACTGATATAATTACTTTCATGATCAATCCAATATCTGACAATAGCGTAGCACAGTGGTTCTCAAGCTTTTTTGTACCAGGACCTATTTGTAAACATCTACGGCCAGTCCTGACCCAGCAAGTAGTTTAAACAGAAAACAGCCCCCTGGCCCTGCCCGTGCCCCTCACTCCCAGCCCCCTGCTCCCAGGACCCCAGTGTGTGAGGCAGGGGGTGAGTGTGTGGGGCAGGGGCAGCCCCAAGTAGCCCCGTGCAATCTGGAACTCTGCAAGCCTGCAAGGGAGAACCCACAGTTTCCCACTTTTCTTCCTTTAAAGGAGAATCCATTTTTAAAGTTTGTTCACAACCTTTTCACATAATCTCGCAACCCACTTTTGAGTCGCATCCCACAGGTTGAGAAACATTGGTGTAGCATGCTACAGCATATCTACCTTAAAAAAATGAACTTATTTTGCACACTGTTCAGCATTAGGAGATATTCTTTATTAAGTGACAGTAATGAGGTTGACTTTCAGAATATGCTTTTCTTCAAGATTCACCAATGCCATAAAAAGAGCTGTCACATTAATGACAGCATTTTCTCTGGTGAATTTGAGTCTGCACAGAGCAATTAACAAATAAACTCTAGCATTCATTTTCTTCATTCTCCTCCCTGTTGATTACTCCAGTCATAGGAACAGTAGAGGCAAAACCATATTACTACATAATTTGCTAAGATCTTCAAACATTTAAAATGATATCTTTTAGGCACAAAAAATGATGTTACACTCATAATCAGTTAGATCTGACCATCTGTCAGATGGTCACATAAATGCAGACAACCACACAAAGCCTTATTTGAATTCACTGCTAATTTAGTCATCCTCATACACCAACAATTCAGTATAAGATTATATAAAGTAAACAATCTTCCTTCATTTTATTACCAAATTAAGTTATATACAGTATGTTTAAGTAGGGCTATACTGAAGCGCTGTTATATTTTCACACCAGTGCCATCATCTTTTCACTCTATTAGCAAATAGGTTCAGTCTTCACCAAGCTCTATAACCCTTTCCATATGACTTTATATGTTACTTCCAGTTGGTATAAATTACCACACGAATAGATGCAATCTCTCAGCTGGCAAGGCACAAATGATGACAAACAGGAACCTGAGACTTCACATTATCAAGGGAATCTACCCAGCAATTGTGTTAAAGCAAGTTAGTGCTACAACTAGCCTTTTTCCTATTATCATTGTTCCTGCTTTATCTGGTTTGAGTTTTAGCCAGCTACTTTTTATTTACCTGTAGAGCACTGATATATTTGCTCAGAAATAGAAAATCCTAAACTGTAACGTCTGAGCTATGACATCCCATTACAGGGCGCATGAAAGCACGTGGGTCTCTATATGTTCTCCTGGAGTCAGGACAAAGCAGTAAGTTGTTTTCCACCATTCTTTTTCTTCCCATTTTGGGAGGCACAAAACTGGGAATCCCCTAACTGCTACAGGGAATAAGAAGGAGAAACAGAAAAGCACATGATGCTGATGTGCTTCCCACAGCAACTAATCCCAGGCACCAGGACCTGGATACAGTAAGTCTTTCTCTCCGGGCTCTGTTAACTTACTTGTAAATCTCAGTATTGACAAAGAACAAAGAACGCCACCTAATCGCCACCAACACCACTTTGCATTTCATTTGAGGTCTCTTCTTACAGTTCTGACTTGGTTCAAACCTGCTTCACTTCATTTTGGAAGATATTATGGCTCAAGACTTTAGGAGTACAAAAAAAATTTACAGCAAGTAGACAACAAAAAACAGCAAGGAAGTCTATACCTCAGCCTGCAATTTTATTTATTTTTCTGACAGCTATACCTGAAACAGAATTCTTGGCACTGAGGAGTTTCTAAAGGCAGCTAGGTTGACATTCTCTGCTTTAACTCACAAGGTGGGGAGAGTAATCACTACTCTGTCAGCAATAGGTAGTATATGTACAGCGTAAGCCAGGACAAGAAACAAGCAGTACCAGAGATGGTGGCAAGTACCCTATTAATAATGACCCACAAGCTACATTACTTCTGGATGGAATGAACTAATTCTTCAGTCATCTTTCACAGCAAGTGGACAGTTTTAGAGATGCACCTCATTTAGCAAAGAAAATGAATAAATGTTGTCACCAACTCCACAGGCTTTCAAATTAACTGACTTTAAAATCTGAATGGTCTAGGAACATGGACCTTTGAGTATCTCTCACAAAGTATAGGATGATCTGAGGACAGCATCCTGCTAGGTACTCCAGAATCAAACAATGCTAATCGATAAGGGAAATGTTAAGAGACATTTCTGTTCCTCCAGTAACTGTTTGACTGACTAGGGTCTGCAAGCCAGCAGCGTATCTAAGCTAATTTTTCCAGGACAAGCCACCAGTATCAGAGACCATCAGTAGCACTTAGCATAAACCTCGCTTAAAGGTTGACTGAAATATTTCCTTCAGAAGAAGAAATGTAACGCGAGTCATACAAAGATTCAACCATTTGTTTCCTTCCTGTCACTTAAGCTGTAATGCTATCAGTGAATGTCAAAATATTCCTAATGAAGGATGCTAATGTGATGTTTATATATAAAATTTAACAAAACCACAGCAATAGTACTGAACAGAGTATAAAACAAATGCAGTTTAAGCATCATCATTAAGTATATAATATCACTTTTGAAAAAAATGAATAATAATTTCTAGGGGTTTTTTTGCAGCTGAAAATGAATCCTGCTGAGATAAAGCATTATTACAGGACAAGCTTCACAATAAACTTGGCTAAAGCAATCACACAAAAAGGAAAATAAACAAATTTCAAAACAAGGGCTTCTAAAAAAAAAGCATCAAAAGGCTGAAATACTGAAGTTTCTCAACTTTTAATGCTTATGTAGAAATAAAAACAAACACAAACAGAAATACACAAATGTTTTGCTATTTTAAAAGCCAAGGGATTAGAGTGTCCATCTCTCAGAGCATATGAGCCAACACTGCTGCCAACACCATCCCTGCTGATTCACTTGGATGTCAGAGAGAAGAGCTTGTGTGGGTTAGATTTAGTTCAATAAATGTCTAAAACAGAGTTTAGTAATCATCCTCTTAAGTAGTGCTCTGCCAATTGCAGAACTGCAATTCTTCCTTTTAAATTATTAATATTTATTTTAAAAGTTTTAAGTGGAACAGCTTTTTTCTTCCAACACCTGCAGGTATACAGAAAGCAGTCCCACAGACGAAACTAGCAGACTTGCATCAGCCTCATTCTGAGTCAGAGTTACAGACCTCACCAGCTGAACCGTTGATCAACACAATATTCCTGATACTTAAATGTAGTATTCTTCCTGCCTGAAACTCCCCTTTCCACCTCAACAAGGTCCAAGAACCAACCTCTCCACAGCCCATCTCCTAGACAGCCGTATGTCCAATCCATATGGGCAGGATCTGTCAGCCTTTTCTACCCCCATTAGTTTGACCTGGCTTTGCAGCATCTGCATAGATGGAGTGCTTCAGCGGGGTTTTTTGGCTATTTGATAAAAGTGCCAAAACAGCCCATGGAAGCGCCCAATCTACGCAGACATTGGGTGAGCCTTGCCTCTTCTGGGCATGTGCTGGGCTCAGTGCAGGGGAACACTGCATTTAGTTTTATGTAAAGTGCCTTTTTTTTTTTATAAATGTAAGCAGTGAGGGGGTTTTTAAGACCTGGCTAGACAAAGCTTTGGCTGGGATGATCTAGTTGGGGCTGGTCCTGCTTTGAGCAGAGGATTGGACTAAATGACCTCCAGAGGTCCCTTCCAACCCTAATTTTCTACCTTTCCGTTAAAAAGTACGTGCCCCAGATCAAATGGATGCAAGAATGAAGCTCTAAGTACAGCTGCAACTACCTTTAAAAATGTAGGTTGTTATACCGCTTATCACCTGTGGAGACAGTAAAGACACCTACTTCATATCAATAAAGAGGTAAGGTTAACCTCACTATTAACACACAAAGACTTCCTGCTCATGAGTTACCTACAAAACACAGGGAAGTGGACTCAATGTCCCAAAGAGGCCTCTTCTAAGTCCTATGTTCCCAAAATGACTCTAGGTAGCAAAGTATGTTTTTAATACATGAACTGATGGCCCATAGAATCCTATTGACTTAAGAGGAAACCAAAGAAGCACTGGTGGAGGGTTTTGTTTGTTTTTTATTTTTTAAACCTTTATTATACAAATATTAAAAACAAGTGAAAGTGCAAAAACACTATGTCACCATAGATATAAAGAAAGAAGGAAGGAAAGAGTTCTTGTAAGCTACTCTAATCAAACCCAGCAAAATCAAATCACAGGAAATTACTCTTGGATTAGCCACTGTCAAAGCTTGTACAGGGTTCATTTTATAAAGCCAACTGCATCTTTTTGTGGCAGACTGACATGTTTTGTTACATATTGAGGATGCTGCTTGAGATTTTAGTGATTTTTTTAAAGAGAGCCAACCCTTCTTTATCTCAAGCATGTTTTCCGTTTTGATAACTAGTATTTCTCCAGAAGGAATTGTTGTAAGGAATTTTTTATTACTATGAAAAACAATGCTTTGAACCTACTTGCTCCTTTTTATTGTAGTCTTCTAAACACATGAATCCTTTCAAAGATTAAAATCGCTTTTATACTACATGAGCTCCAATGTTGTACACACAATGCATGGCTTCTCTGCAGGTAGAATGGGCATGATCTCAATGGTAAAATTTGGCTGCCATCTAAGAACAAGTTCAGTGAAGGTATAGTAGTAATATGCAGCAAAACATTCTTCTGCCCTTCTTGGGCACGTCCAGAAAAGTGTGCACATACATTTCCCTGGGGACAAGTAGCAACAGCACAACTATGTGCCACTGTTATTTGTCCCCAGAGAGTGCTCGGGCATGTGTGCTCTGGCACAGGGTAAGTTACCCCAGGGAGAGTATGGGAAGCTGGGTCAGCACCTTGGCTCGGGGCCAGCACCAACAGCCTTACCTAGGGTCCTGGGGGCTTCCCAGGGCTCCAAGTGGTGGCAATCTGGCGCACAGAGCCTGGTCAGCAGCTGGAACGTGGCTCCGGCTGGCCAGGCTCTGGTTTTGGGCAGTGCATGCTGCTGCCACATGCAATGCCCTGCTTTTTTTCAGGTGCAGGTTTGTTTGTTTTTTTAACACTGGGACCTCCTGGTGTAAAAAAATTAGGAGTTGGCGAGCTCAGCTTCAACTGCAGACATGGGAGATGCTGTCCCTTGATGTGGCCATGGTAACTATGAAAAAGAAGCCAGAGACACAATATGGAGCTGTAAAACTATTTATATCAGTGCTGGTATGATAGGGCTGCAACTTCTGAATGAGGTCTCTGAGTGCTGGAAGCTGTTAGGGAAGAAGGGCAGATACCAATCAGTCTAGATAGGCTTTGCATTAATATTCTTTCCCTTAGCATCTGCTGTGTGTCACAGAGATACAGGCCTATTTGTTGCTTAAGGGACCACAGGCCAGTACCCACTAAGAAATGGTATGAGCGTCCCTTAGAAGGCAGGCCACTGGGTAAGCAACAGCTGATTCCTTCGGACAAATCAAAATATAACAGGGATGGGAGCGACATCATAGGTTTAAAATGAGTGCACCAAGGGGGAACACAAAGCAGAGCACACCCGACATTACCCACTGACCCTGACACAAGTCCAAGGAACTAACAGACACTGCCCAATGAAACTCTGCCTGGAGATGGGATCAGACCAGGGACAGGAAAGTGGTCCCACAGTCCCCCAGGGGTCTTCCAGGGCAGAGACTCCTTCCTGATGAGAGGATGGATGGTTAGCTTGGCTACGGGCAAAAGGCTGTTGACCAGGAGGTCCCAGGACTTAGTGGGGCCACAGATGGGGAGTGCATAAATAAAAAAGCGAGGGGACTAGTGTAGCCCAAACCACAGCAAGAAGTTCTGGAGGAGGCAGTGAAGGGGCTGCAGCCTGGTGCACTCTATGTAAGCATGCACCAGGTTCTCCCTCCACTTGCAGAAGACACAGATGTCAGAGGAGTCTGTGAAGTGTGCGAGATACACACCCATGGTGATGGCTCCATGAAGTAACTGCCAGCTGAGATCCCCAGTGGCTGGAGGAATCAAGGTGGAATACAGACTTGGTGTCTGGGCGGGACATGAGGACCGGATGGTGGAGGGGGTGGATGAGCACTTAGAGCTGGTGGCAATGGACAGGTCGGAAGCAGACCAGCTTAGTATCCCTCATCCTGGTAAGATGGTGAAGTGGGAAGCTCCACAAAGATATAGGACATTAGACTAGATAGATCTGCAGGTTACCCAGTATGTTCTCGTACGTTCTTATAGCTCTGCTCTTAAACCTCAACTTGGAGTGAAAGAAAACTTGTACATAAAACAAAAATGACCGTCCTTTTTTCTTAAGGCAGATACTAACATGGCTAACTATTTCAGTCTTCCTCTGAGAAATAAGAATCCTAAAAAAAGGAAGGGCATTACCAGAAGGCATGGACAGTACTCCCACATGCAAAGACTTCACTACTACTGCTGATATAGACAGCACTGAGACACTGGCGTGCTGTTGAGCAAGAAAAAAAGTTTGGTATTTAGTATCAACAAATTCTGTTAATTTGAACACAACGTGTAAAAAAGTCTCATAGACAGTAAACAGTGCAGCCAAAGATGGAGCACAGAAAACACTCTTAAAAGAAGCAGTGAGAGAGCCTTGTCCCCAGGGTAGCCTGGATCAGAAGCTGGGCGCACAGATTTCATCATTAGGTATGGATTTACCTGGGACTCACTTGCTCTTTGGGCATGCTTAGAGAGACACCTGCATATAAATCTCTCTTCTAAGATGCATCCTTCTCCTAAACAAGTAAGGGCCTCTGTACACCCAGCGTTTACAGGTATTATAGTCTCACACGTCAAACAGTTTTTGAAACCTGGAGATTTATGTTCGGACACATTTGATCAGTCCTGGAGAACCAATGTGAGGAAACACATTCTTCTCCTGAAACAGAGAACAAAAGAAACCAACTAATCACTAGGTTATTTTCCAAACTATTTGCAAAGAACTGGAGGTAAGTAAAGAACAAGCAGTTAGCAAAAAGGCATTACTGGGAGCTTCAACTAGTGACCACAAGCAGGGAGAAGGAACTGAAAGGTAGTTTTTATGGCTCTATCCTCCACCCCTAGTTTGGAGGTAAAAGGGCATTCAGAGCACTGATATCTCCCAAACAAGTACTGATTAACAAGTCTTCCAATCAAATCCATCAGACACAGCTGCACCAGTGGCAGAATCCATTTGAAAAGAAGCAGGCTATTGCAAGGGCTTAATTTCAGTGCCACAAAGGTCAAGAAGTTGCCAAGACAGATTCCCTCACTTCCCCACTAAGTTCTTGGAGAAAGGAGGCCATGGGGCATCTAAGGTACAGGTGAAGTTCTAATGGACAATGGCGGCCAAAAGAATCCAAGGTATGTCTGAGGTAGAAGCTACCTGGAAAAATTATACAAAGCATAACTGGAGTTTGCCAAATGGGTAAAATACCCTTTATATTTAGCACTTAACTTTTATACTTGCTGAAGTTCAATTTTCATGTAGGATTATCCAACTTAGAAATGTTGGATAACTTCAATACTCTGCCAGAACTTTAAAGTTCATATGCTTTGTGATATGGAACACGTACCTAGAAACTAACATGCAAAGGCAAACCACGCTAATTTTCTGGGCAACTACAAAAGCAAATCTGAAACATTTAGAAATATCATGTTTATAATCATGTCAGGCTAAAAAACAGCACAAAAACACTGCTTTGTGGCATGAAGTCACTTTTCTCCAGTCCACACAATCAGAAATTCTTATGGACAGAGTTCCTGCAACTTACTTCTATTGTTTTGATGACCAGTACAAAACACTGCCATTAAGCATATAGCCACTCTATTGTTTTACTTCTTTGCCTTCTCCAGTCATGCTAGCTAGCCTTGACATCCCATACATCCATTCTCCTAGACCAGTCTTTTTTTTTCCTGCCCTGCCTTATGTCTGTGGAATATCCCTTTAATTGTTTCTCTAAACCATTATGTACCTTTCATTAAAATCCCTTCAGATACCACCTACCTTGTCAAAAATGACACAATTGACTCATGAGATATTCTTACAATAATTGTTGCACTTCCTCTACTGAATGTTTGTGACCATGTCATCAGTACTCATTGCCCAGCTCTCCACAATATTTGCAATTTTCCAAGAACTCTAATAATGAACCCCATTTCTGTAGCTTGAAACATAGCCTGCTAAAGTGGAAAACAAACCACCAGAAAGGGGCTGCAGAAGTTTGTACATGAAAGATATCCAATAGAAACTTTGAATTCACTAGAGAAATTCTGCCCCAGCTGTGATTTTGCAAATCAAAAGAAATCAGACTGCTAGAAAACTAGTAGAGACATAGGACTTTTCACATTTAAATGAATCATTCAAAAAAAACTAGGCCCGTCTGCAAGTGAGGAATTTCACCATCACTTTCCAGTTCACAGGATGGTAGATTAAGTGATAAAATATACTTTTTCTGTCTAAAATTTCATGACTTGATCTGAAAGTCATTTAATGGCCTATGGAATGTATTTATGATCTTCATTTAGCTACCAGTAATTATCTACATCAAAGAAACTCCCAATAGTTAGCACTCCTTGTCACAGTATCATAGTAACTAAGGTCCAAAGTAGAGATGGTTTTTCCAGGATGAAAATTAAATCTCATGGGGACAGTGGATAGAAGTTGGGCACTGGTAGTGCTGTTTTGTGGATTATACTTTCCAGGGATTCTTTCATGAGCATGAGGTTTATGTTAAATTACCAAAGTTGGCATCTGCTCAGACATTTTTTTCAGGCTCTCCATGCTGTCTCTACATCCTGCAGTTCCCTACCAAACCCAGATTAATGCCTGCCTATAATACCATGATAGGGCTTCACTGGACAGCAAAAAGAACATTAATAGCTCCCAATTCCTTCCCATGTCACTCATTTTTTCAGAATTACTGTGCAAAGGAATATTAAAAAAATTGCACTGACATAAGCATATTACTGTATTTCAGGTTCAGATATACAGTCTCCAGTAGCCTAATCAGAAAAAATGTTCTCTCAACTGCCAAACTCAACATTTCTCATTGTGGTGTAACCTCTAAATGAGGGAGGGGAGGATTTCTGAAATTACTATGGAAAAGTGTGGGTGCTAGATTTGACAGGTAAATGTTTTCAACACTAAAAGTACTCGATTTTAGGTCTATATAGAGGTCCTTACTGAATCACAACCTTAATTTAATTGTTTAATTAAAGTTTTAACATTTCAGAAATCAAATTAAAACCCTGATTCATTGCAGCAAGTTAGTATTGCTTAAAAATGCAAAAAATGTTTCTTGTTAAACGGCGTAAAGTGTTGGGACACTCCATGAAACAAAAGCATGAAAAAAGTTATTGCAGACTGAACTATTTGCTGCTTTTAATTATTTAAAGCAGTATGTCTGATAAAAGAAATTTCTACAACAGAATCCAGATTGCTTCACTGTGCCCCATGTTAATATTAAGGACCAATAATAAACTAATCAAGACAAGAACAAAACAGAAAAGGGTCTGTGAAAGTTATAGGAATTTTTACTTGTATTATTCAAACAGAAAATGGAGAAATGGAAGCCTGGCTGTATTACCAGCTTCAGCAAAACAAAAAAACACTACCTTCTACTACAAGGAAGGGTATTCCTTCAGTCAAACAAAAGAAATAGTACACAATCAGCATCTGGTTCACATAACTGCCTGGCAGCTTAAAGGAAGAATCTAAAAAGTATGAGTTTTAACAGTCGGGCCTTAAAATTCTTCAAATAAAATTTCACTCTGCTCGGACAAATGGACAGGGTTTGCCATTTTTCATTGGATTCATCTGCAAGGCAATTTGTAAATTAACAGTAAATTAATAGTGTGCATCACAAATTAAATCTAAATGAAACTTTTTCCCTTTTGATTGACATGCAACAATGAATAGTGAAGCTTTTGAAGACAGACGCCTTTCAACCTTTCTTCAGCTTCCCAACATCAGCTGCCCAGACAAGATTTCCACAATACAGAAGACAAAACTAGCCGCAACACATTAGTGCTGGAGGAAAACAATGCAACTTGTCGGAATAAAATTTAAGCAACAAAGAAGTGACAACAATTACACTGATTAAGACTCATTTCTGCACATTCTGACGGCAGTCTAATGGCTGACAATCCCCCTCCAAATACACAAAGAAGGGAAGAAGTATCAGACAGCCACACAGCCTGACAGGTTCACAACTCTCCAGAGCTGTAAGCACAAAGCTGATGGTGTTATATTCCCTGTCAGAGCACTGTGGTGTATGCAAGTCTCTATAACAGCTGCCCTACATAGCTCATCAGGTGAGGCCTCTCTTTCTTGCAGCCTCCAAAAACCTTTGCATGCTTTATCATGGTCAAAAAGAAAACATTCCTTCCAATTGGGAAATTAAGAATCTCTAACCACCACCTTGACACAATTAGCTCCCTTACCCAAGCAAGGGAAAGACAATTAGAATTACTAAGTTTATCCAGCAGACTCCAGCATCACGTGCATCAACATCCCCGCACTGACAAATGGTGATGGGGGTGCTTTAATTAAAGCTCATTTCAACCAGCTTTAGTTAAAGCACCCCCGTCGCCATTTTTCAGCATGGGAATGCTGACATATGTGATGCTCCAGGCACTTTACCTAAAGTGGCTCCCCTCCCAGAGCATGTCTATAAACAAGTCAAGTTTTGAAAAGTGGGCCCTAACTAACTTTTCCAATTACACAAAGCAAAGAAATCGGCAGGCCCGGATGAGCTCCATCCAAGGGTACTTAAGGCACTGGCTGACGTCATTGCACAGCCACTGGCGGGAATACTTGAACGCTCATGGTGCACGGGCCAAGTCCCAGAGGACTGGAAAAGGGCCAATGTGGTCCCCATTTTCAAGAACGGGAGGAAGGAGGACCCGGGCAACTATAGGCCAGGCAGTCTCACCTCCATCCTTGGCAAAGTCTTTGAAAAAATTATCAAGGCTCCAATTTGCGAGAGCCCGGCAGGACAAATTATGCTGAGGAGAAACCAGCACGGGTTTGTAGCAGGCAGATCGTGCCTGACTAATCTAGTCTCTTTTTATGACCAGGTTACGAAACACCTGGACACAGGAGTAGGGGTGGATGTCATATACTTAGACTTCAGCAAGGCCTTCGATACGGTATCCCACTCCATAATGGTGAACAAGTTAAGAGGCTGTGACTTGGATGACTACACAGTCCGGTGGGTGGCGAATTGGCTAGAGGGTCGTACGCAGAGAGTTGTGGTGGATGGGTCGGTTTCAACCTAAAAGGGTGTGGGCAGTGGGGTCCCGCAGGGCTCGGTCCTTGGACCGATACTCTTCAATGTCTTCATCAGTGACTTGGACGAGGGAATGAAGCGTACTCTGTCCAAGTTTGCGGATGACACAAAACTGTGGGGAGAAGTGGACAGGCCGGAGGGCAGGGAACAGTTGCAAGCAGACCTGGTCAGGTTGGACAAGTGGGCAGAAAACAACAGAATGCAATTCAACAAGGAGAAATGCAAAGTGCGGCAACTAGGGAGGAAAAATGTCCAGCACACCTACAGCCTAGGGAATGACCTGCTGGGTGGCACGGAAGCAGAAAGGGATCTTGGAGTCCTAGTGGACTCCAAGATGAACATGAGTCGGCAGTGTGACGAAGCCATCAGAAAAGCTAATGGCACTTTATCGTGCATCAGCAGACGCATGACAAATAGATCCAAAGAGGTGATACTTCCCCTCTATCGGGCACTGGTCAGACCGCAGTTGGAGTACTGCGTGCAATTCTGGGCACCGCACTTCAAGAGGGACGTGGATAACCTGGAGAGGGTCCAGAGAAGGGCCACTCATATGGTTAAGGGCTTGTAGGCCAAGCCCTACGAGGAGAGACTAGAGAACCTGGACCTTTTCAGCCTCCGCAAGAGAAGGTTGAGAGGCGACCTTGTGGCTGCCTATAAGTTCATCATGGGGGCACAGAAGGGAATTGGTGAGGTTTTTTCACCAAGGCGCCCCCAGGGGTTACAAGAAATAATGGCCACAAGCTAGCAGACAGCAGATTTAGACTAGACATTAGGAAGAACTTCTTCACAGTTCGAGTGGCCAAGGTCTGGAACAGGCTCCCAAGGGAGGTGGTGCTCTCCCCTACCCTGGGGGTCTTCAAGAGGAGGTTAGATATGCATCTAGCTGGGGTCATCTAGACCCAGCACTCTTTCCTGCCTATGCAGGGGGTTGGACTCGATGATCTATTGAGGTCCCTTCCGACCCTAACATCTATGAATCTATGAAATGAAGAGCTGAATAGCATCTCAGACATCGTACAGATACCATGGTGATAAGAACAATGCCCAGACACATGCATCCCAATTCCTGTGCTATGCTCTCCCTGTGCACTCCCTGGCAGACCCAGAAGTGGACTGGAAGTATTTCCGGTCCACTTCTGGGTTCGCCACCAAGCATGTGGAGGACCTCCATGCACTCCTGTGAGACGCTCCATCCACCCCACCATCGCATTTATGAGCCACACTGGTACCTCGAGCTATGTCGAAAAGACATTTAAAGCTGTGTCTATGGCCAAATCGAATCAGCATCAAATCTTCAGATTCGGATTTGGCCAAATCTAATTGAGGACAACGATCCAAATCACCTAATGGAATTACTGTTCCTGCCTCAGGCCAAATCCGAATCAAATACAGCCTGCTTTGCACACCCCTAATTAATACTAGCCAACTGCCGATCAAGAATAACGGGCAGGGATGGAGCCCTGTGAGCCTCATGCCTGCCCAGGTCTAGGCCCGCTCCCCCATTCCCTCCTGCTGCTTAGGGACTGGGCCCGCTTCCCCCCTTCCCCGTCGCAATGGTGTGGGGAGAGTAGGAGTGGGCCCGGGCCTGATGTGGAGAAGAAGCAGGCCCAAGGGTGGGGAGACACTGGGCTGCCAGAGCTGGGGGGGGAGCAGTGGGCCTGAGCTGACCTGGCGGCAGTGGGGGGATGGGAGAGAAGTGGGCCCAGGCCTGAAGTGGAGAGGAGGCCAGCTCCTCGCCTCTCCCTGCCGCTGCCATGTCAGTCCAGGCCAGGCTGGGCCCACTGCTCTCCGCCCACCGCCACGGCAGGCTGGCTTCTCCCCCTGGCTCAGGTTTGCTCCTCCTCCCCCCTCCACCCACATTGGGCCTGGGTCCACTCCTCTGTTCCCCCCACTGCCACCGCCACAGCGCATCTGCTCCTCCCCCCAGACACGCATCAGGCCCACTCCTCTCCCCACCGCTGCTGCGTCAGCCCTACAGGCAGTGATGACAGAAGGGGGAAGGGGAGAGAGTGGGCCAAGGCCAGCACCAGTGACCTAACCTCCCCCCCCCATGGCGTCCTGACCCCCCTTACCCCCCACCATGCTGCCGCTGTCACCTGCAAGGAGCAAGGGAGGAGGGGCAAGGCCAGCTCTGGTGGCCTCGCCCCCTGTCCCCGCTCCATCATCACGACCTGCAATGAGCGCCCACTCCGTTGCCGCCACCTCCAAGGAGCTCCACCCCCCGTGCCCCCCGCTATCATGGCAGCGCTCCGCCATGCCACCACCTCCTGTCCGAATGCTTATTCGCACTCCAATTGGCTGTTTCAGTCAGCCAGCCAGAGCATGAATAAATCATTATGAAAAGACCAACAGACACGGCTTTTATATTATTAGAATGCTTTCGTATACAATATACGTAACAGAGTCCTTCTCCAGGGGTGGCCATGGTGCCTCTGGAGCCCCCTCAACCCTTATCAGCTTTGCTCTCATTGGGGCATCTCCCCTTCCCCTTTCTTGCCATGCCGTGATGTATTTATCTTTTAGATAAAGGGAGGCTGCCTCACGGCTCCCTGAGCCTGTCTCACATGAATGTAGGATTCCGTGCTCATAGTCCTAAGAGTTAATTATGTGGGCTCCATCCTCCCCAACATCTACGCCCTCACAAACGTCACACACACTAATCAAATCATAACCACCCCAACAGACTACAGAATCGTAGCTGGCTATCCTTTCACCAGCCCCTCTGTAGGCTATGGGCACTCTGCCCCCTCGGTCTCCAACTGTGGCCCTCCTGACCTTTGGTCCTTCTCCTTAGACCCTGGGCCTGCTCCTAGGCCAGTTGAGACCCATGGGCTCTGCAACTCTGCCAGTCTCTGGTTATGGCTCTTCTTTACCTTTGGCACCTCCTGAGCCCTGGCCCTGCTGAGGCCAGTGAGACCTATAGGCACCCTGGCCCTACCTGCTTCCTAGGCCCTCTGCTCTCTTTCCCAGCCCTCTGCTTTCTCTGGGCCCCCTGGACCTCCATTCTCTCTCTCTCTGTCCCCTCTCTCTCTGGGCCAGCTGGGACCTCCTTACCACCCCTAAGTCCCTTCCACAATCCACCAGATGTTCCCCAACCCAAAGTCTGCACCCTGGCTGCTCCACTGGCCCTAAAGCTGAACTCCCAGCCCTGAGGCTGCCTGCCCACAGACATACTTGGTGCAAGCCAGAGTCACTCTCTCAGCAGCCTGCCCAGGGGCTCCTTCCCTGTCAGATACTGGAATAAGACTGCCCCCAACTACCTCAGGCCCTGGGCGTATATATACCTCAAGCCCCCTTCCAGTCAGCTGTCTTCTCTGATTGCTGCCTGAGCTGTTTCTAGAGCCTTCTCTCCTCTAAATGCAACCGGTGCACTAAGCACCGTCACTATATATTCTTTTAGAAGTGTAATTCAATTTATTTTACCAAGCACTTATTTCATTTCCTCAGCTTGTGATGCCTTTATAATAACCCAACCTCTAAAATGAATGTCTGTCAATTCATTATTTTAAATTTCAGAATAACAATGTGACAGAAAACACTAGCAGAAATCTGCAAGATGCAAGGGCCACCTCTCCTCTTAATCCACATACAGTGATGTTATCAATTATGTCTTTATACTGTCAAATGAACTTAAAACTACCAATCAGTTATGCAAGCAATTAAGTGTCATACCTCCAAGTTCCTTTACATTCAAGATGGCATTCTGGAATGGCACAGCTTTTATGCTAAAACCTGAAATTAAAATAAAAAGTGTTAGTATCCTATTTGACTGGGTGACAATTTGAAAAAGAATATATCCATTAAAAACTTCTATTTTGTTCACTGTGACTTTTGACAGATGACTCTCCAAGTAACATTAAATATCATGGGAAGACAAGAAGCACTGAACAGAAAATAAAACTAACACAAGAAGAAGTATGAGATTGTCAGTACAACTCTTATTAGGGTTTTATTAGCTTGGCAAAAGGAATTCAGTTCAGGCAATAATTTGACAATTAAAGTTTCTTCCTCACAATCTTATATTCTGGCACAAGTTTAAGGAACTATGAACAATAAAAGCAGATGGGCTACGAATGCTTTTAAACAATCCCCATTAACCTAATTTTCCTGAAACTGAATCTTTGCAGTCTTTTTATCAATAATACAAACTAAATTCTCTAAGATTTTGAGAGACAGAGGACACTAAGTCAGCTAATTGTATACTGTGCTTTATTTTTAAACAACATAGTTACTGGTAAAGGTGCACCGATACATCAGTTCGATAGTGGATCGGCACCGATATAAAGAAAATTGATTGCACTGGAAATTGGCCTGATGTGGCCAATAATTTGGCCAATAAATACCTGTGCGTGTCAGCAGCTGCAGCATAGCATGTAGGAAGCGAGGAGCACAACCTGGCAGTTTGGAGATCTGTGTGCAGCTGGTAAGTCTGGTGTGGTAGAAGGGGAGGGAGGAAAGAAGAGGCATTGGGGGGGGCAGATCAAGGCCCCTGTGGTGAGGAAGGAGTGGGGCTGGGGCTGGGGCACGGGACAGAGCCGTGGCTCATTCAGGGGGCGCAGGGAAGGGGCGGGGCGGCTCCCATCGCTGCATGCTGCTCGTCCAGGAGCTGCTGGTCCAGCACTTGACTGCTTGTCCAGCAGCTCCTGCTGCTGTTCCCGCCACTCATCCAGGAAGGCATGGGGGGAGGGGTGCATGTGCACCCGGGTCTGTACGGGGCAGGGCGGGAAGAGCCCTGCGCAGCCCCCAGCCCAGCCCATCCCGCGCAGATCTGGGGGCACACGCCCTCCCCCCCATACCCTCCTGGATGAGCAGCGGGAGCCACCGGATAAGCGCCGAACCAGCAGGCGAGTGCCAAACCAGCAGCTCCTGGACAAGCAGCACACAGCGGTGGAAGCCACCCCCTTCCCCCCTGGACGAATCGCAGCTCCATCCTACACTCGCCCTGGCTAGGCAGCGCTTGCCCCAGCCCCACTCCTCCCTCACCGCGGGGGCCTTGATCTGCCCCCCCACGCCCCTCCCCCTCCCCTTCCACCACACCAGACTTACCAGCTGCACACAGCTCTCCAAGCTACCAGGCTGGTATCAGAAATTGGATCAGTATTGGCCAATATGCCTCCTTAAAAATCCACTCTCGGTATCAGCCCCAAAATCTCTATTGGTGCACCCCTAGTTGTTGGTTACTCAACAATAAGGCTTACAAAGAATTAATAAACGATTCATAGAAATTACGAATGTCACACACCTGAGTAGTGGCAATATGTGCATCCATGTGGCTGCCTATGCCTTTAAGAACCTTTGCATCCATTGGACTAATAAGTCAACATAGACTGTTAAAGTCTGTATTACTTATTCAACAACCCTTTGTAAAAAAAAATGAACATTTTATATGAAATGAAACCTTTTCCTATATTAAATCAGAGATGTCCAGATAGACTGTGGAAATTTGGTGGAATGTACTTCTTGGAGGGATAAAAAATAGGTATGTATTAGAGCTGCGTGAAGCTTCAGTAGCCGATTCAATTCAGAGAATCGGCCCAATTCGACAGCTAAATCCCCAAATCCAAACTGAATCAGGAGACCAATTAAAAGGTCTGAATCAAATTGGAAGCCTCCGAGTTGATTCGGAAAAGATTTGGTGACAATTCATAGATTCGGCCATAGACTAAACAAGTAGCAGACCTCACCATGCTGGACACGGTTGCCTCCAACAGGTAAGTCTGTTGTGGTGGGTAGAGAGGGGAGGAAAGGGGCCTGGGAGGGGATGGACAGATCAGTGGCCACACAATGAGGGAGGTATTGGGGCTGGTGCTGGGCAAGCTGCCCAGCCAGGGCAGGGGGACGTGGGACTCGGGGAGGGGGCTCCCACCACTGTGCGCCACTGTATGCCCTCAAATCTGCATGGGGCAGGCTGGACTGGGCTGTGCTCCAGGAAGCTAGCCCCAGCTCCCTGCTGCCAGGCTGTGCTCCACAGGCGGAGTGGAGCCAGGGCTGTACTCTGGGCAGCTAGCCGCAGCCACAGCCCAGAGCGCAGCCTTGGCCCTGCCTGTCCCAGAGTGCAGTGGAGTGGGGGCTATTGGGGGGGGGGGTTGCAGCCACCTTAAAATTCCCCATAGTCCCTGCTGCCAGCTCCTCCCTGATATGGATGCACGCGCCTGCCTCCATGCATTGCCACTGCTTGCCTACAGCTTGTCTGAGAGGCGCGGGGAGGCTGGGCAAGCGGTGGGAGGGCACAGCCCCCACTCCCAGTGCCTTCTGCCACCCATCTGGAGCGCAGGATGGCCCAGGCTGCCCTGTGCAGATCCGGGGACATACACCTGCTCTCATGCCCTTCTGGACCAGTGGCGCACGGCAATGTGCAGTGGCAGGACCCCTGCCTTCCACAAGTCCAATGCCCCTCTGGCCTCGCTGGACAGCTTGTCCCAGCCCCAACCCCAATCTCTCCCTTACTGTGGGGACATTGATCTGCCCTCCCCCCATGCCCCTTCCCTCCACCCACAACAGACTTACCAGCTGGAGGTAGCTGTGTCCAGTGTGGTAAGGACTGCTGCCTGTTTAGTCTAATCGCCGAATCGGCTCTGAATTTTCGGATCCGAATCGTCTGAATCGAATCAGGACCGTGATTCAAATCACCAAATCAAATCACTGTCCCCCCGAATTGGCGGAATCCGAAGCGAATACTTGCCACTTCGCACAGGCCTAGTATGCATAACCAGCGTTACATAATAAGTATGATTGCCTGAACAAACGTGCTCAAAAGATGCTATACAGTTTTGTAAAATATACATGTCATCATCAAGTGTATGTAACCAGTATCTTTGAACAAATCCGCTTTAAAGTCCATTTTGAGGGCTGCAGAAACCTAACAATACAGTATTCTATTTATTGATAAATAGGAGCAAGGGAGTGACCATACCTCCCCAAACTAGCATTTTATATATTCCCATATCCTGACTCCAGTGCTGGCTAGAACTGAATGTTTCAAAACCAAAGTGCAAGAAAAACCCGAATGGAACAGATATGGAATAATCTGCCCATGTGGCAAGTTTCTTCTAAACCACTTCAATTGAATGTTTCATTACACACTGAAGTGGCTGAGTTTATAATCTTTTAAAATTGTAAATATAACCATGATCAAAATATATTAAGCATGCATTTTGCAAGGTACAGCATTTCCTTGTATCTATTTTATTTTTTCTTTTAGTTGTATTATGATCTCATATGTTAACCTAAGCACTTAAAACCAGTTAGAGTTGCTAAAGGAAAATAATGCTCAACTTAAGAACCCAATACAGAAGGAGAACAATGTAAAACCACATACATGTATATAAATATCTCCCAAATAACTGCTGTACATTCTCTTTAGCAAGTCAAACTTACTAAGTCATTAAGGTCACAAAACATTCCTTCAATTCTATATGACCTATTCCACCTTCCTTATTAGTTCTATAGCCAGATATTCATTTTGTCATGCATTGTTTTTATTATTAATATCATGATTGTTGCTGTTATCATTATCCTATTACTATTATTATTACAATTATAATTTGGTTATTGTATCATGGTCTTCTATTCTCATGCTTTCAGATTCACCTGTATTTATATATTTTTTCTAGGTTCCTCAATTGACCTAATTTTTAAATTTCAGCCGTGCCTGGTTTTTATTTTTCTTCCATCTTTGTTTTGTAGAATATATTATTGATCTAAAAACATTACTGCTCTATTCTTCTTCCCTGCCCAGAGGACAATAACAGTGGTCAAAATTACTGGCCACTGATTACATTTTCTTCTTTTGGCTACTTTCACATGCCACAGTACAGGAGCAACAGACTTTGGGAAAAAGGAAATCCAATGTGGGCCCTCTAGTTTCTTCATCCCACCCATTTACTACCACATTCTCCCCACCCCCCAGCCATGACTCCCCAATCACTTTTTGTCTATGTAGTAAAGCCCTTAAGAAATAAGGCTTCAAAGGTTTTCTTTCTTCCCTCTTTGTCTCTATGGTAAAATCCACAGGGGGTAGGAACCTTTAGAAATTAACAATTTCTACCACAATTACTCTGCAACAGACATTAGTGAAGAACTATGTTACTTATGAAATGCAGCAGATGATATATTTTCATAAAAATTCTCCAGAGAAGAATGTCACCAAACTGCAAAAAAAAGACAAACTCATCACAACTAATGGGTTAATTGCTCGATTCAAACCACTTAAAAGGCTACTTTAAAAAAAATACTGTACCAAAGGTACAGAGCTGTCAAAAATTCTGAGTTCTATGTTCAACCAAGCTTGCAGCGCAAGTCATCTCGATTTAAAGATGCCCTTATTCTTCTAAATGCACATAACACAGACCTTGCATCAAGTTTGGCCAGAGGAATACATTATAAGTTCTATTTGAAAAACTGATAGAAATGAATTAGAAAAAAAAACTTTTGAAATTGTTATTCAATATTTAAACTGAAAAAATAAACAAATAAATGAAAAGGATAGCTTTAATCTGCATATCAGTTAACTACTTCCTTCGTCCCTTATCAACTGCATCCTAATTTCTTAATAGAAAAAAATATTCAAGAAGTTTCTCTTTTCTTTAAAAAAAACCCCCATGATTTAATTAACAGTTATCCTAAATTCTAAGAAACAGAACTTTTGAGTGAGCAAAATTCATCCTAACTACAACATCATACCTGTTGTAGACACTACATTCTCTGGGCTCTCACTGCAAAGCCGCGACAGTAGACTTGTCTTGCCAGAACCCGTGAGACCTATACAAACCAAGTCATACTCGGGTCGTGGAGGAGGTGGTCCCTTGCAGCAAAGTCCTCTAAAACACTGCCAAAAAAAAAGAGGGGAAAATATAAAAATATGAAATATTTTTATAAAGATAAAAATAGTACAGATCACAAAGTTAAACGTAGTGTGGCATTTTGCTAGTCCTCACTTCCTGCTTTCCTAGTGTTCTGGCATGCTCAGCAGTTAGTACAGATGGAATATAAGGAAACAATTTTTAAGAAACCAGTAGTGTACCTATTAGTTCTTTACTTAGGTTGGACAAGTTAGGTAAGAAAACTAATTAAATTTTTTTAAATAACATGGTATGCATTTAGTGAAACAGTTGTGCATTCTGCTCAGAAATGTATTTGTACAGCCATGTGTTTGCTGCCACAAGCAGAATTGGCAAGATATGCAAGTGTTAATCATGCTCTTATCTCAGGGTATAAATAGACATCACCAAACGAAGTGATTCAGTTGGGCTGGGATGTTCCTGGCACAGATGATCCGCTTCACTGGGCAAAACGCACCTTACCCATTGTCCCACCCGTTGATCTTGTGGAACAACAAATGAGGTGTTACCTTCTTGCAGATGTGCCCTGGGTAATCTCTAGGGTAAATCTCTGTAACCAGGGAAAGCCAGCTCTAGTGTACCCTGGGAATGAAAATTCAGGCCCCTAAGAGTACCTGTCTGGGGTTGGGGGACAACCGTGGGCAGCTCTGGGCTGCCCATACTCTCCCACCTTAAAAGCAAACAGACATCAGCCACAAATACTGACACATCATCATACCACCCATGTTGCAGTCACAAATCTGGGGCATTTGTGGCATGACAAGGGGCATGGACATCTCTTGGCTTGGCCTCTGTACCACCATAATTTTTTTTTATGGCAGCACAAAGGCAAAACCTGTTTATACCCTAATGCCATGCCAGGACAGACTAACAAATGATTTTTCAAGCAGCTGCTGGACAGACAGTCCCAGCTGTCACCATCACAGCTTCAGGAAAAATTAGAGCTCCCTTAACTTTCTATCCCTTCCCAATCTACCTTTCCAGGTACTTTAAAGGAAATGGTGCCCACCTTACCCTCATCTTGAGCTGTCATTTGGCATACTTTTGAAGCAGCTATCACTTCACTATATAAAAAGTTTATTAATAGGCATACTGCAGGTACAATTCCACCCTGTGCAATTCACTGTGTAGATAAGTATGAATTAAAACCAGCGGCACAACAGAGCCTGAAGAACTAAATGGTTTAAAAACACACCTTCCTTTTAGCTACCTGACACATCTTAACCCTGTGCTGCACTAACAGGTTGGCCGCATTCAGTTTATTTGTCCATTAAACCTTTGTGTATTGCAGGTAATCTGTTTATAAGGCAGGGATGACAGCCTACAGCCAACAGGCCAGACCTGGCCCATGAAGCAATTTAACTGGCCTGCAAAGCTAAGACAGCAGTGGCAACAGGGTAGAAAATTGGCAGTGGTGGCCCATGTTAAAATCAGGCTGAGTTAAAATGGTTGCCAGCCTCTTCTGTAGGCAATTTTAAAAAGTCATTATGACAAAAACCAATGCTAAAAGCTTCCAAGTATTTATAAACGTATGAATATCTCTCAGTGAAAGGTAAAAGTCTTTTCTCCAACAGGTTGGCTGATCTCCTACGTCAGGCTTTAAACTAGCTCAGATGGGGGACGGGGAGGCAGAAGAAGGAGAACATCAGGAACCTGCAATCCATGGGACATCCAGCAGTATAGCACAGGTAATCAATAAGCAGGTAAGCAATAAGGGGACCATTGGGCATCAGAGCCGGCGGGCAATAAAGGCACCAATCACAGGGCTCAAGTGCCTATACACTAATATTAGGAGCATGGGGAACAAGCAGGATGAACTAGCACTCCTGCTTACAGAAAACATTTATGACTTAGTGGGCTTAACAGAAACCTGGTGGGACTCTACCCACTACTGGGCGGTACACATTGAGGGCTATAAACTATACAGAAAAGATAGAGTAGGGAGGAGAGGGGGAGGGGTTGTGCTCCATGTCAAGGAACGCTATACATTGACCCTTATCAAAATGGAATTGGAGGAGGAGAAAGTAGAAGGATTGTGGGTTAGAATACATGAAGGTCAAGGGGAAAGGGACCCCTCACACCAAGGGGAAGAACTAGATTTGGAACTCCTAAGGCAGTTCTCGGAGACCATAAAGATTAGGGAAGCAGTAGTCATGGGGGACCTAAACTACCCTGACCTCTGCTGGGAGAGGCAGACAGCTAATTCCCACCATTCGCGCAGGTTCCTATCCTTTGTGCGGGACCTCCACCTGACGCAAGAGGTACATGGTCCCACCAGGGGGAATGCCTTACTGGACCTGGTATTGGCAACAGGGGATGACATGGTCGGGGACCTACAGATCAGGAGTCACTTGGGGGACAGTTGCCACCAAATAATAGAATTCACCATAAGGCGTCGAGTGGGAAAGATAACCAGTAGGGTGAAAGTGCTAGACTTTAGGAAGGCTGACTTCAGCGAGCTCAGGCGTTTAGTCAATGACACACTGCAGAGTAAGAGATTTGGCAAGATGGGAGCCCAGGAATGGTGGCTGTGCCTTAAGGAAGTGATCCTTAGGGCACAGAGGGAGACAATCCTGATAAGGGGGAAAAGAGGGAAAGGGGCCAAGAAGCTTTCTCAGCTGACCAGAGAAATCCAGAGCAGCCTGAGGGCAAAAAGGGGCGCATATCAGTAGTGGAAACAGGGAAAAATTACTAAAGAGGAGTATAACTCTTCAGCTTGCAGTTGTAGGGAGGCAGTTAGAAAGGCCAAAGCTACCATGGAGCAGAGGATGGCATCCCAAGTTAAGGATAACAAAAATTGTTTTTCCGATATATAGGGAGTAAAAGGAAAGCCCAGGGCGGTATAGGACCACTGCTGAATGGGAAAAAGCAATTGGTGACGGACAGGGGGGACAAGGCTGAACTCCTCAATGAGTTTTTTGCCTCAGTGTTTCTAAACGAGGGGCAAGACAAGTCTCACAATGGGATCATAGAGAGACAACAGCAGGATGCCAGACCACCAAGAGTTGACCCTGAGATAGTGCAGAGTCACTTGGAAGGACTGGATGCATTTAAGGCGGCAGGCCCGGATAAGCTCCATCTGAGGGTACTGAAAGCACTGGCTGATGTCATTGCACAGCCACTGGCAAGAATATTTGAGCACTCGTGGAACATGGGCCAGGTCCTGGAGGACTGGAAAAGGGCCAATGTGGTCCCTATTTTCAAGAAGGGGACGAAGGAGGATCCAAGCAACTACAGGCCACGTCAGTCTCACCTCCATCCTTGGTAAAGTCTTTGAAAAGATTATAAAGGCTCATATATGTGAGAGCCCAGCAGGAAAAATTATGCTGAGGGGAAACCAGCACGGGTTCGTAGCAGGTAGATCGTGCCTGACTAATCTAGTCTCTTTTTATGACCAGGTTACAAAACACCTGGACACAAGAGTAGGGGTAGATATAGTTTACTTAGACTTCAGGAAGGCCTTCGATATGGTATCCCACACCATACTGGTGAACAAATTAAGAGGCTGTGACTTGGATGATTACACAGTCCAGTGGGTGGCAAATTAGCTAGAGGGTTGTATCCAGAGAGTGGTGGTGGATGGGTTGGTATCAACCTGGAAGGACGTGGGCAGTGGGGTCCCGTAGGGCTTGGTCCTTGGGCTGATGCTCTTCGCTGTTTACATCAGTGACTTGGACGAGGGAGCGAAGTGTACTCTGTCCAAATTTGCGGATGATACAAAACTGTGGGGAGAAGCGGACGCACCAGAGGGCAGGGAACAACTACAGGCAGACCTGGACAGGTTGGACAAATGGGGAGAAAACAATAGAATGCGATTTAACAAGGAGAAATGCAAAGTGCTGCACCTAGGGAGGAAAAATGTCCAGCACATCTACTGCCTAGGAAGTGACCTGCTCGGCAGCACAGAAGCAGAAAGGGATCTTGGAGTCCTAGTGGACTCCAAGATGAACACGAGTTGTCAGTGTGATGAAGTCATCAGCAAAGCTAATTGCACTTTATCGTGCATCAGCAGATGCATGACAAACACAACCAAGGAGGTGATAATTCCCCTTTATCGGGCGCTGGTCAGACCGCAGTTGGAATACTGCATGCAGTTTTGGGCGCCACACTTCAAAAGGGACATGGATAACCTGGAGAGGGTCCAGAGAAGGGCCATTCGTATGGTTAAGGGCTTGCAGGCCAAGCCCTACGAGGAGAGACTAGGGCACCTGGACCTCTTCAGCCTCCGCAAGAGAAGGTTGAGAGACAACCTTGTGGCTGCCTATAAATTCATCATGGGGGCGCAGAAGGGAATTGGTGAGGCTCTACTCAGCAAGGCATCCCTGGGGGGTTACAAGAAATAATGGCCACAAGCTAGCAGAGAGCAGATTCAGACTGGACATTAGGAAGAACTTCTTCACAGTTAGAGTGGCCAAGTTCTGGAATGGGCTCCCAAGGGAGGTAGTGCTCTCCCCTACCCTGGGGATCTTCAAGAGGAGGTTAGCTAGGCATCTGGCTGGGGTCATCTGAACCCAACATACTTTCCTGCCTATGCAGGGGATCGGACTCGATGATCTACTGAGGTCCCTTCTGACCCTAACATCTATGAATCTATGAATATTTATCACATTTTAGTTACGTCTGTAAAGTGTATTGTTCAAAACTAACTTTTGTAAACAACAGTTCTCTCAATACTCAGCCTTGGTGAGGCCACAACTGGAGTCCTGCATCCAATTCTGGGCTCCACACTTTAAAAAGGATGTGGAGAAGCTTGAGAGAGTCCAAAGGAGAGCCATGCGCATGATCAGAGGTCAAGACAGGAGGCCTTATGAGAAGAGGCTGAGAGGCATAGGATTCTTCAGCATGGAGAAGCATAGGCTCAGGGGAGAGTGGGTGGCAGCCTATAAGTACATAAGGGGTGTGCATCAGGATCTGGGAGAAGGTCAACGGCCACAAACTGCTAGAAGACCGTTTTAGACTGGACATAAGAAAATACTTCTTTACCATCTGAGTCTCCAGAGTCTGGAATAGACTTCCCCCAGAAGTGGTGCAACCACCTACTCTGGACATGTTCAGGAAGCATTTGGATGATTATTTTGCTGGGGTCATCTGACCCCAGCTGACTTCCTGCCTTTTGGGCAGGGGACTGGACCCGATGATCTCACAAGGTCCCTTCCAGCCTTAATATCTGTGAAATTTATGAAGTCTATGAACACGTATTGGCCATCACAAGCAACAGAAAAATGCAATTGTGCATGAAATCTGTGCTTAGAGGCATAATGGAGTCAAACATACATGCACTGCAATCCAAAGTAACACAAGGTATCAACATCAGGGTCTTTAACAATAACGTAGTGGCTTTGTACTTGATTTAAGCCACTTGGCTGATGCTCCAATCATGAGTCAAATCAGTCACAGCAGGTCAGAATAGAACTCAAGCCTCCTGGCTTCCATTTACTCTACCTACACTGTCTCCCTAGCCAGAAACAAGGGCAGGAGTTATGAAATGTACACTGAAGCTCTAGTAATAATAGAAAGACTTCTAGATGGCTCATATATAATCTGTGTACCAATCATAAATACACAATTTTGCTATGATTGCAAGACTTGCTTGATTTTTTTGGCTTAAATGTTATGTTCCTAGAAGTATATTTGAACTGCATGGGAAATAAAGAAGATTGATAATACATAAGTTCTAGTTATTTTAATCATGTCAAGGATTACATCCCATTTTATATGTATGTGCCCCTATTTTAGAAAGAAATAATGAATTTGAGGGCAGAATCTGGCAATAAATTAGTCTTATAAAATATTTCTTCTTGTCTACACCTGCATAAAGATCAGCAGTCTGTAGAGAGGATCACACAATCTCAAAACAAAAAAGAATCACCGAGCAACTGTTATTCGCTCCCTTCTTGGACTAGTTTGTCCTTTGTTTCCTGGACAAGCCAGTCCAAGAAACAGCCTTCATAGCTTTAAAGAAAAAAATAAGGTAAATTGGGGGAGGGGGGGAAGGGAGAGAGAGGGGGTATGGGACAAGCATTTAAAGGGTAGTTGTGAAAGGAAGCATGTTTATCATGGCAAGTTAGATAATTTTAGAGAATAGAGTTTTTTAAAACAATAAAGAGAAAACTTTACATTTCTGGTTAGTCTTAGTTGAAAGATAATTTTATCAAAATTACAAGTTCTTAAATCCATTTCTTCCTGCATTCAAAGTATACATGTCTTCTACCTTTCAGCCACTCATTTTTTTTTATTATTGTGACGGGCTAGCTGGCAGTGACTTAGCCCAGGGGTTTTGAAAGGGCAAAAGATGATTGGAGGACTTGGGATTCCCTTTCCTCACCAATCTGGAAATGATTTGGCCCAGGGGTTTTGAAGGGGTAAAAGATGATTGGAGGACTTGGGATTCCCTTGCCTCACCAATCAGGCCCCAGAGACTCACCCTCCGTGTCCCCTGTGGCCCCTTGGATCACCTGGAAGGGGATAAAAGGGGCAGCGCAGCTGACTCAGGGGAGACCAGCGAGGGACCCCAAGGAAGGAGCTTCAAACAGCTGGCCAGAGCTGAGCCAGTGGGGTGGGAGCAATTGCCCCAGAAGCACCTGAAGGAGTGGGACCTGCAGGCAGCAGTTGGACCCCCAGCAGCGTGGCATGCAGCCGGCAAGAAAGGCTCCCCAGCTCCAGCAAGGTTCTTAGCAGTGACCTGAGAGGTTCCCAGCCCTGCTTCCAGCTCCTCCAATAAGAGGCCAGGCAGCTCAATGTGAGGCCGGGGCTCCTGGAAGGTCAAAACCCCTTGCAGCTTGGAGCAGTATCAGTACTGGTGGTTGTGAGGTACAGTTTCTGATTATCATGTGGGAGATCTGAGTTTAAGTCCCAGCTGGGGTGAGAGAAGTAACAGGGAGAAATCCTTGTTGCAGGGGAAAGGGGCCATTGTGTTTTCCCTCTTTCCCCCCCACCAGGTACCTAGGCCCTATATTCCTTGTTATTTGACATTTTGTATTTTGTGCCTTTTATATTTCACCAACCAATATTGCTTGTTCTGCTGTTCGTGTTTTACATTTTGGTTAACCCTGTCTTTTGTCAATGACTGTAAGTGTCTAACCTTTGTTGAATCCTGCTCCCTTGGGGCGTTGTAGTATCCCCTATACCCCCTGGTTTATGCCTATTATGTTCCCAGTACTGTTCTCTCATTAAAAGGTATATGATTAAGTCCCCATTGGTGGTCTGGCTCTGCTCTATAGGGGGAGGAGAGTTCCTACACCTCCCACAGCGCTTGTGCACCTACTTTGATCCCTTCAATTGGAGAGGGGGTACCTCTTGGAGTACCACCCGGGTTACATTATTTATTCTTAGATAAACAAAATACCTGCACTGAAGCGTAAAAAGATTTTTTTACTCAGGCATTTAAGTAAGAATTCCAATATTAAGTTTCACATGCAGCATAAACCCAGCAAAGACACTGGGGCTTCAGACTGGGTGAGTGCTGATCATGCCGCAGAACCTTTAACTACTGCTGATAACACGTAAAACAGAAAGATTCAGGTTGGCTTTCAGGTTCTAGAGAAAGCATGCAAAGAAAAAATGATACGCATGTGTAATTAAATACCAAAAATTGAGATTCAAATGTTGACCTGCCCTTTTTTCTTCAACAGTCATTTTTTCACAAGTTAAATCAATATTGTTTCAATGTTCTTTCAGAAAGCAAAGTTAAAAGTACATCCCATACCCAGAAGTATTAAATCAACAATTAACACTGGTTAAGAGAGAAAATATCCATTTTGGGATATTTTAAAGTGTTATACTGCAATGTGTTAATTGACTGAGTATTTTTAAGCCATCGGCATCCTCAAACAGGGTAAGGGATATGTGGGACAAGAGTTCTCCACTTGACTGTCTGTTGTCCAGCTTGCCACTACATTTTAAGTAATTCAGTTTAGTCTTCTACGATCTCTCAGTTCGCCTGTGAAACTAAAAAGGCATAGGAAGCGATGACCAGGACAGTATAGTGTTGTAGGCTGAAATGACTAACCTGCAGCATGGGTGCACAACTGGCTTGGGCAACCTCTATGGGGCATGGGGCAGATCAAGGAAGGAGCTGGCAGCACAGTGGCAGATAGTACAGAGAGCAGAAGGCAGAGCAGAAGATAGAGCAAGGGAAGTGGACAGAAGTGTCACACAAGGAGGGAGTGGTACTTAATTTGTGGACTGCTTACCACAAAGGATTGTGTATCCAAGAAGATTTAGGGCATCAAAAAAACCAAAAAAAAGAAACAGCATTTCAGTAACAGCCGAGTAATCATGTCATTCTGGGTTCAGCCTCACACCATGAGGGTTCCACAATGTAGAAAAATGCAGCTGGAGTGCAGAAAGCAGCCTGTGCTCCGTCAGCTGGAAGACACATGCTGCATCCAAGCAGAGACAGACAAGAGCTCAGGTAGATCATTTAGGCTAGGGCCAGAAGTTACACATAAGCAGGTTTAAGTGATCAAAAACTGGTTTAAACCTGTAACAGAACAGCAGTTCACTGCATATAAACCAGTTTCAAAATGGCTGAAACTGGTTTAAGATGAAACTGGTTGAATGTAGTATCAGACTTAACTGATTTGGGTCAAACCTGTTTATGATACTTCTGTCCCAGAACCCTTCCCGATTCAAGTTAAATCAGAGTCCCCAGCATGCTTTCTAGCCCAGGGCTGGGCTATGCCATCTGCTCCAGCAAAGAAGGGGGGCAGGCTATTCCCTCACCCCCCAGCAAAGCCTCTGTGGGGCCTGGGGCCAGGGAATGGGGTTAAATCCCCCATCCCGTGAGTACAGAGCTGCCTTGCTAAATTTACTGAAAGTTACTACTGGCTGGGACCTTGGACTACAAATTCCAGAAGCACCTGGAAGCAGGAAGAGGAAGTGATGAGCAACCCTGCAGAATCCTGCTTCTGTGATGCTGAACTGCAAATCCCAGAGACCTCAGGGGCATCAGGAAAAAGAAGTGCCAGAAAGCCATGCTCTAGCCCCGCCTCACCACTCCTACATTTAAAAACATCGTTAATTCCATGTACCCACCCACCACCTTCAAGCTGCAGTTCTTCCATCTTTGGGGCAGAGGTTATCTCCATCCCTGTGATGGCCATTTATGTAATGAATTTCTGAAGGATTCACATTTATCTTTGTTAACAGTCTGGGACCAGCTCTCTGGTCACACACACAGGTGCAAGCCCATCACATCTCCGAAAGAAGAAAATCCCAAAGGACCCCGATCTTGCCCCACCATGCAGAGCCAGGAAGTAAGCGGGGCCCACAGTGGGATGGCACTAGACAGGAGTGGGAAGAGGCTGAGAGGAGCCGAGGAGGGTCACACCTCACCCCCTACCCCCGCTCCTACTTAGCCCAGTCCCCTAGGGAACCGCATGAACAGAGCACACAAAAAGGCGCACAAATTATCATGGGAGCTCTCGCAAGAGGGTGAGCAAGAGGGGCATGAGGCTCTAGGTGGCAAGCCTGAAGAGACGGGTTGGGACACCACTAGCCCAAACTACTACCTGTGCAATGGTGGTGACGTGCCACACCCCAAACACCCCCTCTCTGTGGGTTCCGGCCTCAACTCAGGCAGGGCCCCTCGCTCTCAGCTATGGGGGCTGCTTGGCATGACTGCAGACACCTGGGATCAGGAGCAAAGACACTCCCCTTGTGAGGTTTGCCCCACACAGGAGTCTCGGGAGTGCCAGATAGGTGAGCTCCAGGCTGTGGTGCAGAAGTTGTGTGCCATCAGGGATGGTAAAGAGGAGATCAACTCTTATGGCCAGACTCTTCACCTGAAGAATGAGGAGAGAAGAGCAAGGATGACTGGCAGGACAAGAGAAGCTCCTATGAAGTCTAGCCAGGGGTTGCTTGGACAAAGGTTGTCCCTGGCCCCAAGGCACACACCACCAGGGTCACCACCCCCTTGGATCTTCACAATAGATACAAACTCCTGGCAGCATCAGTAGCACCAGCTTGTCCAGCCCTCTGACAACTACCCCATACTACTCAACCATGTGGGCACAAATGACACAATTCGAAGCAATCTGGCTGGGTTATGAGCGACTACAGGCCGCTGGGGGCAGGGCTCAAAGGGTTGGGGGCGCAGATTATTTTCTCTTTAATCCTTCTGGTTATGGGTCACAGGCATAGGAGGAAGAGACAAATTGAAGAAGTAAACTACATCACGGTGGACATAGTCTTTCTTGACTTTAGGAAGGTCTTCAACACTGTCTCTCACCCCATTCTCATTAAGAAATCAGATGACTGTAAGGTCGACGCCTACGCAGTCAGATGGGTCACAAACTGGCTGGAGGGCCGCACCCAGGGAGTGGTGGTGGATGGGTCTTTTTCGATCTGGAGGGATGTGGGCAGTGGGGTCCCCCTGGGCTCGGTCCTTAGGCCTGCACTGTTCAACATCTTAATCAGCAACTTGGACGAGGCAGTGAAAAGCACCTTGTTCAAATTCATGGACGACACTAAGATGTGGGGAGAAAAGTGGGCATGCTGGAGGAAACAGACAGGCTCCAACTAGATCTGGACAGGTTACAGGGGTGGGTGGATGAGAACAGGATGGGTTTCAACACTGATAAGTGCGAGGTGCTGCACCTGAGGAGGAAGAACCAGCAGCATACCTACAGGCTGGGGAACTCCCCTCTCGTCAGTGCAAAGGCAGAAAAGGATCACAGAGTCATTATTAATGCCAAAATGAACATGGGCTGATAGTGTGGGGACGCGGTCAGGAAGACCAACCATACCTTGTCATGCATCCACAGATGCATCTCAAGCAGGTGAGGTGATCCTCCCCCTCTACGCGGCATTGGTCAGGCCGCAGTTGGAGTAGTGCATCCAGTTCCGGGCGCCACACTTCAGAAGGGATGTGGATAGCATCGAGAGGGTCCAGAGGAGGGCCACTCGCATGGTCAGGGGGCAGCGAGACAGGCCCTACGAAGAGAGGCTAAGAGACCTGAACCTGTTCAGCCTCCACAAGAGAAGGCTGAGAGGGGATCTAGTGGCCATTTACAAACTAGTTAGGGGGGAACAGCAGGCGTTGGGAGAGTCCCTGTTCCCCCGAGCACTACCAGGAGTAACAAGGAATAACAGCCATAAGTTGACTGAGAGTAGGTTCAGGCTAGACATCAGGAGGCACTACTTCATAGTCAGGGTGGCTAGGATCTGGAACCAACTTCCAAGAGAAGTGGTGCTTGCTCCTACCCTGGGAGTCTTCAAAAGGAGGCTGGATAATCACCTAGCCAGCTTTGTTTGACCCCAGCATTCTTTCCTGCCATGGCAGGGGGTCGGACTTGATGATCTCCTTAGGTCCCATCTGACCCTACCAACTATAATTATAAACAGAAGACTGCAGCGTTTGTGCCATCATGAAGGCTTCAGCTCCTTCAACCACAGTCTGCATTTCAGAGAGAGAGAGAGAGAGGCAGCAGTCTGTTGGGATGGGATAGCCTCCACCTCACTCCAGCGAGGAAAAAGCTCTTCTCAGCCAGAGTGTCTGACCTGCTTCGCAGGGCTTTAAACTAAGTTTGCTGGGGGATGGGCAGACAACCACCAGTGCAAGCCCATCAAGTGTCAACCGCAAAATCAGCATGTCAGGTAGCACATGGGAATTCACTCCTACCCCAGCCCAGGGACAGGACTGTTCTAGGAGTGCAGAGAAACCTAGGGCTTCCAATGGTAGGCTTACTTGCCTATACACAAATGCCAGAAGCCATGGGAACAAAACAGGAGGAACTGGCCCTTCTGCTAAACAAAAATGAATATGATCTCAGAGGGATAAGAGACCTGGTGGGACTCCACCTATGACTGGAGCACAGGTATTGATGCCTGTACCTTGTACAGGAGAGTGTTGCAAGAAAGGTCAGGGGTGTAGCTTTTTATGTGAAGGAACAGTATACTTCCTTACAAGCAGAGATTGGCACCCAAGGAGGGTGACTTGAGACACTTTGGGTTAGATTACGGGGGGAACGTGGTGAAGAGGATATAATGGTAGGAGTCTATTACAGACCTCCTAAACAAGAGGAAGAGCTTGACCACGAATTTGCTAGGGACTTGGTAGAGGCTGCACACTTTCACTGCATGGTTGTCATGGGCGACTTCAACTACCCTGACATCTCTCATAGGAAGAGCACTCAGCCAAATCTGATTGGTCGCAAAGCTTCCACACTTGCATTGATTAGCTTTACTTGTCTCAAGAAGTCTACAGGCCAACAAGAGGCAAGGCACTGCTGGATCTGGTACTGGCCAAAGGGGATGATCTCGTGAATGACCTGAGAATCAAAGGGAAGTTTGGAGACAGTGATCACGAGTTGATCACTTTCTCTATCCATCACAAAGCTGGCAAATCAGTCAGCTGTGCAAAAATCCTCAGCTTTAGGAAACCCAACTTTCACAAGCTCAGGAGGCTGGTTGCCAAGGTCCTGAGTGGCCATGACCTGACAGGAAGGGGAGTCCATGATAAATGTTCACTCCTTGAGGTCCCAATCCTTGAAGCACAAGGGAAGTCCATTCCAGCCCACAGGAAAGGTAGCAAAAGGGCTGGGAGACCCCCTTGGCTAAATAGGGAACTCATGGACTCCTGTATCTGAAAAGAGAAGTCTGGTAACACCAGGATGGAAGCCAGGTAACACCACCAAGGAAGAGTATTCAGCACTGGCCCACACCTGTAGGGAGCGAACTAGAAAAACTAAGGCTGAAACCAAACTGAAACCGGGTTACAGCAACCAAGGATAATAAAAAGTCCTTTTTCAGATGTATGGGAAGTTGGAAGAAAAACAAGGGCAACATTGGACCCTTGCAAAACAAAAACAGGGCAGCTGACAACCAACACCCAGGAAAAATCTAATCTCCTCAACGATGACTTTGCGTCAGTCTTCCACCAGCCCAAGGAGATCACTTTGCCTAACAAGATGCATGATTACCAGGGTATGGACAAACATGCACCCATCATTGGTGAAAATCTCATGAATGAACACCTTGACAGACTGGACGTCCACAAATCAGCTGGCCTAGATGGAATGCACCCAAGAGTGCTAAAGGAACTGGCTGACATCATAGCACAGCCAATGGTGAGGATATTTGAGAACTTGTAGTGCTCAGGAGAGGTTCCTGAAGATTGGAAGAGGGCCAATGTGGTGCCTAACTTCAAGAAAGGGAGGAAGGAAGATCCAGGGAACTACAGGCCAATCAGTTTGACCTCAATCCTTTGAAAGAAATTGAAAAAAAAACCAACAAACAAACAAAATCAAAGAAACCATTAACAACAGGCTAATGGAAAGCAACATTCTGAGAGAAAGCCAACATGGCTTTGTTGCGGGTAGGTCTTGCCTCACCAAACTCATTTCCTTCTATGACCAGGTGATGCATCACTTGGACAAAGGAGAAGAGGTTCATATCATATTTTTAGACTTCAAAAAAGCCTTTCACTTGTCTCCCATGGTGTCCTCATGGTAAAACTGGGGAACTACGGCCTCAACAACCTTACGGTCTGATGGCTGGGGAACTGGCTCCATGGTCAGACCCAGAGAATGATAGTTGCTGGAACTGTATCAACATAGTGCATGGTGACAAGTGGCGTCCCCCAGGGTTCCATACTTGGACCAGTACTCTTTAATGTATTTATAAACGATCTGGAATCTGATGTCAGAAGTGGACTGGCTAAGTTTGCCAATGACACCTAATTAAGGGGAAGTGTGGCCACACTAGAGGATAGGCTGGCGATTCAGGCCAACCTGGACAGGCTTGCAAAGTGGGTGGATCAAAACCTGATGGCATTCAACATGGAGAAATGCAAGGTGCTCCACCTCAGGAGGGGGGTGGAAAACACCCACATCATACTTATAGGCTCAGCAATGCTACACTCACTAGCACCACGACTAAAAGAGGCTTGGGAGTCATGATCGATCACAGGATGAACATGAGCCACCGATGTGGCCAACAAAGCAAACAAAACCCTGGCTTACATCTACCAACGCACCTCAAGCAAGACCCAGGAAGTCATCCTCCCACTTTACTCGGCCTTGGTGAGGCTGCAGCTGGAATATTACATCCAATTCTGGGCTCTGTACTTTAGAAAGGATGTGGAGAAGCTTGAGACAGTCGAGAGGAGAGCCACTGACATGATTAAAGGACATGAGAGTAGACCTTATGAGAAGAAGCTGAGAGCCATAGGACTCCTCGGCCTGGAGAAGTAAAGGCTCAGGGGGATTTGGTGGCAGCCTACAAGTATATAAGGGGTGGGCATCAGGAACTGGGAGAACGTCTGTTCACCAGGGCACCCCAAGGGAAGACAAGGTCTAATGGTCACAAACTGCTGGAAGACTGTTTTAGGCTAGACATAAGGAAAAACTTCTTTACTGTCTGAGTCTCCAGTCTGGAATAGACTCCCCCCAGAAGTGGTGCAAGCACCTACTCTGGATACCTTAAAAAAAAAAAAAACACTTGGATGCTTATCTTGCTGGGATCATATGACCCTAGCTGACTTCCTGCCCCTTGGACTCGATCTTGCAAGGTCCCTTCCAGCCCTAATGTCTATGAAATCTATGAAACAGTTGACATAAGCACTGACTTCCTGCCCATTAAGAGCTCAACTGAGTAGTGACTAGTGAAATGATCCAGGGGAAAGGGATTTGTGCTTTTGACCACTGCCTGCAACTCAAAGGACCCAAAGGTCTCTTGAGTTCTCTGAGCTTGAGATGTTCCAATTTAATAATCCCCAAGAACATGAACACTAAGTAGATGGTATGTGTAAAAGACAGACCAAGAGATGGAAACATAAAATGGCCATGCCATTTTTGAAAATATTACACTCAAAAGTTTCTTACATTTGTTTGAGGGAAGGGGTTAAAATATTACAAAAAAGGAAGAGCAAAAGTTGAAAATAAAACAACACTGTATCCTGAAAAAATGTCCAAAATTTTTGAAGAAGTGTGCATTTACCCAGTGCACTGGAAATAATTAACTGCCATCGCACAGCCAACAGGAAAAATGTATATAACAAAGCACCATTATTACTTTTATTTTACTACTATTGTGTGCTCACATGCAAGGGTTAAGGGAAAGTTAGCCAGGCTGACTCCTATTTCAGAACTTCTTTCCCAACCAGATTATTCCAGTTTTTAGGTGGATCAGTATTTGAACTGAAAATTGTAGACCGGCCCTTTAAAACCCTACAGAGGTTTCTTCTGGGAAAAACATTAAATATTGTGTCTACAGCAAGGGTGGCCAAACATTTTTGACATGTGGGCCGCTCAGAGATCACAGATTGAAGCTCTGGGCAGCAAACGTCCCTGAATAACTACTCTCTTGCCAAGACATTGCACTGCCTCGGGACATTGAGTCTGTCTTCGCCTACTCATTGTACTTCTTGTTTCACTCTCCTTTTTGGGGTGAAATACTCCATTATTTCTGCTTTGTTCTGGGCCCATCTCCTGTCTGTTTCTTTTGTTGCCGCCATTTAATAGGGACAAACAGAAGCAAGGGATTTCATGCTTAGCTGATTTAACACACACACCCTCATGCAAAAAAATTCAAGTTAGTGCAACATTAATGTTAACAAATCAAGCATTCAGAACTCATGAAATTCAGAGTTAAGGCTGAAAGCTCAGTCTTAATTCTGCTCCTTCCCCCTTGTACTTATATCTTAAAATGATACTAATATATGGAATTTTATTTGTCAGTTAAGGCAACGTGATTCAAATGGATTTCTTATACCTCATGTATGTAAATTTCTATAACAGTGCAGAGTCACTAGAATATCTTGACTCAATCTCAGTTAAACCTTCAAATCAAGTAAGCACTAACAAAGGGCAAGTTCAGTACTTATAACCTCATAAGAAAAGGGAATGACACCCACCTATTTCTGGAAGAGATAAAAAAGACTGAAGCAAACAAAAAGGGGAGGCAGGAAAACAGTGCAAGGAAAGGAAGAGATTGAAGGGAAAAGTGAGAAAGTAGGGAACAAGCCCCAATTGAGCACAAGAAATCTATAATCAAAGCCCCCCCTCCCCCCCCCCCTCAAATCCCATAGTTAAGGATGAATAAAATGAAAGGACACACAGCAAGTTAAATTTAAACTACATAACTGAATTCTTAAGTGTCAAAATGCTGTGTACTTTACTATAACCAAAGAGCCGTAATTGTACATAATGCTGTACAATCAGGCCACGAATAGGTGTTACATTTGTAGTGCTATATATGCCCTTTCCATGATGCAAAAAGGGAGCTTGACTCCATGGAGCCTGTGACGCACACTGAACTCTATTGCCCCAGAATGGTAACAAGAAGGGTTTCTACAAGTATGTCAGTAACAAGAGGAAATCATGGAAACATGTAGGTCCATTATTGAATGGGGGAGGCAACATAGTGTCAGAGGATGCAGAAAAGGCTGAAGTACCCCATGCCTTTTACACCTCACTCTTCACAGACATGGGCAGCTGCCAGACTACAGCAAGTGACAACAGTTTGTGGAGGAGGTAAGCATCCAACAGCGGCAAAAGAACAGGTTAGGGGCTATTTAGAAAGGGAAGAAGGAGGATCCAGGGAACTGAAAACCAGTCAGCCTCATCTCAGTCCCTGGAAAAGTCATGGAGCAGGTCCTCAAGGAATTCATTTCTAAGCACTTGGAGAAGAAAACGGTGATTAGGAACAGTCACAGCATGGATTCACCGGGGCAAGTCATGCCTGACCAACGGGATTGCCTTCTATGATGAGAAAAATGGCTCTGTGGATGCGGGGAAAGCAGTAGACATAATATACCTTGACTTCAGCAAGGCTTTTGATACCGACTCCCACAGCATTCTTGCAAGCAAGCTGAGGAAATACAGGTTGAATGAATGGACTGTAAGGTGGATAGAAAGCTGGCTGGATTGCCATGCTCAATGGGTAGTAATGAATGGCTCAACATCTAGTTGGCAGCCGGTATCAAGTGGAGTACCCCAGCGGTAGGTTCTCGAGGCAGTTTTGTTGGATATCTTCATTAATGATCTGGAAGATGGGATGAATTGCATCCTCAGCAATGTCATGAATGATGCCAAGCTGGGGTTGTAGTAGATACACTGGAGGGTTTTGGCTTCTACAACCACAATCCACACTTCCATGAGACAGGCATCCTGGGACAAGATGTCTGTTCTCTTACAGGTTGGCTGATCTCCTCCAAAGGGCTATAAACTATGTTTGTCAGGGGACAGCGAACCAGAGGATAGTTTCATAGTTGGTAGGCTCAGAAGGGACCTGAGCATATCATCAAGTTCGACCCCCTGCCATGGGCAGGAAAGAATGCTGGGGTCAAACAACCCCAGCTAGGTGATTATCTAGCCTCCTTCTGAAGACTTCCAGGGTAGGAGCGAGCACCACTTTCCTTGGAAGTTAGCTCCAGATACCAGCTGCCCTGACTGTGAAGTAGTGCCTCCTGATGTCTAGCCTGAACCTACTCTCAGTCAACTTATGGCCGTTATTCCTAGTTACTCCTGGTAGCGCTCAGGGGAACAGGGACTCTCCCGTTCCCTGCTGGTCCCCCCTGGTAAGTTTATAGATGGCCACCAGATCCCCTCTCAGCCTTCTCTTGTGGAGGCTGAACAGGTTCAGGTCCCGTAGCCTCTATTCGTAGGGCCTGTCCTGCTGCCCCCTGACCATACGAGTGGCCCTCCTCTGGACCCTTTCGATGCTGTCCACATCCCTCCTGAAGTGCGGTGCCCAGAACTGGACGTAGCACTCCAACTGCGGCCTGAACAATGTCGCACAGAGGGGGGAGGATCACCTCCTTGGACCTGCTCGTGATGCACTTGTGGATGCATGACAAGGTGCACTTAGCCTTACTGACTGTGTCCTCACATTGGCGGGCCATGTTCATCTTAGAATCAATAATGACTCCATGATCCTTTTCTGCCTCTGTGCTGACGAGAAGGGAGTTCCTCAGCCTGTAGGTATGCTGCTAGTTCTTTCTCCCTAGGTGCAATACCCTGCGCTTACCAGTATTGAATCCCATCCTATTCTCATCTGCCCACCCCTGTAACCTGTCCAGATCTAGTTGTAGCCTGCCCCTCGCTTCTGTCGTGCCCACCTCTCCCCACATCTTAGATAAGGAGAACCTAGGATCAGTGAGCCACAAACAATGCACTGGATCAGTCCAGGAAAGCACTAAGGTAAGCACTAAGGGGCCCAATAGACATCAGGACAGGGAGTTCCCAAGGGCATCCATTGGGGGGGCATAAATGTCTCTATACTAATGCTAGGAGCATGAGGAACAAGCAGGAGGAACTTACACTCCTGCTAGCAACAACTTCAACCTGGTTGGAGTAACTGAAACCTGGTGGGACCCTACTCATGAGTGGGCAATAGGCATTGAGGGTTACAGGTTGTACAGGTGGGACAGAGTGGGGGAAAAAAGGAGGGGTGTTGTTCTCTACATTAAGGAACAATATACATACTCCATAATCAAGATGGAATCAGAGGAGGGCCAAACTGAGGTACTGTGGGTCAGGATACAAGGGGATCAGGGGGAAAGGAATCTGGTAGTGGGGTGTACTATAGACCGCCACACCAGAAGGATGAGCTAGACCTGGAATTCTCCAGACAGCTCTCAAAGGCTACATGGTCGAGAGATATGGTTGTCATGGGTGACCTAAACTACCCTGACATCTGCTAACAGGAGCAGTCAGCCAAATCTAACCGCTCAAGGACGTTCTTGAACTGCATACAGGACCTCCACCTAACACAGGAGGTATACAATCCCACTAGAGGAAACTCCTTGCTGGACTTGGTGTTAGCTACAGGGGATGACTTGGTAGGGAATCTGCAGGTACAAGGTAACTTAGGGGATAGTGACCATCGATTGACTGAATTCACTATCCGGCAAAGCGTGGGTATACTAACCAGCAGGGCTGAAGTGATAGACTTCAGTGAGGCGTTTAAGTTCAAGAGCATTGGCGAAATGAGGGTCCAGGAAGGGTGATCATTCCTCAAAGGGAGTGATTCTACAGGCGCGGAAGGAGACAATCCCATTGCACATATATGGGGGCAAAGGGGCCAAGAAGCCCTCTTGGCTGAAGAGGGAAGTTCATGAAAGCCTAAAGGCAATGAAAGAGGTATACAGGCTGTGGAAACAAGGGGTAGCTGCCTAGGAGGAGTATACCCCCTGGCTCGCACTTGCAGGGAATCAGTTAGGAAGGCCAAAGCAGGATTAGAACTTAAGCTAGCGACAAAAATTAAAGACAACAAAAAGTCCTTCTTCAGGTATATAGGGAGCAAAAGGAAGGTGCAGGATAGCATAGGACCCCTACAAGACTAATTAGGGCAATTGGTGATGGGGCGGGGACACAAAGCTGAGCTCTTCAATGAGCTCTTTGCATCTGTATTCCTAGACACAAACCAAGACAAGTCTCCCAATTGGACCATAGACAGACACAAGAGGGACACCAGCCCACCAACTGATAGTGCAGACTCAGTGAAGGGGCACTTGGAGGGGCTGGATGTGTTCAAAATCAGCGGGCCTGGATGAACTTAATCCAAGGGTGCTGAAGAAATTGACCAGTGTCATAGCAGAGCTGCTCACACAGCTGTTCGAGCACACCTGGTGCTCTGGTCAGGTCCCAGAGGACTGGAAAAGGGCCAATGTGGTCCCTATTTTCAAGAAGTGCAGGAGGGATGAACTGGGAAACTATAGGCCATTTAGTCTCACCTCTATCCTTGGAAAACTCTGGAAAAAATCATTAAGGTCACATTTGTGGGAGCCCAGCAGGGGAAATAATGCTGAAAGTCAATCAGTATGCATTCATTACAGGTAGATCCTTCCTGGCTAACCTTTCTTTTTATGACCAGGTCACAAAATGCTTAGACGTGGCAGTCGAGGTAGATGTCATCTACCTAAACTTTAAGGCGGCCTTTGATACAATAAAGCATTTCTTTCTCATAAATAAACTGACAGGCTGTGATGTACAGGATTACATGGTCAGATGCATGGCAAATTGGCTTAGGGGTTGCACCCAGAGAGTGGTGGTGGACAGGTCAATATCAGCCTGGAAAGATGTGGGCAAAGGAGTCCCGCAAGGCTCGATCCTTGGACCAGTGCTATTCAATGTCTTCATCAGTGACTTGGACAAGGGCATGGAGAGCACCCTGTCCAAGTTTGCAGATGATACCAAATTATGGTGCAAAATTAACACACTTGAGGGTAGGGACAGATCCAGGTGGATCTGGACAGGTTGGAAAAGTAGGCAGAATGAAATAGGATGCAGTTCAACAAAGACAAGTGCAAAGTGCTGCACCTGGGCAAAAAGAACCACCAACACACTTACAGGCTGGGGGATGACCTTCTCAGCAGTACAGCAGCAGAAAGTGTTCTTGGAGTCATAGTTTACTCCAAGATGAACATGTGTCATCAGTGTGACGAAGTGATCAACAAGGCTAACCACACTTTTTATCACGCATTAGCAGATGCAAGACGAACAAGTCCAGGGAGGTGATGCTTCCCCTCTATGCAGCACTGGTTAGGCCGTAGTTGGAGTACTGCGTCCAGTTTTGGGTGCTGCAGTTCAGGAGGGATTTGGAGACTCTTGAGAGGGTTCAGAGGAGGGCCACTTATATGGTCAGAGGCCTGCAGGCAAGGCCTGCATGGCATCTAGTGCGGCTCTATCAGTCGCATAGTTGTTGGTGGACACGAGCAGTGATCAGAGCTTGATACAGGCTGCCAGGGCCTTAACTGTATTCACATGCCTGTGCATGGCACTCTGCACCAGCCTGAACAGCAGCTGAATGAGCTTGCTAAAGAAGCAGTGGCAGGCCTTGACTCTGTGCCATGTACAGAACCTGCCAGTACTGCTGGACTAGGACCTGGCAGGGTACACAGGTAGTAGAGATGCATTCTGGAGTAGGAGTGCAATTGACTAGCCATTCAAAGTGAAACTGACCAGGGGAGCTGCATTCCCAGAGCAGGGAGGGATGGACCCTGTCTGTCCCTAAAAACCTCCTAAGATGGAGGCTCCTGCAAAGTGTGTTGGGAACTCTGTACACCAACCCCCTGGCTAAGAAGCACTAATAGTAGATGCCCTTGCCATGCTTTGTGGCACTTGGATGACCAGGTAGTTGAATGACTATAAACATATGCTACATTTTTGTAGTGCTGCAACTTTCCCAGAAATTCTAGGCCTTCAAATGAACATCTGTTCATACCCTGACTATTATGTACTGGACCAGGAAAAAAAAGGCCAGGCCACTATAAAACTCCTTAGTTTTATAGTGTTCTGTGCCAGGAGAAAAGAAGAAGGTAAAAGTTGGGGTAGAGATGACTGAAAACAAAGGCTAATACTGACAGGATGAAACAAATTCTCTAAGCCCCATGTACAACTGTTACAGGCCACAGACTTTCTTATCCTTCATTAAAAATGCCAAATCCTACCTGAAGAGTTTTCAAGGGTGGTAAGCCACCTACCCCAGATGCCCACACTGTGCAACAAAACTGAATACAAAACACTGAGAAGAGCTATCATCCCAATGTATTAAAAGACCACATACCTTTAAGAACCTTGTCCAACAGTGTGCCTGCCCTGCAAATACACATCAAACCAACAGTTTACAGCATTTCTAGGGTTCAGAACATTAACTTATTAGAAGTTCTGGGCATCCTAACAGAATCACCATCCAAGTCTTATAAATAAACCCTGTCCCTTCCTGGCTTGTAAAAGAAGAGTTATGAACAAGCAGTACAACTCCTGGAGAGAAATAAACATCACATCATTCAAAGACGAAATCTTCCCTTCTTCCTTCAAACATACAAAAGACAGACACTAAAGAAATCCACATGGATACAATCAGTCTTAGTCAGAAACACCATTGCCTCACTTTAGACTCCCTTGGCTGGGGTTCTGAGTAACACACTAGAATGAACCAAGTAATCCCAGGAGAGAGAGACCCAACAAACAGTCACAGGACACTACACCCTCCACTGCTAGTCCCCCACTTGCAGAGACTCAAAGTGGCCAAATCTCTCTCTAGTCTGTTTCAACATGTATAAAGTTGCCACCAGGTGAAGTGATCAGGACAAACCCAGTCCTCAGCAATATACAGATGACATACAACTCTACCCAACTCTGAATCACACATGACCACCCTACTTAAGATGTCCCAGTACTCAGAGGAAATTAGTTTTGGGTCAAAGAACAACCCAAAGGCAATGCTAGTGAGCGAGGGAAGAATTTTAATAAGAATTTGTAGTCACATGTTTTCAATCTAATTTTGTTGAAGATACAGTCACAATCGAGTAATTCACTCCATATTTTATGAGTGCCTTTGGACTCCCTGTACATGTTAACACACAGAAAGTATTATTCTTGTATGCTGCTAACATCTTTGCTTGGCAAGACATCTGTCCCCCTGGCAGATGATGGCATGACTTCAATTATATTGAACTCTTAACCTGTTGAGTTTTGCAAAGTGGTACACCTGGGCAAGAAGCATGCAGCAAATAAACTCCAACTAGTACAGAATATTATAGCATCTCTTCCCAGCAATACTGGCTTTTTGGGGAGTACGTCAGACCTGTCCTTTACTCTCTACACTGGTTTCCCATTGCATTTCAAATCATGTGTAAGATCTTGGTCCTTATCTTTTTGGCTCGGTCCTAAGATACTGCCTGTAACTCCTGGTTGAAGGCCATGGACAACTTCAGTCCTCTGGTCCAGTGAAACTCCGTAATAAGGTAAAGCTAATTTAAGTAGAAGTCAGAGGTTGGTTCAAGACAACTATGATTTCCCTAAAGGACCATCACAAGTTTCTAAAGCTTCCACTTCAAGTACAAGGCATATTCCTTTGATCTTGCCTTCTCTTACGTAAATACATAACGTTTAGATGTTAAACAACTCTAAAAACCCCAGCAAGTCCTACTAAATCAAGATTCTAGTGGTTTGACCTGCCACCTTAGAAAATCATCATCATCTGCACTAAGACAGGTGTTAGCTGTGTTGCTTAATGCAGCCCTTGAACGTGCTTTTATATAATATTGATGATTACATCTCCAAAAACCCTATATAGAATAGGCTAGACTTGGCTTATCAAAGCTCCGATTCAGCACAGTAATTAGGAAAAGCATTTACGCACACGTGTAACACCAAAAGGACTTGCTGAATTGAGGCCTGAGATGTCTTCTGAAAAATCTTATAGACTACAAAGTTTCAAATTAGTTTTAACACTTCTCCCTGGATGAAAAAATTGACAGATTCATATTTTACCAGGGTTTTACTTCCTCTCCACTCTCCTATTTGCTTATTTTTCTTAGTGCACAATAAAAGACAAACTAGTCTCTTTCATGCCATCAGTACATTCTTCTTTCAAATAGTGTTAGTTGAAAAAAATGGTCCAGAGAGAGCAATGAAAGCCTCTAAATACAGTTTATCCATACTTAAAGTGTTATTATATATTGAAAGAAAAATATGAGCTACTGAAAATATGGAAAAGAAAACAGAGCCAACACTATTTAGGACCATTAACATGTAGAAGTTAGCAGATGTGACACTCTTGTCATGTCTAATTTGGGTTCAAGTCCAAAAGAAGCTTCTCCCTGTGTTAAGTGACCCACAGAACACTATAATTTCTTCTGTTGAGAACAGCACCAAGAATTCATGTTCTGCACTAATACTTGTGGCCATACTCTACATTAACTGATAGCTCCCATGGGACCACAGAAACCAGAAGGAACTAGAGAGCACTTAATGACCTTTAATTTTTCTAATTAGTGTAGTATATTTTGTCAAACTGCCTACTTTCTTCCCCTCCCCAAAAAACTACTTTGTTATAAAGAAGCCCTTATATATGACACACTTTATTTATAATATTATAGATTTCATAGACATTAGGGCTGGAAGGGACCTCGGAAGATCATCAAGTCCAGCCCCCCGCCCAAAGGGCAGGAAGTCAGCTGGGGTCATAGGATCCCAGCAAGATAAACATCCAGTTTCATCTTGAAGGTGTTCAATGAAGGCGCTTGAACAACCTCCGGTGGCAGGCTGTTCCAGACCTTGGGGGCTCGGACAGTAAAGAAATTCTTCCTTATGTCCAGCCTGAAACGATCTTGTAGCAGTTTGTGACCATTCGTCCTCGTCATCCCTTGGGGCGCTCTGGTGAACAAACGTTCCCCTAGATACTGATGGTCACCCCTGATAAACTTGTAGGTGGCCATCAGATCACCCCTGAGCCTGTGCTTTTCCAGGCTAAAGAGCCCCAGGGCTCTCAGCCTGTCATCGTAGGGTCTGCTTCCCTGACCTCTGATCATGCGCGTGGCTCTTCTCTGGACTCTCTCAAGCTTCTCCACATCCTTTTTGAATTGTGGAGCCCAAAACTGGACGCAGTACTCCAGCTGCGGCCTCACTAAGGCCGAGTACAGGGGGAGAATGACGTCCCGGGATTTGCTTGAGAAGCATCTGTGGATGCAAGCCAGCGTTTTGGTCACTTTACTAGCCGCAGCATCGCACTGCAGGCTCGTGTTCATCTTGTGGTCAATGATGACCCCCAAGTCTCTTTCTTGCATAGTGCTAGCCAACATAGCACTGCCGAGCCTATAAGGATGCTGCGGGTTTTTCTTCCCAAGGTGGAGAACCTTGCATTTATCGGCGTTGAACGCCATCAGATTCTCGTCCGCCCACTTGCTGAGCCTGTCCAGGTCAGCCTGGATCATCTGCCTGTCTTCTGGTGTGGATGCTTTGCCCCAAAGTTTGGTGTCATCTGCGAACTTGGCCAGTCCGCTTCTGACTCCAGTGTCCACATCATTAATGAAGATGTTGAACAGTATGGGTCCAAGGACAGAGCCCTGGGGGACCCCACTGGTCACAGGACACCACAATGAGTGACTTCCATCAATTACTACCCTCTGGGTCTGACCCCGGAGCCAATTTTCCAGCCAGTGGATATTAGATAAGTATGAGAATAAGAACTAATCTATGAAATGTCTTACCAAAGAAAAGTAGGGCTCAAAACAAAAAGCAAGGGAAATTAAAAGATGTCTAAAATATTATAGATCAATGTATGCCAGGAAATGTCAACTACCAGGAAAGTGAAAAAGGAACAAAACACAAAAGTAGCAATTTGCACTTAAGGTAGTGCTGATCTAAGAAATTCTACCAGCATTCCTAATTGTGTTTCAAAAATAATTCCAACTTTACAACTGAAAGGAAAGAGTTAGTGGTAAACAGTAAATTGCAGTGAAACAGTCTTGTATGCATAGGAAAACTAAAGTAACAAAACTGTAAAATATGATTTCTGCAAACACCTTACTGCCTCATAAGGCAGTAGTTTTGACAGAAACTTGCAGTTGTGGATAAAGAAATTCAACTGTAATTAAAAAGCAGACAAGCCTAACAAACAGGAGAAGCGTGCCCTAATATGTTGCAAGGAAGGTGGTCTCAAGAGAAATTTAGAGCTTAAAAATACAGGCCAATGACCATAAATCATGGATTTCTTCCATTCTCTACCTCCAACTTAAAAATATCAACAGACAAGTTGTAGAATGTTTTAAGCACCCATGTCATGGCTCATGCTTCTGGGCTTGCATAAAGCAGGACTAAAATGTAAATGGACACTCAGGATCTTGAAAAAAAATGGACCTAGATAAGTTCTCTGAATGAGTTGAAGGGAAAGAATATAATGGTCAATTTAGGACACGCTCCTTCAGAGATCAACCCACAGGATATATCTTGTTCTCATGAGATGCTTAATGCATAGCAGACTAATTCTACTGCACATTAGTGCGTCACAACAAAAACTGTGCTAATTCACAAGAGAATTAGTCTACTGCACATTAAGCATCACAAAAAGACCGTGCGTCTTTGCTACTGTGCATTTGTGCCACCTACTGTGCATTTATGTAGAACCTCACATTAGAGGTACTAAAACTTAATGCATGGTAGCAAAGGTACATTAATGCACATGTAGATGTGCTCTCTTAGGAGGAATTTCAAAACTCACATTCAATATCAAAAGTTCTTTAAAGGGCACTTCCAAGTTTCTCTAACTTATCTCTATTTTTACTTTTTAAATGCCCAAACTCATACTTTTTCTCTCCCCCCACTTAATTTCCAGGTTTGTTTTTTTCTTTTGGATACAAAGTCACATCTACCTCTTTGGAGATTGCCAACTGTCTCCATATCCTCCAGTATGGCCAAAAGATCATCACTTCCTCAGCTCAAGGCAGAAATAACTATACCCAACCAACCCCTACCAGTATGTCTAATATGTCCTTAAAAACCTTCTATTATGGAGATTCAACCTCCCTCAGTAATCTATTCCAGTGCTTAACAATGCTTAGAAATGTTTTATTAATTTATTTTGGTAACAGAACATAAATTCCCCTTGCTGCACGTGTAAAAGGTTGGATTAAATGTTCAGTAAGACCCTGATTATTCAACCTTATGATTCTACAGCGCAGAATTGGGGAGGAACTATTATATAGTACAGAATAGCTGGAACTTTGGTACCTGAAACCTTGCCTATGTCCCTCCCAACTATACATCCAGTCCAATAAAAGTTATCACCCACAAAATCCCTTGCCTGTCACATATTTAAATATAGTGCTTGATGAAATGTTTGAATTATCATACTTTCATAAAACACAAATTCTTAAGAATTTTGTTTTTCTAAAATGCTTATCACAGTATGTCCCTCTAAGGAGTTTATTATATGCCAACTAATGAGTCCTTCCCTATAATCTGTTACATACTAACTATGGCATTTGTGCATTCCCAGGTCCACTTTCATCTCTCTCCCTCCCCCAGGTTCTCTTTCATCAAGACTTTCAAGGGTAATTTGGAAGTTGGTTGAACATTTTTTGGTTTTTATTAGGGGTGGGTATTTGACCAGTCAAATAAAGTCAGTTGACCAGTCAAATATCAGTCAAAAATTTTTTTAAATTGCCAATAGGTCCAAATGATATACAGAAAAAGTACACATTTTCCATTAAGAAGTGTCAAAACACATTTAAAAAAATATTTCTGTCAAGAAAACTAAAAAATCTAGGGTTTTTTAAATAAAATCGCTATAAGCTTTGAAGGGTCAAAAACATGGAGTCATTTAACAGATAAATTGACAATATCTGACTAGTCAACTGACTGACTTGCCAACCCTAGTCTTTATTCTAACCACTGATTATTGAATTGTTGCTGCTTAAGAGTATATTGTATTCATGGAACACATCTCATAAATTGAGGCTACCACACACACATGACTAACCAAAGCTTGTGGGTGATAATTGGTTTGTGTTAGTGAATAGCTGGAAAAGGTTTAATGTTGGTTTTAAGTGGCTCACAGACCTGATGCCAAAAAGATGGCCTGACAGAGTACTTACTGGGGCAAAAATCCCATTAATCACACAAGGTGATTTTGAATCTTGTCTATTTGAAGGACTGCTCTCTTTATTGGGTCAGGGAAAACTCTCATTCTGGCATGAGAAAGATGTCAAAATTATCTTATCCTCCAAGAAAGTTTAAGTGAACTTGGCTTGTGGACATAACTCAGAATGAGTCTTTTAAAGAATAAGAATCAGGTTAAGAAATACAAGACAGCAGAAGCTCGGTGACTATCATGATATTAAAAGTACAAGAGTTGAAGAATACTTATCCTTTAACTCAACCTTAACATAAAATGTTTGTTTACATGAAATGGGTAGTAAGGTTTTTGGACACAACTGGGTTCTGAATTTTAAAATTTGCAATACAAGGTCATGATAAAAGAATATTAAGCATTAGCTTTCTATAACTATCTGACAGTCACCTACATAGCCTTTTATCAGCATTTTCAAAATGCAGAGATTATGTAGAGAGCAAGGCAAGAAATGCACGAAATTCTTTACATGCCACAGAGATTTCTCACTTAACAGGGTGCATTTATGCCCCGAACATATTTCTCCAGACCAATATATAACAGTGAGTAAGTATGATGAACTACAGTACTTACAGAATAATTTTACAACTAGATTAAATGGTGGAGTAATATGTTTCAGACTAAATTATTAGCTAACAGAAATGTAAAATAAATGATTACAGAAGAAACTGAAGCTGATGTGACAGTGGGGTTGCATATAAAAAAAAGGTTACTTTTTTACAAATCAGACACACTTGCTAAGCAGCACTAAAATCATTTTACTTGTCTGAGCATTTCTTCCATTTCCCAATTTATTAAACGAAGTGAGAGAAAAAAACATTTGGTCATTCACACAATCAGTCCCGCAGCAAAGTCTAAACCTTGCATCAATGCTATTGGTCTATTGCTACCAAAAAACCCCATACACCATAAAACATGTCTTATGGACATTAATGCTCATGTCTTCCAGACATTAATGCTGAGTCAAGTAAGAACTGATAAGTTGTAAGGGAAGACTGAGTAAAAGACACACCTTACTTTAAGGCACATATCTGACAAACATTAGCAAAAAAAAGGGGAAAAAAAAGGAATAAATCAATATACATTTTTAATACATTTAGCCTCACTATATGACCTAGAGAGAACAGGAGCAAGGGGGCAGCGGAAAGAAACAGACTCCATGAATTTTAAGTTCGGAACCTTTTTCACCAACAGAGGCAGAAGTCCATGGGCTAAAATTAGCCAGAAAGGCACAATTCTCAATACACTGCTGCTTGACGCATGTTTAACAGAAGCAGCAGGTCTGAGCCCACATATGCTCCTCCTATGCCCTGTAGCTTCGCTCAGAAGCTAAGGCAATACTGCAAAAAAGTGGCAGTGAGAAACTATCAATTATTCCACTGCCAGAAGTAGGTTGTCTGGTGGCCACAGGTGAAAGGTAGGCATGTGAGAGACACTACCCACTGGTTGAGAATGACACAAAAAAGTTCAGCAGAATACACGGACAGGGGAACATAAAATGAAAGAAGGGTATAAGAATGGTAAGCCCTTAGCCACTTCCTTCCAGGAAGGACCCGCAAAGTAGAACTATTTCTTGTGTTCTTTAACCTTGAGTATTTGATTTTGCAAAGTTTTTAGATTTTCCTAGGATCTCTGAAACAGAAGTTGAAAAATGCTAAGTCTATTGTGTACAAACAGCGTACATTGCCCTAAGCCTAAAAGGATTGGGCAGAAGAGGGACAAGCAAGCAATCACACTAGCCTGCAAAATGTGGGAATACACACGGTACAGCTGGAATATTGAAAAATAAAGGGGCTTGGGTAGAACAAATTGTGCTGAGCTGGTATAAAATGATTTTTCTATTGTTCTACTGTTTCCCAAATTTGAAGAATTTGAACAACAACAGTTAAAATGTCCAGGATTACTGTTGAATTGCACCTTCCTACTAAAACCAGGTTCAGGACAAAAAGGTAAGATTTTTAAAACTGACAAAAATAACAGTTTTCTATACAGCAAGAGGCAAGAATTTTTGCAGGTGTTAATGCATTCTCCCTTCATTCAACATGTCCCAGAATAAGATACACACTTTGTTTTTGACAGGCAGAATGAAAAAAAAAAAAAAGAACTTTCCTTGTAGTTTGTAAAGGAGTGGCAACAGGTAGTTCTGCTTCTGCTCCCTGTGGATTGAGTGAAGACTTTTTTCTCACACAGCAGAAGCCGAAGCAGTGGAAACTGATGTTACCCTATTTCCTTGCATATAATGTATACTCCAATTTCCAGCAGCTGTTTTGGGGTGGTTTTTTTTAAAACAGGTTTGTGTTGTTTGAGAGAAAATATGGTATATTTTATTGGCCCAACTGCATGGTTGACACAGACCTAGACAAGCATTTAAATGCAACATATTTTTCTTCAAGTATCAACAGCAAAAATCCTTGCCTCTTGCATATTGCCTATACTATCACAGTTACAACATAAGTGCAATGCTATTTTCCATAATCTTATTCTTAGAAACAAATGAGCTGCTTTGCTACAACTACTATTTTTGTAGAATGTTTAGAAACAGTATTTCTGCCTGAATGGTTGAAGTTTAGCAAACATATAAACACACTGAACCTAAGGATAACAGTATAAGGATTAAACAGTCTTTTTATGTTTTGGAATGTGGAAGGTGTTCTTGTTGACTTCTTATCGAAGTGAGCCACTGTAAACTAGAAGGGCTTGTCTGAAGACTCTTAGTTGAGGCTGCTACCCAGCCTTAAATAGTAAAAAACATGATTCCCATCCTAACAAAAATACCAACAAACAAATATAAAATTCATGGAATTTGAATCACATTATTCTATTAATGAATTGCTTAGAAAATTTTCAAAGTGGAAAATATTTAGCTGCATTAACAAATGGTATAAAACCAGGTACACATTTCCTGTTAAGCATACCTACAACGTTTGATATAAACATTTAAAAAATGTCCTCAATATCCACCACATTGGTGTGGTTAAAAAAGGTGATTGACTCCCTTTTCCCTGATGCCCACTGTTTTTCTTCTCCCCAATGCTCAAATTCCAGACACATCTTTGCATATCTTCTACAATTCCAACCAACCAGAGCATTCAAGTGGCATTTCATAGAAATCTCTCCCACCCCCAGATCAGATATACACAGAAACAAATCTTCTAGAAACAATTCAGTTTGCCAAAATACAACACAATACAATACCAGAGGAACAACAATCAAATCAAAACTTGTATACTGAAAATAGCATTAAAATAACATGGAAGATATGGCAAAAGAATAGATGCTTTGGTGAAACTGGTATTTTTCTCCACCAAATACGACTGGATTTTTTACATGCACCCAGACACAGAAGAGAAAAGGAAGCAATAGAGAGAGAGGAAGCAATACTATGGATCAATGAATAGAACAAGCGACCTTGGTGAAAGGAAACTGGAAGGGGGCCAAGGGGGAAAGAGCAAATCCCCCAAGAGAAAACGTCAGCTACTTGCAGAAATTAAAAACAAACAAAAAACAGCACTTTAAGCTCCATGCGCTCCCGTGCTGAGCCCAGTATACGCCCAGAAGAGGCAGTGCGCTAGATGGACTCGACTCACCCAACATCTGTATAAGATGGGGCACTTTAGTGGGGCTTTTTCTGCACTTTTATCTAATAGTGTATTGACTCAGCTTTAGATAAAAGCGCCAAAAAGCCGTGCTGAAGCACCTCATCTATACAGGTGCTGCAGAGCTGAGACGAAGTAACGTACTGCTTTTTCCAGTAAAGCACATTTTATTTTGTTTTGTTTGTTAACTTCTGCAAGCAGGGAAAATACTACACAAATATGAATCTTCACTTAAACTACTACACTGTAACTTATATATGTTTTGATACAACTCTTTGTTGTACATACTGCAAGGGGTTAGGTGTTCAGTTTTTTCCCCTTTTAAGTACATGGTCAAAGTATTTAACATTATTAGAGTATCATAAGTGAGTTAAGATTTTTGGCAGGTCATATGCTATAATAGCACTGAATTTCCCTTAAGTGCTTATTGTGGATGACTTATTTGAGCAGGAATTATCACTATACTCCATGGCTCAGAGTAAATCAAAACTCTTAAGCTGAGTCCAGATGAGCGTGGCCATTTGTTTCCCCAGGGACAAGCAGCAGTGGTAGATCTTGTGCCAGTGCTATTTGTCCCCGGGGAACGTCCATGCTATGCACACTCTGGTGTGCAGTAGGTTATCCTGGATGGGGTAGGGAAGGCTGGGGCTAACAACTGTGCTGGCCCCAGCAGCCTTACCTAAGGTCCCTGGGGACCTTAGGCAGCTGCAGGCACAGAGCTTCTGCAGCTAGGAGCCTGGCTGGCAGCCAGAATTTGGCTCCAGCAGGCCAGGCTCCGGGTTTGGGCAGCGTGCACTACGTCCACATACGCTGCCCTGCTTTAAGGCATGGGGTTTTTTTAACCCCCGAAGCTCCTGGGATCAACCCCCCTCCCCACCACACTACAAGGTAGCAGCACAGGGAAAGCCTGCATGTGCAATGCATGGCATCATGGACAGGTCTGCAGCACTATGTACTGCACATCCATGCTCACCTGGATGTGGCCTCGATGTCTCTGCATCACAAACCTGTCAAGTGAAGAGCAACCTTTTTTATACGCAGTATTTACTTCTACTTGATAAAGATAAGAAAGATATACTTCTGATCTTAACAGTATTTATCTCCTTTTAAGTAATTATAAGGCCCTTTCCACAAGTCATATGTACATACTGTACTGCAGTCAGAGCAGTAAACACAGCAAGGCAACATATTTTTGTCAAATTACTTAGTTAATGACCACAGGAAAAAGCAGTTTTTGTTGGAATTGTCCATAATAAAAATGCAATTTCCTAAAAAGAAAATTGAACAGTATTTGAAAAAACATTCCAGTTCCATATCACAGTCAGGGTGGTCAAAGCATTTCTGTAACATTCATTAGCTTTACTGAAGCAACTGCCAGGAACAGGAGAAAAGACTGATTTGTGTATAATGTTCCCTATATTCATTATACTGTAGTCTACTTTGTTATGTTAGGATAGATTTGAACTTAAATCACTCTTCCAAGAGAATATGGGCGATTAGAGTCATTTCAATGGCTCATAAATTCCCTATCAAAAATATACCTGCAGTAGTGCTCATTACTGATAACTCAAGACAATGAAGGCATTAAACAGGGTTACACATATTTATTCTAAGTTGATTTGATAGCAGAATAAAATTCTGCTATTATGTATTGATACTGAAGACCGGTAGAACTTAAATAGGGAGTGTTTTCTACAGCTGCTTGTCCCCAGTAGAACTACCTATCCAAGAAAATTTGGACAAAAAAAGTTTTAAAAATGTGCACAATCTTTCCCATTGTACCAGTAGAGGTAAACCAGGTACAGAAACCAGTATGGGTAAAAGATCCACAGGTTGTAAGGGAAGGTAGAGGAAAAAAGCCAAAACTAGTCATCTGGATGTTTCATAATGCACATTTAGCCAACCTCTCCTCCTGAACAATAGCAACATCATACGCTCATGTGTTGTGCTGCATTTGACAGGAGTCAGTATAGAAGGGAAACCATGCCATTCAGACCAAGTCTACGTTAGAAAGGGTTTGCCAGGTGACAGGCACAAACACAGTGAAAAAGACAGGCATACTGGTACAAATTATTCTAGTTCCTTTAAAAAAAAGAAGCTATCCTGGCAAAAGGACCATTTTTTGCTCACATAAACTGCACCTACACTGGGGTCTCTAGCAGTTATAAAACAAGACTCGTGGGGCAGGCAGGCGGGTAGATTTTTGCAGCTACCAGTTTTAAACACAAGACAGGTCAGATTACAAAACATGGGGCAAAATGTGCCATCTTCTCTCACATCTGCAATACTGCTACAAGTTGGAGGTGATATCTAATCTAATTACTAACAGAACTGCTTACATAAACAGCAGTTAGAAACTCTTACGATCTTTGGCTATCCATAGTGATCCATGTGTTCATCATCTCTTGCTGAAACACTACAACACCCCAACACCTACAAATAAGAAAGTTCCAACTGAAGCAACATGCAGAACTCTCCATTAAGCAACACATGTTGAGAGGGAACATCAGTCCAGGCTGCTTTCAAGTCCTCTACCAAATCCACAATATGGACTGAACTTTGGTCTGGATCTTGATTTCTATGTACTGAGGCAGAGTGGACCTACTGTGTTCTGCAATTACTAGGATATTGAAGGGGGCTGGTGTCACAGGTCAAGTCCACTGTTACAGCTGCCAGCCACAGCTGTGAAACATGCAAAACTACCGCTGTCAGAGTTAGATACCTCACTATGGGATGGGCACACTACACTCTGGGGAAGGTTTGGGGGCAGGGGAGGTTTCCTGGATCTATGGTATCACTGCCTTAAATAGAAGGGGACCAAACTATGACAAAATATTTTTCAATTCTACTGTTCACAATTTTCAAACAAAAAGAAATGTCATTAAATTGCGGCAAAGAAACAAAAGCAGACAATACCTTGTACCTCAGGTTCCCTCACTCTTCCCTGCTCCAGTACATCCTGCTTTTCTGCCCTATTAGAGGAGCTATCCCCTTCAACTGCTAGCACTTTTTTGTTGTCCAAGCCTTTTATACAGTATATTTTAGCAACCTTCATGCTAGATTTCTAATATTTGCCTATTCACATACAGCTTTGCACATTAAGAATGCTATTGTGCCACTTCAGAAAAAGCACACAAAGGGACAGCCTTTGAAAAGCAAGCACAGGCCTCTGCAACACAGTGAAAGCTCCAATGCATCTGAAATAAGGGAAAGAAAAAGGGAACAAAATTGCCTTTCTTCTGAAGTGTGTTTTCTATTGATTCAAAAGAAACAAGTAATGTAACTTGCACAGACACTGTAGGTTCTAGATTGATCATTCAAATCGAAAATGTGGAACTGCACATATTATGGTTCAACCATTCAAGATATACAAAACCAACAATTAAATAAAAACAAACTACTGCACATACTAAAAACAATTATATATATACAGGATGCCTGATCCAGCATTGAACATAAAGCCAGGCTTAAACTCAAGGCCTAATTGCTCTCAAAAAGGTAAAATGTGAAAACTTTGAAAAGGTTAAAAAAATCCACTCACCTCTATCAGCAACAAGCAGTGAAAGCCTTCCTAGAGAGTTAAGCCACCTATTTGTGTAAAGCTGATTATTCTGAAATAAGTTTCAGCCCCCATACCTGCAGATAAAACTTTCCAAAATTATACTGACAGCAATACTTCCTGAGTTTAAATTATTCTAGCTTCTCTTACAGCTCAAAGTAACAGCAAGGTGAAGTTAAGACTGTCATCATTCAAAACCCCAGAAGGAACAGTGAAAGAAAGAATGATCCGTTTCATTTCTTTGTTTTTTTAGAAAGCAATTGTGCCCAGTTTAAAAAACAAAAACAAAAAACAAACAGAAAATACCCCAAAGCAACATCACTTTTCATATACTAACTGTACAGTATTGTCCCGAGTTTAAATACCTTAATAGAGACCCTTCAAAATCACAATTAAAAAAGTTATTTTCTGATTTGAAAGTTCTGCCCGCTGCCACTCACTCCATGAATGCCTCAACCAATGTAGGTTTACTGTAGTGTGATTTAGATCATACTGCTGGAGATCTCACAGAACAACCCAGCAAGATCATCATACAATGCCACATGCATATACCAAGTATAACAAGCTTACTGCCTGGAAGAGCTTTAAATCCCGTGAAAATGTGTAGTAGTGCTTAAAAACCCAACTTCCTTCATAGAAGTCAAATATCCATTAAGATGGACAACCTTCAAGCCATGATCAGTATTCAAAATGATATTCTAAAGCAGGGGTATTCAGCCTTTTTGGGTCAGTGTACCCCCAGCAGCCTGATGTGGAGCAGGAGAGAGCGGGGTGGCCTGTGCAGGATGGTATGTGGCGGTGCTCCATCCCCACCCGCCCATGCTAACCCCCTAGGGCCTTCTCAAGTACCCCAGAGGTATGCATACCCCTGGTTGACAACCCCTGCGCTAAAGAAAAGGTTGCTGACTCATTAACCAAGACACTGATTCCAAAACATTGATTTCCCGAATAAGTATTTTTTCTCTGTAAAGTTAAATTTAATAAATTACATTTCTGGAACTAACACAGGCACAATCTTCCATATATATACAAGTATATACAAGGATATACAAGTAAGGCCTCTAATGAACTGTTTTAGTCTCCAGTTATCTGGTACAGTGGATAAACCCAAAGTCTGACATATTAGAAACCCCTTTTTACTCTTAGCTTTGCTTGAAGTGATCTTGAGTAAACTCTTATATGTGAAATGGGTGGAAGACAGCTATCTTCCTGTAAATAGGCAATAAAAAACCTTGGTGTATAAAGTGTACAAAAATATTAACAGAAATCCTTAAAAGACCTGGGACTATAATATTCCTGGGTCACAGACTTAGTATTTAGCGCAACTTCCTTGAGCTGCTGGGTTGTGGCATTGATAAGACAATTCTGAGAGGTTAAGGCCAGAAAAAGGAGCCATTAAAGCATCTAGTCTGGTTATCAGACAGTCTATATTGCACTGTTATATTTCACCTACATATAAAGCTCAGCAACTTAAACTTGACTAAAGCATCTTCCAGAAAAGTGAGCAGTGAAAGGCAATCAGAGAAACCAGGAGATACAGAGTGTAACCTTTTCTTTGTTCCAACAGCTGAAGACAACACCTGAGTTAACTCTGCAGTGAAGGCATGCCAAGATCTGGACAGGATCAGACAAGCAGCTGTCTGTACTTCAGACAGATGTCAGACTGCTTTCCACCAATTTCATTCTGCACATTTCCCATCTGATAATTAGCTGCTTATTTCAACTCCCTCCCCACACCTCTCCTAACTTCTGCCTAACTCCAAATGCCCAGCACGTTCCTTCCCTTTCCTATAATCTCCACCTCCTGCTTCAGTGTCACCTCTTTACCTACTTTCACCTAATCCCTTCCTAACAAAACTCTACTCCCAGAGAGTGTTATGAATTTAAAAACAATTGTGTAACAAAAATGTTGCTTGTGTATTATTTCCCTAACACTAGCTCCTGGCCTTATTTTGTATATGCAGCTTGTATACTCCTTGAGGCAGGGGCTCGCTCACTAGCACAATGCACTACTCTAGCTCTAGGCACCACTTCAAGCTCTAGGCACCACTATAACAATGCTTTGGCAACAGATTCACCTAAAAAATTACAGGCTTTAAAATAAACAAAATATATAAGTATTTCACAGACCTGGCCAAAGTTGGTAATAGTCCCTTCATTATTCTTCAGTAGACTGAGGCTGACCCAAAAAGGACATTAAAATACACACGGCCATATTCACCTCTCTGTTAAATCAGTTTCTGACATGTAACAAAGCAGCATTTGGAGCAATAAACCATGTCCATTGAAGAGAGCAACAGCATATTTTATATCCAGCAAGACAATAGATAAGTAGTGATCCACAAAAATTAAAACTGGCTATATAAAATCTCTTATCTGATTGGGACACGTTAACTCAGCACAGACATATGGTACATTTTCATCCCAAACCCTTACCATATCAAAGTTAAATTATGTTCAGAGCAAACCTGAATCCTAAAATATGAAGGGAAGTACACAGACTAATGTTTCCAGGACTGGAAAGAGACTTCTCTTGTAGTCCATATGCAAAAAAAAAAATAATGAAACAGCAACTAGTTTTTTTATAAACACTGTTAGTGTTTCCTGTACCCAAGTACACCTTTCAACAGATCTACTTAAATAAAAATAAACCTACAGCTGGATCAAAAACATTTGTAAAGCTTTTTTTAAAAGTGCAGAAACAAGTCATAACTAAAATTAAAAGCATTTTTAAAAAAGGTTAAATATAAAACTCCCTACTACAGATAAAATCCAGTATGAGCAATAAAATAAAAAACAAATAAAAACCAACTATTCCTTACTCTAAATGAGACGGAAAGTTTTTCTTTCCCTTTATATATAAAAAAAGTGACATATTCACAAAGTGTGACAACAGAAATAATTTTTCCTTTTGTCAGATTCAGACATAATACCCGTAAGAAATTAATATTCCTATGATCATTTTAATCTCCTGGCAAAGATGCATTTCTCTGATCATGAAATGAATACAAGTAAAGCTACTTGCACAGATGAAAGTTGGGTAAGTCAACAAAGATGTTAAAAACAGATAAATCACTAAAGTCAGCCCAGTAAACTAAGATTACACCATCAGAATCACTGATTATTAATTTGTGGAGAATAAACTAAACAATTTTACAATGATCAGAGCAGCGTTCAGTCTAATATATCAGACCATACATGAGCCTTAAAATCATGAATGCATGGTTTTGAGAGGGTGGGGAGGGAATCTGCTTTTCAGAAAGTTATAGTTTTAATATGGTGACTAAGAAAGTGTTCCGTTTATGTATTTTGTGTCACGGGACTCCTGCAAATCAAGAGAGATAGCAAGACCAGAGCATAAGAATTCCAGTAGGAAACCTCTTATTTCAGCAACAATTACTGTCATTTATACCAAGCAGGGGAAATGCTTTCCAAAATGCGTGTTGCAAGAGAAAGTATGAAAAATAAGTCATTTGCTTTGAAAAATTCCAAGTCAGATCATCTGCTGAATGTATTGTTTACCAGTAACATCTAGATGGCTTAATCACATCACTACTGCCTTCATCATGAGTAAGTTTACTTTTACAGTAGGAAAATATTTTCAAAACATGCCTTGGCATGTTCAACCTCTAACAATACACGATGACCACTAGAACTAACCTCTTGCTTCCATCATCCTAATCATGTTTGGTGTAATCTAAAATTTCCTAACTATCCAGATCAGCATTCCCATCAGCTTGACACACAAAAGACTGATAACCCCAGAAAATGTTTGGATCTTATTTAAATATTCCTTCACACCTCCCAATTCATCTGTCTCTCTGGTCAACAACCAGTGGTTCTTACATAGCATAGTAGCTATGACCCCTACATTTGAGGTGGTATGATCAAAGGAGGTCTGGCCAGACTTGGAAAAACATTTCCACTGAGAATGGACATACTGCCTGTCAAAAGGTTATCCCCACTGCGTACAGAGAGCAGCTCATATTACTCTAGTGTAACATGAAAGTGCAAAATCTAGCTGTAGTAATCCACATACATGTTTTTCTTTCCAAAAAGGGCATATGGGAGACACCAACTAGAACAGAACATCCGTATTATCATTTGAGGAGGGGCAGGGGGGAGAGGGAAGGGGAGGGAGGAGAGGTTTCCCTAATCAATCCAGCTGTGGGAATCAGACACTGTTTAAAAATTCACTTCTCAAATGCTGCTCTTGAAATTTCTCAATTACGACTTTTTAATGACTTTTTTCTCTCTTTGCTTACAATACATTATATGCACTATACAAGTATACATATTTATATTATGTGTAATATGTGTATGTACACACACACACACACACACACACACACCCACACACCCACCAGACTTTACATTCTGCAGGAGACAAAATAACTTTGTAGGCGTAAATCTTAATGTCAATGACAGGAAGGCTTTGGTGAACCATTACCATAAATCTGACAAACGCTAATTTGATGGGTGGCTGTATCTGTCTGCTGCAAGGCCAGTCTAGACAGTCTATTGAGAAATCTTAAAACACAACTGTTTGTTCCCTGTAACACCATCTGGATATGGCAATAAGAGCCGACCCAGTGCCATTCACACATGGATCAAAGCACATGCTAATGCCATCATGAAGTCATACACATAAAAAATTCAATCTGAGAACTCTAAGCAATTTTCCTAAGTCCTCAGTGAAGAAACTTCAGACTTAGCTCAACTCAAGCTAAGTGCATGAAGAGGGGGAGAGGGGAAAAAAAGGACAGAATATTTAATGAGCTTGGCCTTCCAGAGGAATGTTAGGCCACCCATTGTATTGGAAAAGGCTCATGTCACACTTCAGTCATGGCACCCATCAGGGTGCCCCTTTACAAAAATTGATCTGAGGGCTTTTGTAATTACCTGTTTCAAACAGAAAGAGTGCCCAGAAATGTGAGACTAGTTCCAAGGTGTAAATCTTACATTTTATTATATCAGACTTAGCTGGCAAAATTCTTAATATTGCAGACAATATTGAAAACCTCTTTCTCTCATTAAACTGCACTGTGGCATTAGATCAAAGCATCAAGGGGCCCCCTATTGAACTTCACTAAATATTACAAACATAAGAGCAAGTCTGGCTGTGCAGAAACTAGAAGTAAAGCCAATTTTCCTTCTACCTCCAAAAAACCAAAACATGTCTTCCTTTAATCTAGCTTTAAATTGTAAAACATGTTGTTAAGTATCTACATTGCACAACAGAAGTTCACAAAAATTATTTTTCTGAAGATCAAGTTAACAAAGATTAATTACTGGGTATTTTTAAAGCTCCCTTCAGCAATATTTTAAAGAACGATATTTCTAATATATCTGACTGCTTTCCATAAGACCTTTCAATTTGATCTAAGAATGCCTTTTTAGAAAGAAACCTTTAATTCTCTCTCCATGGAGTTATGCAAAAATTTCAACAACTTGTAAAAGTACCATATTCTGGCTTGGTAGTGGACTTAAACTGCAAATACTTCAGAGGAAAAATATTAAATGTTTGCTGACACTAAGTTTTTGGGTTGTTTTTTTTTTAAAAACATTCATTGCTTCGATCGCAGAAGTGTGTGTGTCTCTGTGTACACTTGCATACACATGTGTGTGATTTAAACTTTCATTTGCCTTTGATTTACTTTTTTAAAGAATAACTCTGCCACAAGTATCAAGAGTACTCCTGAAAAAAATTACACTAATTCAACTTACTGACACTAAAGGTGACATTTAGGCTTGAGAAGAGATAGTACTTTTAAACCATTTTGCCCTAAAAGTAATATTAAGAGTGTGGCATCTATTTGTGTATTTGTATATTTTCATAGATACAGGAAACATGATTGCAAATATAAATGTTATATTTTCATATAGAAAAATGTATAAATAAGCATATAATTCTGGTTTATTGGTAAATGTATTAAGTTTCATCCTTCCTGTAAATGTGACAGTGACTACTGACAGAAACCCTCATTTCTGCAACCCCTAATAATTTACTCACAAATTCTAAAAGTATCATATAATCTTTACATCCCCACATGTAATATTTTAAGTTTACTGTCAATTAAATTGATTTGATTGTTGATCCCTGCATCACTACCTCGAAAAAAACCCACTTCTAATATACCATAGTAGTAATACAGACTTTATATTTATAGCTTTCTTCCAATGCTTACTAATCCTAGTAGGTTTCTTTGCACAACAGATCACAACCATAATTACATTGCATCATTTTGAAAATGAGAAACTGAAGTAAAAAACACAATGAAATTCCACACATTTTCACAACACTGAATAGCTCAAATAAAATTTGAGAACTAAAAAATAAAATATGAACACCTGGGACAGATGCATTTGTCAAATATAATTGTTTAGGAAAAAGACTACACTAAACCTGTCACACTGTAGTATTTAGAAAACTCTACTGGAAAATGTGTATTTCTCAGAATTTGTCAATAAAATCATAAAAAGAAATCTTGAAAGAGTTAAATCTTTCAACACTCAGATATGCTACACCCAGGAGCATTCCAATCAGAACCGGGATCAGTTCTGCTGAATACAAAGTCATCGTGTTCCTAGAGGATGGACTATTCCTGCCAAACCAAAACTCAAGGAAGCTTTTTTTTAAACATTGTTTAAAATTTTTGTAACCCCAAATAAGAAATCAAGTGGTTTTTTGAGAGCAGTCTTGTTACAGAAAAAATAATAGTGGTTCAAAAAGAAAACAAAACAGAATGTCTCTATAAAGCTGTAAAGATTCCCAGCTCTTTAACAGACACGAGAGATTCCTGGTACTGAATCAGGACTTGAAAAACTGATAAACTGACTCATCAACTTCTCATACCAAGGAGATGTTTCAAGGCAGGGAAAATGGGACATTTATAGGAAAGACTTACATATCACTAACCCAACCTTTATTTCGGTAGAAACAATTAGTAACCCTTACAAGGGAAAAGCAGTTAGAGAAAAGATCAAAAACTTACACCCCCAGCCCCTTCAGCCATTTAATGTGAAATTTCTCTTACAATTCAGTTTTGTCATATTATAAGCGTTCACACTCTTTGAATAACCAAGTTGCACAGAATTCATACCCAAGGCATCCATGCATACTTCATTATATGGACTAACACATGAACAGTTTTTATTTTTGGATACAAATAACTGCCTTCAAAGGACAGATGCGGTTATAGTTCTTTTTAGAACTATACTTTAATATTAGTTAAGAATTCTACCAGACTAGTAGTGAAGGGCATGTTACAAGATTTAAAGCTGTAAAGAACTGGTGTTTCAGCAGCTCCAGGACTGCAAAAGAACACCACTGCCATCTACTGACTAGTTTCACTCTCAAAGCCTTCCACAATTGAGTCAGAATTGAATCCTGAAATTCAATACAAGAAAAAGCAGATTCAAAGCATCTTCAAAAATATAAAATTAATAGACCCTTGTTTAAAGCACTTGTATCAATAACAATTTGCTATTAACTTCAGTTACATGCTACAGTAGAATAATAGAAGAAAACATTTTTTTCATTAAGTTTGTACATACACATACTTCCTGATCGTGAAGGATTTACTTCTCATTCTTCTGTAATTTGTATATTAGACAAGACATTAATAGAAACATTTATTATTGATGAGTCTTCTGAGGAATTATTAATTTCTGTGTTTTCAGAAAGAAATTTATAGATATCCAAAATATTTATTTGGTTCCATAAACAAGATAAAAAAATATGCTCAAGTTTATTTTAAAATCTCACATCTTGTCAAAATATATTTATTCCAGGTCTACTTCCAGGCCTATGTTCAGATCAAATGTCTTTCAAGAGCCAAAAAATAACCTCATAGCAGCCAATAGTGTCTTCAAGTAGCAAATGCTTTATTTCACTGTAACCAACAAATACTGTAACCACCAAAAGCAGCACAACCAATATTTCCTCCATAAAGAGAGCCAAACCCATAAAGAGAAATCTATGGGATTAAAGAACTGTGAACACACAAAAGAGCAAGCAAACCAGCTGACACAAAACTTGAAGCAAAATGAGGTTTGAAGGTGTTTTTCATTTAATGAAAAACTTTGCATTAGCTATAATTAGGACACTGAATGCTGAAAATATAAATACAAACATGTGGAAAGCTATTATAAAATAAAAAAAGTTATCACTATTTTACAAGGTAAAAACCACCATATAATTACTTCAATCAAGTGGTAAATGCCATGTAATTACAGTACATAGTTATTTATGTCTCACAGATTACATGGCAATAAAACAAGGTTACCTGTTACCAGATAAAACAATTTAAAGTTGACAGACGTTAGAAATATATTTTGACCTTGATACTAAATGTAACTGTGTTAAATCCATAATTAAACACATTAGAGTAAATGTATTTCTGTTTCTAATATGCAGATTAGATAATTATCAACAGATTATATAATTATTTAACTCCCAGGGTCTGTCTGCCCAAAGTCAGCACAGAGGTTTACAGACATTTCTTTGTGTGCATAGCCCCCACAGCTTCTTAGCTACATAAGACTACTTATTTAGAAGGAGATTATTTGGATGGTTAATAGTTTCATATCTATTTTTTTTAAACAAAAAGCAAAAGGTTACCAAGATTTGGGCCCCAAATTTTACTGTCTGCATTGTTTACTGCACAGTGACTGGTTTCCAAACTGGGTTTGCATGCTTCTCTATAAGTATCCTTCCAGAAAGAAGGTTTTCCAAAAGTTACTCTCTTCAGCCTTTACAGTGTGAAACGAAGAAATGCACCCACACCACCACTACTGCACACATGCGTGCATGTGCATGCATACATACACACAGGAAGGTCTTCCCAACAAAACAGATTTTGAACTACTAAACTGACAACTCTATTGTATTTGGCTTAATAAATCTATTGTTTGCAATCCAGAAGGCATTCAACTCGACCTGAAGATCTCTGGTCAACTTTGCAGATGTAGCACTTAAAAATAAAGACATCTTAACAGTAAACAATAAATTTTTACCTGAAATTTGCTGACATGTGACAAACGCCATGTTACTACTTGCAGTCACTTTACCATACTTAAAAAATTTTGCAAATTCTGGTAACAAAAACCTGGACACTGTTTCTTGAAAGAAGCAGCCCAAATTGTGTCAGCATCTTACTATTTTTTATTAAAAAATGCCACCAGATTTACAATCTGAGACAATCATAAATTTCTCTGTAGCAAAGGAATGGTCATGCAAAAAGTGCACATTATAAATGTAAAAATAATGTCAATTCCTAAGTATTTGTACTTAATTTGGTAGCCATCTGCCAAACAATTAATTTATGGTGCTCTGACTAGAATGTTTTTCTTCCCTAAAAAAGACCAGTTGATTCCTGCAGGATAAATCAATTTCCATGCAACATTTGTTGAGGAAATGGCAGAATTGTTCAGTAATGATGAGGAAAAGGTTGAAAATTGAATACATATTTTTGTTCTGTAATCAAGAAAGAAGTAGATATATCTATTTCATCATGATGAAATACTACCATCTGAACAGTAACTCATCAGGAAGTTAAACAGAAGCTCCTTAAGTTAGGCTTTTTTTAATTGGCACATCTGAATATTTTGTATTTAGGAGACTTAGAAGAGCTGGCTGAGGTGCTTTCTTGATTATTAGTGGGTATTGTTGATAAGCCTTGAACCTTTAGGAAAGTTCCAAGAGACTGAAAGAAGGTCAATATTTTGCTGGCATTTCACAAGGATAAACTAGTGACTGAGCATGAAAAAGGTATGCCAATCTGCTAGTGATGCCAGGCAAAAAAGGAACAGATGATATAGAAGAAAAAGATCATACATGTTAGTCATAAAAAATAGCGACATGCTTATGAAAAACAGACCTCACCAATCCAAAAGGCCTGCCAATTAATCTGGCAACTTTTTAGGATGCTACAAACTTGGCTAAAAAAAAGTAATAGATTTTGGTATGACATCTGATTTCACATTGCACAGTATTTTGATTAAGAAAATGTAATGATAAAAAAAACTCCACAGTGCTCATTAAAGACTGGCTAATGGACCACTGTGATGTGATCATCACTAGAAACATCAAGAGAGGGCACATGCAGGCATTCGCCATGCTGTTAATTTGCAGTGCAGGGGGGGGGGGGGGGGGGTTGACACAGAGATCCCAGTATCAAAAAAACCTGCACCAGAAAAAAGCGGGGCAGCACACGTGGTGGTGGCAGTGTGCTGTCCCGTGAAGCCCCAGGTAAGGCTGCTGGGGCCAGCCTAGGTGCCAGCCCCAGCCTTCCCTACCTGACCCAGCGCAACTTGCTGCACATCAGAGCACACATGCAGGGCATTCCCCAGGAACAAATATGTGCTGCTATTTCTTCAAAGGGAACACAACCATTGAGCACAAAAAATTATATTATTATACCTTTGGGTTGGCTATTCATGCAACTGCTACAGGAATACAGTGCTCTCTTCTAATATCGCCAAAGGATATTGAAAAAATGGAAGGAGGTCACAAAAGAGCTACAAGGATGATTAAAGGACAGAAAACATGCTGAAAAGACTTGAAGGTCTCAATCTGTTCAGTTTATCAGGAAAACACCTACGGAATGACTTGAATCCAATTTACAAATACCTAAAAAAAGTAAAAAGTTCCAATAGCTAGAAGTTGAAGCTTATCTGAAATAATAAATAGTTTTATTTATTTTATATATATATATATCATACACACACACACACACACATATATATATAAAATATATATAATATATTATATTATATATTTATACAGGTGCAGTCCGAGCTGCTGTGTTATCAGTTAACCATCTAACCGAAAATTAGAGGAGGTTAGACAGATAGTTTTTTTAAGAGTATTTACATCGCCTAATGGCTTCATTATAAATTAGGGATGTTGGCGTGCATCTGTATTAAGTACTAATCTGAACAAACCTGCATAATCTGAGCAACCACAAAAAGAAGCCACTTCTATGCTGTGGAGGTTTCCCAAGTACAGAAATCAAGTAAATGTATTGACTTATTTTTCGGACAAGAAGTAACTTGTGTAACCTTCCCTGACTAACAGGTACACTAGGTCTGAATTTGGTACATTGAGTGGAAAGCAGTTTGGATGCAGAAAGAGCTACACAAATGGCAAGAAAAAATAGTTTAATGCTCCCCTTAGAATGTGGTTTATTCTGGAAAGTGATTATAAAAGTGAAACGAGCAGTTTCCATGGTTTGCTGCATTTCAATGATTCCACAGAAAGTGTGTCCATTTTTCAAATAAGATGTCTTTACTAGCGGGCAATACTCCAAAAAACTTGACATCCAGAAGTCAAGCTGTGTTCTTTCTCCCATATCAACAACAGTAAGAGGTTCTTTGGACTATCAGACTAAATTATGCCCTCAGACACATATGTATAATCACACTGTGTTCCACAAATTCACACAGATCCGATTGGAACATCAGAAATAATTCTATTGAAGATGTATATGGAAGAGTTCAAATCACTCTGTGTTGGGTATGCACTGCTAACAGGGATGAAAAGCAGTAAATATTTTACTCACTGAAACAGACCCAACTCCAAAATCACAGGTGGCAGATTTACTGAGTGAGAGGAGGATATTTTTATCTCCTGAAGTTTGAGAATGCAAAGTACACACTACAAGTTCTCCTGTCTAAATCTGCATTTTAACAGTTGTAATAAGTATGCATTAACTCAATTATAAGCTACACAAATTTCAACCTAACCTCTATCTTGATGCTCATAATTTTCCTTTGCTGGGCTACAAACAAAGTAGATTTTGCTCAAGATGGGACACTAAGGAAGATGCTTGAAAGAGGTTAATCACTGAGCTGTCATTCAAAGCAAGACCAGACCAATTCCTGCTGCAAACACGTTTGCCTTCTTCCCCAGCTGAAAGCTTATTATAGGGAAATCTCACAATAGAGAAAACATTTGAGGACAGAGAGAGAGAGCGAGCGCGCACGAGCGCCTCGACACACCCACGTTGGAACACATTAACAAATGTCTGGCTGGTGCTAGCAGCAAATTTCTCCAACACAAGCTTTTCTTGGGACATAAATCGTATATAAACAATACTTACTAACAGCCAAAACAATATGATGTCAGCAGCTTTTTAGTTTGCTATGCTGGTACATATAAAGTCTGTACCCTGCACAGTGTGGCAGCAAACTAGAAAAGTTTACAAGAATTATTTTAATGCTATTCAGACAAAATCAGAACAGCTTGATTTGGAAAGTTTGGAATGATTCTGAAGTATGGGAGGCCTTAAGAGGCATAAACAAAATAAATTTAAAAAAACAAATCTTAAATATGGGCGGATCTAAAGTTACAGTGATCCAAAGGGAACAAAAAATCTGCCTACTCTAGCATGAACGTTTTAGCAAGCTAAAAATCTGTCCGACTTTACAATATATAGAGAAAGACTGGAATACTTGTCAACATATGAATTTCTTTAAAGGAAAAGCAGCTATTAGCTTGTGTTTTAAAACCCTGTATTTTGTATATGAGCAACTATGTATGCCACACACTTCTATAACAAAACATTTCAATGTAGTATGTGTAAAACTCATAGTGTGTTATTACTTGATATAAACTTTATGTTGAGATTAGTTATAAACTAAAACTTATTTGATGTTGACAATTCTATCTTGTGAAGACCATTTAGCAAATACTGGTACTTGGATATAAGATTCCTATTATCCACAAATGATATTTGGATTAGAGAGATGACAAATGCTCTAAACTCAGTCTGGAGGGAGTTAAGCATAAAACCAGCCTAAAGGGTACAAATCTGATAAGTGACACACAATGCAATATAAAACCATTTCCCCACAAACTGCATGTTTTTTCATGGCTGGATTTTAAAAACCACTGCTGGAAAAATAACTCTGTCCAGCGTTGGGCTTCTGTTTAGACTGGGTAGCAAGTTTAATATTCTGAATTGTTAAGAAAACCCCAATACTGCTGGAATGAAGTTGGAGTTTTTCAGAATACTGTTGTAATTCACTTCCTCTGGTGATGAAGCCCACCAAGTATCTAAGTCAGTGGTTCTCAACCTTTTTACACTCAAGACAGCCTCAAAAAATTCCACCTCTTTGTTTTCACTCATATTTTGACTATGGGAAAAGCAAATCCTCTTGTTGTAAAGAACTCAGAAAAGAGCACAAGAATGTTTTAACACTATGGGTTCCTATTTGAAATTTCAGGGTTTATCTTGTGAGTTACATGTGCACACCTAACAGTACCAACATTACATGGCACACTGTGGGACCCTTGAAAGGATCCCGACACCCAAGGGTGCTGGCAGCACCCTGGTTGAGAATCACTGAACTTAAATATTTGACCCTATATGTCATCTATGAAGAACACTACACATTTGAAAAATTCCAACAGCATTACAGAAAGTTAAAATACTAACTTACCTGTCAACTGCAAAAGCAATACAGCCCAAAAAGGGATACCCTAGAGAACAGGGATATATGCAAAATGACTGCTGGAAACCAGTTTGTTCACAACTGAAATAATCTGAGCTGCAACAAACAAATAAAATTATCACACACAAATGCAAGACTAGCAGGGACCACAAAAGGGCATTTAGTCCATCCCCTAAAGCAGGATACAATATGCCTAGATTATTCCTGATGGACATTTGTCCAGATGGACATCTGCTCTTAATTTATAATGGAAGCAATTCTACAACAATTCTCCCTAGACAGCCAATTCCGGTGTTTAGCGACCCCTTATTATAGAAAGCTTTGCCTGATATTTAATAGAAGTTGTATTTGCTACAAATTAAGCCAATCATTTGTTATCCTTCCCCCAGCAGACAGAGAACAATTGATTACTGTCCTTATGCTTGGTGAGAGAACTACTATTTCCTTCTCACTCACTTCCCCTTGTACACACAGTCTACCATAAAAATTGCATAAAATTAATTTAATCTACTTGAGCTATTAAAAGGTGACAACAGCAAACTGTTGGTGAAATTGGCAAATGGAAATTTATTTGACCATATATTTTCCACCTTGTCCATAAATTAAATGACATCACCTTTTTGTCCAATTTATTAAAAATTTGACCTCAATCCATTAATTATAATACAAGTTCTCAAACATCTTTGGGTTCTTCCATAGGCCTCCAAAGGCAGTAAAGAACAACATTTAGCATTCAAGATAGTTTTAAATTTATAAACAGGAACACACACTAAACCTTCCAAGCTTTTTCTATAGTATATCACAAAAAAAGTCAAGACCACTTTTGCTAAACTGTCTGCAAGTGCTTTAAGAAACATTACAACATTTTCATTAACTCCTGTTCCTTTGAGAGAAACATTCCAACCAGAAGCAATCATTACAAATAATGTCATTTCGTGGACCAACACAGAAGTAGGGCTGGAAGAGACCTCCAGAGGTCATCTACTCCACCCCGCCACGAGATGTTGGCGTGCTAGGGGCAGAGGGCAGGGGAGTTGCAAGGGGCCCAATCCTTGTTGTGGTAGTGCAGCCCTGGCCCCTTCCTTGCCATCTGCCCAGAGGTGTGTGTGCACCCACCGCCAGCAGCGAGCTAGGTCTGGGTCCTGCAGACCTCAGTACAGCAGCTTGCTGCCACTGCCTCCTGTGAGCAGCCTGGGCTCCCTGACAGGTGGCAGGGGCCTGCCCACAGCCCAAGCGGGCTGTGGCAGGCAGCCAGGAGGCTGCAAGTTGCTCCACCAAGGTCTGCAGAGCCCTGGCCCAGCTCATTGCTGGTGGTGGGTGCACGTGTGCCTCAGGGCAGACAGCAAGGGAGTTGTGAGGGCCCTGATCCTTGTGGCAGCACAGCCCCAGCCCCTTCTCCGCCGTCCACCCCAAGGCACACGTGCCAAGGAAAATGCATCTGCATACCACGCACTGGCACGTGTGCCAGAGGTTGCCAACCCCTGATCTAAACTTAACATATGACTACCATCAATCCTGATAACAGACTTAGCTAGCAGCCTAACCTGCCACAGCTAAAGCAGGGAAACCAGGGCAGTCAACATCCTATGAAACGTTGCCAATGTATGCTCAGAGAACCCTGGAGAGAGGGCCACATCCCCTACTACACAGGAAGACAAAAACCCCCACAGTTCATACCACTCTGACCATGGCGTAAATTCCTCCCTGATCCAAATCTGGGAATCAGTCTGACACTGGGTGGAGGGGTAAGACCCTCTAGCCTGCAACTGCTGGCTTTGGGCCCAGCAGGAGCACTGGCACACCCCAGTAAAGTCCTCAGCCTTGGCTGCAGCTAACACCTAATGCCTCTGAGGGAAGCTTAAAAACATTTGCAGGGAAGGGAGAGGCAACCAGCAAAGCCTAGAAGCAAGGGAAATACCCAAAGTAGAACACAGGCATAGCTATGCCTAGATCATTCCTGACTAGTGGCTGCCCAAACTCTTCTTGAATGCCTCCAGCGATGGAGAGTCCACAAGTACCACAAGCAGTCTGTTCCACTGTCTTAACTTCTTCACTTTTAAAACAGTTTTCTGGATATCCAATCTAAACTTACTTTGCTGCAACTTCAAGCCATTGGTCCACATCCTCCTCTTCAGCAAGAGAACAGGTGCTTTCCCTCTTCTTTATGGCAGCCCTTCAAGTATTTAAAGACTGATATCATGTCCCCTCTTTAGCACCTTTTCTACAAGCTGAACATGCTTAGCTCATCTTCTCCTAAGACTTGCTCTACAAGTCCTTGATCATCTTTGTTGCCCTTCTCTGGATCCTCTATAACTTCTCCGTGTCCATTATGGAATGGGGAGCCCAGAACTGCACACAATACTCCAGATGAGGCCTAGCCAGTGCTGAGTAGACAGGCACTATCAATTCTCATGTCTTGCACCTAATACTTCTTTTGATGCATTCAAAAACCACATTCACTTGTTGTGCGGCTGTATCACATCCAGACTCATGTTAAACCTCTGCACTACCAAGACTATCAGGACTTTTTCCATAGTGCTGCCATCCAGCCAGACGTCACCCATTTTATATGCGTGTTTTTGATTATTCCTCCCAAGGAATATAGCACCTTGCATTTGTCTGTATTGAACTTCATTCTGTTAGCTCTAGTCTAACCTTCCCATCTGTCAAGATCCTTCTGAACTGTGCTTGCATTCTCTGTGTTTGCAATCCTTCCCAGTTTCATGTAATCTGCAAACTTGCTCAAGAAAGGTTCAATGCCAGCATGCAAATCTTTAACAAACAAGCTGAACAGCACCAGGCTGAGGACAGACCCCTGTGAGACTCCACTCAAAACCTCCTGCCATTCTGACATGGACCCTTTAATAATTACCTTCTCCTGGCAGCTATTGAGTCAGTTACGTATCCACCTAGAGTAATTTTATCTAGCACACATTTCTCCAATTTGTTTACGAGAAGGTCATTTGTGAGACCTTGTCCAAAGCCTTGTTGAAGTCCAGATAGACTATATCCATAGCATTCCCTCCATCCACCCAAGTAGTTACTTTGGCAAAAATCAAGTTGGTTTGACATGATTTGTTTTTCATAAACCCATGCTGTTTTTTTTGGGATCGGCCTTTCCTCCTCCAGAAGCTTGCAAATAGCCTTCCTTAGGAGATGCTTCAGTAGCTTCCCAGGTATTGAGGTAAGGCTAACAAGTCTGTAGCTCCTTCTTGTCTTTAAAGAGGGGAATTATATTGGCCCTTTTCCAGTCCTCTGATACCAGGCTCATCTCCCACGACTTCAAGAAAATCATTACTGAGGGCTCCGAGATCTCCTCTGTCAGTTCCTTCAGGACCCTGGGATGAAGTTCATCTGGCCCTTCTGATTCGAATAAATTCAGACCCAACAAAAGCTCTATTGTCTCTATTGTTATCTCCTCACTCAGCCTGCTCCCTTCCTTACCTAGATAATCGTTATTAGGTGTCTGGCCACAGCTTAAATTTTCTGTGAAGACTGAGGCAAAGTAGCTTTTGAGTTACTTTGCCTTCTTTAATCTTTGGCTAGGAGTTCCCCCTGGCTTGTTAACAGACATCCCACAGCTTCCTTGATCCTTTTTTTCTGGCTGATGTACCTATAGAACCTCTTCTTGTTGTCCTTAACCTCCTTTGCCAGATGTAGCTTGTTCTTTATCGTTGGCTTCCTGATTTTGTCCCTGCAGGCTCTTGCTATTTCTTGGTAGGCTTCTTTGGTGATCTGCCCATTCTTCCATTGCCTGAATACTTTCCTTTTGCATTTGAGGCATTTTAGAGACTCCTTGTGCAGCCACAGCGGTCTCTTGCCATTCTTCTTGTGCTTCCATCATGTTGGCACAGTTTGTTGTTGAGCTTCCAATACTGTGCCCCTTTAGGAGCTCCCAGCCCTCCTGGGCGCCTTTATCCTTCAGTCTATCCTCCCATGACACCATACATATTAATTCCTTGACTTGGATTAAATCAGCTTTTTTGAACTTTAGCATCTTAATTTTGCTGACCTCATGCTTTCTACATCTCAGGACCTGGAATTCTATTGTACTGTAGTAGTTTCCTTTCAAGTTACCCATCACCTTCACATCCTCCACTAGTTCTTCCCTGTTGGTCAAAATAAAATCCCTGGGACTAGGGTGGCATGGGTGCTAAGGCTCATGGTTGGCAGCCCAGAGATTGCATGTTTGAGACCATAGCAGAATCACTCACAATGCGATCTGGCATATTCCAATGAATCTGCAAATTCTGATAAATACCTTGTCACAAGGGTATAGGATAGGAAAGGATAAGATCCAACACAGAGGATCCTCTAGTTGTATCCTCTACTTTCTAGAACAGAAAGTTGTCCTCTACAAAAATTAGGAATCGGTTTTATGTTGGCTGCATTGTTCTTCCAGCAGATGTCTTGAAAACTGAAGTCTCTCATCAGTATCATCCCAATGCTTTTGTACAGATTTGTCACCTGCTTGAAGAGTGCCTCATCCACCTCCTGATTAGGTGACCTTCCTGATTAGATGACCTATAATAAATTCCCACCATTATATCGGTTTTGCATCTTCACCCAAATACATTCTACTCTTTTGCCGCCTTCCTCCTGCACCAGGGAACAAGTGTGTGCGTTTCTGACATACAAAAGGCAACACCATCACCTTTTCTTGCAGTACCATCCTTCCAAAATAGGGTGTAACCCTCAGTGTTGACATACCAATCATAAGAGCTGTCCCACCAGGTCTTGGTGATGCCAATCAGATCACAGTTCTTTTCACAGGCTGCAGCTTTCAATTCATCTTGTTTATGACCCATACTTCTTATAGTTGCATAAACACATCAGTTATTTTGCATTTTGACCTACTCACTTCCCTTTTGCACCACTTGTTGCAGTCCAGTAGCTCTCTGGCCCTTTTGCCCAGAGTCAAATTGCTTCTTTGAGTCCCTTACCTCCTGGACTGTATGCTCTGTAGCTGGAGGGTTTTGATCTTCATCCCCCATGGAACCTAGTTTATAGTCTTCCTTACGAGGTTGGCCAGACAATGTCCAAAGATGCTCTTTCCCATTCACATTAGATGGATCTCATCTTTTGATAGCAGCCCTTCTCCCAAGAACATCCACCTATTGTCAAAGAAGCCAAAGCCTTCACATCAATACTACTGTCTCAGCACATTCATTTCCAGCATATGATAGTCTCTGCCAGGACCCCTACCTTCTACAGGAAGAGTTGGTGAAAACACCACTTGTGCTACAAGCTCTTTAATCCTCATGCCAAGAGCTACATAGTAACCTCCAATTTCTTCAGTGTCATTCCTGGAAGTATCATTGGTGCCTGTATGGGCAAGCAGGAAGAGACTGTGGTCTGAAGTAGGTAGTATACTAAGTCAGCAGCCAGTAACCTTCTACAAGTTGGTGGAAAACAGCCCGGCCCCAGTTCAACGTGGACTAGGTGGCTTCAGCAACACATAGCAGCACCCACGGCACAGCTCTTCACCAGCTAGAAGCTGCACCCAGGCTGCAGCCACACAGCAGTGGGCAGGGGGAAGTGGCAACAGCATGGGCACAGCGTCTAACTGCCTGACCCTCTTTAGCGCTGCAGGCCAGATCCAATGGCTCTGCGGGCCATATGGTACCAACCCCTGCATTAAGTAGTTAGCAGTAGGGAGCTCCAACCACTGGCCTGGGGGTCTCATGCTGCCCCCAAGAAATTAACCTGCAGTTTCTGGGCTGCCAGCCTCAGAACTCCTCCCCACACCATTCTCCTGGCCCTGCTGCTGCTGGCTGCTTCAGGCTCCCCCTCCTTCCTCCGGCTTCTGCGTCCTGCCCCTGCCCCTTTCCCTAGTGGTGGGTGTGTGAAGGGGAGCCTCAGCACTGTTCAACCTGGAGGGGCAGGCATGACTCAGAAGTTGGACAGCCCAGAGTTGGAGCCCACCTTTATGAGAAGGTGAAATTAGTATTAAGATTAAAGTGGTTAGTAGAAATTATAGGTAGTAAAGTCATCCAAGATTGAATTTCGAGACTGAAACACTAGCAGCACAAAGGCAAGCCAATTAAATTTTAGACACGTATAAAATACCAATATGGAATGGTTTGAAAAAAGCACCACTTGGCACACAGACTGCAAAACAAATGTACCCATGGCTACTTAAAAAACCAGAGAGTAAATCAGTCCACTGTATCCCCAGCTGTTTACATGGCTCCTAATACAGAAGTGTCAGCTCCACTACAGTTAACATTGAGAACCTTTTTCTGTTGAAAGGTTTAAAGGTAATTCTAAAACCCACCGTGCCTACTTCAGTCACCTGATTAGGATGTGGGATATACTTAGTGAACCAAATAAGGGTCACTGAATAATTTGTTCTCAAAATTTAGTTCCAAAAATATTTTTTAGGGTTTACACATTCTAACAATATTTTTGCTGCAGACTAGGGTGTTCAAAACATGGCTTTGATTGTGCCCTACATGATCTCAGTTACTCAACATATTGCTTCCCAGTATCTCTGGGAAGCAATAGGGAAAACTGCATTCATATAATATTTAAACTGTCCGTATACACATATACCTTAAGCTGATGTGCCAATTGGATTACTCTGAACATGCAGTAAAGTTTCCAGACCCGAGGGTTATTTTGAGGAATGTGGCAGAGCTCTGTGTCTGAGCTACCCATATGCATCATAAACGCAGTTAAGTGCATGTGTACCTCCAGGGCCCCAGTCACCCAGTTTTACTGCTAAGTTGTATTGGCTGGGTCAGAAGCAGTGCAAAAGAATCTTCTTGGCATGTGGATTGCCAGCTGTGGGGAGAGAGAGTGGCCTGTGGCTTCAATGGTGTGTGAGCAAAGCATCCTGACAGAAACCTGAGGTGGAAGTGTGGAGAGGATTTCAAAATAGTGGTGGAATAGGCTCAGTATTTGTGTTTAGAACAGGCACAGGCAGCTTCTGCTCAGTACTGCTTACCGAGATGCAAGTTTTGCGTAGGAACAAGGAGGGATTAGACTATGACAACTGTCACATACTTATGCCCCAAGTAATATGCACTGTGCAAGACAGAGGAAGAATGTGTGTGTTATAGTCTTGTTGAATCTCTGATCAGGTTGCATTTTAACCATGTATAATCTGGCCTTCAGAAAGTGGGGCATTACTGCACTTGATGTGCTGGAATAGAACAAGACCAGAAGCAAAGTAATTCTACATTAAGTAATTAATCAGCAAATTAGCTGAGGAGTATCTGAGCTCTTACTCAGTACTAATGATGTAGTTTGTAATACTCATCCTAATTCATCTTAAGGGATTCTGATTTTCTCATTTTAAAAATCGCAAATTCTCTGATTTAAAAAAAGGGGGGGATCACAAATTCTAATTAAAACTCACAAAATCCACATTCATCCACAATTAAAATGAAATGCCAATATATAGAGGTATAAGTTGAACACACTGTTTTATTGATATATTGATATATGACAATTTTAAAGCAAATTGGAAGCCTACCAGTGCCTCAGGGGGTGGTGCTGAGGCCACTTCGGTACAGTATCTTCAACAATCTAGTAGATGAGATGGAGTGCACCCTCAGCAAGTTTGCACATGACACCAAGCTGGGTGGAGTAGCAGATAGATGCAGGGTAGGGCTAGAGTTCAGAGTCACCTAGACAAATTGGAGGACTGGACCAAAAGAAATTTCATTAAGTTCAATAAAGACAAGTGCAGAGTCCTGCACTTAGGACAGAACAATCCCATGCACCGATACAGGCTGGGGACTGACTGGCTAAGCAGAAGCTCTACACAAAGGGCCAGGTGACAGTGGACAATAAACTGAATATGAGTCAATCATGTGCCCATGTTACCGAGGTGGTAAACAGCATACTGAGCTGTATTAGCACAAGTGTTGCCAGCAGATCAAGGGAAGTGATTATTTCCCCTTCTTCCGCACTGGTGAGGCCACATCTGGAGTACTGTGTCCAGTTTTGGGCCCAACTACAGAAAGGATGTGGACAAATTGGAGAGTCCAGCAGAAGGCAATGAAAATGGTTAGAGGGTCGGGAAACATGACTTCCGAGGAGAGGCTAAGGGAACCGAGCTAATTTAGTCTACAGAAGAGAAGACCGAGGTGGGGATTGAATAGCAGCCTTCAACTACCTGAAGAGTGATTCCATAGATGACGGAACTAAATTGCTCTCAGTGGTAGCAGATGACAGAACAAGGAGCAATGGTCTCAAGTTGCAGCAAGGGAAGTTTAGGTTAGATTAGGAAGCATTTTTTCATGAAAAGGCTAGTACAACACTGAAACAATTTAGTCAGAGAGGTTGTGGAATCTCCATCCTTAGAAGTTAAGACCCAGCTAGACAAAGCTTTGGCTGGGATGAGATAGTTGAGAATGGTCCTGTTTGAGTAGGGAGTTGAATAAGATGACCCTCTGAGGTCCCTTCAAACCCTATTTTTCTATGATTCTGTAAAGTAGAATGGGAGCGGAAAGACAGATAGATAACCACATGTCTCAAACCTCCAGCTGCATTCACATTTTCAGACTCCTAAACTTCTCCTGAAGGCATCCAAAGCCATTCTACTCTCACTGACCCAAGCTACCACCCCCAGATATCCTACACCAGTGGTTCTCAACCTTTTTGTACTAGAACCCATTTGTAAACATTGACGGCCAGTCCCAACCCAGTACCCCTTACTCCTGACCCGCTGCCCACCCCATGCCCCCCAGTGTGAGGGGCAGGAGGTGTATGGGGCATGGGGGGCTCCCAAGCAGCTCCTTGCAGGCTGGAGCTCTGCCAGCCTGCCAGAGAAAAGCCACAATTCCCCAAGTTTTTTCTCCTTTAGAAGAGAATCCATTTTTTTAAAGTTTGTTCACGACTTTTTCATGTATTCTTGTGACCCACTTTTTGGTCATGACCCATGGGTTAAGAAACGTTGTGCTAAACGACTTGTTTCGTTTCTCAGCAGCCAGGCTACCCCCAGCCTCCTAGCTATCCTGAACTCTATTCTTTCCAGACTCTTTATCATGATTCTTCCCTTGGTCTCACACCATTTCCAGTTGTGTCCATTTGGTCTTGCTCCCTTAGCCTTCCACTGATTCCAGATGTTTCCATTATCTCCCTGTCTCCCCAACTTGGTCTCACACCCATTCCAGCTGTGTCCATTTCCTGCCCCCCACACCCTACACCTTCCACACACACCCTTTACATCCACCCAGTTTCCTCTACCTCTGCCAGGTTCTCTCTTGTACAGTTGGCTGCTCACAACTCACTTGCCCCCCTGCCTATCTTTCATCATACTATTTCCCAGTTTATTTGGAAGAAAATGTATCCCAGGGTAAGTAAGGAAAGGATGAGCACCCTTGTCTTTCTCCATAGTCCTCCTTCTTGCCTGCTAAGTTCTTTCCCTGTTTGCCTCACTCTCCTGCACTAAAACCTTCCTCCACACCCTCTCATGCCATATATGTCTTTCCTCCCACACTGCTCTCAGGGAAGATGCCCACTCTTTCAGTTCCAGAAATCTGGTCATCCCAAGTAGGAATGGGAATGGGAGCAGGTGTAACAGTATTATAATACAGCATACAAAGGTTGTTTTTAATCCCATGACAGTGAGCGCTGCTTTAAAACACCCATTCTATACCCTCTGTTCAACACAGCTTCAAATTCTTTTCAGTGACATTACATCTGCCCCAATCTACGCATATGGATACTCAGTTTGCTAGTGTGAATACAGCTTTAAGAACGATTTAGAGAAAAAAAATAGTAACTGGCTTCTATGTCTGGTCTTAAATGGAGACTTCACTGAAATTCTATTTTCAACCTCAGAAATGTAGTCACTTCCTAAACCAAGAATGCAGGTATTTTTCTCATGATCTTTTCTGTGGACTGTAGTTTACTAATAATACGCACACTATTTTACACAAAGAAACATCCACACAAGTGTGTATATGCATGAGTAAATAATTCAGTGCAAAATTTAAAGTGGCTTAACAAAGAATTAATCTTTTATTAAGCATTTGCACTCATCATTCTTATAGAATGACTAAAATGCACCCTCTAGTGGTCTGCCATAAAACTACAACCCATTTCAAAAGCTTAAAATGGTATCAAAAACCTTGCAAAAGTATGAAGTACATCTTTGAAGCTGGATCACAAAAAAAACCCTTAGTGAAAAATAGTCAGACGAAATGGATGCATCACAAATGGTGGAAGAATTACTTTAGAGTGCAACCAAAGGCATGTAGACAACTTTGACACCACCCATTGTATACAGCCTGCCTGACATTCTTATCATTTAAAAAATAAAATTTTAAGTGACCTTCTGATACTAGCTGAGTACCTATTCTATGGGCTAGCTTGGGAATATCCACTCATACCCAGGTCATCCCTTCCTCTCTACACATACTTCAAGAGACTCTCCTGCTTTTTGAGCCTAGTTTCCACTTCACCACTGTCAAGACAGGTTCTTCCCTCTATGACCTCCCTCGCTTCCCCCTGCAAGACAAGCATGCAACATCCAGAACTGTAAAACTGATTAGTCACTATGTAAATGCCAATACACAATGCAAATCAACCAGGGAAAAAATAAGGCTGCATTCTTTGACTTCTAAATTATGGTAAACTTTGGTGGTAATTTCAACTGTCTGAGGTCTGCCCAAGCCACATGGGCCACACTAGTTCCTACAACCAGTAGCACAAAAGTAGTCACTAGGAAGCACATACTATTTGTGCAGCAAATTTGTTTTCAAGTTGACAATGATTCTTAAACTTTGGAGAGTTTTATAACCCTGAGCAAGGAAAAACACACAAAACAAAACAAAAACAATCTGCACACAACACTACAAAATCTGAATACACCGTAGAACATATACAGCATAGAAATTAGTCATATTAGCTATATCATTTATGGAAGGTCTTTAAATCTAAACATGTGGATGGAATTTAAAAATAAAGTCAGAAAATGAACTTCTACTCTTTCAATTTAAAAAAATCAAAAAAGCTCAAAGAGTACTTCTGCCCCTTTACTGCCTTTCAACTGCTCCCATCTCCTCACACGTTTGTCCAAGTTAATTATCAATTTTCCTTCCATTTTTGCTGTGTGAAAGTCTTGCAGACAGGTGCAAATCAACAAACTATATACAAAACAGTACCAAATGTCTAAATTAGGAAAGAAAAAACCCAACGGACCTAAAGATAATATTCTCTCTCAACTTTCAGGTCCAGTAGTCTTACTTAATAAGTGGGATGAACTTCCAGAGAGACGGAAGTATGATTTGCAAAATAACTTTCTTACTCATTGGGATCCCTACAGTTAATTTACTTTGTAGAAGTTGAAACTAAGTAAACAGTTTAATACACTGTTATTTATAAAGGATGTTTAATAGCCATTATGAGCAACCAGATGAGCCTGAAATAATTAAACAAGTCAGACACTCAATGATCCAGCCCGCCTCTCACTCGGTGTAAACTCTACTTGAATTCAGTGAAAATGGGATCAGCTCCCCAGACATCAAGGTATTCGTGCATTTAGAGTTAAGCTATTACTTTTTAAAGAGATGGAAAATCAAAAGGTCATGGAATTCTTACACAGGTGAAGAATAAATGAAAAATGTATGCATCTACCTCAAAGAAAACAGGAAACAGATGTGTTGCTGGCATGTAGGATAACAACAGGACTATTCTGCTAGCAGATGAAATTGACAAAGCAGACAAGAAAAAACCCCAGGTTTCAGCTTAACTCTTGAGTAGCAACACAGGCAGAGGCAAGTTTCCTCAAACCATCCAACCCATTAGTATAAGAGAGTAACTAGTAAAGAAATGATTGCTGTGCAAAGGCCATGCACCAGAGATTACTGCATTTCAGTAATGGAAAACTTTATTCTTATAGATGTAAGCTGATTAAGAACTTCAGTGGTATGTATGAATTACTTTAGATGAAAGATGCTATGAAAAAATCATTAACCCACTAATCTTCTGAGGATGGAGAGTTCAGAGTCCAATTAGCCAACAACCATGCCCCACAACACAGTCAGAACTAAAGGAGGGTAGTGCAGTAACATTTGTAGGATTCTACATGTCTAGCAGAATGATAGAAATGCCTCCAATGCTATACACAGGTTTCGGAGGGAGTGGCAGGAGAAGAGGGGGGAAATCAGAAACAGAAATTCTACAAGTGAAAAGAAAAAGAAAAAAAAAAATCAGCTGTCTGTCTAATGTTCCTTGAGCATAACAATGAAAACTCCATCCTATACTCTGCATGGTATTAACAACGTTTTCAAAAGCTTGAGAAAGAATGGCAAAACAGGAAGGCCTATTGCACAAAAAAGTAATCTGCTATAGCCAAAGGAAGTTGTTCGGGATCTACCAGTTATTAAACTTTACATATTAGTCCATAAGAGATGCTACCATATGGTTACCAAATGTTCAGAACAAATCATCGCCACTTTGGTTTTCTTACCTATAAGAGACCACACTGCTCTATTCTACCACTACTCTGTCAGCTTTGTAATTTCACTTCTTCATTTAAAAAGCCCAGCTTTAACTTCTTTTAAGCCATAATCAAAAAGGATACAATTATTATCAAAATCCAATGTCTGCTCATCATTTAACAGTCCACTTGAGAACAGCAAAGTATTCCACACAAAACCAGCCTGCCTAAGAAATTAATGCTCAGAACACAGTTTAGGAGATGCTTAGGCTAATATAAATATGCTAAAGTGAAATAACTAGTCACCATCCTTTCTTCGTACAGATAAGCACAGAACTTACTGAAGAAATAAGAGCTGTTAGCAGTAAAATTAATTTGGATCAGAATTTGACAATCAGATTTGTCACTTTTTAGAAGAAGTGGTTTCTGTGCTGAATGCCAAAATTCTAAACAGGGTTGTTGGTTGCAGCCATGTTGGTCTAAGGATATAGGCAAGCAGGGTTCTTTGGGTAAACGTGATATATTTTAATTAGATTAACTAAATAGTTGGAAAAATGTTATTTGCAAGCTTTTGGGCACAAATACCCTTCTTCAGGCATTGGGAGACCTTCTAAACATACTTGAAGCTTTAGTAGTTGGTAAAAGAATCGACAAGTCTCTAAGTATTTAAATACTAGATAAAAGTATCCAAGACAGAAGTTCCCAATCTGTGGTAAGTGTACCACCAGTGGTAGCCAGAAAACCTGTCAACAGTACAGGTTAACGGATTTATTATAATTACTTTACATGACAAAAATTTGCTGGTGATACTTAAGATTCAACTGAAAAATTTCCTGGTGGAACTTAAGGTTGTATCATTTTAAATTGGCGGTGCGCAATCTGTCAGACTTTGGGAACTGCCAGTCTACGGCAAGTCATGACAAAATGCCAAATTAGCATCTTCACTTCCTGCTCTTTGCCCATTCAGAAATATAGTTTCTTAAGTAGATAATAATGAACTTTAAGGCTAGGGAAAGACATTCAAAAAGCCTGAGCCCTGAACTGATTCAATCTTTGCAAGTTAGTCGAACCTGGCTAGGCTAAAAAAATGCAGGCACATGCCTGCACTGGCTCAGGCTAGGAGGAGGGGGGCACTAGACCTGTCCTCCCTTCCCTTCCAGACTGCTGAGCTGAGGGGGGCATGGCCAGGCCCCAGCAGGACACTTTGATTAGGGAGGGGTTCCGTGTTTATCACCCCTAACTCAATGTTTATCTCCCAGTTAAGAAAACAACAGTGGGACCTGTTGATTCTGCCTTTGTCCTGGCTGCCACAGCACAGACTGTAGCCAGGATGTGGTCTGCTACCTAATGTTGTATATCTGTGTAAGGCAGAGGGGATGGCAGAATCCCTGCTTAGAGGGGATGGGGGAGGGGAGCAGAACCCAGGCAGATGCCTGCAGTCTCTGCCGGAGCTGCAGCCAGGGAGTCAGCCCTGCTATGGACCAGAGTCCTATCCAGTCCAGAGAGCATGCCAAGAAAATCTGATTTAACTTAGGGGGGGTCTGGGACAGACACTGTATAAACTGGTTTGACCCAAATCAGTTAAGTGTGATACTATAGTCAACCAGGTTTATCTCAAACTGGTTTCAGCCATTTTCAAACTGGTTTATGTGCACTGAACATCTGCTCTGTTACAGGTTTAAACCAGTTTCTGATCACTTAAACCAGTTTATGTGTAATGTCTCTCCCTAGCCCAGATTATACCAGTTTTGGAGGGTTTGTTTTTTGTTTTGTTTTGGGGTTTTTTTTAATGTTTTAGGCCTAAGTAAAACATTCACTTTTGCATTCTGCATGAAGTATGTTTACTTTTCAAGTTCTGAGCTTTCTCATCACACTCCCAGATAAATCATGCCTGTTAGCCTAGAAAAAACAAACTAAAAGGTTACTGGTTTTAGAAGGCTTTCTTCCACCAATGGAAAAATGTACCTTCCCCATTAAGTAACTGGAAACAGGAAATCTATAAACACACTATGCCTACCATCATCATACAGTACAAGCCTACCTGTGATGGTGGCAAATAGTAGGTGCTTTAGAGCAACAGGTCCAGCTTTTTTTTTTTTTTGGTGAGTATGGCCCAAATTAAGCCCCGCATTCTCCAAGTGCCATTCTGATCCCCCTCCTTTACCAGATCTGTTATTCTGCTTTCCAATTCCTGCCCAGTCCATGGACCTGTTTTTCTGCTCCCTGCCTGTTGCTCTACTTTCTGATCCCTGCCCTATTCATTGCTGTGTTTCTTGCTTCCTCCCCAATTTACCAAGTGCCACATACAGAGGCTTCCCATGCCAGTTCTGGCACACATGCTGCCAGCTGGCTACCCCTGCTTTTGAGGGAGAATATATGAACATATGAATATATGAAGTAATCCAACCTTAGTCATCCATAAACTCCATGGCATCAACTATTGTTGGTTTAGGGTTATCAGAGGTTATAGTACCAACTGTTATAATAGTTCCTAACAGTTCTAATAATTCCTGTCCCCTATGAATTGGTCTTATCCAGTGATTCGTAACATGGGTGCCATGGTAGCCATGTGGAACTGTCCCACACCCTTCTGTTTCTCGGAGAAGCATGGGAAAGGAGAATGCAAGAGAGAAAGCAGATTGGAAAGAGCTGCAGCAAGAGCAGGTAGTCCTGTCTGCTTTAGGCTTATCTGCCTGTACACAAGATGCATAGGGCAGTTCCGCATCGCTGAATAGCAGTGGCAGCACCCACTGAGAATCACTGAGGTAAGTTGGGGGTACTGCCTAATTAAAAAAAAAAGTTATGGAGGGGTGCCCTGAATCTAAAGTGGTTGAGAACCACTAGTTTAATCTCTTCTTGAACCTGGCTATACTGGCTGTTTCTACAACCTTGTGTGACAAGTTATTTAAATTTTCTGATACATACCAAATATCAGCAAAGAAGAGTCATCATGCAACTTAACTACTTCGCATCTTATGTTATTCTCTGCTGCTTTTTGTTTACAGGTATAAGAAAGACCAACATGGTGCCAATCTTTAAGAAGAGGAGGAGGGAGGATCCAGGAAACTACAAACTGGTCAGTTTGACCTCAATACCAGGTAAAATTTTGGAAAAAAATAGCAAGTCCATTTTTAAAAGACTGGCAGAAGGCACAATGCTGAAGGATAGCCAACATGGTTTTGTTGTGAGCAGGTCGTGCCTAACCAACCTCATCTCCTTCTATGATCAACTAACGAACTGCTTATATGTGGGAGATGCGGTTGATGTCGTATACTTGCATTTTAAAAAGACCTTCAATTTGGTCTCCCATGATGCTCTTATAAAAACTGGGGGAATTGTGGGCTGGCAGAGTCCATGGTCAGGTGGGTTGGGAACTAGTTAGGGGGTCAAACCCAGACAGTGTTATTGGATGGGTCTGTATCATCTTGGCAGGAGATGGCCAGTGGTGTTCCACAGGGTTCAGTTCTTGGCCCCATGCTGTTCAACAACTTTATCAACAATTAAGATGAGGATGCAGAAACCACAGTGGTCAAGTTTGGGGACAATACTAAGTTATGGGGAAAAGGGGTCACTCTAGGGAATAGGATGCAGATCCAAGCAGACCTGGACAAGCTGGAAAGGTGGGCGGAGCAGAAGTGGATGCAGTTCAATAAGGATAAATGCAGAGTGCCTCATCTGGGGAGAAGTAACCAGAGACACGAATACAGGCTCAGAGATGTCCTGGCCAACACAATGGCTGAAAGGGACTTTGGGGTTATGGCTGATCGCAGGATGAACATAAGCCACCAGCACAACACTGTAGTCAACAGAGCTAATAGCATACTAGCATAGGAAGTGATATTTCCTTTCTACTTGGCACTAGTGAAACCCCAGCTAGAGTACTGTGTCTAGTTCTGGGTGCCACACTTCAAAAGAGACATGGAGAATCCTGAAAGGGTCCAGAGAAGGGCCACAAAAATCATTAAGGGCTTGGAGGTCAAGCCTTATGAGGAAAGACTAAGGGATCTGGGACTGTTCAGTCTGGGGAGGAGAAGACTGAGGGGGGACTTGGTGGCTGTCTATAAGTATGTACGGTGTGAATAGTGGGAGCTGAGAGAAAAACTGTTCACTAGGGTGCCCCAGGGGAGGACAAGGACGAATGGCCATAAACTATTAGAGGACGGTTTCAGGTTGGACGTAGGAAGATCTTTACGGAAAAGGTGACCAGAATCTAGAATAGACTTCCCAAGGAGGTTGTGCAGTCCCCAACCTTGGAAGTCTTTAAGAGGAGACTAGACAGACACCATGCTGGGATCATTTGATCTCAGCAGTATTCCTGCCCAGAGCAGGGGGGTTAGACTTGATCTTCCGAGGCCCCTTCCAACCCTTAATTTATATGATATGTTTATAACAATTATATAAGATTATTACCCTACCCGTAATTTGCAAAACTGAAGCACAAGTTCCTATAAAAACTGGCCATGCTTTAAGACTTAATTTTTTCTGTGAACTTTCTCTATTTCCATTTCAAATACAATGGGTTTTAAACAGTGATGGAACATATTTATTCATTTTCCACTAGGTTACAAATCAAAGAAGCCATTTATCACCATCATCATCAAAATAGTCATTAAAAATGGCACACCGAGGATATATACTTTTTATAAATGGTGTTTTTAAAACCCTAAAATTCTTTAGGGACTCATAGGGGAAATACTAGCATGAACAAACACACAAGGGGCAGCCATTACTAGTTTGAGGAAGCTTCCATTTCCCCTTCGTCTTTCCTGTTGTCCAATCCCTCTCTCCTGTTCTATCCCTCCTCTCCACCACAGCACAAGGTTGTACACTCAGATTTAATTTAATCAATCTCCAGCAGCTGCAGTATTGCATCAAGCAAAGGAGTCTGTGACTGACCAGGCTCTTATGACCTTCTCTGTGTGCCCTATCATGTGCTGACTATTTGTGAATGCTGGGAGAACATAAACCTCATTTCAGGATGCAAAGATACGTGATCAAATTCAGTTACACTCAGGATATGCCAAAAAGTGATCATGCATACATTGTACCACCCCTGAAATAGGCTCACTCCAAGCCTGGCTTTCCTGCCATACTAGATAGGAAAGATATAAGAATTTTCCATGCTGCTTCCTGTACATTTTTATGTAATTTCCATTTTGCCCTTATAAAAACAACACATGAAAGCTAAGTAGCCCGCAGAACACACACACAGTTCAAACGACTGTGGCACAAGTCACCTATGAGGAGGAGTGGATGTAGAGTCAGATGACACGAGTACGATCCATTTAAAAATAAATAGTCTCCTAAAAGACAGGACAGATAGAAGAGGAGCAGTGTGAAAACCATAGCTTTACACAATTATGCACCCACGTAATTTTGCGAGTAAAACGTATGACTACACATAATCGCATAATATCGCATAATTCCCCAGGGTGTAGCTAGAGAGTGGGAAGGGGAGCTCCTGCCTGTAGGAGAGGGTGGTGGGCATGCGGATGTGTGTGGGGTTTGTGGGTGCGTGTGGGGCCCCCTGCCATGCGCCCCCCACACCATGGTGCAAAGCCCCCACAGCTAGGAGCAGCAGCTGGTGGCAGGCTGTTGGAGCACTCCCGGCCAGGGCAAACAAAGCCCCTGGCAGTGAGCGGCTCCAGCTGCGTGCCTGGGGCTGCACATGGTTCCCGCCTGCAGTGCTGGGAGCCCCAAGTGCTGGCATAGAGCCAGCCTAGTCCAGCCCAAAGCATCTGCCAGCAGGCTGAACTGGGCTGCCTCCATACCGCCACCAGGATTCACCAGAGCCGCATGCTGCCAGGGGCTCTGCCTGCTGCAGCAAAGAGTGCCCTGAGTCTGCCAGCAACAGGGGTGCTGTATACAGGGGCGGGCGGGGGGGGAGCCCACACCCACCCCCAAACTCCACACACTCATCCGCACCCCCCACACCCATTCACAACCCCCCCACCTCTCAAGACCTTTACAAACCCCCTCACACGCACTCACCCAACACTCACCCCCCAGCCACACCCCATATAACCCACACAAGTGCCTGCATATATTTCTAAAGAAGGTTCAAATAGTGTTATATTTTTAGTTTAGTTTGTAGAAAAAAGAAAAATAAATAAATGCAATTAATTTTGCGTAATGTTGAAGCTTCCTGTGCATAGTTTTGAATTTTTCTGCACATAATTCCCTGGGGTATATTTTACTATATGTGCCTTACTGTCACCACTCAACAACTTGGCAATATTTAATTAAATAGCCAAATGCCTGTATTCCCAGTCTTTCTATACTGGATTGTGGCAGCTGATCTAGCTTACATTGTAAATGTTTACCCCATATTTGCAGTGGCAGAAAAGAAGCATTCCTTGGTAAATCTAAAGGAAGAGGCATAAGTCATTAGCTTCTGCAGAAGTTATGTTTTTGTTAGTATTACAGGACTGTGAGTTCCTATAAACCTCCAAATCTGATAGTTTTAATTGAGAGAGGAGGTAATGGCAGGGTGCTAAGTGGGGGTGAACTACTTGTGTCAGGAGAGTGAGCATGCCTCTTTTCTCAAACAAATACACATGATTAACCTTGAGGTGGAAATGGTAAAGGGATCATTCAGCCTAAAGAGCCACGTACAGTGAGCCAACAATAAGTAAAGAGAATGACAATGTTAGCTAGGGGTGCACTGCATGTCCCCCACATGCCCTCCCAGACGAGCAACAAGAGCAGAAGTGGGAACTGCCAGGTGAGCATCCAACCAGCAGCTCCTGGACGAGTGACGCACAGTGGCGGGAGCTGCTCTACCTCCCGTGCACTTCCCGGATGAGCCACAGCTCTGTCCCGCACCAGTTGGGCAGTGCTTGCCCTAGTCCTTGCCCCAGCACCACTCGTCCCTCACTGCAGAGGCCTCGATATGCCCCCCCACACCCCTTCCCTTCCACCACACCAGATTTACCAGCTACACGCAGCTCTCCAAGCTGCCAGGATGTGCTCCTCGCTGCCTACATGCTGCATTGTGGCTGCCCACATGCATGGACATTTATTGGCCAAATTATTGGCCACATCAATCATGTAAAAATCCAAGCTTTCATTTAATAAATTCCTGGACATCACAAGCAAGTTTGACAAACATGCATCAGACATGGCTAAGTTACGGTCAATCCTGCCTCAGAACAAAATGGATGGACTAAATCAGGGATGTCCACACTACAGCTCGCAAGTTACATGTTCTTCGCCGGCATGGTACTTGCAGCTCTCTGCAAATTGGCTGAAGCCCCACCCACTTCTCCCCAAGGTGGATATAGGGGACAACACAGCCTGGCACCTCCCACTGCTTTGGCTTTCCTTGTGAGGAGCGCACCCCAAGCCTGCCCTTCTCCCTCTTTCCCTCCCTCCATGACTGCCAGCCCAGGTGCCAGGCTGCCAGCTGCAGCTGCACCACTTACCACCCCCGTGAGGAATGCCAGAGCAGCTTGGTGCTGCAGCAGCAGGAGCCCAACCCTGTGGCCAGCGGTTCCAGGGAGAAAGGGGGTGGTCACTTCCACTCCAGGTTGCTTAGCCCCTCTCTCCCCTTGAAATGTGGAGGATCTGATGTGGCTGGCAGGGTGAATAACGCTGGCTCCCTTCCAACAACCGTTCCCTGGACTAGATCTTTCAATGCCCCCTTCCATCCCTATTTTCTAGGATTGTGTAAAGAAACCTATGAAACGTGACATGAGTGTCATAACCCAATGATTTTTAGTGCCTCGGCACACTGGAATTTTCCCGCCACATGGAGCTTTCTTTGCACGGTGGATTTCTCAGCTGCAGAGAGAAAACCCCGGTGCAAAGAGTTCCCGCCACACGTATGCAAATTAGTTTCCCACTATTGGTCAATTCTAAATTATTCCTACGTGGCAGCTAGCAATTGGCTCTCTAGCCGTATAAAAGGTTAGAGCAGTTTCTGCCCAAGTTGGAGGACTCCACGACCATCTTGTGGGGAACTCTAAGCGCGCTGTGGAGCCTAGCAAACTCCACGTGTGTCTTGGAGGAGGGCATAGGGGCCTGATCAGCTTCTAGCCACTCCCCGTCATAGTGGAAAATTTGACGTACTCCCGTGTTGAGCATGCGGAGTCGTACATCGACGACTCATCTCGGTTCGATAAGAGATCTCACTTCTGTTTGTGTGCAACTGTAACTCAAGCAAGTTTCCTTCCTGCGCTGTGACCATCGGCAGTGCAAGTAAAGCTTTCTTTATTCAACCAATACGCTTCCGTGCCTAACTCTACTCCGTCGTGGAAAAACCCCACCTGACGGTCCGGGCTACTGGCCATAGCCTTAGACCGCCCTCGGTCCAGACAATGAGTACAATCCATTTTACAATAAAATGATTAGTTGTGGGGCTCGACAATAATGGAGTTCTGAGAGTAACATTAGATCTCTGCTGCAGACAGTAAGGCCAAAAGTGGCAGAAGTGGGAGAACAAGCTTCTTCTGTCAGGGTGGTGTTTCAGGTCAACTTTAAACCATCATAAAAGATGCTTAAAATGGGAACCTTCACCCATGCTAAATAGTGGGTTGTATTGTGACCTCTAGTTGTACTGTCCCATCAAGTAGGGGTTATTTTGATCTTTTTTACCAAGGTCATTCTAGGGTATTGTTAGTCTGTTCCAGGGAGATAACACACTATTTTAATTCCTCCAGCAGCCCAAGATACATCTTTCCCATCCTCTGCTCTATGAGCAAACTTTCAGCCCTCCAGAACTCCAGTGCCAAGAGGGCTGGTGCTGGCTCCAAGTCCCCCAGCACACCCTGACCACTCTGAGCACCCAGATGCAGCTCACCCATTTGCTGCTTGCACTCAGCTGGCTGTTGGTACAAGGGAAGCAGTTAAAAACCCAATTAACTGCTAATGAGCACAAGCAATTAGCTTTCGGTGCTTGGCAACCATCTCCTTCTTCACCCACCCCACCTCTCCCCACCACTGCCAGCCATTGCACAATGGCTCAGCTTCCCCGCCCCTCCCCCCCCCACCCCACCCCATGGTATTCATTTGAATTGAAGAACTATTTGTCCAAAAGGGCTGTGCCAGCATCCCACCTTACCCACCCCACGCAGCAAGCCTGCTGGGTCTCAGTTCTGCCCTGGTATCAGTAGTAACCTACCTCCATCTCCCCTCCAGCCCAGTCCCAAGTCAGTGAAACATTTAAGATTTTGGTCTTTTATTTATTATTCTTTTTTTTACTCCTTTTCTTTACTTCTCCTACTTGTCCATTCACTTCAAGCATTTTTCTCCTCCCCCCCCAAGACTTTTCCCCTCCCACCTGTGGCTCTGACTGGCTTCTCCTGGCTAGGAAGTGAGGGAAGCCACATGGTGGTTTCTCTACCTCTGAGCTACATGGCACCCTCCCCACTTCCCCATCTCAGAGGAGGGATAGTCCCAGTTCCTACCCACACCCCTGCTCACCAGCCTCTAGTGGCAAGTCACAGTTATGCAGGTCTGAGATGGCATTAAGCCTTAACCTGCGACTACTCTGAAACTGTTCCAACTTTATGACAGCATAATATTCCACAAATTTAAAAATATTTTAAAGGTAACCTGTAACAGCACCCTTTTTCTGTTTTTGATCACACCTCACCTCTTAGACAAGACTGCTGAACAAAAATTCATCAGGCTAACTAAAGGTCCGGATAGACATAATATTGAAGTCCTAAATACACTTTAAACCAGTGGTTCTCAGCCTTTTTTGTACAAGGACCTATCTGTAAACATTGATTGCCAATCCCGATCCAGTGCCCCCTCACTTCCAACCCATTGTGACCCATCTACCCAGTGTGGGTCACAATGGCGGGGGGGGCAAGCAGCCCCTTGCAGGCTGGAGCTCTGCCAGTCTGCAAGGGAGAAGTCACGGTTTCCTATGAGTTTCTCCTTTAAAAGAGAATTCATTTTTTTAAAGTTTGTTCGCGACCCTTTCATATATTCTTGCAACCCACAGGTTAAGAAATGCTGCTTTAAATTTCTGGGATGTCTATACATGTGCTCCAGGTGGGGAGGGAGCTCCACACAGCCACTTTAATTAAAATGCTACAGTGTCCCATGTATCCAGTGTCCTGTGGTTCAAAATGGCAGTGGGGGTGCTTTAACTAAAGTTCGTTCAAAGAGCTTTAGTTAAAGCACCCCACCCCCATTTTGAAACGCAGGACTCTGAATGTATGTGATGCTGCAGCATGCTGGAGTGTTCCAATTAGGATGCTCCAGCAGACTCTATTAAAATAACTTTAGAGATTGCTGCATGCTCTATTAAAATAGAGTTTGCTCTGACGCTTTCTAATTAGAACGTGCTGGAGCACATGTATAGGCACCTCAAGGGTCCAGATGTACACACCACTTCAGACTGGCTTAAAATTTCCTGGAACATTTCAAAAGTACACCAGGAAAAATCAAGTACTATTTTGGGCCAATCCTCCATGAACCTACTCAGTGTTATGTGGAAACACAGAGTATTCCACGCCTAGTATCTGGTCAGTCCTCCAGGAATCCCAAAATACATTGCTCCTCACCTCCCCCTCCTCCCCCACAACACCCAGGTTACAGTCAGAACTCTATGGTCCAAGTCCTCCAGTACCCAGCTTCCTCCCACAACAGGGTGGGGTGACAATACCATGGAAGCAGAAGCAGAGACTGCTTACATCCGAAGTCAGGTAAGATTCCCACACTCTGCTCCATTCTTTGCACCCATTCCCTTCCCCTCCATCCTCAGAAGCATGTCCCATTCCCTGCTCCCCTGTCTGCTGCTGCCACTGTTTCCAGATCATGAAGGGTGGGGGCAGGGAGAGAGGGTTCGAGAGCTACTTCTGCTCCAGTCCAGCTGGGAGCAAGAACACAAGACAGGTTTTTCCTCTGTACCTAGGTGTTCCCCGACAGCCCAGGAGCAAGCACAGAGACGGCATAAGCAGATTTGGAGCACCCCTTTCCCCTAAACAGCTGGGGACAGTAGCAGTGGTGCACAGCGGAAGGGAGGGGAGTTGCTGCTGAGGACTGAAAGCAAGGGAAGGGAGAGCTTTTTACCTGATTTAGGGATTACTGCATGCTGTACCCGCCCACCCCCACCCCCCAATATCTGCAGCTTTTCAACCTCTGCCTTGAAAGATGCATTTGTCAACTTCACCTCCTTGGTGGAGTGGAGGAGATACCAGGGGCTAGGAAACCAAGAATCTTGTTTTCCCCTTGTCCCAAATGAGCTTAGCACCCAGGAGCACAGGATCTCTAGCAGAGAGGCAAAATCGAGAGTGCGGATTTCCAGGCGGGAGTTAAAAAGCCATGGAAATCTTGGAGGGGCCCCCGAAACACACAACCCCTGGGTGAACCATGAGCAGGTGGACAGCACCTGGCAACCTCTCCACTGCTCCCTGAAAGGCATCAGGGTGAGGTACTCTACCATCCCCACATGCATTTTGGCAGCAGTGCAATCCTTAAAAAGTGAAGGGTGTACTTAGCAGTGTACATTCAGACACTTCTGTCCAGAGACAAGTGTGAAACTATTTCCTACCAGTAACCTTCTTGGAATGGTTCAACTGTTATGTCTGTCCCCAACCCAAAAGCAATCAAGTTAAGATGCAAATTCCAGTTTCAATACCTACAATTATGTAAAGGTCATTAAAACAAGGGGAAAAGACAGCAGGATGTCAACAGCCAAAAAAAAGTTCAATTTGATGAATTTTCTTATATACAAAGCTCAATAGTACCAGAAATCATGAAAAATGACTCAAGAAAAGTACTGCACTGATCTTTGTTCAAAAAGCATGGAATAAACCATAAGCACACAATTCACAGTTCATACACATTACAATACAATACTGCTATATCCAAAACGACATTCAAATTATTAAACTGCAAAATCAAACACTCAAAATACTGGAAGTACCAGAATTACAGGTCCTTGTTCATATGCCTTACAGTCTTCGATGACAATCTCATGTTAAATTTTCACAGAACCCCTGCCTTGGTCAGAGCACAGGGTGGAGCTGCTCTGGAAAAAAATCAGTACTGTGAGCCAGGGCTGTTAGACTGGCAGCCTGCAAGGAGTTAAACTGAAGGCTCTCCTGGGTGCTGCTCGCCTCACTGCTCTGCTGGCTGCTGCTGCCACCGCCGCCGCCAAAGCCTCCAGGCTCCCCTCCCTCCTCTAATTTGTACATCATGTCTCCAACCCTGGGAATGAGCCTACAAATCCCAGGGAGCCCAGGTTTCTGCATGGCAAAAGCTCCTGCCATAGTGCAGGCTCCTAAGATGGCTCATATAACAGGGAAGGAGGAGTGCTGGGGACTGTGCAGCAGGTGGCGGGGGGAGGAGGGGACACATGGCAGGGGAGACTATGCTGTGGAGGCTGAGCACAGTGTGTGGCCCCCGGCAGCTGAGAAGTTGGATAATATTACTGTAAGCAAAAGAAAAAAAAAAACTTATCTATAGGTTTACACTTATTTATTGCAGAAGCTGGAAGTGTACCAAATGGAGGGAGGGGATTGTATTGGGACAGGGCTGTCCAACATGTGGACCGCAAAGGGTTTAATTTGTGGTCCTCAGGCTCCTACCCACCACTTTAACTACAGCACTCCCAGCTCTCCATCCCCAACCCCAGAAAGTGGGACTGCACAGCACAGCTTGTTGTCCAGGGGAGCCAAGAAGTCCACATAGCATTATGGGATGGGGAGCCCACAGATGAGAAGCTGAGGATGTGTGGTACAGCAGGAGTTGCCTATAAGGCCTGAAGGCCTGTGGCTTATGTTGGTGTGGCCCTCTGCTACTTAGAAGTCGGGCAGCCCTGCATTAGAAGAAACGATGATTTCACCACAGTTCAGAAGAATTGTGACTTGGCGACTTGGATTCTACCTGTACCACAGAGGTCTATGGTAACATTAGACAAGTCACTTAAACCATTCTCTTCACATGTGGTTATTAACCATGTGTTTTTCATGTTCTGGATGTCTGTCTTGAGAGCTCAAGGTCTAGTTTACAGAAGTGCTGAACACACATAATTTAGTAATAAGCACATGAAATCCAAGAGGGCTATGGTTTAAGATATGACAGGCTATATGATGCTAGGAACTTGGGGAAGGAAGAGGGGAACCAGGCATCTCAAATTTGGAAAAAAACATTAATGGACACGTATGGCTTTCATCTTTCTATGCTTCTGTTCATAATCTTTAAAAAAAAAATGGGATAAATATCCACCTCTACATTCGCTGAGGATATTGTGAAAATAGATTAGAGTTTGTGAAGCATTCCAGTACTATAGCAAGGAACACCAAAAGGTCTATAATGCATTAATTCTGACTCCTGAATCTTTGGATAGCGTGCATTTAAGCAAGGCATGGGGCCACACACTGAACAATGAAATGAAAACATAGCATTGAACAGATGCTCATTAACCTACCACCACCCATCCTGTGTACCAAATGAGGCAGGGTTCTTACAGAAAAAACAGCATGTCATTATACAATTAAAGATTTTAGTATAATGAACATGAACAAGGGAGGGAAATTAAGATTACAGTCATCCTGGGTAATTCCTAATTTCTGAGTACTCAACTTTGCAACCTTAATAGTATTTAACAGAGTTCCTTGTGTGTAATTTCTAGGTTTATCAGTAACACTGGGACCTTTGGATTCATGGCATAGACTCATGTCATGTGAGTTAGCTGTTATCCTCACTGTGGCCCATCACTCAAAGGTGATAAGACACTAAATTGGTCTCTTAAGTATTTACTGGGTGCATCTACACATTCATTAATGCACTGTAGTTATTGCACATTTGCGCATTAACTTTAGTACTTGATTTAATATTTGATTTATACAATGTGCAGTAACCAGCATTACTACACAGTAGCACTTTTTTAGGTGCACACTTGCTTAGTGGCGCTACTGCGCAGTAGCCTAATAATACTGCACAGTACCATATTAGCACTGTTTGTGCTGATGTGCTACTGCACAGTATTATTAGGTTATTGCACAGTTAGCATCTCATGTAGACATGCCCACTGACAGGTGACTAATGAGACTCAGGACTCTTGGAACACATCCTAGGCACTATAAAGTATACTGTCTTTAGTGGTGAGAACTTTTTGGCAGTTCTCCACAAGCATAGCTTCTTCTACCCTGACCTCTGCACCTTGTTCTTGGTCTGGTTTTGACTCATCCTCAAATCTGGCTCCATATTCTCAGTTTCCAAATCTTAAACTTCTTATCTCAGTCCTCCCTACACTGTGCTCAACACCTTTTTTACTCCCCAAATGCATTAGTTCTTAGTTCACACACACTGCAAGAGGAACAGGTAACGTAAGGTTGGGAATTAAGTCTCCATGTCCAGGCAGCCCCAAGCTCATTTGTCCTCCTCACTCTTTCATTCTCCCTGCCCAGCCAATCCCAGCCTTTTTCCTTCCACCGTTACATTCAGGCTCAGTCAGTCTCCCTATCCCAATCAATCAAACTTCTCACATTCTTCTCCTCTGGAAATGAACCCAGAAGCTCCATCCAAGTCTTGCCTGAACTCAGCAAGTGAGAGTCTCCTTGCTTTTATTTCCAGTGCTAGAACTGAACTTTTACAAAACCCATAGCCACCCAGAGTATCAACTGAACTAATCAGACTTCAGCTGGGGATTGTTTGATCTTCACAAAAAAGCTAGTCCCCAAGGAATGCTAACTGTGATTTTTCAAAGGCTTGTTACTTGAGCAAAGGGGAGTAGATTTTTACCAAAACAGAAAAAAAAAATACACTTGAGACACACTTGGGACAAAGGCAACTCACTGTACCCATCTCAGGTCTTTGACAGCAACTAGGATGAGAAATGCCTTAGAGAAAGTTGCAGGATATTACAGAAAAAAAAACTAAACTGCCCATAAAGGAATGCTTCCAAAACCCTATCAGTTAAATATTGGCTTATGCCCTGAAGCACAATGTTTCATATCCTTTCAAAAAGCATTTCCTGTTTAAAGCAGCATGTCGGGACCCAGGGCAGCCGGCCAGCAGCTCTCCCCGACTCCCACCCGGGCAGATAAGCGTTCGTCAGGCAGGTACTTGTGACACATGGAGTGGAATTAATTAGGCGGACGCTTATCGGTTGCAAAGCAAGATTGTTTACTCACGTCACGGTGGTGTAAGACGGAGGTCAGAGATACTTAGTTAGTTACAGCTTAGAGATCGTCGTTCAGTCGTTCTGCAGATATATATATATATATATATATATATATATATATACAGGCCGGCGGTCGGCTTATCAGGCATGCGGGGCAAGGGTACACCAGGGAGGTCACGGCGGGAAGACGCTGACAACTGATCAAATTGTCAGATTTACTCCAAGGTGTGGGCAGAGTGGTCTTCGACTTTGCGAAAAATGTAAGCGGGTTTTGTTTGTATGATAGCCAATTGTTTTTCGCCACGTCATAAATCTAATTAGAATCGCCAATTATCTAGCGGTCTTTGCTAGTGTGTTATTTTCACAGGGTTACTCCTTGTTTTCTTTGACCAATTATAATGATTTATATAATGCAAAGAAGGCAAAAGTTTTTATCTTTGTTAGTGGCACAGCAATAAATTCCTTTTTGACATGCGCAGAAAAAAGCGGTTATTATTATTATTGTTAACCCTTAGTTAACCTAGTGCAGAAAAAACTGTTTTGAATGGTTTTACTTGTTTGTGACGGGCACTACTTAATTTGGTTGTGACATAGCAAAATGTTGTCACTATATGAACATCTATCTCTTTAGATGTAAAGGTCTTGGCTTCAATGTCTTGCACAAAAGTCCCTCAGTTATTTATGTATGGTCATTTGGGTTTTTTTAAACATGATTTTTAAATATTTTTGGCTTTCAAAATTATTTAACATCTCCTTGTCAGTACATGATGAAAAGAGCTAAATTAGAGCTTCTGACTCCTGCCTATATAATCCACTATGTTATGCATCTGTTTCCAGTGTTTTCATTGAAAAGTCCCAAGTTTTTTCAAAGGCAGAGGTTAAAAATTCTTGCATACTTTTAATAATTGTCACCTGTCTCCAGACCTCTTCTCCCAACTATATAGTTGTTGGATATACTTGCAAAAAACTCAATAATCCTCTACTGAAAGTACCATGCATTTTTCCAAGGACCTCACTATTTTTATTTCAGTTTCCAGCAATCTGAAGATTTATTATTACAGACACACCACCTTTGCATTTTAATTTCACCAAGTAAGTTTCAGGACTCATGTCTATATTGGCACACATCCAACTCCCCATGCACCCCTGCTGTCAAGTAGCATGTAGTCCAGAAAATATAAATTCACTTAAAACTCCCTAACCTAGAAGACTCTTTATTTCTAAGGAGGATTCAGGGCTCCAATTTCCCACCCCGTAAACTGCAGTTCTCTCCAGTAACTGCCCATCCAGCTGCAGGGCTTCACTGGCTTTCTGTGTTCAATGGCTACCCAGGAAGTATGGGCACTTTTCCATGTGCTCGGAGGGGGGCGGGGGGCTGTGGCACAGGGAGGCGGGAAGCAGCATTTTAATAAGAGCTGCTCTAATTGAAGCACCACCACAACTTGTGTATCTGCATCCCTGAGCTTTAAACAATGGTGGCAGGGGCACTTGAACTAAAGCTCATCCAACAAGCTTTAGATAAAGTGCCTCCACCTCCGTTTTCAAGTACAGGGATGCTGATACACAAGACACAGGAGGCTGCTGGAGCACAGGAATTGCTGCACTCCAGCAAACTTGATTAAATCAGATCTGCTCCAAATGGGCTGGAATTCCAGTGTGTTGGAGCAGCCTCTGTGTATAAGTGCCCTATTTTTCAGGACATGGTTATGCTCAACTAGTCTGGTTAGCTTGTACCCAGACTAGGTCAACCTATATTTTTATAATATCAAGATCTTATCACTTGCTTATGCAAGTGACTTTCCTGATCTGAATTATAACTGACATTTCATCAATAGCATACCTTTTTAAAGGTTGGGGGGGAAGGGGGAGCTTAACTTCTACATTTCCTACTTTGGCATCTGACTGAAAGATACAACAGTATTTTCATATACAAGAGACAGCCTCTTGGTTGATCAATGTTACACATAACCAACACAACTTTTCCTCTTTGAGATTATTTCCTCCAGCCTCTCTCAGAAATGTTAAAGACATATTGAAGGCAACCTATCTGATTTACCTCAGGCTACTTAAATTAAATGAGTCTCACTTCCCTGTCTCTGTCCGACTATGAAGCCACTTCACATTTTTTCTGTTCCTCAAGGAGAGCCCTCCTAGGAATCAGATTCCTTCCCTCCTCAGTATTTGGGTATATTAATGGGCAGTAGAGACAGAAGTCAAAAATAGGAGACTGTGGGATTGCTGGTAGACTTTGTGCTTGCAGCCTTCTGATGGGTTTCAAACACTCTATAAAACAGGGCTGGACTTAAGAGCTTGACTCAACCTCAAGCCCTGAATGTCAGCAACATCTCTGGGACTGAACTGGACTGGACTCTCACCAGAGTTGCCAACTATCAGTAAATGCATGGGCTATTGGGGGCGGGGCAAAGGGAGTCTCTAAAAACACCTGTCCACAAAATCTGTAAAAATCAGAAGTTGTCCATTAAAAAAAAAAAACTACAAAAAACCCTCAGAGACAGTACACTTGTTTAAAGATCCATGGTCTTGTCACCGTCAGAATAAAACTGGAATGTAAGCGTCAATGGGGAGAGAAGAGTAATGCCTAAGTGTGAACATTGCTGAAAACCTTGCAGTGAACAGTCTGTCAGGGCTCCTGGTACACAAGAGCCTCAGTAGCTCCTTCTCTTTACCCATGTTACCAACTGCTGCTAAGCATCCGAGGTATCACTTGCCTGGTCAATGCTCACCCCCAAATGTATACAGGGCCACACAGCTCTGGCCTGGGCAGGACAGGAACAGAGCTGGAAGAAAAGCAGCAGCAGGTGAGAGTCTATGCCAGGATGGAGGAAGTGAGGCTAGCAGGGGTCAGGCTGGAAGGTGGGCTGCAAGGGATAGCATGGTGTGGGGTATAATCAAGGCATCAGAGTATGCGGATGAGCAGGAGACCCGGGGGGGGGGAACCATTGCTGCAGTCAAGTAGGGTTGCCAACTCAAGACTTATTTTTATAAAACTGACAGAAAACACGCTAGTTTAAAGAAGTGTGTCAGCAAGATGTTTATAGATTTTCTGTTTTAAAAAAAACAAAAAAAAACCCTCTTGGATTAGAAACTTTGATTGCTACTGGCTACTGAGCTTAAGAGTTTCCAGGCTAAATGGTAGGTGCATTTTGGCTTGAGAGCAGTCTCCAAGTCAATTCCAAACACATCCTTATCAACAATATGCCAACTTGAAAAGGAGGTGGAAGAGAAGAACCATATAGGATATTACCTATCATGACAAGAAGTTCAAATACAATCCCAATCCATACTTTGAGGAAAAGAAAAAGTACTAGATGTTAGTGAAATAACAAACTAAAAAATAAATCACTTAATGTTTTAGAAACTTTGCAAGTTCTGTGCTATTTTTCATGAGGTTAGGCTACTAGGAAAACGTTTCCTCATTTTAGCAAGTATGATGGATCAGGTGACAGTTCATACTTCAAGCCTGTTAAACCATCATTCATTATTCTCTTGTTTAAGTAGCATGTCACCCTATCAAGGCTGCCACACAAGCTACTTCATGGTATCAATCATGTGCACCACAAAAGCAAATGACTGTTCACTTTGACTATTTAAGTAATGCATGGTAAAAAGAACGAGAACTATTTGGATACAAGTGTTAACAGATAGCAGCTGGTTTTCAGGCAGCAAAAACCATTTTGTAAAAAAAAACAAAACAGTAGTATTTGTGTTTAACCTGATTAGTCCTCATGCTAACTTTCCTAAAAGAATACAAGCATTTCAGTTTTGTAGAGTTTAAAGGGAAGACCCCCAGGACATCTGTCTGACAGCCTGTATGTATCATAAGCCAGTGGGGCCAACCTTTTTCTCAGGCACAAATTACTTTCCATACCCTCCTCAAGTGCCACTCCAATTCCCTTCCCAACCAATTTGCTCCTCTGGTTTCTGCCACTATGTTTTCTACCCCTCTTCTTGATCTGCCACATGCCACACATGCAGACTGCCTGTGCCACATGTGGCATGTGTGCTGCAGGTTGGCTACCACAGGCCTTTAGGTTTTATCCAAAAAAAGCTTCATTTAAACCAAAGTACTTCAGCCTCCAGGATAACTAGAGTGAGTGCCACAGGCAAGGAATGGGAGAACCAATGTGCCACCAATGCCCAAGATCTCTTCAATACCCAAAGGTCAAGTGAGCTATGGCCTTATCTCAGATGGCAAACCATTCCCTAGGCTAGGGAAGAAGATAAAAAAAATCCCAAGAGTTCCACCTATATGCCTGGGAAGAAAATTCCTTCCCAACTAGAAATGTGATGATCAGTATGAATCTGGTGATGCAAAACAAACATGGGGGCCTAGCAATAAGAAATCCAAGGCCAAGAATTCTCTGTGCCACCTCTGAGCATTGGTTCTCTAGATCCAGCATCCTTCAGCCACATTGGCACTGTAGAAGAGTTGAAGAGTCACAGGCATTAAAAGCCATCAGAAGCCACAATGACCACAGTTGAAGGAAGACCCAAGAAACAGGACTGGTGGGTCATGGGTGGCTCAACAGTTTAACCCTTCCTCCCATCTTCAATTAGTAAACACTCCTCTTTTCTATAGGCAAGTTGGGGGAAAGGTGGGAAAGGGGGCAGCTGAAGAGACAAGAGAAAGCAAGCTGTGGATCTCCCTCAGAATTGTTCATCTAATATCTACTAAAATCAAGAAAGAATCAAAGATGGAGCCTATGGCAGAAGGCCACCTCTGTTTCTCCCCCAAAACTCTGTTCTGTGACAATTAGGTTAGTATGGGCCCTGCAGAGAATACACACCTTACCCTATCTCTTCAGGTAACCTGAGCTGGATACATTCCTGAGGGAGGGGAGAAGCCTGCTCCCTCTGCCTATGTGACTAGCATCACATACCTGGGTGAGGGGCTTGGGCTCCCTGGTGGGCTAGAGACTGCCAGTCTGCCCAGCAACCAGTGATGCATTTCAAATTGGTTGGCTGACAGCCAACAGGTGCTGGCTTCCATTGGACCAGGTAAATGAGATCATAAGGGCTATATAAGTTAAGGACTGCCAAGGAGGATGGGGCAGCAGCCATGAGAAAGACTCAGAGAGAGAGAGGAGAGCTGGACTGTCTGAAACTTTCTGTCTCTCTCAAAACTCATGATCAATGAACTTCCTGCCTCCAGAGGGAATCTCCACCTGCCTCTGGATGATACTTGTGAGTAAGCTACCTGAGATCTAACTAGTATATACCTTGCAGTAACTCGGATGCATGATCAAAGGCTACCTCAGCCACCCTGTCTGCTCTATGGGATTTCTCTGATACTACTCAACTCTGTACCCTATTCCAACCCTACTCCTTATAACCAATAAAGTTCTCCTTTGTACCTAGCATGGGAGACTTATTGGGAGTGGGTCTAGATTACGCTTTGGGGTTCCCTTGTTTTGGCTGATTAAGGGAGACCAGCACTACTTGTACTTCTGACTGAGGGGAGCACACCAAGTTCTTGAAGTGAGTCAAGTACCCTCAAGGGCTACTAGGCCTATATTTCCCAGGGGGCGCAGTGCCAGAAGCAAGCCCATCCCTGGGTGGTGGCAGCTCTAACCCCAGGCTAGTGGGTGTGCTCCAGGAAGGGGGTCAGCCGGATGTGAGGCACCCCAGGGAGGCACTCGGAGCCTGGAAGGTGGTCAGGTGCAGTGAGGTGGGTGGCTCAGCACAGGAGCACCCCCTACTAGCCCGTCACAGAGCCTCAAAGCAAAGCAATCTCCAGGGGTGATTAGACAGACAAAAAATGGATCTACTTACTGAAAATGCTCACAAGGAAGAAGCCTGAAAAGCCAGGAGGGAGACAACAGGCAGGGTGTTTCTGACTAACTGCTTGGTAGCCCTAAAATTGAGAGACTAAACGTTTGAGATGTGTAGTGAAAGCACATGAAAAACAGCCTGAGAGAAGGTGGATGTGTGGTATGCTTCTGTGAACATGGTCTTTTAGGGGCTTCTTGAGTGGGTTAAAAGAAAATACTTCTGCTTCCCTGCCTGAAACGAGACTAGGAAATAACACCAAGGAGGACCACAAACAAAGTTTTAGTGTGGAAAGAGTGAAGAATTATTTTTTTTCATTTAGACTTCATCATTATCCTAGAAGCGAAGGTCTTTGTCACATCAAATGATCTAGCCAGACTTGACTGAAAGGGGAAAAAAAGATGTACGGCCATGCCTAACAGGGCCCAAAGTGATTTGTCAGACAAAGCAGAAGGATATTACCAACAGCGAGGGAGAAGGAGGTCCAGTCTCAGCTCTCTAGCAGTAACTCAAGTACAGGTTCCATGCCCCACTTGACTGTCATGGAAATACAGAGGTGGAATGAACCTCAGTAGGTCTAGTCCAACTCCCTGCACTGAGACTTTGTCAAGGCTAGCCCTAGCAAGATGGAGATGTAACTTCAGGTAGCACTGGTTCAGGCAAGAGAGGATAAGACTAGAAACTGGAAGGCATTCAGACTCCTGACAGAGTTATACTTAAGATTCAATTAACCAATTAATCATGTCTTAAATAGTGACCTGACCATATATTCAATCCATTAAATGGTTTGATAAAACAAGGAATGCCTCAAAGTTATTAAACAAAATGTATAATACCTTTATGGCTGGTTCTCATCATACTTTTTAATTGAATGTGTGGCTAGGGTCCAGCCCCTGGAGCAGACAGAGCTTTCAAGACTACGATGTGCTCCAGAGGCTGGGAGCACCTCTCAGTTGATAGGGGCTCCCAGCCTGGGAGCACAATATGCACTGCCATGGCCGGGAGCTCCCAGTCCAGGGAAGCACAGGAAGAGAAGCTTACTACTCGCTGGGATTAGACTTCCCCTGCTCCAACAGCATGGTGCAATGGGACCTGATGTGGGATCCTACAATCGTACCTCCTGCTATGCTATGCATGTGTTGCATGACAGGAAGTGTGACTGTGTGGATCCTACACCAGATCTCATTGCACCTTTAGTGTTATGTCCGTCAGGGGCGTTAGAGATAGCCATGTGACCTATTATTTGAATTATAGTAGTGACTATGTTTCAGAAAGAAGGACTGGGGGGGAGTGGGAGAGGGGAGAAAGATATTAAGAAAGAGACTGTTTAATTATAAGGCGAAAACAAATGAAAAAAGGGAAGTCTACAGCACTGTAATACCATTCAGGGAAGAGAAAACAGAAACAGTAAAACATGAACTGCTTTAAAAGAGAAACGCTAAACGGGAAACGCACTCAAAATTCAAAGATGAATGAAAGGCAGCCAAATCGCACAGCCAGATGCAAAAGAAATAAAGAAAAAAAGAAGAGAGAGAGAGGAAACATAATAGTTATTTCCATGGTTCTTGGACCTGAAGTCACCTGGGAGCTTACTATACAACTATAGAGCTTAAATACAAAAGCAGTATAACAATAGCAAAAATACATAGTAGCTTAATTATGTCAAAGGATGTTGCTGCCAAAGAATACTTGCATAAATGCACTTAAAGTTATATAATGCATTAGATGTTTCATTATAATTTCTTTAAAAAGTTCCAGCACCTTTGCTAAAATATAGTGCTTGCAAGGACAACTAAGGTTTGCAAAAGTTAAACTGGAGCTGGTTGGCTTGGTATATAACTCTTCAGGCTTATCTGGAGCTTCATGTTTGCAGAACACTCAAAAGTCCACATTTTGCCTCTTTGAACAAAAGTAAAATTACTATGAAACCAGCAAGATTCTCCACCTCCTTTCCCACACAGCAGGAAAACTGTTCTGAATTCATCTTCATCACAAAATGTTTCTCCAAGACATCTAAACTGGCCAAGTGCCAACACTGGATTACCTCCCTATCTACCACATAAATCACTTGTCTAAACCTTACATCTTCACCAATGAAGATTAAATGAGCAGAAAAGCTTAAAAAAAAAAGAAGTCAAGAGTTTCAGCTATTAAATTTGCCTTCAGTATCCCTATGCAAAATAAATTAATTCAAAATCATTTCCCTATTCACAGATCGCCCATTTGCACGACACATCATGAAGCTGACTAAACACTAAATGCTGTCAAAGCATAAACAATCTTGAAAAAAAGTGGAAAAATAATTTCAAAATAAGTCTTGCTTATCACATGAAGAATCTATAAAAATTAAATGATCTTTTTCATTTGAGTGCTCCTTTAAAGGATCAATAAAAGATATTCAAAAGTAAAATGTTTTATAGTATTTTTGGGCTGGTGATTAGTTAAACTGAGAGAACAGCAAGTTAGTACCACAAGCTATCTTCCTACTTATGTTTTGACCATTTCCCAGCAGTGCCTCTTCTTCACTAAAAAAAGCCTAAACTTTGCACTTCAAAATATGTATCCACATGTTTACATCTGTCCAGGTAGCATTTGCAGTATTCTTGCCCTCTTGCACTTTAGAGATTTTTTTCATTCAAAAGTTAGTAACTGATGAAACCAGAGATATGCAAAAGGCCAAACTGAAGAGTCTACTACACATAGTCTAGTAACATCTTAGAACTACTGCATGATTGAATGCTCTGATAATCCTAATTTCACATGACAGAACATGTTCTCCACCCATTCCACTAAGCAGGTATACTTGCAATATCATCTTTAAGTTAAAAAAAAAGTCACAACATTCTACCACAAACTCAAAATGCTTTTTAAGAATGACATGAATTCCCTATTAAGTCCTGTCCGGAAATTAATGAAAGAAACTATTTCTAAAAGGAAACAACTTTTCTCAACATACCAGAAGTTGTGTGTGAGAAAGCTCCTCCAAACTCAGTTTGTATTGAATTATTATTTATATCTACATCCTGTTTAGCCATTTAGGAAAAAACATTTGTTCCCATGTTTGTGCCCCCTTTTGTGTTAGCCTTCCACAAGCTGCTACTAAAGGAGGGAGGGCCCCAGAGTTTACATCCTGCAATTCACGCCACAGGTACCCTCAACCTGTTTTCCACAACAAAAACTTTTTCCATTTCCTCATGAAATTGCTAGTTTTAGTTTTTAAACAAAGAAATGAGAAAAGCAATTTAAATGTCATATATTATATACACACTATACATGTAATTCCTCATCTTTCACAAGTTACTGTATATTAGAATATTTTGAGTGAGGCAAAAGATTGTTGCAGAAGACAAAAAAAAAAATCAAATGCCTCTATCTAAAACAAAACTGCAATTCATTTAAGACTTGATGAGATCATGAAGTGGCATGACCTTTCATTTTTTATGGACCACTGTACAACCACCTGGGCCACAGGAAGTCACCACTGAAACAAGTTTAATTGAAACTCTACAACCAACATTTTTTCCCCTCTTTAAGCAATTTCTGCAGTCCCTCAGCTAGCCAGTGCAGTGATAGCGCTCTGGCTAGGAAGGAGAGGGGCGGGGCCAACTCATCTCCACTGAAGCAGACAGCACAGCCCAACCCAGGGCTGCAAAGCATGCTGGGAGACTCTGGTTTAGGTTAAAGCAAGAAGAGGTCTGGGACAGACATTGCATAAACCAGTTTGACCCAAATCAGTTAAATCTGACACTACATTCAACCAGGTGTATCTTAAACCAGTTTCAGCCATTTTGAAACTGGGTTATGTGCACTGAACTTCTGTTCTGCTACAGGTTTAAACCAATTTCTGATCATTTAAACCAGTTTGGTGCAACTTCTGTCCCTAGCCAAAACGTAGATATCTAGCTCTGTTCTCCTAAGCCTCAGTTCATCTGCTTAAGTAACAGCTTTTAACAATATATAAATGCTTGGTTATTCAGTATCCCCTGGACATGGGGGATGCTGGTTAATCAAACGTGCACTTCCTGGTGCACTCCCCAGAGTCAGTGTGCCGGGGGACAGGGAGGAGGCCTCGCGCAGGCTTTGCCCCATGGGGGCAGCTTTGCCCCAGGCCATGGGCCGAAGAAGTGACAAAGAAAAACTTGGCTCGTGGCAGCGAAACCAGATGTCCCCCAGAAGTAGTACTTCCGGTTTCACTTTTGCCGTGTTCCTCGGATGCCAGTTAGTAGAGTTTTCCGGCTAATAACGTGCCAGTTAACACAGCTTTTGCTGTATTTATTTCTATTAATATGATTGTACTAAAGTATCTAGCCTTGTGCCACTATCCTACAGCTTGTGCCTAGCTGAAAAGAAGGGAAGAAGAAAGTTGATAAACATTCTGAGCCTGATAGAGAAGGGCTATGTGCACTTCTGTATGCTCCATGAACAAATTCAGCTGCCCCTTCCACACTAAATGCTAACAACAAACAAGATAATATAGAAAACAATGGAAATCCATACATGGAGTGGCAGCAAGACCTCTTACCTCTTATGAGAAAATTCAGTTAGAGCCAAAGGAAAATAAATGGAGAAAATTAACCCAGCTCTGAGTAACCTTGCATGTACTTCTAGAAAGCTGAGTATATCTCCTTAATGGTATTGACTATATTTTTAAATGAACATGATACATGTGAGTAAAAGTACTCTTAATCAAGGTAATAGGTGGTGCGTATTATTACAGCAGAGCCCAGAAAGGTATTAAATACCTAAGAAGTAGTTTTTCCACTACACAGTGTAGTTTTCTCACCTAGTGCAACTGAAATAACAATTAGGTTTCTGGATTATTTGCTGACAAACTGTCAAGTACTAATATTGAAATAATTTCATATTTCACCACAAAAACAGGTATCCAAAGAATAATTTCTTAAAAGGGTTCCCAGGAAAGCTGAAAGTACAAATCTTTGAAATACCCTTCTGTATTCCTAACCTTAAACTAGTCAATACAGCATAAAGTTCAGTTAACATTGCTTCTAGGCTGAATTAATTTTAACAGTCAGTTACAATTTCTTACTAATTGTAAGAAAGTGTACTCACTAAACAGAGGACAGACTGAGACAAGCCTTGAAAAACAGCAAAGATATAAAATTGTGGAAACTGCAGAACCAGATGCCGTCTGTAGACTAAATCAGTGCCTCCCAGCCTTTTTGGACGCAAGGTACCCCTCACTGGACTGGCAGTACCCTTCCATAACAACTTTTGGGAACTGAGCGGTACCCAATTTCAAAATCTAATTTATATATTACAGTCCTTACTTTTCTTGCAGGGGGGATGGACACTGGGGGTGAAGGACTGTCCAGTCAGGGACAAGCCTGAACCTGCACTTATCTACGTATTTCCTCACACCTCAGGGCACCCTTCAAAGGATCTGATGACACCCCAGAGTGCTCCAGCAACCTGGTCGAGAATCACTGGACATGACTGTATTAAGAGGCTATAGATTCTCATCTTATTCCCTGGATTAGCTTTTGTGACCCCACCCCGCCCCCTTTCCACTTTGTCCCTATGGGTTTATTACTTGTTTACCTCTCCCAGGACTGCTCCTCTACCTTTATCTTTTGTAATTAAAACACTCACTCCATTTGATACACTGCTCTGTGCTGTCCTTTCAAAGCATCTAATGAAGTGAGCTCAGGCTTACACAAGCTTATGCTACACACCTCTGTTTTATTGATTTAGTTAGTCAATAAGGCGCAAATCTACCCTGCCTTCTGCTGGACTTCAGACTACCATGGCTAACTCTCCGTGTAAAATGAACCCCTTATACTGATGTACTCCAATTGAAACATTAGAGCAAAAAGTTTAAAGTTCATTCTATAATAACGCACCTGATCTCAATTTTAATTAGACTGTACGGGAGCCAATTCAAAACAGATTATTCATAAAAGCATTAGATAAAAATCTAGGCACAGGATTACTGTTAAGATTTTGGGGTGAAACTACAAAGTTTCACCACCTTAAAAATATGTTAAAATGTGGTATTTTCCTGTGGCATTAAGCACTTAGTCCTTCTTCTCTTCCCACTTCAGCTTCATCCCACTTCTGATCAAACAGGGCAATCAGGCAATATTAATTCTTTTTCCTACAAAATGCAAAACTTGGCAAATTAAGTCACCAGAATAAGTAGTAACTTCTGCTCAGAGATTGCAAATACATATTTTATTCATCTAATACAAGTCAGGCTATCTTAAATCCAATTGCAAGCATATTTATAACAGAGCCTGATAATTCTCGTAATACTCTGGCCCAATTCGATTTGGAATGATTCTGTATGGCCATTTTGACAATACAAGAAGCAGAGTTTATGTTCCAGGAAGAGAGATGGCATCTAACCCTCCACTAGCACAAAACAGGCCTGGAGGGCTATGGGTGAAAAAGCAGAAGACTCCCACCTAAATCATCATCATCTGTGTGTATTACATTTTTACCGTGTATATGATATTGATGTATTTTTAAATATTTCTATAGGGAGAAATTCAAACATTATTTAAGACCAAATCATTAAGCTATAACTAAAGAAAAGAAAACAAAAGAACTACCAAAGCTAAAATGTTACCAAACCATTTTATAAATATCAGTGCATTACACTTTAATGACATAAATAGAAATTAGATGAGCCAATGAAAATAAAGGCTATAAAGGCTAAATAATGTCTGGAATATGACCCGTTTTCTCTTGTTGGGAAACTATTCCATAACTGTCAGTGCACACCAATTTTCTTGGCTATGTACCTGTTAGAGGATTTTACTTCTGTACAGCTTCACCTCAGCACAGCAGACCCCACCCCTTATCTTGTCAATACGCTATAATAACTTCATACTCTCGACAAGTTAAGCAGGTTTCTTGCAGATATCCAAGAATCATTTGTTATGCAGCATCCAAAATATGTATCTATATTTTTTCCAGTTGATTTGTATCCAGCTACAAAAAAAGCAAGATTGAGTTATTAATCCCTTGACGAGGGAATTACTTCCTCAGAGTTCTCTCATCAAAGAAATCCTAACTGTGGATGGATGGGTTCATTCAGAGCTCTATCAGAAACCGACTCTTATGTTTTCTTGCTGAGTGCATGATCAGAGGACTGAATGACTTTCCTGTGCTTTGATGGCAGATACAAATCAAGAATTTTGAGAACTGAGAACTTTGAGAAAACTCAGCTGGTTCTTCAGCATGTGGAGCTGATTATTCCCTAAGCAAATCTCATCCCCCATGCAAACCCACATTTTCTCACAGCATTTAAATCTATTTCTGAGTACAATCATTTAAACTGTCAATAGTCTTTTAAGACAGGGTTCTTCAAACTTTCTAAAATCACAGAACACTTTCACATCACGTCTGCCACAGAACCCCTACCCTTAACTCTGTGGGCTCTGCCATTACCCCCAATCCCTTTGGGGAGCCCCTGAGAACTTAAATTGCAAAACCCCAAGCTTCCAAAGAACACAGTTTTCAACCACTCCCTTAAGAAACGTTCTGCCGGATTCATGTTCATGCCTAAAAGATCCACATCACTGAAAGAACGAAGAATGTCTAATTTATTACAGGCACATCATTCAGAAAATAAAGCTACAACTTTTGGATGAGGGCTAGACTGACTAGTCACAGGAGTCCTTTGTGAATGAGGTACCTGGATTAATGATTTACAATTAATTGTTATAAAAGAGATGAAGTTAACATTTTCTCCAACTGGAATGCAGCATGAGGATTTCTCAAAGCTGCAAGAACCTACTTAGCAATTGCTTTTTGGATGAACTCCAAAGCAAATACACAAGACAGAATACAGAAATCTTTCAAAAACAGTAGATGAGATTAAAATAAAATCTTGTAACAGCCACCAAAAATAGAATAGCTGCCACATGAATTGGTTCCAAACCTATATTTGTATTCTCTCCTTCACACACACACCCCTAATTTAAAATATATTTAAAAACCAAGCAGGAAACATTTTGTTGAATTCATTTTAGATTTGATGCAAGATGCCTAGACACCTGCTTCCCCCCCCCAGTTTAATTCACACTCCAACTGCAATAATCACCTACCATCTATTGATATATAACAAATGAAAACAAAAATGAAATTAAGCTAACGCCACTAAGTCAAACAATTAAACACACCCTGTTTCACTGAAAACCCCATTATAGTTAGGTCTTCCCAAAAGTTCTAAGAAGTAAGACGTTATTGTAAAAGGCTTTTAAGGCCAATGTATTTGGGCTGCTTTGAACCATGCGAGGAAAATTAGGTCAAAATATGGAAGGCAAAATATAACGATCAGGTATACAGAACACAGATCAGGTTTTCACACTGTTTCGGTATCCAGCCAGACAACTGAGCTCCATAACGCTCAAGCCATAAGGCAGATTTTTTTCTTTGATAGTTCTGAAGCATTTTCTGCAAAGTCCTCTTTAATGCTAAATCCCAAGAAAAATTAGTTCTTTCTGCAAGGGAGTCTCTGCAACAAACAACTGGCAAATATAGCAAGCCATGATAGCGAGTACTTGATGATGAGCTGTAATTCATACCATCTCCCAAGAGATTCACCTAATTAGGCATTGTTAGAATTCAGAATAATTTGAAAAAAGGTAGAACCCTTCCCTCCCCCCCCCAAAGGAGAGTGGACATATCCTAACTTATGGCTGCGCAACTTTTAAGTGGCTCAGAGCCACATGCTGCATTGGCCACATGCCCCCTGGGCTACATACTACTTGGGAGGCACCCCTGCACTGTGGCACAGGTGCACCCTGGACCATGCACACAGGTGCACAGTCTCCACACACACGGTATATCGCCCCCACCCCTTTTGTGCTAGTCTGCACCACACAGACTCGACCCCCCACACTGTACTGGGCACACTGACACTGCCTCTCCCCCACTGATCCACCAGCATTGTGTACATGGACACTAGGGCTGTGCAAAGCTTCAGGCACTGATTCAATTCGGCCCGATTCAGTGGCTGAATCTCCAAATCCAAATCAAATCAGGAAACCTTTTAATCTCTCCGAATTGAATCGGAACTCTGAATCAATTTGGAGAGATTTGGCGATTTGGACATAGACACAGCTTTAAATGCTTTTTTCTGCATACCTCGAGGTATCAAGTGCGGCTCATGAACACTGCGATGCTGGGGCAGATGGAGCGTACCCCAGGAGGATCATTCAATATTTTTCATTTGAAAGGAATGAGCTGGTTTTGATACCATTGTTCAATGAGGCAAACAAGGCAAAAGAAATAAGTGGCATATTTAAGGCCGTTTGGTCAACCACATCTCAATTCTAACCTGCGCTAGAAGAATCTACTATGCCAGCCCCAAGTTTGACAATGAGGGAACTGACCACTACCCCTAAGTGACTAATCAGAGAAATATAAAGCCCTTACTTCATATGAATACCAAGGTAGATTCTGTTCCTATACTTTTCCTCCCCTTCAGAATGAAAGTCTCAGGCAGTAAAAGATTAATGTATTTATTCACCAAGCCACAAAGCACTTTTAAGGAACAGCTCAACTGCATAAAAATGAAAAAGGCAGCTTTAAAACCAAGACATTTGGGACCTCCATTACTCAAAATCCACTTTTAAAAAGCTGGGGGGGGGGGGGGGGTTGCACCAAGTCATCTTTTTAACCCTCCAGATAAAATACATCATACTTAGCAGATAAGCAACCTGCATATAATACAGCCAAACCAAAGGGCTTGCCACCACAACTAAAAAGTTGATTTATATTCCAGAGTCTAGTGTCTGCATTAAAGGAGCACTGGGAATTGAAAAAGTTCAACATACTGATGAACAAGTTTTTAAGTAAGAGTAGAGCTGTTTCTGTAAGTTTTACAGTACATTCATTATCTCAACAATTCTCTTTTTCAGGTTTTGCAATGCAATGAACATGTACCTCTTGCCATGTATTGTGACAAATAGGCAAGATATATTTAGAATTGTGCTCCCAAAAACAGACACCTAAGTGAAAGGGACAATCCAGATGACCAGAAGTACTGACACCCTGAAAACAGAGTACATGGGTAATTAAAGAATATTTCAATTAGCACTCATAAGGAAAAAAAAATTGCAGGGACATGCCAGAAATCCAGTGGATCTGAGCAGACTCAATTAATCGAGTCTGCTTCGCACACGAGCTGACACGCACTGCACTGTGGCATGTGCAGTTGTGTAAATGGCAAAATGCGCATCAGTGCACAAAAATGGCAGTGATGAGCTTTTGAGATAAAGCACCTCCGATGTGTTTTAGTTCAATAGTGCACTGCCACCATTTTCTCAGTGCTAATGAGCATTTCACCGCTTATACAACAGCATGTGCTGCAGCGCCGCGTGCTTTTCAAAGTGCCCACTGCTGCAGCACATGCACGTGTAGTACAAAGGCCCTAACTTCTACAACCAAGCACATCTTTCATGCCTCACTAAGGCCCCTGGCATCCGTTTATTAAATCGCGCAATGGGATCTGATCCCTGATCCCAATGTGTAGAATTGCAGGAGACATGATCTTGAGATCAGAAACCAGATTCCAATCGTGTTCTTTTTACCAGCCAGCACAGGGGCTAGGGACAGAAGTTACAGGTAACCTGTTTAAGTGATCAGAAACTGGTTTAATATGTAACAGAACAGAAGTTCAGTGCACATAACCCAGTTTCAAAATGTCCAAACCTGGTTTAAGAAAAGCTTGGGTGAATGTAGTATCAGACTTAACTGAGGTCAAATTGGTTTATGGAACTTCTGTCCCAGACCCCTTCCTTGTTTAAGTTAAGCTAGAGTCCCCCAGCATCCTTTTCAGCCCTGGGCTGGGCTGTGTTATCTGCTGCAGAGAGCAGGGCTAGCCCCAACTCTCTGCTCTCTAGCTTAAGCAGGAGAGGGGGCGTGCACACACACTGGTCCGGCATGGCCCCCGAGGCACAAAGGGGACAGGGAAGGGTTTTATTCCCCCCTCCATTCCCTCTCCCCCTGAGGTACCCCAGCAGGGGTTATCAGGCCAGGGCACAACAGCCCCTGTCAGACCCTGCCCTTGTTGCTGGAGTGGCAGGGGGTATGGCCAGCCCCAGGAGAAGCCTAAAGTAAACAGGGGAAGGAAGAGGGTTTCATTTCTCTCCCCCCCGACCCAGCACAGGTCCTAGCCAGGGACTCCCAGGCTTTTCCCTCCTGCTTGTGGTTCAGCATGGCCTGGAACCCCCAGAGCCCCCCTCCCAGCCAGGGGGTGATCTGGCTGGGCCTTCCCAGCCGTCAGGGCCAGGGTTTCACTTGGGGCAGCCCAAGAGCAAAGGCCGGATTGGAGGGAGGGAGGGAGTGGAGTGAAACAGCCCTAAGCCCAGGTGGGGACAGGCAGAGGGATTGTGGATGTGGTGGCTCCATCCTGGATGTGAGCCCTGCCAGGCAGAGGGACCCAGGCTGGTAGAGGGTGAGAGGGAGGGCTCAAGTACATTGGTGGTAGCCCAGGGCAGAGCCAAGCTGAGCGTGCAGCTGAGGGAGCAGTTCCTGGCCAACGGCCCCTTCTACACACTGGAGAGCGGGGCCCAGGCTGGCCCCAGCCCCTGCAGCTATGCATATGGTGTAAGCATATGGCATAAGCTTGCCCACTCGGCCCCGAGTGCTATTACCTGTGGCCACCAGGCACTGAGCTGGACATGCACTGCTGACTTTCCTCCTACCTGGCAGCAGCACAGCACAGTCCCGTGTACTAAGCACCAGGTGCAGGGTTCCACCCCATGGCTTCTCCATCGCCACTGTCAGGGGACCCGCCCTGGCTGTATTGGTAGGCACTGCCTATACCATCAAACTGCAGTAGGCCACCGGACAGGCAGATGACAGCAGCGGGGAAGTTGTAGGAACAGCACAGCCAGGCGTGGGGCACTACCCCTATGGCTTCCCTGCCCACACCACCTTTAAGGGGGCCCACACAAAGTGTACTGATAGGCACCGCCCGCACTACCAAACTGCAGTCAGCAGCCAGGTGAGCAGATGGTAGTGGCAGTGGGGAAGCCACAGGCGCAGCACAGCCCCGTGTACCAGGCACAGGGTACTACCCTTACGGCTTCTCCGCCAATGCCATCTACCCGCCTGGTAGCCGACCACAGTTCAGCAGTGCGTGTGACACCTATCAGTACAGCCAGGGTAGGCCACCCTGATGGTGGCAGCAGGGAAGCCATAGGGGTATCTTCCCGCGCCTGGTATATGAGGCTGCGCTGTGCCTACGGCTTCCCTGCCACTGCTGCCAGGGCCAGCTGCCATGGGTGGCATGGCCCCCTAAGGTGAAGGGGGCAGAAAGGAGGTTTATTCCCCCCTCCCATCTCCCCCAGGATCCCAGCCGGGGTCTGCCAGCCCCAAACACTGCCTCCGTTACTTGCCCCTGGCCAGGCAGACCCCCGCTGGGGTTCCCTGGGGGGAGAAAGAGGAGAAGGAGGGGGAATAAACGCCCTCTCTACCCCCTTTGCTTCAGGGGGCCATGCCCACCAGTATCTTGCCACCCTCCCGTCCCTGCAGCTGAAGCAGCTATGGGGGAGGGACCCTGACAGGACAGCAGCCCCTGTCATGGTGTACTGGGGAGTGTAAGCCGCTTCTCGGTGGTGGCGCTGCACTGAGGGCGGAAGCAGGGCAAGTAGAGCTGCTGCAGCCTGCGCAGGGCAAGCAGCAGGGCTGAGAGAGATGACTACAGGGCGGGGACTAAGCCGAATTTTGGGGTGGCCATAGCCCCCTAACACCTCCCTTGCAACGCTGCCGTTTGCTCCATGCAGGCTGTGGCAGCTTGGCTCTCCCCACTCCCATCTGCAGTGCAGCCCCTCCACCAGGAAGAGGCTTGCACTGCCTAGGACACCATGTCAGGGTCCCTCCCCCCTCGCCGGTCTAGTGGCAGCTGGTATGGCCCCCTGAGGTGAGGGGACAGGGAGGGTTTATTCCCCTTTCCTCCCCAGGGAGCTCCTCCCCAAGCCAGCATCTGGCCATACCCCCGCCCCCCGGAGCAGCAAGGGGGAAGGACCCTGACAGGGGATGCTGCACCCCATCCAGGCAGACCCCAGCTGGGGTCCAGGGGGGTGGGGGAGGAAAAGGAAGAAGGAATAAATGTTTGCCTTAGTGGGCCATGCCAGGATGGAGTCTGGCCAGGGTCTGGCCACACTCCCTCCCCTTCACCCTTCAAAAGCCTGGGGGACAAGCCTAGAAAGGGCTGCTTCCCCCTTCCCCTCCAGGCACACCCTGATGGGAGTCCCTGCAGGCCAGGCTGGGGTTTTAAACCCCTCCCCAATCATATTCCGGCCTGCTGGAACCCGGCCACGCCCCATCCCTCAGCTCACTTCCCTTGGCCACTGCGGAAGGGAAGGGAGGGCTCGCTCTAGCACCCTCTGGCTTCTGGCCTGAGCTACTGCAGGCATGTGGCTGCATTTCCTGAGTCAAAAGTAAATCTCTATTTGCTTGTTTGCTGGTTCAAGCTACACAGGTTAAACTAACCTGCAAAGATTGAACAAATTCAGGCTCAAGCTTTTTGAATGTCTGTACTTAGCCTACCCGGCACTGACAAATTGAAAGTCAGGTGCCCACAGCCCAACATATACAGTTTGAGACCTGGAGTTGTCCAGGGCTGGGGCAACAATCACCCGATTCTTGGCCCAGGCCCCAAACAGCCTTAGGGTTTAAGCATAAAAGAGAGAGACAGGAGAGAAGAGGTGTGTTTTTAGACATCCTGGGGCACCAGGGCCCTGTGTTCAGTGGGCAATCCAAGGGTCCCAGTATGCTAGGACCTTTAAAAACCACATGTATAGCTCAGCTGCACACACTGAACTGTACTAAATGTGTAACATGCCAGGGGCCTAAGAGTCGTATACAATCTATGTTCACGCTGCATTTTCTTTGGTTTTAAAGATAAATATGATTTATAGTAAAAATTACATAATGAAATCTTAGAAGCAAGTGCAAATAAACCAGGAAGTCGAGGGTGCATCCAGTGTTCTAACCACTGCAAGACAAAGATCCAGGATTCCTAGGTCTGCATGGAACTTTATGCAATACATGCAGCAAACTGTTTAAATATATTATGCCTCAGTCTCCCCATCTAAAAGGATAAGATATTTCCTTAATTCACAGGAGAGTTAGGAAATCAAGCCTAAGTAGTCAATAGATTTTGGAAGGAAAGAGGGGCATGCAAAATAAAACTATTAAGAAAAGTAATAGCAGTTTCTATTCCCAGTAGTTCTGTTCACGGCATCAAGATGTCAGCCCCATTAACAGCTCTCTCTTTAGGCATCATAACACCATTTTCCAGTGAAGTTGCATAAGCAATCTACATGCAATTTGGGCTGTTTTGGTAATCAGCCTTAAAAATTTATGCCAGCCTTCACTTCTGTCAGCTCTACTTGAAACTGATTTGCTGTAGTGTTACCAAAGTCTGAAGTGCTGACTAGATTATTAATAGAGGGTGATAGCCTGTATATTAAATTCATTCACAATTTCCATTACGTGTTAGAGCCTAAGCAGGAAAACACATTTAAAACCTCCAATTTGTTTTATACTGGTTCCCTTGGTCAGAGTCCTAAAGTCCCAGAGCTCCCACTAGCCCCATATAGTAATAATCTACCAAATGCAATTTCATTTTTTTTAAAAACAATAATTCCATGTATTTTCCATCCCTTTAGGGTTTATGAATTTAAAGCTTCATTCTGTGACCATGGTGTCATTCTGAACAGCATGGTATTGGTTAGCATTTTGATGCACTACACTGTTATTTCACCATCTAAATTATACTATATTTTCTCACATAACCTGCACCCCAAAAACCAACTGAGGAAAATTGCGGCATACTTTATATGCCAGGAAAAGGGAGCCCCGTGGGTCCAGAAATTTGGCGAGGGGAAGAGGCAGAGTGATAGCAGTGTTAATCATCTCAGCTCTGGGAGCCAAGAGCTTCCACCATTCCCTCCCCTACACGCAGCTCCCTGTAGGAAGCCCCCTTCACAGCTGCATGCTTGATGAGTCTGGAAAGTAGGGTTGGTCTGCAGCTGGACCCCATGTGCCAAATCCAATTCAGCACATGGTCCTGGACCTGATGTGCTGGGTCCACCCCCACGCACTAGCTCTGGAGCTGTGTGCTGGGACATGTACCCAGAGCATCAAATCCAGAACCACACAGGGGCTCCAGGGCTACATGCCAGTTCACACTTGGTGTGTGAGTCTGGGATCACAAACTGGTTCCACAACCACCTGCCAGATTAGACCTGACATACAACTCCAGGGCCAGTGTTCAGTCCAGGACACGGCACAAGATCCTGGAACAAGCACATGGGGGTCATACCTGCATGCCAGGTCCAGGGCTCTGTGTTGTGTTGAACCTGGCATGTGGCTCTAGAAAAGCATGTCAGGTCAGACTGGATGCTCAGCTCCAGACCTGGCACGCTGGGTCAGTCCGTGGGCCTCATCCAGTGCAGAGGCTGGCAGCTGACTCTGCTCCCTAGCTGCTGCCATTCACCTCAATTAAAAATCTTAAATTTGCCCTTCAGGCTCCTCTTAAATAAAATAAATAAATTTAAAAAAATCAAGGTGCCCATTATATATAGGGGTGTGCCATATGTGAGAAAGTATGTTGTATGTTAATTCATGTACAATTTCCCTTTCTCCTTTCTTTGTCATGACTGTATAATCCCAAATTAGAAGAGGTCCTGGAGCAAAATGCATTTTAGAAAATAAACAAAGCCAAGATCCAGCCAAGATACAGCCTAAGAACCAAAGCTTTTCAAGGGACAACTCCCCATGCACATAAACACTCTTCTAGCAGCGCCACAGCTCATGCAGATGAGCCATATTCCCAGTCATATGAATTCAAGGACAAGAGAAAATATTGGGTGAAGCTGCCCAGAAATTCAGCCTGCAGGAGCAGATGCAAGCAAAGCAAGCAAGCACAAGTAAACTGCTATGATACTATCAGGCCCCAAGACCTTTTTACAATTTAACTCTCAACATTCTCTTCCACCGCTTGGCTGTTCGCTTCAAAGACACTCCCTCAATCACAGTCTCTTCACTCTAAGCCTCACTCTAGCTCCCTCAATTTCCCCATCGTTTTTTTCTCAAGGTCCAGATTCTCACCCAATTTTTTTTCCCTCTCCAAATGACATTCACACTCAACATGGCACTGACATGCCATCTATTCCATTACTTATAATACCATGTACCTGTGCAGATTGGGGACCAACTGGCTAAGCAGCAGCTCTGCAGAAAAGGATCTGGGGGTTACAGTGAATAAGTCAACATGGTGCCTGTGTTGTCAAGAAGGCTAATGGCATATCAGGCTGCATTAGTAGAAGCACTGCCAGCAGACTGAGGGAAGTGATTATTCCCCTCTATCCAGTAAAAGTGAGGCCACATCTGGAGTACTGTGTCCATTTTTGGGCCCCCCATAACAGAAAGGACATAGGCAAGCTGAAGAGAGTCCAGCAGAAGGCAACAAAAACGGTTAGGGGGGGTGGAGCACATGACTTATTAGGAGAGGCTTTGGGAACTGGGCTTGTAGTCTGGAGAGGGATTTAATAACAGCCTTCAACTACCTGAAGAATTGTTATTTAAACTGCAAACTCATCAGGGCAGATACTGTCTCTTATTCTTGGCACAAAAGGGTCTTGATTTTAGTTAATAGCATCTAGGATAGGGGTCAGCAACACTTTTGGGCAGAGTCCCAAACAAACCAAAATGTCTACTTGTAAGACATTGGTGTGCCAAACAAACAAAATGGAAAGGGGGGGGGGGGGAAGGCATTATTGGCTGGATGCATTGTGTATTATGGCAAATAATCATAAATATTGTTTGTTTGGGGGGGTTGTTTTGTTTTTACCAGTAAATGCCAAATTTTCAAAAATACCAAAACTATCTGCCTGGTTAAAACTTCACATACTACAAACACGAAGAGAAACAGATGCATTTTTTTCTGTGTTGTTCTGTTTTCTTTTTATTTTGTTAAGCATGTTGGGATGTCACTTTGATGGACAGGTAAGCAGCTGCACCAGGGTCCGGAGTCCTGGCCCAGCTTGTTGTGGGTGGTGGGTGCACTCATGCCTCGGGGAAGATGCAGAGGAAAGGTAGCAGAATGGCTGGTAAGTCCTCTTGGCTTAATAGGGATATCATGGTCCTCTTGAAAAAGAAAGAGGCATACAGACAATGGAAGCTTGGGACAGACCCCAAGGAGGACTATACAACAATGGCCCGCACTTGTAGAGAGCAGATCAGAAAGGCTAAGGTAGCGACTGAATTTAAACTAGCAACAGAAATCAAGGACAATAAGAAGTCCTTCTTTAGGTATGTAGGAAACAAAAGGAAAACAAATGTTAAGCAGTGGCCCCACGCTTCCAACTCAAGACAGCTGGTTACTGACAGTCAGAAGAAAACTGAACTCCTGAATGGCTACTTTGCTTTGATATTTCAACAGACTAAGGGGAAAATCATACTAGATAAGGTTCAAAATGAGCATGGTGGGAATGACCACCTTCCTACTGTTGACATTGAGCTGGTGTGTGATCATCAGCTAGAAAAGTCAGACATCTATAAGTCAGCAGGACTGGATGAACTTCATCCAAGAGTGCTGAAGGAGCTGGCTTAAGTCATCGCGGGACATCTGGAGAAATTCTTCCAAAACTCGTGGTGCTCGGGGGAGGTTCCTGAAAACTGGAAGAGGGCCAATGTTGTGCCCATCTTCAAGAAGAGGAGGAGAGAGGACCTGGGCAACTATAGGCCAATTAGCCCAACTTCTATCCCAGGAAAAATCCTGAAAAAAATCATCAAGGAGTCTATGTGCGATACACGTGCAGAAGGTAGGATTCTGAATGACAACCAGGATGGTTTTGTCACAGGCAGGTCTTGTCTTACCAATCTCATCTCCTTCTACAGCCAGGTGACTCACCACCTGGATAAGAGAGGGGAGGTCGACATTGTATACCTAGACGTCCAAAAGGCCTTTGATCTGGTATCCCGTGATGTTCTCACGGGAAAATTGGAGAATTGTGGGATTAACTGATTGACAGTTAGGTGGGTAGGAGGAAGCTGGCTGCGAGGTAGGACCCAGAGTTCTAATCAATGGATCTCTGTCATCTGGCAAGAAATGGCTAGTAGTGTCCTTCAGGGGTCTGTGCTTGGTCCACTGCTTTTCAACATCTTTATCAATGATTTGGATGTGGGGGTGAAGAGCTCACTGGCCAAGTTTGCGAATGACACCAAGTTATAGGGGAGCGCGGTCACGCTTGAAAATAGGCTGCAGATACATGCAGACCTAGACAGGCTGGCAAGTTGGGCAGATTGGAACCAGATGAAGTTCAACACTGAAAAGTGTAAAGTGCTCCATCTGGGGACAAACAATCCCCAACATATTTACAGGCTTGGTGGCGCCAAACTGACTAGCACCACGACTGAAAGGGACCTAGGGGTAATAATAGACCATAGTATGAACATGAGCCACCAGTGCGATGCTGCAGTCAGCAGAGAAAACAATACCCTCACGTTCATCAACCGATACATCGCAAGCAAAACTAAGGAAGTGATTCTTCCACTTTGCTCAGCATTGATGAGACCACAGCTGGAGTACTGAGTCCAGCTGTGGGCACTGCACTTCAACAAGGACGTGGAAAAACTTGAGAGTCCAGAGAAAAGCCACCTGTATGATCAGACTTGAAAGGCAAGCCATACGAGGAAAGGCTGAGGGACTTGGGCCTCTTCAGCCTAAAAAAGAGAAAGCTGAGAGGGGACTTGGCAGGGGAAAACATAAAGGGCTCAATAACAACTGTTCACCAGGCCACCCTTGGGGAAAACCAGGAGTAATGGCCATAAACTCCAAAAAGACGATTTGAGGCTTAACACTAGGAAAAACTTCTTCACGGTTAGGGTGTCCAAGACTGTGCAATAAGCTCCCTCAGGAGGTGGTGCAATCACATACCCTGGAAATCTTCAAGTGGAGACTGGACAGTCACCTCAGTGGGGTCACCTGACCTCAGTTGTCTTTCCTGCCTAATGCAGGGGGCTGGACCCAGTAATTTTTCAAGGTCCCTTCTAGCCCTTACAGTCCATGAATCTAAGATAGTGGGGGAGCTGCAAGGGGCCTGATCCTTCTTGTGGCTGTGCAGCCCTGGCACCTTCCCTGCCATCTGCCCCAAGGTATGCATGCACCCGCCATCAGCAATGAGCTGAGCTGGGGCTCTGCTGACCTTGGTGCAGCTGCTTACAGCCTCCTCACTGCCTGCTGCAAACACCCCAGAGCTCAGGCCATCTGGGGCAGGCAGCTGGGAGGCTGCAAGTGGCTGCACTGGGGTCTCCAACACTTCAGCCCAGCTTGTTGCTGGCAACAGGTACACATGCACCTTGGAGAGGATGGTGGGGAAGGGGTTGGGACTGCACTGGCACAAGAAGGAATTGGGCCCCTCATGGCTCCTCAGCCACCAGCCCCAAGGGCTGGTGTGCGAAACAAAATGTCTTCACATGCCATGCGCACTGGGGGTTACCAACCCCTGATCTAGGCACTATCGAACTATAAATAGACTATAGTTATTTAAAAGCATGCAACATTTGTCTCAGTTGTAATCTTTCATGTAAGTCAAGAGAGCAACAGAAATTGGTTAACCTGGCCCTTGGATTCTATAGCAAAATGTAGGCCTAGTTAGATAACAAGCATTCAATTTTGTGAAGGTTTCAAAACTTTTTTTAAAATGCAAATTCCCATCCCCTCCATCCTCCACACCGCCCCCCCCCCACTGAAAACTCTTTTTTATATTATACTATGTATAAAAATATATACTACAGATTATAAAAATGGTTTTGTAGATTCCAGGCTAACACCCTAACCTGAGGGAGTGTGCGCTTTCACCTGGGGTGTCGCACACACACCATCTAGTTCTATCTAGCTATAACCGCAACCTGAGCCTGACGTTCCATAGATTCATAGATTGTAAGGCTGGAAGGGACCTTGGAAAATCATTGGGTCCAGCCCTCTGTACAAGCAGGAAGGATAACTGGGGTCAGGTGACCCCAGCAAGGTGACGGTCCGGTCTCCTCTTGAAGATTTCCCTCTAAGCTTTATTAACATGTTAATCATGGCATAAATGTAGAGGCACAAGTGGCCAGGATGCTGTACATGCATTGTACTTAAGGCATCATAAAATGGGAAACAAGTTATAAGAATGCTCCACGAATAAAGTAGAGCATTTTTGTGGCCAGTTTGTAGGTTGCCTTAAATTTAAAGAATGGCCAGGGCCGATAATCAGCCGATTGTCAGTCACAGGGTTAAGACTGCACCCAGGATTGGCAATCATCTGATAATCAGCCTGGCCAGAATCTCAGAGGAGCCAAAGAGATTTTGCAAAGACTTGAAACCCCATGCCCAGCAGCCAGTGGGGAAGCCCCTATGATCCCCCACATCCAGCAGTTTTGCACAACATTTTGACAGTCAGCTGACTGTCAGCCCTGGCCTGAACAGACCCCGGTTAGAAACTGTCCAGAAAGCCCCAGAGGAACCAGACACAAGGCTGCCTGGGCCAGGGTCAACAATCAGCTGATTATTGGTCCCAGCCCCAGATTGAGACCAGTTTGAGACCCAAGCCAAAGCCAAGTCACCTAACTGTCAGCCCCAGCCCAGCTTGCCAGTGAAGGAGGACCTTGCATCTGGTAAACAGTAATGGTGTAACTGAGAAAAGAAGGACCAGGGAAGCTGTGGATCCTTTGTTAACAAGCCGAGGGAAGTCCTAACCAAAGGTGCAAAGGAGGAGCTATTTAACAGCTACTTTGCCTCAAATGTCACAAAAAAATTAAGTGGCGCTGGGAGGGGGGTACAGAGGGGGCTAGAGCCACCACTGTAGCCCCCACTCCCAACCTGCTGGGAAGAGCCCAGCACACCCAGCAAGCGTACACTGGCAGCTCACCCTCATCCTACGCATAGATCCGGGTGGCACATGCACCCCATGCATCCCCCTGGGGTGCATGCGGTGGCAGGAGCAGCCTTCCCCCACACCAACACCCTACCCTGCCCCACTTCACTCACCATGGGGGGGGCCTCAATCTGCCCCCCCCCATGCTCTTTCCCTGACCCACATCCCTTTCCCCCTTGCAACAGACTTACCAGTTGGATGCTGCTTTCCAAGCTACATATCAGCAATCGGATAGGTAATCGGCCGATATGGCTGGTCACTAATCAGCCATCGGTATCAGCCCAAAAAATGTTTATCAATGCACCCCTAAAAACTACTACAATGTGGACAGATAACTAACTCAATAGCCAAAAGCAAAGTGTAATTAATGGGTCCATGTCAGAATAGTAGGAGGTTTTGAGTGGAGTCCCACAAGGGTCTATCCTGGACCCAGTGCTGTTCAGCACATTTATGAAAGATTTGGATATTGGCAGAGAAAGCTTGTTTAGTGGACAACAAGAAATTGGGAAGGATTGTGAACACAGAGAATGGGAGCACAATTCAGAAGGACCTTGACATGGGAAAGTTGGGCTGGAGCTAATAGGATGAAGTTCACTGTAGACAAATGCCAGGTGCTATACCTCAAGAGGACTAATCAAAAACACAAATACAAAAAGGGGGACACCTGGCTGGAAGGTAGCATTTTGAAGAAGGACTTGGGAATCTTAATAGACCACAGACTCAACATAAGTCAGCAGTGTGATGCAGCTACACAAAAGAAATGTGGTTTTAGGATGCAGCAGGAGAAGCATTAGGTGCAAGATACTGGAGGTAATAATGTCTCTACTCAGCACTATTTAGTAAGGCTCTGTGAAATTTTGGCATCAGTTTCATTTTGGAGGTGTTTCGGGCCATTTCAGCACCCGAAACACCGAATCCAAATCGAAACAGAAGGCTCCAAAACATCTCCGAAACAAAATGAGGCATCTGAAATGTTTCAGAAACGTTTTGAAAAATAACGGCGTTTCGGAGCTGGGCTTGCAGGGAAAAAGCTGTATGCTGCTGCCCTGCCGTGCGACTTGGCTCCGCAGGGAGCGGAGTTCCGCACTGGGGGTCTCCTCAGCAATGTGGGGCTCCATGGGATGGGCACTGATGGCAAGGAGGCCCCGGTGTGGATCTGTGCTCCCTGCAGAGCCAGGTCACACAGCAAGGCAGTGCTTGTCCCTGCCTTGCAACCCAGCTCTGCAAGGAACAGGGATCTGGGGCAGGCAGCGGCAAGGACAGCCCTGGCATGGATCTCTGCTCCCTGCTGAGTCAGATTGCATGGCAGGGACCAGCATGCTTGCTTGCCGCTCTGCACTACTTCCCTGCCCCGCAACCCAGCATGACAGGGATCAGAAAACTGTGCAAGGGTCTCCTCATCTACACAGAAGGCAGCACCCCCCCACCCCCGGGTGAGCCACCCATGGCCCCATCCTACTCCCTGCTGGGGCCCCAAGCCCCACCCAGCTGGGCAGTATGGCTGTGCAAAGCTTGCAGCCTGTTTAACACAGATTCAGAGGAGATTCAGCTGAAATGAAACAGGACAGCGATCCAAAACACCAAAACGAATCACTGTCCTCCGAAACGGATGAATCTGAAAGCAAATCAAAATGCAGCCATTTCGCACAGCCCTACTAGTTAGGCCTCATCTGGAGTAGTGTCTGAAGTTCTGGGCTCCACATTTTAATAAGGATGTAGTGAAGTAAGAGAGGTTCCACAAAGGAAGGCAACAATGATGATCAAGGGCTTGGAAAGCAAGTCCTATGAGAGGCTGAAGGAGCTAGGCATGTTCAACTTCTAGAAAAGCTGCTTAAGAGGGGACATGATAACAGTTTTCAAATACTTGAAGGACTGCCATAAAGAAAAGGAAAAGCACCTTTTCTCTCTCAGTGCAGAGGAGATCGCAAATCAATGGCCTGAAGTTGCAGAAAAGCAAGTTTAGACTGCATGCCCAGAAAACTTCTTCACTGTTAGAATAGTGAGACAGTGGAAAAAACTGCCTGGGGAAGTTTTGAATTTTTGCCATCTCCTTTTATCTTAAGCAGGGCATGTATTATTCATAAGGACTACAAAATACATGCCTTGTCCCTTACTACCTTCTCTCCAAGTGCAACACTGGAGGTACTCAAGAAGAGGTTGGACAGCCACATGGTAGGGGTGATCTATGGGTATTTCCCTTACTTCTGGGCTTTGCTGATTTTCTTCCCCCTCCTCTGTTATATATATCAGGGTGTTTTAAGCTTCCCTCATAAGCACTGGATGTTAGCTACAGCCAAGGCTGGGGACTTTGCTCCTGCTGGGACCAAAGCCAGAGATTCCTGGCCAGAAGATCTTGCCTTTCTGCTCAGGGTGAGACCGATAGTCAGATCTGGGGTCAAGAAGGAACTTGACCCCATGGGCAGACTGGTATGGACAAGAGATTTTCCCTTCCTCTGTAGTGGGAGGCATGGTCCTCTACTTGGAACCTCTTGAGCATTTATAGGCAGTCCTCAGACCTGCAATGCAATTGGTTCCTGAAAACTGGATCTTAAGTCGAAATGTCCTAAATTGGAAGCAATTTTCCCATAGGAGCAGTGTTATAAGTGGGGGATTGGCTCCTTTAAGATAATGGATATGCATACAGTAGTAAGTGGTTGAAGGGGAGGGGGAAGGGAAGGGGTGTGGGGGTGGGCAGATCAAACATACCCCATGGTGAGGGAGGGAGGAACTGAGGCTGAGACAAGAGCTGCCTAGCCAGGGCTAGGCAGGCATGGGGGGAGGGGTGAAGGCAGCAGCTCCTGGCATTGCATGCTGCTCATCTGGTGGTTCAACCAGTGGTTGCTGGCACGGGTCCATGAGGGCATGGCGGACATGCTCCCAGATCTTCATGAGGTAGAGCAGGCAGGGATGGGATTGCACTGGGCTGTGCTCTGCGTGGGCAGCAGGAACCATAGCAAATTTCTGGTGGCTGCAGCTCCCCTCTCATAGCCCCTCATCCACCCTGATCTGGGGGCACATACACCCCCCCCCACCATGCCTTCAAAGCCATAGCTCATTCATGGGGTGCCCAGGTGGGAGGGGAGGGGCTGCTCCCGCCACTACTTGCCACTTGTTCGGAGGCAGCACAGTGGCTCCACCCCATGCCCATCCCACCCTGGCTGGGCAAGCAGCAGGAGAGCATCAGGGTATCAGGGTGGCATGTGGGGGTGGGGAGTTGTAGGTCAAGGACTCCCTGTACTGACAACATTTTACAAAAGGAAGATATTGACTGCTATGGTTCCTCTGCTTTGTGTGTGGCAGGTTAAGGTATTAAGTCTATTTTGTACAGAATAGAGATTATGGTTTATATAGGATAGTTTGGACAGGAATGATCCTGCCTCAGACAGGGGCTTAGACTAGATGCCCTCTAGAGGTCCCTTTCAGTCCTACTTTTCTATATGACATCTTTACTTTTATTAAAACATCAATTCCTCTCTTACATTCCAGTTTTTTGAGCCTGGTGGGGAAGAAGACAAAGAATCCAACATTTTCCCCCTCTTTTCTTTGGACAAAAAAAGTCATCAGGATTTCTACCTCAAACTTGTGATTTTTGTCAAAACCTGACTTATGCTTTTTGACCATTTAGAGTTAGCAACATTCATGACAAAACAGGCTGGCCTTTGTACTAACAATAACAGTGCAGCAGTGTCCCCCCAAACCCCAAAAGTCTGCAAGAGGCCTCACTACTATGGTTGATAAAAGGACAAGAGTTAAATCTTAAGTAGTTTGTAACTTAAACTATGCAGCTCACTGTTCAAAGTAGTGTTTATTAGTTAGCTCATCTACAGTCCTTAAAAGATTTCAGTGCAGGATACACCAGCATCATCATCACAGCCACCTGAAGAAGGGGGAAGGACCTGACCGTTCTGCAGGCTCTACGAAGTGGCAGGCCTCCCTGGGCTTAAGGGTGTCCTTTAGCCTTGCCCTTCAGCAGTGACAGAGGTGGAGAAAGTGGTTCTTTCTTTTACTTTTCTGTTAGAATACTACACTTCAAAACAACACTACTTGCTAGGGGAAGGAGGAGTTAGGTGCATTTGGGAGGGGGAGGGATATTGGAGGAGGGTGGGCAAATCTTCCCTAGGATTAAAAGGAGGGAGAGTGTGGGTGAAAATAGAAAAAACTTTTTTTTGTATCTTGGATGCAAGTAGGGGTTGGGAGGCTGGCATTGGCAGGATGGTTTGCTTGTGTGCAGTTTGGGCAGGGATACAGCTGTGGGGTAGAAGTTGGCATGCTCAGGTTTTGCAGTATTCAGACCCTCTGTAGATTATTTCTTTATTGTAAACCACTGAGCCTTTTGGGTAGAAGGGCATATAAAAATCAAACTCTGTTTTAAATTGAGATTTTTTTTTTTTTTTATATAAAACTTGTCATTATGTCCAAAGGATACAGATTTAGCTCTACATAGCCAAACCAATAAATGCCTATCATTTCACAAAAACTGAAATATATTTTGAAACTTGTCACATATTGTGGCATGCAACAGCATTAAAGAAATAGTATTGAGGGATTCTGGAAAGAGTAAGGAGGTAAGCAGTGTGTTACAGCACCTACTTCAGATGCAGATTCTTTTTGCTTAGAGAACCTTCCCTTTCCCCAATGCATAATAGGAGAAAAGAAAGTTAAAAATACCTTGTTCCATTTTCAGTGTAATATGCAGTCAGGAAGAAGGACGTGAACTGAGTGCAGGGCAATGCTAAGAAAAAAAACCTCACAAAGCTCAGAATGAAGGTGAGCAATGAAGAATCAAAAGCATCACTGCATCAGGATGTAACAAGAAGAAATCTAATCTAACAGGGAGGAGGCACAGGGAGGCTGACACTTGAGGAAGAAGGAAGACAAAACAAAAGTGACATTTAAGTGGTATGGTACAGGAAGGGTGTGTAGACAAGATAAAATAATGGATGTATGAAGAAGGAAAAAAACAGCAGACACAAACACTAACAGTTTACGTTAAGAGAATTTAATAAGCAGCTAGACAAAAAGGCCCAAGTTAACTGGCTGAGGCTCAGTGTGAACAATGATCCCCTGATGTTCACACAGTGAGGTCCTGAGGGCTTTTCCAAGCAAATGGACAAACAGGAACAAACACCTTGCTGCAGGCTGGTTGGAGACTGGGGATGAGACCAGAGGGAGGATGTAGCTTCAGCCATGTATCAGCTGGATCTCCTGCAAATGTAATTACCCGATGTAGTCTTGCTGCTACTTTTGCCATCTCCTTTTATCTTTAGGCAGGACATGTATTATACATAAGGAACTAAAGAATACATGTCTTCTCCATTACTAGCTTCTCATCAAATGCAAAACAGACCCATCAAAAACACCAGCAAAATTTGTTCAACGAAAGAGAGAAAGCAGGAGCAAAAAAAAAAAAAAAAAAAAAAAAAAAGCATCTCATGTTTCCTTTTAAAAGGTCACTTTATAATATAGGACAAATAATTTTTATTGACATAATTAATGCTTGGGGAATTTTAAAAAGGCAATCAAAGGGTCAGAAACATGGAAATAAAGCCAGCAGTTCTTAACATTCCTCAAAGCGATAGCAAGAAATGAGCACATCAAGTTTGAGAGAGAAACTGAGGCACAGAAAGATTATGAGATTTTTCAAATTCACACAGGAAATTGTGGCCTCACTGGCAACAGAACTTTGAACTCTCTCTCTTTTGTAGTTCCTTTGTTTTAGCCTCAAGATCATCATTAAATCTCAAATCTTCCCTCAAAACCTTACCTCTCCATCCTTAGTCTCACCTGCAGTATTTGAGATGCCAGTTTGTTAAATTCCCAGTTATTGTAACATGTGCAACAAATGGCACTCTCATTGCTTTGAGTTAAAGTATCTCTTAAAACGTTTGATTTTATTCTTTGACAGCTCTACAGCTAACAAAATAAAACCATTACAATTCAAAAGTGAAAATGTTGTATGCAAGTTGTTGCCAATAAAGAAATGTGTGCCTCACTTCAAAGGGCTTCATGCAACAGAATGAATAAATAGGATTAAAGCTTATATGATATAGAATCCAAGTAAGTCTAATATAAATTATTGCAATAGACTGATCTCAAAGGATTATTTACCTGAAAGGATAACTGGAATTATGAAGTGCTATTCGGCATAGGGGGAGCTCTAGTACAAGCTCTCGGAAAAGAGCAGTTGCAGTTTCTTTAGAGAGTGACAAATGCATATTTAAATCCCCTTGAAGACAAGAAATAAGGAACTGTAATAGTACAAAAATAACACTTGTTTTGAAACAGCCTGAAACATTTCTACAGTTGAGAAAGCAGAATATAAAAATGTATCCACTGTAAAATACCAAAGATATAAAGATGCATGTTCAGGAAGAGAATTACAAAAAACAATCCATATTTTCCAATGTAGTTTCACTTGGGTTATTCAGCAACAAGAGTCCCCCCCCCCCCCCCCCCCCCGATATTACCCATCACTGGTTAGCTGGTTTTAATTATAGTAAAATTCAAATGGACAATAGTTATTTTTATGCTGTTCAATTAGTTTGCTCTATTACCCACATTAGTGACCATATGTAAGATATTTATACATGTGCATTCCTGAACAAATGCAAGTCTTTGGAAAATAGCGAATTGGAATGTGCAATGTTAGTTGTACATTACAACCAACCTATAGAAAACAAAAAATTGTGTCTGTCACAATGGTAATATTTGGTCTTTGACCAGGACAAACAGAACAAGCAAGAGTTAAAAGCGCAAGTTTGTTATTCTCAAAAGGTAATATTATGGACCTGGCTTTCAAAAAGTTAACAATGCCAATGAGCTTACAAAACAGTACGTGAAACTATTCAGCTGTGGATGTAATGACTATGATTGTATTCCGCATCACTGACATTATTGTTTTTGCATACAAACTCCAAATTTATGCAAACTGGTAATAAGCATGCAGGTTAGATATGTAATTGTGTGTACAACTGAACACTACAGCGACCACTATTCATGTATGCAACTATAAAGCCAATACTGATTAAAATGTAACCTTATGGCTCATCACTCACACCATCACAGTAGGATTCCAGAACCACTACAGATTAAGCCCAATTGCACATAACTGTGTGGCCTGCCACTCTGGCTATGAGTAATCCTGGTTTGAGGTCTTTGATGCATAAAGGAAAGCCTCAGCTTTTAAACAACAGTTATTTCTAGCCTTTATTTTTTTCCCTTTCAGATGTTACCTTGAAAACATAACTGGATACAAGTCAATCACAGACTTATCCACTTACCACAGGTTTTCCAGAAAAAATGAGTACCGCCCCCCCCCATATCCCCCAAGTCCTTGACCACATCATACTCTAGTCTTCAAACCTGCCAGTATGTTTGTTATTCACTGGAATGTTTAAAAAGGACAATTTTCTCATTCTGACGTTAAGCAGTAAGTTTGATGCTCAAACAAAGCCACCTCTATGTAGGGTATCCTTAAGGTTTGATGCTTAAGATCATCATATTCCCCAGTAGACACTCTAGTCACTTGAGATGAAAACGTAATGTATAAATGGACCAGCCAAAGAGAAGGAACATGACACTGTCAAAAGGTTACACAGCTATTTGCTAGAAACCTGTGGAATATTCGGGGATCAGGAATCCTGGGTCCTGGAAAAAGGGCGTGGACCAACATCTATATGCATGAAAGCTAAATGTGGTGTATACATGCATGAAGGACAGAACATCTAGGGAGAAGAAATTTGGGGTTGCTGTATTACAGGCAAGTTCTATTCCCAGCTCTGCCTGAAGTTAACGTGCGCTGCTTTATATATACGCTGGATGCTAACAGTTCAGGTAGTTCCTCAGAGTAGGGAACCAGGCCTTCTTCAGTAAAATGGGCCATGAAATGCAACCAGCAGTCAGAAGACAGTAAATCTGAAGTGATGGCTTCCTGCCTCAGAGTGCTTTACTTCATTAGCCTGAAAATTAGGTGGAAAACACTGCTTTGGTAAAAGAAGAGAGACAGCCCAATTTAGCCAGACTACAGAATGTCCAATAAAATCTAACACACTGAGAGCTCAGTCACAGCTTCTTCAGGGGCTTTGTATGAACAGGGCTTATTAGAGTGAATCTGGGAAACTGGTTTTTGCATCAAATGTGACATCAGAAGCTGTTGCAAACCCAGAGGCTAAACGACCGATTCTCAGTGAGGGTGCCACAGCACCCCAGTGCCACAGCACCCCCTTTGAAGGGCACTCCACAGTATAAGGAGATAAGCACAAGCTCAGGCTCATCTTTGCCTGGTCATTCCCCTGCCTCCAATGCAAGACAGCAAGAATGGTAATAAAATAGATGCTAATCAATTCAGAAAAGTCATGGATGGGCACCTTGAGTCTAAAATGATTAGCTTTACAAACTGACTATTCATATTTACCAGAATGCTTGCAAAATCTACAAAAAGCTGGAGAGCCTATAGTACAGTAAGGATCGTTTATTTGAACAACTGTCTCACCCAATATTATTTATAATGGCACTCGTACAAAAACCAAACAAAAGCAGCCAGGCTCTACTTGTGCAGGAAGCGGCTGGAGGTTGGAGGGAATGGAAAATATCCCATATTTGAAACAAACCCATTTGGTCTGGGGTGTAGCCACAAGACCCATGCATCCAACCTCTCCCAAAATCCTTAAGCTACTCCAGTAGTAGGAGTCCAAGGAGCAGGAACACAACCCTTATCATGCAAGAAGGTGGAAAGAGAATGTACTGATGGTTCGTCAGACTCCCTCAAGAACAGTAAATGAAATCTGTTTCCCAAAGTGCACCAAATAAAGGATTTTTTCCTGCTGGTTTTTTATGCCTTTGTTTTGCTGCTTGTCAAGGACATGACGGGGGAAAGGGAGGAGTAGACAGGATATAGGGTAAGAGCTTTGTTATAGTTTAGCTTTATTTTCCAATGCAGTGAGATGGACAAGTCTCACAGGAGTCTTTCCATAGTAAGCTGTAGCATGGCTTCTGATCCTTTCCAAAGGCTGATGTACTGATCACTATTACATTATCCATTCATTTCCTTTCAGTGTTTTAGGTTTCTTTTTTTGTCCTCTGTAAGTAAAAATATACCATTTCCATGGTGTCCAAGTCTTAGACAAATGCTTCAGTATGCCAAGATTGACCCCTTTTAAACTGGTAAACAGTGATGATTTAATCATCTCACTATAAAGAGAGACACAAATAAACAAAAAAGTTAATCAAAGTAAACAAAAAAGGTTTAGAAACATGGGCTGCCTTTCAACATGCTCCCATACATTTTAATTAGGACACTGCAGCATCGCCACAGCATCATGTGCATTAAGCCCCTGCCCCCTCATTTCAAAATGGCCACGGGGGCACTAACTAAAGCTCATCAAATGAGCTTTAGCTAAAAACGGCCAAGGGACACTTTTAAACATTAAGACGCTTAATCCACATGCTGCCGTGTTTTAATTAGAGCGGCTCTCCAAGAACCACTCTAAATAAAGCAACCTCTCACCCCTGAGCACAAGTATAGGCAGCCATAGGGTTTGCATTAGACTACAATAAGCAGTGTTCTTAAGACATAATAGGTTAATCGGTCATATCTAACCACATTAATGTAGGTTTAGGAGTAGGAGTTACTCGACTTCCAGCCAAAGAGACAATAGGTAATACTGAAGCCAAGGCCACTAAAGCATAATAGCCTCATCCTCAAGGTTCAAGGAGTAGAAATGTCTACAGGAATCTTTAAAAAGATTAATACGTCTGTGACTCTGGAATGGAGCATCAATGGTTAAAGCAAGAAAATGCACATTTTATAAAACTTTGGAGAAAACTGCCTTAACTGCAAATTCTATTCTTACAAAAAGATGCATACAAACACTCTCAAACTTTCCATTAACGTGCTCTGTATTTTCAACGTGCTCAGGCTGAAAAGCATCACCTAGGCAAAGCCTGCCATAGCAATAAAAGTGTCTTCTTGGCCTTTTGCTTATGCTTGCATTCTTTTTTCTGGGAGAAGCAGAAGCTGATGCCCTACAGATTTTGTTTAGGAAGACCCATTTCCAGCCCCTTCTGCCTTAAATTAATACTGTTAGCTTTGAGGTTTCCATAACGTGTTTGTTTTTTAAGATTCTATGGATTAAGGCATATTGTTCTACAGTTTCTTGAGACCCATCCACACTGTACCTCCGCAGCTATGTTCACTCAAATCATTTATCTAAAGAAAGTCAGCTCCCAAGGCTTGTTTAAAAGCAAGAAGCTCAACTGAGAGAATTTAATCAGCCTGATTTTTTTGAAGTGACAAAAGCAACAATAATTAAAGCACCACAAAAAACAAGCAAGCTGGCATTTCAGGAGGCGGCCATTAAGTATGGCAGGAAGTGGCACTAACTTAAAAAACACACACTTTGAGGAAATTCATGAAGACTTATGAAGTGTTTTCACCAACATAAACACATTTCAAAAGATGTTGTGTCACAAGAGTATCCAGATCACACTGGCCAGACAAAATAGGCCAAGTAAAAAATAAATAAATGAAAAAAAAAAAAAAACCACTATCTGCCACAATAACTGAAGGAGGTCACCCTTTTATCTAAATTCTCCCTGGCCATGATATCTGGTAGCAAGTCTCTCCCCACAACTCATTTCAGTAGCTGTGTTTTCCTAGCTCAAGGCAAAACAGTTTAGTCCTGGTCTTGTTAAAGTAGCAATTGGCTAGATGGGCTACCTGGCCAAGGATACCTATAGAAACCCACCTGTCCTCATACCTAACACAATCTTTTCAAGCCTGTAGCCCACCTAATAAGTCTCTACTCGATCCCAGTGTCTCTACATCAGTGATTGTCAACCAAGGTGCCACTGCACCCTGGGGTGCCTTGAGATCCTTTCAAGGGTGCCCCAGGTTGCTATGAAATGTCAGCAGCGTTAAGTATGCAAACACAATTCACAAGATAAACCCAGAGATTTCAGAAAAGGAAACCATAGTGTTAAAAACATTCTGCCTTGTTCTGGTTCTTCGCAATGGAAAAAGAAAAAATACAAACTGCTCTCTTATTTTTTCCCACAATCAAAAAGAGAGAAGAAAAAAAAAAATCAATCCCACCCCCCCCCCCCAAAAAAACAAAAAAAACCAAACACACAGCTGCCATTTTTCCCAGGGGTATCCCGAGTCTAAAAAGGTTGAGAACAACCAATTTGTAGACATGGTTGGTTGTACACACTAAGTAATCTTGCCACTCTGCCTTCTCCCAAATGAACTCTTCCTTCCACCAGAAAGGTCCAAAGAATCAAAGTTCCCTATGTATCCTGCTCCTTTTCTACCTGCACCCCTCCAAACACACACACCTGTTAGCATAGATGTATATATTTGGACGTGCAGGTAGAAAAGGAGCAAAATATAGGGAACTTTGATGAGAGAGAGAGATTAAAAACCTTAGTCTGTCCGTCTGCCTAATGCTTTATCCGTGTTCCGACTGACTGACATACAGCCAATTTGAGTGTGAACAAGCATTCAAACACGAACTGGCAGCGTGGCACAGCACCAGCATGATGGTAGGGACCGGGGGGGGGGGGGGGGAGGAGACAGATACAGACACGACAACGTGGAGGGACAGCGGCAGCACAGCTGGCCTCAGCCCACACACACACACACACACACACACACACACACACACACACACACACACACACACACACACACTCCCTGAAGCCAGGGGCAACAGAGCAGACGGAACAGGGGGGCGAGGTCAACAGCACTGGCCTTGCACCCCCTGCCCTGCTCCCTGCAGGTAGCAACAATGGAGCTGGAGGGGAGTCTAGATTGTAATATTCAATTGTCCTAGGGTGGTAGGTGGGATCCAGATCCCCAATATACTATATAGTATCCAACATCCTAGGACAATTGAGTATTACAATCTAGACTCCTTCATGGATCATTCCTGGATGCTATCCATGTACAAATAAAAGGACAGTTTCAACAACGGAGTCACGTTCCATGTTGCAGAGGGTTGTTTAAAAAGACTGATCCTTCCAATAAAAACCTGATTCCAAAAGTCACACCGTGCAAGTGAAAGAACAAATGGTCCAGCACATTCAACTCTGAATCCGTGTGTAATCCTGCAGAAAAATCCTTGTGAATACATGCACTTGAAATGTATTTATAAACTAGGTGAGAAGCATCTGAAAAAGATTCCCAGTCCGCCAATTCTTAAATCAGGTCATATTATGACTACGCCCAAAAACAATCATCTATATCTACCTTTAAATTGAATGGATGAAAAGTAATATACACCACCAACAACCACCACCTCCTCCTATAACAACATTTTTACGTATGACAGAAAAACATAAGAAGCATGTATCAAGCGTAAGCCTCATCAAGCATGATGTAACTTTTCATCTCTATATAGTGTTTACTATGACATACCCGGGATACACCTTCTCTCTCCCATTCTTCCCCCTCCCCACTTTTACAAAGCTTGTTGTGCGTGACTTCTCCCTACCCTTCAGTGTTTTCCCAGTACTACTGAGAAGCCCTGCCTGTCATGTTTTCTCCTGTTCATCCCTATTGTCTAAAAGAAAAAAAAGCTTAACATTTCATTCTGTATTTCTGTGAATTAGGTAGCTCTTAATATTTGACCATTAAAAACATTATATTAATTCAGAAGCTATACAAGTCACTAGGAAGCATAAGTAACCCACCGCTGGAGAATGTGTTTGTTTGCACTTAAAAATCTGCTTACAAGAAGCTTCATATCAGATTCTGCATAATTTATACTTAGATATTTTCTCAGTTTCTAGTTTGGATTCATAGTACTAGCTCCTTACGGAGGCTATATGTGGCATGTTATATATTGCAGCCATTAAAGCCTCATGCTGTAATCTTTTCAGACTTCTCTGACAAACTAGAGGAGGTTAGATCACACTTGATTTAAAAAAGGAAAAAATAAAACAAACAAACCTTCAAATACATTTAGGGGCTACTCAAAGATAAATCGGCCAGTTCAGCAAGCCACACTTTCCCTCCTAAGGATTATACCCTCCAACCTTATCATATACAAACATTCAAGAAGATTCTGCAACAGATGGGCGAATGCATACCAGGGTAGGAATCGCATTCAGTACTGTCTCAGCTAGTTGTGTACATCACAGAGTTGTCTTAGGAAGGGTTTTGTTACAAGTGCTAAGGATCTTAACCTCAGAATTCTGGCCAGAATCGAGAACACAGTAAGAATACTTGAAGGAAAAAAAATAATAGTTGCAGACAAAGTACTTTTCACTTTTTCCCAAACTGCTGACCAGCAATCCCATACATCATTTAACCTTATGCTTCCAATCTCATTAAGGTGTACACAGTTTCTTTTAGAAAAAGTATTGACAACAGGAGCAGTGGAGTAGAACCCTATTGAAGACAAGGCCCTAAGCAACCACTGGTGTCTTAGAAGTCTGTGTAAGCTAGACCTGTTCTAACCAAGTCTCACCACTGCTACTATTTGAGCTGCACTAAAGCTAGCAACAATGCAAAAGTTTTCAGAAAGATTCCTACAAGAAGTAAAAGGTCCAAAAATGCCTGAAGCAAGCCTCAATGCTTCCCTTGCTTACCTGTACCGGTACATGGGAAAGTTTAAAAGCATTTGGACACACAGGACCAGAACACAGAAGTGTGCATTTTTGTATGTCTACACACTAACATTTATGGGTTTTCAGAAATATTTGGGTGTGGATGAAGAGGAAGTGTTATATAAAAACTCTTCAGCCACCTGTTGTTGACCAGAATCCTCATCAACAGCCGATTATAAAATGTTAATGTTTCTTCTATTATTTTAATAATTAAAATTTTACTAAAAAAAGTAAGCACTTTGTTCTATACTTGCACATTTCTGATATACACTTGACAACATAAGCAATGGTGTTACCCGATTACATTTGCATAAACTCCTGTGACAACTATCAATCACATGAGTAAATTCTGTTTTGAAATACATGAACATTTTCCTTCAACTAAAGGGCATAAACCCAAAACAAAAGCTATTCACTTAGTTTGAATATTGGCTTACCGTGTAAATGCCAATTCTACAAACAGCAAATGAGAGCTGGATACATTCAGACATTCTCTAAAGAAATTAAAATAAGATATTACTAAGAAGTCTATTAACTAGAAAAACAAGTGGTTTATTTTCTAGAAACACAAAATTCTTAAATCGTTTCAGGTTTCTCTCCCCCTCCCACCTAGGTAGCTATTCGCACTTTAAAAGAACATATGCTATAAAAAGGTGCAAAGTACGATAAACTCCCAATATGGAAATTGGATGGTTGTGTGTTGTTTCTCACAAATTTTTTTTACCTTCTACTATCCCATATTTTTAGTCTGGCACTCCCTAGATTTATTTGCTTTTGAATTTTTAAAAGGGATCTCTTTTCTCTTAGTGTTCCATAGCATGCAAGTTAAAATGGTGTCAACATTTTTAAAATAAATATATTGAAGTCCCTTCCCAACAAACTGCTCAATTTTCAAACTTTTGGGAAGCCATTAATCCACTATCATGTCCGTCCTCCAAAGGAAAGTAGACCTGATCTCCAATTTTCCCTTTATGCAGACATGAAAGAACCAATTTTATCTATTGTTAGGTCTGTTAAAAGTCTGGCTATTTCCTATTTGTAGTCATGAACTCAAAATTGGGCTTCCACTGATTTATGCAGTTTGTTAACTCCAAAGTCCTTTTAAAATGTAAATTTTTTGTGAGGTCTTTCTGCACTGAGCTACAAGTGTTGCAACTGGTTGTTTTAGAATTTTGAACATATGAACTCAGTGAGCTTACATCGATCACTTAGGAGATTATAGGGCTCTCTGTGATCTAAGACATTGAATGAATGATTCTCTAAGAAGTTCCAAATGCCACAAACCTCAAAACAGAATCAATGGAGCTATTATGGTTTTATCTACTTTGCCAATGGCATTACAGAATCCCAAAGCTGTTTTTTTCTCTGTAATAATTTTTGAAGAGTTGAAAGGAACCACTGAATTGCACAAGATAATTAGCTTTCACACATTTCTGTTTTATCTCTGGGTGTTTTTCTTTTTTTGTAAAGTCAGTACCACCACTCTCCCTTCCTCCATTCTACCCACAACCCAAAAAATGTGTGATTAGCCCATTTAGTTAGAATTTTTTTTTTTTTTTAAATAAAATTTAATTTTGACCAAAATATTAAAAGAATGATTCCTACATAACCAACGGACAATGCAAAAGGTTGCTACAAAGTTTTCTATTTTGATTGTTAATTGTTTAAATATTTAAAACAAACAAAAATATTTTGCTTCAGTATCTGAAGGCAAAATGGCGTTGTGCTAAGAATCTGAAACTACCTAAACACACTTTTATTGACCAACCTGAAAGAAATGCAGGGACATAATGAGCAAAACGAAGGAAAGTTAATTTGCAATTCATACACTGCAATGGGTTGGAAACTTTCAGCCTGTAAGGACAACAGGACAAGTAAAAGCCAAAATGTACTTTTCCCAACCTACCTAAAAATTTGCTTACTGCCATGCAAAGGTATAGAAATGCTTTTCCCATAGTTCAAATTTTTTAAAGTTGACAAAATATTACAAGCAGGGTGTTTCAAGCTAAAGCTTGCATATCTTCCAGTGATCTTTTACCATACAATACTGGTCAACATTTGTCCCATCAGAATATGACATGAAGGTTTGGGGGAAAAGTTGGAAACTACCTTAAAGACAATGCTCACAAAATGCAACCTGCAGTGTGCCAAAATTAAATACTTTAGTAGCCTCAACACTAAACATCTAGGCTATGGACAGAAGTTACACAAACTGGTTTAAAGTGACTGGAAACTGGTTTAAACCTGTAACAGAACACAAGTTCAGTGCACATAAACCACTTTCAAAATGGCCCAAACTGGTTTAAGATAAACCTGATTGGATGTAGTGTCCGACTTAATTCATTTAGGTCAACCCAGTTTATAAAATTTCTGTCTCAGACCCATTCCTGATTCGAGTTAAGTCTCAGTCCCCCAGCATCCCAGGATGCTTTGCAGCCCTGGGCTATGCTGCCTGCTCCAGTGGAGCAGGGACTGCCTCATCCCCCTGCTCCTTAGCCTGCTTCTGTCAGCCTATAAGGACTGGGGGGGGGGGCAGGAGAACAGACCCCCAGGTGGCCCCTAGCCAGAGTCCACACAGCATGTGGGGGGGGGGAGGGAAAGGCCCTGTGGTGGGGGCTTTTTGACCCTTGGCAACACTTCTCTCCCCTGTGGCAGTCACAGAAGCAATTGGGTGCTGGGGAAGTCCTCTGGGCTGGGTGCCTGCTCATGCAGCCCAGCATGGGGGCCCTGGGGAACCCCCACCTTGGGAGGCTTCTCCCCACCTTAGCCTGGGGCAGCCCCAGGGAACTCTTCCCCTCCCAAACCCCAGAGCTGCTTGCCTCAGCCCCAGAGTGTCTCAGGCAGCCACAGGGAGCAGAAGGAAATTCTCCTGCTCCTCCACAGCCAGTTGTGCCTCAGTTGCTGCAACTCTGAAGCAAAACTTGTACAGGGGAGTAGAAGAATTTCCCTCTGCTCCCTGGGCTATCTGTGAGACTCTCGGGCTGAGGCATGCAGCTCTGGGGTTCGGGATGGGAAGAATTCCCCTCAGCTCCCTGAGGCTGCCCTGGGTTGAGGGACCCCAGGCTGGGGTAGAAGGAAGCCCCCCCAAGGTGGAGGTTCTCCAGTGCCCCCATGCTGGGCTACACAGGCAGGCACCTGGCTGGGAGGATGTCTTCTCCCCCCTGTGGTCGTGGCTGAAGCAATCAGCAGCCCTGGGACAGGCAATTCCCCTCGGCGCCCCAGGACTGGGGAACCCACACTGGGGGAAACCTCCCGAGGGGGAGGCTCCCCAAAGGTGGGCCAGCACCTGAACAAGGGGCTCCTCAATCCCCTGTGGGGGAACAGCAGGGTAGTGGGGGCATGGGACGGGGCTGGAAATGGCCAGCCCACTAGGAGACATGATTTAGCCTCCCCCGCTTACCGGCCTGGTCAGGGCAGGCTTCCCCCTGCCTTACCCCAATTAAAAACTGAACATCAGCTCAGTTGATTATTGGTTCAACCTATGTACCTTCGAGGAAGCTGCCTAGTTTGAACCAATTCCGCCTTTTTAACCATCTGTACTTAGCCCTAATGTTGTCTTGTAATGTTATGTTCACTATACCCACCCCCAGAAATGTCTGCTCTTGAGGTCAATCATGTTTCTGTTCATTTTCAGGCAAACTGAACACTGAGAACAAGATATGAAGAACCAGGTCAAGCAGTTAGATGTTTAGATCCTATCTAGTCCCCAATATTTCTATCCACCTATGTTCAGAAAATTTTATGTATGGTAGTATAAAGGAATATGGCAGAGGTTTTCATAATTATACAATACAGTTGTATGAATGGGCTTATATCCCAAGAGACACTTGCTCTCTCTTACCCTCTACTTGTGTGATGGGTTTTGTGCTTACAGAACAACTGTGGCAGAATTTGTATTTTGTTTTACTTACAGTTTATTGTTGCTTTCTGTAAGGATTCTACATGGTAAGCATGAAAATAAAGAAAAAAAAAATTTAACATTTGCATCTGTTGCAATCTTACTGTAATGTAAGATACTTCATGTTCTATACATGTCTGAAGATTTTAAATAAAGGACTGCTGACAACCATATTTTAAAAGTGAGAAAAGCAGTCTTTTCTTTTAACCTCTTTAACCTTAAAAAAAAAAAAGTCTACCCTTTTAATTGCACCCTCATTTTCTACAATAAAGGAATATCCACTCCATCTGTGTAGATAGTAGATCAGAAACATCAATTATTCTGTTTTCAAAAAGTAAAGAAGCCATTAGTCATAATGAATTCAGAGGTTCTGTCATAGGCTAGGAACAGATGTTGCATCTGTCCCTGAACAAGTTGTACCTGTGTTTGTCCTGGAACAGAGACATCCTGGGATCTGCATGTACATGCATTGCCCTTCTAATCAGGGTTTAGCGAGTGGCTAAATGCATTGCCACTTTTCAGCCATTGGTTCAATTATGCAATTCCAAGATAAAGTGCATCTGAATGGTTATATCCCAGGATAAACTATTAATACTTCTCATTGTATTAACTTTTTTAGGATGTATCCCAAGATAACAGACATGGATGACTGAACAGATAAAATGGTTTATCTCCGGGCTGAATGCAACATCTCTGTGTATAGAGCTCAGCAGTTCAATTCAGCATTAGATTTCCATTTGCATATGGTTATGAAATCATCCAATTAACTATTAACATCAGTAAAAATAAACACACACACACACACACAAAGATTTGGTGACTTGAATGGTAAGAACTCCTGCATCAGTCCAAATACAAAAAAAAAAAAAAATGCATTAGCTGTGAAACAAAGCAACACATTCAATTTGTAGGACCCCCTCCCCCACAACCACAAACTTGAATTACAAAAAGCAAAGGCCTACCAGTTAGATATGCAAAGCAGTAGGCACCTTGAAAAGACTCACTAGGACATGTTTTGCTCTTGTCTATTAGAAATAAGACTCTTTGTTACAGTCATAACAGAAAAGATCTAATTGCAGAAGTTCTTAAAATTAACACTCTCAGCACGCACATAAAAAGTTTTGAAAACAAGTGACCAAAATTCTCATTTTCAAAACAGGGTTGAACTTCAACCCTGTTCTGAAAGTGAACAACCTTCAAGGGTCTCAGCATGGACACAGGCTCTGCCTGCAAGGAAGGCTTAGTTCTGACCTTCAAAAAAGGTAAAAATAGAATAACTGCTAAAAATGAATGAACTATTTGACATCCAAAGCAAAACTGACTTGAGTTAGGTTCACAGTTTTGCACACAATAAGACAGGTTGGTACCTTCTGCCACAAGTACAGAGGTGGTTAGCTCTGTTAGTCTCTGAAGTCAGGCTTTTAGATGCCAGACTGCCCTACTTTCTGCCTGATTTGAGACTAATATAGGTAACCACCTCATTGCAGTTTTGCAGCGTAACAGGATTATTTATTCTTTGCCAAGGTATTATACTTCTTGCCATAATCCTAAATAAATTACCGTCAACTGGAGAGAGTTGCAACTTAAATCCACAGATGCAGAGAAGTGTGCATAAAGGCACAGACTGAGATATTTTGCGGTTAATTTGGCAAGAAATAATTGCTTAGAATCATTGTGCCTTCCATGCAACAATGTTTTTCCTACACCTCATATAGTTCATCTTTTCTAGTGCAAATACAAATGTAAACGTACTATATACCTACCTCTTAATGATTAAAAAAATGCAGCCAGTGTTCTTTTTATGTAACCTGCATGCAAAGTCAGTAAAGAGACTCTCAGAGATCACGTGCCGCAAAAGATACAGGACGGCAAAAGACACAATGCTGTAATGCAAACTTCAGAGCTCTGATGTCCTGGCAACTGCAGAGGCTATAATATTCAAGGGCTACCTTAAGCACCAATATTTCCTTAGGGCTAGACCAATAGGATAGACTGGGATCAGAGGTGGCTAACCTGTGGCATGTGGCAGAACAGGGAGGGGCAGAGTTGCAGATAGGGCAGGAAGCAAGGCACAGAGCAGCAGATTGCACAGGGGAAGGGGATTTGAGTGGCACTTGGGGAGGGTATGGGGCTAATTTATGGCAAGCCTGACAAAATGGCTGGACCTCACTGGACTGGATAGCCTCCAAGCAGTTTTCATCCCCATTTTCTATGGTTCTGGATACCCAAAGTTTTTTGTAATTTGTATATTGAGTTCAAAGTTCGAACTTGAGGATTTATTACTTCACAAAGAATTACAGCCCATGTTATTAGCTATATTTAATACCAGCAGTTGTGCAAATTTAATGCAGTGCTTTAAAGAACAAAACACTACTAGACTCTCACATTATCCCATGTTAACTGGAAAAAAAAAATCCCAATTTTCTGAAGGTTTTTCTTAAACCACTAGAATAGGCATCTTCTTGGTGGTTTAAACATTCTAAGCTAATCGGAAAAAATGATTCTAAAAGAAAGCCAATGAGATTAGGGCAGGAGTTCTTCTGGTACATGGAGGGTACAATGTCTTTACATTAAAGAGAAAAGACTGAATGAAGTAGAGGATAATTTGCCCACTCCTCTAATCAATATATTTACTAAAGAAACTTCCATGAAAATATTTAGTGGGAAGGGATAACAGTTCAAGTAGGGAGAGACAAATTAGGAAAATTAAATGTAAAGCTGCTGCAAATGACAGTGATTCCTTCAGGTTACTGGATTTTCTTCTTCCAAATCTACTGAAACATGTAATCTGTTGGAACTTCGGGTGAAAGTTGTTCTGTCAACACCTCTTCCTTGTCTAGTACTCTGCAAAGGCCATCAATTTAGTTTGATGCTCAACATCCTGACCCTTACCTACAATCATAAGTGGGCTAAGCAGCAGTTGCTTCCATCCCAGCCAATCCAGGATCCATGCTTCGTATGGCATTCTCCCCACTGGTCCAGGACCCACACTGCTGGTGTGGGATCATGCTGTCTGGGACTCGGGGGGGGGGGGGCGGGGATAAGGGGCAGGGAACAGCACATATGGTGCAGATCCCAGATGGTGGAACAAGCAGTGTGTGAAGCAGTACTAGATGAGCAGGAGCTGGGTGCTGCATGTACTGCAGATCCCAAAGTGGTCCAGAACGTATTTGGCACACACTGCAAGGCTCAGCTGAGACCCAGGGGCAGCACCAGGAGCTGGGTGATAGGACTCTGCAGCCCATACCCGACACCTCTGACCTATCCCATCCTATAACAGTTCTCACATTCAAAAGAACTGCTTTAGCTGTCTGCCACCAGGGAGGAATTAATGAAGATTAAGTATCTTTAGCGGCCCACACAACCACAGTGTCTTATCTCCTTATGGGGTCAAACCTACATTCATATTTCCTTTGGATTTTCCTTATTTCTATTGGGGAGTGCATGTGGACACAATTTAGATTTGCCCCATTTTTAAGTCATTTCACATATTGACATTGGACCTTGTTCCCAAAGGAATAGCAAGTTCTTTCAAACACCTGGGGTAGAAGAAGGGGAAGAAGGAGAGCAACACCTTACCTACTAAAGTTTTGGCACTTCAGCAGCAGCTCCTAACACAGTCATAGCCTGGGCTCAGGCTGCTGCAGCTGGGGAACAGGCTTGCAGCAGCCCCATAGCACAAGTGCCTGGTGACTTCCCTAGGTGCCCCATTTGCTTTCCCCTCCCCAATACACATCCTACGTGTAGGGATGTACTTGCCATGGCAAAGACTTCTGGAGGGAAGGGGGTGGGGGGCATCATTCTAGCATCCCTCTAAAATCGGTGCCCAAGGGTGCTACTGTGCTCACACCTCCTTAGTCACACTACTGCTTCTTCCCTTGAAAACAGCACCTAAAAGTGCCTGCTATAGTAATGATGCCAATTTGTTTCTTCTATTTCCTTTGCAATAACTCTTAACCTGGAAAAGGGTTTTTCCATTCAATATGATAAGAATACTTTCTGTATCAAAAAAACCCAACCAAACAGACAGACAGACCACAAGGCTAATTAGTCCTGATCTCCAGCCTGATTTTAGTATACTTGCAGTACAATCCAGTTGCTAAAAATATTAGTGGATAAGAAAATTTTCTTATCTGTTCTCTAAATCTCAAGACACTCACAGCCACTGTAGACTTTCCATGTTCTGGATGGACTTATATATTAGAAGACATGGGAGCAAGGAACTGCTTAGCAATCATTCCCCATGATTCCTTGTACTCATACCCCAGCTAACTCCAATACACAAGCTATTATCTCATATCCATAAAGGGGGATAACAAAGCTTAATTACAACCATTTATATGTAAACACAAAGCTCTGCAATCACTATCCACCACTCCCAGAAGCACAAGTGACTAATGAAAGATAATGCAGTAGACAGTTTGGTTGCTGTAAAAAACAAACAAACAAAAACAAAATACAGAACTAGGTATAGAACCCTTCCTCTGTCCCAGATCTCCAGGTTACCCCTACCCTCACTCATAAGGAGGAAGAAGGAGGGGAAAAAAAAATACAATCGCATCCCCTTGCATCTCACTACCAGTACTTGGGTGCTAAAACACCAGGATCACTCCCCCTCAGATACTAGAAGCCCAAACTGCCTAGTGAATGGCAAGTCCCCATCTTCTAGTCATCCTCACCTCCAACACACACACCACTACTGGCTCTGGATTTAGGATCCAGATACCTTGTTTGGGGCAGGGGACCCACCCTCAGACCAACCATGACCTCTCCATTCAATAATAGTTAAATGTATTGATACACAGTGATAACACAAAAAAACAAAACAAAACAAAAAAAAAAAATCAACAATACAAACAAATCTATACATCTACCAAATCCTAGAGCTGTCAGAGTCAAAGTATGTCAGGACACAGTCTTCACTCAGGCTCTCTCTTAGGTGTCAGATGTCAGCATGGCATGTCAGCAGTCTGGAGGTAGGATGCTGAGGCCCATTCCCCACCCCCTTCCAGTGGGGTGCATGAAACGGGCTGGTTGTATGCCCCTGGTTCACGGTGGCCTTGGGGACCTCTCAGGGAGAAGGGTGGGGAGGGGGAGGGACAAGGAGGGACTTTTTTGTTATTCCCAGTCTCTGCTTTTGTATTCTTCTTCACTCTTGAAGGTCTTGAAGGCTCTTCATCCATTGCTCTCTCTGGTTGGTTGCATCTCTGCGGTCACATGTTCACATAATCCAGAGGCTCTCTTAACTTGGTCTGTTCCCCCAGAAGCAGGACTGAGGCCCTCCTCCGCTCTGGGGCCTTGCAGCTGGGTGTCACTTGTCTCGTGTTATGGGCAGTATGATACATACTTCCTTGGTTCCCAAGCTTTGTGTCCTTGTTGCATCAGACAACCCACCTGCCTTGAAAGCCGTGATCTTGTGTTATGGCATGCCCGTCAATTCTTAGGGTATGTGTATATCCATTGGCCTTGTTGTGTTAGATCATAGTTTCTCAACCTGTGGTACATATACCCCTGGGGTATGCAAGACATAGGCAGGGGGAACATGGGTACCCCAACACTCTCACCCTCTTTTCCTCTCAAAACTATGGCAAAAAATTTGGTGCAATTAAAAAAATTAAATTCCCCAGTAATAATTTGGTGTTCAGCCTTCCTAGCTTTGGCCAACAATCACCTCTAGCTCAGGTACATACTTGAGTTGTAAAAGGTAGCAACCTTACCCACACCAGATCAGACATCCATCATTCACGGCCTTATCTACACAGCCCTTCTTCCAACATATGGCACACATTAGTCTGTAAATAAAAAATCCCCTGGAAAATTGAATGTTGGGGTACTTATAAAATTTTCACAAGTTAGGGGGCACTTGCTACTTAAAAGGTTGAGAAACACTGTGTTAGATGACCCATCTGCTTCCAGGGGCCATGAAACACTGTGTGTGAGAGACCCAAGCTCTTTAGAAATCAATTAACCCCTGCTGCCCAGCTTGAACCATACTACTGCAGATAAGTCAATGCCCACAAAACAGACCTTTAAATATCATTTCTAAGCCAACAACCACAAGGTATTATACAAACATTTGTGAAAATCCTGGTGCTTGCTTTCAAAACAACCACAACAAAGGACTAGCCTTAGAACACAAGATAATTTTTTCATCCAGTCTTCTGGCCTTCTATCCTTGATTGATGCTAAAATACACTCGTCTAACCCAACTGCCAGTCAGCAGATCAGTTATTTTGGCCCAGAGGCCTATCACTGATATCCAGTCTCAGATCATTCATAAAAGCTGTAAATCATTTTCCATTTACCCCTCCTCCCCCAAGACCATCTAACACATGTTTTGATTTGTTTGGTTTGTTTGTTTTTTATTATCAACCAATTTGAGGTACACCATAAAACAGGTCGATAACAAAACAGTTACAAGTATACAAAATTTGAGAATCAGGCCCCAAGGCAATTAAAAATCTTAATTTTTTCTCCTTCTAGTTGTTCAAGTTTGAGAACATAGGAGCTAAAAGTTGTTAGTTTTGTTTTAAGGAAAGCTCATTCTCATCTAATTGCATCACTTCAGAGTCGAAATTTGAAGAGGGGAAAAAACAGGATCATAACTACATTAAGTAAAAATCATGAATTGGCAATAACGAAAACATTAAAAAAAACCCCACAACCTCAAAATGGTCTGCAGCTAATGGTACAAGATAATTCTGCATTAATTCTATCATTCATTTAAAAAGCCACAGAGACCTGAGAAAGGGCTGTTTATACCTGAAGGCTTATTTTGTTTAACTTCTCTCCCAACTAATACAGATGGTCCAAAACAAAAAACACCCTTATCTTGTACATGTTCTGGACCACCACGGCTACAACAACACTAACCCCAAGAATTTAAAATTTGCTTTAAACTACCAATGAACACTACATCAAGTTTGGCGGCCTGGCTGAAGAAATTGCCAAGGCTCCTCCTAACCGTACCAGATCTTGGGAGGGATCACAAAAATACCTAGAATTACTGGCAACAAAGAAAGACTTGCATATTTCTAGAACTGTTTTGAATTAACGACTTCTAAACACAGAAAATAGAAGAAACTTTTATACCAACTTTTTGAGTTAGTCTAATAAAAGATATCAGATTTACCCAAAGAACCTTGTCTACATAGAGGAAGCATCATTTGAATCTAGAGACTGACACACAAACATTTTTCCCCTCATTTCTCTCTGAACAGAGATTTACTTTTTCCAACTTACAGTACCCAGTGATTTTGCAGAATCTAACACTAGAAGTTGCAGTCGCATTTAAGTAAGTCTCACTTGTCTTCTCCAGGAAGCCACATCGTGTTTTAGTGCACATAACAGCCACCTCTGAGTCAAGAGTTTGTCAGTGGGAATCACCTAAGGTTGCAGCAGCAGAATGAACTAATAATATAGGCTTATATATTGTAAACAAACTTTAAAAAAGGATCAACATACTTCAAAAATGGATTCTCCTTTAAAAAGGAGAAAAAAGGTAGGAAACTGGCTTTTCCCTTGCTGGTTAGCAGAACTCCAGCCTGCAAGGGGCTGCTTGCCCTCCCCTCCCACACACCTACTCCCCACCCCACACACTGGGGGGGTTGGGGTGGGGGGCAGCAGATCAGGAGTGAGGGGCACTGGGTCAGGATTGGCCAATGTTTACAAATGGGTCCTAGTACAAAAAAAAAAAGTTGAGAATCACTGTCCTAAAAGAAAAAACGTGCGTCTCTTCTGCCATCTCATCTTCAGCAGGATGATCAGGTTTCACAAAGTTCAAATATCAATATTTTTCTTACCAATTTCATAAAACAACTAGATTCTTTAAGTCAGCAAATGCTCCCTGCAATAGTGGTCACACTGATTTTTCTGAGAAAGACCATTTTCCCAAGCATGCTCCTTTATGCTCCTTGGCTGCACCAGACAGAGTTCACACATTTATTTAATGCAGCCAAACATCCATGGGGGTGCATTTTTGGTGGAATATTTCCCAGAATTGCTGCCTTTTGTTGCTGCCCAAATTTTAACAGCTCAAATTTACTGGGGTAGTACATTTGTTCCATCACAGCTATAAGCAAAGTAACAGTTTGGTTTCTAATATACTATGCTGAACCTTGGAGCTAGTCATATCAGATACTTCAGTTTACAAGGTCTCTGAATCTTGCATTTAATGCAAGATGCTTTATTAGTTCCTGCCCCACATTAAATATATGCAACAGAACTGCCATTGGTACCAGGAGAAACATTCAGAACTTGTGAGTGACTACATACTAAGGAAGCTTGCATTTGAAGTTTGTCTTCTTTCCCATGATAACACGCTTTCACATGGAAACATCATTTATAGATCTGCACACATCTGCAAAGCCTCAAGTGCCTGTCCTTCTTTCTAAGCAAAGAAATGGGATGGTGCCTTGAAGTAAAAGCCACCAAACTTTACAGCAGGCACACAAACCCTAAGAATGGCAACTGCCACAGCTGACAGTTCATCCAAAGAAGACAACAAAGTACTCTCTACTAGTGGTACATGAGTACAGAAAGAGATGCATCAAAACTAATGAGAGCTTTTAGAACTGCTAGAAAAGAAAAAAAAAAAAACCACTGGTCACACCTTTGCAAAATAAGTGTACCAATTTACACCATAGGCCAAATATCCTGCAAGGGAAAAAAAAAGTAATATCTAAAGAACAGCAGCTACTTATTTAAAGCCCCAGTGAAAAATAGGTCTAATAACAGAACTGCCTTAGTAATTTATTTGAAAAATAATCATGAAAGGAATATTATTTCAGTGGCCTCAGAGTGCAAAGGGAAAAAGCTTAATGCCTGAAGTAGCTCAAGAAGCACCTAGTGATAAATTTATCATACATTACTATTTTCCTAGTCACAGGAACTGGATTAAATGAAAAGCAACTAACATAAGGTCAGGCTAGGACACTGAACTTTCAGAAATAAGAAACACTGAAGCATTTTCACCAAGCTGCACTCCATCAGAGCTGGCAGGTCAGGGGGACTTGAGCTTCTAAGTCACTTAGGCTCCTAGGGCACCCTACATGCTCCAGGGTGGCAGGGAGGGGGGACTGCTTTAATTAAAAGCAGCTCTGAAAGCTGCTCTAATTAAAGCACCTGCAACATCATGTGTATTCAGCATCCCACGCTTCAAAAAGACCTTTAAAGTGCTACCACCGTCATTTTGAAGCATGGGGATGCTGAATACATGACACCAAAGCTGCTAAAGCATACTACGTAGCATGCTCCAGACTCGATTAATTAAGTCTTCTCCGACTCATGCCAATTAGCATGCATCGGAACAGACATCCAGCACATGTATAGGTGCCCCTAGATATGGATTTAGGGTTTGTAAAATTGGGGGGGGCAGAGAAAAAAAACAAAAACACCAAGAAAAAACCCCAGCCCATTTTATAAAAATAGTTTACAATTTGTCCTCATTGTTAACTGTAAAGCAACTTTGTTTAAATGAGAGATCAGTTTAATAAAAACAACAACATACAATTTTAACCCTTTACCCTGAGACCACTTAGCCACATGCTTATCTTTAAGCATTAGCTCCTTATCGATTCACGTGAATAAAGTTACGTATCCCGCCTGCATCACACATCCCCCGACTTTACCTATGGCAAGCGTGCTCTTGGGGCACTGTGCATAGTAGTTGTGCGGGAAGGTTAAGTTAGACAAACACTTACTGGATGGTTTAGATTGGGATGATCCTGCCTTGGACAGAGGGGTTGGACTATATCAGTCTCTCTCAGCCCCAGAGGTCACAACCCAAAAGTGTCACAAGAATATTTGAAAGGGTTGCAAACAGTCACAAAAAATATGCTCCAGCCTACAAGGAGCTGCCTGGGGCGAATGGAGGCAGCCGGTGCCACGTGCACCTGAGGGCACACATGCACATGGCTGGCATCCAGCCAGGCAGGGTGGTGGGAGCAGCCCCAGCAACTGGATGCAGGTAAGTCTATGGGGAGTGAGAGTTAGGGCCAGGGCTTCGGGACTGGGAGATGGGGGGGGGGGAGGGGGGAGGGGGCAGAAGGTGCAGGGCCTGGAGGCACCTGCCCCTCCAGCAGAAGGGGCCAGGGGGGGCCTTCGAGGGTGGCAAGGAGCTGCATGGTGGTGCCACGGCTGATGTCCGTGCTCAAAGGGGCACAGCAGCTAGAAGATGCTGCCTAGGGGAGGGTGCAGGGCAGGAGGGGTTGTGTCCTCAAATTCTGGGAAGGGTGGAATGACAACTGGAAAGAAAAATTAAAAAAAAAAAAACAACTGTGTAGTCTGCATCTGAAAGAAAGAAATACCTTAACTACTCTGCAATGCCCTAGTGTCTGCATATGTACAGAATATAATCCTTTTATTCCTTCATTTTCACAGCTGTTTTAAGACTGCTAATACCATCCACAACTATTTTAACTGATTTAGGGGGACCTTGGTCTGCTGTGAAAGTAATGGTCTCTCCAGAAACTAGTGTTTTCTGGTCCCAAGAAGACACCTAATATTGACCCACAAAGACTGAACCAAAGTTCATATTCAGCTTGCACCTGAACCAGCTACAAGAGGACAGCGTGGCAGGAGCAGAGATTTTTAGCCTAAAACCCAGTTTCATGTGGTGCCAGATGTGCACAAGAGGTGAACTGGACAAAACAAAAGCCCTGTCTGGAAAAGTTACACTTCAAAAGAGACTTTTGGTTACAGCAAGAAGTCAAACAAAAGCTGCCAAAATGCACAAAATAAAGAGTGAGCTGCAGGAGTTTTCTTTTTAAGACAAAAAGGAAGAGCTGCAGGTAGAAAATTGTCATAGTGCAAGTTAAAGATCATTCCAAACATGCTGGGTGGCATTTCACAAGTCATTAAGTCAGGAATGGGCAACAGCATCAGTTAGACAAAAAGCCAGACTTGAACAGAAAAAAAGCGTGTAAGAAGTTTATTTAAAAACCGCCTCCCACCTTGATTTAAAATCTGCAAGCACACCAACAATTTTCAAAATTCGTTAAACATAGTATACGCAGACCAACGGATCATTCATAAAAGTGCTGTGGCAGTCACAAAGGTTAGCTTTTGCTGAAAGAAATATGCAAGGTATCCAGATGAAACTGGCTATAAGTTCATAAAGGAAAATTTTAAGAACAGCTCCAGGCTCTCAAGAAGCTACAGTAAGGCTGCACTTAGGATATTGCAAGTTCATTACCAGTCTTTCATTAACTAGGTTGTTAAAGAGAAATTAACCTGCCATTTCAGTTCTCCAGAGCTTGCCTCAATGACTCATGTGCATCATACAATTTGTAAGAAGGCTTTCAAATGAAGCAGAACAATCTGTACAGGATAATAAGATTCAAGCTGGAGGTACCCAAACCCAGAATTTTGTAAAACATTAAAATAATGCATTCCTTTTGCTAGATACTTCTCTTTGATGGAGTTCTCAGGCTGGCTATTGCACATTGTATCACTGAAGAGAGACTCTCTCAAAAGACCTCTTTAAAAGATACCCCATACAGGATCTTGGTGGCCACGTGAAATTCTCAAAAATTTACAGCCATGCGTAGCAAGCACAAGAACAAACAAAAGCGTGTAACCTTTCTTTAAACTGCCACTGAAGCGACATCCTTCATTCCACCACACACTGACTTACCATCGTTGGATGAAAATGGCAAGAGAAGAGTGCTTTTATTGAGACAGCTTACACGTGAACAAAGTGACACCTGCTTAAATCTGAGAAGTAAGAAGTGGTGGCGTTTACCTGCTTTAGGCAAACAGAAAGAAAAATTAAAGCCTAGCAGATGAATTGCACCCGCATTTTCACTGTGGTCTCCCATTCTGACATGAAGAAATCAGCCAAACGGACATCACGAAAACGCCGAGATCCAACTCGCCAGCGCCCGTTTGGTCGGGTTTATCAAGAGCTGCCCTGTCCGTTTGTGAGGTTGAACACTAACTACAACCCCTGGCCTCAAGTACACACCTGCGATACCATCTCGGCAGACAAATAAAGGCAACGTTCATTAAACAGCATTAACCATTACTCCTGCATACCGAGCTACCCGGGCGCAGCACCGCTCATGCCCCTGGTTACCATCTAGCTCGCTCAAGCGTCCCCTACGCTAATGCCTTTGGGGAAGAAAGAGGGTGACCTAGGTCGTAGCTTTAGAGATCTAATAACGAGCAAATGAGCAGGGCGGCAGTGCACTTTAGCAAAACCATTCCAGTTTATTGGCCTTTAATAGTCCTGCCAGCCTGATAAAGGCAGCCGGCCCCGCACCAGCCCTGCTCCCACGTCTCAACCAGGAACTGGGGAGCGGCGGGCCAGGGAAGCCAAGCGCCCGGCAATGCAGGGGCGCCGCGAGCTGGCGGGAGGCGGGCGACCCCTTCCTTCCCCGCGGGCTGCAGCCCCCGCCTCGTGCCAGGGCGAGAGGCAGCCGCCGCCGCCTGCCGGGACCTACCAGGTAATCCATGTACCAGGGCGAGGGCTGGGCTGGGCTGGGCTGGGCTCGGCTCGTGCCGGCGCGGGCAGCGGGCAGCGGCTGTGCGGCGCGGGGGGCGGGCTCCGGCGCTGTCCCTGCCCGCACTGAGCCACCCGGCCCGGCCGCCGCCCGCAGCGCCGCTGCTCCAGGAACGGGCGCGTTTCCCCCGCGCGTCACCATCAGCTGATCGCACACGTGGGCCGCGGCCCGAGCCTCTTAAAGGCGCCCGCGAGCTGCGGCTCCGCTTGGCCCGGCCCGGCCCGGCCCGGCCCGCTCCGCTCCGCTCCGCTCCGCTAGCCCCCGAGCGCACGGGGGAGGCGCCGGGGCTGGGGCCGCATGCCCGCGGGGCCCCTAGCCCAGCCCAGCCCAGCCCGCCCGCCCGCCCCGGCGGCGGCGCCGCCCCCCCTCCCTTGTGTGGGGCCCGAGACCCGCTGAGGTGCTCTGCTTGGGCCCGGCTGGGCTAGCTAGGGGGCCGGCGCGTCTCTGCAGGACGTGGTGTGAAGGAAAGCAGCGGCCACCTCCTCCACCTCTTGTACGGCGCCCGATGCAGAAGCCCCCGTCCTGGCAGAGGAGTAGGCTGGGGAGGAGCCCTCAAGCAGGGCAGGCCCAAGGTGTGGCTCGGGCATCAGGGAGGACACAGGTGCCCCTGGGGAAACCTCCCTCTGGGAAGGGCAGGTGCCCCGCACACTTTAAGCGACTCCAGGGTTAGGCAGCCTCTGAGCCCACAGCTTCACCCCTAGGCTTTGAGTTCCCGAGTCTTTTGTGGCTCTAGCCCTTCTTCTTTGTCGGAGCCAATATGGCATCTGGTTCCTCCATCAGTACAGAAATGTGACCTAAAGATACAGGACTAATTTACAGAATTGCAACTGGCGAATGGAAAGATCAGAGCCAGGAGGTCTAAAACAGGGCAGGGGCAGGGCTCTGCGCGTCAAGGCTGGGATCAGGCAGGAAGGAGCAGGGCAGGAACAAGGCTGTAGTGGGGCAGGAGCGAGAGAGAGGTCCAGAAGCACACACACAGGAGCACTGTTGCTGGGACAAGTCCCACAAGAAGTACAAAGTGGGTTTTATGGTCCCCCTCTCAAGGGCTTGTTCCTCCAGGTCACCTGACTCCTCCTCAGTGTCCTCATGGGAGGCACCCGGCTGGACTGGGGCTAGCATCTGACCAGCTGCCGTCTAGTTTGGCTGGTTTGAGTCGCATAATAAACCCAGAGATTTCAACTAGGAATCCACAGTATTAGACCACAACAGGCCAGAATGTTGTTTTGTTTTGTTTTTAATTCCTTGCAATAGAAGAATTTCTCCATTATTTTTCTGTAGTCCAAAAACAAGTGAAAACTAAGATCTGAGATTTTATGAAGTGTCTCTCAAGTCAAAAAGGTAGAGAACCACTACAGTAAAGTCCTAGTACATAGCCAATTCCCTAATACAGCATCTGTGATGATCTAAATGTGGAAATGTCCAAATACCACAGAAATAATTACAAGAAAAACTGAGGGGAAATAAATAAGAAGTGATCATGCTTAACAGTTTAGGAAAAAGAAAGGGGGAGAGAAAGAGCATCCAACTGCAAAGTGGCTACTCTAAATTTGGCAGTACCTTTATAAGAAGTTTCTACCCAAGTCACAATGTGGTTTTAGACCACTCAGAGGCACAATAGATATCAAGCTTTGTTGCTAGACAGCTGCAGGAAAAGTGTCGCAAGCAACACAGAAATCGATACATAGGTCAATAAAGGCTAAGGCCTTTGATTCATTCAGAGAAGCTCTATGGAAGATCCTGGTGAGATTCGGATGCCATCCAAGGTTTGTTACTATTACAAGACTCCTTCATGACAACATGACAGCAACTGTCCTAAGCAATAGTTTGAAAACTGACTCCTTTACTATTAAAACTGGAGTTGTCAAGCCAGGATGTGTGATCGCACCAACACACTTTTCCATCTATATTGCAGCTATTTTGCATCTGATTGCTGACAGACTTCCATCTGAAGACAACATCCAATATCACGTGCATGAGAATTGCTTTAACTACAACTGGTCACATTGCAAATCCAAGGTAACCAATGCCTCCGTTACTTCAATACGCTGACAATTTTCTAATGTGTGCTTGCACAGTTGAAAAGCTCCAGGGCACTCTTGATTGCTTCTTTGAAGCATATGAAACACTTGGACTTAGTCAACTTCACATAAACCAAGATACTTTGCCAACCCATGCCAAACCAACCAACTGTTCCTTCATACATTACAATTAGAGGGCAATCCTTGGAGAATGTTGAGCATTTCCCCTACCTGGGTAGCTACTTTTCCCAAAAAGTAAACAGAGATTACAATATTCAACACCAGGTTAAATCTACCATTGCTGCCTTTGGACATCTCTGAAATTGTGTCTTCAATGGTCATACCATCAGGACCCAAAGCTGTCATCCCTACCCCATTGTATGGGTGTGAGACTTGGATGATGTATTGAAAACACCGGAAAGCTTTGGGATGTTGCCATCAACAATGTCTTCAGAAAATCGTCCATATCAACTGGAAGGACAAAAGAATGAACACCAGTATTCTGGCTCAAGCAAACTCCCCGCATTGAAGCCATGAATATACAGCACCAACTTTGCTAGAGAGGACATGTCAGAACGATGCCTGACAACTGGCTCCCAAAACAAGTCCTATACTCCCAACTCACCAATGATCACCACTCCAAAGGTGGGTAAAAGGAAAGATTCAAGGACACTTTGAAGGCCAATCAGAAAAAATGCAATATTAATATCAATACCTGGGAGACTCAAGCACTGAATCATCTCCCAATGACACCGTGGTATATGACAAGGCATTGATCATTTTGAGCAAAGTCACCTCACTTTGGAGGTGGATAGATGAGAGAGACAAAGGGAAAGGGCTTGGAAGAACTCAACCTCACCAGGTTCTTCTCCTAGAACTATTTGCTACGTCTTCAATAAAATATGTGGATCTCAGATTTGCCCACTCAGTCATCTTTGAATCAAGGAACCGACAATGATGCCAACTTCAGATAGGACAGAGGTATAACTGGGGGAACCTTAATTTTAAAAAGTTAGATACCTTTTGACTTTAAATGACTCAAGGGTTAGGCACCAGCTGAGCAGAGATTTTGAGCACTGTAGCTTTGCACTCGAGTGTGTCCACAAAAGGAATGTTTATGTCAGTAATGTGACAGGCAATATAGATGAGGTGCGTATTTCATCTGGATAATAACTTACTCTATAAGTAATTATCATGTATAGTGAATTGAGTTAAGGGTATCCGAATCTGACCAGTTTCTTTTTACAGAAATACAAAGTATTTTTTGCTTGATGAGGAAATCCCAGCAACTGCAGACTATGCTAGAGATGTCCATTCAGGAGAGAGAGAGAGCGTGTATGTATGTATATAAATTAGGGCTGTCAATCGCAGTTAACTTACAGGATCAAGGCAAAAACAAATTAACCCATTTATTTTTTTAATTGTGTAAATTGCAAACATTGTTTTGACCAGGGGAGCAGACCAGCTGGAACCCATGTGCACAGCCCTGACCCAATGCCTGCTCCAGACACCCGCCCATGCTGAGCAGTGGCAGCAGCTGGACAGAAGCTGCTATTTGATACGAGGGAAAGTGGCCCACCCCGTCATCGCTACCGGGCCCTTCTTGTTGCAGTCGCCTAAAGTCTGCACCTGGGCTGCTCTGTGGGTCCTCTCTGTTGCCATCACTGCCGCCTCTGGGCCGTGATGCGGTGGCAGTGCAGAGGAGCTGCAGGGCAGCTGCAGAAAGAAGGGCCCAGCAGCGGTGAGGGGAAGGGGCCGTTTTTCCTCCGCGCTAAGCGGCTGCTCCTGCCTGGCCACTGCCACTGCTCAGCGTAGGCAGGTGAGTCTGGAGCAAGCACAGGGTGGGCCAGGGTTGGGGATGTTTGCATGGGTTCCAGCTGATCCGCTCCAGCCAGGGCAAGTCCAAGGCGGGCTGGGATCAGGGCTACAGCTGTGCACTGTAGCTGGTGGCAAGGAGGACCTGCAGGGTGCACAGGGCTCCAGGCTGTTGGGTGGGGGGTGCTGACTATCGTTTAATTGTACAATTAAAATGGCAATTAATTGTTACTATTTTTTAATCTCACAATTAATTGTGATTAATGTATTTTAATCATTTGTCAACCCTAATATAAATATATATATATTTTAAAGGACAAGTTATTCACTTTCCAGGGAGGTCCAGTTTTAGGACAAAAACTAACACTGACTCCATTCTACTCATCACTCACTGTGAAAATGAACATCTGATTCTCCTCTGCTGGGTAGCAGATTAAACTGAAATTAGGCAGGCACAAGTAGTATCATTTGCTTCAGATGTTCCATGCCGCTAGGATATCTGCTAATTTTAGCATTCTAACAATCTGTTCTGCAGAGTGGGAGAAGGAATGCAAGATTGGCCCTTCCCATTATTCAATATCCTGGCTTTTTTTCTCCCCTGTTAATCAGGAAATACTCTTTCTTGATACTATGAACAGTAGAAGAGAGAGTGGTAGGTAGAGCTGTAGCAGACCTCTCTTTAAATAATGTACAGTAAACTAGAAGGAGCAGCAGACACTGCAAATAAAACTCATGGGCATGTAAATTCCTTTTGAGGATCAGGCCTGAGAGATTGGAGACAGAGTGGTTTTCTTGTGAGAAATGTGCCCCCACAGGTAGTTGGGTATTCTTGTCTGTAATAGATTCTGGTGTGCAGTTTGTGGGGATACTAGAGATATTTTGGCAGGTTTTGCCAGTGGTGATGCGTAGTGGGTGCATGTGCTGGTGCACCCCCTGACTGGCCACGCTCCCTCCTCGCCACCCCACCCTGAGTTGGTGGGATTGGCCGCTGGGGGGACCCCTGCCCCCGGCACCGATTGGTCAGGGGGGGCATGCCCCCCCCCCCCCACTAAGGCGGCACCCATCGCCCATGGGTTTTGCATTTCTTGTCATGGCATGGCCTGGATCCATTCAGTGTGTTTTAAGCTGTAGGAAGTTGGCTTCTGACAATGAGGTTAGCAAGGTTCAGTGCTTGCTTGAATTTACAAACCACTTTTCACAGAAGGGCCTATGAACTTTACTTCATCAACCTCCTAGATACAGGAACTTATGGACTCAATATAGACATTGGATTTATGACACTATAACCTGCCAGGCATCTGACTCCCCAGGTAGCAGGTACCTCTCCACTTTTACCTGCTACATCCCCCTTCCAGCCCTGCATCCCCTGCCTGTCTCTCACCCCTGACACCTCCATTTCCATTTTCACTGACTGGCTTCCTTGCCTGCATTGTGTGCCAGTCTCTGGCTTCACTATTCCTCCCATCCAGGAAGAGCACACACACACCAGCTAGATGTTTCCTCAGCCTGACAAAGGGTTTTTAAACCTGAAAGCTTGCAAAGAAGAATTTCTCCAACTATTCAGTTAATCTAATGAAAGATATCAGATTGACCCTAAGAACCTTGTCTGGGTTATGTCCTTAGACCAACCCGGCTACAACCTATGCCCTTTAACACACACAAGTGACACAAGTTTTGCTTTCAGCAGTTTGAGGTGCAGTTTCACAGAAACCCCTACACCACTCTGCCTGAAACCTGGCAGGCATCATGCCCGCACAAGGGAATATGTAGGTGACAGGACAAGTGCTAATGAGGGCAGCCATTTAATGCCCCACTCTCAGAGCTTGAGGCAGCAGTTTAGTTTCTCACCAGCCAGCAGGGGAAGAACATCTCCCTACTGAGCTCCTGTGCCAGGAAGAACTTGGAGGTATAACGGTTGGGGCTATATGAGGAGGAGGAGGCCCCACATTATCCTGGACATGACCTAAAACTGCACCCTGCCAGGGTAGGGAGGCCTGGGTAGGGCTGCTGGTGGTGTGGCAGCCCCAGGAAATGCCAGGACCACAAACCTCCCTGGTGAAAGGCAGATAGGAGGCACCTGATAACCTCCCACCACCTCACAGTCCTGGCTGGGGAAAGCCCAGATCTGTAAGATCTTTGAGAGGCCTGAGGCTTACTGGTTGCAGTGGAATTGAGAGGGTGAGAACAGAGGCTACCATCCCTGCAATTTTCATCCTGCTGCGCCTAAACATACACACAAAGTCACACGTCACGAGTTTTGCTTTGAACAGTTTGAGGTGCAGTTTCCCAGAAACCCCTGCACCTATCTTCTTGAAACCTGGCAGACTTCACGGCCTCAGAAGGAGCTACCGTTTCCGCTGTTTTCATCAAAATCTGCCAAAAAATGACAAAGTTATAGGTATTTTAGTGATTCTCCATTATAGTCTATGGCTGAATCACCAAATCTCTCCGAATCAGCACCAAATCTTCCAAAGCTGATTCAGCCAAATTGATTCAGGACAGCAATCCAAATCTCTGAATTGAATCACTGTCCTCCAAATTGACCGAATTCAAATGTGAATCAAATACTTCCCTATTCGCACAGGCCTAATAAATACCGTACTATTTGGATAAAAATCCACTTTTGGGCTATGACTGCAGAAGTCATCTTCAAGGCACAGCAGGTGCCCCAAATAACATCATCCTGGAATATGTGGAAGTGGAGGGCTGTATTTTCATACATACCACTTTCTAAATGGGTTCCACTGGGGCTACTCAGCACTACATACAAAATCAGAACTAGCCACACTGAATAAATACACACTGGGTGAATGCACAGAGGGGAGAGAGGTCCCTGCCTCTCTCTCTCTCTCTCTCTCTCTCCCTTGGGGGCAGGCATAATTTTAGGGCCAGATTTTCCAGGGTATTTAAGCATCTAAAATGCAGGTGGGCACCTAACAGGATTTTCAAAAGTACGTACCTCCCATTGAATTTAACATAGTAATATGCTTGAATGTACTAGTTCTTTCCTGGATGAGATGGACATACTTATGTGTTCTAAAGACCCTGCTTGTTCTGTTGATTTCTGCTTTAGCTCCTGGTTTGGCCATCAGGCAAATGAAAAGGAATCCACTTGTCCTCCTGTTAAGTGATCGGCCAGTATCCTATCCTTGTACAATGGTCAAGTTACACAAATACAATATGGTCGCCATTCCAGAAAACAGCATAACACAGTGATGGTAGAAATCTCTTCATGCCCTAAGCAATGCAGATTCCAAATACACGTGTAAGTTGCTGTATATTTGCAGTGTCCAATCAGATCTTAGAGTAGTTCTGCTCTGAAAAGAGACTGTTAAAGGGTCTCATGGGGTCCAATGTTTATTGTCTGAAAAATTTCAGCAACAGATCTCCCTAGCTTACAAGTAAAAAGATTTGGGGGGGGGTCTGTAACTGATAGCCCTGTGTAACAGGGCCCTGCCCTGTTACTAGGGGTTTAGGGGAGTCTGAACATCTCCACAGCTCAGAAGCACTTCTGCACACCCCAGACCTAGGAGAACTCACCGGAGGATGGGGAACCAGGTCCTGGGATGTAGTGAGTCCCACAGCAAGAGAGATGACAGGTGTGGGGAATGAGAGAAAATTAGTCACATGAGCCCTGAGTGGGAAGGATAAAAGACACTGAAAGCAACCTCAAAGGGCTGCACGTGGCCCAGGGAGCAGGTTGGCTGGCTGGACTCTCTCCCCCCCCCCCCCCCCCCCCCCCCGTGTTTCCTTGCTTGATCATTTGCTTTCTTGTATAAGCCTGCAGGCTCTGCAAAGCCTCTGAAAGATAAGAGGCAGCCAAGGGGTGAAGCCTGGAAGACAGCTAAGTGCTAACTTATTTGTTTAACTTCTTTTGTTTGTTTTGCATTGCTAAGAAGCCTGGGGTGGCCTCTGGGTATTATCCACTAGCCTGGCTGCAGCAGAGCCAAGAGCCCTGCACAGTGGGTCCTTGGCCAAAGCCAGCAGCAAAAGTAAAACTGGTTAGCTCAACTAGCTTGACCAAACACCCTGTTGTGATCTGCCCATAGGAGCCTACACCCTACAACTACACTTGGGGTACAAGAGTCAAAATGCATTTTTTTGGCTCACAACCAACAGTAAGAAGTTCTGCACTCAGGAACAGCTTACTATTTGATAGACGATGCATGAGCCAGAAAACCTTCCAGTTCCTCCTCCTCCCGTGCTAGTAGGAATTCTGCAGATCTAACAAAAATAAAATCTACTTCTGAGTGACTGAACTTACTAAAAATAATGCTAAACTGACCTAGAAGGTGGCACCTTTACAGGTGAGAACTATACTTGGTGGCATAATTATGATTGCTGCCACACACAAACTGTATTTTGGTGCTAATAGCAGAACAATTGGTGAAAACAGTTCTAAAATCAAATTTTCAAAACCTTTTTAAGTTTCCTATTGATAACTAGTTTCTGATTAATGTTAAGATTTTTCCACCATAAACTTGCCATTAAAAAATCAAAAACTTTCTTTAAGAAAGCATAACTGCATTAGTTTATCTTCAAAATATTAGTTAACCAGCATGTGGAACAAATGTCTTCTCTGGGACATTGCCTACCCCTGGAATCCTTATTTTGGCAAAATCTATCTTTGACCTAAGAGCTGATTAGCTAAAAAGTTTAAGCTCTAATGCAAAAGCTACAAGTGTACATGCTTATATTTTCAAAAATCCTGTCACTGCAGTGGGACTAAAATGGAATTAGAGCCTCTAGAATATGCAGTTAATAGCCAAAGAGAGCTCAGATGCTTGAAGGGTTCTGTTTATTGAACACCCTGAGGAGTACTCTGAATCAAATTAGGCAAAGATGAGACTTTCTGATAATACATAAAAAGAAAGTCTCTAAAACTACTGATTTCTACTTTTAGTTCCAGAAGTTATGAAGATTCATTACATGAATGAAAGATCAGAGGGAAAAAAAATCAACTTGCAGGATCAAGAAGAATTTTATCCTTGTCTTTGCTTCCCACCACTGCTTATGCATTTTACAATAGACAGTCACGGATTAAAAAACAAAACACAAAAACAAAAAAATGTCCAGCATCAGGCTAGACCCCCGGACTTTCCCCACCTAGGGGAAATGCCATAATCATTACACTGAACAGGATGCATATTCACTTTTGCTTTTTCTTCTGGCCACATGATGTTTCCATTTTAGTCTATGCAGTGGCTCAGCTTCAGTGGGAGTGTTAGAGAGTGCTTCCACCTAGCTTGTTCTTCTGTGCTTTCCCCTAGGCTCACCACTGAGACACTCTCCTCGGATGTGGGAGAACTGTATTTAAAAACCCTCAGGATGGGGTCGGGAGCCTAGAAACCAGGTTGCCCATGTCATGGGCAATTGCTATGATCATTAGGCAAAAGATGGCCACCACCACATAGTAATCTGAATTTCCTATCCTCAGATGTGACAGTCTCAGAAGTGAAATTAGGTGTTACGAATCACAAGTGGAAAGAGAAATGTAATAGATATCTTGAGGCTGTAGCATTTCCCATTGGCTTCTTTTAAGTACCTCTGGACATCTTGAACTGCTCTTTGGAAGCGCACACTACTCCCCATTCTCTGTAGAGCACCTAGACACAAACCTAAATGACTCTTAGTGATTCATTGCACTAAAGTGACAGTGAATGCCATAACTAATATGATCAAACAACCCTGTTTACATGCTTCAGATCCAGAAGTTGACTGGTGAGATCACTTCTGAGCTCACTCCCAGTGGCCACTGACATGCACACCAGACCTTGAGGGCCCAGAGCAGCCTCTTAAAAGTATTTCTCAGCTTGGAGCACATCTCAAGCAGGCCCCACTCACCCACATCTATAGCCCTTCATTTCTGGACTTGCTACCGCCATGGTATAGACAAGCTCCTAGGCATCTCTGAAACCTCTCAGGGATGCTAGAATTAGATTCCTTTAAATCTCCTTCCTAGGACAGGCACTCAAACATTAGGCATTGTTTAGGCACTGAGAAAATGTGAATCGAGTACCCAGCAGAATTAGTTCCTCAAAGACGCAAGCAAGTTACTAATTCAAAAACAGTCTTATTTTCAGGAACAGGGTGAACCAATGTTGTAGCACATGGGTGGGCAGTTATTTGGGCCGGAGGGCCACTTAGGGAGGTTGGGTGAGCTGTCATGGGCTGGATCAACACATCTTCCCTCCCCTTCCCCCTCCCCCCAAAACAGCTCACCAAGATTCCCTAAGTGGCCCTCCAGCCCAAATAATTGCCCATCCCTAGGCAGAAAGAACAAAGGTTAGGAGAACCTAACCTCTGTTGCCCCCTTCTCCCTGCACCCCCTCCCCTGCCCCAAGTCCCTGGCATGCAGCCGGGCTGGTGCCACACTGTCTTCCTGCACACCACTTCAGGCCATAGCTCCTGCTGAACCCGGCTACGTGCCAGGCACTCGGAGTCGGGCAGGAGCCACACCAGCCACTCGAAAGCAGTGCACAGGAACACGATGCGGGACTGGTGCCCGTACTCCTACCAGGTCCCAGCCTGGCAGAGCCTGGATAACCTGGAGCTCCTGGCCCTCTTCCCCCTGCCAGTGGGCAGAACCTCCATCCCCCACCAGCGGGCAGAACCTTACCTATGCCTTGACTCACCAGGCACAGGGCTTTTTTGGGTTTTTTTTTGTTTTTGGGGGTTTTTTTGCAGGCAGGGAGGGAGGGAGGGAGGCACAGGGTTGGAGCAGTGCGCAAACAGCCTTGCTGGGCAGAAGCCTGGCCAGGAGCTCAGTCCCCCCTGCCTTGGAGCTTACGCTGGGGGCAGGGATAGGGCAGACTGGCCAGGAAGGGGAGGGGAGTGGCTGCTGCAGCTGGTTGGGATGGGAAAGAGAGAAGGGAGAGAGGCACCGAAAGCCAGGGCAGCCACAGGCCAGATACAATTCTCCTTCAAGTAGCTGCAGGCCAGGTAAAATCATTTGGCAGGCCGCATCCAGCCCATGGGCTATATTTTGCCCACTTCTGCACTAGACAAATGTTACATGTGGCACTACAAAATGTCCTGCTGCAAAAAAAATCCTTTAAATCAAGGAATATTGTTGTTGCGGATCTGCCATTTTTGTAATGCTACACATGGTGTGCACTTTTGCATGCTTGCTTCCTGTACCACAACAATGCCATTTCTATCATTACAAATTTAACATCTGTCCAGCCTCAGGTTCTTTATTCAGTTTCCTCCAAGACTGCTGAAAAGTTGCAGAGGAAGAATCCACCATAGGAGCACATATGACAGTCATGGAATTCTTTGGGACATCTATAGCATTTTTTGCCTTAACTTAGTTTTGTGGTGTCCTAGTAAAACAGGACTATCAGGGTCAGTTAATAACTCTGGTCTTTTATACATGTGCTCTGGGAGGTGGGGCAGGGGGGACGTGCTTTAATTAGAGCAGCTCTGAGAGCCACTTTAATTAAAGCGCCCAGAGTGTCATGTGTATCAGCGTGCCCGGTCTGAAAAATGGCAGCGGAGGCACTCTAAAGCCTGTCAAATTCTGGGGATGCTGATACAACATGACACTGCAGTCTGCTGGAGGGTGGTAATTACCACACTCCAGAAGACTCAATCAGTTAATCAAGTCTGGTCCACCATGCTGTAATTACAGTGCATTGGAGCAGCCTCAATGCATGTGTATAGGTGCCCATGAGACTCTTGTAGGGGGACACTGTATAAACTACTAAATGCAATTGTGCATATTAGATTAGTGTTTAAACTACAATATCTACAGGAGTTAAAGCTAAGGTATACTTAAGAGGCTTTCTTCATAAAATAAAGCAACTTGTTCCAAAATTTTAAAATAAAGGCCTACTTCAGAAAACAGAGCATTAAGTTTGGTTTCTGAATTTTCATTTTATGAACTATTGTATACATTACTCCAGTAAATGAAGGCCAAAACAAGATTAAGACTCAATTTTTCTAGGTATTGTACTAACAGATGTCTGGCTACATAAACAAATTTATGGATGATTAATACTTAAGTAACAAGAGATCTGTTGATATGTGGTTGGCAAGTTTCTTTTCATAGTGCAAGGTTTAGAAACGTAAAGCATGGTTTATGACTGGAGTTGGTCAGAATATATTCTGGTTTGTTTCTTTCCAGAGGAAAAAATTACTTTTAGTCAAAATTGCAAAAATGTTCAGGGAAAAATCCCCAATGGTTTCTTTGTTTGTTTTTTAAAACCATTATCTTCATTATTATTTTGGCTAAGGCATTTTGACAAAATAATTTCCATGGAAAGCAGACGGTTTTTGCTAACAATTTCACTTACAAAAATTCTGCAAATCAAGATAATTTCAACAGAAATGTTTCAACCATCCCCACATCTGGTTGTTCATAATTCTACTATATTCTGTTAAGTGTTAATTTTTACTGATACAAGGCTCCCAGGCAGCTTTGCAAAGGATGTCAACATAAATTTCCAAATAAAGGTTGGCATCGGTCATGGTCACATCTCGTCCTTTTTCCTCTTTTTAAATATCAACTTTTAAAGAAACGTGAAGTAGCTATGACCAGCAAAGAAGAAAAGATTGTTCTCAATTTGCAAATCTAGAATTGTGGCAGGGCACCTTTGGGTGCCTGTCACTTTAAGGGCAGAGGCAGGCAGCTACCAGGTGCCTGATGAGGGCTGCCACTTTGGAACATGAGGCATATAAAGGCTGTAGTTTGCTGCAGCCAGGGGAGGCAGAAACATCACGTAGCTGAGCTGCAGCAGGAACAACCTTGGAGGTAAAGGTAGGAGCTTATGGGGGTGGTTTGGAGGCTCCTGGTCCTGGGCATGACCTAAAACTGCACCCTGCCAGGGAAGGGTGGCCTGGCTCCTGCTGGCATGGGAGTCCCCAGGAAATGCCAGGCCAGTTACCTCCCCAGTGAAAGGCGAGGAGGGGTGCCTTAACCCCAGCCCCAATCTTTGGATGGGTTTTGGAGGCAGCTAGGGGAGTAGTGGGGCCAGGTATGCTCATGTGTAGGCACCTGAGCCCAGCAGGGATGAGAGATCCCAGAGACCCCAGATGGGGTAGCATGGAGAGCATTGGGAGGCCCCGCACAGAGTAGGGTTGAAGTGTGAGTAGGCCTAAAGGGCCTACTCTCAGACTGGAAGTAATGTTAACCTGGATGCCATCCGCAAGGGAGGAATGGAGCTGTAGATAGCTCCCCCTGGCATCGGGGCATGTAACGGGTAGTCTCCTGTATTTACCATCGGTTTGTAGGAACAGCAAAGTCATAGCAGGCAAGACTGGGCGGATTGCCCCGTAGCAACAGGTGGACAGGCCGACATAAGACCCGGCCCTGAGAGACGCCCCCTGTCACAAGAATATCCAACATGTATAAGATGCATTTATGGTACTTGTTATGCTAATACATTTAGATTTTTATCTTTTTAAATATCAATTACAGTGGAGGTATAGCAGGCCTTCCTTATATTTGAGAGTCCAAGATTATTTAATGATAGTAAAAGCAAAGTACTACAATTGGCGTGGAGTCGCATTTAATTCTACACGCTTAAACTGGAAGGATAACATCTTTTGAAAGAAAACCCAAGTAGGAATATGAGCCTCTTCCGGCTTATGATGTTCTTTCAGTTCTAGAGATGCCACCATGAGGAACAACAGAGTCTCTGTTAAGCATAGCCTGAAGCTTTAGATGTCAAATATCTTAGAAGATATCAACTGTGATCAATTTAAACGAGTAATTATGTGACATAACAGACCCTGCTGTCTTTGACATAAAGAAGTAAAAGTCGTGCTGGGATGGACAGAGGGAGAACACTTGATAGAAGAGTTCCAAGGATCTATAACAGGCAACTCAAGGGTTCAAGAAGATGCTAATAACTTTATATATAGAAAGTCTGCAGTAAACCTGCATGTGACAGACTCTCACTAAAGTCATGTGCTATCAAGATCTAGAAAGACGTGGGAATGGAAAAGAAATGATTAAAAATAGAAAGCAGAGAATAGTTGTGGTAAAAAGAGCTTGGGGAAATGTTAAATGGAGTCCAACAGGGGGTCAGCACTTGAAACTGCTTTGCTTAATTTATGTAAGTGACTTACAGGGGCCAGCTGTAAACCAGTTAAACTTATTAATGACACTTGCTGATGCTGCTCTGCACAAATAAGACTCACTTTTTTGGTAAAAGCATCTGGCATCCTCACAGAAGTAAGCATGTATATACACAATAGACAAATGTGAACAAGCATTAAGGAGGAAGCAAGACTCTGTGATCCAAACCGTACAAAACGTTTACAACCCCTCTTCCTTCAGCAGTTTCTCTCCCACATACACTCTTTGCTGCCCTCCTACACTGACTGAGCTGCAATAAGGCTGTTGCTCAGAGAGCTTGCTGCAAAGGAGGGTGCACTGGAAGGGATGGAGGGTGGGAAAGAAGTAAGATGGAATCTGAAAAGGGAATCACCCTCCCTTTCCCCACTTCCTGCAATGATTGTTTGGCTTCTAGATAGTTTTGCTACAAGAGCAACAGCAGGAAACTTCAAAACAAAGCTTAATGGGCTTGGCAAAGAGAAGCGAGAAGTAATTAGAGGCTAGATTTTCATTTCGGTTACACTGATGTAAATCTGCAGTAACTCCAGTGAATAAGGAAGAACTTAAACCCAAATATCATTACTCTTATTTAAGTTATTTACCACCAAGTTTTACTGCCTCAGCTTGTACAGTACTGTGAGTAGTCTGCCATGCAGTAGTCAAAATAGTTCTAAGTTAAAGAATTGTACTGTTTTGAGAACTGCAACAACAAGAAGAATATGTTACCCAGTGGTTCTAAAGTGACCTATCTGCAGTGGGTGGCTGGTCTCAGATGAGACTCTCAGTAGCAATAGTTGTTTGCTTGAAATGTGCAAATTTATTGAGGTTGAGAGTTGACCCAGTATGGAGGGCAAACTGTTCCTTCAACTAGAAAAGGTCCAGTGAGTGAGGAGCTAGACCAGGTCTTGGAAGCCCCAAGTAAAATTCCGTGCTGTACTACAGAGTTCTTGTGCAAACATGGGCAGCCATTCAGGGCAATAAAGACGTTATTCCCTGTGAAGGGGGAGTTATACAGGAATCCAAAAAAAGATTGCATGTTGACTTGGGGACCTTCTTAAAGCTAGCCAGTAGGAAATGCTAAGCAGAATGGTGCATCTTAAATCCTACCTTCTCTGATAGTTAGGCACCTCCATCTATTCAGGATCCACATGCTCCCCCTACACTGCTTCGTTGAAAGAATTAATCAGGTCTCATTCTTTTCATAGTCATAGTGGAAGTATTGGTGACACTTACATTTTATATTACAGCCTCATTTTTAGAGCACTTGCCCAGGAAGGTGGAAACTGTGTTCAATGCTGACCTCAGGACTTTGTCACAAGTTCCACTTAGGACATGTTAATTGCACCTAAAACACAAGGCTGGGACTGACAATGGAGGCATGGTACAGCAAAGGCTGATGTCACAGTGGGGTGAGGACCGTAAATTGCTCATTATCTCCATGAAGCAGTTCTACAATGGCCATTTCCAGATGAGCAGGGGCGTGCGCTTGCAACGGCACAAATTGCCTTAGTGCATACCACTGCACATACAGCTCATTGCTGCACGATTTGTCCCATAACAGGCAAACTACCTTTGCCCAGCTCCTCCTGACTCTTCACCCAGGGAGACCTGGAGGCTGGGGCCAGCACAGGTGCTGGCCCCAGCAGTCTTACCTGGTGGCATGCTGGAGCAACAGGGGCAGCATGGAGGCCTGGCTGGCAGCCAAAGAATTGCTGTGGACAACCTGGCCTCTGTTTTGGCTGAGACACGCTCATTTCGTTTGCGTTGCACTGCTTTTTGCTCTGGATTTGTTTGGGTTTTTTGCTACCGGGAAATCCCATGACAAAGTCTGTGTGACAAAGCCCACCTCCTAAGAGAATGCCCTAATTAGAAAGCAATAGGAAATTGCCCTAGCCACCAGCCTATGGGCTAGGCAGGGCTGAGAGCACCCTTAACCCTTCCTGTTGAAACCAGACCACTGGACAACAAAGAATGAAAAATACTTGGGGCCTGAAGGAAAATAAGCGAGAAGAAGCCTGGCTAAGTATAGCAGAATGTTGGCCATTGTGCTGGCTGGAATAGGATTGTGTTTAATGACCTAGACACCTAAAAATGGTCATTTAGACATTTGAGAGAAGAAATAGGATAGGGGTCTGGAAATAATGATGGCCAAGTATAAACTATCAGTAGCTAAAACTTCCAAGTTTTGACTTACTGGGTTTCTGTTTCTCAAATGAACAACAACTACCCCTTTAACAAAAAGGACATTGATCCCCACATGAAAAGCTTTGGACAAAAATAGTATGAGACACTCTGATGACAAAGAAGAAGGTGAAGGATAATGTCTATGCAGCAAAATGAAGGTGTAATTGTAGTACATGCTTGTATAGCTACGCTAGCTTAATCTAACTTGCGTAGCTAAAAATAGTACACAGTGGAATGAATTTTAGCATAGGCTAACATGTAGAGCATATATACTGTGTCCCTGGGAAGTTTGAACTCTGGCTGCTTGCATAAGGTAAAGCCCATGGTAATACATCTTCATTGCAATTGTTACCTGTGCTGGCTAAATTATACACCGACCGGTATCCTGCCACACACCACAACTACATCCTCAGTTTATTTTGTAGAAATACCCTTAGGGTCTCTGTTTCACATAAAAATGTGTTTAAGTCTCAGTGATTTGATTGCGCTTAAGTATTTTGTTGCATGGTGTTAAATTTAAGGATGTGCATGTTTTTAATGTTACAGCATGTATTTAAATACTTCACTGAATCAATGCTAAGTAGCAGCATTAGTCTGTAAGTTAAAAAATAACTGAGCTGTAACAGAATATACGTAGAAAGCTACAGCATACTCATAAAAATTCTGGGAATAATATTGGTACAAGAGAAGAATCCTAGTGCAGATAGCCTGAGGATTAGTAACTTTCTTGAAGAAAAAGGAAATATTTAAAAAAAACCCTCATATCAGCTGCAAGTGACAGCTTCCAAAGATCTGTTTAATTTAAAAGCAGTAAATATTTGCAGACAAACTGATCCTTGAGAATAAGTAGACAAGGTAGATAATGTAATACTATTGACAAAACAACAAAACAGGTCATTAGAGAAGCTTGGAAACTAATTATATCTCTTTGAAAGATTTTTCAGGTTTACTTTTAATAGTGATGAAGCATTTTGCAATACTTTTGTATGAAAGATGCTATATATCTAGAGTGAAAGGATGAAGCAGTAACATGCCAAAAAAATCCTGCTGACCAAGTAACTCAATTCATCCCTCTTAGCTAGGATACTGCATGCATTTTTCAACTTCTTAGAAATCTCCAAAGCAGTGCTGTATTAGAAAATAAACAAGAGAACAGGAAAATGTGAAGATGCTCAATACTGGATATTCCTCCCCCTCCAACTGCAAGTATTTTATACACAAAATATTTCTATTTCAAGTCAGTACTAGGAATATTAATAAATGATCTATTATCTTAATGCCATATATCTGCCTCCTGTTCCCTGTGATAGCAAGTCTCAAACACATTCAGATTTGTTAGTATCGGTATTATGAAGTGTGCCTCAATATTGTTGGAGCGACATGAATTGAAAAATTAAAGTTAACAAATTATTTTCTAGAGATGAAATGCTACAGAACCCCCAATTCATACAGTCTACATTACTCTGTTCTTCTGGTCTCATCCAGTGCTCACCCTACTTAACAAACCCAGAACCTAATCATACAGGCTTTTGGTACTGGGCATTGTGGTTTCTACCTAAAGTAGTCTTATTTGTTATAATAATATTGCTCAGAGTAGTAAACACAATACCTTAAAAGAGGCTCTTGCAGCACTGAGTCCTGAGATATAACTGTTTCTCTCTTCCTCAGATGTTTAAAGCTATGGCTGCCTATCTGCCTAGAAAAAAAAAAGTGTGTGTGGGGGGGAATTACATAACTTTGCTTCTTCAAGGGTATATCGCTGGAGTGACTAAGTTCTGACAAATTAATTTATTACAATTGTCATCTTTTTGTAGTTTATTCAGCAAGGTTCTTAACCCTGTGCTGAAATACTACTCAAGTCAATGGAATCTACACTCAAAAACTTTGAGTCAGAGATGTAATTAGTATTATTTTAATTGTTTGTTCCTGTTCTCCCATAAAGGAAATCAACAAAATACAATGGGTCAAAATTCTACTCTTACATTTTATGGAGTTATTCCAATTACATTAGTGTAATTAAGAACAGAGTCTGTCCCTATATCTAAAATTATGTGCCATACAAACTACATTAAAACTACAATCGGTTTCTAAAGACAAGTACTCAAAAGTTCAGAAATGCCACAATTAAAGCTGTCCCTGGAATGCAGGAAGCCGTGTATCATCAATATAACATTGGTAGCAGGTTGTACCAACGACTAGAACAACAAACAACAACTATTTTTGTCTATTTATTTATTTTACTTTAGATTTATATCCCTCCCTATCCAAAAGCCTCAGAGTGGCTTATAGTAACAGATAAATAACCCTAACAGATAAGAAATAACAGTTGATTACCTAAACAGCCCCCCAAAATTTGAGAACTCCAACTCCTCTTCTCCCGCTGCCTGCCCCCACATATACCACTTTTCTCCTTAAATCCTAATACATTATCCTTCTTTTTGGGTTTACGGACTACGCTGGGTATAGCAGATGCAGTGTTTGTTTGGGATGCAGCCCCCACACAGTGCCCCTGTTATTTATTTGTTCATAAAATAAGTCTTATAGATTAGGCATGACTTTAGAATATTCCTCTAATGGTCTCATTAAATGTTATTACTGGTTTTTTTTCAAACCATATATGTATTTACACATTGCTTGAAGTAGTCCCATAGTTCTTTAGTAGTTGTGTGTCAGTGAAGAAGCTAAAGTTTTGTGCCCTTACAAAAATAATTTGTGGGCTTTGGATTGACAGACTTCACACCACTTTGCACCACTTTAGCTGCCCACTCCCATTCCTAGTGAAACGATAGGATTTGTGCTGTTAACTTCCTTGGTACCGGCCACAATATAATCTTCATATTATTGGCCTGATTCAGTGTCCCCTGCAGCCACCGGGAGTCTTCCCATGTTTACAGTTGAACAACCAGACATTTCACTTGCTTTACAAAATAAATGTCTGTTCTTGGCCAAGCAATTCCTGGCTACCTGTTGAGAGTGACAGTCCCCATGGACCAAAGTGCAACAGAACAAAGGGACCATTGGTGCCTGGCGGTAGAGCAGAGCAGAGGCAAAGATCTTAGCCTTCAGGGACAAGATAGCAAGGCATGCTGCATCACTGCTGTGCATCCTTTGAAGGCTAGTTACCTACTAATCCATCCTCATAAGAGATGTATAAGGTGAGGAAGAAAGGTAGCTTGGTTTAAAAACTGTTCAATCAGAAGTAACTGAATTAACTCTAAAATGATTCAGGCGTGTCCACCCAATTATATTTCAGATACCTTTTTACCTGTTCACCTTGCTCTGTTTGACCATGGTGCCGTCTGCTTTTGAAATATATATTGTTCCTTGCAACTCAGCTCATATTAACCCTCTCCAAAACAAGGCTGATCCTCAGTCCATGCAGGAGCTTGCAGTGAGACAATAAAATTCAGTTAGGAGCCAGCCGCTCAAGCCTGAGCTCTGGCATTCTTGTCATCTCTTATACACTAAGGACATGGCACAGAGTGGTCTCAGGACAGGCTGAGATGGCAGACACTGGCTTCAAATCCAGCAATTTGACAATTTTAGTCCAGAGAGCAATGTAGCAGCTGCAGAGGATTACCCTGTAGTAGATTGGATTGGCTTAAATTAAGTCAATTTAAATCACTGATTTAAATGATCAAGCCAAAAGTCCAATTTAAAACATTGATTTCTATTGACCTCCTGTGACAGGTACCCGATCTGGGCCGACCTAAAAACGCAGCCTGCACACCTGTTCCTGGGGGCAACCGCCTGCCTACTCTCCTGCCATGCCTTGTTGTTAATTAATTAATTGGTGTTAATTAGCAGGAGGCTGCCCTTTTCTTGCCCCGCTGCCAGGGGGCGCTATCTGCAGCTCCGTTTCCTAACCTACACCGCAGTCCACACCTCACTGATGGAATAGATGTTCCTCATTATGCCCTTTTGTCCCCTTTGAGCCTCCTCAGTTACGCCGCCCCCTCTGGGACTCCCCCAATAATGCCCCCTCCTCTGGGGCTTCTCGGCAACTGCCCCCTCTCTGGGGCTCCCCGGTAGTGCTACCCCCTCTCCGGGGCTCACCACGCCTGCACTGGGGCTTCTCAGTAGCTGCCCCCTTCTCTGGACTTTTGCCCCCTCTCAGGGCACTCCTCAACACTGCTGTCCCCTCTCTGGGTCTTCTCTGTCAGGCCACACTCTCTCGGGGCCTTCTCTGTGAAGCCGCCCTCTCTGGGCTCAACACGCCCGCACTGGGCTTCTTAATAAGGCCGCCCCTCTCTGGGGCTCACCAGGCCCTCACTGGGGCCTCTTAGTAAATGCCCCCTCTCTGGGGAGTCTCAACTGCCCTTCTCTAGGGCTGGGGTCTATGCACCCCAAACGCTGCACCTTCACTGGTACCGGGGTCCTCACACTCCTCTATGAGTTCCCTATGAGGCCTCCTCCAACCCCTAAGAGCCTCACCCAAACCACCGGTTCTAACAACAACAAAACACAAGCCCTTCGGTTATAATAAAAAACAGAAGCCAACCAGCCCAAACAACATTTGGTCCTACCGGTGACCGTTTAACTCTCAGATGCAGCCCCTGCATCAGGTTTCCCCTCTCTCCCAGGGCAGAGAGCTCCTTCCTCTTTGGTAGCTGGCAGGGAACTGCCTCTAGCCCCAGCCCCTAGGGTTTATAAGGGAGCCAGGCCCTGCCCCTTCTGGTCAGCCGACCTTCCCTGGTTGCCCAGGCAACCCACAGCTGGGCTCCTTATTTCCTGCTCGGGCTTCCTCCCTAGCAGTTTTCCCCTCTTTGGGAGCAGGGCACCTCAGTGCTCTGTGACACACCTCCCCCCCTCAAGATCCTGACTCACAGAGGCGGATCTTCATTCTGGTTAGGTGTTACACCGATCTGGGGTTTTTCTCGGCCTTCCTTCAGGCACCCGGTGACTCAAATATGGAAGGCGGAGGTTTTCAGGCGCCTCCTCCTCGCCTTTTACCCAAGGGTGCACCATGTGGGATTTATCGGGAGTTACCCTGCCACAGGTAGTCCCCACACATTAGCCATCCCTGGTAGGGTGCAATCCCTTCATCTTTTAAATCCCTATCTTTTCCCTTCATCTTTTAAATAATTGAGATGGATGGCCCCGGGTCTGGGTATTTTCTCCAACCAAGGTGTCGGGCACAGTACTGTAGCCGTTAGGAGTCCGCCTCTAGGCCGTCATTCCTACCTCCTCCGCTTGCCCTTTACACAGGTTTGACTCTCCTCCTCCTGCCACCTGACCGGCTGGTAGGGATTGAGTCAGGGTCTCTCTTGTGTCAGCCGCCCTAACTGGAAGTTTCTGTGCCTAGGGGAACCGCTCTGTCTCTTAGTAACAGGGTTCAGGTTCTTTATTACCTGCACCCCTCCACTTTTCCCTCTTGGCCACGGTCTTTCTGTTCCACCCAGTCCTTCTTCTTCCTCATATTGCCTCGAGAAGAAATCAGTGCTTATGTTTTTAGCACCTGGGCAATGTTTTACCTCAAAGCAATACGGTTGCAGACTAAGGGCCCATCTCATTAGTCTAGCGTTGTCTGTCTTCATGCTCTGCAACCAGCATAGGGGTGCGTGGTCCTTTATCAATGTGAACCTCCGTCCTAGCAGATAGTAGCGGAGTGTTTCCACTGCCCACTTAATTGCCAAACACTCCTTTTCTATCGTGGCATAGTTCCGCTCAGTGGGTGTAACTTCCTACTTATGTATGCTATAGGGCGCTCCTCTTCCCCCTCTACCTGGATCAACACCGCTCCAACTGCTGCCTTTGACACATCGGTCTGCACCAGGAAGGGTTTATTAAAGTCTGGGGCATACAGCAGGGGTTGCATGCACAGTGCTTCCTTCACCGCTTGGAATGCCTTTTCCGCCTCCGGCGTCCATCTCACCTTGGCAGGAGCCCCTGCCTTTGTCATCTCTGTCAATGGTACCGCCAAATCTGCAAAGTGGGGTACAAATCTTCTGTAATAGTTGGCTAGCCCCAAAAAAGCCCTCACTTGTTTTTTAGATCGGGGAATTTGGTACTTCCTTAAGGCCTCCACCTTACTTAATAATGGCTTCACTTTTCCGCTTCCTACTAGGAACCCCAGGTATTGAGTCTCTTCTTTCTCTATGGTACACTTTTTTGGATTAGCTGTCAGCCCAGCTCATCTCAAGTCTTGTACCACTGCCCTTAGCGCTTTGAGGTGTTCAGCCCAGTCTTCAGTATATATAATAATATCATCTATGTACGTGGCAGCATAACCCATGTGGGGGGCCAACACTCTGTCCATTAGATGCTGGAACGTAGCTGCAGCTCCATGCAGTCTGAAGGGCATGCGTCGGAAGTGGAAGAGCCCCCATGGGGTAGCGAATGCTGTTTTCTCTTGGTCTTCAGGTGCTACTGGCACCTGCCAATAGCCTTTTGTCAGGTCTAAGGTGGAGATGTAACGAGCTTGTCCAATGTTTTCTATCAGTGCATCTACTCTCGGCATCGGGTAGGCATCGAACTTCGCTACTGCATTTACCTTCCGGAAATCGACACATAGATGAATTTTTCCATCTGGCTTAGGTACCGCCACGATGGGACTCCGCCAGTCGCTGTGGGACCTGCATATGATGCCTCTCTCTAGCATCATCTCAATTTCTGTTTTTATCTGTCCCTGTAGTCATTGGGGAATCCGTCTCCAACTCTCCCAGATCACTTGGCCTGGAGGAGTTTTTATTCAGTGTACTACACCCCGAGCCTCCCCAGGCATTTCCTGAAACATGTCTCCAAATTCCCTGACTAGTTTGGCGGCCTGTCCCCTCTGGTCCTCCGTCAGTCGCACGGCCAGTTCCACGTTACCCGGTCCGCTTCCCTTTATCAAAGAGGGTCCTAATTCTGGTTCGTCAGGATGGGAGGCCAGGTACATACATTCTCGGTCTTCCCATTTCTTCAGCAGATTGACGTGGTATACCTGCTTCTTCTTTTGTTTGTCTGTCTGATACACCTCATAATCCAAGGGCCCCACTTGGCGTATAACTTCATAGGGTCCCTGCCACTGGGCAAGCAGTTTACTCCCCTGGTCCGGCAATAGAACCAACACGCGGTCCCCCACGTCAAACTTCCTTTCCCTGGCACCCCGGTTGTAATATCTCACCTGACATTGCTGGGCCTCTCTGAGATTCCCTACGACCTCACTCCGAGCAGCTTCCAGGCGCTCCCGCAGTTGTATCACATACTGGATCAAATTCTGGTCTTTACCTTGTGGTTCTTCCCAACCTTCTTAAATCAGATTGAGTATTCCCCGGGGTTGCCGGCCGTATAACAGTTCAAAGGGTGAAAACCCCGTTGAGATCTGGGGTGCCTCTCTTACCACGAACAGCAAAGGGGGTATCATTTTATCCCAATTCTGAGGGCTTTCAGCAACAAATTTCTTCAACATTTGCTTCAGGGTCTGATTAAAACGTTTAATGAGTCCATCTGTTTGGGGGTGGTAGACTGCCGTCTTCAGGTGTTTAATCCCGAGAGCTTTACTCACTCCCTCGAAGACACATGAGGTAAAATTCATCCCCTGGTCTGTCAACAATTCCCTAGGGAGCCCTACCCGAGAGAATATTTTCAGTAGCTTGTTCGCCACCTTCGGAGCTGATATGGTTTGCATCGGCACAGCCTCAGGGTACCTGGTGGCATAATCCAGTAGGACTGGGATATACTGGTTTCCCGTGCTGCTACGAGGCAGGGGCCCCACGATGTCCACTGCTACTTGCTCAAATAGAACCTCTATCAACAGCATCGGAATTAAAGGTGCCTTTGGGGGGCGCCTCGGATCCACTTTTCGGCACACAGGACAGGAACTGCAATATCTTGCCACTTCTCGCAACAGTCCAGGCCAAAAGAATCTTGCCCTAATACGGGCTTCCATTTTGTCTCTCCCCATAGGGAGTTCATGAGCCACCTTCAAGACAGCCCTTCGATATCGGCGAGGTACTAGCAGCTGTATGACCTCCTCCCCTCCAGGCCTTCCTCGTTCAATTCAGTACAGGAGACCATTCCGTGCCTCGAATCTTGGGGTCGTCTTCATCAGCTCTGGCCGTAAGACTTCGCCGTCTCATTGGGCTAGGTGTTCTTGCAACGCGTAGCGAAAGTCTGTCTCCGAGCTCTATTCCAACTGAAAGTGTTCATCCTCCCACAAAGTGGTGGCATCCACCTCTTGCCTAGCTTCTTCATCAGGGGGTGCTTGTTCGGTCTCTACCGTGAATCCCTCAACCTTCTCCTTTGACCTTGCTCTGGTTATTTCCCCCAATAGCTCCAGCCAATCACAACCCAGTACTACTGGGTAGGGTAACTGCTCAGCAACCCCAACTAGCATCTGCTGGGTCCTATCGCCTACCTGAAGCCTGACCCTTACTCTCTTGACTCTTAGGGAGTCCCCACACCAACATTGTATTTTTACATGATCTACTATTTCCCTTTTTTCCTCTGGTAGCACGTTGCTCCGCACCATCATCTGTAATGAGCTCGAGTCCAACATAGCTCGAACCTTTCTTCCCTCCATTATCACTTCAACTGTAACCGCCGGTGGCTTGTTTCCCGCCTCAGGGCCACTCCTAGCTCCATAGCCACACATCCCCACCAGGATCGCCGGTTGAGTGTCGATGGTTTCCCTTGCATTGGCTAACAGAGCCCGTTGTCTAGTGGCTTGCTCCCATAGGCCTTGTATCGCTTGCTGTAGCTGAACTACAACCTGTGGTTCTGACTCTGGACCCAGGCTAAGCATCCGCTCTCTCTCTGGACCCAAGGAATCTCTCTCTCATATGGCCAAACCAGCATCCTATGATGCAAACTGCCGTATTAAACCTTCCCGGCCAATGCACCATTGTGACAGGTACCCGATCTGGGCCGACCTAAATGCGGCCCGCACACCTGTTCCTGGGGGCAACCGCCCACCTACTCGCCTGCCATGCCTTGTTGTTAATTAATTAATTGGTGTTAATTAGCGGGAGGCTGCCTTTTTCTTGCCCCGCTGCCAGGGGGCGCTATCTGCAGCTCCGTTTCCTCCCCTACACCAGAGTCAACACCTCACCGATGGAATAGATGTTCCTCATTATGCCCTTTTGTCCCCTCTGAGCCTCCTCAGTTACGCCGCCCCCTCTCTGGGACTCCCCCAATAATGCCCCCTCCTCTGGGGCTTCTCGGCAACTGCCCCCTCTCTGGGGCTCCCCGGTAGTGCTACCCCCTCTCCGGGACTCGCCACGCCTGCACTGGGGCTTCTCAGTAGCTGCCCCCTTCTCTGGGCTTTTGCCCCCTCTCAGGGCGCTCCTCAACACTGCTGTCCCCTCTCTGGGTCTTCTCTGTCAGGCCACACTCTCTCGGGGCCTTCTCTGTGAAGCCGCCCTCTCTGGGCTCAACACGCCCGCACTGGGCTTCTTAATAAGGCCGCCCCTCTCTGGGGCTCACCAGGCCCTCACTGGGGCCTCTTAGTAAATGCTCCCTCTCTGGGGAGTCTCAACTGCCCTTCTCTAGGGCTGGGGTCTATGCACCCCAAACGCTGCACCTTCACTGGCACCGGGGTCCTCACACTCCTCTATGAGTTCCCTATGAGGCCTCCTCCAACCCCTAATAGCCTCACCCAAACCACCGGTTCTAACAACAACAAAACACAAGCCCTTCGGCTATAACAAAAAACAGAAGCCAACCAGCCCAAACAACATTTAGTCCTACCAGTGACCATTTAACTCTCAGATGTAGCCACTGCATCAGGTTTCCCCTCTCTCCCAGGGCAGAGAGCTCCTTCCTCTTTGGTAGCTGGCAGGGAACTGCCTCTAGCCCCAGCCCCTAGGGTTTATAAGGGAGCCAGGCCCTGCTCCTTCTGTTCAGCCGACCTTCCCTGGTTGCCCAGGCAACCCACAGCTGGGCTCCTTATTTCCTGCTCGGGCTTCCTCCCTAGCAGTTTTTCCCCTCTTTGGGAGCAGGGCACCTCAGTGCTCTGTGACACCTTCTCATCTTTTGGTTTTGTTGTTTAAAGAAAGGTGTATTTTCACTGGTTGATATAGCAATTATAACATATCAATTTACAACTAAATCGTTTTTACAGTAGATTTGATACATATTTTTTCGGGGGGATATATATTGATATAATTCATTTATCAGTAAATGTAGGTGTGACAGAACACCCTTTAGGGTGTCTGTCACTTTAACGCCTGGAGCAGAGGGCTGCCAGGAGGCTAACGAGAGCAGCCATTTTGGGACAGCTCTGTTATAAGAGCAGAGCATTTTTGAGATCAGCTAGCTGGGAGTAACATTGCCTGGCAGAGCTCCTGCTCCAGGAATAGCTCAGAGGTAAGGGTGAGGCTATGGGGAAGGAGGAGGCCTCATTGGTCCTGGGCATGACCTAAAACTGCACCCTGCCGGGATAGGGAGGCCTGATGGTCCTGCCTGAGGTGGGGCAGGGCCATGTAAATACCAGGGCTGAGAACCTCCCTGGTGTAAGGTGGGTCGGGGTTCCTAAACCCCTGCCCCCACCTTTGGGTTGGTTACCTGGAGAGCTAAAGGGGGCCAGGCATGCTTTGTGAAGCACCTGAGCCTGTAGGGGTGCAAGACCCCGGGCCCTGAGTGGCAGGGTGGAATAGTGAGGCCAGTTAAGCTGAGAGAGAAGTGGCTGAGTCCCAAAGGGGTGTTCAACCCTGGGCCCCAGTAGGAGAGAGGTGATGCATTTGCCCAAGGGGCGGGAGTAAGGAATGGCCCGGTGACAGCCTAGGGCCGAGAGAACCCAGGTTGGGGTGAATCAGCAGTCACTACCCAGATGAGGGTCACAGAGGACTCAAAAGGCTGGGCCAGGGCTGGCTGAAGTGTGAGTGGACAAGCCTGAGGATCTCTTTGGCGTAGGATGGTAGGAGTGTGGCCTGGATAGGCAGCATGTAAAAGGCCCTTGTGAGAGGTGGGCAGAGTGTGAGAGGGGAGCCGTAAGAGAGAGGCCCAAGTAGAGCAGTATGTGAGTGGCTTTACAAGGGGCTGCGTTCGACCCAGCTGAAAGGCAGAGCTCTTTATGTTTACAGTGTGACATCAGCGAGGCATGGGACACATGTAGGGTTGGTAGGAGCATGTACTGATCTCCTGTGGTCATTTGAGGTGCGCGAAGGGCAGCCTCCCACCTATTTGACATCATAATAATTTACAAACAAAGCATGGCAGGTGAGCAAAGTGGGCAGTTTGCCCAGAAACAAGGGCAGAACCATAATAGTATCAGGCCTGGAAGGTGCTTTTGTCACAGCAGGATTTATGTTAAGCATATATAGCTTAACATATTTGGATTGTTAGAAATCCTGCATTTCCTGATGTATCTTTTTTTTTTTCTGTGAACTAAATAATCCTGTCTTCTGTTGTCACACAACCACATGTTTACTGGATCATTGTGTACATTTTTTCCATCTGTTAAGACTCAGATTAACAATTTTCCCTTCAATATTTTTTTCAAACTGTTAAATTTCTTTCTCATGCATTTCCAGCAATATCTGTTCTGCTGAGCAAAGTATAACCTGGTGTAAGGGAGCCCCCACCCCATTACTAAGGGGGAGAGGGAGTTCATGGATAACTGGCCTTCCCCAACACAGGGGGCAGGCTAATACAGGCAAACAGCCCTGGAGTAAACTGGTCACCTATCCCAGGTGCGAGCAGTGACTCACAGTCCTGAGGGCAGAAGTGGAAGGTCAGGCAACCCAGAAAGAGACTTATAAGCACAAAGCCTGAAATGGTGAGGGCAGTCTGGCCATAGGAACACCAGGAGGCAGAGCTCCAGGAAAGAGAAGAAGGACTCTGAGCTGCAGGAGAGTTGAAAGGAACCCTGCATCCCAAACATGAACAAGGCCAGCGGGCCTCAGCCCAGACAAGGGGCCTACTGCCCAAAGCCCCATTTGCCCTCAAGGGGTAGCCTCCCTGTCAATTTATAACATCAAGGCATGGCAAGCAAGAAAATAGGGTGAGACTCTGAGAGGCAAAAGGGGACAACAAAGTGGGGGCCTGGATGGTAGCTGGGAGTGGGGTCTTTGCTGCCCCAGCACTGAGCGTGTTACACCTGGTTATAATTGAACAATGTAAGTGAAATGTTTATTCTGAACAAAACAAAAGGGAAAATTTGTTGCATAAATGACCTGAGCAATCTCTTCATCTATGTTGTCTTGCTGGGCTTTTCTGTGTGCCACCTCTGCAGCCCCAGAAACTCACAAGAAGCAAGGGAGGCATCCCTATTTTTATATAGAAAATCATAGAAGTTAGGGTCAAAAGTCAATGGGGGAAAAAGGAGGGAGCATGTAAACAGACATTAAAACTGTGGTAGCATACACACAGCACCTCAATTTGTACCCCCATACCTCCAGATGTGTCTCCAAACCACCCTTTTAGTCCCGAGAGTGCTCAAACAGCAGCCTGTACTTGCTCCCAAGTCTGACTCCAGCTCCTTCAGTCTGCACCCCTGGCCAACCCAGCCAGCAAGATCTCCAGTCCCACAGCACAACCCTGCACATTATATTGCCCACCCCTTTTAACAGGATAGGCCCCCACATCCAACTAAAGTTACACCATGTATTCCCTAAGCCACCTAGGAGGTCTTTGCTCTTACTATGGTCTACCTGGGGATTCAGGAGTGTGGACCCCCACTGACTCTGGTATGTTTTTGATACTTTTTGTTGTACCCAGCCTGATCTTACCCCCCTATACTTGTTCATGCTCACTGTCTTCATTGTGATCAGGCTATGGATCCCAACCTATGTTCCTTGATCCAAAAGCAGTCTCTGGCAACACTTATTAGACCTATCAGTGGGGGTTCTGTTGTAAAGCCCCTGCTGTTGTTGATAAGCAGGCCTCCCTACCTCCTTTGTCAGGCCAGAGTCTCTCTCTGTCCAGTGAACACACATAGGGTTTCATCCGATTATAGTGTATCACCAATGTTTGTCTGCCAGGCCTGTTTGCCAGCTCATATGATACCTCAGACAATTTCTTGATGATTATATCAAGAATTCAGGCTACTGAATTTCTTACACAGATTTTGACACTGCCCCCACCTCCTGGTTTGGTTCCATACCCACACCAACTCTCCTGGCTAATACTCCTGTCCAGAGACTCTGAGGTTATAGCATTCTTTTTGCCTTTGTGTGGCTGCAGCCTGATGTCTCTTAATAGCTTGGCTAACTGAATTTAGGTATCCTACCACTTTTGTAACATATTCACATGGGTTGTTAAATTCTTCTGATACATTTATTCCAGAGACAATATCAATAGGTAGGCAAATCTGTCCAAACTGTAGCAGGGCACTAAGATGCCTACTACTGGGAGAACCGGGAAGACTCCTCAGGTGCCAGTTGCTGAGGCAACTAGGGGGAGCTAATGATCCGCACCTGCCTAGCCAGCTGACGAGAAAGGGCAGGGCCTGGCTCCTATATAAATCCCAGGCAGGAGGCCAGGAGGCAGTTCGCTACCAGCAGCCAAAGATGAGGGAGCTCTCAGCCATGTTACAAAGGAGAGGCCTGAGGAAAGAGCTGCATCTTATACTGCAGAGAGAGAAAGGATCCCTGGTAGGACTCAACGTTGTTATGGCCGGGTGGCTTATGTTTATGTTATAGCTAAGACGCTTAAGTTTGTGTTGCTATCTTGTTACACCGGTGGTTTGGGAGAGGCTATTAAGGGATGGAAGATGCCTCATAGGGAACTCACAGTAGAGTGGGGACCCCAGCGCCAGTAAGGGCGCAGCATTCGGGGTGCATAGACCCCAGCCCAGAGAAGGGCAGCATTGCAGAGAAGCCCCAGTGCAGGTGTGGTGAGCCCAGAGAAGGGCAGCGTTACTGAGGAGCCCAGTACGGGCGTGGTGAGCCCAGAGAAGGGCAGCGTTACTGAGGAGCCCAGTACGGGCGTGGTGAGCCCAGAGAAGGGCAGCGTTACTGAGAAGCCCCAGTGTGGGCGTGGTGAGCCCCGGAGAAGGGGGCGTCACTGAGAAGGCCCAAGAGAAGGGCAGCGTTATTGAGAAGGCCCTGAGACGAGGCAGCATTATAGAGAAGGCCCGAGAGAAGGGCAGCGTTATAGAGAAGGCCCTGAGATGAGGCAGCATTATTGAGAAGGCCTGAGAGAAGGGCAGCATTATTGAGAAGGCCCTGAGACAAGGCAGCATTATTGAGAAGGCCCGAGAGAAGGGCGGCGTTATTGAGAAGGCCCTGAGACAGGGCGGCATTATAGAGAGAGCCCCGGAGAGAAGGGCAGCTGTACTGAAAGAGAGAGAGCCCCGGAGAGAAGGGCAGCTGTACTGAAAGAGAGAGAGCCCCGGAGAGAAGGGCGGCTGTACTGAGAGAGAGAGAGAGCCCTGGAGAGCAGGCATGGAGAGAGAAAGAGAGTGAGAGACGGGGCTGCGGAGAGCCCAAGCGCCAGAGAGGGCACGAAGATAGAGAAAGGAACAGAATAACGTCCGTGACATCTGCAAGGCTTGGGGCGTGGTATTGGGGTGGTAGGAGCCACTCATAGCCCGTAAGGCTAGAGGACAAAGATAACAGGACAACCGTGTACCAGAAGGCAAAAGGCAGCCTCCCTATAATATATATATATATATATATATATATATATATATATATATATATATAAGATCAAAGTCGTGGTGGGTGAGAATCGGAGGGTGCCAACGGCAACAAGACATGGTAAGGGAGGCGACAGGGGAGTGCACGGCGACCCTGACCTCCCTACGATTACACAAACAATACCATACATGGTGTATTCCATAGATGACTACACACTGCTCTGGGAGGCCATCATGACATAAGGGAGTAGCTCATCCCACTCTAGCTGATTGTCTTTCATCAGGGAGACAGACAGCATGCCAACCAGAGTACAATTGAACCATTCCACTAGTCCACTAGACTAGGGGTGATACAGTGTTGTGAGGGTTTTCTTGATTTTCATATATGATGAAATAGTTGAGATTCAAAATTTCTCCCCTAGTGAGTGTGGAGGGATCAAGGTACACCATAGTAGCATACAAATATCTCAACAAACGCCTTTGCAATAGTCTGAGCCTCCTGATCAGGGAGAGGGTATGCTTCCACCCATTTGGAAAAATAATCAACCACTGCTAAAACATGCTTGTTTCCATGTGGTGCAATGGGTAGGGGACCCAGGAAATCCATGGCTACCCTTTACAGGAGTTGTCCAGCCTGGGATTACTCTTCATTCCATTTCATGCACCACACACCTTGCATGACCTGCAACAGTTCTTAATAGATTTTTTCCAGCCTAACCAGAAATACCGAGACTGGACCTTATTTCATAATTTTTTTCATAGATTTTGTAAACATTAGGGATGGAAGGGACCTTGCAAGATCATTGGTCCCAGCCCCCTGCCCAAAGGGCAGGCAGTCAGCAGGGGTCAAATGATCCCAGCAAGACAGGCATCTAAGTGTTTCTTAAAGGAATCCAGGGTAGGTGCCTGTACCACCTCTGGGGAAAGTCTTTTCCAGGCCCTGTGAACTCAGACAGTAAAGAAGTTTTTCCTTATGTCCAGCCTAAAATGGTCTTCCAAGTTTGTGACCATTAAACCTAGTCTTCCCATGGGGTGCCCTGGTGAACAGACATTCTCCCAGTTCCTGGTGCACACCCCTTATATAATTATAGGCTGCTATCAAGTCACCCCTGAGCCTATGCTTTTCCAGGCTGAGAAGTCCCATGTCTCTCAGTCTGTCCTCATAAGGCCTGCTCTCTTGTCCTCTAATCATTTGCGTGGCTCTCCTGTGTACTCTCTTGAGCTTCCCTACATCCTTTCTGAATCGCAGAACCCAGAACTGGACACAGTATTCCAGCTGTAGTCTCACCAAGGCTGAGTAAAGTGGAAGGATGACTTCCCAGGTCTTGTTTGAGATGCATCAGAAGATGCAGGCCAGAGTTTTGTTTGCTTTGCCAGCTGCAGCATCGCATTGGTGGCTCATGTTTATCTTGTGGTCAATCATGACCCCCAGGCCTCTTTCAGATGTGGTGCTAGCTAGCGTAGTACTGTCAAGCCTATACATGTGGTATGGGTTGTTTCTCCCAAGGTGGAATACCTTGCATTTCTCGGTGTTGAATGCCATTAGTTTTTGATCTGCCCACCTTGTAAGCCTGTTCAGGTCAACCTGGATTGCCAGCCTATCCTCTAGCGTGGCCACACTTCCCCATAGTTTGCTGTCATCAGCAAGCTCAGCCAGTCCACTTATAACACCCGAGTCCAGATCATTTATAAACACATTGAAGAGTACAGGTCTGAGAACAGAACCCTGGGGGATGCCACTGGTTACAGAGCGCCAAGTTGATTTGGTTCCATCAATTATCGCTCTCTGGGTTCATCCATGGAGCCAGTTCCCCAGCCATTAGACTGAGAAATTGTCTAGGCCACAATTCCCCAATTTTTCCATGAGGACATAATGGGACACCAAGTCAAAAGCTTTTTTGAAGTCCAAGAATATGATATTCACCTCTTCTCTTTTGTCCAGGTGATGCATCACCTGGTCATAGAAGGAAATCAGGTTGGTCAGACAAGATCTACTCACCACAAAGCCATGTTGGCTATCTCTTAGAATATTGCCTTCTGTTAGGATGTTGGTAATCATTTCTTTGATTTTTTTTCTAGGATCTTTCCAGGGATTGAGGTCAAGCTAATTGGCCTGTAGTTCCCTGGATCTTCCCTTCTCCCTTCCTTAAAGATAAGCACGACACTGGCCGTCTTCCAGTTGTCAGGCACCTCATCCAAGCACCACGAGTTCTCAAATATCCTTGTCATAGGCTATGCTATAATGTTAGCTAGTTCCTTCAGCACTCTTGCGTGCATTCCATCCGGGCCAGTCAATTTGTGGATGACACCTCTTAAGGTGTTCCCTCACAAGATCAATGGTAATGATGGGCACAGGTTCACCCTTCCCCTAGTGATCCTGCCTCTTGTCAGCCAAGGTGATCCCACTGGGCTGATGGAAGACCGATGCAAAGTAGTCATTAAGGAGATTGGCTTTTTCCTTAGTGTCAGTCATCAGCAGCCCTGCTTGCCTTAATAAGGGCCCAAAGTTACCCTTGTTCTTTTTCTAACTTCCCACATATCTGAAGGACTTTTTATTGCCCTTAATTTGAGTGGCCAGTTTGAGCTGGGTTTCAGCCTTGGCTTTCCTAGTTTACTCCCTACAGATGTGAGCTAGTACTGAGTACTCCTCCTTAGTGGTGTTTCCCCATCTTCCATCCTTTATAAGCTTCTTTTTTTAGATGCAGGAGGTCTAGACTAGATCATCCCCTTTGACCAGTACCAGGTCCAGCAGCACCCAGCTCTATCATTTGTGCCCACGTGGATAAGGAGCATGGGGTTATAGTCAGAGGGCTGGATAGGTTTTGAGATCCTATCAGCTACATCCCAGATATGGGCCCCTGGATGGAAGAAGACCTCACAGGCTGAGGGGTCAGGGTGACAGATTGCTCCCTCAGTCCCCCACAAGAGGGAGTCTCCCACAACAACCACTCTACATTTCTTCCTAGGGGTGGTTGCAGGATACCCTTCTTCTTCAGGTATAAGAGCTGGTGGTTCTGCTGGCTCGTCTGGCGCTGCAAGGATTTCATACCTGTTGTGAAGGTCCAGGTGAGTGGTGACCCTGGTGCAGTGTGCCTTGGGGCTGGAGACAACCTTCGTTCAGATGACCCCTGGCTCTTCTGTCTTCTGGTGAAGTGCCTGGCAGTATGAGTCAATCTCCTCAGCCATTCTCCCACCTAGCTTCTCCATGCTGCCTGCTCTCTTCCTCACCTGATCTGTGTTGCTCCACAGGCAGGCTCTGGTGTGGGCTGTAGCCTGTTAGTGTCTGTGGTGGTGAGATTCTATGCTCCAGAGGTAGGGGGAACACACAGACCCCCTCCTTGCATCCCACCTCTCTCTCTTTGGCCCGTCCCTTAGCCGTTTTCCTCCAGGCTAATCAGTGCATACCTTCCAACTGGCATGGTGCCAACCAGTCAAATTAGAGTTCCTGCTGACCACCTGTCATCTGGTAAGTCAGTGGCTTGGGCAGGGCCCTGTCAAAGACCTATGGGACAAGGCATCAGCATTCTGGTGCTGCCTCCCAGGGAAATGCTATTTGGTAGCTGAACTCAGCCAGCTGTTCCAACCATCTAACCAGTTGTCCTTCGGGCTGTTGCAAATTAATGTGAAACTTCTCCCCAAGAGGAAATGCCGAAAATGTTTGATAAAGGTCACAGCAATCTATTTCTTTCTTGTAGTTGCATATTGACACCCAATTGATACTTTGTTTAAGGCTCAGGTTGCATAGGCTAGTACCTTTTCCTGGCCTCCTTCAGCTTGTGACAAAACAGCTCCGATACCAACATCACTTGCATCAGTGTCCAACAAGAAGGGTCAGAATATGCTAAGATAGCAGATGACAGCAACCACCACTTTAGCTCTATAAAGATGAATTTCACCTTACTGGAGAGCTTGTGTAGTGGGTTTATGATAGTAGCAAAATCTGCCACAAATCTTCTATAATAGGAAGCTAAACTGAAGAAGCTGTGCAGTTCTGTTATATTTCAAGGTACTGGTCAGGCTGTAACAGCTTCCACCTTCTCTGGATCTAGGCATAACCCCTCCATGGAGATCACATGTCCCAAAAATTTCACTTCCCTGCTAATTAGAACTCAGGTAAAGGGAATAAAGCAGGAGTTTGATATGATCCAGTTGGACTCTGGATAATCCTCATCAAGGATTATATATGATGGTGTCTGCTAAAGTCAGAGGCCAGGTTCCCACGCCTGTGATAACTTTGCTTATCCTTTGCATCCAGTAGTATAGACCCTTGCAGAGTCAAGCTTCTAATACATGAAATATTGTGCCGTATTTTTAAAGCTTGACCTGAAATGTTAGCTGTTTTCCCCCTTGTTCTTATATAGAAGAAAACCAGCCTGTAACCGCAGAGTTAAAGAGTAGGAACTTATTGACTCAACATATTTTAAATTACTTTAATAAATTAAATTTTATTCGTAGATGTTTAGAATTGTGAATCCAAAAAGATGACAAAAAACCCAGTAGGGAAATACAGATATCCCAAGTGAGGGACTAACATAAGAGGGATGCGGGTGAGGAGGGGAACGCAACTAAGTTACAGAAAATACGTTAGCCGACTAAGCCCGGGGGGGGGGGTGAAGAGGAGGGAGGGGGCTCGCAACACTAAGAGAGAAAGAAGATAGATGCACACAAACCCGTACAATGGTCTACAATGGTGGAGGAAGTAGGTTGACAAAAGTTTCTCAGTCCATATAGAGTCTCATCGCAGGGGTCCTCTTCGGGTGGAGCGGGGTGGTCCGTTGCTGAAGATTCCTCTCAAAGTGAAGTCTATCAGGTGCAGAAGGGAGTTTGGGTGGTCCCCTCTGGGTCTGGTCCAGCGGCGGTTGGTCTGGTGGGATCAGTGTACTGGCAATGCCCCGTGATGTGCTCCATGTAGATGTCACGGGACCAGCGGATCATGTTGGACACCGTAAGGCAGCGCATCAACTTGGTGTAGCAGCGGGAGCAGGCATGCAGGATGCTCTTGTTGCTGGGGTCCCAGGCTCCGAGTGTTCCAAGTGAGCGCGTCGACTGTCACATCATAGCCACAGCCCCTCAGGATGTCAGCCAGCAGGACGTACTTCTCCCACTTGCGAGCCCAGGTGTCGGTGAAGGTTTGGCACCGGTTCTTGAAGGGGATGGTCATGTCCACGATCATGATCTTCTTGGCCTCTTCATTCATGATCATGATGTCAGGGCGCATATGGCTCTCACAGCCGAGGATGGTGCAATTCATGGAGATCTCTCCTGCTGCAGCCAGGATGGTCCTCACCAGGTGGTCCTGGACAGCGTTGTGGCAGAGCTGCCAGGCTCTGGCATGCAGCCTACAGCTGCACAGCATGTGGGGGAGGGTCTCTGCCATGTAGCCGCACTGTTGGCACCCGTGGCCGAAGCAGACAGCCCCATTCAGAGGTAGGTAGTTGAGACAGGCACGGTGGAGGAAGCACCAGTCTGCAAAGCACATGAAGCTCCCACTGGGCATGAAGTGGTTGCTGGAGTCCCACTTTGAGGTGATGGCAAAGACCTTGCCCTGGTTGGGTTTGGCCCTCAGGTTGCCGGTGTACTTGTTTCGGATGACATCCTTCAGGAACCGCTCCAGGAAGGTCCTCGTGCGGGGCATCACAGCGTGCAGGGCTGGTTGCAGGGAGACTCCCAGCTCCCGGCGCTCCTCAGTCTAAGTCCAGGCACAGCCAATGTGCTTGCTGAAGCGATGCATTGTGTTGCAGGCTGGGCACCACAGTGAGGCAAGGTCCCCGCCATCTCTGCTGAACTCGCTCTTCAGTGAGCCACTGAAGAAGGTGGCCAAATCACATCCAGTTGGATGTGACTTTTTACCTTAGCCTATGCTGTATTACATACAAATTTCATTTTAACCTGGTTTATTTCTAAAAAGAAAAAAATCATTATAATTTATATGAAAAATTGAAAAATCCAATTTTTATATATATATTGTTTGTTTGTTTGTTTGTTTGTTTTTTAATCGTTGATTTTTACCCACCCTTCCCTGTAGCCCTAGGGTTTGCTCCTAAGTTTGAAGCATGGATTCTACCTCAGCCTAACATAACAATTAGGATCTGAAGCGTCCATAGACTTCAGCTGGCTTCAGTGGGTGCAGGATCTGGCACTAACTTCCCATAAGTTTGTACAAGAAGATCAGGGAGAGGAGGAGCAATCTTAGTTTTTTATCACAAACGCTACATTTTGAAGAGCCCATTGGACACTCTGTATACTTAAACATAGGTTTAAGATATCTGTGTTGGCTCTTAGAAAAGATAACTCCACTAAATTTCATAAAACCCTATAGGGAAAAATCTTTTGGGACCAGGGTTCAAGATATTATTGGTTAAGCCAGATTTTGGAGTACTGCATTATTTAAAACTACTTCGTTCAATACATGTTCTGCAAAGTCAGGTATAGAATACAGCTTGAGACATGTGAAGAGAGAGTGCATACTAATTTAACTGTGACATTTAGACAGATTATTGGCAGGAAGCATGTAAATTTCATCACACACAACCCATGGACTAAAGCTGATTGCTAGTTGAAAGAAGTACAACTGCTCCTCTGTCCTGAAGGAAGGGATAGGCTTTACTGTGGGGGCGGGGAGGAGAAAGATTTAATTTAGGAAAAGGCAGGCTAAACTTCTACCCTCTTAAGCCTCTGTCTACACTGGGAAAATGCATCATGTTAAAAACATAGTAACATGATACTAAATACAATCTTGCCTCTTGACATGAACAAGGGCAGACCTCTATTAGCAAATGTATTTAATTTTAGGGGTCAATTACAACTAACCTAATGTTTAAAAACTACCCGAGGTATTAAGTCGTGTTTAACTTAAGAGTAGGTTAGCAAACACACTTTCCAGTATGGTACTAGGACTCCTACCAGAGAAGCACTTTTAAATACTGCCAGAAGCACAGCCTCCAGAAGATACCTTGAATTCATTTTGACCACTTACCCCAAGGGTCGACTTTGGGTATGTGTGGGGCCCAGGGCATATTAGCCTGTGCGGGAGGTGGTGAGAGCCAGAGAATAGAGTGTGTGTGTGTGTGGGGGGGGGCGGGGGTGAGTGGCCAGAGCATGGAGCTGGCAGCATGCAGTGGCCGCGCAGAGTGGTGGCATCCTCGGCACATGCCAATGGGGTGGGGGGGGACCTGTATGGCACTGTCTATGGGGCCTGTATGGCAGTGTCCATGGGGGCCCCCAAAGCACAGGGCCCGAGGCAGTCACCCTGATTCATCCCCCCCAGGGTCAGCTCTGCTTATACCAATACTCATCCTTATCAGCACCACACACTTTCAGGGTGGTCTAACCTCTGATGAGCAGACAGCCTCAAGAGAGGAGAATTCACAGCCACTTTTCCTATCATATCACTCCCACCTGGAAGACTTCTCACAAATGGGATTACAAACATTAAACCACCACATTTACTTGAACATAAGATGACCCTGACCCTGCTGTTAGGGAGTAAAGGTAAAGAGTGTGGCAGAGGGGGACAGAGAGGGAGAAGTGGTGTTGGGGGACAGGAGGGGGAGACTGGATGCTGTGAGGGAGGAGTGGCAGGGCATGCAGAGGCAGCAGGCCTGGGGGAGGACCAGCAGCAGCTGCAGATCCAGCTCCAGTTTCAGCTCCAATCCCAACCCTAGGTTGGGGCTGGAGCTGCAGCAGCTGTCCCCTCCCCAGCATTTTCCCTTCCCCCCCTCAACACATACCTTGTATTCAATTGTAAGGCAAGGGGCTTTTTCCCCCCCATTCTAAATGGGGATTAAAACCTTGTCTTCTACTTGAATAAATACAGTACTACATTGATCAATAGGATTCCACAGCAGTTGTTGCAGCTGGAAGCTAACAAATGCAACAATGAAACTGATCCCAAAGATTTCATAGTCAAGTGTAATTATGATGCAAACAATATGCAGAAGTGCAAGTCACCCTTGTAATCTCCTTTCTTTAAACACAATCCAGAGAGGATAGCTGCTGTTCCAAGTTATGATTCACAGGAAAATAGCAGTTGTACACTTGAAGGATGAAAATCATGGGCTTTATACAAGTTATATTTATGGTAATCCTGAAATTAGTTTACCAGGGCTGGAACACAGGATAAAATGCCTTTGTCTATAGTACACAATTCAAATTATGTGTACATCCTATATTTTAATTGATGATGGTCAGAAACTAATGCAGCTTTCATTTTGGTTGCCATATATAATTACATACTATAACATGGGTTACTAGCTTGTAATTAAAACACAGAATTAAAGAAAACATGTGCCTAACAATTATACACATTCTGGCTTCTGGAAAGGTAACTACAATTATTGGTCTAAAGGTCTTGCTAGGTTTTTTTGGCCCAGTATTGCTTCATAATTAACAGCCAGGTGCTCCAGGCAAAAATCACTGAAGAGATGTGTAGAATTAGTATATTCCACAGTCAGGTTCACAAACCCCCTTTTCAAACAGATCTGCTCCCTTTTAAGTTTGTGCTTCTTTTCTTCATGTGTTCTGCTACCAGGGACTGTGGGAGAGAAAGTTCCTTGAGTGTCTAAACCAAAGCACACTGAAAAAGTGATTGGGTTTGCATTGACCTCAGTGACAGTTCTCTCTTCACATACTCTCCTTCCCCCACTGACCCTAAGAAAGGAAGGCTGATATTCCATCATTTGCATTATGTACCTTTTTTTGAAATGGTTCTAAGTGTATACTGTTGACTAGATAGGTATATACCACCATCTTGATGATGGCCCCCCTCAGCCAAAGCCCGTACTTCATAGTTTCATAGTTTCAGTTTCATAGTTGGTAGGGTCGGAAGGGACCTGAGGAGATCATCTGGTCCGACCCCCTGCCATGGCAAGAAAGAGTACTAGGGTCAAACGACCCTGGCCAGATGTTCATCCAGCCTCCTTTTAAAGACCTCCAGGGTAGGAGCCAGCACCACTTCTTTTGGAAGTTGGTTTCAGGTCCTAGCCGCCCTGACAGTGAAATAGCGCTTCCTAATGTCTAGCGTGAAACTACCCGCCGCTAGCTTGTGTCCGTTGTTTCTTGTAACTCCCGGGATTGCTCAGGGGAACAGGGACTCTCCCAATGCCTGCTGGTCCCCCTTGACTAGTTTGTAGACTGCCACTAGATCCCCTCTCAGCCTTCTCCTTTGGAGGCTGAACAGGTTCAGGTCCCTCAGCCTCTCCTCGTATGGCCTGCTCTGCTGACCCCTGATCATGCGGGTGGCCCTCCTTTGGACCCTCTCCATATTGGCCACATCCCTCCTGAAGTGTTGTGCCCAGAACTGGATGCAATACTCCAGCTGCGGCCTCGCGTAGAGGGGGAGGATCACCTCCTTGGACCTGCTTGAGATGCATCTGTGGATGCACGACAAGGTATGGTTGGCCTTCCTGACCGCGTCCCCACACTGTCAGCCCATGTTCATTGTGGCATCAATGATGACTCCAAAATCCTTTTCTGTCTCAACACTGGCGAGAAGGGAGTTCCCCAAACTGTAGGTGTGCCGCTGGTTCTTCCTCCCCAGGTGCAGCACTGTGCACTTGTCAGTGCTGAACCCCATCCTGTTCTCTTCAGCCCACCCCTGTAACCTGTCTAGATCCGCTTGCAGCCTGTTCCTTCCTACTAGCGTACCCACTTCCCCCTACATCTTAGTGTCATCTGCAAACTTGAGCAGGGTGCTTTCTACCCCCTCACCCAAGTCGCTGATGAAGATGTTGAATAATGGACCCAAGGATGGATGTTGAATGTGGGCCCAAGGACTGAGCTCTGGGGAACCCCACTGCCCACATCCCTCCAGGTCGAATAAGACCCATCCACCACCACCCTCTGGGTGCGGCACTCCAGCCAGTTAGTGACCCATCTGACCGTGTAGGCATCAACACCACTGTCTCCTAGTTTCTTACTGAGAATGGGGTGAGAGACTATGTCGAAGGCCTTCCTGAAGTCCAGAAAGACTATATCCACTGCGACACCTGCATCCAAGGACTTGGTGACCTGGTCATAGAAGGCCACCAGGTTGGTTTGACAATACCTGCCGCAAATGAACCCATGCTGGTTGCCCCTGAGCATAACCTCCCCTGCTGGCCCTTCCTGGACATGTGCCAGGATAATTCTTTTGAAAAGCTTCCCCAGGACCGAGGTAAGACTCACGGGCCTATAGTTTCCTGGGTCCTCCTTCCTCCTTTTTTTGAAAATGGGGACCACATTGGCCCTTTTCCAGTCCTCCGGCACATCGCCCGAGCACCATGAGTGCTCACAGAGCTGTGCCAGAGGTCCTGCAATGATCCCTGCTAGTGCCTTCAGCACTCTGGGGTGGAGATCATCAGGACCTGTGGATTTAAATACATCTAGTCCCTCCAGAAGTTCCCTGACAAGGTCCTCATTAACCCTAGGCCTGGGTGTGCCACCCACAGGACCCTCAGTAATCTAGGTCTACATCACACACACACACGCTGAGCTTCTGCTTTCCCTATTTGGATGATAGGTTTTAAGACTTGGCTTAATTCTGTGCTGTTGCTTAGTTTTCTAGTAAAGAATCAACTTGAAATGTTATAATTTAAAATAGAAAGATGTTTCATTATTTGGGTGGACAATAATATACATCTTATCTGGGTTATATTTCAAGCCATACTCAAATAGTTTTTGTAGATTAAAATTTGGGGCTTGTTAATACACTTGATTAAGATCCATTTATGGACCACATCAATTTTCCGTTCTCTTACTATTTAGCTTTTAAATAGCTAAGGCATTTAAAAGCATGGAGACATGTTTTGTTATTATGCAGCAGACCCAAAGCTGCTACCAAAAAAGCCAGATGACTGCCATCCAACATAAAAAGTGGAATCAGCTATCTTAAAAGTCATCTCATTGGTAATGTACTAGGCAGGAGAGAATTAAGACAGCACTAGCCAAAATACCAACATCATTAACTTATTACAACACCCTATATCTCACTGTGAAATATCTGTAATCTCCAAAAGCCTGGATTTCTTCCTAGATAAACAACAAGATACTACTAATATGTGGAGAATTTGAAGAATTCTTCTGCAGACTTTGCCTGAAGGAATACTTCACCCTTCAAAAATCACCCTTGACCACTTTTCTGCCGCAACAGATAAGATGAACCACAAAAAAAAATCTGGCTGAATGCCTCTTGGTGGACAGAACCACATATTGAACTACTACATTGGCTGTTTCAGGAAGAAAGTTAACAGTGAAATTCTCAAAAAGAGCTAGGACCACCACAACCTCTCTTCCTCATGAGAGAAAATCCATATAGTCCTTAAGAGCCATTAACAAAACAGTATTCAAACCAGTGGACAAAGGTAGAACTACAGAAATCCTCAACGGTCAAGACTACATCAATGAAGCAAACAAGTCCACGACACCAACTACTATAGAGAACTTTGGGAGGCATTCACACCAGTTGTTAGGGACCAGGGTATGGGCTGTCAGAGAAGTCAGCTGGTAACAGTGGCGATGTGCAGCAGGTGCACGTGCACCCCCTGAGAATGCCAGTGCACGCCCTGACTGGCTGCGCTCGCTGCTTAGGCAATGGGAAGTGGGGGCAGGTGGGAGCACTGGTGCCCCCCCTGCAAGCGCTAGCCGATTGCTGCAGCTGCTCCCAGAAGCGGCCACAGCCGCTCCCAGAAGCGGCTGCAGTGATCGGCAGCAGCGATCAGCCATTGCAGAATCAGCTGTGGGGGGACCCCACACAGGGCAGTGAGATCGGGCCACAGGGGACCCCTTCCCCTTTGGTTGGCAAGACTGGTTGTGGGAGAGGCACATGCCCCTCCTGACTAAGGCAGCACCAATCATCCATGCCTGGTAATCAGGGAAGTCCAGGAACAGAGTTTACAGCCAAGGTCAAAGTAAGCCAGGAGTCGAAGCCAAAGTCAGGGTGTGCCAGCAGTCAGAGCCAGAGTTTCCAATAAGCAAGTTGAGGAACTACAGAGGGTTCAGGAACAAACACCAGTCTTTGCCCACACAGTGTATTGATGGCTGGAGCCAGCTTTTAAAGGCTGGAGTATGTGGGGCCTGTTGCCCGTGGTCTCAGGGGACTGGTTGCCCTGATGGCCCAATTAGGATCTGCTGGGCCAAGGGAACTGATCCATCCTTGCTGCAAGTGGGACTTGCTTCCCTGCAGAAAATGGATTGCCCTGGACCAGCTGGGTCTTGGGCCCTGATGTGAACTCATTGCACCTATATTCACTCTGGAACTGAAAAATATTATTGAATCCTTTCCCTACCAACTTCAGGAATACTACTTCCACCAATCCTCTGCTGACCTACCCCAGGAACATTTTACATGCTCATGAAGACTCATAAAGAAGGTAACCCTGGTAGACCAGGGTTCATAAGCTGGCTGGACACTACGAACTAAGGACTGAACAGATTATTGACTTCAAGGTCTGCTATAATACTTCTGTTAATCTTTCTTCATGCCATGGGTGATAATGACCCTTCTCCCTTTTAAAAGGTCTTAATTTTTCCACTAATCAAGTTATCTTTTCTTTTGTGCAACTACTGCAAATTTCTCTCTCCTCTAATTTCACAGCCCTACAGATTGTTTTTAGTCCCTGGCATGCCTGCTTTTCCTCAGAATTGAAGAATGCACTGCATTCAAAATCTTATCTAAGTCTTTCCTTACGATGCAGTTGGTCCAGTAGAAGACGTTACCCACAAACATTCATGCTCTTATTTATTTCTTCGACCATCACAGCTATAACATAACTCTAACACTAGCAACATTTTGTTTTATTTTTGAAAGGTCCTGACAGTAACTTCCTTCATATCACCATTTTAAGATCTCAATTTAACTTTTATACAGTTAAGGAAACATTTTTTCAAGCCAACAGTAGAATTTTTTAATGTAATTTAATCATTAAATTAACACTTTTGGTTGCAACCACATCTGCTAGAAGTGTGAATAAATTCTGGAAGAATAACTGTTTACTATTTTGTCCTTATAAAAATAGTAGTTACATTGACATCCTCAGTTTTTTCATAAGTAAATCATAGATGTTTATATTAATTGAGTAAACATTTCCTAAGCCTAATGCACATCAGGGAGAGGCCAAATTGCACTTATTAGATGTAGACATAATTTGGCTTATGAGGGAGTCAAGACAAGGAGTTCAGACATTATCCAAATCTACTTATCTTTTCTACTAAAAATAAATAAATAAAAACCTGTATCTCCTCAAATATTACCTGGATGGGTTGAAGCCTATATAGAAGAGATCTACATTTGACTGCTGTCCCTTTCCTTCAAAGGATAAAATACCACCATACTAGATCAAAAGTAACCTAAATAGCAGCCATAGATGCATTCCAGTGATAGGAGACTATAGAGTTGCCACATGGAGCTCACAGCTCATATGCTTTTACAAAAACTCTGGATCTGATGCTGAATTTGGCAAGGCTGTCCTTCAGTCAATTTTAAACTAAGGCTCCATGTTCTGCTTTCTTTTATGGGTCTACCACTTGTCAGTTTATCCCATGGGTTGGAATATGAATAGGGCACTTGAGAGGTAAATAAAGGTTACTTTCCTGTAACAACTTCTTAGCAGTGAACTCTGCAGAGCCATACTCCCTGCCGAGCTTTCTTTCATGTTTGGACCTGACTGACAAGGAACTGAGGTGGCTAGAACAGCATACCTTTCTTTAGAGCCTCTTCCCTAGAAATTTCAGGAACAGTTGGGGTAGAGGGCACCCAGATAGGGTGTGGAAAGTTCTGTCATCTTAGAGGTTGTTGGTTGTAGCCATGTTGGTTGAAGACATAAGCAGACAAAGTTCTTTAAACAACTGTGATATCTTTTACTAGACCAACTAAATAATTGGAGAAATTGTCCTTTGCAAGCTTTTGAGTACAAACACCCTTCTTCAGTCACAGTTACCTAAAAAACCTTGTCTGTCATCTCAGATGCATTCAGATGGCCTGTCCTTTTAAGTAGAAATATCACAGAGTCCATTTCAAAGAGCTGCAAATGATACATCATTATCTGTGGTCTCTACCTCTACCAGTCATTGCATTGCTGTGGTATCAGAACTTCTAGTGTGCTTAATGCCTAACCCTGAACATATTCATTACATACTTGTTTAGATGTGGTTCAGAAGATTGACACTGCCTTGGGCTCCATTTTCACAAAATTGAGTTTCTAGTCCAATTGATAAAAGCAAGAGAAGGAGATGAGTTTTACGGTTGATCCACTTGACAGGGATCATTGATCAGGCCTGAATTTCCCATGGGCTCTGTTTGTGACCTTGAGTATGTCACAACTTCCCTCTTCCTCACTTCCCCAAGTGGAAAATGGCAATAAGATTTCCTTTCTCCAACTGTAAATAGACCACTGATTTTCAACCAGGGTGCTGCTGGGTGCCATGCAATGTTAATACTTAAGTATGCAATTGTGATTCACATGATGAACCTAGAGATTTCAAGTAGGAATCCATAATGTTAAAAATGTTCTGACCTGTTGTGGTCTTTCTGAGTTCTCTGCAACAGAAGAATGTATCCATTATTTTTCTGTAGTAAAAATAAGTGAGTACTAAGAGCTGGCATTTTTTGAGGAATGCCTCAAGTCTAAAAAAGTCACTGAGTTAGACTATAAGCTCTTCAGGGAAGGCATTATGTCTCCTACTTCATATGTACAGTACAGGGCAAAGGGGCTGTTATCCCATGCAGGACCTTTACATACTATCGCAGGGCACTTAGGTGCCTGCTCCTAGAAGAGCAGAAACTGCCTGGGGAGAACCCAAAGAGCCAGACAGGAGCCCAGGTGCAGGTTGCCATGGCAACCAGCTGATGAGAAAATTATCCTGCACCTGGTCAGCTGACTGGAAGGGGCAGGGCCCTGGGCCCATATAAATCCCAGGACGGGGACTAAGGAGGTTAGTTCTCTGCTGGTGACCAAGGGAGAAGGAGCCCTTCTAGAATAAGTGAAGGGAAGAGGCCTGACTAAGTTCTGCTCCGGGTAATGAAAAGGGGCTGAGTACACCTTACATAGCTTGTGTTATGTTATAGTCCAGGGGCTTATATTTGGTTGTTGTTTTATAACACCGGTAGTTTGGGTGAGGCTATTTGGGGAAGGAGGCGGCTTCATTGGGGGCCCACTGCAGCATGGAGACCCTGGTGCCAGAGAGGGCATGGCATTTGGGGTGCACAGAGCCCAGTGAGGACAAGGGGCTGAATTATAACAAGGCCTAGGCAAGACAATGCCAGTACCATCTGCGAGGCTTGGGGTGTGATAAAGGGATGGCTGGAGCCACGTATATAGCCCATAGGGCTGGGGACCCATGGGGTCCCGGGGAAGTCCATCGGGACTGTCTGACTGGACATGAAGGCAGCCTCCCTATATTACATTTACATCAAGACGTGCTGGGTGAGAAAAGAGGGTGCCCATCAGGCCAAATTGGCACGATTGAGGGGCCTTAGGAGATCACGGCCATCCTTAGGGACCCCACCCCGTGACATACTAACACAACACAAAAAATGCTAACAATGTTAAGGGTGAATACATTTATCTACTAACAGGCATTAAATGAAAAACTTAATATGAAATACATTTAATACACATGGTAAAGCCAGTGAGAAACTCATAAATCCAAGTGTTCTAATAAAATTGCCACCAGAAGTACAAAATAGGAAGAAGGGGTGGAATATAGAAAACTATGAGGGATGAAATTAGCAGAGTTTTTGTATATGTATTAATAGAGGCATATTCAACAAAAACAAGGATGGGTTCAACAGGTGTCCCTGTATAGCAAAACACTGGTATTGATATGGTAAATATAATTGTATTGCTGGTCTACTAACTAATTAAAAACCTGGTGATCTTTGTTTTTGTTTCATTCACCTAAAGAATGCTGTTTTGGAAAACTGAGTAGTAGTTCTGATATTTATTTTTCTTATATATTTTAAAATGTCTATTACTTTGAACATATTTAACATATGTAGGATACCTTATTTTTAAATTCTGAACATGTTTCTTCATATTCTTGCCCTGAAGCCTATTTTTATTATCTGGCACTACCAAATACTATGCTAGGACATTTCTCTTTTACTTTGTGTCTTGTAAATAAATCTGATAGTATTACATCTGATGAAATTCCTCTAGTGATCTGAGAGGGGATTCCAATTGCCTGCTGTAGTGTTTGTGTGTGAAAGAGGGATGCCAGGTACAGACATTACACTTTTACCAGTATAAGTGATTAGAAATTGGTCTATACCCATAAAGGAACAGAAGTTTGGCGCGCACAGACTAGTTTAAAAATGGCAGATCCCAGTTTAATATTTGTGTCCCCCCACCAAAGAGTGAATGAGTGTTCTGTTTGGTACAAATCTAAATTATGCTGCTTATAGAAAACTGTAATTTAGACTGATTCTGCCTTGGGCTTTTTGAAAGTCTGTACCTAGTGCACTAGAGAGAGATAATATGTGGGCATTGGCTAAGAGAATCATCACCATAATGGCAGTATATACCACTAGAGTATGGGTGGTTCTAAAGAGGATGGAGCTGGACTCTTCTTAGTGTTGGCAGATGACAAAACAAGGAGCAATGGTCTCAAGTTGCAGCAAGGAAAGTTAGTTTAGATATTAGGAAAAATCTCTCTCATGAGGAGGGTAGTAAAGCACTGGAATAAGCCACCCAAAGAGGCTGTTAAATCTCCATCCTTAAAAGTTTGTAAGACCTGGGCAGACAAAGGCTTGGCTGGGATGATCTAGTTGGGGATGGTCCTGCTTTGAGCAAGGGGTTGGACTAGATGATCTCCTGACGTCCCTTCCAACCCTAATGTTCTATGACTCTATGATATACTTAGAATCGCTTCTAAAAAGATCCACAATGTAAATGATGTAATATCACACTTTCTTTCTTGGGCTATGGACAGAAGTTGCATATAAACTGGTTTAAGTGATCAGAAACTGGTTTAAACCTGTAACAGAACAGAAGCTCAGTGCACATAAACCAGTTTAAAAATGGCTGAAACTGGTTTGAGGTAAACCTGGTTGAATGTAGTATCAGACTTAACTGATTTGGGTCAAACCAGTTTATGAAACTTCTGTCCCAGACCCCTTCCTGGTTCAAGTTAAATCACAGTCCCCCAGCATACCAGCATGCTCTGCAGCCCTAGGCTGGGCTGTATTGTTGTCTTCAGAAAGCAAAGCTGGCCCTGCCCCTCTGCTCCCTAGCTGGAGCAGTGAGGGCTGGCTGACAAGAGGGTGGGCAAGCAAGCCCAGCTGGGGATGCAGCCCAGTCTGCAGGGGGGCGGGGGCAGGCTGCCCCTCCCCAGACAAACCCTAGCTGGAGTCTGGGGCTCGGGAGGGGGGAGTTAAACACCCCTTCCTTCCATCAAACTTACTGCTGGCTGCAACTGTGACTACAAATCCCAGAGGCACCTGGAAGCAGAAAGAGGAAGTGATGAGCAACCCTGAAGCATCCTGCTGTTGTAATTCTGGACTGCAAATCCCAGAGACCTCAGGGGTAGCAGGAAGAAGAAGTGAATACACAGCTAGAGAGCTGTGCTCTAACACCCCCTGGCTTCTGGAAGGCATTTGGCTGCATTACCTGAATCAAAGGTAAACGTCTGTTCACTTCTGTTTCAATTTAATCTGTGCATCCTAGACTAACCTGCAAAAACTGAATTGATTTGGCCTCAGGCTCTTAGATTCTCTGTACCTAGCCTTAGAGAGGTTTAAGGAGACAATATGAAGAGGGAATGGTCGTTGTGGATCCAATTCCAAAAAAGAGAAATACAAAGGAGTGCTAGACATCTTTTTTTTTTTTTTCTGTCAGATTTCCTGTTTTTTCTACATCAAGCCTAAACAGAGAAGTTGGAGATCCAAATGACAAATTTCAGCTACAGTTAAAGAAAGTTGATTCATAAAAATTACAATCTCTTGTAATTTTACTCTATGTGGGGAGAAATAATGGTAACCCCCAATCTGAGTACCACAACAGTGGAAAGAGAACTCAGAGTCCTGGTTGATGCAAAAATGAATGTGAGTCGCCAGTGTGATGAGGTAATAAGCAAGGCTAACCACACTCTCTTTCTTACATCAGCAGGTGCATCACAAGCAGGTCTAGGGAAGTGATAATTCCCCTCTATGTGGCATTGGTGAGGCCACAGATGTAGTATACTGCATCCAGTTTTGGGCATCGCACTTCAAGAGGGATGTGGATAACCTGGAAAGGGTTCAGAGGAGGGCTACTCATATGGTTGAGAGCCTGTAGGTAAGACACTATGAAGACACACTGAGGGACCTAAATCTCTTCAGCCTCTGCAAGAGAAGGCTGAGGGGGAACTTGTGGCTACCTACAAACTCATTGAGGGGGTCAGCAGGGAATACAGGATGCTGTTTACCAGGGCGCCCCTCGGGGTTACCAAAAATAATGGCCACAAACTGAAGGAGAATAGATTTAGATTGGACATAAGGAAGACATTCTTTATGGCAAGGGTTGCCAAAATATGGAATGGGCTTCCAAGGGAAGTGGTGTTTTCCCCTACCTTGGAGGTGTTCAAGAAGAGATTAGACGGGCATCTGGCTGGGGTTACTTAACCCCAGCACTCTTTCCTGCCTGGAGCAGGGGGTCAGACCCGATGATCGACCAGGTCTCTTCCAACCCTAGAAATCTATGACACTAACCCAGATCCAATACATTGGTTATAATTTTATTCTGCTTTTTAATTACAAGGTCTGGGTCCTCTGGCTTTAACTTTGCATCCATTGACCTACAATTTTTGGAGCAGAAGATGGAATTGCTGCCTCACTTCAATCTGCAAGCAATAGCTACATGGACATGGACTGGGCCTTTACTTAAGACTTGGGGAACTGTTGTGGTACTAAGGTCCTCATTCATTAATTAGCTGTGTTAATAAAGGCCATCACCACTGATTATTTCTTTTACCTTGGATTTCAAGTCTTGATTCTGTGTCCCTTTTGAGTACTTTTGCAGCCTTGGATCTGGGAGCTTAAAAAAAAAGGATTGAACCTAGAAAGCCACCTTATTAGCGTATGTGTCGAAGTCTGGGGAATTTCCTCAGAAATTTGTCATCATCACAAATCCAGCAAGCTTGACTTCTTGCCTGGAAAAGGTACAGTCTGTATTATGGTCTCTCTGTCTCTCTCCTTGCAGAGTCAGCATACTATATATGAAGTTCTCTTAGGAGCAGCGTCTCTGTGTCAGATGTCACCCCCTGTATATGTGCTTGATGCCAGAGAGGAGGAAAAGCAGGAGTCACACTACTTAAGCCTCAGCTTCTTAATCTTCAGATCTGCCACTATGTTCTCTTTACCAATGGAATTGATGTTCTAATACAACTATACTGTATTTTAATTGCACTAAGCAAAACACTATTGCTAACCATGCATAACCCTATGAATTTTCTATTTTTTTTTTTTTATTAGAAACAGCTGAGCACTGTAGAAGAAAGGATCTAAATCCTTGGTCTGGAGTGTTTGCTAATCTATTGCTGCTAGAATATAAAAGGAATTGAGGAAGAAAGCATGTGACATCCCCATTATAGCTTTACCCCAAGAACAGTCAGGAATACTAAAGACAAATAGATGGGGGCTGAGATCACCCAACTAGTCACTAGTGGTTAAGAATATACCACCTGCACAATAGCCAGCCAGTACACCCCAGGAATGAGATTAGGCAGAGGCCAGCCTAAAGGAGACTAAACTATGCAGGAAGTCTGTAATTTGAATCCATCCTGTCCTTGTGAATCATTTTTCTTTGATGAAAGTGAAATTACTATGCTTTTAAATGCTTGCATGAACCTGTCTTGGGGCTATGTCAGGCTAGTTGCTTCTGCAGAGAAAGCTCTTCATTGTGTCTGGCAAGGTACTACATCACAAGGAAGCATTTTTGTAAATGACAGCCACTTTTCATTTTCCATTTTTAAAGCCTTGGCTAAAGTCAGCATTTCTGCAGCATATGTGTTAACCAGTAGTTTTATAGCAGTGCAAACATCAAGGCATTGGAAATTTTTCCAGTAACAAAATCACAAGGGCTCTTATCAGTTCCAGGCATGTTGCAGCAGAACTGAGCTGCAACTTTTTCTTTCATCTTTTTCCCCTTGTGGAATGATGATATTTAGAAGTGTAATGCCCTGTTTCTGATTGCAGCCTAGTTTCACCACAATTCGACACTAAGCTGACCCAAGCTTCGCAATGGAACTGGTTTTATTAGCCTCAAATAGGCTCCCAGATACAAATAAATAAATAAAAAAGATTCCTCATGGTTTTTTAGGTTAATTGAAGCTATATATATGCTGCAAGTCAATGTTTCTCAACCTTTTTAAAGGGCCCCCAACTCTTGTTTTTTCTAATTTGACATTACCCTAATTGAAAACCACTGCTGTACAGTCTCAGCTTACCTCAGGTAGTCTCAAGCAGGGTGATGGTGCTGCTACTGCCACTGCTGCCAGGTAGAACCGTCCCACAAGCCTTTTGTGCAGCCAGAGAAGCCTAAAGCACCCACCTCTGCCTCAGTCCTTCCCAGACTGACACCCTGGGCTCTTCCCATAAACAGAAGTATGTAGGACAGTCACCTGCCCTATGTGCCTCTATTTCTGGGAGAAGCATGGGGTGGCGGGGTCAGACCAGAAAGAACTGCAGTAGGATTGGGTGCTCTTGCCTGCTTCAGACTTACCTGCCATTCAAAGCAATTTCACTCGGCTGCTGCCATGATAGTGCCAGTACCACAGCACCCTTGAAGGGTTTTGTGGTACCCCCGTTGAGAACCACTGCCATAAGCAAACCATACACAGCAAATGATTCCTGATTGTGGCTGAACCATAAGTCCAAATTAGTACTGTGTTTTAAGAGAACAGCACTTTGATATGTTTCTTAACTCACCACTTCACTACTGAAGCAAGGACTAAAGCAAAACTAGCATAATGAAAACAGCTAAATTTATTCTGATGTTTTCATGGAACTACTAGTATCACACTTTGAAAAGCTAAACACATTTTTCACATCTGCAGGGTGGGACTGACAAAATATTTCCACTAAATTGCATGTAAAGAATCAGAAACTTCCAAATGAGAAACTTCTCTCTACTATTTATCTCTCCCTTGGCCATTCTGGTTAGTTTCAGCACTAAAAAAGGCAAGAAATACCCAGAATATAGCTAAACTGTATACTTACTGTGCCAGATACAGTACTGACCCAGGCAGGAGCAGTGCAGAGAATTCCATACAGTGCTGCAGAGAGAATAATTAACCCCACTGAGAACCAATACTAATTACCCTGTCTGCAATTCCACATGAGCCTACCTTTACTGCATCCAGTTGGAAAAGTAGTATATATGGAGTAGCACTGCATGCTTGAGCACACTGCTGTCAGGCACAGTAAATTCAGTGTGAAAATTTGCAAATGTGTGCAGTAAATTTGCAAGCACATCCCTCAATGAACTGTGTGTGGCAGGTCCGCGCCCCACTCCCTGTGCTGCCGGGCTCCAGGTGGCTGGTCTGCATGTGGCTGCTCCCCTGCCCTGCAGCCAGAAGTGGGCTGTGGATTGGTCCAGCTCCTCAAAGCTCCCAGGATAAAAGATGTCAGCTGGACACACATGGGGGGAGCAGGAAGGAGGGAGCACTGGCAGCACCTCCAGAGACCTCCCCTGCAGCTGGCATAGGCTGGTGGAGCTGCAGGCTGATGGATCACCAGGCAGCACAGCAGCTACGACCACAGCAGGGGCTTCCCCAGTGCATCTGAGCTCTCAGCTCTTAAAGGTATGGAGTCCACCCAAACCAGAGGTGGCCCGCACAGACCAGACCAAGGCAAGAAAGGGCCCGGGCTCCTGCAGACTGGCAGGCATGCACAGAGTCAGGGGCTTGGAACCCACTGAGACTGCACCCACACTGGACATGGCCCACAGGTACATGCAGGGTGGCCAGGGCAGGACTGAGGGATCCCAGGATGCACTGATCAGTCCTGCCTGGGAAGTGAGCCTAGCAGGAAGCCAGGCTACAGAACTCGCCATGCCAGCACACCTTCAGGCCCTGAGACCTGCAAGCGGGCAATGCCAGGCCTGTAAGGGAAGCAAAAGCATGAGAAATCACCCCATAGTGGGTTATCAGATATGGCCAGGGGCTAGCTAATCCAGAACCCAGTGCTCTTGGGGTCACAGTCCCAACACAGAAGTTTCATAGATTTCATAGACAATACAGCTGGAAGGGACCTCAGAATATCATCAAGTCCAGCCCTCTGCCCCAGGGGCAGGAAGTCAGCAGGGATCATAGGATCCCAGCAAGATAAACATCCAGATGTCTTTTGAAGGCGTTCAGAGTAGGTGCTTGAACCATCTCTGGCGGCAGTCTATTCCAAACCTTGGGGGCTCAGACAGTAAAGAAGTTCTTCCTTATGTCCAGCCTGAAACAGTCATGAAGGAGTTTGTGATCGTTCGACCTTGTCATCCCTGGGGAGCTCTGGTGAACAGACGTTTCCCCAGATCCTGGTAAGCACCTTGATGAACTTATATGTGGCCACCAGATCACCCCTGAGCCTGTGCTTTTCCAGGCCGAAGAGTCCCATGGCTCTCAGCCTCTCTTCATAAGGTCTGCTTTCCTAACCTTTGATCACGTGCGTGGCTCTCCTCTGCACCCTCTCAAGCTTCTCCACATCCTTTTTGAATTGTGGCACCCAAAACTGGACGCAGTACTCCAGCTGTGGCCTCACCAAGGCTGAGTACAACAGGATAACGTCCTGGGATTTACTTGAGAAGCATCTGTGAATTCAAGCAAGTGTTTCACTTGCTTTACTAGCAGCCGTATCATATTGCAGGCTCATGTTCATCTTGTGGTCAATCATGACCACCAAGTCCCTTTCATCTGTAGTGCTAGCCAATGTAGCACTGCCAAGCCTATAAGGATGCTGCAGGTTTTTCTTCCCAAGATGGAGAACCTTGCATTTTTCAGTATTAAACACAATCAGGTTCTTGTCCGCCCATTTACTGAGCCTGTTGAGGTCAGCCTGGATCACCCTCCTGTCTTCAGGTGTTGATGCTTTACCCCAGAGTTCGGTGTCATCGGCAAACTTGGCCAGTCCACTTCTGATACAAATATCCACATCATTAATGGAGATGTTAAATAGTATAGGTCCAAGAACAGAGCCCTGGGGGATCCCACTTGTCACAGGGCACCATGATGATTGACTTCCATCAACCACCACCCTCTGGGTCCTACCACGGAGCCAATTCCCCAGCCAGTGGATCATGGTATGGCCGAGGCCACAGTTAGCCAGTTTTACTAATAGGTGATCAAGGGATACCAAATCAAAGTCTTTTTTAAAGTCAAGATATACAACATCAATCTCTTCTCCTTTGTCCAGGTGATAGGTCACCTGGTCATAGAAGGAAATGAGATTGGTCAAGCAGGACCTACCCCCAACAAACTTGTGTTGGCTATCCCTCAGGATGTTGCCATCAGCCAGCCTGTTAAGAATGGTCTCTTTGATAATCTTTTCTAAGACCTTCCCTGAGATAGAGGTCAGGCTGATGAGCCTATAGTTTGCTGAATCCACTTTCCTCCCTTTCCTGAAGATAGGCACTACATTGGCCTTCTTCCAATCATCGGGCACTTCACCAGAGCACCAGGAGTTCTCGAAGATCAGTGCCAGGGGCTGGGCTATGATGCTCACCAACTCCTTGAATACCATGGGGTGTAAACTGTCAGGGCCGGCTGACTTGAAGGTGTCCAGCCTCTCAAGGTGTTCCTTCATGAGGTCAGCATTGATGGAGGGTAAGGAATCTCCCTCACCTGGACCTCCCTGTCCCGTAGTGGGCAGGGGCATCCCATGGGACTGATGAAAGACCGATACAAAGTACCCATTTAGCAAGTTGGCTTTTTCCTGGGCGTCAGTTGTTAGTTGTTAGTTATGTGATAGGTGCACGGTGTACCCCACACGTACAGGAGAAGGTGCCAAAGAAGAGGTGCCCGATGCAGCGAACATCGTTGACCTGCTCACCTGCACCCCAGAGAGAATTTCAGTTCAAGTATTGTTAAGTTGTTCGTTTTCTGATTGGAGACACCTGTACCACCAGCTGGGTAAATGGGGTGAAAACAGACTGCCCATCCAGATTCCACTGAGACCCAAGCCAGGCACCCGAGTGGAAAGGGGTGGGGTGAAGGGGAGGTAAGGAGCCCCACAGAAGAAACACCAGCTGAGGTGCCCAGGGTTTAGAAGGCCCTGAACAATATCCTCCAGTGGAACCTCAAGTAACATCAAGTCATGGCAGATGAGTGGACCCTTGTGCAACATGTTTAGGTGAAGAGCAGGCCAGCAGTGACACGGTGAGCCTGGGCCTTTCACACGGAGTCCTCAAAGGCCTGGCTGGCTGATGGTTGAGAAAAATATAACTCATATACAAGACAGATGGATGGAAATTTCAATACAAGTCTTCTCTAATCTCGTGTTAGATAACAACATAATGATTTTCCAAATTAAGTATTTCTATTATTCCCTGACCATTTCACACCTTTCAAGTCCAACCATTAAAGGAACATATATATGGAACTAGGAAGCTAAAAGGGGAAGAGAAATTGGATTGTATTCCCTGGGACCCTATTGAGAAAGTGTTCATACTTGGAGGAAACAGAAAGAAACTCAAGTCCAGCGTACAGAAGATATTTTCTTTCATTATTTTGTTTGCAGTGGAATTATTATTATGGGACCCCAGGAAGAAATCCTGGGTCTTTTTTCTCTGAAAGGAAGAGAAACCCAGATATGGTACTGAGGACCAGTGTGGTGCAGGGCCATATTCCTTTGCCTTATTCAGAACATTATAGATCTTTGGTACTACAGAAAGGGTGGGAATAAATGTAACCTAGTCAAAGTACTGAATTGCAGAAAAGGCACCTGACAGCAAGACCACAAGGGAAGTTAGTAGGGTTAAGGGCCAAAGTCTACCAGACTGTGTTCAACCATAATAGGGACAGATTGGTGGTGAGATGCCTTCAGTACATGCCTCCCACCCCCCCACCCCCCAATCATGCACAGTTAACAACCACCTATGAAGAATCAGATCAAGTGACTTAATTAACATAATCCATATTAACTCCATTTCCTAAGGTCCAAGTGCTTGACTTTGCAACCTGTAGTTTTCATGTAGTTAAAATGTGCTTGTGTGTAATTTCCTACATAAAATAAGCAAATAAAGCTGAGAAAACATATCCCACCATGTGGCATTTTAGTGGGATTGCACATCTATTTTGGCTGGCAGGCGACTTGTGAGTTATGATCTGTCAAAGGCTGTGCTCATAAAATATTTCAGAAGACATCATTTTAACAAGTTATAGAAAAAAGCCAAAACATATACTAAAAATCAAACATCTACTGTAATATATTTTAATTTGATTTAAAATAAAATATTTTGTAACCTGATTTTTAGTTTTTTGAGCAGTGTATATAGAGGTAATTGCAAAACAGCACAAAATAAAGTCTTACTTTTGTATATTTTGTGTGTGTGGAGGGGTTGTTTGTGTGTGAAGACTGGGGAAAGTGTGCATGGGGGAGGTAGGGGACTGCCTGTGCGCTATATCCAGGGAGCTGGCTGGGGGTGGGGGGGGGGAAGGAGGAGGGAGCAGAGGGTGCATGCAGCACAGCTCACATGGGCAGTGTAGTGCAGGTGTGTTCTATGCCCCCCATCCAGCCTACGGCTGCCCCTGCAGTGCTCCACGTGGTGCCAAGCCCCACATGCTCCTGCCCACAGCCCCATGGCAGCCCATGCCATGGTCCTGCCCACACCTGCCCCATGCCCACTGCCATAACTGCCTCAGTCCTGGCAAGCACACACAGCTTCCCAATGGGGCTGCTGTCACTGCTGCTGCAGCTGCCCAGGTACTGCTCAGCTCTCCACGGCCTCCCACAGCTCCTCCTCTTCCTCCTGCCCCTGCTGTGCTGCTCTAGGCAGGGGCGGGGAAGAGGGGGGGAAGAGGGGAATAAGCTGCAGCTGGGTGGCTCCTGTGCCCCAAGTGCAGGGCTCCAGGTCCAGCTCCCAGCTACCTTCGACCCATTCTGCCTACAGGTGGCTGCTCATCATGCCAGGTGGGTGGAGTGCACAGAAGGTGGCCAGGAGCTGGACCTCCGCTGGGGCAGGAGCTGCCCAGCTGCAATTTTCCCCCTGCCTGGATCAGTGCCGCAGGGGCAGGAGGAGGAGGAGGGGGAACCAAGCAGTACACAGGCAGCTGCAAGCAGCAGGAGCCCTGCCAGGAAGCTGTGTGTGCCAGCCCAGGCCAGGGCCGGGGCTGTTGGCAGGATGGGGTGGGTGCCGAGGGAGTACAGCACAGGCTGCCCTGGGTGGGAGCAGGCAGGGCTTGGCCCCATCTGGAATGCTGTGGGGGCAGCCACGAGCCAGATACAATCAACTGTCAGACCAGATTTTGCCCACACCTGCATTACAGTGACACCAAAGTGAATATTAGCAAAGCTGATAGGAAAAGCTTTCATAGTTTCATAGTTTCATAGTAGTTAGGGGTCAGAAGGGACCTAAATAGATCATCTAGTCTGACCCCCCGCCACTGGCTGGAGCACACACTGGGATCATATGACCCCAGACAGGTATTCATCCAACCTCTTTTTGAATTTACCCAAGGTAGGAGCGAGGACCACTTCGCTAGGAAGTTGGTTCCAGATCCTAGCCACCTTAACAGTGAAGTAGTGCCTCCTAATCTCTAACCTGAACCTATTCTCTAGCAGCTTCTGGCCATTGTTCCTCATCACCCCAGGTGCTGCTGGGGGGAATAGGACCCTTCCTATTTGCTGCTGATCTCCCCTAACGAGTTTGTAGGCGGCCACCAAATCCCCCCCTCAGCCTCTGTTTGCTGAGGCTGAACAGGTTCAGGTCCCTCAGCCTCTCCTCATAGGGTCTGCCCTGTTGCCCTCCAACCAAGCGGGTGGCCCTTCTCTGAACCCTCTCAAGGCAGGCCACATCCTTCAGAAAACTGCTTTACAGTTTGGCAAATGCTGCTTTGTTGAAACTGAACTCCTTTTCAAAATCACTTCAATTCAACATTTTCTCTAAAAATATTTGAAAATAATGCTAACACATCCAGTTTTGATTTTGTTTAAAATGACTTTACCTTTTTGATATTTACTTTGTATTTTTAAAAAGCTCAATCAAAATAAACAACAAACAAACAATCCAGGAATTGAGCCTAATGTAAATTTTTTTTTTGTTCCTTACTTCACAAAATTCAAAGCCTTGGCTTTTGTCCCAAATCAGGATGAAAATTTCAAAATGACATTTGTTCATGGAACAGAAAATCCATTTTACAAGCAGCTCTAATCATTAGCAGGGCTGAAACCTTTACATCCACCACTCAGACCCTTGGAAGGCAGGGTAGATTGTCCAAATGTGGGTGACTTTTTAAAGGGACAGCAAAAGGCACATCCTTCAAAGATATCTCTCATCAAGTTTCAAGACCTTGTTCCAGAGCATATAGGAACTAGCATGACAGAACATGATAGAGCATGTCAAAGAAAGGGTTACATTTTTTTTAACATAGCCTAAGCAATATTTTAGCCTTTATCTTCCTTTTGGAAACAGCTGATTCATTTTGGCTGAAGTTTTCCATTAAAAACAAAAACAGCCTAAGGAAAACATTCATTATGAACATTTTTAGTACAAATGGTTAAAGTTTGGCAAAATTAAAAGCAACTGAAAACAGGATCTCATAATACGAAGCATCAAGCAACCTTAATAAGAAGCTCTTTCACTCCTGCCTATATCACACTCATATGCATACTTGTTCTAACACGTGAAAAATCTTGCCTGAAGTGTTGGCTCCTATAAAAGGGAATCCATCATGGTCTCTGGTTTCCATCAATATTATTGCTTTCTATATTGTGTATTATTAGAGTGCTCAATATCATTGTAGCTAAGCTTCACTATATCAAATTATTATATTTGTGCTGTTCATATTCTATGAATCATAAAATATTTAATAATTCTGCAAGGGCAACCTCTCTTCTTATATTTTGAAATTCAGACTACTGAAGAACAGCAGCAGCAACTATTTTTCAGCATTAAAATAACAATAATAATAATGAAGGCCATTTAAAAAAAAAAGATTAGAAAAGTATCCTCCTGTACCTTAAAGGTTAGGAACAGAAATTACACGTAAACTGGTATAAGTGATTGGAAACTGGTTCCAATCTGTAACACAACAGACATTCAGTGCACATAAACCACTTTCAAAATGGCCTATATCAGTTTAAGATAAACCTGGATGGATGTAGTATTAGACTTAACAGATTTAATTTAAATCAGTTTATTGAATTTCTGTCCCAGTTCCCCTCCAGATTCAAGTTAACTCACAGTCCCCCAGCATCCCAAGGTGCTTTGTGTGACAGGCTAGCTGGCAGTGATTTAGCCCAGGGGTTTTGAAAGGGCAAAAGATGATTGGAGGACTTGCGATTCCCTTTTCTCACCAATCAGGCCCCAGAGACTCACCCTCCATGTCCCCTGATTGGCCCCCTGGGTCACCAGGAGGGGGATAAAAGGGTCTGACTCAGGAGAGATCAACGAGGGATTACAAGGAAGGAGATTCAAAGAGCTGAGCCAGTGGGGCAGGAGCAGTTGCCCCAAAAGCACCTGAAGGAGTGGTACCTGCAGGCAGCAGTTGGGCCCTCAGCAGCACGGCATGAGGCTGGCAGGAGAGGCTCCCCGCTGGGCTCCAGGATTCCTTACGAGAGGCTGCAGCCAGCAGGCGAGGCTTCTCAGCTCCTGCAAGGATCTAAGCAGCAACCTGAGAGGTTCCCAGCTCTGCTTCCAGCTCCTCCAATAAAAGGCCAGGTAGCTTGATGTGAGGCCAGGGGTCCTAGAAGGTCAAGACCCCTAGCAGTTTGGCACAGTGGCTGTGTGGTAGAGTTTCTGCCTACTGTGTGGGAGATCTTGATTTCAAATCTCAGCTGGGGTGAATGAGTTAACAGAAGGAAATTCTTCTTGCAGTGGAAAGGAGCCATTGTGTTTTCTCCCCCTGCAGGTACCTAGGGCCTATATTCCTTGTCACTTGACATTTTGTATGTTGTGCCTTTTATATTTCACCAACCAATATTGTTTGTTCTGCTGTTTGTGTTTTACATTTTGGTTAACCCTGTCTTTTGTCAACTGGATGAATATATCTATGATTGTAAGTGTCTGAACTTTGCTGAATCCTGCCCCTTCGGGGCATTGTAGTGTCCCCTATACCCCCTGGTTTATACTGGTTATGTTCTCAGTATTGTTTTATCATTAAAAGGTATATGGTTAAGTCCCCATTGGTGGTCTGGCTCTGCTCTATAGGGGGAGGAGAGTCCTTACACCTCCCACAGCGTTTGTGCACCTGCTTTGATCCCTTCAATTGAAGAGGGGGTACCTCTTGGAGTACCGCCCGGGTTACATTTGCATCTCCCCATGCAAACCCCACCCCTTGCAGGGCAGGTGGGCTAGCCATGGCCCAAGCTGTCTAGTCCAGCTGAGCAGGAAGGCATGCTCTAGCACCCCCTGGCTTCTGGCCAGGAACACTGAAAACATGTGGCTGCATTTCCAGAATCAAAAGTGAATGTCTGTTCACTTACTTATTGGTTCAATCTATGCAGTTTAGACTAACCTGTGAAGATTGAATCAATTCAGCCTCAGACTTTTTGACTGGACTTAGCCAAAAAAGGACAAAACTTTAATTGGACACAAATTAAAAAGGACAGAGCTTCAAGTGTAACATGTAAAGGAGTTGAAAGTACTTTGTGGTACTACACTCATTTTGAACTTCCCCTGTGTCATTCAAATGTATTTCCATGAAAGGCTCGTGCCCCTGGCGGCTGGGGGGGGCACAGCTGTAACAGCAGCAGTGGGAGCCTAGTGGCGGGAGCCCAGCGGTGGGGAGCAGGGAGCTCCTGCAGACACCACTGGCACTGTCAGTGGCAGGGGGTGGGGTGGGAGGTGGCAAGTGCTGACCATGGGTCGGCGACCACCTGCAGGCGCCGCCGGCAGTCAGTGGTGGCCAGGGGGTGATCAGGGACCGCTCACAAACCACTCACAGACAATGCCGGCAGTGCCAGTGGTGGGGTGGCAAGCAACGACCACCCACAGGTGCCTTTTTGCAGGGAGAGCACTGCCATTTGGAGGTGCGTCGCCCCTGTATATTTCTATCATTTGTTGCTATGTCAGATAGAAACACCAGGGAAATAAGTTTAAGTGTCTAACCTGCAACCTAGAGACTCACTGGAAGATCTCTCTCCCCACACAGAGCAGGCTGGAGGAGTCACAGAAGTTGTAACCAAGACACTGTTATGTGGACATGCTATTTTCTCCCTTAATCTTCCATCTATGGTAATCTTGGATGTTTATAAAGGTGCAGAATTTTTTTAAAGAAATGTATTTTTTAAATACACTGACACTACCCCTTTCAAACACCTATAAGCCATTCCTAGGGTTCAAAAGTAGTGTTTTGGATGGGATCAGTGCCTCACAATGCAAACCAGATAATTGAATCCTAAACCTAATTTGACAAAGGGTGGTCAAAAAATTTTAAAAAAATAACACTGCCTAAGAGTTGCCACATGGTTAATAGTGTTGTTTCTTATTTTAAATATGGGAGAAATACTTATGATTATTGAAATTAGACTGTGTGGTAACTGATAACATTTTGAAATTGGCATAGGTCTCATATTTAAACCTTAAAAAGAATAATGAAAGCATAAAAATTTTTAGTATTAGCTTCAGAAATTACTGGTTAAATTTAGTCTGAACAAAAAAACCCATGAATGATCATTAGAGATTTATAAAAGCTGTTGCAGAGGGACACAAACAGTGAATCCAGACATGCAGGCATGTGCACTTGCAGCAGCTCAAATAGTGGAGGCACAAATTTGTGCCACAGATTTTTGCCTCAGCGCACATGCTTGAATGTACACTTTGGTGTGGGGCAAATTGTGCCACTTGAAGAAAACTGACTCTGCTCAGATCTTCAACCAGGGGGAGCTAGAGGCTGGGGCCAGCACCTGCACTGTCCCCAGCAGTATAAAAAGCTGCCCTGGTAAGCAGCTCAAGGCTACATGCCCTCAGGAGCTTCTGAGGCCCAGCCACTTGGTATCTAGGGACACTAGCCTCTGGTGCCAGCTAGACAGCTGAAGCAGCCCTCACCTAGAGTGGCTCCTGCCCCCTCTACCCACAGCAGCAGTCTGGCAGTAGGGGCTGCTGCCTGGCTGTGACCTGTTGCCACCTGAGACAACATCCATTCCCTTGGACCTGTGGCCCCATGACTTCATGCTTGCTAGACCAGGATGGGGACTACACAGCCTGGGGCTGTGGTATGGGCACTGCAGCAGAGTCACCTGTACTTCTGAGCCAGCTGCCAGTGGGCCATGTCTGCACAGTTGGCCTTCGCATGGCACTGCTCTCATGCCTTCAGGTGCCCCCACTCTGCCATCTGGGCAGCTATCACCCAGAAGATGTGCTTGTTGCAGTGGGTCCTCCTGGACCCAAATGGCCAGACCAGCCACCTCGTCTGCCCTCTGGCTTGGTCCCTAGCACTGGCCCTGGGCAGGCTCCTCTGCCTGGGTCCTGCCACTTGCCTCACCAGCAGGGATCCTTGTATTCCCTGTTTAAAAATTGCAAACTCTCTGATAAACCACCCAAATTCTCTCATTAAAATACCTAAAATCTGTGCTCTTCTGTGATTAAAATGAAACACCACTATATAGAGAGAGATCACATGGACAATGTTTTATTGATATATTTGCAATTTTAAAGTAATTTGGAAACCTACCAGTGTCTCTGTCGCAGGGCACCTTAGTGCCTGCTCCTAGAGAGGAGAAACTGCCAGGGAGAAAGCCCTCCCCCCCCCCCCCCCCTCCGGCAGAGCTAATTGAGCACAGCTGTGGGTTGCCGGAGCAACTAAGGGGAGCCAGCTGCCTGTAGGGGGCAGGGCCTGGCCCTTATAAAGCCCAGGGCCGAAGCCAGGCTGGGAGTTCTCTGCCAGCAGCCTGGGAGGCAGGAGCTCTGGGAGTGAGGATGTGGAAGGGAGCCTGAGTCGCAAGTACAGCTCATGATAGCCCCGGAGGGTTGGGTGAGGCTGTAGGGGTTGGAGGATGCCTCAACTATAGGGACCCCAGAGAGTGTGGGGTGCCCTAGCGCCAAGAGGGCGCATTATCTGCATAGCGCCAGGGAAGGCACAGCTCGCACGCCAGGGTGTGAGCAGCTGGCGGCGAGGAGCATGGCCAGTGGGTCGCGGGCGCAACCCGTAGGTTGCGGACGGGGACCTAGACCCCGGATTGCGTGTGGGGGGGAACATAGACCCCAGCCCCAGGAAAGGGGCAATATTATTGAGTAGCCCAGTGTGGGCACGGTGAACCCCAAAGAGGGGGAGCGCCATTGTATGTTATTGAGAAGCCCAGTGTGGGCACGGCGAACCTCAAAGAGGGGGAGCGCCATTGTATGCTATTGAGTAGCCCAGTGTGGGCACGGCGAGCCCCAAAGAGGGGGTAGCGCCATTACTGAGGAGCCCTAGAGGGGCCATATCAAGGAGCCCGAGACGGGCATAGTGAGCCTGGTCGCAGGCTAGTGCGGCAACACCCCTCAGACTGAGGCAGGGCGCTGCGGTTGCCCCGAGAAGACAGGGAGTAGCAGCGCGGTGAGCCAGGGTCAGAGAGGGTGCCCGTGCGGTTGGCCCATAGGACCGGAGGCCCGCTAGAGAGTCCCTGAGCAGAACCCTACAGGCAGGGGAGGCCCAGAGTGGGCCAGACGAGAGTCCCAGCAAGAGGCTGGGCGCGAGAGGGGGAGCCCAGAGTGGGCCACAGTAAAGAGGAGGCCCGAGAAGCGGGCGTACAGACCGGACAACGTCCATTACATCTGCGAGGCTTGGGGCGTGGTATCAGGGGAGGTAGGAGCCACGCATAGCCCCTAAGGCTGGGGTGCTTGGGTAGCGCCCATTGTACGGGGAGACGCACGAGGGGTCCAGGAGCTTATGTGCCCGAGGAAACACAAGGCAGCCTCCCTATTACATATTCCATCAAGACGTGGCGGGCGAGAATGGAGGGTGCCCTCGGGCCAAAGTAGCGTGGTGAGAGGGCCTCAAGGAGATCACGGCCCTCCGCGAGGACCCCGCCGTGACAGTCTCTCTCACAGAGACGGGCAACTCTTTCGGGCAGAGGGCTGCTTACTGAATTTTGGCAAGCTGTCAAGGGCTGCATGGGTAGCCCCACCCCTTGACAGGTGCCCCACCCCCTGGTCACCATCTTGGGACCAGAAGTCTGGCCCCGAACCTCTGACCTTCGCCACTGGAAGTCCCTCCCCTTGCCTCTGGAAGTACTCCTTTGGGGAAGAGGGTTGCCATCTTAGGGGGGAAAAAACAAATTACATACTAAAAATTAAACACCCATAATAATATATTTTAATTGAATTAAAAATATATATTTGTGGTGTATGTGCAAAAGTGATTGCATATTGGGATTTGTGGGGATGTGTGGATATGTGTGTGGGTATGGGAGCCATGTAGTACAGAGTGGCTGGGCAGGAAAGTGGGGAAAGAAGCAGGGAGGAAGAGTGGAAGCAAGCGGGAGTATGGGGCCTGCACCCATGTCCCAGGGCCAGAGCCGGTGGACCTCAGAGCAGGGTAGTAGGAGCACAGAACATGGGGCATGGGCTGGCAGGGGTCTGTGCAGCCAGGCTGGGCTGCACAAGCAGGGAGAGGGAGGAGCTGGCCTGGCTCCATAAGGCTCCTGCTGGCCGGGACCATGTGCTCCTGCCTCCCTACTCTGGGCCCTGCTGGTGCTGGCCCCAGGGCACTGGCGTGGGCCCTGCACTCCCATCGGGCTGTCACTGGTTCCCATGCACCTGCTCACTCCCAGTCCCTGCCCCAGCCCTATGGTACAGGTGGGGAGCAGAGCACAGCCCTGACCCCGCACACCCCATGCTTGCTCACGGTGAACGAGCTGGTGCTCGGGGGAAAAGTGCCCCTCTCTAGTACCCCATGCAGGGCTGTCCTGCCTCTCTGGTGCATCACCACCACCCAACAGAGCAGTGGTGGCAATGGACAGCAGACACAAGCAGCCTTGCGCATGCTCTGAGCAACTGCAGCATGGGGCACTGACCATGGGGAGGGGGAGTGGCCACTTTTTCTCTGCACTGAGCACCAGCACATTCCCCAGAAGCTGCTGCTTGAAGTGAAGGAAAGCAGCCCAGGGCCAGCACCAGTGGGGCCTAGAGCAGGGCAGCAGGAATGCAGGGTCCTGGCCAGCAGGGGCTCCATGGAGCCTGGCCAGCTCCCTGCTCTCCCTGTTGGTGCAGCACAGCCCAGCTCTGCAGACCTCTGACAGCCCGCGCTCCTATTGCCCTGCTCTGGTCCATGCCACTGCTGGCCCTGGGACACCAGCATAGGCCCTGCAGTCCCACCCGCTTCCACTCTCCCCTGCCCTGACCACTGCTTTCCCACCTGCTCACTGGCTTCTGGCTGCATGGCCGGACTATGGGGCTCAGCAGGAGCTGGCCTGGCCCCAAGGACTGGGGCGATTGCCACGGTCCTCTCCTGCCTCTCCCCCCCCCCCCCCGCCTTACCTGAATTTCCCGTGCTGGTGCAGCCACGAACAGCCCTAAGGTCTCAGGCCAGAAGCCCCTGCTAGGCAGGGGTTTCTGGCTGGGAAGTGGTGGGGCCGGGTGGGCCCTGCTGTTGCAGGAGCCTGCCGGGGCTTCCCCTGGGTCCTACTGCCTCTGACAGAAGCCAGGGGCAGATAAATATTAATTTTTAAAAATTTTTAGGGGCCCTGTGGGCCAGATAGAATGTCCTGGTGGGCCAGATCTGGCCCACCGGCCATATTTTACCCACCCCGATCTATCATCATAATAAACAAATTCTAAATCTCTATACACTTTGGCGTTTGCTTTTATTTTTTTTTTAACATAGAAAAATCAGAGCTGCCCCTGCCCTCTTCCCTCACCAGGATGTAGAGCACTGAGAAGCACTGACATGCCAGTGCCCTGCCCCTGCCCCTGCCCTTGCCCCTCACTTTCAACCCACAGTTCCCCCAGTGCCCCTCACTTGTGGCCCACTAGCCCCTGCCTGCCCCTACTAGCTCCCTCCTGGCAGCAGCTCCGTCCCAGCACCAGGACATGGGTCCAACTGCAGCTGTCTCACTGACTGCTTTGCAGCTCTGAGCAGTGCCAGCCCTTACTGTTCTGCTCCCTGCACTTGTGCCCAGGCCCCAGCAATCCCCCTGCTGTTCCTGGGAAGCCCTCAACTGGGGCTCAGGCACTGTGCTTGTCAAGGCCCTTCCCTTCCAGGCTGGCCTCCCCCTGCACAGGCTGCTCTAGAGGGACAGGGGGGCTCTAAGCCTGGCTCTGGCAGCCTCTCCTACCCAAAGCACTCCTCTACCCCAACCCTGCTGCCACCTCCACTCCTCCCCCAAGCCCATCACACACCCAAGTGGTTCCTGGGACCAGAACCCCACCCCCAGGCTGGGTCCAGAAGTCCCAGCACTGGTGTGGGCTCAGGGCAGGGATGCAGTGTGGCAGTTGCCCCTGCAGCCACAGCTCCCTCCTGCAGGTCCCATCCTATCTTATGTGTTTGACTGGACATGCAGGGTGTGAGATTTGTGGGGGGATGTAGGGCTTTGGGGGAAAGGGATGTGGGGGGGGTTGTGGGTAGGTACACATTTTGTGGGTGTGAGGTTTGTGGGGGGGTATAAGACTTGTGCAGGGGTTTGCGATTTGTGGCTAGGTATATGGGTGAGGGGTTTGTGGGGGTGGTTTGGGGGTGTAGGGTTTGGGGGTGGATTGTGGGGGATTTTGTGGGTGGGGAGGACTGCTTGGGAGGGTTAGGTTCCCCCCCCCGCAGAATACACCCCCCCTCCCCCACAGCAGCCATCAGGCGCTCAGGGCCTGCTGCTGGCAGAGCCCCCCCACCAGTGCAGTGCAGTGCAGCCCTGGCTGCCTCAGACCCAGTGCCTTCTGTACCACAGGGCTGTGCACCTTTGGGCTGCACCGGGGCCACTCTGGCTGTCACCTGAGGTCCCAGCACTGCACACAGGAGCCAGGTGTCAGGCTGGGCCGAGTCCTGCCTTTCTGGAGCTGGTCCTGCCCGATACTGTGTGGGGCACTTGGAGGCAGGACCCAGCCCAGCCTGATAAATGGCCCCTGCATGTGGTGCTAAGACCCTGGATGACAGCCAGAGCAGCCTGATACAACCCAAAGACTCACAGCCCTGGGCTGGGCCTGCAACATGTGGCACAGGAGCATCCCCTGCACCACTTTTTTTCTGCGGGTTTTTTTTTTATACCTGGATTTCCAGGTATCAAATTTAGAGCCTGTTCTGCAAATATGTACCGTGGGGAACATTTTTTTGGTCCCAACATGCCTCTTGTGGTGTCTCAAACTGCTTTGCGATGACACAGCAGGCACATGTGTGCTCTTCTGGACACACCCAAAGAATGCTATAGGACAATATAGGACCATTGCAAGATCTAGTCTGCAGCTAATATGAATATTGCCAACAGTCTCTTCCAATGCAAATATCTGATAGGATGAAACAAATATCTGTCTCTGTCTACACCATTACACACAACCTCAAGCAGTTTCCTAGTCCATGCCCTCCAGCGCCTGCCATCCTGTCCCCTCAGATTCCTCACTCTACTGTCTCCCCTTCCTGCACTGTGCTAAGAAATGATGCTAGACAGAAAAGCTGGCTCTGCTATGCTGTGCTCACTGTGAAGTTCTGTCCTGGTTATAACTTGTGAGGGTACCATTGTTTCACAAGCAGGTGATACTACTGCCTGCAACACAAGTGGCATAGTGGCCTATAGTGGCTGAAGGAGAAAACTGCAGGCAGCTTTGGTGAAATTCTTTACTTGGGTTCTCAGATAATCAGGACAGTCTCAATTTGGCCCCAAATCCTAACACTCATGATAAAATCACAAGTACTAGCAACACTGCACTTTCTAAGATTTTTATTAGCTTTAACTGGAGACAGAGGAAAAGAAATATTCTGAGGATAAACTAAACATACGTGAACCAGAATGTGAGGTAACCGATTCCATTGTGATAACAGCTACAGATGAGGTAATGAGGAGAGAAGCAAAGCTACAAAAAATTCCCATTGTTAGAAGCCAAAACTGAGTTCAGATACAGCAGAAATGGATTAAAGTGAGGTCTGCATCTTGATTTCAGGGGGAAAAGATTCTGAATGTTGGAAGAATGAGTTTTGGGATCCAAAGAATTACAGGCTACCATATGAGTCCTCCTGTTGTGGGTCAGTCTATTTCAAAACTGAGTGAATGTATTGGTCATAGCATCCCTCAACTGAGTACATCTACAAAAAACTGAGGAGTAGCCAGCAAGTTCAGCACAAAATCTTGGCCTTCCTTGGGAGTCACTGATTTTTTTCCTGTTCAGGTATCAGGCTTCAGGAAGGCACAGATGAGACTCCTCCTCTCTCTCATTTGATTGCAAAGGAGGAAGAAAGAGGTAAAACTGTTCTCCAAAACAACATGAAACAGCAGAAAAAGTCACCTTTGACACCACCATCACAGTGTGAGAGAAAGCTGGCAAAGTTCTCACATCTCTAAAGCAGCAAAAAAATAGATATCTGTTTCCTGCAACCTAATCCTTTAGAATGTAAAAGAAAGGAAGAACCAAGCAGAACTGTATTTCACACATACCCCTTCCTGAAGCCAGAAACATGAAAAAATTAGGGTACAATTGCAGGGCATTTTTGCTTACATATGCCATGCTGCATGATGCACATATTTTAAGAGAACAATGACCAGGCTTCATAATTAAAATTTAACTTCAAATTAAAAAGAAAACTTGCAAAGTGAGGCCAGGGCATAGAGTTTATCCCCACAGGGGAAAGCACTGTGTTGAACAAGTATATAATTAGCATTTCTACGAGGGGGGGGAGTCAACTTAATGCTCCATTGTGTGAGATCTTATTCTATTCTTCTAATGCAAAGCACCATTAGATCCTGTTCTAGTCTTGTATTGCAAAGCACCATTGAGTCATATCACGAAGTACAGTAACCAAACTGCCCCCCACAGAAGCTATATGCTAGAAGTCTTCTTCCCTACTGTGTAGTCTCCACAGTCCTGAGCAGTACATTAGACAACATCCTTTTTATTCAATTACATCCTCAAATCATATTTGCTGTGAGAACCTCTTGCCATTCCCAGCAAGACTTGCTTCATCTTCCTACACTCCTGTAAAACATATCAGCTTTCTTCCTTTGATAGTCTTGATATCAGCTGTCACTCCAGTCATGCTCTACATCAGTTTCAAATGAGGCATAGCTAATACACAACAATCTTTCATAGCACATCATTTCAAAGGCAGAAAGCTTCATCTATGTCCTGTTTTACCAAAGTGTCTCTCTCACATTCATACATTAAGAGATTGAGGAATTTGCCTGCCTCCAGTTTTATTCACCTTTGCTCCTCCAAATGTAGCCGAATTTCACTGGACAGAGTCAGAATCCAACCCTATGTTGGGTCTCTAAATGATGTTTTGCTTCCCTTATGACCAAACTACCTATTTATATGAAGTACTCACACTCAAGTGGTGCATCTACACATACAATTAATGCAAAACAATAAACTCCGGCATGCATTGCACCAGAGTTTATTGCTCCCGGGTGCTGCATTTACACCTGCACCTGGGACCACAGTTTGTTGAGCTGGGTTGGAGCAGCCCTGGCTCACAGAGGGCCCAGGGTGTCAGCCTGCCAGTCATGGACTGCTCCAACCCAGCTCAATGTGCTGCAGAGGTGGGGGCTGAGGCATGAGGGTGCTCCAATGTGGGGCTAGCCAGAAGACAGCCCCTGCACTGAAGCACCCTCATGACCCAGTCAGCCACGTCAGTGTCTACATGTGTGTGGTTGAGCAGTATGATGGCGGAAAACACATGTGGGGGTCAGAAGCACTGGGGGCAGACCCCAGTGCTCCCAAAGAAGAAAACAGGGACACTGTCACCATGAAAAATTTACCTCCTAGGCAGGCCAGGGTGGAGAAAGAGCCATGCAAGCCAGAGTTTTGCTGGCTTTTCAAGCAGCTGTTGATCAAGCTGGGTGGTGGCCAACTGATGACCTCAGCTGGGGCTGCCACCATGGGAGATTTAAAAACACTGCTGTAAGCCAGGCCGGTGGGGGGGTAGGAGTGGGGAAGCCAGCTGGGAAGATGCCGGGCATGCTGAGACCTGGAGCGCTGGCATGAACAAGCCTGACGGCCCTGCCCCATGGCAGAGGGGCGAGGGCAGGAGCTGGTACCCAGCTGGGAACTTTCGAACCCTGGTCCCAGAGCACTAGAGGCTCATGGATAGTGATTCTCCTTAAGAGAATCGACCAGCTTTATATACCCTGGCCCTGAAGCCAGCATTTGAGGCCTCAGGGTTGGCATAGGGATCAGGGCAGTCAGGCTGATTGCCTAAGACTGTGCCTCACCCACAGCTGTGGGGATAAATATGCATGAGCCATGACCCTGAGTTGGTGCTGTGGCACAAAGATCTATGTGGCTGGCAAGTGGATGGGGTGTAGGGGAGGCAGAGCCCCGAGATCAACCGCGGCAAACCTGTGAGTATCTTGTCTTTGGGTCCCTGGGGAAGGAACATCACTGAACCCCTTCTTCTTTGCAATTCCATCAAGCTGTGGCAGGCTAGTTGGGGACCCAGACCACAGAGCAGAAACATTCTCACAGCGCCAGCTGGGGGTTCCACAAGCAGTAAATAATGCCACTGCAGGATAGTACTTGTATTTAAACATGTTTATACTGCAGCAATTATTAGTTTACTGTGATTTAATAGGGCCGCATGTGTACACATGGAGATTTTAATGTAGACCTAATTAGGCAGCTCTGCAGTAAACTTCCTTTGTAGATGCACCCAAGATGACCATTTTAACTTGGGCACGCTAAATTGTCATAAATAGGCACAGTGAATTGAGACGCTGGAGAACTTCACTATCTTGAGAGAAGAAACATTGATTCTACACCCCCATTAGAGTATAAAACTACAGCAGTCTACTGTTCATTAAAATAAGACCATTTAAGTTTGTCAAGTCATTTAGTATATTTAATCTTTACTGCAGCATCAAGTAGAAACTGGCAAAATAAGAAAAACATGATATGGAATTTAGTGTTGAACACAGTAGAATCCTTTTGCAAAAGTTCAGTAGGTAGTCTCAGAGGGGGCTGAATAGCAATAATATTTACTGTAGTCATTCCTAGGTCACACCCAATTTTTCTCCTGCTGTGTAGCATTTGCAAGCCGCTTCCCCTGCCCCTCCCAATCCCAAAAGATGAAAAGATCTTTAAATTCAGATTATTACTACTTCTGTTCAATCATTTTCAACAGCTTTTTGTGTCAAAATTCCATCACCAGGAGATGAGTGCAACTAGTACAAAAAATATAGGAACCATTTTGACAGCTGAAAATATCTGACTTTTCTCACTGACCAGAAAAGAGAACTACTTTTGTGGAGAAGGAAATTATACTGGCTATCAGCTCAGTGGAAGTAACACAGCAAAACAAGAAAGTAAAGTCAGTAAAATCAATGGCTGCTACCATTCCTGACAGAAGAATTAAGGCCATGTCACCTATTACACTTAGGATGTGTTAATGTACTTAAAATGTGAGTATCTGCACATCCAAGCAGTAAATCATGTTAAGTGCAATCATATCATAGTGAAGTCATGACTTTTTGTGGGTGGAATATCTCCAGTTTGTACTAAATAACACATGCTTAGCTTTCATCAGACCACTGTATGGAGACAATACAATCAATTTTGTTCCCTTGGGGTGCCTTTCAAATTGTAAGTGACAATTGCAAGCAGAGGGACTGGTTCTCCCCCCCCTGCCATTTCCCTCTGGACTTTATAATCAGCATGCCCCCAGTGGGATCATGGCACCACAGCCTACCCAGGGCCTGATCCTGCTTTTTCTCCTCACTGAAGGGGTTCTGGTGCCGGGGCTGGGTCCAATAATCTGATGACAATCAGTCCCAGCTCCGCATCAGAGGTAGTTCAAAACTCCAATGCCATCTGGGGCATGGGACTGAGAATCAGCTGATTGTTGGTCTCAGCCCTGGCACCATACCAGAGCCAATTCAAGAATCAAGTACAGTGCTGGGGCTGGGATGGACAATCAGCAACTGTGCATGTTAGAAATGATAGAAAACATGGGACTCCTTGGAACATGTTCTAACAATACTGCAAAGATTTAAGACGCTAAGGGCATTTGTACACATGCACGTGCTACAGGGTGGGCGCTTTGAAAAGTGCTTGGCGCTGCGGCACATGCAGTTGTATGAGTGGTGAAATGCGTGTCAGTGCTGAGAAAATGGCAGTGGCACGCTTTTGAACTAAAGCACATCAGAGCTGCTTTAGTTCAAAAGCACACCACCATTTTCTGCATGCTGACATGCGTTTTTGCCACTTGTACAACTACATGTGGCACAGTGCAGTTTGCATCAGCGTATCTCCAGCGTGTCACGGAACAAAAACCTATCTGTATAAATGCAGTAAGGGCACATCCTTTTGAAAGTACTAAAGTACGGTGCAGTACTCCACCATGAGCATGACACATGGTTAGATGTTGCTACTATATCGCCATAGTGGTGCACTATACCGGGGGAGCGTGCTGCTATAGCAGCATAGCTGGTGATCACATGTAGACCTGCATGATTGCTATCTCGTTGTAGTGTGTTGCTATGTTCCTGTGTCTATACAAGATACTGTCTGCACAGTAGCTCATTATTACTGCACAGTAGTGTCACGTGGCTTGAAGCATGACGTGACGCTACTGCACAGTAGTAATGAGCTGCTGTGCAGTCAGCATCATCTAAAAGCCATTCGGCAATGCTACTGCACAGTAACTCCAGTTACGGCACTGTCATTTAATATTTGTGGGTGCAAGTAAATGACTGTACAGTAAAAACTCCACAGCCAGCATCTCATGTAGGCATGGCCTGTCTCCCATGACAAGACTGTTAAAAAAAACATTATCCAGCATCCCTGCTTCAGTTAGGTTTACAAACACTTGATACAAACCATTACACAAGAAATGCACAAGCAGAGCCAGGGAAAAATATAACTCTGTTTTGGTGGAAAAAGCCATCATATGCTATCAAACCAGGGTGTGTATAACTTAACATTCTCTCATTGTTCCTAATCCTGTTATTGTTTTCCTTGCTATTTATGTTTCCAAGGCAAAATTCCAAAGGGCAAAAAAAAGTGAATAGGACAGCAAGACAGTGAAGTATGTACTGTCAGAGGAAAAACAGAAAACTTGCTGGCTTTCTACCTGAAAGCCTGTCACTACTATAAAGCCACATTTCACATATGTGACAGTCCTGTTGACTTCAGTGAGGATATTCAGGTGGAAAAGGCCAAGGAGAACCAACAAGGCAGTGATCTCTCATCCATTCAGAGGTCACTGAATTGGATTTCTGTCACTCTTCATATATTGCTGACTGATGGTTTGCTCTTGCCCTATGCCTTCATTCTCTGTGTCCACCATGGTCTTTTCTACCCTGTCCCTCAAAACAGCTTTTCTGCCACCATTCTCTCCCTCTCCTCCCTCTTTCCTCTTTTCTTCTGCTCAGTACAAGCTGCCCCTTCTAGCCATCTTCCCCCCTTACTCCTTCTCTTCCCCATAAAAATAAACACATTTAGAACTAATGGGACATGCCCAGCACTAGAATAATCTATTTGTAGTTTTGTCTTATTTATTTTTCAGCTTCTCTGGGTTGACCTTCTTATGTGTTTTTTTCAGTGCGTAGCATGAAAGAAACTCCAGGTCCTCATTTACATAGCACAATCTAGTACTTACACAGTATAACACAGTACAGTGAGCCCACAGTTTTACCAAACTGTAAGGCAGTCTTATGTACCAGGAGCTCCTACATTAGTCTATGTGTATTAGCTAAGATATTCTAAAATATAGATGTGCAAGTATAATGCTGATCATATCAGTACAAACTTTTCTCCAGCTTTGCTATTGATTTAAAAGTCATTATTATAAATAAGATACTTATACATGAACAGTCTTTCATGGACTGGGAAAAAAGCTTCTAGAGTGAAAGCAGAGCATTTTATAAAGGGAGTTGAGCCTGCTTTTATAAATAGAATATTTCTTTCATGTTCCCTTTACCAATATTTTATTTATTGTACAACATACTATAGGCCTCACTGGAGTATGGATTAATACGACTATTGATCAGTGCATACACAAATCACACAGAGGCCCTGCTAGTTACATTGCTAACTTAACCCCCGAACTATGGCATGATTAAATCTAATTAAGAGTCTTGTGATGTTCAGTGAAGCAGTTTGCAAGCAGCAGAGTTTTTTCCATAAATTCTTCTTTAAAGAAAAATAGGTGTGTGTGTGTGCGTGTGTGTGTGTGTGTGTGTTTGGAGAGAGAGAGAGAGAGAGAGAGAGAGAATGGAGGTTGTTATAATAAGGAAGCAATAGGGAGTGGCTTACGGAGTTGGGCTTTGCAGGTGGAATTAAAAAAGAAAAAAAACTTTTGATCATTGCTAAAAGCATATGATGATTTCTGCCTCTATTTTTATCATCTATTGCAATAATTTTCTTAGAAGTTTTATGCTGCATGTCTATTATAGAAAAGAGCTGTTAAGCAGAAAACAAAAGAAAGTCTCCAAAACACAGATCTCATATGGCATGTTTTTAACATCGGTCTTTGGCATCATGTTGACATTAGTGGTGTCTCCACATACAAAACTTTGTACAATGCAAGTAAGAAAGAAGAATTTTGTCCACTTATATATTTATATATTTGTATCAGGCTCAAGATTTTCTGACAAAAAAGTAAGTTCAGAATTTGAAAGGAGGAAAAATAGGAAGTTAAGATCTCATAATGTAATGCCACATTCCAAGATCTAGCTACTCTTGAACTAAATCCAGATCAGATCACAACTTGTCCAACTTTGTGCAGTAAGAGGTAGTCATTCTCAAGCTAAATCTGTGACATTAAAGAGAAGCAAGTTTGGCTCAGTGGGGAATAACAATTTATGTTCCAAGCCTGCATGAACACCTTATTTCAGAAGTCCTGAAGATGTTAACTTATAGTCATAGCATATAGAGCTAGAAGGGATCTAGAGAGGTCATGTACTCCCTTCAGTTTTCCCAAAGCAGGATCAACAATGTCCAACCCACTCATGACTGATATTTGCCTAACCTACTCTTTGAAATCAACTTCCGTAATGGATATTCTTGCTCCCTAATTAAGGATTACATTCTGCTCTGATTCATACTATGCACATCTCCACAGAAAATAATGGGGTTATGCGGCCTTTAATTTGGAAGCTGGTGCTAAGACTTAACTGAGCAATTCAAACAATTTTATAAAGTTAGAAGTTCTTGATCATTGGTCTTGATCAAGTTCTTGATCTTGATCACAGGTCTTGACTCTAATCTGGTGATTAAGGGGCAAGTCTTCCTATCAAAACCAGAAAACCAAATTCTCTTTACAAATTAATTTGCAAGTTATTGGTTAGTAGCAAGTTTAAGAAATGCTGCCCCCTATTGCAAATTTTAATTCCAAATTAGATTTGTATCAAACTGAAGCTGAGGCTGAAGATAGAAGTGACAGTGGTTGGCAGACCTCATGATGTGGGTGGAGGGTGGAGGTAAAGACACCCATCATGGCGTGGGGGTGGTGTTCCTCAAGCTTTAAGGATTTGCTGCACATCAATCTTTAAGTGTTGGCAGTGGCTACAAGTGCCTTTCACCCACTCCTTAAACTAGACTACTGCAACAGTTTCTACATTGGTCTGCCCTTGATGACCATTCAAAAGCTGCAGCTGGTGCAGAGTGTGACAGCCTGTCTTCAGATGCAGTGAAATATACTTCAGATATAAAAATTAAGTCACTAAGTATGGCTTTATTTTGTCCAAATAAATATTTTGATAAACATATTAATAGTTAATACTTTGATACACTTCTCTACATGTAGTTAAACCTATGCCTTAACTTTATCCATGAGCAAAATTCTCCAAAAAAATGAAATTAACTTTTGTTTATGATAATTACAGGTTAGTGTTCTGTGTGACTTAACTACCAGATTTTCTAGCCTTTAATCTTTAGAGATCTCAAATAACACCCAGTTAGAAAGCAGCATAAATGGGATTACTTCCTAATCCCCAAAATTTAGAAGACAAGATTGTTGGTAGTTCCATTGCTTTAACAAAATCTTCAAACCCAACACACACAAATCCAGAATTTCTGCCTCAGTAGAAAGTGTGCTTAAAACTCTGGTCCAGTTGAAATAAATGAACAAAATAACTAAACTCAGTGTTACTGTAATTAAGCACCTGAAGTATTTCTATCAACTATCCAGCCAAGATATTCTTAGTGGAGGAAGAATCTGAAAACTAGCAGTGCTAGTGCACTCTAGTTAATTTTTAAGTGTGGAGGGGAAAAGATGGGTTTGTGTAGCAAGACTTTGTTAGACCCTATCTTTCAGTAACACATCATTCAAACCCTACCGCACAGTATTCTCTTTTAATTGCTATATCCAATGTAGTCTGAATATACTGTAGGCCGGTCCTCTCAACAATCCTCTCAACAATCTCATTGGTGATCTGTTGGTCCCAAGTGACTCCGAGGATTTTTCTGAGACAGCAAAGGTAGAAACTGTTCAGTCTCCACTCCTGCTTCGAGTATGTGACCCAGCTTCCAAAGCCATAGGGCACTTGTACACATGATGCCATTAACATGCACACATGATGAAAATGTTACTTTGTGTGACTTAATGGCATTGCAGTATACATGTGAAAGACTTTTAGGGGTTTAAAATTACTTTGCATCATTGCAAACTAAACTACACCTGGATGTAGTTCAGTTTGCAATGTTGCGGGCTTGGGAAACAGTGTGCTCTCTCCGAGCTGTGGCAGCAGCCTGCTACTAGCCTGCCCAGGTAGCCCTGGGGGGTGCTGCTATGATGGAGGGAAGGACCAGGGCCCACCGCAGCTCAGACTAAGCTCGGTCTGCTGGCAGCTTGCCCCCCAGCTGAGGGTAGGCTTTGGTTCCAAAAAAACCCAAAAAACGGATCAGGCCCCTTGCCATAATGTGATGGAAAAATTGAAATGGTTTAGTCCTCAGGGTTTTGTTCTATGCCCCACCATTTCGTTCTATGCCCCACCATTTCAATTTCGGGGACATAGAATAAAACTTTGGGGATTAAACCCCCAAGCACCTATAAAGGAGGGTGCGGAGGACACGTGCCTGATCAACAAAAACCTTTGTGTTTAGGGTTAGCAACTTCTTGTTCCAGGTACATGAGGTAAATTTGCCAAAGGTGATAGAGGCTTTGCTGATTCTCATATCATGTTCTCTGTCAAGACTAGGTGAGCTGGTAAGATTTGAGCTGAGATAGCAGAAGTGATCTACACTGCCCAGAGCTTCATTATTGATGTAGATTTTGGGTGAGATGCTGGTGCCTTGTGACATGACAACTGTTTTCTTGGTATTGATTGTCATGCCAAATCTGGTGCTTACATTAGAGAACTTTTTCATCATGATCTGCAATTCATCAGGTGAGTTAGAGGTAAATGCAGCATCATCTGGAAAAAGCAGATCCCAAACAGTGAGCTGAGTGACATGCCTTTTGCTCTGAAATCGTCTAATGTTGAACAAACTGCTGTCCATCCTCAATTCAATTATACCAGATTGATCATTTCCAAAAGCATACTTGAGAAGGATGGAGAAGGTGCCAGAAAAGATACGACCAGCCATGTAAAAACATAAAATAGTTTTTAAACTGCCCTATGATAAAACATAATTTAAAAGGCTTATTGTGAGATGCTGTTTAGGGATACATTGGCTACTCAGCAGAGGAGCTGGCTGGAAAGAAGTCGGATCTTGTTACCATCAGTGACACTGGTGTTAACACCCAATCCTTAGGTGTGAATTGAACTCAGTTACCTGGTATTCCTGCCCTTCTTGCACACAAAACCTAATCTTGTAGTTTTGGACCCAAAAACTGGCCCTGTGGATATGAAGAGTCCCTGTGAAGGGGAAGCACCAGCGGCTGCAGTGCTGATCCCAGTAGTATGGTCAGCCACTCCTGTGGTGGTAACTATTTTTGCACCTCCCACTACAACGGCAGCACTTGAAGCTACTTCTGTGGTTGCCCTCCCCCCCTCAAGTTATGCTACTGTTCACATCCCCCAAAAGGCAACGTCAGTGAGAGGTCATGCAGGCATACTCGCTCTGGATTTCTAGTGATGTGTGCATAAACCAATTTTTTTCTCCACTTAAATGTGCTACCCTGTCAAGTGCATTAAAAATCAATAATGTGAAGTAACAAAGGGGCTTTAGAACACTGGTAGCATGAGAAGGGTTACATTGTGATCTCTTACCCAACATAAATAATGTGTGCCAAGAAGAGAACCCATTTAAAAAAGGGGTCATTATTTCGTAACCTAAAGTACCCAGTATCTGATATGCTAGCTGGAATAGATTGTTGCAAAATTCTTCATGACTGCGAATGTAAGACTATGTAAACTTCAAGGAAACTTACAAGACTATGTAAAAGACAAGGAAGACTTCTAAAAAGTGTTGGACTTTTGAAAGAATGAAATTCTCAGACAAGGGCCAATAAAAATACAATATCCCGGCTGATCTTCATGGAGACCCTAGGATGATGGTCAGAGCTGCCCACGCAACGCTCCTCATGGGGATGAACCCCACCTGCTCCCACTCAGGACAGCTCCTGCTGAGCTCCCACCCACGCCTGCCCCAGCCAGTGTCCACAGCTTACTGGCAGGGCTGATCCCAGTGTGGCTGCAGCCACCCAGGTGCTGCTCAGCTAATTTTGCCTCCAGTGGTGGGTAGGAAGCTTCAGCAGGGCAGTTCTTGTCCTAGCGCATGGAGCTCCAGCTCCAGCTCCTGGATGTCTTCCACCCACTTGGCCACCTGCAGGTGGGCCATTCATTGTGCCAGGTGGTGTTTCCTCCCCACCTAGAGAGGCACAGCAGGGACAGGAAAAGTAGGAGGAGCCACCATTGGAGGCAAGGGGAGCTAAGCAGCACCCTGGCAGCTGCAGCCACACTGGAGCAGCCGGTCAGTAAGCTGTGCATGCAAACCAGGACTGGGGTCAGTGGGCTTGGGCAGGAGCGCAGCACTAGCTGCCCTGAGTGGGGCTCAGCCCCACGCGGAGCACTGTGGGGGCAACCATGGGTCGAATCCACTCAATTGGTGGGTGCTTGCCCACGGGCCAGATCCAATTAGTTGGCAGGCTGAATCTGGCCCTTGGGCTGTATTTTGCCTGTCTGTGCTCTAAGAATGTAGCAGAGGTATGGTGGTGTCCCAATGACATGTAAGATGGGGGTCACTAGTGGCTGTCCCATGATAGTTTTTATAAATCACAAATGACAATTCAAGCATTCTGCTCACATTCCAGTTTTATATTTAAATTCATGTGCCAGCTTTCCCCCTATGATTCTGCAATCCTTCGAATTTTGCTTTAGTCACAATTTTTCCAGAATGATTATTTTTATATAATTATATGTTTTCCTCAAATATTAATAGGCATATTTGCCTTTTATTTGCTGTAACCTCCTTCCCCCCCAAAACCTCATTTTTGCTTGGAAAAAAGCCTACTTTTGTTTGCAAAGCTGTTCATTTTCAACTTGAATTTTGACCAGGTTTGTTTTTCCTTACAATTTTTTCACATACCTCTAATAGTATTTTCATCTAGTGTACATGTAAAATCTCTTACAAGACAGGTCTTGTAAAGTGAATCATTGGCTGCTGATTTTTTTCTGATCACTAGATGTCAGCATAGCACATGTATCTATGACTAATAAACTACAGCTGCAGTTGTCTGGAAATTGTCATCCTATCCAAAACTTGGCATTTGTTTAAAAGAAAAACCTAGAAAAATATCACTTAACCCATATAAAATGTGCTATCAAAGAGATACAGCATGGCCTCAATACAAAATAGGCACAAGACACACATTCTAATCTCAGCTTTGCACTGAGTAGCTCTGTGGTCTTCCCTAGTGACTTAGTTGCTGGGTCTCATTTTCTCCCCTCTGTAAATCACTAGAGTATTGTATGGAGTATTGTAATGGAAGTTAATTTCTAGTTGCCTGAAACACCTGAGAAATGTTGTAAAGTTCTAAACTGGGAATTAGAAGAGCTGAGTTTGGCCATTGACATGCTCCTTGAACTTGATCACAGCATTGCAGCTTTTTGTCTCTCAGTTTCTCCTTCTCCAGTCTGTCTTTATTTGTCATATTTACTTGAATCCAAAAGGAGGTTTCCTCACTCCGCCCCCCAACCTCAATCAGCATAGGGACTAAGAAACCTCACCTTGAATTCAAGTACCTGACCGGGGTAGGCGGCAGCTCAGCTCCAGCTCCAGGCTTGGGGCTGAAGCTGGAGCTAAAGTAGCTCCTGCCCCAAGCCAATATGGCAGGGGAGGGGGCTTGCAGCTGGAGGAGTGCTTGCTCCCTCCTCCCCTCCACCGTGCCCCTCCCACCTTACCTTGTGATCCTTTAGTCCCCACAGTCCCAACCAAGCCTGGCTGGGTGCTGCCACAGTGGCAGCCAAGTACTACCATTTCTCCCTGACTGGGCTGGGCTGGGCTGGGCTGGGGCTGCCACTGCTGCTGACTGCCCCTCAGCTGGAGCAGAAATGCAGCAGCAGCAGCAGGTAAGGGGGGCAGGCACAGGTGGACAGGCAGAAGGAGTCAGGCACAGGGATGGGGGTAGGGGGGATATGTGACAGGAGTAGGCTGCAGGCAGAAGCAGCGGATGTATCCAAGCACACGCAAGTGGGAAAGGGGCAAGGCAGCAGGCACAGGAATGGAGGGGCAGGTGGCAGAAATGCAGATGGCCAGGCACAAGCACAGGGGGACAGGCAGCAGTGGGGGAAGCACAGGCATGAAGGAGCAAGGAGGAGCAGAGGCAGTCTTGCCACACCCATATGTCAGAAGCCTGAGGGCCAAAAACCCAGTAACAGGTAGAATGGGTAACATCACTAAGACCTTGGGCACCTGAAGGAGGGCTGTAAAGGCATTCATAGATGATGTCTGAGCTTAAGCACCACATTTGCAGCCAGGGTCATTGGCCCCAAGAGTGCACACTTGGCTTAAACCATACAGTGCCCGTTCTGAGATGGTTACGAGTAATCTAGGCCCTGTAGGGCAGCTGCCAGCCTGAGGAGTGGAAGCTGGTGTTGGGGATGAAGTTTTTAGCCACAGTTCTTGTGCAGCATATTGCCTGCTCCACTGATGGGAGGTCCATGTTGTGGATCACATGCCATCAACAGATTCAGTGAGTTTATTGGCCTGAGTGGAGAATAGGTTTAGAGACTTCAGGTAGTTAGTTTTTTGGCTTGTGGCTACTAGGTTGGAGTGCAACCAATGGTCCAGAACTTGGGCTTTGAGGCCTAGGGCCAGGGTAGCAGCCTGGCTCCATATGTATATACTAAGGATTACCTAGTAAAGTGATCAAGCAGGAGACATATTCAAAGACACAAAAGATGCTTAGGGCCAAATCCACAATAGGATTTAAGCAGTGAAGTTCTACCCTACTCACTCTCTCAGCACTGCTATTTTCAAAACCCATATTCACCTGTCATAGTCCCCAGTCACTTAAAGTTCTCAAGAAGCTAAGCTTTCAATATTAAAGTTTGCGAGGTTTCTACATTTCTGATTCTGGGCATATGCACAGCAGTGCCTCTGTGCTGAGTAGTTTGGTGTTTACCTCATGTCTAAGCTCTGTTGGGAAAGTGCACTGAAGTGAGACTCTACGGTCTGGTGGTAGGGCCATTCCCCTGGGCTTCAGTCCTTGAGTCAATGCCTATTTAAGTATTTTAACAATGATGTACCATGGGTCTCCGGTGCCTGGGGGCCAATGCTTGCATTTGCACCCCCGCTCCATGCTTCTCATAGCAATACTTAGTCACATCGTGCGGTAAGAACTCTGAAGGGCCCAGCTGGTGCCCAGGGGTCATGACTCCCTCCCCCCCGGTCGGTCTGCCACTGCATTTTATCAAATGACTGTTTAATACAAAAAAGTTAGATAAAAAGTCCTTCATTGCTGGAGTAGGAAGTGGAACATAGGCTTCCCTTACCCTCTCTCACCAGGTGAATTGTTCTCATTCTGGTTTTCTTTCTCTGGCTCAGGAATATTTTACCATTTCTGGGGTGTCAAAATCAGCCTGGCCCTGGGACAGATCCAGACCTTGTGGGCTTCTCCTGGGCCAGATCCATGGAGCAGCAGCTTATGCGGTGGGTCCAGGTCCAGTGGTGCAGGTCCATGTTCAGGTGGCAGCATGGATTGAGGAATTGAGCTACAGCGGCTGGGGAATCAGACAGCAATGGGATAAACAAGGGCTGTGTTTGCACAGCCTTCACTTGCCCCCCTGCCACCAATGGTCATGTCTATCCAGGGACCCCAAATTCTGCAGTAGGCCATGTTCCATCATCTGCTGAACTACTGGAGGGCCACCGGGAATGGTTCTGCAAGCCAGATCTCTCTCATGGGCTGTATATGTTTGAAACATAATGGGTGCATCTACACATGGCCACATGGAGCCTTTGTTACTGTGCCATCATTTAGTACTCCTTTTGGAAGTACTAAAAGACGGCGCAGTAACAGCCTGTACTGCACCATGTCAGCAATGCATGGTTATTTTTGGCCACTATGTCACCACAGCAACGTGCTACAACAAGGGAGCATGTTGCTATGGCCATCATAGCAGCGGTCTCACTGTTTTTGCCAGTGGATGCTACAGCACCATAGTTTCTTGTGTAAACAGGTCCTATGTGGAACTGCTCTGCAAGAAGGAAGTGAGTCCTCTTCTTTGCCTCCACTCCATCTTGCCTGGAGAATCACTCATATATCTTCTTGATTTAGGCAGTCTCCCAAGAGGTGGGAGATGTGGACTAAGCTTCTCTGCTCATCAGAGGAGTTGACTGCCACAAATTCCATTTTTAGGGTCTCACTTTCCATACATACTATGGGAAGCCTAGGCAGCAGTGTGGATTCCCCTGTGATGGCAAGGAGCTTAAAGTTAGTTGCCGTAGTCCTGAGCACTGCTACTCAATGGATTTAGCACTTAACTCCCATTTATTTTCAACAATACTTAGGCACCTGCTATGTGCCACTGAAAGTCTTTTCTAAGATGCTTAGTTTAAATTACACAATTACATCATTTTCAGACATGCAATACCAGCCAAAAAACAACCTGGTTCCCATCTGCCATGGGTCAGGGAGTTTCAATGGCACATCAGTGGCAGAGAAGGCTTTGCCTGTCCCTGTGCCAGACTATGGCACAGGCCCAGTTTCCAGCTAGGGAGGAGCTACACGGGGGCTGAGCAGTTGAAAGAAGTGTCCATACTATTACTGCTTCTCCCACCCTCTGCCTTCTCCCTTGCCTCCCAGCTGCAGTGTAGGCACAGCTGGAAGCTGCCTGGCCCTGGCCAGCTCCCCATCAGATGGAAGCTGTGTCCATGTTGCAGCCAGGGATGGGGACCTGCAACTGCCTGTCCCAGCACAGGTATGGCCACAAAGAAAAACCCTCCAGTTCCTTAGGCCAGCATGTTGCCGACCCCTTACATATGCCATCATGTATTGTTGAATCTCTGCATCCTTATATATGTACATAAGGGAAATTCAAACCATTGTTCACTAATGAGATGATATATGTTGACCACAATATAGTTGGCAGTCAGTATTTGAAGAACTGGGTACTAATACAACCTGAAATAGTAACAGACAGAAGTGTCTTGCAATGTGCTATGCCAAGGCTTTGAGGGTCTTTTTCATTAAAAATATAAACATCCTCCCAGTTGCCTTAAAGTAGAAAAATTAAATCTAAGATATTCTCTCTCTCGTGCTACGACTGCTTAATAACAAAAAAAACGCAAGCATTCTACTGTTCCAGGGCCGGTACAGAAAATATTCATGGTCAAAATGAAACTAAGCCAGACTATCAGCAAAGGACTCAGTAGAGAGAGCCAGACTTGCAAGCAATAAATCTGAGTGATTTTTAAAGAAATAACATCTGTCCAGTTTGGCCAAGGACAAGTAACCAAGTATTTTGCCTCACATGAGGGTTAAAATCCTCCATAAGTTGAGTCATGGCTTTGCAAAATGGAAGACAGCTGTTTCACAGACAATGGGAGATGATCCAGATGACTTGCATTAGTATTCTTATAAATCATACAGTTAGAATCACATCTTAAAAACAAAAGTGTTGCAGTTTGCCAAAAGAAAACCCAGACTTCTAATAAAAAAGCAGACTTGCTTATTTCCCACAGTAGGTATAAGTGTTCACAGAACCAAGTAGACACTGATCAAAGGTAGCCTGAACCATTATCAAACTGCTTTTAAGAATTTTCTCAAACCAGCAAATAAAGCTTCACATTTTCAACAAATGCAATAACAACCCCAGCATTTAAGATTAAGCTATGACTAATAAACACTCTTTTGTCTAGCCAACATCACAAAGGGATATTGACTCTCCTTTGTAACAGCTATTGAAATCCAGCTGTTTGATTCTTCATGTCTCGGCACACCATTAACATTCAGGGATCACACACAAGCTTGCTTACCATTTTCATTATGCAGGAAGAAGAAAAGACAAGACAGAAAGAACACCACTCCACAGAATGAAAGAGAATAAAAGTATCATTTGGTCAGTAATCCACATCATTACTGCTATCCAGGGAAGTAAATGCTTTAATTAACAGTTTCCATAGTGTCTTCTACTTTCTCTCTCTCAACTCAGAAAGAGAGATTTTCCTGAACAAAGAACAAACATGGATTAAAGATCTAGAAATATATATTTCACATCAACTACATGTTTTCCTTTAGTCGTATTAAGAAACCTAGTAATACTTTCCAGGGCTTCTCCTCCTTCAGTCCACTGGAGTTTGTGAGATTATCAACCCCAGTTAATTTCCAGACTCACTTATGATCTGAGCCACTGACACTCGAAACCAGCAAACTCCAGAAGATAAAGATCATTGTCATCAATGAGATAATATGGGTGGCAGCAATTTAGAAACCTTTTTTACATTATTGGAGAAAATTGCTTCCTGACCTTCACAAAACCTGTACAAATCCTGAAGCATGAGATAACGTATCATCACTGCACTCGTAAGTGTGACCTATTGTCTATAATTGCAGATTTGTCCTTCATTACACTGTAAAACAGTTTGAAAGTCACTTTTGGTAGAGTAAATTATCATTTGTTTGGATAACACCCCAAACACCATTCTTGGGAGCTCCCATAGTTTGCCAATTCCCTTTCCCACAGCATCAGAAGCACTTGACAACTGCTATTGAAACTATACCCAAATATTCTCTTTTCCCATGCTCAAACAAGTTAATTTTTTTCTCCCATTAAGTTATTTGTTTTAATGAGAAGAAATAGCTCTTTTACAGCTCTTATAGCTGGTCCCCTAGAGAGAAAACAAAAGGTACCCTAAACTCCTTCTTAGGTAATTAAAAGAATATTTAAAGGAGTTTGTTTTCTCATTACTCAAAACCCAAATGGGCAAACGTGGTAAGAAGAAAAGGAACTGCACTAGAAATTAATTCTTACTATTGAGTATATGCATAAAGACTGCTAAGACAGCTCAAGGCACTTGCCCTATAAATAGCGCCCTATTGTCAGTGTATAAAAAGATGAAGCATGTCTCATAGCACACAAGCATGTCCAATTAAGAGTTAAGCCCTGTCAGTGCTAAAAATGAAACGCTGCATCAACTCATAATCTAGTCTTGGGGTAGGCATACCACTGGAAAGAGTTCAGTACGTCACTCAGAGTCTGAACTGCTTTCACTCACTGACATAAAGCAGCAAGTCATTTTTCTGCCTCAGCAATGGAAGGAGTTGTTATAAGACACTGGGTGGAAACACCTGTCCGTTATCAGGCGCAGTTTGCTGACCAAGAGCTGGAAGCATATAAGCTGGAGCACTCTTTATATGCTTTGCCAGGCCCATCCACATCCTCCGTGAGAATCAACAAGCATGTAATTGCAGCAGAGGAAAGCAGCACTGGGGAAAATGAGCAAAGCTTTCAGGTCCTACTGGATGTTGTGCAATTCCGCCCTGAAGATATCATCATTCAGACTTTCGAAGGCTGGCTCCTGATCAAAGCTCAGCATGGACCCAGGATGGACGAACATGGTTTCATATCCAGAAGCTTTACTAGGCAATACAAACTGCCAAATGGAATTGAAACAAAAGATTTGTCTGCTGTCTTCTGTCATGATGGCATTTTGGTTGTTGAAATGAAGAATGCTTCAGGAATGAGTTAATGTTTTGTTAACAATCTTCTTCCTCGTGTAACCGTGTAATGCTGTGCAATATAGTCAAGCACTTGGAGTTGTTGGTTTTATTTCAATGCAGATAAGAACTAACCTCTGCACATATTTCTTGCTTTGTTGAATTCTTGTTTGATGTGAAATGTAAGATAATCTGCCTCCAGCCATGTATGTGCTAGATGGCTATACTTATTATACAGCAGAAAATACAAAGCAGCTGCAGAAAGTGAAAACTATTTTGGATACTGCTTTCTGATAAGATATGCAGTACAAAGCATGCATACAGTGTTGATAAAGAAAGGTTTCATTTGTAATATATATTGACGAGGTGAATAGTTAAAGAACAATAGACGGCCCGCGAGTTCTGTGAAAATTTAATTTGCATACTAGAAAAATGGCATGTTTGTATTGATTAATATTTAATGTTGAACTCAACCTATGTGAGAAGTCTATAACCCACTAGGAAAAAATCTGGTTTTCAAATGTGTTTTTAATATTCACTTGAAAGTATTCTTTTTCAAAGAAAGGGTGTTATACTTAACAAAATGATATAAACAAGGAGAGTTTTTTTGGAAATTCGGTATTTAGAAACATACTACTTCTTGTTAATGCCAAGTCAAAGTAACTTGATGGAAAACTTTCAAGTCCATTTTTTTTCTAATTTGTAGTGGATTTTTGTTTAAAAGTACCCTCACTATCTCAGAGTAGAAGGAAAATACTGCTTAATAATAAACTCTCAGAAGGACAACATTCATTCCTGTGTGGTGCCACTGATTTTAAGTTATTGCTATGATAGGGATGAATTTGGCCCTGCCCAAAATATAACAAGACTCACTTACTTCTTTTGCATTAGAATTTGAGAGCCCAATCCTGCAACTGGAGGACTGTTCTCAGAGAACAGGTGCTTCTTCTAACATTCAAGTCTATTGGCTTTACAGCAGAAGAAGGATCCACATGTATGTGTCTAATTGCATGACTTGGGTCCCTTTTAAAGAACAAAGGGCCGTTTTCTGTTCCCAGTTACACTTGAGAAATCTAACTCATTTCAATGGAGTTGCACAGCTGTCAGAAATCTATCCACTGTACCTAACATCTGGTCTTCAATATTTTAGAAAAGTTTGCTACAAAGGGTACTGTAAATACGCCAACATTCTAGAGAAACTACAGCTGCAAGTGGAACTGCCTCCTGTTAAGCATACTTAAGATAAGTATGACTGCTGGGCTATGAATAGTAAAGGAATGCAGTGAGGAAAGTGCCAAGCTAAATGCAGATACTTTATGACGGGCATCTGCTGCTTGGACAAAGTAAAAACATTTTAATATTCAATCAAAGATAAATACAATTCTCAGTAAATGAATTCAACAGACACAAATAATTAGATTAACATAAATGTTTCTCCCACAAGTTGAAGGCACAAGACTGCTCCAGGAACTAGAGTCTAGCGTATAATTAAATCACTATGTGTGGGCGTGGACACCTATGCATGCTATGGAAATGTTTACATTGGTGATCAATGACGGTAAGGACACTTTAAAGCAACAAGCTGTACAAAGAAAATAGGCCAAATCCTATGTTTCTTTTTCAGTTCAACAGCAATTTGATTTGCATGAGGAATACAGGCTCAGGTCCTCCTCCTCCAGTTTGCTGCACATTAGATTGCAGGATCTGGATTTATGTGTGGTGTTTTCTGACTAGTGAACACATTGCTCCCTTATTGTCAAAAGCCAAAGAAAACAGATGCAAGAGAAATGCCACAGTGTTTCCCTGCAGCCTTTTCTCCCCACAGATGCCTCTATTTATAGACTGGAAGGAATCAGAAAGCTTCAGCTACAAAATTTAGGTGTGTATCCAGATTCCAAGCATTTCAAAGTCCAGGAACCTTCAGATGCAAAGATTTAGTTTGAGCCCATGATACAGATTAGGATCATTTGCAAAGTTTAGATATAAATCAGGGCTTATATTTCAAATACAAAGTTTGCAACAGTTAAGCAAGTTAGGATCTGGGCTTTTTATACTTTAGAAGTATTCCAATATGTTTCAGGATCATCTACAGAAGTAACCATCTGTACTGCTTCTCAGCCTTTGATTCATCCTCTGTCTTCTCTTTTACTTTGCACAGAATGGTTAATACATTACATCAGAGTTGGCCAACTTCTAAGTAGGTGGGGGCCACACCAGCATGGACAATATGCTCTCCAGGCTGTACACTGCCTGAATTAACTCTCCTCCCAACACTATGAGCCCCCACACATATGTGCACACTGTCTCTTCTGCCCCTGCTGTATTTGTCTTGCAGAAGAACAGAATTAGCTACAATTGTTACCCCCACATGGAGGTGCTAAGTATGTGGGGGCCCGAGGGCCCTGCCCCCCCTCAGGAAGAGGGCTGTTACTGAAACGAGTAAAACTTTCCACATGTCCATCACTTAGCTCCTTCTCCTCCCCCGAGAAACATATAAGTTGGCCCCCTTGCACGCTTATCCATTATTCTGTAAAAATAAAATGAGTGCAGTTTTGAACTTCTGAATTAACGGTGGCATAAGTCAGGAGTAAGTGCACTAAAGACACTACAGTTACACTAGTATAAGATCAGCTTGTCAAACAAATTTTATACTGTGCTGGAAATCATGTTAAAGGAGTCACTACACCCCTGCATAGTGTTCCAGTAAGCAGGGGACCATTGCCAATAAAAAAACCAAAACAACTCCTTTGCCTTATAATCACATATGCTTTTCTATGGCTCTGCTCTTTTCTTCACCATAAAGTACCAATATTTTATTGTTCTGACCTCAGAACATACAGTGGACACTAGGGTATTAGACATGAAGTCAAAGGGATTGGTCAGTATTTTCTAACACATTGACTCTCTAGCTTAGCCACCCTATGTCAAGTGCTATCACTTACTGTAATACCAGCACTTTTTTTTGTAGAATACCAGTTCCATGAGTGAGAGAATTATTTGAGAATCTTGGCTTTCCTTTAAAAATAAAAGAATCTGGGTTAAACTAATTCAGAAACAATGGTATTATTCCAGAAGAGGGCATTACATACTGGAGTTATAGAATAGCTTGTGTGTAAGCAAATCCTGCAATCTAGACAATACTATACTATAAAATAAGATGTGGAATCTGAGAAGGGCAACAAGGTTTACCTTTAAAAGAGTGCCTAATACTCCACTTGCTAAGCCCATATAAATCACTGGAATTATACTACCCTAAAAAGAGATGACATTAGAGCTGTACAATATACTAGTGAGAGGAACCCTTTATGTATGATCCTATAACATATCAGATATCAGCTTCCAGATCTATGAACCACAGTCTGATATTATTGCTCAATGTGCAGATTATGTCTGCCCCATCTGGGTATTTTTAAAGAATCCAGCTTTTGATTAAGTGCCGTGCTGTTTGTTGGATACTGCATTAACACAGGAGGCTCTCCAAGATGTTCATCTTGTTATTTTCAAGTGTCTATATCCAGATCTCAGTTTGTTCAGCTTGATGCACGTTTCTTGTCAAGGTCGTGCCCAATGGGGGACTCATTTGGTACTGGTATAAACCACTGTAGGAATAAGTCTGGACCTTCCCAGCAGTAAGCCTACTCTGTTGCTACCCATAGGCTTGGTTTAGCATCCCTAACTTTTTCCAGGAACTGATGGGCATCATGTATAAATGGTTTATTACTCTGAAGCCTCTTAAGCCTCCATCTATTCATGTCTTCAGTTAACAGTTGATGGAGCAGGTAATTTTCAACATCTCTTGCCAGTAATGACATTAAGGTCCGCCTTCTAATATCTCTTGGTATAATGCCTGAGAGTACAAGGAGTACATCTGTGGTGTGTGTAAATTTTGCAGACTAAGTCTAAATGCACTGTTAAGTACAGCGTTGAACATTTAGTGTGACAACTTCTGGACCGCACAGGAGCACAATATTCTGCTGGAGCATCTACTATTGCAAGTTTAGGGGTTCTGAGCCCTTTAAAGCTGGCACTCCATGTTGTGCTGTCTAAACACCTTAAGGCAGCTACCCATGCAGAGACTGTACTGCTGACCTTCTGAATGAAATGTTTATAGGTAAGGGAACGGTCTAATGCGACTCCTAGGTAGGCTGGGGTATATTCATGTGGAAGGATGTGGTTGCCTTCTCTTCTGTATGCTCTTGGCTCGAAAATTGTCCAGGTGGAAGAGTGATGATATTGATTTCTTGACGTGCAACTTGTGGAGATAGTCAGTGATGAGTTCCATGTCAGTACATTAATTATACTAAAGAACAGGGGTATAACTGGGAGGCAACTGTAGCACACAGGAGCCTCTGTTCCTAACCAACTGCCCTCAGCCAGTTCTTTCCAACCAATGTGATTACTTCTGTACAAGTCTGTTAGGCTAGGGACAAACATTCAAAAAGGCCAAAGCCTGAATTGATTCAATCTTTCCAGGTTAGTCTAACCTGTCCAGATTGAACCAATTTGCAAGTGAATAGACATTCATGCCTGCAGTGGCTCAGGCCAGGAGCTGGGGGGGGGCTAGAGCAGCCCTCAGCTGCAGGGAAGCTGGGTGGGGCGGGGGAGGGTGTGGGGAAGCATGGCCATCCCTGGCAGTAGCTTGGAGTGAACTAGCCAGGGAGAGGGTTTAATTCCCCCACCCTGTTTCACTGGCATGAACCTGGGCCGCGGTCTACCGCATGCTCTCCCCTCACTGCTGCAGTGCTGGGGCCAGAGCATGGACAAATACCAGCCAACATGACCCTTGAGGCAAAGAGGGCAGGTGGGGGGGTTATTTCCTCTCTACCCACACTGCCCCTGAGGGACTGCAGTGGGGCCTGCCTGCCACAACCACCACTGATGCTTGAGCGCTCCCTGTGCAGGACTAGTGGCAGAATAAGCCCCCTCCTGCCCCCTTGCCTAAGGGACACTGCTGACCAACCTCTGGCTGCACCCGCCCCTGCTGTTCGAGCAGCAAGGGGACAAGGCCCTGACAGGGCAGCAGCCCCTGTCTTGGTGTCCAGGGACTGCATGCCTCTTCCTGGCAGGGGACCATGAGCAGAGGTCAGAGCAGCCATGGACTGTGGTAAGCGGCAGCACCAGATCTCAGAGGGGGCCACAGCCCTCCAAATTCCCCCCTTGCTTGTCTGCAGCAGCTTCCACCCCACCAGAAAGAGGCTCGCGCTCCAGGACGTGACAGGTGCTGCAGCCCATCAGGGTCTCTCCCCCCTCGCCGCTCCAGGCGCGGGGGAGGGTCCAGAGGCCAGCCTGCAGGACCCATTAGGTGGGGGGCAGAAAAGGGGGCTATTCCCCCCTCTGCCCGGGGAGTCGCAGCAGGGTATGGCCACCCTGACCTCTGCCAATGCTCGCAGGGAACGAGCAGCAGGATAAAACCTTCCTTGCCCCCTCTGCCAGATGCCAGAGGGAAAACAAATAACCTCCCTTCCTGTCCCCTGCTTAAGGGGCCCTGCCAGCCAGCCTTGGCCCCGCCCCGCCCAGAGTAGCAAGGGGGGAGCAACTCTAAGGGGGGTTGTAGCCCTAGAGCACGAGCCTCTTCCCAGTGGGGGGGGCAAGGAAAGCTGCCATAGATGAGTGGGGATGGTGGTGCTGGGGGGACTTGGAGGGCTTTGGCCCCCTTCAAGCTGTGGTCCTGCTGCTCACCACAGTCCACAGCAGCTCTGAGCCCCACTTGTGGCCCCCCCTGCTGGGAAGAAGCTCGCAGTCCCTGGACACCAGGACAGGGGCTGCTGCCCCATCAGGGCCCTGCTTCCTCGCCACTCCAGCGGCAGGCGGAGGTGCAGCCAGCGGCCGACCAGCAGGGCCCCTTAGGCAAGGAGGCAGGGAGGGTGGTTATTGCCCACTCCCTCTGGTGTCTGGCAGAGGGGGCAGGAGGGCCTTATTCTTCCGCTTGCCCTGCGCACAGAGCGGTGGTTAGGGTGGGCAGACTCTGCTGTGGTCCCCTGGGGCCAGAAGAGGTGGAAGGGGGAATAACCCCCTGCCCTGCTCCCTTTGCCTAAGGGGTCATGCCAGCCAGCGTTTGGCCATATCCCAGCCCCACCACTACAGCAGTGAGGGGGGAGTGCCAGGTGGACCCCAGCCTGGGTCCATGTGGGTGGGACAGGGAGCGGGGAATTAAACTCCCTTCCTGTCCAGTTCACTCTGAGCTACTGCGGAGGCTGGCCATGCTCCCACCGCTGGAGCAGCCAGCAGAGACATGCAGATTCAGGCCAGTGGGAAAGGGGAGGGAGCAGGGAATAAACCTCTTCTGTGCCCCCTTCCGGGGCTAGCAGCTGGCCAGGCCCCCACTCCTGACTGTCCCTGCTCTGGCTGAGGAGCAGAAGGGCACGGCCAGACCTGTTCTGCTGGAGCAGTGAGCCCAGCCCAGAGAGTCTGCTGGAATGTGAGGGGACTCTGGTTTAAGTTAAACCAAGAAGGGGTCTGGGACAGACATTGCATAAACTGGTTTGAGCTCAATCAGTTAAATCTGATACTACATTCAGCCAGGTTTATCTCAAACCAATTTCAGCCATTTTGAAACTGATTTATGTGCACTGAACTTATGTTCTGTTACAGGTTTAAACCAGTTTCTGATCACTTAAACCAGTTTATGTGTAATGTCTGCCCTTAGCCTTAAAGTCAGCATACTTACACTGTCCACACTGGCCACTGCAACCTTGCTATCACAGTGGAGCTGCAACAACATAGTGGTTGGATGTATGAGGAATGAATTGCATGCAGACACTTCTTTCATGTACTGATATATTGACTGCATATTCAAATACAGGATTTAAATTTACAAAAGTCTGTCCTACAAGAAATTACATCTTGGCTACACTGAAGAATTCATAGCATCCAATTATTCATGAAAGTGGAGTGTAGTTTGACAAATTAAAAACAAGTTAATTTGTCCATTTATGGAAAATACTCATGATCCTCTGATCTACAAACAGCTGCATTTAGTTTTTATATAATTTCAGGTCTACGTTTTGTGATACTTTGTTGGTAAAACACTGACGGTGTGATCACAACCATCTAAGACAGACATAAAAATGAAATGGCTTCTTTGATAACAGAATTGCTTGTTTGATATATTTACAAATTAAGGCCCTGGTCCTAAAATCAGAGTTGCGTGTGCCCAAATATCCACCCATGTGTATTTAATTGAAGGTCTAGGCCGTGCCTTAGCAGCAAAGAGAAAAATTAATGCAAAGACTTATTTCATGTTGTTATATGTCTATAATCAGTTTAGTCCATAGCTAAAAGCTGTGTCTTATTTTTCTTTCCCCCCTGTGTAATATTGGGTCTGAAATAGCAAAACCAACAGTAACATTCAGAAAAAGAACAATGTTTTCCAGGAAGTTGGCCAGATGCTGATAAGCTGCTTATTGCTGTAACAACATGAAATATCTAGATGTTCCCACAACACTCCGTACGCAAATTTATGAAATCTGTTGATTTTGACAAAACTATTAACTTTGCATTAGCCTCTAACCATAAGAGCTTTTACAGGTGGAGTTCACATTCATCTCAATAGTTCTCCCTTCCTGTAATATCAACATAACAGTTCAAACAGATTGTGGAACAGAGCTGACTTGGAAAGAGGTCCAAAGCTATATTTTTAAAGACTGAATAGAGCTTGAGGTCTTCAGCTGCACCAACAGTCTAGACATGAAGTATACCAGAGCCTACCAGTCCATTGGACTGGCATGGCTAAAGCATGCCAGTTTCTGTATCCAATAGCTCAGAAGGAACTGATATTACTAACATTGTCAGTCTTCTCTGCTTGATGATCATGTTGGTTGACTAGGGGCAATCCCTGACATGAGTCACGACAGGGCTTGAACTTATACCTCTAGAATTTTAGAGAGAGACATTTTAACTAGTCTGTCAGTGTGCTGCTAATACCACACAAGCCTATTCTCTCTTGCTATGACAAATTCATACTTTACCAAGGAGATGTGTGAGCTAGTAAATACCAGAGATATTGGTACGTCTGAAAATTGCTGGAAGCAGTTTTCCCATTCTGGAAAAAAACCTGAGATTTCAGTCCCAAATCAGGGACCACATGTTTATATTAATCCATCAATTTTATAGCTGGAAACGAAGATACAGGTCTTTTGGGAGCCAAACTGTCACAGTTCCCCTCCAGTCTCGGTGTCTAACATGGACAAAGCATGCATCCCCTCCACCCCTGTTGTTGTTTTTTGAATCTGCAAAACACAAGTCATAGCACCTTCCCCAGTAGGAAGCCCATAATTTCTGTTACCATAGCACATTTTAAAAAGGCAGCTAGCCTTGATTTAAAGATGTCAAGTGATGATGGATTCATTGCATCCCCTCATAAATTGCTCCATTGTTCATTTATCTTCACAGGTCAGAGATTTTACTCTGATACTTTTAGCTTTTTTCCCTAATTGTCCATTTGCATTTGGCTATCAACTTCCCCAGTTTTCCCATTAAAAACAAGCTCTCATGTCCTCTCTTGCCACAGAGGTTTTTTAAATTGAAGAAGCCTCCTTATATAATTTCAGATTTGTGCATTTTCAGTAAATAAAATATTTTCAAACAATTCCCCAGTGTTGTTGTCATGAGTATGTTTACTTTTTCCCTCTATGTTTTTCTCATGATTATTTTCATCTTTTTTAAATTGAATCTTAAAACAGTAAATAATACCTGTATATCTATATTCCCATTCAGAACTATAATCATGATTATATTCTCCTAGACTACTATGATTTTTTAGTTTAGGGGTGAATTCATCTTTATTTATCTTTATCTTACAGAATGAGGTCCCTCAGAAAATTAGCAGAGAGTTGAAATGCTGTGTTCAAAAATTATCTTCTAAAACATGGAATCTTTAAGAAGGTTTGCTAGTGGCACTATGAGATGCCCAATGTATATTAAAATTCCTCATAGTACAATATGTTAAGCTAACATTCTCTAGAGGTCATGCAATTATCTATAATAACTCATACTAATCATCTTCTCCTCTTAACCATATCTAAGTCAAACGAACAACAAACTAATGTTCCATCTTCTCAGATCATCCCCATTCCTTATAAAGTCAAGTTTCACTTAACATAATTCATTGTAAACAAATGCTGATTGATCCTTACCTAAAACTGCTACATGTACAGTTGCAGCAGCAGACTCACAGATTCTCAGCTCACAGTACAGTCCTTATTCAGTGTGCCAGCATAGATGATAGAGGCACGTCAGTGATCATCTTTCCTTTGCTATATCGTTTCACGAAGCCATATGACCTAAAACACCAAACCCTCCCTTGAGAATTACAAGCCAATCTCAGTTTTTCCTCAGAACATACTTTTGCTGCCTTACTCAGTTAGACTAGCTTCCTAGTTCAAAGCCAACCTTCAACAGAATTGAGAATATTTCTGTTTAATGCCAAACTCCCATCTGACCTAATCTGTCACAGAGCTACTTTCTGGTTGCCATAATGATATTGTGATGTCACCCTCTTAAAGTTCTATAACTAACAGCCAGAACTTAACATTACATCAGCCAGGTGAAATAGCCTACACCAGCCAGCCAACGTAGCGCTAAGTTGTTAGTCATAGAACCTTAAGAGGATGACATCATAATATCATTCTGGCAACCAAAAAGCATTTTTGTGACAGACTAGGTCAACTGGGTGGAGGTGACTCCAGTGGTGCCATAACCAACTCCAGTGGTGCCATAACCTCAACCTAGTGGCAGCCTGCTTTGAGGTAAAGTGCCTTGCTCTTGAAGCAGAATAGAAAGGACAGAGGAAGGAAAAGGGGAGAAATTCTAGCCTCTAACCTACTCTCCCGTGTGGAAAGATCTGAAACTTAAGCGGATATAATCTGAGACTCAAGGAACACATGTACACAAGATGTTTCCTGTGCTGCTGCCTAATTAGCTCCACAGTAAACAACATCTCAGCATCTACATGTGTGGCCCTACTAGTTAGCAGTAAACTAAGAATACAAGTACTATCCTGCAGCAGAGTTTTTTAATATGCAGCAGTGCATGTTGACAGGGCTGGCTGGGGCATGACAGTGCTTCAGTGCAGGGGCTGCCTGCCGGCTAGCCCCGCACTAAAGCACCCTCATGCCCCAGCTAGTCCCTCCGCAGCACACTGAGTCACGTCAGAGCAGCCCTAGGTGGCAGGCTGACCCCCCAGACCCTCTGCTAGGTGGAGCTGCTCTGACTTGGCTCAACATGCTGCGGTCCTGGACACACATTCAAATGTGGAGCCCAGGAGCAATAAACTCAGGTGTGATATGCGTCAGAGTTTATCACTTCAAATTAATTGCATGTGTAGATTCACCTAAGGATTACACTCTTAAGTCAACCCAATACTCAATGAACTGTGGTAGGTATAATACATGAATAAAGGGCTTGCCAATGAATACTATATCACACTGCCTTTTATAACAAAGGCCTAAATTGGATCTGGAAGATGTTAGCAAAAAACTCTCTTGATCCATTGTGTCTATGAAAAATGTACAATAAGGGATGGGCAGTCATACTAAACTCTTTAATTAAGGCCCCTGCCACATATTGCATATATCATACAATTTACTGGTCAATCACGCAATAAATTTAGATCAGCTACACATGCAGAATAATTATCATGCCATAAAAATGTCCATCCAGCTACAAAAGGTGCAACCAGCTACAAAATTAGTGCTTGAACATGTGTAACAACTTTATAGCTGGTTTCTATCTAGCTTTAATTTAAATGTGTGGCATAGGGAAGGTTGGTACATTTATATTTCCATAGCTTTTGATGCTTTATCCCCAAAGTGGATTTTAGCAACTACTGAGTTTTTCTGAGAATTTTGGGACCTGTTTTATTTCTCACATATGAGCTAATATTGAATGCGTATCATATAAGGTATAAACAGATGTTATACTTCTCCCAGGAGAAATCCTTTTGTTCTGGGATCCTATAGACCTGCAAGCCTATTGTCCCACGTAAAGTACCTATGAAACATGTGTGAGAAAATGAGCTAATACTTTTTCTCCGGTACAATGCTGCGTGGATCTGTAAATTAATCCTGGCTCATTCAAATTAATTGCCAGTCATTCTAGGGACAATCCTGTTGGAGGGGCTATGTTTGTAAAGGGCTGTGCTGATCCTCTCTTGTCCCAGGCTTCGAATCGGATCAATCTCAATTGCCTCAAATAAAACATCTGTTTCCAGACTTGCTGGGAAGAACGCAGATTTTATTTGATTTTAATATGGTTATATTTTGTTATACGATTTTTGAACTTAAGATGTCATTTTCCTTCAAAAATTGTCTCCCAAGTAACAGAAGGGGGTTGAAAAAAGCCCTGTGGCTGACACCCCATTTGTGCTCAATAAATGTTGGGTTTGGCTGAGGAGCTGTTCATGCCCCCCGGTTCTTAGGTCAATTGTATTCCAGCACTATTCACAGTCCAGGTTAAGAGTGGCTTCCAGGCTGCTATAACCTAGACACAGAGATTATAGCCTCAAATGGCTACTATTATGCCAACCCTCAATTTCCAAAGCCTAGTAACATTCTAGCAGTAGCTATTGTCCCAGTGAGACCCTTTCGCTGGACCAGTCTGTAGAGTACAGCACTGGGGATAACATCTGAAAAAAAAGACCCAAGCTGTTTTCTCAGTGCTGGGGTAAGCCTCGACTGGCTGATGTAATTACACTTCATTCCTTGCCCATTTCAGATGAAATATAGAGCTGAGCTCTTCCTCTGTTGATGTTACTGTAGATTCAATAACTGATTCATAAGGGTAGAAACATTTGTGTCCCGTAACATAAATATTCCATAGAAAACTCCAGTGTGGGCAATTCCTCCTCAAATGCTTCAAATGGATAACTTTTCACTTATCTCAAACTTTTGGTTAGCATTGCTGTGGGGAGTGAAACAATTACTTTGTTTCACCCACTGGTGTTATATCAGCAGTGAGCAGAGAAATGTATACTTGCTTTGTTTAGTTTTTGAAGACCTTTTGGAATGAAAGAGCTACACAACACAGGATATTATTTTGCTAAAATTGTTGTGAAAGTCCTATTTGTTATATCCTATTAAGGAAAAACATGAATAAGTTTCTCTTCCCCAGTGTGTATGGATTTTAGCATCATGCTTGCATGCCCTAGGAATCCTCTCTCAAATAAGATGATGTTCATATTGACAAAGGTTTGGCTTAGATTTTGAGCTGTAAGTTGTACACAACTCCCTAATAGGTTATACATATGAAACTTGATTTTCAAGGGAAAATTCAAAGGCAATTAATAGGAAAACATATAACTAACATCTAAATTAATAGAAAACACTGAAATTCTGACCTCAGAATTAATATTTACACTCTATTGTTAGCTCACCTCATACAGCCTAGTTGTTGCAGGGATCAAGAAAGTAACCTTACTGGCACTGCAAACTTTCTACACATCACCTTGAATTAGAGACATGACACTGACCTTAGCTGGATTTCCTTTCAGTGACCATAAACAAAACAAAGAAACAAACAAAACACATTTTAAAACAATGAGAATGCAGTCTTTATGAAAGTTACTAGCTTGCTAGCCAAAAACTAAGATTCTCTGTCTTCAGAGGAAACACAGTGTAGGCAAAATTTCTACATGCTTTCTTGCTCTGACGCCTTAGATTTTAGTGGAAAGCTCAGTAGGAGAGTAGTTCAGCCTTCATGCATACAGAAGCCACAATCCAGAGCTGATTAGGCAGGTCAACAGGAGCAAAGGGTACTCAGCATCTTCCAAAATGTTTATATGCGATATGCTTCCATCACTGTATTATCTAAGAACTTAGTAAGTTTATCCTCACTATGCACCTCTACATGTACTATTAAGGCAAAGCAATAAATGCGTATGCTAATGCAGAGGGTTTTTTTTACCCTGCAACACTGCATGTGCAGACACTGATGGGCTGACTGGGGCACAAGGGTGGCTAGCCTTGCACTAAACACCTTCATGTCCCAGCCAGCCCCTTCACAGCACTTTGAGCTGGGTCAAAGTAGCCCCAGGCTGGCAGACTGCCCCCCTGGGCCCCGTACCAGGTGGGGCTGCTCCAACCCAGCTCAATCTACTGTGGTCCCAGGTGCATGTATAAACATGGTGCCCAGGAGGAATAAACTCCGACATGATAAGCTGACCTTGGATTTATCGCTTCACCTTAATAGCATGTGTAGAGGTGCCTAGTGAGAATAAACTTATGAAGGTCTTAGATAATATAGTGATGGAAGCATATCATGTATAAATACAAGTACTACCCTGCCGCAGAGTTAGTTTCCTACAGCCTAATAAGGCCACGCGTGTAGACGCAAGACGCTTACTGCTGGAGCTAATTAGTCAACTCCACAGTAAACATCTCGTGTAGATGCACCCACTATGTTGCCCCTGTGTGACAGTGAAGTATTGCTACCCCAGATTTATAGATGAAGAATTAAGACAGAGAGATAAAATGAGCTGTACAAATTAACAGAATCTGCAGCAGAGCCAGGAATAAAACTGAGCTCTTGACACGGGTTTGGTGGTCTAATCATAAGGTCATGCTGCTTTCCCCCACAAGTCTTAGAAGCCTCAGCTTAAAATGTGATAACCATTCCAAGGCAGTAACAAATGCAGAGGTGCGAGATTTTCAGACATCGTCATTGGATCACACTAGGAGCCTGACCAAGATTTTTAACAAAGGTAAAAGATGAACTTCAAGCTTATTTTGGTATAGATATGTATATGTAATGTTGCCAGCTTGGCTTTGATTTAGGCTGTTGCTATTTTATGTTCAAATATGAACATCAGTGTTTTTTTCCTCGGGTAGTTGCATTACATATGGCATTTATAATGTCTCCATTTCAGATGTCTCCAGTTTACTCCAGTTTCATAAAAATGAAATATTCACAACTGGATTTTTACAAGCATTTGCATTTTCTAAAAAGGTAACATTCTACATTAATAAATACATGTGAAAATATTTTTGTGAATACAAACTTTTATTACACTCATGATATTTCCCTGCTTAACACAGAACTTAATTCATATAATTTACTTTTGTTGCTCTGATAACCTTAATGTTTAAAATCACTTAGTGCCCTCTAGTGGAAAGCCTGTGGCTACACATTCCTAGTTTCTACTAGAAAATGTGTAGTCTTTTTGATTCAGTGTTGTTTCATAGTTGGTAGGGTCGGAAAGGACCTGAGCAGATCATCACGTCCAACCCCCTGCCATGGGCAGGAAGGAATGCTGGGGTCAAATGACCCCAGCTAGGTGATTATCTAGCCTCCTTTTGAAGACCCCCAGGGTAGGAGCCAGCACCACTTCCCTTGGAAGTTGTTTCCAGATCCTAGCCGCCCCGACTGTGAACTAGTGTTTCCTGATATCTAGCCTGAACCTACTCTCAGTCAACTTATGGCCATTATTCCTAGTTAATCCTGGTAGTGCTCAGGGGAACAGGGACTCTCCCGTTCCTTGCAGGCCCCCCCCGGGTAAGTTTATAGACGGCCACCAGATCCCCTCTCAGCCTTCTCTTGTGGAGGCTGAACAGGTTCAGGTCCTGTAGCCTCTCTTCATAGGGCCTACCCTGCTGCCCCTTGACTGTGCGAGTGGCCCTCCTCTGGACCCTCTCAATGCTGTCCACATCCCTCCTGAAGTGCGGTGCCCAGAACTGGACACAGTACTCCAACTGCGGCCTGACCAGTGTCACATAAAGGGGGAGGACGACCTCCTTGCACCTGCTCGTGATGCTTCTGTGGATGCATGACAAGGTGCAGTTAGCTTTACTGACCGCTTCCTCACATTGGCGGCCCATGTTCATCTTGGAATCAATGATGACTCCAAGATCCTTTTCTCCCTCTTTGCTGATGAGAAGGAGTTCCCCAGCCTATAGGTATGCTGCTGATTCTTTCTCTCTAGGTACAGTACCTTGTACTTGTCAGTATTGAAACCCATCCTGTTCTCATCCGCCCACCCTGTAACCTGTCCAGATCTAGTTGTAGCCTGTCCCTCCCTTCTAGCATGCCCACCTCTCCCCATATCTTAGTGTCATCCAGGAATTTGAACAAGGTGCTTTTCACCCCCTCGTCCAAGCTGCTGATGAAGATGTTAAACAGTGCAGGCCCAAGGACCGAGCCCTGGGGGACCCCACTGCCCACGTCCCTCCAAGCTGAAAATAACCTGTCCACCACCACTCTCTGGGTGTGGCCCTCCAGCCAATTTGCAACCCATCTGACTGCGTAGGCATTGACGCCACAGTCGCCTAATTTTGTAATGAGAATGGGGTGAGAGACAGTGTCAAAGGCCTTCCTAAAGTCCAGAAAGACTACGTCCACCATGACACCTGCATCTAAGGATTTTGTGACCTGGTTGTAGAAGGCAACCAGGTTGGTTTGACAGGATCTGCCCCTAATGAACCTATGTTGGTTGCCCCTAAGCATAATCTCCCCTGCTGGTCCCTCGCAGATTTGCTCCTGGATAATTTTCTCAAAGAGTTTCCCCTGGACCGAGGTAAGACTAATGGGCCTATAGTTTCCTGGGTCCTCTCCTTTTTGAAAATGTGGACCACATTGGCCCTTTTCCAGTCCTCTGGCACAAGGCCAGAGCACCATGAGCGCTCATAAAGCCGTGCCAGGGGTCCTGCAATGACCTCTGCCAATTCCCTCAGCACCCTGGGGTAAAGATCATCCGGACCTGCTGATTTGAACACGTCCAGCCCACCAGAAGTTCCCTAACTAGATCATCTCTGACCCTGAGTCTGGCTGTGCCTCTCCTGAGTCTGTCTGGAATCCTGATGAGGGGGTGTCTTGGTTCCTGCTCAGAAAAATGGAGGCAAAGAATTTGTTAAAGAGGTTAGTTTTATCGTCTGGTGCAGCCACCAGATTGCCATGCGTGTCCTGAAGGGGCCCCATGTTACTCGGTGCTTTTTTACTCCCTATGTATTTAAAAAAGGACTTCTTGTTATCTTTGATCCTGGCCACTAGTCCTAGTTCTGTCTCCGCCTTAGCCTTTCTGACAGCCCCACTACAGTCTCGAGCAATGGAGGTATAATCCTTCTGGGTGATGACCCCTCCCTTCCATCGGATGTATACCTCCTTTTTAGCTTTCAGACGTTCCTGAATGCCCTTGGTGAGCCATGGGGGCTTTTGAGCACTCTTGCCCCCTTTGACTCATGTTGAGACTGTCACCCTTTGGGCTCGGAGGATTGTCTCCTTAAGGAATGACCACTCATCTTGAATTCCTAACTCCCCTACCCTCTGGGACCTCAGTGCCTCCCCTTAACCCATTGAAATCAGCCCTCCTGAAGTCAAGGGCTGCTGCCTTGCTGCCGGCCTTTGGGCTTTTGACACCCTGTGTTGGATGATGAATTCCAGTATGTGATGACTGTTATTGCCCAGGTGGTTGAGAACCCACAGTCCCCTCACCAGGTCATTGCCTGTAGTCAGAACCAGGTCCAGCAAGGCATTTCCCCTGGTGGGACTGTGCACCTCCTGGGCTAGATGGAGGTCCTGTATCTCAGCTAGAAACCTACGTGAGCAGTCAGACCTGGCTGACTGCTCCTGCCAGCAGATGTCCGGGTAGTTTAAGTCACCCATGATGACCTCGTCCCTTGACCTAACTGTCTCTGCAAGCTGACCTGAGAATTCCCGGTCCAGCTCTTCCCCCTGGTTGTGTGGTTGATAGTAGACACTCACCGTTAATTCCCTTTCCCCCCGACCCCCATGTATTCTAACCCAGAGCACTTCAGTCTGCTCCTCCTCTGACCCCATGCTGTTTGTTGAGGACGTGTATTGCTCTTTGATGTAGAGTGCCATACTCCCACTTTTCCTCCCCGTTATATCCCACCTGAACAGCCTGTAGTCCTTGATGTTTACTGCCCAGTCATGGGTTGAATTCCACCAGGTTTCAGTGAGCCCCACTATGTCCGGGTTTGTGTTAGCAAGCAGGAGGGCAAGTTCCTCCTGCTTGTTCCCCATACTATGAGCATTAGTGTAGAGGCATTTAAGGCCTCCTATGGGTGCATGCCCCTCCCCCCGATCCCAGGACTATCTGGACCCCTGTCACTCACCTGGGTACTTCTTGTGCTTATCACCTGTCTTGGCTGGAAAGTGTCCTTGTGTCTCCCTGTGGCCCCATCCCCTGGCGAAGCTAGTTTCAAGCACACTGTATAAGATCAGCCAACCTGGAAGAGAAGACACGCTTGCCTTGAGGAGAGAGGTGAAGCCCATCCTACCCGAGCATGCCCCCTGCACGAAAATGCAGGTCGTTTCCAAGGAACCCGAGGCCTGCCTGGTGGCACCAACTCTGAAGCCACCGGTTGACCACTCTGATGCAGGCCTCATGGGGCCGTCCATGTCTCCTTACCGGGAGAACAGAGAATACCACGTGCGCCCCCATCTCCTTCAGCTTGGCCCCCAGGGCCTCGTAGTCCTTCATGATGTGATCTGGACTGCTCTCCGCCGCGTCATTTATTCACACATAGATTAGGACCATGGGGTACTGGGCCGAGGGTCAAATGAGGTCTGGGATCATGCCTGTAACATCCTGAATCCGATCCCCAGGCAGGCAGCAGACCTCACATGCCATGGGGTCGGGTTGGCAGATGGGACCCTCCGTTTCCCTCAGGATGGAGTCTCCGATGACGAAGACTCGGCGTTTCTTCCTTGTGGTGTTCTGTCCTTGCTTGGACCATGCCATGCATAGAGTGGCACCATATCCCCCGGAGGCATCCACTTTGACTTTCTCCTCCAAGGCTACCAAGTCCTCGAATCTGTTCCCCAGTTGTACCTGGGGAGCCGCCACCATGCTAGCCCAAACAGTCCTGGTTCTGGTGGTCATCTTCTGCCATTCCTCTGCTGTGTGTCCTTCCTGGGAGGTCTGTCTGCTGGAAGAATCCTGCAGAGAATGGAAATACATGTCAATTTCAACCTCTGCAGCCCTGATCCCCTGTAGCCTGCTCACCTCAGCCTGAAGTTCCCTCACCTGCTCCTCCAGGGCCCAAAGTCGGGCACAAGAGGGACAGGCAAGGGGGCCTCCAGACCCCTTCCCCACCCACGGGGAGGGGTTGTAATATTACATGACAGATAGAGGTGAGTACAAATGGGGGAGAAAAGCAAAATCAAACTTCTCAGTGAAGTCTCTCTGCTGGTTTTCTTTTTAATAGAAATGTTATTTATTTTTTCCAACTAGTTCAAATGATGATGAAAAAGTATAATTGACAGCTTAAATTTACACAAAATGACCATGGGGGAAAATAGATACCAAGTAAGTGTTTAGGCTTAGTTTACTCTTAGAAATGCAACTGATCAACTGGCTTATTTCCTGATAGTTCTTATACACACAGACAAAATACAGCTCTGCTTTCTTACCTGATCCAATGGTGCCTCCTGGAAGTCCACCATGTAAAACGATGTCTGCAAAATCTTAACTGCTGATAGTCTTAACTCATGGAACACCCACTTTCTGTGGCTCTCTTATAATACCACAGTGAGAATGCATAAGGAAAATTACCAAAATAATCTGTGAAGACAACATTAGGGCTGACAGGTTTTTGTTTGCACTGGGAAGGTTATGAGCTTAAATTAATGTTGGTAGTGGAGTGTCTGTTTACCTAGAATTTAATTATTCAGGATAACCCTAAATTAAAGCAACTCACACCATTGCAATTAAAGAAACTCACACCATTTTTATCTCCTCTTCCCAAAAGCTGCAACTTTAGTTGCAGGGTTCTGCAACTAAGCAGAACTCCCTCTGTTGCTTTCAAAAAGGTGCTTACTCTTAACGATAAGGACTTAAGTAGTCCCATCAAGCTTATAGGCAAACAAACATTATTGTCAAGATCAGAACCTTGCTAAGGACAACTAAACTCACTCTGACTCCAGCAACACAGTTCCCCAATTAAATAGTAGGAAACCTTTACCAAAGGAATCCAAGTTTCTTCTCTTCCCACATATTAAACAGTCTATGTCAGCTGTCTTTCTGTGCAAAGTCTTTGTCTTTGTAACCCAAAGCAACAAAAAGCCTAGCCTGGCCAATTCAAATCTCTCTCATGGTACTGTAGATTGCTTCCCTTGAATACTTTTCAATTTTTACTTTAAAAATTTGATTTTTTAAAAATTATTTCTAAAAGAATAAAGGAAGTGCTAGTTTTAATTTCAACAAGCTTACCGCCCACATGCGTTTGTCTCATTGGAAGGAAAGCAATGGAAAATGTGATTTCAGACCACAATTGTTCCAATACTTTATTGCCATTTTTCCCCACAAGGGAAATAATGTACTTTTAATGTAACACATTTTTTCCTTTCATAATTGTGCATTATTGGTTGGGTAAGTGCTTGAGGAGCCATGATGGTTTCTGTTAGATTACAGAATAACTGGAGCATTTTTACAGTTCAGTTTACTTCATTAGCCTACATTTTTTCTCCAACCGATATTTGAAAACACTGTCTTCATTGACATAGAAATTTTATACACTAAAGGATCCCAGTTTAGCAGATTCTGACATTTTTGTTTGATATATAGGTATACACAAAGGTGACCACTTACAGAGCTAACTGTGACTCACTAGTCATTACAAGAAAGTTAAAATTGGAATCCACTGAAAGGTTACACCAGGAGCTAATTACTACATTAAATCTGTTTGCTGAAGTCTAAAGTTAGAGCAAACAGGGAGGAGGATAAACCAGCTGAAAATTTTTGCAGAGCAGAACAGTGTAATTATATAAAATGTACATGTTAAAGAACCATAGTGTGGATGATGCACTCAAATGGTTAGGGCCAGGTCACAAACCTGGAGAGCAGTTTCCAAAGGCAGCCAGAGACTGAAGTCAGAAGTTACAGACAACACCACACTGGGATTGGAATCAGGCTGTTCAAGGTGAGGGAATTGAACCAGAGGTGGAAACCAGAAGAGTAAGCAGATATCAGAAGCCAGGGATCAATAGCCGGAGATGGAAGATGGAAACAGGGAGCAATGGAAGACAGAGCAGGAGCTGAGGCTAGGCAGAAACAGAAAGACAAGACTGAGAGCTGAAGTCAAGAAGAGGCCATGTACAGACTTACCAAACAGCAATATAACTTGAGGACTCCTGGGTTTATATCTTGACACTCAGATGTCTGCAGCCAAAAATGCAATTAGGCACAGGTAGACCTAATCCAGGGTCAGGACACTCCTAGGAGACCTAAAGTTCAATGCAAGAGCTTAGCCCTAAAAATTACATACATTTTCAGAAGAATTAGTTTAGTTTAGGTATGTTTAATCTATCTTAGGTAGTTGAGCGCTACACAGACTCCTCACATTTTTGAGGGATTGTATTGCTGTAATGAAGGCCATATAAATACCTGGATAAGGGAATGGATGGATAGATCCCAATTTGTCAGCTCTCAACTTAGGCTGAAAAGCTACTACACATCCCTACTTGAGGTGATTAAAGATAATGGTAGTTCAGGAAGCAAATCATCTTGAAAACACAAGCCCTTGCATCATGACAATAATAAGAATAATAGAAATCACTGTGTTCTAATATGACTGAAAAAAAACTTCATTATCAGAATAATGAAGATAGAATTATCCCATCTGTTTGTTGTCTTCTCTTCCTCTGTTCTTCTTGCCATTCTGTCTCTCTGAGTTGCTTGGCACCAGATTTCTAAATCCTTCTCCCCCCCAGAAATCCAACATCAGGTCTTAAAAGGAAGGATTAGCAAAATAGCAAAATTCTTAAATGACACAAAGTTGTTTAGATTAGGAAATACCAGAAAGGACTCTGAGGAACTTCAGAGAGACCTAAACCAGTCAGTTGAAGTGGGCAGCAGAATGGCAGTGGAGGAATTGGATGATGAGTAATAAAGGTTACAGGGCCTTTATTTTTGGTAACAGAGTCTCTGTTCACTTACACTTTTCTAATTCATGCATATCCTGAGCTGGCTGTCATTGAAATCCCCAACACTTATCTATCATGTTCCCAAGTATTGAACCTTTTGATTCTAAACACATCAATCAGATGGCCTCATCTACAATAGTATGCAATACCAGACATTTCCCATCCAAAGAATATTGCAGAAAATTGGAATGATAACAATTAGAGGCATGGAACATACACATAACGTGAGACTGAAATAAGTGAAACTGTTTATCTCTGAAAGGAGATAAATATGAGAAAACAGTAAAAATATCTGTAATAATGAGTGATGCAGAAAAAGTAGACTGGAAATGTTTTCGACCCTTTTCTCATAACACAAAACAAGGGAACATTAAATTAAATAAAAAATGGAAAATTCAAAATTGATCCAATATGGCAATTCCCATGTTTGTGTGTTTGGTATCAGTGGTAAGAAAGTCTGGGCTGACACCAGAGCCACATGTAATGGGAGCATTGATGCCAAAGATGGTGTCCCTGGTGGAAGAAGTGCTCATGCTGACAATTCTGACAGCTGCTAACAGGAGGCAGGAGGTATGCCTTAAAAGCCAATACAGAGAACTTTATAACAACCCTACCCTTTATTATTAGTGATTAGGGCTAGGTCACTGAGCTCATACTGATATCTAGAATTATTATCTGGATCTGTACTTTAAGCACATGGAAGCTGGACAGGAAAATACAAGGCTTTAATAAGGCACTGTCAGGGGCTTCAAGTGAGGAATTATTTTCCTGACCTCACATGGTGGCTAAGTACCATCATTTTCAAATACTAAATACTTTGTTTCAAAGATAATGGTGAAACTGGTTCAAAGAGGAAGGCTATTCTTTTGGGGGCTTGCCACTGCATTTGTGACAACATAGGCAGCTCTGAAACTCAGTCTAGACATTCATTCATATCAGCTAACTAGTGCAAAACTTTGTGGTCAACTACATCATTTTGGACTTACAGGAGTTCTTGGCTGACTGGAACATCAAAAGAACACTGATCCATCTATACAACACTGACAGGGAAGTAGCACTAAAACCTGAGACATTGAGGTTCAAAAAAATATCTGGCACCAAAACAGTGTTAAGCACCAAAAAATAGTGATGAAGGTAAGTATTGGATTCCTAGAAGTTGCTGAAGCACCGCGAAACACAGATGAATGATTTGATAGGGAGACCTGTGAAATTTAATACCATATCTGACTCAAATGGAATCAGAGTAATGAGCAATAACTTTAGGTGCTGTTGGGATAAGATACAGAGATGAAGCCCAAAGAAGCACAGTGTTCTATACAGAGCTTCTGTATATTTGTATACTGTATATATTTGTATTCTGTATATTTGTATTGTCTACTGTATACATTATCAAAAATACTGATAGGAATATTCAGAGGGCAGGCTTCCAACTTGAGAAGACAAGCACATGTAAGGGGTTTGGTGCTACCCCTTGCTATTACTGTCCTTAAAGGTAAAAAATAAAAAAAATCCATAGGAGCCAGGTATATTTCACCAGTCCTGTGGTAAGAGATCAGAGAATGAGAATCCTACACAAATGTAATCTTGAGAGAAACTTTAGTACCCAGGAGAGTCCAAAAGAGGTAAAAAGTGGCTAACAGGAGAGAGACTGGATTAAACCCATACTGGTATGAAATTCAGTCCATATCATCTGGTCAGCTCAGCTGGTGAATTTGAAGAAAACCCTAGTTAAAATAAGTAGGAAACAACAAACAAGATAGATTGGTATGAATCAACCTTCATCAACCTTTTCGACCTAAAAAAGGATGAAGTACAGTACAGGAGGTAAATAATATCTAGAAAGCTGATGGTATTTTATGGCATGAACAATTAGGCTGCCTTTCTTTTTCAAATATCTTTCAGAAGCCTACCATTGCAAGAAATGAGTATATCTACCCCCAAAGAAAAACAAACACACAAACATCCTTTTTATGCATATTTACAAGATTCTATGCACTACAAATGAGTTAGTTTACTGATCTAATTACTTGACCCTTGTACTTTCTCACCTCCCTCCTTACTATTTACTGCCTTTCATTGCATCATGTGCAAATTAAATTGCAAATTTTACAGGGCAAGGACATGTTCTTTGTTTTCTAGACACACAAGCAAATTTTTCAATACTGTGCAAATAACAACTTCCATTTGTTTCCAAACAAGTTTTTTCAATAGTTGATTTTATTGAAAACATTTTAAACTGAACGGAGATGGATCTAAGGCTTCCTTTGTTGTTTTTTCCCCACCTTAGGAGATTTGTTATAAGCAAGGGTGAAGGTGGCCAAGAAAAACAAACCAAACCAAACAAAACACAAGTGAAAATGAAAAGTGCTATTGCTGACTAAAAAATAAGTTTAAGTAGCAACAGAATGAAAAGACTGCTATTTCAGAAAGAAGAAATAATTAATGTAGCAGACAGGCCTACTGATGATATTACTAGGATGGCAGAAGGCAGAGTATATCTGCACTTTACAGAATAAATCAGAGATTAACAAAATTACCACAGTTCTCAAAACCTTTGGGAGGAAATGTTCGTGTTTGTAAGACAGTCTGGAGGCAAAGTAGACAGAGGGGGAACAGATGCGGGAATCATAAATAAAAAAAGGAGGCATAAAACATCATTGAGATGAATCTGTGGCATAGTAGGTGGTTCCCGAAAGAAGAGAAAACACAAAACACACGCAGACTCTCCCTATGCCTGAAGAAGGGTGTTTGTGCTGGAAAGCTTGCAAAGAACAACTACGTAGTTGGTCTAATAAAAGATATTGCATTTACCCGAAGAACCTTGTATACAGAGTAGAAAAGTTACATAGTACCAATTTTTCCACTTTGCAACCAGCTTTCTTTACAGAGTATTGATGGCCATTAAAACAACTAGAAATGAAGGAAAGCCAGTTTAGCTTCTTTCACTAGCAGTCACTGTAACAGAGGAAGAAAAATGGAAGATGGAGTTGACCTACCAACGGGACTCCTGGGGAAAAGGGAACCAGATGTATGGGTAGTAAAGGACCAGGCATCTGGAAAGGTAAAGAGAGAAGAGCATGGAGAGAGAAGAAAGGTGTCAGAGAAGCCCCTGCAAAGGAGCAAGAACAGAACAGGCAGGAAAGGGAGAGTAAAGATAATCAGTGTGATTACATTTTTCCAAAATAAGAAAATTAATATTTGCACTCAAGTAAAATGCACACTATCCTAGTGTCACAGGGATGCTGTACAACTGTGAAGGGTAAGGGAGACAGTTTGCCTGATTATGCATGCCAAGGGAGAGGACTGCAAAAAAGTTTGGGAACCTAACACATGAAGTTTTCCTTCTCACAAGATGAAACTTTGGATATACAATTCAACAAGACCAAAAAAGATGCTACAAACCTGTCAAAATCAGAGAAGTACTGTAACTGTGATGAGGATCAGATGTCATCTGTGATGAGGATCAGTTGTCGTCATGTACTAGAGTCACTATTACAGAAGAAAATATGTAGACTGATGTGAGGAACCACTGACACACTTGTATAAACTATAAGTGGCTGAACAGTTAAGCATGGACAAATTTGAACTTCTTAATATCAATATTTATACTACTGCTGCTCTATTTTACAATGAGATGTTACAAATTTATAACCGTCTCCTGTCCAATTCTGTTTATAATTTGAAAGCAAAGAAGCTCACTGAAGTCCTGCAGTTTTGATTTACTCTGTCATTACTCTGGTGGGAAAAGGAAATACTGGCCCAATTTGGGGTGAGGGGGGGGTGGGGAGGGCCACCGGAGGGGGAAACATTTTACACAAGGTGAGGCAAAAGGAAAGAAGAATGACTTTTTAAAGTCAAAGCAAATCATATTTTTAAGAAATCTTTTTCAGTTTTACTTATAAGACCTTGCTTATTTTGAAAAATTTGAAAATACAGATAACCTCTTTTAGCAACTTGTGCTGTTTCTTTTTAGCAACTCAGCTTTACACTGAAATAAAAGAGGCGGTTACATTTTATGGCTCTCACGCACTAAAACAGTGATTCTCAAGCCAGGCTGCCAGGGACCCCTGGGGCGCCCCCAGATCCTTTGACAGGTGCTGTGAGTGGGAAGGAGCAACACAGATCTCATCCCCTACCCATAGCAGCCCCTTCACAGTACAGTCTGGCATGTCCTGTATCCCATCCCAGAGGCTGCAGAGAACAGCACAAGAGAAGCCGGTCCTGGAGGATGCAGGGACTAGTCTGGCCAGAGGGGACAGTTCTGCCAAAGTCCACGTGGGTGGAGCTGCCCAGCAGCATGAGTGACACAACCCAGGGCAATCCCTGACCCTGCTGCCGGGAGGCAACAAGCACTGTCCTATGTGGACTGATTTTTGCAGTGGGGTGCCACTCCAGTCCCAAAGGTGCTGTGCTGCCAGTGCGGGGTGTCCTGCGCCCCACAGGCCGGGACCCCGCGCACTCAGCAGCGTCCCCGTGGCGCTCCGGCAGGGCCGAGGGGGGCCTTCCCTGGTGGCCGAAACGGGAGACCTCTCCCCCGCCCCTCGCCAGGGGGAAGGGGCCACCTCGTCCCCTGTCAGCCCTTGCCCGCGCCCGGTTTCCTCGTGCAGCCGTTCCCCGCAGAGCAGGAGGACGCGCCCGTGAGGGGAGCGCGGGCCGGGGGCGAGGACGAGGGCGAGGGCGGGCAGGGCGGGCGCAGGTGGGCGGCGGCCGGACAGCAGGGGGCGAGGGAGCAGCGCCGCGGCTCATCGATGGGGGCGGCCGCTCTGCGCTCGGCTCCTTGGCCCTGCCTCTCGGCTCTGGATTAGCGACACTGGTTACGTGGGCCGGTCCCGGCCCGGCGGCTCCTCTCGGCGGGGCGAAGAGGCGCGGCGCGGCGCCGGGCCGGGCTGGGCCGGGCCATGGCGCTGCCGGTGCCGCTGCGCGCCCGGGCGCTGTACGACTTCAGGTCGGAGAACCCGGGCGAGATCTCGCTGCGGGAGCACGAGGTGCTGAGCCTGTGCAGCGAGCAGGACATCGAGGGCTGGCTCGAGGGCGTCAACAGCCGCGGCGACCGCGGCCTCTTCCCGGCCTCCTACGTGCAGGTGCTGCGGGCGCCGGCCGCCGAGCCGCCCGCGCCGCTGCCGCCGCCGCCGCTGCCCGGCGGGGCCCGCTACGCCAACCTGCCGCCCGGCGGCTTCGAGCCGCTGCCGCTGCCGGCCGAGCCGCCCTTCACGCCCGCGCCCTACGGCGGCGGCTACCAGCCCAGCCAGGGCAGCGACGACGACTGGGACGATGACTGGGACGACAGCTCCACGGTGGCGGACGAGCCGGGCTCGCTGGGCGGCTCCTACCCCGACTACGCGGCGGCGGCGGCGGCGGGCCGCTACCGCCTGTCCACCCGCTCCGACCTGTCGCTGGGCTCCCGCGGCGGCCCCGCGGCCGGCCCCGCGCAGCACCCGGCGGGCGGCGGCGCCAAGAGCTCGGCCACGGTGAGCCGCAACCTCAACCGCTTCTCCACCTTCGTCAAGTCGGGCGGGGAGGCCTTCGTGCTGGGCGAGGCATCGGGCTTCGTCAAGGACGGCGACAAGCTGTGCGTGGTGCTGGGCGGGCGCGGGCCCGAGTGGCAGGAGAACCCCTACCCCTTCCAGTGCTCCATCGAGGACCCTACCAAGCAGACCAAGTTCAAGGGCATGAAGAGCTACATCGCCTACAAGCTGGTGCCCAGCCACACCGGGCAGCAGGTGCACCGGCGCTACAAGCACTTTGACTGGCTCTACGGGCGCCTGGCCGAGAAGTTCCCCGTCATCTCGGTGCCCCACCTGCCCGAGAAGCAGGCCACCGGGCGCTTCGAGGAGGACTTCATCTCCAAGCGCCGCAAGGGCCTGGCCTGGTGGATGGACCACATGTGCAGCCACCCGGTGCTGGCCCAGTGCGACGCCTTCCAGCACTTCCTCACCTGCCCCAGCACCGACGAGAAGGCCTGGAAGCAGGGCAAGCGCAAGGCCGAGAGGGACGAAATGGTGGGGGCCAACTTCTTCCTCGCTATCAGCGTCCCCACGGGCCCCGGCACCGCTCTGGACCTGCAGGAGGTGGAGAGCCAGGTAGACGGCTTCAAAGCCTTCACCAAAAAAATGGACGAGAGCACCCTGCAGCTCAACCACACTGCCAACGAGTTCGCCCGCAAGCAGGTCACTGGCTTCAAGAAGGAGTACCAGAAGGTAGGGCACTCCTTCAAGTGCCTCAGCCTGGCCTTCGAGCTGGACCAGCAGGCCTTTTCGGCCGGCCTCAACCAAGCCATCGCCTTCACAGCGGACGCCTATGACACCATCGGTGAGCTTTTCGCAGAGCAGCCCCGACAGGACCTTGACCCTGTGATGGATTTGTTAGCACTGTATCAGGGACATCTGGCTAACTTCCCAGATATCATCCATGTCCAGAAAGGTAACATCCTCATATCTTATCTTTGTGGTGCTGATCAGGGTTTGCATATACAAATATGCAGAAATATGGGGGTCAGAAACTTTATGTTCTGTTTCCAACTCTGATGCTTGCTGATGCTGGCTTTGGACTGTATCCTGCTGCATTTTTGGTAAATGCAAAACAGGGTGGTTCAAAAGTTTCATTTTTGTACCAAAGATCCAGTCATTTCTACTAATATCAGGCCTTAAATTGGTCTTTCTCTAGCTGTTTATAGGATGGAAATAAGTACCTGCCATATGTGAAAAGTTAACAAGTATGTTTATGAAAGGCTCCTGAAGATGAAGTGATGCAAAAGCATCTCTTACTACTCTTGTAGCTCCTAGCATTATTATCTTAAAATAATCTATCTCGTCTATTAAAGAATTGGTTTGAAACAGAGCCTGAGAATGTAATATGCCTAATGTTCCTTTCATCCCATCCTGTGGAGGCACTTTAAAAGCAACCTCTAGAACAGCCCAATTAGAAATATTATTAGTCTCATTTTCAAATGGAGAAACAGATGGAGGAATTGGGCAACCTGGTTGAGGTTTCTCTGTGTAACCTTGTATTACATGTGCTTTGCTATGAAAGTGTTTTGGATGTTGAACATGCTGTGGTATTGTCTACTGTAGCTGGACAATCAGTCTTGTGACGCTTGTGTAAACAAGTCAGTCTTGTGACACTTGTGCTACAGTGTCCCCAGCTAAAATTTCTTCTCTCCCTCACTGCATAAAGGTTTCTATTCACCTCTTACTCTTTTCTTCTACTTGCCATTGTCGATCTGAGATGTAGCAGTTTCTGAAGTTCTGACCATTGCAAGACACTTTAGGATCCACTGGAGGGAAAGAATACTGTAAGACCAATGACACCTTCCACATAAATATAAAATTTAACATTAACATTAACAACTTATGTGGAAGGCTCCCAGTTGTAAAGTTAAAGTCCTCATCCTAGTGTCTCAATTCATCAATCATCTATCTAGTTATATAATGAAGGCTTGACTTGCCACCCTCAGGGGAAGAAAAAGGCATCCATTACTTTGTTTTCATGTGACATGCCTCACAGCTTTTGTTTGCAGAACTCTCTCAAAATTTAAGGCAAAATTAGTTGATTTGAAATGAGTAGCTTTTTGTGAAATAGGTGCTGATGACTGAATCACAGATTTTTGAGAAAATGTGAGGAGCCAGTGTTCACAGGCATAACTTTAACGTACTTTTACAACAAAACGTAATTTTTCTTGTTATGTATGTAAACTTCATGAAAGAAACATTTTCATATGATGAATTCTGGTTATTTTTCTGCTGTGTAAACAGAACCCTTCTCCATTACGTAAAGGAGAATTGGGGGTGGTATTTTTTTTTAAGCTTGTGGATTACAGTGTATAGTAGTATTAATGTATGCAAGACGTTTTAAAGTGAGAGAGGAGGCTGACCCTGGTGATGTCACTTCTTTAGGAAATGGCAAGTTTTAAAATGAAGCATTCTGCATTGAATAATGAGAGTGATTAATAGCTAACGTGAGGAATTCATTTTTAGTGTTAAAGGAAATTGGCTAAAATACCTTTTAATAGTGTAAAACTATTTAAACAGGATATTCTGACAGCACAGGTTTTTTTTTTAAGGCTACCTGTGTCCCTTTAGTATCATAATCAACAAAGTACAGAAACCTGCCAGTATAAAAGAATTGCCTGTATATCATACCTGCCCAACAAAATCTGTTATCTGTCTGTGTTAGCAGGTTGTCTGTGAAATGTAAATGTAATGTCATTCCTCTGCATTTTGCCTTTTACCTTGGACATTCCTCTTCTAATAAACTCTCCCAAAAACTTCCCTTTAAAGTGACCCAGTAGACACATTGGTAAGGTGAAAAAGGTTCATACGCTAATTTCTTCCACACTTACACTTGGATTGTATCAAGAAGAACTATTGCCTGAAGGAGGTTCTGTTCTTTCTCTTCAGTAGCCTTCAAAACTAACCCCAAGCGAAAAATGGGAGTAGTTGTGCCTAAAGCATACACAAGCAGGTGGGGATTGTAGTCCCCTACCTCTTGCCACGATTTGTTGTACTGCAGCTAAACAAACTGTTGTACACAGAAATTTAGGATGTAGGTTTTAGTGCAAGGGCCCCTCCTACTTCTCTCTCTGCACATCCATTTATGTGACATTTAGGAAAATGTGGGGACTATAAATGTTAGGTCAAGAATGTGCATATATTGCAGGTTGAGAGGTCTGCGTGTGGGGTAGATTTGAATACCTTTGTGTAATACTCCTTTTGCACTAGAGAGACTGCCAAATGTTTCCCACCAAAAGAGTCTGCTTGGCCATAGATAAGCAACTTTCTGTATTTGGGATTTACATCCACAAATGGTTTTCTGGAGTTAAGCATCTAAGCCAGCTCAGCCTTTTGCCACAAAATGATGGTGCTGACCAGCCCAATAGGCTGACAGTTAATGCAGTACTTGGGGATGTGGGACAGTTGGTATTAGATCCTTCCTCTGCCTGAATTTGAATAAGGTATACCTTCCAGAAGAGCACCCTCAACCCTGGATATAAAATATTCTCAAGTTAAGTGATCTTAATGTATCCTGTTGATGTTGTTCTATATTGTATAAACTATTCCTGGGAGAAAGGTCTAGAATTTGGGTCTCCTGAGTGAAGGTGATAATTACCAGGCTCTCTACCATGTTTTCACTCTTTCTCTGGCTCAATAAATATTTCAAGTATTTTCTGCAGAATGGAATACGCTTCAGCAGGAGCGATTGAGGCAGCTCCCCCACCACTTTGAATTCCCTGTAGACTTGGATGGTTTTAGTCTCTGCTTCAACTTGACCAGAGGAATGATTTAAACCTGGTTCTTTCACATCCCACGTGATAGCTGGTATCACCTCCTCTTTGCTGTGTTTTGTGGAAGGCATATCTGATTTTGTGTAAGACCCAGTCCAGCAATTACTGAAATGGACCCTGCCATGAAATAGAAAGGGGAAACTTTGTTTGAGAAGTTCAGTGGGACTCAGTTGCTGAGCATCTCAGTAAGGTCAGGATGTGGGTAGTTGTTCACACTCCCAGTTGCAGACACGCTGGCTAAGTGCAGACAGTCAAAAAGCTCAAGGCTGAAATCAATTCTGTTTTTGCAGGTTAATCTAAACTGCAGATCTTAAACTGAGAAATAACTTGACAGACGTTCACTTTTGATTTGGGGAAACACAGCCACATGCCTGCAGTGGCTCAGGCCAGAAGCTGCGGGGGCACTAGAGCACTGCTCTCTGGCACGTAGCTAGCATGGGCTGTGTGTTCACTTCTTCTTTCTGCTGCCTTTGAGGTCTCTGGGATTTACAGTCCAGAATCAGAGAAGCAGGACTCTGCAGGGTTGCTCATCACTTCCTCTTCCTGCTTCCAGGTACATCTGGGCTTTGCAGTCCACAGTGGCAGCCAGCAGTAACTTTCAGTAAGTTTAGCAGGGCAGGGAAGCTCTGCACTCAGGGGAAGTGGGGTTTAACTCCCCTCCCTGGCCCCAGACTCCAGCTGGGGTTTGCCTGGGGGAGGGAGGGAGGGAGGGAGGGGAGGCGGGCAGTCCCTGCCTCTCTTCCCCTCCCCGCAACCCTTCTTTGTTGGAACAGACAGGACAGCCCAGCCTGGGGTTAAACAATGCTGAGATGCTGGGGAACTCTGATGTAACTTAAACCAGGAAGGGATCTGGGACAGAAGTTTCATAAACCAGTTTGACCCAAATCAGTTAAACCTGGTCAAATGTAGTATATCAGACTTGAACCAGTTTCAGCCATTTGCTATATTATGTGCATTGAACTTCCCTTCTATTACAGTTTTAAACCAGTTTTTGATTACTTAAACTGGTTTATGTGCAACTTCTGTCCCTAGCTACTGGGTACACACACCGAGATGCAGCATTTTAGGGGTCTTGGGGACTGTTTCAGAAACTGAGGGTCTTGGGCACTTCCAGGGTTAGGCAGTATCTGAGCAGAAGTTTTGAAGATCTGAACGGCTGAAGTGCTGTATGGAAGGGCTGTTATGTACATCTATTCAGCACTTGTGAGGCCTCACCTAGAGTACTGTATCCAGTTTTGGGTCCACATTTAAAGAAGGATGTGAACAGTTTGGAAAGAGTCCAGCGCAGAGCAACGAAAAGGATTTGGGATCTGGGAAGCATGACTTATGAGAAAAGACTGAAAGAGCTATGGCTGTTTAGTAGGGCTGTGTGAAATGGCTGTGTTTCATTTCAGTTTTGAATTTGGCCATTTTGGTGGGCAATGATTCATTTCCGTGTTTCGGACCACTGTGCTGTTTCAATTAAGCCAAATCTGTTTCAGAGTTTCGACTCTCTTTTGGTAATTTGGCCATAGGTTATAATGGGAAATCACTGGAATGCCTATAACTATGTCATTTCTTGCCTGATTAAGATGAAAATTTCAGGGATGGTAGCTCCTGCTGAGGCCACGAAGCCTGCCAGGTTTCAAGGAGATAGGTATAGGGGTTTTTGTGAAACTGCACCGCAAACTGTTCAAAGCAAAACTCGTGTTGTGTGTGTGTTAAGGTGCGGCAGGATGAAAACAGCCAGCATGGTAGCCCCATGCTGAGGCCACGAAGCCTGCCAGGTTTCATGGAGAGGTGCAAGAGTTTTTGGGAAACTGCACCTGAAACTGTTCAAAACAAAACTTGTGAAATATAAATATATGACATCAACCTCTTCTCCTTTGTCCAGGTTGCATTAGTAGGAATGTTGCCTGCAGATCAAGGAAAGTGATTATTCCCCTCTTTTTGATGCCAGTGAGGCCACATCTGTAGTACTGTATCCAGTTTTGGGCCCCCCACTATGAAAAGGACGTGGGCAAATTGGAGAGAGTTCAGTGGAGGGCAATAAAAATGGTTAGCGGGCTTATGAGGAGAGGCTGAAAGAACTGGGCTTGCTTAGTCTGGAGAAGAAAAGACTTGAGTCAGGGATTTAATAGCATCCTTCAGCTACCTGCAGGGTAGTTCCAAAGAGGATGGAGCTGGACTGTTCTCAGTCTTAGCAGATGCCAGAACAAGGAGCAATGGTCTCAAGTTGCAGCAAGGGAAGTTTAGGTTAGATCTTAGGAAGAATTTTCTCGTGAGGAGGGTAGTAAAACACTGGAACAGGTTACCCAGAGAGTTTGTGGACTCTCCATTCTTGGAGGTTTTGAAGACCTGGCTAGGCATGGTCTAATTGGGGATGGTCCTGCCTTGAGCAGGGGGTTGGACTAGATGACCTCCTGAGGTCCCTTCTAACCCTAATTTTCTATGATTCTATGACTGGACCAATAATGAAGAAATACTAAAAGAATTAAAACTTTCACTAGGATCAATCAAATAGTCTTATTCTAAATCAAAGCAGGGTCAGAATCAGTATTGCAATACAATATTTCATATTGCAGCTAAATAATTTTACAAGCAATATTTTAGCTATGAGGAGAAGATTTGGTGGTCTGTCATTCTAAACCAGTTTTCAAATTTAATTTTGAAAATTGTTGACCTTTTTGGCCCCAGTGCTACAAACACTCAAACCTGCCCTTGAGTTAAGGCCATTGAATAGTTGCAGTTGTAATCAGTGGGACTGTTCACATGCTTCAAGTTAAGCATATTTGTTAAGGGTATTGTGGATTGTGTCCTGATGTTGCTAAACTGGTAAAGGTCTCTTTAAGGAAAAGAAGATGGGGGGTGGGGGGAGGTATCTGTATATGCTTTTCTTTGATGAATAAGAAAGGCACGGCAGGAAGTGTTTCTTGAGGGGTTTTTTTGTCATCTTTGGGGTTCAGTCCTGCTTACTTTGGAATGTTCTATGAACAAGCAGAGAACTAGATGTAGTGCTGCATTGCAGCTACCAAAGAAGTAAAACTGGATTGATAGAAAGTGTGTGCAGTATGAATTGCTAAACACCTATTCAGCTTAAATAGTTCTTTATTAAGGATTCATCACTTTACCCATTATTTAAACTTGAAAGAGTTCCAACTAATCCAAGAAAGACTGCGATCAAAAAAGGAATAACAAGACTTGACATTACCAGTATACCTAAATTGTAAATCTTATGAAACAGAGAGCTCTTTCAAGCCTTGGTAAACACACAATCCAAAACACAAACCAAAAAGCCCAAACTTTTCTATCTCTATAAGTCACCTTTAAGATAATATAAAGTTGAACTATAAAGGCATAATAAGGTCCTAGTAAAGACTGAAACACTGTCCTTATTTTAGGTTGTTAAAATGCCAAGTTAATGCTTATAGGCTATATTAACCTATCCAGCTGGCATATTACTTATTATAAATTGCATAGCTAAAAACAACACAGTGTCTGGAATGCTAATACAGAAAAATACAAATCAAACTTGGTCCAACACACAGCACAGTCTCCCCAACAGAATGGAATAAAATATAGCAAATATGTTCTACCGAGTCTTGTTTACCTTTCTTGTTAATGCCATATTGTTTTTAAATAACAGTTGAAAGTACTTTTGCACTTTTTTATACTGGATGATTCATATGATTGATAAGGGAAAACGGAGCCTTTTCATTTTTAGATCATCAGTTCAGATCTTGCTCCAGCCTGCAGGCTGGCCTCCAATAGCACAGCTAGAAGAGTTGGTGATTTCATTTAACATTCCAGACATGTGACCACATCATGGTTGGGCAATCTTTGTAGTTTATGGCAGGCTGGCATGTTCTAAACTGGTGGAAGTTTTCATTGTTGTTTTTCTTTTTTGCAGTAAATGGGAACTTTGTATTCTAGGTCTGACAATTTTGTGCCGTGTGTGTGTGTGTGTGGTGGTGGGGGGGGGGGGGTGGGTCAAAAAATGTCCTATTACAGAACGGTCCTTAATCATGGTTTTCAAAATTGCTTGCAGCTTAGGGTTGGCCCAGATCTGGCAGTAGCATAGTTTTCTCCCTCCCCTTGAAGGAACAGTAAGCTTTGTTCTGCTGCCACAAATGCAGGATGGCCCAAACCTCCCTACAAAATGAGCTATGCTCAACTGATTGATTTTTAAACTTAAACTTCTTTTGACTTTTTTGCTGCTGCAAAGTTGGGTCTTTGGTTTCTTGCTCTCCCTTCTGAGGGACAGCAGTATCCACAGCTCCAATAAAGGACAAAGGTAGTGGGTAAGGTGACTGAAAGGTACAAGAAGTCTACATCTGCACCACCTCTTCCATCTAATCCTTGGACAGGGATCATAGCCTTTTTGGTGTCCTGTCTCCATGGCTCCCTAGAGCAGCCATGCTGATGTAGAGCACATTCAGTCTTTTACCTTGGAGCAGCAATGGAGGCAAATGGTTTTGACAGAGGTGCCCTGATATATCATCCATATTAGATCAGCACCAATAAAAGGAAAATTGACATTATTAGCGATTGGCTTTTTTTGGACAGTTGTAGCTGATAATGTCACCAATAAATGCCGCATGCATGCATGCATGCATGCATGCATGCATGCAGCTGCAATATGCATGTGGCCAGGAATGTAGCCTGGCAGCATGAAGAGCCATATCTGGCGGGAAGTCTGTGGTGGGGATTGGGACACAGATCAAGGCCCCCATGGTGAGGGAAGGAGTGGGGCTGGGGCAGGGCAGGTGTGCTGCCCAGCCGGGGTGGGGCAGAGCGTGGCACATGATGGAGCTACAAGCGGCTTCTCTGGAGAGCGCGGGGGGATGGGGGTGGAGGGGATTTGTCTCCCCACTGCTGCACGTATCACCAGAGGCATGGGAGGTATGTGCCCCCTGGATTTGCATACAGGCCAAGGGTGGGTTGCCTACTCCAGGCTTGGGGCCAGGGGCTGCGCTGGCTTCTTCCCAGCAGGGGCCTGGGCCATTACTGCACTGGGGCAGGCCAGAGTAGGGTGGCTACAGGGTGGGTTATGGCCACTCCAAAATTCCCTGTAGCCACCCAACCCATCCCCGCCCCCCCTCCGGGAAGAGGCCAACACAGCCCCTGGCCCCAAGCTCACAGTGGGCAGCCCGCCCTCGCCCCACACACAATTCCCAGGGGGCACATACCCGCCTCATGCCTCCTCTGGGGGTGTGTGCAGTGGTGGGGAGCTACTTCTTCCACACGCACCTCCCCCCCTCCCCCCCCGACTTAGTGGTCAGACACTGCTCTCCATGCTGCCGTGCTGCATAGCAGCAATTGGATAGTTATTGGCCAACATGGCTGTTTAACAATCGGCCATTGGTATTGGCCAAAAAGAAATCTTTATCAGTGCACCCCTAGATTTTGATTAAGCAGATGTCACGAACTGTTTCCCTGGCCCACTCTACTTACTGCCATAGGGAACAGCATCCCAAAAGGAGCCGTTGTATAGCACCACTGAAGAGCAAAGGGAGCTGCATCAAGAGGCACTGCTCTTAATGCCAGGATCTTCCTGCTTTGCCACCCTCCCTGATGTTCCCAGCACTGATGGACCTCCTCTAAATTGTGAGGAAACCAACATTTAACATGAATAAACTTCAGTCCACTCTAGCAGCCAGCACGATGTAGCTTTTCTCATTGGGGACACGTAGGGGGTGCCGTGGCCACCTGTGGGAGCTCGCCATGCCCCCCCCCCAGCCTCTGGGAGCATGCGGCGTTCATGGCTTTTCCTTTGCATTTTACATAGATCTGAAAGGAGCTTATCTGTCCTCTGCTATTATCCTATCTCCCAGAAAATTCCTTTGCTTCATCTGTGGATGACTGTACTTCCACTACTGGCAGTTTTCTTTTTGGAGATAGTCACTGCAGCCAGTGTATTTACATGAGTGCTGGTGGAGAGGTATATCTCAGTCAGGAAAGGGTCTATCCCACATAGGAGGACCCAGTGTACAGCAATCCTTCCAGAGTCAAAACTGTATAGGTGTCTGCCAGTCTAGATCCTGAAAGAACACACAGTGCTAGTTTAATCAGTCATATACCGTAGATTCATATATAAGCCAACTAGCACAAAGTGTCCTATTATGAGAAACAGGAGAAACATGTATACTGCAGAGGTCAACAACCCCCGGCCCACACGTGCCAGAGCATGGCACATGAGGCCATTTTGCCGGGCAAGTTGCAAGCAGCCCAGGCTCTGGGCAGCTACTACCGGCTACGAACCCTGGACTGCTTGTAGCATGTGACGGGGAGACTTCAAGCCCTGCTGTGAGCAACCCAGGCTCCATGGCAGGCAGCACCTGCCCAGAGCTTGGGCCAGATGTGGCAGGTAGCCAGGAGGCTGCAACCAATGCACCGGGGTCCAGAGTCCCATTCCAGTTCCATGGCTGGCAGCAGCTCTGTGTGTGGTTTGGGGCACATGGTGGGGAAGGGGCTGGGGCAGTGCAACCCCAGACCTTTCCCCACTGTCTGCCTGGAGGTGCACATGCTCCCACCATCAGCAACAAGCCAGGCTGGGGCTCTGCAGAACTTGATACAATGGCTTGCAGCCTCCTGGCCACCCACCACAGCCGGCCCAGGCTCTGGGCAAGTCCCGGCTGCCTGGCACAGCCCAGGCTGCTCGCAGCAGGTGGTAGGGAGGCCACAAGCAGCTGCACCAGGGTCTGTGGAGCCCAGCCCAGCTTGTTGCTGGCAGCAGGTGCACATGAGCAGCCGGGTGGAGGGTGGGGGTGGGACTGGTGCTAGAGTTGCACTGCCCGAGACCACTTCCCTGCCATGTACCCCAAGGTGTGTGTGCAGCCACTGCCAGCCATGGAGCTGGGCTGGGGCTCCGGACCCTGGTGCAGGTGTTTGCAGCCTGTCTGCTGCCTGCTGCAAACAGCCTGGACTCCATGGCCAGCGGAGGCTGCATGCATGCCTTAGGCCACACAGCATGGAAGGAGCTGGAGCAATGCAACTCTGGCTCTGGCCCATCCCCCGCTGCCTGTCTGCAGGTGTGTGTGCACCTGCTGCCAGCAAGGTTGTGGCCCCTTGCAGCTCCCCCACCGTCTGTCCCTGGTATGCCAAGTTGAGGCATGGGTTGTGGTTGGGGTATTTTTGGCACTCTGGCCAAAAACGTTGCCGACCTCTGGTGTAATGGATGTTGAAATGCCATCAGTCTGCTAATGTGTACTCACTTTTATGAATTATATACACACCAAAGTATACTGCAGGCCACAATAGAACTTCTCCCTAATGCTTTTTCAAACACTAGCTTAAATTGTTCAGAGTGATTTAGTAATTTTGTGTGCCTCGTTGAAACACCTCACAGTAGTCTTCTTTTTCAGAGGGACTTTCTGAAAATACCCTAACTTGGGGCCTCCAGAATCTTTAATAACTTCTTGCAAATATCATTGTTTGAAGTGGTATCAAGATGTTTTAAACTATATATAGGCCATATAAAGGACAGCCAATTTAAGACTTTCACACAACTAGCCTTAACCAATGCCTGCGTGATAAGTTGTGATACATATTTCTGGAGAATCTAAAAAATAAATAAATAAATAAACGGGTTCATGATAGACTATACTTCAGACACACGTGCATAAAGTCAATAGAAAGACTTGTGAATAAATTTTAAGCATGTACTTCAGTGTTTGCAAGATATGGTCCTTTATTAGTTGAAAATGGGATGTGGCTTCAGCATATCTAAGGATAGTATTTACGTACCTTTTAAAATTACTGAAATTGAATTATGAATGAACCCCCAAAGTGAACCATTGCAGCTGGTCTTGCAGTATTCTTATATGCTGTAGCATGACAGTATTTTTTTCTTTTTTGTTGGCTGAGATAAAGTGGGAGAGCAGGTCCAATGGGCCAACAGTTTTCTGTAGTTCCTTTCATTTATCTTGATATCCTGCTCTCACTTTCAGTATTCAGCTGTATTGAGGCCTGAAGATGATTTGTGGCATTTACTTGGCATTATAATACAGTTTAGACTAAATAAACTTCAGTGGTGGTGCTTGTGGCAGAGCACCTTTGGTGCCTGCCACTTTAAGGGCTGAGACCTAGCAGCAGAACAGCCTGCAGGTGGCTGCACTCCCCAATCAGGAGTCACAAGGCTGGCAGATGACTACCTGATTTGGAAAGAGGGCTCAGCTACTGGCAATAAGAGCAGGCCTGAGCAGGGGAGTCAGCAATTTGCTGGTTGCAGCCATGGAAAGAACACCACATGGCTGGAGCTGCTTCTCACAAAATCCTTGGAGGTAATGGCAGGAGCTATGGGGATGACAGGAGGCTCCTTGTCCTGGAGCATGATGGAAAACTACACCCTGCTGGGGTAGGATGGCATGGTGGGTCTGCCCATGGTTGAGCGATCCCCAGGAAATGCCAGGCCATTTGCCTCCCCAGTGAAAGGCAAGTAAGGGGTGCCTTATAGTCCCAGCCCCCGCATCCCGGTGGGTAACCCAGAGTAGGGACAGGCAGTGAGGCTAGGCACATCTTTGGACACCTGAGCCCACAGGGTGTAAGACCCCTGAGATCCCAGTAAGGGCAGGGTGCGGATTTGGCCCCAGTGAAGAGGCAGAAGAGTGGCCCCAGCAAGGGGGCGGAGGAGTCACTTGGAGTTTAGACCACACTGAGTAGGGCTGCAAGGGCAGCCTGAAGGGCTGCACAGTTCCGTGCAGAGCAGGGTTGCAGAGGTGACCTTTATGAGGATTCTGGTGCATACGTAATTTTGCACCATGTGTACAGGCCAGCCCCACGAGTAGCTAGTTGAGTGAGTCCCAGTGAGGGGGCATGAATTTGGCTGGATAGGGGAGGTCCCCTGCTGGATGTTATCTCTGAGGCATGGGACATGGTATAGGGGAGGTTGGAGCTGTGTATAATACCCTAGGCATTACAGCACTTAATGGACAGCCTCCCGCACTCAGCATCTAGTTTAGTACGACAAGTCGTGGCAGTCAAGACAGGGCAGACTGCCCTAGACAGGCAGGCAAACAGGTCAACCATGAGACTGGCCTCTTGACAGCCCCCTGTCACAGTGCTTCTACCCAAAGTGGTAGATTAATGGTTGTGGACTTCAGAATTTGTAATATTGTAATTAATAGTTTTTATTCTTAATATGTGTTATTTTCAACTTGTCTTTAACGAAGAATGAAATATTGTAGAGAGGGGGAAGTCATTTTGACAAGGTAGTCAATTGTATTAAAATCTGCAGAGGTCTCTCTTAATATTTGGTGCTGTAATATGAAAAATTATATTTATCATTAAACACTGTCCTGTAATATTTACAATAGTGCCAAAGGACCACAATCAGGATTTGGAGCCTTGTTGTGATAGGTGGTATATCAGTCCTTGTCTGAAGTACTTAGAGCTAAATCAAGTAACACTTGGAGGGTTGGAGTGTAGGAAATTACAAGCAAATAAACTTTATTTGATCTCTAAGCCATCACTACTCACTACTGATTCAATTCAATAATTAGTAAGTCTAAAAAAAATGGAACTCACTGAATATTTACTCGTTCCAACAATCAACCCTTTATTTGTGTGGCCTCTGAACTGGACATAAATGAGAAAATGATTGAGTTTATTTTGCAATTGGACTATGTCTATTTCAGTAACAGTTCTACATAAACATTCAGAGTGATTTGAAGTATCCACTGCACATAGTTGTACCCTAATCTTAATTATTCTGCAGCAAATCAAAATGGTAATCTTAATATTAAGAGACCATTATTGTCTTTCAGCTCATGAATCTGTAGGGTTTTTGACTGTCATTGTTTTCTTGCACTAGCGTTGTGAGTAATAAACAAACTGCCATCCAGGCATAAAGAAGAAAAGTTCACAACTTTTAACTGCTGTTTTGCTGCTAGGTTTGATTCTGTTGCACATAATTGGGCCTTGATGCTACAGAAATTTGCATACATTAATAACTTTACATGCTTAAGCGTTCACAAGATGAGGAGCTGAGGTAGCAGTTGGATGACCTGGGAATAAAAAAATTACGTATGCACCAGAATCCTCATAAAGGACCAAATGTGGGACGTGTGGTCTATTTTATACTTCTTTCCAGATAATTTTCAAACCTTTATAACCTTCATCAAATTTACTTCTGAAGGTCATGCCCCTTTTCTCTTCAGAAAAAGCAGAGCTCTTAATGGGTTTTTTTTTGTGTCCTCTGATGAGAAAATCCTGTTGTATCAGTCAAAACATCTCTTTATTTGGTTGGCATATTCTGAAGAGAAAAGTCATTTAAGTATTATTGTTTTTTCTGCTGAATACCACTTATTTCTTTCTCCATGATACTAAAACTAATTTTTAAGGTTGCAACTGGTTCTCTCCCTGGTTTCTATTGTTGCTTTTTCATTATAACATCTTTGCTGCATTTTCCTTATTTTAGAGGCTTTCTTTTTTTTTTTTTTTCTTTTTTTTTAAGCTTTGGGCAAAATTACCTACCATTTTCTGTCATATAACCTAGCTATAAAATCCACAGACATACATGCATAGCAAGTGAACATCTTGTGTTTCACTAATCTGTGCTTATAGCATTCTTAAACACACAATCTGTCAACATGCAGGGAAATTTCTCCTGGCGCTTCATTCAATTTTATATCTCCTCTTTCAAGTAGGAGAAGGAAGTATTTCTTTTTTGTTATTATTTAAACAAATGTTCAATAGTGCAAGGCCTTTTCATAAACAAGTTTATGTTTTGTTATACTAATACTTCACTTGTTCAGGGCGGATCTTCAAGTACTGTATAGGTATCAATGAATGTGAACTCTTTCAAAATATCACGCTTCTTAATCCACATATTCCTAAATTCTGAACAGAATCAGCAGTAACAGGAACTTGTGATTCTTGATGATTGACTGCTGTAGAGTTCTGTATAACTGCCAAAATCGGCCAAAATTGCCTCAGTTCCAGGCTCTTCCTGCTTGGCAAAGCATGGAGAAGTGGCAGGAGCAGGAACTTGCTGTATGCTTGAGAAGAAAACATGTGTTTACTTGCCTCTCTGAGAATCTTTCCTTTGCAACCAAAGCCCTAGAAATGACTGGGTTTTTTTCCTTTTAATGCAAGGTTAGCTTTTTGCAGAAATGCTTTCAGTATCCTTATGCTCACTAAGGAAAACAGTTTGTTTGTTAATCTAAGGATGATATTAAATTCCTGATAGTAGATTATGAACTGTGAATTTGTATGGGCACCAGGTGCTCTGTTAGAGAAGAAATTTACTATGACTATTCCAATAATCTCTTTAGGAAAAATGAAAGTGCATCCTAAAGACAGTCTGCGCTCAAATCTCACTGTGCAGCAATCAAGTGCTTGTGGTGATTGGTACAGATAACTTGCATAAAAGGGCCCAGAGTAAAAGGTAAATCAAGCAGCTTGCCTATGTGCATGGACTGCTTTGTGTTAGCCTCTTTAAAATGCTTGGCTAAGAGTTACAGTAAAATAATCTCAGGTTAGGTTCTCAGATGAGACAACAGTAACCCTATTTCAAATGGCACTTCTTTATTCTTGTATCCTTGTATATAAACCACTAAAAGTGAAGCATTGTCTTTTTTAGATGATATTTAATTTTCCCTACCTGGTAGAGATGGTTTTATTTTAAACAACCTATGATATAAATAAGGGGAAGGAGAGCATCAAGTTCAAAGAAACCACTTTAAAACCCACATATTGCTCAATATGCTAAGAGGGAATCAAGAAGCCTACTGTAGCTCTGCAAATTTAAAAATCATTAGTATAAGGGTCCATTTGGTGGAAATGAACGCTTACATTTTATATACTGTGCCGCCCTTCAAGCTCCCTAATATAAAATAATCCACCAAATTGTGTTGCATAGATTTGCTGATTGAATGTAGATAAAGGATCATTCCACCAAATTGTGTTGCATAGATTTGCTGATTGAATGTAGATAAAGGATCATTCCACAAGATGTTTTATTTTCACAAGGTTTAACTTCTGTATTAAATGTAGAGGGTTGTTTTTTTTAAAGAACACCATGTTTTTAACTCTCATTTGCTTTCCTCTTGAGGGTGCAGTATTTCAGAGGAACCTTTGTACTACTGCACAAATTCATCACGAAGACTGTCCTACTGAAGCTTATTGGCTACTGAACTTCTCAAAAGAGGCATTCAAGAATGTGGTGTCCTTTGTTCGTGTCATACATTACACTGATACAAAGGCCAGAACAGTCAAGCTCCTCAGATTTTTCCCTGCTGTGTCATTCTGTAGCTACTACCTTTTTCATACCCACCCATATATGTCTGTTAGTTTGTTTGAAGTTGATGCCTGACCTTGATTAAAGAGAGTAATTGGAAAGAGGACACTTCTTAATCATTCTTTTGAGCAACATTGTTTCTTAGATATCACATAGATAGTTGTTTCAGCAGTATCAAAGACAGCAAAAGTGTGTTACTTTTTTTTGGTAATGCATTACACCAGTGTGGTCAACCTGTGGCCCACAGGCCAAATCCAGTCTGCAGAGCTATGGCATCTGGCCTGTGGGGCTCCCCACAGGTTGGGATATTTGGTGGTGGTAGAGTGGTGGTAATTAACATTGCCACTGCTTCCTTCATTGCCAAATTTTCAAACCCTGCCTGGGTAGATTGGGTACAGACTGGCCACGGGCTGCTGCCATGGCCATGCAGCCAGATCCGGACCAGATTGGGTCTCCTGCTGCTACTGCATGGCCAGATCAGAGTCACTGCTCCTGCTGTAGTTTTTGCTGCTGCTGCACAGCCGGATCAGGGTGGGGTCACTGCCATGTGGCTGGATCAGGCCCCAGCTGCACCCATCCCACAGATCTGCTGCACCTACCCAACACACTAGATCAGGCCCACAAGCTGGATATGGCCTGCAGATATACCTGACACCACCAATCTAGCCTGCAGGTGAGAAAAAGTTTGGGCACCACTGCTATGCACTATTGACCATTGGTGTAATGATGTAGCTGGGTGCCTGGGGCAGTGGCCAGGTGCAGACTAGCTTTTAGCTGCTACCATGCCATTCAGCAGCAGCAGCAGCCATTCTGTTCACCCCTTCATCTTGCATGGTGGGCACTCACTTGAGCTCAGTCAGCTCTAAAAGGGTTAACTATTGCAGTGTAGACAAACCTTGAGTATAAGACAGAGGCAATAGATGAATTAATACAGAAGGATGTGGGGAGTGTAGGCAGGCAATGAGAGAGAGATTGCATACATAGTATGTGCACTTCAAAGCATTTGTATAAATATGTTTAGATGGTGCAAATAAAGGAAAAGACTTATTCTTTGTCATTTTGATTTGAATATCATTTTGAACAGTTCTTTTTGTCTCTGAGTATATTTTGTCTCTTCCTCCTCCACTCCCAGCCTCAAATGTTGGCATTGCCTGTCCTTTTATTGTTTCATTCCATATTCTTTTGCTGTCTTAGAGCTTCTCTGTACCCCTGTAAGTTTCTGCTTATCATATGATTCACAGCTGGAAACAGTTATTTTTTGGTAGAATTTTAATGTGTCCCTGTCTTGGCTGCTAGTTACACTATTATATATTCTCCTTATTAAATCCTGATGTTATCATATTGAACACTTTAATCTCATCCTACATTACAATGCAGAATTGAAATATCTTAGTTTTTACTGGAGTATACAATCTTTAAGTCTCTAATGGCATTCTTTCAGTATCCTTCTTTATTTAGCATTGGACTTTGATTATGAAAAATGGAATTCCCACCTATATTTCCTTTCTTGTTTTAGGTCCAAAAATACAATTTTTCTCAGTGTCAGGCCCTCTGCCATTTCAGGGTGGATTCTAATCCCATAGATCTTGAATTTATGAAACTCTGTAATAAAAAGTCACTTGAATAAACTTGAAGCTCTAAAAGACTGAACAAGTTTTTATGGGAGCACAGCTGTTCATGGGCATAAAATATAATGCTTACCCTATTGCAGTTGTGAAACGTTTTTAGAAGACTATGCTTATAAAAGTCAAACTTGCAAAAGTTAGGAAATGCCAAAATTAATGTCTGCACAAATTGATCGATATGCAACCTTAGTTTGGTTCCTTCTGCTAAAAGAGCAGTAATATAACATTATTAATATAATAGGCATGAATTCAGTAAATCCTATAATAGAGTAGTCTCTGTTGCAGCATCCTAACTTTTTTTTGCCTTTTTCTACCCCAGCTGCACATTTAGCAGTAGTTTTCATTGAAATAAAGTACATTAGGACATGGCTCCTTCCATTGATTTCCCCACCCCCTGGTATATTTATAGCCTTTCTTGATTCGCTTGTGCTTTCAGTATACCTTGCTTTGTCTCAGCATTTTAAATTTGACTTTTAAAAAATATATATTATAAAGAGTTCTCTGGGTGTCATCACCAAATTTTTGTCTGCCTTTGTGTTGTGCAGCAAGCTGTGTTTCTTACTACTGCTGCCCATATATACAGTTTTGTATCTTTGATGCCATATATTCTCATACATTGAATGCCCCTCCCCCCGGGCTATAATACACACATTGTTTTAGAAAGCTTGAAGAAAATAGATCTTTCAGGTAGAAGCTGGGCACGTCTACGCAAGACACTTACTGCGCAGTTGACTAATTCACTGCACAGTAAATGTCACAAGGTCTAAATGTGCACCCCTGTTAGACTTCTGTTCAAGTTCTAACCTGCTGTGGAGTTTTCATGCACAGCAACACACGTATAGATGCTGCCCTGGCTGGCTGAAGCCCAGGATGCTTCAGCATGGGACTCCTGGTAGGCGGGCTCTGCGGTGTCACAACACAAAGTTGTGATTTTTTGTTTGTGTGTGCTTCGGCACTGCTAAATTATTTTCCCGCTAAATTGCAGCTTCTTTGCACGGTGGAGTTTTCTGCTGCAGAAGAGAACCCTGGTGCAACGGAGAATTTCCCGCCAATTTGAAGCTTTCTTTGCATGGTGCATTTCTTTTGCATCTAAGAAATGCACGGTGCAGGGAGTTCCCGCCATTTGTATAAGAATTCGTGCCATGTTATTGGCCGATTCTAATATATGCACACGTGGCGGCTAGCGATTGGCTTGCTAGCCGTATAAAGAGCTTGGGTGGTTTCCGCCCAAGTTGGAGAGAAATCGGAGTGAGAGAGAAACCTTCGCCTCACGTGAAGATCTCCAAGCGCTGCAGATCCTTACGGACCCAACGCATTTCTTAAAAGGCAACAGAGGCCTGAACAGCCTCTGGCCTCTCCCCGTCGCTGATAGATTCCTAGACGTATCCCTTCCTGTACGAGAAACTACCGAACCCACGGAGCTTCAGCAACTCCGGGGGAAAGAACGAATTTGTCGTAGTCCTCTAACGAGGATTTAAGCGGAGCTGTACCTGGAAACTGTCCAGCCTACACCACGACCATCTTTGGTGTAAGTAAACAATCTTTAAATCAACCACTACGCATCCGTGACTAATTCTAGCTCGCCCCCGGTCCTCTCCAACCCCGTGTGCCCGGGCTGCTGGCCACAGCCCGCATGCGCAAAGACGGGCCCGGATCGCCCCTGGCCCGCACACGGTAAAGCACCCTTGTGCCCCAGTCAGTCACTCTGCAGCACGTAAAGCCCCATCAGAGCAGCCAGCCCAGGACTGTTCCGACAGAGTGCCACATGCTACAGAGTGGCTGGGTGCAGCATGCGGATGCTTCAGCATAGAGGCTAGCCCTGCAGTGAAGCATCCTCATGTTTCAGCCAGCCTCTCTGCAGCATGTAGAGCCCATCAAAGCAGCCCTGGCCTGGCAGGCTGACCTCCTGTGTTCCCTGCCAGCCCAAGCTGCTTCAACCGGGCTCCATGTGCTGCACACAAATAAACTCCAGAGCAACTTGCTCTGGAGCTTTTTGCTCCCAACACACTTTCAAACAGCATGCCCAGGAGCAAAAAACTCTGGAGCAACAAGCTCCATAGTTTATCCGTGCATATTTAATCACACGTGTTAATGTTCCCACTGAGTACTGGCAACTAGAGGTGAACCTGCTATGTGAGATGGGGCCAAAAAGCTGATCTACTGTGACCTACCATATCATCCAGTTGGGAGCTCCCCAGGGGTTTAGAAATATAGTGTTGGGGGAGCAGGGGCAGAGTTAATCGATGTAGGTCACAGAGCTGAGACAGTTAATGCTGCCATCACTCCCCTGCCACCAAATGTCTAAACCTGTGGAGATCAATTTTTCGCACATACCATGTGTGCTCCAATTTTCACCAGCTGTTTTTTGTGGGGAAAAGGTGCAGGTCATATGTGAGAACACAATATTACAGGTCCCAGTCAGTGCTATAATTGCCCTGCATGTTGTGTCTGCATGAGTGAATTCTTGCACCTGTTTTCAGCACCATTGGGAGCTGAAACTTCTCAAGCTCAGGGTCTGTGTTTATGGATCAAATGCAAAACGAGGCCATAGTGAAATCCTTTGGGACCATTTCATCTGAAGTATGCTGCATACTGTTATAAGTGAAAATGCCAAAGCTGTGAGAAAACACAGATTGGCTAGTTTTGTACAGATTAAACCTCAGTGGGCTCTGTTTTTTAACAGGTTAATACATTACCTTATAGAGCAGTGGTTCTCAACCTTTTACCCTCAAGGCACCCCTCCATAACTTTTCCTGAACTTAGTGGAACTGCCACTGAGCTACAACCTATCTGGTGCCAGGTGAGGGCAGCAGGGGCAGGACGTCATCCTGCCATGCCCTTTTAACTCTTTTTCCCCTCCTGGTCTGCAGTCTATATGAAGAGGAAGACACAGTCCCTGCCACTGAGGCTCTCGCGTATTGGCTACTGGAGCCACCTGTTCCTGCAGCCGCTTCTGTTGGCCTCGAGAATTTGGGGGGGAGCGGAGCCAGGTTGAAAACATGGCTCCATGGCCTCAAGTCCGCCTGCCTGCCTGTCTGTCTGTGACACAGCATGCTGCTCAGAGCATGGGGATGGCCAGCATGGGGACTGCCAGGGTAGGAGAAGGGCAGGAGAAGGAGCAGGAGAGGAGCTGTGGGAGGTAGAGTTAGCCAAGGGGTGCTGAGTGGAAGGAGAAGGAGAGCGCTTACCTTCTTGCATAGGGACGAGGCACTTAAGGATCTTGTGGTGCATCAGGACAAATCAGTTGAGAATCACTGTTCTAAGGTGAAAGACTTGACTCATATTTTTATTTAAGATTTTTTTACAGAGTTATAAAGAAGCTTTGTTTCTTGGTAATCAGAGATTAAACTTTTTTCTGTCTGTATTATTGACATTTTTTATTCCTTTTGGGTTATTTGAAGACTAATTGCTTGCACTATTAGTATATTAGTACTCCAAATCTGTGGCTACTTAAAAAAATAGTATGTATTTAAGCATATGAACTCATTACATTGATTTCTGACCTTAGGCTATAATCTATTTGAGGGTTTAATGGAAATTATAGATTCACGTCCTCTTGAAAGCTCAGATCAAGTGTAATATCTACTTTAAGGCAACTGTTAATGGGGCAAAGTTTCTGCTTAGATTCCTTTTCCTACTTTTTTTGTCTTTAATGCTCAAAAGAGATACAAAACTTTAAAAGAATTATTTCTGATTAGTGTTTGATCTATAAACAGAATTTTTATTAGCATGGAGTGGTTCAAGGGGAGTATGTTTTAAAAGGTAGGGCCTCTGCAGCCTAAAAATTATAAATGCAATTTTTTTTCTGATTTAGTTATGTTAGCTGTAACATTTGAAACTATTTCCAATATCAGGACTAAGCATTGTCAGATTTGATTAAGCAGTTCCATGTGGCTTCAATACAGGCCCCGCGTTTAAATTTTTTAGAGCTTTGCTTAGGCTTCTGAAGTACAACTAATGCACAGAAAAACTTTTTATTGAATCTGGAGCTGTTTGCTGAAAGGAAGTGTCATTGGAAAGAAAGCTGAAACTGATGAAGGTTTAGGGACATATTCTACCTTGGAAATCCTTGACTTCACAAAGGAGGAAATATAGTTAAAGTACAGAAATGTGCTCCATAGCTTGCTATCTTTCAGGCAGAAGTTTGATGGGTTGTTTTTTTTTAATTGGGTGAGCCAGTGCAGAGTGGTGGCGAAGCCAATGGATTCTTGTTGTAGCTGATTTATTGACCAGTGCCCACCTTTTAATTGGTATACATTAACTCTGAGGACCACAGCAAGTCCCATATTTTGGGACAGGGTTTGGAGTGGTTCTAGTAACTCTTCTGACTTTGAAGGGAAAATTCTTATAGAGCACCTTCGTGCACAGCCCTTTTACTTGGCCTTTTCATTATACTTAGGAACAGGCCTTTCTCATTCAGATCCCTACAGGTCCAAAGTAGCTGCTCTACATTTCACTTATTTACTTAGTAACTTCATTCCCACAGTCCAAAATTCATTTGGGAACTATTCCATAAGTTCTTTTGGCAAGCATGTGATAACAGACGGAAATATTTTAAGCTCTCATAGTTGTTCAGCTCAACCTGGACCAGACTGGAAACAAGAGAAAAAGAGATGATGTCGTGCAGCCTAAGCACAATTGAAACAGATGAGCTGAATTTTTTTAATAACAAGGTACAGAGCACAAGGGGAAATGTCCCAAATATTTCTAGAAAAAAAAAAAAATTTTAATTCCTTTTTTAAAAACTGCAGAAAACATGCCTGTTCAGCTCTGATATTGGAGCTCCTTTTTTCTGTGTAGCAGTCTGACCTCTTTTACAAGTTAAACAAACTTTGCCCGTGAAATTTGCTAAACTGCCTGATATATTATTTTGACTACATCTTAGAAGAGTGTACCTATTCCCAGTTCTAAGAGGAAAAATAATAAAGTAGGTCTTTAAAAATAAGTGTAGGGCATGAAAACTAAACAAAAATATTGCACCAACTATTGGAATGTTAATATTGTTTGATAGAAATACAGTAAGCAGTGACTGCCCTGAACACTAGCAGTCATTCCAACTCCCTGCTTTTTGCAAATTGGAAGGTAGCAATACAAGTCAGTCATATGAGATCATTTTTCAATCCCCAAAAATCTAGGATAGAGGGTTTATTTTACATGAGGGACTTGGAACAAGTAGTAATTTAGATGAGGTGATATTACTGCTAGAAAGGCTGTTGCCATACTTTCTTGTATACCCTTTGTCCCTGAATAAGACATGTACCTTGTTTTTTTGGACAGCAAGGACCAGCAGGACTCTAGAAAAATCTTTTATTTTTCCTACATTCGCCCTTCCAAAAACAAGATGCATGTTTTATTTGGAAGGGTATGTTGTATACTGTATTTTTTTGCCTTTAATTTCTGCAACTGATATTTCTTCTCTAAACAGCATAGCAGTTCAGACATCATATTTAGTATGTGATTTCATTGATCACTCTTTTCCAAAGTTTTTGAAGTTATAACACCTTTGTCACTTATCAGCTTCTCTGTTCAGTTAATTCTTTTGAAAGAAGCCATGTATGTGATATAATTGTCTTCTGTATTTTGATCAATGAAGTATTTGGTAGAGATCTTACTGAATTCTACCCCTCACGTAACACCATTCAAAGTTCCTTCCACACGTAAGTTTTAGAAGGCTGAAATGTTTCCGATGTAGGTAAAATATGTACTTGTATATAGATTTGTCCAATAGCTTGTATTTGTATGCAAATGAAGGACTTTGCTTATCACAGAATTGTTGTCACCTTCAACACATTGGTAAAGTACACTAGTTGAATCTACAGGTCCTTTCATGTTCAATATCATTTTGTTTTGTTCTTTATGCAGGAGCCCTTACCAAAGTAAAGGAAAGTAAGCGGCATGTTGAAGAAGGGAAGATGGAGGTCCAGAAGGCTGAGGGTATTCAAGAACGTTGTAATATTATTTCTTTTGCAACTCTTGCAGAAATTAATCATTTCCACAAAATTCGAGTACGGGACTTTAAATCACAGATGCAACATTTCTTACAACAGCAAATACTTTTTTTCCAAAAAGTGACACAAAAATTAGAAGAAGCGCTTCATAAGTATGACAATGTTTAATTGCTGAACTTTGAATAGTGAACTTTCCTTGGTATGAATATGATTGAAGCAGCAGAGTAAATATCACCGCTGTTGAAGAACTATTGCCAGCTCTTGGTGGTGGTACAAGGATGGTTTTGTGTTCACCTGGAATCCCAGCTGAATCTCTAATTATGTAGGAAGGAAACAGTTAATATGGCTATGTAGTAGAAACAGTACCACACATTGTAACTAAGTATACTGTGTATGCATACACTACCATTGTAACTTTTCTGAAATAATGATTATACTATTTGCCTTATTGCTTTTTGAAGTATGGTATTTTAGTGCATACTTTGTAGACCTCAAAACCCTTTGGGTCTTTAAGGAAGCTGGCTAGATAAAAGCCTGCTTCAGATGCCTTTTGACTCTCCTCCATTTGGATTTCCTAAATTCAAACAATTCTCTGTTTACAGCCTCCTACTAGAGCAGCTATGCGACTTTGTGCCTTTAGACTCTAGGTTTTTTTCCTTTTCTAGCAAGCCACATTTTTATGATTGATTGAATGAACGAAGGGTTAGTGTCTATGACAGAATCTGATTATGAAACCTCATACTGACTGACAAAAATCAGTTGCCATCCAATTTGCACAGCAACTATTGTCTTGTGAAAAATATTGGCTAAAAAAGGAGGATTTGAAATCATGTAATGTTTTCCAAGACCTTAAAATGAAAACTTTATTACATGTACCAGAATCTTAAACACACATGCAAAAATACAGTACCAGTGAATTCCCTTTCTAGATAGGATAACACAGTGAATGGTTTATTCTATAATACATTATTATGAATGGAGAATTGGAAAACTGTCCTAATAAAAGCAAAGCATTGAAATATATTGAGGGGATGCAAATACAGGCTCGCTAGCATTTGTTTGTGCATTATTTCAGTTGGAGAAGATTTGCTCATTGTTTAGCTGTTGGTTCAGTGTGAATGCAAACACGGACCTGCATTGTCAGTTGATTGAATTGAGACTCCACTGTGATTCACTTGTTTACTAAGTCACAAATTTTCAGGGATGTTCCATGGTATAAATGGTTCAAAATCAGTCTTGACTGAACCGACTAGAAAATAAGAAGTATTTGTTATATTTATAACACACAAGTAGAAATTAACAGTTGTCTTTTTTTTATACAAGGATTTTTGACAAGTCAAGTAGGTGTATATAGACCAAAAGACTGTCTTAAAAAAAAAAAAAAAAAAGAAAGAATAAACGATTCTCTGCTCTAAACTAAGGGAAATAAGTCTAAACTCTATCCTTTTAGCCTATAAGTTTACTGTGTTCTGTATGCTTCTTATGAAAAAGGGTTTTACTTATCCTCCAAAAAGCCCTCCTGGTAAAAAGAATATTTAACATAACAAAGAGCTACCTTAAACAAAAGCTAGGAAACTGGAAATTAAAAGGGTATAGTAGAGTGAGAACTATTACCCATTTTGTTTACAAATTCATCATTGGATTTATTGGATCATGGCAACTTCTGTAGGTTAAAGAAGCTCTACCACTTCATTTGGGAAGAATAAGCAAACAAGGATTCACTTGCATGGTGGTTAACCAAAGCTATTGCAAGAGCTTGCTGATAGCAGTGCTACTGATATACAGGCAATGAAGTGAAACACAAAATTACCAAAAGAGAAAAAAATCAGTGTTCCCTAAAAGAAAAAGGACAATCAATAAGAAAAGAAACTGTTCACAAACAAAAAAAAAAGAATATTGAAACTAATGTAGAGGAAATTAAGTACATGGCAGTTATAATGCTGATTTACCATTCTTAACCTTCAATGTGTCTTACTATAGGTCTATGAACCATAGCTGATCTTGCTTCCCATATACAGTTTAAGTACTTATAGCAGTGGTGGTAATTAGGTTTGAAATCTCAGCCTTTTCTCCATATTTCTCGGCTTATATTTGGCTAAACCAGTCACAGTTTTAATTGATTTCTTTATCCTAATTATAACAGACAGCAATCAAATTAATTCTACTTGGGACAGTTAAGACCTCTTCAGAATATTTTCTTGATCCAGTTAAAGCATTTTTAGGAGGTTAATTTTATTGAAATGTTCATATGCAAGGGAAAAAAATAAGCTGTGATATATATACCATAAAGCATTATCAGAAAGGTACAGTTTTCTAAAATAAACTGTCATGGCCTTCATCTCAGTTTTCTCATTTGTCTATTTTTGGGGATATTTCGATTTGTTAAATTTGATTCACTAAAGCAAACTTTCAGACTTTCAAAAGTTTCACACCTAGGACCATAGTTTGTGGCTTTGTCCCATTTTTATGATGAACTCTTTCTAATGTATTAGTTGTAGGTAGGCAAGAAATAGAATTTCTTGGAAATAGCTTGGTTAGCTAGGATTTCCTAGGTTTTACTCTTTAAAAAATGATTCCTACATTGGAAAAAGGAAAAATGCACTGAATATTTACTGTGTAATGTGAGAAATCCAAATTGAGTTTAATATAAAATATTCTCTCAGTGAAGAACTAATGTACAGTAAAAGCTGAGTTATCCGGCACCTTACAAACCGGCATGCTCTGTTAACCGGCGTGCCAGCCTGTAAGGGAAAAGTGAAACCGGAAGTGCCCACCCTGGCAGTTCCAGTTTTGTGAAGCCCTCACAGCCCATGGGAAAGCAGCCTGGGCGGGTCCCCCCTCCCTGTCCCTCAGGGCCCACAGGAGGGGTGGCGATGTGGTGGGAGAGGCGGTGACACCCCAGATGTGGCGGGACAGCGGCAGCCCAAACAGGCAAAGATGCCTGTTCAGGCCACTCAGTTAACTGGCATATTTTGTTACCCGGCACCCTCCATTCCCCGTGGGTGCCAGATAACAAAGCTTTTACTGTGCTGAATTTCCATCATCCCAAATCTCTGAATACTGAAGGATATGGTTTAGGTCTCAAAATACTTCACAGGAAGATAGATCTAATTTGTATGGCAACTGTGGTGTATCAAACTTGAAATTTTGCAGCAGCTTCTTTGTTAATCAAAGAGAGTTAAACGTTTTCAGTGAATCAAATGCAGAAGAGAACAATTGAAGTAACTCCAGTTCAGTTCAGTGTTACATTCCTTTTATTTTATACCATTCCTCCATTTTACCTGTTCAAAATGATTAGGGCAATTGATTCTCAGTGCTGTTGTTTCAGGATACCTGCACAGTCAACAAGACAACTATGTTGGTTTATAGACCCTCTGTACCTTTTTTAGGTTTTGTTTGTAAGAATCATGGAATACAGTAAGTTTGACAGGAGTGTTGCACAGCCCAGTTTTGCAGAGGCAAGTAAGAAAGGTGTCTGATGACAAAGTACACAGATGGCTTAGAAGAATGAAGAAAGAATTAAATAACCTTTACAGTTGCTTTAGCTGTCAAACAGAAGAAACTCAAAGTAGATCTAGGTTGGAGCTACTCTGGTAACCCTTCAGCAGAATTTCAGGAAACATTGTTGTGATGAAAGGTTGTTCTATATAAAATTGGATATTTTTAGAACATGTTAAATATGTTGATTACCCGTAAACTATTTTAAAATATTTTTGATAAGTGATACAGATAATGTTACTCATTGCATTTTGTGTCCTTATTTGAAATATTATTATAATTTTGTCAAGCTTTAACTGTGGGGGGTCTTCCCAGTCTACTTTTTTTTAGAATTGCATAGACTGATGGCCACTTTTCAAAATGAGGGTAAGGGAAAATGTGTTGTTTTGCCCATGTTCAAATATTCTTTAAAAAGTTAGTTGAAAAGCTCCTGTGCCTCCACGCTTTGGAGCAGGTACTTGAAATTTGGCGGCAGTATAGTTCTTGCTGTTTGTATAAACATCTGCTGAAATGTTGCCAAGTTAAGAGTTCTTTTGTAAATTATGGTTTGCCTATGCTCAAATTTATTTGAATTTGGCAACTAAATTTCTGAAGATTGCATTTTACGTGTTTTGCTTTTTCCACCCTAGTCTTCAGGGGCTAAGTTTTCTCTCAGTTGTTCCCTCCATCATAGGACCTGAGGGTAAAATGACAGTCCTGTGATCCCTGCAGATCTGGAATGCAGAGACATAGTAGTAGGGTGGGCAGTTTTAGCACTTCGGGATGATGGGAGGAGAAGCTGATAGGTGAGCAGAAGACTAGGATGAGGACTGGCTAGAAGGCTCTATTCGGAAAAGACTGGAACAGAAACATCTCACTATTGACGTACATTCCCCTCACCTTAATTAGACTCAAGATTGAGCGTAAATATTCTCTTGCTCTCAGCAAATAGCCACAAAAATAACTGGCAAAAATTGCAACCTTTCCACTAGAGAACTATTTTATACAACCCGCTGTCTCCCGCATTGTTGGTTACTGTTGGCTCAAGTGGCAAAGGTCTAGGAGGTTCATCTAACATAGTGCTCTCCAACCTATCCAGAAAGCCACTCTTAGCCTTTCTGGATTGGACAGGATATAAATTTAAACTCTGTTTTGATTTATAGATAATGTCACCCAACATAGTTTGTGACCCCCAAAAAATAAAATAAAACTGAGATCCACAGCAAGATCAAATAAGATTAACATGTAGCATGTTTCTTGTTCACTATTCTTGCCAGTGGGCCAGTAGAGTTTAGGGACCACTTATCTAAACGTTCTAGCACTGCTGTTGGATCCAGTATGTTCAGCTAGCTTGACCTTCTGCATAACAGGCTGTAGAATGCAATTATATGATAGTCAGTATGATTTTCATGTGTTGGCATTTTTTTTAAATATAGGAAATTAAGTACAAAAAGCCCAGGGAGAAAAAAACTCATGCAACGATTGTAGTCAGGCCCTCAAAAAGTAGGAAATAACAGAACTAAAAGTTGTTTGTACAGCTTACGTTTATGATCTTTAATTGCATGATCAAGTAATTTCCCCCTTCTTCCTCCCCACCACAGGACCCCTGCCCCATTTGGTGCACAGGGTGACCACTGCTCTCCCAAGTTAATCAGGGGGAAATCATTAATGAAGCTGTTGTTTGTAGAACATTACTTCATTTATTGCAGAAGTTAAAAGGGATGTACTGACTGAGGGGGGGAAAGGGAAGTTCTCATCACTCAGGTATTTGAAATCCACCCTGGAAAACTAGATTCAATCCCTGTCTCCGATAGTTTTGCTATATGATACGAATTGCGCAAAACAGACTTTTCACAGCTGACCACTAATGGTGCATCCTTCATTTTCTGAGCGTCTGAGCTAATATGTTTAGGCTGATTTGCGGAAGTGCTGAGCTAGCTGTACTTCTTTAAAGCTATGCTTCTGCAAAGCTGAGCTGTGCTTCTACGTAGCTAAACACACACAATGCTATAAATTGTTAAGTGCTCTGAAAAACCATCACTTGAGCTCCTCAAATCAAGCACCCAAAATCACAGTATACTTTTGAGCTTAATTTCTCTGTTACCTCAGCTCCCTGTTTGTAAAATGGAGATGATAATGCCAGCTCACTCAGAGGTGTTGTGAAGATAATTTTATTGAAGCCTATGAAACCTACTGACATAAGCATCATTTAAAAGCAAAAGGAAATTAGTGATCCAGTTTTCAGAATAGGATTTGAATGGTGTGTAGCAAATAAGGAATGTGGGGACACAGATTGAACAGTGAGAATAAAACAAAACAATCCTATCTTCTCATCAAGTGAGCACCATCCATTGTGTGTCCTGTTTTTGTTCATGCAGTTAGAATATATTAAGAAGTATGCACAGGAGTGCAAGATTAAGTTTTCAAGGGCAACCATAATTTTGGCACTTCCTAAATTTGAGTGATTGACTTTACAATCTTAATTTTTTATATGATACAGTTTATTAGGACAAAATGATATATAGTCGATAGAAAGATTATATTAAACAGCTAATAGAAATAGTGTGTATTATCAATATATCAGTATTGATAATATATATTTATTTAAAATTAGTTAAAGAAAGTGGGGAAAAATTAAAAGGCGTGGAAGGTATTTGGATGAAGGTGTCTCTGATTGCAACAGTAGAATTGCTCTGTTATTTTTCTGTAGTCAAAACACAAGTCAAAGTTAAGAGCTGTCATTTCTGAAGGGCCCTTTGAGTCCAACAAGGCTTAGAACCACACATATAGAGCAAACGGATAACGTGGTGCTTCAGAAGAGATGGTGATGGACAGAAACTTCTGGAAAATGAGCATTTATTTCTGGACATCTTCGCTGCTTTGGCCAAGGGGACCTTTCTCATTTGACAGTTCTCCAGCCACCTCCACATCGTTTGCCATGTACATATAATAAGACACTTCTCTTTTCTTATTGTCATTTTCATGCAATTTAGAGAATCTTGCTACTCGCACCCATTGCACAAACATTTAACACCAAAGGATCTCATTTTGTTCCTATTTGAAATCGATGGGAATTTTCTCACCGACTCGAGTCAGAAGATCGAGCCCTAGTTAGCCAAATTACATCTGTCAATCTGAACAGAATTCAATCCATAGTATTCTCGGTTCACTAATTAATACCTGAGTCTTAAATGCAGAATGAAATAATTCCCCACCAAAAAAGCTTTTCCCCCATAACTATATTGAAAATTAACACTATTTTTATTTGTCTTGGGGATTGTAAAATTACTGTTTGGAAAGGGGAAAAAAAAGCCAAGGAAACACATTTTTCTTACTGGCTTTAACTTGAAATAGTTTTTCTGGGACTGTGTCCTGGTTTAAAGAATGTGAAAGCATTGGTTTTCTCTGAAGATAAATTTAGGAATGACTCCTCATTCTAATCTTTTCTTTATTGATTTACGAAATTGACATTAACAGTATATGCCATTTATTTACAAAAATAAATATTCCTATGCTAGGAAACGGTAAATAATAGATCATAGGTTGGAAAAAAGATTCACTGGTATGAGTTGAGATGGCTGCCTTTCTCCAAATTAATGAACGTTCCCCTCACAGAATTTTCTCCAGACAATTGTGTGCGCAGCTGGTGGTGGTTGTGGGTTTCTACCTCCATTCATTCAACTGAAGACTTGTAGGTGTTCCAGTTCCAGCTGGGAGCAGCCTGTCTGCTTGGGACTTTGCACTAACTACAGGAGTCTCTGAGAATTAAATGCATGAGCAGATGTAACATTGAAGCCCCTCATTTTTAGGTGCTTTGCTGTGGTAGTTGAATCTAGAACTCCAAGGGGAGTTGGGGAAGCAACCCTCACAGCCATCATGCTGAGCAAGCAGAGAAGAGGATGCTGTAGCTTAAATCCATTCCTCTGGGACTTCTGTCTCACTCTGGGCTTCAAGAAGGCATCTCTTTCCACTGGGATTCATGACCCTGAATTTTCTCCTGGATCATCCTCTGTCTGCAGTATTGTTATTTAGGCAGTTATTCCTCATTTTGTATTTGTGCGTTTGGATTTCTCCTTCCTGACTGTACATGTAAGTGAATTCCATGAGGCAAAGCAGGGAAATGAACTTAAGTCACCTAAATGCTGGGTGAGAGCTCAAACTCCTGGCCTATTGGACAAAAAGGGAAACAGCATTTCCTGTTCCATTTTTTTATATGGGTCCTTCAGACCACCTACTGGGTTGGGCTGGGCAGGTGAAATAGGCACAAAAGGACTTGATCTGTGCATCCTTGTGAAGTTAGTGTGAGCTAGGCTACATGTTCAGTGCTGCTAACACTGATGAGCTTTGGGCGTGCCAGAAGCAGACTCAGTGCTTAGGGAACATTGCTGATGAACACTGAAGCACTTGGGGATTTTAGATGTGTCCTGGATTCAGTGGCAACTGAGCAGAATTTGATGGCTGATTTTAGAATGTAAGCAGGCAAAGTGGAAGTTAAATAGTGCCTACATCCACTTGTGGATCTAGCCCTCTTGCAGTGGAGTCATGATTCTGAGACTCCTTATATCCACCACTTCCCTGGGTGCTTCTACTATGTAGAGGGGCTTTATAGAAAAAGTATAGCTTTTCTATATTTGCTCTGCAGGGTAATGATGGAAATCCTCTTTTCCTGTCCTTTCTCTATGTTTACAGTCGCACCTGGTGGAAGGCTTTCTCTAGTGGCCAAACAAAAGAAAAGACCCCATGAAGAAGAGATTAATTCCTGGAAAGATTGGAGAACATTATCTGACTCCTCATTTGATGTCACTTGAGTAATCTAGTCTCTTTTCTGGGGAAATATTTATTGAGTGATTCGAATAAAAAAGAAACAAGGAATTTTACTATCTTCAGTTGTAACTTTTTTCTTTCATTCTGGTTTATACATTGATGATGTAAATGCCAGCTTCTGTTTTTAAAGGTGGACATTCTGGTGTGTGTTTCAACTGTCAATATTAATATATTCTCTTTAATGCAAAATAAGTTGTTATATGTCTGAAATGCGGTTGCTAATGAATGCTAAATATTTAATCTCAATCACCTTTTCTGTTCAACAAAGTACATTATTGCAGGCTAAAAGCCTGTCTTTCCATTGTTAAATCAGAGAGATGAGATTCTTTGCTATGGTTTAAATTTCTGCTACATCAGTTGTGTGGCAATTGTTGTCTGGGGTTAGTAGATTTTACCATAATGAACTCTATTTTATAGTGAAATTGTTAGTAATTTCACTACAGATACTGTATGTAAAGGGTATAAAAGTGACAAGTTTTTGTTTTTATCACTCTTGACTTTTAAGTACACAGGCATCCTGTAACTGCATGGCTGTAGAAGGAAGTAGTATCAAGAGAGAAAGGCAGAGAATGTTATTTCATGTTATTTCTCATTTCCATGTTGCATCAGTGTGCCTGCATGTAGTCACAATGTGGAAGGGGGTCTGTTTTGTAACAAAAACTTAGGTAAGTTGGCATTGCCAAGAGACTGAAGAGAAGTTACACATTCTTTTTAACTACTTTGTATAGCAGTCTCACCTGACAATACAACGTTACATCAGTTTTCCCTTTAGTTTCCCCTTTCACCATCCCCTCCTTCTCCTTTTCCCACTGTTCCTCTTGAACTAACTTTAGGCTAAAAGCATAAACAAATATGTTATCTAAATAGTTTGAACTGTTCCATAAGCTATGCACAGTTAAAAGTTGTTTGCCGAAAATGTGGCTAGCTAAATTTTTGCATTTAGGTAACAATGTCTCATTAGGCCTCTAAAATGAATTTTTGGTCATATGAGTATCAGATGGAAGATGCTGAACTGGTACAAATTTGATCCTTAAAAATGTGGCTTGTTCATTGACTTGCAGTGTCTCATTGGGATAACAACTGCATGCCACTCTTAACTGTCTTCTGACGAATGCTTTATTTTTCCAGATGGGCATAACCAGCTCAAACACTGAGCTTTTTTGTCTTGTTGATATACTGGGAGAGATGTGTAACTTTCCATGCTTAGCTCTGCCTAGTGTAAGCATATATAAACATAATGATGAAAGAGCAGATGCCGTTGTTTAAGAACTGATTACTCACACTTTGTTGAAGCCATGGCTAAGGACTGCATTTGGCCAGCACAATGAAGGAAATTTTATCCTATCTGAAGAGGGGGAAAGTTTTAACCTTCTGCAAAGGCAAAAACATACAGCGGGCTTAGCTCCCCTCCCACAAATAAATGATTAATATGCCACGTTGGAAAGAGCTTGTGGGGATTATGACCAGGAGGGATGAAGTGTTCTTTTTCTCTTTTCCTAAACTAAGAATGCTGCAACAGGACAGGTTACATGATCAAGGCTAGATAAGGAAGAATAAATCCTTTGAGACTTGATCTGGTGTGTGATCTGTGCATCTAACATGTACTGCAGGATCAGGCTCCTCCCTAAAGGCAGTTGTAGTCTGCTTTATTTTAAAAATCCATGAACCTGATGACTGTTTAATATAAAATCAAGAAATAATGTTGGGAGCAGGATTCAAAATCTATTTCCCTGCCTGTCCTAATGAGGGCCCTGATCCCTAGGCTTGAGTCTCATGCTCTTCTTAACATCTGCAGAAATAATTCTTGAATCCTTTTGTGCACATAGGAACAACTTCAGTAGAGTGTATACTTGCCTAAAATAGCCTGGGATTTAGGGCAATTTCTTTGGTGGTAGAAGATAACAGGTTCATGAACAGCCTTAGATTGAACTGAACCCAGCTCTCATCCTTCCTGGCTGAGTGCTCAAAGCCATGGGTCTATTGTGTAACTCGTGAGTGTGGCACCACATTGTGGTATAAAACTGATCCTTGTCAGTTTTGAAAGAAACATTATCAACAAATGTCTTTCGGAGAGGGTTCCAGATGCCTGGCTTAAGTCAGTCAAGCTCCACAGATGGAGAGGAAGTTAAGCACACCCCTGTGCTGTTTTCTGTTGACTAGATTTATGTAGTTCCCTGAGTACAAGTTGACTGCTTGGGGCCACATTCTGAGATGCCTAACTCACATACTACAGAGGGAGCCTAAATGCCTAACACGGGGATCTGGATTTCCCTTCAGGGAGCAGGCGTCTGGGTGCTATGGCATCCAGGTCTTATTGGTTCTAGTCCAAAGGTTTATCTGCATAAGGACTCATAGAAAACTTGCTCAAATTAATGTTCAAAATGGATGAATTAAACCACATACTTCTTAGAACTCGGAAGCTTGCTGAATAACTATTGTCCAACTATTTGGGTTGGTCTAATAAAAGATATCAAATTCACCCAAGGAACCTTGTCTGCCATACTTCTTAGAAAACACTCATTCAGAATTACTGGTTTGGTTTAATGGAAGTAAATTAAGCTAAATTACCTTAATTCAGAATAAAAGTGTCTGGTGTCACAGGAATGGACGTGATTAAGATCTGATCTTTTCTAAACTGAACTTTGAGCATCTTTTCCAACTTCTGGTGATATTTTTAAGTTGCACATGGGGCAGCCTATGCCAATGGAAGTTAAATTCATGCATGGTTCTGGCAAGTACAGAATTGCAGGGGTTTTCTTACATCATTAGAATTACCAGTTGGCTCAAGTATACAGGGAGCTGTATGGTTGAGCATGTGCATCTTTGAGGCACAGTCAGAATTGAACCTTTAAACCTAGGGCACTTCCTGTGATTCTGTTAGGGTTGTTGATACATATACAACTTCCTTGGTACAAAAGCAAGAAAATAAATTGTTAAGACAACTTGATCTATATGCCATTACCAGGCATATGCCTTGCCACAACTAAAACTACACTGCACTACAGCCATTGAATTTATGGATGCCCTCCTTCTGACTTCTGTCAATTTTACCATGGTATAAGGTACTGTACAATGTGAATAGTAGTGGCAAAAAAAAAGCGGAGAATGTACATGGAAACAGAAAATAAAGTTTCCACCTTTCTGGCTTAGGAGTTGCCACTCCTGACTGGCCAAACAGAAGAGTACCTATGTGCATTTCAGATGAACACACAAAGCAAGACTTAAAGTCCTGAGACTGTGAAAAATTCAGAAAATAACCCAGTCTATCTGGCATAGTTTTATTGGTATTATACTGTTTATAGGAGAAATGTTTAAAAAAATAAAAATGATTTGACTACTCTACAATCACCTCATTCAGAAAGATTTCAGATAGAGGGTTTCTTAATGTAGCAGGCAAATATAACAGGGTCTTAACTGAAAATTGAAGTTAGACACATTCAGACTAGAAATAAAGGACAAATTTTAGCAGTAAGGGAAATTACCCTGTGGAATAAAATAGTGAAGGAGGTATTGGATTTTTATTAATCTGGAATATTTTATATTCCATCTGAGGACTTTTTTACCTCTCTATAAGGCATTGCTAAGTAAAAATTCTATGACCTGGGTAAAGGAGGTCAATCTAGATAAATGAAATAGCCTTTTCTAGCTTTAACTTCTAAAAATGCATTTGCAAAACTTAGTAGTTTGAAAAAAGCAGGCTTTTGACTGTGTTTTAGAAGCTATGTGGTGATTGTCTTGTTTGCTTATAATTATGAGTCTTCTCTGGAAAGAAATGCAAAAAACCCCCCTGCCTATGATAATGACAATGTATGCTTCAAATGCTCTGCCTGACAAAATGATGCAAACAAACGGTGCCCTTACTTGACTGCTGGTGTTATAAAAGACAAATGGCAGACATTCAACTAAATGTCAATACTCTGTCCTTTGTGTGCTTTTATTTCTGATGCTACCAATCATTAGCAGCGGAAATGAAATTCGCAGTGAAAGCAAATAATTGGGGAATTACATGTCTTACTGTCTGGCAGTTACAGCTATTAAAAAAATAAAGCTGGCTCAAAGCAGAATCGCCAACTATGTAAGAACTGTTTCATCCCTCACTCCTGCCCAGATACCCATCTTTTTCTTCCAGGATGCTTTCACACCCACCAACCCTTGGATTGTATTCTGATGCTATGGGCACTTGTACGCGTGATGGGGATTTAGCCCTCAGGGTTTTATTCTGTGCCCCTTAAATTGACACGGTTTTTCATTAAAACCCACCATTTCAATTTTTCTGTCACATTATGATGAGGAGCCTGATCCTTTTTGGGCATTTGGGGATTTTTTTGGAGCTGGAGCCTGCATGCAGCCAGGGGGGTGAGCTGTGGGGGAAGGGGAGCCACCCAGGTGGGCTGCTAGCAGGCCAGATGATGCCTCAGCTTGGAGGCAGCCCCCAGCCTGATCTAACTGTTCCCTGAGCCTGCTTGGGGAGCAGCACCCGGAGGGCTTCCAGGGGACAGGCTTGGGGAACATTTGGATAGGGCCAGGGACTGCCTCTGAGCTGGGGCGGCACCCGGCCCACTAGCAGCCCACCTGTGAGGCCCCAGGGGGCGTTGACACAATGGAGGGAAGGGCCGGGCCCCCTGCAGCTCAGGGGCCACTGGCCCATCGGCAGCTCACCCCCTGGCCTCAGGAGAGGCAGGCAGGCTCTGCCGGGGTGAAAAAAAAAAATGATCAGGCCCCTTGCTGCTTCTGGCTTCAACAGGCGCCTGCTTAAAGCAGAAGAGGGGAAGGGCCCAATCCTTTTTTTGCTACGGAGCCTGCTCTCCTCTCTCTTGGCCAGGGGATGAGCTGCCAGCTGCATCATTGCAAACTAAACTACTTCCAGATGTTGCTTAGTTTGCAATGATGTAAACTCATCTAAAACCCCCAAAACTTGGGCAAGTGTAGCAAGTGTGACGCCCTTAAGCCACACAAATTAAGTTTTTATCACACGTACATAGTGAGGACTGTCACGTGTACAAGTGCCCTGTATTTTTCAATGGTCTTGTTTTAGCATTGTTTCCTGAGCCCGGGTTGTAAAAAAACCTGTCAACCATCCAGTATCAGACAGCACATACGCTCTCTCACTGGATTAAGCAAGATGATGGGGAATGCCTAGCTCATTTCTTTTTCCCATTTGTTTAATAACATATGCTCGGAGATTAATAGCTACTAGACAGCAACTACTAACATATCCAATTCCTGTTTACAGCAGAAACTGCCATCTTTAGCACCTTGGATATTTATTACAAAGTTGCAAGCAGGCAGCTAATGTACTGTAGTAGGCTTGTCTTTCGGAGCTTGGGTTCAGTCTCAGGCTTGAAATCTTGCTGTTTTGATTGGTGGAGCCCATGCACCAATTAGGAGGCAGCAAGAGGAGTTAAGTCACGCCCCTTTCCTGAGGAGAGGGGGAGAGGAGTGTTCCTTCCCCTCCCCCCGGACCTGATTGAAGACTGCAACACTCGGGTCCGGAAGACTTTGGGGGCGAGCACTGGAGCGTATAGAAGGAGCTGTGTGCCCAGCATCAGGGTAACACATCGGGGACAGAGAAAAAAGAAGAGCGGGGCTTAGAAGAGCTGAGGAAAGCTGCTCAGCAGGGTGAAGCAGTAGTCCAGAAGCGCCCCTGAAGACTTCCATCAGTGGGGAACAGTGGACAGCTCCAGCAGCAGGGCTCTTGGTGTGCAGCATGGCACACGACGTCCAGACCCTGGGAGCTGCGTGAGACAGCTTTGGTGTGCAACCTCTGGCATGCAGCCAGAGACACAGTGCACAGGCCGGTGCATGGAGTAGGACCTTTGGAGCGCTTGGGCCGCTTAGGTCCTCGACCCCCAGAACGAGGCTGGGAGCTCAGTGCAGGAGGCGCTGCACTGAGGGTCCGGGAGCGGACCGAGCCTAGTCCTGCATGAGGCAGCCCAGGCCTCCGAGCCATAGCAAAAGGTTGACTCCAGGGAGCCAGACGGTGATTGGGCTACTGAGCCAGCAGACAGGGCCGAGCCAGAGGCCTCAGAAGCCCTGCATAGAGGAGCCCTGTTCCAGGAGACAGCAACACTCTGCCCCCCTGAAGCCCACTGCCGGTGAGAGAGCAGCTTGGCGCAGAGGACAAGGACCACCCTCCAGGCCTGGGAGCCATGAGTTCCAGGGAAAAGAGTATTCCCACAGTGGAGGGGGAGTCCCCCCTGGTTAGTGAAGAGCTCCTGAAAGTGGAGATCCCACTGGGAGAGCCCCCCTAAAGTAACCAGCTTCCTTGTAGGGCTTTGGAAAAGCCCAAGGGCATTGGGGTTTCCCCTTGGGATTAAGTTTATCTTTGGGGTTCTTGTGCCGTAAGTGGTGTGATGTCATGCCTTATATTTTGTGAACTCTCATGTTTGTAGATGAGTAGAATCCTAGGGCTCTGCTGGGACCCCCTGTTGCTATTATTTCATCTGTTGTTTATTTGTATTTATTTGTGGCTTATTTATTGTTCACCCATACTTATCTGTTGGCTATCTATGTTTATTTTGGGGTTTATCTGTTTCAGACCAGATACTTACCTGTGGCTTACCTGTTTCTGGAGCACTGGTATAAGGTTTTATGTCATTTAACGAGAGGGTATTGTTTATGTTATTTGTTTAGATATCTTATATATATTATACATATGTTTATATCCATGTTTCTTTTCCTTGTGATAAGTTAGTGTAAATAAATGTGTATATAGTTAAGTTTCCTGACTGTCCTGGCCTGGTCCCATAGGGACAGAGGGAAACTGAGCAGTCTGCAGTTCCCCCACAGCACACCTGCCAGCTAACAATCCCCTTCGATTGGAGAAGGGGAGTATATACCCAGGTTACCTGGGCTATAATACTATGCTTTTATATTATTGACAACTCCCTTCAAGAATAAAAAGAACACATAAAAACACAGTGACAAAAACAACAACAAAAATCTGGCATTTCATCAGTCAGGTGACAATGATTTGCTTTAGTTAGAATCTACATGGGGCTAACTGTATGCCAAGGCACTGACATACCACAATTGGTGCACAATCTCACAGCATATTTTTATTAATCTTTTCTGTTAAGTGGTTAAGACTTCATTCTGCTGTATTTGTTTTATATGAGCTGGAAGAGTGCCCAAAGTGTTAGCTTGTCAGCTATTTGTACCTACAGATTACCATCTTCTATCCCAAAGTATATGCTAATGATACTGTCTGGATTTCAGGAGAGAAGGGCTGAATTTGTAAATTATGCTCATGCCAGGATAATGAATTCTGCTTTCAAAGATGACAAATAAAGCAGCTGCTTTCAGATGAGATGAATCACCACATTGCATATTACTCTTGGGTAATATGCTGTATTTCCTTTTCTGAATTTACTTTTTAGAAAAAAATGGTTGTGTGGTAACTATAGCATCTTAGTGACCCTTGAAAACATTAGTATGTTGAATTAGCAGGAAATTTGTCAGGTTTTTTTTAATTGACTTAAGTTAAAGTATTCAATTTCTGAAAGACTTGCTTCCCGATAATATGTTTGAATCTTAAAAAAATCCTTTATAACATTTTTAAGGGTTCTTCATGTTATTGTTGATCATAAGGGCATTTGTAGCAAGAGTGAAGAGAACTTTATAGGTAAAACTTTCAGACATGCAAAATACAACTAGACAAACAGAATAACATGAGAACAAATTGAACCAACTTGAAAGATTGTGTTGTAAATCGGTGCAAATAGTGTGTAGCACTTGTGATGAAAGAAAGACCTAAACTAATTGTAAATACATACTGGTTCTGGATGTATTGTCATTCTTCTGGAAAATACTACACATAACTTAATATGATATAGCTGTCAAAAGTAACAAAATGTTAGGCTATATAAAAAAGGAAAGATATCAGTATAGAAACATATAACAGAGTTATATAGTATCAGTGCTTTATGAAGTATTTAAATTTTTTGAATTTTTTCTGTTACCACAAGTATGTAGATTTGAACAAGAGGCACCTTAGCAGTAAAGACCAAGGTCAAAGGTACAAAGAAGTGGTGAAAAAGGGTATCTTAACTGTGTACGAAAGATTCACACTTCCATTTGGGAGAATATATATTTGTATGTTAAACTGGTCCATATCCAGCAGGGAAAATTCTTGTATTGTTGCATGTGCCATGAAATCAAAGTATGTTCAAAATGCTAGGGAAATTTGGAGAAATAACTACAGTCCTATTTGTATTGCTTTTAGTACTGTTTCTGAATTTTTACCTTAAATTGTCCTTGGATAAAATCCAGAAATCCAAATTAGAATTTAGGTCTCCCTCCCCACAAAGTAAATGCTATCACCATTCGGCAGTGTTATAGAGGGTTCTCTCTTTCCTCCGTCCCATATCCCCCTCCCCCCCATGTATTTTGAATTTTTTTGCTTCAATTGGAAGAGTATGCCTTTCTCCAAAACATCTTCCCCTTGGCGGTGAAAGAGATCAGTTTTTTCCTACTTAGTTTGAGAGAATTCAGTCTTCCAGTTCCTGGGAAAGTACTGCAGTGGGTTGAATGCAAGGTGGGAATGGTACCAACTCATACTTCGGCCATCTTATAAAAGAAATAGTAGCTGTCACTTCAGCTTGCAGAGAGCATAGTCTTTTAAGTGTGCTGAGAACACTTAATAAGTCACTCAAATTTATAACAATGCCGCCAAATAAAATTGATTAAAGCATGCACTAACATACCCATATTGCTTAATCCAGCCGGCATGCATAACAATGGGTGCGTCTACACATGTGCCCCACTGTGCAGCGGGTAGTGTGTGGCAAGTACTAAATGACTGTGCAGTACCCATGAGTATTGTGCAGTCCCAGCAGCACATGGGTTGTTTCTGACCCTATTGCTCAGTAGCAGCGACGTCACAGTTGGTGCCCGCTGACACTACATAGCGTCTTGTATAGGCATGCCCAATGGCAATGAAGACAAAGCAATTCAAGCTTTTTAGATGTGCTAGCAACCAGAATAAACATCCAGGATTCCTGAAGTGTCTTACACCATGGTTGCTAGCATGTGCTAAAGCCTGGGCCAGCTCTTCTTCACTGCTGTTGCTACCCATGCTAGGTAGAATCAGCTAGCACAACATGCTTACACATGTTGCAAATGCTTTGTTGTTTTGCCATGAAGGTATACTCAGAGATGCAGAAATGCCTAGTTTCTGGAACCAGTTTGGATTTAGGTCAGAGGTGGGCAATTATTTCGGACAGAGGGCCACTTCCTGAGTTTTGGCAAGCCATCGAGGGCCGCATGACAGGCAGCCGGGGCAGATAAATATTAATTTTCTAAATTTTTTTCGGGGCCCCGCAAGCCAGATAGAATGGCCTGGAGGGCTGCATCTGGCCCATGAGCCACATTTTGCCCACTCCTGATTCAGGTGAAAGCTTGATACCAAATTTCCCAGCCCTGTCTAAATTAGGTTAGCTCTAGGCACTTGCAAAGCCAGGAGTCGAAGTGCCTGGTAAACTTTAAAATACTTAAAATGTTTATGGAGTTCAGGCACCTCTAAAGGTTTTATTTAGGACACATGGATATTCAGTAGCATAAGGGGAGGAGTTTGGGGCACCACCCAAGGTGCTGTCCTGGTCCCCATGCCACTGCCAGTGACCCAGATGCAGCTGCCACCTACCAAATCATAGAACTGCCCAATTACATCTCTGTGGATATTAAATTGTTTTGTGCATAATTTTTCTACAGTCATGCTCACAGGCATAAGTATAGCACTCAGGATATTCATATATGTGCATTACGTGTTTTTGAGGGGAGGCTTCCAGGCCAATTACACTGCTGTTACAGCCCGCCCTGACACAGTGACTGTCCGAGTAGTTCATTCTCTGAGTGAACTGCTTTAGAAAACATAGGATCAGTTCTACTGTCATGTAAGATGAATATTTTGTTGTGTGTATATGAAGGTAGATTGATATGAGTATGTGGAGGATGGAGAAAAGACTTTCAATACAGCTTTCTTTTGTTTGTTTTTTTTCATACAATTTTCTTTTGCAGAATAAAAGTGGAAAGAAAGAGGCATATGTGGGGGGAATATAATTTTTTCATTACAAGTTTATTTGAAATGGAAAATCAAGGGGGAAAGTGAGCAATAATGAGAGCAGTTGCAAAAGATGACTGCAGAAGAAAGACAGAAGAAACCTCAGTCAGGCTATATGGAAAAAAAAAAAAGAGAACAGCAGGGGTAGATGTATATTTGAAACAAGGAGGCAGAGAGGAAAAGTCTGGGAAGTCAAGTGAGATAAGCATTTATGACTAATTAGTAAAGCTTAAAAATACATCCATTGGAGTTTACAATTTCTGCTGTATAGACTGACGGAAATGAGGGGGAGGAGAGAAAGCATTCCATGAATTTTGAAATATCTCTGATGAATAGTGATTTAAGATGCAATATTTCAATTTTAATATTTTTTTCACTTCTCTTCATTTTTACATCTTTTATTTGTGTGGATTGTACATATTCACAGAGCTTCACTCATAGATGGTCTATTTTCACATAGTTAAGAGGAAATATAGAAATCATAAGGTTTTGTTTACCTTAATTGTTGCTATTTTCATCTTACTGTTTAATTCTTTCACAGATATCATAGACATTAGGGCAGGAAGGGACTTTGCAAGACCATCGGGTCCAGCCCCCTGCTCAAGGGGCAGGAAGTCAGCTGGGGTCACATGATCCCAGCATGATAGGCATTCAAGTGTTTCTTGAAAGTATCCGAAGTAGGTGCTTGCACCACCTCTGGGGGGTGTCTGTTCCAGGCCCTGAGGACTCGGACAGTAAAGAAGTTTTTCCTTATGTCCAGCCTAAAACAGTCTTCCAGGAGTTTGCGACCATTGGGCCTTGTCTTCCCTTGGGGTGCTCTGGTGTACAGACTTTCTCCCAGTTCCTGATGCCCACCCTTGGGCAGGGGGCGGGACTCAATGATCTTACAAGGTCCCTTCCTGCCCTAATGTCTATCAGTTTGACCTCAATCCCACGTAGCTGCCAAGTGCTCATGTTCAGCACTTGGCAGCCATGTTGAAAGCACACCCTCCACACTGTGACCTCTGGGCTGACACTTCCTGTGTCAGAGCAACAGCATGGCAGAGACAAAAGCAGGACGTGCCTATCCTGCTCCTTCCACAGCTGCGCTTGCCACCCCTGGCTGCTCCAGAACCTGGCCCTGGTGCCCAGGGACAGGGTCCCCCGCTCCATACGGCTGCCATAGCTGTCCTGTTCTCCTACCACTGTTCCAAGCACCTGGCACTCGGCCACCTTGCACCACCTACTCCACTACCCACTCCAGCCGCCTGCTGGATGACTGGCACATTGCCATCTGGGGCCCCCGCCACCACACAGTTGCTGCTTCCAGCCACACAGGTTCTAGAGCCACCCCCACCGGGACTGCTGTCACCCTCCTTTCCCACCAGCCCTGACACCTCTGGGCCCGCCGTGCCAGCCAGGACTGATGGCAGCGTATCATGCTACAGGAATGGAATGACAGCAGTGGGTCAACACGTTCCAGATGACCCAAGTCATCTTTGAAGACCTGCTGCAACAGCTCCAGCCCCACCTGGAGTGTCAGGACACAGAGGTGCGCCCAGCTATCCCTGCTGACACCCGCCTGCCCTGCCGCCCATCCTCCAGACCCACTTCAGGACAGACACATTTTTGCTATGAAAACCTTTATTCCTCTCACAACCCCCACCCCTATACCCCCACCTCCTTCCTCAACCAACAGAACCCCCTCCCCAACACACACAGACTCTCCACCACCCTCCCCACCCAACAACAATAAAAAACCCTCCTCCCAAACTGAAAACCATGTACAAGAGTCTCAATCTTTCTTTGAGTCCTGGAGTAGGGGGCTGTGCTGTGGGAGCACCCAGGGTACAGAGCCTGGCAGTAGGCCATCAGTACCCTGGAAATGGACAGTTCACCCACAGGTTCAGGGGCCATAATGAATGCCAGGGACTCCTGTGGGTGGGAGGCAGCAGGGTCCTCTTCCAAAGTCTAGGCAGGGGCCTGCTGTGGGAAAGGAGGTGGGACCCAGGGGCCCTGTGGGGCTGGGACCAGGGCTGGGGTCTAGGCATGGGGGAGCCTGGAGTGGCCTCCATTGGCCGGCCTTGGCTGAGCAGTTGCTTCTGGAGCAGCTCCACATGGTGCTGCTCCAGGGCCTCCAGCTGGGCCCAGTGCTCCCACTGCACCTGGTCCTGTGTCTCCTCCCAGGCAGTCCTGGGAGGACTCCTCCTGAGTGACTCCTCCTGAGTGACATTTTCCTCCCACCAAGCCAGCTCCCATGCATCCTGCACTGCCCAGTTCTCCACCACTGCCAACAGCTGCTGGAGCAGGAGGGTCCAGTCCTTGGTGTGCCACTGGTGCAGCCAGGCGGCTCCAGCAGCGGGTGGTGGCAACCCTGATGTGGCACTCCCACAGGGCCCTGCAGCCCCTCCCCTGAATCCAGTTGTTGAACCTGCAAAGACAAGAGACAGAAGCCTTTTATGCAAGATTGCAGCAATTCACAGATTCATAGATTGTAGAGTTGGAAGGGACACAAAGGATCACCGTGTTTGACCCCCCACCCCTGGCAGGAAAGAGGACCGAGTTCAGACAACCCCAGTCAAGCGTCTATCAAGCTTCCTCTTGAAGACCTCCAAGTTAGGTGATAGCACCACCTCTCTTGGAAGCCCATTCCAGACTCTGGCCACCCTTACTGTAAAGAATTTCTTCCTAATGCCTAACCTAAATGTACTCTCCACTAGTTTGCACCCATTATTCCTAGTTCCTCCCTGGGGCACTCTGGTAAACAGCGCATCCCCAATTCCCTGCTGTCCATCCCCTAATAAATTTATAGGTGGCTACAAGGTCACCCCTCAGCCTTCTTTTGTATAGGCTGAAGAGATCCAGATCTCTCAACCTTTCCTCGTAGGGTCTTTCATGGAGACCACTAATCATGCAAGTGGCCCTCCTCTGAACCCTCTCCAGATCCTCCGTGTCCCTCTTGAAGTGTAGCACCCAAACTGGACACAGTATTCCAACTGCGGCCTGACCAATGCTGCATAGAGGGGGAGCATCACCTCCCTTGATCTGTTGGTCATGCATTTGCTAATACACGACAAGGTGTGATTGGCCTTGTTGATGGCTTCATTATGCTGCCAGCTCATGTTCATCTTGGAGTCAACTATGACTCCAAGATCCCTCTCAGCTTCTGAGCTGCTGAGGAGGTCATCCCCCAACCTGTAGGTGTGCTGGGGATTCCACCTTCCTAGGTGGAGTACCTTACATTTATCTTTGTTGAACTGCATCCTATTTTATTCTGCCCGTTGATCCAACCTGTCTAGATCGGCCTGTATCCGTGCCCTGCCCTCTGGTGTGTTTTCTTTGCCCCGTAACTTGGTATCATCTGCAAACTTGGAGAGGGTGCTCTCTGCACCCTCGTCCAAATCGCTGATAAAGATATTAAATAACACCCGTTCTAAAATCCAGGTAGATGACATCAGCCTCAGCCCCTGTGTCAAGGCAGTGTGTGACCTGGTCATAAAAGGCTATAAGTTTTGTCAGGCAGGATCTACCTGTGATGAACCCATGCTGGTTTCCTTTCAGCATCGCTTCCCCTGCTGGGCTTTCACAAATACGCCCTTTGATGATTTTTTCTAGTATTTTCCCAAGGATAGAGGTAAGATTGATGGGCCTATAGCCAGAGAGCAGCCCAGCCCTGGTGGAAGAGAGGTGGCCAGCTAGGAGCCCTGGGGCTGGCTCTGGCTGGCGCCCAGTAGCTGGGCAGAACCAGAACTAAAGGCCCTGCATTAATGCACATGAATATGTCTACGTGTGAGTGCTTTAACTAATTGCTATTAATGTGTTCATGTAGATACACTCACTAATGCTAAAACTATTACTGCCTGCTTATCCTTCTAGCACTGAACTCCACTGAATTCTGTTACATATAAACTATCACTTTATATGCAATTTATTATATATAAACCTACATAGTTGTAAATAGAGGAAACAGTGTACTAGGATTATCACATGCATCACACTAGTACTTAACCTATGTCGCGTGATGCTTTTAACATATATTGTGCTGACAGATTTTTTTTGTGACTAAGCAAAAAAAAAGCAGTGTTTTTCCTTGTATTGCAATTATTGTACTAAGAACTTTTTAGTGAAGCTTGAATCTTGCAAAGAGTAGCAACTCTTTAATTGAAACATGCTGACCACTCTCCTGAATTACTGGGTTGGCTGCTGTCCAAACTGCACTTCCCATTTAAAAAAGAAAAAAAGAAAAGAAAAGAAAATGGACATGTTTTTTAAACTGCTCAGTGAATGATTAGTTTTTAGAGAAGTAGGAAGCACTCTGATCAAGAAACCTATTTTCTTTGCTTTGCAGTGTTAATGCTGAAATGGTTGGCAAGAGTATATATTCTGTAACAGGACGATATACCCAGGCACCACTAATTGTTAAACTGAGCTCATGGAAATTTCTGCAGTTGCTCTGCTTATTTGACATTGCAAGGACCCTCATTTCTGGACCAAAATAAAGTGAAAAATGTAAAGACTCATGTTGCATTAGTGTACATAAAAGGATTTGGCTTGGCATCCCGACGCTGGTGCAGCTTTCAGATGGGAGGGAAAAAATATATTTAGAAGAAAAATATTCAATATTGTTTTCAGGGACTTAGCCACATTTTGTAACTAAATCCAAGAATCATGATGGATAGAAATCTCCTAGGGAGTTTTATGTAGGAATAAAAACTTTCCACAGAAAAAAATAAGGAAAACATTTCGCGTGTGTGTGTGTGTGTGTGTGTTTTAATCTGAATGTTTCTTCACATTTTCAAGGGTTTTCATTGGAAGCCTGAAAATCAAAAATGCCAAGTTTTGATTTTCAGTTTTCAACGAGTGATTTTTATGGGGGAGTTAGGAGGGGGGCTTCCAGTTTTTCAAACTGCTGAAAAACCATTGGTCTGAACAGAACATTTTTGGCAGGCACTACTCCTAAATAGTTGCTGGTTGCCTTTTAATGCAGAGGTTGGCAACCTTTTCCAGCTGTGGGCTGCAATGACCCACCCCAGGTCAGAGGTTGGCTAGTGGGCACTAGGACCTGGCTGCTGCTACCACTCATCTCCATAGCAGCACAGGAAAAGTGCCCACAGCCAAAGCCCTTCCTCCCTGCCACTCCCACCATCAAATAGCACTTCCCCCCGCCTTCACCACTAGGACCAGACCCAATGCTTCCACAAGCCAGGTCACAGGTTCTAGCTAAAAAAGTTTGCCCACCCAAGTGGTAAAAGACAACCAGCAACTATTTAGGAGTAGTGCCTGTAGGCCTAAGTTGCCAGCCCCTGTTTTAATGTATTACAGCTGAAGGGCTGATCCTTCTTTATTAAGTTAGTGGTAACACTTCAAGAACTAAGAATCAAAGCATCCACAAGCCTTGGGATGGAAATTTGAGCCTGAATTTGAACCTAGCTAGAAATCTGAGCCTGAATTTCACAGCTAACCCATGTTCCCATAAAGTATTGAAGAAAAACTCCACATATAAATGCTGGTTGAACTTTTCATATTTGAAATCCTGCTCTAGAGAATACTGGTATGGCCCACAGAGGTTTTGACAATGGTATTATGTCAGAGCTAGTAAAACTTATATGTCATATTGAATGAAATAGTTTGAATGTTTGTAAAGGTTGCCCATTAACCAGTTTCAGGAAGAAGATAAGATTTATCTCCTTATCTAGTTCTTTGTTTTGGGGACTACGTGCAAAAGATCCTGACTTCGCTTAAAGTCTTAATTTAAATTTCATCTTTTAGAAATCTTTTACAAAGAGAGCAAATATCCTGAATTCCAAGAGATCAAACCCTGAGGCCTTTTGACCAGGTTGGTAAGAAAAGGGCATTTGCAGTGATATGGAAGTTTCCCAAAGGTAATTTAAAATGCTCAACAAAGGTAAAAGAATCTGTTGAGTAAGATCCGAGCCCAAATTTGGGAGCAATGATATATTGAGTAGGAGGAGCCCGCTGACGGCAACTCGCTCAATAAAAACGGTAACTTGCTGTCCCAATTTGGAGGTGACTATACCTGTAGAACAACGAAGGAAAAATCGCAAGTATAGCCCGGTTCAGACTGATCACCTGAAACTACCCTCTCCGTGAACACGAATCTCTTAGTTCACGCTGAAGCCGCGGAGCACCTGAAAAGGACTGAAGGAAGGGGACTTAGTCCTATCACTGCTGAGGCCAGCCTATTGAATTGTATTGCTGAGCCCATTTCATTGAACCGTACTACTGAGGCCAACCCATTAAATCGTACTACTGAGGAATGAAACCATATTTTGGTATTTGGCTTCTTGGAATTCTAGGATTGTAAGTATAATATGAAAATAATAGTATTGATTCAAATTTAACTTTTAGTTGTAATTGTAGTTGTTTTTGTAACACTAATTCTTATAGTATTGTTTGGGAAGGAAGTGCATTCGGAGCATTGTTTCTAATATATGTAATTATTGTGTTTTTAATGTTTGTGGTGTTTCTTAAAGCTAAGCAGTGTTATATACGTAGCAAAGAGTTTTAAAATAAAATTGTGTTGTATAAATTAAGTGTGTAATCATTGTGAAATCGTGCAATCAGTTAACTACTCCCCCAGCCAGTGCATCAAAACGAATCAGTAAATTGTGTGGGATTTTCTCTATTCCATAACCCACTAGAGACATTATAGTCCATCAATTTTGTTTTGGCAGGAGAAAAAATTTCCTGTACAACATAACTTTCTGTGATTCTTTTTAGATGAGGCAGATTTTAAATTTTCTCCCTTCTTAAAGTTGCCTACTTTTTCCCATCTGTCCCACCTGAGGGCAAGAATACCTGTATTAACTGGGGCTACGTGAATGTTAGCTAGCTTATGCCATTTAAATGGGATATTAGAAATCACATAGATGATTTAATGTTTATAAATATTTACAAATACATTAATTATTTGGGGTCTACTTAAATTGTGTTAAGAAAAAGGGTTTTTTGCAACATGCTCAAGGTGCACAGAGCCCATTTTGTAGGCATTTAATGGCGGCTCCACCCCTCAGCACTGATTGGCAGAGAGGCCCTGGGGGGGAGGAGGGATGAAGAGGCAGCTGCCATCTTGACACCTGGCTGTCCTTCATGCTGCCCTACCAGTTGGCGCTGATTGGTGGAGAAGCCCTAGCAGGTGAAGGAGGGATGAGAGGGCAGCTGCCATCTTGTCTGATGCCCTTCATGCTGCCCTGCCAGCTGGTGCCTTCCCCTCCCAGCAGTGAGGACCACAGGCTCCCACTAGGGAGGCAGCATTTTATTTTTATTAAGAGTTTTTTTGTTATTGATTTTGTGGATTTCACGGATAATCCCAGATTTCATGATTTCCATGAAATCCTCAAAACCACAAATTAAGTAGGTCCCCATTCATTACAGGATTTCAAAGCATGACATCTGCTCTATAAAACTAGCTTGCTAGTACCACTGTTACAATTAGCAAGCCAAATAATTCAATGTGCATAACTAGAGGATATTATTACATCAAGCTTGTTTCAACAAATGTTATGAACTGCGTTAAACAGAACCATTGATGTTTTCAACTTGGCATATGTGGAAATGTGTGGCCATTTCATGTTAGCTTATGGAAATTAAAACACTGCACAAAACATTGCACTAAATGCCAGGTCTTTGCCCTGCCATGTGGAGATCTAAGTTTAAATCTTGTTTCTCAGCCAAGTATTTTATACAGCAAATATGCTTTGTCCCTGGAAAAAGAGTTCCTCCCCTCCGTTTAAAGCAATTCTTCAAGCTCTCTAAAAGACGTCTGGTGGTTTTTCAAGGGCTATGATATGTTGTATCAAGGAGTGGAATATGTTAATGTGAGAACTGGGAAGGAGGCATCAAAGACTTTGACAGGAACATGTGACCTGCAACCCGCAATTTTTCAGTTGCCCATGAATCATCATGTATGTCTGTTCAGCTCTGTGAAAAAGCGCTTTCTAATGGAATACCCTGATCCCCTTAACTGATACGAAAACTCGATCTGAAATATGCCAAGTAGAGCACACCATTGTCAAACAGATTTTGAAGTATGCATGTGGAACTGGCATAGTTGAGAGGAACAGCCCATTAAATGCTGCCAGATGGGCAATTTTTCCTCTGCCTCCTGAACTTTTGTATGTTGCTACTCAGTAAACAATATGTGATGCTAGAGCAACACATGGTGCAGTTTTAAAGCAAAGCAATGCTCACCCTGTCTTAAATAGAGTTTGGAGGCTGTAGCAGATATTTTTATCCAAGTCCTGAATGTAAATTGTTTTAAACAGCAAGCAGAGAATGATGTTTAAACTCCCTGAGGTCAGTTCCAGAATGCAACAGAGTTGTATCTGTTGTCATCTGTTGGCTCTCTGTACAAATCTCCCTCTCTGCACTTAGAAGAGGGGTGTCAAGCTCCTGTAGATGAGACCAAAGTATGCATTTCAGACATGGGAAAACAACAAGAAAAAACAAGAGGCAGGTCTCTGGAGAGAGTATGGCCAATGTAGGTCTTCAGTTTTATAAGCTAAAGACATCTCTGGGAACAGAACAGCTGATGAGTCCTGCCAGTGGAAAGAGTTTGTAGAATTTGAAAGGTGTTGTATACACAACATGTAAGACTGTCACATCTACCACAGGCAGGGATACAGAACAGGAAAGGAGATACAAATGTAAGGAGACAAAACATAAGAGAGAAAAGCTTTATAGCTTTCCTGATCTTTGAGGTTGTCCTACACCCAGTAGTAATTCTCCCCCAGTTAGCGTGAAACGTTTCAGTCTTAATGTGTCTCCTATTGTGTGTCTGTTCTGCCTCCATCTGTGCTTGGGAGTTTGGAAACAGTTGAAAACAAATCCTGCCTCCTGATGTGTGTGTCAAATGCTGAAAAAAACTATGATATGCAAATGCTCTTTGTGTATGTTCATGGCTTGCCCAGCACTGTTGTTAGGTTCTTGGATATGCTGCATGGTTCATACCTGCAACTGCTTGCACTTACTCCCAGGTTTAGGTGCAATGTTGTCCATGCTCCCTGCACTGCTCCCCACAGGTGTCCTTGCTTACTTTGCCTGTCATGTTTTACTTTTATCAGTGGGCAGGTCTCTTCAGCAAAAGTCTAGTTGATGGGGTGTAACTCTCTTCTGGGATGAGATTTCACTAAGTCTCCTGGTTTGCTGCTTCCTGCATTTGGCCTTTCTGCCTAGTGCCATTATACCATGTTATCTGATCTTGTTGGACGTTTCCACTTGGTAGAGCCTTCAGTTTCCTACCAGGTCTTTCCTCAGTACAGTCCCCTTCTCCTCAGTGCTGTTAGACCTCGAACAAGCTTAGTCTTCCATATAGCTTGTTTGGCCTTGTTTAGTTTCACCCCAGGTTCATCCATGGTCAAGTACGGAGGTCCATATTTCCTTTAGAGTGACTCTGTCCTCCTCCCCAGTCAGAGCCCTTTCCTTTTATTTCTCTCAGGAGCATGGCCTCCAGCCTGTCTTGTTTCTTTTAAAAGCCTCTGTTCCTTCTTCCCCGTAATGGGGACTCAAAGGTCTCTGTGACAGTGCCCGGGGTCACTTTCATAGCAGTTACATCATGTCTGTTTAGCATTTGGTATTGTGGAGTGGGAGCAAATGGACAGAGTTTGTTTTCCCAGTGGTATAGCACAGTCCAAAGCTGTACAGACCTGCCCTCAATGGTATTTTGAAATGTGGGGATGCCATTTTGAAACAAGGGGACGTTGAATACATGTGATACAGAGGCTGCTGAAGCGTGCTAATTAGCATGCTCCAGCAGACTCACAGAAGACTTGATTAATCGAGTCTGCTCCAACACATGCTAATTAGCATGTGTCAAAGCAGAGGTCATCATGTGTATAGGTATCTTAAGGGTATGGACTCATGTTGTATTTGTAACACTGTACAACCCTACTAGTGCAACAAAAAGCTAGTGTATGGATATGTATGCTGTCTGTAATGCTACAAAAATGACACAGCTGTCACAAAAAAAGTTTCTTGTGTCAGAAAGGGCCTTTTTTGAAGTCGGATATTTTGTAGCCCCCTATGTAATGTCTGTCTACTTACATGTGATGCTACAGAGAGTCTCTCAAAACCCCAACATCCCACAGTCTTCCCCTCTCTCCCTCATCTTCCAAAGAAAAGGGAGGAGAGCAGATGTGGGAAGCTGTTAAAAAGCTGTGCTGTCTCTCAGCTGCCACACCTCAGCAGGAGCCACCAGCAAGAGACAATGTTGCTGTGATGCTGCTGTGGGGCTGCTGCTGCTGCTGCAGCTGGTGCTCTCACAGCAGTGGCTGTGCCAACAGGCACAGGTGCCACCAGGTTCGTGGGCTGGCACCATGTTTGTGGGCTGTCTTTGACAGCTACTGCTGTAGGATGGGGTTTGGGGACTAGTCCCGGAGCGATGGGTGTCAAAGACAGCCTGTCCTCTCCCTGGCTGGGAGCCAATGGAAGCTGTCCAGCATAGCCCCACAGGGTGGGTAGGGGCAGGGAGTATGTCTCCCCGACAGGCAGGGGAGAAGCAAAGGAACCCCTACTGCCCGTTGGTGGGATGTGTTGCCATGAAACACTCTTTGTCACACTCCAGTAATAGAATGTGCACACGCCTAACCCCCACCTCCCACTTTTTTTTGTTGTGTAGCACTGCAAAGTTTTGAGGCACAAATATGCATCTGTCCACAGCCTAAGAAATGATAAAAAGTATATCTTTGATCCAGTCACTTTTAACTATGCTCTTTAGTTCCTTTAGTTCTCATTGTATCCATACTGTTTTCTACTTGCTTCTTCAGAATATTGGTTGTGGGTAAAGTTCTTGACTTATGACTTTATGAGTTATGACAAACGGCATTTACAACATTTGAAAATTTACACCCTGTTTTGAGGTTCCGATGTGATTTTTGCCTTTATGACGCTCAGCGCACTTCTGTCCAGCTGGTAAGTCTTTTGTGGGAGGGGGTGAAGGCAGAGAGAAGGGGAGTGGGCAGGCAGATCAATGCCCCAACAGCGAGGGGGGGATTGCAGCTGGAGCTGGGACCAGGGCTGGGGCAAGCTGCTTAGCCAAGGCAGAGGATGTGGGGAGGGGGTGAGGTGGCTTCTGTGATAAAGAAAAGAAAGAAAAATGACCAAACACCAAACGTAGGAGCAAGTTGTGCTCATGGCATGGGGAAGGCGATGGGCACGGCCTGACAGCGGCGGTCCCGGCCCACGCTGATTGGCAGGGGGCCTGCAGATGCAGCCCGTTTAAAAGGCGAGCGCGCCAAAAGAAAGGGGGACCCGCGCAATATCGGAGAGGCCTGATCACCCTCACCGGAGGTCCTGCGTCCACGAAATCCCTTCCCCCCGGACACCCCCATTACGACTGGGTATACCATCCGAACGTGTTTAAGAGCTCTCGAGTTATCAGCGAGTTTAATCTTGAAATAGCTGTTAAGAAGTTTTTTTTCTGGCTAAACTGTGAGTAAAGCATTTACTTATCTCACCGCCTCCTTGGTGTTTTTCTGTCGACGGAAGGAGAGACAGAAGAGGGAGGAATAAGGCCCCGAAACCCTTTTGTCTCTGGCCTGCTCGCATAATCTGGGTCCAACCACCCATTGTCAGGTTGAACATGGCGTCATGAACAGGATCCCCGGGGCAAAGGGGGAACGAAGGAGATGTTGACGAGTTAGTCAGGCATTGCCCATGGGGAAACCGTCACTGGGCCCCGACCACGAACGCCGATGATTTATGGGCCCATGTGGCGTATCATCAAGCTGGGCAGGACGGAAAGATGGGAGGCTATGTTTCCATCCGCCCGACCGAGGGCAGCGAGGAGCCGCTTAAAGAATGGGTCGTGTCTGGCCTCAGCCCCACAGGCTTAGGATGCTTCCTTTCCAGTCCCACGGTTCTTTACCACCCGCCCGACAGAAAACCAGAGGCGTTACTTAGCCGCGTCAAGCTCACAGGCACAGATGACCGTACTTCCGCAAAAGAGTACGCTAGGTGCATCCAGTACCTAAAAGAGGGGAGCAGCTGCAAAATCCCTCCCGATAAATTCAAATGCCCCAATCTCAATCCCAGAGGCACCGAAGATGAAATTCTAACAGCACTCCGTGAGAGTCTTGAGACCGATGGACGGGATGCCACAGGGTGGACAGGGCAAAAGTGGAATAAGGGAAAAATGCTTAATATCCTGTTTCACTCAGTGACCACCTTGCTACGACACACGGTGAACCAAGCCAGCATAATAGATACACTGACTAGAACGGCTGCGCAGCAGAGTGCCGCACAGCCCGAGCCACCGCTTAAAAATGGCACCGCGGGTAAAGAAGAGGGTGTAGCCAAAGAGTCCCGGGCGGGAAACCCCGATGTTAGAGAAACCCCATCGGCCCTGCCTGAGGAACCGCCTCTGTACAACATCCCGCCAGAGCTATGTTCCGCCCTCCCCGCCGACGCAGGCGCACCCGTTCTGCATGCAAATCCTGTAGCCTTAGTGAAAACTGTCATCGATGGCGTGGGAACCCGCACCCTCACTACCTTCCGTACGTGCACCAGAGGGGAACTCCAAGAGCTGACAAGAGATACCCGACTAAATCCGGGTGAAACATGCAATATGGCTAGGACGACTGATATTAGAGCACGGGTCAGATTTAGTAGATCTGGAGGAGTGTGCTATCCTAATGCGCCAACCCGCATGGAGTGGAGGAGCGTGTAGCGACACGACTCAAGTACTGCGCAACCAGGTTTGGCCAATCCCTCTGTGTGCTGCCGTGGTCCCAGCACTGTTGAACCGAGCTCACACTTGGCATGCGGATCCGCCCGATGATCCATCGCCCGCACAGCTCCTGTGTGCAAGAGGAGGAGCCAGACAAAGAAAAAAATGAGTAGCGGCCGTCGATACGGGCGACGATGGCCAACCCACTAATGATGAATGCCCGTACGCAACTTATGATGTGAGTGCAACTGCAGACTCTACCCCTATCCCTACACGCTTTTTGCTAGACACGGGAGCTCAAGTAAATGTGTTGAGATCTGAAACACCCCATGTTATGACATCCAAAGTCATCTTTGTATAAGGGCTAAACGCCATGACATCTGCGCCCACGGTCAAGTTTTGGATCAACAAAAGGGTACTGCATGGAATCTTAGGGGGCATAAATATCTTGGGTATCCCTGCAATAAAGGCGTTAGCTTTAAAGAACGCCATATACCTAGCACTCCCATTGACTGTGACATCAGGCAAAAAACACCAGCCAGCGCTAGCAAACCTTACACCCTGGTGGTACCAGCCAATCCCGACGCGCACTGACCTGCAGTCCTAAATCCGAAAACTTTTAGCTGACTTGTGCAAGCGAGAGTGCGTTCAGCCCGTAAAATCCTCCACCTACCTTTCGGCCAGATGGGGAATCCCTAAACCAGGAAAGCCGACGGAAGCTCATCTAGTGGTGGACTACCGACAAGCGAATCGTCACTGTAAACTGCTCCAAATGCCCGCTGCACAAACCGTCTCAGACATCCTCGATGGCATGACCGAAATACAGAGGGGCGGAGAATGGTTTGCCACCACATTAGATTTAAAGGACATGTTTTATTCAATCCCTATACACGACCCGCAAGGGATCCTTAATATGTGTCTAGGCGGACAAATGTTTTCCTGGAAGGTTTGTCCACAAGGTTATCGCAACGCACCAGCCCTAGCAGTCACAGCGATGAATGGGACGATCGACAGCTTTGTTCGTCCCTGCCCAAAGACCGCAGACGTTCACATCTGGACGTATGTCGACGATATTGTCATCATGGGGCACGACCGTGCCGCGGTCCGCGCCACCACTGCGGACCTAAAGGACCACTTGAGCAATCAAGGATGGACAGTAAACCTGGCTAAGTCCATGAGCTAGCCATCCCCGGACATTAAGTTTTTGGGGACACAATTCACAGGACAATGGCGATCGGGGACGGCACACAATGCCACCCCTGAGTTGTCCTCACTTTGGCCGACTACGCAGGCGGACTTTCAAGGCCTGCTAGGCCAGCTAAATTGGTTCCGCAATTTTATGACGCCATCACAGTTAAAAGTTATCCAGCGTCTGCAACACCAAATTCTCAAGAAAACACGACACAGAGTCCCATGGAGTGAGCATGACCAAGCCGCATTGGAAAAGGTTATGACAGAGGTTAAAAGGATGCGTCTAATCGCACCCCCCGCCGGCAGTCTCCTGACAATTCATGTAGGCTACACCACGGAGCATATCTGATTTACAGCCAATGACACCGAAATGGGGGAACTCGTGTACATTGGTCACCGCACACTCAAAAGCCACCAACATCGGTATGGTTGTTTAGGGAAGGTTATGCTTGCGGCTCAACTAAGGGAACACCTCGCGGTGAGCCCAGGTGTACTTGTTGCACCCGGCGGCACCACACTAGGATTGCTTAATCCTAGCAGAATCTACCCGGAGTATCAGGGCACGGAGAAAACTTGGAGCGCCCTGGTCCTTCGTTACCAGTATCACTGGTCGGCGTGGCAAGTCGCTGACGGAGAACTGATTCTGGCCGCTGAAAAGGATGATCCCATTGTACTGCAATTGTATGGGACCACATCCCCAGCATGGATAGCCTCAGATGGTACATCCCGTGATGGCGGAGGATATGGATATTACTGTGACCCTTGTCATGACTATGAGCTCAAAACGTCCCATCCAGGAGAGTCAGTTCAAGCATCTGAACTACGAGGTTTTCAACTAGCTCTTGAACACGCTTACTGTCACCACGACGGGACGCTTCCAGTACCTGTCATAGCCGTAGACTCAGAATATATATACAGGATTGTTACTGGAAAGGCACAAGTTACAGAACACACAACCCTCTGGGACGATGTTAAGACCATTTTATCACATTTCTCTGTTAGCCCCTTAATCAAGCACACGCGCTCTCACCAACCTGATACGGACCCCGTACATGCCATCATAGATCAGCTACTGGCACATCGAAGATCCATAGATGAAAAGGACATACCCCAGTTACATGTCACTGACGTTATAGACACCGACCCCTTTCTCGCTTGGCTCCACAAACGTTGGGGACACCTCGGAGTAAAAAGAGTGCAAGCTTGTTGGAGGGAACAAGGCAACAAAGGACCAAGCATAGAACAGTGGAAGAGAATAATCCAAGCCTGCTCTGCCTGTGCATGAGAAAAACTGGTGCACCACAAGCACCAAAAGGGCGTCTATGACCCAGCGCACTTTGCTCCAGGGAAGGTGTGGCAAGTGGACCTGCTTGGGCCACTCCCAGGAGCCAAGGCACCGAACAAGGGGCTAGTAATTGTGGACCTAGGAACCCATCAAATCCTCGTCCTCCCCACAAGGAAGACCACTGCTCCCGTAATTCAAGGATGTGTACAGCTTGCTTTCACCCATTGGCAAGTGCCCCACATCATACACTCCGATGGAGGACTACCCTTCAACTCCAAAGGCTTAGAATGGTTCACGGTAGAGCATAATGTTCAGTGGCATCACCATCTACCCTATCACCCTCAGTCCAATGGCGTCGTGGAGCGCCAAATAGAATTATACAAGGAACAGTTAAGGCTGAGGGAAAACGGATCGTTCAAGAACTGGACCAAGTACAACAATGATGTACTAATTGCCATGAACGCCTCTAAAGCTTTATGGGATGAACACACTGCGGTGCCACGTCCGCCTTGGAAGCCATGTTACTCATCCCAAGAAACAGTATGGCTAGCCATTCCCACAGCCACCAGCAAACGCCCAACTCCAGCTCGCAGTGTTGTACTTAAACCCGGCGAGTACCCGAACACCTATTTTGTCTCCCTTGAAACAGTCTCATCTGTACGCACCGTCTTGGCCCATCATAATTGGCTAAGTCGACGCAGCACAGTTTAGTACCTATTACTAATGAACCCCAAGTTTTGTTTTTCAGCCCGAAACGGCATGAAGTCGCCGATGCATGACGTGGTGTGAAACTCATCGCCGCAAGTGAATCTATTGGCGACGGCCCCGGCAAAAATGTCGTGCTGCATCCGGACAGACACAGTTGGACTTACCCTTAATATCATTGTTTAATGTTTTATTATGTATTTGTATTAGATGTTGTATTTTGGCTTTGTATATATATATATATATATATATATATAAGGAAGGAAGTTTTCTAGCCTAAACATGTTCGAGATTGGCATTTGGTCAAGGGGGCATGTGATAAAGAAAAGAAAGAAAAATGACCGAACGCCAAACGTAGGAGCAAGTCGTGCTCATGGCATGGGGAAGGCGATGGGCGGGGCCTGACAGCGGCGGTCCCGGCCCACGCTGATTGGCAGGGGGCCTGCAGATGCAGCCCGTTTAAAAGGCGAGCGCGCCAAAAGAAAGGGGGACCCGTGCAATATCAGAGAGGCCTGATCACCCTCACCGGAGGTCCTGCGTCCACGAAATCCCTTCCCCCCGGACGCCCCCATTACAACTGGGTATACCATCCGAATGTGTTTAAGAGCTCTCGAGTTATCAGCGAGTTTAATCTTGAAATAGCTGTTAAGAAGTTTTTTTTCTGCCTAAACTGTGAGTAAAGTATTTACTTATCTCACCGCCTCCTTGGTGTTTTTCTGTCGACGGAAGGAGAGACAGAAGAGGGAGGAATAAGGCCCCGAAACCCTTTTGTCTCTGGCCTGCTCGCATAATCTGGGTCCAACCACCCATTGTCAGGTTGAACAGCTTCCACTGCTGAGCTCTGCTGATGTGGGAGGGCACGGGGGGGGGGGGAGGGCATGTGCCTCCGGATCTGCACAAGGTGGGTGGGGCCAGGGCTGTGCTCCAGGCAGATGGTGCTGGGAGCAGGGGCTCTTTCCTCCCACCGCTCACCCAGCTGGGGTGGGACGGCATGGGATGGAGCTGCTGTGTTGCCTCGGACAAGCAGCGTGATGTAGTGGGAGCTGCCCGGGTGAGCAGCAGCAGTGGCAGGGCATGGTGGGGGCATGTGCCCCCAGATCTGCATGAGGCAGGCAGTAGAGCGGAGGCGATGGGAGGGCTGCAGCCACCCTAAAATTCCCCATAGCCCCCGCCATGCACTTGGAGCACAGCCCGGTGCAGCCCCGGCCCCAGCCACTTTGTGCAGATATGGGGGCACATGCCCCACCATGCCATGCCCTACCACTACTTGCCCTGCCAGGGCGGGGCAGGGCAAAGCTGTGGCTCATCCGGGAGGCACAGAGAGGGGCGGGGTAGCTCCCACTGCTGTGCATCACTTGTCTGAGGCAGTTCAGTGGCTCCGTCCCATGCCCCTGCTGGGCAAGTGACAGCAGGGCATAGCCGCCAGTCCCAGTGCCACCACACCTGCCCAGAGCACAGTGTGGTGCAGCCCCAGCCCTGCCTGCCCCACCCAGATCTGGGGGACACGTCCCTCCCATGCCCTCCTGAATTGGTGGTGCATGGTGGCGGGAGCCACCCTACCCCAGTCCTGCACACCCCTGCCCAGGCTGGGCAGCCCCTGTCCCAGCCCCAACCCCAATCTCTCCCTCACTGCAGGGCATTGATCTGTGCCCCCCACTGTGCCCCTTCCCTCCCTCCTCCCTGCCACCACAACAGACTTACCAGCTGGACGCAGCTGTGTCAAGTGTGGTAAAGGAACCAATCCCCCATTTGTAACAGTGGTTACCCTTGTTCAGTCTTCTCCATAGCCATTTCCAGTGATCTCAAGTAAAAGCTAAATTAATTTGGCAAGCTAGAATATAGAGATGAAGCTCCAAACAAAATTAACATTAAACCAAAAAGTAAACACAGGTCAAAGCACCAAAAATAGCAGAGCTCTAAGCATGGACCTTGTTCTCACTAATGACTGAATATTAAGATCGCTTTGCTGGGTGTAGCTGCATTGCTGCAATCATGCTGTGCAAAGGCACTGCACCAGAGTCTTTCTCCCCTTGTCCTTGCATTCATTGGCAGCCATCAGTCTTGGGAGACAAGGGAGATCATGCCTTTAGTGAGTTACTGGGTACCACAACTTCTTGAATACCTGTGAGGAGTCCGATGTGTGACAAGCACCCCTGGAAGGGCATGGGGGGCATGTGCCCCTGGATCTGTGTGCAGGGCACAGGTGGGCTGTGGCCGGTGCCAGGCTCTTCCAGGTGGGGGTTGGGTCAGGTTGTGCTCAGGGTGGGCAGTGGCAGTGCTGGGAGGGAAGGTTGTGGGGGCTATGGTGAATTTTGGAGTGGCTGCAGCCCCCTGCCCCTATAGCCCCGCTCCCATAGGCCCCTGTAGTGAGGGAGGGAGTGAGTCTGGGGCTGGGGCTGGGGCTGGAGCAGGGGCAGGCTCTGCCCAGCTGGCGCAGAGTGTGGGACAGAGCCACGGCTTATCCAAGGGGTACAGGGGATTGTCGCTTCTGCTGCTACATGCACCCCAGGAGGGTATGGGAGGCATGTGCTTCCGGATCTGCGTGCAGGGCAGGGCAGGCTGGGGCTGGGGCTGTGCTGGGCTGTTCCCGACAGGGACTGGGCTGGGCTGCACTCAGGGTGGGGTGGTGGCAGCACTGGGAGGAGGCTACAGGAGGGGTTACAGTCACTCTAGAATTTTTCGTAGACCCCCAACCTCCTCTCCTAGTGCAGCCCAGCCCAACCCAGCCCAATACCCCTGCTGGGAAAAGCTCAATGCTGCCCCAGCTCCAGCCTGCAGCAACCCGCCTCACCCCACATGCACATCTAGGGGCACACCCCCCCCATGCCCTCCCGGGGTGCATGCAGTGGCAGAAGCCACTCCCCCTTGCCCCCCAGATGAGCCGCTTGCAGCTCTGTCCCACACTCCACCCTGGCTGGGCAGCGCCTGCCCCTGCCCTGCTCCAGCTCCAGCCCCACTCCCTCCCTCACTGCAGAGGCTTATGGGAGTGAGGCTATGGGGGGGCCTGCAGCCACTCCAGAATTCACCATAGCCCTCCCTAACTCCCCCTCCCAGCACTGTTGCTACCTACCCCAAGTGCAGCCTAGCTTAGCCCCTGCTGGGAATAGCCTGGCACCACCCTGGCCCAGCATCCCCACCAGGAAGAGCCCAGTGCAGCCCCCAGTCCAAGTCTGCAATGACAGCCCACCCCACCCTGTACGTAGATCCAGAGGTACATGCCCCCCGTGCCCTCCCAGGGTACACATAGCAGCAGGAGTCACCCTTCCCCTGCATGGCTCAATCTCACGCTCTGCCCTGGCTGGGCAGCCCCTGCCCCAGCCCCACTCCCTCCCCAACTCCCCTTCTCCTACAACAGACTTACCAGATGGACCTAGCTGCTGTCCACATGGCTGGGCTGTGGTGTGTACACAGGGATGCTGAATATACAAGATGCTGTGGCACACTGGAGTGTTCTGATTAGAACGATTCCAGCAGACTCAATTCATCGAGTAATGAGTTTGCATTACTCCTCAAGATAGCACAGCATTGTTGGATCCTGACCAGTCCCTCTACACAATTTAGATCAACTGCCTCAATTTAAATCCTCAAGGCTGATATTGATCAGTTGCAGTGACTACAAGTGGCCTCAGAAAAAGAAAAATCTGTGTAGGTATGGTGTGGATGGATGTGGATTCACATGTGACTTGCGGTGCTGTTTTTAAAGCATTTGTGTACTGGAGGAATGGCACAGAGCTGCCCTAATGCAGCTCATCTGGCCCACAATATTTACAGTGTAGTTCTTCAAAAGGTTTTCTCTTTTGATTCATGTATATATGAATATTGCTTTAAATGTGTATGTCATTAATTTTATATGGGCAGGAGTCAGTAACCTTTTACATGCAGCAAGCTGCCACTTCCAACCAAGATGCTGCCACAGGTCACCTCCCACTCTGCAACACCCAAGCCTCCCCATGCTGATTCTGCCATGTGCCACTGCCTTTGCCACCTGCACCAGACATCACTGATTGCTATTCCAGTGGCAGTAAGGAATGAATTCAGCAGTGATGTCAAGCAGAAATGCGAGGCAAGAAAGAGTATCAGGGAAAGCTGTGGAGAAAGATACTATGGAGGGGATCAGCAGCATGATGCAGGGCAAAGAAGTGTGTGACTGGGCCTAGCTGCCTTCTGCCCATTTCCCATGCTGCTGTGGGCTGGGTCATAGCTTCACAAGCTGGACAGAATAATTTCTTAGGGTGGACTTGGCCCTCAGGATGTAGGTTGCTGATCCCTCATATAAGGATGTGTTTTAAATGTCAGCACTTGTACATGTAATGAGGTTTTGTCCCCTAAATTGAAATGGTGGGTTAATTGTGACGATTAAAAACCCGCCATTTCAATTTAGCGGCTTCTATCACTGTTACGGAGAGAGGCCCAATCTTTTTGTTTGTTTGTTTGTTTTTGCAAAACCTGCCTGCCTTTCCCATGGCTGGGGGGGGAGGGGGGGTGAGCTGCTGGTGAGCCAAGCAGCCCCTGAGCTACAGGGGTCCCCAGTCCTTCCCTCTGTGGTATCAGCACCCCTCAGGGCCACCCAGAAAGGCTGTTAGCAGGCAAGTGCTGCCCCAGCTCGGGCTCAAGGAACAGTTGGATCAGGCTGGGTGTTGTCTCCAAGCTTGGGCAGCACCTGGCCTGCTAGCAGCCCAGCCGGGCTCTACACCACTTTTTTTTTGGCGGATCCTGCCCACATGAGCTGCTGGTGGGCCAAATAGCCCCTGAGCTGCAGGGAACCCTGGTCCTTCCCACTGTGGTGGCATCACCCCCTAGGGCCACCTGGGCAAGCTGCTAGCAGGCAGGTGCTGCCCTAGCTTGGAGGCAGCACCCAGCCCGATCCAACTCCCTGAGCTCACCCGGAGAGCAGCACCCTGTGCACTGTCCCTACTGCCTTCCCACCAACTGGTACCACCTGCGAACAGGCTGGCTTGCTCCTGGGGCAGTGCATGGAGGCAGCAGGAGGGCAGCTGGGTGTGCTGGTCTCTGGAAAAGGCAGCAGAGATGGTGCATGGGGCGCTGGAAGCCTGGGCAGGATCAGCGAAGCATTGTACTGGGTGCCTCTGAGCTGGGGCAGCACCCACCCACCAGCAGCCCACCCAGGTGGCCCCGGGCTGTGGGGTGCCACTGCTATGGAGGAAAGGACTGGAGTCCTCTGCAGCTCAGGGGCACTTGCCCTGCCAGCAGCTCACCCCTCAGCTGTGGGAGACGGGGCCAGGCTCCGCAAAAAAAGAAAAGAATAAGGCCTCTCACTGCTTCTGCCTTCAGTCCACCTCTTCCACGGCTGGGAGGTGAGCTGTCAGATTAAAGGCTGCAACGTTACAAGTAGCTACATTGCAAACTAAACTACATGGGGATGGGGTTTAGTTTGCAACATAACAAACTCATTTAAATCGGGGAAAAAAACCCATACATGTAAAGTGTGACTCGAAGATAAATTACAAAAATAAAAGAATGAGAGAAAAGTTAGAATAGCAGGTTAAAGAAGCGAGGAGTCAAGGATGAGAGTGGGTTCCATCATAAATTGGGACATTGGATAAACTTGGACTTTGCACCATGGGCTAACTGCAATGGCTGACATGTAGAGTATACATTGACAGATGAAGCACATGATTCTCTAGAACAGGGGTTTTCAACCTTTTTTGGTCGGGGCATCCCCAGTGGCCAGTCGAGAAGTGGGGAGTCTCCCGGCAGCTGGTCAACAAGCTGCCACGTACTTCCAAAGTACCCCCAGGGGTACGCATACCCCCAGTTGAAAACCCCTGCTCTAGAATCTGTACATAAAGTGTCACTGAAAAGCCACAGCACTACTGGTATCCACTGACTGAAGATTTTAGCCCAATTTCTTGGGTTGAACAGTTCAGAACTGGAGACGGGTAGTGGGGAACTGAACGATGCATTTTTTGCAAAGAAAAATGCAAACAGATACTATTGAGATGGTAATGGGAGATTGGAACAAATAATGGACAACAGAAGGAGGCAAATTATTCCATGTGGAAAGAAAACTTATGAGATACTGATTAATTTAGAGGCAATTTTGCCACTCCCCTTCATTGTTATGCCCACTTCATTGTTTTCTGAAGGCAAACAATTTGAGATGCTGTATATTGCAAGACTGCTATTTATAAAGAATTCTACATCTCCTCCACAGTTCATGTTATTGGCAGGACATGTTATTGGCACTGATCTTTCTTGGTCAGACATTGGCTTTGCACTGTAACACTTCTCATTCCAGCATATTAAAGAGGATTTTTTTCTACCAGGAAAAGGAATGTAGAAACGTCTACAGCAAGAGAAAAAAAGGGCCTCAAAACATTTGCAAATACAGAAAAAATAAATGCATCTGGGATCTGACTGGCAATACAGAGCACTCCTATTGCCATCTCAAGCATTAAATGTGAACGATATAGTTGGAGTGGAGCAAAGGAGGTTTCCAAAGGAGGCTAGATAATCACCTAGCTGGGGTCATTTCATCCCAGTATTCATTCCTGCCCATGGCAGGGGGTCGGACTTGATGATCTGCTCAGGTCCCTTCTGACCCTAACATCTATGAAACTATGAAAGGATAGACACTTATTTCAGATTTTAAAACTTGGCTTTATTTTAAATTGGAGAAAACATCAAAATTTTGAAATTCTTCACAAAATAAAATTTGGATTTTTTTTTCATTTTGGGTCATACAACATATTTTCCAACAAATCAAAAAGTTCTATTTCAGTTTTCGGTGTTCCAGTTCCATTTTCAAATTAAAGTCTATTTCAAACTGAAATATATATATTTTTCTTTTTAAAAAATAATTGCAATGAAATCACCTTACTTTTGTGAAACATTTTTATTAGGATGGAACTAAATTTCAACAGATAATTTGACAGTTGTAAATATTCCTCTTTACCTTTCTCTTTTTCATTGTTATTTACTTTGAAATCTGCAGCTTTCTATATTTAGAAAAAAAAGTCAAGACCTCCTCATGATTTTGATGTATAAAAATGACCTTTCCTGATAAATATTAATAGTGAAAAATCCAAATTAGATCTTTCCTTAGCCTGGTTTGCTATTAAGGCAGTTCCAAATTTCATACTTGAACAATTTATATTCCTGCTGTATGAAACAAAAAATGTAGTCTTGGAAGCAGCAGACAAGGAAAATCAGAATCATAGCTGCAGTGAAATATTTTCAATCCAATTGCAGTACATCTGTAACTTAGCTGGAAACAATGAAACAACGCCTTTCTGCAGACTACCAAACATGACACCAATACATGTATATTTGGTGTGTTTCTAGCCTTATTAACCTAACAATATGTATACAGTAGCTCTTCAGATATTGAGGTGTGTCATTTAGCAAAGTGCCCCTGGTATAAATTATCTATGGGCAATTTAGCAAATTAGACCAGTGATTCACATGCATTCACTTTCTGCTTTCAGTGCAGCAGGAGGTCTGAGGCAGTTCCTCTTACCCTGAAACTAGGGAGTCTAGGATCAAAAGCTAGCTAAGTCAAATAAGGCTTGGTAAGTAATTATTTTGACCCTTGGGGATTACAGATTGAACCAGAAATAACTGAATCTATAGATGGGGGTAGGATTAGGTCTTGCGATCCCAATGTTGTTTATTTATAAGTCATTGCTGAAAGTTATTTCTATAGGGAAATGGTTGTTTCATCTAACACTGATATTGAACCAACTGATACCCTGCTACATATAGTCCATTCCAATTTGCTTTGTATTGGTAAGAGAAGACAAAGTGTGTTAATTCCTTAAAGTATTTCAATAGAACATACACCCATAAAATAAAAATAGGAATATCCCATCCTGATATGAGTGTGCATTGCATTTAGGTTTGGATCATTTAAAATGATTATACCATACGGTATTCTGTGTTCTGTCCAAATGCTGTTGCCAGGAATAGACTGTCTGCCACTTCCAGCATAACTGCTGATTTAAGGAAAGAATGGCCAATTGCTGAATGTTAACCTAACCTAAGACATTTCCACATATTACTGCGGTTAACATGTATTTTTAGAGGTTTCAGTGATCTGACATAGACTTTAAATATGCTAGGTTGCACTATGACCATGTTCCAACAAATATTTTCTTTAGTCAGTCTTACCGAATCACACATACAAGTAAAATGATCCAATCTGATTGGAACCCAAAGTGGCTCATATCTTGGTTCGTCTAGGTTGAACCCAACCTAAATCTAAATAGAAAATAGAAAATAAATGGCAAGCTGCAGACATGCTAGAAAGTATAAGAGCAAATATTGGCAGATCTAGACTTGGCTAAATAACAATTGTCCAACACAACATTTACAATAGGTCAAGGGTAGGCAATTATTTCAGGCAGAGGGCTGCTTACCAAGTTTTGGCAAGCTTTTAAGGGCCACATGGGCTGCCCTGCCCCATGACAGGTGCCCCACCCCCTGGTCGCCATCTTGGGATCAGAAGTTCCACCTCCTGACCCCTGATCTTTGCCACCAGAAGTCCCTTCTCTTGCCCCTGGAAGTACTCCTTTCAGCAAGGGGTTTTGCCATCTCAGAACCAGAAAAATACCAAATTATATTCTAAAATGTGAACATCTAAAACATTCATTAGTTTGATTTCAAAAAATATTTTTGCCCTGGTTTACACGTGTTTGTGTAGTGTACATAGAGGTGATTGCACAGTAGCTTAAAATGAAGTCTTATGTTTGTATATTGTGGGGGGGTGAATATAGGTTTGCAAGGGGCTGTGGGTGTGTGGATATGTGGGGTGTGGGTGAGTATGGGGTTTGTGGGGGACTGTGTGGAGGGGGAGGGTGGATGGGGTATGTGACGGAGTGTGGGTGTGGGGGGTCTGTATGTATGGCAGTGCAAGGGGGTGTGTGGGTGCATGTGTATGGTGGAGCATATAGAGGGGAAGTATCTGTATCTACTGTGCCTTCTGTGCAACCTGTAGCCCTCAATATGTAACTCCCAGTCATGGGTAGGGTCCCACCAGGTTTCTGTTAGCCCCACTAAATCAAAGTTATTACCTGCAAGCAGAAGTGCAAATTCTCCCTGCTTGTTCCCTATGCTCCTAGCATTAGTATAGAGGCACTTGAGCCCTCTGAATTGTCCCTTTGGTGCCCCCCTGTTCTGATGCCCAATGGTCCCCTTAGTACCTACCTGGTATGTAGTCTTGTGTGTCTTTCAGTTTGTAGGTTCTAGACTCTCTCCATCTCCTGTGTTCCCATCCCCCGTCAAACCGAGTTTAAAGCCCGACATAGGAGGTCAGCCAATCTGCAAGAAAAGAGACTCTTACCTTTTGTGGAGAGATAAAGCCCATCACGTCCCAGGAGATCCCCTGCGCGGAAGTGCAGATCGTGGTCCAGGAAGCCAAAACCCGCACCATGGCACCAAATTCAGAGTCGCAGGTTGACTTCTCTGACACAGTTGATGTGATGCCTACTGAAACCGCTGACAGGGAGGATTGATGAGAAGACCACCTCCACTCCCATCTTCCTAAGCCTGGCTCCCAGAGCCCTGTACTCACTCATGATATGGTCTGGATTACTCCTGCCCACATCATTTGTTCCCACATGGATGAGGCCCATGGGATAGTTGTCAGAGGGCTGAATGAGATCAGGAATTCTCACCATGATATCCCTGATCCTGGGTCCAGGCAGGCAGCAGACCTCACGCACCATGGGATCCAGATGACAGATGGGTCCCTCTGTTTCTCTCAGCAGGGAGTCCCCCACTACGGGTGAGCAGGGGAGGTTATGCTTAGGGGCAACCAACATGGGTTCATTAGAGGCAGGTCCTGTTAAACCAACCTGGTGGCCTTCTATGACCAGGTCACAAAATCCTTAGACACAGGGGTAGCAGTGGACGTAGTCTTTCTGGACTTCAGGAAGGCCTTTGGCACTATCTCTCACCCCATTCTCATTAAAAAACTAGGGGACTGTGCTGTTGACACCTACACAGTCAAATGGGTCACTAACTGGCTGGAGGGCTGCACCCAGAGAGTGGTGATGGATGGGTCATTTTTGACCTGGAGGGATGTGAGCAGTGGGGTCCCCCAGGGCTCAGTCCTTGGACCCGCGCTGTTCAACATCTTCATCAGTGACTTGGACGAGGGGGTAAAAAGCACCCTGTTCAAATTTGTTTACGACACTAAGATGTGGGGGGATGTGGGCACACTAGAAGGGAGGAATAGGCTGCAATTGGACCTAGACAGGTTATAGGGGTGGGCAGTTGAGAACAGGATGGGTTTCAACACTGACAAGTGCAAGGTACTGCACCTGGGGAGGAAGAACCAGTAGCATACCTACAGGCTGGGGAACTCCCTTCTCATCAGTGCAGAGGCAGAAAGGATCTTGGAGTCATTATTGATGCCAAAATGAACATGGGCCGACAGTGTGGGGACGGGGCAGGAAAGCCAACCACACCTTGTCATGCATCCACAGATGCATCTTGAGCAGGTCCAAGAAGGTGATCCTCCCCCTCTATGCAGCACTGGTCAGGCCGCAGTTGGAGTACTGCATCCAGTTCTGGGCGCCGCACTTCAGGAGGGATGTGGACAGCATTGAGAAGGTACAGAGGAGGGCCACCCACATGATCAGGGGGCAGCAGGGCAGGCCCTATGAGGAGAGGCTAAGGGACCTGCACCTGTTCAGCCTCCACAAGAGAAGGCTGAGGGGGGATCTAGTGGCCTGTTACAAACTAGTCAGAGCGGCCAGCAGGCATTGGGGGAGTCCCTGTTCCCCCAAGCACTACCAGGAGTGACTAGAAATAACGGTCACAAGTTGGCAGAGGGTAAATTCAGGCTAGACATCAGGAGGCGCTACTTCACAGTCAGGGCGGCTAGGATCTGGAACCAACTTCCAAGAGCAGTGGTGCTGGCTCCTACCCTGGGGGTCTTTAAGAGGAGGTTAGATGAACACCTTGCTGGGGTCGTTTGACCCCAGTACTTTTTCCTGCCATGGCAGGGGGTCGGACTTGATGATCTGCTCAGGTCCCTTCCAACCCTACCAACTATGAAACTATGAAACTACGATGACATGGCATCTCTTCTTCTGCTTACCTGGCTGGCCCTCAGCTTGCTCAGTGATGGCTCCTCCAGTGTATTTTCCCCCACTGCACACTCCTCCAGTGCAGCCAGGGCCTCATATTTGTTCTCCAACTGTACCAGGGGAGCTGTCTCTTTGGCGAGAGGTCTGGCCCTGGAGGTGACTGGCCTCCACTCACCAGCATCTGCCTCAGGGCATTCCCTTGCTGCTTCTCTGCCAGGCATCTTGTCCTGCAGAGAATGAAAGTAGCCATTAATCTTGTCCTCAATCGCCCTGATCCTCCGCAGCCTGCTCACCTCTGCCTGGAGTTCCCTCACCTGCCCATCTAAGGCCTCAATTTGAGCAGACAGAGGACAGGCGAGGAGACTTCCGGCCCTCTCACTACCCCCGGGCCTCCAAGGACCCACCAGGCAACCCCTGCAGTCAGAGGGCCCAAGTACCACCGACCTGCCCAAAGGCCCCATCTGGGCAGAGGCCTCAGAGGAGCTCTGGGTGGGAGGCAGCATTGGGGTAGGGTTCCTGGCTGTGCTCTGAGTCACCTCCCCTATTAAAGCTCCCTCGTGCACTCATCTGAAAACTCTGAAGACTCTGTCTGAATCTGCCATCCCCTCCTGCTCTCTGCCCTGTGCGAATGCCCATGCAAACTCCGCCACGCCCCTGAAGAGCATGCCTGTTTTCAGGGCCTGTTCGCACAGCTCAGGAGCGTGGCTCCCACCCGGCGTGACTAAGTAGGGATGGGAAGGGAGGAAAACCCCTTCCCAATTCCCTACAGCAGGCCTGGCTTGGCTCTCCCTTCCCCCCCTGCCCGGCTTACCTTATTGCTGCTGCTGGCTTCTCGCTGCTCCACATGGTGGGTGTGACAGCAGCGTGCCGCCATCACAGGCACAGGCTAAGGGCAGGAAGGGTTGCGGGGTCGACACAACCCCGAGACAGAGCCCCGGGTGGGGGTACTTACCTCCGGGAGAGACGATGGCGTCGGAGCCGAGACCGCGGCAGTAGCTGCAGCCGCAATTACAGCCTTGCGAGCCGGCATTATGCCAGTTATTTAAGCAGCTGTTCCCAGTGAGGGAAACAGCTGAGCCAATTGCAGCGGCCACTGCGGGAGAGGTCAAAAGCCCCGGCAGCACCCGCGGGCAGGGGGAGCGAGAGAGAGAAGGAGAAGGCGGGCAGCACGGCCGGTGTGCTACAGCTCCCCCTTGGGAAAGGCACCAGCAAGGCTGTGCCGGACCCACGCTGAAGCTGAGGCAAGGTTTGGAGCCTCTGACAGAGACAGGAGGAGGCTCGAAGCCTCTATCAGAGGCAGGTGGCAGGAAGCTCCCTGTCCTACCCCAGGCAGGGAGCGGAGAAGCTCCAGGATCCCTCTCGGGAGGAGGGAATCAGGGGGAGCAACGAGGCTCCCTGCACAGAGGAGCAGGTACCCTAAGGGAAATAGGGACAGGGATAGGTGGAGCCGTCCCGAGGGATCGCTGGGTCTCGGACACCAGTCCGGGAAGTCTCCCCGCCCAGGCAGAACATTATTTCTAGAGGAAAAGGGGAGGAAGAAGGACTGCCAGAGCTAGCTGAGGAGCCAGCGAGAGTAGAAGACAGGCTGGCCCAGTCATATCGCTAGGCCTGGGTCCCCACAGTCGGAGGAAACCAACGGCAGGCCTGCAGTGCACCACAGGCCACCATACCACCAGCACGTGATTGGTTGGCGAGTGGACAGGGTGTAGGGGTGGCAGAGCCCCGTGGAACAACAGAAGTGTCAACCGTGAGTACACCCACACTGGGGAACCCCTCAATTAAAGAACTCCACTGAAACCCTCTCACAAATCAAACGTAACAGCAAAGTCGTGGCAGGCGGGACGAGGGGAGGGGCTACCTAGACGGCAGGTGATACCGGACTCAAGACATCCGTCATCACAGTGGGGTTGGGGGGAGCCAAGGGCATATGTGCACTGGTGCACATATGTACTCGCTTTGGCACCCAGGTCCTGAATACTAGTTCATCTCCACCTCCTTGTCCATGTAAGGTTGTTCTCATTGCTTTATCCAATAATGATTTTAAGTATTTTGGCACTGAGAGTCCCATCACTTATTCTGGAGAGACAGCTCTATAGCCTAATGTGTCTCATTACCATGGAAGATTTTCTTGTTACTCAGTCCAATTTTTCATTTTTTTTAAAAAAGATCATTTAAGCTTGAAGATGCATAATTCATTTATGAAAATGAACTCTCACATATCATTTAAGATTCAGTAATATTAACATAAGAAACAGATACATTCAGAGTTTTAAATAGGCTTGAAAGGCTTCAGAAGAAACAGGAGTTTAAATTAAAGTGATACAAAGAAGGGATCTAAAACTTACACAGATACATTTATAAGTATAACATTTCTAAGGTTTAACAAAATAAAAGATTAAGATAGCTCTGATAAATTTTAATGCCAAAGTGATACAGCTAATTCATTGCTGGAGTAATTATTAATAAAATATGACTAACATTGCAAGTAGATTCACAATCAATCAAATGGAGATATAAGTGAGCCGGATAGTTCTCTTTTAGTTGCAGACTCATGATTATCTTTATAAATCAACTGCACAGGAAAAAATTAAAATAATTTCCTCCCATATCTAAGGTGAACTTTATAAACAAAACAGACTCTCTTACAAGCATAACTAAGGCGGGTAACCAGGGAAGCAGTCTGGCTACTGCCTTCTTGGGAGGATGCAAAAATAGCTGCAATCACAGTGGTGCTGACTACATTGTGGCAGCCAGCTCTGCCCTGGGTATTATGTGGCTGCCCTGGATGTGGAGCTGCCCAGTCACATCCCTGCCAAGCTACATCTCTGCCTTTACTCCTGAATATAGAGTGTTTATTGTTAGAGTATAATTTGTTTTTAGGCCTGTGACATCTTTGCCATGTCACATCAAACACATGGTAATTTTTTTCCAGACAAAAAATATTACCTCCTTTTTCCACCCACTAGATTTATTAACCTTTCATAATGAAGAGTGTTAAAAAGCAGCCATGTTCTTGTGTGTGACAATCTTTGCTGAGAGCATTAACATTGTCCCTTATTTGACATACCAATAGGTTTTACTAATTGCAGAGTTGCATTAAATTCTTGAATTCAAAAAGGATTCTTAGGTTTATACAAATTCTCCCCTTTAAGTCTTTGGGAAAATGCTGCAGAAACACATGACCAATCTTAGAAAGCTTTTCCAGACTTGCCCTTTTCCTGCATAGGAATAACTTGTCTTTAATCACCTTGAACTAGTCTCCTGAGTTTCTACAAATTTTATTTTTAACCAGAATTTCATTGATGGTTTACTTTTGAACATCTGTCCAGATCCACCATCCTCGTATTCTTAATTTTATCCCATTGCTCCTAGTAATATTACACCTCCAATCCTGTAATTTATGACCCTCAAATGCTTGTAGAAAGTACATACCTATGAGTTCAAAGTCAAAGTTAAGTATCTAAATATTTTACTAAATCTAAATATTAATACTAAATCTTTTACTCTGTCATCATATATTAACCCCTCTAGAACCTCAATACTATTTTATTGCTTCTCTCTATGTTTCTTCCAGTTCTTTGAACAAAGCTATTTGATCTTTACATAGAAGTGTGGTCTTTGTGTTACACATATCAGGATTCCTTGACTTATCTGTCCACTCTTGGTAATAACTGCAGTCCATTTCTTTCACGTATGGCTTATCTAGATATCTAGACATTGGTTGTGGGTAGCTGCCAGCAGCTGCGCAGTAGCTCTGGGGATGGAGAAGTAAGATTGAGTCACAGTATTAGGAGAAGAGAGCAAGCCTTGTTGGGCTGATTGGACTACTTAGGCCAGCAGAGAAAATTACTGGCTCCTCCTCATTCCATGGTAAGACACTAAACTTATGTAGCACCCAGCATTTGTATTAATTAACTCCAAACCCAAACTTTGCCACTTAGAAAGTTGTCATTTGGAATGGCTGCAAAGTCACAGAGAAACAGAAAAAAAAACAGTCATAAAGAGAAAAAAACAACCCTGAAATACCATATTTACTCAAATGCAAGATGAGGTTTTTTCCCCCCCAATCAACACAAGGTAAAAATCCCCTTATCTAATATTTGAATACAAGGAAACCTCATTAAATATATTCTCTATTGTTAAACTGCTGCTAAAAGCAGCATATGCTCAGTAATGAAAACCAATTATGAAGTAGATTAAATGTAGCCAAGAAGCATGACTATAAAACTCATGCTAATATGGGGCAAACATACTCATGAGAACTTTTTTTTCTGTATGTGTGACCCTTAAAAAAATGGAGTTTCTCCTCCAGGAGGGAACAAGCACTGGGCCTGGAGACACTGCAGTATCAAGGGCCTGCAATACCAGACCAGCATTTGAAGAGGTTGAAGCAATCTCTGACATCATCCCCTGGTGCCAAAGGACAGATTAGTGCTGTCCAGTGGAATAAGATACATAGTAGTGTCCATTAAATGCAATCTCCATCAGCACTGACTCTCTTTCCAGTCATGGTGAGCCACTGCATTTCATACATTTCAACTTTCTCTTCACTCCCACAGCTGAGTTGCACCTTTTTTCCCATTTCCAATGATTCTTGTTTCTTTACCAGCCTTAAATGTCTGGCAAACATCACTAAATGCGGCTCCAAAGAGTTCACCCAGAATCGCTCTATCACCACTCTCTCAGCCTATCATATATGATTAATGTGGCCCCACACTCCATGAAATGGAGCTGCACCAGATTGCCCTTCATATAAATTTGCATCTGCATATACATTTTTGGAGGATCCCAGGACTCATGACAAAAACACCTGATTCCAGTCATGAGTGGGGGGCTAATTAACACATGGATCCTTTGTGTGGATTGTTTGGAGTCAAGGCTGGATTAACCTTTTAGATTGCCCTAGGCAAACAAATTCATGGGCCCAGGGCTGGTCGAGACCCCCCTCCCCATCCTGGAGCGTCTGCCTGTGGGGAGTAGGGCTCAGAGCCCCCGCTTAGAAGCAGCCGTAGGAGCAGCAAGGGCAGCAGAGGGGAGGGAAATGGGAGGGAGGCAGACGAGGCCATTTGTGCTGCCACCGCAGGGGGAAGGACTAGGCCTCCCCTCAGCTCAGGGCCCTAGGCACGTGCTAAGTTTGCCTGTGCGTTAATCCAGCCCTGTCTAGAGTATACACACATACTGAGCAGTACTGAGCTCTGTGGTTACCATGGCTTGTGTAACCGGGCAAAGACGGCCCTGTTCCTTTGATGTTACTAAGTTGCAAGCACAGGGGGAGAGTCAGGTCAGGGACAGGGCAAAGTTAATTACTTAGTAAACACAGTTGGGAAGGGGAATCACACCCGGGGTGAATATTAACTGATTAGGAGCCGGCAGTTACTTAAGTTCACAGCAAGGGGTTTTCCTTTGCCCCCTGGGGCACAGCGCGGAGAGATTCAGCAGGGACGCCAGGAGCAGCAGACCCAATACTGGAGCAGCTTGCTGATAAGATCAGCCGACTGGGTGTAGGTAACCATGGTGACTGGTGAAGTAAGGTTCGGAAGAGAGAAGAAACTTACTGGCTGAGAGAAGGTCTCACAGAGGAAGGATCTGCTGGTACTGCAGGAAGAGAAAAGAGAGTGGGACTGGAGTGGAGCTGACTGACTTGTGGGAGTGGGCTGCACAGTGGTGGAGAAAAGGGAGACCACGAGCTGTGAGAACAGCTAGGGTGCTCCAAAACCTGTGGGGAAGTTACTAATAAACCAATTTTCTTTTATCCCGCTCCTGGGGTGATTTACTACACCCTCTCTCTTTGGGGAATTAACTTCTTATTCTTCCATCATTCCAAAGCGTGGCAGGAGAGTCCCAGGGAGAGAGAGTTCATTATTCACCCTCACCCAGCCGCAGCTTGAAACACTGTTGGCTCTGGTGGGGCCTAATGATCTATATGGTAAATTGTGAGCCTTTTGGTTTTGGGATGATATCATGCATAGGTGCCAAATTGTGTTTATGGAGTACCTGTGCTAAAACTTGCACCATTTTCAAAAAAGGTGATATGCATCAGTTCTAGATTAACTGAGTCTATTGGTACTATATGCAAATTATTACAGCTATGTTTAATTTCCAGGTCAGTGTTTTCAAATTTGCTTCTCACTTTCATGTGCTCAGGGGCCGTGTTGAGATGTGCATGGATGTTTGGTTCCCTGGGGACAGATAGCAGCGGTGCATCTAGCAGCCAGGCTCCGGCTTTGGGTAGCACAAGCTGCCATCACACGCACCCTTCGGCTTTTTTTTCTGCAGGTTTTTTTGATATCCAGGGGTCAAAAAAAACCTCCACGCTGCTCCCTTGCAGTGCAGAGAACAACTGAATGTGCGGTATGTGGCTCTGCAGATGTGTTTGCAGCACCACATACTGCACGGCCGCACTCATCTGGGTGCCTCCAGGAAGAGCAGGTTGTGATACTAAGAAGCGGGGGAAGGAACAAATCTAGGTGGGGAGGCAGAGGGCAAGAAGGCTACCTGATCTTCCAAGATTTATTTTCTCTGCTGTAGCAGTGGGAGGGGGATAAATTCAAGGCAAACTTCCAATAATTAAATTTCATACTTAGAAAAGTATAAATTTCCCATCTTTGAAATCTAATTATGGGTGGGGGTCATATTATAATCAGGGTCATCCTATATTTGAGCAAATACAGTATTTAAAAATATACACTAGAACCTGATTTTCAACCCCCATGCCTAGAACCCAGGGCCACACTAAAATGTATGTGGAACCATGTGACTATAATTTCTATTAGGATATCCAAAATGGACAATTCTATATATAACATTCTCAGTTAGGCAAGAAATAGATTATGTGCATGAGCAAAAAGTCACTCCATATGCAGTCACACATCTAAGCATGTTTTCAAGGAATATTTTGTTTTAGAGACAGTACTGAGGCCCTTTTCCATTAACTGATCCCTTTGAGGTCTGACACATAGCAGCTTTTAATACAAAAATTCAGTATACCCACTATAGCTCCCATTTGATTTGATCCCATTTCTCCTAGTAGTATTACATACTAAATAGTACTACTCCGTGAGTGGGAGGGAGAGCAGACTTTATTTAATGTAATTTCTTGGACCTGAGGACGGGCACTTGATGCCTGAAAGCTTCTTTCAAAGCTCTCCTAGCTATATAGTTGGTCCAATAAAAGATATCACACAAAACTATTGTCTCTCATTCAGTTTAAATAAAATGAAACCTTATTATAACAAACCCTAAAGGACCTGGTTATAAGTTTATTAAAGGGTGTGTCACGGCGGGGTGCTCGCGGAGGGCCATGATCTCCTTGAGGCCCTCTCACCGCGCTACTTCGGCCCGAAGGCACCCTCCATTCTCGCCCGCCACGTCTTGATGGAATATGTAATAGGGAGGCTGCCTTGTGTTTCCTCGGGCACGTAAGCTCCTGGACCCCTCGTGGGTCTCCCCGTACAATGGGCGCTACCCAAGCACCCCAGCCTTAGGGGCTATGCATGGCTCCTACCAACCCCTAATACCATGCCCCAAGCCTCGCAGATGTAATGGACGTTGTCCGGTCTGTCTCTCTCATGCCCAGCCTCCCGCTGGGCCTCCCCTGATGGTACGATCCCGCTCAGGGACTCCCTAGCAGGCCTCCGGTCCTATGGGCCAACCGCACGGACACCCTCTCTGACCCTGGCTCACCGCGCTGCTACTCCCTGTCTTCTCAGGGCAACCGCAGCACCCTGCCTCAGTCTGAGGGGTGTTACCGCACTAGCCTGCGGCCGGGCTCGCTATGCCCGTCTCAGGCTCCTTGATATGGCCCCTCTAGGGCTCCTCAGTAATGGCGCTCCCCCCTCTTTGGGGCTCGCCGTGCCCACACTGGGCTACTCAATAACATACAATGGCGCTCCCCCTCTTTGGGGTTCGCCGTGCCCACACTGGGCTACTCAATAGCATACAATGGCGCTCCCCCTCTTTGGGGTTCGCCGTGCCCACCCTGGGCTACTCAATAACATACAATGGCGCTCCCCCTCTTTGGGGTTCGCCGTGCCCACACTGGGCTACTCAATAATATTGCCCCTTTCCTGGGGCCGGGGTCTATGTTCCCCCCCCACACAATCTGGGGTCTAGGTCCCCGTCCGCAACCTACGGGTTGCACCCGCGACCCACTGGCCGCTCTTCTCGCCGCCAGTTGCTCACGCACTGGCGTGCGAGCTGCGCCTTCCCTGGCGCTATGCAAATAATGCGCCCTCTTGGCGCTAGGGCACCCCACACTCTCTGGGGTCCCTATAATTGAGGCCTCCTCCAACCCCTACAGCCTCGCCCAAGCCTCCGGGTGTAATAACACAAACGCAAAGCAAAACCACAAGCCCCTAGGCTGTAACATAACCACAAGCCGCATGGCCATAACTCATTATCATAGCTCGAGCCTCCAGGGCTATCATGAGCTGTACTTGCAACTCAGGCTCCTTCCCATATCTCGGCCGAGGGAGCTCCTGCCTCTCTGGCTGCTGGCAGAGCACTGCCAGCCTGGCTTCAGCCCTGGGCTTTATAAGGGCCAGGCCCTGCCCCCTACAGGCAGCTGGCTCCCCTTAGTTGCTCCGGCAACCCACAGCTGTGCTCAATTAGCTCTGCCAGGGCTCTCTCCCTGGCAGTTTCTCCTCTCTAGGAGCAGGCACTAAGGTGCCCTGCGACAGGGTGTTCATTATACCAGAGTTAGTCAAGTTGCTGCATCATAATAATGAAAAAAATCAGTTCCTGCTGTTGCCACTATTAAAAGTTGGGGTTTGTAATGAATAGGAAAAAAAATTGATCACTTAGGAAACAAGTCAAATATTCTGAAGAACGACTTGTCCTTTACTCTAAAGCCCCTTTAAATTCAATGTCAATTTTCCAACATGTGATAAACATATCCTTTAATAAGATCTTTTATATCTAATATCTTTTAATTAGGTGACTTTCTTTGCAAATCTGGGTCAGGACTAAAACCTTCTAACATTGTATCTTACTCTTTTTTCCCTTTTGTTAGAATTATCAAATATGCCATATAGTTTAAGTATTTTATGAAGTAAACCAAACATAACTGCAATTAATGTAAACTGCTCTCACTGTTTTATAACCAAGCACGTTTTCTCAAATTAAATTCTAAATATCCAGATATATAGCCCTTCATTTCTTTCAAAAGCACATAAATAACTCTGCCATTTACAGAGGTGCTGGAATGAAATGAACATGACAGTTTAGCTATGCAAGGCAGGGCTCTGGGAGCATGCACTGTATGCACTTGTTCAGTTCTTAGTGGTGCACATAGCAGATAACATTAAAAGATCCTCAACTAGCTTCTACTTTTGTAAGCACAATTTATTACTTAATAATATGGCTCATAATTTTCCATTTGCAAATGATTCTAGGCACACATATGTCAAACATAAGTTATCTGGTAGTTACTTAATTTTGATAATTAGCCTCCAATAAGTAAAAAATTACTCAATGCTAGAAAGAAAATACTTGACTTCACTGTTAGTACAATTTACACTGGTGTAAGTCTTTTCTTGTAAATGTTGGTGACAATCCTAAAGAACTCAAGGTTTTACAAGAACAATAGGAATCCTTTTCCATTTCATAAGTATGGGCTTAATGAAGAGTGTTTGCTAATTAGCATGAATATTGGTAGTGAGGGAAGGAGAATACCACAGCCCTTCTTTGAAAGGGAAGTTGCTATGTAAGTCATAGAAATGAGCCACTGGCCTCGGACCCAGCATTAAAGATCCAATTCTTGAGCTGTAGCAAGGACTGTGGCAGGGTTCCTCATCCCAGGGCTGTCAAAAACCACAGGAACATCTGCTGAAGATGTCTGTGATGTCATTTAAACTAGTGTGTGATGTCCTCAGTTGGTGGTGTGAGTATCTCCCCGCTCCCTGGGTCAGGCATCCTGACTCGCCTGCCACAACTTGATGGAAATGTAATTGAAGGAGGTGTTCAGTGGTGTTCCCACTCTCTCCCGGAGACAGTAATACTCACTGGATCAGTACAGCTGGTCTTGGGGCTCCACCTCCCCTACACCCCAGTCCACTCGTCAACCATATGGGCCATCATGCCATTGTTCCCAATTACTGGCTCTGGCCTCTTATGGCTTCCAGTCTGGCATCGACCCCATCAGCCTCAATGGGAAGTGCAGGCTTGTAGTTTCAGCCTGGCACTTGTCCCTAATCCTTGACTCTGCTCCATCCCTTCACCGGGCCTGAAACTGCCGTGCCCTCCATGAGTTCGAGGACAGCTGAAACAATCCAGAGCTCACAGGACGGCAACAGAGCCCAAAAGCCTTTCTTGGGGAACTGTGCATGGGAAGCCCGTTCTGTCTCCTACACTGCTCCCGCCCACCTGCAGCAGGTCAGCATTTTGGGGAACCCATGCTGACCGGGATGCACCCCGGCAAGCTCATCATATTGCCCCATTCATTCACCCTTGTACCTGGCTTCTGCCAGGGCTTTTAAATCTCCCACGGCACCAGTTGCAGCTGACATCATCAGCTGGCCACTGCCCAGTCTGATTGACAGGCACTTGAAAAACTGGCTCAGCACTGACTCACGTGGCTCCAGCCCTAGCTCCCTCCCAGGTAAGTTCCCAATGGTGCTGGGGTCCTCGGGTCTGCCTTCAGGAGCGTTGGGGTCTGTTCCCGATACCTCCGACCCCTGTGAGTGGCCCCAGCTGCCACACAGAGGTTCTCAACCTTTTTAAAACCATTTGTAAACATCAAGCCAGTCCCGACCCAGCTCCCCTCACTCCCAACCTGCTGCCCTCTGCCCCTAAGTCCCAGCCTCCCAGTGTGTGGGAGAAGGGGTGGGTGTGTGGGGTAGAGGGTGTGTGTGTGTGTGTGGAACATGGGGGACCCCGAGCAGCCCCTCACAGGCTGGAACTCTGCTGGCCTGCAAGGGAAAAGCCAGGGTTTCCCACATTTTTTTCTCCTTTAAGGGAGAATCAATTTTAAAGTTTGTTTGTGACCTTTTCATATATTCTTGCAACCCAGTTTTGGGTCACAACCCACAGGTTGAGAAATGCTGGTTTAGAGGATAAGAATCAAAATGGAAATCTCTTGGCTACACCCTAAAAAAAAAGTACTTAAGAGGGACAGCTGGATACTCTGTGTAAGTAGTTAAAATAAGATTTGTGAGGTTGCTTCCTTGAGGCCAGAGTTCTAGGCCTGTTATGGGGAGGAGGACTCGTGCTTCAGACGCAGAAGACGGTTTTATTTCACAATAACAAGGATATCCTATTAGCAATTTTTTCTCTAATCCCCTAATATGTTATTTACCCATCTCCACTGTAGATTCCAGTAGCATCAATAGATTGCCCAAGAATTGAGCTATTCCTTTTGCTTTCATTATACTTCCCCCACCCTTGATAGAGATTGGCAAGCAGGTCACAGTTTCAAACTTGCAAGTCTTTTCCCCTTTGTTTGCATTATTGAACATAACTGTAGGCTCTTGCTCTAAACAAATTAAATCTACTTTATCCAAGGATCACTCACTAAGGACACATATTATCATGCTTTGGCCTGGCAGTCAAAACAATTCACACACTTGAGAGCCCTCCCAAAAACAATGGCTATTTCAACCATCTCCAATCAAAGAGCCATAAGGAGGAGGAGGGATGGGCATTCTTCCAGGGAACTGAAAGGTCACTCTGCTTTGGGAATCTGCCCATGCATCAATCTGGGGCAGCATGAACTGAAAATGCGCGTGGAGCTGGATATCTGGAGTTTGGTTTGCATTCAGGGAGTGTTACATTTAGAATCATTTGCATTCATATACAGCACTATTTTAGAAAAGGCCTAAAACCCACAAAAATAACAAGGCAAAAGGGGATAAAGATGTGCACTGCATGGTGTTCTAATGAATATTCAGCTAACCCTAGTTTGTAGGCAAATGTCAGTTTCTATAGTCTATCAAAACTTGGCCCAGAGTTTAGATTGCAGATGTATCCAGTCCAGTAGATGAACTATGATGACTTTTTTAATGCAGAAAGTAGGTCCCATTGCCCATTTATGAAATATACATAAAATGGAAGCAGCTAAAAAGCAGGGAACGGGGCAGTTAAAAAGCAAACAGAGGATACATTTCTGTGAGCTGGCAAAGGAGACTGATACAGGATGTACGTGAAAATAAGGACAAAAGACTAAAGTAAAACCAGAAAGAAGTTTATAAGAACTAGGACTGAAATCCTGGCCCTAGTGAACTCCGTGGGAGTTTTGCCACACTATGGGCATGTCTACATGAGATGCTTAATGCTAATTGGACTAATTCTACTGTGCATTATCCTGGCTGGCAAAAACCACGCTAATATGCTCATTAATGAACATTAATCACAGCTCATTAATCACGGCTCATTAATGAAATGTAGACACACCCTATGGTTCTCAGTTTAGCAAAGAAAATCTGAAGTAAAAGAACTCTGCTGAGGGATGTAAAGTGGTAAGTGCTCAGAGAAAATGTAAAGATATTCCAGAGCTATTTTAAAAAAAGAAGTTGAGAGATAAGAGGAACAGAAGTAAACCAAAGCAAAGGTGTGTTATCCTATAAGCTTAAGGCTACTTGTAATAGGTTAACATGAAGGTTGCACCTCCATTATATGTGGCAGCAGGGTAAGCAGTGGTGCTGTGGCACTGTTGGCACAACCACTGCTCACTCCTCTGCCACCAAATGCCATGCTGTACAGGGCCCCATAACCCAAATTCTTAAGCAAGCCCCACCCCCTCTTTGCCTTGCCCTCCAATGTGTATGACAGTAGAAATTAAAAACTGCATTGATTACCTTATGTCTGTTAGACTACGGCAGTTCTGAAGGAAATCGGCCATGTGCATCTCCCTTTGTCTGAGGTACTGTCCAGACACTTACTACATTAGAATGCTTAGATAATTAGTTATAGCAAGGTAAACCACAGGAATTAAAATAGGAGGAAGGTTGACCTTCTCTTGTTAAAAATGTATCTACTGACTTACTGGTAGAACTTTGGTACAAATTGGGTGTGTCTAGACGAGATGCTTTCTACACAATAGCTCATTACTACTGTGCAGTAGCATTGCCGGGCATGAACCATGCTGCAACATTGCCGTGCAGTAGTAACAAGCTACTGCACATTAAGTATCACCAGGCAACTGTGCCAGCATGCTACTATGCAATAATGCCAGTTACTGTGCAGTCATGTGGTATTTTGGTTATACAAGTACTAAATGACTGTGTACTAATAAAACTGCTCAGTGGCCATCTGGTGTAGATGCACCCATGGATGGGAATGCATTAATACTTTCTAAAAAGGCAGAGGGGGGTGTGTGTGTATGTGTGAGACTTTAATTTTGCAGAAGGTAGCCACAAAATCCAGGTGCAGAAGACAGGAAATCAGAGGAAGACTTTGTACCAAAATATAAATGCTATTGCTATAATTCTAGTAATGATGTTGTTTTATTATTTATAAATATAATTATTTCAATTAGTAATACTATAAAAGTAATGTTAAACATTGGATATTGATCTTCAGAGTTAGCCATAAGACCTTTAAGCATTCGGAGTAGATGGGCTCTGTTTACACAGGCAAAATGTAGGGACATAACAGTGTGCCTCTGACCATTATTCATATTGCCATGCCTATCAAACTTAACATGGGCCACTGGACTACAAGATGTTTCATAGTCATGGCCTCTGTCCATTTCATTGCTAAGATATTTGCCACAGAAAAGGAAAGGGTGGAACACAGCTTCTGTATTATCAACCTAGAACCTTTTCTTAGAGCAGATGTACTCTTTTTTTAGTGACTTTTTCTTTTCCATAAACACATCTATGGAAGGGAAGAATTTATACACAAGAATCAAATAACTTTAGGGGAGGAACATTGTAACAAGACTATAACCTGAAAAATCAATATGTTTTTATATTAAAAATTAGAGTGTCTGGAGTATTCCACTATCTTAAGACACCTTTTTTTGCTGATGGAAAGATAAATAGAATCTACATAATTCTTTTCGTGCAAACATGCAGTATATATGATATTGATGATAAATATATTATATGACATCTCTGCCATAGATTTGTGACTTATCAGGTATGAATTGATTACTATGTTATTCATCAATTCTTTTGTATTCCTTATCTAATGCTTTTGTTACATACAATATTGAACAGCTTTTTAAAAATTGTGTTTTTATTGATTTAATGTATCTCTAAAGTGTCATGTTATGGAAAAAGGATTATATTTTATGAAATTAGCATGATTTGGCTGATTGGGTGGGAAAGAATTTTCTGGCATCCACCAAACCTTTTCCTGTATATTTAATAAGACTATTTACTGGAATTTGTACCAGAAGAAAAACATGCCGAGTGAGTAGATAGATGGCTGGGAGGGTGCACTGTAAAAATCAGGAAGGTTTTTTTTCCTTCTGATTTCACAGGGCTAAGCTCAATAATGAAAAAAAAAGGGAGAGAAACTATCCATATAGAACTCAGGATTTTGACTGTAAAGAGAACCTATTTTTAACATGTTACCCTCTGAGAAATATACCTGTTTTTTTCTGGTGCTTACTTTACTTGTTTTCTGGTCTGATATGTCTCCAGTAAAGCTACTGGATAGACACCCTTTGATTACTGATTATGTCATATCAAGCTATTATAAACAAAATATGTTACAATTTAGAAACAAGCACAGTATTTTAACACTGAAAATGACTAACAAACTGCCAAAAGATGCAGTCAATGCTTCATTGCCTTAAGTCTTCAAATCATAACTGGAGGACTTAGGTAAACACTGGCAGACTCAAAACAGAAATAACTTGATGAAGTACAAGATCTCTCACTAGAGGATCTAAAATAATTTAGCAGTAATAGCAGTAAGTGTGTGATGGAATAATATGAAAAAAATTAAGGAAATGGGCTGTTGCAAAATATGGATGTAGATGTAGGTTCATCACATTTTGGCGGTAGTAGGAACAGTGCTTATGGTTTAGAAAGTTTGGAAAAACTGTAATTAATTTAGACTTGAGAAGAGAATGCTGACAGATGACTTGATAGGATAATTTATTTGCTGGCTTCTCAGAACAGGATAAGAAATAGCATTTATAAGAATATAAGAGGTGCCATACTGGTTCAGACCAATAGTCCAACTTGATCAATAGCCTGCCTTTGACAGTGGCAGAAGTCTATGCTATACAGGATATCTCTAGACCAGGGGTGTCCAACCTTTTTGAATGTGGGGCCGGATCACTAACTTTTTATCACCCAGTGGGCCGGCGAGCCATATTCAAAGACCTCACAGGAAGTGGTATCACATCAGGAAGTGATGTCACGTGAACTTTGACACCAATGAAGTTGCAGGAAGTGACCATGAAATGGGTGTGGAAATGTGGTTTAAAATCCAAAATAAAAACAATATAAAAGCAAGAATGAAATAATACCAAACACTTGACTAAAATAAACACTTTTGCGTCTACTCGCTTCTCAATGAATGAAAGAAGCAGAATGCAAGTTGACAGATCAAATATGTAAAAGATATCAGCCAGAGTGGAAACTAATCAAAGCAACAAAATATGGGCATTTTTTAGAATAATCTTCATGAAGATTTACTTTTATTGAATTAATAACTTGTTAGTAACACATCTTTAACAAGTAGTAACAACTTGAACCCCCAATTCTGCACAAAGAGAAACAGAAGAAAACACAATCCAAACACTGGACAGTATTTTTACAAACATTTTTACCTGCTCCAAATTTACCTTGAAGCCCAGATTGTTCATGCTCTATTCTTGAGCATATTGTTCAGTCTTAAAGGAGCATACAGCACAGCTACAGGGGGCTCAGCCACAGCTTTCCCTCCCTGGTGCAACCCGGCCAGCCCATCACATTCCCTATCAAGCAGTGGCTTCCCTACATGCTGCTGCACTTTCCCCCTACCTGTGCCAGCTGGTCCCAAAAGGCAGGAGGCTTCACCGCCGCTTCTGCTGGCCAGTGCCAACCCAGCCGGGCATCCCCAGCAGCACGTGGGAAGCCAGCTTCAGCCACATGCTGCCCCACCCAGCCAGGTTGGCACCGGCCAGGAAAAGCAGCATGCAGCTGAAGCTGGCTTCCCACATGCTGCTGGGGATAGGAGGAGGCTGGCCAGGTCGGCACCAGCCAGCAGAAGCGGCAGCAGAGCCATGTGCCACTCGGGACTGACCGGTGCAGGCAGGGGAAAATGTAGCTGAGCCCCTGCTGCTCTGGCCAGGCTCATCCCGTTCTGAGTGGCACATGGCTCTGCTGCCACTTCTGCCGGCCGGTGCAGACCCAGCTGGGCTCCTCCTGTCCCTGATAGCATGTGAGAAGCCAGTTTCAGCTGCATGCCACTTTTCCTGGACGGTGCTCACCCGGCTGGGTCTGTCCTATCTGGAGCAGCATGCGGCTGAAGCTGGCTTCCCACGTGCTGCTGGGGATGGGAGGAGCCGGGCTGGGTCTGCACCGGCCAGCAGAAGCAGTGGCAGAGCCATGTGCTGCTCGGGACAGGACGAGCCCAGTTGGAGCGGCAGGGGCTCAGCTGCATTTTCCTCCTGCCTGCACCGGTAAGTCCTGAGCAGCACACGGCTCCATCGCAGCTCCTGCTGGCTGGTGCTGACCTGGCCGGCCTCCTTCCATCCCCAGCATCATGTGGGAATCTGGCTTCAGCTGCATGCTGCTCTAGATGGAACAGACCCACCCGGATCGGCACCAGCCAGCAGAGGCAGCGGCGGAGCCGTGTGCCACTCGGGACTGACCAGCGCAGGTAGGGAAAAGTGCAGCTGAACCCCTGCTGCTCCAGCTGAGCTCATCCTGTCCCAAGGGGCACATGGCTACTCTTCTTCCCACACGCACCACGTCAGCAATGTCAAGCTGACGTGGTACGTCTGGGAACCTTGTCCCTTCCCCAGCCCTTCAGCAGCCATTAGGAAGCTGCTAAGGGGCTGGGGGAGGGACTAGGGGTGGGAACAAAAGTAAACTGTGTTTACTTTTGTTTTCTGTTGCAGCACTGCAGGCCACAGAAAATGCCTTGGCGGGCCACACATCGGCCCGCTGGCCGTATGTTGGACAAGCCTGCTCTAGACTGATCTATCCTCTATTTAACACCTTCTCCAGCATCCACCATTTATTGGTTTAGAGATGTCAGAGGAAACATCTCCAAACCTTCTGGTCAAGAGCCATGAATACATCTATCATCCTTGAATGTATCCAGTCCCTTTTTCAGCTTGGTTATCCCATCTATCTCCACTGCCTCCTTGTAACAAGAGAAATTGTAAACGAGATATTGTAACAAGAGAAATTCATGGATGGATATGAGGAAGAATTTTCAAACTATGAGTGATACCACTAACACTGGCCACATACCAGTATTACATTTCTATTGGGAGTATTTCCATTCTCCCAGTAGAAATGACAAACATACAAGCATTTGTCCAATTTCTCCCAAGGGAAGCATGTCTCTTCCAGGAGAAGAACTTCCAGGTAACAACCTGAAGGATTTTTCCTGCAAGACAGTTTCTCTCACAAAAACTAATCCTTGTATGCTCCGCTCATGGTGTGGTTTGGGAGGTAAATTCCAGTTCTCTTTGTCTATGATTCTATGATCAACTTCCAATTTTAAAATGTCTTTTTAATCCTCAGAAAGTGAGAGAGAGAGAAAACTAGTGTCAGTGGATTATTGTTAATCTGGATGATCATTCTTAACCTGACCTTTATTTCTCTGATTTTTTAAGATAATATCACTGAGGCATAGCTTGCTCGCATTTCCATTCACAAGTTACTTTTATGGGTACATTGGGTGGCCAATTCAGGGGCAGTGGTTCTATGTTAGAGATACTTTTTTCTTGATATTAGAGATATCATCAGGGTAGCTGCTGCAGCAATGCAGAATGCTGAATAAATGCAAGCAGTTTTTTATTCTGGCATGCAGCCAAGCTGCCAGAGCTGCTTCAATAATAGAAAGTGATAAAACTGACAAAATTTAGAAAATGATTTAAGAGTGTCAACAGAACCAATGCTAACAATAATTAACTGTACACAAATGCAGCTGCATCATAAGACTTTGAGGTGTTTCTTATCCTTACTTTGTTTGTTCCTGATTACAGAAGGAAGCTTTTTATGTGCCAGTCATCTTTATTCTTTGTTCTGAAGTAATTTTCCACACATAAATGATGGTACGTAAGCTATTCATGTTAACACTTAGTGGAAAGAATTTAATTTAAATTACTTAATTTCAGATTTTTTTTTAAATCCTTTTGTTTCTTCTTGTCAATGAACCGATGAAATGTTCTGATTTTTTTTTAATGGAAGATAGTGGAAAGTATCTCAGTTCTTCATTATGAAATCATCACATGCTTTTTCTCTGGACAGTTCTTTAAATACTACTAGTCATTTCCCAGAGTCAAACCCTAAAACAGCCTTTCAGAGTTTCTATGAAAAAAAATGTTACTAGAACTACAGTTGGTCATTTGTTAAGTGATTCTCAACTTAGAAATATTCTAAAGGAAAGGATTTCTTCTAAGTTTCTGGTTCATTGCTAGGTTGATAACTCCATAAAGGAAGAACAGTATACTTTTAAAAAGCTTTGAAAAGCCTGCAACTACTTCTTTCCCTAACAACTACTGACCGCAGAACTAAGTCCCAGTGGAACAATGAAACTATCCACTGATGACATCTTGGTTGTCTGCCGGAAGAATAGACACATTGTTCTGTTCATGTCATATTTTCTCACTTACAACATACCCCATAATAAGATATACACCTTGTTTCAGAAAGGCAAAATGAGAAAAAGATCTTTCCTTATCATAAGTAACTAAATAGCTTCAGCTAGGAGGCCAAGCCTGCTCCTTGTTCTGTTCCCTGAGGATCAAGTGCAGATTTACTTTGGCTTCTGATTGGCAAAAGCTTAAGCATCAGAACCTGTTATTACCATATTTCCTTGTTTAGAATGCACACTCCAATTTCCAGCACCTGGTTTTTGGACAAAAGGTGAAGTTTAATGGAAGGAAATATAGTACCTATGACAAATACTCAGTGCTACATTGATGGGTACCAATCTGAGAACCTTTATCGAGATCTACCAGCAACCAAGGGTTTACCCAGGGGCAGATCCAGAGGGCGTGCAATGTGCTGCTAGGCCCTGCTTTTGAACAGGACCATGATGCTGGAGCCGCTGGGGACTTTAAAAAGGTCACCAAAGCAGAAAAGACCTGCCCCCCCTTTTATGCTTAGAGACAGGTCCTCTCCCCTTCCATGCCCTCCTCTTCCTGTCACTGCTGCTTTCCCCACTATCCCAGGGGAAGGAGGAATCGTCAGAGCTGCTCCTGCCTGCTTCAGCTGGGCTGAGGGCTGGGCTTACTTAGAGCAATGACAGTGGCAGTGGCTTCCTGCACCTGCTTCTAGGGGGACTGGGCAGTTTGGGGGGACCCACTCCCTCCACTTTGCAGCTACAAGTGTTCCCAGCTGAGCCCAGCCTCAGTGCAGCCCAGCTGGAGTAAACAGGAGCAGCTTTGAAGCTTCCCCTGCCCCCAGGACAGTCAGGAAAGCAGCTGTATCTGGAGGAGGACAGGACAGAAGGGGGAGAAAGGAGACATGCCTATGAGCATGGAAGGGAAGGTGAGGATTCTTATCTGCTTTGGGCTTTTTAAAAGTCTCCAGATGTTCCCACAGCGTGGTCTGCCTGAACTGGAGGTTTGTGGGGGAAGAGGCTGGGAGCAGGATTGCAGCCACCCATGCAGTATATGTGGCTGCTCTCACACCTCATTTTGCCAAATCCTGGATCCACCCCTGGGAGCACCGGAACTGGTGTGGCTGAAGATGAGTGGCGTAACTAGGATGGGATAACTGGGGCAGCTGCCCTAGCTGTCAATCTGAGAGAAGGACAAAAAAATGGCTGCTGCTGCAGCTGTGCGGTTATGATCACAGCAGTGGCAGCAACAATGGGAAATTGCTCCTGCTTCTGTGTGGGGTGGATACGTCATTCCACCTCTGCGGAGTCCCAGTATTGTATAACTTTTTTATTTCACATGTAAGAGTGTCAGAACAGGCTTTAGAGAATCTTCTCCCCTGTGAAATGCTTTGGAGGTAGATAGTAAGGCAGGGGCGGACAATTATTTTGGGCAGAGGGCCGCTTACTGAGTTTTGGCATGCCACCGAGGCATGCCAGGGGCAGATACATATTAATTTTCTAAATTTTTTAGGAGCCCCCCGTGCTGGCTAGAATGGCTTGGTGGGCTGCATCCAGCCTCCGGGCTGCATTTTGCCCACCCCTGTAGTAAAGGCTGGTAATTAGCACTATGATATGAGTTGCTGATGATAGTGAAAATCACTACTGGTGATCACTGTATTTCTATTATTTTCAATACATTTTGTTCACGCTATTTTTTGTCTGTCTTCCTTTTAATGTTCCTGGACTCTTTCAACCCATTTCTTTGTGCCCTTACAGAAGTTGAGCTGCTCCTTCAATAGCTGTTCAGCCATTTTCAATCTCACGTCCTATTCATACAAAAATGAAGGTAGAAGTTGTTTGCATAGGAGGTTGGCCAGAAGGCCACAAGACACTGTTAAAAGACAGAAAGGCACATGAAGCACAAAGAAATTGCTTCTTTTTCCCATGAGGGGTTCTTCCTCTTTCCCTAGACCAGCTGCTGCCCTGTGCAGCTGTCTGGCTGCTGTGCATTTTGCTGTACAGAGTACATTTTAAATTTTTTTTTTCTCTTGTGCTGTCATTCCCCCCTGCATTCATGTCTCATTTCTGCTTTGTATTGCTTCTTACCTTGTCACCAGATCTTTGTGCTCTGCTTCTTTCTTCTCTTTTGTCTCCTCTGTGTCCCTTCTAGTTAACCTAATCATGTTGGGGTTTGAATCAGGTATACAAAGCCATAATGTCTGAGTAGGTTTGGAATTTGGCAGGACATTAGCATGGCTTTGTCTTATAATGTCTATCCTCTGCTCTTAGAATTGTTAATTATACATGGCATAATCCATGGTAAAGAAATTTTGCATACAAATAATACAAATTACAAGTAATAATAGGCAGGGTATCCTTGTATTCTTTAGTCTGCTTCCTTTCCTGTCTAGGTTCTCTAAGCTAAGAAGGTGCTACCTGTACTTTTTGTGCCCAGGTCCAAGCTCAGGGCGTAGCTCCATGCAGAGTTGTACTGGATGAATATAAGATGCAATTTCAAACGGCCTTAGTTAAACTGGTGGATGCTTCTATTTTGGTTTAACATAAAATGGGCACTGCCATAGTGGATCAGACCAAAAGGTCCATCTAGCCTACTGCCTTGCATTAACAGTTGTGAATAGAGGATACTTAGGATAAGTTTATAAGAAACATGGCATTGGTAAAGTGATATGTCCCCTGTCTCACACTCCTAGTTACCAGCAGTCATTAGTTTAGGGGTGTCCTGAGCTTAAATCACGTTTATTTTGGTTAGTTTAAATTGATTCCAAATGGATTTAAGCAAAATACAAGTAAATCACTCTTAAATTGGAATGAGTGTCCATATAAATTTGTGCTAGTTTAATCATACTATGCTAATGTATACATGGATGAGGCCATGGCTCAGAAACATTTATGTATAATAATACTATCCATACAAACAGTTTGTAATTAGGAGCAAAATACAGTTAAAAACTCCATAAACATTCCTAGAGAAATTAAGTGGTAGTTTCTTAGTTTTCTAATGGTTTTAAGGGTCACACAGATGTGCACAAACATAAAGCCTTGTTCCACAGCTGAGTCATGTGTTGTGCTAGTCACGTAAAATATACTTTTTCTTTGTTAGCCAAGCTTGCAAAGACTGAGCTCAGCATTACTGCATTTGCCTCTATCTGTAAGATGATATCCTTTGAGTGCTGCATCCAATCCATTCCAAAACAGCTGGAAATGTTCTAGGCCTCCGTGGCCAGAACCCTACTGATTTGGGGGAAAGTCAGAAAAACAGAGGAGGGGAAATGGGACACACGTGTTTAGTCATTTGCCATCTGTTTAGCTGAGCCACAGCTCCAAGCGCTCTGCAATTACCTATGGATCAAACAACCAGTTTGTGACATACCATTAATGACTTCCAACAAAACAACACCTCAGGGGCCAGAAGGCGGGGTGGAAATATATCCTGGGGTGCCGTTTACTAACAAAAAATGATCTTCACCATAAAAAGGTGGGAGACCACTGATCTAGGCATAGCTATCCCTGTATTCTACTATGGGTATTTCCCATGCTTCTGGGCTTGGCTGGTTCCCTTCCCCCCTGCTTTTCTGCTACATGTGTCAGAGTGTTTTTAAACCTCCCTCAGAGGCATTGAGTGTTAGCTACAGCCAAGGCTGAGGATTTTGACTGGGGTGTACCATTGCTTCTACTGGGACCAAAGCTGGTGGTTCCTTGCCCCTTCACTCAGGGTTAGACCAATCGCCAGATTTGGAGTCATGGAGTCAGGAAGAAATTTTACCCCCATAGTCAAATTGGTATGGACTGGGTGGGAGAGGGGGTTGCCTTTCTCTGTAGTGGAGGCTGCGGTCCTCTACCCAGGTCCTCTCAAGCATATACTGACAACTTTTTATAGAAACAGGGTATTGGCTGCCATGGTTCCCTAGCTTTACCTGTGGCAGATTTGGGTATTAGGTCTATATTGTGCAGAGTTTAGATTATGGTTTGTATGGGATAGTTTGGATAGGGATGACCCTGCCTCAGGCAGGGGGTTGGACTAAAGGATCTCTAGAGGTCCCTTTCAGCCCTACTTCTCTATGATTCTATGACCCTAATGAATAGAATGGAAAAGAAACAGGAGGGATTCAAGGAGCCCCTGTGGTACACAGTAGGTTTGGGCTACAGAAGCAACCAAGTGCATAGCCCCCTGTTTAGATATCATAAGAGGATGCAAAATACTATCATTCAGGAAAATGCTTAAGCACTCACACTTTACGCATGTGTATAAGTCACGTTGATTCCACTGGGACTTAAACATATGCTTAACTTTAAACATGTGCTTTTGTGCTTTCCTGAATAGGAATAGGGCATATGTTTAAAGTTATGTGGGTGTTTAAATGCTTGGCTGAATGGGGGCTTAAATCAGAAGCCACTCTATTGAAGTCAGTAGAGTGACATGTTGGTGGGGAGAGAGAGAAATAAGAGTAGAATTGAGCCGTGGCTCCCGTGTCTAATGTTCCATTGGAGAGGGCGTCTAATTCTATTAGTGTTAGCAAAAGCTTTGATATTTACAAAGCACAATTTCAACATTGCTTAGTATACAAGACCATCATTAAGCAACTTCTCTGCTGAAACTTCACAGAAATATCTCCTTTCATACTTCTTAAAAACTGGTATAAATGCTGAGCCGCTTCTGACTTAACCTCTATGTAAATGAGCAGAAAGGCAGGCCCACGTGTACAACAGCACATGATTGTTATGAGATCACCTCTCTTAAGGAACCGATCTTGTTGATTTCCTAAGCAAAAGTGATTTTGCTGGATATTCCATACTTCTCCCTGCTTTTTTATAGCAATAAGCATAAAGCCCTGAAGTTCACGTATCATTATGCAACTTTATTGAAGCCACAAAAATCCTTTGTCCAATGCTATTCTTTGCTTTCTTCCAGGAAATTTTGAATACTCTCTATTGTATATTAATAATGTTTTGTTGCAGCCTTCCTGCAGCAGTTCCACAGCATTGCTGTGGTTGTGTTTCACAAGCACTTAAAGCCCAGAGCAACCATTTTTGCAGGGGGAAAAAAAGAGAAAGAGAGAATATGTGGCTGTGGGTCAAGTGCTATTGAAAATCACAGTCTCCCTACTACGGAGGGAGTGATTCAAATGGGCAGGAAACTTCTGCAAGCCTGAAATGCTAAGGTAATAAACATCTTACTAAGTACATTTTAGAAATGTAAATAATTGAAAAATCAATACTGCATACTGGTAAATAACCTTGTCTCACAGTTTGACTTTTTCTAATTCTGGAATATTACTATTTAATCCAACGTGCCAGGAATTAGTAATAAAACTGCTTGTTCTCGTCTGATGGAAAACTTAGCTTGTGTATTAAAGCTACAAGATCATTTATGTGAAAGCCACTACCTCTTTTCAAGACATTTCAGTAACACCAAGTAAAGAGCAACCATCCTTTTGGCTTTATGCCTTATTAAGAATACCAGAAAATATTCCTGTGGTGAGTCTTCTGAAGATTTTTTTATGTATACATCAGGCAGTACAATCCATGGTACCAGATTCCAGTCTTCATCGTGGCATTATCTCAGTAAGTGACATTGTGCCTCAGTTTTTCCATGTTTCGAATGTGGTTAAGGCTACCCACTTTGAAGTACTTTGAGATAAATGCCAGTAATATTTCATTATTAGTTATATACTAGGAATATCATTAGATAATTTGTAGCTACACCAATGGCACGGAGCATTTGATGACTGCATATAGTAACTATTACTTTACCTTCTGTACCAGTATGCAATTGGTGCATTTAGTTATTGGGAATCTCATAATTTATGAAAAGTCCCCTTTTTGTTTTTGTACTCCCCAAGAAAAGAGAAATGTTGAGCCTTTTCCTTCATCATTCATACTAATGGATTAAAATCGAATTCCATTATGTGTTCCACAGGGAAATTACATGATTGTTTCTACATCAGTAATGGAACAATGAATAACATTAATGTTAGCATCATGTCTTTCCTTCCTTACATTTCAAACACTTTAAATGTTATTGTTCTTGGGAAGAAAAGAATGGACACTAAGGGTAAAAATCTGTTCTCATATCCCCTGCATGAATTGTTCCTGAAGCACAGGGAGCCACATCCTTTGCCTGCATAATTCTGTTACCAGTATTTCAGTGGGTTTGCACCAGAAGTGAAGTGCTCCTAAGACCTGCAATAATGAATCAGACGAAAGGGGTCAGATTCTGCTCTGAATTAAGTGGCAGAATCTTGATTAGTGTAAATGGACTTAGCTCCATTGTGGTCAATTATTTTTAAAGATGTCCTATTGTGGCAGATGCAAAGCTCAGCTCATGAAAACAGACTGCCTAATAATTTAGTTTCTGCACATGTGAGGTTGTTTTCAACTGGCAGAATGCCAAGTAGTGCAAAGTTAAGGTTTATAGGATAGTGCTCATAGTTTATTACAGCTGAGCCTTCACCAATTTTGCAGTCGGGTGGAGGCTTTGTGTTAACACGCCTCCTAACTTTTGGCATATCTGCACTAAATTCTCTGGAAAAAAATGTAAATTATGTGGCACATTGAAAGTACTTCAGGCAATTAAAAAATGGCAAGTTCTACTGAATTCAACCTGATAATATAATTTTCTTAAGTTTTGCAATCTTAACATCAAGAATAAATTCTAGCTTTGAATGCTTTTCCCAGGCACTTCATGGTAGGATGAAATTCCCATACTGCCACATGACTTATTACTAGGGACCACTGCAATTCAGGTTCAGGCAGGGGAAAAGCAGGCTCCCTGCAGGCTTGCCAGAGCCAATTTCAGGCATTTTTCAGGGCAGGTTCTCCCTGATTGGCTGAGGGAGTCCACCATGAGGTTGTGTATGCCTTGACCAGAGCAAATGTAGTCTCTCTCCTTGCCAGACTGCTTTCAGTAGTCTTTTTGAATATCGAAGACATGGTGGTTTGTTGTTTGCTCTGTCCTTCAGCTTCTGAAGCAGTCTTTCTTGCAGCAGTTTCTTGTCCAGCGTACTTCTGACTTTAAATGGCAATCAATATTATCGAGTCCTGCTCTGTCCCACCACACAGAAAAGGGAAGGGGGAAATTCCCCTCCCTTCCCTTGTGGCAGCAAAGCAAAGCAGCACTTTGGAAACCCATGCCAGTTGGGGGGAAGCCCCTGTGGCAGGGGCACATAGGCAGTGAAAGCCCGGGCTAACAGGGCTTAGCTCCCCACCCCTCCAAACACCGGGTAGCGGTGGCAGCACAGAGCATCGCAGGGCAGCCTGGGTGCAGGCTCTGGGTAGCTGCAGCAGGGGGGGAGGGGTATGCACAGACACAGACAAGCAGCTGGAGCCTGCATGCAGCCAGGAACTCAGCCCAACCCTGCCATGTGTGGAGCAGCACCCAGCAGTTAAGTGTGTAGGGGGGAGGGGGGATGGAGGAAGGGTGCATGGAGGAGCAGATTGAGGCCCTGTGTTGAGGGAGGAAGTGGAGCAGGGGCAGAGGCTGGCTGCACGGGGCCCCAGGGCAGGTTGTAGGAGGGTCAGAGCCTGGGCTCCTCATCCAAGGGCACAGGGGGCTCCTGCTGCTGTACGCACCCCTGGGGCAGGCATGGGGGGCACATGCCCCCCAGATCTGTGTGTGGTGTGGAGGCAGGCGGCCACTGTGGGTTAGGGCTCTGTGCCTTGCTGCCAGTGCCCCAGCAGCCACATCACACCTGCCTGGACAAGCTGCCCAGGCTCCAACCATCCCATGACCTGCCCTGGGGCCCTGTTCACCCCTGCCCTTGCCCTATTCCCTCCCTCACTGTGAGAGCCTCAATCTTCCCCACCATGCCCTTTCCCTTTCCCATGCCCCATCCCCTCTACACACTTAAATGCTGGGCAGTGGCTGTATGTATGTCTCTGTATGTGGGTGTGTGTGTAGAAGTACCTTTTCAGTTTAAGTTTTACTCAGCCCCCCCAAATAACATTTTCTCTTCCACTTATGAGCAAGCACCTGGCATACCCACAGCCCTAAGGCAGGGGATACTTACGTGCTCTGCTCTGGGCAGGGCTTTTAAACTCCCCACCAAAGCAGGGAATTAAACAGCCTGATTGGATGAGCCCCTGCACCTGTTCTCTGCACTTCAGGTAAGTTTTTTTTAAACTTTTTTCCCACTGTACCTCTCCCCCATGGTTTCAGGTTGTTTCTGGCCAAATCACAGTTTTCTGGAGCTTAGGGGGAAATGCAAAATTCAGCCTTTTCCCTGAAATCCCCTGAAGCCATGATCACACAGCAGGGAATCATAATAGGGTAGAGCAAATGGGGCATGGGGCCCTAAGCATTGGCACAGAACTCCAGCATTTGTTTGTTAAACTAAGACACAGAATCACATTTGAAAACAAAAAGAATCAAGCTTGAAGAATTTTTTTCTCTCTTCATGTTTTACTATTCTCATTGTTATGAAACAAATAAACCCCCTGTACTTTAGGCTTTGAAAATACAGTGTGTTATTTTTAAGGTGAAAGGCTAATCAAAAATAGAGAAGGCATTTGCCAGTAAATAGTTATTTCATTTTCAAATCTAGTTAGTTGGTTAAAAAACTTCAGGACATTTAATTAATTTGTTAAAGCACACTTGTACAAGTAAGGGTTAAAATAAAGTCAGCTGTTTTGTGGTGACTGTTAACAGATCCACAGGTGTCCAGCCATCAGTGTTAAAGGGGGCCTTATTTTACTTTTGTCCTGGATTCCACAATATGTAAGGCTAGCCTTGATGAGTGACCACTCAGCTATTCAGTTAGAATTATAGAAAATTAGGGTTGGAAGGGACCTCAGGAGGTCATCTAATCCAACCCCCTGCTCAAAGCAGGACCATCCCCAACTAGTTCATTCCAGCCAAGACTTTGTTGAGCCAGACCTTAAAAATCTCCAAGGATGGAGATTCTATCACCTCTCTAGGTAACCCATTCCACTGCTTCACCACCCTCCTAGTGAGCGCATTTTTCCTAATATCCAACCTAAACTTCCCTTGCTGCAACTTGAGGCCATTGCTATTTCTTCTGTCATGTGCCACCACTGAGAACAGTCTAGCTCCATCCTCTTTGGAATCATCCTTCAAGTAATTAAAAGCTGGTATCAAATCCCCCCTCAGTCTTCTCTTCTGCAAACTAAATAAGCCCAGTTCCGTCAGCCTCTACGCATAAGTCATATTCCCCAGCCCCTGAACCATTTTCACTGCCCTCCATTGGACTCTCTCCAACTTGTCCACATCCTTTCTATAGTGGGGGGCCCAAAACTGGACACAGTACTCTAGATGTGACCTCAGCAGTGCAAGAAAAAGGGGAATAATTATTTCCCTCGATCTGCTGACAATGCTCCTACTAAAGTAGCCCAGTATGCTGTTAGCCTTCTTGGCAACAAGGGCACATTGTTGGTTCATGTTCAACTTATTGTCTACTGTAACTTCCAGGTCCTTTTCTGCAGAGCTGCTGCTTAGCCAGTTGGTCCCAGTTGAACCTCATGGGAGCGTCCACACATGCAAGCACGTCCGCTTGCAGCAGCTTAAATAGAAGCAGTGCAAATTTGAGCCAGGCCTTTTTGCTTCAGCGCACATGCTTAGACATACAATTTGCTATGGAACAAATTGTGCCACCTGGGGCAAAATAACCCTGCCTGGTTCCTCCAGGATCTTCAGCCAGGGGGAGCTAGAGCCCGGGACCAGCACCTGTCCTGGCCCCAGCAGTATAAAAAACCACCCTGGCAAGTAGCTCAGGGCTACTAGCTCTCAGGAGCTTCTGGGGCCCAGCCAACTGGTACCTGGGGACACTACCCCTTATTCCAGCTGGACTGCTGAAGCAGCCCTGAGAGTTCCCTGCACCCTCTACCCACTGCAGCAGTCTGGCAGTGTGGGCTGCTGCCTGTCTGTGACCTGCTGTGCACCTGCCAGACTCAGATGGGAACTGCAGAGCCAGTAGAGGCATCTGCTCCTCTGGGCCAGCTGCCAGTGGACTGCAGTTGCAGGGTTGGCCTTTGTGCGGCACTACTGCCATTTGTGGCCCCTGCTCGGTCATCTGGGCAGCTATCACCCAGAAGATGTTCTGGGTGTGGTGGCCTGCTTTGAACTGTCAAAGCATGTCCTCCTGGCCCCACTTGTCCAGGAGGTCAGCCACAGCCAGCTGGGTCCAAGGTGCCAGCTCTGAGCAGGAAAGGTCCTGTCACTGGCCTCCTTAGCAGGAATTCTGGTGTTCCCTATTGGAAAACTGAAAAATACCTGATAAAAAAAATCCCCAAATCACTCTGTAAAATACCCCCAAATCCATGTTCCTCCACAAGTACCACCAAGATCTGGGAGATGGTATCCCACTCAGTTCTATTAAGGGGGTGACTGAACCCAGTCTCCACTCTGTTGCTCCACCAGCCTCTCGAGCATCAGGTATGTGGAGTTCCACTGAGTCTCCACATCCTGCAAGATTTTGTGCTGTGGGATGTTCAGCTCTGCTTGTTTGTCCTGCAGCATCTTGCCACCATTGATGCTCTGGTGAAAGTAGCCTGCCACCTTCCTGCATTTTTAAATGAGCTTGTTGGTGGTGCTGGCACTGTCACCAGCAGCCCTGTCCTCTTCCACGGTGTCCCTGACTATGAGGTGGAACTTGTGTGCCATACAGCGGATGCCAACAAAGTTGGCATCATAGACCACCTTGAGCATATTGGTCCCATTGTCGGTGACCATGAACCCATGGGTCAGCTTACCCTGCCCAACAAGCCACCCCTGCACCACCAGTTCAGGGCCTCCATGATCTCTGTTGCTGTGTGGGACTCATCTATCACCTCAGCTTTAAGGAGAGCCCACCGACAGCCTGACTGGTTGCACCAATGCCCTGTGAGGGAGAGGTAGGTGTGATCTGCACCCCGGCTGCTCCAGATGTCTGAGGTGAAGTGTAAGGCCTCTTGTGGACCTGCCTTGTGCAGTTCCTCCCTCAAGTACTCCCTGCATGCCTCATACAGGGAGGGCACCTCCATCCTACTGAAGGTGGTGTGTGTGGGCATTTGGTATGATGGGGTCATGAGCACCATGAGCTGCCTGAACCCTGGCAGCTCAACTAAGGAGAAGGGCTGTTCATCCACAGCAAACATCTCCCTAGTGTTCGGTGTGATCATGTTCGACCTTGCAACACGACCCCCTTTTTGTCCACCTTTCCTCCACTGTTCCAGGGTGGCCTGCCTCTGCTTTGGGGGGACGGGGGCTTTGTAGTGAGAGGGGGACTTCCCTTTGGGTATGTTCCCACTGGTGCCAGGTTGAGGAGGAGCAGGGGCAAGATGGTGGTGCCTGCAGAGATGCATCAGCATTCCCATGGTGCTCATGTGTTTTGTTTCCTTGCCCTGGCTGGTTTTGGCTCAGCAGTGCAGGCAGATAGCATATGCGGGATCATCTGCCAGCTCAAAATGATCCCAGATCATAGTACCCACTCACTTCTGGGGTGTGGGTACATGTGTGGATGCTGCAGTTTCCCTTTCCTCAACAGGCAGAGGCACAACAACAGGAGTAGTGGGCTCAGCTGAGCTGCTTGCCTCTGCAACCTCTACCTCAGTCTCCTCTGAAGTGCCTTCTGGAGGAGGCCTGGCCCTAGGGGATACTTGAGGAGTGTAGAGTGCAAACTCAGATGATTCCCCCTCCTTCCCTAGAATTTCCCTTGCTAGGGCACTCAGATCCAGCTCCAGCTCCAACTCCAGCTCCAGCTCCAGCTCTTCCTTTGGCACTGGAAGGCTCAGCATGGGGGTGGAGGAGACTGTCATACCGGTGCTGGTGCTGGTATTGCTGCTTGTTGTCATGGTGGTGGTGGGGAGGGTTATAACTGGTGCTCTTGGAGAGGATGCAGACTCAGGCACAAGCAGTGGCACAGCACTGCTACCCTCTCCTTTATTTTATTAATAATAAATGGGTCTAGAAAGAAAGCAAAAGGTATTGTGGAATCCCACTTGCTAGGCTAGCAAGTAGGAAATCAAATCAATGGTAGTAGTAGCCTTTGTTGTCTAATGCTCCTGAGCTTCTGGAAGATAGCTCAGTAACTGACCCCAAGGCAGAAAGCAGCTCAGTTCAAACAATGCTGCCTTTTATGCTGTTTTTCCATCCCTCCCCCACAGCACTGAGATTGGAAGAGACCTCAGGGAAGGATCACAGTCACTGGCCAGCTATACAGTCAGTATGAGAGCAGTCCTTCCCCCCTCTTCCCCCTCCCTCGCCTTACTTTCTGTTTCACTGTGTCATGACCCAAAGGTCTGAATTTTTTTTGTGTGTGCTTCGGCACTAAGAATTATCCCCGTGGGTATACAGCTTCGTTGCACGGAGGAGTTCTGCGCAGAGAACCCGCGTGCAGGGAAGTCTTCCCGCCACTTTGCAGCGATCTTTGCAGGGTGCATTTCCTTTGCAGCACAGAAATGCACGGTGCAAAGGTTTCCCGCTCATCATATGCAAATTCGTGCCCCACAATTGGCTAGTTCTAAATTATTCACACGTGGCGGCTAGCGATTGGCCTGCTAGCCGTATAAGAGGCTTGAGCAGTTTCCGCCCAAGCCGAAGAGGACTCCGCATCCATCTCGTGGGGACTCTGGGTGTGCGCGGCAGGGTAATAGAAACCCTGTGTGTCGCTCAGAGGAGTTTGGCGGCCTGATCCACCGCCCACCTCTTCCCATCTTCAAACGGAGCCTATTATAAGACGTAACGACGAGTTTAATGCGCGTTTGTCCTGGACATCCAGAGTTTGTCTGCGTGGAGCCTAGCAAGCTTCATGTGATTGTTCGTGTTCTGTCTGCGTGGAGCCTTGCAACCTCCACGTGTGGTCGTGTTTTTTGTTGTAACCGCAACTCAAGCAAGTTCTCAGCCTACACCACGACCATCTCGGTGTAAGCAAAATAATCTTAAAATCAACCGTTACGTGTCTGTGTCTAATTCTAGCTCGGCGCCCGCCCTCTCCGACCCGGCCTGCCCAGGCTGCTGGCCACAGCCCGCGTGCAGAGCGACGAAAGCGACCCAGGGTCAGACCCGGCGCACACACACTGCAGGCAAGCCCAGCTTCAGCTTCGAAGCTTGAAACATTTTGAAACTTTTGAAATGTTTCAACTGCCCTCATTTTGTTTCAAGGCTGTTTTGCAGCCCTGTTTCATTTCTATTTCACTGTTTCAAGCTTGAAACGAGTCAAAACAGTGTCAAAACGAAACAGCCAGTGAAATTTTGCACAGCCCTAGTGTCTAGCCCAGGGCTGGGCAATTATTTCACATGGAGGACTGCTTACCCAGTTTTGGCAGGCTGTTGAGGGTCGTATGGGTAGCCCCACCCCTTGACAGGTTCCCCGCCTCCTGGTCACCATCTTGGGACCAATGTCCCAATGTCTCTAGTCCCAGGACGTTGGGACATTGGTCCCATGTCCCAGGGCAGGCACCAGTGGGGCCCAAAGCAGGGCACAGGCTGGCAGCGGTCTGTGGAGCCGGGCTGGGTTGCACCAGCAGGGAGAGAGGGGAACTGGCCCAGCTCCATAGAGCCCCTGCTGGCTGGGACTCCGCGCTCCTGCCGCCCTGCTCTGGGCCCTGTCAGCACTGGCCCTGGGACACCGGTGTGGGCCCCATGCTCCTGCTGGCTCCCCACCCACTCACTCCCAGTGCCCCCCAGCATCGCGGTACAGGCAGGAGGCAGTGCACAGCCCTGACCCCCTGCTCACTGGCAGGGAAGAAGCTGGTGCTGAGTGCAGGGAAAAGTGGCCCCTCGTCTGCCTCATGACCAGTGCTCCCTGCTGCATCCACTCACAGCCCACGTAGGGCTGTCCTGAGCAACCACAAGCAGCCCCATGTGGGCTGCAAGTGGCTACAGCATGGGGTGCTGGCCATGGGGTGAGTGAGGTGCCACTTTTCTCTGTGCTCAGCAGCAGCTTGTAACCCACCTGTCGCAGAGCACTTAGGTGCCCTGCTCCTAAGAAGGGAGAAAACTGCTAGGGGAAGAGCCCTAGCAGTGAGTAATGAGTTCAAATGCGGGTTGCCAGGGCAACCAGAGGAGGTCAGCTGACCAGAAGGGGCAGGGCCTGGCTCCCATATAAAGCCCAAGGGCTGAGGCCAGAGGGTCAGTTCCCTGCCAGCAGCCCAAGGGGAAGGAGCTCTCTCAGGGAAGAAAGGGGAGGCCTGACTGCAGGAGCAGCATTTGACACTGCTGAGGGATGGAGTATTCCCTGGTAGGCTTGAATGATGCTTTAGCCGGGCGACTTTAATTTATGTTACAGCCCAGGAGCTTGTGTTTTGTTGTTATTTAAATACTGGTGGTTTGAGTGAGGCTATCAGGGGATGGAGGAGGCCTCATAGGGGGCTCACAGCGGTGTGGGGACCCCAGTGCCAGTGAGGGTGCAGCTTTGGGGTGCACCAACCCCAGCCCCAGAGTGGGGGCGTTGTTGAGAAGCCCCCAGAGAGGGGGCATGACTGAGAAGCTCCAGTGTGGGCGTGGCGAGCCCCGGAGAGGGGGGCGGCATTAGTGAGGAGCCCCAGAGAGGGGGGCATTGCTGAGAATCTCCAGTGCAGGTGTGGTGAGCCCAGAGAGGGGCAGCTGAGAAGCCCCAGAGAGGGGGCCTTGCTGAAAAGCCCCAGTGAGGGCACAGTGAACCCCAGAGAAGGGGGCGTTGTTGAGGAGCCCCAGTGCAGGCGGTGAGCCCCAGTGAGGGGGCAGCATTACTGAGGGGGCAGCATTGTTGACAAGGCCCCAGAGTAAAGGGCACATAGTAAGATAGGGCCAGGGAGAGCCCTAGCACCGGAGAGGGCACGTATCAAAGGAAGGAAGGCCCAGAGAGAACAAAAAGGGCCAGATCATAATAAGGCTAGGACAAAACGTCTATTTCATTGGCGAGGTGTGGGCTACGGTGTAAGGGAGGAAACAGAGCCGCAGATAGCACCCCTGGCATTGGGGCAGTAAAAGGGCAGCCTCCCGCTAATTAACATCAATTAGCTAATTAACAACAAGGCATGGCAGGCGAGAAGGTGGGCAGTTGCCCCAGGGACAGGTGTGCGGGCCACGTTTGGATCGGCCCAGAGCGGACACCCAGTTACACCGCCCCTGCTTCCAGCCTGAGCTCCACGTCGGCTCCAGGCTCGCCTGTTGGGGCTGCGCACAGCGGCAGCAGCTGTGGCCCCCCTGCGTGCTGCTCTGAGCAGTGTTGGCTGCTGCTGCCCACCTGGAGTGTGCACTGGGCAGCCCACAGGTGGTGGTGGCAAACACTCCCCAGCTCGGCAAGCAGGGGGGCCGCAGCTACTGTCGCCATGCGCAGCCCCAACAGGAGAATCCAGAGCCACATGGGGCCCAGGCTGGTAGTTGGGCCAGGTTACAAGCTGGTGCTGAGCATGGGCGGGGGGGGGGGAAGCAGCCCCTTGCCCACCCCATGGCCGGTGCCCCACACTGCAGCCACTCTCAGCCTGCCTGGGGCTGCCTGTGCCGGGCAGGGAAGGAGCCCAGGGAAAAGTGGCCCAGGGAAAAGCTGAGTGCAGGAAGGGGAAAAGAGTCCCTTCCCCTGCCCCGTGGCCAGTGTCCCATGCTGTAGCTGCTTGCAGCCCGTGTGGGGCTTCCTGTGCCTGCTCAGGACAGCCCAGCATGGGCTGCGAGTGGCTGCAGCAGGGAGCACTGGCCAGGGGGTATGGAAGGGCTGCTTTCCTCCATGCAGGGAAGGAGCCCAGGGAAAAGCGGGCCCTCCCCCGCCCCGTGGCCAGCGCTCCCTGCTGCAGCCACTCACAGCCCGTGTTGGGCTGTCCTGAGCAGGCACAGGAAGTCCCACGCGGGCTGCAAGCAGCTGCAGCATGGGATGCTGGCCACGAGGCAGGGGAAGGGCCTCTTTTCCCCTTCCTGCACTCAGCTTTTCCCCGGGCCACTTTTCCCTGGGCTCCTTCCCCGCCCGGGGTCCTTCGCTGCCTTTCCCCCCACCCCTTTCCCCTTACCTGCAGTTCCAGTGTGGGGCAGCCACATGGTCCCAGGCCAGAAGCCCCAGCTGGGGCTTCCAGCTGGGGGAGGCAGAGCTGGGAGGGCTCTGCCAGGGCTTCCCCTGGATCCTACTGCCCTTGGTTCCTGTCATTTTTATAGGAACCAAGGGCAGAGAAATATTAATTTTCTAAATTTTTTAGGGGCCCTGCAGGCCAGATAGAATGGCCTCGCAGGCTGTATTTTGCCCGCCCATGATGTAGTCATATGGTTTTGGTGTATCAGCCATTTAAGAGTTATGCAAGTACACTCAGCAGCAGCACCATGTGATTCCATCCTTACCTCCTTCATTGCCATGTGTTTTCCTCAGTGATAGACCATACCTTTTCAGTGAGATCTATGTATTGACCATACAAATCTGCATTAAGGGAAAGGAGATTCCACTTCTCCTTTTTCTCCTGGCCTGCTTACGTGGAGTAAAACTATTTGAGTGTTTTCCAACACTGGCATAAAAACCTGTTGCAGACTCTTAGGCTTTCTGAAAAGGCTGCTACAGGGACAGAGTATTAAATAACAAAAAGTTACAGTAAACTTACATGGATGGGTTTAATTTGCTCCATGCTCTGGATGAACTTTACAGCTGCTGTTTATCTTGGAGCGTTAATAAAACATACATTATAAAGAGAGAGAGTTTGATTTATTATGCCTCTAATAGAAAATTGCCTGTTACTTTGGAAATATCTGTGCTTTGTAAGATTTGCCCTGATGCTTAATACCATGGTATTCTTAAATATGCTTCTTTCCAGTAATAGCACTTTACACTTTATCCAGTTCTGAAGGAATGAGATGGATAAATGGCTAGGTTGGTTTTAATTTATGACAGCTACTATCAGTGTCAAATCTAATGATGGAACTTGCAGAAAAGTGTGTTACAAACATATACATGTCAGGGGTTCAATTGTGTGATCTTTCCTTTAAGTGGCAACCAGGAATGTAGCTTCAAATGAGGCTTGGCTTGCATTACTAAAAAAACCCACCCAATCCTCCCATTTATGAAGAAATATATGTCTATTCCTTTTAAAAAATAGCGTAAGATACAAAATGGTTGTGTGAGGTGATATAATTCTCAGAAATATCCTACGTAAGTGACAACAAGCAGGGAACTGGAGCTAATTATCAGCCATGTTCCCCAGAGTTTTGAATTTGCCAGGGTTGCTGTCATACTCAGTGGAAATCTATAGGACTTGGTTCTGCAGTTTTCAGTTATTAAGCATTGCAGCATCAGAATCTGAGAAGCAGAGTGGGTCATAGTGAGTGTATTTCATATTTAAGATGCACTATTTGGTCCTTTGTTGTTTCTCCACAAATTCCCTGGGGAAAATCCTTTCAAGCACACTTAGAGCTGTTTTAATATGGGTTGGGAAGTGTGATGCATAACTTGGAGCATGTTTCCCTTATTGGCTTCCTGGAAACCATACTGTTCCTTTAGTGAATCATTCATCTTAGAGAGCACTCAGTGGACAGTATGTTAATCATACAAATAAAACAGCAGTATGTTATCCAAAATGTAAATATTTTGTGACAAGCTTAAGGCTCAGTTCCACAAAACATTTAATCATGTACCTACTTAAGAGCATCAGCATTAGCACATCCCTTAAACAGGCCTTCAACAGTAAGGCCTTCATGCTGAATCATGATGGACTGGTAAATTAAAGATTTAATATCTGATTATTTACTCTTCTTTGAAAGGGCAGTGGTGTTTTGGAGTTCATGTGTCAAATCTTGCTGTTTTTAAACAGGTGCTTGTCATCACCTCCATATTTCCTGGTTTTTAAATCAAATTCTAAGAACACCAGAAGTCTATTTTACAACATAACATGTCACAGCTGGAAGTAATCCAACATCCATTTAGCATTAAGCATAACAAAGGCAGGAAGCAGGGAACACAGATACCAAAAATTCCAAAAGCTTGCCAAAACATGCACTTCTGGATGTATTATTGAAGGAGGGAATATTGCAGGCATCAAGGAAAAGTGACCCCCAAGTTACTTGGGATATAGGCTAAAACCTTTTCTTTTAAAATAGACATTGGGCACATCTACACTTTGCCATATGGCAATGTAGCTCTGGTGAGATGGTTTGAAATGGTTCATTTTATGCTCCAAACAGGAGATTTTACCACACCTTCAACTCTCCTATGGAATATGAACTGTCATTTCTACCCAGGAGAACTTTTATAATCTTTTTTCCTATGCCTGAAGAAGGGCGTTTGTGCCCGAAAGCTTGCAATTAAAGATTTATTCTTTCTGCAAAAATCTAGTTGGTCTAATAAAAGATATCACCTCTGCCACAAGTTCTAATTCCTAAATCACAGAAAGGCATTCGGATTGCTCCACCTCAGCAGCCACAAAACTGCTTAAGCACCTATATTCATTAGACACTTCCATTTTGGCCTGAAAAAATGCCAAGGCATCTTGACTTAAGCTATTTTGCCTCTTTGGAGATGATCAAGATTGGCCACATAGGAATGAGCTCTTCTGTCATGCAAGTCAGTTCTGGGAGACAACTGAAGTCTGTTACTGTTAAAGATTAAAAGGTTTTTTTTTTAAAGTACTACAAAGCCATGCTCTTACTTTTTCTAAGTGGGGAATAATGTAAAAACTTAGAGAAAATTATTTTTTTCATGTAGTTCTTACTCTTTCTCCACCATGTTTTTTTTTCCAGTGGGGGGAAAAGGAGGGAGAAGATAATTTTAAAATGTGAGAGTGCAATTTTTCTGTGCAAAAGACAAAAATTAAAACTAAAACAAAAATATTTCTAAAGGTTTGCATCAAAAATTAAAATACTTTTTTGTTTTATTTAATGTTTTTATGAAAACACAATTCATACCCAGTATTGACCATCTGCAATGCTCACTTCAATTTGCACACTCTATAAGGAAAGGAAAACCTTGCATAGCTGCCATAAACTTTGGAAGGGAAAGAGACCACTACAATGATACTACATTGAATCACACCAAGGTCTTCCTGGATTCTGAATTTCCAATGAATCAGCTGGCTGGGGCTTTGTTTTGAATAGGACAAGTTGCCAAACTGAGGTGTAGCTTAGCACATACATACCACAAAAAACCTAGCCTTGGGGCAAGCAAAGCGAGAGCTTGAATTTGTCTCTTCCCAGTGACTTCCTTTGACGTAGATAACATTGTTTTCATTTGGCAATGACTGAATGGCTGCTCTAGCTCAGTGGTAGAAGACTGTTCTTTAGAGCCTGATAGTCCTAAATTTATATGTAAATGGTGATCATGGTATTCAGATGCATGCATATGGCAGAGGCCATATTTATTTTGTGTTTACATAGGATGTAGCACAGGAGGGCTTCAGTCTCTTAGAACTACACCAATTAATATAGATAACGATGACAGTGATTATGAAGTTCTATGATGTCAGAAATCTTTCAATAAAAGATTATTTGGATTGCCTTGTTGAATTAAGCAAATGAGTGAAGCAGCTACCCTGAGGGTACTGATTTGATTTGATTCCTGTGTTATATTACATGCCTCTCTCAAAGACTCATGGGGTGTATCCAGATGGGGATAGGTCTGTGATGGAAAGGACCACAGGGATAATTTAGTCCATCACCCTCGGCCAGTGCAGGATTCTGTATTCCTAAACCATCCTAGGCTGATGTTTCCTCACCGTTTTCTTCAAAACCTTCAGTGAAGGGGTTCCACAACTTCCCTGAACAGTTTGTTCCATTGTCTTTCTGTTCTTATACTTTAGGAACTATTTTTCCTGGATTTGATCGAAATCTGCTCTGCTACGTAAACCCACTCCCTTAAGTTCTCCCCTCCGCAGCAAGGGAAAACAACTTTTCCCCATTAGTTCTGTGGAAACCTTTGAGATATTTGAAGACTGCTATCATGTTCCCCCTTAATCTTCTTTTCTCCAGACTAAACACACATAAATCCTTCAACTTTTTCTCCTACAGCTTGTTTTCCAATTCATTTATCATTTTCCTTGTTCTCGTCTGGATCCACTCCAGTGTATAGATATATCTGCTCTGAAATGCAGTGACATACATATTCCAGCTGAGGCATGCAATGCTTATATTAGTGCAACACAAAATAGTTTTGTTTGGGGGTTTTTTGTTTTGTTTTTTGTTTTTTTTCAGGAATATCACATTTCTGACTCAGGATGAATTTCTGATCTATCTCAAATTCAGGGTACTTCTCAACAGTGCTACTGCCAAGTGAGTTGTTTCCCATAAAGCATTTGTGCAAACATTTTTCTTCCTTTGTTATAACCATCTTTCATTTGTTTTTATTGAATTTCACCTTATTGTCTATTTCCCAATTCTCCAGTTTATCCAGATACCTTTGAATTGTAATTCCGCGCTCCAAAGCTTTTGCAATCCCTCTAATTTCAATATTATCTGAAAATTTGATCTGTATATTCTGTCCCTGCATCAACTAAACATGTTAACACTCAACTCACTATGCTGTGATACCCCTGTGAGACCTTCTGCCAGTCTTGCATTGATCCATTCATAAGTACTCTTTGCTTCTGGTCATTTAACCAATTATGTACTACCACAAACCAGCAGCTGGAAATTGTAATGCACATTCTATGTGAGAAATATGGTAAGAACAGTTTTTGCTAATTACAGGGATTCTCAGGAAGCAGAACAATAATTTCTTGCCGTATTTCATAGACATTAGGGGCTGGAAGGGACCTCGTGAGGTCATCAAGTCCAGCCTCCCTGCCATAGGCAGGAAGTCTGCTGGGGTCAAATGATCCCAGCAAAATAAACATTCAGATGCCTTTTGAATGAGTCCAGAGTAGGTGTTTGCACCACCTCTGGGGAGAGTCTGTTTCAGACCCTTGGCACACGGACTATAAAGAAGTTTTTTTCTTATGTCCAGTCTAAATCGGCTTTCTGGGAGTTTGTGGCTGTTAGATCTTGTTATCCCTTGGGGAGCCCTAGTGAACAACTGTTCTCCCAGGTCCTGATGCGCCCCCCCTTATATACTTGCAGGCTGCCACCAAATCCCCCCTGAACCTTCTCTTTTCCAGGCTGAAGAGTCCCAAGTCATAGTTTCATAGTTGGTAGGGTTGGAAGGGACCTGAGCAAATCATCAAGTTCAACCCCCTGCTATGGCAGGAAAAAGTACTGGGGTCAAATGGCCCCGGCAAGGTGTTCATCCAGTCTCCTTTTAAAGACCCCCAGGGTAGGAGCCAGCACCACTTCTCTTGAAAGTTGGTTCCAGATCCTAGCCACCCTGACAGTGAAGTAGCGCCTCCTGATATCTAGATATAAGTCCCTCAGCCTCTCCTTGTAAGGCTTGCCCTCTTGGCCTTTGATCATACGGGTGGCTCTCCTTTGGACACTCTCAAGCTTATCCATGTCTCTCCTGACATGGGGGGCCCAAAACTGGAAGCAATACTCCAGCTGTGGCCTCACTAAGGCCGAGTAAAGTGGGAGGATGACATCCCTGGTTTTGCTCAAGATGCATCGGTGGATGCGTGCCAGAGGTTTGCTTTGCTAGTTATGGCATCGCATTGGTGGCTTATATTCATCATGTGGTCAATCAAGACCCCCAAGTCTCTTTCAGTCATGGTGCCAATGAGCGTAGCACTGCTGAGCCAAAAAACATGTTGCTGGTTTTTCCTCCCAAGGTGGAGCACCCTGCACTTCTCTACATTGAAGGTCATCAGGTTTCGGTCCACCCACTTTGCAAGTATGTCCAAGTCAGCCTGTAACCTCAGCCTGTCTTCCAGTGTGACTGCTTTCCCCCATAGTTTAGTGTCATACATGAACTTTGGCAGCCCTCATCTGGCACCCAGATACAGACCATTAATGAAGATATTGAAGAGTGCTGGCTTGAGTACTGAGCCCTGAGGGATGCCACTGATCACCTTGCACCACATTGATTTGCTCCCATCAACTAGTACTCTTTGGGTCCAACCCCAGAGCCAGTTCCCCAGCCATCGGACTGTGTGATGGTCAAGGCTGCAGCTCCCCAGCTTAACCATGAGGACATCATGGGAGACTAAGTCAAAGACTTTCTCGAAATCCAGATATATGACATCAACCTTTCTCCCTTGTCCAGACAATGCGTCACCTGGTCATAGAAGGAGATGAGGATGGTCAGGCAAGACCTACCAGTAACAAAGCCATTTTGGCTAGCATTCAGAAGGTTTCTTTCTGTTAGCCTGTTGGTGATGGATTCCTTGATGATTTTCTCCAAGATCTTTCCACGGATGGACATCAGACTGATTGGCCTGTAATTCCCTGGATCCTCCTTTCTTCCTTTCTTGAAGATTGGGACCATATAGGCTCTTTTCCAGTCTTCCAGAACCTCACCCAAGCAGCATGAATTTTCAAATAACTTCGCCATAGAGTGTGCTATGCTGTCCACCAGCTCCTTCAAGACTCTTGGGTGCATTCCATCCGGGCCTACGGGCTTATGGGTGTCTAGTCTCTCGAGGTGTTCCCTCACCTGATCTACATCAATTGTGGGCCTGTCTCCTGCTCTCTGGGTGTTTTGTATCCAATCTGACAGTGTAACCCCCAGTGTAGCGGGTGGAAGACTGATGCAAAGTAATTGTTCTTACAGATTGGCCTTTTCTTGGGCATCAGACATCAGCTGCTCCATTTGATCTCGCAGGGGTCCAATGTTGCCTTTGTTCTTTCTCCAACTTCCCACATATCTGAAGAAGGACATTTTGTTGCAGGCTCTGCTCCCTAGCTGCTGCTACTCAGTGACTTACTACAAGGAATGCTCTTTTTTTCTGAGGTGTATTGTATGCAAGCAAATACAGTATTGTTCACATGGTGGTAGTTGTATCTAGACAGCATTTCTCTAGCTTGCTTATGAAAATGGTATGTAAAAAGCCTTACTAAAGTCCTTGTATTTTATGTCTACCATATTCTTTTTATCTACCCAACTAGTTACCCAGTTAAATCAGATAATAAAGTTGCTTTGACATGATTTGTTTCTAACAAATCCACATTAGCTGCTGGTGATCAAGCCTTCATCTTCCCAGTACTTACAGTTTGACTCCTTTCTAATTGGCTCTAGTGACTTCCCAAAAATTGAAGTCAGGCTGACATGCCTATAATTCCTCTTGGTGTTATTTTAGGCATACAGGATTTACTCCCCACAAAAGAAACTGTTTTGTGTTCCAGGTTAGCCCAATTAGCAGTATGTGTGTGTGCTGGGTTGCTGAAGAACTATGTTGCCCTTCTGTTTCTCTTGCTTAATCATGTGCTTTGGGTTAACAAGAAATAGTAATAGGCAATATCATTACTGCTGAAGGTGGATGACAGGATTAGGAAATATAGGTAGAACTTTTATGGAGAACTATCTGTATCTTAATCATGCTTGTAATTCAATTCATGCAATTTATACTAGCTACATATTAATAACTCCCAGCTTTCCATCCAGAGATTAGCCTTTAATCCATTTTTGGTTCTGTTCAAATACAGTACTCACCTTTATAGACAGAATAACAGAGTAGGAATAAGTACCTTTTACTATGGGGTTCAAACTAACAGGCCTAAATGTAATGTAGGGTTCAATGTGTCGCCTAATCTTAAAATGAAGGACATAATATTCATGCAGCTGACTTAAAAGTTATGAATGTTATAGTTTTTATGTCCAAAGGGACCATTATGAAAATTTATTTTGACCTGCTGTAAAACACTACCCAGAGAATTTTGCCCAGTTATTCTGCAGTTGACCCAAAATGTATTGTTGTCTTGGGATATAGCATTCATTCCTTTAGTCTACAGAACTTTGTTTACAACCTCAGTTTCTTGAGGCTTTATTTGTGATGTAAAGAGTTTTCAATAATAAAAGTGAGGTGATAATACACTAGTTCGGTATATGGGTCCTTTTGCGTAACAATCCATGAAATAGGTGTTTTAGAAGTCCCATGAGCTGCTGTGTTTTTTTTTATCATTTTAATTCAACATCAAAGCCTTCCAGAGATGCTGCCAAATGTAAGGATTATCAACACTGCTAAGGAATGGGGATGTATTAACTGTCACCCCTTTTATCAGCTGTGTTTGTTATCACCTTGTCTTGGTTGAACTGGTACCAGTGTGAATTCAGTATGCAAAATCCTGTGTTACCCAACCACTTATGAAAAAAGAAATGTGTAGTTCTGTATCGCAGCAAATCTTTGTGGTAGCTGATATATTTCCATGCTATAATTATTGACTGATGTGTGAATGACTTCTTTGTATCATTTCAGGGTTGTTGGTTGTAACGTGTTGGTTTAAGGAAAAGGTTCTTTGGAGTAGATGTGATATCTTTTATTAAACCAACTAAATAGTTGGAAAAATTGTTCTTGGCCAATCAGAAGCGTGGGGGGCTGCCATGATAAACCCACAAAAATGGCAGCCAGCTCCATGATCTGCCTGCAAAATAGGCTGCCTGCCTCCTCGATTTGGTTAGGTCCCTAACTATAATACCAGATATTTTCTCTCCACTAATCCAGGTAGGTATGTCTGCTGTTTCAAGTAACATGACTTCATCAGCATTTCACATGGTGGAACATCAAACCAGGGTAAAAGTTCTGATCTGCACGTAGGCTGGATGTATATTTAAATTACTTTTTTCACTCAATAATTATAATATATAAAATAAGCACAAATGGGTCCCTTCTTCACTTAGGACCCTAGGCATGTGCCTAGTTTGCCTATGTATTAATTTGGCTCTGCGGATCATTTCTTTCTATTCTTCCTTGTTTTAATTCTGACATTCTTTTTTTCTAAGCATAATAATCCTAGTTTTTGCATTCTCTCATTCTGGGCAAACACTGGCCCCAGTACACATTAAATGAGCTTTGCATTGGGATATTCAGAAAGTTCAAGAAGGAAAGAGTCTTTTTTCCTTATGCTCCTTGGTCACAATTAAGTGGAGCAATATGACAGCTCAAAGTGTCCAAAACTGAATGAGTGTTTGCCTAGGGGAGCAAAATATTAAAAACATCAATATTGCTTGTGATGTCTACAATTTCAAGTCCTAAGGCTGTGGATAAAATAGTATAGAATATATTCTGGCATGTTGCTAGATCTGGTTTCAGTATCTGATTGCAATATGGATTTTTGTTTGCAGGGAGCCAACCTGCTTTATGAAGGTAATTCTTCTTCTGGTCTTCTACTGTTCCCAAAAAGCTGTTGCTTCTTGAGAAAGAGGCAAGGATTTCTTAGAATGATACATTTTATTGGACCAACTGCATAGTTTGGATAGAGTTAGACAAGATTTCAAATGCAAGGCATTATTCTTCAAGTCCAATAAAATATATTTTACTATCTTTATTTTATTATCATCATTTGATGCAATAAAAATTATCTCCCTAAGAAATGCTTGTCTCTCACACAATTTCTGGACCATCACAGCTACAACATCACTGTAACACTACCAGTGTTTCTTAATTAATTCCAGCACTTTTGCATTCTGAACAATTTCTCTGATATTTTATTGCATAGTGAAATACTTTTTGACAACTGTTTTAATGTCCTTCCTGCTTGTCTGTTTCCATTCCCTTCCAAAGCATAGTGCCTGCTCTAGTTAAAGCCCTTTTAACTTTTTTGCTTCTTTTAACAATCTGGAGAAAGGTTTTTATATCTTCCTGGCTCATCTTTGTTATCTCTCTGTTTTCCCTTTTAACATTTTTTATTGATATTTTTTTTTAAAATACAATACAAACATTAGGAAAACATATATATCAGCTGTATATGTAAAAACAAACTATACCAACAATAAGAAATATAAGGAAAAAGAAAAAATGAGGAGAGGTGAAGAGGAGGGATAGAGGAAGGAAAATGTGTGGTAAGCTACAAAAATTTAGTACCCGAAATACTCCAAGAATTCCTTCCCAATTGCACTAAACTTTTCAAAGTGGTTAAGCCTGCTAAATGTGACTCTCTCCATAGGTAATAGCTGTGTCATCTAATTGTATCAGATTTTGGAGATGTCCTACTTTTCCAATGTAATAATATAATCCTGCGCGTAACTAGTAAGTCTTGCTCTAAGAGTGTAATTTGGGAAGGATTCAGTTTGAACTCTTTGGGGGTGTCTGCCTTTTCCTATATATGATGCAGATAAGATTTTGTGATTAGAGCACTGGACTGAGATTCGTCTATGTGGTTTTTGCACCACTATAATTCAAGTGTGTGGAGCCTGCGCCCCGCTCCGCCTGGTGTATTGGGGTGTTGCCCCTCCCCTCAACTTACCTGCCATGACTTGGATGTAAATATATACCTTAAGAGGGGTCTACAGTGGAGATCTTTATCCTGGGTGGGGCCTCCCAATGGATGGTGTTACTCTCAGTCGTCCGACGTGGTGTTCCACGGGGCTCCGCCTCCCCTACACCCCGTCCACGCGCCAACCGCTGGGTGATGCGTACAAGATGTTTCCAGGCCTCGTATGACGGCCTCAGATCGGTTCTCCGGTTCCCGGTTGTTCTCCCTCCTTCTGGGAGCGATTTCTCCTTTTTCCTCTTTTACAGGAAATACTCCTCCGAGTTAGGAGAAGCTGCAGGGTGATTCCCCTGATTCCAGCTCCCTCTTGGAGCCTCCGCTGTCTCCCCTCTCCTACCAACAGCAGAGCTCTCCCTTGCCTCCTGAGCGTCAGCTGCTTCAGGAGACTGAGAGAGTGCCTCGGCTTGCACTCTGTCTGCCTGCTGCTCTGCCTCCCATAGAAGGCTTACAGCTCTTAGCTAAGCTGCCTGCTTGGGACCCGCAGGCTGGGTCCTCTCCTCTCCGTGCCCGAGCTCGCAGCACGAGCAGCCCGCCCGTACTCTCTCTCTCCGGCTCCTCTCCTCTCCCTGTTCTGCCGGCGTTTTTAAACTTTCCCGCAGCTGCCGATACGGCCGCTGGGATTGGCTCATCTGTTCCCCGCGCCAGGAGATGCAGTACAAATTAGTTTTTGAAAGTGGGTGTCACTCAATTCACAAAAGTTATGGAGGAGTGCCTCAAATCCAGTAAGGAGTTCCTCGAGTCCAAAAAAATGTTAAGAGCCACTGGGGTGCATCTTTAGAGACTAAATGGTTCAGAGGGTTGTTGTGAGGATAAGTTTAGAAGTGTAGCAGTACACTTCTATGTAATAATAATTTTCCAGCACCTGTCAGTGCAGAATCATTCCTTAGCATGTTTTGATCAGTCTAACTTTAAATTTCAAAGGTGTATTTGTTCCAGAACTCCATTGGAAGATGTACATGTTCCAGCATTGAGGATATGCCAAATAGCTAGAAAGGAAAGAAGTTAGTAAGCAGCTAAGCAACCCAAACTAACCAGCAAAATATGCCTTGCTAGCTTCCTTCAGTGTATCAGGGCTTGAAACATCCCCATGTGGACCAGTGAATGATTCTTTCAATTTGGACCTTGCCCCTTAATAGCTAATTTGATTATACTTCTATTTTGAGAAGTAGTCTGGGTATAAATAACCTTATAAAACTCTGTTTTGTTTTAATTGGGAATGGACTTGAATCAAAACCCAGGATCTGGTCATGAACTTTGGGCAAATTCAGATCCAATGTCAGGTAATACCTTTATGGCTGCACCTGATCTTTAAAGGCTGAACCACAGACCAGGTTCCCAGCATTTTTTAAAATCTATATTTGCTTCAGTCTGTTTAACACCATAGTGGCTGTGTCTACACAAGACGCTGACTGAACATATGTTACTGTGCAGTCATTTGGTACTTGCATACACAAGAACTAAATGACTGTTCAGTAACCAGAGTTATTGCAGAGGAGTGTCACCAAACAGCTTTTTAGTGACACTGACTGTGCAGTAGCTTGTTACTACTGCACAGTAGCATCACGTCATGATTTGTGCCACGTGATGCTACTGCACAATAATAATGAGCTACTGCGCAGACAGCATCTCATGTAGACACAGCCCATGTCACTGACATGAATGTACTTACTCCCTACAGGGACTGCCACTTTGCATGCACCCAGAAGAGTTGTTGGAGCTGCATCCTTAGAACTTTTCGGTTAATGTCCTTTTAACTGTTATAAAATACAAAGCATGGATTAACTGCAGGTGTTGTATTATCTTCAGTGTTCAGAGATGAGATCTGAAGAATTCTTTGAATAGGTCTAGCCTGATGAGATGGTGAATTACTCATATTAGGGTTGTTGATTGTAGCCATGTTGGTCTAAGAACATAGGCAGACAAGGTTCTTTGGGTAGATGTGATATTTTTATCAAACCAACTAAATAGCTGGAAAAATTGTGCTTTGCAAGTGTTTGTGCCTCAAAGCTTGCAAACAACATTTTTTCCAACTATTTAGTTGGTGTAATAAAATATATCACATCTACCCAAAGAACCTTGTCTGAGATATTAAGCATTTATATAACCAGGTGATATTGTGTCAAACTTCCATGCATTTCTTTTGGTTCTATTGGTTTGTTTAATAGTAGTTGCCCAAAGACTTTCTCTAATAATGACTATAATTGTTTCATGTGAAGATGAAAGAAAGCAGTTAACCTGGCCTCTATGGGAGCAGCCTTTGGTGTCTGCTCACTGGGGAGCTTGCTCATTGCACAATGGAGATGAAGCACACAGACAGATGAAGAAACAGCATTTTACAGTGTATACAGCTGGAAATGGCATATATGCAAATTGATAGGAGTGAAAAGCTGCTTTTTTATTTTGTCACACCTGCATACCATGTATGCATGACAGGATGCAGTACATCTTCCAATGGAGTTCTGGAACAAGTACACCTTTGAAATTTAAAGTTAGACTGATCAAAACCATGCTAAGGAATGATTCTTCACAGACAGGTGTTGGAAAATTATTATTTCTCCAACAAGTATGGGTTTTTGTTCTTAGGTACATTATGTCCAAGCACTTAAATATGTGCTTTGCGTGTTTTATCAATTTAAATAATGAGGTGATGAAGAGCTATGTTAGCTTGAAATCAGGCAAAAAGTAGGGTAGGGTGGCATCTTAGAAACTAACTTGTTCAGAAAGGTGTGCGCTTTTGTAGGCGACAACCTACCTCATTCGATGGTAACAGGTGCATCTAAAGAATCAGGGAGTTGCCTACAAAAGCTAATGCCATAATGAATTAAAGAATCTCATCAACTGCTCACCAGGGAGAGATAGAACTAGTTTTGGATTCTTTTTCTCTGTTTCCACTACTCCAAATCTCTGGAAGACTTATTTTTCCAGAAAAGATTAAAAATGATTTGTCAACATTTTTTTTAATATTAGCACTTCTATGGGAATTTTGACTTGGAAGCTGTGCGGGAACTGAAAGGCTGAAATTAATTGGCTTCTTATAGGAATCTTTTGATATTTGAAAGATTGGATTTCAGTAATTACTCTAAAGAGGATAAGCATAGATCATAGATGATCTGGGTACCACACCACCAATTGAGTCATTAATACATTTGGTAATAGTACTTAGAAAAATGATCTTTTTCTTCATTTCAGTGTGACTTATTGTGACAGTATCCTGAATCCACCAAATGGCCTTCAGGTACAAACTCCCTGTGTTGTGAGATACCCATAATGGCACAGCTAAATTAAGGGATAACGAAAACAATTGGTGACAGATAGGGGGGACAAGGCTGAACTCCTCAACGAGTTCTTTGCCTCAGTGTTCTTAAGTGAGGGGCACGACAGGTCTCTCACTGGGGTTGTAGAGAGGCAGCAGCAAGGCCCCAGACTTCCATACGTAGATCCTGAGGTGGTGCAGAGTCATTTGGAAGAACTGGATGCCTTTAAATTGGCAGGCCCGGATGGGCTCCATCCGAGGGTGCTGAAGGCACTGGCCAACATCATTGCAGAGCCACTGGCAGGAATATTCGAACGCTCGTGGCACACGGGCCAAGTCCCGGAGGACTGGAAAAGGGCTAACGTGGTCCCCATTTTCAAAAAGGGGAGGAAGGAGGACCCGGGCAACTATAGGCTAGTCAGTCTCACCTCCATCCTTGGTAAAGTCTTTGAAAAAATTATCAAGGCTCACATTTGTGAGAGCCCGGCAGGACAAATTATGCTGAGGGGAAACCAGCACGGGTTTGTGGCGGGCAGATCGTGCCTGACCAACCTAGTCTCTTTCTATGACCAGGTTACGAAACGCCTGGACACAGGAGGAGGGGTGGATGTCGTATACTTAGACTTCAGGAAGGCCTTCGATACGGTATCCCACCCCATACTGGTGAACAAGTTAAGAGGCTGTGATGTGGATGACTGCACAGTCCGGTGGGTGGCGAATTGGCTAGAGGGTCGCACACAAAGAGTCGTGGTGGATGGGTCGGTCTCGACCTGGAAGGGTGTGGGCAGTGGGGTCCCGCAGGGCTCGGTCCTTGGACTGATACTCTTTAATGTCTTCATCGGTGACTTGGACGAGGGAGTCAAATGTACTCTGTCCAAGTTTGCAGATGACACAAAGCTATGGGGAGAAGTGGACACGCCGGAGGGCAGGGAACAGCTGCAGGCAGACCTGCATAGGTTGGACAAGTGGGCAGAAAACAACAGGATGCAATTCAACAAGAAGAAATGCAAAGTGCTGCACCTAGGGAGGAAAAATGTCCAGCACACCTACAGCCTAGGGAATGACCTGCTGGGTGGCACAGAGGTGGAAAGGGATCTTGGAGTCCTAGTGGACTCCAAGATGAACATGAGCCGGCAGTGTGACGAAGCCATCAGAAAAGCCAATGGCACTTTATTGTGCATCAGCAGATGCATGACGAATAGGTCCAGGGAGGTGATACTTCCCCTCTATAGGGCGCTGGTCAGACCGCAGTTGGAGTACTGCGTGCAATTCTGGGCACCACACTTCAAGAAGGATGCGGATAACCTGGAGAGGGTCCAGAGAAGGGCATCTCGTATGGTCAAGGGCCTGCAGACCAAGCCCTATGAGGAGAGACTAGAGAAACTGGACCTTTTCAGCCTCCGCAAGAGAAGGTTGAGAGGCGACCTTGTGGCTGCCTATAAGTTCATCACGGGGGCACAGAAGGGAATTGGTGAGTATTTATTCACCAAGGCGCCCCCGGGGGTTACAAGAAACAATGGCCACAAGCTAGCAGAGAGCAGATTTAGACTGGACATTAGGAAGAACTTCTTCACAGTTCGAGTGGCCAAGGTCTGGAACGGGCTCCCAAGGGAGGTGGTGCTCTCCCCTACCCTGGGGGTCTTCAAGAGGAGGTTAGATGAGTATCTAGCTGGGGTCATCTAGACCCAGCACTCTTTCCTGCTTATGCAGGGGGTCAGACTCGATGATCTATTGAGGTCCCTTCCGACCCTAACATCTATGAATCTATGAAAAAGCCAACTTTAATAGTCTGGGAAAATCTCTACAACATAGGACTTCACACCAACATGCTTCAATGGACTCCAGCAAGAGGCAGGTTGGCAGGCAGCCACACAGGCACATGCACACAGCTCCCCTGCTTACATCTCCACTCCCACCTTGTAGAAACAACCAGAGTTCTTGGGAAAGGGGCCTTTCCAATACCATCTAGAGGGTAGAGTGTAAGGAGCCAGGCCACCCCAAACCATATGAAATCCAGCTAATAACCCTTTCCCTTCCAGAACAAAAACTCATCCAAAACACTTTCAGCATACAGCAAAACAAACAATATAACCACATAATTGTCACATCTATAAACATCAACTAATTAATCATCACCAATCCTGTAGAATTATTTGTATTTTTAAATTATCCCAGAGAAGAAACTGAGGCAGCAAATGTATTTATTCAAGGCCACCGAGAGTAACTAGTAAACCTTCTCTCAGATGTATCAGGAAACTTGCTTTATCAAATGACTTCCAAATGTGTGGATTATATTTATACAAAACACAGATTTCAAGCTAAACCTTAACATTTTTTACTTTGATTTAGATGCCAAGATAGCAAAAGTTTGATGAAAGCCTTTTTGAGAACATTACATATGTAAAGTATTATCAAAAGATAAGATATTATAAATTATTATTCATATACTATTTGAGTAAGCAGTATTAATATTCCTCACTTTATGCAAATATAGACACGTGGAAAGTATTATTCCCTGTTATTCTACAACTATGATTAGGAAGAACTGATTTAGCATTTCAAAATCCAGTTAGATCAGTGACCAAAAGCTGTACAACAGCTGTCGGCTTGTCTTCAGGGTTGTAACAAATTCAGAAGATCCAAAGATTAGAGATAATGATTAAAAACAACCAACAGGCCTAATTCATTTAGTGTAACTCCATTGGCTACAGCGGACTGGCCCAGACTCTCTTAAAATAGATTATGTCATCTTTCTTTCCCATGGCCTAAGAGAGGTTTTCATTATTCAGGGGTCATGTTGTAATGTGATTTGGGTCCTTCATTTATCAGAATAAGTTTTCTGCTGCATTAGTTATTGAATTTAGCATTAATTAAACAAGAATAATTAAATCTGGAAATGTAGTTGCCAGTACATTGGCAGTATGCTTTGGCACTGACAGATATGCAGTATCCTGGTCTAACTCATGGCACTTCACAGAAAGCGCCATGAGTTAGACTGACCCTCCTGATGCAACAGACATTCAGTGTTGGATCAGGAGGGTGGGTGATCAAGCTCCACTTTGGAGCTTATCTGGGGAAAGAGACTGCATGTTTTCAGTGTCTGTCTTCTCACCCCACCCCCTCTCCAAGCTCCTGTGCTCTCTCAGCATGGGAGTGGGGGGAAGGCAGGGAAGGGAGGTCCATTCTGGGGTTCTCCCAGCCTGCTCTGGAATGGGGAGGATGGGTTGATTGGAGCCCCACACCTCAGGGGGTCTCCAATCCACCTGCCTTACCCTATAGTGCTGGCTGGCAACCCCCAGACCAAACTCACTCCTCACCCTTCTCGCCTTCTCATTCTAAAGACAGTGCCCAGAGCAGGGCTGGGCTGTGGCAGGCCAGCCCTGGTCCTGGCACATGCTGACAGATGTTAATAAAGGTGGTCTTCTTTAGAGTGCCTTCATCTGAACCCTCATACATTGAGGGTTAATATTGTTATGCGACTGGGCCTTTTTAAAGTTCTCTGCAGTCATGCGCTTCTATCAGCGCACAGCTGTATAGCACTTTCAGTGGCCAATCATGTGACAAACCATCACATCTGTCAGCACCCCTCATGTCCTTTGCACTTAACCTGTGGCACATAGTAGGTTGTTTCATGTAGAGGCTGCTCTTTGGTTGTGGGGCATGAGAAGAGTTAGAGTGGATGAGCTGGGGGACACCTTTTCAACAAACAGGTGCCTTTGAAAACAGGGAACTTGACTTAAGGACCTGGTTGCTTGTGTTCATATAATCCTTTCCTCTTTATCTTTTATTTATATAACCTGAAATTACTCACCAAGTTACAGGGCATCCTCCAGCGGCCTCAGTCCTGTTGAACTCCAGAGGGTGAATGTTCCTGGTGGATGTAGGCAGAGCAGCTATGCACTGGAGATTCAATTTTGAGCCTCCAGTTGTATTTCTATAACTGTCTTCACTGTGAATATGACAAGCACCTTGCAGTGCCAGAAAGCAGCCTTATGTTTGATTTACCAGTCTCTTGCCTAGGGTTGGCAGGAGTTCAGAATTTTGTGCAGGCTTCAAACCTGACAGACAACTTCACTCTTCCAGCTCTGAGTTTCTCACTTGCAGAGATTTGTGCCAAAGTATACAATATTTTCTCAGTACACTTCGCAGAAAGGCCTCTTCAGTGACCTGAGTTAAGCTGATAAGAAATGGGCTATTAGGGATAAACAATGGGAGAAGCAGCTAGATCTACACTTATAGGGGTCCCAGACTTCTACGAGGTCTGGAGGCCAGCAGCTTCTATACCAGCTCGCAGGCTAAAATGGCACAAAACTTTATACAAGAGATCCTTTTCTCCTCGTATTCCAAGTAGGAAATTCCCACTCAGTCAGCTCAGACTGAGGAATATTAGATCACTCAGTCTTCTCTGCCCTGAGGGATAAGAATTATTAATTTCATCCTGATACAGAGTGAATCATCTTGTGATGATCGTCTGTTAGACTCTTTCCAATTATTTAACCTGCTCTTTATTTATTCAAAGGCCACTTCCAATACAGTGATGAACATTTGCAAAAGAATATTTTATGTTATGCAGGAAGCACAACATGAGAGGAGCTTAAAGAGGAGGTCAAAAGAAAACCCTGGCAGACATTTACTGAAGGACAGCTAGGCTGTGTCCAGACAAGCATGGACATTTGGTTCCTTAGGGACAAGTAGTGGTGGTGCCCCCTGCGCCGCTGTTACGTGTCCCCAGGGAATGCCTGTGCCCCATGCACTTTGGCACATGGCACTGGGCTGGCCCCAGAAGCCTTACCTGGGGTCCTGGGGGCCTCCTGGGGCTGCAGCAGCAGCAGCTATTCTGCCACATGAAGTCTGGCCAGCAGCCACAACACAGCTCTGGGCGGCCCGGCTCTGCTTTTGAGCAGTGCGCAGAGCCCATGCATGTGCTGCTCCAGTTTGCTTTCTCATGGCTTTTTTTTTTTACCCCTGGATATCCTGTCCTGCCTACTTTAGAGCAGCACATGGCCTAGCTGTCCAGGGGTCAAAAAACCTGCAGGGAAAAAAAGCAGAGCCGTGCATGCACAATAAATAAATGTTCATCACTGTATTGGAAATGGCCTTTGAGTTATTCTTACCCCTTAGGGCAGAGAAGGCCGAGTGATCTAATATCCAGGGGTCAAAAAACCCCAGGGGGGAAAAAAAGCAGAGCAGCACGTGCTTGGGCAGTGCTCCCTTGCAGCATGGAGAACATTGAAATGTTTTTGCGGAGCCACATACCACACAACCATGCTCGTCTGGATGCAGCCCTAGTAAGCATACCAGCCCTTCTTCTGAGTGCTCTAAGACCAAATGCTTTGTAGGGTAATGTCTGAAATGAAAACAGTCTCCAATTCATCACCTCTCCTAAAGCAACATTGACAAAACCATGCCAACCACCTTTTCAGAACCAATCAATCAATCTGAAACCTCCAATGTCATTTCTATAACTGACTCCAATGTAATATGACAAGTACCTTGCAGTGCCAGACTGGAGTTTCATGTTTGGTTATTAGTCCCTTGCCTCCAGATTGGCAGGAGCTCTGAGTGCTGTGCAGGCTTCAGACTTGACTGATAATAACATTGCTATTCCAGCCCAGAGTTTCTCAGTTACAGAGACAGACACTCATGCCAGATTACACAGTATTTTCACGATACACTGTGAATGGAATAACAAATCTGGGTTGCATGTGGAATTTAGCAGCCTGTAATTAAAATCTACACAGGTTACAGGCTTTACGTTCCACCTAAAAACAGCATATCTGATAATAATGGGATTATAGAAGAAAATCATAGATAATGTGAGAGATTCTTTAGGAAAGGGAGCATGTTGCCCTCTATTTTATACTGTACTGAGCCTGCATATTTCTAATCTGAACAGATCTGAACAATAATAGCCTCTTCTCACTGATTAAAAACAGTATTTGGGGAGCCTCTAACATTGTGGCATTCTTGCTAGTACTTTCAGGCATACATTTCATTTTACAAGCCTTGTATCCTAGCACATTGCATAAGTTTACAACACATGGTAAGAAATCAAGATCTTCAGCTGCATGTCCAAAGTAATTGTGAATAGTGGCTGATTGCTAGTGCCAGTTGGTGAGCAGCCAGATGGTTCAATACATGTCTAACAAATACTCAAGGAACATCTATTCCAAATGCAATGGTACAAATAGCTCTATGAACTGCACAAAGCTTTCAAATACTTAGTTGTCTCAAAAGAAGGAAGCTTTCAAAGAATACTGGATGATATCCATTTCTCCATCGAGGATAAACCTCATTGTTGCATTTTAAATATATTCCAACTATAATTAGCATCAAGCTCTCTTGAGTCTGTCTTTAGGAATAAAATGTTGATTTTCCCATACTCTGTTATCCAAAGCACAGGATATAGGCCACTGCTTCAGCAACATATTCATAATTAATTAAATGGCAGTGGGAATTGCAACAGTAAAAAATTAAATACACTCAGAGTGAAATAACAGTTACTTTAAGGACTTGATCACGTCATCAATCAAATGCAGATGTCCCAATTAAAATTATGCAAGCTCAGTATTCTCTTTGGATAATTTCCAGCAAAAGAAAGAAAAAAAAAAAGAAAGAAAGAAAAGGGAGTGCATCACAGGAAATAATTGATAATCAAGCAAAAGGCTTACTGGGGAAGAACTGTAAATGTCAGTTTAAAAAATGTCATGCCAGAGCTGACTCTGGAAGACTTATTTCCTATAAAGTATTTTGGGCTCAAAAACAGCCTAGCTCAAAAGCAGCTGAGTTCTTTCATCATGACATGTGTAATGAAAATAAATGTCCCAGACATGCAGTATTACCACAAATATAAGCTTATTTTTTTTTTAAAAAGATACATCCTATGTACATTAAAAATGGTATTTTTGGTTAAACAGAAATGCAGAACAGAGTCTCCTTTCTGAATACTTGCCTAAGCAATCTAAAGGAAGGATAGGAATTATATAGATTATAACTGATTTGTTTAATTGAGAAAATGGCAGGAGAAACAAATATTTCTATCTCTGGGGAATGATTAATTATGACTAAATCGTGGTTGCTAGGTAGGTAGAAGAAAATTAGCAGACCTGGAAAATCAGATCCCAAACTAGAAAGAACTAATGAGATATTTGCTAATGGACTTTACTTATGCTCACCCACCCTGGCAGACATTCCTTTATCTCAGTTACTGTATACACATACAACATGCCCCAAAATATAATACACACCTGATTTTTCAAAGGGAAAATGAAGGGAAAAAAAGATCTTTCAGTAATTAACTGAGTAGCAGCAGCTAGGGAACTGAGCCCGCTCATTATTCTGCTCTCTGTGAATTGCTGCAGATTTTACTTCTGGTCCCAGAAACTGTTCTTACCATATTTCTCTCAGATAATGCACACTCCAATTTCCGGCATCTGTTTTTTAGGGAAAAATGTGTGTTATATGTGAGAAAAATACGGTATTTCTACTGGCTTCTTTTAGCTCCATACAAGGACCAGTAGAGTTGGGAAATAGCAGTATCTTCTCCTTGTTCCAAGTCTAGTGTAGAACAACAGGAAGTGATTTTCACCTGACACTGCCACTAACATTGACAGTAGCCAGAATCCTTAAACATATTTTTTGGGACACTGATATTTTCCATGTCTTCGAATGAGAGTCTACTCCATGATTTTGGTTTACTCTGTGGCTCTCTTAAGTCCACAAAAATAGTTTTTAATTTTGGGGTGGAGTAGTTATCTTTAAGGGCAGATGTAGGATTTTGAAAAGGGGGTTCATTTGATGTAGTGCATTACCATATATAACACAAGGCACATTCCTCTCTAGTTAAAGAGAAGCTAGAAGCTTTACTAATATGCTAGAGAGAGAGCACCCTATTATTCAGTTTAAGATCAAAGCAAATGTGCACTAATTTGCTAGATTATATATTTCGTTTGTAAAAGCACAACAAACTCAGGAAAAAAATAGTCAAAAGGTACTGTGCCATTATTCCCATATGGCATTTGTACACATATATGCACTGAAGGTGTTTTAGTTGTACACATGCATGCATCAAAGTTCTTTTAGTTCAAAAGTGCATCGCCTTCATTTTCTGTATGCTGAGACACATTTCACCATTTATACAAATGCATGTGAAACAGCACCAAGTGCACCAGCTCATGTGCTCAGCAGACTCAATTAATCACTGGATTTCTGGCACATCAGAGCAGACAAAGGAACGTTGTTTATAAATGCTCATAGTTATTACAGTTAAATAGATATCTTTTGTTCAAATTCATAAGCTAGTCTTCTTAAGCATCTGGACAGTGCCTTCAATACTTCACTGTCAGTCATTTCTACACCTGAGTTAATATTACCACACCTGAGTTAAGGTTTTTAGCTAGAGCTAAAAACAGTCTGAAGGGCTGTGAAATGGAAGAGACACGTTACCAGGAATGGCTAAATTGCAGAAGAAGAGATAATTTGAATAGAAACATCAAGACCATTGAAAAGAATTGTTAAAAGTTGTTAACACCTGTAGAGAGATATTAGCAGGAATTAGGGAGATGATAATGAGCCATGAAGTCAATTGACTGTCTTAGTACTTCCTGAATAGATATGCTACTGCTGCTACCCTTCCCGGGCAGCTGGTTTTAAAGTTTGGGCACAGCAAGGGTTAAAGAGGGATTCCATTGCACCACTGCATCCCCCCTAGATCCACCCCTGGTTGTTACTGCCTATTAAAGTGTATATAGACATGATCTCTCCATGTGGAATGATTTTAGTTTTACCGTTCTATATACGGAGCAATTACACTGAAGAATGTCAAAGAAATTACTCCAGGATATACCAGGGTAATTAGGAAAAGAATTTTGACCAAGTGAGCTTAGAATACACACGGACACATACACACAAAGCAAAGTTTTCAATATACTGATGATTTTAGCCATTAGCTTTATTATAGAAAATATTTTAAATGTTTCTCTTGCATTAATTAAATCATCTCTTGAAAGTACCAGATTCCGATCACTTACAGTATTCATAAAAGAAAAAAGTTAAAAATGAGGCACCTGTCTAGCTCTTGGCTATCAGGTAGGCCTGTGCAAGTTGGCAGCAATCTGATCCAGCTTCAGAATCGGCTGCTTCAGATGGCCACGATCTGATCCAGTCATCTGATAACTTTGTTATTTTACCTCCGATTTGGGTGCAACTTGCAGAGATGATAGTCCCTGCTCAAGCCACAAAGCCTGCCAAGTTTCAAAAAGACTGGTGCAGGGGTTTGGGGGGAACTGCACCCCAAGCTGCTGACAGGCAAAACTCATCATGTGGGTGGGTGCTTGGGCAACTGCTGTGTCTGTCTTGGGGCACAGAGGGGTAAAATCTAGTGCAGACCTGAGTGCTGGGCCCTGCCAGGCCATGAAGCCTGCCAGCTATGTGTGTCTCTCTGGGGGAATCTGTTGTCCTGCTTGGGTGACTGCGTCTGTCTTGGGTCACAGGGAGTAAAATCTAGTGCAGGCCTGGGTGTAATGCAAACCACTTTTCACTGGCTACCTACAGAAGTCCCAGCACCAGATACACAGGCTGGGCCAACAGTCTGCTGCTGGCAGCTAAGGAGGTAACATCAGGCTGAGCTGTTGCTCCTGGAACATCCTGGAGATAAGGACAGGAGCTATGGGGATGGTTAGAGGCTTCTGGTCTTGGGCATGACCTAAAAGTGCACCCTGCTGGGGAAAAGGGGTCTCCCAGGACTGTGTCTGGTGGGACAACCCCCCAAGAAATACCAGACCAGGTTACCTCCCCAGTGAAAGGCGGGTAGGTGTGCCTTAACCCTGGCACCCACCATCTGGTGGATAATTGGTGAGAGCTGTGGGAGCAGTGGGGTCAGGCGCGCCCGTTAGTAGGCACCTGAGCCCAGGAGGGGCAAAGAGTCCCAGAGACCTCAGAGTTGTAGTGGTGTTGTGCATAGTGACTGTGTTAGACCACGTAGAGTAGGGTGCAGCAGGGCACCCAAAGGACTACACAAGTGTGGCAGGGACACCGCCATGAATAAAAACTTACTATGCAGGTAGGAGCAGAGAGAGATGCAGAGCCAGTAGGACATCGCTGAGGGCTGGAAGTGCAGTGGGAGAGAGACCACCACAGGAAGACAGATGACACGGAATAATGGCCACAAGTTGTTGGAGAGTAGGTTTAGATTAGACATCCATAAGAACTACTTCACAGTTAGGGCGGCTAGGATCTGGAACCAACTTCCAAGGGAAGTGGTGCTGGCTCCTACCTTGGGGGTCTTCAAGAAGTGGCTCGATGCCTACCTGGCTGGGGTCATTTGAGCACAGTTTTCCTCCTGCCCAGGCAGGGGGTCAGACTTGAAGATCTACAAGGTCCCTTCCAACCTTACTTCTATGATTCTATGACACCGAAATGGGCAGAAGAAAAGCTGAAGCAGCTGCAGCAGGACACAGGAGAACCTGCACGTACACTCACACCAGTGTGGGTCTGTTTTATGGTGGCGTGCTGATGCCAGTTTGCTGGCCAGCCCCTGGAGGGAGAATAAGAACCGCACCAGATGAAAATCCAGGAGGACTGGAAGTGGGTCCTCCAGAAGGCCCAGAGAAGTTGGGATTGATTACCAGCCCCAACGGCGGCAAGTAGTGGCAGCCCCAGGAAGGGGCATGCCCAGACAACACTGGCTCGGCAGAGCCTAAACTCTTACCTGGGATGGGACTGTGGATTGTGGAAGTAAGTTTAACCAGGCCTCTTACTTGACTAGGAGGAGAGACAAAGAGAGAGAAAGAGAAGAGAAGAAGATGCTGATGCTATGTGTTTCAGAATGTTCTAAGATAAGGAAAAACCTTCATGCCTTGTTTTGTTTGCGTGCAGATGTTAACCTTCTCCTTTCCGCCGAACTAGAAGCTGATAACTGTTCCCAAAACAGTGTCTTTTTTAATAAGTAAACTACTTACGTGTGACAAACAAATGATCGACATCTTTCTGTTTCTCTCAAGGTTGCTTTGTCTAAACCCTGCATCTTTTTTTTCGCTGTCTAAAGTATAAATATGCTTGTAAACTTGTAGAGGTCAGAGTTCCTTTGAGAACTCTCCCTGTGATCACTTGTATAGCTTTAAATAAACCTAGATGGCTCTGCCAATTCTAATACAACCACAACGCGAAGTTTGATTTCTTCCACAATTTGGTGCCGTGACTCGGATAGAGACGCCCGGAGTGATCGGTTGAGATACAGACTGTCTCCTCACTGATGTCCTGGCTAGCCAGACTAAGGTAAGAAACCTTTTGAAATCTCTATTGGGGCTTTTCAGTGAGAGACTGTCTGTGTGTCTTCCTGTTCGCTGCTTGAGGCTTACCGTATCCGACCCTTTTGCTGCCAGAATTGTCAGACCCACTATGTAAGTAGGAACTGTGAATTAAGGTTAAAGAAAAGAGTAAGAAACTGTGTTGCTGTTGTCAGTGAATGTATTCCCCAGTGTGAATTGAGTTAAGTTCTGCAAAGAACTATGAGGTCTTCCTGAACCTAGGAGTGGACCCGTGTGAATTGAGTTAAGTTCTGCAAAGAACTATGAGGTCTGTCTAAAGCTAGGAGTGGAAACCTTGTGCAGCCGCCCCGAGGACACCAGACTGGGTGCTCTTCGAAAGCAAGGGTGCAAGGTGGAAACTCTTAGACTGAAGGAGATCAGGGTTGTGTGATGAATTTTCCCTACCCCCACTCTCATGAATGAGCCGTGTCTAACAGTGAGCAACTGCATTGTGTGTCGGTGCTATGGATATAAGCCACAACATTTCTGTGCCGCTAGCAAATCTCACAACCTGACCGGACACCCTCAATAAGCCTCTCCTGTGTGAAAGACCTGTGTGAATTGAGGTTAAGGATATGGGGAGCGGAGGGTCTAAAGATGTACCAGCTCTGCCAGAAGGGACTCCAGCATTGTACATGTACACACACTATGGCCATAAGAGTTGTAAGTTTCTAGGTAAATGGAATTGATATACCAGAGATGATGCTAGCTTGCAGTTTCTCCTGGAGGGAACATTTGATTTAAGTAAAATCCTTCATCTCTGCGGAGCCCTTGAGTCGAGGCAGTAAAACACCACAGACTCAGTGGGATACATTTTTGATTGGTATGCAGAAGCTTCCAAAAGACGTCAAGAATCTCAAGTTTGCAGCCTTAAGGACTCCCAATAAAAACTAAAATCTCAGATAAAAGAATTAAAACAGAAAAGTGCACCAAGGGGATCCCCCATCAACAACATTATCAGCACCAACACAGCTTTATCCACAATTGACTGAGACTGAATCTGCAGAAGACATAATTGATTTTTTTAGTGTGCCACCCCCATACCAGTCCCAGGAGATCTCCTAAACCCTGTTAAGAAATTCCCCAATAGAAGTTTAGAGAGGAATTGGAAACTGTAATCAATTGTTATGAGCCAACGTGGGCAGATTTAAAGCAATTAATGAGAAGTGCTCTGCCCTCTGAGGTCCGTAACCACCTCATCGCACAGGCTAATTGGCCTCGTCAAGACCCCAGAATGGGAGGTCGCTTAGTAGGTGCCCGAGAACGCCTTCTTGAATCCGTGTTTAAAATCTGCCCCAGGAAAACTGACTGGGCCAAAATAAATAACTGTAAGCAAAACAAAGGAGAATCCCCAGCAGACTACATGGATCGCTTGAAACTTATAATTAAAAGACATTCTAGCATTGAAGATGCAGCTGAAACTGCCCCAGAAGCTGTTGCCGCTTTTGTTCAAGGACTTTTTTCTAAAGTCCAGGAACAGCTACGTATAATTGCTGTAGGTTGGCAACTAAGATGCTTACAGAATTAGTCACCATTGCTAATCATTGTACAGCCTGCCAAGAAAAGAAAAAAAAAATGCAGAAACTAGGCTAATGTCTTTACAAATACAAACTTTTAGCAGAGGTAGAAGCCGAGGTTTCTGCCGAGGACAATTCAGAGGCAGGGGACGTGGTCGTGGGATGGGATGAGGAAAATTTTCAGTCCCAAAATAATGACAGTTGTTATTATTGTGGCCAACTAGGACACTGGAAGGCTCAATGTCCTCACTGGTCTGGTCAGCCGGGGATGACATTTAACCAGCCACCACCTCCTCTCACTCAATGTTCTGTCCCAAATCAAGAAGCCTCCTGTTAGGACAGCCTGACGAATGATAACATCATCACAGCCCTGCTTCTCTCACTTAATCAAGAGGATCCCTTTGTTTCCTGTTTAATAAATGGTACTCCTACAAAATGTTTAGTAGATACCGGCGCAAGTTGCTCTACTCTCCGAGCTGAAGAATTTTCTACAACCCCCCTCTCCTCTGCTGTTGTAAACGCTGTAGGAATTTCTAATCAGACAGTTCCTTATCCTGTTTCCCAACCCTTACATGTTTCTCTCAGTCCTTGTTCTCCTGTTAATTTGTTAGGCAGAGATTTGCTTTGTAAACTCGGCTGTACTATTTATTGTTCTCCTGATGGTGTTATTTGGATTTTCCCTGTGTTAATGAAATGGCTGTACTTGCAACCCTAGCTAGCTCACATCCTGAGCCTGAGTCCCCTAATATTTCTGTGTTATAAGAGGAAATCATAAAGGCTGTCCCTCCGTTTCTCTGGTCCCAACATGCTAATGAAGTAAGGCATACCAAATCCAGCCACTATCTATCTTATCCTGTATTCTTCCTAATGCCTGTTATTTTACTGTTGTTGACTTGTGTTCTGCATTTTTCTCTATCCCTATACACCCTGACTAAATCCCCTTCTCTTTTTCCTCAAATTCTGAAGAAGGATTTCAATGAGATATTTGAAGACAATTCTGTGCTTGTGCAGTATGTTGATGATCTGCTCTTAGCATCTACCTCCCTTAAAGCCTGTAAAGCTGATTCTTTAACTCTTCTCACCTCTCTTGCCCTAAAAGGCCATAAGGCATCTAAAGAAAAGCTACAACTTTGTCTCCCTCATGTCCACTATTTAAGTCATGATATTTCCACTGAAGAACGACTGCTTTTTTCTTCCAGGATAGAAGCTATTCTTTAAATCCCTAGACCAACTACTGTGTCCCAAATGCATACTTTCCTAGGCATGGCTGGCTATTGCCGCCAGTGGATACTCGGCTATGCCTCTGTAGTCAAGCCACTGCAAAACCTGACTCTTGTTAATACCCCTGAGCCTTTGCCCTGGACTTCAGAAGCCGAAGCCGCTTTTGCCTCTATTAAACAAGCTCTGTCGCAAGCTCCTGCCCTAGGCCTTCCTGATTATACTAAACCATTTATTCTTTTTTGTCATGAAAAAGATGGATTTGCACTTGCTGTGCTCACTCAAGCACATGGAGACAAGCACTGTCCCATTGTTTATTGTAGCTCTGCTCTTGACCCAGTTGCAGCCGGACTTACTTCAGTCTTCATGCTGTAGCTGCAGCTGCTATTATTGTTAAACTGTCCTGTACCCTTGTATTAAGTTCTCCCCTTACTGTTGCTGTCCCACATGCATTAGCAGCCCTTTTACTAAAAGCTAAAACTTAACACCTTTCAAATGCTAGATTGACTAAGTATAAGATTTTGCTTCTTTCTGCTGGAAATATTATTTTAACCAGATGCCCTGTTTTAAACCCTGCCTCCCTGTTGCTTACTCCTTCAGATGGTGAACGCCACAATTGTATTGCTGTTACTGCCCACCTAACAATGCCTTGCACTGATCTAAAGGAAACCCCCTTGCAAAACCCAAATCTAGTATTTTATGTTGATAGGTCATGTCAAAGAAACTCAAAAGGTTCTCTTGTTGCAGGATATGCAGTATGTTCCCAATATGATGTTATAGAAAGCTATCACTTGCCCAATGTGTATTCAGCTCAAGTTGCTGAGCTTGTGGCCCTTACCAGGGCTTGCACCCTAGCCTCTGGTCCCTCTGTTAATATTTACACTGATTCTCATTATGCCTTTGGTATGTTACACAATTATGGTCAACTTTAAAAGCAAAGAGGCTTCCTCACATCAGGAGGTGCCAAAATTAGCAATAGTCCATATGTAAATGCCTTGTTAAATGCTTTACAGTTACCTTCTGCTGTTGCTATTATTAAATGCCAAACTCACCAGAAACCTTATAATAATGTTACATGTAAAAATGCTTTGGCAGACTCCACTGCCAAAGCTGTGGCTATTTCCACTCCTCAGGCTACACCTGTGTTTTTGTCTATCTCAACTAACCAGTCTCCATTGGCAAGTCTTCATGACATTGCCCTCCTCCAAGATCAGGCTTCAGAACCAGAAAAATAAACACCCAGCCAGTCTCCACGTATGTTACACCCTGACCATTTGTGGCGCTCCCCAGATGGCCGCCTGGTTGCCCCTATGGTCCTTCTTCCTTATCTTGCTCGCATACACCACGGCATAGCACACGTGAGCAAAGGGGGGATGATAGAAGCTGTTAAGCTTGATTGGTTTGCTCCAATTTTTTCATCTGTGGCTCAACAATACTGTTATACCTGCCCTATTTGTCAAGCCCATAATGTGGGAAAACCTGTAAAAACAAAAAAGGCAGCACATCCCCCACCTTGGGGGCTGTTTGTAAATTTACAAATAGATTTTATTCAAATGCAGAAATGTTGTTCTTATGAATATGTTCTTGTTATTATATGTATGTTCTGTGGATGGGTAGAAGCCTACCCATGTGCAAAAGCTGATACCATCACTGTGAGCAAAAAGTTAATCAGAGACTTTATTCCAAGGTTTTGTATTCCTTTATCCGTAAACTCCGATAGAGGAACTTTCATTATCTGCCCAGTAAAATGAGAAGTCTGCAAAGTTCTGCAACTCCAGCAGAACTTTCATTGCCTGTACCATCCACAGGCCTCAGGCCAAGTAAAATGCCAAAATGTCATTTAAAAAAATAAACTGGCCAAAATTTGTTCTGAAACTCACTTAAAATGGCCAGATGCATTTCCCATAGTCCTTATGAGTATGAGATCTACTGTCAATCGAAAGACCAGACTTAGCCCACATGAAATCCTGATGGGAAGACCCATGAGGCTCCCTGCCTCACCACCTGTTGCCTCCTACTTTTGTGATATACATTTACTTGATGATACTATTCTAAACTACTGTATGGCACTAATGAAGTGTGTCAAGGCTTTTCATTCACAGGTACAAGCAACTCTCCCTAAAGAACCAGATGAGCCATGCCAGTCCATCCTGCCTGGTGACTGGGTTCATGTAAAAGTCCATCAATGGAAGTCATCGCTGGAACCCCGCTGGAAAAGCCTATTCCAGGTACTCCTAACAACCAACACTGCAATAAAGTGTCAAGGACTCCAACCGTGGATCCGTGCTTCACACACTAAGAAAACATCAGCCCCGTTAGACTTGGAGTCTCCTCCATATCAACCTTGTAATCAGCCTCCACAGACTGGTAGCGAGCCTAGCACCTGCCAACAGGAGAGCTTAAGACCAGTAGTGAGCCAAGTGCCTACTGGCGAAGAGGATTTGCCACTACAGAGTGAAGAAAACGTGCCCCAAAGACACCACTATGCCCTTCGGGAAAGGAAAAAGGCCTCTACCTAGTTCCTGGTTCCTGAGGTGGGGTTGGTTAGTCGTGACTTGGGTACTTCTCAGTCTTTCCTTTTGTATCATCTTATATGAACTTAAAGACTCACCAGCTAAAAGAAACTTTGTAAATCAGACTAGACTTCAAACTAGGTCAAAAAGATCACTCCCACACTGGTATGCTCACCAAAATACTTTTTTTTTCAACTGTCTAATCAATATGCAGAGAATGTAAATATTTCCAAATGTTTGATATGTTCCCACTTGCCTCCTAGTACAATGATAGGGGTGCCCATGATTACTTTATCCCTTAAGTGGACCGACTTTTATGATATATATGACCTACAGCACAACTACAGTGAGTGCCAAAGATTTTGGTCAAATCAGACCTTTTCCCAACGTCTTCCTCCTTCTAATCCTGCTCCATTTTTAGCTGCTTGGTCTCTACAGTTATTCATGGTCTGTTTATATTGTTTGTTGTTTTTTTTTGGAGTATACCTAGTACTTATGCTAATACGATGCTGCTTAAGTTGTGCCGCTAAGCAAATGCAAAATAGCTTGTTAACCTCTGTGCAAAGAAACAAAGTGTATATGTATGTTGAACTAATGGATGGTGAAGAGACAGAAGAATTAGAAGGCTCATGGCTATAAATATGTAATATGTTGGGCCAAAAAAGGCCCAAAAGGGGGGAATGTGGAAGTAAGTTTAACCAGGCCTCTTACTTGACTAGGAGGAGAGACAGAGAGGGAGAAAGAGAAGAGAAGAAGATGCTGATGCTGTGTGTTTCAGAATGTTCTAAGATAAGGAAAAACCTTCATGCCTTGTTTTGTCTGCGTGCAGATGTTAACCTTCTCCTTTCCACCGAACTAGAAGCTGATAACTGTTCCCAAAACAGTGTCTTTTTTAATAAGTAAACTACTTACATGTGACAAACAAATGATCGACATCTTTCTGTTTCTCTCAAGGTTGCTTTGTCTAAACCCTGCATCTTTTTTTTCGCTGTCTAAAGTATAAATATGCTTGTAAACTTGTAGAGGTCAGAGTTCCTTTGAGAACTCTCCCTGTGATCACTTGTATAGTTTTAAATAAACCTAGATGGCTCTGCCAATTCTAATACAACCACAACGCGAAGTTTGATTTCTTCCACAGGATCTTGGATGCAGCCGGAGTGGAGTGGAACAGTGGTGAGCCTGGGAAGAGAAAAAGAAGAGAAGCCATCAGATACTGTGAGTCAAAACTAAAAGAAAAGGGAGTGCACCTGAGAGCAAGGCAACCAGGGATGAATAGAAATACAAGCCAGATGGTACGCTGTCCGAACTAGACTGTGACCCTATAAAGGCTAAAGCCCTTACCGTGTTAAGTGGACTTTGTCCCAGCCGCAGCCTGGAAGCAACATCTTTGGTTTGCACAAGGTGGAGTGTAGTGGAGGCAGAGCCCTGATACGAAAGGCCTGGCGAGAGCAGTGAAGGAGGAAAGCAGGGAGGGAGGACTTAAAAACAACCTCCCAACAATAACAAATACCAACAAGACGTGGCAGAAGAGAATCCCTGGGGACCTGTTGAGGTATCTGCCTAGATGACAAGCTGTTGACCTGAAAAGAGACAGTGGTGCCTGAAAGGCTAGTGTGGCAGGGCACCTTTGGGTGCCTGCCACTTTAAGGGCAGAGGCAGGCAGCTACCAGATGCCTGATGAGGGCAGCCATTTTGAACACAAGGCATATAAAGGCTGCAGTTCACTGCTGCCAGGTGAGGTAGAAACATTGTCTAGCTGAGTTGCAGCAGTATCAACTTGGGAGGTAAGGGCAAGAGCTTATGGGGATGGATAGGAGGCTCTTGGTCCTGGGCCTAAAGTTGCACCTTGCCGGGGAAGGGTGGCATGTAGGGCTGTGCGAAACAGCACCGTTCCATTTTGACAGAACAGCGTTTCATTTCAAATTTCATTTCAATTTGAAACTGCTATTCCATTTAGTTTCATTGAAACAGTTTCGCTGCTTCGACTCTGTTTCAACTCTGTTTCTATGTTTCGCCCATAAGCTACAATGGGGAAGCTCCAAACAGCCTATAACTTTGTCATTTGTGGCCTGATTTGGATTAAACTTGCAGAAATTGTAGCCCCTTACGAGGGCATGAAGCCTGTCAAGGTTTAAGGAGATAGGTTCAGGGGTTTCAGGAAACTGTACCTCAAAGTCTTGAAAGCAAAACTCATGTCATGTGTATGTGTTAAGCCACAGTGGGGTCAAAACTGCAGTCATGCTAGCCCCTGCTGAGCCAATGAAGCCTGCCACATGTCAAGGAGATAGGTTCAGGGGGGGGAGTATGGGTTCTGGGCCCTGCACCTCTGGCTTCTGACAGGCAAAACTCATGACATAGGTGGGTGACACTATGTGTGTTAAGGTGCTCCCTCACTCAACTGACACCAAGGCAGAAAGCAGAGCAGTTTAAACAATGTTGCCTTTTATGCAGTTTTTCCCTCCCTCCCCCAGAGCACTGAGATTGGAAGGGACCTCAGGAAAGGATGACAGTCACTGGCCAGCTACACAGTCAATAATGAGAGCACTCCTTCCCCCCTCATCCCCCTCCCTCTGTTTACTTTAGTTTCTGTTTCCCTGCAGGCAAGCCCAGCTTGAGCTTTGAAACTCAAAAAAATTCTAAAATTTTGAAACATTTTGACTTGTCTTGTTTCATTTTGAGGCTGTTTTGAAGCTCTCTGTATCATTTCAATTTCACTGTTTCTAGCTTGAAACGAGTTGAAACAGCGTTGCAACAAAACTGCCGGCAAAATTTTGCACAGCCCTAGTGGCCTGGTGGAGTTCCTGGTGGTGCAGGAGCCCCCAGGAAATGCCAGGCCAGTAACCTCCCCAGTGAAAGGCAAGGAGGGACACTTTAACCCCAGCCCCCATCTTTGGGTGGGTTTTGGAGGCAGCTGGGGGAGTAGTGAGGCCAGGTATGCTCTTGTGTAGCTGCCTGAGCCCAGCAGGGATGAGAGATCCTGGAGACCTGAGAGGGGGTAGTGTAGAGTTGTGGGAGTAGTAGGGGTCAGGTATGCCCACATGTAGGCACCTGAGCCCAGCAGGGGTATGAGGTCCTGGAGACCCTAGAGGGAGCAATGTGGAGAACATTGGGAGGCCCTGCACAGAGTAGGGTTGAAGTGTGAATAGGCCTGAAGGGCTGTGTGTGTGAGGGGGCTGAGTAGGGCTGAAGTTGGAGTAGGTCTGAAGGACAGCCCAAGGGGCACACCGACTAGGGTTGAATGGGAGTAAACTTGAAGGACAGTGCAAGGGCCAGTCCCATGAGATGTTGTGCCTGGTGAGAGGCTTGGGACAGAATTAGCACAGGGTTTGGCATAAGGCCTGACCATGTAGAGTAGGGGAACTCATGGGAACTGAAGGTTCTGCGTGGCAAGGCTACAGTGACCATAGTGATGCCTGATGGCCCAAGAGGGGCTGCTCAAGGAGGAGCAGGGGAGTGGACTGTACCCCAGTAACAGGCAGTATGCCAGAGGCCCCAGTGAGAGAGGGGCAGAGTGGAAGAGGCCTCCTGTGAAATGGGAGGTGGTGTAATATGTGCGTGTGTGTGGAGCCCTACTTTGGACTCAGTTTGTTCTGATCTCAGACTGGGAGTAACGTCAAACTGGATGCCATTTGTGAGGCATGGGCTGCAGTGTAGGGAAGGAACGGAGTTGTAGATAGCGCCCCCTGGCATTGGGGCATATAATGGGCAGTCTCCCGTATTTACCACCTGTTTATAGGAACAACAAAGTCATGGCAAGGGAGATAGGGCAGATTGCCCTATAGTGACAGGTGGGCAGGCTGACATAAGACCCGGCCCCAAGAGATGTGCCCTGTCACAGCCATAAAGAGTGACGTATGTTAGCAAGCAAAGCAGGAGATTACAGCAAGTTGGAGTGCACAGTAGGACTGCAGAGAGCAGTCTAAAGGACTGCACCGGGGGCATACTGAGTAGGGCTGCTAGGGTGGCTTGAAGGGCAGTACATGGGCCAGCCCCAAGTGTGAGAACATGAGACCAGTTGCCTGGTGAGGGGCTAGGGGCAAAAGCAGCTCAGTGTTGGCATAAGGTTCCACCATGTAGAGTAGATGAACTCGCAGGATCTGAAGTTGCTGTGTGGCAGTGCTGAGAAGCGAGTAGGAAAGCCCAAAGGCCCATGAAGGGTCACTCAGGAGGAGCAAGGGCAGTAAAGCGTGGCTCAGTAATGGGCAGTATGTTAGAGGCCCCTGTGAGAGAGGGGCAGAGTGCAAGAGGCCCCTGTGAGAAGGGGACAGCGTGTGAGTATGTGTGAAAGAGACCAACAATGGCCTGAGTTTGCCCCAGACCTGGACTGGGGAGTAATATTGATCTGGATGCCATCTGCGAGGCATGGGCCATGGTGTAGGGAAGGTTTGGAGCTGTGAATAGCACCCCCTGCCATTGGGGTAGTGTAAGGGCAGCCCCCCACATATTATATTTTTTTAAAAATTCAAGTCAAGGCAAGTGACAGGCAAGTTAAGGCAGACTGCCCTAGGCAGGTAGACAGGCCGACTTGAGATCCAGTCTTGAGTTTGCCCCCTGTCACAATGAGGTTGGGTTGTTTGTTTCCCTTGGGTAATATACTCAATAATTTAGATTTTGTAACTCAGTAAATGTATAGGAGAATGTATTTTATTCCAACCCTGTTCTTTTCTATTTCATTGTATAGATTATTTCTTAAAGGGCTCCATGGGTCAAAAGTTATTTTTGGTTAATATTCATAGTAGGCAGGTTTTTACCTAAACACTCTGAGTTGGACAGATTTAGGCTATTTCAAATAACACTAGGATTATCTCTACAAGTCTGTTTTTGTCAGGGGTTATAGCAGGAGCAGCCAACCTGTGGCATATATGCCACAATTGGCAAAAGCAGCCTATATATGTGGCATGTAACAGACCTGTGAGGGGCAGGCAGCACAGTAGCAGATAGGACTGGGAGCAGAAAGTATAGCAGCACATCAGATGGGGGAAGGGGATAAAAGTGGCATTTAGGAAGGAAGGGTGTGGTGCTTAATTTGTGGAATGTGGGCCCAAAAAGTTCACTCCCACTGACTTGTAGTGTCTTAATCCTTTAGCCCACGTCCTTGTTATAACTTTGTTCTTCTAATGAAAATAATCCTCTTTCATTGTCCTTTAAAATCATGTAATTTTGGCACTAGCAGTATGCAAATGATCAGCTGTAGAGTATTATACTTCTATTTGTGTTGGCAGTTTCCCTAAGAAACGGATTCTTGTAGCCACAGCCGTCTTCAATTTTCCTTTTCATGCATAGCAATCTGGGGAAACCAGCCATACTCCCGTATGTAAAAGCAATCATGCCAGGCTTTTGTTTCAGCAAGAAACTCAGCCCACATCTCTTTTATACTGCATTAGGGAATGAATCCTCGTGTTTTCCAGTTTCTTCATCAGTTGTATTGGTCTGTCACTGTTGCAGTGGCCAAAAGAATAAATTGAGAGGGAGCCAATTTCCTTTCACCTTAGAGAGCTTCTCCCCATTATCACTCTCACTGTTCTGGAATAAGTATCCACCCCTGGAGTTAATTGCTCTGCTGTGACACTCTACAGGATGAAGAGGCCTGCAGACATGTATTGGGGACTAAGGTTAGGGAAAGAAATTACACAGAAACGCTATAAGTGGTTGGAAACCAGTTCAAACCTCTAACACAACAGGAGTTCAGGGTACATAAACCACTTTCAAAATGGCCCAAACCAATTTAAGATAAACCTGGATAGATGTAGTATCAGACTTAACTGATTTAGGTTAAATTGGTTTATTGAATGTCTGTCCCATATCCCCTCCAGTTGCAAGTTAACTCACAGTCCTCCAGCATGCTTTTCACTTCTGCTGCAAACCCCTCGTGTAGGGTGTGTGGGCTAGCTTTGGTCCAAGCTGTCTGGTCCAGCAGAGCAGGGAGGTGTGCTCTAGTGCCCCTGAGCAGGCATGTGGCTGCATTTCCAGAATCAAAAGCGAATGTCTGTTCACTTGCTTATTGGTTCAATCTATGCAGTTTAGACTAACCTGGAAGACTGAATCAATTTGGCCTCAGACTTTATGACTGTCTGTACTTAGCTTAGATGTTTTACACTGACCTCTAGTAAGACCAGTAGTTCTGTACTGCAATCTAGTGTTTGATCCTTATAAGACAAGGTCAAAGGGCATGTACCTAGAGTTGTGCTTGCAATATAAGGATTCATTATTGTTTATGATGCTAATAGTAATACTTCACACTTGCATATTCACTAAACTTGTGAACTTTAATTAATCCTCACAACAACTCCATACAGTAAGTAACACATAAATGCTCACAAGAGATTAATCAAGACTATCATTATGTCACACACCAAACTTATGTTCAAAGTCAAGGCAAAACATCTCTTGTTTAATCTCTGCAGCTGAATGTGAAGCAAGCAATGTTTTGGGGTTTTTCCCCCTCTTGTCTCCATACCATTCTGGCTGACTTTACAGAAAATATCAGTGGGGGTTTCTTTTTTGAGTGGTGAGAGGGTGACACAGACAGAGACAGAGAGAGAGAGAGAGAGAGAGAAAGAGAGAGATGCCATTTGCTGTTCCTCAGAATTCCTCTGTGAACTCCATGCTGAAACAGTACTTTTTCTCTCCTGCCACATTTTTGGACTGAGCAAAAGGCAAAGGGCCAAGTTCAGTTCTCAGTTACAACACTGTAAATCTGTAGTAACTCCACCAAAGCAATTGGCATTACTGTGGGTTTGTACTATTGTGAGATCATAAATGGGACTGCAAAAGTGCTGTGGTCAGCTACTGATCTTTTTAACCTCTGGATTTTGTAATCGCCTGCCCCAGAATTCTTTTTCATTGAGTACAAGCATTCACATCAGACTTACTCTTTTTCTCTTTTAAATAATGTAGTTTTGAATATAAGCAGAAAGCTAAATGCATGCATAGGACAGACTAAAAATAGCTACACAAGAGACTTGGCAACTGTTCTGCACTCACATACATTTTTTAAAATAAGACCAAGATTCTGAAGAGACAAGGAGCTTTTTGGGTGTTAACTTTTATTGGACCAACTGCATGGTTGGGGGATAGGCTGGTTAGGTACAATAGTCCCTTTCCTTAGTTGGTCCAATAAAAGATATTACCCACAAAAATCGTTGCTTCTCGCATATTCCCTGGACCATCACAGCTATATCACTTCAGCGCTACCAAACCAAGATTCTAGACATTTGGTTTTGCTTAGCAAAACCTTGGAAATTCCCTACCAAATATTTGAAATGGCCTAATCAAATTAGATTCATTTTCAAAAAGGATGAAACTCTGTTTCCTTCCAAGATAAATTAAATCTCCATTTCCCTTGTCACATTTCTGAAGAATAATTGACGGGATGAGGAAGCAGCAGCAAGTTTCTGCATGGCATCCCTGACTAGACCAGAAAAGAAACCTCTTACCTTTTAGCCCCAGTAGCTGAACAGTTAGGACACTTGCCTGGGAATCTTGCACCTCTCTGATTTTCCAACATAACACTCTAATGACCAGACCACAAGTTAGACATTACTAATTTTTCTGATCCTCCTTTTGAAACTGGCCTCCTGGGCATCCAAAGGGAAGGAAATATGTGAGTCAGGGGAACAAGAATGAGCTAAAGCAGTGGTGGCTAGCCTTTTTTGGCAGGAGCCACAAGGTAAATCTCACCTCCTCCCTAAGTGCTGCTCTGATCCCTACTCCCCAGAAGCGAACTTGTTTGCCCTCTGGGGCACCAAAATGGAGGGGAGAAGCTCAAGCCTCTAGCCATGTGGAAACAGAGTAAGGGCAGAACACTGCTCCAGGAGCCAGCTTCACCCTTCCCTGGCCCCACAACTGCTGCAGAGCATCCTGTTACTCTACTCTATTTCCATTTCCCTTATCTTTTGCTATGCTCCTTCCTTTAACAGCTCTAGGAACATGGGGATTGACATCTTGCCTAAGACTATAGAGCTAAGTGAGCATTAGATGCTTCAGAGAATGGTACATGAAAACTTGCAGTTGAAGGCATGGGAAATGCATGCCCCTACATAGTTAAAGGTTTGCTTAAGCACTGAAGCATGAGGGTTATAGTCCTTTCAAAACCAATTTTACTATTATTATAAGTCTAGATATTCTTGTTATTTATATAAAATGTCCACCCCCTTTTTTGATCACTTTCTAAGTTCTTGTGTCTAGTGATATCATGTAGCAGCCAGTTCCACAGTCTGTGAGCTAACTGTAGGAAAAAATAGTTCTTTTTACTTGTTTTGAATTTGTCGCCTCTTTGTATCATTGACTGCTCCCTTTGTTCTTTTGATCCATGAAGAGCCTTTCTTTAGGTCTGGGAAAGAAGCCTGAAGAGCACTTTGGGCCCAAAAGCTTATCTAACATCTCCAGCCATATAGTTGGTCCAATAAAAGATATTACCAAACAAGCCAAGTCACTACCTGCTATATATATATATATATATATATATATATATATATATATATATATATATATATATATATATATATATGACAATATATGCTTTTGTCATCTGTCATCCTGGCCATTGCCCTCTGGTTTGTATACAATAGATCTAATCCGAACAGGTCTCACTGGTTTTTGGAGGAAGTTCAAAAATTTATTAGGCTTTGTGCTTTTTCTAAAAAGGGTAGAACCAGGAACTGAAATGCCTTCTTGTTGCATCATCACCTCTCTACCGCATGCTTCTCTCACCCCCTAGTCCTCATACAGTGGCCTCTCTGTGCCTTTCCTTACATCACACCACATTGCTTCCATGCCAGCTTTGGTGTCCTATGCATATGTATAGCCCTGACTGCTCACAGTGGATGTGATTTCTGCTCTTTCAAACATCTGGCTTCTGCTTTGCTGATAACCTGATGGAGATCCCGCTCCCTTGCACTCTCTCATCCCAGCATTTTCTCTATGCACAAGTCATCTCTCTTCTATTCATTTGTCTCTCTACAACTTCTTGTCTGTGCCACCCATTCAAACCCCACAAGCGCCCTTATGATACTTCACTGGTTGCAGGAGCATCTTCTAAGGCTGCTCCTGTACAAGGCAGAAGCAACTGCCTTAGATTCATAGATGTTAGGGTCGGAAGGGACCTCAATAGATCATCAAGTCCGACCCCCTGCATAGGCAGGAAAGAGTGCTGGGTCTAGATGACCCCAGCTAGATGCTTATCTAACCTCCTCTTGAAGACCCCCAGGGTAGGGGAGAGCACCACCTCCCTTGAGAGCCCATTCTAGACCTTGGCCACTCTAACTGTGAAGAAGTTCTTCCTAATGTCCAATCTAAATCTGCTGTCTGCTAGCTTGTGGCCATTATTTCTTGTAACCCCTAGGGGCACCTTAGTGAATAAATCCTCACCAATTCCCTTCTGTGCCCCCGTGATGAACGTATAGGCAGCCACAAGGTCGCCTCTCAACCTTCTCTTGCGGAGGCTGAAAAGGTCCAGGTTCTCTAGTCTTTCCTCATAGGGCTTGGTCTGCAAGCCCTTAACCATACGAGTGGCCCTTCTCTGCACTCTCTCCAGGTTATCCGCATCCTTCTTGAAGCGCAGCGCCCAAAATTGCACGCAGTACTCCAACTGCGGTCTGACCAGCGCCCGATAGAGGGGAAGTATCACCTCCTTGGATCTATTCGTCATGCATCTGCTGATGCACGATAAAGTGCCATTGGCTTTTCTGATGGCTTCGTCACACTGCTGACTCATATTCATCTTGGAGTCCACTAGGACTCCAAGGTCCCTTTCCACTTCCGTGCCACCCAGCAGGTCATTCCCTAGGCTGTAGGTGTGCCAGACATTTTTCCTCCCTAGGTGCAGCACTTTAGGGAGGTAAGGGGGAAAAAAGCCCCCTTGGCTTAACAGGGAACTCCAGAAGAGTCTGGGGACGAAGAAAGAGATGTATAGGCAATGGAAGCAGGGAGCAGTCACCAAGGAGGAATATATCTCCTTGGCGCACTATTGCAGGGAATCAGACAGGCCAAGGCAGGGCTTGAACTCAGGCTGGCTTCAACAATCAAGGACAATAAGTCCTTCTTCAGGTATATAGTGGGCAAAAGGAAAGCTCAGAGCAACATAGGGCCCCTGCAGGACAAATCAGGACAGTTAGTGGTTGATGCAGGGAAAAAAGCAGAGCTCTTCAATGAGTTCTTCGCTTCAGTATTTCTGTGTACCGACCAAGCCAATTCCCCCACTTCGATCATTGACGGATGTCCACATGGCACCAGTCCGCCTACGGTTAGTTCTGAAATAGTTAAGGAGCTCCTGGAGGAGCTGGATGGGTACAAGTCAGCAGGCCCAGATGACCTCCATCCACGGCTGCTGAAAGAATTGGCCAGTGTCATAGCTGAGCCCCTGGTACAGCTGTTTGAGCACTCGTGGTGCTCCAGCCAGGTCCCTGAGGACTGGAAAAGGGTCAATGTGGTGCCCATTTTCAAGAAAGGGAGAAGGGATGAGCCGGGTAACTTTAGACCAGTCAGTCTTACCTCTATTCCTGGGAAAATGCTAGAGAAAATAATCAAAGAACACATTTGTGAAGGCCCGGCAGGGGAAACAATGCTGAGGGGAAACCAGCATGGGTTTGTCACAGGTAGATCCTGCCTGGCAAACCTTGTAGCCTTCTATGACCAGGTCACGCACTGCCTGGACGTGGGAGCCGATGCTGATGTCATCTTCCTGGACTTTAGGAAAGCCTTCGACACAGTCTCCCACCCTATCCTCATTGGGAAGCTAGCAGACTGCAGAGTGAATGCCTACACGGTCAGGTGGGCGGCCAGCTGGCTTAGGGACCGCACCCAGAGAGTGGTGGTGGATGGTTCCTTCTCAGCCTGGAGGGAGGTGGGCAGTGGGGTCCTGCAGGTTTTGGTCCTCGGACTGATATTATTCAATATCTTCATCAGTGATTTGGACGAGGACGTGGAGAGCACCCTCTCCAAGTTCGCTGATGATACCAAGTTATGGGGCAAAGTTAGTACTCCAGAGGGCAGGGAGCAGATTCAGGCTGACCTGGACAGGTTGGATCAATGGGCAGAGAGAAATAGGATGCAATTTAATAAAGAGAAATGTAAGGTACTCCACCTGGGAAGGAAGAATCCCCAGCACACCTATAGTTTGGGGAGTGTCCTTCTCAGCAGCTCAGAGGCAGAGAGGGATCTTGGAGTCATAATTGACTCCAAGATGAACATGAACTGGCAGTGTAACGAGGCCATCAACAAGGCCAATCGCACCTTGTTGTGCATTAGCAGGTGCATGAGTAATAGATCAAAGGAGGTGATGCTCCCCCTCTATGTGGCACTGGTCAGGCCGCAATTGGAGTACTGTGTCCAGTTTTGGGCGCGCCCTTCAAGAGGAACGCGGGGAATCTGGAGAGGGTCCAGAGGAGGGCCACTCACATGATTAGTGGCCTTCGTGATAGACCCTACGGGGGGAGGTTGAGAAAGCTGAATCTCTTCAGCCTTCACAAGAGACGGCTGAGGGGAGATCTTGTGGCAGCCTATAAATTTATTAGGGGAGGTCAACGGGGAATATGTGATGCGCTGTTTACTAGGGCACCCCAGGGAGTGACTAGGAATAACGGGTATAAACTAGTTGAGAGTGGATTTAGGTTAGATATTAGGAAGAAATTTTTCACAGTAAAGGTGGCCAGGATCTGGAATGGGCTTCCAAGAGAGGTGGTGCTATCACCTAGCTTGGAGGTCTTCAAGAGGAGGCTAGATAGTCACATGGCTGGCATCATCTGACCTCTGTCCTCTTTCCTGCCAGGGGCAGGGGGTCAGACACGATGATCCATTGTGGTCCCTTCCAACTCTACAATCTATGAATCTATGAACTGTTAATTCTGCTACTGGACTAGAGTAAGCCACTAAGAACATAGGATGGGTTCTCCTGGGTCATCAATTGCAGACAATCACTAAAAGAGAAGTGAAAAAAGTAGCAGCTGCTGCTGTCATGGCCCCTAGTGACTAGATGCCTGCTGTCTCCTGAACCTCTTTAGCCTTGTGACTGACCTTGGGTGCACCATATATGGCTACCCAATCTGCACAGCTATGGCACTGGCTTTCTGCCAAACAGCTGTTAATGTGATCTGAGACTCTTACAGTACCCTACCTTATACTGGCGCGCATTAAGAGTGAAGAAACTGCTAGCAAAAGTGATGGAGCAGGAAGTTCGGTCTTAACATTCAACTAGTGAGTGTAACAATATGAATGATATTCTTTCTTCGTAATGGGTGGCAGCAGTAACATTTAAATTGCGTAAAAACAAAAGCATACAGGGGAATGCAACAAATGTGCTGATGCTTTTACAGCCAGCACAAAGTGCTCAGTATACAAATGTTCCAGGAGAGGGCTATGATGAGCAATGCAGTGGAATGAGCTGAAGCTGCCATTTATTATTTTCATAATAAAGATAACTATCAATCCTGGGTTTTTTGTGCAACCTTACATTAGGAAGTCTCCTGACTGACACCAGTTGTTCTATTCATACCACTGTAGCTGAAGTCAATTCTCTTGAACACACAAGCTTCTGATCAAGGAGCTATTTACAAATTTCTCCCACATATGCAGCGAGCCATCTTCCAGCACCCCAACCCCTATCAGGTGCCCCAACCTCCATCTGCTGCCCTATCTGGTGATTCTTACAGTGGGAGGCAGTTTGGATAACTGTTGAAACATCATCAATTTCTGATGTTTCCTCTTCTGCCTGTTATTATTCAATGTTTAAAATAAATGGAAAATCTGTCCACACGTTAGCCATAATAATAATGGAGCATTTGAAAGGCTGTATTTTGATCACACTTTGATCCTTGTGACTCCATTGACTTCAGGAGAGTTACTACAGGCTGTTTATATTTTCATTAAAGCTTGAATTATTAACATCTGAGCCCCTGTTGTAATTTTGTTTCCTGTTGCAGTGAATTCCCTGTAGTATAGTAACATTCTGTGGTGTAGTACAAATAGATATGAAAGAGGTTAAGAGAAGCATGGGAAAAAATGGAGAATTTGGTGCTTTTGGAGAAGGGAGGGAATGGGCTCCATTGGAAATACACCAAAAGCCTCTTTTGGCCATGCATTTAGGTGGCTTGGGTACAAGGAGAGAAGCAGAGATATGGTGTAATAACTGCTTGTGGAAAGTTTAATTTATACAAGACAACTGCTCCCACAGACAACTGGCAAAGGGTCATAAGCTCAGGGCATTGTTAGCCAGTGGGGGTTGTGTTTTGTTTGGTACAAAGTACTTTGGAACCAGCCAAAAACTACAATGAGCTCTTTTCTGTGTATGCAGTTTCAGCTAAATTCAGTTGAAATAATCTGATTTAGACATCCCTGGTTAGCAGAGTTGGGTCCTTTTTTCCAGAAAAGTTAATCGTTAGGGGTGCCTACAGATGTCTGGGGAATCTGCTCCGGCATACAGTAATTATAGCATGTGAGAGTAGATGCAATTAATCAAGTCTGCTGGAGCAGGCTAATTAAAGCACTCCAGCAGCCTCCACATCTTGTGTATCCAGCATCCCTGCGCTTCAAAATGGTGGTGGGGGCACTTTAACTAAATCTCATCAAACGAGTTTTAGTTTAAGCACCACTCCCACCACTTCTAAGTGTGGGATGCTGAATACACAAGATGCTGTGGGGGCTTTAATTTGATTGGTTCTTGGAGAGCTGCTCTAATTAAAGCTCCCCCGCAGTACATGTAAAGATGCTCTAGAGGTGTATTTATGGGCTGGTATTAGGTGTGTGCGAAGCGGGCCCTATTTGATTCGGATTCAGCCCGAATCGGGGACAGTGATTCGATTTTGTTGATTCGGATCACTGTCCCTGATTCAATTCGGCCGAATCCAAATCTAAAGATTTGATGCTGATTCGTATATAGACACAGCTTTAAATGTTTTTTTCTACAGACCTCGAGGTACCAGGCATGGCTTGTGAATGCTGTGATGCTGGGGCAGATGGAAACATCCCATAGGAACACAGGGGAGCCCTGCACATGCTTGGTGGTGAATCTGGAAGTGGACCAGAACTACTTCCGGTCCACTTCTGGGTCCGCCAGGGAGTGCGCTGGGGACACCTCCCCCCCCCCGGCACTCCTGTGGGGCACTCTATGTGCCCCAGCATTGCAGCATTCATGAGCCACGCTTGCTACCTAGAGGTATGTAGAAAAACCATTTAAAACTGTGTCTATGTCCAAATCACTGAATCTTTCTGAATCTCGCCAAATCAATTTGGAGGATTCCGATTTGATTCAGAGAGATTAAAGTATCCTCTGATTCAATTTGGATTCAGAGATTTGGCCGCTGAATCTGGCCAAATCTCCACCAAATCAAATCAGGGACTGAAGCTTCGCACAGCCCTACCTGGTATGTATCTGAGGCATGAGATGCAACTTATACAAGTTAAAGAGGGAGGAGCTTTACCATGTATCAGCTAGTCCACGGTAACTGAAAATTTACCCTTATCCCAGAGCATGTACTAGAGTGGTATAAATCATCAGAGCTCACCTGAAGTGGTCATGACTGGAACTGTCTCCTGGATTTTCCCTACATCCCATCTATATTAGGGGTGGTTCCTGGCTCATCCTTCCAAGAAATGCTGAAACCTAACCTATTAAAATATCTGTTTTTCACATGAAGTTCAGCCTGAGATATTCCAGTCTAGCTCGTAGTTTAAATCTCTTCTGACATCAGCTTTATTTTCTTCATCATTTTAGTTCTCCCCTGAGAAATCCCCATTATTTCCTGACATCTGTCCTCTGCTGACCTCCTGATCACAGGCAGAAAAGTCACTGGATTTTGCATTCATTTCCAGTCCTACTGCCTCGGGGCCTCCTGCCCCACCCTCCTCTCCCTCCCACCCTGATTTCTTTGTACAGCAGAAAGCAAACATAAAACTAATTCCTATCCTGCCTAGCGCACCACTGACTAGGCAAGACAAAGTGTGTGCATCATCTTCTCCCGTAGGGGGTCTGGCAGGCCAAGCTGTTTTCTACACGGAAGTCAGAGCACCATGCTGTGTTGAACATGTTGTAGCTCCTTTGAGCACTAAGAACATGATTATCCAAACTCTGTAGGCTAGCATTGACTCCTAAGAGCAGTCTGCATGGGAAAGGGGTTGACTTCAGGGAAAATTACCTAGATCCATCTATTACTGCAATTTAATTTATAAGAGATTCTGTGTCCCCTTCAGGATTTAGCCTATTGCTGTTTAATTTATTCTAATTACAGAAAAAATTGATGCAACCCAGTATACATACAGTTATCTGCCACAGTTCATTGCTACTAACTTTGCTTATAAATTTTTGGATCTCCTTCCTTATTTCTTATTCTTCCCATGAGAAATATAAGTGTCTTCTAGATGACAGTGTTTAGATAGTGGTGATAAATGCTAAGATACACAGGGCAAAAGTGATTGCAAATCCAGTCCCTAGCCACTTACAATGATTAAAAATGCCATGGCACTTTTCACAATAATAAGCATGTTAATTCCAGTTTCCTGGCCAAATTCCAAGTTGGATAATTCTCTGTCGATTTCACTGTCATTTGGTTTCATGTGCATGCAATATTTTTTTTCCTTAATTTCTTGTTCCTTTGTGTAGAATATTTACAGTAGTGCTTGGTGAGTGGAAGGGTGGTGCTGCATGAAGTAAACTGTCTTATACAGGCATCATTTGTACTTGTATGAAGAAGTGCTCAGCTCTTTGTGAAAGGTACAACAAAACTCAGTATAAAAATCTTCACTTATACCATATTATCTTCATTTGTAACTTAGTCATCAGATGGGGGCTTGTACATTTTTTTTTTTATTTTCAACTTACTTGAATTTAATGTATGGCACAAATTAACAGTAATGTAAATAATGGGGGAACTTACATACCAGGAAGAAAATGAGCAAGAAATGATACTATTTAGTTGTCAGGGTTAAACAGGAAGAACAACTAGCTGGGAAATGTAAGATGGTATAAGGTGAAGTAAAGGACAGGAGAAAGGACAGTTTCTCACACCCTTATGAATTGATCTTCCTGATGCAGTTATCTATGCTACCCCTCATCTGGTAATTTACTGCAATGTATAATTTAAGCCACCTCTTAATTTGGCACAATGAATTGGCCCTATTTTGCAGTTCTACCAATTTAGATATTTACGGCAATGGTTTCCTTTTCATTCCTTTCTATTGATACAGGTTACCCAGAGAGGTGGTGGAATCGCCATCCTTGTAGGTTTTCAAAACCCAACTAGTCAAAGCTGTGGCTGGGATGATCTAGTGAGGATGGTCTAGAGCAGGGGGATGGTCTTGGAGCAGAGGGTTGGATTAGATGACCTCCTGAGGTCCCTTCCAACCCTAATTGTCTATGATTCTATGATTCTGTGATAGTCACTGCCCTAATGCAGTTAATATATTAGTGTGATCATGCGCACTTTTCAAGTTTGCATTTCAAATCATTTTATAGAGTGGGGTCATGCCAACTTTTTTTTGTTGCTGGAGTGGGATCCCAGTCCAAATACATTTGAGAACCACTACCCCTTATAAAAACCCAAAGATAACCCGCTAAAATGTGCAGAGGAAATAAAGTAACAACAGAAATCAGCATGTAGATATTGCTGGTAAAACAACATAGGTTTCCCTGGATGATAGTAATATGGCAAGTTGTCCAGTAAGTAAAGTGCATAAAAAAAATTGACAGATTTAGACTTTTCACATTATCTCCAGACTCATTTGTTTGATTTTGTTTACAGATACCTCAGAAGCATCTCCTCATTGACCATTTTTACTGCATTCTAGATTTTGCCATTACCCTGACATTTTTCTCTTACTATTATTCTTCCTGTTTTCTCTCCAGGCTACATGTTATCTATTTCCTTGGTTCATATTATTTCCTCCTTAATCATCAATATACTTATTTTAGCTGCTGCTTCCTTCCTTTCTTCTGATTTTTCTATAGGCTTCCTACATATGTCTTCCTTTGCCTTTCCTCCAAGTTTGGCTTTTACCCAGCCTATATAGGCTACTCCCTTTATTCTGGTGTAGATGTGGATCATCATAAAAAAGGCCTAAGGCCAAAGCCAGTTTGGTATAGCAGGTGCCTTAAATGGGATTTAGATGGAATTTAGGCATTTCAGTTACAACCTGTGCCCTGGCACCAACAATCACATATATGCACACTCCCAGTGCCATGAAACCCCCCTATAAGTGCCTACATTTATTGGGTGATTAGTCATGAACAGCAGTGACCTCAAAGCACTGAAATTTAGTCTTCCATGCATCCTTTCTATAGGATTTTTGGGACATCCTAAGTGACATCAATATCATTTTCTTGTGAAGATGCTTATATTTCTGTATTAGAAATAATATTATTCTCTGTTAAAATCCTATAGGATTTTTCCACAAATAAAATAGCAGCTTTGTTCCCTGTAACAAATAATAGTGGAAAGGAAGGGAAAGAAAATGGAAAACTGTTGTAAAGGTTCTGACTTATTAGTCAGAAACTGTATCCCTCTCTACCCATGTTAAATATGCCTACTTCAACTCCAGCATTGCAATTTTTCTTACTTTAAAAAAAGATTAATAAATTAGGATTCTCATTGATTTCAATGGGTCATAGAGAGTCTTTAATGAACACAGATACAGAAATAATAGTCTGTTGCAAGCAAATAGAAACTCATTCTTTATATACTTACAGCCGTGGCCCACAACACAATCCAGTCCTAAGCACCAGATCTTTGAGCTTTAAAATGTTATATTGTTATCGCACCCATGGCTTAGCATCTAACTTTGTTTGCAGCTGTTATTTGCTGTATGCTGGGTTTGTGTATTAATAATAATACCTAAAACACAGCTGCATCTCAATGGATCCTATGATGTGATACTGGCCTCAAAGAAGCTTTAGACCACCCAGTATGCCAATAGGACTTTTATCTTTTCATTTTTGGGGTTTTTTGTTTTTTAAAGGAAAATAAACTAAACAAACTGTGTTCTAATATCCTTAAGATTCAGCTATAAACATTTAAAAATAAGCCTAAGGTGAAATGCTATCCTTAATCCACTGCATATTGCCAGATTTGTCAGATTTGTAATCATTTAACTTATAAATAAAGATACAGGAGTAGGAATTGAGGAATTGAATGGTTCAGGTACTGGAAATAGAGCTCTGAACTCTATATCACTGGATCAGATCTGGTTCATGTTGTGTTCATATAGTGACAGCAAGTGAAAACTGATGGCTTTTTCTTGTTTCCTACATGCAGTGAAATTTCCGTGTAGGACTTCCAAATGATAAGAATTTATCTTTCTACATTCATTAGGGGTATCTCCCTTAGACTCAGTGGGTGTGTCTACATGTGCATATTAATGTGAAGCAATAAACTCCGGAGCTTATTGCTCCAGGTGCATTGTTTGCGCATGCAACCAGACCACAGTACCTTGAGCCAGAGTGGAGCAGCCCCCCCACCTCAGCATGCTGTCTATGGGCTGTCTGGGGCACAAGGGTGTTTCAGTGTGAGGCTAGCCAGCAGGCAAACCCTGCACTGAAGCACCCTTGTGCCCCAGTCAGCCAGGGCAGCATCTACACATGCGCTGCTAAGGAGAAAAAGCTCCGCAGCAGAATAGTACTTGTATTTACAAGTACTACCCTGCTGCAGAGTAAATTAGTTTACTCCAATCTAACAGGGGTCCACGTATAGACATGCAATGTATAGAAATTAACTGCACCACTAATTAGTCTACTGTGCACTAAACATCTTGTGTAGATGCATCCAGTTTATCACTAAACAGAAGCTGTAGCAGGATGAGGGGATTGAGGAAGGAGAACACCCTGCTTGCTCCCTCTCCCTTACCTGCAGTCTGGCAAAAGCCTCAGTGGCTTGGGGTAATGTGGCCACAGTGCTAGACATGGAGCCATGAGAGATGTGGCCTGGGTGCTGCACTCTGGAATGCCAGCCAGGAAACAGCGGCTGCTGGGGAGAGAAGTCCAGGCTAGGAGTACCTCAGCCAGGATGCTGAGCCCCAGGGAGCCTAGGGGCCTGAATGAAAGGAGTCCTGGTTTTGACTCACTTCAGGTGGGCCCTCCTTTAGCAGGAGGCATGAGCCACAGCTGGGAGGTGAGTCCTGATGCTGACAGGCTGGTCATGCCCTGGAGTGGAGATAAAAGGATGCTGGAAGTGATGGGAGGAGCTCTCAGAGGACAGATCAAGACACACACACCAGAAGAGGGTGAGAGGCAGCCAGACTGCCCATATCTCTTTATTTTCATAACAGATGGACTGTTGGGGGTCCCAGATATGAGTTCTGGGTGGTATTGATAAGATGCTTCAAAGCTGGTGTGATGGTCGAAGGGCAGTTATCATGGTGACCGGAGCCCAGGTCCAGTGTGATGAAAGTACTATATGGAGGTCTGTGGTGAGAGTGTAGGGGTGGAGGAACTCCCAGTCTGGACCTCATAAGTCTTGCCAAATGGCATTCTGGAACACAGTGAGTTAGATAAGGGATGGCCCCAACGGGTGAGTCTCATCTCTTGCTGAGACAGAATTCTGTAAACTTCTTTTATCACGATGTGGTGGGTGAGTGCCTCAGCTGGGAATGGTTCTCCCCAGAGAGGACAACAGGAGGGACAACGAGGCCAGAGTGCTGGCATTGTCACAGATGCAGACTCCAAAGTAGGAGTGGTCCCTGATCATCTGGGCAGTGCCATGCTGCTATAGAAGTCTGATTAGCTTTGCTACCACAGTTTGTTCTATACCTGTTCACTGGTTGCTTTTAAGACTTCATACAGACTTTACAACTGTGAATGTAGTGCTTTTTTATTTACACAGAGTAGATTATAGTAGTTATCAACTTAAAGGACAGTTTAAGGCCAGATTTAAACCTTTATTTTCTTGCCTTTATGGCTAGGGACAGACATTCAGAAGTTGAAGCCGGAATTGATTCAATCTTTGCAGGCTAGCCAAACCTGTGTAGATTTGCAAGTGAATAGACATTCACTTTTGACTCAGGAAATGCAGGCACATGTCTGCAGTGGCTCAGGCCAGAAGCTGAAGGGGCTTTAGAGCATGCCCTCGGCTTCAGAGAAGCTATGCCGAAGGGTGCAGTGGCCATCTCCAGCAGTAGCCTCAAGTGAACTGGCCGGGGAGGGGGTTTAATTCCCCCCTCCCTGTCCCACCTGCAAAGACCTCTGCTGGGGTCTGCCTGGCACTCCCCCCTTGCTGCTGCAGTGGCATGGGTAGGGGCGTGGACAGACAATGGCTGGCATGGCCTCCTCAGGCACAGGGGGCAGGGAGGGAGTTCCCCCCTCCACCCTCTCTGTCTTCAGGAGACCACAGCCAGGGTGTGCTAGTCCCAACCGCTGCCTCCACCAATCGCTCCCTTCATGTGGCAACTGGCAGAATAAGCCCCTTCTTATCTGGGACAGGGGACAGAGTGGGGAATTAAACCCCTGTCTCCTTTCACTTCATGCTGCTGCTGGGGCTGGCCATGCCCCTGCTGCTGGAACAACAAGTGGAGAAATGCCTGGCAGAGGCTGCGGTGCTCCTGCCTGGCAGACCTTGGTTGGGGTCTGTGTTGGAGGGACAGGGGAGGAAGGTGGGGAATAAACCTCTTCCCTGCCCCCTTTACCTTAGGGGGGATGGCATCTGGCCACACCCCTGCCCCTGCTTCAGCTAGGGGTCAGAGGTGCGGGGCCAACCCTGGTCTGCTGGAGCAGAGAGCACAGCCCAGCCCAGGGCTGCAGAGCATACTGGGATGCTGGGGGACTCTGGTTTAACTTAAACCAGGAAGGAGTCTGGGACAGAAGTTCCATAAACCAGTTTGACCTTAGTCAGTTAAGTATGATATTATATTCAACAAGGTTTATCTCAAACTAGTTTTGGCTATTTTGAAACTGGTTTATGCACATAGAACTTATGTTTGGTTACAGGTTTAAACCATTTTCTGCTCACTTAAACTGGTTTATGTGTAACTTCTGTCCCTAGCAGAAATTAATTTAAGTCAAACCTGCTGTGTTATTTTAATTGAAATAGTTTGTCTTAATGCAATTCAGCTTTACTGAAAAGGAATCAGTGCCTTCTCAAATAAAGTGTGATTTACCAAGTGTTATGCAGTTTTTTTTTAAGTCGTGCATTCTCTCTGGGGGCTTTGATCAGAACATCTGGATCAATAATCATCTGAAGAAACAATTGGAGAATATATGTGATACCTCTGCCAAGTTTCCTCCTTCCTGAAATTTATTACAATTTATGTTTAATGTTACAACATGTTTGAAACTTTGAAAAAGTTTGTAGCAATATTCAGTTCTGCTCACCAAATCCCAGGGAAAACCATGATAATCAAGAGAAAGATGGTAAAGCAGAGACAACAAAAGGAAACCAAGCAGTAGATGTGGAGTAGCAGAATGCATTGCCCTTTGGTGGGCATTAAAAACAGACACCTTGTTTTTAATGTGTGGCATTCTATTTCTATCCCATATATATGATGGTCATCCAAAACCACAGTTCTGTAAAGAAGAAAAAAGATTATCTGCTTCCCTTTTTTTAGGGAAACTTTACAAATTGAACTACTGAACTCAGAAACACTTTTAAGTGTCTACTATGGGTTTGTCTATGCGGAGTGTGCGAAGCAGGCTATATTTGATTCGGATTTGGCCTGATTTGGGGGCCAGTGATTCAATTTGTTGATTCAAAGGCGCAGGGTAACATAGAGCCACTACAGGATGGACTAAGGCAATTCATAACAGATAGGATGGACAAAGCTGAGCTCTTAAATGATTTCTTTGCATCAGTGTTCCTGGACACGGATACAAACACACCTCCCAGTGAGACTTTAGTCTAGTGTGAGAGAGATACCAATCCACCAATGGTTAGTGCTGACCTAGTGAAGGGGCACTTGGAGGGGCTGGATGTATTTAAGTTGGCAGGCCCCGATCATCTTCACCCAAGGGTACTAAAGGAATTGGCTGGTTACATAGCAAAATCACTGGCACAACTGTTTGAGCATCTCTGGTGCTCAGGACAGGTCCCAGAGAACTGGAAAAGGGCCAGTGTGGTCCCTATTTTCAAGAAGGGGAGGACCCGGGTAATTATAAACTGGTTAGCCTCACCTCTATTCTTGGCAAGACCTTAGAAAACATCATAAAGGAACACATTTGTGGGGGGCCAGCAGGTATCACAATGCTAAGTGGCAACCAGCATGGGCTTATAGCAGGAAGATCCTGCCTGACTAACCTGGTCTCTTTTTATGACCGGGTCACAAAGTGCTTAGATGCGGGAATAGAGGTAGATGTTATTTACTTGGATTTTTAAAAGGCTTTCGACACAGTGTCACATCCAATTCTTATAAATAAACTATGTAGCTGTGCTGTGGATTTTTTCACAGTCAGGTGGGTGGAAAACTGGCTTATGGGACATACCCAGAGAGTGGTGGTGGATGGGTTGGTTTCTACCTGGAGAGATGTGGGCAGTGGTGTCCCCCAAGGCTCTGTCCTTGGACTAGTACTGTTCAATATCTTCATCAGAGTGTAGAGAGCACTCTGTCCAAATTCACAGACTACACCAACTATGGGGTATAGTAAACACACTAGAGGGTAGGGAGCGAGTTCAGGCAGATTTGGATAGACTGGGGAAGTGGGCAGATCAGAATATGATGCAATTTAATAAAGATAAGTGCGAAGAGCTGCACCTGGGGAGAAAGAATCGGCAATATACCTATATACAGGGAGGTACCATTCTTAGTAGCACAGCAGTAAAAAGGGATCTCAGAGTCATAGTAGGTGCAAAAATGAACATGAGTTGCCAATGTGGCAAGGTAATAAGTAAGGCTCACCACACTCTTCCTTGCATTAGTAGGTGCATCATGAGCTGGCATAGGGGGGTTATACTTCCCCTCTATGCGACATTGGTGAGGTCGCAGCTGGAGTACTGAGTCCAGTTCTGGGCACTGCACTTCAAGAGGGATGTGGATAACCTGGAAAAGGTTCAGAGGAGGGCTACTCATATGGTTGAGGGACTGCAGGTAAGATCCTATGAAGACAGACTGAGGGACCTGAATCTCTTCAGCCTCTGCAACACAAAGTTGAGAGGTGATTTTGTGGCTGTCTACAAACTCATCATGGGGGGTCAGCAGGGAATAGGGGATACTCTGTTTATCAGGGTGCCCCACGGGGTTACTAGAAACAACAGCCATAAACTGAAGGAGAGCAGATTTAGATTGGTTGCCAAAATATGGAATGGGCTTCCAAGGGAGGTGGTGCTTTTCCCTACCTTGGAGGTGTTTAAAAGGAGATTAGACAAGCACCTAGCTGGGGTCACTTGACCCCAGTGCTCTTTCCTGCCCAGAGCATGGGGTCAGACTCAATGATTTAATAGGTCCCTTCCTACCCTAGAAATCTATGAAATCACTGTCCTGCTTCGATTCGGTCGAATCCAAATCTGAATATTTGATTGCGATTTGAAGAATCAGTGATTTGGCCATAGACACAGCTTTAAATGTATTTTCTACATCTCTCAAGGTATCAGGCATGGCTCGTGAATGCTGAGATGGTGCGGTGGATGGAGTGTCCCATAGGAGCATGGGGGGGCCCCCCACATGTATGGCAGTGGGCAGTACGGAAGTACTTCTGGTCCACTTCTCGGTCCACCACCGAGTGTGCGGGGGACCCTCCCCCCGCATCCCTCCGGCTCAGTGATTGGCCACAGGGGGACACTGGGTGCCCCCTCCCACAGACGCAGGAGGCACCAGTCGCCAAGCCAGGGGAGGGCAGACCCACAGGTGCTCTGCAGTGGACCCAGAGGTGGACGAGAAGTGCTTCTGGTCCACTTCCAGGTCCACCGCCAACCTTGCTGGGGACCTCCACTGCTCTCCCATAAGACACTCCATCTGCCCCACCATCTCAGCATTCACAAGCCACCTGGTATCTTGAGGTATGTAGAAAAAACGTAAAGCTGTGTCTATGTCTGAATCATGGAATCTCTCTGAACTGAATCGGAGGCTTCTGATTCAGTTCAGAGGGATTAATGGATCTCCTGATTCGATTCAGATTCGCAGATTCAGCCGCTGAACCAAGCCAAATCTCCTCCAAATCAAATCAACTATTGAAGCTTCACGCAGCCCAGCTGTGTACAGCGTGGCAACATTGGGTCCCAGGAGGAATGGGACAAAGCATGCTCTGTCTACCCACCCTTGCAGGTATGCTCCAAACCCAGAAATAAATCAGTGAGCTGCTCCAGGGCTCATCCCTCTGAGCCCACTCTTGAAGCCTGAGTGTTTGACCTGCCTGAAAAAACACAGTGGGGGCAAGCCCAGAACAGACTCACTAGCAAAATTCTGGATTTGGTGTGTACCCTGGCATTGGTGGGTGAGGTATGCTTAGGCATATCAGTGCCAGGACCTGTCACTGTCCTGGTGAAAACAAATCCTACATAGGGTGTTGATGTTCAAGCCATGATTAATTTTTTTCCCCCTGTCAGGCCTTCTGCTGTTCTTCTTTACACTGGATAATTATAAACCACGGAAAGTCTATTTGTCCCTTCTGGCTTGTTGCAGAATCGGTTATTAACTGCTCAATAATACATTCTGTGCTGTTTTCTTTACCACACCTGCAATTCTAATATCAGCATCATAGGGATCAAAAGTTTGATGTTCATTTTTTATTTATAGGTTCTTATTCTTTATATTCTTCATTTGCATCCTTAAGGCTGCATCATGGCATATGAAGCAAATAATGACAACAAGTGCAGGTCACCTATACACAGAGCAATCTGGATCACTTGTTTACCTGAGTGTAACTGAGTGGCCGGTATTCCAACCACTGGCTTCAGCCTGTAGCCAGAGAAGTTCAAATTATGAATGAGACATTTTTTAACAGTATGGCTGATTAATCACTGAAATGATCAGCCAAAGGAGCAACTGGATTTTCCATTGCTTGCTATTTTCAGATTTAGACTGCATGCCTTTCTGGAAGACATGATTTAAAGTTAATCAAAAGTTGTACAGGGCTAACTGGGTCAAACTGAATATAGGAGAACAGGCTAGATATTCTGCTGCTCCTTTTGGATATTCTGGTGCCCCCTTAATTTAAGAATCGACATAGATGCACAAGGCTTACAGTTCTGGAAAAACAATAGGGGAAAGGTGTCTTTACATGAACTCTGCAGGTTGTCCCAGAGACCAAAATGTTCTCTGCCATACGTCAGGGAACCTGTGATAAACTGAAAATATCAGATCTTGATATGCTGTAATTACAGCACATCAGAACAGACTCAATTAATTGAGTCTGCTGGAGTGTGCTAATTAGCATGCTCCAGGAGCCTAGGTGTCTCATGCATTCAGTGTCCCCACTCTTAAAAATGGTGGCAATGGCACTTTAACTAAAGCTTGTTTAATGAGCTTTAGTTAAAGCCTCCCCTCGCCATTTTGAAGTGCAAGACACTGAATACATGAGACGCTGTGGGCACTTTCATTAGAGTGGCTCCCAAGAGCTGCTTTAATTAAAGCGGCCCTTCCCCTCCTGCCCAAGCACATGTAAAGACGTCCATTGAAATTATCAGCTCCATTACCAGCTTTGACAATCTATATGCTGGCACTGCATACGAGAGCTATAGTGAGTGAGACAATCCCTCTCATGTATTGCCATACAGTCAAATACACAGTCATATATATCAAGGAACAAACACTGTAGGTTACACTTCAGGATGGGTCACTTTGAATGTAGTGGGTATGAAAAGAACTTAAAGGGTCACAATAACCAGATGAATAAGGGTTTTTACTGTGGTTCCATGGTTGCGAGAACTAATGTGTTCTTTGGGTGCATAAGAAAGGAAGGTACCCGTTGGCGTAATGAGGTGGCATTACCTCTCTGTGTGGCACTGTGAGATCATTGCTGGAATGCTGTACCCAGTTCCAGTGAATTCACTGGAAAGAACATTGGAATAATAGAGACAGTTAGAAAAGGGCTACAGGGTTGATTCAAGGCCTTGAAAAACTATCCTACAATTCAGCTGCTTCAGTCTACAACTTATCAAAGGGAAATTTAATAGGCAACCTGGTCAATGATATTATAATGGAGCTGGTTGGAAAAAAAATGGAAAAAAGATTATTTATGAGCAATTAGAAATCCCAACATTGTTTTTATTTAAAAGGTTCACAATGGAACACTTTTTTTCATTTTTAAAACCATTATTTAAATGCTTATTGAAGAATTGTACTAACCAAATATGTTGTCCATGACAGCTTTTGGTAATCTTTTCAATAATATTTTGATGATTTTGCCAAAAAAGCACCAATTGTTAAAATAAAGTTTGTGAAATTTGTCAGCATTTTCCGGTCTTTTGGAACAGATTTAGAGCTTGTAAAAAATAAAGCCATTTTTTTCAATGAAAACAATTTTGTTTGAAAAAATGTCACCTGGCTCTAGTCCTGAATTACTGATGCTAAAGGACTTTTTGATATAACAAAGTCAAAACAAGATCCAGTGACTGAAGATCAAGGTCAACCAAACACTAATAATCAAAGCAACATTTTAACCATGAGGAAAACTAACTACTAGAAAAAAATATCTAGGAATGTAGTCAAATCTATAGCACTTGAATGCTGCAAATCAAGGATAGAGATCATTTAAAAAGACATACTGTAGGTTAGCCCCCCAAAATTGAGCTTGATATAGGAATTACAGAGTGAAATTCAGTGGACATGTGTTAAACAGGATGCCAGATTAGATTATAATAATAGTTTCTTTTGACACTCAAATTTATCTGACCTCAAGATATATGCAACACACTACTGAAAGCAATTGGGGATATAATACCATGCATGCAAGAAAAGGAAGACTGTGAACATGCTAAAAAGTGTGGATTCTAAAATAGGGGAAGGCCTTTTTTTCTATTCTTGATTACATATAGGTTGTAAGAATTCACTAAGTATAAAATCTTTTAGTTTATACCCAAAATTCTGATACCAAAAATATTGAAATGATATTACTTAAATTTACTGCCTTGATTTCCTCATTGTAAAATGGGGATAGTAATGATACTTTTCCAAAGTTATGGTATTAATTAGCCCCAATCTTGCAAATTACTCTAACCATTGCAGTAGACTCTGCCTAGGCACAGAGGCCTGTATGTGTGGTTTTCTTTGCCCAATAGGGCCTGAAAGTCTACAAAACACTTGAGAGCATAAATGCCAGCTTTTAGCAGTAAGGTTTCCTATACTAATTGATTGATGCTTTAAGTAGAAAGAATTATTTACCTTATGTCTTTTCACAATGAAAATAACAGATGCAAAGTTCATAAGGTTGTAACAATGATTGTAGACAAGCCAGTGAATAGGAAGATCCATGGATGAATGTGCAATATGTCAACCAGATTTGCTTCCAGAATACTGTCTTTTTTATAGCATGGCCTTTTAAGGTCAGACATATGGTTAGTTGGGTGTTTTCAATTAGAAGATCCACTTTGACTTCAGACTTCATTTGTCTGCATCAGTTAGGGAAATAAATGGTTCCTTTACAAATAATAGTATAAAATGAGTGCCCAGCCCTCTACCTTACTCATGGATCAATCTGACATTTGCCTACTTGTGAATGTTTTCCAGTTGTTCTTCATGTCTATGGAAGTTGGACTCCAAAAGTGCACAGCAGAGAAAAACTGTGGAAGCAATGTCAATTTTTAAAGAAAATCAGTCATTTTGCTCAGCCCACCTACTGGGAAATGGTTGGGGAGAGAAGCAGCTCTTGCCACATGTACCCTGCAATTGTATTTGAGAATAACATTTTAATTACAGTGCCTGTCTCTGACTCTGACCCTACTTCTGGCAGCAGTCATACAGCGGCAAAGAGACATCATGAGTGGATGGTAACATGAAAGTTTGGTTTTAAAAGATTATGGTGCCAGTTTCCATCACTTTCAATAGCACAAGTCAGAACCCAGGAATGTAAACACATTAAACCTTTGGGGCTTGATTTACACCCAAAACAGGGCAGATATATTTAGTCTTTAAAGTCCTGGAACTAGGAGGGGCAGCTTCACTCAGAAAAAGGTTTATGCGAGTCTCTGGACCTGCAGACTCTTGCTCTAAACTGCTTTTGTGATTGCATGGCCTTCAGATCAGATCACTGAGATCAGGACTTGGTGTTTCTTCCAAAGCAGAACAGACAGACTCCATCTTGGAAGTGTATAATTATGTGCCTATTGCATATGAAAAAACAAGTCCTAATTATCAGATTTAACGTGGACAAAAGGCTAGGCTGGGAGTTGTACACTTAAAAAAATGTAAAGATCTGACTCCAAGTCCCATTCTTCATAACTCAGTGTCTCTGAAATTACATTAGCATGGATCAGAGTCCTTGATCAATGAGAGTGTTCACTTGGAAAGACATCTCTAGAATGACAAAGGCCTCATGAATCTTTATTATCATTGTGACTTCAAAATGTATTTGTGTCTAAATGGCACTATCTGCCTCATCAATTGGTTTGATGCTTAGAGACTGGTACATCACTCAATCTTGATAAAGGCTGAGTGCAGATAATGGATTAATCAGCCTACTAGAACATAATGAAAATTGTCCCAGGAGGGCACAGATGCACAAAGCTGCATCCATGGTTTGGAACTGCCATCAGCAATTGAAAATATCTTTCTTCTTTGATATGCAGATACATAGAAAAGAAATTAATGCAAGTGATGCAGCATATGGTTTTTCTGTCGGGTGCTGCTTCTACTCGTTTTTAGTTATAATCTGAAGAGGTTAAAACAACTACCCACAATGTTGTGCACTGCATGAGTGGCTTAGTCTTCTTGATTTAGTAACACAGTTCTTAATGACATTAAATGCTCATAACTGCTAGGTCTCACATCTTCCTCACTCAAATTACACATACTATCTTGTAGGTGAAGTGCGTGGACAGTGAAAAATATTAAAAATAATCACCCTTCCCCATACTACATAATCACTGCATTTATTTTCTGTAATAAATGGAGGGGAAATTATACTCTTTCAGATTCCTCTGTGTGGTAACTTTGTCAACGCTGATATATTATTCTCCAAAAGCAACCATTGTTCTTGGAGACAAGTTCGAACTGGGGAACTGAGCAGAATATATAGATATATATTCAGTTTTAAAGTGCATGAAGGGAAGCAGAAAGAGGTCCACTGTGGTTTTGTTGAACATTGCTCAATATATGCAACTTCATAAGGAAATTATTTCTTCCTCTTGTTTCAACTGCTTCTGCCTAAAACAGTGTGAACATTTATGACCTAATGTCTGGAGAGGGAACATAGCTTTGCACTTCTTTCCTTCAGATAAAGCTTTAGTTATTTTTGTCCGCACCGGCTCACAAATCATAAACAAACAGAACAAGAAAGAAAAATAAATGCTGGCCCCAGAAATCAAGTAAGAGATCTTTTCACATGCAAAATGAATCCAGGGCCAAATTCTGAGCTTTGTTAAAAGTCTTGAGCTGAGTGAATAATAATAAAGAAACAGAATATGAATAATTTATTTGCTGAAAAATTCCCACATTGGTCAGATGATTTATTCACAATGAATAATTCAGCCAGCTCCATGAAAGTCTCTAAATAATTCCCAATTTATGGAAAGCTCTGTGCCTTGCTAGCCAAACATATCTTCTGAAATCCAGCAGAAAAATAATGGGACTTCTTGCAACTATAATCCTGAACATCTGTATGGTACCTCTGTAATCTTCTGAATTCAAAGCAGGGAAGTTCTGGGTTTTAAGTAGGGGAGTAGAAGCTGGGAACGTCTTAATAGGTTTATGCAAATAACTAATTTTTGGTTTTGGCTACTCAATGAAAAAAGTGAGTTCATCTGAAATAAAATATATATAATTTCATTTTGGACAAGCCTAAACCTGTTTCTCTTCTTATCTCCTCAAATCTTGGGGCACCCTTCAAAGGATCCGGTGGCACCCTGGTTGAGAATCGCTGAGGTGAATGCTTCTAAGATATGCAAATTCACAAAGGACAGCTCATTTTTTGCCAATGGTTACAGGTAAAGGGTCTGTTAAGCCTTTAAGAACTGGTTGGCATTCAAGTTTCAGTTTTCTTGAAGCTTAAAATTAGCCTGAAGCTGGCCTCAGAGGCAGTAGGATTGTTTACCACCAGCTGAAGGTCCTCTTTGGAAAGTGCTATAAAAGCACAATCACTGGTAGATAGGCTGTTCCCAGGTGGTGTGCTTGATGATCTTACACTTTGCTCACAGTCTAGACAATTAAGCAGCTTTCTAGTGTTGTAGAAATATAATCACCCACCTGGAGATCAACTGATCAACACAGAACAGCATTTCCAAAATACTTATTTTCAGGCACTCACAATAAAAGAAAAAGAAATGAAGATCTAGATCCTCATAAATTATGATTATAGCTGAAAAGAAGTCTTTACTTGCTATAGACTCTATGTCAAGCAGTATAGAAATTGGCAATTGGATAGACACAGAATAACCCAGCTAAACCCACATCTCCCAAATACTTCTCTCCCTTTCATTATGCCAGTGCAAGGTGCTGCCATATAAAGGCCCTGGGTAGCCAATATTTTTCCAGTGATGATCTATTATTAACATTTCTAAGATACATTTTTAAGGATAAACTGGGCACGTCTACATGAGATGCTACTGCGCAGTAGCAACGAGCTACTGTGCAGTATCTTTGCCAGGCACTAACTATGATGCAATGCTACTGTGCAGTAGTAAAGAGTAATAGCATCAGAAAATAACCATGCAGGGAAGGTACTGTGCAGTAACTCTGGTTACTACGCAGTCATTTAGTACTTGCTTATGCATAGTACTTGCATAAGTAAGTACTAAATGACTGCGCAGCAACAACTGCGCAGTCCAATACTCATTTAGACGTGACCACTGTGTGCATCTACACAAAACACTTTTTACTGTGAAGTAGCATAGTTTACTGGGCAGAAAGCAGGTGTGTCTACACATGCACATGGTTATTATGCAGTAAACCTTGCTAATCAGAAATAAATTTACTACCTGCAAATGCAAGTAGCAAATTTACTTGCAATTACTAACTGTGCAACAATGCTTGTGTAGGTACCTGATTGAGGGGGAGCAAATCTGATCCTGGTCAACCGAGCACCAGGGTCAGCTCTCAGCACCACCTCGGTGGTAATGAGGCCAGTGCTGGGAGATCCTTATCACAGAGCTAAGCAGAAAACACGCTTTACAGCCCCCATCCTATGGTCAAAGAGCAGGGGCTGGGGACTGTCCATGTCAGGGGCAGATCCCAGCCCTGCGCCCTGATGAGATGATGGAGGCACAGGACTTGGAAAGAGCAGCAGGGGAGAGGCAGGTTCCAGCCCCTTGCCCTTATCTGCCAGTGGGGCATCTAGTAGCCAGCCCCCTGCTAGGTGGGGAATCCCCTCCTAGCTGGGGGCTCACTACTAGCTGCCCCACTGGTGGATGGGGGCAGGGAGCTGGGACCTGCACCTCCACTTCAGCTCTTTCCAAGCCACCTGCCCTGATCAGGGAGTTGGGGCTGGGAGTTCCCTGCTGCAGGGTAGGGGGATGTTGTCCTTGTCCTGGCAGCAAACAGCCCTCTGGGCGCAGGGAGTAATGTCCCAGCCTTAGCCAGGGGACAGCTGCCTCCTGGCTCCATGCTCCCTACCAGCCCCTGGTAGTCTAGAGCTCCCCCTGGTGGCAGCAGGTGCCCATTGCAGGGCCCCAGGAAGCAAAAGCCGTTTGCTGCCATTAGCAGCAAATCTTCCACTTCCCTAAATGTGTAAGTGCTTGCCTGGGAGCGTTTACTCATAAGTAGTTCACTTGCAAGTAAACTGCTCCCAGATCTAAATATACATGTAAACACATCTGCTCTCTCTCTCTCTCTCTTTGAACCCTATTTCATATGCTCCAGCCTTTCTGTTCCACATTGCTCTTCTTAAGACCTGTGGAGCCTGATTCTCCATAGCTCCACACCTCACTAAGTCATGCACACCAGTGCAGAGTAGATTTAAAATTATACTATTCTGGTTGGGGACTATTTAAGGCCTACTTAGCACTTACAGGTGTGTGTAGACAAAACGGGTTGTAAATTAAAGTAGTGGGTTTTAAAAAACACCTCTTCAATTTAGGGCCGATTAAATCCCTGTGTTGTGCACACATCCTGCTGACTTACCTGCCTGTCCGATGGAGAGGGGAGGGTGAGCTGCCAGCAGGCGGAGTGGTCCCTAGGCTGGGGGGGGGCTTGTGCTTCCCTTGGCAGCAGCACCCTCATGCCCAGGCGGTACCCACCCACAGGCACTCGGCTCGGGCAGTCCTGGGGGCACCACAGACACAGAGGGAGGCACTGGGCTCCCACACAGCTTAGGCAAGCAGGCAGGCTAGGGGGGGTGGTGGGGAGAGATCAGGCTCGCTGCTTTTCTTGGGCAGAGCCTGCTGTGGCAGGCCTATAGGGGGTGCTCCTGCACTGAGCCACCTACCTCACGGCCTCTTGCATTTGCTGCTACTGAAGTTTTATAACAGGGTGTTGTTAAACAGAATCAAATCCTTCTTAACTCTCTGCTGTGAACCAGCCAGGCTGGTTTCTGAAGCACAGAAGAATGTTAGAGTTCATTCACTGCATGAGGCAACTGCTCACACAAGTGCCTTGGCCATGACTTTTGGTTTCTCAGAAGCATTCACCTCTGTGACAATTTGGTTAACTTGGAGCAATCAGAATAGCCAGTGAAAAGTCTAGTTATTCTGTAGTAATGGGTGACTGTAGTGGGCCAGTAGGGAGTGCTCTTGCACTGAGCCACCCACCTCACTGTGCCCAAACATCTTCCAAGCTCCGAGTGCCTCCCTGGGGGTGCCTCACGCCTGGCTGCCCCCCTTCCTAGAGCACACCCACTAGCCTGGGGGTATTGCTGCCACCACCCAGGGACGGGCTTGATCCTGGCACGGTGCCCCATGGGAAACACAGGCCTAGTAGCCCTTGAGGGTACTTGGCTCAGTTCAAGAACTTGGGATGCTTCCCTCAGTCAGAAGCACAAATAGTGGTCTCCCTTAGTCAGCCGAAGCAAGGGGACCCCGAGGCATAGTCTAGACCTGCTCCCAGTAAGTCTTCCGTGGTGGGTACAAAGGAGAACTTTATTGGTTACAAGGAGTAGGGTTGGAATAGGGTACAGGATAGAGCAATATCAGAGAAATCCCATAGAGCAAACTGGGTGGCTGGGTAGCCTTTGATCACGCATCTGAGTTACTGCAAGCTATATATCTAGTTAGATCTCAGGTAGCTTACTTACAATATCATCCAGAGGCAGGTGGAGATTCCCTTTGGAGGCAGGCAGTTCATTGATCATGAGTTTCCAGAGAAAGCAAGTTTCAGATGGTCCAGCTCTTCTCTCTCTGAGTTTTCATCATGGCTACCCCCACTCCTCCTGGGCAGTCCTTAATTTATATAGGCCTTATGACCTCATTTACCTGGTCCAATGGAGTGCAGCACCTGTTGGCTGCCAGCCAACCAGTTTGAAATGCATCACTGATTCTGGGCAGACTGGCAGTCTCTAGCCTACTAGGAAGCCCAAGTCCCTCACCCAGGTGTGATGCCAGTCACGTAGGCAGGGGGAGTAGGTTTCCCCCCTCCCTCAGGAATGTATCCAACCCAGGTTACCTAAAGAGATAGGGTGGGGTGTGTACTCTCTGCAGGGCCCCTACTAACCAAATTGTCACAGAGCAGAGTTTTTGGGGAGAAACAGAGGTGGCCTTCTGCCACACCTGCTTTCCTGGGCTGCTGTCAGGCTCCCTGCAGGGCTTCCTGCAGAGCCACGGAGCTGCACAGAGCCCAGTGATTTTGAGGAGTTTTAGTTTGCTGCATCCCAAGTCATTTAAAGCACAAAACTGCTGAATTTCCTACAGTGGCTGGAATTAATGCGTAATTCGCCACTGAGGCATGCAAATGTCTCTAGTGGGTTATGGAATAGAGAAGATCCCACACAACTTACTGATTCGTTTGATGCACTGGCTGGGGGAGTAGTTAGTTGATTGCATGATTTCACAATGATTACACACTTAATTCATACAACACAATTTTATTTTAAAATTCTTTGCTATGCATATAACACTGCTTAGCTTTAAGAAATACCACAGACATTAAGAACACAATAACTACATATATCAGAAACAATGCTCCAAATGCACTTCCTTCCCAAACAATTACAATTACAACTAAAAGTTAAATTTGAATCAGAAAAGTTATTACTATATTATACTTACAATCCTAGAATTCCGAGAAGCCAAACACCTAGATATGCTTTCATTCCTCAGTAGTACAATTCAATGGGCTGGCCTCAATACTGATAGGACTAAGTCCCCTTCCTTCAGTCCCTTTCGGGTGCTCTGCAGCTTCAGCGTGAACTAAGTGATTCGTGTTCACAGAGGGGGTGGTTCAGGTGATCTGTCTGATCCAGCCTACACTTGCAATTCTTCCTTCGATGTTCTGCAAGTGAGGTTACCTCCAAATTGGGACAGTAGGTTACAGTTTTTATTGAGTGAGTTGCCATCTTGGGCCCCTCCTACCCAAACCTGTCACTACTCCCAAATTTGGGCTCGGATCTTTCTTTACAGATTCTTTTGCTTGGTAACCAGATTCTTTTCTTGATCATTTAATTACTTTAGGGGATTTCCTTTCTTTCCAATCTTTTCAAAGGCTCTTAGGGTTTGATTTCCCGGGATGTGGGATGTTTGCTTAAGGGTCATTTTTAGGTTAACCTTGTTAAAGGCCTCTAAAGATAAAATTCAAGAGTTAAGACTTTGAGCAAAGCCCAAACCTTCTGCACGTAGGCCAAAACAATGGCCTAGATAAGAAGATGAATCTTGTCTTCTTCCTAAACTGGCTAATGGGCAACTATTACAAACATTCAAATATTACATTCAATATGACAGCAAACACCGACACCATTAAAGCAGTGCAAAAGCATTTAGCCATCTTTAAAGTGTCATGTACATACAGCCCTTATTTTGTCTACACATGGCCTACAAGTGCAAAAGAGTAGGCAGGGTGCAAAGCAATTGAATATTGGGTTGATTTACTCCATGATGCTTTTCACCAATGTTATCTGCAAGGTTTCCGTACCACCTTGAGCTTGTGCCACATGTATCCAATCAGAATTTCTGGCTGAGTTGTTATTTTTGTATCTGAGCTACGCTGCAACTTCCTTAGACCAGTTCCACGTTTCTTTTTATGATCTGTTAGCAGACCACTCACTGATCACCTCCCCAAAGATACTGTTTCCTTTTCTGTTATCCAGAATTGTCGAAGTTGCAGATTGCAAGTAAGCAACGTTTAGCATTGCTAAGTTAAACAAATCCAATTAGTATCCAAAGGCAAATCCAACAGCAGTAGCTTCTCTGATGAGATTTTGTTGGTGCCGTTTTTCCTTACTTTTTGCAAATACTGTAGTGTCAAACTATTCCAGAACATCTTGGTGCTTAGGTTAGAGGATAGACAGGGCTATGAGGGAAGTATCCCACATTTATGTACTTTTCAAAACAAACTTGGTCTCAATTTTTTGCATTTAACTCTTAAACTAGACATAATATAAAAATATCCACTAAGAGTTAGGATTCCAAATTAGAATTGGTTTTCACATGTCCTGTGGAATTTGAATGCTCAGGAATTTTATTTCCCAAAATAACAAAGAGTTGGAGCTATCACAGAACAATGCAATATGCAGAAACAGTTGACTGTAGCAACTTAAAATCTCCTTTATTCAGGGACAGAACTTACCATATTTCCATTGTCTTGCATGAGTAAAATTGGGCCATTATGAAAGAAAAGGAATTGAGGAACAAATCTCACCGACAACCAAGTGCCTTCTAGCAGAATAGGAAGGACCCGGAACTCACAGGGTGCTGAGGACTCTCAGCATTATCCATGAAGTGCTTGGCAGATGGCAGGAATGGGCCCTTAATATGTCAAGGTGCCAGTGGACACATCTAAATGTGCATTAACATGCCATCGCTACTGTGCATTACACTTAATACCTGATATAACAAGTACTAACTCCATGTGCAGTAACTGGCGCTACTGAGCAGTAGCACCGGCACATACCTTCTTAGTGATGCTAATGCTCAGTTGACTAATTCTACTGAGCATCAGTGCATTAGCACAGCTTTTGCCATAACACACTAATGTGCAGTAGAATTAGTCTACTGTGCATTTAGCGTCTCGTGTAGATGCGGCCAGTTAGTTCTAAACATCAAGAAACAGAATTTAAGGACTAAATCCAAGCAGTGAAATTAGATTAGCAGAAGCGATCCTGTTTTCTGGCAAAGAAGTTTTTTACAGCTTACTCAGCACTATGCATCACATGTTTATTGTCTGGAGCATAATCTCAGCTTCCTGTTTATATATTCCTAATATTTTCAGTGAGCCAGCATTTGTCCCGTAGAGGTTTTGTAGTTTCATAGGCCCTACTTTTCTGAGAAGTTGCACTTTTCATGAACAGTGGAGCATGAGTAATTCCGTCTTTTCCTTGAACTTTCAAAATGGAAATCATTCTGCTTGTGTTTCTCTCTCATTTTCTTCAGATTGAATGCCTTTCAAATTGCTCTCTGACTCTCAGACCAACAATGCTTCAAAAATATATCAAATGAAACAACACGTGATCTTTCATTATGTCTTAATTTACGGGACACTTCAGGTTTAGAAAGCAATATTTCATTTTAACATCTTCAGGGTACTATTAAGGATCTCTAAGGAGTCAGAGGATTTGGTAACATGTTCACTACAATGGCAAATTAACAGAAGCCTCATGTGATTGGAAAGCCTATGAGGCTAAATATTCTTCTCCTCTAACTTATAAAACTTAAGAAGAATTTTGTCAATGTAGGTTATGAACATAGATAAAACTTTCTTTTCTATTTAGGAGAGGCCTTAGGTGTTTCAATGATGGAGAGTAACCTTTTTGAAAGTGCATTAAGTCCCACTTTCAAAAGGGATTTAATTTAACAAGTTTAGGGACATGGGGCACCTATATACATGCCAGATGTCTGTTCTGACACATGCTAATTAGACTCGATTAATTGAGTCTGCTGGAGCATGCTAATTAGTGTGCTCCAGCAGCCTCCATGTCATGTCTATTCAGCATCTGTGCTTCAAAATGGCAGTGGGGGCACTTTAATTAAAGCTCATTGAATGAGCTTTACTTAAAGCACCTCCACTGCCCTTTTGAAGTGCAGGATGCTGAATTGATGTGATGCTGCAGGCGCTTTAATTAGAGCATCTCTTGGAGCCACTGTAATTAAAGCTCCTCCCCACTCCAGCCCAGACCACATGTATAGATGCCCATAAACTCCAAAATTCTCAAACCACTTTTGAAAGTGGATATAAATCCAAAGTTGGTTGGACAACATTAAGAATATTACCCATTGTATTGCATTAGATGAATGTGTTGACAGATAGTACCCTGTTAAAGGATGAATTCCTGGGAAATTCGGACCACCGAATATAGACTCCATAATGATGGTCCTTTATAATGGTGACCATTGGCGACACACAGGGGGTGCATGCGAGTGCACATGCACCCTCTGGGTGTGCTGGTGCACCCCTATGAAAAGGCTCTGCACACTGCCAGCGGTGCCTACAGGCAATCGCCACTCTTCACCACCCCCCACCTCACTGCCAACACCACCGGTGGTGCCTGAGGGTGGTCTGTGATCGCTGCTGGCCACCGCTGTAGGTGGTCGCTGACCACTGGTCATCACTCTCCACCCCCCACCCCCACTGCCAACAGTACTGTGGCTGCCTGCAGGAGCTCCCTGCTTACCATCACCATGCTCCCACCGCCGACAGCAACGCCGCCACCTGCCAGAGCTCACCGTGCCCACCCAGCCTCCGGGGCCATGCAGCATTCATGATGGTGACCTCTGGAATTTACCACTACAAGTGCTTGGTACCTAGGAATGAAATCAATGATGTTAAGATAGTACCAAATGGGTTTAAAGCAGAGCAGTCTCCCACTAAATACTACATACTATCTATATCACATCATCTTAATACTATGCTGTCTTTTCTGGCTTTCAACTCCATCTTTAAAAATCTCCAGTGAAACTGCCTCAAGTAGGTGGGCACTGATACATCAGTCCATATCATATCAGTACCAATAAAAGGAAAATTGACATTAATCAGCAATCGGATTTTTTGGTAGATGTGGCTGATAATGTTGCTGATAAATGCTGCATGCATGTGCGCAACTGCAGCATGCATGCAGCCAGCCCAGCAGCTTGTAGAGCAGTGTCTGACTGGTAAGTCTTTTGTTGGGGGGAAGGGGCAAGGGAAGGGCAGATCAAGGCCCCTGCAGGGAGGGAGGAAGTGGAGCTAGGCCTGGGGTTGGGCCTGGGGCAGGGAATGGGACAGAACCACAAGTCAGTCATCTGGGGGGCATGGGGAGGGAGGGCTGGATCCCACCACTATGTACACCTTGGGGGAGCCATAGAGGGTGTGTGCCCCTGGATCTGTGCATGGGGCAAGGGCAGTTTTGCCACGGTGGGATGGGGATGGGGATGGTGCCAGGCTGTCCCCAGCGAGGGGTTGGGCCAGAGCTGTGCTCAGGGAAGGCAGTGGCAGTGCTGCAAGGGGACTTTATGCGGGGGCTATGGCTAATTTTGGGGTGGCTGTAGCCCACTCCGTAACCCCCCTCCCAGCCCCACCACCACCTGGCCTGAGCACAGCCCCAGTCCACCCTGCACTGGAAAAAGCCCAGCACCATTCCTGGCCCCAGAACGCATCAGCAGCCTGCCTTCACCTTACACACAGATTCAGGGGTGCCCCAGCCACCTGCAGAGGGTTCAGGATTGAGACTACAGTCGGGGGTAGAAAGTAAGAAAGGTTTATTGACTTAACAAAAACATGACTACACGTAGTATACTAAGACAGATAATGACAGACAATAATAATTCACGTCAGCAACTTATCGGCATCCCCTCTGATGCCTGATGTACGACAGTTTCTCTTTCCACAAAGCTCAGCGAAGTCAGGCATCCCCAATCAGTGCTGTCTCAGAGGTACCAGGAAGAACCCTGGTATTCAGTTCTTGGGCTTCTTGAGATCCACGGGCCCACTGATCCAGGTCAACAGCTAATTAGTCCCTTTCACAGAGCAGTATCTTCCTTCTAAATGATTTCTGGATGTGCCAGCCAATTTATAATTTATGAGCTATGCTGATAAGTTACAGCCATTCAGATGCTTTTTACTTCAACTGTCCTTAGACTGACCAATAGCAGTACAAGCCTTGCATTCTTTTGATAAGGTTAATTTTAACTACACCACAGGGCCTTACTACTTCAAGGCTTTGCTAAATTTACTAGGCCCTATTTCATACAAGGCCTTACTACATCTTAAACTTTAATTAGGCTCTTAGCAACAACATAAAGCTTAATATCTGAACAAATGACAGAAAAACACTTGGTCTAATCTTCATAGAGCCTTCAGCAAGCACTTTTATCACACAGACATAATTTTCAGCTGTCACACAGGGGCACATGGGCTCCATGGCTTCCCTGGGGGTGCACATAGCAGTGATATCCACCCCCCCCCTCCCTTTGTACCCCAGATAAGCTTCTCATGGCTCCATCCCCCACCCTGCCCTGCCCTGCCCTGCCCTGGCTGTGCTTGCCCCTGCCCCTGCTCCAGCCCCACTTCCTCCCTCACCGCAGGGCCATCAATTGCCCCCCCCATGACCTTTCCCCCCCCCCCCACAACAGACTTACAAGCCAGATGCTGCTCTTCAAGCTGCTGGGCTGCATATCAATTGGATTGGTATCAGACTATATGGCTCATTAATAATCAACCATCGGTATCAGCCCAAAAAGTCTTTATTGGTACACCCCAGCCTCAAGTTACTGAGAGAATGAGGAACATTCTCTTGGATCAGTAAGGGACATAAATTCTGCATAAACCAGTATAAGTGATCAGAAACCGCTTCAAAACTGTAACACAACAGAAGTTCAGTGCACATAAACTGCTTTCAAAATGGCTGAAACCAATTTAAGATAAAACTTGATGGATGTGGTATCAGAATTTACTGATTTAACTTAAATCAGTTTATTAAACTTCTGACACAGATCCCCTCCAGATTCAAGCTGTCTGATCTAGCTGAGCAGGGAGGTGCCCTCTAGCACCCTCCAGCTTCTGGCCTGGGCCACTGCAGGCATGTGCCTGCATTTCTGGAATCAAAAGTGAATGTCTGTTCACTTATTAGTTCAACCTACGCAGTTTAGGCTACCCTGTGAAGACTGAATCAATTCAGCCTTAGTGTTTTTGACTGTCTGTAATAAACCATCATGACCATCCATAGTAAATGCATTCCCCTGAAACAATGGAATTTAACTCCACGGTGAGATTCATGAGCCAGGACATACAGCTTTTTTGACAGCAGACATTGGATCATGCTTCCAGAAGTGAGATCCAAACAGAATAACAAAAGCTTTGGTGCATTGAGAAGAAAAAGCAAAGCCCATTTTTTGGCTGTGAAACGAGCAGAAAAAACAAAAGATAAAACAGAAAACAAAAAGTCTGATCCTGCTCCCATTGAAGTCAGTGGGAGTTTTGTTATTGATTTAAACATTGGCAGAGTTTGATTGTGTAGAGTGGAATGTAATTATTCACAGGGGAAAAGAAGTGTTGCTCTTGTTCCTAAATTCTTCAAGTACAATTATTCCAAAAATTCTTTTGAACAATCTCTGCCCTTTTGTCATACTTCGGTACAGCAGTTAAAAAAGGGAACAAAATTGAAATATTTCAACAGGCATTACACCATTCATATAAACTAGCCTGATAAGCAATGGTCATAAATAGTTTAAAAAACAATTAAAAGAAAAGATGATTTATCTTGTGCCTAATTTTCTTGGAAAATGTCTTATTGTTAATCTCAACTGTCATAGCAATCCTCTTCTCTTCTATTTTTTTTTTTCTTTCTTTGGGATTCCTTCCCCTTTAACTTTCCCAAATGTATAATACTGAAAGAAAAAATTAAATGGCAACCAAATCAACAACAACAAAAATTAAAGCTAGGCTGGGGCTGGGGCTGGGGCTGTGTTAGTGGGGAGAGGAGGGAGAAGAGTGATTTTTCAGCATGAGAAAGAGGATATCCTAAATTGAGGATCTCAGCTGTAAATTATAGCAATTTGTAACATCATGTTTCCAAATCGCACAAAAAGAGATTAAATTGCAGAACTGTATGTTAATGAAAGAGAAACCCATAACTGTTGCAACCAGGAAATGTTTACACAATTGAGTTGCCAACAAAGCAAGCATGAACGTTAGTCATTCTTCAAGCAGCATACATCACAGGATGGAGTCTGCAGATGTAATTCACACAGACTTCAGCTCTCTTCACTGGTGGATTTTGTGCTACAAGGTCTATAACCACAGGCCCAAATAGTTTTTAATGCAGGAACTGAAACTGCCTACACTCTGGATTCTTGTTAAATGGGACAGTTTAGTCTTTAGTGCACTATTATCTTGGGAATCAAGATCAGGATCCTCACAGGTCCAGAAATTTGGCAGCAGAGTGGTGGCAATTAACACTGCACCCCTTTCCTGCTGCTGAATTTCTAAGACCCATGCAGCTGCATCAGGTCCTGGCGGGGCCCATGTGGCTACACTGGGCCTTGGCTGAGCCAGCATGACATGCTGGATCAGGCCCACAGATGAGATCCAACCCACAGGCCAACCTATCACTACCTCTCCAGCCTGTGGGCTGAAAAGCTTGGTCCCCACTGGCATAACTTATAGCAAATGTTCAATCCATATATTTATTGCACTGACTGTTTACAGAAGCATTGGTGGTGGTAGTGGTGTTACATTTGTCAAAGTAATCGTGATTTACTAACAATTTTGATTTTTTGTGAACACATCATGAATGAATGTGTGCATTCCAGCTGTGTCTTGAACCTTCAAGACAAGCTTGCCATTAAGGTGTTCCGCAAGGGCAGAGGCCTTGAATCACCAGTCACTCTAATGACCTTGGCAAATGATGATTACTTTCTTTCTGCTGTAAAAGCATAATGAACTTCTCCTCTACATTATATTATGCTGAAAGAAGCACTAGACTAGTGCTGACATTTTCCTGCCAAAGCAGATGACCAACTATAAATGCTGGGTCTCTGCGTCATCATGACTGCTGTGAGCTTCACAACCGAGAACTCTCAACTTCTTCCAGAAATAACCACAAACCCATGTCATTATTCATTGTGCAGTTAGGGTCATACATGAGCCTGTCTGTGACTTTTTTAAGATAAGGCCAGATAAGCAATATTTCCCATTCACTTCTTGATTTAAGAGTTTTATTCATGCTGAAAAATCCAATATAGTAAATACACTAGTTTAAATAGATACATGAAAAATCATAGTCTTTGTGTCAACCATATATACAAACAATTTCTTTCAGGGGAAGTACTCTGCATGGAACCGATTACCTCCCTAATCTAGGAGGAACAGGTCCACCAGCTAAAGAATCCAAAAAGGTGTAAAAACAAAATCACCAACTTGATTATTCTGTTTTAAATAACTATAAATTTGATCTTGTAAAAACTAAATGCTTAGCTGTTAATTTGGGGATTAGCATTATAACATTATATCATATAGCATATGATAAAAGATTTTAAAATCCTGATTGTATTTCTTTAGCTAAAATAGTTTTCTACATTATTATGTTTATTCTTAGTGAAGAATCATCCTCCCTAGGTATAACCCATAAGCAACATCCTGTTGAAACATGTATTTTGCATCACCATTATTACTATAGCCTGCTATGAAGTTACCTAATTAAAAACAGCAAGCTTGAGTCTACATATTCAAACTTGAAAAAAGTGGTATCAAGACACAGTTAGTTAGCTCCTTCCCTTTACTTTTATTTTGTGTCCTTTGGCATTATCCTAGATGCTAAGACTTCTATTTCTGTGTCTATGGTTTCCCATATATTGTGTATGTGTATACTGGCAGAGGCAAACAATAATAATGGTAGCATGGTTTGGGGGGATTCTTCCGCTCCCTTTCTTGTGTAAAAAGCAAAAAAACCATTCCACACTTAAGCATCCATTAAAAAGATTGTCACCAAACTGTGGGGATTGTCAGAGCATAGTTTAGTTTAGTTTAGTTGAACCATTTGGTGCCTGACCTCTCTGTCAACTATTTTAATAATTTTCCATGATGTAGATTCTAGTCCACTGGTAAGCTGAGACCATCTTACTTATTTAGGCCACTAAGCAGTTGCCTGACAGTTCATGATTACTAGTCTTTGTGGGATTTGAACATCCCAAAAGAACCTCTAGTGCCTATTTTCAGTCCCCCTACACATTGTATTTGCTCTATGCCAGCTCTTCTCAATTTTTTTCTAACAGGATACAGGGCATAGTAGCACAAAAGTGTAATATGAGGGGCCTAGAGTCTTTTTAAAGGGGATGTCATTTCATCTAGTAAAAAAAAATAATTAATTCTAGCATCAGTTCCTGTTATACATGTCTAAAATCTCTTTGCTTAGAACTAGACATCCCCCCGCCCCAAAGGGTCCCTGTAGGAGGCCCAGAGAACATCTGCTCTTTCAAAGCAGTGCACTGGGGCTGAGGCATGTTAGTGAAGTTTAAACAACTGACACAACAAGAGCACTTCCAGAGTCTGCCCTTTCCTCTGGACACTTGTTACCTCAGTCAGAACCTCACTAAACTCGGAGGAGAAATTTTGAGTTGCATTTATTAGGTGTACTGGAGCCAAGATTTTAAAACCTTGTTCCCTCCTAAATCCACAGTTAAATACCTAATTTTTTGCAAGTACTGGACATTCAGCAGCTCTATAAACATTTTGGGAAAGCAATTTAGACACTTTTTTTGTTTAATTGTGGCCCTTGCAGGGCAGGGAGAGTGCTAGGAACGCCTCTAACTAATTTAGTCTCTGTTTTACAGTCCCACTGTATTCAGTCCACCTCTGAGTGTGGCCATGAAACAGGTTCCCTGCTGTCATTCTGCAGTCTGAGGAAGAAATACTGTTTGGGGGAGAGCAGCATGTCATATTTTCTCACAGTATCATCCTGAGCAGGCTAAATGGCTTTGGATAGGAACCCCCTCCACTTGGCTACTACCACCCTTCTTCAGTCCCTTTTTCTGTCTGTATGCATCCTAGCCAAGAATGCTTAATTTTACCCCATTCTAATTCAAAGATTTTAAAACCCTTTTGAAAACATCTGGTCTGGTCTGACCTCCAGCATCCCATCTCACTTTATGAAGCATATAGGTGCTGTCTGAGCTACAGCATATCTTTAAGAAAGAGCAAGTCATGATTTAAAAAACCCAGGAGATGGTAAATCTATTGGCTTCCTAGGTAAAGTGTTACTCTTAAAAATGGGAAATTTCCTAATCCAAATTTTCTGCAGACTAAAGAGCATCTATGTTCAGAAGTCTCTTCTTCAAGAGCAGAGGCTTGTAAGGCATGATCAAGTTTCTTTTTTCCTTGCATAAATCAAAAAAAGTTTCTTAATTCTCTTCCTGTGAATCATTTCCTTTACTGGTTCACTGTAAGGCATGTTACAGGGCATAGCTATTCACTTGGCTGCAGTGTAGCATAGACATGCCTGACCTAGCATTAGACCATTCACCTCAAGTACCAGTTGTACCAGCACAAAGCTTAGTGCAAGCCAGGTGTTTAAGGAACATCTTGTGTGGGTTTTGCAGCCACATTGAGCTCCACACTGCTACACTGTAAGCTAACTAAATCAGAGATGTCTTGGGTGCATCTACATGAACTGCAGTCACAGTCATGTAGATGGATCCAAATCCTTACTTAATTTCAGTGTCCCTTTTGAAGTGTGAACACCAGTGTTCCAGGAATGGTTTTGCTTAGACAAATGAGAAAGGTTATACAACCTCCCTGGCCCACCTTGATTTTTCCCCTTGTACATCCAAGGATTGAACTCACCATTCTAATTACAGCATCACAATGGGAGCTCCTGCACATCTATTATAGATGAGCTCCTGCACATCTAGTCATCTATTATTGTCTCCACATCCTTTTCAGTGGGTGCATTTACATGAGACGCTACATCACCATAGTGACAACCTACATTACTGGGCATGAACCATGACACCAATGCTACTTCCCAGTAGCTTGTTGCTGTGGGGGCCGGGAGTGGTCCGAGGCCCTCGGGGGCGCGCGGCGGGCTGTGGCCAGCAGCCCGGACATGCTGGGTTGGAGAAAGCAGGCGACACGCTAGAATTAGGCACAGACGCTTAGTGGTTGATTCAAGATTGTTTACTTACACCATAGATGGTCGCGGTGTAGGCTGGAAAGTTTCCCAGGTAAAGCTCTACTTAAATCCCCGTTTGGGGACTCGGACAAAACTCTCACTCTCACGGAGTTATTGAGGCTCCATGGATCCTTGTTTGCGTGCAGGGAAGAGGGATACGTCGAGGATTGCGCTCGGCGATGGGGAGAAGAATCGACAGGTGATCAGTCTATCGATCAGCAGCCGCAGGTCAAATCTCCGTAGAGGCACTCTGCAGCATGCTCAAAGTTCTCCAACTTGGGCGGAAACCACCCAAGCCTCTTATACGGCTAGCGAGCCAATCGCTAGCCGCCACGTGGGAATAATTTAAAAACAACCAATAATGGGGCTCGAATTTAAATACAAATGGCGGGAACTCCTTGCAATGTGCATTTCTGTGCTGCAAAGAAGAAATGCACCCTGCAAAGAAAGATTCAAATGGCGGGAAAATAATTCAGTGGTGCCAAAGCACACACAAAAACAAAAATCACACCTTTGGGTTGTGACAGTTGCTACTGCACAGTAGTGTGTGAAAAAACTCATGTGGCATCCAGACTGTGCAGTAACCTCAGTTACTGCACAGTCATTTAGTATTTGCTTAAGTACTAAATGACTGCGCAGTAACAATTGCACAGTCCAGTGCACATGTAGACGTGCCCAATGTGGCTGCATTACAATTAGGTTCCCTCACCTTATAAGCGTTGTCTACATTCCTTATCTAGATGCTGCTATGTCTAGCAGTCACCTTACTTAAAGATTTTCAGAGAATTACCTTTCACGTTCATAGCAGCATTACTAGGCACATTTCCAGTTGTAAAACTTCAGCAATAGTATCTCTGCAGCAATTAGCACTTTGCCAAAGCAGGTTACATGGACACTTGCAAATGCAGTCTCAAAATACCACAGTGTGGCAGCATAGGGAAAAAGAGACAAAGTGAGATTTCACAGGGAAAAGAATGATAAGATTTAATAGGGAAGAGAGTATGTGATGGGTAACATTTTCTTAACAATGACTTAGGTGTACAATAGAAGAGTTTACTTGTGACAACAACATAACATAGTTCTAAAAAAATATAAATGGTCCTGATGTACCAATGAAGCAAAGTTAACCAATCCAGCTCGATGAAGTTGGTATGCCTTGCTATTTCAGACTTTCTAGAGTATGCTCCACTGAAAACATCTTTTGTAATAAAATACACATTATTTTCTCCCTCTCTTTTTTCTCCCACTCTTATTCTTCTTCTGTACCTTTTCATAAAGCAGGGTCAATCAGGCCTTCAGAAAACAAGAAAGGAAGACAACTTTGTGCACACAGAAAATTTCTAACAATCTAATCATCTAATAACATAATCTCTAATAATCAGGATTATCAGCCTTGCAAGGAAATCAAATTTAGAACAGATCATATGAAATTCAAACCAAAGAAATGTCACATTAGTATTCCTCTTTGCACCATCCTTTTGCTATGTACACTTTCATCACTATCAGAAAATTATATGTATGCAACATGCTATAAAAGGTGTCAGTGTAACATATACAACATGAGCACTAAGTTCACAGAAATTCTTATTAAACTGTGTATTCATGATATAGTTGCACTTATATGAACTTGTCCCTTATTTCCTCTTCGCTGATCTGTGCTATTCCCAATCTGGAAATTCATATAGGTACAGCTTTTGCTTATACTATCTCCAAATTAATACAGAACATTGTTGTGGAATTCTATGACTTAACATGTTTCAGGTATGTATTTAGTAGCCGTGTTGGTTTGAGACAAAAAGAAATGCAAAACTCTAGAACTCTTGGTTCAGAGATTATACCTTTTATTAGATCAACTAAGAAATCCCCCCAAAATTATCTTTTTCTTCAAGCTTTCAGGCACACACGCTCTTCCTCAGGGAAAATTAGAGATGGTAAAAAGTCCCCATAGGTAGAAAATAAACTTCATTTTTTGTACAGAGGAAGCTAAGGGTGGAAGTCTGTTCCAGAGGACAGTTCCGCATGACTTAACATGCGAATATTGTGGAACGATGATTGTAAGAAGTGCGTACATCTGCACAGAAATATATAGCTGATTTTTCAGACAGCCTTGCTGTTTTATCAAAGATCAAAAAAAATAACTAGTCAAGACAGTGTAGTGATCATTTGTTTCAATAAACACATGCATACATGACCGAAAAGAACTAAACACTGAGCTTTATTGTGAATTAGCAGGAATCCTCTGAAGACCCTTGGTCTGTCTTTCATTACTTAACTGAGGGCCAATTATCAACTTCCTCAGTCTTCTTAGTTAGGGAGCATCTTTCAAGTACAACATCTATCAGCACAGAGACATCTATTACTCATACAACACTAAAAACAAAGCAGGCCTTGTCAAAAAACAATGGAAATATAGCTGCCCATCAACTATAGTATTAGTGAAAGGCTTGGTGAAAGGCGATATTATTGAGGAATATCACCTATAATATCGCCTATTAGAGAAAGGAGATATTATAGAGGAAATACTCTTTTACAGCTGACTGATGTTGTAAAGGAAGGAATGATATTGTATTTGTGAGATTCTGAGATGAATTTCCTGAAAGAAAAAGAGAGAGAAAAGGCATTTCAAATAACCTCAAAGAAGACCCCACAGTATCCTTCTTTCAGGATAATAAGGTTCTTGAGAAAAAATATTTACGGAAGGAAGAATGAGTGTTCAGAATGATGGTGTCAGACTGGAGGAGGTGGTTTCACAAAACAATTGTGAACTAGTGTGTTAGACTTTCAGGTTTAGGGCCTTGTTACACTGTAATTTTAGGTGGCTCCTTGAGCTCTTAATCCCTGAATTGGCTGCACGATAATGCCTTTACATGGTTTAAAGCACTAATTCGGCTCAAAATTATGCCACTCCAGGGCAGGATTATTTCTAATCCACATAATTTCACTCCTGTTCTATTAAGATGTGGCTACTCCTCACAGCTGTTCTGCTCAAGTTGAAGTCCTCCAGTATCCCAGGATACAGTGGTCCCTCCTCCACCCCACAAGGCTGGGAGTTGAGCCTTGGCTTGGAGGTTCCCGGCTCCTTCCCTGAGCTGAGCCCTGGCTTTGTGGATGACTGGTGCCTCCTGGGTCTGGGGAGGGCACCGGGGTCCCCCTGCAGCTGATCACCAAGCTGCTTTTATGTGGGGTAGAGGCACTGCTGGTGCAGCCTGTGTTTGGGTGGATAGATGGAGGGGAGGGAGATCAGGCAGTGGCTCAGCTCTGCCCCACACACATTGCTTCTTATCTCTTCTGCTACCTTATCCAAGCATGCGATGGACCCACATGTGAGAGAGCACATAGGCAGCCCCAGGAGCTGGAGTGAGGTGAGAGTCCTGCTGTGAGTCCTGCTTCCTACCAATCTGTCCCACAGCAGCTGCAGCCAGAAATGCTCTTCCTGTCCACAGCACTGGTTCTGCTGGCACTGGCAGATGACCCTAGTTCCAGTCCACAGCTCCAGGGCCCAGGGCATAACAGAGGATATGCTGTGTCAGTTTGGGTGGGAAAACCTTCTTGTTCCAGCCCCTCCAGTCCAGGAATGAAAGCCCAGGGCATCTTTCCCCACCAGCACTGAGCCTGCCTGGGCAGGCAGCCAATGCTGGACCCCAAGCCTTGGGGAGTACAGAGAGTAGCCAGCCCCAGAGAGACCTCTCAGCAAGCCCCAATGCTCTGCTTGGGAGCAGTGATGAAGCCTGTCCTGTAAAAAAGTTCTTTGCAAGCTTTTTGGGCACAGTCATCCTTTGTCAGGCATAGGGAGTCTCTCTGTGAGGGGCTGAGTTCCTTTCCCCAGTCCAATCCTAGTGCTGGGGAGGGGAACTCAGCTCAGCTGGGCTGAGTTGCCTTCCCCAGCCTGATCATAGGGCTGGGGAGGGGAACTGAGCGATCAGTTCCCTTCCCCTGCGCTGTGATGGGCTTCCCACAGCCTGGCCATGGGAGGCAGGGAAAGCCAGGGCTGCGCTCCCGGCTGAGCCACATGAGGCTGCGGAGCCGCTGGGAGCACAGCCCTGGTTCTCCTGTCTCCCACCACCTGGCTGTTGGATGCTTTGAAACTTGAAACGGTTTGACTAGCCTCATTTTGTTTCGAGGCTGTTTCAAAGTCCTCCATTTTGATTCAATTTCACTGTTTCGAGCTCGAAATTAGTTGAAACAGTGTTGAATTGAAACAGCTGGTGAAATTTCGCACAGCCCTACTGCCTAAGGTGTAACAAGGCCCTCATTTGTATAATGCCTAAAGAGAGTTAGATTCCTTAAAAGGGATTCACAAGAGACAGCAAGCTAAGTCTGGAACAGCTTAAGGTAGTCAGTAGGAAATGCCACAGCAGGGCTGGGGGGATCTTAAAGTGAGTTTAGACTTCTAGCTCTAGACTGACAGAAGATCCTTGGTCTGCTAAGTATTCACAGCTGTTAATCCACTTCTGGAGTGAAGGCCCAAGAAAGATCACTTCTTCCTCACAGAGGAATGAGGAAAAGGTTGGTTCCCCCACCCTCGTGCCAATAACCCAGTGTTAAAAGCACTCATCTAGACTTAAGTAATTTCTCTACCTGATTGGGAGTAGGGAATGGGATCTCCCTCCTCCCTCCCCCATGCATAACCTAGAGATTGTCATAATCATCAACCTATCAGTGAGTAAGTGAACAAACCAGTCGGTCAGTCTCTCTCTCGGGTCCACTAAATACTTAAATGTTTATGTAAAACGGAACAGCTTCAACAGGGACAACTGAGAGGAATTCACTTGAGTCTACTCAGCGCTAGAGCACTCTCCAGGGAGATGGGACAGCTTCTCTAAGTCAGATGGAGGAGGGATTTAAAACAAGGTCTCCCACATCTGAAGTGAGTATTCTAAGAAAAGGCTAAGTGGGGATGCCCCTATCAGCAACTTCCCTCAGTGGTAGATTAGCGGAGTGCAATGAGAAAGGCTACAGAATAAATTGTTTGTGAATCCTGCCAGTGTTGAGGTGTGAGCTAGTTTCCAAATTGCTTGTTGGTGTTAGGACTTGGGGAGTTGCACATATACCCAGGGACAGACATGTAGGTGTTTAAATAGAAACCAAGGCCCCTATGGAATTTTGTGATGTTTCTTGTATTAGCTGGTGTATGAGCAGGGTTTTTATGAATAGCACTGGCACCTAACTCTTAGACTTAAGTGCCTTAATCCCCTTTATGAATTTAACCTGTTTAAAACATTGTTTCCTTTCTACAGTGATAATCAACTTAATCCATAGACTTCATATTTAATGTTAAATCCCATTGCAAAGCTGTCTTCCCCCCCCCCACCCCCATCTTTATGCATCCTATGTGTACAGTAACCATTTCGAGTTATGTGGAAAGGATGTCACAGGCCAGCTAATTATAACCCTCTATTCTACATATCCATTGTGTAACTGTGCCACTTATGATATTTTCAAAGGATATAGGTGACCTCAGAAATCACATGCAGCTGTCTCTGTCCAAAAAATATGCAAAACTCAATGATTTCCTATGTAGCTAGCTTGTCAGGAATTTTCAAACAACTTCCAGTCAGGCATCCTCTGTGATCCTAATCACATATTTCTCTGGAAGATATTAATCATTTGTCTCCCATTCCCTAGTGGGTTAGAGGTTAAAATCAAGGGAGTGAAGTACTTTATGAGCTTAAATAACTGTATCAGATCAGCAATTACTCTACTGAAACTGTTAAACAACATTTGTGACGCACACTGTACTCATCTTTGGTGTTTATGCTTCCAGTCTAACAGACTGAATGATTCATAGACTATATATGAAATATGGTTTCAGTAACAGTTGCTTCTCAATTTTTAGGCAAAAGAGTTTTTCATGTTAGATTACAGAAGTACACCCTCTAGACAATACATTCCAATGACTTAATTGTTTTTCAGTCACTGACTGCAGTGATAAAGAACAAGTAGGAAACTAATTTCCATACTGTACTGTTCAGAGAAGATTGAGGTAATACAGCAGAAAGATGTATCTTGCTTTTTATCAATAACATTATTTCAAACAAATATTACTGGAACTACATGAAGAAAGTTTAATTAGCCATAGCAAATGCTGGAGAATTTGCAAGTAACATCACAGAATCAGAGAAATCATCCTGTCCCACTTTGTTGCTTTCCACAGTTAAACACTTTGGAGAAATAATTAGTGTTCTTTCTACAATTCTTGATATTAGGAACTTAGTATTAACATTTCCCTTGTTCCAAAACAGGGACTGGAATTGCTAGAGAACATGAAGAAATGAGTATTGGTGACCTTAACAGTAAATTATCTACAATCAGATGATGGAAATCAAACATATTTATGGTACATTCAGAAGGACTGGAGTAGTTCTTTTTGTGCCTTGTCACCATGTTCAAAACTGAGTCCAAAAATGGACACATACCATTGTTCTCTCTGTATCCTTGGCCAGGTCCTAATTTGTACATGGTTCCCTCATATGTGGGTAGGCCGGTAGGCATTCTGAAGTCTAAAAGTTTCCTCCACGTTTGTACGTGGGCTAGGGACAGACATTTAAAAAGCCCAAGCCTGAATTGATTCAATCTTTACAGGTTAGTTTATACTGCAGAGATTGAACCAATTTGCAAGTGGATAAACATTCACTTTTTATTCTGGAAATGCAGGCACATGCATGCAGTGGCTCAGGCCAGAAGCCCAGGAGCACTAGAGCAGCCCTCTTTCCCTTCCACAGGGAAGCCGAGATGAGTGGGAGGTGTGGCCAGGACCCTAGAGGCCTGAGTGTGACAGGAGAGGTTTAAACCCCCACCTTCGCCTGCAGGGTTTAAAGAATGGGGGAAGAAGCAGTGTGGCCAGAGGGGGGGCATGGATAGACCCCCTTGGTGGGGAGAAGGAAGAGGGGGAGAGCCCTGCCTGCTGCAGTGGCTTCTTGACAGCCAGGAGCAATCTGGGCACACAGCTCTGCTGCCTAACCCCAGAGGGGGACTCTTCTCCCTCCTCCTCCCTCTCACCTGCTGCTGTGGGGTGGGGGGGGGAGCTCTGTGCAGTGCTACCCAGTCTGGCCCAGCCTGGGCACAGGAAGCAGCTGTCACTGAGCCACAGCCACTGGAAAGAGCCCTGCCGCCCACAGCCTGAGCTGGCCCTGCTCAGCCCCAGACAAGGCAGCCACATGGTAGGGCCAGCCCAGGCCAGGCTGGGCCATGTCATGGGAGTGGAGCCTTTTCCTGCATCTGTGGCTCAGTGACAGGGAACCTGACAGCAGCCTGGCCTTGTGTGCATGGGCAATGGCTGGCTGGCTGGGCAGCAGGCTACCTGGGCCAGCTTGGAGGAGCTGGCAGGCCCAGAGCCTTGCAGCTGCCCGCCATGGGGGCTCACTACAGATACATGAGCCCCTGTGGTACCTCTGAGCCAACCCAGGTAGCCTGCTGCCCAGCCAGCCACTGCCTGTTCACACCAGGCCAGGCTGCTCTTACTGACAGGGCTCAACTTCCCTGTCACTGAGCCACAGCCACTAGGAAGGGCCCCATTCCCATGGCCTAAGCCGTGGGGGCAGGGCCCTTTCCAGTGGCTGCAGCTTAGTGACAGCTGATCCCCATGCCCAGGCTGGGCCAGGCCAGGCAGCACCTCACAGTTTAAATGAGTTTCTGATCACTTAAACCAGTTTATGTTTAACTTCTGTCTATAGCCATGGTGTTTGCATTGAGAGTATCCCCAATCCCACAGCTGCATGTTAACTTTAGCCTTGCTGACCCCTGTTCAGAGAAGCAGTTAAAACCTTAATAGAGGTTTATCACAAGGGTGACAAAATAGAAAATTGCACCAATGAGATGATGGTATCAGACCTTTTGTGTTTGATGGCATTTGTAAAATTGATGTTTATAGACTATGGAGCAGATCCTTAACAGGTTAAAACAGTTTGGCTCCAACAAGTTAAACAAGTTAACACTAGTTGGGATCCAATTCAAACATGTACCTGATATACATTCTTGTCCTAATCTTGCTTTGGGCCTTTTCTGTGATAAAAAAGAATTAAATGTCAAATTAAAAAAAAAAAGTTACAACCACAAAGCAGTGGCAGTGGATGTGTGCACATCTGAAAAAGTTGGGGTAGGGGAGGATCTAGCCACAGCTGGCAGTCTGAGAATTTCCTGAGCAGAGGGTGCGGTGATCATTAGCAGAACAAGCTCCTACGCAAGTTTCCTAGCATGTGGGACTTACACACCACACAATACAGTTTCTTGTAGGCATGAGAGATGTAGAGTAGAGCTGTGTTCTGCTTTTCCCCTTGATTGTCGACTCCTGACAGTCTCCATCCTCTATCTGAAAGGGAGCAAAACAGTGCAAGAGAGAATCTGTCCCTGATGCCTGCAGTAGTGCAAAACTGCCTCAGGCCTTGAAAGATCTTTAGCTATCAGGTCTTGTTAGAAAAGGTCCAGCTGTAAACCAATCAGCTTCAGTGAGACTGCAACTACTATCAAACCATGAAGTGGTTTGCATTTGTAGCTGTGCTATTTCAAAAGGCAACTGATCAAGACGAGTCCCTCTTCTGAAGCATTAAGGAGCTGAGGAGTGAAACTACTGATTAAAAAGCTTGTAAAAGGCTCGACTGAGGGGTTTAGAGCTTATTACTGCATTGTATGGGTTCAGATGTTATGCTGACTTGAACACAAACCAGGTCAATAGTGACTGAAAAGTTTAGGCTCATCTGCTGGCTCTCGAGTGGTATGTGCAAAATAAATTTGCTGTTCTCGGCTCTGGTCCCATGGGATATGTAACCATTAAAAAAAGAAAAACAATGGTTGTCGCTTAACAAGCTCATCTGAGACATCAAGAAATAAGTAGGAATGGTAATTCAATTTGAAGGCGTAAAAACTGGAATTGGGTGCACTTTTTAATACTGATCTCTATGCTGTCGGACCTGTTATAGAAATATAGAAGATTACAGACTCCAGGCTCATTCATCCAGCACACAGATAAGAAATAACTCCTACTATCTGAATAAAAGAAGCCAGCTTTTTCCAGACTAGGAGGCCTAATGCCTCTGACTGTGAGGTCAAGAAAATATTGTTCAGCTAAAACCTCATCCAGCAAACAGCAAACTTAATCATTAGGTAGTGGTCAGAGCAGGTGCAAAGCAGAACAGAAGCAACTAGGAAACAAGTTTAAAAATAGGGGAAAAGAACATGTTGAAAAAACAGCTTTACCACAGAGCCTCTTTCTACAAACAGTTTTCAAACAAGGAATCATACAAACTACAATGAAAGAACACTTTGTGCTGGGACTGAATTTCAGATATGCAGCTCTGGCAGGAATTGAATATTTCATTTTGTTTTGAATCAAACTAAATAAATTAATAGAATTTCCATTGCATTTGCCAGGACAATTATTTTCTGCCTGTTTAAAAAAATACTAATCGACTGTACTTCAACTTCGCAACAAAGGGACACATTTGAAAAGATGCTGGGATGAGGGAGACTTGCATTTCAAGAATGCAGAATAGTGTTCCTGTAGGTCTGGGCCTTACTGGGTGATTTATAATATCATTAACTTGCTATAGAAGTAAGTACATTGTTTCAGGTGGGTCTTATTAATTTTACCAGGATGGAAAAAGTAAAGCACCAAAGGAAATAGAAAAAGGACCCAAAGGGAAAGAATGAAGAACACATTTGTTTTTCATAACCAAACTTTTTTGATATTGTATGAACAAAAATGTGTGTTTGTGGAAAGGAAGAGGGGGTGGGAGGAGAAAGGGGGGTGGGAAGGAGGGAAGAGAGAAAGGAGAGAAACTCAGCTCTGTTACTAATATTCATTTCCTTATTCTAGGTCCAACAATGAGAGATTCTCAGTAGAGCTATGTAGAAAACAGTTACTGTTCCACAAGAGTTTTTGATCAATCAAAAATTTGCCCTGTCCCAAACTGGGTCTGAAAGTTTGAAACTTTTCTTGAACTGAAATGAAAAACAAAACAAACAAAAAAAAGAGATCAGGTCAAACTGTTCCATATCAATCATTTTGAAACATCTCACTTCAACAAAGACTTCTGACATTTTTTATTGCAAATTAATTTAAATTAAATATCACATTGACCTGCAAATCAGAGTTTGATATCTTGAAAATGTCAACACTGGATGTTTTCAAACCTTTCTTTCAAATGTATTTTTTTTTTCCTATTCAGGGAATTCATTGCAACACTTTCAGTTTTAACAAACTGTCATTTCAGCTATAAAAACATTTTAGCCCCATGCAGCACTAAGCACCATTGACTCTCAGCAGTTTCAGTGAGGGATTCAGCACCTTCTAAGATGTTCTCCCCTAGTTAGAAATTGGATTGTACACTCTCCAAAGAAGAGACTGTTCACTTTGCATGTTTATGATGCCTATATAATAAGGTCCTGTTCTCACTTGGTCTCCAGTCACTGCCACAGCACTTGATGTAATAATACAACTCAACAATGCAGTTCTGCAGAGTCAAATGGCTGAATAGAAGTCAGAATAAGGTTTATTGTACTTACATTTCATAAAATGGCATTTTCACCTTTTCTATTTATCTCTGCAGCGTCAAGTAGCGATCGCTATTCCAAACAGAATAGCAGCTGTGACAGACCAATGACTTGACTATATGTCATGTTCCAGTTATGTCCCAGTGAAATATCTATCTATCAATAAAAATGAACACCAGGAAACTGAGAAATAAGATTTTATTTGTAACAGGATCAAGTTGTATTTTTGCATTACAACTCAACTTTTTCAGGTCATTAAAAAATTGATGGACAGCACCATGCTGCAATATATAAAACAGACATTGGAGAAGTTGCATAGGTTGTCACAATTTTTTGTTGTAATTTAAAAATTATTTAGTAAGAAGGCAATTCTTTAAAAAAATCTCACCTTTTTAAGACAGAATACAATAACAGGGTCAATTTAAAAACAGGCACCGACAGTAAAAAATTCTGGTTTCTGAAATTATAACCATGAATCATAGGTAACTAATATTTATTTTCATAAAGACTCCTCAGTCTGTAGTTTTATTCAGGACAAACTCTCACTGCCGTTATGGAATCAATGGGAGTTGTGTCGTACCTAAATATGGACTGTGGGAGTGGGCCCGAAGTTGTGAAATACATTTTGGTTTGTGATTACTCAGGCTGTGGCCTAAATCTTTAGCTAGCATGAACTGGCATAGTAACCACTAACTTCATCAGCTGAAGACTTGGCCCTAAATATTTATATAGCCCCTTTCCTAGAAATAGACCCTTTGGACACCTGTATCATCTGACGTATCAACCTGTAGTTTATTAATGACCAATCTTTGCAGGGGTGGTCAGGGATTAGAAAGGTTTCCTCCATCTTTCTCCTCTCCAGCAATCCTGAAATGAAAGAACCACAAATTGGGCCCCAGGGCAAAGAGGGAAGCTAGTCTTTAGCCTGGATCTTTCCACTGGAGTGAATTTCATCTAAATTAAATAAAGAAAGAAAGAAATGGGGAAATATGGCTAACAGCAAGAAGTCGATCAGGAGTATCAAATGGAATAAGATGCTGTGAAACAAATAGCAATACAAATGTTTATACTACTACTCTCCTGGCTGTTAGAATGAAAGTGGTAGTACTTGGTTGTCAAACAACAATAAAATTTTGGTATGAAATAAAAAAAAGCATTGTGGTGTATCAACACCAAACTTGTCATCCTTACAGAAAAACTGGTATCAGATACAATGAGAAGCAAAAATAGTCCTTCCAAATCTGATTTAGAAAATGGACTGGAAGGATTCTACTCCCTCTGAAGTCAATGTGAGGTTTGCAACTGCCTTCAGGGGAAACAAGATGGGACCTGAGAATTATTATTTAGCAAGGATTGTTAAATCAAACAGAAATATTCCCCCTTAAAGGGAAATCATTGCACATTTTATCAACAGAGCTGAACTGGATTATGTAGTATATTTTATAGATAAATCTTTTAAGGCACAAATGATCAGCATTCTTGAACAACACTAAATTGTGAACGTTTTCCACAGTATAGTTACTTCCAGCCATTCAGACCAGATTAGTTGCGTCAGTAGTTTAACAACAAATGTTGTACAGTAGAGAACTACATTCTTCTGCCACCTCTGCTGAAGCCCCTGGCTTCAAAGAGAGTTCTATTCACTTTACTGAGGGCAGAATTCAGCCCTTACTCAGCAGTAGGAAATGTGATATGTTTCTCCAGACAAAACCTAAAGCCTAAAGATAATGCTGCAGACAGGCTGGCTGGCTGATACACAGCTTTTGCCATGTGGATTAGAGGTCAAGCATGCATTACGCCATTCAGCAGACATTAAAGGCTGGAGTTTAATAATAAATGAGGAAAAGAACAAATATAAGCTCACTGTAACAAGTGTTACCAGAATCATGCATCTATTATTAGAGCTGTAGCATCCTTGCTATGAAGGCTCCTAGATTTCCAGCTCAGTGACCTGAATGAATACCTGTCACAATAATCACAGCTTTGTTACTTAGCATTGGCCTTTGAAAAGCATTCAGGTCAAACTGATGTTATTGACATTAGCACCTTGGCAATTATTTATGAAAACAGTTGCATTTCCTGTAAAGAAAGTTGGTTAAAGACAGGAGACAGGTTACAAATCATACTGTTTGATTTTTGAAGTTTTAGTATATTAAAATATACAGCAAATAACTAAATGTGTGTGTGTGTGTGTGTGTGTGTGTGTGTGTGTGTGTGTGTTATGAACACACACATACACACGTCTATGAGTGCATGCACTACCTTATCCCTTCCAAGGTCAATATAATATAATGCAAATACTGAGTTAAAGTACACGGGGTCAAATATTGCACTGAAATCAGTGGACAATTTATGTAACAAGAGTTTAAGTAACAACTAAGGGTTTGAACCAAAACTACTGAAAGTAACAAGAATTAACCCATTTCATTCATTTTGTTTTAGATCACACCTTTACTTCACTAAGAGTACCAAATGTGACCCAAAATAAATAAGAATAACAAATGATCAAGTGTCAACATTATATACTAGGAGTATAGGTTGTAGTAATGTTGGTCTCAGGACATAGGCAGACAAGGTTCTTTGTGTGACTATGGTATCTTTTGTCAGACCAACTTAAATAGTTGGAAAAAAATATTATAGCAATTTTTCAGGTTTAAAAGCCCTTTGTCAGGCTGAGGAAGTCTCTGCAGTTGGTGTGTGCACTTCCCGGATGGAATGAATAGTAAAGAAGCCAGAGGCTGTGCTGGTATGCATGTGAGAGAGGCAGTCAGTGAAGATGTAAAATTGAGGAGTCAGTGGGTGAGAAACAGGCTGGGGGGGGCAGATCCTAGCCTTCAAACAAGCACCAAACCTCACTAACCTCATCACCAGAAGCAAACTTTCTCAGACCCAGAACACACCAAATGGATCCACACCATCCCATGACAAGAAATGCAAAACCTGCCAACACATCTCCACCGCCCCCCACAATTACTACACCCCACAACAGAGCCATCAGCATTCCTGGATCTTGCAGCTGCACCTCCACAAATGTAATACATCTCATCCAGTGCACCAAATTCCCCGATGGAAAATACATAGGAGAGACCAAACAACAATGTTCTGGGAGCCAGTCCAGAAAGCGGTGTTGGTAAGTGAAATAGGATCGTCAGGCAGGCGAGTGGATGGAGAGGCTGCGACAGAGTATTGGTTGCAACAAGATTTTACTTACGCCTCAGATGACACTGTCGCAGGTGGTGAACGATTACTTGGTTACAGACAACAGGTAACGAGTAACGTAACAGATAACAGGCAACAGGTAACACAACACAACGAGTCGACAATTTGTGAACGCAGTGAGCATGCAACGGGAACGGGGTACGTCTGGAAGGTCGACAACGGGGAGACATTGGAGGGTGATCAGGCCATCAACTTGCCTCTGAGGTGTTCTCTGAGGTCTCCAACTTGGGCGGAAACTGCATTAACCTTTTATATGGCTAGCGAGCCAATAGCTAACCGCTAAGGAAGAATAATTTACAACTGGCCAATGGTGGTGCACCTGTTTACACAGGGTTGGCGGGAACTTTTTTTTCTGTACAGTAACTTTCCACTGAGATGTAGCATTTAGCTGCTAGACACTGACATAGCAGAATTTTCCACAGTGGCACATGTAATGGAATTTTCCACAGAGGGCAGATCAAAGAGGAACCGCCAACTAAGGCGCCTGACAGGTTACATGGGGCATGCCCATATTAGGTGGCAAAGTCAGTTGCTCAGGCGGGGTTTTGTTGCTCTCTCAATCTATTGTGACAGGAGCACTTAACTATTTCGGGGACTCGCCTATGACAAACAACTGCGCACCAGAATGAACGCACACTGAAAATCTATCAAAGACAGGAATACCCAAATTACTGGTGGGGGCACATTTCTCACAAGAAAACCACTCCCTCTCCAATCTCTCAGTTCTAAACCTCAAAGGAAACTTACAACACACTTCTCAGAGATGAGCTTATGAACTCCACTTCATCAACCTCCTGGACACAAAAAATCAGGGACTATAGATGTTGGATTTATGACACATTATAACCTACCTGACATCTGACTCCCCAGGTACCTCTCCACTATTTAATTGCTACATTCATCCCCTTTCTCCCCCCACCACCCCAGCCTGTCTCTCACCCAGTGACTCCTCAATTGACATCTTCACTGACTGCCTATCTCACATGCATACCAGCCCAGTCTCTGGCTTCTTTACTATTCATTCCATCCAGGAAGACCACACACCAACTGCAGAGACTTTCTCAGCCTGATGAAAGGTTTTTAAACCCAAAAGCTTGCTATACATTTTTTTCTAACTATTTAAGCTGGTCTAATAAAAGATATCATCATATTCACCCAAATAAACTTGTCTGCCTTGTCTAGAATTCAAGCTAGCCATGCTCTATACCCAATACTGATTGCGTTTCAAAGTTGGGTTTGTTTTTCGACAGTGCTGCACCATCTCAGGATCAAGGTTTAACCAGTTGTTTTGCAAAGATCTTTTATCAGTTGGAACAACCAGTGTGGGAAGCAACCGTTCACATCGGACTGCTGTGAAGGGGGAGGCTGTGGGGTTTTCAGCCCCATTAAGCAGAGGAGTCACTGTGACTGTGGGCACAGTCAAGCTCCGTTCTGGACAAGGACCTGGACTACTGGGGACTACGAGAGTTTGATTTTTGATGAGGGGTTTTGCTTTTTCTTTCTTATGACACAGTAGCAGAATACACACAGAAATCACAAAAATGATAAGTAAAAGAGACACTGACACAAGAGGGATAATGATGGACAAAGGGTTGCTGCTGTCACTCAGCTGCACTCTGGGACTTCGGCCATTTGCTTTGATCATAGTCTCAGTCCATGTGGATTTGTTCACTGCTGCTTCTAGATTAAGCCTTGGATCCTCATCATGTTGACTGCCCCAGCGATGTTGATGTTGCCACCTGGTATGGACAATCTGTCTTGATCCTTCTGTATGTCGCTCATTCTGTGAGGAAACTGGTGGTTCACTCTTCAAGGTAGTATGACTCTGTAAAGTATTTATTCTGGTTGAGAAAGGCACCTCAGTAGTAAAACCCTGCACAAGTAAAGGATCATATGGCACAATGGAATACTGTAAACAGCCTACAGCTGGCTGCACGTTATCTGCCTGGAGAATAAATACAAATGAGTCATTTAAAACATCAGTGCTTGTCATATTTGCATCTATATCAAGCAGCACTAGACCTCTGTCAATGTCATCCTGTGTAAATGTATTAATTTCTTCAAATTTAGCACCACTTATTGACTGTCTTCTCACAATTCTGCCATGAGCTGGGGGCTCTACCACTTCAAATTTGGGGCTGCTATCCGTCCTGCTAGCTAATTCAGTAGCATCCAGATCACTGATCCCTAATTTATAAGCTACCCTATTTGGAATTTTTAGGTCAGATGCAACCTGCACCAAAGGCCTGCATGTGATTTTCAGAACCTGTCCTGTTAGATTGCTTTCTGAAGTGAACAGCATGAACTCCAACCTATCCTGGGATGCACTGAGATTTGTCATGTGATAAGACAGTCTCCCTGTGTGCAGGTCTGCCTGTTCAAACTTAGTAACCTGCTTACTTCCAATCATCAGATGTCCATAGTTGAGAGGCTCTGTTACTTCATAACTAATGTTGGTGTTTTTCCCATTTGTTGTAGCTGATAGCTGTACATACGTAATCGTGACTGAGGTCTGGCCCTGTGGAAGTACTACATCCGTAAGGTTGACTATGACGAGGGAAACTGGTGTAACTTCAAGATTAAAAAGTTTGTATAATGGACGATGTTTGCCATCAGTCACACTAAAGTAAAAGACCCCAGATGATGAACTTCCATCATGTACAAACCAAACTCTGCCACTATCAATATCAGCTTGTGTGAAATCCTGTACAGGTACAGTGAGATTGTCCGTCATTGCTAAAAAGCCATTACTGGGATTGCTAATGATGGTGTATTTGATTTCCCCTGGAGTGTTGTCTAAATCTTCAACTTTCAGATTTTCTGGCCCTAGCACAAATGTATCTCCTTGCAAGAATTTCAAATGCAGCCTTTTTGTCTTCAGCTCTGGAGCTTGGTCATTCACTGGAACCACAGTGATATTAAACATCTCTTCCAAAATGTCAGTATCAGGCTTTGTTGCAGTCTTGCTCTTCAGGTTTAACCAAACAGCAAAAGTGAAATGGTCAGTGAATGACTCAGAATTATCATGTACATATGTGATTCCAAATTTGTTAAGTATGTATTGGGAAAAGTTAGGTTTTTCTTTGGTAATATTTCTTTCACCAACAACAACAATGCCATGCTGTGGTAAAGATATGACTTGATACCAGACTTCATACATGGAACGTTCCATCTCAGGTAACTTAACCAACAGATTTGAAGCATCTAAGTTCATTTTGTTGATTATGACTTTTCCTCCTTCCTGGACAACAGCACCTTGTGGAAAGGAGAACAGAAATGGATATGCAGCAGCATAAAATAATGATGGTACTCAGGAAGCAGTGATAGAGAATCTTACCTTCTTAATATCCCACATTATCATCTGATACAGCCAGAAATATAGTATTAGAATTTTACAATAGAGTGGTTTAAAAATGATGGCTAAATTCCTAGGTTAATATATGGGAGTTGAATTAAAGATGTACTGATATGATACAGCTATAGATACACTATGTATTTTCCCTTGTATTACTTCCACATGGTTACAGCAAAAGATAATCCCCACCCCCACATTAAGAGTTTTTAAGATATTTTAAGATCTTTTACATTAAAAGGTTTAAGGAACATTAGTTTTCTAAGCTTGTCTTCTCACCCAGTAGTAAAGGCATATAAAATAAATAATAATTTTTAAAAATTGTGTGAAAACTATATTTTGAGCTTTACCTAGACTTGAGGGCAGTGTCCCTATATATTTTTAATTACATAATTGAGCATCATAAATAATTAGTTTTTCAGTTTTTTTATTTTGCTTGTTAGACCCATAGGAGATCATAAAATACAGAAGTTCAACAGCCACAGTAACCTTACCTGTATTTGCAAGCAGATGACTATTGTGATCATGTCTATTAATGTCATATGAAATGGCAATGTGAAACACCTGGAGATCTAGAGTTGCGGGTGGGGAAGAAACTGTAAAAGTAAAAGAATCTTCTCCATTCCAGCCCAGTGCCTCAATCTGCGTATGCTCATAAACGACCAGACCTTCATCCACCTGACAAAACAGAGGAATTCAGGCTCTTTGAAGGCACAGGTACAATGGGATACAAATTACAAGCATAACAGTCTGAAAGAGCACTGTGTGTTCTCATCTCTACTCTGTGACTGAGTATATGACAGATGCCAAAGCTGCTTGTAATTCTACTTTTCTGATTATGTGTAGGCTGCTAGTTCGTTAGCACCAGGCTGTCAGGAACTCCCCTAACTCTTAAGTCTGCTGCCACCCTCAATGAGAAGAAGTCATATGCAACATGAGCCAGACCCTCATAATACAAAGGTGACCACATAAGATACCTCAAATATGGCAACCAGAGGGGAAGTGGGGGATGAGTGGAAATCCTGAAGGATGGTATCTGCAGAGAAGCAGAAGCGAATAAGGTTTACCTCTCTAAAGTTACCAGCTTTGCAGGTTCCCCCTTCTGGAGAATGAGAGCTTAATGTATAATATATTAAAATTGTGTCATGGAGCCCAAGCTTGGGAAAACCTTTGGCTTCTTGTGCTAAGAGGATACAAGGGGGCACTGCTGAACCCTGAAGAAGCTGAAGCATTGACTGTTAAGTCGTGCTCTTATTAGAGATTCTCCTTCATCAACCATGGGCATTACGAGCTGAGAGAAGTGTTTAGTGAGAAGCCTGTATATTCATTTGGGGATGCCACCCATTCGCCAGTAGAGAACAAGGCTCTCCCTACAGGCTACAGTTATGCCATGCTATTGCTGCCTTTGAGGGTCAGAAAGGAGTCAAAGCTCCAGCAAGAATTTTGCCATATGTCTTCAAAGAAACATTCTGTGCACATGTGCAGACAAACTAGCTCACGTACTGCAAGCAGTCTAGTCACGGCAGTATGGAGCTCAGCCTGAGTTAATTTATCTTGCTGAGAAGCAGCTGGAGAACAGATGGAAGCTAACACATAGGGTAAATTAGCCTGTTTGGGTTCCATGCTGCTGCTGTGACTTGACTCTTTCTGTTAACTAACTTGTTTAAAAACTTACCATGGATGTTTCTCCAGTATACCTAGGAGATACATAAACATACATACATATATAACACACACACACACACACACACACACACACACACAAATAATAAGTTCCCCTGCTGTTGAAGTGCCTCCATCTCAAAGAATGTATCATCTAGTCAACAGCACACAGCAAGACTGTGCAGCAGTGTAGGGCAAGAAATGAAAAATACATTGTCATGTGAGTCTCTGGCTTATCACTGTCATGTGAGTTGCTGGCCTAAAGAAAGCAACTCCTGGAATTTGGTCAAAACCTCAGGGTTGGCATCCAGAATCTTGTGAAAATGCTGTGCAATCTCTAATGGCCAAAAAAAAAAAAAAAAAGATTTTTTTAAAGTTCTCATCTAATAGATTTACCCTTGGCTGGGTTATTTCTTCACTGAATTAGAGAAGACAGTTCTACTTACCAAATCCATGCAGATATCCCATTCAAGTATTGTACTTATCTGACTTGATGAGCATTAGGCCTCTGGCAAACATATTGTTATGGTGTGATTAATTAATTGCACCATAAATAGTAATGGTGCTACATGTTTAGCTGATTTATGTCACCATAAAGCAGCAAACCAGACAAAGTTATCCCACAAAAAATGTGAAACATCTTTGTGGCTTATTTGTATGGTGCCATAATTTGAATGTGTAGCACTACCATGCCAATGCTAACACAAACAGCTGATTGTCAGCATCATCAGGGGGGATATTGGTCAGCACTGGAACTAGTACAGCCCTAGTCCCCATGCTGAAACTTGGCTGCTGAGAGACCCAGTTACAAGGTTTCCTGGTGGAGGGGGAAGGTGGCAAGGAGCTCTGGCTACTGGGAACCTGGTAACTCTGCAGCCCAGCAGCCTTTTCTGCCTTGCTACAAGGGCTGCAGGCTGAGGCCCTTATAAATGCCAGGTTGTGGGGAGCTGGGCTGAACCATGCTTTTTAAATATCCTGGAACATGGGGATTCCAGGAAGGAGTAAGAGGGTCCCGGTGCCCCGGGACATCTAAAGACCATGCATGCAGCTGGACTCTCCTAGGGCTAGGTCAACCATCAACTGATTGTCAGACCCAACCCTGACTGCCCTAGGTCTTTAACTGGAGCTGGAACTGTCAGGGTCTTGAACCAGCCCCGGGCTGCCAAGGCTGGGTCCAACAATCAGCTGATTGTCAGACCCATTCTCAACTGCTGTGGGTCCTAAGCCTACCTTGAGCTGTCAGAACCCAGGACCTGACCCTGAAAGTCCTCGGTCCAGTTTGAGACATGGGGCTGTTGTCAGATGAGTGTTGGACCCAGCCCCAACAGCCCTGGGTCTGGAAACTGCAGAGAGCTGAGGGAAGCCCTGGGTCTAGGATAAAGCTGTCCAGCCTGATCTGTAGGATTTTGAATCCATCTGCAGGATTGGGCTGGGGGCAGCAGTGGTGCAACTGGGACTGGAGGAATTTTATGCCCCAAACACCACCCTCATGCCATGCATGTCTGGTATGACAGGAGGTGCAATGTTTGTGATAGGGCATAAATTCCTCCAATCTCAATCTCACCACTGTTTCACTAGGGGCCTTAGTTTGTAACTGCTTGAGAGGGTATTGCCTCTGTGTTTAAGCCACAACATACTACTTTGCCTGATGAACTTATGCCCAGCAGCAGCGCCCTGAAATGCAGTGTACAGCTTTGAGGAGGGCACCAAGAAGTAGTGTAGGCATGTCTGTGTGGTACCTTAGGTAGACTAATTAGCACTACTAGGTGACAAGAACAATTAGGCCTCCTCAAGTTTATTAGCCACCAATGACCTTGCAAACATCCCACAGAATTCACTGCCACGAGGTCTTTGTGCAATACTTTTAAATGAACTGGTCAATTCTAGTTATTTTGAGTAAAGCACATAGCAGTACATCATCTCAGCCCCAAGTGATGGAAGCTCATCCCACTCCTACTAAAATCAACAGCAAACTCCCCTTAATGGGGAAACTGGCTCTTCAGACCAATTTTCAAAATAACTTCCAAAGCACAATAACTTGATTTGCCCTAAAAGTTCAGATTTAGGTAAGGAAAGCTTCTTTCTGCATGGTTCTTTCTTTGATTTCTATGCTGCCCATCCCCAAAAAGAGCATCTTACAATTTTCCCTGTACTGCTCTGGAGGCTGCCTATAAATGCTGCCCTCTGGGGCTGATGTGTAGCTGAGTAGGAAACAGCCACATATGTCTATGTAGATGTTAGAACAGGATAAAGCTCCTAAGGGCAAATCTAAGCTTCCAACTGGATCACATATATTTACCAAATAAGAGTAGGGATTATCATCAGCCCATAAACTCTATGATTTTTCATATTTATTTTTAATCTATTTAGGGATTTTTATTACATCCGTATGTTGCATCTGGGTTATTGAAAGGCTGCTACTGGTGTGGATTTGCTTTCTCCATTTATGCAACACTTAACTCAGATGATCAAATTAGAAGATAATTAAATAAGTTCCATTTGGTTTAATTAAATAGACATTCAGATTTGCTGCCTGGAGAGGAAGCTAATAGCTTCTTGCAAGACAGAAATACCTTGGAGATATCATAGCAAACGGTGGTTATGGAGCAAAACAACCCTGCATTCAAAACTAATCTGTTTAACAGGTTTGGAAAAGTCTGATGTACAAATTAGCTTTCTTATCCTGACTATGGATAATGACATGGCCATAACAAATGGCTGGCCTCGAATGAGTCCTGTGGAAAGTGGATGGTGATTACAGCTTTATTTAACAATGGGGTAGCAAAACCACAGACATCAGGAAGAGATAACCACTTCAGCAGAAGGACGGACTTATTTTGTAGACCAAATAAATGAGTTTCACTTCTGGACACACTGAGGTGCCAATGGAAGTCACCAGAACTGAATGGAACGAGTATGCTTTCAGACTTAAACTTGATTCATGAGACTTTTATTAAAACAGAGACAATTTCTTCATCTTCATGGACTTCAACATTTTTTCTTTTCTTTTTCTTTTTTTTTTTTTTTACTTAAAATCCTATTGACCATTTGTATAATCCTGAGCTCCAAGGGCAGAATTCTATTTCCCATTGTGGCAATATTCTAGCCACATTAAGTGGCATTTTTGGCGCTTACCAGGAGGTAGCAATTCTATTTCCCCTGCAGTGTAGATGTGTAAGCATGTGTGCACAGACTGAGCATACACTGTAGACTACAGACTGGCTGGACAGGTACATAGCTATGTATGCACAATTGTGTGTACATGCATCTAATTTACAAAAACACAGCAGACCAGATACCCATCGCTAACAGATGTTAAACACCAGAGGAAAAACGTCTTGTGTTTTAGCCCTGCTTTTGCTTCTGTAAACTCAACATATTAAGCTCCTGAATGAGTTGTTTTCTGAATACAATCAGTTGTGTAAAACACACAAAAACATGGATGAAGAAGCCAATAGGAGCCATGCACAATCTAAGCCTGACAATTGGTGTTGTGCATTGCCAGAGATGACTTCTTCCCCCCAAAGCCTTCTAACATCTCATGAGGAAGTGAAACGAGATCATCCAACTGTTAGTGTAACAAAACTGGACCATCCGCTGTTAGTTAAAAAAAAATGCCATTGCAGTCAAAACATCAGAATATAAATTGTTGAGACTGCAAATCTCCAGGAGGGAAAACAAAGGTTTCTCATTGTGGGTCACTGCAAGATGCCAAACATTAAATAACACACTGTAACTGTGCAATAACAGTGACGAGTCACACATGTCTGGCATGAAAATGTGAGTGAAAGAACTTGGCACAGAATGAATAAGTGGGATGAATTTTATACTAGCAGTCTTTCCCTGTAATTTTTATAACAGAAATGCTTACCATGGATTGGGTAAAACTGAAAATATCCTGGGTGGTGTTGCTGGAATCTGTTTTGATCAGTCTTCCAAGTTTTGGGGAATGTACAACTGTGAAAGTTATAGTTCTGTTTCCTGTGTTAGCCACATCATTGGTTACAGCTTTTAGATCATGAGCTGAAATAGGTTTCTTAGAACCTAAGTAATAATTAAAAATAATCCAGGTTTACAACAATGTATTTTTTTTTACCACAAGAAAACTTTTATATCTACCACTCAGCCCGTCACCAAATTATATTACTTGGCATTTACATAGCACTTCATAAAATTAATTATTTTATTATGTCTCTAATTTTTGTGTCTCAGTTCTCACAGAATTATGGGCATCTTACAGTCAGTGCAAAGCACAGCACTAGGCAAGCACACTGATATTATCTAGCTTTAGTTTATAAAAATGAAAAATGGAAATTACAAGCAGCATTAGAACATACACTCACTGCATACCAGTTTCTACAAAGATTGCCTCAAAATTAAAAATTAAGGGATGAGACATACTCGATGATAGGTCCTGAGGCTTTCAACTCGAGAGAGAGAGAGAGATTACAAATCTGGCTGAGGTCAGAAAAGAGAGAACATTTTATAATCTCCATTTTCCCAGGCAATTCAAGAAAATTGGCAGGTTCTGTTTAAGGAAGGTTCATTATGGCAGTCTTTGCAATCCAGATGGCACACATTTTATAGCAATAAGCTACACGTTGCTTCTGTCACCAATAGAGCATCAACATCATCCTTCAAATATGATTAAAACATAAATCACTGATTGTTTTTAAATGAGTGAGGATGCTGTACAAGTGACACAATGCTTTGAAATTGCATGTATTTCAATAATGCTGAATGCACAATTCTGATCGGGAGGGGACCAAAATTCTTTTGCAGTATATCGTTGTGTAACAACTGGGGACTGTCGCATCCTAGGTTACTAACTGGCATTCTGGAACTTAACCAAACTTAGGCAATTTATAGAAGCGTTGTGACACAGAATAACTCCAATCATTTCCTGACAGAGAAGTTCTAACAGGAAAAAGTATACATCTCCAAATGCCACACAAGCAGCTTGTCCAATGGGCATCACTGCATGCTGTTAGCATTATTCTAAGTTAAAATAATTTACAGCTATAATATAAAGAGTTCATCTGTTCATTAAAAATATCTTTGAGCATCTTCCTTTTGATATAACCTCTCTTCACAAATCATACACAGCAAACTTTAGAACAATAACAATAACACTTTGTCTCACTGAAAAGCAATTGTATTTTTGCACTTGTAGGCCAATATTTTCTCAAAGATCACAAAAGGACTGTCCAACTGGCAGCCTAGCTAGCGGTCTGCAGGATCCCACCCGGGCACCACTGCCTGCATTGCTCCTGCTGCTGCTGTGATCAGGCTCTTCAGGCTCCTGCTCCCTCCTCCAGCTACCAGTTCCTGCCCCAGCCCTGCAAGGTGTAGTGGCACAGGCCCTGGGAGGAGGCTGATAGGCCCTGCACAGTGTATGATATCTGCCTGCTCAGAAGTTGGACAGACCTGGATTATGATAAAGAATAATCTTATAAATTTCCTGCGTCTCCCCCCAACTTCTAACTTTAGCTTCTTCCTTTAACAAAAAGCATTTATGAGTATAAATATATAATTTTGGACAGAAGTAATATATGTCATTGGAGACTGAATCATCAACCAGTCTCCAGTAAAACATAATCTTTGCAGATGGGTAACTTAGAATAACATATTTCTGTACACCATTTTTAAAGGAAAAATATGGTAAGTATAAGGAATGGGAATTTGTCATTGATGTTAAACTTAATGGTTCTCCCTGTTTACAAGGTAATAGTTGTATCCTGGTTCCAACTGCATCCACTTTGAAACAACTCCTTTGAGGAGTTGTTGCTATACTGAAATTAAGATGTCCAGTTCTATCTGCTTCCCACCCTCCTATCATCCCTGTCCCTTTGACAATCAACAGAGATTTTATACTTCACATGCATCTTAAAGCATTTCCTTCCTCTTCATCTCCTTACTTCTTTTTGCCTCTTTTCCCCCTTTCTCTTCTGTTTCATAAAATGGGGAGGGAAGCATCAAATTGGTATGTCTGCTGTGGGCACTTGGATATGGAGTACAGGGCAACAGCCAGCCAGAACAACTTGCTCACACAATGGGATTACTTCTCAATAGTAGTACTGTATTATTGTTATGCAAATTAGCCCTTGTGTAGCCAGTTACAGTGTAGAGATGTATAGTTGTGAACAGACACACAGCAGGGAACTATTCCATTCACCACGAACTAGTTCAGGCAATTCTATTTCTGCATAACCCTTATCAAAAGTGGTGATCTCCTCTTATAGAAACTGTTTTGGACTCAGTATACCACGCAGACCAGTAATTCTCAACCAGGGTGCCGTGGCACTCTGGGGTGTCTTCAGATCCTTTCAAGGGTGCTGTAGAGTGCTGTTAGGTGTGCAATCAAGATTCACAAGATAAAAACAGAGATTTCAAATAGGAATGCACATAGTTAAAACCATTCTTCCCTGTTGTGTTCTGAGTTTTTTGCAACAGAAGAACTCCTTTATTACTTTTCTGTCATCAAAAAAAAAAAATGAGTGAAAATAAAGAGCTGTCATTTTCCAAGGAATCTCTCAAGTCTATTAAAGGGTTCCTTGAGTCTAAAAAGGTTGAGAAACATCTTACCACTTGAAATCTCTTCCTTTGTGGCAACCCTTCTTTGCCACCTCCTGGCACTACCCGATTCCCTGTGGCTTTGCCAACAGGAGGTACCAGCAGAAGGCATCATAATCCACAGACACTTATGGTCAGTCAGATGTAAAAATGCAAGATGAAGTTTTCATGACAATCAGCTAACACACTGAGCATGCTGAATGAAACAAACTGCACTGGGACTTGAAAAGAAATTCCTACACTGCACCAGTGAATCTGGTATATTCTATGTGAACTAGGGTGGCTGGACATATGGAAAGTAATGCAAATCCTTAGATCAGAAAACTGGGGAGAGCTGCTTATGCCTTTCTGAAGAAGAGTATCAGAGATTACTGCAACTAAGCCTTCCTGCAATGTCATAAAATATAGTCAAAAAGTGGCCATTAAATATTTGTCAGTGAGAAGCTAGTGCTTATGCTGTGGATATGGCCATAATAAAATAGTTAAAGTACAGATGTCTGGCAAAAACAAATAAAACCAGATTCATATATACACTGAAGACAACATTTAGGAGCAATTTTTCTTTTTCTTTTTTGTGAATTAAGTTTCAAAAAAGAGGAAAGAGGAGGAGGTAGGACTCTAAAAAATTCAGATCAACTAAAGGGTAAAAAAAAAAAACCCCAAACCCTTTCTGTCAATAGATATTTAAAAATAGTTCCGCAAGTTTGTAGCCCTAGCTGAACACAGCTTTAGATGGGAAAAGAAATGTTATCTTTTCTGTGTTGAAGAGTTGTCAGAAAGTTGAGTGACTCTTCTTTTAAAAATGTCACTGGAGAATTTTTCTTATAGTTATCTTTGGCTTAATACAGAAATTCCTATAATCCCTGTGCCTGCAGTAATTTTACACACCAAAAACAGCAGACAGGCTAATAATATTTGTAAGTGGATTTACTTGAACCCCAATTATTCTGAGCAAATTACAAAACAATGCTGCAATAGCCTAATTTTACATGTCCTTTGTGTAAGTGGCTTGTGTTCATGAGGGAAGATGAACCTAAAATATTTCCCTCTGAAATAATAGACAAGGCATAGTTGAATAACTACAATGCAAACTTTCTAAGTAATGAATTCCTCCATCTTGCTGGGCCACAGACTCTGAAAGGCAAAAGTAATTCAGGAAATACACCTCTTGTGTGAAAGGTGTCACAGAAGGGTGTTCTTACAAAAACTACCACATGTACTTGATTCCAAGATCAAGTCCTTTTCCCCAATCAACATGGGGAAAATGAAACCTTGTCTTAGACTGAGTAACAGTCCTTGCAGTAAGCACTGGCTCCTGCGCTACTCCCCGATTCTGTGCCGATTCCCTCGCCACTCCTTAGCACTACACGATTCCCTTGCTGCTCTCTGGTTCCTGCCGAGTCCTCAGCATGGAGCCAGGGAGCAGCACAAGACCCAGCGTGAAGCTGGAGTGGCAAGGGAATCAGTGCAGAGCCGGGGAGCAGAACAGGACCCAGCACGGAAGCTGCCTGCAGCACTGGGGAAGGGAAGGAGAAGCAGCAGGGCGTCAGGTACTGCGGGGGCACAAATGGCGAGGGGGCAGGCACAGAGAGAGGCAGATACCAGGAGGGAAGACACAGGGGACCAAAGTGAGGGATGGCAAGGCACAAGTGGGGAATAAGCTGCCAGGATCAAGCTACCTACCCCTCTCCCCACCACTTGCCTCCCTACAGCTTGCCCCCTTTGCTGCTGCTTTCCCTCCAATAATTAGATGTCATACATGGAAAATTATAACAAATGTATAATTTTCCATGTGTAGAATCTAATTTTGGGGCATTGTCTTAAATTCAGAGTTACCTTGGATTCAGGTAACCTTGGTAATTTTGGCCATGTGTAGACGAAACGAGAGGCATGTATGCACGACACTTTAAAGTGGGCTAAATGCTTCTGCACCACTTTAATGGTGTTGGTGTTTGCATGCCTCAGCGGTGTATTGCTCATTAATTCCAGCTGCTGTATCAGTCCCCCCCACCCCACAGGACCGCTCCGCCCACTGGCAGCTCACCATCCCCTCCCTGCCAGAGGGGCAGGTAAGTCAGCAGGGTGTGTGCACAACATGGGGGTTTAACCAGCCCTAAATTGAAGCAGTGTGTTTAAAACCCATTGCTTCAATTTAGGGCCACCGTTTCGTCTACACACGCCCCTATTTCTTAAGGTTCTATGAACAAGATGTAAGCCAGAGTTGCACGAGTTAAACCCTCATCCATTGCAGATAGATATCTCCTGACTCCAGGTACTAGTTATGCTATTAAATCATTCTAAGCCACTCTCAGGTAGGAAGAGTAAATAGGCAAGAACCTACACAGACATGAGTAGGAAACATCTCTGATAAGCATGACTCCTAATACTTCAGCTCCTGCAGAGGCAAGCTTTTATTGACAAAAGTTAATGTGCCAGCCCTTATGGTTACAAACATAGACTTCCAAATGTGAGTCAAAGCAGCCCCATCTTTCTGAATCATTAGAAAAGCAATGATAAATCAGCGCTGCTCTTCATAACTTTCTCAAGCAATAGCAAATTGAGCCAGCATCAGGTTGTTGTCAAACTTGCTAGTCAAAACCCTGAGGATATCACACAGTTACTGTTAGGCAAAATTATCAAACACTGAAACAGGTTCTGGATTGTAATAGCCACCTTCCTTCTTAGCTTCCATGAATTTGCTAACAATTTTTTTAATCAATTCAGTTTAAGACGATCCACCGGTTAGATGTAAACATATTAGTGGTCACATTGGCATGTACTTCAGTACCCATTTCTGTCACTTCAGGTCCATGCTTCCCAGTAAATTTAAAGACCATAAAAATCAACAACACTGAAAAGTTAATTAAATTGTCATTTTAAAGTTATAGATGTGCATATAGTACACCTGCAGGGGCCTATTACACAGTCATTTATATATTTACTTGTATATATTATTTCCTCTACATATTGCAAATAAACTAAATTCAAATAATCTAGTGAGGCCCTACCTGGAAAGATTCGAAGTCCTTTGTTTATTTCTAGGCTGATAAGTAGAGTCTGAGCTGTGATGCTAAAAATCTGTCGAGGTGCAAAGTTCAAACCATCTGTCACCTGGAAGTTGAAGCCTCCAGACATTGGTCCTAAAGAAAACAAACATAAACACTTGTAAATATTATTATTACCTTAAAATACCAATCATTAATTCAGCATCATGGCTGGAACATATCTTGGACCAAATTCTGTACCTGTTTATTCTAAAGTATCATATTTACTCAAATAGAAGATGACTCTGAATGTAAGACAACCCTCTCACCAATAATTAGATTCTACCCACAAAAAAATTATAAACTGATAATTTTCCATGTGTGGAATCTAATTATTGGAGGATCATCTTAAATCATCTCCCCTCCTCCACTACTGCAGGGAGGGAGGTGATGAGGCAGCAGTAGTGGGGCAGGTGGTAGGGGACAGACAGTAGGCGGACACATGGTAGGGCAGGGGGCAGGCACTGTGGAGGCAATGCAACAGGCAGTGAAAGAGGCAGGCAGCTTGCCCCCTGCCACCTGTTCCCCCCCCCCATTACCTACCCCACATTGTGCCTACCCACCCTGCAGCCTCAGGATGCCCCGATTCCCCTTTTCCCTGTTTCCACTTCTCCCTTCCATGCCACTTCTGCCCCCTGCAGCCTCAGGTCCCCACTCCCTTCCTCCCATCTTCCCCTCTGCCTGCCCCTCCTTACCCCCTTTACTTTTGCTCTGGCAACCTCCATTCCTCCTGCAGTCTAGGACATGGAACATGGTTCTTGCAACATAGACCCTGTAGCAGTGGTGCAGAGCCAGCACTGCTGCTACAGGGCTGGAACCACGCTTTGTGCCCCATGCTGCAGCAGGGACAGAGCCTGCCAGTGTACAGCAAACCTAGGGAGGAGTGCAGCAGAGAGAGGGAGAGAGGGGGAGAAGTGGTGTGGGAGGGGGGGAGACTGGGGGCTGCAGGGGAGGAGTGGCAGAGCATGCAAAGGCAGCAGGGGAGCAGGCAGCAGCTGCAGCTCTTTCTCTGGCTTCAGTCACAGCAGCTACCTGTCCCATTCCTCCCCCCCCACCCCTCCCCTGCCCCGCTGCTTCATCCTCAATTTTAAGGCAAGGGGCTTTTTTCTCCTATGTTAAATGGGGGAAGGGCTTTGTCTTCTAACCAAATAAATATGGTAACCCAAAGTAATTTCAGTGAAGCCACTCCCAATCTAAACCTTTATATCTGAACACTGAACAGTTAAATTCAGGAATAATACAGGGAGGATTTTAAACAATAAGGACTACTGATTGCAGGTTACCTTTTCAGGGCCAAGTCTTCAACTGGTATAAATCAGCAGAGCCCTGGCTGACTTTAATACATTTATGCCAATGTACAGTAGACAAAGCTCTGCCTGGGGCAGAATTCTATGCATCTCCCTTTGTGCAGCTTAAAAGGCAGTTTTGACTACATGAGTGGCATTTTTGGCTTTTATAGGCAAGTTGTGATTCTACTCCTCCTGCAGTGTGGACATGTAAGTATTTGTACATAGGCTGAGCATGCGCACCTAGCTACACACTGGCCAGGCTCATAGGCAGGGATGTCCCTAGGGAAGGGCAAATCGGAGTGACTGCCCTGAGCCCCACACTTTGGGGGGCCCCCATGGAGTGAGGCAGAGCAGCAGCAGCGTGAAGCAGTGGCTCCACGTCCAGCCACTCATTACCCCTGCCACTGCTGCCACAGCCAATGGCAGTGGCAGCTTCTTCAGGTCCGGGATTGGAGTGGGGATGGGGCCCCGCATGGGTTGATATGCCCTGGGCCCCGCACCCTGCTCGGGTCACCTCTGTTCATATACAGTTGCCTATGTGCTCCTTAAGTTTGTAAGTGAGAAATATGTAGTTGGCCAAACTCATGGGCAAGTGGTGTTGGATGCCCTTACCTACAGAAGGTCTGAACCTACATGTCTCCGACATCTCAGCACAGTGCTCTAGCCATCACACCACATGTTGAGGTTTAGATAAACCCTATCTCCACTTGAAGCTGGCCCTCTAGACAGCCAAAACAAGCAAGATAATAGGGTCAGGAGGAAGAGAACACACAAGATGGTGTGTGACTCAGTACAATATCTCTGGAAGGGAGCATGCCTTGAGTTCTGGCCTGAATTCTTGCTCCCAACAAGGCAGAAATTTCTTTACTGTACTGGTCTACATCCATTTTATCCAGTGATTATTTAAATGAGAAAGGCAGGGGCTTAACTTTAAAAAGAGGGCTGGAGAAAGCACTATGTAATGCAGATGTTTAGAATGCCATGCTGGGAAGTGAGAGAGATGCAGATTCAAATACCCTCCAGGTAAAAGAGTATAGAAACCAAGGGCATTTATAAACATGCTCCAGGAGATGGGGGGATGGGTACTTTAATTAGTGCGCTCTGAGAGCTGTGCTAATTAAAGTGCCTGGAGAGTCACATGTATCAGCATCCCCGTGATGAAAAATGGTGGTGGGGGTGCTTTAACACCACCGCCACATTTTTTCAGCAAAGGGATGCTGATACAGTTGAAGCTTGAGTTTGCTGAAGCGCAGTAATTACCAGCCAAGTCTGCTCCAATGGGCTGTAATTACAGTGCATTGGGGCAGACTCCCTGCATGTGTATAGCAGCCCCAGAGCTCTTGTTATTTCCTAGGCAAATGCCCTAACTGCTCGATTATTGGAAGCACAACATGGAAGGCAACACCTGCTAGTTTCTGGCAAGCTATATTTTCATGAATTAAATGTATTGACAGGTCCACAGTGGGTGCACATACAGAATCATGTAGGTGCTCAACCACTACATAGCTCGCTGTGCATGCTTTGTCTTTTTGTGCACATTACTCACACTATATGTACACACTGAAGGGGCTACAGAATCACAACCTGTGCATAAGTGCAAAAACTGTTGTTTACACAACTAGAAAAATACTATTTAGGTGCACAGTGGGAAGCAGAATCCTGTCCCTGAACTTTCTCCTCTTTTTACCTTAGCAGGGCATCATCACTTAAGTAGTAACATTTCAGAAGAGATGTACATCCCCCAGCAAAACAACTGTTGTAACATTAGCTTTGGTTTACATCTGTAGAAATTAATCACCTCCCAGTTTAAGCCCTTGCTTAATATAAAGCCCTTGCTTTTACAGTGATTTAAAAAAAACACTTGACTTTCAAATAGCTTAGCTGAAGAGAAGCTGAAGAGTCCCATCCCAAATTATTATACAGCCTACATTTCTGCTTTAAAATCTCTGGGCCTGGATTTGCTCTGGCTTTATCCATAATGAAGTACATGTCAATAACTGCATGAGGACACTGTAAAATTATATTACTGCTGTGTAATATCCTAATCCCCTGCATAGCACTTTCTGCAACTTGCTGAAAAATTCAGGAATTGAGGGCCCTGAGGCTATTTTTTAAAGTGAAGAAAATTAAAAATTAAAAATGTTAAATGCCCTCAATAACTTTTGTTTATAATTCACTACCTGTTTTATTTAATTTAACTGTAATGTCACTTAAGCAGTGATATGAATACATATTCTGTAAGCAGAGATCGTCATGCACTTTCAAATAATGGTCCACAGTTTTTGCCAAATTATAAATTAATATATCAGAAAAGCCAATGTCAGTTCTGAGACTATAGTTAATCACTTCCCTGAGGAGTATTTTCAAATCCAGCTAGACAAGGAATCAACTCTGCAAGATCAAGCCATGTCTTTTTTTTTTTTTTTTTTTTAAACTTTAACATTTCCAATGTTTTCTCTTGATAAAACCCAATTGCATATTTAAAAGAGACATCAGTATGTCAGCTTTTGCCCCAGGTTAGGAGAAAAAATGCTTATTTAACGTCACTTGCTTTCTGGCTAATAAAGATAGAGTGCCTGACTGAAGTAAACAGAAATGTTGTTGATGATTTTTACAGAATGAGTAGCCCCTGAAGATCTGTTTGGTTAGCCAGCTGCTATCCACCAACTAGTGTATTATTTTTATCATAACTGATCTTTTAAGGGATAAGTGAAGAAGAGTTTGGTCAGAATAAAGAGTGGGTGAACTGAGCAGAAGGAAGCCAGAGAGAAAAAATTGCAATAATCACAGTAGAGGATGACCAGGCTTTGGGAAAAGGCTAGGCTGGAAGAATGGAAGGGAGCAAATTACTGCAGCGATATGTTGGGGAAAAAATAATGTCAGGAAGTAGTGGAAGGAGAAAAGAAATAACACAGATTGCAAGCCTGGATAGATTGCCTGGAGGATTGGAAGAGGGCTAACGTCATCCCAATCTTTAAGAAGGGGAGGAAGGAGGACCCGGGGAACTATAGACCAGTCAGCCTCACCTCTATCCCTGGGAAAATCTTAGAAAAAATTATCAAGGAGCACATCTGTGGGAGCCTGCTGGCTAATGTGATGCAGAGGGGTAACCAACATGGGTTTTTAGCAGGCAGGTCCTGCCTGACTAATCTAGTTTCCTTTTATGGCAAGGCCACCAATTGTTTAGATGTAGGAGTTGAGGTGGATGTTATCTATCTGGACTTCAAGAAGGCCTTTGACAAGGTATCCCATACCATCCTTATAAATAAACTGAGGAGATTTCCCTTGGATGATTACATGGTAGACTGGGTAGCAAATTGCCTCAAGGGTCACACTCAGAGGGTGGTAGTGGACGGGTCGGTGTCAACCTGGAAAGATGTGGGCAGCGGAGTCCCTCAGGGCTCAGTTCTGGGGCCAGTGCTGTTCAACATCTTCATCAGAGATCTGGATGAGGGGGTGGGAAGCACCCTGTCCAAATTCATGGACAACACAAAATTATGAGGTGCAGCTAACACCCTGGAGAGGAGGAACCAGATCCAGGCTGGCCTAGACAGGTTGGGGAAGTGGGCAGAGAGCAACAGGATGCAATTCAATAAAGGACAAATTGAAGGTGCTGCATCTAGGGAGGAAGAACAGCCATCACACCTACAGGCTGGAGGGCGACCTTCTCAGCTCCACTGAGGCAGGAAAATATCTTGGAGTCACTGTTGACTCAAGGACGAACATGAGCCACCAGTGCGATGAACAAGTTGGCAGAGCCAATTGCACCTTGTTGTGCATCCGTAGGTGCTTCACAAACACGTCCAGGGAAGTGATTCTTCCCCTCTATGCGGTACTGGTCAGAACGCAGCTGGAGTACTGTGTCCAGTTCTGGACGCCACAGTTCAAGCGGGATGCGGACAAAAGAAGAGCCACACTCCTGGTTAGAGGCCTGCAGGGAAGGCCCTACAAGGAAAGGCTAAGGGAGCTTAACCTCTTCAGCCTCTCCAAGAGAAGGCTGAGAGAGGACCTTGTGGCGGAGTACAAATTCATAAGGGGAGAGCAACATGAAATAGGGGACGATCTGTTCACCAGGGCACCCCCTGGAACAACAAGGAACAATGGCCATAAACTACTAGAGAGAAGGTTTAGGCTGGACATTAGGAGAAAGTTCTTCATGGTCAGGGTTGCCAGAATCTGGAATGGGCTCCCAAGGGAGGTGGTGCTCACCCCATCCTTGGGGGTCTTCAAGAAGAGACTGGACAGGCACCCGGCTGGGATCACATGACCCCAGGGTTGGTGACTCTTTTCTTCCCTGCCAGGGGCAGGGGGTCGGAGTAGATGGCCCACTGAGGTCCCTTCCGACTCTATGAAAACAACAGAATTGCTGTAAGTGAGAAAAAGTACAGTAAAAGAAGTTCAGTTCTGGTATACAGAGTGTGAGACAAGGAGACGAAGAGATAATGATTCAACACTGAAGGGAGAATGAGGATCAAGAGATAGCTTTGCAACTCATAGTAAGAATTAGTCTTCAAAGGAGCGTGACGTCATAATACTATGCAACATTAAAGGGAAACACGTACCGAAAAGCATAAGAGCCAAGAACAGAACCCTTGAGGACATGGGAGACAATGAAAATGCCACCAAAAGACAGCTCAGAGGGACTGATGAAGAGCTAGAATACAGTGTCAAAGGTTACAACCAGGTCAGAGGCAGTCAAGACTGGACCACAAAGGGTCACAACCCAAGGGATCAGGAGCATACAAGGTCCAAACTAGAGTCAAGAGTCAGGGGATCAGGAGCAGGAAGGTCAGGAGGCCAAGTTCCTAAGGGACCAAGACACAGGCAATCACTGAGGTAGAGCCATGAGCTTAGGGGGCTCAGGGACAGGAAAAGCCGGGATTCAAACTGGAATCACTAACTGGGAGGTCCACCGCAGGCCACTGTAGTTCTAAGGGATTGGCACATGGGAAATTACTAAATTACCAAACAGGTTTCTTTTATGAAGAAACTGGCAAGACCAGGGGCCCGGAGTTGGTAGAGATAGGGTTAGGGACAGGAACAGACACCAGAGAACTAAGCAGCACTACAGTTCTGATGTGCTGTGGGATCCTTAACCCTAGATACTGGAAAACTTAACTTCCCACTACTTGCATTTTTTTCTACCTACCTTCGTTTCCTCAAGCTGCAGATATTCATTTGCCCTTTCCAGACCCAGGGGAACAATTCAATTCTGCGAATTTAGTTCACCACCCTTCAACCACAGATACAGTTTTTACATATAGAAAACTCCGCAGAGACATTTCTGTTAAAATGACTGACTCATTTTGCTACGTTCTTGACCACCTTGACCACTTGTTGTACCTCTTTTCCAGATACTCAAGTACAACATCTTGAGCTTACCATCAATAATTGCTATTAAACTACTCATACGTGTCTGTGGTACACACATGTGCATGGTAGCATGATGGATTTATCGTAAATTCACACCAATTGTTTCATAGTTACTAGGGTCGGAAGGACCTGAATAGATCTTCAAGTCGGAGCCCCTGCCCTGGGCAGGAACGAATGGTGGGACCATAATACCCCAGCCAGATATTTATCCAACCTCCTTTTGAAGACCCCCAAGGTAAGGGAGAGCACCACCTCCCTTGGGAGCCCATTCCAGAGCCTGGCAGCCCTAACCGTAAAGTAATGCCTCCTGATATCTAGTCTGAACCTGCTCTCAATCAATTTGTGGCCGTTATTCCTTGTTATCCCAGGTAGTGCCCAGGGGAACAGAGTCTCACCTATTTTTCGCTGGTCCCCCCTGGTGAGTTTATAGATGGCCACCAGATCCCCTCTCAGCCTTCTCTTGTGGAGGCTGAAAAGATTCAGGCCCTTTAGTCTATATTCATAGGGCCTGGCCTGCTGCCTCCTGATCATGCGATTGGCCCTCCTCTGGACTCTCTCAAGGTTTAGTCACATCCCTCTTGAAGTGCGGTGTCCAGAACTGGACACAGTACTCCAACTGTGGCCTGACCAATGCTGCGTAGAGGGGAAGGATCACCCGCCTGGACCTGCTTGTGATGCATCTGTAGATGCACGACAAGGTGCGGTTAGCCTTACTGGCCACTTCCTCACATTGGCGGCTCATGTCCACCCTGGAATTGGGTGAAATGCCAGTGCAGATTAGGGATGTGATTGTTGATGTGAGGAAGGGCACTGCGTAACAGGGATCCCTAACCCATGTTACTCAAATAGAGAAAGGCAGTAGACCTGAGGGCTGCAGTGCTTCAGGCGCTAATGCTGACAGGCTACTTAAGTTCCAAGGCTACAAGATGCATGCTATTATTACCGTTGGTACTAGACAATCACCAAGAGACAGAGAGAGACAGGTGCTGACATTTGGCAAGTGTGGGGCTGTCCAAATGGTGCCCACAGGTTGCATGTGGCCCACAAAGGGCTAGCATAGGGCCTGTGGGCTATACACAGCCCGTGAGCTGTTAACAGGGGCCCCAAAAGTTCCAGACCACAGCTTTTGGGCATCACTGTAATACTGACTCAGAAGGAAGTGTCATCTGCTGAATCACCAATTCTTCTCCCTGAAGCACATGAGTGTTTCATGGGAGTCGCTCCTCAAAGTTCTGACCTGGATCCTTTGCTGTTTATCTTATGAGATGAGACATCAATTGATCAGTGCTTATAAAATTTTGCTATGTTACAAGAACATCCTCTGAGGATTATTTGTGTAAAATTACCATATAGGAATACAGTATTCTGTTAATATAGCAGGAGGTATTTCTGGAACTACATACCATTGTGTACAAACACCAGCTGTCCTTCAGTTATGTGAGCTTGGGTAAAGTTAAGGATGCTTTTGTTTGGAGAAGATTTGAGAGCCAGGTGTCCATTGCTGGGTGGTGTAACGGAGTACACAAGCTCTGAGGGTAAGGAATCTTTATCTTCTGCACACAGATCATCAACAGTTATTTCAGTGACTGATGCCACCCAAACCTTAAAAAAAAAAAAAGCCCAAAAAACCCCACACAAACACACACTGAGAAGAAAGAATTAACGGTTCGGATGGATTCTCTGTGTCAAGTTGTTAAAGCAGGTAACCCTGTAATCCAGTCAGGCTTATCAGGGGCTTGAATTTTTGACATTTTAAAATAATTTAAAACTACAAGATACTGAGCAGCAACATCCTGCACATCCTGCAAAAAATCTGCATTTGAAAGAAAAACACAGACATTTGGTTTGTCTGGCAGTGCATGAACTCATACAGACACAGCAGTTCTATTTTTAAGACTCAGCCTACAAGCCCCAAACTACTTGTTGCAGATCAGTCCATGCTTTGGAGTGTTATGTGCCATGTTCTCCACTCTGGGTAAAGTTCTTTCATTTTTTCTTTCTTTTACTCCAATGGGAATTGAATTAAGGACAATACAACCACTAATAAAAATGAAAGACTTTCCAAAAACATATATTTTCCTTCAGCTCCTGTTTGAAGGAATTATGACCTAAGGGCTCAGTCTTACAACATATCAAACAACGCATAGAAGTGTTGTTATCAACACCACCAACAGTTGGTTAGCACTTAGTTTAGGTCATGACCCAACAGAGGAAAAAAAAACGAGTATTTGGGAACACTGTGCAAAACCCTTACTTACATTCTAGCTAGTCTAATTCAAGGAATAGGTCTCTGTGGCCTCAGAGTATCTTGCAAGGCCCATCTGTTGACTCAGAATTTTGGGCAGAAGAGAAAGCAGTATAAGGACTAACATCTGTGTGGGGAAGTGTTGTCTGAGCTTCTTTTAATTTTGGTTGATTATTTTCCAATTTGGACATGAACAGTGACAGCCAGCTATACCCTTTTGATCTGGTTGTATTTTTAATTATTGGCAAAGGTGCCTAAATCCTAGGTTGAGACATGCTCATTAAAATGTTGAAGTTAATTAAGTCTGTAAATATCCCATACAAATCACACCTACTTGTCTCATTGCTGAGACAACTATTCATCTTTGACTTTAATATATTAAGATTCTTGTAATAGTGCTCTGTTTGCTAGGTCTTTCTTGCCTTTGCCCACTCTCTGCTATCTACTGAATTATATGATACAAAACAGCTCTTTCGTGGTGATACTATGTTCAATGTCAACGGAAGAAAAAAAAATCATTCCTGACAAATTATTTCACTTTATCCAAAATAAAAAAGTAAAACAATATGGTTTTTCCCTAAGTATTAATTTACCTTTTTTCCTTGTATTTTTTTTTATATTTATATTGTGTTTATATTGCACACATGATAAGGAAGACTACAATTGAAGTCCTGGCTCCAATGAAGTTAATTAAAATTTTACCACTGACTTCAGAAAAGGCAGGATTTCATCCTACACACACAGAAAATCCCTGACATGAAAAAAAAAAAGAAATGCAATTATACTGTGATTTCTTATAAAGGGACACTAAAAACTTTGTAAGAAAAAATGAAAATATGCTGCACAAGGCATAAAGACAGAAATCACCTTCTTTTGCAGTATCATCTTGTGATAGGATTTTTTTCCCTGATCCCAACAGATAATGGGCCCCATCTGAAGCATGGAAAAGTATCCTTCTTAATTTTCTGTAGAAGGCAGTTTTGATTTTTTTATTTATTTACTGTTAAATCGCCATCTATAAATACATACCATGGTAACCACTGGCAAAAAATGACCACCATATTGAGGCATTAGTGGCACTAATTTGGTGACCAATGGTCATCGTAAACTCTTGTCAATAGCTACCACACTAATATAAATAGAATATCTAATGTATTGCTTAAATATGATAAAATATCATGAATGCTATCTACAAATGATTATGCAAATGTATGGCCATTTGTTACTTCCAAGCAAACAGCTTGCCTAGCCTAAAATTTTACCTCTTCTTAACCAAATAAGAAGTAGGATATTTTTAAGCTATAAGGATACTGTTCGCCCCAGCATGCTTACGCACAGCGCTGTATGTGTTAAGATCCTATGTGACCTGTAATATGATCCATGAGGAACTATTGGCTGAAATGGGCTGTAGGGAGGCAAATGCTTGGAATACTGCAAATACTTTAAAAGTAGCATATTTCCCACATCTGTTTGCATTATTTTAGGGTGGAGATCAACATTTTTCTTAAGAACAGAATGAAGAATGTGTATGTTGAACTTCTGAGAAGTAATTTTTACACTAATTCCACATTTGCCTGACACATTCCACAAGTACGCTACACAAAAAGGTTCATGACCTTGTTTCCTGGAAACAATTCACAGTCCTTGCTTAAAGACTTCAGTTACCATACATCAGATTTCTCCCCTTTTTTCCTGATATCTATTCTATAGATGCAGCCATTTTGATGCCCTGTAAGATTTTAAAAAAAATAAATAAAACTGACTTTTGTGAAGAAAAAAAATCTAAATATATGAAAAGATTGCCCCCTTTTGTTTACATGGAGATATTGTAACATCTTATACTACTATTACTTAAATGCATAATAAGTGGGAGGAATAGATCAGAATTTTGATCTTTGCAAAAAAACTAAAGTTTTTTTTTCTGTTAGGGGGAAAAAAATACCCACTGACAGTTATGGTCTTGCATTTAACTCTAAGAATTAGAGCTTTTCATTTTGAAAACTATGAGATTTTTATGTTTGAGCATTAATATGCTTAGAAAATAAGTCTCACAATGTTTTATATTCTATTTCACAAAACCTCATTTACTACTAGATAGAATTATTTCATAGACATTAGGGCTGGAAGGGACCTCGGAAGATCATCGAGTCCAGCCCCCTGCCCAAAGGGCAGGAAGTCAGCCGGGTTCATAGGATCCCAGCAAGATGAGTGCCTACTAAGGATTGTCCACATCTATTATGTTCTGGTAACTCTTTCAGAATGTATAAAGGCTCGAGAAAAAAGGAAAGGAAAGGAAAACTCAGTAACTCCTAAAAAATAAACTCTCAGTAACTCTGAAAAAATAAAAACATAACCCCACATGTTGGGTTGCTTTTCTTTGTGAGGGAAAAGCCTGCACTGTTCACATAACCTTGATACTGTTAAGAAGCACTGCAGTTCAGAAATGAACAAGTTAAAGGTGTCATTTTATATCTGAGTGTGAAATGCTCGACGCTGGGCAGACTCCCAAGCCAAAACTGAACATCATATATCCATCTGGAGACCACCACAAGTACAATACGTATCTTCATATGAACCATCTGTCATTAATGGATGCTCTTAATGGGGCCTAATACCGTAACTTCTTTTCCATCTTTGTTATTCATGTAGCTACTCTCTTAATAGCTCTTTTAGATAGTGATCCTGCTGCTTTTCTTCTGTGCTTAACTAATGGTAGTGTAAGTACCCCTACAGAGACTGGGAACATGTGAAGCAGGTACATGTATCGGGTCTTACAGGATCAGAAATACAGGAAACAAGTAAAAACTATTGCTTAACATTTAAGGAGGGGAGATTTATGAAAGACTGTCATCAAGATCTTCCCACAAAGTCAACAAGCTAGTTTTTATGGCATTTAATTGATCATTCAGTATCACATATTGACTTTTTTATCTCTTAAAAGATATGTACTAAGAGCTACTGTATTTGAAAAGTAAATATTTTTACCATATTACCATACACAAGTTAAAATACAACAGACAACAGTAAAAGACTTTGCTGAGAAGTAAGCATGGCCTGAAACCAGGCAAGTGCCACTTTATGTAAAGACTACATAGGAACTCCCTGTTGATCTCAGTATTTAGCAGGTTCAAGGAAAAAGTCATTGCAAGCTATTTTCTCATCTATTTGGGGTATTTACACTTAGTTTACAATGATCTTCTTCCAGGAGTACCCTGTGAGGCATAAACTGGGCTTTCCTGCCTTTAGAGTGCACACAGCTGCCATAGTTCTGTATTTGCAGTAGTTCTGCATTTTGGGGGTCTAGGTTGTAGCCATGTTGGTCTAAGGACATAGGCAGACAAGGTTCTTTGGTTAAATCCGATATCTTATTCTGTAGTTCTGTATTTTAGCACTTTACTAGTACACAAAAATAGAGTAGGGAAGCTCAGTAGAGGGTCTAAAATGGCCATAAAAACCACAGTAATCAACTCAGCAGCCTGGCTCTGAAGTAGGCGAAGTGCATAGCTGAGTGGACTGTATTTTATCTATGGAGAAAAGACTAACATATTTAAGGATTAGTTCTGCTTTTTGTTTTTCTTAGGAAGTCTGGTCTTAACATCCCTTTTACAGAAAATCAATGTGCTGTACTGCTGGGTCTCAGTTCCATGAGCAGACAGTTCTTCAAAGCCATCGTACATTTTATACAAGAAAAGAGGAAGTGGGAGATCTAGCTAGAAAGGTACCTCCTGTACTTCTGTGCTCTATTATCAAAGGGTCATTAATGCCTGCTCGGTCAATGTCTGGGGATCAGCACCAATAGGTAACTATCCTCACCTGCAGCATTTCTACTACTGAATGATTCTTTTCATCCTCACAGAAACCACCATGTGGTCAGGAAGCTTTGTAAAGTGTTGAAGACTAATATCTGTGGTGTCTTGCTGTGTAGACGCCTACAGAGCCCTTATCACGGGTTAATTACCCTTGTGAAAGTGCAAACTTTTACAACTGTTTACTATAAAAAATATGGCTATCTTTCTATCCTTTGTGCAATGCATGGAACTAGGAAGCAATTTTGTCTCCAGTATACACAATACGCAAAGACACATAGGGTGGAAGTTTATTTCTCTTTTTTCATTGAAGTGGCCGTTTTCTAGTTGTGCAAGTGGCATTACGTGGCTTAGTTTCTAGCTATGTACGTGGCATTTTTGCCACTTATGCACAGTTTGCCATTTCTCTGCAGTGTGGACACAAGTATGTGCGCTAAGATTGAGCATGTGCAGTAGGCTACACACTGGCTAGATATGTATGTGTCTATGTACATGCATACCTGAGCATATGTCCTGGGAAAAAAGTGTGGGCTGGGGGGAGGAGGACCGCAAACTGCATGGCGTCCAAAACGCCCCTTGAGCAGCTAGGAGACCTCCCTATAGACACGCAAAGGGAAACTAAATTCTGTCCTTAATGCAAATGATGAATGCAAATATGTTTTAAATGTTCTAATTTGTAAATTACAGGGTGTTGTATCAGGGAATGATGCATTCCCTAACCATACAAACTGCCCTCCGTCAAATACTCTTCTCCGTCACATCACCTTTAATAAGCTTGCAGCTGGTTTGCTGTGGCCATTGTTTTTCATGATGACCATATCACGTCTGAGTTTCCTGTACTTCCAGGTCTGTTTCTTTTATTATGTCTGGACCTACACCAATGAGTTAAGAGGTTACAGTGATGTGAAACAGGTGCGACAAGAATTCATCCCTTAGTCCTTACAAAAATGAGATGGTTGGTTAAATGCCATCTCTGATTGCTAAGAGAGGAATTTATGCCAACTACACAATCCTCCTGTTACACACACTATTTGGGAATCAGGCAAGTCAAGCAGGCTTTGTGTGTTATATAAAATTATTTTAGCCCTGCATCAAATAAAAATATACAAAAGTATATGGACATCAGAAAATCTTACTCAAAAGGTAAGATGGGGTGTGTGTCACATGCTCTATGGTAACTGCTCAGGTGCACATTCTTACCCCCTATGATATAAGCTAACCATGGTAGCCAAGCTCTCAATGAAAGATTGGCAAATTACCCTTGTTTAATGAGGTACGAGCATGCATATTGGGCGTTACTGCAGTGAAGTTGGTGCACAGTCAAGCCCTAACTGTTTTTACTCCACAATTAAGTCGGTTGTTTGTCTGTATCTTAACATACAATACAAGCTGCAATCTGTCTGGCAATACTCTGATGAACTATCATATTTTAGACTAACTGTAGAATACTGTATTATTTTTTAATTAGAGACTTTTATAAAACCTGCCTAGCTTTTATGAGGGAAACTTTCCTATTTTGTATTACAGATATGACATACTTCACCAATTCTCTAGATCAGACTAAAAAGACATTCTGTTCTCTTGCACCCATGCAATTTCAACTGGTTTATATGAAGGATGCACAGAAGTAACAAAATGATTCTGAAAGGGCCTTATCCTCACATTCTGCCCTGGGGACTAGAATCTGGCACAATACATGCAAATTACTTTCCATGGTATCTACCTACCTACCAAGCCTATCTCCACAGTATCTATAGATCATAACTGACTTTTACTATACAATGAATATTCCCAGATATATACATAACTATCTTTATTTCTAGTGTTGTTACTATGTTATATCATGTTAAAATGAAGATTTGTTTTAAATTATGAAGATGAACCTATGGAGAACTTACCCTAAGTATTTTGTTCTTACTTATAACGGGACCCTCATCATTTACTGGTGTAACAGTCACAAATATAGTTTGGGGCAAGCTCTGTTTCCACGGTTCTGTGTTATTTGCTATGAGAGTAAAATTGTCAATCAGGTTCTCACTACCATCATGAACATAAAAGATCAATTCTTGTTCCACCTGAAAAAGAAAGTAAAAAATTAAGACATTAAAAGAAAATTATTTGAAATGTTAAATGAACAGCATTCAAGCCTCCAGCTCTATTATCGTTCTCTCCCAACTTTCATAACCCCATCTTTCTGTCTCTCTCTCAAACATACAATTCCATCTCTAGTATATTAGACCATAAACGGATACAGTACTTGATTGTTCTGAAGTAACCCGAGATACTGAGAGGCATTTAGGCAGTACACTAAACAAAATTAACAGTACAAGATCAGAGAAAAAGCAATATATCCCAAAGCACTCATAAAAACTACTTTGAGTACAGGTAGCTGATTTTTAAATGTTAACCCCCTCTCAAGGTTCAAACTTGTGATACTGGAGCCACAGTGAGATACTGTAGCCACTATATTAGCACACCCCTCCAATACAAATAATTAGTATTGAAATAAGTACAAGAAAAGTAAGTAACTGCATTTAGCTCAAGCTTATCATAGCCACATTACCTGTTTTCTGTTAAATTTAGTTAACTTTATTCCAGGAAAGTGAGAGTTCTCAACATACCCATGCTTTGGTGGTTCAATTATAAGAAATTCACAATTGAGTCCTGTGAAATGTTGATTAGAAATTTTTATATAGTCTTCCATCACAGCTTTAGAACCACCTTCTATTACTGTAAAGTTCTGCACTTCTAATGGAATCAGTTTGGGTATGATGTCTACAAAGATGTCTATTCCACTGATCGCTTGGATGCTATTGGTGACATCCAATGAAAAATGGTCTCGTAGTTCATCCGAAGCTGTCTGTACATACTGAATGTTGCCATCATCGATATCTCTCTGGGTAAAGATCAAAACTGGCTTTTGTTCTGCACCAATGTAACCTTCTCCTGATGCAAACTTCCAAATGTATCCATACATTGGAGGGGTCCTTACCATGAACACTATTTCAGAAGGAGAACTATTTTCATGAACAACCTAAAATACATACATACAGAAAAAAATATTATAATAAATATAAAGCAATCCATTTAATTCTATTCAAAACCTTTCACTTTAATCCTTTGGGGGTAAACCACTGAATATTTATTCACCTATCTATTTGCAAATGTGAACACAATACATCTCAGAAATGATGTGTTAGGTAATATGGCATAAGAGTGTTTCATAAACCCAAACATATATTGTTCTCTCTCTCAAATTTAAAAAAGCAAAACGATGTTGAATTAAGGAGCTGATGCACTGAGTAAGGATTTTGAAGCTAGCACAATAATGTGCTAAAGGAGCCCCCTTGTGGTGTTATTTATTGACACAAATGATCTAAACATGCTGAGAAAATATTTTAATGAGGGTAGGGTAGAACTTATCTCTAGTAATCTGATGTACTTAAAATGTTCAGTAAGATGCATTGCTGGATACACAGCTCCAGCCTAATCACATTACAGATATAGTTTAAATAAGTGGTTTACCTATACTGAAATGTGAACTGCAAATACATTGGTTTAAAGTTGATTGACTTTGTTTTAGTCTGAATAAGCACATCTCTCAATCTTAATCTTTTTACATACAAGCATTAAGGGAACCAACCTCCCTATAGAAGAAAGCATGTTTGTGTCAGAATCACTCCCCACAATTAAACATCTACCAATAACAAAACTTAGTGAAAAATTAGTGTTAGAGAAGACAGTTTTGTGGAATTAGGAAATTCAAAATAGCTTTCAATGCTTGAGAAATAAAGGAGAAAATCTGTTACAGATAGAAATGTTCAGCTCAACAGACCAGGTAGGCAACTTACTTGCAGTTTTCCCTTACTGATTTTAACTGGTTTTCCTTCTTCAACTAGGAGGTTGTTATTGTGTACGATCCTTGGTGCATGCTGATGACTTTGCAGGTACACATGGACATGTAGTCCAACATCCAAATGGATAGCATTAGCATATACTGTAATGTTAAATGTGTCAACAAGGTTGTTACTGTCATCATGCCTGTAAATCACACATCCCCTTTTCAGATCAAGCTGGGTAAAGGAATCCATTGCTAGGTTATTTACATAGATCCTTCCATACTTTGGAGGTGAGAATATCTTGTATGTAATCTCTTGATCACTTCTAATGTCTTGGTTTGTGATAACACTAAGGTTAGCTATTGTAATAGTTTTTTCTTTTCCTTTCTGGACCAACAAGCCTGTATTATTTGCTAGTCTAAGATAGGGATCAGAAGCGCTAACTTCTAGAAGTGAAGATGTATAGTGTTTGCCATCAGTTACAAATAACACAAAGCGTCCATAACTTGCACCCCTGTGCCTAAATAGGACCTGCTTTTGCTCCAAGTCTTCTTGCTTGAATTGATACAGTCTATAGGTGGTATCATTCACTAGAACCAAGTCACCATTAGGAATCCCACGCCTCGTGTACAGCAACTGACCATCATCAAAATCAGAATCAGGATCATGGTAGCAGAGATCTGCTAAGGTCAATAACCTCTGCCCATTATTAACTACATGAAATACTTTATCAACTACACGTACTGGTTTCTCATCATTCTTCAGTGCAACAGAGATATTAAATCTAATCTCTACTGATAAGTGTTCTGTATCTGAATCCGAGTTCACACTTGTTCCTGATTCTTTGATGGAAGCGACAGCAAGAAATTCATCAAACATGGTCTCAGAGTCATCGTGGACATAGATAAGGCGCTCATTAATTATATCATGATTAGTGAAAATGGTGATATTATCATTACTCTCTAAAGAATCTGACAAATTAATGAGTTTTAATTTTCCATGCTGAGGACTTTTTGTAACCTTATATTGGAAGACCTTATTATCTAGCATTTGCACAAGCAGTTGCGTTTTTGTTATTAGTTCTCCTTCACCTTCTGTTACAGTCAAGCCATTATTGGTCAAAATAATGCTTCTGAGATCTGCTTTGATGTTGATTTTGAAATCATAGATATTGGATTGCAAATATTTTGTATGAATTAAAAATTTAAATGAATCCTCAGTGTCTTCATGAGGTCTACTGATTAATTCATATTCTACCTTACAATCAGTAATATTTTTTTGGCTAAAGGTTGAACTTTTTTTCAAGGGTTGGTTGTTAAGCAGCATTTGTCCTTTTTTAGGCAGGGACAACAACTTATAATGTAGTTCTTTTTCAGGCATTTCTATATCCATGAGGACAGCAAAAAGATTATCTGAATTCAAGCATTTCTTTTTTGTTTTCTCAATTTCTAGAGGTGTATGTTTCAGTAAATTATACCTCAACCACTTCACTGTAATTGGAAACACGAGCTCCTCACTGATTTTGTCTCCAACGCTCACCATAAATTTAAATTGATCTGTAACATTTTCCAGCTGCATTTCTTTGAAAGTACTGCAGTATCTCACTCGGTCACGCTCAATAGAGCGTTGAGAAAAAGAGCTTACTTGCTTCCACTCCCCATTAGAACGTTGCCTTTGAATTTCACCAAATCGGGGTGATTCTGTGACCTCATATCTTATCTCCATCTCTTGGCTGTCAGCATTTGTTTCCACTGCCAAATGACTGAGCATGATCAAACCTGCTTCACCTTGTAGCACTTTTATTCCCGAGTTGCTGGCGATTTTATAATCCAAAGGAACAGCCATGACACGCAACACAACTGTATTGCTCACTTTTTCTCCATCACTTGCTCTCAGAACAATCCTTGAGTTTTTGACACCAGTGTGGACAAAGAAAATGTTGCCTTCTTTTAAGTCCTCATTAGAAAAAACAGTAACAGCTTTTCCAGGATGCTTGGAATTTTCTAAAAATCCTGCATCTCCATTCAGATTTCCAAGTACTGAAAGACTGAGAACCACAGAGTCTGTATCTCTATCTGAAACTTTTATTAGGTCAGCAGTCAAGCATTTCTTTGAGTTCTCTAACAGAAGAAATACATTTCCCTGGGGGAGTGCAAGTTCAGGAGCATCATTTGTTGGACTTATAGTAATGTTAAACACATGCTGCTCAATTCCTTTCAGATAGGAAGGCATATCTTTTTTACTCCTGCTAGAAATGGAAAAAGTAAAATAATCATACGTGTTCTCAGAGCCATCATGGACATAAAGTACTCTTCCTTGCCACAGGTCTAACATGGTAAATGTATTCTCCTCCTGCCCCTGTTCAATATTTAATCTCAAGTCACCATGAGAGGGATATTCCTTTATTTTAAAAAGGATTTGTGACTGACGAATCCCTAATTTATGAAACTCTAAATTTACTTTAATATGTTTAGATTCAAGTGATGCTTGCCCACCTTCTGGAACGATCAAGTTATTTAGAACCAAGAAATTACTATTATCCTCTTTGCCTTGAGATCCAGAGGAAAATTGGTTGGAAAAAATGTCTGAAGTTGGGATTGCTGTTGCAATAAGAGTTTTTGTAGGGGTTGCAGAAGGACTGATATTAAAAGCACTCTCTACTCTACAACCAGCTGAAATGTCCTTTGTAACCAGAACATTCTTTAATGATTTCCTTTCTGAATTGGATTTCAGGTCTCTTAAGCAACCTTGGAAAGATCCTCCTCTGGCATACTTCCCAGAAACTGAAGTTAGCTCTAACTTCATAACTTCTGCCCGTGTGCTGTCATCTATACCACCTATAAAAAGAGGCCCTTTCAGAAGGGGTAGCTTGCTATGTGAAGCCAGTGATGTCTTCACAGTCTCTTCATCTATTGTCAGCTGCAAATATTCTGCAGTAAATTTCAGTTCAATGAAGTGCCACTTGTTTTCACTGATTGACTTCAGAGAATAAAGCTGTGTTCTACTTTTATTCTTTCCAATATAGGCCTTAATTAGTCCATCCTCAATTTCCATGGCGATGAAATCTCCTTTTTGCCCAGAATTATAAAGCAGTAAGCCTCGCTGAGCTGAGGTCTGCAGTGCATACTCGAAAACACCTTCTTGCTGGATGTCCCATAGTGGGAAAGAAACATAGGATTTGGAACTGAAGAAACTGATAGGCTCTTCTTCGCCTGCAAAGAATTCATCACTGCAACCCAATGAAACTTCGTGAACATTTTTTAAACTATTGTAAGGTCTCAGAGATGTTAGGATCTCCTTCTGATTAAATAATACACCATCAATGCATCCTCTGAAATTGGTCATTGCACTGTCAAGGTAAGGAACATCAAGGCTACCACTACCGCCAATGTAGATTTTATGTTCATCATTGAGTTCATAGAGAGTTTCAGCCATTTTTGCATTGCTTCTATAGTGTTGATCTATTATGAGAATAATATTATCTTTTTTATGATGTAGTTCCACCAGGTGCCAAAATAAATCATTCAGTTGGAAGCCGCTTTGAGAATGCAGCACTTGTTCCCCTGCTCCCAAGTTAATTCTTAACTGTAAGAGAAAATTTTAATGAGCAAAATCAAATCATGTGAATCCAGAAGAAACTCATAGTATTTAATTTTGTGATAGCTGCTCAAGTTAATTTTCAAACAAATCATTTAAAAAATACAAGCATAAAATTATTTATCATAGTTATGGGTGAGCCAATAGTAAACACTTCAAATCCAATACAAGTTTTGGGAGGGTTTACCTGTCAGCACCATTTTAGCCTAGATGCAAAAGCAGGAAAGAACCATTTCTAGTTCTGATGTAGCCCAAATCTGCAAGAATCCAAGCACTAAATCCTTGCAAGAATAACTGCCCTTACAACAAATACATGAGTTATTTCTGAAAGCTAGCATGGAAAGGTTTATGAGAATTAGTGCTGTCACTAATCCTGATTTGCCCATCAATTCAATACATGGGTTTATCCAAGGGCCATCATTAAATTATTATAAGAAATATGCTACATATCAACATGATCAAATATCATATTTTCTCACATATCCCAGAATATAATATGCACCTTGTTTTAGAAAGGCAGAATGAAAAAAAAAAGACGTTTCCATTATTATGGCTACATAGAGCAGGGGCAGAGCCTAATCTTCAGAGAACTCATCCTCCCTTTCTGCTTAACTCAAGCTGAAATAGGAGGAAAGAAACCAGGAGCAGCTAATAGCAAAACTGCCGTAAGAAAGGTTGGCTTAATTAGTAAAACATCAAGACCATTAAAAATGAATGATCATTAATACCTCTGGAGTGAAGAACAAGGAGCCATTAAGTCAATTAACTCCCTCAGCTGCCTGAATAGTAACACAAGAGCTGCTGTACTGTAGAGTAGGAAGCAAAGCAATGTGTTTCTATCTTGGCCAGCAAATCAGTTTCCCCACTTTATATACAGGTCCCAATATTTGGGGAATTTGAGGAGAACGGATACAGGAGAAAATTGGGTAGTTACTTTAATTTTTTTCCCATTTTTTTTAAGCTATGACTATGATTATAACACTGTTTTAAAGACAAACATTAAGCAATACAAACCAAACCATGTTTTCTGTCTGTTCTGTAATTAAAAAGCATACCTGTACATGTCCTGAGTGTAACTCCACTAAACAATAATCCTTTTTTCCAGCTGCAAGAAAAAGCAATCCATGTGGCTTGCTGGTTCGAAATCTTAACTGCAGGGATGTAAGGAAGGATGATTCTGCTATTTTCAATTCCACAAAGCTGTCACCATAAAATGACACTAAAAGAAAGAGAAGAAGGCAGACAAAGAGCATGTTTACTTACCTAAAATGCTTCCTTGCCATTACCCAAAATATATGCAGGGTATGTGGTCTACCTCAATTCACAAATAATGATTAAATTTCCATTTCTGCACACTCCTGCACATCAATCTGGACAGATGGTGCAGAGCACAATGGAAGGTAGATTCATACTATCTCCCAAAAATAACAGGCCTGAAAACCTTTCGGGCATGAACCAAACAGAAAGACCCTACATCATGCTAAGAGGTACATCAGAAAAAAAATATCAAGGTATCTATATTTCTACTGCAAAGTGCATCACAGAAAGCCTGTCACAGCTAAAAAATGAAGCCAGATATTCTATTCCTGCCCAGCATCTTAATCATCAGATAGCCCTCTTTACTCTTATTACTAGAATGATACATAGGAAGAAAAAAATATCACATTTACCCAAATCCAAGGTGACTGAGTTTAAGATGACCCTCCCAATAATTAGATTCTATACATGGAAAATCTATAAATTTATCATTTTCCATAAACAGAATCTAACCATTGGAGGGTCATCTTAAAGATGTTCCCCCACAATGCTGCAGTGCTGAAAGCAGTGGTAGGGAGGACAGCAGCTACAGGGGGCAGCTGGGGGGAGGGGGGGAATTGGGGGCTAGGGACTGCCTCTCCCCCTGCCCCCATGGGTGTCTGCCCTTCTGCCAGCCGCCCCATCTCCAGTGTCTGCAATCCCCTGCCATCTACCCCTCACCAGTGCCTGTACCCCCAATCCCTGCTTGACTCCCCTCTGGTGCTTGCTGCCATCGCTTTCTCTCCATTGTGGCTCTGGCATCATCTCCGTTCTGGCTCCTGCCTGAGGAAACAGCAACAGTGGTTGCAGCGGTGGCAGCACCAGACCCAAGCTGCCACCACCACTGCCACTGCTGCTGGGCAAGGGCCAGAGCTCCAACTGAGGGCAAGCTGAAGCAGCAACAGCCGGGGCGTGGGCAATGGCAGTGGAGAGGGAGAGGGACAAGCAGAAGTAGCACTGGGCACAAGAAGCAGGCAGGCACTGGAAAAGCAGATGCAGCAGGGGGAGTGGTGTGGGGCAGAGGTGGAGAGAGTTAGGGAAGGCACTAGTTGCAGCTGAAGCCAGAGCTATACTAGTTACGTGACCCCCACAGCCTTGTACTTGAATTCAAGACGAGGGGTTGTTCACCCCCCCCTCCCGCATGTTGAATTGGGGAAAAAAAAACCCTTGTCTTGTATTTGAGTAAATATGGCAGTAAACTAAATGCCATATTGTGGATACTGAGAGCTATAGAGTTTTTCAACTGAAGAGATATAGAGTTTTTCAATCATTGTATTAAGATTCTGAAGAGTTAACTTATTTTTCCCTATAATATTAGATCCTACAGCCCTCAATGAATTTGGGAACACTAGAATGAAATTTGACTATATTATAGTCCTATCAATAAAATCCCTTAAAGAATCCATAGATAAAATCTCATCCTTTCAAAAAATTGTAAATTCCAGAAAAACTAGAAGAGGGACAGTAGAGGATCAAAAATGTCTAGCAGTAGGGCAATGATAGCAAAATATCTGTGTTTATATTGAATATTAATAAAAAGCCTTCAGGTTACAGATTTTGCTTTTTCCCCAAGCCATGCCCTCAATTTCAGAGCCCATCACTGTGGATGAGGCAGAAAACTCAGCATCAGTTTAGGCATTAATCCATTTCCAAATCATTTCTCTGGCCACAACCACCTACAGTCCTGGCGTAATCTATATTTGGGTTACCCACCAAAGCAAGAAGCATGTTGTAATGGTGTAACAGTTAGGTTCCTCCGGGGGGGAACCTCTTTATGTATGGTTTGGGGGGGGGGGGGGGGGGGGGGGGTTGGCAGAAAACACATTACAGATTACCCCTGAAGGCCCAGATCACATCATTTGAAGAAAGAGCCTTCTGGCTCCGGTCCCCTCATGTTGCCAATCATACCATCAGGGAATGTACGTACAATTGGGCCAGAAATGACTGTCTTTTGTCGTTAGAGCATGTGAATTTAGCACAAGTGTTAAATAACTTATTTTTATATTGGGACTGGGCGGACAGTTATTTTGGTAATTCTGAACTGAGCCCCAAGGGAAAGAAATGGGTACTGGTGTCTGAGATAAAGTCTGTACTACAATTGGCAAGGTAACAAGAATTCCATATTGAAAAAAACATTGAGACAGGGAAATTGAAAGAAACCCTAAACCTTTCATAATTTTTCATAAAAATGTGTATGTTAGAAAAGAAGGAAGGGTCCAGGGATTAACCTAAAATGAGAGAAGCATAAATTCAAGTCAAACTCTAAAACACTAAGCTGTTGGCTATTCAGGGGGCTTCTCTTCTCCCCCTCTACTGATTTTGACCAGAATCCTCTACAAGGACAACCCTTGCAGTCTGAAACTTGGCCAGCCTGCAAGAGAAAACATGCTGTTTCCCATGTTTTTCTCCTTTAAAAGAAAAAAATCCACATTTTTCTCTATTAAAAGAGAAGATCTTCATTTTTTCATGTTTTTTCATAGCAAACGGAAAAGCCAGATCCCTGGTTATGAGGTACTGTGCATGCATAGCTGAAAATAAAATGGATTAAAGACTTTACCTTAAAAAAAAAAAAAAAAAAAAAAAAAAAAAATCAGTAAAAAAAATTGCAGAAAGTTTCTGCAACCAATATTGCTCACGATTAAGACTCCTCTCAGGAGGAGCACCTAGCTAAATTGTCTCAGGAGGAACCCTGGAAAGGAACTGTGATCTGTGCAGCACAGTCCCTTCACTTCCAGTTTGAAATTATTATCCTTTTTATACAAAAAACTCAAATGACATAATTCCTTGCCTGAATGAATTATCCTCAGTGTCCCACTCCTCCACATATATCAGGACTTAAATCCCACATGGCAGAACAGCTGCACAGCATTTTTTTGGTCTTCAAAGGGTTTAAGCAGATATTGGCACCAGTGCTGCTCTTGAAAGATAAAATAATTTTTTGGCTACATGCTGTAGTGCAAGTGAAAACAAGGTAGCTAACCTTGAAAGTATTCCCAGAAATGCTGAATGCTTCTGATGTAGAAGCAAAACTATGCCAAAACCCAAACTATTAATTTTTCTAATGTTCTAAAAGAAATGTCACAATTAGGTTACAAGACAACAGGTGCTCAGTTCAATTGCACTAATGTTCAATCTAACACAGTTAAGAAACACCATCACTTAAAACATTCAGGTTATAATGTTCTGAAATAGCATGTAATCTATTAAACCATGTAGTCAGTACAGCAGAAATCAAGAGACAGAGGAGGGGGTCAAGTTGCTGCAGTCTCCAAGTGTTTTGATTACTGCTTCAGGTGACAGCACTAAAAAATGAGCTGTTGCCCATAGGGGTAAAAGGAGATACTTCTTGAAAACAGGAATGCAGGAATTACCTGACTGGATCAAATCCAGCATTCACATAATTTAGTATCCTGTCTCCAATGGCAGGTAGCAATAAATGCCCCAAAGGAAAGGAGCAAAAACCCCGTGGCAGGTAGATACAGGATATTCTGCCCCCATAAGAGTGTCATTTTAATTCCTAATAGTTAATGACTGTCTTAAATCCTGAAACCAAATCCCTATCTCAATCTCTTTGCCTGCATTAAGTGTTAACAATCCAGGTAGTCTTTTTTGGCCATGTAAAATGCAGTCTCTCTGGAATCTTACTACATACCTGGCCTCAGTGACAGTCAGCAAGTTCTACAGGCTAATTAGACATGAAATAAAAAGTAACTCCTTTTATTGGTTTTGAATTTGAATTTCATTATTATTGCTATGGTAGTATAAGAGTGATGTTGTAGCCATGATGGTCCAGAAATTATGCAAAAAGACAATGATTTTTTAAGGAGATATCTTTTAAGGAGATATCTATTGGACCAACTGTGCAGTAGAGTCAGACAAGCTTTGGAATACAAGACATGCCATGATGAAGAATGTCTTGCATTCGAAAGATTGTCGAACTCTATTACAGAGTTTGCCCAATAAAATATATCATCCTAAGAAATCCTTGCCTCTTGCATTATTATTGTTTATATTTCAATAGTGCCTAAGAATCCCAGACACAGTCAAGACTTCACTGTGCTACATCCTATGCAAGTATCAACTTGCCCCTAAAGTTTAAGATCTTGAGTAATTTTAAAAAAATGTTGTTTCTTCCTCTGAGATTTCTGAGGGTGGCTACGAGAGGTAGCTCTTCTATCCTAGTAGCGCTCTCATGCAATGTACCACAAAGCTATATGGTGCTCCTCTTTCTGTTTACATGCATATGAGACTTCAGTAAGCAAATAAGGTATGGGTTAAAGTGAATTCAGTATGGTTATAACACTTCCATTTGCCTCCATCTACACCAGGGGTGGGCAAGATACAGCCCACAGGCCAAATCTGGTCCGCAAAGCCGTTCTCTCTGGCATGGGGCCCCTAAATATTAAAAATATTTCTAACATTTTTTTTTTTTTTTTTATCTGTCTTTGATTCCTGTCAAAAATTACAGGAACCAGGGGCAGTAGGACCCAAGAGAAGCCCGGTGGGCTCCCACAACAGCAGGGCCCACCGGCTCGGGCCCCCCAGCCAGAAGCCCCAGCAGGGACTTCTGGCATGGGATCATGTGGCTGCACCCCACCAGAACCGCAGGTAAGGGGGGCGGGGAGGGCAGGGAAGGAGCCCAGGGAAAAGTGGCCCCTTGCCCACCCTGTGGCTGGTGCTCCTTGCTGTAGCAGCTCGCAGCCTGCACGGGGCTGTCCTGAGCAGGCACAGGCAGCCCCATGCGGACTGTGAGAGGCTGCAGTGCAGGGCACTAGGCAGGGGAGGGGCTGGTTTTCCCGCGCACAGCACCAACTTGTAACCCACCCCTGCAGCCAGCCTGGGTCCCGCAGTGGCTCTAGGCTCTCCTGTCAGGGTTGTGCAAGGCGGTAGCAGCTGCAGCCCCCCACTTGACATGCCAGGCAGTGTTTGCTGCTGCTGCCCGCCCGGAGCTCACATGCTGGGCAGCCCAGAGGCAGTGGTGGCAAACACAGCTCGGTGCAGCAGTGGGGGTGGGGGGGGACAGCTGCTGCTGCCACAGTGCAGCCCCAACGGGCGAGCCCAGAGCTGGCACAGGACCCAGGCTGGCAGTGGGGCAGGTTACAAGCTGGTGCTGAGCACAGGAAAAACAGCCTCTCCCCCACCCCGTGGCTGGTGCCCCACACTGCAGCCACTCACAGCCTGCCTGTGCCTGCTCAGGACAGCCCCGTGTGGGCTGCGAGCAGCTGGAGCAGGGAGCACCAGCCACAGGGTGGGTGAGGGACTGCTTTTCCCCGCAGTCAGCACCAGCTCATTCCCTGCTGTGGAGCATGGGGTCAGGACTGCACACTGCTCCCGCCTATACCATGGGGCTGTGGTCACTGGGAGTGAGCAGGTGCATGAGGCCCACACCTGTGTCCCAGGGCCAGCACCAGCGGGGCCCAGAGCAGGGTGGCAGGAGTACAGGGGTCCCGGGCAGCAGAGGCTCTATGGAGCCGGGCCGGCTCCCCACACTCCCTGCTGGTGCAGACCAACCTGGCTCCACAGACCCCTGCCAGCCTGGACCCTGCTCTGGGCCCCACCGGTGTTGGCCCTGAGACATTGGGACACTGGTCCCAAGATGGTGACCAGGGGGCAGGGCACCTGTCAAGCGGTGGGGCTACCTATGCAGCCCTCAACAGCTTGCCAAAATTGGGTAAGCGCCACCCCCCCCGCCCAAAATAATTGCCCGCCCCTGATCTACACTGTTTCACTCGGTAGAGCTGGGTGCCTTAATGCCATCCTCTGTAAGTTCACCCTCTAAGGGCTTTGTTACATATTTCACTTTAAGTTTCTCAAATGTTAATTGGCACTACTGTCAGCTCAAGTTTAGAGTAGTTACATGTTTAGGCTAAAAATCTTCTCCAATTGTCCTTAACCTATACAACTGTGATTTTATCACTAAAAGGGTTGGTGAGCCAGGACAGGCTTCTATCTCTGCTCGGGCCGGGGGGGGGGGGGGGGGGGGGGGCCTTCCAGAGATGGGTTGGTGGGGGTGGGAGCGTGAGGCTGGAAGGGGGTAGAATTTAATGATAGGGACCAAGTAGTGAAATGGGAGGTGGAGAGGCAATGGGTGGGAATGGCAGGTGGGGGCCGGGTGGTGAAATGAAGGAGGTCAGGCACTGAAGCTTCTAAAGGATAAAATAAAAGTAGAGGTGCACTGATACCTTGGTCCCATATGGTATCAACACCGATATAAGGAAAATTGACATTATCACCAAATCGGCTTTTTTTGGCTGATGTGGCTGATAATGTTGCCGATAAATGCTCTGTGCATGCACACAGCCCCAGCTGCTGCCATTCCACCTCAGTATCAAGTCGCTGAGTCTCAAAGTGGTGCGCACCTTGGTGGACCAGGTGGCAGTATTCTGTTATACAGCAGTAACTGAAATATCACTTTCTCCCCTGTACCCAAGAAAATATACATAGTATTTATGAAAAATTTGGAACAGTGACCAACAACTACAGTGAACATTGGTATCAGAACTTCCAGAGATCTAGCATAGAATATATATACCCCCAAACAGAAATATACAAAAGTCTTTTTAAATTTATCTTCCAGCTATTTAAAACCAAATTAAAAATATCTAATATGCAATGCAGTACTTGCTGCAGCATAGATCTGACCTAATTCACACATGCCAAAAGCCAAGTTAGAAAAAGCAGTTCAGTCATATAAAGATAAACCACCATGGGCAAAATTCAGCCTCCTGCTGTGCATCTAAATCAAGAGCGGGCAAAATACGGCATGCGGGCTGTATCCAGCCTGCCAGGCCATTTCTATTCGGCCTGTGGGGCCCCTCCAAAAAACAATTATTACCAGCCAGTAGCTGTCCCTCTGAAAGCTGGTGGAAAGTGCAAGCTTTCAGAGGATGCACATCGTTGGACTGGGCAGGCTCTGTGCCTTCACCTACACAGGGCTCCCAGCACTCCAGCTGGGAGCCTCATGTGGAAGCACTGAGCATGATGGCACATGACTGGACAGCTGGTGAGTGGAGAAGGAAGCTCCTACCTGCAGTGCCAGGAGCCCCACACGGAGGCGTAGAGCCAGTCCGGCTCAGTCTGACAGCGTGCGCTCCCAGCTACAGTGCTGGGAGCCTCACATGCTAACATGGAGGCAGCCTAGCCAGCCCGGTGGCACACGACTCCTGGAAGGAGTGCCAGGAGCTCCTGTGGTGATATGGAGCCCACCCATTGGTGCATGATTCCCCATGACTCCTGGTCTGCATGCCATCAAGCCAGACGAGGTCCATACTGCCACATGAAGCTTCTGGCACTCCTTCTGGGAGCCATGCACCATTGGTCTGGGCCAGACTGGGCTGGCTCAATGTCAGTATGTAGGCCTCTCAACACTGCAGCTGGGTGCGCACGTCACCAGGCCCAACCAAGCTGGCTCCATGCCTCCACATGGAGCTCCTAGCACTGCAGGTGGAAGCTGCAGACCGTCATATTGAGCCAGGCTGGCTCCATGCCTTCACACGCAGCTCCCCACTGGAGTGCTAGAAGCCCCATGTGGAATCATGGAGCCAGCCTGATTTGATGGTGTGCAGCTCCCGCCTGCAGTGCCAGGAGCCCCACGGGTGGGCACAGAGCCATCCCGGTCCGACCAAAGGCACATTGCCAGCAGGCTGGCCTGGCCTGGCTCTGTAAATTAGGCACGTATGAATTAGGTCAGATCTATGCTGCAGCAGATACTGAGTTGCATATTTGATATTTTTAATCTGGTTCCAAATAGCTGGAAGATACATTTAAAAGAACTTTTATATATTTCTGTTTGGGGGTATACATATTCTATGCTTGATCTCTGGAATTTCTGATACCAATGTTCACTGTAGTTGTTGGTCACTATCCCAGATCTTTCTATAGGAAAATATACATAGTACTGTACCTAAGTACAGACCTGGACACAGGCACGGGCAAACTGGGTGGCTGCCTGGTGCATGGACAGAAAAGGGGCTCCAAAAATGAAAAATAAAATTACACATCCAAAAAATGTTTTAATATTGCGCATATACGGGATTGGCAATGTTATCAATTGAGAACAAACTATTTTAAAACATTGATATCACAGATATGATAAAGACTTCTGCAACAAAAAAATCATTATCTCTGGCAAAGGGGGTCCCGATATTTAAAATTCGCTTGGGGCTGCCAGGAGTCTAGGCATACCTAGGTATCTGAAATACAACAATAAAGTTGTATTTCAGATACTGCTGTATAATACGGGACTCTGCCTGCCATGGGCTATGAGCACCCTAAGCGCCTGGTGCCTGCTGCTGCTACTGGGGGGGAGGGGGGGGTGGCACAACTTCCACAAACCTCCCCACCCCCCTACACCACACACAACCCCCCCCCACACCCAATATACAAGAGTAAGACTTTATTTTGAGCTATTATGCAATCGTTTCTATATGCACTATTCAAACACACATAAATCAAGACAAAAAATATTTATTGTATATAAAATTAAAATATGTTATTGTAGATTTGCTTCCCAACGTTTTGCTGAGCATGATCCCATTTATGGTCCCATTTCCTCAGCATGGCCCCTCACTCCCAACCCACAGCCCCCCACCCCTGCGACCGCATTTGGGGTCATGGCCCACAGTTTGGGAACCACTATAGTAGATATTTGATTTTTAATGTATGATTTTCTTTCCAGTTCCAAGATGGCAAACCCCCCACCCAAAAGGAGCTCTTCCAAGGTCAAGGGGAGAGACTTCCAGTGGCAAAGGTCAGGGCTTAGGCAATCAGGGGGCAGGGCACATATCAAGGGGCAGGGCTACCCCTGTGATCCTTAACAGCTCACCAAAAGTCCTACCCCTGATCTAAATGATGGCTTTCTAAACCACGTAAACTGCATTTTGGGCACTTACAGTTTGTGATTTTGCTTGCCCTGGAGCATGGGCACATAAGCATGCATGCATAGACTAAGAACGTACAAGAGGTTGTACACTAGCTGGGCAGGTATGAGACTACATGTGCATTCCCGCTCTGGATGTGGGCCTGTGTCTAAATCCACAGAACATAGCTAGCCAAAAATCCATGACTAGGAGATATTGAATTCTAGAGAAGGAAAGTCCCTCTCCCCAGCATTTTAGCTCAATAGCTACCATATTTCATGGTGTATAAGTCAAGTGTTAAAGCCCAATTTTTAACTCTTAAAATTCAACATAGATTATACACGTATTGTCATCCCCTGCGAGCGGTGCCAGGCTCGAGCACTGAGCCCAGCCCCATCCCCTGCAAGCGGCACCAGGCTCAGTGTTTGGCAGCTCTGCTCTCAGTGGATAGGCTGGACTTAGAGCTTGGCTGGCGCAGCCCAGGTAGCGCCACTCTCGGGGGATGGGGGTATGCCAGCCAAGCACCGAGCCCAGAGCTGCTCAGAGGGGACAGGGACGGGGGGTAGGACTGGGCTCAGCTGGCACGCCCCCCATCCTGGGAGCAGTGCTGCTTGGGCTGTGCCAGCTGAGAGCCAAACACAGCCCAATCTGCTGCAAGTGGCGCTGCTGAGAACCAACCCAGCCGCACCAGCCGAGCCCAGGCATGCCAGCCGGGTGCCGATCCTGGCGCTGCTCACAGGGGATGGGGCTAGGCTTGGCACGCGACAGCACCACTCACAGCAGACAGGCTCAGTGCTCAGCTGGTACAGCCCCATCCCCTGTGAGCGATGCCAGGTTTGGTGCTCGGCTGGCATAGCCCAGGCAGTGCCATTCACAGGGGTTAGGGTCACACCAGCTGAACGCCGAGCAGTGCTGTAGCACGTGTCCATTCCCCAGGTGCCCGACCCACAGTGAGGGCACACAGGGGCTGGTATAAGCCAACCCCATGCTTGTGATCCAAGAAGTTAGGTCGACTTATATACCAAATGTATGAAATTCCTAGCTTTTTGGATCAGAAAAATGGGGTCAACTTATACATCGCGTCAACCTGTACACTTTGAAATACAGTAAGTGGCTAGCACACTTCTCTAGAAAACATGACATACCTGAGTCCTGAGTTCTAAACTCCCTTGCTAAGAAAGCACTTGAATCAGTACCTCTAATTTATCAGCACCATTCTATAACTCCCGTGCCACACCTTCATCATTAGCCAGTCCTCTCTGGGCAGGTGGCCTCCACTCTTCCCCACTTCATGTTTCTAGGACATATGTATGTATGTAGCCACTTCCATACCTGGGTAATGCAGACCCTACTACACACACTCCACCTACACATGCACACTTAAATGCTCATGGTGCAGGGGAAACAGAATCATAAACTGGGCAAGCGCTGAAAATGTCATTTATTCAACTAGTACAGAATATGATGTACATTTTTTTTAAAGAGCCCACACAGCCTGGGTGCTGACTTGGAGCATAGGCCGAAAAATAAAAGCTGCCAGTACAACCACACTATCTGGCCAGAGGCATGGTAGCAGATGGAAGTCACCAGTGCCCCAATGCATCCCGCTGCCCAGCTGTCTTGTACCCATCCAGCCCTTCCAAGTGCTCTTTAACTAAGTCAGCAGTCACCTTTGGTAGTCTGGTGCCTTTTGGACATCTGTCTATGCTCAAGGTGGGGGGATTGTCTTGGGCAGTATTAAGGAATACTGAAGCAAAGAACTCATTGAAGAGCTCTACCTTTTCATCTGCATCAACCACCCACTGACCTGATTTGCCCTGCAGGGGCCCTATGCTACTCTGCGCTTTCTTTTTGCTCGCTATGTATCTGCAGAAAGACTTTTTATTGTCCTTGATTGTTGTAGCCAGCCTAAGCTCCAGCCCTGCCTTGGCCTACCTAACTGACTCCCTGCAACACACCAGGGTGGTGTATGCCTCCTTAGTGGCAGCCCCCTGCTTCTACTGCCTATACAGCTCTTTCTTTGGCCTCAGTTTTTCCTGAAGCTCCCTGTTTAGCCAAGTGGGCTTTTTTATCCCCTTAGCCCCTTTCCTGCATAAGGGGATAGACTCCTTTTGTGTCCCAAGGATCACTCCCTTGAGAAACTTCTAGCCCCCTCAGACCCCATTAGCCCGATGCTCTTGAGTTCTGCCACCTCACTAATTAGGTTCCTAAGTTTACTAATGTTGGCCTTTCTGAAGTCTAAAACTTTAGCATCACTGGATATTTTTCTCACCCTTTGCTGGATAATGAACTCTACCAAGTGGTGGTCACCATCACCCTGGTTACTGTGTACCCGCAAGTCCCCCACGAGATCATCCCCTGTTGCTAAGACCAGGCCAAGCAAGGCACTACTTCTGGTGAGACTGAAAGCCATCTGGGTGTAGGTGGAAGTAAATGGGGCCAAAGGACCCAACTTGCTCACCACAGGGGTCTCAATCTGACCCCCCGCCTTCCCTCCCAACAGACTTACCAATCCAACAATGCTTTGCAAGCTCCTGGTCTGGCCACATACATGCTGTGTGTGGCAGGGCACCTTTGGTGCCTACCATTTTAAGGGCCAGAATAGGCAGCAGAGCAGCCTGCAGTTGACTGCTCTCTCAATCAGAAGAGTCACATGGCCAGCAGGAGGCTGCCTGATTGGGAAGAGGGCCCAGCTGGTAGGGATAAGAGCAGGCCCTGAGTAGTAGGGCCAGCAGTTTGCTGCAAACAGCCAGAGGGGAAATATTGCCCAGCTGGACCTGCTGCTCACATAACATCTTTGGAGGGACAGGGCAAGAACTATGGGGATGAAGGAGGTTCCTGGTCCTGGGGCATGACCTAAAACTACACCCTGCTAGGGATGGATGGTGTGGTGGGGCTGCTAATGGAGGGGTGGTCCCCAGGGAATGCCACATCAGTTGCCTCCCTAGTGAAAGGTGAGTATGAGGCACCTTATAGTCTTAGCCCCCACAACCTGATGGGTAACCTGGCAGTAGGGACAGGAAGGGGGCCAGGCATATCTACGGACACCTGAGCCCCACAGGGTTTAAGACCCTAAGGCCCCAGTGAAGGGGGACTAAGTGGTGGCCCCAGCAATGGGGCAGAGTATTGGTCCCAGTGAGGAAGCACAGAGTGGGTAGTAGGCTGCACAAATTAGGGTCCATAGGAGCAGCCTGAAGGCCTGTGCATGATGGTACAAAATAGGGTCCATATAGGTGTGCTTGAAGGGCTGCACAGGGGTGCATATGGTAGGGTCAGTGTGACACAAAGGACTGCACAGAGGCCAGCCCCAACAGTTCAGTGATAGGGGCCCTAGTGAAAGGGGCAGAAGTTGGAGGCCCTACCTAGCTAAAAGGCATGAGTGGAGGCCCTAGTAAGAGAGCGGAGGCCCAGGCATGTATGAGGAGGCGTGAGGTATAGTGTTTACTTCGGATGCCATCTGTGAGGCATGGGATGCAGTATAGGAAAGGTCAGAGCTGGGTATAATGCCCTAGGTATCAGGGCATAAAATAGGCAGCCTTCTGCATTATTACATCCTCTTTTGTATATCACATCATGGCAGGCGAGACTGGCCTGCCCACCTGTCCAGGGTAGTCTGTCCTATGTTCTGACTGGCCTTGTGACTGCCCCCCGTCATACTGCAGCTGTGCATACACATGACATTTACCAAAAAAAGCTGGTTGCCAATAATGTTAATTTTCCAATACAATGTGCACTGATCCATTAGTCCATCTCTACTCTGAAGTCAACATTTAATGAAAACATGTATGACTGGAAATATTTTACAGAACTGCTGTTTTTTTAAGGAAAACGTTTTTGTCGTTCTTCAAATAATTAAGATAGTATAAACCTCCTTATGACATGCTTATTTGAAAATGTGCTGTTCCTAAATGACAGTCCTCTATAATATAATTGATACCACTGCTGTATAAATAATAAGTTGCTTTATGTATAGTAATAGCAAGGTCAGAATACAAAAAGACAAAAATCCCTTCTCCATGGATCCTAAGATGACAAAATACTTTCTCTTATGACCATTTAAGTCAGGAGTGTCAAACTCACCTGGGGATCCAAGCTGGATCTGGACTGCCAGAGTGACCACCACAGGGTCTGGGAGGGGTGGCAGGAATGTGGGGTCCAACAGCAGATGGCCATGCCCAATGGGGCCAAAGGACCCAACTGCCAGTGCCATCCAGTAGCTCAGACAGAGGCTCTACAGGCCATACCTAGCCTGCAGGTTGTATCTGCCCCACAGGCTGTATGTTTGACACTCCTGATTTAAGTTAATCATCATTTCAGTTAATAACATTTAAAAATGTTTTGATGTATATTTCAGATTTGAGCAGGACAGTACTTCAAAATAAAGCATGGGCCTCATACTATTTCTTTTTCTAAAGAACCCTTCTTTTCAAAAGTAAGTCCAGAGGTTTCTGAACTCTCAAGGTAAGATTTTCAAGGCCCCCCAGACTTAGCTTTACTTACATTAACCGAAATCAGTGGCAAAAATCCCAGAAACTTTTATGCGAGTTTGGGTGCACAGGGTACTTCTGAAAATCCCACCTACGGGCTTTATTTATAAGCAACAACAAATCACTCCCAACTGCATGTGGGTTTCCTCTCTGATAAAAACCTGTGAGAATGCCCTTTGGGACTGAATACCAAAGTTCAAGCTATCTTGATGCAATACAATGCATTACCTGCAAATGCATAAAGCTAGTTCTCAAGGGAATACTACAGCAGCAGCCTTTCAAAATCTTTAAAGTTCTGAACAAATATTTAAAAATAAAATTGCACCTTCTTTACAAAAGAACACTAACACTTAACATTTAATCTTGTCAATAAAAATATAACTACAGGAAAAAAATCACAAAGCCTGCAAGGTGGTATGAACCCTGTTTGTTGAACAAGCCTAATCTTCTTTGACAAAGTAACTACTTGGGTGGATGAAAGGAATGCTGTGGATATAGTGTATCTGGACTTCACAACACTTTTGACAAGGTCCCACATGACTGTCTCATAAACAAATTGGAGAAATGTGGGTAAGATAAAACTATTACTGGGTAGATAGATAACTGGCTCAACAGCCACAAGCAAAGGGTAATTATTAATGGGTCCATGTCAGAATGGCAGGAGGTTTCAAGTGGAGTTCCACAGGAGTCTGTCCTGGACCCAGCAGTTGTTCAACATGTTTATGAAAGATTTGGATGCTGTGCACTCAAGAACTTGAGCAGACAGCACAAAATTGGGAAGGACAATGAACATATTGGAGGATGCAAGCACAACTCAGAAAGATCTCAACAGATTGGAGAGTCAGGATAGAATGAAGTTCAATGCAAACAAATGCAAGATGCTATACCTCAGGGGGAATAAATAAAAACAAATAAAAAATGGGGGACACCTGGCTGGATGGCAGCTCTGTGGAAAAGGACTTGGGAGTCTTGGTTGACCAGACTCAATACGAGTCTGTACTGTGATGTAGCTGTACAAAAGGCAAATGTGGTTTTGGGATGCATCAATAGAAGCATTAGGTACAAGACACAGGAGATGATAGTGCCTCTATTTGGCACTGGTTAAGCTTCATCTGGAGTAGTGTGTGCAGTTCTGGGCTCCACATTTTAAAAAGGATATAGAGAAGTTAGAGACAGTCCAGAGGTAGGTAACAAAGATGATCAAGAGCTTGGAAGGCAAGTCCTATGAGAGACTGAAGGTGATAGGCATTTGCAGCTTGTGGAGAAGTTACTTAAGAGGGTACATGAGAACAGTCCTCAAATACTTGAAGGGCTTCCATAAAGAAGAAGAAAAGCACCTTTTCTCTCTTGTTGCAGAAAGGAGGATGTGGACCAATGGCTTGAAATTGCAGCAAAGTAAATTTAATTTAGACAATATCTGGAAAAACTTCTTTACTGTTAGAACATTGAGACAATGGAATAGATGCCTTAAAGAAGTTGTGGACCCTGTCACTGGAGATGTTCAGGAAGTAGTTGAACAGTCACTGGTCGAGGATGATCTAGGTGTAGGTATTTTCTACCATGGGTATTGCCTATGCTCCTAGGCTTGCTGGTTGCTCTGCCCCTGACCCTCACCCCCACCTTTTTCTGCCGTGTGTCAGGGTGGTTGTAAGTCTCCCCAGAGGCACTGAGTGTTCACTACACCTAAGGCTAGGGACTTCAACTGGCATGTACTAAACTTGTTTTCTCACAGGTCTGCTGCTCTCACAAATCACGTTATGCACAGAATCATGTTGCTCGAGCTGTCCCTGTCTCTACCCTTTCAGAAAGTCATGGGGGGGGGGGGGGAATCAAATCAAGATCTGACATTTCAGAAACATAATGCATGCAAAAACAACCCCCCCAAAAAGCCCCAATTTGAGAGAACAACCTGTGGGACATTACATTAAGAAAAACAAATACTGAAAACAATGGTTTAGCCACAAGATGGAAATAAGGCCCCAGCCCACCAGAAGCACCTGAAAAGGCTGCCTTTTAAAACAGCCACGCTCAGTGTTTTTGGACTCAAGGAGTACGGCCTCTGCACTGCAGCTGGACAACCAGGTCAGCAACACTCAACCCTTTAAGCATGGCCAGCTGGGACTGAGCCTCCTGCCCCATTCCAGGGCTGTTGTTAAGGAGCTCCTGCTGCGGAGCAAACCGGCCCCAGTCGGTGCAACTTTCCTGGTGCCCTGCAATCCTGTCCGTATGGGAGACCCTGGTCTGACTTTGGCTTGCTTCCTGACAGCAGCTTCTGGTGAGCCCCTGGCTCAGGCCATGAGCCCATATGAATTTGAAAGATGGCCTGGCTTTGAGCAGTGGGTTGGACCAGAACAGCATTTCATGACCCAAAAGTAGGTTGCAAGAAATATATGAAAGGGCTGTGAACAAACTTGAAAAATAGATTCTCTTTTAAAGGAAAAATAAGTTGTGGGAAATCATGGCTTTTCCCTTGCAGCAGGGAGGCAGAGCTCCAGCCCGCAAGCCCTCCCCCCGGGCTGGGGGCAGCCGGTGGGGAGCGTGTCCAGGCTGGCCGTTACTGTTTGCAGGCGAGTCCTGGTACAAAAGAAGCTGAGATCCACCGGATTAGAGAGGTCCGTCTAGGACTTCAGCTGATTTCTGGGAACACCCCTGTGGAGCCAGGCAGCAGGCAAACCCCCTGGTTAGGCTGGGGCACGCCGGGGACAAGGCCTACCCTGGGGTCCCTGGTGCTTGTGGGGCAGAGGCGGACTCCAAGCCCGCGCGGCCGCGCCTCGCCCCCGGCCTGCGGCACCGCCAGAGGCAGCTCACTGCAGGCGGGGGCCGTGGCCCTGGCCCGGCCCCGGCCCGGCCCTGGCCCCGGCCCCTACCCCGGAGCCGCGCTGCGAGGCTCGTGCGCCCTCCCCAGGGCAGGAGCGGCCCGTTGCAGCGCGGAGGCGACCCCGGGGCTCCTGACCCTGCGGTCCCAGCCGGGCAGCCCGGGGGCAGGTGCCCAGCGCAGCGGGTTAGCACCCTACCTGCGAGCGCCGCTCGGCTCGTGGCGACAAGCAGCAGCAGCAGCAGCGGGGCCATGCCGGCCCGACCCGGCTCCCTGCCCCCTGCCCGGGGAGGAGGTCGGTGGGGTCTGGTTGCAGCGGGGCGGGGCCGCGAGAGCGCAGGGGCCGGCGCGGGGAGCCTGCTGCTGCTGCTGCTGCTGCTGCTCCCGGGCCGCCGCCCGCCGCGGTTCCTGCCGGGGGCTGGGCAGCCCCGCACCGAGCCTTCACCTGGGCTCCCGCTCAGGCCTTTAACGCCAGGATCAAAGCTCAGCCCCACACGCCTCCCTCGCGCACAGGTCTTCTTTCCACATACGGGGGAAAAAAAAGCACCGCTCGGCTTTCTGCCCCGCGCTGTCTGCACGACCCGCGCCCCGGTAGTGGTGCCCTCTGCAGGGGAAACATCCAGCAAGCGTCCCCAGAAGCAGCTGTGATTGATTGGTGGTTTTGATGTCCTCGCGCAGGTGAATCATCTGAACGCACTTTTTTTTTGTCTTTCAGCACTGCCTGCAATGGCTGTGCGACAGCAAGAGCTCCAGTGTAGTGTAGCAGACACCAGCAGTCCGGCCCCGCTCCGTGCGGGTGAATCTATGCTGCCTGCCAGGTGGGTGTTGCCGCCCGAGCTGAGGGGCTACAGCTGGACTGCTGCACGCCACCCAGTTAGCCCGTTTAAACCCAGCCTCCGCACATGAACGGTACCCTGGAGTCATTAGTGTGACTGCAGTTATAGGCATAGCCAGGTGCACATCCGCAGGTGTTTGTTTGATCTGGGAACATTTCCTCCGTTTTACATTAGTATTACTCATTATAGAAATATAATGAAAGGATGGTCCCTGCCTGTAGTGAGCTCAGAGCACGGTCATGGGGCTAACTAATCCCATCCAAACAATCATGGCAACTCCTTGAGGTCAGGGGATAATAAGCGCTGTCTCTAATGAGCTCAGATCAAAGCCCTGTCCTAGCCAGTCGTTAGAACCAGTTCCCTGGGGCTGCCGGAAACAGGCCACTCACCCAAGCCTTTAAAAGCAAGCCTCAGAGAGGAACTGGGTCAGAGAAGCAGGTTTCATAGACAAGTATAACCAACATGAATTATAACTAGGGATCTACTTAACTTGCAGGGAGAGGAGACATTTTTTGTAACTTGCTTGTGTCATAAAGCGCCAGTTTCATGGGTATTTCCAGGCAGCCCCACCCCTCGCTGCTGCTTGGTGGAGAGGCATATACTGTATAATTTAATAGCAAATTCCATGGAAAGTAAACATTATCATCTTATTTATCATACTTATTATAAATCTAAATATTAAATTTAAATCTAAATTTAAATATAAATGTATATGCAATATGAATTGTAACATCATTTATTATATGTAGCATTCTACAAACAAAAGTTTTAAATACTAATTAATGATAGCTTTAATTGAAACATTTTTCAATTTACGAACTGGCACCTTCACTTATCCACATCACTAGCAAACAGTAACTCCGTCTTGTGATCTATGGCTGTAGCGATTGTTGCATAGTCTGTATTGCGGTAAGCAATGGGACACTCTAAAACAGTATATTATCTGAATAATACGCTGGCTTTTTATTTAGGTTGATTTTCCAGGAAATCACAGCTAGTGCGGTATTTCCTGGCAATCGGGGACAATGCTACTCTTTGCTGTTTCCACAAAAACTGCAAAACCATAAATTAAGTAGATCCCTAATTATAACATCCAGAATTCATTCACCAGCTTCATATACACCATCATCTGCCTATAGTGCTGCTCTGCTGTCTACATTAGCCAGACATGGAAATTCCTATGTAAAGAATAATTGAACACTGATTTGATATCAGTTCTAGGAAGACACAGAAGCCCGTGTCGAACGCTTTAACTTCCTTGGACATTCTATTACTGACCTCAGAGTAGCCATCATTAAAGCAAACAATTACTGTAAAAAGCAATTTGAATGCAGAATTGAAGAACTAGAAATCATCCACAGACTAGATTGTATCAACCATGATCTCAACAGGGATTATGGTTTCTTATTCCATTACCTGAACTAGCTATTAATTTGGGTCTCCCTCCAAGTGTTAACTACCTTATTCATCTCAACTGATTCAGCCAGTCCACTTATTGCTTCTCTTAGCAGCCTCCCTTTCTATTCTGTATGAAGGTTTTCTTTTTGCCCATCCTTTCATAGCATCTGACCAAGCACACTGTTGTCTATGAAAGCTTATGCCTCTCCGATCCAGTTAGTTTCTAAGGGCGTATGTACACGCCACCATTTTTGCCCTTTCATGCGCTGCAACCGCATGCCTGTTTGCACGACCAGGATTTCCTAATGCTTTACAAGTCTTTCCTGTGCATTCAGGTAAACTTCTCTGACGTAGTTTAGTTTGGCTCATCGGGAATTAAAGCATCACATCCATGGATTTGTTGTGTGTAAATACAAAGGCACTCAAAGACATATAATAAGCCTCTTTGTCTACCACATGGCACTGCAATTTTTCTGTAGTTCACCCCTTCAAATTTCTTTCACTTCTGAATTGCTTCCACTTTTTTTTTTGCTCAACAGGCATGGAGTGGGCGGGGGGCCCCAGGTTGGGGAACAGCGCTGGACTGTCCTGCTCTCCTGCAGCACCGGCCGGGGAGCCAGCTTAATTTGACAGCCTCGTGCATGTAAACACGGATGCAACGCTCCAAAATAAACAAGTTTAAATTTTATAAACTTATTTCATGAGGATTAAAACCCATGGTGTGTACAGGTGCCATCCTGCTCTACTTTCTGCTTGTGTCTGTTGTTCATAGTACAGAATATGATGTACATTTTTTTTAAAACGCCCACACAGCCTGGGTGCTGACTTGGAGCATAGGCAGAAAAATAAAAGCTGCCACAACAACCACACGATCTGGCCAGAGGCATGGTAGCAGCTAGAAGTCACCAGTGCCCCAATGCATCCCACTGCCCAGAGTGTCTGACTGCCCTGTTAGGACTCAGGAGTAGGCTTATAGCCTACTCAACATTAACTGATAGTGGGTGCATCTATACAAGACACTACGTTGCCATAGCTCCTTGCTAGGCGATTCATAGATTATAGAGTAGGAAGGGACTCAATGGATCATTGAGTCTGACCCCCTGCCCCTGGCAGGAAAGAGGACCGAGGTCAGGCGACCCCAGCCAGGTGATTGTCAAGCCTCCTCTTGAAGACCTCCAAGTTAGGTGACAGCACCACCTCTCTTGGAAGCCCATTCCAGACTCTGGCTACCCTTATTGTAAAGAATTTCTTCCTAATGCCTAACCTAAATCTACTCTCCACTAGTTTGCACCCATTATTCCTAGTTACTCCCTGGGGTGCTCTGGTAACCAGTGCATCCCCAATTCCCTGCTGTCCTCTCCTGATAAATGTATAAGGCAGCTACAAGGTCACCCCTCAGCCTTCTTTTGTATAGGCTGAAGAGATCCAGATCTCTCAACCTTTCCTTGTAGGGTCTCTCATGGAGACTACTAATCATGTGAGTGGCCCTCCTCTGAACCCTCTCCAGATCCTTCGTATCCCTTTTGAAGTGCGGCACCCAAAACTGGGCACAGTACTCCAACTGCGGCCTGACTAATGCTGCATAGAGAGGGAGCATCACCTCTCTCGATCTGTTGGTCATGCATCTGCTAATACACGACAAGGGGCAATTGGCTTTGTTGATGGCCTCGTTACACTGCCAGCTCATGTTCATCTTGGAGTCAGCTATGACTCCAAGATCTCTCTCAGCCTCTCTACTGCTGAGGAGGACATCCCCCAACCTGTAGGTGTGCTGGGGATTCCTCCTTCCTAGGTGGAGTATCTTGCATTTGTCTTTTTTAAATTGCATCCTATTACATTCCGCCCATTGATCTAACCTGTCCAGGTTGATCTGTATCTGCTGGCCCGTGTTGGTTTCCTTTCAGCATCGTTTCCCCTGCTGGGCTTTCACAAATATGCTCTTTGATGATTTTTTCTAGTATTTTCACAGGGATAGAGGTAAGACTGACTGGCCTAAAGTTACCCGGCTCCTCCCTTCCTCCCTTCTTAAAAATGGGCACCACGTTGGCCTTTTTCCAGTCCTCAGGGACCTGTCCAGAGCACTATGAGAGCTCAAACAGCTGTGCCAGCAGCTCAGCAATGACACTGGCCAATTACTTCAGCACCTGTGGAAGGAGGTCATCTGGGCCGGCTGACTTGTACCCATCCAGCCCTTCCAAGTGCTCTTTAACTAAGTCAGCAGTCACCTTTGGCAGTTTGGTGCCTTTTGGACATCTGTCTATGCTCAAGGTGGGGGGATTGTATTGGGCAGTATTAAGGAATACCAAAGCGAAGAACTCATTGAAGAGCTCTGCCTTTTTGTCTGCATCATCCACCAACTGACCTGATTTGTCCTGCAGGGGCCCTATGCTACTCTGCGCTTTCTTTTTGCTTGCTATGAATCTGTAGAAGGACTTTTTATTGTCCTTGATTGTTGTAGCCAGCCTAAGCTCTAGTCCTGCCTTGGCCTGCCTCACTGACTCTCTGCAACACACCAGGGTGGTGTTTGCCTCCTTGGTGGCTGCCCCCTGCTTCCACTGCCTATACAGCTCTTTCTTTGGCCCCAGTTTTTCCTGAAGCTCCCTGTTCAACCAAGTGGGCTTTTTTATCCCCTTAGCCCCTTTCCTGCATAAGGGGATAGACTCCTTTTGTGTCCCAAGGATCACTCCCTTGAGAAACTTCCAACCCTAAATGGACCCCCATTAGCCCGATGCTCTTGAGTTCTGCCACCTCACTAACTAGGTTCCTAAGTTTACTAATGTTGGCCCTTCTGAAGTCTAAAACTTTAGCATCACTGGATTTTTTTCTCACCCTTTGCTGGATAATGAACTCTACCAAGTGGTGGTCATTATCACCCATGTTACTGTGTACCCACAGGTCCCCCATGAGATCATCCCCTGTTGCTAAGACCAGGCCTAGAAAGGTGCTACCCCTGGTGGGACTGGACAGCACCTGGGTTAGGTGCAGACCTGCTAGCAGAAAGACAGACAAGGGCTTGATCTCGGACCCAAGGGCAGTCTCCCTTCATAGATTCATAGATGTTAGGGTCGGAAGGGACCTCAATAGATCATCGAGTCCGACCCCCTGCATAGGCAGGAAAGAGTGCTGGGTCTAGATGACCCCAGCTAGATGCTTATCTAACCTCTTCTTGAAGACCCCCAGGGTAGGGGAGAGCACCACCTCCCTTGGGAGCCTGTTCCAGACCTTGGCCACTCTAACTGTGAAGAAGTTCTTCCTAATGTCCAATCTAAATCTGCTCTCTGCTAGCTTGTGGCCATTATTTCTTGTAACCCCCGGGGGCGCCTTGGTGAATAAATACTCGGGGGTTACAAGAAATAATGGCCACAAGCTAGCAGAGAGCAGATTTAGATTGGACATTAGGAAGAACTTCTTCACAGTTCGAGTGGCCAAGGTCTGGAACGGGCTCCCAAGGGAGGTGGTGCTCTCCCCTACCCTGGGGGTCTTCAAGAAGAGGTTAGATAAGCATCTAGCTGGGGTCATCTAGACCCAGCACTCTTTCCTGCCTATGCAGGGGGTCGGACTCGATGATCTATTGAGGTCCCTTCCGACCCTAACATCTATGAATCTATGAAGGGAGACTGCCCTCGGGTCCAAGATCAAGCCCTTGTCTGTCTTTCTGCTTTCAGGTCTGCACCTAACCCAGGTGCTGTCCAGTCCCACCAGGGGTAGCACTTTGCTAGGCCTGGTCTTAGCAACAGGGGATGATCTCATGGGGGACCTGTGAGTACACAGTAACGTGGGTGATAATGACCACCACTTGGTAGAGTTCATTATCCAGCAAAGGGTGAGAAAAATATCCAGTAATGCTAGTCTCCCTTATTACCAGGGATCCTGGTTTTCTCTGATTTAAAACAATCCCCGGTTTCGGTTTAAAAAAAAAAGTAACCCCAAATCCATAGGCAGAAGGAGAAATATTGGGGGGGGGGGCGCTGAGTGTGTGCACGCATGCATGCACACACCCCCAGGTGGGAAAGTCTGTGGAGGAAAAGGCCAGTAAGAGTGGGGGAAGAAGTGGGGCTGGGGTTGAGATTGGACAAGGATCAGGAGGGAGCGGAGTGGAGTGGAGCGGAGCCAGGCCCAGGATCAGGATCAGGGCTGGGGCCTGCTGCACTCATGCAGCCTCCCCTTCCCCCACACTTGGGGTCATTGCCCAGTACTGGCGCCTCCGCACCAACGAATCCAGCACCACGCAACCCTGCACTAGCCCTGGCTGCCTCTCTGCACCAGCCCTGGCCCTGGCCCCAGTCCACCTAAGGGGGTCCAGAGCCAGGGAATGGAGCAGGGTCAGCCTCACTGTGCCACCAGGTCATAGGGGATGGAGCTCCTGGGACCACCATGCCTGACCTGGGGCAGGGTGCAGGACAAAGCCATGGCTTGTCTGGGGGGTGTGGGGAGGGTGTGGTGGCTCCCACTGCTGCACATATTGCAGAAGGCATGGGGGGCATGTGCCCCCAGATCTACATGGGGCAGCAGGCTGCCACTGCAGGCTGGAGCCAGGGCATCACCGGCTGTTCTCAGGGAGTGGGAGGGGCAGGCTGTACTCAGGGAGGGTGGCAGTGTCACTGGGAGGGGGGTTGGGTGGGCTACGGAAAATTTCAGGGTGCCTCCTCCCAGAACTGCTGCCACAGCCCTGGCCCTAGCCCACAGTAGCAGCCTGCCTTGCCATGCACAGATCTGGGGGCATGCACCCCCCCATGCCTTCCAGGGTATAGCAGCAGGAGCTGCACCCCACAACAAGCCAGTCGTGGCTCAGTCCAGCGCCCCACCAGCTGTGCAACACCTGCCCCTCCCCTACCCCCAGCCCCACCCCTTCTGCAGCCACTGGAAGCCCTTGGCTGGGCTGCTTTGCAGCCATACTGCTGCCCCACCTTTGGGGAGGCTAAGCCCCCTTAGCCCCCTCTTCTGCCACCTATGCCCAAATCCACATTTTTCCATGATTAAAATGAAACACCGCTATATATATATAGATATAGATATCCATCTATCTAAACACCACTATATATCTATATAGGCACGTGACATCAGGGCCGGGGAGCGAAGCAGTGTCCTGGAGCTGGCAGAGCCTCACTTGGAGCAGGCAGTGGCTCCTCCCCAAGGTGAGGCAAGGCAGGGATGGAGGCTGGGTTGGGTTCTGCTGGCTCCAGGGAAGTGGTCCACTCCCTGGCCCTGATGCAGGGGAGTGGAGCACATCCCCAGAGCTGGTGGAGCCCGCCCCAGCCCCTGGCTCCAGCCCCCGGCTCCCAGCCCCAGCCCCCGGCCTCTTGGCTCCAGGCTCCAGCCCCTGCCCCTGCCCCAGCCCCAGCCCTCTCGGCTGCAGGCCCCAGCCCCGGCCCCAGCCCTCTCGGCTACAGGCCCCAGCCCCCTTCGGTAAGTGTCCCATGCTAGACCAAGGCGGCGTGCTCACAGACCAAGGCAGCGCGCTCAAGGACCGCTACTCCTTAGAGGGAACACTGCCTCCCAGACTGACTTTCCAGGGGATCCTGCCCATCAGTTCCCTGAGGGAGTCAAAGCCTGCTTTTCTGAAATCCAGGGTCCATATTCTGCTGCTCTCTTTTCTTCCTTTTGTCAGGATCCTGAATGCAATCATCTTGTGGCCACTGTTGCCCAAGTTGTTATCCACTTCTGCATCTCCCACTAACTCTTCCCTGTTTGTGAGCAGCAGATCAGGAAGAGCATGGCCCCTAGTTGGTCCCTCCAATACTAGCACCAGAAATTTGTCTCCAATGCTCTCCAAAAACTTTCTGGATGTCCTGTGCACTGCTGTATTGCCCTCCCAGCTGATGTCAGGGTGACTGAAGTCCCTCATGAGAACCAGGTCCTGTGATCTGGTAACTTCTGCTAGTTGTCTGAAGAAAGCGTCATCTAATTCATCTTCCTGGTCTAGAGGTCTATAGTAGACACCCACCATGACATCACCTTTGTTGCTCTTCCCTCTAATCCAGAAACTTTCAACAGGCCTATCTCCAGTTTCATACTGGAGCTCTGAGCAATCATACAGCTCTTTTACATAAAGCGCAACTCCTCCTCCTCTTCTCCCCTGCCTCTTCTTCCTGAACAGTTTGTACCTATTCATGACAGTACTCGTCATCATATCATATCATAGTTCCTTGACTGTGCAAAGTCTTCCAATCTTGTTGCTTGTTTCCCAGGTTTTGTGTGTTCATGTACAGACATTTGAGGTAAGTAGCTGATTCCCCTACATTCTCATGGAGAATAAGGAGGCCTCCTCTGTTGCCCCCTCCTCCTTGTGCTTCCTTCAGGTCTCCCACTTCCCCACTTACCTTAGGACTTTGGTCTCCATGCCCAAGTGAACCATGTTTAAAGCCTTCCTCACTTGGTTAGCGAGCTTGTCTGTAAAGATGCTCTTTCCTCCCTTTGTCAGGTGGATACTGTCTTTTCCTCGCAATCCTTCTTTTGGAACAGCATCCCTGCTGGCAACACCATCTGCGTAGCCATGCACTGATCTACAAGATGCATCCACTCCTGCCAGTACTCTTCCCTTTAACTGGAAGGATCAAGGAGAACACCACCTGTGCCCCCTTCTCCTTCACCCTTGCACTCAGAAGCCAGTAGTCACTCGATCTGGTCAGGGTGACCCCTGGCAGTATCATTGGTACCCACATGAGCGAACAGCATGGGGTAGTAGTTTGAGGGTCAGATGAGTCTTGGTAATCCTTCCATGACATCTCAGATCTGGGCTCTAGGCAAGAAGCAGATCTCCCGGGACAACAGGTCAGGCCAGCAGATGGATCCCTCCATCCCTCACAAAAGGAAGTCTCCAACCACCACCCATTGCTTCCTTTTTGTGGCAGTGGTTTTGATCCTCCCCACCTTGGGGATACCTGGCCTGGCCTCTTCCACCAATGAAATGTACCCCTTCTCCTCTGTTGATAAGTGCTCCATATCTGTTCTCCAGGCAAACCACTACAGATCACAATGATGGCTTCCTTTTACTGCTAGAGGTCAGAAGCTTCCAGCTTCTACCTTCCTGGGAGCCTCTTCCTTTTCTAGAACTGCCTCTGGCAGTCTTTCTTCCACAGTCCTAGAAGTTTCCCCCAGCATGGAATTGATGAAGTCCTCATGGCAGAGGATGTTTTGGAGCCTTGCTGCCTCCTCCTGAAGCTCTCTTGCCTTCTCCCTGAAGGACACTACCAGAAGGCACTGCTCACATTGCAGGCACCATATAGGAAAGTAGGGTTGGAAGGGACCCCACAGAGTCACCTAGTCCAGCCCCCAGCCCAAGGCAAGATCATCCCTGACTAAACCATCCCAGCCAAGCATCTGTCTAACTTGCTCTTGAAAACTTCCAAAGAAGAAGATTCCACTATTTTTCTAGGTATCCTGTTCCAATGCTTGACTGCCCTCGTAGTCAGAGAGTTCCTCCTAATCTCCAGTCTAAGTTTTTCCCTGTTGAAGCTTGATGCCATTGCTTCTAGTTCTGCCTCTGTAGTCATGGAGAAAAGCTCATCTTCTCTGTCATTGCCCTTCAGGTATTACAAGAAGTATGGGTTGGATGAAAAAAACTGTAAAGTTGATAGAAAACTGGCCGGATCATGAAACTCAGAGGATAGTAGTCAATGGCTCAATGTCTAGTTGGCAGCCAGTATCAAGTGGAGTGCCCAAGAGGTTGGTTCTGGGGCCAGTTTTGTTCAATATCTTCGTCAATGACCTGGAAGATACCGTAGAGTGCACCCTCAGCAAGTTTCCAGATGAAACCAAGCTGGGGGGAGTAATAGATATGCTGGAGGGTAGGGCTAGCATTCAGAGGGCACCTCTACACATTCATTAATGTGCAGTAGTTACATCACATTTAGTTTAAAACTTGCTTAATGAAGTACTAACTATATGCTCAGTAACTACAGATACTATGCAGTAGCACTGGTGCAGTTTTTTTGTGATCATTACTGTGCAGTAGCCTAATAACACTGAGCAGTAGCATATTAGCACGGTTTTTGACCAGCACACTACTGCGCAGTGTTATTGGGCTACTGCGTAGTAAGTGTCTCATGCAGCCATGCCCAGTGAAATCTAGACAAATTGGAGGGTTGAACCAAAAGAAATCTCATGCAGTTCAATAAGGAACCATGCAAAGTTAAGATGGAACAATCCCATGCACTACTACAGGCTGGGGGACCCAGTGGCTAAGCAGCAGCTCTGCAGAAAAAAAACTTGGGAGTTACAGTGGACAATAAGCTGAATATGAACCAACAGTGCGCCCTTATTGCAAAAAAGGTTAACGGCATGCTGGGCTACATTAGTAGGAGCATTACTAGCAGCTCAAGGAAAGTGATTATTTCCCTCTATTCAGCATGGGTGAGGCCATGACTTATGAGGAGAGGCTTAGAGAACTGGGCTGCTTTAGTCTGGAGAAGAGAAGACTGAGGGGGGATTTAATAGCAGCCTTCAGCTACCTGAAGAGTGGTTACAAAGAAGATGGAGCTAGACTGTTCTCTGTGTTGGCAAATGACAAAACAAGAAGCAAGGGTCTCAAGTTTCATCAAGGGAAGTTTAGGAAAAACTCTCACCAGAAGGGTAGTAAAACACTGGAAAAAGTTACCCAGAGAGATTGTGGAATCTACCAGCTAGACAAAGCCTTGGCTGGTATGATCTAGTTGGGGATGTTTCTGCTTTGAGCAGGGGTTTGGACTAGATGACCTCCTGGGGTTCCTTCCAACCCTCATTTTCTATGATTTTATGATTTTATTTGAAGATTATTACAAACCCCCTCTCAGTCTTCTCTCCTTCAGAATAAATAAGTGTAGTTCTTTCAGCCTTTCCTCATAAGTCTTGCCTCCCAGGCTCCTAATCATTTTTGTTGCTCTCTGCTAGATTCTTTCCACTTCTGTTTCTCAAGAAAGTACGCTAACCACCAGGCTATGGGCTGGGCAAGTCTAACAACTTTCTCCATACGTCCTGAAACTGGGCTGCTGGGCAGAACTGAATACAAGAGCCACTGAGGTCTGAAGGGGAACAAGATAGCTGGAGTTGACTCTGTATCCCAGTGAGACAGGTAGCAGAGAGAGAGCCCTGGATTATGGCCTCTGCTCTCAGTGCTATGTATGCATTTTGCCTTAAAACAGTAATTTAATGGTCAGCTGATAGATAATGAAGCTCTGTCACTTTTTGCCCAAATTTAATTTTTTCTGATGTTTTTGCTCTTAGGCTAGGGACAGACATTCAAAAAGCCTGAGCGTGAATTGATTCAATCTTTGCAGGTTAGTTTAATCTGCAAACTTAACCAGTTTGGAGATGGATAGACATTCCCTTTTCATTCCATAAATACAGGCACATGCCTGCAGTGGCTCAGGCTAGAAGCCCTCCCTCCCCTTCCACAATGCTGAGCTGAGAGGGGATGTGGCCAGGCCCCAGCAGATGCTCTGATTAGGGAAGGGTGTCGCCCTCCCCCTCCCCACCTTGCTGCTCCTCTGAAAGCCAGCAGGGGCTTACACAGCAGGGAATTACACAGCATTTATCAGCCCATCTGTAAAACAAAAGGCTCTCTCATTAGTTCAAGCTCTTCTTAAACAACTTTTTCCAAGGAAGGAATGGAGGGACATTACCAGCTACCTGTTAATTAGCTCCAAAAGGCCTTAAGCTAACACTGTCCTGTCTGCCTTTGTCCCATCTCCCACAGCACAGACCGTAGCCAGCATGTGCTAGCTAATGCTGAGAAGTGTCTGTATAAGGCAGAGGGGATGGGGGAATCCCTGCTTGTTGTGGGGGTGGGGGAAACAGGAGAAAACCGGGCAGACCCCGCTGTACCTGCAGTCTCTGCCAAGCTCCAGCAACGGAGCAGAGGGGCGGGGCCAGCCCTGCTGGGGTGCAGCAGAAAGTCAAGCCCAGAGAGCATGCCGGGATGCTGGGGGAACTCTGGTTTAACTTAAACCAGGAAGGTGTCTGGGACAGACATTGCATAAACTGGTTTGATCCAAATCAGTTAAGTGTGATAGTACACTTAACCAGGTTTATCTCAAACTAGTTTTAGCCATTTTCAAACTGGTTTATAGATATGCCCTTTATGTGCACTGAACATCTGTTCTGTTACAGGTTTAAATCAGTTTCTGATTGCTTACACTGGTTTATGTGTAACATCTATCCCTAGCCTTAGGGACAGATTTACAGAAACACCTGGATGCCTTGCATACTGTTTAGGTTAGCCACCAAGCCCCCTTGAAATCCATGGTGATGTATTATAACAACAAATATTTTAAGTTGTCATGAAAAACCCTAAGTTTTCCATAAGGAAAAATTCTCCATCATTCTATCCTTGATTCTTAAATGGTTGACTATTCTCCAAGGGGTAATAAAGAAGCCACAATATCTAGGTCACTTAAACCTACAGTGACAAAGCCCTGGTGAATATGAAAGGGAGAAAGTAACACAGCACTGTAGATCACTAACATCTCTAATCTCTTTCATTTTACTCCAGATCAAATATTAATTATGTGCAAAATAATTCTGAACATCCAATGATCTAGAAACATAGCGTTCCTATTTATTATTATTTTGAATAGCCAGGAGCTGGCATTACAACTCAAAATAAGCATATCCATCAAAGAAATGATTGTTGTCTTTTCTCTTCCTGACACTCCAGAATCATATGTATTTTTGGGGAGGGCATCTCTATTTACATTTATATGACAATTTTTCTGAGAAATCAGAGATTTCATTTTGTAATAAAAAAAACACTTGACTACTCGTTTCTCTGTTGTCCTCATTTGATGACCCAAATTAAATAACTGAACTGCCATGCTCTCAAGGTTTGGAATTGTCCTCTTTTGGCATCTATGGACCCAGAATCCCTCACAGTTTCAACTCATGGCAGGACTTGTTTTTTCAACACAAAGTCTAAAAAGTTCTGTTTTCTGTTCTTGCTTTCTCTCCTTCAGAGAGATTCCCTTATGATTGGCTGAAACTCAGTTTTTGCTGAACAGTCTACCCCTCAACACTGAGTACCTCTGTGAACAATTAACCAACCAAGAGATTTGGGTACAATAGCTATGGGAGATCTCCTTGTGCAATATAGCAATATAACATGAGACACTCATTCACTAGTTAGAACTGAAAACATCTTACCAATTCATGTGACACAACATACCATATGTCAATTTTGCTTTGTTAGATGTGGCTGGGAGGAGGTTTCAAGGAATAGCCAGTTTTATCTTTTTTTTTAAAACACAATAAATAAGTCGTCTCAAAATATAGCCTGTGCTGCATTTCCAGGTTCTGCAGCTAGGCTGCTTCAGTGGTGAAGTTCTCAAATCAATGTTACAACTGGAAAATTGCTCCTCAGACATCTGTGAGCGTGGCTGTAAAGCCGTTTTTGAATGACAGTCCCTTCCATACTTGTCACATGTGAAGTTCATATCTAACAGTCCTGAACAGGGTTCTTCCTGAGGTTTCTTCTTTCCTCTGCATGTTGGGCTTTTCTTCCCTCAAAAGCCTTCATTCCACACTTAGCCAAATGACAGGGAGAAGATTGCTGAAATGCTTGGAAACAGACTACTAAGTGTTCACTGCCTTCATGAAAATGTCTTTGCCTCTTGCAAACATTTTTGAAATGGAGATAAGGATGCCTTCATGGTCTTCTTCCTGTAAACAACGTTCTCCACACAAGAGATTCTTGGGTATACAGCCATTTCCAATTCGCCACATGTGACCAAGCCATTGAAGTTGCCACTAACTGAGAAGAGAATGGATGTGGGGAATGCTGGCACATTCCAAGACCACAGTGGGGACAATGTCCCACCAGGATGTTCCTAGCATACAGCAAAGGCAATGTAAGTGGGAGCTGCTGAGGCACTTTTCTTGAGTAGAGTATGTGGTCCAGGGTTCACTGCCATACAAAAGGGTGTTGATAACACAAGCATGATATACTTTGACCTTGGTCTTAACAGTCAATTTGTTGTTCTTTCACACTCATTTACTCAGCATGATACCTGATGTTTTCCCAATAGGGGCATTCAGTTCAGCCTCAAGTGACAGGTTGTTGGAAACAATGGAGCCACGGCATGTAAATTTGCTTACAACATCCCGTACACATTTACTGATAATGGCAGCATTAGGAATGTAGCAAACACAAGGAGGAAGGAATTCAGTAAAAGCAAAGCAACCCAGAAAGATTAAACTAATGCTAGTTACAAGCAATCAGGATTCAGGAGATATCCTGTGCTAATAATGCAAAGACCAAAATTAAACTAACAGCATCTAAACAAAAAACATCAAGAAAAAGATTCAGTAGCTTCACCTACTGGATTACAGTGAGTTTTCCATCTTAACTCCAGTTTAAATTGCTCTCCAATTTCCTCCTCCCTCCTTTTTTTCCTATGTTCTTGGCATATCTGAGAATGCTATCTGTTTCTTGTAACAGGTGCCAAGTGCCAGACTTAGATGTTGTGAATGAGGTGGCAGGTACAAAATTCACCTGTCTGGGCCAATGTTTCTGGAAATATTAGGTAGCACTAGGCAGTTATTAATGTATATTCTACATTCTTGCAAATGGGCATGGTGGTAGTAGTGGTTCACCAACACCTGTCTGGCCCAAGGTACAAGTTCAAGCTCTACTCTGGATTCATGTTAGAGGCTGTTTCATATGATCCAGCTGATAATACCTAACCGCTTTTGGAGGTGGACAGTCAAAAGTGGCTGGTGTGAGGTTAGTCTCATCACTCCCTTGTGTGCTTTGGGCTACAGAAATTTAACTCCAGTAGCAAATGGGTGGTTAGGCTTGAGAGGATTGTGATTTGTACAGATACTTTGTAACACACAAACATGAAACCCCATTGTCCCAAACCAACTCCCAGAGGAAACTGGACACAATGGCCACTAGAGGGAGCCATTAGTCTGCACACACAAAAAAAGTTTGTAAAAGTTAAAAAATTCTTTTAAAATAAAATATTGCTTAGGTCCAGCTTCTGGGAAAATTGAAGGCAGTAGTAACTGAGTATGATTCAATTCAAGTGGGATCAACAGATCTTCAATTCACAAGTTCTAAATTCCAAGTTTGATAAACTTTGGCTTACCAGGCCAAGTAAAATAGAAAAGGACACTGTGTTAATAGAAGCCTTGTTTATTTTTGTAGCAAAGACAGTTGTTTAAAGTCAGCATTCAAAAATGAAGTGGAGGAAATCTTTATTATTGCTGCTTTTATTTGAACTGGAACATTAGTAAGGGCCTAATCCAGAAAATTCTGTGTAAGGTTTACCATACTTAACTCCTATTAAGGATTTAAAAGCTCAAATATTTAAGTTTAACATTTTCAAACTGGGACAATGAAATTCATATTGAAATCAGCAGCAGTTATGTGCATCCAGCACCTTTAAAAATGAAGCTAGATATTTGGATCAAGGATGGAATTTTCAAAAGTACCTAAGTGACTAAGGACACAAGTCACATTAAAAGTCAATGGTATTTATACTCCTCCCACTTAGGTAGCTTGGAAACTCCTTTGCTAGGTGCCTAAATAAAATTGTATGCATGTATCTTTAAGCAGGCAAGTTTGATAATTGACTGAAATCTCTTTGGACTCTTGTATCTTTCAGATACCCTCAGTACAGGGCCATATGTAATAGGATCAGTGCTCTGGAGGTGACTGCCATGGCCTCTGGTGTTCACTCAGCTCCTGTCCTGCTCTGGATCTAGGGTACCCTCTCTTTTCTCCCACCTGCAATGCCTTTATGTTCTTAGTTAGTTCTTGGAAGGGAGTCTGCCCAAGAGTCCTAGAGCGAGTCTTATTCCATCTTCTGCCAGTGGATCCCTCTCTGATCCCAACCTAGCCCTCACATTAGGTGAGCCTTCCTAGCTTGTACATGCCTCCAAGGCACCCATCACCTTATGGGCTATTGACAGCCCCTCACTTTCTCTATAGCCATGTCCATGCATCACAGGTGTTGCTCTTCTATCATTCCCTTGTCAGGGCCTTGGCCTTCTCAGCCTCAGTCCCTTTTCTCTTGCTGGGCCATCTAGCTCATCTCTACTGTGCCAGACCACGTTCCTGGGCTCTAGCCTTTGTCTCACCCATTCTGGTTCTAGACCCCTGGCCCTGCCTCCACCCACCTTGGGTGCTGGGCCTCCTGGCCCTGCCTCCACCCTTCATAGGCATTGGGCCCCCTGACCCTGCATCCGCCCTTCCTGGGTGCTGGGCCCCCTGACTCTGTTTGGTTTCTGCCTGTATTAAGCTTCCACTTCTCTCTCTCTCTCTCATTCTGTAATTGAGCTCTCAGCCCCTGGCAGAGTTCAAATCAGTCACTTGCCCCTCGGGCACTACTGGGACCTCCAACATCCCTAATAGTCCCTGACCCAAACCACCAGTTACAATTCAAATGAAACCATAAGTCCTCTGGCATGATGAAACTCTTAGTCCACTGGCTGTATATCAGCTCTTACTCATCTGAGTCCTAGTCCTCTGTCCCTCACCTGCTGTTCTCAGTTGTAGCAGGATCTCAATCAATCACGCAGCAGCAGGCATCTCCCTGCAGAGCTCTTCCATCTGCAGCCTTCAAGGCCTGACTGACTTCCCTGGCTCAGTCTCTGGGCTTATATATCTCTTAAGTCTGCCCCTTTCTGATCGGGTGATGCCCGCATCTACCTGCAGGTGTTTTTTACTTAGGCTTGCTGTCTGGCTCTTAGTGCAGCCTACTGTTGCTGGTCTAGCTACTGCAGCAGGGCCCCTGCTTCCCCAAGCAGAGCTCTGTCCTGCTGGACTATTGCAGAGTAACCAGCACTTCAAAAGGCACTCCTAGCTTCCACCTTTCCTCCTAGCTAACCATTTTCTATGTAGTTGGCTCAGCCCACTACTCATTCCTCCTCAGGTAAGAGTAGCTTTCTGGTTTCTGTTACAGGGTGATAAAGGGTATGCTACTTCTTTGTAACTGTGATGACCACTTCTACTTAACACAGGGAAATGAATTGAGGACCTACAGAACGAAAAGTATCAAAGCTATAGTTTAAGCTTAAGGGCTACAGACATGAGTTGAAATTGTTCTTATCTTCTGTAGAATGGCAGGGGTCAGACTTGTAACACTCTCACCAATAGGCGTCAAGAGCTCCAAGAAGGACAGTAGGAAATAATATTTTCAAGGGAGCTGTAGAGCACAGGCATCATAAACAGATGAACTGTACTCTGTTCCCTGATGTAAAATAAGGAGCAGTACATTGTCCTGCCTTCCCCTAACCTCCATTGGGCAATGAGATGACCAGTACCACTTCTAAGCACTGAACAGTACTAAGTACATAGGGTCTTTGTAAATAGATGAGCAGAGGGTCTACAGCCGTACCCAAAGGGTCAAAACAAAGCTTCTTTCTCCCTCCTCTTGTCCACTAGCACAGAGGCTAAGTACAATCTGTTTCTTAGTATTTTTTTTACAGTTTCTATGACATACATTGCCTTTCAAACATGATAGAAGTCCAAGTTCCCTGTCAACAGTTGCAGGTTACATCCAGCCTGAATATTCTTCTGAGGTAGATAAATTGAATCTTGCCTCATCTACTCTGTAAGGTCTTTTAAATGAAACTACACTGGTGTCCTATAAAGTACAGAATCAAGTCCAGGGTCTTGCCTTATCTTCAACTATCTGGAACATAGTTGCAGCAGGATACAACTCAGTATGCAATAACTGTCTGAATATTTATGCATTTTCTCAGGCAAGTTTTGCAGCCCATGCTAACTTCCCCTCAGTCTGCTAGCTACCTAGTTTAAAGGAGGCTTACATGTTCCTACATAACCTGCAGTCACTACTGTAGTGTAAACTGCAGCAACTGAAATGTAAACAACTTACTAGGCCATTGCAATAGGAAGGGAAAAACTGGAGAGAAAAAATATAATACATAACTAGCCTATTTAGGTATAAACATTTTGGTGCCCTGGGCTAAATAAATGTGCCATGGGTTACATTTTTAAAGCTAAATTAGTGTCTCAATTTTCAGCATTGCTCAGCACTTACAGCTTCCATGAAGTTAGTGCCTTTGATATTCTGTCTACTTGTTGAGGCCACCAAATAAGAATAGGAGTCTAATTTCAGAAAGCCAAGTTGAAAATTTGGCCAAAACCTACAATGTATCTTCCTACATCATTACTTAAAAACAAAACAAAACAAAACAAAACAACCCACAAGACAAAAACCTTTTCATTCACTTGAAAACAAAACAAAACACTATACCAGACAAGGTTCTTTAGGTAAATGTGATATCTTTTATTAGACCAGCTAAATAGTTGGAAAAAAAAAATGTTCTTTGCAAGCTTTGAGGTACAAACACCCTTCTTCAGGCAGAGGGAGAGTCTAGTTGTATTGTGCTCTCCTGGATGGCATAAAAGCCAGTATGCAGAAATGAAAGTCAATGAAAATGCAAATGTGTGGCAATAAGGCATCAGAGGGGGTGAGAGACAATAGGCGAGAGACAGGTAGGGTTATCAGATGATATCAGGTGGGAGGGAGAGGGGGAATGGTGACTTGGTGATGGAATGTAGCTGGTAAATTGTAGAACGATGTCTGGGGTTATCAGACGATAGGCAGGGGATAATGTGCCATAAATCCAATGTCTGTATTTTAGTATCCAGTTGTCAGGTCTCAGCTTAGTTGACCCTGATGTTTGACTGCAGGGGCTCCCAGTGCAGGGGCTTTCCCCAATTCTCCTGCCACGTCTTGATGGAACAATATTAATTGATGGAGGGTGTCATGATACGGCCACCCAAGGGATGGTTGTGATGTCCCTAGGTCACTGTGACCATGTCAGTTCTGCCCTATGGGCACCTACTAATCTCACCTGCCATGTCTTGCTGGTATAAATGATGAAATGGGAGGCTGCCCTCAAGTTGCCATTCAGTCACAGTCCTGACAGACTCCTCTAAATCCTGTGTGTTGTTGGACCCTTTTTACTGGGTCCCACACTCAGGAGGTGCCTTGTGGTACCCCCCCCCCCCAAGCCTTATGGCCTAGATATATGGCTCCAAAACTGCCCTTCTACCATGCCCTATGCCTTGCAGATGGTATTCACTCATTGTCCCTCTGAGGCCTTGATCTAGCTCAGCCTCCTATCATCACTGGGCCCTTGGACCCTGTCTGCACACCCTCACTGGCGCCAGGCTCTCTGCAGGCCCTGTTGCTGTGCCTCCTGGTGCTGGGCTCTCTGCACTGTAGTGTGCTCCAGTGAGGCCTCCTCCTCCCCAATAGCCTCAGGCCAGTCCACTGGTATAAATAACAACAGAAAACGCAAGCCCCTTGGCTACAACACAACAATAACCTGGGGTCCACACTCTATCTCTTTTAAGAAGGCAAGCTTCTCTCTCAGTATAATGTGCCTCCTACCCACAAGCACTTATGAGCTCCTATAGCCCCTTAATCCTACCAGCAGTAGAACAGGCAGTCAAGCATCTCCAAGTGGCTTTCTCTGTGAGAGCTCCTTACCCCTTGGCTACTGCCAGAAAACTAACCCTCTTGTTTGAGCCCTGGGGCTTATATGTGCCCAGGGCCCTGCCTCCTTCCTGTCAGCTGACAGGGGTGCGGGTGCAGGCTAATTCCCTCATTTGCCTGCTGCCACGGCAACCTGCACCTGTGGGGGTCTGCCTGGCTCCTAGGGCCCTCTCTCTATGCAGTTTCTTCCCTTAAAGGAGCAGCCACACTTCAGTGCCCTGCGACAGAGGGGTTAAGTGGTGTGATCAAGTGCCCCCAGTTGCAGTTACTCACAGGTCAGACACAGTTGACTTCTGGGATCTGCCTTCCTTACACCTTGTCTACTTGCCAATCGTGTGCACTGATATTTATATCCAGCCACAGCTGCTTCCAACTTTTGAGCCTGCCAGTCTGCCACTGACTGGAGTTCGACACTCAGGTTCTGGTGGGTGGCTTTCTGGGTCATCTGGAATATCCAGCATCCTTCTCTCCACCTGCCTACACTACCATGAGGGTCCCACGCCCAGTCCCTGACTTCCCTGGAAAGCAGTCTTACTATTTAACTCACTGGTCACTGCACCCTGATACAATGTACAAAGAAAAAAACCCACAAGAGCAACAAAAGCAAAAAAACTGGAAAGCAAATGATAGGGGGCTGGCTATAAAAGCCTCAGCCAGCTCCCTCTGGCCACCTCTATGCTGCTTCCCCTCTCTAGGAAGGCACAGCCTGAAGCAGCCCTGCAGTGGGGAGCACCCTGTCTCCCAGCATCTACCCCACTTTAGCTCCAATGGGGACCCAGCACTGCCGAAGTCCCCGCCCAGCCTCAGCGTCCCTAGGCTTCCCTACACCACAGCTCTGCCTGCCTGATGTTGGGTCGCTCCTCCCTCTGCTCAGCACTTGCCAGCCCATTTAAATTTCCCAGCGGCACCTGAGGCCAACATCATCATCTGGGTGCCGCTGAGCTTGGTTGACAGCAAGCTCAAAAAGTGGCATGGCATTGATACACATTGCTGTGGACTTGGCTCTCCCTGCCTCTCAGGTAAGTTCTCTCTCTCTCTCCCAGAGCCCCCTACCCACACCCCTCGGTGCCAGGTGGGGCCCCTAGGATCCCAGCTTTTTGTGTGCAGCCCCGGCTGCCACACCAGTAGATTGATGAATTAAGGCAGTAGACTCATCTAGGAAAGGTATTTTGTAAGTTCCCTTTGAGGATTAGAACTGAGAGTTCAGAGAGGGAGTGACTGTCTTATGAGAAGTGTGTACCCACAGGCATGGGTATTCATGTCTTTGATAGATTTTCAGTGTGCGTCCATTAAGGTACGCAGTTGTTGTTTCTCTTACATATTTTCCATCAGGGCATTTAGTGCACTGGATGAGATATATTACATTTCTGGAGGTGCATGTGTAAGATCCAGGAATGTTGATGGTTTTGTTGTGGGGTGTAGTTACTGTGGGAGTGGCGGAGATGTGTTGGCAGGTTTTACATTTCTTGTCCTGGATCCACTCGGTGTGTTTTGGGTCATAGGAAGTTTGCTTCTGGTGATGAAGTTGGTGAAGTTTGGTGCTTATTTAAAGGCTAGAATGAGTGGTTCTGGGAAGATCTCTTTAAGAATTGGGTCTTCTTCTAGTACAAGTTGCAATTGTTTAAGGATTTTCTGTATAGGTTCCAGGGAGGGATGGTATGTCATAACTAATGGTGTGTGATTCATGGGGATTTTATTTTTGTACTTCAGCAATTCTTCCGATGGTATTTCAGTGGCTCTTTCAAAAGTGTAATCTCTCTCTCTGGATGAGTGTTCTTGTTGAGTGAAAGCCCTTTTGAGATTTCTGAGGTGACAATCATGGGTATTCTCCTCAGTGCAAATTTGGTGGTATCGGAGGGCTTGGCTGTATATTATAGCTTTCTTGGTGTGTTTCTTGGCAATTGCTGCTTCTGTGCAGATATGTATGTTGGTTCATGGGTTTCCTGTATATGGTGCTTTGTATTTTACCATTCTGGATAGTGAACACAGTGTCTAAAAAGGAAATATTGGTGTATTCAAGAGATAATCTGATGGAAGGGTGACGATTATTGAATTTCTGAATCTGATAGAAATCAGTCAGATTGCAGGTTTTCAGTCCAAATGATGAAGACGTCATCTATATATCTTAAGTATAGCATGGGTTTGATGGTGCAGTTCTTGAGGAAATCTTCTTTCAGGTGGCCCATAAAAAGATTGGCATATTGTGGGGCCATTTTGCTGCCCATAGCTGTGTTCATGGTCTGGAGGAAGTGTTGGTTATTGTAAATGAAATTGTTGTGTGTGAAGATTTCATAGACATTAGGGCTGGGAGAGACCTTGCAAGGTCATCAGGTCCAGCCCCCAATGAAGTGTATAAATTCAGTAATATCTTTAGGTCTGTACTCTGAATTGTAATCTTACTCATGTAGATATGTAAGGAAGGCTTGGATGCCACCCTGGTGTGGGGTGTTGATATATAAGCTGGTAACATCCATGGTGGCTAGGTGGGTGTTGCTGGGAAGGTGGTTTATGTTTTTAAGTTTTCATGGAAAGTTGGTTGTGTCTTGGACAAAACACGCTCTTTGGGTGACAAGAAGTTTTAGGGTGGATTTAGTGAAACCTGTTATTTCCTGTGTTAGGGTTCCATAGTTGGATAGGAGAGGTCTGCCTGGGTTCCCTTGTTTGTGGGTTTTAGGGAGCATGTAAAAAGTCCTTGGAATGGGCAACCAGGGTGGGGGAGGGGGGAACAGCATTAATTCTCTGAGCTGGCTCCCAACATAAACTTTAATCAAACTATGTAAGCAAACCAAATTCAATTCAATTCAATTCAGGACTACCAATGTTTCTTCATCTACTGCTGGTTTCTAGTTTGTGAGTTCCTAAAAGGAAAGTGCAGTAGGAATTGATGTTTCAGCTTTGTCTTAGGGGGTGAAAAAATCAAAGCCAAATGCTGCCATTTCCTGTACCTTATTCAACTTATTCCATGTCATAATAACAGATATATTTTAGTTGATCCTTTTAAATGTACTTTCTGTCGCAATAAATTATATTTTGCCTGAAAATGAGCATAAAAGTAATTCAGCTGCCTAAGAAATGTGAATTGGATTGTCTCATTAAACCTGTTCAAGTTTTCTCAAAATTAATTTTGATATATTGCTTCACTTCCAATTTATATTAGGAATAACAAGGATGCTGGTCCATTGAAACTGACAAAAAGAAGGATATTTCAGTCCTAATAAGGCAATCTTTTCATTAGAGAAATATGTAGAAGTGTAGAGATAATTATCCATTAAAACTTCTAGCACTTCAGATACAATTTGTTTAAGTTTCATTCTCAAATGTTTTCTGCTTACTGGGAACACTTTAACAAAAGTCTAACTGTCTTAGAGCCAAATTGTAACCCATGACACAGGAGGATAATGGGACATAGGATGAAGTACTCCACCCCATTCCATACTGAACATGAAATTGGATCAAAGAGAGTGCATAAGTGCCAAAAAATGGCAATTAGGCATCTGCATAACTGCTATCTGGGTGCAAACATAGAAATAAGAAGCTCCTCGTTTCTTACCAAGGGCTTAATAGCAAATTTCAGTAAAATAACAATCAGCTTATTCTGATGCTACTAGAATTGACTTTTTCTGTAAAAAAAAAAAAAAGCAAAGCAGAGTACATAGGAATAATCAAATTGTTACCTTTCACAGTATGGAATATTATTAAGATGTAATTAGAGCTGTTAAAATAAATAAGCAAAATACTTTGTGTGAGGCAGCAGATATGAGGGTTTTGTTGTGGTTGACCTGTTTATTTTTAGTTCCTTTATTTATGCCTCTGTTGAGTATTTGAGAGGGATACCCATGTGCCTCAAGCGCAGCATACGCTTAGCTACCTTCCATTCCACTTGTTCATCCCATAGGTCTTCTGCAGGGGAGCCTTTCTAAAGGGCACAAGTCCCTAAGGAGTGATTCTTTGCCAGGTTGCTGTGACACCTTCAGGTGCCACAACATTCTTTTAGATGTGCTGCATACTATTTGTACTGTTGGATATTGTGACACAACCTAACTTTTGAGGCCAGCCGTAGCACTTCTCTTCCCCCCAGAACAGTTCCATTTGTCCCACTTTGCTCTCCAGGCTCCCCGTAACATCCTACCTCTCACCTGCTATCCCCTGATGTAATTACATGGGGGAGGCTTTGGTCCCTGTGGCTCCCTAGCCCCTGAACTCCATCCACAAGGCTGGTCCACCCAACTCATTCCTCAGGGAATCTCCCTGGCTGTGGCTCCACAGGGTATGTTTCTCCTTTAAGACAACCCTCAGGGTTTCTCTACTTTTCAAGCAATCAGGGTTGTACAGATCCTAGACATGGACCCTTGGCTTTAACTGTAGCTTCCAGCTGTCCCCATAGCCAACCCCATGCCTTGCATATGTCACTTGGTTACAATTCCATGCCCCCCCTCCCCCCCAGCCCAACCAATAGGGCCTTCAGGCCTTAAACCCTTGTTCAGGCTCTAGCCTTCCTAGATGTGGTCCTTTTGCTCTAGTTGAAACCCTCAGCCCTAGCCCACTGACCCATACCTCAGCTGCTCAGTCTCAATTCCTCATGCCCCTGCCTAGAGCAGGTCTCAACACAGAGCATCTTAGGCACTTTGCTGCCTGCCCTACAAACTATAGTCTGGTCTTCTAGTCACAGATAAGCTCCAAAGCAAAAGCAATAACACAAAGCATAAGCCACTTGGTTTGAACTCAGACACATAAACCCTGCCTTGGGTATCTAGTTGCTGCCTCACACCTACCCTAAAGAGTTGGTTTGTTCCCCTAATCTCCAAGGAATCTCCCTTGTTTTCTAGCCACCAGTTTTGTCCACCACTCCTCACCCTGCATAGACTACCAGCCTAAGCCCAGAAGCTGAGTTTAGCCACATCCCCCAGTCATGTGACCACAGCATTTGGAAATGGATCCAGGGGTTTCTACTCAGCCCAATGATCAGCTTGTTTCCTCTGCCCTGCAGTCCTCCTCAGCTGTTCAGCAGTCTGAGGACTTCAGGGTTCGGGTTTCTGTTGTTGCTGTTTAATGCAGAGATCTCCCCACATAGTCCTAGTCTCCTGAATACCCTGCTGTTCCTTCCTGCTCCCCCTTCCTCTGGTGCTAACAGGGTTGGGTTTCCCTGTTACAGGTATGCAAATACCTACACATGCTTCACAAATGTAACCCGGGTGGTACTCCAAGAGGTACCCCTCTCTCCAATTGAAGGGATTAAAGCAGGTGCACAAGTGCTGTGGGAGGTGTAGGAACTCTCTTTCCCATATAGAACAGAGCCAGACCACCAATGGGGACTTAACCATATACCTTTTAATGAAAGAACAGTACTGGAACCATAACAGGGATAAACCAGGGGGTATAGGGGACACTTCAATGCCCCAATGGGGCAGTATTCAACAAAGGTTAGATACTTACAATCATTGACAGAAGACAGGGTTAATAAAATATAAAACATGAACAGCAGAGCAAACAATACTGGTTGGTGAAATATAAAAAGGCACAAAATACAAAGTGTCAAATGACAAGGAAATATAAGGCCTAGGTACCTGGAGCGGGAGAAAGGGGGAAAACACAATGGCTCCTTTCCACTGCAAGAAGATTTTCTCCTTGTTAGCTCACTCACCCCAAGTCACACCAGCTGGGACTTGAATCTCGCACGTGGTAGGTAGAAACACTGCCACACAGCCAACACTGGTGGCACTGCTCTAAGCTGCTAGGGATCTTGACCTTCCCAGAGCCCCAGCCTCACGTCGAGCTGCCTGACCTCTTATTGGAGGAGCTGGAAGCAGAGCTGGAAACCTCTCAGGTCGCTGCTCAGATCCTTGCTGGAACAGGGGGGGCCTCTGCTGCTGGCTGCAGCCTCTCATTAGGGGGTCCTGGAGCCCAGCAGGGAGCCTCTCCTGCCAGCCGCATGCCGCGCTGCTGAGGGTCCAACTGCTGCTTACAGGTCCCACTCCTTCAGGTGCTTCTGGGGCAACTGCTTCTGCCCCACTGGCCCAGCTCTTGCCAGCTCTTTGAAACTCCTTCCTTGTGGTCCCTCACTGGTCTCTCCTGAGTCAGCCACGCTGCCCCTTTTATCCCCCTCCTGGTGACCCAAGGGGCCAATCAGGGGACATGGAGGGTGAGTCTCTGGGGCCTGATTGGTGAGGAAAAGGAATCCCAAGTCCTCCAATCATCTTTTGCCCTTTCAAAACCCCTGGGCTGTGTCACTGCCAGCTAGCCCATCGCACAAGGTAAATGCAGAGATTTCAAATAGGAATCCATAGAGTCAAAAACATTCTGATCTGTTATGGTCTTTCCGGATTTCTTTGCAACAGAAGAATTGCTCTATTGCTTTTCCATTGTCAAGAAACAAGTAAAAACTAAATGCTGGCATTGTCTGAGGACTGCCTGGAGCCTAACAAGGTTGAGAACCACTGCCCTGAGGGTAATGTGTCATGAGAACAAGTCCCAAACCCTGACTTCTTCTGCATCTGCCAAGGCAGAAATAACCTGTCATCAGCCAAGGTCCAACAGAAAAATTAATAAGAAAATAATTCTGGACTTCTCACTAGATAGATACTGTCAGATAATTTTATGCAAACTAGAGATTGCTCTGGGCAAGGACTGAAGTTCCCACTTTGAACAGACCAAATGAAGCAAGGAAAATGAGGCATAATTGTGAGGAACTCTGGGTTCAAATGGTTGTGAGAGAGGAGCACTCTCTACATCCCCAGAAAGTAATTTTCTGAATCGGATTCTGTCACAGAAGCCCTGGGGCAATGTCTCCTGGTAACATATGCAGAAGCAGCCTCCTGAAAGTGTATTTAATTTATTTACCTTCTAAAGAAAAGTGTCACTGCATTGGATTGCATGGCTGGTCTGGATGATTAGGTAGGGTAGTTGGCAGTTTAAAAAAAAAAGCTATAAAGCCAAATGAAGTACTTAAATGGAAAAAAAATCCTTCATATATTATGATCAGCATCTCTTCCTTTACTTTTTTTCCGCTAATATAACTTGCTTCCTTCCTTTGATGGATTTTCGATATCAGTCTTTAGCAATTTCCCCTCAATCTGCTTTTACCAATCTGTAGCTGAGTGACTGCAGTTTGCAATTTCAATGAAGGGACTCTATGGCTAGTATTCATCATTAATGGATCTAGATTGCTTTGGCACACAGTTTCTTACATCATTCCTGAAGTGAGTGAAGTTACTACAATTGTTTTGTTGAAACCTTGGGGTTCCTGGTCCTACAACCTGTATTAAAGCTGCAGTTGCATGTTCTTTCTACTCTGCTAGTGAGGTAGCTTATTAAATTGTAACTAAATTAATTTCACACCATTACTGTGCAGAAGCTGTCCTTTATTTCAATCAACCTTGCTGTTGCTATCTGTTGTACTGAAATCTGCAACTGAATTGGACTCTTATCCTGATCCTGTTGTGTGTATGTTCCTGGGCTTACTGTGTTACGCCTGTGTTCCAACATCTATGGACAAATTGGAGAGAGTCCAGCAGAGGGCAACAAAATGGTGAGGGGGTTGGAGGACATGACTTATGAGGAAAGACTGGGAGAACTGGGCTTATTTCATCTAGAGAAGAGGAGACTGAGAGTAGACTTACTAGCAGTCTTCAACTACCTGAATGGGGGTTCAAAAGAGGATGGAGCTAAGTTATTCTTGGTGGTGGCAGATGACAGAGCAAGGAGCAACGGTCTCAAGTTTCAGCAAGGAAAGTTTAGGTTAGATATTAGGAAGAATTTTCTCACTAGGAGGGTAGTAAAACACTGGAACAGGTTACCCAGAGAGATGGTAGAAGCTCCATCCTTGCGGGTTTTCAAAACCCGGCTAGCCAAAGCTTTGGCTGGGATGATATAGTGGGTCTGCTCCTGCTTTGAGCAGGGGGTTGGACTAGATGACCTCCTGAGGTCCCTTCTAACCCTAATTTTCTAAGATTCTTTGATTGAATGAATATCTCCCTGGATGGCTTTATGCCTACTTGAGTGTCTTGGGATTATTAAAATGGTTGGATCAGAGCCAGTGAGCAATAGTTCTCTGTCTTTTCCCACATGCCTTCTTTCTGGACCAGTTTATCACCTTTTCTCATGTTAACTTCAAAAGGATTATTTGTGTTAGTCAGTGGGCTGGCTTTGCATCTTTATTTTGCACATTGCTGTGGATGTATTTGTTTACAGTATCATCCATTAGTGTATCCTTATGCCAGTTACAATTTGGATGTCTTTATTTATCTCATGCATCTTTAAGGCCTGTTTTGTCTTTTCCCAGTTGTATCATTTCCTTGAAATTTTAGTTTACCTTATGCTAGTCTTTTCATTCTAATTCTGCAGGAACCTTCTGACTGTCACTTCATTGTTTTCATACATTTGTTTGTTCATATCAAGATTGTCCTGGGTATCTTGCTGAAGAGACAGTGAGACGAGTCTTCACTACAGAAAAGGGTCTTAAGAAAGGATGTAAATGAGGCAGGGACTCTTGTTTGGCACATGAGTTCTGGAGAGGCATTCTAGGTAGCCTGAGGTAGGATGGAAAAAGAGACACTGAAATAACTATGTGAAAAGGAGGCATAAAAGAATCAAACCTGGGGTCCTTGATGGAGCAAAGGGGGAAGAATACCAGGTGGTAGCTGAGTAATGTATAATATTGAATTTAAGGGCAAGAGGCAGAACCCTCTTCCCTTGAAAGTCAATGACAGTTTTTCCATTGCCTTGAGAAAAGCCAAGTTGTCATTCAAGAGGTTTGACTTTAATGCAGAGAAATTAAATGTGAAGAAATAGGATGTGCTGGAGACTTTTGCAGTGATATGGTCAGAGTGGTGGAATGAGAGATGATTTTTGAGACAGCATAATTTTGACTGGCTGCAGGAACAAGTGTTTGTCAGAGCTTCAATGTTCCTTTCTTTATTTTCTTAATCTCTGTTGGCCAGAGGTAATTTATCATCTCCTGTGATTCAAAATCTCCCTGCCAGGATATTTATTTATACCAAAAAAGCAATATAGTTTTTACATTTTTTTTAATTCTCAAAGTTTTCTTAAGAGGTATGGGATCAATTGTAAGAATTTCCTCTTGACTTTTCAAGCATGAATTTGAGTCATTCAGTCTGGCAGATCTTTCAGTGTCTTACACCCCAGTGTGAATGCTCTGCTGTTTTTTAACATTGTGGTTACATTTTTTTGTAGCAGCTTGAGTGTTTCATCTCGTCCATTGTCCAAACCTGCTGAATCTGAGCCAGTTCATTCCCAGCTGCTGGCTCTGAGAAGGGAGAACTTTTCTGTGGATTGGATATCACTGGGAGCTGGGACTTGTCACTGGCTGATTTGTATGACCCTGAGCAAGGCTGTGCTGCAGTTTTCCCATTTGTAAACTGGGGTTATAATAATTACCTTGATTTGTAGAGCCTTTTGAGTCCCATGGATGAAATACATGATGGGAGAAATCCAAAACACTGTTCCTTTTCATGGACTTGCATCTTTATCTGATCAACATATTCACATGTACATTTATTATTTTTAGCAGGGGTTTCTATCACTGGTAAAAGAACACAGAGCAGAATTCTGTTTCCTTTTGTGCTGTTTTTGGCACTTACGCTCAAATTGTGATTCTATTTCCCATGAAACATAAATGTGCACACATGGATTGAACGTGCACAGTAGGCTCTGCACTTGCTGGGCAGCCATATGGCTACATACACATACCTATCGTGGATGTACACATGTCTATGTCCCAAAAATGAAGCCGGACAGAAATCCTCCTTTCCAGACTGTGGAAGAATGGAAAATCCACTTATGGTGCTGAGCAGTTAGGGGACTTGCCCAGAAAGCCAGATACCTTGCTTCTAGGCCTCCCTCACCCACAGAGGGTTTGAATAATATTCAGCAGAGTACTCTAAGCACCACACCACAAGACAGACATTATCCACTTGCCCCTCTAGTGCTCTAGGAAGAGCACAAGCTAAAGTGTGTGTGATTTGGTGAGATGAATGCCAGCCTTAAAGGGAGTAGGCCTTGGCTTCTCACTGGGACCAGAAGTTTTCCTACTGGATTCCTCCATTTTACCTATTGACTAGTAAATGCAAGGTGCAGTAGCTCAGTTTCAACAGGAGCACTGGAGAGCTGTCTAGGTAATACCTTACCTGTGGCATGGTGGTTTGAGCATTGTGCTAGGAAGTCACAGATACAGATTCAAACCTTCTCCAGGCAAAGATGGCCTAGAACCTGAATGAATGCCTTAACCACTAAAAAAATTGGTTAGAGTTTTTTTCCAGGAGTTACATTCAGACATGGGCATACATAGTTGCACAGGTACCTGACCAATGGGTAGCATACTGAGCATGCTTAACCTCTGTACACATACTTCTACTGTCTCACAGCTGTTGAAGTTAGATTGCTACCTGTGGAAAAGGGTTAAAAATGCCATGTAGGCAGCTGGAACACTGCCATTTTGACATACAAAGGGAAACAGAATTCCACCGTAGGTGTATTTTCAATAATCTGGCCTTGTGGTACAGTACATACCATTGCTATTAAGTCTCGTTGGATTTGTTGGTCAAATTCTTGACAACTGCCCTTGTCATATCAATCCACTCTCATTCATGAAGGACTGCTTTTGACAAGGGGATTAGGAGATCTGACACTGAGTGTTTCTTATGATATGCGCCCCTTGTGACACAATATATTTTTAAATATTATGAGAACCATCTGCATTCTTCTTTGCTGTGGTCGTCTCAAAATAACTGTATTACTGCTGTTCTTCACTTTGGCTTTTATGAATGCAAATTTTAAACAAAAATCTCTTATGTACGTAAACTTTGGCTCTGGGGATATTGTCTAGCAGTTTCCCACTGTTAACAAGACAGGGTCAGCTCTACCAGCGTTAATGACATTGAACCCCTGGTATTGACAAGTCCCCAGATGACAATAGCATCCTAAAAGCTCTCCTCTAACCTGGCTCAGAGTAAGTCTAGTCAGTGTAGAATTAAATATAATTGTTGCAGTTGGAGACCCACTTGCACTATGGCTCCCAGCATAACACAGGTAGAGCTGAATTAGTGTTAAGAGTAAGAATCAAGGCCAAACCTGCTGTATTCCAGGGTTGTTTGCTGAACTATATCCAGGATGTTCTGCCTTCTTTGAAGATGTGTCTTCTCTTTGAAACAGTTTCAACATGGAAAGCACTTCACCATAGCAACACTGGAGCCAAAAAACAAGCAGAGATTAATTGTTTCAGAATAGAGGGAGTTTGGATGCTAATGCGGGAAAAAGTCTGACTTTTATAAGGCTCCAGAAAAGTGAAGAGTAAGTTAAAAAGTGAAACGGAAAGAGAAGATGGGATTTTAAGTCATGTGAGAATAAGGAGAGAGGAAATGTGGTAGGCAAGTAAAAGAGCTAAGGGAGACTAGTGAAGGGACAAAAAAGAACACAGTAATGGGAAAAAAAGATTTTGTTCCTCTTATTTACATACAATGTCATACTGTTGCTGCAGTAACTATGGCTATATATCTATCTTTGTTGTATATGCCATCTAAAGCATAACTACTCAATAGACTGGATAACAGTTCCCTGATCATTCATTTTACTGCCTATAACTATTTCACTAAGGCACACGTGAGCAAGAGGGATTATATATTTATATTACAGGGAGATCTTTGACATGCCAGTCATGCCCCTGACCTTGAAATGAAATATTTTTCCTTCTTTTATTTTCTATAAGATAGTTTTCTTGAAGAATATAGATTTGTTCTGTGTATCGAAGACTTGTACAGCATTTAGTTCAACATGGAGGTACAGGCAGTCATTGACTTACAACGTTTTGAGTTACAATGTTTCACACTTACAAGGTTTATAAATTGACACCCTGTTTCAACTTTACAATGCCAGTTTTGACTTTACAAAACTTGATCCAACGCGATGCCACGCCAGTGACATGTTCGCTGCATTGCTCATCTCCCTGGAGAGCATCTGTCCAAACTTTCTTGGACGCTTTCTTTAAGAAAGTAGACAAAACTCCAGAAAAACCTGCAGCCAAGACTCCTGAGAATACTCCGGCCAAGAACCCTTCAAAAAGTCCAACCAAGAGCCTTTCAAAAAGCCCAGCAAAGTCACCTTAAAGAAGTCCTTCCAAATCAATATGATTGCAATTTACAATATAAATACATTAATGTAGCTATATTACTCATCTATAATTGACAGAGTACAAAATTCTGGGGTATTTTGGGTGAAAACAGGGTATTGGGCCTTGGTTCAGGAACCAATTCCCCATTTATAACATTGTTTCTTATGAGAAAATTGGTTCCGAGTTACGATGTTTTGACTTAAGACGAGGTTTTCAGGAACCAATTGTGTCATAAGTCCGAGGACTGCCTCTATTATACGTCCAGCCTGTGGGCAGGATCCAGCCCCTGGTGCTGTTCACTCCAGCCCACTGGGCTACCAACAGACTAACAAAAGTTGGTGAGTGAGGTGAGGAGCTGAGCCTGCCACAGAATTAGGGGCCTCTAGACCCTATGGACATGGCTGGCAGTGGCAGGCTGGGCAAGAGAGTTGTGCAGATACAGCCCTTGCTCACTCTGTGGCCGCTTGGCCCTGCTGACACCAGACCTTGGCTGCTGCTCCCAGATCCTGACTGCTGCATCTGGACCCCTGCCACGGACCCAGACAGCTGCTGCTGGCCCTGCAGATTTGCCGTGGGAAGACCCTGCAACCCAGATCCAGCAAGGGTGAGTTTGACATACCTGGTTTAACATATTCTAGAGCCATTTCTGCAAATGCTTTCAATTTTAAACACAGTGTGTCTGATTTATTTTAGCCTTGCCACTTCCTTTTAATCTAATAGGTAGAACAAATGGAATATTTGGAAAATAGATTTACAGGTTCATTGGGCTTTGCTCAGTCCTGTATCCACAAGACATACATTTGGCAGCTGAATCCTGTATATACTTTCATTTTTCCTGGCAGTACTCTGTTCTTTTTTCTTTGTTTTTGATTTGTTTGCTGCCTAAAGAGGCACATCTAGATGGACATTACCCAGCAATCTTAAAACTAGAAATGATTTCCTCTATTTTAATTCATTTTCTGCATTCTTCATTAATCATAGTAAAAGTTAGTTCCAAACCTGAAGTTATTCCTTAGAGAAGATTTCATACCTAACTGCTTGTGTATGTGTGTTTCCTGAAAAAGAATGGCTTGAACCCCAACCTAGATTTGTCTCTCACTCCTGTGACTCTATGGAAATTAATGGAACAACACTGCTATAAAGCTGAACACAGCAAGAGCAGAACTACCCCCTTTGTATTTGAAGTTCTACCCAACATAGTACATTTTGCAAGCATATGTAATGTTTTCCACCCCATTCCTGACTTAGCTTATGGACTGTAAAACCAATACTCATAAAATATGATGTTTGATAGTCCAAGCAAGATATTTTTGTAATTCTGAAGGAGTGCAGACTTTATTAAGAAAGCAACTGGTTTCCTTTGTGTGGATGCGGTTTTATATATGGAAAAAATCGGAATTAGTCATTTGATAGTTGACTTTTGAATAGTCTTAGGTTGCAAGTAGTCATTTTTCCATTAAATATGTCATAGAGTTAAAAAAAATAAACCACAGCCTTCAGCCATACAGTCCAACAATAATTATTAAAGCCAGGAAAGGGACTCCTGGTGGGTCTTAATATTCCACGCCTGTTTGACTTCACAGATGCCTGCTGTTATGGACATCTCTCTGGTATCAGAAGCCATTCACTAAAAAGGCATTCTTAACATGTTTGGTTTTGCTTGAGGTTGCATAATTTTATACAGCCACCATCCAATCACTTAGGGCCTAATCCTGCACTTGCACAGTCAATGGGGGATTTGCCAACGTGAGGAAGATCAGGCCCTTACTTTCTGGTTGCTTCTAACTGCTGAATTCCAGCATGATTTCAGAAAGAGACATATTTAGAACACTTCTTCCTTTCATATATCTACCTTTTTGTGAGATATTCCCAAGACAGTGTAATACTGCTCAAGAGAAAAATGTAATAAAAGGAAAAAGCACTTATTTTGTATTTTTGATGGAAGCATCTCACAGAGCACATGTTCCTTGGTCTTCAGCTTCCAGCATGAAACAAACCTTCTTGAACACTTACACAGTTTGAGAAAGTCCCAATCAAGTAGTTCCCACCAATTTAATTCAAAGTTGCTGGGTATTTATTGTGTTTAAAAACTGGACTGGAAATCAACCTAAATATGGAGCCAGATGCCTAGCTTTGGACTGATATTTTTGAAAACCTTGGCCAGTGTGACCCCATATTTGTTTCACATCTTAGTGCACCCAAGATGTGGGTATGCTGGACAGTTAGCAGGCATGGTATTTAAACTATTCGTTTCTTCCCTCTCATATTATTATTTTGATACTGTATGTGCCCATCTGGCCTCCAAAACAAAGTAAGGATCTGGGTGGCCTATTGAGCGGTTCCTCCGGCCCCACTGCCAGGCTTTGATGGGGTCCCCTTGGCGGCCCTGCTTCAGAGTATCTCCGCCTCTTCTGCCGCCAACCTGTCTCCTGGACCCGGTACCTCGGAGTATCCGGGAAGATGACCCATCGTTTCCCCTGGGTCTACTATGGCCCCTTTCTCCGGGCTGTTGCTCCCTTCACACCTCCAAGTGTATCTTGCAGTGCTGCTCTACCTCGGCATTGCCTGAGGCATCTCGCTCCCGGCGTCCCTCAGTCCTTGAGGCTTGTGTAACTTTGCATAACAGTGGTTGGCAACAGTTGTCTTTTGTATGGTGTCGCTGCTGTGCACTGCAGCGAGGGGTCCGGGGCCTTAGGGGCCCGGCAGGCAGGTACTTGTGACGCTTGGAGTGGAATTAGGCATGGACGCTTATCGGTTGCAAAGCAAGATTGTTTACTTACGCCATCAAGGTGGTGAATGACGGAGGTCAGAGATACTTAGTTAGTTACAGCTTAGAGTTCATTAGGTCGGTCTGCAGATGTATATACAGGCCGGCGGTCGGCAGGTTACGGCTTATCGAGCATGCAGGGGAGGGTACGTCAGGGAGGTCGTGACGGGAAGACGTTGACAACTGATCAGATTGTCAAGTTACTCTTATACGTATGTTCAGAGGTCTCCGCTTTTGCGGAAGTGTAAGCGGGTTTTATTTGTGTAATAACCAATTGTTTTACACCACGTCATAAATTTAATTAGAATCGCCAATTATATAGCGGTTTTCGCTAGGGTTATTGCAGGGCTACTCCCTGTTTTCTTTGACCAATTATAATGATTTATGTAAAGCACAGAAGGCTAAAGTTTCATTTCTTGTTAATGACGCAGCCATAAATCTCTTTTGTTGGCATGCACAGTGAAGAAGGCTGTTACCGGCAAGGGCTTCTTTTTTTAACCCTTAGTTGACTTAGTGTGGAGTGAGAATGCTTTGAATGGTATCTCTTGCTAGTGGCATGGGCACTGCTTAATTGGGTTGTGACATATGGTAACCGCTATACCAATGTCAGGTTAACCAAACTCTTGTGGTGTGAAGTTTGATGACTGAAAAATGTGAAATTTAAGAGTAAATTTGTGGCAGCTAAAATTCTGGAAACATAAAGACTAGTATCATCTGTTTCAACCCACAGCACTTCTGGTAAAAACTTACAGTGATATCAAAATGTATCTTCAGCTATTACCAAAATCAATGGAGCTAGGGTGATTAATGCCAGCTAAGGATCAGGCCTGGCATTTTTAAATGCTATCATTGTGTAATTATCGAAAGAGAAAAATCATGGTTAAATCTTATGGATAACATGGTATGCTATGTTTTTAGTTATTACTTTTTTCTACCTGCACCATCATACTATAAAATCTTCCCCTATTGAAATGATAGCAGGATGGCTGTACAGAAAAGCTCTCCACTTTCTCTTCTTCATATTAACAATATAAATGCCAGCACTGAGAAATTTGGTACATATTGTGTAAGTAACCTTTGACAACTTACATTTGTTGAAAGATAAAATATTTGAACTTTGCAACTCAATGAGTTTATTCATGTTCATTTGCAAATAATATTTTCAACAAGTTCAAGAAGTCGATGAATATTAACTGACAGTCTCTGGGTTTTATACTGCTGCTTATTACTGTAGTATCTGAGAATTTTTCAGGTTATATGCGATTTATTCCCACTTCTTCTGGCTCTGTCACCACTTTTTGTGTTGGCTTCTCTTCACATAAAATAGGAATCACATACAATTTATTGTCTAACTCACAAGCCTGCCTTGCAATTTGGTTGCAGGTCCTAAAGGGGAGAATTGTACTTCCCTTTGTATATCTGAATGTCAGTTCTGTAGCCATGTACCTGGGTCATTTTGGCACTTCTGCACTGTGAATACATAAGCATGCATATGTAGACTGAGCAAGCACAGTAGGCTGCACACTATAGCATCCCTGAGTGTGTGTAAGACCAGGGCACACTACATTGCCAAGAGCTTAGGGAATATGACCAGCAAACAGCAGGAGATCCAGATTCTACATCCCCCTCAGTGAGGGGGGGATTGGAATCAGCATCTTGATGACTTCTCAACACAGGGCAGCCACCATGCCAAATGTTAGATATTAGCTTGTCCCCTTTTCACTTATCCTGCTTCACAGGTGTCCTGTTTTCTGATCAAGTGCCCTAATGACTCAGGCTAAGTACAGACAGTCAAAAGCCCAAAGCTGAATCAGTTCAATCTTTGCAGATTAGTCTAAACTGCTTAGATTGAACCAATAAGAAAGTGAACAGACCTTCACTTTTGATTCCAGAACTGCAGCCACATGCCTGCAGTGGCTCAGGGGAAAAGCTGCAGGGTACTAATAATCAATTAAAGAAGTGATCATCCCCGAAGTGCATGCAAATGAGAAGTGTGACATCTAGAGCTGAATGAGTAACTAATATTTTGCTTCGGTGGTTGAACAAAGAAATCTGAAAAATATCATTTGGGGTCAACTTGAAACAAAAGATGTTACGTTTTCTTGCCATAACAAAATCTCCCAATATTTTGAGTAGAATAAAACATGTTATTAGAGCCAACACAAAAGATTTTATCTTATTTTCAGGGGTTTCATTTTTGTACCTTTAAAATATTTCTAAGTCAGTTGAGCTAACCGTGGTTTGCAAACATTGTTTTGAAACAAAATTTTAAAATGCTGCAGAAAGACATTTTTTTTTAATTAAATTGATATTTTACAGTCTTTCTGGCTGAAACTATTTACCAAATTTGACCCAAGTTTGCAAATAGTTATGGTCACCCCCAAAAGTTTTTCAGAAAACAGGTTATTCATCCAAAGAATCTCCTGCAGCTCTAGTTCTATGCCTGGTCAGAATGTCATTTCAGTGTACAAACCATTGACCTACATCATGATAAACTGTGTTCCACTTTACTTGAATTGGGTTTAGTTCCTGGTAAAGTTCCTAACGGTAAAAAATAACTCCTATTGTGCATTGTTCCCAATAGAAGTTTTGGAAAACCTGTGCACTTTTTTTTTCTGGCAACCTTCTCTTTGAGGAATGTGATGCAGAGCACAGATAAAAAAGCATTAGCATCTGTTAAGATGTTTGGTATTGCTATGACTGCAGTTTAAGATGAATGGTAACCTGACTCAGTCCAAAGTTAACCAAAACGATATTCATTTTTATTTGATGGAGGTATGCTATGGAAGTACAAATTGCACCCTCTGATTGAAGGAGCACATGCAACGCTTGGTGCCATTTTTAATGCATGACTGTCTAATAAGCAAAACACTGATTATATGGGAGTTTCATGCCTAAAGATCATCATACCTTTGATCTGGGTCTAAGTAAATGCAAAAATTTTCTGCAAAACTTCATTCATTCACAGGATTTTTAAGGAACATTTGTGGGTCAGCTCAAGCTAGAACTGAAAAGAATACAGATGTTAATTCTTCAGTCAGAGCAAAAAATGCAACTTGTTAAATTAATGGTACTATTTCACTTGGCACCTAGGAAGTTTTCTCAACCAAGCAATGACCTGACCTGACCCCACTTAGCTTTAAAATCCATCAGGCTGTAGTTTGGAATTATTTTCTGTACATGAGGATTGCAAGTACCCTCACAAACTGCACAACACTTCCACTATAAAGAACAGTCCTCTAACAAAGACTGTATTGTTCTACCTGGCTTTTGTATAATTAAATTGTATGTGTCATTTTGCCTAGTTATCTCTAAAATGTTTTTATATAAAATGGCTACAGAACTGACCTCTGTGTGCTTTTTGGTCCCTTTGCTAAAGCGTATTTTAAATAAGCAATTCAGAGGTGTCACTACCTGCTGTAAAAACATAGAGAAATGTGCAGTCTTGGCCTTGAAAACCAACGAATGCTTATTTGTGATTTACTGGCTGAATTCAACAAAATAATCTTCCTGAGAATAGCCAGATGCTACTACTTGTATCCCCCTTTATTTAATTTTTAATAGTAGAATACGAATGCACCAAGAAATCCTCCAAGATGCTTTCTACAAATAACAGGTGTTGCTTTCTTTAAGCATGTCAGCTACAACGTCTTTTATCAGAATGCTGTCCCCATCTCTTTTGTAAAATGATCAGTCAGCTCATTAGCATTCAAAGCAGGGTGAATTCTCCTATCACTGATGTTCTCTATGGTCCAGGCAGATACTGAGTTGATACTTTGATAGATTGCAATCTCTGTTCAGCAGCTGACCCAGACATAACATCATCATTTCCTGATTATATTGATATGTGTTTCTATTATTTGCTTATTTTGCGCCTTGAGAAACAATTCCTTTTTGTTGTTAAACTGTAAACAGCATTGCAAGGCCTCATATTAAATCATAATTATTTACCATGCTGTTCACGCACCTTTGTCCCTGGGGAATGTGGTGACGTGAGTTTACAGGAAGATCGGGGTATTTCTCACCAACAGTTTCCTGTTATTGATATGCTTTTGTTTAGTTGTGATCTTTTTTTTACCCTTTCAGTTTCTCAGGGGAAAAATAAACAGGCGCATGACATTCATCACAGGCCGAGGGTATCGTATTGGGAGTTCTAAGAATACTTAGAATGTGAAGTATGTGAAGTGTTGAACGAGGGCTGGATATTTCACAAGCAGCAGTGGTGGGTTATTTTTTATTGTTATTTACTTTCTTATTCAATACACCTAACAATACTTTTTAAAATTCCTTTGTGATGGGATTCCTTTTTGGAAGCCAAAGGAGCTCAAGAAGTTATGCAGACAACCTTGAATCTTTTATATGTATGTATGTATGTATGTATGTATGTATGTATGTATGTATGTGTAAACTCCATACAACTATTTAAGCTTCCTTTTAAGAGCACACATACACATTTGGGTTTCACTTAACCCTTTTTAAGGAATTACTTTCAGGAGAGAAATACTGGCCTGTTGTTCTGGTACAGAAATATTTAAAGCTCTTTGATTAGACATCTCCTACCTCTGCCAACGCAGATGTAGAATTAACTAGCCACTGCTATTTGATAATTAAGACTGGTATGGCATATGGACAAACTGAGCAGTTACCTAGGTCAGCAGAATTGGAGAAACGGTGTTTGAAGAGATGACAAGTGATCAGTAACTTCTGACTGGTGAGCATGGTTAGGTAGCTAAATGTAGGTGAGACTGCAGCAAAGTTTATTTTGTCCAGGCTACAAAAATAGCTAGGGCTTCTTCTCTTGGTAGTACTTCCCTTTGAAAGGAATCATGGCTGAAAAGGACTAAAAAAATAATGGAAAGCCTGAGATTGAGAATGTGGGTGTTTTCTTCTGAGTCCCTGTAGAAATAAGATTGGCTTCTAACCTTCAATAGTAAGAACCTTGAAGGAAGAATTTGGGTGCTGAAATGGAGTTGCATCAAGACCCTGGGAAATGACTTTGTAAAAAACATATATGCATTTTTTCAGATACTGTCCTTATGAAGGTTGTACAAGACCAGTCCAAATGGACTCCACTGATACTGGTTAACTAGATGTAGGTGCCAATTTTTAAAAATCAATGGAAGTCTGAATTCAACCATACTAAAAAGTTTGACACAATTTCTCTCATAAAAATAGAGGTTAGGTAGAAATCTGGATCTTTAGTTTAAATGCTAGAAGGGAAGGAAGGAAGTGAGAATTGCATTCCTTCCAAAATGTTTTGGGCTTCTCTTTCTATTCTGGGCTTAATCTATGAGCTTGGTATTTGAGATAAGTCATCTGGACAGTGGAAGGGAAAAGTTCTATAGTTCCTCTGAATCATTTTAGAATGTTTTCCTTCTTGTTGTTGTTTTCTTCTTTGGATCCATGTTCTTTGCTAAAAAACATCAAGAAACATTTCCACAGACAGCGACACTAATGTCATCACAATATAATTTGTTGAATCTAATATCTTTGTCCATTTTGGTAATTTTGGGGTGGAATTCATTTTTTTTTCTATTCTTACACTTATGCCCAGCTAGCAATTCTACCACATCCACAATGTAAATGCACATAGACTGAGCATGGCCAGGCATGTACACAGCTCCATGTGTACATCTGTCATTGTAAACTGGTAGTAACTAATTCATTTCCTCCTTGGCTAGGGACAGGCATTTAAAAAGCCGGAGCTTGAATTGATTCAAACTTTGCAGATTAGTCTAACGTGACCTGACTGAACCTAAGACTGAACCTATTTGCAAGTAGATAGACATTCACTTTTAATTCATGAAATGCAGGCACATGCCTGCAGTAGCTCAGCCTAGAAGCTGGGGGGAGGGGTGCTAGAGTGAGCCCTCCCTTCCCTTCCACAATGCTGAGCTGGGGGGGAGGGGCATGGCAAGGCCGTGGCAGGATGCTATGATTAGGGAGGTGTTTAACCCTTTGTTCCAGTGAAATGGGACCTTTTTGCCTTTGTTCCAGTGAAATTGGAGACACACACACATAGACACCTCGCAGCATTAGCTAGCTTGGGGGTGGCGTGACCATGACCAGATGCCAACTGGGGTCTGTGCCACTATGGTCTGTGCTGTGGGGGGGAAGGGAGGGACCTCTGTTGGAGCAGTGAAGGAGAGGTGGAGCACAAGGGGAAGCCAGGCAGACATCACCTCCTTCTCAGCCAGTCACAGCTCTGGCTAAGGAGGAAAGGGGTGGTGCCAGCCCCGCTCTTCAGAGCAGACAGCCCTGCCCAGCCCAGCCCAGACCATCCTAGGGCTGAAAAGTATGCTGGGATGCTGAGGGACTTTGATTTAACTTAAACCTGGAAGGGGTCTGGGACAGAAATTCCATAAACTGATTTGACCCAGATCAGTTAAGTTTGATACTATATTCAACCAGGTTTATCTTAAACCAGTTTTGGGCCATTTTGAAACTGGTTTATGTGCACTGAACTTGTATTCTCTTACAGGTTTAAACCAGTTTCTGATCACTTAAAATGGTTTATTTATAACTTCTGTCCTTAGTCCTTAAGACAAATGCAGTTACTGAGTGAATTATCTTCCTGAAATAGCCTCCAAGTATCATTGTGGTACAGAGACATCAATTAGAATGGCAGCAGAATAATTTCTGATCTTTCTACAACATATTTTTTTAATTTAAATGTGATTATTTTAACATGGTAAAGATTTCCTTAGACGGACTCTTGATTATTTTGGACATGATATTCTATGGAGCTTTTTTCAGACATAGGTATCATAGCATTAAATGGAAATGCATTTTTCTTTGTGTGGGTGTTTAAAGCCATTATTGGATTACTTCTCCTGTTCATCCATCTGCTTGCTGCAGTTAGAAATAATGGCATAGAAGACAATATGGAAAGACCAAACATTTTTAAAAAGATGTTATCTAAAGTCTTGTGTTCAGAAACTCTGTCCACCTTCTAAAAGTTTCCAAATATTGGAAAACCCAAACTTATTTAATAGCTCCCAACAGCTCACAACAATTCCCCTCTTTCCAAGATCTAGGAATAGTTGATTTCGCCATCAACACCTCTACAGAATCATCAGTTATTCCAACCATTCACCTCACCTCAAAGATTGTAAGATATTTCAATAACATTCTCTGTGTTCCCCACACAGGCCTAATAGCTACAAATAAACCTTTGATTCCCAAGCTGAAAGCTGCAATTTAGTCTGTAGCCATAACCAGATCAATGCCTTCAGCTCACTGGCATATCTTTCTTGGGCCATTCCAAACTACTAAGCAGCTTCAAAAAGACACCATTTTAAATATAATCTATCTTCCAGAGTAATTCTGAACACAATGCATCTGCATCTATAAGGATTCTCAAGGGTTTGAGAATCCTGACCACCTGACCAGCCTTCAAAATCTGGGTTTTTAAAAGGAAGACAAATATTGAAACCAATCAGATACTGAGAGCTTTAATAGGCACTCAGTATCTCACAAGACCATGGTTGAACACATATTTTAACAAGAGATTTGCAGGACCTAAAGAAGCCCATGAAACTTTACTGGCTTATCTTCATATTATACTCTGGGTATGACCATAAACTACACTTGACTGGAGGGACTGGTGGCAATGTTGTGGGGTAGCTTCCTACTTGTGGTGGGGTAGCTTCCATAAAATACCACACTGTTGTAACCTGTAAAGTAAGCAGAGTATAAGGGGCCTCAGAACCCTAGTCCCCACTGCCTTGTGGGTATTCCTTGGTTGGAGTAAGGCTAAGGGGCATCACCCTGACAGAAACTCACCCTTGCTGAGGCATTAGGCAGTCAGCAACAGCTCTAATCTGTTGCTTTCTACTACTGTTGAGGCACTGAGGAACATCTGGACTCAGCCTGGCCTTTGGACTCTATCTCAATGGTCTAAAGAGGGGATGGTGAACTAGGGAAGCCTCCACTCCTTCATGCCCTTACCTAGGCACATGTGTCGAAGTTCTTGGTGTGATGGCTGCAGAATTCTGTAAGGGGCATAAGGAACGTGAGGCAGCTCCTCAGGCAGCTACCAAGACATCCAAGCAGCCCTATTCAGGTGTGGCCTATTTGCCTCTATTGAGGAAGGCCCTAGAAAAGGTGGGCCAAAAAGCTGTGCCCCAACCCCATCTACCCTGGCCAAAATGAAACAAAACACTTGCATGTTGCAAACTTGTAACAATCTGTGTTGCTCTCTCAGATTCACAGAAGTTTAAGGCTGGAAGGGACCTTGTGAGATCATTGGGTCCAACAGCCCCCCTGCTCTGGGCAGGAAAGACTGCTGGGGTCAAATAACTCCAGTAAGGTGTGCGCCCAGTCTCCTTTTGAAGATCTCCAGGGTAGGTACCTGCACCACTCCCACTGGGAGTCTATTCCAGAGTCTGGTCACATGAACCGTGAAGAAGTTTTTCCTTATATCCAGTCTGCAGCCTTCTTCTAGGAGTTTATGACTGCTGCTCCTGGTTTTCCCCTGGGCTCACTGGTGAATAGTTGTTTACCTAGCCCTGATGCTGACTCCTGATATATTTGTAAGCTGCCACCAAATCCCACCCCCCAAATTTTCTCTTTTCTAGGCTGAACAGTCCCATATCTGTCAGCCTTTCCTCGTATGGCTTGCTCTTCAGGCCTCTAACCACACGAGTGGCTCTTCTTTGGACTCTCTCAAGCTTCTCCACATCCTTCTTGAAATGCGGAGCCCAGAACTGGACACAGTACTCCAGTTGCAGCCTCACCAATGCTGAGTAGAGCATGAGAATAAATTCCTTAGTTTTGCTTGAGATGCACCGGTTGATGCACGCCAACGTATTGTTTGCTCTGCTAACTGTAGCATCACACTGGTGGCTCATATTCATTTTATGGTCAATTATAACCCCCAGATCCCTTTTAGATGTGGTGCTAGCTAGCATAGCACCACCAAGCCTGTAAGTTTGTTGCAAATTGTTTCTCCCCGGATGGAGCACTTCACACTTCTCAGTGTTGAACAGCATCCTGTTCTGGTCCACCCATCTAACTAATGTGTCTAGGTCCGCCTAGATTGTCAGCCTACCCTGATATGTGGCCACACTTCCACGCAGCTTAGTGTCATCAGCGAACTTTGCCAGTGCACTTTTCACCCCAACATCCAGATCATTGGTGAAAATGTTGAAAAGCACTGGTCCAAGTACTGAACCCTGAGGAACCCCACTGGCTACCTTCCACCAAGTCAACACAGATCCATCTATTACTTCTTTCTGGGTCTAACCCCGCAGCCAGTTTCCCACCCATCTGACCATTGAATTGTCCCAATAGTCCCCTAGTTTTACCTTGAGAGTCTCATGGGACATCAAGTCAAAGGCCTTCTTAAAGTCCAAGTAAATGATGTCAACCTCGTCTCCTTAATCCAGATGGTGAGTAGCCTGGTTGTAGAAGGAGATAAGGTTAATTAGACATGACCTACCTGCTACAAAACGACACTGGCTGTCATTCAGAATTTTGCCTTCTACTAGCTTATCGCAGATGGACTCCTTGAGAAATTTTTCGAGGATTTTTCCTGGGATTGAGGTCAAACTGATCAGCCTGTAGTTCCCTCTCAAATTGGGCTTCCTGGGTGGATTATTTGGGCATCTGCCTGGACCTCTTGCACATACAGTATAATCTGGATGATCAATGGTTGCCTATATACTCTCACTAGTTCCAAGTTTTACACAGTTATACCTTTATATACAAAAGGTTTAGAGGGCTCTATTTTAAGCCCTCTGCCATGCCAGCGTCATCAGAAAGCTATTTCTATTTAGTTAACATATAATGAATCATATCTAACAAGTGTGAAATCACATTTTTTTTGTTTATTCAAGAGGTGAATTGCTTAAAGGTTTAGGTCTCTGATTTATGGATTTCCAAACATTCTCATCTGATCCAGTGGTACACTTAATCATGCACTTAAAAGTAAGCATGAAAATATTCACATTAACTTCAATGGTATTATTCAGTGGTTAAAGTTAAGTCCATGCTTATGTGCTTCATAAAATGAGGCTAGAGTGCTGAATATGTTGCAGTTCTTAATACTTGAACTAGCATAGACAGTATACTATTTAAAGTATGAAAATTCACTAGCTTTTTCCCTACAATTATAAGTTTTGCTCTCCTTCAGCATTTTTCAGATATTGCAACAGTTTTGGCTCAGAGTAGCATGTTATTAAACTGTTCACCTCCTTGCAAAGCAAACAAATACAAAGAGAAACAGAAAACCCTTTATCTGTTGGTTATTATTATTTTTTCAAAAGTAAATAGTACCCATTGTTGTGATAGCCACAAATCACTCATGAGCATTATCAGCATGACATTCTGAATAAAGAGGGGAATAGTACACATCTCACTAAAAGAGTGTAAGTTAAAGCACAATTCACTATTTTACAAGTTAACTGAGTATTTTTATTTTATTTGCTCAATTTCAGTGTGTAAAGTTGTTAGTAAACCTAAAGCTGATTTAAAACCTGTATGAGACATGTATATTCCATGAATTACTCTTTGGATTCCAAGTAGTGGTATGAATTCAGTATGCCATGTTGGAGAAGATGTACTCTGGAGTCCACACTAGGTGCAAACGGAAGTGGAGCTCCCTGCTGTAACTCACTGCGCTTCGCAGGAAGAACTATGAGTCACAGTGATCCCCTGAACCAAACAGAAGTTTGCTGTTGGGTCCCAGGGGCTGGGGGATTCAGCTGCAATTTGGAGTGGCTATGAGCCTGCAGTCTTCCCTAGTCCCACTCCTCCCAGCCCCGACTCGGTCTTCAGAATGGGATGCGGGGAGGGAGCAGAGGGAGTTCAGTCTGGGTTTTTTCAGTCAGTGCCAGAGAGTGGGGTGGTGGGCTGAAGTCCCCGCAGATAGCAATGCGAGCAGGGCTCAGCTGCCTCAGCCCAGCCCTGTTCCTGGCACATGCAGACACATGTTAATAAAGGCACTCCATTTTGGAGCATCTTCATCTGAACCCTCATGCAGTGGATTCGGCTCTTTTAAAGCACTCTGCAGCCATGCACTTGTATTTGGTCATGGCTGTAGAGCACTTTCAGGGGCCAAATCAGGTGAAAACTGTCACTTCTGTCTGTGCCTACTGTCATAGCTCCTATGCTGATTGGATGCCAATGTTAAGAGAAAATGGCCTTATGACTAGGGACCTACTGAATTTGTGACTTTACCTGATTTTACAGATTCCACAAAATCCGGCACTGCCCGCAAATGTCTGCAAAATCCACAGAATCCACCAAATCTGCAGAGCCCCCCCCCCCCCCCCCCGAAAATAAAACTAGCTCCCCAGAGGGAGCCATCAGTTCTTTCCGCACTGCAGCAGCCCACTGGGGTGGGGAAGGAGGGGAGCTACCCACTCAAAGGGCTGCTGACAAGATGCCTCCCATCCCCCCTGCCCCTCACCACTAATTGGCTGCAAGCGCTGCCTGTCATGTGGCCCTGCCCCTCTACATCAATTGGCAAGGAGGGGCAGGGCTGCATGGTAGCCAGCCCATGCCGCCAATCAGCAGCAAGGGGTGGGGCCACCAGGGCCCCTCAGCCAATCAGAGGCATGGGGGCCCCTGCACTCCACCCATGAAATGGCTGCCTGGGGCCACGTTCTGCCTGCAAAACTGGGGGGTCAACCGCCACAAATTAGGTAGATCCCTACTAATGACCATTCAAAAGTATATTAAAAATACAAGGCTTGTAGGTCCCTCTTCTAGTCCTTGTTGGGTTAACTGCTTTTACACACATGACGTTCCATCCAATAAAATCCCCATTTCAGTGTAGGCTATGATAGCCTTGGTTGAAGGATCTGCAACAGTCCATGCCTCAAGAACACATCTACACTGCTCTTAGCAAAGAAGCAAACTACAGAGGCAGATAGCGGCAGAGCAGTATTCAAGTTCCTGCAACTGTCCTTTGAGCCCTCAGCAAATTCAGTCTCATCTCTGTCAAACCTATGCATCATGCAGGGACAGAAATGTAGGGAATAGTCCCTATAAAGCTCTCTGACACTAGCTGTAATCATTCTGAAGGACCAGCAAGCTCTGTGTCACCCCAGCAAAATTCTCCTTATCATATCCCAACATGCTTCCTAAGGTGGGGAGGGCAAGAGGTAAAGAGCCAGGTCTACAGGCCCTGGGACATTGGAGGCCAATCATTTTTGGCAGGCATGCGGCAAATTAACTCCATACCTTTCCCAAGTGTCACTCCAATTCCCTTACCCTATCCAATGTACTCTTCTTTCTGCTTCCTGCCATGTGCTCCCAGCCTGATCTGTTCAACTTTCTGCTTCCTGCCCTGTCTTCTATTATTTCCCTCTCTGGTTTGCCATGTGCCACACACAAAGACTATGCATATCACTTGTGGAAGGCATGCCACAAGTTGGCCGTCTCTGCCCTAGGATTATTCTGTATCAGTCAGAATCTTTAATTCCCTCCTTAATGCAGGTTTCCAGTTGGAGGATGCTGCCAGTATGAAGATGTGGTCCTGTGTTCCCTCAGTGTTGTTGTTTCTCCTCCCATGGCTGAGCCCAGAGTTGGGCTGAGCATATATCATGTATGGCTATATTTGCCAGGCCCCCATAGGTCTACCTAAGATGACCCTAGTGTTTTAACATACACTTGCACTTTTCACAATAGAGTATAGCACCACTGAAGTTTCAGGATAAATTTGAATAAGGTGAAAGGGATGAATAGAGGCACAGATTTAGGGAGTGGTCCATGAACAGGACAAGCATGTATGGAAGGAGAAAAGAATCAGGTATGGGAGATAGGCATAAAGTACAAAGGACAATGCAAAGAAATTTGGGGTCAGAGATAAGGACAGAGTAGGGATGGGCCACAAAAGCAAAGCTGGAGCCTGGACTTGCATGGCATATGGGGCTATTGCAGGAATTAGTGGATTTTGCTTTTTCATCCCCTAGAATTTAAAGTCTAGCTGTGGATGTGACTCCTGTAACTCAGGCTCTTCTCCAGAACTTGTAAATTTTCTGCAGGACTGAGTACTTACAGTTTTAATGCCAGATTTTCACAAGTTACAAGGTAGAGTCTTTTCAGAAATGATGTATCAGCATAGTAAACCAAACAGTAAATAAGAGTGGTGAGTATGAGTAGGTTTGTTGTTAGATTTACACCGGGTGATTTAGTCTAAACATGGATTCTTAATATACTTTATTATTAAGAGACTGTTCCTCAAATATAAGCTCTGACAGAGTAATTTATTCAAAACAAAAAGGCAGAACTGTGTAGCTGATGAAGACATTTAAAAGAGTTAAGCATATAAATCAAAAAGAAAAATATTTACCTTTCAAGAGGGCAAGATGGTGAAGACAGAGATTCTGGAGAACGTTTCAGTTATAACTAGGAAACTTGGCACTGATATTTTTCCAGGGGCTCAGTCTTGAAGTCCTTTCTCATACAAAAGTCCTGTTCCCTTCCATGAAAATGTAATCGAATATGTCCTGTAAGAATAGGGCTATCAGCCCTTGAAGAGTGAAATTCTTACACTAAACACTTAGGTCTAAGTTTTCAGAAATGACTAATTGTTTTAAGTAGCTCCACTTTGGGTCCCCAATTTTGGGTCCCAATTTTACAAAAATGCCCTCTGAAAATTAGACTCCTTTAAGAAGTCTCAAAGTAGGTACCCAGAACTAAGCCTGCTCTAAAAATACAGGCCTTAATATTTAGCCCAGGAGAATAAATAAAATATACTGGAGAAATGCAGTTATGTTTTGTCAGAGTCCTGGCCCCACATTGCTGATTAGCCCATCTAGCACATGCCTTTGCTACTGAAGAACTGTCCCCTGCATCATAGTCTGCCATGATTTGTCCAGTTGAATTCAAACACCAAGGAATGTTGGTTCTACCTTCTCCTGTTGGCAAGTATATGGGTGTATGGGTTTCTGTAAACAACAAATACCAGGCTTTTTTTAGAATGAAGGGAAACAGTGTAGCCTGTGGGATCATGTACTGGAGCATTACTCATTTGCCTTGGTTCTGCACCGGGATCTGCCACTAGCTTGCTGCATGACCTTGATCAAATCATGCAAACTTCTTGAGACTCAGTTTCCCTAACATCAAACCGGATATATAAACTGCTTTAAAACTCATGAATAAAAAAAATATATAATTATTACATATTATTACATATAGATTTTGTTTTCCATTTTATACAACTGCATATTTACTGCAGGTTTAAATGACTCTTACTCTCAAATAGTCTTATTAAATCTCTGGTTTTCTTTTTGATCTTTTGCCTCATTGGACATTTTGACAAGGAAAAATAGAACCATAATAGCAAAACAGTCCGTTCTTAAACTTAATTAAAGAAAATAAATTGTGCATTGCTATAGTGTGACTGTGAGAGAGGAGATATAAAAAGTAATAAGGTAAGGAACAAGATACAGTTGTATCTAACATAAACTGAGGAAAATGAATCTAGCTTCTGGCTGCTTAAGTAATTTTAATTACATCTTGGAAAAATACTTGTGGTGAGAGGAGAAAAGACAAGATCTTTTTATTACATGAATTAGAAAAAGATACTGGCAAGAAGAATCAAATTAGTGTAACGGAGCAACAATATTTATCTTTAAAACAGTAAAGGCAAAAAGGGAAAACCTAATAAGGCTTCAAGGCACCATTGTAATATAAATAGGGGTCTACTTATCTCGCAGTGAAACAACAATGGCTGTGGCATGAAGAGCCAATTTCATAGGCATTTTCTGGTGGGCTCCACCCCTGATTGGCAGAGAGGCATATACCATATCATTTAATAGAAAATTCCATAGAAAGTAAATTATATCATATAATTTATCATATTATTATAAATCTAAATATTCAATTTAAATCTAAATGTGAATATATTATAAATATAAATGTATATACAATATGAATTGTAACTTACATCATCATAATTTATTATATGTAGTGTTCTACAAAAAGCTTAGAAATGCTAATTAATGCTCACCTTAACAGAAAATTTTTCACTTCACTGACTGACACCTTCACTTAGTCTACATGTCTTTTGCAGGCAGTAACTCTCAATCATGTGAACTATGGCTGCAGCGACTGTCGCATTGTCTTTGTATTGCGGAAAGCATCAGGACATTCTGAAACAGCGTATTATATGAATAATATATTGGGCAGGTTAGATTGATTTCATGGAACATCATGGCTATTGCAATATTTCCTGGTGATCCTAGGCAATGTTGTTTTTGTGGTTTCCATCAAAACTGTGAAACTGTGAATTAAGTAGACCCCTAAATATAAACAATAATAATATTTAACTCATGGTTTATACATTAAGATACATCATAAAATAATCTCAGAGGGGCAAGGATTTTTTGTGAAATCTCTTATTATAACAACTGTATAGTGGCCTCTCATATACTTCTTGGACCATCACAGCTACAACAATATTCAAATCTAATTATTCTGGTTCATTTTATGTGGAACTCTTCCCCTCTATTTATTTGGGCCATACCATGCATAATTATATTGCAATAAACTCACATAGATCTTACAGCGCATATTTACTTACATAGCTAAAATAAACAAGAAAATTAAATATAAAGACTTAATACCCCTGTCAATACATTTAACCATGTACTCAGCTGAATCAATGAAACAATTCACCTGACTGAATTAAGCCATGGGTGTAATATGATTTCCCTTTGTGCATCTAAATGTCAGCTTTCTAGATACATAAGTGGCACTTAGGCACAGGTAGCAATTCTGCTTCTTCTACAGTGTAAATATATAAGCGTGTGTGCATAGACTAGGTATGTGTAGTAGGGAACACACTGGCCAAGCACATAGATGGCAATGTGCACATGCATGCTTGGACATGTACCTACATCCAAAAATCTTCCAGAGCCCAATAGCCCTTTGGGCTAACATAATAAAGGCATATCAATTTCTGTAGCAAGCAGTACACCAAAAAGCAATCTAGCCAGCATCCCAGGCAGCTGTCTTGACTCACCACTCCAAATGTCTAGGTGCTCATTTGTAGCTGCAACAACTTCAGGGCTGGGGCTGTCTTTGGCATGAGTCCCAAAACAGGACTTGAACTGCAGTAAGATACCTTAACCCCTCTGCCACTGCACTGCAACCAGAGGAGTTACAGTTATGGTATCCATCAGCCCTGGTCAAGATCAGGGTCTCTTGTGGTTGACATGGTAAAAGCATACAGGAAGTCATGGTATTTGTCTCAAAGAATTCTCCCATTGTAATGGTAAGAAACAATAGGAGGGAAGAGGAGAGGGAGGAGACCAGTAAAGACAGTAAGATCATATAGTGGTGTAGTTAGCATATGCTTCCAACTTAATGGCTCTGAATTTTACTATGCAGTAAAGCAGTGGTAAAAAAAGTGTGCTATTATGCTAATACACAGTAGAATAGGCTACTGCACATTAAGTGTTACTTAAGAAATGTGTGCTTACATTACTGTGCATCAGGGCAGCCTAATGCACATTAATTTAGTACCTTAGGGTAGGGTGCCTATACAGGAGCGTGGAAGCTGCTCCAATACGCTGTAATTCCAGTGCACTGGAACAAACTCAATTAATCTAGTCTATGGGAGCATGGTAATTACTGCACTCCAGCAGCCTCCTGCATCTCATATATCAGCATCCCCATGTTTAAAAATGGCAGCAGGGGCACTTGACTAAAGCTCATTGAATGAGCTTTAGTTCAAGTGCCCCACCACCATTTTTAAGCATGGGGACACTGATACAGGATATGTGGCAGCAATTTAATTGGAGTGGCACTGCCCTCCCCCCACAAACAGGTGTAAAAGTGCCCTCACGTTGGAGGTACTAAATTTAATGCGCATCAGGAAAAGTGCATTAATGCGTGTGTAGATGTGCCCTGTGATTCAGAAAATTACACTCAGCACCCATCTAATGTTGTGGACTCTTTTGCATAATATAGTCCCAGCATAATAAGCCTGCTACAGTCACGTGTCGCGCCACTTAAATATCAGATCATGACCACTGCAAATCACAATAACACTGTTTCATCTAGCAAACCTATAAAATGCCTGAAGAAAGTGTTAGGCTTCACATTAAGTTCAACAATTTAGCAACTGTTTCTATAGAAGAAGGATGATCCAATATTTGCAGCACTGACTTAGGGCATGGGATACTGAGTTCAAGTCCTTTATGTCCCACAGAGTTTTCTGTGTGACTTGAGCAAGTCACCTGGCCTTTTAGTGCCTTTACTTCTGCCAGGACTATTGTACTGATAAATTTATTAAAAATTATGAGTTGGTCAGGTAATGACAAGAGGAGGGAATCTGTAACAGCTAGATTTCCCTACTGTTACTTTAAGAAGAATGTTATGTAAGTGTAAAGTATGCACTTCATGTTATTGACATGCTGGTGCCTACCAACTATATAGGAAACACACTCACGTGGGCATCTATTAAAAGGACTCCTATATTTTCAGAGTGCAAGGGTTACAGGTAGCTCATTTCTTTTTCCTGCGCAGGCTGGTTTGGCCAAATGAACTTGCAATGCTTCTGTCTCCTTCCTTGTTAAAGATGCTATTTATGGACCTTTTGGCTGCATTCCACCTGCAGGTCATATTGTTTACGCAGAATGAGGATATATTGTGCTTTTTTCTAAATAGAGAACACATTTTCAATTCATAAAAAATTCTTTTCCCAGCATAGCATTATGATCAGATCTTACTTCTCAGTCACAACTAGAAGGTGGCGGGGGCGGGAGGGGGAAGCAGGTAACCTAAAAGAAAGGGGATGGGTGAAAAACTGAACGTGCACAGTAAAAATATCAAAATACATGCCATAAGGAAAGATGCAACTAAGATGTGTTCAAATGAAGGGTATTTACCTTAATTAGCTATGACTAACCCAAGTTTATTTCTGAATTTCCAAGAACAACTTCTGCCCTGCTATTAAACATCATGTAAATGTCTTAACAGCTTCATGGTCCCTTAGCAATCAAGCTTCTATTGGCATTATTACTTTTTTTAGACTTCATAGAGGGCATGTTCATGATAAAGTCACAAGAGTTCTTTTCATTTATTTCATTGGAGCCAAGTTTGTGCCTAAAATCTTAATTTGACATTTCAAACTGTGAGCTTACATAATTTTGTGCAGAAGGGTAAATTATGCCCATTTTTGGAGCAGATAAATTACCAGATTTCTCAGGCTTTATTACAGTACTTTGCCAGTATGTGGTGGGAGATTTGGTAGCAGCCTGTTTGCATTAAGTGGAGAGCTAGGCTGGTGAATTTTGACAAGTTGAGTTTTACACTTCATTTTTCCTGGGAAATCTCTACACTAGAGTGCACCAATGTTAGGCTATACAGTGCATGTTTATTCTTTGTTAATACTGCTGAAGGAGTGGATTTTACTAATGTAAGCCTGTCGTGTCCAGGCCCTTAATGAACTAAAACACAATTACATGGAATAAAAAATGTTAAATGGTATAGAAAGAAAAACCTCATCTTCCACTGATTATTTCAGTCATCTCCCATTTTTTCTCACCAAATTTTCCATCTTGTGACTTTATAATCATGTTATAATGCAACAAAAAGTGCCATACAAATATGGCACAGATCACTTCCTTGTTCCATTTTAGCACCATGGTGGAGGCTACTACACCAGTATGTTATGTCACTGAAGCAAGAAAATGTAGCAATTTTGACATTAAAAACACGAGTGAACAGTGATAATTTAGTGCTTAGATTCTACTGTGATTAGCCCTATAGAAATGCACAAAACAGGAGACATTAACTGTGCAGTAGCCTAATAACACTGTGTAGCATTTTGCTGGGCAAAAACAATGCTAATACATTACTGCGCAGTAGTATTAGGCTACTGTGCAGTAAGCGTCACTAAAAACTCATGCTCTGGCACTTCTGAGTAGCAGTGCAAGTTAATGTGACTTGATTTATATTTGGTTAAAAAATATTTGTCCTGTGTAACGTAATGAAGGCCAGTATGATGTCAATAACCTATGTATACTTTTCTGAGTCTGATAATGTAGCAATTAGCCTCTTTGCATTAAGACTCTTAGCCCACCATGCCATGTTCTTCACTGAACTGAACAAAATAAGGCTTTGCTCTATTTTAATGTCAAGACCAACAACAGTTGCTTGCCCTCACAACTGGACAAAGTCTGAACAACCTTCTTCATCTATATGACTGGACACACAGAGCAGGCGGCATTTCTTAAGAGAAACTGACACAAATTGTGATAAATGTAGATGACTGTGTCGCTTGTAGTGCAGGAGCAAAGGGAACTATAAGCCTTTGACCCAGGACTGATCATCTGCCGATCTGAATTTGAATTTCAATGCCTCCTGCCTCCCCTCTTCATGTACCACATACTATTCTTAACCCACACTCCATCACCCTGCTTTTATTGAAAACCAAAGCCATAGAGCTGAACACTTCATGAATTTGAAAGACTCTGATAAAAACTGAAGCTTCCTACATATTTTGATACCTAAGCCATTTTTAAGTGTTTTGATTCATTGATGGGAAGCATGGGAGTGAAATCCTGTCACATGTTGGCACCTACAAGGAGGAGTATTGATAACAGTTTAAGTCTGCTGCCACACGTTACATATATTACACAATTAATTGATTAATTGTGCAATAAATTGAGACCAGCCACATGTGCAAAATAATCATCATGCCATAAAAATGTCCACCCAGCTATAAAAAGTGCCAACCAGCTACAAAGATAGTGCTTGAAAATGTGTATTGGTTCTATAGCTGGCTTCTATCCATCTTTAATTTGAACATGTGGCAGTGCCCTAACTGTAATGCAGACATCAGATAGATAGAATCAGAATTCATGGCAGAGGTGATGTTTTTTATTAGGCCGACCAGATAATTGCAAAATAAAATCTTCATTTGCAAGCTTTTGGGCACATTAACCCTTCCTCATGCATAGAAGAATCTTTCTCTCATGCAAAGATTGTAAAATTTCTCCTAGGTGGAAATGACAATTAGGCTCAGATAAAAGTCTATTTACCTTGATCTTGTCTTGATCTTGTCTGGTGTCAAGCAGGATGTTGAATTATGTACATAGACAACATTGAGGTAAATAGACTGTTCTGACTTTTATCTGAGCCTAATTTGCACCAAATGAACTATTCCAACCAGAAGATCTTACAACACCTTCAGCTCTCCAGTGAAATACGAATTTTCATTTCCACCTAGGAGAAATTTTACAATCTTTCCATTCTCCTATGCCAGAGGAAGGGTGAGCATGCCCAAAAGCTTGCAAATAAAGACTTTTTTTGCAAATATCTGGTTGGTCTAATAAAAGAGCAATATGACTACAACCTGTATCCCTGAGACATCAGATAAATAGCATCTAGAGAAGGAGCCCAGTCCTGCTCCCATTGGGCTCCTAGGAACATCAGGGAGAGGAGAGCACCTGCAGTGATGGATGATGGCAATATGTTTATACGAAGCCAAGGTCCTTCAGTGTCACTTGTGGGAGTGCAGTGAGCAGAATCTTTATAGAAGTACAGCATTCCCCAGTTCTCTTCTTTTTGATGCAGTGGCACACTCATACCTGAGTTGCCAGATGATGCTAAGAGCAGGAATCATCCTTTGTTATTTTTATCCTAAATGCAGGCAGTGAAATTATGACTGCCTATGTAAGGTCAATAAGGCTGGAAAGTAGGAGACAAGTAGGGAATGGCATGAGCTCTTTAAGCCTTCTCCCCACTCCTGGTGCACCCATATACACATTCCACATTCATTTTGTTTACATTTATCAGCATTGTTAACCCCTCACATGCAATAATCAGGGGATGCCAGAAATCATGAGATGAAATTATTGATGAGAATTTTCAAGATTAATTTTAAATCATGTAACAGCAGCCATTTAAGAAGGAAGGTATATAAATATATACAATATAGTAAAATAGCTGAGATCATTGGCAATGCATAAGGTGTGCACACAGGTGCATGTGCACCCCCTGAGATTGGCTAGCAGAAGTGGGGGAGCCAGGAGAAGCGCCAGCATACCACCCCCCCCTCCCCTGCCCGCCCTGACCGCTGGTCTTCTGGTTTCATCACTGGCTCAGCGATCAGCTGCTGGTTGGCGATCTGGTCCCCCCACCCCCAACTCAGGAGGCATCAGTCACCCATGGCTTAGATATATATAAGCTTGTTTATAATTTGATGTTTTACAGTAACTTATACCATAAAGTCCTTCTTTTGGTACCAATTTCTGACTATCCTTCTTAAATGTCACTTTCTCAACATTTGATTCAAATCAAACATTGTACTACTGCCCTAATACTATTGGTGAGCACTTAATTTCAGAATCATAGTCCTTGCTTTTCAGTAGGCCCACAAAACTGTATCACATTAGAAAGTCCAAAACTGTAAAGATAAATTTCCTAAACACCATATGTGAACCAAGAACTCAAATACTGCCAAGATAAGCAAGCATTCCTGACACTGGCAAACACGCTTGGGTTTCCTTTGCTTAAAAAACAAACAAAAAAACAAAAACAAAAAAACCCACAAATGCCTGAAATACCTCATATAAGAAAGAGTTATACAGGAGTTAAAGGGAAGTTGCATAGGAAGCAAAGAGAAGCCCAAAATAAAAAGCAGGAATAGAAAACTAAAAATAACAAACAGGAAAACATGACACAGCTGCAAGTGCTCTCTTGCATTAACATTGTACCTTTTTTTTTCAGGAACATACCAATATTGTGTTTGGATTTCAATAGCATTCCAGGCCATTATTTGTTCTTCAAAAATAGATATTTCTTTTGTGGGGAGGAGAAATATTTTCAAGTAATATTAATACAGCTGCCTTTGTCCTAATTTATTGAATAAAATGTTTGTGTCCTGTGGGTTTACAGAAGGCCTCTACAAATGGCATGATTTCAAAAATAAAAAGGAAATCAAAGTCTATTTGAATGATGCAGTTGGGATGAAATTGGGAATCTAAACAAAATTAAATGCTGCCTTTGAGAAATTTATTTATTATTCCAAACTTTCTAAGCAGGGTGAAGCCAGAAAATACATCTGAGCTGCAGTTACCAATTTGTTTGACAGGCTTAGTGTAGAACACGAAACTATCAAACTAATATAATTTTAAAAATCTCTTTCTTTATCTGGATAGTACTTACTGACTGCACTTATATATATTGTATAGCTTTCTGTGTGCTCTGAAATGCTTACAAATGAATTAACATTTCGATTATAGGTTTATGAAAAGGTTTATATTCTCACCATATTTCACTTTACATCCCTAAATGGCATGTGTGCACCTACATAACTGCAGTTTTTGGTGCTTTTGCAGAGTTTAGGATTCCGCTTTGCCACAGGATGAAATAGAATTGTGCTATGCATGTCCCTGCCAGAAGGGGAGCCCACCTGCTTTGGCTGCTAGCTTAAGGGTTAGGACACTAGCCCAGGGAGCAGGAGATCTAAATTCTAGGTCACACAGAGGGGGTTTAAACCTACACTGCCAGCAAGTGTCCTAACCACTAATGTTCCCACACACCCTTCTTCTTGAAGCTGGCCCTTTGGCCGCCCAAAAGAAGGAGTTCTGAGAGGCCAAAAGGAAGAGAACAAGCTAGAAGGTGTTTAATTCAGTGACAGGGATAATGCCCTGGATGGGAGGAATCCTTGGTTTCTTGCCTGGACCCTTGCTGCCAGTGAGATCCACTGCACTTCACTGCTCTCTGCTCCTTTATCTAGTGCATATTAAATGCAAAATGTAGTCAGCCAGGTGCAAGAGAAGGCTGTAGAGGGGCTAGTGCAATGCATAATCTGTGGCTTGGTTGTTAGTGCCCTTTGCAAGGAAGCAGGAAATGCAGATTCAAGCCCCTCTTAGTGAGGGGAGGGAAGGGGTCTAGAACCTTGTATATATGGAATAAGATGAAATATTGGCCTAGAACATGAGAGGGTAAGTCTTGAGTTCCTGTCTGGCTACAACTCTAGGATTTATGGTCAAACGTATGTTGCCACATACCTGCCTGGCATGTTTGCAGTCCTCTTGAGCATGCTCAGTGGGTACTTGCACAGACACAGCTGAATTGCAGACCATGTGTCAGTGCCAAAAACTGCAGTTAAGCAGATGTGTGCGTGTCCTGAGGTCTGACAAGTGAAATAGGATTTAACCCGTAGCATCGATTCTAGATGATGATCACAATAATGTGTGCACGGGAAAGGTCTTGGTCTCAGGTGCATTCAAGGCCAAAGTATTTCATCACAGTTCTAGCTCTCCCTGCAAGAAGTCTAGAGGCTGTTCCTTGAGTTTTTTACAGATGTTGCTTAAAAGAAAATATGGAGAGCTATTCTAGCATTCAGAGCTTTGATCTGCCTATTTTAGTGCCTGGTTAGAGACCCATATATACCCCTTCTGCAAAGCGTTCTTACATAACTGAGAAGAACAAAATATTCAGGTGGGATGTGCATAAAGTCTGTGGTAATCCAGAATACAGGCATACAATTATTGTTGCTTTTACAGTGTTAATGCCTATTTTAAGAGGAAAAACAAGTTGTGAGTATGAATATACAAGTATATGTTCTATGAGATAATGCTGTAGATATTATACTGTTTCAGTACATTAGCCTTTTATTGCCACAGAATCTTCTTGCCCTTAAGTTCACTTGGATAGTCATAAATCTAATGGAAATCACGTTATGGAGTGCCAAAATAGAAGCCAGCATGGAATCGATCAAACAACCAGATCCAACTGGTAAAATTCCTACTTTTTGCAGACACAACAAAAACAGGAAATATTTACCAACTTCACAGGTGTCAGGAAATACTTTCAAAACAGTGCTGAGACCTGAATAGCCCATAAAGATAGATGCACAGAGGTGCTAATAAATATATTTTCACTAAAAATATATACTTTGGCATGTTTGCCTTAATGTATGCTCTTCAGCAACCCATAAAGGTGTGTTTACACAGGGATTCTGATGCCAGGGGTTTAGATATTAGTTTGTGTCACAATACTGGTGTGAATAACTATATACGTTAGAGACAATTGTAAAAAGGTATCATTGAAGTTGTTTGTACCTATGGGCTAATTATGGACACTAAAAAACCCCGAGGCAGAAGCAGTTTAAATTTTGTGCTTTATAAGTGCCCTAGATTAGGTCAGGAGTGAACAGAGCAGGCGTTTGCCTTTGATGGGGGAAGTGCGCAGGATGCCTGCATTGGTTGAGGCCAACAGGTTGGGGGTGCTCCTGCATGCTTCCCAGCAGGCTTCTGGAGAATGCTGAGCCCCGCTGAGAAGCTGGTCACTTGTCATTGGCCAGCACAGCCCCTGTCCCCATCCCCACTTCCCTGTCAGTGGTGGTGGGAGGGAAAAAAGGGGGAACAGAGGCCCCCTCCCCAGCCCCCGGACTTCCCGGGGGCTTCCACTTCCCCTACTGCCCAGCTTGGCTGGCCAGCATGGCTCCTCTCCCCAGCCTCCCTCTCCCCCCCCACAAGTGGCCAGCTGTCAGCACTTGCAGGGGTGGAGAGGGGAGTGGAGGCCCCTGCCACACAGCCCCCCGCCCCAGCTGCACTAGCGTGGATCTGGAAGGGCAGGTCTGTGTGGTGGGAGCCTCCATTCCCCTCCCTCCCACCAATGGCAGAGGGGTGGGGTTGGGGGGAGGAGCTGAGGTGGCCAGTCAGGCAGTGGGGGGGGAGGGTGAAGCTGGGCTGGCTGGGGCCAGGGCCAGCCCCCCATTACCCAGCTGCAGCTGACAGCTGGCATGGCCCCCAGCCCCACCTCTGCCTGCAGCTGGCTCTGTGAGAGCCTGCTCAGCCAGAGCAGATGAGTGTGGCCAAGGCTAGTGAGGGGTGATTAGCAGGGGCCCACAAAGCAGCCTGGGATGCCAGGGGACTGCAATCTGACTTGCGTTGGGAGGGGATCTGGTACAGACGACTGATAGACCTAAATTGCTTAAGTCATATATTACATCCCTCCAAGTCTACCTTAGATCAGGTTCTTCCATTTTTAAACTGGCCTGTGTGCGCCAAACTTCTGTACTGTTACTAGTTTAGACTACTTTTCAGTCATTTATACCAGTTTATGTGAAATGTCTGTACCTGGCCTTAAAGTTGACAGAACAATTTGTTACGAAAGCTTGTCTATATTGGTAATGCACTTACTATATAATGTGTGTGTAGCAGATAGCATAGGTTTTAATAACATTCTAGCCATGTATTTTGAATATAAATGAATATGGAAGTAAAACATTTTAATTATTAGTTTGTACTATTATGGCAGGTTATAAGAGCCAACATTATACTTTATGTATTTTCAGGTTACCGTGTATTTGTAACATAACAATGTTTACAATAAGAATTTTTACGGTTTTATCACTTAAAATGTTTAACAACATTTTCCAATAACTATATCAGAAAATGATACTAAGAATCCTTGTTGGCTGATTGATTGGTAACTGTGGTAATCAAGGAGTAACATTATAAATTAGTGTTAATTCCTAGTGGCAAGTTCTTCCAAAATAGTATGAATATGTGAATACTGGTATCTGTAAGACATTTAAATTGGATGCAATTGAATAATAAAAATTAATGCAATGAAAAATTATGCCCATATCTTATATTTTAAGAAAGTCCTATCTACTGGATACAAAATATCATGGACTCAATATAGACATTGGATTTATGACACATTACAATCTGCCTGACATCTGATTCACAAGATACCTACCAGACCTGACATTTTACACTTTTCTTTTCCCCCTTCCTCCCCTACCTTCTTTTTCTGTCCTTTGTCTTCCTAATTTCCAGCCATTTACTTTTTCACATACAGCCTCTTTTCTACCTTGGAAAACTACTACAGTAGAGTCTTTGACTTTTTCCCCCCTTCCTTTTTCCCCCTCCCTTCCCTTATCTACCTTGTGTTTTCCTAATTTCCACCTATTTACATTCTCACTGACATCCTGTCACACTTTTAACTTCTTTTTTATTCTTTGGAGTCTCAGAACAGCAGACTCCCTATGCCTGAAGAAGCCTGATTGCACCCAAATGCTTGCAAATAACTTTATCCAACTACTCAGTTAGTCTAATAAAAGATATCACATCTACCCAAAGAACCTTGCCTGCTTATATTTTAAGAAAGTTAGTTATGACTGAATGTCTGCATCCAGGGAGGGGACATGCCAAGATGAAGAGAAAACTATTTAATATGCATAGAAATAAGAGAATTAGTAGCAGTTTATTACAGCTTTCACCAAAGCAGTATAATAAAATGAGCAACATTTATACAAATGTGTATAAAAGCACAGAGTAAGTTTATCCATTCTACCAGTTTACACAACATTAAAACAGAACATAGTGTTTAATGATAGAAAATAAAAAGTAAAATGAAGAAGTGAATGATAAAACAAATAATTCTATCTGATTTTGGCCTTTATTGTGCAAATAATGCAAATCCCTCCAAGGAGTATAAGACAGGCTCTAAAGTATTAAAAAGATGACAGATTGTTTTTTCTTCACTAGCCCAGTATTAGTATTTCCTATTCATGGAGATATCCATTTACCCCTTATTTCTTCAAAAAACAAACAAGACCACAAATAATGATTTAAGTCATCTATCTCATTCTTTCCACAAGAGCATATTCTGAATATGGAGTCTGATATCACTTGCCCATTACAACTGCTGATCTCATTACAGCGAATCACAATCTAGTAACGGCCTTCAATTGTTTAAAGTTTTGCATAGACAGGTAAGTTTCTGGACCAAAGGAGAGTTTTATTAATTTAAAAAGGGGGAATTCAAGACAGTCTTACTGGCAGCAGATCTGTCTGCATGCTGGCATCTTTAATGCTTCAATTTATGTCCTGTTTTAAATACAGGGAAAATATTGGTTCAGTGACTTAAAACATTTCCCAAGCCATTTGTCTGGAGGAGTATAAAGATGTTATTTAACCATCCAAACTTGGGCTCATTTGGCAAAGGAGGGGCTTCTAGAATGCAGTTATTGGGGTATCCGGTAGGTGTAAAAAGATCTAATTTTCATCCAGTAATTTAGAGTTCTTAACTGAGTTAAGGTGGTCACATTTATGAGTCCAAATTTAAGAGCACATGAGCCCTCCCATTGTAGAATTAGGTAGAGATAAAAGCCAACCTAAAAAAAGGTTATTTGAAATCTTTTCGGATTTTGCATGGGCCAGAGGATCAGCACCCCAGAGCTCTGCTTCATGCAATAAAATTGATTGTACCTTGGATTATAGATCTTTAGTACTTCCAGAACCACTCCCCTGTCTGTCTTTCCATAAAAAGGTAAAGCTCCATCTACAGCTTGTTTTCAATGTGCTAATTCCAGCTCAGGTTTTTGCTAAAGTAGATTCCAAGGTACTTAAAAGAGGATGCTACCTTTATCTTCTTTTTCTGTAAAAAAAATCTTGTTTCCTACTTTCATTTCCAAAAAGCAATACCTTGGTTCTAGCTATGTTGATTTTTAAGCTATTTGAGTTCAATACTGTTAAAAGGCATCTAATAATCTTTGGAGGCCTCTTTGGGTGCATATACATGAGTAGCAAGGCTGCTCCGACATGCAGTTAATTACAGTGTGTCAGAGCAGACTCGATTAACCGAGCCTGCTAGAGTGTGGTAATATCATTATTGTAATTACCATAATTGTTGTAATAATGTCATTACCATGCTCCTGCGATGCCAGCATCTCATGTATCAGCATCCCTGCACTGAAAAATGGTGGCAGGGACACTTTAACTAAAACTCAGTCAACAAACTTTAGTTAAATGCCTCCGCCACCATTTCTCACCACGGGGATGTTGATACATGAGACTTCTCCCAGAGCATGTATATAAACGCTCTTTAAGATTGTGACAGAATGAATGCATCATCTACATAAAGCAAGAGAGGGACAGGAACATTTCAAATTATGGGTGCATGGAATTAATTCCCTGTTAGCACATTTTAGATCATTCAAGAATTGAAAAGTAGCAGAACAAGCAAACATCCTTGCCATGTCCCTGTCTTAGTTGGGAATCTACTGGATTGGATAATGCACTGTCAATGTTGTGTTAAAATATTAAGTGATGTTTAATTGTAAGAGATCTTTGTCCATTGATGTTATTCCCAGTTTCTTCCATAGTTTTAATCTGTCTATGGAGTCAAAAGCTCCCTTGAGATTGATGAAGGCTACATACGGGTGATTTTGTCTTTTAAAAAATGTAGATGCCAAGTAATGCAGCACCAAGCAATGGTCTATGCAGGAAGAGTCTTCTCTAAAACCAGCCTGTTGTTCCCTCAAAATATTATTTTCAGAGATCCATGTCTGAAGGTGAAAAAGTAAATGTCTCCCAAGTATTTTGGCAGGAATACACATAATGCTAATGGGGTGGTAGGATGTGGGATCTCTCTTATCACCATTTTTAAAAATTGGGGCTATTGTATTTTCATTCCAATACTTTGGATAAATGCCTTCAAAAATAATTATATTAAAAAGTTTGGTCAGAATTAGGCACCACCAGTCAATGAATTCCTTGAGAATATCTCGGGGGGGGGGGGGGGGGGGGGGGGGCATCAGGTCCAGAGGCCTTTCCATTTCTCAGTAAGGATATCTATGATGTTACTTGAGCTTCAGAGGTAAGATCATAGAAATAAAGAAGGAATGGAGCTTAACAGGGATTTTACAAATACAAAGCAGAGAAAGAAACAAAAAATCTAGAACAAATGGATACATCTCAAGGACAGTACAGAAAAAGTTTGCTGCTTCAGGCACAGGTTTGGACTAGATGACCTCTGAAACAGTGGTTCTTAACCTGTGGGTCATGACCCAAAAGTGGGTCACAAGAATATTTGAAAGGGTTGTAATGTGAACAGTCACAGAAAAACTCGGGAAAGTGGTTTCCTCTTGCAGGCTGGCGGCCTTCCAGCCTGCAAGGAGTTGCTTGGAGCGATTGGAAGCAGGGGCACCACGTGCGTCTGTGCACACACATTGCAAGTCACCGGCATACAGCTAGGCAGGGTGGTGGGAGCAGCCCCAGCCACTGGATACAGGTAAGTCTATGGGGAGTTGGAGTTGGAGGGCTGGGGTTTGGGGACTGTCCAGGGGGCTGTGTGTGTGTGTGTGGCAGGGGTGTGTGGAGGAGATGGGGCAGGGGGGTGCCTGCCGGTGCTGGAGGAAGGTGTCCAGGCACTGGTTCAGGGGGAGGTGCCTGCTCCTCTAGTAGGGGAAGAGGGCAGGGGGACTCTTCAGGGATGTCAGGGAGCTGTGTGGCCAGGCTGGCAGCACCAGGGCCAGTGCCCATGCTCGCAGAGGTGGGGTTGCCAGGAAACAGTGCCTGGTGGGGGGAGCCATAGCCAGGCCACCTGGTGTGGTGTAGGAACCCCAGCCCAGAGTGATGGGTACCACAGGCCTCCTCTCCTCATCCCTCAAGCCCATGCTGGGGCTGGACTTGCTCTGCTTCTGCAGTGCATGAGCCAGAGCCACTGCAGCTGCCATGCTCCAGCCCAGGCAGAACAGGGGCAGCTGGGGGCTCCCTCCAGCAGGGCTGGGGTGGGCCAGGAGGTTGCGGGTCAGATTTGAGGGGCACAAGTAGGGCTGGTGGGGGCTATGAGTTGGGAGTAAGGGGTACTGGCAGGGCTAGGAAGCTGTGGGTCAGGAGTGAGGGGCACCATCAGAGCCAGATAGTTGCAGCTTGGTAGTGAGGGGCACCAGAAGGGCCAGGGGGTGCAAGTTAGGAATGAGGGGCACTGACAGGGCCAGGGGGCTGTGAGTCAGGAGTGAAGGGCACTGGCAGAGCCGAGTGGCTGCAAGTCATAGATTCATAGATTCATATAAGTTAGGGTTGGAAAGGACCTCAATAGCTCATCAAGTCTGACCCCCTGCATAGGCAGGAAAGAGTGCTGGGTCTAGATGACCCCAGCTAGATGCCTATCTAACCTCCTCTTGAAGACCCCCAGGGTAGGGGAGAGCACCACCTCCCTTGGGAGCCCATTCCAGACCTTGGCCACTCTAACTGTGAAGAAGTTCTTCCTAATGTCCCATCTAAATCTGCTCTCTGCTAGCTTGTGGCCATTATTTCTTGTAACCCCCGGGGCGCCTTGGTGAATAAAACCTCACCAATTCCCTTCTGTGCCCCCGTGATGAACTTAAGTCAAGAGTGAGGGGCACCAGCATTCTGCATTGTGCATATTGCATGGTGATGAATGTCACTTGGGAGTAATGGAGGGCCACATGTTGATATTGCTGTTAATGTTTTCCTGTTGAGATTGATTTCTGTCTTTAAAATTAAGACTGTTGAGATGCTTTAACTTGCAGTGTGTAATAAGTATTTTGGGGCCAAAATACTTGTGTACTTCCTACTTAAACCTTTTACTGGGTCAGTACTGGCCATCAATGTTTACAAATGGGTTCTAGTGCACAAAAGGTTGAGAACCACTGCTCTAGAGGTCCCTTCCAGCCCTACTTCTCTAGGATACTAAGTGCTGATCTGAAAAGGAAAAACTGAGCAGGAAGGGTAATGACAAATGTGAAGGCAGCAGGAGGAAAGGACAGAAAATAAATGAAGGGAAGTAAACTAACAAAAACTTATAATCAAGAAGGCAACACAATTATTCTAAATGATTAATGGAAAGTGAATTTTAATGTGATTTAATTTTACCTCTATTTCAACAGCACAGAAATAAAGTGAAAATGAAAAAAACAGAAAACCCTGAATTAGATCATTTTTAACATGCAGCTAACCAGCTTCTCTTTTATGAACAAAATATTTATTAACTGTTGTTTTAAGCATTTTAGAATAGTGTTAAACCTCAAACACTGTAAGTACCACATGGCAGGAAGTCAAAGCCAACATAAAATATGCTAGTTTGTACTATCCCAGCTTAGGCAGTGAGCATTTTATGAGACAAACAAATTAGGGATTTGGCAAACAATTCAAAATGAATCCAAATTGTGAGTGTTCTAACCTGCTAAGTTAACCTTAGTTTTGCTTTACTCCAGCAAGGTCTATACTTGTCTCCTGGCTTTCATTTTTTCATTGTTATTATGGGTAGTAGTGGTAAAAGTGCTATCTACTTCTCCAGTGTTAAGCAGCCCAATGGTAAAAATGCTACCTGGTTCATGAATCTGCACTAGTATCTGAATCAGGACTCATAGTAGAGATGATATTTTTTATTAGACCAAAAAGATTTTTGCAAAAAAAGTTCTTTAACCACAAGCTTTCGGGCACAAACACATCAGGCATTGGAGAAAAGATTGTAAAAGTTCTCCTGGGTAGAAATGAAAGTTCATATTTCACAGGATTTCACAGAGGAGTCAATAGATGGAAAACTCCTCTGGGCAGTCAGTTCATTGCTGGTATGGAGCCTCTCACCTCCTGTGAGGATCTGCGATGATGCAAATTACCTTGAAACAAAGGCAGGAGCAGGATCTCAGGTTTCAGGTGGTCATAGTTGCTTCCTACTTGGGAAAATATGAAGATTTCATTTCAAAAAATTAATTGCTGAATAACAAAAAAATGAATACAAAAAATAGTATCTGAATTGCTTTTTTACCAATCATTCTCCTTGATGGTCACAAAGATTGGAATTTTTTAGGTATAAAGGACAGTGTTTGCTCACTTCATAATGTTCCATTGGAACCTATTTTGGTTACTAATACTTTTTTTAAATTAGCTGACCCCTGTTTCCCTTGACGAGAGCTAGTGGGAAAAGTTAAAGAAATTTCATAAATTTGATGGGAAAACAGTAAATAATAGATGTTCTAAAAACATTTGGAATTGTTTGCATCCACTATTTTTTTTGCTAGATTTGAACCTTATTAAAGTTTAAATAATCTTTATGGATCTGGAACCAAATTTTTGTCCATTGTATGCCGGTAATTTGCTGTATGTATAGCAACACCTCTTATGCCAGTGTCTATTTTACAGTATGATTCAAGATGGACACAAAAGACAGTTATACTTTTTTTAATTATTGAACAATAATAAACATATACTTTAAAAAAACCCAACAGCTTATTAGATTTACATTCATGACACTGATGCAAATAAAAAAAAACATTTCATGTAAGTAAATACTAATATCTACGACATTCTTTAAATAACTTTTCCAGTCTACTAGAAGAAGGCAGGTATAAGCCTCTTCTCATTGAAGTCAAGGCAGAAATCACTATTGGCAGCAATACATATAGAATCATTTCAGTGGCATGTCAGTATTCCACAGCTATACAGCATTTTGCAGTGATATTGTCTGTACCACTATTGTTGTGACTGACACTTTTTCCATTAATACCTCCTTCTCAAACATAAAAATGCAGTCCCATCTAAGACATGGTATATGTCAACCTTGGATTTGCTTTTCATGGCACTGTAATGAGAGAGTACATTTTTTCATTTTAGTTTGTGGATGTTTTCTGCTACTAGTCTTTTTATGGCCTGGTTAAAGCTCACTATAGTCAGCAGAAACAATCAAACTGATTTTAATGGGCTTTGGGTACAGTGTTATACCTTAAGAACATTTGGGGGAGGGGGGTGTTCTTTAGCTGCATTCTTTTAAATGTGCTTTCATCTGATGCTGTATTGCTGCCAGTGTGATCTACTCCTTCTCTCAGTGAAGTTGATGACAGAACTCATATTGATTTAAACTGAAAGAGAATGAAGGCTGATGTATTTTATGAGCCTGGTCCTCAGACCATGTGAGCTCCATCTCAGTAACAATATATTTACTGTGTCTAGGGACCTGGCTTTTTAAAAATGTATTAATAAATCATAATGTCATTGACTTTTGCAAAGTGTCAGCTATATGCCAAATATAGACTAATTAGCCACTCCTACAATCTCCCATGAAGTAGTTCCATTATTTAAATGAGATCCCTGGCATGAATAGGGATGACTCATGTGAGTAAGGGGTTGAAGGTTGTGTACTAAGAAATGCTTGTAGATCAAAAAATAGATAAAAAATAGATAAATTTAAGTAATCCTAAATAGCTTCTTTAATTCCAGTTCCTTGTATAGAAACTTGTATTACTGATAAATGCTTATTTATGCTGATACTCCAATGCTCCTTCAAAGATATTGCCATCTATTGGACACAAAAGCCACTCTTATTTCAGAAATATTTCGTAATACTATGATTTTACACAGGCTCAGGTAAGATAAGCACATTGTAGAAGGCTATATGATAATGATTTCTGTCAAAGTAGAAATATGTTAACATCCTGTTAGTTGTCACAAAACTAAAAAAAACCAGAATATTCAAAATGAATGTTGATTTATCAAATTCACACCATTGTGCCCTTTATAATATTATTTTGCTGGTGTGAGTCAAGCACATCAATTTTTAGCTTTGGATTTTCAAGCTTTTGTTGAGTTGCATCGCTAGAACTTTGGCTCCACAACAGCAGGTTTTACACATCAAAAATCTCCATTGAGTTTAATGGGATTTTTCTACCAAGAGCCTGGAGGAAGGGCTCTTTAGCTACATATAAATGCAGGGATCTCGGCTTGGTTTTTCAATATTACTATACATTCAGCAATCCACAATATCTTTTAGTGTTCAAATACTTATCAAAACAAATATAAAAAATCATATACACTGTACAGTCTATTCATAAGTAAACATTTTTTCTGATGATGCATAGAATCACAACTGGTCTTCAGAGATTATAATTTCATATGCTCTAGATATACTGTCTTTTTAAATTGTGCTGTTGTATATTCAACCATCTCTGAGGAATGCATTCATCTGAGAGTCCTGTAAGTTGAGTAAATATCAGCGAGGGTTTAACCATTTCATTACTGGGGAGTCAATTCCTTTCTCCTTGACAAACTCCTCTTTGACAGCATTACCATCCCCTGATGCCATGTCATTATCTGAAAGTTAAAAAAGAAAGTTAATTTCATGTATATTGGTTGAATAAAATATTTTTATATAGCTATAACTGTAAGGTTGAAAACACTTCTGAATTTTTTTTGTTAATAATTCATCTTTCATTAGTTTATCTGTTTTCCTATAAAGTAATCTATTTGCACTGTTTTTCCAAAATTATGCCCTGGAAGGTATGTGGTGTAATAGTTTAAGCCCAGACAGAGTGTGAACAGATCTAAATTCAGTTTCCCATGGTAACTGTGTTCCTTTTCTTGATACTTCCATGATGATATTATGATGAAATTTGTTAAATACTGCTGATCCTCAATTTAAATACTAGTTAGACAATGTAAAAAAAATATCAGGAATGAATTCTTGGGCCCACTAAAGACACTGAAGGTGTGTCCAGACAAGCGTGGCCATGCAGTACGTGGCACTGCAAACACACTTGCAGTGCCACATCCCGCACAGTCCAGTGTTCTCCACGCTGCAAGGGCATGCTCTGCACTGTGTTTTTCCCACGGGTTTTTTTGACCCCTGGATAGCCAGGGGTCAAAAAAAACACAGAAAAAAGTGGAGCAATGAACACTTGGCCAGCGCACACTGCTGAAAAGCAGAGCCAGGTCACCTGGAGCTGTGCTTCGCTGCCAGCTAGGTTCCACATGGCAGAATCGCCACGGCTGCAGCCCCAGGATGCCCCCAGGACCCAAGGTAAGGCTTCTGGGGCCAGCACAGTGCTGGCCCCAGCCTCCCCTACCCCACCTGGGGCAACTTGCCACATGCCAAAGCACATGGCATGGGCGTTCCCCAGGGACAAGTAGGGGCGACACAAGGTGCACTGCTTCTACTTGTTCCCAGGGAACCAAACATCCATGCACACCCTGAGAGTTTTTCCATTCGCTTGTACAGAGTTAGGATTTTATCCCTTCATGCTTTGTATTTTATTCCTTTCCAACCACAGTATATTTGGCTTTCGATTTTTTTCTGCTGCATGATGTAAAGTACAGTGTTGCTGCCTTTGTGTATGCATTACTTTGCTCCTACCTTCTGGGCACGTCTACACGTATCGTTATGGCAACGTTGTTACTGTGCCATGATTTAGTACTTCCTTTTGGAGGTACTAAATCATGGTGCAGTAACAACCTGTGCTGCACCGTATGTGCTGCGCATGGTTATTTTTAGCAGCTACTTTGCCATAGTGAAGGACTATAAGGGGAGAGCATGTTGCTACAGTGACATAGCTGCTGGTCACATGTAGACACCAGTGGATGCTAGGTCACCATAGCATGTTGCTACAGTCATGTGCCATCACATGTAGATGCGCCCTCTGTGTAGACCCAACTAGTGTGAATAAACTGCTTGAGGATTTGGTTCACAATATGCTTGAAAAGAATCCAAAGCTTTGAGATTTGAATTGGTTCTGCTCACTTTTTTCTCTATAGTTACAAGCCTTTGCAATTCCATGTTTTGCATAGCCACTTTCCCAGCCATGCCAAAATGTCCAAAAATTGTAAAAACTCTGTAAAGATATGGCAGAAGCAGATTCAGCTATCTGTATAATCTTTAAATAGAATGAATGCCAGGGACCATAATATAATATTATTTTCACTTACAAGTTTCTCCTAATATTTCATGGTAGTTGGGCTATATGTTGTGTGATGATATGTGACTATGCTAATTCAATGTATAAAGCTGTTCACTGAAGAAATTAAAGCATGTGTAAAGTTGCTTCTGCCTTCATCAGAAAAATGGTGTTTTTATTACCACATTGGAGCTAATGCATGAGGTGACATTCTGTTTTTTCCCCATAATATGTGCTGGAGTTTATTGTGTTGCATTAATTTCATGTGTAGATGCACCCACTGGCAACAAAATGAGAGAGACCTTCCATCTTTTGGTCCCAACAGATGAGTGGCTAGAGCTATTGCCTACTACAGCTTCTATCAAAGGTTTTTTTCTGTAACTCCATGTATAACATCCTGACTATTACACCATTGGTCAGATATTTCCCAGACCCCTTCTCCAACATCCTTTTGAAGTTGGGCCACCAGTATACTCACTGGAAAATATAGATGGAGGCAATACCGTAGCAAGGGGGGGGGCAAGTGGGGCAACCACCCTGGGTGTCGAAGCAAAGGGGCGCCAACAGGTGCTGCCCAGTCAGGGCAGGGCATAGGATGGAGCCACAAGCAGCTTCTTTGGGGGTTGCAGGAATGGGGGGAGGATGGCTCCCGCCACTGCTTGCACTCCTGGGTATGGTATGGTACTGGATGGACGGCAGTAGAGGGGGGAAAGCTTCTGCTTCTAGAAGCAAGATCCTTGGCTAGAATGCAAGGCCTCCTCCCTTCCAAGCTAGCACCCACCACACTGAGCCACTTACATTCTAGCTTATTCTCTTCCCCCTGGCCCCAGGTATCTTTCACAAACCTCCCACTCAGAGCTCAGGAGGGACAGCTTCAAAAGGAGCACCAGAGAAGGATCTGGATAACGGCTGAGATGGTATGGTAATCCTCTGCTGGGAAGTCAAACCCCTTTAGGTGTAGGAGGCCTAGGAACTAGGTCCTCTAGCTTCTCAAAAGAGTATCCTAGTTACTCAGCTATTTGAGAATAAGATGTCTCTCCCTCCTTCCCCCCTTTTTCTGAACCTAATTTCCAGTAGTTGTGGGTTTTGGTCAACTACATTTTTGGCATTTGAGGCCACTAGATGTCCCAGGTTCCATTGTATATGCCCAGGTTGAGCATGCACATAGTTGTCTATGGGCACATCTACATGTTGCCCTATGGTGACATAGGGACAGGCTACGTTGCTGTACAGCATGCTATGGTGATGTAGCAATCACATGCGTCTACACGTGGTTGCCAGCTACATCACTAGCAACACACTCCCTGGGTATAGCATACTGCTCTGGTGACATAGTGGTGAAATTTACCCATGTGCCACATGCACAGCGCAGTAACCACTCATACTGTGCCATGTTTTAGTACTTCTGAAAGAAATTATAAAGCATGGTGCAGTAGCAACGTCACTGTACAGAGACGTGTAGACACGCCCTATGTGCACAGATTCATAGATCCAGGAATAGAATTCCTAGCTAAGTGTAATTCTGTTCCTGGATCTGTGAACCCATGCAAAAATGCCACATAAACACCCCAAAAATAGGACACTTGGATTACAAGAAAGGGAACAGAATGTCACCCATGGTAACTAATATGTGACATAACCTCAACACTGAACAAGGCAACTGTAGTTTTCACACATCTGGGTTTTTTTGTTTTCCAGATCCAACTCCTTCCTCAGGGTTTCTCTATACTATACAACTTCTGCCTTTATAGCTATACCAGAATATCTCTGTTGGTGGAGTCCTCTTCAAGAAGGCGTGATATATTATGACAGAATGGCTTGAGACAGTTACATCCACTCCCCAAGTGACATAAACCAAACCATCAGAAGTCCCATTGTGTCAGGATGGCTGCATCCCCACCAAGGATTTTGCTAACATTGCTATGTTGACCAAAGACATGAAAAAGTCACACAGAGCCACAATAGCTATGCTTGGCAAACCTTTGATCTTAGATGGCCCAAGATGTGCAAAATGATAAACTACCTTACTCACTCTAAGATTGTAATGCATGCTATTTACTATATATTACACCTATAGGGTGGATATACCCAGAGGAAATTCTTGGCAAATTTAATGAATGTTAATATGAGCCCTTAATAATAAACAAAAAAAAGTGTATGTACTATTACTTCTTTGTGTAGCTCCATCACTGTACATAAAACTCACAGAAAATGCAGTGTGCTGGTAGATCACATACATAGGAGTTTCCACTAAAATCAAATATCTCATCAAATCTTACCAGTGTATGAAATAATTTTTCGTCTGTTTGGAGGCTTTGAAGCAGAGAGTTGGAAAAATGGGAACTTCAAACATTTTCCAGTTACTCTGTCACAGATGCCAGACTGACAGTTGCAAGTTTTTCTGCATTCTATTCCGTAGGTACCGTATGGACATTCTGAAAGAAGACAAATTAGAAATGTATATACCGAATCCTGAGATGGGTAGGCCTGTTACTAGTATTTTTAATCTTATGGATGTTGTATTCTTAAAATAATTTTGTTTGGTATTGAAGCATTTTAAAATGACAAACTTTGCTTCAAATAGCTTACTGATTATATTCACTATTACATTACATAATGTACATGCATTATACATGTTACATCTTTCAAGAGTCATAATATGTGAAATAATCACTTAAAAAAAAAAAGTCTTCATCAAGGGGCTGAAAGAAGTCTCAAGAGGTCATCTAAGACAACCTCTGCTTAGCTCAGGATCTAACTATCCGAGACAAATTTTTGCCTAACTTGCACTTAAAGACTTGCAGTGATGGAAACTCCACTTCCTCTCTAGATAATCTGTTTCAGTTCTTAATCGCTCTCAGACTTAGAAAATTATTTCTGATGTCCAACCTAAAACTCACTTGCTACAATTTAAGGCCATTATTTCGTGTCCTGTCACCAGTGAATGTAGAGAACAATGAGTCTCCATCCTCTCTATCACAACTCTGGTTGTATTTGGGCAGTGTTAATAAATCTCCCTTATTTTCTAGTGCTATACATTATACTGCATAATGTATACAAGGCTTCAGAAAAGGATGCAGAACCACCGACATGGTGTTTGCAGCCCAGCAGCTTCAAGAACAATGTCAGGAACAGAACGTCAACATTCTCCGCATGTTCATTGACCTAATCAAAGCCTTCAACATGGTGAAACACGAAGCCCTCTGGGAAATCATGAAGAAGTACAGATGCCCCAGAAAATTCATCAATATGATTCAATAGTTCCAAAACAGCATGATGGCACACATCTTTGCAAATGGCGAATGACCTTTCCAGTCACAAATGGTGTCAAGCAGGGCTGTGTGCTTGCACCTACCCTCTTCAGCATGGTATTCTCTGCCATGCTGTTGGATGCCTTCCAAGACAATGACCTTGGTATGGGGATCAGGTACCATTTTGATGGAGTCATCTTCAACCTGCACAGGTTCTGAGCAAGCTCCAAAGTCTGGACAGCCACATTTTGCTACTTCCTCTTTGCTGATGACTGTGTATTATGCGCAGGCTCACAGACCAACATGCAATGGTCCATGGACCTATTCTTGTCAGCCTGTGACAACTTCAGACTCACTATTAACATGAAAAAGACCGAAGTGATATTTCAACCTGTGCCTGACACAACACTCCAGAAGCCACACGTATCAGTTACAGGCCCACAACTGTTGATGGTCGACAAGTTTGTCTATCTAGGCAGCATGCTCTCCTGTGCTGTCCACATCGATGATGAAGTCAACGCAAGACTAGAGAAAGCTAGCATGGCCTTTGGCAGACTCCATAAGTCAGTCTGGGACTGCAGAGGCATCAGAATGTCAATGAAACTGCAATGCCATCATTCTCCTGACCCTCCTTTCACCTTTCAAGAATGCCTGACACTCACCTGCCGAAGAAAATCTTCTACAGTGAACTGTAAAATGGAGTACACTCTTGCAGCGCACCAAAGAAGCAGTACAAGGACACCCTAAAGGTGTCCTTAAAGAGTTTCAGCATTGACCTGGAGCCATGAGAGCAAATCGCTCACAACCATCCATCCTGGAGGTCATCAATCCAGAACAGAGCACTGGCCTTCGAACAGCAATGCATGGCAGAAGCAATGAAGAAACACATGACCAGGAAAACAAAAACCTCTCATACTCAGTTCTCATCTCTTTCCTGCCCCTGCTGCAGCAGATTGTTCAAGGGTAAGATCAAGCTTGTGGGTTACATACCCACACGACCTAGCCTCTGCCCCATTCCCTTCTCTTTCCCTCTCTCTTTTCTCTCCTCTTTCCTTTTTTCCCCTTTTCTCCTTTCTCCTGCCCTGTTTCTTTCCCATTTCTTTTCTATTTCCTCTCTTCTTCCCCCCCCTCCCCCCCTCCCCGCACCCACTGGATGCAATCATCTTTGCCTGTGAAGGATGAACAAGAAGAACATTATACTTGTAGTCTTTTCTTGCATTAAAAGCAATATAAATGTTAAGTGTAAGTGTTCAATTACAGGGGGGCTAAAGTTAAAAATAAAGGTATTATCTGATATTTAAAATAACTGATCTTGCACAACAAGAAACAAGAAATATTCAGTTTCTTGAATATTTCTTGAATAGTCCAGGCTCCACAATGCCTTACATGGTTTGTCATAATGTATATAGCCCATGCCAAGGCTGTATTACAGCCAACTCCACTGAAGCTGCCACATCCTGCCCTAAGGAGCTATCCAGGGTGGTAAACTGCCTCCTCAGTCCTGGAAGCCTAGAGGCCATAGGAGAACCCAGCACCCGGCACTCCAGAGAACTACAACTATACTGCTGAAAAGATTACACACATTCTGTAACAGCCTGGATCTGCTCCTCCCAAACCAGCCAACAACAAGCCCACCTGCATTCTCAGGGTGTTTGCTTCTAAAAAGGTAGTGAACAACCCAAGGTTGGGAACCCAATGTGGATATATCAGTTCTGGACAACTACTGTCCAGTTCAAAACTTTTGTTTTCTAAGCAATCTAACAGAGATTAGACAATCTAACAGCAAAGGCTAGGTATGAGCTTATATAGTCACTGTGTCAGGTTCAAATCTTGGTCCTTATCTTCACAGAGCTTTGCAACCTAGATCCAGCATAGATAAAAGCTCACCTTCTTCCACTTCCAGGGGAAGACTGTGTTTGACAACTCTCTACCTCAGCACATTGGGTTTTTTGCTTTAAAGGAAAAAATCATTCATACATGAAAGAGTACAAGGAATGGAGCTTTCCCAGAAGCCAGCCCTAGATGATAGAACAAATTTCCCTAGGAGTGAAGTGTCAGACCTCGCCACTCCAAGTACAGAGACCTACAGGTGCCTTTTCTAGCATACCAGTTTTCACATTAAAAAAACCCAAACAAACTACCAAACCAAACCATTTTCCTGCACACATGATATTCATTTAAGAGGATGAGAGAAAGTTCTAACCACATGTGACAGATCCTGCCACCTTGCTTAATAGACTACTGGCAGGTGCCAAGTCATTGTGGTGAGGAGACTGGCACGAGAATCTTTCTAGAACAAAATGGAAATAGAATTTAGGCATAACAACACACATGTCTATCTGGGACTAATCTACAATTTTAGGTTTTTTGTCCAGGTTCTAAGGGACTCAAAAATTTGAGTCACATTTTCTGCTCAGCTTCTTTGTACAGTAAGAGCCTGATTCTGAGGTGACTGGAGTTACTTGCAGAACTCCCGTTGACTTCAGCAAAAGCTGAGTCATAACAAAAAAAACAGAACAAAATTCAAAGGATACATGCCTAGTAAAAGTGCAAATATCTAGGTCCGGGCATCTGAAATCTATTTTGATATTAAAGCAGTAATATTGTTCACTGATTTAATTCTTTTTATACAAGGAATGAAAAGAACTTTACAAAGATTAATTTGCACAGAAATGCTGTGAAGTAAGTACTGTGCATAGTTTGCCTACTTCAAACTAATAAGCTAAGGTATAGAGATATTAAGTCCTAGTTCAAGATTTCATTGTATGACAGAGATTCGTTTGTCAGCATTGCTTTTTGTCCATATATAAATGTACAGTAACAAAGAACTTTCCACGAATAAACAACAGTATATATTTGTTACAAGTACTTTCATATAAATTACAAAAAATATTTTGCACTGTAATATATTCAATACACTAGATATTCCATGCTGATTTTTATGGATACCTGCAAGCTAAGCTAGGATATACAAACTGAAATTTATAGCCCATGGAAACAAAACTTATTTTATTCCAGAAATATTGTATCCATTCCAGAAATATTTTGGGTACTGATTTGGGCACTGACTTCTTCAAACATGAATATAAGTAATTTTTTATATGTATCAGATATGTATGTTATATGCCAGCTGATTTACATGTGTTTTTGAAAGATCTGATTCTAACCCATTACTTTGAACTGATTCTATCAGGGCATTCAGAGATCTGTAACAGCCACTTAGATTTTTTTCAGTGTTATGGAAGTTATTTCTGACAAAAAGCTATAGCTACAAACTTCACTGGTACCTTAACACATGAAAGACACTGACCCACTGTATTCTTACTTCGCTAGGTCATAAGTAATTTTATTTAGAATTCATATGTCACTAAGCCAATTTTCATATTTTAGAATTCATATATCCAAAGCCAATTTTTTTTCACTTTTAAAAGCTTAATAAGACCAAAATGTTTATGTGATGAAGTGAAGCTATCCTGATCTATGGAGAAGGAAAGCCACACGCAGCATTTCTACTGTAATGTTATTGAAAACAATGGAAATGCAGTGATGTTCGTTTGGCCCCTGCTATCTTTTATTAGTTTTCTTTAGACTGATAGGCTATCACTGAAATATCAGTCCATCACTGAAATATTAGTCCATCTCACTGACACTAACAAATTAATCTTGACACCACTCCCCTAGGGCCAGGAAGTTTATAATCCCCATTGTACAGATTTTACAGAGAAATAAAGGCAACAATGCTGCAGGTCACACTGCTATGCGATTTCTGCTCTTGTGAAGAAAGGTGGTATGATTCTGCTTACAGAATGAGGGGTTTTGTAATTTGCCTGCAGTCACACAGCAAATCAGTGACAGCACCAAGTTTAGCCCCCAGGTATCTTGAGCCTCAGCCCAGTCTTAATCAAAAGAACACCCTCTCATATTTCTTCACAAATCTCCTAATCCAAATTAAAGGAATAGTTTTCTATTGATCACCCCATACTTCTGAAACAGAATCTCTTTTAATCTGAGAAGATCTTTTCTGCTTCTTCTCTGCTAAGAAGAAGATCGGTTGAGATGGAACATCCCACCTTTAAGGTTTATTTGCAGGGAGCAGAGCTCACTCTCTACATTGTAGCAGACACATGCAAGTGAAAATTGTTTACCTTTGCAGATACCGAATTCATCACCGAAGTCATCCTCCTCAGTGTAAAACTGGCACTTCAGCCCAGGCCCACATTTGACACCATCCATGCCAGAGACAGTGCGATAGCAAGTCTCCCCCAGGGTGGCTGCACAGACTCTGCAGCAACCACAGTCATCCAGCACTGTTCGCTTGCAGCGCAAAGTACTTTTACACTCATTACTGTCACAGGGCTCAGGACAATCGACGGCGTATTTTGCACTCCAAGCTGTTCTGATGTGCACCAGTACCAGGATTATGGTGAAAAACAAGAAGCTCTTCATATTTCTCAATGATAATTGCTCAGTTCCAAAGAGCAGGTTCTATGTTCAACCTCGTGGTCCTGCACTGAGGGAAGCAGCAGTAAGGAATCCAAAGCAGTAGCTGCACATCAGCCTACACGTTTATGAGCTTTATACAGTGTGTTGCCCACATGCTTCCCTGTCGTCAGTTTCCTCAACCCGGGAGTGCTGTCCTCCTGCCAGCCTCCCTTGTTGCAGTTTATGAAATCCAGGATGAAGGCTGGATTAGCACTCTGCTGCCATCCAGGAATTGAAAAGCCTGAGCTGATGTAATCTGTTATGTTTAGTTGGTTGTTTTGCATGAGGACTAAAAACTCTCTCACATCCGTCTCAAATGCTCAAGGACGGCTGCCAAAAACAAAACACAGAACCCCACCAAAAAAAGAACCAGTAGGTTACATACCTTCCTTCAGGACAGGAACTCTCCTGACACCGGGCATATCACAGATAGACCCACTTTGCCTTCCACACAGAGATTATGAAGCTAGGAGGAAAACCATGTCTAATTGTACCAGTACTGTAAGAATCTCATGTTTAAATATAAGCTTTTCCTGTCTCCTCAATTAGTAAGTGGACGGTTACTTGAAAAAGGAAACATGATTTTGCCATTTACCTAATATAACAGCTAAGCTACTTGTCTTGCTTCTCCTTTGAATGATACTTATAAAATCAAAATGTTAGTTCTATCCATATTGAGAGACAAATAAATGAGATGCATGGGATAAATGAGACATTTAACTCAAAGATCAATGCTAAAACTACTGAACTGGTCAGGCAGAAATCAGTATTTCATGAGTCCCTCTTCAGGGAGTTCAGAAAAATATTATCAGTTTGACTTCTGGTGACCTAAAGGTCAGAGAGGAAAAGCCCACTCCATCATCATCATTGTCACCATAGTCCTGAGCAGATTCAAAGGGCCTGACTCTTCTCCCATTTCTGCCAATTTCATGCTGACCTAACTCCATTGACTAGTGGAGTTACTTCCGAGTCAGAGCAGTGGAACTGATCGGAAAATCAACCCCAAAGTTCTTGCACCTCCTTCAGTTCAAACCTCCATCAAACCATCAGAGTCTTGACTTAGAAATATCAAACAAATCAGTAAAACTGGGGAGACATCAGAGGAATTAAAACAGTCCTCTCTAAAGAAAAATCTCTGGGACAGGGAAAAAATCAATATGAATGCTAAACAAACCTCAGCACCAAAACCAGCTTCCTTTGAAATCAGTGGAAACAGGATCAGGCTCTAATGCTGGATCATCCTATTTCTGACTATACCTTCTTGAACATAAACGTAGCCATGGGTGTAGCTACATAGAGTGGCCTGTATCTGTTGATATCAGCAGCAAGGTTGAGCCTAGCACTATTAATGCACACAAGGACAAAACATGGCCAGCATCACATTAAACTACTTTTAGCTTCCCAGCCCCAGAGATCTATTCTTTAAACCTGGGTTGACTAGAGGTAGCCTTTGGTACAAGTCCAGAGTAGGGCTTAAACTCACACTTCTACAGCCACAGGAAGAGCCATTAAGAACTCTGCCCCTTATCAAGAGCACTATAGATAAAGCCAAAAGAAAACACTCTCCTATATGGACCCATTTCTCTTTGGAAAGGATGGAAGAACAAATGTAACACAGATGCTAGTCACATTGCTTATTGCACTCAAATACTTCCATCCTGGGTGCAGGATAATGATTTATAGGCTAGGCACAGACATTCAAAAGGCCCAAGATGGAATTCATCTAAGTTATGTGTTTTTTTGTAAGCAGCATAATTTAGATCAGTAGTGAACAGAACACACATTTGTCCTTAAATGTTGTGACTTAATTAGCAAAAGAAATGGCTCCTATCCCTAGGCCTGGGAATATAGGTTGAAAGCCAAAAGAACAAGTTACAGGTAAGGACAAATCTTGGAGTGGGTGGATCTGGGTCCTGCATAGGGATTGCCAAACTGTTCCAGATTAAATAAGAACAAACTCCCCTTCTATAAACCTTTATCCAAAAGGCAAATTATTTCTACGAGGCTCAAAAAGTCTTGTTTATCTTCCATTGCATTGTTTTTTTCCAAATGTGTACCTTGGGTCTTTCAGATTCCAAACAGGACCATAAGTTTCTGGCCCAACAGAACCTTTCAAAAAGCTTCCTCTTGTGTGAGCTTCTGTCCAATTTTATAAGTAAAATTGATAGAATTGACTATTTTGTGAATATATACTTGATTTGAGGGTGTGCTCAGTATGTGTCTAGTCGGTATTTTAAGGGGCAATCTTTTACTGTCAGCAGTATGGACAAGATGTTCTTTTCTTTTCTCTGGTGCTCTGAACCTTTTAACAACCTGGTCCTGATCTTTTCATACATATATTTTGTTGTTCATTTTTAAGTTAGAAACAGGGAGGCAGTAACAGATCTTGAAGAGCATATAATGGAGATAAATGTAACACATGCCAACAAATTACATTTCCAATGAGCACACAAGTATGTTCAGCTCTGAATTTGTGACATTCCTGTCTTATACAGTCCTCAATAGCACAAAACATAGGTTCTAATCAGAACTGCCAATTGACATTTGTTTAAGTTAACAGGTCATGTCTGATTCAAACTGCAAACATCTAAGTTAAGAGTAGATTCAATCAAAGCATCAGGATCAACATCTCTGGCTGTGTAAATTGGCACAGCACCAGTAACTGTGATGGAGTGGTGCCAATTTAACAATAGAGAATTTGGTCCTTAAAATCTAAGGCAATAATCCCCTGGAAAAGAAAGGATAAATTCAAGTAGGGAAGTGAGTTGTGAAAATAAAGCAAAAGAAGAGGATAGATTGAGATTAGGTGAATAAACAAATGAGCAATGGACAAACTGTCCCGGCTCCTAGAAGGCAAGAGAGCATAATGCAATGCAAATGCCTCTTTCACCAAAAGAAAACAGCAGAATGTCAGAGAGGGACCCCTCAGCATCTAATAACTCAACATTAGTTTCTGAAAAGACTCAAAGCAATTTCCCAGAAAATTTCCCCAGAGATATTTCCCATCCAATAAGGCACCCAACAATCTCCAATGAAATGGAAAAGTAATTACTCTGGGAATAAACCACAAATGTAACCACATACATTCCTAATCCTCAAAGTTAGTTCATATGAAGTATTCTGTTTGTCTAGTGTTTTCATTTTTACCTTGAAAAAATGGTCATATCAATTAATATAACACCTGTCATATAAAGGTGTCATCCTGGTTTATAAATATCAATATATACTGAATGCTATCAGACACAGAGACATTATGAACCAAACCCCCAAGTGCTTCTTTCACATTTAAAAGTCATAGTATATGTAGCATTTTTGGCACTTACACAAATTTTAGAGCCTTTTTCTACCAATGCAGTCGTGCTTGCCCCTCTGAACATGCTCAAATAATTCACTATGATTGTATGCTCTGTAGAAGAACAGGATTGCCAGGATAGGCGGGTAACTGCATGTAAGTCCCTGAAAGTCTGGTTGCAGAAAAACCATGACCAGTGACTGATGGCAGAGAAGGACCTGCCTACCTTTAAGATCAATAACCTAGTAGCTAGGGCACTTGCCCTGAGAGTGGGAGACCCTGTTCCAAGATTTGAGGGTGTTTGAGCCACTAGGCCACTGGGCAGCCAAGAGGGAAATATATGTTTAACACAGCAGGCATGTCTACATGTGTGCTTTAATGAACAGTGGCTTATTCTCCTGCTTAAAAAAATGGCGTGTAAGAAAGTGTTATTATGCTAATGTGTAGTAGAATAGGCTGCTGCACATTAAGCATCACCTAAAAAGCATGCACTTGTGCTACTGTCCATTAGGGCATCCTAATGTGCTTTAATTTAGTACCTCACATTGAAGGTACTAAATTTAACGTGCATTAGGAAAAGTGCATTAATGCACATGTAGATGCACCCACTGAGATGTACACTTCCCTAGAGGGGAGTGAGTCCTAGATTCTGGCCACGCTTCTTCTATCCACGGCTTTTCTGACTCAGACATTTAATATTCATTGGTTAAAAGCATTGGAATAGCTTCAGACCCACTGAAAGTAGGGCGGGAGTAGGCGGAAAAACCATAGGCTCATCTCTTCCAGGGCTACATCCATCTTGCTGAGTCACGCTTCCTCCATCCTCTCTGGTCTGTACTGCTTCTACCCCTATATATCTTCCCCTCTTGCCTGCCCAGTGGACTAGTTTCAAAAGGAGGGATGGAGAGTGCTCTGCCTAGTTACCAATGCTGGGCCTGTTGGTGTCAGCACTTTATTAGGAAAGAAGAGATGCAGGTTAACCCCTTCCACCCTCCTGTTCCCCAGCCAAATGCCCTAGGTGTTAAGCTATTGGCTGGGATGATCTTGTTGGTGATGATTTTGCTTTGAGCAGGAGGTTGGACTAGATGACCTCCTGAGGTCCCTTCCAACCCTAATTTTCTATAATTCTATTATTCTATTGGACTAAATTGTGCAAGGATCCTCCTCCTGATCTAGTATCAGTCAGTAGTCATGGCTTTTCTTTGACCATGGGCAGTTACATGCCCTCCCAGGCAATCCTAGACCCTTCTAAGCATGTCCAAAAGGGCTAGTGTAGCTGTGCTGGTGGAAATAGGATTGCAAATTTGAGTAAGTGCCAAAAAATTGCTATTCAGCGGTCGGTCACATGAGTGAAGGACCTGGAAGTTACAGTAGACCATAAGCTGACTATGAGCCAACAGTATGTTCTTGTTGCAAAAAAGGCCAACAGACTACTGGGTTGTACTAACAGGAGTGTTACCTGCAAATTAAGGGAAGCAATTCTTCTGCTTCATTCAGCACTCGGGAGGCCTCACCTGGAGTTCTGTGTCCAGTTTGGGGCACTACAGTTCAAGAAGGATGTGGATAAAGTGGAAAGTCTATTGGAGAGCAACAAAAATTATTAGAGGCCTGGTAAGCATGCTTTTGAGGAAAGGCTGAAAGAAGTAGCTTTACTTAGACTGGAGAAGGGAAGACCGAGGAGGGATTTGATAACCATCTTCAAATACCTGAAGGGGGGTTATAGAGAGGATGGAGACAGGCTTTTCTCTGTGGTCATAGGTGACAAGACTAGAAACAATGGCCTCAAGCTATAGCAGAAGAAATTTAGGTTGGAGATTATGAGGGTGGTCAAGCATTGGAACAGGCTACCTAGAGAAATTGTGGAAATCTCCATCCTGGAAGTTTTCAGGACCAAGTTGGACAGACACTTGGTACAGTTTAGTCAGGGGTAATCGTGCCTTGAGCAGGAGGCTGGACTAGATGACCTTGTGAGGTCTCTTCCAGCTCTACTTTCTTATGATCCAACTTTTACACACATCTGACCCTATGTGAATTGTCACTGGCAATTCACAGGCAGTGCCATAACAAGATCTTGAGTCTAGTTCCCCTATTCTAGTAACAAGAATAATTTATCATCAAATATATGCTTCTATGGTGGAAAATAGTAGTAGGAGAATGTACAGAACTCTGTGTGTGTGTGTGTGTGTGTGTGTGTGTGTGTGTGTGTGTGTGTGTGCACATGTGTGTGAGCACACCCACACATGCACTATTCCCACCAGACAGCATGTTGTTAAAGCCCTCCTTTGTAAATATATTTAGGAAGTACTCATTGTGTAAAACACCAAACAATAGCTAAACAGATGAAAGAGATTTCTAGCACTTTTGAGCTTTGTGAAAGAAAAAGTCCTAGAGAGATGATAAAACAAAAATTGCCCACAGATGTGGAGGGGAAAAGAAACTGTAAAAGAAAGCAGCACACTCCCATAGCAACAAGCCAATATTATTTGGAATCAAATGGGACCTTTATTCTGTTCTTGTCAGTAGGAGCCAAGATAAATTCTGACAATGTATCAGAAATGACCATGTAATGGAGAAAAACAGTATGAACAAATATAGGGCCTGTGATATAGATGTAACACTGGAGAAAATATGAAATTATGAGGTACCATACTATCCACTGAGTAAGCAGTGAAATATATCCAGTGTTCAGTCCCTGTGGATTTAGCAGTCCTGCATTGTTTTACCTGCTGAATCCATTAGGTTTTTTCACTCCTGTGGACAGTTTGATCTTGCAAACCCTGAGCCAAATTCTCTCTGGTTGTAAATTGGCACAATGAAAGTGAGTGAAGCTGTCCCAGTTTATAATAACAAAGAATCTGACCCCAAAATTTAAATGCAAGAATTCATTTTATTTAGGTGAGGTGGGTAGCTGCGTTAGTCTAAAGCAGGGGTGGGCAATTATTTTGGGTGGAGGGCCACTTACCAAGTTTTGATGAGCTGTCAAGGGCCGCATCAGTAGCCCCGCTCCTTGACAGTTGCCCCACTCCCAGTCGCCATATTGGGACCGGGCATCCTGCCTCCCCAACCCCTGACCTTTGCCACAGGAAATCCCTCCCCTTTCTCTGAAGCACTCCTTTTGGGAAGGATGGGGCTGCAATCTTGAAACCAGAAAAAAATCCCACATCATATACAAAAAAATAAAACATCTACTATAGCTTATTTTAATTTTATTTTAAAATATTTTTGTACTGATTTATGTATTTGCAAAGTGTATCTAGAGCTGATTACATAATAGCTCAAAATACAGCCCTACTGTATATTATGTGTGGACAGTAAGGGGGTGTATGTGGGCGATGTGGTTGGTGAGTGGGTGTGGGTGTGGGTGTGTGTGGTGGAGTGTGGATATGGTGGGTGGGTGTGGAGGGGTGTGGGGTATATGGTTGGGGTGGGGGCTGTGGCAGGGGTGTGGGGTTATGGTGGGTGGGGTGGGACAGAGAGAGAGAGATGGAGCCAGGTCACTGGCTCCGTCATGTGCAGCTTTCACAGGCTGTGTATCAGCCTCATGCAATGCAGACCTGTGCCCAGGCTCCTGCTGCCCCACCCTGGGTCCCTTCTGGCCCCAGGGCACTGACATGGGCTCCACGCTTGCACCCACTGCCACCACTCCCCCACCATTTCCCTACTTTCCCTCCTGCACACCTGCCTGCCACTTCTGCCATTGCTTCCCAGTGGCCACTGCCACCACTCCCCCCAGTGCTGCTACTTCCTGTAGCCCTCTCTGTTCCATCTGTCACTCCCCATGCCGCCACTGCTTGCTGTAGACTCCCACTGCTCCCCCCGCTGTTCTCTGCACTGCTTTCTGCAGCCCCCTGGATGCTCCCCCTGCTTCTTCTTGCTCCATTGCCATTTCCCGCACCCTGCTGCCGCTCCCCTCATTGTTCCCAATGCTCCTGCTGCTTCCCACAGCTCCCCTGCTTCCCGTGCTTCCCTCTGTCCCCCTGCCCACCACTTCCCATGACCACCCCACCGCCCCAGCTACTCTCCATGCCCCCCCACCCACTGCTTCCCACTCTGGCTCAGCCCAGCCCATCCCAGCCAGCACCATGCAGCTCCTGGCTGCTGGGCTGATAGCAGCAATTTCCCCCCCTCCCTCTGTCCCATCTTATCTTACTTTCTACATGGATGGAGGGAGGCAGGGAACAGCCCCCAGGGTTGTGAGGCCAGAAGCCATAGAGGCTTTCAGTTGGGGGCTGGAGTGGGAGGGGGGCTGGGGGCGGGGTAGAACCAGGCCAGCCTTGCTGCTCAGCTGCTGGGTCCTGCTGCCAGCTCCCCCTGGGTTCTGCTGCTGGCAGCTGCCTGTCATCTTTGACCAGCAGCCAGGGCAGATAAAAATTAATTTTCTAAAATTTTTAGTGGCCCTGCAGGCTGGATAGAATGGCCTGGTGGGCCAGATCTGGCCCATGGGCTGTCTTTTGCCCTCTCCTGGTCTAAAGCAATTTAAGAGAAGACATTTTCTGGATCAGACCCTTAAGGTACTGAAATATCCAATGCAAGTTGCCAACATGCCAGATTGTCCCACAGCTATTCCAAAATTTGCAAATTTGACACCTTCTTCCTGAAGAAAATGGCTGCAATACCTGACATTCAACCATCTATATTGAACTGTGTGCATGAAAATTTGCAAATCACATACACACATACACAGAGTTAATTGCAAAACCCCCAAAATATATTTGCTAAGTGCTTCTTCTCAAGCAAATACAGAGTTTTGTGAGTGGATCAGATACATCTTTGTAGGAACTCTGCTTACAGCAACCCTTTTCAAAGATCAGCCCCATTTGCTAATGATCATTATAAAGCACAGGAATAAACTCTTACTAGCAACAAGTAATTTTGTCACTGCACCACAACAGAAGAATACAAAGCCAAAGCAAAGTTTTTTTCTTTGTTTCTTTTTAATCTTGAGCTCGATGCAATACCATTAACTTTAAAACGAATCATATAACATCTGAATAAGTGTCTTAACATTTTGACTATTGTGTTTATACAGCACTTGGAGTATATAAAGTTCTTTTTGAGCATTACATATGATCATCAGTTCAACCACATAAAACCTATTATCACGCATGGTTAAAAGGTAGACCCCAAACTAAAGATATTTCTTCATACATTCCAGAACTAGCAAAGTCATCCTCAGGCTTCCTTTGCAAGAAGCCATAATCACAATACTATATAAGAAGCAAGATTCAAAGGGAAACTACAAAAGGAAGCCAAGCTGCAAAGTTTAAAATAAAAAACAGAAATAGGAAGCAAAAGATAAGAATCAGGAAAGTGAGACAGTTACAAGGACTCCCTTTTGTATTATTTCTTTTCTTGTATCATTTCAATGAATTGCTAATTGCCCTTTGTTTCACATAAGACTGTGGCCTCAACTTTTCTTGATAAAAATAGATAGTTTGGGACATTTCCTACTTGCTATAGGTAACTAGGTGCAGATGTCCTTTATATCCTTTATAGGCACGCTAGATATCTCAATGCTAGGCATACAGCTCTTTAGTTTTTATATGAATCATTGCAACTGGTGGCTTGCTGGCAGTTAGTGACGCGGACTAGTAGTTAGAGTCATATGAAGAAATGCTAGAGCTCTACAAATATTTGGTATATTAAGAATATGCATAACCATAATTCCTCATAGATATTAAGGATAAAAGGAGCCTTTATGATCATCTAATGCAGGTACATCAAATGTACAGCCCAGGCCAGTTTCAACCCACAGAGACACTCCATCCAGCCTGTGGGCCTTCTGATGAGCCAGGGAATTTGTGGGCAGGGTAGAAGGCATGGGGCTGCCACAAAATCAGGGGCCCTGTTGGATATTACCATAGGTGTCAGGGAGGCAAGTGAGGATTGTGCTGATACGGTCCCATTCACTCTGCAGCCACTTGGCAGACAGCTGCTTGCCCCTTCACTGCTACTATAGGCTCTGGTCATACTGTCTCCATCACTTGTTCTGTGGATCTGGACTGCAAGGAGGCTGGATCCAGCATGGGACATAAGATGAGTTTGACACTCCTAGCCTAATCCCACCACTGTGTAACACAGGGCACAGCACTTCTCTGAATTAATTCCTGCATCAGATATAATAACTAGTTGAAGGAGAATATACTTTTAGGAAAAACATCTGATCTTTTTTTTAGAATTTAAAGAAACAGAAAATGCACAAAAAACCCTTGGTTGTTTTTTTCAGTTCCAACCTTATTTGAACTTAACTGCTAAAATGGCTATACCACCAGCTGCTCAAAGCCAGATTTAGCACACACAATGAACAGGTAATTGAAAGAAATAGGGGCTTGATTCTCAGTTATGCTAAGGCCTCTTTTCAACACTTGAAGTTTCATAGTTTCATAGTAACTAGAGTCAGGAGGGACCTGAACAGATCATCTAGCCTGACCCCCCTGCCACAGGCAGGAATGAATGCTGGGTTCACAAGACCCCAGACAGGTGATCATCCAACCTCCTCTTGAATTTGCCCAAGGTAGGGGCAAGGACCACCTCCCTGGGAAGTTGTTTCCAGATTTTGGCCATCCTAACTGTAAAATATTGCCTTCTGATCTGTAACCTAAACCTATTCTCCATCAGCTTATTACCATTGTTCCTCGTCACCCCAGGTGGTGCTGGGGAGAAAAGGGCTCTACCTATTTGCTGTTGATCTCCCCTGATGAGCTTGTAGGCAGCCACCAGGTCCCCCCTCAGCCTCCTCTTGCTGAGGCTGAACAGGTTCAGGTCCTTCAGTCTCTCCTCGTAGGGCCTGTCCTGCTGCCCTCTCACCAAGCGGATGGCCCTCCTCTGAACCCTCTCCAGGCTGGCCACATCCCTTTTGAAGTGCAGCGCCCAGGACTGAACGCAGTACTCCAACTGCAGCCTGACCAAAGTCGCATAGAGGGGGAGTATTACCTCCCTGGACTGGCTTGAGATGCACCTTTGGGTGCATGACAAGGTATGGCTGGCCTTGCTGGCTGTGGTCTGGATTGGTGGCTCATGTTCATCTTGGAGTCAATAATGACTCCAAGATCCCTTTCCACCTCTGTGCTTTTGAGAAGGGAGCTCCCCAGCCTGTATGTATGCTGTGGGTTCCTTCTCCCCAGGTGCAGCACCCTGCATTTGTCTACATTGAACCCCATCCTATTCTCATCTGCCCACTTTTATAGTCTGTCTAAATCTAGTTGCAGCCTCTCTCTCCCTTCAAGTGTGTCCACCTCGCCACACATCTTAGTGTCATCAGCAAATCTGGACAGTGTGCTTTCCACCCCCTTGTCCAAGTCGCTGATGAAGATGTTAAACATTACGGGCCTGAGAACTGAGCCCTGGGGTACCCCACTGCTCACATCTTGCCAGGTTGAGTACAACCCATCCACCACTACTCTCTGGGTGCGCCCCATCAACCAATTTTTTACCCATCCAACTGTGCAGGCATCAATGCCACAGTCGCTTAATTTATTGATGAGGATGGGGTGAGAGACAGTGTCAAAGGCCTTCTTAAAGTCTAGAAAGACTACGTCCACAGCGACACCATCATCCAAGGATTTAGTTACTTGGTCATAAAAGGCAATTAGGTTGGTCAGGCAGGATCTGCCTTTGATGAACCCATGCTGATTGCCCCTGAGCATGATCTCCCCTGCAGGCTCCTCGCAGATGTGCTCCTTGATGATTCTCTCCAAGATCTTCCCGAGCACCAAGGTGAGGCTTACGGCCTATAGTTACTTGGGTCCTCCTTCCTCCCCTTCTTGAAAATTGGGACCACATTAGCCAGTTTCCAATCCCCCGGCACCTGGCCAGATGACCACAAATGCTCATACAGCTGGGCCAAGGGCTCCACGATGACCCCTGCCAGCTTCCTCAACACCCTTGCGTGGAGGGCATCTGGACCTGCAGATTTAAAAATGTCTAGCCCTCCCAGAAGGTCCCTAACTACATCTGCACTAACTGAAGGCCTGATAGAGCTATCCCTGAAATTGTCCCTACCTCTGGTAGGTGGGATATCCCGGTCCCTGTTCAAGAAAACAGAGGCAAAGAAACTGTTAAAAATATCAGCTTTCTTGTCTGGCGTAGCCACAAGATTATCGTTTGTGTCTTGCAGGGGCCCTACATTGCCTACAGTACATTTACACTGTGAGAATAGTAACAGATACTACAGATTTGGGCCTAAAATATTTAGTAACTGAGAGCTGTGAGGAGCATACATTTCTCTTTGCCATCAACAGTTATCTGGAATGCCATAACTCCTCTCAAGATGATTTATTATTCTCAGTACAATGCTTAGGTTGATTGATCACTCAGGGTGTGTCCAGACGAGCGCATTTGTGTGCAAAAGCAGTTTGAGATGCTGCAAGAGGTATGCAGGAAACAAAAGTGTTCCCTGTGCTCCATATTTGCTCTAACTTTGATACCAGGAAATCCTGGTATCAAAAAAACCCGTGGAAAAACCCGGGAGTATGCCCAGAGAGAACCAGAAGCTGGGTCCTCCAAGGAAAAGCTCTGGCACCTGGCCAGAGCATATCTATGGTTGTCCTCTTCCCCTGCAGCCCCAGCATGCTGCCTCAGTGTGCTGGGTAAAATAGAAGTGGGACAAGGCTGCAGCATGACCTGGATCTAGGAGCCATAGACAACAGAAGTGGGGGGGGGGGGGGGCGAATAGGGCTCAACCCCCCAAACACAGGGCAGCCTGGCCATGGGCTGCTGGAGCAGGGGGCAGGAGTGTGCTGGGATCACAGCCAGCCCAGCATGCTGGTAAGTTTATTTTGACTGCCTGGGCTTGGGGGAGGTAGATCGAGACCCCCCACAGTGCGGGAGGGAGTAGAATAGAGGCAGGGGTGAATCACACAGGCTGGGTCATGGGGCAATGGGAGCCCGGCGTGACCCAGCCCTGTGGCTCATCCAGGTGCATGGGTGGACAGCTTCCACTGCTGCATGCACCAAGGGGGTGTGTTCCCCTCCCCTGGCTCCCCCGCCCCATGTCCCTGAACAAGCCACTGGCCTCTGATTGCCCCACAACCAGCCCAGCTGGGGCCCCAGTCACAGTGAATGGTGCTCTGGCCAGGTTGTGGAAAAATTGGAGCCTGCCAGCTCCTCCAGAGATGCAGCGCAAAGTAGCCAAGGTGGAGGGGGAGCCAGCTGTGGCCCCCAATCTTTACACAGGGCAAGGATGGACTGCAGCTGCACTCTGCCTGCTCCTCATCTCCACGTCTTGCTGCAGCCTTTGAAAGCGGTGCCATGTGCCTCACTACCCAGCCTGCTCAGTGGCAGGATGCACATGGTGTCGCACTGCTTTCAAAGGCTGCACTGAGGCATGGAGGCAGGGAACAGGCAGAGTGCAGCTGTAGCCTGCCCTTGCCCTGTGCAAAGATTGGGGGCCCAGTGCCACGGCTATGGAAGAGCCACCAGACTCTTCCTGGGGCAGGGTGGGTGCAGGTGCCCCAGGGGCTCCATCCTCTCTAGCCCAGCAGCACAGTCAAGGCTGGCTCCACTTGAAGTCCGGGATGGCCCCCCCACAGGGCAATGCAGGACTTGGGCTGGGCCAGGGTGGGGTTGGGGCCGGTTCAGAGAGGCAGCCAGGGAGGGTGTGGGGCTGGGGGGGTGGTGGATGCCAGTGCAAGGCAATGACCCCTGGCATGGGGGAAGGGGTGGCCAAATGGGTGCAGCAGGCCCTGGCCCCAATCCCTGCCTGCTCCAAGCCCCAGCCTCACTCCCTCCCCCCCACTGCCTCTTTCCCCACAGACTTTGGGGGGGTGCACATGCTCAGGCCCCCAAATTTTTTTTCTCCCTCCACCTATGCCAGGCACTGCCCCCAGGAAGTAGGTGGTAGGGGAGTTGGGGGTGGGAAGGGACTGTGTGGGTAGGAGGACTGTGTGGGAGTGGTGGGGGGACTGCTTGGGAGGGGTGGGTCTCTCACAGCCCCCCAAAATGGTGCACAGCCCCCACTACACAGTGCACAGCACCCCTGCAGCTGCAGCGGTGGTCATCAGGCACTCAGGGCCTGCTGCTGGCAGAGGTCCCCATGGCATGGTATCATGCACAGCCCCTAAGTGCAATGCCAAGCCCCAAGTGATAGCAAGAGCAGCCCAGTCCTGCCCAAAGGCGCACGACTCCAGCACATGGCCAGGCCAAGCCTGCAACATATGGCACAGGTGACACTGGGTCTGAGGCGGCCAGGGCCATGCCATGCCACAGAGGGGGGCTGTGCGAGCAGCAGGCCCTGAGTGTCCAGTGGCTGCTGCTGTTGCTGAGAGACATCTGTGTGCTATGCAGGGGGACTATGCACCATGTGTGGGGGTAGGCAAGGGACCCACCCCTCCCAATCAGTCCCCCCCACCCCCACACAGTCCCCCCCACAGCCACAGTTCCCCCACACCCCCACCCACAAACCCCCTACCCACATACCTGCCACAAATCCCAAATCCCCACACAAGCCCCATACTCCCCAGAAACCTTGTCCCCATAAAGCCTACACCTACCCACAACCCCCACAATGCCCCCCACAAGCCCCACACCCACTTCTCCACACCCTTTCCCCTGCAAAACCCCACATCCCCCTACAAATCTCACACCCTGCATGCCTATCCGGTCACATGGGGTGGGATGGGACCTGCTAGTGGGAGCTGCAAATGTAGGGACAACTGCTGCACTGTAGCCCTTCCCTATACCCACACCAGTTCTGGGACATGTGACCCCAGCCTGGGAGGGCTCCTGGTCCCAGAAACCAGTTGGGTATGTGATGGGCTGGGGGGAGCGGGGGGAGGTGGCAGGAGGGTGTGTGTGTGTGTGTGTGTGTGTGTGTGTGTGTGAGAGAGAGAGAGAGATGGGGATCAGGGGTGGGTGGCTGCTCTGGGTAGGAGATGCCACCAGAGCCAGGCTTAGAGCCCCCCTGCCCCCCTAGAGCAGCCTGTACAGGAGGCTGGCCTGGAAGGGAAGGGCCTTGATCAACCCAGGTTCTGAGCTCCAGTCAAGGGATTCCCAGAAATGACATGAGCATAGGTGATGCATAGGGAGGAATGGGGCAGGGGGCACATCACCACCCACCCAAGATTGGCCAGGGAGTGGGGAGCACCGGCCAGTGCCGCCCTGAGAAGCGCTGGTGGCACTTCTGGGTTTCCCAGTGGCGCTTCCAATTTCAGCAATCGCCTGCTGGTGCCTCCTCAGAGTCAGAAGGCACCAGGTGCATGGGGATCACTGGGGCCTGGACACAGGTGCAGGGAGCAAAACAGCAAGAGCTGGCACTGCTCAGAGTCGCTAAGCAGTGGGTGGGACAGCTGCAGCTGGACTCATGTCCTGGTGCTGGGAACAGAGCTGCTGCCAGGAGAGAGCTAGTGGGGGCAGGCAGGGGCTAGTGGGTCAGTAGTGAGGGGCACTTGTCAGTGTTTTACATTCACTTTACACTGGTATAAATGGTAACACAGCAGGCCCGTCTACATGAGACATTTACTATGAAATTGCCAATTAGCTCCACAGCAAATGTCTTGGCATTTATACATGGGGCCCTATTAGGCCACAGAAAACTAATAAACTCTGCAGCAGGTTAGTACTTGTAAATATTTGTAAATATTTACAAATACTAAACTGCTGTGGAGTATTTTTGTGCTCAGCACCACACATGTAGACACTGACCCAGTTGGCTGGGGCCCAAGAGTGCTTCAGTGTGGGGACTGCCTGCTGGCTAACTCTGCACTGAAGTACCCGCGTGCCCCAGACAGCCCTTCCGCAGCATGTTGAGCTGGGTCAGAGCAGCCCCGAGCTAGAAGGTGACCCCTCAGGCTCCCTGCCAGGTTGGACTGCTCTGACCTGGCTCAATGTGCTGTGGTCCTGGGCACACATATAAATGTTGCTAGTATATTAAGCACATTTTGAGCTACAAATCTCTGAGATAATAATTGTGAAAACAATGTGTACAGTCCTTGATTTGTATTCTGCATACAAAAGTATGGTTTTGACAATTACAATGAAAACAAAACAGTTTCAGTGATATGTTTCACTGAGCTGTTGCTATCTTTTAAAGTATTTGTTTTAATTCTGCTTTAAACACTTTAAAAATGGTTGAGGAGCTATTTCCTGTAATTTATGGCAAAGCTGTTAAGAGCTCAGGACTTGTCATAGTCCATAGACTGCTAGTGTTTGTGGTTAGAAAATGTGCTTCTTGCTTGGCTTAGCTATTATTATGATAAAAGTTTTCCACACATACCAAGTACATCTACATGAGATGCTGACTGCGCAGTATCCTAATGCTACTGCGCAGTTGCATCACGTGGCAAAAACCGTGATGTGACACTACTGTGCAGTAATATTAGGTTACTGAGCAGTAGTATCACAAAAAAGGCTTTTGCCAGTGCTACTGCACAGTAAATCAGGTTACTGTGCATTTATTTAATACTTGTTTATACCATTTATACTTGTTTAGTACTGTTTATATAAGCACTAAATAAATCCGCCATAACCACGGTACAATAGCATCTTGTGTAGACCCAGCCGATGTGTGACATGTTGTCAGAATTATAAAACTTATGCTGGCAGAGACATAATAGCTTGACATAAAAATCTGTTTGCATTTTTTTTTTTCATAACTGGTGTTTGTAGTACACTGGGCTGCAAGGATTATCACTCTTTTTTCTCTATATACAGTGTTCGTCAATATAATATATGTGGGTTTAGGGGTTTTCATACATTCCACTTTTCCTTCTTCCCTGTAACTCTCTTTATTACAGGAGGCTTCCCCCAGCTATGAGGGCCTGGGGAAAGAAACTGCAAGAAGGAGCTAGCCAAAGATTCAAGCAGGAAAAGCATCTGCAGAAGCAGCTAAAGAGGGGCCTTTGGACTTCTGCGACTTGAGAGAATCTTCTCCGCTTTTAAATGGATTTTCTTGGCCTCCAACTTTCTGCCTCCCTCTTCCTCACAGTTTCTTTGCCTTGGGTCATTCTTGTGACACCGCCCTTCCCGCCCCCCCCCCCCCCCAGCCCCTTTTCTTTTCTCACTCCGTTCACTGTCCCATGTTTCTTTACTTTTGTTTCTATTTAAGTTTATTCCTGCTAAATTAACTCCTGCCCCCCCAAAAAGAAAAAAAAGAATGGAACTGGCATCTCTGCCACCAGCACATGTATCATTTTATTGGGTTTATCACAGCACTAGTACCGGTGGTATTAATATTAGCACTATTAATTAGCATCTGGCCAAATGTGTCTGTTTGGACAGGATCAAAACAAATCCCTTTGTTTCTCTAAAGAATAAAGGACTAGATACTGGAATATCGTAGACAGTCTACAAAGAGGGGAATGGCTTTGAGGATAATACACTAAAAGGGTTCTAAAAGCCTGCTGATCAGAAGGTGCATTTGTTTCTTCAGGGAGTCAGTAGATCTTTATCCAGAGGTCTCAAAGACCTATCCAGTAGTTTGTTTTATTCGTCATCACACTGATCACGCATATAAAATTTAATTTTTTTTTCAGTGAGGTAGGTTTCCCGAATACATTGTGGGTAAAGTCAATGGCTGTTATGCCACTTGTTTAAATGGATCCTGAATGTCATGCAGTATCTACAGTCTGTTATGTTCAGTTTCCCAGAGAAAATATAGTGCAGTATATAAAAGAAAGTACAGTTTATAGAGAAAAATCACACAGCATACCAGAGAACATGATGTATTTTACAACTCAGTCTACAAATGGCTCTCTCTCGCTAAAGGATTTTTTACAGCAAAAAAAGGGCGGATTATGTTTCCTTTTGTGCATGAAAGTGGCAGCTTTTTAGCTGCACAAGTGACAAAAGTGGCCCTTATACACAGGGAGTTATGCTACCTTCCCTGTAGCTTGCCTACATAGTGGTGGGCATGGAGACTGAGGATGTGTAATAGGTAGGGACATGTCAAATTCATGGCAGAAATGGGGTGTGCTGTGGCTCCTTTAATCTTGCAGGTTCCCCCATGCACCTCTCCACCACTGATTGGTGAAGAGGCTGCACTTCCAGCTTGCTTCTGATTGGGGAGGAGCATAGGCGACATATAGGGGGGCCACGGAGTGGGGAATATGCCCCCTCTGAACTTGGCCACTGCCGCCACCATCAGCTTCTGCAGGCAGTCGCTACTCGCCACCCCACACCCACCCCCACCACTGGCTTCTACGGGCAGTCACCGCACGCCAACACTGCCGCTGGCTTCTGCAGCAATCTGCCGCCAGCTTCTGCGGGAGGTTGCCAATTGCTGCTTGCAAACCCCCACTCCCCACCCCCCACTCCCCGCCAACACTGGCTTCTGCGGGAGGTCACTGCTCACCATCCCACCACCAATGCCCACAAATTGTGCCCCCCCAGTCTCGGGAGGCACCAATCATTCATGGGGAGGAGGCAAAAACTGCTGTTTTAAATCTAGCACCATTTTTGCTTCCCACCACTGATTGGCTGAGGGGCTCTGGTGGCCCAATGCTTGTTGCTGACTGGCAAGGAGGCAAAAACCACACCATGTTTAAAACCGTGGTTTCACGTCCCTGCCGATCAGGAAGGAGCGGTGGGTGCCCTCTGCCAATCAATGGCCGGGGAGGGTGGGGCATGTAGGGGAACGTGAAAGATTTAGAGCTAGAATTAGCTCTCCTGCTCTAAGGAGGATAGTGTTGTAATGGTTCTCCTTCCACATATGCAGAAAAAACCTCCCACAGAAATGTCCCTGGACGTATTTATGTCTTTATATGGTAATATTGCAGCGTTCTATTGGTTGTCTATTTCAGAACTAATTAAAAGCATCTTATTGTTGCATTTTGAAGTAGCTACATGCTCCTTTTTTCTGCTATTTGTTTTATTCTAATAAATATGCATGACTTAGCAAAGCTCTTAGACTCAAAGTCATAGCACCAGTTTGTAAAATTGGTGAGTGTATTTCAATGCACAGTACTTGATTTAAGGATCTCTGTAGCTGTATATCTCAAAATACCTTAGAGCAGGAGAGGTAATTCTACCTTATTAAAATTCACTAAAAAATAACACAGGTTTTAGAAAATATTAAATTCACCACAAGGTCATGGTGTTGCAAGCACACTAAATGGAAGTGTCCAAGTTGCCAGTTAAATCTATACAGGGAAGGAGATAAATTACAGAAATTGTTAAATCATGATTGAAAGATAGAAATGAGCGTAATTAAATTGCTTGGTTTAATTTTCCAGTTTGTGATAAGCTGTTTTCTGATCTCTTTAAAAATTGAAAGAGCCTTTTGAGTTTATCCTCAGTTTCCTCTGGTAAGCATCCAGGAAAATGATCTTGAAAATCTGGTAGTTGTGTTTGTACTTTAAGCTCTACTCGGTAAACATCTCTTCCTTATGTCAGATCAAGTTACCAAAAAAAAAAAAATGTTCTGACTTTTTTTACACAGGCCAGTGGATCTGCAGTTGAAAGATAAAACAATTACTTTGTCTAAAAGTTGTGGATGGGATCCATAATCAAAACATACCACTGTACTTTCAGGAAACAACATTTGTTGACAATGGACAATATTAAGTCCTGTACTGAGAACTAAACTTTGTTTAAAAAAAAATTCCCACATTAAACATGCACAGTATTGGGTATGCAGATAAAACAAATATAAGATGTTAATCACTGCTGCTCAGACAGTGAAATGTTGAAACCTGCAATTCAATACACACAAAGGTGAACTAACAGAGTGTGGTTAAGGAAAATAAGAAGTTGACTTGAGCTAGAGTCCATGTCTGCTCACAAATGACCAGTGCCCTCTGCTGGGTGGAATGTGAGCTCTGCCCGAGACTACCGTAAATCATCTTGGCAAACTGGAGTGCCTGCAGTCTGACTCTACTACGCAAATGTGAATGTGTGACAGGTTGCCACTGATAAGCTAATCTTCTCAGCAGGTGTTTCTTAGCATGTGTCAATTCAGTTGAAGACTGATAAAACCAAGAATAGTTATAGAGCCAAAAACTGACCAGAGACTATCGCCAGATAGTTCTGATCCAAATATGGATCTGAAACCTTCCCAAAGTTCAGAGGTCATCTGAACTTGGGGCTAATCTCTAAACCCTATCAATCAGATTCAGACATAGATGAAGGAAATGAACAAAGGGTTCAGGCCTGTTAAACAGATTTCACTATTTGGAAACTGAGAGGACCTTCGCTAAAAGGAAAACAAAGAAATATATGGCATTTATTGCTAAAATGTGACAGGTTAAATGAAACAGGAGATTCCTCATGTTGAAGCAGACCAATCAAAAGGGCTGGGATTCTGTGTTATGAGCAGCTGTTTCTCTGTTCTCTGTTCACCTACAGCCCCAAGCTTGAACAACTGAGCAACATCATTAATGACCTTCAGCCACTCCTGGAAAAGGACAGCTGTCTTAAAGTAGTCATGAGGGATAAGCCTGTCCTGATTTACAAACAGCCCCCCAACCTCACACAGCATCTCTCCAGCAACGGGTTACCTAACTCCTATTCTCATCAAGACACCAGACCTTGCTCCAGACCCAGATGCCAGCTCTGCCTCATCAGCACAGACCACATCAACACTGGACCAAATAACGTGGACTATATTTGAGGTTCATTCACCTGTTCCTCTACCACTATCATGTATGCCAGCATCTGCTCGGAGTGCCCCTTTGCTGTCTACGTTGGACAGACAGAGAGATCCCTATGTGTAAAAATGAATGAACCTTGTTCTGACTTGAATTCCAGAAATGCACAAAAGCCTGCGGCAGAGCACTTAAGCCTTCCTGGACTTCCATTGTCGACCTCAGAGTAGCAGTCCTTAGACAACAAAACTTTTAAAAGACAAGGTTCTTTGGGTGAATCTGATATCTTTTATTAGACCAACTTAAATTTAAAGTTTAGCTGATCTAATAAAAGATATCAGATTCACGCAAAGAACCTTGTCTGCCTATGTCCTTAGACTAACACGGCTACAACCTACACCCCTGAAACTTTAAAAATGAATTTGAACAGGAAACTGTGGAACAAGAAATCATCCACAGACTGGATTGTGCTTAGCATGGTCTAAATAGGGGCTACATCTTCTTATCCTATTACCTGTATTATTAACCTGCCTCTCTCAGTGGGTTAACTGATTTACATTTCTTTCTCCTACTCACCTTGCCTCTCCCAGCAGTTCTCCCTTCCTTCTCCCCCTTCCCTTCATTTTGTTTCCATCACTGCTCTCTATTTAGAAGCTCTGCTTCCTGCAGTCCCTTCATAGCATCTGATTAAGCAAGCTGCTGGTTATGAAAGCTTATGCTATATATCTCTGACTTATTTAGTTTATAAGGTGTAAATCTACCTTGCCTTCTTCCCTGCTATTACACATGGAAGCTCTTAGTAGATGTAGCCATAAGGAACTGATATTTGCATCCTTCAGTTTAATACAGTGGACTTTGTAGGTGTCTGTCTATTATATTATAAACATTCAGTACCCAGACTAAATTTCTATGGCTTTCCTGTTAATAAGATATTTAGCTGAGGTTTGAGAAATAAATTAATGTGTGATTTGAATAGTTGCTATTGCCTGGCATCCTTTTATTTGCTGGTTGGTCACTTGTTGTCAGGACTTGCCTCCAATTGGTACTGTGACTCTCTCTCTCTTACATAGCCAGTTGTCAGCTATTGAGTTTTGAAACCTCTAAAGCTACTTTGTTTTCCCACTCAAGATCAAGCCATTTGCCAGATTTTGGATCAAGAAAGATTTTTTTCCCTGGATCAGACTAGTATAAACTACAGTGTTGTAGCTCAGCTAACAGTAGCATATCATGCATTTAGCTCTGAAGATCCCATTCATGAGTATGTAGTGCGTATCCATTATAGTGCACATATCAAGATATCCATAGTATATAGCTTTATTTTGTGCGTCTATGCAACCACCGCTGAAAACACTTCTGATTTGAAAGTTTCTGCCAATTTGGGAGTGGTCCCTTAATGTTAAAATGGGGAATACCAGATGACCCTTGAGGTTCTTTCCAACCCTATGATTCTGTGATTCAAACCAGTAATTTTTCTCAAAACAATTGAGTATTTTTATGTGCACCCACTAAACCACATAGGCAGAGAAAGAAAATATTGCATGCTAACACTCTGGTAGCTCCATTTTTTAAATAACTTCCTTCATGGTTTTGCTGTTACCTTTTCCTGTTCCTTCTTAAACCTAGTTTTTTTTGTTTTGTTCCCACCATTGCTACTGTGTGAATTATAAGCCTGCTATTCTTAATTAGCTTAATGATTGTAATGCTAAATACAAGGATACCAAAATCCTGCCAAGAAATAATCGGAATTTCTGGAATTGCTGCTTCTGCTCAGAAGAAAGAGCTTTATTGTCTGCAGAATAGTAGATTTTAAGGCCTTACCTCTTGTGGATTAAGGCCATGTCCCTAGTAAACCAAAATCACCACTGCACAGGGGGCTTTTTGATTGTTCTATGAAAACCACAAGATTCTGCCATAAGCTACACCCAACAGTGTTGTGCTAAAATAAACACCCTTTCTCCATCTCTCAAATGAACTGCACTCCCAGCTCTGTATATTTACAGCACAAAAGTCTACATTTTCCAAAGCCTGGCATCCCTGTTGGAGATACAATCTGAAACCACAAAACTTGTACCAATGCTTTTTTGCCAAGACATGAGTAGTGGATACAAACAGTTGTGTTTGGCTGTTTGGGAACTTAATACGTTTATCTCTACAACATGTAGGCATTTATAGCATGAATATCACCATAGCATTTTCAAGTGGAAAGCAGACCATCAGCCAGTTAAGTGATAATGCTTATCCCACAGCACACTTTGGAACATAGACATTTTGAAAATTATAATTGTGCCCTACAAATCAGGCCCAGCTGGTGACAAGCTGCACAAGTTCTCACACTCTTTTTTTGCAGTGTCTGGTCTATGTCCTTTGGGGCTGACTCCGCACTGATTGAAACCAGTGGCAAAGTACTAGTGATTTTGGTAGCGTAAAATAAAGTCCTTCTGCCTTACTGCAGCAATCTGTCCACCAGGAAAAAGGGGTGGAGGAGGAAAAGAGGGAGAAGTGGGACGAAACCACCCCTGCTTTGCTGGTGGCATCTCCCTCTTGTCCAGTTCCCAGATCCACCCATGGTGGTGGGCAAATAAACAACACATCTTTTACCCACTTCACAGAGATTCCAGGAGACTCAGTTCCTATTTGTTAATGTGTTGTAAAATCACAGGCAGTTAGCACTGGAAGGAACTTCATAAAGTCTTCTAGTCCAGCCCCCTGCTCAAGGCAGGATTAACACTGACTAAACCATCCCAACCAAACGCCTGTCCAACCTGCTCTTGAACATGTCGAGGGTTGGAGATTCCACAGCTTGTCTAGGCCACCTGTTCCAGTGCTTGACCACCCTCTTACTCACCCTAGTCTCCAACTTAAATTTCCTCTGCTGTACTTTGAGGCCCTTGCTCCTAGTTCTGTCTCTTATGGCTGCACAGAAAAATCCATCTCCATCCTTTCTATAGTCACCCTTCAGGTATTTGAAAACTGTTTTCAAATCCACGCCCCCACACCCAAGTCTTCTCTTCTCCAAACTAAATAGCCCTACCTCTTTGAGCCTTTCCTCCTAAATCTTGCCTCTCAGGCCCCTAATCATTTTTGTCACTCTGTGCTAGACTCTTTTCCAATGAAGAAAGAGATCTTCTAAAGACAGGCTTTACAACTGAGTATTATTATTTGTTGTTTTAAATCTATATTTCATCTTAATTCTGTCTCCATTGCAGGCCTGAGCCAATGCATTGAGATCTGTGAGAATCTTTCAATTTGCCTTCAGTGAAAAATGAGTCTTGTCTCCTTGAGTTTGCATTTTACTTCACCATGTGACAGACTGTTAACACAGCTTTGACATTTTCATCATCAAGTCTCCTCGCACACAACTTCTGGTCAGAACCAAGGTCTGTATAAATCTCACAAACAATGACTTATTGTATTTATTTTATTTCTTACCTATTTGGTAAAGTACCAGTCTAGGGGTACTTTATAAATCTTAAAATTGTAACATCCAAGACAAAAATTCTATCCATGAGCAGAGCAATCAAACAACCATGAGAATCTTCATATCAAGAATATGAACTCATCCTTCTCCAAAAATACTGATAAAAAAGGACTAAAGTCAATGGATACGTGCCCAGCTATCTATATGGCCATTCTTAGAAGGTTGACAGGTTGCTGGGTGATCTAGAGCACATTTATTTTCATGAACTCCCAGCCACTTTGATGGAAGTTTGATTAGGGTAAAGAAGTAAAATTGCTTCTTCTTTTTTTTTTACTTAAAGTAAAATTGCTTTTTGCACAAGAACGTTCCTTCTTTCTTCAGCATTTCAGGCATTAAAATATTGTTCTAATTAGCATTGTGTGAAAAATTGATGTATTAAATCAGGGGCCTGAACCAAAAAGATTGGGGGGGGGGGGGAATAATTCAGGGTGGACCTGTAACATTTTTTTCCCTTGCAAAAAGGAGGGAAAAAAGCGAATTGAACACAATTCAACCTGAAATGAATTTTTTGTTGATTTTCTATATTTTAACCCTTTAAAATAAGTTTAATTTTATTTTTAAATGAAATATTTTGAAATAAGTTGAAATATTTCATTTTGGAGCAGGTCAAAATGAACTGTTTTAATTTTTCAAAATTATTTTTCTCAATGATTTCCCTGTGAAAATGTTCATGGGACCTATTCAACAAATAGTTCCCATCGATCACAAAGTTCATATTTTGATGAATAAACTATTTCTCAAAAATTAACTATTCATAAAAAATCCCCAGCCCTAATCATGATGACTATGGTGCGTAGTATCCTGCCATCATACTTAAAATTTTAAAGTTTAAAGAGTTTTCTTGACTTTAAAAAAATGTTAACGTTTAAAACATGGTGCAGTCTGACAAAAAACAGATGCATAAAAGAGATGGTCTGCTAAAAGGGATGAAAATGTTTATGATCTGCCTGGTTGGGGATATTTTGAGATGCCCTCTTATAGGAGAAGATGCTCAGAAAAAGTGTATTATACAGGATTCACCATCATACACATTGAAATGCATTAATAATATATAAAATAACATTGTTGTGCTCATAATATTGTTTTGCCCATTGATGGTTACTGAAGTTAATGCCTTTCTCACTGGGAAGTGAGAACTGATCACCATTGCTCTCAGTAGTTGTCAATTATTTTCTTTATCCAGTGAAGGTATTTTTCTGTCAGTCGTGTATAAACTCCAGGTTTCCGCATTTTTCCACAACCTTTTCCAAAAGAAATGATTCCACTGTATTTACCAGAACATATTAGTGGCCCACCTGAATCTCCCTAAAATATAAAATACAGTGTTAATAATATGTGCCTAAAAATCTCAAAATGAGCACCCAAAAATTGGGCAGCTACAAATGAGTGAAACCAGGATCCAAGTTTTCTATTCACCATGGAAAAATATAGTAAAACCCAGATTTTTTTCATTTTAAGGAGAAAAACCCAATTTTTCTTATTTTGAGGAGGAAAAATCCTGGATTTCCTCCTTTAAGGAGTAAAACATGGGAAAAGACAGGTTTCCCCTTGCAGGCCGGCAGAGATCCAGCATGCAAGCAACTGGGGGGAGCAGGAGGAGTGTGGTCAGGTGTGGGGCACACATGCACATGACAGCCAGGCAGCCTAGAGAGCAGGTCCTGCAGCTCCCTGCGGGTAAGCTGGGGGGAGGGATTGAGGCCCCCATAGTGAGGGAGGGAACTGGGCAGGGCTGGAACTGGGGATGGAGCTGGGGCTGGGGCTGGGGCTGCTGCCACCCAGCTGGGGTGCTGCTTGGTGCTTGCAGCCTGGGGTCATGTGCAGCTGAAGGGCTCAGAAGAAGCGGGACTGAGCCATGGGTGGCTCATCTGGGGGGCAGCAAGGGGACTCCCACCACTCTGTGCACTCTTGGGAGGGAGAATGGGGGGCACATCCCCCCAGATTTGTGCACTGGGTGGGGGTGGATGCAGGCTGCCCGCTGCAGGCTCAGGGCTCCCCACCCTGATGCCCTCCCTCCAGGGCCTCTGCAGCCCAGCAGGTGGGACCCAGCACAGCAGGGCAAAGTGGAGCTGGACGGGGAGGCTCGTGCCAGCAGCAGCAAGGGTGGTGATGTGGAGTTGATCTCCCTGCTGCTGCCAGAAAGGCAGGGGTTGCTTCACCATAGAGCTGCAGGGCTCCCAGCAGCAGCACAAACCTCCCCACCCTGCTCTGCCCTGCTGCGCTGGGTCCCACCAGCTGAGCTCCAGAGGCCCTGGGTGAAAGGGCAGCAGGTCAGGGAGCCCTGCTCTCACAGCCTTCATCCCACATCTGCACCCCCGCCCCTCCACAGGCTCTGCTCCAGGCATGCTGCCCAGGGGGGAGGGGGAACCAGGCCCCATGCTATGCAGCAGCTGCCACCTCCCGCAGGTGTCAGCCAGGTCTGCTGAGGGTTCAGGGGACTGCAGACTCAGGACCCTGGCTCCATAGCCCTGGCCCTTCTGGCAGGGCTGGGGAGTGAGGAACACCAGCGGGGGGGGGAACGTCAGTCAGGAATGAGGGGCACCAGCAGGGCCCAGAAGGCTGTTGATGGGGAGTGAGGTGCACTGGCAAGGCCAGGGGCCTGTTGGTGGGAAGTAAGGGGCACCAGCAGGGCTGGGGAGCTGTGGTTTGGGAGTGAGGGACAATGGCATGGGCAGGGCACTGGCATATCAGGGCTGCTCTGCACCACAAAGCAGCAGGGGGGACAGCCACAGCTGGACCCATGTCCCGGTGAGTAAAGGGGGCAGATAGAGCTCTGATTTTCCATGATAAAAAAACCCCCAAAATCAAATACCAAGATTTATAGGTATTTAGAATTTATTTTATTATAGTGATTGAAGCCCTGGTAGGTTTCCAAATTGCTTTAAAATTGTAAGTATATCAATAAAACATTGTGTTTTACTGATACCTATATAGTGGTGTTTCATTTTAAAATCACAGAAAATTGTGGATTTGAGGTTTTTTAAAATCAGAGAATTCATGGTTTATTTATTTTTTAAAGAAGAGATTTTGCGAATTTTAAACAGCAAAAACCAGGTTCCCTGGTAAACACTTTGGGGAATGCTAGCCCCTGGCTAGTCCTGTCTGTGAAATGATTCTATTAACACATGTCTGGGTACATCTATATAAGACACTTTACTGGGCAGCAAATGAATTTGCTGCACAATAAAGCGTCACCGTCTACACGTGCACAGCAATTAAGGTGCAGTAAACTAATTTTCTACACTGCCAGATAGTCCCATTAGATACATGTGGTATCCAGCAGCACAGTGAACTAGTGTGCTTAAACACATGTGTAGACAGTGATGTCAAGATTAGTTTACTCAAATTGAGCCACTGTATATTCAGTCGCATTAAGTGCACATGTAGAAGTGCCCTCAGTTTCACAGTGGGAGTCTGAGGCCTAAATAATTAATTATTTGGGAGGCTCTTTGATGAAAGGCATTACTAAACTATGTAGTTAATCTGTCTTAAATAATATTTTTGATCTTTAATGTGGCATATTTCAGATGGCTGGTACTTATTATTTTCTGCACATTTGCTTTCCTATTTCTCATCCTTCCTAGTTTTGTATAAATAAGTATTGCCTATTTAAATTAGTTATAGCTTACTTGAGTTGTATAGGAGTACCTGAGGCCCATTAAATCCTAATACTATCCAAATACATATGGAGCAGACATTTGTCATATTGAATGTAATAGTTTGAATGTTTGTAATAGTTGCCCATTAGCCAGTTTAGAAAAAGACAAAGATTCATCTTCTTATCTAGGCCATTGTTTTGGCCTACGTGCGGAAGGTCCTGGCCTTGCTCAAAGTCTTAACTCTTGAATTTTATCTCTAGAGGCCTTTAACAAAGTTAACATAAAAATGACCCTTAAGCAAACGTCCCAAGAGATCAAACCCTAGGAGCATTTGAAAAGAGATTGTAAAAGAAAGGTCACTGCAGTGGTGTGGAAATCCCCCAAAGTAACTGAACAGTCAACAAAAGAAACTGAACCCAGCAGAAATCTGTTAAGAAAGATCCAAGCCCAAATTTGGGAGTAGTGACAGGTTTGGGTAGGAGGGGCCCAAGACGGCAACTCACTCAATAAAAACTGTAACCTACTGTCCCAATTTGGAGGTAACCTCACTTGCAGAACATCGAAGGAAGAATCGCAAGTATAGGCCGGATCAGACTGATCACCTGAACCACCCCCTCCGTGAACACGAATCTCTTAGTTCACGTTGAAGCTGCGGAGCGCCCAAAAGGGACTGAAGGAAGGGGACTTGTTCCTATTGCTGCTGAGGCCAGCCCATTGAACTGTATTGCTGAGGCCAGCCCATTGAACTGTACTACTGAGGCCAGCCCATTAAATTGTACTACTGAGGAATGAAACCATATTTAGGTGTTTGGCTTCTTGGAATTCTAGGATTGTAAGTATAATATAGTAATAACTTTTTTAGTTCAAATTATATAGTTAGTTATAATTGTAATTATTTTAAAGAAGTGCATTTGGAGCATTGTTTCTGATATATGTAGTTATTGTATTCTTAATGTTTGTGGTATTTCTTAAAGCTAAGCAGTGTTATATGCATAGCAAAGACATTTAAAATAAAATTGCATTGTATGAATTAAGTGTGCAATCATTGTGAAATCGTGCAATCAACTAAATACTCCCCTAGCCAGTGCATCAAACAAATCAGTAAGTTGTGTGGGATCTTCTCTATTCCATAACCCACTAGAGACAACATTGTGTGATAACTGTTTTCAGAAGAAGGACCATATTTTCTCACATACAACACACACTATTTCCCCCCAAATCAACTTTCCCTCAACTGAGATGCATGCATTAAGTGGGAAAAGCTGATTTTCTGCCTGGGATAAAAGTACCCTATGATAGAAGCAGTTTGGGATAGAAGCACCTTTGATTCCTGCTCCACAGCTATAGTACTGCTATTCAAGCAACTAAGGGAGTCAGTTGACTAAAAGATCATTGTTCTTCACTCCACATGAATTAGCAATCATCTCTTCTTTGTAATTGTTTTGATGCTCCACTAATCAAGCTAACCTAAAATTTCCTAGGGCAATTTTGCTGTCTACTAACTATGCCTGGTCTCTCTCCTCCTATTTTACAGTCCTGGAGACTCTTTAGCTCTTTCCAAAATCCACCCATAGATCTACCCAAGGAGACTAGTCTTCAGCAGTAGCTAGGGTTTCAACATTAGTTAAGACAGAAAGGGAGGGTGAGTCAGCTGAAAATTAGGCTCTATCCTTGCTCTATGCAGCCATAACTCTGGAAAAAATGTTTTGTTCATTCTGCCTTTCAAAAATAAAGTGCATATTATATTTCAGGACATGTTATGTGGGAAAATATGGTATATCACAATGTTCATAACAGGAATAAAGATGGTGTTTAGCTAGGAACTTTGATTCTCATGTCTTTAGCAAAAATATCAGTGAATTACTGGATGCCTTCAAAAAAATATAATCTGCCTGGCAACTGACTCCCCAGCCCAGCCCCTGGCTTCTTTACTTTTCATTCCATCCAGGAAGAGCACACAACAACTGCTGAAACTTCCTTAGCCTGACGAATGGTTTTTGAACCCGAAAGCTTGCTTAATAACTATTCTCCAACTATTTGGGTTGGTCTAATAAAAGATATCAAATGCACCCAAGGAACCTTGTCTGCCTATGTCCTTAGACCAACACGGCTACAACCTACACCCCTTCACACATAAAAGGCATCTGAATGTTTGTGGAGATAACTACTTTGCCATCCTTTGCTCCTTTATATTTCTGGTGAAGTGGAAAGTTCCTAATTATTCCTCTATGGTTTTTAATCATCTTCCAGGTATTATTCAGAGCCCATTTTGTCACAGCAAGAAATAGTGGCAGAAAGAGGCACTACATTCTTGCACGGATTTAGCTGTGATTTTAATACTTCCAACACAGAGTAGGCAACAATAAAATCCATTGTAAATATGGTTAAAAGCACACACTCTGAGTGAGATCCATTGTAAGGTGCTCTTTTATGTCATTTAGAGTAAAAAAGAATCAAGCTGTTAAAAAAAAGTCTCCACTATACCTTGCAAATTCACCACTCACCTGACAGGCATCACTCTTTGAAAATGCGTTATTCCACCCAGCACACAACATGTTGTTGGTTATTTTTATCTGTTTTTTATAGTTTCTGCTGCAGGTTTTCCTGTTGATGATTTTAACAGTTGCTTCCTTAAGACACTTTGAGGGCTTCCCTGAAGATGTGACTCCCCAGCCTGCCACCTGACACTTTGTTCCAGCTTTAATATCTTCATCACGTGAAGGTAGGGGCAAAAGAGCCACATATTGATTTAAATTTGCACTACCATTTAACTGGGGGGGGTGAAAAAAGCAGGAAGAAAATGATCAGTGCCATACAGAAAGGTAAAAAAAAACATGGTCACTCATTTTAAACAGCTGTTTAGATTTCTATTTAAACTGTTTTTTCTTTCTAATAAATCATTCTTTTCACATTCCTTAGCTCAGTTACACCAGTTAAAATTCAGAAAGATTCTATTCCAGTTTTGCAGCAGTGGAGATGAATGAGCTAAGTATATAGTGATTAGTCTAGAAGTTGCTCGACTGAAAACCTCATAATGATACTGCTGTGTGTCCTGTAGCAGCAGAGAAAAGGAATAACAATGAAAAGAGAAATCTAAGAATGATCAGGAACAACACAGGAGACATAGATTAGGAAAAATTAGTCTTCCTGGGTGCATCTACATGAGACGTTTTAATGCCATGTAGTGTAGTTTACTGTACAGTAAGTGTGCACATCTACATTAGCACATGCTTACTATGCAGTAAACTTCACTACTCGCAAGTAAATTTTCTACCTGCAAATGCAAGTATTAAATTTATTCACAGTAATAAATGTGCAGTAGCACACATGTAGACACCAACTGGGAGTAAGTTTGCTCCCAGTCAGCCCTGTGACTAGGGGGCCAGCGTGAGCTCAGCCCCAGGAACCTGAGGCTGGGAGCCTCTCCTGCCTCAGGGCTGGGCTGCCTCTGTGGCAGCCCCAGCTGCAGGCCCTTTAAAACCCTGCAAACATTTTGAGCCCTGGGGCACACCAGGAGGGAACCTGGGGGAACTCTTGACCTCTGCACTGCTGCCCAGGCTGCAAGCTACCTGTGCCAACCTGCCCACACCCTGGTGATGCTTCCTTGGCACCACAGTGCCACACAGCTGCCAGGCCCATCATGTCCAGCCCTGTAGGCCATTGCTGGCTGTTTTCCCCCTGCACTATCAAAGCTCAGGGCCCCTTGCCAGGTGTGCAGTTGCACACAGGGCACCATGGCCATCAGTAGTAGCCTGGCATAGTAGGTTGGGCACCCCTCAGTCCTCACAAACAACTTATAGCGCAGCACCTGGGACATGTGCAGCAGGGGTAAGCTCGGGGCACAGCATCAGTGTGGGGCCGGGGGACTGGCCCCAAGGCACTTCCCCAGAGAGGCCCCGCTGTGGGGAGGGCAGGGGCAGGGTCCATCTCACAGTCATCTGGGAGCCCCATGCCCTCCAAGCCCAGGCACTGGGAACTTGGCAGCAGCACAGGAAACTGGCTGGCCTGAAGAGGGAAAAAGAGGGAAGTGGGGTCTGGAGCCATGGTAGTAGGTGCTTCCAGGAACAAGGCCTGTCCCAGCCTAGGAAGGGGAGAGAGGAGGCAGGCTGCCTACGGCCAGCACCCAGCAGCCCACCAGCCCCCGGGAAGCAAGTGGGGATGGGAGGCTCAGCCTGCAGCTGCCTGGGCCCAGGTCTGCCTGTACAACTTACCATGGTCCATGGGCACTTGTGCATTCCTGACACCTGATCTGAAGCCAGGAAGTGCACAGGTCCCTGGTACAAAGCATCTTATCTCAGAAATGTTGCAGACCCTCACAAACACCCTCTTTCTCATGGTTCTACAGGCCCTGCAGCTGCACTTGGGGTAAAGGCTGCAGTTGGCAACCGGCATATGGCCTCAGGATCACCCATGCCCATGGCTGGGGCCCTGCAGATGTGCCAGCTCCACAGGAGGAGGATCCAAGACTGAACTCTCCTCCTAGACTGGATGGTGACAGCCTCAGAGGACTGGATGGAAGGTAGATGCATGGGCGTGGCAGGCAGAGGACATCACCCAGCAGGACAGGTGATGGACAGAAGACATCACCTGTCAGGACAGGTGGCAGGAGGAGAACATGGCCTATGAGGACACATGGGACCAGGCACACCAGGAATTCAGGGCACAGCTTCTGGCCCTGGAGCAGGACCATGTGGACATCTTGCAGGAGCAGGGTGCCTCTGTGGCTAAGGAAGTTCAGGCCACAGAAGACAACCACTGTGTGCTGGACACCATCCTGACCCCGGAGGTCACATTTGTGCCACCGTCTGCTTGGTCCCCAACCATAGTCCCACCTGCCCCCTGGTAGCCACCCAGCAGTAGGCCCCCCCCCGCATGGGCCTAAGCAGAAGTCCAGCACCTCCATGAGCCAGGAGACCCTGCCCTGGCCCTCATCTCAGGTTCCCCACCACCTAATCCCCCATGCCTGGGCCCAGGCCCACTGCTTGCCCCGGCTGCATGCAGGCACAGATCTGCAGCTGCCTGCAGTGGCGCCAGGACTGCACACCAGCCCTGCTGGCCCTGGTCACCAGCTGCCAGAGGGGCAGCCACCCGTGCTGGGGGAGAAGCGGCCACTGTCGCCCATAGGCAAGCCCCTGCCTATTGGGCTCACTGTAGTATGTGCACCCATGGGGGAACAGCCAGAGGCTGGGGTCCTGGCTGCCTGTCCCCGGGCTCCACCCCCTAAGTGCTCCACCCCACAGTCACCCATTCTGGGAGGGCATGCACACAAGCACAGCACTTCACTTGTAAATAGTTCACATGGGGAAGAGGGTGTTTTATGGGTAGTGGATGGGGTGGATGGTGGAGGGGCTTTGGTGTTGAAGAGGGAGTGGGGATGGGTTCTGTTGTTGGGGAGGGAGAGAGGAGGAGGTCTGTTTTTTGTGAGGGCAATAAAGTGTTTTTCTGCAAACGGTCCACAGTGAACATGGTGCTGGGGGCAGGGGGAGGGGTGGGAGGATCTGGGCGTGGTTGTCCAGGTGGGCTACAGTGGGGAGTGCAGGAAAAGGTGGTCCACCAGTGTTTCTCACACCCAGTGCTCTGGCTCCCACTAGTGGGTGTGCAGCTCACCCAGGGCCTTGGTTGCAGGGGCCCTCTGGGGCCAACAGGACCAGCACCATAGCCAGCAGGAGCCCAGGGTACTAGGCATCACTGCCAGAAGCAAGGGCACAGGGAGGCAGAGGCTGTGGTGAGAGAGCCACTCCATGCTGGCCCTGGCCTCTGCACACTGCTCCTGGCTAGAAAAACAGCTGGCCAGAGAATAGGGAGTGGGGTTGCCTTGAAAAGATGGCTGCCAGCTGTGGCCAGAGCCTTGACCTCCCTCTGGTGGTGGCAGGAGCCCATTGTAGGGCCACAGAAGTGGGAGCAGTTTTGCTGCTAGGAGCAGCAAATCTGTTCCCACATCCTTGCACATGTAGACACCTACCCCAGGGGTGTTTACTCACAAGTAGCTTACTTTCAAATAAACTGGTCCCAGATCAACTGCATGTGTAGACACACCTCCTGTGAAAGGTTTGCCACAACTGCAGCAGGTTACAGGTCATTGTTCTGAACTCTGAAAAGTTCAGAAGTATTTAAACTGTCTAAGTTTCACACGATTCGCTGGCTTTTGTACGCCAGGCTTGCTCTTAAATCACCAATATGAGCCCTTCAAATGAGAATCAAACAAATATGCTAACTCCTCTCTGCCATAAGGTGGTCTAGAGTGAAAACTGGAAGAATGATGTTACAGCTGAAGTCAATGTTGAGCGAATTGGCTGTTGATAACTACAGATCACAAGGAAGGAGCAGTTTTTTTTTTTTCCAGCAACAAGCATCTGGTCTGTGAAATTCTCAAAAACCAGTGTATGAAATCACCATTTAATTGCTTGTTGCTTTGCTTTTGAACTGATGACTGATTCTGTTCACTAATTTGCCTGAAATCTCCTAAACCTATCATTCCCATGCTAGATTGCTAATAGCATCTGAAGATTCAATACAGTCTCAGTGACTACCCAGCTAATATTTTTTTCATATAACTCTGCAATTATTTCAGAAGCCAATCATTTTCCTTACATACTATATATACTCAATTTTTATAAGCACAGTTTTGACTTTTAATAAAAATGACTTCTTGATGAACACTTGGGTAATTTCAGGTTTTGCCTAAATAAGCATTGCTCTAGGACAGTGTTTTTCAACTGGAGTGCCAGAAAACCCTTTTAGGGGTGCTGCAGTGCTGGCACTGCCAATACTGCCACTGCTGCAGCCAGATGAAACTGCCCCACATGCCTCTTTCCTTTATTAGGTTTATATGTACCCCCTCCTGCCATAGTTACTTCCCAGTCCAGCCCACATACACCTCCTGGAAAAAAGGGTGCTGCTAAATTTAGAAAAGGTATGGAAAAGTGCCATAAGCCTAAAAAGGTTGATGACCACTGCTCTAGGATAACATCTTTTTCAGACACTTTGGACTAGCAGTGACACCTCTGTGAACACTCACTTACAATCCTATCTTACTGGGCAGTTGTGACTGTCAACAGAGTTCCTGACAACAGTTCACTTTTCTCCCATCCAAAATATCTCCCTGTTTTTGCATAGTCACTTGAGTCACAGATACAGCCCAGATTACTTTGCCTCCATGGTGTCAGTAGGCACATGTACATGTGCATTTGCTGCAGCACTAGTTTACTCACGAGTAAATTACTTGCGAGTAAATGGTGCCAGGCAGGTGTCTATATGCGCAGGGAAGCGGGAGCAGATTTGCTGCAAATCTGCTCCTGCTTCCCAGGGCCCTGGAATGGGCCCCTGCCACCACCAGGGAGAGCTCCAAGCTCTGGATGCAGCTGCCAACAGCTGGCAGCCCTCTTCAAAAGCCAGCCCCGCTCACTACTCTCTGGCCAGCCACCTCCCTGGCCAGAAGCAGTGTGCACAGCACAGGGATAGCATGCAGCAGTGCTCTTCCTGCTGCCTCTGCCTCCCCATGTTATAGCCCTGGCAACAATGACCAGTGCCCCAGGTTCCTGCTAGCCACTGCAGCAGCCCTACTGACCCACTGTGCTGACTGCTGCCTAGCCCACAGCCATCTCGCCCCTCCCAGCTCCCCCATGCATAGCAACCACCTGCCTGCCCATCATCCCAAAGCCACAGCAGCTCACCTACCATCTTAACCCCGTCTGCCTAACTGGACCCTGGTAAGGATGCCAATAATGGGCTCCATAATGCCACCACTGGGGCTGCCATTGCCTTCCTAGGCCTCTAGCCCTGCTGCCTCTGGGCCCTCCAGGCCAGCCTGGACTGGTGGCAGCATGTGAGATGTCAAGTAGTGACTGGAGGCTTCAGGGTGACCTGAGCCACCTTCTGGAATATCCTGGAGCAGCTCCAGCCACATCTGGAGCAGCAGGACACTGACATGTGGCCACCCCTCCCCATGGACACCCAGCTGGCCCGCACCCTGCTGAAGCTGGTCATGTCTGCCAGCCTGTGGTACATCGGCCACCTGTTTGACATGGGCAAGGCCACCACCGGGAGGCCATCTGGGATGTGCTGAGGGACATGGTGCTCCACATGCATGACCCCCTGTTGGGGGGGAGGGGGGTGTTCCATGCCCTGAGATTCCCCCAGTGCATGGGGACCCTGGACAGGACCCACATTCCCATCACCTGCCTGCCCCACAGAGACTGCCCCTATTACAGCTGAACAGGCTTTCATTCTGTGGTGCTCAGGCTGTCATGGACTACCGTGGCTCCTTCACGCACTTGAGTGCTGGTTGGGTGGACAGCACCCACAACACCTGCATCTGCAGGAACTCTACCCTGCCAGCCCTGGTGTAGAGAAGCCCCTTCGTGCCAGGGGTGCCAGACCTGCAACTGGGTGCTGTGGTAGTCCCACCTCTTGTCACTGGAGACTCTACCTGCCCACTCCTGCCCTGACTCATACAGCCCTACACCAGCCAGCTAGACCCCCACCAGGCTGCTTCTAGGCAGCAGTCTGCACATGCGTGAGACTCAGAAAGAGTCCACAAGATGAAGCTAGGTCCCAACTGACCACACTGCACTGTGGTGCCAGGCAGTGGTACCAGGGCACAGGCAAGCTGGTATGGCTATCCTGCAGCCTGCCCAGGGACACAGGGGCTGGGAGTGCCCTGAGACTCCCTGCCGGTGTGCCCCAGGGCTCTGAGTGCCTGCAGGCTTTTAAGGGCCTGAGGCAGGGGCTGCCATAGAGGCAGCCCAGCCCTGGGGCAGGAGAGGCTTCCAACCAGAATCCCTTGGGCTACCTTCAGGTCAGCCCCCTAGTGACAGAGCTGACCTGGGAGCAATTTTGCTCCTGGGTTGCATCTATACATGCATTACTGCACAGTAACTAATCGTAAATAAATATGATACAGCTACTCCTTTCTCAACATCCTAGTTACATTCTTGAAAAATGCGACTTTAAGCAAAATGATGTTAAGCAAATCCAATTATGTCACAGTAGTTACCAACTAGCAGGCAGCGGCCAAACAATGTTATTACTGAACCTTGCATGACTTTAAACGGGTATGTTCGCTATAGATCAGCAACATAATAATGAAACAATGTTAACCAGGACAACATTAAGTGAGGAGTACCCGTACCTGCATTTGTGGGCACCAAATTTACTTGTGATTAGGGTTTTTTACTGCACAGTCAGCATGCACACTTGTAGACACATGTGCTTACTGCACAGTAAACTCCACTACTGCACAGTTAAGTATCTCAAGTAGACATGCACAGTATGTCCTTTGAAACATACAACAGAAAGAATATTAGGAATTTCTGAAGTGCTTCTGGACTCAATGAGTTAAAGGGAGTTGCAGAGCAGAAAATGGGTATCAATTCCAGTGGTTGCCAGTGCTCCTGTAACTTCGCCTAGAAGAGCAAAGCCAGAAGCTGAATGTCCCATGGTGTTGCTAAGCTTTTAAAGTAATGTTTCCTTTAATACAGACACATAGCCAAAATGATCACTGGAAAATTGCTTGTGTAATAGTATAATAGTAATTAGCAGAATACCTTGAGGAGCATTATGTCGTTTTCTTTGGAAGAAGAGTTAAACTGGGGATTGGAACAGTGCCTCAAAACCTTAAATATCTGCTGTTCTTTTTCAGCTATGGATGGTTGATGGGCTCCAAGAACAACTTTAAGTTCTGATCTTCCCATTCTGTATGCAAACAAAATCCAGTACCAGAAAGTCATGACAGAGCTTAGCAACTTATTGTAGAATAATAGAGCCAGGTAATATCAAACTCATATTTTCATCATATATTCATATTAAAAAGCCATTATTTTTAAAAAGTTAGTGTTTCCTTAAATATACCTGTCAGATTGATGTATAGCCTTGCAATTTTATGCAAATTATTTATACCTAAATAAACCTGAAGTTTGAGTAGATTCTTGTCTGCCTTCTGAAGTAAGAAGGACATAAGTGTTTCACACACAAAAATAATATATCATATGTTAGATATGTACATTAGACTGAAATATGAGACTGCTATTCCATGCTAATTCATCTAAGAACAGAGAAACTAACATACTGATTAGATGAGTGGTCTATATCTAGTCTCATCTCTTGTCAGCAGTGATAGCCATACCAAATACTTGCCAATAAGCAGAAAGAAAATCTGTATAGGTGGTTATAAAATAAAACTTCCATACAGAAATTACTTGCCCATTAATTAGAGGCTGGATTATTCCTTGAAGTATAGGGGCTTATATTCCAACCAAATTCTAAATATATATATATATCCAAATCAATTGATCTATCAGTTTCAATATAAGATGAACATTTTTTGCTCCCCAAAATGAGTTTATTTGTTAGGGCTCTGTTTTTCTGTACTACATTGTCCTTAGGTGTAAGGCTCTTGTTAAGAAAAATGCTAATATTAATTTTTATATAAAAGTTATTTTCCAGTTGGAAATTATATACATTTTTCTTTACTGTGACCCGAGTCCAAAATAAAACTTTAAAGGCTGTCCTCTTAGGGCTTAGTCAGGGCAAATTTCCACTTGCTTGACTGGAAGTATGATCTGTATAATGATGCCTGAATTCAGCATGGAGAGATTTTTCCACTGCTGTCAGTGGATTCAGCATTGTACTTAAATTTATGTGCCTGATTTTAAGCATGAGAGCAGTCTCAAAGGAATCAGTGTGGCAACTCACATACTTCAGCTTAGGGATAGGTGTAAGAACTCTGTGGAATTGGGGTTGTAGCCCAGACCTGGATCACTGAAATCAACAGGACTTAGTTTCAGTCAGTACAGGATTAAGTTTTTACTAAAGAAATGGAGAAAAACAGGGCATCTTGGGCACATCTACACATGCAATTAGTGCTCATGAATAAACTCTCAACCTAAAACAATTCTAGGACCTGTGTGAAATTCAATGGGTTTTTCCAGCCACATAAAAAAAAAGAAAATATTTTTGGAAATGTTAAGGTTTTGCAATGAACTGCTTCAAATTTTGAGGCTGGATTCATCAAACTGAGGAATCAGCTCTGAATTCTTTCATTTTCCCAGATATGCCAAAAAAGTCAGGTTAACAGAAGGGGCACACTGAGGGTAAATTGTAAGGGACAGGACTAGGAACAATGGATTCAAATTGAAGTAGAGGAAATTTAGGCTGGAGTTTAAGAGAAACTTTCTGACCATGAAGGTGGTCAAGTTTTGGAACAGGTTACCTAAAGAAATTGTAGAATCTCTATCCCTGGAAATTTTCAAGAGCAGGTTGGATAGACACTTTGTTGTATACTTTAGTCAGGGATCATCCTGCCTTGAGCAGGGAGCTGGGCTTGATTCCTTTGAGAAGTCTCTTCCAGCCCTAGTTTCCTATCTATGATCCTATGTTTAAGGAGACTTCAAGTTTACAGGTAATCAGAATTAGCACAAAGATTACTCAATCTTTATCATGATAATCATTAAGGCAAAATAATTAGAGGAGTGAGAAATAACAATGGGTAAATATCTGACCTAAGAGTAAAAGGTGAAAATTAATCCCTGATGCAGACTGTAGAGGTCTCCCTTATCCTGAACTGATTCTAATTCTATACAGGCACCTATTCTGCCCAAAATATGTGAAACATCATCAGGAAAAACAAGAAACCTGAATTCTAGTTCCAACTCTACCATTCTTTTTTGTGACACAGACAAGTTAGTCATTTGTCTTTTCCCTTCAGTTTTCCTATTGCTACGACAGGGATAGTAACATTTCCTTATACATAGCGGGTATTTTGAGTCTCAGTTCATTAAAGTTTACAAAGCACCGAGAGACTTTCACATGGAAGATGAAGTAAGCAAAATGCATTGTCAGTGATCCACCTGGTGGTGTCCACACACCTTATTAATCACAATTCCTACTTCCCTAGTAGGAACATTAGATGTGCAAGGAGGTAAGGATTAGGCCCATTTTTCTTCTGCAGTGCGGACAAACTAGACTGGAAGCTAGGCTGTAACTATGAAATATTCTGCTTTTGGACTTCTGTCTGGTCCCAGAGAAGAACGGTTTGTATGTCAGCTACCAACCTTCCTGGGGCACTACCAAGTGAACTGAATTTTGCAAACACTGTGGTAGATTCTGCCATTCAAACCTGCACTGAAGAATACTTTGCTCCTTGGAGAACGTTGATTTCAGAAAAACTGCTGGTGCGTGAGTTTCTCACAGGGTGAAAGGGTGGTAAAAATCAGGGCCATAATAATGACTGTATTCAGTGCAATCTTGGACTTAAAAAAATATCTTTAGGCAGGTTTTAAGGGTCCTAGATCACCTGCTTGCTGACAGAATTGCTGTTTTTATCACTACAAAGATGCAGTACTCAAGTCTTCTTTATTTGCCTATTTGGATATTATAACTCACTTATTCATTTTCAGTTGTCAGAATATAAAAGGCATCTCTAGTAATACTCACAGTTTACAATGTGCTGCTGTCAAAATCCAGTTTTTTTCAATGAGAGCTCCCCCACACACAGTTGATCTGCCTTTCTGTATCGCAGCCATGAAAGGCCTGGAATGAGGAGCTACTGTATGTCCTCCAACAATCTTAATGCAGCCATCTGAAAAAGAAGAACTGAAAAAGCTTAGATATGTCACATATGCATAAACCAAGCTAAGAAGGTACATGTGTTCGTTTATTCTGAGAGACTTGCTTACACCTCAGGGGAAGGTTAACAGCTATTACAGAAAACAGCAAAAGCAACAGCCGACCCATCATGACTGTCTTTATTTTCAATGATACAGATTTTGATATTTATATTTTTCTTGCAGGAAGTTGTGGTTTGGCTGCATTTTTTAAATGCTGAGAGGCTTTGCAATCTGGTTCCCTTACTTTCAGTTTCTCATTAGAATGGTCAAACATGTAATGCAGAATGTAGAATATTGAATTCCTCTTACGTGCCCTGTCATATTTCTTTAAAACCAGCCCACTTCATGAATCCCCTGACTATTTTAAAGAATCTAGTAATTCAATCTAATGAGAACCCCAAATAAAGCACTGCTTTATAAGACAAAAGATATTATTCAAATTACAGACTTTAGCAGTAATGTGCAAACTAATGAAGATGCCCAGAAAGAAATAATGTCACAAATTGGCAAAGCACCCACCTTTACCAGCTCATAAGATTTGCTCAGTGAAGCCAATTCCAATGTTGTCTCCATCTTAATATGTGGCTGTGAAAGCTGGAAATGAACCCCTATACAGACAAACATTTAAATGCCTTCAAAAGCAAATGCCTTAGATCAGGGGTTCCCAAACTGTGGTACACATACCCCTGGGGGTACACAAAATATCTCTGGTGGGTACACAGGAGAAATTGTGATTGTGTAATGGCAGATTTAATTTTCATTATTATAATAATTAGAGTTTAAGGGGTTAAAATATCAAATGTATGCTGATAGGGGTATGTAGACAGCTGGTAAATATGGAAGGGAGTACACAATAAGAAAAAGTTTGGGAACCTCTGCCTTACATAAATAGTATGTATTAAATGGGATGAATGTATAACTGAGCCCAAGTTTGTCAGAGACTATCTTGTAGTTTATCCTGCAAAGAAGATGAAATTAAAGAGAAGAGGGGAGTTACCCAAAAAGGATGGAGAAAAAATGGAAAAAGGATGTGTTAAGAATGAAGCCAGAACATTTGTCCTAGGAGATGTGCTATTGGGCAGCTGGAGAAACAAATAAAAGGGACCAGCTGAAAGAATCCCTCTACTGAACACTATTCAGAGAAGAAAAAATTATGGGATCAGTAGCTGAGAAAACATGCAAAGATCAGCCCGAGCTAGCTAGGGGGAGTAGAGCCTTTATTTCTCCCCTACCCCGAGGCAGCTGATGGTGTAGGATTCAGATTCAGGGACCCTATAGCAAATGATACTACTAATCAGTAGGCTAAAATTCCATTGCATAATTAAAGCAAATCAAGGTACTGAAGGGGTAATTCTATATTTCTAAACATTTGAGTTATCACTGATTTTTTTCATGTACTCTGGTAAACCACAGCAAAAAGCACTTGACCAACCTGACGGTGGGTGGTTGGACCCAGAAAAGTATTACGCGAACAGGCCGGGGACGAAAGGGTTACGGGGCCTTGTTCCTCCTTCTCCTGTCTCTCCCTCCGTCCACAGAAAACACCAAGGAGGCGGTATAACAAATAAATGCTTTACTCACACTTTCGTATAGGTGGTTTCCTTTACAGCAGTTTCAAGAATAAACTCGCTGTTAACTCGAGAGCTCTAATTCGGTCGTGATGGGGGGCGTCCGGGGGGGAAGGGATTTCGTAGACGCAGGACCTCCGGTGAGGGTGATCAGGCCTCTCCGATATGGCGTGGGTCCCAGCTTTTTTGGTGCGCGCGCTTTTTCTTTTAAATGGGCTGCATCCGCCCGCCCCCTGCCAATCAGCCCAGGACCGCCGATCTCACAGCTATCAGGCCGCGCCCACTACTTCCCCCACGCCACGAGCACAACTTGCTCTCATGCTTGGCATTTGGTCATTTATATTTTCTTTTTCTTTATCACATGCCCCCTTGATCAAATGCCAAGCTCTAACATAGCGAGTAAGTGGGTACATACAAAATTGAAACGTACAAAATACAACATATCAAAAGTGTAAAATTTCACTCAAGACTTGCAAATAAGTCAGATAGTTAGTCAGTACTGAATCCAACTGCATTTGTCTAAATGCAGCACGGCGGTTTTTTGCCGGTGTCATCGCCAATGGGTTCACTCACAGCGACAGTTGTCCTGAATACGAGTTTCACACCATGTCATGCACCGGCAACTTCATACCGTTTTAGGCTGGAAAACAAAACTTGGGGTTCGTTAGTAATGTATACTAAACTGTGCTACGTCGACTTAGCCAATTATGGTGGGCCAAGACAGTGCGTGCGGGTGAGACTGCTTCAAGAGAGACAAAATAGGTATTCAGGTACTTGCCGGGTTTAAGTACAACACCAGGAGCTGGAGTTGGGCGCTTGCTGGTAGCTGTGGGAATGGCTAGCCACACTGTTTCTTGGAATGAGTAACATGGCTTCCAAGGCGGACGTGGCACCGGGGTGCGTTCATCCCACAAAGCTTTAGTGTCGTTCATGGCAATTAGTACATCTTTGTTGTACTTGGTCCAGTTCTTGAATGATCCATTTTCCTTTAACCTTAACTGTTCCTTTTATAGTCCTGTCTGGTGCTCCACGACACCATTGGACTGCAGGTGATAGGGTAGATGGTGATGCCACTGAACATTATGCTCTATCGTGAACCGCTCTAAGCCTTTGGAGTTAAAAGGTGGTCCTCCATCGGAGTGTATGATGTGGGGCACTTGCCAATGGGCGAAAGCAAGCTGTAGGCATCCTTGAATTACGGGAGCGGTGGTCTTCCTCGTGGGGAGGACAAGGATTTGACGGGTTCCCAGGTCTACGATTACTAGCCCCTTGTTTGGTGGCTTTGCTCCTGGGAGTGGCCCAAGCAGGTCCACTTGCCACACCTTACCTGGAGCAAAGTGTGCCGGGTCATAGGCACCCTTTTGGTGCTTGTGGTGCACTGGTTTTTCTCGTGCACAGGCAGAGCAGGCTTGGATTATTCTTTTCCATTGTTCTACGCTCGGTCCTTCGTTGCTTTGCTCCTTCCAGCGAGCTTGCACCCTTTTTGCTCCAAGGTGTCCCCAATGCTCGTGGAGCCAAGCAAGGAAAGGGTCGGTGTCTATGATGTCAATGGTGTGTAACTGAGGTATGTCCTTTTGGTTCACGGGTCCTCGGTATGCCAGTAGCTGATTTATGACAGCATGTACGGGGTCCGTGTCAGGTCGGTGAGAGCGCGTGTGCTTGATTAAGGGGCGAACAGAAAAACATAGTAAAGTGGCCTTGACATCGTCCCAGAGGGTTGTGTGTTCCGTAGCTTGTGCCATTCTGGTGACAATTCTGTATATGTATTCTGAGTCTAAGGCTATGATGGCTACCGGAAGCGTCCCATCGTGGTGACGGTAGGTGTGTTCAAGAGCTAGTTGAAAGCCTCGTAGTTCAGATGCTTGGACCGACTCTCCTGGATGGGACGTTTGGAGCTCGTAGTCGTGACAGGGGTCATAATAATATCCATATCCTCTGCCATCACGGGATGCACCATCTGAAGCTATCGATCCCAGGGATGTGGTCCCATACAATAGTACAGTGGGATCATCTTCTTCGGCGGCTGGAATTATTTCTCCATCAATGACTTGCCATGTCGACCAGTAATACTAGTGACGAAGGACTAGGGCGCTCCAAGTTTTTGCCGTGCCCTGATACTCCGGGTGGATTTTGCTGGGGTTAAGTAATCCCAGTGTGGTGCCGCCGGGTGCAACAAGTACACCTGGGCTCGTCGCGAGGTGTTCTCCTAATTGAGCCGCGAGCATGGCTTTCCCTAGACAACCATACCGATGTTGGTGGCTTTTGAGTGTGCGGTGACCAGTGTACGCGAGGTTCCCTGTTTTGGCGTCACTGGCTGTAAACCAGACATACTCCGTGGTGTAGCCCACGTGAACTGCCAGAAGATTGCCAGCGGGGGGTGTGATCAGACGCATCTCTTTAACCTCTGTCATGACGTTTTCCAGCGCGGCTTGGTCACGCTCACTCCATGGGACTCTGCGTCGTGTTTTCTTGCGAACTTGGTGTTGCAACGGCTAGATAACTTTTAAATGTGATGGCGTTATGAAATTGCGGAACCAATTTAGCTGGCCTAGCAGGCCTTGAAAGTCTGCCTGTGTGGTCAGCCAAAGTGAGGACAACTCAGGGGCAGCATTGTGCACCGTCCCCGATCGCCATTGTCCTGTGAATCGTGTCCCCAAAAACTTAATGTCCGAGGATGGCTCGCTCATGGACTTGGCCGGGTTTACCATCCATCCTTGATTGCTCAGGTGGTCCTTTAGGTCCGCAGTGGTAGCGCGGACCACGGCACAATCGTGCCCCATGATGACAATGTCGACATAGGTCCAGATGTGAACATCTGTGGTCTTTGGACAGGGACGAACAAAGCTGTCGATCGTCCCATTCATCGCTGTGGTTGCTAGTGCTGGTGCGTTGCGGTAACCTTGTGGACAAACCTTCCAGGAAAACATTTGTCCGCCTACGCACATATTAAGGATCCCTTGCGGGTCATTTATAGGGATCGAATAAAACATGTCCTTTAAGTCTAGTGTGGTGGCAAACCACTTTCCGCCCCTCTGCATCTCGGTTATGCCATCGAGGATGTCTGTGATGGTTTGTGCGGCAGGCATTTAGAGCGGGTTACAGCAATGATTTGCCTGTCGGTAGTCCACCACTAGACGAGCTTCCGTTGGTTTTCCCGGTTTGGGGATGCCCCATCCGGCTGAAAGGTAGGTGGAGGATTTTTCAGGCTGAATGCACCCTCGCTTGCACAGGTCAGCCAAGAGGTTTCGGATCTGGGGCTGCAGGTCAGTGTGTGTCGGGATTGGCTGATACCATCAGGGTATAGGGTTTGCTAGCATTGGCTGGTGTTTTTTGCCTGGTGCCACAGTCAACGGGAGTGCTAGGTATATGGCATTCTTTAAGGCCAATGTTTTCATTGCGGGGATGCCCAAGATGTTTATGCCCCCTAAGACTCCATACAGGGCCCTTTTGTTGATCCAAAACTTAATCACGGGCGCAGATGTCGTGGCATTTAGCCCTTGTACAAAGATGACTTTGGATGTCTTGACATGGGGCATTTCAGGTTTCAACACGTTTACTTGGTCCCCCGTATCTAGCAAAAAGCGTATAGGGTAGGGGTAGAATTTGCAGTTGCGCTCACACTATAGGTTGCGTGCGGGCGTTCGTCATTGGGGGGTCGGCCATCGCTGCCCGTGTCGACGGCCGCTACTCATTTTTTTCTCTGTCCGGCTCCTGCCCGCTAGACTTAAAGCCTAAGTTCAGCGCCAGTGTTCTTTGCCCCTCATCTCCTAACCCACGAAGCTGATTCTTTGTCAGGCCACTTTTGCTTAGCAGAAAGCCAAACATGGTGTGTTCCTCAGGTGTGCGGTCTGGTGGTCGTCCGAGCGGCGAGCGATCAGTTCGGGGTTTTCTAGGCAGTGCTTTCCACTCTCCCACCGCCTGTACTGCCGCTGGCGGGGTGAGCTTGGGTTCTGTTTTCCGCACTGTGGTAAGCTTTCCCAGCCTACTTAGGACGTTCCCTATTGGCCCCCCTACCAGCGGGTGTAATAACAAGCGAACATGGGTGTATTCGTACCTCCGTAAATTTCAACGCAGGCTTCTACTGCTGACGCAGACACAGGGACCTTGCCAGGATTGTGACACCAGTGATGCGGCCAAATACTGTTTGCCTGGTGTGGAGTCAGGGTCAGTGGCTAGCGTCCGGCGTCCCAGGTTAAGTAACTGGCTCCCGCTATTGCATACAGGAGCTGTGTGGGCGATGAGTCATCGGGTGGATCCGCATGCCAAGCGTGAGTTCGGCTTAGCAGTGCTGAGACCACGGCAGCACACAGAGGGATTGGCCAAACCTGGTTGCATAGTATTTGAGTCGTGTCGCTACACGCTCCTCCACTCCATGCGGGTTGGCGCATTAGGGTAGTACACTCCTCAGGGTCTACTAAATCTGACCTGTGTTCTAATATTAATCGTCCCAACCATATCACCAGTGTTTCACCCGGATTTAGTCGGGTGTCTTTTGCCAACTCTTGGAGTTCCCCTCTGGTGTGCATGCGGAAGGTAGTGAGGGTGTGGGTTCCCGCGCCATCGACGACAGTTTTCACTAAGGCTATGGGGTTCGCATGCAGAACGGGTGCACCTATGTCGGTGGGGAGGGCGGGATATAGCCGCGGCGGGGTGTTAAATGGGGGCGGTTCCTCAGGCGGGGCCGACGGGGTTTCGCTAGTGTCGGGGTTTCCCGCCCAGAACTTTTCGGCCACTCCCTCTTCTTCCCCCACGGCGCCATCTTTAAGCAGTGGTTCAGGCTGTGCAGCACTCTGCTGCGCAGCCATCCTAGTCAGCATATCTATCATGCTGGTTTGGTTCGCCGCATGTCGTAGTAGGGTGGTTACCGAGTGAAACAGGATATTAATCATCTTTCCTTTATTCCACTTTTGCCAAGTCCACCCTGTGGCGTCCCGTCCATCGGTCTCAAGACTCTCATGGAGTGCCGTTAGGATTTTGCTTTTGGTGCCCCTGGGATCGAGGTTGGGGCATCTGAATTTATCGGGGGGGGTTTCGCAGCCAGTCCCCTCCTTTAGGTACTGGATGCACCTGGCGTACTCTTCCGCAAGAGTGCGGTCATCTGTGCCTGTAGGCTTGGCACGGCTAGGTAACGCCTCTGGTTTTGTGTCGGGCGGGTGATAAAGAACCGTGGGGCTGGAAAGGAGGCATCCTAGGGCTGCGGGGCTGAGGCCGGACACGACCCATTCTTTAAGCGGCTCCCCGCTGCCCTCAGTTGGGTGGATGGAAACATAGCCCCCTATCTTCCCGTCTTGCCCAGCTTGATGGTACGCCACGTGGGCCCATAAAGTATCAGCGTCCGTGGTCGGCGGCCGGTGATGGTTCCCCCACGGACAATACCTGACTAGCTCATCAACATCTCCTTCATTCCCCTTTTGCCCCGAGGATCCTGTTCGTGACGCCATGACCAACCTGACGGTGGGTGGTTGGACCCAGAAAAGTATTATGCGAACAGGCCGGGGATGAAAGGGTTACGGGGCCTTGTTCCTCCTTCTCCTGTCTCTCCCTCCGTCCACAGAAAACACCAAGGAGGCGGTATAACAAATAAATGTTTTACTTACACTTTTGTATAGGTGGTTTCCTTTACAGCAGTTTCAAGAATAAACTTGCTGTTAACTCAAGAGCTCTAATTCAGTCGTGATGGGGGGCGTCTGGGGGGAAGGGATTTCGTAGACGCAGGACCTCCGGTGTGGGTGATCAGGCCTCTCCGATATGGCGTGGGTCCCAGCTTTTTTGGCGCGTGCGCTTTTTCTTTTAAATGGGCTGCATCCGCCCACCCCCTGCCAATCAGCCCGGGACCGCCGATCTCACGGTTATCAGGTCGCGCCCACTACTTCCCCCACGCCACGAGCACAAATTGCTCTCATGCTTGGCATTTGGTCATTTATATTTTCTTTTTCTTTATCACAGCACTATAACCATTGTGCAAAGAATACAGAAAACCTATAGTCACTTTAAAATACCATTTAAAAGATACTGCAATATAATCCTTCCAACGCCAACTAGCTCTTATTTTTATCCTTTTCTTAAAGAACTCTCCAGTTTGCTGAATAAAGTTACATTCAGCAAGGGGAATATTTGTGATGGAGAGAATATTACTACCTGTGGTCCTATTTGAAAATGTCTGATATTTGTATATTCAATAATATCCTAGTTTTCAAGGAGAATATCAGATTATTTCTCTCAAAATCTCTCCCTCATCATCCATTCATGGGATTATTCACATGGCTAAAATTAAACTTGCAATTAAGTTCTTTGGTGTATACAGCTCTAAAGGCAGGGCTATTGTTTCTGTGTTGTGCTCTGATGAAAGTATTCCCATGGCTGACCACAACGGGTATATAAGACTAAGGCTAGGGACAGAAGTTACACATAAACTGGTTCAAGTAATTAGAACCTGGTTTAAATTTGTAACAGAACAGAAGCTCAGTGCACGTAAACCACAAAATGGCTGAAACTGGTTTGAGATAAACCTGGTTGAATGTAGTATCAGACTTAACTGATTTGGGTCAAACCAGTTTATGCAACTTCTGTCCCAGACCCCTTCCTGGTTCAAGTTAAATCATAGTCCTACAGCGTCCCAGCATGCTTTCCAGTCCTGGGCTGGGCTGGGCTGTGCTGGGCTATCTGCTTCAGAGAGCAGGGTTGGCTCTGCCCCTCTGCTCCTTAGCTGGAGTAGTGAGGGCTGGTTGATAAGGGGGGTAGGGAGCCTGGCTGGGGATACAACTCAGTCTAAGCTGGGAGGAGGGAGGGGGAATGCCCCCCCACCCCGGCAAACCCTGGTTGGGGTCTGGGGGCAGGGAGGGGAGTTAAATATCCCTTCCCCAGCTCAAACTTAGTGCTGGTTGCAACGGTGGACTACAAATACCAGAGTAAAAACTGTGGACTTCCAAATACCTGGAAGCAGGAAGAGGAAGTGATGATCAACCCTTCAAAGTCCTGCTGCTGTAAGTCTGGACTGCAAATCCCAGAGACCTCAGAGGCAGCAGGAAAAGAAACTGAACCTGAGTCATGCTCTAGCGGCCCCTGGCTTCTGGCCTGAGCCAGGCATGTAGCTGCATTTCCTGAATCAAAGATAAATATCTGTTTACATCTGTTTCAATGTAATTTGTGCAGCTTAACTAACCTTCAAAGACTGAATCAATTCAGCCTTCGGCTTTTTGACTGTCTGTACCTAGCTTAAGTGATAATGAAAAAGCAGCTTCACTTTCTGGTCAAGTCAGAGTGGTCTGTTTTTCTGGAATATATTGGGTGCATCTACATGAGATGCTAACTGCACAGTAGCCTAACAATACTGCACAGTAGCATGTCATGCACAAACAGTGCTAATAAGGTACTGCACAGTATTATTAAGCTACTGAGCAATAGTGTCACTTAAAAGGCATGTGCCAGCACTACTACACAGTAACGCCGGTTACTGCACATTAATTTATTACTTGATTATACAAGTACTAAACTTAATGTGCAGTAACTGGCACATGAATGAACATATAGGCACACCCAATATCTAACATTTTCTTTCCTACATTAAATATATGTGGATTAGTCAGCAATGGCGGTACCTGAATACAGCTAACCATTGGTTGTCCGGGGGCTCTTTAATTTAACTGGATTTATTTATAATTCTATGCTAATAAAATTTTCTTATAAATCACATGCAGAGTAGATTAAAAACTAAGAGACATTATCTAACATGAAAGAGCCAGAAAAGAAATATAGAACTTGGGCAGAAGGATAATAGTATATAGAATAAGATGCTGATAACAAAGATACTAAGAAAGAGATTGGGTTGTAAAAAAGCAAAAATACAGGATCAAAATCAGGCATCTTAGGCTGAATGGCTTTTTCCAGAACCTTATATCCAACGCACAGAGTTCCTGCAGAACAGTCCACTATAAGTTCTCTTCATCCATCTAAGGAGTATGACAATGGAGTGGAGGTAGAGTGCTCCTACTAACCTGTTTTTAAACATCTACTCTCATTTAAGTACATGATAAAAATATAACAAAATACTTTTCTTTAACCCCCCCCACCAACTTCATCTTCAAAACTGAAGCTAGTAGAAAGTGGACAAGGCTCTAACAAAGACCTTACAAAGAAACCAAAGATATACCCTAGGGAATTATGCACAGAAAAATTCAAAATTATGTGCTAGGTCCCAGGAGCTGCACATGGTGGCACAGAGCTGGCCTGCCATGGCCTACTGGCATGTGCCTTTGAACTTCACCGAGCTAGCTCTATGCCAGCACATGGGGCTTGCAGCATTGCAGATAGGAGCCATGTGACATCAGACTAAGCAGGCTCTGTGCCTCCATGTGGAGCTTTCAGCACTCCAGCGGGAAGCTGCACGTGGAGGCACAGAGTCGTGCACCATCAGGCCGGGCTGGCTCCGTGCCTCCATGTGTGGCTTCCCACTGGAGTGCTGAAAGTCCCATGTGGAGGCACAGAGACAGATGGCCAGGCCTGATGGCACGCAGTTCCCACCTGCAGTGCTGGAAGCCCCATGTGCTGTCATGGAGCCAGCCCAGTCTGGGTTGAAGACTTGTGCCAGCAGGCCCTCCAGGCTGGCTCCATGCCACCATGTGCAGTTCCTGGGACTCAGTTGGAGCCACATGCCACCAGGGGGCTGTGCCTGCTGCAGCCATGAGCACCCTGAGAGCCCGCCACCTGCTGCTACTGCTGCCAGCACCGGCAATAGGGGCTGTGCACCTTGGGGGGCCCACACCTAGCCACACACCCCATGCCCACTCACACACACCCCCACACCACCCACAAACCCCACACCCACCCCCTCTCCTGCAAGTAGCTCCCCTCCACACTCACCAGCTGTGCAGTTGTGTGCCACTGAGCTCAGTATGTGCCACATTCAGCTCCCAGCTGGAGTGCCAAGAGCCCCATGGAGGTGGAGGCACAGAGCCTGCCTCAGTTCAATTATGCAAAATTATGCAATTATCCATGTTCACACATTTTATGCGCAAAATTGCATGGGTGCACAATTGCATAATTCCCCGGGGTGTACAAAGAACAGAGACTGGAGGCATAAAAATACACAGAGCTCCACAAAAGTAGCCTGTGGAGCTGTACACACAGTGGCAACCACCACAACCTAGAACAATGCCTGGTGTTCGAAAAAGATACAAGAGGGGCAATGGGTTACATTATTTTACAAGAATCTGCAAGTGTCAATAGACTGTACACAGCATAGATGCAGCACCATAAACTGAGAGGAATTCTTCATAGGAACAAAGATGAATAGGCTATTAACCTGAAGGCAAAAGGAAAATATATTATTTTTAGTTGGATAAACTAATGTGGTTCCAGAAACAGTAATACTGGCTGCTTGCAGACATAAAAAAAGAAAAGGACCTTAACTGGAAGAAGCAGTGCGTTACTTCAACTCAGCTCCACCATATCTGTATAGATAGGGCACTTCACCAGGGCTTTTTGGCAGTTTTCGCTAAAGCTGATTCAATCAGAGAGGGTAGTTTAAACTCCCCATTCCGCCCTCCCCCCCAGCCCACATATGAACCCAGCTGAGATCTGTCTCATTCTTGGCAAGGGTAAAACAGTCCCTGCCTGGTTTTTCCCCTGTTCCCTGCTGGAGCAGAGGGGTGAGGGGCATGGCCAGGCACAGGCCAGGCCAGCACACTGACATGGAGGGGAGAGAGGGGATTTAAACCCAGCCTTTCCCCCTCCATCCTCCATCTCAGTGTGCCGGTGGCTTGCCAATCCCCCACCCCTCTGCTCCAGCAGGGAGCAGGGGAAAAGCCAGGCAGGAGCTGTTTTGCCCTGCCAGGCATACCTCAGCTGGGGTCCCATGCAGGCAGGGGGAATGGAGAGTTTAAACCACCCTCCCTGGTTCTGGACCCCAGCCAGCATTTGCCCTAGAGGAGGGGGCAGCCCCTGCCATGCCTCTGCCCCCCACCACTTCCCTCTCAAGTGGGGACAGGGAAGCCCTTGTGGGGGTTTTCTCCCTTACTTGAGCAGAGAGCCAGGCTGGGGTTGGCCATGCCCCGCCTCCACTAGAGTGAGTAGTGGTGGGGAGGACAAAAGCCTGGCAGGGGCTGCCTGTCCCACAAGCAAACCCCAGCTGGGGTCCAGGGCCACCTCCTCCCTCCCTGCCTCTGCCTGCGAGCCCCTAGCTCGGATGTGGCCATGCCCTCTGCTCAAGCAGGGGTGGGGCCTGGCAGGGCTGCCCCCTCCCACTGAGGCAGACCCAAGCTGCAGTCCCATGCAGCCAGGGAAGGTCTCCCCACCTCAGCTGTGTGCCCCTGGCTGGGGCATGGCTATGCCCCCGCTCTCTGCTCAAGGTGGGGCAAAACCCTGGCAGGGGTTGCCCCCAAAGGCAGACTGGGGCTGGGGTCCAATGCAGGCCAGGGAGTGGGGTTTAAAGCCTCTGTTCCCCTCGCCTCAGCATGCTGGCCCCAGGCTGGGGCCTGGCCACATCCCCTCTGCTCAACTAGGGAGCCAGGAAAAGCCTTGAAGGGCTTCTCTCCTCCCTTTGGCAGTCTGGGAGGTATGCTCTAGTGTCCACCAGCTTCTGGCCTGAGCCACTGCAGGCATGTGGCTGCATTTCTGGAATCAGAAGTGAATGTCTGTTCACTCACTTCTTGGTTCAATATATGCAGTTTAGACTAACCTGCAAAGATTGAATCAAATCAGCCTCTGGCTTTTTGACTGCCTGTACTTAGGCCGAATTAAAATCATAGGGTTCAAGAAAATAATCAATACTCTGTGACTAGGACAGCAAATAGGGGGCCAGGACATCATCTTACAATACAATATACCTGTTGTCACAAGAAACATAGTCACTGTGGCAGAATGCCACCTCTGTCTCCCCCCTCCCAAAAAACTGCTCTGTGACAATTTGGTTAACATGGTCCCTGCGGAGGGCAGACATCCCATCTCTTTAGATAATCTCAGTTGGATACATTCCTGAGGGAGGGGGGAAATTTGCTTCGTCTGCCTACGTGACTGGCATCACATACCCAGGTGAGGGGCTTATGCTCCCTATTGTTCTAAGCAATGCCAACCTGACTGGGAAGGGGCTAAGGACCCTGCCAGTCTTTCCAGCAACCAGTGATGCATTTCAAATTGGTTGGCTGGCAGCCAGCAGGTGCTGGTCTCCATTGGACTAGGTAAACGAGGTCATAAGGTCTATACAAGTTAAGGATTGCCCAGGAGAAGGGGCAGTAGCCATGATGAAAACTCAGAGAGAGAAGAGCCGGACCATCTGAAACTTGCCGTCTCTCTCAAAACTCATGATCAATGAACTGCCTGCCTCCAGAGGGAATCTCCACCTGCCTCTGGATGATACTCGTGAGTAAGCTACCTGAGGTCTAATTAGATATATAGCATTGCAGTAACTTGAATGTGTGATCAAAGGCTACCCAGCCATATCAGTTTGCTCTATGGGATTTCTCCAATATTGCTTTACCCTGTACCCTATTCCAAACCTACTCCTTGTAATCAATAAAGTTCTCCTTTGTACCTAGTGTGGGAGACCTATTGGGAGTTGATCTATGCCTTGGGGTCCCCTTGGTTTGGCTGACTAAGACAGACCACTATTTGTGCTTCAGACTAAGGGAAGCACGCCAAGTTCTTGAAGTGGGTCAAGTAACCTCAAGGACTACTAGGTCTGTATTTCCCAGGGGGCACAGAGCCAGGATTAGTCCAAACCCTGGGTGGTGACAGCATTATCTCCAGGCTAGTGGGTGTGCTCCAGGAAGGGGGGCGGCCAGATGTTAGGTGCCTCCAGGGAGGCACTCAGAGCCTGGAAGGTGGTTGGGCACAGTGAGGTGGGTGGCTCAGTACAGGAGCACCCCCTACTGGCCTACCACATTCACCCATTACCACAGAATAACTGGACTTTTTACTGGATATTCTGATTGCTCCATGTTAACCAAATTGTCACAGAGGTGAATGCTTCTGAGAAACCAACAAAAGTCATGACCAAGGCACTCGTGTGTCTTGAGCACCAGTAAGCAGTTGCCTCATGCAGTGAATTAATTCTAACTTTCTTTTGTGCTTCAGAAAACAGCTTGACTGGTTCACAGCAGAGAGTTAAGAAGGATTTTATCCTGTTTAACAACACCCTGTTATAGAACTTCAGTAGCAGCAAATGCAAGAGGCAGTGGAGACACCATAATTACTAATCACAGGCATCAGAACCGGGGGAGCAGTATGCCACTGTTGGGGAGCTGTTCCATAAATTATAGTTGTGTTGCATGTGTCATGAAGAAGTTGGTTAGTTTTAAATCATCAGGCCATAATGCTTCAGTAGTGCAGCTGGAGTTAGTGCCAGGGGCCTTTTCTTAGGTTAGCTGTACAATATAATCAGAGTAAATGCATAGTAATTAATGGGAAGATCAGTTGGAGCAGGGGAGAACTTATCCACAGTGACATGTTCATTACTGGCTTTATGGCCTGAAAGTATTGCTTCCATTCTTCTTGGGCTGGTTTGATATTAAACCACTTTCTCTGTTCTTCACCTTTGCTGTATTTTGATTATGTGTCATTCCAGCCAAGGCTCATTTTCTGGTACACACCCTCATACTCTTTATTTCTTTAAACTGTTCCAGTTCTTTACAGGTTCATTGAATCATAGCTTTTGTTAGATGATCATTCACAGATAAAAGTCCATAGGGGTTTTCCGCTGTTCTGATATTCTTTAGCAGCTTTTTTGCCTGCTCACCCATGATGGAGCAGACCTCTGAGCAGTATCCAGAATTTTACACGCTGTGTTTTTGAATGCCTTAACAACAACAGAAAAATCACAGTCTTTCTGGGTGTGGTGATATTTTTTTAGATTCTAAGACATTCATAATCTCGCAGTTTTTTGTGCAGTTTTTTTCTGTCTGATATTATTGCCCAGTTGAAACAGGAACATGAGGAAGTATCTTTTTTCAGTGGAGTCCTTTCTATTTGTGATGTCATAAAGCAGGCATTTTCCTAGGTTTTGGAAGAATTTATCATACCTGGTCCTAATTTGGCATTAAGATCTCCCCTTAGACAAAAGACATGGGGAGGGATTTTCTAAATTGATGTTGTCAGTATTGCATTAAACTGTTGTTAGTTGACGCATCTGAATCCTCAGTAGGCATGTCTACACAACACCTTTAACTCAAGATTAGAGCAAATTACTGCACAGTAAAATACAAGTAGCAAATTTATTCATGATTAGTTACTGCACTATATGGCATGCATAGAGGGCCAACTGGGAGCAAACTTGCTCCCGGCCAGCTGGGCAGCAGGTTGCAGGAAATTGCTCCCTACCCCTGGAAGCTGCCTGCTGCCAAGGCAGGCTCTGCCATCAGACCCCAGGTGAGGACAATGTCCCCATGCCCAAGCAGCAGGAATCTCCCAGCCCCTGACCCCTGATCTTAATTGTGGAGCAGGGACTGGGGAGATTGTTCCCAGCCCTAGCTCCCAGTTTGTTCCCACCCCTGCCCCGTGATCACAGAGCTGGACTGGAAACAAGCTCCCAGCCTGTTCCCACCACCACGATCATGGAGCTGGGCTGAGAACTGTCCCAAACAGGGGCAGGTCCCAGCCCCATGCCTTGATTGGGCAATCAAATCGTGGGGCTTGGAAAGAGCTGCATGGTGATCCACCAGTGGGGCAGCTCAGCTGGGGACTTGCTTCTAGCTGCCTCACCAGCAGAATTGGGGCAGAGGGCTGGGACCTTCTCCTCCCCTGTAACTCTTTCCAAACCTCCTAACCTTAATCAGGGAGCCAGGGATAGGAGCTCCCTGCTGCTGCGACAGGGAGACATTTTTCCCACCCAGGCTCTACCACTGGAGCCCACCAAGGCAGCAGGCAGCTTCTGGGGGCAGGGAGCAATCTTCCAGTCCCCACCAAGAGGCAGCGGTCTCCAGCCTCCCTACTCCCTGCCAGCCCCTGGGGTAGCACCCAGAGGGAGCCTAGAACTCCCCCCTGGCTGCTTCAGAGGGGATGGGACCAGACTGCTGCCAGGAGCAGCCATTCTGCTCCCACCTCTCTGTACATGCAGATGCCTGCCCAAGGTTGGTTTACGTTAGAGTAATTTACCCTAGAGTAAACCCACACCGCAGCATGTGCACATGTAGACACATCCAGTAGGTCCATATATGCAAGCTACAGTCAGAGAGAAATTGCCTGTCATGACTTTTAACATGGTTCTCAGTGTTTTGCTTTCCTGAGATCATGTGTGGAAGAAGCACTGAAAAAATGGGAATCCATCTTCCCTAGGGAGGTGATGATTGCATGAGCAGTAGGCAAATGACAGCTACTATCCAGAGAAGTGAGATGTTCCCACTTGAGTTGTCAGGTGTGTATAGGCTTGCATGCAGACAAAGTCCAACCTTTTTGAGCTCTAGTGTACAGGTGTTATAGGTCAGCCCCTTTCAGGGGAAGTTTTACCTCAGGAGTCCCCAAAAAGAAGCCTTCCTCCTGATGGACCCCATCATGGGATGGGATCCCCATGGTGGCCATGATGCCCCTAGGGCTCCATGACTATGCAAATATTGCCCAACGGGCACCCTTTTCCTCTCCTGCCACATCTTGCTGGTAATTATAATAATTAGAGAGGCTGCCCTCGAGTTTGTGTGTGGACATGGTCCTGATGGAACCCACTGAACCCTGTGGGTACTTGGACCCCTTTTGGATCCTGCTCAAAATGGATGCCTCACAGGACACCCTCAGCTTTATGGGCTAGATGCGTGGCTCTAAAACCGCCCCTTTACCATGTCCCATGTAGCTCAGCCTCTTCTTTGGTGCTGGGCTCTCCGCAGCCCTGTCTCTGCACCGACACTGGCACTGGGCTCTCCACGGCCCTGCCTCTGTGCCCACACTGGTACTGGGGTCTCCACACTGTAGTGTAGCCCCAATGAGACCTTCTCCTCCCCAATAACCTCAGTCCAGTCCACCAGTTTATAAACAGCAACTAAAATATGAGCCCCTGGGCTATAACATTATACAAAGCAGTTCAGGGTGCAATCTGTCCCTTTAAAAGAGGTAAAATTCCCCCCAGCATTAAGTGCCTTGTAGGCCAGGGTACCTGGTGAGCTCCTAGAGCCCCATTAGCCCTATATGCAGCATATCAGGCAGCCACAGCACCTCTGGGCAATTCTTCTCTGCAGGCTCCTTCCATAGATTCATAGATTCATAGATGTTAGGGTCGGAAGGGACCTCAATAGATCATCAAGTCCGACCCCCTGCATAAGCAGGAAAGAGTGCTGGGTTCAGATGACCCCAGCTAGATACTCATCTAACCTCCTCTTGAAGACCCCCAGGGTAGGGGAGAGCACCACCTCCCTTGGGAGCCCGTTCCAGACCTTGGCCACTCGAACTGTGAAGAAGTTCTTCCTAATGTCCAGTCTAAATCTGCTCTCTGCTAGCTTGTGACCATTGTTTCTTGTAACCCCCGGGGGCGCCTTGGTGAATAAATACTCACCAATTCCCTTCTGTGCCCCCGTGATGAACTTATAGGCAGCCACAAGGTCGCCTCTCAACCTTCTCTTGCAGAGGCTGAAAAGGTCCAGTTTCTCTAGTCTCTCCTCATAGGGCTTGGTCTTCAGGCCCTTGACCATACGAGATGCCCTTCTCTGGACCCTCTCCAGGTTATCCGCATCCTTCTTGAAGTGTGGCGCCCAGAATTGCACGCAGTACTCCAACTGCGGTCTGACCAGCGCCCAATAGAGGGGAAGTATCACCTCCCTGGACCTATTCGTCATGCATCTGCTGATGCACGATAAAGTGCCATTGGCTTTTCTGATGGCTTCGTCACACTGCCGGCTCATGTTCATCTTGGAGTCCACTAGGACTCCAAGATCCTTTCCACCTCTGTGCCACCCAGCAGGTCATTCCCTAGGCTGTAGGTGTGCTGAACATTTTTCCTCCCTAGGTGCAGCACTTTGCATTTCTCCTTGTTGAACTGCATCCTGTTGTTTTCTGCCCACTTGTCCAACCTATCCAGGTCTGCCTGAAGCTGTTCCCTGCCCTCCGGCGTGTCCACTTCTCCCCATAGCTTTGTGTCATCTGCAAACTTGGACAGAGTACATTTCACTCCCTTGTCCAAGTCGCTGATGAAGACATTAAAGAGTATCGGTCCAAGGACCGAGCCCTGCGGGACCCCACTGCCCACACCCTTCCAGGTCAAGACCGACCCATCCACCATGACTCTTTGGGTGCGACCCTCTAGCCAATTCGCCACCCACCAGACTGTGCAGTCATCCACATCACAGCCTCTTAACTTGTTCACCAGTATGGGGTGGGATACCGTATCGAAGGCCTTCCTGAAGTCTAAGTATACGACATCCACCCCTCCTCCTGTGTCCAGGCGTTTCATAACCTGGTCATAGAAAGAGACTAGATTGGTCAGGCACGATCTGCCTGCCACAAACCTGTGCTGGTTTCCCCTCAGCATAATTTGCCCTGCCGGGCTCTCACAAATGTGAGCCTTGATAATTTTTTCAAAGACTTTACCAAGGATGGAGGTGAGACTGACCGGCCTATAGTTGCCCGGGTCCTCCTTCCTCCCCTTTTTGAAAATGGGGACCACGTTAGCCCTTTTCCAGTCCTCCGGGACTTGGCCCGTGCGCCACGAGCATTCGAATATTCCTGCCAGTGGCTCTGCAATGATGTCGGCCAGTGCCTTCAGCACCCTCGGATGGAGCCCATCCGGGCCTGCCGATTTACAGGCATCCAGTTCTTCCAAATGACTCTGCACCACCTCAGGATCTACATATGGAAGTCTGGCGCCTTGCTGCTGCCTCTCTACAACCCCAGTGAGAGACTTGTCGTGCCCCTCACTTAGGAACACTGAGGCAAAGAACTCATTGAGGAGTTCAGCCTTGTCCCCCCTATCTGTCACCAATTGTTTCTGCCCATTTAGCAGCGGTCCTATTCCTCCCTGGGCCTTCCTTTTACTCCCAATATATCTAAAAAACAATTTCTTGTTGTCTTTTACTTGGGTTGCCATCCTCAGCTCCATGGTAGCTTTGGCCCGCCTAACTGCCTCCCTACAAGCACGAGCAGAGGAGGTATATTCATCTTTAGTGATCTCACCCTGTTTCCACTTTTTATGTGCTCCAGCTGTTTATGTTCCCCTAGCTGTTGCCAGAGAACTGACCCCACTGGTCTCAGCCCTAGGGTTTATATGTGCCCAGGTCCCTGCCTTCTTCCAGTCAGCTGACCGGGTGCAGGTCCTTTGTTAGCCTGCTGCCATAGTAACCTACACCTGTAGGGTATCTGCCAGGCTCTTGGGGCCCTCTCCCTAAGCACTTTAGTGCCCTGTGACAGACCCCTGAAGCCAGTGCTGGTGGGGCTTGTAAAGGGATAAGCCCATGTTGAGACCCTGGCCATTCTTTGTCCCTGGCTTCCCCGAATTCATAGCACTCCCACCTCAGAGAGGGCCTTTTTCTCAGCCCTCAGGCAGTGAGATTTGCCTCTTCAAGGAGGGAGGGGAAGAAGTCAGAGTGCCAACAGCACAACAGACAATTCCTTTTCAAATAAAGTATTTAATGTGCCACCACAGTTCCTAGTGGTGTAGGGACACAGTCAGACATCTGGAGCACAGTGGCAGTAGTGATTTCCATAGGCACATGTTGGTGTTTATACAGTTGTGTAACAGAGAACCCTAGCCCTGTCACCAGAAAGCAGATCCGCCCCTTTAAGGCCAGAACTTCCTGGGCATGGAGTGCTGGTGAAGAAAGGGTTAAATGCTGAGCCTGGCCAGCTAGTCAGCTGACTGGAAGGGGCAGGACTATAAAAACCCTGGGCAGAACAGCAGTAAGGGGAACAGCAGTTGAAGAGAAAGGAGTGCCTCTGAGAGCTCTACAGAGAAGCTGGGTGAGTAGTCCAAAGGTAGGAATGATGGAAGCTGTGGGGAGATAGTAGCTGCACCACAGCAGGGACTGTAGCTGATGGAAGGAAGCTGAGGCACGAACCCTGTGAATGTCAGCTGACCTGCTGCTTTGCTTGATCATATTGGTTGGTAACAGATATTATTTTTTTTCTTTGATTATTGAATAAGACTGTCAGTTTGGGTGAGGCTATTAGGGGAAGGAGGAGGCCTCATCTTGGGGATCCACTACAGAGTGGGGACCCTGGTGCCAGCAAGAGTGTAGCTTTTGGGAGCACAGACCCTGGTGCCAGTGAGGGCGTGGTTTTTTTTGCGGGGGGGCATAAACCCTGGCACCTGAAGGTGTGATCTTAAAAAGGCCAGGGTGGTCTAATGTGCCTGGGGTGTAACTTTATTTTGGTTTTTTTGGACTGAGAGGGTGCAAGTTTGGGGTCATCCCCTGGCTTTTTGAACTTGTGACCCCCTGGCTATGGGGCCGGTGCCTGGGCCTCTGGGCCGGGGGTGGGCAAGCTCCCGAGCCGCGCAGCGCGAACAGAGCACGCAAACAGGCGCGCTCTGTGGGAGCACGCCGGCGTTTGCGTGGGCGTTCGCACCGGAGGGCGGGCCAGGAGTGGGACTCCTGTAGGGGTAGGGCGTAGATACCGCACAGGTCTACAAACAGTAGCTTGTAGAATGGTGTCTACGAGGAGTGCTGCTAGGGCCTCTGCCCAGGGGGACAAGGCTACCCGGGGCAGGTCTGAGGCCTCCACCCAGACCGAGCCCGTGGGGGAGCTGGTGTCCCCCTACCTCCTGGCCTGTGGGGTATCCCCAGCAGGGCTGGGGGGGGCAGAGATTGGGGGCCCCCACACCTGTCCAGCAGGTGCCCGTCTTAGGGATCTGGAGGCACAGGTGAGGGAGCTCTGGGAGGAGGTTAGCAGGCTGAGGGGGATCAGGGAGACAGAGGATGAAATTGATAGTTATTTCCTTTCCCTGCAGGCCCAGGCACCAAAAGAAGAAGCACCCCGGGGAATACCCTCCACAGCAGAGTGGCAGACGGTCACAGCCAGGACTGGAGCAGCATGCAGCGAACCGGTACCAGCTTCTCCAGTCCGACTGGTGAACAGGTACGAGGCCCTGGCGACTCTGCAGGAGATGGAAGGGGAGGAGGAAACCCTTGAGCAAGAAGGAACACCACGTTCTTCACACTCCAAACAGATCAAGAGTTCCACGATGACCCAGAGGAGGAGGCGACGAGTGCTCGTCATAGGAGACTCCATCCTGAGAGGTACGGAAGGACCCATCTGTCGCCAGGACCCCTCGGCACGAGAGGTATGCTGCCTCCCTGGAGCAAAGATTCGGGATGTGACGGAGGTAATCCAGGCCAGGATCAAGCCCACCGATTTACTACCCCATGGTCCTAGTCCATGTGGGTACTAATGATGCAGCCAGGAGAACCCCCGATCACCTGATGGCGGACTACTATGCTCTGGGTGGCGTGCTGAAGGAGTTCGGTGCCCAGGTGGTTTTCTCTTCCATCCTTCCAGTGACCGGACGAGGAAGACGGCAAGAGAACTGCATCGGAGAGACCAACTGGCGGCTTCAGCAGTGGTGTCTCGAGACAGGCTTCGGCTTCCTGGACCATGACCCGCACATCACGACGAGGGACGTGTTCAGCTGGGATGGGCTTCACCTGTCCCCCAAAGGTAAGCGTGTGTTTTCTTCTAGGTTGCGGATCTCCTCCGGCGGGCTTTAAACTAGGCTCGTCGGGGGGAGGGGAGTACGAGGGCAGGGGAAGCAGTGGACCACCAAACCATGTGGCACCCACAATGACAGCCCAGCCTGAAGAAGGAGAGCATTGGGAACCTGAAAGCCATGGGGAGGCCAGCACTACAGAACAGGTAAGGAACAAGAAGGTAGGAAACAATGGGCCCCATGGGACTCTGAGCGGGGAGGGCAGCAAAGGCACCAGTCGCAGGGCTCAAGTGCCTATATACTAATGCTAGGAGCATGGGGAACAAGCAGGATGAACTAGCGCTCCTGCTTGCACTGAACACCTATGACTTAGTGGGGCTAACAGAGACCTGGTGGGATTCATCCCATGACTGGGCGGTACATATTGAGGGCTATAGATTGTATAGAAAGGACAGGTCGGGGAAGAAAGGGGGGGGGTTGCACTTTATGTCAGTGAGCAATATACATCAACCCTCATCAAGACAGAATCCGAGGTTGAGAAAGTAGAAGGATTGTGGGTTAGGCTACATGGGGGGCAGGGAGAAAGGGATTTGGTGGTAGGGGTCTGCTACAGACCCCCACACCAAGGGGAAGAAATAGATGCGGGGCTCCTGAGGCAACTCTCGGAGACCATAAAAGCTAAAGAGGCGGTAGTCATGGGGGACCTAAACTACCCGGACATCTGCTGGGAGACGCAGACAGCAAGGTCCCATCGCTCACGCAGGTTTCTAACCTGTGTACAGGACCTCCACCTGACACGGGAGGTACGTGATCCCACTAGGGAATGCCATACTGGATCTGGTATTGGCAACAGGGGATGACATGGTAGGGGACCTCCAAATCGGTAGCCATTTGGGAGACAGTGATCACCTTATAATAGAATTCAACATAAGACGGCGAGTGGGTAAGGTAACTAGTAGGGTGAAAGTGCTAGACTTTAGGAAAGCTGATCTCAATGCACTCAGGTGATTAGTCAAAGAAGCACTGCAGAGTAAGAGTTTTGATGGGATGGGAGCCCAAGAAGGGTGGCTGTGCCTAAAGGAAACGATCCTTCGGGCACAAAGCAAGACGATCCCTGAGCGAGGCAAAAGAGGGAAAGGGGCCAGGAGGCTTCCATGGCTGACCAGAGAAATCCAGGGCAGCCTAAGGGCCAAAAGGGGAACACATAAAAAGTGGAAACAGGGTGAGATCACTAAAGATGAATATATCTCCTCTGCTCGTGCTTGTAGGGAGGCAGTTAGGTGGGCCAAAGCTACCATGGAGCTGAGGATGGCAACCCAAGTAAAGGACAACAAGAAATTGTTTTTTAGATACATAGGGAGTAAAAGGAAGGCCCAGGGAGGAATAGGACCGCTGCTAAATGGGCAGAAACAATTGGTGACAGATAAGGGGGACAAGGCTGAACTCCTCAACGAGTTCTTTGCCTCAGTGTTCCTAAGTGAGGGGCACAACAAATCTCTCTCTGGGGTTGTAGAGAGGCAGCAGCAAGGCACCAGACTTCCATACGTAGATCCTGAGGTGGTGCAGAGTCACTTAGAAGAACTGGATGCCTTTAAGTCGGCAGGCCCGGATGAGCTCCATCCGAGGGTGCTGAAGGCACTGGCCGACATCATTGCAGAGCCACTGGCAAGAATATTCGAACGCTCGTGGCGTACGGGCCAAGTCCCGGAGGACTGGAAAAGGGCTAACATGGTCCCCATTTTCAAAAAGGGGAGGAAGGAGGACCCGGGCAACTATAGGCCAGTCAGTCTCACCTCCATCCTTGGTAAAGTATTTGAAAAAATTATCAAGGCTCACATTTGTGAGAGCCCAGCAGGGCAAATTATGCTGAGAGGAAACCAGCATGGGTTTGTGGCGGGCAGATCATGCCTGACCAATCTAGTCTCTTTCTATGACCAGGTTACGAAATGCCTGGACACAGGAGGAGGGGTGGATGTCATATACTTAGACTTCAGGAAGGCCTTCGATACGGTATCCCACCCCATACTGGTGAACAAGTTAAGAGGCTGTGACGTGGATGACTACACAGTCCGGTGGGTGGCGAATTGGCTAGAGGGTCGCACCCAAAGAGTCGTGGTAGATGGGTCAGTCTCGACCTGGAAGGGTGTGGGCAGTGGGGTCCCGCAAGGCTCGGTCCTTGGACCGATACTCTTTAATGTCTTCATCAGCGACTTGGACAAGGGAGTGAAATGTACTCTGTCCAAGTTTGCAGATGACACAAAGCTATGGGGAGAAGTGGACACGCTGGAGGGCAGGGAACAGCTGCAGGTAGACCTGGATAGGTTGCACAAGTGGGCAGAAAACAACAGGATGCAGTTCAACAAGGAGAAATGCAAAGTGCTGCACCTAGGGAGGAAAAATGTCCAGCACACCTACAGCCTAGGGAATGACCTGCTGGGTGGCACAGAGGTGGAAAGGGATCTTGGAGTCCTAGTGGACTCCAAGATGAACATGAGCCGGCAGTGTGACGAAGCCATCAGAAAAGCCAATGGCACTTTATCGTGCATCAGCAGATGCATGACGAATAGGTCCAGGGAGGTGATACTTCCCCTCTATCGGGCGTTGGTCAGACCGCAGTTGGAGTACTGCGTGCAATTCTGGGCGCCACACTCCAAGAAGGATGCGGATAACCTGGAGAGGGTCCAGAGAAGGGCAACTCGTATGGTCAAGGGCCTGCAGACCAAGCCCTACGAGGAGAGACTAGAGAAACTGGACCTTTTCAGCCTCCGCAAGAGAAGGTTGAGAGGCGACCTTGTGGCTGCCTTTAAGTTCATCACGGGGGCACAGAAGGGAATTGGTGAAGATTTATTCACCAAGGCGCCCCCGGGGGTTACAAGAAACAATGGCCACAAGCTAGCAGAGAGCAGATTTAGACTGGACATTAGGAAGAACTTCTTCACAGTTCGAGTGGCCAAGGTCTGGAACGGGCTCCCAAGGGAGGTGGTGCTCTCCCCTACCCTGGGGGTCTTCAAGAGGAGGTTAGATGAGTATCTAGCTGGGGTCATCTAGACCCAGCACTCTTTCCTGCTTATGCAGGGGGTCGGACTCGATGATCTATTGAGGTCCCTTCCGACCCTAACATCTATGAATCTTAAAGGGACTTTATGAAAGTCATTTAGGGACTGAAATATGTAAGGGAATAGGCTGAGATATTTTATACTTGCCTCAAATAAACAATGACATTGAGGAAGCTGTTGCATAATGCCAAAAATACAGGCCAAGTCGAGCAAAACAGCTCATGTTAGTGGCACAGGAAAAATCAGGCTGACAGTGGGGGGGGGGAAACTATAAACTTTTAATGAAATACTGTATACATTTCTTGAAATAGCTTCGTTTAAAAAAAAAAAAAAAAAAAAAAAAAAAGCCAGCATATCAAATGCATTTGCACTAGATATGGTATACCTGACAAACTGATGTCTGACGATGGACCACAATCAAGTAGATTTCATAGACATTAGGCCTGGAAGGAACCTGGGAAGATCATTGAGTCCAGCCCCCCTGCCCCAGGGGCAGAAAGTCGGCAGGGAGCGTAGGATCCCAGAAAGATAAACATCCAAATGTCTCTTGAAGGCACTCAAAGTAGGTGCTTGAACCACCTCTGGCAGCAGTCTATTCCAAACCTTGGGGGCTCGGCTAGTAAAGAAGTTCTTCCTTATGTCCAGCCTGAAATGGTCATGGAGGAGTTTGTGACTGTTCGACCTTATCAACCTTTGGGGCACTCTGGTGAACAGACATTCCCTCAGATCCTGGTGAGCACCCCATATAAACTTCTTGGCAGCCATCAAATCGCCTCTGAGCCTGCACTCTTCCACACTAAAGTCCCATGGCTCTCAGCCTTTCTTCATAAGGTCTGTTTCCCTGACCTCTGATCATGCACATGGCTCTCCTCTGCACCTTCTCAAGCTTCTACACATCCTTTTTGAATTGTGGAGACCAAAACTGGACTCAGTACTCCAGCTGGAGCCTCACCAAAGTCAAGTACAATGGGAGAATGATGTCCTGGGATTTGCTTGAGAAGCATCTATGGATGTAAGCCAGTGTTTTGCTCACTTTACTAGCTGCAGCATCACATTGCAGGCTCATGTTCATCTTGTGGTATATCGCAACCCCCAAGTCCCTTTCACCCAGAGTGCTTGCCAGCGTAGCACTGCCAAGCCTATAAGCATGCTGCGGGCTTTTCCTCCCAAGGTGGAGAACCTTGCATTTTTCGGTGTTAAACACCTTCAGGTTCTCATCCACCCATTTCCTGAGCCTGTCAAGGTCAGCCTGGATCACCCTCAGTCCTCAGGGTGCTTTACCCCAGAGTTTGGTGTCATCAGCGAACTTGGCCAGTCTGCTTCTGGCCAAGTCCACATTATTAATAAAGCTGTTGAATAGTGTAGGCCCAAGGACAGAGCCTTGAGGGACCCCACTGAACACAGGGCACTATGACGATTGACTTCTGACAACCACCACCCTCTGGGTCTGACCACAGAGCCAATTCCCTAGCCAGAAGATCATGGTGAGGCCAAGGCCACAGTTCACCAGCTTTGCCAAGAGGTGATCATGGGATACCAGATCGAAGGCCTTTTTTTAAGTCAATCAATCTCTTCTCCCTTGTCCAGGTGATAGGTCACCTGGTCGTAAAAGGAAATAAGATTAGTTAAGCAAGACCTACCCGCAACAAACCCGTGTTGGCTATCCCTCAGGATGTTGCCATCGGCCAGTCTGTTAAGAATGACCTCTTTGATAATCTTTTCTAAGACCTTCCCCAGGATAGAGGTCAGGCTGATGAGCCTATAGTTTGCTGGATCCACTTTCCTCCCTTTCTTGAAGATAGGTACCACATTGGCTTTCTTCCAATCTTCGGCTACTTCACCAGAGCGCCAGGAGTTCTCGAAGATCTGTGCCAGGGGTTGAGCTATGATGCTAGCAAGCTCCTTGAGTACCCTGGGGTGTAGACTGTCAGGGCTGGCTGATTTGAAGGTGTCCAGCCTCTCAAGGTGTTCCTTCATGAAGTCAGCACTGATGAAGGGTAAGGAATCTCCCTCACCCGGGCCTCCTTGTCCCATAGTGGGCAGGGGCGTCCCATGGGACTGGTGAAAAACCAACACAAAGTACCCATTTAGCAAGTTGGCTTTTTCCTGGGTGTCGGTTGTCAATTGTCTCATCAGGTTTAGCAGTGGTCCAATGTTGCCCTTGCTTTCCCTCCGGCTCCCCACATACCTAAAAATGGACTTTTTATTGTTCTGGTTTGTTCCCTGCAGGTCCGGACCAGTGCAGAGTATTCCTCCTTTTGAGGTGGGTCCAGTCCTCCATCCTTTATAGGTCAGTCTTCTTAGATGCAGGAGGTCCACTAGCTCCCTGGAGAGCCAAGGGGGCTGCTGTGCCCTTTAGCTGCCTTTCCTCCGAGATGGAATAGACTTTGCTCGTACATCCAGGATTGCTTCTTTTGAGGAGCAACCACTCATCCTGACCTCCCCTCCCCTTTGGGTTGTGGCTTTTAAGGGCTTCACTGACAAGCCTCCTGAGCTTGTCAAAGTCAGCTTTCCTGAAGTCGAAGACTTCTGTATTGCTGACTGACTTGCCAGCTTTACAGCAGATGGTGAAGGTGATCAGCCCATGGTCACTGTCACCCAACTTCCCTTCGATCATTAGGTCATCCCCCATTGTCAGAACCAGGTCAAGCAGCACTTTACCTCTCATGTATGAGGTATGAATTTAAGCAGTTTGGAGGAAATACTAGCACAGAATCATTACAGACCAGCACCAATGAAGCCCATTTTGTTTGAGAGAAAAAAAAGGAAACGAGGATTCTAAAACTGTTGGAAGCTGATGTCACTGGGGACTTGTAGATATCTTCAGAGACAAGACAGGGCAAAACAAAGCACACCAATTTCATTCTGGGTCTCCAGAACTGCCATGAAGATTAAGCTGTGTATAACTATGACAAACAGTGGACTGCAAGGCTACCTTTTGCAACGTATGAGCTGGACACCATAGGCAAACACCTATTATGGAGAAATGGGCAACACCTGCTCAAAATCCTCAAAAGGAAGGCAATAAAGAGCACCAAGCCACACATTTCTCCAAGGTCCCAGGCAACAATCACAGCAGGCTGAGACAGCTGATGTGTTTAAGTTTCAAGAGGTTCACAATGCCAGCATAATGTCACCTCACTGAACATGACAAATTAATTTAGTTAAAGGATCAGTTATAAATATTTGAATTTCTATGCTTTGTTGATGTTGATTTGTAGTTCTGTTTTTCTAGGAACAGAGGATGCAAGGAACTGTACCTTTAAGAGACTCTGTTATAAGACATAAGGGGTTTTAGTGATATCTTTTATTGGACCAACTATATACTTGGGAGAGAAATTGGACAAGCTTTTGAGTACAAAGTGCCCTTCTAGAGGTTTGTTTGTGCCTGAAAGGCTGTCTCAACTCTACAGTTGGTCCAATAAGAGATATAAAACCCTCTTGCCTCTCATACATTATGGACCATCACAGCTATAACAACACTCCAACTCTCTGAGCTATGAGCCACTGGAATGGGATTTTGTTATACAAAGATTCATCTTACACAATGCTGATGAGTTAGGACTCAGAGATAGAATGAAACAGACCTCTGTCAGACTTTGTGGCTCTGTGTGATTTCTGAACAATACACACAGAAAGCAGTCTAATGAGGGATTTTCTGTGTAAGAAATTGAATGACTTGTCTATACCCCACTAGAAGTGGGTCCAGTCCCTCCCTGAGTGCCCCAACAACCCAAGTCCTCTGAGCTCCAGAGTCAGAAGTTCACCAATGAGGCTGCTCTAGACTCCTCTCCAGCACCTGCTGTCCGGCCACTGGTCTGAAAGCAAAAGGATCCAGATCAGCCTCACTAGTGAATTTCCAGCATTAGAGCACATCAGCAAACATGGGTGCATACAGCATGTTCACTCTGCCTTCCCTTCAGGGATGGATAGAGGTGGAGTGCAAGTACACTCCACTTCCTTTGCTGACCTTGCTGTCCCCTGCTGACCCAAGCACAGGGGAAGTTCCAAAGGCTCTCCTGCCCGACTCCAGCCAAGGGGTGCCAGGCTTGGCAAGGGACAACAGCAGCAGTGGGTTTCCTCTTCCTGCATCTGCTTCCTGTCATCCTCCTCCATGTCCCCTCCTGGTTCAGATCAGTTACTGGAAGGAAGAACCCACCCCCACTACTGCCACTGTCCCTAGCTAACACAGGCACCAGGGGAGCCCTGGAGCTGCTCCTGACCTGCTCCAGCTACTGGCTGCAGGAAGCAGCTGCATGGGGTACCAGGCTTGGCCAGATACAGTAGTGGCAGTGCACAGGTTCCTCCTTCCAATGGCTCTTCCTAGTCAATGGGAGACATGGGTGGGGGGAGGCAGGAATAGGTGCCAGAAGGAAGAACCTGCATGCTACCACTGCTGTCTTTGACTGAGCCCAACTCCTGCACAGCTGCTCCCTTCAGCCTACAGCTGGAGCCAGGCAGAAGCAACCCTGGAGCTTTCCCCACCACCCAGGTCAGCCCAGGACAGGAGGAGTGACAGGTGGAACCCCTTCTCCCCTTTATACACCCAAGGGAATTTATGTGCAGAAAACATCAAAATTATGCTCAGAAAAATTCAAAATTATCTTCTGGAGTGCTGGAAGTCACATGTGGAAGCACAGAGCCAGCTGGCCCAGCCCTGTGGTATGCGGACTGGGAGCTGCACGCCATCAGGCCAGGCAGGCTCCATGCCTCCACATAGAGCTTCCAGCACTCCAGTGCGAAGCCACATGTGAAAGCAAGCAGGAGCCCATCTGACCCAATGGTGCATGACTCCATGCCTCCATGTGTGGCTTCCCACCTGGCCCTATGATGCACAGCTTCTGGTCTACATGCCATCAAGCCAGACCAGCCTTCCATTTGGGGCTTTCAGCACTCCAGCAGGAAGCCACACATGGAGGCATGGAGTCACACACCATCAGACTGGGCAGGCTCTGTGCCTCCACATGCGGCTTCTCACTACCAGGCCAGGGGCTTAAGCCATGCCTCACCCTGATTTGCCCATCATCTGGAAGGAAGGTGCACCGCAGCCCCTTTGGGACATTGTAGATCTGCCCATGTTTCCCTTGCCCTTGAGGCTCACACAGAATAGGCGAGCCCAAAAATGCAGTGGCTTGCAAGGTTAAGTGGTTTGCCCAAGGCAGCACAGTGAGCTTATCTTAGGGACAGAATTTGAATGGAGTTTGTTACTTTTGAGCCTTGTCAAATACATGATGCAGCCTCTCAGTGCCTAGAAATGACGTCCCTATCAACACAGCATAGAGGTTAAATTGTGGTTTTTGGTCCTTTCACAGTACAAAATGTCAAAAGTCCTTAAGAGGAAAATAAAAGCCCACATCCTTTTCATTTTCTTTGTCTCTCTCTATAAAAAAGACATGTCATAGGGCAGAACATACAGCAGCAATCATGGGATTCCTCCTCACCTTGTCTGTTTCTGCTGCCTTTTATTTGCTGGCAATTCCTGGAGGTAAGTACTTTTTTTATCCTTTGATTATAATTGATGGCATGTGCAGAGTCATTATATAGTTAGATACCAGTCTATTAAAATACTGAAGCTAACAGTTACTAGGAGAGAGAGAATGTTCTTATTTTCCATTGATTGCACATATTTGACTGCATCCAAAATTGTTCATGAAAGGACAGTATTAAATAAACGTGTAGAGAGAGGGGGTCAATTCTGGAATCTAGGAGAGTTTTATATTAACGTTACTTGACACTCTCTCTCTCAAGAGATCCATCTATGTAAGTGTCAGAAATGGCCATCTACGGTCTCTCCGCTATTGACATAAATACCTGGATTTATAGCCTTTTGGTGGGGAAAATGTTCATTCAGTGCTTATTCAAAGATTCATAAATTCATAGATGTAGGGTTGGAGGGGACCATCACCAAGTCTGACCTCCTGCCCTGGGCAAGAACAAATATTGGGCTCATATGACCCCCACTAAGTTAAGCTCATATGACTCATTAGGTAGTTATCGAGCCTTCTTTTTAAAGACCCCTAAGGTATGAGCCAGCACCACTTCCCTTGAAAGCTGGTTCCAGATCCTGGCCCCCCTGACTGTGAAGTAGTGCCTCCTGATGTCTAGCCTGAACCTACTCTCAATCAACTTGTGGCCGTTATTCCTTGTTACTCTGAGAGGGGCTTGGGGGGAACAGGGTCTCGCCCATTCTCCTCTGGTGCCCCCTGGTAAGTTGTTTTGTTGGTTTTTTTTTTATAGACGGCCACTAGGTCCCCTCTCAGCCTTCTCTTGTGAAGGCTGAACAAGTCCAGGTCCCTTAGCCTCTCCTTGCAGGGCCTGCCCTGCTACCCCCTGACCATGTGAGTGGCCCTCCTCTGGACCCTCTTGATGCTGGCCTCATCCCTCCTGAAATATGGCACCCAGAACTGGATGCGGTACTCCAACACTGGCCTAACCAGTGTTACACAGAGCAGGAGGATCACCTCCTTGGACCTGCTCATGATGCATCTGTGGATGCATGACAAGGTGGTGTTAGCCTCGCTGACTGCATCCCCACACTGTCAGCCCATGTTCATTTTAGAATCGATAATGACTCTGAGAGAGAAAGATCTTTCTTTCTGCCACTGTGCTTTCAAGAAGGGAGTTCCCCAGCCTATAGGTATGCTGCTGGTTCTTCCTGCCCAAGTGCAATACCCTGCACTTGTCAGTATTGAATCCCATCCTATTCACATTCGCCCATCCCTGTAACCTGTCCAGGTCCAGTTGCACCCTGCCCCTCCCTTCTAGCATGCCCACCTCACCCCAAATCTTGGTGTCGTCAGCAAATTTGAACAGAGTGCTTTTCACCCCCCTTGTCCAAGTCACTGATAAAGAAATTGAATTGATCATTTACATAGCACATATCAGACTGCATGCTGTTAATCTAGTGGCAGATTAAGGGTTCTTGAACAAAATGAAAGTTCTGCAATAGAAACAACTTAAGGAAAGGAAAAATCTACGTGGGAGCAACTTGTGGGTGGGAGTTTCAAAAGCACTCACTTCTACCCTAAAGCTACTCTTACTGAATTCAGTGGAAGTAGATTTAGAGCAATGCTGAACAACTTTAGAAATCCCTCTATGAAGATGTGTGCACTAGTATATTTATGTGTATTTAGAGGTTGCTTTATATTATTATAAATGTAATATTTATTGTATATTATTATAAGTATATTTCATACCTTGTATTTTATAGTGTATATTTTAGAACCTACTCAATGGATTTTCTTACAGTATTTGCTATCCCAACTGTGTTCACCATGGCTTATTTTTCATTTTAGATTTGTGTATGAATATCATTGGAGGACAAGATGTGATTCCACATTCAAAACCATTTATGGCCCTAATTAGGAGTAGGAAAGAATACTGTGGAGGATCTTTGATTAAAAAAAATTGGGTGTTAACTGCAGCCCATTGTCAGATGTAAGTTCTGTTTCATAGACTGTCTTACCTGATTAACAGGATAGTAAATAAGGTACAATATGAATGAAAGCAAATGTTTGTCACTGCAGGTTCCATTTCTAAATCCCTTAAAGCCTGCTGCAGATACTGTCAAAACAAAAAATAGATATGGTCAGTTTAGTTCCTGTTTAGTCAGTTCATTAGCTTAGAAATGAAAGTCAGCATCTCTGAATTTGTCTACTTAGTGTGGCTGTGATCATAGTTTTATTATTACAAATGTAATTTTTAAATTGCCAGTAGTAGTATTCCCCACCTAGTATTTGCAAGACTAACATTTAGGACCCTACAGAGAATAGAATGCAAGTTTGGGTTTGATCTGAACTAGAGGAAAATGCTAAACTACAAAACACACTTCTGTTAGTAAGTAAACATCTATATAATGTCCTAAGAAAAAAGAACTGAACACTTCCCTATAGTTTTGCTTTCTATCACATAAGAAAGTCTTGCTGCATGGGGGGGAGGGGAAGGGGGAGAATTTAAATGACCTCAGATGTCCAGCTTGGCTTGAAGGGATTAGCAATTATTTCCTGTCCAATCAAACATTGGATCAACCACTGGATCAGCAAGTGCAAGTAGTCATAGGATATATTTGGCCTTGATTGATAAAGAAGGTTCAAGGTTAAAGTAACAGTGCAGGTTAAACAGTGTCCAAGGTCATGAGCAGCTCTTATAAGATTTTGGCCCAAAATGACAGAAATAGCACCATGTAGATTCTTGTGAGATTTAGATTTCTGCCACCAGAACATCTCAGGTATCCAAATTGAAACCAAAAAACATATCTCCTCCACTCTTCTATCAATTCTAGAATCAAAGCCATAGGGATAACTTACTAGCCAGGCACATGAATTCTCTCTCCCAGCCCAGATATAGCTGTATGTTTTTGGTTTATTTAATTATTAATACCTATTAAATATTAATAACAATGTAGCTCTGGTTCATATTTTAATTACTGTTACTACATAAGCATGAAAAGAGATAAAGGTTGATCAATTCTTCAGAGAAGCAATTGGACAATATAGAAAAATATAATACTGTATTCATCAGCAAGGTAGTATAGTACCTTTTAGAAATGAATGCATGCATTTGTTTTAATGATTAATCCAGTTATCTTTTTTTCTCTTCAGCAAAGGAGCTAAAGTTATTCTTGGAGCTCATTCAATATCAAAGAGTGAAAAAGAAAAGCAGCTTTTTAAGATTGCAAAAAGAATTCCCTATCCATGCTTTGATGGTGCAAATAAAGAAAATGACCTAATGCTTCTGCAGGTATAGAATGTCATTAAACATAGTTTTAAGGACATGCATTTTCTATGATGTATCACTTTCTCCCTTATCAGAGAACTGGGGGGAAGGATGTGGATCACAGGAGCTCTTGATAGTGATGCTACATAGGAGGGGCAGTAAAGCCAGAGAACCCAAACCATAGATTTGGACCAAAAGACACCATAACATAATTCCCATGACACATCAGTGTCAAGAGTGGTGATATTCTGGGTGCTGATCAAAATTATTCATATTTTTCAATGAAATACCAATTTTTCTGCTGAAAGCAGGCACACTACCATAAAATGAAGTGGTGAAAATTTATCATTAAAAAAATGTTAATAGAAAAATCTTTGACCAGCATACCCAGACCAGGGTTTACTGCCATTCTTCTGTCAGTAGTCTCAGCCATGTGCTTTGGAACAGTCCTGTATTCACTTCTTATTTTGGCAAGCTACCCAAATGTTTTTGAGGAACTCCAGGCATAGAAAGAAAATGCTGATTTGTAATAGATAATATCTCGGCAAAAGCTGAATAAGATTTCATGGGATAGAGGTCATGCATTTGCCTATCTCAGAAGCATTCCATGCTGAATACAAAAAACAAGTATAAGGGGTTTTCAAAGAAAAGGTTACGTGAATCCTCTATAATCCAAATAAGACACATATTAGGGTAATGTTAGTGATGCTGTAGCCTTCAGGGCTGAGGAACTATACAAGAGACAAGGATTTTTTAGGGTGCTATCTTTTATTGGACCAACTGCCTAGTTGGGATAGAGTTAGACAAGCTTTTGAATGCAAGGTATTCTTCTTCAAGTCGCTTCTTCAGGTGACAAGTGATGCTCCATAGGAGAGGTAGTCCAGTCAGCCTTGCAAGGAATTAAAATAAGAAGAGACCTGAAAAATAATGTCTTTCATTCAAAAGCTTGTCTAACTCTATTCGCAGTATGCAGCTGGTCCAATAAATATCACCCTAAAAAATCCTTGCCTCTTAAATAATGAAGTTACTAATGGCTTCCCCCATAATAACAATATTTTCTTCTTTTTTTTTCACTGTAGCTTAAAGGACGAGTAAAAATTAATAAAGCTGTGAAAACAACTAACCTACCTAACACAGGCACTGATATCAAAGCAGGAACAAGGTGCCAAGTAATAGGATGGGGAACCACAAATAATGGAATTAACAAGCCGTCTGATACCCTGAAGGAGGTTAACGTCACAGTCATTGACAGAAACACTTGCAATGACAAGAAACATTACAATTTGCAACCTGCAATCACAAAAAACATGGTGTGTGCTGGGGATGTGAAAGGAGGAAAGGACTCTTGTTCTGTAAGTACATTTATTTCCAGCTACAGACTGTTAGAATTAAAATGTAAAACACAGGATATCCTGGACAGTACAGAGCATTACCAATGCTTATTTTAACTACAAAACAAGTGGATTTAAAAGTGTATTATGAAATTTATTGAACTATGTTAGGATTCAGAAGGACTTGGTTGCTTTGTTCTTCTAACCAAAACTTAAATTTAGAGATTCTGACTTGTAATATCTTGATGGCATTTGGACGTATTTGTCTAAGCAGAATGAACAGAAAAATAATATTTGCATCCTACGCTAAAAATGCTCTTTAATGGGAAAAAAAAGAGTGAAAATATCCAGTTTTCAAAATAGTAATGCAGAGTATGCTATAAAGTTATCTTCTAAAAGCCAATTAAGTCAATGAAATGGCTTCTCTTGACTTCAGTGAGCTTTGGAACAGGCTTCATATAATCAAAGATATTTCACCAGTAAATGGATCAAGTAAGAACATTTATTTCAGCCATAAAAAACAGTGCTGTCAATATGAACATATCTAGACATTTCACTTCTGATACCATGCAGTGCCATGCTAAAACAGGCTGCACCAGAAGCAGTACGGATATGACTGGGTATCCCTGCATCCAAACCAATTAGCTCTATTGAGAAGCCATGACAATTTGCCCATCCACAGCTCTGCAGTAGAATGGCTCTATTGTTTCCTCTTTACCAGACATCATGCTTAGAGCAGTGCACACTAGATCAACATGGTGCTCCCTGGCATGGAAACTGAGAAGTAAAGACATGCCCTATAAAAACAGGTGTATTGAAAGAGGATTTAAATGTTAACATTTATGATATTAGACGATACTTACTAATTTCCAAGAAATTTTATTCATTCAAAGAGGACAGTCTGTATCCAATTCTGAAAGAATGTAATAATTCATTAGTGCTCACATACAGCCATATTTAATTCATAATTGAACAGATGAAATTCAAACGTGTCCCTTTTTTAAATATAGAATATGTACTCTCAGATATGAATGGATCTAGGATTTGAAAAAGGGGGCACAGATGGTGTGGTGCATCATTATGTGTAACAATGTGTATCTTACCAAATCAACAAAAAAGAACAAACCAGAAGGATTACTAATGAGCTAGTGGCCTAGGACTATATTATTCAGTTTAAGTAAGGCGTAAAAACAAATAAATGTATTGGTATGTGCATTGATTTGCAGTATCATATATTATGTATTTAAAAAAAACAAACAACAAAACTACAAACCAGGCAAAAGCAATCAAAAGATGTTTCATTAGTTCTACAGTCATTAGAATTAAATGGATATCTCTTTTTTTTTTTAGATTCATAAAACAAAATCTAGACTTCTTAAGCAGCTTGACGGTACATTCAATGCATCACTGAAGGTTATTTCCACACTGAGTTTAATGTATTTAGCTAGAGTTTAAAAAATCTACAGGGCTGTGAAATAGGAGCGGCCAACAAACAGTAGAAATGTAGTAGAAAGGCTAGCTTGAACAGTTAATCATGAAGACCATTAAAAAAGAGAGAGATGGTTGTTAACACCTATGGAATGAAGAATTTAGAAGGAACTGGGTAGATTATGAGCCATTAAGTCAATCATCTCCTTACTACTGCCTGAATAGACATGCTTCTGTCACTGCCAGGAAGTTGGCTTTATACTTTGGGTGGAGCGGGAATCGGAGAGGGATGGAACTGCACCACTGCATTCCTCCTCCCCACCCCCAGATCCACCCTTGCTCTCAGGAAAAAACAATAGAAATCAGTCTGGATTTTAGAAAATCCTACCTGCAAACTGACAAGCTTCTATAAATTGTACTATCAAGCTTCTATTTTTGAAGCTTCTATAAATTGTACTATCAAGTGTTTCTTCCTTTCTTTCAGGGGGATTCTGGAGGTCCTCTGATATGCAATGGTGAATTGAAAGGCATCACATCCTTTGGCAAGAATGGACAGTGTGGTGTTGTCCAATACCCTGGCGTCTACACTCTTCTTACCACCTCCTATATTAACTGGATAAAGAAAACAATAGGGGGGGACTTGGAGGATGACTTTTTTGCTGACTGATTTTTTTGATTTTTTTTTTTCTCTTTCTCTGCCTCTGCCATTCAGTTATGTGTAGCAAATTTTTAACCATGTTTGAAAGATGCAATCATTAGGAAGTGGTATTTCCACACTAAGCCTCTCTGGCTACTATGTTTCCTATCAGAATTCAATTTCATATGTCTTTATTCTGCACAGGCATGACCTTACCCTGAGCCCAAAACAAGTACAATACAGTGTTCTGCAATCACAGGATGTATGGCCTGTGGTCTTAGTAACTCAGTCATGGCTCAAGAAAGGATGATTCCTCCACTTCTACAAACCAAATTTACCTTGAGGTTCCTATGGGTATGAAGGGTTTCTGTATTAAGGACCCAGTCCAACTCCCATTAATCCAGATTACATGGCATTGGAAGCTAATTGCAGATTGCAGTCAACTGTACCTTCCTGTATCTTGATTTTTGTAAAAACCCCTTGCATTTTTGGAGACACAGGGAATGACCCCAGAAAACCTGAAAAATTGCTGGCTTCTCTTCTTTCCCTGCTGGCTCCTCTTCTCATGATTCTCTCCCTAAAATCCATATGAGGAGGCTATTTGGTCAGCAGCCTCCAGATACGTAGTTTCAAAGATTTTTGCTGGACAATGTAATAGACCAAAGGGTCTAATAAGTTTATAGTTCCTTTCTTTGATAGATTCAGCATTTCAAACATATGATTGTATTAATGTATTTTGCATTTAAAAAAAAAAAGCAATAAAGTTTATGGTTTAAGCATGTAATTTTGTGGAACACTTGTTTCTCCCAGTTCAGATAGAATGTGGAATCAGTAATATGCTGAACATGGACAATATTGTAAACTGCATCAAGAAATATTCTTGGTTACAAAAGACTTTATAGCAAAGAATCAATGGAAAATGCTATACACGAGCCTGAAGTGAAAGAAGAGATGCTATCTCTCTTTAGGCACAATATTTGTACAATACTATCCTAATGGCAGCTGGTAAAATAGAAAAGTTCGATTTCATGACCATCACATGAGCAGTTAACTATATTTCAGTGACATTTTAGTCATAAATAATGCAAAATGTTTGCCCATCATGCCTCTTCCAACAAGACCAGGTACTTCCTGCTCCAAAAATACCTTGAAACATTTTTTTCCAGAAGTTGGAAATAGCTAGCAGACTCCTGAGAGGGGGAAAAAAAGGATAGAGATATTTACAAGCCAATAAACACTGCATATGAAACTAAACATGAAGAAACAAAAGCCATTCATATCTCTCTACCTGACATAGTAGTGGGGTGAAACATAGGTTTAGTCAACAAATGCACATATGATTGGTTGGGGAAGAGAGATGGCTCTACATTCCTAGGGTGCAAGCTAAAATTTTATCTTCCCCCAAAGTCTGGAAGGCAAACACACAACACCGTTCAGTATTTTGTTAATGCTACTGAAGTACACAGTATTTGTGGCATAACTGATATATTCAGAGGGTGCTTAGCAGGAGTTAACAAGCTTTAACATGCATGTTCTTGCATCCTAAATGCCCTTAGTATGATCAAAGTGGAACTTCAGCCTCAGTTTCACACTACTGTAGTTTAATATGCTTTTCTTCTTTTTTCCTCCCCTTTGGTCTACTGCTCCACTTCATTTTTGTTTTAGGAGTTATAGACATTCATCAATTCCAAGTAACAAACATTTGCTCAGAGCCTAGGATCTATCCTTTCTTCATTTTACTGTCAGAGAATGCCTATGACTCTGGAAAAACTGATTATTCAGGAGACTTGAAACCAAAGGTCTGGCAAAAGAAAGGTCTACAAGACTTGAAAGGATAGAAGAGATATGGACTCATATATGGACTTGCCTAAGTACCTTGCTGAGTCAGGAGCAGAAGGCTTGAGCAACTGCTAGTTCAATCAACTCTATTTATAGAATCATAGAATCATAGAAAGAAGGACCGGAAGGGACCTATAAGATCATCAAGTCTTGTCCCCTGCCATGGGCAGGAGGTAATTGGGCTCAAACGAGCTCATCGAGATATTTGTCCTCCCTCCTTTTAAAGACGGCCAGAGACGATGACTGCACCACCTCTGCTGGAAGTGTGTTCCAGATTCTAGTTACCCATACAGAATAGAAGATTTTCCTTATGTCTAGCCGAAACTTTTCCTCAACTAGCTTGTGTCTATTGGTCCGTGTCTTCCTGTGGGGGGCTTTTCTGAAAAGTTGTTCACCTAGGTCCTGGTGTTCTCCCTTGACATATTTGTAGACAGCTATCAAGTCGCCTCTCAGCCTTCTTTTGCTCAGGCTGAACAGTCCCAGATCCCAAAGTCTCTCTTCATAGGTCCTGTCCCCCAGGCCCTTGATCATGCAGGTGGCCCTTCTCTGCACCCTTTTAAGCTTGTCCACATCCTTCCTGAAGTGCAGCACCCAGAACTGGATGCAGTACTCCAGCTGTGGCCTCACCAATGCTGAATAGAGGCTGGTAGAGTTCCAGCCCGCAAAGGGGCTGGGGGGGAGCAGGAGGAGGGTGGCCAGGCAGGGGCCACCATGGTCATGTAGCTGGAGAGCGGCTCCCACAGGTAAGTGGGGGAGGAGACTGAGGCCCTCATAGGGAGGGAGTTGGGCAGGGCTGGGCCTGAGGCTGCTGCCCAGCCTCAGGGTGCATGAAGCTTAGGGCCTGGGGCCGCAACGCGTGGCCACAGGGCCCTGCTGGGGAGTGGAATGGGGACATGGGTGGCTCATCCAGGAGGCAGGGGGGTGGGGCTGGCTCCCCACCACTACATGCACTCCTGGGGTCTGCAGGAGGGACCCATGCCCCCCAGATCTGTGCGTGGGGTGGGGTGGGGGCAGGCTGCCCACTGAGGGCTCAGGCTCCCTGCTCTGCTACCCCCTAGAGCCCAGTGGGTGTAACCTGGCACTGCAGGGAAGAGTGGGGCCATGGAGGAAAGCTGCTTGCCACTGTGAGCTCTTTGCTGCCCTGGCAAGGCATTCTCTGTGCACGTGGCAGCAGCAGGGGCAGTGGCACAGGGTTGTGCCCCTCACTGCTGTGGTGTAGGCAGGGGACACATTGCCAGGGCAGTGCAGAGATCACAGTGGCAAGGAGATCCCTGTGCAGCCCCGCTGTTCTGTGCCACGCCAAGTTGTACCTGCTGAGCTGCGGAGGCACCAGGGGAGGGCAGCAGTGTGGAAGCCCTAGCGCGCAGCAAGCAGCCCACTTCTGCTCCCACCCCATTCACAGATCTTGGGGGTATGGGTCCCCCCTGCCCCCTGAGAGTGCGCAAAGCAGGGGTGGGAGCTGACCCCACCCTGCCCAAGCTCGCAGTAGGCAGGCAACAGGCAGTGGGGGTGGGGAGACGGGCTTTACACCACTGCTGCAGCTGCCACCTCCTGCTGATGACAGGGGGGTGTGGACCTGGGTCCCTGGCCCCATAGCCCTGGCAGCTGGAGGCCCCATCAACCAGGGCTGGCAGGGCAGGGAGCTGTGGGGAGGGGCACCAGCAGGACTGGGGGGCTGGAGGGGAGTGAGGGGCACAAACAGTGCCAGGGGTCTGTGTGGGAGGAGTGAGGGGCATGAGGAAGGCCAGGGGGCTGTGAGAGGTGAGTGAGGGGCACCAGCAGGGCTGGGGGGCTGTGGTGGGGAGTGAAGGGAGCCTTTCATTTTAATCTCAGATTTTGAAGGGGGGCTGTTCAGAGAATTTGTTATTTTTTAACAGAATTTGTGGGGTTTTTGATCAGGGAAAACCAGGATCCCTAGTGATCATGAACAAATCAACTTCTCCCTTACTATGACTAGTGTGATATGATAAAATAACCTCAAAATAAAGAGGAGGAAAAAGTCTTAGGAATATATGGGAGAAAATAATTAATTCTACAATTGACTCCTATTAGTATTTTACTTTTTAAATGGGGTGGGGGTGGGGAGGTGAGGAATCACAGATTTGTGCATCTATTTTATACATCCGATAAACTCTGCTATAATAGCCATGTTCACAGTAGAAGATAGATTCTGAATTAATAATTTAATGTTCTTAGACATCAGCCTCTCTGTAGTTATTTTCATATTAATTTCCAAAGAGGTCTTATTTTCCAACCTGCTTTGAAGTAGACCACAACAGATGGCCACCAAAACCAGAAGTCTGATGCTATATGACACTTATTATAAATTAACAACCTTTGAAGTCTCTGTGAAATCTGAAAAAGTAACTCGTGGTCTCTGTTCTCCTTCCCTACAGTCAGTTGTCACATGATTTACAAACAGCAGAGACGTATGAGAACTGCAGCTGTGACTGTTATAGATGTTACCTGCCTTTCCTTAATGTCATGTAACCTCCTCAATCATTCAGCCACAGCTGAACTTTCCATGGGCTGATTTTTAAACCACTTGCCTCATCTCCCAGTCATTCAAATTAGTCACAGCAACTATGCAGAAAAGGGTATGAGTATGTCTTCCAACAAGATGCACTGCTCAGGTCTTTCTGAGAAAAGAGGCAATCAGGGTAACTCTTTGGCCCGTTCCTAACCCATTGTTACATACGCTTTTTAATAAGGAAAGAACTCCAAAGATGTCTATCAGTTGCAAAGCTTTAAAAGGGAGCTTTATAACAACTTGGCCAAATCCTGCAATCTTCATTCTGCTTTTACTAAACTCTCACTAAAAATCAAAGAGATATTGCCCCAGTAAGAATTAAGTCATATTTACATAAGAATGAAAACTATACTAATTGAACTAAATTGTGGCCCCCCCCAGAGATAACACACAAGTCGCTACAGCTTGACCCAGAGGATCAAAAGGCTTGTATTGTCCATTAATTAGGCACAGATAGCCTAAGACACACTGACCAATCAGGTCCATAAAAAACACAGATTTGGTATGTGGTTGTTGTTAGGTATTTATTGTTTTAGACTACAGAGCATTTTTTGAAAAACAGCACTGAAATTGCCTCAAGAGCCAGTGATCAGGTGGTTTTCTCATTAAGTAAACCAGTTACAACCAGTATCAGGATAATTAATAAAGATCCCTTCTTGGAAATACAAATTGCCTGCAAATGCAGGGGATTGGACTCAATGGTCCAGGAGACCCCTTCCAATCCTACGTTTCTAGGTACCTACCCTTGGACAGATTCTCTTTTGAACCAAGATCTGTTTCATACATGGAAGACTTTGATTCTCTCTGTCAGTATCTACTACTCCTAGCTCTTCCACTTGCCAGAGCTGAAGGGTCAAATTCCCCACACTGGAACATGGTCTTTAATGGGGGGAGACTCAGACTATATAAAACTTCATAGAAAGACTATAGTTATAACAGAATTTGAGTGAGTTGTAAGTGATGCAGAGCCCCTGTGCTGGCACTCTGCACAGGAGTGATTTCTATCCATGATTACTAGTTTGAAAGAAAATAAATTTGATGTTATTCATGAGGGTTAGATTTCCATCTCCAGCATGGGCAGCGCAGGCTCAACAGCGTTCCATGATGCAATGACAAACTAATTGGAATATTGCTTTTTTCTGAACAATTGGCATTATCGTTTTCCATGTTTCATTTGGAAAGCATGCAGATTTTGTGTATTACTGTAGTGGTTTTCAAAAGTCAGTGGAAAGAAGTCACCACAATGTCCTAGAATAATCCCCCTGGATGTCGTCTCTTCTATGCCTGGTTTCACTAGACTGGAAGTATTTCCACACACAAGCCATTCCATCAGCTGCAAGAGAAATGAACCTACTACAATCTGGGCTCAGTGCTACATGCAAGACTCTTCCTTTGTGACCTACAAAACAAAGCAAAAGAACATTTATAATCAATCCACTGGGAAATGCCATGATTTTAAAAGGAGAACTGTTGCCATTTTGAAAATCAGCCACCCATTGTAAGGCCTGGTTTACTCTAATGATAGCTATACAACTTGCTGGATAGGATGAACTTTTTGGCTGGGTCAAGTCTGTGCTCTCCACCAATTTTTCCCTAAAAGCACAATACAAATTTTACTTTGTATTAAGGATCATATTTTAGGGCTCTACAAGATTCTAAGACCCTTTTCTCTCAAAAGGGAATATTTTATCACCCTGTCTTAAATCTGGACACTTGAGTCTCCACTGCATTTAAAATATGTTTCTAATCTGTGCTTAATAATGTCTCATCACTGACTTTTCCTATTTGGCTTCCTGTGCTTCTCAGATATTTTGCCTATAATCCAAGAATCATGAGTTAATGTCTCCAACTTCTGAGGTATTTGCAGTATGAAGGTCTCTTAACAATGACTCTGCCCAATGACTTATTGGAGTCATAAACTGAGTGTATCCACAGTTGTAGTACAATCTATGGAGGACAGGTTGTGAAGCTCTGCTGTGGCCACTTTGTCCCACTCCACCAGCAACATGAGAAATTAGATAACCTAGTTATGCAAAGATCTCCTCATAATGTGGTCACAAAGTAAGGAATCTGGAGAACGAACTGGAGAAGAAGACAGGCCTAGAATTAGACTTGGTCTTAGGAGACCTGCATCCAATTCCCTGCTCTGCCCCATGATTCCTGTATGACCTTGGAAAAGCCTCTGTGGACTAGACCCAGTTCTTCCAGTTAATGCAGTGTTTAGGCATTTAAGTTACTAAGGATCCTGCTTTGGCCTACGCAGCACCCTGAATTCCATGAAGGCACCAAAATTCATGACAGGTCTCCAGTTTTGCCCTGTGAGTCAAAACTTGTCTCACTGCAAATGCTTGGAAGTGATTCAAGGCATCCAACTCCATTTTCCCTCTGTTGCAATCCACTTTTACTGTAGTAGAGGCACAAAAATTCACTTAAGTCCTCTAAAACTATAATCAGTATAAAACTGACTAGCAATGCTGCTATCCGCTTTTGCTGAGTAGCCTGGTAGACAAGACACTTGCTCAAGATATGGGAGACCCAAATTCTAAGCTCACTTCATCCCAAAACTCTTTTGAATCCTGCTCTCCCACATCTCAGGACAGTGCTCTGGTCCCCAGGCCACAGGGTAAGTAAAGCTATGGGCACCTTCCACCTCTTCCCTCTCCCCCTCCCTCCCCTACCCTCCAAAGAAGCTGGCTTCCTGGCCAGCCAAGTTATAATAATTCAAGAGACCAGAAAAACAAATAAGAGGAAACCTGACTGTGACTCAGTGAACAATACTGCTCTGGGAAGGAGGCCCCCTTTCCCAATATTGTATATGCATTTGCTTTAAATAATGATTGGTCAAGATGTATAAAGAGTACTGTGACAGAGAACAGGCTTCTTCACCTGGTGTTTCATCTGTTTGAAAGATCTCGCCCAGCAGGGCTGTAATATGTGCCCATACTGTACTAATTGGAGAGCAGACTAGTGGTAGTCCTAATACAGCACTTCTTCCACCAGAAAATGCCAGTTGGGAAGCATTAGCTAGAATCCTTAACAGGAAGAAGTGTGCACCTGAATTTAAAAAGAAGAAAGTAGTGGATTGGGAGCAGTGAACCTCAGGGTCTCCAACTTTACTTTCAGAAAAATAAAACTGACACATGTAACACTATTAAGCATTGTGCATGCCTCCCACACTGCTTTACAGGATGCTAGCCTGCTTTCTCTACTGTCAAACCTTGCCTGAAATCACACTCCACCCATGACACCTCTCATCATAGCTCCACCTTATACAAAAGGACAGAGTGGGCATACTAAAGACCGATGACACATTTGTTTTCCGATCACCCTATCCATTATAGGCCTGAGTCCCCTCTCACTTTTAGTGATGCAACCCTATGAGGCCAAATTGTGCTCTATTTTACAAAAGTGCAATCTAGAAGAATGCTGTTACAGTGACATGACTCCAGATTTATATCATTGTGAGGGACATAAGGGATGCAGCTGATATTAAATAGTTATTGCACAATATGCATAAACAACATTGGAGGAAGGCTCAGAATCCAAGACCTGCTCAGCATTGCTCATCTCACTGGGCCACAGTTAGGCTGCTACTTACTTGCTTTCTTTTTGGCCCCATTAATCTTTATCTCTTTACTAACCAGTGGGCCAAACAGTGGCTGAATGATGCTGGGATATAGAACAGCTGGGTTCAAACCTTCTGAAGCTATGGAGGGATTAGAATCAATATGTCTCCCAGATCTTGGGCGAGTGTTTTAGCCAGTAGGTGATTTACAGAGAGCACGTATTTTTTTTTAACCTGAAGTCAATGCTACTGTCTGCCAGATAGACAGTTCAGGTACACTGGTTCAGGTAGGTATCTCTCTGCTCAGGTCCTTAACTTGTCTTATTATAGATTAAATACCTAACTAAATTAAAAAATATAGAAAGCCAGATCCAAATCAATCTCCATCTCCAAGACAGTGTTCAACACAATGACCATGCTCACAAAAACAATCTAAATCAACCCCATCTCAGAAGCTTCAAAAACACTTGAGTTCATTAGATGCCTCAATTCTGGCCTATTTGTTTCCTATGCACATAGACTTCAGCTTCTGAACCTGGCTAAGAAGCGATCTGAATCAAGCACCTGGGTGCCTAAATCCTACATAAGTGCCATTGTATCCAGAGGAAAACTGGAAGGTACCTAAAGTCTACTTAAGTACTGAATCTGTCAAGTATACACAAGACTCTTCTAAAACCAGCAGTCATGGCCACTCTCACTCAGAAGGAATAGTGAAGTCCACTCTTGAAAAATAGCTTAGGGGTTAGAATGCTTAACCGTAAAATGGAAGGCCTGGCTTTAGGCTCACTTCACTATGACAGACCTCAAACATACATATCCCTCTTCCCAAAAAAGTGCCCTAATGATCAATATATAGTATAGGCTGAGTGTGAAACCCTCCTCCACACCTGTGGCACTGGCCTCTGGACAGCAAGGAATTTAGGATGCACTGGGACAGGAGGAGAGAAGGCAACAAAAAGCTGGATTCTGTAGCCCAGCAAGGAGGGCACTCCCTTAGGAAATGGGAGACTGGGCTGATGATCCCTGCTGCCAGAAGTTTATGCATTTGACATTATCTAATTAAATGGGACCCCTAGCATCAGGGACTGGAACACAATCTAGTGACTTAATTTGATGGAATTTGAGTCCTTCAAGCTAAGGCGGGCCTAGAAGTGAGGTCTACCACTTCCTAGGCAAGTGGCCTAACCACTAAGCTACTTTGCAAAAATGGGGAGTGCCACCACCACCATCACTTGTGCTTCCAAGTAACAAAGGCCATGGGTGCGGCACTTTGCAGTGAACCCAAAGCACTCAGTTAGAGTTGAATGTCTGGGTCATCTAGGACCCTCCCTTCTGGGCACTCTGAATCCTGAGGTTATCAAAGTACCTATTGTACAGGTCTTCAAAGTGCCTACACACTGAGGAGGAATTTAACACATCCTTGTGCTTAGCATTTCTTAGTGGATCGCTCCCTTGTCAGCATCTAGGGGTAATCACCTAACAGAAATTGTTTCAAGAACAATTTGTATCTAGCCCAGAGTGTCCTATCTGCTGGAATGTCTCACAGGGCCAAGTGACTAGTAACAAATTAGAACAGACCTAATGCTAAATAGTAAGTCACTTGGCAGGGGCTATACAGTGGGAATTTTACCCAAGGTTTAATCCTAAGTGTGACCTCATCACTAATTTGTTTTTCATTACAGGATAGCAATAACAGTCAGGCCATTATTGATTATAGAAAAGTGAAGCCTGAGCACTCCTAAACTGAGTGGGCTTGAGTTTGCACAGCAGAAGATTCTTAACATAATCTCCTTGACAGAAGGAAGAGAGTCCAAAATGTATCAGTTTGGCAACATTTTAAAATGAAGAGTTTATTTGCCAAAATTTTGGGGAGATTGAAACTCCCCTAATATTTACAGATTTGGATTCATTCTTTTGGAGGAAAGAAAAGACAATATAAACATCTCTTCAGTTTTCCAATTGAGCCATAGGACCAAGCTATCAATTACTCTCACAGCTCTGCTTATCAGAAGGACACAAAGAATAGACTCAATATTTGAAAAGTGGGCTGACTTCCAGTTACCGTTCTGGTATGAAACTACCTAATACCAAACAATCCAACTCCAAATTAATCCAATGCTGGATAAAGGTGATTATCCCTCAGATGAGATTCACAGAATTTGGCAGGACAGGCTTCTAAAAATTAAAACCCAGTGATTTTTCTGTGAATGTCTTTCTTGTGAAACTCATGTGGTTAAGGAAATCTCTGACCAACATAAGAAAAGATCAGCAATTATATTCATAGCTTTTTTTCTAAATATATATTTTGGTCCAATAATATTACACTTTCTTACTCCGTATGTTCATTATAAGGTCGGCATAATTTAGTCACTTGAGTCCCAACAGAAGATTCTAGTTAACAGGTACCTGGTCTTCATGATTAAGAAATGTGTTTCCATTACATAACTTTAAAACTGAATAGGAAAAGAAGTCATGCTGATAACCACAGTATTATAGCAAATGATAAGCTTGTGTGATCTAGCTTGTGTGATAAGTGTGTCATGCTTAATATGCCGAATTTTAGCCAATTTTGGATTTTAAACTTCATTGCAGAACAACAAGAAAGATTTTTTACCTCCCTGCCTGCCATCTGACACCTCCAGGGAAGGAATTCTACCTGATCTACGCTTCAAAGAGTTACTCAGCACAGCTCACAGAGCCTGATGAAGGGACTTTGATCCCAAAAGCCTGCAGAAAAGGACAACTTTCTTGCAATTTCCCAGTTGGTCTAATAAAAAGTATCATTTTGGAACCAAGAGTTCTAGTTTTTTGTATGTCTTCATGCTTAATATTACACTAAAAGTTAAAGCAAATTTAGGCTTAATTTACAAGGATATTCAGATTATTTACATATTTTATTCTAATCTAAAACATAAGAAGTCAAATAGCAGTTATGTTTTTCTGGAGGTGAGAGTTTTTCTTCCACTGAGGAGGAGGCTCTTCTCAGCCAGACTGACTGACCTGCTCTACCAGGCTTTAAATGAAGCCCGCCGGGGGATGGATGGATAACCGCCAATGCAAGCCCACTAGGCAAGTACTCCATAACCAGCAGATTAGGGCACCCAAGGGAATCCACACCTACCCCAGCCCTGGAACACTGTCCACCAGGGAATGCAAGGAAGCTTAGGGCTTCCAATGGGACACTTGCATGTCTGTACACCAATGCCAGGAGCTTGGGGACCAAACAGGAGGAATTGGTCCTCCTGCTAAACAAGACTACAATCTCATAGAGATAATGGAGACCTGGTGGGACTCCACCTATGACTGGGCCACAGATATAGATGGCTATACCCTGTACAGGAGAGATGTGCAGAAAAAAGGGGTAGGGGTGTAGCTCTCTATGTCAAGGAAAGCTACACATCCCTGCTAATTGACATTGGCACCCCGGGAGGACATCTGGGTTATTTTAACCCTCTAGGTTAAAATATGTGGGGAACGTGGCACAGGGGATATCACGGTAGGAGCCTACTACAGACCTCCTAACCAGAAACAAGAGCTAGACCAGGAATTAGCCAGGGAACTGGCTGAGGCTGCAAGCTTTCGGTACATGGTTGTCATGGGAGACTTTAATTACCCAGACATCTGTTTGGCCCTGGGAGCAGCGTCAGTTTGGCCCTGGGAGCGGTGTGAGACGCACAGATGTAAGCCCGTTGCACCCCCGCGCCTCAAAGCCCCCCCTCAGCAACCCCCAGCAACTGTGGAGCACCCTGCCGACCCCCAGCAGTGCCAGAGGTAAGCAGGGCCCATGGTGGGAGGGGCATTGCCCAGCTGCAGGGCAGCTGAGTGGAGCCGAGGAGGGCCTCGCCACACCCCGGCTCCTACTTGACCCAGCCCCCAAGAGAGAGAGAGGAAAGAAAGAAGAGTGGGGAGAGGGTACTTACCAGTCCCTCTCCAGAAGATCAGGTCCCCCAAACCACCTGGGTAGTGTCCCCCTTGACAGGGAGTAGCACGTTGCCAGCAGCAGGCCCACTGTGTATGTGCGGAGTTTAAAAGGGCCCACCAGCCAGAAAAAAACCTCAGTTTGGCCCTGGGAGCAGCATGAGATGAATAGGTGTAAGCCTGATGTGCCCCCACACCCTGAGGCCCCACCAGCGACCGCAGAGCACCCCGCCGACCCCCAGCAGTGTCGGAGGTAAGCAGGGCCCGTGGTGGGAGGGACATAGCCCAGCTCCGGGGCAGCTGAGTGGAGCCGAGGATGGCCTCGCCACACCCCAGCTCCTACTGCGCCCAGCCCCGCAGGGAGCCACGTGACTGGAGCCTCGTGAATAGACCGCGCAAACAGGTGTGCTTCTGGACCCAGCACATGAGTTTGTGCAGGAGGGAAGCGGGAGGGCCTGAGGCCCTGCCAGGGATCCCCCTGGGGTAGGCAGTCCCTCAGGGTCTGTGCCCCCCCCCCGGCTCCTCAGAGGTCTCCACCCAGACGGAGTCCATGGCTCCAGGCTCCACGCAGACAGAGCCTCTGGCTCTCAGCTGCGGGGGCTGCCTGACACTTTTTCAGGCTCTGGGGTCCAGGAGCATGGCCACCTCCCCTTGTGAGGTCTGCTCCCTTTTGGGGTCTCTGGCACGCCAGCTGGAGGAGCTCCAGGCTGCAGACCAGAGGCTGCGTGCCATCAGGGATGGTGAGCAGGAGATAGACTCCTACTACCAGGCCCTTCTCCCTCTGCAGGTGGAGGGTAGACCAAGGTCTCCTTCCAGGACAAGGGAGGACTTGGGGACCTCCCATTCTGTCCAGCCAAGGGGTTGGACCAAGGTGGTCAAGGGCCCCAAGGCCCACTGCACCGAGGTCCCTGCCCCGCTGGAGCTTTGCAACAGGTATGAACCTCTTGCAGCCCCAGCAGAGCCTGCCAAGCTGCCAGCTCCCACAGGCAACACAGGCTCAACTGTAGCTTCTGCTCCCGCTCTTCCCTAAGACAAAACACAAAGTGTTTGTCGTGGGGGACTCCATCCTGAGGGGGACTGAGGGGGCAATCTGCTGCCCGAACCCCTTAGCCCAGAAAGTCTGCTGCTTCCCAGCAGCCCGAATCCAAGACATTGCAGAGAAGATCCCCGAGCTCCTCCGGCCCACTGACCACCACCCTATGCTCCTTATCCATGTAGGCACAAATGACATGGCTCAGAGCAATCCCAGCTGGGTCATGAAGAGCTACAGGGATTTGGGAGCGGGGCATAAGGGGTTGGGGATGCAGATGGTGTTTTCATTGATCCTCCCAGTTTTGGGCTACAGGCTGGGAAGGGAGAGGAGGATCAAGGTAGTGAACCTCTATTCTGCGGTGCTGGTGTCATTGGGAAGGCTTTGGCTTCCATGACCACAGTCTGCTCTTTGATGAGAGAGGCAGTGAGCTGCTGGGAAGGGATGGCCTCCACCTCGCTCCACTTCTCAGCCAGACTGGCTGACCTTCTCCACCAGGCTTTAAACTAAGCCTGCCAGGGGATGGGGGGACCACTGCCACTGCTGGCCTGCTGAGCAACCCTTGCAAAGCCAGCAGGCCAAAGCACTTAAGGGAGCCCACCCCTGCCTCAGCCCTGGAGTGAGCTGTAGGCAAGGCAAGGGCCCCCAAAGGGACACTTGTGTGCCTGTACACAAATGCTAGGAGCTTGTGGAATAAACAGGTGGAACTTATCCTCCTGCTTAACACAAATAATTATGATGTTATAAGGATAACGGAGACCTGGTAGAACTACTCCACCTATGACAGGGCCACAGGTATAGATGGCTATACCCTGTACAGAAGAGATCAAGTGGACAAAAGGGCTGAGGGTGTAGCTCTCTATGTCAAGGAAAGCTACGCATCCCTGCAAGCCAACACTGGTACCCAGGGTGGATGACTGGAGACCCTCTGGGTTAAAATCCATGGGGAACACAGCACAGGGTACACAATTGTGGGAGTCTACTACAGACCCTGGCATGGATCTTCAAGAACTCCTGGCGCTCTGGTGAAGTGTCCAAGGATTGGAGGAAGACCAATGTGGTACCTATCTTCAAGAAAGGGAGGAAAGTGGATCCGGCAAACTACAGGCCCATCAGCTTGACCTCTATCCCGGGGATGGTCTTAGAAAAGATTATCAAAGAGGCCATTCTTAACAGACTGGCCGATGGCAACATCCTGAGGGATAGCCAGCACAGGTTTGTTGCGGGTAGGTCTTGCTTGACCAATCTTATTTCTTTTTACAACCACGTGACCTATCACCTGGACAAGGGAGAACAGCTTGATGTCATAAAACATGACTTTAAAAAAGCCTTCAATCTGGTATCCTATGATCACCTCTTAGCAAAACTGGCTAAGTGCGGCCTCAACCTCACCACAGTCCGCTGGCTGGGGAATTGGCTCCATGATAGGACCCAGAAAGTGGTGGTTGACAGAAGTCAATCATTTGGGTGCGCTATGTCCAGTGGGGTTCCTCAAGGCTCTGTCCTTGGGCCTACACTATTCAACATCTTTATTAATGATGTGGACATTGGTATCAGAAGCAGACTGGCCAAGTTTGTTGACAACACCAAACTCTGGGGTAGAGCGTGCACACCTGAGGACCAAGGGTGATTCAGGCAGACCTTGACAGGCTCAGGAAATGGGCAGATGAGAACCTGATGGGGTTTAACACCAAAAAATGCAAGGTTCTCCACCTTGGGAGGAAAAACCTGCAGCATGCTTTTAGGTTCAGCAGTGCTACGCTGGCAAGCACTATGGGTGAAAGGGACTTGGGGGTCATGATTGACCACAAGATGAACATGAGCCTGCAATGTGATGTTGCAACTAGTAAAGTGAGCAAAACACTGGCTTGCATCCATAGATGCTTCTCAAGCAAATCCCGGGATGTCATTCTCCCGAGACGACCTTGGTGAGGCCGCAGCTGGAGTAATGCGTCCAGTTTTGGTCTCCACAATTCAAAAAGGATGTGGAGAACCTTGAGAGAGTCCAGAGAAGAGCCACATGTATAATCAGAGATCAGGAAAACAGACCTTATGAAGACAGGCTGAGAGCCATGGGACTCTTCAGCCTGGAAAAACACAGGCTCAGGGGTGATCTGGTGGCCACCTATAAGTTTATCAGGGGTGCTCATCAGGATCTGGGAGAACATCTGTTCATCAGAGCGCCCCAAGGGATGACAAGGTCAAACGGTCACAAACTCCTCCATGACCATTTCAGGCTGGACATAAGGAAGAACGTCTTTGCTTTCTGAGCCCCCAAGGTTTGGAATAGACTGCCGCCGGAGGTGGTTCAAGCACCTACTTTGAATGCCTTCAAGAGACATTTGGATATTTATCTTGCTGGGATCCTATGATCCCTGCTGATTTCCTGCCCCTGGGGCAGGGGGCTGGACTCGATGATATTCTGATGTCCCTTCCAGCTGTATTGTCCATGAAATCTATGAAATCTCATGGGAAGAGCACTCAGCCAAATCAGATCAGTCGCAAAGCTTCCTCATGTGCGTGGACGAGCTCTACCTGACTCAAGGGGCACATCCAGAAAAGCATGCATGTCTCTTGCCCCGTCTCAAACCCCCTTGACACGGGGCAAGAGGCACGTGTGGGAAAGAAAAAATGTTCCATGCATTGCAACCTTGCAGCATGGGGAGAAAATTAGACCCCTGGATATCCAGGGATCTAAAAAAACCAAAGTTTAGAAAAGCAGGGCAGACCATGCCCTGAGGCAACTGGAGGCTGGGTCTTCCATGGAGATGCTCTGGCTCCCAGAGCATCTCTGTGGTTGACCCCTCATCCTGGTGCTGAAACGAGTGGCCTGCCAGGCCACATGTTCAGCACCAGGGCTCCAGTGCCATAAGTGAGGGGTCAGGAGGACTGGAGGAGGGGGAAGGCAACTATGGGGGGGGTCCCCTGCCGCCCCCACCCACTCCCCAGCCCCCCCAACCCCTGCCCTGCCTGGACCCTCCCCCACCAACACCTCTAACTCTGCCATTCACTTCTCTGCCTGTCCCCACCCCCCGCCAGCCCCTCAACCCTCCCAATCACTTCTCTGCCCAGCCCCACCCCCCACTAGCTCCCCCAACCCCCCTGATCACTTCCCTGTCTGTCCCCTCCCTCTGCATGCCCCCCAGACCTCTCCAAACCCAGCCCTGCCCGGCCCCAGCCCCCCCAACCACTCAAGCCTCCCCAATCCCTGCCGCCCACCCCACAGTTTAAAACAAACAAAAAACCCAGCACTTACCAGCAGCTCAGCTATCATCTGTCTCACTGGGGCCCTGCCCACACAGTACAGGGCAGAGGGATAGCCCTAGCAGCCCGGGCCCTCCTGCCCCCCACTGCCCTGTGCTACTCAAGGGGCTCTGCCAGGAGGCCCTGGAGCCTCCCCACCCCTGCTTCTAGGGTAAGTAGAGGTGTTTTTGCCATTTTTTTCTTTTTTTTTCTTTTTTTTCCCCCTTTAAAGTGATGGTGCTTGGAGTTGCAGGGGGCAGCCATGGGTGCCTAGGGGTGCAAGCGGGGGGGGGTCAGGCGGGGCAGCCATTGGGGGTGTGGAAGTCTGGGGGTTGGGGATGGGTGAGGCAGCAATCAGGGGGCTGGGGTGGGGTATGTGGGCCTTGAAGGGGGGGATGGTAGCTCCTTCAGGGGCCATTTGGCCCCTGTTGGGGGCCATAGCCCTTGCGTGGGAGCCAAACCCCATGTTGGGGGCCGTAGCCCTTGTGTGGGGGCCATATCCCCTGTTGTGGGGGGCCATAGCCCATGTGGGGACCAAAGCCTCTGTTGGGGGACTGTAGCCCCTGTTGGGGGCCCATAACCCCTGTGTGGGGGCCATATCCCCTGTGGGAGGGCAGCAAATTATATATTCATGTATTCATGAAACAGGTATTTAGAGTTCACTTTATTGTTATGATAAGAGACATGCTTTAACACTGTAGATATACCAATAAAACATTGTCCAACTGATCGCTGTCTCTGTCTCTGTCTCTCTCTCTCTCTTTCTAGTGGTCTTTTGTTTTACTTGTGGAGGAACATGGATTTTGGGGTATTTTACAGAGTGACTTTGGGATTTTTTTTTATCAGAGATTTTTCAGTTTTCCAATAGGGAACACCAGAATTCCTGCTAGGAAGGCCAGTGGCAGGACCCTGCCTGCTCAGAGCTGGCACCTTGGGCCCAGCTGGCTGTGGCTAACCTCCTGGCCAAATGGGGCCAAGAGGACATGCTTTGACAGTTCAAAGCAGGCCACCATACCTGGAACATCTTCTGGGCAATAGCTGCCCAGATGGCTGGGCAGGGGGCACACATGGCAGTAATGCCACACAGAGGCCAATTCTGTAGCCACAGCCCACTGGCAGCTGGCCCAGAGAGGCAGATGCCTCTATTGGCTTTGCAGTCCCCATCTGGGTCTGTCAGGTGTGCAGCAGGTCACAGCCAGACAGCAGCCCCCATTGCCAGACTGCTGCAGTGGGTAGAGGGTGCAGGAAACAATTAGGGTTGCTTCAGCAGTCCAGCTGGCACATGGGGTAGTGTCCCCAGGTACTAATTGGCTGGGCCTCAGAAGCTCCTAAGAGTCAGTAGTCCTGAGCTACTTGCCAGGGAAGCTTTTTATACTGCTGGGGATGGCACAGATGCTGGCCCTGGGCTCTAGGTCCCCCTGGCTACAGATCCAAAAGAATCCAGGCAGGGTTATTTTGCCCCAAGTGACACAATTTGCTCCACAACAAAGTGCATGTCCAAGCACATGCACTGAGGCAAAAAGCCGCAGTTCAAATTTGCACCGCTTCTATTTGAGCTGCTGCAAGTGCACGTGCTTGCATGTGTGGACACGCCCACGAAGTCTATGGGCCAAAAAGAGGTAAAGCGTCGCTGGACCTGGTACTGGCCAAAGGGGATAATCTAGCAGTGACCTAAGAATCGATGGAAAGCTGGGTGATACTGACCACAAGCTGATCACCTTTACTATCCATCGCAAAGCTGGCAAGTCATTCAGCAGTGCAGAAGTCCTCGACTTTTGGAGAGCTGACTTTTACAAGCTCAGGAGGCTCATTGTTGAGGCCCTAATGTACCATGACTCAACAGGAAGAGGAGTCCAAGAGGAGCGGTTGCTTCTCAAGGGAGCAATCCTAACAGCACAAGGGTTGCCCATTCCATCTTGGAGGAAGGGTAGCAAAAGGGCACAGCAACCCCATTGGCTCAGCAGGGAACTTGAGGACCACCTTCACCTAAAAAGAGAGACTTGTAAGGGATGGAAAGCTGGAATCACCACCAAGGAGGAGTACTCAGCACTGGTCCATGCCTGCAGGAAGTGGATCAGGAAAGCCAGGGCTGCAACCAAACTCCATCTGGCTTCACATACCAAAGATAGTAAAAAGTCCTTTTTCAGATATGTAGGGAGTCAGAAAGAAGCAAGGGTAACGTTGGACCCCTGCTGAACCAAATGGGACAACTGATAACCAGCACCCAGGAAAAAGCCAACCTGCTTAATGGGTACTTCACATCAGTCTTTCATTAGCCCAAAGGGACTGCCCTGCCTAGCATGATGTGGGATGGCCAGGGTGAGGGCGTATTTATACCCAGCTTCAGTGTTGACCTTGTAAAGGAACACCTTGAGAGGCTGGACATCTTCAAGTGAGCTGGTCCTGACAGATTAAACCCTAGGGTACTCAAGAAGCTGGCAAGTGTCATAGCCCAACCACTGGCAAAAATATTCGAAAACTCGTGGCACTCAGGTGAAGTACCTGAAGACTGGAAGAAGGCCAATGTGGTACCCATCTTCAAGAAAGGGCAGAAAGTAGATTCCAGGAATTACAGGCCAATTAGCTTGACTTCGGTAAGGTCCCTGGTCAGATTCTGGAGAAAATTATCAAAGAGACCCTTCTTGATAAGCTGGCTGATGGCAACATCCTGGGGGACAGCCCTGTAACAGGTACACGATCTGGGCCGACCTAAACGTGGCCCGCACACCTGTTCCTGGGGCAACCGCCCACCTACTCGTCTGCCACGCCTTGTTGATAATTGATTAATAGGTATTAATTAGCAGGAGGCTGCCCTTGTACTGCCCCACTGCCAGGGGGGCGCTATCTGCTGCTCCGTTTCCTCCCCTACACCGCAGTCCACACCTTGCTGATGGAATCGCCGTTGTCTCAATTCTATCACTATTTGGCCCCTTCCTGTTCTCCCTGGGCCTTCCTTCTCCATGCCCACACTTGGGCTTCCTAATAATGCTGCCCCCTATCTGGGGCTCCCCGTGACCACACTTGGGCTTCCTTTCTCTGTGCCCACACTTGGGCTTCCCAATAATGCTGCCCCCTATCTAGGGCTCACCGTGCCCACACTTGGGCTTCCCAATAATGCTGCCCGCTATCTGGGGCTCACCATGCCCACACTTGGGCTTCCTAATAATGTTGCCCCCTATCTGGGGCTCACTGTGCCCACACTTGGGCTTCCTAATAATGCTGCCCCCTATCTGGGGCTCACCATGCCCAACTTGGGCTTCCCAATAATACTGCTCCCTATCTGGGGCTCACTCACTGTGCCCACACTTGGGCTTCCTAATAATGCTGCCCCCTATCTGGGGCTCACCGTGCCCATCTTGGGCTTCCCAATAGTGTCCCCTCTCCTGAGGCTCTCCTTGCCCTCACTGGGTCCTCTCAATAAGGCGGCCTTCTCCTGGGGCTGGGGTCTATGTACCCCGTACGCTGTGCCCCTACTGGCACTGGGGTCCCCGCGCTACTGTGCGTCCCCTATGAGGCCTCCTCCAACCCCTAATAGCCTCACCCAAACCACCGGTTTAACAAACAACAAAACACAAGCCCCTGGGCGGTAACATAAATTGAAGCCGCCTGGCTAAAACATCAGTCTGGTCCACCGGGGAACACTCCCTCCCTCAGCAGTGTCAATACGCTGCTCCTGTAGTCAGGCCTCACCCTTCTTCCCTGAGAGAGGTCCTTCCCCTTGGGCCGCTGGCAGAGAACTGCCTCTGGCCTCCTGTCTGCGCTTTATATAGGAGCCAGGTCCTGCCCCTTTCTGGTCAGCTGACCTTCCCTGGTTGCCCTGGCAACCCACAGTTGGGCTCCTTAGTTACTGCTAGGACTCCCTCCCTAGCAGTTTCCCCTCTTCAGGAGCAGGGCACCTCAGTGCTCTGTGACAAGCCCGCATGGGTTTGTCACAAGTAGGTCTTTCCTCACCAATCTCATCTCCTTCTATGACCAGGTGACATATCACCTGGACAAGGGAGAAGAGATTGACATCACATATCTGGACTTTAAAAAAGCCTTTGATCTGGTGTCCCGTGATCTCCTCATGGAAAAATTGGCCAACTGTGGCCTCAGCTATACCACAATCCGATGGCTGGAAAATTGGCTCCAAGGTCAGACCCAGAGAGTAGTAGTTGATGGAAACGAATCATTATGGCACCCCGTGATCAGTGGTGTCCCCCAAGGCTCTATCCTTGGACCGGTTCTCTTTAACATCTTTATCAACAATGTGGGCATTGGTGTCAGAAGCGTACTGGCCAAGTTTGCCGATGAAACTAAACTTTGGGGCATAGCGTCCACACCTGAGGATAAGCTAGTGATCCAGGCTGACTTGGATAAGCTTAGTAAGTGGGCAGGTATAAACCTGTTGATGTTCAATACCAAAAAATGCAAGATACTCCACCTCAGGGGGAAAAACCCGCAGCACGCTTATGGGCTCAGCAGTGCTACACTTGCTAGCACCACAGCTGAAAGAGACTTGGGGGTCATGATTGACCACAAGATGAACATGAGCCACCAATGTGATATTGCAGCTGGTAAAGAAAACAAAACTCTGGCTTGCAGCTATAAATGCTTCTCAAGTAAATCTCAGGATGTCATCCTCCCGCTGTACTTGGCCTTGATGAGGCCACAGCTGGAGTATTGCATCCAGTTCTGGGCTCCACGGTTCAAGAAGGATGTTGAGAAGCTTGAGAGAGTCCAGAGGAGAGCCATGCATGTGATCAGAGGACAAGAGAATAGGCCCTCTGATGAGAGGCTGAGAGACATGGAACCCTTCAGCCTGGAAAAACACAGGCTCAGGGGTGACCTGGTGGTTGCCTATAAATACCTAAGGGGCATGAATCAGGATCTGGAGGAACATCTGTTCACCAGAGTGCCTCAAGGGATAACAAGGACCAACGATCATAAACTTCTCAATGACTGTTTTAGGCTGGACATAAGGAAAAATTTCTTTACTGTCTGAGCCCCCAAGACTTGGAATAGACTCCCTCCAGAAGTGGTGCAGGCACCTACTCTGGACTCATTCAAGAAACAATTGGATGCTTATCTTGCTGGGATCCTTTGACCCTAGCTGACTTCCTGCTCTTGGGGCAGAGGCTGGACTTGATGATCTTCAAGGTCCCTTCCAGCCCTAATGTCTATGAAATCTATGAAATCTATGAAGTAGTTGCTGAGGCTGAGTGTAAATATAATTAGTTATTTTCCAGCCATGCTAATGTCTCTTCCCAGATTATTTCTCAGAGATGGACGAGGCTGTTAATTTAATGCTATTTCAGTAATAGATGAGGGGAGATAAAGAAGGGCAAGCAGGATAAAATTGCTTGTAGGGACAGACATGTATTCCACCTGTGTAACATTTGGATATTCAAATTTTACGCAACATAACTTGGAAAAGAAAATCCACCTCCACGCACACACTCCCTCACGCCACATCCATACAGGCATCAGTGTCAGGGATAATATGGCCACCAGATCTTCATAAGCATACATTTGTGTCCTCCCTGCATCCTACCCTCAAGCTGACTTTCATTTATAGATTCATAGATGTTAGGGTCGGAAGGGACCTCAATAGATCATCGAGTCCGACCCCCTGCATAGGCAGGAAAGAGCGCTGGGTTCAGATGACCCCAGCTAGATGCCTATCTAACCTCCTCTTGAAGACCCCCAGGGTAGGGGAGAGCACCACCTCCCTTGGGAGCCCATTCCAGACTTTGGCCACTCTAACTGTGAAGAAGTTCTTCCTAATGTCTAGTCTAAATCTGCTCTCTGCTAGCTTGTGGCCATTATTTCTTGTAACCCCCAGGGGCACCTTGGTGAGTAAAGCCTCACCAATTCCTTTCTGTGCCCCCATGATGAACTCATAGGCAGCCACAAGGTCGCCTCTCAACCTTCTCTTGCGGAGGCTGAAGAGGTCCAGGTGCCCTAGTCTCTCCTCATAAGGCTTGGCCTGCAAGCCCTTAAGCATACGAGTGGCCCTTCTCTGGACCCTTTCCAGGTTATCCACATCCCTCTTGAAGTGTGGTGCCCAAAATTGCACGCAGTATTCCAACTGCGGTCTAACCAGTGCCCGATAGAGGGGAAGTATCACCTCCTTGGTTCTGTTCGTCATGCATCTACTGATGCACGATAAAGTGCCATTGGCTTTTCTGATGACTTCGTCACACTGACGACTCATGTTCATCTTGGAGTCCACTAGGACTCCAAGATCTCTTTCCGCTTCCGTGCCACCAAGCAGGTCATTTCCTAGGCAGTAGGTATGCTGGACATTTTTCCTCCCTAGGTGCAGCACTTTGCATTTCTTCTTGTTGAATTGCATTCTGTTGTTTTCTGCCCATTTGTCCAACCTGTCCAGGTCTGCTTGTAGTTGTTCCCTGCCCTCCGGTGTATCCACTTCTCCCCACAGTTTTGTATCATCCACAAACTTGGACAGAGTACATTTCACTCTCTCGTCCAAGTCGCAGATGAAGACATTGAAGAGTATCGGTCCAAGGACCGAGCCCTGCGGGACCCCACTGCCCACACCCTTCCAGGTCAATACCGACCCATCCACTACGACTCTCTGGGTACGACCCTCTAGCCAATTCGCCACCCACCGGACTGTGCAGTCATCCAAGTCACAGCCTCTTAACTTGTTCACCAGTATGGGGTGGGATACCATATCAAAGGCCTTCCTGAAGTCTACGTAAACGATATCAACCCCTACTCCTGCGTCCAGGCGTTTTGTAAATTGGTCATAAAAAGAGACTAGATTAGTCAGGCATGATCTACCTGCTACGAACCCGTGCTGGTTTCCCCTCAGCATAATTTTTCCTGCCGGGCTCTCACAAATGTGAGCCTTGATAATTTTTTCAAAGACTTTGCCAAGGATGGAGGTGAGACTGACTGGCTTATAGTTGTCTGGGTCCTCCTTCCTCCCCTTCTTGAAAATGGGGACCACACTGGACCTTTTCCAGTCCTCCAGGACCTGGCCTGTGCACCATGAGTGTTCAAATATTCCCGCCAGTGGCTGTGCAATGACGTCAGCCAGCGCCTTCAGTACCCTCAGATGGAGCTCATCCGGGCTTGCCAACTTAAACGTATCCAGTTCCTCCAAGTGCCTCTGCACCATCTCAGGGTCTACGCTTGGTAGTCTGGTGCCCTGCTGCTGCCTCTCTACAATCCCAGTCAGAGACTTGTCTTGCCCCTCGCTTAGGAACACTGAGGCAAAGAACTCATTGAGGAGTTCAGCCTTGTCCCCCTGTCCATCACCAATTGCTTCTGCCCATTTAGTAGAGGTCCTATGCCACCCTGGGCCTTCCTTTTACTCCCTATATATCTAAAAAACAATTTTTTGTTATCCTTAACTTGGGATGCCATCCTCAGCTCCATGGTAGCTTTGGCCTGTCTAACTGCCTCCCTACAAGCGCAAGCAGAGGAGGTATACTCCTCTTTAGTATTCTCTCCCCATTTCCACTTTTTATATGCCCCCCTTTTTGCCTGTAGGCTGCTCTGGATTTCTCTGGTCAGCCAAGGAAGCCTTTTGGCCCCTTTCCCCCTTTTTCCCCGCATTGGGATCGTCTCCCGCTGTGCCTGAAGGATCATTTCCTTAAGGCACAGCCACCCTTCCTGGGCTCCCATCTCTTCAAAACTCCTACTCTGCAGTGCATCCTTGACTAAACGCCTGAGTTCATTGAAATCAGCTTTTCTAAAGTCAAGCACTTTCACCCTACTAGTTACCTTACCCACTCGATGTCTTATGATGAATTCTATTATTTGGTGATCACTGTCCCCCAGGTGACCACCGATCTGTAGGTCTCCTACCATGTCATCCCCCGTTGCCAATACCAGGTCCAGTAAGGCATTCCCCCTTAGTAAGGCAGACTTTCTTGTCTGCTCCCCTGTAGGTGACTTGAAATCAAGTCACAGGCACACAAAAGTGCACAGGCATGAGCATGCCTGTGCTGGGTACAGGGTATAGGGATAGCTGTGGCTTCCAATTGCTACCATACCACCAGCAGAACTGCATAGTTGCCAGTGACAGCAAGGTTTTTTACTCTCCTCACCGCAAGTTTTTTTGCCTCACCCTAGTTATGCCACTGCATTGATCCAATAAACTGAACCACTCTACAGTTCCTACACTGTATATATCTACAAGTCCCAAGTATGCCCTCAAGATAAGTCTTCTGAGGAATCTGTTTGGTATACAGGCCTTCTACCATAGGGATTAATTTTGTCCTAGGATTGAATTGAGTCCAGTAAAACAATGGATGATTGAAAAGGCTGACCTTTACAACTTTTTTTATTTCTTCAGCATTAATAAATAAACTCAATGTATCTATGTGTAAAAACAGATTCAATAAAGAGAAAGAAAGCACACTTGGAGAGACAAAGTAACTTATTGAAATACTTACCAAAAAGCTCCACTGAATTTGCAAGCATGGGATACTTCCATATCTTGATCTGATTCTTAGGGAGACCATGTCCAGTCACTAGCTCATTGGTATTGGGTAACCAGAACAGGGAGCAAATCTAGTGCAGTTTAAAAGATCATTTTAGTTTTCAAAGAGGATCCACATGCATCATTCAATAGGTTTTAGAAAATGTCATTCATAAATGTCCAAAACATACACATTTCTGCTGAACAGCAGCAGAATAGTTACATATTTAGGAGGATCATTTGATTTCCCTGAATAGCAACTGAGTCTGAGTACAACTGCATCTAAACTACAGCTAAATCTTCAGCTAATGGGAACTGCATAGCTTCACTGAAATCAACAGAGCAATTCTAGTTTATACCAGCTTAAAATCTTTAGCCCTCTGCCTCCTAATATTCAGACTACAGAGATTGATCCTTGTTCATTGATTCACCACGCCTCCCCACTACTCCAAGTACCTCAGGCCTCTTGGGAACTCTACTTTTCCTACATCTTCCTTTCCTCAATAGGGTGTTTACCAAAAACTGCACTGCCAATGAGAAAAGGATGATGGAGAGCAAGTAGCCTGGCTCTTACGAGATGTGAGCAGTGGGGTACCCCAGGGCTCGGTCCTCGGGCCCGCACTGTTTAACATCTTCATCAGCAACTTGGACGAGGGGGTGGAAAGCATGCTGTCCAAATTTACTGATGACACTAAGATGTGGGGCGAGGTGGACACACTTGAAGGGAGAGAGAGGCCGCAACTAGATTTAGACAGACTACAAAAGCAGGCAGATGAGAATAGGATGGGGTTCAACATAGACAAATGCAGGGTGCTGCACCTGGGGAGAAGGAATCCACAGCATACATACAGGCTGGGGAGTTCCCTTCTTGAAAGCACAGAGGCGGAAAGGGATCTTGAAGTCATTATTGACTCCAAGATGAACATGAGCCGACAATGCCAGACCACAGCTAGCAAGGCCAGCCATACCTTGTCATGCATCCAAAGGCGTATCTCAAGCTGGTCCAGAGAGGCGATACTCCCCCTCTATGCGACTTTGGTCAGGCCACAGTTGGAGTACTGCGTCCAGTACTGGGCACCGCACTTCAAAAGGGAAATGGCCAGCCTGGAGAGGGTTCAGAGGAGGGCCACCTGCTTGGTGAGAGGGCAGCAGGACAGGCCCTATGAGGAGAGACTGAGGGACCTGAACCTGTTCAGCCTCAGCAAGAGGAGGCTGAGGGGGGACCTGGTGGCTGCCTACAAGCTCATCGGGGGGATCAACAGCAAATAGGCAGAGCTCTTTTCTCCCCAGCACCACCTGGGTTGACAAGGAACAATGGCCATAAGCTGGTGGAGAATAGGTTTAGGTTAGAGATCAGAAAGCAATATTTTACAGTTAGGGTGGCCAAAATTTGGAACCAACTTCCCAGGGAAGTGGTCCTCGCCCCTACCTTGGGCAAATTCAAGAGGAGGTTGGATGATCACCTGTCTGGGGTCTTGTGAACCCAGCATTCATTCCTGCCTGTGGCAGGGGGTCAGGCTAGATGATCTGTTCAGGTCCCTCCTGACCCTAGCTACTATGAAACTACCTCCTCTCTAACCAAATTAAAAGTTGTGATGAGACAGAAGTGGTGGATAAGAATAAACTAACTGATCATGAATCCAATCAGATACAATCAGATGGAGTATAGTATAAATATATGTATAGACAGGACACTGCAACCCCAAACACAATTCTTCTATTGAAGTCAATGGGAGTTTTGTCAGAGGAGTGTAGCCTTACAAGACAAGGGCAGGTAGCTCATGATTTCACCTGAGATTTTGTTTCTGTGGTTTTGATGGTTTTCCCACTGCTTATGTCCCAGACACGTAAAAGCCCATCCTTCAATCCACCTCCAGTGGCAAGGATTTCAGACTGCCACGGACACCAGTTCATAGCCTGAAGAAAAGTAAATAGATACCATGCTAAAACAGAATATTAAGGGAGATAGGAAATGTAATATATTTCCTTTAAAAATAACTTGCAGAAATGCAGTACAACAAACAACACTCAACATACCTGCTTCTGTTCACTTCTTTTCCTTTTAGGCTAAGTAAAGGCAGTCAAAAAGCCCACGGCTGAATCAGTTTAATCTTCGCAGGTTAGTCTAAACTGCATAGATTGACCCAATAAGCAAGTAAACAGATATTCACTTTTGATTCCGGAAATGCAGCCACCTGCCTGCAGTGGCCCAGGCCAGAAGCCAGTGGGCATTAGAGCAGGCCTCCCAGCCCACTAGCCACAGCTGAAGGGAAGGGAGGGAAGCTGGGAGGGAAGCCCTCAGAGGCTTTCTCCCAGCTTCCTGCTCGAGTGGAGAGGGTGGGCATGGCCAGGCCCTGGCCTGGCCCACTGAGGATAGGGGGAGGGGGTTTAAACCCTCACCCTGGCCCACACCAACCCTAGCCAGGGTATGCCTAGAAGGCATGAGGGGTAGAGGGAAGCTCTCAGAGACTCTCTCCCCACCACTCAAACTGAGAGAGGAGCATGGCCAGACCAGCATCTGGCCACACTCCCCCTCTCTGCTTGAGTGGAGGGCTCCGAGGGCTTCCCCCCTTTTTGCTTCCCCCCACCAGACAGAACCAGGCTGGGGTTCAGTATTAGGGTCTTCCCACCACCCCCTTCTCTGCCTGCTGGAGCAGTGATATTGCCCTGATTATGGAGCAGAGCGGGGAGGCAGACACTGCTCTGCTGGAGCAGACAGAACAGCGTGGGGATGCAAAGCATCGTGGGATGTTGGGGGACTGTGAGTTAGTTTGAATAGGGAGGAGATCTGGGACAGAAGTTCCATAAACTGGTTTGACCTAAATCAGTTAAGTCTGATACTATCTCCAACCAGGTTTATCTTAAACCGGTTTCAGCCATTTTGAAAACAGTTTATGTGCACTGAACTTCTGTTTTATTACAGGTTTAAACCAGATTCTGAGCACTTAAACTGGGTTATATGTAACTTCTGCCCCTAGCCTTGCTCTACCCACATGTGCACATATTATCACATGCACCCATTTCCAGGGAAGCTATAAAATGTAGGATTCTTCAGTTCCAACATCTGCTCAAACTTCAATTACTATTGCTTCATAGTGGCCTATCCTACCTCCAGATACACTCATAAAACTCAGGTTTCCCCTAGCTCTAGTTGTTGCTTCTCCCTTGTGTATCAAGGTTCTTAGTTTTCAAGAGTACACTAGCATTATAGTTACAAGGGATTAGGAAGGGCAAGCAGGATAAAAATGCTTGTAAGGACAGAAATGTATTCCACCCATGTAACATCTGGATAGTCAGATTTTATGGAATGTAACTTGGAAAGAAATATCCACCTTCACACACACACACTCCCTCAGGCTGCAACCATACAGCCCTCAGTGCCAGGAGTAATATGGCCACCAGATCCACATAAGCATGCATCTGTGTCCTCCTTGCATCCCACTCTTAAGCTGACTTTCTTGCCTGCTTCCCTGTAGGTGAGTGTTAAAACTAAGCCAGAAATGGAAACAAACTCCTGAGAAATCAAAGCATCATTGACTCACTTGGACTTTAGAATAATACAGTATTAGAATGGACCGAAAACTAACTTCAGTCCATAGTGGCCACGTCTACACAAGCGGTGGACTGCACAGTTGTTACTACCAGTGTTACTGCACAGTACCATCACTGCACATTTTTTCCAATGATACTGCACAGTAGCTTGTTACTACTGTACAGTATTGTCACCACAGTTAATGCCCAGCAATGTTATTGCATGGTAGCAATAAGCTACCTGCACAGTAGCATCTCATATAGATGTGCCCTCTGAGTAGCAAAAACTAGAAAGGCTCACTGAGATTACCCTAAAAGTCTGAAGACCATTGAAAGTTGTGCCATTTTATTTTGCTGGCCTTTTGACATATCTTCCATCACCAATAAATATAGCACATAAATGCATATAGAGAAAATACTGTCCTTTGTATCAAATATACTATTTATGTAAAATAATAGAGCACTTGTACCTTTACTGCTGAGGGATGGGGCATAGTTTGCACTGGCTTGCAATGCACTGTTGCTCCAGGATCACTAGGCCAAATATTCAATATGCCATCACTGGACCCACTTGCCAGCAGCTTGTTGTTTAGGGACCATTTCAGGCTGCAAATGCTCTGCTTGTTTTGACAAAGAGTCCCTACATGGTGTTGAGCAACCCGCACATCATGATGATGAACAAATCCTAATCTTGAACCACTGCTGAGGCAAAATGAGAGCATCATTTAACAAGCTACAATTCAGAAGTATGGAAATTCACGTTTTTAGTGGTTGCAGCAGCAAACCATAGCAGTGATAAAATGCACATAAAATAACAAGATTTCAAATAAAGAGCGAAAACTAAGACAATTATTAACGACACTCAGATTTTAATGCTTTCCAGCAATGGAACAAGGCCAAGCATCCCTGTCTAGTCCAAGGTGGGCAGATGAACTATTCTCTATTACACATTCTACTTCCCTGAAGCTGTGTTTTAGTGTATTGCTACTGATTTGCCCCCTGTTCAGATTTAAACCATTGACATGTAATTGCTATTGTTCCTCTCATAAAAGCACTCAGGCATTTTTCCCTGTGAAATTTTGCCCAAGTCATTTGTGGCATTGTTTTGATTCCCAAATAAGGGACACTAAATATTTGCTTTGCTCTTGGAAAATACTTACTATCAAGTCACAATCTGTCCCCCATCATTTCCAGGTTGTGAGGAAATCAAGCCAGCCCTACATTTGCCATAGCCTCCTTCCCCTGCCAGGCTGGCTAAGCTGCACTGACTGATATATTGCAGAATGGACCTAAGGCCCCACATTCTCCTAGTCCTTGACTGACTATTGTATGAGGTCAATAATGGTCCCTGGATTCGCATTTTCCTCCCATTCGGGTGTGCACAATGCACACATATAGACCAAAATCCTTTTAGTCCCCTATTACACTGACTGACAGCTTAGCTAGGGTCTGACATTAGTTCTTGGTGGTACAATCATTACATATCTCTAGAACAACTGCTGAATTAAATATTGATAATGCTTTCTTGCATAGTCCTCTAGAAAAACTCTACCCATGTCAAATCTGTGGCAGAATGAGGGAGCCGCCACAGGCATAAACCATTCTGTCACCTGGACCAATGATAACTTGCTTTACAAGGTAACACCAGACATCTGATATTACAATATGTTTGGTAGTACAATTACTACAGCAAACTTTCCCATTGAGTATATCAGAAAAATTGATTTGTGTCATGTTCTTATTTCAGAATTAGTTTTTATGCTCAGATTTTTCATGTAAAAGTGCCTAGTATCCTCTTCTTCACATGAATGTCAAAAAGAAATCAGGGCTGTACTTGGTAGCTGTGTTGGTCTGAGACAAAAAGACATACAAAAAACTAGAACTCTTGGTTCCAAAATGATACCTCTTATTAGACCAACCAGAAAATGGCAAAAAAACCTGTCCTTTTCTGCAAGCTTTCGGGATCAAAGTCCCTTTGTCAGGCTCTGGGAAAAGTGTAGATGGTACAAGATGGTAAAAGTCCCCATAGGTAGGAAATAAATTTCATTTTTGCACAGAGGGAGCTGAAGATGGAAGGCTGTCCCTCTGGGTCCATAAGAACAGCTTTGTGAGCTGTGTTGGGTAGCTCTTTGATGTGTTGATCAGGTAGAATTCTTTCCCTGGAGGTGTCAGATGGCAGGCAGGGAGATAACAAAAACTTCCTTGTTGTTCTGCAATGAAGTTTAAAATCCAAAATCTAAAAAAGAAATCAGTGAATTGCAAGGCAGAGAGTGCCTTTCTTTAGCTTGCATTCTGTTGACTTGCTAAATTCTTCAGAGGCCTAAGTGCATCCAGAAAACGCAAAGCCAAGCCACCAGTTAGAGTTAACTCATGTCTTAAGGAAACAGCAGATTTCTTTTTATCATAGCATATACTGAGCATACATCATCATGCATAATGCTCTCTCTCTACATTAGGAACTTCAGTCTCATGAATAATTTCCCGCTAACTGATAGAAGAGTACTCCTAGAGATGTATTTTAACCAAGAGAAATAGCATCAAATTGCTAATTTTAGTTAATATGGGTGTTGAACTCTTGTGTCATTTTCTATTCAGAGATACAAGATCTCCGTTTCATCTGCATACTAAGATGAAATGCAAACAGAAACTAGTGAATATAGTACTGGCAGGCGAGGCTGATCATCATCTTTGCAGGACTCACCAGGCCTACTACAATCAACTGTTAGAAATATTTTCTTCTGAAATCAAAACCACAAAGCTCTCCAGAACGTGTGCCTACCCAGGCAGAGAAGAAAGTTTCATTCTGAGTTTCATCACAGAGCTCAAGGGTCTAAAACAAGTTTGAATTAGGTTCAGCTCTTATTTCTCTGTTTACCAAAATTATCGGGATTTTACAAGGCTTTGAAATGGAAACTTCAGGCAACACTAACCATGACACTAAGTGTAATGATAGTTTTTTTGCTTCATTATTTGGTGCCCAATAAAATGAACTGGGAACAGACAAAGGAGCAGACTGTTAGTCCAAAATGGCTACAGAAAGCATACACAATCTATCTCAGCTGAATCCCCTTATTGAAATGATGCTTTGATACATAGGCTCCCCTACACATGCAAATAAAGGCATGACTGGATCTGATATGTGATTCACACAATCATGCCTCCTGCCATGCTATGCAGGAAGCATGACTGTGGGATTGCACATTAGATCCAATCGCACCTTACCGTCAGTATAGTGGGAGCCTGACCCTGGGCTCCCCATGTAGTGGTAAGAAGCAGGTTCCCACAGCTGGGAGCCCCTTTGCTGTGGGGGCCAGCAGCCATGGGGGCCATGTACAGCTGGGGCCAAGAGATCCCATCAGTTGTGGGGCTCTCAGCCCGGTTTACATGTGAGGCACAGCCAGACAGAGAGCCCCATATGGGCCTGGGAATTTGATGCACCCCCAAGCCTTAAGGATCATACCTGCACAACAGGTACGCTCCCCACACATAAGGAGGCTCCAATGGTGACTCCAGAAAAGGAGGAAGGTAAGCAGCTTGCTGCCATCCCTAAGAGGAGGCGCAAGGTGGTGGTGGTGGGGGACTCCCTCCTGTGGAGCTTGGTGGGACCCATCCCTAGCCCGTGAGGTCTGCTGCCTCCCAGGGGCTCACATCTGAGATGTAGCAGAGAGGATCCCCAGGCTCATCTGGCCCTCCAACTACTACCCCATGCTCCTCATCCATGTGGGAACTAATGACATGGCCAGGAGTGATCCAGACTGGGTCATGAGTGACTACAGGGCTCTGGAAGCTGGGTTCAAGGGGTTGGGGGCCCAGGTAGTCTTTTTTTCTGTGCTCCCTGCTGCAGGCTGCAGTCCCAGAAGAGAAGGATGCATTGAGGAAATGAACCAGCTACCATGACGCTGGTACCACTGAGAAGGCTTCAGATTCCTTGACCACAGCACACACTTCAAGGAGAGAGGGTTCCTGGAAAGTGACGGCATCCACCTCATGAGAAAAGGTAAGTCCCTGTTCACGGCCAGGATGGCCGATCTTCTGGACAGGGCTTTAAACTAAGATTGCTGGGGGACAGGGATACACAGATTCAAACATGTCCAGGGACCAACATACAAGTAAGCCCTGTATATAGGGACTCTGGGAGAGCCACTCTTGTGGGAGCTGTGGGAATAGCTCCCACAAGAGTAGCTCCCATCAGCGAGACAGGAAGACGAGGGCCTCAGTAGGGGGACTCAGGTGCCTATATACTAATGCCAGGAGCATGGGGAACAAGCAGGAGGAGCTAGCCCTCCTACTCAGTGGGCATTATGATCTAGTAGGGATTATGGAGACTTGGTGGGACTCCTCATACGACTGGAGCACAGCTATAGAGGGCTACACCCTGCATAGAAGGGACCAGGTGGGAAAGAAAGGTGGTGGCGTTGCTCTCTATGTGAAAAAGCAGTATACCTCCTTGGAGGCTGACATTGGCTCCAAAAATGAACAGCTTGAAACCCTCTGGGTTAAGTTGCAGTGGGGGGAGACATGGCAAGAGAGACCTAACTGTAGGTGTATACTACAGACCACCAAACCAGGGGGAGGAACTTGATCTAGAGTTCACCCGAGAATTGACAGAGGCTGCACGTGCATGTGACATGATCATCGTGGGCGATTTTAATTATCCAGACATCTCCTGGGAGGAACACTCAGCCAAGTTGGATCAGTCACAAACCTTCCTGACCTGTGTCAAGTAGTTCTTCCTGATTCAGGAGGTGCATGGGCCAACCAGAGGTGATGCTCTGCTAGATTTGCTCCTGGCCAAACGAGACAGCCTGGTGACCGACTTAAATATAGAGGGAAGTCTAGGCGACAGAGACCATGCAACCATAATGTTCACTGTCCAATGTAAGGCAGCAGGACCAGGGACCAAAGGCAAAAGGTGTGAATGAAGAGTGGTTGTTTCTTAAGGACATGATTCTTGAAGCACAAAGGAAGTCCACTCCCATGCAGAGGAAAGGTAACAGAAGGGCTGGGAAGCCCTCTTGGCTAAACAGGGAAATCACGCTCCTCTTAAGAAAGAAGAAAGAGGCTTATAAACAATGGAAGCTTGGGATAGGCCCCAAGGAGGTCTATTCCATGATAGCCCACATTTGCAGGGAACCGATAAGAAAGGCTAAAGCAGCAACCAAACTTAGATTAGCAGCAGGAATCAAGGACAACAAGAAGTCCTTCTTTAGGTACACAGGGAACAGGAGGAGAACAAATGGGAGTGTAGGGCAGTTGTTCAACAACTCAGGATAGCTGGTTACTGGCATCCAGGAGAAAGCTGAACTCTTGAATGACTACTTTGCATCAGTCTTTCACCGGACCAAGGAGAAAACAATGCCAGGTAGAGTATAGGATAAGCACGGTAGGAATAATTGCCTTCCTAGTATTGCCATAAAATTGGTGTATGACCAATCAAAAAAATTAAACATATACGAGTCAGCGGGACCAGATGATCTTCATCCAAAAGTGCTGAAGTTGCTGGATGAAGTCATTGCGGAAACCCTGGTGCAACTCTTTCACAACTCCTAGCGCTCTGGAGAAGTCCTTGAGGACTGGAAGAGGGCCAATGTTATGCCCATCCACAAGAAGGGCCAGAGGGAGGACCCAGGTAACTATAGGCCAATCAGCCTAACTTTCATCCTAGGGAAAATCCTAGAAAAGTTCATTGCAGGCAGGTCTTGCCTTACCAACCTCATCTCCTTTTATGACCAGATAACTCACCACCTGGACACAAGACAGCAGGTTGACATTGTATACCTTGACTTCCAAAAGGCCTTTGATCTAGTATCCCACGATGTCCTCGCAAGAAAATTGGAGGATTGTGGACTTAACTCTGAGACAGTCAGGTGGGTGAGAAACTGGCTGCAGGATAGAACCCAGAGAGCCATAGTGAATGGATCTGTGTCATCCTGGTGAGAAGTGGGCAGCAGTGTCCCACAGGGATCAGTGCTTGGTCCAATACTTTTCAACATCTTTATTAACAATTTGGATGTGGGGGTGAAAAGCTCACTGGCCAACATCACGGACGACACCAAGTTATGGGGAAGTGTGGTCATGCTTGAAGATAGGCTACAGATACGGGTGGACCCAGACAGGCTAGCAAGTTGGGCAGATCAGAACCTGATGGCATTCAATGTCAATAAATGTAAAGTGCTCCACCTCAGGACAAGCAACCCCCAACACACCTACAGGCTTGGCAGGCACCATGAATGAAAGGGATCTGGGGGTAATAATAGACCACAGTATAAACATGAGCCGGCAGTGTGATGCTATAGCCAGTAGAGTAAATAATACTCTGGCACGCATCAATCAATGCATCTGCAGCAAAACCAAGGAGGTGATTCGTCTGCTCTACTCAGCACTGGTGAGACCTGCATCCAGTTCTGGGCACCACACTTTAACAAGGACAGGGACAAGCTTGATAGAGTCCAAAGAAGAGCCACCCATATGATCAGTCTTACATGGCAAGCAATACGAGGAAAAGCTGAGGAGTCTGGGACTCTTCAACCTGAAGAAAAGAAGGCTGAGAGGGGACCTGGTAGCAGCATACCACTACACTAGGGGAGTACATCAAGGGCTTGGTGAGCAACTGTTCACCAAAGCACCGGAAGGGAAAACTAGGAGTAATGGCCACAAACTCCTAGATGATCAATTCATGCTCAACATTAGGAAAAACTTCTTCACAGTCAGGGTGTCCAGACTGTGGAATAATCTTCCTCCAGAGGTGGTGCAATCACTTACCCTGGAAATCTTCAAAAGGAAACTAGACAGTCACCTTGCTGGGGTCACCTGCCCCCCAGTTATCTTTCTGGCTTGGTGCAGGGGGCTGGACCCAATGATTTTCTAAGGTCCCTTCTGGCCTTACAATCTATGAATCTATGATCCCAGCAGCCACGATCCACAGGACTTGGGGGTTTCATGCTGGGCAAGGTGCACCCCTGCAGCTGGAATCCCTAGCAGCAGCAGGAGAGACCCTGCTACACATGAAAATTAAAGTTCAATAGCAACCAGCTATGAAGTTAGTACACATATTTGAGGTCTAACTTAATAGCTGGTTGGAGCTTTTTATTGTGTGACAGCTACTTTGCACATGTAGCTGGTCTTAAGGTAACTGCAGAAATAACCAGTTAATTGTGCAATACCTGTAACATGTACAGGGGGGCCATAAGGTGAGGCAACTGGAATGAAATTCAGCCCTGTGCAGAGCACTAGCAGAAAACAATCAAACACTTTTATACACTTTGAGCCCTTAAAATGGATTTATGTGGTGCATGAAAGAATTGTGTTGGCATTCTGCACAGAAGTAAATTCACCTTGTGATATCATAGAGACATGGCCAAGCAGAGATAGGTGGAGAACTAGCCCAGGTCTTATGAGGGAACTTATCACCAAGGTATCTGAGATAATAGGTACATACATAAATAAGTAAAAGAGAATGTGCATTTTTTCACCAAAAACAAAGAAATCCTCTAAAGTATATGGGATTTTTGCCTGAATAAATGCTGTGCAAAAATTAATATATTTTACTGCTTACCTGCTAAGTATATAATGATTCCAGCTCATGGCTCCAACAACAGAAAGGTGACCAACCATGTTTCTCAACCTCTTTTTGGTTTCAATGTCCCACAACTAACCAAACCAAACAAAACAAAGGGGGTTAATTATTTTTTATAATAATCATTGTCCACCATTTATCATTAATTTGATGTAATCGTGATGTTTAAAAGCCAATACCTGAAGTTTATTAATTGAAGTATTGTGCTTTAAGGCCAACACTTCCAAACTCTGGTGCTAAATCACTGTTGCAGAAATCAAGAAGAGCTGCAGGTGTTAAGTAACTCTACAAAGAAAGCCATTTATTTAGGGATTTGAAGATCCATGGTTATTAGTTTATTGACTTCTAAGCAGAGCTGATTCCTACACTATACAAAAATCTCATCCAGGTTTCTCCCAACTTTCTGGACAACTATATTGGACTTTATTAGTAGACATTGGAGCTTTATATGTGAAGGAACAGCAGAATATCAGAGAGAAAATCTGCTAGATGGGTCACATAGGATAATTTCAACCTGGCTGCTAATGGCAAATGTGATTACAGCAAGCCATCACATGGCAGACTACTGGAAAGTACAGTTAAAAATCATGCATGTTGAGGGAAATAGTTGTATTCAGGGGTTTCACTTAATGGTAGCAAGATTTCTGACTGACTGTGGTGACTATTATTTATCTAGTCATTAGTCTTTAAGTGACTCCAAGAGCCTCAGTACATTTAGGTAATAATGGGTAACACCCATGCATTTGGCAAAGTGCAACACTGCATTATGGGGGATGCTATGAATCTGTCTCCAAATATGTGTGAAAACTTCTAAAGTAAGAAAAAATAAGTGATATGAATGTCTTGTGGCCACTGTATCTAAACCTGAACAAGAATAGGAACATAAATTATCCAGTACCTGAACTTCCCCATCACTAGTACCAACAGCAAGACAAGTTCCTTCTTTTATCCAAGCAATAGATGAAATGTACTTTGCACTGGAATTTAAATCAATGCTTTCATTGCTTTGGTGGGTTTCTCCATTCCAGATGTATGCACAAGATCCTAGAGCAACAGCAATGAGATTTTCATGGTTCCAGTCCAGTGTGTTTAGGTCTAGAAGAAAGCTACTTAAAATTACTACAGTAAAGTTAAAAGAGATAATATTTAATTATGGAGCAAATTGTATTATTATTTAATTGGAATACTAACAAGGAAAAAACAAATAAGTTTACTTAGGTAAACCATGCTCTTACCACATCAACCTTTATGAACTAGTATATTATTTAACTGTAAAGAAGTATCTAACTTAATGTTTCTGCTGCTGTCATTCATTAGACTCATTAAGCCTGTCATTCAGGGTGACAGAAGTGATATTTGCTGTGCAATTGGTCCCTAAAAAGCACACTACAACTGTGCCTTGACCAATGGCATAACAAGGCGGGTAGGGGGCATGCACCTGGATGCAAAGCACTTTAAAAGTGCCCAATTGCACAGCAAATAAACCCTTATTTAATAAAGGTTCAGATGAAGGCATTCCAAAGCAGAGTGCCTTCATTAACTTCTGTTTGTCCCTGTGCAGGAGCAGGGCTGGGTTGATGCAGCCCAGCCCTTTCCCTGGTGCTGTCATCAGGATGGGAGGGAGAGAAGGCAGGGGAGGGAGCTCCATTCTGGGGTTTGCCCAGCCTGCACTGGAGATGGGGCATGGGTGGATTGGAGGTGGATTCACCCACCCCCACCCTGGCACAAGCTGGGCAAGCCCCAGAATGGAGCTCCCTCCCCTGTCTTCTCCCCCTGTCATACTGACAACAGCAACAGAGCTGGGGGAGGGAGCGGCAGGGGCAGGGGAGAGAGGCTGCAGACACTGGATCAGTTCCAAAGTGGAGCTCAATACTCCCCTGCCCCCCAACCAAACAGCAAGTGTTTGGGGGGTTGCTGTAACTCACAGAGCTTTCTGGGAAGTACCATGAGTTACAGCGGAGGGCTACACATCTGTCAGTATCCTCAATTACTCTGCCATTACCATATAACCCAGCACTAATCATGATTCCATGTATACCTTTGTTTGAAAGCTATTAGTAGCAGTAGTATTAGAAGAGATAAATAGGTATATAGTAAACTCTGGTTAATTCCCAGTGCCAGGGGAATTGCAGATAAATGCTGAATTATTCAGTGGGACCAATTATCAAGAATTATTAGGAATAATGGGACTTTATTTGAGGTTGGAAATGGAGGTTGGCAGAAAATGGGAACAATCACAAATTAAACCATAGTAAAGAATTATCCCATAGGCAGATTGCCTTATTTACTCAAATATAAGGCAAGCCTAACTATAAGGTGACTCTTCCTCCCCCAATAAGTAGATCCTATATATGGAAAAATTATAAATTTGTTATAATTTTCCATAGTCATGTAATTTGTGGTGTTGGGGGATTGCTCTTGGGCTCTCCTATGCCCTTTTGGCTAGGGACAAGCAAGACTAGGTGACATCAGAACCCCAAGGCCTCTGGGCTTAGGGCTGGCACATAGTATGTCTGCCATAGATTTGAGAATATCTGAAGCCCCTGACTAAAGAATATGGGACATAGGATACTTGCTGGTGGTAGCACCACACAGTCATTTGAATGTCTGAGCTCTGTTCAGTCAATAGAATTTGGAACTGATTGCCAATTTGGCCTGAGACACAAAATTATGAAGTTGTTTAAATGCAGGCAACACTGAGCATGATTATACAAACACATGCACACACACACACACATATGTGTATATGTGTATATATGTATGTGTATATATATAGTCATGCTCAGTGTTGCCTGCACTTAAACAACTTCATAGTTGTGTACCATTACTGAGCACATGTTGGTTTTAGCAGCAGTTCAAAGATAGGCAATGTATTTAATGGTTTTCCTTATATGGAAATGTAAGACGAGGGGCTTTTTCCCCCATGTTGGCTCGGAGAGGATCTTATCTTATAGCTGAATAAATATGATAACCATAGTTAATGTATTACTATATTACTATATTGTCCATAGGCCTCAGTTGGGATTGGGGTGCCACTGCACTGAGCACATCACAGGCACAGAAAGAAACAAATTTCTGCCTTCCTGTTTGTTCTGGGTATCCAAGATTCACCCTTCTATACAATACAAAAAATTCAAGGGAAAATCAAATAAAAGGGCTTCCCTCATGGTAGAACTCCATAGGTCTTGTGTGGTATTTGGGCTGCATTATGACCCCCCCCCCCCCCGCCCCCCTCCCATTTTAAAAGTTCCCACTTTCTGCTACATATTCAGCCTTTGAAGCTGAAGAAAAGAGTAGCTTACAGTAATCATTGCGGAAACCAGTAATATGAAACCTGACTTCTGGCTCCAGTGGCAGGAAAGGTTCAGTGTCAAGAGAAACTCTGTGAAGAGTAAATTCATTCTGGATTCCATCTTGGCAACCTGCATATAAAAATTCAAAGTATATGATTCACTTTTAATGAAATGCCACTAATTTCCCTTAGACAAAATCTCTTTTTATTCTAAATATCAATGCGTGGCCATGGCTCATAGGAGGGCCAGAGCAAACCAAGCACAGGTTATGGCAGCCCTGATGCTACTATAACTTACCTTGGGATATGGCAGGCCCATAACCAGGCCCAAAATATGACAAGCCTAAAATAGATGAAAGCTACTCTTTCTTCACTCATCCCTAACAAGGAGTGCACATCAGCCAGAACAGAGAGTCAGCCCTGCTATATTTCATTTCAGATAGATGTTACTGAAGGTGACCACTGAGTTTTTCCCCCACTTTGGTTTTCTGTCAAAGGCCTCAGAAGGTTGCTTAGATGCTCTGTTACCTCAAAACCTAAAATGTATCAGTTAACTTGGCTTCTTAATAAACACTGCTATTTGGTTTTAAGTTCCCATCAAACAAGTTTCCCCCTCAACAAAAAACCACAGAAAAGACTTTTGACATCACACCAGGCTTTGATATTTTTCATCACGCCACTTTAGTTATGCGAAGGTGAAGAAGCGAGAAGCAGAAGAGAAACGGCAGTAAAATGCAAGCATGAGCAAGCAGATCAGTCAGCCTTGTGGTCGTTGTCTGCATTCTGTGGTTAAGACCCCAAGCACTGCAGCAAAGAGCTAGAATAATAGCAACAAGATTTTCTTTCTATGAGTAAGAAATTACCTTATAGTAATGTTCAGAGAACGCTGAACTGGGAATTTGTTTTTGTGCCCTTTCCCTTTGTGTTTTAACTTTTACATAAAACTCATTAAAATAAACAAAGAGCAACTGCTCCAAAGCATACAAAAGGAAAATATTTTACAAGCAAACTAATGCATACACTGTCAAAAATAAACCTTTATTATCATATGGTCTTTCAGTCTGTCATGTAGCTATAACCTGCATGCACACATACAAGTGTGGAGAGCTTTCAGTGTAGAGGTCTTTCCTATGGTAAGTGGCAGATCATTAATTTATTATGCACTTTGAGCAGTTCTCCAGCTGTACCCCAACATCCCTCTCCTCAAGATTCATTCCAGCACGCCGAAAGAAATGCCTTCTTCTCTTTCAATAGTAAAAGTCTACTTTTACATTTGAAAACTATATTTGTCTGAGGCCAAAGATGAGCTAGAATTGGCCCTGGGCCAGTAACTTTTTCAGTCCATAAAATGTTAGCACTTTCAAGTCTTGTAGCTCTGAAGGAATTACTAGAAAGGGTTTTCCAGCTGCCCAGTGGGACATGCAACACACAATTACAACCTTAGATGGACCAAGTTAATTAATGATAAAGATGTGGAATTTGATGGCATAGAAAAATCATTTAGGTTCTTTTTACAGCTCTGTATGAACTCCTTCTGATCCCGGTTCAGTTTAACTAGTGAAAACTATGGAACCTCATGTTACTAATGGAGGAATAAAATAAAACAAAATAAAATGCTCACAAGAAAAATGTAAAGATTCTCCAAAAGATCCTTAAAATACCTCTCTTCTGTAACAAATGTAGCATATACAGAGTACAGGACAGTGCAATCTGTTACAAGGGATGGGATGAGATATTTAACCCACCTGAGGGGGTTTTTTGTTCCAAATGAAGCCTGGAAAACCACAGTGTACTAATGCATTCCATCAGTGTATACAGAGGTGTTAAGTACATGGGGCAGCAGGTGGGCTGAAGGTTGGGAGTGAGGTTACCAGCATGGTCTGGTGGGCCGGGCACTGTGGGTCGGAAGGGCAGGGGGGGCTGCAACTTGGGAGTCAGGGGCAGGGCACAGGCATATCACTACCCCCCTCCCCCCCCCCGCCAAACAAGTATCCTCTTTTTTGAAACTGGAAATATGATAACTCTATGAAAGCAAAACATTCACGTAATTGCCTCAAACTGTGATTGCCTCAATGATGACGCTAATGGATTTAGAACTACAACTGCCCAACTGCATTGATAACCACAACTGAGAGTTCAAAACCCTATATTTTTGAAGGCACATGGAGTTGCTGCAGCCATAGAGAGTTGTTTCTGTCTGTGGCATTACCAAGTGTCTGTGTTTGTATGGAAAGCTGCGGAGGCAGAGGGATTCTTGTTGCTCTGGTGCCTGGCAGATGTTATTTCCATCAAGCAATAGGTAATATTGCTGGATGGAAACTGTTATGCCATATAACCTGATTCTTATTCAGGCAGTCTATCCAGAGGGGAGAAAATGCCCTGGGGACTTGCTCTGCCAGCAATCACCAGCAAAGGGAGCTGGAGAACTGCTGGCAGAAGCTGTCATTCCCCCATCTTCAGCTATGCTGCTAATGAGAAGTGAGCTCTGAGCAATACAGCTGAGCTCCCCCCTGGGTGGAGGAGCTGCTCCCCTGACCCGTGCACAGAGCAGGAGAGACCCATGTGAAGAGAGGCAGAAGATTGGAGTTCAAACTCTCCTAGGACACCTTGCTTCTGTGTATGTGCTTTTCCTCTCTCTTTTTCTTGTCCTGCTGAAAATTTTCCAAACAAATTCCCTCCTCCTCTCTCAGACTCCTATTGTGTACAAGTAAAGCATGTTAGTGTTTTTTTACTCTCTGGTTCTCATATGAAGAGATGCTAAATTGCTCCTTAAAAAGCATCTTTGAACATCTGCTGTTGCACTCTAGGGCAATAGAGTTGAGTAAAAGTCACAGAAGTGATTTATGCTGACTTGCAGGAAGCAGGAGAGTAGGAGTTGACAGCAGTCTACCCTCGGATGCTGGAGGACCTGGCCAAACACTATTACCCTATAAGTAACATGCCACATATTCAAATTAAAATATGATGCAAATTAGTTTCAAGTTATTCTACATTTAACAAGTAATATCTTTGAGGCTGGATCACCATTTTTGTGGTTCATTATCAGATGATAAATTGTTAAAAATGCATGGCATGTCACAATTTATCACATGATAAATTTATGATGATTTATTGTGAGATAAATGAATGACCTACATGGTCACAATTCACATGGCCAGGTTTCAAAATTTCACAAAGACAATCAAAATACCAAGGAAGATTACCCAAATTAAGCTAACAACTGGAGCTAACAACTACCTATGGCTGTCTTTGTAGATGGGCTAAATGCCATCTTCTCAGTGTCCCACATTGGAAGAGCCCATATTTAGGGCCATGGAATTAAAAATAGTTCTTTCACCCTCTAACTAGTTAAAATTAGTGAAGCAAAAAAAAAATCACTGACAGAAAAGAGGAAATCTTCCCACTTAAGTATCTTGAAAAAACTCTTGAGACATCTATCTGAAAGCTTGATTCAGGAAGGGACGATTTTGCTTATCAGCATGGCTATTTAGAGCTGTCAGATATTGCTGGTGTGCTCTAAAGCCCAAAGATGTAAACAGTAAAACTCCCATTAATTACATGGTTTGGATCAAGCCCTAACTGCTGACAACTTGAGTTCAGAACATAAAAATAGTAGAAACAGAAATAGAAAACAATCGTCCAGTGTGTACTGGTAGTTTTCACTGTGCCAGCAACATACCTTCCCAGATGCATTCCATATTTTCACAGATCTTCATTCTACCATTTTCTGGGAAACTGACTCCATACTCTTGGACCATTAATATCTGAGTGAGACATTTCTGCAAACATGTTCAAATGAAACATTGGTAAGAAAGAATATGTAGGAAAATAGATTTTAGATATTGTGTGATATCATACAATGATGTGTACTTCCACAGCAATTTCCATCTATGGGGTTCAACACTCTTTACAAACATTCATGAAGCAACCTTCAAACTACCCCTTTACTATCATTCCCATTGTACAGAAGAGTAAATGGAGGTACAAAGAAGGCCAGTGACTTGGATTCTGTCTCATAAAAGGTCTATATAGGCACATACAGACATTACATTTAGACCAGTTTAAGTGAACGTAAATCGATTTAAACCCATACCCATATAGAAGTTCAGCATACATAGATTGGTCTAAAAATGGTGCAAGCAATCTAAGATAAACCTGGTGAGAGGTACACTCAGTTAAGATTGATTTAGGTTAGACCAATGCATCAAACTTCTATACTGTTTCCCTATTGAATCAAGTTAGATTACAATTAGGCAGATGCTTCTGGCAACTTCAGGAGCAGGTGACATGTGGCCAGCTGCCTCAGTGCTGCAGGTAGAGAACACTGGAAGTTTCCAGGCCAGGAACATGGGGTGTTGCCAGCATCATGGAGCATCTGCTAGAAGCCCCTGGAAAGGTTGAGGTCATGGGAGTAGCCTGTCCACTGGTGCCTCAGTCACACTGGAACAGAGGCTGCACCCAGCTGCACTGAGAGGGAGACTCACATGCTGGGATCCACACCTATGTATACCCACCATTCCTTCCATCCACCCTTCCAGCCACCTCCTTGTAGCCAGACCCCCACCCACCCACAAATGCTGAGACCCTATGGGCACTGCCATGGACCATGGAAAAATCTGTCCCATCCTCCTCCAGTATCCAATGCCGATCACATAACTGGGACTATGGGGAGATAAGAAAACTCATCACCATCAGGTGTAAGGAGAAGACCCAGTACCAGCTCCATGAAGGGCACCACAACAGGGACATGTCCAAGTGCATTGCCCAACAGATGCAAACATGGGGCCACAACAAAAACTGAGCTGAGCACAACAAAGTGCTGAGCCAAGATGAAATGGATGAAGATCCAGTACAAGCACATGCATGACAAATAAA